>NC_091829.1:128378193-133178193 GCF_038994185.2 Dermacentor albipictus | reverse complement strand
AAGAAAGCCAGGATGAGCAAATCAAAGATCAAGATTGTGCTCATAGTTTTTTTATTTTTTTGACATCCACAGACTGGCTCATCACGAGTTTGTAGAACCTGGAACCATTGTTAACACCAAATTTTATGTGGAAGGCCTCAAAAGACTGAAATGCAGGGTTCAACGCATCCAGCCGGACATCACAGACAACTGGAAGTTGCACCACGATAATTCGCCGGCCAACAGTGCCTCCATTGTCACTGTCTACCTGCTTAAAACAGGGGTGCCAACGATTCCCCAGCCCCCGTACAGCCCCGCCTTGGTTCCCCCCGACTTTTTTCTGTTTCCATGCCTCAAAACACCCCTGAAAGTCAACCATTTTAGGACAGTGGACGGGATCAAAGCAGCTTGCACCGCAGCATTACAGGCCTTTCCGGAGGAGGACTACCGCAACGCATTCGAGAGCTGGAAATCTCGCTGGAGCCGATGTATCGGTGCAAAAGGAGAGTAGTTTGAAGATTTTTATGCACCTGTAACCATAAATTCAATAAATGAATTTTAATGGCCTTACTGACATTACTGTCAGGACAGACCCTATGTATATATATATATATATATATATATATATATATATATACTGAAAAGATTTTGCGCCAAAAAAAACAACACACGCAAGAAAGACGGACTGGATTCCAAGGGAAGGGAAGCACAGCAGGGGGCGGCAGAAAGTTAGGTGCGCGGATGAGTTAAGATGTTTGCAGGGACAACATGGCCACAATTAGAACATGACAAGGGTAGTTGGAGAAGTATGGGAGACGCCTTTGCCCTGCTGTGGGCGTACGACGAAGTCGCGCAATGTTGCAGGCAATGGCACATACACCTGTGGACTGCGGGCAGCGGGCTCCGGCATCTGTGACGCACCTTTGAACTACCCTTGTCATACCTGGGGCCCAGAGATCCCAGGCACAAGGGTAAGAATAGAGGTTTTCATCATCATCAGCCTGGTTACGCCCACTGCAGGGCAAAGGCCTCTCCCACACATCTACAACTATCCCGGTCATGTGCTGATTCTGGCCATGTTGTCCTTGCCAACTTCTTAATCTCATCCGCCCACCTAACTTTCTGCCGCCCCCTGCTACACTTCCCTTCACTTGGAATCCAGTTTGTAACCCTTAACAACCATCAGTTATCTTCCCACTTCATTACATGTCCTGCCCATTTCTTTTTCTTGATTTCAACTAAGATATCATCTATTCGCGTTTGTTCCCTCACCCAATCTGCTCTATTCTTATCCCTTAACATTACACCCAGCATTCTTCTTTCCATAGCCCGTTGCGTCGTCCTCAATTTAAGTAGAACCCTTTTTGTAGGCCTCCAGGTTTCTGCCCCATACGTGAGTACTGGTAAGACACAGCTGTTACACACTTTTCTCTTGAGGGATAATGGCAACCTGCTGTTCATAATCTGAGAATGCCTGCCAAACGCACCCCAGCCCGTTCTTATTCTTCTGATTATTTCAGTCTAGTGATACGGATCCAGATATATATATAGATATATAGTTCCAGTTGTCGGTCCTCTTCTCTTTTTAATTTAAATTAATGATTTACCCCAACACGTATCTTGCAAGATAAAAAATTTTCGCCAATGACTGCGTGATTTACCATCAAGTTTCTATTGCTACTGACAAAAACACCTTACAACAAAGTCTTAACAACTTGCAGTCTTGGAGTGAAGATTGGCAGATGTCTCTTAATCCCAACAAATGTAAACATATATCTTTTACCCGTCGCCGTAAGCCTTTCCATTCCTCTTATACAATAGTAAACGTTCCCTTAGAATCAGTAGAATCATTTAAGTACTTGGGCGTCACACTTTCTCGTAATCTCAGTTGGGGTACGCATATTTCCCACATACTTTCATGAGCTGACCAAACTTTTGGCTTCATGAGACAACACTTGCGTGACGCCTCGCAGAACATAAAACTCCTAGCTTTCAAATACCTTATCAGACCGAAAGTTGAATACGCATCACCCATCTGGAATCCATATTAAGTCTATCTAGTTAATGAGCTCGAGTGCTTTCAAAACCGCGTCGTCAGATACATCCATTCATCCTACTCATACGACGCAAGCGTATCATCCTTAGAGCAAAATCTGATCTACAGCCCCTTGAACGTCGCCGCGCTACTGCCAGCCTTTGCCTCTTTCATAAGTTCTTTTACAGTTCTTTATTTCACGAGCTCTTTACTCGTGCTCTTTACTTTACAGTTCCTTATTTAACAATCAGAAGAATAAGAATGGGCTGGGGTGCGTTTGGCAAGCATTCTCAGATCATGAACAGCAGGTTGCCATTATCCCTCAAGAGAAAAGTTTACAACAGCTGTGTCTTACCAGTACTCACGTACGGGGCAGAAAACTGGAGGCTTACGAAAACGGTTCTACTTAAATTGAGGATGACGCAACGAGCTATGGAAAGAAGAATGATAGGTGTAACGTTAAGAGATAAGAATAGAGCAGATTGGGTGAGGGAACAAACGCGAATAGATGATATCTTAGTTGAAATCAAGAAAAAGAAATGGGCATGGGCAGGACATGTAATGAGGAGGGAAGATAACCGATGGTCATTGAGAATTACGGAATGGATTCCAAGGGAAGGGAAGCGTAGCAGAGGGCGGCAGAAAGTTAGGTGGGCGGATGAGATTAAGAAGTTTGCAGGGACAACATGGCCACAATTAGTACATGACCGGGGTAGTTGGAGAAGTATGGGAGAGGCCTTTGCCCTGAAGTGGGCATAACCAGGCTGATGATGACGATTTCTTGAGCCATATATCACACCCCCCGTAGGCATATCGCAACGAACTGGGCACCCATTACAAGTCTTACGCCCATGCTCCCACACAACAACTTTTTCCTCGTCTTTCTTTTCCTGCACAGCATCAGATTGGAACTTTGGAACGCCCTTCGTTACCACGTCGCTGCAATCACTGGCCCGACATCGTTTTTTGAAAATGTGTCTCTGTTGGCTAATCAATAACCTGCTTTTTCATGTGTTATTCTTTCTGTTTTTATCCACTTGTGAAAACGTAGCTTTCATGTACAATCTTTTCTGTATACCTGTGTTTATGTTTGCATTATCAACTGCACCCACCCCTTATGTAACACCCCTAGCAAAGGGGTCATTAAGAAAATAAAACTGAACTGTGTGTGTGTGTGTGTGTGTATATATATATATATATATATATATATATATATATATATATATATATATATATATATATATATATATATATATATATATATATTGTTACGCCCACAAAAGGCGTTACTTTGAAGCTGGGTAGAGCTAGATGCAATGGCCTTGATCAGCTGATTCAGCTAGCCAGCCAACCGTCGTCTTCTTCGTTCACCACTCTTTGGTGCCCCTGCATACTGTTTGTTGAGGCGTGAACCCGCTATGCATATAAGAGCGTCACATTTCCCTCCGCGCATATGAAGCCCGCCGGTCAAGTCAAACAGGCTGTCGAGAAATAAAGGGCTTTAAACGGGCAACATGCGAAAGTTCCGTCTTTGCTGACCGTCGGCCATTTGATGTGAGACGTGCTATGCGGTAGGTTAATTCGCTGATGCGCTCCGTAATAACATAGGGTCCAACATAGTGGGCCAGCAGTTTTTCACACAATCCACGTTTCCTGGTTGGTTTCCAGAGCAACACTAAATCACCAGGGTCATATATCACATGTTGGCATCGGCGGTCGCAGCGTGCCTTCGAGTGGTCTTGTGAAACAAGAGTGCGTAAAGAAGCAAGTCGTCGGGCTTCTTCAGCAAGACAGACTGTCTCTGATACACAAAGATTATGGTGGCTGTAAAACGGGAAGATAGTGTCTAGTGTATAACGAGGCGGACGAGCGTAAAGAAGAAAGAAGGGACTGTAGCCCATGATTTCATGCTTGGAGGTGTTAAATGCGTACGTAATGAAATGTAGCACGCTGTCCCAGTTCTTATGATCTGACGCGACATACATGGACAGCATGTAAGAGTTCTGTTTGTGTGTTCCGTAAGGCCATTTGTTTGGGGATGATACGGGGTGGAAGGTCAAAAGCTTGAAGCACATAGACGAAGCATCTCTTCGACCACGTCTGCAGTGAACTGCCGCCCACGATCGCTGATGATGACTCTGGGAGGTCCATGTCGGAGAATGACAAAACGCAACAGAAAAATACACACTTCGGTCGCAGTAGCCGATGGTATTGCAGCTGTCTCACAGTAGCGTGTCAAATGATCGGCACACACGATAATCCAGCGATTCCCGTCCGATGAACGCGAGAAAGGACCAAGGAGGTCGATGCCAACTTGCTCAAAAAGCGCTGTACTGCGAAAATAACTGCAAGACATTCTTGCTCTGTAACGGTGTAGTTACGCTCGGACTTACTTGAAGAGCGTCTCGCATAGGCGACGACGTGTTCTTTGGTGTTGATGCGTTGAATAAGGACAGCGCCGATGCCAATACCGCAAGCGTCCGTATGAACTTCTGTGGGAGCCGCATGGTCGAAGTGTCGAAAAATGGGATGTGACGTCAGACGAGACTTCAGCTCATGAAAACTAGCTTCAAATTCAAGAGTCCATTCAAAGGGAACGCCCTTCTGGAGGAGGCATGTCAGCAGATACGCGATGTTCGCAAATCCACGAATAAACTGGCGGAAGTACAAGCAAAGCCCTAGTAAACTGCGTAGCTTTTACATGGCGAGATTGCTTGAAGGCTTTCGCCGTAGCAGTCTTCGCTGGATCAGGTCGTATACCATCCTTATCCACTAGGTGTCCAAGAACAAGTGTTTGGCGCTCTTGAAAATGACACTTCTTCGAGTTGAGCACCAAACCCGCTTTATCCAAGCAATCTAGCACAAGATCGAGACGTGCGTTGTGCTCACTGAATGTGCGCCCGAAAATCACTACATCGTCTAGATAGCGCATGCATACTTCCCACTTCAAACCAGGCAGGATGTTGTCCATGAAGCGCTCGAAAGTTGCAGGCGCATTACAGAGCCCAAACGGCATTACATTAAATTCAAAAAGTCTATCTGGTGTTACAAATGCCGTTTTCTCCTTGTCTGCCTTGTGCACAGGAATATTGTCACGTGGTGGTGACGTTGAAGAAAGAACACAGTAGCAGTACTGTGAAAGACAAAACTAGCTTTTATTGGGCGAACCTGTGCCCACAAAACAGGCTACACTTAAAGCACAATGATAGCGGCGAACACAGTCGGCGATCGGCGAAAATCTGATCAGCGGGTCAAGCGCGTCGGCTTTTATAGAGCAGTCATCGAATGTTCCAGACTAATCGTTCGGACCCGCGTGCCTCCCACAAAGTTCTACACCATTCCCATCAGGTGATGAAATCAGATAACATAACGTTCGGCGACAGCAGACAGAGGATAGAAGCATCGATAACGTTCCAGAAACTTCAGATACATACAGGCGCGTCCCACGCTGTGCGATTACATTTGTTAGGCTGCGAAACGTGGTTGCCCGATAAAGATATGTGTCAATATGCTAGTACCCCGATCTCAAGTCAACAGACGAAAAGTAAGATGCTGATGAAAGGCAGTCGATAGCATCATCAATACGCGGAAGAGGATGTACGTCCTTTTTAGTGATGTACAGGTGGCGGTAGTCAACACAAAATCGCCATGTACCATCTTTCTTTCTAACCAGAATCACTGGCGCTGCCCGCAGACTACAGGATTCTTGGATTACATTCTTATTTAGCATTTCATGGACTTGGTCATTGATCACCTTGCGTTCCGATGGTGAGACTCTGTATGGTTTCTGTCGCAATGGTTGGGCAGATCCCGTATCTGTGCGATGGTGTATACGAGAAGGAGGAAACAATGGTGGCCCCTCTTGCTGGAAAAAGTCAAACAGTCGGGCATGTTTTAGCAAAATATTCGCCACTTCGTGACGGTGCTTAGTGCTGAGTGACTTGTCTACCATAGCCAGAAATGAGGAGTGCGCCGCAGGGCAGGCATTAACGAAATGGTGCTCATCCGCAGAATCAAGGGCCTCTGTAAGAATGGCGAGCGATAGCACTTGATCTTCATGGTAGGCAGCAAGTTTCAGACCCTGTGGCAGTATTGCAGGTTCACTCGAACAGTTTGCGGCCCATAAGTTAGTGCGTCCCTGAACAACCGACAGCGTGCAATACGGTATCAGTACATTCCTCTTGATGCAACTCAGATGAACGGGCTCCACGGTAGCGTCAAACGTTCCAAAACGTCGGTGGTAGGGAAACAGGCAACTGAAACACACGTTGCGGATAACGGAGGCACAACTGTATCCCGGGATACACAAAGCACACTTTCACAATACGGTGGGCCTTCCATAAACGCAGCAGAAACGCTCCTACCTACACTGATATCACCCGTTTTGCAGTCGACGGTGGCACCACACAATTTCAAAAAATCAAGGCCCAGGATTACGTCATGCGTAGAATGAGGTAGAACAGTGAACACTGCGTTAAATATTTGACCACCCAAGGTAACATCTACATTACACACGCCCACAGCATACAACAACTCCCCACTCACTCCGCGAAACGTATTGGCACGGTCCCAGCGAAACATCACTTTTCGTCCTAGGAGGCTTTTAAACGCAAGACTCATCACTAAAACCGTTGCTCCCGTGTCCACTAAGGCCATGGATGAAACCCCGTCAATTAATACAGGCACCTTATTCTTAAACATACAAATGGTTTAAGGTATCTCTGTCGACATCGAAGATTGTCCAGCGACCTCACCTCCAACGGCCGCGCTGGCTAGTTTTCCGGAGGTGGCGACGGGTATCGATGCCGCGGAGAGGGCGATCAGCTTACACGAGGAGTGGGTGGTGGTGTCAAGCTGCGATCGGATGCTGGAGAACGGTTCCGAAGCGGCTCCGGGTGCTGGTGAGGCAAGCTTCCTATATATGTGTGCGAGGGCGAATATGTTTCGCCCACTGGAGCGCGGTACCGCCTAGACATCGTCGATCTGTCGAACCCTGGTGGTTGGCGGCGATTGCAGTACCTGGCAATGTGACCCAAGTCGCCACAGCTATAACACACAGGTAAATGACGATCGATGAACTGCCCTTCGAAGCGCTCAGCCATGGGGGGTCGTGTAGCAGAGCGAAGCAGCTGAGCCTGCTGCACAGGAGGAATGGTCGGTCTGCGTGCAAACCTGCTGGGGCGAGGGTGTTCTGCAGGTCGGTGTTCGGGTGTAAATGTGCCCTCACATGGCCATGGAGCTCCTCTGTGGTTGACGTCTGTGACACATACCGCCGGTTGCCAGGAAGCGCAGGGTGCGGCAGGCGCCATGTGTTGTAGGTAATAAGTATCAGGTTGTCGTATGACGTCACGTGCAAGTTCCTGGTACCGCAGCAGTTCTTCACGCACGATCTGCCATATGGTAGACGAAAGATCGGCAGATGGGCACTCATCGACGCTGGCAACTGTTGCCACTTTTGCCAGGCGTCCAAATTTTGGCACAATGCGACGTGTTTTCAACGTCTCAAACGTACGGCAATGACGCACAACATCTGAGACAGAATCAACGTGTTCCCAGCTTATGAGGAAATTGTATACATCTTCTGCAATTCCTTTGAGGAGATGTCCGACTCAGTCTTCCTCAGACATCTGCAAATTTACGATTTGCACAGCTTGAGGATTTCCTCTATGTATATAGTGCATGTTTCCCCAGGAGCTTGAGCTCTTTGAGCTAGTGTTCTCTTGGCGCGTTTCTGTTTGGCGTAGGAGTCACCAAAACACTTCTTAATTTCCTCAACAAAGTGCTCCCATGTTGTTAGCGAGTCTTCGTGGTTTTCATACCACATCAGCGCTGCCTCACTCAGAAAGAGTACGACATATTCAAGCTGAGTGACAGAATCCCAACGGTTGTAGCGGCTCACCCTTGCGTAGTGCACCAGCCACTCGTCGACGTCTTCGCCCACTTTTCCCGCGAACGAGCGTGGTTCCGCGCTGCAAAGGTCCAACTGGCGCTGACCTTTGAGCAGGTGAAACTAGAGCTGACGTTTGTCCACCTCCGTCCTGAGCCATAGGGAAGGTCGTTGGCAAGAGACCGGCAAGATGACGGCTCCGGCGAAGTTCTAGATGTTGCGACTCCATGGTACGTTGTGTCGCACCCCGCACCTCCACCACTCTGTTACGCCCACAAAAGGCGTTACTTTGAAGCTGGGTAGAGCTAGATGTGTTGCGACTCCGTGGTACGTTGTGTCGTACCCCGCACCTCCACCACTCTGTTACGCCCACAAAAGGCATTACTTTGAAGCCGGGTAGAGTTAGATGCGATGGCCTTGATCAGCTGAGCGCCTGTCGATATTCAGCTAGCCAGCCACCCGTCGTCTTCTTCGTTCACCACTCTTCGGTGCCCCCGCATACTGTTTGTTGAGGCGTGAACCCACTATGCACATAAGAGCGTCACAATATATATATATATATATACATACATATTGTCGCAGCCTATTAGGAGACGGGGAAGCCGGCGTAGAGGACGTGTAAAAGCACTTTTATGGGAGCAGTCAACGCGACGTCGTTGTCGTCTCTGTTTTTCCACTCGCGCGCCACTTCAGCGTCGTTCTCATTGCCTGGCACATACCCGCGGCGACCATATAGGATGTGGCATTTGCCCCCCCTTTGAAAAAAAAGGCATCGGCCCGATGCACTAACCGCCGAAGGCTGTGCACAGACGGTGCAAAGTGGAGGTCACGAGGAAATGTAGGGCTTCATACGAAGCACGTGCACAACCTCGGGCAGATGCCGCCGGTGTTTGGAGCAGTTATGGCTGTCGGGGAAAACTTCATAATTCACATCGCTGATGCGGCACAGAACTGTGTACGGGCCGAAGTATCTTCGCAGGAGCTTCTCAGACAGCCACCGCCGACGAATCGGAGTCCAGATCCACACCTGGTCACCGACGTTGCATGTGACGGGTCTGTGCCGAAGATTGTAGTGTCGGGCATCGTATTCCTGTCGTTCTTGGATTCGCAAACGCGCAAGCTGCCTGGCTTCCTCTGCGCGTTGCGTAAACTCGTCGGCACCAGTCTCGTCGTCACCGCACTCGTGTGGCAGCATTGCGTCCAACATTGTTGTCACTTCGCGTCTGTAAACGAGGTTGAAAGGCGTCACACGTGTTGTCTCTTGGCGAGCCGTGTTATACGCAAATGTAACGTATGGTAAAATCTCGTCCCAGTTCTTGTGGTCGACGTCGATATACATACTCATCATGTCTGCCAGTGTCTTATTCATACGTTCTGTCAGCCCATTGGTTTGGGGATGATAAGCCGTGGTCTTTCGGTGAGTGGTACCACTTAGTCGCAACACAGTATCCAGAAGCGCCGCCGTGAACGCAGATCCTCTATCTGTTATGACCACTGCGGGAGCGCCATGCCTTAGGACGATGGCCTCGACGAAAAATCGCGCTGCTTCGGCTGCTGTTCCACGTTGGATAGCACCTGTTTCGGCGTATCGAGTAAGATAATCAGTGACGATGATTATCCATCTATTTCCGGCAGTAGACAGTGGAAATGGACCTAAAAGGTCCATGCCAATTTGTTCGAATGGCGCTTGCAGTATCTGAACAGGATGCAGCAGTCCAGCTGGCTTGCCGGGTAGGGCTTTGCGGCGCTGGCAATCTAGGCATGTCTGTATGTAACGTTTCACGATCGACGCAAGTCTTGGCCAATAGTACTTTAGCCTTATTGCGGGTGTATCCATGTGACCAGCGGGTTTAGCCAATGTGCGGGTGTATCCCAAGTGACCAGCGGTCGGCTCGTTGTGACAGGCATGTAGGACTTCGTCGCGAAGAGATGCGGGAATGACGAGTAGGTAGCTGCTGCCATTAGGTGAAAAGTTCTTTTTATAGAGAACGTCGTGGCGTAAGCAAAACGAAGGCAGCCCTCTCGCGAATAACCTCGGCACGCTGCTTGTTTTTCCCTCTAAGTAATTGAAAAGAGGAACCAGTTCTGCGTCCTCGCGTTGGTGGCGGGAAACGTCGACAGTATCTAGCACGCCTAGAAAACCCGCGTCATCATCGTCGTGGACTGCAGTCTCAACAGGGGACCGAAAGAGGCAGTCGGCGTCGGTGTGTCGTTTCCCCGATTTGTACACAACCGTGAAGTCGAACTCTTGGAGCCGAAGACTCCAGTGCGCAAGCCAACCAGCTGGATCTTTTAAATTAGTCAGCCAGCAAAGTGCATGATGATCACTGACAACGGTGAAACTCCGACCATACAAATATGGCCGAAATTTCAGGACGGCCCACACCAGAGCGAGACATTCTTTTTCTGTAGTGGAGTAGTTAGCCTCTGTCCTGGATAGCGTCCTGCTGGCGTAAGCAATCACTCTTTCGGTGCCGTCCTGCCGCTGTACAAGCACTGCGCCGAGGCCGACATTACTAGCGTCGGTATGAAGAATCGTAGGAACGTCTTCATCAAAGTGTGCGAGGACGGGAGGCGCCTGCAGCCGTTGCCGTAGGTCATCAAAAGCCCGTTGCTGGTCTTCACCCCAGACAAAGGGGACATCTTCTCTGGTAAGATGGGTCAATGGCCATGCGATGCGCGAAAATTCCGCAATAAACCGTCGGTAGTAGGCGCAAAGGCCCAGAAAACGTCGCACGGCCTTTTTATCTGATGGCGTTGGGAAATTAGCAACGGCAGATATTTTATCAGGGTCAGGTCGGACACCTTCACGACTAACAACGTGACCGAGAAATTGAAGTTCTTCAAAGCCAAAATGGCACTTTTCAGGTTTTAAAGTAAGACCAGCTGAGCGTATTGCTTCGAAGACCATCTTTAGTCTCCGTAAGTGTTCCTCGAACGTTACGGAGAAAACAATCACGTCGTCGAGGTAGACCAGACAGGTTTGCCATTTGAGGCCTGAGAGTACAGTGTCCATTAGTCGTTGAAATGTTGCCGGCGCAGAACACAAACCGAAGGGGAGCACCTGAAATTCATAAAGTCCGTCGGGCGTAACAAAAGCGGTCTTCTCACGGTCTCTTTCATCAACTTCTATTTGCCAGTAGCCGCTTTTCAAATCCATCGACGAAAAGTAACGTGCGTTTCGTAGCCTGTCCAGTGAATCGTCGATACGCGGTAGCGGATAAACGTCTTTCTTTGTGATCAGGTTGAGTTTTCGGTAGTCGACGCAGAAGCGCAGGCTACCATCCTTCTTTTTCACCAATACGACAGGCGATGCCCAAGGACTCTTAGATGGCCGAATAACGCCGTCGTCAAGCATCGTCTTCACTTGTGTCTGGATTGCCTCGCGCTCTTTTGGTGCTACACGATAAGGGTTCTGCCGAATTGGTCTGGCGTCGGCTTCGCTGACAATACGGTGCTTAGTGAGCGGCGTCTGGCTAACTCGTGACGTGGATGAGAAGCAGCTCTTAAACTCATCGATGAGCTCAAGAAGGCTGCTGCGTTCGACGGGCGATAAGGTGGGACTGATATCGACCACAGGGGCAGGCATAGCCCCAGTGAACATCGCGTGCTCCACTGAGAGGCAGTCCTGTATTGATGTAAATTCGTCGAAGTAAGCAACAGCCGTGCCTTTAACAATGTGTCGACGTTCCCCGGTAAAATTCGTCAGCAGTAGTTCAGCACGTCCGTCATGTACGTTAATTACGGCCCTGGCGACGGAAACGCCTTGACTCAGTACCAGTGCGTCGATGTGTTCAGCGACGCCAGTGCCAGTGTTGAAGTTGTCGCAGATTACAGGCACGAGCGAACAGCTTCGCGGCGGAAGCGTGACGTCGTCGTCGGCGGTACGTAAGCGGGGTCGCTGGTGCTCCGCGGGGTCGACGTCGTCTGAACTCGTAGAAAATGTGACGACGAGGTCACGGACATTAATCACTGCACCATACTCTCTCAAAAAATCCATCCCCAATATAAGTTCTTTACAACACTCAAAGAGAATGACGAGGGTGGCGACGAAGGTTGCACCGGCGATTACTATTCTGGCTGTGCATTTTCCAATCGGCGTCATCAACTGGCCACCGGCAGTTCTGATGTTGGGCCCGGTCCACGGCGTCTTCACTTTTCGCAGCCTGTCGGCCAGCTTTTGACTGATTATCGAAAAATGCGAACCAGTATCGACGAGAGCGGCCACTTGGTGGCCGTCAATGCATACGACAAGATCGGCGCTGACGGCGTCGGTTACAGGAGGTGTGGTTGGAGTCGTCGGAGTTGTAGAGTCGTCGATCGTCGGAGATGGGGGCTCTTGGGTAGCTAGCCGGTTTGCAACCTCACCCCCGGAGGTCGCTGCGTCTAGTTTCCCCGGCGCGGGCTAGGGGACCTGCCCCTAGAGGCGTCAGAAAAATCGCGACGGGTCGGTAGGGTGTAACGAGCAGGAGAGGGGGAACGCGATCGAGGCGTCGTTGAACCTTCTGGCCGAAAGTTTGTAGAATTTCCGTCGCGGCTACGTGCAGCATCAGACACAGGGTAACTGCAGCTGGAAAATTTTTGGTACCCAGCCGCGCGGTAGTGGCACGCGCAGTAAACATGTCCTGCTTCGCCGCAATGAAAGCATAGCGGCCGGCGGTCAGGGGTGCGCCACAAATCAGTCTTTCGAAGCGGGTAGCCGGCAGAGGATTCACTGTAGAAACGAGGCGCAGCGATCGACTGGCGGCGATACGGCATAGTTGGCGGCGGCTGTGACTGTCGAAAATAGGGCGTCGGGGATGGCGGTGATGGCTGCGTCGTAGTGGGCGACGGTGTCAGCAACATCGAAGTGGCAGGAGGTGGACGGCAGACAGCTTCCGCGTAGGTCAATCGTCGCGGCACCGCCTGCCAGTCGGGCGACGAAAAGGCCTCTCGAACTTCCTCCCGAACGATATCAGCGACAGAAGCCACCGCTGGTGCCATGGGAGAGATCCCGAGCTGCCGGATCTCCTCTCGCACAATCTCTCTGATGACTTCACGTAGAGACGTGCTGCAGCTCTCAGGTAGAATGGAAGCATTCACCGGCGAGCTCTTGCGATCATATTGGTGGTACCGTTGCTGTAGTGCCCGTTTTATAGCGGTAGCCTCCTTGGTAAATTCGGCCACTGTCGTCGGTGGGTTCCTCACGAGCCCGGCAAACAGTTCCTCCTTCACTCCGCGCAAGAGATAGCGCAACTTCTTTTCTTCGGCCATCTCAAGGTCTGCTCTGCGGAAAAGGCGGGCCATATCTTCTGCAAACATGGCAACGCTCTCGTTTGGTTTTTGAATACGGGATTCAAGTAGGCGCTGTGCGTTGTCTCTTCTGTCGCTACTAGTGAACGTGTCTAGCAGCTGGGTGCGGAAGGCATCCCACGTGGTCAAATTTCTCTCCCGGTTCAAAAACCACGTCCGCGCACTGTCTTGAAGCGCAAAATAGACATTAGACAGCTTTTGCTGGGAGCCCCAGTCATTATAAGTGGCGACACGCTCAAATTGGTCAAGCCAATCCTGGACATCCTCAAAAGCGTCGCCGTGGAAACTTTCTGGTATCTTAGGATTCTGCAGCATCACCTGCGATGGAGTTGCAGTAGCCATGGCGGAAGTAGGTTGACGCGTTCCAGCAGGGTCCTGCAAAGGGTTGAACTCGGGCGTCAGGCCTAGCAGGCAGCGACTGTACCGGTGAACAGGAGTTTCGATGAACGAAGGTGATTCCGCTTTCGAGGTATGGCTCCGTGAAGGGGTGCCGAGCATGAGACAATCCTACCCCGCACGTCCACCAGTATCGCAGCCTATTAGGAGACGGGGAAGCCGGCGTAGAGGACGTGTAAAAGCACTTTTATGAGAGCAGTCAACGCGACGTCGTTGTCGTCTCTGTTTTTCCACTCGCGTGCCACTTCAGCGTCGTTCTCATCGCCTGGCACATACCCGCGGCGGCCATATAGGATGTGGCAATATACACCAGAAAAAAGCAATTCTGTATCCGGGTAAATATTCACAGTGAAGTAGACGCGCGTATGAAGCGGTTTATTGACGTTTCAGCCGAGGTCCGGCTTTCATCAGAATACATTGCCTGGTGTCAATACAGCTAATATACATGTGCGTATCAACCAAAGGAAGATATGTTTACATGAAAAACGAACAAAATGGGCAAACAAAATGCATCTGAATCGTTCAAAGGACAGCTGATACGTGTATAAACCGATGGCAAACATATCATCTAAAATACAAAGCATAAAAACGCACCGGAATGAATAGCAAAAACCAATCGCCACGTGACAACAAAACATCACCCAATATGTGCTATCTTACCAAGCAAACACAGACACAGAAAAAGGGAATAGTAACGTACTAGTAGGAGAAGGGACATGTGACAGGCTACAAAGACAGGCAACTCAACTCAACTCAAAATTTAGTTGAATTCACGTTCACATGGCTGTGACTCATGTTGGCTGATTGCATAAGTACGACCTGGTTTTCGATAATAAACATTGTTGGAAGTTAGCGCTGTGTGTGTCCCTGTGTGTCTTCTTTTGTCCCGTCTTTTAATCACGCTACCGCACACCCCTTCATGATGTAAATTAATGGAATTGAAAAGAGGATGAATAAACAACTTGACGCTGGGTACGATACCATGTCTTCGCATTACGTGTGCGATGCTCTACCAATTGAGCTACCACGGCACCATCTTCCCGTCCACTTTCGTCGCCTTTCGGGTGAGCAAAGCGACCACTTCTACCATTATTTTGATCCCTCCTCATTTTCAACACTCTCTGAGTTCGTTGGAATGCCTGTATAGTTTGCCTAGCCAAGTTCACGGCTGCCTGCGTACGTGAGATTCCAGAACTACAAGGGTAGAACCATGTAGAAATCATTCTATATTGAGTTACCCATCGCGATCAGCAAAACACATGTATCGCGGATAAATCACAGTATTTACGCATGAAAGATTTACGAAATGGGCTGCAGAACTTCCGAAGCACACTGCCGATATGAGCCTACTGAGATGCCCCCATTTTTGTGATCAAAGCGAGCGCATCGTGCACGTTATTATTTTAGATGCGACTAGCCGTGTGGGCTCTGTCGCAGAGAACCCAGTGGCAAAGTCTTTTGATTCGTTCAGGAGTGAAAATTATGTGTACATATACGTATTTGCATACATGTACGATCATAAGTTAGTGAGAGCTAGGATTCACCTCAATTTGAAGAGAGAAAGATTAAAATTGGTTAATTGGGTTAATGTAGATTCCTACAATTAACCCATCGTCCTCAGTCACCAGCAGCTGCGGAGCACCTGACCAAGGCGGCGGTCAGACCTGTAATGCAGCAGAGGGTGCTAAGAATCTCTGGTTCTGGACAGGCCGCCAATGGAAACTGACCCTGTCAACCTTTAACAGCCGAACTCTGTAGAGTGAGGCTAGCTTAGCAGCTCTTTGAGGAACTGTCAGACAATGTTTGGGATATCATCGGCTTTAGTAAGATTAGAGGAACTGGTGAGGCTTACACATTGTGGAATAACGGCCACGTCCTCTGCTATAGAGATCTCCCAGATAAGAAGTAATATGTGGTGGGATTCCTAATCCATAAGGACACAGCAGGCAACATTGACGTATTCTACAGCATTAATGAAAGGGTAGAAGTAGTCGTAATCGAATAAGAGGTATAGAATAAGAGGTACTACAAGCCTATGCTCCTACATCTAGTCACGATGATGAAGAAGTAGATCAGTTTTATGAAAATGTTGAATTAGTGATGAGAAAATTGCAAACTCAGTGTACTGTAGTAATGGGTGACTTCAATGCAAAAGTGGGTAAAAAGCAGGTAGGTGAACCAGTAATTGGCGACTACGGCATCGATTCTAGGAATGATAGAGAGATGCAGGTAGATTTCGCAGAAAGGAATAAGCTATGAATAATGAACACCTTTTTTCAAGAAGCGTAGCAACAGGAATTGGACCTGGAAATGTGCTAATGGTGAAACAAGAAATAAAATTGATTTCATACTTTCTGCCGATCTTAGCATAGTGCAGGATGTAGAACTAGTAATAGGTAGGGTAAGGCGCAGTGATCATAGGTTAGTAAGAGCGAGGATTCATCTAAATTTGAAAAGAGGAAAGAGTAAAATTGGTCAGGAAGAAACAGGCCAACCTAGAGGCAGTAAAGGTAAAAGAAATTCAGGCTCGTGCTTGCAAACAAATATGCAACCTTAGAACAGAGATGAAGATGACATAGAGGTAAGGAATGAAACCTTAACTAGACTGGCTTCATCAGGTAGCAATTGAAGTGGCAATTGAAGCAATTCAAGGCAAGGCACCAAGCCAACCAGTAGGCAAGCTCTCCCAAGTAACAAAGGACCCAACAAAGGAACAACAAAGAATGAAAGTGTCTACTCAAGAGATAAGACAGAATTTGCGGAATTGTCAAAACTGATCAACAAGGCAAAAATAAGTGATATTCTAAACTATAATGTGAGAAAGACTGAAGAGGCCGTAAAGAATGGACGCAGCCTGAAGATACAGTGAAAGCAGCAGAAGAATTCTACAATGACCTGAACAGTACCCAAAGGAGTCAAGATACCTCCATAAGAAACAGTAAACAGGATACAGAAACTCCTTCTATAACTAGTGATGTGGTCAGAAGGTATTTATAAAACAAGAAACGAGGAAGAGCTGCAGCAGAAGATGGAAGAACGGTCAATTTAATCAAAGGTGGAGGAGACATAATGCTTGGAAAACTGGTGGTTCTTCATATGATGTGTCTATCGACTGCAAAGGTCCCAAAAAACTGGAAGAATGCAAGCACTATACTAATCAATAAAAAGGGAGACGTTAAAGAATAAAAAAATTATAGGCCCATTGGCTTACTCCCAGTATTATATAAAATATTCGCCAAAATAATGTCCAACAGAATAAGGGCAACATTGGACTTTACTCAACCAAGGGAACAGGCTGGCTTCAGGAAGAAATAATCTACAATGGATCACATCCCTGTCATTAATCAGTTAATCGAGAAATCTGCAAAGTACAATAAGCCTCTCTATATGGCTTTCATAGATTACGAAAAGGCATTTGATTCAGCAGATACCAGCAGTCATAGAGGCCTTACATAACCAAGGAGTACCCAGACCGCTTATATACATACCTTGGAAAATATCTACAGATACTCCACAGCTACCTTAATTTTACACAAGTAGGAAGATACGTATCAAGAAAGGGGTCAAACAGGGAGACACAATCTTTCCATAGCTATTCACTACGGGCTTGGAAGAAGTATTCAAGCTATTAAACTGGGAAGGCTTAGGAGTAAGGATCGATGGCGAATACCTCAGCAACCTTCAGTTTGCCAATGACATTGTTCTATTAAGCAACACTGCAGACAAGTTACAACAAATGATTGAGGGCTAACAGAGAGAGTGTAAAAGTGGGATTGAAGATTAATTAATTAATTTATTTATTTTCAATACTGCCAGTCCCATCAGGTACCATAGCAGGTGGACAAACAAAAATGAAATACATGGTAATACCGTGCACATACAAATTGTGTGTCAATAAACCAAACAAGGAAGGTAAAGGAACAAGGTAAGAATAGGCAAAAAAGCAACAAATATAGATATCACATTTCTAGGAGACATGCGCAGCAATACAGAGAATACATCATGAAAAGGACAGCAATCGGGAACAAAAATAATAGTAAACACCTTAACGATAATCAGCATGGCTTACAATAGTTGCAAAGCATGTTATGTGAATAAAAATGCGTTACTGATTGCTTGATATGGATTCTAACCGTGATGTGAACTGAGATAATGAGTCTGCAGAAATGACCGAAGGATCGAGGCAATTCCATTTTCTTATCACGAGGGGGAAATAAGAGTACATGAATGTGTCATTATGGCATGAATATTCTGTTAAAGCGTGTGCATGTTTATGTCTCGTGCAGAATATGCACGAGACATAATATGCAGAAGACAAAGATAATGATGAATAGCTGGGCAAGGGAACAAGAGTTCAGGATCACCAGTCAGCCTCTAGAGTCTGTGAAGGAGTATGTTTACCTAGGTAAACTAATCACAGGAAACCCTGATCATGAGAAGGAAATTCATAGAATAATAACAATGGGTTAGATCGTATATGGCAGGCATTGTCATCTTATTGGCACGCGCGAGGAAAGCAGAGACGAGGCATGGGGCTTGGAGTCTCGGTGCCAACTGATATTTATTCTTTGTGCGCCGGCCCTCTCTCGGCGGCCGGCTGGCTACGGTCGACTGCGGTCGGCTCTGTTCCGCGCTGGCAGCACCTCGGCTTATCCGCGGCATTTTTGTGTTCACTACAAGCTCCTGACTGGAAACTTGCCTTTATAATTGAAAAGGAAGGTGTACAATCAGTGCATTTTACAAGTTCTGACATTTATTTATTTATTTGGTACATACTGCTAGTCTTAACGAAGGCATTGGCAAGAAAGGGTACATTCTTAAAAGGAAAAATACATAATTCACACAGGGTTCAACAATAATTGTTTACAAGAGGCCTTGGCTTTGGTTTAAAAACAAGCTTATTCATACACATGTACAGCGACATAGACAATGCACATTCTTGGTGACAATAGAACACAATGTAAAACCACATTTCATCACGTAGCAACAAAGATATGGTCAGACAGCTTAGACAAAAAAGAATTGAGGGTCGTACGATCGACAACCTCTTGTCGTAACAGATTCCATTCTCTGATAGCTTGTGGGAAGTATGAATACCAGAAGGTGTCATTGTGAAATCTATACTCAGATAATTGTTTATTGTGCTTTGTTATTGAAATTCTAGTGTTACAGTGTACTAAAAACTTGTTTTTGTCTATTTTTAGAGCATTGCTCTGGAGAATGAATACGAATTTTAGTCTGAGATATCTAGCATGATAGCTTGTTGGGAGTCCGACTAAGCGTAGAAGTTCAGTTGGGGAATCGTGACGACAGTATTTATTATAAATGAATCTGGCTGCTTTTCTTTGTACGCTCTCTAACTTCGCTATGGCACATTTAGTGTATGGGAACCAGCATGTGGCGCCGTATTCTATAACACAGCGAATGAGTGATGTGTACGCTAGTAGTTTGGTATTGGTGAAGCGTATATGAGGGATGGACCGTTTGAGGGAAAAAAGCGCTGAAAGTGATTTTGTTGCCACATATGACACGTTTGTTCCATTTTAGAATGGAAAAAATAATGATACCTAAATGCTTGTATTCTTCAACCCTTTGAAGTTTTCTTTGCTGAATTTGGTATGGAAAGGTTAGTGGGGCTTTCTTTCTCGTGACTGTCATGCAGACCGTTATTTCTGCATTTAGCGTCATCTGCCAGTCCTGACACCATTTCACTATCTTTTTAAGTGTGTCATTCAAAACAACCTGATCATCCTTGGTCTATGTTGCTTTAGAAATAATGCAGTCATCTGCGAACATGTGTACCATTGCATCAATTCTATTTGCTGTGTCGTTGATAAAAAGAAGGAAGAGAATGGGAGCTAAAACTGTGCCCTGAGCCACACCGGATAAAACTTCAATATAGTCTGAGGATTGCGCTTCGAAATGAACAAATTGTTGACGTCGTGACAAGTAGGTATGCTTTTAATCACTTTGTAAGAATACCGTGTCCCAGAATTCCTTGCAGCTTATGGATTAGTTTTGGATGCGATACCCGATCAAAGGCTTTTGATAGGCCTAGAAAACTTATGTCTACCTGTCCTCGCTTATCGATTGTTAATGGTAGGTCATGAATAGTTTCTATTAATTGAGTTGTTGTAGAGAAACCACTCCTAAATCCATGTCGGTTAGGGTTAATTAGAGAATGACTTTCAACAACAGTTACGATGTGTTTTAATATTAAATGCTCAAAAATTTTCCCTGCTGTACAAGTGAGTGAAATAAGACGGAAGTTTGAGGGATTTGTAGCATCACCTGATTTATGTATAGGAATAATTTTAGCAATTTTCCATTCTTGAGGAACTTCAGTAGTTTGCAACAATTTTGTAAAAATTAGCAAAAAGTATTTCGAAACCCATTCAACGAACCTCCTGAGAAAAATATTTGGAATGTTATCTGGGCTGCTGGATGTTTTTATATCAAGATTAAGTAATAAAGAATTCCCGCTTCCTTTATATTTAGCTCATATGGTACCTCACCTATGTCACTTGTCAGTGCGACCTTGTCTGGGATACACGAGAAGAGAGAGGTTTAACCGAGGGTCCCGATTTTTATTAGTCATATCATGAAAAGCCAACAAACACTTACACCAAGGACCATATAGGGAAAATTACTTGTGCTTAATAAATGAAATAAATGATAAATTAATGGAAATTAAAGTGGATGAAAAAACAACTTGCCGCAGGTGGGAACCGAACCCACAACCTTCGCATTTCGCGAAGATCACATTCTCGTGACGCCTGCGGCAAAAAGAACGTTCCACGTCCACTGCCAAGGTATGCGAGTGGTGGCGCTCGCTAACACTCCCAAGGTTCTACTAGGACACATAAATACCCAAGAAAGTGGACGGGGAAACAGCGCCGCGGTAGCTCAATTGATAGAGCATCGCACGCGAAATGCGAAGGTTGTGCGTTCGGCTCCCACCTATGGCAAGTTGTTCTTCCATCCACTTTAATTTACATTAATTTATCATTTCTTTAGTTCATTTATTAAGCACAAGTAATTTCCCCTATGTTGTCCTTGGTGTCAGTGTTTGTTGGCTTCTCATGACTTGTCTGGGATAGCGTTATTGTCAACTGTGAAAACTGATTGGAAAAATTGATTAAATTGGGTAGCCTTGGTTAAGGCTTCTGTTGGCATTAAGTTGCTCTTCTTCAGAGCCCCAGATTTGAGACAGTGCCAAAATTTATAAGGGGATTTTTTAATAAAGTTATTTAAAGTTTCATCTAAGTACTTTTGTTTAGCCGTTCTCACTGCAATCTTCAATGCATGAGAAAGTTCGCTAATTTTTCTTGTACAGTTGAAGAAAGAAGTTCTTTTGTTTCCAAGTCTTCCGAGCCTTGCAATTCTGCATTTTAAATGCATAATCTCTCTTGATATCCATGGGTTCGTTTTGCGTACAGTCTTTGTTTTCTTAGGAATGAATTTTGCGAGACAGTGCTCAACATTGGCCCTGAAAAGCACCCATAGGTTATCAGTTGGCATGCTTCCATCGTGGAAATATCGAAGGAATTCGGAGAAAGATTTTTTTAGGAAGTCAAGAACACTAACGTCATTGGCATTTATCCAGTCATCATCATATTCCTCATCATTTATTTTTCCCTTAAGGGCCCCAGCCCCAAGTGGGGCATTACATAAGGGGGGGGGGAGGGCAGAACAATAATACAAACATCAAAGGAATGGTCATGTACAAAGCAAAAAAAGGCAACGGCTGAAAAGACACTAAAAAGAGCAGGTTTTTGCATAATTAGTTGCAAATATGGGTGGTTAGTAACTCTAGAAATTTCGAAGGGTTTCACTCTACAACAATGGATTCCGGGAGCGAGTTCCATTGTTCTATTGCAACGGGAAGGAAGGATTTGTTGAAAGCGTTTGTAGAACCGTGAAGACGTTGGATACATAAAGAATTTAATAGACGATGTGATGAGCGCACGGGTGGAAATAAAAGTGAAGAACGAAGGTCAGGAATGTTATAGTACAATTTATGGAATAAGCAGAGTTGCAAAATTATATGTCTTGATGCTAAAAGGGGCAGAACAATAGATAACTTCAAGTTAGTAATGCTGATAGTGTTGTCATAATTCGATAAGATAAAACGGGAGGCACGATTTTGCGTAGCTTCTAAAGTGTCAATCAAGTACTTTTGATGTGGATTCCAAATTGTAGACGCATATTCTAATTTGGTACGGATGAAAATTTCATATGCCAGTTTACGAATTGACGGAAGGGACAAGGATAGGGATCTTTTAATATAGTTAAGGGATCTTGAGGCATCGGCTGTTATTTGTAGAATGTGGTTCGACCAATTTAGTTTGTTAGTGATGATAACGCCAAAGTAGCGGTAACTGTCGACCTCAGATAAATTCGCAGAGCCCGAAGAGTATAGAAATTTGGATATAGAGCATTTACGTGATACATGCATTAACTTGCATTTGGAGACATTTATTTCCATCATCCAGCGTTAGCACCACTTGTCAATAGAATTTAGGTCATCTTGCAGAATGGGTTGGTCAGTGTTAGTAGTGACACGACGGTAAATAACGCAGTCATCGGCGAAGAGACGTATTGTAGATGATATGTCTGTTGGGAGGTCATTAATGTATATTAGAAAAAGGAGTGGGCCGTGGACGGATCCCCGTGGTACACCCAATATTACTTTGGTAGTATCTGAACAGCAACCGCCAGCACAGGTGAACTGGTGGCAGTCTATCAGGAAGCAAATGATCCATGATAGAATTAGTGGGTCGAGGTGAAGGCATGAAAGCTTGGACACTAGTCGGTGATGAGGGACACGATCGAAAGCCTTTGAAAAATATAAGTAAATTACGTCAGTCTGAAATGAAGAATCTAAGTTTAGGTGGAGATCTGTGGTGAATTCAAAAAGTTGTGTTTCGCATGATAAGCCCCGATGAAAGCCATGTTTGCTAAAGAAAAAAGAATTTCTGTCAAGGTGGGACGCTATTTGGGAATATATGATAAGTTCTAAAAGTTTACAGGCAATACGTGTAAGTGAGATAGGGCGATAATTGGATGGGTCGGAGCGCTTGCCAGATTTAAAAACGGGAGTTACTTTGCTTAGTTTCCAGTCTTTGGGCATAGTACCCTCGCTTATAGACAGGGTAAAAATTATTTGTAATATCTGGCTAGAAATGACGTTAGTGGCTTTTAGTATCTTCACCGGTATGTTGTCAGGTCCGGGGGAGCTAGATATTTTAAGTTTATTGATCAGGCTTGCGATACCTTCAGCAGTTACATCAATGGGAGGCATTTCAGTGCCGCAAAATCTTGGTAGTAAAACAGGAATGTTGGTAGAAGATTCACAAGTGAAGACGGAAGAGAAGTATGAATTGAAGACATCAGAACTCCTCAACTGGAACATGGGACCGATTAGGATTAGTTATGGTAATGTTATGCAACTGATTTCTACTTGGTGCGAGTATTTTCCAAAATTTTTGCGGTTTTACACGGATGATATTGAGAAGATCCTGGTGATAAAATTTTTTCTTAGAAAGCTTCAGAAGGCTGTTGTACTCGTGCAGGCAGGTGAAATACTTGTTCCATTTTGGGGCAGAACCACAATTTTCTGCCACTCTGAAAAGTCGCTTTTTCTTTTGTGCTAGTTTTTTCAGTTGGTTTGTGTACCAAAGCTTTCCCATGACACCATGAATGCAAACAAGGGGTATGTGATTATTGATTAAGCTGAGTAGCTTTTGCTTGTACAACAGCCAGTTTTCATCAACAGACCTACTGAAGGCAGTTTCCTTGAGGTATACAGAAAAATATTCAGTTCACTGCTAATATTGGAAAAGTCAGCTTTTTTGTAGTCCCGTATTAGTTTTATTGAACACTGTTTGACTGGAACTGGGATATTCAAATTGAAAAGGACAATACTGTGATCGCTCAGCCAATTGACACATGCTATCGACTGAATGTATTCGGGTTGAGAAGTGAGGACCAAGTCAAGGGTGTTTGGGCCATGTGTAGGTAAGTTTACTGTTTGTGCAAGGTTGAAGTTTAGGGCTAAATCAAGGAAATCTTTTGACTGCCGGGATGATGCTGTTACATTGTCCCAGTTTATATCCGGAAAGTTAAAATCACCACAAATAATATAGTTAGCACAGGGGAATTGAGAGGTTGCATCTAAAATGACAGTGTTAAGTTCGTCGATAAAGGAAGGATCACAATCGGGTGGGCGATAACAAGATATGAGTATGCCTGAGCATGTAGGCATGGATATGTGCACACAAAGAATTTCGTGAGTACAATGGTTCAGTAGCTGGTGACAAGGAATGCTGTTTTTCATGAAGACAAGAACGCCACCACCCCTTCGTTCCCTCCTATCGCCTCTGTAAACAGTGTAGGGGGAATCTGCATGCAGTAGCTCAGTGCTATCTATGTCAGGGGTTAACCAAGACTTAGTGAAAATGGCCATGTCTGTATTATTGTCGTCGAGAAGGGCTTCAATGGTATCTTTTTTTTTGACATGTAACTGCGAACATTAGCCAGTACAACACATAGTATGCGATTGCGTGATGTGTCAAGAGGGTTTAGTAGCAGCTGGGAGGGAAAGGAGAGTGCTGGGTAAGCCTGAAGTGATGGCTAGGTTTTAACTTGTAAAACCGAGTCCGATTGCACGTCATAAAAAAAACTGCCTATCATTCATCTGAAGTTTATCGAAGCGTATCTTGTAAGTGGAGGCGTTGCTTTGTTTCGCATAGGCGTACAACTTTTTCCTTGCAAGCCGGTCGCGCTATGAAAAATCTTCCCGGATAGAAATTGGCGTACCTTTAAGCTTTGGGCCGGCAGACAGAATGCTACACTTATCTTTGTACCGCGCAAGTTTCACTATAATTGGTCAGTGTTTACCGGCCTGGAAATGGCCAAGCGTATGTGCGCATTCTATGTCATTTTTGGTGATGGAAATTAGAAGTTTATCTGCACACAGTGAAATAACGCGAGACTCTGATTGCTCCCAAGTTTCATCATGCGCATCCTCAACACCGAAAAAAAGTAGGTTGTGCCGGCGAAGGCGGTTTTCAGAGTCATCGCATTTCTGTACGAGGTTGTTTATTGGTGAAGTGAGTTTAAGTATTTCAGGATTATCACTGGATGCAGGTATTAAGTGACTTGATTTATAAACGTCTACAATTTTCTCAAGGGCCTCGACACGGTGGATAGACAGCTGACCTGGTTTTCAATAGTGGCCTGTGTAGCACGAATAAGAGCGAGCTCAGACAGAACGGTGTTCTGAGAGGTTTCTAAACAGGATAGAGTGCTAGCAATAGATTTAAGGGATACCAGAGTGGGAATGCCATTAACAGGACCAGGGTTAAGTTCAATGTCCCCAGAAAGGGCTAGTAAAAGGAAAGTGAGGTGAGCATTCACACATAATGAACATAGCAAGTAGCACAAAACTTTCAGAGTGGCATCAAATGTGTCAGAGAGGCAGGGCACGACACCGAAATAAACATTCGGTCACTAGAATGTCCACATCTTGCACAAGGTAGGTAACTAACCTGCGCAAACAAAGTCGTCGTCATGACCATGCTCGGTGCGGTGGCGTGCCCCAAGTGGTCCCAAGACGGAGACTGCTGAAGTACAAGTAGCGAGTCTCCCACGCAGTAAGTTGCTCGCTGTGGCCAGGCGGAAAGCACGATTGGGGTTAGAAGTGGCGGGCTTGAGGCTGAGATGGTTTCTTCGTCCGAAGGCAGGGGATGTTGGCAGGCGATGTCATTCCAGTTGCGAGCAAAAGATGAGGAAGGGCAGGTTCCACCGAGAAAGGCAGCCGAGGTGATTGATGATAGCAGCAGCGCCTGCGCAAACAAAGTCGGTGTCGTGACCATGCTCGGTGCGGTGGCATGCCCCAAGTGGTCCCAAGACGGAGGCTGCTTAAGTACAAGTAGCGAGTCCCCCGCGCAGAAAGTTGCTCGCTGTGGCCAGGCGGAAAGCACGGTTGGGTTGGGGTCGTATATTTGAGTCTTTTTCTTTTGCGCTCGCGGCCGGTTACAAAGATATCACGCAAATGTACAGAAGCGGCAGATGTAGGCTTCCCCGTCCGCATCCGCAACTCAGCCGAATGCAGCAAACAATCGTTCGACGCACACAAGCGGGTCGCTAGCGCATCCCGTGCTCTTGCACAAGATGTTCCCAACAGAGCATGACACTTCCTGCCCTCTTTGCAGATGATCAAAAGGCACTCTAGCACACATCCTTGCAGAGTGCACTAAGCTCAAGAACTCCCCACCATCCCTACCCCCCCCCAGACCCCCCCCTCCTGTCTTCCTTGCGCAGTTTAAAATTTTGCTGAATCTATGAACTTACTAGCCCAACAACATGCCTTACTTCTTTATTCAACCTTTTTATAATATTCTTTCTTGAGAATGTGATGTAGCTATTACTCTATCTCGTTTACGTATATTTTGCAGTGTGCAAGTATATTTTGTAAACACTTCCTCATTTATGCATATTTTGTACTCCGTCATTAAAAGTGGGGACTTGCCTACTGTTCTTGTTGTATTGCCTGTTCACTGAAATTTGTGCTTGGTATAACACATTATTCGTAATTCTGTCTTTCATGCAAAATCTTATTTGTGTATTTGTATACTTGTATTGTATTTCTATGGTACCATTCAGCAATAATGGCCTAGGGGCAAATGCAGATACTAGGAACGAATAAATAAAGACAGCACGGCTTCTGTAGCAGATTATCAACTGTCACTCTATTATTAGAGGCAATCTAGCTTCAGCCATGAAAAAGTGCAGTCAGTTAGATGTGATCTTGCTCAACTTTAATTTGTTCTTCCATTCAAAACTAGTAAAACTCAAAGCTGTATTCAGAAATGGATCAATTACTGTGACATCGCTCACAACTTGTATTTCTTGAGGACATTCCATCAGCTACAATTACAGTCACCTCAGGAGTCCTCCCAGGTATTGCTTCTAAGACAAGCACTATTTCTGATTTACATTATTGACATTATTGTTAGCTATAACACCAACATTAAACGTCTTGCAGAAGACTATTAAATATAAAGAAATCGATAACAACAAAGAGAATTGTGCCCTGAATGAATCGCTCACTAATTGTTCATGTCTGGTGCAGCACACGACACATTAACGATAAACCTGTTCGTACGAGCCTCTCAACAAGTAAGAATCTATTACCCACATACTGAATGACAGCGCACCCGGTAAACTATTAGAGGGCTGTAAATGGTATGTACTAGGGCTCAGTGAAGTTAGGAGGCCAAAAGAAGCATATACAGTGCTAAAAAACGGGTACGTCCTGTGCTGCTGGGGCTTAGCGGAGAGACGAGAACTAGGAGTCGGATTCCTGATTAATAAGAATATAGCTGGTAACATACAGGAATTCTATGATATTAACGAGAGGGTGGCAGGTCTCGCTGTGAAACTTAAGATGTACAAAATGAAGGTTGTACAGGTCTACGCCTCTACATCCAGTCATGATAACCGGGAAGTCGAAAGCTTCTATGAAGACGCGGAATCGGCGATGGGTACAGTGAAAACTGAATACACTATACTGATGGGCAACTTCAATGCCAAGGTAGGCAAGAAGCAGGCTGTAGACAAGGCAGTGGGGGAATACAGCATAGGCACTAGGAATAGCAGGGGAGAGTTATTAGTAGAGTTTGCGGAACAGAATAATATGCGGATAATGAATACCTTCTTCCGGAAGCGAGATAGCCGAAAGTGGACGTGGAGGAGCCGGAACGGCGAGACTAGAAATGAAATAGACTTCAAACTCTGCACTAACCCTGGCATCATACAATATGTGGACGTGCTCAGCAAGGTGCGCTGCAGTGACCATAGGATCGTAGGAACTCGAATTAGCCTAGATATGAGGAGGGAACGGAAGAAACTGGTACATAAGAAGCCGATCAATCAGTTAGCGGTAAGAGGGAAAATAGAGGAATTCCAGATCAAGCTACAGAACAGGTACTCGGCTTTAACTCGGGACGAGGACCTTAGTGTTGAAGCAATGAACGACAACCTTGTGGGCATCATTAAGAAGTGTGCAATAGAAGCCGGTGGTAACTCTGTTAGACAGGATATCAGTAAGCTATCGCAGGAGACGAAGGATCTGATCAAGAAACGCCAATGTATGAAAGCCTCTAACCCTACAGCTAGAATAGAACTGGCAGAACGTTCGAAGTTAATCAATAAGCGTAAGACAGCTGACATAAGGAAGTATAATATGGATAGAATTGAACCTGCTCTCAGAAACGGAGGAAGCCTAAAAACAATGAAGAAACTAGAAATTGGCAAGAATCAGATGTATGCGTTAAGAGACAAATATCATTACTAATATGGATGAGATAGTTCAAGTGGCTGAGGAGTTCTATAGAGATTTATACAGTACCAGTAGCACCCATGACAATAATGGAAGAGGGAATAGTCTAGAGGAATTCGAAATCCCACACGTAATGCCAGAAGAAGTAATGAAAGCCTTGGGAGCTATGCAAAGGGGGAAGGCAGGTGGGGAGGATCAGGTAACAGCAGATTTGTTGAAGGATGGTGGGCAGATTGTTCTAGAGAAACAGGCCACCCCGTACACGCAATGCCTCATGACCTCGAGTGTACCGGAATCTTGGAAGAACGCTAACATAATCCGAATTCATAAGAAAGGGGACGCCAAAGACTTGAAAAATTATAGACCGATTAGCTTACTGTCAATTGCCTACAAACTATTTACTAAGGTAATCGCAAATAGAATCAGGAACACCTTAGACTTCTGTCAAGCAAATGACCAGGCAGGATTCTATAAAGGCTACTCAACAATAGACCATATTCACACTATCAATCAGTTGATAGAGAAAAGTGCGGAATATGACCAACCCATAAATATAGCTTTCATTGATTACGAGAAAGCGTTTGATTGTGTCGAAACCTCAGCAGTCATGGAGGCATTACGGAATCAGGGTGTAGACGAGCCGTATGTAAATATACTGAAAGATATCTATAGCGGCTCCACAGCCACCATAGTCCTCCATAAAGAAAGCAACCAAATCCCAATAAAGAAAGGCATCAGGCAGGGAGATACGATTTCTCCAATGCTATTCACAGCGTGTTTACAGGAGCTATTCAGAGATCTGGATTGGGAAGAATTGGGCATAAAAGTTAATGGAGAATACCTTAGTAACTTGCGATTCGCTGATACTTGCGATTCGCGATTCGCTTGCTTAGTAACTCAGGGGATCAATTGCAATGCATGCTCACTGCATTGGAGATGCAACGCAGAAGAGTGGGTCTAAAAATGAATGTGCAGAAAACTAAAGTAATGTTTAACAGTCTTGGAAGAGAACAGCAATTTACAATAGGTAGCGAGGCCCTGGAGGTGGTAAGGGAATACATCTACTTAGGGTAGGTAGCGATGGCGGATCCGGATCATGAGACGGAAATAATCAGAAGAATAAGAACGGGCTGGGGTGCGTTTGGCAGGCATTTTCAGATCATGAACAGTAGTTTGCCATTATCCCTCAAGAGAAAAGTACATAATAGCTGTGTCTTACCAGTAGTCACCTATGGGGCAGAAACCTGGAGACTTACGAAAAGGGTTCTACTTAAATTGGGGACGACGCAACGAGCTATGGAATGAAGAATGATGGGTGTAACGTTAAGGGATAAGAAAAGAGCAGATTGGGTGAGGGAACATAGGCGAGTTAATGACATCTTAGTTGAAATCAAGAAAAAGAAATGGGCATGGGCAAGACATGTAATGAGGAGGGAAGATAACCGATGGTCATTAAGTGTTACGGACTGTCCCAAGGGAAGGGAAGCGTAGCAGGGGGCGGCAGCAAGTCAGGTGGGCGGATGATATTAATAAGTTTGCAGGGACGACATGGCTACAATTAGTACATGACCGGGGTTGTTGGAGAAGTATGGGAGAGGCCTTTGCCCTGCAGTGGGCGTAACCAGGCTGATGATGATGATGATGGGACTGGGGATGTTACGTTATGTTTCACAATGGTGGCAAGTCATGGTAAGTCAGTCATAGCCATGATGGTGGTAAGTTATCGCAAAGGGTTCCTTTCAACCGTATTGGCATTTTCCGACTTCTCTGAGATAATGGTAACTCACAGTATCCATTGATTGCAATAACTGTTGCATGGGAGCTTACAGCAATGAAGCACTTCCATCGTAGAATGCCCACACATCAACAGGCTACGTTCTGTTGGAGGAAGCCTGGTTCTGCTAGACCTGCTCACCTGGCAGCGCATTCTTGTACTCTGGTAGCATCAACCTGCCTTCCAGGAAAATTGTAATCTCGTCCCAGTTACTCTTATGTTTGCCACGTATAGCTGGCTAGCCTGGCCATGTTGCAACAAGAAGATTGCGAGTTGCCACTTGGAATGACAGAAAGCTGAGCTAGTTGGTAAGGATTCACTATGCAAGAAAAGGTGAGGCGTGCAGACAGGACACAAGAGAAGTGTAGAACATGAACGCCGACTATCAACTGAATGGAGCACTGAGGCAAAAGAAAGAAAGAAGGCACAAAACTCATCTGCACAAGCTCTGGAATGGTATCACCACGTGTCAATCGGGTACATGTGCTGGTCTATGTGAGAGATAACTGTTAAGGCACTTAATCTCTTTCTTATGTAAAGTAATCGAAGGCTGACTCACGCACGCACTTCCACCATTATAGATATGTCGTGCCTCTACCATAAGACCCGTATCTTCATTCTTATGCGTGTACAATATCTGCCATTCATCTAACTTAGGCGTGCACTTACAATCTTGGCAGAGTAGGGAAAGATTAGAAGGCGATCCACTGGTTAACGACCTTTTATGTTCCATTAGCCTCTGATTGATACACTGCCCCATTTGCCTTATGTAGAACTGGCCACAGCTAAAAGGAACTTTATAAACCACAGCCACACGACAGTCAGTGAAACTGTTGTTCTTATTGTGCTTCACTGGACAAATATCTGTTCTTTTTTGCCTTTTACCTGCTCCTTTTTCCTCTGCGCGGCAGTGCATATCATACCTAGCTTATTGGGAGCAGTGAAAGCCACATTAACATCATATCTATTTGCAACTTTTTTAAGCCTATGCAATACTGAATTAATGTATGGAATAACCACTTCTCCTTTTTTGCTATTGCTGCTTTCTGTAATCACGTCCGTCCCCCTCAAAACCGACTTCTTTCAGCGCTCAGCCACAGTGGCCACTGCTACACTAGGGTAACCTGCTTCTAATAGGCGCCGAACCTGCGCATTAAAACTGGCGCTCATTTTGTGCATGCAAGATCTGGTGAGGGAAGACTTAAGGCACGACATGGCAATTCCGTTCTTTTGCTACTTTGACATGCTTGGATTGAAAATTGAACAATGTCTTCGAAGATTGTGGGGAGTACTGCCAACAAACGTGATTTTGTTCGAAAACCAAGGAAATGTCCAGAAACTGAATTACGCATCGCTGAGGAAATTTCTTGGTAAACTTTAATCCTCCTCCGTAAAGTTTAAATTGCTCACTTACTGAGGTAGCAGCAGAATCAAATTCTTCCCGAATGCAGAATATCAGGTAATCAACGTAACGAAATATCTTGTTAACTCAATCACCTAAGGCTTTCTCTAAGCAGCTGCCAACCTTACTCAGGTAAATATTCCTAAGTATAGGCGCAACCTTAGAGCCAATACAAATGCCTGATTTCTGCAGGAACACACTATCTCTCCACCCAATCAGCGTTGACTTTAAGTACAATGAAAGAATTTATAGAAAAGCTCTTGTGGAAACACCGCATCTGTCAATAAAAGCCGACTCTTGTACTTGTTCTTTAACGCACTCATTTACGGAATTTAGGAACCCGTCATGCGGCAAGCTGTAATACAGGTCTTTGATATCCATACTAAAAGCTGTACAATCACCAGGATTTTCCTCTCTCAAATAGTGAACTAGTGCCTGAGAATTATGCAAGCAAAAGGGGTATGAAAAAACTAGGGAAGCTAAGCAGTTCTGTAGGTAACTAGCGACAGAGACCTGCCACGTCCCTTTCTCTGAGACTGTAGCACAAAAAGGAATTTCTTGCTTATGGGTCTTCGCCGAAAAAGACAGTTCTAAAAGATTTTGCTTTCCTGACATTAGAGACAACCCTACCAAGATTATGTCTCGACAGGAGGTCAACTGCACGTTGCTTAACTGGCGAAGGGTTGAGCTTTACTGGCTGTAAATTCTTTTCTATGGCTGAAATTGCTTTTTCTGGAAACATGTCATCTGGCATAATTAAGAAATAACGTTCCTTGTCAGATATTATTGGTCTAAGTTTGTGCTCCACAAGGTAATAAGTAACGGTCAGACAGGGTCAGACGTCTTAAATTGAGAATTTTGATTGTTTAATGCTTGCAATGCAATCTGAAATACAGCGCGAGCGTTCTTCTGGGATGAACCTGGTTAGGCAGCGTGGTATGCTTAAAACGTCAACAGGCTTTATGTCAGGCTTAAAACAGTGCTTAGGACCTAAAGCAAGGGTTTTTATATGGGTATCACTTATGATGGCGTCTCCAAGAACCAGTAGGTTATTTGATGGTGAATTATTAGAAAAGCGTTTCCTCTTACTTTGTTGAAGCTCAGGAAGTTTCATCCTCTAGAGGAAGTCCACATGTTGCACGGCTAACCTGTCCCAATCGGCATAGAGGCAATTACATTGGCGACCGTCCCCCAGGGGCCACTTACTGGCCACTTTATTACCTATTCACATGTGCACACTCCTTGGCTTACTTCGTCTTGTGTGCTATTTTCTTAATGGCTGGTTATTACGAACCTCTATAGCTCCACAAAAACGTTTTTCTTAAAAAGAATCTTTAGTCGCTGCTTTTATCTCAATACGTGGGAATGGAGAAATTGCTTTTCTTGGCAACCACTGTACCAAATTTGACGAGGTTTGTTGCACTTCAAAGAAAAATTTTATATCTAGTGACGGTAGGAAGCAGCTTTTTTATTTAGGCTGTCAATATTTAACAACTGATAAAAACTGCAATATTTCGAGAAAAACATCTTTATAACTCTCAGCTCAGCATTAGGTGCTGTTGGACAATTCTGTCCAACAGCACCTAAGAACACAATTAAAGTGGACAAAATTGATGTATTATGCACCATTTTTCGGAATACTACTAATTAGTGAGTAGGACCTTTGCTGAACCCTTGCAAACATTGTAACAAATTCATGTAACTTGTAAATACCTATATCAAATTTGTCTAATTTTGATGACCTAATGGATGCAGTTTACAGAACTGCAATATCCTGTTTTGGCACAGAGTTACAGTTTTGTAATCTTCATCACTAAACTTTTTTTAGAAACTCAGATTCTTAACAATTTCGAAAACAACGAACAAAAATTCAAAGCCCTAAATCAAAATTCTGCTTCCTACTGTCCCTAGCATTTAGCTTGCTCTCTGAAATTAAACAAATTTCATTCAAATCTGTCCCCCGGTTGTCTCATAAAAGCATACCTGTGTTTTATATGCATTTAAATAGGCAGTATCATAATTGGCCCCAAACTAAGGCTTCCTTGACTAACCTGTTAGACTATAAACCATTTGAAACACCTATATTCTAATACGTCAACATAGCGTCATTCCCACGCACTGCTACTGACACTTATAAACTGCAAAAGACACAAAAGAAAGCAATTATATTAATCCACAACAAGTATAAACTGCCGTCAGCTATGGGAAATGCCTTGCCACCAAACTCAGTTGAACGGGCGCATCGAAACGGGGCTTTTTGAAATACGAAGTGTTGTCCGGTTATAATGAAACTATCAAACTTCAAAATTAAGGAGAGCATACTTTCGTCGCACAGCCAGCTTAAAGGTAGTAACATTTCAGTATCTGAGGACTTCTCACCTGCGACAAGGCTTGCTCGAAAAAACCTTTTTGAATTTGGTAAAAACCAGCCTAATTCCCCCTCATTTAAACTACGTTTTAACAAGCTTTTCATTGATAAACAATGTTTTATGTATGATCCAACAAGTGATAGCGTTAAGCGAGTTAATAGTGGTGTTCCAGATTATGCAAGCGTACCTGACAATCTGCATCATCATTCTACTACATAGCAATGCGCAAAGGGCAATGGCGCATCTTTAACACCACAAGCCTCCGCACTTGTTGCAAACGCTAGAAGTGTGTTTCGCAAATGCGAGGAACTTGAATCACTCATTAATAGCTGTCATGCTGGTATTATAGCACTAACAGAAATGTGGCTACAGCCCCATATGCATGATTGTGAAATCTTTGACTTGTCTCGATTTCGTATCTTCCGTTGCGATCGCACAAGGCGGAGGCGTACTACTCGCTATTTCAAAATCCCTGCAATATCATCAAGTCCACATTCACTGTAACCTGGATGTTATGTGCACATGCGTTGATATTTGTTACCGTAAAATTACGATCGTTGTTTGCTACCGCATTCCATCCTGCCCATCCACTTTCACCGCTGAGCTTATTTATCACCCTTACTTCGCGGCATCCTTCAAACCCAATTAAATTATTAGGGGATTTCAACTTCCCCAACACATGCTGGACTACTGAACCTCCGCATTGTTATCCATTTTCTTCACAAAGTAACGACTTTCTTGATCTCTGCTCTATGTTTTCCCTAACACAATTATTATTAGAACCAACTAAGACCTTGGGAAGTGCTGCTAACCTCCTTGACAATCTTATGGTCTCATCCTGACATAGTTACCAATGTTTCATGCTTACTGGGCTTAACCGATCACCTGGGTCTTTCTTTCAACATATTATCTCCTGTGGTAAAACCAATCGTTGAAAAAAAAAATAATTTACCACTATGATAGGGCAAGCTTTGACACTATTATTAAACTAGCTAATTTTCTTGATCCTTTCCTAAGCCAATTTGATGATCACACGTTTGATGAGAACTGGACCGCTTTCAAGAATAAAATACATGAGCTCAGTGACAAGTTTATTCCGTAAAGTGTAATATCCTGCAATGTTAAGAAACCCTGGTTCAATTACAAGTTAAAAAGGCTTTCCAACCGAAAAAAAGAACAACTTTATCGAATAGCGAATAAAAGTTCACTGGCATCGAAATGGGATGCCTATAAGGAGGCGAACAGTACTAACACAGAAGCTATAAAATTTGCCAGAAAGGCATTCCAAGTACACACTTTGCCCACAATGCTTGCCAATGACCCTAAAAAAGTTCTGGCGTGTTATTAACCCTTTCAAACATAATTCAGTCCCATTCATTGATTCCAGTTGTTCACCAGTACCCAAAGATGTATGTCCCCATATTCTTAATTGTGTGCTTTGTAACAACTTTGTTGTATGTAGTCACCCTGTGCTTCCAACTCTCGAGTGTTGCAATTACCCACCTATGGACTTTATTTTCATAGAACCTCTTGAGGTCGAAAACGTAATTAAAGATCTGAAGTTGTCATAAAGTCCTGGTGCTGATTTGGTTAACATGAAATTTTTGAAAAATACTGCTGCTATCTGTTCTGCTTTCGAAAATTTTTCAGCAAACCTTAGATACCAATCAGCTACGTGCAGATCGGAAGGTCGGGAAGGTAGTCCCACTTGACTTGATAAGTCCGGAAGCAAACATTCACCCCTCAACTACCGCCCCATTTCTCTCACCAGCATTCCTTGCAAGGTTCTTGAACATATTTTGTACTCACATTTAGCAAAGCACTTAGACAATAATTCATTTTTCACAAAAGCACATGGTTTCCAACAAAACTTGTCTTGTGAAACTCAACTTCTTTCATTTACTCACAGTCATCTTATTCTCGACAAAGGTTCATTCAGAGAGAGTGTTTTCTTTGATTTTGCCAAAGCCTTCGACAAAGCTTGTCATAAATTGCTTCTATTTAAACTTGTAAACTTAATCTTGCTCCTAATCTGTTTGCATGGCTTGAGCATTTTCTCCTTAATCAGTCACAGCATGTTGTGTTCAACAATCATATGTTCCCATCTAATCCTGTAGACTCTGGTGTGCCCCAAGGATCAGTTATGGGCCTTCTTCTTCATTTACATTAACGGTTTACCCAATGACACTTGTTCTAATATTTACCTTTTCGCAGATGACTGTGTTATGTTCCTTGAAATCTCGGACAAATCTGGTAACAAATTTTTACAAGACGACATAAACGCTATCTCTAACTGGTGTGACGTATGGTTAATGCAACTTAACATAACTAAATGTAAATGTATGCGTGTCATCATCATCAGCCTGGTTATGCCCACTGCAGGGCAAAGGCCTCTCCCATACTTCTCCAACAACCCCGGTCATGTACTAATTGTGGCCATGTCGTCCCTGCAAACTTCTTAATATCATCCACCCACCTGACTTTCTGCCGCCCCCTGCTACGCTTCCCTTCCCTTGGAACCCAGTCCGTAACCCTTAATGACCATCGGTTATTTTCCCTCCTCGTTACATGTCCTGCCCATGCCCATTTCTTTTTCTTGATTTCAACTAAGATGTCATTTACTCGCGTTTGTTCCCTCACCCAATCTCCTCTTTTCTTATGCCTTAACGTTAAATCCATCATTCTTCTTTCTATAGCTCGTTGCGTCGTCCGCAATTTAAGTAGAACCCTTTTCGTAAGCCTCCAGGTTTCTGCCGCGAAGGTGAGTACTGGTAAGACACAGTTGTTATGCACTTCTCTTTTGAGGGATAATGGAAACCAGCTGTTCATGATCTGAGAATGCCTGCCAAATGCACCCCGGACCATTTTTATTCTTCTGATTATTTCAGTCTCATGATCCGGATCCGTGGTCACTACCTGCCCTAAGTAGCTGTATTCCTTTACCACTTCTAGTGCCTCGTTACCTATGGTAAACTACTGTTCTCTTCCGAGACTGTTAAACATTACATTAGTTTTCTGCAGATTAATTTTGAGACCCTCCCTTCTGCTTTGCCTGTCCAGGTCAGCGAGCATGCATTGCAATTGGTCCCGAGTTACTAAGCAAGGCAATATCATAAGTGAATCCCAAGTTAATAAGGTATTCTCCATTAACTCCTATCCCACATTTTTCCCAATCCAGGTGTTTGAATACCTCCTGTAAGCACGCTGTGAATAGCATTGGAAAGATCGTATCTCCCTGCCTGACGCCTTATTTTGTTGGGATATTGTTGTTTTCTTTATGGAGGACTATGGTGGCTGTGGAGCCGCCATAGATATCTTTCAGTATTTTTACATGCGGCTCGTCTACACCCTGATTCCGTATTGCCTCCATGACTGTATGCATGTAACTCGCAGCAATATTCCTCCGCCGAACTATTACCTTAATGATACTCCCCTAGAGGTCGTAACCTCCTATAAGTACCTAGGCATCCACATAACCTTGTCACTTTACTGGTCGTTGCACATCAACAACGTAATTAAGAATACTAATCGCATGCTAGGTCATCTTCGCCGAAATTTTTCTTCTGCTCCTACATCATTAAATTTAATCCTATACAAAACGCTTATCAGGAGTAAAATGGGGTACGCCTCATCCATCTGGGACCCGTACCTCGAAACCCTTATTCAATCACATCACTTAAACTAATTCAAAACAATGTCGCACGTTTCATTCATAGCAATTACAGCTGCACATCAAGCGTAACTGCCATGAAAAACTCTTTGCTGTTTGCTCCTCTCTTAGCCCGGCATGAGAGCTTTCACCTTGTTTTATTTCATGAACTGAATTTCCGCAATTCCTACCTGCGCGAAAATCTTATATCATCACCTACCTACATTTCCTCTCGCATTGATCATAGCCATAAGGTTGGAATCATTCAATGCTGCACCAGGGAACCTGTAACGAATCGTTTATTCCTAGGACCTCTCAGGAATGGAACTACCTTCCCGGCGCAGTTGTTGCAATCAAGGACAACTCAGTTTCGTTCGGCCTTATCAGACATCATTACTCCTGGATGCAATTAACTCATCAATTTTGCTGTAATAACTAACAAGTTTTTGCTTTGTTATTTACTTGTGTATGTTTTTTACCCACTCCCCTCTGTAATACTTTGGTCTTGAGGGTACAATAAAATAAAATAAAACACGTCATTCCCCACACTCCCTCCAAGCACAAGACAATCTTGACTGACGTTTCTGCACATAACTGTTACAGAATTTATCCAAAGTAAATTTCCTTCTCACAGTCGGGTGCTTCAGAGCATAACCAATCACTTACTGAATGTTCTTACAGTTAGATATGTTCTGTGGTTACTGGTATTGCAACTCTATACAGGGTGTCCGAGCTAACGTTAGCCAAGCTCTTAAAAATAAAATATAGAATATACAAGGACGTAACCAATGGTATTCTGTCAGCAGCGACGTCCCACACCAGGAGGATATTGTAAATGCGCAAGCATTTCTATGTTTACCCAACGAGGAAAACCGTTCGTCCATTCCCTCACCTAAGATGATCACTTTGAAATAGGGCCCACAGCAGCGAGCGAATTCACCTTCATGTTGCCTTTTGCTTCAACACGAACTGAACGGCGAGTATACAGTGCACACGAAGGTATGGGCAGTTGGTGCCATCTGTACTCACCGCAGATCACTTACAAGACAGGGCTCGTGCGATAGGCAGCAGCCGCCACTGGAGTACGGTTGATCACGGTTCATAATGCTTGGACACAGGCAGATAGGCGCTAGAGAGTAATGACAGCTTATAACAATCGGAACATCATCGGCACACCTGGCTTCGCCGCCTGCAATAGTTTGCTCGCATCGATTCCTTGCGCCGGTGTCCGCAGCAGTTCATGTCGCCGCACCACCACCATTTATACTGGTCGGCTCAAGTTCTGCAACATTCATAATGACATCGGGGTGCATGGAGATGAGCAAGTGGCACAATGCTTGCGTATACGTAGGCAACTCCCACAGGAGTTTCCGCACGACTTTCTTTTTCATAACTGAGCTATTGATTAGATCAATGAATAAATATGTTAACTACTAAATTGAGGGCACAGATTGCAATACAAATGCAATAATTATGTCTTAAAACAACCGACTGAGTTGTTTTCAGTCTGCTACGTCTCGCATAATTATTCTGCATAAATTGCTCAATGTGAACTCCAGATGTTGCGGTGCTTCTAGTGAATGGCAGAATGAAATCAGTCACATGCACAATCTTGGTTTGACCTAGTTGGTGCAGTCGCATCAAGTAGAAATGCTTTTCAATAAACCCTTCCATGACACTTCCTCCACCTTGCAGGAATCCACAGAACTGATTTGCCATATTCAGCGATTTAATAAATTAAAACCAGAAACATTCCTCCCCTCCTTCTTCAAGTCCCCTCACTACTCGCACAGAGACTGCTTTTTGATTGCCGTGATCATGTGGGGTAGCACTGTGGCTGTATCAGGATTCATGCTCACTGCAATCGCCGAGCACCATGATCAAGAACAACTTTCGTGGCGCCAGCACAAAAGAAACAAAAAGAAACAAAACAAAAATAAACGGTGCAGAAGCGGTGCTAGTACAACCGCGCAACTCCGCTCCACCAACAAGGAGCGACAGATGAGCACCAGATTTCCTTGCCTGCCCAGCCAGCAAGACAGAAGAACGTCACTACGTTTAATTATCCGAGGGGACTAATTGGGTGCGACTGTTGGCGCCCGGGTTGCTAAGGCTACTTTTACGAAACCTCCGAGACTAACTACCCGATGCGCTGCACCGGCAACCTACCACCGACGCCACCCTCGGAGCCAAAGCTGTTCCGCTGCAGCGTAGTGCAATTTCAGTAATTTTTCTGTTTTCGATGCAATCTGATGCAGCCATTCGAGAGTATGGAAATGGTGCAGAATTACCACCCCTGCAGAAATTATTGCCAGAATGAACACAGACTCGATGGTGTGAGCATATGACAGTAGCACTGCTGCTTATTATTTGTGAATGTTTTTTTGACACAACATTAATTTGTATAAGGAAATATGCATGCTGCAAGAAAGCCTTCTTCCTGGGACATTTCATTTTTAATTTCAGAGTCAAGATACAAGAGAGTATATGGTACAGTTGAATTGACTACATGTGTGATTTGTGAAGGATTAAAAAACACTATACATTGTATTGTTTCTGTTGCACCAAACATTTGTGAAAAGAAAAAGAAGAAGGTGCAGTTGAGTTTTTACAGCCACATTGGCCAAGTTGGTTTTCGGTAAGGCTAGCACAAATGCACACTCGTGCTAAGAACTCGCAATGGTTTGCCACGTTACTTCTTCCAACATGGTGGATACAGCACTTCATTGTCTGTTCACAACAGAACTTCTTTCCGATTCATATTAAAGAAACGTATGACACAAAATGTCACTGAGGAAACGCTTCCAAATAATTCCCCAAGTTAAAAAATCGATGCCCGAGAAGATAATGACAAGTACTGTGACTGAGCACTTATCCATGTTTAGATCTTGACCAGCTAAACATGTACTTTTCCAAATTTCTTGATCCGTAGGATGAACCTGGTTTACATGTGAAGGCCCATATTATTGTGCATTAGATGCAATAATGAAGAGCAAAAAGTTATCATACCTTCCCAGATGGTAATGCCATGGAAGCCACTATCATGAGGAGGCTTACTTTTTAAAAACTGAACACGAGGGAACGTTATCGAACTGCACCGAAGGCTGTGTATGTTGCATACCTTACATACCAAAACTACCTTCAGACAGCAGGGAGCTCAACAAAGTTCCTGCCAGGCAAGTTTCCCACAAGTGCAGTTGGGGACATTCAAATGTCAAACCACTTGTGCTGTGCTGCACAACAATGCTGAACGTGTCTGAAGACACAGGAACAGTGACCTCCTCAACACAGGTAAAACACTACAAAGGTCATGCATCACAAGGAATCATCAGTTTGCCTTCTTGTCAGCCGGTGCTCGTCTGAACACGTCACCTTCGAGGAACTCGAACTCGTCGGCGGCCGGCGGGTCACCGCGCCGGGCCCGCTTGCTGGGCCCCTCGTCGTCGTCGTCGGGGCCCGAATCCTCGACGCCCGTGCTCTCGACACATTGGCGCGCGGCCGCTATGACGGCCGCCGCGAAGGCCGGGTCACGCCGTATCCTGGAGCATATGAGGGACACGTCCAGCTCGACCGCCTCGCGGTGCAACCTGGACCGCTGGTGCGCCACTTCGTTGACGACCGTTCCGCCGCAGTCCGCGCAGAAGCGAGACTCCGGCGGCGCTGGCATGGCCGGTGCATTGGTTGTTGTCGTGACGGTACGGCCCCGAAAGATTTTCGGGCACTGATCCTCCGAGCAGGTCGCGCTGCACCTCACCTGGGATTTCCAGGGCCGCTCGCTGAAGTAGGAACGCGGGGGTCCGTCGGGCTCGAAGCAAGTCCACGTAGCGACGTGGCGCCGAGTCGGGGTGTTCGGTTTGGCAGCCGCTTTCTGGGGCTTGCCTCCCGGTCTCTGCTGCTCGGGCCCCCTGTTTTGGTTAAAGCGCGGTCTGTTCTGAGGGCCATTGCTGTAGTGGGGCTGTGGCTGGCGTTGCTGCAGGTTCATGTACTGAGCCACGGGGCCGTTCTGTTGGAGGTACGCCGTGTACTGTAGCTGCTCCGCCAGCCAGGCCTGGTAGGCCATGAGATCATTCTGCATCTGCATACTGTTTGCCGGCATTTCTGTCTTGTTCATTTGCGGCCGCTGACGGTTTTGCTGTTCGTGCGCTTGTTTTGGCTGGCGCCTACGTTTTCGCTGTTGTTGTGCCTCGGACATGCTTGAGTGGTAGGGTGAAAAAATGTGCACTTCCCGCACGCAACAAAATCTGCACCTCGTAGACCAACGGATTACTAATGCCAGACGCGAAGGGCGGGGCGACAATGACAATAGGATTAACAAGCACCGAGTCTAGTACACGACTATGCAGGCGGTCAAGTTACAAAATGATGCACGTGGTCACATACACCGAGGTGGAATCGAGCCTTGTAGCATAACCGATGCTCTCCTTTGTGCGTTGCAGGAAGCGTTGGGCTATTTGGAGTCGACCGCAATAGCGGAAGGAAAAATCGACGCTCGCTTGCCTGTAGAGTTGTCCGCGCACAGCGCAGAGTGCACGAGGAGGTTTTATAGTCGGGGGCGCAAAGCGCCAGTGAACGCTGTAGTGCGCTGAAACAACGTAATTCCTGGTTGACGGGTTCACATGGCCCCTGCTCCTCCGCTTCTCTTTGCAAATGTTTGGATTGGCTTGACTCGACCCACTTGGCCAATGCCATTCAACCGCTGTTGTCTACAAACCTTTCTTTACATGCTTTAATCAGCCTCAAAATTTTCGCTATTTAAGTACACCTAATGTGGAAAAAAAAATTGAAGGTGTGTTTGTACCATAGAGTTGGTATAACCACGGCCGCTCGATGAAAACTCGTTTTCATCGAGCGGCCGCAGGGGCCGCAGTCATAGAGTTTCTCAAATAGCGTCCTCGATCTCCTTGCCCCGGGATTGCCCCGAAACCAAAAAGGTGCGCTTTGCACCGCGGTGGTGGTGCACAGGGTCAACATCGAGGACAAAACTGCACCCCGTGCAGGGTGCTTGCATGCAGCGCCACTTAACCCCTGGCGCGAAAAACGTGCGCGAACACGCGCGCGCGCACATTTTATTGTTTGCAAGTGCCGAGCATCCGCGGCAAGCGCTCGAACCTTGTAAGACGGCGTGCTCCGACATACCTGGTTGCAAGCAAACACCAATGGATATTATAATTAATCCTGACGACCCGTTCCTGACGACCCGTTCAACGAACCTGTACACTTTCGGTCGCTCTTCACCACATTGTTTTTGGACGAGGTCGATTACCATGTACGTCGTCTTCACTGGCAGACAAACTTGAAGAAAGCTCATCGATTGCGGCAACTACTAGCGCTTCCCTTCTCATTGCCGACATCTCCACTAGCTAACTCCGCCAACTCCGTTGCAACTGCAGCAAGCTATGGGGCCAGAGCGTCTGGCGTCTGCGGTTCTGCAGTCGGCTGTGCGCGCGCGCGTCGCGCGTCCCGCAGTGCTTGCTGGGATTTGCTGGGATTGCACCCCGGCGCACCGCCGATTTTCTCGGTGCGAGACGGGGCAACGGAAAACCGCTCCATCTGGGTGCGCTTCCGGTGACCGAGGATGGTCGGTGCGCACCGGTGTGGTTGATCGAGGATGAAAGTGCGCACCACGGCGCCCCGATGCGCACTGGTGCAGGTGATCGAGGACGCTAAAACTCTATGGCCGTAGTATGAGGAACTCTAGAGGGAAACCTGGCCCGAAAACGTGGGAACTGCTAGGGCACCACGAGACGTTCATTTGAGGGATCGCCAGTCGTCTATGCGCAGGCGCGAGAGAGAAAATCTGGGGGCTTTTGCTCCTTGCGTAGAAATATGACTCGGCCTAGGTGCTACAGAGGAAGTTTCTGCTGTGGTTTCCTTGCGCGTACGTGTTGTAGGCGTTTGTCCCTAGGCGTGCCGGCATTGAGTAGTGGGGACGAGTTTGTTTACGCTCGGACGCTGGCTTCCAGCGCTGTAAAATAGAGAGAATAAACATTTTTATTTGGTGAACGAAGCTTTGGAGAGGCGTCCTCATTCCAGAATGCCTTGAGCTCGGGCCGCGTCCTGGGCCCTCGCAATCAGCCGTTGCTGATCCTCGAGGTCGGAGCTGGCCAAGGCTCTCTCCCAAAGCTCGTTAGTGGGGTAAGGGTTCGGAGGATTTAATGGTGCCGCTCTGCTACCCCCTACTATGTGCCTGAGGGACCCGGGCTCTGCTCAGAAGCGGCATTGCGGAGAGAATTGTGTAGGGGCTATGAGGTGATTTCTGGTTGGGTGCGGGAATGTATTAACCTGTAGAGCTCGGAGGAATCGCTCCTGCTCTCTAGGTAGTGACTTGTGTGGGGGTGCATATGTTCTGCGGGTTAGCTTGTAGTGTTGTGTGATGTCTTGGTAAGAGACTGGAGGGTGCATGCGCTCGGGTTCAGATTCCTCGGCGTCGGCTCGGTGGGTCAGATCTCGAGCCACGTGGTTGGCGACCTCGTTGCCAGGAATGCCTTGATGAGCTGGTGCCCAGATGATCATGACTGATCTCGTTGGCGGCTTTTGATTGATGATCCGAAGCGTAGTGGTATGAATTCTGCCGCTAGCAAAGTTGCGGCACGCCTGTTGGGAGTCGGTCACTATGACTTCAACCTCTGTTTGGGAGAGCGCGAGCGCTATGGCCGCTTCGTCGGCTTGGAGGGGATTGTTTCGTGTGAGGGAAATGCTGCTCCGATGTTCTGTGTTGACGACTACGGTGGCTGTTGTGGTTGCGCGTCTGGAGTAAGAAGCCGCGTCCGTGTAGGCTGTAGAGGGTAAAGTCCCGTATCGCTTGTGTATGGCCAGGGCGCGGGCCTCCCTTCGCTCTGCGTGGTGCACTGGGTACATATTGCGAGGTAGAGGACGTACGGTGATGTTTCTCCGGATGGCATGGGGTAAGCTCACAGTCTGAGGTGGCGGATGGCTCAGAGGGGCAGAGAGCCCCAGGCGTAATAGAATGGACCTCCCTGCTTCCGTAACCGCCAGCCTTGTTCTCTGACTGGATAAATGTGCCTCGATCAGCTCCTCGGCCGTGTTGTGCACACCTGGTCGTAGTAGGCGTTCTGTGGACGTACTGGTTGGCAGGCCCATCGCCTGCTTATTGCCTTTCTGATCATTGTGTTGATTTTCTTCAGTTCCGTCTCGTTGAGTATAGTGCGTATGGAATAGCGTAAGTTATTCGAGACACGACGAAGGCTTGGACAAGCCGAAGCGTGTCCGCCTCCACCATGCCTCTTGTCTTTGTTGTTATTCACCGGATCATGTGCGTAACTTGGGCTGTTGTATTCTTAAGCTTTTGAATTAATATTTTATTGGTGCGATCCGACTGGAAAACGATTCCCAATATCTTTACGCTCTGAGACGGAACGATGGTGTGTCCCTCCAATTGTATGTTGACAGTGGGCGAGTCGGATGTGTGCTTCTTTCGCGGTGAGACCAAGAGTAGCTCCGACTTTTGGGGGGCGCAGCTGAGCCCGCATGACTTAGCATAGTCGCTCACCACGTCTGCAGCTTCCTGCAAGCGGTTCTCCATTTCCCCGATGGACCCTGTGGACGACCAGATGGTAATGTCGTCAGCATATAGACCAGAACACGCTAGTCTCGCACCCAGACTAACCGAACGCATACTCTCGCACCCGGGTTGCCCGGTCGACCGGCGCTATTTTGTACTGGGCTGCCAAAGTGTGTTCGCCGGCGACCAGTTGACATGGCAAGCGCCAGCTCTAGGGCTCCAAAGTGCGGAAATGTGCCCGTTCACACGGATCCAAAGTAGAAGAAGTCATCTGGGCATCATTGCGTCGTGTTTGGATGCCAAAACAACCAGCGGAAAAGAGCAGGTTGCTTAGCGCTGTTTGCGAAGAGCACAACACACGTAGGTAATCGTGCCGGTGCGGTGTTTTCAGCCTGCGCCGATTTCCATCCGCAACGAAGAATGCCAAGCTGCGCCACCGGTGGATAGCTGCAGTGAATAGGAAGAACTACCAACCCAGTGAAAATGCACGAGTGAGTATTCGATCTGTGTATATTTTGGTGCCACGTTCAACTTTGCGCCCTACAAACGTAATAAGCAGGTTTGCTCCGAGCACTTTCTGGCCAACAAGCCTACAGAGCAGAATCCCGCGCCGGTGCTTCGCCTTGGCTATAACAAAAAGGCAAGCCTTTTCGTGTTTTCATTCAGGCAGAGCTCCCGACGGTTAAGCGGAACAGTTGAGTTTGCGGTTAGTGATACTTGCAGCTGGTGCACGGAATGACCATTAAGCGTGAACGACAAGTTGTAGGCCTTGCTGGTGAGCGTTATTGCTAATGAAAGTAAACCGAAGTCTGCTCGTCACGTAGCATGCGTCCACAGAAACGTAAACGACGACTACTCGTCGCCGAAGGTGTTCTTGCAGCGCACCTACCTTTACGAGCTGGTGTTGCAGGTGTCATTCGTAACGAATTCATTTGAGCCTCCTGAGCTCTAAACTGCGTGCGGGCTGTTATGCGGGGCAAAGCGCAAAATATTTCCGTTCATATGGCGAGGAAAATAAGGTGCTTAATTATTCTTGTATTTTGTAACAAAATTTTGATCGTTCTCACTAGTTTTTTTTTACTGTTTTCTTTTCTAAGGGAGCGCCAACAATCCGATGGCCTCGCACAAGCGAAACAGGTCTGGTACCAGGTAGCTGCAGTTGGTGGGGCTAATTTCTTGGAATGCAGGTGCGGTTGTTGTCTTATACCAAAGGGGTCCTGATGATGCAGCTTTAAGTAGGGATGGTAATTTTACGTGCCCTGTCATGGTTTGTGCAACTGTACAACACCTGCATCTGTCATGCTCGCCCTGTTATACGGGCTTTGACTGCACATGTAGTTGAACATTATAACTACTGTAGTACCTCATTTTCCAATGAGTGCAGGTTTAGCATCATATGCTGCTTGTTCGAGTGTTGTAGGCTTTTGTTCTGAATGTTGTACTCTTAAGTGGTTGCACGATACAATTGACCTGGTGTATTTTCTATTTCATTTTGAGAGGACTTTATATCTTCGCAAAAGTGATGGCATGGGAAAGAACTACAGCCCTTCTTACTATAACATCTATTTTGTTTTCAGTGTGCAGGTGGTGAAGGGCAGGCGTCTGCTAACCAGGCAGTCAAACGACCTCGTCAGTTGGTTGCCAAGCGCGGCCAACCCAGTAGAGACCATTACAAACAAGACCAAACTGAAAGTGCAGATGACAGTGTTCTGCGTGCTTTAATAATATATGGCACCAACACAGTGCTGTAAATTCCTTCACAGGTTACGTGCCAAAAAGCTCACAGGTGTTCTAGCATATAGCGCGCGGTTTGTACAAACGTAATAGCGTACCTACCCGATGTATTCGCTTCTGCAGTCTGCACAGCACTCAGTGTGTCCATTGCGGACTTGCATGAGGTCTTGATTTGATTGAAGTTTGATTGAATCCAGACAGCGAAAATGACAGGTTAGAAAAAACGCGAAACACGCCTTCCGCCCAGCTAAAAAGCCCAAGTTTTGCTTTCGCGCCGGGTCGCATCTCCCAGCGTGGCAGCCCAGGCCTGCTACTTCGCGGCGCTTGGGATAGATGGCGCGACCGGCGCTCATCAATATGGCGGCGCCCTTTGAATTCACGGTGTTCTGGTGTATAGGCCATGCCGGATCCCTGGGATGTTATCGAGGAGCGGCGGTAGGCCTATTAGGGCGATATTGAAAAGGAGAGGGGATAACACTGCGCGCTGTGGTGTGCCGCGCCCGCCCAGTAGGAAGGGGTTTGTGGCTTTGTCCCCGACCTTTAGGATGACTTTTCCATTTGAGAGGAAATCTCTGATACAGGAGTACGTCCTGGCCCCACAGCCCAGCGCGTTTAGCCTCTGTAAGATTGCTGTGTGCTTGACGTTATCGAACGCCCCTTTAAGATCTAAGGCGAGGATAGCCGTGGGAAGTTTCGTGTCGCTGGTACAATCACCTCCTCTTTCAGCTGAAGTAGGATGTCTTGAGTTGAAAGGTGTGGACGGAATCCTATCATCGTTGTTGGAAGTTTCCCCGAATCCTCCAGGAATGGTTGTAGCCGGTTGAGAACGATGTGCTCGAGGAGCTTTCCTACACACGAAGTGAGGGAGATCGGTCTTAGGTTCTCAATGGCTGATGGCTTGCCTGGCTTCGGTATCAGACGAACCTCGGCTATTTTCCAGTCCTCGGGAAGGTTTCCTTTCCAGCAAGCTTGGGGGATACTTCTGGTGAGGGTTAAGTCGGGGTTCGTGTCTCTTTGAACACTTGTGCCGAGCCTCGTGCTATTCCTTGGATCGTTGACGAGCGTGAGATCCATGTCCTCAATAACTTTGAGAAGCATGTTTCCCCTGGGGTTGGTGTACGTATAACCCCAGAGGGGGTGGGCTGCATTAAAGTCGCCCACAATTAGAAGCGGATGGTTGCCTGCTGCGTGCGTGGCTTGCTCCAAAACCATTTTGAGGACCGATGGCGCGATTTTCGGCCAACAGTAGACGTTTAGAACAAACATGGGACCCTTTTTCTTTGTTGCCTGTGGGATAATTTCGAGCAGAATGGCAAGCGGTTCGGATTGCTGGAGATGGTGTTGAACAGCCACTAGCTTTTTACTGACCAGGGTGTGAAGGCTGCTCCCTGTATCGGTGCCATAAGTGACGTATCCGGGTAGGCGGACGTTTGTGTTCGTTTCTTGCAATGCGATGATTTCAGGTGGTCTTGTTGATGTAGCGATGTATTGTATCAGTGATCCATACTTGTTCTTGTAGCCCCGGCTATTCCACTACCACACCGTGGTTTCGCCTGGGGAGCCCCCGCGCTTACTGCATATATGTTGAGGCGGAGCCATCTTGGTTATCAAAGGGTGGTGATGCGTGCACAAGATGGGGTTCTGGGGAGCCCAGAGAATCTGGCAATTCTGGTAGGGTCTGATTAGCTGTTTTCTTGGGGCGCCGGCTTTGACGAGCTTCCAGTGCTAGTATGCGTTCCTCTAGTCTCATGATGCGTTCCGCCAACTGAGTGTTAAAGTGTTGTTGTTGAGTTGCGAATTGTTGTTGTGCCGCTGACTGTTGTATAGCTGTGCGTTGTTGCTGCATGGTAGCTTGTAGGGATGTCTGAAGGCTCTGAATAGCTTTTACTACTACCTCTTCTACCTTCTGGAGAGTGGCATATTGGACGGGTATGACTCCCTGCGGTGCAGTGGGCTGCGCGGTTGCTCGTTGCGGTGTCGAATTTGACGTGATTGTGTGAGCTGGCTGCTCTTCCCGTTTCCGCTTCTCCGGAGGTGGCGTTGAAGTGTTTTGTGTAGAGGTAATGCTATTTCTTCCAAGCAATTCATCTTTAAGTGCTACGAATTCTGCGTGTAAGCCAGTGATTTCTGATTTGAGTTTTGCGTTTTCTTCAGTGAGACGCCTAATCTGGGCATGTGCCTGTGCCAGCTCTGTGTCAAAAGGGGGGGGGGGCGAGCTTTGGGAGAAACAACCTGTGCCCAGCTCACCTGCTGCGTGACCTGCGCTGCTCCCTTGCTTCCCCTCCTGCCGCTTGCGGAACGACCATGGCTCGAGGTCATGCCATGGGATGGCGTCCGTCGTCGCGATGAGGTCCTTCGCCTGGAACCGGAACGCGGCCTGGAACTGCTCCTCCCCTGGACAGCTCCGCGTCGTTTCGGGGACCGCGACTTGCGGGATGCTGAGTGCTCGCCACGTGGCCTCGGAGACGAGGAGCCTGCTCTCGGGGTCTGCTGCGGTTTCCGGCGGTTGACGGGCGGCAGGAACCTGTTGGGGCAGGTTTTCGCTGCTGTCGGGTGATTCCCGCCGCACAGAGAGCCCCGAGGGTGGCACTCGTGCTGCTCCGTTGCTAGCGATGTGCCGCACTCTCTGCACTTGGGTGTGGCGGGGGGCCGCGGGCAGACGTCCTCTCTGTGGCCTGTCTCGTTGCAGGTTCGGCAATGTGGCACGGTTCTCTTGTAGCGGTAGCACCGCAGAAGAAGGCCGGAAAATTCGATGTAATATGGAACTGTTTTTCCCAAGAATGTGATCACCATGGTGGTTGTGTTTCCCAGTCTTCTACATGTTAGCGCCTTGTATCCGGGAGATTCAATGCGTTTAAGTAACATTTCGGGCGTGGTGTCGTGATCGATGTTGCATATTACCCCTTTGGAAGAGTTATCGGGGGAAATTCCGTATGATGCAATATCATATGTTGTTGCATCAATTGTGATTTTTTTCATCTTGCTTAGTGCTGAGGCCGTAGCTTCTGAGGCAGTGCTCAGAACAAGGATGTTTTGGTCTTCGTCGATGGGTATTTTGAATCCAGTGGAGCCGATTTGTAGCTTTGCCTCATTTGTGATGGCGTCTACTAACTTCCCTGGGCTCACCTTGTTGAGCTGCAGGCCGTTCCTTGGACGAACCGCCAACTTGTAATCATCGGCAGGAAGGGAGGGTTGTCGGGGCTTGCGCATCGCCGGTCGGCTGTGGAGGAGAACGGGCTTCGATGGCGTTCGGGAAAGTTGGAGCGTGGTCGAGCGTGTCTGCAGCCGCCGGCGACGGGCACGACTGGTAACATTGATCCAAGGCTCACTGTCTTCTTCGTTCTCCTCAGCAACCCGTAGAAGTCCTTGGTATTCGCGAATTTCCATGTCCTCGTCCTCCGGGGCCCCGGTAGACGATTGGTGGGCTTTGTCGGCGTCGGCATTGAGCAGCGCGTTCGCCATCTGCAGCGGTGCGACGGCCGAAGCCTTTGCTAGGCCTCGCCACTAGCGAAGTGGGTTTAGCGGGGCGGCCCCGCTGCGAAACGTGATGTGGCCGTAAAATGCAAAATATAGCACTTACACCTTCAAGTTTGGTGTTGACGTGCTCTGGCTGACTTCAAGCACATGATGATTACGTAGAATCTGGATGCAGAGGTGATTTCGCCGAAAATGTAGCTTCTGTGCGACCACTGTGTCAGACAGTCTGTCTGACACCTGCGGCGCTCGTGCTAAGTCAGTCGTGGCGGATCATATCTTGCTGGCGCCTTATGGCGATGTACCTTGTAAATATTACCACATACGTTTCTGTGGGAGCAGTGTAGCGACCGTAGTAGATAGAGCCCGGGCCGCATGTATTGAAAAAAGTCGCGGGGCTCGGTAGTGCTGAACTTAGCGTCACAAGCTGGTGGCTGGACGTAATCATATTTATTCAATCGTGTTTTTTTTACTAATTCTAACAGAGTGTCATTATTTCGCATTATTGGCGGCGCCTCCAGGACACCAAAGCGGCAACGGGGACACCAAAGCTGGAACCCGAACTGGTCCTTGGTTTGGAGCTCGCCGAGGCCTGCGCGTGTCATGGGTGCAGATTGGCTGTCCGCGATAGCGGACCACCCACGTGCCCCAACCCACGTGCCGCCCTGCTTCCAAAGTTGATTCCCCCGTTACCCCTTGGGTGCCCTGGAGATCCTGCGCCGCCTGCTTTATTCTAACTTCAGTTGCTCTTCTGGGGCTTCTATTTGACGCTTAAATGTGCCCTCCTGGAGCAGTGCTTGTAAAAAATCCAATCTATCGTCGTGACGAAAAAAGCGACCCGCGACGTATACAACACCAGTCAGAACATTGCCCCTTCAGACACAGCGATCCGCGCGGGCAGCCAGTGGCCGAGCGTAAACAAACTCGACCGCACTCCGCAATGCCGGTATGTCTGGAACGAATGCAACGCGAGCTAGAAACCTCCTGTGTAGTGCCTAGGCACAGGGGCGTAGCCAGGGGCAGGGGGGGCTTATGGGGCTTCAGCCCCCCTCCCCAAAATTTGGTCGTGCTCTCCATGCACCTCCGACCAAAGCAACCCCCTGTGCCGGAAATCATTCTGAATTTTGTCTAGAACGTCTTTTTCGCGCTCAAAAAGACATTCCACTGCGAACATTGCGAACTCAGGCTGGATTTCGCGGCAACGCCCATGCACCGGGAGTAAGATAACGCCCAAGCAGCCCCATCCGAGCACAAAGTTTCAAGGGCGTTTTGACGGCGAACGGGTTCGCCGCGGCATTTTGCGGAGGCCGCGGAATCTACGGATCGCATGGATGTCAATTCCGAATGTTGATGGGCATAAAGTTCTCATAAACGTTTTATGTGAAAGGGACATTGGCATTTCCAAAGTTGTGCTTTAGATTTTCGATTGTGGAATTTTGTGGTTTTATTGTTCCTATATATATTTATCGTCAAAGGTGCATTGACTTTTCTAAAGTCTTAGATCGGGACATAGAAGGAGACAAGCCGAATCAACACACTATCAGACAAGTTGACAAACCTTGCAGCGAGGTCTGATGAGATGAAGCGTTGTGGTGGTTCATTTGTGCTGTCATGACAAAAAAAAAAAGAATATATCAACATTTCTCTTCACCTAGGCCAAAGCATCCACGTCAAGACGCTAAAGCCAGCCAAGGCATCTACGTTCTTATTTATTTTTTCTACTTTGACTTTTATTCGCGAGGACACATTGAGCCTCTTAAATTGTTTTGTCCTCGCTACCCTACCCACGTGCTACCAGAGCCAGCCAGAGCGCATGCGTTTCTCTATTGTGGCACCGACCACCGCGTGACGCACTTCGATGCGCGTTCGTTTTTCTCTGGCCTAGCGGATTTTCACCTGGCAGATTTTTGGACGCTTTCTTTGTAGCAGACGAAAGAAGAAACTAAGGTCGCTCGCCGCCATCAGTGTGGGGACTCGACGAATTGCAACGCGTTCGCTTGAGCGCAACCTCTCCGGAATGTCTTGTCTCACCAGTGTAGGATGCAGAGCAGTATGCGTACGGTTCTCAGTGGACCAAGCGTCTCATGTTTTCTTCGATATTCCTTCAGTAGCCACATTAGGTGCCCTAAGTAGGCACTCTATTGTGGCCAACATACTTTTCGTTCTTTCATTTTGGTGCCCCGGCCCCACACAAAAAAAAATGAAGACATTGTTGGGGCACAGCGAATTGTCCCATGGTGAAAGTTCGATTTTGTTGCTTCTTTTTTTTTGCGGAAAGTAATGGGCCACAGGACGCTTCAGTTGCCGGATACTCTTATTATATAGTACTGCGATAGCAATTATATGGACACTCCAGGCGCATTCCTGCCGTCGCCGTCGCCCTCATGTTTCGTATGAAGTCCACGGGTGATAACATCGTGACCGCGCGCCGCATGCTGTATGTGCGAATGAAGGCGTAGGGGCTCGTATGGGTGAGCCGAAGATGGTGGCTCAGTCCTTTGTGCGCAAAACATAAAAGCGGGGAGGCTTTTGTCGCGCACGATACATCTGGGGGAGTGGAGCGACGGGGGCCGTGATCTGCGAATCGGTCGTGGCGCAACATGTTTATTTGCCTTGTTTGACGCATTATATACACTGACTTTCTTTAGGTACGTAGATTTATTGGAGACTTATATGGGTATTTAAATATCTTGTTGCGAGGTTTTGTGCATACGTGCAGTGAACTTTGTTTTCAGTGACACTTTTTGCCTTTTATCAAGCTGTATCTTCGCAGTTGTATATTAGATTGTATCTTCGCATTTCTAATGTACGAGGGCGAGTCAATTGAAAGTGAGCCTACTGAACTGAATAATGTGAGCCTACTGAACTGAATAATAATGAACTGAATGATTGATTCAGTTCATTATTGCGAAACATGCGCGTTGCACACAGGCATCTGTCATTTACAAAAGTGACACGTAGGTGTAAGGAAAAATGTTTTTAATGCTCTCATACACTCGGGTGAACATGGTTGCGTGAAGTAATGGACGCTACAGGAGTTGAGCAGCGTTGTGCCGTGAGGTTTTTGACAGCTGAAGGTATTTCCAAAACGAAATTACTCGCTGTATGGTTGCCGTGTGCGTTGAACATGGCATTAACTGGCCACTGTGAAGCGTTCGAGCAAACAATTCAAACAAGAACGTGAAAGTTGCAAAGACGATCCAAGACCGGGTCAAAGCCATCATGCAATCACCCCTAACAATATAGCAAAGGTTGATGAGATGATGAGACAAAAACGGAGGATAAGCATCGACGAACTGGCAGAGCGTGTGAACATCAGTCACCGTTCGGTTTGCGCCATAATTCATGGATATCTCGGTTATCGGCTCTTGTGTGCGCAATGGTTGCCCAATATTTTGAACCACCGCCAGAAGACGGAGAAGTTCAGCGCTGCCTTGACTAATCTGAACCGGTATCACGCTGAGAGTGACGACTTCTTGTCTGCAATGGTGATAGGGGACGAACCATGGTGCCACTACTGCGAGCCCAAAACACGACGGCAAAGATTACAGTGAAAACATTCGTATTAACCACTTCCAAAGAAGGGAAAGGCCGTGATTTCCGCCCGAAAGGTGTTAGTGACTTTTTTTTTTTCGATCGTCAGGGGCTATTACTGATAGAATTTGCAAAATGTTGAGAGTCTATCAATTCTTTTTGTTATTGGTAAACGCCGGATCGGTTGCGTGTCACAGTCAAGAACAAACTACGTGGAAAATTGACGAATGGGGTCATCTTGTTCCACGACAACGCCGTCCCCACGTCGCTAATGTGGTTAATAAAAAACTGGCAAAGTTCAAGTGGAAAACGCTGCAACATCCGCCGTGCAGCACAGACCTGTCGCCTTGCGATTTCCACATTTTGGGGCAACCGAAAAGACAGCTCAAGGGAACCAGATTCGTGTCGGACAATGACGTGAAAGAGTCAGTTGTAAGCTTTTTGAAGCAGCAACCCAAGTAGCTTAATGAGACGGGAATCACGCGACACGTTAGACGATGGGACAAATGTCTAAATGCTCATGGAGACTACTTAGTACCCCATTTTTCATATATTCGAATTGGCCCATATTCATTTGACTTGCCCTCGTATATCTTGCAGAACTCCTGCTTTTTATACGTGACCTCTGTTGCGGCTGTAATTTGCTGTAATTTCGGTGCAATTACTCACGATACAAGACAGGTGACAGCTGCTCCTGTGTAACACATTGGAACAAATGACAGCGTCACTGAAATTTTTCACTGGCCGTTGCATATGTACAAGAATCTAAGCAAGGTTCTTCAATGACAAAGTTTCATTAACGTATTTGTCCTCAACTTGGTAATTTCATGGCCTTTACATTTTTCATATCAGCGGCATGCACTACTTTGGTGGTTTCGAACTGATATAGTTCTAAAGTTCATGTGATATTTTCTTTACTTATTAAATAGACAAAAACATTGAAGCATTGATATCAGTTATTTTGGGCACAATTCTTGCACATACAATTATATTCATTTATGAAAAAATACATATTTTACTTGTTTTGACAGTGCGTAGCATTCAAGAATTTGTTTGCAGGATCTTTGGCAATCGCAATACAGTTATTATTCATGTATTTGATCCACAGACAAATTGTTTAAGAGGAAGGTATAGCTCGGGCCCAATTCCGATGCGGCTTATTCAAATACATGTAAAACGCAGAAACGCTTTTCTGTAATAAGCCCTGGATCGCTTTTGATGAAATTTGTTGCATTTGAGAGAGAAAGTTAAATTCTAGTGCCTATTGGAAGCGTGATATCGATTTAGGGCCTGAACATTGTTTAAAATATTTTGAAAAACTTGAAAGTAAAAAGAAATAGAAGCACGACGTTTATAAACTAATAGCTCTGCATTAAGAACATATGTCGCTGTTCTGTAAATGGCATCTGTTATTGCAGTCAAAGCGGGCAAAGTTGGTGTGTCAATTCGCATCTTACGTGAATTGGTTACGTTGTATACAAGGTTTCGGCTAAAGCTGTATTTCCATAACACTACATTTCTTAAGATTCATGTGTAACATATCAATTTTGTCCGCTGTAGATGTACTATTAGGTGCAATTAACAGAATTGTGATTTTATTTTTCGTTGCTGAGTTAGAGAGTTTTGAACTTGATAGCTTCGTTTACCGAAAATTTGCTTTTTTGGTGAATTTTTATAAATAATTGACAACCTAAATGAACAATTCCAAACAAACAGCCACTAGAATTTACGTTTTTCTTTTGAATTCAATAAAAATTGTAAAATTTATTGCAGTTGTTGCCGAGAAAAACGAATTCTCCTTCTACATGCATTAAGGTTCGAGCCCGAGCTGAAGCTTCCTCTTAAACTTAAAGGCTGCTTCACATCCTTGAGAGCAGAGGAAGGGTGCACCGGAAACAAATAGCTTGTGTAATGGGGCAGCGATGGAGGCAAAGTTCCATATAAAGCAACAAAAATAAGAAGCGAGGCCAAGGAACCTTCGAAAGTCTTTCGGCTGGCGATCCCTCGAATGAACGCCTCATCCAGGGGCGCTATTCTGGCGGAGGCCGTATCCACAGGAAACTGATTCTCGTTTTCATTATTCGGTTGAAAGTATCCGTGGAACACAATTTTCCAGGAAATTTTCCGCTTCAAGAAACATGGAAAATAAAGCCGCCCTTGGCAATACCTCCCTAGGGTAACTGGAGCTTCGCATGCTGTCGCCCACGTGCGCCGCCGTCACTCTTGCCTTGCGCACTGCGACGGATAGCTTGGACCGCTTTGTCTAATTCGCAAGTCGTGATGCATGGTTGCACATTTTGCGACAAGACCTTTTTCTAATCTCAGTAATTCAAAGAAACACATCAGAAATCTTCAGGGAGCAGCATCTTTGCAGAATTTCGTACAGGCGGAGGCAAATATACCAAGTAAGAAACGAACCCTCGCATGTCATTTGTGTACTAAGATTTTCGCAACGCTTCGCGACTAGCGGCAGCACCACGAAAGTGAGCATAACTTCGAAGTGGAAGTGGATACATTGACGTTTGACACGTATGAAGGTAAGAAACCTCGCTCGATTATAGTTGCCATAAGGCATAACTTTTGACATGTCCTTTTACCCCTACACTAACCTGTTTGACATAATGTGCTATTTCTGTAATGACCCGAGCGTGCGCTAGTATTTGGTGTGCACGTAGTTCCGTGTAACTTGTCACAAATACAAAAATAAGTGTGTACAGAATTTTACGTAGACGTCGCCAGACTTAAACAGTTAACCATCCCGAGAATGTGTGTGACTGAAACAAATTGGCATTGCCACGATGTGCACACAGCTTTTAGGAAAGCTCACACGTGTGACAGCAATGTTAATTACTGTGTATTTTATGGCCACGTGTTCTAAAGTCTGGTGCCAGCGTACATAATAAGTCGACGTGCGCGGGATCAAATCCCAGGTACGGAAGCTGCATTTCGATGGGGGCGAATGCTAAAACACCCGTGTGCTCAGATTTAGATGCACGTTAAAGAACGCCAGGTGGTCCAAATTATTCCGGAGTCCTCCTCTATGACGTGGCTCATAATCGGATGGTGGTTTTGGCACGTAAAACCCCATAATTTATTTTTTAAATGAGTAACAAATGTCGGTACATTTGTCTACGTTTGGTGCGAAACACTGTAAATGTACTAGAAAGGTACCAGCAAGAGGCTTGTAACCACAACATGCTGTACTCTACATTTTATAAATAAGTTTTTTATATAAAAAAGCTTGAGAGCTGCTGTGCGTACAACTTTTGGCAATGATGGACCCATACATGTTATACCATCAATGTTGCTGCAATTACCGCAACCTGCTTGTTTTATGCTTGGATCAGAGTCCTTGTAATTTTCACCCTCTGGAACGAATCAGTGGAATGCAATTACAAGATACATGTGTTGATGTTTCTACTGCCTTTATTTCAGATTTCCTGTCCTGGAAAGATAATGTAGAGAGCGAGACTTGCAGCCATTTTGTTGCTTCTACTGGAAGAAAAGAAAATTTGCCAGCAGTGTTCAGGCGGTATCTAAATTGTCCCCATTCCTGGACATGTACAGAACTCCCTACAAAGCAGCGCAAACGTCAGATTAAAGTTCAAGGCAGCAGCCGCGAAATAGGCATACATTGCTTTGCAATGCTTGAAGTAATAGAAAGGGACAACAAAGTCTTTGTACTATTTTAGAAGAACCACTATGGACACCTTGATGCGATCGCTTATCAGAGGCTCTCTGTGGCTGCGACAAAAGTAATCGCAGGCGAGACTTTATGCATGCCATTCATCTCCAGTTTCACAAGGTCAGAATATAACTGCTGCATTCTCAATGACAGATCAATATTGTTTTTTAAATGCATTGCATCAACATGCTGCTAGCATTTAGTATTTAGCTACATGTACAAGAACAGACCCTAGTAAGGGAAGCTTTTTCTGAACTGAAATGTGGTTGTGTGCTTTTAGTAAAAAATAAAGGCAATTTACATTCGGACGCTATTTAAAACTGGATGTTTAGTTAACTGGGGAGGCTTATAAATAAGAAACAAATGAAACGTGATATCTGGTAGACTATTTCATTTGTAGTAATCAAACAAAAGAACAGCATATCACCAGAATAAGTTTCTAATGAGTACTGCAGCCTGGATAGTGCCTTAAATGGATGCAAACATGGTTAAATTCCCCGTAGAATAAATGGACTGAATTGAGAAAGTAAATTTGTAGGCTGTGTAAAGGCAAGGCGTCCTTATTTAATGTGTGAATTATTGTTTCATGCCTTTTCCCACCAACTGGTACCTCTGTGCAACAACTATGGCTCCCTGCAGCAGAATCCTTTGAAAGAGTCACAATACTTATCTGTCTCCCTGTAGACTGCAATTACTGTTGTTAGCCATACGATCCATTTTCAAAATTCAAATAATTTCCAAACCCTTACTTTAATGGCTTTACAATAACCCAACAACAAATAAGTTTCAAAATGTCTTATCTCTGCCATTCACAGAAGCACTACGCTGCGTGTTCCTTCTGGCTCTGTCTATATTGCGCTAAAAGACTATGTGCGATGCCATTTGGGCAACTAGCCAATACCTTCAACATTTTAGTGGACATACTTTCTTTTTATTACTGTTATAAAATACACACTTATTTATTAGTCTGTCAGATATCGAAAAACTGAATATGCACGCACTTCAGGTAGAAAACAGGGACCATTTCAGTGTTAGCCAAGCTGTTCAACGGACAAAAAATATTTCAGAACACTGTGAAATATACAATTATAATATTCACAATGTTAAGTCAGAGGTCTGATGACTGAAAGCCGTAGGTCTTAAAATCGTGTTTTATTTTTATTTTTAATATTTTTGATTGAACCGCTTGGTTAGTGTTAGCTGGGATACAAAGTATATTGACACGTGTACTTATCTTTATCGGTCAACCACATTTCGCCGCCTAACAAATGTTATCGCACAGCGCGCGCCTGCATTTATCCGAAGTTTCTGGAAAGTTATCGATGCTTCTATCCGCTGTCTGTTGTCGCTGAACCTTATGTTATCTGATTTCATCACCTGACGCGAATGGTGTAGAACTTTGTGGAAGGCACGCGGGTGCGAACGATTAGTCTGGAACATTCGACGACTGCTCTATAAAAGCCGACGCGCTTGACCCGCTGCTCAGATTTCCGACGATCGCCGACCGCGTTCGCCGCCATCGTTGTGCTATAAGTGTAGCCTGTTTTTGTGGGCACAAGTTCGCCCACAAAAATATGACACTAATTTAACAAGCCTTCTATCTGTTCCCCTATGACACGGAATTTGTCTAAATAGCACCACGTTTAAGACACGTGTTGATAAAATTCTTAGGTTTTTGTAAGGACATCCCGGTTCAAGCTACATCAAATCTGTCGGCAAAGGTATTTTAACAACAAAGTACATGTTCACAGCTTGTATTCGAGAGGTCCGCAGCCTGAATTACTAAGTGATTAGACAAAAAAGTAGTCTTGATGACATTCATCTGCAAAGATAGCAACAAGCAAATACAGTAGAGAGGGAAAGAAACTGCTTTTCATTGATGATTGGAAGTCCCTGCTATGAAGAGTTCAGCTGAGTCTCTGGTATTAGTGATGAGTCCATCTGTCTGGACCTATTGATGTGCACCTGCACATCAATACGCACCTTACTGCACCTCAAAGCACACCTCAATAATACAATAATATTACACCTCAATAATCACTAATAAATAAATAATGCACCTCAATACACACCGCTATGCCCACCAGCAGTGGGCATAGCGTAAGGTGCAACTCCTTCCATGGGGCAGTCCAGCCCTCCCAGGTGTAGTAAAAAGAGAGTGCGATGTCTGCGTAAATTAAAAAAAAAAACAGAGATGTGCAACCTTCTTGGTTGCTGATGAGTTGCTCTTTACAATGTTCAGGTAGACTAGCAGAAGGAGTGCCACCGAAGACCATTTTGCAAAAAAATCAAAGCAGGCACAAGTGCCGCTAGCAGTCGGATGAAACTTGTCGCAAGAGAGCACCTTCGGAACATCCGCGATAAGTATAATTTTATGAGTGTGGAGTTATCGGTTAAAGAAATCGTAGAACAGAAGAATTTAACCAAAGGAAATGAGCTGATGGGCCCGGAAAATGAGCCAAGTAAGGCAGGCCTCTTTTCTAACTCGCCTCTTTTGTATTGACACGTGCACTTATCTTTATCGGGCGACCACGTTTCGCCGCCTAACAAATGTAATCGCACAGCGCGGGACGCGCCTGCATGTATCCGAAGTTTCTAGAAAGTTATCGATGCTTCTACCCGGCTGTCTGTTGTCGCCAAACCTTGTGCTATCAGATTTCATCGCGTGACGCGAATGGTGTAGAACTTTGTGGAAGGCACGCGGGTCCTAACGATTAGTCTGGAACATTCGACGACTCTTGTATAAAAGCCGACGCGCTTGACCCACTGATCAGATTTTCGACGATCGCCGACCGTGTTCGCCGCTATCGTTGCGCTATAAGTGTAGCCTGCCTTGTGGGCACAGGTTCGCCCAATAAGAGTTAGTTTTGTCGTTCACAGTATTGCTACTCTATTATTCAACGTCACCACCACGTGACATCTGGTGGAGGTGCTTGTGCGTTCATGGACCGAACGCCCCCACAAAGCCGCGATCCAAGCCCAAAGCCCGAGGACAAAACCGACATCGCCCAAGACCAGCGTGCTAGCCGCAGACTGCAAGGACTGCCCCCAGAGCACGGACTTCTACCTGAGTCGACAAAGAAGATCGTGGTCAAAGCAACCGCAATGGCTGCCCCAGCGTCCCCCGTTATCCTACAACAACCTCGGGACCCAACGACCTTCCATGGAGGAGCGACTGAAGACCCAGAATCCTGGCTGGAGACCTACGAGCGAATCGCGACATTTAACAATTGGGACTACGACGACAAGCTGCGGCATGTATACTTTGCCTTAGAAGATGCCGCCAGAACGTGGTTTGAGAACCGGGAGTCGACCTTGATGACATGGGACCTCTTCCGTAGCGGCTTCCTGCGCATCTTTACGAGCGTCGTGCGCAAGGAAAGGGCCGAAGCCATGCTGGACGCCCGAGTGCAGCCACCTAACGAGAACGTTGCCATCTTCACGGAAGAAATGAACCGTCTCTTCCGCCACGCCGACCCGGATATGCCCGAGGAGAAGAAAGTCCGCCTTCTCATGCGTGGTGTGAAGGAGGAACTCTTCGGTGCAATGATACGAAGCCCACCGAAGACCGTACAAGAGTTCTTTCGCGAGGCCACTAGCATCGAGAAGACACTCGAAGTGCGGAACCGGCAATTCAACCACCGTACAAGCTCTACCCACTACGCAGGAAATCAATCACCGGCCACGGACGATGTGCGCGAGACCATCAGGGCCACTGTGCGTGAAGAACTGCGCAAGGTCTTCGTCGCAGCCTCAAGTGGCCTCGATCGCCGACATCGCGAAAGAAGAGGTGCACCGATCGCTTGGAGTTCCTGAGGTACAACCAGAATCACCACAGCCCCAGCCGGAAGCGATGACCAACGCCGCCGTCGCACGCCGTCAAGGCGCGCCTCCGCGACCGCGCCAGGGCCCTGTAACGCCGCAACTCCGTCGTCCGCCGCCGCCGCCACCAGCACGCCCATCCGTCGCCCACCGCACCTACACGAGGAAGACGGACATTTGGCGAGCCCCCGACCACCGCCCGCTCTGCTATCACTGCGGAGAAGCCGGCCATGTGTACCGCCGATGCTCATACCGCGACTGGGGATTGAGAGCGTTCGCCGTCAACGCGCCGCGTCCACAGCTTGGCGAGCGCCCACGTGACATCGCCGATTACCTCGCCGCTACTCAGTGGAGCCCTCGACGGTCGTCCCGTTCGCCGTCACCAGGCCGCTACCTGTCGCCGGAGCGCCGGCCATACACCGGCCCAGCCCGGGGCCGCTCTACTAGCCCATATCCGGAAAACTAAAAGCAGAAACCGATGGAGGTGCGGTTGTTGTTCGTCGAACTGACGAAGATCCTCCGCCGCCGACGAAGACGCCGAAGAGACAATCTCGACGACATAACAACGACGACACACCACCGTCCCAACGAAATCAGGAAGCCAAGACTATACCGTCGAAAGACGACTTGACGAGGCGACGTTCCTGCTTGAGTTCAACACGACGCAGCCGTGATCCGACGCCAAGAAGTAACTGCAACGCCAGACAAAGAACCACCGACCTCGACGTGCTTCTCGACGGCCACGCAGTTACCGCCTTAGTGGACACAGGTGCTGATTACTCCGTCATGAGTGGACACATCGCCGCCCAGTTGAAGAAGGTTAAGACTGCATGGGAAGGCCCTCAAATTCGCACCGCTGGAGGACACCTGATTACGCTGACTGGAATCTGCACTGCAAGAATAACCATTCATGACCGGACTGACCCTGCCACCTTCGTTATCCTCCAACAGTGTTCACGAGACGTCATTCTCGGTATGGACTTCCTGAACCAACACGGCGCAATCATCGACCTGAAGTCGAAGTCAATAACGCTGTCGGAAGATAAAGCGATACCGCCGGAGAGCCTTCGTAGTCACCAGGCCTTGAGTGTGCACGAAGACCAAGTAAGCATCCCGCCTCGCTCCAGCATTGTTATTTCGGTCGGCACCGAAATACCCACTGACGTAGAAGGTGTCATCGAAGGCGACCAACGGCTACTGCTAGACCGCAAAATTTGCGTCGCAAGAGGGATCGCTCCAATGCATGGAGGGAAAGCTGAAGTGTTGCTGACAAACTTCAGCCAGGAGTTCAAGCACATCAACAAGGGCACGACGATCGCGTACACCGAGGAAATTCTGGAAACCAGTAATGCGTTTGTCCTCTCAGATTCCGCCGCATCTACCCCGACGATCATGGTTCCCGAACCAGACTACGACATTAATCCAAGTCTCCCCATGATTAAGCAACTCCAGCTCAGAAGTCTGCACCGACGATACAAAGGCTGCCTTTCGACGTCATCGAGGATTCGACAAACACCAGTCGCCAAGCATCGCATAATCACCGAGGAGTACGGTCGACCACTCCGCCAGAGCCCTTGCCGAGTTTCGACACGAGAACGTGAAGCTATTAGGCAACAAGTCGACGAAATGCTGCGCGACGACATCATCTAGCCGTCGAAAAGCCCGTGGGCATCCCCTATTGTCCTGGTGAAGAAAAAGGATGGAACCCTACGTTTCTGCGTCGATTATCGTCGTCTGAACAAGATCACGAAGAAGGACGTATACCCCCTCCTACGTATAGACGACGCATTGGATCGGCTCTGCAACGCTAAATACTTCTCGTCGATGGACCTGAAGTCTGGCTATTGGCAAATAGAAGTCGACGAAAGAGATCACGAAAAGACAGCCTTCATCACCCCAGACGGCCTCTACGAGTTCAAGGTTATGCCGTTTGGACTGTGCTCGGCGCCTGCAACGTTCCAACGCGTGATGGACACGGTTTTAGCAGGATTGAAGTGGCAGACCTGTCTCGTTTACTTGGATGACGTCGTTGTATTCGCCGGAAATTTCGACAATCACCTTAGGCGGCTTGCCACAGTACTATATGCCATCAAGTAATCAGGGCTCCCTCTGAAGCAAGAAAAGTGCCGCTTCGCTTACGATGAGTTTCTGTTCCTAGGCCACGTCATCAGCAAGTCTGGAGTCCGCCCTGACCCACAGAATTAAGACAGCTGCCATCGCAAAGTTCCCGCAGCCCGCCGACAAGAAGGTAGTGCGTAGATTTCTTGGCATGTGTGCCTACTATAGCCGATTTGTCAAGAACCTTTCGCGCATCGCTGAGCTGCTGACACAGCTAACTAAATGTGACGTCGAGTTCAAGTGGAAAACGCCGCAGGCCGACGCATTTCAAGAACTAAAACGACGTATGCAGTCGCCGCCCGTACTTGCGCACTTCGACGAGCACACCGATACTGCAATCCACACTGACGCCAGCTGCCTCGGTCTCGGTGCCGTCCTAGTCCAGAGAAAAGATGGACATGAACACGTGATAGCTTACGCTAGCCGGTCGTTGTCAAAAGCGGAAGGCAATTATTCTACAACCGAAAAGGAATGCCTCGCCATCGTTTGGGCTACAGCGAAATTTCGCCCTTACGTATATGGCAGGCCATTGAAAGTGGTCAGCGACCATCACGCGTTGTGTTGGCTAGCTAAATTAAAGGACCCTTCAGGACGGCTGGCACATTGAAGCCTCATAATATAAGAATACGACATCACTGTAACATACAAGTCTGGACGAAAACCCTCAGATGCTGATTGCCTATCACGCGTCCCCATTGACCCGCCGCCGCAAGATGACGAGGATGACGACGCCTTCCTTGGAATAATAAGCACGGAAGGCTTCGCCGAACAGCAGCGAGGAGACCCGGAGCTAAAAGCCCTAGTCGAGTATTTGGAAGGGCACACCAACGTTGTCCCTAGGACATTTATGCGTGGATTGTCTTCGTTCACGCTACAAAACAACCTGCTCTTGAAGAAGAATTTCTCGCCAGTCCGCGCCAGCTACCTTCTTGTTGTACCATCAGCGTTGCGTCCAGAAATACTGCACGCCGCACACGACGATCGAACCACTGGACACCTGGGATTCTCCCGGACGCTGTCGAGAATACAGGAAAGGTATTACTGGCCGCGTCTGACCGCCGACGTCGCCCATTACGTCAAGACATGCCGAGAGTGTCAGCGACGCAAGGCACCACCGACAAGGCCAGCGGGATTACTACAGCCGATCAGCAGATCGGGATGCACTTGTTGAGACCGTTTCCGACATCAACATCCGGAAATATGTGGATCGTCGTAGCGACTGACTATCTCACCCGCTTTGCTGAAACTAAAGCTCTACCAAGAGGCAGCGCAGCCGAAGTGGCGAAATTTTTCGTCGAGAACATCCTGCTGCGACGTGGTGCCCCAGAAGTCCTCATCACCGACAGAGGAACGGCTTTTACAGCAGAGCTCGTCCAAGCCATTCTGCAGTACAGCCAGACAAGCCACAGGAGGAGAACTGCCTACCATCGGGAGACGAATGGTCTCACGGAATGCCTGAACAAGACCCTCGCCTACATGCTAGCAATGTACTATCGGCCAAAAAAGTAAACGGACCACGGCACAGGTGGCCGGAGCGGCTGCGGGGCCACACCGGGGCGCTGCTATCTCGCTCCGCGCGCTTACGACGAGAGTGCCCCGAGTGACGCTAGACTTCGCCCTCACTCTCGCGCGGGGCCTTGTCACGCTTGATAAATTTCTAGTGCGCTGTTCGGTTGCTCTGCTGCTGACGGTCGCGACAAAGGGGACTGCGCATCGCCGGTAGTTTAGCACATGGCGCTGTCGAACTGTAGCGGACGGCCGCTGGGCATCAAACCGCGCCACTGAGAAGGAACGAAGACTCGTTCTTAACGTTGTTTTGCTTATATTCACCATACATCTCATATTAGTGCATTTCGCTGGCGTCCACCGCTGCTCGATCTGAGGCAACACAAAGCAAGGAGCCGCAACGGCGACTACGGCGAATGCCGCTCCATGCGCGCTCTTTCACGCCGGCGCGATAACTTACAGGCACCAAGCTTTGCTGCCGGTGCGGGTTTTCTGTCGATATTACTTTTCCGGCATTGTCTCCAGCAGTGGGTGCAATAACTATGGCAACGACGCCTCTCAAAACTGCTTTATTTCGATACTACAATACGCAGCCCATTATGAAACTTTCTTTACAAAAATACCGTCAGAAAGAGACGATTGGAAAAGCGAATCGGAAAAAACTAGTCGCGCGTGAAAGCTCATTCACGGAAGCAGATAAAAGCAGAGAGAGAGAGAAGGAGATTCTTGATGGGAAGGAAAGGTTGGGGTAAAGTGCAGCGCAGTAACTGTCTCTCAGCAGAGGACACCTCAACCGCGCTGCACAAGGGGAAGGGAATGAAAGTAGGGGGAGAGAAGCAGATAAAAGCAGATCAGCTTTGGCATGCCGTGAAGGATGAGTGGGAAGCTCTACGCGGACGTCCGTAGCTAGTGGCCGCGCTCTATGACCCGATGCCAAGACGAGTAGGCCGAGTCATCGCGGTCGACGGCGAATTTTCATCCCATTGAGGACCTCTTCAACGAACCCCATTTTTTATCTTCTTCCGTGAATAAACTTTCACGAGCGACTTGTTTTTCCGATTAGTCTTTCCAATCGTCTCTTTCTGACGGTACTTTTGTAAAAAACGTTTTATAACGGACTGTGTATTGTGGTAGCGAATTAAAGCAGTGTGGAGAGGCGCACTGCTATAGTTAATAAACCCACTGCTGGAGACAATGCCGGAAAAGTAATCTCGACAGAGCAGCCGCGCCGGCAGTAAAGCTTGGCACCTGCAAACGCGCGTCACCGTAGCCGCCATTGCGGCTCCTTGCGCTGCGTTGCCTAAAATCGAGCAGCGGTGGACGCCAGCGAAATGCACTAATATGAGATGTATGGTGAATATAAGCAAAACAACGTTAAGAACGAGTCTTCGTTCCTTCTCAGTGGCGCGGTTTGATGCCCAGCGGCCGTCCGCTACAGTTCGACAGCGCCATGTGATAAACTACCGGCGATGCGCAGTCCCCTTTGTCACGACCGTCAGCAGCAGTGCAACCGAACGGCGCACTAGAAATTTATCAAGCGTGACAAGGCCCCGCGCGAGAGTGAGGGCGAAGTCTAGCGTCACTCGGGGCACTCTCGTCGTCAGCGCGCGGAGCGAGATAGCAGCGCCCCGGTGTGGCCCCGCAGCCGCTCCGGCCACCTGTGCCGTGGTCCGTTTACTTTTTTGGCCGATAGTACGTCGACGTCGAGCACAAGGCGTGGGACGCGGTCCTGCCGTATGTAACCTTCGCTTACAACACGGCGATGCAAGAACCAACACAGATCACGCCGTTTAAGCTGGCTTACGGCAGGAACCCGACGACGACGCTCAACGCCATGCTGCCCCACGTCACTGACGAAGAGAATGTTGACGACGCTACATATCTCCAGCGCACCGAAGAAGCCCGACAGCTCGCCTGCCTACGAATCAAGAACCAACAGAGGACCGACAGCCGACACTACAACCTCCGACGACGCTTCGTCGAGTACCAGCCCGGCGACCGTGTTTGGGTTTGGACACCGATACGCCGACGAGGACTGAGTGAGAAACTATTGCACCGCTATTTCGGACCCTACAAGGTCATTCGACATATTGGCGCACTGGACTATGAGGTCGTGCCAGACGGAATTTTGCATTCACAGCGGCGCCGCGCACGATCTGAAGTAGTCCACGTGGTGCGTCTGAAACCCTTTTACGGACCCCAACGGACTTCCTTATTTTTGTTTACATTGCTACGGGTGTTTTTCTTTATTTGATTTGTATGCAGCATCGGGTCGATGCTTTTTAAGAGGGGGGTATTGACACGTGTACTTATCTTTATCGGGCGACCACTTTTCTCCACCTAACAAATGTAATCGCACAGCGCGGGACGGGCCAGCATGTATCCGAAGTTTCGGGAAAGTTATCGATGCTTCTACCCGGCTGTTTGTTGTCGCGGAACCTTGCGCTATCAGATTTCATCGCGTGACGCGAATGGTGTAGAACTTTGTGGAAGGCACGCGGGTCCCAACGATAGTCTGGAACATTCGACGACTGTTGTATAAAAGCCGACGCGCAAGACCAGGGGGGGGACACTCCCCGGTTCCGGTGGCACAGGAAATTGGCGCCATCTCTGTAATGGGCGACGCAAAAATCCGTTTCCCTTGCATGGCCTCGTAGATCGTCGTGCGCACGCGCGCCGATCCAGGTGGCCAAGCCCTTCCCCCCGCTCAACTCCTCTCCTACGCCCTCTCTCCTAATACCCTCTCAACTCCCTCACCTTCGACTGTCTACGCGCCCGCGCCGCCGTGCCATCCCCGCCGGCCCGGCTGCTGCTTAGTCCGCTACGTAACGCTTTATTTTTGTTATCTACTGTCATCGACATGCGTGCGCTGCTGTGCGTTGACCGACGTGGCTAGTTTCGTCAGTTCAGTGGTCCTCGGCAGCTGTGTGCTTGTGTTCCGCGATGTTTCACCCGTTTCACGACTCGTACCGCTCGTGCATCGTGCAGTGGTGCACAAATACCTCAAAAACAAGTCCTGCAAGGTTGTTCCGGGTGCCTAAAGACAACAGGTGAGCGCTCAGACCCAAGGACATCAGAAGGCGCATGTACACGAACACAGCCCTGTCCATTTGTGTACTCCATGAGGCTCCGGACGTCGTGGCGCCTTGATTGTGCTACACTTGCTTCTTCCCGGTAGAGAAAGCTGACAAATAGATGTTCCTCCTCATTGTCACCTGGTCTGTGACTTGTGTTTTTCTGTGCCAAGTCGCATTCTGCAATATCAGTAACTTGCCCAGCTTTCCATACTGCCCTCAGTGCTTTTTCTGTGTATCACGTTTTGCAAACCAACTAACAGCTGAAAAATTACTGTTAGTGTTTGTGTACTATCTCAGTAACCCCCGATGGGAAAACCGCGCGAACAACCTTCATGTGTAGGCATGATACGTTTTTTTTCCCTCTGGAAAGCATGAGCATTGCAAGCGTCCTACATGCAGATTTTTGCAGTTCGTGTTTATTATACAAGGGAGAGCCCAGTAGGTACGACTTAGTGCCTTAAGTGACGTAATTTTATTGCTAAGCATTGCATTCGGGTAGAAAGAAAAGTCGTGTTGGCTTGTTTTACCTGGTCTTTGATTGAGGAATAAGCCTTTCTGCGAATGTTTTCTATGTGCTGCTGCAAAAGCCGACTACCTTCTGTTCTCCTTGCCACCGTTACTCAAGTTGTGGCCAAGTGCAAAATAATGTGATAATGTGTGTTTCAGTTTTTAGTACAATGTTATTTTTTTCTGCCATGTTTTTTTCAATTTGTTCAGCAGTAATGAACATGTCAAGCATTTCATATACTTTCGTGCAGATTTATAAGTAAGCTTCCTTTTGGTATGGCTCTCAATCAAACAATGTTAGCATTTTATTCTATCTTTCAGGTATTTTGCGTGTCATTGTTTTTGCCATTACCAGTGAGTTTTCCCTTTTTATAGTTGTTATGACTATGTCATGCACGTCGTCCAATTTTGTGCAATATCTTAGTGCACATATCAGGAGCTCGTCTACATTTAGGTCTTGAGGACGTTATATAAAAATCTTGTTTTTATATGTGTGTACATGAAATAGCCTTCGCGTTTTCTAGCACTTTCTTTTTTTATTTCACCATCTGTGAACTTTTGTCTTTAGTACTCTTGTATATGTCATGCACCTCTCACTATTGTTCATTTTTTGAGCGTGTATCACACCACGTTGTAAGAAAAATCTCTTTTCGGAAACGAAGTCAATAAAGCGAGACTAAACATCTGTTGTGTTGGAAGTGGAATTTTTTTTATATCACGGCACATGCTGGTATAATATAAGTATGGGCAAGACTGCGTGCGTGCCAACGCGTAGCCCACGGCGCACCACGCGTCAGCTCGCAAGCAATGAGCGCGCTACGCCGCGCATTGCTTGCGAGCTGGCGTGTGGCGCGCGATAACAAGCGCGCTATAAAAAAGAAAAACGCGCCGCTTACGGGTAAAAACAAAAAAAAAGTGAGCGGCGCGCGCGGCATGGGGGAAAGGGGGAAAGGGAGTGGAGCGGGTCGGCATAATAAAAACAAAAAAGAAAGAAAAACGTTTGGGAGAGGAGGCGCCGGGCGGCTGCTGTTGCTGTTGCCATGACAACGTAAACAATCATGTTCGCCGCCATTTTGCTTAATGCGTCGCCCATTGGTTAGGGCCGTAACTGAAGGGGACCTTGGCGCTAGCGTCGAAAGAGCGTCTGCTTGAAAACGGCCAATGGGATGTATACGGAGTGTCCGCCCCCTGGCTAGACCCGCTGATCAGATTTTCGACGACCGCCGACCGTGATCGCCGCTATCGTTGTGCTGTAAGTGTAGCCTGTTTTGTGGGCACAGGTTCGCCCAATAAAAGTTAGTTTTGTCATTCACAGTATTGCTACTGTGTTATTCAACGTCGCCACCACGTGACAGTATTACAGGAAAGAGGGTGATCCGAGCAGTTCTGAAGGAAACCTTGAGCTTGCCTTGATGACCTTCCCACAGAGAGAACTACTTTGTAAGCTAGGAATAGAGAAATTGTGTATTGACTCTACGCATGGCACAAATAGGTACAAGTTTCAGCTGACAACATTGCTAACCATCTCGGAAGATGGCTCTGGTATTCCATCTGCCTACTTGATTTCTAGGAGGGTTAACACTGAAATGATGGTGAGGTTTTTCGAGGCCATCAAGGAAAAGGTAGGCGTGATAGAGTGCAAAACATTCATGTCCGATGATGCCCCTGCTTATGGCAACACATGGGAGCAAGTGATGGGTCCCTTGAAGAATCGGTGGTTGTGTATCAGGCATGTGATCCGCAGCTGGAACGCACACCTCGATATGATTAGTAGCATAAAGTACAGGAGTGTCACAAGAGAAACCTTGCACGCACTAATCAATGCACACGAAACAGAAATAGATGAGAAAGCAAAAGAATTTCTTAACCTACCTTCCAAGTTGCACACACAGAATAACTTTGCTTCCAAAGATCTAGAGGATCTGGAAAGCTTTACTAAATAGTTTGAGAAAACTTATGCAAAAAGAGTACTTCAGTGGGCCCATTGCTATAGAAAGCTGGTAGGCTTAACGACCAATCGCATTGGATCAATGCACAAGACTCTGAAGTACTCCTACTTTGGTGGCCAAGTAAATGTGCAGCTGGACAAGCTAATCTATGTACTACTTACCTTGACAGCTGACAAACTTTTCAACAGGGCTGTTGCACTTATAAAAGGCAAAGTTATAAAAAGTAAACTTATAAAAGGCAAACCATCGCAAATCTGCTATCTTCAGAAAGCGCAAAGCAGGTGTTGATATTCAGACATCCGATATTGACAGAGTGGGAGATGGCGTATGGCAGGTAAAATCTCGGAGCATAGTTCACTTTCATCATATCGCGAAAAAGACTGGCAGGGCTTCCACAGGTTGTGAGCTCCATTGCAAGCACTGTGAGGCTTGCCCTAACATGTACAGTCGCGGACAGAATATTATGGACCATGAAATCTAAGAAAAAGCTGAATATCTCCGCAACCTCATAACGCAATCTGGTATTTGCATTTTGGACCTCGACTAGAATATGCTAACAACGTTGTCGTGGGCAGTTTTACTGGGTACTGCTACAGGCTGCTCGGATATTGAACGTTTTCGGAAATCCCGTGGTTCATTTTATTCTGTCCGCGACTGTACACATGTACATGTCTTGACCATGTAACATATGTGCACATGTGCAAGCCCATTCATGCTGTTGCTTTGTTGGAGCTGCAGTCAAGCAAGTTGCCGAGCCATGAAGCCAGTTGCTCTGGTGTCTCTTTTGATAAAGGTGGTCAAAGCTTTTGTGTCATTGATGATCCCAGCTGTTTAATGGCCAGTGCTCAAGGTACGCAGAGCACAAAGCAATGTTCGAAAGAAGAAAAAAAAACAGTAAAAAGAATTGAAAAAGTTCAAAGTGCAAGCTGAGGCTGCTTTTCAACAGATATTGAAAAACCTTCATGAAACAAGTTGCGAGAAGATGGATTCTATAGAACATGACTTGACGAAATTAGTTAAAAAGCACAAGCTTGCAGACGCGAGAGAGCCTGCAGGAAAGCTTAGACTGGTGCCTGCAAACAAAAACCTTCAGAAACAGCGGAGGTATGCAGCATCCAAAAAGAGCAAATCTAAAATGGCACTAGGTCATCGGCCAACTATGCTGGAGCAAGAAGCAATAAAGCGGTGTCCTTTAGGTGGGGAAATGAACAGCAAAACCTTATTTATTCATACTGGGAATGACCATCATTACTGCAGGCCAGCAAAGTAAGCTTAGTAGTAGTGTGGTAGTAGCTTAGTTGTTTTGTAGAAAGTAGAGAAAATGCTGTTTTTGTTTAGACAGGCAGAGTACGGTTGTCATAAGCAAGGCATGCTTTGCCTGCACTATGGCATAGTTAAGTTTATCAGTGTTGTATGAGAAGGATTTCTAGGCTAGTTGTGTGCAGTGTGGTGTTGACGATGGATGCACAATACTATGTGCAGCAGTGCAACTGTGGATTGGATGGTGGTGTGTTAGAGTGCGAGAGGCATCTCTGAGTTGGTCACATGTGCAGCTTGTGTAAGTGTGTGTGTACAGTGTAAATCGACATTACATGCAGATGTGATGTCCAATCGTATGGTGTGTGCGTTAGAGCGCTAGAGGCACCCCTGAGCTGGTCACACGTGCTGCTTGTAAGTGCGTGTGTGCAGTGTAAATAGACGTCATATGCAGACATGATGTCCAATCGGATGGTGTGTGCGTTAGAGCGCGAGAGGCGCCTCTGAGCTGGTCACACGTGCTGCTTGTAAGTGCGTGTGTGCAGTGTAAATAGACGTCATATGCAGACATGATGTCCAATCGGATGGTGTGTGCGTTAGAGCGCGAGAGGCGCCTTTGAGCTGGTCACACGTGCTGCTTGTAAGTGTGTGTACAGTGCAAATAGACGTTATATGCAGATGTGATGTCCAATCGTATGGTGTGTGCGTTAGAGCGCTAGAGGCACCCCTTAGCTGGTCACACGTGCTGCTTGTGTGTGTGTGCAGTGCAAATAGACCTTATATGCAGACATGATGTCCAATCGGATGGTGTGTGCGTTAGAGCGCGATAGGCACCTCTGAGCTGGTCACATGTGCTGCTTGTAAGTGTGTGTACAGTGCAAATAGACGTTATATGCAGACGTGATGTCCAGTCGGATCGTGTGTGCGTTAGAGCGCGAGAGACACCTCTGAGCTGGTCACACGTGCTGCTTGTAAGTGTGTGTGTACAGTGTAAATAGACATTATATGCAGACGTGCTGTCTAATTAGATGGGGCATGCTGCTGGCAGATGTGCAGTGGGCTTCTGCTAAGCTGAATAATCTGGTTAGCCATATTCGTTACACAGTACAAACAACACATTTAATGCAAGCTGGCTCTGATGGCTTGCATTTGTTTTTCATTAGACCAAACTTAACCAACATGAACAAAAAGCTCTACACAGTGGGAACATGAAGTGATCATAGTTGTCCGAATGGCCCCTGCGTGCTTTTAAGAGTTCACAAAAATGTAACGTTTAAGGGCAAGCAAGAGTGAACACGTCGGAACAGCGGTGAAAGCAACTGCTGAATTCCTTGAGGCACTACTACAAGGTGCTGCTGCTGATGATGACAGCAAATGAGCTGATTCTGAGGCATCACCAATAACACAGAATAGCAGTTTACTGTATTATCTGTACAAGTCATCTGAAGTGTTTCGAGCAAGTTTGGAAAATGTTTATCCTGACAACTGAATTATGTTGCACTGAGTGTGCACATTACAGTTATCAATAAGCAATTAAAGGCTGTGTATTACCTTCTTCGGTAATACACAACACAAACTAGTCCCCATAAGACTAGTTTGTGTTGACTTCTGCAGGTGCACACAACAAAACTGTGCAGCTTTGTTGCTCCTTTAATTTCACCTTAACGGAGAGTCCACTGTACGTGTATGTAATGTGGACGTATTGCAGACTTCTGGCTGTCACTGCACAGCCTGTGAGTGTTTTCCTTGGGCAATTCGCCTGCTGTTTGAATATGGAGATGCTAGGGCCGAAGTATTTCAAGCAAAGGACTTGACGGTTGAAAATTTGAGATGCAGTTTGCTTGCTTTCAATCCAAACTAAAATTGGCACCAAAAGGTTGCACGAGGCATTTTCTTGCAGCATGTGTGCATGAGCGAAATTTCTCAGCCAATCCACAATCATGATGCTGCACTCTGCAATGATCTTACAGGTGCACATTCCATCATTGGCTGCCCTGGACCACCTCAGCAGATTGTCAGCATGCTACAAGAACACCAATGTCTTAATGCTAGTAACCATAATAAACATATTGTCTACCGATACTGATAGACTACTGTTATTGCTGTCTACTGTACAAGAAAGCTACGCTAAACAATTTGGGAACAACCAGCGAGATTGTGCTTATTAGCTGCATTGCGAATATCCACAGACCTCATTTAAGGAACAGCAACACTAAGTGAGGTCATTTCACCACAAGAAAGCACACTTTTCATCGAACAAATATGGCATCAATGCACATACTAAGTGCCTTTCATTTTCAGAGGCCTGCAATTCTGCAATATATTAAAATGGTAGGTGTAAAAAAAGGTAATTTTTAAAGCTACTTTAGAACATCAGTGCATTTCGGTGAGCTGCCACAAAATATGAAACACTCTGGGCATAAGAAGAAATGTTGAAAAAGTCCCGTAGCCATGAAAGAAGAACACTTTCTGTGGTAAAGGGTGGAAACCACGTTTATTTTGCAGACCATGATACAATACGGATACGGATCTACAATACGTGATACAATACATGATACCGATCTGCAATCATCTGCTCATGTCTTACACGGTCCGCAAGATTATTTGCTGGAAATCGTGTACGATCTCCGACGCACCGAAGTGGAATCTGCGCATCGGGGAACCTTTCCGGTTCCGCTGCGCACTGGCCATATAAAGGACCAGCCAAGCCTAGGGCGACTGGGGCACGACGCTCTTTTCGGCACAGACTCACGCTTCTTCATGTACCAGGTGCTGCTCGGATTCGTCGCTGTCGTGGTGAACGCCGACTTCGCGGTGGAACATGGCTTCACCGAACCTTGGCCAGATGCTGCTACAACGGATCTGCAATCATCTGCTCATGTCTTACACGGTCCGCAAGATTATTTGCTGGAAATCGTGTACGATCTCCGACGCACCGAAGTGGAATCTGCGCATCGAGGAACCTTTCCGGTTCTGCTGCGCGCTGGCCATAGAAAGGACCAGCCTAGCCTAGAGCGACTGGGGCACGACGCTCTTTTCGGCACAAACTCACGCTTCTTCATGTACCAGGTCAGTTACCTAAATGGAACTAAGTGTTATCGCTCTAGCAATGTTATGCTTTTAAGAGTGTCGTGCCCCATTAGCAAGCGACAAATGATTGAGTGTCTTGAACATGCCAGCCTGTGCTTCGTTGATGCTCTACTATTCTCTCTCTACGACGGCTGCCTGACGCTTTCCCAAATCTTACTGCTCCTATCGGGGGATGTAGAACTAAATCCAGGGCCCATGAATGCAGTTGAACGTGACCAAATGACAAACATTGAAAGGATTCTCTTAGAAATGAAAACAGGCCAGGAAACTGTGCTGACGAAGTTAACGGAAATTACAACAAGACAATCTGAATTAGAATCCAAAATTACGGGCTTAATAGAGAAGACAAACAACGTAGAAAGTCGTATTGCTCGGGTGGGAAAAATGGAGGATAAAGTTATGGCTAAACTAGACGACTTGGAAAATAGAAGCCGTAGACAGAATCTGGTCTTTTTCGGGTTGCCTGACAGGGGGCATAACGAGACGTGGGAGGCGTCTGAAAAACTAATAAGTGGAATATGCAAAGATGTGATGAAACTTGATGATATTTCGGTTGAACGGGCTCATCGCGTAGGCGTTTTCAGAGAAGGCAAAAACCGGCCCATAGTAGCATGCTTTTCAAGGTGGAAGGCTAGAGAAAATGTCTTTAAAAACGCTTACAGACTAAAAGGCACTTCGTACAGCATCTCTGAAGATTTCAGCCGAGCCGTACAAGAAAAAAAGACGTCAGCTTTGGAATTATGCGCAAGAAAAAAGAGAGAACAAAGAAAATCGTGTTCGCTTGAGTTATGATAAATTGATCATCAATGGGCAAACGTTTGTTTGGGATAGCGATATGCGGATGCCAGTTCCACTTCAGGCGCATGCGCGACTGGACAGAGGCAAATGACGCATTCCGAATTCCGTTCCTCCGAAAGATAACTCAGCACGTTGCTCGCAGCCTGAATGGCTCTCTGTCCTGCTTGTAAATTGTCGCAGCATAAAAAACAAAGTCGATAACTTCATGTCTTTAGTAGCCACTGTTAAACCTCAGATTGTGATGGGCACCGAATCATGGTTAGACAAGGATATACCTGATGTAGAAATCTTTCCGCCTGGTTTTACTGTCTATCGGAAAGATAGGCATGGACAAGGCGGGGGAGTATTCCTTTTGATATCAAATGCATTGTCAAGTACACAAATTTTATTTGAAAACGATTCTGAGTCTGTCTGGTGCCTTGTGAAATTGCCTAACGGAAACAATGTAGTCTACGGGACATTCTACCGCCCATCCGGCAGCAGCAACTCATTCGGATTGCTGTCTGAGATGCTCTCTCTCCTGCCTAATAGCGTACTTCTAGGGGGGATTTCAATTTGCCTGACTTCAACTGGAATGCCGGATGTGTGGCTGGCAATAGGTCCCGTATTTACACGAGTTCCAAGAACTGCTCGGATTAAATGGATTGCAGCAGTACGTACTGGAACCTACGCGAGAAAATGCAATTCTAGACTTAGTACTTTGCAATGAGCCGAACATAATATCAAAAGTTACTGTTTGCCCAGGTATTAGTTACCACAGGGCAGTTGTCATAGAGCTTAACATACAGCGAGTACGGATGGCGCAAATTCCGCAAAGAAAAGTGTACAGCTACGACAGAGGAGACTATGCTGCTATCAGGACCGAACTTGAAAATTTCTTTCCTACTTTCCAATATATGTCAAATGCACGCTGTCCGTTAACTTTGTGGTCAGCATTTCGGGACAAAATACTTGAGCTAGTCGAAAGTCATGTTCCATGCAGGTACCTGCGGCAACGAAAAAAACAAAAACCTTGGTTTAACGTAGAAATACGTAAACTTGTAAGGAAAACAAGACAAACGTATAAAACATTTTCTGCCGACACCACTCTGGCAAATCAGAAACGCCTGCAAGAGATAAATAAGCTATTGAAAGCAACAATTAAAGCTGCCAAAGATACCTTCTTTGTTAAATTAAACAAGGACTTGAGAGAAAACCCAAAATCTTTTTGGAAATATGTAAAACAAAATCGAAAAGAAGACATATCGATACCATCTTTAACTGTTGACGGCAAAACCATGACGTCGGACTATCAGAGGGCGGAATGCTTCAACAAGTACTTCCAATCTGTGTTTTCGCTATTACCTGCTGGGGAGACTTCGCTTTTGAACAACGCCAATCAAGGCGATATGATGCCAGATATTGAATTTGATGTTAGTGGCGTGGACTCTTTATTACGGCATTTAGATGACACAAAAGCAATTGGACCTGATGGATTATCGCCAGTAGTCCTTAAAGAGTGTCATGGTATCATTTCTCCGTATTTAACAATCATTTATAAGCTTTCCCTTGAAACAGGCCTCATTCCCCAAGATTGGAAAACGGCAAGCGTGACACCTGTTTTTAAATCGGACGACAGAAAACTCACAGAAAACTATAGGCCGATTATACTAACGTCAATATGTTGCAAAATATTTGAACACATTTTATATAGTAACATATCTGCATTCCTTGACTCAAACGCTTTTTTTACACCTTCCCAGCACGAATTCCGAAAAGGTTATTCCTGCAACACACAACTAATAGAATTCCAGCACTTCTTATCTAAAACCATTGATAACAATAGTCAGGTAGACGTGGTTTTTATTGATTTTCAAAAAGCTTTCGATATTGTGTCCCATAAGCTCCTAGATGTAAAGCTCGCTGCATTAAATATAAACGAAAACGTTCAAAATTGGATACGCAACTACCTAAACGGAAGAACCCAGTCTGTTGTCTTAAACAACGTTGCATCTTCACCAATAACTGTTTCTTCGGGCGTTCCTCAGGGAAGCGTACTGGGGCCCTTGCTATTTTTAATCTACATAAATGACATTGTCGAACTAATTACATCACCCATAAAACCATTTCCTGATGACTGTGTGATTTACAGAGAAATTACCAGTGAAGATGACATAGATACATTGCAAACAGATTTAGATAAGGTAGCGATCTGGTGTAAAAAATGGAACATGAATTTAAATATAAAAAAGTGCAGTAGCGTAAGTTTTTCCAGAAAATTATCCAAATTTCAGCACCGATATAACATCAATGGCACGCTTATCGACGTACAGTCGGAATATAAGTATTTAGGAGTCTATTTTACCGAATCGCTCACTTGGCATAAACAGATTGACACTGTCATAGCAAAAGCTAGCAGGATGTTACATTTTATTCGCAGACATTTTAAACAGGCAACACGCGAAGTGAAAGAAACTTTATACTTCTTACATGTTAGAACAATACTTGATTATGCTTGTGTAATATGGGATCCCTATCAAGATTACTTCATCAATAGACTGGAAAAACTACAGAACCAAGCAGCAAGGTTTGTTTGCAATAATTACAGCCCGTACTCTAGCATTTCCGAAATGAAGGCCACTTTAGGATGGGATGTACTACATATGCATAGGCAGAAGTTAAGGCTTAAACTATTCCACCGAATATATAATAATCAGACAGGTATTTATCGCTATAACTATCTGCTGGAACCAGATTATATATCGACTCGCTGTGATAACAACAAAAAGATCTCAGCCTATAACTGCAGAACAAACACTTTTTACTACTATTTTTTCCCCAAAACAATTAGACAATGGAACAGTTTATCAAATGATATAGTAAATGTGTCAAATAACGAACTATTCTATTCAATGCTGTGACGGCGCTCTTGTAAAACAAATGTATGTGTTATATATCTTGGAACCTGCTTGTTTCACGTTACTTGTACGCCTTTCTCTAACAGTTATTGTAGTGATTCTGTTTGTCAGTATATCTGTCCGAAAGCTTCTCTGTATTACTGGTTGTATTTTGTTCCCCCCTACGTAATGCCTTTGTGGCGATGTAGGTACTTTGTAAATAAACAAATAAATAAATAAATAACATACGTTGAATGTTCTAGAGGCCAGTCATTAGCGCGATAATTCTTCTTTTTTTAATTCCAAACTTATTTACTTTTGTCAATACATACCTCAATACCTGCACACAAATGTCCAGGCATGTGTTAGTACCGACTTTTCGCACCGGAACTGTAATTTAAAGTAAAGCAAGAAGGTATTAAGATGAGTAATAGCTTGTCCCCTTTCAAACGACACGCATTTGTAGCTGTGCCATGCAAAGCTTTGCATTAGGACAAATCAAACAATGTACGTTACTATGATGAACGCAAAACGGAGCAAGGTGAGTAGCTTAAAATGTGCTGCAGCTTTGCAGTTCCACATATTTAGATGCAACAATATGCAGCATGTTCCAGCAAACATTCGAGAAGTCTTTAAAGAAAAATGGAGTTGTCAGTGCGGAAACACCAACTTGAGACTGCTAGCAGCAATACGCAGAAGGTATTAGTATGTATTTCTCTAATGAGTAGATAATAGCGTTTAAAAATCTACACTTGAGGAATTTATAATACTTTCATGCAGCCTTCATTTGACTGTATTCAAGGAAGCCCATAATAGGCAAATACCAAAACATACCCCATGCCTGACTTGCAATTGCATTGGTGTTGATGTCTCATTTATTATAGTGTGGCTGTCAAGTAAGCGACATTCCAGATTTAAAAAGCTGTGAGCGGAATTTTTAAAGGGAAGCTTTCTTTGGCTCTTCTACCCACTCTATGGCTTCGGATTGCAACTGTCTTGCCGATTATACAACTTGGGCCACTAGTTACGTCCCACAGAGTATGTATCAGATGCTGCCTGCTGTCTTAGACAATTGCCGTCCCGGGTAGAGTGCAGACCAGTGCCGGATATAATGAAAACCGAGGTGACTCGGTTTGCCAAATGATTTAAACAAGCGCAGACATGAACTCCAACACAAATGCACTTTCGACCTGCCCTCCCGCATTATTATGAATCATGTAGCTTGTTGCTTTCAAGCAAGTGTAGGAGACCACAATTTCTCATTTTCTCAAATTCTTTGCACATACAGGTAATAAGCACAACAGGCCTGCAGCTAGCAGCCAAATGGATGACTGCTTTAATATCTTTCCTTGAGAACAAGAACTACAATGGCGTTCTTCATGCAGAACCTTAAATGCCAGTCTATTTGTCATAAATGAAAAAAAACTTTGTGTTTCGAAGTGTTTTAATATCTCATAAATGTTGTTCAATCAGGTGCGAGGTGCAGACTTATCACAAAAATTTGAGGCCTTATAAGTACAGCAATGTGTCAGGAATGACGAGCGTAAACAACGAAAGAAGACAAGGAAAAATGAGGGAAGCGAGTGGGTTTAGTCGCCATCTTGGAGAAGGCGCGCGCGCGCGGAGGAGTGGTGGCCGGGGCGCAGCGTTCCAGGAGAAGACGGCCGGAGATCGCCACTCTGGGTCCTGCCCCAGTACCTCGGCGATGCAGGGACATTCCGCCCGAGTACCAGGCTCGGCGAGCAGCTGACCGACGCCTCCGGAACTACCGCTGCCCCGGACCTAACTGCCAGGACACGTCAGCGTTTACGCCGCTGAGCGTAGACGCGCGGAGGCTGGCTGCAGCCAGTCACCGCAGCCCTGCAGCCAGTCTAGGGAGCGCCACCGGGAGCGCCAGCCGGCACGAGCCCCGCTCTGCAGGAGCGCGACAGCTCCTCAGCGACTGTGCCTTCGTCACGTCGGCCGGGACATCGGTGGCGCGACGCCAGCGATGACTGAAGACGACCGGATTGCAACGACGGACCACAGACCGGGGGGACGCCGATACCCGCCCCGTACAGAAAGCGTCCCTACTATACCGCATAGACGATCGCCGCACAGACGTTTGTTAACGCGGTAGTGCGAGCGTAAAGTATAGCAAGGAAGGACGCAATCCGTGTGCCACAAGTTGTTAAAAGTACATTTCGAATGAATGTTGTGTGCGTGGTGCACCTTGCGTTCATGTGTTCCTTCTGCCTGCTCAAGCAAGCGTACCAGGCGTTAACGTATGCGTGACAACATTGGCGAGCCTGCCAGGATCTCTTTAACTTCCTCACGTGCCTCAGGGTGTCTTGAGCAGCGGAATGGACCTCGAACGTTTGATGACGGCTGGGAGTGCCGCGGGCATGTCGGCCGAGGCCATAATAGTGTAAAAACACTGTAAAACCTTTGACCCTTTTAATTTATCTTGGAGTCTTCTACCCTTTCCTGTTAATAAGTCACTAAGCACGGGGGCTATGCATGAGCCTATGCAGACTCCCTGTCTTTGCAGGTAAAACCCGCCGTCCCAGAAAATGAATGTAGAACTTAGGTGCACTTGAAGTAGTGTTTTCGTTATGTAGACAACTTTCTTGTTCTTATAGACACAAGTGTGAAAAAATTTGACGCAGTCTTTACGCAGATCAAAGACACCTTTGTTCAGTGCCTTCATCCGCTCATATCAACTACTGAAGTGACAGAAAAGGATGTCACCAGATTTTTGGATATCAAACTCAGATTAATGCAACATCACACGTGTTGGTCTTACGAACCACGAATCAATAAGCCATTGCTACCTTTTACGTCATATCATTCTAAGCTGGTTAAACGAGCAGTGGCTAAATCATGTTGTCGTAACGCGCTTAACAAATCATGCACGCACTCCATGCAAGATAGCTTACAGATCACATGGTAAGGGCTGGTTATCCCAAGCAGTTGTTAGTGTCAGTGTCAGAAACTATCCTCAGTGGTTTGAGCAATAACAGAAAAGAAGAAAGGGCAGATTCGATGACAGTAAAGGAAAAAGTAAAAACCACTGTAGTGCCTTATATTCATCATGTCTCCCATAGAATAAAAAGGATAGCTAACAGAACATGTGTCAAAGTAGTTTTTTTCGGCGCCGGATAAGCTTGGGAAGATGTGCAAAATGGTTAACAATGAATTCGCTCCAAGAGAGTGCCACATCAAACATGAAAATAAATTCGTGTCTTGTAAAGAGGGAGTTGCCTACGCCATTCCGTTGTCATGTGGCAGGCTTCATGTCGGTCAAATGGGGAGATGCCTTAAGGAACGCCTGAAGGAGCACAACAATAATGTGCGTAATACAGTAAAAGGGCATCTGGGCATCCACTGCAGAGACTGCGACACCAGGGCCTGCTACCCTGACTTCGCTAGAACACAAATTTTAAGTAAACATAGCAACCAACTAACCCGTGAAATTATCGAAACAGCGCACATCGCCTGGTCAAAAGACGCATACGTCAGTAGCCCCTCCTTATCCATTACGTCCAAAGAACTAGCATATTTAGCGGGAAGGATATGATGATTGCAGTTATCTCCTCTGTTCAGTGCAGCGTGTATGATTGATTGCGAATATATGTTTGGTTTTTTTGGTTTCTTCTGTTGGTTGGAGCTGTTATATATTCTTCGTTCCAAGCAATAAACTTCAGTTGCAAGTCAGTGCTCATCCGTGTCGTTTCTCCCTGCTTGTCCCCTTGAAAACTTCGCTGTTCTGTTTCAAACTGTGAATTGTCCCTTGGGTCGCACTCGCAGTTCGACGTTGAAGTGCGAGGGGTGCGGACGGCATGGATATGCAATACAAACCTGCCGAGCTAAGTCAGAAAATAAGACTGCCTGCATTCTTGCGAGCGAAAGTCATATTGATGGTTACAGGACGCAAATGAAAAGGAGTCCAGTGACAAGGCAAGCACCGTCACGACGGCTCCGAGGTCAGAAGACCCGGAAACCTCGATGCCAGTAGTAGTGGGAGTGCTGCAAGGACGAACAGTGTCTGTACTGAGAGACACTGGATCCAACATTGTTCTGGTAAGGCAATCCATGGTGCCGGAAAGAGATATCACCGGTACAGAAACGCCAGTTCGATTGGCGGATGGTACAGTACAGCGAATGCCTATGGCTCGTGTATTGCTTTTGACGCCTTATACTGCGGTTGGATTGAAGCCCGGTGCGTCAAAGAACCGCTTTACTACGTCATTCTTGGGAATGTGCCAGGAGTCAGAAGAGTGGATGATCCAGATCCCCTCTAGAGTTTTCCCAATATCCAAATTACAAGTAGGACGGACCATGAATCCACCGACGCCGGTGGCAGAGACAACGAAAGAAGTTCGGATCCGTATACCTGAGAAGCTACCATATTGTCAATGGAGAAAAGTACCAGGAACCAGGATAGGAAAGATCTTCATATAAAAAATACGTCAGGCACCGCCATGGATATGACCGCGACGGAAATAAAAAAAAAGCAAGAAGCGGACAGTGCTCTGCGACGTTATCTTGAAATTTTAGGGAAATGGCTCCAGTGTAAGAAGAGCCGGGTCGTACGTAAGTTTGAGAAGGTTGGAGAATTACTGTGCCGAATAGCCAGAACCCACGATGGAAGAGAAACACGACAGCTAGTATTGCCAGTGAGTTTACGAAGAGCAGTGCTCGAGCTGGCGCACGACACTATAATGGCTGGCCATCAAGGAGTAAGAAAGACGACCAGCCGAGTATCAGAAGAATTTTTTTGGCCGTGCATGCAAAGTGACATTAAGCGGTTTGTGTGATCTTGCGACATATGCCAGAGAACCACAACAAATAGATTGATATCAAAGGTACCTCTAGAGACTATGCCTATTATTGAGGAACCCTTCCAGAGGGACGCAGTGGACATTGTAGGCCCTATTAACCCAGCATCAAATAAAGGAAACAAGTACATCCTCACGATGGTGGATGTTTCCACTAGATATCCAGACGCTGTCCCAATAAAAATGGTGGACATGTACGGTAACAATTGCTGAGGCTTTGGTAGAAATGTTTACTAGGTATGGAGTCCCGAGGGAGATACTGACGGATAGAGGAACCTATTTTACGTCAGAATTAATGACGGAGATTTCCAGACTGTTGTCTCTGCAACACCTCTTGACGACGTCACATCACCCCATTTGTAACGGGCGGGTAGAAAAGTTCAATGGCACGCTCAGGAGCACGTTACGCAAGGTGTGCCAAGAGAAACCCAAGGAATGGGATCGCTATCTACCTGGACTCTTTGCATATAGAGAAGTGCCACAAGCTAGCACTGGATTTTCGCCATTTGAGCTAATCTATGGCAGAGCGGTGAGAGGCCATTAATTGTTTCGAGGAAAATGTGGTCGAACACGAAGTTGAAAGAAGAACAGAAGTCCTCGTATGTCTATCTATTGGAACTGAGAGATAGGCTAGAAAAAAACCTGTCGCATCGCCCGAGAGAGTCTCACTGAAGCCCAGGCATCGTACATGAAATACTATGATAAGAAAAGCCGGAAACGAGTTCTTCAGGTTGGGGACATGGCACTGGTGCTACTTCCGAATGACATTAACAAGCTAACCATGAGTTGGAAAGCACCATTCAATGTGACGAAGAGAGTAAGCGACGTGGACTACGAATTAGGAACCGGAGAAAGAAGACAAGTATTTCACGTCAACATGCTGAATAGATACGAGTTGAGACAACAAGAAAATACAGAGGAAGTTGCAGGAATGGTCATCACAGAATCGGACGCTGAAACTCCGAAGCAGAAATTCCAACTTACAGCAGCAAGAAAACAATGGGTCGAGAGAAAGTGGTGATAAGCCCCACTTTGAGCAAGGTGGAAAGAGAAGAAGTGCAGACAGTGCCAAAAGAGTTCGATGAGATATTCTCGGATCTCCCGGGCAAGACGACAGTGCTCAAGTGTAGCATTCGATTAACAACTGACAAGCCAGAAAACGTAAAGCCGTATCATCTCCCATTAGCGGTGCAAGAGGACATAGATAACGAAATTGGGCAGATGTTAGAATTGGGAGTGATCGAGCGTTACACCTCTGCGTACAATTCGCTTCTGGTGGTGGCAAAGTAGCCCGACGGGTCTAACAGATTCTGTGTCGATTTTCGGCGCCTAAATAAGGTGTTGGTGGATGACTGAGAACCAATACCACGAGTGGATGCGGTCTTTGCGAAGGTTGCCAAGAAAAAGTATTTTTCTAAGCTGGACCTAACTAAAGGGTATTGCCAGATACCCCTTGACGAGGAATCGAAAGAAAAAACGGCCGTCTCATGTGCGCGGGGGTTATTTCAATTAAAGTTTATGCCATTTGGACTCAAGACTGCTGCACAGACGTTTAATAAGCTTATGCGAATAGTATACTTCAGGAACTGCACAATGTGGAACACTATATAGACGACATCCTAGAAACGACAGATACTTGGCAGGAACACTTGGAAACGTTGCTGGAAGTGTTCGGTAGCCTTCGCGCGGCGGCGATCACAGTTAAGCCGAATAAATGCCAAATTGGGTTCCATGCAATTACATTCCTTGGTCACACGATGGGCATGGGCCACGTCGCGACCCATACAGACACCTTAGAGAAGATCCAGAGTGCTCCTAGACCATTGAATAAGAAGCAGCTGAGATCCTTCCTAGGCCTTACAGGATACTATAGAGAGTTTATCCCTCAGTTCGCGGAGATAGTGAGTCCCCTTATCGATCTCACGAAAAAGAACGCTCCGAATGTATTACCCAGGTCAAAATTTCATCAACACGCATTTGAACGATTAAAGAAATGTATAGCGGAACCTCCGGTTCTGAGGGCACCGGATCTCAAGAAAAAGTTCGTTCGGCGAACAGATGCATCACAAAGGTGTGTAGGGGCTGTGCTGCTGCAGGAGGCTGATGGTGTATTGCACCCTGTCCTTTATGCAAGCCGAAAGTTGAATGACCGGGAACGAAACTACGCTAAAGTAGAAAAGGAATGTTATGGTTTAGTGTGGGCTGTCAAACAATTTCATATTTATTTATATGGGACTCAGTTCGTCGTGAAACCTGATCATCAGCCACTAGAGTATCTAAACCAGGTAAAGCACAACGCCAATGTCATGCGCTGCAGCCTAGGTTACAAGAGTATGACTTCTCGGTGCAGTATATCAAAGGGCGAGACAACGTGGGTGCGGACTTTATGAGTAGAGTGATGTATTAGAAAGCCAAAAGGTGCCACTACCAAAGTACAACAGTGCTGTGTGAATGGTGGCTCCGTTGACATTGGCGTATTGTTAAGACTCGGCAGAAGCTTAGGTGATGTGCGCGTGGGTGTAGTGAAGTGCAGTCCATGTAGTGCAGTGAGGTGTGAACGAAGAAACGGCGAAGTGAAGTTATATGTGGTGTAGGGAAGTGAGGGGCAGTGTCCATGTAAACCCAAGAGGTGACGAAGAGTGACTGAAGCTTTCGTGGAGCGGAAACTCGGAAAATAGGGGAGGGGGGGCGGCATTGTCAGGAGTGACAAGCGTAAACAACGAAAGAAGGCGAGGAAGAAGGAGGGAAGTGAGCGCGTGGAGCCGCCATCTTGGAGAAGGGGCGCGCGCAGAGAAGGACGTGGTGGCCGGGGCGCCGTGTTCCAGGAGAAGACGGCCGGAGATCGCCACTCTGGGTCCGGCCCAATACCTAGGCAATGCAGCGACGTCCCGCCCGAGTAGCAGGCTCGGCGAGCAGCTGACCGACGCTTCCAGAACTACCGCTGCCCCGGACCTAACTGCCAGGACACGTCAGCGTTTACGCCGCTGAGCGTAGACGCGCGGAGGCTGGCTGCAGCCAGTCACCGTCCCGTCTAGGGAGCGCCACCGGGAGCGCCAGCCGGCACGAGCCCCGCTCTGCCGGAGTGCGACAGCTCCTCAGCGACTGTGCCTTCGTCACGTCGGCCGGGACATCGGTGGCGCGACGCCAGCGATGACTGAAGACGACCGGATTGCAACGACGGACCACAGACCGGGGGGACGCCGATACCCGCCCCGTACAGAAAGCGTCCCTACTATACCGCATAGACGATCGCCGCACAGACGTTTGTTAACGCGGTAGTACGAGCCTAAAGCATAGCAAGGGAGGACGCAATCCGTGTGCCATAAGTGGTGAACGTTATCGTGTGTTCCTGTTAAAAGTACATATCGAATGAATGTTGTTTGTGTGCTGCACCTTGCGTTCATGTGTTCCTTCTGCCTGCTCAAGCAAGCGTACCATGCGTTAACGTATGCGTGCCACAATGATAATGGCCCATCAAGGGCATACTTAAGTTTTTCTTCAGCTATTTCATATAAAAATCTCAATAATGTAGGGCTCTAAACAAATGTTAAAAATTTGCGCCAGGTGCATTCGCCTTATCTTAAGTGTTCACTTGGTTATTGGCCAAGGACAAAGCATAGGTTTGCTTCCGTTTTAGCTTTCCACGCCTACCAAGTCACTACTTTTTGTCTCTTAGATCGGGTAATTTTACTGGGTGAGATGCACGACAGCCTGCTAAATCTCTGGCACGTGGGCAAAGAAAGCTTAAGCTTACAATTGTGCGCAACAGAGGTAGCTACATCAGTTTCTTCGAGCTGAGTTGAGAATGTTTGCACGACTCGGCAAGGCTATGATGGCAACAATATGCACAGCCTTGCAGTAGACATGGTGTCAAGACTGGGTCACTGGGTACTTCAATCTCACAAACAGCTCACAATGGCATACTTTCATATGGTAGACAACAACTCACCCAGGGCCTGACCCTACTGATGATTGTGCGAAAATTACAGCTATACGGATGCATTGCAATGAATACAAGTCCATACTGCGGCATTTGGTTACTGCTCTCAACACAGCACATGACGATGCTAACGTGGGCATGCATACTTGCCACAATTGTTTGTAGAAGAATAGCATACAAAACCAAGCCATGGACAGAGGAGGTAGACACACAAGCGCTATCGTTCAACGCATTTACTTGAAGCATGATGGAACCTATTTGAACACGAATTCAGCAACTCACTCAGGGCCTGACCCTACTAATGACGGTGCGAAAATTACAGTTATACGGATCCATTGCAGTGAATATAGGTCCATACTGTGGCAGTCGGTTACTGCTCTCAACACAGCACATGGCGATTTCAAAGTGGCGATGTCAACATCATTAAAACTTGATTCACTAACTCTATCCTGGCTTCAAAATTTTGTTTGTAACAGGAAGCAGTTTACTTTTACTCACAGCTTCTCTTTGCCACTTTCGGATGTTCCATCCGGTGTACCACAAGGAAGCGTTCTTGGTCCCTTACTCTTTCTGATATATATTAATAGCATACCCAATAACTTATCATCATGCATGCGCATTTTCGCTGATGACTGCTTTATCTATCGTTCTATTAACAGTTCCAATGACCACCTGATCCTTCAACATGATCTCAACCAAATTATTAATTTGTGTGACACCTGGCTAATAACTAAATTCATGAAAATGTAAAGTGATGCCCTTCACCCGCAAGCGCACTAAAATGGACTATTCTTACTGTATGAAAATGTCCCATTATCTCGGACCTCATCATTTAAATATCTAGGCGTAAATCTCTCTACAAACCTCTCGTAGACTTCTCACATTAGCACCATCTGTGCCGGTGCTTCTCGATCACTGGGCTACCTGCAACGTAACCTTCGGAACTCACCTCCACTTATCCGCAAACTGGCATTTCAAACATTTGTTCGCCCTCGACTTGAGTTCACCGCTCCAGTCTGGTCTCCCCACCAAAATTACTTAATTAACATGCTGGAATCAATCCAAAATAGAGCCGCACGTTTCATTTCCCGGAATTATGACTACCATTCTAGCGTAACTCAAATAAAGATTAACCTTTCACTTCAGCTGCTAAGTAATCGTCGCAGCACAGCCCGTTTGTCATTATTTCATATATACGCCCACCACACTAACAAACGTTCCCTACACCTAGAAACATCATCGCACACGTTGCACAGATTACACAATCATCACAGCTTCATGCGCATCTATGGTAAAACAGAAACATTTAACTCGTCTGCAATTCCACGTGCCATTCGGCTCTGGAACAGCCTTCCCGGCAACATAATTCCGGAGACTGACCGTGAAAAATTCAAGCACTCACTCAACTCGCTTAACCCTTGTTAACCATTGATCTCACATTCACTGTTCTGGGTTATTTTTCCTACCTTTTTCTTGTACTGTAATACGTTTGTCACAAACTTATAGAGTTCGTTTTCATTCTACTCATATGCAGCTTTATGTAACTAATATGGTTCTAACTTTTAGGCTGTCCACTTGGCTGGTGTTTTTCTTTATCGTTACTAGATTGCATGTACTTGATGCTATGCCTCCTTACTCAATCCCCATGTAGGGGCCTTGTAAGGTATTTTACAAATAAAAAAATAAAAAGTAAATGTGCATGTCACACAGCTATGACTTCCAAAAATGATCAAAAATTGAACCAAGGAAATGCAGTTTCTTTTTCTAATATTCCTACAGATGGCAAGATTACGCATTATTTTTTATTAAATTCCGGGGTATTACGTGCCAAAATTAAGATTTGATTATGAGGCACACTGTACTGGCGAACACCGGGTTAATTTTGACCACCTGGGGTTATTTAACATGCCCCCAATGCACGGCATGCAGTTGCTTTTGCATTTCACCCCATCGAAATGCGGGCGCCGCGGCAGGGATTCGATACTGCACCCTCGAGCTTAGTAGTGAACCGTCATAGGTGCTCCTGCATTGTGTGCCCAGCCTGTCAACCATCGTTGCCACAATAATTAACTAGCCTTTTTTTCCTCTGATGTTACGCCGCCTTCTTCAAACAGTGGATGATATCCGCACATTCTGTAATGATTAGGAAGAAGACTGTCCTTCTGCTACGAGACGAAACATCCAAGAATGAAGAAAATTTAGTAAAGGCTGAAAACTGCGGCCAAAGTGATTGACAAGTTGGGCACACAGTGCGTAAGCTCGCCATCTGTAGGATTATTAGGAAAATAACTCCAGTTTCCTCAAGCCGATTTTCGAAGTTATGGCTGTATGACACTCGCACTTGCTTTGAATTAATGCTACATACGTTGCGTTGTGCTTCAAATAAACATTTGTTGAATGTTAGCACTTGTGTGTCTTGCTGCTTCCATCTGAGTCTTGGTTTCGTGTAACTCATCTACAATTGTGCACCAAGCTGAAATTGCTGTAGTAAATATTATCATCTGTTGGTGGGAGAAGTTTGTGTGTGACGACGCCAGAGATGTGCATCTGTACAACATCACTCAGGCTCTGGGATGCCGCAGGGATTACAATATGCTGTTAAAAAATTGCTTTTTTGCTCTGCAGCCTGCCATCAAACGTAATATTTTGTACTTCTCAGTATTAAGTGCGAACTATTATTATTAGAAATGCATGGTATTACAAACATTCTGTGATGACGTCACTGAAGTGTTTATTGTAACTAATGTTTAAAAGGCAATGCTGTTTTATATTTTTTGTAAAGTAAATGCACTTCTTAGCAGAACTTTATATATTTCAAAAATTTTTAACTGAACTTATTAAAGCACAGGAGATGCAGGAGCTGCCACTGTGTGGGTTCATTTGCGATCGTTGAGACGAATAGTCAAACCTATGGTCTTTTGATTCACAGCTGGATCTCTAAACCATTTCACCATGAAACATGCGGAGTGATACTTCTTTATGACCAAACCTGCACAGCTTCTACAGTGTTACATGCTAAATATGAAATGGAGTGTAGTAAGTATTGTGAATACAGGGAAAATCAGACATCCACCCGTACGCAGCTATTGCTACAAAGCAAACCCATACGGGTTCCTCGAAAGAAACGCTTCATAGTTGAAGAAAAATTTGTCCTGGTCCGGAACTCGAACCCAGGACCACCGCCTTTCAGGGGCAGCCGCTCTACCATCTGAGCTAACCAGGCGGCTAGCAGATAGCAGGGCGAAGTCGAATTTGTCGACAACACGAAGCAAAGACAAGTGTTTGACGTAGTAGTTCTGCGGAAACCCTCAAGGTGGAGACTATGAAGCGTTTCTTTAGAGGATCCCGTATGGGTTTCCTTTGTAGCAATCGCTACGTACGGGCGGATGTCTGATTTTCCCTTTATTCATTATTTCTCTCCACCTTGCGGGTTTCCGCAGAACTACTACGTCAAACACTTGCCTTTGCTTCGTGTAGTCAACAAATTCGACTTCGCCCTTGCCATCTGCTAGCCGCCTGGTTAGCTCAGATGGTATAGCGGCTGCCCCGGGAAGGCGGTGGTCCCGGGTTCGAGTCCCGGACCAGGACGAATTTTTCTTCAACTATGAAGCGTTTCTTTCGAGGAACCCGTATGGGTTTCCCTTGTAGCAATTGCTACGTACGGGTGGATGTCTGATTTTCCCTTTATTCATTACTTCTCTCCACCTTGCGACTTTCCGCAGAACTACTACGTCAAAGTTAAGTATTGTGGTAGCTGATAATAGGCTTGTGTCTGCTTGGCAAGATAGCAGCAAGTACACACAAAGTCTACAAGACATCAAAGAACAGACAGGAAAACATCATGCCCATACTTTAATTAGAAGTTTTGGAGAAGCGGGGCACAATTTGCACCGAAAACAATTTAAATGCACAGCCTAAACATTTTTGCTACTAAAGCTGGACTTGTTTCAAGTTCAATTTCTTGTGATGCGCTATGACTATCAATTGACAGTAGTGCAGATGCCTGTATATTGATATCAAATGAGCTCACAGTTCTAAAAGTTCTGTTAAAGAATTCTACAAGCTCTGAAGGAAATGCTACGAGCATCTTTGATAAGCTCTTAAACTACATAACAAAAATGGGGTCTTATAAACCATCAGATGATTTCTCAAGGGTACGTGCACCACCAGCTAGACTGCTTCACCGCAGATTCACAGTGGCAATGCGATTATGCACAATGTGAACATGCTACCAGCGCTGTGAGACTTTTTCGTGTCCTGCATGGGATGTTGTGAAAGGTCGAAAGGTTTAATTAAGAACCCACGGCAGGATTTGCACATTTTGGAAACTGCGACATTAGTTCATCCCTTTCATTATCTGTGCCCTTAAATAATGATAAAATTGGCTGGGACATTAACCATCCCGGCACACAGCGAAAGCTCGCCCTCGTACAATATACAAATTTCATGAGCTTGAGGAGCAAAATGTCCTGTTCTTTAATGTCATCTATGCAGATTTGTGCTGTCCAGCACAGTTTTCCCAGTGTGATTACACTCTTGTAAGGGCAACATCGCTACGAAACACGCTTAGTTTGCAGCAGAATTTATTGAACTACAAGCTGCATGGTAACGAAATACTGAAAATCGGAAAAATACTGAATGTTTTATGATCACGGTAACAATAAACATTAAAATGGAAGTGTTAAGAATAGCTCCGCAAATCGTCACAGAAAGCTAACAGTCATTCATAAAAACACCCAGATTTATTGTAAAATTAAGCAAATCTATTATGTTGATTTAGAGATCCAGTGCACAAGAGTATACGTAGTCTATGTTTGAGGACATGCACTAAGCAAACACAAAACAACGTGTACTCATTCACCTTGATGAAATGACTGCATAATCAAATGCGCAAACCTGTAACACTGCCGCGCTGTGAAGCTCGAATGCAACTTGTATCGCAGCGCATTTGCATGAGTAAGCATAAGTTTTCACGGCACGTTCGCTAAATCATTGTCAACTCTCCCGGTGTTTGCGTCTTCGAAGAGATAAATTGTCGTAAGGAAAGAGCAGGACTGACCAACACAGATGGCTCGATTTTTCACGGGACAGTTCGATTATTACACAAGATTTTGAATACTATTTATTTATCTACCAGTCCTAAAAGAACAGTTACAAATGATCGTGTCACAAGGTCGAAAGTGCAGAATGCAGCATTCAGTTTACTCACGTTTACAGGGAGACGAGAGCCAGACACACAATTTTCGCTGCGGCGTGTGCACTTCGGGCGTTTAACCGCTTGCAGAAAAGAATAAATCAGATTCAATCTGCTATTTACCGCATAGCATGAGCTCGAGACTTACTTATATCACATTTGAATGCATGTAAACAACCACTATGTTTTTTTTCTTCACCAATGCAGGTGGCGCTTCACAACGCCATCATCATCATCATCAAGGCAGAAACTGAAACCGTAATAAAAACGTAGCATAACGACTTCAGGCTTGTTAATAAATGCATAAAAATAAATCAGATTATTTTTTCTCGTGCACGAATTTGCACCATGGATTTGCAGCTAACACGCGTACGCGTGCGTACTGGACACACACACGGATGCGGACTACAAGGGTTGACCTAAAGATTATTCTCGCGTATTCCAAAATAATTAAAAAGAAAGTAATTTGAAATCACTGCGCATTTCAGACAGTGGAACCAAGATGAAAAAAAATGGAAGTCTGTAAAATGCAGCCCCTTTCAAATGAATTCAAACTACAGAAAGAGAGAGAGTGAGAAAGCTCCATTGAAAAAAGTAGCTAAAGCATTTATCAAGAGTATTCACGACTATATGCTACTCTACAGGGAATAGGATGAAGGAGAAAGGTGCTAGAAGAAAGTGGGCAAAAGAAAAGGGAGAAAAAAATGCAGGTTTTGTGATGTTATCAGCAGTAAGTATCCGATGTGATTAAGGTAGGTGGTAAATGCAAAATAAAATAAGTCTTGGTGAGACGACATGTGAGTCACAGTTTAGACAACAAACCAATTGACTCAATACATAAAAACTTTAGGTCTTTGCGCTGTTTTCATGGGCAAGGCCAGGGACTCAGCATAGCTGTCTATGTGAAGGGGCCTTGGTCGAGTTTTTCCATGTTCATTTTATATCGACATTGCTCGTCTCTGTAAGCTGGCCACTGAAGCAAGGTGTGCTCTAGAGATTTCATGGAGTCGCAGTTGTCACTTGGAAATGTGGCATGGCTAATGTGAAAAAGAGGATTGTTCATGTGTACAACGTTCAGTCAAAGCTGGTGATAGCGAGTCTCGAAATGCTGTGGTAGACATTTAGGTAGCCTTGATTGTAATTCTGGGTCAATGTTGAACAAAAACTTTCAATTGCCTGAAGGTGACGAACATCTTCTACACTGTTCATTGAGCACATAGCGCTTCGTCATAGCTGAAGCCTCACTTTTAGTGAAAAAACACTTTTATAGACTTTATGTGATTTTATGTTTTTTGCGGGCTGCCTCATACACTTTTTCATTACCTGTTATGCCGCAATGTCCTGGAAGCCACTGAAATGTTATCACATGCCTAGCGTTATATTCCAAGTGGTGTAGGTATGCTATGTCCTGCACCAAAATGTGATTGCATGATTTAGTGCTTTACGAGCAAAGACTTTGAAATGCTGCTTTCAAGTCTAAGATTGTCCATTGTTGTTGAAGCTGCCGTAGTATATATATTAGTGCCTGTTTCAGCGCGTACAGCTCGGAGCTCAAACAATGTTGACGATGTTACTCGCTCTGAACACCATGAAAATATCTGGCCAGTGAAAGGAACGAAAATACCACAGGAAGAGCTACGTTGCGTAGAATAGCCATCAGCAAATATGTGCTTCGTAGTGGAGTACTGGACGCTCAAGGTGTAAGACACTTCCATTGAATATAAATAATAATATTTGGAGTTTTACGTGCTAAAACCGCTTTCTGATTATGAGGCACGCCGTAGTGGAGGACTCCGGAAATTTTGACCACCTGGGGTTCTTTAACGTGCACCTAAATCTAAGCACACGGGTGTTTTCGCATTTCGCCCCCATCGAAATGCGGCCGCCGTGGCCGGGATTCGATCCCGCGACCTCGTGCTCAGCAGCCCAACACCATAGCCACTGAGCAACCACGGCGGGTTCCATTGAATATGGAACAGTAACTCGAATACTTGAATTTTTTAGAAGTTAGAAGGGCCACAGTGAGGTCTGTGACACAAAGAGAACAAATCAAGATAAGTTATCTACTCAGTAAAGTACTGTAAAATGTGGAGCTATGTAAGAGGGAAAATGATTGTCACAATGATCACAAAGAAATTGCAGAAAACTATGCGAGGTGTGCTCAAAAAGAAACTGAACTTTCAAAATAGCGGGCCCAACGCCAGAGGGAGCGTGCTGCGGCTACTGAGCGCACGTAGTGGCAGGTTTAGACAACAAGCTGCCATTTACCACATGTCGCTTTGACCGTTAGTTGGTGAGCTACAGCCGCTGAAGTGAGCAAGTGCGCAAGCTGTTCGTCGGATTAGTGCCAAATTGACAATGAAAGAGCTTGAAGAACAAAATTTGTGAGCAAAATTTTCCTACAAAACCTTGAAAACCTTTCACAGAAAGATTTCATTTGCTTAGCCAAGCAAATGAGGAGGACTTTACGGGTCACACATCACGGCAGAATGTCGATCGGTGACGATTCCAAGCCTGTAAGACCTTCCACATCAACAGATGATGACCATGTCAAGAAAGATTGTTCAATGATTCGTGGAAACTTTCATTTAACTGTTCCAGAAGTTTCTGACGAAGTGAGCATCAGCGGTCAATTTCACTATCAAATTTTGAGTGACAAACTTGAGATGCGTTGTGTCAGTGCGAAATTCATGCTGCCCTTGCTTACTGTCGATCAGAAACAGACCCGTGTCGAAATCAGCCAGGAACTGCTTGCCACTGCCAATGACAATAAATACTTCCTTGACAAAATCATAATAGGTGATAAGACATGAGTTTATGGCTCTGATATTGAAACGAACGGGCAGTCATTGCAGTGGGTGGCAAAGGGTCTCCTCATCCAAAAAGCATTATCAATGATCAAGGTGATATTGGTTGTGCTTTTTTACTGAAATGGCACCGTCCATCAGGAACTTGTACTACGCAGTCAGGTGGTAAACAAAGAAGTATGCCAGAAAATTCTGGCGCGTTTGAGGGATCCTGTGTGTAGTAAGGGGCCTGGATTGTGGGAAAACCAGGCTCGGATGTTGCATCATGACAACGCATCGACTCACGCGTCGCTCCTCGTTCGCAGCTATCTAGCAAAACATTACACTTTTGTTGTGCCCCATCCACCGTATTCTCCAGACCTAGCCCTAGCAGACGTTTTCCGGTTTCGCAAACTTAAAACCACATTGTAAGGTCATCGTTTCCAAACCACAGAGAAGATTCAAGACAATGCCACAACAGACCTGCGCGTCATCCCAGGAAGTGCATGCCAGAAGGCTTTCCAAAAATGGAACAAACGATGGGAACAGTTTATTGCCGGTAGAGGGGAGTACTTTAAGGGGGAAAGTGCACAAAATGCTGCAGAATTAGTAATAAAAATGTTATAGGAAAAGTTGGATTTCTTTTTGAACACACACCGTATACTCATTGACAACCTAATAATTACACAGAAGCTCCACCCGCAAAATTAGAGTGCGTTTGCCCTCTGCGCCTCAGCTCTCTGAGGCATAGAGCTCAAGAGAGATGACGCAGGACTTTGATTTGGGCGAGTTGGTTGACAGTCACTTGGGAAAGGCAGCGCAAAAAAAAACACAGGGACACAGAAAACGCGGAACACTAGACGAGCACTCTCTAGTGTTCCTTGTACAAAATATGCCTATAAGGATGCGTGTTCATGCCAATATATAAGGTTGAAATCTGTGCCCTTTGAATGTAATTTCTGCAGTTATTCCTTGTCTCACGCGCTGTGATTCACCTACTATGCAATACCTGCTACTTTAGTTGATATGTTCAGCAAAGTAATTTTCGACTACATCCACTTAGAAAATGCGCCAAGATTGGCTTAATATTGCTCGCATGGTCAAAAATAATTCAGACTGTACTCAATGAACACGTGAAAAAGAAATTATGGGGTTTAATGTGCGAAAACCATAATCTGATTATGCGGCATGCCGTAGTGCGTCACTATGGATTAATTTTGACCACCTGCGATTCTTTAACGTGCACCTAAATCTAAATACTCTGCTGTATTTTCACCTCAATAGCGTTCATCGCCTTTATCAAAATGCGGCGACCGTGGCTAGATGTGTGAAAACCATTGAAAAACAAATTTCTGAAGATATTATTTTGAGGCCCCTAAATCATATATAAACCAAATAATGCAAGCTGCATTATAACACAGAATCCTGAATGCTGGTGCACCTCTGAATAACAACTGCAGTGTGCATGCTACTCATCTTGTATACAATTTGATTACTTCTTGTTTTTCTTTTTTTAGTTATGCACATTTATTTATTCACACAGTCCACTCAGGTACTTCTGAGACCTCTTAAGTTCTAAAAACAAATTATGGAGCTAATCATTTCAAATTAACACAGGGGTTATGAGGGGCACTGTAGTCACAGTTTCCTACATAAATGTCTAGAGAGAACTCTGACATTATTGTCTTCGGAAGCTGCAAGTATGGCAGTTCAGCCAGAATGGGAATGACAGTGTGACGACTGGTAGTACATAGATTTGCATAAACTTTGTCCTTCTTAATTCAAACGGCTTTGTGGTTTGACATGTTTATCATACTCTACAAAACATTGCTTTATAAATACAACAATTCACGATGGTTATGCATTTGAACAAAGACATATTAGCTTGCCGTGTTTAGAAAACTAGTAAACTATTATGATTGTGTGGACATTTAGAAAGTGCAATAAGCAACACCAAAAGACTATTTAAAGCCTCAAGCACAAACACTAGAAAAATACATGTACTGTCCAATGTTCTAATGGCAGCTGAATGATCGCAGAACTACAGTTCTCTCTAGCAATCCTTGTCGGAAAATATGGCTGTAGTGGGGAGGGCATCTGATTAATTTTGAACACCTGGGTTTCTGTAATGCGGACTCAAATCGTAAAACATAAGTACCTTAATACTCAGCCCTTCAGCAGTGCGACTGCCGCGCCCAGCATTACCTTAAATTCAAGTACTTTATTTTTTTAGACCGGAAGTACCACAACTCCCAACAAAAGACAAATACGTATTTATCAAGTACATAAACCATGTTTCCCGTGTTCGTCCTTTCTTCGTGTTCTATCAATTTTGCGCTGTTCTCCTACTTTCGCACCATGAACCAACTAGTCCAAGCTACAGCCCTAATATAAACCATACTATCATGTAATAGTGCATAATTTTTCTTAGTGATGACTGGGTCAACTGTAATTTTACTGTTTGAACACACAAAAGCGAAAAAAAAGATGTGGCTTGTAGGCAACCATCCCTAAATTGATATAAATAAAGTTATACAAAAATTATTCATCTATCAAACTTAATCTTTTAAAATAGACACTCAAATATTTTAGTACTTCTGAAAGCAGTCTTTTTTGTCACCAAGTGCCTAATCAAACCGCTGCTAATCAATGCTCCTTTGAGAACACCGATAAAATCACAACCGTGGTCGCACTGTGTTAACAAACACGAAGACGCGCGACATCGTCTGTCGGCAATCTACATGACATACAAACAATGCACATGGAAAATGTGCATAAAGATCACATAGACATCGAAAGCAAACAACGCTAAGAGAGGGAATAACCAGAATGCATACGAAGGCGCTCACCAACGCGCGTAATTCCACACACACACACATGAAAGCAATTTAAACTGCTCGTTGCACACTTGCTCGTTGTTGAAACAACTCGTTGCCACCAAACGTGCGTTGAAACATATCGAAAGAAAAAATACTTGCGCCATTCTTGCTAGCGCAACGCCGCACAAAGATGCACAATTTATGAACTTGTACACCACCGTGATCTGGTTCGCAGTGGTGCCATAGAATAAAAAACCCACGTGCTGGCGAATCGAACGACATGACGGAACATTCATGTCTGAAAACTTTTGCCATGCCCCTCTGTGCATGTCGCAAAGAGCAGAAGGCAAAGCCAGGCTCGTATCCAGACAAGACCGCGACTTTAGGGACCTTTTCGAATATTTAAGGGCAGCAGTTGTACCTAGGCGTTCCATACATTTTATGCAGAGAAATACCCAAGTGCCTAGACAATTTTGTCACGTGACTTTTGCAACCACGTGACCTGAAGTTCGGTCTCCTCTCTTTACTCCGACACCTATTCTGGACATTCCGCCATTTTCTTCGATGCTTACCTGACGTAGACCCGACGCGAATATAATGGCGCTGATGGCCCCATTTTGCTTTCGTAACGTGACGGCAACTTGACGTTCTGCCTAAGAAACTGAAATGAAGGCACTGAACGAAAGGTTCTCGATAAAGCAAAACAGTTTTCTTCCACAGTAAAAATAAAGCAGCTAGCTCAAAGCGCCTGATGATTCCGTTGAAAACGCCTCTCGCTTCCGTCGTCTGCTACGTACAAGCCGTCGTCTGCTGCATTAGCTACGATGCGTCTCCCTGGGAAATGGAGTGAGTCATCGTATGTTGGCGCCAACGCTCTTGTTTTCTTCTGTGAGACAACATACGCGACCTACATTCGCGCGGCTCGTCGCACCACAAATTATGGCGGAAGATCTCAGCAATGGCGGCCCAGCGCAACGTCACGCATAGTCAAAATGACGATTACAAAACAGCCCTTCCTGTGACGCTCCTCACAAGATGTTCCTTCAGCCAATCAGCAAGCTGGTATAGACAAGAACGGCACCGAGAGCGGCGCTGCTGCGCCGGCGTTGAGAGCGCCGCATGCGGAGCAAAATTCTATTAGCGGTGGTACCCCTCTCGCATCTCTCGTTCGCGCCGCCTTGATTGCCTCCTGCACTGCGCGTGTTTGGGCACGTTTCGCGCCGCGCGCGGTGTGTGCGCGTGGACATTTCCTTCGAAGGGCGGTGTACAGTCTCTCTCACATTTAGGGGAAAACTCGAAGCGCAGCAGCTCGCGCAGATGCTCGAGAGGCGGGATCTTGAACGGCGTCGTCTGCTACGGCGGCGCACGCTGGCCGCATTGTCGAGAAACGTTCTACTGTCAGGTGCAGGGCGCTGATCACATCGTTACTGCGTGAAAGGAGCCGGTATTCTTTGCTAAGCATTGCGCGACGCCCACTGATACGCCTCGAATGTAAGTTCATCGCTGCATGGCAGTCATAGACGACGTACTGATTCCATACATTCTTGACGGCCCGTTTCTGGAAGGCGACTATATATTGACACGTGTACTTATCTTTATCGGGCGACCATGTTTCGCCGCTTAACAACTGTAATCGCACAGCGAGGGACGCGCCTGAATGTATCCGATGTTTCTGGAAAGTTATCGATGCTTCTACCTGGCTGTCTGTTGTCGCCGAACCTTGTGTTATCTGATTTCATCGCGTAACGCGAATGGTGTAGAACTTTGTGGAAGGCACACGGGTCCGAACGATTTGTCTGGAACATTCGACGACTGCTCTATAAAAGCCGACGCACTTGACCCACTGATCAGATTTTCGACGATCGCCGAGCGTGTTCGCCGCTATCGTTGTGCTATAAGTGTAGCCTGTTTTGTGGGCACAGGTTCGCCCAATAAAGGTTAGATTTGTCGTTCACAGTATTGCTACTGTGTTATTCAACGTCACCACCACGTGACATCTGGTGGAGGTGCTAGTGCGTTCATGTACCGAACGCCCCCGCAAAGCCGCGATCCAAGCCCGAAGCCCGAGGACAAAACCGACACTGCCCAAGACCAGCGTGCTAGCCGCAGACTGCAAGGACTGCCCCCAGAGCACGGACTTCTACCTGAGGCGACAAAGAAGATCGTGGTCAAGACAACCTCAATGGCTGGCCCAGCGTCCCCTGTTATCTTACAACAACCCCGGGACCCACCGACCTTCCATGGAGCAGCGACTGAAGACCCGGAATCCTGGCTGGAGACCTACGAGCGAATCGCGACATTCAACAACTGGGACTCCGACGACAAGCTGCGGCATGTCTACTTCGCCTTAGAAGACGCCGCCAGAACGTGGTTTGAGAACCGGGAGTCGACCTTAACGACATGGGACCTCTTCCGTAGCGGCTTCCTGCGCACCTTTACGAGCGTCGTGCGCAAGGAAAGGGCCGAAGCCATGCTGGACGCCCGAGTGCAGCTACCGAACGAGAACGTTGCTATCTTCACGGAAGAAATGAAACGTCTCTTCCGCCACGCCGACCCGGATATGCCCGAAGAGAAGAAAGTCCGCCTTCTCATGCGTGGTGTGAAGGAAGAACTTTTCGGCGCAATGGTACGAAGCCCACCGAAGACCGTAGAAGAGTTCCTTCGCGAGGCAACCGGCATTGAGAAGACACTCGAAATGCGGAACCGGCAATTCAACCGCCGTACGAGCTCTACCCGCTACGCAGGAATTCAATTACTGGCCACAGACGATCTGCGCGAGACCATCAGGGCCATTGTGCGCGAAGAACTGCGCAAGGTCTTGCCTTCGTCGCAGCCTCAAGTGGCCTCGATCGCCGACATCGTGAAAGAAGAGGTGCACCGATCGCTTGGAGTTCCTGAGGTGGAACCAGAATCACCGCAGCCGGAGGCAATGACCTACGCCGCCACCGTCGCCCGCCATCAAGGCCCCCCTGCGCGACCGCGCCAGGGTCCTGCAACGCCGCAATTCCGTCGTCCGCCGCCGCCGCCGCCGCAGCCAGCACGCCAATACGTCGCCCAGCGCACCTACGCGAGGAAGACGGACATTTGGCGAGCCCCCGACCACCGCCCGCTCTGCTATCACTGCGGAGAAGCCGGCCATGTGTACCGCCGATGCCCATACCGCGACCTGGGACTGAGAGGGTTCGCCGTCAACGCGCCGCGTCCACAGCTTGGCGAGCGCCCACGTGAAATCGCCGATTACCGAGCCGCCACTCAGCGGAACTCTCGACGACCATCCCGTTCACCGTCACCAGGCCGCTACCTGTCACCGCAGCGCCGACCGTACACTGGTCCAGCTCGGGGCCGCTCTGCGAGCCCATATCCGGAAAACTAAAAGCAGCAACCGATGGAGGTGCGGTTGCTGTTCGTCGAACTGACGAAGATCCTCCGCCGCCGGCGAAGTCGATGAAGAAACCATCTCGACGACCTAATGACGACACGCCGCCGTCCCGACGAAGTCAGCAAGCCAAGACTACACCGACGAAAGACGACTTGACGACGCGACGTTCCAGTTTCAGTTCAACACGACGCAGCCGTGATCCGACGCCAAGACCTAACTGCAACGCCAGACAAAGAACCACCGACCTCGACGTGCTTCTCTACGGCCACGCAGTTACCGCCTTAGTGGACACCGGTGCTGATTACTCCGTCATGAGTGGACACATCGCCGCTCAGTTGAAGAAGGTTAAGACTGCATGGGAAGGCCCTCAAATTCGCACCGCTGGAGGACACCTGATTACGCCGACTGGAATCTGCACGGCAAGGATAACCATTCATGACCGGACTTACCCTGCCACCTTCGTTATCCTCCAACAGTGTTCTCGAGACGTCATTCTCGGTATGGACTTCCTGAACCAACACGGCGCAGTCATCGACCTGAAGTCGAAGTCAATAACGCTGTCGGAAGATAAAGCGATACCGCCGGAGAGCCCTCGTAGTCACCACGCCTTGAGTGTGCTCGAAGACCAAGTGAGCATCCCGCCCCGCTCCAGCATTGTTATTTCGGTAGGCACCGAAATACCCGCTGACGTAGAAGGTGTCATCGAAGGCGACCAACGCCTCCTGCTAGACCGTGAAATTTGCGTCGCAAGAGGGATCGCTCGACTGCATGGAGGGAAAACTGAAGTGTTGCTGACAAACTTCAGCCCGGAGTTCAAGCACATCAACAAGGGCACGACGATCGCGTACATCGAGGAAATTGTGGAAACCAGTAATGCGTTTGTCCTCTCGGATTCCGCCACATCTACCCCGACGACCACGGTTCCCGAACCAGACTACGACATTAATCCAAGTCTCCCAGTGATTCAGCAACAGCAGCTCAGAAGTCTGCTCCGACGATACAAAGACTGCTTTTCGACGACATTGAGGATTCGACAAACACCAGTCGCCAAGCATCGCATAATCACCGAGGAGTACGCTCGACCACTCCGCCAAAGCCCTTACCGAGTTTCGCCGCGAGAACGCGAAGCTATAAGAGAACAAGTCGACGAAATGCTGCGCGACGACATCATCCAGCCGTCAAAAAGCCCGTGGGCATCCCCTGTTGTCCTGGTGAAGAAAAAGGACGGAACCCTACGTTTCTGCGTCGATTATCGTCGCCTGAACAAGATCACGAAGAAGGACGTATACCCCCTTCCACGGATAGACGACGCATTGGATCGGCTCTGCAACGCTAAGTACTTCTCCTCGATGGACCTCAAGTCTGGCTATTGGCAAATAGAAGTCGACGAAAGAGATCGCGAAAAGACCGCCTTCATCACCCCAGACGGCCTCTACGAGTTCAAGGTTATGCCATTTGGACTATGCTCGGCGCCTGAAACGTTCCAGCGCGTGATGGACACGGTTTTAGCGGGATTGAAATGGCAGACCTGTCTCGTTTACTTGGATGACGTCGTTGTATTCGCCGGAAATTTCGACGATCACCTTAAGCGGCTTGCCACAGTACTAGAGGCCATCAAGTCATCAGGGCTCACTCTGCAGCCAGAAAAATGCCGCTTCGCTTATGACGAGCTTCTGTTCCTAGGCCACGTCATCAGTAAATCCGGAGTACGCCCCGACCCGCAGAAAACAGCTGCCATCGCAAAGTTCCCGCAGCCCACCGACAAGAAGGCAGTGCGTAGATTCCTTGGCATGTGTGCCTACTACAGGCGCTTTGTCAAGGACTTTTCACGCATCGCCGAGCCGTTGACACGTCTAACTAAATGTGATGTTGAGTTCAAGTGGGAAATGCCGCAGGCCGACGCATTTGAAGAACTCAAACGACGCATGCAGTCGCCGCCGGTACTTGCGCACTTCGACGAGTACGCCGATACAGAAATCCATACTGACGCCAGTAGCCTAGGCCTCGGTGCCGTTCTAGTCCAGAGGAAAAACGGAGTCGAACAGGTGATATCTTACGCTAGCCGGTCGCTGTCAAAAGCGGAAGGCAACTATTCTACAACCGAAAAGGAATGCCTCGCCATCGTTTGGGCTACAGCTAAATTTCGCCCTTATCTTTATGGCAGGCCATTCAAAGTCGTCAGTGACCATCACGCTTTGTGTTGGCTAGCGAGTGTAAAGGATCCTTCAGGACGACTGGCGCGGTGGAGCCTCAGACTACAAGAATACGACATCACTGTAACCTACAAGTCCGGACGAAAACACTCCGATGCCGATTGCCTATCACGTGCCCCCATTGACGCGCCGCCGCAAGATGACGAAGATGACGACGCCTTCCTTGGCATGATAAGCGCAGAAAACTTCGCTGAGCAGCAACGGGCAGACCCGGAGCTAAAAGGCCTGGTGGAATATTTGGAAGGGCACACCGACGTTGTCCCCAGGGCATTTAAGCGCGGACTATCTTCCTTCACGCTTCAAAACAATCTCCTCGTGAAGAAGAACTTTTCACCAGTCCGCGCCAACTACCTTCTTGTTGTCCCGTCAGGACTTCGTCAAGAAGTATTGCACGCCCTACATGACGATCCGACCGCTGGACACCTCGGTTTTTCCCGGACACTCTCGAGGATACAACAAAAGTATTATTGGCCGCGCCTGACCGCCGACGTCGCCCATTATGTCAGAACATGCCGAGACTGTCAGCGACGTAAGACACCGCCGACAAGGCCAGCCGGATTACTACAGCCAATCGAGCCTCCTTGCCGACCATTCCAGCAGATCGGGATGGACTTGCTGGGACCCTTTCCGACGTCAACAACCGGAAATAAGTGGATCGTCGTGGCGAGAGACTACCTCACCCGCTTCGCTGAAACTAAAGCACTGCCGAAAGGTAGCGCAGCCGAAGTGGCGAAATTTTTTGTCGAAAACATCCTGCTTCGACATGGCGCCCCAGAAGTCCTCATCACCGACAGAGGAACGGCCTTTACAGCGGAGCTCACCCAAGCCATTCTGAAATACAGTCAGACAAGGCACAGGAGGACCACGGCCTACCACCCGCAGACGAATGGCCTTACGGAGCGGCTGAATAAGACCCTCGCCGACATGCTAGCGATGTACGTCGACGTCGAACACAAGACCTGGGATGCCGTCCTGCCGTACGTAACATTTGCTTACAACACGGCGGTGCAAGAAACAACACAGATCACGCCGTTTAAGCTGGTTTACAGCAGGAACCCGACGACGACGCTCGACGCCATGCTGCCCCACGTCACTGACGAATAGAATGTTGACGTCGCTAGCTATCTCCAGCGCGCCGAAGAAGCCCGACAGCTCGCCCGCCTACGGATCAAGAACCAACAGAGGACCGACAGCAGACACTACAACCTCCGACGACGCTTTGTTGAGTACCAGCCCGGCGACCGTGTTTGGGTTTGGACACCGATACGCCGACGAGGACTCAGTGAGAAACTACTCCGACGCTATTTCGGACCCTACAAGGTCATCCGACGTATTGGCGCTCTGGACTATGAGGTCGTGCCAGACGGCATTTCGCATTCACAGCGGCGCCGCGCACGATCTGAAGTGGTCCACGTGGTGCGCCTTAAATCCTTTTACAGACGCTGACGAAATTCCCTATTTTTTGTTGTTGTTTTCTTTGCTACGGGTGTTTTTATTTCGCTTGTATATAGCATCGGGTCGATGCTTTTTAAGAGGGGGGTATTGACACGTGTACTTATCTTTATCGGGCGACCACGTTTCGCCGCTTAACAACTGTAATCGCACAGCGAGGGACGCGCCTGAATGTGTCCGATGTTTCTGGAAAGTTATCGATGCTTCTACCTGGCTGTCTGTTGTCGCCGAACCTTGTGTTATCTGATTTCATCGCGTAACGCGAATGGTGTAGAACTTTGTGGAAGGCACACGGGTCCGAACGATTTGTCTGGAACATTCGACGACTGCTCTATAAAAGCCGACGCACTTGACCCACTGATCAGATTTTCGACGATCGCCGAGCGTGTTCGCCGCTATCGTTGTGCTATAAGTGTAGCCTGTTTTGTGGGCACAGGTTCGCCCAATAAAGGTTAGATTTGTCGTTCACAGTATTGCTACTGTGTTATTCAACGTCACCACCACGTGACAATATTCTAACGTGATAGGACGCCGATCCACACTGCTCGTGCTGTGCAAGAACTGCTAGAAGAGCGCGCAGTCACTCTCTTGGAGCGGCCGCCTCAATCCCCGGGCGCCAACATCATTTAAAATGTCTGGGGCTCGTTGAAAGTATCGCTGGCGCAACATCCCCTTTAATCAGTCGCCCGAGGATAGGCTTCGATCCACCATCGTCAGTGACTGAGACGTGCAGCGAATGAACACATCCCTGATCAAGTCATTCTACACTTCACTGCCTTCCAGGATGAGCGCTGTCATCGCTGCCGCTGGGGACATGACGAGATACTAACTGAAGTTCCGAGCGTGACGTGTCCAATTCCCCACCGGCGGGCAGGGTCTGTCTGGTGTAGCGAATGATTATCGAGAAAAATCACTTCCAGCTCATTGTCTGAACCTAAAACGTTCATTTAATCGTCTCCGTTTGTTTCACCGTGTTCCACTCCTATTGTTGAGTGCTTTGTTTTCCTTTCGAGTCAAACAAAGACTGAGCACGTTGCGCGCACATCTTGGTGCGTTTTGTCGCTGCTCATTACGGTAGCACACACAGTGAAGAAATATACGTGCACACGCTCAGTACTCCGGACTTTCGAAAGAACAAATGAACCATGTTGTCAAAAGAAGTTTGTGGAACTCCATTATCGCCAATGAAGGATCAGAGTGGGGCGACGCACAACGTTTAGTAAAGACTATCAGCTCAGTTCCTGCAGTACCGATGAAATCGGTGCACTGCCCCTGACAGTACCACGCTTCCTGAAAATGCGGCCAGCGCGCGCCGCCGTAGCAGACGACGCAGATCACGACACTGCCCCTCAGGCCTGTGCGCCTGCTCGAGCTGCTGCCGCCGCACGACTCATTGCTTGCCGCATCGCGACGCAATACGTTCCGAGTTTTCCCCCTAGTGTGAAACAAGCTGCACGCGCTATATTTGCCTTTAAGAAGATCGGTACGCTTGACGATTATTTTTATGGCTGCAATGCGGCGAAAGGGCAGCGTCTGCTTAACCATGTAAGGGATGCTGAGCAGGTCATTGGAAACGACATCGTATGTGCCGCCGGAAAAATCGTCAGCACATACGATGCGGCAAATACATACAGCACCAACGAGCTAAAGTCATTTTTGCAGTTTCTCACATTATGTTTGCTACAAATCCGTGTTGTCTCTGATGGCGACAACGGACTTCTATCGACACTGTGCGGAAATAAACAAGATATATCGCTGCATAGCACAAGTACGACATGCGCACACAACTTTAACTAGTACGTCCCCTACAATATGGAATAGAGGCAGCAATGTAGACAGCTTGGTCATTTTTTAACAGTACTCAAAAGACGGAAGTTGAAAGTATTATTAATCATTCCTGCTTCAGCAATGCCGGCGCGACCAAGACGCGGGTGTGTATCGTCCAGTAACCCGATCGATCGGTGCAGTGGTGAAGCGGGAATGAACTCCGGTCATTTTCAATGCATCATGCACATATTGAATTTCTCGGCACGCGTGAACTTCGGCCACTGCTAGCGCATACAACAGACGTGGTTTCCATTCTTAGACAGCGCACACACAAACGAAACACGATAGAGAAGACAGGACAAGCGCTCGTTTAACTTAAAGTTTTTATATGAATAAAAGGATTATGTACCGAGTAATTATTAATCTCACGTGGGTTACATATAGAAACCGTCATACACTCAGGAGGGATCAATGAACGAGCTCGCTTCGTTTGCCAGATGTTTACTTCGCTCGGCGCACCGCAGTAATCCATGTCTGTCGTCTGCTTCTTTCGTACCATTTTCTTGTGAATCGGCAGAATTTCACTGGTGGCATCAACCTTTTCATGTTTACATTGCTGTCGTGACAGTTAACAACACAATAATAATTTCCGGTCATCCGAAGAGGTGCCGTCGCAAACAAGAGACGTTTCGCGCGCAGCGCGAACTGAACGCGGGCGCGACCGTGAAGGGAAGCGGCGACGGAAACCCCCGCTGGAGATGAAATCGCTCCGCCAGGGGAGAAACGAGCGCTGGCGTCTAGGATGAAACTTGGCGTGCGGTCGTCTATAGCGGATATCTCGGGTCGCCGCCACATATTCGTGAATTTGCAGATGCATTGCACTGGCTTCTGTATGCTACCGCTCACATTCTTTTTGAAGCGATAACGTCGTAATATAGCTGCCAAGGACCAATAAATGTATTAGTTAATAAAATTTGCAGCTCCAGGTCACGTTTCGTCATCTTGATGAAAACACAAAATTGCATTTTGCAATACCTTCCCTTCCCGGCACAAATTTCAAAGCACGTGACCTCTCGACAGCCAATCAGAGATTAAACATGGCGGATAATGACGGCCGTGCAGCCGCCATGCGTGTCGAGAATAGCACCCTAGGACGCCGCCCTGTTGCTACTCGTCAATGTGGCCAGCGCAGTTACTACTGAAACGGCTGAAAACAAGTGCTTTGTCTTTTAAAAACGCATACCTGTTGGCGTTATGAAGGTGCTGCGTTAATATTAAGTTTACGGAAAGCGCTTGCTAAGTGCGTGACATGTAAATCACGATGTACGCATTCATGCGATAAAGGATGACACGAATTTCGGTTCCGAATCTTAGTTTTTTGGATGCGTAGTAGTTTCGTGCAGTTTAGGTTTGACATGCGATCATGCGTAAACATTGGACGCTATGGCACATTCGTGCCTTTTGTGCCACCGAAGCCCCGAAGTGCTCTGGCATATACCTTCACATTGACAAGGACAAACAAGGAGCTTTTCCGATTGGCCAGGTCTAAGGAAAAAAAAAGAAGTACAAATTTGTTTGGACACGTAACGGCAGAGTTCTGGCCAATAAATCAGAAGTGAAGTCAGTCATCCGCATTGAGAAGATGTCTGACCTGGATAAGATCTGCTAAGCATGAGCAATCTTGAATGCGCTCATCCACCAGCATTGTCGCGCTAACCTCCAAAGAAAGGGCTTCCACTCCGAAACGTCTGTGCGTGTGAGGATCTCCTTATACGGTGACAAAGGGAGTACATATAGCGCCGCTTCTTAATACATAGTAAGTTTCTCAGACGTTTTCTGCACACAGCCATGCGGAAGCTCACAAACTTACGCCCACTTGATCGCCAAGGTACGAAGAATAACTGAACGGGCGCATACTTGAATCAAATGCGCCGAAGCATGGGTGACGGCGACTACACTGACAACACACTGCTAGAAGCTGAATGTTTCGTAACGGTCCATGCAGCAAGGGAGTGACTAAAGATAATACGTATTTTCCACACGCTATTACAACGTACATACCACCTACATTACAAGCCTTGTTCCCAGCAAGAACAAGTCTATCGCAACTGAGCGCACCCGCGGGCGATCAGGCAGAAAATAAACAACCAAATAGTGACCGCCTGGGGAACTCTGAGTAGGAAAAGTGACATGCCACTGTTTAAAAATATTTCATAAATAAAGAACGATGCGCTTAACACATTGAACGTGATTTAATTCATAAGCTGAAAGGATAGCTTGGAACACATTTTTAGCCCCGCTTTTATTTCAAGCACCATATGCGCTGCTCGCGCCGTTTGCAGAAAGCGTAATGAGCTTACATGTCCTTAGCAGCTATAGCCAAAGCTTCGCGTGTTGTCCACGCCGTCACCGTCTACGATATCTGCCGAAACAGAGGTTTGCAGAACCGCGCCGGCGTCATGTATATCCATTGTAAACAGTGAGGAAATGGAGGTAGCAAAAGCAAGCAAAGGACGCGTCGCCACGCTATCAAACGGGGCAGCGTCCACGCGATCGAAAAGAGCCAATACTTTTTGCGTCAACCGCCGAAGTAGAATGCCCTCCTACTGGTGCCCTGCGATCGACGGAAGACGGCGCCCCTCGTCCCCGCTTTGCTGCCATGCGCACGCGAGATGAGCCACAGAACACCTATTTAAATTTTGAGAAGGAAAACTGTACCTTCCACAGCGCAATGGAAGTAAGAGTAGCGGTGGTGTTGTGAACTAAAGTATACCACCGAAACATGCCGCTGGCAAAATGAAACGTAACATCATCATTATTACGTAATGGGCAATATGGCCGCTACGGTAGCGGCTGGTGGGGCTAGTTGCACTGTTCACTCGCCGGTGTTGGGCGCTTTGTTACCGCTTTCGGGGTGGTATTTGTGTGTGCGGTACTCTAATGTGACTGCAGATATTTCTCATGTCGCTAGGTGACCGAAAGGCTTCAATTGACAAAAAAAAAGAACACTTCAAACAGGTAAGCTATAGATCATTTAGTGTCAGTGGTGAATGAAGCAGTACATGCCTCACTTTTCGTACTGGTCAGGTGGAGTTAATGCTATCGGTCACTCAGTTTACAATATACAGAGACACAGATAGCCATCCGTTTAATGTAACTGAAAGCTGAAACTGAGTTTTTTCATAGTGTTCGGCCAAAGCAGGGAGAACGGCGAATCTTCACACAACCATATTTGTGCAAGGCTACCCTCGTACTTGTCTTGCGCACAGTGCTGCTTTGCGTCTTTCATAGTATATTGTCTGCGTTCAACGATTTCATCTATATTAAAAAGAAAGAAACATAAAAAGTGCTCGGCAAAGATGTACTGTCAGCAAGATAAGCTCGAGCTGCCATGTCCCATTGTTTTCATAACACATTAGGGAGATGCATGAAGTGTAGGGAGAAAGACGTTATGCTAAATTAACATCACACACTGGGTGCTCTTGATATTTTCGCTGTGAATTTAGTATTCAGGTGTAGCACTAAAAGATTCGACACAAGTGGAGTACTCGTAGAAACGCGAGGAAAGTTGTGGAGACAACAGTGCTTACAAGCACCTCTGGAATTATTGTGTGAATAAACAAGGACACTAAATAAGCAAATAAGTAAGGTCAAACAATGCTCACGTATCCGTGGAAAATCCAATTTACGCGTTCATGTTGAAAAGACATCTCGGTTTGTGTATTCAAACAAGTCAAAAAGGTCGCAAAGAGATGCACGTTTCAAGTGAGTAACAGAGGTTAGCAAGAGAAGCCTCAGTATGGAGCCAACGTTTGAACAAGCAAACATATTTGTGAGGGCCATCCCGAAGACAAGTTCCCACTCTGAGGCTTCCCTTGCTCGTCCACTGTTGATTGGCAGAATGTTAAGCCAAACTTAGAGTATATTTCAAAAAGTTTTTGGAAACACACTACTCAGGTTTTCTATCTGCTGTATGAAGAGAAAGAAAAATAGTTTTTATTGATTTCTCATGTTTGAAAAATGTGGAGTAGGCCAGCTCTTTGCATTTGCCTATTCTAGCCGTCTATTAGGGTGCAGGGCTAGCCTAGTTATTGATTTCATGCAAACTGTACATATGCCTTTTGTAGTTAACAAATTTAAAATAATGCGCATATCCAGCTCTAATTCTAATCCTAGCACTTACCATTTGAACAACGTTCTCTTGGATTTCATCATGTCATATAAATATCTTGGTGTACACATTACAAATAACGTAAATTGATCCATTAATATATTATAAGTCATTAGTAATGGGAATCACATGCTCGGGTACTTATGGCACAATTTTTCCAAAGCAGCGTCTACGTCAGAACTACGGCTTTGCAGAACGTTTGGAGCTTGAATATGCATCTGCAATAGGGGATCCCAGCAGCATTAATCGCATTACTTAACTCTAATCATTTCAATCTTTCTCATTATAACCGTACCCCGAGTACCTCTAAGAAAACTAACCTAGCATTTATTTCACTAGCTAACCGCCGCAATGTCACCAGTCCTTTCACTATTTCATAAAAGTTTTCATCCCCCCCCGCCACTTCACGACAACTTCACGCTGCGGTCTCAGCACATTTCAAACCGCGTTGGTCATCGCAGTAAGGTAGGAATTTATTCATGGTACACGAAATCTTTCTTTCAATCTGTCGTCCCTCGTACATCTCAGGACCACCTTCCGTCAAGTATGGTAGCCGTCACCAATAGCAAACCTTTTTTGCAAAACATTAGCCAATATTGTTTACTCAGCAGAATCGTTAGGTTACCAGAACTCGCTGCGCTTGTGTGTGTGTTTGCTTTACTACCTTGTAACCACTCCCGTCTTTAATGCCATATGGCCCTGAAGGTACTTTAAGTAAAATATAGAATAATAAACTCAAGAGTGACTGCCAGGGTTTCAGTCAACTTGAAGTATAATATCCTCAAAATAGCATAGACCATTTTGGAAGGTTTTGAAATTATTTGCATTTTCATGTAAGAAATGAACGTGTGAGAGAGCATGTGATACTTGTGGGTAATGCCCGTCAAGCTGATTTGTAAGAAGTAGATACTATTTGGTAAACTTGCAAATATTTCATGGTGACGCACATAGTTCAAGAGGACCTGTTGTCATTATGGTGACTGTTGAGCGGCTTATGTCTTGGCGTGGGCAGCTTGCAGACCAATAATGTCTCTTTTGTCCATCTTCCTAAAAAGAGAAATGATGGAGCCATGCCAAACAGGCAAGCAAAAATGGTGAAACAAAAGTTAGTCGAATAAATTAAGAAAGCACAGTTCTAGCTGAACCTTGCAGAAACATACCTTGAGAGGATTCTGGCCCAGTGGGGACAAATTCACTGTTGACTTGTACGTACAGAGACAGTAGAGTCCAAAAGGCCGAACAAATATGAGCAGTGTCTTGGAGGTTGTAGTAGAAAGAAAACAGAGGATCAATTACTATGGAGGAAGTGTGGGTGAATTTGTGATTTATGTATGACTAAGAATATTGCGCAAAACGTTCCATCACAGAAAAGCACGGGCACACACAACGTTGATTTGAGTATGTATTTCTTTCAATGGTTTCCTTCTGTGGGCTGTGCTTAGTGAAGCCTCGATGCGATGAAATTTCTTGCCAAATACTACGTAATAAACACAGTGATCTTGTTATGCACCAAAAACAAGAAATTCAACTGTATCACCGGAACTACATTTGCATTAATGTGCAGGGATTTTATCGCAGCGTATCATTTATGTAGAAACAGCCAAAGCTATTTATTATTAATGCAGTACTCCTTGTGGGGAACTTTAGCAACGTGGAAAAATAACAAGGGTCTTGTTTGAATTCCCTTTGAAGAGCAATAACTTTATAATTACTATTTTCCTCTTTTAAGATGTGACTACCGGAATTTGTTTTATCCGCCTCGTAGGCAAAGAAATTCAAAGTTGAAAATAAGAAGCAGTGCTTTTTTACTCACCGGTGCACACACCTAGAGGCTGCAAGGTTAATCCGTTTTCGTGGGTAGTTTCCAAATGGATTGTACTCGGCTCCAGCGGCGAATTTTCACGCTAGCTAGCACATTTTTGACGTGGCAGATCACTAACGAAGGAAGCCGTGCATGCAGCCATTATGATAGTGAAACGCTTCAGCTGATCAAATTCACCGCCTTTAAAACGTTCGCTTGGTGGCGGCTACCGAATGTTGGACCCACAAACTGACTGAGATACTACTGTTATCTAGTTAAAATGAACCTGCGTGATTCTGCTCAAAGAAAACGACCGCCCAGTTCGCAAACATTACCGCTGTAGAATTTGAATCGGAAAACAACACATATTGTAATCGATACTAGCGGGCTGCTGCATGTCACACGTCAGTGAGGGCTTAAAACGTTTATTCAAGTAACAAAACAAAGACTTCAATAACCAAATTTCACTAAAAACATTTGTTTACTTAATTTACAGTAAAATGACATGTTAACTATGTTTGTCTGTTACTATATGTACATTTATAGATAAAATATGGATGGATGGAAGGATGGATGGATGGATGGATGGATGGATGGATGGATGGATGGATGGATGGATGGATGGATGGATGGATGGATGGATGGATGGATGGATGGATGGATGGATGGAGGGATGGATGGATGGATGGATGGATGGATGTTATCAGCGTCACCTTTGGAACGGGCGGTCAGTTGCACCACCAAGCTCTTGCTATTGTACTGCTTAATATCCTACCTAGGTTAAGAAAAAAAAAACACGATGAACTTCCACAACCAAATTTTCAGCCCCCAATTATGAATTCCGCTTTTGAACGTCTCCGTTTTTGGTCGTTTCCGTACTTTTCTTCAACAAATCTTCCAATCGCCTCTTACTAATCTCTATTGCGGACATGTTTACTTTTCCTCTGCTCTCGCTGAACCCAAGGGCTTCAAGGAGGCCAGTGGTGCCTAAATTGACCGCTGGGCAGATATCTTCACATTCTAATAAAACATGCTCCATCGTTTTCCTAGCTTTACCACAGCAAGAACATGCTTCTTCTTCATTCCTATATTTTGCTTTATAGGTGCGTATTCTAAGGCACCCTGATGTCACTTTGAAAAGTAATCAGCTTCCATTTGAGTTATCATAAATTCTTTATTTTCTGATTTCGTTTTTTCCTCTTAATAAGTTACTCATTGCAGGTTTCTTTTCTATTGCCGCCACTCATGAGATTATTTCAGCCTCTCTGACTTTCCGCTTGACGTTCTTTTTTGCTGTGTTGCTCACCCTACAGGCCGCATACTTGCTGGTAAGCTTACTAGTTATTTTTCTCTACTGTGATTTAATGTATTTTCTGTACAGATACCTCTATCCTCAGGATCTAAGATTGTAGCGCGAAGTGACGTGGACAGATACTATAAGCAGAGAGGATGAGCGCTAACCCTGAACTAAACTTTTATTGAAATAACAACATATATATAGGTGATTGAAAATACCGCAGCATATGAACATGACAAGTTCTAAAGACATCAGTTAAACATATCAAGAGGTAGGGAAGCCAAAAATCAAACAACAAAAAGACACTACTTAAGATTATCACACGTGTCGGGAAGATACTGAAATTTGCATTCTAACAGAGACAATGATGTCGGGCTAACGCAAGTCTCTCCTAATCTTTTGGTGTCAAATGCCTCGATTATTTCCGGTGTGGTTTGGAATTTGTGTCTTGAAATAATTTTTGTGCCTTAAAACAAAGGCTTACAACCGCAAATGAAACAATGCGACGCTAGATGTGAAGCATTAGGGTTGGTAAGTGATTGATTGCGTTCTTTTAGTCTAACATTACTACACCTGCCGCTCTGTGCAATGTAAGTTTTCCGGCACTTAAGCGGAATCTGATAAACTATACCAGTGTTACAAGGCACAAAAGGGGACACATGTCTAACGCCGCAATCATTTTTTTATTTTTTTGCCACCCTGTTCCTGTTCCCTATTTATCATAGGGCACATAATAGACAACTTGCGGGAAGCTGAGAGAACTGTATTGACGTCATATCTATTGACCACGTTCCGTAAACTATGGGGCAAACTATGTACATGGTTGCATTAGTTCAAAAGTTGTGCAAGTTTTCAGCGATGTTTATTTAAGTCGCGCCAATAGAAAGCTACAAAACAATCCTAAGGAATTGGCTGTGCATACCTTTAGATACGTAGATGACTACCTGGTGTTTCGTGCTTGCGGTAACAACACCAAGAAAGCTACGGATATTTTAAATGTTTTGGGGAATGTGGTGGGGGTTTTGGTTTCACGTTTGAGCTTATCCAGAGCAACAAATTACAGTTTTATATCTGTGCTTAACGTTCAAGGAGGAGCAAGTCTTTTGACACTATTCGTCTACGGCAAAGAAGCCATTGCTTGAATTTTCTTCTTGTCATTCCAAACTTGTTAAACAGGGGATAGCATACTCAGCTCTTAGGTCTGCAATTGTTAAGTCATGTCCACACAATATGTAACAAAGTTTTTCACAACCGATACGTAGGCTCGAGGAGGCTGGTTATCCTGTGCATTTGGTATCACTGACCAGCGAAAAGCTTTCGAAATGAGTTAAAAGCGCCGCTAGGAAACAAGAAAAACAGAAAAAGGTAAAAATGTTTGCTGCGGTGTACATAGGTTGTCCCATGGTTTATGGAACGTGGCCAATAGACATGACGCCAATACAGTTCTCTCGACCCTCCGCAAATTAGCTATCGTGTGCCCTATGATAAATAGAAAACATAAACAGGGTGGCAAAAAAAAGAAAAAAAAGATGATTGCGGCGTTAGACATGTATCTCCTGTTGTGCTTTATAACACTGCTATAGTTTATCAGATTCAACTTAAGTGCGGGAAAACGTACATTGGAGAGAGCGGCAGGTGTATTAATATTAGACTAAAAGAACACAAACAGTCGCTTAAGAACCCTAATGCTTCACACCTAGCGTCACATTGTTTCAATTGCGGTAGTAACCTAGTAAACCTTTGTTTGAAAACACAGAAATTCATTCAAGGCACAAATGCCAAACCACACAGGAAATAATCGAAGCATTTAATATGAAAACAATAGGAGAGACTTGAGTTAGCCACACATCGCTGTCTCTGTTAGAATGCGAATTTCAGTATCTTCACAGCACGTGTGTTAATTTCAAGTAATTTCTTTTCGTTGTTTGCTTTTTGGTTTCCCTACCTCTTGATATGTTTAACTGATGTCTTTAGACCTTGTCATGTTCATATGCTGCGGTATTTGCAATCACCTATATATGTTGTTAGTTTCAATAAAAATTTAGTTGAGAGTTAGCGCTTAGTCCTGTCTGCTTCTAGTCTTTGTCCGTGTCACTGCGCGCTACAATCCAAGATCATGTTACCGTACCAACTCGACCAACTTTATATCCTTGTGCATTACATTCCTGTACACTCTCCCAGCCCATTTACTTTCTTCCGTATTCCTCAGTCGTTCTTCATAATCTGTTTTCAAAAATACTTAGCAGCGTTGAGCGCCCCTATCATAAAAAGTACAAATTAAGGTAGGCGACCACATTACCGTAGCTCCGCTTGCGTGCTTCATGTTGGAACGCGCCGCCGTTGATTTTTTCGCCCTCTGTGGCGACCGCAGGAACTTGACAGCGTGCGGGGCTGCCATCGTGGGCTCAGAAGCGTTGCAGTTGCTTTCTGAGCTGCGCTACTAGCCTAAAAGCAGTGGGCTCAGCCTCGCACGATTTCACTCGCACATACAGCGCGTGGTGATGATGTTATCGCCCTTCATTCGGAACGTGACGAAGACGGCAGAAAGAAGCCTGGAGTGTCTTCATAAATGCTATGGCAATGAATTCACGTGAATGGCAGAGATCTGCTTACGGTGCAAAGTGCTCCCGTCACCAGCGTGGTCGACCCGCACTTGAGCGCCGCGCAGTGCGGTCGAGGCCCGCGGCGGCAGCTGCACTTCCGCTGCTCTGCGCTGCAGGTCGTCGTGATGCAGTCGCGTGGTGAAGGTGCCGCCGTGACGCGGTCGATTAGGCTCTGTGACGTCGAGTTGACTGCGCGCTTTCACCGTGTACAGCGGCGGGTCTGTCGACGAGGCCGGAACACCTGCGCAGAACGTGCTTATCCTGCGACTGCTGGCAGGCTACAAATGCCACTGAGGGGGACACAACTCTTGCGCACTGTTTTGGAAGGAGGGGATTGAAACAGCTACGTTGATGATAAGGAAGTAAATATTAAAGAAAGAAACAAGATTACAAGCCACAAGCACTAAACAACCTAAGCCGGGACCCAACGAAAGCGACTTGGAGCTATATACAATATCTACTCACGGACGTATTTAAGTTTGTGCCACAAGCTACAGAAGCTTCATTACAAGTTGCTTTGCCATAGCGGTTCGGCAAGTGAAGTTTACAGTTTGCCGAAAGTTTACAAACCCGAGGTCCCCTCAAGCCCAGTAGTAGCCTTTAAGGCAGTTGAATGTTGGGCTGTATTGACATGAGCACCACCTTGATACAGCGCGCAACGGGACGACATGACAGAAAGGAAGACAAACACAGAATACTAACATTGCGCCCGAGTTTGTCTTCCTTTCTGTTGTGGCGTCCCTTCACGCTATATCGAGATGGCCCTCATGTCAAAATAGCAGACATAGTAAACGAGTTTTGCGCCAAAACCACACACACAAGAAAGGAGACAACACGGGCGCGAACAAAGCGCCCGTGTTGTTTCTTTTCTTGTGTGTGTGTGGTTGTGGCGCAAAACTACTTGAAGTAGGATAACCAACTATCCCAGAAGTTCACTCTTCAACATAGTAGACTTTACACGTTTTGCATTGTACGAATTATCCGACTACTTGCTCCGTGTCTACGCCCATTGGTAGGACGCACATCTACTTATGTCAACCATGGTCTTTTGTGACGTGAAGCCAGTGTTTACTTGCGTGCCCGTCAATTTACGCAGTCTATCATTGCAAGGAACTTCTCGAGAACCACGCTTCGCTGCCTTCACGCACGACATCACGCGGCTCGTGTCGGCTCCTGCGACTCTGCACGAACAACAGTCTTCAACGAAGAGTTTTGGTAGCTTCCGTTTCTGTCGCCTGTTCAAATATCGCCCTAGAGGCACTTGAAAGTTTTGCGACAACCTCGCGCAAGACGGCTCCAATTTCTTTTTTCCGGTACATAGATGACATGTCCGATGTATAGACGAGTATCCTGCGCACCAAGGAAGAAGAAAATAATAGAGAAACTACCTCTCCTTAGGATCTCATAAGATGTTCGGCCAAGGGAATTACAGCTATCGTGCATCGGAAGCCGATCCTGAGGTTTGGTGCAGCGTATCCTATGGACACAAACGTGTCACTGCTCTGTTCTCTCGCGCATGTCGCACCTGCTGCGATCCTGCAGAGTGCAAGCAAGAGCAAGCCATGGCAAGGAAGAACCTCTACAGCAACTACTGAACATTAGAGTATTACGGTCTTTACACACGAGCCAAGAAAGTTCTGGCGTTAGCTGGCAAAAGCAGGGGCTTCGATCGACCAAATGGAAATAGACGGAGCCGTTACAGGTGACGCAAACTGTACCGCGAACGCCTTGAATCACTATTTCCAGTCTGTGTTCACCCGTGCTTCTGCCTCAGAGTGCAATCAAGCGGAATACCATTCCCGCATGCCTGACCTTGTCATAACAAAATGCGGCATTCTGAACTTACTACTACAGCTTGATGAAAATAAATCACCTGGGCCCGACGGATTACCCAATGCTTTTCTAAGGCGATACGCGCAACAACTGCCCTTCAAAAAATTTTCTCCTTATCCATAGAAACAGCATCCGCGCCCACCGACTGACTTCGTGCGAAAGTGGTGCCGGTGTTAAAAAAAAATGGAAATAGGCTCTTAGTAAGCCTGTATAGGCCTGTATCACTAACCAGCTCTTGCTGCAAGTTAATGGAGCATATAATTAACAAAGTAGTCATAACCTACCTGGAAACCAACAAACTTTTATATGTAAACCAGCACGGCTTTAGGAAGGGACTGTCAACAGTTACGCAATTACTTGAAATTACACATGACTTCGCGGCTGCTATTAACTCTGGTTTGCAAGTGGATGCAGTGTTCGTCGACTATGAAAAGGCCTTTGATTCTGTCCCACATCGTATTTTGACTGAGAATCTTAATAATATTGGTATTAATTCAAACGTAGTTTCCTGGATTGCAGCTTACCTCTCAGACCGTACTCAATACGTCTAGTAAAGCAATGAAGTTGGTGAACGTTCATGCTTATATTGCGCTTAGCCAAATCCAATAGCCTAGATGTTTGCTCTGGTGTTCCACAGGGATCAGTATTAGGAGCTACACTTTTTTAATCTACATGAATGACATATTTTCCTGTGTCACTCCAAATGTTGTACTGAGAATATTTGCAGACGACTGCGTTGTGTAGACTGTGGTTCGTTCACAAGATGACCAAAATAATGTGCACTTAACACTGACTAACATTGATTCTTGGTGTAAAAGTTAGGATATAAAACTAAATGTAAGCAAAACGTCATCTGTCACCATAACAAAGAAGAAAAAACGCCCAGCTATTTTACTTACCTTTTATCAGTATCTACTGTGACGCGTAATAATGAAGTAAAATAATTGGGTGCAACATTTACTGAAATATTGAGTTGGGAATCCCACATAGATAACATATGTGCAAAAGCATACGGACAACTTGGATTTATCCGACGAAAATTGTCAGCTGCACCCCGCGTATAAAACTAACCGCCTATATGGCTTTAGTAAAAACCATTCTTGAGTACAGCGCCATAGTTTGGAACCCTTCATCAGTTTTATCTGAAAAGGAAATTTGAACGAATTCAAAGCCTAGCACTCCACTTTATTTATTCGCGTTACTCCCGCTACGATAGCGTGATACTTCTACGTAAAAGGGCTAGCATCTCGACGTTTTAATGCTGACGACTAACTGCATGTATGAAATTACTTTTCCTGTTGTATAACGATTGCATCAGCATAACTAAAGATGCGTACCTAAAGAAGCCACCTCACCACCGCTCCAAAAGAATCAACCACGACATGTGCATACGACCAGTTGCTGCTAGATGTGACTTACTCAAATTTTCATTTTTTCCTCGATTCATACAAATATGGAATAACCTTCCCCACCATATTATGAATCATGCGTCACTTGATGATTTTGTTGCAAACGTATAATATTTCTTTGAAGAGCAGTCCCTTTTGTAAATCAATTTGTAGCCATAGCTTTCTTGATTATGAGTCATGAATTGTATGATTCTACAGCTCTGCACACTTTTGATTCGATTATTTATGTAAGCTGTGTCTTTTCATTAATGCTCCGGAATACCAAACATGTTGTACTACCTATTGTCCATTCCACTACTGTCAGAGCCTGAGAACGGCTCACAGTACTATGAAATAAATAAATAAATAAGGCTTTGGCACGTACGGCATAAAAATTGCACACGTGCCAAGAGAAAAAGACAAGCTCGTGCAGGCGAAAGACTCTTCGGAAAAGTCAAGGTTTACAGGGGTGATGTACAAAATACCGTGCAAGAATTGTTGTGCGTCCTACACAGGTGAAACTGGAAATTTTAAAAGAATGATTCAGCAGCGTGAGATTGATGTCCAAAAAGACAATGCAAGCTTGAACGCCTTGGCGGATCCCTACATGACTACCAGCCATATCATTGATTGGGATGCTGTGAGTGTAATCACGGCAGAGTAGCGGCTATACTTCACGGCTGCTCTTAGAAGGTTTGCGCGTTAAATCGACTATACGCGTGACTAACAGGACGCGGGTTAATCTGCCCGAGATTTCCTGCGCACCCTGAGCCTTTGAAACGGTTTTGAAACGTTATTATGTTTTATTTCCTTTTAAACCTTACGAGAGTGCCCTGTTTTGTTTTGGCAAAGGCAAAAGCAAACAAACGACAGAGAATAGAGTGCGTCAGAAAGAACATAACAAACACGCAGGAAGAAGGGACGAAAGATACAGGCAGGTTGCTCTAATTACAAGCTATCCTTAAAAAAAAACAACTTTCCTCTCCTTCGGTACGTACGTACGTACGGATGGAGAGGAAATGTCCGTACGTGTTTTGATGTAACAATTCTAGGCCGATAGCTTCTGAGACACGACCATGCTAAATAATGTCCATCGCTCCACTGATCTGTTGCTTAAACTTCATAAAAACGTCAAGGCTTATGGGGGGCATGCTTTATGCACATAATACGTTCATTTCATTTTTAATTTTATTTCAGAAGAGTCCCAAAGGCCTACATAGAGGGTATTACAAAGGGGGTGGGGCTAATAGAATACGTGAGTAATAGAACAATTAGTAAACGTATTGTAGGGAAATCGTAATACTACTACAAACGCTGTGGATTATTCAATAATAAAAAAATTAAAAAAGTTTACAAAGAAAAGCACACGCAAGCATAGCACAAAATAAGTAAAAAATGATACATGTGTACTGAATGCAAATTACAATGCATAAAAATTTAGCACAGAGCACATATGTTTTTAAGGATCACAAAACGAAATAATAAGCATAGGCAAAAACAGTAAATTATCGCTAAAGAGGATCAAAATGAAGTTCTTTGAATACAAATGGTGAAATAAAGAGAAAAATATAGTCAGTCCGTGTGCTCAGAGTGCAGTAGTTCCTGGAACTTGATTATGTGGGTTCAGTGGCGATGTGCACTGACACATTATTGCAATCCATACCAGTGGCCTGTTGGGCTCGTTGGTTCATAGTTATACTATGAGAATGTCATCAAACTTGAAAAAGGGGAAAACTCACCGACGATTACGACGCTCCCTAATGTGAAATTTGAGCGCAGCTGTATACGTGTTTTCTCAACGCGATATACTGGCTGGCGCGCGCAATCTTTCTCCTGCAGCACGTTCCAAAGGGAGCGAAGTGTGGCGCGTCTGCCTCGCTAATCAGGAGATCGCGAGAAGCAGCGCGCATTTGACGCGTAGGTGCGATTTACAGCAGCTGCCGCAGACAGATCTCCGCTCATGCAGCGCTTTTGTTTCCAACAGGCGACGCGCGCTACTCTGGCGCCATATCATAGCCATCGTCGCCTCAGAGCCTGTCTTGCGCAGCACTGTGCTTCCCAGGCTTCCGTTCCACCAATGAGGAGAGCGGCCTTTCGTCGCGGGGAAGTCGTGCCACCAGTGTCAGCGGTGACATCATCCACGGGAACGTCACATCGAGCCTTACTCGTAGCCGTTCACCATCGCTCCCTGCTGGAGCAGTGATCCCCGTCACACACGCTGGTACCAGGCCCCGAACACTCAAGTTCAACAAATGGCTACAGAGGGTGAAACAATCGACCGCGCGGTGCTGTTAAAAAAACAGGCACACTACACCAATTGAAAAGGTTTCCCGGTGAGCGCATTATCCCCCGCTAGAGGCGCCGTAGTAAGCGCAATTTACCTATACCTATATTGCGTATATATATTTACCTATTTACCTATACCATGAAAGTGATTCTCGAGGGGAAGTGGCTCGCGGACGCTCCTGTGCACGAGGCTTCAGCGACTACGTTCGTAGCTAAGTACTCTTTTAACTTTATTAGCTAGTGTTTTGAACTGTTTTCTTTTGCATGGAGTAGGGGCGCAAATTTTGAATTCTTGGTAGGAGTAGTAAACGCGTGAGTAAACGTACCGGCTTTGTCTAGGTCTGGCGGCTCCCCGGTTGGCCTAGGTGGTAGGAGGGACATATTTGATAGGCTTATTTAATTCTTTCAGCTAGCTCTTCGGATGCTTACATGGAGTAGGGAGTGATAATTCTTAAGTTTTGTTTCGGATAGTGGTCGAGGTCGGCTTTGCGTGAGTGATTTGGCGGACGTGCTCGTTGAGCCTAAGGACGTAGCCCTAGCGATGAAACCGAAGAAAGGGAAGCCCGCGGGGGACGCGGAACAAGTGCAGTGAGACGAGTGCCTGCGCTGGTGCTCCCTCGACGAGACCAGTTTCCAGACCTTAGCAGACGCGGATGAGTCTAGCTTTACGTGCAGGCTGTGCGAAGGGGTCAGGGAAGCAGGCCAAAAACTGGAAGGAAATTGGACAGCCAAGTTCGAAGAGCTGAAAGCAGACCTGAGGAAGGAGCGGGAGAAGCGGGTAGCTCTGCAGGTGAAAGTCGCCGAGTTGGTCAAGGTGGAAGCGGTGCAGGCCGCACAGTTAGTAAGGACCGTGGCCGAGCTTGACGAAGAGAGAGAAAGGAGCGCCGAACTGAAAAAGCGGCTCGACGCACTTGAGACGCATGCAGCGGAGAATGTCGGGTCAGGACACCAAAGCGGTGGCAAGGACTCAGAATGTAGGGTAGACCCTATAGGCGAAGTGGGAGGCAGGGAGCCGAAGCAAGCGGTCGCCAGCTCGCCGCCGGTGAATCGGCGTAGCTATAGTGAAGCAGCGCAACACGCCCCGAGTGAGGCGACGCTGCACCCACAGGAAGCTAGAAAGAGCGGCGCCTACCTTGAGGCCACGCGGAAAAAGCAGGGGCCCAGGGGACAATGCCCTTTGTCGAGTCAGAATCACGCGGAAAAGGACACAGGGAAGCAGGGAGAGGTAGGAGGGAGTGAAAGGGTGATTATCGCTGGCGACTCAAACATGGCTGGGTGCTCAAAAGCAATTGTGGAGAGGGTGAAAGGCGACAAAAGAGTGGCGGTAGGCACATTTCCAGGGCGACCACTGAGTTCTGTCATGGAGCGAGCAAAAGAAAAGCTCACGGAAAATGCCCACGTACGCAACCTTGTCGTAGTAGCAGGTGGGCTAAATGACGTCCTAAACAGGAAAGGGCAAGGACTAGCCCAGCGCTTGCCGAAGGGGGTGGACGACTTGCGCGAGCTATTCCCTCAAGTGCAGATCGTGGTGTGCACGGTGCCGGAGGTGCCTGTGCGTGACAGTCACGTACAAAGAGCCGTAATGGCTGCCAATGAGGAAATATGGAAAATGATCCGAGAGAAGGGCTTCGAGGTTGTCGAAATAAACAGGGAAGTGAGAAGGTGTGGTGGTTTTAAACGAGATGGGATCCACTTCAATTACAGGCTAGCACGAGAAGTGGGCTGGCGACTTGGGGGTCGCGCTGTTGCTTTTTTAGGGGGCCCGCGGGCGCTCAGGAGGTCAGAGTAGGTAGTAATGAAGAAGGTCCCCTAGGGGAACATCACCAGAGCATCGCCGTCGATAACAGAAAAAGGAGGAAAGCAAGAACAAGAACTCGCCATGCAATAGGCTACATAAACATGCAGGGCGGCAGAAGAACGGAAAAGTGCGCAGAGATTGAGGAGCAGTTACATAGGAACAAATTGGGGTGTATGCGGTTACAGAAAGGCACCTTAGAGACTCAGAAGAGCCGCCAGTTATTGAGAATTATGTATGGGAAGGGTGCAACAGAACTAAGTCAGAAAGAAAGGGAGGGGGAGTCGGAATGCTCATCCATCAGGGAGCCAAATGGAAAAGAGTAAATTCACAATGTCAAGAGCATCTTTGGTTATCAGGTACAATGAGTGGGAAAGAAACTTGGCTGGGAGTTACGTATTTGTGGACCGGAAAAAATTGCACAGAGAAGAATAAAGAGTTAGTGGAATGCATAAGCGCTGATATTAAGGGTTTCGGGAATGGTGCTGAGATTGTCCTATTAGGTGACATGAATGCCCACATACAGGATTTAGATGGCTATACGGACAATAACTGGAAGTCAATGCTAGACCTTTGCGAGCAACATAACCTCGTGATCGTGAATACAGGGCCTAAGTGTGAAGGACAGATCACGTGGGAAGTGATTGACCATTGATTACTGTTTGATGACAGAAGGAATTCATGATAAGTTGAGCGAAATGGTCATCGATGAGGAAGGGTTTAGCAGCATAGGGAGTGACCATAAACGCATCATTTTGAAAATGGGATATGTAGCTGGGGAAAGAGAGCAAGGAAAGCACAATGGCCAGTCCAAATTTGAACGCTGAACAAATAGCAAATATAGTCACTAGAGTTGAAGAAGAACTTGGCAAGAGGCCAAGTAAGGAGTGGGAATATGGTTAGCTTCTAAGTGTAATAACGACAGAAATACGGAAAGAGAAACAACATGTTCGTTGGAAAGGAAAAAAGAAACCGAAAAGCTCGTGGAACAAGGAGATACGAGAAGCGATCGCCGAACGACAGAAAGCATCTCGAGAACACAGGCAGGCAAAGAAGGCGCAGTTGCCACAGGATGAAGTAACCAGTAAATGAAAAATATACCTGGAGAAAAAGTTTATGGTTCAAATACTGGTGCAAGCAAAATTAAAAGGTGAAAGTTAACGTTGGTTGTCAGAAATACGTGAGAAAAAGAAGGCCGCACATAGAATATTTTGGAATCACATAAAATTATTAGGCAGGAAGTCAGCAACAATACAACAACATATACTAGACGAAGATGAAAACAGACTGGAAGGAGAAGCGTCAATAAATTTCATTTCATTTCATTTCATTTTATTACCTTAAAGACCCCTTGCGGGGTATTACATAAGGGGTGGGTGGTACAAAAATACAGGAGGTTGCCCACAATCTTATTTTGAAGACAGAATACTCGTTACTTCATCCACGAAGGCAGATGAGGTGGTGATGGCAGCGACGTGGTGGGGAAGGCCGTTCCAGTCTTTAGCTGTACGATGAAAAAATGATGACGAGCAGGTGATAGTGCGCGCGCTAGGGCGAGCAACATTTAGTGGGTGGCCTGTGCGCAGCGATATGCGTGAAGGTGGTACAATGTAAGGTGCGTGGCGAAGCGAGCTTGTGCAGAATTTATGCAATAATGATAAGCTCGCGATACAGCGACGGTGCGCTAATGTGTCGAAACCAGACTCTACTTTTAATGGTGATACGCTATCATATGAGTATGTCGAGTGAATGTATCTTACGGCGCGGTTCTGTATGGATTCTAATGCGTTGTTGAGGTAAATCTGGTGAGGATGCCATATGGGTGATCCGAAACGCAACAGCCGAATCCTTCCAAGGCAATGACGAGGTTGTACTTGAGGAAAAAAATAGTATGAAAGAGACCCAAGTGGAAAAGGAGCTGGTGCTGACAAATTTAAACTGGAAGAAAGCGGAAGAGAAAATTCCTAAGCGCACAGCCACAGGGCTAGACGAAGTTCCCGTTAGGCTGATAAATGAACTGGGACCAAAAAGTAAGGAAGCGCTGGTGAAAGCAGTGGAAAAAATTTAAGAGATAGACGAATACCCGATAGTTGGCGACAAAGTAACATGAATTTAATTTATAAAGGTAAGGGGGAGAAAGACAGAATTCACTCGTATAGACCGTTGACCATTACATCGGTAATATACAGGCTAGCAATGCAGGCAATCAAATTAAAGCTTCAAGCATGGGCAGAGAATATTGCATTTTGCGAGAGCTTCAGAATGGCTTTAGAATAGGTAGGCGTTTGGATGATAACTTGTGTGTTCTTACTCAGTGTATCGAAATATCAAAAGCAGAAAGCAGACCGTTGTATGTGGCCTTTTTGGACATTACAGGAGCATACGACAACGTAGACCGCAACATTTTGTGGGATATTCTGGAAGGGGAAGGCTTAGGTAACGGTTGTCTACAACTTTTGAGAGAGATTTGCCTAGAAAATACCGTTTGCGTTGAATGGGAAGGGATGAGAAGCGCGGAGAAAGTTCAAATCAACAAGGGACTGAGGCAGGGGTGCCCTTTATCCCCGCTGCTCTTTATGATGTACATGGTGAGGATGGAGAGGGAGCTAGGAGGAAGTAATATCGGGTTTAATCTCTCATACAAACAGACAGGTACAGTAATAGATCAGCAACTCCCAGGTTTATTTTATGCGGACGACATTGTATTGCTCGCTAACAAGCAAAGTGATTTGCAACGTCTGGCTAATATCTGTGGACAGGAAGGCAACAATTTAGGGTTGAAATTTAGTGTTAGAAAATCAGGTGTTATTGTATTCAATGAAAACAGTGAACAGACAGTGGAGATACAGGGCCAAGAAAAACCCAGGGGAACAAAATATAAATACCTTGGTATATGGATAAACGAAGGCAATGGATATATGGAAGCACAGGAAAAAACCATAACAGTCAAGGGGAAGAGAAATGCAGCCATAATGAAGCACAGAGCGCTATGGGGATACAATAGGTACGAGGTCCTACGAGGTATGTGGAAAGGGGTTATGTTTCCTGGACTTACTTTTGGAAATGCGGTTGTTTGCTTTAAATCAGGGGTACAATCAGGGCTCGACGGGAACCAAAGGTCAGTGGGTCGCCTCGGATTGGGCGCTCACGGGAAGACTACAAATGAAGCTGTGCAGGAGGATATGGGCTGGACTAGTTTTGAAGTGAGGGAAGCTCGCAGTAAAATTGAGTATGAAGAACGGCTGAGGAATATGGAAGAAAGTAAATTGGCTGGGAGAGTGTTCAGGTTTCTGTACAGGCAAAACATTGATTCACAGTGGCGGAAAAGAACTAGGAAGCTTACCAGCAAGTATGCGGCCTGTGGGGTGGGCAACACAGCAACAAAGAAGGTCAAGCGGAAAGTTAGAGAGGCTGAATTAATCACATAGGTGGCGGCAATGGAAAAGAAACCTGCCATGTAACTACTTAAGAGGAAAAAAAGAAATCAGGAAAGAAACCATTTATGATAACTCAAAGGGAAGCTCATTACTTTTCGAAGCGAGATTGGGATGCCTTAGAACACGCACCTACAAAGCGAGATATAAGAAGGAAGAAGAAGCATGTGCTTGCTGCGGTAAAGCTAGGGAAACGACGGAGCATATTTTATTAGGATGTGAAGACGTCTACCCAGCGGTCGATTTAGACACCACTGGCCTCCTTGAAGCCCTTGGGTTCAGCGGGAGCTGTGGTAAAGCAAACAGGTCCGCAATAGACATTAGTAAGAGGTGATTGGATGATTGGTGGAAGAAAAGTAGGGAAACGACAAAAAACGGAGACGTACAAAAACACAGTTCGCAATTTTAGGATCAGAAAATTTGGACGTGTTAGTTCATAGTGTTTTTTTTCTTTTCTTTTTTCATTGGTTAACCTAGGTGGGATATCAGGCAGCATAGTAGCAAGAGCTTGGTGGCGCAACCCACCGCCCCGTTCCAAAGGGGACGCTCATAACATCCATCCATCCATCTTAACCTACAAACTTTCCTCCACCATAAACGAAGTGTTTTTATTACATGACAAAGAGTACAAAATTGTCATTCCTAGTTTTACATTGTAGTCTTTATTACCAACATTGCTGTTTTTTGCCATTTTAAACGCAAAATAGCGTTCAGCATAATCGACCTCCCACGTGACCTCTGGCCTGGATTTAAAATTTTTACCGGTAGGTTCGCGTGCACGGCAGGTACGGATTCTTTGCTTCGTACATCAGCTGGTTATTTTGTACTAAAACCAGTTTATTGCGCTTCGATATGTGTAAGCCCGAAAGCTAGGTTTATGTCTGTGAGCCATGTGGAACACGTCTGCATCGAAGTGGGAGCCGGATCCTGCTACGACTGGGGACGGCAATACCGGTGAGTCGTTTAACACCGCTCCTTTAATCGCTATGTAATATATTCCTTTCGTTAACTTACAGGCGGAGGCAAGTTAACAAACTAGATTCTGCATTACATATGGGCACTCAGGACCCTCCGTTGCTGTTTCCGAAATAAACTTTCAGTTGCGAGGCCAACATTGTGCGCACATTCACGAAAGAGAAAGCGATGTCGTAACGCGCGTCATATTTTTCACCTCGTTGTATCCTTAGCCATGGGTGACTGAGTAGCCTTATCAATATATTTTTTCCGAGTCCACCAGCAACTTCTTTCGTCCACAGAACCAAATAACCCTTTGATAAACTGAAGCTAAAGTACTGAATTTAACGTATTAAACAGTTGCACGCAAGATAATTCACCCATATTTCGTACCTGTTGGTTCGAAATGTTCTTGCTGTTCAGTTTGGTTTACCTGAGGACATTGATTTTTGCAGTAGTGAAATGATGCATCACGTTCATGCAGAAAAGGAATGCATCATTTCTAATAGGTTCATGTCTTTCATCAATTTGCTTGTGAAACCATCAGTGTGATGTCTTCTAGTGTATAAACGAGCGCGTAAATGTTCTCATTTGTGATCCTAATAATCCCATACAAAAATGCATACGTACTTTCTTTAGACTTTTTTCCAAATTTCTATCAACTTTATTAAGATCTTATGTACTTTTACTTGCTATTAACGCTTTTTACAAGAAAGTTGGTAGGCTTCGTATTTACTTTTGTTTGAAGAAAGTTTGTTAAAAGAAAGTTTAAAGGAAGTTGGTAGGCTTTGTATTTACTTTGGTTTGAAGAAAGCTTGTTAAGAGAAAGTTTAAAGGAAGTTGGTAGGCTTTGTATTTACTTTCGTTTGAAGAAAGTTTGTTAAAAGAAAGTTTAAAGGAAGTTGGTAGGCTCTGTTCTTACTTTCGTTTAAAGAAAGTTTGTTGAAAGAAAGTTTTAAAAAAGTTGGTAGGCTCTGTTTCTACTTTTGTTTGAAGAAAGTTTGTTAAAAGAAAGTTTTTAAAAAGTTGGTAGGCTGTGTTTTTACTTTCTTTTGAAGAAAATTTGTTACAAGAAAGTTTTAGAAAAGTTGGTAGGCTCTTTTCTTACTTTCGTTTAAGGAAAATTATACCGGACATTTGTATTTGCTTAATTCATTTGTTCATTTAATAATGCGATAAAGAAGCACAATATGCAAATTAATTGGTAATACAATAATTAGTACGAATGCCAGAGTGTCCCAGTGATAATTCCTTCTTGCAGTTTGAATTAAAAAAGCAATAATAGGAGACAAAATAATTTTTTGCTGCGTATGGACATATAATCAGCGGAAGCAAAAGTAAATTATTTTTGCCTACACCGGCGAAATTCTCTATTTAGGAAGTTTCTTCTACTTCAAAAAAAAAAGAAGTACTCTTATACATTTGGAGTCCCTTTACGTCTCCGTGTGAGGCAGAGACACTACCTCTGCTCCATCTAAAACAGTGACCCTATTGGACTTCTTGACGTATTGTAAGGCTGTTTACTTTAGTTCGCGATGCTTTCTTGCCTTTTTCCCTTTGGACAGGGTGGGTAGCTAAATTCTTGAACGAAACTACGCAAACGCAGAGGACGCCGCGTTTTTTAGTAGTTCGCACGTACATATGACTCGGAGTTGTCACCGTTGTCGCAGTGTTGTGGCGTGGACATGAAATCCAGAAGTCGTTCAGACGCGCTCGAACGGACCCCGAGTTCGAAGCCTACCGCTGATTCATATTATCGCACCGATAACAAATATGAGGCGATTTGTGCGCTTCCACTTTCCCTATTGTACTAAAAAGAGTTCTGAGGCTCAAATAGACACATTTCAGCGTTCGCCAACTACCCGCGCCGAGATCGCTCGCCACCGAAGCTTAGGCACAGCGTATGGGCGTCTTGCGCTGGAGTTTGAGGTATAGTAGCGGCGCCTGGTGGCGGCGCGGGAAACGACATCAGGGTCGTACCAGCTTGGGTCGTATTGAACCCTGGCTGTGGCGAAGCACGTTTCTAGGCCGAGTTTCGCGTCGATTCGCACTTTTTTCTGCCCTGTTGCGAGTGCGAAAAGGCTCGTCACTTCTCACAGACCACGCCGACCATGCTGCGAGCTCGCCGCAGCCTATAGTTTAACGAAAACGGACTCTCCGTGTGCCGTGGGACGTAATGCTAGGAGCAGAAGGAATCGGTGACGCCGATCCGGAGAGACCTAGGCCAGCCTCGAAAAGGCGTCACCATCATTACTTCTGCGTCGTGGGCTGCAATGAACAAGAAGGCCTGAATCCCAACATCAGATTCTGCCGTTTTCCTTCAAGGTCTCACGAAGTGGAGCGTCGGGCGCGCTGCATAGCTGCAGTTCGTCGCGCTGAGTAAGCGAAACTTCGCGCCCTGCTGTCTGCTTCGCCTGTCTTGAAGCTTGCTTGATTATCTGCGTTCTAATGTTCGGTCTTTTGCACCTACAGTCCCGACAGCAGACCGACATACCAGCAGGCATGGCTGGTAATTCACGATACGAGACCCGGCCACAGCGACAATTAACAATTCGACCGATGCGAAGTGGTGAAGTGACCGGGTGTGTGCAAATGAGCACAAATGGTCGGGCTCATTCGATGACAATTGACTACTCCACTACGAGCAGCACAGGTTAAGAGAGTTAAATGCGCTCATCCTTGATCTCAAGCCAGCACGTTGAGGCAGCGCAGCAAGGCGGAATTGATTGCAGCACATCGATGTTCGAGCGCTGTCATTAAAACCTACATCAAACGAGCAGCGCACGAGCTCGCGCTACAGCGCGATTCGCACGTGCGTGCGAGCTCATATGCATTGCATCAGTTATTACCAGTAACTAAAAGGGACAGATGGCCGCTACTACAATGAAGGCATAACTACTTGTTTAGCGGCATGCAGTCAACAAAGATTGCAGGAGGCCCGCCGTTTCGCGGCATGTCGAAAGACCGCTGCCGTCGCGGCGCGTGCGATCGTGCGCTCGAGCAGTTCGTACATCGCGGCGCGTACCGTCGTGTGCTTGAGCAGTTCCGTACACATGATGCCTGCTTATCGCTGCTGTGGATTCATTTCTAGCAAGCATTTCCTCGCGTGTGTGCGCCTCAATCTAGCAGCTAGCGTGAAACCTTACCTGAAGTTCCACTTCGTACGCGACTCGCTTCACTTGCGATTGACACGGTGCTAAAACTTCGCCGCGTAATTCTTGAACGGCGTACAAGTATTCGGCACTGCATAATTTCTTGCCTTTACGCAGCATGCCAGCCCTGAAAAAAATCTTCGGCGCCCGATATTCGCTGCAAGCCGTGAAACAACACAACCGAAAGTGGCGGGTCCATATTGTAAAGGTGCTTTCCGAAGCAGACGACCGAGCTTGGTACGACCCATTTTAGCACAGAGGGCGCTTTTTAGCACCTTTTTCGCAGCGCCCCCTGGGCAATGCAAGAGCCCCATACCTCCGAGTCCGTCTGCACGCTATCGGCGCGTCTAGGCTCAGGAATCAAGAAGCTTAACAAGGATAAATGACTCTTTATTTTTGTAATTCGCATCGGTGTTCTTAAATAAACCATTTTTTCATGTTTACAGTGCCAGCACAAGCGATCAGCGGCGATGCTACGCGTCACAAACACAGGTATATGTGCTGTCGCCGAAGGCTCCCAGCACTAGCCTGCACTTCTCTGACGAAGATATATGACTAGGCAGACGTGTCGACTGGAAGGCATGTTGAATACGGACAGCAGATTTGCCTTTGTGGTACAGGCGTGAGCTTTAGTTGCTGGGCGATAGCGCATCTATCGCACTACCATGCCTGTGCAAAACGCATCTCTGCAAAACTGAAACTGCTTCTCGAGTTGAACTTCACAAACCATCCCATTGTTTCACACTGTTGGCGTGGCGCAGCGGTAGAGTACAGGGGTTGTAAGCGGCAGGTCGGAGGTTCGAATCCGTGATAAAGCACTTTCATTTTTACGTTTTTTTTTCTATTACACTATAAAGCTCTCTGTTGCTTTCTGCCTTTAAAAATATACATGAGATGTCCAGGCACCGCGTATTTAATACGCTAGAGCTGTTTTTCGCGCCAGTGCCCCAGCATACAGAGCGCGGCACTGAGCCAATAATCCGGCGCTGCACTGGACACTGGAAGCGTGTATATGGGCTGTGGTAATGAATGTGCGCTCGGTAGGTGTCAAAGAAGCCAGTAGGCCGTCCACCATTGCAAGCAAACGGACCTGCACGGACGGCGCGCTGATAGGCTCGTGTTCGCCAACTAAAGTTCGCTCATGGTTCGGCTTAAGTCCGTGTATATGCTTTATAAATAAGCAAGCTTACCCACATACTGTAAGCCCACCAAATGGGGCCTAAATGCCTGCCCTCCTCCCAGCTGCGGCTTCCCTTGAGTAACAAAATCCGATCTCGAAGGCGGTGCTTTTGAAAGCCGCATGCGCCTAAAGCAGATGGGAATCTTGGAGGCAATATCCACTTCGTTTTTTTTTTTTCTGATATACATTTCCTTAAACTTCGTAACACAAAGTGCATACTTTTACAAATTACACACCTTTTGAACCCATCAAATTCGTTAAATGGGCTCTACCGATTCTTATTAGGAAAAAACACGCAATTTTCTAATTTATGATACATTTTTCAAAGAACCGCAGTGTGGCGCTACCGCAGTATTTGTCGATGAGGAAGGGTTTAGCAGCATAGGGAGTGACCATAAACGCATCATTTTGAAAATGGGATATGTAGTTGGGAAAGAGAGCAACGAAAGCAAAATGGCCAGTCCAAATTTGAACGCTGAACAAATAGCAAATATAGTCACTAGAGTGGAGGAAGAAATTGGCAAGTCGCCAAGTAAGGGGTGGTAATATGGGGAGCTTCTAAGTGTAGTAACGACAGAAATACGGAAAGAGAAACAACATGTGCATTGGAAAGGAAAAAAGAAACCGAAAAGCTGGTGGAACAAGGAGACACGAGAAGCGATCGCCGAACGACAGAAAGCATCTCGAGAGCACAGGCAGGCAAAGAAGGTGCAGTTGCCACAGGATGAAGTAACCAGTAAATGGGAAATATACCGGGAGAAAAAGTCTATGGTTCAAATACTGGTGCAAGCAAAATTAAAAGGTGAAAGTGAAAGTTGGTTGTCAGAAATACGTGAGAAAAAGAAGGCCGCACCTAGAATATTTTGGAATCACATAAAATTATTAGGCAGGAAGTCAACAACAATGCAACAACATATCCTAGACGAAGATGAAAACAGATTGGAAGGAGAAGCAGCAATAAATTACATCCAAAAAGTAACAGCCGAATCTTTCCAAGGCAAGGACGAGGTTGTATTTGAAGAAAAAAAGAGCATGAAAGAGACCCAAGGGGGAAAGGAGCTAGTGCTTACAAATTTAAACTGGAAGAAAGCGGAAGAGAAAATTCCTAAGCGCACAGCCACAGGGCTAGACGAGGTTTCCGTTAGGCTGATAAATGAACTGGGACCAAAAAGTAAGGAAGCTCTCGTGAAAGCAGTTGAAAAAACTTTAAAAGATAGACGAATACCAGACAGTTGGCGACAAAGTAGAATGAATTTAATTTATAAAGGTAAGGGGGAGAAAGACAGAATTCACTCGTATAGACCATTGACCATTACATCGGTAATATACAGGCCAGCAATGCAGGCAATCAAATTAAAGCTTCAAGCATGGGCAGAAAATATTGGCATTTTGGGAGAGCTTCAGAATGGCTTTAGAATAGGTAGGCGTTTGGATGATAACTTGTTTGTTCTTACTCAGTGTATTGAAATATCAAAAGCAGAAAGCAGACCGTTGTATGTGGCCTTTTTGGACATTACAGGAGCATACGACAACGTAGACCGCAGCATTTTGTGGGATATTCTGGAAGGGGAAGGCTTAGGTAACGATTGTATACAGCTTTTGAGAGAGATTTACCTAGAAAATACTGTTTGCATTGAATGGGAAGGGATGAGGAGCGTGGAGAAAGTACATATCAACAAGGGACTGAGGCAGGGGTGCCCTTTATCCCCGCTGCTGTTTATGATGTACATGGTGAGGATGGAGAGGGCGATAGAAGGAAGTAATATCGGGTTTAATCTCTCATACAAACAGGAAGGTACAGTAATAGAGCAGCAACTCCCAGGTTTATTTTATGCGGACGACATTGTGTTGCTCGCAAACAAGCAAAGTGATTTGCAACGTCTGGCTAATATCTGTGGACAGGAAGGCAACAATTTAGGTTTGAAATTTAGTGTTAGAAAATCAGGTGTTATTGTATTCAATGAAAACAGTGAACAGACAGTGGAGATACAGGGCCAAGAAATACCTCGGGTAACAGAATATAAATACCTTGGTATATGGATAAACGAAGGCAATGGATATATGGAAACACAGGAAAAAACCATAACAGTCAAGGGGAAGAGAAATGCAGCCATAATGAAGCACAGAGCGCTATGGGGATACAATAGGTACGAGGTCCTCCGAGGTATGTGGAAAGGGGTGATGGTTCCAGGACTTACTTTTGGAAATGTGGTTGTTTGCTTTAAATCAGGGGCACAATCAGGACTCGACGGGAACCAAAGGTCAGTGGGTCGCCTCGCATTGAGCGCTCACGGGAAGACTACAAATGAAGCTGTGCAAGGGGATATGGGCTGGACTAGTTTTGAAGTGAGGGAAGCTCGCAGTAAAATTGAGTATGAAGAACGGCTGAGGAATATGGAGGAAAGTAAATGGGCTGGGAGAGTGTTCAGGTATCTGTACAGGCAAAACATTGATTCACAGTGGAGGAAAAGAACTAGGAAGCTTACCAGCAACTATGCGGCCTGTGGGGTGGGCTACACAGCAACAAAGAAGGTCAAGCGGAAAGTCAGAGAGGCTGAATTAATCTCATGGGTGGCGGCAATGCAAAAGAAACCTGCCATGAGTAAGTACTTAAGGGGAAAAAACTAAATTAGGAAAGAAACCATTTATGATAACTCAAAGGGAAGCTCATTACTTTTCGAAGCGAGATCGGGATGCCTTAGAACACGCACCTATAAAGCGAGATATCAGAAGGAAGAAGCATGTGCTTGCTGCGGTAAAGCTAGGGAAATGACGGAGCATATTTTATTAGAATGTGAAGACGTCTATCCAGCGGTCGATTTAGGCACCACTGGCCTCCTTGAAGCCCTTGGGTTCAGCGGGAGCAGTGGTAAAGCAAACAGGTCCGCAATAGACATCAGTAAAAGGCGATTGGAGGATTGTTGGAAGAAAAGTAGGGAAACGACAAAGGACGGAGACGTACAAAAGCACAGTTCGCAATAGGGTATCAGAAAATTTGGACGTGGTAGTTCATAGCGTTTTTTTTTTCATTGGTTAACCTAGGTAGGATATTAGGCAGCATAGTAACAAGAGCTTGGTGGCGCAAGCCACCGCCCCGTTCCAAAGGGGACGCTAATAACATCCATCCATCCATCCTTCGGTTCACAGACCACGTTAGTTGAACGAAGTGCCCGTTGCTGTAAAACGGTAGTGGAATTATGTTTTACAAGTGCCTAGACAAAATGTGCACCTTGTCGTGTGCATTAACCATCGCAAAACCTTCCGGACTTGTGTAACGACATTAGTTCGCCGTGTGTTTCGTGCGATCCACCAGTGTCGACAGTGAGTGTCCTACTGCAGCCCCCGTCCGAGCTTCCTTTGTTCTGCCGAACTGCCCGCTGTTACGAACTTGCACCGCTGCACCACGAATACGGCTTTGTGGTCCCGTAGCGCTCGTCACCCGTTTCGTGACAGAGCGTTGGTAGCGAAGACTCCGAGCCTGGCGTCGATGAGAATAACAAAAGGGACTTTATACATTATATACAGGTTATCATACAGGACATGAACGGGTCGGCACTGGGGCCGAGTGCTCACAACAAACGCGACTGTTCTCGCACGACGACGTCCGGCGAAAACGCGTTACACATCTCACCCCAGTCGGGAGCGACACTCTCTCCCGGTGGGGTCGGCAGATCCTGTTTTCGAGCGGCGTGTCGCTGCTTTTATAATCCCCGAGGCCCATTGTCACTCAACCGGCCCAATACAAAGTCAGCACACGACGGTCGTCCGAGGGGTCCAACCAGCGACCGCGCTGGCCACCCGGTTCAAAGTTCGCGCGCGCGGTGACCTCCAGGCAAGGGAGGTGCGGCGCCGGGCCGTCTGGCACACGCGGACACGTCTAAACACGCTGCTCGCCGAGGCTTCTCCCGCACGAAGGCGCAGCATCTTGACTTGTGAAGGGAGAATTATGGCGCTCGCAGGATAGATTCTGCATCTTGCAGATTCGGGATCCGGGCTTGTGGTAATGGCACAACAGCATCCCCGCCCTCAGATAAGGCGCCGGGAAGACGAGCTGCCTCCACGTGGCTCGGATGCCAGGCGCGCACGTTCGTCAGGCTCGTCCAAGTTCACGTCCAGTGTCGGGACGCCAGGTAACCTCACGTGCCCAGGTCCGACTCGCCAGGACAGGAGCTCTGCTCACCACGTCGTCGCCAAGGCACCTTGACCAGCTCCGCTCGGGTCGTTCCTAAGACCTTGCTTCTCGCCACTGGTCCCGCTTGGTCGTTCTGCAGCTTGCAAAACCGACCGGCAAAAGGCAACACCCAACACGAACAAGTGCCCTCTGTCTCCCGTCAAACACCAGACAAGGCCATAATTCAAATCAACCTAACTAAATTGTTTTCCCCTTTTTTTTTTCTCCCGCTGCAACAAGAGGCAGGTGTACGATCTAGCACACAAGGCTCAAACAACCAGTTTTCAAATTAACAACACAACAAAATAGAAACAATTATTAATCAGCAATAATAATTACAAATAGAATGGTCCCCTTGAAATCGCTTTGGACCGAAAACATACTTCTGAGGAAGCAAATGAGGTCATTCATTTTTCCCGGCGATATTTTCGCGGAATCCGAAGCTGCTTATATTTGCGACCCTGCTTATCCGTGTAGCGGCGGTACAATAAGCCAGATTCCTTGCCAAATGAAACCTCTTTTTTTTTCACTCCCCGTTTGACGCTCTTCCTCAGATCGGCTAGTGAACAATCTTCCTGTTGTTCGCGAATCCGAGTTTCCCTTTCAACTGCAGCCTGCTCCTGCCAGCTGGCGGAAACCGGAGCGAGTGTGGAGCCCGCGTCGCCTAATTGCGGCGTCGCGTCTCTATCGCGGCTAGCACTGCACGCGTCACTCCCACTCACCTCCAGGACCCGCTCGCCTAGGCCAGCCTCCGAGCTCTGCCTCTCCCGTGACTGCTCGCCACTCAAGTTACCGTGATCGGTCCGTGTGCCGCACCGCCTTTCGCTCACCGACGCTAAGTCAAGTTCCCTCGACAGCGGGCGCGCTTTGGATCGCGTGGGGGCCATGTACGCCACGTCGGCAAAGAATGATTTGCCCTGATCCCTCAGCAGCTGCTCCGAGCTATTTGAGAAGAGGTAGGAAAATTGCTCCGGGAGGGCGGCTGACACAGCGGCTTCGGTGTTAAGTTTTCCAAACTCTCCTTCAATGATAACCGTTGCGATCGGTAAACAGACACTCTCCTTCTCGGCCACTTGCCGTATCCTAACGCACTCTCCCGTAAAATCACTAGAGGAGACGAAAGACGGGTGAACAACGTCCATAGTTGCTGCAGAGTCCCGCAGTGCTCGGCACTTCTTGCCGTTTACCTTAATTTCCTGCACATAGGGCTCCAATAGACGTATGTTCTTGTGAGTTTCCTGTATCGTTGCAAAAGCAATTCTCTCTGGGCAGCTTGCAGCGATGTGCCCTTGCTTTTTGCAATTGTAGCAGGTTAACGGTTTTCGCTTTTCAAAAGAACGCGTCATTTCGTTTCGCTGTTTCGGACCATCGTCATCATTCTGAGATGTATTCTGCCCTTCCCTTACAGTTTCTTTGGTAAGGGATTCGTCGTCCCGAAACTCGCGACGCGTGATTTGCTTCCGTTCGTCGGGCTTCCCGGAAAACCAATCTCTCCTATCAGCTTTTTCTACGCGCACTGCCTTGCTGTGCAAGCTGCGGCGTGTGTAATACTCTTCCGCTAACTCTGCTGCCTTGTTTAGCTTAACATCCTTTAGCCTATCTTGCAGCCAGAGCCGGACATCCTCATCAATGCAACGGTAGAACTGCTCCAACGCGATGCATTCGACAATTTTGTCGCGGTCGTCGAAAACCTCTTCGCCCTTCAGCCATTCCACCAGGTCGGCTTTTAGACGAAACGCGAAGTCAACATTCGACTCCTTACCCTTTTTTGCATACCGGAACCTCTGCCGGAAAGCTTCGGGCGACAATTTGTACTTCCGCAGTAGCGCTTCCTTCACATCACTGTAGCTCTCAAACGCCTCTTTCGATAAGCAAGTTATTACGTCTGATGCCTCCCCAGGAAGCAACGCTAACAGATTCTGTGCCCAGAGGGATCGCTCAATGCTATTCCGTTCGCACACGTGCTCAAATTTCACGAGGTATTTGGCCATATCCTCTCCGACGACAAAGGGTGGAAGTTGATCGCGTATTCTTGGAACGTTAGAAGTGAGACTAGGCGCTGGCGAGCTATTTCGGGTCTCCAACTCTTTCATTTTAAGCTCGTGCTCACGAATCTCTCTCCTTTCCTCCATGCAACGTTCCTTCTCCCTCTTTTCCTCCTCGCGACGTTGCTGTTCTCTCCTTTCCTCCTTTTCCTCCTCGCGACGTTGCTGTTCTCTCCTTTCCTGCTCGCAACGTTCCTTCTCCTCCCTTTCCCGACGTTCATTGATACCCGCCAAGGCCTCTGCGGCTTCCTCAGCCGTTACGTCCCCAGTCCTCATGACCTCAAGGATCGCATTCTTTCTTTTGGTTGAGCCCAACTCAATGCCCAACTCCTCACAAATTTCGAGAAGTTCCTTCACCTTGTACTTCTCCATCGTTCACACTGTCCTCCTGCTGTTTACCCTTTTTGAATATACCTGCCGTACGCTACTATAACACTACTAGTAAGACATATGCAAGTATTTCACACACTGCCCTGTTTACCCCCTCAGCATCCCCTGGTTTTCAAAACACTCTTACTAGGCTTGAAACACACAAGGTTATCACAATGCAACACCAAATCCTTCCCTAAGCTACTATAACCTGTGTCAGAGAAAGTCTGGTGTTTGAGGTAAACTTCAGGCACTCACCGCGCCGAGGTAGCTGATGCCGGTCAATCCCGTAGCTGCCATCCAGTGTTACGAACTTGCACCGCTGCACCACGAATACGGCTTTGTGGTCCCGTAGCGCTCGTCACCCGTTTCGTGACAGAGCGTTGGTAGCGAAGACTCCGAGCCTGGCGTCGATGAGAATAACAAAAGGGACTTTATACATTATATACAGGTTATCATACAGGACATGAACGGGTCGGCACTGGGGCCGAGTGCTCACAACAAACGCGACTGTTCTCGCACGACGACGTCCGGCGAAAACGCGTTACACATCTCACCCCAGTCGGGAGCGACACTCTCTCCCGGTGGGGTCGGCAGATCCTGTTTTCGAGCGGCGTGTCGCTGCTTTTATAATCCCCGAGGCCCATTGTCACTCAACCGGCCCAATACAAAGTCAGCACACGACGGTCGTCCGAGGGGTCCAACCAGCGACCGCGCTGGCCACCCGGTTCAAAGTTCGCGCGCGCGGTGACCTCCAGGCAAGGGAGGTGCGGCGCCGGGCCGTCTGGCACACGCGGACACGTCTAAACACGCTGCTCGCCGAGGCTTCTCCCGCACGAAGGCGCATCATCTTGACTTGTGAAGGGAGAATTATGGCGCTCGCAGGATAGATTCTGCATCTTGCAGATTCGGGATCCGGGCTTGTGGTAATGGCACAACACCGCCCGCACTCTCGTGAAAAGTCTGGTACTGGGGCTTCGAATCATAGTGTATGGAAGACTTTGTTGAAGATGGTGATTTTGCGGAGCAGGAGTTCATGGCAAGTTCTACAGTGCTTGCGCCAGAAAAACGTCGGTGCCGCGGTACGTGAGGAGCGTTTGCTGACTACGTCTTGAAAAGGTAAGCAAGTTTGGCGCTTGCGCGCATTCTTGAAGCTTATGGTTTATGTAGTGAGAGTCCTGTAACTAGCCAGAGCAGAGCATTTTATGATCGCAGGTTGCTCATGTTGCTGTGTTTATTTAGCTAGCAATTTCACGAAAGCTTCGTCTGAAGTTGCAGCGTACTACTCTTCTGTGAAGTATATGCTATCCGCCTTGATTGCTATGACTGAATAGGCACACAATTAAGAAAACACTGAAAGTTGCTGTTTGCTCGGTAGTTTCCTGGCAAGAAATTTTTCGTTATGTCGGCCTTCCCGCAATTATAGTGCATGTGTAATGTATACGGCGATGTGTGATGGGCTTCGCGCTTTGGCACACGATAGCTAAGTTCGACGATTGAGCAGATATAGCCTTGTATGAAGATTTTTGTACGTATGCAGTTGGGTTTGAAGGTCTGCGTCGCGAGAACCTGCCTGTATCGTTTATGTTCTAGAGTGTCTTCGCGAATTTGTCTGTGATCCAGAGCAGATATCGGCCGATAATACAATAACAAGGTTTCTTTTTAATCGAGACATTTCAGTGAGACGCTGACCTTCTTTATATATATACATATATATATATACATATATATATATATATATGTTTGTGCGTGCGTGCGTGCGTGTGTGTCTGTGTGTGTGTGTGTGCGCGTAAAGAACTGAATGTCAGCTCTTGGCAATCGTAGGTTGGGGCTAGTGCGTAATAAAGTACTGCGATTTTGTAGCGATGCTTACCGCTCGATTCTATGCCACTCTTGTGACCCACCGCTAACGGCCGGCTAACAAGGGCTGAGGCGTCGGTCAGACCACTAACGAATAGCGAAAACAATAGCATCGCTACGAAATCGCGGCCTATCTTTCAGAATGCTTCTCATGTGCTCAATATTTTTTTGTCTTAATCCAATGCTCTGTGTTTTACTATATATTCGAGTTTTGTTGATGATCGTCCTAGTAGTCTGTTGTTGCTGCTGATTTCGTTCCTTCCTGAAATTTCACTTGTTACAAAATAGCAATGTAAACCTCTTGAGATATAACGGAGAGATTTGTACAACCAGACATAGATTGATGCAGCTGGCTATGTGAGGCACTCTTTGCAATTTCACATGACACTGGTAAATCACAAATTTCCTGCTTCACAGTACAATTAACAATCATTTCTTACTGTTGAAGGCTATGCGGATTCTGGAGGCATCCCTACACCCCGCAGGAACCTGCTGCACTGCTGAAAGCTGGGAAGCACGACGATAAAGCACCTGATCTGCATGCTTTCACAAAGGTGCGTATAAAACTGTCGCTACCTTGTGAGTTGTAGGATAGGTTTGTGCAATATGCAATCATTTTACTGTACGTGCCATTTTCGGGATTTCTAGTAGCAGATCACTTGAATTTCATCTTTTGGTTATCTGGAGCGCCCTCAGTTTAATAAACTTGCCAAAGCAGCCTCCTCTGAGTTGCATATAATTGGGGGGGGGGAGGCTTAAGTAATTATGCGTGATATACTCCATACAGACTCTATAATTATCTAGCCAAATTGCCTTTATAAGAACCTCATTGAGTTGCATGAGGTGGTCCAGACGTGTATAATTTTATCTTTTCTTTATGCAGTCTTATGGAGTTAAATTCTCACACTATTGCCTGTGTGCCTATATTCTTCCTTCCAATCGGTCACACTTATGTATTGCATGCCATACTTCACCTCCTAAATACATTTGCATAAAACAATATGTTTTCTTGCTTCATTAGGTAGCTGCTGAATTCCTAGTCAGTATGAGTGTTCAATTCCTCAAACTTGTAACAAATCATTAACCTTTTAATGTTAGAAGCTCACAATGAGTCCCAAGTGCAGGTTCGTTTCAGGCTGGAAGCTGGTCTCCTTTATACATTACAGAAATTTGAGTTGGTAACATGGTATAGGAAACTGCTGAATCATATAACAACCAGCCCAGTGCAGTAGTTCCAAACCATACCATGACAGCACAGCTCAATGCTGACAATTCATTGTTACATTGCCATAATTTTCCCCATTTCTTTTCCCTTTTTCATTTGGCATGGGATAAAGCTTGTTCTCTGCTTGTTCTCTTCTTTCCCTTGGATTTACCAAGATGTCGCAAGGAGGCTTGCTTCAAGCTCAAGCTGCCCTGCACTTAATTTATGAACTATTTACTTTTTGATATACTGCAATTATTTGTTGCACTTCCTATCAAATTGAGGTTTCATACTGTGAATAATGCACTCTAGAGCACCTAGAAAAATGTGTTCTGTTACCCACATACATGGTTTAGGCAAAAAGTACCTTAATGTTTTCGCACAAAAGTTCTATCATTGAGAGTTTGATGGAAGCTTGTCTGGTCGCGGCGGAACATGACAAAGAGTGACATCTACTAAACAAATAAAACTTTAAAAGCTAGACAGTTTGGCGTGTATTCGGAAGCCTTATTCTCAATGAGGCAAAAAAGTAGAAGTCCCTACTTAGTAGGTTTTAGCATGTGACGCATGCATCGTGCATAACACGGAGAGGGTTCCATCATTTCGATAAGTGTGTGTCCTGTTGATTGTATCTCTAGGGACCTCACAAGTACAGGTGTGGCTTCCAGTTTCTTTCCTGGCCATTTGCACTTGAGTTCATGCAGTCACTGTTGTGCTTAATCATTGCTGTGTGCTCTGTCAAAGCATTCGATGCCACGAGTTGCCATTTGCTTCAAGCAAAGTTCTTTTCAGTTGCATGTCTGCAAAAGTTTAATCTAGCTGAGAAAATACAAATTTACATGCACTATATACTTTTGAGTATAGGGCAAGTAATTGTGGAACCTTGCTGTAAATGTACATATAGATTTCTTTCATTATGCATTCTGTGCATTTAATTTTTTCAATCTACAAGCAATAAGATGTAGAATTTGGCAATTACTGTTATTGAAATTTGTTCATAACTCTATTCAATATGGAGCATTTCTTCTAAATACTTGTTCAGCAGTAATCTGTCAAATAGAACGTAGAATACTCTTTGTAAGACGCTGTGGTTATGGACATTCATGAGCTAATAAGTATGCCACTGACCAGGTGACACAAGTAAAGAAAGTAATCGTCTTGCCCTACCTACATGAGATTAGTGACAATCTGAAAAAGCTCAGGAAATGTGTCGGTGTAGATATCGGTTTCCCTACTCCTTCAAAACTGTCTAGTTTGTGAACGAGGGTAAATGCGGATACGCGCAAGCCACGTGGGTGCAACAAGACCCACCGAAAACCATTTGTTTCTTGTGTTGTAGGGGCGGTTTACTGCGTCCCTTTCGGCTGTGGCAAAGGGTATGTGGGACAGACAAGTAGATGCATCAACAAGCGATTACGCGAGCACACAAACAACGTTGAGAAACTAGCCCTATCTGGCGACCTTGCCGGACATTGCGCACGCTGCAGATGCAAGCCTCTGTTTTATCGCATTCAGTCGCAGGCCAGACACCTGACCAGTTCACCAGAGAAATAGTAGAAGCTGCAAAAATTAGGAATAGGAATTGTGTTAGTTGCCGATCAGTCTCCTTATTGGAGAAAGAAATGTTTTTGTCACGTTAGCTGTCTCTGTGAGTTCATCTTGCTGGGTTGATTTGTTTGTATCTTTCTTCTCCCTTCCTTTTCTGTGCACTGATATTATATCTGCTCTCATGCAGTAAACACTCAGTTGATAGTTAGCACTGTGTCCCATTTCTTTCGTCCATGTGCTTCTGCGCTACTGTGTAAATAACCAGTGTCAGAAATTGTTGAGGTAGAATGGGGCATTGCATCAGTAATCACTAGGAACAGCATCACCAGCAAGTGAATTGCGTTAAGAATTGGCTGGAGTAGTCAGATCAACATGTGCACCTTCAACCAAGGCACAATTCATTTGTTCACAGTGTGGTTTTCTTTTTTGCAGACCCCTCAAGGATGGTAAGGAGGTTGAAACACAACCTTGATAAGACAAGTGGTGTCGGTGGTGCTGAGCCCGTCGCAGTCATGTCAGCACCAAAAGTAAGAAGCTGATGTGATTTCTTGGGGCAGACTTGTGGGGAGGTAATTGACCCATGGGGATTACGATATAGCAAAAGCTTAAAAGGTCAATGAATTTTTTTTTGCTACAGTCAAGCAACAGCATATATTAGCTTTCTTCTGTCAATTTATCTTATTAGAACTATTCTTATTTAGCAGAACATGCACAAAACCTTGCTTTTCATTTATTAGGAAAGCCTTCTGCATGGAGCAGCTACCGCAAACTCTCACATGTTGTATACTCTTAAGTGTAGTGCAATTGTTGATGTGGAACATTCTTGTAAAATACACATAGCCTTCATTTGTAATGCACCATGCGCATTTAATTCCTGTCTGCCTTTGTTCCTTCCCCAGTGTAGGGTAGCAAACTGAATATCTGTCTTCCAGTTAGCCTCCCTTCCTTTCGCATCTCATTTCTCTCCAGTGTACTATCCAGAATATATAGAATTTGGCAAATGTTCTTGAAATTTGTCCATGACTTTATTCAATAGGAAGAATTTGTTCCAAGGACCTGTTCAGAAGTTATCTATACAATACAGTGCAGTATACTATTTGTAAGACACTATTAAGATGGATATTCTATAGCCGAGCAGCCCGCACAGCTAGGTCTAGTGCGAATCACTTCAATTTTCTTAAATGTAAAATCATTTTAACAATAAAGACTATTTGAAGGATCTGTCATGTTTGCCTTTAAAGGTGGGCGTAATGCTTAAGAGATGTCACCACATTTATTGGCAGTTAGTGTAGCTCTGGTTGTCCTAAACTTCGAATATCCCTACTGCAACTGATTTATGGCTACTTTGCTTCTTTTAGGTTAGTTCTCACAACTGTACAGTTCCTACATATAACAGTTCATGTTCTGTGCAGCAGTGCTAGTACTACTTCAAGAATTCCACTACATTGATTGCAGGTGCAGTTAATTCTGCTTCTATAAAAAATATGGAGCTACTTCATTTTTTAACCAAGCAGCACGACTTCTGAGTATGTGTGATAGCGCAGACAACTAAAATGCTTGCTTTAATTCGCAATTTGAAGTTAAAATCTTGTGGATCTCTTCTTTGTGCCGTCCTGCCCAGATAAACTAACACAGACATAAGGCTGAACTAACTCTTTACTTTTTCTCTTCCCTTAGGCTACACAGCAAGGCACTTCGACACTGCGGAGATCAAAAACATGTCATCGATGCTTGCGCGCAGGTTTTGAAATGTGGTAAATAAAGGTTAGTTGTCAGAAATATTGGAGTGTTTTGTTCATAGGCAAATACATTTAGATATACTACCCATGTTGAAGGTTACATTGGAACAGCACCAGAATCTATTAAAATATGCCAGAGAAATTTACTTAAATGTCACCAGCACATTTAAAGCATACTAAAATAGTTGCTAGAAAGTTTCTAGGGTGAGCAATATAAAGTTGGTAGAATGTTACTAGGCCGTTTCTAGGTCGAGTTATAGAAAGTAGCTAGGATGTTTCTAGATAAAGCAATAGAAAGGTAGCAGAATGTTACTAAAAGATTTCTAGATCGAGTAACAGAAAGTTAGCAGAAAGTTACTAAAATGTTTCTAGATCGAGCAACAGAAAGTTACTAAAATGTTTCTAAGAAGTATGAAAATAGTCGATAAATCCTGCTTTTAGTGTCTAAAGGATGTTCATTCGTTGTCTAAAGAAAGTTTGTAAAAAGGGTTTCAATTCAATATCGGTGGCCAATAGTCGATAGGATGTTGGTATGAAGTATATAAGAAGGTTGAAAACGGTCTAAAGAAATTCAATAGACTGTTGGTAGGTTCTAGTAACATTTGTCTAAAGAAAGTTTATTGAAGGTTACTAGAAATTTTTGTAAGGGAATACTTAAGCTGTTGACATGCATTGTAGTTAGGCAGACATCCATTTTACGGAGAGTAACGATATTTATTTGCCATGCTGCTTAAGCACCCTAGAACAAACAGTGTACATTTGCATGCGTTCTGTAGTCACAAACCATTACAATGTATATGTCACATCTTTTCGCATTTGAAATTGCAAAATTGTGCTTATTCAATTTCTGATGCAGTCAAAATTTCTGTTCCAGACATGCGTAATGAGGACGGCACCAGTATACAGCAACACACTACATGCACTAGGCATGGAGTGTGTTGCTCCATGCACTAGGCATGAGTGTAGGCATTTCGCGAAGGTTGTGGGTTCGGTCCCCACCTGCGGCAAGTTGTTTTTTCATCCACTTTAATTTCCATTAATGTATCGTTTTTTTTATTTCATTTATTAAGCACAAGTAATTTCCCCTATGCTGTCCTTAGTGTCAGTATTTGTTGGCTTCTTATGATCATTTTTTGAAATAAAACTGTTTACAGCGCAAACACATGCAACCACAAAGTAAGGGACAGGACACAAGCGCTGACTGTCAACTAACATTTATTAACGGAAGACGGGTGCCTTATATAAGGGGAAAGGCAGAAGCGAAAGGGGAAGGGAATGATACAATCGGGGAAAATGATGATGCGCATCGATAAACGAACATGCCAGCAGTCAACGCATTCAGGCGCGAAGAAACAAGAAAACGATGAAACTAGACAAAACTAACAAAAGACGAGGGATACTAAGATACAGTGAAATCAGAAAGCAGCCGCTTCCAAAAAATGAAGCTCTGCCGCAAAAAGCGATATAGAAGGGGTGCTTACGCATCAGACAAATGAAAATCGGGCCCCTCGGTTAACGCCCTTTGTTCTCGTTTATTATATAACGAGGGTCTCGAATCCGACAACATTGATGCCTTCAGGTAGCATGTTTGGGTTTATTGACCAGTTGCCTTCACCCAAAAAAGATCATGTTTTCGTGACGCCTGGGGAAAAAAGGACGTTCCACGTCAGCCGCCAAGGTCTGTGAGTGGTGGCGCTGGCTAACACTCCTAGGGTTCTTCTAGGACACATAAATACCCAAGAAAGTGGATGGGGAAATGGCGCCGCGGTAGCTAATTGGTAGAGCATCGCACGCGAAATGCGAACGTTGTGGGTTCAGTCGCCACCTGCGGCAAGTTCTTTTTTCGTGCACTTTAATTGCCATTAATGTATCGTTTCTTTATTTCCTTTATTAAGCACAAATAATTTCCCCTATGTTGTCCTCGGTGTAAGTGTTTGTTGGCTTCGTATGATAAGACTAATAAAAATCGGGCCCCTCGGTTAACCCCCTTTGTTCTCGTTTATTACATAACGAGGGTCTCGAATCCGGGTCTCGAATCCAGCACTGCGTATGTCGTCTATCGCTGTCCTTGTCCTTTGCGGTGTACGTTATTTTTGATCATGAATTACCAACTAGCCCAAGCAACCACCCTAGTTCACAACATTAAAGCCTTCAGGTAGCATGTTTGGGTTTATTGACCAGTTGTCTCACCCAAAAAAGATCACGTTCTCGTGACGCCTGTGGCAAAAAGGACGTTCCACGTCCGTCGCGAAGGTCTGTGAGTGGTCGCGCTCGCTAACACTCCTAGGGTTCTTCTAGGACACATAAATATCCAAGAAAGTGGATGGGGAAATGGCGCCGCGGTAGCCAATTGGTAGAGCATCGCACGCGAAATGCGAAGGTCGTGGGTTCGCTCCCCACCTGCGGTAAGTTGTTTTTTCGTGCCCTTTAATTTCCATTATTGTGTTGCTTCTTTATTTCATTTATTAAGCACAAATAATTTCCTCTATGTTGTCCTTGTTGTCAGTGTTTGTTGGCTTCTTATGATACGGCATTTGTTTGTAGCCAATGAGATGAAAGTTTGTTCATGTTTACACGTCATCGTAATTGGTTCAAGCGTAAAAGAAAACACTACATGAGCTTGGATAAACTTTGCTGTATGTCATGTGTCACTGTTCTGCCCCAACATAGTCTGTGCCAAATACATCTTGGTCATCACGGGAGCCCCCATCTACACCAAAAGGAAGGGGCTGGAGCCGAATTCGCAAGGCTTTACACCACGAAGGCACCATTCCAGAAGTATTTGGATGAGATATCAAGTTTACGGACGACTGTGTCAAGACTGAAAAGAGCCTCCGCCATCATTCCACCAGCACGGATATTGGCCGAGTCATGCGATACGTTCACAACAAAAATCATGTGTCTTTAGACGCACGTGCAACCTCTGAACAAGCACAGACGACGCTGGCCAAAAGAGTAAAAGAGTTCCGTCAGCTTGCCCTTCCTTAATGAGCTTCCTGTACTTGCCAAATTTCATTTGTGCCAATTAGAATTTTTTTCAATGAATGCAAGCTTTTTCATTCCACATTCGTGCTAGAGATCATTCCTTTTCCTCAGCCAGACATTAAAGGTCAACCGATTCTTTGCTGATACTTAATACTAGTCACTGTCTAGAAGCATAACATATCTGTAGCAGTATTTTCTAGTGTACGTTGCAATGTGCAATTCCTCTACCTGATATAGCTGATGCGGCATTGGCGTGTGTCTTGCATTAGCCTTTACACTGTGTGCTATGTAGGATTAAAATTTTCCTAATGCTTTTCGCTTTCAGTGCTTGCAAGGTAGAGTGGATTGTTTCTTGAATGCAAGCTTTCTCATTCCCATATTTAATTCCTAGACTCATTCAGGATTGCTATTCTTGCTCGACAGCCTGTGTTTTCGCGCAAGCTATATTGAAGTGATTGATTGCAGAATCTGGTTTCGCTGCTGTCCGACTTCGTACCTGTGATCATGTTACTCTTCTAGTATGTGAGAGCCTGGTCAGTTGCATCGGGGAACAGTCTCTCGAGCCAAGCACCTGCTCCTACAGTCCGCACAGTGACATAGACTGCGAATTTACATGCACCATGGTTGGTGCTCCCCGTACCGCCCTTCCCTGCTGCTGCCGTGTTCAAATTTTGCTTGTGGCCTTCCTCGGCCATGATTTGGCGTCAAAGGAGACTCTCATACATGATTACATGGTTCTAAGTGAACGAAATGAAAAAAATTACCGACGATTACGTTACTTCCTAATGCGAAATTTGAGCGCAGCAAATAAGCTGTTTGATCTTTTCGATAGATTGAGGCAAAGAAATCGAGCAACACATGTATGCGCTATCACAGAATTTTTTTTTTCACACGTATTCCTTTACCAAGAATCCACTAACAGTTCTTGACAGTCATGAAGGAAGCTTTGTGGTCGGAGAAATAGACTGATATATGTTCGACTTGGTACACCAATGCTTGATTCTCAAAGACGAGATCTATACATGTGCCTCGCGAGGTTATCACAGCCGTGGGACGCGTTATGAGCGAGAGGAACGGGATGTTCTCCCGCATAAGTGTTAGGAAATTGCTGTTTGTCTTTATGTCAACATTAAAGTCCCCCACTACTAACATCGGTGTGGATCGATGGACGGTTAATGCGAGTTGCAGGAAGTGCACGACGTCTTTCGTGAGTGCGGTAGAGGAATTAAGTTCGAGCCGGCGCTTTTACAACCGGAGACTCGCAGGAAGAGGGGGGAGGGGGGCGGCGTGTACACCCAGCGGCAAACGATGGGGGCAGAAGCGCGCGCAGCAAGCGGACAACACGATAAAGGGAGGAGGGAAGAGATAGCAGCGACTGACTGATGCCGCTGACGCCGATAGTGAGTCAACCCCAGCTGCGGAGTTGGTTTCAGGGACAACGCCGCCGATGCCGACACAAACAATATGATACCGTCGCTTCCGCAGCGCTAAGAACCAGGTCTAGCCGTGGGAAGGTGGTCACGTATTCGTCGACGTGCCGGGGCCTACGTGAAATAACCGGTGCGTCGGCAACTGAAGAGCACCCTATCCGCCACACAAGAACAGGGGGGGGGGGACCCTTTCCTCCTCTTTCTGCATGGCGGCGACGGTGTTCTATGCAGTCACGTTATCTTGACTCTCTAGCGGCGTCAGCGGCATCCAGCGGTATCAGTCGGTCGCTGCTAGCGCTGGGGGGATGAAAGGGGGGCGGAGCTGGTTACGAGGCCGACGACAACGCCGACGACGACGCGAAACCCAGGAACGGACGCCAAAGAGCTGCGCTCTAAAAATGCAGCGGTGGCGTAGAGGTAGAACACCCGCCTCGCGTGCAACACGTCCCTGGTTCTAATCCCGGTGCCGGCAATTTTCCACCGGATTAAAAAAAAAACGCGTGTTGATAAAATTGCACAAACAGGCCTGGAGTGTGGCCTGATCCCGGTGACCAGAACCGGTAACGCACTCCCTCACCAGAGCAAGATTGGCCACCCTGGTGCAGTACTTGGCCACAACCTCCTATATGAACACAACAATCAAACCCCGGACCTCAGTCCCCAGCAGCTGCGCAGCAACTGACCACGGCGGCGGTCAGACCTGCGACGCAGCAGAGGGTGCTAAGAATCACTGACTCCAGACAGGCCGCCATTGGAATATGAACCTGGCGTTTAACGCTAGAACGTTATCTAGTGAAAAGAGTCTAGCAGTGCTATTGGAGGAATTAGAAGGCAGTAAATGGGATATAATAGGGCTCAGTGAAGTTAGGAGGCCAAAAGAAGCATATACAGTGCTGAAAAGCGGGCACGTCCTGTGCTACCGGGGCTTAGCGGAGAGAAGGGAACTAGGAGTAGGATTTCTGATTAATAAGAATATAGCTGGTAACATACAGGAATTCTATAGCATTAACGAGAGGGTGGCAGGTCTTGTTGTGAAACTTAATAAGAGGTACAAAATGAAGATTGTACAGGTCTACGCCCCTACATCCAGTCATGATGACCAGGAAGTCGAAAGCTTCTATGAAGACGTGGATTCGGCGATGGGTAGAGTGAAAACCAAATACACTATACTAATGGGCGACTTTAATGCCAAGGTAGGCAAGAAGCAGGCTGGACACAAAGCAGTGGGGGAATATGGCATAGGCACTAGGAATAACAGGTGAGAGTTATTAGTAGAGTTTGCGGAACAGAATATTATGAGGATAATGAATACCTTCTTCCGCAAGCGGGATAGCCGAAAGTGGACGTGGAGGAGCCCGAACGGCGAGACTAGAAATGAAATAGACTTCATACACTGCGCTAACCCTGGCATCATACAAGATGTGGACGTGCTCGGCAAGGTGCGCTGCAGTGACCACAAGATGGTAAGAACTCGAATTAGCCTAGACCTGAAAAGGGAGCGGAAGAAACTGGTACATAAGAAGCCGATCAATGAGTTAGCGGTAAGAGGGAAAATAGAGGAATTCCAGATCAAGCTACAGAACAGGTACTCGGCTTTAACTCAGGAAGAGGAAGTTGGTGTTAAAGCAATGAACGACAATCTTGTGGGCATCATTAAGGAGTGTGCAGTGGAAGTCGGTGGCAACTCCGTTAGGCAGGGTACCAGTAAACTATCACAGGAGACGAAAGATCTGATCAAGAAACGCCAATGTATGAAAGCGTCTAACCCTACAGCTAGAATAGAACTGGCAGAACTTTCGAAGTTAATCAACAAGCGTAAGACAGCTGACACCAGGAAGTATAATATGGATAGAATTGAACATGCTCTCAGGAACGGAGGAAGCCTAAAAACAGTGAAGAAGAAACTAGGAACTGTCAAGAATGAGATGTATGCGTTAAGAGACAAAGCCGGCAATATCATAACTAATATAGGTGGATAGTTCAAGTGGCTGAGGAGTTCTATAGAGATTTATACAGTACCAGTGGCACCCACAACGATAATGGAAGAGAAAATAGTCTAGAGGAATTCGAAATCCCAAAGGTAACGCCGGAAGAAGTAAAGAAAACCTTAGGAGATATGCAATGGGGGAAGGCAGCTGGGGAGGATCAGGTAACATCAGATTTGTTGAAGGATGGTGGGCAGATTGTTCTAGAGAAACTGGCCACCTTGTATACGCAATGCCTCATGACCTCGAGCGTACCGGAATCTTAGAAGAACGCTAACATAATCGTAATCCATAAGAAAGGGGACGCCAAAGACTTGAAAAATTATAGACCGATCAGCTTACTGTCCGTTGCCTACAAACTATTCACTAAGTTAATCGCAAATAGAATCAGGAACACCTTAGACTTCTGTCAAGCAAAGGACCAGGCAGGATTCCGTAAAGAATACTCAACAATAGATCATATTCACACTATCAATCAGGTGATAGAGAAATATGCTGAATATAATCAGCCCTTATATATAGTTTTCACTGATTACGAGAAAGCGTTTGATTCAGTCGAAACCTCAGCAGTCACGGAGGCATTATGGAATGAGGGTGTAGACAAGCCATATGTAAAAATACTGAAAGATATCTCCATATCGTTGTCCTCCATAAAGAAAGTAACAAAATCCCAATAAAGAAAGGCGTCAGACAGGGAGATACAATCTCTCCAATGCTATTCACAGCGTGTTTACAGGAGGTATTCAGAGACCTGGATTGGGAAGAATTGGGGATAAAAGTTAATGGAGAATACCTTAGTAACTTGGGATTCGCTGATGATATTGCCTTGCTTAGTAACTCAGGGGACCAATTGCAATGCATGCTCACTGACCTGGAGAGGCAAAGCAGAAGAGTGGGTTTAAAAATTAATCTGCAGAAAACTAATGTTTAACAGTCTCGGAAGAGAACAGCAATTTACAATAGGCAGCGAGGCACTGGAAGTAGTAAGGGAATACATCTACTTAGGGCAGGTAGTGACGGCAGATCCGGATCATAAGACAGAAATAATCAGAAGAATAAGAATGGGCTGGGGTGCGTTTGGCAAGCATTCTCAGATCATCAACAGCAGGTTGCCATTATCCCTCAAGAGGAAAGTGTATAGTAGCTGCGTCTTACCAGTACTCACCTACGGGGCAGAAACCTGGAGGCTTACCAACAGGGTTCTACTCAAATTGAGGACGACGCAACGAGATATGGAAAGAAGAATGATAGGTGTAACGTTAAGGGATAAGAAAAGAGCAGAGTGGGTGAGGGAACAAACGCGAGTTAATGACATCTTAGTTGAAATCAAGAAAAAGAAATTGGCATGGGCAGGACATGTAATGAGGAGGGAGGATAACCGATGGTCATTAAGGGTCACGGACTGGATCCCAAGGGAAGGGAAGCGTAGCAGGAGGCGGCAGAAACTTAGGTGGGCGGATGAGATTAAGAAGTTTGCAGGGACAGCATGGCCACAATTAGTACATGACCGGGGTGGCTGGAGAAGTATGGGAGAGGCCTTTGCCCTGCAGTGGGCGTAACCAGGCTGCTGATGATGATGAACAGCCTGAATTTGTCCGCTTTTACCCTTACTGCTTCTATGTTGACCTGTTTCTTCTTGACCAATTTTACTCTTTCTCTCTTCAAATTGAAGTGAATCCTAGCCCTCACTAACCTATGATCACTGCACTTTACCCTACATGTAATTTCTACATCCTGTACTATGCTGGGATCTGCAGAAAGTATGAAAACAATTTCATTTCTTGTTTCACCATTAGGGCTCTTCCAAATGAACTTTCTGTTGCTATGCTTCGTGCAAGAGGTGTTCATTATTCGAACCTTATTCCTTTCTGCGAATTCTACCAGCATTTCTCTTCTAGCGTTCGTAGAGTCAACACCGTAGTTGCCAATTACTTGTTTGTCAGCTTGCTCTGATTTCACGCTTTTTTGATCACAAATTCAACATCTTCATGAAACTGACTTACTTCATTATCATCGTGACTGCATACTGGAGCGTAGGCTTGTACTACCTTTAACGTATACCACTCATTAAGTATGATTACGACTACAGCTACCCTCTCTTTAATGCTGTAGAATTCGTCAGTGTTGTCCGCTATGTCCCTATAGATGAGGAATCCTACCCAGTTATACTTCTTATCTGGGAGGCCTCTACAGCAAATGACATGTCCGTTATTCAGCAATGTATACGCCTCACCAGTTCTAATATCACTAAGGTCGATGGTACCCGGGCAATGAAGCAACAAATGAGAAAAAGTTATGCCATTTCGCGCGGCTTACCTATTGTTATCGCCATGACAGTGCCCAGAAGTAGGCCAAAGATCTTTAGCCTCACTCTTGGCATGTTGCTCTTTTCAGCGACGTCCTAGTCAATGTAAGAGGTCCATTTCTAGTGTTGGTCCATCACGGAATCAGCATCAGTCTGTTGTACCTGTTTTAGAAAGCCACTAAACTGAATATTTTGAAGAACTGAAGCCTCTTCCAATCATCAAAGTTGATTCGTCACTGTTCGAGTGGGTTGTATTGTCCGCAGCACTTGCCACACGCAGTACTGTCTTCTCGGACACAGAAGACCGGAAACTTGCGTCAGAGTGCAGCCCCTTTAAGTGCGGTCACGACGGAAGAACAGAGGAGTGCAATTCCGCGTAGTGGTATCCTGGCCCAGATTGTGGAAAAGTAGTGATACTACTAACAGGAACTTGGGTGTTTTAGGGATAAAACATACCCGTGCCTCAGGTGTATTGCATGTACGAAAGTCTTACGTACAGCAAACGCCGTAAGAGCGTAAAATTTGTCTCTTACTCCTAAGAAGACTCGTCTTGGAAGTATTTTCGTGCAGCGGATAAGATGGGGCAATGCTGTTCTCAGTCACCAGTGGCATCTTCAACGTAGCGGCTACATGGCTGAATGCACGCACGATGCTATTCACCTTGGAGCCGCTGCTGTCGTCGCGTCGCCTGCACAGCAGGCGACTTGTCACTCACGCGTGGAACCGTTTGCGTCAACGTGTTGTTCGAACGTACGCGACCAGCCGTATTCAGCCACTGCTTCAAACTTGCACACGCGACAGTGCGCTAGCAGCGCCCCTTGTTGCTATGACTACGGCAACATCGAGTGAGGAGGAAAAAACGACGTTCAGGTGAGGAGAATGAATCATTGAGACCACGATAGGACGATCAACGGTACGGCCTACAAGTAGAAATTGGGCTTGCTAAAGAAAAAGCAAAAACTAAAACATAAACGAAAATATGAATGCTTTGAATCTCGCGTGCCAGACGTTCCCTCAGATTTGGGTCAATGGAACGCAAGGAAAAATAAAATAAAAATAATAAACAGAATACGGAATAAAAGCTCGAAGGGTAAGACCGGGACTTAGTGCGTTGTTCGATTCCGAGCGGCACTGACTGCGCGTCGTCCCCATGTGCCCTCTTTGCCGTGCTTCGCAGTCGATCGTTCTGGCACGCACCGCCAACACGCACGCTTGTCCCCCGTCGCAAGTACAGGCGACGGCGGTCTCGCTGACAGTTAGCAGACTTACGTTCATTCCAGGAGACAGGACGCAAGACCTCAGAAACGCTCCCATTTTCTTCATTTATATTCTTTCGTCTTCTTGCATGCCTTCGTAAAAGAGAAGGTCAAATATAAGTCAATTCTCTGTAGCGGCTTATGTGCGTCGGATCGGTTCCTCGCTTGCGAACTCACAGTGGTAACATCGACTTCAATGCTTTCTAATCCGGCGGTGTTTCTGCCTGATGGTCGAAGCCTATTGCGAGCTTCAGTCAAGTCTTGCAGTGACAGCACCTAATGCCATTCAATTAGGACGCCAGTGTCGGCAGCTCTGATTTTCGAACAATATCACGCGCATGCTGTAGCAACGTTATATGGAGGCGCGAAATGAGATTGAGTTGCTTCGTTTAATTTTTTTGTAATTTTTGCCTCAGAGAGATTTCTCCATTTTACCGCATTTTCCCGCCACGCAAGAATGTTTGCTACCTACTGCTTTGCACAAGTCCTTTTATAAACTTGAGATTCTGGGTTTCGACAAAGCAAGATCATAGCATTCCATCTTGGCCAGGCAAGACTAGTAGGGCTCACTTGAGTAAACAAATACATCTAGAGGCGTTTCTTGACGATAACCCTACCATCCGATTTCACACCGGTAGCACCTGGGGGCTAGGTATGAAATAACTGTGGCTCGAGCTTATTCCATCTAAATTCGGTTAAACATTTTTGGTGGCCCAGGCGCTCAAGATCATAAATTACCTTTTGTTGCGCTTCCGCGACGGTCACATGCATGATGAACATGGCACAGCTCACTGTATCAACACTCGTATGAAGTATTTTGGCAATAGTTTGGCAGTAGCGGCAGGAGCTGACGCATCTCCGGTGAAATACGTTCTTGAAAAATTACAGCCTGATTGCCGACGCTGTGAGCCCACGTCCCCGCACGGATTTCCCTGCCATATATCTGCTCTCAACGTACCTTTCGGAGCGCCACCAGGACCAGTGGCTATAGCAAGTCCTGGCAACCGTTTCCCTGCGCACTTTGGAAGTAGTGACAGCGTCTGACGCATGTCAGATGAAACACGACTTTGAAATGTTACAGCCTGATTGCCGCTGATGCGAGCCCATATCAGCGCATGGATTTCCCTGCCATAGGTCTGTTATCAAAGCACTTTTTGGAGCTCCAACGGGATCAGTGGCTATATGATGTCATGACAGCCATTTTGCTGTGCACTTTGGCAGTAGCAGCCGCATCTGATGCATGTCTGCAAAACACGTTTTTGAAATATTGCGAACTGATTGCGGATGCTGAGAACACATATCACCGCATGGAGTTCCCTGCCATAGATCCGCTATCAACGCACTTTTCGTAGCACCCCTGGACCAGTGGTTTTATCAAGTCCTGACAACACTTTCCCAGCGCACTTTGGCAACAGCGGCAGCATCTGACGCATGTCCCCTAAAACGCATTTTTGAAATGTTACAGCCTGATTGCCGATGATGTGAGCCCATGTCACCGCACGGATTTTCCAGCCAAAAATCTGCTATCAACGCACTCTTCGGAACACCCGTTCGACGGCGGCTATATCAAGTCCTGAAAAACGTTTACCTGCGCACGTTGGCAGTGGTGGGAGCATCTGACGCATGTCCGCTGAAAAACGTTTTTGAATTGTTACAGCCTGATTGCCAATGATGTGAGCTCATGTTACCGCATGAATGTGCCTGCCATAAATCTGCTATCACAGCACTTTTTGGAGCGCCCCCTGGATCAGTGGCTGTACGCAGTCCTGACAACCCCTTTTCCTGCGCACTTTAGTAATAGCGGCAGCATATGACGCATGTCCGCTGAAACACGTTTTTGAAATATTACAGCATGATTGCCGATTCTGTGAGCCCATATCACCGCGCGGATTTCCACGGCATAGATCTGTTATCAACGCAGTTTTCGGAGCGCTCCCTAGACCAGTGACTATACTAAGTCCTGGCAACCGTTTTCCAGCGCATTTTGGCAGTAATGGCAGCGTCTGACGCATGTCCACTGAAACACGTTTTTAAAATGTTACAGCCTGATTGCCGATGATGTTAGTCCATATCAGCGCATAGCTTTCCCTGCCATAGATCTGCTATCAACGCACTTCTTGAAGCGCCCCCTGGATCAGTGGCTACATGAAGTCCCGACAACCGTTTTCCTGCGCACTATGGCAGTAGCGGCAGCATCTAACGCATGTCCACTGAAACACGTTTTTGAAATATTGTTACGTAGGAAGGCACCGACGAAAAGCTATTTAGAAGTATATTTACAAGGCAATATGCCACAGTTCCCGTACAAGAATGACTGTTGATTAACCAATGATATATTGTTTGGGAATTGTTGAAACAATACTTCAACAAATTTTCAAAAGCAATTGAGCTTGCTCAACACTTCAACAACAGTATTACCGTTGAGTGTTCTCAATAAACAATTTATTGGGTAATTTGTGCTGATTATTGTAGTTGTTTTTTTTTGTGTAGCAGTTGAGTCCAGTATCAATAATTAGGACTCGCATATGAAGACATTCCAAAAATTTAATGCCAAGCGTTCCAACCTCATTGCTGTCGCTTTGCGGCAGGTAAGTTCTTCTTTCGCCTCGTTTTCATAAAAAGAAAATAACGTGTGACCCATGGGGCGACATTGAACGTCGGCCGCTGAGCCCGGTGCTCTAACCATTAGGCCACGAACGCACGCATGCTCCTCTCGTTCGACAGCCAGCAACTTCTGATATGCTTGGCGCGTGCGCAGCGTGCCACTTCCTCGTGCTGTCGCTAAAGCTGGCGTTGTCAAGCGCCTATCTCTAAAAACTGCAGCGTTAGACTAGCTTCATGACCGCCCAAATTCATAGCGACTTATTTCTTCGCCGGTGTACTTATGCCATCTTGATTTTAACATACACTAGATGACATAGCAACTGGTACGATCCAAAATGAGCACGTTTCGGGGAGCAGAAGAATGCGAAGTTCACTCGCAAACGCGGTGACTACGCGCATGGGGAGTTCCCCAAAAGTAGACACGGCGGCAGCACGGCTGGCGAAAAGGCAGGCCCCGACACGCGACGACGCTGCCTTCGAGCATCCGACGCGCTGTGGGAACCGTAGGATGCAAGCGGCGCACACGCTGCAAACATACACGTGAGAGATCTTCGAATTTCCTGCGACGCACCCTCTGTCCGGAAAGTAAATATAGCTATTTTTATCCAACGGCCGTGGTACTAGAGATAAAACAACGAACACGCTTTGAGATCGCAGCGCGCAGCCGCTGTAACCATTGACTTCAAAGAGCTTCTGATTCAGAAACAGCCGCAACAGTATCGCAGCTAATCGCTGTATCTGCGGCTGCTCCCGACTCTCGCCTTGCAAGAAGCATGCGATTTATTTGAGCCTCGCCGAACTGTCGTGCTCTCCGCTGCTGGACAGGTCCCGTATGTTCAGTTGAATACAACAACACCAAAGCGAAATGAAAGAATACAGGTAACGGACTCTTATCACACCTTACTTGTCACCTCGTCATCTGCAAAGGCGCTATAAACTATTCCAGTAGCGTCACTTTTGTAAAAGTAATAAAATTAGTAGTAATTTTTATTTCTAGGTGGAGCTACCAACGTCAAGGCAGCATTCGGGTGTGTGCGTGTGCGCACGGGGTTGCAACCGTTGCAGTTTCGTTTTGAGCACACTTTTGCAACAGTACACATCATTACCGGTAGTTTCGTAGCCGGATATTTTGGTCGTAGTATTTGTTGCTTACGCTACAAATTAGGTTGTTCTTGAAACATTGTGAAGGTTAGTGGATGAAGAATTATTACTAATTAATTAGTGTTGTTTTTACGTGCGGTTATTTTGCGTTTGAAATGTTTTTATAACTCCATACCATAGTGAAGCTGTGAACGCCTTTCGGACTCAGTTAGTTGGTTGCCTTGTGTGGTGGTTCACGTTCAGTGCATTTGGATGAAAGTATTTTTTTCTTTTAGGACACCATGACGCACATTTTAGTGAAATGCTTTAGCAACGATAAGTGGGACTTTTATCCGTTGAAGTCGTTGGCTGACTCAGCTACTAGTCTTCTATACTGATGTGCGAGCCTGGCTGTTTTGATGAGTTGCGCGGCAGAGGTCATGATGCCTGTTGGAGAGAAGACACCCCGAAGGAGTCGCAGCCGAGCTTCTGCAGATAGGTAAGTAATCTAGTTTTCTTGGGCACGAAGCGTTTTTTCTATTTTGACATTGACAAGCGTGAGATGTTAAGCACACCGTTCACTTTCTTCAACCACACTCGTACCGGAAGGCGGTGTTGCACGTCACGCTTACGCATTTCGTAACTATGGCGACCGCCGTGGCAAATTGGGGCTCGAGGTCGTGGATGCGATCCCTGCAGCGGCCGCATTCCAAAGGAGCGGAATGCAAAAACGCTAGTGCATTGTGCATTGTATGCGTGTAAAAATTTCCAGAAAGTCAAAATTAATACGGAGTCCCCAACTATGACCTGCCTCATAGTCAGAGCGTTGGTTTCGCACGTAAGACATCATCATGATTTTTTTTTTATCCGTAGTGGCTCATCGTATGCCATACGGTTAGTGTGATCACCTTTTGTGCCGTAGCGGTTAAGCGTGCCTCGATTTAGGTTGCGTCTAATGGTGCGGCGCACCGCAAAATATATTTTGCCTCTTTGGGATTTGTGGAGAACGGCCAACCGATTAGCCACAGCTTCCGCGCGGTGACTACACGGATACACAGCGCAAATGAACAGAGGTGTGGTGACAACGTCAGCAAAGAACACAGCCGCCGACGGGCTCGCCTTATCGCCTATCACTGCCAAAACTACCACAGTAAGCATCTTTATCTAGCGCGGCGCGTTTCTGTTGAAGGCGTACTGTATAATTTTAATTGGCGACAACCGAAACGTGTCACCGTTCTCTGCTGCCTCTTTGAGCTGGGCCGATCCGAATGTGCGTAGCTTGCAGAAGCGAAAGGAGTGCCACTCGGCGCGTTGTCGCCTCGAGCACCGTTTGCGCGGTGAACAATGACGCGTGCATGAAGCTAGCTCACTGCACAGACGCTACTGCGCAAAACGCGCAAGGGCGTGTACGCGACGTTCTGCACACAAATCGCGTGGGATGATCGGAGACACGCCGGAGCGGCTAGCTTCAAAGAAGCAGTGCATGTTCTCACTCATATAGGCACGCTCACATCGCTCGCGGCGTATCTTTAGGTCATTCCTGCTGCTGGACTTCTACCCAAAGATTCGATATCTGCCTGGTGTTAAATATGCACTGTCGCATGGTGTTTGGTTCTGCGAGAGAGCAGGGAATATTTCTCCCCGCTGTGAAACATCGCTGTGCGTGTCTTAGCTAACATTTACCGTAGTGACTCATTTCTTCCTTTTCTAGACAGCACTCGTAAAGAGTCGCAAATTTTTACTTGTCAGTATAGTGTGTACTTCTATTTTGTGCGTAGTTATGTGCAGTGTGTGGCAGATTCTGAATCCGCGCAATCTCATTTTCTGTCCGCATTCCCTTCTCGCAGATTACACATGTAGCAAATGCCCAGATGCTAAAGTGTTCTACGTCAAGAGCAGCTTGGCGTCGTGCAAGAGACACCCGTTGATATTGTCACGTGGTAGTGACGGTGAAGAAAGAAGCAATACGGTGGAATACAAAACTAGCTTTTATTGGGCGAACCTGTGCCCACAAAAACAGGCTACACTTATAGCACAACGATAGCGGCGAACACGGTCGGCGATCGTCGGAAAACTGATCAGCGGGTCAAGCGCGTCGGCTTTTATAGATCAGTCGTCGAATGTTCCAGATTAACTGATGGGACCCGCGTGTCTTCCACAAAGTTCTACACCATTCGTGTCACGCGATGAAATCTGATAACACAAGGTTCGGCGACAACAGACACGCGGATAGAAGCGTCGATAACTTTCCAGAAACGTCGGATACATGCAGGCGCGTCCCTCGCTCTGCGATTACAGTTGTTAAGCGGCGAAACGTGGTTGCCCGATAAAGATAAGTACACGTGTCAATATATGGCTGATTCACTAGCAAACTCGCATCTATGTTGCCAGTCTCCATCAAGCGGGATTTTTAACTATATTTTGTGCTGCTCTGTGTTGTACTAGCTGCCGCATGAACGCTGTGAAGGCTTACTTTCGATTTGCTCTGGCTTTTAGTAGTGAAGGACGGGCTACCTTTTGAGGGAAGTATTTCCTTTTGCTTGCGAGAATGTTTACCAGCCTAACCAAGTGATACGTGCGTACTGGAAACAGCAACGCGAACAGAGGCGGACGACAAAATAGGTTGGACCATACACGAGCGCAAGTTCAGCTAAGTTTATTTTTGAAGACAGGGGTATTAAAGACGCTGGTCAACCTGACAAAGGTAAAGAGCCATGCATGCGTGGCAGAAACAGCCACGAGTGACAAGAAAAAAAATATGAAAAAGCCACGTCATGTGGAATAAACGTGCGTGAAAAACGAGAACTATCGGACAAATCTTTCGAAAAAGCGAAATATTTGTCCGATGAGTGATACTACCCAACGAGAAATACTCTTGAGAACTGCAAGTGTTTGCCACTAAGGGCAACAGATAACTTGGTTATGCATTTGTTTCGTTTGTGATCAATAAATATTGCTATTGGATCTCCTCTGGTGTTGAGGTATAGAGCAGAAAGAACGGTTGTTTCATCACAAAGACCAGAACACAAGAGGACTTATGGAAGAATTATTTATTGATCACGAAGAAAAATTCATAAGCAACATTTCTGTGACCCATGGTGGGAAAGAGTTGCTGCAGTATTTCACGTTAATATCACTTACAGGACAAACCTTTCAGTTTTCATGTGTTTTTTTTTTGACGCACGTGTTTGTTCTACAGGAGATGTCTTTCGGTCCTTTTTTGTTCTGCTGGACTGTTTCTGCTGCGCATCCATGGCTTTTTCTTTGTGAAGTTGGCCAATGTGTTTAAAATTTTTGTCTTCACGGATAAACTTCAAGTTGAGTCAGCGTTCATGTGTGTTCCTACCTTAATTCATCCTTCTCGTCTCTGTTTGGGTGGTTGTCAAGTATAAATGTACACCGAATTGGTGAAGTGTCCATAGAATTGATACATAAAATATTTGCGCTGTTTATTTCAGGAAGAACGCTATAGGGTCTTATCTTCTCTGTTTTTAACACTGATGTACATTTTTCTAGTTCAACTTCAAGGAGTCCCCTGAGGAAGCCAGTAAGAGTGATGGTAAGTTCATTAGTGTGAGATTTATGAATTTCATCCATTGAAAGCATGACATGTCACAAGCCTGTAGGTATGCAAGTATTCGTACGTTTTAAACATACTAAGCTCTAGTTTTTGTCATGACGCTGCTTTGTACTATGCTGCATTCTCCAGGCGCAGGAACCTTCTCTTATACCGCCAGTGCATGGGCTGTTTTTGTAAATATTGGAGAAAAACTTGTCTTGAGCTTATATATGCATGTATATTCCTTGAAATTTCTTTTCAACACGGGTGCTGTATCTCCCTCCGTCTTTGCTACTGCTTTGTCCCAATTTTCTTGCAACTTTTATGTATTTTATGCAATAAAATTCTGGTAGCATTTTAATAACATTTTACCTGCGCAATTGAGGTCATTGGCTTTTCGTATACGCATTTATTTGCATTTTTCACTGTCTCACCAATCTGGCTGTCCAGTCATTGAAACCCTTTCCCATCCTTTATGACGATTTCTGGGGTACTTGATATTGCATGTGCAGGTGACCATCTATTTGGCTCTTTAGAATTGTGTTAGCCGTGTGTTACTACCAATTTTCTGTACTAAATAAATATTTTTTCTCTTATCGTTGAAGGTATTAGCCTTGCCTTATCTCTTTATTGACTGAGGTACCACTTAGTTGCTGGGTATAGTGAAAAAGGCCCCAACATGTGCTCTAATTAGCTTTGTGCAAGTCCAGAAAAAATAACTGAAAATGAGCTCACTAAATTGAGGAAATACCACCAACGAACTCTTCTGTACCTCAATTTAGAATATGCAAATGCTGTACTGTTCTTGCAAACCTGGCTCGTCAGAAACATGATTCAGGTGTTCACCATGCCAGACAACTTTCTAAATGAGGTCTCGTCAATTAATAGCTAAGTTGAGTGATGTTATTTTATAATATTGTTACGTAGGAAGACGCAGACGAAACCTATGTACAAACCTATGTACAAATATATTTACAAGGAAAATACGCTGCGCTTGGCCAAGAGGCAACAGCCCGCGCTAGCTTCTAATCGTCGTCGTCGTCTTCACACTGCTGGCCTTTCGTGATCACACATATTGTGCCGTAGCACTACCCCCGGCTGCAAAAGCGCCGTCCCGGAGCGACTAAAGATCGGACTCGGAAGCAGTGTAGTAGGCCTTGAGCCTACTGACGTGTACGACATCACTAGATGCCACAGGAGAGGACGAGGTTGAGCCCACAGGAGCAATTTCGTAAGTCACAGGCGTCACCTGGCGCAGCAAGCGGTAGGGCCCTGTGTATCGCGAAAGAAGCTTCTCTGAAAGTCCGACGTGACGAGAGGGCGACCACAGGAGCACGAGCGCACCAGGTGAAAACTGTACGTCACGATGGCGGGCGTTGTACTGACACTGCTGAGTGGTCTGTGAGGCCGTAAGTCGAGCATGGGCCAGCTGGCGTGCATGGTCGGCGAGGGCGATGGCGTCGCGCGCATACTCGCTTGTTGAGACCGCAGCAGGAGGAAGTGCCGTGTCTAGGGGCAAGGTAGGTTCGCGACCGTACAGTAGATAAAAGGGAGAAAATCCGGCGGTGTCGTGCCGGGAAGAATTGTACGCAAATGTTACGTAAGGAAGGGCAATGTCCCAGTCTTGGTGGTCCTTGGAAACGTACTTGGCCAGCATATCGGTAAGAGTACGGTTTAACCGCTCTGTCAGGCCATTGGTTTGAGGATGGTATGAAGTAGTCAGCTTGTGTTGAATAGAGCAGGATAGCACACTGTCGGCGATAACTTTCGAGAGGAAGTTACGACCACGGTCAGGAAGCAGCTGTCGCGGGGCGCCATGCACTAAGATAATGTCACCCAAGAGAAAGTCCGCGACGTCAGTGGCGCAACTGGTCGGTAGAGCCCGCGTCATAGCGTATCGGGTGGCGTAATCAGTTGCGACGGCTACCCATTTGTTCCCAGAGGACGACGTGGGAAAGGGACAGAGGAGGTCTAATCCAACATGAAAGAACGGTTCCACAGGGACGGTGATCGGCTGGAGATGATCGGAAGGTAGCACCTGAGGCGTTTTCCGACGCTGGCAGGGATCACAGGTAGTAATATAGCGTCGGACGGAGCGAGCGAGACCAGGCCAATAGAAGCGGCGGTGGACGCGGTCGTACGTGCGGGTTACCCCAAGATGTCCTGCAGTGGGTGCGTCATGCATCTCAAAGAGCACAGTCTGTCGTAGATGTTTTGGCACGACAAGAAGAGGATCAGGGCCATCAGGCATAAAGTTCCTTCGGTACAGAATGCCGCCCTGGAGGACATATCGGCGAACGGATGCGTCGGTAGGTGTAGAGCGCAGACGCTCGATGAGTACTCGATGCGATAGGTCTCGGTACTGCTCATCGGTGATGTTAGCGAAGGCAGACACAGAAAAAATGCCGTCGGTGGTACTACTGTCGGCGTCGTAAGGCTCGTCTACCGGGTAGCGAGACAGGCAGTCAGCGTCCTTGTGTAGTCGGCCAGATTTGTAGGTGACAGAGAACGAATAACCTTGGAGGCGTAAGGCCCAGCGACCAAGTCTTCCTGAAGGGTCTTTCAATGAGCATAACCAACGAAGCGCGTGATGGTCTGTGATAACGGAAAAAGGTCGGCCATATAAGTATGGGCGGATCTTCGCAACCGCCCAAACTAGGGCCAGACACTCACGCTCAGTGATGGAATAGTTGCCCTCCGCGTGCGAGAGGAGCCTGCTGGCGTAAGCGATAACACGGTCGTCGCCACGCTGGCGTTGTGCCAGTACTGCGCCAATTCCGTGACCGCTGGCATCAGTACGGACTGCAGAAGGCGAAGAAGGATCGAAATGGGCCAGAGCGGGAGGCGTTGTGAGAAGATCGATTAGAAGCGAGAATGCAGAGGCCTCGTTATCGCGCCACTGGAAAGGGGCGTCTTTTTTCAAAAGCTCGGTTAGTGGTCGTGCTATGGCTGCGAGATTTTTCACGAAACGGCGGAAGTACGAGCAAAGGCCGATGAAGCTGCGCACATCCTTGACACACTTCGGAACAGGGAAGTGCGTAACAGCATGGATCTTGCCTGGGTCCGGTTGTACTCCGTTCGCGTCAACGAGATGTCCAAGGACGGTAATCTGGCGACGGCTGAATTGGCACTTCGATTGGTTGAGTTGCAGACCGGCTCGCCGAAAAACGTCCAGGACTGCTGAGAGGCGCTCGAGGTGTGTAGCGAATGTTGGGGAGAATACTATAACGTCGTCCAAGTAGCACAGGCACGTGGACCATTTGAAACCGTGAAGAAGGGAGTCCATCATGCGTTCAAATGTGGCAGGAGCGTTACATAGGCCGAACGGCATCACCTTGAATTGATAAAGACCGTCGGGTGTTACAAAGGCAGTCTTCTCGCGGTCGAGATCGTCCACGGCAATCTGCCAATAGCCGGAGCGAAGGTCAATAGAGGAGAAATAGCGAGAACGGTGGAGGCAGTCAAGGGCGTCATCAATCCGAGGTAGGGGATACACGTCCTTTTGGTAACCCTGTTAAGGTGCCGATAATCCACGCAAAAGCGCCATGAGCCATCCTTCTTTTTTACCACCACAACCGGTGACGCCCATGGACTATATGACGGTTCAATAATGTTCTTGGCAAGCATTTAGCGAACTTCGGTGTGAATAACTTGACGCTCAGCCGGTGATACTCGATACGGGCGGCGATGAATATTAGGGGCATCTCCGGTAATAATGCGATGTTTAACAGCTGTTGTTTGGGCCAAAGGACGATCGTTAAACTAAAAAATATCTTGGTAGGAAATCAGAACGCGGTAGAGCGCACTAGCGTGCTCGGACGGCATGTCGGGTGCAATCATTCTCTGTAAGTTGGCGATGGTACAAGTTGCCCACTGCGATGGTAGAGGAGGATCGGTTGAATTGTCGTCTACTGAAATCGATGCTACAGAGTGATCCTCGAATGAGCAAAGTTGGGCCAGAGACATCCCGCGTGGCAGCACTTGTGTCGTCAAGCCAAAATTGACCACTGGCACGCAGACGCAATTCGCCGTAATAGATAAAACTGTGTGAGGTAGTGTGATCCAGTGCGTAAGGAGGACGTCTTGCATAGGAGCCGCGATTCAGTGACCGTCGGGCACTGGTGGGGATGACACGAAGTCAACGTAAGTCAGTGCCGAAGGTGGCAAGCGAACGAAGTCGACAGAACTGAGGCGAGTAAGGTGTTGTTCAGCGGGATCCAGAACAAACAGGGTGAAGCGGATAGTATTGGCGGAGCAATCGATGGGAGCAGAATGCACGGAGAGGAAGTCTAAGTCGAGGATGATGTCGTGGGGTCCGTGAGCGATGACTGTGAATATCACGGTAGTGGAGCGATCGGCGAAGGAGACGCGGATGGCACACATACCAATTACAGGGGCTGTTCCGCCATCGGCGACACGGACAACAGGCGTCGTGGCGGGCGTGATTATTTTCCTCAGCTGGTTACGAAGGTCCGCGCTCATTACCGACCAATGCGCCCCAGTGTCTATGAGAGCTGATACAGGAACACCGTCGACTTGCACGTCAAGAAGGTACCGATGAGTGGGCAACGTCAGGAGAGGATTTGGCAGCGTAGGAGCAATGCAGCGTCACTTCGAGTCGCTGCATCGTCTAGTTTACCGGCTGGGAGCGGCGTCCGAAGGGAGTCGGCGAATAGGAACGACGGGGCTGGGGAGAGCGAGATTGTCGTCGTTGGGGCGATGGCGAACGAGAATAGCTGCGGTTCGGCGCGGGAAAATCGGTGGCGGCATTATCTGAGCGGGCAGCATAAGGACGAGAAAGGCCACCTGGGGGGGGGCGAGAGTATGCAGTATATGTAGACTGGTTCAGGGAACTCCAGCGACTGCGACAGTGCCGAGAAATGTGCCCAATTCGATGGCGGTGAAAACAAATTGGCTTGTCGTCTGCAGTGCGCCATACAGAGGGGTTGCGGAAACGTGTTGGGTATAGAGGTGCGGGACGGGGTGGAATCGAAGAAGCCGGGTGGGTATCAGGGCGATGGGCCGAGCTGATGGTGTGAATACCCATGTTGGCGAACTCCTGGCGGACAACTGCCTGGATCAGAGAAACAGTGGCTGCAGGTGCATTGGAGGGGCTGGAGTCAAACGCTGCCGGATAGGCGGCCTCGATCTCACGCCGGACAATCCTGGTAACATCGCCACTGTTGTTGGGACGAGGAGCGTCGGCACAGGAAGATGTCGCTGGGGTGTTGGCCAGACGGGCAAACTGTTGGTCGATACGTCGGCTTTTAGCGAATTCCAGGCGGCGGCACTCTTTTATAGCTGCATCCACCGTCGCCACGTTGTCAAATACGAGCAAGTTGAAGGCGTCATCGGCAATGCCTTTGAAGATGTGGGAGACCTTGTCGGACTCAGTCATGTGTGCGTCAACTTTGCGGCATAGAACCAAGACTTCCGAAATGTATGTGACGTAGGGCTCCATTGACGTCTGCACACGACCGGAAAGCGCCTTCTGCGCGGCAAGTTGGTGACCGTAGGGGTTGCCGAACAAGTCTCGAAGCTTTTGCTTAAGTGAATCCCAACTGGTCAGCTCATCTTCGTGCGTCCGATACCAAACTTGAGGTGTGCCACCGAGGGAAACGACTACGTATATTACAGCCTGATTTTACAGCCAGATTACCGATTCTGTGAGCCCATATCACCGCTCAGATTTCCCTGCCGTAAATCTGCTACCAACGCTCTTTTCGGCGCGCCCCTTGGGCCAGTGGCTATATCAAGTCCTGACAAACGTTTTCCAGCGCTTTTTGGCAGTAGTGGCAGTGTCTTACACATGTCCGCTGAAACACGTTTTTGAAATATTACAGCCTGATTACCGATTCTGTGAGCCCATGTCACCGTATGGATGTCCCTGCAATAAATCTGCTATCAACGCACTTTTTGGAGCACCCTCTTGACATTGGCGATATGCAGTCCTGAAAATTGTTTTCCTGCGCAGTTTGGCAGTAGCGGCAGCGTCTGACGCATGTTCGCTGAAACACGTTTTTGAAATCTTACAGCCACATTGCCGATGATGTGACCCCATGTCACCGCATGGATGTCTGTGCCAAAAATCTGCTATCAACGCACTTTATGGAGCGTCCTCTGGACCAGTGGCTATATCAAGTCCTGATAACCCTTTTCCTGCGCACTGTTGGAGTAGGGGAAATATCTGACGCTTGTCCGCTGAAACACGTTTTTGAAATATTACAGCCTGATGGCCGATTTTGTGAGCCCATGTCTCCGTTCGGATTTCCCTGCCATAGATCAGCTATCAACGCAGTTTTTGCAGTGCTCCCTGGACCAGTGGCTATATTAAGTCCTGTCAACCGGTTTCATGCTCACTTTGGCAGTAGTGGCAGCATCTAAGGCATGTCCGCTGAAACAAGTTTTTGAAATATTACAAACTGATTGCCGATGATTTGAGCCCATATCACCGCATGGATTTCCCTGCCAAAGATTTGCTATCAAAGCACGTTTCGGAGCACCCTCTGGACTAGTGGCTACAACAGTTGCTACGCACTTTGGCAGGAGTGGCAGCGTCTGACGCATTTCCGCTGAAACGCGTTTTTGAAATGTTACAGCCTAATTGCCGATGACTTGAGCCCATATCACCGCATGCATTTCCTTGCCGTAGATATGCTATCAAAGCACTTTATGGAGCTCCCGCTCCATCAGTGGCTACATGAAGCCCTGACAACCATTTTCCTGCACACTTTGGTAGTAGCGGCCACATCTATGCAAGTCCGCTGAAACACATTTTTTAAATGTTACAGCCTGATTGCGGATGATGTGAGCCTATGGGACCGAACGGATTTCCCTGACATTGATATGCTATCAACGCTCTTTTCGGAGTGCTCGTTGGACCGTGGCTATATCAAGTCCTGAAAAACGCTTACCTGCGAACTTTGGCAGTAGTTGGAGCTTCTGACACATGTCCGCTGAAACACGTTTTTGAATTGTTTCAGCGAGATAGCCCATGATGTGAGCCCACGTCACCGCATGGATGTGCCTGACATAAATCTGCTATCAAAGCACTTTTTGGAGCCCCCCTTGGTTCAGCGGCTATATGGAGTCCTGACAACCGTTTTCCTGCGCACCTTGTCAGTAGCGACAGCATCTGACGCATGTTCGCTAAACAGGATTTTGAAATATTACAGTATGATATCCGATGCTATGAGCCCATATCACCGCACTGAACTCCCTACCGTAGATCTGCTAAAACGTACTTTTCGGTGCGCCCCCTGGACCAGTGGCTATATTAAGTCCTGCGAATCTTTTTCGTGCGCACTTTCGCTGTAGCGGCAGCATCTGACGCATGTCCACTGAGACGCGTTTTTGAAATGTTACATCCTGATTGCCGATGATGGGAGCCCATATCACCGCATGGATTTCCCTGCGATACATCTGCTATCAAAGTATATTTTGGAGCTCGCGCTGGATGAGTGGCTATATGAATTCCTGAGAACCGTTTTCCTGCGCGCTTTGGTAGTAGCGGCCGCATCAATGCATGCCCGCTAAACACGTTTTTGAAATATTACAACCTGATTGCGGATACTGAGAGCACAAATCATCGCACGGAGTTCGCTGCCAGAGATCTGCTATCAACACACTTTTCGTAGCACCCCTGGGCTAGTGGCTCCATCAAGCGCTGACGACCATTTTCCTGCGCATTTTGGCATAGCGGCAGCATCGGACATATATCCGATGAAACATGTTTTTGAAATATTACAGCCTGATTGCGATTCTGTGGGCCCATAACACAGAGCGGATTTCCCTACCATAAATCCGCTATAAACGCAATTTTTGGAGCACCTGCTAGACCAAGTCATGACAACCGTTTTCCTTCGCACTTTACAAGTAGCGGCAGCGTCTGACGCACTTCCACTAAACAAGTTTTCAAATGTTACAGCCTGATTGCCGATGATGTGAGCCCATGTCGCCGCATGGGTGTGCCTGCCGTATATCTGCTGTCAAAGGACTTTTCCGAGCCTGCCATGGATCAGTGGCTATATGAAATCCTGACAACCATTTTCCTGCGCACTTTGGCTGTAGCGGCAGCATCTGGCGCATGTCCGCTAAACAGGATTTTGAAATATTACTACATGATATCCGATGGTGTGAGCTTATAGTACAGCACTGAGTTCCATGCCGTAGATCTGCTATCGACGCACTTTTCGGTACGCCCCCTGGACCATAGGCTATATTAAGTCCTGACAACTGTTTTACTGCGCATTTCGCAGTAGCGGCAGCATCTGACGCATGTCTGCTAAACACGTTTTTGAAATATTACAACCTGATATCCAAAGCTGTAAGCCCATATCGCCATACGGAGTTCTCTGCCATAGATCTGCTATCAACGTATTTTTCGGTGCGCCTCCAGGCCCAGTCGCTATTTTAAGTCCCGAAAACCGCTTTTCTGCGTATTTTGGCAGTAGCGGCAGCATCTGACGCATATCCGATGAAACATGATTTTGAAATATTATAGCCTGATTGTCGAATTTATTAGCCCATATCACTGCACGCAGTTCCATGCAATAGATCTGCTATCAACGCACTTTTCTTTGAACCATTGGACTAGTGGCTATATCAAGTCCTGACTACCATTTTCTTGCGCACTTTGGCAGTAGCGACAGCATATGACGCATATCCGCTGAAACTCGTTTTTGAAATGTTACAGCCTGATTGCCGATGATGTGAGCCAATGTCAACGCACGGACTTCTCTGCCATAGATCTGCCATCAAGGCACTTTTTCGAGCGCTGCATATATCAGTGGCAATGCGAAGTCCTGGCAATGGTTTTCCTGCGCAATTTCGCTGTAGCGGCAGCATCTGACACATGTCCGTTAAGCACGCTTTTGAAATATTACAGCCTTATTGCCGGTGCTGTGAGCCCATATCTCCGCACGGAGACCGCTTCCATGAATGTGCTATCAAAGCACTTTTCGGAGCACCTCAGGAGAAGTGGCAATATGAAGGCCTGACAACGGTTTGCCTATGCACTTTGGCAGTAGCGGCAGCATCTGATGCATGTCCGCTAAACATGTTTTTGAAATATTACAACCTGACTGCGGATGCTGAGAGCACATATCACCGCACGGAGTTCCCTGTCATAGATCTGCTATCAACGCACCTTACGTTGAATCCCTGGACTAGTGGCTATATCAAGTCCTGACAACCATTTTCCTGTGCACTTTGGCAGTAGCGGCAGCATGTGACGCATGTCCGCTGAAACACGTTTTAGAATTGTTAGGGCGTGATTGCCGATGATGTGAGCCCATGTCACCACATGGTTGTGCCTGCCATAGATCTGCTATCAACGAAATTTTCGGCGCGCCCCCTGGACCACTGGCTATATTAAGTCCTGAAAACCGTTTTCCTGTGCATTTAAGCAGTAGGACCATCATCTGACGCATGTCCGGTGAAACATATTTTTGATATATTACAGCCTGATCGCCGAATTTGTGAGGCCATATTGGCACGTTTACTTATCTTTATCGGGCGACAACGTTTCGCCGCCTAACACATGTTATCGCACAGCGCGGGACACGCCTGCATGTTGCCGAAGTTTCTGGAAAGTTATCGATGCTTCTAGCCACTGTCTGTTGTCGCCGAACCTTGTGTTGTCTGATTTCATCGCCTGACGCGAATGGTGTAGAACTTTCTGGAAGGCACGCGGGTCCCAACGATTAGTCTGGAACATTCGACGACTGCTGTATAAAAGCCCACACGCTTGACCCGCTGATCAGGTTTGCGACGATCGCCGACCGTGTTTGCCGCTATCGTTGTGCTACAAGTGTTGCCTGTTTTTGTGGGCACAGGTTCGCCCAATGAAAGTTTTGTCTTTGACGCTATTGCTACCGTCATAGAGAAAGGGATTGAACAAGAGCGGTCACTCGGCGAAAATTGGAAACAGGAAACACGTCACGCTATGCTTTTAACATAGACGAATTGGGGTCGCAAGCATCGAGAAAAAGAAGAATGTGAAATGAGATTAACAGAAATTGTTTTATTTTTTTTTATTCTTTCCCGGAAAAATTAAAAATATCTGCGTATAAATTAAGTTAAACTTTGCGGCTTACTTTCGTTGCCTAGCGACAGGCGAACTGGCGAATGACGAGCCAAATGTTTACGTCATTCGTCAGACTCACCGCCGAAGCGAGAGCGACCGGCCGCGCATCTGAGCGTTGGCCTGTTTGGTCACCCGTCTGACTGTTTTTCTATTTTGGGATTTAGCCTGGTTTGGTGGCCTCCCGGCGAATTATTGCGTTCATTCGGAACTTCTACAAGGCAGCACTGCACTATTGGACTACGGCAAGGTGAGAAACTTTGTTCGACAGTCTGCGACGCACTTCAAGCAATTAGGCTTACTGCCCGGCAACTAGGCTAGACTTGTGACGCAGTTAACGAAAAACAGCGTGGCCGTCGTGGAGCAGTTTATTTGAATTAAAGAATCGCACTGGGAGATGTTTGCGACGCTTCCTGTAAGCCCCAATATTGTTTTAACTAATTTCGGTAGTTTTTGGGCACGCTAGTCGCACAGGGTGCTGTGACGCAGTTTCGCGTGTACTGAATTTTACTGCGAGAAGTTTTGGCGCTTCCTCTGACTGCCAACATTATTGAAACTAATTTCATTACTTTTGGGGCCACCTTTCGAGCACAGTGGGTGCGCCTGGCGCCGTGACTCGGTTGGCGAAAATCAGCTCGGCCGTGGTGCGCGGTTTCGCGCTTTAATGCACTGACAAGTTCACGGCGCTGTTCTTTCTCTGACGCTAAACATTGTTGAAAATTATTTTCGACACTTAGTGTTATGAGGCCCGCTCGCCGCGCCTGTTGTGACGCAGCGAAAAGCAGCTCGGTCGTGTTGACAGTTAGTTTGGCGCGTACTGAATCTTACTCCGACAAATTTGTCGCAATTTTTATGTCCCCGCAACAATTTAAGCCTTCTTTCAGTACCCACGCTTGTCGAAAACGCGACGAGCAATCGTCAAGAGTGATAACACGGGAGTGCGTTGCTTGCGCCTTTCAGAACGCAGAAGTGATAAGCCAAGGAGCTCAAACGCCAGGAACTAGTAACTCGAAATTCTGTCTTCTGAACGGCACCCACGCATTTTGTCTTGAGTGCGAGTAGAAGGAATTCTGCGAACGTCCAGCATGCTCTGGTTGAGAGCCTGTGTTGTGGCCACCTCTGTGTATTCGTAGCGTACTATCGCGTCGGTTGTAGCCAAGTTCGCGAAACGCGCCGTTGCCCGCGCATTCGTGCCATTAAAGTGCAGGAAATAAGTATTGGGAAGAGGGGAATGTTTGGAATTAGAATGTGTTTGTGGTATGTACGGTATTGCTTGGGATGAGTCGGGTATTTTCTACGCCGTGTGTGTAAATACGAACTGCTTTTGTTTGTAATGCCACCCACTCACCACTTTCGCACGCTTCGCCTCTACAGTCATTATTCTTAGATGTTAATACCAAAATAACGCTTGTAATTTTTTTCAGCTTACATCGTCTGGTGGAGCTTCCTGCGGAAACTACTGCTGCTTACCTGGCGCCACATCGCTGGATGAATGCACAAAAAGCCCGCGACGAGCATTTACAAAGAATAAAATAAACGTTAATCTTTCCACATTTCACAAGGTGTCTTGCGTCTTTATGAAATTGTACGTGGCACATATTCAATGGAGGCTTGTGAAGATCGTTCGCGATCAATTTTACTTTATAAAATAATTTGCACATAAATATTTAATAAATAAAAAATAAATATGTAAATAAATATTTGCTGCAAAAGCAAAAAAAAAAGAACGGAGCCGGCGTCACGCGCACCAGCTAGAATTCAAAACGCGCGCGCACAAAACCGAAACCGGAAGTGTGCTTCAGGTTTTAACATCGACGGCTTGGTGCGCTGCAGTCAATTCGGCCGCTGGGCTCTATGGGAGTGTCCCCTCTTATTGTATTCCTTTCTCTATGCTACCGTGTTATTCAACGTCACCACCACGTGACAATATCACCACGCGTATTGCCCTGCCATAGATCTGCTATCAACGCAGTTTTCGGAGCGCTCCCTAGAACAGTGGCTATATCAAGTCCTGAAAACCGTTTTCTTGCGCATTTTGGCAGTAGTGGCAGCATCTGACGGATGTCCGATGAAACATGCTTTTGAAATATTACAGCCTCATTGCCGAATTTGTGAGCCCATATCACCGCGCGTATTTCCCTGTCATAGATCTGCTACCAATCCACTTTTTGGAGCACCCCCTGGATCAGTGGCTATATTAAGGCCTGAAAACCGTTGTCCTGCGCGCTTTTGCTGGAGCGGCAACATCTGACGCATCTCCGCTGAAACCCGATTTTGAAATGTTACAGCCTGACTGCCGTTGATGTGAGCTTATATCACCGCATGCATTTCCAGGCCATATTTATATTATTTGGGGTTTTACGTGCCAAAACCACTTTCTGATTATGAGGCACGCCGTAGTGGAGGACTCCGGAAATTTTGACCACCTGTGGTTCTTTAACGTGCACCTAAATCTAAGTACACGGGTGTTTTTCGCATTTCGCCCCCATCGAAATGCGGCCGCCGTGGCCGGGATTCGATCCCGCGACCTCGTGCTCAGCAGCCCAACACCATAGCCACTGAGCAACCACAGCGGGTAGGCCATAGATCTGCTATTAACGTACGTTTTGGAGCTCCCGCTGGATCAGTGGCTATATGAAGTCCTCAGAACCGTTTTTCTGCGCACTTTGGCAGTAGCGGTCGCATCTGTTGGATGACCGTTAAACACGTTTTTGAAATATTACAACCTGATTGCGGATGCTGAGAGCCCATGTCACCGAATGGATTTCCCTGCCGTAGATCTGCTATCAACGCACTCTTTGGAGTGCTCACTGGAGCGTGGCTATCTCAAGTCTTGAAAAACGCTTACCTGCGAACTTCGGGAGAAGTGGGAGCATCTGACGCATTTGCGCTGTTTTAGGTTTCTGAAACTTTACAGCCTGATTGCCGATTCGGTGAGCCCATATGACCGCGCGGATTCCTGTTGGATTGATCTGCTTTTAACGCACTTTTTGGAGCACCCTCTGCATCAGTGGCTACATCAAGTCCTGACAGCCCTTTTTCCTGCGCCCTTTGGTAGTAGCGGCAGCATTTGACGCATGTCCGCTGAAACACGTTTTTGAAATATTACAACATGATATTCGATGCTGTGAGCCCATATCACCACATGGAGTTCCCTGCTGTTTATCTGCTATCAACGCACTTTTCGTAGCACCCCTGGACCAGTAGCTATATTAAGTCCTGAGAACCATTTTCCTGCTCACTATGGCAGTAGCGGCAGCATCGTACGCATGTCCGCGGAAACACGTTTTTGAAATGTTACAGCGTGATTGCCGATGATGTGAGCCCATGTTGCCACATGGATGTGCCTGCCATAAATCTGCTATCAAAGCACTTTTTTGAGCGCCCCCTGGATCAGGGGCTATAGGAAGTCCTGACAAACGCTTCCCGGAGCGATTTGGCAGTTGTGACAGAATCTGACGCATGTCCGCCGAAACACCTTTTTGAAATGTTACAGCGTGATTGCCAATGATGGGAGCCCATATCACCGCATGGATTTCCCGGCCATAGATCTGCTATCAAAGCAGTTTTTGCAGCGCCCCATGGATCAGTGGCTATACGAAGTCCTGACAAATGTTGTCTGAGTACTTTGGCAGTAGCGGCCGCATCTGATGCATGTCCCCTAAACATGTTTTGGAATATTACTACCTGACTGTGGATGCCGAGAGCACATATCACCACATGGAGTTCCCTGCCATAGATCTGCTATCAACGCACTTTTCGTTGAACCCCTGGACTACTGGCTATATTAAATCCTGACAACCATATTCCGGCGAAATTTGGCATTAGCGGCAGCATCTGACGCATGTCCGCTGAAACACGTTTTTGAATTGTTACGGTGTCATTGCCGATGATTTGAGCCCACGTAACCGCACGGAGTTCCCGGCCATGGATCAACGCACTTTTCGGAGCACCTCTGAACCAGTGGCAATACCAAGGCCTGACAGCCGTTTTCCTACGCGCTTTGGCAGTCACGGCTGCATCTGATGCATGTCCGCTAAACATGTTTTTGAAATGTTGCAATGTGACTGCGGATGCTGAGAGCACATATCACCGCACGGAGTTCCCTGCCATAGATCTCCTATCAATGCACTTTTCGGTGCGCCCCCTGGACTAGTGGCTATATTAAGTCCTGAAAACCATTTTCCTGAGCATTTGGCAGTAGCAGCATCATCTGACGCATGTCCGATGAAACATTTCTTTGAAATATTACGGCCTGATCGCCGAATTTGTGAGCCCATAATGGCACATGTAGTTATCTTTATCGGGTGACCACGTTTCATCGCCTAACAAATGTTACCGCACAGCGCGGTACACGCCTGTATCTATTCGAAGTTTCTGGAAAGTTATCGATGCTTCTAGCCGCTGTCTGTTGTCGCCGAACCTTGCGTTCTCTGATTTCATCGCCTGACGCGAATGGTGTAGATCTTTGTTGAAGGCACGCGGATCCCAACGATTAGTGTGGAACATTCGACGACTGCAGCATAAAAGGCGATGCGCTTGACCCGCTGATCAGATTTTCGACGATCGGCGATCGTGTTTGCGCTATATTTGTGCTATAAGTGTAGCCTATTTTTGTGGGCACAGGTTCGCCTAATAAAAGTTAGTTTTGCCTTTCACAGTATTGGTACTGTGTTATTCAACATCACCACCACGTAACATCTGGTGGTGGTGCTAGTGCGTTCATGTACCGAACGCCCCCGCAAAGCCGTGATCCAAGCCCGAAGTCCGAGGATAAAAGCGACATCGCCCAAGACCAGAGTGCTTGCCGCCGACTGCAAGGACTGCCCCCAGAGCACGGGCTTCTACCTGAGACGAGCAGGAAGATTGCCACCAAATCCTACCCAATGGCAACCCCAGTGTCCTCCGTTGTGCTGCAGCAGCCCCGGGAGCCCCCGACGTTCCGCGGTTCAACATTCGAGGACACGGAAACCTGGCTCAGGACGTATCAGAGGATCGCTGCATTTAACAGCTGGAACAGCGACGACAAACAGCGACATGTCTTCTTCGCATTGGAAGACGCTGCCAGGACATGGTTCGAGAACAGAGAAGCCACCTTAACGACCTGGGACCTTTTCCGAAGCGGCTTTCTGCAGACATTCACAAATGTCCTACGCCGAGAACGAGCCCAAGCAGTACTAGAAACCCGAGTGCAGCTGCCTAAAGAGAAAGTGTCAGAGGAAAAGAAAGCCCGGCTACTGACGCGTGGTGTAAAGGAGGAACTTTTCGCCGGTATTGTACGAAGCCCGCCGAAGACTGTCAACGAGTTTCTTCGCGAGGCCATTAGAATGGAGAAGAGTCTGGAAATGCGGAACCGGCAATTCAACCACCGCCCGAATTCGACAAGCTACGTCGGAGTTCAGTCACTCGCCACCGACGACGTGCGCGAGACTTTCCGAGCGGTCGTGCGGGAGGAGCTACAGAAGCTGTTCCCGTGGTCAAAGCCTCAAGTGCCTTCGATTGCCGACGTCGTATCAGAGGAGCTCCAACAACAACTCGGATGAAACGCCGCAGCCTAAGCCGCGAACGATGACATACGCTGCTGTAGCCCGCCGTCACGTTCCCCCTCCGCGCCCACGTGTGGCCCAGTGACGACACAGTGCCGTCGTCCACCACCACCCCCGCCGCCAGCACGCCAGCCCGTCACCCCACGCGGCATTCGAAGGAAGACCGACGTTTGGAGCGCCCCCGACCACCGTCGGCTTTGCTATCACTGCGTAGAAGCCGGGCACATCTACCGCCGATGCCGACGCCGGGAGATGGGACTCCGAGGGTTCGCCGATAACGCGCCGCGACCCCAGATTGGCAAACGACCTCGCGATATCGCAGACTACATCGCCGCCACTCAGTGGTGCCCTCGACGACCATCGCGTTCGCCGTCGCCCGGCCGCTACTTGTGGCCGCAGTGCCGTCCATACACTGGCCCAGCACAGGGCCGCTCTGCGAGCCATATCCAAAAAACTAAAAGCAGCAACCGACGGAGGTGCGGTTGCTGCTCGTCGAACTGACGAAGATCCTCCGCCGCCGACGAAGGCGACGAAGAGACCATCTAGACGACGTAATAGCGGCACGCCACCGTCCCGACGAAATCAGGAAGCCAAGACTACACCGACGAAAGAAAATTGACGACGCGACGTTCCAACTTCAGTTCAACACGACGCAGCCGTTATCCGACGCCAAGACCTAACTGCAACGCCAGACAAAGAACCACCGACCTCGAGATGCTTCTGGACTGCCACTCAGTTACCGCCTTAGTGGACACAGGGGCTGATTACTCCATCATGAGCGGACCCATCGCCGCGCAGTTGAAGAAAGTTAAAAGTGCATAGAAAGGCCCTCTAATTCGGACCGCTGGAGGACACCTCATCACGCTGATTGGAATCTGTACGGCAAGAATAACCATTCATGACCGGACATACCCTGCCACCTTCGTCATCCTCCAACAGTGTTTACGAGACGTCATTCTAGGCATGGACTTCCTGGGCCAACACGGCGCAATCATCGACCTGAAGTCGAAGTCAATAACGCTGTCGGAAGATAAAGCGATGCCGCCGGAGAGCCCTCGTAGTCACCACGCTTTGACTATGCCGAAAGATCGAGTGAGCATCCCACTCTCGCTCCAGCATTGTTATTTCGGTCGCCACGAAACACCCGTTGACGTAGAAAGCGTCATCGAAGGCGACCGACGTCTACTGCTAGACCGTGAAATTTGCGTCGCAAGAGGGACCGCTCGACTGCATGGAGGGAAAACTGAAGTGTTGCTGACAAACTTCAGCCAGGAGTTCAAGCACATCAATAAGGGCATGACGATTGCGGACATCGAGAAAATTCTGGAAATCAGTATTGCGTTCGTCCTCTCGGATTCCGCCAAATCTACCCCGACGACCCTGGTTCCCGAACCAGACTACGACATTAATCCAAGTATTCCCGTCATTAAGCAACAGCAGCTCAGAAGTCTGCTCCGACGATACAAAGGTTGCTTTTCGACGTCATCGAGGATTCGAGAAACACAAGTCGCCAAGCATCACATAATCACCGACGAGTGCGCTCGACCACTCCGCCAGAGTCCTTACCGAGTTTCGACGCGATAACGTGAAGCTATAAGAGAAGAAGTCGACAAAATGCTGCGCGACGACATCATCCAGCGGTCGAAAAGCCCGTGGGCATCCTCTGTTCTCCTGGTGAAGAAAAATGTCGAAACCCTACGTGTCTGCATCGTTTATCGTCGTCTGAGCCAGATCACGAAAAAGGACGTACACCCCCTCCCACGGATAGACGACGCATTGGATCGGCTCTGCAACGCTAAGTACTTCTCGTCGATGGACCTCAAGTCTGGCTATTGGCAAATAGAAGTCGACGAAAGAGATCGCGAAAAGACCGCCTTCATCACCCCAGACGGCCTCTACGAATTCAAGGTTATGCCATTTGGACTGTGCTCAGCGCCTGCAACGTTCCAACACGTGATGGACACCGTGTTAGTAGGATTGAAGAGGCAGAGCTGTCTCGTTTTCTTGGATGACGTCGTTGTCTTCGCCGCAAATTTCGACGATCACTTTAGGCGGCTTGCAAGAGTACTAGACACCATCAAGTCATCAGGGCTCACTCTGAAGCCAGAAATGTGCCGCTTCGCTTACGATGAGCTTTTGTTCCTACGCCCCGTCATCAGCAAATCAGGAGCTCGCCCCGACCCGCAGAAGACAGATGCCATCGCAAAGTTCCCGCACCTCATCGACAAGAAGGCACTGCGTAGATTCGTGGCATGTGTGCCCACAACAGGCGATTTGTCAAGGAATTTTCACGCATCGCTCAGCCGCTCACACAGCTAACTAAATGTGACGTCGAGTTCAAGTGGGAAACACCGCAGGCGGACGAAATTCAAGAACTCAAACGACGCATGCAGTCACCGCCCATAATTGCGCACTTCGACGAGCACGGCGATACCGAAATAGACACTGACGCTAGTATCCTAGGCCTGGGTGCCGTCCTAGTCCAGAGAAAAGATGGACATGAGCACGTGATAGCTTACGCTAGCCAGTCGTTTTCAAAAGCGGAAGGCATTTATTCTACAACCGAAATGGAATGCCTCGGCATCGTTTGGGCTACAGCAAAATTTTGGCCTTACCTATATGGCACACCATTCAAAGTCGTCAGCGAGCATCACGCGTTGTGTTGGCTAGCTAACTTAAAAGACCCTTCAGGACGGCTGGCACGGTGGAGCCTCAGACTACAAGAATACGACATCACTGGAGCATACAAGTCCGGACGAAAACACTCATATGCCGATTGCCTATCACGCGCCCCAATTGACCCACCGCCGCAAGATGACGAGGATGACGACGCCTTCCTTGGAATAATTAGCGCGGGAGACTTCGCCGAACAGCAACGAGGAGACCCGGAGCTAAAAGCCCTAGTCAAGTATTTTGAAGGGCACACCGACATTGTCCCTAGAGCATTTAAGCGTGGATTGCCTTCGTTCACGCTTCAAAACAACCTACTCGTAAAGAAGAACTTCTCACCAGTCCTCGCCAACTACCTTCTTGTGGTTCCGTCGCCGCTGCGTCCAGAAGTACTGCACGCTCTACGTGACGATCCGACCGCTGGGCACCTCGGTTTCTCCCGGACGCTATCGAGGATACAAGAAAGGTATTACTGGCCGAATCTAACCACCGATGTCGCCCGTTACGTAAAGACTTGCCGAAACTGTCAGCAACGCAAGAGACCACCGAAAAGGCCAGCGGGATTACTACAGCCGATGAAGCCTCCTCGCCGACCATTCCAGCAGATTTGGATGGATATGTTGGGGCCGTTTCCGATGTCAACCTCCGGAAATGAGTGGATCGTCGTGGCGACGGACTATCTAACCCGCTTCGCTGAAACTAAAGCTCTACCGAAACGCAGTGCAGCCGAAGTGGTGAAATTTTCCGTCGAGTATATCCTCCTGCGACATGGTGCTCCCTAAGTCCTCATCACCGAGAGAGGAACGGCTTTACAGCAGAGCTCACGCAAGCCATTCTGCAATACAGCTAAACAAATCACAGGAGGACACCTGCCTACCATCCGCAGACGAATGGCCTCACGGAGCGCCTGAACAAGAGCCTCACCGACATGCTAGCAATGTATGTCGACGTCGAGCACAAGACGTGGGATGCGGTCCTGCCGTACGTAACAGTCGCTTACAACACGTCAGTGCAAGAAACAACACAGATAACGCTATTTAAGCTGGTTTACGGCAGGAACCAGACGACGACCCTCGACGACATGCTGCCGCATATGACTGAGGAGGAAAATCTTGACGTCGCTACATATCTCCAACGCGCCGAAGAAGCCCGACAGCTCACGCGCCTGCGAATCAAGAACCAGCAGAGGACCGACAGCCGACACTACAACCTCCGACGACGCTTCGTCGAGTACCTCCCGGCGACCGTGTTTGGGTGTGGACCCCGATAGGCCGACGAGGACTCAGTGAGAAACTACTGCGACGCTACTTCGGACCCTACAAGGTCATCCGACGTATTGGCGCACTGGACTATGAGGTCGTGCCAGAGGGCATTTTGCGTTCACAGCGGCGCCACGCACGATCTGAAGTGGTCCACGTGGTGCGCGTTAAACACTTTTACGGACGCTGACGAACTTCTTTATTTTGTTGTTTTCTTTGCTACGAGTGCTTTTATTTATTACTTTCGTTTGTCCGCAGCATCGGGTCGATGCTTTTTAAGAGGGGGGGTATTGACGCGTGTACTTATCTTTATCGGGTGACCACGTTTCGCCGCCCAACAAATGTTATCGCAAAGCGCAGAACGCGCCTGCTTTTATCCGATGTTTCTGGAAACTTATCGATGCTTCCATCCACTGTCTGTTGTCGCCCAACCTTGTGTTATGTGATTTCATCGCCTTACGCGAATGGTGTAGAAATTTGTGGAATGCACGCGGGTCCCAATGATTAGTCTGGAACATTCGATGACTGCTGTATAAAAGCCGACGCGCTTGACCCGCTGATCAGATATTTGACGATCGCCGACCGCATTCGCCGCTATCGTTGTGCTAAAAGCGTAGCCTGTTTTTGTCGGCACAGGTTCGCGCACTAAAAGTTCGTTTTGCCTTTCGCAGCATGGCTACTGTGTTATTCAACGTCACCACCCCGCGAAATTATCATCGCGCGTATTTCCCTACCATAGATCTGCTATCAACGCAGTTTTCGGAGCGCTCCTTGGACCAGCGGCTATACGAACTCTTGACAAACGTTTTCCTACGCAATTTGGCAGTAGCGGCGGCATCTGACGCATGTCCGCTGCTTTAGGTTTTTGAAATATAACAGCCTTATTGCTGATTCGGCGAGCCCGTATGACCGCCGGGATCCCCTGGCCATAGATCTCAACCCACTTTTTGGAGCACCCCCTGGATCAGTGGCTATACCAAGTCCTGATAACCGTTTCCCTGCGCACTTTGGCAATAGCGGCAGCATCTCGCGCATTTCCGATGTGAGGTTTTTGAAATATTACATCCCGATTGCCGATTCGGTGAGCCCATATGACCGCTCGGGTTCCCCTCCCATAAATCTGCTATCAACGCACTTTTTGGAGCAGCCCCTGGATCAGTGACTATATCAAATCCTGATAACCATTGTCCTGCACGCTTTCGCTGTAGCGGCAACATCTGACGCATGTCCGCTGAAAGCTGTTTTTGAAATGTTACAGCCTGATTGCCGTTGATGTGAGCTTATATAACCTCGTCCATTTCGCTGCCATAGATCTGCTAATAAAGTACTTTTTGGAGCTCCCGCTGGATCAGCGGCTATATGAAGTCCTGACAACCGTCTTCCTGCGCACTTTGGCAGTAGCAGTTGCATCCGTTGGATGTCCGTTAAACACGTTTTTGAAATATTACAACCTCGTTGCGGATGCTGAGAGCCCATGTCACCGAACGGATTTCCCTGCCATATATCTGCTATCAGCGCACTTTTTGGAGTGGTCGCTGCACCGTGGCTATATCAAGTCCTGAAAAACGCGTACCTGCGAACTTTGGTAGTAGTGGGAGCATTTGACGCGTGTCTGCTGTTTTAGGTTTTTGAAACATTACAGCCTGACTGCCGATTCGGTGAGCCCATGTGACCGCGCGGATTCCCGTGCCATGGATCTGGTTTTAATGCACTTTCTGGAGCACCCTCTGGATCAGTGGCTACATCAAGTCCTGGCAACCCTTTTTCCTGCGCACTTTGGCAGTAGCGGCACCATTTGACGCATGTCCGCGGAAACACGTTTTTGAAATATCACAACATGATATCCGATGCTGTGAGCCCGTATCACCACACGGAGTTCGCTGCTGTCGATCTGCTATCAACGCACTTTTCGTAGCACCCCTGGACCAGTGGCTATCTTAAGTCCTGTAAACCGTTTTTTGCGCATTTTGGCAGTAGCGGAGCATCTGACGCATATCCGATGAAGCATGTTTTTGAAATATTACAGCCTGATTGTCGAATTTGTTAGCCCATATCACCGCGCGTATTTCCCTGCCATAGACAGGGAAATACGCGCGGTGACAGGCAGTTGAGCGCACCCATGTACCAGTGGCTATATCAAGTACTGACAACCGTTTTTCTACGCAATTTGGCTGTAGCGGCCGCATCTGACGCATGTCCGTTGCATAAGATTTTTGAAATATTATAGCCTGACTGCCGATTCGGTGAGCCCATATGACTGCGCGGATTCCCCTGCCATAGATCTCCTATCAACGCACTTTTTGGAGCACCCACTGGATATGTGGCTGTATGAAGTCCCGACTACCGTTTTCCTGCGAACTTTGGCAGTAGAGGCAGCATCTGACGCAAGTCCGCTAAACACGTTGTTGAAATATTACAACATGATATCCGATGCTGTGAGCCCATATCACCACACGGAGTTGCCTGCTGTTCACCTGCTATCAATGCACTTTCCGGTGAGCCCCCTGGACCAGTAGCTATATTAAGTACTGACAACCGTTTTACTGCGCGTTTTGGCAGTAGCGGCAGGATCTGACGCATGTCCTAAGAAACATGTTTTTGAAATAATACAGCCTCATTGCCGATTCTGTGAGCCCATATCACCGCGCGGATTTAGCTGCCATAGATCTGCTATCAACGCACTTTTGGAGCACCCTCTGCATCAGTGGCTATATCAAGCCCTGAGAACCGTTTCCCTGGGCCCTTTCGCTGTAGCGGCACCATCTGACGCATGTCCGCTGAAACACATTTTTGAAATGTTAGAGGCTGATTGCTGATAATGTGAGCCCATATCACCGCATGGAGTTGCCTGCCATAGATCTGCTATCAACGCACTTTGCACTGCACTCCCGGGACCAGTGGCTATATGAAGTCCTGACAACCGTTTTCCGGCGCACTTTGCCAGTAGCGGCCGCATCTGATGCATGTCCGCTAAACATGTTTTTGAAATATTACAACCTGACTGCGGATGCTGAGAGCATCTATCATCGCACGGTGTTCCCTGCCACGATCCAAGCCCGAGGACAAAACCGACGCCACCCAAGACCAGCGTGCTAGCCGCCGACTGCAAGGACTGCCGCCAGAGCACGGACTTCTACCTGAGACGAGCAGGAAGATTGCCACCAAGTCCACCCCAATGGCTGCCCCAGCATCCCCCATCATGCTGCAGCAGCCCAGGGAGCCCCCCACGTTCCGCGGTTCAACATTCGAGGACCCGGAAACCTGGCTCGAGAGGTACGAGAGGGTCGCTGCATTTAACAGCTGGAACAGCGACGACAAACTGCGACATGTCTTCTTCGCATTAGAAGACGCTGCCGGGACGTGGCTCGATAACAGAGAGGCCACCTTAACGACCTGAGACCTTTTCCGAAGCGGCTTGCTGCAGACATTCACAAGCGTCGTACGCCGAGAACTAGCCCAAGCACTACTAGAAACCCGAGTGCAGCTGCCTAACGAGACCACCTCGATTTTTACAGAAGAAATGAGCCGCCTATTCCGCCGCGCCGACCCGGAAATGTCCGAGGAAAAGAAAGTCCGGCTACTAATGCGTGGGGTAAAGGAGGAACTTTTCGCCGGTATGGTACGAAACTCACCGAAGACCGTCGGCGAGTTTCATCGCGAGGCCACTAGCATCGAGAAGACACTCGAGATGCGAAACCGGCAATTCGACCGCCGCACCAACTCTACACACTATCATCATCATCATCAGCCTGGGTACGCCCACTGCAGGGCAAACGACTCTCCCACATTTCTCCACACTATGCCGGAGTTCAATCACTCGCCTCCGACGACCTGCGCGAGGCTATCAGGGCAGTCGTACGAGAGGAGCTTCGGAAGATCTTCCCGTCGCCGCAGCCTCAAGTGGCCTCGATCGCTGACATCGTCAAAGATGAGGTTCAGCGGTTGCTTGGAGTTCCGGAGGTGCAACCTCAATTACCGCAACCTCAGCCTGAAGCAATGACCTACGCCGCTGTCGTACGCCATCAAGGTCCTCCTCTGCGACCGCGCCAGGGCCCTGTAACACCGCAATTCCGTCGACCACCACCGCCGCCGCCGCCAGCACGCCAAACCGTCGCCCAGCGCAGCTACCCGAGGAAGACCGACTTTGGCGCGCTCCTGATTACCGCCCGCTTTGATACCACTGCGGGGAAGCGGGTCACGTCTACCGAGGAAGTCCATACCGGGAAATGGGACTGCGAGGTTTCGCCGTCAACGTTACGCGCCCGCAGCAAGGTGAACGCCCTCGCGATATCGCCGACTACATCGCCGTTACTCAATAGAGCCCTCGACGACCGTCCCGATCGCCATCACCAGGCCGCTACCTTGTCGCCGCAGCGCCGAGCATACACAGGCCCAGCCCGGGGCCGGTCAGCGAGCCCATATCCGGAAAACTAAAAGCAGCAACCGATGGAGGTGCGGTTGCTGTTCGTCGAACTGACGAAGATCCTCCGCCGCTGACGAAGACGACGAAGAAACCATCTCAAAGACCTAATGACGACACGCCGCCGTCCCGATGAAGTCAGGAAGCCAAGACTACACCGACGAAAGACGGCTTGACGACGCGTCGTTCCAGCTTCAGTTCAACGCGACGCAGCCGTGATCCGACACCAAGACCCAACTGCAACGCCAGACAAAGAACCGCTTACCTCGACGTACTTCTCGACGGCCACGTAGTCACTGCCTTAGTCGACACAGGGGCCGATCGATTACTCCGTAATGAGTGGACACATCGCCGCCCAGTTGAAAAAGGTTAAGACTGCATGGGAGGACCCCCAAATTCGGACCGCTGGAGGACACCTCATTACGCCGGCTGGAATCTGCACGGCAAGAATAACCGTTCATGACCGGACTTACCCTGCCACCTTCGTTATCCTCCAACAGTGTTCACGAGACGTCATTCTCGGCATCGACTTCCTGAACCAACACGGCGCAATCATTGACCTGAAGTCGAAGTCCATAACGCTGGCGGAAGATGGAGCGATACCGCCGGAGAGCTCTAGTAGTCACCATGCCTTAAGTGTGCTAGAAAGTCAAGTCAGCATCCCGCCTCGCTCCAGCATTGTCATATCCGTAGGCACCAAAACGCCTGCCGACGAAGAAGGCGTCATTGAGGGTGACCAACGTCTGCTGCTAGACCGTGAAATTTGCGTCGCAAGAGGGATCGCTCAACTGCATGGAGGGAAAACTGAAGTGTTGCTGACAAACTTCAGCCAAGAGTTTAAGCACATCAAGAAGGGCACGACGATCGCGTACATCGAGGAAATTCTGGAAACCAGTAATGCGTTTGTCCTCTCGGATTCCGCCGCATCTACCCCGAAGACGATGGTTCCCGAACCAGACTACGACATTAATCCAAGTCTTCCCGTGATTAAGCAACAGTAGCTCAGAAGTCTGCTCCGACGATACAAAGGCTGCTTTTCGACGTCATTAAGGATTCGACAAACACCAGTCGCCAAGCATCGCATAATCACCGAGGAGTGTGCTCGACCAGTCCGCCGGTGCCCTTACCGAGTTTCGCCGCGAGAACGTGCAGCTATAAGAGAACAAATCGGCGAAATGCTACGCAACGACATCATCCAGCCGTCGAAAAGCCCGTGGGCATCCCCTGTGGTCCTGGTAAAGAAAAAGGACGGAACCCTACGTTTTTGCGTCGATTACCGTCGTCTGAACAAGATCACGAGGAAGGACGTATACCCCCTCTCACGAATAGACGACGCATTGGATCGACCCTGCAACGGTAAATACTTCTCGTCGATGGACCTCAATTCTGGCTATTGGCAAATGTAATCGCACAACAAATGTAATCGCACAGCGTGGGACGCACCTACATGTATCCAAAGTTACTGGAAAGTTATCAATGCTTCTATCCGCTGCTTGTTGTCGCCGAACCTTATGTTATCTGATTTCATTACCTGACGCGAATGGTGTAGGGCGTTGTGAAAGGCACGCGGGTCCGAACGATTAGTCTGGAGCATTCGACGACTGCTGTATAAAAGCCGACGCGCTTGACCCGCTGATCAGATTTTCGACGATCGCCGACCGTGTTCGCCGCTATCGTCGTGCTATAAGTGTAGCCTGTTTTTGTGGGCACAGGTTCGCCCAATAAAAGTTAGTTTTGTGTTGTTCAACGACACCAACACGTGACAATATGGGCGCTATGCATGAACCTATGCAAACGCCCTGCTTTTGCAGGTAAATGTTATTGTCAAATTCAACAAAAGTGAACCTCAAATAAAATGATAAAAGTTCTAAAAACTTGCCCCACTAACACCACATGCGTTAGAAAAAAAGGACAGCGCCATGCCCATCTATTGCCTCCTCAACACTGGACTGCAAACCGTCATGTGGCAAAGAATAACACAAATCTTTTATTTTGACACATAATGCAGTTAAACACTCGCCATCGGCTCCATTTAAGAAGTTGATTACGGCTGAAGAATGTTTGGTAAGGAACGGATCCACCACGTCGAGGAGTCTCAGGTTATTTTGCAGGAATTCTGCGACGCACTTCTGCCACGTCCGGGATTCACAGTTTATTTGCAGGATACTGCGACGCACTTCTGCCACGTCCCGGATTCAGAAACAATGACACGAAAAGGACAATCATCCTTATGGGTCTTGGTGGTGAAAAACATTTCTAGGCAGTCACCGTGAGTGCCGTTGATTTTCTTAACAACGTTCGCCAAATTAAGACCTTACACATCTGCTGAGCTCGCAACCTTACTTTCTTCAGCGTAACGCGTCGAATAGGAATAAATACACCACATACCGCCGCACAGGCTTTATCACTGAAATCACCCTGCGTCTGCGTGTTGTCTATCGCCACAGGAATAAGATTACAAGGGAAATTGTCGAAGCAGCTGAGATAGCCAGAGCAGGGGACGATTGCGTTAGCACGCCGTCTATTCTTTTATCAAAGAAAGAGCTTGAATGTTTGGGCATAGTAGTCACATGACTGCTTTTCCTCCTTCCCTTCAGTGTGTATCTTGCAGTCGCGTCCCAGTGAGCATATGTATGCTCACCAACTGCAATCAATCAATTGTTGAAAGTTAGCGCTCGTCCCGTGTTCCTTCTTGTCTATGTGTCATTCTTGAGCTATGTATCCCAGTTTGTATGCAGACTAACCTGGACTTGCAGTTAAGATTAACCAAGGCTAACCACGCATGCCTTAGCTTTTGATACGTACAGTCGCGGACAGCATAAAATGGACCACGGGATCTCCGAAAACGTTCAATTCCCGAGCAGCCTGTAGCAGTAACCAGTAAAACTGCCCACGACAACATTGTTAGCATATTCTAGTCGAGGTCCAAAATGCAAATACTAAATTGCGTTGTGAGGTTGCGGAGATATTCAGCTTTTTCTTAGATTTGATGGTCCATAATATTCTGCCCGCGACTGTACATCCTGGCATAGCCGAGCTAAGCCACTGTCAAATGTTTTTTTTTTTTGAACTGGCGCGTGTACACATACAGCGTCGGTATTGTCATGCAGTAGTGATGGCAAGAAACACGGTAGCAATAGTGTGATTGACGGAACTAACTTTTATTGGCCGAACCTGTGCCCACAAAAACAGGCTACACTTAAAACAACGATCGCGGCGAACACAGTCGGCGATTGCCAAAAATTTGATCTGCCGATCAAGCGCGTCGACTGTATACACGAGCCATCGAACGTTCGAGAGTATTCGCTGGTGCCCGCGTGCCTTCTAGAAACTTCTACACCACTCGCGTCGCGCGCATATGCACTCAGATTACACAAGATTCACCGATGACATACAGAGGATAGAACGATCGACAACATTCGAGAAGCTTCCGACACATTCGGGCGCGTCCCGCGCTGAGCGTTAACATTTGTTTGACGGTGAAAAGCGGTCACCCGAACAGGATAAACAAGTACACGTGTCAGTATGAAGTCCAGATGTCTGGGCAACAGTGAAGGTTGCCCTGAAATGTGTCATTTACACAGTAATACGCGCCACTCGACTCCAGAAGATGCCACGTAGGAAAATCAGCCTTAGTACTTACCGTACTAAATCCCGATTTGCTAAACGAACATAAAAGTCTTCTGCAAGTAAATATTACTTGCTGCCGACAAGAATGAAGAAACAACTAACAACGATTGCTAACTAGTACTATCAGCTACTTCTACAGTGCACGCTGTTTCCGCCGTCAGCGCGACAGTGCAGGTGAGCTTGGCTCCGACAGATAACTAACCGGCATCACGAGCATTCGCTGAGCGTTTATAAAGCTGCAAGTTTGCACGGTTCGAAGTTGTGAAATGACGGCGTTCTAGCGACGGACGCACAGAGACCATAGAAAAAAAAAACGCTTCGCGTTTCACTCAACCAGGTCGGGCGAGCTCTGAGATTGTGTGTCTCACTAGCTGAAACATACATTTGCGTCTTCGTCGAGATTATTCGTATGAGTCAGTAATGACAAAAACAGTGAGGTAAATTACCCCAATACATACCTGTCACAAAGTGCAGCCCTAATCCAGGCTTCACGGCGCTGTCGTGAAGCAGCTGGTAAGGAACCGATGTGCCACGTTGAGGAGTCTCAAACACGATCTCTGTTGATCGTGTTTTACCGATGAAATCGGAAAATCCATATTGCCTGGCTGGGAGGCGCAACCGTAAACGAGACACGACATTTGTATCGCATCGAATTTCGATGGCAATAATGTTCGAAAGGTGTTCCATGAGCGCGGCAGCGAGAATGGTAAGTCTGAGAAGCGAGTGAAAGAACTTTATTGGAGTTCCAGCGAAAACGTGAACTCGTCGCCCACCCCGCTAGTCCCACGTCACGACATGCAGGTCTGACCCATACCCATCGTCCCGGGGACGGGCACGGCGGACAGCCAGGACTCGCTTGTCTAGAGCGCGGCTACGTAAACGCGAGTCCTCCTTGCTGAACTTGGGGTATCTCGACCCGCAGTCCCGGAGAATGTGTGCTAGAGTGGAGGTGTGCACGCTGGACGGGCAGGCGACGTCGAGATGTACGTCGGGGTAAACCATGTAAAACGGCAAGGCACGGATATGTGCCGGTCTGTAAGAGTCTAAGAGAAACGGTTGGCGCCCTATTCCACTGAAAAGTGCAGCGGCTGTCATGGCCGTACTGCACTCACTCGGAGGAGAGAATCGCGCCCGGCCGTGCACCTGCCAAATTGCTTCGGTCCTCAGTCACTAGGCCGCTGCGCATGCGCAGTTTGGCATCGCACAAGGCGGACTGAGCTACCATGACGCGTCTTCCCATCTATTTTCTGCGGTGTTTATGTGTTACTACTCGAACTAACCCTGGGAGTGTTAGCCAGTGCCACCACTCATAAACTTTGGTGGCGGATGTGGAACATCCTTTCTGTCGGAGGCGTTACGATTGCGGGATCTTTTTGGGTGAAGGCAAACTGGTCAATAAACCCACACGTGCTACCTCAAGGCATCAATGTTGCCGGATTCGAGACTCTCGTTATGTAATGAACGAGAAGAAAGGGCGTTAGCAAAGGAGGCCGATTTTTGTTAATCACATCATAAGAAGTCAACAAACATGGACACCAGGGACAACACAGGGGAAATTAGTTGTACTTACTGATTGAAATAAAGAAATAATAAGTTAACGGAGTTAAAATTGAATTGCATATAGCTTGAAATTTAGCTTAGCGAATAAATTCTAAAGTTGCGTTTAAAATGTTTATGCCTACTGGTTGTAATGTCTTGAACTTGTGCATAAGGTATGATTCTCTGTATCTTTCTCATTCAGAACGGAAATGACTAAGATGTAGAGTTTAGGTTTATCAAAGTTATGACCTGGTTGGTTGAAATGCTCGGCGACGGATTTGGGAAGCTTCTTAGCTGCGTGCACCCGACGTCTGTTTAATCTGACCTTCATTGATTGTCCCGTTTTGTTTCTTACAGAAGGAGCATTCAAGCATATGTGGCAGCTCACACGTTGTAGGTGTAAGTGCGTGACATTGGAAGCAGGTTACTTAGAGGAGTAAACCCACCCAAATTTCATTTCTTTGTCTATGTCCCTTCATGCCAATTCTACGAACTTTATGCATATTCCTCGCATAACCACGCGGCTGACTCATAATTTCTGTTATCGATTCGTATTATGACAAATATGGCATCAAATAAATTAATAATTTACGATATTTGTCTGCAAGAATATCGAACATGTGACTATAATACTTTAAGGAAATAGTTGGCGCCGTCGGTAGGGCATTCTTAGGACCATCATTGGAAAGGTCCAAACGAGCTTCTCGCACCGCCTTTCCTCTCTGCCACGCTCCTTCCATATATATACACACTATGAACCACCTCCCGAGACAACGACAACAGAAGCAGCAGCAGCAGTAGCAGCAGTAAGAAAGTGAAAGGAAGAGGCTATCAAACTTGTACAAAACTACCAGGTCTTATTAACGTGGTTGTCTGAAATTACACTATCGTATCATAATGAAGTTAATACACGTGTGTTTAGGTGTACTGTTTTGCCGTTGCCGCGATAAATGGCTCCATTCACGCAGTCAACTCACAAAGGCATATTTTAGTACTTAAACATGGGGCCGTATTCTGAAACGTTCGCCTTCCGCGAAACTATTGCCTTGGCCACGCCTCCGCCAACGGCGCGCACTGAATGGCTGCTTTGACAAAACCGAAAAAAAAACTTACGCCACCTAGTAGTTCCTATCTACGTCATTTTAACGTCACGGTGTCTTTGGGGGCTCCGGACATATATTGAATAAACAAAGACGTCTTTCCGCGTTCGGTTGCTGGTGGAGTCCAATAGAACGTTGAAAGGTGGTAGTTTACAGTAGTGTTTTTGATGGTATGTTGCACGTGTTGTTTCGAGTCGATTATTTGTTCATTATTGTTGGTGTTAGGTTGTGTTCCCTTGTGGAAGTTACAAGTGTGGGTGGCAGTGTTTTGGAGCAGCTTACAGCTGCGTTATGAACAACTCACTGCTCGCGTGGTTCCTCGCGCGACGGCCGGAACAACATACCCGCTCTAGCCGTGACACCTTCGCCATGACGGGTAAAGCTTTTCGGCGGCATTTCCGGATGACGAAGAGTGCCGTCCGGCTGCTTTGCAGTGAGCTAGCCCACTTGTTGCAGCTACTGACCACGGGAGCCCTGAGCGTTGAGGATCAAGTTCTCTGTACACTCAGCTTCCTTGCAATAGGCAGCTTCCAGTCGTCAGTCGCAGTGAGGCGACATGACGCAGTCGTCTGTAAACCGCTGCATCGCGAAAGTGGCGCGGGCCATTGTTGTGGTTGGGAAGGAGCGAGGATGGGTGGCCTTCCCACGCACCGCCAGCGAGAGATCAGCCATTAAGCAGGGATTCTTGCAGCACGGCAGGCTCGGCGGCGTGATTGGGTGTGTGGATGGCACGTTCATCGTTATTGTCGCCGCGAAGCTGCCTCTTCTGCCGAAGGCAACATACTGGTGCCGGAAGGGCTATTACGCCATCAATGCAATGGAGGTAAGCTTTAAACGAAATTGCACCGGTAATGGAGCAACAATTAATGGACAGTCAATGGTATCACCGTCACACTATTGTCTATAATGTCTTTCAGGTGTGTGACTCGGACATGAAGGTACTTTATGTTGACGCGTGGTTCGCTGGCTCGTGACACGACGCGCACGTGTGGCGGTACGCGTCGCTTCGCCGGCGAATCGTCAGCGGCCACATTGCCGTGCAAGACGGCGAGTACCTGATGCGTGAGTAGTAACGAAGTTGCATTCAAAAGAAAACAGTACGCGATGCGTGTGTATATTGTCCTATATTGTGTAAGATGTCAGAAATAGCATGACTGCTATCTGGATATGTGCAGGAGACAGTGCTTACCATCCTGAGCCGTTGCTCTTGACGCCTGCGCCCCGCCACCCTACCCTCCGCACACCGGAAGGGAGCTACAATGCTGCGCACACTTCCACAAGGTCAGCGGTGGAACGCTGCATGGGCGTCATGAAGAGCCGCTTCCGATGCCTGCAGTGACACCGCGCCTTACATTACGGCCCCAAAAAGGCAGCAAAAATTGTGGCAGCGTGTGCGGCACTACACAATCTGTGCATTGACGCAAATGTGCCGCATACGGACCACATGTACCCTGAAGGCAAAGACAACGACGGCGACCGTCCGCACGCCTCAAGCAGCACAGGGTCACAGAGTGCCGCACCTCGAGCCAGGCGGGCACTATATTTTCGCGGAAGGCCAGTAGGTGCAAAGCAAATTGCATTATTCTCCACTCCTCGTAACGAGCACTTACAGCACGTACAGAAAGCAGTTTTCCATGCACATTGCCTGCAATGGTAGGCTGTAGCAGTTTTTTCAGCAGCAGTGGATCACACATGCAGGTATTGGCACTCCTAGCAGATGCTTGTACAAGGTATGCTGCCCTACCTTGAGGCTGCCTTGCACTAACACTTGCCCTTCTTCACTCGAAGTGTCGGTTTTGTGCCAGACACTGCAATGTGCTGACGCTAGTCATGTTTCGCTAGAAGCGTACGTGCAATTATGCCAGATGCTGCCATGTGCTGACGGTTGTTACTCTGTGCTAGAATCGTCCGTGCGTTCGTGCCAGACGCTGCCGTGTGCTGACACTTGTCCTCCTGCGCTCGAAGTGTGCGTCGTTTTGTGGGAGTAGCTGCCTCTCCTTGCTGCACCCTTGTGCCACCTTCTCCTTGTGCAATGGAGGCGTGTGCGTGGTTCTGTGGCAGTAGCTGGCTCCCCTTGCTGCTCCTTCTGTCTTGGAAGTGTGCGTGGCTTTGTGCCAGACGCTCCCACGTGCTGACACTTGCTCCTTCAGCGCTGGGTGTGTTGGTGCTTTTGTTGCTGCCACCCTTGCTGCTGCTATGTGCGAACACCTGCCGCCACCTCCTTCTGCCCGAAAAGTGTGCGTGGCTTTGTGCCAGACGCTCCCACGTGCTGACACTTGCTCCTCCTGTGCTGGGTGTGTTTGTGCTTTTGTTGCAGCCTCCCCTCGCGGTTTTAATGTGCCGACACCTGTCGCTGCCTCGTTCTGCACAAGAAGTGTGCGTGGCTTTGTGTCAGACGCTTCCACGTGCTGACACTTGCTCCTGCAGCACTGGGTGTGTTCGTGCTTTTTGTTGCTACCTCCCTTCCCTGCTCCCACGTGCCGACACCTGCCGCCGCCTCCTTCTGTCTTAGAAGTGTGCGTGGCTTTGTGCCAGATGCTCCCATCTGCTGACACTTGCTCCTCCTACGCTGCGTGTGTTTGTGCTTTTGTTGCTGCCTCCCATTGCTGCTCCCATGTACCGACACCTTCCGCCACCTCCTTCTGCCGAGAAGTGTGCGTGGCTTTCTGCCAGACGCTCCCACGTACTGACACTTGCTCCTCCTACACTGAGTGTGCTTATGCTTTTGTTGCTGCCTTCCCTTGCTGCTCCCATGTGCCGACACCTGCCACCGCCTCCTTCTGTCTTAGAAGCGTGTGTGGCTTTGTGCCAGACCCTCCCATGTGCTGACACTTCCTCCTCCTGCGATGGGTGTGTTTGTGCTTTGTTGCTGCCTCGCCTTGCTGCTCCAATGTGCCGACACCTACCGCCGCCTCCTTCTGGCCGAAAAGTGTGCGTGGCATTGTGCCAGACGATCCCACGTGCTGACAATTGCTCTTCATGTGCTGGGTGTGTTTGTGCTTTTGTTGCTGTATACCATTGCTGCTCCCATGCGCCGCCACCTGCCGCCGCCTCCTTCTGCATTACAAGTGTGCATCGCATTTTGGCTGTAAGTGCCTCCCCTTTCCTGCTTCCTTGTGCTGACACGTGTCTTTGTGCGCTAGAAGTGTGCATGGTTTTCTGTCAAGTGGTGCCTCCTTGCTGCTCCCATGTGCCGACACCTGCCGCCATCTGCTTGGGCATTAGAAGTGTGTTAGAAGTGCTATTGGAGGAATTAGAGGGCAGTAACAGGGATATATTAGGGCTCAGTGAATTCAAGAGGGCAAATGAAGCATATACAATGCTAAAGAGCGGGCACGTCCTGTGCTTCCGGAGCTTAGCGGAGAGACAAGAACTAGGAGGCAGATTCCTGATTAATAAGACCATAGCTGATAACATACAGGAATTCTATAGCATTAACGAGAGGGTGGCAGGTCTTTTTGTGAAACCTAATAACAGGTCCAAATTGAAGGTCCTACAATTCTACCCCCTACATCCAATGATGATGACCAGGAAGTCGAAAGATTCTATGAAGACGTAGAATCGGTGACAGGAAAAGCCCAAACAAAATACACTATTGCCACGGGGTCGTGACAATCGTGACAAAATATGATCAGCGGGTCAAGCTCGTCGGATTTTATAAAGCAGTCGTCGAATGTTCCAGACTAATCGTTCGGACCCGCGTGCCTTCCAAAAAGTTCTACACCATTCGCATCACGTGATGAAATCAGATAATATAAGGTTCGGCGACAACAGACAGCCGGGTAGAAGCATCGATAACTTTCCAGAAACTTGGGATACATGCAGGCGCGTCCCGCGCTCCACGATTACATTTGTTAGGCGGCGAAAGGTGGTCACCCGATAAAGATAGATACACGTGTCAATACCCGCCCTCTTAAAAAGCATCGACCCGATGCTGCATACAAATGAAAGTAATAAAGAAAAATACCCGTAGCAAAGAAAACGAAAATAAGAAAGTTCGTCAGCGTCCGTAAAAGGGTTTCAGGCGCACCACGTGGACCACTTCGGATCGTGCGCGGCGCCGCTGTGAATGCGAAATTCCGTCTGGCACGACCTCATAGTCCAATGCGCCAATACGTCGAATGACCTTGTTGGGTTCGAACCAGCGGCGCAATAGTTTCTCACTCAGTCCTCGTCAACGTATCGGTGTCCAAACCTAAACACGGTCGCCGGGCTGGTACTCGACGAAGCGTCGTCGGAGGTTGTAGTGTCGGCTGTCGGTCCTCTGTTGGTTCTTGATTCGTAGGCACGCGAGCTGTCGGGCTTCTTCGGCGCGCTGGAGATAGGTAGCGACGTCAAGATTTTCCTCCTCAGTCGTGTGCGGCAGCATGTCGTCGAGCGTCGTCGTCTGGTTCCTGCCGTAAACCTGTTTAAATAGCGTGATCTGTGTTGTTTGTTGCACCGACGTGTTGTAAGCGACTGTTACGTACGGTAGGACCGCATCCCACGTCTTGTGCTCGACGTCGACGTAGATTGCTAGCATGTCGGCGAGGGCCTTGTTCAGGCGCTCCGTGAGACCATTCGTCTGCGGATGGTAGGCAGGTGTCCTCCTGTGATTTGTCTGGCTGTATTGCAGAATGGCTTGCGTGAGCTCTGCTGTAAAAGCCGCTCCTCTGTCGGTGATGAGGACTTCTGGGGCACCATGTCGCAGCAGGATGTTCTTGACGAAAAATTTCGCCACTTCGGCTGCGCTGCCTTTTGGTAGAGCTTTAGTTTCAGCAAAGCGGGTTAGATAGTCAGTCGCCACGACGATCCACTTATTCCCGGATGTTGACATCGGAAACGGCCCCAACAAATCCATCCCAATCTGCTGGAATGCTCGGCGAGGAGGTTCGATCGGCTGTAGTAATCCTGCTGGCCTTGTCGGTGGTGTCTTGCGCCGTTGACAGTCTTGGCTTGTCTTGACGTAACGGGCGACGTCAGCGGTCGTACGCGGCCAGTAATACCTTTCTTATATTCTCGACAGCGTCCGGGAGAATCCAAGGTGCCCAGTGGTTGGATCGTCGTGTAGTATTTCTGGACGCAGCGCTGACGGTACAGCAAGAAGGTAGCTGGCGCGGACTGGTGAGAAGTTCTCATGAGCAGGTTGTTTTGTAGCGTGAACGAAGACAACCCACGCTTAAATGCCCTAGCGACAACGTCAGTGTTCCCTTCCAAATACTCGACGAGGCGTTTTAGCTCCGGGTCTGCTCGTTGCTGTTTAGTGAAGTCTTTCGCGCCTATTATGCCAAGGAAGGCATCGTCATCCTCGTCGTCTTCCGGCGGGGGATCGATGGGGGCGCGCGATTTGCAGTCCGCGTCGGAGTGTTTTCTTCCGGACTTGTATATTACCGTGACGTCATATTCTTGCAGTCTGAGGCTCCACCGCGCCAGCCGTCCTGAAGGGTCCTTTAAGTTAGCTAGCCAACAGAACGCGTGATGGTCACTGACGACTTTGAATGGCCTGCCATAGAGGTAAGGGCGAAATTTCGCTGTAGCCCAAACGATGGCGAGGCATTCCTTTCCGGTTGTAGAATAATTGCCTTCAACTTTTGAGAACGACCAGCTAGCGTAAGCTATCACGTGTTCGTGTCCATCTTTTCTCTCGACTAGGACAGCACCGAGGCCTAGGCTATTGGCGTCAGTGTGGATTTTTGGTATGGGTGACCTCGTCGAAGTGTGCAAGTACCGGCGGCGACTGCATGCGTCGTTCGAGTTCTTGAAATTCCTTGGCCTGCAGCGTTTCCCACTTGAACTCGACATCATATTTGGTTAGATGTGTTAGCGCCTCCGCGATGCGTGAAATGTCCTTGACAAAGGGCCTATAGTAGGCAACATGCCAAGGAATCTGCGCACGCCTTCTTGTCTGTTGGCTGAGGGAATTTTGCGATGGCAGCTGTCTTCTGTGGGTCGGGCGTACTCCTGATTTGCTGATGACGTGGCCTAGGAACAAAAGCTCATCGTAAGCGAAGCGCCACTTTTCCGGCTTCAGAGTGAGCCCTGATGACATAATGGCCTCTAACACTGTCACAAGCCGCCAAAGGTGATCGTCGAAATTTCCGGCGAAGACAACGACGCAATCCAAGTAAACAAGGCACGTCTGCCACTTCAGTCCGGCTAACACCATGTCCATGACGCGCTGAAATGTTGCAGGCGCCGAGCACAGTCCGAATGGCAAAACCTTGAACTCGTAGAGGCCGTCTGGCGTGATGAAGGCAGTCTTTTCGCGGTCTCTCTCGTCGACTTCTATTTGCCAGTAGCCAGACTTTAGGTGCATCGACGAGAAGTATTTAGCGTTACAGAGCCGATCCAATGCGTCGCGTATCCGTGGAAGGAGGTACACATCCTTCTTTGGGGTCTTGTTCAGGCGACGATAATGGGCGCAGAAGTGTAGGGTTCCGTCCTTTTTGTTCACTGGGGCCACAGTAGAGGCCCACGGGCTTTTCTACGGCTGGATGATATCGTCGCACAGCATTTCGTCGACTTGTTGCCTAATAACTTCACGTTCTTACGTTGAAACTCGGTAAGGGCTCTGGTGGAGTGGTCGAGCGCTCTCTTCGGTTATTATGCGATGCTTTGCAACTGGTGTTTGTCGAATCCTCGATGATGTCGAAAAGCAGTCTTTGTATCATTGGAGAAGACTTCTGATCTGTTGCTGCTTACTCATAGGAAGACTTGATTTCACGTCGAAATCCGGTTCGGAAACTATGCACATCGGGGTAGATGCGGCTGAATACGAGAGGACAAAGGCATTGCTGGTTTCCACGATGTCCTCTATATATGCGATTGTCGTACCCTCGTTGATGTGCTTGAACTCTTGGCTGAAGTTCGTCAGCACAACTTCCACTTGCCCTTCGTGGAGTCGAGCGATCCCTCTTGCGACGCAAATTTCACGGTCGAGCAGCAGATTCCTCGATGACGCTTTCTACGTCAGCGGGTGTTTCGGTGCCGACTGAAATAGTAATACTGCGGCGCGGCGGGATGCTCACTTGATCTTGGAGCACACTCAAGGCATGGTGACTACGACAGCTCTCCGGCGGTATCGCTTGATCTTGCGACAGCGTTATCGATTTTGACTTCAGGTCGATGACTGCGCCATGTTGATTCAGGAAGTCCATGCCGAGAATGACGTCTCGTGAACACTGTTGGAGTTCAACGAAGGTGGCAGGGTAAGTCCGGTCATGAACGGTAATTCTTGCCGTGCAGATCCCTGTCGGCGTAATCAGGTGTCCTCCAGCGGTGCGAATTTGAGGGCCTTCCCATGCAGTCTTAACTTTCCTAAACTGGGTGGCGATGGGTCCACTCATGACGGAGTAATCGGCTCCTGTGTCTACTAACGCGGTAACTGCGTGGCCGTTGAGAATCACGTCGAGGTCGGTGGTTCTTTGTCTTGCGTTACAGTTAGGTCTTGGCGTCAGATCACGGCTGCGTCGCGTTGAACTGAAGTTGGAACATCACGTCGTCAAGTCGTCTTTCGTCGGTGTAGTGTTGGCTTCCTGATTTCGTGGGGACGGCGGCGTGTCGTTATGTCGTCGAGGTAGTTTCTTCGATGTCTTCGTCGGCGGCGGAGGATCTTCGTCAGTTCGACTAACAGCAACCTAGCCTCCATCGGTTGCTGCTCTGAGCTTTCCGGATATGGGCTCGCTGACCGGCCCCGGGCTGGGCCAGTGTATGCTCGGCGCTTCGGCGACAGGTAACGGCCTGGTGATGGCGAACGCGACGGTCGTGGAGAGCTCCACAAAGTAGTGGCGAGGTAGTCGGCGATATCGCGGGGGCGTTCACCTTGATGCGGGCGCGGAGCGTTCACGGCGAAACCTCGCAGTCCCATCTCCCGGTGTAGGCCTCGTCGGTAGACGTGACCTGCTTCTCCGCAGTAGTAGCAGAGCGGGCGGTGGTCAGGAGCGCGCCAAATGTCCGTCTTCCTCGCGTAGGTGCGCTGGGCGACGGGTGGTCGTACTGGCGGCGGCGGCGGACGACGGAACTGCGGCGTGACAGGGCCCTGGCGCGGTCGCGGAGGCGGACCTTGACGGCGGGCGACGGCGGCGTAGGTCATCGCTTGCGGCTCAGGCTGCGGCGATTCAGGGGCTACTCCAAGTTGTTGTTGGGGCTACTCACGCACGGCGTCGGCAATCGAAGCCACTTGAGGCTGTGATGATGGGAACAGCTTTTGTAGCTCCTCCCGCACGACAGCTCGGATAGTTTCGCGTAGGTCGTCGGTGGCCAGTGACTGAACTCCGGCGTAGTTTGTCGAGTTCGTGCGGCGGTCGAATTGCCGGTTTCGCATCTCGAGTGTCTTTTCGATGCCGCTGGCCTCGCGAAGAAACTCGTCGACGGTCTTCGGTGGGCTTCGTACCATACCGGCAAAAAGTGCCTCCTTCACACCACGCATCAGCAGGCGGACTTTATTCTCCTCGGACATTTCTGGGTCGACGTGGAGGAACAGACTGCTCATTTCCTCAGTGAGGATCGCAATCGTCTCATTCGGCAGCTACGCTCTGGTCTCCACTAGAGCTTGGGCTCGCTCTTTTCGCACGACGCTCGTAGATGTTTGCAGGAAGCCGCTACGGAAAAGTTCCCAGGTCGTTAAGGATGCTTCTCGGTTCTCAAACGACGTCCTGGCCGCGTCTTCCAATGCGAAGAAGACATATCGCAGTTTGCCGTCACTGTTCCAGTTGTTAAACGTAGCGACTCTCTCGTACGTCTCAAGCCAGCTTTCCGGGTCCTCGAAAGTTGAACCGCGGAACGTCGGAGGCTCCCTGATATGCTGCAGCACGACGGGGGACGCTGGGGCTGCCATTAGGGTGGACTTGGTGGCCATCTTCCTAGTCGTCCCAGGCAAAAGTCCGTGCTCCGGGGGCAGTCCTTGCCGCCTGCGGCTACCTCGCTGGTTCTTGGCGACGTTGGTGTCTTCTGCGTGAGGGCTTGGGTCATGGCTATGTGGGGGCGTCCGGTACATGAACGCAAAGCACCTGCACCAGATGACAGGTGGTCGTGACGTCAAAGAACACAGTAGCAATACTGTGAAAGGCAAAACTAGCTTTTATTGGGCGAACCTGTGCCCACAAAACAGGCTACAGTGAAAGCACAACGATAGCGGCGAACACAGTCGGCGATCATCGAAAATCTGATTAGCGGGTCAAGCGCGTCGGTTTTTATACAGCAGTCGTCGAATGTTCTAGACTAATCGTTAGGACCCGCGTGCCTTCCACAAAGTTCTACAACATTCGCGTGACGCGATGAAATCTGATAAGATAAGGTTCAGCGACAACAGACAGCCGGGTAGAAGCATCGATAACTTTCCAGAAACTTGGGATGCATGCAGCGCGTCCCGCGCTCTGCGACATTTGTTAGGCGGCGAAACGTGGTCGCCTGACAAAGATAAGTACACGTGTCATTATACTTATGGACGACTTTTATGCCAAGGAAGGCAAGAAGCAGGCTGGAGACAAGTCAGTGGGGGAATATGGCATATGATCTAGGATTAGCAGGGGAGAGTTATTAGTAGAGTTTGTAGAACAAAATAATATAGAGATAATGAATACCTTCTTCCGCAAACGAGATAGCCGATAGTGCACGTGGAAGAGCCCGAATGGCGAGACTAGAAATGAAATAGACTTTAAACTCTGCGCTAACCCTGGTATCATAAAGGTTGTGGACGTGCTTGGCAAGGTGCGCTGCAGTGACCATAGGATGCTAAGAAGTTGAATTACCCTATACTTGTGGAGGGAACGGAAGAAACTGGTACATAAGAAGCCGAATAATGAGTTAGCGGTAAGGGGGACAATAGAGGAATTCCGAATCAAGATACACAAGAGGTACTCGGATTTAAATCAGGAAGAGGACCTTAGTGTTGCAGATATGAAGGATGATCTAATGGGCATCAATAAGGAGTGTGCAATAGAAGTCGGTGGTAACTACGCTAGACAGGATGCCGATGGTCTATCGCAGGAAACGAAAACTCCGATGAAGAAACGCCAATGTATGAAAGCCTCTAACCCTATAGCTAGAACAGAACTGGCAGAACTTTCGAAGTCAACCAGCAATAGTAAGGCAGCTGACATAAGGAAGTATAATATGGATAGAATTGAACATGCTCTCAGGAACGAAGGAAGCCTAAAGGCAGTGAAGAAGTTAGGAATAGGCAAGAATCAGATGTATGCGTTAAGAGACAAAGTAGGAAATATCATTACTAATATGGTTGAGATAGTTCAAGCAGCTGAGGAGCTCCACGAATCTGGTACCCTTGAGGTGTTTTCTGAAACGCTCCAAAATGTAGAAGTAGCAAGGCGACATGTGTGGGCTGTATGGCGGATGTTGCAGCATTTCCCTCTTAAAGTGTGCGAGTTAACCACATCAGTGACGTGGGGAAGGGCATTGTCGTGGAGCAAGATGACCCCATTCCTCAATTTTCCACGTCGTTTGTTCGTGATTGCGACACGCAACGGATCCGACATTTCACAATATCGTGAACGATTGATAGTCTCTCCAGGTTTAGCAAATTCGATTGGTAATGGCCCTTGACGATCGAAAAAAGAAGTCAACAGCGCCTTTCCGGCAGAAATTATGGCCTATGCTTTTCTTGGGGGTGGCGTATTCAAATGTTTCCACTGTACGATTAGCCGTCGTGTTTCAGGCTTGTAGTAGCGGCACCATGATTCGTCCCCGGTCACAAGTGCATACAAAAAGTCGTCAACCTCATTGTGATGCCGGATTAGATGAGTGAAGGCTGCGCCGAACCTCTCCCTCTTCTGGCGGTAGTTAAAACTGTTGGGCATTCATTGCGCATGCAAGAGCCGATAACCAAGATATTCAGGAATTATGGTGTGACCCGAACCGTGACTGATATTCACACGTCCTGCCAATTCGTCGATGCTTATCCTCCATTCTTATCTAACCAGCCTTTGGAATTGTGTTGGGGGTGATTGCACGGTGGGTTTGGCCCGGTCTTGGATTGTTTTTGTAACATTCACGCACTTCTTTGAACCGTTTGCTCCAACACTTCACAGTGGCCCATAACATGCAATGCTCACATTACACGGCAGCCATACGGCGACTTATTACATTTTGGGAATCATCTTCATCTGTCAAAAACCTCACGACACCACGCTGTTCAACTTTTGGAGTGTCCATTATGTCACACAACAATGTTCACCCAGGAAAGTCATGGAGTACGTCTGTGAGTGCAATGCTCCAACTCTATAACGCACTGTTCTTGGGTCTCCTACGCGACAGCTTACCTGTACTAGGTGGGACCGGTAAGACCAACCTCTGAGCCCTCCAGTCTGTACAAGCTCAAGCTCTGCGAATTTGTCTAGGCCTTCCCAGGTGTGCATCAACGGCAGCAACAATAGCCATCGCGCACGACCACCACATCAATACGTAAATTCATGTCGACTTCTTAAGGAGCGCACATCAGGCACTTTGCCCGACTTCCAACACATCTGTGCCACCTATGGCTTGGCGTGGCATTCGCGAACTCCTATTCATTCCGCACTGGAATGGCCGAACGCCCTGCTTGCGACACCTGCGGCTGCGAAGAGACGATCGCGCACCTACTCTGTGACTGTCCACGTTACAATGTGCAAAGAAAAGTGCTCGTGACCACACTCGAAAAACTGGACAATCGCCCCTTCACAGAAGAGAAAGTTCTAGGAAACTAGTGCAAGCGGGTTTCGGCACCCCAGGCCTTAAGTGCGTTGCCTAAGTTTTTAAGGGCCTGTGAATTATGCGACCACCTTTGACTAATGTTGCGCGTAAGATCGCGTTACTGCGCGAACTTTTATTGCTTTTTCTCTCTTCCTTCTCCTTTTGTTCCCTTTACACCTTTCCCCAGCACAGGCTAGCCAGCCGGTATTTACACTGGCTAACCTCCCTTTCTTTCCTTCCCTTTTGTCTCTCTCTCTCTCTTAGCTATTAACAGGGAGCTGAAACACTTTTCGAAAAAAATGAGTTCTCTGCGGCATTCTACAGTTTTGAGTCCCCTGAAGACGAATATCTGGTTCAAAAAGGGCGGAAACAAACGCAAGCGGCTGTTTTTTCAATAAAACGCGCGCCAGCGCCTCAGGGCATCGCGCGAACGCCGCTGTTGCCCGTGATTGGTCGAGGCCGCTGTGACGTCGTTGGCGGTAGTCGCCGGTCGGCGCCGCCGCATGTCTCCGTTTCAGAGCGTAGCACCATTCCTTTCTCTCTGGTAGCACGCGGTTCTGCTGTTCTGGCTTTATAGCTGAGTTGTAAGATGGAACGTTCTCGCTGTCTCCGACAGCTTGTATTTTCCCCGTACATGTTTGAACCCACAGTCGATACGGAAAACGATGGCGGCAACGACGATGTTGAGTGCGCCAACAGCGACAGCGATGTGTGCACCTTCCCGCGCGCTGGAAATCTTAGCTAGTACGTATGTTTTTTTTTTTCATGTAGCTGCACGTTGCAATGACGGGAGAAAAAATGCGCTAAAGTGTCACTGGGAACATGCTGCTGGAAGAATGCCGAAGCACTAACTTCTCATTAGATTCTAAACACGGGTGCAATTCCGCGATGTCAAGCGCCTTGCTGCTGCTTGTCTAAACACCCGTGGTTTTTTCAGCGTTGATACACGATCGCGAACATAAGTGCCGCGTTTCAAAGCGCGCACATGCAGTGCTGCGAGGTACAGTCATCGAAGTTGCTTATCATACACATCTAGAGATGACCAGAGGTATTATATGTGCAATGTTCATACTATGGTTCGACGACTTTGCGAGTGTGGCTCGATCAAGAATCGGTATGCATGCTCCATGCTAGTGTTGACATAAAGATATCAGGCAGTTTTAGCACCGCCGTGTGGTAAACACGATAACTGAACCGTACGTCGAATGTCAGTAGGCAAGCCTACACTCGATTTGATACCTCAGGTGCAACGCTGTGGAAGCTACGCTCGAAGTCCGGTCACCAAAATTTATTACTGCGCGCGTTTCCGTCTATGCTTCGCAGCGTGCCAGCGGCGTTTGCTCGCGCGAGCATGCACGTGAAGCTGCCGCGACGGGCTGCAATGAAAAAAATACCGAAAAGAGAAAATTTTTAAAAGAACGTGTTAGCAGCCGTGTAAGTACACGGATGGTATATTCTCTTGTAGGAGAATATAGAAGGAACAACGCCGGGCTTCAGTCGCGCCGATTTAACTGGAATACCGATTGCCCGCATCGTTGTGAAGCTCCGATGATAGTCACTGTCGCGGAAATAGTCCGAGCACAGCACAGTTGATTTCGTCGGCACGAACCTATCTCTCCTCACCGCACGTACCCACTGCGCTGCAAGCTTCTTTTCCTTCGGGAATTTGTGAAACACCACATCGTCTCGCCCGCCTGTGTTCGCGCAGCCGAATGCTGCACAGAACGACAGCATGTTGGGCGCCCTTGGCTGTAGGCACTCACGCAGCACAGAACGAAAGAACAGTTTACGAAAATCGCAAAACAAACGTGAGCGGCGGCGGCAGCGGCAGATCTCTCGTAGCGTCGTTCAGTAAAGCGCAGGACGCCGGTCAGCACGCCGGTCCGCAGCTCGGTTGGCTCGGTCTCCGCCCATGACGTAGCTCTCGCCGGTTCTCTCCTCTGGCACCAACCTCACCCGGCGCTCCGGGAAGCGATGGGGGCGTGTCCGCGCGGGTGACTTAGAAAGCGATTTCCGCCCCTTCTATTAACAAAACGAAAAAAAAAATTCGGAACCGTAAATTATTAGGTCTGTTCTTCCCAATCCCAGCAATTCATGGAAATTGAAAACCGTTTCAGCTTCCCTTTAAAGAACATTGATCCTCACACCTTCGTGTCACTTTTGTAAATAAGAGATGCCTCTGCGCCACGTGCATGCCTCGTAGGTTTTGAACCAAATCATTATTGCGCACGGTCGGTTCGCTCACATTCATTTGACTTGCCTTCGTACATTAGAAATACGAAGCTACAACAGAATGTACAAACACGAAGACGAAGCTTGATAAAGGGGCAAAAAGTGTCACTGGAAGCAAAGGTCACGGCATGTTGTCACGTATACTGTCACAGAAAGCAGCAATACGGTGAAATACAAAATTAGCTTTTATTGGGCGAACCTCTGCCCACAAAAACAGGCTACACTTATAGCACAACGATAGCGGCGAACACGGTCGGCGATCGTCGGAAGTCTGATCAGCGGGTGAAGCGCATCGGCTTTTATAGAGCAGTCGTCGAATGTTCCAGACTAATCGTTCGGACCCGCGTGCCTTCCACGAAGTTCTACACCATTCGCATCAGGTGATGAAATCAGATAACATAAGGTTCAGCGACAACAGACAGTGGATAGAAGCATCGATAACTTTCCAGAAACTTCGGTTAAAGGCAGGCGCGTCCCTCGCTGTGCGATAACATTTGTTAGGCGGCGAAATGTGGTTACCCGATGACGATAAGTACACGTGTCAATACCCCCCTTTTAAAAACCATCGTCCCCGATGCTACAAATATAAAAGAGCAAAACACAAAAGGACACTAATTAAACATAAGTAACAAAACAACGAAAAAAAACAAAGTCCAAAGGTCAGTTACGCAAAGCCCCAACGTTCATTAACGCTGCTAGTACGGCTTGAGTCGCACAACGTGGACTATTTCAGGTCGTGAGCGGCGCCGGTGTGATAGCGAAATGCCATCTCGCACGACCTCATAGTCCAGTGCGCCAATAGGTCGGATGATCTTGTACGGTCTGAAATAGCGACGCAAAAGCTTCTCGCTCAGTCCTCGTCGGCGTATAGGGGTCCAAAGCCAGACACGGTCACCGAGCTGGTACTCGGCGAATAGTCGTCGTCGGTTGTAGTGTCGACTGTCGGTCCTCTGTTGGGTGTTGATTCGCTGTCGGGCTTCTTCGGCGCGCTGGAGATATGTAGCGACGTCAAGATTTTCCTCGTCAGTGACGTGCGGCAGCATGGCGTCGAGCGTCGTCGTCGGGTCCCTGCCGTAAACCAGCCTAACTGGTGTGATCTGTGTTGTTTCTTGCACCACCGTGTTGTAAGCGAATGTTCCGTACTGCAGGACCGCATCCCACGTCTTGTGCTCGACGTCGACGTACATTGCTAGCATGTCGGCGAGGCTCTTGTTCAGGCGCTCCGTGAGACCATTCGTCTGCGGATGGTAGGCAGTTGTCCTTCTGTGACTGGTCTGGCTGTATTGCAGAATGACTTGCGTGAGCTCTGCTGTAAAAGCCCTTCCTCGGTCGGCGATGAGGACTTCTGGAGCGCCATGTCGCAGCAGGGTGTTCTCGACAAAAAATTTCGCCACTTCGGCTGCGCTGCCTTTCGGTAGAGCTTTAGTTTCAGAGAAGCGGGTGAGATAGTCCGTCGCTACGACGATCCACATATTTCCGGATGTTGATGTCGGAAACGGTCCCAACAAGTGCATCCCGATCTGCTGATCGGCTGTAGTAATCCCGCTGGCCTTGTCGGTGGTGCCTTGCGTCGCTGACAGTATCGGCATGTCTTGACGTAATGGGCGAAATCGGCGGTTAGGCGCGGCCAGTAATACCGCTCTTGTATCCTCGATAGTGTCCGGGAGAAACCGAAGTGTCCAGCTTTCGGATCGTCATGTAGGGCGTGCAGTACTTCTGGACGCAGCGCTAACGGAACAACAAGAAGGTGGTCGGCGCGGACTGCTCCACGCTTAAATGCCCTGGGGACAGCGTCGGTGTGCCCATTGAAATATTCGACGAGGCCTTTAAGCTCCGGGTCCGCTCGTTGTTGTTCGGCGAAGTCTTCAGCGCTTATTATTCCAAGAAAGGCGTCGTCATCCTCATTATCTTGCGGCGGCGGGTCAATAGGGGCGCGTGATATGCAATCGGTATCTGAGTGCATTCGTCCAGACTTGTATGTTACAGTGATGTCGGATTCCTGTAGTCTGAGGCTCCACCGTGCCAGCCGTCCTGAAGGGTCCTTTAAGTTAGCTAGCCAACACAAGGCGTGATGGTCGCTGACGACTTTGAATGGCCTGCCATATAGGTAAGGGCGAAATTTCGCTATAGCCCAAACGATGGCGAGGCGTTTATTTTCGGTTGTAGAATAATTGCCTTCCGCTTTTGACAACGACCGGCTAGCGTAAGCTATCACGCTTTCATGTCCATCTTTTCTCTGGACTAGGACGGCACCGAGGCCTAGGCTACTGGCGCGAGTGTGGATTTCGGTATCGGCGTGCTCGTCGAAGAGCGCAAGTACGGCGGGCGACTGCATGCGTCGTTTGAGTTCTTGAAATGCGTCAGGCTGTGGCGTTTCCCACTTGAACTCGACGTCACATCTAGTCAGCTGTGTCAGCGGCTCAGCGATGCGTGAAATGTTCTTGACAAATCGCCTGTAGTAGGCAAACATGCCAAGAAATCTACGCACTGTCTTCTTGTCGATGGGCTGCGGGAACTTTGCAATGGCAGCTGTCTTCTGCGGATCGAGGCGGACCACAGACTTGCTGATGACGTGGCCTAGGAACAGCAGCTCATCGTGATTGAAGCGGCACTTTTCTGGCTTTAGTATAAGCCCTAATGACTCGATGGACTCTAGTACTGTTGCAAGCCGCGTAAGGTGATCGTCGAAATTTCCGGCGAAGACAACGATGGCATGCAAGTAAACGAGACAGGTCTGCCACTTCAATCCTGCTAAAACCGTGTCCATCACGCGTTCGAACGTTGCAGGCACCCAACACAGTCCAAATGGCATAACCTTGAACACGTAGAGGCCGTCTGGGGTGATGAAGGCGGTGTTTTCGCGATCTCTTCCGTCGACTTCTATTTGCCAATAGCCAGACTTCAGGTCTATCGACGAGAAGTATTTAGCGTTGCAGAGCCGATCCAATACGTCGTCTAACGTGGGAGGGGGTATACGTCCTTCTTCGTGGTCTTGCTCATACGACAATAATCAACGCTCAAACGCAGGGTTCCGCCCTTTTTCTTCACCAGGACAACAAGAGATGCCCACGGGCTTTTCGACGTCTGGATGAGGTCGTCGCTCAGCATTTCGTCGACTTGTTATCTTATAGCTTTACGTTCTCGCGTCGAAACTCGGTAAGGGCTCGGGTGGAGTGGTAGAGCGCACTCCTCGGTGATTATGCGATGCTTTGCGACTGGTGTTTGTCTAATCCTCGAAGACGTCGGAAAACAGCCTTTGTATCGTCGGACCAGATTTCTCAGCTGCTGTTGCTTAATCACGGGGAGACTTGGATTAATGTCGTAGTCTGGTTCGGGAACCATGGTCGTCGAGGTAGAGGCGGCGGAATCCGAGAGGGCAAACGCGTTATTGGTTTCCATAATTTCCTCGATGTACGCGGCCGCCATGCCCTTGTTGATGTGCTTGAACTCCCGGCTGAAGTTTGTCAGCAACACTTCGGTTTTTCCTCCATGCAGTCGAGCGATCCCTCTTGCGACGCAAATTTCAAGCTCTAGCAGTAGACGTTGGTCGCCTTCGATGACGTCTTCTATGTCAGCGGGTACGTGTTTCGGTGCCGACCGAAATAACAATGCTGGAGCGAGGCAGGATGCTCACTTGATCTTCGAGCACACTCAAGGTGTGTTGACTACGAGGGCTCTCCGGCGGCGTCGCTTTATCTTCCGACAGCGTTACTGACTTGTACTTCAGCTCGATGATTGCGCCATGTTGGTCCAGGAAGTCCATACCGAGAATGACGTCTCGTGAACACTGTTGGAGGATAACGAAGGTGGCAGGGTAAGTCCGGTCATGAATGGTTATTCTTGCCGTGCATATTCCAGTCGGCGTGATGAGGTGTCCTCCAGCGGTCCGAATCTGAGGGCCTTCCCATGCAGTTTTAACTTTCTTCAACTGCGCGGCGATGGGTACACTCATGACGGAGTAATCGGCTCCTGTGTCCACTAACGCGGTGACTGCGTGGCCGTCGAGCAGCACGTCGAGGTCGGTGGTTTTTTGTCTGGCATTGCAATTAGGTCTTGGCGTCGGATCAGGGCTGCGTCGTGCTGAACTGAATCTGGAACGTCGCGTCGTCAAGTCGTCTTTCGTCGGTGTAGTCTTGGCTTCTTGACTTCGTCGTGACGGCGGCATGTCGTTATTATGTCGTCGAGATGGTCTCTTCGTCGTCTTCGTCGGCGGCGGGGGATCTTCGTCAGTTCGACGAACAGCAACCGCACCTCCATCGGTTGCTGCTTTTAGTTTTCCGGATATGGGCTCGCTGAGCGGCCCTGGGCTGTGCCAGTGTATGGTCGGCGCTGCGGCGACAGGTAACGGCCTGGTGACGGCGAAGGGGACGGTCGTCGAGGGCTCTACTGAGTAGCGGCGAGGTAGTCGGCGATGTCACGAGGGCGTTCACCTTCGAGAGCGCGCGGTGCATCGACGGCGAACCCTCGCAATCCCAGGTCGCGGTATGGGCATCGGCGGTGCACATGGCCGGCTTCGCCGCAGTGGTAGCAGAATAGGCGGTGGTCGGGCGCTCGCCAAATGTCCGTCTTCCCCGCGTAGCTGCGCTGGGCGACGGGTGGACGTGCTGGCGGCGGCGGCGGTGGACGGCGGAATTGCGGCGTTACAGGGCCCTGGCGTTGTCGCTGAGGGGGACCCTGACGGCGGGCGACGGCGGCGTAGGCCATCGCTTCCGACTGAGGTTGCGGTGATCGTGGTTGCATCTCAGGGACTCCAAGCGATCGCTGAACCTTTGACGATTTCAGCGATTGGATCCACTTGGGGCTGCATCCTTGGGTAGAACGTCTGCAGCTCCATCCGTACGACCACTCTGATAGTCTCGCGTAGATCGTCGGTAGCCAGTGATTGCACCCCGGCGTAGTTTGCAGAGTTCGTGCGACGATCGAATTGCCGGTTTCGGATCTCGAGTGTCTTCTCAATGTTCGTCGCCTCACGAAGAAACTCTTCGACGGTCTTCGGTTGGCTTCTTACCATTCCGGCGAAAAGTTCCTCCTTTACACCACGAATCAGTAGGCGGGCTTTCTTCTCCTCGGTCATATCAGGGTCGGCGTGGCGGAACAAACGGCTGATTTCTTCCGTAAAAATGGCAAAGTTCTCGTTTGGTAGCTGCACTTGGGCGTCCAGCATAGCTTCGGCCCTTTCCTTGCGCACGACGCTTGTAAAGGTGCGCAGGAAGCCGCTATATATACGGAACATGTCCCACGTTGTCAAGGTCGACACCCTGTTCTCAAACCACGTTCTGGCGGCGTCTTCTAAGGCGAAGTAGACATGCCGCAGCTTGTCGTCAGCGTCCCAGTTGTTGAATGTCGCGATTCGTTCGTAAGTCTCCAGCCATGATTCCGGCTCTTCAGTCGCTGCTCCGTGGAATGTTGGTGGTTCCCGAGGTTGTTGTAGGATAACGGGGGACGCTGGAGCAGCCATTGGGGTTGTCTTGACTACGATATTCTTTGTCGTCTCAGGTAGAAGTCCGTGCTCTTGGGGCAGTCCTTGCAGTCTGCGGCTAGCACGCTGGTCTTGGGCGATTTTGGTTCTGTCCTCGGGCTTCGGGCTTGGATCGCGGCTTCGCGGGGGCGTTCGGTACATGAACGCACAAGCACCTCCACCAGATGTCACGTGGTAGTAACGGTGAAGAAAGCGGCAATACGGTGGAATACAAAACTAGCTTTTATTGGGCGAACCTGTGCCCACAAAATCAGGCTACACTTATAGCACAACGATAGCGCCGACGTCAAATGTTCCAGACTAATCGTTCGGACCCGCGTGCCTTACACAAAGTTCTACACCATTCGCGTCAGTTGACGAAATCAGATAACATAACGTTCGGCGACAACAGATAGCGGATAGAAGCATCGATAACATTCCGGAAACATTTGTTAGGCGGCGAAATGTGCTTGCCCGATGACGATAAGTACACGTGTCAATATATACGCAAAACCTCACAACAACATATTTGGTTATACATATAAGTCTCCAATAAATCTACGTATCTAAGAGAAAGTCACTATATATAATGCGTCAAACAAAGCAAATAAACCGCATGTCGCGCCACCACAAATTCACAAATCAAAGCCCCCTCTCCCTCCACTCTCCCGATGTATCGCGTGCGACGGAAGGTGGCCTGCTTTATCGCCGCTATTCTCTCTTGCACACAGAAGACTGGGCCACCATTGTCAGCTCACCATCGTCGGCTAACCGTAAGCCCTCCCCCCCCCTTATGCTTTCACTCGTACATACAGCATGCGGCGCGCGGTCACGATCTTACCGGCCCTGGACTTTATACGAAACATGAGGGCGACGGCAGGCATGCGCCTGGAGTGTCCATATAACTGCTATCGCAACAATATAATAAGAGTATCTGGCAACTAAAGCGCCCCGTGGCTCATTGCTTTCCGTTGAAGAAGTAATAAAATAGAAATTTCACCATGCGACAATTTGCTGTGCCGCAACAATGTCTTTTTCCCCTTTTGTTGGGCAGGGGGCGCCGATAATGAAATAACGCAAAGGAAAACATGTTGGTACAATCAAACGCCTACTTTGGGCACCTAGCGTTGCTACCGAAGGAATGTCGTAGAAAACGTGAGACGCTTAGTCCATAGAGAACACCCGCCGCGGTTGCCCAGTGGCTATGGTGTTAGGCTGCTGAGCACGAGGTCGCGGGATCGAATTCCGGCCATGGCGGCCGCATTTCGATGGGGACGACATGCGAAAACACCCGTGTGCTTAGATTTAGGTGCACGTTAAAGAACCCCAGGTGGTCGAAATTTCCGGAGTCCTCCACTACGGCATGTCTCATAATTAGAAAGTGGCTTTCGCACGTAAAACCCCATACTTTTTTCCACAAAGAGCCCCATGCACACTTTCGGTATTCTACACCGGCGAGGCAAAATTTTCTGGAGAGGTTGCGCTCAAGTGAACGCGCGGCAATCCGTCGAGTTCCCGTAGTGATGGCGGCGAACGATCACGCATTGCATCTCTTTCTCGTATGCTAGCCAGAAAGCGTCTAAAACTCTGCCAGGCGAAAATCCACTCGGCCAGAGAAAACCTAACACGCATCAAAGTGCGCCGCGCGGTGCTCGATGCAGCACGACAAAGACGCATGCGCTCGGGGGCGTTACGACATCTGACTCCCGGTGTATGGGCGTTGCCACGAAATCCAGTCCAATTTCGCAAAGATCGCGTTAAAGCGTCTTTTTCGGCTTAAAAAGTACATTCTAGAAAAAATCAAACGTGATTTCCGGCGCCGGGGGTTCGTTTTCAGTGAAAGCGAAATCAGCTATGGAAAAGAATTTTCAGCCAGTAAAACTAAAGCCTTCAGCAGTTCAGCAACGTGCGGTAGACCTCCTGTCAATAGGTAATCTAGATTGGATTCTCTGTAATGTCAAGAAAGCAAAATCGCTCACCTTAGAACTCTTTTTCTCGGCGAAGACCGACAAGCAAGAGGTTCCTTTTCGTGCTATAGTGTAAGCGAAAGGGACATGGCAGGTCTGTGTGGCTAGTTACCTACAGAACCGCTTAGCTTCTCTAGTTTTTTCATACCCGTTTTGCTTGCGTAATTCTCCGGCACTAGCTTAGTTTTTGACAGAGGAAAACCTTGGTGATTGTACAGCTTTTAGTATAGATATGGAAGATTTACATTACTCCTTGCCCTATGACGGATTGTTAAATTCCGTAAATGTGAGAACAATGAAAGAGCAAGTGAGAGAGTCTGCTTCTATAGAAAAATGTGGTGTTTTAACGGATGCTTTTCTAGAAATTTCGAAAAGGTACTTAAAGTCGACGCTGGTTGAGAGAAGAGATGGCGTGTTTCTGCAGAAATCAGGAATTTCTATGGGTCCAAAGGTTGCCCCTATTCTTAGTGATATTTACCTGAACAAGGTTACCAGTACTCACCTACGGGACAGAAACCTGGAGGCTTACGAAAAGGGTTCTACTTAAATTGAGGACGACGCAACGAGCTATGGAAAGAAGAATGGTGGGTGTAACGTTAAGGGATAAGAAAAGAGCAGATTGGATGAGGAAACAAACGCGAGTTAGGACATCTTAGTTGAAATCAAGAAAAAGAAATGGGCATGGGCAGGACATGTAATGCGGAGGGAAGATAACCGATGGCCATTACGGGTTACGGACTGGATTGCAAGGGAAGGAAAGCGTAGCAGGGGCCGGCAGAAAGTTAGGTGGGCGGATGAGATTAAGAAGTTTGCAGGGACGACATGGCCACAATTAGTACATGACAGGGGTTGTTGGAGACGTATGGGAGAGGTCTTTGCCCTGCAGTGGGCGTAACCAGACTGATGATAATGATGATGACCTGAACAAGACTGGCTAAGAGAAGATGTGATGCGATTGTGCCATTAAGGTGTTTCGTTACGCTGATGATTATCTGATTTTCTGCGATAAAGAGGAATTTGGTTCTGCTGCTACCTCAGTAAATGAGCAATCTAAACTTAATAGAGACGGATTGAAGCTTACGAAGGAACTTCCTCAGAGACGTGTAATACAGTTACTAGACATTTCCTTGGTCATCGAACAAGATTACGCGTTTTGGCAGTACTGCACTAGATCTTCGAAGCCAGTGCTAAACTTTCAATCCAAGTATTCCAAAGTAGTTAAAAACGGAATTGCCATGTCGTGCCTTCAGTCTTCTTTCACGAGATCGTTGATACACAAAATGAGCGCTAGTTTTAATGCACAGATGCGGCGCCTAATGGAAGCTGGTTATATTAGCATAGCAGTGGACACTATGCCTGAACGCCTACAGAAGTCGATATCTAGGGGGACGGACGATATTACAGAAAGCAGTAATAGCAAGAAAAGAGTTGTGACTATTCCTCACATTAATTCAGTATCGCACAGGCTTAAAGAAGTTCTAAGTAGATATGGTGTTAATTTTGTTTTTACTGCTCCCAATAAGCTTGGGAAGATATGCACTGCAGGGCAGAGAAAGAAAAAAGAGGTGAAGGGCAAAAAAGAAAGACTAGATATTTGTCCAGTGAAGCACATCAAGAACAACAATTTTACTTTTATAGGTATACTTTGTGGCGCCTAATACACTTCTTGAAAAGTGACAGAATAAAGGAAGAAAGTGAAGACAGTGAATACAGGAAATCTAAGCACCAACTTGCCCAAGAAGAAGTCCATTTGGAACAATTTTACTGGCTGTCGCATGGGTGTTGTATATAAAGTTCCCTTTACCTGCGGCCATTTCTACGTAGGCCAAACGCGGCGGTGCATGAATCAGAGGTTAATGGAACATAAAATGTTGTTAACCGGTGGATCGCCTTCTACCTTTTCCTTTCATTACCAAGACGGCAACTGCACACCTGAGTTAGACGAGTGCGCGATATTGTACAGGCATAGGAATGAAGATAGACGTCTCATGGTCGAGGCATGGCATAACAATAATGGTGGAGGTGCGTGCTTGAATTAGCCTTCAATTTTCTTACGTGAGGAAGAGATCAAATGCCTCAACAGTTATCTCTCACGTAGACTGGCACGTGTACCCGATTGACACGTGGTGCTGCCATTCTACAGCACGCGCAGATGAGTTTTGTGTCGTCTTTCCCTTTTCGCCTTAGTGCTTCTTTCAGGTGATAGTCGGCGTTTGTGTTGTGCACTTTTCTGGTGTCTGCACCCCTTACGCCTTTACTGCTAATTGAATCCTTACCAGCTAGCTCAACTTTCTGTCATCCTGCCCAAATATAGTGCGGCAGAAGCGGCAGACTTCTTGTCGAGGACATCCTCCTGCTACATGGTGCCCCACACGTGTTATCAGAGAAACTGCTTTTAAGGCGGACGTGCTGTCTTAGTGCGCAGTACTCATAGTGTCCCTCGGTGGAAGAACAAGAGACTGCACTAGCGTCACCAGGCATAAAGGCTCGACGATGGTAGCCTTAACATCAACGAAGGAAGGAAGAAAGGAAGCTAAACTTTATTTGTTCCTGCAAGTAGCGATAATTAACCACTAAGCAGGCCGCTCAAACGTCGGGAATGGAAGGCCAAGCCACACAGCCACGTCGTGAGCCTGCTGGACCGCCCAGAATTGTTCATCTAGGTCCAGGCTGCGAAGTGCAGCCTCCCACCTGGACGCAACCTTGGTAACCCAGTCTTCAATTCTTTCGCAAGACCAGAGCATGTGTTCGAGCGTGGCTAAAGCACCACAATCTTGGCAATAAGGCTCTGTATACGCCTCGGGATAAAACATGTTCAGTCTCCGTAGGCAAGGATAAGTACCAGTGTTAATTATAGGCTATGCTGTCTGTCATGCCTCATGCAGTGATACTCATATGGCAGAACTTTGCAGTAGCCATGCCAGTTCAAAGCTTGTGCTTCTTATTCTTGAAGTGCACATTATTTCTTGTTTCTATCTGGAGTGTGCCTTTTTTAATATCGGACATCATATGACTTTCCATTTGTGGTTTGTTGCAGTAGATTGCAATGCTGAACTTCAATACATGCATATAGTGCAGTATGTATTTTATCTTCCATCTTGCACGAAATTAGTGCGTACGATTGAGGTGATTTTGGTGCAGTAGTGGACTGAATCACATTTTTACGCTGTACATATTAAATTCACTTCATTAGCCATTCACAGTTTGCAAAGTTCAACTCATTTTCTTAAGGTATTCTCCTATTCACAATACTAGTAAACAAGGTTAGTGACAGTGCTCCTGTGCTTTAGGCAAGCACATTTACAATGCCATCGTATGTGCAGGGGGATTTTTACATCAATACTTATTAAGTGAGAAAGTGTCTCTTCTAGTCATATGTATAGTCATTTTTTATAGGTGTCGTCCAATCGAAATTTGATTGGAACTCAAGATATTTCTCCTATTGTGATGCTGAAAGGGACGTGTTTTGATCAATGCTGTGATATTTTTGTGCATTAATAAAGCTACCTTGAAACTTTTTGTGTGTGTTTCAGATAAGTTCAAATCGAGGTATGAAAAGCACATTAATTTCTGAACTGAAAACTGTAGACGATTATGTTTCGCATTTAGTACTATCCTGCAGTAGATTCTTATTGCCGTGGCTTTTATATCAATTCCATGCACATACTTCGAGGGCACTCCTTTTCTTGTATAGTTTTCCATATGTAATTTGTCAGCATCTGAAAGTTTAGGAGTTTCTTTACCTAAGTCTCATGTAGCTGTGGCCATCCTGCTGTGTACTAGTAAGCAATGTCATGTTGTTATAAAGAAAATAGTGTATAGCTGAGTAAGGTGGCCTTGCAGAGTGTGGCTAGCTTTAGCATAGTCTCTATTGTGCCTGTTGATAAGACAAGTCCTTCTAATATTTACTTGGCTTATTTCCAGTTCAGCAATAACAGCTGCCAGTGTTGAAAATGTTTTGCTTCACCGTCATAGGTGTGCCCTTCTACTGTTTTGAAGTGCATTTCTCATTTCCAGCATTCAATGTGGTCACTGCCTCCTTTGCATTTATTCCTTCTAGTCACGTGATTGTGTGATGAGGTAATATCAGTAATGTACAGGTTTCACCAAGCGAAAGTTCCCTTGCAGGTTGTCAAGAGACACACATATATAGTTACCTTTATGTGGAGAGGCTATTTTCAGCCGCGTCGACCCGACTCATTTTGAGGAATCGCTTGAGAATGTTGCTAAGAGTCAGCTGACGCATTTTGAATGGTCGCTTGACATTCCATTTAGTGTCACTTGACCCACTTAGAATAGTGACATTAGTCTTTTCTCGAGAGTCCATTCTTGACTCCCATTCAAAGTTCACTTGACACCATCAGAAGTAGTTAGGTGACCCTTTAAGTAAGAGTTCTTGTGGTCCATATAAGAGTGTACAGGTGACTCTTACAAAGTAGTCTGCATGACAATTGCGTAAAGAGTTATTTAACCACTTTTTACACAGCACAGATAGTCTCGGTACTCTTTGCAAAAAGGTAGTTCGCGTGTCTCCGCCAAAGTGTGTCTTATACGTGACCAGTCCAGACTCTTCGAAAGGAGTACGGGATACGCTTTTTTCCATTAGTGTGTACCCCGAACCTCCACCAGTGTCAAAGTCTAGCAGGAGACGGGAAAGCCGGTGTCGAGAACGTGTAAAAGCACTTTATCAGCGCAGTCAACGCGACGTCGTTGTCGTCTCTGTTTTTCTACTCGCGCGCTACCTCAGCGTCGTTTGATCGCCTGGCACATACCCGCGGCAACCATAGAGGATGTGCAAATATCTTTCTTGCTGCATTCGATTTTGCCTTTTCATAAGACACCTGCATTTGGCACAGAACTGATTCATGATCACTGATTCCTGGCAGGACTAAAGTGGACGAAACCCAAGCTGGCCGATTTGTCAGTACTAAATCTAATATATTGATTAGTCGAGTTGCTTGGGTCACCATCTGGGTCAATGTGAAATCATGCATGATGTTTACGAATTTTTTTCCTGCACCTGAGGCAGCTTCGCACGAGCTAGATTGTATGATTGAAACAGAGCTCTGGTAAGTTGAAGTCTCCTCCTATCACTAGGCACTCTGCTTGTATCACTTCTACTGTTTTGTACAATTCTCGCATTATATCAACCGAGCTTCCAGGGGGCCTATAGAAGGAGCAAACAGATAAACCTTTCCCGTTTGGCAACCTAATCCGGCGCCACACAGCTTCGCATGACCCAACTGGCACTTAAGACGGGAGCAAGGTACACTATGATGAACTACGTGACTGTTCCTGTCTTTCCTGCAGCATGTGTAATCAGCCGGAAAAACTTCACTTTCTCCGATATCATAATTGAACCATGATTCTATGCCCAGAACCATGGAGGGCTCTGTCATGCGCAGTAGGTTTTCCAAATTTTCCGCCTTATTTCTGATGCCTCGGCAGTTCACAACCAAAAAAGAAAGGTTAGATACTGATACCGGCTTGTATGATGCAATCTCAACAACTTGCCCTAGACCTTCGTCATACACATTTTTTGTATCATTTAGGTGCAGAACATCATACTTCAGTTTTACACGACTGCCTTCACTCTTACGTGACCATGGCTCTACACTGTTCTTTCACACTATTGGGAAGAGTACCAGCACTCTATTCTGAAGGAGTGGAAGCATTCTCTTTGGGAGAGTAGAAACACTGGGCTTGGAGGAGCAGAAACACTCTGTATGGGGGAGTACTATTACCTCTTGTGAGGAGAGTACTACCTCTCTGCAGAAAAGTACTAGCACTCCACCGAAAGGTGGAGTAATAAAACCGTCAGGAGAAGGTCTGCGTCTCTCATAGGATGTCGATCTACTCTCGAAAAGAGAGTGAAACATGGGAGAAGCTGATACTCCCTCGAAGAGAGTGCCCGGAACTCTCTTTGTTTTTAGAGTGCATTCGAGAGAACTACCGATACATGTGGGCGCGTCCCGCGCTGAGCGACACCATTCGTTAGATGGTGAAAACCGCTCATGCGTAGAGATTAAGAAGTCCACATGTCAATACTAACAAGGTTTGAATGGCGAACATTCAATTAGCACTGTCGGCATGTGGCTATCATTATCAGCATTGAAAATGATGCTCCAGGTTTTTCGCTGTTTATTCACATATTGCGCATGTTAGCAACCTATATATTTATTCCCTCATGTCTCCATGAATAAACTGTTACAAGTCAGCGCTGTGTGCGTGTGGCTCTCTCGTGTCCACGCCTGTTTGCCTTTTGTCCTTTTATCAAATGAATAGCCAACAAAACGAAGCTTCCACCTGAGGACAGAGAAAGATGTAATAGACTTAGGCGCATGTGGAATACGCTTGTCAACAACAGTGCTTTATTGAGAAGCATCGTAGTATATCGCCTTATTCAACATCACATCGCTGAATCGGCGTTTTTGAATCGACACTATACATGGCCTGATTTCGTTTTCACATTTTGGCCTAGCATTTGAACGGCGTACTGCACAAAAAAAATCGCATGTGTCCTGTACTGCGTCGGCCACTGCTACGTTCCTCCGTCTTGTAGCGCTTTGAATTGAATCCTGGGGTGTTACATGCCAAAACAACGATTTCATTGGGAGGCACGCCGTAGTGGGAGACTGAGGTCTTTAACTGTTAGACCTTTAACCACCATGAGGTGTTTAACGTGCCTCCCATACACAGGACACGGGCGGTTTTGCATTTCGCTCCCATGGAAATGCGGTCGCCTCATCAGGAATTTCATTCCGCAATGTCGTGTTTATCAGCGCAATTGACACCATACCCGCTAAGCTAAATATTTCGACAGAATTGCCTGTCTGGTTGGGAAATTGATTAGAACTTGAGACTGACTCCAACCAAATAACTGAATTTTATTAGCCCGACCTGTCGGAGCCCATTCGGCTCCTTCTTCAGGGGGTTGTTCTTCGGGGGGTGGCGGTGTGCAGCTTTTAAAGCATCTTTTTTGAAGACAGGAGGGGGGGGGGAACACGGGAGGTGGGGAGACACTTCAAAGACGGAAAGGTGGGGGGGAACGAAAGGAAAGGGGGGTGTGTTGTTGAGCGCTTCCATGGTGCTGGGATGACCAGTGCTGGGGGAGTGCTCGCGAGGGTGCCCTTGATGGGAGGCGGGGGGGGGGCGAGTTTGCAGGGTCGCGCCGACGTTCTGTGTTGGTGAAACAAGCGGGAGTCTGTCTGGCTGTGCGTCCTTTTCTTCTTTTCGTCAGGTCGCCAAGGCCATGGACATACACCGAGGGTAGGTTGCCCTTCACGCGGTTTATGCTATTCCCCGTATTCTGAATGTGCCATGACTCCAGTAGTAGTCTCTTTCGCCAGTTCGTTTCTGTTTGAAGGATTTCGGTTTCCTTGAAAGCAATTTTGTGGTCGGCGTCTTCAGAGTGTTCAGCGACGGCGCTGCGAATACGGTTGAATGTCCTGACGTCGTTCTCGTGCTGTCTGATCCTTTCTTTTAGATTTTTGGTTTCCCCGATGTACGACGCCGGACAGTCGACACAACTGATTTTGTAGACGACGCCTTGAGCTTTTTCTTTAGGTGGACGATCTTTTGGTTTAGGGAGGAGGATATTGAAAGTGTTTATTGGTTTGTGCGCCACTTTGAGGCCTTCTTTTTTTAATATTCGGCTGAGCGCTTCGCTGGTACCTCTGATGTACGGGATGGACACTCGCTTCTGGGGTTGGGGAGAAGTCGACGGCTGAAGGTCCCGCATTTTGCTTCTTCTTTTTTGTTGTCTGGTTGTTTTTCGAATGAAGTCATCGGTGTAGCCATTCCTCTTAAGTTCGTTGAGAACCGTTCTCTTTTCTTTCTTTAGATCCGATTCCGATGAGGAATGAGTTTCGGCTCGTTTGAATAAAGAATTTACAACAGATGCCTTGTGGTTTGCCGGATGGTCCGATTGGAAATGAAGATAGCGGCCTGTGTGGGTTGGTTTTCGGTAGACTGAAAATTTTAAAATGCCGTCTTTTCGTGTAACTTGTACATCTAAGGATGGGAGTGATCCGTTCTGTTCGCGCTCATATGTGAACTGTATATCCGGGTCTATGGAGTTTAAGTGTTTCTGCAAGTTTTCGACTTGGCTCGTCTTCACGATGCAAAAAACAATCATCCACGTACCTGAGGAAGACTTTTCGTTTCGGGGAAAAGGTATTTAAAGCTCTCTCCTCGATGCTCTCCATAGTCAAGTTAGCCATGGCAACGGAAATTGAGGCCCCCATAGGAGTTCCTTTAACCTGTTTGTAGTAGCTGCCTCGGAAGGTGAAATAGGTATTGGACAGGCACAGTTCGAGAAGGCGGCAGATCTCGTCTACACTCAAAGGGGTTCTCTCACTGAGCATATCGTCACGTTCCAGTGCATCTCTAGTTGCGGAAACAGCCAACTTAATGGGTACTCTTGTGAACAGAGAGATTACATCAAAAGAGACCAGACATTCATCATCTTCGATACGGACTTTTGATGTGAGTTTGATGAAATTCTCGGAGTCGCGCACGTGCGATGCTGTCCTTCCGGTGAGTGGTGATATGCTCTGATGCAAGTAAGTGGATAGTGATCGTAGTGGGGAACACGAAAAGTCTACAATTGGTCGTAAGGGGATTCCGGGTTTATGGAGTTTTGGCAAGCCGTAGAAAGCTGGGGCGGATCCGTTCCTACAGATTAATTTTAGGTAGAGGTTTCGAGAATTTGGGTGGTTGCGGAATATTTCAATTAGCGTCTTGTTCAGCACCGACTGGGTTCTCGTAGTGGGGTCCTTCTTTAGTCTCTCGTAATCTTGGCTGTCAAGTAGGGCGGACGCCTTATCCTCGTAGTCGTTTATGTTCAAAACAACGGTTGAGTTCCCCTTGTCCGCCGGTAGGATCACTATGTTGTTATCTTCTTTCAGCGTTCTCACTGCTTTTATTTCGTCGGAAGTTAAGTTGCGTTCTCTTCTGCGGTTGTTATTGGACCTTATTATGCCGATTGCTTTCAGTCTGACCTGTTCCCGCACTTTAGGGTCTAGTTGCTGGATGCCGCTCTCAAGGGCGGCGATCATCTTGGGGAGGGGTGGGTTATCTGTCGTAACATTGAATTTTTGGCCTTTTGCCAGAATTGAAGTTTCTTCGCTTGTGAGCTTCCTCGATGATAAATTGGTTACTGTGTGCTTGTTTAACACTTCTGTTTTCTCGTTTTCGTTGATTAGGGAAGAGAATTTCTTCTTCTGCATTGGACTGTGTTTCATTTCCTCTGAGGACGCTACGGCCTTTGCAAACGATTCAATTGATGAAAAGAGATGGGGTACCTGGTGTTCAAGTTGTCTTCTGGCGAAGAACGCGTCGACTTCTTTCTTCCGGATCACCATGTGGCACTCATGTATCCGTGCTGTCACCAATCTTTGCTGGGCCTTGTTGATGATGTCCCGGCCTTCTGGTGTGTTGATTGGTTGGCATAGCTGGAGACTTCGTGGCACGACGTTTTTGTCCTTGCATTTCCGGGTGAAGTCTAGGTGTGTCTTGAAGGTGGATATTCCTTTCACTGCTTTTATATAGTTCTTTGCAAGTTGCACTGCCTCTAGCCCGAAGTCTGCACGTAAAGACTTGAAGCTAAACATTTCGACAGAATTGCCTGTCTGGTTGGGAAATTGATTAGAACTTGAGACTGACTCCAACCAAATAACTGAATTTTATTAGCCCGACGTTTCGGAGCCCATTCGGCTCCTTCTTCAGGGGGTTGTTCTTCGGGGGGTGGCGGTGTGCAGCTTTTAAAGCATCTTTTTTGAAGAAAGGAGGGGGGGGGGGAAACACGGGAGGTGGGGAGACACTTCAAAGACGGAAAGGTGGGGGGGAACAGAAGGAAAGGGGGGTGTGTTGTTGAGCGCTTCCATGGTGCTGGGAAGACCGGTGCTGGGGAGAGTGCTCGCGAGGGTGCCCTTGATGGGAGGCGGGGGGGGGGGAGTTTGCAGGGTCGCGCCGACGTTCTGTGTTGGTGAAACAAGCGGGAGTCTATCTGGCTGTGCGTCCTTTTCTTCTTTTCGTCAGGTCGCCAAGGCCATGGACATACACCGAGGGTAGGTTGCCCTTCACGCGGTTTATGTTATTCCCCGTATTCTGAATGTGCCATGACTCCAGTAGTAGTCTCTTTCGCCAGTTCGTTTCTGTTTGAAGGATTTCGGTTTCCTTGAAAGCAATTTTGTGGTCGGCGTCTTCAGAGTGTTCAGCGACGGCGCTGCGAATACGGTTGAATGTCCTGACGTCGTTCTCGTGCTGTCTGATCCTTTCTTTTAGATTTTTCGTTTCCCCGATGTACGACGCCGGACAGTCGGCACAACTGATTTTGTAGACGACGCCTTGAGCTTTTTCTTTAGGTGGACGATCTTTTGGTTTAGGGAGGAGGATATTGAAAGTGTTTATTGGTTTGTGCGCCACTCTGAGGCCTTCTTTTTTTAATATTCGGCTGAGCGCTTCGCTGGTACCTCTGATGTACGGGATGGACACTCGCTTCTGGGGTTGGGGAGAAGTCGACGGCTGAAGGTCCCGCATTTTGCTTCTTCTTTTTTGTTGTCTGGTTGTTTTTCGAATGAAGTCATCGGTGTAGCCATTCCTCTTAAGATCGTTGAGAACCGTTCTCTTTTCTTTCTTTAGATCCGATTCCGATGAGGAATGAGTTTCGGCTCGTTTGAATAAAGAATTTACAACAGATGCCTTGTGGTTTGCCGGATGGTCGGATTGGAAATGAAGATAGCGGCCTGTGTGGGTTGGTTTTCGGTAGACTGAAAATTTTAAAATGCCGTCTTTTCGTGTAACTTGTACATCTAAGAATGGGAGTGATCCGTTCTGTTCGCGCTCATATGTGAACTGTATATCCGGGTCTATGGAGTTTAAGTGTTTCTGCAAGTTTTCGACTTGGCTCGTCTTCACGATGCAAAAACAATCATCCACGTACCTGAGGAAGACTTTTGGTTTCGGGGAAAAGGTATTTAAAGCTCTCTCCTCGATGCTCTCCATAGTCAAGTTAGCCATGGCAACGGAAATTGAGGCCCCCATAGGAGTTCCTTTAACCTGTTTGTAGTAGCTGCCTCGGAAGGTGAAATAGGTATTGGACAGGCACAGTTCGAGAAGGCGGCAGATCTCGTCTACACTCAAAGGGGTTCTCTCACTGAGCATATCGTCACGTTCCAGTGCATCTCTAGTTGCGGAAACAGCCAACTTAATGGGTACTCTTGTGAACAGAGAGATTACGTCAAAAGAGACCAGACATTCATCATCTTCGATACGGACTTTTGATGTGAGTTTGATGAAATTCTCGGAGTCGCGCACGTGCGATGCTGTCCTTCCGGTGAGTGGTGATATGATCTGATGCAAGTAAGTGGATAGTGATCGTAGTGGGGAACACGAAAAGTCTACGATTGGTCGTAAGGGGATTCCGGGTTTATGGAGTTTTGGCAAGCCGTAGAAAGCTGGGGCGGATCCGCTCCTACAGATTAATTTTAGGTAGAGGTTTCGAGAATTTGGGTGGTTGCGGAATATTTCAATCAGCGTCTTGTTCAGCACCGACTGGGTTCTCGTAGTGGGGTCCTTCTTTAGTCTCTCGTAATCTTGGCTGTCAAGTAGGGCGGACGCCTTATCCTCGTAGTCCTTTATGTTCAAAACAACGGTTGAGTTCCCCTTGTCCGCCGGTAGGATCACTATGTTGTTATCTTCTTTCAGCGTTCTCACTGCTTTTATTTCGTCGGAAGTTAAGTTGCGTTCTCTTCTGCGGTTGTTATTGGACCTTATTATGCCGATTGCTTTCAGTCTGACCTGTTCCCGCACTTTAGGGTCTAGTTGCTGGATGCCGCTCTCAAGTGCGGCGATCATCTTGGGGAGGGGTGGGTTATCTGTCGTAACATTGAATTTTTGATCTTTTGCCAGGATTGAAGTTTTCGCAGGACCGTATTCGCTGCGCCGTCGCTGAACACTCTGAAGACGCCGACCACAAAATTGCTTTCAAGGAAACTGAAATCCTTCAAACAGAAACGAACTGGCGAAAGAGACTACTACTGGAGTCATGGCACATTCAGAATACGGGGAATAACATAAACCGCGTGAAGGGCAACCTACCCTCGGTGTATGTCCATGGCCTTGGCGACCTGACGAAAAGAAGAAAAGGACGCACAGCCAGATAGACTCCCGCTTGTTTCACCAACACAGAACGTCGGCGCGACCCTGCAACCTCCACCCCCCCGCCTCCCATCAAGGGCACCCTCGCGAGCACTCCCCCCAGCACCGGTCATCCCAGCACCATGGAAGCGCTCAACAACACACCCCCCTTTCCTTTTGTCCCCCCCCCACCTTTCCGTCTTTGAAGTGTCTCCCCACCTCCCGTGTTCCCCCCCGCCCTCCTTTCTTCAAAAAAGATGCTTTAAAAGCTGCACACCGCCACCCCCCGAAGAACAACCCCCTGAAGAAGGAGCCGAATGGGCTCCGAAACGTCGGGCTAATAAAATTCAGTTATTTGGTTGGAGTCAGTCTCAAGTTCCATACCCGCTAAACACCACGGCGGGTAGTAAGGCTTCGAACAAACCAAAACGATACTCGGCATTGATCCGTAGAGTACGTGGGATCTGCAACATTTTCCTGTTTCTTTCGTCGTTTCTTCGTATGTTCGCACCCTTGCATTCACGCTCATTTCCTTCATTGAATAAATAATTTGATTAGACGGACGTAAAAGTACTCGCATGGCCACGTCTCAATTCAGTGTCTTCAGACGACTGCCGCAGAAAGCTTAACAAAGGCCCCCTACATGTGCTTAAGTCAATACAGGTTTCGGAAAATATTCTTGTTAGGCAGCCAGAGAGCCTTGTTTCAATTCTTGCGTCCAAAGATGCAACACGTATTGCTTATTTGAGATGAATCCAACTGGCCATGAGACTTGGCAGTCTTCTGGACCACATCGCAGTCACAGGCACGCATAAATGTTTGCTATAAGCGGGTTCAGCTGACTACCCAGAATGAATAGTTTCGACGTTTCGTTTGCTCAGCGATTTAAAGACGGCCCGCATGGCGGCCGGTTCTTGACACAGCAAGGCCCTCGTCGCAGGGCCTTCGTCGCAGTTGATCTAGTGGTGGCGCAATAAAGAGCCGGGTGCGACGCACTCTGAATATCCCGTTTCAATCGCCGAGTTCTGTACATACACATTGTCACACGAGGGTTGAATTGGCAATTGACTACCCAGTGGCACGGGTTTCGCGGCTCATTTTGGAATCACAGGTATACTATGATGGCATTACACGCAGGACTCTCATCCGAAAGGTACCTTGCGACCCCCTGGATAGCTGTAATACGGACAACTTTCTGCAACAGGCGCAAGCCTTAAGGAGTGTCGCAAAATATGCCGGAACCAGTCCGGCACATTAGCGCACTACATTTGTACAACTCTTCTTTTCACCACTTTCTTTACTTCAGAAAAGTTCTCAAACTGTACATCGCTTTTATTATTTGATGAAAAATATATATGAAGATCAGGTTTCAGAAAAGAGACTTGTTGTAGACACACTAGAGCATGTAATATTAGCAGATTACCTTCCTACATTGCAAGGTCATATGTTGTTAATGACTACCGATGTACAAAACGCGAATAATGAGGTCACGTACAAAATGTGTCGTAGTGTTTTATTCTGAGAATCTGCGCTTCAAGGGAGAATATAATTACAGACACATGCGAAATTCAACATTGGAGTGAAATCTTTATGCACCCACTTCCCGCACATGTCACATCTGTTACCAAACCATCAGAGGGTTTCACTCAGCGTGTAAAGTATGACTTATGCGTATTTCGTGTGAAACACAAGGTTCTTTTTTTTTCCTTTTCTTCAAGGAGCGAGAGCATCGAAGTTCCTCCCGCAGCTGTTCTCCCTCAGACTAAAAAGTTTCAAAATAGCGATTATGAATGATCTTGTGCGTTCATTCTGAAAGAATAATAAAGCAACAGGACAACATTGATTTGATTCGGTATCGTCTACCGTGAAATTAATAGGGACAGCGAGTGAGTGAGGCGAACACGCAGGTTGACAGACGAAAAAAAAATATGCGAAGCTAATGCACACAGCGTGAACTACCGCGGTGTTGAAACGCAATTCTCATTTTAAATCTATTCCCCTGGCAAGCAGGAGACAAACCACGGCCTTTGATCGGATGTTTGTAAAGTGAGAACAACAGACATGGCGCAAAAGTAAGGTCATACACAGGACAGGGGCTACTTGCAGCTCTACGAAGGCTCACTGACGCAACGTTCGCCCCTCTTTTTTTTATGTGATATTCTTCCAGTATCAAGCGGGCCTGCTCACTGTGGCTTTCATCTAGACTCTTTGCGTCACGAAATAATGCCTCACATCCTTGGCAAGAGTTCATGTGATCCGACATATGCGTCCTTTCAATCTTTTTTAATATTCAAGGCGTGCTCTCCAAATCTGTCATTCACACACCTTCCGCTTTGAGCGATATACCTTTTGCCACAGGTCAAGGGAATGTCATAGAGGACTCCACTGGTGCAGTTTAGATAGGGCCAACGGTGCTTTCGGCAACCTCGCCTTGTTTCGCATGTTGTAACTATGCGAGGGCAAAGGCGGTCAAGTTCGCGCTTTAAAAACGTTTGTCATGTATGCACGTTTGTGCATACATGACAAACCCATGACAAGCCCCACAAAAAGGTCTTCTAAGCCATATATAATCGGCCTCAGTTTTTTTGATGTCATGCTTCGAGAATCAAATTAAAAAAGTATTGAATGGATAAATTTTGATAAATTCTGATAAATAAATTCTTTGTGTATCGCTCCTGGTGTTCCTTAACCTTGCCACTTCGTCAACAGTAACTGGCGTAGAGGGAGAACAATGGCAGAAATGCTGATACCTTTACTCCTGCAAATACAGTGTTGGATATGTGACACATTCACGAGCACTTTGCACTTAAGTGACGGACGCGAAAGACATCACTTGGCCAACGTAGGCACGAAATGAGAATTCATCACATTTCATAATATTCCCCTCCAAGTAACACAACTCGCTATAGTAGAACCTCTTGAACTTTGTATGCTCGAGGTATACGCTAAAACAGCACAAGAACATGAATATACGCGGCGATTTCGTAGAAAGGCAACACCGCAAAGCAAGGAGACCAAGCAAATAACGGGGAAGGCGGAAGATAGAAATTCAATACGATGACCAAAACGAGAACGAGGTTAAAGCAGGAGCAAGCGTTTCGACAAGTGGACTTGTCTTCTTCAAGGCGACATATGCTTTCCTCGCCGAAGTATATATACGTGGGTTTCTTGTAAAGAAGAGAGGGTGTAAGGCGGGTGGGTGCGGCAACGAGCGAAGGTGTGTCAGCATGTGGAATTGAGAATAAAGGAGCGCTGTGCGCAAGGCCAGTGACCTAGCCGTCTGTCAATCACGCGTCAACGCCCGCGTGTTAGCCGGCGTGTCAACGGCGTCTGGCACGCCGGCGGGAAGAAAAAGAAAAGGAAGGAAAAGGAAAAAAAAAGAAAGCTAAGAAACCAAACCCAGTGCTGTTGTCTATAGCTTGAAATTTAGCATAGCGAATAGATTCCATAGCTCGCTTTGAAACGTTTCTGCCTATTGGTTGCAATATCTTGAACTCATTGATAAGGTATGATTCTCTGTCTTTTCTTTCTCTTCTAGAACGTAAATTTTAGTGTAAGATGTAGAAATTAAGTTCATCAAATTTATCACCTAGTTGGTTGAAGTGCTCGGCGACAGCTTTGGGAAGCTTCTTAGCTGTGTCCACGTGATGTCTGTTTAATCTGACTTTCATTGATTGTCCCGTTTCACCGATGTATTGTTTCTTACAGATTCATGCATATAAATCACATCCGAACTTGTGCAAGTAAAGTTAGATTTGACTTCGTGTGTATAACTATTTGCGATGTTTTTAATTTTAATATCACTTTGAATGTGCCTGCAGGTATTGCACATGGGGCGACAATATGCTTTTATTACGGGGGAATGCTGTTTACTGACTTTTGCGTGCACTAACATGTCTTTAATGTTCCTGTTGCGGCGATAGGTAAGCCTTGGTACATTGGGGAACGCTTTTCTCAGGCGCTAGTTACTTGATAATATTGGGTGTTATTTCCGTAGGATGTTGCTTATATTCGGGAGTGTATTAGAATATTTTTTTTTACAAAAGCCGGCGGTCTCTCAGTTTTGGGGGGACTGCTTCTTCGCCGATTCTGACTGTCTCTCCAATCTTGACGTCGTATCATGGGCTCCACCGCGAGCAACTGGAGGATACTTCCTTTCTGGTAGCTTTGTTTTAAGGTCATTTAGGTGGTAGGTATAATCATGGTCTTCGCTGCAGATTCTTCTTATTCGTTTCGCTTGTCCGACAAAAATTCCTTGCTTGCAGGGTCACGGGTGATGACTGTTGTAGTCTAAATATTGTTGGCTATCCGTAGGCTTCCGGCAAAGTGTCATTCCCAGTTTTACGTTTTCTATGTTGATCGTCATGTCCAGGAAGTAGATCTGACTAGGAGAGTGGTGAGCAGTAAGTTTATTACTCGGGTAAAAGCGATTGAAATGGCTAGTCAATTTGGTTAACGCGCTTGATCCGTATTCCCATATTAGAAATAGGTCGTCAATGTAACGAAGATAGGTGTGGGGTTTTAAAGGGTAGGATTTCAACAGGTCTGCTTCAAGCTGTCCCATGAATGTGTTCGCATACGTGGGAGCGAAGGCAGTACCCATGCTCGTGCCGAAAGTTAGCAGGTAGTGAATAGAATCTAATTCGAAATAGTTGTGCGAAGTAGTTGAACTCAACTACTTCGAATTAAATTCGAAGTGGTTGAGTTGAGCCTATTGTGTTTAATAAGAACACATCTACTGAGTCAATATCTAAATTTTTACATCACCACCTGTAGAACATCCCCACCACCCTCCCATTTTTCGTTCAAGACATGCCGCACTTCCTTCGAATTATCGACCGCATCAACGGCAACCAAATCGTTTCCGACCGCGCTATTCTAGTCACTTTGGATGTTTGTGACCTTCACACCAACATACCCATGTGTGAATGAATTGAAGCCGTTTCTAAATTCCTCGCAATCAATCCCCAAGCGCACACACCTGAAGTTTACCTGTCGCTCCTTAGATTAGTTCTCACACTCAAATATTTCGAATTCGATTCTATACACTACGTGCAAATTTTCGGCACTAGCATGGGTACGCCATTTGCTCCCACGTATGCGAACATTTTCATGGGACAGCGTGAAGCAGACCTGCTGAAATCCTACCCGTTAAAACCGCACACCTATCTTCGTTACATTGACGACATATTTATAATATGGGAACGCGGCACAAGCGCCTTAACCGATTTTATTAGCCATTTCAATCGCTTTCACCCCAGTATTAAATTTACTGCTCACCTCTCTCCTAGTCAGATCAAGTTCCTGGACACGACGGTCCACATAGGAAAAGGAAAACTGAGAACGACACTATACCGGAAGCCAACGGATAGCTAGCAATACTTAGACTACAACAGTCCTCACCCGCGACACTACAAGCAAGGAATTTTCGCCTCACAAGCGAAACGAATAAGAAGAATCTGCAGCGAAGACCACGATTATATCCACCATCTAAATGATCTGAAAACAACGCTAGCAGAAAGGAACTATCCCCAAGTTGCTCTCGATAAAGCTTATGATGCCGCGTCAAGATTGGGGAGACAGGATTGGCGAAGAAACCGCCCACACCATAATCTGACAGACCGCTTGCCTTTATAAGAAAATGTTCTAATGCCAGTGGCGTAGCTAGGTCTTCTGGCACCCGGGGCCCATAGGTCTCTGTCACCCCCCCCCCCCCCCTCCCCGGCTGTAGTCGAGGAAGGCGAAGGATATCAACAAGTTCCGGGTGTCTTCAGACGTATATGACACCCCCGCCCCCCCCCCCCCCTCTGTCCCCATGAAACCGGGGCCCACGCCCCCTCCCCCCCCCTGTTGCTACGCCACTGTCTAATGCACTCCCGAACATAAACAACATCCTACGAAACTACCACCCAATATTATCAAGTAACGCACGTCTGAGAAAAGCATGTCCGGATGTACCTGGGGTACCTATGGCCACAACAGGAACATTAAAGACATGTTAGTGCACGCAAAGGTCAGCCAACAGCATTCCCGCGTAATAAACACATGTCGCCCCAGGTGCGAAACCTGCAGGTACCTTCAAAGTGACATTAAAATTAATAGCACCACAAATAGTAATACAGACGAAGTGAAATCTAGGTTCACTTGTACAAATTCAGATGTGATTTATATGCTTGAATGGTCCTTCTGTAAGAAACAATATATCGGTAAAACAGGAAAATCAATGAACGTCAGATTAAACGAACATCGCGCGGACACAGCTAAAGAGCTTCCCAAAGCCGTCGCCGAACATTTCAACCAACCAGGTCATAACTTTGATGAACTTAAACTCTACATCTTAGAGTCAAATTTCCGTTCTGAACGAGAAAGAAATTACAGAGAATCATACCGTACCGATAAGTTCAAGAATGCAACCAATTGTAACCAATAGGCATAAACGTTTCAAAGGTAGGTTTATAATCAATTCGCTATGCTAAATGTCAAGCTATAGAGAACAACACTAAGTTTGGTTTCTTAGCTTTCTTTTTTTTTTCTTTTCCGCCCTTTCTTTTTTCTTCCAGCCGGCGTGTCAGACGCCGTTGACACGCCGGCTAACACGCGGGCGTTAAAACGTGATTGACAGACTGCCAGTTAACTGGCCTTGTGCACAGCGCTCCTTTATCCTGAATTCGACACGCTAACACACCTTCGCTCGTTGCCGCACCCACCCGCTCCCTTACACCCTTCTCCCCTTTAGAAGAACCCCATCTATAGAAACTGTGCCGAGGAAAGCATATGTCGCCTTGAAGAAGGCAAGTCCACTTGTCGAAACGTTGGCTCCTGTTTTCGCCTTGTTCTCGTTTTGCTGAAGTAAATAACGGTCATCTTATAGTTCCTGCGGGACTGCTCCGATATCGATACTTATCAAGTTAGAAAGCTAGCGAGGCTACGAACTTCGGCGATATTGCGGCTTATATGGATTAGCACCGACGATACAAACAGAGAAGCTGAGCGCGCGAGCACCGGAACCATACGGCGAAAAGCAGCTGCACGAGTAGAGCGTGCCGCCGCCAGCCCCGTCATGAGCTTGTGCGCGGCGCGTATCGGGCGGCAACGGTGAGACGTTCGGTTATGGACGAAAAAATGTCAAGGCCATTCGGGTCATTTTATTGTTGCTCTCGAAGCAGCGTTCCTAAATGGAAGTTGTAGTCCGTTCACTGAACCTGACGCCTTCGTATTTTTAGTTCTCATGCGGGGAGCTTCAGCCTACAGCGGACTTGTAAGGATGTCTTTATAAGTAGAATACATGAGCTCTCTAAATTACTGAAAGCTGAACACGGGGGTGAAACAGCACGGAACGTAGGATTTCTGCGGGCTAAGAGGCATGCTCCAAAGCTGGCAGACATCACGTGTTAGTGCCTGGGAGGCAACAGCAGAGACTAACGGAACAATTAATAGTTTGCTGTGACTGGACCACTGCGATGTGTGGCTCCATACAGAATATTCGCAAGCAGGAAAATATAATTAGGGCTTTGCGCGCTGAATATTATGTACGCATTAAGACTTCGCTAGAAGTAGCATGCGGTACGATTGTGCACAGAAATACCTCTCACTGCTTTCTTAAATTTCCCGCAGGCATTAACAATGAAGTCGTTGTAAGGTTAAAAACTATTTTCTTCCCCTTTCATGCACAGGGGTAGCCATGCCGGTACCAGGAACAGCAGATGCAAGCCACTGTTTACCTGTTTTGGAAGGCTTGTCGGAGTTCCGATTATCCTTTACTTTTCGTAGACATAGAGTTACTGCAGGCACAGTGGGTACTAGCAGGCTTAAAAAGGCTAACGTAACCTGGTTGTCACAGGCAAGTTTACCACGATTGGTAGAAATGGACTTGGCGTATTCGCTTTGTTGAACCGTTTGCATCTACTGGCAACAAATTTCTCCGTGATAGCAATTACGTACTTCGCAGTCTTGTCGTCGCTCACTTACTGACCTTTCACCTAGGCGCTTACTTGACATCGTAAATCTAAATATTACGCGCTATCATGACAGATGTCAAGCACGAACGGGCTGGGTAATGGATTTTCGAGTGCAACGCTTCAGGTATTTCATCCATGGTTCAAGCACCCTCAGTCAACTATACAAGATGTAGGCACGGAGTACAGTTTTGCTTGAAGCTGACTGGACATTTAAAAATTTTATTTTTAATTGCGCATTTAATTATGGTACCACGCATTTTGGTTTGTTTTGACACTTCTGTTCGCCATGTTGCACTTGGCAAGAACATAGTCAGGCGAGAGAAGACATCTAATGGAGAGCAATAAATGTGACACGGAACTGGCACTCAAAGACTGAGGTGTCGCACCTAAAGCAATCACGTGATAATGCGTGCGTAGGAACGAACATTCTTGTAAGCCTGCGCAAGTGCACTGACGCCGGGAGGCGCGTCTTGGTGTCGTCTGCTGTGATAGTGTCCGGGTACCCGCTGTGCTTGCTCAGTGGCTATGCTGTTGGGCTGCTGAACACGAGGTCGCGGGATCGAATCCCGGCCCCGGTGGCCGCATTTCTATGGAGGCGAAATGCGAAAGCACCCGTGTACTTAGATTTAGGTGCACGTTAAAGAACCCCAGATGGCCGAAATTTCCGGAGTCCTCCACTACGTCGTGCCTAATAATCAGAAAGTGGTTTAAGCACGTAAAACCCCATAATTTAATCTTCTTTAAATACTGTCCGGGCGTGCCAGAGAAGTGTTGTGGTGCAGCCAATTTTACTTGCAGAAGCACACGGCCATTTCTGCACAGCAGCCTCGCGTTTGTTCAACCGGCGTATCCCTGAACCGAAGGGTAAGCGTCGACTCGAGCAAGCTTCGAGGGTGTCTCGGGCATGACAAGAGGGTCCGAATCGTTAGACCCTGGCGAAAAGGAAGGTTTGCTGGCATCGATGCAGTTCATTCGGCTGAGCATGACCAAACCGTGGACGCTTTACATACGGCATAAAACGCCTGTTTGGCTTTCCCGCTAACGAAATGCGAATTTAACTGCCCAACACGCCTTGCTCACAGCCTGTGTAGTATATTTGCGTGTGTCATGGTTGCGCAAGAGCGCTGGGCTCAGGTTTCTGGGTGCGCACAGTGAATGCGATGTCGCAGTGCAGACGTATGCCTAGCGATGACTCTACGCGGAGGTTACGTAGTGAAAACTGAATGATTACGTAAAGAAGGGCAGACAAAGCAACGAACGCAGTATCGTCTGTTGGTGTGCGTTCTTTCCTGCCCTCGTATCACAAGAAAGTCAGAAAAGTACACTACTGCAAAGTGGAGACCACACACGCAAGCCGCAGTGCGCTCTTTCTTTAGCTATCATACATCCCTTTATAACTGCATCTCAATAGAGCAAAAGCGCAAGGGACAAGATAACCGGAGAAAGCATCGCGTGCACTGTTACTCTATTACGTTACGACGCATACGAACCAACCCAAGCAATTGTTTCGCCTTTATAATTACATCAATATGATGTAGACATGATTACTGATTCTTAGGTGCTTTTTCTTCTCTTTGCTGGCTTCATTTTCGCTGAATACAACTCCTGCGTGTTTTGCTTAGGAGCACTATCGATCGGATGAAAGTCATTACAAAATTATGAGGCCTCCTAGTGCGAGTTGCACGCCACTAGGAAGAAGAAAGGTTGCGACGTGCTGTATGTGGATGTAGTAATCAGGAGGATGTGTGCGGCCACAATTCGACTTCGTTCTAGCGCAAGAGGTTTCTCTGTTTGCAGTGAAATGAAAAGACTCTAACGTGCTCAACTCACGCTTTATTGGGAACAAGGCAAGGCACTTTCTTTTTCCTCTCGGCACCCCAAATTGCGGAATTTTTGGTGCACAGCAACACACAGAGAGAATACAATAGAGCTGTGCCTAATTTCCGGACACAAGGTTTTTGCGACATCGTATACCCGACACTTTGTTTCAAACAGGCGCGCAGGACTTGCGGCAACGACACAGCCCATTCACATAGAATATCTACATCATCGCAGCCAAAGGCGCGATCTGAGATGAAATCTGGTGCGATGATGTTCAGATAATAATTTTGCTAATGCGATCGGTAGAAATTACCAGCAACTCCCGATTGAGAACACACATACCTAAAGTCAGTCAACCTCGAGAATCTCCTTTATGCTGAAACCTAAACAAAACAGGAGGCAATCTCGAATTACAACAATTATCACTGAATCTGACAGCAAATTATATAGGCGCATCTAAACGTAAATTTTTGTCGTAATCAACACAAACTGCTGAAATTACCACAAGTAGGAAAGGGATCTCTCAGTGTTGTGTGAACTTTTGTGTGAATAGGTTTTTTTTCTGCGTTAATCAAATAGTTGTTGCCCGTGCTGCTATATTGCATAACATGAAAAAATGCCAATAATGTACACCTAAGAATCTATCTACAATTTCTCAGGCCAATGAAAGAATAAACTAAGTTCATAACTACAAACTCGCATGAAGCGCATACAGCAAGAAAGTGCAAAATTGAGCAATGCAGTTTGCATTCAACACAGAAAACAGCTCAAATGATGAAATAAAGGAATCTGCGATATACACAGGTGCTAATGCATGTAAAGATATCAGATCCCATCGTAAAGGATGACTCGCGCGAAGACATCGTAAAGCAACAAAGCATGAAGTTCATCGTCACATTTCAGGGTCCCTTCGTTGGTCTTTAACAGTTGCTGCACACCAAAATATCACGTCACATCATGTCATGTCAGGATACAGAGATCAGAGTCTGTTATCCGATGGAGCAAACGTCTGCGTGATAAATCGCTAAGGTTGAACTGTATGGTGAAAAATGCAAGAAGTAATATTAATGGTACCTGCATTCTGTTTTAACTTTCAAAAATAAAATGAAAAGTTTTGAACATGAGAGGTTCAGAATTTACATGCCCCAAATTTAGCCTTGGCGATGCATCTAGTAGTACGGTACTAGCGGCTTCGCTTGGCCTGTGGACAGGAGACATCAGCAGGAATCAGAGTTATTCAGTGATGCACTTTGTGTTCACACGCCCTTCAATAGAATGGCGCGTGTATACGTCATATATAATTTCTGGGTGGACACAACGTTCGGACAAACGATAAACAGCCGACGCCTACAGTTCAGTGAGAAGTAAGTCATAATGAAAATAATATAAAGCAGCTTTAGATCACAGAAATGCATCGCGGAGACTCGGCAAGAAAATATGAGAACAGTCAGGAAGTGATAATTCAAAAAGTAGTAGCCACACCAGCTACCGTTTTTCTTCCCGAAGGCCTCCCGGGTCGTGGGCATTTCTGTAGCCTCGAACAATCGGGGTTCTATGGGGGCCGCCATCGCACGGGACGGAATGGATGTCGGCGAAGGAATCTCCACCTTCTTGAATCAGCGAAGCTTGCTGTGCTTGGGAGTAGCCAATGCGCAGGCCACTTCGTAGAGTAAGCGGTACTGGTTCTGCAGGGAGGTAGATTCCAGGTTAGTGTGCAACACAAAAGAAAGTCGCAGCTTCGGCCCGAAGCAGCAATTGCGATAGCATATTTGTAGAAGCTATACGAAATATGGATAGTACTTTTGACGGCAGTATAAACCTGGAAACATTCGCTTATAGCTGAATTAACGAGCATGGTGTCAGCGCGAACCACGAACACATCACACTCGATAAGAGCGGACAGTCGCTGGCAAAATGCAGGTGGGAGCCAGCGCGGCAGCAGCAGAGACGACGCGACATTGGTGCTGCGTATAGCTTCAACGCAAGAGCGGCGAGAACACAGCACGCACGAAGATAGGAGCCGTCTGCAAATCCCTTTAAAGATACGGCGCACGTGACAGTGCGAAGTACGCACTTGTTGGCGGAGTCGAAACCGCCCTCCTCACCTGTCCGGCGCTGTCTCCCCACTTTCCTGCCACCACGCGCGAAAATGAGCCGCGATCGTCAGTACCCCTTGCGCTCGGTCGTGAAATGTGCGGTTACTGCGGGAGAACCACGGCGCCCCCTCCTCCTTTCCTCTTACCGGCATTTCGCGCGACAATCTCCGCTGTCCTCCTGAACGCGCGCCAGATTGAGCCACGATCGTCGGCTTCCCTCACTCACAACTTAAGACGCGCGGGCATCAGCCTTGAAGATTTTACGGAACACCACTGCTACGGCAAAAATCTCTCGAGTGCCAATCGCAATAAAAAGAAGAAAAAAGAAGTACGGCAAAACTCATCTCACGATGACTGCGTATGTGAGTAGCAATAAAGCAACGTAGCAGCAAACAATATTCCTGAAGCCACGTCTCTTTAACGTGTCAAGTGGTAATTCTGAGACTGGCGTTGTTTCGACTATATACCACATAAATGTATCCCATCATCCCACTTTGCTAAGACGCTCGCTTGCCAAGGTTCCCTATTAGCATCTAGGGATGACGACGACGATATCAAGCTGTGCACTGAAGATGGAATCACGAAGGAATGATATTGATTCGAACGACAAACGCATATAACGATAATGGCATGAAGAGAATGATGTGTTGATTCCTAAATTATGACGATGGTATAACGACGACAACATGACTATGACGACATGAGGACAATGAATTCATTACGACGAAGACGACAACGCCGTGACGATGACGGTATGACTAAAACCGGCTGAACAAGTGGGAATCATCAAGATGGCAAGCATGACGACGGTGGTAGGACAAATGCTGTTTGATCGTCGCTTTGTGACGACGAAGCAATGATGGCGTGAGAATAACGGCATAGTCACGCTTGAATGACGAAAGCATGATTATGGTAGAATTATGAGCAAGAATGACGCCGATGGATTGACGAAGGTGGTATGACGGTGACGGCCTGACAATAGGGTAACGATACTGAAGTGATTTGCGATGGTGAAACGACGCTGGTGTGACGAAGAGGTGACGGCGTGACGAGGATGGCGCAACGAGAGTAGTACGTTTAAGTTAGAATGATGACGATGCAACGATTACAACGGCATCTAGACGATGTTTGGCAACAAATCCACGAGACGACTGTGTGACGACGATGGGCTCACCATGGCTGGACAATGAAGAGTGCAATGGCGTCACGGTGAATGTATTATGAAACCTGTGTGAAGGTGATGGCCTGACGACGACTGCACGATGATGGCACGACGACACTAAGACGAAAGTCTAACGATGACACATGACTCTGACACCATGACAGCTCCAGTTCCTCAACCTGCCTTGGCATTCTATACATGATAACATTAATGCACTCACCTTCACTCAAAAATGCACTCTATATACATGATAACATTAATGAAGCTCCTTACGATATGAGACTAAAAAGAAAACGGACCCTAAACACAAGGACCAAGTATGGTGAACAGACAACCAGGTACCAAGTACTAACAATCCTAAATAAGCTAGAAGATAACATTGATTTCAGTATGACAAGAAACGCCTTCAAAAACCATGTGAAAGAATTTTTACTAACACAGTGTTTGAGAGAGTGATTATTGCTACATAACTATATTATACCCCCTTTTTTCTGTTTTTTCTGTTTTACGTGGATATGTACATGTTCATGGTTACTTTAGTGTACTATGGTAATTTACCTGTATACTATTTACGTTATTGACTGTGAACTATATATTACTATCTATATTATCTATATTAGTAAACAAACTGTAACCCAAAAATTTTTTGTTATTTCTGTTCTCAGTTTGTGTAAACTCGTGTATAATGTGTTAAAATGTGTAACGTTGTGTGTGTCCGCTCACTGCCAATGAACTACCACTAAATAATGTATAATAAAAGCTTATATTGGGGGTACAGGGGCCCCTGTCAGGCGCTGTGCGCCTTTTGCCCCTGCACCTTTCTTGAAAGTGTATTCAAGATGAAATAAACATTCATTCATTCATTCATTCATTCATTCATTCATTCATTCATTCATTACCGCCCCAAACATGTAGGCTGGGCATACCTTCCTAGGGCAAAAAAAAAAGCTTTGCTAGATTACTCATCCGTCCACTCCAAATTAATAAGGAACGGGATATTCACTCCCTGTATTAAAGCGGCCATCTCGACGTCTTGCCCACATGCAATCAACGAAAGCGTTGCGTCCCACTTGGAAAGGCTGAGAGCGAGCTGCATGTAATTGTCGGAGCGTGTGGGAGACTGGCAAGGTGGAAAAGGCAAGGTGGCAGTCCAAACTCCTGGAAACAAACCGTAGAAATGTGGCCGTTTTACCATACGTCCACAAATTGGCACATGGCCTTAAACATGGCCTTAAACAGGTAGCAAGGCGTTACCACATTCTGAAAAAGTTTTATGCACCTCAAAAGTTGACAGCAATCTGTTCAAAGCTGCACAGGCAAAGGAAGAAGGCGGCAAAAAGAAAAAAAAGAAAAGAAAAACGATGCAGTATCAAGCACACAGCCCCGTTGGTTCCTTGTGCCAGGGGAGTTGTGTATAAGTTACCATTATCCTGTGACGCATTGTACATCGGCCAAGCTAGACGATGCGTTAATGAAAGATTAGGAGAGCACCAAAGATTCCTTATAGGACATTCCCTTGATAACCTTCATAAACATAGCAGCTCGTGTGGCAAGAACGACAAGCAAAACAACATCCAATGCAAACCGCTATTCGACAAAACAACAATTCCATTTAGGCACAGGGATCACCTCGTGCATGAGCTCATGGAAGCCTTCCAAATGCGGATCAGCGGAGATAAGTGCGTCAGTCAGACTTCCAGCCGCTCTTCTGACAGGAAGTTTCGGTTCCTGACCAACTCAATCGGGTACATGTTTAAGGTGCTAGCCTTGTTTTGTTCTGCCTGGAGTTTGCTATTTTTTCGTGCATGAGTTTGGAGTAAATTTCATTTGTGAGTAAGCGCTCGTCCTTGTCTTTTCTCAGCTTATCCTCGTGATTCCGCGCATGCGTTTTCTGTATGCACTTCAACCAACTCGCGCAACTATTTGCTTCCCTTCTAAACAAGCTGCCCGAGCAGAGAGACAGTGTCGCCACCGAGAGCACTTTGTCCTTCAGAACCGAATTCCTTGCTATAATATATCGTAAATTCAAAACACCTAAATAGCAGAACTGCGAGTCGGCCTAGTTCGAACAGATTTATCCTAACACTTTTTGTGCGCAAACAAACAGGGACAAGCAATAGAAGAAACACAAGGACGAGCGCTAAATAGCTGCGCTAGAATTTCGTATTCGGGAGTATCATAATGTGAAGAAGCAGGAGCTTGATGTGGGCGAGCTCGTGCAACACACTTGAAGAGAAATGTGCGGAGTATAACCAACCCTTGTATATAAGTTTAACTGATTACGAGAAAGCGTACTTAAAGAAGGGAATTGCGCTAAAAAAGACACGGACGAGTAAGGACATGGACGGGCGCAAACTCGCGACTCGCGTCCATGTCCTTACTCGTCCATGTCTTTTTTAGCGCAATTCCCTTCTTTAAGTATGTACGACCGACTCGCCCAACAACGTGCTCTCCTGAACCACGAGAAAGCGTCTGATTCAGTCGAAACATCAGCAGTCATGGAGGCATTACGGAATCAGGGTGTAGACGAGCCGTATGTAAAAATACTGAAAGATATCTATAGCGACTCCACAGCTACCATAGCCCTCCATAAAGAAAGCGACAAAATCCAAATAAAGAAATGCATGAGGCAGGGAGATACGATCTCTCCAATGCTATTCACAGCGTGTTTACAGGAGGTATTCAGAGACCTGGATTGGGATGAATTGGGGATAAGAGTTAATGGAGAATACCTTAGTAACTTGCGATTCGCTGATGATATTGCTTTGCGTAGTAACTCAGGGCACAAACTGCAATGCATGCTCACTGACCTGGAGAAGCAAAGCAGAAGGGTGGGTCTAAAAATTAATCTGCTGAAAACTAAAGTAGTGCTTAACAGTCTCGGGAGAGAACAGCAATTTACAATAGGCAGCGAGGCACTGGAAGTCGTAAGGAAATACATCTACTTAGGGCAGGTAGTGACGGCGGATCCGGATCATGAGACGGAAATAATCAGAAGAATAAGAATGGGCTGGGGTGCGTTAGGCAGGCATTCTCAGATCATGAACAGCAGGTTGCCATTATCCCTCAAGAGAAAAGTGTATAATAGCTGTGTCTTCCCAGTACTCACGTACGGGGCTGAAACCTGGAGACTTACGAAAAGGGTTCTACCTAAATTCAGGACGACGCAACGAGCTATGGAAAGAAGAATGATCGGTGTAACGTTAAGGGATAAGAAAAGAGCATATTGGGTGAGATAACAAACGCGAGTTAATGTCATCTTAGTTGAAATCAAGAAAAAGAAATGGGCATGGGCAGGACATGTAATGAGGAGGGACGATAACCGATGGTCATTAAGGATTACGGACTGGATTCCAAGGGAAGGGAAGCGTGGGAGGGGGCGGCAGAAATTTAGATGGGCGGATGAGATTAAGAAGTTTGCAGGGACAACTTGGCCATAATTAGTACATGACCGGGGTATGTAGAGAAGTATGGGAGAGGCCTTTGCGCTGCAGTGGGCGTAAGCAGGCTGATGATGATGATGACCTGAAGAGAAAACAGCGCCAAAATGACGCGGACTATAAGAACTTGTACGACAGACAGGGAGCTATTGACAGTCGTGTATGTTGCTTTTCTAGACCGCGTCTTTTTAACGCTGTTTTTTCTTCAAATATCCTAATTGTCGGTGAAATTTTATATGCTCTTTCTATATTTTTGTCTCAGTGTCGTGAAAATTGCCACCCTGTAAAGGCCCTAAAGGGCTCACAGTATCGAAAATAAATAAACAAGCAAACAAACGCATAAATAATTCAGTTGTGGGTAGTTTACGCAAAATACGAGGTCGGCTCTAAGGGTGGGTTAAAAAATGAAAGTTAGGGAAGTCAGTGGCAACTAATTAAAAATAATTTACGATCTAAATAAGAAGGGCGATGGTTTGGGCTAGTTGATTTCCCATGAGACTGTCTGGTGCAGCGCGAAGCGGGACATCGGAAAAAACGAGGACAAGCGCTTACTGCAACCTGAAATTTTTGTGTCTGATACAAGAAAAAACAGAGGAAAAAACAACATAAAATATATGTATATAAATAAAACATCAACAATAAAGACGAAAAACCAAGATATCATCACCGCTAACTGGTCGCGCTGCCATCTTCTAAGACTGCCTGCCAGCTTCCTTCGTGATAACGCCACGGGTGGCTCACTGATGCGTGGGTATACTTCACGTGCCACATTAGCCAACTCAGCGATGACGCGCGCTCGATCCCCCCTCTGTGTGAAGATTACTTCTGTTTTGCCACACAGAGGGGTGCATCCGCATGCGCTGCAGAATCGCCTCGAAATGTATCGCACGCTACGTAGGTCACACAGGCAGGTTTCTGAACGGTCGTCTGCGTGAGCATGCGAATAATTTCAAATATGTAAAGGTAAGTTTCTTAGCCCTGAATTGCAGCGCATACGAATGTACCCCTCTGGTTCGAAAAATAAGAGTAATCTTCCCAGAAAGGGACGATCGAGCGCATGATCGCTGAATCGGCTAGCATGCAACGCGAACTTTTCGATGTTCACATGTTCATGTTCAAATTCAGCTTTTTCCCCCGCTCAGTCGAAGACTAGAATTCATTACCTGGGTCCATTCGCTCATGCTCATCCCATATTTTTGCAACCGCCATCCCAGATGCATAATCGTGCTCACCCGTGCCTAGCGACATTTGTATGACTTCTTGTGTATTTTTCGTTCATCAGTGCTCTTTTGAAAAAGTGTTCACTTGTGTTTATTTGTGTATTTTCCTTTCATCAGTGCTCTTTAAAAGTGTTCACTTGTGTTTACCGCTGTATACTCCAATGCATTTTCTGTACCTTTTCTTAACCCACTTCTGCTATAGCGCAAATTGCGCTGCAGTATATGTATAAATAAAATAAATAAAAACTAAGCCCATGCATAAGTAAGCCATCCTTGGCGATATCACGCAGTTGGCATTAACAGAATGTCAGTGCGACCAGTGAGCGTTAATGGGGTCTCTGTTGCTCCTCTTCATTGTTGATGTTTTATATATATATATATATATATATATATATATATATATATATATATATATATATATATATATCATGTTCTGTTCCTTCTATATAACCCGTTGTACAGGACAATAAAATTTTAGTTGGCAGCAGGCGCTTGTCCTCGTTTTTTCCTGTCCCGCTTGCCGTTGCATCACACAGTCTATGTAAGAAGCGAGTATTGCTCGTCAAGCTGGTGCACAACCGTAAAGGAGTAGGCTTTGACGTGAAACAGACAACGTCTATTCGAACACACACATACTGCCTGCGCCGTTTATTCATGTATTCGTTTATTGCAGTCGCCTGTGTCGCACTAAAATGTAGTTATTCACAGTTATGATCTAATAGCTTCGCCACAACCACCTGAAACTTCAGCTACCAGCAGCCATTGCGGTGAATCTGGTGCATGACAAAACTTGCCTTTGTTGCTCCAATTCGCTTGCGCGAACAACACAATCTGGCTCTGAAAAAAAAATAGTTACATTGCGCTCATTTTTATTTGGTTATCCGAGTGTAACTTCTGCACAGCCCACTTTTCAGATACTGAGTCGAGATTAATTTAGGGACTTATCGTTGTCAACACTAAAAAAAAAAGAAGTCATTGTAGATGAGAACTACTTCCCACACCGAAGTTTTGATGAGCTTAGGTTGCAGAGGGAATACAAAGAGGTTGGCGTTCAGAACGAGTAGCAGCATTTGGTCTGCGACTGTCGGCGCTGTCGGTACACATAACTATACGGCGACGACAGCGAAGCTTTGCTGCAGGGACGGCATCGAAATGTTGTCGTGAATGCATGCCATTGAGGCAGGTGAGCATATTCTCCAAGAAAAAAAAATGACCTTACTCACGGATAGTTTGTATAACGATAGTTTCTAAGATTCAGCTCTGTATTATACACATAAAGAGGTCGTTTTCATGGGGTGCATACATTCGCGATGTATTTAGCGGAAGTTTTTAAAGATTTCTTGCTGAAAGAAAACTAATGTATCAACTTTTAGTGTTCAGGCGAGCGAATATATGCAGCCAGTGGGTGCGGGCGAAGTGCAACGTCTGCTAACGCGGAAGCGCAGCCTCTTCCGATTGACTGCATTCCAGTCAGCCAACTGTGGCACAACACGCTCCTGCCCTGCATTGCAACACGAGACTCCACCAAGTACAAAAGAAAGCCATATTGTTGGCGGACGAGCTAAGCCTCAAACAGCGGATGTTCTCCTTTCTTTTTTTGAATGTGTAGCAGTGCGCTCTACTGCAGCGCTGCAGCACTTCTCTGAATAAGCGTGTCAAGAGGCTTCTGTCTCATTATTACCACCGCTTACGTACCAGGCAATGCAGGAATGTGGGCCTGTGCTGTCGCACTGTGCGGGCCGCCATGAGGATGTCGGCATGGCGCTCGGCCTGCAGCTGATCTGCCAGGAAGGACGCCGCGCAGAAGAGGCCCGACGCGGTGGCTCCATTGCTGCGATACGAGAACAAGGCTGTGCATATGGGAACAGCAGAACACACGTTCTTTCGTTAACTCTGAAAGCTCAGGAGGAGTGCGTTTTCTTCCATTTCTTCTCTATCCTTCTTTTACCACCCAACGGGAGTCACATTGTCAAGCGTACTTCCATAGCGTTTTTACGATGACCATGCTGCACATTTTAACAGATGTTACAAAGCTAAGTGTCGGACTCGCTTTTTTTGTATTTCTCGAATGTCGTCGGTGATTCTATAGCGAGGGAACGCTGTCACATCAAATGGCATGCGCGACGCAAATAGTGTTGCAGATTCTAACACGCATGACAGCCCCAACATTTACGCTGGAACCTACGACAAGTCATGTAAATATCCGACCCACTTGAACCATAGCTCACCTTCCAAAAACCGACGGCTATGCTTGCCGCTATCATAGTGCCTTGAGTGCCACTTCAGTTTTTTTGGGACGAGTTCAACCTATAAACATTTAAATTCCTGGCATAGTCCTAAATTCCTAAAATTGTTTGGGTACTTTGCGATTCTTCATTCTCACTGCATCATCATCGTCATCAGCCTATCTTATGTCCACTGCAGGACGAAGGCCTCTCTCTCCCTGCGATCTCCAATTACCCCTGTCCTAGCGCCAACCAATACCAACTTGCGTCTGCGAATTTCCTAATTTCATCACCCTACCTAGTTTCTTGCCGTCCTAGACTGCGCTTTCTTTCTGTTGGTACTCGTTCTGTTACCCTAATGGTCCACCAGCCATCTAACCTACGCGTTACATGGCCTGCCCAGCTCCATTTGTTTTTCCGTTAATGTCAATTAGAATATCGGCTATCCCCGCTGGCTTCCTGATCCACACCACTCTCTTCCTATCTCTTAATGTTGCGCCTAGTATTCTTCGTTCCATCGGTTTTTCAGCGGTCCTTAACTTGTTTTCGAGATTCTATGTAAACCGCCGAGTTTCTGCCCCATAAGTTATTACCGGTACAATGCATTGATTGTGCACACGTTTCTTTTCAATGCTAGTGTTAAGCTTCCGGTCAGGATAGGGCAATGTCTGCTGTATGCACTCGAACCCATTTTTATTCAATTGATTCGCAGCACTGGATCTTGACACGGACATGAAATAGGACAGGACGTGCTTTCATGTCCATGTCAAGATCCAGCGCTATGACTTCAATTGATGCAACGAACCAACCAGCCCAAAAATCTACACTCCATTTTTATTCTTCTACTGAGTTTCTTCTCATGATCAGGCTGCCCTGTGAGCAACTGACCAAGGTAAACGAACTCCGCAGACTCTAGATACTTACTGACAATCCTGGACTCTTGGTCCCTTGCACGGCTATTGATCATTATCCTTTGTCTACGGCATATTAATCTTCAACCCTTTTCTTACACTCTCTCTGTTAAGTCCCTCAACCATTTGTTGTAACTGGTCCACAGCGTTACTGAACAGGACAATGTCATCTGCAAACCGAAGGTTGTTGAGATATTCACCGTTGATCCTGACTCATAGAGTGATGCGGTGGCGTAGAGGTACAACATCCGCCTCACGTGCAAGAGGACCCTGGTTCGAATTCCGGTACCGCGCAATTTTCCACCGGATTAGAAAAAAATCCGCGTGTTGATAAGATTGCATAAACAGGCCTGGAGTGTGGCCTGAGCCCGGCGACGAGAACCGGTAGCGCACTCCCTCACCAGAGCAAGATTGACCACCATGGTGCAGTACTTGGCCACAACCTCCCATATGAACACAACATTCAAACCCCGGCCCTCAGTCCCCAGCAGCTGCGAAGCAACTGACCACGGCAGTGGTCAGATCTGCGACACAGTAGAGGGTGCTAAGAATCCCTGATTCCGGACAGGCCGCCATTGGAATCTGAACCTGCCAACGTTTAACGTTACAACGTTATCTAGTGAGGCGAGTCTAGCAGTGATGTTGGAGGAATTAGAGGGCAGTAAATGGGATATTGTAGGGCTCAGTGTAGTTAGGAGGACGAAAGAAGCATATGCAGTGCTAGAAAGCGAGCCCGTCCTGTGCTACCGGGACTAAGCGGAGAGACGAGAACTAGGAGTCGGATTCCTGATTAATAAGGATATAGCTGGTAACATACAGGAATTCTATAGCATTACCGAGAGGGCAACCAGTCTTGTGAAACTTAATAACAGGTACAAATTGAAGGTCGTACAGGTCGACGCCCCTACATCCAGCCGTGATGACCAGGAAGTCGAAAGCTTCTCTGAAGACGTGGAGTCGGCGATGGGTAAAGTCAAAACAATATACACAATACTGATGGACGACTTCAATGCCAGGGTAGGCAAGAAGCAGACTCGAGACAAGTCAGTGGGGGAACACGGCATAGGCTCTAGAAATAGCAGAGTAGAGTTAGTAGAGCTTGCAGAACAGAATAATATGCGAATAATGAATACCTTATTCCGCAAACGGGATAGCCGAAAGTGGACGTGGAGGAGCCCGAATGGCGAGACTAGAAATGAAATAGACCTTATAGTCTGCGCTGACCCTGGCATCACCCAAGAAGCGGACGTGCTCGGCAAGGTGCGCTGCAGTTATCAATGATGGTAAGAACCCGAATTAGCCTGGACTTGAGGAAGGAACGGAAGAAACTGGAACATAAGAAGGCGATCAATGAGTTAGCGGTAAGAGGAAAAATGGATGAATTCCAGATCAAGCTACAGAACAAGTATTCGGCCTCAACTCAGGAAGAGGACCTTAGTGTTGAAGCAATGAACGACAATCTTGTGGGCATCATTAAGGAGTGTGCAACAGAAGTCGGTAGTAACTCCGTTAGACAGGATAGCAGTAAGCTATCGCAGGAGACGAAAGATATAATCAAGAAACGCCAACGTATGAAAGCGTCTAACCCTGCAGCTAGAATAGAACTGGAAGAACTTTCTAAGTTAATCAACAAGCAAAAGATAGCTGACATGAGGAAGTATAATATGGATAGAATTGAACATGCTCTCAGGAGCGTAGGAAGCCTAAAAGCAGTGAAGAAGAAACTAGGAATAGGCAAGGATCAGATGTATGCGTTAAGAGATAAAGCCGGCAATATTATTACGAATATGGATGAGACAGTTCAATTGGCTGAGGAGTTCTATAGAGATTTATACTGACACGTGTACACGTGTGTAGCTTTATCGGGCGACCACGTTTCGCCGGCTAACGAATGTTATCTCACAGCGCGGGACGCACCTGCATGTATCCGAAGTTTCTGGAAAGTTATCGATGCTTCTATCCGCTGTCTGTTGTCGCCGAACCTTATGTTATCTGTTTTCATCGCCTGACGCGAATGGTGTAGAAATTTGTGAAAGGCACGCGGGTCCCAACGATTAGTCTGGAACATTCAACGATTGATGTATAAAAGCCGACGCGCTTGACCCGTTGAACCGATTTTCGACGATCGCCGACAGTGTTCGCGGCTGTCGTTGTGCTACAAGTGCAGCCAGTTTTTGTGGGCACAGGTTGGCAAAATAAAAGTTTTGTCTTTCACAGTATTGCTACTGTGTTCTTCAACGTCACCACCACGTGACATCTGGTGGAGGAGCTTGTGCGTTGATGAACCGAACGACCCCGCAAAGCCGCGATCCAAGTCCGAAGCCTGAGGACAAAACCAACATCACCCAAAACCAGCGTGCTAGCCGCCGACTGCAAGGACTGCCCCCGGAGCACGGACTTCTACCTGAGACGAGCAGGAAGATTTCCACCAAGTCGACTCCAATGGCAGCCCCAGCGTCTCCCGTCGTGCTGCAGTACCCCAGGGAGCCGCCGACGTTCCGCGGTTCAACATTCGAGGACCCGGAAACCTGGCTCGAGACGTATGAGAGGGTTGCTGCATTTAACAGCTGGAACAGCGACGACAACAAGCGAAACGTATTCTTAGCATTGGAAGTCGTTGCCAGGACGTGGTTGGAGAACAGAGAAGCCACCTTAACGACCTGGGATCTTTTCCGAAGCGGCTTCCTGCACACATTCACAAGCGTCGTACGCCGAGAACGAGCCCAAGCACTATTAGAAACCCGAGTGCAGCTGCCTAATGAGACCACCGCGATTTTTACAGAAGAAATGAGCCACCTATTCCGCCACGCCGACTCGGAAATGTCCGAGGAAAAGAAAGTCCGGCTACTGAGGCGTGGTGTAAAGGAGGAACGTTTCGCCGGTATGGTACAAAGCCCACCGAGCACTGTTGACAAGTCTGTTCGCGAGGCCACTTGCATCGAGAAGACACTGAAAATGCGGAACCGACCATTCAACCGCCGCACGATTTCGACAAGCTACGCCGGAGTTCAGTCACTAGCCACCGACGACTTGCGCGAGACTATCCGATATCCGAGCGGTCGTGCTGGAGGAGCTACAGAAGGTGTTCCCGTCATCACAGCCTCAAGTGGCTTCGATTGCCGACGTTGTACGTGAGGAGCTCCAACAACTCGGAGTAACCCCTGAATCGCCGCAGCCTCAGCCGCAAGCGATGACAAACGCCGCTGTAGCCCGCCGTCACGTGCCCCCTCCGCGCCCACGGCAGGGTACAGTGCCGACACACTTCCGTCGTCCACCACCACCCCCGCCGCCAGCACGCCAACCCGTCACCCCACGCGGCATTCCAAGGAAGACCAACGTTTCGCGCACCCCGGACCACCGTCAGCTTTGCTGTCACTGCGGAGAAGCCGGGCATATCTACCGCCGATGCCCATACCGGGAGATGGGACTCCGAGGGTTCGCCGTTAACGCGCCGCGACCACAGATTGGCGAACGACCTCGCGATATCGCCGCCTACCTAGCTGCCACTCAGTGGAGCCCTTGACGACCGTCCCGTTCGCCGTCACCCGGCCGCAACTTGTCGCCGCAGCGCCGTCCATACACAGGCCAAGCACGGAGCCGCTCTGCGAGCCCATATCCGGAAAACCAAACGCAGCAACCGATGGAGGTGCGGTTGCTGTTCGTCGAACTGACGAAGATCCTCCGCCGCCAACGAAGACGACGAAGAGACCATCTAGACGACATAATAACGACACGCCGCGGTCCCGACGAAATCAGGAATCCAAGACTACACCGACGAACGATGAATTGACGACGCGACGTTCCAACTTCAGTTCAACGCGACGCAGCCGTGATCCGACGCAAAGACCTAACTGCAGTGCCAGACAAAGAACCACCGATCTCGAGGTGCTTCTGGACAGCCACGCAGTTAACGCCTGAGGGGACACAGGGGCTGATTACTCCGTAATTAGTGGACACATCTCCGCCCAGTTTAAGAACGGTAAGACCACATGGGAATTTCAATTCAAATTCGGACCCTCAAATTCGGACCACTGGCGGACACCTCATCACGCCGACTGGAATGTGCACGGCAAGAATAACCGTTCATAACAGGACTTACACTGCCACCTTCGTTATCCTCCAGCAGTGTTCACGATACCTCATTCTCGGTATGGACTTCCTGGACCAACACGGCGCCATCATCAACCTGAAGCCGAAGTCAATAACGCTGTCGGAAGATAAAGCGATGCCGCCAGAGAGCCCTCGTAGTCACCACGCCTTGAGTGTGCTAGAAGATCAAGTGAGCATCCCGCCTCGCTCCAGCATTGTTATTTCGGCCGGCACCGAAACATCTGCTGACGTAGAAGGCGTCATCGAAGGCGACTAACGTCTACTGCTAGACCATGAAATTTGCGTCGTTAGAGGGATCGCTCGACTGCATGGAAGGAAAACTGAAGTGTTGTTCACAAACTTCAGCCAGGAGTTCAAGCACATCAACAAAGGCACGACGATCGCGTACATCGAAGAAATTCTGGAAACCAGTAATGTGTTTGTCCTCTCGGATTCCGCCGGATTTACGCCGACGACCATGGGTTCCCGAACCAGACTACGACATTAATCCAAGTCTCCCCGTGATTAAGCAACAGCAGCTCAGAAGTCTGCTCCGACGTTATAAAGGCTGCTTTACGACGTCGTCGAGGATTCGACAAACACCAGTCGCCAAACATTGCATAATCACCGAGGAGTGCGCTCAACCACTCCGCCAGAGCCCTTACCGAGTTTCGCCGCGGGAACGTGAAGCTACAACAGAACAAGTGGACGAAATGCTGCGCGACGATATCATCCAGCCATCGAAAAGCCCCTGGGCATCCCCTGTTGTCTTGGTGAAGAAAAAGGGCGAAACCCTACGTTTCTGCGTCGATTATCGTCGTCTGAACAAGATCACGAAGAAGGACGAATACCCCCTCCCACGGATAGACGACGCATCGGATCGGCTCTGCAACGCTAAATACTTCCAATGGACCTCAAGTCTGGCTATTGGCAAATAGAAGTCGACGAAAGAGATCGCGAAAAGACCGCCTTCATCACCCCAGACAGCCTCTACAAATTCAAAGTTATGCCATTTGGACTGTGCTCGGCGCCTGCAACGTTCCAACGCGTGATGGACACGGTTTTAACAGGATTGAAGTGGCAGACCGGTCTCGTTTACTTGGATGACGTCGTTGTCTTCGCCGGAAATTTCGACCATCCCCTAGTACTAGAGGCCATCAAGTCATCAGGGCTCACTCTGAAGCCAGAAAAGTGCCGCTTCGCTTACAATGAACTTCTGTTCCTAGGCCACGTCATCAGCAAGTCTGGAGTCAGCCCCGACCCGCGGAAGACAGCTGCCATCGCAAAGTTCCTGCATCCCACCGACAAGAAGGCAGTGCGTAGATTTCTTGGCATGTGTGCCTACTACAGGCGATTTGTCAAGGACTTTTCACGCATTGCTGAGCCGCTGACACAGCTAACTAAATGTGATGTCGAGTTAAAGTGGGAAACGCCGCAGGCCGACACATTTCGAGAACGCAAACGACGAATGCAGTCGCCACCAGTACTTGCGCACTTCGACGAGCACGCCGATACCGATATACACACTGACGCCAGTAGCCTAGGCTTCGGTGCCGTCCTGGTCCAGAAAAGGATGGACATGAACACGTGATAGCTCACGCTAGCCAGTCGTTCTCAAAAGCGGAAAGCAATTATTCTACAACCGAAAAGGAATGCCTCGCTATCGTTTGGGCTATAGCAAAATTTATATATATATTGTTACGAGGAGTTGCGAGGAAATGGTTTTATTTACAGGCGATGGACGATGATCGTAGCGTGACCGCAGCGCAGCTCGGCCTCCCAAACTCCTCGTCCTCTTCGCCTTTTCTCTTCTTGTCCGCGCCTTTCGTATCCGTTACATTTCCCCGCAAGCAGACGAAGCCCGTGGGGCGAGTGAGGATGGACAAGCAGGGTAGAAAGGCTTCAGGCGAGCAATATGAGTCAGCTGAGTTCTGCTTGATCGCCGACCATTGCACAGGAGGCGGGCTATGACGTAAGTGAGTTTGCTCAGGCGGTCCACGACTACAAATGGGCCTGAATATTGTGACAAGAACTTTTGGCACAATCCGCGCTTGCGTTGCGGTGTCCAAAGAAGGACCAAGTCACCTTTCTCCAACGATACTTGTACGTGACGGTCGTCGTATCGCTCCTTCGAACGACTTTGCGAGGCCAGAGTACGAAGACGAGGTATTCGACGGGCTTCTTCGGCGAGACACAAAGTCTTCGATACAGAATTGTCACTGTGCAGTGCGAAGGGTAAGAAAGTGTCGAGAGGGCTTCGCGGTAACCTTGCATACAAAAGATAAAATCGGCTATAGTTCGTGGTTTCGTGTTTCGCCGTGTTGTATGCGTAAGTGATGAAGGGCAGCGCGTCGTCCCAGTTCTTATGATTGGAGGAGACGTACATGGCAAGCATGTTGGTCAGCGTTCTGTTCGTCCTTTCAACGAGGCCATTGGTCTGTGGATGATACGGCGTGGAATGACGGCACTGTGAAGTGCACAAGCGAAGTAACTCTTCAATGGCATCAGCAGTGAACTGGCGACCACGTCGCTGATGATGACACGGGGTGGGCCATGACGAAGGACCACGGAACGCAGCAGGAAGACCGCCACGCAAGCAGCGGTAGAAGACGGTATGGCTGCAGTTTCTGCATACCGTGTAAGATTGTCTACGCAGATAATTATCCAACTGTTCTTGCTGTTAGATAACGGGAATGGACCCAAAAGGTCAATGCCTACTTGCTCGAACGGCGTACTGGGCGGTGTCAATGGCCGAAGGGGACCCGGGGCTGCGGTGGTCGGTCGCTTGTGATGTTGGCACGTTTCACAACTAGCCACATAGCGCTTGGTTGTTTCGTACATCTTGGGCCAGTAAAAGCGCTCCTGCGTGGAATGCAGCGTTCGTACGAAGCCGAAATGGCCGGATGTCACATCGTCTTGCATGGCGCGTAGAACGTCGGAGCGGAGACTCTCGGGGACGACAAGCGGAAAACGCGCTCCATGCCCGGAGTAATTAGCTTTGTAGAGCAATTTATCACGGACAGTAAAGCGACCGCTGCCTTTAGAAGTACGGGCGGCAACGAAAAGCGGATCGAGGGTAACATCATTCCATTGTTCTCGCTCAAAGTCTGCCTCGTCAGGGAACGTAGAAGTAACAGCAGCGAGACAGTCGTCAAAATTCTCTGCATCGCAGTTGGTAGTCGCATGAGGAATCCGAGAGAGGGAGTCTGCGTCAGCGTGACGACGGCCACTCTTGTACGATACCACAAAGTCGTATTCCTGGAGGCGCAGCGCCCAACGTGCGAGACGACCAGAGGGATCACGCAAACCGACCAGCCAGCACAAAGAATGGTGGTCGGTGATAATCTTGAATGGTCTACCGTAAAGATAACACCGAAACTTTTGTATGGCGAAAGCCACTGCCAGGCATTCCTGTTCCGTAACCGTATAATTGCGTTCAGATTTGCATATGCGACAACATGTTCTGCGCCACTGTGACGTTGTACAAGCACCGCTCCTATCCCGATTCCACTACCATCAGTGTGAACTGCAGTCGGGCAAGATGGATCCAAGTGACGCAAGAGGGGTGCTGACGTTAGTACAAACTTCAGTTGAGAGGATGATGCGTCACACTCTGGTGTCCAATTGAAGGATGCATTTTGTCGCAAAATACTTGTCAACGGGTGAACGATGTCGGCAAACCGGGGAACAAAATACGAAAATACGAACATAGGGCAATGAATGAGCGGAGTTCTCCTGCTGACTGCGGTGGCTTGAAGGAGCTCACCGCTTCAATATTACGAGGATCGGGTCTGACGCCATCCTTGTCGACTAAGTGTCCCAGGACCAGTGTTTGACGTTCGCCGAACCGACACTTTTTTGAGTTTAGAACCAGTCCAGCTTTCTCAATGCAGTCAAGAACGAGGCTGAGGCGTTCGTTATGTTCTTCAAACGTGCGGCCAAAGATTACAACATCATCGAGGTAACACAGGCATATCTCCCACTTTAGACCACGTAGTACTGTGTCCATGAATCTTTCAAAAGTGGCAGGAACATCGCAAAGGCCAAAAGGCATAACATTAAATTCGAATAGGCCATCTGGAGTCACGAAAGCGGTATTTTCCTTGTCGGCAGGGTCCATAGGTATTTGCCAATACCCCGATCGCAAATCAACCGTTGAGAAGTAAGAAGCAGAGTGTAAGCAATCAATGACGTCATCAATTCGGGGTAGTGGATATACATCCTTCTTCGGCACTGCGTTTAGATGTCTGTAGTCCACGCAGAATCTCCAGGAGCCATCTTTTTTCAGACCAGGATTACTGGGGCTGCCCATGGACTACACGACTCTTCAACGACACCTTTGTTCATCATCTCCTTGACTTGTTCTGCAATAACTTTGCGTTCGGATGATGACACTAGGTAGGGCTTCCGGTGGATGGGGTGTGCTGAGCCGGTATCTATTCTGTGACGAGCGCGGGACGACGGTAATTGAAGGGGTGCATCTCCATGCGTGAAGTCGAATGCTGCCTCATGCCTGGCAAGGACCTGTACCAGTGCTTGCCGTTCCGATGTACCGAGAGCCTTGCTGATCATGCCGAGCATTAGCTCTTCAGAATGGCGATTATCGTAAGGAGAGCAAGCTGTAGAGAAGTCCGTAGTTAGTGCCGGTATTGAGCTACACGCAGCTTTATCGAAGAGAGCGATTTTCATACCGCGAGGACAACCGACGTGGCGGAACAGTTCAGCGCCCACAATGTGGCGACTCCTTTCGTCATGCACACGACAGAGCAGGGCACAGGTATATCTTTTTTAGCACATTTTATGCGGAGAGGCCTAACTACAAGGTCAACACAACCAGCATCAGCAGTAGTTGCAGAAACACGAACGGACGTCAGGCACCACGATGGTGCAATCACTTCATCAAGAAAACTGAGTGTGTCTGTGTCCCTGTCTTCACCACCGGACCTTTGCTCGGAATGTGCTGATATAAATAACTTGTTCAATGATATTTCGCCACAACCGCAGTCCACGGAAGCGCCGCACTGTTCAAGAAAATCTATCCCAAGGATAACATCGTGCGAACAACGAGAAAGAACAAGGAATTCCGACACAAAGACTTTCCCAGCCAACAAAACACTCGCAGCACAAACACCAAGGGGATGAAGCCACTCGCCGCCTACTCCACGAAAGGTAATACCGTCGTTCCAAGAAAACATAACTTTGTGGCCTAGACGGTTTTTGAAAGCGAGACTCATCACAGACACAGTCGCCCCAGTATCAACTAACGCCATGGTCGGTATTCCGTCAATCGAGACATTCACTTTGTTTTTGAGCATCACAACAGGCAGAGACATTTCTGGCAAAGAACGTCCGGCGACCACACCTCCATTGGCCGCGGATGCTAGTTTCCCGGCGGCGGGGAGGAAGAACGGCGCCGAGGAGACGGGGAGCGGCGGGGACGGTTATTTGGTGGCGTAAAACTGCGCTCAGATGCTGGCGAATCGCTGCGTCTGGGTTCGTGTGAGAAGTGGTCCATTGTAAGGAAATCGGTCGTCCACAAGTCATATGAAGTACGGGTTCTGGGTGACGAGAACATCGGTGGTGTCCTACGTGATTCATGGCCTTGGCGACAATACCGAGCTATATGGCCTGTGGAACCGCAGTTGTAGCACACGGGAGGGTCGCGGTTCACAGCGTCTTCCTCGAAACGAATGGTAGGCGGCTGCGAGCGGCGAGAAAGTTCGTTGTCATGTGGATATCGTGTCCCTGCTGCTTGCTGAAATCCGTTGTATCTTTCATAAGTCGCGTCGTGATAGCAGGGTCGATGCTGTTCTTGTCGCGGCCTGACAGAAGTCGGAGGGCCTCGGGGGTAAAAACGCGGCTGCTCTCGTTGTGGCCGAGCGTCATAATCAGAGCCTCTGTCGTAGAGACGTGGCTGCTGTCGAGGCGCGAGTTCATAATCCTCAGTGCCCCTTGACGCAGGATACGGAGAGAAGGATGCCACGTTTGGCTCAAAATCTGGTGGTAGGCGGACGCTATGAGTGCCTGGATGTCTCACTTGCGCGTGCAGGCTGAGCTCTTACCGAAATATTTGCCGGATCGTTGATGCAAGATCGAGAGGCTGGTTGCTGTCCACGCTTGCAACTGTTGTCACATTGGCTAACCTGCCAAACTTCGGCGTGATGCGCCTCGTCTTTAGTTGCTCGAAAGTGCGACAGTGCCGAATGACGTCAGCGACGGAAGCCAGGTTGTCTTTTGCAATGAGGAAATTGTATACATCCTCGGCAATTCCTTTTAGGATGTGCCCGACATTGTCTTCCTCGGACACTCCACAGTCCACCGTCCTACACAGTTTTATTACTGCCTCGATGTACATCGTGCAGGTTTCGCCTGGCACTTGCGGACGTTGCAGTAGCGTCTGTTCTGCCCTTTTCTTTTTCGTCGAGGAGTCGCCGAATCGCTCTTTGATTTCCGAAACAAATCTTCCCCATGTTATGAACGTCTCCTCGTGATTGTCGAACCACAACAACGCCGTATCCGTTAGAAAGAACACGACGTTCGAAAGCTGAGAAGCGCTGTTCCACTTGTTGGCGGCACTCACCCGGCGATAATGGATGAGCCATTCCTCGACGTCTTCATCCGATCTTCCGGCGAAGGGACGCGCATCTCTCAGTTGCAGAACAGAAATTGTCGGCGCAGCAGTTGGAATGGGCCATTCTTCGTCTGCGTCGTGGGACATATTCAACTCTGGCGCATTCGGTGGTAGTCCAGCAAGGCGACGGCTCCGTCGAAGAACTTGTGGTTCAGCCTCCGTCTTCGGGTGTCGATTACCCCGCATCTCCACCACAACTGTTACGAGGAGTTGCGAGGAAATGCTTTTATTCACAGGCGATGGACGATGATCGTAGCGTGATCGCAGCGCAGCTCGGCCTCCCAAACTCCTCGTCCTCTTCGTCTTCTCTCTTCTTGTCCGCGCCTTTCGTATCTGTTACATCATATATATATATATATATATATATATATATATATATATATATATATATATATAGTGATGATATATAGTGATAGTGATGATATATATATATATATATATATATATATATATATATATATATATATATATATATATATATATATATATATATATATATATATATATATATATATATATATATATATATATATGGCAGGCCATTCAAAGTGGCCAGCGACCATCCCGCGTTGTGTTGGCTAGCTATGTTAAAGGAGCCTTCAGGACGGCTGGCACGGGGGAGCCTCCGACTACAAGAATACGACATCACTGTCACAGACAAGTCTGGTCGAAAACACACAGATGCCGATTCTCTATCACGCGCCCCCATGACCCGCCGCCGCAAGATGACGAGGATGACGACGCCTTCTTTGGGATAATAAGTGCGGAAGACTTCGCTAAACAGCAACGGGCAGACCAGGAGCTAAAAAGGCCTCGTCGAGTATTTGGAAGGGCCACACCGACGGTGACCCTAGGGCATTCAAGCGTGGATTATCTTCGTTCACGCTTCAAAACAACCTACTCGTGAAGAACTTCTCACCAGACCACACCAACTACCTTCTTGTTCCGTCGGCGCTGCGTCCAGAAGTACTACACGCCCTACATGACGATCCAACCGCTGGGCACCTTGGTTTCTCCCAGACGCTATCGAGGATACAAAAAAGGTATTACTGACCGCACCTAACCACCGATGTCGCCCGTTACGTCAAGACATGCCGAGAATGTCAGCGATGCAAGAAACCACCGACAAGGCCAGCGGGATTACTGCAGCCGATCAAGCCTCCTTACCGACGTTTTCAGCAGAGCGGTATGGACCTGTTGGGACTGTTTCCGACACCAACTTCCGGAAATAAGTAGATCGTCGTGGTGACAGACTATCTCACCCGCTTCGCTGAAACTAAAGCTCTACCGAAAGGCAGCGCAGCCGAAGTGGCGAAATTTTTCGTCGATAACATCCTGCTGCGACATGGTGTCCAGTAGTCCTCATGACCGACAGAGGAACGGCTTTTAAAGCATAGCTCACGCAAGCCATTCTGCAACACAGCCAGACAAGTCACAGGAGGACAACTGCCTACCATCCGCAGACGAATGGTCTCACGGAGCACCTGAGTAAGACACTCGGCGACATGCTAGCAAAGTACGTCGACATCGAGCGCAAGACGTGGGATGCGGTTCTGCCGGACGTAACATTCGCTTACAACACGGCGGTGCAAGAAACAACACACATCACGCCATTTAAGCTGGTTTACGGCAGGAGCCCGACGACGACGCTCGACGCAATGCTGCCGCACGTCGCTGACGAGGAAAATCTTGACGACGCTACATATCTCCAGCGCACCGAAGAAGCCCGACAGCTCGCCCGCCTGCGGATCAAGAACCAGCAGAGGACCGACAGCCGACACTACAACCTCAGACGACGCTTCGTCGAGTACCAGCCCGGCGACGGTGTTTGGGTATGGACCCTGATACGCCGACGAGGACTCAGTGAGAAACTACTGCGACGCTATTTCGGACCCTACAAGGTCATCCGACGTATAGGCGCACTGGACGATGAGGTCCTGCCAGACGGCATTTCGCATTCACAGCGGCGCCGCGCACGATCTGAAGTGGTCCCCGTGGTGCGGCTTAAACCCTTTTACGGACGCTGACAAACTTTCCTATTTTGTTGGTTTCTTTGCTGCGAATGCTTTTCTTTGTTACTTTCGCTTGCAGCATCGGGTCGATGCTTTTTAAGAGGGGGGGGGGGGTATTGACGCGTGTACTTATCTTTATCGGGTGACCACGTTTCGCCGCCCAACAAATGTTATCGCAAAGCGCAGGACGCGCCTGCTTTTATCCGATGTTTCTGGAAACTTATCGATGCTTCCATCCACTGTCTGTTGTCGCCGAACCTTATGTTATCTGATTTCATCGCCTGAGGCGAAAGGTGTTGAACTTTGTGGAAGGCTAGCGGGTGCCAACGATTAGTCTGGGACGTTCGACGATTGATGTATAAAAGCCGACGCGCTTGACCCGTTGATCAGATTTTCGACGATCGCCGACCGTGTTCGCCGCTATCGTTGTGCTACAAGTGTAGCCTGTTTGTGTGGGCACAGGTTCGCCCAATGAAAGTTAGTTTTGTCTTTCACAGTATTGCTACTGTGTTCTTCAACGTCACCACCACGTGACAATACAGTACCAGTGGCACCCACAACGATAAAGGAATACAGAATAGTCTAGAGGAATTTGAAATGCCACAAGTAACGCCGGAAGAAGCAAAGAAAGCCTTGGGAGCTATGCAAAAGGGGGAGTCAGCTGGGGAGGATCAGGTAACAGCAGATTTGTTGAAGGATGGTGGGCAGAGTGTTGTAAAAAAACTGGCCACGCTGTATACGCAATGCCCCATGACTTCGAGCTTACCGAAATCTTGGAAGAACGCTAAAGTAAGAAAGGGGACGCCAAAGACTTGAAAAATTATAGACCAATCAGCTTGCTGTCTGTTACCTACAAAGTACTTGCTAAGGTAATCGCAAATAGAATCAGCAACGCCTTAGACCTGTTAACCAAAGGAGCAGGCAGGATTCCATAAAGGCTACTCAACAATGGACCATATTCACACTATCAATCAGGTGATAGAGGAATGTGCGGAATATAACCAACCCTTATATATAGCTGTCATTGATTACGAGAAAGCGATTCATTCAGTCGAAACGTCAGCAGTCATGGAAGCATTACGGAATCAGGGTGTAGACGAGCCGTATGTAAAAATACTGAAAGATATCTATAGCGGCTCCACAGCCAGTCCTCCATAAAGAAAGCAACAAAGTCCCAATAATGAAAGGCGTCGGGCAGAGAGATACGATCTCTCCAATCCGATTCACAGCGTGTTTACAGAGGTATTCAGAGACCTGGATAGGAAAAAATTGGGGATAAAAGTTAATGGAGAATACCTTAGTAACTTGCGATTCGCTGACGATGCTGCCTTGCTTAGTAAACTCAGGGGACCAATTGCAATGCATGCTCGCTGACCTGTAGAGGCAAAGCAGAAGGGTTGGTCTAAAAATTAATCTGCAAAAAACTAAAGTATTATTTAACAGACTCGGAAGAGAACAGTCGTTTACGATAGGTAACGAGGCACTGGAAGTGGTAAGGGAATACATCTACCTAGGGCAGGTAGCGACCGCGGATCCGGATCATGAGACTGAAATAATCAGAAAAATAAGAATGGGCTAGGGTGCGTTTGGCAGGCATTCTCAGATCATGAACAGCAGGTTGCCATTATCCCTCAAGAGAAAAGTGTATAACAACTGCATCTTACCAGAACTCACGTACGGGGCAGAGACGTGGAGGCTAACGAATACGGTTCTACTTAAATTGAGCACGACGCAACGAGCTATGGAAAGAAGAATGATAGGTGTAACGTTAAGGGATAAGAAAAGAGCAGATTGGGTGAGGGAACAAACGCGAGTTAATGATATCTTAGTTGAAATAAAGAAAGAAAAATGGGCACGGCCAGGACATGTAATAAGGAGGGAAGACAACCGATGGTCATTGAGGTTTACGGACTGGATTCCAAGAGAACGGAAGCGTAGCAGGGGGCGGAAGAAAGTTAGGTAGGCGTATGAGATTAAGAAATTTGCATGGACAACATGGGCCACAATTAGTACATGACCGGGGAAGTTGGAGAAGTATGGGAGAGGCCTTTGCCCTGCAGTGGGCGTAACCAGGCTGATGATGATGATGATGATGATGATCCTGACTCGTAAGGCTTCATAGCTTGAATACTTCGTCCCACCAGGCAGTGAATAGCATTGGAGAAATTGTGACTCCTTGTCCGACCCCATTCTTAGAACGAAAGAAAGCTGAGCTAGTTGGTAAGAATTCATTATGCAAAAAAAAGAAGAGGTGAGGCGTGCAGAGAGGACAGAAGAGTCGGGAAATGGACAACACGAACGCCCCTTTCTTTATAGGCGTCTTTGTACTTTTTTTGTGGAAAATAAATTTAGCTTTGGATTCTTTGTAAATATTTCCCAAGATATTCACGTATACCTCTAGTACTCCTTGATTATGTAATGTATCTATGACTACTGGTATCTCTGCTGAATCAAATTCATTTTTATAATCTATGAAAGCCTTATAGAGAGGTTGATTGTACTCTGCATATTTCTTCATTACCTGATTGATTCCAATAGAATAATGACTACACATTACTTAGGTCAACCAAGTGAACAGGCTGGCTTCAGGAATGAGTGCTCTGCAATGCATTGTCAGTTCAACGTGACAATATATTTGCGATTGATTACTGCTGCCGTACATTTGCGTTTGGTGACTTCCTTCGCAGCGCCTATAGCAGCGGCGACAGATCTTTCCGCGGGATTTCCGACTGAAGGAGAGCCCACTGAAAGCGATGTTTGTGAACATGGAAGCTATCAATGCGGCTCCATGTAGCAGTACAGGCTCTATTTTTACATTCCTCGCCTCAATCATTACGTGCTATCCGCGTAGACGTGTCAGTGCGTACAAGATGAAGTAGTTAAATGCTGCAACTGCAGGGCCCCAAGCCGGTATCTGGCGTTGATGCAATAGGGGTTTATGAGATGTGTGACATTATATAGATTATATAGAAGCTTGTATTACTTTATGCTGATGCCTAAAGTACACAGTTCTGGCGGTTTCGCAAAGGAAGCTTAACAGGACGGCTACTAACGCATTGGTCACGAAGTCTGGCAATCTCGGCGGCCTCAATTATCTCCCGAACCCGCCGTTCATTGTGTTTTGTTCATTGTGCACAAGCTATAGAGGGGCAGTCCCTGACATAGATGCCTAGAGTCCTGTTAGCCTGCTCGGCGCTAAGTTTATGTTCCTTTAGTTTTTCGTTTGTGCATCTTGAAGTTTGCCCCATATACTTTTTTCCACATTTCAAAGGCCTTGAAACATGGAAAAATGGAAACGCTGTGAAGTGCTGAAAAAGCAAAATGACTAGCTGGTTCAGGAGATAACTGAGGAAGCCCAGATTGCCAGACTTCGTGACCAATGCGTGAGCCCGCCAGCCCTGTTACTAACAAAAAAGAACTGGAGCTTTCACCCGTACAACCACTATCTTGAGTGCAAAAGCGTGTTTCACATAATGTGCAATCATGTGACTGTGACACGTGGGGAATATGGTATAAGAAGCCGCGTTCCTTTCAAATAAACGTTGTTGAAAGACCGCGCTTGTGGTGTGTCTTCTCTTGTCTTGTCCCGTCTACGTTTTGCGCTGTTAACACCATGATGGAAAACCAACAAACCCAAGCTGCTATTCCAGCGGCTCCCTAGTTAGGTAGAGTTCAAAAGTGCAACTGCCACGACCTAGGTAGTTGCCGGCATACACCCAGCGCCTGCTTTCTCTAATACAACGCATTATGCCAGTCGTAACATAGCTATATACTGGATGTGCCAACTGACAAGACGAATTTATTTTGTATACTCCACACCTGTGTCGCCAGACACACACCTGACACCTGACTCACTTTCTTCCGAGCCGGAAATCGTTATCAATCGTTATCACTGTGGAAGCAGCAGGGGCGACATGCGCACGTCATTTCATAAACTTCTCTGGACTTTTTCAGAGGCCGGCGCTTCATCCGATACCTGACCAGTACTGTTCTGCGTGTGCCGCCATCTGCCTGAGTGTACTGTAATCACGGCCTTCAGTCGCTTCTGTCTTTCTTCTGCCTTCTGTCTGTTTCACTGGAGAGCTGGTTTCACTCTGGCAATCACTCTGGTTTCACTCTGACAATTTAATCGACTTGCCTGGATTTTTGCAGGTTGGTGGCATTTCTTAGTTTGTGCTGTAGCACAGCTCCTGTCTTGTCGTCACTGTTGCTGCGGCGAGTTCTGTGGTGCTTTCACTTTGTTGTGACTGTTCATTAGAGTGTTGTATATGCCATATCAGTGCTGCCTTTAGGCTATGGAGGGTTCTGGCTCTGGAAGTCTGCGCGACATCGCAAATTCTCTTGCTGATAAGCAGCCACAAAATATTAAGGAAGTTACAACAGTGTTGGTAAAACTGACAGCGAAGCTTGAAGCGTTTGCGATGGACATGATAAATGTCGTCGGTGGTGTTGCTTACTCCAATACAGAGATTCGCAGTGAACTTGGAGCCATTGGCCACTCCATTTGCTTTGTGAATGATGGTTTCGAATAATTGAAGAAAGAAGTCGACGCGTTCCGTCCTAATGTCACTGCACTGGCGGCTGAAAATCAGCGATGTAAACGAGAAAATGAGCAACTGAATAACGAGCTGAAGGAAAGAGAGAAATAGTTGAGTTCAAACAATACAGCAGGAACATGAACCTCGAGGTTAAAGGACTACCATTAGTTGCAAATGAAGATTCAGGAAAAAGTGTTGGACAAATTGCCACATGTATTGGCGCAAGTGTCACGGACAACGACATTGATGTAGTACATCATGTCCCTTCTAAAGATAAGAACAAACCAAATGTGTTCATAAAGTTTTCGACTAGGTCTGCACGAGACAGAGTACTCTCTGCTGCGCGAAACGCTAAGTACTGGAAACATGGGCTTTCAAGAGAGTAATCCTGTATATATCACTAAGTATCTGTGCGTTGAAAGCAAGCGTCTGTTGGGTAAAGCAAGACAATGGAGGCGAGAAAAAGAATCGAAGGTTGTGTGGGCGTAACAGGGAAAGATCCTGAAGCGAAAGCCTGAAAAATCGCCTGGTTAAAGGACTACCATTAGTTGCAAACGAAGATCTGAGAAAAATGTTGCACGAATTGCCACATGTATTGGCACAAGTGTCACGGACCACGACATTGATGTCGTTGTCTTTGACTGTGGCTTGGACCTAGACAAGGTGACCTGCGACTGGAACCTAGACAAGATGCGTTAGACAATATGGCTGTGAAGTGTGCTAGTCCCCCTAAATTAAGCACGATAGTTGCGGCTCAGCGCCTATCGGCTCTGAGTTTCCTATATAGGAAACTCAGAGCCATATAGTCAGCCTGTTCTAACGAAGACGCATTGTGGAATTTTCTGGATGAATTTAAGTTTAAATTTTTTGGCATTATGTTAACTGAAACTTGGTACCGCAACGACATTGATATTGTGCATATTGATGGGTATAAAGTGGCCTACATAAACAGAGAAACTAGAGGTGGCGGTGTACGCATGTATGGGGAAACAACTATCAGCTATCAGTATATTGATTAATGGTCTTGATACTGTGAAGATGTTCAAGCTTTCTGTTTAAAATTCGAAAGCTCTTTATTTACTGTTCTGTATAGACCTCCTCACGAGAGCATTAACAATGTTTTTCAATTTTAGACGAATTAATTCGGTGTGGTAATGATAATAATTCTGCATTAGTACTCGAAGGAGATCTGAACATTGACATGCTAGCAAACACTAGCAAACAAACTGACCTGTCTTCTTTCGCATGGCCTTTCAAAGGTTGTAATTACCCCAACTCGCATTACAGCTGCTACAGCAACCTTGATAGATCTCTTTATAACAAATTCTGCTAACCTACTACACCATGGTCCGATAAGTATCACCATTAGTGACCATTTGCCAATTCGCCTAATTACTACGGTTGAAATTAAACAGCTGCACCCGGTGAAATCAGACATTTCTTTCCAAGACATTAATTCACAATCTCTTTCTTGCTTTCGTGACGAAATAAGCTCGTGGAGCCGAGATGACATACTCTGGTCTTCATCACCTGATAACGCCTGTCCTCACTTCGTTTCATTAAGATCGTGTGGACAGTATACCAAAAACATTTTCCTTACATGCACGTAAAATAACCTGAACAGGCTCGCAAGCCACGAATCTCCTCTAAGCTAATCTAAATGATAAAATAAAAAAATAGGCTGCGCTATGTGTTTTTGAATAGCCGTGACTCAGATGCGTTGAAGGAGTTTAAAAAATACCACATAACCTAACTAAACGGCAAAAACAAGCTAAACGCGACTATTACGACTTCATGTTCGATGGTATCGTTGATGCAAAATAGACTTGGAATAAGCTGAATTTCGTTATATCATCAAGGCGACCCGTCAGTACTATTGAAGAGCTCATCGTCAGTAATGAGGTTCCTCAAGAAGGGCTACCCAACAAATTTAACGATTACTTTGTATCTCTCGTTGAAAGCACTTATGATCGAGATGACTTGATGTATTTGCCCAGTCCTCTTGCACATTCTTTGTATCTTGATGAGACTGTCGACATTGAAGTTTTAATGTGGTCAAAAACTTTGGGCGAAATAAAAGTGAGGATGTGCACGGATTAAAAATACAAGCAATTCTTCTTATTCATCTGCTCACCCCTTGCCTCTCTCACATTTACAACATGCCCTTAACCTCTGGCATTTTTCCTCAACAGATAAATATTTCAAGGGTAACCTTGGTGCTCAAAGGCGGAGAAATGGAAGATTTAAGTAATTACAGACCAATGTCAATACTACTGATTAGAAAAGGTTTAGAAAGGTTATTCTCCTTAGTATTACTGCTTTGTTTAGCAAGTATTCCATTGTAACACTATGTCAATATGGCTTCAGGTCAGACTGCTCGACTGAAACTGCTCTTCTTACACAAAAGAATTGTTTTTGAAAAATATAGAGACAAGGAAACCAACACTGGGAGTATTCCTTGATTTCTCAAAAGCTTTCGACAGAATTACCCATTAAAAAAATTAAGCGCCAACGTTAACGGCACACAAAGAAGGAACAAAAGGCCTGACAAGGCGCTGTCTTTTGTTCCTCCTTTGTGTGCCGTTACCGTTGGCGCTTCATTTTTTGAAAGCTATGCACCAACTAGCCCCACAACATGTTTTACTGAATTAACCATGAAACGCTATTAGCTGTATGGTACAGGTGGAATAATTTTAGATTCAGTAATAAGTTTCATAGCCAACAGAAAGTAATACGTATAAATAAATATAAAATTAGCTTCGTTGAATCTCATTAAGCACGGTGTGCCTCAAGGTAGCATATTGGGACTACTTCTATTTATCATCTATACAAATGACATTGTGAATAATAATGATTCGATTATCTATATTATTTACGCAGATAACACCAGTTTATTCTTCTCAGGAACTAAGGAATATGAACTCATGAATTTTGCAAATGAGATATTTGGAAAAAAAATATATAACTGCTCGGATAAAAACTCTCTCCTGTCAAATTTCTCCAAGACAAAAGCAGTCCTCTTTAGAGCGAAGTCCACGCCTTGTGATCTTACCCAGTGCGTCACACTCAATGACACGAAAATAGAACTTTCTGCTACAGCAAAAACTCTGGGCGTTATCTTTCATGAACTGATGCTGCGGGAGCACCACACCGACTGCTTACGAAATAAACTTAGGTTGGGTATGTTGCGCAGATGGCAGAGGCTACTACCAATACCACAGAAACTTATGGTTTATCACGCAATATTTGCTTCTCACCTGCGCTATTGTAACCTCGTCTGGTCAAATAGTATTGAGCGATCCTTAGGTAATTTAGTTTCACTTCAAAAGAATGTCGTAGGTGCTATTTCAGACTTGCCTTACAATGCACATACGCAGGTTATAATCCGCAAGTTTAAAGTTTTACGAGTAGACCACCTTTACGAGTATCAACTTATTTGTTCTTTTAAACATGGCATGATTAAGGGTACTAATCATATCATAAACATCGCGAACTTACAGCAGAATCGTTCCTTTCGCTTAAATTCATAGACTGAACACTGGGCAGTCCTGCGCCCTAGGACTGATTTGGCCTTTAAGCTCTCTCCTACTGTCTTCCCACAATACTTCACAAATACAATATAAGTGATCGAAACATACGTCATATAATATCTAAGAACACGTTACTGCAACAATTTATGTGAAGGTTAACTTTTCTGTTTGCCACATGGAAAAGTATTTCTTTGCCATTTCAGCGTATAAGGGACTTCAGCAAATACGGACGCGAGGACAAGTAAAAAGAAACGGACAGGATCACGCAGCGTTGTCTTGTCCGTTTTTTTGGTTGTGCTCGCGTCCGTACTTCCTGGAACCCCTTATACGTTCACCATGCAGCAACTGACCCAGCAAACCGAACTACTAAATTATCATTTCAAAGTTGTCATTTCTGATTTTTCTGCATATGTGAATATACTTGCATATATATATATATTCATATATATAGCTGCGTGTGGAAAGACACAGATAGAAGACGCTATTTACAGGCTATTTACACTGGAGCCAGGCAGCCAGGCCGACACTCGCTCACGCGAAGCGCACCGACCAACTTCGTCGTCGTTCTCGCGGCGCCTCGTTTCTTGAGCATTGCTCGATGATATCGTAATACTACTCCCCCCCGGCGGCAAAAGCACCGTCACGATGCTGTTAAATATTCAAGGCGCGTGGAGAGTTGTAGGGCTTGAGTCGGGCGACGTGGACAATGTCACTGGTTGTCACAGCGGAGGACGTAGTGGGCGTGGCTAGAACGATTTCATAGGTGACATTGGTCACTTTGCGGAGCACGCGATATGGCCTGTGTAACAAGAAAGGAGTTTTTCACATAGGCCAACTTTACGCGAAGGTGACCAAAGCAACACGAGGCTGCCGGGCACAAAATGGACATCACGGTGACAGAGGTCGTAGCGTTGCTTCTGCTTGTCTTGAGACACTTGTAGACGAGCGGGCGCAAGTTGGCGAGCGTGGTCAGCATGGGCGATTGTATCACGGGCATAAGGCAGACGGAAGCACAGTGTCCAGTGGTAGCGTTGGTTCGCGGCCATACAAGAGGTAAAGCGGGGAAAAGCCAGCAGTTTCAAAACGGGAAGAGTTGTATGCAAAGGTAATGTAAGGTAGAGCCAGCTCCCAGTCACGGTGGTCGTCGGAAACGTATTTGGATAGTGAACTAACGCAGAAGAGCGACAGCGGTCCAGGAGCAGAAAGGCAACTAACTTTCTTGCCAAGAACGGCTTGTCCTTATACAGAAAACGCTATGACATCACAGGGTCGTGTGGCGTTACTATATAAGAGCATAGTTAGATATCACAAGACGTCACACACAAAGCTTGCGCTACCACAGATAGCATGTCTGTAAGGGTGCGGTTCAAGCGCTCAGTGAGGCCGTTCGTTTGAAGATGGTAGGAGGTGGTAAATTTATGCCGTATTGAGCAGGCACACATGTCGTCGATGACTTTGGCCAAAAACGTACGGCCACGGTCCGTTAGCAATTGACGCGGAGCACCATGCATCAAAATAATATCATGTAGGAGGAAGTCCGCAATATCAGTTGCGCAACTGGTCGGAGGAGGACGGGTTGCGGCGTAGCGGGTCGCGTAGTCCACTGCGACTGCAACTCACTTGTTCCCTGATGTAGATTCCGGAAATGGGCTGAAAAGGTCTAAGCCGACACGACGAAAGGGCGCGGCAGGGATGTCGAGCGGCTGCAGGTAACCAGCGGGGAGCTGGGAAAGCTTCTTGCGTCGTTGGCAAACTTCACAAGCACGACGTAACGTCGCACAGAACGGGCAAGGCCCGGCAAGAAAAAACGGCGACGTACACGGTCATAGGTTCGCGATACGCCGAGATGTCATGCCGTTAGTGCGTCGTGGAGCTCTTCTATAACGGCGGAGCGGAGGTGTTTAGGTATTACAAGTAGGAACTCAGAACCGTCCGGATGAAGGTTAGGACGGTACAGAGTACGGTCGCGGAGGACGAAGAGGCGTAGAGTAGCAGCGGCCGGAGAGTGCTCAAAACGGTCGATGAGTGCTCTGATGTAGGCGTCACGGCGTTGCTCGTCGGCGAAATGAAGCAGCTGTGATACAGAGAATATGCAAGAAGTATTGTGGCAATATTAGAGGAGTCAGAGTCGTCAAGAGGGTAACGCGACAAGCTGTCAGCGTCTTGGTGCAGGCGGCCAGACTTGTACACCACGGAATATGAAAATTCTTGTAGGCTCAAAGCCCATCACCCAAGCCGGCCTGTAGGATATTTTAGCGAAGAGAGCCAGCAGAGAGCATGATGGTCAATGACTACGGAAAAAGGGCGACCGTAAAGGTAAGGACGGGACTTCGCAACCGCCCAGACAACAGCAAGGCATTCTCGTTCCGTAATGGAATAGTTGCGCTCCGATGGTGTGAGGAGGCGGCTTGCATAAGCAATAACGCGATCCTAGCCAGGCTGACGCTGGGCTAAGACGGCACCTACGCCATGACCGCTGGCATCTGTACGCAACTATGTAGGGGCATCAGGGTCGAAGTGGGCGAGAATGGGTGGTGAGGTTAGAAGAGTTACGAGACGAGAGAAGGCGGCGGCCTCTCCAGTGCCCCACGAGAATCGTACGCCTTTCTTCAAAAGGTTAGTTAGGGGTCTAGCAATTGTCGCAAAATCTGGAACAAAACGACGAAAGTACGAGCATAGCCCTACAAAACTTCGAACGTCTGCGGCTGTCTTCGGAGCCGGAAACTCTCTGACAGCGCGAGTTTTGTCGGGATCAGGCTGTACTCCGGAAGCGTCAACGAGATGGCCCAGAAGAGTAATTTGCTGGTGGCCAAAACGACATTTGGACGAGTTAAGTTGCAGCTGCGCCTTTCGAAATACATTATATAGTTGTGAGATGTTCAACGTGAGTGTCGAACGTTGGCGAGAAGACGATGACGTCGTCGAGGTAGCAGAGGCATGTGGACCATTTGAAACCTTGGAGCAAGGAGTCCATAATACGCTCAAAGGTGGCAGGGGCATTGCATAATCCAAACGGCATTGCCTTAAATTGGTATAGGCCATCAGGTGTAATGAACGCGGTGTTTTCTCTGCCCATATCGTCAACAGCAATCTGCCAGTATCCCGAATGAAGATCAATAGACGAGAAATAGCTGGAACCGTGCAGGCAGTCAAGGGCGTCGTCTATACGCGGGAGCGGGTAGACGTCCTCCTTTGTAATGCTGTTCAGATCACGGTAGTCTACACAGAAGCGTCACGTGCCGTCCTTATTCTTAACCAACACCACAGGCGACGCACTGGGACTCGAAGAAGGCTCAATGATGTTTTTATCGAGCATTTTGTTGACTTCGATTTTAATTACTCGGCGTTTCGACGCAGAAACTCGATACGGTCGTCGGTGAATAGGTGTAGCATCGCCAGTAAGAATATGATGCTTGACTGCGAGCGTCTTGCCTAAAGGGCGATCGTCGATGTCGAAAATATCTCAGTAGGACGATAATACCTGGCAAAGCTCTTCAGCCTGCGCCGAGGACAGGTTCGTCACAACCATTTTCTTTATATTGGGATCAGCACCCGAGGCTGGCTCGAGGAGCCTGCTAAGCTCATGAGAACCATCGGTCGACAACACTGCCACGTATTGGTCGCCGAGACACTCAACAGTGGCAAGGCAAATACCTTGCGGTAGAATTTGCTTTGCCAATCCAAAGTTACAGACAGGCATGCGAGTGCGGTTCCCAGTAATATGAAGTGTACTGTGAGGCACTGTAACGTCATACCTTATTGGAATGTCGGGCAGAGGAGTGACGAGGTACTCGCCATCAGGAACTGGTGGGAAAGACAACAGTTCAACATAGGCTATTGACTTTGGCTGCAGGCGAAGAAAGCCTGTGGGACGTAAGCGGCAGTGGGGTGCGTCAGAAGGTTCTGCGAGCATCGGCAACTCAAGGGGAAGGGTACTGGAGGAGCAGTCAATAAGAGCAGAATGTGCGGAGAGAAAATCGAGGCCGAGAATGAGGTCGTGGGGGCAATGAGCAATTACGATGAAAAGGACAGGAGTGTGGCGGCCGGCGATGCTGACGCGTGCCGCACACATGCCGATGATAGGCACAGTACCGCCATCCGCAACGCGGATGACGCGCGCCGACGCTGGGGTGAGGAGCTTGTTCAGTCGTCTTCGGAAGGCAGCACTCATAATTGAAAGATTCGCTCCTGTATCGATGAGTGCCGTGACAGGATAGCCGTCAACGTCAACGTCAAGGAGGGTTCGGTTCGTGGGTAACGTGAGCAGACGATTTGAAGGCAGGGTCGACAACGCAGCTTCACCTCCAGAAGCTGCAGTGCCTAGTTTTCCGGCTGGATTCGGGAGGCGATAGGCGGCGATGAGAAGCGACTGGGTTGGGGCGAACGAGACTGATGGCGTCGAGGTGAGGGTGAGCGACTGTACCGAAGGTTCGGAGCAGGAGCATCAGCGGCAGTGGATTCATGGCGGGTGGTATGGGGAACGGGAGGTCCAAATGTGCGGGAATAAGCGGCGGTGTATGTACGAGGAGGCGGCGGCCATCGGTTGCGGCAGTGACGAGCAACGTGGCCGATGCGACAGCAGTGGAAGCAGATAGGCCGGTCATCAGGGGTACGCCAATCGGACGGGTTGCGGCGAGATGTGGCGGAAAAGGAATGCCGAGGACGAGGAGGGCCGCTAGAGAACTGGGGAACGCTGGGCTGAGACGTGGAACACACGGAGTTCAGACACATGTTCTCAAATTCCTGTCGGACGGCGGCCTGGATCATCGCAATGGCGGTTGCTGGCGGATCGGGAGGCGTCGTGGAGAAAGCTGGCGAACAGGTGGCCTCGAGTTCGCGGCTAACAATACGGCTAACGTCGTCACAGGCGCTGGCCTGATGTGGTCGACCCTCACATGTCAACGTAGCAGCCAAGACGTCGAGGATGTAGGAAACGTACGGCTCCGTAGATGACTGAACACGAGACGCAAGAGCCTTTCTTGCGGCAGCCTTGCGCCCAATGGGGTCACCGAACAGTTCCCGTAGCTTCTCTTTGAAATTGTCACAACTGGTTATCTCGTCGTGATGCGTTTGGTGCCACACGCGTGGGGTGTTGCCGAGATAAAAGATGACATTGGCGAGCATAATCGTTGGGTCCCACCTGTTTTAGTACTGGCGTGTTCATAGAGCTTGATCCAGTCGTCAACATCCTGTCCCTCCAGGCCAGAGAACACACCTGCGTCGCAATGTGGGGCGACCATGACGATTGGAGCAGTGGGACAAGCCGAAGCCGTTGCACAGGTGGGCGCGTCACTGGGAGGCATGGTGGCAAGCTCGGCGTGCCGACCACTTCTGAGTTCCGTGGTGAGGACGGGGATCGCGGACCTCCACCAGAATGTTGCGTGTGGAAAGACACAGACAGCAGAGACTATGTACAGGCTATTAACACTGGAGCCAGGCAGCCAGGCCGACACTCACTCGCGCCGAGCGCACCGACCAACTTTGTAGTCGTTCTCGCGGCGGCTTGTTTCTTCAGCATCACTCGATGATATCATAATATATATATATATATATATATATATATATATATATATATATATATATATATATATATATATATATATATATATATATATATATATATATATATATATATATATATATATATATATATATATATATATATTGCTACGGCATGAGCCGGGCGAGCAGAAGAGGAGGACGACGTTAGCTGGCGCAGCCTCGGCGTGCCATCTTGACTTCACCATCAACCATTCCTTAAAAAGCTGGTTCAACATTAACCGGAACAGTTATGTGGTGGACGTGCGGGGTACTTCGACTAAGACGACGGAGCTGCTGCAGCAAGTGCGACGCCGGAGCTGACGCCTCGCTCGACTGCCTCCGACACCATTTGAGATCCCGATGTCCCACAGCGGCGACTAACAGCCTTCTCTGGCTGCTCCAGTGCGAACAAACGGCGCCTGGATATATCAGATGGAGCCCCACCCTTTCTCAGGAAAATTCGGCGAGGACGTTGAGAAATGGCTCACCCACTACAAGCGTGTGAGCAAGTTCAACGGCTGGAACTGCACGGCTCAGCTGGACAATGTGGTTCTGTTCCTCACAGACACTGCGCTAGTGTGGTGCGAGAACCATGAAGATGCGTTGACAACGTGGGACAGCTTCGTTACTCACCTCACAGAGTGCTTTGGCGATTCCACCACGAAAAGGAAGCGGGCGGAGCAGACATTGCTTCAGCACGCTCAAGTTCCAGGTGAGACCTGTGCTGCGTACATAGAGGCGATCCTGAAGCTTTGCAAAACGGTCAATCCTCGAATGTCCGAAGAGGACAAAGTTGGACACCTTCTCAAAGGCGTAGCCAAGGATGTTTACAATTATTTAATCGGAAAGGAGAGTCTCACCTCGGTAGCCGACCTCATCAAGCATTGCCGCACATTTGAGGCCTTGAAGCTGCGCCGTATCACGCAAAAGTTCGGCAGGTTAGCGAATGTCACAACGGTGGCAAGAGTTGACGAAAACGACAACTACAGTTTGTAATTTGGCCTTGCGGCAACTATAAGGCAAATTGTCCGCGAAGAACTTGAACGACACACCAACGGGGCGGATGTCGAGCAGCTTGGTTGCGCTTCCAACCAACCTCAAGAACATGCATCTGCTGTGTCCGCATTGTCTGCCATGCCAGGCGTTGCACACTGTCGAGTCGATCAGCTGCGATAGCACCGACGTACCTTTCCCGACGACATGACGCACGACCACCGAACTAGTCGCGCTACCACCACGGATCGGAATTCGGAAGATCGCGTTTATTATTCGCAGCGTCCCAGGGTTGACCCCGAGGTTTACAACGTCGGTCGCGCATCGCCTATGTGTTACATCCGTGGCGCCTCAGGACACATTGCTCGTTTTTGTCGCCGGCGCCGACAGACAACAACATATGGCCCACCACCAACTTGGCCTAATTTTGAACGTGACCGTTATGACGAACGTTGGCCGGCAGACCTGATACTGCAAACACCACAGGCGCGCCACCCCGGAATACCATCCGTCAATATAGTAGAAGGAGTGGCTCGCCAGCTTTAGACCGCAGCCTGACGCCCCCAAGCAGTCGCCAACGCCGTTCAGCGTAACCACGGCGACGTGCTACGTCACCACGGCCGTCGGAAAACTAGCCGGCGCGGCCATTGGAGGTACAGTCGCCGGACAGTCTGCGTCTCTGCGAAATACTCCTCTGCCTATTATGATGGTGAAGAACAAAGTGCGTCGGTTAATTGATAGTATACCTGCAACAGCATTAGTGGTTAGTGTGCTACTGTTTCCACCATGAGTGTGACTTTCAAAGAGAGGCTGGGTCGGAAAGTTATGTTCCTGTGGAATGATATTGTGACGTGTCGTGGTGTCAGTGGAGAGTGCCTAGTTCCCCTTGGTATTTGTGTTGCAAGTGTTTTATTCGGAGGAGATCTTAAAACAGAATTTCTCGTACTACCGTGGTGCACTCATGATGTGATTCTCGGGATTGACTTTCTTCAGCATTGTGGAGCATCCGTTAACTGTGCACAGGCGAAATTACTTTGAATAGCGCGCTTTTTGCTACCCTTGCCGACACATCGTTACCAGAGAAAAACTATTGTGTCGCTTCGAACGATTTGCTGCTACCGCCTTGGTCACTGTCACGTATCCCTGTCAATTTCGCTGCTGCCCACCTTTCGTCGTTTGACGCGCAAGTCCAGCCACTTACGTCAAGTTGGGCAAAGAAAGATGTACTTGTATCACGCTCTGTCGTGAGAGTAGTGAATGGCGCCTCAAATTTGTGTGCTTTCAATCGTTCTTGCGTCCCTGGGGTTCTCCCGCATGATATGAAGCTCGCTGAATTTGACGAGATTACTTACAGCTCAGTGGTATGGGAGAGGCCTTTGCCCTGCAGTGGGCGTAACCAGGCTTATGATGATGATGATGACTTACAGCTGCATTACAGTTCTATGCGAGGAGGAGCAGTCACATACTAACGATCCCCCCCCGAAGCATTTCTGAAGAGCAGATCCTACGTATGATCAACAAGGCGCTGCCCTCACATGAGCGCCACGCTCTCGCAAACGTTTTGTAGGCACACCTTTCTGTGTTCGATTTCGCACAGAGCGACAAGCAGGCTTCACTCCCGCGTTCACGTGCTCGTCACAGAATCGACACCGGATCTGCGCACCCCATTCGGCAACAGCCTTACCGCGTTTCTTCAACAGAGAGGACAGTTATTGCTGAACAGGTGAAAGACATGCTGCGGAAAAGTGTTGTTCAAGAGTCCTCTAGTCCATGGGCAGCACCAGTAATCTTAATAAAGAAGAAGGATGGATTGTGGCGGTTCTACGTTGATTACAGGACACTGAATGCGGTCACCAAAAAGGTGTGTATCCGCTTCCTAGAATTGATGATGTCATCGATTGTCTACATTCCGCTGCCTACTTTTCATCACTGAATTTGCGATCGGGGTATTGGTAGATACCCATGCACCCACACGACAAGGAAGAAACAGCCTTCGTAACACCAGACGGTCTTTATGAATTTAACGTTATGCCATTCAGCCTTCGTAGCGCGCCAGCAACATTCGAACGATTCATGGATACTATCCTCCGAGGGCTTAAATGGGAAATTTGTTTGTGCTACCTTGATGATATAGTGATTTTTGGCAGCACATTGAGTGAGCATAACAACCGTCTCAGTCTTGTTCTGGATTGTGTTAAACAAGCCGGCGTGATCCTAAGTTCCAAGAAATGCCGTTTCGGGGAAACCGAGACTTTAGTACTTGGGCATCCGCTCGACAAAAACGGTGTGAGGCCAGATCCACGGAAGACTGAGGCAGTCAGCTCCTTCGAAGCACCGAAGTCAGTGCGGGAGTTGAGGAGCTTCTTGGGCCTGTGCTTGTATTTTCGTCGTTTCGTCCCAAGACTTACCGACGTGGTGTACCCCCTAACATGTCTTCTCCAAAAAGCCGTCCCTTTCAACTGGACATCGGCTTGCGACGACGCGTTCCACCAGCTAAACTTTCTACTAACGTCAGGGCCCATATTGCGTCACTTCGATGCATCCTCATCTACGGAAGTGCACGCTGATGCCAGTGGCATCGGCATCGGTGCCGTACTAGTGCAACGTCATCAAGGAGCTGAACAAGACGTTGTGGCTTACGCTAGTCGCTCTTTGACTAACGCGGAACGCTATTGCACTGTGATCGAGCAAGAATGCTTGGCAGTTGTTTTCGCTTTCCACAAATTTTGTCCCTATATCTACAGACGCCCGTTCACTATCGTTACTGACCACCACGCGTTATGCCAGTTGGTGAATCTCCGTGACCCGAGCGGACGACTGGCACGTTGGGCTCTTCGACTGCAGGAGTACCACTTCGTTATTTCCTACAAGTCTGGGCGTCGCCACGTAGATGCGGACTGTCTCCCCCGCCTTCCTCTGACGACGACGGAGTGTGACGAAGACAATTTAGATGACTGTTTTGCTCCCATTTCTTATAGATTCCCAGACTCGATGACTTTCAAAGTAAAGCAGGAAAATATTACTTTGGAACCACTATTCGTAGCTGCATCACGTGCTGGAGCCACCGGTCGATTTTGTGTCCGTGACGGCCTGCTTTACAAGACCAATTATTCGGCTAAAGGCGCACGCTTCCTTCTGGTGGTGCCGCAGAGTCTGCGAGCGGACATACTGAGAGCCATGGACAACGATGTGACCTCTGGCCATCTAAGGTTCATCAGAACTATGAACCGGACACAGGAGCGTCTTTGCTGGCCAAGAATACGGGACACAGTCAAGCACTACGTCGCCAGTTGCGAACGACGTCAACGCTGCAAACGCCCTACTGCCGCTCCGCCAGGTCTTCTCCAACCTCTGCCGCCGCCTCGCCTGCCATTTGAACAAGTGGGCATCGATCTTCTGGGCCCATTTGCCTGATCATCCAACGACAACCGATGGGTGATAGTATGTGTCGACCATCTGACCCGTTACGCGGAAACTACGGCCGTACCATCTTCAACAGCTGCGTCCGTTGCAACGTTTTTACTTCGATTCATTATCCTTCGACATGGTGCCCCCCCCCCCCCCCCCCCGTGTCATCATTAGCGATCGCGGTCGTCAGTTCGTTGCGGACGCCGTAGAAGAACTTCTTCGTCTCTGCAGTTCACAGTTCCGTCATTCAACGCCTTATCACCCTCAGACAAATGGGCTTGTAGAACGTACGAAAAGAACTCTAACATGCTGGCCATATACGTATCTTCCAATCACAAGGACTGGGATGACGCACTCCCCTTCATCACCTATGCTTATAATACTGAAAAGCATGAGACGACCGATTACAGTCCTGTTTATCTCCTTTACGCACGTCCACCGCTCAGTTTCATTGACACTATACTACAGTTTGATTTTCGAAGCGAGTACCCGTAAGCATTGTTTACATCAGTTTCATGTAATTGATGTAATGATTGTTGTAATTTCATGTAATTGATGTAACTGATGCCCTATTATACGCACTAAAGGACGCTGCATTTTTACACTCTGTGTTTATTTTCGCACGGTTCATTTTATTTGTTGCGCGTCGCATTATTTCTTTTCATGCATCGTGTCGATGCCTCTTTGAGAGGTGAGTGATGCCGCGAATCTGTGCAGTGCTTGCTCACTCTTCAAGTCTGCCGCCACGCGACGCAACGCAAGACGCGCTGCCGCCTTGCGACGCAAGACGCGCCCAGTTGAGACGCGCCAAGACGCGCTTTAAATTGAGCGCAGAAGACAGCGGCGGGCGTTCTGTTCGATGACCGCCGAGCACGCTGGTCGCCTCGCCGCCGCCGGGTAATTCAGGGCACTGTGGGCACAAGTCAGCCCAATAACCAGTCTTCTTTCGACGAACTTGTGTCCGTCCTCATCGTCCCTGCGATTGCCGTCACCACAACGTGACATCTGGTGGAGGTGGCGGGGTAGCCTTCCATGTTCCGGACGCGTCCTTCAAGTCGTGAAGCCAGCCTTCAGCGCTTCGCACCCGAGGACGAGCCAGCAGTTCAGCGAGCCAGCCGACGTCTCCAGGGAGAGGATCCTGAGTTTGGGACCTTGCCGGACCGCACCAGAAAGCGAAAAGACGCCGCTACGAGTACCGCAACCTCGCCGAAGATGTCGTCACCGATCATACTGCAGCAGCCGCGGGGGCCGCCAACCTTCAATGGATCCCTAGGCGAAGACCCTGATGAATGGTTGGACCAATTTGAGCGCGTGGCATCGTTCAACAAGTGGGATGATGCGCCGAAAATTGGACAGGTATTTTTCTCATTGGAGGGCTCCGCACGCACGTGGTACGAAAACCACGAGTCGTCCCTAACGACATGGGAGCTATTCAAGAGGGAACTATTGAATGTATTCAGCAGTGTCATGAGGAAAGAAATAGCCGAACGACTCCTCGAGCCCAGGATCCAGCTGCCAAATGAGCCCGTCGGTGGTTACGTCGAAGAAATGAAGCGCCTATTTCTTTCTTTCTTTCTTTATTGATTTATTTAGGACAATGAACAGATTGCCTTAGGGGACACGGCTAAAGGCAAACATTTACCTGACTAGGCCGTGCCACCCGTACATTGGCAGCAACATGGCAGTGGCAGGCTTTCAGGAGGTCACACATAAAATTAAAGTAGTACACATTTTCAACACTTGAGTACACAATTCGCGTAAGAAGGAAGAAAAAAAGGTTAAAGTTTATACCGTTTTCCAACGAATTGAAGCACAACAACAACAGGAAAAAAAAGCATGTACGAAATTTTCCATACCTGTAGCTGAAAGGTTACAGTTTACACAGTTTTCTGAAAACAACAACAAGAAACATGTACAAAATGTTCTATACCTGTAGTTGAACATTTCTATTAGTCTTCGGATAGTAACAATTCTTTTACCGTTTTCTTAAAGCTTTGCTTTGAAATTCCAGAATTTAGGAGGTCCAATACCAAGGGGTAGTCATTTAGAAGGTTAGGAAGTTGAACTGCTAGTTTTTGATCTCCGTATTTTGTTCTGCAACGTGGTTTTCCTATCAGAGTTTTTCTGAGGTTATAGCTTATCGTTCTGCCATGGTATTTATTTTGGAAGGAACATTTGTCTTCCCAGAGTTGCCGTGAAATTTCGAGGAATAATTTCTAAGTGTGAAATTTTGATGCTGTTAATATTTTATATTTGTTATGGTATGGCTTAGTGGTATCAGTACGTTCTATGTTACCTATCGCGCGCAGTGCGCGGTTTTGGAGTGTTTGAATTGATTTTAAGTTAGTTTGTGTAGTGGTTGACCAAACTAGAAAGCAATAAGTTAATCGAGAATGTATAAGCGCGTTGTAAATATACCGCTTCACATTTATCGGTAGGAAATGTCGCAACCTATTCAGCACACCGACAGTAGGAGCAATACTTTTTCTAAGAACATCTACGTGCGGTGACGAGGACTTATTTTCATGGAATATAATTCCTAAAAGTCTGGCTGTTGGTGCCTGTTCGAGGTTGACCTACTCAAATTGGAGTGTTAGCTGAGGGTGGATTATTGTTCCATTTTATTTAAACACTAGATACTTAGTTTTAGTTATGTTTAATTGGAGTTTCGCATTTAGCCACAAGCTTAGTTGCTGTAACCAGATGTTAGTTTGCTCAAAAAGATTTCCTATTTCCTTTCCTGAGAAGAACACGTTCGTATCATCGGCATATAATATAATATTGGAACAGCCTTGAATATCGACAATATCATTGATATAGTGTAAAAATAAAACAGGCCCCAAGACGGATCCTTGCGGCACGCCGTACTTAATGTGCAGAATTTCGGAACTAACTCCATTTGTTGTTGTGTACTGTGTTCTAGAGGTGAGATAGCTTTTTATTAAGGATAATGCGACACCACGAATTCCATAAAGAGGTAGCTTTTTCAAAAGGACATGATATTGCACGCAATGGAAGGCCTTCCTAAAAGCTAGAAAGATACCTAGAGTTAACAGTCGGTTTTCTATGTTGTCAAGGATTTGTTCCTTTAGTTCAAGTAAAGCGGTCACTGAAGATTTAGCCTTACAGAAACCATATTGCTCCTGAGCTATTATTTTATACGTGTTTAGAAACTCACAAAGTCTTCTATTAATTACATGCTCAGCAATTTTCGCGAAGACAGAAAGAACGGATATTGGCCTGTAGTTATTCATGTCGTTAACTGGGCCACATTTATGAATGACAGTCACTCGGGTTAGCTTCATCTTATCTGGAAAGACACCGTTAGAAAGAATTAAGTTACAGATATGTGCAAGAGGCGTACTTACAATTTCACTGACGGCTTTCAACGGCTTCACTTTTATATCATCTTCGCCTGAAGCACAGTTGTCTTTCAACGATAAGATTATGGTATGTATCTCGTGCTGCTCAGTAGGCGCCAAGAACAGCGTATAAAAACATCGATTTAATATATATTCCGTGCAAGAGACCGGTGTATCATTTTGTGAGGACGCACCAGCATCAATAAAATGAGAATTAAAAGTATTTGCAACCTCAATATATGACAATTCGCTGTGCTGAAATGCAACTTTCCTTGTGATAGCGCCTTTGTTAATTACTTCATTGAGCGCTTTCCACATGAGATTTGAATTTCCCATGATAGCAAAAAACTTGTTCGCATAATATTCTTGTTTAGAGCGTTTAATATGAGAATTTAACTTGTTACGCTCAGATTTGAAAGACGGAAAGTCATCTTCACTTCTGCTACTCAAAAAGATTTGGAAGAGCTTGTTACGACATTTTATCCTGTTATAGAGGTCACGAGTTATCCAAGGCTTTCTAGCTTTGTTGTGTTTTTGAAGCTTCTTAAGTGGAAAACATCTGTAGTATACGAACGCGAAGGTAGATATAAAAACATCGTAAGCATTGTTTACATCTGTTTCCGCGGTCACTTCGTCCCACCGATAACCAGAGACTAGTTCAACAAATTTCTTAACACTTTGTTCTGAATAAATTCTTTTTAAGCTTTCAGGGCATATATTGGATGGCTGTCTATGAGGTAGCAGACAGTATATAGGTAAGTGATCACTAAGATCACACATCAGGACTCCTGGTCTTACATATTCAGCAGAAAAAGTCGTCACACAGGGGTCAAGTGTTGTCTGGCTTGTAGGTGTGATGCGAGCAGGCACGTTGATGACATTTGAACACCCGTATGATTCAAAAGTTTCCTGAAAACGCGTATATTCTAGGTTGTCTGGGCAAGCATCTATATTAAAATCGCCCATTAATATTGTTTCGAGTTTAAGTTCGACGCTGAGTTATAAACATTTTTCAGTAAATTCTAAAAACTTACACATGGCTCCAGATGGCGGGCGGTACACTAGCGAAATTTATTTATTTATTTTATTTACAAAATACTGCAGACCGGATCGGTCCAAGCAGGAGAGGGTATATACATTTGTTAGTAAGCACTATGCCTTAGGATCAGCAACAATGGGGAAGTTATGATTTACATCCATAAAATATAATAACAAAACTAAACAGGGTTACAAAGCAAATACAATTTGTGAGAGTGCGTGCCCCAAACACAGGTACATATACAAAAAAGCACACTACGCACAGTTAATAAGTAATCATCATTTCTAGCCATACACATAGATACTTATATACAGGGTCTCAAGAAGTTGAAGAAAGGAGAGGTGAGTCATGAGGCAGGAAATTCCAGTCGGATATTGTTTTAGGGAAAAATGAATGTTTGAAGAAATTCGTGCGGGCAAATATTGGCTTGATGTTATGGCTATGTTTATGTCGTGAGGGTCTGGTTGTGTCCCTTTCGAAGTAATCCTGTGGTTGAATGCCTAGTTTTTGAAAATATAAAGAGTGAAAAAAAACGCAGCCGGGCAGCCTTCCTTCTTTGAGCCAATGGCTCAAGGGCTGCCTGATGTAACACGGCGGACGGAGAGTCCCTTCGCTTATTTATTTATTTATTATTTATTTACAGCATACTGCAGGCCGTGTGGCCCAAGCAGGAGGGGCATTGTAACAAATAAAAGTACATGTATAAAAGGCAGAATTGCAAAAATATGAAATTCAAGAAATGAAATATACCACGAAACAGCAATGTTAGTTAGGAAATATTAATAATATGAGTTTGGATTGACTCAGGTGAGTTGAGATGATGGAAAGGGATGAAGTTCCATTCTTCTATGGTTTGAGGAAAGAATGAAAATTTAAAGAGGTTTGTCCTGGCAACGTAAGGGGAGAGAGCGAGGGGGTGAGAATGACGGGTTTTCCTGGATGCGGAAAGTGTTATGTATGGACTAGGATCTAAAGAAAATTTACGGTTTATCAAGGAGTAGAGGAACTGCAGGCGTATTATTTTTCTCCTCGTTTGAAGGGTGTGAAAGCCATTTGTACGCAGTAATTCAGAAACAGACTCTTATCGGCCGTATTTGGAAAAAATAAAACGTATGGCTCTTCTCTGTATCCTTTCAAGGGCGAAAATGTTGGTTTTTGTAAACGGGTCCCAAATAACGCACGAGTATTCCAATTTGGGTCGAATAAATGTGGTGTAGGCTAAGGATTTCACTTCATGGGATGCATGTTTCAGCTTATGGCGAAGTAGACATAGCTTTCTATGTCTACTATGACATATAGCGACCTGCCGTGGTTGCTCAGTGGCTATGGTGTTAGGCTGCTGAGCACGAGGTCGCGGGATCGAATCCCGGCCACGGCGGCCGCATTTCGATGGGGGCGAAATGCGAAAACACCCGTGTACTTAGATTTAGGTGCACGTTAAAGAACCCCAGGTGGTCTAAATTTCCGGAGTCCTCCACTACGGCGTGCCTCATAATCAGAAAGTGGTTTGGCACGTAAAACCCCCATATATTATTATTATTATGACATATAGCGGTTATATATAAACCTTACTGCTAATCTCTGGATTTTTTCTAGTTTATCTATGTTGATTGTGGTGTGTGGGTCCCATACTATGCTGGCGTATTCAAGAGTAGGTCTAACAATTGATTTGTAAGCTTGAAGTCTAAGTACGCTTGAACAATTGCCTAATTTATATTTTAAGAAACCTAGCTTTTTCCTTGCAGAGGAGCAGATGTTGGAGATATGGGATGACCATTTAAGATCAGATGTTAAAGTCACGCCCAGGTATCTGTATTCTTCCACTTGACTAATTATGTTGTCCCCAATGCCATACGTAAATTTCATTTTGTTGATATTATTCGTAGCACATAAATAAACGGCTTTATCATAATTAATTGTCATATCCCACTTGTTACACCAGTCTGCAAGGAGCTGTAAGTTCGAATTTAGGACAAGTTGATGGGATACAGAATGAATGCTTTTGAAGATAATGCAGTCATCGGCGAATAACCTGGCCGACGTGCTTAGTTCCAGAATACCTAACAGGTCGTTAATATATATATAAAATAAAACAGACCCCAAGACTGAGCCCTGAGGAACACCAGAGTGAACATCTAAAAAGCGGGAGTAGTTGCCATCAATTTCCACATATTGTTTTCTATTTTGTAAATATGACATAACCCAAGCGATGATACAGGAAGGGATACCCATTTCTTTCATTTTGGTTATTAATTTGGAGTCAGGAACCCTATCAAACGCCTTGGAGAAATCCATAAAAATTATATCTACCTGACCACCACTGTCGAGAGTATTTGTTAGATTATGTACGGTGTCAATTAGTTGTGTAGTACTGGAAAAACGTTGCCGGAAGCCATGTTGCCTGTTGCTAATTATTTTATTAGTGTCTAAAAAGCTGTTACGGCATTTGAGTATAATATGCTCTATTAGTTTGCAAGGAATAGAGGTGAGAGATATAGGGCGGTAATTGGGGGGGGGGGGGCAGTTGGGGTAGGGCAGTTGGCGGCACGTCCAGAGCCGGCCCTAAAACAATTTGTACTGTTCCTGCAGGTGCGCAACTACGTCACAAGAGTTTCAAGTGGTTCATCGGACGTCGGATGCTCTTTTGCACGGATGGCTTCGACGGTGTGGCAGCTCTGCTGAAAAACGTGGAACTTTTCCAGTTCTTCTTGACTTCGGTTCGCGTCACAAGATGGTGCTCTGATCAACAAGCGCCGTCATCGTCCCCATAAAAGCGCATCGCTTGCAAGCAGCAAGCGCAGTTGGCGGCACGACCAGAGCCGGCCCTAAAACGATTTGTACTGTTCCTGCAGGTGAGCTGGTTTCGCTGTAGCAACTTTTCTGTACATTCCATGCCGCCAACTGCAAAACTGTCATTTGCTTGATCTACCGCGTGTGTTCTCTTGTGCGCATGTGTGATGGAGGGAAAAGATTGTGCTCAATGTGGGGTTGATTTTGCCGGCGAAGACCGGTGCATGGAATGCTCTAACTGCGCATCGTTGTATCACCTCGGTCAAGAATGCTCAGGCGTGGCTGAAGGCACGTTCTTGTCGATGGGCCCGAAAAAGAGAGAAAAGTGGCGGTGTAAAACATGTAGATCAGCGGATTCTTCCCAAGGCAGTTCTAGCCAGTTAACAGCTATTGCTGAAAAGCTATCGTTGCTGGATTCTATTCGTGCGAAAGTTGAATCTCTTTCCCTGGTTCCGTCGAAAATAGACGAACTGTTGTGCCTCAAGGCCGAGATCGAAGTAGTGAAAACAAAAATGCAGGAAATACACGACTCGGTTGACTTTCTTTCAAATAAATATGATTCCTTACTGAAAGGATCAGCAACACGAGAGAAACAGGTCACTGAATTGTCTTCTAGGGTGATGGTACTTGAGGATCAGGTCGCTTCTCAGGCAGCTGTCATTCAAGACCTTAGAGGAGAAATAAATGCCTCTGAACAGTATAGTAGGTCCTCAAACCTCGAAATTCATAACCTACCCCAACTTCCTAGTGAAAACTTGACTACTACTGTTGGTGAACTGGCCGCTCAACTGGGCATTGATTCATTCCTGCCAGGTCACGTAGTAGCTGTGCACCGGTTGCCCAGGAAGAGCAAAACAGCTCCAGTTTTAGTGCGCTTCCTTTCGGCGGGCATACGTGACAGCTGGCTGGCAAAGCGAAAGAAACTGGATTCTCTGGCGAAGGAAAATGAGCCCTCGGTTTTCTTTGTCGAAAACCTGACGAAATACAACAGAGAACTGTTCTGGGAGACAAAGACTAAGGCCAAAGAGGCCGATTTCAAGTTCGTATGGGTGAAACATGGCAAAATTTATGCCCGTAAGAAGGAGGGTGACCCAGTTGTGCGCATAATGAGCCCTTGTGACTTGTTTCGGCTAGTCTGACCTCTTCTATCCTCTGCTTTGTCTGTTGTAATCTTTTTCTGATTCATGGCTTCGTGCGAACAATTTCGAGACTTTCCTTCTTTTTCTGTTCTTTTAAAACCAGGTGAAGGCATATTCACTGTTTTTCATGCAAACGTGCGTAGTATTCGCAAGCACTGGAATGAATTTTGTGTCCACGCTGGTGCAGTACGTGATATAGCTGATGTTTTTGTCTTAACTGAAATTAATATTGGGCAGGAACATACTGGTCTCTTTCAACTCCAAGGTTATCACAATCATTTTTTGACGCGCAAGGACGGCCGTGGCGGTGGAATTGCCATTTTCATTAAAAATTGATGGATTTCAAGTCCTCTGAACATAATTTTCACAAGTGCTGAATCGCTAGCCCTTCGTATTCACACACGATCTTTTGCCATCACATTGCTCGCTATTTATAGGCCGCCAAATCAAAGTGTTAGAAAGTTTGTGGACGAATTGCATCTACTTGCTTTTCCATCTGGTCACGTGTGCATGATAGGTGATGTTAACCTTGACGTGCTGAAGAAAGAACGACACATTGTAGCTGATTACTTGAACACGCTTGCTGACGTTGGAATAGATTCTATTATCAACCTTCCCACACGTGTCGAAATTTTGGGCACTTCGCTTGTGTCTTCATGCATAGATCACGTCAACGTTCGCATTGAGAGCGACCAGGTACTTCCGTTTATTATTGAGCAAAAGCTATCCGATCATTTCTATGTTGGGTGTAGCTTTCTATCGTCTCAGCATGCTGCGGCTAACAACCCAGTATCACAGATAGAGGTTATTGATAAAAGAAAGCTGGACTCGTTGTTGCAAGGCTACGACTGGCAATCTTTCCAAGCAGAAGTTCCTGCCAGTCACCTGCATAAATCTTTTATTGCCGTTTATACGCAGGCAATGCACTCTTGCAAAAACGTAGTCGTCTTAAAGCAACGAAAGCCGAAATGCCCGTGGATAAATGGAAATGCTCTAACCGCGTTAGCTGAAAAAGAACTAGCCTGGGCGCGTTGTCGGCGCTCACCCAATAATCAGTATCTTCGTGAAGCTTATAAGATGGCTCGCAATAAAGCCACTGCTGTGCTTAGAGGTGCCAGGCGACAGCACTTCCAAGGTAAATTTTCTGAATTTAGAAATAACCCATCCAAGACTTGGTCCGTGGTTAACGAATTAAGGGGTCGTCCCCGGAAAGGCGCATACCAAACTATTGCGAAGAATTTCGGTCCACCATCTATAACGTTAGCAGACCAATTTAATTCCTTTTCCGGTAATACGGCTAGTTATTGTATGCCACAATCGGTAGTTGACTCTGCATTCCTGCCTGAGTGTACCGAGGATGATATTCGCTATATTTTATTTAACTTAAAACAGCACAAGTCGGTTGGATTAGATGGTGTATCTGTGGACGTCCTTCGCAGAAATTTCGAGGCCCTGAAGAATGTTCTTTTAGAAATTATAAATAACATCATAACCACAAAAGAAATACCGCCTGGCCTCAAGGAAGCGCTTGTAGTTCATCTCTTCAAAAGCGGACAGGTCAATGTTGTCACAAACTACAGGCCAATTTCGATACTTTCGTGCATTGCTCTTATACTTGAAAAGCATATTTTTCACGTAATGCAGAGCTTCATTGATGCGCACAACATAATGTCGCCTAATCAGTACGGATTTACTTGTGGGCGTGGCACTAGATTAGCATTAGATGAATTAACCGATTCTCTCAATAGTACTCTTGAAATTAGTGCATTCGCTTGTGCATTATTTCTAGATGTATCAAAAGCTTTTGACTCAGTCAACCATGAAATTTTACTTTGTAACCTTCATAGCTATGGCTTCCGAGGGCCTTTTCTAACTTTCCTTGAGAATTATTTGCAGGGTCGAATTCAAGTAGTAGTTCTCGGAAATATTAAAAGCAAACCTAGACAGTTGAGCGCTGGAGTTCCCCAAGGGTCGATTTTAGCTCCCCTTTTATTCAACTTGTACGTTAATGATCTCAGTCAAGCAATTTTTCGCTGTCGGGTGTTTCAATACGCAGATGACACGCTTTTAGTATCTCGTCATACTAATTACTATCAAGCCGTGGCTGAATTACAAACTGACACTACAAATGTTATCAGTTGGTACCGTAAAAACTTAATTTCTATTAACCAGAATAAAACCAAATTAGTATGTTTTCACGATCCGCTGAAATATATTCCTGTCATCACTCCACTGTTTCTTCATTCTCCTCTGTGTAACAATTGTTCTTGCTCTCCTATTCCATACCTCTCAAGTGTCAATTATCTCGGTGTTCATTTCGATTCTAACATGTCCTGGAACACTCACTTGGCTAACGTTTGTGAAAGGCTGCGCAAAATAGGCTGCCTACTGCATTCTATTAAAGCACTATGCCCAATTTACGTAAGGAAAACAATAGCACATGCATTAGCGTACAGTGTGCTGAGATATGGAATCTGTTCTTTTTATTTCTGTTCAGTGTTTTGGCGCAATAAAGTTGATTCTTTACTAAAATCCATAATTCGGGCGGTGATGTATGGTGTGCACATTACTAACAATTCCAGTCTTTTTTCATGCTCGCACATGCCCTCCTTCAGGCTGTTATTCAAAGGAACTGTAATCCTTTTGTATATATGGAACAATGAGTTCTGCCTCCCGTATGTCCCCGCCAGAGTATTACGTACACGCGACCGCTTTACCTTACCAAGAGTACGGACTAGATATGGCAAACGTGTCCGTGCCTTCTATGTACCTGATGTGTTAAATGACCTGCCAGATAAAGTTTTATCTTCCAGCACACGGAAAGAAGTTAAATCTTATATTTTTGATTTGTATGTGTAATTTGGTTTCCTTCCTTTTCCTTTCTTTCTTTCTTTCTTTCTTTCTTTCTTTCTTTCTTTCTTTCTTTCTTTCTTTAGTTTTATTTTGAGTCTTGTACATAATTGATTTACTGTGCCGCTCTCTGGCTTGCTCCATTCTGCCGAGCGCTGCCCCAGAAGCCCATTGTTGGCTTGGGCAGGCTCGTATTTGTATGTCATTTTCTAAATAAATAAATAATTTATTTATATATTGATTTCCGATGGATTTCCTTTCTTTAATACGGGTACAACACGCGCAACACGCCAGTCATGGGGTACGGCGCCTGACTCTACAGATTTTTGAAAGATTACGACAAGAAATCTGGCCAGAATTTCTGCATACCTTTTTAAGAATGCTGCGGGAATGTTATCAGGGCCGGCTGATTTTTTTTGATCCAATCGCAATAGAAGTTCGGTAACACCTTCCAAAGAGATGGTAATGGTGCTTGCGCCATCACTAACTGACGTGTTATCAATCCTTGCATCAGGTCTGGAAAATACGCTTTGGAAATGGAGGTTGAACCTGTCTGCCATTTCCTTTTTGTCCGTGACAACTTCCCCATCGACCGTTACTTGGTCTAACTTTTTATTGTCCTTATTCGAGAGGTACTGCCAGAATTTTCGAGGATTTTCCGTTGCAAAACGACCAAGTGTCTCCGAAAAATACCTGTCTCTTGCTTTTTGCAGTCTGAGCTTGAGGGAGGCGCTTAATTCTGTAATTAGTGACGCATTTTAATTCTTTTTCTTCCTGCAACGCTTGATCTTCCGTTTTATTTGTATTAGTTCTCGGGTTAACCAAGGGTTTGTTCTCCCTAGTTTCTTTACTTTTTCCGGTACAAGGTTTCTTATGCAGTAATCGCAGAGGTATTTAAACCTCGCCCACAACGCATTTACGTCGTCCTCACAAAACGATAAGAGGGCATCTTGCAGAAAATGCATGTTGCATGGGTTGTCTGCTGCGTCAAAATGCTTTACAGTTTGTAATTTTGGCGTGGACGTTCCCAGTTGGCGAGGGAGCATGCGGTTAAAGTAGACCAATTTGTGATCAGATATGCCCTCGTAAACTTCAGTAATGCAATTGTTTATGCCTGCGGAACATAAAATGAGGTCTAGAATTGAGGAAGCTGAACTAGTTACGCGTGTAGGAGAGTGTACAGTCTGGACTAGATTATACGCTAACAATATATCAAGTAATACTTCTGAACTATGCGCCTCGGGGGGACTAAACTTCATGGTGTCCCAATCAATGTGGGGAAGATTAAAGTCACCTGCAATTATAATATTCTGATGTAAGTACTTTTCTAGGTAATCATATAATCCCAGTAGATATACTGGTCCCGCCCCAGGAGGCCTATAGATACCAACAATAGTTATTGGGTTGCCTGAGAACATCAACCTACCGGAAACGCTTTCATGGAAGGTGGAAACATCGGGCAAAAGGACAGAAGACAATCCAGCCTTAAGGAGAATCGCAATTCCGCCGCTCCTCGTGGTGCGGTCCTTTCTGTAGCATGTGTATGAAGGCGGTACGGCGCAGCTATCAGGAATGTCGGCATGAAGCCAAGTTTCAGATATAATCACCACGTGTGGATCATAGAAGAGTAATAACTCTTCGAGCCGGTCTTGCTTGTTGCACAAACTTTGCGCATTCACACATACTAGTCGAAGTGATTTTTCCACAACGCGTGCGGTGGTATCTGTTCGTCAATCTTGGGACGTGTGGGCTGCTTTGCGCGGCAATACCCTGCAGTTGTTCTGCTCGTCCCACGCATAAATGTTACCATTTACATGCAGTTTGTTGTAGACGAGCTTTATTTTACCACCGGGGCGTTTTTCGCTCTTATAGGATTGCCAAAGCAGTTTCCTTATTTTTGCAGTTGCCTGCGAGTAGTCTTCAGATATTGACACTCCGGAATCTTTCAGTGTGTGGCCATTTGTAAGTACGGCTATTTTTTCGTTGTAATTGTAGAGCCGAAGAATAACAGGCCTTGGTTGATTATAGCGTTTTTTGCCAATTCTGTGTATACGTTCCAGAGAATCAATATTCACTCCTAGCTTGTCCCTGCAAATGTCTTGAAGATGCTTTCTTTCAAGATCGGACCGGGTTTCACTAGCATCTTCCTTTATTCCGAAGACTACTAAGTTATTCCTACGGCTGCGGTCCTCAAAATCTATCAGTTGTTTTCCCTGTGCAGCCACAACATTCTGTAAGTGCTGTACTGTTTCCTCGAGCTTAAGTATCTTTTCTTCGTTTGCCTTGGATATCGCGAGAACTTCGTGTAGTTTGGACAGCTTTTCGTTAATTTCAGCAAGAGTAGCGTCGCGCTTTGAATCGGCAAGTTTCAGATTCTTTATTTCTGCCAAGATTGTGCTAAGTGTTGGTTCATTATCACCGCGAGGACCGGGATTCGTTTCCACATCACCACATAACAGAAGTAAGAACACAGACCAACAATAATCAAGAATGCTTATGCAAATCAAGGTGGTCATGCACTGAAGGCCAATACATTCATAGCATTCGTTAACAATCTTGAGCTCTGGGATTATACTGTACGACAAACCAGAACGAACATAAATAGCAATTCCTCCTCCTCGTTTTTGCGTTCGATAAACAGAGATACAGTCACATCCAGAAATAGAAGCGCATTCATCCTCTGATGTAAACCACGTTTCACTAAAACAAAGCAAGTCGAAGCAGTGTTGCAGCTCAGACAGATACAAACTGACTTCATCAAACTTATTTCTCAAACTTCGCACATTAAAATGAAATATTGAAAGTGGACATTTGTTCTTTAACGACGCGACATCCCCAGAAAATTGGAATTGCAGAGTCGCCATTGTGGTTTAGTAAACATAACGCATTTTTTGCTATCACGTACGCCGCCGTCACTTCGAGGCTGTAAGACTGGCCAGATCCTCCTCGCCGCCTATGACAACCGCTCGGTCACCGCTCCTTTCTCGCACCAAAACTTTACCGGGGGTGGCGCTGCGAGCAGCCGTCTCGGCTGAGGAATATGGAAGAAAGTAAATGGGATGGGAGAGTGTTCAGGTATCTGTACAGGAAAAACATTGATTCACAGTGGAGGAAAAGAACTAGGAAGCTTACCAGCAAGTATGCGGCCTGTAGGGTGGACAACACAACAACAAAGGTCAAGCGGAAAGTCAGAGAAGCTGAAATAATCTCATGGGTGGCGGCAACGGAAAAGAAACCTGCCACGAGTAACTACTTAAGAGGAAAAAACGAAATCAGGAATGAAACCATTTATGATAACTCAAAGGGAAGCTCATTACTTTTCGAAGCGAGATCAGGATGCCTTAGAACACGCACCTATAAAGCGAGATATAAGAAAGAAGAAGCATGTGCTTGCTGTGGTACAGCTAGGGAAACTACGGAGCATGTTTTATTAGAATGTGAAGACGTCTACCCAGCGGTCGATGTAGGCACCACGGGCCTCCTTGAAGCCCTTGGGTTTAGAGGGAGCAGTGGTAAAGGAAACATGTCCGCAATAGACATTAGTAAGAGCCAACTGGAGGATTGGTGGAAGAAAAGTAGGGAAACGACAAAAGACGGAGACGTACAAAAGCACAGTTCGCAATAGGGGATCAGAAAATTTGGGCGTGGTAGTTCTTAGTGTTTTTTTGTCTTTTTTCATTGTTTAACCTAGGTAGAATATTAGGCAGTATAGTAGCAAGAGCTTGGTGGCGCAACCCACCGCCCCGTTCCAAAGGGGACGCTCATAAAATCCATCCATCCATCCGATCAGACGCACGTTCGCATCGCTCCGACGTTTTTGAAACTTCGGGCCCGGAAGTTTTTGGGCTAGGCTCCCAAAGATGGATGGGCCGCCACCTTCATGTTCCTCGACATCCCAGGATAACGTTTCGAACGTTTCCACGTCAACGACTCGTCCAGAAAACCAGCTGGTATAATCGGAAACGCCCGCCACTGGTGCCAACATGGCTTCGGAGCAGCTGCAGCAAGACGCGACGGCAGCATCGCTTCAGAGCGGCGGCACAGATAACGCGACGGAATCTTCCGAACTTCTAGACGCCTACGCAAGCATGACGGATGCGGATGACGAATCTAGCCAAGTGGTTGCGACGATACCTGCCTCCAATCCCTTTTCTGTTCTTGCCACGGAAAACGCGCCTGGAAAGAGCCGTTCTCAGGTAGGATCTTGCAATTTTGCACCTGCGAAATTTGCCAAGAAATCAAGGGGGCCGTTCGGCGCTCCCCAGATAGTTCAACACAACGAACGCCTCGCGAGTAAACAGCACGGCGGGCAACTTAGCAGCTCCAAGGCAGCTAAAAACACATGCAATGCGAATGCGCTTTTCCGAGTGCAAGGCTGTGCGACAGCTTCCACGGCCACTTCGTCAGGCAGGCTAGGTCACTTTGCTAATAATGGGCAAACTGAAGAGGATGACTGGCAATATGTCCGGCGAAAGAACAAAACTACATCCGCCGATCCAATCAGTGTTAAACACAGTGATAATTAAGCTCACCTCGCCTGGAGTACTAGGCACTTTGCCAACACACTGGCTGCACGGAGCCATTGCTGACGAGCTACAGACAATTCATTCTCATTCAGGCTTGCAAGTACGCCCTCTTGAACGAAGCAATCAGTTTGCAGTTGACGTTTCGCACACTCATGCTAGAGACCGTCTTCTCGGACTTCAGTCTCATAATTTCTGGAAGAGAAACACCAATACAGGCTTATGAAACCATTCGCCCGGGCCAGATCCGCGGCGTCATCTATCGTGCCAATGGGCTTACAAGTGAACAGCTTATGGCCAACCTCAAGTGCTACTCGTGCAGGATAGTGAGTGCCAGGCCCATGGGTAAGAACGGAGCAGCTCTTATCACGTTTGAGAGCTCTAAACTGCCCCGCAAAATCCACCTATACAGCACTCTCCTAACGGTAATACCTTACCATCCTAAAGCTGCCATTTGTGAGACCTGTCACAAAATCGGGCACCAAAAACATTCGTGCCCGGTAGTCGACCAACGTCAGTGCTCGGTTTGCGGTCGCCCTGTACATGGCAACTTCGAGATCTGTCCGGCAGAACCCCTATGCCGCAACTGTGGAGGTCAACATGTAGCCACAGACCCAAAGTGCCCTGCTCGGCAACTCGCTACGAAAACCCTTAGGAACGGCATTCTGCGACGTATCCGATTGTCCCCACGAAAGGAGCGTCAGCAACGAGCCGAGCTTCGTCGAGGCAACGAAACGTTTACGCAGGCTGCGCAAACGAGCCCTGCCAGTACGCAGCCATCATCCTCGTGGCAATATGTGTTTGCTCCAAAGGACTTCCCTCCGATACAAAACCAGCCACTGCCGAAGACAACAGATAGTAGGCGTTAACCTAAGAGGCAAGACCTTCGCAAACGATCCACCGAACCTGAGAGCTTTCGTCAAACGAATGCCACTCCTCCATCTTCACAAACAACACCCTTTGAACAACAGGTGACGGTACCCAAGTACGCACGCGTACGCAGGGCTGATGCTGAAGCCCTGTGCAATACAGGACGAGGTGCAGAAATGCATCCTGATACTGACCACTCACGCACCGTACGCTTAGACAATGACCAGGTGAGACAAATAGTCGAACTAGTTACCACCGAGGTTATCAAGCGCATGCTTCCACTCTTGAGTACGCCGCAGATTTCTCCAAGGCAAGGGATCGGACTTGGGCACTCATTAGCTTCAATTTCGCGGACCTCCCAGTTTAACAATGGCGGGTACTAGTGCGAAAACTCATAACATTTTTGCTCCGGATTCTACTGTTTCGTTCTTACAATGGAACTGCCGGGGAAGCCGGCGTAAACGAGCAGAACTCCAGAGGAGATTGTCCATCATGCGCACGCTTCCGACAGCTATCTTACTTCAGGAGACTAGTACTAATAGCCCTAATCTAAAAGGGTACACACCTTATTGCACTCCTTCCATTCAACAACAACGTTCTGGGCCAGGATCGCGAAGAGCACCTGCAGTAGCCAACGGGCAAGCATGCGTTTTTGTCCTCTCACACGTGGCCCACACAGAGCTTGATACTTCCGCGTGGTGCACGCAGACGCAGGAGGTAGCGGGAGTGCGCCTCACTCTAGACGGTGATCAACAAGCCTTGGTGTTTTCGGTTTATGCCAGGTCGTTCGGCACTACGACATATCTAGTGGATATATCTTTTGTGGCACATTACTTAAGAATATACCCACAGGATCGAGTTATAGTTGGGGGCGATTTCAACGACTTGCACAACATGCTGGGGCTACCACCGGTCAGATGCTCGTGGAAGACACCTATGGCAGCACATTACCAAAGCCAAATTAACCATCGTTAACGAACTAGCGTTACCCACTCGCCTTGGCCAACACGGAGGCCAGCAAGATACATCTCAAGACCTGACACTAGTTTCTCATCCCCAAGAAATTGTATGGACGCGGGCTGAAGATGTCATGGGCAGCGACCATTACCCAGTGGTGGTACCATGGACACCTCGAGGGCGGAAATCTCGGGAACTTCAACAACGCCATTGCATAGAGGCGCTCGTCTCATGGGATGAATTCCAGCGAGCTCTCGGTGAAGATCACGTTCCCACCCACTCAGATCAGATCATCAGTCAAATTAACGATGCTAAGAAGAAAGCTACAACAAAGCTTTCAGTTTAATTTGATGCGCCGAAGCCAGACTCCCGTCTTTTGAGCCTGTGGAATCGTAGGCTCCGTGCTGTCAAGGCGTGTTGTCGATCTGCTCGCACAGCTCGTCGTAGGCGCGCGCTTTCTCGCATTACTCAGGAGATTGAGCGGTATACAATGCAACTCGCTCTCAGAGATTGGCAGCTGCTCTGCCACTCGCTTGATGGCACAGCTAACTCATCGAAGGCCTGGCGCATATTTCGCGCTATCCTCGGACGCAAGCGGCCAAATTCACCGTCCCAAAGCATAGCTCTGAAACTGAACGTCTCCCCGGCTCAGCTAGCTATTCAAGCAGGGAAGGTCTTTTTTCCCCAACCAGAAAATGTGGGTGCCCTGCCTGCGGACCCCTCAGCAGACAAATCCCACGAATACGACGTCCCCTTCACGTTAGATGAACTAGAGGCAGCACTGTATGACTCCAACCACAATAGCGCCCCGGGACCGGATGGAGTACGTTATTCAACGCTTCTTAACCTTCCGAAATCGTATAAACTGGCCCTGTTGAAAGTGATCAATGAACATTGGCTCAACGGTGATCTTCCCCCCGCCTGGAAGAAATCTGTGGTTATACTGATTCCAAAATCTGGCAGGCCAAGTCGGTCGTTAAAAGACCTCAGGCCAATTTCCTTAACGTCTAACGTTTGTAAGGTGATGGAACGCATGGCTTTACGTAGACTTGAATGATACTTGGACAAACATAACATTCTGTCCCCTATGCAAGTAGGATTTCGCCGTGGGCTCTGCGCGCAAGATATTCTCAGAAGGCTTCATAGGGACGTTCCCGCATACCATAGCAGCGCACAGCTCCGGGTAGTGGTTGGAGTCGACGTCAAAATGCGTTTGATTCCGTGTCCCACACTACCATACTTCACCGACTTCAGGCAGTGGGGATAGGTGGGAACCTGTGCCGTTTCGTGAAAGCTTTTCTTGCGGAAAGATCATTCGCAGTGATGGTTGAGGATGATGATGATGATGTGTGATGTTTTGTGGCGCAAGGGCCAGGCTTGGCCAAAGAGCGCCATGACAAGTGGTGATGTTGACGATGTATTGTGGAAGATGTGACTTGGCTGTAAAGTGGCCTAAAAATAGTCGCTGTAGAGTGCGTAAAATATACTTGCTATAAAATTATGGCGATGACAGATGACGAATACTATGAACATTAAAATCCATCGTAAAAGAATGATGCAGAATAGAAAATATATGAGATGGTAAAAATGCCTGGAGCACTGTTGCCTCTCCAGAGCCCTTGAAATACAAGGGCCTAGAGGCACGTGCTGCACGAAAGAACTATCACAGCGCCATCCTCTGAAGAGAGGAGACGCTACGACCATGTGGGGCTAACAACATGCAACACAACATCTTTCAGATAACTTAGGACTGCGTTAGTGTCGAAGAGTGGTTCTGGGCCGAGTAACATTACAGGATGGAGGGGAATATGCTGCCGGTATGCTAACGGAAAATGTTTCTTTCTGTCAGATTCGGCTTTCCGACACTCCAGGAGGGCATGGAGGACGGTCAGCCTCTCTCCGCATCTCCCACAGGTTGGGGGCTCATTTCCAGTCAGTAAAAAATTGTGGGTGCCAAATGTGTGTCCTATTCTTAGACGACAGAATAGGAGATCTGTTCGGCGGGATTTTGTCGCAGAGGGCCAGAGTCCTAACTGTGGCTTAATTGGGTGGAGCTTATTATCTGTTTCCGCGTCCCACATGCGTTGCCAGTGGCCGCGCATCTTCCTTCGCAAGAAAGGCCTGAGATCTGTGACAGGCACCTCAGCGGTAGGGTTAACGGCTTGCGATGCGATAGACGTGGCCATCTCGTCCTCCAGAACGTTGCCCTCGATGCTCCTATGGCCAGGCACCCAGCATATAATGATATGCTGGTTAGATACGTAGGCTTTACACAAGACGGTGTAGAGTTCATTAAATACGGGATTTCTATGTTTGCTGAGTGACATTAAGGCCTTCACGACGCTGAGAGAATCTGTATAGATCGCTGCTTTCGGGAGTTTCGATTTTCTTATGTGCTTTACAGCAGAGAGTAGTGCGTAGGCCTCGGCCGTAAAGATACTTGTTTCCGGATGCAGTACATCGGATTCCGAAAACGATGGGCCGACGGCTGCATAGGATACCCCGGCATTTGACTTCGAAGCATCTGTGTAGAACTCTGCGCAGGAGTGCTTGTGCTGGAGCTCTAGGAAATGCATTCGGATTTTGGCCTCTGGAGCGTGCTTTGTAACTTTTGTAAAGGATATGTCACATTGTATCACCTGCCACTCCCAAGGAGGTAAGAACTTGGTTAGGTGCATTAGGCGATGCTCGAGGAGCGGGACATGCATTTCATCGCTAAGCTGCTTCACACGCAGCGAGAAAGGCTGTCTTATGGAGGGACGATTGCTGAAAAGTGTAGCGCACGTCATATCGGTAACGTTATGAAAACATTGATGTTCAGGATTGGAGCGTGCTTTAAGGAAATATGTAAAGCTAATGAATGATCTCTGTAGGTGGAGAGACCATTCATTCGATTCGGCATATAAACTTTCAATCGGGCTTGTTCGGAAAGCGCCCGTGGCTAAGCGGATACCTAGATGGTGAACAGGGTCTAGCATCTTTAGTGCGCTCGGGGCGGCAGAGTTATATACCACGGCACCATAATCTAATCGTGACCGGATGAGGCTCTTATAGAGATTCATTAGGCACTTCCTGTCACTACCCCACGTAGTCTGGGATAGAAGTTTCATTAGGTTCATTGTTTTCAGACACTTTTCTTTAAGATGTTTAATGTGTGGGACGAAAGTAAGTTTATTGTCGAGTATATCACCTAGAAATTTGTGCTCTTTGTATACAGGTATCTGATGTCCACACATTTCCAAGCAAGGATCCGGAACCAGGCCTCTCTTCCTTGTAAGTAGCACACAAGAACTCTTTTGAGGATTGATTTTAAAACCATTTTTCTCTGCCCACCCTGACACCTTGTTCAATCCATGCTGTACCTGTCTCTCGCATACTGCGAGGTTACAGGATTTGAAGCCTAGTTGAATGTCGTCCACGTAGACGGAATACAATATGGCCGGCGGTAAGGAAGCACGAAGCGTTGTCATCTTAACAATAAAAAGTGTGCAGCTGAGCATGCCTCCCTGGGGTACACCAGTTTCTTGTGTAAAAGAACGTGACAGCACATTTCCGACTTTCACCCGGAAGGTACGATCGGACAAGTAGCTTTTTATTACGTTGAGCATATTACCATGAATGCCCATTTCCGATAAGTCTCGCAAGATGCCGTATCGCCACGTTGTGTCATACGCCTTTTCCATATCGAGAAATATCGAGAGGAAGAACTGTTTATGTATGAAGCGGTATGAGCCTTGGAATAGACGATGAAGAAGCGCAGGAGTCTGGGTTCAGGAGAAGAGAAGAAGGAAGTGAGAATAAAATGTAGACAAGATGGACGCCAGTTCCACAGCAATGCTTTACGTTTACTGTGTCCTTTAAGTAGGAACGCTACATTATTTTGGCGCAGCCGACAGCGAACTCCAACATGTGGGTGAGATTTTTCCTTGAGGAGACCTCCGCGGACAAGATCATCTTTTCGAGATACCAAGCTGAAGATGAACCAGCGGTGGAACTACCTCGCGAACTCAACTCGGCAGAACTCATGAACCTGGTTTTAGAGAAGGCTTCCATGGACCCTGATGAACTACGTCGGAAGGGTGCTGTGAACGTGAACTTGCCTCTGGTGATCTTCGACGAATTAGTTCTTCAACCGATGCGTCGGAAGGACTCTGGATCACAGTCGTCGACGGAAGAGGTGAGCCTCGTTTTGAAAGCACTTCGGCTACAACAAGAACAGATTTCGCAACAAAACCTGCTGGTGACATCGCTTATAAGCTCTTTAAACGCTGAGAAGCCAGTGACTAAATTTGTAGAACCTGATGCATTCGACGGCATGTCATCAAGTCCAGAAGGTTGGCTTGAATTCTATGAATATGCCGCTGGAAAGAACAACTGGCACTCTAATGAGGACAAGATTACTAACATGCGTAGTTACTTAAGCGGTGTTGCACGGAAGTGGTATGATTTGCACATTATTGAAGAGGCTGGCAACTCTTGGAATCAGTGGAAAGAAAAATTCTTGACGACATTCCGAAGCAACCCAGTGCAAAGGTGGGACGCCGCGCTTAATTTCAAATTCAAGCAAGGCTCCCTCGTAGAGTATTTCTTTGACAAATGCCGCCTTTTAAAGCTGGCCGAGCCTATGCTTCCTCCGTCTGCCGTAGTAGCACTAATAATGCACGGACTGCACGCGCAAGTCCTGAAGCAAGTGCAACTACGGTCACCTAAAACTATGGACGGGCTCCTGGAGTGCCTTCACGACATATCATTTACTTCAGAAGAAAATATAAACGCTAGCTCAAGCGGTCACTTCACACGATCCGGCACGGATTGGTCAAGCCGTAATCAGCGAGAACCGCGCCGCCTTGCAGGCGGCACAGAGAGCTTGGGTTGGCGCGCTCCCAGAGGTCGGGTGCATAACATCGACACCGACCCTGTTCCCCTACTTTCGGACGCCGAAGAGGCTCCGACGACAAAAAACTGATAAACAAGGGTGATCAGTCCGACCCGATGACCACAACTGAGACTGTTTATTTAACTTGCTCTAGCCTACTTCACATCCCTGTGAAAGTGGGAAACAGACACATGATGGCTTTGGTTGACAGCGGTGCTTCTGTGTCTATAATAAATGCCAAGCTGGTAGATGCAAGTCACCTGCATAGTGGAAGAGTACTACGGGTGCAAGGCTACGATGGAAACGTGACAATGCATAATCAGTGGGCCTCAGTAAACATCGAGTTCCAAGGTCATGAAATAGCGAGTGAAGTACTGGTGATTGAGGGGGTGACGTATGACTTTCTGCTATCCAGACCAGATATAAAGAAACTAAAAATCAACGTATACTGGGACGATGCGGTTTTAGTGGAAGGACTATCAAGGCAAGAGACACAGCCGGATAGAAAGGATAACCTGCGAGTTGTCAATTGCGCGGAGGATATTGCAACGACCTATCCTGAACTAGTATGCATAGGAAGCTATCCACCGGCGATGACGTCACACAAGGTGCCTTTCGAACTCACCTACAAGACCGTCATTCGAAAATCACCTTACAACATGTCAAGAGAGCGCAAGATATGGTTGAAGAAGGAATTGCAGGAGATGCTAGACGCCAATATAATCCGGCCTTCGGTGTCACCCTTCGCCTCTCCCATAACTATTGCGCCGAAAGAAGACGGAACTTTCAGACTGTGCACAGATTACAGGGTTCTCAACCGACAGACAGAACTTATACCATTTCCCATGCCGAAGATAGACACGATTATAGATGAGACAGGTGGTTGCCGATGTTTTTCACGTATTGACTTGTGCAAAGGTTTCTGGCAGATCCCGCTAACCGAAGAAACAAAAATGTACACTGCTTTCATCACGCCCTTCGACCTGTACGAGTATAACCGGCTTCCTTTCGGCTGGAAAAACTCACCAGCATGGTTCCAGAAGATTATGAACGAAGTCCTGAAGCCTTTCCTAGGTGTCTTTTGTAACGTGTACATAGACGATATTATCGTCTTCTCCAAAACAGAGACGGAGCATCAGGCACACCTGTCCCAGGTATTAAATGCCTTGAGCTTGGCACACCTCAAGGTTAATTTTAAGAAAAGTGCGTTCTTTCAAAGAAAAGTGGTGTTTCTTGGAAGAGTCTTTGATGGGACTACCAAAAGCACGAAACAAGAGTCCGTCGAGAGGATTTCCCAACTGGTAAAACCATATGACGTACACTCATTGCGTGTATTTTTGGGATTAGCGGGACATTTCAGGCCCTTCATAAAAGACTTTGCCATCAAAACAAGATGCCTCACGCGCCTAACACAGAAAGAAGTTCCATTTGAGTGGAATGAGGAATGTGAGAGAGTCTACCGTGATCTGGTGCACAGAATATCTGCTGACCCTATTCTACGCATACCAGATTTCACTTTACCCTTTGAACTGAATACCGACGCCTCACACTATGGGACAGGTGCAGTCTTGTACCAGAAATGTCCAGAAGCATCCGGCCGAGAAAAGCGACACGTAGTAGGTTACTACAGCTACACCCTCAAGCCACCTGAAGTCAACTACACCACTACTGAAAAGGAAGCTCTTGCAGTCCTCAAAGCAATTCAGTACTTCCGTACGTACCTAGAAGGTGCGAAGTTTACTTTGTTCACCGATCACCAAGCCCTCACTCATCTCTTGAATATGACCCAACCTAAGGGACGTATCGCCAGATGGGTGAACTATTTGCAGCAGTTCGATTTCACCATCTCCCACAGACCTGGACCCCTTTTGACTGATGCAGATGCATTGTCTAGACTGATGATACAGGCCAACAACGAACAATCGGCAGAAATCAATGAAATTAAATTGTGGGAAGGCACTGAACAATTGATTTTTAGGGAAGGTCACTATCAAGTCCCGCCAACGCTGGTTTCCAGGGTGCTTTATTTGTACCACGATAGCCCAGAATCTGGAGGACACGACGGATTTTGGCGCACCTACAACAAGCTAGTCAAGAGATTTACGTGGCCTCACATGAAAGACGACGTCAATCGATACGTTCGTTCATGCCACATTTGTCAAATCAACAAAGTGAAATATAAGCAGCCTACGGACGCCATGATAATACCTTGCCACTCAAACGTGCCTTTTGAAGTTATACACCTGGATTTCGCCGAGCTAAATAAGAAACGAGAAGGAGTCCGAAAAACGCAAGCTTTTCTTCTGGCCATAGATGAATGCACCAGGATGGTCGCGGCACGGGCAGGAAAAGAAGATGCGAATAGTGTCATCGCCCTTCTCGAACGGGATATGTTTAGGACAACCAAGACAATTGTATATGACAACGGTCCAGCGTTCAAGAGCGAAAAGCTAGCAAGATGGGCTCGAGACCATAATATATCAATCCAGTTCTGTGCGCCATACCATCCCGCAGCGAATGGGCTTGCACAGCGTGCTATACGAGATGTTAAACAATACATCAGGATGTACGATAGTTTCCCTGGTGGTTGGAAATGCTCTTTAGAAGCAGCTGTAAGACATCACAATCGCTCCTACACCAGCGGCTTGGGATGCAGCCCGCAATTCGCTTCTTCAGGAGAAACCCCTATTCTTCAGGCGGACCGTGAACTTGGGCTGTTAGAAAATCTCCAGATCGTCGAGGAAAGGAAACAGAAATCGCAGGAGGAGAGGTACCGTAAACGAATGAAAAAAATTTTGACAAGAGACATTGCTCAGATATTCCAGACATTCAAGTCACCGACCTCATTCTAGTTAGGAAAGGAGTAAGAGAATCCAATGCCAAATTTTATGGTCCTTACTCTGTGACAAAGACGGCCACTCAGAAAGGAATATTGAAGACTGTGTGGTACATTGGCGAACGTGGCTCAGTTGAATGTGCTTCGATTGGAAACGTTTTCAAGTATTACCCCAGGAGGGGTTAGCAAAAGAAACCTGGAAGGGTGAAGCGGTATGAGCCTTGGAATAGAAGATGAAGAAGCGCAGGAGTCTGGGTTCAGGAGAAGAGAAGAAGGAAGTGAGAATAAAATGTAGACAAGATGGACGCCAGTTCCACAGCAATGCTTTACGTTTACTGTGTCGATCCTTTAAGTAGGAACGCTACAATGTATAAATGCGTCCCGGATATTTCCTCCAATACGTGCAAGATGTTCGGTTGTGGAGCGCCCTTCTCGGAAGCCACACTGATAGGGATCAAGCATTTTGTTCTGTTCAAGGAAATGAATCAGTCGCCGATTTATCATTTTTTCAAATACCTTACACATGCAACTTGTGAGGGTTATCGGGCGGTAGCTTGCCACTGAGAAAGGATCTTTGCCTTGTTTTAAAACAGGGACCACAATGGCTTCTTTCCATGTGGTCGGAAGGTACCCTGCGTCCCAGATAGTGTTGAAAAGTGTAAGTAGTGTTACTTGTGTGTCATTGTGTAAGTTTTTCAGCATTTCGTACATGATTCTATCAGATCCTGGTGCGGAGCTCTTGCATGCGCTCAAGGCAGCTCTCAATTCGGCAATGCTGAAAGGACGGTTGTAAGGCTCACTCTGTTGACATTTTCTCATGACTGGCTTACATTCTTCTATTTGTTTATATATCAGAAAGGATTGCGAGTAATGGTTGGCACTTGACACGCTTTCAAAGTGCTCCCCAAGTGAGTCCGCCTGGTCTTGTAGGGTATCGCCTTGTGGGTTTACCAAAGGGAGTGAATATGCTGGTCGCCCTCTTATACTATTGACCCTGTTCCAGACTTTGGCCTCATCAGTAAACGAATTGATACGCGATAGAAACTTCTGCCAACTCTCTCGCCTGGCCTGTCGGCGGGTTCGCCTGCCTTGGGATTTTACGTTTTTAAAATTGATGAGATTCTCCGCAGTGGGGGAGGCGCGTAGCAACCCCCACGCTTTGTTTTGTTTCTTTCGAGCGATCCTACAATCGTCGTTCCACCACGGGACACGCCGTTTACATGCCAAGCCATTTACTTGTGACATGCATTTATATGCGGCATCTATTATGGAGGCTGTAAGGAACTCGACTGCAGCATCAATTCCTAACGAAGACAGGTCAGCCCATAAGATACTAGTAAGAGATCGAAATTTCTCCCAGTCAGCTGTCTCAATCTTCCACCTAGGAGCGTGTGGTGGATATTCGTTTTCTTTAGCTGATCTTAGCAGTATAGGGAAGTGGTCGCTGCCGTAAGGGTTGTCGGTAACTTCCCATTCAAGTTCAGGCAGTACAGACGGGGAGACTATGCTAAGATCTATGGAAGAGTAGGTTCTGTTTGCAAGAGAGTAATATGTGTGTTGCTTCTTATTCAACAGACACGCACCAGAAGAAAAAAGGAACTGTTCGACAAGACGTCCTCGCGCGTCTATACGAGGGTCGCCCCACAGGGAGTTATGTGCATTGAAGTCGCCAAGAACAACATAGGGTTCTGGCAATTCATCTATAAAGGTCTGAAATTCATGTTTGCTTAGTTTATAATGTGGGGGAATATAAAGCGAGCAAATAGTGATCAGCTTGTTTAGCAGAATAACTCGTACCGCCACTGCCTCAAGGGCCGTTCGTAGCTGTACACGTTGACAGGCTATGCTTTTTCGAATTATAATTGCAACACCGCCCGATGATGCGACAGCATCATCGCGATCTTTGCGAAAAGTAACATACTGTTGAAGAAAGTTTGTGTATTTTGATTTCAAGTGTGTTTCCTGTAAACACAGCACTTTTGGATTGTGTTTATGGATGAGTTCTTGAACATCATCAAGATTCCTAAGTAGACCTCTGACATTCCATTGAATGATTTGTGTATCCATATTTTAAATTAATTGGTGCTGTGTTTACGGAAACGGAAGGAATGTCTTAAATTACAGAGCCCTTTCGAGGCCCTGTAACCGGGGTTTTGCTCTTTTTGAAGCGTTCGAGGGAACCCCGGCGCTCCTTAGGCGCCTGGTGCGCCTTGAGGATAGGTGTAGTGTCCATTGCCTCTTGTGAGGCGCCGGACACCTGCTCTTGCGAGCGAGAAGTTTCCCGAGAGGGTCCCGCCTTGGAGGGCAAGACCCCTGTGCCCACCAGCCCGGAGGTCGATGGGGCTCCCTGAGAGATTAGGCTGCGCCGGCTGTTGCCGGCGCTGGAAGGGACCTGGGAGGTTGAGGCAGCCTCGGCTGCACCCACCTTCGGGGTCGATGATCCCTTCTCCTCGGTTGACGGAGCAGCGCTAGCTGCAACCGCCGCGGGGGCAGATGGCATGACTGCCGACTCACTGTTTGCGGGGCGGATAGCCGCCGGAGGCCGTTGTGGCGCTGCCCCCTGACGCGCCACTTCGGCAAAGCTTTTCTTTGGCAGGTATGCTACCCGCCTTCGTGCCTCTGTCACAAACATGTCATGCACATGTCTGCCGCCAGACATGTGCATTTTGCACATGTCTGGCGGCCCCGGCAGCTCTGCGAACTGTGGCCGAAACGCTGGCATTTGAAGCATCTTAGGGGATTTGGCACATATGGTCTGACGCGGAGCTTGATGTACCCGGCCTCTACAGACTCGCGCAGAATACTTGAACCAAATGTGAGTATTAGGTGCTTTGTTTGAATTTCTTTTCCATCTCTTCTCATCTTAATTCTTCTTACATTGACAACATTCTGATCACTGAAGCCCTCCAGGAGCTCAGCCTCTGTCAGCTGGAGCAAATCGTCATCCGAGACAACACCGCGGGTGGTGTTGAGAGTGCGGTGTGGAGTTACTGTTAGTGGAACATCTCGAAATGATACCAGACTGGGTAACTTTTCGTACTGTTTCTGATCATGGAGCTCTAACAGGAGATCACCACTTGCCAGCCTTGATACTTTGTAGCCTGGACCAATTACATCAGTTAAGGACCTGGAAACTAGAAAAGGGGAAATGTTTCGTACTTGTTTATCGGATTTTTCTGAGTGGATGACATGGTAACGTGGGAAGTTTGGTCTTTGACGTCCAAGGAACTGGAAAACTTCATCGGTGCGCCCTCTTTTGTGAGGGCGATCAGGAAGCGGAGGGAAAGAGGTTGCCATAAAGGGATTGAATTTTCGGAAATAACGCCAGCCACCCACCGTGGAGTCCTACAAGGGGACGCTACAGGGACTGTAAGAACAGGTCGTGCAAACGCCAGCTGTACGTTATCACTATAACCAAATATGAGATAACCTAGGTTGGTTATTCACACAAATTTAACCCTTGCTGCCTGGAAAATTGGAAGTGAGCGGAAGCTAGGCGAAGACAGGAAAGATGGAAAGTAAGAGAAAGACGAAGGTTGGAGGGAGAGCGAGAGACAGGAAAAGGCAACTACCGATTTCCCCCGGGTGGGTCAGTCCGGGGGTGCCGTCTACGTGAAGCAGAAGCCAAAGAGGTGTGTTGCCTCCGCCGGGGGCCTTAACAGTCCGAGCACCCGGCGTCGGCTCAACATCCAGGATCCCCCTTTCCCCGGACACGGCTAAGCCGCGCACGGCTACACGCGGGAGGGTCCAACCCTCGTGTGCTCGGGTCCGTGGTGTCGCAACACACCAAACGCCTGCTTGCGCAGACGCCCCTGCGGGTATGGTTGGGGATACGCTCGGTGAATGGCAACATAATGAAATCGGAGTCCCTCAAGGTGCTGTCATATCTCCCGCTCTTTTTAACATTGCCATGTCAGGCCTCCCACCATAGCTGACATCGATACCCGGTCTTAATTATGCCGTGTATGCGGACGATATAACCCGGTGGACCGATTCGGGGTCCCCTGAAGAGCAAGAACTAGCCCTGCAGGCAGGCTCAACGCCGTCCACGACTACATTAAGCAGTGTGGCATGAAATCCTCACCGCAGAAAACTGAGTACGTGGCTGTCATTAATGGACCGCGTCTGCGAGCCGAGGCCGAACGCAACCTTATCTCTCTTCGCTTGAGGGACTGTGTCATTTGCCGGAAACAAACAATCAGAATACTCGGCATGCTAATTGACGAGGATGGAGGAGCCAAAAGCTGGCTTGGTGGCGCAGTTTTTAGTTGCCATCAGGCCTTACACCTTATGCGCCGCGTCTCTGCGCGTGGGTGGGGAATTACAGAAGTTGGGCTCCGTCAAATAGACCTAGCTCTCATCGCATCAAAAGTACTATACGCATATCCTTACATGCGACTTAACGCGACCCAATGCCTTCAGCGTGAGCGCATCAACCGCAAGGCGATGCGCCTGGTTACCGGCTTACCACAGTACTGCCCTATTGTCGACCTACACGCATGTAGTAGAATCAATGCCCTGCAGGATCTGGCCGAATAGCAATTGCACGCCCAGCGTGTCCGTCTATCCACAACGGCGGCTGGCCGTGAGATGCTACGGACATTAGGCTACAATGTCGATAATCTAGAGCCGCTCTCATCTCCTGCCCCACCACGGGAACTTATCGATCTTGTAGATGGTATGCCACTACCAAAAAACATGAGTTCCGCTAATCCACAAAGGCGTAAAGCTGCCGCAAAACGCCACGCGAAGATGTCATGCGAGCTAGCCCAAGATGGGGCCATTCAACTTTACACAGACGCCACTGAGTCTCCAAATGTGCCGGTGTGGCTTGTCATGATTCCGAGTCGGATACCACTGCAGTCCAACGGCTTCCCGAGGAACACTGTCACTAATCTTGAACTCATAGCCATACGCCTTGCCATCACTCGCATAGTAGAAAGACAGGATCCAGCTCCTTGTACCTATTATGTTTATACTGACTGGCAAGCAGCCTACACCGCCTGTCGCTCAGGGGGAGCAGACTATGCCGTTCTCAAGGCCATTCGTGCTGAAGTCCGTCGCCTGCGAGGGGAAGGCTACACCACAATCGTCAAATGGGTTCCTGCACATGAAGGAATCACTGGAAACGAAAAGGCACACCAGGCCGCACGCGATGCAGCTCTTTCCGCACCTTTGCCTGGACCCACTGTCGTTTCCGCTTCCTGGGCCCCTGCCGCCTTTACACACCCGACGTCGCCCCCTATGGATAGGGCCGAGACATGGCACCGCGCACAGAACTACCGCCGCAACATTCTCCAGCATTTGGCCAACCCTGAGAAACTATATCGCCGCCCACCCAGACTATTTCGCCGGATAGAGGCGGTTCTTCTTCGCCGAGCCCAGACCGGCCAGCTTCTGTCACCAGCAAGGCTACACCTCATCAACCCGCACTCATACCCGAGCCCTAAGTGCCCGGCCGAACATCTTCTGTGGAGCTGCTCTGACTTTGACACGGTCCGAGAAAGGACACTACGCTCCCTGGGCGGGAACCGACCTGGCACCCTGCAGGAGTGGCTCGACGCGCCATCGCACATTGGGTTCAAGGACGCAGTCCAGCTTTGGAGTGCTTTTTTGGAATTTTTCAGGGACAAGGAAGGGCCTGGCCGCCTCTTTGCAGAGCCGACCTCGGGACCACTCTACCTCGAAGAAGAGAGCACCGGTCCCCCTCCCCATAGAGCACCCCTTTTCTGCCGCAAGGTTTGGCCTATCAAACGCAAAAATAAAGACGTAAAAAAACTTTACCGTTTGAGTGCCAGACGTATGCGTATCCTGAGGTCTGGGCCCATTCCTTCATCTTTGATAAAATAGCACGTGATAGCCGTGTCATTTTTTCACAGAAAAACACGTGCTAATGGTCCTTTAATTGCTTCTTGTTAGCAAGCCAGGAATCGCGACGTTCCTGGTGAACAAAACGGATAATGATCGCCCGTGTGTTCCCTGGTTTAGCGGGAAATCTGTGTATAGCCATATCACTCTTGTTCAATAGTGGAAGCCTAATTTGCATCGCTTCTTCATTTACCTTCATCATGAGGTCTTCGTTCTCGCTTTCAGTAGTACCGTGTATTTCAATAGTTAACCTGCAGCTACGGCATTCAAGATTATCCAGATCCCGTTTCATTTGGGACAATTCACTGCTCGAATCTGCATGTTCAAGTTGATCAACTCTGTTTGATAGTTGCATGGTAACGTTTTCCTGGGCCTACAGCCTCGTCTGGAATTCGCCGCGCCGACCCTGAGATGACCGAGGAAAAGAAAGTTCAGTTTTTAATGCGCGGCGTTAAAGAACAACTCTTTGGCAGCCTCGTCCGCCAGCCACTAAAGACAGTCGAGGAATTCATGCAAGAAGCCAGCACGATTGAGAAGACCCTCGACGTCCGGGCTCGACAGTACAACCGCCCTTCCTCTGTTTGTGCAATCCGTCCGGACACGACGACCACCACCAGCGACAACTTGCGGGAAGTGATCCGCGAAATGGTTCGCGAGGAGCTAAGCCGATTACTGCCATCTTCCGCACAGCCACAAGTAGCAACTCTCATGGATGTGGTCCGGGAAAAAGTGCAACAGGCACTTGGCACCCCGACGGCCACAGAACCCCAGGCCATGAGGTACGCCGCTGTGGTACGCACTCCTAAGCCCCAACGACAACCACTGGCTCCTGTCCGACATGAACAACTTGTTCCCAGACACCGCCTCCCTTCCCCCGCCCAGCCTACGAGCAACGCTCAAGCCCCAGGAAATGCGACGCCTGGAGGACTTCCGACAACCGGCCGTTGTGCTTCCATTGCGGTGAGGCCGGCCATATTCTTCGACACTGCCCGTACCGACGTAACGGTCTTCGAGGATTTGCCGTTGACGTCCCACGACCACGCTTCGTCCAACGTCCGCAGGAAATCGACGAGTACCTGCGTCGAGAGGAGTACCCGCCGGACCGCCTTTCGCGCTCACCATCGCCGTCAACGTCGCGCTTTGCGTCGCCACGCCGCAGCTACGCAGCCGCGGTACGGGGAAGGTCTTCGAGCCCCCGTAGGGGAAACTAAAGACGGCAACCTCTGGAGGTGATGTTCCTCACGAACGAAACGCCGAAGATCCTCCACCGACAACGCTCCATGAAGACGCTACACCCGCTATGCAGCATGAAGAAGCCACACTCGCTGCACTGACGCCGCAGAAAATGACAACCCCGACCACAACGCGAACTACCTTCGAAACGACGCCGCCACCCAGAAACGCTTCAACGATACGCCCCACCCGCGACTCGAATACGCGACGAAGCCGTAACCCGACGCCTAGGGCGACGTGCAATGCAAGAGCCAGGACATCCGACTTAGAAGTGGCTATCGACGGTCGGAACGACTGCTCCAGTTGACACAGGAGCCGAATTGTTTTGAACACGCGTAAACGACGCTCAGCGCCAGGTGCCGACGGACAAACACATCAGGTCCTCAGGAACGTCGATGCAGCGTAGCTCCCTTCCCTACTCGAGGCCTTCAACGGCGTCTGGCGCAGTGGCATTATTCCTGCTGACTGGAAAAGGGCGATCGTCGTCCCTATTTTCAAGCGCGGCAAAGCTGCCACGAGCGTCAGCTCCTATGGCCCAGTGTCGCTTACTTCGTTAGCCGGCAAAACACTGGAGGCCATGGCTTTGCGCCGCCTTGAGTGGATTGCCTCCGCCCTCGACGTTTTCACCCCTGAACAGATTGGTTTCCGGCGACTGCGCTCAGCAGCTGACTCGCTCGCGGACGTCGTGGCTACTCTCGAGCACGCAGCAAGTCGCCAAGAAGCCGGATATCTCGTGCTGCTCGATGTACAACGCGCGTTTGATGGTCTCCCTAACACCACCATCATTCAAGCCCTCCGTGAGCAGCTTGTCACCGGCCGCCTCTGACTACATCGCGGCCTTCCTCAGTGACCGCACGCTCAGAGTGCGAGTTGGCGACACGGTCAGTGCCCCTCGCAGCGTGACCTCCGGGGTTCCCCAGGGCAGCGTGTCCAGCCCATTTCTTTTCAACTTGGCTCTGGCAAGACTACCTTATTACATCGCCAAGATGACAGCCCACGAAGTCCGCGTGGCGATCTACGCCGATGACATTGCACTGTTCGCATGCGGGCCCACGGACCTCGGCTTCCAAGTGCGAGAATTCTTGCAGTCGGCGATCAACGCCGTCGATGAATATCTCGCCATCATAGAGCTCCAGCTCTCGGCGTCAAAAACTGAGGCGTTGTTAGTACACCCCCGTGCTCGTGCGCGCTTCGAAATGCCTTCTCTCACGCTGCGCGGAAGCCCCCTCCCGTGGCAGAGAAAAGTGCGCTATCTCGGACTTGGCATCGACTACCGGGTCAACTTTAACGCCGCCGTCTCCCAGCTCTGCAAGAATTCGAAGAAGGTGGCTGGTGCCGCACGTGCCCTGTTTGCCCGGGGTCGTGCTTGTACACCGCAACTTGCGCTTCGAGTTTACAACTCGGTCGCAACAACGCGAGCACTCTATGCGCTTCCCCTTACGAACGCCAGAGCCACCAACTGGAACGCCATCGACATGGAGCACCACACTGTAATCCGCCAACTTTACGGGCTTGCTCGCAACTCGCAAGTAGGAGCAACTCTCGCCGAAACGGGAGACTGGCCGCCCTCAGTTCGCGCACGGAAGCAAGCGATGAACCACATCGAGCGCCTTCAACGTTCACCACAGGGACAACGCCTCGTTTGTCGCCTCCACACCCTCGAGGGCTCGGGCATGGGCCAGCGTGCCACCGAGTTCAGCGCACTTGTCGCGTCGACGCCGCAACTCCTACCTCTGCCGGTATCGCCGCACGCCTCCGCGCTAATCGATGTAAACACCACACCACAAACAGCTGTTTGTGCAATGCAGCAGGAAACGGCCGCACTGCTGCACGAGCGCCTAGTGGGCCGGCTGCTCGTTTACACCGACGGCTCCGTGGCGAGTGATGGTTCCGGTGCTGCAGCGTGCACGGCGCCGGATATTTGCGCAACACGGCAGTGCCGCCTTCGTGTTGTGTCGTCGTCGACGGTGGCCGAGCTTGCTGTGATCGACCTAGCAGCTGATCTCCTGCTTCAACAGTGCAGTGTTGGTTCTGCCGCGATCCTTTCGGACTCGCGCGCGGCACTGTGTATGCTGGCGAAGGATTACCTTGGACCTCCGTTGGTGCAGCACGTCGGCTCAAAGCTCCGCCATCTCGTCAGCCAGGGCTGCGATTTGGCTTTGCAATGGGTTCCAGCGCACATCGGCCTGCAAGACAACGAAGCCGCCGACGCTCTCGCAAAGCAGGCTCACTCCCTGCGCTTCCCCCTCGCCACCTCGGTCAGCGGCTTCCACGTGGCCAAAACAACCATTCTGCGAACGCTCCGTGCGCAGCACCCGGACCAGCGCGTCGCCGCGGGTACGTCACTTCGCCTCCTCCCCCGCGTGGGCTTCTCCCGGGCGGACTGCTCTTTCCTGCTTCGCCTGCGCGTCGGCTGCTACAAGACGGCTGCTAGAACACACAGGCGCCAGGGAATTGGCGGCCCCGCGTGCAGCAACTGCGCCGATTTGGAGACGCTCGACCACTTGCTACTTCACTGCCCTGCCTTCAATGTGGAGCGCACGGACTTGTGTACAGTCTATCGGCGACTGGGACTGACTTGCGATAAGGCGACCGCGCTGCTATTCCCCGCAGCCCACTCGTCCATCGTGAAGGACGCTCTTTCGGCACTGCTGGACTACTGCAATGCGACGCACTTGAGAGCGCGGCTCTGAGCCCCGCACTCGCATTTTCTTTTTTTTTTGCCCTTGCCACGTTCCTCCTGTCTTTTTCTCCTTCATATTTTTCACCCCATTTGCCCTTCCCCATGCAGTGCTGCTGAGGTGTCCTCCTGTGAGAGACGGTTACGGCGCTGCACTCATCTCTTCCATCTTCTTTTCTAAAATCACTTCACACACACTCAGTGATGAATGGAACATTCGCTGCTCCTCCTGTCTTTCCTGATCCTCCTGTCTTTCTCTCCATCTTTTTCACCCCATTTCCCCTTCCCCATGCAGTGCTGCTGAGGTGTCCTCCTGTGAGAGACGGTTACGGCGCTGCACTCATCTCTTCCGTCTCCTTTTCTAAAATCACTTCACACACACTCAGTGATGAATGGAACATTCGCTGCGCAGCTGAGGAAAGTCACGACCGCTTGGGATGGCCCACAAATTCGCACCGCAGGTGGCCACCTCATTACGCCATCAGGACGATGCACAGCGCGAGTGACTGTCAAAGGACACACCTATCCTGCGACCTTTGTTGTGCTACCGCAATGCTCCCGCGAAGTGATCTTGGGCTTGGATTTTCCTTAGTGAGCATCAGACGATCATCGACCTGCGATCCAAGCTGATCACGCTTTCGACGAACGAGGCCATCCCTTCGATGAGAACTCTGGGAAATTACCTTGCCCTAAGCATCCTGAAAGGAGTGAGCGTCCCACCCCGTTCAAGCGTTATCGTGACCGTAGGTGCCATGAAAGCCATTAACTCTGAAGGCCTCATCGAGGGGAACACGCAGTTGCTTCTAGACCGAGGAATCGGTATCGCAAGAGGCATCGCACATTTCCGCAACTTCCAGACCGAAGTACTGCTGACTGACTTCAGCGAAGAATACCGGCACATTAACAAAGGAACGGCGATTGCTTTCTTCGACGAAATATCCGACGTATGGGATTCCTTCGCCCTCTCCGACCCATCCGCAGAAGATTCGTCTGACCATGAGAACTCGCCCACTTTCGACACCAACCCAGCCCTGCCCCGGAACAGACAAGACCAGATCCGCAATCTGCTTCGAAGTTACAGCCAGTGTTTTTCGTCATCGCCGAAGGTCCGACAAACGTCATTGCCAACCATCGCATCATAACCGACCAGAACGCCCCACCTCTCCGTCAAAGCCCCTACCGTGTGTCGCCGCGAGAACGACAAGCCATCCGGAACCGAGTGGAAGAAATGCTTCGCGACGACGTCATCCAGCCAACAAACAGCCCATGGGCTGCACCGGTTGTTCTAGTCAGAAAGAAAGACGGCGCACTTCGATTCTGCCTTGATTACTGCCGCATAAACAACATAACAAAGAAGGACGTCTACCCCCTCCCCCGCATCGACGACACACTGGACCGGCTCTGCAAGGCCAGGTATTTCTCATCGATGGACCTGAAGAGCGACTGCTGGCAGATTGAGGTCGACGAAAGAGATCGCATTCATCGCTCCTGATGGGCTCTTTGAGTTCAAGGTGATGCCATTTGGTCTCTGTTCCCCACCAGCGACGTTTCAGCGGGTGATGGATACAGTGCTGGCAGGCCTAAAGTGGCAAATTTGTCTGGTATATTTAGATGACGTCGTTGTCTTCGCCTCGAACTTTCAAGAACACCTCAAAAGACTTCGGACAGTGCTAGATGCCATCAAGTCGTCTGGCCTAACCTTGAAAGCCGAGAATTGCCACTTTTCTTATGCAGAGATGCTGTTTCTAGGCCACATCTTTAGCAGGGAGGGAGTACGCCCAGACCCGCAGAAAACAGCCGCTATTAAACAGTTCCCACCGCTGGCCCATAAGAAAGTTATGCGCAGATTCCTCGGACTGTGCGCATATTACCGACGATTGGTGAAAAACTTTTCGCGCATCGCCGAGCCCCTGACCCAACTAACGAAGGCAAACGTGCCATTTAAATGGGAAGCGCCGCAAGCAGAAGCCTTCAAAGAACTCCAGCGCCGTTTACAGTCTTCACCGATCGTCGCGCATTTTGATGAAAACGCTAATACTGAGGTGCATACCGACGCAAGCAGTGTGGGCCTATCGCCGTCCTCGTTCAAAAAAGCGACGGGCTGCAGAACGTCATCGCATACGCTAGCCGCTCCCTTTCCAAGGCTGAGGCTAACTATTCGACGACTGAGAGGGAGTGCCTTGCCATCATCTGGGCTACGTCGAAATTTCGCCCCTACCTGTACGGACGACCGTTCAAGATGATCAGCGATCACCACACGCTGTGCTGGCTTGCCAATTTGAAGGACCCCTCTGGTCGCCTCGCTCGATGGAGTCTTCGCCTCCAGGAGTTTGACGTCACCGTGGTTTACAAGTCCGGACTCAAACACTCTGACGCCGATTGCCTCTCACGAGCCCCTGTAGATGCGCCGCCACCGGACGACGATGAGGACGCCTTCCTGGGACCCATCAGCTCCAGCTATTTTGCCCAGCAGCAACGCTCGGAGCCTGACCTAAAATGCCTCATAGTGTATTTGGAAGGCAACGTTTCTTCGCCCCCTGCCTCATTCAAGCAAGAACTTTCTCCCTTCTGTGTACAGAATGATGTCCTCATGAAGAAGTACTTCGCAGCGAACAACACAGCTTACCTCCTTGTTGTACCTGCTTGTCTCCGCGAAGAAGTTCTACAGGCTTCCCACGACGAGCCGACAGCGGGACATCTCGGGTTTACTCGCACTCTCCGCCGCATTAAAGAAAAGTATTACTGGCCCCGCCTTTCTGCCGATGTCGCACATTATGTGAAAACCTGCCGAGATTGTCAGCAACGAAAGACACCTCCCACCCGACCAGCAGGATTCCTGAACCCCATTGAACCCCCCGCAAGACCCTTTCAGCAGATCGGCATGGACTTGCTTGGCCCTTTCCCAAAGTCGACGTCTGGAAATATGTGGATCATCGTAGCGACCGACTGCCTGACTCGCTATGCCGAGGCAAAAGACCTACCGAACGGAACAGCAGCCGAAAGTCGCCAAATTTTTCGTGGAATGCATTCTTCTGCGACACGGCGCCCACGATGTATTCATCACGGACAGAGGAACAGCATTCACGGCGCAATTAACGCAAGCCATCCTGCGTTACAGCCAAACCACCCAGCGGAGGAAAACTGCATACCATCCGCTGACCAACGGACTGACCGAGCGCCTGAACAAAACCATCGCCGATATGCTCGCCATGTATGTCGATGCCGAACACAAGACCTGGGACATCATCCTGCCATTCGTCGTCTTCGCCTACAACACCGCAGTGCAGGAGACCACCCAGATGACGCCTTTTAGGCTCGTCCACGGAACGGAGGCCACGACCACGCTAGACGCCATGCTGCCCAATGTTACAGAAGAAGAGAACGTCGATGTCACCGCCTACCTTCAACGCGCAGAAGCTCGAAGGCTTGCCCGATTACGAATCAATGACCAGCAGCGAACCGACACCAGACGCTACAACCTACGAAGACACAACGCGGAATACAAGCCAGGAGACCAAGTCTTGGTTTGGACTCCCATTCGGCGCCGTGGATTGAGTGAAAAGCTTTTGCGCCGCTATTTCAGCCCATACAAGGTTCTTCGTCGGCTAGGTGAACTGGATTATGAAGTCATCCCTGACGCCATGACTGCATCCCAGCGACGCCGCATACGACCAGAAGTTGTTGATGTCGTCCGCCTGAAGCCCTATCATATGCGCTAAAGGATGCTGCATTTTTACACTCTGTGTTTATTTTCGCACGGTTCATTTTATTTGTTGCTAGTCGCATTATTTCTTTTCACTCATCGGGTCGATGCCTCTTTGAGAGGGGAGTAATGCCGCGAATCTGTGCAGTGCTTGCTCACCCTTCACGTCTGCCGCCACGCGACGCAACGCAAGACGCGCTGCCGCCATGCGACGCAAGACGCGCCCAGTTGAGACGCGCCAAGACGCGCTTTAAATTGAGCGCAGACGACAGCGCCGAGCACGCTGGTCGCCTCGCCGCCGCCGGGTAATTCAGGGCATTGTGGGCGCAAGTCAGCCCAATAAACAGTCTTCTTTCGACGAACTTTCGTCCGTCCGCATCGTCCCTGCGACTGCCGTCACCACTACGTGACACTATCTTGAAGAGGCAGCGTAATATAACGAAGACAGAGGGCAAGAACACACAGGACAGCGCTGAACTAAAAACTAACTTGACTCGGGGTCATACACAAACTTATGTAGACAACCCAGAGTCACGTGCTCTCCCATCGATGGCGTCATTATCAGCACGCCTGCAAAAACGAAAAATACTGTAATCTAACGCTAGAATATGAGGCGGCTGAAAAATTCAGATTCGAATTTTTCAAACTTCAAACTTCAACTTATTTTTCGCTTGAGGGTCGGCTTGGACTCGGTGCAAGTTCAGACACATTCGAAAATTACCGGTTCAGGTTGCGGTTTAGTTCCGGCCGAAATTGCGGTTGGTGTACGACTTTCGGTTCGGTTCAGGTTCGGTTCCGCGCCCCTAGTTCTAAAGCTTGTAAAGCAGCACAGCCCTTTCAATGCTGGCAGGCACGATGCCTGCGTGTTGCGCGCACGCGATGAACGAGGTCGTTGCTCAGCACACGAGAAGATGGAAGTAAGCATCATATTCTGGTGTCACGTCTCGGACGTTTGAGAAGTTGCTGCGCAATTTGAACTGCAAAGGTGTAGGAAGAAACCACAACGCAATAAAAAAATGAAGCTTAACTGGGTCCTCCTGTGCATCAATTAGGTTTTACACTGTCGCGTCTAGAAAAGTGGACGGTGTGCATTCAGCTCAAGAGGGCGAGGGAAGCAATCGGCTTATGCGCCACCGTTCGAGGACGTTGCTTCCCACAGAATGAAATTGGGGAGAGGACCAGAGATCAAAAGCTACATAAGTTTACCATAAGGAATCGCCGCAACGGTCATCTGTCTGTTCATTGTCAAGAGCGCGTTTGCGCAGCTCCGTTTATTGATTGCGCCGTCCTTGCCAGACAGAGATAAGGACGTGCACCAAATTACAGAAACACAGACTATCAGGCGGAATGGCAAAACGTGCGTTAACGCTGTGTCTGTCAACTTGCTTGGCGGCCATTTTGGAAGGAGCAGCATTTCAGTCTGACCGATCAGGAGTGGCGCGGTTGCGCAAGGTGTGTGAATTTCCTGGGAATAATTTGTTGAAAGTTAGCGCGTTGCCATGCCTACGCATCCCCTTTCGCCTTGCCCGCGTGCGCTAAAACGCTGTCCGAGTTAGCATACGAACACGCCCCACACACACAAGAAAGGAGGTATTTTGTAGAAGTCCACTTAGCGGATTGTCCTGTTTGGCCGCTGCTAATTGGCTGCGGTCGCAAGTACAGCTGCATCCAATCAGCAGCGGCCGAAATCAAGATTCCACTAGGTGAACTCTCACACAATACCTACCCAGTGCTGCAATTCTGCTGTCCAGATTTACGGCACAGCAACGAGGAGAAGGAGGAACGAACGTTTATTGTGAGAAATAGCGAGAAAGTGTTCTTTCTTCGCCCTAGGTGGGCGGCTCTTTTAGTCCAGAAAGCCGTTCGCTAATGCCACTGCCCAGGCCCGGTCCACCAGACTTCGCCTCCCACATTTCTTCAATGGCTTGTAGCGGTTCTGAGGCATCGTCTTGACTGTTTCTCTCGCCGTGTGGGCACACGAATATGATCTGTTGGAGAGCGTCTGGTACATCACAATATCGGCATAGGTATGAGAATTTAGTGGGGTGCATCCGGTGTATGATGATTCCATGGACATACGTATTCGTTTGTAGTCTGTGGAGGGCGGTGGCTTCTTCCTTGCTTAATTTTGGATGTGGTAGAGGATGTCGTCTTCTTTCCAGCCGGTATGTTGCAATATTACGGCGTAGTTGATGGGAATGCCCTCTACCCTCGTCGCTTTCCGGAGACCGTGCGGCAGGAAATCCCGGCTGGTATGCTCTCGGGCGACCGCATGTGCTTCTTCGTTTCCTGCCAGGTGTTCCTGGCCTGGGGTCCATGCGACGTATGTTTCGGGCCGGTACGGTGGCAGCTACTAGCTAATTCCCTTGGTTGCTGGTCACGGTAATTGCGTATGCTCTTCTACCTGAGCATTCTGCCGCATCTGTATATCTCGTGTGGAGGTTCTTTGAGTATTTCTTGCTGAGCGCTATAACTCTTCCTCGTCTTCTGTCTTTGTGGTATGTTGCAAGCATGTTGCGAGGTATCGGAGCGACTGAAATAGTCACGAATAAGTGGCGGCATTGGGACTTTCGTGTATGAGTCTGCAATGAAGTTTTCGTGGTATGCGAGTTTGCAAAGTGCTGCTCTGCCTGTTCGAGTAAGCTTAAGGCGTTCCAGCTGGCTGGCTCTATGCGCTTTACTCATTTCTTCCCCAGTGTTATGAAGGCCAAGTTTGAGGAGTGTCATGGTTGAGGTCGTATTGGGAAGCGCTAGTGCGCTGTTGATTGTTTTTCTGATGACGATTTTGAGTTTTTCAATTTCAGCTTTCTTGAGGAGTATATACGGGGTGCCATATGCGATCCGGCTTGGATTGCTTGGAAGCCGGAGCAGTCGGATTGCCGGAAGGAGTGCTTGGATTAATTGAATGATTTCTTGCTGTTTAATTGCTCTTATCTGGGTAGTTAAACGCCGAATGAGATAAATTACTGGGGTTAGGGTCTTCTGAAGCTTCGGAAGTGTAGCTCTACCAGAACCATCTTTATGTATTGTGACGTCAAGGACGCGAAGGGAGCCAACTTGAGGGATATCGATTTCATTGAGTCTGGCGTTGGTATCTGGGGCGACTTAGGCTGGTAATCTTCCCCGGATCCCTGCCTTGAGTATAAGTAGCTCTGATTTTTCGGGGGCGCACTGGAGAGGTAGAGCGTGGAGAGGACGTCTTGAGAGGTACTGTTCTATCTGATAGATTGTCGCATGGAGGGTAGTTTGCTTGTTGGCCGGTTGTGGACGCTTTTGCCCATAACGTTATATCGTCGGCGTATATTGCATTGCTTAAACCTTTGATGACATCGAGTCGTTGCGGGAGCTTAATCATGGCGATATTGACCAGCAAAGGTTAAATGGCGGACCCTTCTGGAGTTCCTTTGTTGGTAATTTCGAATTTGTCGCTCCCACCGATACCCACCGTAGCCATGCGATCTTTGAGAATGTCTTGTGCGTGTTGGTAGGTGCGGATTCCGCAGTTTGTGTCTTAGAGACTCTGGAGGATTGCGTCATAACTCACATTATTGAAGGCTCCTTTTACATCTATTGCTAAAATAGAGAACTTTTTGTGATATTCTAGATAGCCCGGGAGATCTTCCTTGAGCTGTAGGAGTATATCTTGTGCTGAGAGGAGCTGCCGGAAGCCAAACATTGTGTGAGGCATGAGCCCTGATTTTTCGAGGTATGTGATGAGGCAATCGTGAACCACGTGTTCGAGAAACTTTCCAGCGCAAGAAATAAGGGAGGTGTGCCGCAAGTCGCTGATTTGAGGTGGCTTGTTGGGTTTCGGGATCATAGCGACTTCCGCATGGTTCGATTCTGCCGGGAGCTCGCCTTTTTGCCAGCAGTTATTCATTTAGTCGAGGATTCCATTTAGGGCCTTGTCTGGGAGGTTTCGGAGGATCTTGTTGGTCACCCTGTCATTTCCTGGCCAAGTGCTACGGGAAAATTTGGCAAGGGCTACGTGGAGTTCAGCAACCGTGAAAGGCCGCTCGATGGTGAGATTTGGTTCACCTTGGTACGGTCGGGGATAGGTGACCTTGGGGGCATTGTCCCCGACAAGTTTACGCTTGATTTCTTCCAAAATTTATTTTTTAGTTCCAGGATAGGAAGCGAATGATTTTCTTGAGGTCATGTCTTTGTTGGGTTTTGGTGGTAGTTAGAAGGACTTGCAGTATATGCCAGATATTTTTTCTCCTAAGTCTGCCTTGAAGTTGGTGTAAAAGCTTATGCCAGTTCTGTATGCTGAGTTAGAATAATAATAATAATAATAATAATAATAATAATAATAATAATAATAATAATACCAAAAATAATAATACTAATACCTTTATTCATAAACACAAGTGGTACAAAGTGCCAAGGCATTAGGAAAAAAGTTGCTAGAAAAGCAACTTCACTGGTCGGAGTAACCAGAAGGTCCAAAAGGCAGCAAACAGCAAGGAGCGAGAACAAAAGTAGAAAAGAAAAAGAACGGAAAGAGGAACAACGAAACGGGAGAAAGAAAAGAGAGAGTAAGGACATATAGTACATAGATCTGAAGCTTTCATCATCAGCAGGGGTAGATGACATTAATTCCAAACTCTTAAAAAATATTAACCATGTATCTGCTGCGTACCTAATTTTGTTGCTTTCGCAGTCACTCTCTACAGGCATCTTACCATACGACTGCAAACTGTGCAAGGTCGTTCCAGTCTTCAAATCAGGCAACAGAGATACCCCATTAAGGTATCGTCCTATATCATTAACTAGTGTCCCCTGCAAAATTATGGAACACGTCATATACTCGCATATCATGAACTTTTTAGATTCAATCTGTTTTTTTCACCCTTGCCAGTGTATTGTATCAGACGCGCATGCGCTCTATGCATGTGCCTTGGCCAGCATGCTATCTGTATCACGTGGCTGTTATCATACAGCCGCCGGTACACTATATATGTTGGAAAGCAATCCCGAATGAGCGTTCTTCTGGTTGCTTTCACGCTGCGTGTTCATTGTTGGACGCCGGAACATGGTGTCAGAAGTGGGATCGCCCTCACATATGCAGTAACACCAGGGGGGGGGGGGGGACACTACCCGGTTCTAAAGTCCCTCAATCATTTAAAAGTACCGCCAGGCTTTGATCCAGCCGACAACGCCTGCGATAGGCTGATCGGTGCCATGTGACCTTGCTCCGCCCCTTTGCCGCCATGAAAGTTCCTGCGCGCCGGGCGAAGAGCGCGCGTTTCGCCTGTTGTGCTTTGCACATCGCTGCGATAATTTCGTTCCGGGAGGGCCGTAATGCCTTGTTGCTGTGCGGTTGGGTGCCCAAACCGGACGAAGGATGGCAAGAAGTTATTTTGCATCGCGCGCGGCAACCGGAACCTAACCAGACGAAAAGTGTGGTTACACAGAATTGCACGGACGGACTTTGAACCGTCGGTAACAGCATACTATGCGAGGCAAGTAACATACAACGATACAAAGGTGCCATAGAAAGTATACACGTGCGTGTGTCGAGCCAGGCACGTACCCAGGATTTTTTTTCGGGGGGGGCCCACCACCTCCCGCCATCATCATCATCATCATCATCATCATCGTTGTCGTCGTCATCATCATCATCATCATCATCCTGTTTTATGTCCACTACAGGACGAAGGCCTCGCCCTGCGATCTCCATTTACCCCTGTCCTGCGCCAACCGATTCCAACTAGCGCCCGCGAATTTCGTAATTTCATCGCTCCACTTAGTGTTTTGTCGTCCTCGATTGCGTATTCCTTCTCTTGGTACCCATTCTGTAACCCTAATGGTCGGACGGTTATCTAACCAGCGCATTACATGACCTGCCCAGCTACATTTTTTCCTCTTGATATCAATTAGAATATCGTCTATACCCGTTCGCTCTCTGACCCAAACCGCTCCCTTTCTCTCTCTTAACGTTATACCTAGCAATCTTCGTTCGATCGCTCTTTGCGCGGTCCTTAACTCATTCTCCAGTCTCTGCCCCATATGTCAGCACTGGCAAAGTGCACTGATTGCACACCTTACTTTTCAATAATAATGGTAAGCTTCCAGTCAGGAGCTGGCAATGTCTGCCCTATGCGATCCAGCCTATTTTTATTCTGTGAATTTCCTTCTCATGATCAGGGTTACCTGTGATTAATCGACCTAGGTAAACGTACTCCTTCACAGTCTCTAGTGGCCGACTGGCGATCCTGATCTCTTGTTCTTTGCCCGGCTATTTATCATTATCGTCATCTTCTGCATATTAATATTCAACCCCACTCTTACACTCTCTCTGTTAAGGTCTCCAATAATTTGTTGTAACTCCTCTGCATTGTTGTTGAATAGAACAATGTCATCGGCAAACCGAAGGTTGCTGAGATATTTGCCGTCAATCTTTACTCCTAAGCCTTCCCAGTTTAATAGCTTACATTCTTCTAAGCATGCACTGAATAGCTTTGGAGAAATAGTGTCTCCCTGTCTGACCCATATCCCTATAGGTATCTCCCTGCTTTTCATGTGTAGAATTAAGGTAGCTGTAGAACCTCTGTATATATTCTTACGCGAAGGACGAGCCAGTAAGACGAGAAACTATTTACAGATTATATTTACAACAACGGTTGCAGCGCTGACCGGTTAGATTCACAGCGCGAGCCCAGTTCGTTCTTCCTCCTCTTTTCTGGAGTGATGGCGCCCACGCACCTCGTTCAAACAAACAAATACCACACGCATGTAGCCATATTTTTCAAGCTTCTTACGTAAGCGTTCTGTAGTCCTTGATTACATAGTGCCTCTAGACTGCTGGTGTCTCTACTGAATCAAATGCATTTTCGAAATCTATATAAGCCACATAGAGAGGCTTATTGTACTCTGCAGATTTCGCGATAACCTGATTGATGAAATGGATGTGATCCATTGTAAGGTATCTCTTCCAGAAGCCAGCCTGTTCCCTTGGTTGAAAAAATCCAGTGTTGCCCTTATTCTATTGGAGATTATTTTGGTAAATATCTTATATAATACTGGGAGCAAGCTAATGGCTCTATAATTTTTCAATTCTTTAACGTCTCCTGATTTGTGGATTAGTATAATGATTGCATTCTTCCAGTTTTCTGGGACCCTTGCACTCGATATACACTTCGTATAAAGAGCCGCCAGTTTTCCAAGCATTATGTCTCCTCCATCTTTGATTAAATGGACTGTTATTCCACCTTCTCCTCCCGCTCTTCATCGTTTCATGTCTTGCAGGGCCCTTCTGACCTCATCGCTAGTTATAGGAGAGTTTCTGTATCCTGTTCATTCCTGTTTCTAAGTGAGGTATCGTGACTCCTCTGGGTACTGTATACAGGTCAGCTTAGAATTTTTCCGCTGCTTTTACTGTATCTTCGAGATTGCTTATGATATTATCCCTCTTATCTTTTAGTGCATACATCATGGTTTGTCCTATGCCAGGTTTCGTTTTTACTGATTTCAGGCTGCGTTCATTTTTTTACGGGTTCTTGAGCCTTCCTCATGTTATAGTTTCGAATATCAGTTATTTTCGCCTTGTGGATCAGTTTTGACACTTCCGCGAATTGCGTAACGCTGTGTGGCCGTCAGTCCCATACAACCGCGTAGAGCGCAGGAGTCTGCGATTCTAGACGTACTGCGCTCACCGAGAAAGGTTAGAAAAACACCCACATAAGCACAGCAGAGAAGTGGCTACGTGAGGCGGTTCGACCGATTACTGTAGAAGCGTCATTCAAAGCAAGTAATTATTCTCCACTTCCGGTGGCGTTTTCTCTACTTCCTTTTGAAACAAAAAGATGTTGATCCATAAATATTCTCATAAACAACGGTTACCATTTTTATTATTCGCTTTTGCTTGCAATTTGGTTGTTGCGTTGGCTCTCGCCCTTCATATATATCTTTATTTCTCAACTCCTTGCGATTTTTGTCTCCAGTTTCCAATTTTGCGCGAAAAGTGGTATACAATTAAGGAAGAACACACGAGGTAACGGGCGACAGTCATCTTGCTATAGGTTCAAGGGTTATTGCAGGGTTTCATGATGGACGCTCTTTCACATCATTTTTTTCCCACCTTATCTAACCCATATCACGTGTATATGGTTCCGGGCATCTGCCAGCGTCGCGGTGAGCCGTAACTCAAGGACATAATGAAGCAAAGGGAAAAGTTAAACGCAATTGGCGTTTTCTCCAGCCGCAACTCGTTCCATGAGAGTACAGACCAGCTGAGTAAAAGCCGCATTCCTCTCCTGGTCCCAGGATCAGCCTAAACAAAGAAGGTTGAACTAACAAAAGCAACAGCTATGCGCGTGACAATAGATGGTGACAACTGAACGCATCTCGAGTTAATCGCGCGGGTGCGGAATCTATGAGAAAACTGTCCTTCACATTACAAGAGATGCCGACAACTACTGCCATCTAAAAGGAGTGAAAAAGGCAGCATAAGGCTGACCGATGAACAGCTGCCAAGTCTCAACAGTAATCTGGCGGCGCTTTAGAATGTGTGAGGAGTGGTGGCGTGGGTGGGAATGGGGGGGGGGGTTATGCCACTTGATTTCGGGGGGGGGCCCGGGCCCCCCCGGGGCCCCCCCCCTGGGTACGTGCCTGTGTCGAGCAGTGATAGTATTTCACTCGCGCGCATGAATGTTGAGGGCCGAAGTTTGTGGAGATTGTTTATTTTAGTTTGCTGTGAGCCCGCTGAATAGATCGGCATGACCTAGGATGCGAAAGACCGAAATGCCTTGTTGCTGTGCGGATGGGTGCCGAGATCAGACGGAGGACGACAAGAAGTTATTTTGCATCCCGCGCAGCAAACAAAACCTAACCAGAAGGTAATTCTGGTTGCATAGAAATGGACGGAAAGACTGAACCGTCGGTAACTGCACGACTATGCGAGGAAAGTAACGTAGAGCGATACGAAGGTGCGAGAGAAAGTATACACCCGTCCGTGCAGAGCTGCAGTATTATTTCATTCGCGCGCATGAATGTTGACGGCCGAAGTTTGTGGAGATTACTGATTTTAGTGCATTACGAGCCCGTTGACTTAGCAAGTGCAGTATGACCTAGCATGCAAGTAAATAGTGGGGCAGAAACGCATTAACTCGCTGACAAATATGCGCATTGCATTACGTGCGATAAAAAATAAAATTCAGCCGCGAATTCTACTCTTACACTTTCCTCTGTTTGTGCGCGCGTTGTTAACTGCGCATTACAACATGTCCAATATGTAATTTCCAATATCCTAATCGTATTTTTTGCATTGCATATGTGAGTAAATATATTGCTAAGTGCCTGCATTACTCTGTTTTTAAAAACGAATACTGCATAGCCAGAGCTACTGGCCGTCAAATAATAAAGCGTAATACAGTATATCAAAGTACATTACATACAGCTGCGAGCTCGTTCCTTCCAAGTTTCCCTTACATTCGAAGATGTTTCAGTAATCGGCAATGTCATTTTACTGATGAAAAACACACAACTGCAAATGAACATAATAAAAACGCCACAAGCGATACGCGGATTGCCAGCAAAACACAGTGCAGTAATAGCTGGGTCAATCCGCGTGCGTTTCGTATCAGGGCCCTCTAATTCTTACGGGGATTTAGCGGTGCACGGAGGCGAAAAGGGATAAACACAACAATGCGCGGCATGATTCGAGTTTACGCGGCGACGTCGCACGGTTCACGAGAACAGTAAACCACATTCACACACGCGCACACACTGCGCTCGATGTTGGTGTGCCGCGAGATCAGATCGCGCTGGCAGCCCGAACACGATCGAGGAGACACGCTGACACGATCCATACCACCTCTTCATCATGTCACGACAGTTGCACTGGCTCGTAGCATTGAACCACAAGACACAGCAGTCGTCGTGTAATCGCTACACGACGGACACACTCAGCGACAAGAAGACTGTTGGCGCACTCGTTTCCACAAACACACAGGATGTTGTTTAGTTGCCGTGAGGGTCGCGCGCTTTGAGAATCGCACATTTGAGCGACGTTATATCGAAAGTTTTCCGGTCCAAGCGACTGTCAGCCTTCATTTTTACACGACTTCTTCGTTCAGTGCAACCGCTATGTGTACGCAGCACACTTACATGCAAACGATTTCACAGAGCACACGGGATTAAGCGTAAGCAATCACCAAGGCTCGCGCGGCGATTGAGCGCAAACGAACGAAATGTAAACACGCGGAATGGAGGCGATCAAGCCCTCATCACGCTCTCTTGAGCTATTTTCTTCGAGCACTTATTTGAAATTAAAGGACTAAATTTACCAGTTCGGGTCCTTCTTTCGTTTTTCGCCACAGTCAGGCACCAGAAGGTTTTATTTCCGCGCGTATGCGGATATTTTTTCACCTCACGAATGGCGCGGCGCCGCGGTTTAGCGTGGGCGCCGTCTGCTACAGGAACTTCCTAGGTGGCGCGCGCGGCAGATGGCGCTACCTTGGAAATTATAGAGGGACCTTACCCGGTTCCGGTGGCACAGGAAATTGGCGCCATCTCTGTAATGGGCGACGCAAATATCCGTTTCCCTTGCATGGCCTCGTAGATCGTCGCGCGCACGCGCGCCGATCCAGGTGGCCAAGCCTTTCACCCCGCTCAACTCCTCTCCCTACGCCCTCTCTTGTAATACCCTCTCAACTCCCTCACCTTTGACTGTCTACGCGCCCGCTCCGCCGTGTCATCCCCGCCGGCCCGGCTGCTGCTTAGTCCGCTACGTAACGCTTTATTTTTGTTATCTACTGTCATCGAGATGCGTGCGCTGCTGTGTGTTGACCGACGTGGCTAGTTTCGTCAGTTCTGTGGTCCTCGGTAGCTGTGTGCTTGTGCTCCGCGATGTTTCACCCGTTCCACGACTCGTACCGCTCGTGCATCGTGCAGTGGTGCACAAATACCTCAATAACAAGTCCTGCAAGGTTGTTCCGGGTGCCTAAAGACAACAGGTGAGCGCTCAGACCCAAGGACATCAGAAGGCGCATGTACACGAACACAGCCCTGTCCATTTGTGTACTCTATGAGGCTCCGGACGTTGTTGCGCCTTGATTGTGCTACACTTGCCTCTTCCGGGTAGAGAAAGCTGACAAATAGATGTTCCTCCTCATTGTCACCTGGTCTGTGACTTGTGTTTTTCTGTACCAAGTCTCATTCTGCAACTTCAGTAACTTGCCCAGCTTTCCATACCACCCTCAGTGCTTTTTCTGTGTATCACGTTCTACAAACCAACTAACAGCTGAAAAATTACTGTTAGTGTTTGTGGGAAACCGCTGGGAAAACCGCGCGAACAACCTTCATGTGTAGGCGTGATACGCTTTTTTTCCTTTGGAAAGCATGAGCATTGCAAGTGTCCTACATGCAGATTTTGGCAGTTCGTGTTTATTATACAAGGGAGAGCCCTGTAGGTACGACTTCGTGCCTTCAGTGACGTAATGGTATTGCTAAGCATTGCATTCGGGTAGAAAGAAAAGTCGTGTTGGCCTGTTTTACCAGGTCTTTGATTGAGGAATAAGCCTTCCTGCGAATGTTTTCTATGTGCTGCTGCAAAAGCCGACTATCTTCTGTTCCCCTTGCCCCCGTTACTCAAGTTGTGGCGAAGTGCAAAATAATGTGATAATGTGTGTTTCAGTTTTTAGTACAATGTTATTTTTTTCTGCCATGTTTTTTCAATTTGTTCAGCAGTAATGAACATGTCAAGCATTTCATATACTTTCGTGCAGATTTATAAGTAAGCTTTCTTCTGGTATGGCTCTCAATCAAACAATGTTAGCATTTTATTCTATCTTTCATGTATGTTGCGTGTCATTGTTTTTGCCATTACTAGTGAGTTTTCCCTTATTATAGTTGTCATGACTATGTCATACACGTCGTCCAATTTTGCGCAATATCTTAGTGCACATATCAGGAGCTCGTCTACACTGTGGTCTTGAGGACGTTATATAAAAATCTTGTTTTTATATGTGTGTACATGAAATGGCCTTCGCGTTTTCTACCACTTTCTTTTGTTATTTCACCATCTGTGAACTTTTGTCTTTAGTACTCTTGTATATGTCATGCACCTCTCACTTTTGCTCATTTTTTGAGCGTGTATCACACCACGTTGTAAGAAAAATCTCTTTTCGGAAACGAAGTCAATAAAAAGAGACTAAACATCTGTTGTGTTGGAAGTGGATTTTTTTTATGTCCCGGCACATGCTGGTATAATATAAGTATGGGCAAGACTGCGTGCGTGCCAACGCATAGCCCACGGCGCACCACGCGCCAGCTCGCAAGCAATGCCAATGCGCGGCGTAGCGCGCGCACTGCTTGCCAGCTGGCGCGTGGCGAGCGGTAACAAGCGCGCTATAAAAAAGAAGAAAAAACGCGCCGCTTACGGGTAAAAAGAAAAAAAAGTGAGCGGCGCGCGCGGCATGGGGGAAAGGGGAAAGGGAGTGGAGCAGGTCGGCATAATAAAAACAAAAAGGAAAGAAAAACGTTTGGGAGAGGAGGTGCCGCGCGGCTGCTGTTGCTATGACAACGTAAACAATCATGTGCGCCGCCATTTCGCTTAATGCGTCGCCCATTGGTTAGGGCCGTAACTGAAGGGGACCTTGGCGCTAGCGTCGAAAGAGCGTCTGCTAGAAAACGGCCAATGGGATGTATACGGAGTGTCCCGCCCCTGGTAACACGCTGGTAGAAGAGGCGTTTCTGTGCAAGGGCACGATGGATTTAGTGAAGCCACCGCAGCCGCTGGTGCTGTCCGGTAGCACCGCGAAGAACTGGAGCCTCTTCAAGCAGCGGTTCGAGCTGTTCCCACAAGCCACGGAGCCGCCGAAAGAACGACGGACACAGGGAGCTAAGACCACACAGCTACTCACCGTGGCCGCAGAGGACGCCCTAGAGGTATATAACAATTTTTATGCGAAGCATACTACCCGCACAACCACGCTCTTCCTTGCTGCGCCGGGCGCGGCCGCGTAGCTACCATACGACGTCATAACAGCTGGAAAAGCGGAGGCTCAACTCGTGCGCTCGCTTGCGGCCGCGTAGCTACATAGCCGGGTCTGAGCTCGTGCGCTCGCCTGCATGAGTTGTTTCTTCGTCTAGCTGAACCAAATATAGCCAAGCAACAGCAGTTCACCAGGCTAAACAGTGGTTCAACAACTAAAATAAAGGCTAGTATGCTTCGCATCCTGGGCTTAACCTTAGCTAAGCCAGAGCTATTTTTTTGTTCTCGGAGAACGAAAACAAGGAAGATGATGAAACAGTTGCTAAGAAGTTTGAGGAGTACTGCCAGCAGCAGCAGAATGAAGTGTACGAACGGTATGTCTTCCGCTCAAGAACGCAAGTTGAGGGCGAACCTTTCGAACATTTTTCACGGGACTTGAAGAGACTTGCACGAAGTTGCAATTTTGGAAGCCTAAGTGACTCCATGGTAAGAGACCAGATTGTCTTTGGAACAAAGAATGCGAAGTTGCGCGAAAAGATGCTGAAAGTTAAGGACCTTACATTACTGAAGGCGGAGGAAATTTGCAAAGCTGAAGAGGTATGCGCCGAGCAAAACAATGTAGGGGCTCAAGTGGAGAAGCAAGTAGCACAAATTAAAACGCGCCAGCAAGGCAAATGTTCAGCTTGAGAGCAACCTGTAGAAGGTTCGGAGCATGACGAGGCTCAACGAGAACAGGAAGTGGCTCAGATCAAAGCACGCAGGCAGTTCAAGTGTTCTAAGTGTAACCGCGTCCACGAACGTGGCAGATGCCCAGCATTCGGCGAAACATGCTTTCGGTGCCGTGGCGTTGGCCACTTCTCAGCCTGTTGCAGAAAAGGTTCTCAAGTGAGGGAAGTACGTGACGAGCCGGAAGGATTCGAAATCCTCGACGTCAGCACAGGCATCAGAGCCGATTGGGTCGTCCACGCGAGAGTGGCTTCCCAACTAGTGTCTCTGAAAGTAGACACAGGCTCGCAAGCGAATTTGTTGCCTTAATCCGTTTATGAAAGACTCAAAGCGAAGTCTGCTTTAAGAACAAGCCCCTCCGTCCTCCGCTCGTACACCGGCGACGTTATAAAGCACATCGGGGTCGCTAAGCTACAAGTGGCTGTGAACGACCGAAGTGGGCATTTCGACTTCTTCATTTTAAAGAAGAGCAGTCAAGCCATACTTGGGCTGTCTGCAAGCGAAGCGTTAGGACTAGTGTCTCGTTCTGTCGACGCTGTGCACACGAACAGCACTGACCAACTGGTCAAGGAATTTCCCGAGCTGTTTCAGGGCATCGGAAGTCTAGCACGCCAGTACCACATGGTTCTGCGGGAGGATGCAACACCGGTAGTCCAGCCGGTGCGACGGGTGCCATTGGCGTTGTTAGAGCCCCTGCGAGAACAGCTGGATCGGATGGAACGTGCTGGAATCGTGGCCAAAGTCAGCGAACCGACGGACTGAGTGAGCCCGTTTGTTGCAGCACGCAAAAAGGATGGGAAACTGCGCATATGCATTGACCCGAGCCGAATTAACGAGTGCCTAAAGCGAGAGCATTATCAAATGCCGCGACGAAAAGACATTGAGGCTGAGCTTGGCGGTGCCGCTTTTTTCTCTCGCATCGACGCGTAGTCGGGCTTTTATCAAATCCTCTTAGATGAGGCTACGTCAAAGGTGTGCACAATTGCAACGCCTTTCGGACGCTACCGTTTCTTGAGACTTCCCTTCGTCATTGCTTCGGCGCCTGAAGTTTCGCAGAGAACTATGAATGAAATATTCGACCAGGCTTCAGGGGTGCGAATCTATATCGATGACATACTGATCTGGGGGAGCGCAAGAGAAGAGCACGATACTCGCCTCCGCACAGTCTTGCAACTAGCTAAAAAGGCCGGCCTAACGCTCAACGCGGGGGAATGCAAATTCGGTCTGACCTAAATTGACTTCTTTGGTGATGTCATAAACAAAGACGGAATAAGACCTAACCCCGCAATGACCGCACCATTAAGTGAAATGCCTCAGCCAAAGGACAAAGCCAGCGTTCACAGAATGCTCGGGGTCGTGAACTATTTCGGATAATACATACCGCATCTGGCGGAAAGGACAACGCTCCTACGAAGCCTCATTAAAAAAGACACCGTTTTTGAATGGTCCGAAAACCACTCCAAAGAGTGGCAAGCTGTCTGCGACACACTGAGCAGTCCACCTTTGCTAGCCATTTTCGATCCTACTAGGGAGACGAAGGTCGTTGCAGATGCTTCCAAAAATGGGATTGGTGCTACTCTTCTTCAGAATTATGGTGGTAGTTGGCGGCCGGTCGCCTATGCATCACGCACAATGACTGAGGCTGAACAAAGATACGCGCAAATAGAGAAAGAAACGATGGCCATTACTTTCGGTTGTGAGATATTTTTTCATTTCGTTTACGGCCGCAAGTTTGTAATTGAGACCGACCACAGACCACTGTTAGCAATTGCTTTGAAAGCCATTGGCGACATGCCACCAAGACTGCAACGGTTCTTTCTGCGCTTGCTAAGGTACGATTACGTTCTTCACTTTGTCCCAGGCAAACAGCTGTTCTTGGCCGATATGTTATCAAGATCATCGCCAGCCGTTCCAAACGAAAAAGGTGACATCCCTGATGACGTTGACGTCCATGCAGTGAGCGTGACGTCGGAGATGGCAAGCAAGAAAATGTTTGATCGACTGGCAGAAGCGACGGCCGCTGACCCAGACTTGCAGACAGCGTTGCGGCAACTAAGGAATGGAGAAGAAATTGAAGGGTGGATGAAACCATTCGGTCCAGAGTTATCAGAAGTCAAGGACATTGTTATGAATGGGACCAAAGTCGTCATCCCAAAGGCTATGAAAGCTGAAATACTCGGTCGCATTCATGAAGGTCACTTAGGCATAAATAAGTGCAAAGCGAGAGCCCGTCACTTGGTTTTTTGGCCGCGACTGGATACGGACGTTGAAAATATGGTCAAGACCTGTTCTGTTTGTCAAAAATACGCGCACAAACAACAAACCGAACCAGTGGTGCTAAGGCCGATCCCAGACCATCTCTGGTAAAGGGTAGGTGTTGACATTTTTATGTACGGCGGAAATTCCTACCTGTGCGTGTTTGACGCGTTTTCAAACTTTATTGAAGTCGAAAAGCTAATCGACACAACGACGTGCACTGTCATTGCTACACTTAGCTCGATTATTGCAAGGTATGGAATTCCGTTGGAAGTCTGCACCGACAACGGTCCTGAGTTTTCATCTCATCAATTTGCTTTGTTCGCATCCAGATACGAATTCAAGCATGTGACGTGGAGTCCGAGATTCCCACGATCCAATGGCCTCGCCGAGAAAGGAGTCCAAATTGTGAAAAGAGTAATGAAGTAGACTGGCGAGCTCAACGAGGACTTCTGGTTGGGTCTACTCAGCTATTGCTCGACTCCACTAGCCGAAGGCCTGTCCCCTGGAGAACTCCAAGGCCGGAAGTTACGCACTCGGTTACCAGACTTCGTGTCATGCTCCAGTCAACTGACGTCTCGGCGCCAACCACGCAGCCAAAGGCCATCCAAAGGGAAAAACCTGCCAGCACTCAAGAAAGATGCAGTTGTACGAGTACGAGGGGATGCATGGGACTGCAAAGCTCGAGTCATGGGCCTGGTGGCACCAAGGTCTTATCTCGTCCTTACAGAGGACAACAAGGTGCTTAGACGCAACCGACATCTTCTAGCCACACGTGAGCCATTCCGGCGTGACTTAACGGATGATGACTCTGAGAGTGAAGACATTTCCCAGGAAAACGCAGGAGCACCACAGTCTATAACACAGCCCACGCAAGCCCAGGAAAACGCTGGAGTATCGCAGCCTACAACCCAGCCCACCGAGTATGTGCCAAGGCGGTCCGCCCGACAAAAGCGACAACCCAGTCGTCTTCACTACGACCAGGATTTCCACCAAGTGTCCCGTATTGTGCTCGCAGACTTTTAAATATTGCACTGAGGGAGATGTATTGTATCAGACGCGCATGCGCTCTATGCATGTGCCTTGGACAGCATGCTATCTGTAACACGTGGCCGTTATCATGCAGCCGCCGGTACACTATATATGTTGGGAAGCAATCCCGAATAAACGTTCTTCTTCTGGTTGCTTTCACGCTGCGTGTTCATTGTTGGAGGCCGGAACAGCCAGCAGGGATATCTAAAAGGCTATTCTTTCGAAACCCAGTTGGCAATGTTCCTTCACGACCTGCATGTTAATCTTGACAGTAACCTTCAGACTGATGCCATATTCCTGGATTTTGCAAAAGCATTTGACACAGTTCCTTATAAACGTTTGCTGCTAAAATTATGCCAGTTAAATTTACACCCCGACATGCTAAAGTGGATAGAAGCATTCTTGACTAACCGCTCTCAGTTTGTTTTTGTTAATAACCATTATTCTGGCAGAAATCAGGCGTCCCCCAGGGATCCCTCTTAGGACCACTTCTTTTTTTATTTGCATTAACGATCTACCAACGCATGTATCATGTAACATTCATATGTTTGCAGATGATTGTGTAATCTACCGCAAAGTAACCAGCACATCTGACCACACATTCATCCAGAACGATCTCAATAGTATACAAGAATGGTGTAATCGCTGGCTAATGAACCTAAATTCTAACAAATCTAAACTCGTGTCTTTCACTCACTGCCGTAACCCCCTCACATTAAGCTATTCCATTGCAGATGTTCCAATAGCATCAGTTGAATCATTCAAATACCTAGACGTCGTCCTATCTTGCGATCTGTCCTGGCGCTTGCACACTACTAACATCATCTCAGCTGCTAATAGATCACTGGTATTTCTCAGGCGACATCTGCGTCACACTCCACAACAAGTAAAAGCACTGGCCTATAAATCATTTGTAAGATCGAAACTTGAGTATGTATCTCCCATCTGGAACCCGCACCAGATTTATATCGCAAATGCACTTGAGGCTGTGCAAAATCGTGCTACTAGGTTTATTCAATCCTCATATTCGTACGATATCAGCATTTCATCCATAAAAGCGGAATCTGGCTGGGAAACGCTTTCTTTCCGTCGACAGGTTGCCACCCTGTCTCTCTACCATTCTTTTTTTCAGCACCATAAATTATCCAGCGCACATCACGCCCCCTTCATACATATCTCATCGCGCTGGTCATCCACTTCAAGTTGCACGCGCACGTACCCGGACCAGCACTTTTCAAGCATCATTTTTTATTCGAGCATCAAGGCACTGGAACGGCCTTCCACACGCCATCGCAGCCATCACAAGCCCATCTGCCTTTACCGAAGCTTTTGTCACCCATATCCCAAAATGAACGCCTGTTTCTAATGTTTATTTGAATAACCACGCCTTATGTAATACCCCTCCAATGGGGTTTTTAGGTAATAAAGTGAAGATATCACTTAAACAATTTGCTTCGCACATCAGACATCTCGGCAAAAACAAACAACATACATATATAGATACACAAAACTCTTAAAAAAAGTTTAGCTACATGGTGAAACCTAATTCTTGGGGCAATAGAAATTATACAGTTCTCTGCCAGAACAATTAGGTACATCGATGGACACAGATATGAGATTATTCAGCAGAGTGGGGAAAGTGTAACAAGTCATTTGGTTACCATAGGTTGAACGTACATGCGACACATGCCAGTATTCCGGGGACCTGGTGTTATAACATGGGATGTTGTGCTCTAATCTAGCCAGAGATGAAACAAGGCTAACTTTCTGTTTGGTTTCTTTTAGGAATCCAAGAGCAAGGTGGTAGTTATACATATCACTGACTTTAATTACCCGAAATATTTAAATAGGGGCTCAGATGGGGAGTCAAAGGCATGTCACTAATTACGCGAACAATTTTAATCAGGTAATCTCCGTATTCTTCTGCTTGCTTTGTTACGTGAGCGATCCGTTTCTGCAGTTTGCGGCTACGTTTAATCTTTTTTTTCCACCGCTTCAGTAGTACTCTTCTGGCATCGCAAAGATGCAGGAGGTGAGAGTCTACGGCAGGCGTGTCGATTGTGGGTTGGATGACTTCAGTGCACTTGTCCGCCATCTTGACGACTTCCATGAACCACTCCAATATTTTCGATGTTTTCTTCAATGTCATGCTCTCGGAAGACCTTCCAGTCCGTCAGCCTTGCCGTTGCGGTTCTGCTCGGCTTCTTATGGTGCAGGATTTCAAGCTGAAGGATGTGGTGATCACTGCCAAGATATTGTCACGTGGTGGTGACGTTGAAGGACACAGTAGCAACACTGTGAACGACAAAACTAATTTTTATTGGGCGAACCTGTGCCCACAAAACAGGCTACACTTATAGCACAACGATAGCGGCGAACACAGTCGGCGATCGTCGAAAATCTGATCAGCGGGTCAAGCGCGTCGGCTTTTATACAGCAATCATCGAATGTTCCAGATTAAACGTTGGGACCCGCATGCCTTCTAAAATGTTCTAGACCATTCGTGTCAAGCGATGAAATCAGATAACACAACGTTCGGCGACAACAGACAGCGGATAGAAGCATCGATAACTTTCCAGAAACTTCGGATACATGCAGGCGCGTCCCGCCCTGTGCGATAACATTTGTTAGGCCACAAAACTTGTCGCCCGATAAAGACAAGTACACGTGTCAATATTGTTCCAGTCGGGTCACTTCGGCCTTGGATATCCCTGTTGTAAAGGTGAGGTCGCGATTTGTAACCCCGGACACAATGTTGCAACGAGTCCCACCGAATAACAGAAGCTGATCTCGAGAGCTATGCTTTTAACGCGATAGCGTTAAGGAGCTCGTGTCGCAGAAAAGCCGGTGTCGTCGGCGTCGGGTGTCGGCGTCGGCGGCGTTGACCGTGAGCGATAAATCACGGCAGGCGCTTCATAAATAAAAAGCAACTTCCAAGATTGGCCCGGCGGGAATCGAACCCAGGTCTCCGGAGTGTGAGACGGAGACGCTACCACTAAGCCACGAGTTCGATGCTTCCAAGCGGTGCAAACGCGCCTCTAGTGAATGCGGTGTTGCCTTCGAAACCAGCCGTGGAAAGTTATACTGCGGTGTATATCGGTAATTATGAACATGTAACGTACAGAAGTCACAATTACACGAGTTGCGAAGTGCGTTTCCGCTGCATTTCTTTTGCGCTTTCCGCACACGCAGAGCCATCTTGCGGCAAACACAGAAGACCCCCTCCTCTCAATGTACGGCGCTGCCCCGACAGGAGGCGCGCCGCGCGCGCATTGGGACCGCTGCCAGGCGCGTCGCGGGACTCCCTCTCCCCTGACGACGCTTCGCCGTGCTCCCGGTTTAGATTACTATCTATCTCTCTGCCCGTGCCGATCACGACGTTTGGCTGGCGTAGATCGTTTCCCCTCCGAGACACCGAGTTCTTTGGTTCGTTTCTTTCGCTCAGGCGCACGTTTCGTTGCCGCGGCGAACGCTGCGTTGCTCGACGCTCACCGCATGATAGGTGGGCGCTAAGTCCGATGCGGGGCGCATCGTAAGTGATTGCTGTGCCGTAGCGCATTGTCTTATACCCCTTGGCGGGTCGACGGGAACGCTGTCGCGTCCCACTCTTGAAGGCGAAGCTTAAGCGTCCTCCAATTTTTTTGTGAGTGCGCGCGCTCGAGTGGCAATCGCAGAGAGGAAAACACACGAAGTTTTGAACATCAGCCATAGTCAACTAAGGCATCGATGACGCAGCTCAGTCTACTCATGAGTGGAGCCTGCAGGAACAAAATCCGCTGTCAAGAACTGGTGCAGTAACAAAACTTGGCAAGCTTGCTAATGACCCCACACAATCCGTTTGCTCAAACAATACAAGTTTACATGCGGCATATTCGTGTGCATTGCGACTTACTCTTCCCTATGGACAATACCCAACCGAAACAGTTCTTTGCCGATTGTGGATTCGTATACGGCTCCTAAAATCTACAGGTGCAGTCCAGATACTCACCCAAGCGATGGCCCGCTTGGGTAACTATACAGATCTTAAAGGAGACACTTGTGCTGGCTGCATGCGGCGGAAGTTATTGCTGCAGCCAGAAACACGGCATATTACAGGTTAGAGTTTGAATGACACCTGTTGCTTGTCGCGTCGGAATGGCAGGCGGTGCTGCTTGTGATGACCGCGGCACCTCGGAAACTACCTAACGCATTCTTAGCTTTTGTGCTCCAAAAAACGCATAGAAGCGGCCATCGCCGGCCCAACAATCGGTGGCTGTGTGAGCAGGCGACCCTGGAGTGTCGGCCTACACAGACGTCATGACATCATGCACACAATGTTTTCTTTTTTGAATCCATGCATATACTTTCTTTCTCGACTTTTCTATCATTTTTTTTCTTCTGCCTTAGAAGAGGAGAGCAAAGCAAATGTCCGCATTCCGGTTGCCACCTTCCTTTCGCCCCCGAAAATTTCTTTCAGAACTTGTAGCGAGGAAAGGACGGCGAAAGCCCAGTCATTGAGCGCCACATTTGATTTGGACAGGCAGGCACTGTCGGCTTAACATGCCACGAACGACGCTCTACGACAGGTGGCGCTGTTTACGAAAGCTTTTTTTATCGACAATTTAGGTCTGAAATTGAGCATTAAAATATCAGGCGTGATGGTATTCAATGAAAACAGTGCACAGACAATATCACTACAGGGCCAGGAAGTATCTCGCGTAAAGCAATATAAATACTTTGGTGCATTGATAAACAAAGGCAACTGATATATGGAAACACGGGAAAAAGCAATAACAGTAAAGGGAAAGAGAAATGCGGCCATAATGAAACACCTAGCGCAATGGGGATACAGTAGGTACGCGGTATGTGGAAAGGTGTGGCGGTTACAGCACTTATATTTAGAAGTGCGGTTGTTTGCTTGAGGCCAGTTGAACAATCAGGACTACATGGCAACCAAAGGTTAGTAGGAGGCCTCGCATTGGGGGCGCTCAAGGGAAGAAAACAAATGAAGCTGTGCAGGGTGATATGAGCTGAAAGGGTTTTGAAGTGAGGGAAGCTCACAGTAAAATTGATTATGAACAACGACTAAGGGCCAAACAATGAAACCCTCCTTTCCTCAGTAAGGAAGCCTTCATTGCGGTGAGGCCACCTTATGTCACTTTGAAAGCTTCCTTACTGAGGCGCCCTCGGTGAAGGCTTCCTTGGTACTTCCTCAGCATAAGGAGCCAAACAATGAAATCTTCCTTACCTCACTAAGGAAGCCTTCATTGCGGTGAGGCCACCTTATGTCACTCTGAAAGCTTCCTTACTGAGGGGCCATCAGTGAAGGCTTCCTTGGTGCTTCCTCAGCATAAGGTAGCTCCAAAGCTACCTTCATGCGTCCTTACGCCACTCCTGGCCCTGAACGAGCGCTTCACCTTACTGCTTAACCACGTGGCATTCGCTTGCGCATGCACACTGTCGCCCACCTGCGGAGAAGCGCGAGCACGGTACGTTTTGCCAGGAATGTTCATTTCAGTCACGCGTGCGGCATGAAAGCATTGCTAGGCGTTGCTAGGCGTTGCAAGACGCCGGCGTGCCAGCGTTGCTGGTGCACATCAAGTTTTGCACTGTAATGCGTAACTTTTTTTTAACTTTAGTAAACAAAACTAGAAGAAAGCGTCCACGCTTCTCTATGTTAGCTATTCAATTTAAAGATTGTGCGACGATACAACACTTTTTAATAGAATAATGGTGTTCGCGGAAAGATTTGAAGAAATAATCTCAAACCCAGGCACGCGGCAACCGCTCCTTAGGTGAGGACGGGTGAAGGGAGCTTTCAGAGTACGCTTGCTTCCTCCATCAGTCCTTCGCTGTAAGGAGGCCTCACGTAAGGTTAGGAAGCGCTCGAAGGAAAGGAACGTTTTATTGTTTGGGCCAAGCTACCTTCATGCGTCCTTACGCCGCTCCTGGCCCTGAACAAGCGCTTCGCCTCACTGCTTGATCACGTGACGTTTGCTTGCGCATGCGCGCTGTCGCCCACCTTCGGAGAAGCGCGAGCACGGTACGTTTTGCCAGGCACGTTCGTTTCAGTCACGCGTGCGGCATGGAAGCGATGCTAGGCGTTGCTGCAGCAGATCAAGTTTTGCACTGTAATGCGCTACTTCTTTAGATTTAGTAAACAAAACTAGAAAAAAGCGCTTCACTGTCTCCCTTTCTTCTGTCCCTTTTCCAGAAATGTATTTTGCGCCACAAAGTATACCTAGGAAATCTCTATATTAGCTAATCAACTTAAAGGTTGTGCGACGATACAACCTTTTTTATTGAATAGTGGTGTTCTGGTGTTCGCCTAAAGCTTTTAAGAGATAATATCGAACCCAGGCATGGCGGCAACCGCTCCTTACGTGAGGAGGGGTGAAGGGAGCTTTCAGAGTACGCTTGCTTCCTCCATCGGTCCTTCGCTGTAAGGAGGCCCCACGTAAGGTTAGGAAGCGCTCGAAGGAAAGGAACGTTTCATTGTTTGGGCCTAAGCAATTTGGAAGAATGTGAACGGGCTGTTAGGATGTTCAGATATTTCTAGAGGAAAAACATTGAGGGAAAAGAAATAGGAAGCTTACCAGCAAGTATGCGACAGGTATGGTGGGCAATATGCCAACAAGGAACGTCAAGCGGAAAGTGAGGTGTGGCGATAATCTCATGGTTGGTGGCAATGAACACGAAACCTGATATGAGCGCTTTCGTGTTCGAAAAAAGAAAAAAATGAAATCAGGAAAGACGCAATTTACGATACCTCAAGGGGAAGCTCACTGCTTCTCGAAATGAGATCAGGAAGGCTTAGAACAAGCACTCAGAAAGCGATATACAACAAGGAAAAAGGAGTGTGTGCTTGCTGAGGTAACGCTAGGGAAACGACGGAGCATGTTTTATTAGAATATGAAGATATATGCCCAGCGGTGAATTTAGGCACATCTGGCCTCCTTGAAGCCCTTGGGTTCAGCGAGAGCGCGGTTAAAGTAAGCATGTCGGAAGTAGACATTATTAAAAGGCGATTGGAATATTGCTGGAAGAAAAGTGGGGAACGACTGTCAATGAAGGCGTACAAAAAAAAAGTTCCCAGTAGTGGTTCAGAAGGCTTGGACTATGGAACTTCCTCGTGTTTTTTTTTTCCTTTATTTTTTGTTTAACATAGGTCGGAAATTACGTAATATAAAAACAAGAGCTTGGTGGCGCAACCCATCACCCCTTTCCAAAGGGGACGCTCATATAATCCATCCAATCCAATCCAATCCATCCAACCATCCATCCATGCATCCATACATTTATTCATTAACAGATTGTCAGCGCCCCGCGTCAAAAAGGGATACCAGTAAATCATCATCACCAATATTGCTACGGAACAGTATTTGCAATGACAAAGAGGCCAGCCGTGAGAAGACGGCGACAACAATTGGAGGCTAGCGCGGGCTGTAGCCTCTTGGCCACGTGCGGCGTATCCTCTTGTAAATATACTTGCATATAGCTTTTCGTCTGCGTCTTCCTACGTAACAATATAATCACTTGTGGGACAATACGATGAGCGCATGGAACCTCTAGCAACGGCTTCCTGGAAAATAAGTTCCCCGATATATCACGATAGACCATGATAGAATATGTGATCACGACTGATTCAGGACTTAGAAAGAAAGAGCATACGCGAAAGAACGTCCATCGATCAAATTGCCAGATGCACCAATGAGAGATTAAAAGAGCGTCAATATAACGTAACTAGAGTAATTTCGGGCCATTTGGGCATTCTCTGCAAACGCACCTTTGAAAGTACTTCCGTTTTGTACAGGACTCGTAGCAGGATTAGCAAGGATGACAGGGGAAATTATGGAAGCCTGTGAAATTCCACAACTAGAGGAAAGGCACGCGAGCAAGCTATCAGTGTTGCTATCTGAAATAGATACCATTTCTCGGTTTATCGTTGTAACTATGACCATACCTTAACACGTGTACTATTCATCGACATGCACCACTGAACTTTTTTTGCTGTCGCAGTTGTTTCTGCTCGTTCGGTATATATTTATTGATGCGTGTGATGATGAAATCTATATTTGAAAATAGCGCTGTCTCTGCGTATCTGTTTGTTTCTATTTATTTGTACATACTGCAGTCTGAGACATCTACCCGTTCGTAGCAATTGCTACAAAGGAAACCCATACGGATTCCTCGAAAGAAAAGCCTCATAGTTGAGGATAAATTCGTCCTGGTCCCGTCTCGGACCAGGACGAATTTGCTACAAACGGGTGGATGTCTCATTTTTCCCTTTATTCATTACTTCTCTCCACCTTGCTGGTTTCCGCAGAACTACTACGTCATACTGCAGTCTATACAGACCAAGCAGGTGGGCGTATTTGTGCAAACGCTCATGTAGGACAAGAATAATATGTGCTCTTGTGCTGGACATATGGAACAGAAAAAGGAAGAGAGCATAGAGAAAAAAAAGTATCAAGTTGGCCTTTTTGTGCTGCAAATAACGATATTCACACCGTCAGAAAAATGCACTTGGATAGTGAATATCACATCAAAGTAACTTCTGATCAGAACAGAATGCACTTGCGTAGGCGATAGTAAAAATAACATGAATAAAAGAGGGGAAAAATAACATTCCATATCATTGTGCAAAATACGTGATTAGTGCCTGCTGAAATTTATCAACGGAGAAAATTTCTGAGGGTAGATCATTCTACTGAACAACAATATGAGGAAAGGGTGAATTTTTAAACATGTTAGTGCGTGCATGTGAAGGGAGCAAGTTGTGAGCGTGACGGTGTCGAGACGCGCGTGACAGGTAAGGTTGAATGTATGTTCGTCCAATAAATTCAAGCGACTTGTACATCGTAAAAACAAATTTTAGTCGTACCACAGTTCTTCGCGCTTCTAAGGTAGGGATATGGTTTTTCGGTCATTAGTTGTGACGGCGAATCAGTGGACCTAAACTTGTTGAAAATGAACCGTACTGCTCGCCTCTGAACCATTTGAAGCTTAAGCTTATCCTTCACGTAATAGGGGTCCCATACTATTGAGGCGTATTCTAGTTTGGGCAATATATAAATTCCGTATGCTAGAAGTTTTAAATTCGAAGGTGCTGTTTTCAGTTTATGACGCAGTAAGCCAAGCTTTCGAGAGGCGGTTCCACAAGCGTTCGCAATGTGCTTCGACCACGATAGATTGTTGGTAATTGTTATGACTAGATATTTATATTCCGAGACTTCTTTTATTGGTGTACTATTGATTCAATATGGAAATGCCATAAGTTGCTTTTTGTTCGTGACACGAAGTAAGACAGTTTTGTCAGCATTTAGGGTCATAGACCAGATGGTGCACCATTCATTAAGCCAGGCCAAGCTAGTGCTTAACTGAACTTGATCATCCCGGCAAGTAATCTCTTTAAAGACAAGACAAGCATCTGCGAACAATATGATGTTAATGTGTGAATGAACTGTGCTAGTTATATCATTAACATACATTAACTAAAGGATCGGGCCGAGTACGCTTCCTTGAGGTACTCCGGAAGGAACTGGTAATGCAGTAGAAGCATGGCCGTAAACGTCTACGAACTGACTACGCTTTGAAAGGTAGGCTCTTATCCAATTTATGATAAATGTAGGAAGGCCGAGCTTAGTAAGTTTTCCAAGAAGTTTACCATGAGGGACGCGATCAAAGGCTTTACTGAAATCAAGGAAGATAAGATCAACTTGTCCGGAAGAATCAAGCGTTAGAGTGCTTTCGTGAACAGTTGTTAAAAGTTGCGTAGATGTCGACAGTTTCTTTCGAAAGCCATGCTGAAATGGAGAGAGCAAGTTGTTACTTTCAAGAGAGTTAGTTATATAATGAGCGATGATGTGTTCTAGTGTTTTACAGCACGTGGATGTCAACGAAATGGGACGATAGTTTTCAATGCTTAGGCGATCACCCTTCTTGTGGACTGCAATAGCACGAACCACAAGCCAGTCGTCAGGTAAAGTCGCTGTGCTCATAGATAAAGCAAAGACAGCTGTTAAGATGTGTGCAACAGGCTCGGCGTAACGGCGAAGAAAAGAATTCGGTATGCCATCCGGTCCCCCATATATGTTTGTTTAACATTAAGCAATAAGGAAAACACTCCTTCAAAGGATAGGAAGTCTGACACTTGGCACGGAGAAGAAGGAGCCTCCATGGCTCTATGAGCGCGGGTGAACACAGAATGGAAATATTCATTCATTATGTTAGATTTTTCCCGAAGATCAGTGATCACAATGTCGCGTTGCCTTATATCTTGCAAATGTGTGTTTCCGTTGCCAAGATATCGCCAAAATTCATCGGGATTGGTTTTTATGTAATTCGGCAAAGTATTGGAAAAATATTTTTGACGGGCAAAAGATAATGCGCCTGAAAGCTGGACTTGCAGGTAGCTAATAACTTCAGGATTTTTGTTCTGGCGCTCTTTTTTGGCGCGTTTTAACCTGCGTTTTATATGTATAATTTTTCTGTCAATCCATGGGTTTCTTCGTTGTGGTTTAACAAGTTTAGTCGGCACGAAGGCATCAATACAGAAGTTAACGCAGGTCGCAAACTCACGCCACAGTGAGGTAACATCAGTTTTTGGTAAGTTGTCGACCAGCTTCCAAAGTTCATTAAGGATAGATTAATCATTGGCATTAATAAAGTCTTTAACATGCCCTCGCTGAAATGAGATGACATGAGATGCCCACTTGTGCACAATTGTATGAATATCAAGCCTGCGATGCTGAACTTCTAGCACGAGAACTGAGGCGCCTGCTTTCGAGAATAGGAAGCACCTCACTTATTATTTCTTATTCAAGAATGCCAGCAGCTCGTTGGCAGTCAAGGAAGGCGTGGCACCGCTTTATGAACACGTGTTACGTTAACACAAGTCGTCAGTACATCGCATGGTGTTATAAGAAAGTAACTACCAGACTAATAATTACCACGCATGACAATAGCATGTAAGCAAAAGGAGAACCGCGGCGCATCACCAAACCAGCCAAACAGACAACAAAATCACAAACATGAAAATAACTCTTACAAGTGGCGAAGGCAAATGCAAGCTACTATAGAAGACGAGTCACGGTGGACAAAGAACAATCCTCGCAAAATCCCCTGCGTCACATTGCGTGATAATGAGTTCCATGCCAATTTTGCTCTCGAAAAAAAAAACGCAGCGATAGGTGTTTCTTCTCTAAATGGATGCATTCCTTATTTTTCGTTCTCTATAGAAATGGCAAGTAGACCAGGCCGCGGGGTCAATATGTAGGCTGAGACAGGAAACACACATCACACTCACAAGCATGCGACCACGGTGGGCTTCTCGGGTGTGCACTTCCGCTGCCAGCGCTCCACTTTGCCGAGGAGTCGCACCAGGAGGTCTACGGATGGCGGGGCGACATCGCCCTTGCGCCAGCCCTGGAGATGGAACTGCTTCAAAAGCCGGGACTTGGGAGACTGCATCGCACGGTCAAAACAAGGTAAGCTAACACGTCTTAATAGCCAACAGATGTTAAAGTAATGGTCAACTAAAAAGAAAACCACACAAAATACAGAATAAAAGAGACACAACGATCACAGGAAAAGTGAAAACATCTGTTAACAGAATAGATCAGCGCAATCATAAGTAAACATATAGAAAATATAAATCACGCAATATAATTTTAAAATGCACCTTTAAACAAATGGTTCTGAGATTAACAGACTGAGCTGGGCTAGTTAGTTGCCGGTTTGATGGAATATGGCTATAACGACGCGTTTTGAGGACAGGACATAGAAAGAATGCACTCAGGACAGTCGGCGACTGTCCTATGTCCATTTTTGTGTGTCCTGTCAACATAACGCGCTGTTATAACTATGGTTCGGAGATGTCACTGGAACTAAGGGTATTTTGTACAAGCGTTCATCCTAAGTAAAATCATAAGCCAACAAACACTGACACTAAGGACACTATACGGGAAATTACATGTGGTTAATAAATGAAATAAAGAAACGCATGCGGAGGTTGTGGGACCGTTCCCTAACTGCGGCAAGTTGTTTTTTCATCCACCTTCATTTCGGTTAAGTGATCGTTTCTTTATTTCATTTATTAGGCACAAGTAATTTCCCCTATGTTTCCTCGGTCTCAGTGTTTGTTGGGATCTTATATGACTTATAAAAATCGGGCCCCTTGGTCAACCCCGTATTTTATCGCACATACTAAGTAATGGTTACATTTTCATTCCATTTATGGATTGTCAGCTTGCTTTTTAAGTTAAAGATTCATTTCTACTGAGCTACTTGTTCTGAAATACTTGTGCTCTTTTAACATTTTGCTGCAGCATGTTTTCAATATTTTTGGTTGCTGCTTATGACGGGTACTGTTTCCAAGTTAATTTGAGACGCACAGTATATATACATTCAGCAGTCTCAGCAGATGTGGTTTAACGCATCAGTTTGCCTGACTGGGCTGCATACTAACATTGTGGCTGACGAAGGTTGAAAAGTGTGTACTAAATAGAAAACACAAAAAGGCATAGAAAACACATTTGCAAACACAGGCAAGAAAGAGCATATGCGGAAGAACGTATTTTGGTCAAACTGCCACATGCATCAATGAGAGAATAAAAGAGCATCAATATAACGTCATTAGAGTAATCTCGGGCAATTTGGGCATTCTCGGCAAACGCACGTTTGAAAGTGCTTCAGTTTTATGTCTGAAAAATATAAAATACAGTTCTTACGAAAAATATCAACACTTAAGGAAAGTGCGCTCTCCTGCGCACAAAACAAGAGATAAATAACTGAAGTGGTCCGAATTTGGTTCTTACTTGTATGACGTGTGCCTCTATTTTTGTATTTACTATGTAAAACATCTCATTTCATTTGTTCAATGTTACTCTAGTACACCGTAGAAAAATAAAAATAACAAATGCACACGTTACGTATTTTACCAGAAACTGTCCTGCAGCAGTGCACAACCCTATTGCAAAAGCCAGCGTCTCCCAGTGCCTTCCGGTGTGAAACCAGAGCGTTTTTTTGGCACTGGATCGCACTGGGTACGCTGGCGCTCGCTGGGACTCACTGGGACACCAGTGAGAATGCTGGATAAGACCTGGGTCACACTAGAAGAGACGCTGGTTCCACTGCCACGACGCTGGGGCGCACTGGTTTGCGCTCTACTGGCGCTGGTTCTCGCTGCAGTTCGCTGGTTCGCACTGGAAACTGCGCTGGTTGTGTTTGCGCCGCACTGGTTCCAGTAGGCAAGGACAAGCGCTGCTGAATATTAATTAAATGTTTTATAGAATTTCATCGCTTCATACTAGTCTCTTGTGCTAAATAACGCTATATTTTGGGGTGGTCAAACTCTATTTCGTGTCGCAGCTTGGAATATAAGTGCGTGAAGTGCCCTGTTTATTCATGCACATTTTACACTGAATATCACTTTCGTTCTTTTGCATTTTACCTTTTGACTGGGAGGATAGCTAAATTCTTGAACGAAACCACGCAAGCGCAGTGGACGCCGCGTTTTTTTTTTGTAGTTCGCACGTAACATATGACTGGGAGTTGTCGCCGTTATCGGAGTGTTATGGAGTGGACATGAAATCCAGAAGTCGTTCAGACGCATTCGAACGGGTCCCAAGTTCGAAGCCTACCGCTGATTGATATTATCGTACCAATAACAAAGCTGAGGCGATTCGTGCGCTTCCCCTTTCCCTGTTGTACTAAAAAAAGTTCTGAGGCTCGAATACACACATTTAACCTTTCGCCAGGTACCCGCGCCGAGATCGGTCCCCACCAAAGCTTAGGCCTAGCGTATCCGCAAAGTCCGTCTGCACGCTATCGGCGCGCCAAGGCTCTGGAATCAAGTCTAACAAGGATAAATCACTCTATATTTCAACTTTCGAATCGGTGTTCTTAAATAAACAATTTTTTCATGTCTACAGTGCCGGCACAAGAAGCGAAGAGCACCTATGTGGGACGTCATAAACACAGGTATATGTGCTGTCACCAAAGGCTCCCAGAACTAGCCTGCGCTTCTCTGACAAATATAGGTGCCTAGACAGACGCGTTTACTCAAAGGCATCGCAGAACTAAGAAAACGTTGCATATCCCACGCGTGAAGACCAAGAAACAGGTACCAAAACCGGCAGTAACAGCCGACACAGCATCCCGAGTCGGTGGTTCATTTAGGACATTTTTCGAAGTTAAAATACCAATTGCAAGTAAAAATCGATGTGGTGGCCCTTTCGAGCACGCTACTGAATACGGACAGCAAATTTTTCTTTTTGGTACAGGCGTGGGCTTTAGTTGCTGGGCGACAGCGCATCTACCACGTCTGTGCGAGACGTATCTGTGAAACTAAGGGCCAGACAATGAAATCTTCCTTACCTCAGTATAGAAGCCTTCATTGCAGTGAGGCTACCTTATGTCACTCTGAAAGCTTCCATACTGAGGCGCCCTCGGTGAAGGCTTCCTTGGTACTTCCTCAGCATAAGGAGCCAAACAATGAAATCTTCCTTACCTCACTAAGGAAGCCTTCATTGCGGTGAGGCTACCTTATGTCACTCTGAAAGCTTCCTTACTGAGGGGCCATCAGTGAAGGCTCCCTTGGTGCTTCCTCAGCATAAGGTAGCTCCAAAGCTACCTTCATGCGTCCTTACGCCGCTCCTGGCCCTGAACGAGCGCTTCACCTCACTGCTTAACCACGTCGCATTCGCTTGCGCATGCGCACTGTCGCCACCTGCGGAGAAGCGCGAGCACGGTACGTTTTGCCAGGCATGTTCGTTTCAGTCACGCGTGCGGCATGAAAGCATTGCTAGGCGTTGCTAGGCGTTGCAAGACGCCGGCGTGCCAGCGTTGCTGGAGCACATCAAGTTTTGCACTGTAATGCGCAACTCTTTTTTTAACTTTAGTAAACAAAACTAGAAGAAAGCGTCCACGCTTCTCTATATTAGCTATTCAATTTAATGATTGTGCGACGATACAACATTTTTAAATAGAATAATGGTGTTCGCGGAAAGATTTGAAGAGATAATCTCGAACCCAGGCACGCGGCAACCGCTCCTTAGGTGAGGACGGGTGAAGGGAGCTTTTAGAGTACGCTTGCTTCCTCCATCGGTCCTTCGCTGTAAGGAGGCCTCACGTAAGGTTAGGATGCGCTCGAAGGAAAGGAACGTTTTATTGTTTGGGCAAAGCTACCTTCATGCGTCCTTACGCCGCTCCTGGCTCTGAACGAGCGCTTCGCCTCACTGCTTAACCCCGTGACGTTTGCTTGCGCATGCGCGCTGTCGCCCACCTTCAGAGAAGCGCGAGCACGGTACGTTTTGCCAGGCACGTTCGTTTCAGTCACGCGTGCGGCATGGAAGCGTTGCTAGGCGTTGCACGACGCCGGCTTGCCAGCTTTGCTGGAGCACATCAAGTTTCGCACTGTAATGCGCTACTTCTTTGGGTTTAGTAAACAAAACTAGAAAAAAGCGTCCACGCTTCTCTATATTAGCTCATCAACTTAAAGATTGTGCGACGATACAACCTTTTTTATTGAATAGTGGTGTTCTGGTGTTCGCCTAAAGCTTTTAAGAGATAATCTCGAACCCAGGCATGGCGGCAACCGCTCCTTACGTGACGACGGGTGAAGGGAGCTTTCAGAGTATGCTTGCTTCCTCCATCGGTCCTTCGCTGTAAGGAGGCCTCACGTACGGTTAGGAAGCGCTCGAAGGAAAGGAAAGTTTTATTGTTTGGGCCTAAATCTTCTCCTCGATCTTGACATGGCAAATTATCCGCGTATGTACAACTGCTATTAAAACTTCGTTAAATTCAAGGGGTTGCTTTGTGCCGTGGTCAACAAACTGTCGACTCTGTCCACGTGCCGAAACCATAAATCACTATTTCATAAACTGTTGGAATGCTGTATTTTTTTGGACACTCTCCAACGGACGCTTAAAAAGGAAATTGACATCACTCCATATTCAATTAGGCTTCTACCGTTTTAGGTTACGGGTGGTCCTCCCTATGACATGTTCATAGTGCTTGGTTTATACAGCCTATGGAGATGTAGACTGTGTGATCGCCATGCCTAAACCCGCGATCTACAAGATAACTATTTCGCGATAGTGCTGCTTATATAAGAAGTGTGTACACTGCGCAGGAACCTCCGCCAGACTGGATGCACTTGTTGGATGCATGTGTGCGTTTGCCTGAGTTTTAAGTTTGTAGTTGTGTCCACTTTGCAATATACCTTCACTTTTGTTTTCCCTCTAATAAAAAAAAAAAGCTGGAGTGGCGTAGCGGTAAAGTACCGCGTTTGGGATCTGTAGGTCCCACCATCGAACCCTGGCCAAAGTATTTCAAGCGCTTCGTTGCTTTCTGTATGGAAAAAAATAGATGTGGTCTCCAGGCACCGCGTATTTAACGCGTTAGAGCTGTTTTTCGCACCAATATCCAGCGCCTTCTAGCACGCCGGGCGTGCCCAGCGCCCCATAATCGAGCGCGCGGCACTGGGCCCATAATCCGGCGCTGCACTGGACACTGGATACCGGGTTTTGCAATAAGGAAAGACAGAAGGGCCTATATTTGGCGTTGCTCGTGGCGAAGCGCACTGCTTGTATACACGCTAGGAGACGTTAAGATGACACAGGCGAAAGATGGTGGACAGCGCGTCTAGTCCGTCTCCTCCACATCCCCTATAGTCGGATACAACTTTAGAAAAAAGGGGAGGCCCCGCTGGCCCCGCCCAGACGACCGAAGCGCGACAGCCGATTGCCTCCGCGACTAAAATAATCCCGCTGAAGAAATCGTGCTTCTGAAACACGCAATTCTCGGTATAAACAAAGACTTTAGTATTTTGATGACTGGTTTAGTAGAGCTCTCATGTGCTACAGCACATGCCGGATCACGACAAAAAAATAACCCCGTGCCTTCCACAATGCTTCCTGTCGTCTGCTCTTTCGCTTCATTGCAAGTGACAAAAGTAGAAAGAACAGCTCTGCATGGATTTTGCGCTTGTTTACATGTACACGGCACATTTACTACTCTTTTTCCTAGCTTAAAGTGAATCAGTTGCTATTGGACAAGTACTTATATAAAACAATGCATTTATCGCAACTATTACAAACCTGGGGCGTGAATACTCGAGGCAGGAAAGGTACGAAAATGCTTCATTCATCGTATTAAATAAACACTAATGGCGTTAAATAGCATAAAATTTATATTTTTTGGTTTTGTGTTTCGCAAATTTTTTTCCTTGTTTTTTTTTTCTCTTTTTTTGCGAGCCTGAAATCTCGCCAATTCGCGCAAGGCATTCCGTGCGAGTTTTCCGACATTGAGCCCAACGAGGTGACATCGGAATGCGATTCTTTGTTGCCAAACGAGCCTTGTGTAGCCTCGATGTCCACACCACCAAGGATCCTCGACAAGAACAAGAGTGGCCACATCCTGAATAGCGATTCACGCAATATGATCCTCCACTGCTACACGTATTGGCGTAACAGGGAGCCTGAACACAGCGTGGAGGCCACGACCAAGTTTGTCGCCGAGATGCTCGGTGTCAGCGAAAGCACAGTGTTCAAGGTGAGGAGGGAGGACAAAGCATCGCATATTTCGGGTGGCAAACTGTCGACGCCCTCGCGAAAGCGCCCACGAAATGCGGAGAAAAGACGCAGCACGATGTATGACAGCTTCACGTTGTGCGCGCTGAGGTCATGTGTGCACGATTTCTTTCGCCGCAACGAGATACCGACAGTCGAGAAGATAACTAACGAGTTCACGAAGCGTATGAATCTCTCATCACTGAAGTGGTGTACTGTGCGTCGTCTGCTTGTCGAGATCGGATTCAAGCACGAGAAGAGGAGCCGCAATTCGCTGCTTATCGACCGCGATGACATAGCTGAATGGCGGAATCGCTACCTTCGTGACGTGGAACGCTACCGGGCGGAAGGCCGAAAGATCTTTTTCCTGGACGAGACATGGGTGACGGCGGGACACACTCGGTCGATCGAGTGGACAGACACCATGGTACAGAAGCGCGGACGCCTATATGCACGAGCAAATGGTCTGTCGACGGGTTTGAAACAACCTTCTGGTTATGACGCACATCGGCAGCGAGGATGGCTTCGTCGACGGGTGCTTAAATATATTCCGAGGCCAAAAAACGGGCGACTACCACGAAAAAATGGACGGCAATCGCTTCGAGGGATGGTTCAATAACGTTCTGCAGAAGTTGCCTGCTGGTAGCGTCATTGTTTTGGAGAATACACCTTATCATTCCCGGCGAGAAGAGAAATTACCGACGACAGCTTGGAAGAAGGAAAAAATACAGGAGTAGCTCAAAAGCAAAAACATCACCTACAGCGAAAGGATGGTTAAAAAGCAGCTGCTTGAGTTGGTAGCATCTGTAAAGCCACGCTTTCTGAGCTACATCGTAGACAATGCAGCTGCAAGGGCCGGTTGCATTGTACTCAGGCTCCCACCATACCACTGCGAATTTAATCCTATTGAGCTTGTGTGGGCAAAGGTGAAAAATGGCATCGCTGCGGACAACAGAGATTTTAAGCTGTCTACGGTCGAAGACGTCTTGAGGGAAAAAATCAAGCATGTAACGGCGGAAGACTGGAAGAACATTCACCACGTGATGGTTCTGGAGGCAAAGTTCAGGCTTGATACATCTGGGAGTGACCATATTCAACCCATCATCATCCATCTGGGTGAAGATGACAGTGAAGAAAGCGACTCCGACTGCGAGCTCTCCGGCATTGAGCCACTCAATGAAGAATAACAGCTTCTTATTAACGAAAAACAGCCCTTATTAGGGCTACCCAAATTTTGCCGGTGGGTTCGCAACAGCCAAGCGTTCTCCCGTTACCTCTCAAATAAATAAGCAGTTAATTTGGTGACACATTCCTTTTAACGGAAGCTCAATTCTGAAAAAGCAATGTACTGCACAGATCGTGCTCAATATAAGTATTGGCATGGAAACGTGCTGAAATGCTGCAAAATCTGAATGCAAATACAATTATTAACCCTGAATAAATATGTGGGGCCCAAAATGCTCGTTCGGGCAGCCATTATCCAGCTTCACACGAAAAAGCAGTAGTCAACGTGAAATTGACAGCCACTCTTAGCAGCCTGCACGCGAAAGCACATTCATGTGTTTGCATTGTTTATTTTAGTTATCTGGCCCAGGCAAGTAATGCGAAGACAACAATTATCAAGCATCATTATCTTAGTGAGGCCCCAAATACTCATTCAGGTAGACATTCATAATAGTACACTCTAAGAAAAGTTTGCACCCTTCGGAGTGCCCCTTCTGCCACACAACGATAATCGTCATTTGCCTTGATGCGTTTCCTTTCTTGAAAATGCCGCGCCCGCTACTTTCCTGTCAGGAATGCTATCATGCTGATAACGCGCATGCCGTTCGTTACTGGAAAGTACCGGGCTCGCAGCGTTAAAGAAAGGAAACGCATTAAAGCAGATGACGATTATTGTTGTGTGGCAGAAGGGGCACTCCAAAGGGTGTAAACTTTTCTTAGAGTGTAGTCGAGGGCACGCTTGAAAGGCACCATTAGAAGTCTGCACGTCAAAGCGCAATCATGCTGTCGCCACTGTTGGTGAAACGGCAGCAATCAACGTGAAAATGACAGCCACTGTTGGCAGCTTGCATGAAAAAGCACGTTCATGTGGTGGCATTGTTTAACCTGGTCATCTGACCCAGGCAAGTAATGCGAATAAGACAACAATTACCAAGCATCATTAGCTTAGTCAGGCCCAAAATACTCATTCGGGTAGCCATTCATAGAAGTACTCGAGGGCATGCTTGAAAGGCACCATTAGCTGCACGTCAAAGCGCAGTCATGCTGTCACCACTGTTGGGGAAACGGCAGCAATCAATACGAAAATGACAGCCACTGTTGGCAGCTTGCATGAAAAAGCACGTTCATGTGGTGGCATTGTTTACCCTGGTTATCTGACCCAGGCAAGTAATGCGAATAAGACAACAATTACCAAGCATCATTAGCTTAGTCAGGCCCAAAATACTCATTCGGGTAGCCATTCAGAGAAGTACTCGAGGGCAAGCTTGAAAGGCACCATTAGCTGCACGTCAAAGCGCAGTCATGTTGTCACCGCTGTTGGGGAAACGGCAGCAATCAATGCGAAAATGACAGCCACTGTTGGCAGCTTGCATGAAAACGCACGTTCATGTGGTGGCATTGTTTAACCTGGTTATCTGACCCAGGCAAGTAATGCGAATAAGACAACAATTATCAAGCATCATTAGCTTAGTCAGGCCCAAAATACTCATTCGGGTAACTATTAATAGCAGTAGTCGAGGGCACGCTTGAAAGGCACCATTAGCAGTCTGCACGTCAAAGCGCAGTCAAGCTGTCACCACTGTTGGTGAAACGGCAGCAATCAACGCGGAAATGACAGCCACTGTTGGCAGCTTGCATGCAAAACAAATTCATGTGGGGGCATTGCTTATTTTGGCTACCTGGCCCAGGCAAGTTTTGCGAATAAGAACAATTATCAAACATCATTAGCTCAGTTAGGCCCAATATAGTCATTCGGGTAACTATTTATAGCAGTAGTCGAAGGCACGCTTGAATGGCACTGTTTGCAGTCTGCACATCAAATCACAGTCATGCCACAGCCATTGTTGTATTTGTTTATTTGACCGGGCAAGTAACACCAATGTAAGCACAATTATTCACCCTGAATAGCTCTGCTAGCATTGTTAGTACTTAAATATGCTGAGTGAAGTTGAATGTGTTTTATTGAGGCAATTATTTAATTCACAAGCCATCGGCATAGTGATGGACAGCCAGGTTCAGACAATGACATTTGTGAAGTAATAAATGGTGAAAGTTGCAAAAGCTCTCAGTGCACTGCTTCGCTGGGCTCCATTCACAGAAAAATGCCTTTGCAACGACGAAAGCGTCACACAGGAAATGACTCCCCACTGCACAATGTTATTCGTGTTGAAAACTTTTACCATCATATGTGATGGGCAGCGAAAACGTCTGTTTACTAAGACTGAATGCATGAAAATGCAACAGCATAGAAAGATGTTGCTTTGCAATATGCAGCCTCTCGTGTGCACTTCTGGCGAGCTGCCACATGTACTGATGCATAAACATGAACAGAGGTAAGAGGCAAAGTTGCTGTGCAACCCACATGACGCTTTTTCGAAAATGTATCTCTAAAGCTTTCTGTTTTCATAGGCGATCAAAATTTGTTTTGAGCAAGTTGGTTAATTACATTGAAGCAACAACACAAGAAGGAAGGACAGAAAACACAGCAAGTAGGCTGATTGAGAAGACGAGGTAGACCAGTGAGAAAGGTAATAATGAGATGGAAGAGGCCAGCCCTGCAGTGTACAGGAGTTAGTGCTTTGAATGAGATTCGTTAATGAAAATGTGTAAAGACATTGCTGAAAGAAAACTAGCAAAAACAAATGCTAATATAAAATAAAAGGACAGAAATAAGAGTATGCGCAAACATGCATGGAATCAGGCACACAAACGCGAAAACTAAGAAAAACTCAAATATAAAGAAATGTGCGAAGTAAAAAAAAATTGACAAACGCAAGAAAACATAAACAAATTTACAAACAGACCTGGGTAGAGGTATTATAGGAGCGGGTTCACAAGCTGCTGTGCCTACCTTCTCGTATGTTTTTTTTTTCAACCGTTCTTTAACAGTGTCTTGGGAATTTTTAATTGCAACATATCACAATAATTGAAAAACAGCGCGAAGCTATGTTGTGGGAAACCATGTCGAGCGCTGGCAACACAACTTATGCGTGACTGTGCCACACCACGCATTCTGCAGCTTGCGTGCGCGGTGAGCACTGGTGGAAAGCAATCAATCGACGGTGCCACACAACGCACGAGCACGGCCATTAGATGCTCGGCCATCTCACTACTGAAAACGATCGTTCACGCTAAGTTGACGGCGACAAATCTTTGCTTTGGAGGCTTCTTTTGCAAATATTTTCTGTTGAGACGCTCGTAGGTTTGTTTCATGCGCGCACGCTTTTCTCATTTCTCCTGAGAATGGTTTTGCTCCATCACTTCACCCCGTCCGACGAGAAACGCAGCGGCACAGTACAGGAACACACCCACCGCTGACAGTAGGCACCAGACTTTGGCAAACTTTTCTCGTCGTAACTTCAGTCGGGAGCGAAAAAAAACAGACATGGAACAAACAAGCAGGATATGTGTTTGCAGCGGTCGCCGTGGGATCATCTTTTCAGGCAAAGCGTAGTGCAGCGTCAGCGATGCTCGCTTCAATGTTTCTTCGCCGGATCATGGCTTCGAATAAACGCACGCGGCACAAACGCCACATCGTAAACTCGCAGTAATATTTACGGCATGATAGACAATCACAAACAGTTTGGGAATTCACTGTGAAGAGGCGTCGCCGCGCACAGCTGACGCGACTTCGCCAAGTTCGAAGCCCGGGCGGCCATCTTCTCCGACGGCGGGGTCACCGGCCGTCTGGCGCATGACGTCAGTCCAGAGTGCGCGCCCTGTGGTGGATGTTCGTGTGCATCCGCCTCGGTGGAGTAAACGCCCCCTTTTTTCTAAAGTTGTATCCGACTATAGAAGCAGTTTTAGCCAACAAATAAGACACGGACGAAGAACAGAAGCGCACGTTCACTAGTTAGGTGTCCGCGACCTTCAGAGACACAACCTTCGCCATGAATAGTTATGAACGATTTGAAAGGCAATGTTATTTATAAGCGATTATATACCGGTTGACGTTAGAAAAAAAAACAGCCTCCTGCTACACTTGAAAGCATCATTACGCTCCAAATGACACTAGCTTATATGAAACTGCTGGTTGTATATGTTTTCATGGATTATTTGTGTTAGGAAAACGAACAGTTTTATTTAAAAAAAGAAAAAAAACGTATATTCAATTTACATATCGAGTCCGTGTAAGCCTGCACGGCTTGTGAGCGTGAGTGGGAAATCAGGCAAAGAATCACTTATCGCAAGCAGTGACTGTGTGCAACATTTTTATAAAATAGATGTAGCAATCTATATAGAAGTTTGACATGTGACATTATACATACGAAAAATAAGTATGTTCACACGAGCCCAGGAAGTAGGTAAAGGCAAGGCGCAGAAGACAGGACTTAAGAAGAACACAAACGACAAGACGGGCGCCCGTCTTGTCGTTTGTGTTCTTCCTAAGTCCTGGTCTTCTGCGCCTCGCCTTTACCTACTTCTAGCATGAACCAACTAGCCCAAGCAAGAGTTTTACTTGAGCCCAGGAAGCTTACCAATACGGTGTAAGCAATACTCATTGTATGCTGGCCGATTGTGGACAAATATTGCGTTAATGTGTATACTCATTTCTTCGGAAATTTTAAGATTTTATTCACTGAAGTATGAGAAATTTCACCATCAGTTTTATGAGAGCTTAAGGGATGACGAATGCGCGAGTTCTGTTCCCGAAGATCTAGTAGCTTTTAGGTAACACGTACTTACCCGTCTCTCTTAGACAGCTCGTTTTTACATTAGCTGTTGTGAAACAGTTAAGAAATGCTTTTTTTATGGCGTCAAAGATGAATTATCTACGCAGATTAAGCATTTGAAAGTGGCTATTTCATCACTGGTCTTCCCATCATGCTGCATCGCATATTCGGGGGTGAGCAGCTATATTGCTTAAAATTTAAATTATTGTGTTGAGTATATAAGAAGATGCTGATCCATAAGTTTTTCATCATCAGCCTGGTTACGCCCAGTGCAGGGCAAAGGCCTCTCCCATACTTCTCCAACTACCCCGGTCATATACTAATAGTGGCCATGTTGTCCCTGCAGACTTTTCAATATCATCCGCGCAAGTTTCTGCCGTCCCCTGCTACGCTTCCCTTCGCTTGGAATCCAGTCCGTAACCCTTAATGACCATCGGTTATCTTCCCTCCTCATTACATGTCCTGCCCATGCTTATTTATTTTTCTTAATTTCAACTAAGATGTCATTACCTCGCGTTTGTTCTCTCACCTTATCTGCTCTCTTCTTATGCCTTAACGTTACACCCATCATCCTTCTTTCCATAGCTGGTTGCGTCGTCCTCAATTTAAGTAGAACGCTTTTCGTAAACCTCCAGGTTTCTGCCCCGTACGTGAGTACTGGTAAGACACAGCTGTTATACACTTTTCTCTTGAGGGATAATGGCAAGCTGCTGTTCATGATCTGAGAATGTCTGCCAAACGCGCCCCAGCCCATTCTTACTCTTCTGATTATTTCAGTCTCATGATCCGGATTCGCGGTCGCTACCTGCCCTAAGTAGATGTATTCCCTTGCCACTTCCAGTGCCTCGCTACCTGTCGTAAACTGCTCTTCTCTTCTGAGACTGTTAAACATTACTTTAGCTTCCTGTAGATTAATTTTTAGACCCACCCTTCCGCTTTGCCTCTCCAGGTCAGTGAGCATGCATTGCAGTTTGTCCCGTGAGTTACTAAGCAAGGCAATATCATCAGCGAATTGCAAGTTACCAAGGTATTCTCCATTAACTCTTATCCCCAATTCTTCCCAAAATTGTTAAGCCATGCCTAATGGTCAGTGCCCCTAAAGCCTTACATAGTAACTTTTGAGACTCAAATAACATGAAGAAAGCTACGTATATGGGTTTGCACGCACGTATTTTAACCATTTTGCTGTTATTATACGCGTGTCTCGATATATAGATCTATGGTGTAGTAGTGCTGCGGAAACCTGCAAGGTGCAGAGAAGTAAATAATAAAGGGAAAATCAGGCATCCACCCGTTCGTAGCAATTGCTACAAAGAAAACCCATACGGCTTCCTCGAAAGGGAAGCCCCAGAGTTGCGAGGTACGGGGCCCAGCGACTACTCGCATGCAGAAAAAAAGAAAAAACACAAGTTGCATCAGTCCACCACGGCATGAAATACTTCATTCGATATTACATCAACCACTGACGATGGTAGGCTATTTACTACCGTGTTCTAGGGGAAAGAAAGACATCCTGAGTAGTTCTGCGTGGCAAAGCATTTCTCGTACTTTATGGGCGTTGTCGCCTTGAGCTGATGTATAATAAAGCTCAAGTATGCCTGTCAATACCATTTGATGTATGCAAGCTACCACGAAAAAGTGTTAACCAAGTTCTTTTCCTGCGACTTTCAAGAGACTTCCATTGTAACTTATTCTTTGCTTGTGCAGCGCTAAAGGCAACGCTATAATTTTTAGTAACAAATATTGCAGCTGCATCTTTCACTATTTGAAAGCGTTCCTTGTCACCAACCATAGCTGGGCCCCATACCTCGCATGGTTATTCTAACACAGACCTGACGAACGTCTTGTACAACAACTCTTTAGTAGCAATACTGAAATTTTTAGCGTTGCGCCATAGAAATTCTAATGACTTGCCTGTACTCGCTATTACATGACCAACGTGACGATGACATTTTAGATGAGTGGTAAAATAAACTCCTAGGTATTTATATACATACGCCCGTGACAATGCAATATTATCTAAGGTATATTGAAACGAACATGGATGTTTTTTTGCTAAATGACATGAAAACTGTGTTAGCTGGATTCAAACTCTCGTTCCAAATAAAACACCACTGAGCAATGCAGCTGAGATCACACTGTAAAATGCGGCAATCATCTTCAGAACTAATAGGCTTATACAAAACACAATCATCAACGTGCAATTTCAAATGTGACAGGACTCCTTAACTCATATCATTGATAACTAAAAGAAACGAAGTGGACCCAGAACTAAGCCCTGGAGGAAGCCATAAAGATGTCTCTTTTCGATGACTCAGAACCATTCCAAACTACTACTGTTTGCGCAGCATTAAGTATTCGGCAATCCATCCAATAACTTCTGTATTAATGTTCTACTTAAGAAGTTTCTCAATTAACAATTAATGGGATACAGTGAAGAATGCCTTCCTTAAATATAAAAATATACAGTCTATGGAAAATCTTGCGTCCATAGTATTGACAATATAAGGTGTGAATTCAATAATTTGTGTTACGCAAGAAAATATCTTTCTGAAGCCAGGTAGAGAGCGAATAAATAGGGAATACCGATTCATATGTGCTACAATACTTGAGCATAAAACGTGCTCTTAAACTTTTCGTGCAACACACGTTAAAAATCGGACGATAATTAACAACGTCACTTCACGGACCAGGTTTATGGACTGAAACTACTGCACCAATCCTCCAATCATTGGGCAGGGAAGCTTCTGCAACTGATTTTTCAGAGTATCTTCAAAAAAGGAGCTATAGGGTAAGCACAAGTTTTAAAGAAGTTATTAAACCTTCAGGCCCTCCGCCATTAGCAGCGTTCAATTTCAAAAGCAACAGTTTTATGACACGTGTGCTGATAACAACGTCATCCATATTGCCTATCGGGGCTATGCATTCTCGCGGGATACTTGTGGGATCATCGTTGCTTGGAATCACAGTGGAAAACATGGAAGCAAAATACTGATTGAAGGATTCTGCTTTAGCTTGGTCGTCAGAAATAACGCCGTTTCCAGAGACAATAGACGGAATAGATGTTGCCTCTTTTCCATTTCTTTTCACGTGGTTCCAAATTTGTTTGGGACATTCTTGATACTTAATGGATAGCTTCACTAAAAACATTCTTGGCTACTCGAATTGTCTTTTTTATTTCTGAATTTCTTTCAGCTGTTTCCTGTTATGACTTGACGGCACTTGGAGAAAATTATGATAAAATTTTTGCCTCTTGTGTGTAAGACTGCGCAACTCTTTCGGAAACCAAGGCTGATTTATACTTTGTCTTTCATTTAGCCCACTACTCGGTATAAAACGCCGCCGAACTTCTAGCGTTTTGTTTCTGAGGCAAGTCCATGATTCATCTGTATAGTCATACTCAGTTCTCTTGCAAAAAGTAATACCCATCTAAACCGTCATTTATGTTATCAAGCTGAGCTTTCGAATAGTTATACATATGTCTCGCCACTGTGTGCGCAGTTTTTATATGTGTAATTTCTATTTCAGAGAAAATAGCACTGTGGTCACTAATTCCAGTAAAGACAATAGAAATTACCAATAGAGGTTGGTTTGTAAAAATCAAATCCAGAGCATGATTTCCTCTAGTTGGTTCAGACACTATTTGAGATAGTGCAAACAAATGAGCAATGTTCATCATTTCCTGACACAAGCGGCCCTCACTTGAAGTTAGTGATCCCTGATTTTTCCACAAAGCATTCGGGAGATTGGAACATCCGCCTATAACCAGGTTGTGCACCCGTACCGTTTCAACTTATCATCTCGAATAACATATGAACAGAGGAATCAGGTGGTTTATAAAAACTAGATACAGTCAAAGCACGTTATTTGGAAAGAGTCTGTTCACAGAAAACAGCATCACATTCTCTCACAGAAATGGGCAGCTGGACAGATGAACTGTTTTTTTCTACAAATATAAAAAGTGCACAACCTCGAGAATTCCAGTTTCTTCTGTAACTAGTGTAAGCATATGGAAATACCTCATTATCTGCTATATCGTCACTTAGCCAGGACTGTGCTCCTAAAATTATAGAAGGCTTAACCAAGTCAGCAAGCGCGCGGAATTCGTCAACATTATTCTTTATACAACGACAGTTTATGACGATAAAAGAAACATCGTCATTTTTACGTTGACGTAGTCACTTCTGGGAAACAACTTAGTGTGGCTCAGCATTGTATACATCTTGCGCGCCATTGAAGAATAATGTATCGTACGCAAAGCTAAATTCATCGTCATCCTTTCTACGTGATTTCGTAAAATTGCACAGCCTTTCGCTTTTCGTACGCGCTGCATCGGCAAAATCTTCATATATAGCAACCTGCCTATTTTCCAACTCTCTGGCGTTTTCTATATTAACTGTTTCTTTTTTGTACGAGGTAAATCGTCGTATCAGAGGATGATTTTTACCACTCTGAAACATCCCAAGGCGGTGCGCACGCCCGATTGACAGGTTGCGTGGGCCCAACTTAGATTCACACAGTGAAAAAACAGATTCCTATAGTTCAAGAATGTTGCGCTCAAGATCTGCATTCTTTCCGGATTGTCGCTTTCATTGACGCCACAGAAAACCAAATTGCAACGCCTACCCTAGTTTTCCTGATTGCCGACTTTGGCCGACAAAGAGTTAATCAATTGACGCTGGTCATCACATTGGTTCTTGCACTCAGTAACGGTTGTACAAAGCCGATCGAAGTTAGATAACTTTGTTTCCCAGTGATGTAATGCTTCTGCTAAGGTCATTTATGGCGTGTTTATTCTGTCTGTGTTACTTCGATAGCCGGAAGTTTCGTCTTAATCTCTTCCTGGCTGCGAAGCAGTGGCTGCAGTTTTTCTTGAGTTGTGGATCCCGGGATAATGTCGACTGTATGCCATATAAGTATGAACACAACTTGATACGAGCTTCACACTCCGCGCCAGCTAACTATTACAATAGAATGTACCAAGAGTCAGGTATAAAAAACCGACGCATTTGACCTGCAGATCAACTTTCTACGATGGCTGCGTGTATTCGTCGTGATCGTTGCGCTTGAGTGTCACCTGTTTCGCTGGGAACAAGCTCATTTAAGTATTATGACTGGTCCTTGTACCACCGCTGTTCTTCACCGTAAGTATAATGTGACAATATTGTGCAGGGATACAATGGCGATAGACAACATAAGATGCCCGAAAACACGGTCCATAACGTTGAAACGTGTCACGAGCACTGAAGAACCCATACAACAGTCGTACGAATCTGTATAAGCCGTTGGATGACACAAACTCTCAGGATTTGGTATATTTTGCCTGTAGCGTGGCGAGGGGTCTAGTGCAAAAGATATCACTGGGCGCGGCGGCATCACCACGATGTGGGTCGCATCTAATCCCTTCCTGTATTTGGTACAGATCTTTGGCCTGCTGATCACTGCCAACAACACGCGCGTGGAACCGGCGAACGTCGTAGCGGCGCATGAGCGGAATTTCCATCACCACGAAGCACCGGATAATCTACAAGCACCATCATGAGTTGCAGCGGTGGCGTAGAGGTAGAACACCCGCCTCGCGTGCAAGAGGTCCGTGGTTCGAATCCCGGTGCCGGCAATTTTCCACCGGATTTTAAAAAAAAAAATCCGCGTGTTGACAAAATTGCATAAACAGGCCTGGAGTGTGGCCTGATCCCGGTGACCAGAACCGGTAACGCACTCCCTCACCAGAGCAGGATTGGCCACCCTGGTGCAGTAAAATCTGCATCGTCTGACCGCAAATCTGCAAGTCTGACCGCCACAGCCTCCTATATGAACAACACAATCAAACCCCGACCCTCAGTCACCAGCAGCTACGAAGCAACTGACCACGGCGGCGGTCAGACCAGCGACGCTGCAGAGGGTGCTAAGAATCACTGGCTCCGGACAGGCCGCCATTGGAATATGAACCTGGCAACGTTTAACGCTAGAACGTTATCTAGTGAGGCGAGTTTAGCAGTGCTATTGGAGGAATTAGAGGGCAGTAAATGGGATATAATAGGGCTCAGCGAGGTTAGGAGGCCAAAAGAAGCATATACAGTGCTAAGAAGCGGGCACGTCCTGTGCTACCGGGGCTTAGCAGAGAGAAGGGAACTAGGCGTCGGATCGCTGATTAATAAGAATATAGCTGGTAACATACAGGAATTCTATAGCATTAACGAGAGGGTGGCAGGTCTTGTTGTGAAACTTAATAAGAGGTACAAAATGAAGATTGTACAGGTCTACGCCCCTACATCCAGTCATGATGACCAGGAAGTCGAGAGCTTCTATGAAGACGTGGAATCGGCGATGGGTAGAGTGAAAACCAAATACACAATACTAATGGGTGACTTTAATGCCAAGGTAGGCAAAAAGGAGGCTTGAGACAAGGCAGTGGGGGAATATGGCGTAGGCACTAGGAATATCAGGGGGGAGTTAATGGTAGAGTTTGCGGAACAGAATAATATGAGGATAATGAATACCTTCTTCCGCAAACGGGATAGCCGAAAGTGGACGTGGAGGGGCCCGAACGGTGAGACTAGAAATGAAATAGACTTCATACTCTGCGCTAACCCTGGCATCATACAATATGTGGACGTGCTCGCCAAGGTGCGCTGCAGTGACCACAGGATGGTAAGAACTCGAATTAGCCTAGACCTGAGAAGGGAACGGAAGAAACTGGCACATAAGAAGCGGATCAATGAGTTAGCGGTAAGAGGGAAAATAGAGCAATTCCAGATCAAGCTACAGAACAGGTATTCGGCTTTAACTCAATAAGAGGACCTTAGTGTTGAAGCAATGAACGACAATCTTGTGGACATCATTAAGGAGTGTGCAATGGAAGTCGGTGGTAACGCCGGTAGGCAGGATACCAGTAAACTATCGCAGGAAACGAAAGATCTCATCAAGAAACGCCAATGTATGAAAGCCTCTAACCCTACAGCTAGAATAGAACTGGCAGAACTTTCGAAGTTAATCAACAAGCGCAAGACAGCTGACATAAGGAAGTATAATATGGATAGAATTGAACATGCTCTCAGGAACGTAGGAAGCCTAAAAACAGTGAAGAAGAAACTAGGAATTGGCAAGAATCAGATGTATGCGTTAAGAGACAAAGCCGGCAATATCATTACTAATATGGATGAGATAGTACAAGTGGCTGAGGAGTTCTATAGAGATTTGTACAGCACCAGTGCCACCCACGACGATAATGGAAGAGAAAGTAGTCTAGAGGAATTCGAAATCCCACAGGTAACGCTGGAAGAAGTAAAGAAAGCCTTGGGAGATATGCAAAGGGGGAAGGCAGCTGGGGAGGATCAGGTAACAGCAGAGTTGTTGAAGGATGGTGGGCAGATTCTTCTAGAGAAACTGGCCACCCTGTATACGCAATGCCTCATAACCTCGAGCGTACCGGAATCTTGGAAGAACGCTAACATAATCCTAATCCATAAGAAAGGGGACGCCAAAGACTTGAAAAATTATAGACCAATCAGCTTACTGTCCGTTGCCTACAAACTATTTACTAAGGTAATCGCAAATAGAATCAGGAACACCTTAGACTTCTGTCAAGCAAAGGACCAGGCAGGATTCCGTAAAGGCTACTCAACAATAGATCATATTCACACTATCAATCAGGTGATAGAAAAATGTGCGGAATATAACCAACCCTTATATATAGCTTTCATTGATTACGAGAAAGCATTTGATTCTGTCGAAACCTCAGCAGTCATGGAGGCATTACGGAATCAGGGTGTAGACGAGCCATATGTAAAATTACTGAAAAATATCTATAGCGGCTCCACAGCCACCGTAGTCCTCCATAAAGAAAGCAACAAAATCCCAATAATGAAAGGCGTCAGGCAGGGAGATACGATCTCTCCAATGCTATTCACAGCGTGTTTACAGGAGGTATTCAGAGACCTGGATTGGGAAGAAATGGGGATAAAAGTAATGGAGAATACCTTAGTAACTTGCGATTCGCTGATGATATTGCCTTGCTTAGTAACTCAGTGGACCAACAGCAATGCATGCTCACTGACCTGGAGAGGCAAAGTAGAAGAGTGGGTCTAAAAATTAATCTGCAGAAAACTAAAGTAATGTTTAACAGTCTCGGAAGAGAACAGCAGTTTACAATAGGCAGCGAGGCACTGGAAGTCGTAAGGTAATACATCTACTTAGGGCAGGTAGCGACCGCGAATCCGGATCATGAGACTGAAATAATCAGAAGAGTAAGAATGGGCTGGGGCGCGTTTGGCAGACATTCTCAGATCATGAACAGCAGCTTGCCATTATCCCTCAAGAGAGAAGTGTATAACAGCTGTGTCTTACCAGTACTCACGTACGGGGCAGAAACCTGGAGGTTTACGAAAAGGGTTCTACTTAAATTGAGGACGACGCAACCAGCTATGGAAAGAAGGATGATGGGTGTAACGTTAAGGCATAAGAAAAGAGCAGATTCGGTGAGGGAACAAAGGCGAGTTAATGACATCTTAGTTAAAATCAAGAAAAAGAAATGGGCATGGGCAGGACATGTAATGAGGAGGGAAGATAACCGGTGGTCATTAAGGGTTACGGACTGGATTCCAAGGGAAGGGAAGCGTAGCAGGGAACGGCAGAAAGTTAGGTGGGCGGATGTGATTAAGAAGTTTGCAGGGACGGCATGGCCACAATTAGTACATGACCGGGGTTGTTGGAGAAATATGGGAGAGGCCTTTGCCCTGCAGTGGGCGTAACCAGGCTGATGATGATGATGATGACCATCATGGGCAAGGCTACCCTCTCACCCAATGGAGACGTTACAGCACTACCACGTGACCGGAGCGTGGTTGACGACATGGACGGATACCGCTATAAAAGGCTTTCCAGCGGACTTGCCTGGCTCTGGGCACGGCGGCATCACCACGATGTGGGTCGCATCTAATCCCTTCCTGTATTTGGTACAGGTAAGCAAACGATACGGAAAGTGCTTTCGTTCTGACGATCCATTTTGGTGGTGTTGCCGTGCCCACGGTTGTTCGGCTCCGGAATATGTTGCGCATTGTTCGATACTGCTTCATGTGTTCGATGGTTACTACTGCTTTGTGGCGACATCGAAACTAACCCCGGCCCTGACCTCGCACAAATAGCAAAACAACTTAGTGAGATTGCAATCGACATTAGGGAAATTAAAGAAAAACGCCTTACTGATATTGACAAAAAATTAGATTCCTTGGCGAGTCTAGAAATTAAGGTTACGTCGTGCCAGGAGCAAATTGCTTACCTTGAAGCAAGAATTGATGACCTGGAGAAGCGAAGCAGAAGGTCTAATATCATTGTTTACGGACTGCCTCAAGGTGAAGAAGAGAAAACCGAATCGCTAGAGGGCGCAGTGAACAATGAGATAATAAAAGGTATTCTTGAGCTAGAACCAGTGGCTACAGAACGTATTCATAGGTTGGGACGGCCATCGCCTGTCAAGGTCAGGCCTGTTATTCTCAAGCTCCTAGATTCAAGAGACAAAATTACAATTCTAAAGCGGGGACGCAAACTGAAAGGCACTAATTACTCTATTGGCGAGGATTTTCCGCTAAGAGTGCGGGAAATCAGAAGAAAGCTATGGCAAAGCTGCAAAATGAATCGAGAGAACGGCGAGAAACCCTCGCTGGTATACGATAAGCTATATATCAATAAAAAGGCATACGTTTGGGACGAAAACAAAAATGATAAAGTACCTGTTCAAAAAAACGGAAGCAAAAAGCGACGCACGGCGGCAAGCGAAACCCGACGGCCAAATACTCGAAGCCAAGTGCCATTGCCGCAGACATAACTGAGCAATGCGACCAGATCCCTCGTCTGGAAAGCACATCCAAAGTAAAAATCGCTAGGTCCTTCAAAAAAGCCGGCGATGTAACCAAACGGAAAGGACGGAGGCTACTTAACATTAACGCGCCCAGTGTCACTAATAAAATAGATAAGTTAGAAACCATACTTATGCAGCATGATCCTCACATCGCGGTGATAACAGAGACGTGGCTGAGAAAGGAAATTAGTGACGATGAAATCTTTCCCTCATGTTACAACGTATATCGAAAAGATAGAACTACTAGAGGTGGGGGAGTAGCTATCCTTGTTAAACCCGAAGTAGAAGCTACGATTACAACTGATGTTGGCATTCCTGAATGCTTGTGCGTACAGTTACGCTGTTGGGGACATAGCTTCATCTTATATGCATGTTACAGGTCACCGGACGCGTGCCCGGAGTATTTAACTGTGCTCAAAGAACATATGTCACAGTATCATAATAACAAAATTTTCGTGATCGGTGACCTTAATTTGCCAAGTGTGGACTGGGAGGGATTGTCCTTTTCCCAGGCCAGTAAAAACGCCAACATCATTTTTGATATCATGCTCGCTCACGACCTAACTCAAATAATCAAACAACCCACACGCGTACAAGGACATGCAAGCTCGGTTCTAGATTTGGTATTTGTAAATAGGGCTTTTTCACAACATACCATTCTAGTGGAACAAGGGCTGTCCGATCATGAACTTGTAAGCGTGTGAATTCCTCTTTTTAAATGCAGTAGCTACCAAAAATCTCCCGTTCGGTATTTCAAGGACTATTCCCGAGCTGACGATGCTCGTGTGCTTGAATACATGGAAACCGTACTTGCTGACTTTGATGACGGCGCCCCAAACACGGGCGCTCTTTGGGACAAATTTGTTGAAACGTGTCATTATTGTATGAGCAAGTTTAAACCCAGCAAACGCAAACAAACACATAGGCGTACACCCTGGATGACTCGCGAAATCATTAAATTGAAGAGAAAAGTTAAACGGCTAAGAAAGCAGAATGCGCAGTGCAGTGTTATCGGCGATCACCAAAGAATCCTTGCACAAGCGATGCATCACGCAAAGGACTACTACTTTAAAACTGTAATGCCCAATTTTATAAAGAATGATCCTTACAAGTTCTGGAATGATCTTAGTGAAACCAAGAAAGCAGTTTCAAAGATATCAGTTGACGGTAGCATAGTCACAAATTATGAAGATATAGCAAATCATTTTAATGCCTATTTTCATAGCGTGTTTTCAGTATCCGGACCATGTACACTTACCGCGATGTCATTTCAACCATACGAAGTCAATTTTATTTCATATCCTGGTTTGGTTTCTATGCTTTTAAACTTAAACACGAAAAAATGTTGCGGTCCTGACGATCTTCCAGATGTGTTTCTTCGACGATATGCCGAATGCGTTGCCAAGTTCCTTTTTATTATTTTTAATAGTTCCTTGTCAACAGCAACCTTGCCGCGTGACTGGAAGACGGCCCGAGTAATCCCTATCTTCAAAAAAGGCGACAGATTATTACTATCTAACTACAGACCGATATCTTTAACTTCCTCATGTTGTAAACTTATAGAATTTATTATAGCCACTCAAATTACAGAATTCCTTGACAAACACTCCATATTAACAAGTTTTCAGCACGGCTTTAGAAAGAAGTATTCGACAGCGACGCAACTCGTCACTGTTACGCATGAGTTTGCCAAAGGTCTTGATAATAATATTCAGATAGACATAATTTTTTTAGATTTCTGTAAGCCCTTTGATAAAGTTCCTCATGACAAACTAATCTATAAACTAAACAACATTGGTCTTCCGAAGGTGTTAGTCGCTTGGGTGGCTGAATATTTGAGAAATCGGGTGCAGTTTGTCACAGTCGAGGATCAAAATTCGCGTCTTCTACCAGTCACGTCGGGTGTGCCCCAAGGCAGTGTGCTAGGGCCCTTGCTATTTTTGTGCTATATAAATGATATCGTAGATATAATTGATCCAACGGTTCAAATTCGATTGTTCGCAGATGACTGTATATTATTCCGAGAGGTTTGCAGCATACATGATCAAAAAGAACTAAACAAAAATCTAGATTACGTATACCAATGGTGCAACCAGTGGGGCATGGTCATAAATGCACAAAAAAGTTTCCATTTCTATAACTAAAAAAAAATCCACTTTTCAGTATACTTACTCCCTAGGTTCATCTACAGTTAATCATGTCGATAACTACAAATATTTAGGTGTAACGTTCACTGCTAACCTCTCCTGGAATTCACACGTTGATAACATTTGTTCCTCTGCTTTCAGAAAGTTGTGTTTCCTAAGACACAAGCTTCGTAATTCACCACCAAATGTAAAACTACTATGCTATCAATCGTACATCAGACCAAAGCTAGAATATGCAAGCATAGTATGGGACCCCTACACAAAACATAACATTGATAAACTCGAAAGAATTCAAAGAAAGGCTGTTCGATTTATCTTTTCTAAATTTCGTCGTGTAGACTCTCCGTCGGAACTAATGACAACCAATAACATACCCCTCCTTCAGTACAGAAGAAGGCAATTTCACTTTGGCTTCCTGAATTCTCTCCTTAACCAGCAATTCGCTATTGATCCTTCCTTGTATTTATCCCCCCCTATCCACAAGACATACACGACATCAACAACCAAGGTCTTTAACGCCATATTTCGCAAAAACAGACGCTTATAAATTTTCCTTTTTTCCCGCGCACACTGTCTCAATGGAATTCTCTACCAGAGCGCGATCGTCTTGCCATCGCGTAGCATTGTATACATTTAGCCATTGTGTTTTTCCTATTGTGTTTTTGCATTGTGTTTTTGCTATTTTTGCTAGTTATTTGTATCTGGATGTAAAACATAATGTATGTGCACCCATATAGTCAATGTGATTTGTTAAATATGCCCGTGCTGCTTGGACCACGTTATGTGGTCTGCAGTATGTATAAATAAATAAATAAATAAATAAATAAATAAATAAATAAATATCTAGCCACCTGTATACAGTCAAGGGCGACATTTAGGCGAAATTGTGGGTACAAGTCGAGTTTCGTTATGCTGTCAAGACGACAATAGCCTACTGAAGCGTGTTCACCCGTCTTCATTCTCTAGTACAACAACTGAAAAATATGGACTGTAGTTTTTTAACAAAGAAAGTTGGGCTAGTTGGTGTTGATGAATTCGCTGTGACAGAGTTACTAGCGCGATGGAGACTACGGAAAAAAAGTGGGACAAGACAATTGACAAGCTTTAGACTTCAAATGACTATTTTTATTCAGAAAAAAAGACATGCAGCGGCTCAGATAAATGAGCAGAGAGACGCACGAACGAATCTGCCACGTACGGGACAACCAAATGAGCAACAAAGCCGATAAGCGCCCACAAGCCAATACAACCCACACACCAGTTTCTTCTCGAGGGACAACACTTCTTTAACAGTGAGTTCCAGTGATGGAGTGCTTACGCATTCATCCGTAGCTTTTGTAATGCAAAACGCCTCGCATATTTTCCTGACTACCTGGCTGAGCACTTGCGAGCAGAGCAACGGTGAGGACGACTACTACCACCGTGAGACCTGAAGTGGTACCGTATATTCACAGGGTCACTGACAACCTACGGAAGGTGGCAGGCAGGTTTAGACTCCCCTTGTCTTTTCAGCCCCTTTAAAGCTGGCGCGGCTCTGCCCTCGCACCTCCAGTGATCCTAAAGGAAGGCGAGGCTGTGGCAAGAACCATACCAAGCCTTATGAAAAATGCAATCTAGGAGTTGTGTACGAAATCCCTCTGGCGTGTGGGAAGCCCTACATAGGGCCTAAAAGATCGATCCAGGGAACATGAAGAAAAGTTAACGAAAGATGAGTTGGCGCAGTTGCCTGCGCACTGCAATGCCTGCCCCAATGCACCAATTTTCAAGGAGATAAAGATTCTGGAGAGAAGCCAGAACCAGACTGCACGCGAACTGATGGAGGCATATCACATAAAAAAGAAAGGCCAAGACTGTGTTAGTGACACGTTCATTAGGTTGTTTCGATCGGAGATAGATGTTTGTGATGATTCGTTGCCACGCTAAGCTGATGAGTGTTCTTGTGTGCTGCGTTCTGCGCATGTTCTATTTGTCTATATATTGCCACGCGTTGCCGTGATTAAACCAGCTGAAAGTTACCGCCCGTGTCACTTTTGTGTTCTCTTCCGCCGTCCCCATCTTTATTCGCAGTCAATGTGATATGCAGTCAACACCAACTAGGCCAAACTGAAGTTCTTCAAGAAGCGGTTGAACTCAAAGTGGACGGATGCATCAACCCATCAGCAGCCGAGATAAGCAACAGACGTTGAGGTTACTGGTAGAAAAAATGCAGGCAAGGGATTCATACGACCAGATCACGTACCGGCATAGGCAGCGCTACCAGGTGGATAGAGAAGGTTAAAGAGATGCATGCAAGAATGCTAGCAGGGGGGGGGGGGGGGGAGCATTGATAGTGTACTTGAGTAACTCATAAAAAAGTCCCTGCCCCGTTTCAAAGGGGATGGCAATATATAATCATCATCGCCATTACCACCACTGCGGCGGCGGCCACGCCTGCCGTGCGGGTAAAGAAAAAGAAAAGAGCTTGAAAACTCGCCTTCGTGCTTAGCGTTCGCCGCCCCCTTTACTCGGTTAATATTGCGGTTGCATAAGCTGCAACTGCCGGTAAGCGGCAACTGCCGCATACCAAGCAGCGAGTGACTTACCTACATTTTAATATGAAAAAGAACCCACCTGGCAAATATTTTTTATTTGTGTTCGGCTGGTGCTACGAAAAGCCCACGCATGTTTACGGCACACGATGAGCGACGACGGCCACAGCGAGGTCAATATGCAGAACAGCGTCGTGCATAGCCTAGGTAGGACGCAGCACTTCCTGGCCAAAGCATGTCATGCACAGTAAGAACGCCTGAAGGGCAGGGCGAATACAATTAGTGACGAAAGGCACAGCAACGTCAATATGCACAACGGCTTCGTACTCAGGTTCGGCAGGACCCAGTTCAAGGCTGCGTCACATTGGTCTGTCGGATCAGGTGATACCACAGCTCCACTGGGCCGCACCCTTCACAGCGTGGATTGGAGCCCATTTTTGTGCATGTGGACGCATGCCCGCGAATATGCTGTGTCCAACGTCACAGCTTACGCAGCGTAGTCTGGTGTCTCAGTGATTGGATGAGTGTTGGTAGGCGGCGCATCCAGCACTGGTGAGTCGCCCTCGGCAGCTATTTATTTTGTTTATTTATTAATACTGCAATACCTGACAGGATATTATAGGAGTGGGAAGAAAAATAACAAAGAGTACAGATTGCTAACAAGACAAAAGAAATGATCAAAAAATAAGAAATGGAAGAAAATCCTGAACAGTAAAAACTAACAGGAAAGGGCACACATCAGCCACTGATTTCGGAATAAGAACTGCTAGCAGCAGACGCAGTAAAAGCGTACACTAAAAAGAACAGCGATCAGCATACACATGAAAAACATACAATCCGTGAGCAACGCTTTTTTTTCTGCAACGGCGAAACTTGCTGATCAAAATCTTGCATGTCAAAATCTTTGACGTTTAAAGTACCGACAGGGATTCGGAATGTAATGGCGACGTGTGTCTTGCAATGTCCTCCTTCAGTTGTGCCAGAAAGGGTGCTAGGTTCGAAGGCTGGCATAAGGTGATTGGTCGGGATTTTTTTGCTGTAGCGTCTAATTTTTACTCTCTGAACGTTGACAACATTCTGGTCCTTCAACCCTTCCGGGAACTCAATTTCGCTGAGGTCTGTGAAGCCTACCTGTGAGGTTACTTCCCGAACGGTATTCACAGAACAGTGCGGCGAGATGGCGATGGTAAGTTCACCAAACACTTTGAGGCAGCAGAGTTTCTCCTGTTTCCTTTCGTAGATTTCAAGAAGCAGGCCCTGCTTGCGAGTTCTGTTGCTTTTTAACCTGGTTCGATGTGATCATTCGGAGATTTTAGCACAAGGAAGGGTGTGAATACTCTTCCTGTCTTGTCTCCTTGTTCCTTGTGTATAGCATAGAATCGAGGAAAGTTGTCTTTCTTTTCATTGGGAAAAATAAGCTTGCTTCATAGCGCCCTATTTTAAGAGGAGATCCGTGAGTGGTTGGAAAGAACTAGCCATATCATTATCAGCAATGTTCGGCAGTAACATCAGGCGCCCACCTCGGAGCCCAACAAGGGGACGCCGCAGGACTTGTAAAAGAACGAATTCTGCGGAAGTCAGGTATACTTGATTGCTATAAACTAATACAGCCGTAATATGTAACCGTACCTCCGTGCCTTTAGACTCCACTTCAACTTGGGACATTAAAGCTCCCAAGGAAATCTATTATATTCAATCCATGAGACAGCTCAGGTCCACACATAACTAGGTTGCTCCAGTGGGCAAGAGCATGTGACTCGGGCGTGTACCTTGGCTGTGTTCCTGAGCTTGAACCTCCGCTGGAGAACTCCACCGGTGACGACATCGGTGGAGACGTGATCTACGCGCAAGTGCCGGTGGTGCATGCTCCCAGTATGTGGCCAGAACACCGGGCACGTCTGCATTGGGAACGCACACAAAATACATTGGTCACTGTAAAAAAAAAACAGAGGCGCTAAGCCCGGCGTCCGCTAAAAGAAACTTGCGAACGCCTTCACCAGAATTGTTAGGCTGATGGAAGCCATAGTTCAGAGACGTTACCGAGCCGTCAAAGCTTGGACGAAAACCCGTCTGGTCGGGATTATTCACAGTCAACGGAGCCAAGTTGGTGTTGGGCTAGTTGGGAACACATCTAAGAAAGCTCAGACAGCGCAAATAGGCCCACTGGCAAGCAGGTACGCACCCCAATACGCAGACACGCGATATGTCCCCAATGCGCAGCCCTGCGTATGGCGGACGCATCTAGTGCGTCTTTTGGTGTGCGGTCGGGAGTGTGCCTATTTGCGCTTTATTAATTATCTATGAGAAGAAGACTTGAAGACTGACAAAGAATCTTAAGAACAAGTTAAGTACCGCACAAAGAGCGATGGAAAGAAGATTGCTAAGCATAAACTTACGACAGAAAGAGAGCTGTTTGAATCAGAGGGAAAACGGGTATAGGCGATATTCTAATTGACATCAAGAGAAAAAAATGGCCGTTTCCCCGGGGTTCTACAAGGAAACAAAAGCTCAAGAAAGTGGACGGAAAAATAAAAAAGGTAGCTGTAACGAGCGCTTCAGCAATTTCCGGATATTCGTTGAGAACAGGTAGCAAGTGTGGGTTTGTTCACCGGCTGCCTTCGCCCAAAATAGATCACATTCTAGTGACGCCTGCGGCGGAAAGCATGTTCCACATCCGCCGCCAAGGTCTGGGCTAACACTCCCAGGGTTCCACTAGGAAACATATATACCCAATAAAGTGGACGGGGAAACGGCGCCGCGGTAGGTCTATTGGTAGAGCATCACACGCGATTGCGAAAGTTGTGGGATCGTTCCACACCTGCGGCAAGTTCTTTTTTCATCCATTCTCATTATTTATCATCTCTTCATTCAATTTATTAAGCACACGTCATTTCCCCTATGTTGGCCTTGGTGTCAGTGCTTGTTGGCTTCTTATGACTAATGAATGAATGAATAAAGCCTTTATTTTAAGGAAGGGGACGGCTCTAGGCCGCTGATGGGGATTAGGAGGGAAGGGAATGTGGGTACCCAGACTGTAGGCTGAAACACTTCTTCATCTCAGTCTGGGATCTTCCGCTTTATGCAGGCTCAGGTGCATGTTTAGTTCCACCGCTCTCATGTGGGCTGATCGACCCCTTCTACACTACTCGAAACAGGCCACTTTGTTTGCCATATGTCGCAATGGCTTTCTGTGTATCAGGGTTAGTTTGTATTGCAATTCCTAATGTTCTAATGTCTCCGTGTAGCAGATGCTGAATGTTGGATCGCCCTTGCGAAAAAGCTGCACAGCTCCAAATGAGGTGTTGCAAGTCTGCTCTGCATGACTCCTGGCAATGTGTACATCGGGTGCAAGTCTTCGCATTCGTAGCTTGTCTGGGTTGGTGCCATTTCTCAAGTATGTGTGGTGTGTATGCAGCGTTGGCCATAACCTTATTCAAGAAAACCTCTTCCGTGCGGGTAAGCCCACCCTTGTCGTCAAACACATGTACTGGTGTAGCTTCTAATAATCTCCGTTTACTGTCTGCTTTTATTTTAGTGCGAATGTAATGCATCAGCCCACATGAAAATGGGCTCTGAATTTCTAGCTGGAAATGGTGTTTCCAGCCAGGTTTCCAACTGGAATCAGCCCTTCCAGCTAGAAATTTTCCAGAGCCAGCTGGAAATGGCACTTTCCAGCTTGAAGTGGGATCTACCTCAGCTGGTTTTTCAGCTGGAAGCAGCACTGCCAGCTGGAAGTTTTCCAGCTTCAGCTGGAAACGACTGGATACAGCATTTTTTAGCTGGAAACAGCGCTTCCAACTGGAAACAACTGGATGGAGCATTTTCCAGCCGGAAGTAGAATCTATCGACTGGAAAGTGGAGCTTCCCACTTGCATTAAGACATTTTTTGTATCTGCAACATGCCCATATTTAGCCCAAGGTGGTGCTTGTATAAGAACGAAGAGCTTTTACTCTTGCAGCAGCAAAAAAAAAAAAAATATTTTTTTTCGTTTGTGTTGTGACAACAATCGTAATTGCATGAACTGCATGGAAATGCTCGTCACTCCGGGTACCTTTGATCGCGATCGGGATCGATAGCAATCTAAAGTGTCCTGTGTGATCGAGTTGCCAAAAAAAATATATCTCCAGGAAAAACTGCCACTTTCATTGAACCTTGCTTGTAGCAAACAAAAGCGACGCGCTCTTGGTCGACACTGTGTTATCTTGCTACATTGTCGACGTCGTCTAGCGAGGAGCTTGCCCGATTGGTCTGATGAGCCGTTGCGCAATCGGCTAGTGTTTACAGCATAGCGATTCCTTCTCTAACAAAAAAGAGCCTTAACACGTGGCACCTTCAGCAGTTCAGGCTGCAATGACCGCTGCTCCTATTTTTTCCTGCCTGCACGACGCCGCTACAATCGCCGCCATATTTGTTGAATACTTAGGAGCTTTAGTCTCGTATCTTGTCTTGAACTGCTCTTTTGACACTAATAATAATATAATAGCGTGTTATTGCAATATCAGTATTTCTCAGAAAAGCTCGGGTTTTTATTCACAGCAAACAGCAGCATTACAAAGGCAGGCCGAATATAAAAAATGTCACGACGCCACGGGGCCCTAGTTTCGTACAGCACATGGCGGAAACTGTCACGGCGAGGCAATTTTGCGAGCCAACGAGTCTCTCTCGGGTGTGCGTATGTGATCAAGTTTTTGTGAGGAACCTGCATGATCTTGCGCATGAAGTAATTATTTTTGGACAGTTCCTACTCTGGACGGTGTTACAAGTACAGGCAAGCGGCTATCAACGGTTGTTATTGCTGTACTTGGTGGTGTTGTGATTCACCAGTGCGGATCGAAGAGCACCGTTTTCTCCAGCCCTGATTCTACAATTTGGAGGTAATTATTTCACTTGCTTATGTTTTGAGCGTAAGTTAATGTTTATTTTTATCCTGTATGTTGGCACGCTTGAGCATGATATCATAGGTCCCTGCTGTACGTGATGTTCGTATACAGGTTGATCATTTTTTTGTTTTGCGGAATTTGGTAGAAATGGCCTGTGGCAGATATAATTCTTGTCGCTGAGCGGAATTATTCGAAAAGGTGGACATTATTAGCATGCGAAATCGAAAGACATCTTCAAGTAATTAGCAAAAATTGACAAATTAACTTATTACCTTGCTGCACATATTGCAATGTACGAATTGTAGCCTGTGAGTTTGCAAGATGGATCCACCTTAAATGAATTTCCAGAATTACATCAGTTTCGATATATTATATTCTAAAGTGTGAGACGAATAAGTAGGCGTTCCAGTTACTTTTGTGCTCCAATACATAAAAGAGCGTTTTGTTAAAAAAGTAAGTAGACCAACAGTGCACTTTTACGACGAGTTTGATGACATATTTCTAACTGGTGTCATTCTGGAAAGTAAGTCCAAGTGGATACGCCTGGCAATCTCAATGGCTACAATTCGTAGATTGCGATATGTGCCGTAATGTAATAAATTAGGAAGTTCATTATTGAATTTTTTTAAATTAGTTCAATATGTGTTCCGATTTTTCGTGCACTAATCTCCTCCTCTGAAGGATCCAGCTCAAGGACTAAAATTACGGTATCTTCAACAGGCGATTTGTTAAAAATTGCATAAAACTTAAAATTATCACGCAGCATATGTGAAGTGCTTGCCAGTTTGCGTAAGCCCCTTTTGTCTCCAATAGCCCACTTGAATATATTGCCGTGCAGTGTTTGTGCCCAATGTTGCACATACGTACGTCTATTAAATACCAGTGGGTATATGTCAATCTGCCCAACGCAATAGAAGCACATTTATGGCGTGCTTTCACTGCAAGTGCGTGCTCGCAAACACGTTGCGTCGAATGGCAGGCATTTGAATTGGTGCAAAACAACAATAACATAAAAAGATTGGCCCTTAAGCTCCTGTGTTATTCAGCAGAGAAATGCTTCTTGGGAGGCTGTTGAGTTACATCACACGCCTAGCTCAAAATACAAATGAGCTCATTTGAATTCTGTTTGCACTATAGCCACAGTCAATGGCGCTAAACAATTTAACAATCATTGCATAGTGTCTGCAGCTCAAGTTGAGAGCCTCTTGAGAGCTCAGGTTGAGGCCTTGCGCCACATAAACTGTAGAAGGGTCTGTGATGAAGGTAAACTGTGGTACTGTCCAAAGGCTGTTGACACAATCCACGTGATTTTGGTAAAGGTCACTGTTTACTAGAACTGAGTGGATTAAAGTGATGATTGTTTTAAAGTTCACTCACTATGTCTAAATATTTTTTTCAGATGGGGTACAAGGAGAAGTGCAAGTGTATTCCACATCTTGAAGGAGATGCAAGATATGCTTCCGCAATCCTTGCTGCAAGTGTTCAAATAAATGGTTGCAAGTTTCAGCACCGTGCTGTTTCGGCTGCATGTATTTTCACCGGACCAGTTGGTCTTGCGGCCAGTCACATTAGGAACTAAATGTGACTTGCGACAGCAAGCTAAGATCCATGCGAGTTCTGGCCAGTTTGTATCCTGCTTGATGCGAGCTTACACCCTGGGATTTCACCTAAGCATGGCTCAACACCATGGTGTTGTCGCCAAGGCTCAACACCATGGCGACCAGTGCTGTGTGCCAGCCCGGTCTGTGGGTCTGTATACCCACAGTCCGGGCTGGAGATTCTAGCTGGAACCTCTTCCAGCTGAATTACAGCTGGCATTTCTTGCAGCTGGATCCAGCTGGCATTTCTTGCAGCTGGATCCAGCTGGAAGACCTTCCAGTTGGGACATATTCCAGCTGGATTATGGAACCGGAAATTTCACCCAGCTGGATTTTTTCCAGCTGCCTTCCCAGCTAGAAAAGTATCCAGCTGGGTGAAATTTCCAGTTCCATAATCCAGCTGGAAGTAAAAACATTTTCATCTGGGAGTGCTCTGCTAGGAGAGCCTGTCGCCAATATCTTTAGGTATGGGTTTTGGTCCGCGGGGTTTGGCGAGGAAATGGAGTGTGGGGAGCTGTACGTAATCAAGCCCACCCGCTTGCGCGGCAGCAGCGTGAGCGGCTGCGTTTCCCCCATCCGTGCCGGTGTGCCCCGGTGTCCATAGAATTTCAACATTTGTCCCATTGTCCTGTATTCTCTTGAGCTTTTTTCTGGTGTCGTTGGCCACCGCATCATCTGTCGTAGGCCCCGTTAATTCGGCCACTGCTTCGTACGAATCAGTAAGGATCCGATAATTATTCCGCACACTCTGCTCTACAATGTCTCCCATGTCAATGGGAATGGTGTTGACCGCTCCCCATATAGCTAAGAGCTCAGCGTGCAAGGTTGCACCCCCGGGAAGCTGACATGTGTGATAGCCATTGTGTTGGGGTGCAGATGTGCTAACCCAGGCCATGCTTGCTATGTCGTTTGTGATTGCAGCGTCCGTGTAGATGTCAGTGGTGCGCTGCGGCGTGCTTAATCCCAATCTCTGTTCAAATATTTTTCTAGCTTCCGCGTTTCGTCTGGCGATAGGGCGTTGTTGCCTCCGTACGCCCAGTGGTGCATCCCATGGTGGCGTTATGGTCGCTTCCGCGGGCTCTGGCTTCGCATGGACTTGTTTATCCCATGCCATGATCTGTTTTCCTTGGGTCGTGTTTTCCAACCGGGATCGCATTCGAATTCGTGCTTCACTGATTATGGCCCGTATGGGTGTAATCGCTACGAGCTTGAGCAGGTCCTCGTTCCTCGTGTGCTTTGGTAGCCCAGTGATCGTACGGAGGGTGGCCCTGTGTAACTTTTCGATGTCGCCGAGGTCTCGTTCAGAGAATTCGTACAAAGGTGCCCCGTAAAGAATCCTTCCAACCACGACCGCTTTTGCAAGCGTTTGGCACGCTTTCTGACGCGCTCCGCCATACTTGCTCGATATTCGTCTAACCATATGCAACAGCGGTCTCCATTTTTGCTTTAGTGTACGAATCCATAGCTGGGGGCTGTTGCAGCTAGCAATCTGTGCTCCAAGAATCCTAATTTGTCCACTTGCCGACGTAATATCGCTTTGGCCGATGTGTAAAGTGATCTGCTTGTTTACATTGGTTGCTTTCTTTCCGTCTACGCTGATCAATTCTGTCTTTTCTGGCGAGAGTTGCAGTCCGAGGTTATCTAAAGTGTTGCTAAGGCTCAGGATCGCTGCTTGCAGCTCAGTTTGCATGCTCTGTAGGTCGGAATAATCCGCCGCTTCCGTCCATATGGTTATATCGTCGGCGTAAATAGTAAAACGGGCTGAAGTGTCTCGCTCAAGACTTTCTGCCACAGGTCTCATGGCCAGATTGAATAGCATAGGTCCGAGGATGGAGCCCTGGGGCACTCCCCTATCCAAGTAATAGGTCTTCGGACTCCATCCCGGTGCCTTGCCATGGAGCTGAATTGGTCTGCTTTGGAGGAAGCTACGTATCCAATTGTATGTTCTTTGGCTAGGGTACCTGGTTGCCAGTTCCTGTAAGATGGCCTCTTGTTTCACGTTATCAAATGCTTTACGCATATCGACTGCAAGAATATAGTCAGGCATCTGTTTGCGAGACTTACGGTTGATCACTCTGCGGAGCAACCAGAGGCAGTCATGTGTGCCCATGTTCGGCCGAAAACCTGCCTGCGCAGGATGCAAACCCGGTTGGACATATTCGATGTAGTGCTGCATTCTTGTGTGTAGCATTCTTTCTATCGATTTGCAGACAGTTGACGTTAGAGCTATGGGGCGTAGGTTAGCTGGTTTCGTGTGGTCTTTGCCCGGCTTCGGTATGGGGTAGATGAGAGATAGTTTTAGTGAATCTGGCACTAGTCCGGATTGCCAGGATTCATTGATAATTGTTAAGAGCTGTTCTTGAGCTTCATTGCTGAGGTTACGAAGTTCTTGCCAAGTCCCTCCATCGTGCCCGGGAGCTGATTTCGTTTTGCCTTGTGCAAGGGCTGCTACGAGTTCACCCAGAGTAAAGGGCGTGTCTAGCTCCGCTTTCGCGTTGTCTATCGTTGCGGAAGGCAGCGGTTCAGGAGGCGCCTCGGCAGCATGTGGGAAGAAAGTGTGGATGACGCGGTCCTCCAGCACGGCAGGCTCTTCGCGCAAAAAGAGCTCCTCGAGAGGAGGCGCTCCTTTCTTGCTCCCAAGCAGGCTCCTTAAAATCTGCCATAGCTTTTTTAGGCCGGGTTCCCGGCCAAGCTTCGCGCACGTATTGTGCAACGTGTCTGCTTCGAGTTGTTGGTATTCCTTGATGAGGCGGTATTGATGTTTAAGGCGCATTAGATCTTTGTGACGCTTTCCTTTATACCGGTATTGCTGTGTGAGGCGGTTGACCTTCCGCCATAGATTTTAAAGGTGCATATCCATGTGAGTTGCAGTGTCATCGCATGGGATAGTTTCCCTGGCCTCCGGCCGTGCCTCCGCTATCATAGCGCTGAATTGTTCAAAGTCCGCAAAAGAGTCCCCGGTAGCCATTCTAAATTTTTTCCAGTCAAAAAGCACCGTTTCTCTCCTCTCTCGGATCTTTTTGCGATTGAGTGTGATAATTATTGGTAAATGGTCGCTTCCCCGTGTCGTCGATTCTACGTTCCATTGCCTTATGAGCCCTGGAGTGGCTAGTGTCAGATCGGGCGTTGTATCCTGTTGTCGCGCGTGTAGCCCTATGCGGGTTGGTGTTTCTGGTGTGTTGCATATGTCCAGAGTTGACATTTCTATTGCATCGTGCAGTATGCGTCCTCTCGGGTCAGCTTTGGCGTAGCTCCATGTTTGGTGCTTGGCGTTAAAATCTCCCCCCACTAGAATGGGAAGGCCTCCGGCTTTTCCCTGCACCTTACTAAGCCATTGGTAGGAGTCATTCCGGTGCTTGCCCGTTAGGGGTCTGTAGTACGTGGAGACTGCAACCATTGACCGGTGGCCGCGTGGCCATAGCTTTACTGCCACAATTTCTCTAAAATCATTACACAAATCTGGTATCTGCAGTTGGGTTGCGGTGCAGTCATGTCTTACTAAAAGAGCAGCTTGGCCTTGCGCTTGTTGGTTTCCTTTGCCTTGGTGTCGTATCGTAGCCTGCTGAAAGGTTCGGTAACCTCGAATAGTGCATTGTCCCCTTGTCTCCTGTAGAAGCACGACAAGGGGTTTGAATTTTTTAATTTGCTGTCTTAGTGTGGATCCATTCTGCGTAAACTTCGACAGTTCCATTGGATGCATATAGGCCGTGCCGTCATCTTTCATCTGCTGGCTTGCGCCTTTTAGGTTCGTCATGTTGCTTCTGAATATTTCTCTGAATTTCCGTGAATATCGCCTGCATCTGAGTTTGTATTGCATTCGTTACTGTCTGAAATTCCTCCCGTAGGTTCTTTTCGAGGCGCTGGGTCTCAGTGTGTCTTTCCTGCCTTAGGATGCTCAGCATCTGTGCATACGCCGAGTCTTGGGCTGTTAGTGGTTTTGGCACTGACGGTGCCTGGTTCTGCTGGGTCTGTGCAGGTCCTGCGTGTTGCAGCTTTCTAGAGTTTGCCGTGGTTTTCCGACTAATTGATCGCCCGACCCGACTGTTAGAACGCGTGCGTTTTTCTCGGTCTGCCGGCGTCTCTGATTCACGTTGCCGTGGCTTTGACGGTGGTTGCGTATCTCGTTGCTCTGGTGGTAGTCGTGCGAGTATTTGCTGCAGCATTGCTCTCAACTGCTGATTTTCTTTTCTTAGTTCTTTTATTTGTTGCTCATAGTGAGCGGATAGCGTGGGTTGTGTGGATGTTCCCGCCAGTACTTTTTCAGACCAGATCACTGTCCTCTGACCTTCTGTGTTCTGCACGACTTTCTTAATGTCTTTCGGTGCACGGCTAGGACATGCTGAGTTTAGCGATATGTGGCCCTGTTTCTGGCATGCGACACAGAATAGCTCTTCGTCGCATTCGTTCTCTTCAGGGTGTTTTCTACCACACTGTTTACACACTTCGTCTGAAGGGCAATACTTGGCAATGTGTCCCAAGCCGTGGCAATTGTAGCAAGCTATAACCTTCGGTCTGTACTCACGCACCCTTGTGATCTCATAATCGAACACGAGCCTGTTTGGGGGAGATTCCGTATTAAATGTTAGCAGCAGCATGTTTGTCTTCCCGAGAAGACGTGCCTCTAGGATAGTTGCCGTCTCGCATCTCAAGTGATCCTTGATATATTCAATGGTCTGGTCGGGACGCACCTTGATGACCCCCCGACTGTTCCCTACCTTCTGTGTTGGCGTTCTTTCAATTATCACTTCATACGTACGAACGCGACCGCTCATTTTCTCAGCTAATCGTGTCAGCGCCGCAAGCCTCTTCGCGTGTTCTTCATCCCTCACAGTAACCTTTATGCAGTTCGCTGCAGGGTCGTAGCGGAAAATTGATAATTCTGCAAGTTCCCAACTTCTTGCCGTCATCTCTAGTGCTGCTGTTATAGCCTGCTTAGGTATGTCATGGACGTGTACCTTGTTAAGTGGCCTGATCGAGAGTGCAAAATGAGGTCGACTTACCCGCTCGAGGCGAAGCTGTTCGGGCTTGACTTTTCTGTTTGGTTTCCGCTTGCTGAAAAAGGACCATCCGTTGTCCTCCTCGTTGTCTTCGTCATTGCTATCATCGTTGTCGTCCACGCTGTCATCCTGAATATCCATTTGGTCGTTCACTTGCGACTCCCTCCTTCTGGCCTCTTCCATCGAGGGACGCGCCACGGCGTCTTCGGCTGCAGCTCGGCATTCACCCGGCGTTTCGACGCTCTCTGCGCGCTTCGCTCGTCGCGTTGTCTGCATTTTGGAGGGGCTATTCTTCAACTGTTCGGCGTCTCTAAGCTGAGGTGAGCATGGAGTTCCCGCGCTGGGTCCACTCGAGTGCGAATGTTGCTGTGGTGGCGACATGATGCCGTGCTCACCTTGCCTAACTAACCCCCTTGCTTATCTTTTTTTTATCCGAAATCATTAAATGGCCCATGAGGCGAAAATCCGGCGTTGGTGACGTGACCGCGCGATAATACAACAGGTCTACGAACGCTCGGCCTTTGAGGGCAGTCGATCCCAAGACTTTTGGTGTAAACTAAGGCAACTAACTCTAAGCAAAAGTCGAACCCCCAACTCTTACTGTAACTTAACGCTACGAACCTCGGCCATTAGTGGGCGACGAGCCCACGACTTTTCATGCAAATTGACGATACGAACCCTCGGTTTTGGGGGAGTCGAACCCACGACTTCTTCTATAAATTAAGGCTAAGAATCATCGGCCTATGCTTGGACTCGAATCCGCGAATTTTGCTGCAAATTAAGGCTACGAACACTAAGCCTTCAGGATGGAGTCGAACCTATGGCATTTACTGTATATTGAGGCTACGAACCTCGGTCATTGGTGGCAGTCGAGGCTTTGGTTGGAGTCGAATGCACGTCTTTTGCTATAAATAAAGGCTACGAACCCTTGGCCTGTGGGACGAGTCGATCCCACAACTTTTGCTGTAAATTAAGGCTACGAACTCCGGCCATTGGTGGGAGTCGAACCCTAGGCCTTTGGTTGGAGTCGAAGCCATAACTTTTGCTGTAAAAAAGGCTACGAACCTTCGGGCATCGGGGGGAGTCGAACCCACGACTTTTGCTGTAAATTAAAGCTACGAACCTCGGCCATTGGTGGGAGTCGAAGCCACGACTTTTGCTGTAAAAAGAGTTACGAACCCTATCCCATCGAGGGGAGACTAACCCACAACTCCTGCGGTAAATTAAGGCTACTAAACCTCGGCCTTTGGTGGGAGTCGAACCCAGGACTTCTGCTGTAAGTAAGGCTACGTACGCTGGGCCTTTGATGGGAGTCGAATCTACAACTTGTGCTGTAAATGAAGATATGAACCTAAGCAATTGGAGGAGCCAAACCCACGACTTTTGCTGTAAATTAAGGCTACGAACCCTCGGCCTTTTCGAGGAGTCGAACCCACGACTTTTACTGTAAATTAAGGCACAAACTTCAGCCATTGGCGGAGTCGAATCCACGACTTTTGCTGTAATTTAAGGCTACGAACCATTGGCCTTTGGGGGAGTCAAACCCTCGGCCTTTGGTTGGAGTCGAATCCACGGTTTTTCCTGTAAATTAGGGCTACGAACCCTCGGCCTTTTGAGGGAGTCAAACCCACGTGTTTTGCTGTAAATTAAGGCTACAAACACTCCGCCATTGGTGAGAGTACAACCGTGAGCCTTTGGTTGGAGTCGAATCCACGGCTTTTGTCTTAAATGAAGGCTACGAATCATCAGCCTTTTGGGGAGTCCAACGGATGACTTTTGCTGTAAGCTAAGGCTGCGAACCCCCTGCTTTTGGTTGGGGGTTCGACTGGCGGGAGTAGAACCGCAAGCCTTTGGTGGGAGTCGAATCCCCGACTTTTGCTGTAAATTGGGGCTACGAACCCTCGGCCATTGGTGGGAGTAGAACAGTCAGTCTTTTGTTGGAGCCGAATCACCGGCTTTTGTTGTAAATTAAGGCTACGAACCCTTGGCCTTTTGGAGAAGTCCAACCCATTACCTTTACTGTAAATTAAGGCACGAACCTCAGCCATTGGCGAAGTCGAACCCACGACTTTTGTTGTAAATTAAGGCTACCAACCCTCGGCTTTTGGTGGGAGTCGTACCCAGAACATTTGCTGTATATTAGGGCGACCAACCGTCAACCTTTGGCTGGAGTCGAAACAACGCTACGAACCTCGGCCATTGGTGAGAAACCAACGCGCGAATTTCGTTGTACACTAACGATAAGAAACCTTGGCCTTTGGTGGGAGTCGAACCCTCTGGCCTTGCTGTAAAGCAAGGCTACCAACCCTCGTTCTTTGGTGGGTGTCGAACCCACGACTTTTGCTGTAAATTAGGGCTACGAACCTCGGCCATTAGTGGGAGTCGAAGCCACGACTTTTGCTGTGAATTAAGGCTCTCAACTCTCGGCCTTTGGTGGGTGACGAACCCACGACTTTTGCTGTAAATTAAGGCTACAATCATACGGCCTTTTGTTCGAGTCGAACCAAGGACTTATACTGTAAATTAAGGTACGAACGTAACCCATTGGGGGAGCTGAACCCACGACATTTGCTGTAAATTAAGGCTATGAACCATCGGCTTTCTGGGGGAGTGCAACCCACGACTTTTGCTGTAAATTAAGGCTACAAACCCTCCGCCTTTGGTGGGAGTAGAAGCGTCCGCCTTTGATGGGAGTCGAATCCACGACTTTTGCTGTAAATTAAGGCTACGAACCCTCGGCCTCTGGTGACAGTCAAACCCACGACTTTTGCTGTAAATTAAGGCTGCGAACGTTCAGCCTTTGGTGGGGGTCAAATCCACGACTTTTGCTGTAAATTAAGGCTACGAACCGCGGCCTTTGAAGGGTATCGAAGCCACGATATTTTTATAAATTAAGGCTACGAACCTTCGGTCTTTAGTGGGAGTCACCCACGACCTTTGGTATTAATAAGCTCAACGTAATTAAGGCATACTTATTTAAGGCACTCGAAAGCACCACCTTTGGTGACAATTGAGGCAAATTTGCTTAAGGCGAATTTACGTAAGGTGTACTCAATTGAGGTTGAGCTTAGGCTGTAGAACCCACGACCTGGAGTGGGAGTCGAATCCAGAAGCGTTGTGGCATAATTCGTAAGCATGGTGCGGTAGTCAATGCTTTCGCAATCAGCCACGTAGCAATAACTGAGTGTTCCTATGTGGAGTGACCTATTTAAATCTGACATGAAAATGGAGATAGACAACGCAAGTCACTGATCGCGCAGAAGACCATGCGTGGTATGTCCCACTACTGAACATGTACAGGGCGTTCGAAATAGTACGCACCAAGTGGTACATCAGCACGGATCAAACATCATTCAAGCTGTATCATCTCGTAATCATATCGAGTCAATGTTGTCCAGGGTGTTATTGAGAAACCACCAATTACTTTGTCATCCCTGGCATTACAATAGTTAATCAAACGCAGTTATCTCACTTTGTCATTGTTCTAATTTTCCAGACGTCAATTAGGCGGCTGTAGAGAATCCTAAGACGGGTCAATATGAAGTATTTCCAGCAAAGTAGACATCGCCTGCTTATTATTCTACGCACATTTAGAAAACTCGCGAAAAATAAAAAATACCACCTAATTTCGCACTCATGCTCACGTAATAGCCGCACCACCAAACAGTCTCAGTAGGAAAGCAAGCTTCTCATCCCAAGCTCGCCATTCCGGGCAGCATATTTCCTTGATCTCGGTGCGAAGTAATCGCCCGGAGCTGTTCACGAGTCGTGGAAAAAATAGAAGTGCTGTTATCGCCGCCGGTCGAGCCGATACGAGATGAATAGTTTTCCGGCTGACACTGCTTGATGGAGCTGCTATCCCATGCACATGGGAGCGCAGCCACGCGGTATTTTCATATTTCGCGGACATTTCCTATTTGTCGCAAAACGCAAACACGCGTTATTGAAAACATCTACTTTCGTCTTGCGATTTTTCTCCAACCGCTCGATTGACATCTTGTCCACCATAACAATAATAAGCAAGTTGAATAATTACTTGTAAGCAGATATGAAAATTTGGCTAGAGTATCGCTGTAGTATAAATCGTCGGAAAAGAAGAAATACAAAGAAAAATAACCCCGCCTCACCTCATCCTTGGCATCGACATCGTTGAGAAGCACGATTGTCTGCGATCCGGAGTCGTAGACGAGCTGCCAGAAGTCCTCCACTGTGATGATCAGCGGATACTGCGTCACGATATACGTCCTCTTGCTCGCGTAGCCCTGCCGAGAGTTGGACACTTTTGCAGATTTCAAGTGTGAAACAATGTGAGTGATATACCATTATCTATAACGCTTAACCAGACGACGCATAGTAGAAGAAGACGGGATAGCTGTCATTAACGACTTTATGCTTTCAAGGTGGTACAAGACTTATATAGTACCCCTCTACCATGAGCGGAAGGACACCCATCACATAATGTTAAAAACACTCCCGGATACTGCACCTATCACGCATGTGTCGTGGCTTTTAGTGCCATTCCTACGATGCTGAACCTGTACCAACAATGCGAATAATTCGTCCTATACATTCACCCTACCATTACATTGAAGCTGCATTTCTGACCTGGATAGAGCAACGTCAAGAGCTACCCGCCACATTTTTTTTTTGCAATGGCGGCAGTTTCTTGTGTATTCGCACAGAACCCTATATCATAAACTGAGGTCTCGGTCTAACCCATCATATATTTTACCATGTGTATAGGATTAGTTTCAGGGCAGGAATGGAAGAGAGTTGAAAACCAGAATAAAACGCGCAGTGAGGCCCTCACTCAATAAGTGAGAACATTGGAATGAAAAATGTCATCATTACGGAAACGGCCAAACGAAAGCCGGCCGAAAATCCTCGATAAAATTGGGGGTGCTATACAGGAACTTATTACGTTGAACAACGGCATGTATCGTCGTGTTCTTTTTAAAGAATGTGACTTTCCCGCCATTTTCACGAAACGTTTAGAAAGGCTGCTGTGCTATGAGGCATTTTGCAAACGAAGGTTGCAATTTGAAGGAAGGCATGCTTGTACTCATCAAGCTATGATTTTCGGCGGGTTGGTGCATATGTCTACATGTTTGTGGCGCTAAAGCTTAGTGGGAGTCTGAAATATTTTTGTAGAAATAGTTGTCTTTTACTATGGCCTGAAGTTGCCACAGCCCATCTACAATGAAACAACTAAGGCTTACCAAATCAACGGGTTCGGATTGGAAGGCTCATTATGCTGGAAACTAAATAGCGCTTTAGCTGTGATGCATTTAGCATTATGGAAATAAGCTAAAACGCAGTGCTGGAAAATGACGTTTTTTGTGCTCGGCTGCATATACCAAGGCCAGAAGACGTCCCGATGTGTTTCACTGACCTGGGTTGAACTGTATACGAAAGCCCAGTACAGAACCTGTTTCTTACGTTGGTGTAGACGGCGTTGACGTAAACGGACGATGCTCCTGCCCCCAGAATCGGTCGGCCGTCTTCATCTAAAAAGCAAACAAAACAAGGCCTCAAGGCAAGCACGACAGAATGTTGCAGATTTGACGAGAGTGGATGTTCAGCCTTTCACGTCATCTGTGCAGTTTACAGTTCTCGAGTTGCAGCTTTGTGAGCCACACAACTTGTGACGTTTTTAACCCGAGAAGGACTCGTTACTTCCACCATGCAGCGAATGCCACCTCTTTCAGGGACTGAGGTACGTCCCGCTAGTGGGCTTGGTGTTTACTATCGGCTGCTTAGGAACGTCTGCTGCCGGGCTACATGGTACATGGCTATTAGAAACGGTTTTAGGCGCAAAAAGTAAGACATGGACAACAGAATAAAAGACACGGACAGGCGCACACTCGCGACTGATTTTTTATTTTCCCCGATGCTACGCTTATATACCTTCATGCATGGGGACAGGAACATACACAGGTGAGGTCACATGAGATAGAAACCAGAGCTAATAAAATCTTATCAGCCAGGAAAGTAAACTCATTTTCGTGAAGAGACAATGACTGAACGCTGATACACTGGTCACTAGACCTTCTGATATGCATCGCCTCTGCTAGTTCTCGTGCCACCGTATCCTTAGTGATACGGCCAATGCGAGTCAGTCCCATTCTTTAGTGAAAGAGCATGTTCTCGCAGGCGGTAATTTATACGACGTAGTCCAGAAGGTACCTTGCCGTAGTCTAGAAAGTACCTTCTACACGACGCCAGCGGAGCATTTTTTGAAGAAACAGTTTACGGGGTTCTTTACACAGTCGGCCCTCCTTACGGAAGACAGGTGCGCACAAATGCGAGAAAGCTTCCGGGAGCCGAAAACGGTGTTTCGGTGTTTACGTTTCATAGTTACTTATAAGGTAAAATAAAAATTGCTAGAACACTCGTTATCTGCCTAAATAAAGGCGTATGAAACTCTTAAAACAGGTTCGTAGGCGTCATGCGAAAACCGCGCGCGCCAGCAATTTATTATTTTCTTTATTGTGGGCCAAGTACACCGAAATTTTCAAGTCTGCATATTGACACAGGGTGCCTTCAAATCACACGCTTGGGCCACCTGCTGCACCCGTCCAGTTGCTCACGGCTACGTGCTAAAGATAGCGGTGTGCAAGTGGGCGACACGGGCTCACAAGGCACGTAGGTTGGAGCAAGGAGCCATCAGCGCGGGCTGTGTTCGTGGGAGTAAGACTGTCGCTTAGGTGTTTATCGGGCACAATTAAAGTACCTTCACTCAAATGTGTATTAAACTTATCATAGAGGTGGTGGGTGTGATTTCAAGCCCTTCTAGAACCAGAGAAAGCAGCTCGGACGCACGGCGACTCCCCGGACCCGTCAACCTGGCTCCTGTTCACCAGCGCAGCAGTCGTCGCCTAGATGGTGAGCCCCCCCCCCCCCCCCCCCCCCCTCCGAGTTTTAAAGCGAAAGCTTTACTAATCGCGTCCAGCCGAGTTTCGCCATCGCCAGCAATTTGACCATTTGAGCGCAGCTGCGCCGTGGCCTTGGCAACGTCTCACGTTACTCCCTGCGCCGACCTCCGCCGCCATCGGCGGCTTGTCGGATGCGCGCTTCGCAGCTGGGTCGCTGCCTGACCACGTGATTCGCCGCGCGCTTGACTAAGAGGAGCGCCGCGCTCGCCTAGTCAGTGCGAGGTTGGCCAAGGATGAGAGAGAGGCCGGGCAGTCTTCTCTGAGCGTTGCGCCGGAGCGGGAAGCTTTCGGCCGTCGTCGCCAAGCCGCGATGGACTTGTTAGGACCGTTTCCGACATCAACATCCGGAAATAAGGGGATCGATGTGGCGACGGACTATCTCACCCGCTTCGCTCAAACTAAAGCTCTATCGAAAGGCAGCGCAGCCGAAATGGCGAAATTTTTCGTCGAGAACATCCTGCTGCGACATGGTGCTCCAGAAGTCCTCCCCTACTAAAAAATCCTATTTGTTTTCAAACGGGTTTCATCAAATAGGGTTATGGAACGGGACCCCGTTTGATCCTGTTCAGTCCTGACCTGTTTAAATCCCGTTTATTCCCGTTTAAACCTGACCCGTTTAAATCCCGTTTAAACCTGACCCGTTTAAATCCTGTTTGATCCTGACCCGTTTGAATCCTGTTTAATCCTGACCCGTTTAATCCCGTCCTATCTAGCCCAGACCTGTTTGGCCCTGTTCAGACCTATTTTTTGCTACATCCATACCAGGTCCTTTCAGAATGGATTGATGTTGCTTAATATAATGTACTCTTTACACCTATTTTGTACACTTGTGTATTTGCGATCAGCATTGAAGAGAAGTAGATCTGCATTAGGTTCGCAACAAGAATGCCACTTTCATATGTAGGTTTGCCTGGTACATTGCTTGATACGAAGATGAACACAATTTTCGGCATAAATTGATTAGCACTACCAACACTGATGTGATACATCATGAACAAGTTTTGTATGACCCACGAGTACGTTCTCTATGTATGACCTACAAGAAAATGCACCCTGAAGAAGATTGTACCTCATTTTCATATTTACTACAAGTATGCAAATGTAGTTCTTGCAAGTTTAGTATATGTTCGATTACTTGTACTCGTCTTAATGCAGTGCTTTTTGCTGTAATGGGTTGTTCACAAATCCACAGTAAAGCGTAATTTTGGGGTGAAAAATGTCAGGCAAAGTATTGGCATGTACTTGTAAGTGAAAAAGACAAGTATACTTTACGTAGGTATTTCTGTACACCCACTTGAGCTTTCATTAAGCCTGAAGTCCTCCGGCTTAAATAAAAGCATGTCATAAATGTCCCAAGCACTGTTTATTGGACCTTCTAATGGTATTTCGATGCATCCAGTCTGCCGAGAGAAGACCGCTGGAGTGGGTTGCTTGGGTGAGAGCGAGCAGGGCACCTGAAAAAGTAAAGCCAATAATTTATCTTGACTCATGCAACAGGTTAGCACATAGGCAAATTTGCCTATGTTCTCACAGATAAGAAAGGTTCAGCATTCCGGTCATAAAAGATAATGAATAAATCTTATTGAAAAATATGTGGTTTCATGCACTGCCGATGTTTCAAGGGAACATGGATTACTGTGGGAGAATAAGCTGTCATAATTAGCAGGCGATTGAAGCAAGTCTTATAGGAAAAAGATGGACACATCGTTTGATTAACAATAACTACTAGTATTGAAGCAACAGAATACAAACATGAAATACTTTTAAAAACAACACCGACAGGTTGAGATAATAAATTATTCAGAAACTAAACCCTTCTGCCAGCAAAATACCGCAGTGTACTGGCTTTGACATTGCGCTGCTCAGGCAGAGGGCATGGGATTGAATCCTGGCCACAATGGCTGCATTTAGATGGCAGGGAAATGCCAAAACCCCTATGTAAGCTCTATTGGGTACACGTTAAAGGAGACTAGGGATCCCACCAACTTCAAGTTATAAAAACCGGGGTAAATTTCGAGATAAGCAAACTCACAAAAGTAGAAGGCCCTGGCCATGCGAAGACCATATAAAGCCTTTTAAGGTAGGTGCCAGCAGCCGCTAAATTTCTTGCAATAGCGAAACATAGCAGAAGCGGTATTTTGGCATAGATCACTTTTGCAAGGTATTTAACAATTTGACACCCGACATGTTGTGCATCTATGGGCAACAGCAATTCTAGCATAGATCATAGCAAACACTGTTGCAACTAGGTATACATAGACACATAGGTATAGGTACAGTCGCCGACTGATTTTCCGGACATGATTACTCGGTCTGCTTCACAGCATCGCCATTCTCCCCATGGACCATAATGTATAACAACTTCCAAAAATTCGGACGCCTTGCAACCTCTCGTCTGATTTTTCGGACAATCCTTGAGCCAACTTGATCGAGAGCACCATGCACCGACTCTGACCGTTGCATGGTTCTACTTGCTGAACGCCATTTTTGTTTTGAACGGAGCCTCCTTGCTGCCCCACGAAGTGGCGCTACTGCAAATCCCTGCTCATCATCATCGTTTCTGCCTGGTTTGTAGCTACAGCAGTTCCGGTCTCAGCTTAGTATGCAATGTCAAGACAATCCAGCAGCTGATTTGTTTGTTTCTTCGTGCACGACGCTGCAAGTAGGCCAGGTTTTTTGTTTGTGCAACTGATGTCGGCGTGACGATGTTTGACGAAGCAAGATGGGCCAATTCATTTCACTAATATTTAGAATAGCTACCTGTAAGCACCACCTACCTTTCAACAACGTTTGCAAAGCAAAAACCTCATCCTGAAAATCTGCACATGAAGAAATCGGCAGCATCATCAGCGTGGGGCCTCAAGATAATTCGGCAAGCCAAGAAATTACTGACAGCATGAGTGCAATCATGCCAACAGGAAATCAGTGGCTGAATAATGCACCTTCTACCACTTGGTAGACAGTGCATTTTCGCAAGGCCCTAACTATGGCAGATCATTGTTCAGGAGTTCCCAAATGCACAACTCTATGCCATTTTCATGCTGACTCTAGGGAAGCACCTCTGCACAGTTGCAAGAAAAAAAGCTAGATGCCCCAAGAGAAATGAGCCCACTCAAGCCATGGAAGTTATGTTTACCTTGTCTTCCTACAACTACTCTAAACCTAGGACTGCTGTTTTGCACAAGGGAACAAACGTCAACATTGGTGCCTCGCCCAACACAAGTGGTCTGCGCCGTAGAAGGTGCCATCAGTCAGCCCACAGATGAGGCCCACACCAGTGCTGTCAGTGTGCTGTACAAATTGCAGAAGCACAGCCTACAAGCTTGTCTGCCTTAGTGTGATCGCAATAATGAACGAAAACCAACGAATCAAGTTTGTTTCGTGCTGAGAACAGTTGCCTCATGCTGGATTTTCCTACAATTCTTTCTAAGCACAGATAATGCTTGGTTTGTTGTGTAGGCATGTAAATAATGAAAAAGCCTGCATCACTATCTCTGAAAAAAAAAATCATGTAAGAAAGCACGTACAGTACACAGGTGCAGTGTCTATCACATACCATTTCGTGCAGTAGAGGCTGCATCGGATAAACCGGCCAATGTATAAATGACTGGCAGCGTGACCAAGCAAACTTGATGCGTGGGTCAGTTAGCAGTGGTAGTGCACTACTCTCGGTGCACATGCACCTATGTTTGAAAGCTGCTTGATCGTGACAAAATATAAAGACAAAAGCGCTGGAGAGATATCTGAGGCTTTTCTTATATGTATGACGAGGAACCTAGCACTAGCTCCCCATGCAGAGAATTACTAGGCAGTGAGACTGCTTCATATCAATGTAAAACAAGTGTCACACTCACCATGTGATGCGTCCTTTTTGTTTCTGTGCAAACAATATGTATTCAGATCTATTCTCCCCCCTTTCACCTTTTGCACAATATTACTGTGCGAGCTATAATACTGAACTGTTAGTAGCACTCTGTCCTGTTGCCTCCTTTCTTTCCTTGTGAATTGCGTGCTAAATACGGCTTTTTTTAGTGAAAGAGCACTAGTTTAACGCATAAACTAGCGCCATGGCACTTTGCAATAAAGGACTGTTGTAATTCTCTAAAAATATGTCCATGCAGAACAGTGTCAAAAGAACGCCTTAAAGAAAGAACATGAGTGTATCTATCATAAAGACCAATCCTTGTCTTTTTTCCTTAACATAATTTTCAATACCGATATTAAAGTACAAGCTCACCATATTATATCACCTTGTCAATGAAGCAAGGCACAATGGCGCCCAACTGTCGCGGGACCAACTTGGATGTGGAGATCAGCGCAGATCAGCAACATAGCATGGTCTGCTTACACTCCTTCTCCAGGTCCAGCCATACCTATAGCAGCTATAAAACAAGTGAGCTTAGAATCACAAGCGAAACAATATAAAAAGTGACGCTGAACAAAGCAACTTTCGTTAGGCATAAATAGGATCGAAATGCTGACATTATGCACATAAGTAACTTCACTTTGAGCAACAAAGCATCCAATTTAAGAAAGATATGTATGAGCTATCTATGTGAGAAAGATCAATCAAACGCCCTCTATTTGCTATACCCCTCCCCTTATGCATGGATGTCTCCCTGACTGAGTGAGCTGGGCTGATCTCAGGTATAGTGTAATTAAAGGGTGTCACTTGGTGGGCCAATCCCGATACCATTGCATGACTTGTGCAATAATTTTAATGTGTATTGTAATGCTGGCCATCCTGCAGGCACTGCAACATTATAGCACCCATAAGGCTAATGGTATTACCTGATAAGGTTAACTAATAAGTGTCCCCAGAAGCATAACTCGGCATGTATACTCGGAGGCCATTATTATAAGAGAAGCAATAGCAGAGGTGAAGCTTTATCTTGTGCCATATGCAAAATGGCCGAGCACGCCCAGCTTTTGGTTACATTCTCACTTGTGACCACTGCAACAGGCTGACTAACATGCGTAACCAGCAGTTTGTAGGACCACATTTTCATAACCTGCCATTTTTTTTACATCTGAAGAGATCAGCCTCAAGCTCCATGCTGCGCTGCACTCAAGAAGCATTATAAACTGGCAACATTTAAATGCTATGCTGCATGGTTTGTTGCATGCTTTAGGAATTTACTTATTTATTATACACATAGCTCATAGGCTCCAGTTGGAGAATTGCATGCGGTGGCAAGAAAACAAATTCTCAACTAACAAGGAGAACATTCAACAAAACAAGTCAGACCAAAGAAAAAAAAAATAACATACTCTCATAATGAGACTATGTATCTGGCAGCTAGCTTATAAAAAAAGACAATTAACCCGCCGTGGTTGCTCAGTGGCTATGGTGTCGGGCTGCTGAGCACGAGGTCGCGGGATCGAATCCGGGCCACGGTGGCCGCATTCCGATGGGGGCGAAATGCGAAAACACCCGTGTACTTAGATTTAGGTGCACGGTAAAGAACCCCAGGTGGTCAAAATTTCCGGAGTCCTCCACTACGGCGTGCCTCATAATCAGAAAGTGGTTTTGGCATGTAAAACCCCAAATATTATTATAAAAAGACAATTAGGAATATTTTACTACTGGTAGCGCTTTAGGGGATGGAATGTAGAATTCCAAGCATCATACACTTTTAAGCCACCTTTCGTGGCTTTTTGTTTTGAAGTTGTTTGTTTGAAGTGTTTTGTTACAGTAATGTAACACAATAATGGAATGCACAACAGTGAATACTTAGAAAAATGTAATTAAGAACATGGAGTCTATGTGGGCACAGATGTTAGAATTCTACATGAAAGCACAATAATAAAGGTGGGCAGAGCATTTATGCTTTTGTCGGGCAACCTACAGCAAGACATACAGGTAAAAGGATATGCATGCCTCACAACACAGTCCCTAAAAATATATGTCACAATACAGTGAGTAGGTATATCATGCTTATCTACAATAGCCCCTAATTATATTTACCTCAGAGGGGGCTACCTATGTAACTTGATCAAACTGAAGGTGGGCCAAATTCTAAATATACGATTCAAGTAGACAGAAAATGGACGTTATGAATATGGCATCTACAGCAAAAGTGTTGTACATTATCGTTGTACATTATGTCATACCTGCCAACCTGTGAACATAATATTTTGTAAAAATGCTGCAGACACTAAATTCTTTGTCGGGGACATAGCACACATTATTTTAAAGCTTGCTCTCAGCACCCGCATTGTTGCATACTCACACACATTATTAATAAAGGGAAAATCGCACATCCACCCACTCGCAGCAATTGCTACAAAAGAAACCCGTACGGATTCCTCGAAAGGAAAGCCTCACAGTTGAAAAAAAGAAACCGTCCAGGTCCGGGACCACTGTCTTTCCGGGACAGCCGCTTTACAATCTAAGATAACCAGGCGGCTAGCAGATGGCCGGGCGAATTCGAATTTGTCGACAACATGAAGCAAAGGCAAGGGTCTGACGTAATAGTTCTGCGGAAACGCGTAAGGTGTAGAGAGGTAATTAATAAAGGGGAAAAAATATTACGTCAAACTCTTGCCTTTGCTTCGCGTTGTCAACTAATTCGACTTCGCCCTGCCATGTGCTAGCCACCTGGTTATCTCAGATGGTAGAGTGGCTGCATCGGAAAGGTGGTAGTCCGGGGTTCGAGTCCCGGACCAGGACGAATTTTTCTTCAACTGTGCGGCTTTCCTTTGTAGCAAATGCTATGAGCGGGCGGATGTCTGATTTTCCCTTCAATAATTACTTCTCTCCACCTCGTGTGTTTGCGCAGAACTATTACGTCACACACACATTATCAACCATTATTTAACTTGTAGTGCAGCACAAAAAGCAGCAGCGAACTTGAAACCAGTAACTGACAACTTTGTTTTCTTTTTTTAGATTACAGAGCTTTTTCAGCGTGTTTGCTGCTGCCGCTTTACGCTGCTCCATGAATTTATCTGACCAAACTTCCCTAAAGCAAGTGCCCCTCTGATGTTCTCGTTAGAGATATTGCATCGCTAATAATAAACCAGTACCATTACAATTTATTTTTTACATGCATTTTAACAATGTCATGCCCTTAATCTCTCAACAGCTTTAAAACATCTTAACCAACACAACTTCATTGTCTTTCTAAAGTGACATTCATAAAATTGTAAAATGAGCCCACATTTGTAAACCCACGAAAAATTCAGGAGAGTTTCCAAACATGGATGATACCAACAAAATCTGCAGCTCGTGTAAGTGGCAGCAACTGCTTTGCACGCACCTTGTCACAGCATGCTCATCAGGTACTTTGCCGTGCTGTTGAGGCTGCAGAAGTGCCGCAGGTGCATATGTGGAGGTGCCTCTGGTTCACAAAATCTTGTCATCCCTAAACAATAATAAATGCCTAATTTATTGTAATCCCTGCAACCAACTGCAAACTTGTGATATAAAAAGATCACGTCATATTTTGAAAAAAAGTCTCATACAACCAGTTACATGAAGCTGCAACTGGTTGTGCAAATATCTGACCGTAACATCACAGGCGGTTAAATAACACGTAAATCGAACTGTAGCAAACATGAATCTACTATGAAAAGGTTCACACAAACGTACAGCTGTATAACGTGAAATGTGAGTTGTACTATCAAAAAATTCCTTAGGACATGAAAAGCGTTCCAAAACCTAATTTGTTTATGCGGCGCAACAAAGCACTGCTCCCAAAGGACGATGCGCTCAAAATTTCAACAGACCACCTCTTTTTCTGGAGAGACAATACAGAAAAGAGAAAGATTTTTCGATTAAAAAGAAACATTGCTTTTGTAATTTCGGCTTCTCTGCAAGATCGGAACCCTTTACAAGTACACGAAAACACACAGAACACTAATACACGTCATCTGACGACACTCTATAAACAGACGAATTTCCATACAAGCAGAAAATCTGGCCATGCGTCGACGAAGAAATCGGGTGCTATCTCGCGCAGCTGTTAGCTGTGAAGACGACACATCGACGTACTACTTCTGGAAATGCCTATACCATTTCTCAATGAAAAATTATGTACACAAACAGTAACTTTCTTTGCTTGAATTTTTGTGCCCATTTAGATCAAAGAACCACCCGCGCTAGCGTGCTTCATAGGTGAAAGTAAATAAACCACAGATAGAGCTGTTGGTAACATGAATACGTTTTAGGGCAATTTCCATGGAACTTTTTGCTAAATGTGCACTGCGACATGAAGAACAACCATTTGAAAAGCACATTTATAATTCTTGCTGCTTTACTCATTCGGATTCGGTTGTTGTACGGATCTTGCGATACGTACAAGAACGCACACTTCACGAACCAGAGACAGGAAGAATGCGCGCAAGCGCCGGACTTACCTTTCTAGGCGTACTCGGAAAACGCTCCTTTTAGCGTCACAGGTGCCGCGGCATCGACTGCACCAACGGTCCTTCCGGCGCACACACTGTTGAATTGCGGATCAACTACAGGACGTAAGAGCACAATTTTCACCAAATTCTTCCGTACAGTGTGATACGATGCGAGAGTGCCAGAGGAGGAGATCCTTTTCGTGAGCCCGGAACAAAGAAAGTGGCGAAGGCTCATACCTTCGACATCGGCGCACCACACGAAGGATACTGCGGGCTACATTACGCGGTCCCAGGGGTTTTGTGATTCTCAATGAATACAAAATGCACCACAATTACTCTCGGCACAGCGTACACACGATTAAACAACTGCATCGGACGGCGTCAATGCAGCGCGCACTCACATGTAGCTAAGGCTGAAGACGGCAAAATAATATCACCTGTAACTTTACCGGCGCTACCTGTGCTGCCATCTGTAGGCCGCCACCGAAAGCGACCGTGCTTTCGGTGATCTCATGGATGGTGACGGCGTTGTATTTCGATGTTATGCGAGTCGTACAGCGTCTTGTACGACGTGTTTCAGCAACGTTGCTTTTAATAGAGAGGACAGCAATGTGCGTATACGCCGTATAGACGTCCCACCCACTTGAATAACACAACAGGAAATTTTCAGTCTGTCGTATTTTGGGACGTTGTGACTGTCGTTCTGTTCTCTGTAGTGTGACGTCTTGTAGTCGAAAATTCTGTAGCTTCTGATCAATATATTTGATTAAAAATTGACAGAGACCTCTTTAAGGTTAAGAAAAATTATTAATACAAAAAAAAAAAGAAAGTAGAAAAAAAAAAGCTTTCGCACAGGATTTGAACTGCGGACCTCACGATTCCGAGGCAAGCATCTTACCACCGCACCACGCCGAACACGCCCACACATCGACTAGGTTAGTAATATAAATCTCTCTCTGGGTTGCTGTTTACATTTTAAAAGCCAAGATGCGCTTTCACTTCACCGGTCGCGTCAACTGCCGTATCTCTATATGCGCAAAAGTGTTGTTACCATCGACAGGTACATCGTGGAATGCTAGAACATCAATTTTGCTGTAACGATATCCATATTTAATAAGAAATTCAGAAATAGACAACGGTGACCGGGGACACTGAAGGTTTTTACTGCTAATTTCGACACTTGTCTCTTGCTCTTTACACTTTTGAGCTCGCATATAATTCGTGCGTTCAATGCAAAATAGCTACATAAACACTCGTGGGTGAGTCTTGATCCGGACAGTATACTGGCTTCTCACGGCAGCGCTGTACCAGATTAATGAGACCCGAGCGAGAAAGCTTTTCACGCAACTTTGTGGAACAACCCAAAACTTCTTTTCCGCTTCGCATAAGCTCGTGCAATATTTCTGGGAAATTAACTAATGTGTCAGTGTAACCGCACATGTAAGTCCACAGGACTGTGTGCCCCATCTTACCAAATAAAACAAAGCGGATACGCAGCCATTCCCGCAGATGGTATGATTTTGATCAGCGGCCGATTTTGAGGAGGCCGGTAGCGCGTTGCTGGTGCCGCGTCGTCACGGCACAATTATAACAATTGGCCACGTCGACTTTAATACCGGTGTCGGTGCTATCAGTATTGCCGGCTTCAGAGAAGCACGATTGAATACCGCGTAAGAGAAAAGTGCAGTGTACACCACCGATGCGAAGCTGACATTTTAAAGGGCCGCGACGGAAAGTGCTTCTGTTGCGACTTCAGAACTCTTGGCCGTCGCGACCGAATGTTTCTGTTGCGACGTCAGAATTGCTGTCGTAACGTCAGAAATGTCTGTCGCAGCTACAGAAACGTTAGGAACTTCTGTCGTACAACAGAAATTTCTGTATTTGCAGCAGGAATTCCTGTTGTCTTTTTCAACTGGGCAGGACCGGGAATCGGTTTGAAATTCGCAGCTAGCATATCGCAGTTTGGTCTGTGAATGTTCCGAGGTGTTCACGCAATTTCTGTAGAGCTTGATAATGGCCCAATTTAGCACTAGGGGTTAAATTGTCAGGATGTCGAACAATAAAAAAGCTCCTCCCCAGTTATATTCAAGCATTAAACTGGTATGCATGATATGCCATCCAGTATAGTTGCCACAAAGCTCCAGATTAAACCAGCTTTTGTGACAAACAGGCGACCCTATATGGTGCCACTGCGTCCAGTATAAGCCAGTTTAGTTGCAAACAGGGCTCCTGTTAAGACCCATTTCTGCGTGAACTGGTCATGCCTATACCTGCTTGCATGCCAAACGGGACCCCGTTCAGACCTGTTCGTGTGTGAACTGGTCCTGTTTATACCTCTTTGAATGCCAAACGGGACCCCGTTCAGACCTGTTCGCGTGTAAACTGGTCCAGTTTATACCTGTTTGAATGTCAAACGGGACCCCGTTCAGACCTGTTCGTGTGTAAACTGGTCCAGTTTATACCTGTTTGCATGCCAAACGGGACCCCGTTCAAACCTGTTCATGTGTAAACTGGTCCTGTTTATACCTGTTTGTTGCTAAACAGGTCCCTGTTAGAACCAGTTTAAACCTGTATAACCCAGTTTGAATTTAAATAGGATTTTCCAATAGGGTCATCACCGACAGAGGAACGGCTTTTACAGCAGAGCTCACGCAAGCCATTCTGCAATAGTGCCAGACAAGTCACAGGAGGACAACTGCCTACCATCCGCAGACGAATGGTCTCACGGAGCGCCTGAACAAGACCCTCGCCGACATGCTAGCAATGTACGTCGACGTCGAGCACAAGACGTGGGATGCGGTCCTGCCGTACGTAACATTCGCTTACAACACGGCGGTGCAAGAAACAACACAGATCACGCCATTTAAGCTGGTTTACGGCAGGAACCCGACGACGACGCTCGACGCCATGCTGCCGCACGTCACTGACGAGGAAAATCATGACGTCGCTACCTATCTCCAGCGCGCCGAAGAAGCCCGACAGCTCGCCCGCCTGCGAATCAAGAACCAGCAGAGGACCGACAGCCGACACTACAACCTCCGACGACGCTTCGTCGAGTACCAGCCCGGTGGCCGTTTTGGGTTTGGACCCCTATACGCCGACGAGGCCTGAGCGAGAAGCTTTTGTGTCGCTATTTCGGACCGTACAAGATCATCCGACGTATTGGGGCACAGGATTATGAGGTCGTGCCAGACGGCATTTCGCTATCACAGCGGCGCTACTCACGACCTGAAATAGTTCACGTTGTGCGACTCAAGCCGTACTACCAGAGTTAATGAACTTTGGGGGTTTCGCGTAACTGACGTATAGACTTTGTTTCTTTTCGTTGTTTTGATACTTATGTTTAATAAGTGTACTTTTGTGTTTCGCTCTCTTATATTTGTAGCATCGGGACGATGCTTTTTAAGAAGGGGGCATTGACACGTGTATTCATCTTTATCGAGCGACCACTTTTCGCCGCCTAACAATTGTAATCGCACAACGCGGGACGCACCTGCATGTATCCGAAGTTTCTAGAAAGTTATCGATGCTTCTATCCGGCTGTCTGTTGTCGCCGAACCTCGTATTATCTGATTTCATCGCGTGACGCGAATGGTGTACGACTTAGCCCCGCATAGGAACCTCTCAGCCATGGACTCAGCGACGTTACGCAGGCTCCAAACAGACACATACATAAACCTACATAAATTGCACATATACTACCCAACAGCATACAAGGACATATGCCCGTGGTGTGGGAGCACACCAACGCTCCACCACATCACACGGGAGTGCACAGCTCACACAGAAGAACAAGAAGATAATAACACGAGAGCGAGGTGGGAGGCATTGCTATCCAGCTCCGCCCTCGAGGATCAGCTCAGGCTCGTCCGCAGGGCAGAAAGGATGGCGAGGGCCAGCGGTGCCTTGGAATAAGGGCCCGACCACACGGCGTTACCCCGTTTTAGGGGCAACGAAGTTCTTTCTACGAATAAAGTTTTGTTCTTCTTGTCGAAGGCACGCAAGTCCGAACGATTAGTCTGGAACATTCGACGACTGTTGTATAAAAGCAAACGCACTTGACCCACTCATCAGATTTCCGACGATCGTCGACCGTGTTCGCCGCTATCGTTGTGCTATAAGTGTAGCCTGCTTTTGTGGGCACAGGTTCGCTCAATAAAAGCTAGTTTTTCTATTCCACCATATTGCTGCTTTCTTCACCGTCACTACCACGTGACAATGTGATAAACCACACGACAAGGAACCGAATAAATTACTTTCTTTACACATTCGACATGCTTCTGCCCATGTTTTTTGGCACACCTGTTTATTTTCCCGATTGATGGTACTGCGACAGGATGCCGTTTCAGTGGTGCAGCCCACCCGAAGGGTACCATTGGCGATCAAGGAACCGCTTCGCGAAGAAGTGAACCGCATGGAACGGGCCTCTATCATGGCGGAAGTGGAGGAGCCTACCGACTGGGTAAGCCCTTTAGTAAGGAAAAAGGACGGCCGGCTTCGCATATGTATGGATCCAAGGGCCATAAACAAGAGTATAATGCGTGAACATTATCCGATGCCATCGAGGGAAGACATTGAAACCGAAAGATCGAGCGCAAAGTACTTCTCTCGGCTTGACGCAAACGCTGGTTTCCATCAGATACCATTGCACGAAGCTACGTCGCGCGTGTGCACTTTTGCAACGCCCTTTGGGTGCTAGAGGTATTTAAGGCTGCCACTTGGAATCTCTTCAGCAAGCGAGGCCTTTCAGAAGACATTAACATAAATTTTTGAAGGCGTGACAGGAGTACGCGCAAACATTGACGACATTCTGGTCTGGGGGACTCGAGAGAGCAGCATAATGAACGGTTTAAAGCCGAACTAAAGCGAGCGGATCAAGCTGGGCTGACGTTTAATGAGCGAAAATCTGTATTTTGTGTGACACATATAACATTTCTTAGTGATGTGATCAGCGAAAACAGTGTGCGCCTCAGCCCAGACTTAATTGAGAGCATACACGCCATACCACCTCCGAAGGATAAGCAGGCGGTTGGAAGAATGTTGGGCATCGTGAATTGCTTTCGCATGTATGTATCCTCACTGAGTCATTACTTCGTGGTCAAGACGTCATTACTTCGTGGCCTTATGAAGGAAAGCGTGGTGTTTGAATGGTTATCAGCGCACGCACATGAGTAAGCTCACATCTGCTAAGCACTGATACACCCACCTCTAATAGCCCTCTTCGATTCAAAAAAAGAAACGATGGTAACGGCAGATGCCTCGACAACCGGCATTGGTGCCGCCTTATTGCCAAAGCACGCAAACAACTGGCGCCCGGTCACGTACGCATCGCGGGTTCTGAGCGAGAGTGAAACGCGGTATGCTCTAATCGAATCGGAGGCGCTCGCTATAGTTTTTCCGTGCGAAAAGTTACATTAGTTTGTATATGGCCGCAGGATCCTGGTCGAAACTGATCACAGGATTGCTATCGCTCAAAAAGTGTTGTGGACATGTCACCAATGCTGCAGCGATTTTTCATCCGTCTCTTCAAATATGATTGTCTTGCAATTCAGCGCTGGGAAAGACTTGCTGCTCGCAGATGTGCTGTCCCGTGCTGCCACGCTGCCTGGGTGCTCTGAAGAAATGGAGAAATGAAGAATCCACGCAGTTCAAGCGGTCTCGAGCCTTGTGAGCACGAGAACAAAGGAACGACTGGAAGAAGAAACCCGCACGGATCCGTATTCAAGCAGCGTTATTGAACAACAAAACAGGTGCGACCTTTGAAGGGGAACTTGAACCGTTCACATCGGAGTTGGCGGCAGTGGACGGCGTACTGATAAAAGGAAGCAAGATTGTCGTAACAAAAACCATGAGGGCCGAAATTCTGCGGCGGATACACGAGGGTTCCTTAGGTCAGAACAAATGCAGGGCCAGGGCACGTAGGCTAGTCTTTTGGCCAGGACTCGGCAGTGATATTGAGAACTTGGAACGAACGTGCCATGTGTGTCAGAAATACGCCTACAGCCAACCGAGCGAGCCCCTGCTACTACGGCCTGCACCGAAACGACCATGGCACCGTGTCGGAATCGACCTGCTCCAATACGCAGGGCACTCGTACGAGGTAGTCTATGACGAGCATTCGAACTTCCCAGAGGTTGAAAGGTTGGTGGGCACAACAGCAACAGAAACTATTTCTAAGATATCTGCCATATTCTCTCGCTATGGCATTCCTACGCAAGTCTGCACTGACAACGGGCCCCAGTTTGCTTCAAGTGGCTTCGCTGTTTTCGCAAGACGGTACGACTTCGAACATGTAACATCTAGCCCTAATATCCTGCGCTCAAACGGCCTACGCGAAAAGGGCGTACAGATTCTTAAACGAATTCTCAAGAAAGCTACGGAGTACCATGGGGATTTCTGGTTGGGCCCTTTGGCTTATCGATCGTCTCCCTTAGAAGATGGACGGTCTCCCGTAGAGTTCCTGCAAGGTCGTCGTCTTCGGACAACTGTTCCTGAGTTCAACACTGATGGGGCATGCCCTGTATCAAAACATCGGCAATTATTACAAGGCAAGCCGATATCACCTCTTGAAGCAGGAAACGTTGTTCGGATAAAAAATGGGAACTGGTCACGCAAAGCAACCGTGCTTAAAGAAGCAGCGCCACATTCGTATCTGGTACAAACTGAGAAACACCAACAGCTGCGGCGCAATCGACAACATTTGCGGCGAACAGACGAACGCTGTGCAAACGAGAACGACTACGACAGCAGCCGGGAAGACACTGAGCCGGAACCGAATAACGTATTACCACCGATCGAAGACTTCGAACCGGTAAACGACACAGTTGAGACTGCGGCAGCCGACCGCTTCTCAAGCCGGCAAATGACCGTGGTTCCTGACGCAGCCGGGCAACAAGACACACCGGGAGGGTTATCCGCACTGCCAACAATTCGTCGGTCTACCAGATCCCGGACGGAGCCGAAGCGGAAACTTTCGTCGAGTTCGCTAGCTTGATATTGTATTTTTTGTGTGTTTGTTTGTGTGAAGACAAGGAAGTCTTTCAATTGTATGAAGAAAAGATGTATCACAACGGGCTATCGCTCAAGTGCGCCGATATCGTTTGCCACTTCTTCCGTGACCTTCTTTCCCTCGCTGCCTACGCAAATACATAAGCATATGAATAAAAGACCAGGGGCGCGATCTGAGATATTTTGTCCGATACGTGTTCTGTTAAGTTGCTGCAACGTCACAAAGTTGCAGCATGCAAAATTTGTGACAGCGGGGCGGAGAGAGCAGCCAATCAGGAAGCGGTGACCTCCCTGGAAGTTTATTTCCGTCATTTTTCGTCAGCTTGCAGACAGCATACTACAAAACGAAATGTTTCTCGTCTTCCAAATGAACTAAATCTTTATCTAAAAGAAAATGTATTTTTCCTTCTGAAGCCCAAGCACGTTTTTAAATAGTAGTACGTGTGACTACAGCAATTAAAACTATTAGTTTATTCGCGTCGTCCCCAGCTGGTGTCGCACACAGCGAGAAGAAAAAAGAAAAAAAAATGACGGGAAGAGTGGCGCACTTTTCAAGAGGCAGCGAGATCATTCCAATGGCTCGGTGGCACCGATGATGGGGTCGATTTCTCTGTACAACCAACGAATTATTTGTTTCGAGAAACAAAAACGGCGCGGGAATTCACTTTCTGCCATTCCTTCTAACGCGTTTCGCACCACCACCCCCTCTCCTCCTCCCTCTAGAAACGCCAGCGCAACAACCTAAGTTCCCACCGGAAACGCCATTTTCTCGATATAAACTATGGATTGGATAGAAACGTGCATTGTCGCAGCCGCCGGTTGGATCTAATCCAATCCACCAGACGCGCCATGCGAAGCCGTATGATCGCTCCAATCTTCCCAGCTCCCGTCTGGTTCGGCACCTAGCAGACGAAACGCTCGGTGGGAGGATGATTGACAGGAGCGTGTCGTCATTTTGACGTCGCCAAAAACGCGGCCGCGCCCCGCGGCTGCCGACGTCGGCGCAGAGTAGGACAACTGCGCGCGCCGGTCCCCGAACGAACGCGCCGAACAACAATCTCCGATCGAATCCCAGTTGGTCATTCTTTGCTCAGCAACAAGTCGCCTCGGCCTATTACTTCAAACGCGATACAAGGCGGACCTGATAGCTGAAAGCAGGCAAATAGGCAAGCTCTCAGGCCAACAACGCTCCGTCACAGAGAACCGCAGGGGAGGAGTTAGGACAGAACCGATTCAATGTTTCTGATGTGGAATAAACCACTCGGAAAGAACGGGTCGGCACCGCATGTACAAGTGCCACAACTGTGGCACGCAAAGTCGTCACAGGACGATGTGCAGGCGGGAACCGAACCACGAAAAGAATTTAATTGAGTGGACGACTCCACGAAAGAATCGGAGAACGATTTACAGAGTTGTATTATCGCTAGCAACAAGTCGGCGTATTATATTACCGTGGATGTAGATGGCCACAACGTGACCATGCAAATAGACACGGGCGCCTCAGTGACGGCGATGCCAAAAGCAATATATCAGTGGAACTTGGCACACCCGCCCCTGGAGGCGGTGGCTGATCCGTTAAGAACGGACACGGGCGAGCTTGTCCTAGTTCTTGAGTTCTTGGTTAGGTCGACGCCCAAGTAAAACAGAACGAGCAGACTTGCGTCCTTCCCCTGATAATTATCGACGATGCAGGAAAGCAGTGGTCGTGCCCACTGGGAAGAAACTGGTTCAGTCGACTAAGGGTAAATTGGAACGAAGTCGCTGTCATAGCGGAAGTACACATGGTAAGTGAGCTGAAACAGAAATCTGCGCCTGTTGTTTCCAAGCAGTTAGGACCAATTTGCGGGTTCAAAGTGCGAATACTAATAGAACCGGAGAGCAAACCCGTGTTCTGCAGAGCATGTAAGGTACTTTACGCTCTTGCTGAACCAGTGGAAAATAAGTTGGATACTTGGGATGAAGCCGGCGTCGTGAAGCGGGTAACACGGAGCGAGTGGGCAACACCCTTGGTGGCTGTGCCAAAAGACTGGAGGGGGGGATGTCCGGTTGTGTGGTGACTATAAGCTCACAGTGAACCCCGAAAAGAGAACATTACCCGATTACGCTACCAGAAGACTTGTTCGCAGCTTTAGAGGGCTTGAGTGTTTTTTGCATTTTGGATATTTTTTTTCGCATACCAGCAAGTAGAGCTATGCGAAGACTCCGAGTCACTCTTGACGATAAACACAGACAATGGGCTGTTCCAATACCAGCGTCTGCCCTTTGGCATTGCAAGCGCTCCGGCGGCATTTCAGTTGCTTATGGACAGAATTCTCGGTGGTATCGCTCACGTAGGGTGCTACATTGATGAAATAATCATTGGGGGTACCACCACGTCGGACTGTCGAGAGCACCGAGAACAAGTACTCCAGCGGTTTCAGGCCCACCATATAAATCTTCAAGAGGAAGAACTGCAAGTTTTTTCAAAGGGAAGCTCGGTACCTGGGCCACCAGATATAGGCAGCCGGAATCCAGCCTTTGGGATCAAAAGTTAAAGCAATGACGGCTGCGCCAGAACCCTCAAATGCTACGGAATTGAAAGCATTATTGGGCATGCTGAACGTTTATTCCAAGTTCTTGTCGAACTTGGCGACCGTGGCAGCACCGCTGTACGCTCTTTTAAAGAAAGGCCTGCGGTGGCACTGGCCCAAAGAATGCGCTGCTGCTTTCCAAAAAACAAAACTGCTCACGTCGAGCCCAGTACTCTGCTATACTACAACCCAAAGCGGCCGCTAGTACTCATTTGCGACGCATCCCAGTACGGACTGGGCGCAGTGCTTTCACATGTGCAACCGAACGGGGACGAAAGGCCCATTGCGTTTGCCTCTCGAACATTATCGGCAGCGGAACGCACGTACTTGCAAATTCAAAAAGAAGCGTTGGCCGTAATATATGGGTTGAAGAAGTTTCATCGATATCCCAACGGCCGTCTCCTTGCGCTTTTCACGGACCACCAGCCGCTACTCGCCATTCTAGGTGCCCGCAGGCCGATACCAACTTTGGCCGCTGCGCGCATGCAACCATGGACGCTTATCTTGGCGAGATATCATTACGAGCTTAGGTATCGGAAAAGGTCCCAATTGGAAGTGCCCGATGCATTATAGAGATCGCCCCTGCCAAGTCAAGCAAAGGATGAAGAGGCCGAGTGCTTGGCAGTTTCGAAACGACGCCGCTGTCGGCCAGAGATGTCGTCAAGGCTACCAGACAGGAAAGTGCTGTGCAAGGTTGGGGAATTTACTGTTAGTGGACGGCCATTGCAAGTAGAAGCCGAGCCATTGAGAAAGAAATTTCAACAAGAGCAGACACTCCCATAGAGCCCAGCGGCCGAATTGACTGTGGCGCACCAAGCGGATGGTATTAACACCTTCCGGTTTCGGTTTTGGGCGCGCTCGTTTTGAACGGCAGTTGGCACAGGCGACGCCTGCTCCGCTCATCGGCGCATATCGCCGCTCGGGGCTCTACAACTGAGCCCCGAGCGGCCTTGGCGCGGAATCGTTTTTTATTTAGTAAAAATGATTGCGAGCAATCTTTGCAAGCCTCCACCGAATCTGTGTCACGTGCAATTTCACAAAGAAAACGGGACGTCTTCTGAAATTAGGAAATGTTTATTTTGCTCCACATAAATACTCGTTCCGGGTTTCTTGTACATTCATCCAAAGTTGTGGCACCAGGTAAGCAGCAGTCGTTGCCGTACGAAGCTCCACGGGATGCCATCAGCTGAAAAAAAAGTAAATTACAAGCATGTATCATTTTCGTATATTGACCTAACTGGAACATTGCTAGTATAGGCGAAACGTGCGTAAATGATGAATGAGCGGCATTACAGATAAATGCACTTTTACACACATTTCGTAGCAAATAGACTCCTCCCAAACATTGCCATCAAATCTGAAGAAAACTTCCTACTTTCAAGCATCCCTCCCTTCCCGGGCATTACTTCACGCATCATAAGAGCAGAAATGCACGGGTGACTGCGCGTTTCCAAAACATGGTCTCAGTCGACGCGATGGTACGCCAAGTACACAGAGATGGCGACCACACAGGCTCTCAGCCAGAGCCCCCCCCCCCCCCCCCCCCCAAGCCTGCTTTCAGACGCTCAGATGACAGATATGTCAAGTTCTTGAGCTCCTCGGTTTTATCTTTTACGCGTACTGCCAACGCAAGCAACGCACTCCCGTGTTATCAGTCTCGGCAACCGCTCGTCGCATTTTCGACCAGCGTGGGTACCGAAATAAGGCACATGTGATTGCAGGGCAATAAAAACGTCGCAAACTTGTCCCACTAAAATTCAGTGCACGAAAAACTAACTCACTACGGCCGGCTTGGTTTTTTGCTAACAGCTTCACAACCCCAGGCGCGGCGAGCATGCGTCAAAAGTGTCCCAAAATGTTACGAAATGAATTACAATAATGTTTGGGATCACAGAGTGCGTCACGAAGTTCTCCCAGTAAGATTCAGTACACGCGAAACTAACTGCGGCACTCAGCCGAGCTCCTTTTCGCTAACTCCGCCGAGCTCAGCCACTATGGTTGAAAAGTACCCCCAAAATTTGCGAAATTAGTTATAATAATGTCTGGTGTGAGAGAAAGCGACAGAATTTGTCCCGGTGAGACTCGGTACATGCGAAACCGGGTCATACTGCCGAGGTGCTTTTCGTCACAAAGCCAGATGAGGCGAGCGTGCCCAAAAACTACCGAAATAAGTTATAATAATGCTTGGGCTCATAGAAACCGTCGCAAACATTTCCCAGTACAAGCTATTAACTCAAATTAACCAGGCCTGGACGGCGGAGCTGTTTTTCGACAACTGCGTCACTATATAGGTTCAGTTTTGTGCAGTAAGCCTAAATTTGCTAGAAGTGCGTCGTAGACTGTCAAACAAAATTGCTCACCTTGCTGTAGTCTAGTAATGCAGCAGTGCGGCGTAGAAATGCAGACGGAACGCAAGAAAACGCCGGGAGCGCGACAAACGGGCTACATCCAAAAGACACGGGTCGCCGAGCAGGCGAGCTTCACGTGCGCAGCCGGCCTCGCTCGCTTCGGTGGCATGTCTGGCGAATGGCGCATGCATATGGCGTGCCGCTAGCTTGTTGCTAGCTAACGCAAGAAAAATAAGTCGCGAAGAATCAGTTCATTTATACGCGGAACTTTTTAGTTCTACCGGCAAAGAATAAAAAATAATAAAACGTCTGTAAGTTCATTTCACATTGTTCTTTTCCGATGCTTGCGTCAACGAACGGATGGAGTTGACACTAGGCCTGACGTGTTTCCTGTTGCCAGTGTTTGCCGAGTGTCCCCTCTTGTATTTGTATCTCTGGCCGAGCTACGGCCATACTACAACGAAGGAATGGAACTATATCTAGAGGAAGGATACGTGACATGGGGTAGCAGGGTCGTTGTTCCGCTCAAACTGCAACAATATGTGTTGGCATTACTGCATGCTGAGCACCCTGGAACAGCCGGAATGAAGATGTTAAATCACGGCCGAGTGTGGTGGCCTGGCCTTGACGCGGCCATTGAAACCGTCGTGAAAAGTAACGAAATCTACCAGGCAACGCAGATTAGCGCTTTCGGCGCCCCTTTAGAACCCTGGCCATTTCCCGCTTGCTGCTGGCAAAGAGTAAACTTGGATTTTTTTCGAACGCGAAGGCGCTTCATTGTTGCTGTGAGCCGACCTTTATTCGAAGTGGATTGATGTTTTTCACATGCGAAAACACCCGTGTGCTTAGATTTAGGTGCACGTTAAAGAACCCCAGGTGGTCAAAATTTCCGGAGCCCTCCACTACGGCGTGCCTCATAATCAGACAGTAGTTTTGGCACGTAAAACCCCAATTATTAATTATTATGTTTTTCACATGAAATCGACAACGGCCTTGAGCACCATTGAACAGATTCGTACCCTCTTTGCTGCATACGGGTTGCCGGAACAGCTAGTGTCAGGCAATGGCCTCCAGTTTGGGATTCGAGAGTTGAACGATTTCCTCGAGTCATGGAAAGTGCGTCACACATACAGCCACCTTATCACCCGCAGTCGAATGTAGCAGCTGAGAGGTGTGCGCAAACGGTAAAAAAAGAAAAGAACAAAAAACCTTGCGTAATAAACTACTCCCTGATAGCGCTTCCGGCAGCCACAGGACGCTACGAGAACGCTACTAGGCTTGCCTCTCGGGACAACTCCACGCGCAGTCGCGGGCCGGCGGGTCACCAGCCGAACTGCTTCTAAAAAGTTCGCCGCGTACAAAGCTGCCGCTGCTGAAGCTATCATTTCAAGAAGGCATGCTAAAGGGGCAACAAAAGTCCAAGGCTCAACGCGACCGAGCTCGCACTCCATGGCGCTTCTTCACGGAAAGGGACCGCGTCTACGTTAAAACTGTCAGAGGGGAGAAAATAGCGTGGTCTGAAGGCCGAATAGTGAAGGTCATTAGCGCTGTGACGTACTTGGTGGACACAATGAGCAAAGTGCCTTTCGTTCATGTTGATCCTCTGCGTCTGTACAGTTATTCCCAGCACGCAGATGTGTCTACCCCATGCCAGTCATCCCAGCCAGCCGTTTCAGAGCACCTGCCGTACGCGGGCCCCCAGACAATCCCGGCGGGTATGCCCGGGAGCACGATGGGTGTGCCCGAGTGGAATCAGCCCGTGGAGGGAGACCGTCAGTCAATCGGTAAACGAGAGCATCTTCAAATAAATTCTGACGATGAGGCAACCGTTCAGCCCACGACCCCCACACCAGCACGGCCCCCAAGCCAGGTATACGTCTAAGCCACGTAACCGAAGCCTCCTTACCACGTAGAAGTTCACGAAAGCTGCACCAACCTGTTCGTTAGGAGTCGGAGGACTTTCGCAAAATAAATTAACTTGTAGGGAAGGGAACGTGATAGCGCCGACAGGCGTCGTTCAGTGTCAGTTATCAGAAGCGGATAAGCCACCGCCCCAGAATGTAAGAAGCACGTGCTGTTCCGAATAAAGCATTCTCTGTTTCGGAGCTCCTTGGTCTACTTTCCCATCACGCTGCGCGCCTGCGCGCGTCACCATCCGCGCAGTGCACAACAGTGAGGCAAGCTCTCGAGTCGGGCTTCGGGAAGATCGCAGGACTGTTTGCGTTTCTCGATTTCAGAAAAAGCAAAAGCTCCATTGGCACAACTAGCCCCGCATGTACGGTTATTGCGATTCTCGCAAACTGCCACACGTGTTTGTATGGCTCTCAAGTGTAAGAGTACTTTGTGCCTGAGCCACCGAGCTTGTAAACATACCTTTGTCCACAGCACCACTAAATAACACTTAGCACATATTAAAATCAGTAGCATGGAACTTTATTGGTTTGGTTTATGTGGTTTAACGTGCCAAAGGCGACTCAAACTATGACGGATACCGTAAAGGAGGTCTCCGAAAATTTCGATCTGCTGTCCTTTAACGCGCACTGGCTGGCCTCTAGCATCTCGCCTCTATTGAAATGTGATCACCGCGTCCGGTATCAAAGCCGCGTTTTTCGGGTTAGCAGCCATTGAGCTTCCCTGGCGGCCGCGTGGTCCTTGAGTTCAATTCACAGTAATGCAAGTTGGCCTTAAAATATTGCTTCTTTTAATGCATAGTTATGGAACAGAGGCCAAACTTTCTCGTTTTTTTATTGAGTACTTGGAGCAGTCATAATAAACAGCACAAGATAGCTGAGCAAATTGAGTATGTTTGCTTTGAGGAATCAGCACGAAAAAAGTGGCTGGTACAAAAAAAAACATACGGCAAGTTGAAAGCTGCCTTCACCCATGTAATTTACCCAATACCATCCTCACTGAGTAAGCAATCGTGACTGACAGCAAGCTACGTCAAGCTGTTTTGGTATGTTTAGGATATTAACTGCACGTCTCTGTCCTCTAGTACTCCATTAAATTCACTTGTGGGATGCATGATTGCAACAAATTATTCAGATTGCATTAGGACTAGCAATTCTCTCTTATAAAATAATTACAATGCGCTCCATGCGCTCGAACAGCTGATTGTGTCGTTTAAGTTTGAATTGGCAACCTATGCTTCTCCTCCTCGAGGGCAACTTTTCTTTCTCCCAGTGCCAACTGTTGTTCGTCCACTTCCAGTTGTCATTTCTCTAATGCGATCTGCTCCTTCTTTAACGTGAATTCACAATCTTCACGTCGGGCTAGGTGCTCCAGGCCCACGGCTTGCAGCCCTTGAATTCCTGTGAGGACAACAAAGGTTATTACAGTATCTAGCCAGTAACACTCATGTTATATATATATATATATATATATAACCACTCCTGCCTGGACACAGCGGATTTCCTGCAGTACCTGGGCCGCAATCGGCGTCCAATCGGCGCCCGACAGCTGTTTTCTACGAGCATATAAACAGCGACACTCCTGGATCTGCACCAGTTTGGCAGCGGTGCGCAAACGGAAAGCACGTCGCTAATTCCCCCTGCTCTTTGCAGCATCAAACGTCTACACTTCGTCACACGTGCCTGAGCTCCGTCGGACTACACTGCGCAACCACTCCTGCCTGGACACAGCGGATTTCCTGCAGTACCTGGGCCGCAATCGGCGTCCAATCGGCGCCCGACAGCTGTTTTCTACGAGCATATAAACAGCGACACTTCTGGATCTGCAACAGTTTGGCAGCGGTGCGCAAACGGAAAGCACGTCGCTAATTCCCTCTGCTCTTTGCAGCATCAAACGTCTACACTTCGTCACACGTGCCTGAGCTCCGTCGGACTACACTGCGCAACCACTCCTGCCTGGACACAGCGGATTTCCTGCAGTACCTGGGCCGCAATCGGCGTCCAATCGGCGCCCGACAGCTGTTTTCTACGAGCATATAAACAGCGACACTCCTGGATCTGCAACAGTTTGGCAGCGGTGCGCAAACGGAAAGCACGTCGCTAATTCCCTCTGCTCTTTGCAGCATCAAACGTCTACACTTCGTCACACGTGCCTGAGCTCCGTCGGACTACACTGCGCAACCACTCCTGCCTGGACACAGCGGATTTCCTGCAGTACCTGGGCCGCAATCGGCGTCCAATCGGCGCCCGACAGCTATTTTCTGGGAGCATATAAACAGCGACACTCCTGGAACTGCAACAGTTTGGCAGCGGTGCGCAAACGGAAAGCACGTCTCTAATTCCCTCTGCTCTTTGCAGGTGAGCGATTTGAACAGACCTTTATTAGTGCATAGCTTGTTGCACTGTAGCGCACTGCTGCCAAACTTGAAAACTTGAATCATTTGCGTATTTGCTTTTCTGTCGTTCCTGTGCCATGTCGAAAGAAAAAGAAATCATGAAGGCTTTAGAAGGTTTCAAACCTGAGATGAGGGCCGAGTTGCGTTCCGTCAAGGATAGCCTGAAGTTCTGTAGCGACACTTGCGACGAGACGAAAGTTATCAGCTCTGATATCAAGGCGCTAGGAAAGGAGATTAGCGATCTTGTAAGCTGTAATGAAAATCTTCGATCTGAAAAGAAACGCTTGGCCCAAAAAGTGGAAGAACATGAACAATACAGCCGCCTAAACAACCTAGAAATCAAAGGTGTGAAGTCAGATATTGAACCCAGAGAAGTAATTGAGAAACTTGGCGAGGCCATCAATAGAGAGTTTTAGCCCAGCGGGTTTACGGCCAGCGGAGCGAAGCGGTCTCCACCGTTACGCCAGCGGAGCGGCTCGCGAAAAAAGAATTTTAGCCCAGCGGATCACCCGCTCGAGCGGGGTAAAGAGCGGGGAGCTCTGCTGCCCCACCTAGTGGTTCGAATAGGAGTTACTGAGAAATGAAATTGAATTACGCTTGCTTTTATTATGCAAGAAATGTTGAATAAAGATATATTGCATGTTCTCAGTGCATTATTTGTTAATAATGTACTGAGTATTAATGTACGGGTCAGCGCGGCAGTCGCCGTCTTCGATGCAGAACTGCCGGCGTTCATGTTTGCGGCTGCCGTCTTGCATTTCCCATACACGCCCGCGCGCCCTTACGCACGCTCGCGCGCTGCGTATACGCTCCGCTGGGGAGTGCTTTCCAGCGGGCGTAAACGCTGCTCCGTAAAACCGCTGGCCGCTTGAGCGTGGTGCGCATGCGCAGTCGCGTCTCCGGTCGCCCGCTCCGCTCCGCTGGCCGTAAACCCGCTGGGCTAAAACTCTCTAATGAAGAAGCCTCTATCGCCGACTTAGACACGTGTCACAAACTTCCCATCAGTGGTAAAGGCGAAACCAACATTTTGGTCCGCTTTGTCCGCCGAGATAAGCGCCATGCATTTCTTTCTAAGGCTAGAAAGCACACGCTATCTAACAGGGACCTTGGTCTCAGTGATAGCGGGCGCATCTATGTCAACGAACACTTGACTTACGGCAACAAACAACTGCTGGGAGCAACCATTGCCTGTAAGAAAGAAGTAGGTTGGAAATTTGTTTGGACGAACGGAGGCAAAATCTTTGCACGCAGGGATGAAACTTCTGACAATAAAAATTTATGCACGATCTGACCTCAGTAAAATGACCCATTAGGCATCTGCATCTTTGTCAGCTGGTGACTAGCCAGTCGATATCATGGATTGCCCGCCCCACTGTATTCATTGTGATGCTTCTTGCTTTAACAATAAGTTTACTCCTCTCACAGAAATGTTCTCTGCTATGCATATTAATGTCCGCAGTATGAAGAACAAACGCGACGGTCTAGATATGTTTCTTGGATCAATAAACCGACCGTTTGATGTGCTTTTGTTTACCGAAACATGGCTTACAACGCACGATGATCATCTTCCATTCAAATATTACCAGTATCATGGCCTCCTTCGTTCGAATATGAGAGGTGGTGGCCTTGCCGTGTATGTAAAAAGTTGTTATCCACAGTGTGTGTTAGACGAAATTTCTGTAACAAATTCCAATGTTGAGTGTTTAGCCGTATCACTGTCTAGTGTTATTTTAGCTGTTGTATACAGACCTCCCGCAGTGAACAAACTACCTTTTTTCAAATTTTTCGAGAACTTACTCTTGAACCTCGCCAATTCCCGGTTGCCTTTTGTAATAATGGGTGATATTAATATTAACCTCATGCACGATGATCACAGTACGCGAGAACTTAATAGCCTTATTGCATCTTATGGTTGTTTAAATACTATAAACAAGCCTACCAGAATTAGCGTTGTTACAGCTTCCCTGCTGGATGTTTGTGTTACAAATATGGTATCTCCAGAAACGGAGTCTGGCCTGTTATCTTGTGAAATCAGTGACCATATCCCGATTTTTTGTTTCCTTCCTGTGAAACGCATTAAGACCGTATCTAAAAATGCTACGAGGGTAACTAGGGTAATTTCTGATGAAAATCTCACCAAATTTATGACTCTTATTCAGAATATATGTTGGAAGAACGTATACAGCATATCTGAAGTCAACGCGGCGTATACTGCTTTTCTTGCCAAGTTCATGGAATGTTATAATGCTGCATTTCCTGCAATTGAGGTAAAACACAATTTCCGAAAATCTAGAAAGCTGTGGGTTGATAAACTGTTATATAACAGGATACGTATTAAAAATGAGATGTATCATGACTTTGTACGTACTCGCGATGCAGCCCTTTTTAGAGAATCCAAAAAATTTAGGAATAAACTAAATAAAGGCCTCAAGTTTGCAAAAACAGCTTACTATACAAAACGGTTCTCCAGAATATATAATGATCGAGAGAAAGTTTGGGGGGAGATAAACGAACTAATCAACACAAGTGCAGGGACCACTCGGAAATCGCTGCATCTAATTCCGAAGCTAGCGGAACTCAATTAGCTAACACCATAAACCATTTCTTCATTCAAGCTGGCAAGCCTGCGTTAGATCAAGCTCTGTCTAATGCTCCCGCATGCAACCTCATTATCCCTTTACCTAACTCTATTTCGTTGCTGCCTGTGATCCCACAAGAAGTAGCTACCTACATTGGGAAAATAAAAAACAATGTCTCAGCAGGCCATGACGACATCAAAGCGGTACCATTGAAGTATGTGTCTGCATTATTATGCGAGGTTCTAGCGTATATTATAAATTTCATGTTCACAAGTGGTACGTTCCCAGATGAATTGAAGATTGCTCGTGTTTATCCTGTATATAAAGGGGGAAATCGAAATGAAATCACAAACTATCGTCCCATCTCCGTGTTATCAGTGTTATCGAAGGTATTTGAAGCAGCCATTAATAGTAGATTATTAAAGTTCTTTAGCGTACATAACATTATTAACCCTTCTCAGTATGGTTTTTTGATAAATAAATCTTCTGAGCAAGCATTACTCGCCGCTAAAGAAAAGATCATTGACAACATTGAATCCAGAGCATACACTCTTGGTCTGTTCTTAGACCTCCGGAAAGCTTTCGACTGCGTACAGCATGAAATTCTTTTGAGTAAGCTGAACAGTTACAATATACGCGGAATAGCTCTAAACCTGCTGAAAAGTTATTTAAATAACAGGATACAATACGTTAAATGGAATAATTTTGTTTCGGACCGTTTGCGCATTACCCAAGGCGTTCCGCAGGCGTCTATATTAGATCCACTTTTGTTTTTATTGTATATAAATGACATCTGTAACATACCTGATTCTCCAGATTTGGTTATGTATGCTGACGATACAAATATTTTTTTCACATCACGTACTCTGCCGGAATTAGAAACTGTCGTGAAAGCTTATTTGGTAAAATTATACGCTTGGATGCAGGCGAATAAGTTTAGCTTAAACTTGTCAAAAACGAGGTACATAATTTTCAGACCCATTAATGCCTCTGTTCATTAGACACTTAACCTTATATACGCCAACACAAAACTGCAACAGGTAACAACTCAGAAATTTCTTGGTGTCTGGTTTAATGAGCACTTATCATGGAACACACATATTTCAAAACTTATTACGGACCTTAGTAAAACTGTAGGTTGTCTTTATCGGATCAGCGATCTCTTGCCCATTTCCCTAAAGGTGTCCATATACTATGCACTATTCTTTTCCAAATTGTCCTATTGTGCACTGGTCTGGGGCACTACAACAATAAGTAATTTACAGAAGTTATTGCTTTTGCAAAAGAAGGCATTGCGGGCTATTGAGGGTTACCATGGTAGGCCCGAAAACCTACCAACATTACCACTCTATCATAAGCTTAATTTACTTAAAGCAAATCATGTTTACATATATCGCCTGTTACAGTACATCCATCGTAATCGTTTGTATTCCATTGCTCCAAACCGCCCTCCTTCTAAATATCCCCTTCGGCAACACAGAAACTTGGTCCCTAAAACGAGAACAAATTACGGCAAACAAAAGCTCGATTACCAAATGACAGTTGTTCTCAATAACCCATCTTTAAGCGCCATGTTTGATCTCCCTAAGAATAAATTTAAAAAAGACATAAAAAAGCTACTAATTAGCACTGACTCAATATAATTTCAGTTTTTTACTTAGCGAAGCATCTCTTGTTTTCGTATCAAGTTGTTGAGGTGTGTGTTTTCTTTATCGACTTCATGCCATGTTTATACACTGCCTTCGATTTATGGTGCACTGTCTTTGTATTAAAAGTAATATTTTTCATAGTAATATTGTCGTTTCATGAAATGTAGTTTGTACTATCATAGATTGTGGTTTGTACTATCACACTATGATGCAATGTATTTGATGCAATGTTGTTTTGATGCAATGTATTTTTCACTATCATACTATGTTAATATTTATTTCTGTGTTGCTCACTGCTGTATCGGCTGTTTTGGGGAACTGTGACCTCGTCAGGCTTTACCGCCTTTTGTCGCAGTTCCCTCTTTCATCTTTGAAGGAATATAAACCTCAACTTCAACTTCATATATATATATATATATACTCCTAGAAGAAATGTCACGTCCAGGGCACACTTCACACCTGTTACGCTTGCAAATATTTCATAGCAAAAGTAATCATTATGCACAGCACGTGTTAAAAGTGTTTAGCCAACAGGGCTGCCCTGAAGCGGTGCATATTCTTAGTGATGTCTAGAGCCATGAAGCAATATTGCAGAAGATCGACAGCCTTACAAGGGCCAGGTTGAGAAGAATGCTTATAATGCCTAACTGCTGCGGAAGCCATGATTGACTTAAACGCTGCCCCTTTTGTTCTCGACACAGTTGTCAGACGCTCTACATTGTGCTTGTAAGGCATGCATCCCTGTTTTCAAGGAAGCACACATGCAACAACGTGAAAAATATATGTACATCTGAGTGATGCCCATGTGATAACTATACCTATACTCTTATGTAAATTGCTTGTAGGCCGGTTTATGCGATTTTGCGTGCTACAGTAAGGTTATACATGCCAACATGTATTCTGCAAATTGTGAAGGCCTATTTGTATGGTAAAGTTAGCATTGTTAACATGAATACAACTGAGCACTATTACATGTTCAGTAGTGCCTAGGAGTTTGTGGTTGCGCGCAGTTGTAACCCACAGCATACTACGTACCCAGTGGGTGCAACGAGTGCAAGGTTCAGCAGACCGCTTTGTTCTGCACGTCTCGGCTCGTGCAAGGTATCCTTTCAGAGGGAAACTAATGTCAAGCTTGTTCCTCAGCCGTTAAGGTTCACATACTGTAAGTGAGAAAAAAAACCATGCGTTAAAATTGCAGATCTGTCTGCTGGTAATTTATATTCCGCATGTAATAAACTTCAGCTGAAAGTCTACTCCTCATGGTGCCTTCTGGTCCTTTGTATTCATTTTTCGGTGCTGTTACCATATCTCGATAAATATGCACGTTTACTCCAATTTCTAGCTGGAAACAGCCAAGCTAAAGGTAACGTGCCAAATAGGACGGGCATAAACTGCAAAGCGCAAAGAAAGGCCAGCGCTTGCGATACAGATATGCATTAAATGCATTTTATAACTCACAGGTTGACACATCTGCATTATTCAAGTTTCCACACTTGTTATTATGACTAAATTATATTGATAATTCAAGACACATGTACAAACAATACAAAAAAAGGCAGCGTGAACATAGATATCATTTCTCCAATATTAATAATACTGAAACATAAACAAAATATGTGTAACAGTTAACTAGAGCAAATTCAACAAAAAGTAAGACAAAGTAGGACAAATACTACCGTTACTAACCAACTGTGCATCTATCAGTAACATAAAATACGAAGGCAGTAGCTGAACAGTACATGCACACGTCCATGTTACTTTGCTGTTGGCATATTTTTCTCTCGATTTCTAACCTGTCACTAACGGTATTTGTACAGTGCATCCGTGGCCTAAGACATTTCATTTGCGAGCAGTGCCATGTTCACAAGGCAGGTGCCTCATTCTTGAGTGCACTGATATCACTACACTTGAAAATGTGACGGATTTGAGAGAGCAAACCCTTCCAAAAGTCATCCCTTTTAAGTGCAAGTGGAGGTTATGATATGTGGCGATTAACCGGCGGGTGTTGCATGTAGACCATTGGAGATGCCGGCCGAGGACACCAGGCAGAGTGGGCAGTACTTCTAAGTTAATGCCGTACTTAAAGGCGCCCTTGTGTAACAATGTCGTAAAAATCTACATATAGCTGTACGCAAAAGCAACACACAAGAAATTCATTCTATGCAGTACTGCCACTCACCTTTCGGAGCATTCCTAACACGCTGCCTCTTCCGCCTTAGCGGTAGCTCTGGTTGTGTGTTGTGCCATCGCAGCGCCATCATCTGTGTCTGAATTTTGCATGTCTACAGAGACCTGCCCAGTGTCGGCTGAGAGCGGGCTCTCCGGTGATAGCGGGGCCTCCAGCTCAGCTCGGCAGATTGACGTTAGCAGCTGGGAAGCCGCAGACTCCCCGCAAGCTGCAAAGAACAGCAGTAGAAAAATAATCGCAATGCCACTGCTATGATTAACTTTTGCAAGCCCCACAACCGAATGGAAGGAAGGTATACTGCTGCCATGACCGCATCCTTCACACACACGCACAACACACACACACGCACACACACACACACGCACACACACACACACACACACACAAAAACGCGCGCGCGCGCGCGCAGACAAATCATTGCCTTTAAACGGTAGATAACATTATAATTTTTCCCCCACGTGCAGCTTGTGCTCTTTCAGGCTGATAGGCAAACAGTTAATTCATTTCAGTGCCCACAACCACCACACGAGATATTCGGCAATTATATTTTTATTCCAGCTTTAGAAAGATCATCCTCATGCTATTCGCTACGAGGCCTGAAACTGCTCATGCGTAATATGCATTCTGCGTTCGCGACTCGAAGGAATTTGTAGTGGATTTCGAGTAAGCAAGATTACAACACTTGCCGTCCGTCAGTCTGTCGTCTGCCCGGCTTCTCTCAGCGTCCATCACCTTCAATGCACTGTCCCTCACATGCTGCGCTGCGCGCATTTAGGCAGCAGCCGAAAACGACGCCATCAGCGCCTCTTTGCCTGTCGCCGTTGGGCTGCCTTTCCTGGGCACTGTTCTTGGCGTGTGGCCGAACTACCAAGCCATGTCTGAAACTTCCTGCAGCAATCCGTGCAGCTCATTGTACTGCTCCTCTGTTCCAGATCTGAGAAGGAGAGCGCAGGATGGGTAATGTGATCACAAATGCGAACTCAAATTAGGATGTAGACGTGCACACTTACTTGCGCAGGTTAGCCCTGTCCCGTTGTCGAAAATATCCCACGGGAAGGTCCACTCTGTCGCGCACTGCACGGAGTGTGAGCTCGCGCCCCCCTGCTGAAGAATCGTTTTCCCTAGTTTGCTCCCACAAGCGAGTGTTTTCGAGTGGGTTCGTCGCTACCACTTCGCGCAGAAGACACAAATATTAATCAATGCGGCACATCTTTCTAGGTTTGCGGCCTGTGAGTTCTGCAGATGCCGTCGAAGCACATGTTGCACCGGTGACTGCCATATTGGAACTCGTTTCTGCCCCGACGAAGGACGAGACCAGAACGCTTTGCGTGAGACGCACTCGCCAAGCCGCTCCGCCAAGACGCCGCGCGAGCGGAAGTGCCGGTCAGCTTGCCCGCTCACATCTGAGCGTATGGCGCATGCGCAGTAACGCCCGCGTCCTGGCCGAGTGGAGCGGAAGCACAAATACGCTCTGCTAAAACACTATTTTCAAAGAGAGAGCGCATCCTTTCTCGCACTCAGGATAGCATCGATAGGACTATTGAAGGTTTGGTTACCGCTTTCTGAGCATGAAATATTTTTACCTGCCCTTGTTGGCGACCTTCACGTGACCTTGAGCCAAAAGGCCGAGCCGTTATCCGGGCAAGTTGCGAAAACAAAACGATATGTATCGGGAAACTAGTGAAACCTTAACAAAAAGGCGGTCTCTGGTCCCCGACCCTTCATAGAGGACCGCATTACATGCGCTAGCAACTGCCCAAACATGTTGCGAAAAATTGCTTCCGAGTTTTTCCTTTTTGTTCCCAATATCACGCAAGCTATAACTGCCAGTACGCTTCCAGTCTATGCGACCAATGGCTGCATAGACTGAGCGTGAGACCTGGGAGCAAGTTTTCAAGGAAACTGGCAAACGATGGTCACTTGCGGTCGTTGAACAACACACAGAAGAAAGAATCTTTTCTTCCGTCATGTTCAACAGAACCAAAACGAAAGTGTAGTGTTGAGAGGTATAGAGGTCAACATGCATAGCAAGTACAGGTTGCTGAAAAACACAAACACATTTTTGACTTCATTTTAGTAAACTTTGGGTTCCCACAAAAATATCTATCATTCAGAATGCTTTAGAGCGATTATAGGCAAAACGGTTGCGCGTATATAGTAAGTTCAGCCGGGACTAATGCGCCGCTCGCGGTTTGTGCCGTGTGGCTGAGCCACACCTGCCTCACCGTTGAACGCTTTATGCAGTTCTTGTAAGTATAAAAGCTTCCGCGTGACAAGAGATATTACTTCAATATTGTCTTGCTTTAGCAGCCGACTGTCGAAGGATCTGGCCAACCTTCCGCATGAAAGTGGAACACCAAACCTTCAGCGCGTGGGGCTGTTTCTTGGACCGCCCTTTGGCATTCTCAGAATAATTATGCTGACCCTTGTAAAGCTTTATAAATTTACGTGTTCGCTAATCTTTTTCCGGCCATGTGATACGCCGAGATTTTGTGGCACCATGGCCACACACTAATTTGTTTCCAGTATTCCTCAAAGCATGCCCCGGTCTACCTGGGGAATACGTGCTGCGTCCCTGTAGTTGAACATTGCAGCGCTGCTTCTTAAGCATAAGTACCTAAGTAAGCCCAGTCATTGTATGTTACGCAATGAAGTAGCCATTGTAATGAATGTCTGACGTTCAATTGTGTGCATACTATTGATATTGTCTGCGAAATCGACGTCAAGCTTCGCCTCCGGTTCTCTTTCACTGAATGTAAGCGCTCCAATAGGGTGTAAAAAAAGACGAGGATATGTTATGTTGTTGGTTTCGTGAATACACAGAGAGTGTTCGTCTAAGCGAAACGGCTGATGGTGAAGTATGAGATTACGCAAAAGAAAAAAAATGACGCACTTCTGCGATGGTGCAATGCACAGTTTAGACGGCCTTTGAGCCCGACTCGCGCTAAGGGCTCGTTGTACGTACCGGGCAGTATTTCAATCGATCTGTTCTTGAGACGGTTCTCGTTGATGAGTGCGAACTTGCATTTCTCGGATGGCAGAGGAGGCGACAGCTGCTTCAATTTCTGCACGAGAGAAGAAAGTGGACACTTCATCTTTCGCTTAAGTTGGAGCAGCCGAACTATGGCGCATTTGGTTGAAAACGGCATTGCAAGGCGCCACTGTTGAGCTCTGAATACAGACTTACGGTTTACTTTCACCGGGAAAATATACAGAACGAATGATGCCGCATAGGCCTCATTTACTTCTTCCACTATAAATGAGGAGAAAGGGGTAAGGCGAGGGGCCTGATTTTTATTATTCATATCGTAAGAAGTCAGCAAACACTGCCACCAAGGACTACATAGGGGAACTTACTTTTACTTAATAAATGAAATAAAGAAACGATAAATTAATGGAAATGGAAGTGAATGAAAATACAATTTGCCACAGATGGGGAACGATGCGAAGGTTGTTGGATCATTCCTCGCCTGCGGCAAGTTCTTTTTTCATCCATTTTCATTTCCAATAATTTATCGTTTCTTTATTTCATCTATAGGTACAAGAGTTTATTTCCCCTATGCTGCCATTGGTGCCAATTTTTGTTGGCTCCTTATGATATTCGCCTATAAATGTAACTTAATATTACCAACTGCGGTCCCAACTTGGCCCTGGGAACTTTCCGGGGCCACTCCTCTATTTCAGTTCGTGCATTGGAATTACAAGTAAATTCTGTGTTTTTGGTGTGCCTGTGGTCCTTATGCTTTTGTTCCCGGATGCACATAACGACAGCCACGTTGATGAGCGTCAAACATTAAAAATTGCAACACGGTTATAGGTGCTCATCTTATTTATTTATCCAGTTATTTATTAACAAATACTGCTGTCTCACATTTGAGGCATAGCATGAGGGAGTAAGCTCATTATTACAACATACAATCAACATGTCACAACTAAAGAAACTTCTTTTACAAAACGCTTATGTGGGAATTCTCCGAGACAAGTGTGTAGGTTATTCCACAATTCAGTGGTAAATGGCACGAAAGAAGACTTCAAAGTATCTAAGTAACATTGCAAGGGAACAATATTCGAAAGATTTGCTCACCGTGCTTCCAGTGCTGAGGAGCTAACAAATGTCACAGGCACACCGATGTAAACAGGAGCATGTACACTCTTGTGCTACATTATAATACTTTCACACGTGCGTCACACGGTTTAGGAGGCCAAAAGAAGCATATACAGTGCTAAAAAGCGGGCACGTCCTGTGCTACCGGGGCTTAGCGGAGAGAAGAGAACTAGGCGTCGGATTCCCGATTAATAAGAATATAGCTGGTAACATACAGGAATTGTACAGCATTAACGAGAGGGTGGCAGGTCTTGTTGTGGAACATAATAAGAGGTACAAAATGAAGATGGTACAGGTGTACGCCGCTACATCCAGTCATGATGACCGGGAAGTCGAAAGCTTCTATGAAGACGTGGAATCGGCGATGGATAGAGTGAAAACTAAATACACTATACTAAAGGGCGACTTTAGTGCTAAAGTAGGCAAGAAGCAGGCTGGAGACAAGGCAGTGGGGGAATGTGGCATAGGCACTAGGAATATCAGGGGAGAGTTATTAGGAGAGTTTGCGGAACAGAATAATATGAGGATAATGAATACCTTCTTCCGCAAGCGGGATAGCCGAAAGTGCACGTGGAGGAGCGCGAACGGCGAGACTAGAAATGAAATAGACTTCATACTCTGCGCTAACCCTGGCATCATACAAAATGTGGACGTGCTCGGCAAGGTGCGCTGCAGTGACCACAGGATGGTAAGAACTCGAATTAGCCTAGACCTGAGAAGGGAACGGAAGAAACTGGTACATAAAAAGCCGATCAATGAGTTAGCGGTAAGAAGGAAAATAGAGGAATTCCAGATCAAACTACAGAACAGGTACTCGGCTTTAACTCAGGAAGAGGACCTTAGTGTTGAAGCAATGAACGACAATCTTGCGGGCATCATTAAGGAGTGTGCAATGGAAGTCGGTGGTAACTCCGTTAGGCAGGATACCAGTAAACTATTGCAGGAGACGAAAGATCTGATCAAAAAACGCCAATGTATGAAAGCCTCTAACCCTGCAGCTAGAATAGAACTGGCAGAACTTGCGAAGTTAATCAACAGGCGTAAGACAGCTGACATAAGGAAGTATAATATGGATCGAATTGAACATGCTCTCAGGAACGGAGGAAGCCTAAAAACAGTGAAGAAGAAACTAGGAATTGGCAAGAATCAGACGTATGCGTTAAGAGACAAAGCCGGCAATATCATTACTAATATGGATGAGATAGTTGAAGTAGCTGAGGAGTTCTATAGAGATTTATACGGTACCAGTGGCACCCACGACGACAATGGAAGAGAAAATAGTCTAGAGGAATTCAAAATCCCACAGGTAACGCCGGAAGAAGTAAAAAAAGCCTCGGGAGATTTGCAAAGGGGGAAGGCAGCCGGGGAGGATCAGGTAACAGCAGATTTGTTGAAGGATGCTGGGCAAATTGTTCTAGAGAAACTGGCCACCCTGTATACGCAATGCCTCATAACGTCGAGCGTACTGGAATCTTGGAAAAACGCTAACATAATCCTAATCCATAAGAAAGGAGACGCCAAAGACTTGAAAAATTATAGACCGATCAGCTTACTGTCCGTTGCCTGCGAACTATTTACTAAGGTAATCGCAAATACAATCAGGAACACCTTAGACTTTTGTCAAGCAAAGGACCAGGCAGGATTCCGTAAAGGCTACTCAACAATAGATCATATTCACACTATCAATCAGGTGATAGAGAAATGTGCGGAATATAACCAACCCTTATATATAGCTTTCATTGATTACGAGAAAGCATTTCATTCTGTCGAAACCTCAGCAGTCATGGAGGCATTACGCAATCAGGGTGTAGACGAGCCGTATGTAAAAATACTGAAAGATATCTATAGCGGCTCCACAGCCACCGTAGTCCTCCACAAAGCAAGCAACAAAATCCCAATAAAGAAAGGCGTCAGACAGGGAGATACGATCTCTCCAATGCTATTCACAGCGTGTTTACAGGAGGTATTCAGAGACTTGGATTGGGAAGAATTGGGGATAAAAGTTAATGGTGAATACCTTACTAACTTGCGATTCGCTGATGATATTGCGTTGCTTAGTAACTCAGGGGACCAACTGCAATGCATGCTCACTGACCTGGAGAGGCAAAGCAGAAGAGTAGGTCTAAAAAGAAATGTACAGAAAACTAAAGTAATGTTTAACAGTCTTGGAAGGGGACAGCAATTTACAACAGGCAGCGAGGCACTGGAAGTCGTAAGGGAATACATCTACTTAGGGCAGGTAGTCACTGCGGATCCAGATCATGAGACGGAAATAATCAGAAGAATGAGAATGGGCTGGGGTGCGTTTGGCCGGCATTCTCAGATCATGAACAGCAGGTTGCCATTATCTCTCACGAGGAAAGTGTATAATAGCTGTGTCTTACCAGTACTCACCTACGGGGCGGAAACCTGGAGGCTTACGAAAAGGGTTCTACTCAAATTTAGGACGACGCAACGAGCTATGGAAAGAAGAATGATAGGTGTAACGTTAAGGGATAAGAGCAGATTTGGTGAGGGAACAAACACGAGTTAATGACATCTTCGTTGAAATCAAGAAAAAGAAATGGGCATGGGCAGGACATGTAATGAGGAGGGAAGATAACCGATGGTCATTAAGGGTTACGGACTGGATTCCAAGGGAAGGGAAGCGTAGGAGGGGGCGGCAGAAAGTTAGGTGGGCGGATGAGATTAAGAAGTTTGCAGGACGGCATGGCCACAATTAGTACATGACAAGGGTTGTTGGAGAAATATGGGAGAGGCCTTTGCCCTGCAGTGGGCGTAATCAGGCTGATGATGACACGTGCGACTCAGGCGATAGGAGGCCAGCGTACACAGACGGGGAGAACTTGCGATCATATCGCTTGCAAATGAGCCTAACAGCTTTCTTCTCCCCAGTCTCAAGCTCTGATACGTCGGATGCGCAGGGAGCTTACCAGAAAACAGATGCTTATTCTAGACAGAACCTGACAAGGAATTTATAAGCTGCTAGGTTACATTCCTTGGTTACTGTTTCTAGTTTTCTTTGAAATATCGAGGTTGCTTTAGGGTCCCGGCACAAATTAAATCTACGTGCTGGTGCCATTTTAGGTTCGAAGAAAAACTTACTCCAATATACTTTAACTCGGTGAAATAAGTTAAACTTATGATCATTAGTGTAGGCTGATTACAGGGGTTGCTTCTTGTTCCAAAAAGTCACAGATACCGTTCCACTGAACTTATTTTCATTTTCCAGGCCTTACTACAGTTGCAAAAGCTATTGAAGGTCTTATTGAGCATCTCCTGATTGTTGACACTGGCAACCTTAGAGTACAAGACACAGTCACTTGCATACAAATGGAACTGAACAGCAGTGTTAGTAGCAAAGTACACGACATCCTTGTATATAGTAAATCATACTGGTCTTAATACTGTCACGTGGTAGTGACAGTTGAGGACACAGCAAGAAAACTGTGAATGGCGAAACTAACTTTATTGGGTGCACTTGTGCCCAGAAAAACAGGCTACACTCAATGATAAACGAATACGGAAAACACAGCCGGCGATCGTCGAAAATCTGATCAGCGGGTCAAGAGCGCCGGCTTTTATACATCAGTCTTTTTCCATTGTAACCGCTTGGACTCATGTGCCTTTCACAAAGTTCTACATTATTCGCGTCGCGCACACTTGCAATCAAATTACACAAGGTTCGGTCCCAGACAGGGGATTGAAGCATGGATAACATTCCAGAAACTTTCCCTACATGCAGGCGCGTCCTGCGCTTTGCGATAACATTTCTTAGGCGGTGAAACGCGTCGCCCGATAAAGACAAAAAAGCACACGTGTCAATACGGAGCCCTGCGGGCCACCGGAAGAAATACCGATTGAAGGTGAGTGCTCTTGATTAAATTTTCTTATTAGGTTTTCCCCAAATTCTTTATGAGGTAAATAACGGAAGGAACCAAGCAGGTCCTTGCAGAGTTCAATATTACTGGAAAAAAAAGCTGTATTTAATAGTGTTGGTGCGAGGAAAAAAGACCGATAAGTTTAAGTGATTGCTGTTTTTCGTGACTAGGGACTGTGTACGGGTCAGATATGTTTTAGGGGAAGCATAATGTGGAGAGTAAAATAGAGAGTGTAGAAATTTCCGAGAATTAATGTGACGACGGTGGGAAAGAGGAGCTAACTGAGCATATAGGTCTGCATATACCATATAACCGAGCATATAGGTCTGACAATTGGTCTGCGAACACTGAAGTCGCACCGCATAATATCACGTCTTTGCTTGCTGCACTCTTCTTTTTTTACAATCCAGGCTCAAGGCACCACCTTCTTAAACCACCATTACGAACTTCCTCTCGTTTAAGTCACAGCTCTGCCATAGCACGTTTACCCGGCGGCTCATGCGCCATGACAACTTCCTTCTTTCCTGATGCAATCGTTTATTGGAATGCGCTCCCTGACAACTTCGTTACCTGTACTGACAGCAAAAAATTTCGTGAATACCTAACAAATCACTTTGAATAACTTTCTGTTGCCAGTGTACATCGTCCATGAACCCATCATAAACCATTCGGAATAGTCTACCCTTGTCAACCCTTCCACATAGTCTTTTTCTTTTGTTTCTTTTATTGCGAATGTATTGCCGTGTTCTTTCAATTCGAATTTTTTATCTGATTGTGTAAAGTCGCACAAAATCAGCAATGTGTTTTTTTTCGTTGGTTTGCACGACACCACTCTTACACGTGTTTGTATTGCCCCCCTCCCCCCCCCCCCCCCCCTTGTGTAATGCCTTCGGGCCTTCAAGGTGATAATAAATGAAAAGAAATGATATATGTAGATGAGCTGACGAAAACAAAACATTGTCATAGCGACGGTATATAAAACGAACCGCCTTTTTCTCAACAGATTCAATTTTGTGGATGTCCGAAATTTTGTAAGGGTTCCATATGGTAGCCGCATAATCAAGACTATGCCTTACAAGTGTTTTGTACGTAATTAGTATAGTTTCATTCGGGGCAGCACTTAGGGTTCGGGACAGGTAACCAAGTTTCCTTAGTACTTTATTGCGAGTTGTTAGAATATGTTCTGACCAGGATAACCTTGAAGTGAAAAGGACCCCTAAATACGTATATTCATATGCGCGTGGCAGAAAACTGCATTTATAGGAGTAATTGAATTATGAGCAAACAGCATGCTTGTGAAAGGACATGATGTCTGTTTTTCTGAAGTTGATGTTCATTTGCCAGAGTTCGCGCCATTAACAAAAAACTACTAAAAGATTGATTCAGAGTGTTATGACCATTAGATGCAGAAATGACATATTAGAGAACGCAGTCGTCAACGTAAAGCCGATTTTTTATTGAAACAGTTTGCAATGTCGTTAATATAAAGCCAAGAAAAGCAATGGCCTTAAATAGAACCCTGGGGTACTCCAGAAGATACTCATGCGTCAGGAGACTTGAATGAATTAAAAGAAACATACTGCGAACGATCATAAAGAAAACTACGGATCCAGTCAAGAAGAGGGTTCGGGATAACATTCATTTGGGCGAGATGGTTCATACTTGAAACAGGAAGGAACAGCGCCAACTGAGACGTTCACGAGAGGGAGAGTGACACAGGACAAGCGTCAACAAGACAAGACACAGGACAAAGCGCTTGTCCTGTGTCGTTCTCCCTCTCGTGATCGTCTTAGTTGGCGCTGTTCCTTCCTAATTTGAAGAATAGGTTTATTAAGCATACGGCTTAGTTTATGCAATAGTTTAGTGTGTGGTACAGCATCAAATGCTTTGGAAAAATAAATGAAGAGCGCATCTACTTACTGACCTAGATCAAGAGCAAAACTGATGTCATGTGTAAATTCAGTTAATTGAGTCACTGTGCTAAAACCGCTACAAAACCCATGCTGAGCGCTGCATAAAGTGTGATTTGACTCTAAAAAAGTGATAATGTGTTTATAAATTATGTGTTCAAGGAGTTTGCATACATGAGAAGTTAAAGAAATGGGTCTATAATGAAGAACAAATTGTTTTTGCCCAGATTTGGACAATAGAATCAATCTAGCCCGTTTCCATGAACAAAGAAGTGTATAAGTAGACACTGATTTCTGAAAAATTAATCTCAGGTATTGACAAGTTCAAAGCGCAGAACGATGAAGGAACACATTGCTGACATTGTCTGGACGCAGCCTTTTTTGGCGTCAAGATTTAAAATAGGGTTCAGGGATCCTTGCCGAGAAATTGTAATACTGTTAATTGCACAGGGCATGTTTGTTCTCGTGGAGCAGGGATGTATTACGTCATTGTCCTGTGTAAACACAGACTGAAAATATTCATTGAATGCTTTAGCAATAGCGCCAGTATCACTTATTTCGGAATCATATAATAAAAATTTCTGGGTGGTGTTTTTCATAGGCGAAATCGAGCTCCAAAATTTTCGCGGGTTATTTTTAATTAATTTAGGAGCAGTGAACTGATAATAGAAGTTCTTAGCTGCATCAATTTGTTGACGGAGTTCTTTCTTCTTAAAGCGAAACTGGTCATTTGTTTCAGCATCATATAGCACTTTTGACGTGCTCTTGCTACTCGACGCTTCAAATGTGGCATTGCCCTTGTCATCCAAGGAAGGTCAAGATTTTTCTTCATTTTAATGGCACAAAGCGCTGTATGCAAGTATGAACAATGTTTTCAAAATCTGATACTATAGTATTGATATCACTGGTAGTGCATAACTGGGAGAATCTGTGGAATGAAATGGTAAATGTATCAAGAATGGACGTATCATCTGCATGATTATAATCGTAAGAGCCTATATATTTATAGTGGCACCTTGAAAATGGAAGATTAATAGTAGCAATAACAGCTTTGTGATTGGAAATACCGTCAGTAATCTCACACCTAAAACTGAGCATGTGATGGTGGGCTAGTTGGTTAAGCATGATTACAAAAACAACGCCGAATAAAACAACACACGAAGAAGGGGGACACGAGACAGCACGTAGGCGCACTCGGCATTCGGCGCCATCTTTGTATTCAAACTTAAAGCCACTTGTAAGGAGCGGTGCATTTAGGAATATCAAATCTAGTATAGATGACTCTATAGTAGGAGTAGCTACAATTTGTTTCAATCCAAGGTATAGTGAAAATCCAAGCAACTCTCTAAAATGAGGGATGCCGGACGACGTCTCCCGAGGCAGCATCCATGGCCTCATACAGGAAGAAGCACCTCAGAACTCATGGCAAGAATACGAGCACCGGCACGATACACCGTTTTTCACGCCCGAGTTATGAAACAATCGACCACGGCAGTCGTATTTTTTGAAGGACCGCACGTTCCTTACTACATCACCTTCCAGAGCGTAGGCTTCCGCTGCAGAACATATCGCAAGTCAATGCAGTACTGCCGCACCTGTGCCAACACGCGACACCACCAAGACGTCTGCCCGAAACCAATCCCAGATTTCTGCTAAAAATACGGCAAGATTGGGCAACCACAAGACCACGACTGCAAATGGACCTGCAAGCTCTGCGGAAAAGTGCACAAAACTGTTAGTACAGAGTGCAAGAAGAGACTCGGGCCAAATCCTCCACCCTACATATACGGCAACAGCGCCTCAACAGACTACAAGAAAGAGATAAGCGCTGGAGCTCCAGCAGTGCGAAATCCTGGCCACTGAACCCACCAAATGAAACAGAAGCAATATCTCCGCAGTCTTATCCACAACCACACCGGATCAGCAGAACCCTCCTGCGAGAAAAACAAAAAAACTATGGACTGACGCACCCTCGCCCGCGTCAACTCGCAGCAAGAAATAGTCTGGAAAACAGAATTCAGAACTCGACCGACCCTTCCCGCAGGCCGAACTCTACGAAGCCCTATCCAAGCTGACTAGAAATACCAGCCTCGGCAAAAACTGCATCTTTAACAAACACCTACGCAACCAACATCAGCAGGCCACCGAGGCTCTCCTCCGTTACTACAACGAGTGCTAGGAAAAAGGAGAGCTGCCTGCTGTATGGAAGCACTCGGAGATCACCATGATCCCCAAGCCCAACAAATCTCTCAGCCTCGAGAACGCACACCTGATCTCTATGACCTCGTGCGCTGGAAAGCTTTTCGAACATATGGTGCACGACCGAATTACCAAGAACCTGGAAGACAACGGCCACCTACCGTACACCATGTTCGGCTGCAGGCCGCACCTTTCAACGCAGGACGTACTCTGACAACTAAAATAAGGCCTCCTAGATCAACTAAACATTGGAAGAAAATACTCCATAGTGGCAGTAGACGTCAAGGGAGCCTTTGATAATGTTAGCCACGACGCGATCCTCAACAATCTCGAAGGCACCGGCTGCGGCACTAGGACCTACGCGTACATCAGAAACGTTCTGATGGACCGCACGGCAGCCGCCGGGATCTGCAACATCCGCAGTGAAAGCTTCCTACTTCCAAACAGACGCACCCAGCAAGGGTCGGTCACTTCACCGCTACTCTTTAACGTACCTATGATGAAGCTACCCTAACTCCTGGAGACCATACCAGATCTGCATCACGCGATGTATGCTGATGACATCATGCTCTGGACCAGGTATATGAACACTGGAAGAAAAGAAAGCAGCTTACAAGAAGCCGTAGACACCATCGAAAACTATCCAAAACTGCGGCCTCCGCTGGGCCTCCGAGAAGTCTGAGCACCTTGTCCTAAAAGCTAGAACGAGAGGCCGGCCACTCAGCTACGAAGAGCCCAACCCCAGTGTCACCCTCAAGGGGACAACAATTCCGAAAGTCGACACTATACGAATACATGGGCTCCACACCCACAAGGACGCATCGGCAGCTACCAGCCTACCAAGCGCACCCTTGTGCAACTCACACCTCGTCAAGAGGATCTCAAGCCAAAGAAGCGGGCTCAAGGAGCAAGGCACGCTAAGAATAAAACAAGCACAGTTTACCAGCCGCATCACGTACGGCACGCCGTACTTGGCTTTCAAGAACACTGAAAAAGAAAAGCTCAACGTCATAATAAGGAAGGCAATCAAAGCCGCCCTGGGACTCCATGCCATGGCCTCCACTACACGCCTCCTTAAAATGGGCGTCCACAACACATGGGAGGAGCTCGCCGAAGTGCACAACAGCCAAGTGGAACGCCTCAAGCTCACGCCCACCGAGAGGTGAGTACTCCGACACCTGAACTTCAGCGAGGCGTACTACGCCGCAGACACGGACAAGAAAGAGTGAATCCCACTGGACGTTCGAGAGAGCATTTGCGTCGCACGTTTCCCGCGCAACATCAATCCCATATACCACAAGAATAGAAGACAGGCTAGAGCCAACGCCATCATACGAACTTTCAAGCACGCCCGCTACACTGACGCGGTCAATTATCCGCATCGAAACGCGTACGCTTCTCAGCGTCGTAGACTCCAGAGGCCGCGAGTAAGCATCGGCAAACGTCAAGGCACGCAACCGGGAAACGGCTGAATAAGCGGCAATCGCTCTCGCCACCACCACATTCGCAGACGCATCAGTTATATTCACGGACTCTCACGCCGCCTCTAGAAGCTTCTCGAGGGGCCGCATCTCGGCCGATGCACTGATGATGTTAAGAAGAAGCACTCCGCTCCCGTGCACCTGCGTAACGTGGGTACCCGGACACGAGGGACTACAGAGTAACGAAGCGGCCCACGCCGCTGCCTGCGAGCACGTCAGCCGGGCTCCCCTCACCCTACGCGATTTCCGACCCACGACAGAAGAGGCGTAGCCCATACCCATCATATTACACTACAGACTCGAACGTCGAATGCACCCTCCACAGTACCCTAAACTCGGCAGAGAAGAAAGCATGATCCTTAGACGCCTGCGAAGTAAAAGGTACGCTCGCGGAACGATAATGCACCGCCTCTACCCGACACTCCACGGCTACCTGTGCCCACTCTGCAACGTACCTGACACCTTGGCACACTTGCTACTAGAATGCCCTTGGCAAGAAGGGAGCGAAATGAAACCGACAACCGATGCAAAACGAGCACAAGAAGCAAATGAAGACCACCTATTCCAAACATGGGAAGCCAAGCTCGCCATCGGCGACCTGGAAGACCAATGACAACTCGTCGCCAGGGCCAAGAGGGCAGTAGATGCCAGAGGATTCCTGGACTAAAGAGCCTGCCCACCTTAGGTTGATACCGGGCCTCGCTCGGGACAGTGTTTCGAATAGGAGGAGGAGGAATAAACTTTTATTGTAAAACCAGCACTTTATGATGGCCGGGCATAAGCCTCCCACGAAGGGACGTCGAGGGCTTGCCTCGCCGCCGCCTCGCGGGCGTGCAGGGTCGCCCAGGTTTGGGCGTCGAGGGCGGAGCTCCGCAGAGCCTCATGCAACCTCGACGAGAGAGTCGTGGTGTTAGTCTGGGTGTACTGTGCTGGGCACTGCCATAGCATATGCGGAAGCGTAGCCGGGTGAATTCCACAGCACCGGCAGTTGGGCGTAGTGTAGACGTCCGGAAATATAAGGTGGAGGCGGGCGGGTGAAGGGTACGTGTTTGTTTGTATTAGACGCAGGGTGGTAGCCTGCGCCCGGCTGAACTTTGGGTGAGGCGGGGGAAGATTCGGCGACTGATGTAAAAGGCCTTAACGAGATTGTTATAAGTTGTCAGGTTGTATCTGGTGTCCAGCTCATCTCCAGTGACTCCGGCGCGGTTGACTAGGCCTCGCGCAATGGAGTGGGTGACCTCATTGAGATTGGGGAGGTGTGGGTGGACAGGGCCCGCATGGGCCGGGATCCATGTTAGGGAGATTATGCTGTCTTTATAGTGTGGTGCCTGGCAGAGGATGCGAAGAGCTTGGGGAGAAATACGGCCTTTGCTGAAGTTAGTAACGGCTGAGCGAGTCACACACTGTGGTGTGACAGGTGGGATCTAAAGTGGCCCGGGCGATGGCCACCTCTTCAGCCGTCTCGGCAGTGGGGGTAGTGACGCTGCAGGCGTGGTGTAGGGCTCCATCGCCTGTGGCGACGGCCACAAATCATGTGCCATGGGAGTTTTGGGCTGCGTCATCAAATGTGACGCCAGGTACGTGGGCAAGGGCTTTTATGATAGCTCCGGCCCGAGCTTGGCGCCGGGCCCTGTTATATTCAGGGTGCATATTTCTAGGGATAGGGTCTATGTAGATCCAGCTACGGATGTCGGTCGGGATCGGTTGTTTGGGGCCCTGTTGCTGATGGTAGGTGAAGCCAAGCGTGAACAGAATAAAGCGCCCCGTTTCAGTAAGGGTGAGCCGTTCAAGCTGACAGCGTTGTTGGGCTTCAATGAGTTCGGAAAGGTTGTTGTGAACTCCCAGTTGGTTGAAGAGTTCAGTGCTGGTGCAATGCGGGAGCCCAAGTGCTTGCTTGTAGACCCCTCGTATGAGGGTGTCGAGCTTGTTTTGCTCAGCCCGGTACCAGTTGAGGTACGCAGCAACGTAGGTAATGTGGCATATGACAAAGGATTGGACGAGTCGGAGACGGCTTTCTTCTCTGAGTCCTCCTCGTCGGTTAGATATACGTTTAAGATGTCGTAGGGTGTTTTGAAATTGGGCACAGATCTTGTTGAGAGCCAAGGCGTTGGAGCCGTTGGTCGAGATGGTGAGACCGAGAACCCGGATACTAGGGACGTGTGGGATAGGACTGCCATCTTGAAGGCGTAGGGTTATGGCGTCACAGGGTCGGTGATCAGATTGGTGTTTGGGAGGGCGACCCCGCTGAATGGGCTTGTACAGCAGAAGCTCCTATTTAGCCGGCGAACAGCGCAGTTTGGTCCCTTGGAGATAGGCTTCAACCGTGTCAATCGCCGTTTGGAGGGCTGATTCCACTTGACCATCACTGCCTCGGTACGACCAGATGGTGATGTCGTCGGCGTAGATGGTATGGTTGATATTGTCGACTTGCTGTAGCTTGGCAAGGCCAATCATGACTAAGTTCAAGAGCATGGGAGAGATAACTGAACCTTGCGGGGTGCCTTTGCTGCCAAGGGGAAGCTGGTCTGATTGCAAATCCCCGGCCGAGAGGGTAGCCGTGCGATTGGAGAGAAAGTCACGGATGTAATTGTACGCTCGTTCTCCTAGGTGGTGGTTGGAGACCTGGTCAAGGATAGCTGCATGGGAAATGTTATCAACGGCTTGAGTGAGGTCGAGTCCGAGGATGGCTTTCATGCTACGGGAACGATTGTTTAGCACTTGATGTTTGAGCTGCAACATAGCGTCTTGAGTAGAAAGGTGAGGGCGAAATCCAATGATGGTGTGGGGATAGAGAGAGTTGTCCTCGAGGTGACTGTTGATGCGTGCTTAGAAGGCGTGTTCCATCACCTTGCCTACGCATGAAGTGAGGGAGATGGGCCTTAAGTTATTGAGGCTAGATGGTTTGCCAGGCTTTGGGATTAGGATAACGTTGGCAGTCTTCCAGGCGGCTGGAAGGGCACCACTGCGCCCGCAATCGTTGATGTAGTCAGTCAGATGGGACACGGACTCGTCATCGAAATTGCGAAGGCTTTTCTTAGTGACCCCGTCTCGCCCTGGAGCAGAACGACCGTTAAGCTTGCGTAGAGCGGCATGTATTTCAGATACGCTGAAATCGGAGTCTAGAGTAGGGTTGGGGCTACCGATGTAATTGCTGTGTGGAGTGACTTGTCCCCTGGAGATATATCTGGTGCAGAGGTAGTCAAGCACCTGTTGTGGACCTTGCTTAAGGGTCTCCGTATAAAGGAGCTGCTGCAGCCGATCCTGTTGGGTGGTGCGGGTGGTGGTATTATCAAGCAGATGTTTGAGGAGTTTCCACGAGAAAGGGCGATGAAGTTGTCCATCCACCATGTTACACAGCTCAGTCCATTGTTGCCGGCTGAGGGTTTGACAATGCTCCTCGATGGCTGTGTTCAGTTTGGAGATCTTACTTCTGAGGCGACGGTTTAGGCGCTGCCCCTTCCATCGAGCTAAGATGGAGGCTTTAGCCTCCAGAAGATGGGCGAGGCGGCTATCCATGCGTTCAACTGAGGCATCTGTAGTTACCACCCGAGTGGCTGTTTGAACATCAGTGCGTAGCGCCTGCATCCAGGTGTTAATGTCGGTAATGCCTTCTGCTGAGGTAGAACCTATGCGTATTTTTCGAAAAACATTCCATTCGGTAATGGTGAATTCTTTAGTGGGGGCAGGGGCGGCAGCGAGTTGGGGTAAAGAGAGAGCAACGACATAATGGTCGCTGCCCAGGTCTTGCTGGGTATTGGTCCAGTGTGCATTATTGATATGTTTGATGAACGTGAGGTCGGGGGTAGAGTCCCGGGTAGTGGAAGTACCGAGGCGTGTAGGAAACGAGGGATCCGTGATGAGCGTAAGGCCTAAGTCGTGGTAATCTTGCCAGAAGTTGCGAGCTGCAGCTTCCGTGCGAACGTAGCCCCAGCCTGTATGGGCGAGGTTGAAATCACCGCCGATGAGTAGGGGGTGCGTTCCAGCTACGTGAAGAGCCTTCTTAAAGAGGGTGAGGAAGCGACACCTTGCTTTATCCTTGGGGCTATTGTAAATGTTCAGAAGGAAGATGCATTCTTTCCGTTTACGATTGGGAATTAATTCGAGGAATAGATGTTCGATGTGAGGACTATTGAAATCATGTTCAATAACTGGAATACGACGCCGTACTAGGGTGGAGACCCGGCGAAGAGGGTGGGTGGTATGGAAGGTTTGATAACCGGGGAGCGTGGTCGGGGCGTTGTTGGTTTCTTAAAGTAGGATAGCATCCGCGCGGCGGGTATGTTGGCGTAGGTATTGATTGAGTACAGGTTTTTTATGGTGAAAGCCTCGGTAGTTCCACTGCCAAATGAGGGCGTCTTGATTAGTGTGAGCCATGATGGGAGATGGTGGATGTCGCCATCGGCGTCCCGGAAGGGTCGCAGACGGGGGCGGCATGGCTAGGAGGCGTGAGAATATGAGTTTCCAGGTTGGTCACGCGTTGGAGAATACCAATGAAGGCTTGCTGGATGAAGTTCAGTGCATGTTGGAAAGTGCTAATAGTTGTTTGAAGTGAGATGAGCATGTCTTTAACTTCAGAGCGGACCTGGCCCGTGGCTCCATCTTGCAGGGCTCTCTTCTTGGGGGCGGGAGTCGAGGGGGCCTCCTTACTAGGGGTAGGGACGTTCTGTGCGATAGGTGTAGGGGTTGATGTTTGGGACTGTTTGAGGTCTCTAACCTCCTGCGAGAGTTTAGTTAGGATATCGCGTAGGATGGCGTTCTCGCGCTTAAGCTGAGCTATTTCTGGGTTTTCTGGTGAAAGAGGAGGGTAGGTGACTTGTGTGTTGGCGATCTTACGACCCTCTCGCGAGGTGCCCATGAGAGCGTCTGCGAAGCTCACCTTGCCGTTGTTAGTAGATGTGATGCGTGAAGCCGATGCAGACCGGGATCTTGAGCGTTGTTGCCTGGATCTAGATGGAGTTCTGGAGCGGGAACGGCTCCCCATTGACGGTGTACGAGAGCGCGGCATGGTTCTGGTGCTGAGGGTGGAGCGGCCGGCTTGTTTATAGGTGGCTTGGCTGGTTGTTCGTCCTTCTCCGATACGCTTGCGGATGACGTACGGGGTTTTATATCGAGCGGCACAGCTTTTATCCGCGGTGAGATGGGGACCACCACAGAGCGAGCACTTAGGGTTACAGTTATGGTCGGCGGGGGGGGGGGGGGGGGGGTTGCGGACACCGCAGCCCCGGCATATCTTGTTATTTGGGTAGGGACAAACGTCCATACGGTGTCCGAGGCGGCCACACTGGTAACAAATGTCAATTTGCTTCCGATATAGCGAACATGGGAGTAACGTGGAACCGTAGCGGACCTGATAAGGCACATCCAGTCCGTCAAAAGCGATGATCACTGTTGTAGTAGAAGCGATGCGCTTGGCTGCCAAGGCTGTCGGGTTTCGGGCAGAGACAATTTTGTTGTGGATTTGCTGGGGAGTCTCCGTGAGTGGGATCGCACGGATGACCCCCTTCGTCGTGTGCTCAGCTGCGGTTTCGTATGCATTGACCTCGTGGTTGACGCCGTTCACATGGATAGAGCGGATGCGAGCGTACCGGTCTGCATGGTCCGGGCGATGTGTACTGACGACAACGATGTTTTGTTGCGTATTCGGGCAGACAGTGTCTTCTGAGCTTTCTTCGTCGGTGAGGTTGGCTGCTTGGAGAATGGCGGTGGTTACCACGGGACTGCCGATCTTGGCTATATGAAGGGCGCCCTTGGGGCGGATGACAATCTTGATATCCGTCGGAAGCGGCGGCATGCGGCCCGCCTTCAAAACTAACGGGCTGCCTCGCCCGAGAGCGGGGCCGGCTACTTGGGGCTTGAGATGATTCATCGGCCGGGGTCAAGTTGTCCGTGCCGCGTTTTGAGCGGCGGGATCGCGCAGTGAGCCAGCCAGACTGGGCGGTCACTTCATCTGGCGAAATATCCTGGCCGGCAACCTGGATCTCCATAGCGAAGACAGAGGTGCGGGATCACTCTGGTAGGAGATGTAAACGCCGCGCGCCGAGGCGCGACACGCCGCCGAGACCCAGTCGGTGCAGTCGGAGGCTTAACGACCGGCCAGCTAGGCTTAGCGCGGCGGCGACGTGGCGGGTGGAGAAAAGGTGCGGCTCCCAGGAAAATGGAAAGTCCCACCTGAAACCGAGGTGTCCACAGAGTCCGGAGAACTTCAAGAATCGTTTGGTGAAAACGTTAGGCCTTTAATCACAGAGAAATCTGCGACAACATTTGAGAAAGCCGGAGCCGACATGAAAACATCCGCACTCCTCGGCCTCTTCTTCTTCGACCACCTGCTTCGAATAAAAAACATATTTTTCTCTCCTATTCTTTCTAGTGAAAAGTCGACACACTGAATTAGGTTCATAAAAGAGTCTATGTCATTGAAACATAAAACATCACTTGTGAACGTGTTCCACTGTGAAATGGCTGACGGAAAAAGATAGCGTATGTGAACGTCAACACAACCTAGTAGCAGAAGGATTGTCTTAGAATGATTTAGTCTGGTTGAGCGTTTAGGAGGATCTTGCCGGTAATAACGTGTTATCTGGAAATGACCATGGTATAACGGACTTTAAAACTGATAAATTGATGAATTTTAGCCGATAAAAGGTATTTTTCCCTGCGAGAGGAGTTTTACGTTCACCCTTGCTATCAGAGCTGAGACACTAGACTGCCTTTTGTAATGTGGATATGCAAACCTGACTGCTAATTTTTGAATGCGTTCTATTTTATTGAAAGGTGTTTTTGATGAGGACTCCAGATTATATCAGCGTACTCTAGGCATGGCCTTACTATAGAAAAATCAACATTAGGGCGAGTTCATGCTGGTTGAACATTTTGAAGGGACAGCGCAAGAAAACGAACACAAAAGGCTGCAAGCAGCGCTATCCTGTATATTTCCTGCCTTTTGTCTGCGACGCCTGGCACTGCCCTTTCAAGATGGCTTGATTAGTGTTTTGTACGCGTTTACTTTGAGGTGTGGAGGTGCAGTGCGCATTTTTCTTTTTAAAAAATATAGTTTGTCTTCGGCATTTTGACAATGGTCGAGGTATGTGGCTCCCAGTTAAGGTTAGGCGTCAGTTTAGGTTTTAATGCCTAGCTATTCGTATAGTCGCCTTTGCTGATTATTGAGCTTGCGATCACATATAAAAGATAAGCGGGAGTTTCCTATTTGTGAAGGAAATGTCACGTGTTTTTGTAGTGTTCGGTTTCATGCCTCAAGCGTTGCACCAGGAGTGAATTGTTTGCTTTGAATTGCCGACTTCTATTTGGTCGTCTGAGTTGTGCAAGAGTGTACGCAATACAGTCGTCAGCAAACAGGTGCATCTGAACGGAGTTTTTAAATAAAACTGGATGTCGTTGATAAACATCAAGAACAAGTGTGGCGCGAGAACCTATTATGAGCTGCACTCCAGATTGTTGTTGTCCAATGGTTGTGAAAGATGATCTTCAATTGTCACGCTCTATTTACGATTGTTTAGAAAACTGTTGATCCAGGATATTATTTTATTAGGAATATCAAAAAGCCGATAGTTTTGTGAGTAAATATCCGTGCGGGACTGCGTCAAACGCCTTTGAAAAGCCTATAAAATCGCCTTTAGTTGGTCATTTGTTTAGGTACGCTAGCTATGTCGCGACTCACCTCAGCTAATTTGGTTACTGTTGACAGGACTGATATGAAAGTGTTTCTTATAAAGAAGTTGTTTACTTTCTAGATTAGTTTATGGCCTTAAATATTACGTGTTCCATTATTTTGCATGATGAGCTTGTTAGTGACACTAGGCGGTAGTTTCTTAACTCCAACTACGAGCCCGATTCATGCATTGGAGTTATTGCTGCCTTGTGCCAGTCGTTTGGGAAGATTGAAGTTTAAAGAGAAAAAGAGAATATTTTTAATAGATACTTTGCTGTCCAGCCTACGTATCGGCTTAAGAATGAGACAGTAATCTGATCGGGGCCAGTATATTTTCTAAGATCGTGCTTATGCAATAGAAAAATTATCCGGTATTCACTTACAGGTAATTTTTCCGTGGGTAGTTTGACAGCGTAACGTGTTAAGACTGCTTCAGTAGCATTTTTCGTAAAAAGTGACGGAAAGAAGTTATTCATCTCATTAGCGATTTTTTCGGGATCCTGGACATCTTGATCAGAAATTTTGATTTGCGGTATTTTTTCTCGTTCACCTGACAAATGTCACCAGAATATGTAAGGGTCATGACCTGGTCGGTTGAAATGTTCGGCGACGGCTTTGGAAAGCTTCTTAGCCATAAGCAAATCTAACGTAGTGTAAAGAAACAAGCTTTTCTAGGTATTCTTTGTGCCGCAAAATACATTTCTCGAAAAGGGACAGAAGAAAGGAAGACAGTGAAGCGCCAACTGGCGATTCACTGTCTTCCTTTCCTCTGTCCCTTTTCAAGAAATGTATTTTGCGCCATAAAGTGTACCTAGGAAATCTAAGCACCAACTTGCCCAAGAAGAAGTCCTTTTGAAACAGGCTTTTGTTTCCAAAATTTATTGATTTCGTGTACCGATAGGATAAATGTAACATGCTTCTCCGCCGACGTTCTTTTTTATCTTTAGTTTGATTATTGTGTTATCCCCGGGTATTATGGGTTTCTTTTTATTCGGAATGAAGGTTTCTTTGAATTGAATTATCGGGTTTTACGTGCCAAAACCACTTTCTGGTTATGAGGCACGCCATAGTGGAGGACTAAGGAAATTTTGACCACCAGGGGTTCTTTAACGTGCGCATACATCTAAGTACACGGGAGTTTTCGCATTTCGCCTTCATCGTAATTCGATCCGGCGACCTCGTGCTCAGCAGCCCAACACCATAGCCACTGAGCAACCACGGCGGGTTAGGTTTCTTTGCAATATTTAACAATGTTTGTAAAACACGTCCAGTGTTTAGTTAGTTCATTGCCAGTACGTTAATTTGTGAGTTCATTGAATGTATGAAATGGGGATTCTAGGAAACCTAGCACAGCAGGATCATTTGCGCGTGTGATATCCTTAAGTACGTAGTGTTTTTTGTGTTTTGGCGTGGTTGAAATGAGGCAGCTTAAGATAAGAGCATTGTGGTCTTATATGCCATTCTCGGTGGTCCCGCAAGCTCCTTATAATGATGTAATGCAGTGAGTTGTGCTTGTTCGTAAGACATCATGAGGCTTATAGCGCGTGAAAAGACAAGGACGAAAGGAAGACGTTCGAATGAGTTACTTACAAAAGCTACCTCGAGTAAAGAGGACAATGTTGAAGTGATGAGGGTGTTATCAGTTACCAGTTGATTCAGTGAAAACGTGAACGCCAAGCCTAACAGTGATTGTGAACTCGCGACGTCACTGACGTCATGTGAGCGGTTGATCCAGTCTGTTCCGGGAAGGTTGAAATCCCCGGCAATAATAAATGTTGATCTAGAATTCGTATGTTTTACGAGATAATCATGAATCTGATCGATGAATTGAGGCGCCGCATTTCGGGGCCGATATAGGCCCCCTACGGTTATATTTTTCTTAAAATACGGTATTTTGCACACTACACTTTCATGAACTTTCTTCTACAATAACAGATTTAAAATAATTACTGAACGCTTTCGAGATCACTCGTGTATTGGTCCACGAATGTCCATTAACGACCTTACCGAAAATGTATTGGCGGAAAGTGCTGAGTATCAAATCAATAGAAAATACAATTCGCTCTCGTATACCCGCGAAGCAAGCAGAGATTAGAAACCGTATACGCGGTGTCCCAGTCCACGCCCCAGCGATATCTATCTGTGAGTAACCAAAACATATTTCGCAGGCTAGGAATTTGCTGGCGGCATATACAGTAAATGATCTCTGGAGCTGGGAGCATTTCATAGACACCAGGTGTTGCATACCACATATTGAGGGAAAACAGGGGAAGGCGCGGGCGATGGAAATTAAAAACGATGAATAAAACGAGAAACAGGTAAAAGCAGAAGCCAGCGTTTCGAGAAGTGGACTTGTCTTCTGCAAGGCGACATATGCTTTCCTCGCCACAGTATATATAGGTGGGGTTCTTCTAAAGGCGAGAGGGCGTAAGGTGCGTGGGTGTGGCCCCGAGCGAAGCTGTGTTAGCGGCGAAAGCTTCGAACTGAGAATTATGTAGTGCTGTGCCCAAGGCCAAGAACACGGCCGTCTGTCAATCACGTGTCAACGGTCGTGTGGCAGCTGTCTTGTCTGGAGGTCATGGGCTATCATGTCTCTTAAAGAGATAATAAAAGGAGTGGCAGAAACCCATGTTCGTAAAAGAAAAATAAAATAAAATATTTAAATGTAATAAATAACTAAATAAAAGAAATAAGGAAAATACGGAAAGACAGAAATACAAAAAACACAATTAACCAAACGAAGTGTTGTTGCCTAAAGCCTGAAATATAGCATAGCGAATAGATTCGAAAGGTCCCTTTGAAACTATTAGGCCTAATGGTTGCAATGTCTTGGAACATATGGATAAGGTATGATTCTCTGTATTTTCTTTCTCGTTCAGACCTGAAATTTTACTGTACGATATAGAGTTTAAATTCATCAAAGTTATGACCTGGTTGGTTGAAATGTTTTATTGCATTATTTAACCGCAAAACGACAACGGACGAAGGAGGAAACACACAGGACAAGCGCGGAACTTCAACTCGCTTGTGCGCTTGTCCTGTGTGTTTCCTTCTTCGTCAGTTGTCGGCACAGTAACATAATCCATTCAAATATCGACCACCAACTAGCCCGCCTCTCCCTGTTACATATGGTTGAAATGTCCAGCGACAGCTTTGGGAAGCATCTTCGCTCTGTCCGCGTGATATCTATTTAATCTGACGTTCACTGATTGTCCCGTTTCACCGATATATTGTTTATTACAGAAGGAACATCCAAGCATATAAATCACGTAGGAAGTTGTACAAATAAAACTAGATTTGACTTCGTGTGTATAAAAATTCCCGGTGCTTTTAATTTTAATGTCTCTTTGAAGGCGCCTGCAGGTTTTACACGTGGGGCGACAACATGCTTTTATGACGGCGGAATGATGTTGGCTGACTTTTGCGCGCATGAACATGTCTTTGGAGTTCCTGTTGCGGCGATAGGTAACCCTTGGTACCGCATTAGATCGGCAAGTTGGGCTAGGTGGTTGATATGCATGGTAAGGTTTGTAACAGCGCACGCAAGACAAGGACGACAGAAGGAAGGTGTCGTCGTTTTATTCCTCCTGTTGTTTTGTCTTGGGTGCATTGTAAGAAACCTTACCATGAAGCCTTGGTACATCCGGGATCCTCTTTCTCAGGCGCTCGTAACTTGATAGTATGCGGTGGTATTTTCGTACGACGTTGTTTATGTTTGGGAGTGCATTTTAGGAGAGCTTGAGCTTCCAATTGAACATTAGCAGCGGATAATCTCATGTCTTTGATTTCTTTGACGTCGGACACCAATTATTTTAGTTGATCCGCAAGTTGTGCTATGTCCGCACCACATTTTGATTCAATATCACCTCCAAGTAACAATAGCAATAGCAGTGAATAATTTACCACATACGATACAAAACTCGTCAATGGGCTCGGCAGCATCAGCAAGCATGGGTTGCTAGATCGAAAACACCATGATGCTTTCTCACCTACGTAAACAAGAGAACCGGATTGTGAAGCAGCCGCATGTTCCGGAAGCTGCCGTGCCCAGGGGCACGGAAGTGTACTGGAAGTTCTTTCATAGAATCCCGGCCCAGTGACGCATCCTGCGGGTCCTACAGGAAGCACTCAGTACTTGCTGACGTGATGCGATGTTACACGTAATCCATTGGCATCCATATAAGATTTTGATGCACTTATCGTTGTAAGGCGTCGCGGTCTGCGCAAAGGCGGTGATCGCAATGACATCCCGGCAGTTGGCACACGGTTGTATAAGAAGCCAAAAAAAAACTGCGTAAAGTAGAGAACCGGATTCTGAAGAAGTCGCGTGTTCTGGAAGCTGCTGTGCCCAGTAGGAAGGAAATGTGTTGGAAGTCCTTTTACAGCGCCTCGGCCCAGTGACGCACCCTGCAGGTCCCACAGGAAGCGCTCAGTACTTGCTGACGTGATCCGATGATACAGGTAATCTCTTGGCATCTATGTAAGATTTTGATGCACGTGTCGTGGTTGGCGTGGGTCGGGGTGATGCGCAAAGCCGGTGATCGCAGTGACATGGCGGGAGTTCGCATACGGTTTCGTAAGAAGACCAAGAAACTGCGTAAAGAACAGAACCGGATTGTGAAGCATCCGCATGTTCTGAGAGCTGCTGTGCCAAGTCACATGTCATACACGGATGTATGTGTACCGATGAAGTGTTTCAGCTTTCTGCATTATTGCGTGGCCCAATTTATCGCGTGGCCGAGAAGCATGAGAAGCACTATGAACTTTCAGCCAAAATGCCAGTTCGCCATGACTGTTGGGCTAGGCGGTTTGGCATTCTGACTATGGTACGATAGCGCGAAGTGGTGGACGGACGTAAACAAAAACCTAACGGAACAGGACGAACGCTAATCAACTTCACAGGCCGCTCTCCAATATATTTACTATGTGCTATTCCCTTGGAATCCAGTCCGTAACCCTTAATGACGATCGCTTATCTTCCCTCCACAATACATGTCCTGCCCATGCCCATTTCTTTTTCTTGATTTCAACTAAGATGTCATTAACTCACGTTTGTTCCCTCACCCAATCTGCTCTTTTCTTATGCCTTAACGTTACACCCATCATTCTTCTTCCCATAGCTCGCTGCATCGTCCTCAATGTACGTAGAACCCTCTTCGTAAGCCTCCAGGTTTCTGCCCCGTACGTGAGTAGTGTTAAGATACAGGTGTTATACAGTTTTCTCTTGACGAATAATCGCAACCTGCCGTTCTTGACCTGAGAATTCCTGCCAAAGGCACCCCAACCCATTCTTATTCTTCTGATTATTTCAGTCTGATGGTCCAGATCTGCGGTCACTACCTGCCCAAAGTAGATGTATTCCCTTACCACTTCCAGTGCCTCGCTGCCTATCATAAACTGCTGTTCTCTTCCGAGACTGTTAAACATTACTTTCGTTTTCTGCAGATTAATATTTAGACCCACCCTTCTGCTTTGCCTCTCCAGGTCAGTCAGCATGCATTGCAATTGGTCCCCTGGGTTACTAAGCAAGGCAATATCATCAGCGAATCGCAAGTTACTAAGGTATTCTCCAGTAACTTTCATCCCCAATTCTTCCCAATCCAGGTCTCTGAATATCTCCTGTAAACACACTGTGAATAGCATTCGAGAGATCTTATGTGCCTCCCTGACGCCTTTCGTTCTTGGGATTTTGTTGATTTTTTTATGGAGGACTACGGTGGCTGTGGAGCCGCTATAGATATCTTTCAGGTTTTTTACGTACGGCTGCTCTACGCCCTGATTCCGTAATGCCTCCAAAACTGCTGAGGTTTCGACTGAATCAAACGCTTTCTCGTAATATATACACTATATTATGATATATATATATATATATATATATATATATATATATATATATATATATATATATATATATATATATATATATATATATATATATATTGTAACGACGTGGGATCGACGAGTATGCGTAGCGCCATCGCCAAAAAACGCCCTTTATCAGTCGTCCAAGGGAACAACAACAACGTCTTCTTCGTTTTCCCCGCTTCACCTAAAAACCCGCGCTACTTCAGCGTCGTCCCTACAGGCGCATACCCGCTGAATTATGGTTCTGCCAAATATACTTGTGTCATTAGCTGCCGCTAAAACTGGGGCCGATGAGGCGACATACCCAGTATACAAAGGGAAGCCGAACTCCGCGCTGCATGAGGCTTTCAAGATCAGTGAAATCCGCCGCGCCCTACACGACCTCAATCGTAGGTCAGCACCCGGCCCGGATCACATTAACAACAAGGCTCTCAGAAACCTAGAGGAAGCATCGATCGAGTTTCTTACAGATGAGATAAATCGGATTTGGGAGCAGAGAATTGTACCTGAAGAATGGAAGTTGGCGAAGGTCATACTAATCCCAAAGCCCGGTAAACCGCCGAGCCTGGACAACTTCCACCCAATCTCACTGACGTCATGTGTAGGGAAGGTGGCCGAGCCCGCCATCCATAACAGAATTGCCGAGTATATCGAGACCAACGACCTTTTCCCTCACAACATGATAGGTTTCAGGCCAGGCCTCTCCACCCAGGACGCCATGAAGCTTATCAAGATCCAAATCCTGGAACGCTGCACTCGGGACACTAGAGCCATCCTTGGTTTGGACCTGGAGAAGGCCTTTGATAACATTCGTCACGAGTTCGTCCTCGACGCCATCTCCAAGCTCGACCTGGGCTCGTACTTCCATGCCTTCGTCAGGTCTTTCTTGAGCAAACGATGTGCCATCCTCAAGGCTGGAGATTTGGAATCGGAGACAATGGAGCTGTGTAGAAGAGGCACCCCCCAGGGGTCAGTCATCTCACCACTCCTCTTCAACATCGCAATGGCCGACCTCTCAAGGTATCTAGGCAAGGTCCAGGGCATCGGTCACACGATCTACGCGGATGACATCACTGTCTGGTGCGCGGGTGGCAGTGGCGGACAAGTCGAAGCCGCTCTCCAGGAAGCTGTCGACACTACAGAGCGCTTTCCAACCAACACGGGACTCCGGTGCTTCCCAAAGAAATTGGAGCTCCTTCTCTACAGCCCAAGTAGAAAGGGCCACAAGCCACAGAACTGGAAACCCCCCACTGAAATTGACATTAATCTCTACACCAGTTGCGGAGATCCCATTCCCAAAGTCGCGTCCATTCGAATCTTGGGAATGACACTCGAAGGGACAGGCACAAATAGCATCACCATTCGCAAATTAGCAAAGAAGACGGATAGCATCATCGGTCTAATCAGGCGGGTAGCTAACAGAAGGAGGGGCCTGAGCGAAGAGAATCTGTTAAGGCTAGTCCACGCTTTCTTGTTGTGCCATTTTACGTACGTAGCGGCCATGCACGTCTGGAAGAGGGCCGAGCGAGACAAACTAAATGCCATGATAAGGAGGGGGATCAAGAGCGCGCTCGGACTGCCAAACTACACACGCACCGACCGACTCCTGCAGTTGGGTATTCATAATACCCTGGAAGAGATTGCAGAAGCACGAGCAAGGGCACAGATTCTCAGGCTCTCCGGCACCAGGGCGGGCAGACGACTCCTAACTGAGATGGGCGTCCCCCCGGCCACTGTCGAAGACGCCTACCAGGGCCTACCGAAAGAGAAGAAAGGTAACATCATCATATCGCCTGCCCCGCGCAATATGCATCCCCAGCGCAACGTAGAAAGAAAGAAGGCCAGGGGTTCAACCACAGCGGTTCGACGGTTAACGCGGCTTCGGTACAAAGCACGTCGTCGCGTGCGGCGGATGAAGTGGCCATTGCCTTGGCCTTCCTGGATGACGGACATGCCAATATCTTCAGTGACTCCAGGGCAGCCATCCGCGCCTTCAGCGTTGGCGCCGTGTGTAAGGAAGCCTGTCGCATCCTCGACGGCAAAAGCATCACCACCCACACTCTCACGTGGTTCCCCGCTCACATGGGATCCATCACGGGAGGCCCCACAAACCTCAACGAGCTGGCCCACTCCAAGGCGCGAGGTCTCACTTTCCGCGACCACGGAGAACTCCAACGCTGGCCCGCAGCGGTGGAGAATAGAGATGAGGCGGCATACCCAGTATACAAAGGGAAGCCGAACTCTGCGCTGGATGAGCCTTTCAAAATCAGTGAAATCCGCCGCACCCTACACGACCTCAATAGGTCAGCACCCGACCGACCACATATAACAAAATTGCGCAGCACTTTTATCTCGGCAGGAGAGAGTTTCCCCTTCCACACAAGAAGTTAAATAGAGCGCAGGCATTGACCCTCAGATTACTGCAAACAGGCTCATATCCCAGCCCGGCTTTATTCCACAAAAGTTATCCCGACACCTATGCCACTAGTTCTTGCAGGCATTACAATGGCACCACTAGCCTAGATCATATGCCCTGGCGTTGCCCTTCGTTACGAGGCACAGAAGAAATCGATGAAGACAAGTGGCTCTCCGCTATCCAGAGCCCTGATGCGGGGGCGCAACTATGGGCTGTCCAGAGGGCCCACGATGCGGCGGTCGGGCAAGGCCTTACTGTCCCAACGTGGAAGCAGCCGGCAGCGCGCTGAGTCGCGTACCTCAGGACCTTATTAAAGTTTTGCATCCATCCATCTATTTGCTCCCCCTTTAGAAACGATCATCGCCTCGATGTTCTGCACCGCCCGAAACCAGTTGGACTACATCCATGAAGTTACCAGGAACCCGTGAACATCATCATTATCCAGGTGGGCCAATTTTTGGTAATTCTACGGGACTCTATTCTTCAACCACGCGAACGCCGTAGCCGCAGTAGCCGCAGTAGCCGCGGACGCGGCACCAGACGCGGCCTTCATGGCTCTCGTACGGGGCTATGACCCAGACAGCATGCGAGAAATGGAGCTTTCGACCGCGGAGACGCCAGTTTTTGACGAAACTACAGAGTATACCATCCAGAAAAAGTTGGAACAGTGGGAGCGAGCAACCTCGACGCGCGCCCGTTCCGAACATCAACGCAGCCACGGTGGCGGCAGTGACGGCCACGTCACCACTCTGGCTCTTGGCAGGCAAGCTCAAAGTAAACGCTGGAAGGTACAAGTCATGCCGAAATTCGGAGCGGAAGACGCTGTGATCATCATCAAGCCAAAGGCAACCAGATCGGGGAAGCAACGTACGCTGCCGCCGGCATTCCGCGGGCGTCGCAGGTGCTCGGTATTTGGCCGGCCTGGGACAAGAATATAATTATTATTGCCATCAAGAACGCCCAACTTATTCGTCAGGTCCTTGCGATCGAACAGCTCCAACTTGGAGGACAGGCCTGAGCGGTTCAAGCCTACCTCAAGTCATCGGACAACACAAGCCGTGGCGTTATTCAAGTGGATCCCACAGCCACTGAAGCGGATATTACTCAAGCCATTTATTCGCCAGAGGCTCCAGTAGTAGGAGTCCGAAAATTAGGAGAGACCAACTTAGCAGCGATCACTTTCGAAGGCCGGAAGGTGCCTTTCAACGTTTATTATTGGGGCGAGGCTGTGCCGGTTCGCCTCTACCGCAAGACGACGTTAGCCTGTCCCTGCTGCGGCACGATCTGACATCGCGCCGATGTTTGCCCTAATCCACAAGGCGGTCGATGCCAAGCTTGCGGCGAGACGGATCTAGAAGAGGGCCACGAGTGTCAACCCAGCTGCCTCATTTGTGGGGGCCCTCATGCCACGGGATCAATTCAGTGCACGCAAAAGTACAGGAGAGGCGGTGCTGGAACTGGGGCCAAGAGGAAACCCGTCAATGGAAAAGCCAGTCAGCAACATCACTCCAGAAACGCTGGAGGGAGCGAAGCCCCCGACCTGCAAGCTCGGACGCAGCGGGTGGCCCCTTCCCCTCGACCGCATGCAGGAGCCTTCAGAGGGGGCCCTAAAGGAGGCGGTCGTCCAGCAGACAAGCACGATGGGCCAGCGCCACAACACAGTCCCGGAAACAAAACGAGCAGCAACAAGGTGAGCTGGGCCCGTATGGTTGCCTCCCCTCCTCTCACGTTGTCTAATGAGAGACTTAGGGCTGCGAACGAAATGCTCAAACTAGAAATACAACATAGAGAGAAGACGGCAGCGAACGCTACAGGAAACTCTAGAGCACTTCAGGTACTCTCAGCTCAGGCGATGGAGGAGGACCACCCTCCCCCGCTGCCGTCAGGCAGTGCGACTAAGTCACCCCCTCGTACGTCAGAATTCGGCCGAGGAGCGTCGGGCGGCAGCGTAGCGTTGGCGGCTGCGCCCTCGACAGAGGAGTGTACGACACGCGCAGATGTGGACGCAATTACAAAGAAATTCAGTGCAGGGATGGAAAGCATGGAAAAGCGTATTCGAGAGGAAATCGAGTAAATGGAATGTCGCATGCTACCAAACCTACAGGCCAGCGTAGAAAGAATTGAAGAGACGCCAAGCAAAAAAATTGAGCAGAACTTACAAGGAATGACAGAGCATACAATTCATAAAATGTTAGAGCCGCATCTCTCAAAACTCCATGCTTACGAGATTAGGATTGACCGTAAGTTACAAGACTTCGCTGAATGCTCGCGCACTAAGACACCCAGATTGACAGGAAAAATGGGCACCAGGCAGATTTCGTCGGATGATGCGCTTGACCTGAGTAAAGAACAAGGACTGACCTCTTCCAGTTTGCAATATGGCTCGTCAAACTAAGTTAACAATATTACAATGGAACTGCAGGGGTGTAAAACGTAAGCGGGAATCTCTGCAACAGTATGTGGACTGTCTAGATGAGAGGCCGGATGTAATCGCGCTACAGGACGTTAATGTGGCAGTTAAACTCAGGTCGTACAGTACGCATCAAACTAACACTTCGATTTGCATACTTGTACATAAAGACAGTACGGCTTCAACTATAGACCTCGAACTTAATGCTGAAATAGAACATGTGTTTATTCGTATCCTCCCTAACACCCGTTCCAGTAAAGGGGCGTACGTACTTAACATATACAGCCGCCCTAAACACAGGACAGCAGTCTTCGACGAAATTTTCACAAAGCAATGCAGGCTGCAAAAACTGCGCCTCTCATTATTGTGGGGGATTTTAACGCGCACAGCTTTCTTTGGGGTTACAACAACGAAAACATAAAAGGCAGGAAACTGGCAGCAGCAATGTCGGATATGGCTCCTACTATTCTGACGAAGCCGCAGCATCCTACAAGAATAGGCAATAGCGTTTCAAGGGACACATGCCCCGATTTAACGCTAGTCAAAAATGTTAAAAATTGCGAGTGGCAAAATACGCACGAAACCTTAGGCAGTGATCATTATATACTCTGAATTTGCCTAGACCACAACAAGCACCGTAAACACAGGGGACAAGCCCGGCTTACGGATTGGTCGCTTTTTCGAGAGTTCTGGGGTCCTCAACTCGACTCGCCTATTGAAGATTATGACCAATGGGCTGAGTCACTTCTAGCTGCCAGAGAGAAAGTCACGAGAACGCTGCACACCTCAGAGGATGTCCCGGCAGTCGACAATACATTCTCCACCTCTGGGAGGCTAGGAGAGGCCTCACCAGAAGGTGGAAAAAGCAAAAACACAGTCGCAAGCTTAAAATCAAGATCCCTGAAATTACACGACAAACGGAGGAATACGCGTGGACCCTAGCCAAAAACAACCGGCTAATCAAGTGCGACTCATTGAGAGGTGGGCTTGGCGTCAAGTCGACGTGGAGCCTCCTGCGATGCCTCATCGAACCCAGCAAGACGAGCAGAGAGCAGCAGCGGAACCTCAAGAGAGCCCTCCACGTCTATGAGGGTACGGATGAGCAGCTGGTGGCAGCCCTGACGAGCAAATACCTCTGTACGACCAAAGATGATGAGCCTGTGTTGCAGTATCAAGGCAAAGATAATCCAGAACTCGACAGAGACTTCGAAGTAGAAGAAATACAGGCGGCGCTACTAACCATGAGAAGAGGTACGACGCCAGGACATGAAAAAGTTACAGTCGGCTTGCTCGCCAACATGAACAAGAAGATGCTAGGCCAGCTGACGGATTATATCAATGATTGCTGGAGAGCTGGCAGGCTGCCCCTGGCGTGGAAATCGGCAGAAGCCAGCTTTATCCCTAAGCCGGGCAAAGAGGTAAATATTAACAACCTCCGTCCGATTTCGCTCACTTCATGTGCCGGCAAGCTGATGGAGAAAGCAGTGCATGCTAGACTTTCAGCGTATTTGGAGGAAAACGATTACATGTCCCCCACCATGTTTGGCTTCAGGGAGCGCCTATCCACGCAAGACGTACTGCTGCAGCTCAAAATGGAAGTTATTGACCCACCCAACAAACGCAGTAGCAGAGCCATCTTAGCCCTAGATCTCAAGGGCGCTTTCGATATTGTGAAGCACTCAAAGATCCTGGAGAACCTGCGGAAGACACAGTGTGGAAGAAGGACCTTTGAATACATCTAAGACTTCCTACTAGACAGACACGCTCATGTAAAAATTGGAGATTTTAGGTCCCAGCCAATCCCTATGGGCACTAAGGGTACGCCACAAGGAGCCATCCTCTCCCCTCTGCTCTTCAATATTGCTCTTATAAATTTGCCTGAGCAACTCGATCGCATAGAAGGAATTCGGCACGCCCTCTGTGCAGATGACATCACGGTCTGGGTGACGAAGGGCAGTCCGGGGCAGATGGAAGAGGCGCTCCAAGAGGCTGCTTTGACAGTTCAAAAGTATGCCGAGGAGTGCGGACTGCGCTGCTCTCCGGAAAAATCGGCACTTCTAATCATGCGGAGACGAGAAGATGAAGCCCCGGTCAAAATTAGGGTGCACGACGCTGCGATTCCTCAAGTGGAGACAGTGCGTATCCTGGGGGATTACTAGTTAGCAACAAGGGTGTCAACGCAGCAATAATTACTCAACTCCGTACATCCAGCGAACAAGTAATGCGAATGATCACACGTATCCCCAATAAAACGAGAGGGATGATGGAGAACGACACTCTTCGGTTGGTCAAAGCCTTTGTACTCAGTACGTAACACCGTACCTTCGGATGAGGAGGTGCGATTTAAAACATTTCGATGTCATGATCAGAACAGCATATAAGAAGGCACTAGGACTGTCGGTCAAAACATCTACAGAACGCTAATTATAGTTGTGGGTGCACAATATAACAGATGAGATAATTGAGGCCCACCTATTAGGTCAATATTTTTATTTATTTATTTATTTATTGATACTGCGGTCCTGTTACCAGGACCTTAGCAGGGTGCATACAAAGTGAAAAATATCCAAGTAAATATACAGCGATACATAACATAGGTCACTCGCGATGTACAAATGCAAGCAGTTACTGAATAACACAGTAAATCACTCGCTACATAAGCATAGGTGCGATTGCGATTGAATATGCCAGATTGGCAGGAACGAAAACGGGACGCAAGGTACTAGGGGACCTAAATATCAGCTGTCCTTACTATACGGCAACAAGAAAAGACATTCCGTAAGAGTGGAGGGACAAATTCGCGACACTGCCCCTTCCTAAAAACATGCACCCACAATATCATCAAGCAAGGAGGAGGGCAAGAGCCAAGAAGATGGACCAGATCTATTCTAAATTAGAGGGAGCCTTCTTTGTGGATGCTGCAGGTCTGGTGGGAGGACTCTCCACAATATCGGTGGTGCATCAAGGGCAGACGGTCAATGGACTTTCTGTTATGCACGGGGAAATTGCAGAATTGGAAGAGGCGGTGATCGCCATGGCGGCTTCGCATCCTAGTTCAGAATACATCATTACAGACTCGCAAACTGCATATAGAAATTACACGCGGGGCCGAATTGCACCGCTAGCTTGCAGGATCCACAAACAATCTGCGGTCTTCGCTTCCCGCAAAGAGCTGATTTGGGTGCCAAGTCACGAGGGTATAGAGGGAAATGAGCGTGCACACGCTGCCCCCCGAACTTTTCTCCCCCGGGGTCCCCCCTCCTCCCTCCCCGAAGACTGTGACTTCCCAGTGCCATTATGCAGACGTATTACAACACTTGCGCTTATCGCGACGAAAATACCCGGGCTTAACTAAGGGATTAGACAAATCAGAAGAACGTCATTTGCGAAGGTTACAAACCCTGTTATTTATTAACCCAGTCAAACTGCATGCTATTGAGCCGAAATCTTTTTAACGCGATAGCGTTAAGGAGCTCGTGTCGCAGAAAAGCCGGTGTCGTCGGCGTCGGGTGTCGGCGTCGGCGGCGTTGACCGTGAGCGATAAATCACGGCACGCTCTTCATAAATAAAAAGCAACTTCCAAGATTGGCCCGGTGGGAATCGAACCCAGGTCTCCGGAGTGTGAGACAGAGACGCTACCACTCAGCCACGAGTTCGATGCTTCCAAGCGGTGCAAACGCGCCTCTAGTGAATGCGGTGTTGCCTTCGAAACCAGCCGTGGAAAGTTATACTGCGGTGTATATCGGTAATTATGAACATGTAACGTACAGAAGTCACAATTACACGAGTTGCGAAGTGCGTTTCCGCTGCATTTCTTTTGCGCTTTCCGCACACGCAGAGCCATCTTGCGGCAAACACAGAAGACCCCCTCCTCTCAATGTACGGCGCTGCCCCGAAAGGAGGCGCGCCGCGCGCGCATTGGGACCGCTGCCAGGCGCGTCGCGGGACTCCCTCTCCCCTGACGACGCTTCGCCGTGCTTCCGGTTTAGATTACTATCTATCTCTCTGCCCGTGCCGATCACGGCGTAGATCGTTTTCCCTCCGAGACACCGAGTTCTTTGGTTCGTTTCGTTCGCTCAGGCGCACGTTTCGTTGTCGCGCCGAACGCTGCGTTGCTCGACGTTCACCGCGTGATAGGTGGGCGCATCGTAAGTGATTGCTGTGCCGTAGCGCATTGTCTTATACCCCTTGGCGGGTCGACGGGAACGCTGTCGCGTCCCACTCTTGAAGGCGAAGCTTAAGCGTCCTCCAATTTTTTATTCGGCCGAGTCTAAATTCTGCCGGGCAGAAAGCAGATTTGTACCATATGGTATGGGCCTGCCAAGCTAGTAGTGCCTTAGAAGCTATAAAACAGCCAACGTGGGAAGGATGGGAGGCAGCCCTGTCCAGCTCAACCCTCAAGGACCAGCGAGCCCTCGTGGAAAGAGCTAGGGCGGCGGCCTTAGCCAACGGAATTCCGTAATAAGAATCCGACCACCCTTCTCTTAACTCCCCTCTCCTTTTTTTTTTCTTTCAATAAAACGTTTTTATCATCATCCCGATGACAGAGGCTTGGAAAGCAGCAGTAAAGAACAGCGCAGTCTTGGCAGTCCTCATAGTACGGCTTCATACGCAGCACGTGAACGACCTTGGGTAAATGCCGTCGGCGCTTTGAACAGTGCGAGCTGTCTGGAACGACTTCGCAGTTGACGTCACTGATGCGTCGGAGAACTATGTAGGGCCCGAAGTATTTGCGTAGGAGCTTTTCAGAGAGCCCACGCTGTCGAATAGGTGTCCAGACCCACACTTTGTGGCCGATGTTGTATGTTACGGCTTTGTGCCGAAGATTGTAGCGTGTGGCGTCACAGTCCTGTTGTTAGTGAATTCGCAGACGCGCAAGCTGCCTAGCTGCCTCTGCTCGGTGTGTTATCTCTTCAGCACCCGTCTCGTTGTCGTCAAATTTACAGTGAAACCTCGTTATAACGAACGAGGAACGAGAAAAGTTGGAAATTGGTTCGCTATATCCATAATTCGTAATATTAAATTTCGTAAAAAATACATGCAAGAGGAGCAAAATTCAATCAGAGAAGGCACAGCAATAAGTCCGCAAGAATGCACCTCTTTTCGCCGTTCTCGACACGTTGAATAATCTCGAGCTTGGCCTTTGTCAGTGCCACTCTTTTTTTCACATTCATCGCCATCACAGCACTACGCACACCCGCGCACCGCACTCGACACGACCACCGAAAGAGCCTCCACACAACCCTACGACGGCCACGCCACTGCTAACACTAAAACGCAAAAGCAACATTCGATCACGCCGCTGCCACCGCCGCTGAAGCGGCGCTGTCAGCGGTTGTGAGATGCGGACGATTTCTTTGGCTGTCAACTCTCGATGACGACGTGGCATCTGTGGCGCTGTCAGCACCTGCGAGGTAGTCCTGAACGTTTGCTGCGCCGCAATACAAACTTGTAGTGCAACGAAGCCTGCCGCCTGCATCGCGAAGTTTGTTATCTCCGTTTTATGCCAAACCGCGTTCGCTATAGAAACTTAAAAATACATGTGTTTGACAAAAATATTTCGGAAGAGCTCGATATATTCAATAATTCGTTATATGCGTGTTCGTTATATCGAGGTTTGACTGTATAAGGGAGCATTGCGTCTAATGTTGTTGTAACCTCACGGCCGTATACGAGACTGAAGGGCGTCTTGCGAGTGGTCTCTTGACGAGCCGTATTGTACGCGAAGGTGACATAAAGTAAAACCTCGTCCCAGTTCCTATGCACTACATCTACGTACATGCTTATCATATCAGCCAACGTCCTATTGAGTCGTTCTGTCAGTCCGTTCGTTTGAGGGTGATACGCTGTTGTCTTCCGGTGGGCGGTACCACTTAAACGTAGAACGATATCTAAAAACTGGGTCATGAACGCAGTACCTCTGTAAGTGACGACTAGTGCGGGAGCGCCATGCCTTAAAACGATGGATTCCAGAAAAAATCGTGCCGCTTCATCTGCTGTTGCCCGTTGCAGGGCACTTGTCTCGGAATATCTAGGGAGATAATCCGTGGCAACGATTATCCACCTATTACCAGTAGTAGACGTTGCGAAGGGGCCCAGAAAGTTCATACCTACTAGTACAAATTGTGTGGCCGGTACGTCAACAGGGTGCAGTAAGCCGGCTGGTTTGACGGATGGCGATTTACGACGTTGGCAATCCAGACATGTCTGAACGTAACGTTTAACGACCGCAGTAAGTCTCGGCCAGTAGTAATTCTGCCGAATCCGTGCCAATGTGCGAGTGTAGCCCAAGTGCCCAGCAGTCAGCTCGTTGTGGCAGGCGTGTAAGATTCCACGTCGAAGCGGTGATGGAACAACAAGTAGTTGCTGCCGCTAGGCGAGAAGTTCTTCTTGTAGAGGACGTTGCGACGCAAGCAGTATGATGGCACCCCTCTTGCAAAGAGCCTCGGCATGCTGTTGGTTCGTCCTTCGAGGTAATCAATAAGCGGCAACAATTCAATGTCATCCCGTTGCTGGCGTGAAAGATCGGCAGTATCCACGAGTTCTAGAAAAACCGTGTCGTCATCGTCTTGTGCTGCCGGCTCAACAGGGGACCGAGAAAGGCAGTCGGCGTCTGCGTGCCGTTTTCCCGACTTGTATGTGACAACAAAGTCGAACTTTTGGAGTCGAAGACTCCAGCGTGCCAGCCGGCCGGAAGGATCTTTCAAATTAATGAGCCAGCAGAGGGAACGGTGATCACTAACGACGGTGAAAGACCGACCATACCAATACGGACGAAATTTCAGAACTGCCCATACCATTGCGAGGCATTCTTTTTCAGTGGTGGAGTAGTTAGCTTCGGCTCGGGATAGTGTCCTACTGGCGTAAGCAATCACTTTTTCGCTGTCGCCCTGCCATTGTACTAGCCCCGCCCCTAGACCGACATTACTAGCGTCTGTATGCAATATCGTCGGGGCTTCCTCATCGAAGTGTGCTAATACGGGAGGCGATTGCATGCGTTGCCGGAGCTCGTGGAATGTCCGCTGCTGGTCTTCGTCCCAAGTAAAAGGCACATCTTCTTGGGTGAGCTGTGTTAACGGCCATGCGATACGCGAGAAATTCGCAATAAATCGCCGGTAATATGCACAGAGTCGCAGAAAACGTCGCACGGCTTTTTTGTCTGATGGAATCGGGAAATTAGCGACGGCGGCAATTTTATCCGGATCAGGTCGGACTCCTTGGCTGCTGACGACGTGACCGAGGAACTGGAGCTCATGAAAACCAAAATGGCACTTCTCAGGCTTCAAAGTGAGACCGGCAGAGCGTATCGCTTCAAAAACGGTTTTCAGCCTTCGTAAGTGTTCGTCGAACGTTGCGGAAAAGACAATCACGTCATCCAAGTACACCAGGCATGTTTGCCATTTGAGTCCGGAGAGCACAGTCAGGAGTGCACAGGAGCACAAACCGAAAGGAATTACCTGAAATTCGTAAAGTCCGTCAGGCGTCACAAAGGCTCTTTTCTCACGGTCTCTCTCATCCACTTCGATCTGCCAATAACCGCTTTTCAAGTCCATTGAGAAAAAGTAGCACGAGTTTCGCAACCTATCCAAGGAATCATCAATGTGTGGCAGTGGATAAACGTCCTTCTTTGTGACCTGATTAAGCTTCTGATAGTCGACGCAGAAGCGCAGGCTACCGTCCTTCTTCACTAAAACTACAGGTGATTCCTACGGACTATTAGATCGTCGAATAACACCATCTTCCAGCATCGTCTTCACTTGTTTTTGTATTGCTTCGCGTTCCTTTGGGACCACACGATAAGGGTTTTGTCGAATGGGTCTGGCGTCAACATCAGTAATGATGCGGTGTTCGGTAAGTGGCGTTTCACCAACTCTTGACGCAGAGGAGAAACAGCCCTCGTACTGATTGATGAGCTCAAGAAGACGGCTCCGCTCAACGGCCGTTAATGTCGGATTCACGTCTACAATAGGCGCAGCTGTCTGGATTGTAGATGCCGACTCCTGAGCTAAGTGGCAGTCTTGTATTTCTGTCACGTCGTCGAAATAGGCGACAGCAACGCCTCTAACGATGTGTCGGCGCTCCTTACTAAAATTCGTCAGCAAGAGTTCGGTGCTTCCGTCGATTACATTGATAAGTGCTCTGGCAATGGAGACACCGCCATTCAGTGCTAGCGCACTGATGTGTTCAGCTACTCCAGTCCCATTTTGCAGGCTGTCACAGCGCACCTGTACGAGAGAGCAACTCCGCGGCAAAAGTATGACGTCGTCCGCGGCAATACGTAAGCGAGGTTGTTGTGGCTTCTCATGGGTGACATCCGAACTCGTGGCAAATGTGACGCTTCTGTCACGGATGTTAATCACGGCGCCGTACTCCCGTAGGAAATCTATGCCCAATATAAATTCTTTACAACACTCGGTAAGGATGATGAGGGTGACGACGAAGGTTGAACCGGGGATTAAGAGTCGGGCCGTGCATTTCCCGACAGTGTCATCAACTGACCTCCGGCGGTTCTTATGTTGGGCCCGTGCCATGGTGTCTGCAGCTTCCTCAGTTTGTCAGCGACCTGTAAGTTTAGGATTGAAAAATGGGAGCCAGTGTCAACCAGAGCGGCTATTTCGTGGCCGTCAATGCAAACGATGAGCTCGGCGCTGACGATGTCAGTCACGTCTTTCGTACTTATATTCGTCGCATTCGTCGTTGTGCTGGGCGTCTTTTTCGTCAATGTAGTCTTCACGTCGTCGTTCGTCGATAACAGGGGATGTGGAGCAGTTAGAGTATTGGCAACCTCACCCCCGGAGAACGCTGCGGCTAGTTTCCCCGTCGAGGGATAGGCGATCTGCCCCTAGTGACGTCGGCAAAACTGCGACGAATCGGCGAATTGTAGCGCGCCGGAGATGGAGAAGGAGAGCGTGGTCGGGGCGTCGTCGCATTTTGTGGCTGACTGTTCACAGGAGCGTCGTTGTAAGCGCGTCGACCGTCGTACGGAGAATAAGCATAGTTGGCAGGAAAGCTTGGGTGTTGAACGGCGCGATAGTTCCATTTGTGGCAAACTCTATAGACGTGTCCAGCTTCACCACAATGGTAGCACACTGGTCGACGGTCGACGGTGCGCCACAAATCGGTTTTCCGACGCTGATAGTTCAGCGCCAACTCTCCATGGAGCCAAGGAGTGGCGTAGCATGTCGAAAATACGGCGTTGTTTGTGCTGGCATGATCGGCGGGGTCTGTGGAGTCGACGAGGGTGACGATGTCGGCTCTGTTTGTGGCGTAGGTGGCGTTGTAGTTATGGGTGTCAACGGCGTTGAAGTTGCGTTGAGTGGACGGCGAACAACCTCCGCATAAGTGAGGCGCCACGGTACGTTCCCACAGTCTGGCGCTGAAAAAGCTTGCCGGACTTCCTCCCGGACTACCTCAGCAAAAAAAGATAACGCTGGCGTCGGTTCCATAGGCGCAGCCACAAAGCCAAGATGCCGAAGCTCTTCTCGCACCACCTCTCGGACAACTTGACGCAGAGACATGTCGTTACTCGCAGCCAGTACGGAAGTGTTCGCCGCCGAGTTGCTCATGTCATGCTGGCGGTATCGCTGATGCAGGGCCCGTTCCATGGCTGTAGCCTCCTTTGTGAACTGTGCCACTGTTGGTGGATTTCTCACAAGGCCGGCAAACAGTTGCTCCTTCACTCCTCGCAAGAGATATCGCAGCTTCGTTTCCTTTGGCATGTCTGGGTCTGGCCTACGGAAAAGACGGGCGATGTCTTCCGAGAACATAGTAACACTCTCATTGGGCTTTTGAACGCGGATTTCAAGGAGACGTTGCGCGTTTTCCCTCCTGTCGATGCTTGAAATGGTATCCAGCAGCTGTGCGCGGATGTCGTCCCACGTGGCAAAGCTCCTCTCCCGGTTTACGTACCAGGTACGAGCATTGTCCTTCAAATAGAAATAGACACTCGAGCGTTTGTCCGCCGAGCTGGTCTTATGGTTATACTGGGCGACGCGCTCGATCTGGTCTAGCCAATCTTGGACGTCTTCAAAGGCATCACCATGAAAACTCTCCAGGACCATAGGATTCTGTAGTGTTACATGCGATGGAGCTGCGGTGGCCATGTTATTTGTAGGAGGCAAACGATTTCTCGAAGTTTCTTGCAGGGGACTGGACTCGGGCGCTAAGCCTAGCAGGCGACGACTGAACAGGTGGACCGGTGTTTCGATGCGTGATGGTGATTCCGGGCTCGATCGTCGGCTCCGCGAAGGGGTGCCAAGCATGAAGAATACCCCGCACCTCCACCAGTGTAACGACGTGGGATCGACGTGTATGCGTAGCAGCACCGCCAAGAAACGCACTTTATCAGTCGTCCAAGGGAACAACAACAACGTCTTCGTTTTCCCCGCTTCACCTAAAACCCGCGCTACTTCAGCGTTGTCCCCACTGGCGCATACCCGCAGAATTATTGTTCTGCCAAATATAGTTGTGTCTATATATATATATATATATATATATATATATATATATATATATATATATATATATATATATATATATATATAGTCATATCATAAGACGTTTGTGGGTTCGGTTCCCACCTGCGGCAAGTTGTTTTTTCATCCACTTTAATTTCGATTAATTCTTCGTTTCTTTATTTCATTTATTAAGCACAAGTAATTTCCCCTATGTTGTCCTTGGTGTCAATGTTTGTCGGCTTCTTATGATATGACTAATAAAATCGGGACCCTCGGTTAACCCCCTTTTTTCTCGTTTATATATGTATATATATATATATATATATATATATATCTATATATATATATATATATATATATATATATATATAGATATATATATTCATTTGTCCTTTTGGTTTCGACGCCTGTGATGCTTATCGCCCGGACCAAGGAAATATTTGTGGGTAGTCCGGTGCACTAGCAGCGCCCTCTTCTCGCCCTCCTCCACTTGTGTACATAAGCCCTGCTTTCCGTGAATAAAATTTTTTTTGAAATCCCGCCTTCATGTTGCCCTTCTCTTCTCGTCCGTGTTCATTTGTGCGCTGGAATGATGTTTCATAAAGTCCACATGACTGGCTTGTGATCGCCAGCGCCGATTGCCATGAGATCGCACACAGACATGAACCCATGATGGTGTACTTGGTTTGAGTTGTGCGGCGCTGTAACATATGCATTCCAATCCATTTCGATTCTATTTCCTTCATTTGTCCTCCGGGATTGGTCAGTCATGTTGAAGGCCACGCCCACATAACCTGTTTGTCGCGAGTGACGTCGCGGAAACCGCAAAAACTCTCCATATCATGATGACGTATACACACTGATTATCCATGATTAGGCGGAACAACAGAAAACTCTTTGTGTGATTCTATGCACTTGTCACCATTAGCAATCTGAGATTGGTGAAAATGTTTTCAGGCCGCGCCTAGTTCACCTTTCTGTCACGTGACGGCATAAAACCGCGGAAACTCACCTCGTCAAGGTGACGTGTACGCACTAAATATGCATTAATATTCTCCCAGTCTCTAATGTGGGAAGAAAAGGAGGCACTTGGTGGCCTTGGAGACGACGAAGAAAAGTTTAGGTTTTAGTCGCTGCTGTACGCTTGTTGGCTCCGCCATTAAAAGCCATCTGTGAATGGCCGTACTTTTGTTCCTTGTCTAAAGGTGTTTATTAGGCAGAGCTCGGAGCAGCGCAACGTCGACGGGCAGGGCAGTCACAGCTTCCAAGCACGAGAGCAGTTGCTGAGCAGGGGCGCTCGACCCACTACCGTTTAGAGCCAGTAGCGCTGAACCCACTAGCGTCTCTCTTCGCTACAATCACCCCCCGGGAGCGAGAAGGGAGCCGCCCGGCGACCTAACAGCTCGTCACGATGAGCGGGTCGTAGTAAGGCTTTAAACGGTTGACATGGACAATGTCTCGTCCACGGCGGCGCATGTCTGAAGATGGCTCAACTGGTTCGATGACATAGTTCACAGGAGATGCACGTTCGAGGACATGATAAGGGCCTTCATACTTAGGGACAAGTTTTGATGAGAGGCCAGGGGCAGTTAGAGAAACTGAGAGCCACACGAGCGCTCCCGGATCGAAGGTGACCGTGGCAGTGGCGTCACCGCGAGTGCACCTCTGTCGCTCTTGATCAGCGGAAGTAAAGGCCCGTGCGAGGTCGCGGCACTCTTCTGCATGTCTGACCGTGGCAGAAATAGGCATGCACTCGGATGCATCCGGCCGGTACGGCAGAATGGTGTCAATGGTGTGCGAAGGGTGTCGGCCATACAGCAAGAAATAGGGTGAAAATCCAGTGGTGCTCTGCGTAGCGGTATTATACGCGCAGGTGACGAATGGCAGAACGGCGTCCCAGTTCATGTGGTCGGAGGCAACGGACATTGAAAGCATGTCGCCGAGCGTACGGTTGAAGCGTTCTGTGAGGCCATTCGTTTGAGGGTGGTACGCCGTAGTCGTACGATCAACAACGTGGCACTCTTTGAGAATCGCTTCAACGACTTCCGACAGGAAGACGCGTCCGCGATCGCTGAGCAGTTCTTGAGGTGGACCATGCCGCAGGATGAATCGGCGTAGCAGGAATGATGCAACATCGCACGCTGTAGCTGCTGGGAGAGCGGCGGTTTCGGCGTATCGTGTAAGGTGATCTACTGCCACAATGGCCCAGCGGTTACCAGACGATGTCAGGGGAAGTGGCCCATACAAATCGATGCCAATGCGCCCGAACGGCTGGATAGGGCAGGGTAGAGGCTGCACACCAGCTGGCGAGTGGTGGGGTGAAGAGTTTCGGCGCTGGCAGTCGGGGCATGAGCGAACGAACTTTTGAATGTAGTTGTACATTCCCCGCCAGTAGTAGCGTCGTCGGAGGCGCTGGTAGGTTTTGAAAAGTCCCCAGTGAGCACACTGTGGATCAGAGTGGAACGATGCGCAGATTTCAGAACGCAGGCTTCGAGGTACAACTAATAACCACTGGCGGCCGTCAGAGGTGTAATTGCGTCGGTGAAGCAGGTCGTCTCGAATGGCGAAATGGCGAGCCTGACGGCGCAATGCACGAGTGGTTGGATGCGATGACGGATCAGCAAGGCAGTCTATGACGGAGGCAGTCCAGGGGTCCTTGCGCTGCTCAGAAGCGATGGTCCCAATGTCGACGGAAGAAACGTCAAGCTGGGATATTGCGCAGCAGGGATTGTCGACTGGCAAGGGAGAACGTGAGAGGGCGTCAGCATCAGCGTGCTGGCGTCCGTTCCGGTACAGTACGCGGGTATCGTAATCCTGTAAGCGAAGCGCCCAGCGTGCGAAACGGCCTGAGGGATCCTTCAATAACGACAGCCAGCATAGTGCATGGTGGTCCGTGACGACATCAAATTGTAGACCATAGAAATACGGCCGGAACTTGGTAAGCGCCCAGATGATCGCCAGGCATTCTTTTTCCGTGACGGTGTAATTGGTCTCGGCTTTAGTAAGCATACGTATTGCATATCCCACAACATATTCAGGAAACCCTTCTTTGCGCTGCGCTAGGACAGCGCCGAGGCCAACACCGCTGGCATCTGTGTGTACCTCAATAGGTGCCGTTGGGTCGTAGTGGCGCAAAATGGGAGGAGACCTCAGCAAACGACGGAGCTTAGTGAACGCCTCGTCGCACTCGGACGACCACGAATGGAGAGGTCCGTTGCTGCCAAGGAGCTTCGTCAGGGGCGATATGACGGCGGCGAAATTGCGAATGAGGCGCCTGAAGTAGGAACACAAACCTACAAAACTGCGCAGCTGTTTGACGGACGTCGGTTTAGGAAATTCAGCGACGGCACGAAGTTTGTCTGGATCAGGGAGGATTCCATCCTTCGAGACGACGTAACCTAGTATCGTGAGCTGCCGCGCTGCAAATCGGCACTTCTTTAAGTTCAGTTGGAGGCCAGCGTTTGCTAAGCACGTCAAAACTCGCCGTAGGCGCTGAAGGTGCGTGGTGAAGTCAGAGGCAAAAACAACAACGTCGTCGACATAACATAAGCACGTGTGCCACTTCAAACCGCGGAGAACTGTGTCCATCATGCGTTCAAAGGTTGCTGGCGCATTACAAAGTCCAAAAGGCATGACGTTAAATTCGTATAAGCCGTCGGGTGTGACAAAGGCTGTCTTCGGCCTGTCGACGTCAGCCATGGGTACTTGCCAATAGCCGGAGCGCAAATCTAGAGATGAAAAGAATTCTGCTCCGTGTAGGCTATCGATAGCGTCATCGATTCGCGGCAGCGGGTATACATCTTTGCGAGTGATCTTGTTCAGGCGCCGATAGTCTACACAGCACCGTACCGAGCCGTCTTTTTTCGTAACAAGGACGACAGGAGATGCCCATGGACTGTTCGAGGGTCGGATCACTTCGCGGTGAAGCATATCGTCCACTTCGTCATTAATCACACGACGTTCTGTGGCAGAGACGCGATTTGGTCGTTGCCGCAATGGCGGTTGGGAGCCAGTGTCAATATGGTGCGTGACAGCAGACGCCCGGCCAAGGGAAGGCCCGACATCAAAAGAAGAACGAAATTCTTCTAAGATGCGCAGAAGCTGTGAACGCTGAGGTGGGGTGAGGCCATCGGCCACCGACGTACAGAGCGAACCGAGCGTGTTGTAACTGGCGCAGGACGTGTCTTCGGGAACATCCGCAATTTGTACGGCGTCGATCACTTCCACGTGGTCAAGACATTCGCCTTGAAGCAGCATCACAGGTTATGGGAAGGGGTTACAGACAAAAATAGCTGTGGAGCCCTGTTTGACGTTCACAGTCGCAGAAGGCAGCAGCAGACCTTTTCGAGTATAAAAGTGGCCCGACGGAGAAACTAGTGCGATGGCGTCAGAGAGGCTGCTGCACAGCATTGACACAATCACTGAGGAGTTGGCAGGAACATTTGTGTCGTGCCTGACGAGTAGTTTGTTCGCAAAAGAATCATTATCGGTAAGCGTCATATCTGCGATCGGCGACAGTTCTAGTTCGGCCCGTGCGCAATGAATGACGGCATCGTGGCAGGCGAGAAAGTCCCGCCCCAGAATAACTTCATGGGAGCACGAGGAAATCACTATAAATTCGATGGCGTATACAACGTCCTCGATGAGAACACGAGCGGTGCACGCCGCAATCGGGTGAATACGCTGTGCGCCTGCTGTTCGGAGGGCGAGTCCAGCAATGGGTGTCGTAACCTTTCGAAGGAAGCGACAAAGCTTTGCGTCCATAACTGATACAGCGGCTCAGGTATCCACGAGGACATATGTGCGCACATCGTCAACTAACACGTCTATCACATTGGTCGGGCTACGTTGAGGACTTCCGTGTTTCGATGGGGTCGCAGTCCTTGCCTCATGGACTGCGACGATTAGTTTTCCTCATCCCGATCTTCGGGCCGAGGCCGCATCGGTGATGGGGAGCGTCAGCGTGGAGAAGTTGAGCGGTGGATGTTGGCGGACCGGCGGAATGGTGGTGACGCAGCCCGAGGTTCGTCGTCGCAATAAGGGCGCAGAGAACCCACCATAGAACTTGGCCCATATGGTGTAGTGCTAGGCGTCTGCACGCGACTACAGTAGCGTGCGACGTGGCCTGCGTAGCCGCACGCAAAACATATCGGTCGATTGTCCGCTGTACGCCACCGAGTCGTTGCGGCAGGTCCCATCCATGTGGAAGGACGCGTTGGACGTGGCGGCTGGTGAATTGATTGCGTGGCAGGCTGTTGTCGGGGCATAGCGAGGACTTCGGCGTACGTGAGAGGTTCCCGCTGCGGGAGTTGTTGAGGCTGGGTGACGACTTCCGCGTAGCTGAGTGGCACAGCTGTCGGGATCTGTTGGGGCCTGGCCATAACTTCGGCGTAGCTGTGAGGCGCAGCCGCAGGAACACGCTGGTGGTGCTCAGGCAAGACCTCGTGCAGTTCTTGCGCTATGGCACGGCGAAGCGGAGGCGCAAAACTTGGCGTAGGCGCGTGTACCGACTGCGGCTGTGCAAAATTCATCAACGAGAGTTGCCGGGCAACTTCCTCGCGGACGAACGTCTTCATTTCTACGAACAACGCTGCCTGATTGGACATGGCAGCCAAACCAGCGAGGTGTTCGTCACGCAGTAGAGATCGACGAGTCAGTGACCGCTGCCTGCGAAGTTCTTCATAGCTCTGACACTGTGACAATTTCAGCCACAGAGCGTGGACTTTTGGCCAGCAACATATTAAAGGCGTCATCTTCTATGCCCTTCAGGACGTTTCGGATTCGATCAGACTCCGCCATGGTCGAATCGACTTTCCTGCATAGGTCCAGGACATCTTCGATATAGCTGGTGAACGTTTCGCCTGGCTGTTGAGCTCGTTCTCGCAAACGTTGCTCGGCATGCAGCTTGCGAACAGCAGGGCGACCAAATACATCGGCGAGGGAAGTCTTAAATTCCGACCATATCGGGAACTCTGCTTGATGGTTGTTATACCACAGGCTGGCAACTCCAGCGAGGTAGAACAGAACATGGCTCAATTTGGCCGCTTCGTCCCACTTGTTATGGTCGCCTACCCTGTCGTACGCCGTGAGCCATTCGTCCACGTCAATGTCGTCCGCTCCAGTGTAGATAGGAGGGTCGCGATGACGAGTCACCCCGGGACACGCAGTGGGTGCAGGAGGAGGCGTTTGCTGGGAGGCGTCTTGGGGCATGGTAGATGGTAGGGTACGAGACCGGAGTTCCAGGATGATCGTCTGAGTGTACCCCGCACACTCCAGCAATTCTAAAGGTGTTTATTACGCAGAGCTCGGAGCAGCGCAACGTCGACGGGCAGGGCAGTCACAGCTTCCAAGCACGAGAGCCGTTGCTGAGCAGGAGCGCTCGACCCACTACCGTTTAGAGCCAGTAGCGCTGAACCCACTAGCGTCTCTCTTCGCTAAACTTGCCATAACATCTTTGGTGGAGGAGCTGGTTAATCACTTGCTCTAGATGGAGCTCCGCAGCGGACGTAACCTGGCCGTCATGTCATCCGCAGGAGAGTCTTCAACCACGGCCCAGTCGTCCCCACCGACGGTCATCCTGACCAAGCCTCGCGACCCTGGCATGTTTTCCGCGATTGACAACGTTGACATCGATGACTGGTCGCAGGATTACAAACGGGTCAGCACAGACAAGTGGAATAACATGCTTATGCTAGCTAATACAACACTCTACCTGAACAAAACAGCACGGGTCTCGTTGGAGACACATGGCGAAGAGATTACAAGTTGGGACCAGTGCAAACAGAAGCTTAGGAACTCGTTCGGCAAGCCCGTCGGTCGCCAACGTGCTGCTAAAAAGGACCTTGGGACCCGTGCACAGAGTCCACTGAGTCTTACGCGGCGTACCGTCGCGATCAATTTGAAGGTGATCGCGCGAGCATCTACCGGCAGGCCTTCCAAGCAGCATATCGGCCGATTTCGGAACTGCCAAGATAAAAATTCGCTGCCTTCTTCCACTTTTATGCCCTTCCAGGCTGCAACCGTCACCCCCCAAGACTAACACGCCACATTTTTGTTTGTTTCCCTTTCATGGCAATGACTTATGTGCGTCGATGTCTCATGCATACCTTGGCTAACAATGACGCCTTTGTGCAAAAGCTGATAAGATAATCGAAATGAATTTGCAGGTTGTCTCGTGAAGGGTGACTGGAGTGACAGCTGCTCATGGAACAGCAAAAGAGAGAGAGGGGAGCTATCAGATGCTTCCCTTTCGACTGACGGCGATGACGTAATGTGGCGCTGCTCCTAGTTTCGGTCACTGCTCTAGCGATCACCTTCAAATTGATCGCGACTGTACATCAGGGACGTCCCCGCTCTTTGCCGCAAGGTGAATATTATGACACAGACAGACACGGTCAGCCACATTTTAAAAGGCATTGCGGACGACGCGTTTAACCTGCTCGTTTACAAGAATATAACCGCGGACATGAGATCATTAACGAATGTCGCTGCTTTGAGGTCGTGAAGAGCTGCCGCGTAGTTCAGCAGTTTACGCGTGTACCCAATACAGCAGCTTCATGGACATGCGAAGACATTTGTGTACCGCGTGAGCCCACCTCCTGCGAGAACGTTGTACGTATCGTCCAGCGAGAAATCGAAGCGGCGTCTCCTGCCACGCCAGTGACGCAGTGCTTTGACGATTGTCGGCCGCTCGTGTCTCTCATTCAGTCGGTCATTCGCCAAGAACTTGCCAATGTGGATCTTCCGTCCATCTGCTCCGCTAACCATTCTGACTTTGCTTCGTCTGCTGCCACTGCGCCTGTTCACCAGAGCCAATACGATCCATATCGCTCTATCAACACATGATGATCGACCCATTTGCTTTTATTGTGAACACGCCACTGCCCAAGCTCCTGGCATGCCCACTCTCGACCAAGCTTTCCTGGCTACCGCCGCTCCGCAATGAATCCTCGCCGACCTGCACACTCCACTGAGGTTGAAGGGGCACCTGACAACGCTCGAGCCACTGCGACTAGCCACTCGCCACACGGTCACGTCTCCCGTTCGCCCCAGCTGCGTCACTACCCGTCCCCAGCTTGCCGTCTCCGTTCTCCGACGGGAAACTAACTGGGGAAACTCCTGGAGGTGAAGCTGCTCTAGCACCCTGGCCTCAAATTCCTCTGCTGACCCTGCCTACTGGTCGGATTCTTCTGGACGTGGACGTGAATAGTTTGACCGTTACAGCACTCATCGACACTGGAGCGCAAATTCCCACCATGCATGCGGAGCTTCGAACGCGCTTGAAGAAAGTACTCACTCCTGCTCCGAGTCGACTGGTCCAGGTCGCCCATGGTGGAACTCCCGCTGTGCTTGGGATGTGTGCTGAACGTGTGAGTGTCGCCGACCACCACACGTCAGTTTTGTATAGTGTGCTATAACCTTGACTTCACGATGTGATCCTCGGACTCAACATTTTGACCGCCCATTCTCCTCTGATTGACTGTTCAGCCGGTGTTGCCCAACTTGACCTACCCCTTCCCGTTGACCTCCCTTCCCAAGCTCGAACTCAGCTTTCTTCTGCGGATTTTATTCGCCTCCCGTCTCTAGCAGCTACCTGCATCACTGTTTCAGCCTACCCACCTGTACCTGACTCCTCTGTCCTTACTCCAGCGACTTCAGTCCTGCTTTCCCCAATATCTCCTTCCCACACACCATCGTTTCTGTAGCGGACAATCGGACATATCTTCCCATCCTAAATTTCGGATAGTGCCCACAAGTACTGCCTCGGGGCATCTCTCTTGCCACGTTGTCACCGTCACAATGAGTTCTACATTTCCGCTCTATCTGTTGCGCCGCCTTCGACCAAAGCTCATTCTGCGCCTTCTGCTTCTGCCCGCCCGACGAATTCACAAAGGTTGTGGCGACACACTCCGCGCATATTCCTGCGCACCCTCCGTCCTCTTATCAACTGGCCCACATAACACAGCTTCAGGCTGGACTGCATGATCGATAAAACAGCGCCACTGCAACGTCACCCGAGGTATGCGTCACCGACGGTGGCTATAAAAACAGGCTGACTGGCTGAGAAAGACCGCTTTCTACCTTCCGCTACTAGGACGAACGTAGCGTTGGTATGCCCGTCCGCTGCCATCGTTAGTCGAATAAGGAATCGTTACGTTTTTATGTTGGGATTCCTCCTTCGGCAGACATGACATCCCACATCTGGTGACCCGGACAACGAACAACGAATCGCCATGGACGAACAAGACGCTCTTCAACGACAGCTGTAACATCTCAACAGACAGCTTCACACGCAGCAAGAGGTGATCCAGAAGCAAGAGCAACAGCTTCAGGAACGGCACGACCAGCCAACGGCACGACCAGGAACGGCACGACTAGCCAAGGTTACTCCCGCGGTTTTTTAGCAATGCCCAATAATGCAAACTTGCTCGCGAAGTTGACGCCCTTCGGAAAGAAATCGCAGAAATGCGTGAAAGTTTGCGCATGATGAACCACCAGTACGAAGAATCGAGGGGAAAATGTGACGCTGTGAATGCAGAGAACAAAACACTCGCAAAGGAAAACGAAAAGCTGGATAGAAGGGTAGCAGATCTCGAGCAGTATTCTCGCACAAACAATGTCCAGACCCGGGGTGTGCCGTCCACACAGGGCGAGAATTGTGTCGCTGTTCTCCAAAAAATCGGCGACAAGATTAGCTGCCCTGTGGCGCCATCTGACATAGACATTGTTCTCCGCGTCCCTTCGAAGAAGGATAAACATATAATTGCACGCTACTGTTCCCGCACCAAGAAGACTGATTTCATAAATAAGGCCCGAAAAGCACGACTAAACACTACTACTCTCGGCTTCCTTCCATCTGCAGAGGCGAAGGTCTTTATTAACGACCACTTAACACAAGACAACAAACGTCTGTTTGCTCAAGCCCTCGAACTAAAAAAGCAGCACAACTGGAAATTTCTATGGACGGACAACTGCCGCATCAAAGCACGAAAGACAGAAGGAGGCCGCGTGTAAGCTATTTCTAGCACACGCGACATTTCGCTAATCGCCTCGTAGCTCTCCAAGCCTTCCGTTTTTACATCTAATCAAACAAATATTTCAAACAATGTATTTTTCTTCAGAAGAACTAAAACGTTCACTAAATAACAGCAGGCTCACCCGTAAATCTCTGATACACTTCAACATACATAGCCTCTCAAAGAACTATGATAACATGATAGATTTCTTTTCTAATCTAAATAACCTTTTCACTGTCATTTGCCTCTCAGAAGTATGGTTGACAAACGCTGATAGCAAGCTATTTGGTATACCCGGATACACAATGGAAGTATGTGTCCGTAAGGATGTTCGGTATGGTGGTTCAGCAATTCCTGTCCAAGATAACCATCCATATCACCCTCACCATGATCTATCTTTCTCTTGCCCTAACGTTGAATCTGTATTTTCGGAATTCGATAAAACTTTTCTTTCAGCTAACAGTAGAAACACAATAATTGGATCAGTATACCGTTCCCCATCATCTTGCTCTGCAAACTTTTGTTCTCAACTAGATGCTATCTTGAACATCATTGTAAATGAAAACAAAAATGTCGTCATCCTCGGTGACATAAACATAGATATTACTAACCCCAATGATAGTCATTGCTCTAATTATACCAACTGCTATGCGGGGTATCGCCTAGATTCATTAATAACAGTACCCACAAAATGTCCTCCGTCCGGATCTCACTCTTTAATAGATCATGTATTATCCAACTTACACCTAGAGCAATGTGCTGGCGTAGTCACTGTTCCCATAACAGACCACTATCCCATATTCGTTCTATTAAAGTCTATTAACACATCGTACCAACGAAACATAAAAACGGCAAACTTTCACACCACTAAGTTCATTAGTCAAATAGCTGAAATCGACTGGAACCCGATTGTTTCTATAACAGACCCAATCCTGGCATTCGAACAATTTAACAACAAAGTTAAAAAGCGTGTACGCGGAGTGTACTAACCTAATACAAAATACTCACTTGTTCTCCGCCCCTAGAAACCCATGGATAACAGGGTCCCTCTTAAAAAGTATTAAAAACGTGATAACCTCCATAAAAAATTAAAACGCCAACCTTTTAATGTAACTTTAAAGTCGCGGTACATAACTTATTCTAACACACTTACCAGACTCTTGAAAGAAGCCAAGCGTTCCTACTTCGAGACAACGATTGCTAAACACACAAATAACACCCGCAAAACGTGGGATACCATTAGGTCCTTTCTTCATCTGTCTTCACCAAACCACGAACTGAACAAACTTAATACAGGAACAAGGGTAGTAACAGAAGCCACTGACATCGCAAATGAATTCAATACTTTTTTCTGTCCTACACATGATCATTCACTAGACAGTGTACCACAGCCAGTACTCAGGCAAACCCCTTATTCATTTTACTTGTTCCCTACATCACCCAAAGAAGTATCCGATTCAATCGCTAGTTTACGAACTACAGGTCCGGGTCTTGATAATTTACACCCTTCTAAAATCAAATTAATATCATCCCATATCGCCGATGTACTCGCGCACATTGTTAACTGCATGTTCATAACAGGCGTTTTCCCCGATGAATTAAAACACGGTAAAATAACTCCTATATTAAAATAAGGTAACAAAGAATTAATTTCAAACTACCGTCCTATCTGTATGCTATCTTTGTTTAGCAAAGTCATTGAGAAAGTACTTGTAACCCGCTTAACAAACTACTTTCACAAATTTAATTTTCTCTCGCCTGAACAACACGGGTTTCGTAAAGGTTATTCGACTGAAACAGCTATAACATCATTCACTGACAAAATAAAACATGCCCTTGACAACTCCCATATTGTTGCTTCAGTTTTCATTGCCTTCAGTAAAGCATTTGACACCATCTGTCATAACATCCTTTCTTACAAGTTAGAAGCTCTGGGCATTCGTGGCCCAGCTCTTACGCTCATCCGCAGTATTGGACTAACAAAACTCAAGTTGTAAATTTCGGAGCTTCACTTTCACGTACTAAACCAGTCACTAGAGGTGTCCCACAAGGCTCACTTTTAGGCCCTTTACTTTTCCTGTTGTACAATAATGATCTTCCTCACTGTTTAACCAGTACTTCATCTATTCTATATGCTGACGACACGACTATATTTACTAATAGCAAATGCATAGATACTGTAATAAAACGACTAAATTCTGACCTAAGCAACTTATCTGCGTGGTGCACAAGTAACAAACTTCACATCAACCCTTCGAAAACTCAGTTTATGCTTTTTCATACACACAAACGCGTCATCGCGCCCGCGCCACCGCTCGTCGTACAAACTCATGTTCTCTCACCTGCACATGAAGTTGTCTTCCTTGGCGTAAAACTTGATCCCCAACTTAAATTTAACTTGCATGCTGACATGGTCTAAAAAAATGCCTTTGGAATAAGAGTACTAATCCTAACGCGCTCGTATTTTCCACAAAACGTTAGAACTTCACTTTATTACGCATTTATTCACTCTCACTTGCAATACTGCATCTCAGTTTGGGGAAACACATATTGCTCGCACATACTACATCTACAACATTTGAAAATTCAAGCTATGAGGATCGTTAATTTCTCTAGTTACATGTCACATGCAGTACCAATTTTCAGTTCCTTAAGAATACTACCATTACGTTACATGCTCCAGCTCAAATTGGTTTTACTAATATACCGCACACTAAATCATGAAATAATTTTAGATGCATTTAATAACTCTGCTCTTACCAACACTAAAAATACGAGATTTTCCTCTAACAACAATTTTTTACTCCCTCGAATAAACACTAATTATGGAATGTTTACTTCCCTTTTTACGGCCATTAAATACTGGAACAAGCTACCACCCCATATTAAAGCCTGCCGCACAACATTAACATTCAGGAGAGAGACGAAGAAATATTTACTAACGACACTACTGGCTACTGATTCATTACTATAAATATATATTGTGTACAAATCTATTTCCCAGTTTTCAATGATTCTGTACTTACCAATTGTATCGACAGCCTTTATTTATTGGTTATTCTATATCTTCCTTTGTCTTCTTCTTTATCCTTTCTTAGACATTTCAAATTTTTTGTCGCATAGTCTATATAACATTTGTACTTTGCGTATTGTAAGCATATATTTATTTCTAATTATCTGTTACATTAACCCCGTGTTCTTCGACATTAGTCATTTTTATGTTTCCATAACGTGTCAATTACTACATATTTATTTATTCATACGCTGCATCGGCTTCATTCGCTTGTGTTTTGAACTTCAATTATTGGAAGCAACTTTTTGTATTTGTTTATTTTTTCGTTAACTTCGTGTTTTCTGATGTCTGTCGCTGCTATGTTGCCAAAATGTATTAATTCATGCAATGTTAAATTACTAATAGGAGGTCCTCCTGGCAGTTCTTGTAACTCCGGGACCTCCTTCTGTACTAATGATGAATGATGAAATAAATAAATAACATACAAAATGGTTCCGTGCAGCAGCATCTTGCCGGCTCTGTCGAGAACGTCACAACCCCGGCAGATGGCATCCAGCACTCTGCCCCGCACGGCGTCTAGCGTGTCGCTGTAAAGCTTCCGCCGTTTTGGGCCGACACACCCGAGGTATGGTTCGCCCAAGTTGAGGCCCAGTTCTCCCTCGCACACATCACGCAAGACCGGACCCGCTACGACTATGTCGTCGCCCACGAGGTCCACGACTATGTACGCCAACGAGGTCCGGGATGTCCTTGCCAACCCACCAACGGCCAACCTTTACGAACACCTCAAGACTGAACTCATTCGCCGCCTGTCACTCTCGGAAGACCAGAAGGTGCGACAACTTCAGTCCGCAGAACTTGCCGAGCGCCTGCCTTCGCAGCTCCTCCGCCACATGCGTGCTCTCGCGGGCACCATGGAATTCCAGGATTCGCTACTGCGAACTCTTTGGCTTCAACGACTTCTACCGCACGTCCAGGGAATTCTGCAGGCTCATCTTACGCTACCTCTCGACCAACGTGCCGGGATCGCTGATCGTATCATCGAGGTCTCCGTGTCGCCTTTGTCACCGACCGTTCAGGCTGTCGGCGCACCGCTGAACACCATGGAGCTTGCGCTCCGTATAGACGATATCAACCGACAGCTAAGCTCCATGCAACGACGACTGGATCAACACTTGCCGACGCGCCACTCGCAAAGCCGTGGCCTGTCACAGCTGCCTGTCACAGCTGCCTGGTGACGACGACCGATGCTACTACCATCGACGCTTCGGGGACAGAGCACGACAATGTCGACCACTCTGCTCCGCTAGAAATCAGAGAAACACCAACGGCAGCTCGTAGCCACGGCTGCGAGCTGCCAACCTGGAGGCCATCGCATCATTGTCACCGACCAAATTACGAAGCAGCGGTTTCTTGTCGACAGCGGTTCCGACATTTGCTGCTACCCGAGAACCCATCTGCAAGGTCCCCGTCCTTCTACGTCTTTCGGGCTCAGCGCGGCCAACCGGTCCACAATCAAAACTTCCGGCTCGCTCCGCCTGCACGTCAAGCTTAAGAACCTACGCCGTGACCTTCATTGGAATTTTGTCATCGCCGACGTCACCGAACCAATCATCGGCTTGGACATTTTGGCGCATTACAACCTCCTTTCGGACTGCCGCCACGACCACCACATCGACGCGACAACGGGACATTCCGCGCCAGGACAGCGAACGACTACCCACCAGCCAAGCATCAAGGTACTCAGTGTCGAACATAGTTCACCGTACCACGCCCTCCTCGACGAATTTCCCGGTTTGACGCGCCCCAGCGGGTTGCCACGTGATGTGCAACACACCACTGTGCACTATATCCGGACCACCCCAGGCCCCCCCGGTTTTCTGTCGCGCCCGTCGCCTTGCCCCGGATCGCATGCGTATAGCCAAAGCAGAGTTCGAAGCCATGCTCCGGGAGGGAATCACCCGCCCCTCCGACGGCCCATGCGCCTCACCACTTCACCTCGTCCCGAAGAAGACCGAAGGCTGGCGGCCCTGTGGAGACTACCGTACCCTCAACGCCCGGACTGTTCCGGACAGGTACCCCGTTCACCACATACAGGACTTCACCCATTGCATTTCCGGCTGCTACGTTTTCTCCGTGCTAGACTTGGTCAAGGCCTACACACAGATACCCGTTAATCCGGACGACGTCCCGAAAACTGCAGGCATTACTCCTTTTGGCTTGTTCGAGTTTCCCTTCATGAGCTTTGGCTTGAGGAACGCTGGACAAGCCTTTCAACGCTTCATCGACGAAGTCGTCCGCGGCCTCGACTTCTGCTTCGTCTATCTTGACGACATATTGGTCTTTTCCCGCAACACCGACGAACACCACAGGCACCTTCGTCTGCTTTTCCAACGCCTCGATGACCACGGCCTACTCGTCAATGTCCCAAACAGCACGCTCGGCGCTTCAGTCGTCAAGTTCTTCGGCCATGAAGTTTCATCAGAGGGAACTCGACCCTTACCTCAGCGCATCTCAGACATGCAAAATTACACTCAACCAACCACAGCTAACGACCTTCGCCGTTCGTGCTGAACTTTTACAGGCGTTTTTTGCTACACGCAGCCGAGTACTAGGCTCCCCTCCATGATGCCTTGGTCTACGAGGAAACCAACCCGTCAAGTGGACACCGGCTTTAACGGAACTTTTCGAAAAATGCAAAGCTGCTCTTTGTACCGCCACACTTCTCTCCTATCCTGTGTCAGACGCTCCCTTGCGGCTCTTCACGGATGCCTCTAGCATGCCTCTTCACGGATGCCTCTAGCCTCTAGCCCTGATGCAGTGCGTAGACGACACCTGGCATCCCTTGGCGTTCTTCCCCAAGAAACTCTCAGTTCGCAAAACGACCCCTTCTGCGGCCAGTCCCGCCGACGAAACCACGACCCCCGCCCCGTTGAGTTCGCCAGCTTACTACAGAGAACTTCTGGCGGTATACGAAGCAGTTCAGCACTTTCGCCAAATTCTCGAAGCACAGCACTGCACTATCTACACCGACCATAAACCTCTGACCTACGCCTTTTCTGAACGCCGCGGCAAACTCCCGCCGGTCCAGCAGAACCAGCTCTCGTTCATTGCCCAGTTTACCACCGACATCCAACATGTCATAGGGAAGGACAACGTGGTCGCCGACGCGCTTTCACGTGTGGCAGCTATTAGCCCTTCGCAGATAACAGCAGATGTCCTCGCCAAGGCTCAGACTACGGACGCCGAACTGCAGGAGCTTAAGTTAAGGGCGGGTCCTCGCTACAGCTGCAGCAAGTGCCAATACCTGAATCGACAACGACTATCTACTGAGACATATCAACAGCACCAAGCAGGCCTTACGTGCCCCTTTCCCATCGCCGTGGCCTCTTTAACCAGCTACATAACCTCAGCCATCCCGGCATACGCGCCTCTGTACGCCTCGTGGCCGACCGCTATGCCTGGCCCTCCATGCAGCGGGATTGCCGCACCTGGGCGCGCTCCTGCATTCAATGCCAGCGCGCTAAAGTTACCAGGCATGTCGCTTCACCACTCGGTGCATTCCCGCAGACCTCTGGTCGGTTTCAACACGTCCACCTTGATAACATAGGGCCCTTGCCTCCAGCTTGACACTATCGCTACTGCCTCACCGGCATCGATCGGTACACCCGATGCCCAGAGGCATGGCCCCTCGAGGGAATCACCGCAGAAGACGTCGCCTCGGCCTTCTTCACCGGCTGGATTGCCGCTTCGGGCCGCCTCACCGCGTCACCACCGACCAAGGACGACAGTTCGAATCGCACCTTTTTCGGCTGCTCGGGCTGACCATCGGGTTGGAATGCTCGGGGACCACCAGCTACCACGCCTTGCGCCAACGGGATGATCAAGCGTTTCCACCAACAGTTCAAAGCAGCCATCATGTGCCACCCGGACTCAACCTAGCCTGAAGCCATCCAAGCCGTCACCCTAGCTCTTCGCGCCACCTTCAAGCCCGACATTCAGGCTACACCCGCAGAGCTCGTCTAAGGGGAACCACTCCGTCTCCAGGGGAATTTCTTGCTGCACCGCCATCCACCACCGCGACGTCAGATCCCACCGATTTCATCGCCCGGCTCCGACGCACCATCGCTACCCTCCGCCCGTCACCTGCAGCTCACCACTGTAAGACCGCCCCCTTCGTCTGAAGAGCGCAGAAGAAATGCAGAAGAAATGTAGCGGAAACGTACTTCGCTACTCGTGTAACTGCAACTTCTGTAAGTTACATGCTCATAATTACGGATATACACTTTCTACGGCGAGTTTCTAAGACAACACCGCATTCACTAGAGGCGCTTTTGTACCGCCTTGAAGCATCGAACTCGTGGCTGAGTGGTAGCGTCTCCGCCTCAAACTCCGGACACCCTGGTTCCATTCCCACGCAGCCCATCTTGAAAGTAGTTTTTATTTTTGAATTGCCAGCCGGGATTTTTCGCTCACAGCCAACGGCGCCGAAACCGACGACGCCGGCTTTTCTGCGACACGAGCTCCTTAACGCTGTCGCGTTAAAACACAGCGTCACCGCGACGTCACCCGAGTTATGCGTCACCGACGGTGGCTATAAAAACAGGCTGCCTGGCTGAGAAAGACCGCTTTCTACCTGGCGCTACTAGGACGAACGTAGCGTTGGTATGCCCGTCCGCTGCCATCGTTAGTCGAATAAAGAATCGTTACGTTTTTATGTTGGGATTCGTCCTTCGGCAGACATGACATCCCACAAGGTGACTGCAACGGACCTCTCAAATTGACAAGCCGCAGAGCTCCGTGACCTCCTCGACTTGCACTCCGACATTTTCGACCTGAACCATAGCCCATTGGGTCAAAACTACGGTCGTGAAGCATCGTATAAGTACAGCCGATGGAGCACCTGTTCACCGACGCCCATGTCGGGTGTCTCCCTCTGAGCGAATAGTTCTCCAGAGCGAGTTTCAGAAAATTGTTGCCAAAGCGCTTATTGAACACTTTTTTGAGCCCGTTGGCTTCTTGTGTTGTTCTCGTCAAAGAAGGGATAACAGCTGACGATTCTGCGATGACTATCGTCATCTAAACAGGATCACCAAGAAAGATGTATATCCACTTCCGCGCACCGACGATGGTCTGGATTGTCCCCGCAGTGCCAGTTATTTTTCATCGATAGACTTTCCCTGTCGATATTCGCAAATTGTCGTGGATGAAATGGACCGTCAAAAAACCGCATTCGTCACACCAAAGGCCTATATCAGTTAAGGGTAATGCCTTTTGGCTTCTGCAATGCCTCGACGACATTTCATTGGATGATGGATATCGCTACGGGATAGTATTTCAAATGACGAGGAGCCAGCAGTAAGAAGACGACGACGACGATTGGAAACTAGCGCGGGCTGTTGCCTCTTGGCCAACTGCGGCGTATTGCCTTGTAAATATGCTTGTAAATAGCTTTTCCTTGGTGTCTTCCTACGTAACATATCTGGTGGAGGCGGACGTTCCCTGTACCTCGTCGCGGGGCTTCGCAGTGGACGGTACGTCGAGCCTTCCTTCATGGCTCCCGGCGACAACTCGACTCCGCCGGCTCTGACACCTGCTGCCACTTCGACGATCTACATCACTCTTCCGCTCCCCGTGATCCTGGCGTATTCTCGGGAACACACCGTGCAAGAGACCGGTGTATCATTTTGTGAGAACGCACCAGCATCAATGAAGTAATTAACAAAGGCGCTATCGCAAGAAAAGTTGCATTTCAGCACAGTGAATTGTCATATATTGAGGTTGCAAATACTTTTAATTCTCACTTTATTGATGCTGGTGCGTCCTCACAAAATGATACACCGGTCTCTTGCACGGAATATATATTAAATCGATGTTTTTCTACGCTGTTCTTGGCGCCTACTGAGCAGCACGAGATACATACCATAATCTTATCGTTGAAAGACAGCTGTGCTTCAGGCGAAGATGATATAAAAGTGAAGCCGTTGAATGCCGTCAGTGAAATTGTAAGCAGGCCTCTTGCACATATCTGTAACTTAATTCTTTCTAACGGTGTGTTTCCATATAAGATGAAGCTAGCCCGAGTGACTGTCATTCATAAAAGTGGCCCAGCTAACGACATGAATATCTACAGGCCAATATCCGTTCTTTCTGTCTTCGGAAAATTGCTGAGCATGTAATTAATAGAAGACTTTGTGAGTTTCTACACACGTATAAAGTAATAGCTCAGGAGCAATATGGTTTCTGTAAGGCTAAATCTTTAGAAACCGCTTTACTTGAAATAAAGGAACAAATCCTTGACAACATAGAAAACCGACTGTTAACTCTAGGTATCTTTCTAGATTTTAGGAAGGCCTTCGATTGCGTGCAACATGATGTCCTTTTAAAAAAGCTACCTCTTTATGGAATTCCTGGTGTCGCATTATCCTTAATAAAAAGCTTTCTCACCTCTAGAACACAGTACACAACAATAAATGGAGTTAGTTCCGAAATTCAGTACATTAAGTACGGCGTGCCGCAAGGATCCGTCTTGGGGCCTGTTTTATTTTTACTCTATATCAATGATATTGTCGATATTCAAGGCTGTTCCAATATTATATTATACGCGGATGATACTAGCGTGTTCTTCTCAAGAAGGGAAATAGGAAATCTTTTTGAGCAAACTAACATCTGGTTACAGCAACTAAGCTTGTGCCTAAACGCGAATAAACTCCAATTAAACATAACTAAAACTAAGTATCTAGTGTTTAAATCAAAAGGAACAATAATCCACCCTCAGCTAACACTCCAATTTCAGAAGGTCAACCTCGAACAGGCACCAACAGCCAGATTTTTAGGAATTATACTCCATGAAAATATGTCCTGGTCACCGCACGTAGGAGTTCTTAGAAAAAATATTGCTCGTGCTGTCGGTGTGCTGAATAGGTTGCGACATTTGCTACCGATAAATGTGAAGCGCAATATTTACAACGCGCGTATACATTCTCCATGAACTTATTGCTTTCTAGTTTGGTCAACCACTAGACAAACTAACTTAAAATCAATTCATACACCCTAAAACCGCGCACTGCGCGCGATAGGTAACTTAGAACGTACTGATACCACTAAGCCATACTATAACAAATATAAGTATTAACAACATCAAAATTTCACACTTACAAATTAGTCCTCGAAATTTCACGGCAACTCTGGCAAGACAAATGTTCCTTCCAAAATAAATACCATGGCAGAACGATAAGCTATAACCTCAGAAAAACTCTGATAGGAAAACCACGTTGCAGAACAAAATACGGAGATCAAAAACTAGCAGTTCAACTTCCTAACCTTCTAAACGACTACCCCTTGGTATTGGACCTGCTAAATTCTGGAATTTCAAAGCAAAGATTTCAGAAAACGGTAAAAGAATTGCTACTATCCGAACACTAATAGAGATGTTCAACTATAGGTATAGAACATTTTGTACATGTTTCTTGTTGCTGTTTTTAGAAAACTGTGTAAACTTTAACCTTTCAGCTACAGGTATGGAAAATTTCGTACATGCTTTTTTTTTCCCGTTGTTGCGCTTCAATTGATTAGAAAACTGTATAAACTTCAACCTTTTTTCGTTCTTCTTACGTGAATTGTGCACTCAGGTGTTGAAAATGTGTACTACTTTAATTTCATGTGTGACCTCCTGAAAGCCTGCCACTGCTATGTTGCTGCCAATGTACGGGTGGCACGGCCTAGTCAGGCAAATGTTTGCCTTTAGCCCTGTCCCCTAAGACAATCTGTTCACTGCCTTAAATAAATCAATAAATAAAGAAAGAAAGATGGGGAAGACGTCGAGGACTGGATCAGCTTGTACGAACACGTCAGCCGCAATAACCGGTGCAACCCAACTATCGTGCTCGCCAACGTAGTCTTTTACCTCGGTGGCACAGCTCGAGTTTGGTACCGGACGCACGAAGATGAGCTCATCAGCTGGGATTCGCTTAAGCAAAAGCTCCGAGAGTTGTTCTGCAACCCCTACGGTCACCAACTTGCCGCGCAGAAAGCGCTTTCCGGTCGTGTGCAGACGTCAACGGAGCCCTACGTCACGGACATTCAGGACGTCTTGGCTCTGTGGCGCAAAGTTGACGCACACATGACTCAGTCCGGCAAGGTCTCCCACATCCATAAAGGCATTGCCGATGACGCCTTCAACTTGCTCGTATTTAACAATGTGGCGACGGTGGATGCAGTTATAAAAGAATGCCGCGCCTGGAACACGCTAAAAGCCGACGTATAGACCAACAGTTTGCCCGTCTCCCAAAACCCCAACGACATCTTCCTGTGCCGACGCTCCTCCTCCAAACAACGCTGGCGATGTTACCAGAATCGTCCAGCGTGAGATCAAGGCCGCCTATCCGGGTGCCTTCGACTCCAGCCCCTCCAATGCACCTGCAGTCACTGTTTTCCTGGTCCACCAGGAGTTTGCCAACATGGGTATTCACACCATCTGCTTGGCCCATCGCACTGATACCCACCCGGCTTCTTCGATTCCGCCCCGTCCCGCACCTTCTTACCCACCAGGTTTCCGCAACCACTCTGAATGGCGCACTGCATACAACAAGCCAATTTCTTTTCACTGCCATCGAATTGGGCACATTTCTCGGCACTGTCGCAGACGCTGCAGTTCACCGAACCAGTCTACATATACTGGTTACTCTCGCCCCCCAGGTGGCCTTTCTCATCCCTCTGCTGCCCGCTCAGATAATGCTGCCACCGACTCTCCTGCGCCGAACCGCCGCTATTCTCGTTCGCCTTCGCCCCAACGACGACATTCTCGCTCCCCCCAGCCACGTCGCTCCTATTCGCCGAATCCCTTCGGACGCCGCTCCCAGCCGGAAAACTAGACGATGCAGCGCCTCGAGGTGACGCTGCATTGCTCCCTACGCCGCCAAATCCTCTCCTGACGTTGCCCACTCATCTGAACCTTCTGGACGTGCAAGTCGGCGGTGTTCCTGTATCTGCTCTCATAGACACTGGGGCGCATTTGTCGGTAATGAGCGCTCACCTTCGTAACCGGCTGAGGAAAATAATCACGCCCGCCACGACGCCTGTTGTCCGTGTCGCCGATGGCGGAACAGCCCCTGTAATTGATATGCGCGTGACGCCATCGCCCTCGCCGACCATGCACGCCAGCTTGCCCGTGCTCGACTGACGGACTCGCAAACCACGCAGTAGCGTCAGTACAACGCCCGCCACCGTGACATACAGTTTTCGCCTGGTGCACTCGTTCTCCTGTGGTCGCCCTCTCGTCACGTCGGACTTTCAGAAAAGCTCCTTTCGCGATACACAGGGCCCTACCACGTGCTGCACCAGGTGACGCCTGTGACGTACGAAATTGCTCCTGTGAGCTCAACCTCGTCATCTACTCTGGCATCTAGTGATGTCGTGCACGTCAGTAGGCTCAAGATCTACTACACTGCTTCAGAGTCCGGCCTTTAGTCGCTCCGGGACGGCGCTTTTGCCGCCGGGGGTAGTGCTACGGGATAGTGTTTCCAATGACGAAAAGCCGAGCAGTAAGAAGACGACGACGACGATTGGAAGCTAGCGCGGGCTGTTGCCTCTTGGCCAACTGCGGCGTATTGTCTTGTAAATATACTTGTAAATAGCTTTTCGTCGGTGTCTTCCAACGTAACAATATGTTCGTGCGTGGCTTGAAATGGTATATCTGTTTGTGCTCATTGGATGACGTCATCGTAGTCTATACAACTTTGTGACCTATCTTGAAAGACTATCATCTGTTCTTGCTGTTTCTCGCACCACTGACTTTCAGCTCAACTCGTCCAAGTGCCACTTCCGTCACCACCAAATAACCATGCTCGGACATCTCGTCGATGCGTCAGGCATTCGCCCCGACCCCGCTAAAGTTAATGCTGTGCAGAATTTCCCCGTAGCAACTTGCGCCAAAGATGTTTGATGATGATGATGATGGAAAACTTTATTTCTCATTAAAGGTAAGGAGGCAACGGAATAGAGGTTGGGGGGAACTACTTGAAGTAGGCCTCCTCTATCCTCTCAGCCCACTCCAGGATGGCCTCCTAAAGGTCGGGCCTCGAGTTGCGCAAGGCAGCCTCCCACTGCTCCACACTAGATATTAATTGCTTTAGGAAAGGGGGAAGGGAGTGCTTAGGGCACCCCCACATGATGTGGTTTAAGTCTGCTTTTGGAGAGACACAGAATTTACGAGATAGAGAAAGGTAAATGGATGGATGAATGCGGTTCAGGAGATAAGGGGAGGGAAAGGTGCGAGTCTGCAGCTGCCGCCACAGAATTTCACACCTACGCGGGGATTTGGCCATGAGTGGCGGAAAGACTAAACAGTTTAATCGGTAGTGTGTGTAGATGTCGTGGTAGGTAATAAGTCGATCCCGCGCTGTAAACAGCACCTTCCCCTTGACGAGGTCCGACACATCTGATGCCTGAGCCCGGACTGTAAATCCTCGAGCACTGGCATGAGCCGCCTCATTTCCGGCAAGGCCCGCATGCGCGGGAGTCCAGATTAATGCCACAGTTTGATGGAAAAGATGCGCGAAGTGGGGATAAAGGGCTGGCTTAGAGACCCTACGCACTCCGGACTTGTTATGGCTGCTTTGGAGTCGCTAACGATAACTGATGAATCTGGGATTGTGAGGGACAGGGCTATGGCCGCTTCCTCCGAGGAAGAGCCAGCAATGTAGGAGGCCGCAGCGACCTGGCCGTGAGAGTTAATGACTGATATTGCGTAATGATTTCTGTTCCCCTATTCCGCGGCATCAACACAGAGCACGTCTTTTGAGGTGGACAATTGTTTTTGGAGAGCCTTTGCTCGCTGCCTCCTGCGGTGTTTGTGGTGCACAGGGTGCATGTTTTTAGGAAGTGGGGGGATGCATAGTTTCTCGTGTATGTGACGTGGAATAGTGTATTTAGTCCTGATGATGGGCGCCGGAGTGATAGAAAGGGTTTGTAGAATGTGGCGACCTGTTGCGGTGTTAGAAGGTCTGCTCTATTGTGATGTTATGTGAGTTCAGTAAGTGTGTTGAAAGTTCCAGTAAGGATTAGCCTTTCAGTGGAGGTACGTATGGGGACCCACCGAATGAATTTATATAGTTTGCGTAAAAGAGTGTCGATCTTATCTGATTCTGATTTAAGGTAATGTAAATATGGTGTTGCGAATGTAGTCTTACTGATAACGAAGGCCTGGATCAAGCGGAGAAGTTCGGCCTCCTTCAGTCCGCCATGTTTATTGGACGCTCGCCCTCGCAGGCGCAGGGTGTGATAGACTGTGGTGTGGAGTGTATGTAGGCTATACGTGTTGAGCCGGTTGCTTTGAATGTGTAAACCGAGCACCCGGAGCCTGTCCAATCCAGTAACGGGGATGTGGTTTAGGCTGACCTGAATACTAGACATGTGTTCCCCCCCCCCCCCCCCCCCCGGTGCGATGGCAGAAGAAGTAGCCCGGATTTTTGAGGGGAGCATGAGATTCATAGCCCCGGAATGAGCCACGACGGAGTCTGCTGCGGCCTGTAGAGTGTCTTGAATCTCTTCATCGGAGCCGCCAGTCGTCCAAAGAGTGATGTTATCGGCGTAGAGTGAAAACTTGAGATCAGAAATAGACCTCAACGCTTGCGCCATCGACATCATAGAAAGATTAAAAAGAAAAAGGGACAGCACTGAGCCTTGTGGCGTGCCGTAGGTACCTAAAGCGCACGAAATGAATTGCTCTGTGCCTATGTGTATGGTGGCGGTACGGTTGGATAAGAAGATACATATGTAGTCATATGTCTCTCCGCCAACCCCAATGAGATTAAGCTCTCGGAGGATGGCGGAATGTGAAACGTTATTGAAGGCTCCATGGGGGTCCAGACTGAGAATTGCTTGCGTATTTAGACTGCTATTGGGTGTAATGATATCATGCTTCATTCGAAGCATGATATCTTGGCATGAGAGAGATTTTTGAAAACGTACCATTTTTGATGGATAAAGATTGTTGTCTTCCATGTATTTACTGAGTCGGTTGAGGTTGACCTGTTCGAGTGTTTTCCGTAGACAAGAGGTTAGTGATATAGGCCTGAGATTAGAAGTGTTGAGTGGTTTGTTTGGATTTGGGATAAAAATTACCCTGCCATCTTTCCACGAACTAGGGAGGGCGCCAGTGTCAAAGCAGTGATTGAAGTACGCCGTGATGGCTGTGACGGAGTTGTCGTCTAGATTGCGGAGTATTTTATTGTAAATAAGTTCGGGGCCTGGTGCTGACATTGTACGCACGGTGGCGAGGGCATGGCGAACCTCTGCTTCCGTGACAGCAGCGCTTAGTAGCTCTTTGGGTTCGCCAGTATATTTTGGCATGTCATACTTTTAAGCGGGAGGCAGATGTTTATGGTGGAGGTCGTCGAAGAATCCGTTGAGATTGTTTTTGTGTGCACATAGCAGTTTGTTGATGCTGTGGTTGTGGTGTGTGCATGATGTGGTAGGGTCTAATAAGTGTCGCAAGAGTTGTCATGTGCGCTTGTTATCGAGGTTGTCATGCACGGTTTCACATACCTGGCCCCACTGCTAGCAGGCCAGTTGTGTGGCATACTCCTGGATCTGGAGGTCTGATTTGGCAATTCTGAGTCTTAGTTTTCGGTTTTACCGTTTCCTCTTCAACCGTTTGAGAAGAGACAGTTTGGGTTCCCATTTGTGTAGAAGCTTGGAATCAACCGTAGTGAGAGCGGTTTCCGGGGGCAGAGTGGTAGTATACGTCTGGGCGTCTGAGTGTAGTTGCTGAACCCATTCTGAAATGTCTTCAATGTTTGTGGGAGCTGATATCTGGCGGGCCTCTCGAAAATCGTCCCAATTGGTAAGGCTGAGACGTTTAAGTGCAAAGGGTTTGTGTTTGAATTGTAGTGTGATGGTAATGATGTCATGGTCGCTACCGAGGTTACCTCTTGTGAGTTGTGCCATGTGAGTTGTGAGTTGCGCCATGTGACGTGTTGGATGCTGTGTGTAAGCGTAAAATCGGGGGAGGTGTCCTTAGCTACGCTATTGCCTAGCCTGGTTGGTGCATCGATGTCGTTATGTAATGTGAGTCTGTGGTCTTGTATGTGGATCCATAGGGCTCTGCCCTTAGGAGTAGAAACGGAGTGACCCCCTAATTGGTTGGGTGCGTTGCGATCGCCAAGAATTAGGAGGGGTTTGTGGGTGGCGATAGCCTGAGCAAAAAGGGAGTCAAAGCGGCCATGTTTGTCTCGTGGCCGATTATAGATGTCGAGAATGTAAAGGCCAGATGCATTATTTTTGCGAAGAATAATTTCTGTAACATCATGCTCTATATCGACGCTGTCGAATTAGGAGTGATTGGCAGTGAGGTGCTTTTGCGTAAGAATTGCTGTATCGGGCCGGTAAACCTTATTGTTCTGATAGACATAACCTGGGAAGCTGATTAGTCCGTGAGTTTCCTGAAGCGCAATGACAGCTGGGAGATTAGAATAGGAGGCTAGAAACTGCTGGAAGGGTGCTTTCGTTTTTCGAAACCCCCTACAGTTTCATTGCCACCCTTCAAACTCGGAGCGTGTCGGGTTATTGGCCATTGTAAAGCGGAGCTCGTGGAGAGGCGGTTCGATCAGGTGCAACTATGTTAGGATGATTCGCGGTGACTCCTGCTATCCAACTTGTAGTTTGTTGGATGTGTGCTTGAACGAAGTCAATAAATTTGTCGAGCTTTTCATTCCTGGCTGTGTAATCTGTATTGATGTTTTCAATTGCAGAGAGTATATTATGGAATTTAGCCTCCAAAGCGTTTAGCCTGTCGTTATAATTTGAGATTCTCCCATCCTGGGTGTCCTCTGATCGCGGAGTGCTCGGAGTTTTACGTTTGCTGGGGGGAGGGTGAAGCGGTTCCCGTTCAGTGGAGGGGCTAGTGTCCATGGGACCGCGTGAAGAGGTTTCAGGTAGGGCTGATGGATGATGAGTCGAAAGGGCCGTGTTAGAGAGAGGGGCTTCAAAGGTTGAAGTAGAGGGGTGATGAGATTGGAGTTCTAGTTTAAGTCTTTGAACTTCGGCTTTTAGAATTGTATTTTCTTTAAGGAGGGATTCATTTTTAGCAGGCTTGTTTGAGGAGCAGCTGGAAGAGGCTACCTTAGCTCAACTTACCTGGGGTTTGATGTTTGAAGATTTCTTGGCCTTTGCTCTTACTTCCGGAGGTGTGTGGAAAATTTTGCCCATGTTGCCCGTCCCCTAACTGACCTCCTCAAAATAAACGTTCCTTTCAGCTGGGGCTCTGAACAAGCGTCTGCTTTCTCGCAGCTCATCACGCTGCTCACCATACCTCCTGGTCTCGCCTATTTTGACCCGTCCGCTCCGACAGAAATCTGCGCTGACACCAGTGGCTACGGCATTGGCACAGTTTTAGCTCATCGCCGATGTGGGCACAACTGCGTTATCGCCTACGCCACCCGCTTCCTCTCTCCAGCTGAGCGCAATTACTTGATTACCGAGCGCGACTGTCTCGCCCTCATTTACGCTGTAGGCAAGTTCGGACGCTTTACAGTTAGAAACGTTCACCACGCCGTTTCTTGGCTTTCTTCCGTCAAGGATCCCACCTGTCGCCTCGGTCGCTTGGCCCTACCGCTGCAGGAATACACATACAGTCTGCTTTCTTGCTTGCTGCCAAATTCATAGACGACTTACTTGGATCATGTTTTATTTTATTTATTTATTTAAAAAATACTGCAGGCCTTGAAATGGCCCTTGCAGGAGGGGCCAAAGTACCGGGAAAAACAATGAAATGCAAGAGTACGTGAGTAGCAAAATAGAAATAAGAATTATAGTTACATTAGAATTATTGCAGGAAAATATAAAATAATTTCAGAAACGCTGTGACAAAACAAGATATAAAAGCAAACATTTTCCAACTGTCGCATGTTCAGCTGTCAACGCATTGAATGCTTTTAGTGTTAATAACAAGCGATATGGGCAAGTTATTCCATTCGGTTATTGTGCAAGGAAACAAGAAATATCTAAAGGTGTTGGTCCTGGCAAAATACAGAGTTAATGACTTGGCATGCCGGTGCCTTGTGAATCGCCCTCTTAGTGGCTGTATGTACTGCTGCGGATTAATAAATAGCTGATTATTCTGAAGCACATAGGGGAACCTAATCTTTTGAATTTTCCTTCACAATTTCAGTGTTTGTATATTATTGATTTTTATTACGTTTGAGGAAGAGTAAGTTGGACGGTATTTAGAAAATATACAGCGTACAGCTTTTCGCAGAGTTCTTTCTAATGCATCGATGTTACGTTTCGTGTACGGATCCCAAACAATTGCCACATATTCTAGTGTAGCTCTTATAATACAGTTATATTAAAAATCGCCAGCCTAAATCGCCATTACTGCTTGTGCAAGTCAGTCAGCTGGCCCGCTTATCGTAGCGATGATAGGTTTCTGTTGGTCCTGCCGTGCCCTCAAAAGTATTTTGCTATTTTGTCTGATTGCTGGTCGATGCTCATGTTATTGCTTGTGTCAGTGACATAGAACAGAACCTTGGGCCCAAGGCTAATAAAATGTTGCAGGTCATTATCGATAGACTGGAAGAAAGCGACCGCAAGATGGACCGCACAAGAGAGGAAATCGCTGCTGTTAATGCTAAAACTGATAAGTTACAAGGAATTTTGACAATGTCCGAGAAAATGAGCCACAGAATTAACAAATTGGAGTCGGTTGTCAAACAGCAAGCATTGAAGTTAATTGACTACGAAAACAGAAGTAGGCGCAACAATCGCCTAGTATTTGGAATCAATGAAAGTGCTGATGAAGCAGAAACCAAACTCAGAGAACAGGTCTTATACGGTATTTTTGACAATACTTTGGGGGTTCCCGTCAGGACAGTAGGGAGAATTCATCGTATTGGAAAAGCGAAACCGGGTGAACCATGACCAATTATTATGAAGTTCCTTGATTCCAGGGAAAAGGACAGTGTTCTAAAGAACTGTTTTAAACTGAAGGGCACTGATGTTCGGGTTAGCCAAGACTATGCTAAAGAAACAGCGGAAATAAGAAGAAAGCTTTGGGAAAGTGCAGCATCGGATCGGTCAAAACGCACGAAAGTCAAGCTTATCTACGATAAACTTAAAATAAAAGACAAAATGTACACTTGGGACCTCACTAACGATAAACGCATACCGTGTGGATATAAAGAAAGTAGATTCGGTCAAGAAAAGCAAAAAAAGTTTGAAGTGGCAGGCTGCCCGCCTGACCCAGACGATTCAACAAGTTCGATGGTGACGCCCGGCTCGTCACCTACGTCATAGCTACGTTTTCTTGTTTTAAATGCACGCAGCACAGTTAACAAAACAACTGACCTAGAATTTCTGCTGCTTTCACAGAGCCCTTGCATGGTTTTCATAACGGAAACTTGGCTGCACTGTGGGATACAAGATGACGCAACTATTCCCCCTGAATACTAAATGTTTAGGAAAGACCGCGATTCACGTGGATGAGGGGTGTGTATCATAATAAAGAATTCTGTCCAGGCGGCTCTAATTGATAGTGACATCCCTGAAAGAGTTTGAGCAGCATTTCCTTTCAAAGTGTCGTTTATCTAGTCGGTGCAATATATCGGCCACCTTCGACTTCGCTTGACTTTCTAAACCGATTGAACACATTCTTGTGCAACAATGCACATAGGAACACACAGTTAATTATGGCCCAAGACTTCAATTTAGCGCACATTAACTAGCAAGACCTACTCTGCAGCGGAGCTGAAGCATCCAGCGCTGATAAACTACTAGATGTATTGTTTTCTTTTAATCTAAATCAAATCGTTCAAGAGGACACAAGAATAACTTCTAGGTCGCGGTCATTGTTGGCCCTAGTGTTCCTATCCAATAATATAGAACATCATTTCTTGACAATTGAAGACGGTATTTCCGATCACAGAATGATCGTAGTCAATGTGCCTACTAGCAGTATGTCCCGTATGAAATGCTCCCCTGTAATTACGGTCATCATCATCATCATCAGCCTGGTTACGCCCACTGCAGGGCAAAGGCCTCTCCCATACTTCTCCAACAACCCCGGTCATGTACTAATTGTGGCCATGCCGTGCCTGCAAACCTCTTAATCTCATCCGCCCACCTAACTTTCTGCCGCCCCCTGCTACGCTTCCCTTCCCTTGCGATCCAGTCCGTAACCCTTAATGACCATCGGTTATCTTCCCTCCTCACAACATGCCCATTTCTTTTTATTGATTTCAACTATCATGTCATTAACTAGCGTTTGTTCCCTCACCCAATCTGCTCTTTTCTTATCCCTTAATGTTACACCTATCATTCTTTTTTCCATAGCTCGTTGCGTCGCCCTCAATTTGAGTAGAACCCTTTTCGTAAACCTCCAGGTTTCTGCCCCGTAGATGAGTACTGGTAAGACACAGCTATTATATACTTTTCTCTTGAGGGATAATGGCAACCTGCTGTTCATGATCTGAGAATGCCTGCCAAATGCACCCCAGCCCATTCTTATTCTTCTGATTATTTCCGTCTCATGATCCGGATCCGCCGTCACTACCTGCCCTAAGTAGATGTATTCCCTTACGACGTCAAGTGCCTCGCTGCCTATTGTAAATTGCTGTTCTCTTCCGAGACTGTTAAGCATTACTTTAGTTTTCTGCAGATTAATTTATAGAATCACTCTTCTGCTTTGCCTCTCCAGGTCAGTGAGCATGCATTGCAAATGGTCCCCTGAGTTACTAAGCAAGGCAATATCATCAGCGAATCGCAAGTTACTAAGGTATTCTCCATGAACTTTTATCCCCAATTCTTCCCAATCCAGGTGTCTGAATACCTCCTGTAAACACGCTGTGAATAGCATTGGAGATATCGTATCTCCCTGCCTGACGCATTTCTTTATTGGGATTTTGTTGCTTGCTTTATGGAGGACTACGGTGGCTGTGGAACCGCTATAGATATCTTTCAGTATTTTTACATACGGCTCCTCTACACCCTGATTCCATAATGCCTCCATGACTGCTGAGGTTTCGACAGAATCAAACGCTTTCTCGTAATGAGAAGACGACGAAGTGTGGCGACGGGTCGGATGGGCTCCACATCTGCTCCGCACAGAAGCTACATTTTCGGCGAAATCACCTCCGCATCCAGATTCTACGTAATCATCGTGTGCCTGAAGTCAGCCCGAGCACGTCAACACCAAACTTGAGGGTGTAAGTGCTATATTTTGCATTTTACGGCCACATCAAGTTTCGAAGCGGGGCCGCCCCGCTAAACCTACTTCGCTAGTGGCGAGGCCTAGCAAAGGCTTCGGCCGCCGCACCGCTGCAGATGGCGAACGCGCTGCTCAATGCCGACGCCGACAAAGCCCACCAATCGTCTACCGGGGCCCCGGAGGACGAGGACATGGAAATTCGCGAATCCCAAGGACTTCTTCCGGCCGCCGGGGAGAACGAAGAAGACAATGAGCCTTGGATCAATGTTACCAGTCGTGCCCGTCGCCGTCGGCTGCAGACACGCTCGACCACGCCCCAACTTTCCCGAACGCCACCGAAGCCCGTTCTCCGCCACAGCCGACCGGCGATGCGCAAGCCCCGACAACCCCCCCTTCCTGCCGATGATTACAAGTTGGCGGTTCGTCCACGGAACGGCCTGCAGCTCAACAAGGTGAGCCCAGGGAAGTTGGTGGACGCCATCACAAATGCCGCAAAGCTGCAAATCGGCTCCACCGGATTCAAAGTACGCATCGACGAAGACCAAAACATCCTTGTTCTGAGCACTGCCTCAGAAGCTACGGCCTCGGCACTAAGCAAGATGCAAAAAATTACAATTGATGCAACAACATATGATATTGCATCATACGGAATTTCCCCCGATAACTCTTGCAAAGGGGTAATACACAACATCGATCACGACACCACGCCCGAAATGTTACTTAAACGCATTGAATCTCCCGGATACGAGGCGCTAACATGTAGAAGACTGGGAAACACAACCACCATGGTGATCACATTCTTGGGAAAAACAGTGCCATATTACATCGAATTTTCCGGCCTTCTTCTGCGGTGCTACCTCTACAAGAGAACCGTGCCACATTGCCGAACCTGCAACGAGACAGGCCACAGAGAGGACGTCTGCCCGCGGCCCCCCGCCACACCCAAGTGCAGAGAGTGCGGCACTTCGCTAGCAACGGAGCAGCACGAGTGCCAACCTCGGTGCTCTCTGTGCGGCGGGGATCACCCGACAGCAGCGAAAGCCTGCCCCAACAGGTTCCTGCCGCCCGTCAACCGCCGGAAACCGCAGCAGACCCCGAGAGCAGGCTCCTCGTCTCCGAGGCCGCGTGGCGAGCACTCAGCATCCCGCAAGTCGCGGTCCCCGAAACGACGCGGAGCTGTCCAGGGGAGGAGCAGTTCCAGGCCGCGTTCCGGTTCCAGGCGTAGGACCTCATCGCGACGACGGACGCCATCCCATGGCAGGACCTCGAGCCGTGGTCGTTCCGCAAGCGGCAGGAGGGGAAGCAAGGGAGCAGCGCAGGTCACGCAGCAGGTGAGCTGGGCACAGGTTGTTTCTCCCAAAGCTCGTCCCCCCCCCCCTGTTGACACAGAGCTGGCACAGGCACATGCCCAGATTAGGCGTCTCACTGAAGAAAACGCAAAACTCAAATCAGAAATCACTAGCGTACACGCAGAATTCGTAGCACTTAAAGATGAATTACTTGGAAGAAATAGCACTACCCATACACAAAACACTTCAACCCCACCCCCGGAGAAGCGGAAACGGGAAGAACAGCCAGCTCAAAAAGTCACTTCAAACCCGACACCGCAACGAGCAACCGCGCAGCCCACTGCACCGCAGGGAGTCATACCCGTCCAATATGCCACTCTCCAGAAGGTAGAAGAGGTAGTAGCAAAAGCTATTCAGAGCCTTCAGACATCCCTACAAGCTACCATGCAGCAACAACTCACAGCTATACAACAGTCAGCGGCACAACAACAACAATACGCAACTCAACAACAACACTCTAACACTCAGTTGGCGGAACGCATCATGAGGCTAGAGGAACGCATACTAGCACTGGAAGCTCGTCAGAGCCGGCGCCCCAAGAAAACAGCTCATCAGACCCTACCAGAATTGCCAGATTCTCTGGGCTCCCCAGAACCCCATCTTGTGCACGCATCACCACCCCTTGATAACCAAGATGGCTCCGCGTCAACATATATGCAGTAGGCGCGGGGGCTCCTCAGGCGAAACCACGGTGTGGCAGTGGAATTGCCGGGGCTACAAGAACAAGTATGGATCACTGATACAATACATCGCTACATCAACAAGACCACCCGAAATCATCGCACTGCAAGAAACGAACACACACGTCCGCCTACCCGGATACGTCACTTATGGCACCGATACAGGCAGCAGCCTTCACACCCTGGTCAGTAAGAAGCTAGTGGCCGTTCAACACCATCTCCAGCAATCCGACCCGCTTGCCATTCTGCTCGAAATTATCCCACAGGCAACAAAGAAGAAGAGTCCCATGTTTGTTCTAAACGTCTACTGTCGGCCGAAAAGCGCGCCATCGGTCCTCAAACTGGTTTTGGAGCAAGCCACGCACGCAGCACGCAACCATCCGCTTCTAATTGTGGGCGACTTCAATGCAGCCCACCCCCTCTGGGGTTATACGTACACCAACCCCAGGGGAAACATGCTTCACAAAGTTATTGAGGACATGGATCTCACACTCGTCACCGATCCAAAGAATAGCACGAGGCTCGGCACAAGTGTTCAAAGAGACACGAACCCCGACTTAACCCTCACCAGAAATATCCCCCAAGCTTGCTGGACCAATCTGGAGGAGTACCTAGGCAGCGACCACGCGCTGCTAGCCACCACTCTCCATGGGCTCGAATACAAAGCCAGGATAGGCACGGCTCGCCTCACGGATTGGACCAAGCTGCGGGAGATAAGAGAAGAAAGAGCTGCGAACGAACAGAGCCAACAGCTTCAGTCAATTAAGGACTGGATCACTCAGCTTCAGAAGGATGTGAAGGCGCACACCAAAATGCTTGAAACATCCACCACCACTCCAAGCATCGACGCTCGCTTGCTCCACATGTGGGAAGCCCGGCGTAGCCTGCTGAAGCGTTGGAAAAGGCAAAGATTAAATCGCAAGCTCAAGAGGCGAATAGCACTACTTACACAAGAGGCTGCGGAATACGCTACCACACTATGCCGAGAGAATTGGCTATCCCTCTGCGACAGCTTGAGAGGACGACTGAGTACTTCCAAGACGTGGAAGTTATTGAGGTATTTAATCAACCCGGCCAGCAGCAAAACGGAATCCCACCACAATATGGCCCGAGTAATTCACCAATTTCCTGGAAATGAGGCGGACCTCCTTTTGGCTCTCAAAGCCCAGTACTTCCCCACACAGCCATCGGAGCCTCTGCCACCCTACACCGGCACCCCTAACGAGCTCCTAGATGAGGACATTCGTCTACATGAGGTAACAGCGGCGATAATGGGCTTGAGACGCCACACAGCCCCGGGAATGGACCAAATTACCAATAAGGCACTCGTAAATCTTGACAGCCCCTCGCTACTAGAGCTTACCGCTCATCTTAATGAAGTATGGAGGAAAGGAAACCTTCCCGAGGACTGGAAAATAGCCGAGGTTCGTCTGATACCGAAGCCAGGCAAGCCACCAGCCATTGAGAACCTACGACCGATCTCCCTCACTTCGTGTGTAGGAAAGCTCCTAGAGCACATCGTTCTCAATCGGTTACAACCATTCCTGGAGGACTCGGGGAAACTACCAACAACGATGATAGGATTCCTTCCACACCTCTCAACTCAAGACATCCTACTTCAGCTGAAAGAGGAGGTGATTGTACCAGCGACACGGAACTCCCCCACGGCTATCCTCGCCTTAGATCTTAAAGGGGCGTTCGATAACGTCAAGCACACAGCAATCTTACAGAGGCTAAACGCGCTGGGCTGTGGGGCCAGGACGTACTCCTATATCAGAGATTTCCTCTCAGATAGAAAAGCCATCCTAAAGGTCGGGGACAAAGCCACAAACCCCTTCCTACTGGGCGGGCGCGGCACACCACAGGGCGCAGTGCTATCCCCTCTCCTTTTCAATATCGCCCTAATAGGCCTACCGCCGCTCCTCGATAACATCCCAGGGATCCGGCATGGCCTATATGCTGACGACATTACCATCTGGTCGTCCACAGGGTCCATCGGGGAAATGGAGAACCGCTTGCAGGAAGCTGCAGACGTGGTGAGCGACTATGCTAGGTCATGCGGGCTCAGCTGCGCCCCCCAAAAGTCGGAGCTACTCCTGGTCTCACCGCGAAAGAAGCACAGATGCGACTTGCCCACTATCAACATACAGCTGGAGGGACACACCATCGTTCCGTCTCGGAGCGTAAAGATATTGGGAATGGTTTTCCAGTCGGATCGCACCAATACAATATTAATTCAAAAGCTTAAGACTACAACAGCCCAAGTTACGCACATGATCCGGCGAATAACAACCAAGACAAGAGGCATGGGGGAGGCGGACACGCTTCGGCTTGTCCAAGCCTTCGTCGTGTCTCGAATAACTTACGCTATTCCGTACGCACTACTCAACGAGACGGAACTCAAGAAAATCAACACAATGATCAGAAAGGCATATAAGCAGGCGATGGGTCTGCCAATCAGTACGTCCACAGAACGCCTACTACGACTAGGTGTGCACAACACGGCCGAGGAGCTGATCGAGGCACATTTATCCAGTCAGAGAACAAGGCTGGCGATTACGGAAGCAGGGAGGTCCATTCTCTTACGTCTGGGGCTCTCTGCCCCTATGAGCCATCCGACGCCTCAGACTGTGAGCTTACCCCATGCCATCCGGAGAAAAATCACCGTACGTCCACTGCCTCGCAACATGCACCCAGTGCACCACGCAGAGCGAAGGGAGGCCCGCGCCCTGGCCATACACAAGCGATACGGAACTTTACCCTCTACAGCCTACACTGACGCGGCTTCTTACTCCAGACGCGCAGCCACAACAGCCACCGTAGTCGTCAACACAGAACATCGGAGCAGCATTTCGCTCACACGAAACAATCCCCTCCAAGCCGAGGAAGCGGCCATAGCCCTCGCTCTCTCCCAAACAGAGGTTGAAGTCATAGTGACAGACTCCCAACAGGCGTGCCGCAACTTTGCTAGCGGCAGAATTCATGCCACTACACTCCGGATCATCAATCAAAAGCCGCCAACGAGGTCAGTCATGATCATCTGGGCGCCAGCTCATCAAGGCATTCCTGGCAACGAGGTCGCCAACCACGTGGCTCGAGATCTGACCCACCGAGCCGACGCCGAGGAATCTGAACCCGAGCGCATGCACCCTCTAGTCTCTTACCAAGACATCACACAACACTACAAGCTAACCCGCAGAACATATGCACCCCCACACAAGTCACTACCTAGAGAGCAGGAGCGATTCCTCCGGGCTCTACAGGTCAATACATTCCCCCACCCAACCAGGAATCACCTCATAGACCCTACAAAATTCTCTCCGCAATGCCGCTTCTGCGCAGAGCCCGGGTCCCTCAGGCACATAGTAGGAGGTTGCAGAGCGGCACCATTAAATCATCCGAACCCTTACCCCACTAACGAGCTTTGGGAGAGAGCCTTGGCCAGCTCCGACCTCGAGGATCAGCAACGGCTGATTACGAGGGCCCAGGACGCGGCCCGAGCTCAAGGCATTCTGGACTGAGGACGCCTCTCCCTAGCTGCTTCACCTAATAAAAATGTTTATTCTCTCTCTCTCTCTCGTAATCAATGAAAGCTATATATAAGGGTTGGTTATATTCCGCATATTTCTCTATCACCTGATTGATAGTGTGAATATGATCTATTGTTGAGTAGCCTTTACGGAATCCTGCCTGGTCCTTTGCTTAACAGAAGTCTAAGGTGCTCCTGATCCTATTTACGATTACCTTAGTAAATAGTTTCTACGCAACGGACGGTAAGCTGATCGGCCTATAATTTTTCAGGTCTTTGGCGTCCCCTTTCTTATGGATTAGGATTATGTTAGTGTAATAAAGCGAACAGGCAGCATTCCAACAAGCAAAAGGATGACCGTTTATTTCACAGTGCACTTATATATATACAAGGGATCACATGCTCCGTACAAAAGAAATGCGCGCACTTGCTGCGCAGTGATATGCGACGTCACGCTATAACAGTTAGCGTTCTTTCAAGATACCGGTACGCTCGAGGTCTTGAGGCATTGCGTATACAGGGCGGCCAGTTTCTCTAGAACAATCTGTCCACCATCCTTCAACAAATCTGCTGTTACCTGATCCTCCCCAGCTGCCTTCCCCCTTTGTATATCTCCCAAGGCTTTCTTTACTTCTTCCGGCGTTACCTTTGGGATTTCGAATTCGTCTAGACTATTTTCTCTTCCATTATTGTCGCGGGTGCCACTGGTACTTTAAAATCTCTATAGAACCCCTCAGCCACTTGAACTATCTCATCCGTATTAGTAAAGATATTGCTGGCTTTGTCTCTTAAAGCATACATCTGATTCTTGCCAATTCCTAGTTTCTTCTTCACTGTTTAGGCTTCCTCCGTTTCTGAGAGCATGTTCAATTCTATCCATATTATACTTCCTTATGTCAGTGGTCTTACGCTTGTTGATTAACTTCGAAAGTTCTGCCAGTTCTATTCTAGCTGTAGGGATAGATGCTTTCATACATTGGCGTTTCTTGATCAGATCTTTCGTCTCCTGCGATAGTTTGCTGGTATCCTGCCTAACGGAGTTACCACCGACTTCCATTGCACACTCCTTAATGATGCCCGCAAGATTGTCGTTCATTGCTTCAACACTAAGGTCCTCTTCCTGTTCTGTAGCTTGATCTGGAATTCCTCTATTTTCCGTCTTACCTACAACTCATTATTCGGCTTCTTTTGTACCAGTTTCTTTCGTTCCCTCCTTAGGTTAGGCTAATTCGATTTCTTACCATCCTGTGGTCACTGCAGCGCCCCTTGCCGAGCACTTCCACATCTTGTATGATGCCAGGGTTAGCGCAGAGTATGAAGTCTATTTCATTTCTAGTCTCGCCGTTCGGGCTCCTCCACGTCCACTTTCGGCTATCCCGCTTGCGGAAGTAGGTATTCATTATCCGCATATTATTCTGTTCCGCAAACTCTACTAATAACTCTCCACTGCCATTCCTAGTGCCTATGCCATATTCCCCCACTGCCTTGTCTCCAGCCTGCTTCTTGCCTACCTTAGCATTAAAGTCGCCCATTAGTATAGTGTATTTAGTTTTCACTCTACCCATCGCCGATACCACGTCTTCATAGAAGCTCTCGACTTCCTGGTCATCATGACTGGATGTTGGGGCGTAGACCTGTACAATCTTCATTTTGTACCTCTTATAAGGTTTCGTTAATACTCTCGTTAACGCTATAGAATTCCTGTATGTTACCAGCTGTAATCTTATTAATCAGGAATCCGACTCATAGTTCTCTTCTCTCCGCTAAGCCCCTGTAGCACAGGACGTGCCCCCTTTTTAGCACTGCATATGCTCCTTTGGGCTCCTAACTTTACTGAGCCCTATTATATCCCATTTACTGCCCTCTAATTCCTCCAATAGCACTGCTAGAGTCGCCTCACTAGATAACGTTCTAGCGTTAAACGTTGCCAGGTTCATATTCCAATGGCGGCCTGTCCGGAGCCAGTGATTCTTAGCACCCTGGCTCCGGACAGGCCGCCATTGGAGTATGAACCTGGCAGTATTACGGAAAGGACGGCAAAGGACTACAAACGTGCTGATGGCAATTCAATATTAGATTTCTTGGAATTCTCGTTTGGCTAATTTGAGCACCACGCAAAAACAAAAAACTGTAGATGAGCTTTGGAATTAATTTAAGGATATAGTAAACCATTGTGTGGACCGATTTGTGCCAGCTCGAAAAAGAAAAGTCTAAACAACGCCGACCTTGGATTAACCGCGGCATCATTCACATAAAAAGAAAACTAAAGCGACTGCGTAAAAAGAAAAAGGGTGCGGACGAAATACCGAGACTTCGCGCAGAGTTGAGGCATACTCTGGCACTATCCAAAAACGAATTTTTTGAACAAACACTGACAGGGTTCCTAAAAAGTTCTCCACAAAAATTCTGGAGGTATCTCAGCAGTAGGAAAGATAAAATTGAAGAAATCGTAAATGACAACATAAAGTTAACAAAGCCTGCGGACATTGCCGAACACTTTAATTACTGTTTTCAATCTGTGTTTAGTAATAATAGAAACATGAATACAGACGAGCATTTACCATATATTACACGTTACCCAATGGAAAATCTAGAAATCAAACAAGAAGTGGTGTTCCAATTGCTGCTGAGTTTAGATGGAAAAAAGTCTAGTGGACCTGAAAGAATTTGTCCTGAATTTCTGAAACGCTATGCTGAATGGATGTCATACTACATACGCATTCTCTACCCTCAGACTGGCGCAGGGCCGTAGTTATACCAGTGCACAAAGGCGGTGATCGCACATTTGTAAGTAATTGCCGTCCTATAATAGAAACATGAATACAGACGAGCATTCACCATATATTACACGTTACCCAATGGAAAATCTGGAAATCAAACAAGAAGGAGTGTTCCAATTGCTGCTGAGTTTAGATGGAAAAAAGTTTAGTGGATTTGACAGAATTGGTCCTGAATTTCTGAAACGCTATGCTGAATGGATGTCATACCACATACGCATTCTCTACCCTCAGACTGGCGCAGGGCTGTAGTTATACCAGTGCACAAAGGCGGTGATCGCACATTTGTAAGTAATTGCCATCCTATTTGACTCACATGTATCAGTTTGAAACTTATAGCATATTTTACAATTTCTAGAAGTGAATAGTTTACTCATACCAGCATGGCTTCCGTACTGGACTATCTACCGTTACACAATTAATTGAAGTAGTTCGTGATCTCGCTGCCGCCTTAGATGAGAAGCACCGGATTGACGTCATTTGAATAGATTTTGCGAAAGCCTTCGATAAGGTTCCGCATAATAAGCTGATCTTTAAACTGAGATAAATAGGTGTCGATGTAAGATTAGTGCTATGAATAAAAAAATATTTAAGTGATCGTAAACAGACTGTGTGTTTAGATTGCAGCCTGTCGAGTCCACTCCAAGTGCTTTCAGGTGTTCCTCAGGGGTCAGTCTTGGGCACATTGTTATTTCTTATATATATAAACGATAACTCTTCTGTTGTTGAAGAACCGGTAAAAATGAAACTTTTTGCAGATGATTACCTAATTTATTCTACCCTAACCAATGTTCAGGATCAACTCAGAATTAGTCGTTGTTTAGAAAAATTCAGCAGGTGGTGTAAATTATGGGGTATGCATATAAACTACATTAAATCAACATACACACATATGACTAAGAAAGTAAACGCTCTGCCTTTTAACTATTACATTGATGGTAATTTGTTAGTTCGTGCTAACCAGTTTAAATATTTAGGTGTTACTGTTACGCATAAGCTGACATGGCATACGCACATAGAAAATGTGTGCTCGAAGGCGAATAATAGATTAGGTTTCTTAAGGCAAAAACTAGGTCAAGCTTCGCGAGATGTAACGCTGATAGCTTATAAAACTTTTGTTAGACCTTTACTTGAATATGCCTCAGTCATCTGGAGCCCTCATCAGAAAGAAATGACTACAAAGTTAGAAAAAGTTCAACGTCGTGCCGCGTGCTTCATATGCTCAAAGTGCCGCCGTTTAGATTCCGTTACACTTATGTTGCAGTCTTGTAAACTGGAAACACTAGAAGTACGAAGGCAAAAAAATCGTCTGAATGTGTTTTTTGGAATACTACATGGACATTTAAAAATCAACAAAGATGAGTATGTGCAGCTGCCAGGAAAACGAAGCAGTCGTGTTAATCATCAATATGTTTTACGCCCATACATTGCTCACTGTGATGTGTTCTGCTTTTCTTTTTTCCCTGCCGCGATTGAACTCTGGAACGCGATACCAATCTTTGTGGCAGATGCCACTGATGTTTGTGAATTTGAAAAATTGTTAAACATGTATTTTTGTGATTCCGCTGCCGCTTGATGCACCTGTATATATGATGTGCCTGTATTTAAACCCTCCCTGTAAGAACCCTCACCAGATGGTTGACATTATGAATAAATAAATAAATAAGTAAGCCAACAGATTGGTTTCCGGAGGTGCCACTTTTAATTTATGCCTAAGCAGACCAAGTTTTCTTAACGCTCAAGCACACCTAGTAGAGATATGTTTGTTCCAGGAAAGATCATGCGTTATGATATCCCCCAGGTACCTATATTCCTCGACTTCGGATAAAGGTTGAGATGCAACATCATGAGTAAACGGTAAAGGGTGCTTTTTTTTAGTAATTCTTATAGAAACTGTTTTATTAATGTTAGCTCCATGTTCGATTGCTGGCACCAAGAATGAATGCTCTGAAGAGTAGAATTTAAGAGAACTTGATCTCCGTGGCATTTAATTTCATTAAATAAAACACTATCATCAGCAAATAATCGTAATTGAATGGTGTGAGCGATTGCTTCCACAATATCATTACTGTATATTAAAAATAACAAGGGGCCAAGCACACTGCCCTGAGGAACGCAAGAACTGACACTTCATCTGAAGGGCATTCGCTTATGCTGACGAATTGTGTGCGCTTAGTTAAGTATGCAGATATCCAGCTAACTAATTATGGCAGCACTTTTATGATTTCAAACTTCTCAATTAGCTTATGGTGACAAACAAGATCAAATGGTTTTCTGTAATCCAGGAATATAACATGAATCTGACCAGGTTTATCAAGAATACTAGCAAAGCTGTGGATAACTGAAGCCAACTGAGTGACGGTGGAAAACCCTTTCCTAAAGCCATGCTGTACTGGTGTGAGGATGCTGTTGTCACATAAGAATTCTTTTGTCTGCTTAGCTATAATATGTTTGAATAGTTTGCAGCAAAATGAAGTAAGGGAAATCGGTCGATAGTTCGTTATTAATGTCGCTTCGCCTTTCTTTACCACCGGTAACACCCGAGCCGATCGCCAATCTTTGGGATGGGTGGCGGAAGATAAAGATACACTAAAAATGCGCACTAGAAAACGCGCAATCATCTCTGCATCGTGGCGCAAAAAGGAATTTGGGATGTTATCCGGTCTTGGTGATTATCTTATATTAAAATTTAGCAGCATAGAAACCACACCTGTCGTCGATATAACAGCAGGGTGAACACATCAAGGGGTACGGCTGAAGGGTACATGATTCGAGACACTTGAAAATACGCTGTGAAAAAAAATTATTAACGTGTTCCGCTATACATCGCTTCTCAGTAACAGTTACACCGTTGTGCACAATGCAATTAACGGGTCTCTTTGTGATAGCTAGATGGTTACAGATTTTTTCTGGTGCACTGCGCATAAAGCTAGGCAAGGTATATTGAAAATACTGTTGCTTAGCCTTGAATACAGCCTGATTCAAGGCCTCTCGAATGTTCTGGATTTCAGTGCAATGGGCCTGCCGTCGCTTTAGCCTTTTTAGTTTTCGCTTAAGTTGAAGTACTTATCGTGTAATCCACGGAGTTCGCTTGGACTCCTTTTTTACTTTGTTTCAAATAAAGTTATCGGGACACAAATGGCACATTTCTTTGAACTTATTCCAGAGCACCACAACGTCATATTCATCAAATTCGCTCAGCCTGTGATCTAAGTTGTCCAAAACACTTTCATCTCTGGTACGGGAAATGTCCTTCACAATCACTGTTTTATCAAGGGCAGTATCGCAACGTTCCATGGAACATGAAAAGTAGACAAGTTCATGATCCGAAATACCTTGTTCTACAGAGGTGACAAAATTTTCAATAGAGCGACTAGTAAAAATAAAATCAAGCATAGTTGCACTATGTCCTTGTAACTGCGTCAGCTGTGTCACAATTTCTTGTAAGTTATTAGTTAGCGTAATATCCATCAAGCAATCGACATTCTGATCGTAACTTTAAGCAGCATAATCCCAGTTAACATCCATCATATCGAAGTCACCAACGAGAAGTATTTTATCCTGAGAAGAAGTTGACATATGCTCATAAAGGTCATTTAGGAACTGGGTAGGTGACTCAGGCGCGTGATAAACAGCGAATGATAGAAAGGATCGCCCCCAACAGCGAAGGTTTAGGCAGATACTTTCGTTATTTCAATCTACCACTTAGTACAACGTACCATCCTCAAAGTAATGGTTTTACCGAACGCCTGAACCGCACATTAACTGAAATGCTAGCAACGTATGTTTCATCTGATCATCGCGACTGGGACACTGCTCTACCATTTGTCACGTTCGCTTAGAAACACCACAGCTGGCTACACACCCTATTATCTCTTCTTCGGCCGTGAACCGACTTTGCCTTTCGAGACTTCATTTCGACCACGCTCGACTCGCCGACAGAATACACAGCGACCCAAGCACGCCGGATTGCCCGCATTCGTCTTTTTCCTTAAAGATAAGCCAGAAGTGCCGTTACGACCAGCGCCATCACGGTGTGGACAACGAAGCAGCTGCTTTTATGCTAGTATGGCTTCCAACTCGGCGTGTTGGTCTTTCGGAGAAACACCGCTCGTGATACTACGGTCCTTACCGCATCCTCCACCAGGTGACCCCTGTCACATATGAAAAGTCTGCATTGTATGGCACCATGCCGCCACCTTTCTCTGACATCATTGACGTCAGCCGTCTCAAAACGTACCTTTCTCGGATCGATGAACCGCGCCAATAAGTGCTTTTTTCGACAGGGGTGATGTCACAGTCTGTAATGTGGGAAGAAGAGGATGCTGATGGTGGCCTTGTTGAAGACGAAGAAACGTTTAGGTTTTAGTTACTGCTCTACGCTTGTTGCTCCGCCATTAAAAGCCATCTGTGAGTAGCCACAGGCTTCTTCCTTCCCGTAAGATTATGCAAAACAAAACTCAACTCTTTTTTATAGCTGAGGACTGCCCGTTATGAAAAGAATAGAGGTCGACCGATGGCGCTGTCTGCTCGGAGCGGCGACGATTGATTTCATTGCACATACACAACAATTTCCGTGGCTGTGTGACGCTGCCGAGCCCTTTCGGGGCGTGTATGACGCAGCTCTGCCAAATCCTCTTCAATGAGCATTCGTGTTGCCGGCATCTCTTACGGCCCCGTGCACGCAGTCGTAATCGTCGAAAAGCCACCGCAAGCGAGGGATCCCAGCTGACCAATCGGATACGCCTTCACCCCTCTCCTCACCCACTTCGCTAGCAGGGCAACCACTTCTCGCCTTCAGTCAGGTCTACTTTCAGCCACGTGCTGTGGGGCCTCGGTCTTAATATGTACTCCAATGCGTGTATTTAATTTAAAATAAAGATCCCTCTCTCTCTCTCGGTGCACAAAAAATAGCTAAGAAGATTTCGTCGCAGTAAGAAATTCTACTCAATTGAAATCGAACAAGAGTAACCTTGTATAAACGATATCATTTTATTGGGACATTGCAACTACCTGGCGCATCAGCGACCGCGCTGATGTCGCGGGTACGTAAACTTGATGTCAGAATGGAAGAACTTTACCTTACAATGCCCCTGAATAGTTAAGTTAGAAGGGCGGAGTCGGTATTCTTTGTTCGCCGCGTGATCAAAAACATCGTATCATGATAATTTGGTCGCAGAATTCTATCATCGAAATATTAAACCAACGTAAAAGTTGTACGCGTCTATTTATTCAACTACTCGCGGGAAATACGCGCTATCATAATATTAAGCTATTTCGACGCAGTGAATTTTGAACTAAAAAAGATGGATGGCCTTGAACGTGTAGGAAACGTAACTGAAAGACTGTGTCTAGGGCGATTTGGGATTGACAATGGACTGTATGAACCGTATCATATTTTGCGAGAGCCAGGCTGGGGTGAAGGCGTTGGATCGACGTCAACTATAGAAATTGAATCACCTTGCAAGCTTTGTCATCAATTATTATCATCATTATCATAGTACTTATCATCACAATAGTCATAACCAGCACGGCTGTCATAACAAATTATCTGGTTCATCACCATCAGTCATCTTCACCAGCTCTGTCGCGTTTTGAGACTGCACAATCTTGTGATCAGCCCTCGAATGAGGCTAGAAGCAGACGTGACATACAGGGAAAAGTGACGGCACCTCACCGAGGAAGACATGCACATTGAAAGACGGCTTGTTTAAATGCTTCCATTAGCAGCCGAAGAAAAAATCCGCGGGCTATCTTTAGGCGGATGAGAGAACTATGCTTCCATTATAAAGTTGGAATGCCGTGTGCCATGTCTCGCGCCAGCATGTTCTCGCATAACAAGCCGCGCGCGTGCGTGCGTGCGCCGTACCTCGTACTGCCGTTCCAGGTCCGTCGTTCCGCCGCTCTTTTCCAACTGGAGGCGGCTGAAGTAAGTGGCCAGACTGCCTCGGGGCTGCCTCGTCGGTTCACCGAACAGCCGCTCCAGAAGCGCCGCGTGCACAAACTCGTACTGCTCCTGAAGGAAACGTTTTTTTTTTCTTTTACAGAGCTGCCGTCGTCTGTCTGCAAGGAGTTTTCCCGAAGTCCCCACAAATCGCTCTATAGAAAACCACAATGAATCCGCAGAAACTGAGTACTGCATTTTCCTCCTCCTCCTCCTCCTCCTCCTCCTCCTCCTCCTCCTCTACCACCACCACCACCACCACCACCATCACCACCACCGCCACCACCACCACCAGCAGCAGCAGCAGCAGCAGCAGCAGCAGCAGCGGCAGCGGCAGCAGCAGCAGGCGACAGTAAGCACACGCACCGCATTATTTCCTCAAGACTGCCCAGCAATCCGCTACCCCGATCAACGCTACTGCGTGTGCGTTGCTACATGCTGTGGGCTGCCGCTCAACGCAACAGTACCTGCCTCGCCCTGCTTGCTATAGTAGTCGCTTCTGGTTGCTCTTCCCGAGGCGACAACACATGCTCGCAGATACGACGGCGGTTGTTGCGGGACTTGGACGACATTTTCGGCGTGTCGACCAGTAAGCGCTCGCACCGCATTATTTCGTGAAGACTGTCACAGCAATCCGCTACCCCGATCAACGCCACTGCGTGTGCGTTGCTACATGCTGTGGGCTGCCGCTCAACGCAACAGTACCTGCCTCGCCCTGCTTGCTATAGTAGTCGCTTCTGGCTGCTCTCCCCGAGGCGACAACACATGCTCGCAGATACGACAGCGGCTGCTGCGGGACTTAAAATATACGATACAATATGCCTTTTTTTCCATAAACGTACAATTTATGGAGGATTTAGGGAAAACGTTGCTCGCAGCGACTTGACGGGCCTTAAACCCGGTCTGAAGGCAGCAGCAGAAGGCACAGGCACTGATTCAGGACCGAAAAAAACAATACATAAGCAAAAACAAATGATAAGCTGGCTTAGGGATTATGCCATCAAACAAAAATGCAATGTAAAAGAAACATTAAAAACCATAAAAAACTACGCAATCCACAGTGTACACTAGAACAACAAAAGCAGTGATGGAATCGTTAACAGAGTCATTATTGTAAGGAAATAAGACATGATTAAGCCGTTGACAGAGGCTAATATCAAACGCAGATATGTGACGACCGTCTACATCAGAAACAATCACAAACAACAAATTTATTCGTATTGAAAAATCACTGAAATGTTCATATACATCAAGGAGGACTTCTTGGGCATGTTGGTGCTTAGATTTCCTAGGTATACGTTGTGGCGCAAAATATATTCACACTGCCTTCCTTGTCTTCCATTGTCACTGTGTTCCTTTATTTTGCCCGTTTTCAAGAAATGTATTTTGCGCCACAAAGTATACCTAGCTCATATACGGTATATGAGATACAGGGCAAAAAGTGACATCTATGTTAATAAATTTAAGCGTGTTTAACAGGCGTGGTGAGCGATGGTGCAACATTTGAAGAGCACATTTAGTGCGAGGGTGCGGCACATACCAGTGTTCAGGTGACCGTGTACTGTACTCTGTTCTGTTTCAAATTTATTGCGCTAACGACGTGATGCAGGACTGGCTTTGTTTTGCTTCGTTAGGATAGGCTAGTAACATCATGAACTCTACCAGAGAATGCAATGTGAGTAATTTCAACTCTTTGAATAGAGGTGCAGTGTGACCGTCTACTGTAGCATTACAGATGCTACGTATTACCTTTTTTGAAGCAAGAATAACCGGTTTATGTTTGTAGCAGAAGTCGTACTCCACACGAGACAGCAGTAGTGCAAGTGACTCAGGTATGGAGTGTTGTACAAAATAAGTTTGACCTTGCCTGGCAGCGGTCTTAAACTGAAGAGCGCCCCAGCGACTTGCGCAAGTTTTCCTCCAAGGAAGTCGATGCGATCAGTCGATAAGGCTGTCAAAAAAGACACCTAGCATCTTTGCAGACTGAACAAGCTCAATTCTTGAAGAACCTATTATAATGCCGGTCTCTAAGTTGACGCCTTTCTTTTTTTGGTTGAAATAAAATTGCTTTTGTTTTGTCGGTGTTAATTTTTAAGCCATTTTCCTGTGACCATCTCTGTATTTTTTCAATGACAGAGTTTGTAGTTGAAAGCAGCCTTTCAATGTTGTTCGATGAAAAAAGCACCGTAGTATCGTCTGCATAGATGATGTATTTAGGTTCACTATCGACAAGAACAAGGTCATTTACCTATATATTGCAAAGCAGGGGGCCCAATGTGCTCTCTTGGGGAACACCAACTGTTACTTGCTTGAACTGTGAGCAGATGTCATTAATTTCAACAAGTTCATTCCGCTGAAATAAATAAGATTTCACTAAATCCAATGCAATACCACGAATACCGTAGTATTCTAGCTTCTTTAACAAAGGTTCCCGGCTAATAGAGTCAAACGCTTTACTAAAGTCGATACGAAACCCGAGTGTGAGCAGCTTGTTTTCAAAATTTCACAATATTAGTTGCTTTTCTGTTAGTAACGCGAGCTAGGTGGACCGTCCCTTTCGGAACTCATATTGACAGATAGTGAACAGGTTATGTTTTTCAGGGAAATCTCAAATACGCCGAAATATTACTTTTTCAAGACTTTTGAATATACTGCAAGTATAGACCGTTTCATCGGGCGAGGAGGATAGGGCGCGCGGAGAGCCTTTCCTCCTCTCTGGCTTGGGCGATCCGGCGCGGCGCTGCTTGAAAGTATTGCTGTCCCATGCTGTGGAACGATTTCGAGATGTTTTAGATCGTACTTTGTGAAATCTACGCCATGTTCGTTCATATAAGGTCGTCAGGGAAGCCTTTCGGTGCATCGGTAACCACTGTAGGCAGAAATATGTCTTGGGGGCGTAAAAATGTGACGCGCATAATCAGCCGCGGTGTACGCGCATTATCAGTCGCAATGTGTGTATGTGTTGTTCATTACTTTGCTTATATCGATTTTAATTCAACAAAGAAAACCGGCGTCTCTGTATCACCAGCATTAAATTGTAAATCAGCTCGCTGTCTGATGGATTGGCGTAGGGAGTAAAATATAAAACATAGGAGCGCATGCTCGTGCACGGCCAACCTAAGGCAACCACGAGACAGCTGAGCGGCAGGCGCTATCAAATATGTGAGGTACACTGGCATCGTTCTCACACATTTCAAGTCTAGTATGCTTGAAATTATGTCTACGCTAGCCTTGCTGCATGAGGTCCATGGCGCTGCTCAACACAGCGATCACTGCGCTTGGTGAGCCAGCACGATACATATATAAGGTCTGTGCTTCGGCATTGGCTTTTTGGCCTGCATACAGACGTAATATATATGGCTCGCATGAAAAGAATGCGATGGCTATTTTTGAGCGCAAGATTTCCGTAATAAGTGTCAGTGCGTGGTAGAGAAATGAACGAACAAAACCGAAAAAAAAATCGGTTATCATCCTCTTTCTCTAAAAAGCGAGAAAACGGACTAACGCCGCACAACGTTTATAAATATATACCCGCTGATGCCGTATGCTTGGACCATGCGCTATAAAGAACAGAGATATCTGTAATCCAGCATCTACTTCTGCTTAGGACGCTCGCGCAGTTCGTAAACGGTCGCTTTGCTGGACAAGCTTAATTCAGACTGTAAGGTATGCTGCTATTACGAACCAAAACTATTTTATTCATGGGTGGAAACCTCATCCATCCAACCAAGTAGTCACGCAATGTAACCTGCAGCGAACAGTTTGAACGCTTGTCAATAACAGCACAGCTCCTATCGTAGCAGAACGATCGTCGCGTATGTTTTATGGCTCCTAAACCACAGCTTAGAAATAAAGGATAATACTGCAATAAGGCCACATTAGTTATTGGAACATTCAGAAACACACAGTTGATCTCCGAGGCTGATTATAGGCTCAAATATGTGCGCACATATCACGCTGCGTGTTCCGTCCACGTCAACGACAGCAGAAATTCCGGCCATGATGCCTTAAACCACTTCAGCACGTCTCACAGAACCGTTTACCACGTAGAAGACGCACGTCATACTGAACAGACCGTACGACTGCGAAAACAAACGCCAGAACCTACCGGAGAGCGCATACCTGCCATGCAAAAGACCGCTTTCACCCAAGCCAGTATGGCGCTGCTCATAGGCGCCTACGAAAAAATGGTCTATAGAAATGGGTCTGTAATTGGATACTTGCACGACGTCTGCGTGTGTCGACCAGTGAGCACACGCACTGCATTATTTCGGCAAGACTGCCACAGCAATCCGCTATCCCCGATCAACGCTACTGCGTGGGTGTTGCTACTTGCTGTGGGCTGCCGGTCAAGGCGACAGTACCTGCCTCGCCCCTCTGCTCGCTATAGTATAGTCGCTTCTGGCTGCTCTTTCCCAGGCGACAACACATGCTGGCAGATACGACGGGACTTGGACGGGATTTGGACGACGTTCTCGGCGTGTCGACCAGTAAGCACTCGCACCGCATTATGTCGCCACGACTGCTACAGCACTCCCCTACACACGATAAACGCTACTGCGTTGCTAATTGCTGCGGGCTGCCGCTCAACGCAACAGTGTGTGCCTCGTCCCCCAGCTCGCGTCGGGATCGGCCCTCGTATGGGTAGTGCATAGCGCCTTCTTTTACCTCCGTCACGGGTCGGACCAGCATTGCGCAATCTTCGGGATCGGTGCAGGTATTGGAGAGCACTAAACGCCTGCTTCACCTCCGCCGCGGGTTGGGCCGGTATTGTAGTACGATCGCGATCGGCGCACTTATGGGGAGTGCTTAACCACTGCTTAACCTCCGCCACGGGTCGGCACGGCGTTGCAGTAACTTCGCGATAGGCCCACGAGTGGGCAGTGCATAACGCCTGCTTCACCTCCTCCGCGGATCTAACGGTCATCGCACTGTCCTCGGGATCAGCGCACGTATGGGGAGTGCTTAACGCCTGCATCGCCTCCGCCGCGGGTGGGGCCGGTATTGCACAAACTTCGGGATCGGCCCACAAATGGGGAGTGCTTAACGGCTGCTTCACCTCCGCCGCTCATTATCTTCGGAATCGGCCCACGTATGGGGAGTGAATACGCCTGCTTCACTTCGGCGCGGGTCTAAGCGGCATTGCACTATCTTCGAAACCGGCCCAAGTATGGGGATTGCTTACCAGCTGCTTCACCTCCGCCACTGCATTAACTTCGGGATCGATCCGCATATGGGGAGTGCTTAAAGCCTGCTTCATCTACGCCGCGGGTCAGCATGGCATTGGACCATCTTCGGGATCAGCGCACGTATGGCATCTGCTTAACGCCTGCTTCACCTCCACCGCGGGTCAGGCCGGTATTGCAGTATCGTCAGGATCGGCGCACCTATAGGGAGTGCTTAACGACTGCTTCAACTCCGCCACTGCATTAGCTTCGGGATTGGCCAACGTATGGGGAGTGCTTAACGACTGCTTCACCTCCGCCACTGCATTATCTTTGGGATCGGCCAACGTATGGGGAGTGCTAAACGCCTGTTTCACCTTCGCCGCAGGTCGGCCCGGCATTTCACTATCGTCGGGATCGGCGCACGTATGGAGAGTGCTAAACGCCGGCTTCCCCTCCGGCGCTGGTCGGACCGGCGTTGCACTATCTTCGCGATCAGCGCACGTATGGGTGTGCTTAACGCCTGATTCACCTCCGCCACTGCATTAGCTTGGGGATAGGCCCACGTATGGGGAATGCTTAACGCCTGCTTCACCTCCGCCGCGGGTCGCCCGTATATTCTACCATCCTCGGGATCGCCCCACTTAGGGGGAGTGCTTCACGACTGCTTCACCTCCGCCACTGCATTGTCTTAGAGATCGGCCCGCGTATCGCGACTGCTTAACGCCGGCTTCCCCTCCGCCGCAAATCGGATCAGCATTGTACTATTGTCGGGATCGGCGCATGTATGGAGAGTGCTAAACGCTTGCTTCACTTCCGGCGTGGGTCAGGCCGATATTGCACTATCGTCGGAGTCGGCGCTCCCATGGGGATTGCTTAACGCCTGCTTCACTTGCGCTGCGGGTCGGCCCGGCATTGCACTATCGTCGGGAAGGGCGCACGTAAGGAGAGTTCTAAACGCCTCCTTCACCTCCGCCGCGGGTGGGGCTGCTAATCTACCACCTTTGGGATCGGCTCAAAGATGGGGAGTGCGTAACGCCTCCTTCACCTTGGCAGTGGGCCGGACCAGCATTGCACACCCTCGGGATAGTGCAATGCTACGAATGGGCAGTGCTTAACGCCTGCTTCACCTTCGCCACTGCATTCTCTTCGGGATCGGCACACGTATGGGGAGAGCTTAACGCCTGCTTCAGCTCCGCCACTCATTATCTTCGGGATCAATCCGCGTAAATGGAGTGCTTAAAGCCTGCATCACCTCCGCCATGGGTCGGGCCACTATTGCAATATCGTTGGGATCGGCGCAGTTATGGGGAGTGCTAAACGCCTGCTTCACCTCCGCCGCGGTTCGGGCCAGTATTCCACTATCGTCGGAATCGTCGCACGTATAGGGAGTGCTTAACGACTGCGTCACCTCCGCCGCCGGTCGGGTGGGTATTGCACCATAGTCGCGATCGGCGCACGTTTGGAGAGTGCTAAACACCTGCTTCACTTCCGCCATGGATCGCACCGTCATTGCACTATCTTTACGATCGGTGGACGTATGGGGAGTGCTTAAGGCCTGCTTCGCCTCCACGGCGGGTCGGGCTGGTATTGCACTATAGTCTGTGCCAGCGCACGTACGGAGAGTGCTAACCGCCTGCTTCACCTCCACCGCGGGTCGCATCGCACTATCGTCGGGATCGGCTCACGTATGGCAAGTGCTAAACGCCTGCTTCACCTTCCCGGCGGGTCGTCCCGGTATTGCACCATCATCGGAATCGGCACACCTATGCGAAGTGCTTAAAGCCTGCTTCACCTCCGCCGCTAGTCGGCCCTGCATTGCAGTATTGTCGGGATCGGCGCACGTATGGCAAGTGCTACACACCTGCTTCACTTTCGACGCGGGTCGGGCTGGTATTCAACCATTTCGGTATTAGCCCACGTATGAGGAGTGCGTAACGCCTCTCCACCTCCGCCGCTGGTCGGACCGGTATTCCACTATCTACGGGATCGGCCCACGTATGGCAAGTGCTTAACGCCTGCTTCAACTCCACCGAGGGTCCGCCCGGCATTGCACTATCTTCGGGATCAGCGCATCTAAGGGGAGTGCTCAACGACTGCTTAACCTCCGCCGCGGGTTGCGCCGGTATTACCCTATCTTCGGCATCGGCCCACGTGTGGGGAGGAGTGCTTAACGCCTGCTTCAACTCCGCCGTGGGTCGGCACGGCGTTGCACTCTCTTCGGGATAGGCCCATGAATGGGCAGTGCTTAACGCCTGTTTCACCTCCGCCGCGGAGCGGACCGTCTTTGCATTATCTTCAGGATCAGCGCAAGTATGAGGTGTGCTTAACGCCCGCTTCACCTCCGCCGCGGGTCGGGCCAGTATGGTCAATCTTCGGGATCGACCCACGTATGGGAGATGCTTAACGCCTGAGTGACCTCCGCCGAGGGTCGGCCTGGTATTGCACTATCGTCGGGATCGGCGCACGTTTCGGGAGTGCTTAACGCCTGCTTCACCTCCGCAACTGCATTCTGTTAGGGGTCGGCCCACGTATCGGGAGCGCTTAACGCCTGCTTCGCCTTCGCCGCGGGTCTGGCCGGTAGTGCAGTATCGTCGGTATCAGCGGGATGAATGTAAACCCTAGTTTCCTTATCATTCATCCCAGTCGAAATTTGCTTAAAGAGCAATAGCTGGACAGTGCTTAGATAACACCCTAAAGAAATCTGGCTTTCATTTTATGGCAAGAAGTTTCGAAAGGCATGTGACATTGCTTTTTTCGGCAGGGTATCCTGACAGTGGTCTAGTATCTATCGCTGAGGCGAAGTTGAAAAAAGGCACAAAAATAAAATATGCTTTCTAGAGGCAAATAGATTACCCATTGTAGTAATTTGGTACATGCGGAATTCCTCGCGCGACCTAAAATGACATAAAATCGTAGGAATATCAGAGTATTGCTATGGGGCCCTGAGAAGCTAGGGTAGCTTTCCCAAAGACTAATGTTTTGCAGAAAAAAGAAAGGACCGTGCCTTCTCAAACATCGTGATCCTTTTGTAACTTGTGTGTCTGGCGTGGTATAATGAATTCGCTTATCGTGTGGTTCCAGTAATGAAAAGTCAGACTGGAAGTTGTCTGAATGAACGAGAACACAGGACGAAGGTGGAGAATTACCGCGATGGGGAATCTTTCTGTGCATTGTCACGACAGTGCAATACAGAACAAGAAGCCGTGTAAACCCTTGTTCAACATCTGTAGGGCAGTAGCCAAAAATACGAATCCGGACGTTAGGTAGATTATTGAAGGAGATTGCATTAGAAGGCAGGCTTATCATGTGTCAACGCACGTTCTGTTTTTCTGTCGTCCAAAGAAACAAATTTTCTGAGCATGGTCAACTGATGTGGGCATTTTGGTCTTGTGACGTCATGAAAGAAAGTGTTCAAATAATGCAGGTCTGTAAGCACACGGCCAGTTGGATGTAAGCGCTTGTGTTGTCTGGTCCTGAACTTGGCCTTGTTTGTGCGCGCTTGAGTTATCAACTAGCCCAAAAGTCGGTGCTCTTGAGTTTATGCTGTGCATCTTAAGCAAACCACCCCGCGAGCGCTCACCAACTCTCTAGTCCTTTTCAATGGAGCCACAAGCGGCGGAATCATTTTCTCTGGCATTCTTAATACTATAACATGTACTTGACGCAGGAAAGTGCTCTTCGAGAAAGTGAAGACAGCGCTTGCGGAGAACCTCTATGCTGCAGCGCGCATGTACGCAGTGTGAGCCGTACCGCCGTCTCGACGAGGTTGACTCTCTGCTGGCGCAGCTTGTACAGCAGGCCCATAACGTCGACACGCTTCTCGGCCCGCACCATGTCGAGCGCCGCCTCCATCAGGACGATGGTGCCCGTGCGGCCGACGCCAGCGCTGCGAAGCGAGACACATGCGACAGAGATGGCTGGACACGCGCTCGCTTTTGGAATACGCGGCCTTGAGTCTCGCGTCAGCTGAACTGTGCCCGTCGGTTAGAAGCTTTTGCGCGTTTCCTTGGCCTGCGCTTATGAACACGTTTTCATGCGTCAACGATCTCAAAGATGTAAAAGAAGCTATTATACCTACATGCCTGCGTTCAACTGTACGGCTATTTAAAAAAATGTTGTTTATATAGCACCATGTCAAACGCAGGTTTATTAACTTACTGTCTGATTATCGGCACTTACGCCCACCCACAGCCACCTTTCGCTACACGTTTAACTGGTTCGTCAGATTTTGTTCACTGTGTGGACACGAGCAACCTATGCAAACTTGCCTGCGGCCTACAGTATACGCTCGCGTTGCGAACTGCCACACCAGGCTACACTTATGCAGTAAGGGCAGCAGACCTGATTCTGGTTCACCCTAGTACCAACCACCAGCGATTTCATTTACAGGTAAGGCTGAGCTGATCCGCTCCAGCTTGCCGCTGTGGAATAGGGAAGAGGGGAGCACATAGCGATCGCAAGAAGAGCACTAGACGCCTACACAGCCTTTCCACAGCTTAAGTGGAAGCTTGCTATTTAGGACTACAACATTGTTCTCCGGTTCACGATAAATATAGGCACGCAAATTCCTCTTGCAGTTCCTGCGCTTCGGCATAGCTCGGGTGTGCAGGCTGGAGGTACGCGCAATTTTCCGATGTCGGCGTCTAAAAGACGGGAACGATTTTTTACCAAGGACGAAGTGCGTGTCCGCAGCAAAAAACTACTCGGAACGTTGGGATAGAATGGCGAGCCTAGCAAGAACCGAGGTAACATTTACTTCCCGGAAGCACCAGAAGTCAAAGCTCATGGGAGCATCTGTGGAGATAAGCAAGGGACGCTTAGAGTATCGGTAGAAGAAAGGAAGGCAAAAGATCGATAGAGCTGGCGTAGTTACAGGCATAGGTAACTTTAGAGGAGTTCTAGCACAGGTAGCTAGGGATTGCAATACATATAGTAACTGCTGATAAGCTCACGCATGAACAACGACTATTTTTTGTCTCTACATTTTATTTCGTTTCACTTCATTTCTTTTCTCCTTCAATATCCGGATGTATTCATAAGACGGCGGGATGGGGGGGGCGAGACAAGGGGCTTAATTTGAGGTGAATATGTCAGAACCAACAAAGAGAACTTCAAATATAGAAAGAAACAACCTGCAAAAAGTGCAACATTGTGTCGGATGGTAAACAAAACAAATAACAAAGATCAGATTTGGGGTGAAGTCACGGACGAGCATGTTCCGGGAGATTTAGCAAGACATGGTTAGTTAACGTTTCCCGAAAACTTTGGCAGTGAGGGCATAAAACTTTCTGCGAGACTGTTCCAATGTTCCACGCAACGAGCTATGGAAAGAAGAATGATAGGTGTAACGTTAAGGGATAAGAAAAGAGCCGATTGGGTGAGGGAACAAACGCGAGTTAATGACATCTTAGTCGAAATCAAGAAAAACAAATGGGCATGGGCAGGACATGTAATGAGAAGGGAAGACAACCGATGGTCATTAAAGGTTACGGACTGGATTCCAAGGGAAGGGAAGCGTAGCAGGGGACGGTAGAAAAGAAGTTAGGTGGGCGGATGAGATTAAGAAGTTTGCAGGGACGGCATGGCCACAATTAGTACATGACCGGGGTTGTTGGAGAAATATGGGAGAGGCCTTTTCCCTGCAGTGGGCGTAACCAGGCTGATGATGATGATGATGATCCAATGATTTATTGCGTCAGGGTAAAATACAAAGTTCCTTGCAGATGACTGGGTGATAAAACTGCGGTTTCAGCGTGAAGATGGGGTGGATTGAAGAGAGAACCTTGGAGTGCAGATGGTAATGAAAGCAGTGAGGCAAGCACAGACGAGAGACGATCCGGCGGGAGGCAAGCGGTAGTAATTAATTTTTTCGCTTTAGTGCGGCTATGCTAATTTCGCGAAAGTCGTGGGAAGCCGAGCAGCGCGATTTTACATTGCTTCTGTGATACAGGCAAGCGAACTTATTTTCGCTTTTAGGGAAAGCAATATGGAAGAGCATGCCATTAGAAATAATCGAGGATCACACCAAATGGGTCTTTTTTGGACGTACTCTTATTGAATCCGTACATATAATAATTCAGTTGCGTACTGTCATAAAAAGTGTTCGCGGCGTCTCCCACCTGCAGTGTAGAAGGAGCGGCGCTTTGCTGGATGGTGCGTGTGCCTTGGCGAGCTCGATCATCTCGACCAGCGACAGCGGGTGGGCCGGCACGCCGTGGTCGGGCCACGCCGTGAAGTGAAACTGCTTCACCACACGCTTGGACGCCGCGCCAGACTGCGACACACAAGAGCATATCACCTTACATGGTCACTGACGGCCACCAGGCTCTGCCACTCTCCATAAATGCTTCTCCAGATACTTGCTACTAGGTCTGCCTGCGCGAAGGGCACGACAGTTTAAGCCACTGCTGGGGATTTGTGGCCACAGGCTACAAGTGCTAAGTTGCTGTTCTCCTATTCCTTCCGCATTGGAATGGCCGACAGCCATGCTTGCTACACCTGCGGCTGCGACAAGGCGATCGCACACCTCCTCTGCGACCATTCACGTTATAATGTGCCAAGAAAAGTGCTCGTGACCGCGCCCGAAAGACTGGACAATTGCCCCTTCACAGAAGACAAAGTTCTAGGACACTGGTCCACACGGGTTTCGGCTCTCAAGACTTTAAGGGCTTTTCGGAAGTTTTTAAGGGCCTGTGAATCGTGCGACCACCTCCGACTGTTGTTGCGCGTAGCATCGCGTTACTGCGTGAATTTTTTTCGTTTTCTTTCTCTCTTATAAGAGAGAATTCTTTCTCCTTTCACTCCCTTTCGCCCTATCTCCAGCACAGGGTCGCCAGCCGATATTTACACTGGGTAACCTCCCTGTCTTTCCTTCCCTTTTGTCTCTCTTGCTGTTCTGCTTTGCTTAGCTGTGCGACGCATTCCTCGTGCGCACGTGGTCACTTTGTCCTACCAGCGGCCATCCAGTTACGAAGACAAGCTATCCACGTCGTGCCAGCTGCCAAGCCACGGTCACGGCCGGTGGCGCTGCCTTCGCTCATTGCTGACGCTAGCGTTGCTGACGAGGCCACATCGGCAGAAAAGCAGCGGAACGACATGGAATCTCCGCGATTTTCGGATCTCCTAACGTGATGTGGCTGTTTCATTCAATGATCACGCTAATCTAGTGTTTGGCTGAGCACGCCGCTTCAAGCGGCCACGCAATCGACTGACGGAAGGCACGTGTCCTTGCCATGGAATAAATCGACGCCTTTATCTTGAGTCGCTCATGATTCAGACTACGCCACACACTCTGAACGGGAGCGATGGCAATCTACCGGCAGTGTATGCGCGCTGCCTGCGTCACGTGTTCAAGACTACTTAAAGGAGCTGATCGAACACCTTTGTTTATTTTACCTGTGAACAAGGCTCCCATGTGGGAGCCGAGACATTTTTTTTTCTTTTAAATTTTACTTTGCTCGGCGTGCTACTCGGCCGGGCCCCTGCCACAGAGCTCCAGGTGTCCGGTCCGCAACGCCCGATTTCTACTACTGCTAATCAACAGGTGCCAAACCTGGCCAAAGAGCCTCCTTCTACTGACGAGCGCCAGGAAACAACACTCCAAGAACGGACTCACTTGTTTCCTGTTAGTTTGGCTTCAAGTAATCATGTTCCCACCCACAAGTGTGCTTCGAGAGGACGAATTAGACGGCTTCTCGTTGCGACAACAGAGAAGTACAGACACCCCCGCAGCAAGAGGTACGTTGCGAGATTCTGCGAACTGACCCTGCTAAGTGGCCGGACATTATTACTGACAGCTTTCGGAGTGCATGCCTTGAGAAAGGGTGATTGTGTTTTGAAAATCGGGCAGATTTTCCGTCTTTCGAAAAGCAATACAAAACTGAGAAACGCTATATGTCACCTCATATCTTTTCGTGCGAAAGGCTGTAAGTGGGGAGGCGTGCGAACGACACTGGTTAATTTTCTCGGAGTCCAAAGGTTCCGTTTACTGTTTCATGTGCAAACTATTTTCTATTTCAGGCAACTCCAGTGCTTACACCACGCACGGCTTTTCTGATTGGAAAAGAGCATAAGAAAAGGTTTGCGCACACGAAAATAGCGTCGAGCACCGGAACTACGTGGCAGCATGGCTCGCGCGCTCCAACTCGAGCAGCACAATTGACAAGGTGCTGGTTAAGCATATTGTCACTGAGACCGCTTACTGGACAGAGGTGTTGAAGCACGTAGTCGTTGTAGTTAAGCTTCTAGCTGTGCGCAACCTAGCGTTTAGGGGCAGTGAGGAGATTTCTGGTTTACCGAGAAATGGCAATTATATGGGAGGGCTTCAGGCCATCGCCAAGTTTGATCCCTTTCTAGAGGAGCACATCAAACGCTGCGGGAACAAAGAAAAGGTTCAGCCATCTATCTCTCAAAAACCATTTGTGATGAATTTATCGAGCATATGGCAAAGGCTGTCAAGGAACGTCTTGTTGACGAAGCGAAACGCGCAAAATATTTCTCTTTAATTGTTGATTCGACTCCAGACCTCACTCACGTTGATCAGCTGTCCGTTGTTTTACGATACTACTTAAATGGGAATGTGTGCGATAGCTTTCTTGGATTTGTTCCAATTGAATCGCATACATGCTTGTATCTTTTTGATACTGTGATGTCCCTCTTTTCGACAAATGGTATCTCAATTGATGATTGTAGAAGCCAAGCTTATGATAATGCGAGTAATATGTCAGGAAAAAGGACTGCAAGCTCAAATCAAACACCTGAACGAATTGGCAGTCTATGTCCCGTGTGCTGGTCCTTCACTGAACTTAGTTGGCGCGTGTAGCATTGACAGTTGCCCTGAGGCAGTCAAATTGTTCACTGTAATTCAGAGACTGCATGTGCTCTTTGCTGCCTCACCTAAGCGATGGATGTATCTTTTCGACAGCGTGGGCGCAACTGGCCAGCAGCTTGTTTTGAAAAGTCTCTCTGAGACCAGGTGGTCAAGACTCTCTCAATCATGTAAGGCCATTCTGAAAAATGTTAATGCAGTTTTGTGTTGCCTTGAAGCTATATCAAAGAACGAGGAAGAATACGGTTACACTAGGAACGAAGCGCACTATCCGTTCAAGAAAATGACAAAACTAGAGACTGCATTCATGGAGATTTTCTGGAGTGAAATCTTGGAGCGCTTTGACAAAACGAGCGCAGCACTTCAGAAACCAGGCCTAGACATTTCAACTGCTGTAGACCTGCTGAGCTCTCTAGAAGGCTTTGTTAATTCTTCGCGACCTCTCTTTGATACCTTCGAAGAGAGAGCACGCACGCTAATTAACAGTCGATGTTATCAGGATGAGGGCAAACGAATCGTTTTGAGTAAGCACCCGGACGGAAAAAGCGATAGTGCGCCACAAGGTAGAAAAAAGCTTATCGTAGAGACTTACAATGTTTTACTTGACAGTCTAGGCTCTGCTTTGCGAGTGCGAAAGGCTGCCTACATTGAAATCTGCGAAAGGGTCGGATTCTTCAAATTGCTGACAGAAGTTGGGAACGAGGCCTCTCTGGCACAGCAGGCTGAAAAGTTGGTGAAAATCTACAAAATGATTTGGAGCCAGCAGTTTCCGCTGCAATCGTTCAGTTTGCGAACATTCTGCACAATTCTGTGTGCCAGGACATCAGTCCCCTGGGAATAATGAAGTTGCTGCACGAAATAAAGCTTATTGATGTGTTTCCGAACCTTTCTGTTGCTTTGAGAATGTACTTAAGCATACACGTGGCAAACTGTGAGACCGAACGATCGTTTTCTAAGTTGGCGCTGATAACAAATCACCGGCGTTCGAGCCCCCTTGACGACAAGGTGAACTCGCTTGCTATCATGTCCATTGAGAGCGACCTCCTCCGCGATCTATCCTTCGAAAAGACTATATCTTATTTCGCCAAAGCGAAGGTGCGAAAGATGCCATTTTAAAAGAGGACTGTTTGCGCTATACATGAATAGTTCCAATAAGTTCGTTGTGTTGCCTCCCAGCCTCCACGTTGCCAGTGAAATACTGAACAGTGTAATTCAAGATATGCAAATCTTCGTTGTTCGTCTCTTGTTTGTTGTTCTTGTGATATTTAGCGTGCTTATAAAGAACTATATTTTTGATGTTTTTGATCATACCGCGTTTATTTGGTGTCGTCCTTGTTTATCTTACCTATAACGAAAATATTTTCAAATAATGTTTTGTAATTACAGTTGGCAAGCTTCATCTGTATTCCAGTGCATTTTTATGGTGTTTCTATTGCCTTGAGTATTGTATATATCTATTGCATATTTATAGAGTAACGCGTATAACAATTACTGCAGTCTGATGCTTGAATTGTAATAAATATGTTTTGCATACAACCATGCGTCTTCCCACAGAATTAGGCTTAGTGATGCAAACAAAGCCTAGTTTCACAAGGATCGACATCTGAGCTGTGTTGTCTTTTCTTCGTTCTTGTTCGTCTTGAGTGCACTAAACGTTCCCTTGAAGCCTAGCTTTTGCTGAAAACCGAATGCAGATCAATCACAAAGTGAACATATGTGTTGGTGTTTACATCAGCACCAATTTCAAGCAATTTTTGTTGTTTTCTTTATAATAATAATAATAATAATAATAATAATAATAATAATAATAATAATAATCCCGTTGATGGAACGTCGTTCTCATTAATTTGGTGGAATTAAAATGAAACATAGCATATTTCCAATAGCGTGGCAGGCGACAGGGGGGAAGTCAATATAGAGAAGAGGGCCTGCATGCGCATTAGCCCAAGTCCCCCATTTTTTTTAACCGGCCCTGCACGGCAGGAGCAGCAAACAGACGTTATTTGAACGCTTGCAATGCAGTGACAAACTGCCACTAATCTGCACCCAGGAGGAGACATTGATCGGCGAGCGCATTTTGACTGCTCCTCCGTGCCACTGAAGGCGGCCAGACCGTGCCAGTCTTTTAAGTAGTGGCGCCGTTGTGACGTTGCGTGTGACGTGTTGAAGAGAGCGGCGTGGCTGGTCTCATGGCGGTGACGACAGCAGAAGCCACACTACACGGCTGATGTCGACGAAGGAAGCACTCATGCTGACGATATCTGGTAATCAGCAGCTCGTGGTACCGAGCCTAACGATCCGCCAAAGAAGAAAATCTGCACATAGAAGAAGGAGACGTTGAGCGGCGAGCGCATTTTGGCGGCTCCTCCGTGCCCACGCTAGTCCGAAATTTCTACGGGGTACAGCAGCTGCTCGCACATGACCTTTGTATCACGCCGCTTTGCCACGCGCATTAAGTGGTTTTTAGACATTAACACACGTGAGAGCGATCACATATCCACTTACTTTAAGATCGACGGGATGTCTAATACTCATCCGCCTAACACACGGCGAAGAATAGATAGGTCTGTGGTAAAAAACCTACCGGAGGACGCTTGTGAGGAGAATCTCTCCTCTGGATGCAAGAAACTATTAAAGGCGCTGACTGCTATGTGAACGTTTTTCTTCTTAAACAGAACAGCACAGCTTTCACGGGGACAAGCAGGGAGAAACGACACGGCCGCTGCTTGTCCCCGTGAAAACCGCGCTGTTCTGTTTCAAACATGTCTTACCAACTCACCCAAACGTCTGTTTTAACTATGTGCACGGTCATGTGCGCACCGAAGCATTCGCAATTCGAAATTCGACCTGGAGTTGGAGCGACATCATGCGATTCGTCGTTGCGCCGAAAGAACATACCGACGCACGAAGTCCATTTGATATCTAAGGACAGCGTGGCGCACTCAAAAAATTGCAACATCGCATATAAAAACTGGAATCCGAGCTATAGACAAAAGATTGTGCCTCCTGACCTCCGTAAGCCGTTGCCTCAAATATCGAGAACTGTGAGAGGACTACATTCTGTTCCGGAAAAACGTTTCCCTTTAGAGGCCCTAGCGCTCTTCCACCACCGATGTAGCAGAACATGTCTGTGCTATGATTGCAGGACAGTCAACAGGCAGAAGGTCCCTTGCTTTTAAGTACGTTCCAAGCGCACAGAATTCCCGCATGGATCTGCTGGTCACACTCAAGAGCTCGACGCTGCACTTATGTAATCAACCGTAATCACAGGCCCAGATATATATATATATATTACCGTATATTGGCCACATCGGAGAAGTGACGCGAAATGCACTGCCGCACATCAATGAGTTCTGGCAGGACGGTAACATTCCTCAAGAGTGGATGATCCGTCGTCTGGTACCGCTCCTCAAACCTGTCAACCTTCCTCAACAGGTTACTCCATACCGCTCGATCGCGCTGGCTAGTTGCATTGCGGAGGTGATGGAACAAATGGTCCTCGCCAGACTTGAATAGTACGTTGAACGTTATGAAGTCTACCCAGACACCATAGCTGGCTTTCGACGTCACTGATGCTCCATTGACAACGTCATTGATTGGGTTAGGTATGTTCAGCGTGAGAAGGCGCGTAGGCGACTTTCTGTCGCCATGTTCCTCGGCATCGAAATAAGATATGACAATTTTCTTCATGAAGCTGCATTATAGGCTCTGGAAATGGTTGGCCTCAGTGGTCGACTCTGTCGTTGGGCACGCAGTTATGTATGCGGTCTCTCTTTGAGAATAGCAAAGACGGCCTCATTTCCAACACTATACATACACCTTGGAGTACCGCAGGATGATGCGTTGAGCCCACTACTATTCAATCTCGTGCCCACTGCTCTCACTGAATGCCTACGAAATGCGGTGAAGTTGTCCATCTATGCCAATGACATCTGCGTCTGGCAATCTGGTTTGACGCGCCCTCAAGTACACGCAAGGCTGGAAAAATATGCGACGTTGGTAATGGCGTACCTTAGTCAACAAGGTCTCAGGATTTCTCCTGAAATATGTGCATTGCTGGCATTTAGCTGGAATGCAATGACATTCTGTGCCATATCCATCGACGGACAAAATAGTGTCACAGCCTAGTAGGAGACGGAAAAGCCGGTGTATAGGGCGTATAAAAGCACTTTATCAGAGCAGTCAACGCGACGTCGTTGTCGTTTCTGTTTCTCTACCCGCGCGTTATTTCAGCGCCGTTTTCATCGCCCGGCACATACCCTCGGCGACCATGTGGGATGTGGCATTTTTTTTTTATTTATACACATACCTCACAGGCTCCCACTGGAGTATTGCGTGAGGGGGATAAGAGAAACAGCATGCAGCGAAAGCAGGAGTAAATAGCTAACAACAAATCGCACAAGTGAAAAAATTCAATAGAAAGACGCCGATTAACATCAAGCAAACGAAGAACAACAACACTCTGGACGATCAGAAACGCGCATGGCTCATCGAACTCCTGGCAAAGAACTGCAAACGCATGTATATTTATAAACTGCTTGCACGGAGCGAGAATGACGACAGTCGAGTCACATGGTACAAATGAAACGTGTGCGCCTAACTACGGAATCAAATTTTTTAATGTTTCTCTAAGCGAGTCCAGATTATTAATTTCAACAATGTGGCTTGGAAGATCGTTGAAGCTGCTATTGCCAGAGGTAATGCAGATTTGTTAAATGCATTTGTGTGGCCAAACACGTGTGAAACTGCGTGCGTTATATAAGCGGCGAGATGTGCGAAATCGGCGGGAAAAGGGTATTGTAGTTGCGTGTTAACTGTGAGTGATTTTGTGCAGTAAGAAAAGCAGAGCTATCATCCTTCTAGATTCAAGAGATGGGAGTGATAGTAATTTCTTCATAGTAGTAACGCTAGAATGCCTACTGAAATCTTTCGCGATGAAACGTGCGGCACGGTTTTGAACGAATTCGAGATAATTTAATAAATATTCCTGATGTGGCGACCAGATGGCGGAAGCGAATTCGAGCTGAAGATGAACAAAGGTTCTGTACGCTATTTCACGAGTGGCTGAAGGGGTTTCACGTAGGTTTCGTTTTAGGTAACCAAGTGTGTTAGTTGCTTTTGCTGTAACATGTTTTATATCGGCCTTCCATAATATGTTTGATGTAATATGAATACCGAAATACTTGTAGCAGGGGGTGACAGTGACAGCACTATTAAGCGAGTAAGTGTAAAGAGAGTTATAAATGCAAGTCGGCCTAGTTGGAACAGATTCTTCCTAAACTTTTTGTGCGCAAACAAACCAGGACGAAGAAGTGCAGCAACACAAGGACGAGCGCTTTCTAACAACTCAGAGTTGTTAGAAAGCGCTCGTCCTTGTGTTGCTGCTCTTCTTCGTCCCTGCTTGTTTGCGCACAAAACTTTTAAGATAACGAAAGTTAGTTTTATTTCAGCTGATGGTTATTAAATTGCATTTTCCCGTATTTAGTGACATTTGCCATAACGTGCACCAGTTTGTAATATTATCTAGATCTTTTTGAAGTGATGTGGACGACGGGTGTCTTAATTTGGCCGTAAACTATGGAATCGACAGCAAATAATCGGATTACTGATGTTATGTTGGATGGAAAATCATTTATGTAGATGAGAAACAATAGCGGAACCAGCACGCTGCCTTGAGCCACAGCAAATGACACATCGGCCAAGGAAGAAGAATGAATGTCAGTAAACGTAAACTGTTTGCGGGATGTGAGGAAGTTCCTTATCGATGATATTCTAAGGCTGCTTAAATGTAATTATGATAATTTGGCCATCAATCTAGAGTGGGGAACGCGATCAAAGGCTTTGGCAAAGTCAATAAAGACACTATCAATCTGGAAACCATTGTCTATGTACGTGAATAGCTCGTTAGTGAATTCGATTAGTTGAGCCTCACAAGAAAGCCTTTTCCTAAAACCGCGTTTCTTTGGATAGAAGAAATTGTTAGCTTCTAAGTGCTGCACAATATTAGATGCTATGACATGCTCTGGTAATTTACATGGAATGCTTGTTAATGATATGGGTCGGTAATTACTCATCTTACTTTTATCGGCAAACATAAATATGGGAATGATTTTCCCGATTTTCCAGTCACATGGTAGTTCCCTTGTGGAAAAGGATTGCTCAAAAATGCGTGATAGGATGGGGGCTGTGTATGCGGATGTATGCTTTAAAATTTTACTATCTGTACCGTCAACGCCAGCGGAGGTTGAGACCTCTAGTGTTTTAATTAGAGATGAGATGCCGAAGGCATCAATCTTTATTGGTGCCATATACCTGTAGTTTACGTCTGCGATTGCGGGAATAGTAGAGTAATCCTCGCGTGTAAACATCGAGATAAAAAAATTATTAAAGCAACATAGGATTCTTCTGAAATAGGCGCTCCAGTATTGTTTTGGAGTGAAATTCGGCCTAAGTCTTTTCGAGGAGAAATCAGCGCGCAGAATTATTTAGGGTTATGTTGTATCATGGATTGGAGGTCATGTGAAAAGAACTTGTGCTTAGCGCTACGAATGTTAGAGCAACAATCTTATTCGGACTCTCTGCTTTAACCACGCCACTGGGGTTCGTTGCCGCTTAGCAATTCTGAACAGGCATCTCTTTATTTTTTAATGAGCGTAGCCTCCTGTGATACCATGGTTTTGAGCTATAACCGGAAGTGAATTAGCGGAATATGAACATGTGTAAGCTGCATTAGTGTTTCCTTAAAGGGTTTCCAGTTTTTCTCAACAGGTCGGGAAACCAAATTAAGTATAAGCGATCTGTAGAAATTCTCTAAACCTATGCTAATGGCAGTGAAATCAACCTTCTTATAATTAAATGTGCTCTTAGGTGTCGTAGTGCATTTGTATAAGGGTAGTTCTATTGTAAGGTTCACGAGTAGATAATCACTAAAACCAGGCATCAAAGAAACTGATGCAATTGTTTCAGGGATGGATGTGAAAACGAGGTAAAGAACATTATTGCCACGGGTGGGTTTCTCAATCATTTGCACTAGAGAAATGTCTAGTGCAAGCGCTACGAAATCGTTGGAGTGTTGGCAGGGTGACGTTAGGTTAGCCCAGTGAATTTAGGGACAATTAAAATCACCAAATAAGAATATGTTAGCTCTAGAAAATTTCGTAGTAATTTCGCAAGGATTTTCATACAAATAAGACGTCAACATTTCTGTGCTGTCTGGTGTCGATAACATATTCCAAATACGTTCTTAGAATGCGAAGGTGGAACGCAAACCCAGGTTATTACAAGTGGGCGTGAAATTTCAAGTGAAAAGGCAGTAATGTTTTTTTACGGCTATCAATACCCCGCCGTCCCTTCTTCCATCCCTGTCTTTTCGATAGATGCTGTAGTCAACTGATGGTTGCAGTATTTCGTCAAGAGTGATATCGGGGTGGAGCGATGTTTCTGTGAGTAGTAGAATATCACAATTGCTGGTTTGTAGATGCAAGCAAACTTCGACACGTTTTGGGAGTAAACTACGCATATTCGTGAAAGATATCGAAATCTGCGCTACGCCATTATGGACACTTTGGATTACGAGGTGGATGACAATCTGATGAGAATGCCGGCCTTTGAAATTGCTATCTTGACGATTGAATAACGCTGTAAGTGTCAGCGTAGTAAGTGAACACGGTATTCTCTATCCGCAGTGTATCGACGGCTAGCTTAAACGAGACATTTTTGGACTTCGCCAATTCTATTAACTTGCCTCTGGCTACTCGTGTTTGCAATGAAAAGTCTTCGCAAACACCAAAATTTGTATTTTTGAACTTATAACATTTTCAATCACTCTTTCATTATCCTTGAAGAAGGTGAAGTTAGTAATAATCGGTCTACATTTACTAACTTGATATTTGCCAAGACGATGGCCATGACCAGAATATGGTGATGGTTAAGACGATGACAATGACTGCACGGTGGACTTGCGAAGATTCAATTGTAACGCCAAGCTCTTTTGAGCGAACATCAATGACTTTGCCTTCTGACGCTGACCATGTTTCATTGGAATCGACGGGGATGCCATAAAAGAGGAGATTACATCGCCTTAGTCGATTTTCCGTATCATCGCATCTGGATTCAATAGTCTTAATTTGCTCAGATATTGTATCAATAGCTTCAGACGAGCAGAGTGGCAACGCACCTTAGTTACTTTTTTTTTCATTTGCCCCTCCTTTGGAAAAAAAGGCATCCTCCAGATGCACCAACCTCCGAAGGCAGTGCACAGACGGTGCAAAGTTGAGGTCACTAGGACAAGTATGGCTTCATACAAAGCACGTGCACAACCTCGGGCAGATGCCGCCTGCGTTTGGAATAGTTATGACTGTCGGGGACAACTTCGTAATTCACATCGCTGATGCGGCGCAGAACTGTATACGGCCCGAAGTATCTTCGCAGGAGCTACTCAGACAGTCCCCGCTGAGGAATAGGTGTCCAGACCCACACCTGGCCACCAACGTTGTATGTGACGGGTCTGTGCAGAAGATTGTAGTGTCTGGCATCGGATTCCTGTTGTTCTTGGATTCGCAAACGCGCAAGCTCCCTGGCTTCCTCTGCGCGTTACGTAAACTCCTCGGCACCAGTCTCGTCTTCACCAGACTCGTGTGGCAGCATTGCGTCCAACATTGTTGTCACATCCCAGCCGTAAACGAGGTTGAAAGGTGTCAAGGATGTTGTCTCTTGGCGAGCCGTGTTATGCGCAAATATAACATACGGTAAAATCTCGTCCCACTTCTTGTGGTCGACGTCGATGTGCATACTCATCACGCCGCCAGAGTCTTATTCAAACGTTCGGCCAGCTCATTGATTTGGGGATGATAAGCCGTGGTCTTTCGGTGACTGGTACCACTTAGTCGCAAAACGGTGTCCAAAAGCGCAGCCGTGAACGCAGCATGTGTGTCTGTTATGAACACTGTGGGAGCACCATGCCTTCGGAAGACGGCTTCGATGAAAAATCACGCTGCTTCAGCCGCTATTCCACGTTCAATAGCACCTGTTTCGGCGTATCGAGTAAGGTAATTTGTGACGACATTATCCATCGATTACCGGCAGTAGACAGTGGAAACGGACCTAAAAGGTCCATGTCAGTTTACTCGGACGGCAATTGCAGTATCTGAAAAGGATGCACCAGTCCAGCTGTCTTGACGCGTAGGGCTTTGCGGTGCTGCAAATCCAGGCATGTCTGTATGTAGCTTTTCACGATCGACGTAAGTCTCTGCCAGTAGCTTAGCCTAATTCTTGCCAATGTGCGGGTGTAGCCCAAGTGACCAGCGATTGGCTCGTTGTGACAGGCATGTAGGACTTCGTCGCGAAGAAATGTGGGAAGGACGAATAGGTAGCTGCTGCCACTAGGTGAAAAGTTCTTTTTATAGAGAACGTCATGGCGCAAGCAAAATAAAGGCAGCCGTCTGGCGAATAAGTTCGGCACGCTGCTTGTTCTTCCCTCTGAGTAATCGAAAAGAGGAACCAGTTCTGCATCCTCGCGTTGTTGGCGTGCAACGGCGGCAGTGTCTAGCACACCTAGAAAAGCCGCGTCATGATCGTTGCAGTCATCAACTGCAGTCTCTACAGGAGACCGAGAAAGGCAGTCGGCGTCGGTGTGTCGTTTCCCCAATTTATATACGACCGTGAAGGCGAACTTTCGGCGCCGAAGACTCCAGCGTGCAAGCCGACCAGCTGGAGCTTTTAAGTTAGCCAGCCAGCAAAGTGCATGATGATCACTGACAACGGTGAAACACCGACCATACACATATGGCCGAAATTTCAGGATGGCCCACACCAATGCGAGACATTCTTTTTCTGTACTGGAGTACTTAGCCTCTATCCTTGATAACGTCCTGATGGCGTATAAAGCAATCACTCTTTCGGTGCCATCCTGCCGCTGTACAAGCACTGCGCCAAGGCCGCCATTCCTCGCATCGGTATGAAGAATCGTCGGAGCGTTTTCATCAAAGTGTGCGAGCACGGGAGGCGTCTGCAGCCGTTGCCGTAGGTCGTGAAATGCCAGTTGCTTGTCGTCACCCCACACGAAGGGGACATTTTCTCTAGTGAAACGCGTTAATAGCCACGCGATGCGCAAAAATTCAGCAATAAACCGTCGGTAGTAGGCGCAAAGGCCCAGAAATGTCGTACGGCCTTTTTATCGGATCTCGTTGGGAAATTAGCGACGGCAGCGACTTTATCAGGGTCAGGTCGGACACCTTCGCGATGAACAACGTGACCGAGAATGGAACTTCTTGAAAACCAATATGGCACTTTTCATGTTTAAACGTGAGACCAGTTGAGCGTGTTGCTTCATAGACCGTTTTTATGGCACCGTCACACTGGGGAATTCGGCGTCTACAAGGAACGGAATTCTCCTGCCGCCGAAATTTGCGTCGTGCACACTGCTTGCCCACAGCGCCGCCGGAACACGATATAGAGCCATCTACCATTTAGGACGCTCACCTCCAAGCAAGCGTGGGATATTCCGGAGGTTCCCGCGACACGAAACTAGAGGGTACTGGAATGGGGGAGTGAGTCCAGCGGACGGCTTGGCAAGCGCCGATGGTGTTGCAAAAAACGCTGAAATTGCTGCGGCGCTGCCGTCGCCTCCTCCTTCAGCGCCGCCTGTTTCGGCAGCGCCCATTGGCTGAAGCGAGCTCACAGGCTGAGTGGCTGTCGTCTGCTCGACGTACCATCGTTGTCGTGTCGTTAGCATTGTTTCCGTCGCTCTTTCTCCATTTGACTGACTGCAATTCGGCGGGGAATAAAATCACTGTCCCACCACCGAGAACCAGAACTTGATGCAGCAAAGTGAAACGGCTCTGAAAGCTACCTGCAGCTGCGGTAGGGTCTCCGACGCGACAAGCGTCTGACCGGCGTGCGGAGCCGCTCACTCAGGTGAAGGCGACGGTGGCGCCACAAATTTTCAATAAAGGAATCCTCAGCGTAAAGTCCGCCGTGGGCCCACTCTCTCTTTCCAGTACACCCTACCGAAACTGCGCAGTTATCTCTGCTCGCAGAGTTCACGTGTTTTTATTTTGGCCGCTTCATCGCTGCTAACCAACGACAATGAGAAAGTAGCTTAGCTGAGCAAGAAGTGTTAGCACTGCTAGGCCTGCTGGCAAACACCCTTCTGGCGTTGCGTGACGCGTAGAAACATTCGCCGAAGAGACGAGGCCACCGGCGCTGGTAAGTTCGTCCTGCTCTGCAAGAGCGCGCAAAGCTTGATCGCGCCGCCTTGTCATGTCGCGCAGTCCTTGTGCTTCACGTGGTACTTGTCGAAAAGGACGGGGTTGTTACGCGCCAATTCGATGAGCATTTGCGACGTCGCGACGCGTTGGAAGACTGCGATGTGACAAAGGAGTCGGGCTTGGTCGCCATCTTTTCAACTGCTGTGTCGCACTCCGATTTGTCCGCGGTGAGGGAATCTGGCGGCAGCTACCGCAAAAATCGGTCCGGGAACGATAGGAGCGGAAGGGGATATTCCGGCGTATCTCGCCGCCGCCAAACTTGGTACCGCCAGCTCCAAACACCGAATGTTCCAGTGTGAACGCGCCATTAGTATCCGTAAGTGTTCCTCGAACGTGGCGCAGAAAACAATCACGGTGTCCTGGTACACCAGGCAGGATTGCCATTTGAGGCCTGAGAGTACCGTGTCCATTAGTCGTTGAAACGTTGCTGGCGCATAACACAAACCGAAGGGAAGCACCTGAAACTCATGATGTCCGTCGGGGGTCACAAAAGCCGTCTTCTCACGCTCTCTCCCATCAACTTCTGTTTGCCAGTAGGCGCTTTTCAAGTCCATCGACGAAAAGTAACGTGCCTTTCATAGCCTGACCAGTGAATCGTCGATGCGCGGTAGCGGATTTACGTCTTTCTTTGTGATCTGGTTGAGTTTTCGATAGTCGACGCAGAAGCGCAGGCTACCGTCCTTCTGTTTCACGAATACGACAGGCGATGCCCAAGAACTCCTAAATGGTAGAATAACCCCGTCCTCAAGCATCACCTTCACTTGTGTTTGTATTGCCTCGCGCTCTTTCGCTGCTGCACGATAAGGATTCTGCCGAATTGGTCTGGTGTCGGCTCGGTGACAATACGGTGCTTCGTGAGCGGCGTCTGGCTAACTGGTGACGAAGATGAGAAGCAGCTCTTAAACTCCTCGATGAGCTCAAGAAGGCTGTTGCGTTCGACGGGCGATAAGGTGGGACTGATATTGCTACGGAACAGCCACCACAGTGTGGCTGCACTGAGGGGAAAGAAGACGACGTGTGTGCCGGCGATATAGCATCGCCATTTTGGCCTCCGTTAGCTTCCTTGTAAATAAATTGTAAATAGCATTCAGCTTCAGCTACACGTAACATTAATTTGGTGGAGGTGGACGTTCCCCGTACCCGTCATGGAGCTTCGCAGCGGTCGCAACGGCGACAATGCAACTTCGGCTCCTGCTGGCGGCACTTCATCTACGCAAGCGTCTCCGCCCGCAGCCCCGACCTACGTCACCGTTTCCCCACCTCGGCATCCTGGTGTTTTCAATGGAGTCGGCAGTCCTGATGTTGACGACTGGCTGCGCTTATACGAACGTGTCAGCACCAGTCACACGTGGGATCCGACTATTATGCTTGCCAACGTTATTTTCTACCTCGACGGAGCTCCACTGGCGTGGTTCCAGACTCACGAAGAGGAAATTTCGAGCTGGGATCTCTTCAATGACAAGCTCCGCGACCTTTCTGGCGATCCGTTTGGTCGACAAGTCAATGCCAAGAAAGCCCTTGCCACACGTGTACAGACGTCGACCGAGTCCTACGTGTCGTACATTCTCGACGTCTTGGCCCTTCGTGCCAAGGCTGACCCGAACACGTCTCAGGACGATAAGGTTAACCACGTCCTCAAAGGCATTGCTGACGATGCCTTCAATTTACTAGTGTTTACAAAGGTCACCAGCATCGATACCATCCTCAAGGAGTGCCGCCGTCTCGAGCATGCTAAAAGCACATCACGCCACTTCCCAACACAGGCGCTACATCATCCTGTGACGACCTCTTCCACCAGCCGTCGCGATGTGACAACTTGACCCGCATCATTCGTCGTGAGGTCGAAGCGGCACAACCGACGGCCCCTTCATTCCCGTTACCTGATTATTCTCCGGTGACAATCTCCTTCATCCAGGCCGTCGTCCGTCAAGAGTTGTCCAACATCGGCCTGCAATCCATTCGTTCCGTACGCTCAGAACCTCTTTCTCCACGCCCGTGCCCACCCCGCTCTTCTTACTCCTTATAAGGGCAGCGCAACCCCTCCGAATGGCGAACCGTGGCCGACAAGCCGATCTGTTTTAACTGCCGACGCATTGGACATGTCGCTCGCCACTGCCGCAGCCGCTGGACTTCTCCGACGCGCTATTCTGATTACCACCCTCGTACCTCTAGCGCGTCCTTTTCCTTCGCTCCTGCTATGCCCGCCCCATCATCTGACCCTGCGACATCTTTGACACGAACCGCTACTCCCACTCGCCTTCTCCCTCCCGCCGCCAATCTCGCTCGCCCCAGTCACGCCGTGCACCTTCTCCGACCTACTCGCCGCACCCCCGACCGGAAAATTAGACAGCGCAGCTTCTGGAGGTGAAGCTGCATTGACGACATTGGCACAAATCCTCGCTTCAACTTGCCCACGAACAAGAATCTTTTGGACGTTCTCGTCAACAATGTTCCTGTGTGCGCGTTGATTGACACCGGGGCGCATGTGTCAATTATGAGTGCTGCCCTTCGCCGTCGGCTCAAGAAAGTCCTGACGCCTGCCCCGAACCGAGTTGTACAAGTCGCCGACGGAGGGACTGTCGCTATTGTTGGAATGTGTTCTGCCCGACTCACCATTGCTGAGAGACACACAGGTTCTCTTCACCGTCATCGAGCATTGCCCTCACGAAATCATTCTCGGTCTGGATTTTCTTGCCAATCATTCTGCCCTCATTGACTGCTCGGCCGGCTCACTTCGCCTTGACTTGCCTCTTCTTGCCGACCCTGTGGACCCGCCTCCAAGCCATTTGAGCTGCATGGATTCCATTCGCCTACCGCCTTACTCTGTGACACACGTCAAATTGTTGTCCTCACCAGCTGTACCTGACGGCAATTACGTGGCCGCACCTATTGAGCGAATGCGATTTGAGCATGAGCGAATGGATCCAGGTAATGAATTCCAGTCTTCGATTGAGCGGGGAAAGAAGCTGAATTTGAACATGTTAGTACGTGCGTAGTAGGGTATTAAGTTTAGGTCATGATGTCTTCTCCTTGATGATCCCGGCGTGAAGTTAATGTAACTATCATTTGAGAGCCTAACTGAAGAATTGACAATGGAGTGCAAGAATTTTAATGAGTCGACACGGCGACGAGAAGAGAGCGTGCTTAGGTTCAAGGAAGAAAGTGCTAAAGAGGGCGAAAAGTCTCGATCGTAACGATGACATATAAATCGCGCAGCTTTTTTCTGTATAGCCTCTAGTTTAATAATTTCTAGCTGCTTATGCGGGCTCCAAACTACAGATGCATAATCAAGAACAGGGCGGATTAGAGATTTATACATCAGTAGCTTTGTGTCTTTAGAAGATCGGGTTAGTGTTCGCCTCAAGTAACCTAATTTTTTTAGTGCTTTACTGCATATGTAGTCAATGTGTTTGGACCATGACATGTTATGCGTAAAAATGGCACCAAGATAGTTATACTCAGAAACCTTATCTACTGTACGGCCATTGGACGAGTAACTGAAACGGGAGGAGGAAGATTTGTTGCAGAAAGACATCAGAACGGTTTTATTGAAATTAATGTTCATTTGCCAAGTGTTACACCAATCGCCAAACCTAGAAAACGACTCTTGAAGGCGATAATGATCATTAGAAGATTTAATCACTTCATATAAAACGCAGTCATCAGCATAGAGACGGATGTTAGAAGAGCAGTGAAGTGGAAAATCGTTTATGTATAATAAAAAAAGGAGTGGCCCAAGGACGGAGCCTTGGGGCACACCTGATGTCACATCAACAGTAGCGGAGTCAGTCGAACTGTAAGAGACGAACTGGGAGCGAAATGAGAGAAAGCTTAAAATCCAATTAACCAAATGAGGGTTATTCAGTACAGCATTAAGTTGAGCAATAAGTTTAGAATGTAAAACGGTGTCAAATGCCTTCGAGAAATCTATAAAAATTGCATCGACCTCGTTGCCTACGTCAAGGTTAAATGAAATGTCATGCGTGAACTCAACTAGCTGCGTTAACGTGCTAAAACCGCGCCTAAACCCATGTTGCTTGTTAGACAATAAATTATTTGATTCCAGAAAGAGCGTGATGTGCTTATGAATTATGTGTTCCAACATTTTGCATGACTGTGACGTCAGTGAAATTGGTCTGTAATTCGACAAGCACTGCTTAGCTCCAGATTTATAAAGAGGGAGCACTTTGGCTAACTTCCATGAAGAAGGTACAGTAGAGGATGATAAGGACTTTCTGAATATGACCGACATATATTTTGATGACCACAACGAATAACGAACAAGGAACGCATTGCGTATCCCGTCCGGACCAGTGCATTTCTTAACATCCAGGTTTAATATAAGGTTGAGGACGCCTTCGCAGTTTATCTCAACGTCACTGATTGCTTCAGAAGAAACTATAGTGGTAAGTATCGGGATAAAGTTGTTATCGCAAACAAACACGGATTGGAAATACTTGTTGAATGCATCGGATATCACAGCCGGGTCGTTGGTGACGTCGTTATCTATTCTGAAAGAAGTGGATGAAGCATCGCGAGGTAAAATAGAAGACCAAGATTTTCGTGGGTTAGTTCTTAACAAATTGTGCAGGCGAACGCGAAAAAAGAAATCCTTGGCATTTTGCGACATAAGATTCAGTTCTTTCTTTGCCTTAACATATCTATCCAATGCCATGGGATCAGTGCCTCTTCTGGAACGCCTTAACCTTCGAACGCGACGGGACAAATACAAGATATCGCGAGTCATCCAAGGAATGTTAGAATTTTTTTTCTTAGTCTTAATGGGCACAAAACGTTCGATACATGATTTGACAAGACGCTCAAAATAATTAGCAAGGCAGTTGACGTCCTGGTTGTCTCCAAGTGCACTCAACGTATCGAAATGATGAGATAAGGCATCAGTAATGTCAGTAATGGAGTTGTCGTCCGCACGAGTGAAATCAGGGAAACTGGTAAACGTGTAGGGGGATTTAGAAATTGGACAGGAGAGTGACACTAAGACGCCTTTATGGTCTGAAATACCATCAATTACGTCGCAAGAAAAGTCACGTTCGGCTAGGTTAGCGCTTAAAAAAACTAAGTCAAGGACGGAATTTAATCTGGTTGCACTAGGAACAACCTGGGTGAGACCAAAGAACAAGGAAATGTTGATTAGTTCTTTACAAATAGCTGTGTCGCGACCGACTGCAGACAATGACGGCCAGTGGATGCCAGGGGCGTTGAAGTCGCCCATACAGATAAAACTCGACGACGCAATGTTGATCTCGCTCATGAAGTTTGAAACAGCATGAAGAACATCAAGAGTAGAGCCGGGGGGACGATATATAACACTAATCACAATACACCGATTATGAAGATAAATTTTACACCACACGGATTCTGTTTCTGGAGGAGAAGGCAAGACTGAGAATCGTATATCCGACCGGATAAGCAGTGCCACGCCACCACCAGTACCGCTAACTCTGTCTAAGCGCACGGCAACAAAACCGGGTGGAGTGAACTCAGATTCATAGATACCATTGTGCAGCCAAGTCTCTGTGATGCCGATAACAAGGCGGAAATGAATAGATATAAGAGACAATAAATCAGGGAATTTTTTAACAATACTACGAGCGTTTATACTCAAGACAACAAGGTTCTCAAAACGATCAGGATGAATTCAAGAAGTGGATGGCACGGAAGTCAAATGGCCAGACTCAGAAGAAACACGTTGAGCGGGTGCCATTACTAATGAGTTCGAACTGTCATCCCAGTTATAACGAACCTTGTTAATGAAAGCATGATCGTATCTCAACTTCACAACAGAACCGCTGTCCCGAAAAGAGGCTGATGCATCCCAGATTTTTTTCCGAATTAACCAAACCCTAGAAGAGAAGTCTTCTTTAATCACGAAATTCGAGCCCTTGAGTTTTGAAACGTTCCTAAGAACCTCGGTTTTGTCGCTGAAGTTAGAAAGTTTAAGAATGACGGGACGAATGTTACCAGTGCGTGCTCTACCGAGCCTGTGGCAGCGCTCAATACGAAGGCAGCTAGTATTCAGGTGCTGAGTAAACACAGATGAAACTGCAGTCATCAGGGTGGTAGCGTTTTCATCCATTACTTCAGAAATACCGTGTATTATCAGATTGTTTCTGCGAGAATGGTTTTCAAGGCTATCATTTTTTAAGACCAAGTCCGTTACCTTAGTAGTCGAGGCATTTATTTCAGCACGTAAATCACGCAGTAAACTAGTCTTTGGACATAGGAGTGAATTCTAGTGCATGAACACGTGACTAAAACATCAAAGCGACGCGCGACTGACTGTTGAAATGACTTAATTTCCGCAACATCTCGTGCCAACTGAGTCTGGCCCTCCAATAATTTAGAGAACATATCGGATACCGAAGGGTCGTTTTTATCATGGCTATCAAAGGAAGGGCGAGCATCGTCATTCTCATCGGGAGCAGAACCGGATGCACGCCTACACTTAGACCGAGGGCCCGGGCCAGGGTTGAGTTCCACATCTCCGCTTAAGAGGAGACAACTTGCGCAATACAATGCATGTGAACAGCAGGATTAACGACGTTGTGGGCAAGGGAGCAGCAGCAGAAAGCGATCATCAGATCGGATACACTCGGTATCGGAATAGTAACATACCTGCATGAAGAGCAAGCAGCGATTAAACATCGTGCCGGTGCCGCTGCAGCCTAGCCCACTGAAGAGTCGATCCACGCGCTGGACATTTATACCGGCGGCTGCTGACGTCACAGACCGAGAGTTGTCGATGATTGGCTGATCAAAGGACAGGGCATCGGGGTGGCTGGCATGCTGTAGCTTGAAGTGGGACATACCGAGGTAATCGCTTATGGTAGCGATAGCGCAGTTCTTGGGCAAGCACTCGATGACGTCCACGTGCTCGACCGCCAAGGGAGCCAAGTCAGACGAAGCAGTTCCAAGCCATGTGACGCCGCGAAGGGGGGTACAGCAAGGAAGCCGGAGCCTTCCTGTAGTCCCTAGGCTTCTCCTGTCGTACTTGTCAGAAAGAAGGATGGAACGTGGCGTTTTTGTGTAGATTATCGCCACTTGAACAAAATCACAAAAAAGGACGTGTACCCTTTGCCACGTATTGATGACGCTCTAGACTGCCTGTACGGTGCCACTTATTTTTCTTCTATCGACATACGGTCCGGATACTGGCAGATATCCGTCGACGACATGGACCGAGAGAAGACTGCATTTGTTACCCCTGACGGCCTTTATCAGTTCAAGGTGATGCCGTTCGGCCTCTTTAACGCGCCCGCCACCTTCGAACGAATGATGGACTCTTTGCTTCAGGGGTTCAAGTGGTCCACCTGTTTGTGCTATCTGGACGACGTCATCGTTTATTCGCCCACATTCGACACGCATCTTGACCGTCTTTCAGCAATTCTCGACGTGTTCCGCCGCGCCGGTCTCCAGTTGAACTCATGAAAATGTCACTACGCTACTAAGTCTACCAAGGACGTTCGTAGTTTCGTAGGACTGTGCTCTTATTTCCGACGCTTTGTGAAGGATTTTGCGACAATCGCACGTCCCCTTACCGACCTCTTGAAGAAAGACGCCCTTTCTTCTTGGGGTCCTGACCATGCCGCATCTTTTTCGCAGCTGACTACTCTCCTTACCACGCCTCCAATTTTGGCCCACTTTGACCCGTCTTGCTCAACGGAAGTTCGAACTGATGCCAGTGGTCACGGCATAGGAGTAGTGTTAGCACAACGCAAGCGTGGATATCATCGCGTTATAGCCTATGCCAGCCGACTTCTATCACCCGCCGAGCGCAATTATTCAATCACAGAGCGCGAGTGCCTTGCTCTTGTGTGGGCTGTTTCGAAGTTTCGTCCATACTTGTACGGACGCCCCTTTTGTGTCATCACTGATCACCACGCTCTCTACTGGCTATCCTCGCTGGGCGTTACGTCTGCAAGATTATGCCTTCTTTGTGGTATATAAGACGGGACGCTTGCACCAGGATGCCGATTGTTTGTCCCGCTACCCCGTCGACGAGCCGGCTGATGCGGACGCCATCACTTGCGTTTTCTCTGTGTCCCAGTTGCCTCAAATCGGCAACGAGCAACGCCGCGATCCTTCCTTACGAGCCCTCATCGACCGTCTGGATTCAACACCTGGCGACGCCTCTCTCCGGATGTTTCTCCTTATGGAGGGGACATTATACCGCCGCAATCTCGATCCACACGGCCTTGACCTTCTGCTCGTCATACCATCGCACCTGCGTTCGACTGTCCTCCAGCAACTTCATAATGCTCCCTTGGCTGGACACTTGGGCGTCTCTCGCACATACGACCTTGTACGCCGTCGAATCTTTTGGCCGGGTCTCGCCCGCTCCGTGAGGCGCTACTTTGCCGCTTGTGAGCCCTGTCAGCGCCGGAAGAAGCCCTCCACACCTCCAGCTGGATGTCTCCAGCCGATCGACATCCCACCCGAACCCTTTTTCCGTGTTGGTCTAGACCTTCTTGGACCATTTCCTCTCTCGGGCTCAGGAAATAAATGGGTCGCCGTCGCTACTGATTATATGCTACGCGGTACGCAATCACCAGAGCCCTCCCGACAAGTTCTGCTACTGACGTTGCTGACTTTCTTCTGTATGACATAATTTTAGTGCATGGTGCTCCGCGCCAATTACTCACTGTCCGTGGCCGCAGCATTCTCTCGGCAGTCGTCAAGGACATCCTCCGCTCCTGCTCGACAAAGCACAAGTTCAGCACGTCCTACCACCCACAGACCAACGGCCTCACGGAGCGGCTCAACCGGACCATCACCGACATGCTTTCGAAGTACGTTGCGACCGACCACCACGACTGGGATCTTCACTTACCATATGTGACGTTCGCGTATAATTCATAGCGTCATTCTATCTCCTTGTGGCCATTCTATCTCCTATATGGCCGAGAACCCGCGTTGCCCTTGGACACTTTGCTGCCCTCGGCCACACGTTCAGCCCCTGAATACGCCCGCGACGCGATCGCACACGCCGACCACATGCGCTAGCTAGCCCGCACCCGTCTTTAGGCCTCACAGGAGCATCAGAGACGCCTCTTTGATTGCCACCATGGCGACGTGCACTTTACTCCAGGTTCTCTGGTGCTTCTCTGGTCACCCATTCGACGTGTGGGCCTTTCCGAAAAGCTGCTGTCGCGCTACACTGGCCCTTACCGTGTGGCACGACAAGTGACAGATGTCACGTATGAAATCATCCCCGCCGACCTCTCAGCGTCATCATCAGCTGCAAGTGACATTGTTCACATGGCGAGACTAAAACCATACCACACACCTTTCAGAGATTTCAGAGCTATGGAACGAAGAATGATGGGTGTAACCTTAAGGGATAAGAAAAGAGCAGATTGGGTGAGGGAACAAACGCGAGTTAATGACACCTTAGTTGAAATCAAGAAAAAGGAGGAGGAGGAGTAGATTTTAATGAACAGAAAGGAGGAGAGGTCGGCCTGGAGAGCGTGTCTCTAGCCTGCTACTCCTCACTGGGGAAAGGGGAAGTGGGAAATACAGGGAAAGGTAGGTGGCGGGTGATTATGTTATGGTACAATGAGAAAGAAATCAAGAAAAAGAAATGGGCATGGGCAGTACATGTGATGAGGAGGCAAGATAACCGATGGTCATTAAGGGTTACGGACTGGATTCCAAGGGAAGCGTAGCATGGGACGGCAGAAAGTTAGGTGGGCGGATGAGATTAAGAAGTTTGCAGGGACGGCATGGCCACAATTAGTACATGACCGGGGTTGTTGGAGAAATACGGGAGAGGCCTTTGCCCTGCAGTGGGCGTAATCAGGCTGATGATGATGAAGTGGATGTAAGCTTCGAAAAGTAAGTAGCCAGGCTGAAACTCGCAGGTTTCCCGGTACCACTTTTGACCAGCATCACTGAAAGCCTCGCAACGAACCTTAAAGGAAGTTAAAGGAAGCAGTCGGCAGCTGCTCTATCTGAGAATCGCTCACGACAAATGGTTGCGGTTATACCATATGTGCACCAGGTTGCGCACAATCTCAAAAAGGTTATCAGCAGGGCAGGCGTCAGGTTGCTGTTCACTGCCAAGAATAAGTTAGGTAGCCTGTGCCACCAAGTCAATCGGCTAAGCAAGAACAACAAAAAAGTTGTAAAAAGCAGCACAGACAGAGGTTTGTTCGTGACTGTTGTGACTGTGTGGTGTATAAGATTCCCCTTTCATGCAAGCGTTTTTATATCGGCCAAACGGGACGGTGCATCAATGACCGCATGCGCGAGCACTCTAACAAATTTTAAAAACGAGCAAAAGATAGTCAGTTGTCACTGCATTGCAATGAACGCGGCTGCAAGCCTTTTTAAGAAGGTGTGACCTGCCTGTCAAAATACCGTGATGACCGCGCACACCTTATTTCCGAAGCTTTCCACATTCACGTTAGTGGCGAAGCATGTGTAAGCCTCCCTTCTATTTCTCTCCTTCCGAAGGAGATTGCCTTCCTATCGCACTAATGGCAATCCACCTGCGCATGCCCAATTCTGTTGATTATGTGGTTTCAGATAGCGGCTGAGCATATATATGCTGACTGAAAGAATAAAGACACTTTGGTTGTTAGTCAGCGCTGTTGTCTGTGTCCCTTCACTCGTCCTGTCGTTTAGTGCTGTTTTATTGCTCGCAATTCACATGCTTGTTTTCATTCCCGCAGGCCTTGCAATGAAGCGGCAAGTTTGAACGAGTGGACTCGGCAGCACTTCCAAAGACAGTCACGTTAAAATGACTCTCCTTTACTTCGTGCCGCTGCTCTTCCTTGCCTGTTCATGGTCGCCCGGTTCCTACACCTGCCGCGCTGCTGCCCCAAACGCCGGAACTTGTCGGTCCTGGAATCCTGCCTACGTCGTGGAAGCACCGTGCCAGCCGCACCGCCCTGCACCGGCCCAGGACTTACCGAACGACCGACGTTCCTGCCCCGCAGCGCCACACCCGGAATCGCCATACAGCTTGCCTATCGTGCTCTCAGGACTATCAGCATCCCAATCTACACCGCCATCACCACGTATAAAGCACCCCGGAATCAACACCCCCTTCAGTGGACTCGGCAGCACTTCCAAAGACGATCACGTTAAAATGACTCGCCTTTACTTCGTGAGGTAAACAATCCTTACTCTCTTTTTACGAAGCGTATACCTTACGCTGGTTTGATAGTGCTGCCGAGTCCACTTTGCTGTATTGCCATTGCAAGTGACTGCGCACATGCCATTTTCCGCCTTTTATTGCTATGTGGGAACATTGAACTAAATCCTGGACCTGGATCTAACACCCGCTCAGGCAATACAGATTCGCACAAAGAATTGCTTGAGGCATTGGGCGAGTTAAAAGATGGGCAAACAACCCTTCTGAACGAGATGAAATCAAATCACACAAGACTGGCTCACCAAGAGAAAGCATTTAAAGAGATAAAATCAAGACTGACAAAAATTGAAGAAGAATGCGCCTCACTAGAGCCCCTTAAAGCCCAAGTTAACGACGTCCTGTTCCTGACCCATGAAAACGCAAACCTGTCAGACCCTGTACATAGGCTAGACGACAGCGAGGACAGGGCCCATCGTTCCAATATTGTATTCTTTGGTGTGAAGGATGCTGACCGCGAAACCTGGGCCGAATCATAGAATCTCGTAATAGACATTTGCAAATCCGAACTAAATCTCACAATTCAACCTATGGACATAGAACGGGCCCACCGGCTCGGTGATCTCAATACTGAGAAGAACAGGCCTATTATTGTCAAATTCGCACACTTAAAAACCAAGGAACTACTTCTTGCAAACGCAAAACTCTTTAAGGGTACAATTCACAGCGTATCCGAAGACTACTCCCGTAACACTCATATTGCCCGTAAAAACCTCATAGATTACGCTAAAAGTCATAAACAAAAGTTTACCCTTCGACATGACAGGATGGTTATCGGCACCATCACGTACACGTTGGATCACAAATCGCAATCAGTGTTACCTCGAACGCCTTAGCTATCATTCAAACAGACCCCAAAAAACATTTCCAACTCGCTCTCTGTCCTTTACACTAACATTAGAAGCCTCCTGCCTAAACGCGATGCTCTATCTAGCCTAATCAACACCAAAGAAAGCAATGTAGTCGTACTAACAGAAACATGGTTAAACGAGAACACAACGGATAGCGAAGTACGCACCGCATTCCGCAACTGTGATGTCTTCCGCTGCGACCGCATCGGCAAACGAGGCGCTGGCGTTCTAATAGCAACACACCGCAGCCTGAAATTTCATGTTATGGCGATTGACTCTCCCATCTAAATATTATTCATCTGTTCTAAAGCTCCATTCCCACCGACAGTAATCTGCGCTTGCTATCGTGCTCCAGAGAGTGATGCTTCGTTTATACCTTGCTTCCACAACGCCCTTCATATGATAACTTCGAAACTTCCACGCGCTTGTCTCTTTGTCCTAGGTGACTTTAACTTTCCTGAAATTAATTGGCAGAACCCATCTGACACGACTAATTTTTGTGCGCGCGATTTCTTGAATACTTGTCACACTCTTGGTCTGACCCAACTGGTCACCAGCCCAACAAGGCAGAATGCTCAATCATCGATCATATTAGACCTAACACTAACATCACATGCAGAAAACTTGATATCACTTTTGAATCTGCCGGGAATCAGTGACCACTCAGTAATACACGCCACGTTTTTCAACCACTTACCACACCCCCAAAAAATAACCAAAACAATCACACTTTATGACAAAGGAGACTATGAAAGCACCAACAGTGAACTTGATGCGTTCCGAACCTGGTTTTTAACAGATTTTCATGAATACACTCCTGAAACTAATTGGCTACTGTTCAAAAACAAAATGCACGCTCTAATCGAAAAATTTACACCTACCATCACCGTAACTGAGCGCCATGAATCACCTTGGTTCAATTCCGTGCTAAAACGCATAACAAGAGAAAAAGACTTTTCCAAGCCGCCAAAAAAACCAATAACCACACCACGTGGTAAAATTATTACGAAGCAGAAAAATCCTATAACCTACAAGTATACAAAACTAGACGCTCATTTTTTTCTTCTACTCTACCCGACATGATTTGTACAAACCCACGTCAATTCCGGAAATGCATCAATCCTAACCCCATCAGAAACATAATACTGTGACGATGATAATAATCCAATTGACGATCATGACGTTCCGGAAGTTTTAAATTTATCATTCAGCAAAGTTTTCACCCACGAACCAGATAACGAATTACCCGATTTCCCTTCCTATAACTTTCCACCTATGGCGGGCTTCAGCTTCGAACCTCATGGCATTGTCAAAATAATCGACTCTTTGAAATTAACCGCCTCAGCTGGTGTCGACAAAATTAGTACTAAAGTGTTAAAAAATACAAGACATGCAACTAGCATCATATTGTATCATGTATTTCAGCAATCCCTTTCATCAGCCATTATACACCATGACTGGAATTTAGGCAAAGTCATCCCAGTCCCCCAAAAAAGGGCCTTCATCTTCTCGTCATAATTATCGACCTATATCTATCACATGTATCACTTCTAAACTAATGGAACATAAAATTTTCTCTCAAATTATAAAATTTCTAGTATCGGTCTACTGCCACCCTAACCAGCATGGCTTTTTAAAAGGTTTGTCTGGCAAAACACAGTTAGCCCTCTTTATTAACGACCTTAGCTCTAGCATTGACCTTAACATTCCTAGTGGCGCCCTCTTCCTCGATTTTGAAAAAGCTTTTGACAAAGTTCCTCACAAACGACTGTTCCTAAAACTTTCTCCTCTCAATCTTAACGAACATGTTTTTAATTAGATATGCAGCTTTCTCACTAATCAGCAGCAGTTTGTCTTTGCTAATGAATGTTCATCTTCTTATTCCTCTATTATATCTGGGGTACCCCAGGGCACCGTCTTGGGCTCTTTTCTTTTTCTCATCTATATTAATCATTTGTCTGCTAACATATGCTCTAACATCCGCATATTCGCTGATGACTGCCTTATCTACCGGCCTATTACTAACACCGATGACATTTTGTTTCTTTTTTTGTTAAGAGTCGTGCCATATCTTCGTGTGAACACCTCGGACTACAGAAGCTTGCTAATGGCACCCAGAAATGAAGGGAAAACTGTTTAAATGTATTCTTTAATGCAAAAACGCAGAAAGAGGGTATACCGTTCAGATGTATTGTGAGCGAAAGAGGTTCCTGGCAAAACAACGTTAGCCGTTACCTTCAAAAGCAGCTTAATACCTTGGTTATAGATGACCCGTTAATGGTAAAGAATAGCCTTGACATCATATCTTTTTTACGTGAGACCAAGTTGCTCGGATGCTTGTTTTCAATAGACGTTGATCTTTTTTACTCTATCCCGCAAACAGAATTGTTAGCTGCCGTCCTGAGCTGCATTGAGATGAACGGGCAGGTATCCTTTCAGAATAGCGCGGGAATTTCTATGGATAACGTCATAGCACTGCTGAAGTATTATTTGTGTTCAACAGCTGTTTCCGTTCAAGGTCAGTTTTATGTGCAAAAGAAAGGAATTCGTATTGGCGCGTGCGTGGCTCCCGCCCGTACTTTGCAACATTTTCCTTGCGGGCATCGATAGAGCGCTATCCAAGGTGTTTGACGGAGGCAAAGCGCTCAAGGTATTTAGGTATTTTGATGATTTTTTAAGTTTACTGACGGAACGATCTCCCATAACTTACTCGCATACTGTGGAGGGCATTTTATGTGATTTTAGACAGCAAGAAAAAGGCTTAGATTTTACTTTTGAACTAGCCAATGATAACAGCTTACAGTTTTGGATCTTGACATAACCCTTACTGACGAAGGCTCCTGCTGGATGCACCCACCCCGTGCCCGCAAAGAATTGTTGCCGCATGATTCTACACACAATAAGACTGTAAAACATGCCATTGCCACTATGTGCCTCGAGTCCGCCCTTAAAAAATCGTGCTGTTATAAGGCCCAAGCAAGCTTTGACGAACAGATGTTGAAGTTGAGGAAGGCTGGCTTTCCTTGTTTGGTTTGAAGCGCAGTTTCGGAGGCGCTTTTAAAAAGGGTGAAAAAAGAAAGAAAAAGAAGCAGTGAAGAATGTCAAACATTTGACAAGAAAACTAAACCAGTGGTGATACCTTATTCTCAGAGAGTGGCGCATAATCTTATACACGTCACCGTGAAATGTGGTTTTTCCGCGCCCCGAAAGCTTGCTACTTTGTGCCGCCTGATTGGTTCTGATCACTCGAAGTAGGGTGTTCTATTAAACATACGAAACCTTTTGTTAAGCGTGAAAAAGCGGTAGTATATCGCATACCACTAAAGTGTGGGAAAGAGTGTTTCGGTTAAACTGGCCGATGTATCAATGAACGCCTGCGGAACCATAAGCTTTCATTAAAAAACGGCTATGGTTCAAACTTGCTGCTTCATTGCAAGGCCTGCGGGAATGACGAGAAACAAGCATATGAAGCAAGGCTTCATGACACAACAATCATGTTTACAAGTAAAGATTCGGTGGCGCGTGAGTTATTGGAGGCCAACCAGATTAAGAAAAGAGGGGACGCCTGTGTGAGCACCACGTCTCTTAAGATTTATAACAATGAAAGAGCGTTTTTAGATAAGTTTTAGATTTTCATTATCCGCGATTTCCTTCGAAATTATCTTCAGTGTTCTCGCACGTGCGCATTGACATAATCAGTGTCCCTCTTTTTTCGACCCCCTCTTCCCATGGCAATATAATGAGCCACCTTTGACTTCAATAAACAGTTGCAAGTAGATTTTCTTGTTCCTTCTTTGTGTGCCGTTACCGTTGGCGCTTCATTTTTTGAAAGTAACTGTCGAAAATAGGGCGTCGGGGGTGGCGATGATGGCTGGGTCGTAGTGGTTATCTTGTTCTGCGCGTACATTTAATGACCTTCAGAACACAATTAACGACTACATAATGCAGCTTGATAGTTAGCTTCATGCAAGCAATTTAGCACTGAACCCGAAGACTAACTACGACTTGTCGAAAGCTATTAACTAAACATCAATCAATCAATCAATCAACTTTATTTCCCTTGGAATAGGAGGAGTACGGGAATAAAAGCTTGAGCAGCTTGACGAGGTCCCGAGCCCCTCACAGTTGGCAAAACAGCAGGATGACGGTCAGTCATGCACAAAGAGTTCAAATAAATCAACTAATATTACATAACATCCAGCAAGAAAAAGTTTTTGTAACGAAGCGCAAGAAACAATACTACTCAATTGCATAGGCTTGAAATGGCATGTGACAATGGTCTCACTCTGATATTCCAAGACACCGTCATAGCACGCGTAAAGTGTCAAAAATTTTTATGTGTGTGCTTTGAAGAAAGTATTTCGTGGAATACACACCTAAACAATCTAAGTTCAGGACTAAGCAGAACAGTTGGTTTATTATACAAATTGTCAGATCTAATTCGTCTGCAGGTACAGAAAGCGATATATTATGCTGACTTCTACTCCCGTTTATACTATACTGCACCCTAGTTTGGGGTACTACAGCTAAGTTTGGGGTACTACCAATTATAACAAACTGAAGGTACTGCAGAAGAAAGTGCTGATGATTCTTCAGAATTGTGATAGTGAAGCCAAATATCGACCAACTAATTTTTTGTTCATTAAACAGAATTTGCTGAAAGCGAGTAAAATATATGACTACAAACTTCTGCCGCACATACGTAAACATATACTGTTACATTCAGCACACACAACGTCATCTCGTTATGCACTGTGTAACAAACGGATAACAACACCACGAACACGTACAAATTATGGAAGGGCTGTCCTCGCCTATCATACAAAGCGCATGAATTCACAAGTGAATTTGAGCATGCAACTCTATAAATTCAAGTCGCAAATAAGATTTTTTTTGTTGAACGAGTGAAGAACCCTTTACCACAATTGCATATTTATTTTTCACGTTTCTCTGTTTTCAATGCACAGGAAAAGATGTTCGTAGTTGCCATATCTGCGTCTGCTTTTATCTTGCAATGTATATTGTTTCAACTATTTCAAAATACCTTGTGATGTAAAGTCTTTCAAATTGTTGTTTTGTGGCTGTACCACTTTGTCTGCTGCATGTTCCCCAGGTCCCCTCAAGTTTTCTATGATAACTTTTTGCCTGTTAGACCGCCACCATTGCGTTGTAAATAAACTGAACCAAACTGAACTGGTTTACGGTGTGAGCAGCATGAAATTGGCGGGAGGTGGACGACAAACAGTTTCCGCGTAGGTTAATCATCGCGGCACGGCCTGCCAGTCGGGAGACGAAAAGGCCTGTCGAACATCCTCCCGAACAATATCAGCGACAGAAGCCACTGCTGGTGCCATGGGAGAAATCCCGAGCTGCCGGATCTCCTCTCGCAATATCTCTCGGATGACTTCACGCAGAGACGTGCCGCAGCTCTCAGGTAGAATTGGAGCATTTACCGGTGAGTTCTTGCGACCATACTGGCGGTACCATTGCTGTATTGCCCGTTCGATAGCTGTAGCCTCCTTGGCAAATTCGGCCATTGCCGTCGGTGGGTTCCCCAGGAGTCCGGCAAACAGTTCCTCCTTCACTCGGCGCAAGAGATAGCGCATCTTCTTTTCTTCCGCCATCTGAGGGTCTGCTTTGCGCAAAAGGCGGGTCATATCTTCTGCAAACATGGCCACGCTATCGTTTGGTTTCTGAATACGGGATTCGAGAAGGAACTGCGCGTTGTCTCTTCTGTCACTATTAGTGAATGTGTTTAGCAGCTGGGTGCGGAAGGCATTCCATGTGGTTAAACCTCTCTACCGGTTCACAAACCACGTACGCGCATTGCGTTGAAGCACAAAATAGACATTGGCCAGGTCTTGCTAGGAGCCCCAGTCTTTTTAACCGGCGACACGCTCGAATTGGTCCAGCGAATCTTAGGCATCTTCAAAAGCGCCACCATAGAAATTGTGGCCATGTTTTCCCTGCAAACGTCTTAATTTCATCCGCCCACCTAACTTTCTGCCGCCCTCTGCTACGCTCCCCTTCCTTGTAATACAGTCCGTCACCCTTAATGACCATCGGTTATCTTCCCTCCTCATTACATGTCCTGCCCATGCCCATTTCTTTTTCTTGATTTCAACTAAGACATCATCAATTCGCGTTTGTTCCCTCACCCAATCTGCTCTTTTCTTATCCCTTAACGTTACACCTATCATTCTTCTTTCCATAGCTCGTTGCGTCATCCTCAATTTAAGTAGAACCGTTTTCGTAAGCCTCCAGGTTTCTGCCCCGTACGTGAGTACTGGTAAGACACAGCTGTTATACACGTTTTTCTTGAGGGATAATGGCAACCTGCTGTTCATGATCTTAGAATGCCTGCCAAACGCACCCCAGCCCATTCTTATTCTTCTGATTATTTCAGTTTCATGATCCGGATCTGCGGTCACTACCTGTCCTAAGTAGATGTATTCCCTTACCACTTCGAGTGCCTCGCTACCTATCGTAAACTGCTGTTCTCTTTCGAGACTGTTAAACATTACTTTAGTTTTCAGCAGATTAATTTTTAGACCCACCCTTCTGCTTTGCCTCTCCAGGTCAGTGAGCATGCATTGCATTTGGTCCCCTGAGTTACTAAGCAAGGCAATATCATCAGCGAATCGAAAGTTACTAAGGTATTCTCCATTAACATTTATCCACAATTCTTTCCAATTCAAATTCATTCAATTCAAATCAAATCACATAAATTTTATGCTCCAGTTTACATGCTGGATGTTCATTTTGGGGTAAAAGCAACATAGGTAGCTTGACGAGGCCCAAAATCAAGACGAGGCAATAGTACAGCAAGCAGTGCGTGTACATGTACAGTGATTCACATGTAATTTTAGCGATAACTGTACTTCCTCATGAATGGAAATACTGAAACATTATTTCCATCACGGCGAGTTACCTGCATTTGAGAATGTTTTTGCTAAGAAAACGAAAGAGGTTGTACAGTGTACACTCATAACGATACACAAAGGCAGTATAATAATCACATCGGATGCATTACAAGTAAGCAAAGTATGAGCGGAGTTTTTTCCTGCTGAATTTCTCAGTATGCTTGTAATTGCTCAAAGGAAATCGTAGATAATGTATTAGCGATTGATGTTTATACAGTGTTGTGAAGTATGGAATCGACCATATCTCAAGATTTCACGTCTTAGCATGAATGGGACAGCTCTAATGAGGGTAATTGGTTCATGTAGTTCCTAGCAAATTATGAAGAATATTTTGAAGTTATCATCATTAAAACTTGATTCACTAACTCTATCCTGGCTTCGAAATTTTCTTTCTAACAGACAGCAGTTTACTTTCGCTAATAGCGTCTCCTCACCCCTTTCAGATGTTTCATCCGGTGTACCACAAGGAAGCGTTCTCGGTCCCTTACTCTTTCTGATATACATTAATGACATACCCAATAACTTATCATCATGCATGCGCATTTTCGCTGACGACTGCATTATCTATCGTTCTATTAACACCTCCGATGACCTCCTGACCCTCCAAAATGACCTTAACGAAATTATTAATTGGTGTGACACCTGGCTAATGACATTAAATTCATCAAAATGTAAAGTGATGTTTTTCACCCGCAAACGCACTAACTTGGACTATTCTTACTGTATTAAAAATGTCCCATTATCTCGGAACTCATCATTTAAATATCTAGGCGTAAATCTTTCAACAAACCTCTCCTGGACTTCTCACATTACCACCATCTGAGCCAGTGCTTCTCGATGACTGGGTTACCTGCGACGTAACCTTCGGAACTCACCACCACTTATCCGCAAACTGGCATTTCAGACATTTGTTCGCCCTCGACTTGAGTTCGCCGCTCCAGTCTGGTCTCCCCACCAAAATTACTTAATTACCATGCTGGAATCAATCCAAGATAGAGCCGCACGTTTCATTTCCCGAAATTATGACTACCGTTCTAGCGTAACTTAAATAAAGATCCACCTTTCACTTCAGCTGCTAAGTAATCGTCGCGACATAGACCTTTTGTCATTATTTCATAAACACGCCCACCACACTAACAAACGTTACCTGCGCCTAGAAACGTCATCGCATACGTCGCACAGATTCACGCGTATCTATGGCAAAACAGAGGCATTTAAGTGGTTGTCAATCCCACGTGCCATGCGGCTCTGGAACAACCTTCCCGACAACATAGTTGCGGAAACTGACCGCGAAAAATCCAAGCACTCACTGAACTCGCTTAACCCTTGTTAACCAATAATATCACACTCACTGTTCTATGTTATTTTTTCTACCTTTTTCTTGCACTGTTATACGTTTGTAACAAACTTATAGAGTTCCCTTTTATTGTACTCATATGCAGCGTATGTAGCTAATGTTTTTTTTAATTATTATTGTATGTATTGTTATTATTGTTATTGTATGTACTTGATTGTATGCCCCCCTTAGTCAATCCCCATGTAGGGGCCTTGTAAGGTATTTTACAAATAAAATTATGAAACGGCTCTCTGGTGCTTGAGTATTAATGTGTATTTCCAACACAGCAAATTATCTGCTTCTGTAACGTAAGAACTGTATGTATGTCAGTTTTGGTGGTTTACACCGTACTAAAAAGCAATAATATCAACTTGCGTTAAATGCTGCATTATAAATCTGTACTTTGGCTGTTATAGGAAGTATAGTACGACATCGTGATGCAACCCCTGTCACGGAAGTAAGCATTTTGAATTTTAACTTCTAAGCACTGCATTTTAAAGGAATTTTAAACAGGTTTATTAATGTCAACTGTTTTTATTTTATGGCCTTCAAATGCCATGGTATTGTTTAGCTGTAGCAACCTATTCTTGTAGCAAAAATTATTTAGTTTAAATACTGACAGTACCAGTAATTCGAATGAAGGCACAACTCTCGCACCAGCTCCCAAGCAACATCCATTGCTCTTGCAGTACGAAAAATACAATGACCATACATATATATTGAGTGATTGTTTTACCACCGTGAATGGTTCTGCAGGATCAGTGATTTTCCCAACGAAAGTCACCACCTTGAAGTTCAAGACATCCCATCGGGCTACATCGACAGCCGCGATGCTTGCTGGTCGTCGCAGCACACTTCGCATAACTCGGCAGGAAGCAACTTCAACAATGGAGCATTTTCACTAACTCCAAGGCAGCTCTACATTGCTTGGTTTCCGCCTTACGTCATTGACCTACGAACAAATAGTGCTAGAACTCCGAGTGCTCCTTCATTGCCTTGTCAAGCAAGGACAAAACGCACTTTTCAGTGGCTCCCTAGCCAATGTGGCATAATGGGCAATGAACATGCCGATGAAGCTGATTCATATGCTCACGAAGAGGGTGTGCATGAACCAATCCCACTGTCGAGAACAGACACAGCAGAAAAATTTCGACTGTTTCCATATGATGCCTTACAACAGTTGTGGAACACACCTAGTTTCAACACACACGTCTACATCGACTAGACCTCTGTCTGCAACTTCCTCCTCCATCTCGACTATGCCGACCCGAAACAACAGCACTTTACCGTTTGTGGCTTAGCGTCGCATTTCCGCATCGGATGAGTGCCGCGTGGTACCACTGCGGCGTTAACTATCGAACACGTTCTCTCCCATAGTCCCCGATGCAGCTCATACAGGTAGCCACTCGCGACCGCGCTGGCGCTTCTTGATGACCGGCCGCTTTCGGAGCAGACAGTTTTGGAACGCCGACCTATACAGTCGTCACACCACAAGATAGTGAAGGCACTCCCGAAATTTTAAGTTCGAGTGGCCTATTGGAACACCAGTTCTCATGGATGTTCACGACTTTGCTACGTTTTTTTCTTTCCTTTCTTTTTTCTTCTCCGTCGTTCTCTCCGTCTTTCATTTCTCCTTACCCTTCCCTCAGTGCAGAGTAGCACGCCAGAATCATATCTGCTTAACCTCCGTGCCTCTCCCATTCCGTTTATCTTTATCTCTCTCTCGATAAGATGCTGAGGGAGACGTATAGGCACAACCAAGTACAAGTTGTATGGTAAGGCCATCCCATCCCATTTATATTTCTCTCTCCTCTTTGCGACTTTCGCCTGTAGGTCATTCCATCAGTAATGAACATCAGTGTTTGGCAAATCGGTCAAGCGCAAATTTAACTGATGCGCAAGAAACTGTATGGCGTGATAAGCATCGGTGAATAATTTTATTGTGCTGCACATACTTCCAGTAGAATATTGGCGCCACAAGATTCCTTCGTCGTCAAAATAACCATCACTCGATAATGCAGAGACGAAGCCGACTGCGCTTACTATGCAAGTTAAATGTCCGTTCTGGCTTCTTGCATCTCTGACAGCAGGTCGGCATACTTCTTCAACTCAAGACACTCTCCACATTCGCATGAAAAGCTGTCTCAGCTGCTTGGGGAATTCCATAGGTGTGATGACTTAATGTGAAATAATCATCTCGTCTCCCCCTGTGTCACCATAAACACGCCATACATAGAAAGAATATTCAAAGCTTTCCATCGCTGGAGGTCGTGCGGCCTAAATATGAAAATTTCTTCCAGAAGGGACAGCTCTGAATGCTACCTAGGGACACGTGGTATCGCAAGTCATAAAAAGAAATAACAGCTGTTTTTTTTTTTGAAAGAGTGCCCACAAATCGGCCTGTCACCATAGCGGGCAATGTAAACGCTGCTTCTACCTCTATCGCGCGTTCCCTCAACCCTGCCCAGCGGACTTGTCTTTTCAGGAAAGTTGTGTGTTTTAAGAGCTACCAGAGGCTACTTTTAAGAGTTTTAAGAGTACCGAGGTACCTGAAAGGTACCTCGGTACCTTTTGGGAACTTGTTTATCAAGATTTTTCACGCCCCGAGTTTGAAGTGTGGCAGTGGAACTGTAGGGGGTTTCGAAAAAACAAAGCACACCTCCAGCAGTTTCTAGCCTCCTCTTCTAATCTCCCAGCTGTCATTGCGCTTCAGGAAACTCACGGACTAATCAGCTTCCCCGGCTATAATGTCTATTAGAACAATAAGGTTTCCCGGCCCGATACAGCAATTCGTACGCAAAAGCACCTCACTGCCAATCACTCCTAATTCGACAGCGTCTATATAGAGCATCATGTTACAGAAATTATTCTTCGCAAAAATAATGCATCTGGCCTTTACATTCTCGACATCTATAATCGGCCACGAGACAAACTTCGCCGCTTTGACTCCCTTTTTGCTCAAGCTATTGCCACCCACCACCCTCTCCTAATTCTTGGAGATTTCAACGCACCCAACCATTTGTGGGGTACTCCGTTTCTACTCCTAAGGGCAGAGCCCCATGGATCCACATACAAGACCACAGACTCACATTACATAACGACATCGATGCACCAACCAGGCTAGGCAATAGCGTAGCTAAGGACACCTCCCCTGATCTTACGCTCACACACAGCATCCAACACGTCACATGACAGCACTCACAAGTTAACCTCGGTAGCGACCATTACATCATTACCATCACACTACAATGCAAACACAAACCCTTGCACTCAAACGCCTCAGCCTTACCAATTGGGACGATTTTCGAGAGGGCCGTCAGATATCAGCTCCCACAAACATTCAAGACATTTCAGAATGGGTTCAGAAACTACACTCAGACGCCCGGACGCACACTAACAAGGGTGGTTCCTTGAGCTAGTTGTTAATTCATGATCAAAAATAACGTACATCGAGAAGAACAAGGACTGCGAAGACGACATACACACCGCTTATTTTTGCACACTAACACTCTGCCCCCCGAAACTGCTCTCACTACGGTTGATTCCAAGCTTCTACACATGTGGGAAGCCAAACAATCTCTTTTCAAACGGTGGAAGAGGCAACGGTTCAACCGAAAACTAAGACTCAGAATTGCCAAATTAGACCTCCGGATCTAGGAATGCGCCACACAACTGGCCTGCCAGCAGTGGCACCAGGTATGTGAAAGCATGCATGAAAATCTCGATAACAAGCGCACATGGCAACTCTTGCGACACTTATCAGACCCTACCACATCGCGCACACACCACAACCATAGCATAAACAAACTGCTACATGCACACAAAAACAGTCTCAACGGATTCTTCGACGACCTCCGCCATAAAAAACTCCCTCCCGCTCAGAAGTATGGCATGCCAAAATATACTGGCGAACCCAACGAGCTACGTAGCGCCGCTATCACGGAAGCAGAGGTTCGTCATGCCCTCGCCACCCTGCGCACAATGTCAGCACCAGGCCCCGACCTTATTTACAATAAATACTCCGCAATCTAGACGACAACTCTGTCACAGCCATCACGGCGTACTTCGATCACTGCTTTTACACCGGCGCTCTCGCTAGTTCATGGAAAGATGCTAAGGTAATTTTTATCCCAAAGCCAAACAAACCACTCAACACTTCTAATTTCAGGCCTATATCACTAACCTCTTGTCTAGGTAAAACATTCGAACAAGTCATCCTCAACCGACTCAGTAAATACATGGAGGACAACAATCTTTATCCATCAGAAATGGTAAGTTTTCGAAAATCTCTCTCATGCCACGATACCATGCTACGAAGGAAGCATGACATCATTACACCCAATAGCAGTCTAGATACGCAAGCAATTCTCAGTCTGGACCTCCACAGAGCCTTCAATAACGTTTCACATTCCACCATCCTCCGAGAGCTTAATCTCATTGGGGTTGGCGGAAACACATATGACTACATATGTACCTTCTTATCCAACCGTACCCCAACAATACACATAGGCACAGAGCGATCCCTTTCATACGTTTAAGGTAGCTACGGCACGCCCCAAGGCCCTGTGCTGTCCCTTTTTCTTTTTACTCTTTGCATGATGCCGATGGCACAAACATTGCGGTCTATTCCCGATCTCAAGTTTTCACTCTAGGCCGGTTTCATCACTCTTTGGGCGACTGGCGGCTCCGATGGAGAGATTCAAGACACTCTACAGGCCACAGCAGACGCCGTCGTGGCTCATGCCGGGGCTATGAATCTCACATGCTCCCCTCAAAAATCGGAGCTGCTTCTTCTGCCATCCCACCGGAGGGCCGGAAAACACATGTCTAGTATACAGGTCATCCTAAACCACACCCCCCTTACTAGATTTAACAGGCTCCGGGTGCTGCGTTTACAGATTCAAAGCAACTGGCTCAGCACGTATACCCTACATACAAGCCACACCACAGCCGATCACACCCTGCTCCTTCTAGGGCGAGTCTCCAATAAACATGGCGGACTACAGGAGGCCGAACTTCGCTTGATTCAGGCCTTCGTTATCAGTAAGATTACATTCGCAACACCATATCTACATTTCCTTAAACCAGAATCAGATAAGATCGACACTCTTTTACGCAAAATATATAAATTCGCTCTGGGGGTCCCCATACGTACCTCCACTGAAAGGCTAATGGTTACTGGAACTTTCAACACACTTACTGAACTCACAGAAGCCCACCTCACATCCCAATATAGCAGACTTTCTAACACCGCAAGAGGTCGACACATTCTACAAACTCTTTCTTTCACTCCGGCACCCATCATCAAGACTAAATACACCATCCCACATCACATACACAAGAACCTCTGCATCCCTCCACTTCCTAAAAACATGCACCCTGTGCATCAGAAACAGCGCAGGAGGCAGGGTGAAAAGGCTGTCCCAAAACAATTCTCCACCTCTAAAGACGTGGTCTATGTTGATGCCGCCGAATATGGGAACAGAAATCATTACGCAATATGAGTCATTAACTCTCAGGCCAGGTCGCTGCGGCCGCCTCCATTCCTGGCTCTTCCTTGGAGGAGGCGGAGGAAGCGGCCATGGTCCTGGCCCTCACAATCCCAAATTCATCAGTTATCGTTAGCGACTCCAATGCAGCAATACATAACTTCGGAGCGGGTAGGGTCTCTAAGCCAGCCCTTTCTCTCCTCTTGGCCCATCCTTTCCATCAAACTGTGGCATTAATTTAGACTAGGAGAATGCCAGCAAACTTTAGAGTAGGAAAAAATCGAGAGGCAGACATAGACAAAGAGACAGGAAGGTGGCTGGTCACCAGTCACCAGCCACCTTCCTGTCTCTTTGTCTATGTCTGCCTCTCAATTTTTTCCTACTCTACAGTTTGCTGGCATTCTCCTAGCATAACCATGTACCAACTAGCCCAACAAGCCACTCTCATGAACTCATTAATTTAGACTCCCGCGCATGCGGGCCTTGCCGGAAACGAGGCGGCCCATGCCAGTGCCCGAGGATGTACAGTCCGGGCTCAGGCATCAGATGTTTCGGACCTCGCCACGGAGGAGGCGCCGTTGACAGCGCGGGTTGGCTTATTACTTACCAAGGACATCTGCACACACTGCCGAATTGACCGCTTAACCTTTCCGCCACTCATGGGCAAATCCCCGCGTATGTGTGAAGTTCTGTGGCGAGAGCTGCAGACTCGCACCTTTCCATTTCCTTATCTCCTCCACCGCATTCATCCCGCCATTTACCTTTCTGCCTATTGTAAATTCTGTGTCTCTCCCAAAGCAGACTTAAACCACATCATGTGGGGGTGCCCTAAGCACCCCCTTCCCCCTTTCCTCAAGCAATTAATATGTACTGAGGAGCAGTGGGAGGCTGCCTTGCGCAGCTCCAGGCCCGATCTTCAGGAGGACATCCTGGAGTGGGCTGAGAGGATAAAGGAGGCCTACTTCAAGTAGTTCCTCCCCCCACCCTCTATTGCATTGCTCCCTTCCCTTTAAAGGGGGATAAATAAAGTTTTTCATCATCACCATCATCATCTAGTGCACAGTCATTCTCAGTACAACGAGGGGGAAATAAATGAGGAAGCCTTGGGTGATTAAGCATTCGTTGATTGTAGCAGCAGAGATCGTAGGAGACAGACACAGAAAGGAATGAACAGACGTGGACGTCTGGACGGCTGCTTAAGCACGGCAGCGCCTGGTTGTCTATACTCTACACGTGCGTAAGTGGTAAGATAAGGTGCCAGAATCTCTGCTTCCAAGTACGATCTGTCGTGTAAACGGCTGACACTGAGGGCATAATTTTCAGGGTTCGACAGCGCAAACCTTGTGGACTTTGAAGGTCCGGATGCTGTAGTCGACGAACACCTCCTCGGACACCAGCGTCACCATGATGTCGCCATACTTGCTGCAGGTCTCAGGCCAGTACCGCTCAACCTTGCGCTGCACGACGAAGACAGAGTGAAAAAAAGAAGCGGCGTAACGAAAGCCGTACTCGCTAGATGGATGCACCTCAACGCCGGTCAATAAATCCTCCGCGTGTTCCGTAGCAGGCAAATGCGTTATGTCTTAGAATTGTTTGAAAGAGTAGAATTTTGAGCCAGTTCGTGAAGCATATTTGACTGCGGTGAAGCGCAAAGCATGTGACGAAATGAAGACGAAATATTACAAAAGGACTTCTTCTTGCGCAAGTTGGTGCATAGATTTCCTAGATATACGCAATATTAGGACGCTAATAGTATCGGTAAGTGCGACAAGGCGCATCTTCCTGCGCACGTAAAGCCTGTCGTTGTACGCCATGCTTTGAACAAGTATTGATTCTTGGCAAAAGTAGGGACCAAATTGCAAGGGAGTTATTGGAAGCGTTTTATATTACAAAGAAAGGGTATGATTATGTTAGCCATACATCTATCGTATAATATTCCGCAGAAATGTGCTTTATCCAAAAGCATGTTATCATGACAATGTTATTCTGTCACACCTTGGCTTCCTGCGCATGAGCGGAAGTTGTCTTTTCTCCTATGCGTTTGCTCAGGCTGTCATTAAACTGTTGTTAGCTTGGCGCTTCACTGTCTTCCTTTCTTCTGCCCCTTTTCAAGAAATGTAGTTTGCGCCACGACGTATACCTAGGAAGACAAAATAGAGGGTACAAGCACTGGTCCAGTCTGTCTCTTTATTTCGTCACGTGTCTTGCGCCTCGCCGCAGTCAAATATGTATTATATACCAGCAGAACCTTTTGTTGGGCTAGTTGGTTCATGTTCTGAAGTGCTTAAGCGCCAAAAAGACGACACAAGAAGACACACGGACGAGCGCTTGTCCGTGTCTCTTGTTGTGTCGTCTTTTTGACGCTTTAGTACTTCAGTATGTATTATATACTTAGAGACAAACAGTTGCGTTGCAGTTGTTCTGCGTACCTGCTCTGTTTAGAGCATTTAATTAGGGCTCCATCGCTAGCTGCGAAGTTAGCACACTTTATATATCAGCGCTATCTAGCTGATGTAATGTACAATAACTTGAATATGAAGACCACTAGTTGCGATGCTTCTTTTATCCTTTGTTTATTACCAGGGTACCCAGTGGTTACGGATGAGCGATTACGCGCAGCTGACCAAAACCGAAAATTGGCATTAAAGAATTGCGCCCGAAAACCTAATAAAGGAATTACTCTTTGCGGCACTCTGTCTCACACGCTTTGCGAGCGCCAAGAGAAACCAGCCAAGTAAGAACAAAAGGGCGACAAAGCACGCAGTTGGCACACGGTGTGTAACACTGAAAGCGAGTGCGACACGGCTGGTGACTAAACGACATCGAGGGAGGGTGATTGCTGTCGGGAATAATTTTGATGCATTGACGTCACCTCACATTTCCGTTCGTCTTGTGCATTGCAGCCGAATTATTTCGCTATTCATTTGGTATATGTGAAAACAACTAGCTGGATGTGCCCCAGCTACTCCCAAATATCATCCATAAAAACAAAGAAGCGCACCAGTGCTGAACGAGCATAGCCGAGCGTGAAGTGCGAAATAAAAATTTGGCACTCACTGAGATGCCCGTGGTTATCCTGATCGGCTGCGGTCCCGTCCGTCCGTCCATCCAGAGAGCACAGGGATAATAGAGTAGGGTGATATTTAGACAGATAAAAACCAGAGGAGATCGCTGAAGGGCGGCATCCTCGTTCCGGATGCGTTTCCACTCGGATGATACATTTCAGCAAGGCGTTAGGTAAAAAAATAAAGCCGCCAGAAGAAAAATAAACCGGCGTTCCTTCCAAGTTGATTCACGGACCTTATTTTGCCACCTGGTCTCTGACGAAGATAAATCCGTGAGATATAAATTAAGAATAAGCGCGTAAGGATACACGTACACCTAGTTTTCACGTGTTCCACAGCAGACAGCCGCCGAGCGTTGTGGACGATTATTCGCCATTTGGCGAACCCACAGTGTTAATCTGTCTGCGGCTCTAACTGCCATTCGGAGTCAGGCACAACGAAAAAAATATTTCGTGTTGCTTGCAATTAATTCTATGCAGGATACGTCAATTCAGGATGCCACATTGTGATTTGTGCTCTTTCCTGAAGCACGAAGACTTGGAGAAAGAGCACAAATCAAAATGCACATTTGCTCTGAACATCACATCATCATATGTTAAACCTCCTAGTCTAACTGTGTATTCTTTACACTGAAGGAGGTCGGTTCCTGGTCAGAAATGCAAGTAAAACTGTTCCATAACGTTAGTCGTTCTTTTTGGTTTGAAATCTTTGCATGCAAATAGGATAAGAGACCAAACACTTTTTGGTTGAGCCAATATAAAAGCAAGAAAAAAGGGGGCCGTCCTGGTCTTGCCCGGAGAGTAAAACAAGCCAAGCTCATGAAGTCCATAAGACCACCGCGTATTCACTAGTAATTCGTGCAGCCTTTTTGCTCAAGTTTGCCTCTAAAGCATCGCTTCGTAATTTTATATTACCAAAACCGGTTCTTTCGGCGAACATAGCAAGTGCCAGCTACCTTTCCGTCTTCCACCAAGTTGGCAGCCATAATAAACTTGCAGATTTCCTCTTGCCACACCATGCGCCAGAAGTCTTGCACTGTCTTCTCCACTGGGCCTGCGCCACAGAGAAGCCACGCTGTATCCGTCCATGAATGCGAATGTTACGCCAATTTGAAAGGCAGCGCACTTGTAGAGGCATGCGCGAGCACCAAGCGCTGCAGTTTGTGTGTTTTAATATTGCGCATTTCTCAAATGTGTGCTCCCTTTTCAATCTATATGCCCATCAATACCTCATGAGACAGGTATAGCACTGTGTAGTTTTTAACTACTAATATGGGTGCTGAGAACGGCGTCATAGAAAAAAGTTAGGAATACCAATTAAAACGCAAAGGAGCACAAAAAAGGACACATACAACAAAGCATAAACGAAGAACGGGCAAGTTTACAATTGTACACGTGACAATCGTGCGAACCACAAAAGCCACATAAAAAAGAATTGATATGTCTCGTCATTTACCCTGTGTCATCGGCTGTTTATCTATATACATGGGTGTATATATATATATATATATATATATATATATATATATATATATATATATATATATATATATATATATATATATATATATCTTCTGTCGGTGCTGCGTTGCCCTTTCGAGGTCTCGGATTTCAACGGCCTCTTTTAGAAATCGCCCGTCAATAAAACGTGCCAATTTTCTGGCGGAGGTGCGGGGTATTCTCGAGCCATGCAACAGAACCCTACCAGGAGCAGGATCGCTAGACCGATACCGGAGCGTGAGCTCCGGTATCGGTCTCCGCGTCATATAGTACACCGCGTCAGCCGGAAAATCCAAGAACTTTCCCCTGACTTTGAGCCGTTATTTGCGAACGAGAACGACAGCGGGTATGGGTGCCACATCCAATACTACAACTAACTGTGCGACGGCCTGCTCCGGTACCTCCTCATTACACATTGCGAAAACCGCGCGTGCCAAGTCACTTCCATGGCGACCTTCTTAAATATTTGAAAGACTGCTGGCGGGCTTCGAGCGCGTAGCGGTGGTCAACATACGGGACGACGAATTAGCGCCAAGACGACGAAGTAGCGCCAAGACGTCTACTTCAGCCCTTTGGATGGTGCTCGCAAGTGATTCCAGAACCACGAAGATGGCCTGACATCATGGCGTGAGTTCTGTCGCAGCCTCTTGAACACCCATGCCAGCTCCGATTGCCGGGAAGGAGAAGAATGGACCCTCCAGTCTCGCATTCATAAACCTAATGAGAGTGTGCCTATATACGTGGAAGGCATGGTGCGTCTCTTCAGGCAAGCTGACCCTACCATGCCTGAAAACAAGAAGCTGCGTCACTTGATGCGAGGAGTGAAAGAGCAGCTTTCTGGTGGACTCTTTCGTAGGCCTCCCAATACGGTTGCCGAGTTTCTTACTGAAGCCTTTGCCACGGAGAATGCCCTGCACAAACACTCGCACCAGTAAGATCGGCAAGTGAATCTCTCCTCTGCTGCCAGTGGACTAGGAGCTCTCACGACCGGCGTCGAGTCGCTTCGCGAGATTATGCCATCGATAGTCCGCGACGAGCTGCGACAGCTGGATCAGGTGCAGCAGCCTCCAGCCAACAGCTAGCGGCATGCCTCACGATGTCCAGCATGCGATCGGCGTACCACGATGCGAAGCAGCACTTCTGGCCGCTGCACCAGTTCAGGCGTTTGCAACTGGACCAGACGCACAACATACGCTGACGTTTTAAGAGGCCCCGTCACCGATGACACCTCCTACTGTGAGCAAATACCAGCGTGACTTATGCTTACGCATTCGAGCACCCTATCCCAGGTAACACCGACGCCGCTACCTCCCATCACCCCGTATGTCAGGCAGCAGTTCAGCGCAGGCGGTTCCTTATTTTGGAGAGACCCGACCAGTCGTACGTAAATAAGACATTTGGCCCGACCGACGACCGCTCTGTTACCACTGTAGTGAGGCGGCTCATGTCTACCGAAAGTGCCAGTACCACCGCCTTGAACTTCAGTGGTTTCCTATTAATTCACCTCAACCGCCTTTCGGACAACGGCCCCCTGAGATTGAAGATCTTATCACCCGACAGCGCGCGCCACCGTTATCAAGGCGCCAGTCGCGATCGCCGTCACTCCGACCATCCTGTTCGAGAGGTACAAGTCGGGTTTCGCAAAGACGATGTCGGCGCCTGGAAAACTATCGCCAGCGTCCATTCGAGGCGAGGCCGTCGACACTCGACGTGCGCATGACCTCCATTGGACGCGACCTCAGACCGACGGAGAGTTGACGACACCGGCGCCTTAAGCTGGAGACAAGTTTTCAATGAACTGCTTTTCAATGTGCTGATCGACGGTGCAAATGTTACTGCTTCAATAGACACTGGCGCTGACTCCTCGATTATCAGCGAAAAACTGGCAACCACTTCATAGAAAGTTGTTACGCCTTGGAGAAGGACGCACGTACGGACAGCTGGCGTACACGTCGTCAAACCACTTTGTGTGTGCACTTTTCGAGTACAAATTCAAAATTCTACGTTTCCGATGAGTCCGCTTGTTCTCCGGGAATGCTCCTGTGAATTGATACTTGGAATAGACTTTCCTCGCGAGTATGGCGCCATCATCAACCTCCGTCAACGTTGTATTTCGTTCTCTAAAAACAAAGCGAGGACACGAGATGCCTGCCGCCACAGAGCCGCTCTTAGAATTTCCGGCGATAGCGGAACAATTTTTAAAAATTTTTCCCTAATGTGCCCTATAACAGCTTTACGCCTTAATATTGAAGCACTTGTGTTACGTTAAGAACGTAAAACCGAAAAACAAAACAAAATATCTCCAACATCGGTACAAGGTCCAACCAAAAAAATGAATTATTCAGAGATGGAAGTCAGATAATGAGCCAGTAGTAGAACTGGATATATCAAGATCATCACGCAAGTTATTTTGTTGTGCTTCAATACCTGTTATAGCGTTAGAGGTGCAAGAGCAATTCACGTAGAAAATGCAGAACTACGCAAGTTAGGGCGACGCAAGCACGATGTTACGGCTGACAGCAACCGCGGACAGGAGAAGTGGTTGTGAATTAATTTGTACAAAAATAAGTAATCACGGTATTTCCGCCTTATTTCTAGGGGTCTAACATTAAACATGCGCACTACACCATCATAGGCGTAAAATACACGGCGTCGGAGAAATCGATCGTACAGGATACGAATGAAACATCGCTGAACACAATCAATTTTTGCAACATTGGTCAAATTAATACAGTTCCGTAAAGCAGAACTAAACTCTAACTTCAAGCGGACCAAACAAGAATACAAGAGAATAATGCAGTTCACATTCGTAAACTTTTTAGTCATCCTTGATATGAGGCCTAACTTCCTCTGAGGTACATTAACGACGCGTGAAACATGTTCGGAAGTTAGCCGGGGAGTCAACCAATATTCCTAAGACGCGCGTAGTACTCGCTCGTTTCAGAGGAATGTTGTCAAGTCAATATTCGGATAGTAAAGGGCACATTTTTCGATTAAACGAAACAAGTGACTCATTTGGAATAACGCGCAAAAAGTTGGAAGCACAGCAGAAATAACATCTTGCTGTAATATTTCACAATCTTGCACTAATTTTATTTCACAGTGAAGTTTAATACCGTCAGCGTATAAAAAGAGACGCGAATAGCGCCAACATTCTTCAAGGTTATTAACAAAGATATTGAAAAATAATGGGCCTAAGATCGACCCTTGCGGAACACCCGAAGTTTATTCACAAGGTAAAGAGTACTTAGCATCAACGCGAACATATTTTTACCGAGTTGACAGGTAGTCTTTAATAATCGTGCATAGGCTAGCAGCCCTAGAGAACTCTGGCAGTTTATCAAGAAGAATAGAAAAGATGAAGTGTCCATTTCTGTGCTCGAACACAACGGGTCTCTTGTTCATGACAGTCTAGATAAGGCAGAATGTTTTAGCTCCTTCTTCAGTTCTGTTTTTTTTTCTGCGCGCGCAACTAATACTGATTCAATGCTTCACTACGGGCTTATCGGAGGGGAACCCATCAATGACATCGTCTTCGACAGGAAAGGTTACAACTACAACTTAAGCGTTTCAGTACTACTACTGCCAGCGGTCCCGATGATTTGCCGAACTTTCTGTTTTCTGCTTGTGCGGGCCCGTTGTCTAAATACCTTTATGTGCCCTTTGCCAAGTCCTTGAAATGAGTAATGTTGCCTGCAGACTGGAAAATTGCCAACGTTGGTCCTATTCCGAAGTCAGGACCTCGAAAATATGTCTTTCATTTCCGACTTGTGTCCTTGACTAGTCTACTTTGCAAGATTTTTGAGCACGAGCATGTACATTTTAGCAACATCTTCACTCACTTAAATTTGTTTTCGTTATTGATCCCTCAGCTAAACACATTTCGAAGTGGTTTTGCTTGTATTACTTAGCTTACAGAATTAACGCACGACCTAGCATCCACTCTTGACAAAGGGGGTTGTGTAAATTGCATCTTTTTAGATTTCAGAAAGGCATTGACCTATAGTCGGGTACAACTTTAGAAAAAATGGGGCGTTTACTCCTCCGAGGCGGATCCACACGAGCTTCCACCAATGGGCGCGCACTCTGGACTAACGTCACGAGCCGGACGGCCGGTGACCCCGCCGACGGAGGAGATAGCCGCCCGCGCGTGGCACTGGGCGAAGTCGCATCAGCTGTGTGCTTCAGCCCCTCGTCAGAATGAATTCCAGAACTGTTTGTGATGGTCTATCATACCGGAAATATTACTGCGAGCTTACGATGCGGCACTTGGGTGTGTGAAATATTTTATCGTAATGAAGTCCGGAGGCTCGAATACTTAAGCCAAGGCGGGCCGCTCCCACATTGGCACTGTGAGGCCAAGCCTTTCAGCGACGTCATCGGCCCTCTGGGTGGCCCTTACTTGGCCCCGAAACAATGGGCTTTGAATCCTTTTTTTTTTAAATTATGGGTTTTTACTTGCCAAAACCACTTTCTGATTATGAGGCACGCCGTAGTGGAGGACTCCGGAAATTTTGACCACCTGGGGTTCTTTAACGCGCACCTAAATCTAAGTACACGGGTGTTTTTGCATTTCGCCCCAATCGAGATGCGGCCGCCATGGCCGGGATTCGATCCCGCGTCCTCGTGCTCAGGAGCCCAACACCATAGCCACTGAGCAACCACGGCGGGTGTTGAATCCTTTTCTCCCGCTGTGTCCATTCTTCAACGAGGTTCGGGAAAGTCGCGGGACACCCCACCACCATATGTTGGATTCCAATGATGCCATTACAATCGTTGCAGTCCATCTTAATCTCCCTCTCTGGATATATTTTATTAATGTGGTTTGGTGTGGGATATGTGCCGCGTGCGTTTTAGTGAGCACCCGAAACTTCTGGCAGGTGATTTCACCCAATAGTGGCTCACATCACAAATCACTAAGTGATGGGAATCAAGCTCCAATCAGTGACAAGGAATGCCCAGTCGTCTTTAATGAATTTTTTTCAGCTATATTCACAATATAAGACCATTCAAATCTGCCGGAAGTCACTGATCTAGATTACCACTACATGCAATCCATCGATGTAACAGAGGATGGTATCACAGGTCTCATAAATAACCTTAAGTTGACTACTTCTTTGGGTGTCGATAATATTAACGCAAAAATTTTAAAGAATACAGTCACGTTATCTAGCAAATTTTTATGCAATATTTTCCGCCAGTCGTTGTCATCAGGCCAGCTTCCCTTAGACTGGAAAATTGCAAAAGTGATACCAGTCCACAAAAATGGTAGCAAGAATTCCCCAGAAAACTATCGGCCGATGTCATTGACAAGTATTTGCTGCAAAATGCTTGAACATATCATTGCATCTCACATATATCATCATCTGAATCAAATAATTTTTTCTTTATTAACCAACATGGGTTTAGGAAAGGTTTGTCATGTGAGACGCAGTTACTAGAATTCACTACAGACTTGCATTTTAACATGGACCATAATCTTTAAACAGATTGCTTTTTTCTCGACTTCTCCAAAGCCTTCGACCGTGTGGCTCACTGCCGTTTAATTTCCAAGTTATCCGTTCTCAAATTAGACTGCTTAACGTTCTCCTGGATTCGTAACTTCCTAACAAATCGTCAGCAATTTACAGTAGTTAATAATTTTACGTCACCCCTTGCATATGTCAGTTCCGGTGTACCGCAGGGTAGCGTACTAGGACCCTTGCTTTTTCTTATTTACATCAATGATCTGCCCAATAACATCTCATCCTGCATGCATGTTTTCGCCGATGATTGTATAATATATCGACCAATTCGCAGCCTTGATGACCATCGCATTCTTCAAGAGGACCTTCATCTCGTTACCAAATGGTGTGAAGACTGGCAAATGAAACTTAACTCATTTAAATGCCAACTAATGACATTCACGCGAAAAACATCAACTCATAGGTTTTCCTATTATATGAACTAAAATATAATATCTCAGGCATCAGCATATAAATATCTAGGCGTAAATCTTACACCGAGCCTTTCCTGGGCCTTTCACATTGCAACCATATGCGCAAACACTTCCAAATCTCTTGGGTATATTCGCCGCAACTTGCGTAATTGCCCGTCTAACATACGTAAATTAGCATTCATATCATTTGTACGCCCTCAGCTCGAGCTCGCGTCCCCTATATGGTCTCCCTACCATGAATACCTAATCCACATGTTAGAAGCCATCCAAAACCGAGCTAGCCGATTTATTTCCCGAAATTACAGCTAGTAGTCAAGCATTACTCAAATAAAACTCGACCTTTCCCTTCAATCACTGAGTTGCCGACGTGACATAGCACTCCTGTCCTGGCTCCATAGATATGTTCACCAAATCAAGCCACCAAACTTGCCACTGGAACGCGCGTCTTGCACATCACGACGACTTTATAATGATTTAAGCCTCACTCGCTTTTACGGCAACACTAACTCGTTTAACTTCTCGGCTTTACCACGAGCGATTCGGTTATGGAATTCGCTTCCTAATAGCACTGTCGCTCAAATGAGCAATGATAAATTCAGACAACTACTGAACCTACAGTCTTCACCATAACAAATATATTCATCTGTACATATGTCATGTCATATAATACGTGACTTTCTTGTTCATTGTGGTTTGAATTTTGTTTGCTTTATGTACTCGCGCTATGTACGTTATTTTGCGCAAGTGTTACATCGCCTTTTGTGTTAGGGTGAATTGTACTCTTCATTCCTTTCCCGCTAACTCTTTGTATTGATTTAGCGTTTTTTAAACACTGTTTTGGAAGCATGTGATCATTACAAACATTTTTAGCTCTAAAATTTTTTAGCGCACACATATCTGCTTTCTCTTGTCATTTGTTCGATGACGCCCCCCTTACTCAATGCTCCCCTTGTGGCATGTAAGGTACCTTGAAATAAATAAATAAATAAATAAATAAATAAATAAATATTATAGGATTGAGGTCCCTACCCCTCGCGTTATCCTATGGGCGCGCTCTTAGAATATTGCGGCGTGATCTTAAGGATAACAGACGCCGTGGCATCATCTGAGGTACTACTTAACGGCTTCAATTCACAGAGCTTTTGCTCAGTGGCGTCGTATACATAGCATTTCCTACCAATTAGTAGCTTCTTATATATTAATTTAAATGGTACGTTCTGACTTTTTCCGTATTCGATGAGAGTTTTCCTGGCGCAACGTGTAGCGGGACTGAAATTTTCACTAACAGAGATACGCATTTCTTTTAGCATGGGGCGGCTCGATAATATTTCTTCCTTCGTTTCATAGGCAGCAAAATTTACTATCAAAGGACGAGACTTCCCTGGACTGAATCTACCAATACGATGTGCGCGCGATATGCTGTCACTAGTTATTCTTTGGCTTAGAGTGTTTATTAGAATGTCCAGTATCTTTTCCTCCGATTGAACAGCGGATTCGGTGGCGATGTCCGTCAAACCATAAAAAAGTAGATTATTTCTACGAGAGCGGTCTTCCGCATCATCCAGTCGGGAGCGTAGGAATGCAGCGTCCTTTGCTATACTCCCAACCGCTTCACGCACGTCACCGAGTTCATGCTGCCATTTTTCAAAACTACCGGTCTGATTTTCTACAGTCGCAAGTCTTTCTTTAATTTCAGATATCGCTTTCGCCACCGTTTCCTGATGCGTTTTTAACTCTGTAATAGTGTCCAGCATTGCTTTTTGGTTATCCTCCATTCTTTTAGACCTTTGATTCTAATAGCGTAAGGTTTTCAGAACTTAGGATAATGTATCTGATTGTTGTTCTCTCAGGGGACCGGGATTACTGTCAACATCACCGCACAAAAGCAATAACAAAGAACAAAAAGGACCAAGCACTGCTTCTGGGCATGGAAGCGCGATTATAAATGGATCGTCGGATTTTAGTCTTGATATGGAAAGGCAACTAACCTGTGGCACGAAAAAAATAATGCGTGAGGCCATCATTCCTGTCGTGCGTCCATGCTCACAGAAGATTTCGTTCGGAGCGCCGGATTTAAGCTGACTCGATATCGGCGCAGCCGAAGACGCTGAAGATGCGCAATGCACATCAGGTGACAAGTGACCTGTGACGCAACCACCCTGCCAGAGAAGGGCGACAGCGTACGGAGACATGGAAGCTGGGAAAGCACCCGCCAACACAGCTTCGTCGCAAGGGTCACCAACTGTACCGTTGCCGGTGAGGCACTGGTCGACAGGGAGCATCTCATTTGGTGGCAAGCAGCAGTCGCCAGGATAAGATGAGGCAGGTGAGGCACAGATGCCTTGAAAACTTGCTTCCGTGGTTAACGAACCATTGTAGAGCGCTCCACCGTGACGAGAGACGGCATGGCATTCCCAGCCAAGGACCAGGCCACCGAATAACTGTGGAATGAACAAAAAGATGCGTGAGGCCATCATTCCCGTCGCGCGTCCATGCCTACTGAAGATTTCGTTCGGAGCGCCGGCTTTAAGCTGACTCGATATCGACGCAGCCGAAGACGTTGAAGATGCGCAATGCACATCAGGTGACAAGTGACCTGTGACGCAACCACCCTGCCAGAGAAGGGCGACAGCGTACGGAGACATGGAAGCTGGGAAAGCACCCGCCAACGCAGCTTCGTCGCAAGGGTCACCAACTGTACCGTTTCCGGTGAGGCACTGGTCGACAGGGAGCATCTCATTTGGTGGCAAGCAGCAGTCGCCAGGATAAGACGAGGCAGGTGAGGCACAGATGCCTTGAAAACTTGCTTCCGTGGTTAACGAACCGTTGTAGAGCGCTCCACCGTGACGAGAGACGGCATGGCATTCCCAGCCAAGGACCAGGCCACCGAATAACTGTGGAATGAACAAAAAGATGCGTGAGGCCATCATTCCTGTCGCGCGTCCATGCCTACTGAAGATTTCGTTCGGAGCGCCGGCTTTAAGCTGACTCGATATCGGCGCAGCCGAAGACGTTGACGATGCGCAATGCACATCAGGTGACAAGTGACCTGTGACGCAACCACCCTGCCACAGAAGGGCGACAGCGTACGGAGACATGGAAGCTGGGAAAGCACCCGCCAACGCAGCTTCGTCGCAAGGGTCACCAACTGTACCGTTGCCGGTGAGGCACTGGTCGACAGGGAGCATCTCATTTGGTGGCAAGCAGCAGTCGCCAGGATAAGATGAGGCAGGTGAGGCACAGATGCCTTGAAAACTTGCTTCCGTGGTTAACGAACCATTGTAGAGCGCTCCACCGTGACGAGAGACGGCATGGCATTCCCAGCCAAGGACCAGGCCACCGAATAACTGTGGAATGAACAAAAAGATGCGTGAGGCCATCATTCCCGTCGCGCGTCCATGCCTACTGAAGATTTCGTTCGGAGCGCCGGCTTTAAGCTGACTCGATATCGACGCAGCCGAAGACGTTGAAGATGCGCAATGCACATCAGGTGACAAGTGACCTGTGACGCAACCACCCTGCCAGAGAAGGGCGACAGCGTACGGAGACATGGAAGCTGGGAAAGCACCCGCCAACGCAGCTTCGTCGCAAGGGTCACCAACTGTACCGTTTCCGGTGAGGCACTGGTCGACAGGGAGCATCTCATTTGGTGGCAAGCAGCAGTCGCCAGGATAAGACGAGGCAGGTGAGGCACAGATGCCTTGAAAACTTGCTTCCGTGGTTAACGAACCGTTGTAGAGCGCTCCACCGTGACGAGAGACGGCATGGCATTCCCAGCCAAGGACCAGGCCACCGAATAACTGTGGAATGAACAAAAAGATGCGTGAGGCCATCATTCCTGTCGCGCGTCCATGCCTACTGAAGATTTCGTTCGGAGCGCCGGCTTTAAGCTGACTCGATATCGGCGCAGCCGAAGACGTTGACGATGCGCAATGCACATCAGGTGACAAGTGACCTGTGACGCAACCACCCTGCCACAGAAGGGCGACAGCGTACGGAGACATGGAAGCTGGGAAAGCACCCGCCAACGCAGCTTCGTCGCAAGGGTCACCAACTGTACCGTTGCCGGTGAGGCACTGGTCGACAGGGAGCATCTCATTTGGTGGCAAGCAGCAGTCGCCAGGATAAGATGAGGCAGGTGAGGCACAGATGCCTTGAAAACTTGCTTCCGTGGTTAACGAACCATTGTAGAGCGCTCCACCGTGACGAGAGACGGCATGGCATTCCCAGCCAAGGACCAGGCCACCGAATAACTGTGGAATGAACAAAAAGATGCGTGAGGCCATCATTCCCGTCGCGCGTCCATGCCCCTTAATGAGAATGTGGCTCTAGTCGTAATCGAACTTATTAAGAGCATTGATTAATGATAGTACAAGCCTACGCTCCAACGTCCAGTCACGATGAAGAAGTAGATCGGTTTTATGACGATATTGAATTAGCGATAAGAAAAGTGGAAACTCGGTATACAGTAGTAATGGGCGACATTATTGCAAAAATGCGGGAATAGAAGGCTGGTGAAAAAGCAATTGGCAACTACGGCGTTAATTCTAGGAACGCTAGAGGAGAGATGCTGCAGAATTCGCAGATAGGAATAAGGTTCGAATAATGAACACCTTTTTCAGGAAGCGTAGCATCATAGCGTGGACCAGGAAAATCCCTAATGGTGAAACAAGAAATGAAATTGACTTCATACCTTTTGCTGATCCCAGCATAGTTCAGGATGCAGAAGTGATAGGTAGGGTAAAGTGCAGTGATCATAGGTTAGTAAGGGCTAAGATTCACCTCAATTTGAAGAGAGAAAGAGCAAAATTGGTTAAGAAGAAACAGCTCAACCTAGAGGCATTACGGGTAAAAGAAGACAAATTCAGGCTGCCACTTGAAAACAAATATTCAGCCTTAGAACATAGATGATGATGACATAGAGCTAATGAATGATACCGTGACTAGACTAGCTTCAGAGGCAGCAGTTGAAGTAGGAGGCAAGGCACGAAGACAACCAGTAGGCAAGCTATCCCAAGTAACAAAGGACTTAGTAAAGAAACAGCAAAGAATGGAATTGTCCAACTCAAGAGATAGGATAAAATTCGCAGAACTGTCAAAACTGATCAACAAGGCGAAAATAAGGGATATTCGAAACTATAACGCGAGAAAGTATGAAGAAGTCGTAAAAAATTAACGAAGCCTGCAATCAGGGAGAACGAAACTTGGTACAGTACAAACCAACCTGGTGTTAACAGCGCAAACCGTAGATGACACAGGAGACGCGAGGACGCCGCAAGCGCTGACTTTCAACAACGTTTATTTCAAACAAACTAGGTTTCTTATACCATTGCCCACACGTGTAACACACACGTGATCGCGCATTATGTGAAACACGCACTTTTTCTGTTTTTTTTTGTTTTCAAGATAGTGATTGTACGTGCAAAAGCTCAAGTTCTTTTTTTTTTGTCGGTAGCAAGGACGGCGTGCTAACGCATTGATCACGAAGTCTGGTAATGTCGGCTGCCTCAATTATCTCCCGGACCCGCTGATCATTGTGTTTCTTCAGCACTTCACAGCGTCTGAATTCTGCGGTGCAAGCTTTAGAGGGGCAATCCCTGACACGAAAACCTAGATTCCTGTTAGCCTGCTCGACGCTAAATTTATGTTCCTTTAGTCTTTCTTTTGTGCATCTCTAAGCTTGCCCTATATACTTTTTCCACATTTCAAAGGTACGGAGTAAACCACCGCTTCTGTACACTCCACAAATCGATTCTGGGGATTTATTGTGCACCCTTGTTGCTTTATCGGCTCTTCAGCATTGATGCGTCGGCAGAGGCTTTTCGGTTTTTCCGGGGCAGTAAGCACTACATTAACTCCAGCTTTGCGCCCAATCTTTTTCAAGCGATGAGATAGGTTGTGCACGTATGGCAGGGCCACGGTCCTTCGCTTTTCTTCCATTTTTTTGTTTCTCGCCACCTTGCTCGCAATGGGCACGCTCGAGTTTTTGGTTCTTGTTCATTTTTTCTGCAACAGACACACGAATGTGCGACGGGTAACGAGCCCTCGTAAGGTGGTCAACCTGCCGACGAAAACTTTGTTCCATCGCGTGGATGCACAATTTTTTAAGAGCATTTGTTAGACAAACGTTTGCAATTGCTCTCTTCACCAGTTTTCAATGCGCTGATTGGAATGGCAGTGGCACGTTCTTGCCTCTGGGTTCATAGGCCCAGTAGACCTTCCCCCTGGAGAGCTGGAGTCTGAAATCAAGGAATCTCAAAGATCCTTGTGTGGGGACCTCGTGGGTAACCGCAAGCGGCGAACCGAAACACTCCGGACGGCTTGTTCCGCTTGGTCTGGAAACTCTTTTGTTATGTTGACGATAACTTAGTTCTGTGTGATGACTCTGGTGCGAATTCAGATAACGCCGTTTCGCAGGCAATAACATGCTTTAGTCATGCGCTTCAGCCGCTTGCTGTTACCCACGAGGTCCCAATGCAATGATCTTTGAGATTTCTTGACCTGAGACTCGAGATCTCCAGGGGGAAGGTCTGCTCGACCTATGAACCCAGGGGCCACAAAGCGCCACTGCCATTCAAATCAGCGCCTTCCAAACTGGTGAAGAGAGCAACTGCAAACCTTTGTCTAACAAATTCTCTTAAAAAATCGTGCATCCACGTGATGGAACAAAGTTTTCGTCGGCAGGTTAACCGCCTTACTAGCGCTGGTTACCCGTCGCACCTTCTAGTGTCTTTTGCAGAAAAAATGAGCAAGAACCAAAACCTCGAGCGTGTCCATGGCGAGCAAGGTGGCGAGAAGGAAAAAAATTAAAGTAAAGCGAAGGACCCTGGCCCCGCCATAAGTGCACAACTTATGTCACCGCTTGAAAAAGATTGGGCGCAAAGCTGGAGTTAATGTAGTGCTTACTGCCCCGGAAAAAACGAAAAGCCTCTGCCGACGCATCAATGCTGAAGAGCCGATAAAGCAACAAGGATCCACAATAAATCCCCAGAATCGTTTTGGCGAGTGTACAGAAGCCGAGGTGTATTCAATACCTTTGAAATGTGGAAAAAAGTATATTGAGCAAACTTCAACATGCATCAACGAAAGACTAAAGGAACATAAACTTAGCGTCGAGCAGGCTAACAGGAATCCAGGTTTTCGCGTCAGGGATCGCCCCTCTAAAGCTTGCACCGCAGAATTCAGACGCTGTGAAGTGCTGAAGGAACACAATGACCAGCTGGTACGGGAGATAAATGAGGCAGCTGAGATAACCAGACTTCGTGATCAATGCATTAGCACGCCATCCTTGCTCCTGACAAAAAAAAAGAACTTAACCTTTTGCACGTACAATCAATATCTTGAATGCAAAAAAAAAGAAAAAAGTGCGTGTTTCACATTATGTGCGATCACGTGCGTGGGAAACGTGTGGGCAATGGTATAAGAAGCCGTCTTTCTTTCAATTAAACGTTGTTGAAAGTCAGCGTTTGTGGTGTCGTCCTTTCCTCTCGCGTCTCGTCTACGTTTTACGCTGTTAACACCAGGATGGAAAACCAACAAGCCCAAGCTGCTATTCTTAGGACCAACCAAGATATATGCCCTGAAAGATAAGCAGGGTAATATAATAAGCGATGTTGAATATAGTAAAAGCAGCGGAAGAATTCTACACTGACCTGTACAATACGAACAGGAGTCAGTATACGTCCACAAGCAACACTAATGAACAGGATACAGAGACTCCTCCAATAACTAGCGATGAGGGCAGAAGGGCCTTGCAAGAGGGGAAACGAGGAAGAGCGGCAGAAGAAGATGGAATAACAGTCGGTTTATTCAAAGATGGAGGAGACATACTGCTTGGAAAACTCACGGCTCTTTATACGAAGCGTCTGTCGACTGCGAAGGTCCCAGAACGGTAGAAGAATGCAAACATTATACTAATCCGCAAAAAGGGAGACGGTAAAGAATTGAAAAATTATAGGCCCATTAGCGTACTCCCAGTATTACATAAAATATTTACCAAAATAATCTCCAATAGAATAAGGGAAACACTGGACTTCAGTCAAGCAAGGGAACAGGCGGGCTTCAGGAAAGGATATTCTACAATGGATCACATGCATGTCATTAATCAGGATATCGAGGAATCCGCAGAGTACAATAAGTCACTCTATATGGCTTTCATAGGTTGCGAAAAGGAATTTCATTCAGTAGAGATACCAGCAGCCATATAGGCATTACGTAATCAAGGACTACAAAACGCTTACGTAAATATCGTATAAAATATCTACAGAGGTTCAACAGATACCTTAATTCTACACAAGGCGAGTAGGAAGATACCTATAAAAAAGGTGTAAGACAAGGAGACACCATCTCTTCAATGCTGTTCGCTGCGTGCTTGGAAGAAGTATTCAAGGTATTAAACTGGGAAAGTTTAGGACTAAGACTGCGCGGCGAATATCTCAGCAACCTTCGGTTTGCCGATGGCATTGTTCTATTCAGCAACACTGCAGACGAGTTATAATAAATCATTGAGGACCTTAACAGAGAGAGTGTAAGAGTGGGATGAAAGATTAATATGCAGAAGACAAAGATAACGATAAATCGCCAGGCAAAGGAACAAGCGTTCAGGATCGCCAGTCAGCCTCTGGAGAATCTGAAGGAGTACGTTTACCTAGGTCAATTTATCACAGGGGACACTGACCATGAGAAGGAATTTCATAGAAGAAAAAAAATGGGTTGGATCTCATACGGCAGACATTGCCAGCTGCTGACTGGAAGCTTACCATCGTCATTGAAAAGGAAGGTGCACAATCAATGCATTTTACCAGGGCTGATTTATGGGGCAGACACTTGGAGACTGACAAAGATGCTTGAGAACATGTTAAGGACTGTGCTAAGAGCGATGGAACGAAGATTTCTAGGCATAACGTTAAGAGACAGAAATAGAGCGGTTTGGTTCAGAGAGCATACGGGTATATACGCTACCCTAATTGACATCAAGAGAAAAAAATGGAGCTGGGCAGGTCATGTAATGCACCGGTTCTATAACCCTCGTACCATTAGGGTTATAGGATGGGTGCCAAGAGAAGGGAAACACAGTCGAGGACGGCAGAAGACTGGGTGGAGCGATGAAATGAGGAAATTCGCGTGCGCAAGTTCGAATCGGTTGGCGCAGGACACGGTTACGTAATTGGGAAGCGCAGAGAGAGGCCTTCTTCCTGTATTCGACATAAAAGAGGCTGATCATGGCGATGGTAATGATTATGGATGATTTATGACATTAATCTTCGGCCGCTCAGACCTGTAATCCTTTACTAGGGCCATAAACGTTTTGGATCGCACTTTACGCGTTCTTCGACAAACTTAAACTATGCGTCACTGTCTCTGCGCATTACGCATTTCACGTGGCTTCTGAAGACACTAAATTCTTCGCACCACTCCAATGAATCTGTTTTCTTGAACCAGCTATAGTACCTTAGCTTTTTACGGAGTATACCGCCTAATTCCTTAGAAAACCATGTAGGATAGCGAGCAGGACAAAACTGTTTGCAGGGCATGAAGGCTTCCAAAGCACATTTTACATTATCAGTAAGGATGCTAACTGCTTTGTTGCTATCTGCGGCATGGTACAATTAAGACCAGTCGGCATCATTCAAGTAGAGGCAAAAACCTAGATAATCGCCGTTTGGAAAAACAAATGAGTGAACAGGCTCGCTCAACACACGAATCACCTCTAGAAAAATTGCGAATTCGTGCGGTCATACCAGCCGCCGTTCACAGCACCTTGGTCAACGCCACAAAACGACACTACGGGTCGGTCACAATTTCGGAGAATCGACGCATGGCGCACTCTCGATAGGCGCCCACTCTCTTTTAACTGCGGAGGCGCCAGCCACATTTCGCGTCATTGCTGGCATCGCGACACATCATTTCTACCTTTTCGTCCATGGTCCTACAGTCGACGTGCAAATTATGACTCCATGCTACGCCGCGACGAAACTGCTTTTCAGGGACCTCCAATGGCGCACCCGAATGACGAATCTGTGCCGCATGTTCAGTCCGATTTCGGCCGTCTGTCCCGCTCTCCAACCCCTCCACGTCAGATGACTTCCCCTACTGGACGTACTTTTGCTGACCTCCGAGGACAAAGGTCGCCCAGCCCACGCCGGGGAAACTGAAGGCGGCGACCACTTGGGGTAACGTTGCAGGCCCACCTCAAGACAATGAAAAGCCCCCGACACTCTCGCCGCAGAACGACGTGACGCCAATAAACCCCGACACCGAAAGAATTGTAAGCGCCGACGTTGATGTTTTGGTGGATGGACAGCTGGTGACAGCATCAGTCGACACTCGTGCCGAATTCTCTATAATGAATCAGGAACTCGTCCTCCACCTGAAGAAAGTAGAAACACCGTGGACGGGACCCCACGGAAGGGCGGGCGGCGGGCAATTACTGATGCTATTGGAAAATGTACTGCTAGAATTAGCATCCCGGATTCTTTTTTCGCGGCCGCTTTCATCGTTCTTCCTGTGTGCTTTAAAGATTTGATTATTGAAATGGATTTACCGAGATAATGACTTTTTACGCAGATCCCGCACGTTTCGTGAAGCAGCAAGGAGCCAAGGCACGACTGACTGCCCCATCAACGTCAAGGAACAGCGTAGATTTCATCTCGTTCTGCACACTGTCAAGATCGCTGATTCAACGGCCAGGCTTCCCTAGCTACCTGGCGCATCGCCGCACGGCCCACCAATCAGCGTGGGAGGCTCGTACCGGCTGCCTTTATAACGGACGGCATTGCGGGCGGCAGCTCAGTTTGGCAGCGGCGCGCAAGCAGCGTACAGGTTCACTCACCCACCCGTTTTTGCGCAGATTCCGCCCGTTTCGCCAAGCAGCAAGGAGCCGAGGGACGACTGACTGCCCCATCCACGTCAAGGAACAGCGTAGATTTCATCTCGTTCTGCACACTGTCAAGATCGCTGATTCAACGGCCAGGCTTCCCCAGCTACCTGGCGCATCGCCGCACGGCCCACCAATCAGCGTGGGAGGCTCGTACCGGCTGCCTTTATAACGGACGGCATTGCGGGCGGCAGATTAGTTTGGCAGCGGTGCGCAAGCACCGTACAGGTTCGCTCATCCACCCGTTTTTACGCAGGTAAGAATTGGGTGTTGTTGAATAGTTTTTCTACTGCTGCGCACTGGTGCCAAACTTTGACTGTAACTTTGACTGTATCTTTGCGTGTAGTCTGTAAGAATGGCAGGTAATGCTAAGGAAATTACGAAGGCTCTTGAAGACTTCAAACGGGAAATGAGATTGGAAATGCGTAGTGTGAAGGACAGTGTTAAATTTTGTAGTGACACGTGTAACGAAACAAAGACAACCGGCGCTGACGTGAAGGCCCTTCGACATGAAATTGGTGAGCTGATTAAGTTCAATGAAACCCTGCAAAATGAAAACAAGCACTTAACGCGGAGAGTTGAAGAGCTGGAGCAGTACACTAGGTTAAATAACTTGGAAATAAAAGGCATCAAGTCAAACGGGAACCCTGTTGACATAGTCAAGAAAATCGGTGACGTTCTTAAAGAACCAGTTGCTAGCCATGACATTGACACGTATCACCGGATCCCAACGCGCAAGGCAGGCGAGACCAATATCTTGGTTCGCTTTCTTCGGCGAGATAAGCGTCATGCGTTTCTTGCTAAGGCCAGGAAGCAAAAGGTTACAAATGACCAGCTCGGCTTATCTGGCACCGACAGCGTTTATGTAAACGAGCATCTTACGCAGACTAACAAACAGCGGCTTGGTCTTGCTATTGCCCGCAAGAAAGAAGTGGCATGGAAGTTTGTCTGGACGAGTGGGGGCAAGCTTTTCGCGCGGAAGGATGAACACATGGACGCTGTTAGGATTCAGGATCTGGCTGATCTGGCGAAGATGACCACAAAATAACATTGCTTTTGCAACATGCTCATCATTCCTGACTTATCACGATGCTTCTTCCACCTACCTGTACAAGATACAATACTGATCATATTCATTCTAGCTTTAAAAGTATGAGCAAAAAATATTTTTCGGCTTTTCATTTAAATATCCGTAGCATGAAAAACAAATGCGATGATCTTGATTTATTTCTAGGATTGCTGTCAGTGAAGTTTGATGTTATGGTTTTTTCTGAAACATGGTTCGGCACTGATGGTGACGTGTGTTGTTTCGATGACTATACTTACAATGGTTTATCAAGGCCCCATGAAGGAGGCGGTGGCCTTGCTGTATATGTTAAAAAAATGTCATTCGCACTCTGTCGTTAGCGATGTTAATGTCCCAAACCCCAACATTGTGTGCTTAGCTATATCGTTACAGAATATAATCGTTGTTGCTATATATAGACCCCCTCAGGGTAACAAATCAACATTTTTTGAGTTCTTCGACAGCCTTTTCACTTGTCTTGACTCTACTAAACTACCTTTCATTTTAATGGGGGATTTAAACATTGATCTATTATCAGATGATTCTCATTCAAGGGAATTGCAGAGCCTGATTTCTTCTTACGCTTGTATGAACTATATCACCTTGCCTACTAGAATAACTTGCAACACGGCCACTTTATTATTTATCTGCATCTCAAATGTTCAGCCTCCAAGCACTGAATCTGGTCTATTATCGTTAGATATCAGTGACCATTGCCCATATTTTGTTTCATACCTCTCAGATTAAACCAACTAACAAATGCTGTTACGCCTATGACCAGAGATATTAATGATTTTGCTCTGAACGAGTTTCGTAAACTAATTGAAGGTACCAACTGGGGATCTATATACGAGATATCTGAAGTTAATACAGCATATTCTCAGTTTATTGATATTTTCTTAACCCAATATAACGCAGCTTTCCCACAAATAGAGAGAAAAAATAATGTTAAGAATTTTAAGAAGCCTTGGATGAACAAATCACTTCACGCAAGGATAAGAAAGAAAATATGTATCATGAGTTCCTCCATATCATAGATCTAGCTCTGCTTTGTCAATTTAAACAATTCAGAAATAAACTTAACAAAGACTTAAAAAATGCTAAATCTAATTATTATATAAGCCTTTTTTCTCGTATTCAAAATGATAGTCGTAAGGTTTGGCAAGAGGTTAATAACTTGAAGAATAAAACAAAATGCACACAACTTAGTGAAATAATTACAACTAATAGTAAATTAACGGGCCGTGAGCTATCAAACGCCCTGAATGACTACTTTATTAATGTCGGTTCACCAAATCTTTCTACGCATACTCCGGTTGATAGTTTTATGGGCCTCACCACTCCATTACTGAATCCTATAGCACTCGCACCAGCAACCCCTCAAGAAGTAGCTACATTAATATTATCTTTAAAGAATGATGTATCCGCTGGATATGACGATATAAAAGTAATTCCCCTGAAGTATGTATGCAACGTTATATGCGATGCCTTGTCACACATTATAAACCTTATGTTGTCAACAGGTGTTTTTCCGGACAAATTAAAATTGGCCCGTATGGTTCCAATATATAAAAGTGGTGACATAAATAAACTGTGTAATTACCGACCTATTTCAGTATTACCTGTTCTATCAAAAATTTTTGAATGCATTATTAATTCAGGGATGGCCAATTTTCTCCATAAATACAATGTCCTTGCTGATTCAAAGTATGGGTTTATAAAAAATAGATCCACGTAACAAGCGCTATTAGTTGTTAAAGACAAAATAATAGATAACATTGAAGGTAAAAAATATACACTTGGTCTAGTTTTAGATTCTCGCAAGGCCTTTGATTGCGTACATCATGATACTCTCCTTAAGAAGCTTTGTGGCTACGGGGTTCGCGGTGTTGCGCTGAACCTGTTGAAAAATTACCTGAGTAATAGGTCCCAATACGCACGAACAAATAACATCTCCTCCGATACACAGACAATAATGCACGGTGTCCCGCAGGGATCAATACCAGGGCCTTTATTATTCATCACATATATCAATGACCAAGCCGATATATATGTCTCCAGATTTGGTAATGTACGCTGACGACACAAATCTTTTCTTTTCCTCCCGCTCATTACTCACCCCCCAAAGTATGGTTAACACTTATTTACTGAAGCTTCGTGATTGGTTACACGTAAATAAGCTTAGTTTAAATTTAAATAAAACAAAATAAATTCTTTTTAAGCCGATCAACACCGTGGAACGTTATTCGATACAGATTTATTATGATAATACAAATATCAGTCAGGTTTCTTCTCAAAACTTCCTCGGTGTGTGGTTTAATGAAAATCTCAATTGGTCTGTTCATGTCTCAAAACTTGCTTCTGAACTAAGCGAAATTGTTGGTCTGCTCTTTAGGATTTGTAGTCTCTTACCTGTTTGGTTAAAAGTGTCCATGTATACCGCACTGTTTTTTTTTCAAAACTGTCATATTGTAATCTTGTATGGGGTACGACTACTTCTTCAAATTACCATAAACTACTACTGCTACAAAAAAGAGCGTTGCGTGCTATTGAGTTCTATTGCGGCGCACCACATAAATTACGTACACAACCCTTGTTTGTTGAACCAAGCATACTACAAGCTGAACAAGTGTATTATTTACGGCTGTTACAATACATTCATAGAAACAGTGTGTACTCTATTGGTGACAATACTATAAATTACAACCTTCGTGAGGTAAAACTACGTGTACCACGAACATGCCCGAATTATGGTAAACAAAAGCTAAATTTTCAAGTACCCAACGCCTTCAACGAATTTCCCTTTAGAGATGATTTCTTTTTATCTAAAAAGTGTTCAAGAAAAACATGAAACGACGTTTGATTGAAGGCGAAATTCAAATGTAAGTAAATGCATCTACCGCCTCTTTATACATACGTTTCTTTTTATTTTTGTTGCGGACAAGCAACAATAGTTTGCTGCAGTTCCATGTTTTCGTGTCTTAATTCACCAGCCATGTACGCATTGTATTTGTACGTGTATAATTTTGTGTGCTTGCATATACCCTTGCACATGTTTGTATTTTTGCCGAATTAAGTTTCACTGTGCGCATTGTAGCGTTGTTTTGACATATATGTCACGCCTTCTATGTATATTTTTTTGCATTTATATTGTTACTGCCAACTGTATGGGTTAGGGGCCTTGTCAGGTGTCAGGCCTTACCGCCTTTTGTCCCGGTCCCCTATTTTCCTTGAAAAGAAGAATAAACTTCACATATGTGTTTACAAATGTGTTTGCAAAAAAATATGGCGCCGTAATTAACATTCCGGACAGCATGGTGACGTTTTACAAGAGCCCGTGTTTTATCATAATCATCAGCCTCGTTACGCCCACTGAAGGGTAAGGCCTCTTCCATACTTCTCTAACAGCCCCGCTCATGTACTAAGTGTGGCCATATCGTCCCTGCAAGCTTCTTGAACTCATCTACCCACATCACTTTCTGCCACCCCATGCCACGCTTCCCTTCCATTGGAATCCAGTCCGTAAACCTCGGTTATCGGTTATCTTCCCTCCTCATTACATGTCCTGCCCATGCCCATTCCTTTATCTTGATTTCAACTAAGATGTCATTACCATCGCGTTTGTTCCCTCGCAAAATCTGCTATTTTCTTATCCTTTAACGTTACACCCATCATTATTCTTTCCATAACCCGTTGCGTCGTCCTCAATTTAAATAGAACCGTTTTCGTAAGCCTCCAGGTTTCTGCACCGTAGGTGAGTACTGGTAAGACACAGCTATTATACACTTTCCTCTTGAGGGATAATGGCAACCTGCTGTTCATGATCTGAGAATGCCTGCCAAACGCACCCCAGCCCATTCTTATTCTTCTGATCATTTTCGTCTCATGATCCGGATCCGCCGTCACTACCTGCCTAAGTATATTTATTCCCTTATCACTTCCTGTGCCTCGCTACCTATTGTAAATTGCTGTTCTCTTCCGAGACTGTTAAACATTACTTTAGTTTTCTGCAGAATAATTTTTAGACCCACTCTTCTGCTTTGCCTCTCCAGGTCATTGAGCATGCATTGCAATTGGTCCCCTGAGTTACTAAGCAAGGCAATATCAGCGTTTCGCAAGTTACTAAGCTATTCTACGTTAACTTTTAACCCCAATTCTTCCCAATCCAGGTTTCTGAATACCTCCTGCAAACACGCTGTAAATAGCATTGGAGAAATCGTATCTCCCTGCCTGACACCTTTCTTTGTTAGGATTTTGTTGCTTTATTTATGGAGGACTACTGTGGCTGTAGAGCCGCTATAGATATCTTTCAGTATTTTTACAGACGGCTCGTCTACACCGATTCTGTAATGCCTCCATGACTCCTGAGGTTTCGACAGAATCAAACGCTTTCTCGCAATCAATGAAGGCTATATATAAGGCTTGGTTACATTCCCCACATTTCGCTATCACCTGATTGACAGTGTGAATATGGTCTATTGTTGAGTAGTCTTTACGGAATCCTGCCTGGTCCTTTGCTTGACAGAAGTCTAAGGTGTTCCTGATTCTATTTGCGATTACCTTAGTAAATAGTTAGTAGGCAACTGACATAAGCTGATCGGCCTATAATTTTTCAAGTCTTTGGCGTCCCCTTTCTTATGGATTAGGATTATGTTAGCGTTCTTCCAAGATTTCGGTACGCTCGAGGTTATGAGGCATTGCGTATACAGGGTGGCCAGTTTCTCTAGAAGAATCTGCCCACCATCCTTCAACAACTCTGCTGTTACCTGATCCTCCCCAGCTGCCTTCCCCCTTTGCATAGCTCCCAAGGCTTTCTTTACTTGTTCCGGCGTTACGTGCGGGATTTCGAATTCTTCTAGACTATTCTCTCTTCCATTGTCGTCGTGGGCGCCACTGGAACTGTATAAATCTCTATAAAACTCCTCAGCCACTTGGACTATCTCACCCATATTAGTAATGATATTGCCAGCTTTGCCTCTTAGAGCATACATATGATGCTTGCTAATTCCTAGTTTCTTCTACACTGCTTTTAAGATTCCTCCGTTCCTGAGAGCATGTTCAATTCTATCCATTTTATACTTCCTTATGTCAGCTGTCTTACGCTTGTTGATTAACTTCGAAAGTTCTGCCAGTTCTATTCTAGCTGTAGGGTTAGCGGCTTTCATACATTGGCGTTTCTTGATCAGATCTTTCGTCTCCTGCGATAGCTTACTAGTATCCTGTCTAACGGAGTCACCACCGACTTCTATTGCACACTCCTTAATGATGCCCACAAGATTGTCGTCCATTGCTTCAACACTAACGTCCTCTTCCTCAGTTACAGTCGAATACCTGTTCTGTAGCTTGATCTGGAATTCCTCTGTTTTCCCTCTTATACCGCTAACTCATTGATCGGCTTCTTACGTGCCAGTTTCTTCCGTTCCCTCCTCAGGTCTAGGCTAATTCGAGTTCTTGCCATCCGATGGTCACTGCAGCGCACCTCGCACTCTGGTTTAGTCCATTGGTTATCGCCGTAACGCAACTCCTTGCGTGAAGCAGAAGACGACGCGGTCATCCCACCTCGATCATGTACCCTTGTTTCGGTAGCATGTGACTTACCTTTTAACTGCGAAGGAGTTGCCGACCAAATAACCACGTTGTTGCTTACTCACGGTATCTCCGTCGCACGAGGAATCGTAAATGTCACCGACTGGCACACTCACCTGTTACTAACCGATTTTAGTACAGAGCGACGGTACCTTTCAAGGGGCACGGCTGTGGCTTATTTTGATGCTGTTGCGGGTATTCGCGGCTGCTGTTCGCTACTCGAAGAAGCACCTACGCAAGACGAAGCTTCTGCACTTGACGTCACCCCTGCTTTGTTGCAGCACGAACTAGAGCGGCTTCTCACGCTATTGTCGATGTTCAATGACTACTTTGCGTCGACGTCCAGCGTCGGACGGATGCCTCTAATGAAGCATCGGATAAATACTAGGGATACGGCAAGGCCAATCCACCAAAATTCTTATCGTGTCGCTCCCAGAGAACGTGAAGTCATACAGCAACAAGTGACGAAAATGCTGGAAGACGACGTGATTCAACCATCAACGAGTCCCTGGGCATCTCCTATAGTTATATTGAAGAAAAAAGACGGCAGCTTGCGTTTCTGCGTGGACTACCGAAAACTAAATCAAGTGACAAAGAAAGATGAGTACCCGGTTCCCCGTATAGACGACACACTCGACAGGCTTCGACACGCACGTTAGTTCTCTTCAATGGACTTAAAAAGCAGATATTTTCAAATCGGGGTAGATCCAAGAGACCGTGAAAAAACTGCTTTTGGGACGCCAGACGGCGTATACGAATTTAAAGTCTTGCCTTTCGGCTTGCGCTCTGCCCCTGCCACATTCTAACGCCTCATGGATAGTCTGCTTTCGGGCCTGAAGTGGAAAACTTGCTCTGTGTACCTGCACGACGCCATCGTGTTCTCCGCAACGACTGAAGAATACCTCGAACTGCTTGAAGCGGTTCTGCAGTGCATCCGGTCAGCCGGCTCACCCTGAAGCCGGAGAACTGCCACTTTGGCTTCGCGGAACTACACTTTCTCCTGAGTTCCTGAGAAAAATGCCACCGTAGCTGTTTTTCCGTACCACCCCATAAAAATACTGTCAGGCGCTTCGTGGGCCTCTGTGCCTATTGCGAGCGGTTTATTGCGGACTTTGCTCGCAATGCGTCGCCGTTAACTCGCCTAACGAGAGACGACGTTGCTTTTGTATGTAGCGAAGAAGAGCAAGGTGCATTCAATGACTTGCGGGTATTTTCCAGACACCTCCTGTGCTTGTTCACTTTGATGAGACCGCTCCCACATTGCTCCACACTGATGCCAGCAATGTTGGCTTGGGAGCTCTACTTGTGCACCGGCAGGAGGGCACAGAAAGACTACTTTCCTATACAAACAAAACAATCTCACTCACAGAGGCTAATTACTCCACAACTGAGAAGGAATGCTTCGTCGTGCCGATTATGAAATTTCGCCCATATTCGTATGGCCACCACTACACAGTTATCAGCGACCACCATTCACTTGTGTTGGTTTGTTGACAAACCTTAAAGACCCTGCAGGACGACTGGCGCGTTTGAGCCTACGGCTGCAAGAGATTCACATGACTGTCAAGTACAAATCGGGGAAACGACATACGGATGCTGACTCGAGCACCGATAGAGTCTTGTGCTCCACTCGAAGAAGACTCGGCATTTCTTTGTGTTTTGGACACATCCACCATCGCGCAACAACAACGGGACGACCCTGAGTTGCTTGAACTCATCAATTACTTAGAGGGCAAATCAGCAAAACCGCCTAGAGTTTTCTCAAGAGGACTGTTGTCGTTTTGTTTGCGGGTCGAAGTCCTCTACAAAAGAAATTTTCTTCGACCGGGTCCCAATATCTGCTCTTCATTCCTGGAACTCTTCGCACGGAAGTAATTCAAGCCTGTCACAATTAGGCGATTTCTGGTCCCTCAGGCTACACGAGAACGTTTGTCAGAATGCAGCAGAGGTACCGTTGGCCGAGACTTACCACTACCGTGAAACATCACGCCCACACTTGCCTCGACTGTCAGAGGCGCAAGTCACCAGAGTGCAGCAGAGGTACTACTGGCCGAGAATTACCACCACCGTGAAACATCACGTCCACACTTGCCTCGAGGTCAGAGGCGCAAGTCACCTCCGTCGAAGCCGGCCGGCCTCCTACAACCTGTCCAGGTTCCTCGAACACCATCTGACCAAATAGGAATGGATATATTGGGCGCACTTCCTACATCTGCTACACGGTATCGCTTTGTTATCGTCGCAAGCGAGTATCTCACACGTTACGCTGAAACAAAGGCAATCCAGAGAAGCACAGCAGCCGAGGTGCCGCGCTTTTTCATTGAGCACATTGTGTTGCGACACGGCCCACAAACAGTCGTAATAACAGACCGAGGAACCGCATGCGCGGCTGCACTTTTACATCACGTCTTGCTGCTAAGTGGAACGGCTCATCGGAAATCAACCGCCTACCATCCACAAACCAACGGTATAACAGAACGCCTAAACAAAACAATTGAAGACATGCTCTCCATGTACGTGCATGTTGAACTTAAATATTGGGACGACATCCCACCTTATATCACCTTTGCATATGCCAAGTTTTACTGCAAGTTTTATATCAAGTTTTACTGAAAATACCTTTGCATATAACACGGCGAAACAAGAGACGACACGCATGACTCCGTTTACCCTTGTTCGCGGACGGGATGTACACATGATGTTGGGTGCGATGCTTCCTCATGACTTTGACGACACTGATACGGACGCCGATGTGTTTATGCAACGTGCAGAAGAGGCTCGGCAACTCGCGCGCTTGCGGATCTGCCAGCAGCAGGACTACGACGCAAGGCACTATGATCTTCACCGTCGAATAGTAATCATGACGTCGGCGACAGTATGTGGGTTTGGACACCCACACGGAAACGAGGCCTCTCCGAGAAGCTGTTAAGACGATACTTCGGACCACATCGAGTATTGCGCCGACTCAGTTACATCACGGTTTACAATTACAAACAAAGGTTTACAACTGCGATTGAAGACACAAAAAGATGCAATTGAAGACGAATTGAAATATCGAAATTTTTGGGATGAGTGCTTTGCTGCAAATACATTGAGTGTCTAAGGTGAATTATAATAAATCTCGGTTTTACGAGCAAAAACGACGATATAGTTATGAGGCACGTCGTAGTGGCGGGCTCCCGATAAATTTTGACCACCTTGACCTTCTTTCAACTTCCACACAATGTACGGTACGCTAGACTTCTTGCATTTCGTCACCGTGGAAATGTGGCAGCCTCGGCTGGCATTCCAAAACACACCCTCGATCTTAGCGGCGCTACACCAAAGTCACTGCTTTAGGGTGGCTAGAACTGGGAGGCGTGCAAAGCGGCCTCTCCAAGCTTGTCGGAATGCGCGATCACTTCGAAGTGGCACTGTCGTCAGGGGGGGGGGGGAGGGGCGACTGGAAAACAGTGAATTAGGGTCTGAGTTATCTTGCATGAATAACTGACAAATCGCGGAACAGAAGGTCCCCGGACAGATGTATGACGACGACATTCTGTCACTAGCTGACAATGCATGTGATTTAGACACTTGCGAATATTTGTGGCAACACAGCGACAAACCTGGGCCTTAGGTTTAGCACCGAGAAATCGGGAATTCTGATCTTTCATGAAAAGACGAACAATTACATGGTGTCAATTCAACAGCAAGTCATACGCAGTCAAACAATGTATATACATATGCGCATATACAGGGTGTCCCATGTAACTTGAGACAAACATTAAAAATATGCAAATGGAACGTAGCTGAGCAGACTCAAGGTAATGTTGTTTGCCATCGCTTGGACATACTCAGAATATTTCTTTTTGAATCGGCTTAATTAAAAAATAAACTGCTCAAATATTAAAATTAGGTGAGAACTGTCAATGAGAAAATTGTACAGCAACATGAAAACTCCCGATACAGCTTTCTCTTGCTAAATACGTGCTACATAAAAGCGCTTTTGCGAGCGTGAAGGGAGCCCACATATTCACGCAGAATTGCCGCGCGACTGGCCGCTCGAGGCACATTACGTGTATGGGGAGTTTTTCATGCTGCTCTATAATTTTCTCATTGACAATTTTGAGATAATTATATTATCCGAAAATGTGATTAAGTAAGACTAATTATCTAATAAGTTGGAATAAAGAATATTATCTCAGTATTTCCAAGCGACGGCAAGCCGTCGCTCGGAGACTCCTTCCTTCTGCCCAGCTACGTTGAATTTACATATTTTTAATGTTTGGCTCAAGTTACGAGGGATATCCTGTATATACGAACATTTACATTGACGATGGGTATGGCTTGCTCTTGAATTGGCACCATGGAATTATTCGTCGTTTCGATAAACATCATAATTTCCGATTTCTCTGTGCTAAACTTCAGGCCTAGGTTTGTCGCTGCATTGCCACAAATATACACAGAGTCCACATGAGAAACGGTGATTCGGGACTTGAAGAGGGGCTATATTGTGCAGTAATATAGGAATGAATGAATGAATGAATGAATGAATGAATGAAATGGAGTACTGAGCACCGAGTGAAGCACGTCTTAGAACATTGCAAAAGGGGCTAAGGACACCAAGAGAAAAGAAAAGTCCTGGTGGCAGGTGAAGTCCCAATTAAGGGTCTCAGAGAATACAAGAGGGCGTTGGTGAAATCAGTTGAATTCCAGTGTAGATGTGTCATGTGGAGAGCTAACGATTGCAGCCGCCACCCAACATCCCTCTTTTGCAGTGGTATAGGCACCCGCAGTTCATGGTAATAAACACCTCCTGAATACCATTCTTTGGAATTATTTCGTCATCGGCGATACCTCGTTGAGTATTCCTTAGAGGCCGGCGCTGTGAATTACAACTCCGTTGTCGTCACTACTTAAAACTTAGAGAACAAGTCATACTTTTGACTCTAGTGATTGTGAGAATACTAACAATATGGGTGCAGCGAAACAGGCAGTTTGGAATAGCGTATCTCGGCTTAGATAAGTAGGAGAGATACGTTGCATATGTTAAACGTAAGTAACACCACCTCATGTTACTGTGCGCATCCATTATGAACTGAGTTTAGTGTACGGGAGCGCCAGCATAATGAGACGTTAGAATATAGGATGCTGTCCTGGGTCTCCTGACAAGCTTATTGAAGTCATCAAAATGCATTAGCAACCAAATGTCGTTTCTAGGCAGACGCGTCTCGTTAGATCTACGGAGGCTGGACACAACCCCTGACGCTCCACGCTCGGCTTCAGGAGCCCAGTATTACCCGCTTGGATGGCAGACTGCACTCGGAGGAAAATGTCTCGGGAACTTGTCCTAAGTACTAATGGATGCTCAAGGCCACAAAACCAACTGTGCGTATCGAAAACAACTGCAGACTGTATACGAACGCTTGCGACTCTTAGCGGTCATTGGTCTTGAAGTTTGTCCATTCTGGCTATCCATTCACTATTCTTGTCATCTTCTCTTGTTTTTCTTATCTGTCCTTCGTTTTTCCTCTAGTCGGTATCAGCGTGCAAAGCAGGAACTCAGATCAATCGTTTCAAAGTGGACAGACCTTTAAATATGCTAAGGATATATATTTTTTAATTTCCCTTTTATGTCGTCCAGTGAAACCAGAATAATAAGCAATAAAATTTCCTTTTCTCTTCAGACATCCTGCTAATATCCAAGTTTCTCTATTTTGCGATCTATTAGAGGAAGAAATTCGGTTGTGATTTATAAAATATTGTGTTAGTAGAGTAAACACAAGCGGAGCAACAGTCTATGGTTAATTTACCCGTATTCACTCAATGAAAATATAACATGTCTTTACGGTCACGTAGAAGTGATAGTGAAGAACAAAGAGAATTTAAAAAGTGTGAGTCGCAGAACGAACACCATATTTCGCGAATTGGTCCTCTGGACTAAAGGTAACGCTCAAAGCACGATAGCGGCGCGCACTGCTTCACGTTTACACCGAAGCTGTATGTGGCTAGAGTTCCATGCATATTTGTTCTCCGTGAACAAACACTATCATCATCAATGGCGCATACCTCCGTTAGCATTCATGCTCCCGTAAGGAAGCAAAAAAAAAGCAATGCCTTATAGCCCCGCAACGGCAGAGGCTACAAGCACAGAGCAAAGTGAAGCAAACAGTGCTTGAGTAATACTTGTTGAGGGGCTAGTTGGTGCATGTTTCCAGAAGAGCGTTATAGCGCTGAAAAAACACAACACACAGCAAGCGAGAAGGGACAGGCGCCTGTCCCGTATCCCTTGCAGTGTGTTGTGTTTTTTTCGGCGCTATAACCCGCAAACAGTGCTTAAATACTTTATAATCACGCATACAGCATACAAAACAGCATGTCGAAAGATATAATCATCAATGGCTCATCAAGGATCAATGGCTCATACCCCAGTAAGTAAGCGAAAAATGCAATGACTCATCATATCGAGCTTTAGCGGACACGTACCAACAAGCGCCCCAAGCGGCCCCGGCACGAAGCTAGCGCGTTTTCAATAGAACGAGCGGGTTTTTCGCGAATAACAAAAGTTGCAGGTCGATTATCGAAAAAGACAGGTGACAGACGTGTTCTGGAAGAATTTCCACATGAGCCAAATGCAGTGATCATTCTATGGCACGTAACCATTTCGTTCCCATAGCGGTTAAAGATTTAGCAACGGAAGCCTAGTTTGTACTCAATTTTCGAGGCGAGAACGGTGCCTGTGATGAAATTATTACGTCTATCGTAATACCCCGTGCAGCGTATGTAGTCCGGAGACTCAGCTTTCGATTGATGCCTATGTCGACTCTCCGCACATGGCGTAACACTGTTCCCAAAAACGTTTTTTGTAAAATTGTCGTGAAAATTCACGTGGCATCTACAAAAGTATAAGCGTGCCACTGGGCGAAGCCTTGCAAGCCGTGTCTGAGTGGTAGAATCGCGCGCACCTTTAGTCCCGCTTCGCGGCGGCCGCGGTTGGATTCCCGCTTCGCTTCGCCAATTTAAATTTGAGGGTATGCCAACCTGAAAGTTGGGGGTCGGCCTACTTAATGTTTGGGGTGGGCCAATTGAAATTTGGGGGCCTGTTTACGAATACTTAGACAACACCAGTGGCGTTTCTGCATATTCTTCATCATCGAAAAGAACGCCTAATAATAATTGTTACCCAATACCCCTCAAAGTGAGCTACCACTCGAGCCTTCCCATCCCACTGAGCTAATAATGTCACAGCAGTGCTCTCATCGTGACGAGTCCGACGTTCATTGTGGAGATCCACAAGAACAAATCGCAGACCGAGCTGACCGTTTTCACACCAATGTCATCGCTAACACAGCTCGCTCGTGCTAGACGCGACACAAGCTTACAACGATCATAATTCAACTTTCAATGGCACGCTAGTCGACACGTTCTCAGTGCACAATTTCACCAATCATCTGGATAGGAACCTTGCTGGATGTTTTACTGTTCTGTTGCGTCGTTTTTCACGAAGGCCTTCTCCCGCAAAGAGAATACATTCTTGAGATTGACGAGGCAAGCTAGTATATAACTCATACGAAACAAATTTATGAAGCGTTATATTGATTTTTCAAAAAATATGTATAGGTAAATAAGATTTCAGATGGTATTTTTCCGACCAGGCATGAAAACGATTTCTTCCCGCCTGTCACAGTGCTTTGACCGAAAACATAATCATTTTGCTCAAACGTGTTGCCCCAATACTAATGTGCAGTATTGTAGTACTACTACTGTTGCTCCAGTACTGTGTATTGTTGATGATATTGTAGTAATGTGGAGTTTTCCTCTTGATAATAGCACCAAAAGAAAAACAAATATTGCAGATAGTAGCTAAGCGCAAATACATTGGAAGATCTGAAACCAGCAATTATTTTTAATTCGCGGGTTGGTCTTCTCCGCTGGTAGATCGCTGTCCGATGACTTCAACGAATTTTGTTTGTGTGCAACTGCAGCAAAAACAAAGATACTTCCATTTCATTGCCAAGACCTTTATGCCCTCCACACACACAAGGACACCAGATAATTGACACTGTCAGCTTGTAAACTGATATTGTTTTGCTAATTTCAGTGTAACATGGTGCCTATGAACGGAGTATTTTCTTATTATCAGTCCAGTGTTAGCAGTGAGAAGCACTTCGGTCTACCATCCCCATGAGGGCATACTAGACATTGTAGTGCATGACTCTAGGACAAGTGCTAAAAACTTGGTGTGCTTTATCGTTTAACAGGTTGTCCCTCCATTCTGTTATGGTGACTATAAAAGTTGTGTCCGTCAGGCCTCCTCCTCATTTTAGCTTCACCATCGCGAGAGTCGACAGAGAAAGGAAGCTTTCTTCACAATCAGCCCCAGCAGAATTCCACCACTCGTAACTGCTGCAATTTGCATTCAGTAGCTGGGCGTGCTAACTACATCCTTAGTTTCACAATGGCTGGATCACACAGAAAAAGTAGAGCTTTGGTCGCTATCACTACCACGAACCCATCTCAATGCAGATATAAGTACGTGCAGGGGCTGGGCATGCTAACTTCTGCGCTACCACCTGCCGCCGCCACCTCAGATTTTCCATGCATGCCTGTTTGTTTTCATCGCAGACGCATGCAGGACAAACGCGGATAAGTAATTGAATTGCATTGGGAAAACATTTATTAAGCCTGCAGTAAAGCGCGAAGGCGCACTTCGGACGTGGCCTACGTCGTCACCGTGGCGGATGCTCTGCGAGGATCCCCGCTAGCCGTTGCCAGCTCGCCAGGCTCTTGCCTAGCCAGCGCCTGGATGACCAGCTGCACGGCCTGAAGTTGTTTTTCTTGGCCGTCGCTTCGCGTTGCATCCTCAAGCTGCGGCGGTATACGTCCTGAGTTAGCTTCGCTTGGATATTTAGAGCAATCCCATAGCATGTGCTCGATGGTGACCGTCACCCTGCAGCACGCTCTGCACTTGTCATGGGGGTACGATTCTGGGTACTACACCCTAATGCAATAGCGCCGGGCTTGGAAGCGTTCTCGTTTGTAGTTACCTGAATAGCGCGGCCTGCGACCTGCTCAGCTCTTTGCAGGGCGGCGGGAGAAGTCTGCGGGCCAGCCGAAAGCCTTTGTCAGTTTGTTATAGCTGGTCATGCGGTCTTTGGCGCAGAACCACAGCGGGCAGCTGTTGCCTTGGGCGCGGTCGGTTAGTCCTCGCACTCGGGCGTGTGCCGTTTCCTTGCGACTGGCATGCTTCTCCGACGCTTGTCCTGCGTGTGCCGGGAACCACTTGATTCCAGTCCTCTTGTCGCGGTCTGCCTGACGGAGCAGGACGCGTGCCACCGTTGGGGCAATTCTTCCTCTGGCGTAGTTCCTCACAGCCTGTCTGGAGTCGCAGAGGATCATGTAGCATTCTCGGTCTACGATGGCCAGGGCGATGGCTGTTTCTTCCGCTTCCTCCACTTGCTTGCTCGATGTGCTGGCGGTCGCCAGCACGTTGCCTCCGGAGTCGACCACCGCGATCGCGAAGCCGTTGCGGCCGGCATATTCGGCTGCATCCACGTATCTGGCACCGGTGTCTTGCGCGTGCAGGTCCGTCACTGTCTTGGCTCTAGCGCATCTTCTGCCTTCGTTGAATTCCGGGTGCATGTTCCTCGGTAAGGGGTCAATCCGCACGTTCCGTCATACGTGGTCGGGGACGGGGCATTTTGGGTCTTGCTGTTCGTGATAACCGATGCCTAGACTGCACAGGATCTTTCTGCCCGCCTTCGTTGATGACAGTCTTTGCAACTGAGCGGCTCTCTGCGCTTCGGCGATTTCGTCGAGCGTGTTGTGTATGCCCAGCTGGAGGAGACATTTCGTGTTGGAAGTTTCGGGTAGACCGCATGGTGTCTTGCAAGCCCTCCGGATTGGGATGTCTAGCTTGTTCTTTTCGCCTTTCACCCATTTGTGGAAGGCTGCCACGTACCCTATGTGGCAGAGAACGAAGGAGTGTATAAGTCTGATGAAGTTTTCCTCCTTCATGACTCCCTTCTTGGTGGTAATGTGCTTGAGCAGTCTGGTGGCGTTGGCCGCCTTACCCATGATGCGGGTGATGGTGTCTTCGTTCGTGCCGAGCGCTTCTATTGTCATGCCCAGGACTCGGATCTTGCTGACCGTCAATATTGTGTTACCATTCCTGGTGCGGATCTTGATCTTTTCTTGTTTTCTTTGCTTCTTGATTCGGTGCGTTTTGATCGGTTGGCAAAGCAGGAGCTCCGAGTTGGGGAGCAACGCAGTCCCGTACCTTCCAGGCTTTCTTAGATCGTGTCGACGGCCATCTGTAGTGTGGATATTATGCGGGCATCACAGCCCCCTTCCACCCACAGCGTAATGTCGTCCGCGTATATCGTGTGCTTCAGTTCTTCAAGCTGGCATAGTCTTGACAACTTGAATCATAACAAGGTTAAATAGCATGGGTGAGATGACGCAGCCTTGGGGAGTGCCCTGGCTCCCTAATGTCTTCTCGTCCTTCTTCAGGTCGCTGGCTCTGAGCTCCGCCGTTCAGCCGGTGAGGAAATCTTTGAAATATTTGTACGACCTCTCGTCTAGGTTTAGATGGGACACCTGCGCGAGGATGGCAGAGTGCGTCACTTTGTCAAAGGCGCTTTCTAGGTCGAGCCCGAGGACGGCTTTGGTGTCCCTAGTTTCGCCGTCGATGACCTGATGTTTGATAAGTAAAAAATCTGATTGCCTTCCCACTGTCCAGAAAGATGACCAGCAAAGTTGTGTATGTGGGCCCCTTAATGGCGAACTGCACCTCCGCCGTATGTCAGCCCCGCATCGCACTGGCTTCGGGATCGGCCCACGTATGGGGAGTGCTTAATACCTGCTTCACCTCCGCCGCAGGTCGGGCTGGCATGGCGTTACATTCCGGATCAGCCCACGTATGGGGAGAGCTGAACGCTTGCTTCACCTCCGCTGCGGGTCAGGCCGGTATTACGGTATCTTCCGTATTTTGCTCCACACGCGGACGCGATAGTGGGGAAAGTAGCCCTTAAGAGGAACCTTTCGCTCTGGTGGTCCTATCTAAATACACGTAAAAGGAGAATTCGTTTTTGTCTACAACTACTGCATCAAATTTTACAAGGTTTTTTGCACTTAAAAGAAAAACTTAAAATCTAGTGACTGTTGGTTTAGCATTTTTGATTTAGGTCATCATTTGTTTATTCAAAATTGGCAAAAATCGCAAATTTTCAGAAAACGAAACCATCAAGTTCACAACTCTGTCTTTCGGCAATTAAAACTATCACAAATAGGTACATTGCATCTAACAGCACGTCGGAAGCTGTCAAAATTTATATCTTACGCATGAATCTAAAGAAATTAGTAATGTGGAAATACAGCTTTTCCCCATCCCTTGTTCACAACGCAACGACTTCACGTAAGATATAAATCGGCATATTGGATTTGTCCGCTTTGAATTGTCTAAGGCATGCTGTTTATAGAACTGCGATATCAGTTCTTGATGCGAGGTTACTAATTTGTAAACTTCTTGCTTCTGTATTTCTCGCGCTTCCGAAATTTTGAAAATCTTTTACCAGAATTCAAGCCTTACATAGAAATTCCGCTTCCAATAGTCAATAGAATTTCCCTTTTTCTCCCGAATCCAGCAAATTTCATTAAAATCGGCCCAGGCGTTATCTCAGAAAAGAGTTTCGACGTTTTACATCTATTTGAATAGGCCGCGTCGGAGTTGGGTCCGAGTTAAAGCTTACTCTTAACGACTTCGTTGTAAAAAAACTGGCTGTGGCTTAGCTAAGGATAAGCCCAGGATGCGAAGCATACTAGCCTTTATTTTAACGCGACAGCGTTAAGGAGCTCGTGTCGCAGAAAAGCCGGTGTCGTCGGCTCAGGCGTGTGGCGCTTGTTCAGGCGCACATTTCGTTGTCGCGCCGAACGCTGCGTTGCTCGACGCTCACCGCGTCCGATGCGGGGCGCGTTGTCGCTGCGCCGTAGCAAAGCCACCTAGAAACAGTCTCTGTAGCACGCCGCAACCTTCGCTTCTCATTCCAACGAGCAGCTCTGTCTCCAGGAGGCATCTCACCTCGTGAGTGTCTAGCAGAGGCAAGCGCAGCTGCTTATATACCGCCGCGACGCCGCGAGCGACGGCGCGAGTTGGAGCCCCGTTTCTCCTCTGTCGTGACGTCACGGTGTCACGTGGTATTGAAGGCGACACCGCCGCGCCTGAGGAGCTGGGTTGAGCTCTAGTAATATACTTCGCATAAAAACGAATAAAAGAATAAAAAAACGCATCAGCCCTCAATATCGCCGCTCAGATTTCGTCATGATGGCACCGCCACCATCGGCACGGCTCCGTGAGCAGCTACCAAGCTGTTCACTTTCGTTATCTTCCTTCCCTCTGCTGCAGCGCATTGCCTTGATGCAAGCGACGCGCTAAATCTGCACCATCATTCTGTCATGCATCGCTTCTGCGACCAAGCGAGCTTTCGGCGGCACACGTTCACTGCCATAGTGACACTAAAACTTTAAAATGCTTGCCTTCGAGATGGAACGCGACTATGTGGCCATGGGGAACATGTTCACGGGGCCATACTATTTATACAAAAGGCTAGATGTGGTCAGGTTGACTTTACAGGTTTGGAAGGAATGACTGACGGGCTAGTTGCTTCACATCACATAAAGAACAGCGCTTAAAGTTAGCGCAGTTTGTGTGTGGTTCCTCCTTTGTGTCCCGTCGTGAAGTGTTGTTCTTTCTGTGACTTTACAGATGTTTTTTCTGCGTCAATTACGCCTTCCAAGAGTGTTGGAAACTTTTTGTTCGCATGGCTCCACAGAAGCATGTTTAGTCAAAATTTTTTCGCTTGGCTACATAATGTCGAGGGCGGGCTCCAAACTCCTCATTTTCTTTAGCCACGTAAGAAACATTACTGAAAATTTAATTAACGTAGCTTTGTTAATTACGCAAACAACTTCTCAACTTACTTCGCATCTAGAGGTTACCAATCTGAACACTCGAATGATAAAATGATGTTAACATTGTTTTTATCGTTTCAATAGTTTTGTTTCGTGCAGTTAAAAGCAGCCGGCTTATTGATAGTGCTGTAGACTTCTTATAAGTTAAGTATGAAAGCTTGGACAGGTTATATTGGCACAAATCAGCTTCACGAGCTTAAGCACATGGCCCAACCTTGCACGTCTGTCTTTAAAACCGATTTTCATACCTTATACCAGAAGCACCTCGGCGGTACGGTACATCCCACAAGGTGTGCGAGAACATTGTGCGCACTCCCTATTAGGTTTCTGAGCGTTGGTGGTATTAGGCTCGGTTTCCTGGCATCGTAAGGAATAAAAACAGCTTCCTGGAGGAAAGCATTGGGCACATTTTCAGTACTTTGCAACATATGGATCAGCACGGATATGTACGTTAGAACGAAAAGTACTGAAATATTAAGGTGAGGGTTTCACTGGATGTATTTTAGCTGTCTAATACTAATGAGCGTGGCTTGTTGGGCTAGTTGGTACATGGTTATGCTAGGAGAATGCCAGCAAACTTTAGAGTAGGAAAAAATCTTCCTTCCTGTCTGTTTGTCTATGTCTGCCTCTCGATTTTTTCCTACTCTAAAGTTTGCTGGCCTTCTCCTAGTCTAATACTAAGGTCGAAAGAAAAAAATACTGTGATTTTGTGACAATTAATGCTGACATGAAATATGAGCTCCGACGCAGTACACGTGGAACAACTTGCCCCTGGACTACAGGGCTACATCGAACCACGATATGTTGGTTTGATAAATACCAGTAATTGGAAAGCGGTTCGCTCTTAAATTTCCTGTAGGTCGGCGCCATTGTGCAGTGTTGGGGGCCCTTTTTCAACCACAAGGACTATGCTTCAGCTAATATTGAAAGCAAATGTACCCTTGTTTTACGGGGGGGGGAGGGGGGGGGCTTTTTGTTAGCGTCTAACAACAGTTCCAAAGTTATCAGTTAGCTCAAGATGCGCCTGGATGTGTTTCTAATATCGCGTATGTTTTCACGGATGCAATAGCACAATAGCGTTATCTTATCAGATTGAGCGCGTGAAGCGAAAACTGATGCACATTCTCAATCACATTTGACGACCCGAGATTGCGCTGCAATGTACGAGCATTCCAATCTGACGAACCGACGCCTTGATCCGTAGATCGGAATCAGAGGAAGCACTTTGCGCGCAGTCATCGTTATGTTTGAGTGTTATTTTCTTTTCCAGCGCAAGCTCGTATTATAATGAGCAACATTCATGACTGACTCTTTTGGAAGTGTTTTGCTCTTGACATTACTACAACGTGATAATATAGAGGTGCTCCATCTTCATCGACTGAGTACTGGGAAACGGACTATGCCTTTTCTTACGTCTGCGTTTGCACATTTACCGCACCAATTTATTTTTCACAACTTACTTTTTATTTTGGGGGCTGTAAAGCACAGCAACCTTTTATTAACAGGATGTTTTAATAACACGGAGGGCTTAAATGCTTATTAGTCGGCTTTCACCTCATGGTAAGGAATTCTAATGAAGATATACTTATGATAATTAAAAGCCTATCCGTTTGACAAAGCTTCATCCGAGTTCCCCTTTGCAAGGTGATACAGACTTGAAGGTGGTTCGTATCGGGGACCCCCGACATATGTCCAACCGCCAAACAAAGGGTTATTCCGAATGTTTCATTTCAGGAAGGCGTGTTACCCTCCTGTCTTGCATTCCCGTTCGCAAACATGCATAAGACGAAAGTGCTGCGTGAAGAGCGTCGTTAGTCCAAGCCAACGAGCTACCGTAACTCACCTCGCCTATATCGCTGTCATTTAGGCTTAGATAAGAAATATATATATATATATAAATATATATAAACTCAACGCATCACGAATCCAAAAAGAGCTGCCCGCGACCAGCGCAGCTAGGTTTCTGTCATTTCGTACTTCGTCGTAGCGGCTAATAGTAGCCCACGAAGCAGAGCCCTGAGTGTGGATATGGCAAAGAAGGTTTTCTATATACTGTTTCGTCACCCACCGACAATTGCGTGCCGTGCTACTGGCCATTCCTAGAAAATTGTATATGTGGCGCCCAGCCATTTGCAACACAGCAACTTTGTTTTGCGATGGGAGAGTCCAGGTGAGGGACAGGGTGGTTATGGAGATAAAGACACGCTATTTTCTGCAGTAACGTAGGGATGCATAAACGACTGCCTTCAATTATTGAGAAAAAAGGAGGAGCAAGCATCAGTGGAAGCACGTGTCAGCAGAACGGGAAAGAAGCCGGGGACAAAGAAGGAAAGCTGGGGCCCGGGTGGCAGGCGAAGTCGCAGCTTAGGGGCAAGAAAATATAAGCAAGAGTTGGCGAAACCAGTTGAATTCCAGTGTAGATGTGTGATCTGCCGAGGAGTCACCGCCCAGCATCCGTCCTTTGCGGCAGTATAAGCTCCCGCCGTTCTTGGCAACAAACCTTTACTGAAAACCAATCTTTGCAATTACTTATTCATCAGCCATACCTAGCCACGTATTCCTTAGAGGCAGGGTCTGTGAATTACAACTACGCTGTCCCGACAAGTTACGACCATAACGTGACGCTTGCGGTTACAGATGCAATACTCGTGACTCTTACTGTACTACTACTATACGGCGGAATACTATAAACATGGGTTTACTGCACAAGTTAGTGAACCGAAATTTTAGAACCGCGTTTTTTGTCATACATACGCTCAACGCAAGCACCATTGTAGCATGTCACGATGCGGGTCCCTTCAAGACAGAGACGCGAACGCAAACAAGAACGCGTTAGAAGACAGGGTCTTCGGCCTCGTGCCAGACATATCCAAGCCAACAATATGTTATCAATCATGCCGTCATTTCTATGCAAAGAGGTTGTGTATTTAAACTTCTGGAGTCACAGTCCAATCCGCCACCTACGGGAGCGCGTGAAGCCGCCGGGGGCCACATTGTTAGAGGAAAAGGAGCGTGGCCACAGTGCGCGGCTGCGGTATACGCGCGTCGCAACCTGTGCTTGCGGTTCTGTGATGAAAAAATTAAATGAAACCCTTTTCAGAAGTATATCAGTCCGGCACTGTGTGTCGCTGTTGTCAAAAATAACATGTCATGGTGGGGGGTGCCTTGTGTTCTATGTACAATATGTTGCGAGAACTGAAGAACACTCGTTTCCTGTTTTCTTCATTTAGTAACATGCCGCATGTATCGACACTGTGATGCCCTTTCGTCGATACGTGGTGCCGGCCCGTATTGACAAAACGAAATGACCTCAATATATAGTATCCTTATGCCATTTCTTTAAAAAATCGCTACTTGTGTAAATAAGCGTTTTTGGATTAAACCTAGAAAACAAGAAAGCTATATTCAACGGTAGGTCTCATTTTTGTCCGCCATTTAAGTTCTAGCTGAAAACAGTCGGTGAAAGCAAATTTACAATAAAGCTAAGGCGACCCACAATCTCCACGCAGCCGCAAGCCTACATGCGTTCCAATGAGAATAACCTGCCAAAATTAAGGTCATGTGTCAGCTGGCGGCTCAAGCAATCCTTACTTTTTTTTTCGTTTCTGCATCCGTTCTACCTGCGTCTGCGGCAAAAACATGAAGTGGGAAGGCAGATAAACACAAATTGGTGGAGGCAGGTGGTAGGGTAATGGTTAGCGTGCCCATCTCCCAAATGCAAGATGGTGCATTTGGGAGATGGGCTCGAATCCTGGTGGTTTGTTTGCGTAGACAACTTTCTGTGCTCTCTGGTGACTGCGAAGCTCAGAATGAGGCGGCATCCTGACGACAACGGTTGCCGTCAACGTAACAAAATAAGCGGGCGTGCAAAGCCACCCCTAAAGCCGAAAGCACACTCAGAAGAAATACGCTATGCTCTTGTTGACAAAACAAACAAAAAAAGACGTGATGAGTAACTAGTGGTGTTATTGAGCGAGCCTGTAGACGGATAATGTCACTATAGACAGGACCAAGGTCCAATCCCGGTGCTCAGCGGAAATATAGATCGACAGCGTGTCAACTAGCGAGCAACTGATACTTCATTAAGGTCGTTGCGTGTTTGTGTTGTGTCCAGCAGGAGCGAGTAGTGTAATAGATGGCACTGGAGAGAAGGCGGTGAGAGAAGTCCACGAAAAGTAATTGAGGATAGCCCTATTGAACGTCGACGCCATGTTGAATAAAGCCTGCGACTTCAGCTGCTCAACCGCCAAAAAGGCTTGAGTGGTAGCATACCGTTGGGCGTATTTGGTAACCACAACGATATACACACACTTTGCGGAAGTAAGCAGAGGAAAGGGACGTAGTGTGTTGGACGCCTTTTCGAGCTCTGGCATAGTTCGAAAAATGAATGTGGCGAAGTATGACGCACAATATTGTATATGTCAACCTAAATGAATCAGCGTGGCCATACCTGCGCGACACGCCATGGTGGCCTGCCACCAGGACATCATGAAGTTGCAGCGACGAGAGTTTTCATTGGGTACTTGAGAATAAAAACGAGCACATCAGAGACATCCGAGGGACATTTCTAGGGTTCCAGAGCACATTGCCACCCCCCCCCCCAAGAAAAAAGCACGAATATAAGGTTACGAATAGGGATATCATAAGATCGAGCATTACGGCGCTTGTTGATCTTGTTTAGGATGACGTCAGCATTTCATTCAGCGTTTATTTGTGAGAAAATGAGTTGAAGTTCCGTTTATTTGCATCACAATGACAAGCCTAATCAGGCAAACATTGACAGCATTTCATTAGAGAGTGCCGGTCTACTCTGTGGAGATTACGTATGACAATGACAACAAACACAGAAAGCTTTGCGTACATCGATTCGCACATGGACACGCATAATTTTTTTGCTGTCAATTTAAACGCTTAAAAATGGCGCTCAATAAAGCAATATTTCTATTCATAGTGAGCAAAAGCGGCTGTCGTATCCACAGTAGAATTGATTTAAATGGCTTTAATCCCATGGACATTATATCGGTGCCAACTTCCGTGCGATTGAAGTCGTCAAAATGGGATACAGGTGACAGGGAAATCAGGAGGTTGATGAACGGCAAGAAGGCGGAAGCTTGCGCAAGACCGCAGGGATATAAAATGACTTTTTCAACAGCCTGGTGAGGGGGCAACGCAATGGTTTCCACGTCTATTAAAAATCTTCCAAAATATGAACCGAGGCCGACAAAAATGCGGGCATTTTGGGAAAGGTGAAACTGCTGGAACATTTAGGACAGTATTAGCCTAAATATAACAGATAACTTAAAAATAAGAAACCGTAACGTTGACAGGGTAACCAAATTCTGGCATAAATAAATTGGCTGTTGAAGCAGTTCAGCTGAAACGCAATGGTGCGAAATAAGGCGAGATTGTCGGCAAGTGTTGCACAAAGGTCAAGTAAGTCCTGTGCCCGACGCAAGCGCTCGGCATCTGTCAAGCGACTGCACGTACTAGCAAGATGCCTGGTCGTCAGTAGTTACAGTATGATTCCGGTCTGAAATATTGGACTCGGACTCCATCACATATTATACAGTGCATTCTACGGTTTCATTCTTGGACAGATGTTACTGATTCTCGCGCAATGAGGATGGGAACAAATTGTCTCACGTGCCGGCTGTCACCTTCCTCCTACTGCCAACATTGCTTCCCCTCCGCAGTTGCTTAGCTTTTATTGGGTTCGGCTGCTAATCACGAGTTCTCGGGATCGAATCCCAACCACGGCAGCCGTATTTCAATGCATGTGAAATGCGAAAACCCGCGTACTGAGGGTTAGGCGCACGTTAAAAATCCCAAGTGGTCTAAATTATTCCCGAATCCTCCACTACGGCGTGCCTCATAATGAAATCGTGGTTTTGGCAAGTAAAGCCTCATAAAGTGTTATGTAACATTCGTTAAGAATGTCCTGGGCAGTCGCGCAATTCTTGAATACAATTAAGTGTCAGGAGTTGCGTGTGAGGTATTTGAATATGTCATCATCATCATCATCATCATCTTCTTCTTCTTCTTCATCATCATCATCAGCCTGGTTACGCCCAGTGCAGGGCAAAGGCCTCTCCCATACGTCCCCAACAACCCCGGTCATCTACTAATTGTGGCCACGTCGTCCCTGCAAACTTCTTAATCTCATCCGCGCCCCTAACATTCTGCCACCCCCAGCTACGCTTCCCTTCCCGTGGAATCCAGTCCCTAACCCTTAATGACCATCGGTTATCTTCCCTCCTTATTACATGTCCTGCTCATCTCTATTTCTTTTTCTTGATTTCAACTAAGGTGTCATTAAATCGCGTTTGTTCCTTCACCCAATCTGTCCTTTTCTCATCCCTTAACGTTACACCCATCATTCTTCTTCATCAATTTAAGTAGAACCCTTTTCGCAAGCCTCCAGGTTTCCGCCCCGTAAGTGAGTACTGATAACACACAGCTATTATACACCTTTGTCTTGAGGGATAATGGCAACCTGCTGTTCATGATCTGAGAATGCCTGCCAAACGCACCCCAGCCCATTCTTATTCTTCTGATTATTTCCGTCTCATGATCCGGATCCGCCGTCACTACCTGCCCTAAGTAGATGTATTCCCTTACGACTTCCAGTGCCTCGCTGCCTATTGTAAATTGCTGCTCTCTTCCGAGACTGTTAAACATTACTTTAGTTTTCTGCAGATTAGTTTTTAGACCCACTCTTCTACTTTGCCTCTCCAGGTCAGTGAGCATGCATTGCAATCGGTCCCCCTGAGTTACTAAGCAAGGCAATATCATCAGCGAATCGCAAGTTACTAAGGTATTCTCCATGAACTTTTACCCCCAATTCTTCCCAATCCAGGTTTCTGATTTCCTCCTGTAAACACGCTGTGAATAGCATTGGAGAGATCCTATCTCCCTGTCTGACGCCTCTCTTTATTGGGATTTTGTTGCTTTCTTTATGGAGGGCTACGGTGGCTGTGGAGCCGGTATAGATATCTTTCAGTATATTTACATACAGCTCTTGTACACCCTGATTCCGTAATGCTTCCATGACTGCTGAGGTTTCGATAGAATCAAACGCTTTCTCGTAATCAATGAAAGCTATATATAAGGCTTGGTTATAATCCGCACATTTCTCTATCACCTGATTGATAGTGCGAATATGGTCTATTGTTGAGTAGCCTTTGCGGAATCCTGCCTGGTCCTTTCCTTGACAGAAGTCTTAGCTGTTTCTGATTCTATTTGCGATTACCTTAGTAAATAGTTTCTACGCAACTGACAGTAAGCTGATCGGTCTATAATTTTTCAACACTTTGGCGTGCCCTTTCTGATGGATTAGGATTATGTTAGCGTTCTTCCTAGATTCCGGTACGCTCGAGGTCATGAGGCATTGCGTATACAGAGTTGCCAGTTTCTCTAGAACAATGTGCCCACCATCCTTCAACAAATCTGCTGTTACTTGATCCTCCCCAGCTGACTTCCCTCTTTGCATAGGTCCCAAGGCTTTCTTTACTTCTTCCGGCGTTACCTGTGGGATTTCGAATTGCTCTTGACTATTCTCTCTCCCATTATCGTCGTGGGTGCCACTGGTACTGTATAAATCTCTATATAACACCTCAGCCACTTGAACTATCTCGTCCATGTTAGTAATGATGTTGCCGGCTTTGTCTCTTAACGCATACATGTGATTCTTGCCAATTCGTAGTTTCTTCTTCACTGCTTTTAGGCTCCCTCCGTTCCTGAGAGCATGTTCAATTCTATCCATATTATACTTCCTTATGTCAGCTGTCTTACGCTTGTTGATTAACTTCGAAAGTTCTGCCAGTTCTATTCTTGCTGTATGGTTAGAGGCTTTCATACATTGGCGCTTCTTGATCAGATCTTTCTTCTCCTGCGATAGATTACTGGTGTCCTGCCTAACGGAGTTACCACGGACTTCTATTGCACACTCCTTAATGATGCCCACAAGATGGTCGTTCATTGCTTCAACACTAAGGTCATATTCCTGAGTTAAAGCCGAATACCTGTTCTGTAGCTTGATCTGGAATTACTCTATTTTCCCTCTTACCGCTAACTCATTGAACGGCTTCTTATGTACCAGTTTCTTCCGTGCCCTCCTCAAGTCTCGGCTAATTCAAGTTCTTACCATCCTATGGTCACTGCAGCGCACCTTGCCGAGCACGTCCACATCTTGTATGATGCCAGGGATAGCGCAGAGTATGAAGTCTATTTCATTTTTAGCCTCGCCGTTCGGGCTCCTCCACGTCCACTTTCGGCTATCCCGCTTGCGGAAGAAGGTATTCATTATCCTCATATTATTCTGTTCCGCAAACTCTCCTAATAACTCTCCCCTGATATTCCTAGTGCCTATGCCACATTCCCCCACTGCCTTGTCTCCAGCCTGCTGCTTGCCTACCTTGGCATTGAATCCGCCAGTATAGTGTATTTTGTTTTCACTCTACCCATCCCCGATTCCATGTCTTCATAGAAGCTTTCGACTTCCTCGTCATCATGACTGGATGTAGGGGCGTTGACCTGTAGGACCTTCAATTTGGACATCTTATTAAGTTTCACAACAAGACCAGCCACCATCTCGTTAATGCTGTAGAGTTCCTGTATGTTACCAGCTATATTCTTATTAATCAGGCATCCGACTCCTGGCTCTCGTCTCGCGGCTAAACCCCAGTAGCACAGGACGTGCCCGCTTTTTAGCACTGTATATGTTTCTTCTGGCCTCCTAACTTCACTGAGCCCTATTATATCCCATTTACTAGCCTCTGATTCCTCCAATAGTACTGCTAGACTCGCCTCACTAGATAACGTTCTAGTGTTAAACTTGCCAGGTTCATACTGAAATGGCAGCCTGTCCAGAGCCAGGGATTCTTAGCATTTCTGCTGCGTCGCAGGTCTGACCGACACCGTGGTCAGTTGCTTCGGAGCTGCTGGGGACTGGGGGCCGGGGTATGATTGTTCTGTTCATATAGAAGGTTGTGGCCAAGTACTGAACCAGGGTGGCCAATACTGCTCTGTTGAGGGAGTGCTTTACCGGTTCTGGTCACCGGGATCAGGCCACACTCCAGGCCTGTTTATACAATCTTATCCACACGCGGATTTCTTTTTTAATCCGGTGCGAAATTGCGCGGCACCGGGATTCGAACCATGCACATCTTGCGCGCGAGGCGGGTGTTGTACCTCTACGCCACCGCTGCACCGTCGCACTTCCGCAAACCGTTGTCAGTGTCACCATCATATCTACCAGGCTTCAGCTCGTCAACTTTGGAATCAGTTACCATGTCCTACGACAAGGCATAGCCTCAGGTACGCCATCTTCCTTCCATGTTTCCCTGTTTTCAGGCTCGGCTGCTTATACTACGTCATCTCACATTGACTCTTCTTTGCCGGCCGTCCTTCCTCAGCTCACAAACGTTATGGCTCCCGAATTTCCACCCCAACACCCCAACTACTTATGCCAGCTGCTCTCCTCGTTCAGCGTAATTTTTGACCTGGGTCGCCCTTTAGGCCAGACCTCTCTCAGGACACACCATACTAACATGAATGACGCACACCCTATTCACAGGCGACCATACTGTCGGTCCTTGCACGAACAACAAGTCATTCAAAAGTAGGTCGAGAAAATTCTTTCTTCATGAATCGTTGAACCATCATGCAGTCCTTGGGCGTCCCCTGTCGTTCTAGTTAAAAAGGACGCCAACTTGTGCTTCTGCGTGGATTACCTGCACCTCAATAAGGTCACCGATAAATACGTTTATTCTCTGCCACGCGTTGATGACGCCCTCGACTGCCTCCATGGTGGGAAGTACTTTTCTTCCATCGACCTTAGTTCCGGTTACTGGCAGACTGCGTCGACGACATGGACCCAGAGAAAACCGTCTTTATAACATCCGATGGCCTATACAAGTTCAAATTTATACCATTCGGCTTATGTAATGCACCATCTACTTTTGAATACATGATGGACACACTCCTTTATAAGCTCAAGTGGTCCATCTGTATTTGTTACTTAGATGACGCCGTTGTTTTTGCTCCTACATTTGTCACGCACCCGGAGTGCCTCTCGCTCGTTCTTTCTACTTTGCCCAAATGCTGGCCTTCAACTTAATTCGTCTAAATGTCACTTCAGACGCCGCTAAATTACTATGCCTGGTCATCTTGTTCATTCCTCTGGTGTGCGCCCAGACCCAGGAAAAGCTCGTGCCGTACAGAAGTTTCAAGTGCTATCATGTGCTAAAGATGTCCGGAGCATCGTGGGCCTGTTCTCGTACTACCGCCGCTTCATGCACAATTTTAGTGAGGTCACCAGCCCTCTGCTCTTCTGAAGGCAGACGCCCCATCTTGTTGAGCAACTGAACAAGCAACTGCCTGCTCGAAGCTTATCTGTCTCCTTACATCTGCATTCCTTCTTACGTACTTCGACGAGACTGATCCAAGAGAAGTCCGCACTGATGCCAGGGGTCATGGAATTAGTGCGATTTTCTGCCAACGTCAACGACGCCACGACCGTGTCATGACTACGCCGGCCATCTGCTTTCTCCGGCTGATTGGAATTATTTCAATATTGAAAGTGAGTGCCTTGCACTTCTTTAGACAGTGGCGAAATCTCGCTCTTACCTATGTGCTCGGCCCTTTACATTCACCACAGACCACTATACGCTCTATTGGCTTTGGTCCCTCAAAGACCCTACCGATCACCTAGGTCACTGGGCCTAGTCCCCGTGACCTAGAAATACTTGTTCACAGTTCCTTACAGGTCCGACCGTTTATACAAAGATGCCGACTGCTTGTAGCATCACCCAGACGATGTTCCTGCGACCTATGATTCTTTTCTGTTTTTTCGCTATCTGCTTAGCTGATCTCGCTACCGAACGGCGCCGAGATCCAAGCACGTGGTATCATAAAAAAGTCCACACCTAGGTCATGTGATCCTTCTCTTGGCATGTGCCTACTCAAGGACGGCATTTTATATCAGCATAGCATCTACCACAGTGGATCTGAGATAGTGCTGGTCGATCCCCGGCATCTTCGCACCATTATTCTGTCCAAGCTGCACGATTTACCAACTGTTGGTCACCTCGGGGTATAAGTACGTGCGACCGTGTCCGGCGACGATTCTTTCGGTCTGGTCTGTACCGACCTGTCCGCCACTACGTCGCTTCTTGTGAGGTGAGTTGCGTCAATGCCAGAAGAACGCTGTTAATGCCTGTGCTCCCTGCTGCTTTACTCATACCTCTTGGCGTTCCTACGGAATTTTTCTATCGCATTGGTGTAGACCTCTTGGCACTTTTTCACACATCTGACTTATGCAACAAGTGGATTGTCGTCGCAACAGATTATACAACTTCATTCGCGTTCACCAGAGCCCTTCCAACAGACGTAGCCTACTTCCTGTTGCACAAGGTCACTGTTCACCACGGCGATCCCACTCAACTTCTTACCGACAAGGGTCGCTCCTTCCTCTTTAGTTTTGGGCGACTTCCCCCGTTCTTATTGTCCCATGCATAAATTTACTATTGTATGCAATTCTCAGACGAACGGTCTTAAGGAGCGGCTTAATGGAACAATAATAGACATGCTCTTTACGTATGTTTCTGATGGCCATCGTGACTGGGATACTGCTTTCCCTTTTGTCATAGTGGCGTGCAATTTTCATCACGCCACGACACTGCACGTTACTCGTCATTTTATTTGTTGTGCGGCCGAGATCCGGTATTGCTTTTTAATACAATACTGCATATCGCTCAAGAGTCCGTGTCTCAGTATACAAGCGATGTCATTGCTCGAGCGCAAGAAACGCGCCAAGTTGCTCACCGTCGCCTTTGCGGTTCTTAGAACAAGCGGAAAAGCATTTGTGACAGTAGTTACTTGGACGCCGAGTATATTGCCGGGGATCTTGTCCCTCTGTGATCTCCCACCCGCCGTATCGGCCTCTCGGAAAAACTGATGTCCCGCTACTGGGGCCCTTACCGGGTCCTCTGTCAGGTGACCAACGTAACCTACGAGATGCCTCCAGTCGCACCTACTACTCGCTCCATGCAGACTTCCCATCATGTCGTTCAGGGCAGCCGCCTAAAACGCTACCAGTCCTCTTCTGCCTACAAGGAAGCGGGACGGCGCTTCCGCGCTAAGTGGAAATGAGTTGAGCAGCTCTGCACAAAGCTGAGGAAAATGAGCAAGAGCTTAGGTCTGAAGTGAACGCTTCGATACTAGCTTGCTGTAGGCTTGCTTTTGTCAATTACTGTAAATTACTGCACAGCCTTAAAATTACAAAGCATTATCTGGAAAATCTGGAAAATTTCAACCACCTCAGTTTCTTTAACGTACACCTAAATTTAAGTACACGTGTGTCTTCGCATTTCGCCCCCATCGAACTGCGGCCGCCATAATGTATATGCACTACCCGTCTTTCTTCTTCTCTCAGCAAAAATATTATTCTAAACGTAGCTTAACGGGAATCTTTAGCTCCTACATGGGAAATCAGCAATCCTTTCTTCTGACAACCACTGCACTGCAATTCATTACTTATGCTGAGCTTAAAAGAAACAAATAAAATTAGATTTCAGAAAGCCAATTTTTATTTAGCTTCTAGTTCTTTAAATTTAAAAAAATGCGAAATTTCAAGAAACAATACTCGAAGTATACAACTCTGTACCTCAGCAAATACAAACCCTATCGGAGTTCTGTAAGCTGCACCCAAGATATCATTTCATGCGGACAAAAATGATATATACGGACAAACGGGACGTTGTATTAATGACAGACTTAGGGAGCACGCTAATAGTATCGGTAAGTGTGACAAGGCGCATCTTCCTGCGCACTGTAAAGTCTGTCGTTGTTCGCCATGCTTTGAACAAGCATTGATTCTTGGCAAAAGTAGGGACCAGACTGCAAGGGAGTTGCTAGAAACGTTTTATATTAAAACGAAAGGGTCTGATTGTGTCAGCGATACATCTATCGCATTATATTCCGCAGAAATGTGCTTCATCCAAAGTATGTTATCATGACCATGTTGTTCTGTCACACCTTGGCTCCCTGCGCATGAGCGGAAGTTGTATTTTCTTCTATATGTTTGTTCAGGATGTCATTAAACAGTTGGTAGTGTGGCGCTTCACTGTCTCCCTTTCTTCTGCCCCTTTTCAAGAAATGTATTTTGCGCCACAAAGTATGCCTAGAAAGATATATCATATACCACTCTGAAATACACCACTAACTCCTGAGTATGGCAAACGCAAAATATTTGCAGGCATTGTAACAACTTCACATACGTTATAAATTCATACATCGAATTTGTCCGATTGAGACGCTCCAAGAGTTGCAGTTTAGAGCGATGCGATATCAGTTTTTATCCGAACTAACGGATTTGTAAACTTCCTACTTCTATTCTTTTTTTCAGATTTGTCGATTTCCGATCATTCTTGTCAATAATGCCATGGCCTAAATCAAAATAATTGTTGCAGCGGTCACTGTGATCTATCGTTCTCTCTTGAATGCAGCAATTTTCATTCAGGTCGGTTGAGCAGTTGAGCGATTTTATCAAAAAATAATTTATGCGGTTTACATGTATTTGAGCAGCCGGCATCGAGAAAGGGCCCGAGCTAAAGCTCCCTTTTATTGAATCACACCGGCTCTTAGAAAACATACGAAACATAACGCTGACTAGACAGAAGCCGGCAGCCGCAGTCGAGCACAAATATTTTAAAAAAATACAATGAAGAAATCAACGGAAGCTTTGCGGGAGCCGTCATCCAACCAGACATTTCACCCGGAATCCTAACGAGCTGTCTGGCAAGGTGTCCTGCAATATAGTCGATTTATCGCAAGTCGAGCAAGTACCTGTTTGTCTTGAAGATAAGGCTGATACATAAGCGCGAACGTTTCCAAGTGCCGAGGTGAAGCAACCGTATCAGGGTGCGCTTCTTTTTATCATTTTTTCTTTAGTTGTGCGTCGTTGCATACGTTATGGCGCGAATTTCAGTTTCAGTTTCAGTTTGTTCATTCAGACATACATTGTCTGGGTTGAAAGGACTAAAGGCAGATGAACTCTGCCTGACTAAGGTCCCTCCACCTATACATTTGCTCAGAAGCAGTGAGAATAAAAAAAAAACAATGAATTTGTGCATTAAAACACCACAGAAAGATTTTCATGAACAAAAGTAACATCGCGAGTAGGCATCTTAAATTGAGTAACCGAAACACACAATAAAGCAACAGCAACAACCCCTAACAAGAACAAACGCGTACATAAATGGCAACATATTAAAATGTACAAAGTTTGCGCAAGCATTATACAAAATGTAACATAATCATTCCTAGCAATGTATAACTGTTAAAAAACGCAGTAGAACACACAGGTTATAGAGCAATAAAAACGTTTTTTTTTAAACTCAAGAACTTATTCAGGACAGAGTACCAGATAGTAAGTACATTGTAACATTTTTCTTTAAACTGTGGATAGAAGTGCATTTTTCAATAAGTTCGTGGATATAACTATTGTTGCGGAGAAGGTTAGTTATAAGGTAGAGCAATGTTTGATTACCGTAAATGGTTCTGAATAATGGTATTATAAATCGCTCGTGTCGGAGATCATAAGGAACATTAGTAGGGTAGCACTGAGCCATATAACTACTCAATTCATTTCCAATTTCCTAGCGAATATACAAGGCGAGCTTCAATTTAAAAAGTTGGTTAACAGTAAGCAATCTAAGCTTGTTAAAATATGGCTCAGTGTGTTCAGTTGGTTCCAGATTTTTTATGCAGCGAACAGCTCTCTTCTGTGCAATTTTTAACCTTTCAAGGTTCGTTCCTGAAGTCGTACCCCAGATTAAGATACAGTAATTGAGATGAGAATGAACTAGTGAATAATATAAATGTAGCTTTAGCCAGTTTGGTACCAGAGACCTAAATTTATGTAATACAGAAATTGATCTAGACATACTGGCATGTACTTTGTTGATTTGCGGTGTCCAACTGAGATTTTCATGAAAAAGTACACCTAAGAATGGAATAGTGGAGAAGGAGTTAGTGGTGTATTTCAGAGTGGTATATGATATATCTTTCTAGGTATACTTTGTGGCACAAAATACATTTCTTGAAAAGGGGCAGAAGAACAACGGGACACTCTCGATGTTATTATATTTAAATCTGACAGAAATGGTGTAGTTTTCGCGTTTATTTATGCCATTGAATAAAATTTATTTCGTTTTACTAACGTTAAATTCTAGCTGGTTACACTCAAACCAGTATGAAAGCGATATCAACCACTCGTTCGCCGCGATTTCTAAATCTCTTAAACGGCTGCCAGAGAAAAACAAGCTGGTATCATCCGCATACAGAAATATAGAGGAAGTTTGTGGTACCGGCACGATATCATTTATGTAGATAATAAAAAATAGTGGACCGAGTATAGAACCTTGTGGTACACCGAATTTCAAAGGCTGTAGCTGAGATTTATACCCGTGAAGAAACGTATACTGTAGCCTGTCAAGTAACTGCGTAATAATTGTAGAGCTACCCCTCGAATGCCGTAATGTGGTAATTTTTCAAACAGTATATTATGCTTGACAGAGTGAAATGCTTTTCGGAAGTCTAAAAAAATTCCTAGGGTGAACACCTTGCTATCAATATTCTTATCTAATTTTTCCTTGATACGAAGTAAAGCTGTTTCAGAAGATTTTTTTTCCGCGAAAGCCGAATTGTTCCTTGATAAGCAATTCATGTTCATCAAGGAACTTGGTTAGTCTTGTTTTTATGTGCTCTAAAACCTTTCGGAGTAAGGGTAACACCGAAATCGGTCGATAATTGTTAAGATTATTGAAAGGACCACCATTGTGCAAGACTGCAACCCTAGCTATTTTCATATTAACTGGAAGAATGCCTGTTCATATTGCTCTGTTGCAAATATGTTGCAAAGGTGCTGATAAAAGGTTAGCAACGAAAATAATTGGAGTAGCTTTAATGTCATCGTTACCGGCAGCAGTATTTTTATATAAATTCTTAAGAAAAGAGTTTATCTCTAATTCACTGCAAGGAGACATAAATATAGAATTCGTAATGCAAGAGGATATACATTTCTGTGCATCTAGCTGAGTGCTGGAAGATGAATATGCGCCTGAAGATAAAAAGTGGGAATTGAATTTATTTGGCAAAGTCTCTTTACTGTATTCGACACCATCAGTAATTAGTGTACCAGGGATGCTGTTCTGTTGTTGACCAATAAGCAATCGTAATGTGTTCCAAATTTTGGGGGGGTTACGAGAAACAGCAATAAACCTATTTTTGTAATATTCACATCGAGCTTTCTTGAGATTAGAGTTTAACTTGTTTCGAATTTTCTTATATTCAATTAGAAGAGAGATATCTTTTAGATTAATAAATTGACGGTACATAATATCACGGGCTTTTATTCTCTGAAATAACACTATTTGTTACCCATGGTTTTCCACATTTTTATGTGCTTTTTTCGCATAACGCAAAGGAAAAGCTTCTTCATAGCAACCTTTAACTTTTTGTGGAAAGATGTTGTATGACATGCTTGCGTTTTGTTCCTCATAAACATCCAACCAGTCAACACACTCGATCATCGAGTGAAAAGCAGAGAGACTCATTCGATTAAAACTACGATAAGGTACTGGGGGAATGCGAGCGGGATGTATTTTGTTTTTTGGAACAGAGAAGATACAGAATACAGGTAGGTGATCACTCAGATCGACTGAAAAAATGCCAGGTATAACATCACTTTCATCATGACTAAAACACACAGATCAATCAGACTTTCACTTAATCCTGTTATTCTTGTCGGCGAGCGTATAACTTTTGGACAAGAGAATGACTCAATTATGTCTGAACATTGTCCAGACTGTGCAGTGTCCGTTAGTAAGTCAATGTTAAAATCGCCAACCAGGACAATGGGAAGCATCGCAGAGGACACATATTCAAAAACAGGCGTAATATATTCAAAGAGTGCTTTAGCTTCCCAAGAAGGCGGGCGATAATTTGAAGCAATGACTGCTCCAACACTCTTAACAACGATTGATTCATAATGCGCAGTAATACCAGACCTTTAAACCTTTAAGGGCGATACGCCACGTGGTGGCGAAAAAATAAACTAAACGCATGTCCAGAATTCCTGGGTATGGCGTCGACTATCGCCTTTTAAACAAGACCTCGCGAAGAGACGTCTACTCACTACGACGCATCGATGACGCCTTGGACTGCTTGCATGGAGCTAAATACTTCTCGCGCATCGATCTTCGGTCCGGCTACAGGCAGATTTCAGTTGATGAAATGGACCACGAGAAGAGGGCCTTCATCACACCGGATGGCTTATATCAGTTCAAAATTATGTCCTTTGGCCTATGCAATGCTCCTGCGACATTTGAACGTATCATGGACTCTCTTCTTCGAGGCTACAATTGGACCCCCCTCGTTTTTGTTGTCTTGACGACGTTATTTTTGCTCCCACATTCGGCAGCGACCTTACCCGACTCGCAGCAATTCTTGAGGACTTCCTAAAAGCCGGCCTCCAACTGAATTCCACGAAATGTCAATCAGGGCGCCATTGGATCACCATGTCGGGACACCTCCTTGAGGCATGTGGTGTAAAACGAGATCCGGAAAAAGTTCGCGCCGTTCGCAATTTCTTTGTGCAGCGTTCTGCCTCTGACGTGCGCTGCCTTGTCGGCCTGTGTTTTTACTTTCGCCGTTTCGTCAAAAACTTCGCCGACGTTGCTGGTCCTTTGACAGATCTTCTAAAGAAGAGCATGCCATCCTCATGGGGCCCAGAGCAGGCTCACACGTTCACCGCTCTCATCGGATTTTAGACCAACCCTCCCATACTTGCCCACTTTGATCCATCTGCACCGACCGAAGTCCAATCTGACGCAAGCGGCCACGGCATCGGCGCTGTTCTCGCCCAACAACAGAATGGTACAGAGTGCGTGATAGCTTACACTAGCTGCCTGCTGTCCCCTCGCGAGACAAATTACTCCATCACCGAGCGGTAGTGCTTGGCTTTAGTTTGGGCTGTCACCAAGTTCCGCCCATATTTGTATGGCCGCACATTTTCGTGCGTTACAGACCACCCACCCCGTTCCCTGTTGGCTGTCTTTCCTCCGGGACCTGACAGGACGGCTTGGTCGCTGGGCTTTACGGCTCCAGGAATTTTCATTTATTGTCAACTACAAGGCTCGCCGTCTGCACAAGGACGCTGGCTGCCTCTCTCGTCACCCCATGGATCCTCCTCATCCTTTTGCGCATAATCCGGTGACCTGCGTGATAGCTTTGACTGACATGACATACATGCGTGCTGAACAACAACGCGACGAATCATTACAGTACATCACCGGAGTGCAATTTGGCAGCACCGACGGCACGTGCCGCACGTTCGTGGTGCAGGACGGCATCCTCTACCGCTGCAATATCAACCCTTACGGCCCTGTGTTGCTCCTAGTCCTGCCTCGTCATATGCGATCCGCCATTCTCGAAAAACTTCATAATGCACCGAAGGCAGGACACGTTAGAGTTTTGCCTATATACGACGACGTACGGCGCCGATTCTCATGACAGGGTCTCTACCACTCTGTGCTTCGTTATGTCGCAACTTGCGAATTGTGTCAGCGCTAGAAGAAACCTCCCCTGGCACCTGTCAGACGACTCCATCCAATTGAAGTTCCCTCTGAAAGTTTCGCGTGGGCCTTGACCTGCTTGGCCCCTTTCCGACGACAACTAGAGGGAATGAGTGGATCGCCGTCGCTACTGATTATGCGACACACTACGCGATAAGAAAGACGTTGCCGACTAGTTGCGCAACTGAAGTCGCCGATTTCCTCCTTCACGACGTCATTCTCCACAACGGTGCACCTCGACAGTTACTTAAAGATCACGACCGCTCGTTCTTGTCTCGAATTGTCGACGACCTCCTCCGCACTTGTGCCACTGAGCACAAGCTGTGCACCGCCTACCACCCACAAACGAACGGTCTTACGAAACGCCTAAAGTGAACACTCACAGAGATGCTGTCGATGTACGCCTCCAACAATCACCGCGAGTGCGACGCCACACTGGCCTACGCGACATTCGTGTATAACTCGTCCCGACAAAGCACCCCAGGATATTCACCCTTTAATCTTTTGTATGGTCGCGACCTCATATTGCCGTTTGACGCCATCCTGCCTTCTGTGCCACGTGTTCATCTGAGTGCGCTCGTGAAGTCATCGATCACGCTCACATGGCTCGTAATGTCGCCTCATCTCGCTTATTAATCTCTCAGCGTATACAAAATGAGCGTTACGACCGGTGCCATCGCGTTGTTAAGTTCGCGCCTGGTGCTTGGGTGCACCTTTGGTCATCATCTCGTCGGGTCGGCCTCTCCCAGAAGCTTCTCTGTCACTACAGAGGGTCTTATGAAGTCCTACGTCAATTTAACGACTTCAATTACGAGATCTCTCAGTTACAGTTTGACCCAATTTAAGCCTGACGCCTGTTGACACCATGGACGTTACGTGGCTGAAGCCATACTTCGCCCGCAGTTCGTTGCCTAACATGCGCCGTGACGGCGCTTCAGCACCGGGGGCCCTGCTACGGAAAGATAAAAGAAGATCGCGAGACGCTGGCTGCTGCGTGTGGTTGCTGGTCAGCCACCTTAACCACATTGACTCTGCTTGTACATATATTGTATTGTAAATACTGTCTGTGTAAACATCCCCGCAGCAATATATATATATATATATATATATATATATATATATATATATATATATATATATATATATATATATATATATATATATATATATGAACGACCTGGCATCTATCGGCCATGCAATACTAGTCGTGAAGATCTTGCGGTCTGAATGGAGACGCCAAGCAGGTTCCTACCGATATCTTCTAAATATGCAAGCCTGCACTAGGGCGCACACTTCCTCCCACCAACGTGAGATGCGCGGGCCTTTCACATTGTTGGCGAGCAAACAACGGAGTTTCTCTGGCAACAGGTGCTGTAAAGACTCAGGTTCCGGTCTACTCCGGGCATGCGGGGCCCACAATGCGACATGAACATTGTATGCTGTGTATGCACAACATCGATGTGCACAACGTATGCTGCGTCCTTTCACTTGGCCCAAAGTTCGCCGTGCTACCCAGGAAGTCAAGGTTAGTGCAGCTTTCTTTTTTGCAACAAGTGTTTTGACACGCCTCACCCGTTGCGAGCGACAAAGAGGTGCCATATTTATGCATGCGCAGATGATAACCCCTGGCTCGGGAAGCACATGTATATCAGTGAATCTTTTATAATAATGTTGTTGGGAGTGCAGCGCTCATCGTTGTCTCGACTCCGTCCGTGCCTGTATTTTTATGCGAAGCATATTACCAGAGCTCAACCCAGCTCCTCAGGCGCGGCGGTGTCGCCTTCAATACCACGTGACACCGTGACGTCACGACAGAGGAGAAACGGGGCTCCAACTCGCGCCGTCGCTCGCGGCGTCGCCTTCAAGGCTGACCACGTGACACTGTGACGTCACGACAGAGGAGAAACGGGGCTCCAACTCGCGCCGTCGCTCGCGGCGTCGCCTTCAAGGCTGACCACGTGACACTGTGACGTCACGACAGAGGAGAAACGGGGCTCCAACTCGCGCCGTCGCTCGCGGCGTCACGGCGGTATATAAGCAGCTGCGCTTGCCTCTGCTAGACACTCACGAGGTGAGATGACTCCTGGAGCCAGAGCTGCTCGGTGGAATGAGAAGCGAAGGTTGCGGCCTGCTACAGAGACTGTTTCTAGGTGGCTTTGCTACGGCGCAGCGACTACGCGCCCCGCATCGGACGCGGTGAGCGTCGAGCAACGCAGCGTTCGGCGCGACAACGAAATGTGCGCCTGAGCAAGCGCCGCACGCTTGAGCCGACGCCGACGACACCGGCTTTTCTGCGACACGAGCTCCTTAACGCTGTCACGTTAAAATAAAGGCTAGTATGCTTCGCATCCTGGGCTTAACCTTAGCTAAGCCACAGCCATTTTTTCTGACGCGTGACGCTTTTCAAATATGTGCCAACACGCACAATATCTGACATGAATGAAATTGCACGTATTTCGGTTTGTAAGTACTTAGTTTTAGCTAGTTAAGGTAGCTTTTATACGTCATTTATTAGAATAATCATAACAGAGGTTCACAGAACGGAGGAGGCTTGAAGAAATCTACAATGGTTCAACAGAGTAGGTAACTGGAGCCACGTTTCGACAAGTGGGCCTTGGCAGTCCCCTTGTCGGCTCCAGCGGCATCCTATTTCTACTATTATCTTCATTTATCCATGCAATACATCTCTTTTCTATTATAGGCGAATACGTAAGTAAATATAGGCGAATCAGTAATGTAATAAAATATAATACGTGAGCTCCATTCTCGTTCCTGTATGATGCCAGATTTCAGCACATTTCTTTAAAACCAGTGTTCTTTTCAATGACACAGCAAATTTAACCTGTTGTTTTTAATTATTTTCGCAGTGCAATTTTTAAACACATTTATTTGACCACATGTCTGTCTTGTTTTCATTGACCGTTGGCTTCATGCGGTTGTTGCCTCTATAAAAATCGAGCCCCTTCGATTGGCAACCTATACATACAGGATCAATGGTAGTCTTTTGTCGTTAGGCTGCCTACTTTATTTATTTCTCTTTGTTTACCTTAGCTAATGTTCTAGTGACAATTGGCCCTTTCGGGGGTGAAACGTTTGAAATATGTCAGACGTAAAGCAGCGAGTGCTTATCACCACATATCTTAACTGAGGATATGCGTTCGTGAGAAGCAGACGCGCGCTTCTTACCTTGAGTACAGATGTAGGCCTTGGGCTTGCGGTAACCCTGCAAAAAAAGAAAAAAAAAGAAGCGGCATCGTCATTGTCACGAAATTAGTGCAGATATTGGAATGGCTGCACTTCTCAATGAGGTTCAGTCCAATCAAACATTGTCCATTATGCTTGTTCAGTTCTTTCTTCACGGCGTTAAGTGACAGCTCTCCAATTATAGCATATACATGTATGTACTCTTAGTTTGAAAAGAAAAAAGAATGCTTTTGCAGCCAACCTATCATGCAAATGCCTAACGTTCTGAAATCCACGCAAGCCGGGCAGGCTGTAGAGGCTTCAACGGCCAACTGCAACACATTTGCGGACTGCGTAAAAACAGTGTAAAAATACATCAGATGGAACGGGTTAAGATCTATATACCGCCAAGCTTTAAGTGAGCGCATAAACAGTTGAAACACGAGTCTTTGTTTACTGAATGTCGGCAGAAAGTGAGACGGAAGGCTTTTTCAGGCATTGTTGAGAGGCTAACGAAATGCCGCTGTCATTGCTACGGATGCGCGAAGGCCAGCTTTCTGGTTATTTCTTTTCCAGCCGCCGCACGGCCGGTGCTGCAGCTCTCACCGAGATGATGATTTCTTGGCATCCCATTTGAAACGGGCTGGCAACAAATAGACGCCTAGCCTGCTTGAGTCAATCAGGTTGCGCAGAGGCGAGCACCATCTCGGGCTGTGCAAGGAACCCAGCGGCGCGCGTGCTCCGCTGTGATTGGTTGGCCTATTCATAACAGCCAGGCCGCTGCACCCACGGTAGCGAGGTTCGCAAAGAAAAACTTGGCTTTGATAGTAACCCACATATAGAGGAACCACCGTACAGAATTTACCGTCTGAAATAGGAGCGGAAGCGTCACGAAAAGTTTGCGATCGCCGCTTTTGTACCGAAGCTTAAAGAAATGGCGCCCATACCGCTTACCGGAAGTAACGCACAACGCGCGGCCCCTCGGCATGACCTCCGGGACAATAGGCGGAACGCACGGCTGGCCGCAGCACGCTGAAAAATACCAGAGACGGCATCCTGGGTCCTACATCATAGTGAGAACCAGCAGACCGGTTCCCACGTTGTCTGCGCTGTTTAAAGGCTTCTAACAAGAAAGCTATGCAATTACCAGGCCCACGGCTTTGATAAGGTTCCTTCGGTGATATATGATGCGTGTTGGTTGCGGCAGACATATCATTTGTTTTTTGCAAATATCTTGAAGAAAATTTTTAGCACAGGCATATTTCCTGATTAGATGAAAAATGGCAAAGTAATCCCTGAGTTCGAAAAGGGTTCTCGTGAAAACATTAATAACTACCGCACAATTTGCATTTTGCCGTTTTTTAGTAAGGTCATTGAAAAACTTATTTACACTCGTCTAGTGCCCTATCTCAATAAATATGAACTTCTTTCTCCATTTCAATTTGGTTTTAGGCAGAATTATTCGACGGAATTGGCATTAATTAAGTTCACAGATAAGATTAAACAATTTATTGACGAAGGGTTTGTTGCAGGAGCCATATTCATCGATCTAACAAAAGCATTTGACACTCTAGATCGTTCTATTCTTTTCTATAAGCTCGAATATTTCGGTATTACTGGCCCACCTTTAAATCTTATTCGTAGCTGCTTGTCTAACAGGCCTCCAGTAGTGTATCTTAATGGCCAATTCTCTTCTACTAAAGTAATTAAGTGTGGTGTTCCCCAAGGCTCTATACTAGTTCCATTGTTGTTCTTATTATTTATAAATGATTTACGTAATGTACTTACCTATTATAACTGTTATATGCTGATGACACGACCATTTACTCATCACAGAAATCGCTTACCGCGCTTGAAGACACTTCACACTGATCTTAACAATACGTATTCCTGGTGCACTGATAATAAACTTCAAGTCAATCCTTTAAAAACAACCTTTGTACTATTTCATAATCCACAAACGTCGATTTCTTCTTCCAGAACTGTCTCGTTAAATACTTATGTTATACCGACATCTGATACCGTTAAATTTCTGGACATTCCTCTCGACAAACACCCTAAGTTCAATAGCCATGACAACTCGCTGACCCGCCGTGGTTGCTCAGTGGCTATGGTGTTAGGCTGCTGAGCACGAGGTCGCGGGATCGAATCCCGGCCACGGCGGCCGCATTTCGATGGGGGCGAAATGCGAAAACACCCGTGTACTTAGATTTAGGTGCACGTTAAAGAACCTCAGGTGGTCAAAATTTCCGGAGTCCCCCACTACGGCGTGCCTCATAATCAGAAAGTGGTTTTGGCACGTAAATCCCCATATATAATTATTATTACAACTCGCTAATAAAAAAGGTTTCATTTGGCATCCGCATTATCATTAAAACACGTGCATTCTTCCAACCTCATGTTACTAGATCGTAATATCATGCCTATATTAACAGTCATTTATCATACTATTTATCTTCGTGGGGTAATACATATGCCTTTCATCTCAAACCACTTCAACGTTTTCAAAATCAGGCAATAAAATTAATGACCTTTAGCTCATTCCGCTGCCATACATTACCTATCTATCAAAATCTTAACGTTTTACCCATTCAACAGCTGTTCTATCATAAGTTGTCACTCATTACATTTCGTCTCTTTCATCGTGAAATAACCTCAGACAGCCTTCCTTTTGATAATCTCATGAACAAAAATAATACTAGGTTTTCAGAACGCAATAATCTTCTATTACCTAAAATCAGATACAACTGTGGAAAATTTGCTTTTCGTTTCTATGGTGTTTCACTTTGGAATCGCATCCCTGTTAATGTTAAGTCACCTCTTTGATTGCAGTTTTTTTAAACACAATATGAAAAGAATACTGTTAGCAGAACCATCTCTTCATTTGTCATAAATACATTTTCATAATTATTACATTTTCTTTACATTACTTCTATTTTTGTATCGTTAGGCTCCTTATTTCTGTAAAACACTTTGTATTTTTCTCTGTTAGTGATATGCAGAAGAGCCAACTTTTTGTTACTGATTACTACATATTCCTGCTTACGATTATTTATTGTAATATTACTGTATAACGCTGTTTTTAATAATTGTTGCCTATTGATTTTAACTCGTTCCCTACGAATTGCATTTCTTGACGCGTTTTTTCTTCTTTTGTTTTGTTTTGTTTGTTTGTTCGCCCTCTACTTGCAGCTCTAATACTGTTATGCACCCACCAATGATAGGAGGTCCCCCTGGCAGTTTCTTACTCTGGGAGCTCCTGATGCTGTATATAATATGTAAGCCCGTTTCTTGTACAAGAAATAACAAGAAACTTGAACTTGAACTTGCATTGCACGTAGCTTGTGGCAAAATTTACAAGTACTATGCAAATGCTACGCAGCTGGATAGAACCAAAGTATGTCGTTAATGAATGAATGTGTGGTTTTTATTGGCGCAAGGGCCAGATATGGCCAAAGAGTGCCACTATGTCGTTAATGTGCAGTCCCTTGGAGCAAGTGGGACCGTTTTTTTTATTTCGCCTAATTACGTAATAGGCTATTAATTATTCAACTGCTCAAATAATATATTGCCAGCAAAACTGTCAATGAGAAAATTCGAGACCACCCTGAAAAATTACTTATCCAGATTTCTGCTGCTCAATACGTCCTGCATAAAAGTTCATTTCCAAGCCTGAAAGAAAGCCCGCGAAATACGAAAAAGTGCCGCGCGACGTAGTACATCTATTGCGAGGCGAGCACACTCATCTGATCGCATATTTATGCACCGTTAACGCAACTTACACTTAACAGATGCATTCTCCTATTGTGCAAACCTAATCTAAGCAGACATATATTTGACTGACTATACAGATTTCGTCTGCGATCAAGCAACAAATTAACTACTCAAACAACCTCACGAAGGCAAGCCACAGAAAGCAAATATCAGCATTCAAGGAAACAAAAAAGGAACTGTTGTACGCAACATACAATTACTGCAAACTACTACTGGTGTAAAAAAACTACTATTGTAAAAAAATATTTAATACATTTAAGTTATTAGTTAACAAAAGCACCAGCTTAGCACACGAGCAGTGGTAAATAAAGCTATATAGTTTAAACAAACAAATCAAATAAGCTTTAGCTCCTAGTTTACATTGTCACAAGCTCTCACAAGGTCACTGTCGCTAAGTGTTAAATATTTTTTAAACAACGACAACTATCATTTTAGCAAACGCAATCTTCAACAAACATCGTAACAAAGTGCGCATGTAAATCGAAACAGGATGACTAAAAATAAAATCGCGACGAAACCACACACAGCAACGACCACGCGATCGTTTTCATCCTAACGACGTTTCACATCATGAGAAAGTGTGATGAAGACACTTACCCCAGACGTTCGAAAGTTAGCTATACATTTGACGTTATGGGACGCCTTCTAAGGAGTGTACTACCACAGCAAATACTTAAATGGGTTTGTTATTAGAGAGGATACAAATTTATTTACCGCGATAAGATTAAGCGCCCCATGTTGCACAAAATCCGGCATCCGGGATCCAGTGTCGGTAAAAAGAATTTCGAGCCACGCATACCAAAGCACTCCATGTGAAGCAAGGATGCCGCTGAAGAAGTTGAATTTCGCAACATCTAATACCCAGCAAAATCGTCAAGTGCGACTTACACCAACCTACAGACATGGTAGTATCCGATTAACATTGAACACAAGACAAAACATAATTATGTTACGCGAAAACTCAAACAAACCCCTTTTCCAGCGTTTCTCCCATTAATAGACCGACCACGGCGTCCGCCATTTGCGCCGGCCGGCTCCTCATAACTTCTGCGGATGGTACTTACCCCCACCGCATCGCGGCCCACGCAAGGGGCGCGCGTTTCTGCCAGAAAGCCCACCTTCATGCGTAGCGTTCGCCGCCAGCATTTGCCGGTAAGCACTACAGTTACATACGCTGTGGTTGCCGGGAAACGCGAGAAGCAGTCTTTGAATGCTATCGCGTTCCACTCAAGCGTCCTCCAAAATTTGCCCACTGCTATGCTGCCAGGAGGCAAGCTACACAGCCGACATTTTCCCTTTCTGCCTGGACTATCGTACGGCATTTCTTCCACGCCTTGTTCCAAGCTGGAGCCGACGGAACACGTCATGCTTATGCCACGAGCCACACTGAATTTTCTTCCCTTTCTTTGCTGAGCCGAGCATTTCCGCTATTGCGCCATCTACACACGATGGGTTACTAAGATCACGCGCCATAATCGGCGACGTTGTAGGCAGTGCGTTATAGACGGAGGCAGTTATGCGTATGACCTCGACTCTCTGGATTTAAGTGCGGCTCCCTCAATAGAAAGAGCGTGTTGGTTTTTGTCTAAAATTTCACTTTATTTTTCGTCGTGCGACCAAGTGATACTTTGTGGGCTCGGTTACCACCGCGTGATTTACGGGCCGTGCTTGCGTTTGCAATGCTGAAAACTGGGGGCCGTTTAAGAGAGAAAAGGTGTTCGAGAAGTTCTTTTTAATAAAAGGCTCCACTTCTAACTTGCGCAGAAATTTTTATTTTCAAAGAATAATTTACAAAAGTCGGTGTAAAGCTGTCACAGAAGTAACGTACGCCCAATAACGAGTCACGAAGCCAAAAGTGCCAATGCTTACGTTTATGTAGTTTGCGTTTATGTAGTCCGAAGAGGGATCGTTCTTGAGCGGATGCAGGATCACACGAGTGTCATCGTCTGCGGGAGGAAAGAAAGGTGCACGTGAGTATAAAAGGAACACACACGTTACAGAACCAGCGGCAAATAGACGCAAACACTGACGAAACACGCTTTCAACGTTTACAAGCGCGCACACTTGACTAGGAATTGCCGCACAGATTTCACAAGCTTTTGTATACGTTTGTACGATCGTATTGTAAGATAACACCATTTGCGCCTTGTGTACCGTGTGAGGGAACTTTACCGTTTATTGTGTAACGTAACACGGCCAGCTTTTGTATTTCTTACGCAATGGCCACATTCTTGTATACTCTTGTCAATGAATTTTCTCGCTAGAAGCAACGTTCACATTCAATAATGTTTGCATTTGGGCTTGTCGGCTTTCCACTGTGAATGTGTAGCGTTATGCGTAAAACAGACAAAAGAGACAACACGGTGCTACACACAACGCCTCCTGTTGACCATGTTTTATGTGCAACGCTACACGTTCGTAGCTTTCTGCTCACGTCACCCAGCAGTAGGCAGCCAGCGCGCCGGGACAGCTCGAAGCACGACGCGAGCTGGCTGCTGGGTGACGTAAGCAGAACGCCGCTTCGAGGTGCCCGGTTTTAACGCGATAGCGTTAAGAAGCTCGTGTCGCAGGAAAGCCGGTGTCGGCGTCCACGGCGTTGGCCGTGAGCGATAAATCACGGCAGGCACTTCAGAAATAAAAAACAACTTCCATAATGGGCTGGGTGGGAATCGAACCAGGGTCTCCGGAGTGTGAGACGGAGACGCTTCCACTCGGCCACGAGTTCGATGCTTGAAAGCGGTAAAAACGCGCGTCTAGTGAACGCGGTGTTGCCTTAAAAACGTGCCGTAGAAAGTTATACTGCGGTGTATATCGGTAATTATGAGCCTGTAACTTACAGAAGTCGCATTTACACGATAGCGAAGTACGTTTCCGCTACATTTCTTCTGCGCTTACCGCACACGCAGAGCCATCTTGCGGCAAACACAGAATACTCCCTCCTCTCAATGTACGGCGCTGCCCCGACAGGTGGCGCGCCATACGCGCATTAAGGCTGTGCGCGGTCCGGTTCCCTCTCCCCCGACTCCCTCTCCCCTGCCGACGCTTCGCCGTGCTCCCACGCGGGTTGCAGAATCAAGCGCCGTTCCTTTCTTTAGATTACTATCTATCTATCTCTCTGCCCGTGCCGATCACGACGTTTGGCTGGCGTAGATCGTTTCCCCCTCCGAGACACCGAGTTCTTTGGTTCGTTCCGTTTGCTCAGGCGCACGTTTCGTTGCCGCGCCGAACGCTGCGTTGCTCGACGTTCTCCGTGTGATAGGTGGGCGCAAAGTCCGATGCGGGGCACCTCGTAAGTGATCCCTGCGCCGTAGCGCATTGTCTTACACTCCTTGGCGGGTCGATGGGAACGCTCTCGCGTTCCACTCTTGAAGGCGAAGCTTAAGCGTCCTCCAATTTTTGCGCTTCCTACCGCCTCTTACTTCAGGGTTCGCGAGCTGTAATAGCCGAAATTCGTCGTGCCACAGTTCTGCAGGTGTTGATATGTGTTGTGCAGAGAGTTTCCTTCAATTTCCCTATTCCAATGAGCCTGCTGAAATGAAGTATACAAGTTCATTAAGGGAGTGTTGTTGAACAGTGACTAATTACGACGTATAAACCGTCACCCTGTGGCCCGCACCGGTGATGGCATTTCTCCGAAGGAACTGTCCTTTTATTTAAGATCGCCTATATCTAAATATTACTGAAGGTATTCGAAGAAACACCTTGTATATATTGGTACGTGCACTTGTTTATCTTTTTCCCGTGATCGCTTTCACCGTCAAACAAATGTTATCGCTCAGCGCGGAACGCGGCCAAATTTATCGGTAGTTTCGCTTTGAGTGTAGCCTGCTGTCCTGGCCACTGTTTCGCACAATAAAGTTAACTTCGCCATTCACAGTTTTTGTACTATGTCGTTCACAGTCACTAGCACGTAACCCCTGGTGGAGGTGCTGGGCACGGTCACGCACCGAACGCCCCCGAAAAGCCGTGATCCAATCCCGAACCCTAAAGACAGCACCAAGGTTTTCCTGGACCATCGAGCAAGCCGCAGACTACAAAACTTGCCCCCGGAGCACGGTCTCCTACCCGAGCCGACCACGAAGATCGTCGCCAAGTCAACAAAAATGGCAGCTTCAGCGTCCTCCATCGTGCTTAAACAACCCAAGGGACCACCTACGTTCCGTGGAGCTTCGTTGCACGATCCAGAAGCCTGGCTCGAGACTTTCGAAAGGAGCTCAGCCTTGAACAACTGGACCTTTGAGGATAAGCTGCGCCATGTATACTTCTCCTTGGAAGATGCCGTGAGGACATGGTTCGAGAAGTGGGAGTGCACCATTAATGTGGGACATGTTGTGCATAAACTCCTTGAGGACCTCCACAAGAGCTGTCCAGGAAGAAATGGCCAATGTTCTATTGGAAGTCCGAGCGCAGTTACCAAATCAGAACGTTGCCATCTGTACAGAAGAAATGACCCATCTATTCCGCCACGCCCATCCAGAAATGTGCGAGGAAAAGAAAGTGCGCCTACTCATGCGTGGTGTGAAGCAAGAGCTCATCGCTGGAGTGATACGAAACCCACCGAAGTCCGTCGAACAGTTTCCTCGCGAAGCCACTAGCATCGCCAAAAAACAGGAAGGAACCACTAATTGAAATGAATACATTGTTGCGCCAAACAGGAAAATAAAGACTTGGAAGGGCGAGTAAAAAACGACAGATCGAGAGCTGAACTTCAACTGATTTTATTCTCTCAGCAGGGCAGCGAGAATGAACAAATGCGCATGCGTACATCAGTGTTGCGTAGAGTGATTACAGTGACGTTTTTACAGCTGCATGTCGTTTACAAACAGAAAAACAGACATATCACTAACTCGTGCCTCTCTCATTTGTGTGATATGCCTCCAAAAGTTCACTTGCTAACGTATCACCACTCCTGCCAAGTATCTTTCTCTCACGCAGTAATGGCTGGCATCTGCCTTCCAGGCAAACCATGCAATGCACAGGTAAATGCGCATTACCTTTTTTGATTACAGACAATTCATGCTCCCGGGCCCGGTCATTAACATATATGCCCGTGAACCAACGTAGGACTTCCCACATTTCAGCGGTATCTCGTATGCAACCCCCGTTGTTCACGTCACGTACTGCCTAGTGTGCTTTTTCTGGCATCCTAACTTTTTGTAAACGTGGCTTATGAGCCGATACAGTCCAGCCAACTTGCATGGCGCCGAGAAAACAACTGGCACACCAAACCTAGTAGCGACTTTCTTTATGTTGTGGAAAAGCTTGTGGAAAGCCATACGTCCACAAGCTTTCCCACAACTTGAAGAAAGTTGCAACAAGATTTGGCATGCCAGTTGTTTTCTCGGCGCCACGCAACTTGGCTTGACTTTGTCGGCGCATAAGCCGCATTAACAAAAAGTCAGGATGCCAGAAAAAGTACACTAGACAGTACGTGAAATGCGCGACGGGCGTTGTATACGAGATGCCGCTGAAATGTGGGAAGTCAGACGTTGGACCAACGGGGATATGTGTTAATGACCGGGCCCGGGAGCATGACTTGTCTGTAATCAACAAAGGTAAAGCGTATTTACCTGTGCATTGCATGGTTTGCCTGGAAGGCAGATGCCAGTCATTACTGCGTGAGATAAAGATACTTGGCAGGAGTGGTGATACGTTAGCAAGTGAACTTTTGGAGGCATATCACACAAATGAGGGAGGCACGAGTTAGTGATATGTCAGTTTTTCCGTTTGTAAACGACATGCAGCTGTAAAAACGTCACTGTAGTCACTCTAGGCGACACTGATGTACGCATGTGCATTTGTTCATTCTCGCTGCCTTGCTGAGAGAATAAAATCAGTTGAAGTTCAGCTCTCGATCTGTCGTTTCATACTCTCCCTCCCAAGTCTTTATTTGCCTTGTTTTGGCGCAACAATGTATTCATCGGGACGCAACCAACTCGCCCAGCAACAAGTTCTCCTTACCAATTCAACCTACGAACAACCCCAGCAAACTACGCCGGAGTTCAATCATGGGGCACCGACTGCCTACGCGAGACCATCAGAGCGGTCGCGCGAGACGAACATTAGAGTACATTCTCAAGATCCCAGCCTCTGGTTGCCGCTGACGTCGTGGGAGAAAACACCCAGCAGTCACTGCAATTTTCTGAAGGGCAGCCCGCATCGCCACAGGCCTAGCCTAAAGGGATGACCAACGCGGCCGTCACCCTCCATCAAATTAACCCTCCGTGCAAGCGGCAGGCTGTAACCACGCAGTTCCGACGCTCGCCGCCACCTCGTCCACCCGTCGTCCAGCGAAGCTTCCCAAGAAAGGCAGACGCCTGGCGCATTCCTGACCACCGTCCTCTAAGCCACCACTGTGGAAAAGCGGGTCACGTCTACCGACGATGCCCATACCGGAAGATGAGACTGCGAAGGTTCGCCGCTGACACCCCGCGACCACAGCTTGGCGAACAACCTCGCGGTATCACCCACAACCTCACCGCCACTCAGTGGAGACCTCGACGGCCGTCCAGTTCACCGTAACCTAGCCGCCACCTGCCGCCACAGTCCCGGCCAAGCACTAGCCCAGCCAGGAGCCGGTCCGCTAGCCCATATCCGGAAAGCTTAAAACAGCAACCGATGGAGGTGCGGTTCCTGTTCCTCACACTAACGAAGATCCTCCGCCGCCGACGAAGACGCAAAGACACTATCTCGGCGACACAACAACGACACGTCGCCCTTCCGACGAAGCCTGGAAGCAAAGAATGCACCGACCAAGGACATGGCGACGCGACGTACGAGCCACAGCTCTACGCGATGCAACCGTGATTCGATGCCAAGACTTCACTACAACGCCAGAGAAAGGACTAGCGACCTCGACGTGTTTCACGACGGCCACGGAGTCACCGCCTTAGTAGACACAGGAGCCCCCTACTCCATCATCAGCGGATTGTTCACCGCCAAGTTGAAGAAAGTCAAGACAGCATGGGACGCCCCACAAACTTGACAGCTGGAGGACACCTCATAATGTCGACGGGAATCTGCACGACAAGAGTTCGTTTCAGACAGGAACCACATTGCTAGCTTCTTTATCCTCTAACAGTGTTCACTAGACGTCATTGACGGCATGGACTTCTTTAACCACCACCGCGCGATTATCGATCTGAGATTGAATTCCATAACGCAGTCCACAAACCAAGCGATACCGACTGAGGCCTTTGAGTCAGCGCGCCTTGAATGTACCTGTGGACCAAGTCAGGATCCCACCTCGGTGTAGCGTTGTCATTTCCGTCGGCAGCGAAACACGCGCCGACCAAGAAGGCTTCATCGAGGGTGACCAGCATCTGCTACTCGACCATGAAATTTGCGTCGCGAAAGGGATCGCTCGACTAGCTGGAAGGAAAGCGAAAGTGATGCTGACAAACTTCAGCCAGGAGTTCAAGCATATCATCAAGGGCACGACGATCGCATACACTGAAAAAATTGTGGAAACCAGCAATGCGTTTGTCCTCTCGGATTCGGCCGCATCTACCCCAAAAATCATATTGCCCGAACCCGACTTCTTGATAAATCAAGTCTCCGCATGAGTATGAAACAGCAGCTCAAAAGTCTTCTCCGACGATACAAGGAGTGATTTCCGACGTAATCGGGGATTCGCCAAACACCAGTTGCATTGCATCGCATAATAACCGCAGCGGGCGCACGACCATTCCGCCACAGCCTTTACCACGTTTCGACGCGAGAACGTGAAGCTATAAGGCAACAAGTCGACGCAATGCTGCGCGGCGAGATCCTCCAGCCGTCGAAAAGCCCATGCGGATCTCATGTGGTTTTGGTGAAGAACAAGGACGGAACCATTGCGTTTCTGTATCAATTATTGTCAGCCGAACAAGATCACGAAATAGAACGTATACCCCCTCCCACGGATATACGACGCATTGGATCGGCTCTGCGACACTAAATGCTTCTCGTCGATTGATGTCAACACCGCCTTCTGGCAGCAAACAGAAGTCGACGAGACGGATCGCGAAAAGACCGCTTTCTTCACGCAAGGCGGCCTCTATGAGTTTAAGGTCATGCTATTCCGACTGTGCTCGGCGCTTGCAACGTTCCGGCGCGTCATAGACACGGTGTTAGCACGATTAAAGTGGCAGACCTGTCTTGTTTGGCTGTATGACGTCGCCGTCTTCGCCGGAAATTTCGAAGATCACATTGGCGGCTTGAGAGAGCCTTGCCCATAAACACTTCAGGACTCATTCTGGAGACGCAAAAGTGCCGATTAACATAGATGAGCGTCTATTTACCTGGGCCACGTCATCAGCAAATCTGTAGTGTCCCCTCCAACCTGCAGAAGACAGCTGGCGTTAATGAGAGCAGCATTCCGGGCAAGTTGGTAATCCATTACTCGAATGATATTGAGCAACAAAAAACGACACGGACGTAAGAGAAGACGCTTAGTGTGTCGTTTTCTCTTACGTCCATGTCGCTTTTCGTTGCGCAATATCATTTGAGTAATAGCTGCCGTCGCAAAGTGACAGCAGCCCAGAAGGAAGTGCGTAGATTCCTTCGCATGTGTGCCTAGTACAGGCGATTTGTCAAGGCCTTTTCCCGCTTCCCCTAGCCACTGACACAACTAACTAATTGTGGTGTCAAGTTCCAGTGCGAAACGCCGCAGAACGACGCATTTCAAAAACTGACACAACGCATGCAGTCGCCAGCGGCACTTGCTGTTAGATATGGAGCTGTTTCCTGCGATTACTTCCGAGTTCCCCAAACCACTTCGAAACGCAGCACAGCTAATTGAGGAATGCAGAAGCAGGAAAGCACATTCCAGAGGAGCACCCAGGCAAACAAGTTGAAGGCCACAAGACAGGTGCAAACCAAGACGGCGGTAACGCGCCGTGACAGCCAGACGTGCCGGGAAGGCCCAAGCGTACCTCTTCATCGCCTTTGAAGAAGACAATTGCTACCGCTGAGGGGCCGCAGCACCGGGATCAAGTGATCAAGAGAGGAGGATCAAGCGCCGACACTCTTCGCCGGGTATGACACCATCGCACGGGCGCCTACCATTGGCTGAAAATGGCGTCATCTGAGCGGACTCTCCTATTGGTCAAACATGACGTGACTTACAGTGCTCGAAGGGTTTATAAGAAGCCTTCCAGAGAGATCAGGACATTCCCTGATTCCCCTCTCTCGAACTTCTTGCCGCGGGCCGCAGCGTCCGAGTTGCTGCTGGCCCGTAATGACTGTACGAATGTTACTTGTCTCTCACCTCTCTGTATATAATGTAGAATAAATACTCCCAAGTGTAGTTTTTCATCCCGAAGTCCGTCCTCCAACCCCTACATCTGGTGGCAGCGGTGGGATAGCCTCCGAATGCATCAGCTGGTGGCAGCGCTACGGATAAACCTTCGTCGAGAGAGATCGTAAGGAACCGGGAAGAGCGAAGAAGAGAGAGCCTTCGTCGAAAGAGGTCCGAAGAAACTGGGAGTAGCGAAGAAGGAGCGAGCCTTCGACCCAGGGAGTCCGGAGGAACCGGGAACAGCGGACGAATGAACTGGATGGCAGGGTGCTGCAACCGTAAGTGAGCGCGTGGTTTTTTTCCTTATGATTCGCCAGACTCAAATGTTGTGTGTTCATTTTGATAGTTCTGGGAATCGGGAGTTTGATGCATTGCGTGTTTGCACAAATTAATTAAGGAAAACAGATTTAAACACCTGTCGGGGCAGCTGCCATGGATCTTAGAGGGTTGACGAGGTTAGACTTGTTGTTGGTGTGCGACGATTTGGGAGTTGAGGCGGACGAACGGATGAAAACGCCAGCTATCATAAAGGCGATTAAGGATAGTGGCAATGATGACAAAAGCATTGAGCTTGCTTGGGAGTTGATACAGGAACCACGAGAGCGTGAGCGTCGTGTACGTGTGCGAGAGCGTCGTGAACTTAAGAGTGAGAGTAAGCGTGAAGAACGCGAGAATGAACCGAAGCATGAGCTTCAAGAACTTACTCTTAAGTGGGAGCGTCACGAACGTGAGAATCAACGCGAACGTGAGCGTGAACAAAAGTATGAGAGAGAGAGAAGACAGCACTGATGAAAGAGATACAGTATTGTGATCAGTTATTGGCACATAGACAACGGCTGTCTGAGAATTCTGTAGGTAGTACAGAGCGAAAGAATGAGGAAGCATCTAGCAGATTTTCGCCAAATGCCGACGAGAAGAGTAGTGCCTGTGAGATTGGCTGCCGATTCATAAGTGAAGGGAAAACGCTAGCTCCTAACGATGCCTTAGGTGCAACCGAGGCCGTTAAAGGTCGCAAGGAGAGCGACGAGGTGTTGTGCCAACAGATGACTGTAGAAACAGCTAGGCCAGCTGCGAACAAATTGGCACAGTTACCGCGTGTGTGCGTCGCTGGTAATGTTAGCGAGGTTGCTAGCGAAGGAAAGGGTACTTCTGACCCGACAGAAGCGAGCACCCATGTAGAGCCAGATGTGCGTGCAGAAGTGAAGTGCGAGATGAGCAATGCAGTTGAGGGTAATTCTCAGGATTGCGAGCTGTGTAGCTCAAGAGAATACAAGTGCATTGTTCAGGGATCGGTGCTTCTCTCCGCCAGTCTAGATAGCCTAGATAGGGATGGTTCAGTTATTAATCATTCGGACTGTGCGCGTGAGACAGCGATCGATACCGACGGGCTGTGTGTCGATGCACAGAGTGAGCTGGGCAATGTAGTAGAGGGCAGTTCGCAAGAGTGCGAGTTGTCTAACTCGAGTAAAGCCTGCTGCATTGTTCCAGAGTCGGTTGGGCTGTCCGCCAGTCGAGGCAGAGAGAATGTTGATTTAAAGGAAAATCAATCAGACTGTGCGGGTAAGAGACCGATACGGGCCGACGAAATGTGTACCGGCCAGCACGAGGCACGAGAAGGCGACATGAAAGCGAGTGCAAAGAGAAAGCGCCGTAAAAAGAAGCGCGGTAAAGACCGAAAGACGGTAACTTATGTAGCGCCGCCAAAGATGGCGAGAAACCCAAAAGGGCAGGGCGCGAGGAAAAAGATGCGGTCGTCTCGGACGATGTTGACGCATCGAAAACGTTCGAGCCACAGGTCCAAGGGGGACCGCGAAGTATGTTCTGCACGGACGAGGACAAAGGGCACGAGGCTGTTAAAGTCCTCGTCGTTCCGTAGTTCTTTTAATAGCTCAGCGTGCAGTTCGAAGAAACGCAATGTGGCAGGACGAGACCAGGTGGGGAGTAGCGACGCGGTCAGTCGAGGTCCTGTTGAAAGCGGGGCGGGAGGACGCAAATTGGCAGGAGACCGTAACGTCTCTAAGGAGCTGATAGTGAGTCAGCCCTTTTGTTGTTCCTCCGTAGCCAGAGTAGCTTTGAAACCGCGACCACCCCGGGTTCGACTCAAAGTATGAGTCAGACGTAAGCGTTTGGAAAGGCAGGCCAAGAGCCCTTCCGTAGAAATGGAGTGTGTTGTTTTTTATTTTGAGCATTGGAAAGTTTTCGCGATTTCAGACTAGGATTTCTTTCAATACGTAAAGGTATGAGCTTTGTTTATGTTTTGGTTTGAGAAAGCTCCGAGGTTTGAAAGATGAGGTTTATGTAAACATGTAGTCTCGCGAGATGCTCATTAATAAGTAGATAGGCTTTTTTTGTGTGTGTGAGTTACCTGAAGGTCAAGGTTATCGTCGAAAGGCCTATGGTAAAGCGCGTGTGTTATTTAACCTTCTTTCTTTTTAAGTGTTGAATTTTCTAAGGTTAAGCGCGTAGATTTTCAGTGAGTGCATGATTTGCACGGAGAAGCGTTCTTAGTTCCATTAGCGCGTGTCCTGTGTGGACGGAAGGAAGCAGATTTATGACTGGGTTGCTCGTGTGTGTTCAGGGCAGCCGTATTCTGACTTCTATTATAAGTCGCGTGGAACGAGTTATTAAAAGACGCATTAGTTTAAGAGTTCTGCGGAGTGTGTAAGTCCCGCAAGTTTAATTGTTCGTTTAAGTCACGTGTCCTGTAGGACTTTCAGGGAAGAAACGTGAGTAAGCGTAAATGAAAAGTTTGCCTACAACGCAAGTACGCGTTCTGTTTAGTGACCACAAGGCTAGTGCGCTTGTGATTACGTACTTGTGAGGTTGACCAGATTGTTCAGTGGCACCATTACGTGCGATAAGTACGCCACTGCGATAGATTGGAAACATGCTGTTCGTGTAGTTAGGCCACTTAGGTTATGTTCGGCTGTTTTCATTTGTTGTTTGAATCGGACCCTTTTCTTTTGCAACAACAATAGTACTCTGGTCTTGTCGGCATTCGAGGAGGAATGGATGGCTGTTTGGAAGGGTGGTTAAAACTGTTTTTTCGAAATTGGGGAACTAAAAGATCAGGGTTGATTTTGACTCAGTAATAGCCTGGCGAGTCAGGGGTGAAGAGCCTGCGCTTACGCGTGGTGCAGCGCTGTGTTGTTTGGTTTGTTTGACGTATGTTCTCCAGGGCCCAGGATCCCGAGGGTTGTCAAACGAGGCTCGAACCCAGTACCCTGAAGCTTCTTTCAGCGTTCCTCATGGCCAGCGAATTGAGTTCACCGGCCATTCAGAACAACCGAGGCGAGGACGAGCTGTTAGATATGGAGCTGTTTCCTGCGATTACTTCGAGTTCCCCAAACCACTTCGAAACGCAGCACAGCTAATTGAGGAATGCAGAAGCAGGAAAGCACATTCCAGAGGAGCGCCCAGGCAAACAAGTTGAAGGCCACAAGACAGGTGCAAACCAAGACGGCGGTAATGCGCCGTGACAGCCAGACGTGCCAGGAAGGCCCAAGCGTACCTCTTCATCGCCTTTGAAGAAGACAATTGCTATCGCTGAAGGGCCGCAGCACCGGGATCAAGTGATCAAGAGAGGAAGATCAAGCGCCGACCCTCTTCGCCGGGTATGACACCATCGCACGGGCGCCTACCATTGGCTGAAAATGGCGTCATCTGAGCGGACTCTCCTATTGGTCAAACATGACGTGACTTACAGTGCTCGAAGGGTTTATAAGAAGCCTTCCAGAGAGACCAGGACATTCCCTGATTCCCCTCTCTCGAACTTCTTGCCGCGGGCCGCAGCGTCCGAGTTGCTGCTGGCCCGTAATGACTGTACGAATGTTACTTGTCTCTCACCTCTCTGTATATAATGTAGAATAAATACTCCCAAGTTTTGTTTTTCATCCCGAAGTCCGTCCTCCAACCCCTACATTGCGCACCTCGACGAGGACGCCGATACAGAAATCCACACTGACGTCAGTAGCCTAGGCCTCGGTGCCGTCCTAGTCCAGAGGAAAGACGAACTTGAGCGAGTGATAGCTTACGCTAGCCGGTCGCTGTCAAAAGCGGAAGGCAATCCTTCTACGACCGAAAAGGAATCCCTCGCCATCATTTTGGCTACAGCAAATTTTCGCCTTTACCTATATGGCAGGCCGTTCAAACTCCTCACCGACCATCACGTACTGAGTCGGCTAGCAAATTTAAAGGACCCTTCAGGAGGCCTGGCGCGATGGAGCCTCAGCCTGCAATAATATGAAATCACTCTAATCTACAAGTCTGGGCGAGAGCAGTCTCATGCCGACTGCCTATCACGCGCTCTCGTGGACCTGCCGCCCCAAGATGAACAAGACGAGGACGCGTTTTAGGTGCAAGTGCAGATGACTTTGCCTAGCAGCAATGAGTGGACCCAGAGGTCAGAAGCCTTACTGAGTACTTTGCGTGGCAAGACCGACGTTATCCCGAGGGTAATTAGGCGCGGATTGTCTTCGTTTTTCTTACAAAACAACGTCCTCGTAAAAAAGCACTTATTACCTTCTCGTTGTGCCCGCAGCCCTCCGGTCAGATGTGCTGTACGCCCTGCAAGAGGATAGGACAGCCGAGCACCTCGGTTTTCGAGTACGCTCGCAAGAATACAAGTACTATGGACCACGCCTGACCGCCGACGTACCCCTCAACCTCAAAACATGCCGTGATGCCAGCGACGCGAGACAACGCCGACAAGGACAGCGGGTTTGGTACAGCCGATCGAGCCTCCTTGCCGGCCATTTCAGCAGATCGATATGGATTTGTTGAGACCCTTTCTAACGTCAACGTCGGGAAACAAGTAAATAGTAGTGGCCGCCAGCTACCTTAGCCGCTACGCCGAAACGAAAGCATTGCCCAAAGGTACTGCACCGGAAGTAGCCAAATTATAAAGCAAAGCTTTCTTTGCCTCCTCCTTCGACTTTCCCACTGCTGCTGCTCCTGTGGGTTGCTGTGGGCAGCTGCTGTGGCGCACACCACGTGGGGGCGTAGTTCCTAGCGTGTATATATCGGACGGGCGCGAGTCCGAGGAGGAAAGGCGACAGGGGATACTTGTTTCCATCCCACTGCATCGAATGTGCTGTTTGAACCTCACCGATGGCACCGGCTGTTGGAATCCCACCGCTGCCACCAGCTGTTGGAACCTCAGTGCTGACACCCGTTATTGCAATCGGACCGCTGGCGCCCGTTTTTGCAAATGGGTCGCAAGCCCCAAGGGTAGCGTTGGCCTGGCGGCCTGGGGCACACTGGAAGCATCCGAAGGTCTCGGCAAAGCATGAGTCGACTGCTAACAAAACAACTTGTTTATTCTAGCATCGCAAAGAGCGGGCGGTCAGGTCGACCGAAGTGGAGAGACGGGAGAGCACGTTACTCAACAGAAGAAATCGGAGCCTCTCTCCTGGCGTCCGGGGGCAGCTGCTCTTATACTCTTGGCGTCGCGGGCAAGAAGGAAGGTCACGGGACGACACCACATGACAGCGGCCACGGACGGACTGAGAGACATGTAGAGACGAGTGTAGTGACGCATCAGCCGGGCCGGCGCCGGTCAGTCCTCCTCGCTTCACACTTGGGGAGCTCCTCTCCCCGGCTGCCGCGCTTTGACAAGCGTGGGCACACACACACACACGCACACACACAAAGACACGTGGCACTGAACATGCCGGGACGCGCTCGGCGGGGATGCGTCGCGGCCGCTCCGAACGGGCCAAAATGTCCGCCGCTTTGAATGAAGCCCCGGCGTCCGCTGCATCCGCGCAGGCTACACCGCGCGTCGTACGCGAAACGTAACAGACCGCCCCGCCGGGGGAAGGAGATCCCGATGGTCAGGGGACTGCATCCGCTGTCCGGAGGGATGTCGCTCGATGATGCTCATAACCGAAGTCGGTCGTCCCTCGGCGTTTCTTGAGCGCAGCGCATCGAGAAGGCCTCGTTCTCACGTGCAGGTTCACACAGGACACTGCAAAGTGACTTCAGGAGAGTTGCCATTTTTGTTCTCTTTCCCAGCAAGCGTTAGAACTGCGTCGAAACTCAGCCGCTCAGGCAGCAAGCACGGCACAACCCTCACTAAGCCATGCCAGGCTCTTTCCCCTTTTATACTACTGCCTAGTTCCTTACAGTAGTCGAGCAGCACTCAGAACGCGTCCACAAATTGGAAAATTGCACTAGAAAGCACATCATGACTTTGAAACACCACACAAAAGCAATATGTTAAAAATCCTGCCTCAGGAAGAAAAACATCAATAACAAACAATTTTGAGGCTGATTCCCACGTTAGGGGCTTCTACTTAAGCCATCGGCGTTACCGTTGAGACTCCCCTTTTTGTAACTCACCTCAAAGGAATGTTGTTGCAAAGCGAGGCTCCAGTGCAGGAGGTGGCCATTTGTGATAGAGATGGTCTGCAGCCATTGGAGAGGGCAGTGATCCGTCTCGAAGCATGCGAAGCGGATATCGCAGCGAGCGAACGTACACTACCTCAGCTGGCGAAAACCCCGTAGCCACATGAGGCGCGGTCCTCAATGCAAACATCACCCCAGGCAGAAGCAGCTCCCAGTCAGTTTGTTGTTCAAACCACAATGCTCTCAACACGTGCTTCATGTCGGAGAGGAGCTTCTCAAGGGAATTCGACTGTGGGTGGTACACTGAGCTGTGTAACAGCTTTACCCCACACCTTTCCAGAAAGGCTGTCGTCAAAGCGCTAGTAAACACTGTGCCCTGATCTGATTGGATTTCCGCAGGAAAACCAACTCGCGCAAATATGGACAGTAGTGCACTGACTATCTCAACTGAGCTGAGTTCTTTAAGCGGCACTGCTTCAGGGAACTTTGTCGCTGGGCAGATCACAGTCAAAATGTGTCTGTACCCCGTGGCTGTTACCGGCAGAGGTCCCACTGTATCAATAACGAGCCGTCTAAAAGGCTGCGTAATGATAGGTACCAACTTCAACGGCGCCCTCGATTTGTCCCCTGGTTTGCCCACCCGCTGACAGGTGTCACATGTCTTCACAAAGTGGTCTGCGTCCCAAAAACACCCTGGCCAATAGTACTCTTACAAGAGACGGTCCTTAGTTTTCCTAACTCCTAGGTGACCGGACCACGAACCCCCATGAGACAAGCGCAACAGATCCTGACGGTAGCACTGAGGCACGATCAGCTGATCGAACTCCACTCCCCTGCGGTCTAGATACTTCCGGTACAGGACCCCACCTCTTTCCACAAAGCGAGCATTTTTCTTGGCGATACCTTCCTTGACAATGCAGCGTATGTTTTCTAGGCTGCCATCCTTCTTTTGCTCGGCTATCAAAGCCGACCGGCTGACTTTTAGCAACCTATTAAGTCCGTCTGACGTAGGCGCGATGAGCAAATCTTCAGATAGCTCTTCTAACATTCCCGTGTCAGGCATTTCCTCTCCAGTATCTGGTGCCTTTAACGCTACAGGCTCAATTTTATTCAGTTCGGGCGTGCTCTGAATATCAGCTTGCTGCGCCTCTGACCCTTTCTCATCGTTCGACAACGTCGACCCCGCAACTACCGCCTTTGCAGCGAGCTCCCGAACCTTCGATCTGGTTAAGGCCTGAACGCTAGCCTCACCAAACAAAAGCCCCTTCTCGCGCAGGAGGTGATCGGACCTGTTCGAAAATAGGTACGGGTACTGGGGGGGGGGGCAGCATAGATGACACCGCCGCCTCCGTCTCAAGTTCTCCAAAAGGTCCTTCAATAAGCACTTTTGCTACGGGCAGACACACGCTATGAGCTTCCACGGCTTGCTTAATCCATGCGCACTCGCCCGTGAACATATCGGGTTCTACGTAAGAGGGGTGAACTACATCCATCATAGCTGCGGAATCGCGAAGCACTCGGCACTCTCTCCCGTTTGGGAGGAGGTCTCGCATGTAAGGCTCGAGAAGCTTCATGTTCTCGTCAGTGCTGCATAATGACAAAAACACAACTTTTGTTTTTGTTTCTGGACACTGCGCCGAAAAGTGACCCGGCTTCTGACACGTATAACAAACGCGCGCTTGCCTCGTCTCGAACCGCTTTCTGCGTTCGGCTTCGGCTGCCGCCGTCTCCTTACGTTCGGTCGGACTGCTTTCACTCGCATCCGCACTACGTGTGTCCCCCTTTGCTCTCATGGGCGTGAACTTCGGCCTCTCAAACTTGGAGCCAAATTCACCCTTTTGACCGTCCTTAGCTCCGCGAGCCCGACGCGTCACAAACTCTTCGGCTAGCTCAGCAGCTCTAGCCACCGTACTAACGTCTGGCCTATCCAAGACCCAGTACCGCACGTTCTCAGGTAACCGACTATAAAACTGTTCTAGCCCGAAACACTGCAGAACTTTCTCGTGGTCACCAAACGCTTTCTCTTCTTTGAGCCACTCCTGCATGTTTGACATAAGCCTGTAGGCAAACTCTGTATACGACTCACTTTTGCCTTTCTCATTTTCTCGAAACTTCCGACGGAACGCCTCCGCTGACAGCCTGTACTTTTTTAGCAGACTCGATTTCACTTTGTCGAAATCCTCTGCCTCCTCTCTATCCAAGCGAGCGACTACGTCGGCCGCCTCGCCGGGTAACAAAGTGAGCAAGCGCTGTGGCCACGTTTCCCGAGAGAACCCCTGCTTCTCGCACGTTCGCTCAAAGTTAACCAGGAACAAACCAATGTCCTCTCCAAGCTTAAACGGCTGCATTAGGTCAGTCATTTTGAACAATACTCGTTCTCCTGCACCGTGTGCCTGACTTCCATTACGAGCGCGTTCCATCTCTTCCTCGAGACGCTTCATTTCCAAAACGTGATCGCGCTCTTCTTTTTCTTTCTCTTTTCGTTCTCTAAGTTCGCGCTCCTGTCTTTTTGCCGTCTCCCTCTCTTCAATGGTCTCAAGGCATTCCGACAGCTCGTCATCCTCAGCTCCTAACTCAAGAATAGCCCTTAGCAGTTCTGGTATTCTGAGTTTGTCTGAGACATCCAGACCCAACTCTCTTGCAAGCTCCAACAATTTCGGTTTGCGCAACGACTTCAAATCCATGGCTGCTCTGAATGCTGCTTTCTCTACTGCCTACTATTGTCTTGCCGCAAACTAACCCGGCAGCAACGACAACCACAATTACCAGCTCTGTTTCTGACACTAACAAAAGCCTGGCAAAACTCAGAAGAAGAAAGTCCCGCACTCACCAAACCTCGCAGCCAAGAACTCAGCGCAGTCGTTCCGCTGCAGGCAACCAGTCATCACACAGGGCTCGTTGCACTGCTCCCGGATGGTCGTTGTGCTGCTCAGCATACAGTCAACCGCATATCTTCGCTGCTGGCCTCCGTTGTCGCGATCTCACCGCTGGCAACCAGCTGTTTGAACCTCACCGATGGCACCGGCTGTTGGAATCCCACCGCTGCCACCAGCTGTTGGAACCTCAGTGCTGACACCCGTTATTGCAATCGGACCGCTGGCGCCCGTTGTTGCAAATGGGTCGCAAACCCCAAGGGTAGCGTTGGCCTGGCGGCCTGGGGCACACTGGAAGCATCCGAAGGTCTCGGCAAAGCATGAGTCGACTGCTAACAAAACAACTTGTTTATTCTAGCATCGCAAAGAGCGGGCGGTCAGGTCGACCGAAGTGGAGAGACGGTAGAGCACGTTACTCAACAGAAGAAATCGGAGCCTCTCTCCTGGCGTCCGGGGGCAGCTGCTCTTATACTCTTGGCGTCGCGGGCAAGAAGGAAGGTCACGGGACGACACCACGTGACAGCGGCCACGGACGGACTGAGAGACATGTAGAGACGAGTGTAGTGACGCATCAGCCGGGCCGGCGCCGGTCAGTCCTCCTCGCTTCACACTTGGGGAGCTCCTCTCCCCGGCTGCCGCGCTTTGACAAGCGTGGGCACACACACACACACGCAAACACAAAGACACGTGGCACTGAACATGCCGGGACGCGCTCGGCGGGGATGCGTCACGGACGCTCCGAACGGGCCAAAATGTCCGCCGCTTTGAATGAAGCCCCGGCGTCCGCTGCATCCGCGCAGGCTACACCGCGCGTCGTAGGCGAAACGTAACAGTGCACAATGCCCTCTCGAGCTCCCTCGCTGTTGCCACCTTAGCCGCTTGACAGCAGTAATTATCCGTGACTCCCCTCAGAAGCATTGCAGAAACTGCACCGCTTGCATTTCTACTAACGTGCGAGGCCAGACAAGCCCCGGATACAACTGTAGATAGGAGAAGAAGAGGGGAAGAAGGAGACGGAGTAGAAAAGGCAGTTCCCGTACAAGAGAGGGGGGAGGTAAGGTGAAAGGCAAGGAAACATTGCTAGTATACGACAGCGGATGCGGGAAAACAGGATAAGCTTAAGTTCAAAGTACGGTACAGGACGTTGGTAATATTTTTGAAAAATTAACGCCGTCCAAATATGTCAAACGGTCAAATTACGCAGAAGGGTTGAAATCTGGGCCAGTTGGTACATACTTGAACGGAAAAACCAGTCAAAAACACAAAGGACTAGAGGAGAAGTTCACGACACAACGACTGGACTATCAACTGTGGTTTATTAGCATCTGCTGCCCTTGCTGGGACTACACCGATGCTAATAAACCACAGTTGATAGTCCAGTCGTTGTGTCGTGAACTTCTCCTCTAGTCCTTTGTGTTTTTGACTGGTTTTTCCGTTCAAATTACGCAGGCCGTGCAGAAGCAGAGCCGCATTAATTAAAGCGCACAGAAGGGTCCAGGAGACACTACGGAAGCGGTCGACCATCAAACCAAGACTTCTGTGCCCGGCGATGTCATTGCTAGAGGTCGTGGATTTGATACCAATCATGGCAGCCGCATTTCGAAGGGGGCGAAATAGCAAACGCACATGCACTTAGATTTGGGAGACGTTAAAGAAGATCACTGTGTCAAAATTAATCCGCTTGGTTAGTGTGGTTTAGGCATGTATAGCCCCATAGTCCTATTCAAGTGTAATACTTCTGCCACAATGCGACCTGCCATACGTGAGGCACAGACAACGCTCAACCCTCTCAGAGGTTATAAAATATGGCGCACAACAACGCCTCAAGCAAACACCTCTCCCAGTGTGTTCCGTGTACTACGCAAACAAACAGCAGTGGTGCACGCAAGGTAACGTTTAACATCAACTCACCACTCTCATCAGCCTAAACGTCGAAGAAATTAAGCTTTAGTTGTTAACATCACCGCTAATTATCGGCAATCAAAGCATCCAGCACGGAAAGCTTTGCTTACGTCGATTCCCACAGTGCGAGGGATCTGCATATTTTTTTCGTCAACAACATCCTGCTGCGACATGGTGCGCCAGAAGTCCTCATTACTCACAGAGGGACTGCTTTCGCAGGTGAGCTTACCCAAGCCATGCTGAAGTATAACCAGACAAGTCATCGGAAGACAACTGCCCGCAGAGGAATTGCCTAACGGAATGACTGAACAAGACGCTTGTCGATAAGTTAGCAATCAACGTCGACGTTGAATACAAGACGTGGGATGCCGTCCTTCAGTACATAAACTTTGCTTACAACACGGCGGTCCGCAAGAAACAGCAAAAATCACGCCCTTCAAGCTGTTTTACGGAAGGAACTCGACGACGACTCTCGACGCCATGCTGCCGCAGGTCACCGACGAAGAATATATCGACGTCGCCACCTAGCTCCAGCGCTCCGAAGAAGTCCGACAGTTCGCCAGCCTGCGCATCAAGAATCAGCAGAAGACCAATAGCCGGCACTACAGTCTTCGATTACGATACGTGGAATATGAGCCTGGCGACTCTGTTTGGATTTGGACGCCGATACGCCGACGAGGACTTAGTGAGAAGCTTTTACACCACGATTTCGGACCCGACAAGGTCATCCGATGCATAGGCGCACTCGACTATAACGATGCGCCAGACGGCCTTTCGGCATCCCAACGGCGCCGCTCACGACCTGAAAGAGTGCATGTTGTGTGACTTAAGCCGTTCTTCCAGTGCTAACGAATTTTGGGAGTTCATATAGCTGAACTTTGGACTTTCTTTCTTGGAGCGTGTTACTTTGGACTTAATTTCCTTCCTGTTTTGTTAATTTTGTTCAATAAGTGTAATTTTGTTTTTCGCATTTCTGTTATGCTTGTTGCATCGATATGATGCTATTTGAGAGGGCGGTATTGGCTCGAGTACTTGTTTTTCTCGGCTGACGCCTTTTCACCGTCTAAAGAATGTTATCGCGCAGTGCTGGACGCGCCTGCATGTATCGGAAATTTCTGGAATGTTATCAGTTGTTTTATCTGCTGCCCGTTGTCCCCAAAACTCGTGTAATCTCTTTGCTGTGTGGCGCGAAATGTGCAGAACTTTCTAGAAAACACGTGGGCACCAGCGGCTACTCGATGGCTCATGTATAAAAGCCGACGCACTTGACCTGCACATCAGATTTTCAACGATCGCCGGCTGTGTTCGCCGCTTTCGTTGAACTTTGAGTGCAGCCTGTTTTTCTGGAAAGCCGCGCGGTGGCGTAGAGGTAGAACACCCGCATCGCGTGCAAGGGGACCGTGGTTCGAATTCCGGTGCCAGCAATTTTCCACCGGTGTAAAATAAAAAATCCGCGTGTTGAGAAAATTGCATAAAAAGGCCTGGAGTGTGGCCTGATCCCGGTAACCAGAAACGGTAACGCACTCCCTCACCAAAGCAGGATTGGCCGCCCTGGTGCAGTACTTGGCCACAACCTCCTATCAGAACACAACAATCAAACCCCGGCCCTCAGTCCCCAGCAGCTGCGAAGCAACTGACCACGGCAGCGGTCAGACCTGCGAAGCAGCAGAGGGTGCTAAGAATCACTGGCTACGGACAGGCCGCCATTGGAGTATGAACCTGGCAACGTTTAACGCTAGAACGTTATCTAGTGAGGCAAGTCTAGCAGTGCTATTGGAGGAATTAGAGGGCAGTAAATGGGATATAATAGGGCTCAGTGAAGTTAGGAGCACAAAAGAAGCGTATACAGTGCTAAAAAGCAGGCACGTCCTGTGCTACCGGGGCTTAGCGGAGAGAAGAGAACCAGGAGTCGGATTCCTGATTAATAAGAATATAACTGGTAACATACAGGAACTCTATAGCATTAACGAGAGGGTGGCAGGTCTTGTTGTGAAACTTAACTAGAGGTACGAAATGAATATTGTACAAGTTTACGCCCCTATATCCAGTCATGATGACCAGGAAGTCGAAAGCTTCTATGAAGACGGGGAATCGGCGATGGGTAGAGTGAAAACTAAATACACCATACTAATGGGCGACTTTAATGCCAAGGTAGGCAAGAAGCAGCCTGGAGACAAGGCAGTGGGGGAATATGGCATAGGCACTAGGAACAGCAGGGGAGAGTTATTAGTAGAGTTTGCGGAACAGAATAATATGCGGATGATGAATACCTTCTTCCGCAAGCGGGATAGCCGAATGTGGACGTGGAGGAGCCCGAACGGCGAGTCAAGAAATGAAATGCACGTTCATACTCTGCGCTAACCCTGGCATCATACAAGATGTGGACGTGCTCGGCAAGGTGCGCTGCAGTGACCACAGGATGGTAAGAACTCGAATTAGCCTAGACCTGAGGAGGGAACGGAAGAAACTGGTACATAAGAAGTCGATCAATTATTAGCGGTAAGAGGAAAAACAGCAGAATTCCAGATCAAGCTACAGAACAGGTATACGGCTTTAACTCAGGAAGAGGACCTTAGTGTTGAAGCAATGAAGGACAATCTTGTGAACATCATTAAGGAGTGTGCAATGGAAGTCGGTGGTAACTCCGTTAGGCAGGACACCAGTAATCTATCGCAGGAGACGAAAGATCTGATCAAGAAACGCCAATGTATGAAAGCCTCTAACCCTACAGCTAGAATAGAACTGGCAGAACTTTCGAAGTTAATCAACAAGCGTAAGACAGCTGACATAAAGAAGTATAATATGGATAGAATTGAACATGCTCTCAGGAACGGAGGAAGCCTAAAAACAGTAGAGGAAACTAGGAATTGGCAAGAATCAGACGTATGCGTTAAGAGACAAAGCCGGCAATATCATTACAGCGCTTGTCCTTGTCTGTCTTCCTTGTGTCTGTGGTTTTATTTGCGCTAAGCTACTACTCCAATTACTAATATGGATGAGATAGTTCAAGTGGCTGAGGAGTTCTATAGAGATTTATACAGTACCAGTGGCACCCGCGACGATAATGGAAGAGAAAATAGTCTAGAGGAATCCGAAATCCCACAGGTAACGCCTGAAGAAGTAAAGAAACCCTTGCGAGATATGCAAAGGGGGAAGGCAGCTGGGGAGGATCAGGTAACATCAGATTTGTTGAAGGATGGTGGGCAGATTGTTCTTGAGAAACTGGCCACCCTGTATACGCAATGCCTCATGACCTCGAGCATACCGGAATCTTTGAAGAACGCTAACATAATCCTAATCAATAAGAAAGGGGGCGCCAAAGACTTCAAAAATTAAATCGACCAGCTTACTGTCCGTTGCGTTTGATTCTGTCGAAACCTCAGCAGTCATGGAGGCATTACGGAATCAGGGTGTAGACGAGCCGTATGTAAAGATACTGAAAGATATCTATAGCGGCTCCACAGCCACCGTAGTCCTCCATAAAGAAAGCAACAAAATCCCAATAAAGAAAGGCGTCAGGCAGGGAGATGCTATCTCTCCAATGCTATTCACAGCGTGTTTACAGAAGGTATTCAGAGACCTGGATTGGGAAGAATTGGGGATAAAAGTTAATGGAGAATACCTTAGTAACTTGCGATTCGCTGATGATATTGCCTTGCTCAGTAACTCAGGGGACCAATTGCAATGCATGCTCACTGACCTGGAGAGGCAAAGCAGAAGAGTGGGTCCAAAAATTAATCTGCAGAAAACTACAGTAATGCTTAACAGTCTCGGAGGAGAACAGCAATTTACAATAGGCAGCGAGGCACTGGAAGTCGTAAAGGAATACATCTACTTAGGGCAGGTAGTGACGGCGGATCCGGATCATGAGACGGAAATAATCAGAATAATAAGAATGGGCTGGGGTGCGTTTGGCAGGCATTCTCAGATCATTAAAAGCAGGTTGCCATTAGCCCTCAAGAGAAAAGTGTATAATAGCTGTGTCTTACCAGTACTCACCTACGGGGCAGAAACCTGGAGGCTTACGAAAAGGGTTCTACTCAAATTGCGGACGACGCAACGAGCTACGGAAAGAAGAATGATAGGCGCAACGTTAAGGGATAAGAAAAGAGTGATTGGGTGAGGGAACAAACTCGAGTTAATGACATCTTAGTTGAAATCAAGAAAAAGAAATGGGCATGGGCAGGACATGTAATGAGGAGGGAAGATAACCGATGGACATTAAGGGTTACGGACTGGATTCCAAGGGAAGGGAAGCGTAGCAGGGGGCGGCAGAAAGTTAGGTGGGCGGATGAGATTAATCAGTTTGCAGGGACGGCATGGCCACAATTAGTACCTGACCGGGGTTGTTGGAGAAGTATGGGAGAGGCCATTGCCCTGCAGTGGGCGTAACTAGGCTGATGATGATGATGATGTTTTTCTGGGCACAGGTTCACCCAATAAAATTAGTATCGCCATTCACAATATATTTACTGTGTCCCTCACCGTCACTACAACGTGGCAATATCCGGACAATGACACTGGCGCCCCACAACAACAATACAAACGCCATGTTGCAATATGAAAATCCTGTACCCTTCTCTCTCGCGTTCACAACAATTCATGCAGCGCGAACTTCTTACGGCAAAGAAAATCAGCCTTGTAACGTGTGGCATGGCAACAGCTTTAAAAGCGGAGCGGTATTTGCAGCGCTTGTAAGGGGCAGTTTTCTTTTGCAGATGACATCAGGAACCGGTCGAAAGCAAGAAACAAGAATAGCAGTACTGTTCAGCCTGTTTGCTTGCGGTTTGCATGCGGCCAGTATTCGCTCGCCATCGCAATTGCGTCAGCCGCGCCTGCAGCAGGCGGCCGAGATTATTGCTCTTACAGGTTCAAGAGAGTAACAGCTTGTGGTCTATAATCCCACCGAAGAAAAAGACTCGAAGTGAGAACGTGGTAGCACAGCGCCTGCAAGTTATTGCACGTTACAGTCCATCGGTAATTGTAGATCGCCTCTCGAGTAGCCAATTTGACCTGGGCATATCCTGGATTCTACTCCATTAGATCCTACGCATTAAAAAAAACTCACGCAAAAAGCTACAGTTGGGAAGGCATTTACTTTTACTTTTAATCCATTCACACGCTGTAGTACCAAGATGCATAGACAAATCGGAACCCACACCATACCTTTTTGTGTCACGCACATCGCGCCTTGTCTGAAAATTATTTTTTGAAGCAAATCGGGGCTTTTGGAGCCACTGAATGGACGCGGAAACCAGATTACAGTGCCAGTAAGGCAATGACTTGTCAAACCCGTAGACAACTATACGGTAAGATTTAAAAGTAAGTAGAATACACAGGGCATTTTACAACTATACATTAAAACTTGGAATATCTAGCAATGATCTTCTCCTTATTATTGTTCGAAAAGCGACTCAAATCTTTGGCTTATGGTGCCTAATATCGGGGTGGAATTAATAACGTGTAGATTATTTCGAGAGCTCCGTGAACAGTTAGGATGTCATGTTGTCAGTGAACAAAGCATAAGTATTTTTCTTTAGGGCAGCACATTTCGGCAAACTTATTAGTTTGATTCTCTTAGAAAGCATTGAAACAGTGTCTTTTCTTAAGTGATGAAGTCTCAGAGCAGAACACCTTGTAAAAATATTGCAAGCTACAGTCTGTTCGCGACGGTCTGAACATGCTTCTGACCCTCGTAGCACTGTTTAAAGAGTCACTCTTAGTTCGCCGAAAATAAGGTCAACGCTAAAGTAATGCAACCGTAGCTGCTGACAGGCGGTTTGGTGAGCGGTGTATCCCATGCAGTACTTACACGGCAGAAGGTCAGCGTATCGGTTCTTGTGCTTATTCTCCGGCTTCTGGGCAACCGTCCATGGCTTCTGCTGGCCAGTCTTGAGGGTCTGGACAGCGGGATAATAGAAAAAGTACGCACTGACTAAGTATGTGTCATCCAACCAAAAGTAGCACACTGATGAAGTACAAGGACGACTGGCTAAAAGCACTACCCATTGACGTGCACAGTGCCCTTTTTCGAACAATGAAACAGAAGAACATAATGTGAGAAGTATTTTCCGCGCACCACAGACTCAGTCGAATCTGTCCCATTGTACACAAAATTGCACATGGCAATTCAGTGACCGGTATTTTGTCTACTGAATTTTAGGAGTGGTCTGCAACTCTCCCATTTCTTGTGGACATGTGTATTAGAGGAAAGAGGGCGGAAGACAATATAGCGACACTGTCTCTTTTATTCGTCGTCTTAGAGACAAATTACGTTTTCTCTGCTCCCATGGAGAGACGAATGATATCTCCCTAACATGCATAATGACAGCCTATCGGTGGAAGTGAGACACGGTGCGGTCAATTGAATGAAATTGCAGTTGAATGAAATCTTTTCAACGAATAGGATAAGGACCTGGTTAAAACGCTTGACGGGTCAGTTGGTTTGTATCTACGATAGAATGTCTAAGCGCGACTGAACGAGGACGTCAGGTTCTTTCTATGTTCTCGTTCAGTCACGTTTACACATTCTATCGTGGACGATAAGGACACTCCATAACGGGGCTTAGCTTAAGTCAGTTAGGATATCATACCGTCTCGTACAGTACTTGGTCGACAGCTGGTATCTCTGCTGCCAGAAATGTCTTCTCGTAGGTTACTTGGTCTTTTTTTCATGGCAAGTAATCGAATTGCCAACGGCGTGTACACTCGCTTGATGAAGGCTTCCTGGTGGGTAGGAAATGATGTGCAGTTATACGGCATGCCGTTCATTAGGAGCACTGGATGCCACCAGATCCAACAGAAGTCACATGCGCGGTCTTCGAAGTTCTTAGCTGATTTTGCAGCGGATACGGGTCACAATTGTTTAATTGATGTGCTCACGGTTGTTTGATTGATGTTGTGATGACACAAACAGCTAGTAGTATCATTGGAAAAGGCAGAAGATAGAAATTCAAGATGATGAGCAAAACGAGAACAATGTAAAAGCGGGAGCCAACATATCGACAAATGGGCTTGCCTTTTTCAAGGCAACATATGCGTTTCTCCAGGCACTATATATAGGTGGGGTTGTTCTATGGGGAGAGGGGGTAAGGCAGGTAAGTGCGTCAAAAACCGAACGTGTGTTCGCGGCGCGGGTGTCGAATTGAGCGAAAAGGTGTTTTGTGCACAAGGCCAGTGACACGGCCGTGTGCACAGCACTGCTGTAATACCTGCTTCGCTGGAGGTCGTGGGCTATCATGTCTCTGAACAAGATAATAAAAGGAGCAGCAGAAAACAATGCTCGTGAGAATTTTTTATAGAAATTACTCAAATGGATTACAGATATAAATAAAAGAAAAAAGAAAGGCAGGGAGAAAACCGCTAAGCAACAAAACTAACTTTTCTTCCCTATAGCTTGAAATTTATCGTAGCAGATGGATTCTAAAGCTCCCTTTGAAACGCTAATGACTATTGGTTCGCAATGTCTTGAAATTATGAATAAGGTATGATTCTCTGTACCGTCTTTCCCGTTCAGAACAGAAATTTTACTGTGAGTTGTAGAGTTTGAATTCATTAATGTTACGAGCTGGTTGGTCTAAATGCTCGGCGACGCCTTTCCGAAGTCATTTAGCTCAGTCAGCATGATGTATACGTTTAATCTGACGTTTACTGATTGCCCCGCTTGACCGATACATAATTTCTTACAGAATAAACATTCAAGCATATCGTCGCGTATACTCTGCTGAAGTATACACGCTGAATGGGGATCCAGGCGTTTGTCCTTCACGAAACGTAACCGTTGACGTGCCATGCCAAGACGAACCTCCTTCTCTTCTTCTTCAGTACCCTTGCTGTGCCACTGCATGTGGCACTACCCCCTCTTCGAAAAATAATAATAAAAGAATGAAAACATACACAGGCTTGACGTGAGAGCGCCGAGATGGCCTAGGACGAACACATAGGCTATAGTCACAATCACTGTGGTGTGCGATATAGTCACAAGGCGCTGAGGGACGAGCAACAACAAAAACGAACCTAAGCGGCTGAAGACGTCGGATTTTAGCGGCTATGATACGGTTTCAACCGCACAACATGCACAATCTCAGATTGCGGTTGTCGACGTCGGGGAGGCTGGCTTCCGTCAGGAAGGACTTCGTAATTCACGTCGCTAATCCGCTGCGACACTTTGTAAGGTCCGAAGTATCGACTCAAAAGCTTCTAGGATAGTCCTTTCGGCACACCGGAGTCCAGACCAAAACTTGATCGAGAGGTTGAAACTCGACTTGTCGATGGTTGAGATTGTAACGTTCTGCATCGATGCTCTGTTGTTTTATGTGCACTCGGGCAAGCTGACGGGCTTCTTCCATTCGTTGCACGGAGTTCAGCATCTTGGGCGAGATCGAGGTGATAGATGTTGTCGCATGGCAGCATTGCTTCTAACATAGTCTTCACTTCACGGCCGTAATCGAGGTAAAACGGCGTGAAGCGTGTTGTTTCTTCCGTAGCAGTATTATAGGCAAACGTTACGTATGGGAGTATCTCGTCCCACGTTTTGTGTGTACGTCTACGTACATAGACAGCATGTCAGTCATCGTTTTGTTCAGTCGTTCGGTCAAGCCGTTTGTCTGCGGATGATAGGCAGTTGTCCGTCGATGGGTTGTGCAGCTGAGTTTAAAAACGTCTTCAATGAGCTGCGCTGTAAAGGCTTTGCCTCGGTCTGTGATGACGTGCGATGGCGCGCCATGCCGTAGGACGATGTTCTGTATAAAAAACTGGGCAACCTCGAAAGCTGTGCCTCGAGGCAACGCCTTTGCCTCAGCATATCGCGTTAAATAGTCTATGGCGACGATTATCCACCTGTTGCCACAAGATGACAGTGGAAACGGGCCGAGAAGATCCATGCCGACCTGTTCGAAAGGTTTGCCAGGTGGGTCGATCGGATTCAGCAATCCCGCAGGCTTCACAGCTGGCGATTTTCGGCGCTGGCATTCACGGCAGGCTTGGACATACCGCTTAACACACTCGGCAAGTTTCGACCCGTAGTAGGATTTGCGCACTCTATCAAGCCTTCGCGTAAAACCCAAATGGCCAGACGGAGACTCGTCATGACAGGCGAATAAAACTCCGGCACGGAGGTCTGCTGGAACGACCAAAAGGTATGTCTTCTTGGTGGCAGCGGAGTTCTTCTTATACAAGACGCAATGTCGTAAACAAAAAGACGACAATCCTCGAGCGATGTGCTGGGGTATTGATGGGTTTTGTCCTTCCAGATGTACGAATATAGGTCGTAGTGAGTCGTCTGCGCGCTGCCGTGTGGACAAATCAGTAAAGCTTACGGCCACAAAAGAAAACGCCGTCGTCCTCAATGTCTTGGTCGGTAGTGTCGATAGGGGCGCGCGAGAGCGCGTCAGCCTCTTCGTGTATGCGGCCTGGCTTGTACACGATGGTCACGTCGTACCCCTGCAACGTAGACTCCACCGTGCCAGTCGTCCACAAGGGTCCCGCAGATTTGCAAGCCAACATAACGAGTGATCATCGGTTACAACTTAGAATGGGCGGCCGTAGAGGTAAGGTCGAAATGTGGCCAGCACCCATACGACGGCAAGGGAATCTTTCTCCGTAATGGTGTAGTTGGTCTCTGCACGCGATAGTGTGCGACTTGCGTAGGCGATCACTCTTTCAATACCTTCCTGCCGTTGTACAAGGACCGCGCCAAGACCAACATTACTGGCGTCTGTATGAACTGCCGCGTCCGCCTCCTCGTCAAAGTGGGCCAGAACTAGTGCTGACACCAGAACCTGTCGAAGTTCAGTGAAACAGTCTCTTGCCCAGACGAACGATACATCGTCCCTCGTGAGTCGAGTCAGCAGCTCCGTCATCTTCGAAAAGTTTCGATGAAACGTCGGTAGTATGCGCGAAGGCCCAGGAAGCGTCGGACACCTTTCTTGTCGGTCGGTGTTGGAAATTTGGCTACAGCGGCAGTTATCGCGGGATCAGGGCTAACGCCTTCCGCGCTGACCACGGGTCCCAAAAACATAAGCTCCTTGTAGCCGAAGTGACATTTCTGAGGCTTAAGGGTGAGGTTAGCCGATCGGATGGCTTCGAGAACTTGCCGTAGTCGTTTCAGGTGGTCGTCAAATGTCGCCGAAAAAACAACCACGTCGTCGAGGTAGACGAGGAAGGTTTGCCACTTCAGACCAGCGAGAACGGAGTCCATCATTCGCTGGAAAGTTGCTGGTGCCGAGCAGAGCCCGAAAGGAAGTACTCTGAATTCGTAAAGGCCATCTGGAGTGACGAAAGCAGTTTTTTCGCGGTCTCGTTCATCTACCTCAATTTGCCAGCAACCGCTCTTTAGATCGAGAGACGAAAAATACTAAGTTCGCCGCAACCTGTCTTAAGAGTCATCGATACGTGGAAGTGGGTACACGTCCTTCTTGGTGACATGGTTGAGGCGTCGATAATCAACACAGAAACGAAGCGTTCCGTATTTTTTCATGACCAGAACGACCGGTGACGACCACGGACTGTGCGAAGGCTGAATGACACCATCATCTAGCATCTCCTTGACTTGGGCTTGAATTGCCTCACGTTCTTTCGGCGAGACACGATAAGGCTGTTGTTTGATCGGGCGTGCGTCAGCGGATGCCGTGATTCGGTGCTTCGTGATTGGCGTTTGGCCCACCTTAGTAGACCGAGCGAAGCACGCGCGGAATTCGTTCAAGAGTTCCTGCAGTGCGCTCTTTTGGTCGTCCGAAAGCTCGGAGTATACATCGATGTCTCTGAGCGAACCGTCGCATGTGTCCACTTCAGAAGCAAAGCACTCGACGATGTCCGTTGATGGTTCGGCGTAGGCGACGGCAGTGCCACGAAAAATGTGCCGATGCTCAAAGGTAAAGTTGGTAACGAGGACCGCTGTCTGGCTATCACGAAGTTCCACAAGGCTTCGCGCTACACAAATACCTTGGGCCAGCAACATGGAAATGTTGCCTTCTACAATACGTCACCGTCTTGTAGCTCGCCGGACTTTACCGGAACCATAACACTCGCACGCGGCGGTATCGTGATGCTCTCGTCCGAAACGTGACGTGCCAATCTGTGTCCAACGGCGTCGGTCTGTGTTGTTGCCCTTTGCGTCGAGAAAGTTATGCAGCGCTCGCGGAGGTCAATAATGGCGCCATATTCCCGGAGAAAGTCCATCGCAAGAATTAAATCGCGGGAACACTCGCCTAGAACCAGACAAGTGGCGAGAAAAGCAGCACCGTGAATTTCTACTCTCGCCCTGCATAACCCAAGCAGTGTGACAACGTGGCCACCTGCCGTACGAACTGGTGCCCCATTCCAGGGCAACGAAACTTTTTTTTCGGGACGCTCGCCAGTTTGCCACTAAGAATGGAGTAATCGGCGCCGGTATCTACATGTGCACTCATTTTTCTGTCATCGATCAACACAGGTAAGCCCAGTGAAATCTTGTTGGCGGGAACTGGTTCTGGCGTCATCGTGTTCTCGTTGTTCTGCGGTCGGCACGATGCGAGGTCTTCGGCGCATCGAGTATCAGCGGCCCTGCCTAGGAAGGTCGCTGACGTCAGTTTTCCCGGCGTGTACTTGGTGATCTCCCTTGCGTCGTCCTCGAAGTGGTATCACGAGCAGGGAAATATCGCCGCGGTGAGGGTGAGCGTGACTGCCGCTGAGATGTACCCGGCCTGCGCTGTAGTTCGATGAATTCTGCGATGTCGGGAGGCTTCTAGCCAAACCTAGGTCGAGGCGAATCAATGGAAAAACCCCGCAGGCCGAGTCGTCGATAGCGGCGCTCCCGATACACATGACCAGCTTCGCCGCAGTGGTAGCACATCGGTCGTCGGCCGGTTGCTCGCCAAACCTCTGATTTACTTACGGGTGTTCGGCGGTCGTCGAAGTACGGTAGCGGAGTTGTCGGAGCGGCTTGCGCCGATTGTAACGCGAGTGGCGACGCAACATAAGTAGGTGCGAAAGCTTGGGCGGGGCTCCGTGACGTTTCTGCGTAAGTCTTGCGCTGGGACCCACTTGGCAGAGGTGGCGCTTCACTGCTGGAAAGAGATGCCTGTAGTGCCTGCTGTACTTCGTTGCGTACGACGCTGGCGAGGGAGCTTACTGGCGGCGGCAACGTACCGTGTTGCTTCTGCAGCTCGTCGCGAACCACTGAGCGAATCAGCTCGCAAAGCAAGGCGACGTCGCACCCGAAGCCTACGGGCGTATCCGGAGTGCAGGCAGAATTTACTTGTCGCTTGTACATGTTCGACCTTTGCTGAAGCGTCTTCTCCATTGCGGTGGCTTCGGTGAGGAACTCCGCGACAGTCTTGGGCGTATTCCGAACAAGGCCGCCGAAGAGCTGTTCCTTTGCGCCTCTCATCAGATGACGCACCTTCTCTTCCGACATGCTCGGATCGGCACGCTGAAAGAGACGCGTCATGTCCTCCACGTACGTCGTGACGCTCTCGTTGGGATTATGGACGCGTGACTGGAGGGCTCGCTCCGCTTTTTCCCGGCGATCGGGGCTGGAGTAAGTCTCCAGTAGCTTGCACTAGAATTCAGGCCAGGATGACAGGGCACTTTCGCGGTTCACAAACCAAGTGCGAGCACCATCCTGGAGGCTGAAGTAGACCTTCCTGAGTTTAGCGTTGTTGTCCCACACGTTAAACGCAGCCACGCACTCGAACTCCGCGAGCCAGTCTTCCACGTCTTCAAATATGTCGCCATGAAAAGCCGTCGGCACTTGGGGGTTCAGCAGCGTTACGTAAGTCGGTGTCACCCTTTCCGTAGAAGTCGCAGCGGTCGTAGTCATCACTTTTTCCGGGAGGTTTCCAAATTCTGGGGCCAGGCCTCGGATTCACCGGCTTGTGCGGTGAACTGGAGTCAACTCCAACTGTGCGAGGTTCTTGCTGCCCAGTGGGGTCTCCTGCATAAGTTGGGTGTACCCAGCAAGCTCCACCAAATTGTCACGTATACTCTGCTGAAGTATACACGCTGAATGAGGATCCAGGCGTTTGTCCTTCATGAAATGCAACGGTTGACGCGCGATGCCGAGACGAACCTCCTCTTATTCTTTAGTCCCCTCGCTGCGCCACTGCATGTGGCAATATAAATCACATCCGAACTTGTACAACTAAACCTAGTTTTCACTTCGTGTGTATAACTGTTTGTTGTGCTTTTAAATTTAACGTCACTTTGAAGGTGCTTGCAGGTTTTGCACTTGGGGCGACAACATACATTTATTACGGGGGAATGATGTTGGCTGACTTTTGCGTGCACATTAACATTAGTGTAAGCGCATTACCCGACTTTAGCAGCCATTGCGATCGCTTTTATCGCAGTATTAAATTTACTGCTCACCACTTTCCTCGTCAAATTAACTTCCTCGACACGACGGTCTACATAGAAAACAGAAAACTGAGAACGACCCTCTACAGGAAGCCTACGGATAGCCAGCATTGTTTAGACTACAACATTCATCATCGGCGACACTCAAAGCAAGAAATTTTTGTCGGACAAGCGAAACGAATATGAAGAATCTGCAGCGAAGACAACGATTATATCTACCACTAGATAACCTTAAAAAAAACGCTACCAGAACGCAGCTATCCACAAGGTACTATCGACAGAGCTTATGATGTCACGTCAAGATGAGAGAGACAGACAGACAGACAAAGAACATTATTAATGGTCCTGAGGAACCGGCGTTAGGGTACCCCCCTTTTCAGGGAGTCCCCGTAGCCGTCGCGGGCCGCACCCACGTCGGGGTCGGAAGATCGTGGTCTTCCGCCCTGTCGCAGGCCCTCTGGACAGCCCGTAGTTGCTCTGAGAGGTCGCCGCTCTTAAGGGCTGCCTCCCAGCCGGTTAGAGTGGTTAGCGATGAGCTGCGTAACGCAGGGCATTGCCAGAGCATATGGGACAAGGAGCAGTACGCCTCCCCACAGTCTGGACAGTGGGGTTCTACGTTAGGCGCGAAGTGACTGAATCTGCCCCTGGAGGGAAATGACCCCGTCTGAAGCATGCGAAACGCCGACGATTGTGGTCTATTAAGTTTAGGGTGTGGTAGCGGAAAGGCCCGCCGAGCAAGTTGATAATGTGTCAAGACTTCGTGGAAGGTGAGAAGCGAATCCCTATACAGCCCTAAGTCGCCGCCCGTGAGTCCACCTGAACCGCCGCGGTGTGTAAGACCTCGCGCACAGTCATGGGCCAACTCATTGGCGTTAACAAGCTCAGAGTGTACATTGATTCCCATATGGGCCGGGAACCATTTGATGCTATGAAAACCAGCAGCCCCCTCGCTGCCGAGGATGGCCGCCGCCTCCTTTGAGATCGAGCCGGAGGCGAAAGCTCGGGCTGCCGATCTGGAGTCTGTAAAGATATTGGAACGCAGAGGGTCCTTCAGTGCTATAGCTATAGCAACTTGCTCGGCTACTGTTGAAGAAACCTTCCGCACGGATGCTGAATTAATGAGAGTGCCATTACAGTCAACCGAAACTACGGCATAGTGATCAGAGCACTCGTACTGGGCGGCATCAACGAAACATGCCAGATTCGGAGTGGCAGCAGCCGCTTTTAACAGAGAACGAGCCCTGGCTACCCGGCGCCCTACATTGTATTGAGGGTGGACGTTACGTGGCATGGGATCTACCTTGAACGTATCTCGGACCATGGGTGATAGGGTCACGTTGCGCTCCGTGATTTCCTGGTGACCGCATCCAAGATGAGAGAGACAGTCGCAATAAACTAAGAAACAGCCTACACGAGAAAGTGACAGACCACCAGCCTTTATAAAAAATATTCTAACGCCCTCACCCACTTGAGCAACCTCATCCGCATTAGTAATTATATTGCCGGCTTTGTCTCTTACAGCGTACATCTGATTCTTGCCTATTCCTGGTTGCTTCTTCACGGCTTTTAGACTTCCTCTGTTATTAAGAGCATGTTCAATTCTATCCATAAGGAAGTATAATATGGATATAATATGGCCGTAACCATGCTGATGATGATGACCTTAGTAACTTGCGAATCGCTGATGATATTGCCTTTCTTAGTAACTCAGGGGACCAGTTGCAATGCATTCTCCCTGACCTGGAGAGACAAAGCAGAAGAGTGAGTCTAAAAATTAATCTGCAGAAAACTAAAGTAATGTTTGACAGTCTCGAAAGAGAACAGCAGTTTACGATAGGTAGCGAGGCACTGGAAGTGGTAAGGAAATACATCTACTTAGGGCAGGTAGTGACCGAGGATTCGTATCATGAGACTTAAATAACCAGAAGAATAAGAATGGGCTGGGGTGCGTTTGGCAGGTATTCCCGGATCATGAACAGCAGGTTGCCATTACCCCTCAGGAGCAAAGTGTATAACAGCCGTGTGTTACCAGTACTCACGTAAGGTGCAGGAACCTGGAGGGTTACGAAAGGGGTTCTACTTAAATTGAGGACGACGCAAAGAACTATGGAAAGAAGAATGATGTGTGTCACGTTAAGGGATAAGAAAAGAGAAGATTGGGTAAGGGAACAAATGCGAGTTAATTATATCTTAGCTGAAATCAAGAAAAAGAAATAGGCATGGGCAGGACATGTAATGAGGAGGGAAGATAACCGATGGTCATTAAGGGGTTACGGACTGGATTCTAAGGGAAGGGAAGCCTAGCAGAGGGCGTCAGAAAGTTAGGTGGGCGGATGAGATTATGAAGCTTACAGGGACAACATTGCCACATGACCGGGGTAGTTGGAAATGTATGAGAGAGGCCTTTGCCCTGCAGTGGGCGTAAGCAGGCTGATGATGATAATTCTAATGCCCTCTCAAACATACATAAACAGCCTACAAAAGTACCACCCAGTATTACCAAGTAACAAGCGTCTGACAAGAGCGTTCCCATATGTACCAAGCCTTACATATTGCCGCAGCAGAAACATTAAAGACATGGCACGCAAAAGTCGGCCACTGTCATTCTCTCGTAATAAACGCAGTTGACGCCCAGGTGCAAAACCAGCTGGCACCTTCAATGTGACATTAAAATTAAAAGCACCACAAATAGTTATACACACCAAGTCAAAACTAGCTTTAGTTGTGCAAGTCCGGATGTGATTTAAATCCTTCAATGTTCTTTCTGTAAGCAACAATATATTGGCGAAACAGGACAATCAATGAACGTCAGATGAAATGGACATCGCGTGGACACAGCTAAAAAGCCTCCCAACGCCGTCGCCAAGCATTTCCACTGAACAACTCATAACTTTGATGAACCTGAACTCTTCATCTAGTAGTCCGATTTCCGTTCTGACAAAGGAAGACAATACAGAGAATCATACCTTATCCGTAAGCTGAAGACAGGGCAACCAAAATGTTTCAAACAGAGCTTTAGAATGTATTCGGTATGCAAAATTTCAAGCTATAGGCAAGAGCACTTAGTTTGGTTGCTTATCGGTTTTTCCCTCTTTTTCTTTCCTTTTTTTTTCTTTTAGTTATATTGCTACGACGTGAGCAGGGCGAGGAGAAGCGTAAGAAGACGTGAGCTGGTGCGGCCTCAGGACGCCACCTTGACTTTACCATCAATCTCGACCCTTGAATAAAGCCGGTTTAACATTAACCGTAACAGTTTTGATTACGAAAAAGCGTTTGATTCTGTCGAAACCTCAGCAGTCATGGAGGCATTACGGAATCAGGGTGTAGACGAACCGTATGTAAAAATACTGAAAGATATCTATAGCGGCTCTACAGCCACTGTAGTCCTCCATAAAGCAAGCAACAAAATCCCAATAAAGAAAGGCGTCAGGCAGGGAGATACGATATCTCCAATGCTATTCACAGCGTGTTTACAGGAGGTATTCAGAGACGTGGATTGGGAAGAATTGGGGATAAAAGTTAATGGAGAATACCTTAGTAACTTGCGATTCGCTGATGATATTGCCTTGCTTAGTAACTCAGGGGACCAATTGCAATGCATGCTCACTGACCTGGAGAGGCAAAGCAGAAGAGTGGGTCTAAAAATTAATCTGCAGAAAACTAAAGTAATGCTTAACAGTCTCGGGAGAGAACAGCAATTTACAATAGGCAGCGAGGCACTGGAAGTCGTAAGAGAATACATCTACTTAGGGCAGGTAGTGACGGCGGATCCGGATCATGAGACGGAAATAATCAGAAGAATAAGAATGGGCTGGGGTGCGTTTGGCAGGCATTCCCAAATCATGAACAGCAGGTTGCCATTATCCCTCAAGAGAAAAGTATATAATAGCTGTGTCTTACCAGTACTCACCTACGGGGCAGAAACCTGGAGGCTTACGAAAAGGGTTCTACTCAAATTGAGGACGACACAACGAGCTATGGAAAGAAGAATGATAGGTGTAACGTTAAGGGATAAGAAAAGAGCAGATTGGGTGAGGGAACAAACGCGAGTTAATGACATCTTGGTTGAAATCAAGAAAAAGAAATGGGCATGGGCAGGACATGTAATGAGGAGGGAGGATAACCGATGGTCATTAAGGGTTACGGACTGGATCCCAAGGGAAGGGAAGCGTAGCAGGGGGCGGCAGAAAGTTAGGTGGGCGGATGAGATTAAGAAGTTTGCAGGCACGGCATGGCCACAATTAGTACATGACCGGGGTTGTTGGAGAAGCATGGGAGAGGCCTTTGCCCTGCAGTGGGCGCAAGCAGGCTGCTGCTGCTGATGATGATGATGAATCTGACGAGATTACTTACAGCTCCATTACAGTTCTAAGCGAGGAGGAGCAGTCTCATACTAGCAATCCCCGGCATTAACCGTAACAATATATTTATTTCATTTCAATAAATTTTAGTTTAGTTTCACGAGCACCCTTTTCTGCATCTCCTTCTATTATCTCTTTCAGAGACACGATATCTAACGACCTGCCGCGAAGCCGGATATAGGGGGAGCTGTGCACACGGCCGTGCCGCCGGCTCTGTGCACAGCACTCCTCTATCTCAATTCTACACCATCGCTGATAACACACCTTCGGTTGTTCCCGCACCCATCCGCCTTAGCCGCTCTGTCCTTTAGAAGAACCCTACCTATACATACTATGCTAGGGAAAGCATATGTGGCCTTGAAAAAGAGAAGTCCGCTTGTCGAAACGTTGGCTCCCGCCTTTACCTTGTTCTCGGTTTGCTAATCATCTGGTAATATTATTGTACTTCATGAATTGTTTGGTTTTGCTGTAGTTGAATCCAGTGCCACGATTGGAAAGAAACTTCCTAGGTTTCCCAGCGAGGAAAGTGCTCTTGAGGCTGTGTTTTCAGAGACCCAAGTGATCGATGGAGGTTTGTACGAGCTGGAACTACTTGAGTGCTGGCTTATTTCTTGTTCAAAAGCATAGAGAACAGCATCAATGTGTGGCATATAGTCTGGGAAGCCTGAGCATTTGAATGTTTATATTTGAGACACGTGGTGATACTCGCTACTATGCCTTCGTTCAGGCTAGTTTGGCCGGTAATGTCCGGTGACGATATATAATATTGATGAAAAAAAAACATATACCGCTTCCTCAGTGCCCAAGAAAGCGAAATTGATCTTAGTCTTGCAAGAGAGGTACTTCTCTTAGAAAAAAAATTATGGAAGCGCCTGGTGAATCCACAGAAGCACTTTTTGCCCACTTTGCCGAATTCACATTTTAGTTAGCTACAACAGGAAAGTTGTAGTGGCTACGGCTCTAAACATATTTCCGTTGCTTTTCTTAATATTCAACCGCGACATACCTAGCAGGATTTCATCAACAATCCGCATATTCACAGATGACTACGTACTTTACCATCACGTTAATAGCTACCAAGATTACGTACATCTGAAGAATGGCTTAAACCTAATTGAAAACTGGTGCTCAAAGTGGATGATGAAGCCTAATGTTTCAAATGGATATTAATGCGTGTCTCGGAAACGGTTAAATTAAAATTATAGAGCTGCATGGCCTTTCCGTCCCGACGTGGGAGCGGTAAACTGCGAGCGAATCGCTCGCATCCGTCCGTCCGTTCGTCCGTCCGTCCGTCCGTCCGTTCTCGTTACACTCGACCCCGGTATCCCAGGTACAAGAACACTTGCACCTTGACGCCCTAAGAATACAAGCCTGGGCAGAAAATTTAGTAAATGCTGCAGCAGACGCGTCGAGATTTCATCAGAAAGAATTTATCTTTGTCACCAAACTCTGTTATACAATTGGCTTACGAAACATGCGTGTGCGCACAAAGCTCTAATGTGCTTCATACATTTGTAATAACCCACGTAACATTTACCTCACACCCACCACAGTGAGCAGGTGCGCTGCACAATTTACATGTTCTTGTTAAGATTACAAGCACAGTTTCAGTGAAATAAAATGTTCCCTCAGTCTCTATTCTGTAGCATACCGATGACGAATCTGCCTATTTCACAGGATATACTATACTTTGCTACATTTACATGGAGCGCTGCTTCTACCATCCGTCTGAACTTGTCGTCTTTACGATTCAATCAGCGTTCCGCAATCTCACGGTTCTACTACCAACTCGTTTTTGCCTATTACTTTAGCTGAATGGAATAAACTACCCTAAGAAACGTAAGCACGTAAAACACAACTTATGTGATCATTGTATTAGCTACACCCCAGCTTTCCTGTTGCTTGCTCAATGATGGCTTGTTTTTCCATCTTGTTTTTCTGTACCAAGTGTTTCTCAAATGCGCTTTTCGCTCCATTGTTTGTAAGATGCGTAATATATTTTTTCAAGTTTGTTTTTAGTGGTCTCTATTAAACCGTGTGCTTCCTATGTTGTTTGTCAGCTTCTTTTGTTCATTAAATCACTTCCTACATGTTTTCGCCCACTTTTTATTTTGCATCACTCACCAATTTTAGTGCGTTATGTATATGTGCTCCCCCTCCCGGTTATGCAATATCCAAGCAGGGACCTTTAAGGTGTCAAGGTGTTTATTGACAGAGTACGCAAGGAGTGAGAGGTCGAACTCGGTGCGGTAGTCAAACCCTGCGAGCAGTACCTCGCGCATGGTAGGCGCTATGGTCCTGTGGACGATGTGACACTCCTTCAGAAGCGACGTCACGACTTCAGACAGAAAAGTGCGGCCTCGATCACTAAGAAATTCCAGAGGGGCTCCGTGACGAAGAACAAAATGCCGCAGTATGAATGATCCAACGTCTTGGACAGTGGGATTGGAAGTGCAGCGGTTTCTGGATAGCGTGTGACATGACCTACTGCAACGATAATCTAGCGGTTGCCAGCCCCGGAACCAGGAAGTGGACCGTAAAGGTCGATTGCGACGCGATCAAAAGGACTGGACGGACAAGGAAGTTAGGATGGATAGTTGGGCGTGTTGGTTAAGCATGATTTCTGAAGTGAAGGCGCTAAAATGACGGAGGAGTGAGAGGTCGAACTCGAAAACACGAAATGTCGTGTTTTCTGCCCCGTGCAAGCTCTCTAAGCTATGTCGAATGACCAACCCTTATTCCCGCAAGGCACCGGCCTGTGCTACAAAGCACGAAAACAAATACGTAGATTGTCAGGCAGGAGTTGTTTATGAGATTCCTTTAGATTGTGGAAAAAAGTACGTAGGCCAAACAGAGCAGTGCCTGAATGATAGGCTGAGGTAACACAATAACAAAGTGAACAATGGGAGGGAGGGCCACTTGGCAATTCATTGTAGAAATTGCAGATGTAAGCCAGACTTCCACGCCTGCGCTGTGGTTGCCAGAAGCCGTGACAAATGGGTTAGATTATTAAATAAGGCAAAAAGAATCATTGAAGCAGCTGATAACTGCGTAAGTGTTGCATCCATATCACTGTCACGCAAAGAACTGCTTTACTTGAACGCGAATGCGCCCTGAGAGACTGTGATTGCGCTCGTAGTATAAATCGGTGGCGTTTTTTCACGATTAAACATTGTTGGAAGTGGCGCCCTGTGTGTGTGTGTGTTTCTTCTTTGTACTGCGTCATTTTAGCGCCTTCACTTCAGGACAAGGAAGCGGCTGCAAAGGTGCGGCAGTGGAAATAGGGACCGACTATCGGCGCTGGCAGTCGAGAGAGCAGCGCACGTACCTGCCAAACAACTTGTACATGACAGGCCAAAAATATCGGAGCTTAAGGCGAATGTAGGTCTTTAACACGCGACCGTGTGCACATTGGGGATCAGCGTGAAAGGATGCGCATAAATCAGCCCGAAGATGTCGCGGTATTACGAGGAGCCATTGCCGATCCTCGGGGTTATAGTTGCGACGGTAGAGGAGTTGGTCGCGAACAACAAAGTGATGCGCCTGCCGCCGTAGCATCCTAGATGCTATAACAGTGGCAGGATCAGGGAGAAACTCCAAAGTTAAAAACTCCACGGGCCTTTGTTCTGCTCAGAGCGCATCTCATCGATGGCAAGTGCTGACAGGACAAAGTTGAGTGGGCAAAGACTGTCAGGTGAAATGGGCGAGCGGGAGAGAGCGTCGGTATCGGTATGCTTGCGTCCAGAGCGGTGCACGACCCGGATGTCGTACTCTTGCAAACGGAGTGCCCAGCGTGCGAGGCAGCCAGAGGGGTCTTTCAATGAGGAGAGCCAGCACAGCGCATGGTGGTCCGTTACTACATCAAATTGGCGGCCGTATAAGTAAGGCCGAAATCTCATAAGGGCCCAGACTATGGCTAAACACTCCTTTTCTGTAACAGAGTAGTTTAGCTCCGACTTTGTCAGCATGCGGCTAGAATAAACAACGACGTATTCTTCAAGACCACCTTTGCGTTGGGCAAGAACGACCCCAAGGCGGACTCCACTAGCATCTGTATGGACCTCAGTTGGGGCAGCCGGGTCAAAATGTCGCAAAATAGAAGGAGAGGTGAGCAGATGGCGAAGGGTCGTGCACGCGTCATCGCACGCTTTCGACCAGGGGGATAGGGCGTTGTCTCCAGCCAGCAGTTGATTCAAAGGGGTGATGATCATAGTGAAGTTCTTCACGAAGCGGCGAAAATAGGAGCAGAGGCCTGCGAAACTGCGTGGTGTCTTCAGGTTGGTGCGTTTGGGCAGCTCCGAAACTGCAAGGAGTTTTTCAGGATCCGGAAGCACACCTTCTTTGGATACAACGTGGCCAAAGATGGTAAGCTTACGGGCAGCAAAAAAGCATTATTTTTACATTAAGCTGCAGACCAGCCTTAGTAAGGCAGCTCAATACCTTCCTTGGTCGTTGCAGGTGAGTCACGAAATTAGGTGAGAACACAACGGCATCATCTAGGTAGCACAAACACGTGTGCCACTTGAGGCCACGCAAGATGTTTTCCATCATACGCTCGAAAGTATCGGGCGCATTACACAGGCCGAATGGCATGACATTAAAGGGACACTAAAGGGAAACAATAAATCAGTTTAGACTAATAAAGCATTGTTTGAGAAACCTGCAGGCACTCATTTCAAGAAAATAGTTTGAATATTAGATGAGAAAATGAAGGTCCAAGTATCAGTATTTGAATTTCGCGCCTAAACGCCAGCGCCGGTACGTCAGCGTGACGTCAGGGATTCCAAAGTTTGTTTTCGCATTTCGGCCGCGTTGGCTGAATAAAGGTTCCCGAAACTTGGCATGTTTAATGTTTGGTTCCTTTAGAACACAATGTAGTCAATCTGTACCGCTATATATAATTAGTAGGCCCTAGAAGATGCCATCAAAATCCAAGACGTCACAGCCCCCAGGTGCGGGAACTCAAGTAGGCGTCGCCACCCGCATTTCGTTCTTGCGCTTTTTCTGGCTTACCAAACGTCTTATCGTTGCAAGAGTGGTGTTTTTGGTGTTGTATAACGGTGATTTACTGATGCAGAAGAAATCACTTTTCACTTTAGTGTCCCTTTAAGTTGGTATAATCCGTCCGGTGTGACGAAGGCGGTTTTCGAGCGCTCAGCCTCTGCCATGGGGACTTGCCAATATCCAGACCGCAAATCCAAAGAGGAAAAGAACTCGGCACTTTTTAAACAGTCAAAAGCATCTTGTATGAGCGTCATTTTGTTAAGGCGTCTGTAATATACGCGGAAGCGAATAGAACCATCTTTCTTTTTTACGAAGACGATTGGCGACACCCACGGGCTGTGGGTCTGCTCAATCACGCCACGCTGAAGCATATCGCTCACTTGTTCGTCGATGACACGGCGACACATGGTATGGATGCTGCCGGAGTGGGGCGGGCGAACCGGTGTCGATGCTGTGCGATACTGTGGTGGTGCGGCCGAGATAATGTTGATGGCAGTCGAAGGAGGCGGTAAATTCGCGTAGGAAGCTGATAAGATGCGCGCGTTGTGTGGTTGTCCGATCACCGGAGATTGACTGATGAAAGCCGTCCAACGGCTGGCGATGAGCCCTGCCGAGGGCAGCGAGGACGTCGAATGTGCGTCGTCGGGAGCATCGAAGAGCATTGAAGAATCCACAGTTTTCACGTAACCGCGGCACTTTCCGCGATGCAAAGTAATCGGCAGAAAATACACATTGCACGCACGCATGACACCACGTCCAGCATAGAGGGCGATGACGGCAAAGCGCAACGGAAAGGAACTGCGACGAACGAAGAAGTCACATGGCGTGAAAAGCACAGTTGCGTAACGTGCTGATGCGCAAGATACGGGGACAACGGCGGCTGACTGCAGAGGGATATTAGTAACTTCGGCCACAAGCATTTTTGTAGACGTCACGGGATCTTGGCCCATGGCTTCATCGGCAAGAAAAGACAACTCCACTTCGGCGCGGGCGCAGTCAATGATGGCGTTGTTTGACGAAAGGAAATCCCAGCCTAGGATAACATCGTGGGAGCAGGACGGAAGCACAACGAATTCAATGATATGAAGCCACTCCTCGATGACAACACGTGCAGTACAGGCTCCCAATGGTTGGACAGGCTGTGCGTTCGCAGTACTCAAATACACTCCGGAAAGTGACGTCGTTACTTTTCCTATTCGCCGGCAAAGTCCTCCGCATAACACCGAAATTGCTGCGTCCGTAACGACCAGTGGGAATGTTCGGATCCCTTCGACGTATACCTCAATGATGTTGCAGGGGTCATTTCGAGGCTTTTGGTAAATCGAAGGGGACGTAGTTCTCGTCTCGAGAACTGGGACACTTAGTTTCACTGTGACAGAGGGCTTGGCCAGCGTCTCATCGGTTAGATGGAGCGACGGCGTGGGGATGGGAAACGAGGAGCATTGTTGAGAACACGGGTTTCATCCGGCGGCACAGGAGATTGTAGCTGTCGAGGGGCGTAAGTGCTCATGGGTTGGCGGTTATAAATATGCAGCATGCAGCGTTCACAAAAGCGGAACACGTGTCCCGGAATAACACAATGGTAACAAATTGGGCGGTTGTCCGCGGTACGCCAAGGATTTGGCTGACGTGGTAGCTGTGGTGTAGGCCGTGAGAAAGGAATAGGGGACGGTCGAGCAACAGCTTGGGGTTAACAGCTGGGCTTGGGGAGGTGGACGTGAAGCGAACGGCGGCCTTGCAGCGACGTCAGCGTACGTCAGGAGCGCCGCGGCTGTAGGCGATTGAATAACAGCTGGCAGGCGCTCGGCGACTTGCTCCTTGATGACGCTCTGTAACCCCGGTGTCAATGGAGAGTATGATTGCGCGTTCCTAAAGGGCACATGGGAAAGCTGCCGAGCAACTCCTCGTACGAACTCCTTTATCTGGTGCATTAGAGGAGACTCGTCAACATCTAGCGTCAGACATGAAAGAGCGGCGAATTCTGCGGACGGGAGTCGTGTGACTACTCGCTGCCTTCGAAGTTCGTCGTAACTCTGACACAGTACAATGACGACAGACACTGTGGTCGGGTTTCAGGCGACCAACATTTCAAAGGCGTCGTCGTCAATTCCCTTGAGGACATGCGTGGTCTTGTCGCCTTCTGGCATCATTGTGTCGACTTTGTTGAAGACTGACGACGTCTTCAATGTAGCCGGTGAAATTCTCACCTGTTTGCTCAGCGCGACCACGCAGGCGTTGTTCGGCCTGGAGTTTGCGGAATGCTGGACGACCAAAGACTTCCATGAAGTTGGTCTTCAACGCCGACCGTGTCGGGATGTCGGATTCCTGGTTACGATACCACAAATGTGCAACGTTGCTCAAGTAGAAAATTGCGTTGCTGAGCTTCGCCGTATCGTCCTAGTGCTTGTCCGCGATGACTCTGTCGTACGAGGCATGCCAGTCCTCGACGTCCTGAGCACCGGTACCCGCAAGAATAGCAGAATCCCGCTAACGCTGCACGCCAGGACAGATGACAGTTGGTACCATGACTGCAGCTTGTTGAGCTGGATCGGCAGACATGGTTCGAGAAGGCTGGGCAGGATCCTCCGGCATGAGCGGAGATGGTTCAAGGGTTCAGCTTCGAAGTTCCAGCGTTGACGGAGTCGAACGCCGCACTCTCCACCAAATGTCAAGGTGTTTATTGACAGGGTACGCAAGGAGTGAGAGGTCGAACTTGGTGCGGTAGTCAAACCCTGCGTGCAGTCAAAACCAGCCCCGTGCGTAAAGCGCTGGTGAAGCGCCTGACCGACTGGCACTTCGTCACATTTCATAGGCTGGGGATGCGTCGCGCTAACTGGCCCTTCTTCTTCGTTACAAAGAGAGTAATGAATGATGATATTGCTACGGGATAGTATTTCCAATGACGAAGAGCCGAGCAGGAAGAGGACGAAGACGACGATTGGAAGCTAGCGCGGGCTGTTGCCTCTTGGCCAACTGCGGCCTATTGCCTTGTAAATATACTTGTAAATAGCTTTTCGTCGGTGTCTTCCTACGTACGATATCTGGTTGAGGTGGACGTTCCCTGTACCTCGTCACGGAGCTTCGCAGTGGACCGTACGTCGAGCCTTCCTTCATGGCTCCCGGCGACGACAACCCGACTCCGCCGGCTCCGACACCTGCTGCCACTTCGACGACGTACATCACCCTCTCCGCGCCCCGTGATACTGGCGTATTCTCGGCAAAAGATGGGGAAGACGTCGAGGACTGGATCAGCCTGTACGAACACGTCAGCTGCAATAACCGGTGGGACCCTACTATCATGCTCGTGAACGTAGTCTTTTACCTCGGTGGCACACCTCGAGTTTGGTATCGGACGCACGCAGATGAGCTGAACAGTTGGGATTCGCTTAAGCAAAAGCTTCGAGACTTGTTCGGCAACCCCTACGGTCACCAACTTGCCGCTCAGAAGGCGCTTTCCGGTCGTGTGCAGACGTCCACGGAGCCCTACGTCACATACATTCAGGACGTCTTGGCTCTATGCCGCAAAATTTACGCACAAATGACTGAGTCCGACAAGGTCTCCCACATCCTCAAAGGCATTGCCGATGACGCCTTCAACTTGCTCGTATTTAACAACGTGGTGACGGTGGATGCAGTTATAAAAGGGTGCCGCCACCTGGAACTCGCTAAAAGCCGACGTATCGACCAACAGTTTGCCCGTCTTCCCAACACCCCAGCGACATCTTCCTGTGCCGACGCTCCTCGTCCGAACAACACTGGCGATGTTACCAGGATTGTCCGGCGTGAGATCAAGGCCGCCTATCCGGCTGCGTTCCACTCTAGCCCCTCCAATGCACCTGCAGTCAGTTTCCCTGATCCAGCCAGTTGTCCGCCACGAGTTGGCCAACATAGGTATTCCCACCATCTGCTCGGCCCATCGCCCTAATACCCACCGGGCTTTTTCGATTCCACGCCGTCCAACACCTTCTTACCCACCACGTTTCCGCAACCCCTCTGAATGGCGCACTGCAGACGACAAGCCAATTTGTTTTCACTGCCATCGAATTGGGCACATTTCTCGGCACTGTCGCAGTCGCTGGAATTCCCTGAACCAGTCTACATATACTGCCTACTCTCGCCCCCCAGGTGGCCTTTCTCGTCCCTATGCTGCCCGCTCAGATAATGCCACCACCGACTCTGCTGCGCTAAACCGCCACTATTCTCGTTCGCCTTCGCCCCAACGACGACAATCTCGCTCTCCCCAGCCCCATCGCTCCTATTCGCAGACTCCCTTCGGACGCCGCTCCCAGCCGGAAAACTAGACGGTGCAGCGCCTCGAGGTGACGCTGCATCGATTCCTACGCCGCGAAACCACCTACTGACGTTGCCCACTCATCTGAACCTTCTTGACGTGCAAGTCGACGGTGTTTCTGTGTCTGCACTCACAGACACTGGGGCGCATTTGTCCGTAACGAGCGCTGACCTTCGTAACCGGCTCAAGAAAATTATACCATCCACCACGACGCCTGTTGTCCGTGTCGCTGATGGCGGAACAGCCCCCGTAATTGGTATGTGTATCGCCCGCGTCTCCTTCGCCGATCGCTCAACAATCATGCTATTCACAGTTATCGCTCACTGTCCCCACGACATCATCCTCGGCATAGACTTCCTCTCCGCACATTCTGCTCTCATCGATTGCTCCGCCAGTACTCTCCGCCTCGACCTGCCTGTTCTGGATCCCGCTGAACAACACTTTACTCGCCTCAGTTCCGTCAACTTCGTTCGCTTGCCACCTTCGGTACTGACTTACGTTGACTTCGTGTCATCCCAACCAGTGCCCGACGGCCACTACATCGCGGCTCCTATGCAAGACGTCCTCCTTACACACGGTATCACACTACCTCATACAGTTTTATCTATTACGACGAATTGCGTCTGTCTCCAGTGGTCAATTTTGGCTTGACGACACAACTGCTGCCACGCGGGATGTCTCTGGCCCAACTTTGCTCATTCGAGGATCACCCTGCAGCATCGATTTTAGTAGACGACAATTCAACCGATACTCCACTACCATCGCAGTCGGCAACTTGTACAATCGCCAACTTACAGAAAATGATTGCACCCGACATGCCGTCCGAACACGCTCGTGCGCTCTACCGCGTTCTGATTTCCTACCAAGATATTTTTGACTTTACCGATCGTCCTTTGGCCCAAACCACAGCGGCTAAACATCGCATTATTACCGGCGATGCCCCTCCTATTCATCGCCGCCCCTATCGAGTATCACCGGCTGAGCGTCAAGTTATTCACACCGAAGTTCGCAAAATGCTTGCCAAGAACATTATTGAACCGTCATGTAGTCTATGGGCGTCACCTGTTCTGCTGGTAAAAAAGAAGGATGGCTCATGGTGCTTTTGCGTGGATTATCGGCACCTTAACAAGGTTACTAAAAAGGACGTCTATCCCCTACCTCGGATTGATGACGCCCTTGACTGCCTCCACGGTGCTCGCTATTTCTCCTCTATTGACCTTCGCTCCGGCTATTGGTAGATTGCCGTGGACGATCTCGACCGCCAGAAGACTGCCTTTGTAACACCCGACGGTCTTTATCAATTTCAGGTGACGCCGTTCGGCCTATGTAACGCTCCTGTCACTTTTGAACGCATGATGGACTACCTTCTTCACGGTTTCAAATGGTCCACGTGCCTGTGCTACTTGGACGACGTTATAGTATTCTCCCCAACATTCGCTACGCACCTCGAGCGCCTCTCAGCAGTCCTGGACGTTTTTCGGCGAGCCGGTCTGCAACTCAACGCATCGAAGTGCCAATTCAGCCATCGCCAGATTACCATCCTTGGACATCTCGTTGACGCGAACGGAGTGCAACCGGACCCAGGCAAGATCCATGCTGCTACGCACTTCCCTGTTCCGAAGTGTGTCAAGGATGTGCGCAGCTTCATCGGCCTTTGCTCGTACTTCCGCCGTTTCGTGGAAAATTTCGCGGCCATAGCACGACCACTAACTAAGTTTTTGAAAAAAGACGCCCCTTTCCAGTGGGGCGATAACGAGGCCTCTGCATTCTCACTTCTAATCGACCTTCTCACAACGCCTCCCGTTCTGGCCCATTTCGATCCTTCTGCGCCTACCGAAGTCCGTACTGATGCCAGCGGTCACGGAATTGGCGCAGTACTAGCACAACGCCAGCGTGGCCACGACCGTGTTATCGCTTACGCCAGCAGGCTCCTCTCGCCCGCGGAGCGCAACTATTCCATCACTGAGCGTGAGTGTCTGGCCCTAGTTTGGGCGGTTGCGAAGTTCCACCCATACTTATATGGCCGACCCTTTTCCGTTATCACAGACCATCACGCGCTTCGTTGGTTATGCTCATTGAAAGACCCTTCAGGAAGACTTGGTCGGTGGGCCTTACGACTCCGAGAATATTCGTTCTCTGTCGCCTACAAATCTGGCCGACTACACAAGGACGCTGACTGCCTGTCTCGCTACCCGGTAGACGAGCCTTACGACGCCGACAGTAGTACCACCGACGGCATTTTTTCTGTGTCTGCCTTCGCTAACATCGCCGATGAGCAGCACCGAGACGTATCGCTGCGAGTACTCATCGAGAGTCTGCGCTCTACACCTACCGACGCATCCGTTCGCCGATATGTCCTCCAGGGCGGCAGTCTGTACCGAAGGAACTTCCTCCCTGATGGACCTGATATTCTTCTTGTCGTGCTAAAACATCTACGACAGACTGTGCTCTTTGCTATGCATGACGCACCCACTGCAGGATATCTTGGGGTAACCCGCACGTACGACCGCGTCCGCCGCCGCTTCTATTGGCCTGGTCTCGCTCGCTCCGTCCGACGCTATGTTGCTGCCTGTGATCCCCGCCAGCGCCGGAAAACACCTAAGGTGCTACCTTCCGGTCATCTCCCGCTGATCACGGTCCCTGTGGAACCGTTCTTTTGTGTTGGATTAGACCTCCTCGGTCCCTTTCGCACGTCATCCTCTGGGAACCGTCGCAACTGATTACGCCACCCGATACGCTATCACGCGGGCTCTTCCTACCAGTTGCGCCACTGACGTCGCGGACTTTCTCTTGCGTGACATTATTTTAGTGCATGGCGCCCCGCGTGAGCTGCTTACTGACCGTGGTCGTAACTTCCTCTCGAAAGTTATCGCCGACATTGTGCGTTCCTGCTCTATTCAACACAAGCTGACTACCTCATACCATCCTCAAACCAATGGCCTGACAGAGCGCTTAAACCGTACTCTTACCGACATGCTGTCCAAGTACGTTTCGAAGGACCACCACGACTGGGACGTTGCCCTTCCTTACGTCACATTTGCTTATAATTCTTCCCAGCATGACACCGCCGGATTTTCTCCATTTTATGTACTCTACGGTCGCGAACCGACCTTGCCCCTTGACACGGTACTTCCTCCTGCTGCGACCTCAACAACCGAGTATGCGCGCGACGCCATCGCCCTTGCCGACCATGCACGCCAGCTTGCCCGCGCTCGACTGACGGCCTCGCAAAACACGCAGCAGCGTCAGTACAACGCCCGCTATCGTGACGTACAGTTTTCGCCTGGTGCACTCGTGCTCCTGTGGTCACCCTCTCGTCACGTCGGACTTTCAGAAAAGCTCCTTTCGCGGTACACAGGGCCCTACCGCGTGCTGCGCCAGGTGACGCCTTTGACGTACGAAATTGCTCCTGTGAGCTCAACCTCGTCATCTACTCTGGCATCTAGTGATGTCGTGCACGTCAGTAGGCTCAAGCGCTACTACACTGCTTCAGAGTCCGGCCTTTAGTCGCTACGGGATGGCGCTTTTGCAGCCGGGGGTAGTGCTACGGGATAGTATTTCCAATGACGAAGAGCCGAGCAGGAAGAAGACGCAGACGACGATTGGAAGCTAGCGCGGGCTGTTCCCTCTTGGCCAACTGCGGCGTATTGCCTTGTAAATATACTTGTAAATAGCTTTTCGTCAGTGTCTTCCTACGTAACATTATGAATTGGCGTGACGCATCAGCTTGGATGAGCTTGTTGATCGGTAATGTGCACAGAAAAACAAACCTTTGGTAATAGCGTTCATTTTCGTCTATTCCTTGGGTCTATGTCCTAGTTTTTTAGCTGAATTTTCTGCTCAACATGGTAGGCCAACGAGCTCAACAGTCAGCCGTGAAAGTGATGTTTTCAAGATAACGAAAAACTTGAAATTCACGACGACGTTCTGCACTATATGACGCAAGTAATAGGTCGGAAAGCAACTCTGCCCTCCATCCCTGGATACTGAAATTGACCAGCAGTTTATACATGTGACTCAGTGCCTTCCATACGAAATTAATCATTGCGATCAACTTCAGTAGGTCTCACGGAAATTGCGAAGTACGCACGGCACTGAAACTAAAAGCAGCAGCTTTGTGCCTTCACACATTGTGTCAAGCAGTCACACACAAGCACAGTGCCCGGCAAGCGGCAGTGCTACAATATGGGAGAAAAGTATCACACTGTGCCCCATACAAGCCCACACGCGGAGCCTCACCGCGAGTTGTTCCTTGAAGCCCCCGGACTGTTTCATGGCGGTGACGTATCTCTCCAAGTCTTCGATCGGTACAACGTGCTGCTTTTCGGCACCAGGGGGCGTCTCGTACTTATGGATCACCAGCGTAACCTTGCCGTTGTTGTCGCCTTCGCCACCAGGGACATCAACCATTTCTGCCGGCCGTGCAGCCACACCTGCAGACAAGCAGACGGCGGCTCAGTAACGATAAACGGATAGCCGGAAAGCAGGGCACGAGGGAGGCATCGCTGCTGTATTTTAGTGGCACGTGCTTTGAGTGACTATTGTTTCTTGCGCAGCACTTCCGGTTCACCTCCTGTGACGACCGTGGACGAAATTCAAGATAAATCAGGAAAAAAGCGAAATAGTACGGTACCAAATTTATGGGTTTCATTATATATGTGATATGAGGGCATAATGTTAGTTCCCATTTGAGTTACTGACGTCTCTGTAATAAACAGGATTAAATACAAATAACTGATTAACGCACACCAAAGCCCCGAATCGTAGACTTTAGGGACCCGCCACGTGAGCACGACTTTGGCAAAATTCCTGGAAACCCGTAAGTAGAAAGCAGAATTAATGAACTCACTAATGAAGTCGCACACAAAAAAAAGTGGCGTGATATTTACCTGGCTAATTAATGGTAAACAGTTGCCTGGCGTAGCGTGAACATCTGCCTAGCCGAGCGGATGTGACGTCACTGCCTCCTCTCTCGCTTCTCTCCCGGAGCTCACCTGCTCACTCGCTTGCTCGGAACCGGGGCTCGCTCGTTGCATGCTCTGACGTCACCACCGGAGAGCGAGCGTAAGGGGCGCTTGGTGCGCCGCTCGCTAGGGCGCTACACCCCGACAGGTGGCGCGCTGCGCATCCTCCTGGTAGTATTCCTGTATATGCTCCCGCAGGGAGCAGAGTTGCGCATAGGTCCGCCGTCGAGATCCAGCTCTGCAGCGAAGCCCCTCCTCGCGCGCGCAGGAGCCAAATGCCGCGCGGTGTTCCGCCTTTTTCTCTAGTGGTCGCGAGCTACAAGCGCCAATTGTTCGCAGGCGCTTAGCAAAGGGCACTTCTTAATACAGGTTACGCTCGAATGAGTCATTCGTGCATTCGGAAGGGGTGGGCTTCCAACCAACCGAAACTTTGTATGTACCTATGTAAACACGCATATACAACACACACATGAACGTACAAATAGGGGGTAGGACCGCCTTCGATTCCCCAAAATAAAATACTCCCGTGGCTCGAACAGCTCTAAAGTTCGCTCGAAAATGCGCAGTACGTTGCCACAAAAGGAGGTGCAATGATTTTCAGCTTGCATATGAAGTTGTCTTATCATTGTCAGAAAGCAAGAAATGTTTTAAAGAGTGTTTAAACTTCACACACGTAAGCTGGACACTTAGCGCATTTCGGCTACCGAAACCAGCCGATTAATGACCATCGCCAAGAGAGCAGAGCTACCGTGCCTGCAGTTATGTCAGTGACCGTTAACTGAGCGTCATTTATCACTAACCATCGTTCACAACAGTTGCGCGTTTTCGATACATGCGGTGCAGACACAGATTTAAGCGCATTTCAAATGTTCACATGCGTACATTTTAAGCAAAGCTTACTTTTACGATTCATTCATACCGCAGACTAATCAGCTATATAGTAGCAGCAAATCTGCAAGTAGAAAAAGATTCAAGATGCAAGAGCTTCTAGATTAAATTTATTTCATACAAGGGAATGCATGAACGGCTGCTGGCAGCAGGCCAAGTGTGCTGGTTCTTGGAACCTTGGGGGCAGAATTCAAAGAAAATGGAAAGGCAAGAAGCTATTAAGAGTAATAACAGGTTATTTTTATTGCACTAATCACATCAAGATGGCAAACTTGCACAGTAATTATTCACACAGTGCAGACTGTAATCTGACAACACATTTTTGGCATCGTACTGACACAATACAAGTGCCAGTACGATGTGTTTCGTATCACTTCACCAAGGTCCTTGACTTCACATCGTCGAATACCGTACCTGAAACCCGCAGCTGCTCCTCTCAACGCCCGATCGACGGTTATATAGTTCGCATGAGTCGGCGATGCGCCCGTAAAGTTGTCTTCGCAGCGACGCGGATCATTTGACGTCATTTTTCGCGCTCGGCCAATAGCTGTGCGAGCGGCGCCGGAAAAGGTATGCGCAACTCTCCTCCCTGCGGGAGCGTATACAGGAACACTACCTCCTGGAGTGTAACTTCAGATTTTGTGGCGAATGGACGTGCGTTTCAGGGCTCCGTGGCGGCGACGAAATCATGTTTTTGTGCATGCTTTGAGGTTGCTTCTCTTTTTTGTTTGCTTATTTTTTTTCCTTTAGATAGTAATTGGGTGGCTTTGTTTTTTTGTTTTTTTTTTTCGTATTTCGTGTGCGCGGGTGTGTTTCGTGTAGATTTGGTTTTGCAGGATGGTTAGAGCGTCCTGTCGCGCCACGTGTAGCCAGGTGGGACGCAGAGTGCTTGTAGCCTTTAAATGGTAGCATGGAGGTGGCAAGATTAATAGCCATTAGTGGTTTTACTGTGCGTGTTTTGGTAGGAAAGTGAGAACGTGGCCGCGTGGTTCAGCGCGTCATACTTTGGATCTCCGCGGCATTGACTGCTTTTGAAACAGTCGCGATAGTTGCTTTGCGACATTTTGAAGATTTGGATCCTCTGCGTATCACTTTTTGTTAAAAGGCACATGCTCTGCATTATTATAATATTATAGTATTTGCATCAAAATAGCCGAGCAATGCACGCCAACAAAGCCGCGAATGCAGGCAGTGCGCGGGGGCTCCCTCAAGGCAGACGCGGGGACGGATGAGAATGGCCAGGGAACCGAGTCAATCAGCGCACCCTGTGATGTCATGTTAGGCTCAAGAAAATGCAGGCTCTCCAGGAAGAGCTTGTCAAACAGGTGGAAGAGCTAAAAAAATGAGCTAAATAGTGAGCGTGATGCAAGGAAGGTTGTTGAAAATACTTGAAGCAGCCGAGGAAAGCCTAAACCGGGTCACCATAGTGAAGCTGGAACGCAATCCTCCGAGGTGACAGGAAAGAAGTGATAACAAAGAACGTGGAATGCGTGCAACGTGGTGAAGGGTTAGCTGGAGAGAGCACCACCTACCTTGAGGCTGCCACGCGGAAAAAGCAGAAGCTCAGTGGACAATGGGGGAGAATGCTCACGATCGAGTCCGAATCACGCCGAAAAGGACAAAAGGAAGCAGGGAGAGGTAGGAGAGTGTGAAACTGATAATCGCCAGCGACTAAAACCTGGCTATGTGCTCAGAAGCCATTGTGGAGAGGGTGAAAGACGATACGAGAGTGGCAGAAGGGATATTTCCAGGGAGGACACTGGGTTCTGGCACGGAACGAGCAAAAGAAAAGCTTGCGACAATGCCCAAGGGCGCAACTTCGTCATAGTAGCAGATGGGCTAAATGACGTCCTAAACAGGAAAGGGACTGGACTAGCCCAGCGCTTGGCGAAGGGGGGGGGACGACTTGCGCGAGTTATCTCCTCAAGTGCAGATGGTGGTGTGCACAGTGCCGGAGGTGCCCGTATGTGACAGTCACGTACAAAGAGCCTTTGTGGCTGCTAATGAGGCAATATGGAAAATGAGCCGAGCGAAAGGCTTCGAGGCAGTCGAAGTAAACAGGGAAGTGAGGTGTGGTAGTTTTAAAGGAGACGGCATCCACTTTAATTACAGGCTGGCACGAGAAGTGGGCTGGCGACTTGGTGGTCGCGCTATTGCTGTTTTAGGGGCCCCACAGGCGCTCAGGAGGCCAGTGTAGATAGTAATGAAGGTCCCCTAGGGGAACCTCAGAAAAGCATCATCGTCAATAAGAGAAAAAGGAGCAAAGCAGCAAAGAGAGCTTGCCATGCAATAGGCTATATAAACATGCAAGGCGGCAGAAGAAATGAAAAGTGGACAGAGTGGACAAAGTGGACAGATTGGGGGCCACGGCACCGCTATTGCGATCCTACGCTCACCGCTGATGTTTATACGGGTGTAGTTGCTGATTTTCCTGGGCCGTCCATGGTCCGTTTCTTCGATGCGGCCGGTCCCGATGACACCCATGCGTGAATGGCACAACGATGCAAGCTCCCCCTGGCTCGGTGCATTTTCGTCAACAAACTGCGGCCTATCAATACCGTTTTTGGCCACTTCACCTCTCCTGGATGCTCCGCCACTTCTGGACGCCGCAGTTTTTTTCGTCTGGCAACGTGGGACTGAGTCAGCTGGGCGGGCAGTACAAAAGTGCGCGCATACCGACGCCGCCCTGGGCCATGACACCGCTATTGCGGTCCTACGCTCACCGCTGATGTTTTTACATGTTAGCTACTACGACGCTTATTCCTATCATGACAATGATGTCTGTCTTTTAGCGGTGTCGTGGCCGCCTCATGTTTTGAAAAGTGTTCGCGCTTGTGCATCGTATCTCTTGTACCTGCTTGTTCTGGGTGGTGATGTCGAGCTAAACCCTGGACCCATGACCAAGGCTCAAGAGAAAAAGCTAGACCTTGTGGTTGGCTCTATCTTGCGTGTTGAAGCTAGTAATTCAGTACTTCAAGAATCTGTGAACAAGGTGCTTCAAATGCACGTAGAGTTAAAGAATGATTTAGAAAAACTGACAAAGTGTGTCCTTGATCTAGAGCAGAAATTTGAAGTGGCCCCATGTGCTCAGTCCATCGCGAGCAGTGACAACGGTCTCGTAGGCGTACAGGAAAAACTTGACGACCTAGAAAATCGCTCTAGGCCGTCAAACGTTCTGTTTTATGGCTTAACAGATTTGGCGAAGTGTGAAACTTGGGAAGAGTGAGAACAACTCGTAATTAATTTCTGTACCGAAAAACTTGGGCTTACCGTGACGTCAATCTCGAGAGCACATCGTGTGGGCCGCTTTTCGTCTGAGAAGAAGCGGACTATATAGCAAAATTTTTCAATGAGAAGGAAGTTGAACTGGTTCTGAGCCGCGGTCATAAGTTGAAGAACACTAACTTGAGCTTCTCGCGAGATTACTCGGAAGCAGTTCGGGAAAAGCGACGGAAACTTCTCCAGTTCTTGCGAAATATGAAGAAAGACGGAGATCGAGTGCGTCTTGTTTTCAACAAACTGCATTTGAACAATGACGTTCACGAGTAGAATACCAATGAAGGCCAGGCTGTTCTTGTTTCCAGGCGCAGGGATGAATAATGTTCCTCCTCCTTTGTTTCATTAAGCTCAGGTTTATCTACTAGCTCACCCGTAAAACTGCGCTGTAGCACTGATAACAACATTCCCTTTTTATACACCAACGCTAAAAGTGTTGTCGCTAATGGTATTGCGCTCTCTTCGCTCATCGATTCATTCAAGGCATCTTCAGTGTTACTTACCAATACCTGGCTTAACAACACCATACACGATAACAGCATCTTTACGAGTAAATCCACTTTCAAGTTTTTTCGATGTGATAGGCAACAGCGTAGAGGGGGCGGTGTGCTCATCGCGAGAAAGGAAGAATTCATTGCCGCACCCATCATTACCGATTCTTTTCTGAATGTATTTGGATTGCCTTGAAGGGTGCTGCATTTGGTGTTATCATTGCCGTTTTTCACCGTCCACCCGACATGTCTGGCGCGGTTTCCGATGATTATTATCGAGTGCTGAGCGAAGTGTGCGCGGTTTTTCCGAGGTCGGCACTTATTTATTTATTTATTTATTTATTTATTTATTTATTTATTTATTTATTTATTTATTTATTTATTTATTTACAGAATACTGTCAATCCCCCATGGGGATTTTTACAGGGGTGAGCAACAAGTGACATCAATTAACACTACTAAAACATTCAATAAGCGAGTACATAATGATTGGAGACTATTCAAGAATAGCGGTAGTACATTCATACATAATAATACACACAACGAAACCAATGTACATCAATCAGCAGGAAAAAAAAAATAAAAAATGCAGGGTAGAAGGCATCATTCAAATACAGAAAGCACAGAACAAACAGGGTAGGCAAGTGCTATCCTAGCACAAACTGAATCAGGATGGATTGCATGACGAGCAGCAATTTGGTTACTTATATTAACAACTTTTAGGCTCATGCAGCATGCTCAATTAAGTCCATAAACTTTGCTAGTGTTGGCTGCTGTTTTGTGACTACAGCCAGTGCATTCCATTCACGAATTGAGCGTGGGAAGAAAGAATAACGAAACGTATTATTAATAAACGGATATTCTACAAGTTCCCATGCGTGCCGTCTTCTGGTCGGTCTGGTATCACGAAATTTAAAGTAAGAGTCGGGGTTTATACGGAATGATCTATGCAATAGTTGGTATACAAATTTGAGCCGAAAAAGCTTTGCGCGACTTTCAAGGGTAGCTAGACCAGCACGCTGTAACAGAGTAGTAGGTGAATCAAGGCGTCCATAACTGTTAAAGATAAAACGCACCGCTTTCCGCTGCACCCTTTCCAAAATGGCGATATCATTCGCAGTGTGAGGGAACCAGACAATACGTGCGTATTCCAATACTGGGTGGACAAAAGTGACGTATGCAAGAAGCTTTGTTTCGTGTGTAGAATATGACAAGGCCCGTTTAATGAAGAACAGTTTATTTAATGCTTTATTTGACACTTGACGCACGTGCTCTGCCCAGCTGAGATTAGACGATATTATGAGACCTAGATATTTATACTGGTTTACACTTCGAAGTGGCACATCGTTGAAGTGATATGGAAAATCCAGCTTAGACGCTTTATTTGTAATGGACATGAATACGGTTTTATCAGTGTTTATTGTCATTTGCCAGTCTATGCACCATTGAGCTATTTTGTTCAAGGCAATATTTAATTTCACCTGGTCATCGCGGTGTCGTACTTCGTTATAAAGCATGCAGTCATCAGCAAAGAGCCTAAGTTTCACGTCAGCATAGTTAGTTATGTCATTTATAAACAGTAAAAACAAAACTGGAGCTAATACAGATCCCTGGGGAACGCCTGATAACACTGGAGCAAGGTCGGAGGAGTGAGAGCCGAACTGCACAAATTGGTAGCGGCCAGTTAAGTAATTAGTAATCCATTGGTAAATTGGGCCATCACCTTATATATAATTGAGTTTAAGGAGTAGTTTAGTGTGCGAAACGCGGTCAAACGCCTTCGAGAAGTCGAGAAAAATGACGTCAGTTTGAATGCGCTCGTTAATGCCGAGGGCCAGGTCATGCAGTGTTTCGACAAGCTGCGTAACAGTGGATAATCCAGATCTAAAGCCATGCTGATTCATGTGGAGGATATTGTTCGACTCAATAAAACTTATGAGATATTTTAATACAATGTGCTCTAGAATTTTACTGCAAGTGCAAGTGATAGAAATAGGCCGGTAATTAGAAGGAGACGCTGCATTACCCGATTTTTGCGATTTTCCATTCACCCGGAAGGCAACAGTCTTTCAAAGATTTGGAATATATGAGATAAAGATATCTGCTGACTGGCTCCGCGTACCGTTTCAAAAAGCTGTTGGGAATTGCGTCTGGACCGCTACTTTTCTTTTCATTGATGCCTAATAGGAGTGAAAGAATACCTGCCTCCGATAAAGTAGGTGTGCCTAGCAATCGATTATCCCAATTGTAAAAGGAAGGATTCATTTTCGCAGTACCATTATCAGTTGTGAACACAGAACAAAAATAGTCGTTAAAATCATGAGCTCTAGCCTGATCAAGCGCATCTGGTGAAGTTGGATTAGTCCGCTTTGCATTCATATACTGCCAGAATTTGTGAGGCGCGTTCTTAATAAACTCGTGCAATGTAGAGCCACAGAATTTCTGTTTAGCATTACGCACTTATTCCTTAAGTAACCTAGTAAAGGAATTTACTTGAGAATGGTTGCCTGCAACATTCCGTTGCTTGCTAGTTTTTCGTAACCTTTTGATTTTACGTTTAGTATGAATTATTTCACGCGTGATCCACGGATTGCGTTTGCGAGTTGATTTGTACACAGTTGGGACGAAATTTCGCATACAGTGCATGACATGAAACTTGAATTTTAACCAAACCGCATCGATACTATAACGTTCATCGGTACAAAAATCTTGAAATTCAGGGTACTCGTGTGCAAGGTACGTCATTATAGCGTCATCATTGGCTCTGTTAAAGGCAGGTATTTGCTTTAATTGGCCACGTATTGTAGGTGGGCTAGTGAGTGGCAATGAGCATAAGACCATTTTGTGGTCGGATAGTCCATCAAGTATGTCTACTTGCGACTCATTTAAAGGTAGACTGTTACTCACAAATACAAGGTCCAAGATGGAGGATGACGTTCCTTGTACACGAGTTGGGGCGGCAACAAGCTGATCAAGGTTAAAGCCAAGCATAATGTCCAGTAGTATGCTTTGAGCTTTTGTTTCAGGGACAAGGGAACACCACTCTATCTCGGGAAGGTTAAAATCACCAGCAAGTACAATCGAGCCCCCGTGCACGTGTGATTGCATATAGTCAAGTAAAGATTCAAGGCACATACTTTCGGCATTCGGGGGCCTGTAGAACACGCCCACTTTAGCGATCGTGTCTTGAAGATGCACGTTGCACCACAAAGCTTCAATATCTTTTACGTCGGGCATAGTAGAAAAGTGGATCCCTTCCTTAAAAAGAAGCGCGACACCCCCACCGCGTGATTCCCTGTCTTTGCGCACTATCGAATATCCTGGGGGTACAACTTCCTTATCGGAAATACCGGAATGCAGCCATGTTTCTGTGATACTGACGATATCAGGCGCATGTGCAAGGAGTATTGCTTCTAGCTGATCTACGTTATTAATGAGACTGCGAGCATTTATGTTGATTATTGTTGCTGACTTCGGCTTCTCGTGATACGTGGCTCGCTTGGAAGATCTTTTTTCATTGCCTTCTGCTGGGCGGTTTTTGTTACCGCCATCATTTTATTGCTGTTTTCGTCCCAAGAAAAGAGCCTTCCCTCTACGTTAACCTTATCATACACAAGGCGTACTTTTTCCTGTCGATCACGATTTTCTTTCGCGTGAGCCCACAGCTTCCTTCTAATTTCTCGGATAGGCTGGGAAAAATCCTCACCGATGGAAATTTTGGAGCCTTTCAGTTTTGGGCAGTTTTTCATAATGTTGGTTTTATCTTGGTAATCAACAAGCTTCATTATGATAGGCCTGGATTTTTGCTCATCGCCCTGCTTTGGCCTACCAAGACGGTGAATGCGTTCGACTCCCGATATTGTTACGCCAAGTACATCCTCGAAAATTTCCTTAACTACAGTTGTTTCAAGTACTTGAGTCGACTCGTTTTCTCGTTCCTCGACACCATATACGATCAGATTAGAACGACGGCTTCTGTTTTCGAGGGCATCTAGTTTTTTGGCCATAATTTGAACACTACATTCAAGTTCAGCTACTCTGTTGACACAGTCAGTCACTTTAGTCTCAAGGCTAGCAATTTTCTCTAGCTTTTTATCAAACGCATTAAGTTTTTCATTCGTTTCTGCTCGGCCATTTTTTATTTCACCCGCGATAAGCTTCAATTGAGCGGCCAGCTCTTCAAGTGTGGGTCCCGGATTGGACTCGACACCACCACCCAGAAGCAGTAAGAACCGCATAGAAGCGCAGGAATTGCCAACCAAATCACACAGGAGCCGTGGGCACGGCAGCAAAATAAGGAATACATCATTACTGCGGAAGCATTTTCCAAAATTTTTTCTCACCTGGATACAAAATAGAAGCGGATTGTTAGGCGGCATTCTGACGCTGCTGCCGTGCCCACTGCCAAGCGACCCGTTGCAGGCCCGCTTTATACCAGGCAGAAGTGTTGACGCTGGTGGCGCTGTGAGGACTTCCGGAGGAAGGGCTGAGGCAGTTCCAGCGCCACCACAGATGATTTTTAAGGCCTTGCGTGGGCACGGGAGATCATGATCATTTTAAGATCATGAGCCTTGAGTGGGCACGGGAGAGCAGCTACCATGCGGTCTCTGCTAAGCTCTCCTTTCTGCTTTCTTGTGCAGATTGCAGTTTTCGGCTCATCGTTGTCACCGTCTAGCACGAGTGCTACGTCTACATCTCTATCGACTTTCCTGCTGGATCCACCACCACAAGCAGCTGACAACAGCCTTGATTATCTAAACATGGTAGACGTCATCATCTTCACGCCGGTATCAAGTGGGACACGGACACTGCCGCCAGCTGCAGCGCTAAGATTTAAGCAACTGGCATCACCAAGGCGCTTCCAGTGGGCACGGGAGAGCAGCTACCATGCGGTCGCTGCTATGCTCTCCTTTCTGCTTTCTTGTGCAGATTGCTGTTTTCGGCTCATCGTTGTCACCGTCTAGCACGAGTGCTACGTCTACATCTCTATCGAATTTCCTGCTGGATCCACCGCCACAAGCAGCTGACAACAGCCTTGATTATCTGAGCATGGTAGACGTCATCATCTTCACGCCGGTATCAAGTGGGACACGGACACTGCCGCCAGCGGCAGCACTGCAGCGCTCAGATTTAAGCAACTGGCATCACCAAGGCGCTTCCAGTGGGTACGGGAGAGCAGCTACCATGCGGTCGCTGCTAAGCTCTCCTTTCTGCTTTCTTGTGCAGATTGCTGTTTTCGGCTCATCGTTGTCACCGTCTAGCACGTGTGCTACGTCTACATCTCTATCGAATTTCCTGCTGGATCCACCGCCACAAGCAGCTGACAACAGCCTTGATTATCTGAGCATGGTAGACGTCATCATCTTCACGCCGGTATCAAGTGGGACACGGACACTGCCGCCAGCGGCAGCACTGCAGCGCTCAGATTTAAGCAACTGGCATCACCAAGGCGCTTCCAGTGGGCACGGGAGAGCAGCTACCGTGCGGTCGCTGCTAAGCTCTCCTTTCTGCTTTCTTGTGCAGGTTAGTCAGTCCGAATCGCTTTTTTGTAAACGTACAAACAATGTCGGTTTGCTGCTCTTCCCTTGCCCACAAGTGCTGGCTGCCACTCTGAGTGATTGTGTCTCTGTTGCTATGTTGCTCTTACTTTCCGGAGATGTAGAATTAAACCCTGGTCCCCATACTGAAGCTCAACATAAGCACAATGAAGTTATGGCCGCCATAGCTGCTTTGTCGTTAAAATTTGACACGCGACATGCCGAGATGATGAATGCCATAGCTGAACTAAAGGCTAACCAAGAAAACCTTACTGAGACCGTTTCAGACCTTTCCAATAGAGTGACTGCTGTGGAAGCTGCGGTTGAGTCTTTTGAAAATATGCCTTCAGGAAGTGATATTACTACCGCAGTCCATGAAGCAGTTTCAAATGAAAGCGCTGCGCTCGCGTCAAGACTAGACGTTCTGGAGGACCATTCAAGACGCGACAACTTGATCTTCTATGGGATTTCAGACAACGTATAAGAAACGAGGGGCTCAATCAGAAGTCCAGATCCATCACTTTCTTAGAAATTGTCTCAACATGATTCCCTCGGAAGTCGCAATTCATAAGGCTCATAGTCTAGGCACATACGTTGTCGGCAAGACACGGCCTGTTATAACTAAGTTTGTGTCTTCCAAAATGAGAGACCATATACTCTCGCAAAAAGCGAAGTTTAAAGCCGATGGTATTTCAGTCGGCGAAGACTTTTGCAAAGCCACTCGTCAATCACGGAAAGCACTAAATGACTTTGGCAAGGCCAGCGGCCAGTCTTTTTCTTTGCGACATAACAAACTAATCATAGGTAAAAAATGTTACGTTTATTGCGCAGCTGCAGATGAAGTATGCGAGATCGGACCAGCTAGGAGCGCGACTACCCCAACAAACAACAAACCATCGGGTCCACAATCTTCACATTTGGGTGCAGCATAGCTATCTCGTGTTCCAAAGCAAGCAAACTCCTTATCAATTCTTTTTACAAATGTCCGAAGCATCGCCAACAAACGCACATCACTGTCATCACATATCGACGCATGCTCAGCTGATATAGTTGTGCTCATCGAAACATGGCTTTCAGCAAAAATTAAAGATAGTGAAATACTAGACTGCCAAAAAACATATAACTTTTACAGGTACGATCGCGATTTCCGTACGGGCGGAGGTGTACTGATTGCCGTGAGCTCTGCTATCCCTTCCTTCACTATCCCCACTGACTCCCCATTAGAAATAGTTTGCACTGGTGTTGCTTTTCCCACTGGCGACCTCATCTTTTGCGCGTGTTATAGGTCCCCATCCTCCACTACCAATTTCTGCACTGACCTTCATGACGTCCTTAACAAATTAGTTGTTCGATACCCAAAATCACATTTGTTCTTACTAGGTGATTTCAATTTTCCAAACATAGTGTGGCAAAATGGTGTTCCCTCCCTTAAGCAGTCATCTTCCGAGTGCACCCATTTTTTGGAGATCTGCGCTGATTTTAATCTAACCCAGCTGATTCATGAACCCACACGCACTACCAGCACTTCATCTAATACTTTACACCTTTTTTTTACAACAGCTCCAGATTTGGTTTCTCCTCCAACATACCTTACAGGAATAAGTGACCACTCGCTTCTCCACTTAAGAAGAAAGTTCGCTCGAAGAAAAGAGTTAAATCTATATGTGATTACCATGCCGCCGATACCACATCCATTTTAAATGAGCTAGAATCATTCGTTACTGACTACACAGTCAACTTTTTTGAACGTACCGTTGAAGAGAACTGGTCATTGTACAAGAACAAACTGCTGACACTAATGGATCGCTATGTACCTAAAAGAAAGAGTGTTTCGAGTCCTTCCTCGCCATGGTTTACTGGAATTCTGCGCCGTCTGCACAACAAAACGAAACGTATTTTTCGTCGCGCCAAAGCAATTAATCTTCCCGAACGCTGGGCAGCATATCATTGCATTCACGCAGAATATACTATCGCTATTACAAATGCAAAAAAAAAAGATTTTTTTCGATAACACCCTCCCATCACTGTTGCAGTCTAATCCACGTAAATTCTGGAATATTGTTGGTGGCAAAGAAAGCAAAACAATCCAACTAGCCCGTTCTGACAATGTCGCGATCCCTCCGAACCAGTGCTGTTCCGTTTTGAATGACGTATTTGCTTCTGTCTTTCACAAATGTGCTCCTGCCACTCTACCGTTGGTAACTAAATGCTCCTATTTACCAATGAACTGCATTTATATAGATTGGGTCGGCATACAAAAGTTGATTGAAAACCTGAAAATATCTTCTTCATCAGGTGAAGACTCAATTAACTGTAATATGCTTAAAATTACTGAACCATATTCTTCCATTATGCTTTCGATGCTCTTTTCCCAGTCTCTAGGTTCCTCAGTTCTTCCAAGCGATTGGAGGGTTGGCAAGGTTGTTCCGGTCCCTAAATCAGGTAACACTCATTCCCCCGATAACTATCGTCCTATATCACTGACAAGTATACCATGCAAAATAGAGGAGCATTGGAGCAATTGGAGCATATTATACATTCTCATCTGATTGATTTCCTTGAGTCTAATTCCTTCTTTTCGACTGAACAACACGGTTTCAGGAAAACATTTTCATGTGAAACGCAACTCATGCTTTACTAATGACCTATTTACCCATACTGATATGGACTTCGATGTAGACTGCGTGTTTTTGGACTTTGCAAAAGCTTTCGACACTGTTTCACATGATCTTCTCATTCTTAAACTTAGCATGCTTAACATTGACCCTAATGTACTAAACTGGATTAAAAGCTTTCTGTCTAATCGAACTCAGTACGTTTCAGCGAATGAATGTTCATCCTCTCGTACTTCCGTAACATCGGGTGTACCACAGGGATCGGTACTGGGACCCCTCCTTTTCCTCATTTACATAAACCACTTTCCTAAATGCATTTCCCATTCATCTATCAGGCTTTGCGCAGATGACTGCGTCATTTATCGCAAAATAACTAACCACACTGATTCTGATAAGCTTCAAGACGATCTTAGGAGCATATCCGACTGGTGCGATAAATGGCTCACGCGACTAAACGTTCATAAATGTAAAACAATGCATGTATCAAGCCAGACTAACACTAACAACACGCGTGTTTACTTACTTCACGATACTTCTCTTGAATCCGTCAACTCGTACAAATACCTATGTGTCCATATTTCACGTAACTTATCATGGCATACGCACATCAAACACGTCACTAATAACGCTAACCGGGTTCTTGGATACCTGCGTCGAAATTTCTCTGCTGCGTCTATGCCCATAAAGCTCACCCTCTACAAAACATTAGTTCGACCAAAGTTAGAATATGCATCCACCATATGGGATCCCCATCAAACCACACTGATCAACACACTAGAATTCATCCAGAATCGCGCAGCACGTTTCATCTTATCTAACTGTTCTCGTTACGCCAGCATTACTTCCATGAAAAACACACTTACATTACTGGAGCTTTCATTGCGCCGTAAATGTTTTAGACTGTGTCTTTTCCACAGACTGTATCACCACAACCCACTATTAAAGGATCATCTTATTACTCACCCTTCATACATTTCATCCCGTTTCGATAACATGTTTAAAGTTGGTGTTCCATATTTTAGAACAAAGATGTGTCATGGTTCTTTTATTCCTAGAACCAGCGCCGACTGGAACGACCTTCCTCCCTCCATCGCTGCCATTCCTGACGTCGGCAATTTCAAAACTGCTGTATTTTCTGCCGTTTTGTAATACCTATTATTGTATAATTATGTACTTTTTTTTCACTTACCACTCCTTTCTGTAATGCCTTCGGGCCAGGAAAGTATCCGAAATAAATAAATAAATAAATAAATAAATAAATATTTGGCGATTTCAATTTTGCAAATATCGATTGGTCGACGCTCTCCGTATCGGCCACGGATGCGGCCGCGCATACCTTTCTCAGCAATTGTCTTAACTTTTCATTAACCCAACTTATTAGTCAACCAACACGATCCACGGAAACTTCTGCCAATATACTAGACTTAGTTTTAACTAATAATCCGGATATATTTTCCGACATAACTCATGAAGCAGGCATCGCTGACCATGATGTTATAACTGGATGCATTAACTTTTGCGTGAGCAAAAGAATAATTACCAAAAAGAAGTAATGGTGTTACGGTAAAGCCAATTTCGACGCAATTAAAATGAATTAACAACATTTTCAGGTCAATTTCTGCATGATTTTCAATCGCGTTCCATTGAACAGAACTGGGTCCTCTTTAAAAGCACCCTCAGTTCACTCATTGACACTTACATTCCCATGTTATCCATTTCCTGCAAAAGCAGTTCTCCTTGGTTTACGAACAAGCTTCAGCGGCTTAATAACAAAAAGAAGAGACTTTACAGGCAGGCAAAGCTAACTGATCTAGCGAGTGCCCATGATAAATACAAAGCGTGTGAAAAGGCTTATAAGGCATTGCTAAAATCTACTCGACATAACTTTTTTTCTCATGATTAACCATCCGCGCTAAAAAATAATACTCGTCGGTTTTGGCATGTGGTGAACCCTGCAATTCTCACTGACATCATTCTTACTGACTCTTATGGTGTCCCTATCGCCGATTCAGGTTGCGCTCAACTTCGTAATGATACGTTTGTAACAATCTTCACTCATGAAAACGTTAATTCATTGCCAATTTTAAAGACATTAGTGGGAATAAGAATGCATCAGGTAGTCATCAGTGAGGCTGGTGTCTTATCTCTACTAACCAATCTTAAAATGTCATCGAGTGCCGACCATCTAGGTTTCAATAATAAAATTTTAAAGATTACATCGCATAGTATTTGTTCTGTTAACCGCACTATATTCCCAGTCACTATCAACTGGTGGTATTCCTAATGACTGGCGCATTGCCAAAATAATACCCATTTTCAAATCAGATGATCGTGCTTCTCCCCTTAATTATCGTCCCATCTCCTTAACCAGCACTATTTGTAAATTACTCGAACATATCATACACAGTCAAGTCACCAACTTCCTTGGAGACCATAACATTATATTTAAGCATCAGCACGGTTTTCGCAAGGGCTACTCATGCGACACACATGCACTATTAGACGCTGGGTTCCAAGTTGACGCAATATTTTTACATTTTTCTAAGGCATTTGACCGTGTTCCACACCATAGGTTGTTACTTAAACTTTCACAGCTTAACATTCACCCTACTATAATTGCATGGATCACCGATTTTCTCTCATCTAGAACACAGTTTACATCTGTTAACAATTCCAACTCATGTTATGCTGATGTTACGTCTGGCATTCCACAAGGCAGCGTACTTGGACCTTTACTCCTTTTAATTTATATTAATGATTTACCCAGTTGCGTGTCACCCAAAATCAGACTATTTGCAGACGATGGTGTAGTTTATCGATGTGTAACAAGTAACACTGATAACCACTTACTACAAACTGACCTGGACGCAATAAGTACATGGTGTTCTAATTGGCTAATGCCATTAAATATTTCCAAAACTAAACTCATGTCTTTCACCAATTTCACCAACCACCTACTCCCTTGATAACAACGCTGTGGAACTCGCAACTGCTTACAAGTACCTTGGCATCAATCTTCAGTCTAACCTATCATGGAATAATCATATTAATCTTACCCTTGCCTCTTCAAACCGCACTCTCGGGCTTATTAAACATAACTTAAAAGAAGCCCCAATGCATGTTAAAAAACTAGCATACACAATATTAATCCATCCTAAACTAGAATACGCGTCTGCCACCTGGGATCCTGAACAAACTCATATCATCAGTAACATCGAAGCCTTGCAGAACCATGCTGCACGATTTATATTTTCAGATTATTTACGTTACACCAGCGCCACCTCGTTAAAAAATAAAGCCGAGTTGGACAACTTAGCACTTCGCCGTAAAATTTCTCGCCTAGCAATTTTCCATAAGCTTTATCACCATCCATCACTTCACGACGATTTCTTTCAGTCACTACCAGTTATTTTTCCACGCCGTTACCATCCTTACAAAGTCAAACGCATTAACTGCCAGTCATCCCATTATGCATATTCGTTCTTACCACGCACAGTAACTGAATGGAACGCCTTACCATCAGTCATTGCCACGGAACCAGACTTGACTAAGTTTCAACTTTTAATTCCCTCACGACTTATCGACTAATCTTATTATTTTTTGGGACTTTTATAGTGTTTTCGATGTTTGTTGGTGTTTTTCATTGCAGTAGACTTATGTTCTCCTAATATGTACTAATGTTTTCTTTGTAATAATTGTGACCTAATATTCTTGTATATTACCTATGTTTCACTGTATTATTACTTCTGTTACATTCTCTTGTTTTTAGTCTGTACAAACTATTACCAGTGCATGTGATCGCTCCCCCCCCGCTGTAATACCCTCGTAATGAGGGCCTTTGGGGTATATTGAATAAAATAAATAAATAAATAAATAAATAGATTGAGGAACAAATAGGGTTGTATGCAGTAACAGAAACGCAACTTAGAGACTCGGAAGAGCCGCCAGTTATTGAGAATTAGGTTTGGGAAGGGCGTAACAGAACTAAGTCGGAAAGAAAGGGAGGGGAAGTTGGAATGTTCATCCATCAGGAAGCCAAATGGAAAACGGTAAATTCAAAATGTCAAGAGCATCTTTGGTTGTTAGTTACAATGAGTGGGAAGAAAACTTGGCTGGGCATTACGTATTTGTGGACCGGAAATAATTTCACAGAGAAGAATAAAGAGTCAGTAAATGCATAAACGTTGACATTAAGGGTTTCGGGAATGGTGCTGAAATTGCCCTATCAGGTGAAATGAAAGCCCACACACAGGATTTAGATGGCTATACCGACAACAACGGGAAGTGAATGCTAGACCTTCGTGAGCAATATAACCTCGTTATCGCGAATACAGGGCTTAAGTGTGAAAGGCAGGTCACAAGGGAAGTGGGAAACCGGCAATAAACCACTTATTACTGTGTGATGACACAAGCAATTCATGATAACTTGAGAGAAATGGTCATTGATGAGGAAGGGTGCAGCAGCATAGGGAGTGACCATAAACGCATCCTTTTGAAGTAGGAATATGTAGTTGGGAAAGAGAGCAAAATGGCCAGTCCAAATTTGAACGCTGAAGAAATAAAAAATTTTGTCTCTTGAGTCGAGGAAGAACTTGGCAAATGGCCAAAGAAAAAGTGGGAATTTAGTGAGCTTCTAAATGCAATAACGACAGAAATAGGGAAAGAGAAACAACATATTCTTTGGAAAGGAAAAAAGAAACCGATAAGCTGGTGGCACTGGGAAATACCAGGAGCGATCGCCTAACGACAGAAAACATCCCGAGAGCACATGCAGGAAAAGAAGGCGCAGTTGCTGCAGGATGAAAAAACCAGTAAACGGGAAATATACCGAGAGAAAAAGTCTATGGTTCAAATACTGGTGCAAGAAGGTATAAAAGGTGAAATTGAATGTTGGTTGTCAGAAATACGTGAGAAAAAGAAGCCCAAACCTAGAAGATTTTGGAACCACATAAAATTATTTGGCAGGAAGTCAACAACAATACAACAACATATCCTAGACGAAGATGAAAACAGTCTGGAAGGAGAAGCGGCAATAAATTACATCCGAAAAGTAGCAGCCCAATCTTTCCAAGGCAATGACGAGGTGGTACATGAAGAAAAAAAGAGCATGAAAGGGACCCAGGTGGAAAAGGAGCTGGTGCTTACAAATTTAAACTGGAAGAAAGCGGAAGAGAAAATTCCTAAACGCACAGCCACAGGGCTAGACGAAGTTCCTGTTAGGCTGATAAATGAACTAGGACCAAAAAGTAAGGAAGCTCTGGTGAAAGCAGTGGAAAAAACTTTAAAAGATAGACGGATACCAGACAGTTGGCGACAAAGTCGAATGAATTTAATTTATATAGATAAGAGGGAGAAAGACAGAATTCACTCGTATAGACCATTGACCATTAAATCGGTAATATACAGGCTAACAATGCAGGCAATCAAATTAAAGCTTCAATCATGGGTAGAGAATAATGGAATATTGGAAGAACTTCAGATGGCTTCAGAATAGGCAGGCGTTTAGATGATAACTTATTTGTTCTTACTCAGTGTATTGAAATACGAAAAGTATAAAGCAGAACATTATATCTGGCCTTTTTAAACATTACAGGAGCCTATGACAACGTAGACCGCAACATCTTGTGGTATATTCTGGAAGGGCAAGTCTAGACCTCTAAAATACCGTTTGCATTGAATGGGAAGGGATGAGGAGCGAGAAGAAAGTTCCTGTCAACAAGTGACTAAGGCAGGGGAGCCGTTTATCCCCACTGCTGTTTATGAGGTACGTGGTGAGGATGGAGAGGGCACTGGAAGGAAGTAATGTCGGCTTTAATCTCTTATACAAACAGGCGGGCACAGTAGTAAAGCAGCAGCTTGCAGGTGCACTTTATGCGGGAGATATTGTGCTGCTGGCTAACAAACAAAGTGATTAGCAACGTCTGGCTAATATCTGTTGACAGGAAGGCAACAATTTAGCCTTGAAATTTAGTGTTAGAAAATCAGGTGTAATGGTATTCAATGAAAACAGTGAACAGACCGTCGTGATACAGGGCCAGGAAATACCTCGGGTAACAGAATATAAATGCCTTGGTATATGGATAAACGAAGGTAATAGATATATGCAAACACAGGAAAAAACAATAAAATGAAGGGGAAGAGAAATGCAGCCATAATGAAGCACCGAGCGCTACGGGGATACAATAGGTACGAGGTGCTCCGAGGTATGGGGAAAGGTGTAATGGTTCCAGGACTTACTTTTGGGAATGCGGTTGTTTACTTTGAATCAGGGTTATAATCAGGACTCGACGGGAACCAAACGTCACTGGGTCGCCTCGCATTGGGGGCTCACGGAAAGACAACAAATGAAGCTGAGCAGGGTGATATGGGCTGAACTAGTTTTGAAGTGAGGGAAGCTCGCAGACAAGCGCACGTGGTGCCATACTTGCACAAGTTGTCACACAATCTGAAGAAAGTTTCCAATAGACATAATATTAATTTGCTTTTCAGTGCCCCGTGCAAGCTGTCCTCGATATGTAATCGTATGAAAACGCGCGAAAGCCCCCTGTGCACCACAAATCATAAATGCCGTTTCACTGACTGCAGGCGCAACGTTATCTATCAGATACCGCTGAGCCTTGTAAAAGCTGGTATAGGTAAAACGGGACAGTGTTTCGATGAAAGAGCTCGTCAGCACAGCAGTAACCTAAAGAATGGCTATGGGAGTCATTCAGCAGGACATTGTAACAACTGTCACTGCACTCCAATATTTGAAAAAACAAAATTCATAGGGAAAGCAAAGGTAAGAGGGAAAGGCAAGTACTACAGGCTTACTACATTAGAAAGGAAGGAGGCAGATGTGTAAGCGCTCCCTCTCTTGCCTTGTCGGGAAAAGAAATCGCCTTCTTGGATGAAAGATTATGATGGTGCTGATTCGCAGATGTTCTTGCGACTGGTGTGCGCATGCCTATGCTGAAGAAAGGTATAAAAAGGCTGTAGGATTTCCAATAAAGTTCTAGTTGGCAGTCAGCGCTTGTCTGTTGTATTTGTTCCTCGTGTCCTTATTTTATTCGCACTGTTTAACCTCAGTTCTAAACATGAACCAACTAGCCCTCATCAAGATCTTACTAAAAATGGTTCTCTCCTCGAGGCATCAATTAAACACAACTGAGCTGTGTGCATATGAATGCCCGGTCACTGAATCATAAAATTCCGGAATTAGAAGCCTACATTGCTGATATAAATAGACACTGTGACGTTGTTATGTTTAGTGAAACACGGTACAATGAAGATTCTGAGGGATTTAAATTGCCTAACAAAAACACATTTTTACTTGAACATGACATGAAGACGTGGCGGAGGTGTGTTGTTATTAATAGATGATTCTATGAAAACTATACAATAGTTTGGAATATACAATAGGATGCGCCCAAACCCTGAAATGAAGCAAGGTCGCGTGGTGCTACATTCGTACAGTGGAGACACGGTCAAGCATCTTGGAGTCGTCCGAACGGAAGTAATGCTGGGCGACCGAACTGTTCCCCCTCGAATGTTTTGTGGTGCGCAAATGTCGCGCAAACCTAGGCCTACAAGCAACCGAAGGACTTGGATTGCCCTCGCGCGTCCACAGCGTATCACAGGACGACTGTGAAGAAATCGTGAAAGACTTTCGGCATATTTTCACTGGGGCAGGCTTCGTGAAAAAAAGTGTATCACATGGTTCTTCGAGACAACGCCGAGCCACTCAATCAACCAGTTCGGCGCGTGCCGTTGGCCCTGACAGAACCATTACAGGGTGAACAAGAGAGGATGAAGCAGGCAGGAATCATCACAAAAGTAACTGAGCCTACTGACTGGCTGAGTCCCCTGGTGATTGCTAGATAAAAGAACAGGAAAATTTGTCGCTGCATTGACCCTAGGATAATCAATGAGTGCATAAAGAGGAAGCGCTACATGATGCCGCGACGAGAAAAATATAGAAGCTGATTTAGCTGGTGCAACTGTAATCTCCCACTTAGACACTAACTCTGGATTCCACCAAGTCCCTTTGGATGACTCGACATCGCAGATTTGCCCCTTCTCTACCCCATTTGGTCGTTACCGCTTTTTACGATTACCCTTCGACATATCCTCCGTCCCTGAGGTATTCCAAAACACGCTGAATGAAATTTTCGAAGGCCTTCCCAGCGTGAAAATATACGTGGACGACATTCTGGTATGGGGCTCGTCGGTAGAAGAGCAAAATGAACGTCTCAAATCTGTGCTGCTAGCAGCAATATGCGCCGGCTTAACCTTTAATCCTGATAAGTGCAGTATCGGCGTCCTTGAAATGGAGTTTCTTGGAGATGTTTTTGGCACTGGCAGTGGTGAGCGACGGACATACTACGTCTTACACGATTTATGCACTTTTTCAGGGCAAATCGGCCGTCGCCTAGTTGATCTAACAACCAAGAGCTGCATTTATCATCTACGATAACCGGCCAGGGCCCCGCTCTCAGCAGTTTAGAAGTGGTAACGGCGAGCAACCGACACACGCTTCCACGGCTTACGCGATTTCTGCACTTTTTTCGGGTCCGCTCCTGCTTTGGCCGTCTGGCTGTCATCCAGCATTGTTCCTGGAATTTAATACTGTCTACGCGGGCTGAACAGCTTGGTTAAAGCAGCTAGATGTTTGCGACACCCAGGACACATCGGCCGTCGCCAAGTTGATCCAAGGACCATGCGCTGCCTTTCATATCTACAATAACCGGCCACGCCCCCACGCTCAGCAGTTTGGCAGTGGCGTGCGACGCATGCACGCTTCCACGGGTTACACAATTTCTGCACTTTTTTGAGATTCGTGCACTTTTTCCTGTTAATTTTGCCCTGTACGTCTATTCTAGCGCCGGTGCTGCTGCCAAACGTGTTGCAACGTGGGGTTTGTACATAACTGTTTTTGATGACGGATACAGAGGACGAAGTTTGCATCGCTTGCAACAGAACAATTGATACTCCTGTAAGCTTGGTCAAATGAAAAGACTGTCAGTACCCATATCATGTACAAGGCTGCTCCGGAGATCCTGAGTCGGGTAAATCATTGAGTGCTCGTTCTCGTAAGGCGTTCCTCTGCCCAACATACAAAACAGGGACTTCTCGTAGCGGAAAAATGCCCCCCACAGCCCAGGCTCCTGCCTTTGACATGGCCTCTGCTTTTCTGGAGCTGAATCAAAAACTAGACAGTCTAATACCATAGAAAGATAAGGCCGATAACATTGAACAGTCTGTTCAGACAATGTCTGACCATTTCGATGAAATCTTGAAGCGTCCTGATAATAATGAAAAAGAAATGCCGTACATGCGAAAAAGAGTGGCCCGGGTCGAGAATACGCGATGCGAGGAACAGCTCTCTCAGCTTAACACCGATTTGGACGACTTGGAATTCCGAAGCGGGAAAATGAACGTAGAAATTCATGGTGTTGCTAAAACTGAGAATGAGAACCTCCTAGCGAAAGTGAACGAAGTGGCTCAGCAAATCAATGTTGCAGAAACTAACGAGAGCGACTTTGAGGCCTGGCACCACCTTCCTGCAAAAGCGAACAAGACACCACCCATTATTGTGCGGTTTCAACGACAAGCACAAAGAGACCAATGGCTTCAAAACAGAAAGTCTTTGGCGGGGAATGGAAAAATAACACCTACCTGTGTGAGAACCTTACGCGAAGACGTAAATCGCAACTTGTGCAAACAAAAGATTGGGCCAAGAAAAACAATTGCCGGTTTGTTTGGTGCTCATCGGCAAGGTGCTTGTTCGCCAAAAGGAAGGTGATTCTGCTCAAATCATTCGAGATGAGTGACCTCGTGGATGTAACATGGTAAACAAGTTCCATTTATGTCTGTTGCACTTAATGCCCCTACAGCATGATGACACCGAATACATATCCTCTCCCGTACGAAATCACTAACAGTGTTAGCTTCGAATTGAAAAACCCGCCAGTACTTAAATAATTTCACCTTAACGCTACGTCAGTTAGGAATCAGCTAGATGAATTTTCTATTTTGTTATAGAACTTCAGTTTCCCTTTGATGTTATTATGATTTCTGAGACTTGGCTGACCGACAGTGATACCTCTGAATTGCCATGATTTTCAACTTTTTCCTTAAATCGAAAAACCTCCCGTGGAGGCGCTGCATGCATGCTTCTTAATGACCATTTTAAGTGTGAAATTTTGAACGAATTTAGTTACCTGAAAGATGATGTTGAAGTCCGTTCAGTTATATCAGGAAACATTGTAATGTCCGCGGTCTACAGGCCGCCGTGTGGTAACATGGATTCATTTCTTAAAACCATGGAATCTTATCTAAGCTTGCAATAAGCAACCAATACGATGTGATCACTGTTGGCGACTTCAACATAAATATGTTATGCGCAACAGTGAACAGCGTGAATTTTCATGCGTTACTTAGATGTTACTGTGTCACAAATATAATAACCACAGCAACCCGCATATACCCTATTTCCCAAACATGCATCGATCTATGTGTAACAAATTTTAAGGGCCGGATTCTGAAATCCTCCTAACCTTAGACCGTTTCCTTACCTTCCGCAAGGAGCCCTCCATGCTACCTAAACGTTAGGCGCCCTCGGAAGGCCACCACGAATTCTAAAAGCTTCCTTTCGCCTTCCCTGCGGAAGGAGCGCCTCGCCAAAGGAAGTGTAACGTTAGAGGCTTCTGGTTTCGAGATTATCCACAAAAAATGCGAAATATTTGTAATGAGTTGCAGAGACAAAGTGCCAGGACTGTTAAAATTGCATTTCTAATTTATACTGGGCCATAAATTACATTTCTTTGGTTAATAACGTAAAAGTGGTTCGAAAATGATGCGCGTGGCAAGAAAGCAATTTCAGTCTAGCAACTATGGCAGCATCTGAGTTCGTTTGGTCAGGCGTCGCTTTTTTTTCTTTCTTTGCGTGCGTTTTCTTTCGTGTGTGTGTGTATGTGTATTTGCCATGCCAGGCAAAGCATATTTTACGGAGGAAGAAAAAGACTTGTTCACGGAACTTCTACAAAGGTACAACAATGTGATTGAAAGCAAGAAAACAGATGCTGTGTCGCTGAACGCGAAGGCGAAAGTGCGATGAGGACCTTCAAGAGAGCAGGTAGCGGCGCTCCTCTGTTGTCAGTGTTACAATGCAGTTGCAGCTCTGCCAGTATGGCTGTAACAGCTCGCTTGGAAAAACAATACCGGGCTAGAAAGTCCACTTCGTCGTAGTATTCCAGTGGATTCTGCCTGTCAGTCAGGCGCCGGGCTGGAGTCAAAGGTGGAGGCTTGTACACAGTCCCGTAAAGAAGTTCATTTGCTCGTCGAAGAAACCGTGCATAGCTTTCGAAGCTATCGTCTTCGGATAAACATTGCAAGGCCGTCATTCTCGCCGCTCGCTTTCCACAAGATCACAGTGAAGAAAAGATATGGCACAAAACGCGGTTTGCGTAACCAAACTGGGCGTCAGTACACGGCGGCTGGCTACCGCGGCCTTGGCTGCGCACGGCACCTACCCTAGCCGAGCGTACCGCGTGCAAAGTCATGCGGAGAAGCGTACGTTCAGGTAGAGGAGCACGGTTAGGACGCATGAAGGTAGCATGTCGGCTCCCTAAGCGCGGGGAAGCACCAAGGAGGCCCTAACTTAGTGCCCCTTACTAAGGTACGTTCCAGAATTGACGCCAGGTCGCCTCACAGCGTGTGAGGCATCCTTAGTTAGGAAAGGAGTGTTTCAGAATCCGGGCCTAAGTCTCCACTCATTCACTCAGGAGTTGCATGCTGTGAAATAAGCGATCATATGGGCATATCTTTATTTCCCCAAAAGGAGGTCCTGAAACGTTACCTTCGTGAAAAAGCTATGTACCAATGTGTAACGGAAGGTTCCCCGGAAAGCTTTCGCACGGATCTTCTAGGTTTAGGCTTTTCTGACATATATAGCGAAGCTAGTGCGGACAGCACTTATGACTTATTCCTCGACGCCTTCACTCGTGTCTATAACAAGCACTGTGCTCCGAAATTAAGCAGGTTACCTAAAACAATAAGAAAACCGTGGATCTCACGTGAACTCTACACGCGTATTAAAGAAAAGCACAAATTAAATCAACTATTTATTGATACAGAAGATACTCTTGTTCTTGAGCGGTTTAAGAAGTGCAGAAATAAATTAATTTCTGACATACGACAGGCAAACTACTTTGCAGCTGCATTAGATTGCAACATGCGTTCTTTTCTTGTTTTCTTAGATAACTTGCTTACATTTGTAAATGAAAATCAGTATAATGTTGTCATCGGCGGAGACTGCATTATAGATATGAATTGCGATAATGTAAAAAAAAATGAGTTCGAAAATTTGCTTTCGCGTTATAACTGTGCAAACCTAGTAAATATTCCTACAAGGGTTACCATGTGCTCGCAGACCACTATTGATTTGTTTATAACAAATTATTATAAGTCCTTGGTTACAACAGGAGTGCTTTCGTACCCAATAAGTGACCATAGGCCAATATGCTGCTGTATTAAGACCGACAGTCCTAGAGTGGACACTGATGTTTCTTCTGGTTTTGTGGGGTCTGGTGTGGGGACTCTCACACCGTACTCTTGGGACAAAGGAACGACAACACAATAGTGCAAACAATAACAAGGGCATTTATTGCACCTTTAATACATCAATGCCTGCTAGCCGAGTTGCTATCCACAAAACATGCCGATGGGCGCGCGACAAATCTAGAAGTCCGACTCACCGCGTCCTCGCGAGCGAATATGTTCGCTCCATCCAGCACCATGCTGGATCCCAACGCCTGGTCGTTCGCGTGTATAAGTCACGCGAATCGTGGCGCGTTCGAAGGCGGCCATGCGAGGCGGTCTCGCAGAAGCATGGGTGGCGCGCACGCGGGAGACGTCCCCGCCGTGCGTCGACCCGCCGGGAAAGAGGGTCCTGCACGTGCGGGACAGCACGTCCGTTCCGCTGGCTGTCTCGAACCCCAAGAGAGCAAGCGCCTTCCTTTCGGCGCCCAAGTAACCTCGCGGCCGCCCAACACTAGCGCCATCTCTCGCACTGCGCCTGTACCACTCGGACAGCCGCGTGTGCGGCGAAGCCGCACTACAGGAGACGCGCTGTGCGGGAAAAACATCAGGGGAGGCGCGAGGGTCGCGCATCCCCACAGTTTCCAGCGTGTCTCGCAAACGGCTCTGGATGCTTTCTATTTGGATATAAGTAACGTGTGTTGGGACAATATTTTTCACTCTACTGATGCCAATGTGGCTTATGATACTTTGTTGAGTTGTTTTTCGGCAGTATACAAAAAACACTTCATCTACAATCGACTAGAAAAGGTGAAAGGCTGTCGAAAGCCATGGATGACACGTGAGATTTTTCACAAGATTCACAAAAAAGATCGTTTATTTAAGAAGTTCATGCGTACGCGTAAAAAAGTAGACCTGAGTGCATTTAAGCGGTTTAGAAATGCCTTAACCAAAGGAAATGTATTACTTTCATCTATTTTCTTCCTGTTCTAAACGAACAGATGTATTATGGAACAAGCTGAATTCACTTATAGGACGAAGCGACAGGAAGGAAACGGTGACAGAAGTCTCGCATGGTGGGGGAACAGTCAGTGGTGACCGTATGGTCAACGTGTTTAACAACTATTTCGTGCAGCGAGATTTTGACATCGGGCCACGTGCATCCTACACAGCTCTAGATCCTCAAAATGCAAATACATTCTTTTTGGAAGCAACAGTAGAACATGAAGTTAGCTCTGTTTTCTTGGCGTTAAAAAACAGCCGAAGTTGCGATGCTGATTGGCTGCAAGGCCAGTAAAATACCCAATAAATAAAATTGCTCCTGTGCTTACATATATATATAACTTATGTATTTCAACCGGTGTTTTTCCATCCAAAATGCAAGTGGCTCGTGTAGTAGCTTTATATAAGAAAGGAGACAAAAAAAACGTCTCGAATTATAGACTAGTGCCGATACTGGGTGTAATTTCTAATGGTTTCGATAAAATTATCTATAATCGACTATATCATTTCTGTAACAAGCACGTGATAACGAAATGCCAGTACGGATTTATAAAAAATCGATCAACAGAACGAGCTCTTCTCGACGAGAAAAAATATATATTGGACAAATTTGAACAAAAACAATTTGTTCTTGGTATTTTTGTTGATATTACGCAAGCCTTTGATTACATAAATCATAAAATTTTATTTGACAAATTAAGTCAATATGGCATTCGTGGGCTTCCTCTGATGCTTCTGAAAAGTTATCTTTCGGAAAGACGTCAGTTTGTGTCAATGAATGAAATGGTATCTGACAGAAAGCAAATAATATCAGGAGTACCGCAGGGTAGCATACTCGGGCCTTTCATCTTTAATTTATATATGAATGACATAGTCCATATATCTTCAGAAGGTAAATTTATAATTTATGCTGACGACACTAGCATATTTCTTTCGTCTTCATCAGATGGCGAACTTTTTCATAAAGGTAATGCCATTTTAGAGAAACTGAGCACGGGGGCAGATAATAACCAATTAAAAATATATACAAAGAAAACAAAGGCTGTGATGTTTCATTCTATAGGTAGGAAGGTTTCAGTAGTACATAACCTAGTTTATCGCTGCTCAGAGATAGAGCAAGTAAGGTCTATTAAAGTACTTGGTGTGCATTTTTCAGAATCACTGCAGTGGGATGAGCATATCAAAGCGATATTACAAAAGTTAGGTGCAATAACGGGAATTCTGAACAAAAACTGCTGCTTAATTACGAAGTCAATAAAATTGTTAATCTATAACGCCCTCTTCGCTTCTTATCTAAACTATTGTCATTTAGTCTGGGGGACTACAACACAATCAAATTTATCGCGGCTATTAGTAATGCAAAAAAGAATTTTGAGAATAATTGAGAATATGCCACTCCGGCATTCTACTGTGGATCTCTTTAAAAAGTTTTAAATAATTAGAGTACAAGACACATATGAGCATAAATTGTTGAGTGAATATCGCCTCAACTATGACTGTCACAATTCTATCTTCATGGGTTTGGATAATCTCCATTTGAAGGAAGTATATACCACTAGAACAACAGAAATATGGAATGTTCCACATTGTCACACTGGCTATGGTCGGCAAATGCTCCAAAACAAACTTCCACGTCTACTAAATGAGTTTAATAAAAAACAAATCGATATTCGCGAAGCAACATTATCTGACTTGTACATATTCTTTCTAGCCTAACATTCACCACTAGAGCTATTTACGCTTGCTATTTATTTATATTGTTTCAATGTCACTATTACTAAGCGTACATTGTTATGAAATGTGCTGTCATTCGGTGCTGAGGTGAAGTAAAATATGTTAACGCATGATGCCCTACGTATGACAGTAACTAATGTGTTTAATTTCATGGTTTTGTCAAGGTTTATGGCAATGTTGTGCTTAATATGATGGTTTTGTAAAAGTGTACCATGTGAACAGGACGTGTGTGCCTCTGCTGTTGTCTTTGCCAGCGTGGGGGCGAAGGACTCCCCCAAGCCATCCTTGAATGGCTTTTGCCTTCACCCCCCATCACATGTACATGTGATAAACCAATAAAGAATCAATCAATCAATCAATCAATCAAATTGTCCTGATAAGATCTGGCGTAAAATCCGGTCACTCTGCTGTGGCGTCTCACAAGTTACAACTCCAGATAAAATTACAAGCGATGGTATAGAATACTCAGGTAATTGTATCGCAGAGAAATTTAACAACATTTTTACGGCCGCACCGAACTCTTCAGCAGACACAACTCACATAACTATTGAGTGATGTCCCTCGTCTTTGTTTCTGGAACCTGTCTGTACAAATGAAATTTTGTCTACGTTCAGAGACCGAAAGAACACTACATCGTGTGATGCGGAAAATATATAGATACGTCCAGTTAAGCACGTCATTGTTATACTCGCTGCGCCATTGGAGCACATATACATCTTATGCTTAGCAACCGCTACTTTTTCCCCGAGAATGCAGATTGCTAGAGTAGCAGTCATATTTAAAAAAGCTAGCAAAAATGACTTTGGGAACTATAGACCAATCAGTATTCTGCCCGTCTTCTCAAAAGTGTTCGAGAAGCTCATTCTTAAGCGAGTTGAAAGTCTTTTTAAATGAGCGCAGTATACTTTCTTTCTTTCTTTCTTTCTTTCTTTCTTTCTTTCTTTCTTTCTTTCTTTCTTTCTTTCTTTCTTTCTTTCTTTCTTTCTTTCTTTCTTTATTCATTTATTCAAGACATTCCTTACAGAAATGCCTTGGGGGACGCGACAAAAGGCACTGAACGTGCCTGACTGGGCCTCGCCACCCTTGGCAGCAGCAGTCACACAAGAACATAAATTATTAACAAAATGTATTGCCTACAGTAGGCTCAATTTGGGACACGGTAGAACTTAAACATCAATAAGTGTTCTTTCTTTTTTTTTACATCAATAACATAAATACACATACAATCAGATGCATTGTACAGGTATGTCGAAACAATCGTCCGGGTACAGAAAATATATCGGACTTTCACATTGAAAAGCCAAGACACAGAGTAAACGGAAACCAACTGGGATCAGTCCGGCACAATTTTTAGTCTGTGTTAAGGAAAAAAGTTTTGAGCATTTTTCTGAAAATGTGCACTGAGGTAGCTGTAACGAGTGCTTCAGCAATTTCCGGATATTCGTTGAGAAGGTCTGGTATCATAAAGCTTAGTTTTTGATCGCCATATTTTATACGAGAACGTGGCCTGGCTATTAAATTCTTTCGTAGGCAGTAGGGACCAGGTTTCACTTGATATTTCGTTTGGATAGGTGTTGTTTGGTGCTGATGCAATATTTCCAGGGCCAATTTATATTTATACAATTTATGAATAGGCAGTATTTTATTTGATTTAAAGAAGAGTGTAGTGTCTTCAGAAAGTTCTAAATTTCCGATTGCACGCACCACCCGCTTTTGCAAGCAAAAAAGACCGTCTAGGTTGGTCTTAGTCGTTGTTGACCATACTAAGAAACAGTAGCATAACCGGGAATGAAATAGCGCGTAGTATATCTGCCTTTTCACCGCAGACGGGATATAATATCTCACTTTATTTTAAGATTCCAACAGCTCGCCCTAGCTCACTTCGGAGCTTGTCAACGTCAGGCGTCCATGAGAGGTTTTCTTGAAATGTCACCCCCGAAAATCTAACTGATACAGATTGTTCAATGGTAACGTTTTTAAATTTTAAATCCAAGTTTACAGTCGGGTGGTGTCCTCGCGGCCGGAAGAGTAACTATTTCGTTTTGCTGATGTTTAATTGAAGTCTGTTAGATTGAAGCCACAAATCCAGACCTATTAGCCATTCGTTAGCTCGATGAAATACCTCTCTTATATAAACACCTGTGAAGAATACATTCGTATCGTCCGCGTATAAAATTAACTTTGTATTTTTGTCAATCTTTACAATATCGTTAATGTATAACAAAAATAACGTTGGTCCTACTAATGATCCCTGTGGTAAGCCAAATTTTATAAATTTTAAGTTCGAATTTACGCCATTTATGCATGTGGATTGAGCTCTCGAAGTTAAGCAGCTTTTTATCAAAGACCAAGCTTTGAAGCCATACTGCCAGCATGGCTTCAGAAAAAAACAGTCGACGCAACTTGCTCTGTTACACCAGAAAGAATATATACCAAGGAACTTTGAACAAAGGAAACTCGTCTTGGGAATTTTCTTAGATTATAGCAAAGCCTTTGATTGCATATATCATAGCACCTTGTTTCTGAAACTTGAATGTTATGGAATCAGACGCGCAGCATTACTCCTAATTATATCTTACTTATCGTATAGAAAAGAATATGTCCAGATAAACGAATATAAGCCAACTTTACGAACAGTTTCTCGCGGGGTACCCCACGGGAGTATCTTAGGACCATTGCTTTTTAACCAGCACATTATGATATTGTTATGCAGGAAGACGCACACGAAAAGCTATGTACAACTATATTCACAAGAAAATACGCAGCGCTTCGCCAAGAGGCAACAGCCCGCGCTGGCTTCTAATCGTCGTCGTCTTCTTCCTGCTCGGCTCTTCGTCATTGGAAATACTATCCCGTGGCACCACCCCCGGAGGCAAAAGCGCCGTCCCGGAGCGACTAAAGGCCGGAGTCAGAAGCAGTGTAATAGGTCTTGAGCCTACTGACGTGCACATCACTGGATGCCAGAGTAGATGACGAGGTTGAGCTCACAGGAGCAATTTCGTACGTCACAGGCGTCACCTGGCGCAGCACGCGGTAGGGCCCTGTGTATCGCGAAAGGAGCTTTTCTGAAAATCCGACGTGACGAGAGGGCGACCACACGAGCACGAGTGCACCAGGCGAAAACTGTACGTCACGGTGGCGGGCGTTGTACTGAAGCTGCTGCGTGTTTTGCGAGGCCGTCAGTCGAGCATGGGCAAGCTGGCGTGCATAGTCGGCGAGGGCGATGGCGTCGCGCGCATACTCGGTTGTTGAGATCGCAGCAGGAGGAAGTTCCGTGTCAAGGGGCAAGGTCGGTTCGCGACCGTAAAGTAGAAAAAAATGGAGAAAATCCGGCGGTGTCGTGCCGGGAAGAATTATAAGCAAATGTGACGTAAGGAAGGGCAACGTCCTAGTTGTGGTGGTCTTTCGAAACGTACTTGGACAGCATGTCGGTAAGACTACGGTTTGACCGCTCTGTTAGGCCATTGGTTTGAGGATGGTATGAGGTAGTCAGCTTGTGTTGAATAGAGCAGGAACGCACAATGTCGGCGATAACTTTCGAGAGGAAGTTACGACCACGGTCAGTAAGCAGCCGACGCGGGGCGCCATGCACTAAGATAATGTCACGCAAGAGAAAGTCCGCGACGTCAGTGGCGCAACTGGTAGGAAGAGCCCGCGTGATAGCGTATCGGGTGGCGTAATCAGTTGCGACGGCTACCCATTTGTTCCCAGAGGATGACGTGCGAAAGGGACCGAGGAGGTCTAATCCAACACAAAAGAACGGTTCCACAGGGACCGTGATCAGCTGGAGATGACAAGAAGGTAGCACCTGAGGTGTTTTCCGACGCTCGCAGGGATCACAGGAAGCAACATAGCGTCGGAATGAGCGAGCGAGACCAGGCCAACAGAACCGGCGGCGGACGCGGTCGTACGTGCGGGTTACCCCAAGATATCCTGCAGTGGTTGCGTCATCCATCTCAAAAAGCATAGTCTGTCGTAAATATTTTGGCACGACAAGAAGGAGATCAGGGCCATCAGGGAGGAAGTTCCTTCGGTACAGAATGCAGCCCTGGAGGACATATCGGCGAACGGATGCGTCGGTAGGTGTAGAGCGCAGACGCTCGATGAGTACTCGCAGCGATATGTCTCGGTACTGCTCATCGGCGATTTTAGCGAAGGCAGACACAGAGAAAATGCCGTCGGCGGTACCACTGTCGGCGTCGTCAGGCTCATCTACCGAGTAGCGAGACAGGCAGTCAGCGTCCTTGTGTAGTCGACCAGATTTATAGGTGACAGCGAACGAATATTCTTGGAGGCGTAAAACCCAGTGACCAAGTCTTCCTGTAGGGTCTTTCAATGAGTATAACCACCAAAGCGCGTGATGGTCTGCGACAAAGGAAAAGGGTCGGCCATATAAGTATGGGCGGAACTTCGCAACCGCCCAAACGAGGGCCGGATACTCACGCTCAGTGATAGAATAGTTGCGCTCCGCGGGCGAGAGGAGCCTGCTAGCGTAAGCGATAGCACGGTCTTGGCCACGCTGGCGTTGTGCCAGTACTGCGCCAATTCCGTGACCACGGGCATCAGTACGGACTTCGGTAGGCGCAGAAGGATCGAAATGGGCCAGAACGGGACGCGTGTGAGAAGGTCGATTAGAAGCGAGAATGCATAGGCCTCGTTATCACCCCACTGGAAAGGGGCGTCTTTTTGCAAAAGCTCGGTTAGTGTTCGCGCTATGGCCGCGAAATTTTATCACGAAACGGCGGAAGTACGAGCAAAGGCCGATGAAGCTGCGCACATCCAGGGAAGTGCCTAACGGCATGAATCTTGCCTGGGTCCGGTTGCACTCCGTTCGCGTCAACGAGATGTCCAAGGACGGTAATCTGGCGACGGCCGAGTTGACACTTCGATGCGTTCCATTGCAGACCGGCTCGCCGAAAAACGTCCAGGACTGCTGAAAGGCGCTCGAGGTGCGTAGCGAATGTTGGGGAGAATACTATAACGTCGTCCAAGTAGCACAGGCACGTGGACCATTTGAAACCGTGAAGAAGGGACTCCATCATGCGTTCAAAAGTGGCAGGAGCGTTACATAGGCCGAACGGCATCACTTTGAAATGATAAAGACCGTCGGCTGTTACAAAGGCAGTCTTCTCGCAGTCGAGATCGTCCACGGCAATCTGCCAATAGCCGGAGCGAAGGTCCATAGAGGAGAAATTGCGAGCACCATGGAGACAGTCAAGGGCGTCATCAATCCGAGGTAGGGGATACACGTCCTTTTTGGTAACCCTGTTAAGGTGCCGATTTTCCACGCATAAGCGCCATGCAGCCATCCTTCCTTTTTACCAGCAAAACAGGTGACGCCCATGGACTACATGATGGTTCAGTAATGTTCTTGGCAACCATTTAGCGAACTTCGGTGTGAATAACTTGACGCTCAGCCGGTGATACTCGATACGGGCGGCGATGAATACGAGGGGCATCACCGGTATAAATGCGATGTTTGACAGCTGTAGTTTGGGCCAAAGTACGGCAAGTTGGGCGCAATCATTTTCTGTATGTCGGCGATGGTGCAAGTTGCCGACTGCGATGGTAGAGGAGGATCGGCTGAATTGTCGTCTACTGCAATGGATGCTACTGAGTGACCCTCGAATGAGCAAACTTGAGCCAGAGACATCCCGCGTGGCAGCACTTGTGTCATCAAGCCAAAATTGACCACTGGCAGGCAGACGCAATTCGCCGTAATAAAACTGTGTGAGGTACTGTGATCCCGTGTGAAAGGAGGACGTCTTGCATAGGAGCCGCGATGTAGTGGCCGTCGGGCACTGGTTGGGATGACACGAAGTCAACGTAAGTCAGTGCCGAAGGTGGCAAGCGAACGAAGTCGACGGAACTGAGGCGAGTAAAGTGTTGTTCAGCGGTATCCAGAACAGGCAGGTCGAGGCGGAGAGTACTGGCAGAGCAATCGATGAGAGCACAATGTGCGGAGAGGAAGTCTATGCCGAGGATGATGTCGTGGGGACAGTGAGCGATGACTGTGAATAGCACGATTGTTGAGCGATCGGCGAAGGAGACGCGGGCGATACACATACCAATTACGGGGGCTGTTCCGCCATCAGCGACACGGACAACAGGCGTCGTGGCGGATGTGATAATTTTCTTGAGCTGGTTACGAAGGTCAGCGCTCATTACGGACAAATGCGCCCCAGTGTCTGTGAGTGCAGACATAGAAACACCGTCGACTTGCACGTCAAGAAGGTTCAGATGAGTGGGCAACGTCAGTAGGGGGTTTCGCGGCGTCGGAATCGATGCAGCGTCACCTCGAGGCGCTGCACCGTCTAGTTTTCCGGCTGGGAGCGGCGTCCGAAGGGAGTCTGCGAATAGGAGCGATGGGGCTGGGGAGAGCGAGATTGTCGTCGTTGGGGCGAAGGCGAACGAGAATAGGGGCGGTTTAGCGCAGCAGAGTCGGTGGCGGCATTATCTGAGCGGGCAGCATATAGGGACGAGAAAGGCCACCTGAGGAGCGAGTGTAGGCAGTATAAGTAGGCCGGGTCGGGGAACTCCAGCGACAGCGACAGTGCCGCGAAATGTGCCCGATTCGATGGCAGTGGAAACAAATGGGCTTGTCGTCAGCAGTGCGCCATTCAGAGGGGTTGCGGAAACGTGGTGGGTAAGAAGGTGTTGGATGGCGTGGAATCGAAGAAGCCGGGTGGGTATTAGGGCGATGGGCCGAGCAGATGGTGGGAATACCCATGTTCGCCAACTCGTGGCGGACAACTGGCTGGATCAGGGAAACTGACTGCAGGTGCATTGGAGGGGCTGGAGTCGAACGCAGCCGGATAGGCGGCCTCGATCTCACGCCGGACAATCCTGGTAACATCGGCAGTGTTGTTGGAACGAGGAGTGTCAGCACAGGAAGATGTCGCTGGGGTGTTGGGCAGGAGGGCAAAATGCTGGTCAATACGTCGGCTTTTAACGAGTTCCAGGCGGCGGCACTCTTTTATAACAGCATCCACCGTCGCTACGTTGTTGCAAACGAGCAAGTTGAAGGCGTCATCGGCAATGCCTTTCAGGATGTGGGCAACCTTGCCGGACTCAGTCATGTGGGTGTCAACATTTCGGCACAGAGTCAAGACGTCCTGAATGTACGTGACATAGGGCTCTGTTGACGTCTGCAGACGGCCGGAAAGCGCCTTCTGCGCGACAAGTTGGTGACCGTAGGGGTTCTCAAACAAGTCTCGCAGCTGTGCCTTAAGTGAATCCCAACTGGTGAACTCATCTTCGTGCGTGCGATAGCAAACTCTAGGTGTGCCACCGAGGTAAAAGACTACGTTGGCGAGCATAATAGTGTGGTCCCACCAGTTATTGCGGCTGACGTGTTCATACAAGCTGATCCAGTCATTGAGGCCTTCCCCATCTTTGCCCGAGAATACGCCAGAATTACGGGGAGCGGGGAGAGTGATGTAGGTCGTCGAGGTGGCAGCAGGTGTTGGAGCCGGCGGAGTCTGGTTGTCCTCACCGGGAGCCATGAAGGTAGGCTCGACGTACCGTCCACTGCGAAGCTCCGTGACGAGGTACAGGGAACGTCCACCTCCACTAGATATGTTACGTAGGAAGACGCAGACGAAAAGCTCTGTACAAATATATTTGCAAGAAAATACGCTGTGCTTCGCCAAGAGGCAACAGCCCGCGCTAGCTTCTAATCGTCGTCGTCGTCATCTTCTTACTGCTCGGCTCTTCGTCATTGGAAATACTATCCCGTAGCAATATAAGCAGTGTGGATACTAATGTTCGTTTCATAATCTACGCCGGTGATACTAGCTTGTCTTTCTCTTACGATGGCAGCAGTAAGTTAAGAACGAATGCAAATACATATATGGTCTGATAAAAATCTTTTGTCTCTTAATACTGCGAAGTCAAAGGCAGTACTTTTCCGTTATAAAAATAAAAAATGCGGTGATTTCGGTGAGTTATTTTATAACAGAGACCAGATTGAGTTAGTAAGGTCATTCAAATCACTTGGCGTAACATTCACCGAAAACATGCTGTGGGATGTATACGCAGACAATGTAGCATTAAAGGCATCTAGAGCCTTAGGATTTATAACGCGTTCCAAAAATTATCTCCAACAAAAGCTAAAACTCTCTCTATATCATGCATTATTTCGCTCACATCTAAACTACTGCTCATCAGTATGGGGCACTGCTACACAAACCGGTCTGAAAGAACTAGGAACTATCGAAAGAACGGGCCCTCAGATTAGTTCATAACCTGCCAAGTAGACACTCAACAGGAAATTTATTTTTAAAGAACAAGATTATTAACGTATTCAGCCTCCATGCTTATAGACTACAATGCACCTACAAACTAGAACAAAGAAGATGCATAAGTAATATACCTGACTTAGCCCCGATTTAATTATTTCATTGCATATATCGACGCCGGCATAAACCACACTGGGTATTACCAAAAGTAAGAACAAACTACGGGCGCCAAATGGTAGCATTTCAACTTCCATCCTTACTTAACAAATTAATTGATGAAAATATAGACTTAGGAAGCATTAGCTGCTCTAACCTTCGCAACTACTTTCTCCTTATTGCGTCCCTTTGATTGTCCAACATTTAGGCATCTGTGAACGTTTCTGTGTCTAATTGTTTTATAAGCTTATTTTTGGTTGCTGTTAAAGTTATTTCGCTGTTTCGTAAGCGTTCTTGTTCTCAGCTACTGTACTTGTCCTTCTTTTCAATCCGTTATATTATTTTCACACACGCTGGTAATTGTGTATTTTGCATTCTTGTTTTTGTACTAATGCTTTGTTTTGACGTTGTATTTGCTGTCGTGACAGAAGTGCCGTTGCATGCCACTGCTCACCTGCTGTACGGGGGGTAGGAACTTAGTCAAGCGTCAACCGCTTTTATTTCCACCCCCTCCATCAATGTAATGGTGATGGAAATAAATCATCATCATCATAATCATCATCATCATCATCATCATTATTATTATTATTATTATTATTATTATTATTATTATTATTATTATTATTATTAAAATAAAGCAGGCATCAGGCCGAGCCAGACGCTGAATAATTGTATGCTGCACACGCCGATCCCAGAAGACAAGCTCGCGGTGCAAAGGATGCTAGGTGTCATCAATTATTTCGGCAAATTTCTTCCATCTTTAGCTCAAAGAACAGCTCTTCGGAGGAGCTTGATCAGACAAGATGTGGTCTTTGAATGGACCGATAACCACGAAAAAGAATGGAGCGAACTATGCAACTACGTCAGCACACAGCCCATATTGTCAGTATTCGATCCGGCCAAAGCAACAAAAGTGTCATGCGGTGCATCCCGAGACAGAATTGGAGCCTTTTTGTTGCAATGTCAAATCGACACATGGAAGACCGTAGCATATGCGTCGCGAGTGCTTATCTAAACAAAACAGCGTTATTCTCAAATTGAGAAAGAAGCTATGGCCATAGTCTTTGGCGGCGAAAGATTTAATCATTTCGTCTATGGTCGCCAATTTACTACTGAAGCAGACCACCGCCCTTTGATGGCTATCTCCCAGAAGGCGATTGGTGACATGCCTCAGGTTGCAAAAAAATATTTCTGAGATTGCTGCGTTATGACGTTCAATTGAAATTTGTGTCAGGTAAGCAGCTCCTTCTGGCTGACGTGCTGTGCTGTGCCACAACCAAGACAGCCACCTGCGACCTCGACCGCAACAATGTAGAGGTGTATGTCGTGAGTACGGTTTCCACGCCTGTTAGTGAGAACACATGGAGGCGGCTGGCTGCGGAAACGGCGCGTGACGAACAGCTAAGCAACGTGCTGCGAGATTTAGAAGCTGGAAAATGCTTGGAGGGGCTGTGGAAACGATTCGAAGGCGAGTTATCACACGTGAAAGGCGCCTTGCTCAAATATTGCAAAGTAGTTATTCCGGCTAGCGTGAAAAGAGAGACATTGGAGAGAATTCGCCAAGGCCACTTGGGAATCAACAACAGCAAAGCCAGGGCAAGACGGTTAGTTTTTTGGCCGTGAATGAACTCGTAGACAGAATTGTTCGTCCAGACATGCTCTATCTGCAAAAAGTATGCATATAGCCAACCTCGAGGGCCTCTACTGATGCGCCCTGCGCAGGACCAACCGTGGTTCCGTGTCGGCATATACATTTTTGAATACGGCGGGAAGTCGTACCCGTACGTTTACGACGCCCTGTCAAACTTTCCCGAAGTGGAACTACTCAAAGACAACACGGCCAAAGCAGTGGTTGACGCAACAAGTTCGATCTTTGCTAGACACGGCATTCCCACAGAAGTTTGTTCTGACAATGGCCCTCAATTTTCATGTCATGAATTCGCGTTGTTCTCACAATTGTACGATTTTAGGCATGTCACGTCTAGCCAGGGATACCCACGTTCTAAAGGGTCGGCAGGAAAAGGTGCTCAGGTAACTAAGCGTATCCTCAAGAAAACGACTGAAGCGAAACGAGATTTCAGGTCAGGACTGCTCGCTTTCCGGACCACTCAAGTGCAGCGCATCGCCGGCTGAGCTGCTTTGAACGAAGGCTCCGCACAACAATTCCCGACGTCCAAGGCAACCCCAGTCACGAGGTCATCCGGCGCCTTCAGACAGACCAGGCGATCAATGGCACGCCCTGGAGACACGGTCCGGATCAAGAAAGGTGTGTGGGTAACGAAAGCGAAGATTCGCAAGCCCGCTGTTTGCCCGAGGTCGTATACAGTCGTCACACAAGACGACACGGTGTTGAGGCGCAACCGGCAGCACCTGCTACTGACCCGGCAGCCCATCCGACGCAACGTACTGGAAGACGACGACGATGACTTCGAGGGAAACTCGGGCCAAGGAAATGGGTCGGCACCTAGCTACACAGAATGTACAGCCCCGTCCATTCCCTCTGAGCCCAGTGTCCCAATAAGTGTCTCGAACCCACCATGCAACCCCACGGAGGACGCTCAGACAACGTCGACCGCCTCAACGTCTGGCCTACGACCACAACTTCGCGCAAGTGGCTTGAACTAAAGTGCCTGACAATTTTCATTAATGTTCCCATTTCTTGTTTTGTTTTTCGAACAAAGGAAGATGTATCGTATATGGGCACCGAGTGCCACGTGTGTTCCGCGCAAGCGCATCGTATGTCACAACGCATGCGCCACGTGCATGCTATGCAAACAACTCATCTGTTATTCATAAAAATACACAGCCCTTTCTAAATCATATATGTGTACACCTGTGCAATAAATCTGTGTTCTTTCCGCCACTGCACCGGCCCAGCATGTTTGGCTTCCTAGACGCCACGACACAACCACATGTGAATATGCATGTGTGTTATAAAGCTCCCGAAAGCATAAACAAAATGAAGAAAACGTGAATAACCTTGCAAAGCCTCAAGGAAAAATCTCTGGAAGCATTTCAGATCGAGATACGAGGGACCTGCTGAGATAAAGTTTTTTTAGAAAACACGGCCGAAAAGGCTTACGATATCTTCATTAGTAAGTTTGTGGCGATATACAAGAAACACTTTGTTACGAAAGAGCGAAAAATCAGCACAAAGATTCGAAATCCTTAGGTAACCAAAGAGCTTTTAAGGAAAATAAGAAAACGAGATAGGTTTATGCGAAGTTCTTAAAATTCGGGAACCTTTACATCTTAAATTGTTTAAGACCTTCAGAAATAGGTTAACGAAATAATTAACAACGGCAAGAGACGCGTATGACATTTGGGAGTTTGAATCTTGCACAGGACAAACTCAGATACTGTGGAACAAGGTAAACTCTCGTACGGGAAGGAAGCAGAAGGAAGACTCACCACAAGAAATTTCATTAAATGGATACCTAGTGAAAGACCAGGAACTTGCTGATGTATTTAAGCAATACTTCGTAGTCAAGAACTTTGACCCGAATTCTCGCCCCACTAATGATATCACAACACCTAGAAACAAAAATTCCGGTTTTCTTGCACGAACTGACTCTGCTGAGGTGCGTCCCGTTTATTTGAACCTAAAAAATTCACGTAGCTGTGACATAGACGACCTGAAGATATGGCCCAATAAACATGTCATTTATTAAATAGCCCCTATTTTGGTGTATATGCACAACTTGTGTATTTCTTGGGGTGCTTTCCTTGACAGAATGAAAACTACCAGAGAAACCCCAATTTTTAAAAAAGGTGACGAACAAAATGTAAAAAACTATCGTCCAATATTGATCCTCCGAATTTTCTGAAGGAGCTTCGAGAAAATTATCCAAAATCGGTTGTCATCATTTTGTAGCAGATACCACGTTATAACTGAAGCTCAGTATGGATTTCAGAAGCACAAATCCACAGAACTGGCACTCTTAGATCAGAAAAAGTACATATTAAGAAACTGAAACAGGTTATTAACAATCGGTATATTGGTTGATTACACGCAGGCTTTTGACCGCATCAATCACAATAGTCTCGTCAGTAAGCTAGAATGGTATGGGCTAAGAGGCACATCACTCGCGTTATTATCCTCCTATCTCGACAAGAGGCATCAATTTGTCTCAATAAATTTATTCAAATCGCAACTCAAACAAATAATTTCAGTTGTGTCACAAGGAAGTATTCTCGGGACGCTACTTCTCAACATTGATGTCAATGATGTGATATCATTTACCGACAAGCAAAATTTGTAATGTATGCCGACGACACAAGTAATTTCGTATCGTCTCATAACTACAAAGAATTACTGAGAATGACAAATGAACTTCTTGATAGGCTTTTTATTTGGTCATACAAGAATTGTCTACAAGTTAATTCTAATATGAACAAAGCAGTAATTTTTCGACTTTCAGGTAAAATGCCACAGCATCGCAATATAATGTTTTAGTCTATGAATACTGAGGTTGTGAACACAATTAAAATTCCTGGTGTAACCTTCTCCAACAACTAACAATGGAATGACCACATAGACTCAGTCCTCAAGAAGGTCAGCAGCACAGTTGGTACGCTAAGTCGCAATAGACACGCTTTCCCAACTTAGGTTAAAATACTGCTTTATAAAGTTTTGTTTGCCTCGCATATCAATTACGGTCATTTATTATGGGGTACTACCACACAAACAAATCTTAATATTCTTGTCATGCAGAAAAAGGCGCTAGGTATTATTGCCAATGTATCTTACACTCTGCACACCGCACCACCCTTCGATAGGCACCGCATAAGAAAGATTCGTGACTTGTACACATTTAGACTCCAACGGGATATTGCTTCAGTATAAAGAAACGTAATGTTACGCTTGTGGAAATCGCCAACCTTCCTCACAATGTACCTGCCTACACCACCCGCCACGCCGAAATATGGAATGTTGTAGGACATGGGACAATTTATAGCAAACACATGCTTGAAAATAATTTAGCGGGGTTATTAAATTCTTTTGCAGAAAGAGACATTGATATTGCAAAAATAAACCCTTCAGAATTTAAGGCTTTTCTACGCTCTTATACTTAGGTGTTTCTATATAAACTGTGGACCGGCACTGCCACCGGTCCACAGTCCGGCAGCAGTGCACTTTGGCATCGCACACTAAATCTACGCCTCTTTCAGATACGCCTACTACCAACACATCACCCGCCGTGGTTGCTCAGTGGCTATGGTGTTAGGCTGCTGAGCACGAGGCCGCGGGATCGAATCCCGGCCACGGCGGCCGCATTTCGATGGGGGCGAAATGCGAAAACACCCGTGTGCTTAGATTTAGGTGCACGTTAAAGAACCCCAGGTGGTCGAAATTTCCGGAGTCCTCCACTACGGCGCGCCTCATAATCAGAAAGTGGTTTTGGCACGTAAAATCCCATTATTAATTATTACCAATACATCGCTGATGCTGCCCGGTGCTCCGGAATTGGCATAGTGGGACGTGTTTCCTGAATCGACGACGAAAGCTGCGCATCACCAGAAGGCAACGGTTGATCGCTGCTACATAAAGACGCTGCAAGAAAGTCATCGTCCACACTCCGGCAGCAGTGCCCTTTGGCATCGCACACTAAATCTACGCCTCTTTCAGGTGAGAAATTTCCAGCTGCATTTGCAGCAGTTAAGCTTCGCAAGCTGTGCACTGCTGCCGGACGTACTGTTCTTGTCTTTGATGCTTTGCTAGTGATTTCATTTGTGTTGGCAAACTATGTCTAAAGAAGCGCACAATACCACCAAAGCCATAGAAAACTTACGGCGTGAATTGAGAAAGGAACTTCAAGATATAAAAGATGCTTTGAAGGAAGTGAAAGATCTCGGAGAAGATATTCAGTCAGTAATGAGGCTAAACGAAGAGCTCAGAGCTGAAAATGATAGACTGCACCGCAGGATAGAGGAGGTTGAGCAATATCAGCGCTCAAATAATCTGGAAATTAAGCGTGTTCCACCTGATGTTGAACCACTTGCCACAGTTAAGAAAATCGGTGTTCTCCTTCAAGAAGACATAACAGCGGATGACGTCGATATCTGTCACAGAGTACCGACTGCTCGTCATGACCAAAGTAACATAATTGTCCGATTTGTGCGCAGAAAACAGAAGGCTGCTGTTTTAAGCAAGTCAAAGAAAGAATCGATAACAAGGATTTGGGCAGCCAGACGTCCTCTGCAGTATATTTCAATGAACATCTGACGAAACACGGCAAACAGCTTCTCTGGTCAGCTATTCAGAGAAAGAAGGAAATGCGGTGGAAATTTGTTTGGACATCGGGGGGCAATGTCTTTTCACGTAGAAACGAAGGCTCGCCTGTACTGAAAATCAGAAACGCTAACGACCTCGATAAGATGATTGCAGAAGCAGGTGGAACTACTGGAGAATAAACACGGCATCGGAACACGCCCAAATTTGACAGACGCTCGCAAGTTTCATGAATACTGTTAGAGAAACGCCTAGCGATGATCATCATAACAGCCATTCCTTGAATAGTCTACTTCGGGATGCGCGCAGGCGCATCAAGGCCTTTCATCTTAATACACGCAGCATACGCAACAAGACAGACATGATCCTAGATATCCTTGGCTCCTTTTCATTTAGTTTTGACTTGCTATTATTTTCTTAAACATGGCTATCTGTAGGTGAAGATCCGCCATACTTTGAAAACTATATTTACAATGGCCTAGTGCGTCCTTTAGGAAGAGGAGGTGGTGTGGCTATTTACGTTAAGCAGTCATTGAAACATCAAGTTATCGCCCAATTTTCTATTATTGACGAGGTTGTAGAGTGTCTTATGATACGCCTAGAAAAAGCTTTTGCTGTTGTCGTTTATCGACCACCTTCTGGAACTCAATCTGGATTTGCCAAGTTCATGGAAGACGTGCTGGAATATTTGTGTCACACTGGCTTTCCGTTTGTGGTAATGGGCGACGTGAATATCGATAGGTTATCTCAGGATGCATCGTCACGTCAGTTAACAGTACTAGCGAAATCATTTGCTTGCAAAAATGTTATTTCTAAGGCAATTCGTATCAGTGCGCAGACTGCGACTTTGCTTGATATCTTTTTGACGAACATACACCCGCCGCATTGCGTTGCTGGAGTGTTGGTTGTAGAAGTAAGCGACCAGTTACCTATCTTTTGTACCTTTCCTTCTTCCAATGATAGTCGCGAAGCTAATGAAAAAGTGCGGTCGCGCCAGATCAACGCTCGGAAACTAGAAGTATTCCGGCATTATTCCGGACACTAGAAGTATTCCGGCAAGTATTCCAGACCGAGTGGAATCACGTGTTCCGGGAAAAGGATCCTAACATGGCATACAACGAATTCATGTCTAAACTGATAAAATGCTGTAATGATGCTTTCCAGGTATCTGTAAGGTACGTAAAACGGCAGAAAATTAGAAAAGTCTGGATAACTACTATCTTACTTAAAAAAATAAAAAGGAAGACTAGCATGTGCCATGAATTTGTAAAGACACGCGACATAAATTTATTTATTGAGGTTAAAAAGTACACAAACTAGCTAAATGGTGAACTAAGGTGTGCTAAGTTCAGATATTATGAGAATTTATTTTGCGAAATAAGTAATGAGCCCAGGAGAATTCGGAACGAAGTTAGAAATCTTTCCGGTCGAATAAAACAAAACCACGTCCCTAGCATTCTAGCTAACTCTAGCAGCCTTTGCTACAGAGAGGTTGCAGCTGAAATGAACGATTACTTCATTACTAGTTGTGGTTAGGATGAGATATGTGATGACGATGATCCAAGATTATCGATAAATGACCGTGGTTTACCTAACTCCATAGTTTTGCATTCTGTTTCATGTCGTGAGACTGAAGAATTAATAACCAAGATTAAAAACAACTGTGCGGCAGGACATGATGACATCAAACCTATGCCAGTAAAATACGTTGGTGATGTGATATCGCCCGCACTCTCATACATTATGAACTTAACTTTCTCTACTGGAGTTTTTCCTGATCAATTGAAAATAGCTCGTGTGTGTCTGGTTTTGAAAGGTGGTAATGACAAAGAAATTGCAAATTATCGGAGAATATCGGTACTTCCGATACTGTCGAAAGTGCTTGAAAGTGCTATTAATATTAGATTACAAAATTTTTTAAGCATAACATCATAAGTGAGGCCCAGTTTGGCTTTCAAAAAGGCAAATCCACCGAGCTTGCATTACTCGATATTAAAAGTGAGATACTAAATAATCGTCTAAACTAAATACTAAATACTAAATAAACACTATCGTCCCATCCTTCTGCGCATGGTCTCCTTGCACGATGACGTCACAGCCAGGAGCGGACATAAATGGACGGCGGTGCAGCGGTCTCTTCAGTGGGCACGGAGGCACGGCCAGGAGCAGCATGCTTCAATTTCCACGCTTCTGCCTTTTACAGGCTTACCTGGCTCCTTTTCTGGTTCTGCAAGCGTCTTCCGTGCAAGCATCGCCATGTTCCACACATGCATGGCCGTTCCCGTCTCGCAACTGCAGTTACAGGCTGCCTGACTTTCAGCCGCAAACGAAATCAAGGCCAGATGCAAGCACTATCGTCCCATCCTTCTGCGCATGGTCTCCTTGCACGATGGCGTCACAGCCAGGAGTGGACATAAATGGACGGTGGTGCAGCGGTCTCTTCAGTGGGCACGGAGGCACGGCCAAGAGCAGTATGCTTCAATTTCCACGCTTCTGCCTTTTACAGGTCTGTAAGCCTTATTCTTTGTACGCTAAGAAAAATGATAATCGTTGGTTGGTCCTGCTTCCGTGCCCGGAAGTGCTTGCTAATATTACCTGTGATTGTTTTTCCATTCTTTTTTTTTGTTACTTCGTTCTGGTGATGTGGAAGCAAATCCGGGCCCTGACAGGCGAACTAAAGCCCTGCTCGACATGGATTCATTGCCTGACGACCCTTCCGAAAAGATGACAGTCATATTTACCCTAATTAAAGACCTTCATACGCGCTCAACTCATTCCGCTAAAGTCCAGAACGAGTTGGCAACTGATGTTAAAGATATAAGGACGAGCCAAAAGAAAATCGAAGCTCAAGTAGCATCAATCCAGAAGAGTCTTGATGAGCTTGAAACAAAAACTAAATCGATTGAGCTCCTAGAGCGCGCTGTTGATCACGTAGAGGACTCGGTCAAGTCGGTTGACGCCCATCTTGGCCATTTAGAATGCCGCCTGAACGAGCAAGAAGACCGCTCCCGGCGCAACAACATAATTCTTCGAGGCATTCCAGATTCTCAAGAATCGTGGGAACAATCCGAGTCATAGATCAGGTCCATCTTAGCAGGTGCGCTTGATGCCCTATCGGACAACGCGATCGAGCGCGCACATCGCTTAGGATCATATTCGCAAAACAAATGCCGCCCTATGATCGTCAAATTTTCTGATTTCAAGTTAAAAGAAAAAGTTCTTTCAGCAAGAGCAATACTGAAAGAGAAAAATATAAGTGTTAGCGAAGACGTTTGTGCAGCCACACGTGAAGTGAGGCGCAAACTATTCCAGTTTGCTAAAGATCAACCTGGCGCACCCGCCTACCAAGTGCGTTACAAAAAGTTAATAATAAATAAGAAACAGTATGTCTATGACCCGATAAGTCAATGTGTCAAAGAAAACGAGTTGTCGCGAACGCGCAGAGCTGCAGACAGTACAGAGCATGCGCCTCGGCAGTCGACGTCCCCTGCTCGCTCTGTGAGATAGGAACGCGACAGGGTCAACAAACGCCACCTATCGAATACTTCAGCAGTTCTTTTCACTAACATCCGAAGCATTATCAACAAACGCGTTGCACTGGAATCGGCCATCGACACGTGCGGGCCGGACATTATCGCGTTAACCGAAACATGGCTTCATCCACAAATCGGAGACCATGAATTATTCATGAACTCGCGCGATTTTTCTGTTTACCGCTGTGACCGCGATACACGCCAAGGAGGCGGTGTACTGCTGGCGACAAATAAAAGGCTCCCTTCAAATTGCATTAAAATTGCATCCAGTTTGGAGATTGTATGGGCAGTCGTTAAACTAGCACATCAAAAAATAATTCTGGGTGTCTTCTATCGCCCCCCGAATTTCACTGCAACATTTGTGAGCGATTTACACGATGCCATTCATAGTGTTTGCTCTTGTCACACCACAGTGCCAATTTTCTTGCTTGGTGATTTTAATATGCCAAACATTATGTGGTACAATGATCCCCCCACAGTGTATCCTAACTCCTCTATGGCGCAAGACTTCTTAGAATTGTGCAATACCTTTTCGCTGACCCAAATCATTAAGGAACCGACAAGAATAACCACGCCTGTTTGCAATACACTTGACCTTGTTTTTACTACCCGACCCGATCTTATTTCCGACCTAACATATTCGCCAGGTATCAGCGATCATTGCCTACTTTCATTTAATGTTTGCCTCGAGCGACCTAAACCAATTAAAAAGATCAAGACATTAAGAAATTATAACAAGGCTGACTTTCTTTCAATTAATAATGAACTCGCAGTGTTCCTTGATGAATACCTGCATGAATTTGAATGCCGTAACGTTCAGTCAAACTGGAGTATCTTTGTTAATAAAGTAATTGAATTAACAGATAGGCATATCCCTATTTACACGATCACCACTAATCTAAAGAAACCATGGTATAATCATCAGCTAAAACGCTTGTCTAATAAAAAAAGCGCCTGTTTAAATCGGCTAAACTAAGCCGTACCAATGTTCGTTGGACAGCCTACAAAATGAGTGCCGATCAGTACGCGCAGGCCCTAAAAGACGCCAAAGATAACTTCTTAAGCAGCACATTACCTCGTATGCTTAAAACTAACCCTAAACAATTTTGGCACACGGTTAATTTTAAAGACAATAATATAATAGCGCTCAGTGACATTAATGGTGACGCTATACCGGCCAGCCAGTGTCCCGGAGTACTAAATGAAGTTTTCGCAAAACATTTCTCGTTACCTAGCAATTCCACTCCACCACACCTACGACCATATGACCTTGATGTAATGTTCCCTGTCATTATCAGCTATGATGGTGTCGCGAACATCATTAGGTCACTAAAACCATCCTCTGCGCCGGGTAGTGATCACATTAATGTGAAATTCCTTCAAAGCACAGTTTGTTACACATCAAAAATCTTAACTAAAATTTTCCAGCAATCATTGCACGATGGTTTTCTTCCATCCGAGTGGAAAGTCAGGAAGGTAATTCCAGTTCATAAATCAGGCAATGAGCATTCCCCTCTAAACTACAGACCGATTTCGCTCACAAGTATACCTTGTAAGATCCTAGAGCATATCTTGGCTGCTCATCTTGCTAGTTTTTTGGAGTCGAATTCATTTTTCGCACCATCACAGCATGGATTTCGCAAATAATACTCGTGTGAAACCCAACTAACACTTTTTGTACACAAACTAAACACCATTCTTGACAATAGGTCCTTGGCTGACTGCATTTTCCTTGACTTTGCTAACGCCTTTGACAAAGTGTGTCACAAACTGCTCATCTATAAATTACGACTACTTAAGCTCGATCCCTGTATTTTAATCTGGATTAAAAGTTTTCTTGCTAACCGTTCTCAGTTTGTTTCAGCTAACGGCGCGAATTCTGAAGAATGCACAGTCCATTCTGGTGTGCCGCAGGGCTCTGTCCTCGGTCCTCTTCTTTTCCTCATCTATATTAACGATTTACCATCCTGCGTTTCCTCATCAGTTCATTTGTTTGCCGATGATTGCGTAATTTTCCGAGAAATAACAAGTTCAAATGACACCGCTCTTCTTCAAGCTGACATTAACACAGTCTTTGAGTGGTGTAATATATGGCTTATGGAACTAAACATTAAAAATGCAAATTCATGCGAGTGTCTAGAAAGATTACTAGTTTACCTACTTATCACCTAAATAATTCACTGCTCGACAGCGTATCTTCATATAAGTACCTCGGAGTTCACATCAGTAGCAATCTAACCTGGGATACTCACATCTCTCATGTTGTCTGCAACGCTAATCGCATGCTCGGATATCTTCGTCGTAACTTTGCAAAATCGCCTTCGTCTCTCAAACAAATGCTATATAAAATACTCATTCGCCATAAGTTAGAATATGCCGCTTCGGTTTGGGATCCGCATTATAATACTTTGGTACATACGCTTGAAATGGTGCAAAATAATTCCGTCCGTTTTATACTCTCTAATTACAGTCGTAGCGCGAGCATCACGGTAATGAAAGCGAACCTTAATCTACCTACGTTTGCTTCTCGACGTGAGATGCTTCGCTTAAGCCTCTTTCACAAACTGTATCATCATCCCTACCTGCGTGATTTACTAATACTTCCTCCCCATTACGTTTCGCACCGTTTGGATCATGCTCATAAAGTTGGCATTCCATTGTGTAAAACAGAATCATTCCTACGTTCCTACATACCACGCACATCAAATGATTGGAATTGCCTTCCCAAATTGGTAGTAACAATTTCAGATCATGAAAAATTTGCGACTTCATTAACCAATGCCCTGTAACAAGTTGTTTTTGTTTGCCTCTTTATAGCTATTATTGTATAATTAGAAAAATTGGACTGCTTCTTTGTATATATATGGTATTTTTGTAACATGTATTTTGCCTCTTCATAACTACTATCGCATAATTAAAAACATTGTGCTGCCTCTTGTAATTAAAATAATGTTTTTCTGTGTTTTGTACCACTCCCCTCTGTAATGTCTGTTGACCCTGAGGGTATCATAAATAAATAAATAAATTTCGAGGCAAAGCTTTACACGCTGGGACTGTTTGTAGATTTCCGTAAAGCATGTGATATCGTGTGTCATAGCGCTCTTCTAGAAAAACTTAATAATTACGGCGTCCGTGGTATTGCCAATAGATTCCTACAAAATTACTTGACAGACCGTTACCAATATGTAGTTATTAATCAGGAAACATCGTCGCATGCTAAGGTCAACAAAGGTGTCCCACAAGGATCTATACTCGGTCCACTGTTATTTACAATTTACGTAAATGACCTGTGTCGCATTCCAGATTCTCCTAAAATAATTACGTACGCCGATGACACTAATATTTTTCTTTACTGGTGCTTCAATTTCTAACCTTGAAGGAAGTGTAAATACCTATCTAAGTAAGCTGTCTTGTTGGCCTAAAATCAAGGAGTTACGACTAAACGTGAGTAAAACTACATACATATTGTTTGCACCTATCAATAAGCCACGGAATATAAGCTTAAATGTTTCCTTCGACGGCCAGACGCTTCAGCAAGTTAAGGTTAAAAAATTTCTGGGCGTATAGTTCCAGGAAGGCCTTCTTGGAATGAACATGTAAATAAATTAGCAGTAGAATTAAGCAAAAGTGTTGGATGTATGTACAGGTTAAGCCGATTATTACCACTTTGACTCAAGAAAGCGCTATATTATACGTTATTCTATTCCAGGCTTAGTTACTGCGTGTTGATTTGGGGCACGACGACAGCACAGAACTATACCACATTACTCACATTACAAAAAAAGGCACTACGAATATTTGAGGGATATTATGGTCAGCCGCAAGGTCTCAGCACGCGTCCGCTATTTACAAAACATTTCATATTGCAAGCTAAGCAAATCTATTATCTCAAGCTTTTTCTGCATATCCAAAATAATAAGCTATACCCCACGTACAGTTCTTCTAGATGTGTTCAATATTGCCTCCGTACACAAAGTATAAGAACACCAAAAATTTGAACTACCTATGGTCGGCAGCTTATTCTGCATCAAATACCCAGTCTGCTTGGGAAAATTTTAGACCTAAATAAACAAATTTCCAAAAATAGGTTTAAACAAATTCTTCCTGAGAATTGCATTGAATGTTTAATTACTGTTTAAGTGTTGATTACAACCTCCATGTGCATTAACTTTCTTTCCGCCGTGGTTGTTCAGTGGCTATGGTGTTAGGCTGCTGAGCACGAGGTCGCGGGATCGAATCCCGGCCACGGCGGCCGCATTTCGATGGGGGCGAAATGCGAAAACACCCGTGTACTTAGATTTAGGTGCACGTTAAAGAACCCCAGGTAGTCGAAATTTCCGCAGTCCCCCACTACGGCCTGCCTCATAATCAGAAAGTGGGTTTGGCACGTAAAACCCCAAATATTATTATTATTATTATTAACTTTCTTTATCTTACTCAATGTACACTGTGTTTTATTTCTTAGCACACATTGTTTCTTTTTTTGCTTTGTTTTGCTGCTTGTTACAATATACGTATGTCGATCTGCTTGTTTTCTTTACTCTGTTATATTTGTTTTTTTTACTGGAGACAATTTAGATTGTTCAATGATTATCTTATGTCTGCTTATGCCTGCTTGCTGAACTGTATCTCGGAGCAAAAGCCTCTGTCAGGCTGTATAGCCTTTTGCTTTTGCTTCGATTTCTGTTGATGTACAGAAAGAAATCAACAAATAAACCTAAAACCTGAAAATCTAACATATTCTTCTTTCAATAATTTTTCAATAAATCTTCGATATAGCTTATCTCTTAAAACTGATTTGGAAACCTTACATTGCCTTGTTTACGAGCTTCTTTTGACCATTCTTGTGCTTTGTAAGCACTGCTCTGCCAAGTGTATAGGATGCAGGGCCGGTCAAGCCCCAAGCAGGCGTTTTACCTGTCATCCTCAACATTGCATTTGCCTTGTAATTTTTGAATAAATATTTTGATTTGATTTGAAAAATGTGGTCTGAACATGGCAACTTAAACAAGCTTCACAGGTTGCAGAAGAAGTTCCTTAGAATTGTTAAGGGCTTGCCCTTACCAGAGTCCTTCCATGTTTTTCTGGTCACGAAACTCCGCCGTGACGCTATGGGAGAGGTTCATATACTGGCCAAAGGTGCCGCGACGCGGCGCCACTGTGCCACAGAGGGCATCGTTTGCGTACCGAAACGCGTGCGCAGTGCTAGGCGAGCCGAGTGATCGGGTGTGTTCTGTGCATGTGCTCCGCAATTTTTGGAGTGCTGGGCCGTTTAGTTGAAGTGGCGGGGTGGGACAACGATGCTGAACATGTGTTGCAAGTAACAGCTGAAGAAGTAGAATGGTGGTATCTCTAACAAGCCATTTAAAAAAAAATGCTGTATTTGTGATGCGGCTACTTGTGTTCGTGTTTGAGAGTTGTTTTGCCATGTGTTATGAAATGCTTTAGACTTTCTTGTTGATAGAAACAATCGATTATGCATTCTGTAGTTATTGCCATTCATTTGCTCGTGTTTGTTTCCTGCCCCCCCCCCAATGCATATCTCTCACGTTTGATGTTATTTCTTTACGCTTATTTATATCAGTGTCATGCTTTTAACAAACTTCTTGCATTGTGAATGGTGGACCATTCGTGACCCGACGCCTCAGTGCTGTCTGTATTTCTGCCCGCTCATTTTAATGATAAATAAATGATCATGCTTGTATGTTGTTTTTGCACCAACACGTTCTATTTCTTTTCTTAATCGAATTATAAAGTTTTTAACATACTGTAAATAGTTGCGCATTGAGAACCAAAATACCTAGTCTCGCCGTTTCTGCGTCAGAACCACGAGCAGCGTGAATAAGTGCTGGGCTTACTGACGCTTCTAAACGACTGTTTGCTAAGGCAATTGCCTAATTACAATACAGCTAGTTTCAACTGCGCAGGTCCTAACACTTTACGTTCGCCTCAATCCGTTGCTAAAAGCCGCATCGAAGACATTTAGTAGCGAAGTTTGTCTTGCATTAATCCTAGCTAAATCTCATTCAGAAATGGCATCGCTTTGCAGAGAAATCTTAAGCGCATGGAGCAGCTCAATTTCCTTTTCTTTGTCATTAAGTATTCTACGGTAGCAGCCCTTTGCAATAACAATTTCATTCTTTTGATCTCCTTATAAGATACTGCCCACTGTCAGAGTCCTTCTCCGCCACAGTTAAACAGAAAGTGAACAGCTGTGCTCGGCGAACAATCTCGCGCTATGCGCAACGGGGAGTTGGCGCTTATACTTACTGGTAAGCGGCGGTGCAACAGCCCATATGTTTGCATCTGGTGAAAAGTGGGACCACTGGCGCTTTGTTGCGAATGCGCGGAGTTTAACCTCAGGCAAATATTAAAAAGCGGAGACCACCAAAGTGCTGAGGCGAACGGCGTTGATGTAGAAATGTGAACCGAGACCAGCCGGCCGTGTACAGCGGACGCATTTCGACGGGGGCGAAAGGCAAAACACCAGTTTATTTAAATTCAGGTGCATTTTAAAGACATTCAGTAGCGAAGTTTGTTTTGCATTACTCCTACCTAAATCTCATTCAGAAATGGCATCGCTTTGCAGACCTTTAGGAGCATTTAAAGACATTTAGTAGCGAAGTTTGTCTTGTGTCACGGCTCACTTGAGACAAGAGCGGAGAGCGTTATTTTAATCTTGACAATTAGAACAAGCGTTCCGTCTTCGCTTCTTCTTCTCTAGCACCCTCGCTTGCACACAGGAGGTCGTCGTCCTCGTCGTCAGCGTGGTTGGGCACAGACGGCGTCGCGGCATTTGCCCCGCATCAGAAGGAGCATCGTCCCGATGCTTGGCGGGTAGCACCCGGTGTCCAGCCCACCATTAAGTGTCCATGTCATTCAGCCAAATAAGGCTTCATGCGCACCACGTGCACAGTCTCAGGCAGGTCGTGACGGCGCCTCGAGCAGGACTGGCTGTCAGGAATGACTTCATAGTTGACGTCGCTAAGGCGTCGTAGAACCTTGTACGGTCCGAAGTATCGGCGCAGAAGTTTCCCCGCGAGGCCTCGGCGGCGCACTGGAGCCCAAACCCAGACTCTTTGGCCGGGCTGGTAGACGACGCATCGATGGCGTTGATTGTAACGTCGCGCATCACGGTCTTGCTGGCTAGTTATGCGAACGCGTGCAAGCTGCCTTTCTTCTTCGGCGCGCTCTGTAAAATCTGCGGCGTCATTCTCGGAATCGCTGGAATCATGAGGAAGCATAGCATCCAGCATTGTAGTCACTTCTCGACCGTGGAGGAGACTGAATGGCGTCATTCTTGTTGTCTCTTGCCGAGCCGTATTGTAAGCAAACGTTACGTAGGGTAATACTTGATCCCAGTTCTTGTGTTCCACATCGACATACATGCACAACATGTCTGCAAGAGTCTTGTTGAGGCGCTCCGTAAGTCCATTGCTTTGCGGGTGATAAGCTGTCGTCCTTCTGTGTGCTGTGCCACTGAGCGTGAGTACAGTTCGCAAAAGTTCAGCCGTGAATGTGGTTCCCCTGTCGGTTACGATGACCGCTGGAGCACCGTGCCTAAGGACGACGTTTTCGATGAAGAACTGCGCGGCTTCGGCTGCTGTGCTGCTCGGAAGTGCTTTGGTTTCTGCATAACGCGTAAGGTAATCTGTCGCAACTATGATCCACTTATTTCCTGCAGTTGATATTGGGAATGGTCCCAAAAGGTCCATCCCAATCTGTGCAAACGGTGTTTCCGGCACTTGAACGGGATGTAATAGTCCGGCAGGTTTCGTAGGTGGCACTTTTCGTCGCTGACAGTCAAGGCACGTTCGAACGTAGTGCTTCACGTGTGTTGCGAGCCGCGGCCAGTAGTATTTCTCTTTGATCCGTGCTAATGTTCTTGTGTAGCCTAGGTGGCCCGACGTAGCTTCATCGTGACAGGCCTGCAAGATTTCACTGCGGAGAGTTTTAGGGATGACCAGTAGATATCTCTTCCCTGTTGAACAGAAGTTCCTCTTAAAAAGAACACTGTTTCGTATGCATAATGATGACAAGTTCCTTGAGAACAATCTGGGCTTGTTTGTGGTGCGGCCTTCTAAGAAATCAATTAGTGAAGCGAGCTCGTGGTCATCTTGCTGTTGTTGAGAGATGGTAGCTGCACCAACAACTCCTAAAAAGCCTGCGGATTCGTCATCATCTCGGCCTGACGACTGGATCGGTGATCTGGAAAGGCAGTCAGCGTCTAAGTGCTGTCTTCCCGATTTATAGACCACTGTCATGTCGTACTCTTGAAGCCGTAGGCTCCAGCGTGCCAAACGTGCAGATGGATCTTTCATGTTGGTCAACCAACACAGAGAATGATGGTCACTTATGACTTGAAATGGACAGCCATATATGCACGAGCGGAACTTGGTAATGGCCCATACTGCAGCCAAGCATTCCTTCTCTGTGGTGGAGTAGTTCGACTCGGCACGTGACAGTGTTCTACTCGCGTAAGCGATGACTCGCTCAGCGCCGTCTTGACGCTGAATAAGGACGGCACCTAGACCCACATTGCTGGCGTCGGTGTGGATCATTGTCGGCGCATCCACGTCAAAGTGGGCAAGAACAGGCGGAGTTTGTAGACGGTACCGCACCTCATTAAATGCCGCCTCCTGTTCCTCGCTCCACATAAACGTGACATCTTCTCTGGTTAGGCAGGTGAGCGGTGAGGCGATGCGTGCAAAACCCGCAATAAATCGCCGGTAATATGAGCATAGGCCCAGGAAGCGTCTGACTGCCTTCTTGTCCGTAGGCCTTGAAAACTTTGCGACGGCTGCGATTTTCTCAGGATCAGGTCTGACGCCTGTGTGACTTACAATGTGGCCCAAAAACTGTAGTTCTTGATAGCCAAAGTGGCACTTTTCAGGTTTTAAGGTAAGCCCAGCGGACCGTATGGCTTGAAGAACTGACCGTAGCCGACTGAGATGTTCATCAAATGTGGCAGAATAAACAATCACATCGTCTAGGTACACTGAGCAAGTCTTCCACTTAAGGTCTCAGAGAACAGTATCCATTAGTCTTTGGAACGTGGCTGGGGCGGAGCACAAACCAAAAGGAAGAACTTTGAATTCATAGAGCCCATCAGGCGTCACAAACGCAGTCTTTTCGCGATCCCGCTCATCGACCTCTATTTGCCAGTATCCACTTTTTAAGTCCATCGATGAGAAGTAACGTGCATGCCGTAGCCTGTCGAGAGAATCGTCGATGCGTGGTAAGGGATACACATCTTTTTTCGTGACCCGATTGAGCTGGCGATAGTCGATACAAAACCTCAGGCTGCCATCCTTCTTCTGAACGAGTAGCACGGACGATGCCCAAGGGCTTTTCGACGGCTGGATAACATCATCGTCCAGCATTTTCTTGACTTGCTGCTGTATTGCTTCACGCTCTTTCTCAGCCGCGCGAAAAGGATGCTGTCGGATGGGTATTGCTGTTTCCTCCGTAATGATGCGGTGTTTCGTCAGTGGTGTTTGGCGCACTCGGGACGTTGTAGAGAAGCAGTCTTTAAAATGGTCAATCAGTTCTCTGAGCCCTTGTTTCTGTTGCGGCGCTAAACCTGGGTCAACGTCGACGACGGGTATAGATGGCATCGTATCGGTGGTTGATTCCTGTTTTACAGCAAAGCAGTGTTGGATGTGGTCCATTTCGTCAAAGTACGCCACAGCGGTGCCTTTACTGATGTGCCGGCGTTCATTGGTAAAATTTGTCAGTAGTACCTTTGTGCGTCCGCCGATTAGGCTGACGATACCCCGAGCGATGGCAATACCTTGATGGAACAGAAGTGCAGTTAGTTGTTCGGCTACACCGTCCTTGTCAAACTGTTCTCCGCAACTTACGGAGACAAGACTGCATGATAGTGGTGGTATACAGACGTCGTCGGCGACACATAACGATGTACGTCGGCGCTCTTCGTCTTAGCTCGTGTCAGTACTAGTTGACAAGGTTATCTCGCCGTCCCGTATGTGAACCACGGCGCCGTACTCCCGCACGAAGTCCATTCCAAGGATGAGTGATCTGCAGCACTCTTTTAAAATCATAAAAGTGGCGACAAAAGCTGTATTTCCTATTTGGAGCCATGCAGTACATTTTCCTGTAGGTACCATTATCTGGGCCCCGGCATTTCGAATATAAGGGCCCGTCCATTGCATTCTGACTTTCTTAAGCCGGTCTGCCAACTGCTCACTCATTATCGAAAAGTCTGCACCAGTATCAACTAAAGCTGCCACGTCGTGCCCATCAATAGTTAAGAGTAGGTCGGCACTCACAAATTCGTCGGCGTCCCATTTCTCCGGGTTGCTGTGCTCGTTTCTCAGTAATAATGGGGGATTTTCGGCGGTTCGACGACTTGCAACCTTCCCCCCGGAAGTCGCTGATTTCAGTTTCCCCGCCGTGGGCTTGGAGAGCGGCCTCGTACCACGTCGGCGAAACTGCGACGGTTCGGCGAAGAATAACGTAATGGAGACGGCGAGCGCGACCGCAGATTAGCTGAGCTGCCTTGTTCCTGACTGACACTGTCGTCGAAGCGAGGATGTCTCTCTGGAAACTGGCGCGGAGTGGCAGGTGACATTTCCTGGATGCCACGCTGGCGATGAGGGCAAAAACGATAAATGTGCCCTGGTTCGCCACAGTGAAAACACAATGGTCGGCGATCAGCAGTGCGCCATACGTCGGTCCTGCGAGGCTGGGGTCGCCTGACATGCTCCCTCTGTATCCAGGCAGCAATAGGTGGCCGCTGGTGGTACTGCTGTACCGGCATGGTAGAAAGCGGGCGACGGACAGCGTCTGCGTAGCTATATGCGCGTGGCTCGAAGCGCGGCTCGGGACTCAGTTCAGGGAGCGGCTCAGGAGGTGCTAATGCTTGCCGAATTTCTTGGCGAACAACTTCAGCGACCGACTGATTGACCTTAGCTACGCGTTCGTACTGGTCCAGCCAGTCTTCGTCGTCTTCGTACGTGTCACCGTGGAAGCTTGAGGGGACTAGATTGTTTTGGATAGTCACCTGTGTTGGACTTGCAATCGCCATTTCCTGAGTCATTGAGGCCGCTGACGAAGTTCGTTGCAAGATACCGAATTCCGGGCACAGACCTTGCAGGCGGCGGCTTGCACGGTGCACAGGTGTCTCGACGCGTGGATGATGTCTTGAAGGGCTGGACGCAGGGCTACTCGCAGGAGTCGTCCCTATCATTAGGCGATGATGCGATACCCAACACGTCCACCAGTGTCACGGCTCACTTGAGACAAGAGCGGAGAGCGTTATTTTAATCTTGACAATTAGAACAAGCGTTCAGTCTTCGCTTCTTCTTCTCTAGCACGCTCGCTTGCACACGCGAGGTCGTCGTCCTCGTCGTCAGCGTGGTTAAGCACAGATGGCGTCGCTGCACTTGCATTAATCCTACCTAAATCTCATTCAGACGTTTATTTACGTTTATTTAAATTCAGGTGCACTTTAAGGGATCCCAGGTGGTCAAAATTAATCCTGAGTCCCCCACTACGGCATGCCTCAAAATCGTATAGTGGTTTTGGCTCTTAAAATCCCAGATTTTTTATTTTATTTTTTTTTATCTGAGACCGCCGCAAGCTCCATGTTATGAGCGGCTTTTTTTTCGTCCCAGGCGCTCATATCATGGCAGAAGACGCGCTCAGGCAGTAATTTAAGCATATTCAATGTTAAAAATAGTTACGTGAAACTAGAGCGACGGTTGAGGAAGTTGAGGAAGCTAGAATACCGAGACTGCTCCACACACAACCACAGTGGTAGCGGCGTTCGCATGCCCTCTCATGCACGGTTGCGCCTCTAGCGACGGGCGCTGGCTCTATATGAAACTGAGGCGGCAGTTTCGTGACCAGAAAAAAAAATCGAAGGACTCTGCCCTTACTCTCAAACACGGCTTCTTTCTGACAAGTACAACGTAAGCCCAGTTGCCAAATTGTTCGACTACATCTGCGGCAAAGCATTTAAAACCGAAAAAGTAAATAATAGCTCCTTTTTACAACGTTTAGCTAACCTACAGGAAAAATTTTCTGCCCGCTTCAAACGTCACACTATGCCTTGGAAAGTGAGAATTTATAAAACAACGTGTGGTCTAGAGACACTACAGAACAAATTACCCAGGTTACTTAATAGATTTAATAATGAACACGTTAAACTTGAAGATGTACACTTCAGATAACTTCGACAGCACTTAAAAAAATTCTAGGCCGTTAACTTTCTTAACTTCTCGTTTCCGCAAACCAAGTTTTTCTCTACACCATTATTCCTAACAGTTTACATGGTAAGAGAATGGTTCCGTCTGCCCTTATTTCAATTCATAATGTGTGCTTTATCTGTGTTGCTTCTCTATACCATCATTGTATATGTATTACTGCTATTTCTTGCGCATAAGTGAAACTGCATTGATATTGTTTTTTTTGTGACTTCTCCATGGTTGATTGTGTTGTTTTATTACACGAGTGACCTTGTAATTTGTATTTCCATCTCGCCTTATTTTATCAAGATCTGTGTACATTATATTGTACGCTCGGGAAGTGTAACTTCAAACGTGTCCAAGTATTATATTCATCTTAAAACTTTTGTGTGCAAACAAACAGAGACGAAGAATAGGGGCAACAGAAGGACCAGCGCTTCCTAACAACTGGTTTTATTTTTGAAGAACTACCTGCTTAAATACTCACAGATCTGCGCGATCTTGCCAACAGAGCAAGCCTATAGCGCATATGATACCCGCAGATCTGCGCGATCAAGTCAAAAGAGCACGTCAATATTACATATAACACTTGTGATAAAAAGACGTGGACAAAAGCCACCCGGTCAAACTAAAAACAGCAAGGTGCATGAAACAACCACTTACAATAAAATGCGTTAAAGATGTGATGATAGAAGCGAATTTGCTTTATCTAACAATGAAACAGAAGGATGACTGATGCATTTTTTTTTTCAATCCAGTACGCTTCCACGATTTCCCTAGCGGTTTGATTCCTATGCCTATACAAAATGTCTGTGTTAGTAAGACGAGGGGAGCAATCATGTTCTTGGCAATGCATTGTGTGTTGATCATTCTCACTCCGAGCTGGAAATCTGCTAATGAACTATGCCTCAAACCATTCCAGGCTTGTGATGAATGGGATAGTCATTTCGTGTTTCCGGTCAGCGTTGTTGAAGTCATGTCACCACACTGTAAAGATTGCATTTTTTGAGCAAGTTGATAGGTTGAGAAAGGCTGGGTACCCGCTCGCTGTGACGCTGGCGTCGTGCGCCAGACTAATGAAGGAACTTGAAAAGGATAAAGGACAATGCACACAGAATCAAAGGCAGAAGTATGTAGCTTCCAAGGTTTCAGTGATTCCGTATGTGCACGGCCTTTCACGCAGACTTAAAAAGGTGGCTGGTAGTTATGCAGTAAAAGCGGTATTTTCAGCAAAAAAACTATATAGGTAGTGTGTGTTCTAAGTTTAAAAAGAAGTTCGAAAGTAAGGATGATGTAAAAAAAGAATGTAGTGTTAAACATCCGCGCAAGAACCAATTTGTTGATTGCGCGAAGAACGCTTTGTATCAGATTCTTATGACGTGTGGTCATGTCTACGTAAGGCAGACTGCGAAATGAATTAACACGAGGTTAAGGGAGCGCTTGTCTTGTATGAAAGGTCCCCCAAGTACGCATTTGGCAATGCATTGCCAAGAACATGATTGCTCCCCTTGTCTTACTAGCACAGACATTTTGCATAGGCATAGGAATCAAACCGCTAGGGAAATCGTGGAAGCAGACTGGATTGAAAAACAAAAAGAAAAATGCATCAGCCATCCATCTGTTTCATTGTTAGATAAAGAAAATTCGCTTCTATCATCACATCTTTAACTCATCTTATTGTAAGTGGTTGTTTCATGCACCTTGCTGTTTTTAGTTTGACCGGGTGGCTTTTGTCCACGTCTTTTTATCACAAGTGTTATATGTAATATTGACGTGCTCTTTTGACTTGATCTGCGGGTATAATGTGCGCTATAGTCTTGCTCTGTTCACTAGATCGCGCAAATCTGTGGGTATTTAAGCTGGTAGTCCTTAAAAAATAAAACCGGTTGTTAGAAAGCGCTCGTCCCTGTGTTGCCCCTATTCCTCATCCCTGTTTGTTTGCGCACAAAAAAGTTTTAAGATGAGTGAGTTCCAACTAGGCCGACTCGCAGTTATGCTTAAGTATTATATGCCTTTTTTGTCGTTATATAACTAACTGTAGCTCCGCCTATGAGGGGCCCACGGCCCTGTCAAGCTGTAATTCATGACAGCTTTTATTGCAGGTCTCCGGTGCCTTGTATTCTTATGGGAGACAAATAAAGACATTATTATTATAAAGGTAGTTACCGCCAAATTTTTCTGACCATCGTCCGTTCGAAATTATTGGAACATGTACTTTACGCTCACACTGCTACATTCCTAACGTCTGTCAATTCCTTTCACTCTAACCAGCATGGCTTCCGCAATGGTCTATTTTGTAATAGCCAATTAGCTCTACTTAAAAATGACAAGCTCTAACTGTGATCAGAACATCCCAGTTAATGCCCTTGTTTTACATTCCGAAAAGGCGTTGACAAAGTCCTGCCATAGACGGCCTCTCCTAAAACCTTCTTGCGTGCACCTTAATCCTCTTGTTTTAGACAGGATACGCAATTTATTAACAGACAACAGTTTGCGTATGCTGACAACCACTCTTCCTCTAAAAGCCCCGTTCTTTCCGGGCCACCCCACGGCACAGTCGTTGGGCCCATTTTCTTCCTTTAGATATATATATTAATAATTTACACGCTAAACTTGCTTCTAGCATTCACCTTTTTTTCTGGCGATTGTATCATATATCAGGTTCAAGAGGGGGGAACTTCGGGCCAGTTGGTCCGACATGTTTAAAGAGGAAAAGAACCGCGACTTCAGACGGGACGTAACACGAAGGAGTGGACAGGACTAGTGGTAACTAGCAACTGAGGTTTACTACCACGAAACACATAGCAGCAAAATGTGCTGCTTTTTTGCTACACCATATTTTGCTGCTGTCAGTCATATCATAAGAAGCCAACCAACACTGACACGGAGGACAACATAGGGGAAACTGCTTGTGCTTAATAAATGAAATAAAGAAACGATCAATTATTGGAAATGAAAGTGGATGAAAAAACAACTTCGTGCAGGTGGGCAACGATCCCACAACCTTCGCATTGATCGTGCGAGGCTCTACCAAGTGAGTTACCGCGGCGCCATTTCTCCATTCACTATCTTGGGTATTTAGGTTTCCTAGTAGAACAACCCTGGGAGTGTTAGCCAGCGTCGCCATTCACAGATCTTCACGGCAGACGTGGAACATCCTCTCTGCCGCAGGCGTCACGAGAAGGTGATCTTTTTGGGTGAAGGCAACCGGTCAATAAACCCACACGTGCTACGTGAAGGCATTAATGTTGCCGGATTCGAGGCCCTCTTTTTGCAATGAGCAAGTTCCACACCCGCCGCCAAACTCTGCGAGTAGTGGCGCTGCCTAACACTCCCAGGGTTCTACTAGGATTTGCATCGGGCAAAGTAACGGCAAACGGAACGGTAAATAGTGGGCCAAAAGAAACGAGGTCGAACACGGTCACAGCCTTTGAGACTCCCGGACGACCAGCGGTTGGGACATCATGAAACTGTGCCAGCACAGTCTCACGCATATGCTTGGGAACGACCAGTAGCAGTTTAGGGCTGTCAGTGTGCATGTTGTAACGGTGCAATATGCCATCTTGCGGCACAAACATACGCGAAGAGAGTAAAGTTGGCAGGTCCGCCAGACTGAGAATGTCTCTCATGTAAGCCCCCCGTCGTTGGTCATCGGCGATGTCACCAAACGCGGTAAGCAAGAGGACGCAAGTTGACTCGCCGGTTTCAGGCTGGTCTGGTGGGTCTACTGGATGACGTGGCAAGAAATCAGCGTCCACAGGAAGTCGGCTTGTCTTATACATCACTGTGTAAGAGTGCTCTTGGAGCCGTAGAGCCCACCGACCAAGACGTTCAGCTGGATCTTTTAAAGATGAAAGCAGCATAGTGCGCGTAATCGGTGATAACCATCGAAGGCCGTCCGTAGGGGTAGGGGGGAAATTTCCCTAGTGCCCAAACGAGAGCGAGGCATTTACACTCGGTGATCGAGTAAACGGGTTCGCCTGGTGACAGAAGACCACTAGCGTACGCAACGACACGGTCTCAATCGTGCTGTCGTTGTGCCAAAACTTCGCCGATACCATGGCTGCCGGCGTCCGCACGAACCTCCGTTGGGGAGGACACGTAAAAGTGTCCGAGAATCTGTGGCGACGTGAGTCGCGTCGTCAGCTCAGCGAATGCACTAGCTTGGTCGAGATCCCAAACAAAGGTCACGCCTTTCTTCAAGGAACAATAAACGCACATACTAACTCGACGGTGACTGTTTGAATATCATCCCAGAAATCTGGAAGCGCTTGTTTCGTGCCAAAAGAATTAGTTTAGGAGAAAATTGCGTCTGAAGGGTCCGAATGCCATTTGGCTTGGCGGCATTGGCTGCACTTAGCGGTGATTGCAGTACCCTACAGTCACCGATAACTTCGGCACTCTCTTCACGTTGTCGCAGGAATAGACGCTGTGCGGACATAACAGTGCCTGGCGCTCGGACCAGCGGAAAGTTCGCCATCGTTGTCATCTGCGAAAGGAATCATCTGCCTCCGTATTCGGAAGCTTCGACCAACCTGAGCGCACTGCCTTGTACAGCGGGACTACGGCGCGGGCGCCGTTTCAGCGGAGCCCATCAAGATAAACAGCGTGTCTTCCTGCGGTAGCGGTCATTTGGGCAGCGGCAGCAGTACCCTGCAGTCACCGATAACTTCGGCACTCTCTTCACGTTGTCGCAGGAATAGACGCTGCGCGGACGTAGCAGTGCCTGCCGCTCGGGCCAGTGAAAAGTTCGCCATCGCGGTCATTTGCGAAAGGGATCCTCTGCCTCCGTATTCGGAAGCTTCGACCAACCTGAGCGCGCGGCCTTGTACAGTGGTGCTACGGCGCAGGCGCCATTTCAGCGGAGAACATCAAAATAAATAGCGTGCTTTCCTGCGGTGGCGGTCATTTGGGCAGCGGCAGCAGTACCCTGCAGTGACCGCTAACTTCGGCACTCTCTTTACGCTGTCGCAGGAATAGACGCTGTGCGGACATAGCAGTGCCTGCGGCTCGGGCCAGTGGAAAGTTCGCCATCACGGTCATCTGCGAAAGGGATCGTCTGACTCCGTATTCCGAAGCTTCGACCAACCTGAGCGCGCGGCCTTGTACAATGGGACTACGGCGCAGGCGCCATTTCAGCGGAGAACATCAAAATAAATAGCGTCCTTTCCTGCGGTGGCGGTCATTTGGGCAGCGGCAGCAGTACCCTGCAGTCACCGATAACTTCGGCACTCTCTTCACGTTGTCGCAGGAATAGACGCTGCGCGGACGTAGCAGTGCCTGCCGCTCGGGCCAGTGAAAAGTTCGCCATCGCGGTCATTTGCGAAAGGGATCCTCTGCCTCCGTATTCGGAAGCTTCGACCAACCTGAGCGCGCGGCCTTGTACAGTGGTGCTACGGCGCAGGCGCCATTTCAGCGGAGAACATCAAAATAAATAGCGTGCTTTCCTGCGGTGGCGGTCATTTGGGCAGCGGCAGCAGTACCCTGCAGTGACCGCTAACTTCGGCACTCTCTTTACGCTGTCGCAGGAATAGACGCTGTTCGGACATAGCAGTGCCTGCGGCTCGGGCCAGTGGAAACTTCGCCATCGCGGTCATCTGCGAAAGGGATCTTCTGCCTCCGTATTCGGAAGCTTCGACCAACCTGAGCGCACTGCCTTGTACAGCGGGACTACGGCGCAGGCGCCGTTTCAGCGGAGCCCGTCAAGATAAACAGCGTGCCTTCCAGCGATGGCGGTCATTTGGGCAGCGGCAGCAGTACCCTGCAGTCACCGCTAACTTCGGCACTCTCTTCACGTTGTCGGAGGTCAGTAATTAAGTCACACTTTTTGCATACTGCTGTATAGCTGCTTCCACTGCCGAAAACCTTCTGCTTCTTGCAATGTCATCATTGTGTTCAGCATGTCATCTGTCTATATTTGACGACTGTGCTGTAGAGTGTAACAAATGTCGTCGCATGTATCTTTTAGGAAAGTGCGCAGGAATCGCAGAAAAATCTTTCAAAGGAAAAAATGATACACAGAAGGAAACGGCGGTGTCCGCCCTGCCGTAGTCTGGGATCAGCTTTAGTCGATAGTAACAACCAAGATGGTTCAGATGTGAAAGCAATGCTGTCTTCTCCTAATAAGAAGCTTGAAAGTCTTCCGATTTTGACAGAAAAGGTTCAAAAGATGAAGCACAGTGTACAGTTCATATCAAACAAATTTGACGATCTTGAAAAAACAATCAATTGCCAGGACAATGAAATTAAAGAGCTAAGAAATAGGTAGCAGAAGTGGAAGCAAGATATGCTACTTGCGCAAGCGCACAAAGTGATCTTCAGCGACAGACAAATGAGCTAGAATACAGAAGAAGACGGCTCAACTGGGAAACTCATGGGGTCCGTGTAGTGCCGCATGAAAACCTGATTGCATCACTAAACACGGTCGATGACAAACTTAAAGTTCCCCCTGTGGCTGAATCGGACGTGGTATCTGTTCATGGCTACCAGCACGAACACAGACAATTCTAGGAATAAGTGTTCGCTTTGTTCAGCAGCAAACAACGGATGCATGGTTAACGAACAAAAGTAACCTGAAACAGTCCGACCCGACGGTTTTCATTCAAGAGAATCTGACGCGGCACTGCCGGAAATTCCTGCGAGAATAAAAAATGGCTAAGGATAAAGGCTACGAATACGTCTGGTACAGCCACGGTAAAGTTCAGGTCCGGAACACGAAAGGAGCACGTGCTCTTCACATTAGGATTTATGCTGACCTTAACCAACTCTCGACAATCTAATCACCGTTATGTTACTTTGCGAAAATACCTTAGATGACCAATCACCGTTATTATCTGCCAAATGACCTTAACGATATTGTATATCGGCTACCTCCTAATTCATGCAGATATTAGGATGGATAGTTGAGCATGTTGGTTAAGCAACATCTGAAGTGAAGGCGCTAAAAGGACGACGGACGAAGAAGGAACACACACACACAGGGCGCCACTTCCAACAATGTTTCATCAGGAAAAACGCCACTGAATTATACTAGGAGCGCGATTACAGTTTCTCAGTGCGGATTCGCGCTCAGGTAAAGCAGTTCTTTGCGTGAGAGTGATATGGATGCTACACTTACGCAGTTATCACCTGCTTCAATGGTTCTTTTGGCCTTAATTATTAATCAAACCCATTTGTCATTTGCCATTGAGGCAGGCCCACCTGCCAATTCATTGTAGAAACTGCAAATGTAAGCCAGACTTCCATGCCTGCGCTGTGCTTGCCAGAAGCTATGATAAATGGGTTCGATTAATAATTGCGGCTTATAAAAATAGAGGATTATTAATTGAATCATTTTTCGCGGGGAACAAAGGTTCCGCTAGCTACGACCAGCGGCCGTCGATCTTGTCCGTCTCTGCCCGAGGTCCTGCTTGAGAGGGCTTGAATATACTCTCACGTACATACATACTTAGTGCGTGCTTGCGAGGCGGACGATTTGCCTGTGCAAGCATGTTGCATCTCCATACAAGGCTGACTCACCGCTGTGTCCATTAGCCAGCGTTCCCGTGGCAGTGGACTTGCCGCTCTCATTGGTTCCAGCATCGGCTCTTGCCAAGCTAGTCATCTTCCAATTTTTGGACTTCCTGCAAAATTACAGAAAAGAATGCATTACATCGAGACCGCGAGCCCAGAGGGCTTTCGGAATAAGGTCTAGGAGAACCATACAATGTTACTTTCAAACCTTTCAAAGGAATGCCGGCTGACTAAATGAGTGTACGCGGTGCTTTAGCGCTTGCTGCAGGGCTAGTTTGTCCATACATATTGTGGTGTAAGCTGGTGCGAAGATATAGAATAGAAGAACCTGTTGAAGCATAGGGTTTTTTGTTGTCCCTGAAAAGCAATCATCATCTATACTTTGAATGCGGTCCCAGTTGAAAAACACAACAGGAAATTTTCAGTTTGTCGTATTTTGGGACGGTGTTTCTGCAGTTCTGTTGCCTGCAGTTCTGTTGTCTGTAGTTCTGTTGTATGTAGTGTGACGTCCTGTAGTAGAAAGTTCTGTTGTTCTTGATCAATATTCAATTAAAAATTGACAGAGACCTCCTTAAGGCTATGTAAATTTGTTAGTACAAAAAAGAAAAATATAAAAGTAAAAAAATTAAAAAACGTCTCCACCTAGGATTCGAACTTGCCACCTCACGATTCCGAGCCCGGCATCTTACCACTGCACAACCAGTCTTTTTTTTTCTTTATTGCCTGTTTGCAGCACAAACGAATAACACATTGAAACGCTAAAACATGTCAACCACACTTTGGCTAACATTATATATTAAAATCGCTTCAGCTTGATCAGTTCATCAAGAATAGCCACCCACTCGGGAGGCTCACTCTGGGCACGATATATTTCCCGAATATACGCGACACTTTCGATGAAGTTTATTCTCGCCGGACGGGTATCGACATCCGAGTGTCGCACTGCCATTCTCGTTTTCCACAGACTGTGGAGGCCAAGGAGCATAACCATATCGTACGGAACTCCTCCTTCGTTATCGGTTGGCAAATATCGAATACCAAGAGGTGTAATCGGTAGTTCTTTTTTAAGTGTACGTTGTAAGACATCCCAATGAAATATTGGATCCCAGCAATCGATGAAAACGTGTTCAATGGTCTCTGGCTTTTTACAAAGTAAGCAGTTTACTGTCCATGGCACATATATTCCTTTTTCGTCTAACCATGTTTTTACGGGTAGCGTGTTTGTGTGTAGCTTAAAGAAAAACGTTTTTTGAGAGGGTCTAACTGGCATTTTTTTCACCCGTTTCAGTACATCATCTCCTTGGCCTCCCCAGTTTACAGACCTGTACAATGGTATTGGCAACATTGTATCAACTAAGTCTTTATACAGTGTTTTTCTTGTCGCAGAGCATAGATATTCCATGGAAAACCGCACACGCAACATACGAAGTGAATCACCCACTTCGCGCAGATATCCCCTAATACTTCCTCCCTTCACATCACTAGTCGTTACAACATATTGCGGCAGTGCTTTTCCCAAACGAACTTGAATTACTGTGCGTAAAAAATCATTTCTCTGATCCCGAAAAAAAAGAAAACGCGACACAATTTGTCTAATAAACAAATGCAACAGACCTAGCCCACCACTTCGAGCTGAACGAAACAAATTGGTTCTGCTTATCCTCTCCCAACTGGAAGCCCATATGAATACGGCAAAAACACGGTGCAGTTTTTGCACACTTGAACGACACATTGATAACACTTGCATAATATACCACACTTTCGCTACTAAAAAGAGATTGCACACAGAAGCACGTCCAAACATTGACAAATCTCGGCCAAGCCAACCCTTTGATTTTTCACTCATTCTATCAGCTTCATCGGACCAGTACTGTGCGGTATCATTATAGTGCTCGAGTGGCACACCCAAGTACTTAGTTGGCGTTGTTGACCACCGGATGTTTGCAAAGTGAGCTGGTATAATGTCCCAATGACCGTGCCATATACCGATGTTTTTTTGCCAATTGATCTGGGATCCAGATTGTTCACAGTACTTCTTTACAAGACGTACAGCTTCAAGTACGCTATCACGATCCTCGCAGAAGACTGCGATGTCATCAGCGTATGCCAGTACCTTGACTTCAGAAAGCTGTAGTCGAAATCCTCGGACGTTGTCATTGCGTATCACTGCTAAACAGAAAGGCTCGAGGTACAATGCAAAAAGCAATGGACTTAGTGGACACCCTTGTCTAAGGGAAGATCTGAGTGACAGCTTCTCGCTGAGGGACTTATTAATTATAATCTGTGTCGTGCATTGGTCGTAGGCCATTTTGACGCCATCTAAGATTACTTTCCCTACGTTAACATATTCCAAAACAAGAAGAAGAGCATCGTGGGACACACGGTCGAAGGCTTTCGCCAGGTCGAGTTGCAACAAAGCGACGCGTCTAGCGAAGACGTCGCAACACTCTAGAACGCTTCGCGCTACGTGGCTGTTTGTAGTAATAGTGCGGCCTTTTATGCTGCAAGTTTGATGCGGACCGACAAGATTTGTAATGACTGTTTGAAGCCTCTTTGCCAATACCTTCATGAGTATTTTATAATCGGTATTTGTAAGGCTAATGGGCCTGTATGCCCCAACCGATAAAAGCGCCTTGTGGTCATCTGTTTTCGGTATTAAAACCATGTGTGCACTTCTGAAAGACGGTGGCAATCGCTTATATTTATGTGCCTCAGAGTATACATGCTCCAACACTTGAGCAAGCCCAGGGGCAAATGCCTTATAAAAGGCGGCTCCTAAGCCATCGGGACCTGGTGATTTGCCTGCAGGAAGTTCTTCGATCGCGTGTTCTATTTCTCGGACGCTTATCGGTTCCTCGAGACTGGCCTTTACGTCGTCATCAACGCGCGGCATAAAATTCACGAAACTTGCTTCAAATTCAGCACCCACGTGGATTGGGACGCCGAACAACTTGCGGTAGTGTTCAGTAAAGGCCTGTTCAATCATACTCGAGTCGGAAGTAACCTCATCCCGATAATTAATCTGTCTTATTTCATTTTTCCTTGCGTACCTCTTTTCATCGGCAATTGCGCGTTTGTTCGGCGTTCCATCAACCCACAGTCTTTCCATCCGTGCCCGAATAACTGCAGCTCTATATTTTTCCGTGTCAATAGCTTCCATCGCGTTTTTAACTGTTCTGATTTCATCACTAAATTTTCCAGGCTCCGCACTGTCCATAAAAATCAGAAAATTTAGCTCCTTCTGGAGCTCCTTTTCTTTCATTTTTTCATTGTGTCTTCTAACAGTTCCTACTTCAATCGCAACCATTTTCACGCGAACCTTAAAGTCTTCCCATACTTCTGCCCAAGGTACACTCTCATTACTCAACATGCTTTGAATTTCGTGCTTTACATCGTTTATAAATTTTTCATCACTTAGGTGTTTTTCGTTGAATTTCCAAAGTGCCCAATCAAAGCGCGGCTTTTTTGGCTTGGCACCGAGTGCAAACCATACTATACTGTGATCGCTAAAGGACACCGGCTTCACGACATAGTTATCGCATAGAGGCACAAGATCTAACGAGGTGTAAGCTCTGTCAAGTCGTGCTTGGCTATCTCGTTGATAGTGTGTAAATTGCGGCTGCAAAGTACTGGCCAAAAGGCGACCAACGTCTTCTAGGTTGTAGTCATTTATTAAGGTGTTCAATATCACTGCACTCTTGTCCTGCGGGTATTTACGTTTAGCACGGTCTTCTGCATGATACACACAATTAAAGTCACCAAGCAAGATGATGTACTTGTCACAACGAAGGTACTCTTCTATATTCGAGAAAAAACGACATCTTTCATTGATATCATTTGGCGCATACACACATATAATCCTCCATTGTGATCCATTAAAAGAAAAATCAAGAACAATAAAACGCCCACTTTCGCTCACAGTAACCATATCTTCATTTATACCAATACCCCTTCGAACCAAGACAGCGCATCCACCAGACGTGCCGATAGCGTGACATGTGCATATGTTATAATATGTTCTGAAAGGTGTTGCCATTTTGTTTGTTTGCTCCTCGCTTTCAACTTTCGTCTCTTGTATAGCTATAATATCGAGTTCATTTTCAACGCATAGCCGGCTGAGCTGGTACTGCCTCCGTCTTGAAGCGATGCCGCGTACATTAATAGTAGCAACTCGTATTCCCCTCATCAAATCCATTGTTAATAAGCGGGAAAGGTACGCACAAAAGAAAACCGTATATAATCACACGAAGCACTTCTAGGTATACTTAAGTTACGTCTACAAGTGCTGACGGACAGAGCAGCTGTTGCGCGACACATTGAAGTGCAGTCCACAAAATACCTTGCTTGAGCATCGGCTGACCTCCCCGACCCTTCGGTAGCGTTGGGCACAGCGCGGGACGTGGCAGTCGCACAGGACACATCCGGCGCGACTGCCACGTCCCGCGCTGTGCCCGTTGTCGTCGTCACGGCCATGACGAGTCGCAGTGCGTGAGGACATACGCAAACGTGACGGGGCCGGCGGCTACAGATGAAAGCGCTGAACTTCTTATGGACGAAGCGGATGCCGAGGAAGCCTCTGCCGGGAGCGCCAACGAGGTGAAGGTCACAGTGACACAACCACCGAAACCGCAGGGGCAATCGATTGCCGGAGCGGTAGGTGTGCCAGGAACGCCTACGCGACCTGTGAGCAAGGGCTCTGCCGTCAACGTTCATAAGCAAGACATCGCGGCCAAAGAAATGCCTGTCGTCTCGACTGTGGCATCATCTGACAACGAAGCTATGGACGTTAGCAATGCCGTTGTGGCGGTCGGGAAGCGAACACACGAAGAATCAACAAGCGACGACGGGCAAACTGGAAAACCGAACAGCGAGGAACCGCCGCCAAAGTCGGTGGTAACGCGCCGGGCGTCCTTGCGGTCGACGCCGAATATCCCGCCGGACAAAAGACCGGCGGCGCCGACGCCAAAGTAGCCGTGGGGACTTGTGCCTGCAAAGGCACGCTGCACAACCCGTCTTTTTTTTCTTTATTACGTGGAAAAGAAAACTGAAGGTGTATTACAAAGTGGACACAACTACACACTTAAAACTCAGGCAAACATACACATGCATCCAACAAGTGCATCCAGTCTGGCGGAGGTTCCTGCGCAGTGTAGACACTTCTTACATAAGCAGCACTTTCGCGAAAGAAGGACTTTGTAGATCGCGGGCTTTCGGCATGGCGGACACACAGTCTACTTCTCCATAAGCTATGTAAACCAAGTACTATGAACATGTCATAGGGAGGACCACCCGTATCCTTAAACGGTAGAAACCTAATTGTATATAGAGTCATGTCAATGTCCTTTTTGAGCGTCCATTGGAGAATATCCCAAAAGAATACAGCGTCCCTACAGTCTATGAAGCAATGATCTATGGTTTCGGCACGTGGACAGAGACGACAGTTTGTTGACCACGGCACAAAGCAACCCCTCGAATTCAACCAAGTTTTAACAGGGAGTGTTTCCGAATGTAATTCAAAGAAAAATGTATTTACTCCAGGAGGTACACACATTTTTCTGGTGCGCTTAAGTACACCCTGATAAGGTCGGCTTAAATAAGGTGCACGATACAGAGGATCTGGGAAAATAGAGTCCACCAGTGCCGCAGAAATTGCTTTTCGACTCGCAGTGAACACGTACTCCAGACTGAATCTAACTTTCAAGAAAAGAAATGTGTCAACAACCTCCTTAAGAAAGCCCCAAGGGGCCTGTGGCAGATCTTTGGCATTTGATGACACTACTATATTGGGAATATAATGAACTAAACGGAGTTGCAACATTTCACGCAAAAATGGATGGTCATTGTCTCGAAAGAAAAACAGGTGTGAAACAATTTGCCTGATGAAGAGGTGGACTAATACTAGACCACCACGTTCAAGAGGGAGGAACAGATTGTCGCGCCGCTTCGATTCACAACTGGAACTCCAAATAAATGTTGCAAATACGCGATGCAGTGCCTGAAGGCGAAGTCGTGAGCAGTGCAGTACTTGCAGCACATACATAAGACGGGAAGCTAAGAAAACGTTACACACTTCAGCACGAAAGAACATTGACAAATTTCGCCCTCACCATGAATTCACTTTACGTTGAATTTTGCCAACTTCTCCCGAACAATGAGCGTTGCTATTTCTATACTGTGAGAGAGGCACACCTAAATAACGCAGATCTTCTTTACATTGAATTCCTGCGTAATGTGATGGCATTATGGCCCATAATCCAAACCAAAAACCTGAACTTTTTTCAAAGTTAACGCTTGCACCAGAAGCCACACAATATTCTGTATTGCAAGAGCAGTCATCACACTCTCTTTATTTGTACAAAAAAAGGCCACGTCGTCTACATACGCAAGAACCCGAACCTCATTAGTCAGTAATTTAAACCCTTGGAAATTCACTGCACTGCGTCACGTGCCGCATCTCTAGAAGAGCAAGAGTGTTCGTACCATCGACAAGTACGTCGTGAAGTGCTAGAACATCGATTTTGAGTACGATATTCATATTAAATAAGAAATTCAGAAATAGACAACGTTGACTGTTACGGTTATTACTGCTAGTTTCGACAGTTGTCTCTCGTTCTTTACACTTTAGAGCGCGCATATAATTCGTGTGTTCAATGCAAAATAGCTACATAAACATTCGTGAATGAGAGTTCTTTCTGACAGCATACTGGCTTCTCACGGCAGCACTGTGCCTCATTAATGAGACCCGAGCGAGACAGCTTTTCCCGCTACTTTGTGGAACAACCCAAATCTTCTTTTGCGCTTCGCATAAGCTTGTGAAATATTCCTGGGAAATTAACTAATGTGCCAGTGTAACAGCACATGTAAGTCCACAGGCCTGTGTGCCACATCTTACCAAAAAAAACGGATACGCAGCCATTCCCACAGATGGTATGATATTGATTAGCGGCCGATATACAGGAGGCCGGTAGGGCGTTGCTGGTGCCGCGTCGTCACGGCACAATTATAACTATTCGCCACGTCGACTTTAATACCGGTGTCGGTGCCATCAGCATTGCCGGCTTCAGAGAAGCGCGATTGAATACCGCGCAAGAGAAAAGTACAGTGTACACCACCGATGCGAAACTAACATACAATTTTAAAGGGCCGCGACGGAAAGCGCTTCTGTTGCGACTTCGGAACTCTTGGCCGTAGCGACCAAATGTTTCTGCTGCGACGTCAGAATTGGTGTCGTAACGTCGGAGTCGCTGTCAGGATATAAAGCTGTTGTTCCGACTTCAGAACACTTGTTGTCGCGACAGAACGTTTCTGTTGCGACTTCATAACTATTGGCCTTCGCGACAGAATGCTTCTGTTGCGACATCAGAATTTCTGTCGTTACGTCAGAAATGTCTCAATTAAGAAATGTCAAGAACTTCTGTCGCACAACAGAATTTCTTTAGTTGCGACAGGAATTCCTCTTGTGTTTTTCAACTGGGCACTACAGAAGCTTGTCGCATCGCACAATTTCAGTGCACTTCTGTTGTCATCATTGGGTACATGCTGCGACGATAGGTGTCCGTTGTGGAACAGTTCTCTGTAGTACAACAGAAGTTTGTCCATTACTTCAGGAACACTTCCTGGGGGCCTGTTGCAATGATAGGTTTCTGTCGTACAACAACATTTTTCTGTAGTACAACAGAAGTTGGTAGCATTACTTCAGGAACACTTCTGTTGTGACAATTGAGGGCCTGTTGCCACAATAGGTTTCTGTAGTATTTCAAGAGCTCTCTGTAGCACTACAAAAGTTTTTCGGATTACTTCAGGAACATTTCTGTTGGGACAACAGGGTGACTGTAGTGATGACAAATGTTTCTGTTGTACTACAAAAATCTGTTGTAGAGCTTCAGCTTTCTGTTGTAACAACAGACATACGACAGACTGTACTTCTGTAGTCAAAGCAAGAAATGTCTGTTGTACATCAGAAAAGTCTGTCGCTCCATCAGGAATCTGTAGTTACTGCAGAAAAATCCTGTTGTACAACAGAAATTTCTGTAGCACTGAACACAACAACCTCTGTTCTCATTTTCAACTGGGTTATCTTTAACATTGCGCCCAGCGATAATTCCAGGTCATACATGAGCAGCATGCGCGCTATTGGCATGCCATGCCTTCGTTATTGGTGTCTTCGTGGACTTCTCGAAGGCATTCGACTTAGTGAACCACACGATACTCCTAAATAACTTAGAGTGTAATGGTTTTCGGGGACAGGCTCAAACGCTTCCTAAATCATATTTATCCCATAGAAAACAGGCTGTCTGCATAGACAATATGAAATCTGAACTAAAATCTGTTACTTCTGGCATCCCACAGGGCAGTATATTGGGACCGTTACTATTTAATATGCACCTTAATGATATCTCCAACATTAACTCCACTGCTAAATTTGTTATCTACGCTGACGACACTAGCATCTTTCTTGCTGGAAATGATTTAGATCTTCTCGTTCGAGAATGCAATGACACTATGAACGAATTACAAAAATAAGCCAGTTCTCTCGCCCCTCGAGATTAAGCTTAATTCACGACGTATAGATGTGGTTGAGCAATTTAAATGTCTCGGAGTAGTTTTCTCCTCCTGTATGTCTTGGGAAAATCACGTGGACCATATCACAACAAAACTGGCTCAAATAACTGGGATCGTAGGCCGGCTCAGATACGTTCTTCCAAGGCCAGTAAAATTACTGCTCTACAATTCACTATTTTACTCCTATTTAAGCTATTGCCATTTAGTATGGGGCACAGCCACAATTAGCTGTCTTCAGCGCATCTACATTTTGCAGAAGTAGTTCCTTCGTCCTGTTCACAATGTCCCCTGGGGCTCACCGAGCGCGAATCTCTTTCTGCAAAGTAGTGTGTTGAAGATCCACAACTTGTACAAATACCGCCTAAGTGTTCGGTTTAAACTGGAAACACGGAGAAACGTAAACCACATACGCTACCTTGCTGATTTACGTACCCGAGAAGCGACCTACAAGACAAGACATACGGAGAGTTGGGTAGTGTCAACCCCTCGAATAAATTCCGGTAGAGAACGCCTACAATTCACTCTTCCTTCCCTCTTAAATGCTTATGTACATAATAATTTTGATCTTTTCAGTGCGTCAAAGAGTGCTTTGCGTACTATGTATGTTACCATGTAGGTTCTGTTTTTCTTTGTGGTGAATATTGTCTAAATATTGTACAATTTTGTGATGTTTTCTTTTGTATTTGTTCATTATGTATATGTGTTATTAGACTGCAATTACCTTTGTTTTAAAAGCCTTGCTGTGAAGCCACTGCCAAGCGAAAGGGGGCTGCGGCTTTGTCAAGCTGTTTCCGACAGCTATTTCTGCGCCTCCGCTGTCTGTACTTGTACAAGGCAGAAATAAAGAATTTGAATTTGAATAGATCACTCTTCATAGGAAAGTAATGAGTGCGTCATTTTCGAGGACGGAAACGCAAGCAATACAGATGACAATTGTTTTCAGCAAGATGCGACTCAGAGCACGTGAATATAGAAGAGCGTATTGAACGAAAAACACAAGAATAGCTAGAAAATAACGCTATTCAATTTTTTCTTGCGTTTCTTCCTAAAATTCCGCTTCTTTCGCAGCATAAGAAGGTAAATAGGTGTGCGTTTCTTGGAGGAATTATAGTACCTGCGCGAAAATCTATAGATGTAATGAGTATTAACCGCGGAGCTGTTCAGGGGCTCGCAATGTTCCACCGGCACACCATTCTGACCAACTGTCATATCAGCCTGACATCCATACGCGGTTCCAGGAAGCGCCGGCCACCGAGGATGGCGTTAGGACCATGGAAGCTGCCCCGACCCTCTCTCTCTATCGACCTTGTTTCATCCTTAGGGACTCTCTGGAGAATCTGGGCACTGCGGGGTGCTATTTAAGCAGCTTGCAGCTGCACTGTTTCTCTCTCCTATTACGCACGACAACACGTAAACATTGTATCAAGAATTCTTCACCGAGAAAGCTCTCTCCGTCTCACACGTTGCGTGAAGTGAGGCCCAGACTTCCTGCCGGCCACACATACCTCGGCACACACAACAATATCTGTGTGGCGAAAGGGCACAACATTCCTTTTTTATAATAATTGTTTTCACGCGTACGCCACGATTTCTGGACTCAGTTGATTTGAAACTTTCAAGAAAACGGAAACCAAAGTGAAGAATACGAGCTGAGGGCAGGTGGCACGAGAGCTGGAGAAAAAGAGAAAAATATTTAGAGCCCTTAGACCTTGTAAAGAGGGAAGTCCAGCGAAGATGGCGCTGTGGTGGGTTTCGCTATGGTGGAGATTTGATATGTTGAATTTATCTATCATGAGATGAGTACTGAGTGAATAAAGTGATATTTACTAAAGGATCCCACTTCTCATCACAGATTTCATGACCATTGCAGTCATTGCCTTGTGATCCCTGTGATACACGGCAACAGGTTTCACTTTCACCGTGGTAATGTTGTTCCCTGAAGTTAGGTCGATGCACGATCGGTGACAAGTCGTGACTACGGTGGCATCGGTGAAACACTTGACGCCAAAGCGCTTGAACATGCACGCCCCGGCGGGTCTGTCGACATTGACATTGAACATCGACATTGAAATTTGCAACAATGACGAAGTATGTACTGTTAATACATTGATCTGTGCGAGTTGGTTCATCTTGACAGTTTTTATAAAAAAGCGTTACAGGCGAAGACGAAGGAACACATACGACAGGACTGGTGCTCGTACGGCATACGACCGTTCTGTCGTATGTGTTCCTTCGACTTCATCTTTATCGTTTTCTTTATAAAAACAGTGAAGATGTGTTGTCGGCGCGTTTAACCTTCCCGATGACACGCACCATAAACGTTTGAATCTCCTTCTTTGACATAGGAGGGACGTACACAGCCGCGACGACCACGCCTTTGTGCAACCTCAGGGCACAGGTGTTCCACATCTTCGGAGGAGACGCACTGCCGCAACGCAGCCACCTGACGCTGTTGCGAATCACGCACGCCACCGATCGTGGCCAAGTCTCCGGCAAACCAAAGACACACGTGGCGCCAAACCGGTTCTCAATGAACCCCCTGGAACCACGACATCGCACCAGGGAAACATTCTTGAAGGTGGGACCTCTCGGCGGCGACGTGCGTTTTGTACTGCGCCATATGCAGGGCCTTCGTCGAGTTTCGCCTCCCTGGACCGATCATCATCGGTGGTATTCGCTCGACGGCGCCACTCGCACCGATGCTTTTCCTCACGTCGGCAATCGGCGCGTACCAGTTGCTCTTGTTCGGCAAGAGCTTCGCCGTCACTCGATGTTGTCCCACTGGCAAGGGCGGCCTTGCGTTGTCGGCGCGCCCGTTCGCACTTCTGTGCGGCCTCATTCCCGCTGTTCTGGGTGAGTGCAACTGACAGCCGCAGTGGCGCGGTCTCTACCTCGCAAGGAAACGATACAGCCCAAGTTGACGACAGAGACGTTTCATCACAGCGCGTCCACGCCAATCACGGCGCGCGCTCTGCACAGGTGGCCGCCGAAACGCGCGCGCGCAGCTGTTGTGCGCAGTGTCGGGAGCTGTGGCTTAGCCAGAAATTTCGACCATGGGATGCTGCCATTGCAGCTCGGCCTCCTCCTTGCAGAATCTGTCGAGAGATGAAATACATGAATTTTACTGCCTTGCCATTGCCAAAGATGCTGGAAACAAATTCTTCAACGCTGTGTACTGTCAAGACAAGTAATCTATGTATTCTTCAGAAAACAATATACTCGTACGTCTCAAATATTGTGCCCGAAATACCTGGAATCAATTATTCCATATTTTTCTGTCTATGTCATAAGTAAAAAAATATCACACGAACTTCAGAACTACACGAGTTTGAAACCAGCAAGGCAGGACAAATTTTTTAATGAAACTTTGTCATTCAAGAACTTTGCTTACATTTTTGTACATACACTCTAAGAAAAATCCCGGGGATAACGGGAGTAACTCGGCTGTTGGTCCTAAAAAGGGCGCTTTCGTCCCTCAAAGGACTAACTGCAAGAATATGCGTGCCGTTTGAAAATTTCGGAGAGTAAGTGTTTGGTCCCTGGTCGGAAAGAGAGCAACGGGAGGACGAACGACAACAGTTACTCCCCATGCACTTGGCTGTTTTCGTCCGTGTCATGGAGCGATGCGGCGAAATCGTGAATAGTTTCAAGTTCGTCCACTGCCTATTGAACAACATGCAAAGACACTTTCCCTCTTCGTCTGAAAATTTTGTGAAATTTAAAAGCTGTAATGTGAAGAGCCATGCCCTTCGTGCGCACACCATAAGTGAGTGATACACACTAAACGCGCTATTCATTGATAGATGGCTAGGTTTTTAAACAACTAATAACACCTTTATTCTTGAAAACAAGTGGTGCAGTGTGCCAAGGCATTGGGAAAGAAGTTGAAAAAGAAAGTAACTTGACTGGTCCTAATTACCAGAAGGTCAAAAAGGCAGCAGAGAGCAAAGAGCAAGAAAAAAACAGAAACAAGAAAAAAAACGAAGTTCCTAGAAGTACCTATGTTCCTTCCGTTCTAAGGAGGTTACCAACCTAACTGAAGCGATGTGTAGCTCAAACGGGACACGCTAAGCGACAGAAATTGGCCTACTCTGTAATCTTGAGTGCCCCCTTTGAGTTCGCTACACGTATACATCGCTTAGTGCCCGAGTTTAAATCACCCTAAGAATACTCGGGCTGAGTTCTTTTCGCAGTCACGTACGGTTGCAAGTACACTGAACGTTAGACTCTCAATGCATAGCACGCACAATATGCCGAGTCACTCTGATATTGCCGCACTTGCGTTCCAATGCTTAACCTTGTCTCAATATCCGGTCCTGTCAACCGACCACCGTGGTAAAGTGAGGAAGAAGACGGCGTTCCGAACGGTCGCCTTTTTTCTTGTGCCTCGCTCCAAAGGATTTATCGGCCCCTGACCGGCTCACGCTCAGGCTTCAGCCAGTGGCAGTGACTTCCGTGTTGTGCTAACTCGTCTTCCTACCGGTAAGCTGGTTGTGGACTCCGTATTCCTGCATGCTGACTTAAGTGGTCGACCGTACAGAGCCCAAGGCATCCGAGACGCCCTTCTGAACGTTTTTACTTGAAGTAAATAAGTTCAATCGGTCAATTTAAGATGTCGCATGTGTGGATGGTGACGTGCAAATCAGCAATGACAAAATCAAAGCTAGTCACGTGCGGATAATTATACGTGAAAGGTAGACGCTGCGTCGCTATTGATCCTGAGCCCAGGGAAGTAAAATGAAGCTTTTATGGCTTCCTGATTGTTTAGAAGACTACATTCGAGAGGCGCTCCAGCCTTACGGGAAAGTGAAGCCTATATCAGCAGAAAGCTGAAGAGTACCGGAAATGGAAGAAATCCGTACTCTAAATCATGACGTGGTGTTGACTCTTGCCGATAGAGTCGGCGTGGGGGACGTTCCACATATGCTATTATGCAAAAAAGTGAGGCGTGCAGACAGGACACAAGTGGACAACACGAACGCCGAGTATCAACTGAAGGGAGCACTGAGAAGAAAGAAGACAAAACTCATCTGCGCAAGTTCTGGAATGGTATCACCACGCGCCAGTCAGGTACATGTGCCGGTCTACGTGAGAGATAGCTGTTAAGGCAATTAATCTCTTCCTTATGTAAAGTAATCGAAAGCGGATTCACGCACGCACTTCCACCATTACAGATATGCCATGCCTCTACCATAAGACGCTTATCTTCATTCTTGTGCCTGTACTATATCGCGCATTCATCTAAATCTGGCGTGCAGTTACAATCTTGCAAATGTAGGGAAAGATTAGAAGGCGATACACCGGTTAAAGACCTTTAATGTTCCATTCTTTCCCCACATTGCCAAGATTGTAACTGCACGCCAGAGGTAAATGAATGCGCGATATTGTAACGATGTTAATAAAACAACAATATTTATTAAAGGCGACCTTGTGCCTACAAGTAAAAGTCACTGCGGTCGTGAAGAAATCCGCGGCAGTCGTTGTTGTTGTTGTTGTTGTCCTTAGTGGCCGTGGCACATACCCACAGTGGGGGATGGGCCAAGAATCGCATTCTCAAACTGGCCTCGAACAGTCTTCCTCTTTCTTCTCGCGTGACAGCTCGTGCGCGTGGCGCATGCGAGCAGGGTCTAATCGGCTACCAAGAAGATCGCTGCCTGTTGCTGAACAACGCAACGGTACGGCGTGCACAGTGTCCTATACGAAGGGCGCGCAACTTGAATGGGACCTTGTTGCGGCATTATCCCCCTCCTTACCGCATCGGCCCGATGCGTGAGAGGAAGTAGGGGTTGCTGTGGGCTCAGACTTTTTTTTTTTCTCATGACCTTGCCTGGTAGGGTTTCATGCGGACAACATGCACAACTTCCGTGGAGTTGCGCCGTCTTGGGCTCTCGTGTCCAGTGAATTTAACTTCGTAAGGGACGTCGCTTATACGACGAAGTATTTCGTAAGGGCCTAAGTATTGGCACAGAAGCTTTTCAGACAGTCCACAGCGTCGCACTGGGGTCCATACCCACACCTTCTCGCCGGGCTGATATGAGCTTCACTACGGCGCTGGTTGTACCGGCTGGAGTCGATGCGTTGTTGGCGGCGTATTCGGTACCTTGCCATCTGTCGTGCCTCCTCGGCTGTTTGCAAGAAATCGTCGAGGTCCAATTAGTTATTGTTTTCTTCATCTAACGGCAACATAGCATCCAAAGTTGTGGTTACTGTTCGGCCGAATACAAGTTCAAAGGGAGCGACTCGTGTTGTTTCTTGAGTAGCCGTATTATATGCGAAGGTGATGTACGGCAAAATTTCGTCCCACAGCGTATGTTCAACGTCGACATACATCGAAAGCATGTCAGTCACTGCTCCGTTGAGGCGTTCATTTAAACCGTTTGTCTGAGGGTGGTACGCCGTAGTTCTATGATCAGTATGTGTCCTTTGCAACAAGCATTTCATTAGGTCCGCAGTAAAAGTTGTTCCACGATCGGAAATAACAACTATGGGGGCGCCATGCCTGAGCACGATATTGTTGACAAAGAATTTTGCAACTTCGATAGCCGTTGCACTGTACAGGGAATCCGTTTCTGCGTAACGGGTAAGATAGTCCGTGGCCACAACTATTGACCTTTCGCCTGAAGATGAAGTTGGGAAGGGTCCAAGGAGGTCCATACCTACTTGTTGGAATTGGGCTTTTGGTGGCTCTGTTGGCTGGAGGAGGCCTGCCGGTTTTACGGATGGAGTCTTGCGCCTTTGACACTCGCGACAAGTCTTGACGTAGTGCTGCACTAATGCTAACAACTTCGGCCAGTAGCAGTTCACACGAATCCTGGCGAATGTACGGCTCATGCCCATGTGTCCAGATGTCGGTTCATTGTGACATGCATGCAAAATTTCTTCTGGCATAGCTGTGGGTAGGACAAGTAAAAACTTTGTCTCGCTATTGTCGAATGTTCTCTTGCAGAGGTCATTTCCTGGCATACAGAACGAGGATAGCCCTTTAGAGAAAATACGCGGGAGTTGAATGTCGAGTCCCTCTAGGCGCTGTATAAGTGGAAGCAATTCTTTGTTATCTCGTTGTTGTTGAGCGATTTGTGACGCGTCAACAATGCCAAGGAACGGGAAATCCTCTTCTGACACAGTTGTCTCGACTGGTGCGCGTGACAAGCAGTCGGCATCGTTGTGTTTCCTCCCGGATCGGTATACCACAGTATTATTGACACGTGTACTTATCTTCATCGGGCGACCACGTTTCGCCGCCGAACAAATGTTATCGCACAGCACGGGACGCGCCTGCATGCATCCGAAGTTTCTGGAAATTTATCGATGCCTCTATCCGCTGTCTGTTGTCGCCGAACCTTGTATTACCTGATTTCATCGCGCGACGCGAATGGTGTAGAACTTTGTGGAAGGCACGCGGGTCCGAACTATTAGACTGGAACATTCGACGACCGCTGTATAAAAGCCGACGCGCTTGACCCACTGATCAGATTTTCGACGATCGCCGACTGTGTTCGCCGCTATCATTGCGCTTTAAGTGTAGCCTAATTTGTGGGCACAGGTTCGCCCAATAAAAGCTAGTCTTGTGTTTCAGAGTACAGCTACTGTGTTCTTTAGCGCCAACCCTACGTTTCTGCGTCAATTATCGTCGTCTGAACAAGATCACAAAGAAGGACGTATACCCCCTCCCACGGATAGACGAAGCAATGGATCGGCTCTGCAACGCTAAGTACTTCTCCTCGATGGACCTCAAGTCTGGCTATTGGCAAATAGAAGTCGACGAAAGAGATCACGAAAAGACCGCATTCATCGCCCCAGACGGCCTCTACGAGTTCAAGGTTATGCCATTTGGACTGTGCTTGGCGCCTGCAACGTTCCAGCGCGTGATGGACACGGTTTTAGCGGGATTGAAGTGGCAGACCTGTCTCGTTTACTTGGATGACGTCGTTGTATTCGCCGGAAATTTCGACGATCACCTTAGGCGGCTTGCCACAGTACTAGAGGCCATCAGGTCATCAGGACTTACTCTGAAGCCGGAAAAGTGCCGCTTCGCTTACGAGGAGCTTCTATTTTTAGGCCACGTCATCAGCAAATCTGGAGTCCGCCCCGACCCGCAGAAGACAGCTGCCATCGCAAAGTTCCCGCAGCCCACCGACAAGAAGGCAGTGCGTAGATTCCTTGGCATGTGTGCCTACTACACGCGCTTTGTGAAGGACGTTTCACGCATCGCCGAGCCGTTGACACGTCTAACTAAATGTGATGTCAAGTGGGAAACGCCGCAGGCCGACGCATTTGAAGAACTCAAACGACGCATGCAGTCTCCGCCGGTACTTGCGCACTTCGACGAGTACGCCGATACAGAAATCCATACTGACGCCAGTAGCCTAGGCCTCGGTGCCGTACTAGTTCAGAGGAAAAACGGACTTGAACGGGTGATATCTTATGCTAGCCGGTTACTGTCAAAAGCGGAAGGCAATTATTCTACGACTGAAAAGGAATGCCTCGCCATCATTTGGGCTACAGCGAAATTCCGCCCATACCTATGTGACAGGCCATTCAAAGTAGTCAGCGACCATCACGCGATGCGTTGGCTAGGTAACTTAAAGGACTCTGGTAAGCACAGTGGTAAAGGACCCCTCACCAGGTCTGGCCATTTTGAACTAACAAGCACAGGGCATACATTGCGCGAAACAATCGTGTCTGCAAAGTAGTACATCATTACGCACCGCGGAAAGATGTCAGATTTCAATCCGGACGCCATTTCCCTTTTCACTCGCGGCCACCGGGCTCGAAGCCGTACGGTGACGTAATCGTGCCCCTGCATCTATGTAATCGTGTCAGCAGTGTGACGTCCCTCGTGGTGACACGCTACTTAGAGAATTATTCAAGACAGCATCTGTTATCTGTACGACCTTTTGGTTGAATTGACGAATTGAAGTTTAGAGAAATATTAAAACACAAACGTTTTTTGTTTTCCTTCGCATCGAAACAATAGAGATGTACTTCCGCTTCGTCTACTTGTTCCCACGGTCGTGCGGTCACGTGCGCAGGCACCGAAACTATGCCATTTTGTACCGTGTTTGAGCGCGTGATCACGCTGTGCGATCCGCTTGTGATTCCTCAGTATTCGTGTAGTACTGTATTACACCGCTAGTGATGCTTCCTCGTGCACAGCGCGCAAAATCGTGCGCTGCGCGAACGAGAGAACTGCTCGCGCGTGACGCAAAAAAAAAAAAGGCGAGCGAAAAAAAAATGAAGGCGGGGCCTGTCACGTATGCCTCACGCGTTCCTCGAGGTCTGGTATGGCAGAACGCAGGGAAGGAATCTCACTTGCGTAGGCTAGACGGGGCGAGTGGAGAGAGCGTCTTGCTTTCCAGTGGAGCCTGCCTGTTGAAATTATGTGCTCGCGGCACCGAAATATTCTCAACTCAGCTATTATAGAGCCGATTTGAAGCATTTTTGCGGCAGAACGCTCCCTAGAGAACACGTAACAACTAGGGTGGTTGCTTGCTCTAGTTGGTAATTCATGATCAAAAATAACGTACAGCGCGAAGGACAAGGACTGCGATATACGACATACACAGCGATGTGTATGTCGTATATCGCAGTCCTTGTCCTTCGCGCTGTACGTTATTTTTGATCACGTAAGAATTTTCAGCGTATAACCAAAATTTGCTATGAGGCCCGGTGAGGGGCCCTTTAATGAATTTGCAGTGGAGCGATGGAATTGGACAGGTAGATGTGACGTGGCTGTGAAAAAACCTAAAAAACGGTCGCTGTAGAGCGCCTAAAATCTGTATGTGAGAAATTATGGCAATGGCTAATGAGGTGTAATGTTGGCATGAAATGTACATTGCGAAAGAACGATGATACAATAACATATACCACAGGCAATCACTTGCAAGAAGCATTGCTCCCTCAATAGAGCCCTTGAAACTAATTTCGTGTCAAAAAAATCATGAGTTATTCAACTCTGTGAAGATGGTTGACCACGAAGCTGTTTCAGCACACGACGTGGAGGTGACCCATAATTTTGAACACAGGTGCGAACTCATTTATTGTCTTAATGGGTGGTCATCGTGAGGAAATATACGCATACCCATTTAGTGTCTTCATCGATGGTCAGTATTTCATTCGCAACTGCACGAACATCTTTAGGTAATGTCAAATCGATGCACGTACGCCGCTGGGTGGTCGATTGGGCCGGATCGGTATCGCACCGCAAGGAATGTCTTCAACATGGTACGTGTAAACCACCTGTTTTTCGGTACCGACACATCCACATTGAAATCACCGACAACGACAACAGGAATAGTGCGATCGCAGCTAATTAACGCAACGTTAGTAGCCATGAACATTACGGGACTATGAGCATTTTTTTTGCTTGCTTACGAGGGTATGAGCCACTGATGATGAGAGTTTTCGACATGCTGTTCTGTGTGTTGTATGCGGGAGTAGAAAGAATTTAAGCACTGTTCGCTTCAATTTGAGTGCTTGTAGCCTCTGCATAACGGGGCTGTGAGCCATTGCATTTCTTTTGCTTGCTCCCGAGAGCCCGAATTCTTACGAGCCATTGACGATAGTTTTTTTTTTTTTCAAAGAGAACAAAAATGCACTGAAACCCAGCCAGATACAGCTTCGCTGTAAATTTTTCTGAACCAAGAAAAACTACCGGATGAAGAGGGATGTGCTGCCGATATGCTTGAGGAAAACGTTTTTTTCTCGCAGCTTGGACTTCCCAGCACTAGAAGAGGACGTGGACGACGGTCAGCCTCTCCCCACATCTACCACAGATTGGAGGTTCATTTCCACTAAGTAGAAAATTATGGGTGCCTGCCATATCTGTTCCCTATTTAGAGACTACAGAATAGAACATACGTTCGCCGTGTTTTCGTTGCGGAGGGCGAACAACCTGACTGTGGCTTAGTTAATCATGGTCCTTATCAGCCTATTTATTTCCACTGCAGAACGAGGACTTCTCGCTGGGATCTTCAATTATCGCTGTCCCGCGCCAACCGATTTCAACTTGCACCTGTACATTTAATCGCCCCACCTAGTTTTATGCCGTCTTCGACTGCGCTTCCCTTTTCTTGGCACCCATTCTATAAATCTAATAGTCCACCGGTTATCTATACTACGCGTTACCTGGCCTGCCCAGCTCCATTTCTTTCTCTTAATGTCAATTGGAATATCAGCTATGCCCTTTTGGTCTCTGATCCACTCCACTCTCTTCCTATTTCTTAATGTTACGCCTACTATTTTTCGTTCCATCACTCTTTGAGCGATCTCTAACTTGTACTCGAGCTTCTTTGTGAACCTCCAAGTTTCTGCCCCTTTTGTTAGCACCGGTGGCTTAAGTGAAGCTTCTTATTTGTAAGCATCCCATAAGCGCTGCCTAGGGCTTCTCAGTTTTTTCGGAGAAGAGGATTGAGATCCAAAGAAGGGACAGCAGCTTGATAGCTTTCGATGGAATCGATGTGGCGAGTTGGTCTCCTAGCATACTACCCTCGATGTCCCTATGCCCAAAAAACAAGATTATGGGGTTTTACGTGCCCATACCATTTTCTGATTATGAAGCCGGCCGTATTGAACGACTCCGGAAATTTCGACCACCTGGGGTTCTTTAACGTGCGCCTAAAACTATTTACCCAGGCGTTTTCGCATTTCACCCCCATCGAAATGCGGGAGCCGGGGCCGGGATCCGATCCCGCGACCTCGTGCTTACCAGCCAGCCCAACACCATAGCCGTTAAGCAACCACGATGGGTGTCCCTATGATCAGGTACCCCGCATATTATAACATGCTGCTGAGACATGCAAGATGTGCAAAGAACAGAATAAAGCACGGTAAATGCAGGGCTTCTGTGCCTACGCAATGACATTAATTCTTTGACGGCGCTTAGAGAACCCCTGAATATATTGGTTTTGTGCAGCTTTGCTTTCTTGATTTGTTGAACAGCGGACAGCATTGCATAAGCTTCTGTGGTGAATAAGCTTTTTTTTCCGTATGCAAGAAATCAGGTTCGGAGAAGGTTGGTCTGACTGCTGCATAAAACACAATATTATATTTATTTATTTTATTTATAGATACTGCGATCTGAAATCAGATCATAGCAGGGTGGGTATACATAGGAATATACAAGCATGTAAACACATACAAAATTCATCACATGTGCAGGCATTTTCAGACATTGGTGAAGAATGCATAACATACAAGAAAAAAACATACAAGCAGATAACGCACACGAGTTTATAACATTTGCAAGTATTTTTCAAACATAGATAAGGAATTCTGGGTAAAAATATCAGAATTAAGATTATTCTAGTCTATTATTGTCCTAGGAAAAAAAGAATATATGAAACAGTTATTCCGTGCGTTGATGGGGGTTATCGATAAAGCATGCCTTCATCTCGTGTTATAACCTGATGAGTAAATAAAGAACTTGGAAGTGTTAACCTTATAATGGCCATTTACAAGTTGAAAGAGGAACTTTAATCGACAGATACGGTTGCGCACAGTCACCGGGGATAATCCACTGCGTCTTACGAGCTTACCAACAGACGCGCGGCCATATGAATTAAGAACAAACCTAACTACCTTATGCTGTACACGTTCCAGTTTTTTATTACTGGGTAAAGTGAATGGGTGCCAAATAATTACGGCATATTCCAACAACGGACGAATGTAGGAATTGTACGCCAGTAAACGAACACCAGACGTAGATGATTTCAGTGAGCTCCTCAAGAAAAACAGTTTACGCGGAGAATTCGCAACAACAGTATTTATGTGCTTCGTCCAGGAAAGCTCATTGGTTATCCATAGGACGAAATAATTGTTTTCTCTTACCTCTGAGAGAGATACGTTGTCAACATTATACGCAAGTTGAAGAGGTTCTTTCTTATGTGTGATTCTCATAAAAAACGTTTTTTTAATTAAAAAAACATTTGCCATTGTTTCCACCAAGAAGTGACCTTTGCCAGGTCATTATTTAGACGCACCTGATCATCAACAGAAGATACCTTTTCATACAAAATACAGTCATCTGCGTAAAGTTTAACGGAAAGTGAATGTTCTGCGACTATGTAATTTATAAATAATAGAAATCAAAGCGGTCCCAAAACTGATCCCTGGGGGACTCCAGACGCAACCTCTGTTGTGTTAGAAGTATTGTATAAGGTGACGAATTGGTGTCTGTTAGTAAGAGAGGCTCTGATCCATGTAAGTATCTGTTTATTTTTTATATAATAACCTAATTTATGGATTAATTTGTTATGTGACACCTTGTCAAATGCTTTACGAAAATCCATGAACACAATATCTGTTTGCTTCCCTTCATTAATTGCCTGTGCGAGATCGTGAACAGTCTCAACTCATTGAGTACATGTAGAAAACCTATGCCTGAAACCATGTTGGACATCTGTAAGTACCTTGTGCTCTTCTAAGAAACCTAACATATGTTTATGAATTATATGCTCTAAAATTTTGCATGATGTAGATGTAAGAGATGCTGGTCGGTAATTGTCTATGTGTGTTTTTTCCCGGATTTATGTAACGGTTTGATATCGGCCGTCCTCCAGTCATCCGGTAGGGAACCATCGCGTAAAGATCTGGTGAATACGACATGCAGGTACTTAGCACACCATTCCGCATAACGCTTTAAAAACGCGTTTGGTATTTTATCTGGTCCTGGTGACGTTTTAGTATCAACGTTTAATAGCAAATTAGAAACGCCGCTCTCAGAAATGACAACGTCAGATATAACAGGAAGCGATATAGAAATGTTGGGAAGGCAACCATTATCTTTGGTAAATACCGACTGGAAGAATTTGTTAAAAGCAGAAAAAACCACAGCCTCATCACTTACACATTTGCCGTCTATCATGAACCCACTGGTAGAAGAAGATTTAGGTGTGATTTGGCGCCAGAATCTCTCGGGAGACGTTTTAATAAACGAAGGCAGGATCGTTCCGTAATATTTTTCTTTGTCGCAAATTATTTTCTGTTTTAGTTGTTCTGAAGTGCCTTCTACAATAGATTTTAAGGTTACATTTGTTCTTGCTTTCACTTTTAACCTTTTAAGCCTTCGCTGTAAGCGTAACGTGTCGCGAGAAATCCATGGGTTACGGTGCACAGAAGATTTTGCAATTGTGGGAACGAAACATTGGATACATTCAGAGACAATTCCCTTAAAAGAAAGCCATAAGTCGATTACAGTGCAAGTGCTGTTTCTGAAGTCATCGAAGTAGAATGCGAGCATATTCAGAATAGATTCATCATCAGCACGAGGAAAATTGGGAAACAAATTAACACCGTTTTTGTGATCAGGGTAGACATTTGACAAGCTCAACAAGACAGCTTTGTGATCAGAAATCCCGTTTGTGACTTCAGAGGTTATCGCATTTCGCATGGCGCCACTTACAAAAAATAAGTCCAGAATTAATCCTACGGCTCCCTGTACTCTCGTGAAATTATTTACCATTTGCAGTAAGTCAAACGTGAATACAATAACAAAGATTGTGTTATCAATACTGTGAGCAGAATGCAATGAAAAGGTGTGCCAATCAATGTTTGGTAAATTAAAGTCCCCTGCCAGTAGTATTCTGTCATCTGATTTTACATGGCAGTGCATATATTGCCTTAAGTTTTCAAGTACCGCAGCAGAAGAGTTTGGAGGCCTATAAAAAATACTAAGGATGAAGCGGACCTTGTTGATGTATGCTTTGCAAAAGACAGCTTGAATATCTTGCGCATCGGGCTTACTAAAAAGTTCCATTGATGATTTGTACAAAATGGCCACTCCTCCACCTCTTCTGTAGCGGTCAACCCGAAATACCTTATAGCCCTTAGGACGAAATGCATGGCAATGTAAGCATGGCAACGTCTGCATCATGCGAGAACAGCATGCTCTCAAGTTCTACAGCTTTATTGATGACGCTACGACAGTTTATGTTTAAGATTTTGAATGCAGGGCTGGTCTCTTTGTGGTGTCATTTATGGTTCTTCGGGATTTTATATCGTTTGTTTTTTGCATTATCCCATCCAAAGATATCACCGTTAATGCTTAACTTATCAAAAACCAGCTTAACTTTAGCGCCATTAACCTTTTCCTGTGATGCGCTTTCCCATAATTTCTTCCTGACATCACGAATTCTTTTCGAGTAGTCTTCGCTCATTGAATATTATGAACCTTTCAAATGCGGGCATGCCTTCATTATTAAAGTCTTCTCTCGGTAGTCATGTAGATTTATGACAGGACGATTCCTGTTTGATTTCCTACCTACTCGATGGCATCTTTACATGCTCTTTATCGTAACTCCAAGTTTTTCGCTAAGGATGTCCTTCGTTATTTTGTCCGTAAGTTCCGTCTCTGTTTCCCTTTCCTTTTCTTTATGCCGTAAATAAGTAAAGTATTCCTACGGCTTCTATTTTCCAAGTCGTCAGTTTTAGTTAACAGGTGTGATACACTGGCTTCCAGTTTATTAATAGTTGACCTCACATGCTCTACTTCTGCTTTTACGGACTCGATAGTTGCCACCTCGTCTTCCAAATTTTCGATTCTCTCAGTGAAACCATCTATTTTTTTTCTCAAAAGAGCCCTGTTTTGCAAGAATGTCGCTAACAGACGATTTCAGGGAACTTTGGCATAATAGAATCAGCTGGAGCATTTCCCTTTCAGCCGTGTCTGGGCCTGGGTATGATTCAATATCACCGCATTTTAAAAGACCGTCTTGGGAAGAAAAAAGGTATGCACAAACACTCTTTACACGTAGTGGGCTGGGCAGGAGCAACAAAAAGCGGTTGTCGCTACGATAGCACTAGGCCGATAAGTAGTTACTAACCTGCGCAATGAAGCAAAATGGTTTCTTCGGCATTGTGCCTGAGGTGCTGCTGCCAAGCCCACTGGTTGGAACCGGCGATAGGAAGCTTCTTATATAGGGCATGGTGTCCCCGTGATGTGACGTCACCGTTGACAGCGCAGGCGCAGACACGTTGACGGAAGTCATGATGAGGTCGTTGATCAAGCAAAAACCAGCTCGCGCTGGATGCTCGAAGCCAACGTCATTTGCTTGGTAAGACGGAGGTCGGGCGAATCCTTCACCGAGATAAAGCGGTTGTGCGGGCAGCAAGAGGGTCGAAACCTGCGCAATGAAGCAAAATGGTTTCATCAGCATTGTGCCTGAGGTGCTGCTGCCGAGCCCACTGGTTGCAACCTGCGATGGGAAGCTTCTCATATAGGGCATGGTGTCCCCGTGATATGACGTGACCGTTGACAGCGGAGGCGCAGACACATGGACGGAAGTCATGATGAGGTCGTTCATCAAGCGAAAATCAGCTCGCGCTGGATGCTCGAAGCCAACGTCATTTGCTTGGTAAGACGGAGGTCGGGCGAATCCTTCACCGAGATAAAGCAGCTGTGCGGGCAGCAAGAGGGCCAAACCTGCACAATGAAGCAAAATGGTTGCCTGAACATTGCGCCTGAGGTGCTGCTGCCAAGCCCACTGGTCAGTGTAGAACTCTATGCATTTGACTTAGAAGCGTCAGTGTAGAAATCTATGCAAGAGTACATCGACTGAAGTTCTAGAAAATGCATTCGAATGTGCTTTTTCAAGTGATGTATCGCATTCTATGAGCTTCCACTGCCACGGCTGCTATGGCTTAGCTGGGAGCATCAGGTTCTGCTCAAAAATTAGAATTCGAATTTCCCCAGAAAGCTTCCTTGCGCCAAGAGTGACTCTGTAGCTACAGGTCGGTTATTAAGAACGTTGCAGATGTCATGTCGTATATTGTTACGTAAGAGGGATGGTCGCAGTTTGCGTTCACTACTGGAAAGTACAGGCTCGTCCACTCTTAGGGTGAACACGGCTCACCGTGGCCGCGCTCCGCGGGGCGCCAGTGCGTCCGGCGTGGCGGCGCATCGAAGCGAAGCGGCGCAAGCGCACACGGACCCAGGGGAGGTGCTTCGCGTCGTCTGCTACAGCGCTGGAGCGCGCCGCATCTTGCTTTGCTGTACACTTCACTAGACCCAGGTGACTGAGTGACCGAGGCGGCATTGCGGGAAGGCGTACTTCACTAACTGGAGCATTTTCCAGCGGGTTCCGTCTACAGCTTGTGAACAGCCTGCTTAATCAATATACATAAACAGAAACAAGCTTCTCACCACATAAATCACTTAGCATGTTTTTTATAAGTGATGAGGGTAAAAATACAGTCATTTCTTTTTCGCGTTCTTAATTAGGCTGGGGCCTAGAGGCGACGCTTGATAGTCGTGTCAGGGACGTAACTCAGCCTGCAGCTGTTCTTAATTTCTCGAACGGTGGAGGTCGGGTTTGCAGCAGCCGCTGCGACAATGGTCGCTCTTTGCCGCGTTTACGGGGATTCTATTTACAGTTTTCAGTGGCCTTTTTGCCATCTCCGATATAACGCGTTGGGAATAGTTTGTAGGCACAGATCTACAGTGCGTCGTCTTTCTTTTTCCAGTACCCGCGACATGGCGAGTTTCCAAAGCACACCGGGGAAATGAAATTATCCTGCACTTTTGCAGCGTTTTTATCGCCCAAGTGCCATGGCAACCAGCAACCGAACAAAATGCAATTCATCATGCAAGTCGACGGAAATGCGTTTAATGGAAGCACCTCTGGTGTCTTTCGATTTGGCGAGTCATCCCAGAATCTGTAAATCCTGAGTGGCCAGTCACCCAGTTGAGTAGTCGTTGGCTGCACCGCATCATCATATTAAGCTAGGATGGGGTAGCATGACCTACGCAAAAAAGGGGGGGGGGGGCGCTCAGCGGTTGATCGGGCTGACGCCCATGATCAGATAAAAATTAGGCTTGGGCCGGGCTTAGCGTTTACAAACGGCGAGTCCGTTTGCCGACCACCGGCATGCTGTGGGCAGACGACACCATGGCGGCCTCATGACCGTCCGTTTAAATGTCGTGGCCGCCTTCGTCCAACACACGGACCGGCCACTTCCCCACGACGGCAACAGCATCGCTTGTCCGCGGCAAGGGTTCCTGTGCCGTATTCATATTTGGGTTTTACCCACTCAGCCCAGCCCTTCCCCCTCCACCAAAAAAAGAAATAAATTCCTCCTAATCTCCAAATTTATCCGATGCCCACCTCTATGGCGTAACTCCATGTGTCGCTTCGGGACGTATACCGCACAATTAGCAAATTATTATATGCTAGTGAGAATATGCATTTGGCCCATTCTGAGGAAGTACTGAAATAAAATAGAAGCGAATAACGACTTAATTACCCGGCAAGACGTAATTTAAACTAGAAAACAGACATGTAGATTATAGATTTTCCACTTTAATTACCGATTCGAAACGGACGGAAACAGCATTCGCATGCGGCGTGCATTGATTCCAAGGAGAAAAAAACAACAACAAAAAGAACGTCGGCGCCATAACTGTTCAGTAACGAAATGTTCAGTAACGCGCTAGCTAAGCTCTCTGAACAAATAACACAAATGTTCGCCGCGCACTTGGCGAGCATAGACGACATAGAAGCGAGGCTATCGCCAGCTGCAGGCAGACCAATCAGAACAATGAGCAAGCCGTACGTTAGACAGCAACAACACAATCAGCAGCAGCAAAACACGCTTACAGACGTAGAGATTCAACCGCAGGTGCAACCGCAGCAGCAACCAAGTCGCCTCGATGGTGACGGGTTAAATTAAACGCAGGCATAACCATGGCTACACACGCAACGAAGCACACTCACACTGGGAAACAACAATACACAATCTGGCAGTGGAACTGCCGGGGCTACAGGAGGAAGCGGGGTAATCTTCAGCAATTCATACGCAGCCGTGAGACGAAACCGGACGTGATCCTTTTACAGGAGACAAACCATCCGGTTAAACTTGCCGGCTACAAAGCCATAGACGCGACCGCGACGGAGAACAGGCAAAGAAGGAAACGAGCTACACCCCGCGTGGCGGGTGGCGCTAGGCCGGGGGCGATGGTGCCGCGCCGGCCGTCTCCCCCGCCACGCCCGTTGCCGGTCGCCGCCGTGCTCGTTCGACGTAATAGAGAGTTTTAGTATAGCGTAAAACCCTTGCGTTAGCGTTAGCGTGCGACGCAACGCTAACGCAAAGAAAGACTGCACTGCGCGGCACAAGGTAGTGTTTTAGAATAGCGGAACGGAGAAAAGCGTTAACGTTAACGCAGACAAATGCAGCGCCATCTAGATGTAAAAACACAAAGTACTGAAAAGCCAAATCCACACGAAATGTCGAGCTTATCCAATGCCGAATCCGAAAGTCTGTCCCTAAGTCAAGCTTATCGAAAGCCACAGTCGCTGCGTTAATTACGCATGTAGGTGTTTGGTTTGAGCGTTGTTTTGACGAGAGTCGCGAAACACACCCATTATTCTTGGCAAACCGCGATCGAGTGTTCTGTGGGACCCATATTACGTGTCCTTTTTAAGTTGGGATGACATAGACGCCCTCATGCTTCGGGAACGAGAGCGACCGCGCAGGTTCTACGTGTCCTCAAGATCCACTCATCATCGAAGCTATTACGGAGGGGACATTTTGCCCGGCAATTTCGCTTCGAGAAAGCGGATTTCCCACTTTTTTCCAATTTTTTGCAACGGACGCCCACCTTGACGTCCGTCCGAATGGGTTCAAGGCGAAAACCTCCTTCACGAGGTTCATGTCGTCGTCGTTGGTAAAACGCACACGCATTGTGACCACAGCACCGACCACACTACTGTGTTTTGCCGCGGAAAACGTGACATGCATCGGCTTGACATGCGGCTGTACAACAAGCGAACGAGCGAAAAACACTTGGGCGCCATCTCGAGGCGGACACACCAAGCACATTTAACAAACCCATAGAGTTGTTCTACTAACTCAATGAGCAAACCCTCTCGTTAAGCCTACTGCGCCGCTAATCGAGAACGTATATCGTAAACAACGCCCATTTGTCACCTGTGCGCCACTGTCGAAGCATCATCACACAAATCTAAAGCAAACACGAGCATTAGTGGGGAACGAATGAGCCTAGCAGTGCAGGCAGACGACTCGATAGATCCGAAGCGGGCTGCTCTCACTTCGACGGGCGCCGCCATCTTGCCGTACGTAAGGCTCCCCTTGCGTGCGTTAGCGTTCAACGCTAAATCCTGAATAGCGTACGTACGTAAGAGCTCCAGCAGCGTTTACGTATAGCGCATGCGCAGTGTGGTGCACGCAACGCTAACGCTAACGCTAAAGGCCCAACCACACGCGGTGAATCGTGCGCGCCTGGCTGCGCGTCACGCGTCTGCGAGGCCGTACGCGCCTGTCCTACGCGTCAAGAGAGGGCAGACGCGCAGGAAACGCGCGCGTCAAGGAGGTCTTGATCTTGGGCGTCATTTTGAGCGTACTTTGAGCGTACGCGACGGAAGTGGCAGCTTGTGCACCGACGTCACGTGGGCCGCATGTACACTTCCGGCGGCTCGGAAAGGTTGTTGAAGTTTCAGAATCGTGCGGAGACGCCGGGAGTCGCCGCTGGTTTCGTGTCGATAGATCACAGAGGCTATGGAGGCGATCAACAACGAAGCGCTGATCGCCTGCGTTGAGGCTCGACCTGCGCTTTGGTAGCAGGCGAAACACAAGCGCCACTAGAACAAGCACTTGACGAGGTGGTCGTGGATCGTCATGCCCAACGCTGCCGAACAGGTGAGTGCTCGGAATTTTATACGGGCGTCATAGCGGAGCAGTTTCAATCGCGATCGAGCCCGATCGGGGTCGGATTTGATGATCACGATTGCCTGTACCGCGCAATATGCGTAGAACCGATCGTGATCGAGAAATTTGATCGCGCTCGATCGCCATCGAAAGCCTAGCTGTGTGGCACTGGTATAAGCTGCCTCTCTCATCAGCAGACTCGCAGATGTCGAAAACGCGTTTCATCTGTGCAGATGACGTTATCACAGCGCTGCAGAAGTGATGGAAGTCCCTGGGGAATAAATTTCGGCGCCTGCGAAGACGTTGTCAGAAAGGAAAGAGCCGCGCCGTGCCAGTCGACGTTCACAACGACGTCATCTGGCTGTTTTTCGACCAGATGATGTTTCTGCGCTACACAATGGAGTGTAGACCGTAAGTGATCTTGAAATTTCCATCTTAGCCGGCGTGTTAAAAATGAAACACGGGATTTTAGTGCTTTCCCTTTACCACGTTGACCGGCGATGCCGTATGTTTGTATTATAGCTGGCAATGCACCGCACTTATGGGAATCGACTCAAAATAGTGCTTACACAAGCAAGTCGACGCACAGTATGCATTATATTCAGCTTTGTCTAATTGGCGATAAAATATTTGTGCTGCATCGCCGCTCCGATTATCGCATATTTCGTTAAATGTGATCCGGTAAGGGAACATACAAGCAGTACAAGAATAGCTTTGTATATTTATTTATTTAGGTACCCACAAAGCCAGTTTGGCTTTGCAGTGGGGAGCAGAGAAAGCAGAAAAACAGGTACAAAATAACAAGTAAAATAGCACTTAAAAACCTAACAATAAAGCATAAGACAGAAGTACAGAGAATATCACATACAAATTAGCAGGATGAATAAAAAGAAACGGGCTTGCATGATGCGCACACAAAAAGAAAACACAAAACATGCAAGTAGTTTTTTTTTTTATTCTGTGCACTGATCCTAGAAGGCAGCGTGCCAGTCAATGGCCAGTATTTAACTGAGTATTGAATGTTGCTATATTCACGTGTACCTTGGGCACTTCAAAATACAGTTTTAATTTTGCATTTTGTTGCTTGCCAGCAGTGTGCAAATCGGTGCATCATCACAGACCCCCAAATATTACCTAGCTTGCTTAGGGATTCATTCAGTGTCATCATGCTGTAGGAATAAATGCGCCATAGTACTGACAACATTGTCAGCTGTGTAATTGATAATTCTTTTTGTGTCTGCTCAGCAGTGTCCTTACTTATTATCAGCCTGTGGTTATTCTGCAGATCTCAGGTGCTGTGGTTATTGGTTTAAAAGAAGCTTTCACAATGTTTGTGGAGAACACTGTTCCTGCTTAGCAAAATTTCCGAGGAAGGACTAGATGATCCAGTTTAACACATTCGCACTGCAAAAAATGATTATTGAAATTTTACATGCCAAAACCACGATCTAGTTACATTATTTTAATTGGTATTTGCATTACGTCCAGTACTGGTCACTCGTGCAACACAGTAGCCAGTAGTCAGCTGGGATGACAATGGTTCAATGTCTACATTAATATCAGTATGAGGCGAGCTATTTGGCAAGACAGTAGGAGCAGCGGTAGGAAAGTCCAGAGAAGAGGCAAAAAAAGCTTGGCTGTAAGAAACCTTCTGGAAGGGTTTGCTCGCTAAGGTCAGCTTTGCTGGGCCAAAACACCCTTTGCAAGGCAGATGGCAAGAAGACAAACATTATTAGACGTAACTTCCTAAATACAAACAACAAATGCACTGACTACTACGTACACAGCTTCACACTGTTTAGACGTACATTCAGTTAAGAAAAACAGTTTAGAATGAGATGAAGTTTACAAACAAGTGAAAGGAAAACAAAGTCACAAGCCAAGAACGTTTCAAGTAGAAAAACTAGAACAGGAGAGAGCCTTATGCTAAAGCAAGACCAAACAGTACTACTACTCTATTTTTAGAAAGTGCAAGCATAGGTCTTTCAACATGAAATTTATTAAGTGGTTTTACTGAGTAAATGTGGTGGAATGCTTCCTGCTAATTATTTCAAAACTGAAACATTCCAAATATCATGCACTGTTTTGAGTAGAAGTAATCACTAGGCTTTAGGCATGCAGATCACGTAAGAACTGCCTTAATGCATCACAAGCAAAAACGGAAAAAGATAGAAAAGCTACACTTACGCGCATGCAGAGACTGTTCATTCTGGTTGTGTAGGCAAGCCACTTTTGTCCCTACAAAACTCATTCAGAGCTTCAGTGTACTCTAATAAAATCACACACTAAAACAAATGTGGACGGATTTGAGCCTTCATATATTTTTGCATCCAGACTGGCACATTATTTACACATTGACAGTATGTGCAAACCTTATTACGCTCACATGCAGGATGTCCGCCAACCTTCCACCAGTGCCCCCATCGAGTGAGGAGGGAAGTGCTGCAGACATCTTAACAAAAAATGTGCCAGTTTTCTAATCTGAAGTGCCATCACCGTCAAGTGAAGAGTCACAAGCGCCAGCATCGACTCTGTCTTCGGTGTCGCATGAGTCTGTGGAGTCTCAGGACATTTTGGAATCTCTTGTATCACCGATGTTTCCAGAAGGTCTGGTTCCCAAGGCTTCTGAGGCACACCACAGCAGGCCGCAGTCACAAGCATCGCTGGTTTCAGCAGGCAGTCGCAGGCTGGATACGTTGGGAAGCATTGCTTCCGAAGCAACGTCAAGAGGGAGGAAAAGGAAAAAGAAAGATGAGAGTCAGTTAATATTGGAGGAATTAGGCAATGTTTCAAGTGCAATCAAAAGATGCAAACCACAGGACAACCTTGAACTTTTGCCGTCTCTCTGCTCAAACACATTAGAGAGGTCAGTGAGGATACGCATCTCGACTTGAAAATTAAATTGATGCAAGTAGGAGAGTAATTCAAAGATTAATGTTTTTTAATGTATACTTTTTGTATAATAAAGCCAAGAGACAACGAAACAAAAGGAAATCATTGATGAATTTAATTGCTTTATATCGAAATGGAAAAATAAGGAGGACAATGAAAGTATATGAAAAGGTAGCTTCCCACTAATGGGAGACGAACCCACAACCTTTGAATTATGCTTGGATTGCTTTACCAGTAGAGCTGCAGCAATGGCTATCCCTCTGCAAACTTTCTTGGGCCTGTATGTGCATGTACTAGATCTCACCCTGGTAGTGTTAGCCAGTGCTACTCGTGCAAGAACACTCCAAGAGCCTAATCTAGTAGACATAAACATTCTATGAAATTGATGGTGGAATAGCCTCCAGCTCAATTGGTTTTGGTTTTAGCTTCCACCAGTGGCAAGTTATATTTTCTCCACTTTCATTTCCCTTCTCCTTGTGATGTCAACATTACAAATAAAACGACAGTTATTTTCCTTTATACTTTCTATACATTTCCTTGTCTGTTGTTGACATATCAAAGCCCCTCAGCTCTTCTCTTTTGTTCATTTTACATTGTGTTGTATCCATATTTTTGTGCGGTATTATTCAAGAATTTCATAAAGTTGATGTCTATGGGCCTGGTTGGTTGGCCATTGCTGCTGTAGAGATGTGTGAACATGTTTTAGCAACACACCTACGATAGACAAAGAAGCACTGACTTGCAACTAAAGGTTTGTTGTTGCAAGACAGGTGTTTATCGCTTTCATCTGTCTTTGCTCATTCATACTGTCTTGCAGCAATGAGCCTTTTTGAGTTCACCACCTGTGCATGTAGAGTTTGTGCATGCATCTAGAGATGCCTGTACATGCCTATAAATAAAAATAAATGTAATGAACCTTCAACCAGCCCTCATTGAAAATTTTTGTTATATGCTGCAAGTTGTAAAGCCTGTCGGGGCGTTCTAGCAGCTCAAGTATTTTTCAAATTGTTTTATTATTATTACAAGAGGTAGCAGAAAGGGAAAAGTCTTGCCACCACATAGCCAGGAGGCAAGGTTCACTGCCAACATAGACAACCTCTACCTCTCCCACAACTATCATCCACAAGTCACATTCTTTGCATTTTTTTTTTGTTTCATGGCTCAGTTCGAGTTGGTTTTGCATGTTCTGCATCGGATGTTCGGCCAAAGTCTTTGTACGTAATCAGTGACACTGAAGGCAGTGCGTAAATGAGACATGTATACGTATGACCCTGCTTCTCTGGCAGGAAGCAGGGCTACCTGATGGGAGCCGTGAACAGCATGTGAGCTTTAAAAAAATTCTTAAGCTGAAAAAAATGTAAGGAATTTCTGCGGCTGTCGTGCTGTTCTGCAGTTGTTTAATACTTTGCCGGTACGATCGCCACTATACGACTTACACACCACTGCAGAGTCTAGCCGCCTCAATCCCCACACGTCTTGCCCGAATGCCAAGTAGCTTGAATGCAAGTTGAAAAAAATTAGTACCCATGTCTCAATTGTTTGCATACTAATTATGATGACATGACTTTTCTTGACAATGATCTGCATGGCTGTGGGGGCCCTTCTTGAGTGACATATGATCAAAATTCATTTGTGTAGGTTAGCTACTACCTTTGTTTAATACTACATGTACAATCATTCCTCAAAGTAAGTTTCACAGGTTGCGCAAGGTCAAAAGCACTGAGGTAGCTTTTGTGTGATCCCATTCGATGGCATTTTTTCGTTAGCTAACTGCTAGCCATAGTTAGCCATAACTGCTACACTGGTGATGCACTAAGTTGAAACTTTGTCTCTGTGATCATGTGATCTTTTTTTTCTGGTATTTCCTCTCACGCACATTGTCAGTACCTTCATTACTATTTCTCGTTTTGTATCAGCATTTTGTGTCCCATTTTTTTATTTGTTTATGAGTTAATAAATATTTAGTTGTGTATAATGAACTAGATTATGTATTAGTATTTCTTATGCGTGCTCATTGTCAGTCATTTCATTCTTTTGTTGTGCTTCAATGTTTTGTGACCCCTTCGTGATTTGGCAGCCAAAAGGCGGCGGTTAGTATATTGTGTAAATAAAATAAATGATACATTAAATGACAAAGAAACAGCGTTCTTCTGTATTCCTGCAATTGCACATTATTACTCTAGGGGCAACTATCCTTTACAAACCTCAATGCTACAGCAAGTCGTTCTCCAGGCTCCAGGGGTATCTCGAATGTGGTGCTGCCATGTGAGGTCCTCTGCGACAAAGCTCAATAGCTTGTCAAAGAGCTGTGGTGTCTTGCGAAAGAACTTGTAGAAAAATCCGTGGTCATCCTGACGTATCCGCTGCATCTGTAAAAAATTGTGCATTATTACCTGGCAGAAGGACCGTACCCTGCCTGCATACACTCGCAGGTACCGGGAGCTGTACACTTTTCACTGACATACACGCATAGCCACTAGCCATGATTAACTTTACCCCCTGCTTTGTTTATACGCTTGAATACAAACAGTGTGTCGGCAAAACAGGAGAGCCAGTCAACGGTATATTAAAGAAAAATCGTGCGGCCACCACCAAGAAACTTCCGAAATTAGTTGCACAGCATTTAAACCTGTCAGGTCACAATTTAATTACATTACACATCATATTCTACAGTCACACTTCTGAGAGTCAGAAAATAATGGAAATTGTATCTCATCCGCAAGATTCATATACGACAACCAACACGTGCAAAAAGGTGTTCTTGAATCTATGCGCTATACTAATGGCACAAATATAACTAGCAGTCCTTAACTTTTTGTAGGGGTGTGCTAATACCGAAAAGTAGATTTAGAATAGAATATCGAATGAAATGAAGAAAAAATAAGCTGGATATCAAATAAAATATCGAATAGCAGGAAATGTATTACAAAACTTAATCCTTACAAATGTTGTGCAAGAGGATGCTACACAAGATCTGTGTAAACAGTATGGTCTACTGTTAATAATGAAGGAAGCCCCAAATTAGTATTACAGATCGTCTGTTAAATAAAATAAAGTGCTTCTTCCCCTCTGAAGCTGAAGAATTAGTGACGGTATGTTGTACTGCATACACGGGTTAGACAGACGGCTGTTGAAACGTCGTGAGGTGTCGTCACCACGTATCCAATGTACGATCTGTGTGCTTCCGGCGGCTAATCAGCCCGATCTTCGCCTATGCTTTCGCGCTTTCCGAACTACACCCTGCTCTTGTCGTTCCCCCTGTTCGCGTACGTCACGTTATCGTTTCGATCAGTGCTGTCAACCTGGACGAACCTTGCACCGACGACGCGATGCTGTTCTGCGAATTGGGCGTTCGCGCGCTGCGAGTACGATCCCCGCATTACTACTTTAACCCTTTCACTTATGCGCGCACTTAAAAACGCTGATAAGTAATTGCTGTCCTAACGAAGATAAGTCCCCATGTCCAAACACTGGCTCCTAGTTCTACCACTGTAGATCATCGAAAGGAAAGAAGTTACTCACAGCCGTAAAGTCCTTCTTTACGCAGTTGAAAGACTGGCCGGACCCACCAACGTCGCCGCAGAGGCCGCAGACGCTTTCTGCGCTCCCGCCGCCTTTGCAAGAGCAGCAGCAGCAAAAGCTTCTTTCTCATGTGGTACATTGCGGGGAGAGAACGCTGATGCCGGCGAAGCAAGCGGCTAAGCAAGAGCTCGGCAGCAACGTCGTGCGTGGTCGCGCGTAGATGTCAGCTGCAGTTGTGAGCAAGCAGACGCTATCGCGCGTGATGTTGATAATTGATGTAGCTTTTCTTGCCATAAGGATGTATAGGTACGAACAGCGTGCATTTGTCAACTTAAAAACAATGTACTAGCTCTAACATTGATAAATTAAATAAGAATGGCTAGCCATAATGAAATTAAAGATAAACTTTTCTCAAAGCCAAAGACGACCGTTTCCGTCATCGCTGGGCCGCTGGTCTGTCAGCTCTGTGCTACGCGCTGTTGTGCCATTACCACAAGCCCGGATTCCGAATCTGCAAGATGCAGAATCTATCCTGCGAGCGCCCTAATTCTCCCTTCACAAGTCAAGATGCTGAGAGGTCAGGCAGCGCGCGGGAGAAGCCTCGGCGAGCCGCAAGTTTGGACATGTGAGCGTGTGCCAGACAGCCCGGCGCCGCACCTCCCTTTGCCTGGAGGTCACCGCGCGCGCGAACTTTGAACCGGGTGGCCAGCGCGGTCGCTAGTTGGACCCCTCGGACGACCGTCGTGTGCTGACTTTGTATTGGGCCGTTTGAGTGACAATGGTGCTCGGGGATTATAAAAGCAGCAACGCGCTGCCTCGAAAACAGGATCCGCCAACCCACCGGGAGAGAGTGTCGCTCCCGACTGGGGTGAGATGTGTGACGCGTTTTCGCCGGACGTCGTCGTGCGAGAACAGTCGCGTTTGTTGTGAGCATTCGGCCCCAGTGCCGACCCGTTCATGTCCTGTATGATAACCTGTATATAATGTATAAAGTCCCTTTTGTTATTCTCATCGACGCCAGGCTCGGAGTCTTCGCTACCAACGCTCTGTCACGAAACGGGTGACGAGCGCTACGGGACCACAAAGCCGTAATCGTGGTGCAGCGGTGCAAAGTTCGTAACACTGGCGGCACCGGTTGGATGTCGTAACACTGGTGGCATCGGTACAAGTTCGTAACACTGGTGGCACCGGTTGGGAAGTTCGTAACACTGGATGGCAGCTACGGGATTGACCGGCATCAGCTACCTCGGCGCGGTGAGTGCCTGAAGTTTACCTCGAACACCAGACTTTCTCTGACACAGGTTATAGTAGCTTAGGGAAGGATTTGGTGTTGCATTGTGATAACCTTGTGTGTTTCAAGCCTAGTAAGAGTGTTTTGAAAACCAGGGGATGCTGAGGGGGTAAACAGGGCAGTGTGTGAAATACTTGCATATGTCTTACTAGTAGTGTTATAGTAGCGTACGGCAGGTATATTCAAAAAGGGTAAACAGCAGGAGGACAGTGTGAACGATGGAGAAGTACAAGGTGAAGGAACTTCTCGAAATTTGTGAGGAGTTGGGCATTGAGTTGGGCTCAACCAAAAGAAAGAATGCGATCCTTGAGGTCATGAGGACTGGGGACGTAACGGCTGAGGAAGCCGCAGAGGCCTTGGCGGGTATCAATGAACGTCGGGAAAGGGAGCAGAAGGAACGTTGCGAGCAGGAAAGGAGAGAACAGCAACGTCGCGAGGAGGAAAAGGAGGAAAGGAGAGAACAGCAACGTCGCGAGGAGGAAAAGGAACTTCGCGAGGAGGAAAAGGAGGAAAGGAGAGAGAGGGAGCGACGTGAGCACGAGCCTAAAATGAAAGAGTTGGAGATCCGAAATAACTCGCCGGCGCCTAGTCTCACTTCTAATGTTCCAAGAATACGCGATCAACTTCCACCCTTTGTCGTCGGAGAGGATATGGCCAAATACCTCGTGAAATTTGAGCACGTGTGCGAACGGAATAGCATTGAGCGATCCCTTTGGGCACAGAATCTGTTAGCGTTGCTTCCTGGGGAGGCATCAGACGTAATAACTTGCTTATCGAAAGAGGCGTTTGAGAGCTACAGTGATGTGAAGGAAGCGCTACTGCGGAAGTACAAATTGTCGCCCGAAGCTTTCCGGCAGAGGTTCCGGTATGCAAAAAAGGGTAAGGAGTCGAATGTTGACTTCGCGTTTCGTCTAAAAGCCGACCTGGTGGAATGGCTGAAGGGCGAGGAGGTTTTCGACGACCGCGACAAAATTGTCGAATGCATCGCGTTGGAGCAGTTCTACCGTTGCATTGATGAGGATGTCCGGCTCTGGCTGCAAGATAGGCTAAAGGATGTTAAGCTAAACAAGGCAGCAGAGTTAGCGGAAGAGTATTACACACGCCGCAGCTTGCACAGCAAGGCAGTGCGCGTAGAAAAAGCTGATAGGAGAGATTGGTTTTCCGGGAAGCCCGACGAACGGAAGCAAATCACGCGTCGCGAGTTTCGGGACGACGAGTCCCTTCCCAAAGAAACTGTAAGGGATGGACAGAATGCATCTCAGAATGATGACGATGGTCCGAAACAGCGAAACGAAATGACGCGTTCTTTTGAAAAACGGAAACCGTTAACCTGCTACAATTGCAAAAAGCAAGGGCACATCGCTGCAAGCTGCCCAGAGAGAATTGCTTTTGCAACGATACAGGAAACTCACAAAAACATACGTCTATTGGAGCCCTATGTGCAGGAAATTAAGGTAAACGGCATGAAGTGCCGAGCACTGCGGGACTCTGCAGCAACTATGGACGTTGTTCACCCGTCTTTCGTCTCCTCGAGTGATTTTACGGGAGAGTGCGTTAGGATACGGCAAGTGGCCGAGAAGGAGAGTGTCTGTTTACCGATCGCAACGGTTATCATTGAAGGAGAGTTTGGGAAACTTAACACCGAAGCCGCTGTGTCAGCCGCCCTCCCGGAGCAATTTTCCTACCTCTTCTCAAATAGCTCGGAGCAGCTGCTGAGGGATCAGGGCAAATCATTCTTTGCCGACGTGGCGTACATGGCCCCCACGCGATCCAAAGCGCGCCCGCTGTCGAGGGAACTTGACTTAGCGTCGGTGAGCGAAAGGCGGTGCGGCACACGGACCGATCACGGTAACTTGAGTGGCGAGCAGTCACGGGAGAGGCAGAGCTCGGAGGCTGGCCTAGGCGAGCGGGTCCTGGAGGTGAGTGGGAGTGACGCGTGCAGTGCTAGCCGCGATATAGACGCGACGCCGCAATTAGGCGACGCGGGCTCCACACTCGCTCCGGTTTCCGCCAGCCGGCAGGAGCAGGCTGCAGTTGAAAGAGAAACTCTGATTCGCGAGCAACAGGAAGGCTGTTCATTAGCCGATCTGAGGAAGAGCGTCAAACGGGGAGTGAAAAAAAAGAGGGTTTCATTTGGCAAAGAATCTGGCTTATCGTACCGCCGCTACACGGATAAGCAGGGTCGCAAATATAAGCAGCCTCGGATTCCGCGAAAATATCACCGGGAAAAATGAATGACCTCATTTGCTTCCTCAGTGGTATGTTTTCGGTCCAAGCGATTTCAAGGGGACCATTCTATTTGTCATTATTATTGCTGATTATTAATTGTTTCTATTTTGTTGTGTTGTTGATTTGAAAACTGATTGTTTGAGCCTTGTGTGCTAGACCGTACACCTGCCTCTTGTTGCAGCGGGAGCAAAAAGAGGGATAGCAATTTAGTTAGGTTGATTTGAATTATGGCCTTGTCTGGTGTTTGACGGGAGACAGAGGGCACTTGTTCGTGTTGGGTGTTGCCTTTTGCCGGTCGGTTTTGCAAGCTGCAGAACGACCAAGCGGGACCAGTGGCGAGAAGCAAGGTCTTAGGAACGACCCGAGCGGAGCTGGTCAAGGTGCCTTGGCGACGACGTGGTGAGCAGAGCTCCTGTCCTGGCGAGTCGGACCTGGGCACGTGAAGTTACCTGGCGTCCCGACACTGGACGTGAACTTGGACGAGCCTGACGAACGTGCGCGCCTGGCATCCGAGCCACGTGGAGGCAGCTCGTCTTCCCGGCGCCTTATCTGAGGGCGGGGATGCTGTTGTGCCATTACCACAAGCCCGGATTCCGAATCTGCAAGATGCAGAATCTATCCTGCGAGCGCCCTAATTCTCCCTTCACAAGTCAAGATGCTGAGAGGTCAGGCAGCGCGCGGGAGAAGCCTCGGCGAGCCGCAAGTTTGGACATGTCAGCGTGTGCCAGACAGCCCGGCGCCGCACCTCCCTTTGCCTGGAGGTCACCGCGCGCGCGAACTTTGAACCGGGTGGCCAGCGCGGTCGCTAGTTGGACCCCTCGGACGACCGTCGTGTGCTGACTTTGTATTGGGCCGTTTGAGTGACAATGGTGCTCGGGGATTATAAAAGCAGCAACGCGCTGCCTCGAAAACAGGATCCGCCAACCCACCGGGAGAGAGTGTCGCTCCCGACTGGGGTGAGATGTGTCACGCGTTTTCGCCGGACGTCGTCGTGCGAGAACAGTCGCGTTTGTTGTGAGCATTCGGCCCCAGTGCCGACCCGTTCATGTCCTGTATGATAACCTGTATGTAATGTATAAAGTCCCTTTTGTTATTCTCATCGACGCCAGGCTCGGAGTCTTCGCTACCAACGCTCTGTCACGAAACGGGTGACGAGCGCTACGGGACCACAAAGCCGTAATCGTGGTGCAGCGGTGCAAAGTTCGTAACACTGGCGGCACCGGTTGGATGTCGTAACACTGGTGGCATCGGTACAAGTTCGTAACACTGGTGGCACCGGTTGGGAAGTTCGTAACAGCGCAGCGAAGCGCGCACGCGTGCGCGTATCGTGTGGCTGGACGCCCTTCCCTTCATCACCCGCGTACGCGCAAGCAGACGCGTACGCTTACGTGTACGCGTAGCGAGACGCGTATCCCGGGCTGCGTGTGGTTGGGCCTTAACTCTTTGCGTTTGCTGCTTTACGCTATATACTAAAACTCTCTATTATCACTGTGGCGCAGCGAGAGCTTGCCTGCGTAAATATTCCTCACGTGTTCGTAGAATTAATCCCTAAGAGCGGCCGAGGACTCTTCGTCCTTAACGTGTATAGTAAACCCACGCTGCAGCACAGATTCGGGGAACTACTGCGGGGCGCACGCGCGGCTTCCGGCGGCGAGCCTCTACTTGTTGCGGGCGACTTTAACGCACCCCACGGAGCCTGGGGCTACACCCGAGAAACACCCAAGGGCAAACACCTTTGGGAAGACTCGCAAGACCAAAGGCTTGCACTGATCGCGAATCCCGCCGATCCTGCACGCAGAGGGAACAGCGTGAGTGCCGATACGTTACCAGACCTTGCGTTCGTTTCAAATGTTACAACAGCGCACTGGCAAAATACGCCGGAAGATTTGGGGAGCGACCACGCGCTGATCGAGATCACGATAGGCACGGGCCCGAGCGGTCGTGGTACTAACCCTGAGGGCAAAGGTCGTAAGCTCAAACTCGTGAAGTGGGACATGTCCCGCAAGAAGCGAGAAGAAGCGGGGCGAGGCGACGAGCCGATAACCGACATAGATGAGTGGACCGAGACGCTCAGAAGGGACGTAGGCGCAGCAACTAGCGATGTTCCGCCCGAAGCGAACCTCGAAATAATTGACAGTAGGCTCCTACACATGTGGGAAGCAAAGCGAGCCCTCCTAAAGAGATGGAAATGCCAAAGACATAATAAGGCGTTGCGCAAACGCATAGCACAATTAGACAGAGGCATCGAAGAACACGCACTTCACGTATTCAGGGCACAATGGGAAGACACGTGCAACGGCCTCGAGAGGCAGATGACCGGGGCGAGCGCTTGGCGCCTTTTTAGACACCTATTAGATCCGGAGGAGACTCGGTCCGCTCAAGGCCACAAGACTCGTAGACTAGTCAGAGATTATAAAGGTGATCACTTCCTCGACGCAATACGTGACCGTTATTTTAAGAAGGCTGAAAGCATCCAGCACGCCGAGTACGACGGCGTCACAAACGAGAAACTGGACGCGGAATTTAGCGAATCGGAAATTCGGATAGTCCTGTTCGAACTCAACACTCGATCGGCGCCCGGCCCAGACCGGGTTACCAACCAGACTCTCCGCAACCTAGACGACGAGTCAATCTCCCGACTCGCGGCCTACGTCAATGAGTGCTGGCGAGAGGGTTCGATTCCCGAAGCGTGGAAACGGGCCCGCGTTATCATGATTCCTAAACCTGGCAAGCAAGTTACGCTCGATAATCTAAGACCGATTTCGCTTACGTCTTGCGTCGGCAAAGTCATGGAACACGCAGTTCTCACCCGCGTGACAGACTTTCTCGAAGATCATGACGCGTTCCCGCACACCATGCTAGGATTCCGCCGCAACCTCTCCGCACAGGACGTATTGCTTCAGCTTAAACACCAGATCGTAGACGACACTACCAGCTCCACTAAGGCAATTCTAGGCTTAGATATTAAAAAGGCCTTTGACACCGTTAAGCACGAATCGATCTTAAAAACAATTAGAACATTAGGATTAGGCCAAAGAATGTATAATTACGTTAGAGACTTCCTCGCGGGCAGGCGCGCATGCGTCGTCGTCGGCGACGAGGAATCGCCGGAATTTGAGACGGGTTCGTGCGGCACGCCGCAAGGATCCGTCATATCACCATTGCTCTTTAATTTAGTTCTACTTGGTCTACCCGAGAAATTAACAGAAATAGAAGGATTATATCACAGTCTCTACGCGGATGACATCACCCTCTGGGTTCCCGGGGGGAGGATGTGACGGTCACGTCGAGCGAACGCTACAGGCAGGAGTAGATGCGGTTCAGAATTACTTGCGTGGAACGGGCCTCGAGTGCTCGGCTACCAAGTCCGAACTCTTACTCTACAAACCCACAAGAAGAGGTCGTAAAACCTTGCGCGAAGAGGAACGGGAATATTCCAAAATACGCATCACATTGGCAGATGGTACTCCCGTACCGCACGTAGAGAAAATTAGAATCCTAGGGTTACACCTGCAGGCAAACGGCCATAACGGAGAGACGGTGCGAATACTTCGTCGTTCGGTAGATGACACGATCCGACTCTTGCATCGCATCACGTATAGACGCAATGGTATGCGTGAAGAGTGCGCGATCCGTCTCGTGCAGGCGTACGCGATAAGCCGCATAACGTATGTTGCCCCCTACCTGAGGTGGATCGGGTCCGAAAAAAACAAACTCGAATGCATGATCCGAAAGGCTTTCAAGAGGGCGGTCGGCGTTCCACTCAACGCGAGCACCGACAAGTTTCTAGAGCTCGGAGTTCACAACTCCCTTAACGAGTTAATCGAGGCGCACGACATTGCACAATACGAACGATTATCGAGGTCAAAGGCAGGTCGATGCATCCTCGAGTCGGTCAGCATCGCGTACCACACCCAACATGGAGAGAAGACGGCGGTTCCCGCCTCTGTTCGCGACCGCCTGATCATCCCGCCGCTTCCCAAGAACATGCACCCTACGCACCACACCGGGAGACGCAACAAACGAGCAGGCGACCTACAGAAGAAGTTTGGTAACAGCAACGAGGCGGTATACGTAGACGCGGCTCCATATGGAGGAGGGAGAAGCGCACACGCGATAGCGGTTGTAGACCGCTCGAGTAAGTGCCTCGCGAGCGCCACGGTGACCACGGGACACACGGAGGCGGCCGAAGAAGCCGCGATAGCCCTAGCACTCGTTGCGGTGCCGAACGCTGCGACCGTGATCAGCGACTCGCAGGCGGCAATCCGCGGCTTCGCGCGCGGTCGTGTCTCGCGGGAAGCGGCCCGCATACTCCAAATTTCTGACGATGGCGACTCGTCATCGCCCTCGCAACGCCAAAATTCTACGGTCTTCCTCCTCTGGACCCCGGCACATACCGATGTTCCGCTCGCGGGCAACGAGGCGGCCCACGCCACGGCTCGAGGTCTCACACGCCGAGCCGCCGCTGATTATGTGGCCGCCTCCGCCCCCGAGAGCGGGGCATCGGATCTGCCGGATCGGGACACTACAACAGAAACACAACAAGAAGCACACTGGGCGTGGAGCGATCGCCTAACCACGTTCAGAGACCTCACCCAACACTACAGACTCGAAAGACGCACATTCCCGCCACCGCACGACAAATTGATCAGGAACGAGGCCGCAACGTTACGCTTGCTCCAAACACACACATACCCTAGCCCCGCTATCTTACACCACTGCTATCCGCGTTTATATTCAACAGACGCGTGTAAAACATGCGGACAGAGAGCAACGCTGCGACACATGCTCTGGGAGTGTGCCGGCAACAACGGTAATCAGACCAGCTCCGTTGGCGACGCGTCCATAATCGCGGCCGTTGCCAGGGTGGGAGAAGGCTCGAGCTCGCTTCTTCCCGACGCCGCCCCGGATGCGGGAGCCGCCGGGGACCTTCTCCGTAGGCGTCGCCGCCGCTGGGAGGCGGCTATCAGAAGTTCAGAGCTGGCAGACCAGCTCTGGGCCGTCCGGCAAGCCGAAGATGCCGCTCGAGTCCAAGGACTTCGAGCCGTCACCTGAGGCCACCACAGCAAGCACTGCCGGACTATTCTTTATTAAAGTTTCTTCTCCTTCTTCTTCGGCGCCATATGTTTTACTTCACCTAATCAATGTAATCAAATAATTGACCGACGATTCCTCAAAATGAGAATGCGACATCTCGCATCAGGTAGCCGTCAGAGGACCGGCACCGCTTCGTCGATTTTACACAAGCTGTACAGCAAAAATGAATTTAGTTTTTTTTATAGGATGTAGAAACATGAAAAGGGGGTGTAAAATGGGCGCCAAATCAGTTGCTATGCCGGGGAGAGCACTTTTTTACATCACGTAAGCACTCCATGCTCTCCTACCAGCGACATTAACGCGTCAATAAGAGAGTGCGAAGCAGCGCATATCTCTTCTTAGTTGTTGTCGAAGTAATAGTATTGCCCTCCTTAATGGTAAATTCCATGGCAAACATGATGATGCGTGATTGAACAATCGCTCTCTAACTTTCTGCGAAATTTATAGCGGGTTTCGGTCGTTTTCTTAAGGCAATTAAGCAAATTCGTTCTAGCATCAAGACATGCGCGAAACGGTGCGCTTGGCTCATCCCATGATGACTCCAACCAAGAGCGCGCCTAATAGTTTTCTCGGTATGCACTACACCAAGTGCTGTGAAAGTAAAATAAGAGGGCCCCAGCCTAATAAAGAGCGCGAAAAAATGACTATTTTTACCCTCATCACATATGAAAAACATGCTAAGTGACTTATGTGGTGAGAAGCTTGCTTCTGTTTATGTATATTGATTAAGTAGGCTGTTCACAAGCTGTGGATGGAACCAGCTGGAAAATGCTAAAGTTAGTGAAGTGCGCCTTCCTGCAATGCCGCCTCGGGCACTCAGTCACCTGGGTCTAGCGAAGTGTACAGCAATGCAAGAGGCGACGCGCTCCAGCGCTGTAGCAGACGACGCGAAGCACCTCCCCTGGGTCCGTGTGTGCCTGCGCCGCTTCGCTTCGATGCGCCGCCGCACCAGACGCACTGGCGCCCCACGGAGCGCGGCCACGGTGAGCCGTGTTCACCCTAAGATTGGAACAGCCTGTACATGAAACTGCAGTACGACGAATGAAGATGACGTGACCACTCGTTACCTTCAGCGCAAGGACTATCAGGGCTTGTCCTGAAGGTACCGGTCGTCAGGCGGATACCCAGGTGATATACAGGATCCAGCATCTTCAAAGCACTTGGAGAAGCCGATTGATATGCATTCGCCCCGTAATCTAAGCCTGTTCGCATGAGGCTTTTGTAAGGGCTCCTGATGGACCTCCTGTCACTGCCCCACGTTGCGTGTGGCAGAATTTTGTGAATGTTCATGGTATTTAGGCATTAGTCTAAAATATTTCAGGTGTGCAATAAAGGTCAATTTCGTGTCTAAAATGATACCTAAAAATTCGTACTCTCTGTTAACACGTCAATTTCGACCATGCAGCTGAACATGGGTACCAGGCCTATATTTCTCAAAAACAGGACGCAGGAGCTTTTCAATGGATTAATTAAGCTTAAATCCATTCTCCTGTGGCGATCTGGACGCTTTGTTTAACGCAAGTTGAACCTGCCGTTCCCAGATTGCGAGGTTGCATGAATTAAATTCCGTCGGCACGTCATCAGTATACAGGCAATAGAAAATACTTTGCGGAATGCGTGTACGTAATGAATTCATTTAGATGATAAAAAGGGTACTAATAAGTACTCCACCCTGCGGTACGCCAGTATCCTAGATAAATGACCTGCACAGGACATTGACAAGTAGAGCACGGAGCGATCGGTTCAATGAGTAACTTTCTATTACGTTAAGCAGGTTGCCACGTATACCAATTTCCGAGAGATATCGCAAGTTTCCATAGCCCATCAATATCATCATCATCATCAGCAGCAGCAGCAGCCTGGTTACGCCCACTGCAGGGCAAAGGCCTCTCCCATACTCTTACAACTACCCCGGTCATGTACTAATTGTGGCCATGTGGTCCCTGCAAACTTCTTAATCTAGTCCGCCCACCTAACTTTCTGCCGCCCTCTGCTACGCTTCCCTTCCCTTGGAATCCAGTCCGTAACCCTTAATGACCATCGGTTATCTTCCCTCCTCATTACATGACCTGCCCATGCCCATTTCTTTTTCTTGATTTCAACTAAGATATCAAACTCGCGTTTATTCCCTCATCCAATTTGCTCTTTTTTTATCCCTTAACGTTACACCCATCGTTCTTCTTTCCATAGCTCGTCGCCTCGTCCTCAATTTAAATAGAACCCTTTTCGTAAGCCTCCAGGTTTCTGCCCCGTACGTGAGTACTGGTAAGACACAGCTGTTATATACTTTTTTCTTGGGGGATAATGACAACCTGCTGTTCATGATCTGAGAATGCCTGCCAAACGCACCCCAGCCCATTCTAATTCTGATTATTTGAGTCTCATGATCCGGATCCGCAGTCACTACCTGTCCTAAGTAGATGTATTCCCTTACCACTTCCAGTGTCTCACTACCTATCGTAACCTGTTGTCCTCTTCCGAAACTGTTAAACATTACTTTAGTTTTCTGCAGATTAATTTTTAGACCCACCCTTCGGCTTGCCTCTTCAGGTCAGTGAGCGTGCATTGCAGTTGGTCCCCTGAGTTACTAAGCAAGGCAATATCATCAGCGAATCGCAAGTTCCTGGGGTATTCTCCATTAACTCTTATCCGTAGCCCAAGGTGGTGTCATAAGCCTTTTTCAATTTCAAGGAACACCGACAGGAAGAACTCTTTGTGAATAAAAGCTTCACTAATGTATACCTCAATTCGCACGAGGTGCTCGATTGTGGATCGGCCTCTTCTAAATTCCCACTGATAAAGGTCGAGCAATTGCTTGGATCCGAGGAAGTGTAGCAGCCGGCGAATAATCTTTTTTTACTTTTTATTTCCAATACTGTGAGCCCTGCCGAGCTCTTACAGGTTGGGAATACACAGCACAAAGTTCACGCAAAGAACGCAGTCAAATTTTCTTCAAAACAGTCAACCCTGTTATTGCTCAGAAACACACAAGAATTCAAGTTATTCCACTCAACAATTGTCTTGACAATGAAAGAGTGCTTAAAGGCATCAACTCTTGGCACATAACGCATTATAGCGTAATTGTAGTTAGTTCGTGGTGAAAGCCTTCGAGGAGGCTTCAAATACAAACTGGAATTCAGGTTCAGCTTATTGTGATAGAGTTGATATAAAAACTTAAGGCGCGCGATTTTCCTGCGCACAGCCAACGTAGTGAGACCAGCCCTGGCGAGCATGGAGGTTACTGAGTGAGTTTTGTCGTAATCAGAAAAAATAAACCTAACCGCCATTCGCTGAATGCGCTCTAATTTATCTGTTATGTATTGTTGATGAGGGTCCCAAATTATACAAGCATACTCTATATTTGGTCTAACAATGGTAGTGTATGCCTTAAGTTTAATATCTGGTGCAGCATCTCTCAATTTACGCCGTAACAAACCAAGCTTGCGCTGGACTGATCCACATATGTTTTCGACGTGTTCAATCCAGTTGAGGTTACTAGTGATAGTTACGCCAAGATATTTCAGCTTTGTGGAACGCTTAATGACATTATTATTTACAGCGTACGAAAACATCAACGGAGTTTTCTTATTCGTAACTGTCATGCAAACAGATTTATCAAAATTGATTTGCATATGTCATTTTTCACACCAGTTATAAATTCGACATAAAGCACCATTTAGTCGTTCTTGATCAGAAACACTTTTAACGCGACAAAACAAGAGGCAGTCATCGGCAAGCAACCGCACTTCAATCATAGGATGTAAATCAGTTGCTACATCATTAATATACAGTAGGAACAAAATTGGACCCAACACCGAGCCCTGAGGTACACCTGATGATACAGGAAGGAAAGAGGAGCACTCGCCATCTATTTCAACAAACTGTTGTCTGTTGTGTAAGTAGGCCTGAATCCACTTAATAATTTTTGAATTGACATTATACCCATAAAGCTTTTCAATTAGCTTGCTATGGCTAACCTTATCAAATGCCTCTGATAAATCCAGAGCGATGACATCAACTTGTTCGCGAGAATTAAAGGCTTCTGCAAAACTGTGTATTGTTTCAAATAATTGCGTGACAGTTGAGAGACACCTTCGAAAACCCTGTTGTTTGTTGTAAAAAATGTTATTGTTTTCAATATACAGTAAAAGCTCGTTAATTCGAACTGCAAGGGGAAGCCGCTTCAGTTCGAATTAACGAAAGTTCGAACTAACGAAAGTGAAGGAGGACAACAGTACACTACGATTTGGAAGCAGTAGGGCATGTCAGAAATTTGGCGTGTCAGAAAGTGATGGCGTGTGCCGCGGGCACACGCCATCTTCAAGTCGACGCTCTGGGTCCGACTGTGCCACACCACCGATGTCCACCGAAACGAACGTTAGCCGAGGCCTAACACTATCACAATGAATCGCGACGGCCGATACCTCCTAAGCTGAAAACAGAGGTGCGCAACCGATCAAGACTGCCGAGACAAAGACGCTGAACATGTGAAGGTGGCGAAGGCCCTGATTCGTTGGTTCTTGATTGCAAGCGCAGCTGCGACGTACTTGATTCGCTGTGTTTTGGAGCTTGCCGTGCCATGTCCGCACAACATTAGCAGCTGTACAAGATTTGCGAAGCCTCCGAGATTCGCAACGGGCAAGAAGTCTCGGAGGTTACGTAGAACGGAGAGGCGGCAGCCGCCGCTGCCTGCTGGCTGACTCCGCGTCGGTTAGATTTTTTTTCTGATTTTGCCTTCACTCGCCGTTCTCTCCGTTTCGGAGGCAATACAGCCTTGTGTGTAGGCAGTAGGCGCGTTTCTCTGGCCGTGTACCAGGCGAGCGTAGTTCGAATTATCCGTGAGGGAACCTTCTCGCGTTCGAATTAACGGACTTTTTTATACATAGACTTCTGTGGAGCTTGGCTGGACCAAATCGTACAGCTCGAATTATCCATAAATTCGAATTATTGAAGTTCGAATTAACGAGCTTTCACTGTATTCTACTAACTGTTTACTAATTATATGTTCTAAGATTTTGCAAGCCGTACAGGTTATGGAAATCGGACGGTAGTTCCTAATGTCTAGCCTGTCTCCAGCCTTATAAACAGGCACAATCCTCGCTAATAACCATTGACTTGGTAATGCACCATTTATTAATGACAGAGAAAAGATTTTAACCAAGAATCATGCAATCCATTCGCAGTTTCGCTTTAAATACTCATTCGGTATTTTGTCAGGACCAGGAGACTTTTTTACGTCCGATTTTAGCAACATGTCGACTATACCTTCTTTAGAGATAAAAATGCTATCACTAGTATGGCCCTCGCATTCTAAATCTGTTGCAGCACTCTCATCTCTTCGGCTAAATACAGAACCGAAAAAAGTGTTGAATTCTTGGGCAATTATTTGCGGATTGTTGCACACGGTATCATTTACAACTATTCCATTGATTGAAGGCTTTGATCGGGCAACGTATCGCCAAAATTTTTGAGGCGATGTTTTAAGGTAATTGGTCAGTGTTGTAGCAAAAAAGGACGTTTTAGATGCTCTTAATTTCTGACGAACTTGAGTGCTAAGGGCCGATATTCTCTCGGGATTTTTTGGTTTTCGTTGCCGCGCACGACGTAGCTGACGTTTTAAATGTATTAACTGACGAGAAACCCATGGATTGCTTTTATGTAAGCGCTTAGCTCTTTTTGGGACAAAGACAGATAATGAACAGGTCACCACTTTTGTAAAATACCTCCATAATTTATCGGCATCATTTTCTTCCGGCATACGGTCTAAAGCCAATTCTAAATAATCTAAGACAGCCGTATCATCGGCTCGGTATTTTTTAGACATGAGCTATCCGGTTTTTATTTAAACATGTTCTATTTTTTAGAGTGGCTACAACCATCTTATGGTCCGAGATTCCTTCCACCACTTCAGTATTATATTCAAATATACTCTCAGATACAAATAAGAGGTCTAAAAGGGCACTGGAATTTCCTTGAATTCGCGTAGTTTTCTCGACCACTTGAACCAAGCCATGTTTCACCATGATTTCCAGCATAAGTTCCGCATGTGGCCACTCAAGTGTCTCAGGGATTGTTGCATCCCAATTTACTCCCGGTAAGTTGAAATCACCCATCAAAATACTTTACTTCTATCTGTGGTTATTGTTCTTAACTGCTGATCAATCTTCTCAAAGAATTCCATAGGGCTTCCCGGGGGTCTATAAATTACACCGATCACCAACGCAAAATGGTGAAAAAACAACTTACACCATACGCTTTCATGCGCATAAACTGACGGCAGAACTTCATATCTAAGTGATTTTTTAACTAATAGTGCAACGCCTCCGCCTCTCGACGCCCTATCTGTACGCAGGACGTTATATGCGCCGGGAAAAACTTCATCGTCCGCGATACCCTCATGCAGCCACGTTTAAGTTATTGCTAATATATGTGGATCATGTAATAGCGACACGCATTCAAGTTCGTCAACCTTTTTCACAATGCTGCGAGCATTTACGTTTATCGGCCTGAGTTCATGCTCCTTTCTTTGTCAGTCTTGGCCACGGGGGCAGGCTTCGGCGTTACTGCGCATCCTCACCCTACAGTTAGACTGGGCGTCCCATGTATAGGGGATGTCGTTAATGAAAAGCTTGTCATGAACAAGCCTTACCTGAGATCCTTCATTTTTATCAGTTTTAGCCGACTGCCAGAGCAACTTTCTTTTTTGAAGCGTTTCGTACGAGTAGTCGTCTGCGATACTTATCCCCGTGCCTTTCAGTTTTTTACAGTTTTTGAAGATAGCTGTTTTTCATTGTACTCGTACAAGCGTTTACAAATAGTTTACAGCAACAGCTAGTTAGCGTTACAGGCCAGTAAAAACACCCATGTACTTAGATTTAGGTGCACGTTAAAGAACCCCAGGTGGTCGACATTTCCGGAGTCACCAACTACGACGTGCCTCATAATCAGAAAGTGGTTTTGGTACGTAAAACCCCATAATTAATTAATTACAGGCCAGTAACTTGCCAAAGAAGACTGCTTCAAGATAGGGGCTACTATAGCCCCTTTCCACATTACCGGAACGCATCCTATTGCCCAGATAGTGTTGCAAAGAACCAAGAAAACAGTCTGGTTATCAGGGTGAAGGTGTTTGATCATCACATACATAATCCTAACAGTTCCTGGAGCAGACTTCCCACAAGTATTGAAAGCTGCTCTTAGCTCGGTTATGGCAAAAGGACGGTTGTTTCGTTCGTTTCCACTGCACTTTCGATTCAACACTTTACCCTATCCAACTTTTCTGGACATCAAGGTATAGTTTGCGTGAGTGTCACCACGTGGCGCATTGACCCTAAGATTTTCACGTGGGTGAATATCCGTATGGCTGCCATGGGCTGTTTTCGAGCAGACGCTCTTTCGACGCTAGCGCTAAAGACCTCTTCAGTTACGGCCCTAATAGCAGGGCGATGCAGAAGCAAAATGGCGGAGCACACTATTGTGTACGTTGTCATGGCAACAGGAACAGCAGCCGCGCGGCGCCTCCTCTCCCAAACGCTTTTCTCCCGCTCTACTCCCTTTCCCCCTTTCCCTCATGCCGCGCACGCCGCTTACCTTTTTTGGGGTTTACCTGTACGCGGCGCGTCTTCTTTTTTCTATCGCGCGCGCTACGGCGCACCACGCGCCAGTTCGCAAGCAATGCTCGCGCTACGCCGCGCATTGGCAGCGCGTGCGAGCTGGTGCGTGGTGCGCCCTGGGCTATGCGTTGGCACGAACGCAGTCTTGCCCATACTTATAATATACCAGCACGTGCCGGGACATAAAAAAAAATCCACTTCCAACACAACAAATCTTTGGTCTCGCTTTACTGACTTATTTTCCGAAAACAAAAATTTTTCGTATAACGTCGTGTTATACACGCTCAAAAAATGAGCAAAAGTGAAACATAACTGCGAGTCGGCCTAGTTGGAACAGATTCATCTGAAAACTTTTTGTGCGCAAACAAACAGGGACGAAGAATCGGAGCGACACAAGGACGAGCGCTTTCTAACTGTTTATTTTTGAAGAACAACCTGCTTAAATACCCACAGATCTGCGCGATCTAGTCAACAGAGCACGCCTATAGCGCATATAATACCCACAGATCTGCGCGATCAAGTCAAGAGAGCACATCTATAGTACATATAACACTTGTGATAAAAAGACGTGGACCAAAGCCACCCCGTCAACATAAAAACAGCAAGGTGCATGAAACAACCACTCACGATAAAATGCGTTAAATATGTGATGATAGAAGCGAATTTTCTTTATCTAACAATGAAACAAAAGGATGGATGATGCATCTTTCTTTTTGTTTTTCAATCCAGTGTGCTTCCTCAATTTCCCTTGCGGTTTGATTCCTATGCCTATACAGAATGTCGGTGCTACTAAGACAAGGTGAGCAATCATGTTCTTGGCAATGCGTTGCCAAATGCGTACTGGGGCGACCTTTCAGACTGGACAAGTGTTCCCTTATCCTCGTCTTAAAGCATCTCGCAGTCTGCCCTACGTACACATGACCACACGTCATTGTAATCTGATAAACAACGTTCTTCGCGCAATCAACAAATTGGTTCTTGCGCGAATGTTTAACACTACACGCTTTCTTTACATCATCCTTACTTTCGAACTTATTTTTAACCGTAGAACAAATACTACCTATTTTGCCTTTTGCCGCAAGACCACTTTCCCTGCGTAATTACCAGCCACCTTTTTAGGTCTGTGTGAAAGGCCGTGCGCATACAGAATCACTTAAACCTTGGAAGCTACATCCTTCTGCCTTCGATTCGAAAAGTCTGAAAGCTCGCCCTTGTAGCATTTGGCAATGCATTCCAAGAACATGATTGCTCACTTTGTCGTAGTAGCACCGACATGTTGTATAGGCATAAAAATCAAGCCGCGAAGAAAACTGCGGAAGCACACTGGATTGAAAAACAAAGAACAATGCAGCAGCCATCCTTCTGTTTCATTGTTGGATAAAGAAAATTCGCTTCTATCATCACATCTTTAACGCGTTTGATCGTAAGTGGTTGTTTTATGCACATTGCTGTTTTTATGTTGACCGGGCGGCTTTGGTCCACGTCTTTTTGTCACAAGTGTTATACGTACTATAGATGTGCTCTCTTGACTTGATCGCGCAGATCTTTGGGTATTATATGCGCTATAGGCGTGCTCTGTTGACTAGATCGCGCAGATCTGTGGGTATTTAAGCAGGTGGTTCTTCAAAAATAAAACCAGTTAGAAAGCGCTCGTCCTTGTGTTGCTCCTATTCTTCGTCCCTGTTTGTTTGCGCACGAAAAGTTTTAAGACAAACGTGAAAGGTGCATGACATGTACAAGAGTACTAAACACAAAAGTTCACAGACGGGGAAATAACAAAAAAGCGCTAGAAAAAGCAAAGGGTGTTTCTTGTACACAAACATATAAAAAAACATTTTTATATAAAGCCCTCAAGAGCGAAATGTAGACGAGCTCCTGATATATGCACTAACATATTGCACAAAACTTGACGTGTAGTCGAAAACTACTTTGTGAAAACTACTTTGAAAACTACTAACAGAGCATGTGTCAAAGTAGTTTTCTCGGCTCCGGATACGCTTGGGAAGATGTGCAAAATGGTTAATACCGATTTCGTTCCCAGAGAATGCAACATTACACATGAAAATCAATTCGTCTGTTATAAAGAGGGAGTTGTCTACGCCATTCCCTTGTCATGTGGCAGGCTTTATGTCAGTCAAACGAGGAGATGCCTTAATGAACGCCTGAAGGAGCACAACAACAATGTGCATAATACTGTACAAGGGCATCCACTGTAGAGACTGCGACAGCAAGGCTTGCCACCTTGACTTCGCTCGAACACAAGTTTACAGTAAACATAGTAACCAACTAACGCGTGAAATCATCGAAGCAGCGCACATCGCCTGGTCAAAAGACGCATGCGTCAGTATCCCCTCCTTATAGATTACGTCCAAAGAACTGGCATTTTCAGCGGGGGACATGGTGATTATCTTCCTTGTTCAGTGCGGCATGTAGGATTTACTGGGATTATATCCATGTTTTTTGGTTTTCTCCTGTTGGTTGGCGCTGATATATATTCTTCGTTCCAAGCAATCAACGTTCCAAGCACCCAGTTGCAAGACAGCGCTCGTCCGTGTCGTGTCTCCCTCCTTGACCCCGTCTAACTGACCTGTTCTGTTTCAAATAAGAACAGAAATAGCATTGTACTAAAATCTTAAATACACATTATCACATTATTTTGCACTTGGCCGAAACTTGGGTAACTGTGGAAAGAGGGAACAGAAGGTAGTCGGCTTTTGCAGTAGCACACACGAAAACATTGGCAGAAAGGCCTATTGCTCAATCAACTTTCTTTGCGTCGTAGATGCTTCCGCCTTTCGCTATTCCATGAAATCTACCACCACAACCCTTTGTTGAAAGAGCAGCTTATCACCCAACCATCATACATATCATCTCGCTCTGATCACAGTTTCAAATGTGGTGTGCCGTCTTCACGTACTAAATTTTGTAGTAATGCACTCATCCCTAGCACAAGCAAAGATTGGAACCACCTTCCCGCCACCGTCGCAGCCATCCTGGATACCGACACCTTCAAAACCAGCATTCATGAAACGCCACGTTGAATATGTCTTTGTATATTGCACAAATGTTTTGTTATGTTCACCTACTCCTTTCTGTAATGCCTTCGGGCCTTGAAAGTATGTTAAATAAATAAATAAATAAATAAATAAATAAATAAATAAATAAATAAATAAAAGACGAGGTAAAGTATGCCAACAACACTACTTTTCTTTCGCCTGAATGCAACGCCTAGCAGTAAAATTACGTCACTTATGGCACTAAGTCGCACCTACTGGGCACTCCTTTGTATAATAAACACGAATTGCAAAAATCTGCATGTAGGACACTTGCAATGCTCACACTTTCCAGAAGGAAAAAGCAGTATCATGCCTACGCATGAAGGTTATTCGCACGGTTTTCTCATCGGCAATTACTGAGATAATACACAAACACGAACAGTAATCTTTCAGCTGTTAGTACGTTTGTGGAAGGTGACACACAGAAAAAGCACTGAGGGCGGAATGGAAAGCTGGGCAAGTTACTGAAGTTGCAGAATGAGACTTGCCACAGAAGAACGTCATAAACCAGGTGACAATGGGGAGGAACATTTGTCAGCTTTCTCTACCGGCAAAAGGGAAGTGCAGCACAATGAAGGCGCAACGACGTCCGGAGGCTCATGGAGCACACACATGGACAGGGCTGTATTCGTGTGCATGCGCCTTCTGGTGTCCTTAGGTCTGCACGCTCACCTGCTGTCCTTAGGCACCCGGAACAACCTTGCAGGGCTTGTTCTTGAAGTGCTCGTGCACCACTGCACGATGCACGAGCGGTACGAGTCATGAAACGGGTGAAACATCGCCGAGCAAAAGCACACAGCTACCGAGGACCACGAAACTGACGAAACTACCTACGCCGGTCAACGCACAGCAGCGCACGCTTCCCGATAACAGCAGATAACGAAACATGAAACGTCATGCAGCGTGATAAGCTGGCGCCGGGTCGGCGGGGCCACGTGGCGCGCGCGCGGAGACAGTCGAAGGTGAGGGAGTTACGAGGGAGGGCTAGGGGAGGGGAGTTGTGGGAGGGGATCCGTCTTTCTTGCATAGCCTCGTAGATCGTCGCGCGTGCGCGCTACGATCTACGAGGCCATGCAATAAAAGCGACTTTTCGGCTTCGCCCTCCTCATAGATGGCGCCAATTACCTCTGCCACCGAAGCCGGGGAGTTTCCCACCACCGATGCTGGTCCTGCAGGCGTTATCAGTGTTCTTCCTAAAGCGTAGCCGCTTGTCAGTTCGAAATACCTTGTCATCCCAAGAGCCTTTAGTCGCAGCGAGCGATGATTGATTGTGGGCTTTCGATAGAATTGAATGACGGGCTAGTTGGTTCATTATCGCAGAAAGAACAGCTTTTCAAGACGGGACACAAAAGAACCACTCACACGCACTGTCCTTATTGATAGGCTTTCCGAAAGGTAGCCACGGTTATTTTTTGCTGTCGTTCCTTTTTTTTTGTCCGACTGATTAAAGAAGCTAAATTTTTTGTGGGAAGCACTCCGCAGCAGCCTTTCTTCAGTCCGCCACAGTCTTAGCGTGCGAACACGGCGGAAGAAGAGAGGCGTTCCGACGGCCCACCCGCCGCCGCTAAGGGCAGGACTAGTTTAGGGGGCCTTCCTCTCTGCCAATTCTGCTGGCGCAAGCGTGGATAATTTACGACTTCACTCAGCATTGAAACACCTATACCTTAAGACATGCCCCTTTTTCGTTATTTAGACACCCAATGAATGTTGTCCTGAAGTCTGAACAGTTGGAAGGTTTCATGCCAATTACTGTCAAAATACCATAATTTGCGAAACAAGAGCAGGGGACGCGCGCTCTCTTGTAAACCTCAACACACGAGGCCCGCTGCTGCATCCGGCTGCTCACGTATTTCAAATGCTGCAGAGAGCCCAAACAGTTTTGCGGAAACATGGTGAAAAGCCTGATGCTTACAAGCTGGAACATTTTTTGGAACATTTGCGTCACTCGTGTAATAAAAATTGTCTTAAAGTTAATACGAATAAAACAAAGGCTGTAGTATATAGAACAAAAAATAAAGTAGTAAGTGGTGATATCGAACTATTATTAGGTAATGACAAGATTGATATTGTATCCAGTATAAAATATTTTGGTGTTCCATTCTCTGGGACACTCAATTTAGACCTACAAATTGAAAATATTCGTGCTAAAATGAACAGGTTAAATGGCGTGTTATGTCAACATAGGTTAACCCTTCCCACACAGGTTAAACTGCTCATTTATAATTCATACATAGCGCCAGTGATTACTTATTGCCACACAGTTTGGGGTACAACGACACAATAAACAGCGCCTTCTAATTGCACAAAAGCGTGCGGTAAGGCTGATAGCTAATATACCGTGGAAGGCTCACACTAGAGAATATTTCAGGCAGTTCAATATTTTAAGTACAACTACCTGGTATGTGTTCAAACTTCTTTGCATTTACAAAACTGCTGTAGCAACGAACAATAACCTTATGCTAACAATGTTTCAGCTTGTACGTCATGAACCTACATATGATGTACGTCACTCTATCTCATGGACCCTACCGTTAAGTTGCACCAAATACCGCACACAATCTTTATCGTACAATCTGCCTAGGTACCTAAATGTTCTCGAAGATAAACGTTTTTCTCTTAGGTTGCTTTCTATAGAAACTTTCATAAAACTGATAAATCTTTTCGGGCCTTCGAGCGAATAGCTCACCTGTGTAACTGTATTCTGTATACTGCATTCTGTATACTGTATTCTGTAACTGTATTCCAACTGTATAGCATACTTGAATGAATTCTATTTATCTGTATTTTTGTCTACGTTGGCGTTAGAATTGTGTAATGGGAATTGGCGAAGAAATTGTGTAATTGCGGTAATTGAGCAAAATCATGACAATGTAATAGATTCCGTGTAAAAATTACAATTATGCAATAGATTACGAGTATTGTGATCTTGAATTCTGTTTCTGTGTATACTTTGCAACCTGTCGCATTGTCTGTTTTTTCACCGCACTGCTGCTCTGTAGGGCGTAGGGGGTCCTCAAGCTGCATTCGGCAGCTTTTTCCTTCCGCCCTCTCTCATTTCTGTACTTGATTGATTGATTGATGTGTGGTGTTTTCTGGCGCAAGGGCCAGGTTTGGCCAAAGAGCGCCATGACATGTGGTAGTGTTAACGATGTAATATGGAAGATGTGACTTGGCTGTAAAGTGGCCTAAAAATAGTCGCTGTGAATGCGTAAAATCTATGTACTATAAAATTATGGCGATGACTAATGACGAATACTATGAACATTAAAATCCATCGTAGAAGAATGATGCAAAATAAAAATATATAGGATGGTAAAATTACATGGAGCACTGCTGCCTCTCCAGAGCCCTTGTAACACAAGGGCCTAGAGGCATGCGCTATACTAAAGAGCTACCGCAGTGGCATCCTCTGAACAGAGGACCCGCTACGAACATGTGGGGCCAAAAATATGCAAGACAACATCCCTCAGAAAACCTAGGACCGCGTTGGTGTCAAACAAAGGTTCTGGGCCGAGCAGCATTACGGGATGTAGGGGGATGTGCTGGCGGTATGCTAGGGAAAAATGTTTCCGTCTTTCTGATTCGGCTGCCCGATACTCCAGGAGGACGTGGAGGACGGTCAGCCTCTCCCCGCATCTACCACAGCTTGGAGGATCATTTCCAGTGAGTAGAAAGTTATGCGTGCCAAACGTGTGTCCTATTCTGAGGCGACAGAATAGGACTTCTGTTCGCCGTGATTTTGTTACGGAGGGCCAAGAACCTAACTGTGGCTTTATTACGTGCAGTTTATTATTTACTTCTGCGTCCCACATACGTTGCCAGTGGTTTCGCAGTTTTCTTCTTAAGAAAGGCTTCAGGTCCGTGACAGGGACTGAAGCAGTAGGACTAAGAGCATGCAATGAAATGGATGTGGCCATCTGGTCCGCTAGTACGTTTCCCTCAATGCCCCTATGTCCAGGCACCCAGCATATAATGACATGCTGGTTAGACATATACGCTCTACAGAGAATGGAATAGAGCTCAGTAATTACGGGGTTTCTGTGTTTACAGTCTGACTTCAAGGCTTTCACGACGCTTAAGGAGTCTGTAAATAAAATTGTTTTTTGAATATTGGATTTTCGGATATGTTTCACAGCCGACAATAGTGCATGGGCCTCAGCCGTAAATATACTTGTTTCAGGGTGCAGTACACCGGATTCCGAGAACGATGGACCAATGGCTGCGTAGGACACCCCGGCATGCGACTTAGAAGCGTCTGTGTAATACTCTGTGCACGAGTACTTGTACTGGAGCTCCAAGAAATGCATTTTGATATGTGTCTCTGGCGCATGTTTAGTGACCTCTACAAAGGATGTGTCACACTCTATCAGCTGCCACTCCCAGGGCGGTACTAGCTTAGCTGGAGGCATTAGGCGTTGTTCAAGAACTGGGACATCCATTTCCGTGCTAAGTTCTCTTGCACGCAGTGAGAAAGGAAGTCTAATAGAAGGTCTGTTATGAAAAAGTGTTTCACACGTCAAGTCGTTAGCGGTTGTGAAACACGGATGTTCCTTATTAGAGCGAACCTTGAGAAAATATGTTAAGGTGATGTTTGTTCTCTGAAGATGGAGTGGCCACTCATCTGACTCTACATATAGGCTCTCAACAGGGCTGGTCCTAAACGCGCCAGTGGCCAGACGGATACCCAGATGGTGAACGGGGTCTAACATCTTTAGCGCGCTCGGTGCCGCAGAGTGATAAACTACGGCACCGTAATCTAACCGTGATCGAACTAGGCTCTTGTAAATATTCAATAAACACTGTCTGTCGCTACCCCACGTTGTGTGGGATAGGATTTTAAGTAGGGTCATTGTCCTTAGACATTTTTCTTTAAGGTATTTACTGTGCTGAATAAAAGTAAGCTTGGAGTCAAGTATAATACCTAGAAATTTGTGTTCTTTGTTAACAGGTATTTGATGTCCACACAGTTGGACACAAGGATCTGGAACAAGGCCTCTCTTTATAGTAAAAAGAACACAAGAGCTTTTGTGGGGGTTGATTTTAAATCCGTTCATGTCTGCCCACTTGGAAACCTTGTTCAAGCCCTGCTGCACCTGTCTCTCGCATACTGCGAGGTTACAGGATTTGAAGCCGATTTGAATGTCGTCTACGTAGATGGAATAAAAAATGGCAGGTGGTAATGAAACACGAAGCGTGTTCATCTTCACAATAAATAGCGTACAACTGAGCACGCCTCCTTGGGGTACACCTGTTTCTTGTGTGAAAGGTCGTGACAATACGTTGCCAATTTTCACGCGGAAGATGCGATTCAACAAATAGCTTTCAATTATTTTCAGCATATTTCCGCAGATGCCTATTTCCGACAAGTCTCGCAAGATGCCGTAACGCCATGCTGTGTCATATGCCTTCTCCATGTCAAGAAATATTGATAAGAAGAACTGTCTATGTACATATGCATCACGAATATATCCTTCAATGCGTACAAGATGATCTGTTGTCGACCTGCCTTCTCTGAAGCCACACTGATAAGGATCAAGTATATTCTTGAGTTCAAGAAAATGCATGAGTCTCCGATTAATCATTTTTTCAAAAAGCTTGCACATGCAGCTTGTAAGAGCTATCGGGCGATAGCTTGCCGCCAGGGATGGGTCTTTCCCCGGCTTCAAAACAGGGACCACAATTGCTTCTTTCCATGTGTGTGGAAGGTATCCAGCAGCCCAAATAGTGTTGAAGAGTGCGAGTAGTGTAACTTGTGTGTCAGAGTGCAAGTTTTTGATCATGTCATACATGACTCGGTCAGGTCCCGGTGCAGTGCTCTTGCATGAGATCAAGGCAGCTCTTAATTCGGCAATACTGAATGGCCGGTTATACGCCTCGTCATGTCTGCATTTACGTACAAATGGCTTGAGTTCCTCTATTTCTTTGTATTTAAGGAATGATTCAGAATAGTGTATTGAGCTCGATACACGCTCAAAGTGTTCCCCAAGAGTGTCTGCCTGGTCTTGCAAGGTATCCCCTTCGTCATTCACCAAAGGCAATGGATGGATTTGTTGCCCTTGCAGCTTTCTCAAGCCATTCCACACTTTTGCCTCCTGCGTGTAAGAATTATTGCCAGAGAGGAACCTCACCCAGCTTTCTCTCTTTGCCTGACGCCGTGTCCGCCTTCCCTGTGATTTAATTTGTTTAAAGTGTATTAGGTTTTCGGCATTAGGTGATCTGCGCAATACACCCCATGCCTTGTTCTGTCTCCTTCGCGCCTCTCTGCAGTTTTCGTTCCACCAGGGAACACGTCTTCTTAGTGAGCCACCATTCGTCTGTTGAATAAACTTCTCGGCTAAATCGATAATAAAAGCAGTAAAATATGCAATGGCATCATCTATAGTAAAATTATTTATAAAATCTGGTGATAAATAACATGATTCTTTAAAATGCTCCCAATCCGCCGATGCTAGTTTCCATCGATGAATATGCGGAGGGTTCTCATGCAAAGTAGTCAGGCTTAAAATTACCGCGAAGTGGTCACTTCCATACAAATTATTGATCACGGACCATTCTAGGTGAGGCATAAGAGAAGGAGAACCGATTGCTAAATCTATTGCTGAATATGTGTTGTGTTGGACACTGTAATACGTCGGCTCCTTCTTGTTAAAAAGGCAGGCATCAGAGGTCAAAAGAAAATTTTCAATTAATCGACCTCTAGCGTCGCATCGCGAACCTCCCCACATCGTGTTGTGGGCATTAAAATCACCCACGATTATGTAGGGGTCAGGAAGCTGATTAATTAAGTTATGGAAATCGGTTTTTTTCAAGTGAGAGTTAGGCGGCATGTATAGAGAGCACACAGTTACCAGTTTGTTAAAAAGGATTGCCCGAACCGATACGGCCTCAAGGGGCGTCTGGAGGGCAATCTGTTGACAAGCTACAGATTTATCCGCAAATATTGCAACACCGCCGGAGGCGTGAGCCTCGTTGCGGTCTTTGCGATAGATTATGTGCTGACGTAAAAAGTTTGTCTGTGTGGGTTTCAGATGTGTCTCTTGAACACACAGCAACCTTGGATTATGTTTGTGTAACAGTTCTTTAATGTCGTCGAGGTTACGTAAAAGTCCTCGTACGTTCCACTGTAATATTTGTGTTTCCATTATGATAATGTGTTGGGTGCTGTGTGTTTAAGAGATAAGGATTAATTCACGGGCCTTTTTCAGGCGCCGTGACGGGAGTTTTGTCTTTTTTGGAGCGGTCGAGAGCGCCTCGCCGCTCCTTAGGCGCTGGTGGCACCGTCTTGCTGGTGATTGTGTCCATCGCCTCTTGCGACGCTCTGAACACGCGCTCTTCCGAGCGCTTTGTTTGGCGTGAAGGCCTCGGCTCGTTGGACGAGGCCTTTGGGGGCACCTGCCCGGAGGTAGATGGCCCCGCCTGCTCGGTTGGCGCAGCAGCGCTAGCTGCAGCCGCCGGGGGGGGGCAGATGGCGTTACTGCCGCCTCACTGGGTGTGAGTCGGACAGCAGCCGGAGACCGTTGTGGCGCTGCCCCCTGACGCGCCACTTCGGCAAATGTGTTTTTGGGCAGGTAGGATACTCGCCTGCGTGCCTCCTTGAAACTAATATTTTCTTTAACTTTTATTGTCACAATTTCTTTTTCTTTTTTCCAGGATGGGCACGACCGCGAGTATGCGGCGTGCTCACCTTCACAGTTTACACAATGGAGAGTGTTCTCGCAAGCTTCAGAGGTATGTTCGTGGGCACTGCACTTCGCACAGGTTTGACGGCCTCGGCAGCTCTGCGAACTGTGGCCGAAACGTTGGCATTTGAAACATCTGAGCGGATTGGGCACATACGGCCTAACACGGAGCTTGATGTACCTTGCCTCGATTGACTCGGGCAGGACACTTGATCCGAAGGTGATTATCAAGTGCTTGGTTGGGATTTCTTTGCCATCTCGCCTCATCCTAATTCTTTTCACATTGATTACATTCTGTTCACTGAAGCCCTCCAAGAGCTCAGCCTCAGTGAGCTCCAGCAAGTCATCGTCTGACACAACGCCGCGGGTGGTGTTCATTGTACGGTGCGGGGTAACTGTTATGGGGGTCTCTCCAAATGACACTAGTTGCGGTAGTTTTTCATATTGTTTTACATCGCGGAGCTCCAAGAGGAGGTCGCCGCTTGCCATCCTCGACACCTTGTATCCTGGACCAAAAACATCAGTCAGGGACTTTGAAACAAGAAATGGTGAAATGTTTCGCACTGCTTTGTTTGGCTTTTCGGAATGAATAACGTGGAAGCGGGGAAAATTCTGAGTTTGGCGTCCAAAAAACTTGAAGACATCTTCGGTGCGCCCTCGTTTCTGAGGGCGATCAGCAAGGGAGGGGAAAGAAGTTTCCATGAAAAAATGTATACATTCGGCAACAGCGCCGACCGCCCACCACGGAGCCCAACGAGGGGACGCGGCAGAGCTTGCATACAAGTCTGCACGACGCCAGTCGTACGCTGTCACTATAACCGAATATGGTGTACCCAAGGTTGGATAGCCACACAGGGTTAACCCTTGCCGCCAGGAGAAAGGAAGTAAATGGAAAAGAGGAGAAGACAGGAAAGGCGGAAAGTGAGAGAAAGACGAAGGCTGGAGGGAGAGAGAGATAGGAAAAGGCGACTGCCGATTTCCCCCGGGTGGGTCAGTCCGGGGGTGCCGTCTACGTGAAGCAGAGGCCAAAGAGGTGTGTTGCCTCCGCCGGGGGGCCTTAAAGGTCCGAACACCCAGCATCGGCTCAACCCCCAGGATCCCCCTTTCCCCGGACACGGCTAAGCCGCGCACGGCTACACGCGGGAGGGTCCAAACCTCGTGTGCTCGGGTCCGTGGTGTCGCAACACACCAAACGCCTGCTTGCGCGGACGCCCCTGCGGGGTCATTTCTGTACTTGTTTTGAGAGAAATAAATATATCTATCTATCTATCTAAGTGCTTGATAAGCATCCCATACAATTTCCATGTGCTAAGCACAATGTACATATTGCAGAGCATCTCTTGAATTACTATGTTGCGATGAGGATATTACAGTTCAGCAAACAAAGAAGGTCTGACAGCTGCAAGTCGCGCAACTTGAGAAAGCTCGCGAAGCTTGTGTGCGATACATGCGCTGTTCTGCCAGTTAAAGGGCCAAATGTGAAAGCTCTTCGTGCAAAGAGCCATTTGTCGAGTTATCGAATGGAGGCACCTTTTCCGTGACTTCTGCGCGGCTTCAAATAACCAGCGGTGCACGGTAACACGAAACCAAACATCTGCGGAGTAACCGACGGCGGTATAGTCGATACCGTCGATATACGGCTTGCAACGTGCTTGTAACCGCGTGCGTCTGCTGAAGGGAACAAAGACATTGGGTGCTGCTTGTGTTTCTGCGTTGCTGCTGTCTTTTCAGTTTTGAATTTTTTATTTTAACTAATTCAAGTATATAATTACGTGTTCCCTTAAACGAGACAGAGAGAATGAAGAGGAAAGGCAGGGAGGTTAACCAGATATCAGTCTCCGGTTTGCTACCCACACTGGGGATGGGAGATAGGGGTTAGGTAGATGACAGAGAGGAAAACGCTAAAAAAAACGAAGAAAAGGCGTTCCAGTTAAATACGTTCGCAAAGGCCGGTAGACCGCAAAAAGCGCAATAGCGCTTGCAGGGCCTCCTTCTGTTACGTTAGGCCCCCTCCATGGTGTAGAATTCTTTTTTTTAGTTGGTCAAGTTCGTGGCGAAGGCATTCCCTCTGTAGACTGTACTGTGGGCAGGCGCACAAAATATGGTCAATTCATTCCTCATTCCCGCGGTGGTCATAGGTTGGGGTGTCGGTCATCCCTATGCGGAACGCATAGGCTTTGGTAATGGCAACGCCCAACCACAGTCGATGCAGAAGTGTGGCGTCTCCACTGCGAAGCTGCGATGGCGCTCGAAGATTTAATGTTGGATCAAGTGAGTACAGCCGCGTATTTTTTAAAAGGCGGTCGTTCCAGTGTGACATGGTGTACTGCCGAGCAAGCAGGCGGAGCTTCCGTGCTACGTCAGTTCTGGAAAGTGGAATTGGTACTTGGTGCTCCTCAGTATGGGCTAAACGGGCAACTTTACCGGCCCGTTCATTGCCGATAATCCCGCAGTGACTTGGAAGCCATTCGGAAGTAATTTTATTTCCTGCATAACTTTTATGGTGTAACGTCACTGTAATGTAAAATATCAGCTCTTTCTGCGGTCCGCGTCGTGAAGGTGACAATAGAGAATGCAGTGCCGCCTTAGCATCGCAGAATATCGCCCACTTGTATGGCTGTTCATTACCGACGTAATGAAGGGCAGTAAAGAGCGCTGCGAACTCTGCTGCCGTCGACGTTGTCGCATGAGTCGTCTTAAATTTGATTGTTGTGATTGTCACTGATATCACGATTGCCGCCGCGGAGCTGTTTGGCAAGACAGATCCATCAGTGTAGATATGTGTAGAGTCACGGTAGTTCTCATACAAAAATAGTAGTGTGAGCTGTTTATGCGATGGTGATGATAGATCAGCTTTTCCGTGATGCCAGGTACTGTCAGGATGATTTTTGGCTGAGGGAGGCACCATGGAGGAACCGAAGGTCTCGCAGCCGGAGTGAAACCAGTTGGCAATGATTCAGCATGTGCGGTAATTGTTTGGCTGAAAGATGTGCGAGGTCTGTCCGCTGGTAGAGGGGCTAAGTGGTGACGAGGAGTCCTGGTTAGATGCCTTATAAGGGTCCTGAGCACTTTAATTTCAATGTGCGACTTCACAAACTGGTCTCTAGCCATTGCTATCGTAGCCGCTGTTCATGCACTCCGAGGCAGGCCTAGACAGATCCGGAGCGCTTGAGCCTGAACACTTTCTATTGTACGTAGATTTGTTTTACCTGTGTTGGTTATTGCCCGCAATCTGTATCACAGAAAGCCTAGAAAATGCTCCCTGTTCAGTTGTAACATGGCACTTGTCGATATTCCCCAAGTCTTGCCAGTGAAAATCTTGAACAGGCGGCAGATGCCTGTCAGCTTAGAACGACAGAGAGCTGAGCTAGCTGGTAGGGATTCATTATGCAAAATAGAAGTGAGGCGTGCAGACAGGACACAAGAGTAGAGAAGTGGACAACACGAACGCCGCCATCGGCCATCAGCCATCGTAAGTGATAACCATAGAAGAACCCTTGCTTTAGGTCCTAAGCACGGTTTTAAGCCCCCTTGCTTTAGGTCCTAAGCACGGTTTTAAGCCTAACATAAAACCCGTTGACGTTTGAAGCGTACCGCGCTGCATAACCAGGTTCGTCCCGGAAGAAGAACGCTCGCGCTGTATTTCGGATTGCATTGCTAGCATTAAACAATCAAATTCTCATTTTAAGACGCCTGACCCTGTCCGACCGTTAGTTGATTACTTTGTGGAGCATAAACTTAGACCAGTAATATCTGACAAGGAAGGTTATTTTTTAATTATGCCAGATGACATGTTTTCAGAAAAAGCGATTTCAGCCATAGAAAAGAATTTGCAGCCAGTCATACTCAAGCCTTCGGTAGTTAAGCAACGTGCGGTTGACCTCTTGTCAAGACATAATCTTGATAGGCTTGTCTGTAATGTCAGGAAAGCTAAATCCCTCACTTTAGAACTGTTTTACTCGGCCAAGACCCATAAGCAAGAAATTCCTTTTCGTGCTATAGTGTCAGAGAAATGGACGTGGCAGGTCTGTGTCGCTAGTTACCTACAGAACTGCTTAGCTTCACTAGTCTTTTCAGACCCCTTTTGCTTACCCAATTCTCAGGCACTAGTTCAGTATTTTAGAGAGGAAAATCCTGGTAATTGTACAGCTTTTAGTATGGATATCGAAGACCTGTATAATTCCTTGCTGCATGACGGGTTGCTAAATTCCGTAAATGAGTGCATTAAAGAACAAGTGCAAGAGTCGGCTTTTATTGACAGATGCGGTGTTTCCACGGGAGCTTTTCTGGAAATTCTTTGAAAGTACTTGAAGTCGACGCTGATTGAGTGGAGAGATGTCGTTTTTCTGCAGAAATCAGACATTTGTATTGGCTCAAAGGCTGCCCCTATTCTTAGCATCATTTACCTGAGTAAGGTTGACAACTGCTTACAGAAAGCCTTAGGTGATATCGTTATCAAGATATTTCGTTACGTTGATGATTACCTGATTTTTTGCGATATGGAGGAATTAGATTCCGCTGCTACCTCGGTAAGTGAGCAATTTAAACTTTATGGGGGAGGATTAAAGTTTACCAAGGAATTTCCTCAGCGACGCGTATTTCAGTTTCTTGACATTTCCTTGATCTTCGAACGAAATCATGTGTGTTGGCAGTACTCCTCAAGATCTTCGAAGCCGCTGCTAAATTTTCAGTCCAAGCATTCTAAATTAGTAAAAAACGGAATTGCCATGTCGTACCTTAAGTCTTCCCTCACAAGATCCTGAATGCACAAAATGAGCGCCAATTTTAATGCGCAGGTCCGGCGCCTATTAGAAGCAGGTTATCTTAGTGTAGCGGTGGCCACTGTGGCTGAGCGCCTAAAGAAGTCAGTTTCGAGAGGGACGGACTTGATTACAGAAAGCAGTAACAGCAAAAAAAATAGTAGTGGATATTCCGTATATTCATTCAGTGTCGCACAGGCTTAAAAACGTTGCTAGTAGATATGATCTTAATGTTGCTTTCACTGCTCCCAATAAGCTAGGTAAGATATCCGCTGCCGTACAGAATAAAAAGCAGCGGGTCAAAGGCAAAGAACCAACAGATATTTGTTCAGTGAAGCACAATAAGAACAACAGTTTTACTGACTGTCGTATGGGTGTGGTTTATAAAATTCCCCTTAGCTGTGGCCAGTTCTACGTAGGGCAAACGGGAAGGTGTATCAATCAGAGGCTAATGGAACATAAAAGGTCGTTAACCGGTGGATCGCCTTCTAATCTTTCGCTACATTGCCGAGATTGTAACTGCAAGCCAGAGTTAGATGAATGCGCGATATTGCACAGGCATAAGAATGAAGATACGCGTCTTATGGTAGAGGCATGGCATATCTATAATGGTGGAAGTGCGTGCGTGAGTGAGCCTTCGATTACTTTGCATAAGGAAGAGATTAAGTGCCTTAACTGTTATCTCTCACGTAGACCAGCACATGTACCCGATTGACAAGTGGTGTTACGATTCCTGAGCATGCGCAGATGAGTTTTGTGTCTTCTTTCATTTTTCGCCTCTGAGCTCCCTTCGGCGTTCGTGTTGTCCACTTCTCTACTCTTGTGTCCTGTCTGCACGCCTCACTTTTATTTTGCATAAAGATGCCTGTCAGCCGTTGTTTCACGTATGATACGTGAGGGGTCCATGATAAGTCCCTGTCGATTATGATGCCCAGAAACTTGTGCGATCGAACATGTGCTATTATATGGCCATTTATCATTACGCTGCAGTTCGTCATGGGTTTGCGCGTAAGTGGCGCTAGTGTGCATTTCTCGGAAAAAATTTCCAGGCCTCGATTCCGGAGGTAGATAGCAGTTTCGGTTGCGGCTCTCTGAATTCTCGCTCGCATCTGTAGGCGTGTTACTGCGGACGCCCATATGCAAATGTCATCGGCATACATAGATAACCTGACTGTGCTTGACACGTGCTCAAGGAGAGCAATTAGAGTTATATTAAATAACAGAGGGCTAAGTACACTGCCCTGTGGGACGCTGCGGCAGCTATAATGTAGAGAAGTATGGCCTTCCGCGGTGCTTACACAAAGGATCGCATGGACAGATAGCTCCGTATTCATTGAAACATCCGACAACCCACTCCTACGTCTGCGAGAGCAGAGCGGATGGCTTCATGCGTAACGTTGTCATGTGCCCCTTTGACGTCGATGAACAAAGAAGCGCAGAGAGGCTTACGACATTTCTCATGCTGAATATAGGTGACCGGGTCGACGACGTTATCGATCGATCATCGACCACGTCGAAAGCCCGCCATGGCATCCGGGTAGGTGTTGTGGTACTCCAAGTACCACTCCAAGCGCCCTAGGTCCATCCTCTCCATTACTTTGCCCACACAGCTCGCCAAAGCGATCGGGCGATATGACGAGAGTTCCAAGGGCGACTTGCCAGGCTTCAGCAGTGGAACAAGGCGACTTGTCTCCCAGCTTGTTGGCAGCGCACCATCTTTCCAAGATTCATTGCATCTTAAACGAGATAAACAACCTGCTTATAATGCTGGGCATTACTTCTCTCACACGAAGAATAAGGAAAGCAAATGCAGTTTTCTTTGGCTATTGCACTCCTAACACAATTCAGAAATTGGTGATAGCACCCCTCAAGCCTGTTTCACATGATGCGATTTTCGTCGCACCGGAAGTGCGATTTCCGTCGTTTGCGATGAAAATCGCAGTCGCAGTGCCGACCCCCCGATTTTCGGCTGCGACCAACCGGTTGGTCGCACAGTCGCACCGTCGCACCGATCGCTGCGATTTTCCGTCGAAATTGCGCGGAGAGCTGTCAACGGAGCTATTTCGCCGGTTTGTTTTGATGGCGTCTCGCACGAGCAGTGCAATCGCGGAGACGTGGATCGTCGAATTAGGTACGTGCGCGAATTAAGGGAGAATAAAAAACTTGTACAGATTGCATTCTCCTATTGCTATGCGTTTGTTGACACGCTACACAGCAAATGAAGTGCATTTTCACGTTTGCTTCGTGCGCCTTTGCGAGTTGTCAGTCCTAGGAGGTGTTCGATCCCAAGCAGACGACGAGGTCGTCACAATTTTCTTTTGTTGAGTAGCATGCAAAAATCGCGCTTACGGAGCAGCTTGAATTATTTCAACCTCGGCAAGGGCAAATGACAAGACAGCAAAGTACCCGAAGTTTCTACGTTGCGCTGAACGCGGTACCGTTCAGTTGCATTTTCTTGTCGGTTTTCAAGCATGAATTTCCCGATTCATCTTGAAAGCTTATCTTGCCTCTTATTAAATTTGACAGAGCAAAAGTGTAGGCTATCGTAATGAATTTGCTACGGTAGTATTAAATCCGTGGCTTGAATAAAATATTACATGCACGTTAAGTTGCACCTCTTCTCTGGAGATTTTTTTTTCTTGCACAGAAACCAATAAACATAGGCTATGTTGCGGACTTTGTATCCTTACTGCATCTGTATGAACACTTGCTCTGCAAGGTAATTAACTGTACAGCTAGCAGATTAATTAAATTGCTTGCTATAGAGGCAAAGTGACAACGTACCCTCCAGCACAATTATGTAGAACTCGTGCAACAATGCGAAAAGCAGGCAAACGGCCTGTTCTTGTGGGGATAAACAGTATAAAACGACACGCTGAAGAAAAGTAAATCAAAACTGTGCAGTGAAGTCAGCCAGCACAAGCAGTTCTTGCACATTCACAGCGGATCAAGTGTGCAGAAACATGCCTTCCATGTTTCTAGTAAGTTTCTAATAAGTTTGTGATCACATATATTAGTGTGTAAATCCATATAACGATATCCGCTGCGATTATTATTTTTATAAGTAATGAAATACCATGCTACTTGCAAGAACATATATCACCCAAGGATTTCAGAACAAATTTCTGCATTTCAACTATACACAATATGTGGCTTATTCAATAAAAGACCATAAACTGGGCTTTTTTGCCATGACAAATTTATTCCAAACTTTACTTACATACAGGCAAGAAAAAAAATTATAGACAGAAATATTGTTCTTCAATTTCTTCACCTGCCACTGTGGCTATAGCATTCTGCTGCTAACACAAGGCGAGGGGTTGATTTGCCAGCCATGGAAGTCGCATTTCGATGGGAGTTGTAGGTGAGAAAAAAAGCTCTTGCACTTAGATTTAGTTCATCACCTTTTATTGAACCCTTACACTTCAAAATACTATTGCATAGGGGGGCATGCTTATGCAAAATCTAACACCAATAGAAAGCAAAGGGCAGAATTGTAAAACAACCATCTTTCGTGATAACTCGAGTGTGTAAATATTCATTGCATCGATATGTATTGTTCAACAGCACTGCACAAATAAGCATGAGCAGGTGTAGCAAGTACTCTGTCAGGAAGCTGGTTCTACAGATGTATAAAAGGCATGAATGCTCATACTACGTCGCACACATAGCACAAAGAAAACCTTTTTCGAGAGTTGTCCCTTCTGGCAGATATGAGTGGGACATAAGCAGCAGAAACTTTATTGCAGGACATTGTGTAATACCGCTTATGAAAGAGTGAAGAGAGTGAAAAGGCTTTTCACAGCAGTACCTCATGCTGCTCTAATAAGAGGAACGATAAGCAAAAACATTTCTGGTAGAGCACTTAAACAGCAACTTTCTGAAAGACAGAAAATTTCAGGTGAGAGTTGGAGGTACATTTGGCGCACACACACCAACAACACGGGCATACTACAAGAAACACTACAGCCTATGGTGTATTACAGTCCATGGGAAAGCTATCTTATACAGAAATCAAGAATGATGCAACAAGCCCTCGACAACAATGCAGACTTTCTTGGCCAGTCTGGCCTCTCGCTTTCTGATAAGTCAGCTCATATGGACGTCGGAAAAAAAAAGAAAGACTAGAATCAAGAACTACCCAAGATTGCACATTGTGATCCACATAGCTGGACAAATATGCCCGCAAGTCAACATCCACAAATCCTCAGCTAGTGTAAGCCTGTGACGGCAGAGCCAGCACGTGGGTTAAACAATTATGCAATGCCTGGACGCAACTTCCACACCTGATGAAAACAATAATCTCGAAATAATGGGGGTGGACTAGTGCATACTATAGAAAATCGCAGATGCTGTGCTTGTGTCCAAGGTATGGCACGGTATGAATTACCAGCAGCACACAAAAAAAGACAACTCATCGAATACAGGCATCGGGTAGTAATAACAGGTCTTTCCAACTGTACCATGCTTGATGACCTCTATGAAAAAGAGCTGACGAACAAGCTCCTAGACGGAGTAGAGTTGCAGCCTGCAGCACAAATTCTTTGTCTCAAGAGCTCAGAACCTCGTCCCAAGATACTATGCCAGCTAGCATACGAGATGCAAAGACGACTACCCCTCCCTTCAGAAACACAACCTCGGGAGTACCTGAACTTGAAACACAACAGGCCCATACCGTGGAATATGGGGGCAAACAATTAGGGATGGAGACTATATGCAACTGCCAAACACACAGAGGAGGTTGCTAATCATGAAGATGCAAGCAAACATAAGGCACATATAGTACACTGATCTGGCAATACCAGTGTAATAGTAGTATGACACTACATAAAACTAAACGCCATATAAGTGAGTACCATTCCAGGTCATCCTACACCTAGAAAAGCTGAACTGAAGGCAATCAAAGCAGCACTTGTAGTGCAGATTACACCCTGCATGGATTCACCAGAAACTGTCTGGGCCTGCACATCACACAAAATTGTCGGGAAAATCAGGAGATTGACACGCGACTTGCAAGCACATAGCCAGAAATTAAATTACAGAATACATAGCCATGCAGATATTTCAGGAAACAAGCGGGCTTATAAGCCTGACATAATAACTGAAAACTAGATGAGTTTGTGTATATTCATTATTAACTAAAGTGCTACAGATAGACAACAGACAAGAAAGAAGTACTCGGTGTGTTCACTTCGTTCCTGTCCATCGAATTTCTCTTGCAGTGTAGTTAATGAATTCATAAGGCTGCACAGGAGAAGAATGATACCTCTGCCCAAGGGCCCGATGTCACATCCAAATCCACGCGTGTGCACACACACACACAAATGTTGCAAGAGTGCATAGCATGAAGCAGTATCAACAGGATGACACTAGATATGGATGAGGACGAACTTTCAACTGAGGTTCATTTGTAAAAATGTGGCGAGTTATATAAATTAGCACAAAAAAAAGGACAATGAGCAAAACGAGAACAAGGTGAAAGAAGGAGCCAACGTTTCGACAAGTGGACTTGTCTTCTTCAAGGTCCACGTGTGAAAACGTTGGCTCCTACTTTCACCTTGTTCTCATGTTGCTCATCGTCTTGAATTTCCATCTCCTGCCTTCCCCGAGTTTTCCCCAGAAAAAGAAAGACATCTTTGAAGGATAGATAAAAATTGGTGCTTGATACAGGCAAACATAAATAAAGATGCTACAGAAAGAAAATATAGAAAAATTCCAAGTGCAGGAAAAAAAATCATTACAATTGCCAATCCTGCATGCCAGCACCTTTCAAGAAACACTGCTGTTATTCCAATAGACGGACTGACAGCTTGTTTATGCAAGCACATTCTTCCAGTTCCATGCCACTGGGAAAAAAATGAGTTTCCTGAAGGTAGCCACATGCACACTTGATGATCACAATGTTTTTTTTTTCCCTGGACTTGTATATCTATATGTATTTTCTCCCTTTCCTGCTTTTATGTTTGGTTTCATCAAGCACTAGTCTTTATCAGGTTTTATTGCTGTACTACTTTGTGGTAACCTTTATAGATCACTGCATTTTCACAATAAACCTTTTAATCAGAAGTTAGCATACCCTGTTCTTACTGCTTCACACTGTACATTCTTGCTACATTGGCCAAATAAAAGATTTTATAAGGTATCATGAGGGCCATTAAAGTGACTTGTTGCAGTCTAAAAAAAAACGAATAGCCTGGCTGCAGATGGCACCAGAGAACACATAGGACAAACAAGAAAACCGAGATGATCTAGCAACCAAAAGTTTAATGTACACACGGAGTAAATGCTCGCTGACAAGCAATAGACAGAACACGCACAAAAAGGAGAATCAAAAATTCATGTGTGTTTCCCGAGAGGAAATGCTTCCATTTCTAACGGAGGCCGTGCTGACAAAATTAACCCAGCATTTTTAGATCTACAGCTTGCGTAATTTCTCTAGGCAGCTGATCTGCACAGAATGCTAGCTTCTTCCTCTACAATGCACGCTCAGATGTGGAGAGTGCATTGTAGAGGAAGAAGCTAGCATTCTGTGGAGATCGGCTGCCTAGAGAAATTATGGATGCTGTAGATGCAAACACACTGGGAGAATCTTGTGTCAGCATGGCCACTGTTACACTTTCAGAGATGGATGCGTTTCCTGTTGGAATCTGTATGGACACACATCAGATCTTGCTTCTGCTTCGGTTTATTCGGTTTTAAATTCGGTTTAAATTCCTTTTAAATTCGGTTTATTGCTTGTCGAACAGCGTTTACTCGGCATGTTCAATAAACTTTCATATATTAATACACCTCATGATTGCCTTGGTTTCTAGCAGAAAGGTGTTCATTCTTTTTACAGTGAAGCTGTATATGCCTAGGCGAAACACTCATGGTCCGATCCCAAAAACCCTAGTGTAGGGGTATGAGCCATTGTTTAAGGGGGTGTGAGCCATCGCATTCGTCTTACATGATGGACGGCGACATTTCTTTTTGGGTAGACAGAAATGCTTATGCATTTCAAACATACATTTATCTGCGTATTATTGCAGGGAAGGGACACAGAGGGGGACGGGGTTAATACAAGATCATGATGTCATTATTATCTCACAGCAAAGGTGTGGTGGGCCATTGGCTAGACCGATAGTGACGTCGTTTCTCTCTAGCAGCAGAGCATGCGTGCAGCAGTCTCTTTCCGACTTCCCAATAGGTTCGAAAATGTGTCCCTGTATTTAATTAAATGAAATGTGCAGCCCCAGTGTGTCACTTCGTAACTGCAGTGCATAACTGAGTCATAAACATTATGATTAATGCATTAAAAAACACAAGTGTGTAACATAATTCAGAAAGACTTTGATGGACCCGCTGGAATACCACAATGAACCACTCATTGCACTTTCCATGATAGTGATCTTGCAAAGTGCAATGTGTGGCATTCCAAATAAACAATGTGATAAACCCAAGCCAAACATGTGCATAACCTCATTAAGAAACACAGACATAACCAATAATATAGAAAGACTTGAATAAACCATTGAAATTAACCCAGTGATAAACACCGGGGCTGCACATTTCAGCTTTGCTGGTTTACTGTCTGTACAGGGTGCACGGGCAGTAACTTTTTCTGTTATTGTTTGTTAAGTATTGTATAATGTTGTGCCAGTAAAACACGGACTAGTTGGTGCAATGTATTGGCACTGCTTTTTTTGATGTTTTTTTTATGTTGTGCCCTTCTTCCTTCTGTAGCTACTTTTCTATTCCCCCTCGCATAATACTCCAACCTTGCAGCCTGCGAGGTATATAAATAAATATGTATATAAGCACATGTCATTCATTTATCTGCATATACCTCGCATCATTTCTTGCTCAACAAACGTCACTGCATTGATGTCTCGCAGCGTGCATCTACATTAACTGCCATTTGGTTTCGGTATGGTTTGTGAACAGTGTAATGCATAAAAATTACATTACATTAAGGTTGTGACCTATGCGGTGCATAAGCAAACCTTGCAAAAGATGACATGTTGGATTGTTGAAAATAAGACAAATTGTATATATCGCAGTTACTTTAACAGTATTTAATTGACCACTTGACAAAAACTTCACTTCGCATAGATTCCAACACGTACACTGAATCTGCAGTTTTCTTCTTTGCTTATTAATGCAGTCGTTACTGCATGGCCACATTGTAGATTTGAAAACAAAGTGAAATAAATTTGTTTGTTGCAATATAACAATATGTGTAGATCACTGCGATTGTAACACAAAAACTTGATACAAACATGCACACTATAGGATGCAGATAAATGCTCAGGACAAACTCCAGAATGTTTGCATCCGGATACTTATGAAAGTGAACAGTTTCACTCCATGGCTGTCAATGAGAGGGAGAGAGAAAACTTAATTGTGTTCGTAGAACAAAAATGCATTGATAAGCTTAGACATATAGTCATTGCTTAACACTTTCGAAATGAATAATTATAGCTTGCTATCGACATTGAAGCAGCCTTTCGACAGCAAGAAAAGGAATAAGTTTCTCCAGCTCTGAACATTGAACTGCAGGAAATGCAAGCAGGCATAAAATTCTGCCAATATAATCTGTTTAGGAATACCAAATTGGAATAAACACTGAGGCTTGCATTTGTTCTTTCTCTGGCTGAGCAATCTAGTTTTAAATGACTCCCGTAAACACGTCGTAACAATGTTCATCTAATACAGGTTAAATGCATGACTAGCTTAAGAAATCCGGATGATTGCTATAAATTACAGTGAAGAATCTATAATATCTAATAACATTAATATTATAATAATAATATTTATTTCCACAAAACAGGCTAACCTTGAGAGGCGTGCGAGGCTGAGCAGAAAGCTGAAAAATTCTACGGCAAGTCCGCCTGCCGTGGGCCTACGATCCTGCATTATGAATAGCGCGTATTGATATGGTCTTCTTGTTAGAAGTTCCTAGTATACTACCAGCGCGAGACACGGGACAACAAAGTGGACGAGAAGCGTGTCTTTTAGAATGCTATGTTACAACGTACAGGTTTTTACAAAAGTGACGGTAACTGCTCGAAACATTTGATGCGTCGGCTTTTGCGCCTTTAGAAATATTTAGAGAGGGCTCCCATATATACATTCGCAGCGCGAGCGCGGCGATGGACGAACCAGGCTAGCGCTAAGGTTGAATTTCACAACACAATTTTCATTCCACGTCGTAATCACACAGATCGTTTGAGGCTTCGTTCAGGGGCACACGCGGGCGTTCGGGTTGGTGCTTCTTGTTGCGTTTGGCGTAAGAATATGGCTAGGAGCAGGCACCACATATGCGCAATGACGGGCAATATACACGCATCATTTCTCCAGAAGCTGACGCCGAGCACGGGTAGCGCGAGGATCTTGTTGGGCTGACACGACAACTTCGTGGCAGCCGAATTCCGAATACTGCATATACGGTGAGGGTAGCTATATGAACTTGTCGATAGGTCATCTTGTATATTGTTGTGGCGCAGGCAGAACGAAACGGTCATAGAAGGTAGATAAAATAACACACAGCGCTGAACCATAGAATAAAGAATCGCTGAACCACCTACGAACAGCTGTTTACGTGCGCGCTGTCGCACTGAACTACAGAAACCGCCGTCGCGCACTCCGAAACAAATGTTAACTTCAACACGTTTTTAAATTACAAAACAAGCATATTATTTGCTCCTAATAAAGAAAAGTCAACAATATTATAAGTTAGACGTTTTATTCATTACAATAAAATAATTGTGCAACGTGTGCCATGAAACCTGGCAGTAAGCAACCCTGGGAATCGCACCAGTCGCATTGTTAAAATCGCAATCATGTGAAATGGGCCCTCTAAAAATCGCTCTGCGACGCGTGCGACAGCACCGATTTTCGTCGTTCCAGTCGCAGCATGTGAAACAGGCATCAGACTGTGCCATGACGCTTTGCAGATTGGCCAACGCATGACCGGTACGTTCATAATGGGAACAGCGCGAACAAGACGACGATGGAGTGAAAGGACACAGGACGACCGCTCACTCACAACTATGTCAAAGAGTTTATTCAGACAACGCATGCTACAGTTGCCTAGGGCGCAGACCAAAAGGCAAGTGGATGCCCGACAAGGAGTCTGCGCCCTTCTTGCTCCCATTCGAGAGAACAAGACATTCAGCGCATAAAATAAACACTAAACGAGATGGAAATACAGAGTGGTTGGTTAACATTGAAACTGTAGTTATTTCATATTGAACATTTATGTACAATTGAAAAATACCATAAGAAACAACAGAAAAAACAAAAGGAGTGGTCATGCCTTCAGTGACAACATATACATAGTGATGCTATTTTTGAAAGCTTTGAATGCTTTACTTTCCTCGATAATGTTTACAGCAGGATGGTGATCCATTAAGAAAGTGGAAATTCTGTAGCTAAGTTTCTGGGTGCCGTAGTTCGTACGTATTTTTTCCTCATTATAACATATGTGCCGGGTGTTGTAGGTGTAAACTACTTTTACTGAAACAAACATCAGGTACATAAGCGACACATGCGATCACATGGTCAATCGAGGAACGCACAACCGGGCGACGTGTATACAGGGCATCTGTTGCCGTATCGACCTATGTAGGTACGTTAATTACTGCTGAGAAAGCGCGATCGAAGGCTGGCACCACGTGCCCTTACGTGCCCACGTGGCACCGTACGCGTGCACATATGTACTGATTTCTAATCAAATGAGACAGCAACGAGACATGTGTAATGGAAAGTTAAGATGATATCAAAGATGAAAGAACTTCCATGCATAGCCAATAATTTTTTTTTTGTATTTGCAAGATTAAAATGTCATCTCCATCAGGCCACCCTCTGTCTCACGTTTAGAAAATCGGCTTCTTTTTTTGAAAGATCGATTGAAGGCGCGCTAACACAAGCGCTCTCCAAGCTAGCGATCTTCGCCGCTTCAATAATCTCACGTGTTGTTAAGGAAAGTTAAGATGATATCGAAGATGAAAGAACGGCCATGCATAGCCAATACATTTTTTTGTATTTGCAAGATTAAAATTTCATCTCCATCAGGCCACCCTCTGTCTCACGTTTAGAAAATCGACTTCTTTTTTTGAAAGATCGATTGAAGGCGCGCTAACACAAGCGATCCCCAAACTAGCGATCTTCGCCGCTTCAATAATCTTACGTGTTGTTTGCGCTGGGCTTCTTCCTACCACCGTGCACTGTTTATAAATGGGACTGCATCCATGTTTTCTGCAGAGAAAAGTCAGGTGCCCCAATCCTCCAGTCCGCACATTATTTGCGTGTTCACGCAACCTGTCATTTACGCACCTTCTCATTCGGCCGATGTACTTTTTGCCGCACGACAGGGGCAGTTTATAGACGATATTGTTCTCACAATGAACGTAGCATTCCTTGTGATTTGTCCGGCAACTAAGCTTCTCAGAACCACAGTAGCTGGCCTTGCACAAGTTGGACAGCTTGATTGGCGCTTAAAAGATGACGATTACATTTGCGTAATTGCCAATCTTCTTCAGTCTGTGCGAGATATCGTGGATGTACGGTATTATTGCGCGTTTCTGCTTCACTCACGCATTTTCCGGTGAAGTAAACTGCTCATCCTGTCGGCCGCGTGCTGCGGTCTTAAGGATACCATCGGCCACATCTGTGATGATATGCTGCGGGAACCCGGCCTGTTTCAGGCGATCCACTTGCGCCAGAAAACTGGACAAACACTTGTGAGGACATGAGCGGCGAAGCGCATGCATTAGGGTTGACTTTGCGATCCCCCTTCTTACCAACTTAGAGTGGCCCAATGCAAATGGCAGTAGCGGTTTGTTCGCCCTTGGTTCATATGAGCAGCCCACCTGGTGTCCCTCAAAAAACATTCTTATATCGAGAAATCGCAAAGTACCATCCTGTGGCGTTTCATATGCGTAACAGTGAGCGGTTGTAAAGACTTGTTGAAAAGATCTAGCACTTGCGTGACATCAAGACAAAGCTCCCCGCTAGCACTTGAATCGAGAAGCACAAGGTAGTGGTCAACGTACCTATACACCTTTTTCTAATTTGGCATCCAGTATCCTGTGTACACGAGCAAGATAAAGGTCACTTAACATTGCCGCAATGCGGGAACCAGTGCAAATTCCATGTTTTTCAAGATAAACACTTCCATCGCCCTTGGAGAACGTCGAGCGCAGTTGTATGGACAATAGTTCAAGAAAACCCTGTGTAGATATGCAGATGGTGTTTACAAACTTCGGTTCATCGTAAGCATCAATAGCCTCTTGAAAGCATACTAATAACTCATCATGTGGCAGTGAATAATATAGATCTTTTACATCTATAGAGAAAGCTTTCAAATTACTGCTTACATGCGTCTTCAGGTAACGTATTAGGTCTTCTGAGTTCATGGTCAGAAAAGGATCATTCACTGCAAGCAACTTCAACTTGCGTTGAAGAAAAAGGCCTACGTGGTGTGTGTTACCTATACATATGTGTACCGCTTCGTGGAATAAAACAATTGTTGGAAGTTAGCGCTGTGTCCGCGTCTTGCCACTGTCTTTCGTCCCTTTTCGTACGCTAAAAAAAACTCAGTTATGGAATAGCAATACGCCCTAACCTACGATCTTTCATGTTCCATAAATAGTACTGCGCTTCCCTCAAGCTCAACACTCTCGTCCTCTGCACGGCAGCCTGCCTCAGATGGAGCGGCGCAGCATCAGCGAAGGGACGAAGCTCAGTCAACGGTGCTTACAACGCCCAGCACCTATCCATATCTGCCCGCTCCAACGACACTTCAAGATCTCGATCGGCGTCTTGAAAAGCGTATGGCGCAAATAGAAAAGTCCATCCATCAAAGCGTCCAACAGCTTATTAACCGGGCCGCAGAAACATGCATCCGCACCATCATGGAACGTATCATGTTTTCCGGCACTCTCCCTTTTGGCACAACGCCTCTGACAACCGCAGGAGCACCTAGAATGCGTACGCCTTGGGTGCCATCAAGCTCCCTTGCTTCTGACGCAACAAAGCCTCAACTAGTCTGGCTCTTTAACATCACCACCATGGGCAACTGTCCTGCAGTGGAATTGTTCTCTTCCTAACAGGGCTGATATGATCGCCCAGTTCTCCAGCAAGCGAGACAACATCAGTCCATTGGTAATCATCATCATCATCATCAGCCTGGTTACGCCCACTGCAGGGCAAAGGCCTCTCCCATATTTCTCCAACAACCCCGGTCATATACTAATTGTGGCCATGCCGTCTCTGCAAACTTCTTAATCTCATCCGCCCACCTAACTTTCTGCCGCCCCCTGCTGCGCTTCCCTTCCTTTGGAATCCAGTCCGTAACCCTTAATGACCATCAGTTATCTTCCCTCCTCATTACATGTCCTGCCCATATGCCCATTTCTTTTTCTTGATTTCAACTAAGATGTCATTAACTCGCGTTTGTTCCCTCACCCAATCTGCTCTTTTCTTATCCCTTAACGTTACACCTATCCTTCTTCTTTCCATAGCTCGTTGCGTCGTCCTCAATTTGAGTAGAACCCTTTTCGTAAGCCTCCAGGTTTCTGCCCCGTAGGTGAGGACTGGTAAGACACAGCTATTATACACTTTTCTCTTGGGGGATAATGGCAACCTGCTGTTCATGATCTGAGAATGCCTGCCAAACGCACCCCAGCCCATTCTTTTTCTTCTGATGATTTCCGGCTCATGATCCGGATCCGCAGTCACCAACTGCCCTAAGTAGATGTATTCCTTTACGACTTCCAGTGCCTCGCTGCCTATTGTAAATTGCTGTTCTCTTCCGAGACTGTTAAGCATTACTTTAGTTTTCTGCAGATTAATTTTTAGACCCACTCTTCTGATTTGCCTTTGCAGGTCAGTGAGCATGCATTGCAGTTGGTCCCCTGAGTTACTAAGCAAGGCAATATCATCAGCCAATCTCAAGTTACTAAGGTATTCTCCATTAACTTTTATCCCCAATTCTTCCCAATCCAGGTCTCTGAATACCTCCTGTACACAGGCTGTGAATAGCATTGGAGAGATCGTATCTCCCTGCCTGACGCCTTTCTTTATTGGGATTTTGTTGCTTTCTTTATGGAGGACTACGGTGGCTGTGGAGCCGCTATAGATATCTTTCAGTATTTTTACATACTGCTCGTCTACACCCTGATTCCGCAATGCCTCCATGACTGCTGAGGTTTCGACAGAATCAAACGCTTTCTCGTAATCCATTTGGTAATTGTCCTTCAAGAAGTCAACGGCTCTGGGCTGAGAATAATGGGCTATGACGGCTACGCTCCGTCTGTAGACGTCGCTGAGCCCACGAAGACACATTGTACATACGACGGGGAACTACACACGTACAATTAGACACGCAACCGTGGCGCAGCGCTATTCTTAGCGTCGTCGGTGGCCGGTTAGAAGTCTCATCACAGCGTACAATGCTCATCTTTTGCGTCTACGTGGTTCCCGAGAACACAAGGAATAAGGCCGATAGGGCACTCGTCGAGCTGTGCTTCATCTCCCACTTTACGAAGCTTTATCCGCAAGACACCATGTTGTCGTGCGGGGACTTTACCTCGCAGCACGTCGCCTGCGGATACAACAAATGCAGCCCGCGAGGCGGCGCATCATGCAAGGTACCTCGGAGTACGGGATGACACTCCTCAACACGCCTCAAGCACACAGGAGGCTGGGACAAACAGATCAAGCAGACACATCAACAGATGTTACCTGGAGTACTAGTCCACAGCTATGTCGATGGGTGGTGCGGGACGATTGCGTGGGAAGCGACCACTTTCCTATACTCATACGCTTTCGCACAGGCCATGCCAATACGAAGATGAAGCCACACGCCACTATACGGCTAAGCGACATAACGCACTGGGAGAAATACCGCGAGTTATTGCAGCAGCAGTCTCCAGCCAAGAACATTGGCAATTTGGTATCACAGCTATGCCCAGCAAAGCGAAGAGCCACGAAGCACTTACAGGTTCCTTCTCACCGCCCAGAGCCTGATAGACACCTGCTCACCTTATAGAATACAAGGCACAGGATTCTCGCCCAGTACAGGCGGTCTGGTCGCGCTGCGCACCACAAATCACGGTTGCGCAAAATGCAGCGTTTAATTGAAGAATGTACGACTACGCTCGCGTCACAGAGCTGGATGGCAATTTGCGAATCCATCAATGGCCAGACTCAGACGGTTTGGGCCATGCAGCGCTCTCGGCCAGCGCAAAACCAACAACGGCGCGACTCATGTGGCCCTCAGCGAAGGCATCAGCGCTCAGAAACTTGCCGAACAGGCAGCTGAAGGGTTTTTCGCGCAGACGTCTCGCCCCGCAGACACATACCAGATGAATGCCCAATCTGAATGTAGCGAACCACTTAACAGCCCCTTTACCATGATCGAGCTGGAGCACACCTTGCAGCCCCCCCCCCCCCTCCGAACTTTTTTCGTACTGTCCATGCATCACCGACCAAAACAACCGCTGGCGCCGGAAATCATTCTGGATTTTGTCTAGAATGTCTTTTTCCCGCTCGAAAAAAACATCTGAGCGCGTACATTGCGAACTCGGGCTGGATTTCGCGGCAGCGCCTATGCACCGGGTGTCACATAACGGAAGGAGCGCCATCCGAGCACAAAATTCCAAGGGCATTTTGATGGCGAGTGGGCTCGTTGCGGAATCTCGCGGAGGCTGCGGCATCTACGGAGGGCATGGATTTCACTTCTGAAACTTTATAGGTATAAAGTTCTCATAAACTTTTGGTGCGAAAGGTGCATTGACATTTCTAAAGTCGCGCTTTAGATTTTCAATTCCAGAACTTTGTGGGTTTAATGTTGTTATAAAAATTTGACGCCAAAGGTGCACTGATATTCTAAAGTCGAACATCGGAGCATACAAGGAAACCAGCCAAATCAACACACCATCAGACAAGTTGACAAAGCACGCAGCAAGGTCCGATGAGACGAAGCGTTGTGGTGGTTCATTTGTGTAGTCATATCACAGAAAAAGATATCAACGTTTTTTTTTTTCACCTGCGCCAAAGAATCCATGTGAAGACACTAAAGCCAGCAAAGGTAACTACGTCCTTATTTATCATTTTATTTTGACTTTTATTCGCGAGGACACATGAGCCTTTTCAATTTCATTGTTCTCGCTGCCCGCGGGCTGCCAGAGCCAGCCAGAGCACAGGTGTTTTTCTCGTGTTGCCCCGACGACAGCGCGGCGCACTTCGGTGCGCGTTCGTTTAGCGCGCGCGCGCGTGCGTGGATTTTCGCCTTTGAAAGTTTTGGAGACCGTCTGGCTGGCAGACAAGAAAAACAAACAATGCATGGTCGCTCGCCGCCATCACTGCTGGGACTCGATGGACTTAAAGGCTTTCGCTTTAGTGCAACCCCTCCGCAAAGTCTTGTCTCGCCGGTGTAGGATACCGAGCATTATGCGTATGGTTCTCTGTGTACCAAGCGTCTCACGTTTTCTTCGATATGTAGTCCGTAGCCACATTAGGTGCCCAAAGTAGGCATTCGATTGTGGCCAACATACTTTCTTTTGCGTTTTTTCATTTCGCTGCCTTCGCCCCCCCCCCCCCCCCCCACACACAATGACATTGTTGTGGCGCAGCGAATTGTCCATGGTGAAAGTTGTGATTTTGTTACTTCTCTTGCGGAAAGGAATGGGCCACAGGACGCTTCAGTTGCCCGATATTCTCATTATATTATTGCGATAGCAATTATATGGACACTCACACTCCCTGCAGGCTCATTCCTGCCGTTGCCCTCAAGTTCAAGGGCGACAACGTGACGGCGTGCCGCATCCTGTATGTACAAGTGAATGGGCGTGGGTGGCTAGCATGGGTGAGCCGACGATGGTGGCTCAGTCTTGTGTGCGCAAGGGAAAAAAGCGGGGAGGAAGCGCGGTTCCTTCCGTCGCACGCGATACATCAGGGGGAGTGGAAGGAGAGTGGGGGGGGGGGGGTGCTTTGGATACGGTGGTCGGTGAATCTGTGATTGCGCAACATAGAACCCTTTTCGTAAGCCTCCAGGTTTCTGCCCCGTACGTGAGTACTGGTAAGACACAGCTATTATATACCTTTCTCTTGAGGGATAATGGTAACGTGCTGTTCATGATCTGAGAATGCCTGCCAAACGCCCCCCAGCCCATTCTTATTCTTCTGATTATTTCCGTCTCATGATCCGGATCCGCCGTCAATACCTGCCCTAAGTAGATGTATTCCCTTACGACTTCCAGTGCCTCACTACCTATTGTAAATTGCTGTTCTCTTCCGAGACTGTTAAACATCACTTTAGTTTTCTGCAGATTAATTTTTAGACCCACTCTTCTGCTTTGCCTCTTCAGGTCAGTGAGCATGCATTGCAATTGGTCCCCTGAGTTACTAAGCAAGGCAATATCATCAGCGAATCGCAAGTTACTAAGGTATTATCCATTAACTTTTATCCCCAATTCTTCCCAATCCAGGTCTCTGAATACCTCTGTAAACACGCTGTGAATAGCACTGGAAAGATCGTATCTCCCTGCCTGACGCCTTTCTTTATAGCGATTTTGTTGCTTGCTTTATGGAGGACTACGGTCGCTGTGGAGCCGCTATATATATCTTTCAGTATTCTTACATACGGCTCGTCTACACCCTGATTCCGTAATGCCTCCATGACTGCTGAGGTTTCGACAGAATCAAACGCTTTCTCATAATCAATGAAAGCTATATATAAGGGTTGGTTGTATTTCGCACATTTCTCTATCACCTGATTGATAGGGTGAATATGATCTATTGTTGAGTAGCCTTTACGGAATCCTGCCTGGTCCTTTGCTTGACAGAAGTCTAAGGTGTTCCTGATTCTATTTGCGATTACCTTAGTAAATAGTTTGTAGGCAACCGACAGTAAGCTGATTGGTCTATGATTTTTCAAGTCTTTGGCGTCCCCTTTCTTATGGATTAGGATTATGTTAGCGTTCTTCCAAGATTCCGGTACGCTCGAGGTCATGAGGCATTGCGTATACAGGGTGGCCAGTTTCTCTAGAACAATCTGTCCACCATCCTTCAACAAATCTGCTGTTACCTGATCCTCCCCAGCTGCCTTCCCCCTTTGCATATCTCCCAAGGCTTTCTTTACTTCTTCCGGCATTACCTTTGGGATTTCGAATTCGTCTAGACTATTTTCTCTTCCATTATCATCGTGGGTGCCACTAGTACTGTATAAATCTCTATAGAACTCCTCAGCCACTTGAACTATCTCATCCATATTAGTGATGATATTGCCGGCTTTGTCTCTTAACGCATACATCTGATTCTTGCCAATTCCTAGTTTCTTCTTCACTGTTTTTAGGCTTCTTCCGTTCCTGAGAGCATGTTCAATTCTATCCATATTATACTTCCTTATGTCAGCTGTCGTACGCTTGTTGATTAACTTCGAAAGTTCTGCCAGTTCTATTCTAGCTGTAGGGTTAGAAGTTTTCATACATTGGCGTTTCTTGATCAGATCTTTCGTCTCCTGCGATAGTTTGCTGGTATCCTGCCTAACGGAGTTACCACCGACTTCCATTGCACACTCCTTAATGATGCCCACAAGATTGTCGTTCATTGCTTCAACACTAAGGTCCCCTTCCTGAGTTAAAGCCGAATACCTGTTCTGTAGCTTGATCTGGAATTCCTCTATTTTCCCTCTTACCGCTAACTCATTAATCGGCTTCTTATGTACCAGTTTCTTCCGTTCCCTCCTAGGTCTAGGATAATTCGAGTTCTTTCCATCCTGTGGTCGCTGCAGCGCACCTTGCCGAGCACGTCCACATCTTGTATGATGCCAGGGTTAGCGCAGAGTATGAAGTCTATTTCATTTCTAGTCTCGCCGTTCGGGCTCCTCCACGTCCACTTTCGGCTATCCCGCTTGCGGAATAAGGTATTCATTATCCGCATATTATTCTGTTCCGTAAACTCTACTAATAACTCTCCCCTGCTATTCCTAGTGCCTATGCCATATTCCCCCACTGCCTTGTCTCCAGCCTGCTTCTTGCCTACCTTGGCATTAAAGTCGCCCATTAGTATAGTGTATTTAGTTTTCACTCTACCCATTGCCGATTCCACGTCTTCATAGAAGCTTTCGACTTCCTGGTCATCATGACTGGATGTAGGGGCGTAGACCTGTACAATCTTCATTTTGTACCTCTTATTAAGTTTCACAACAAGACCTGCCACCCTCTCAATAATGCTATAGAATTCCTGTATGTTACCTGCTATATTCTTATTAATCAGGAATGCGACTCCTAGTTCTCTTCTCTCCGCTAAGCCTCGGTAGCACAGGACGTGCCCACTTTTTAACACTGTATATGCTTCTTTAGGCCTCCTAACTTCACTGAGCCCTATTATATCCCATTTACTGCCCTCTAATTCCTCCAATAGCACTGCTAGACTCGCCTCACTAGATAACGTTCTAGCGCTAAACGTTGCCAGGTTCATATTCCAATGGCGGCCTGTCCGAATCACTGGCTCCGGACACTTGGTTAGCTTATCCCCATATCACCCCCGATTCAGTTTCGCCCAGCCCCATTTCACACCCGTGGTTAGGATGGCCCACCCCCCATATCCCCCCCCCCCAAATTTAGGTTCTTCCACCCCCCTATCATACCCAAATCCAGGCTGGCCCACCCCCCCTATTCTCCCAAACTTAGGCTTACCCCCACCTATATCACCTCAAGTTTAGGTTGGGCCACCCCCATTTCAGCCTAAAATTCAGCTTGGCTCATTACCATTTCACCCCAAATTAAGGTTGGGCCACTCCCATATGACTACCTAATTCAATTTGGCCCGTTCCTGTATCACGCCCAAATTTATGCTGACGCCAATTCCAATTTCATGTTGGCCACCGCAACCCTTTTTACAAAGACCTATGTATTCATCTGGGAAATGCGTCGTTTTTTGGCGTTACAGACACGATTTGCACGATCTTGCTACCAAATTCCTGGGGTACTCGCCAATGAATGCTGCGCATTAAAAGCAACTGCACCGAACGAGCGACGCCATATGTTGATCCTAAATACTGACGGCTAGCCAAGCTAGTTTCTCTGTAGAGCACCCGGGGAGACACAGCACGGGACATTTATTCAAATGGGTTTTTTACGGCCACACCTACGGATTCATACCACTTGGTTGTAGGGAACACATTAACAGTAGCTATTAATCCAAACACTGCGCATCTTCTTCCTAGTTGGTGCATTTCTTATTTGGATGAATCCTTAGAAATAATTAACGTTCGGATAGCGACTCAGCTTAGCACACCCTATGTTCTGCACGAATGTTGCATAGGAATGGCATTGGCCACCGGGTGGCACTGTGGCCCAGGTGGACCTCATTCGCTCGGAGTATGTGCCATTAAGGACAGGCGAAAGCCGAAGAAAACGGACCTTCCAGAAGAACGCAATAAGAATAGCCATTTTGTTCTCCCAGGTTCCACGCTACAAAGCACGAAAGTTTCTTTTTTTTTTTGCATAACACAAAGCTATGCGCAAGCTTCTAGTTATGATGTCCAATGAATAAAATCTTCATAAATGCGATGACTTAAAAAATGAACACGACACTGCTATGTTTTAGGAAGGAAAAATAGAAAACATAATATTTCAAGAGCACCATTGGAAAACCAGAACCGAAAGCAAATAATGAGTTTTGTGTCTCTGCCTTCTGGTGGGAGACTATAAAACTATGTCCTATGCGGCTTTACAAAAAACTGCGCCTCTGAAAAACCAGAACCGAAAGCAGATGTTGGGTTTAGCGTTCCTGCCATCTAGTTAAAGACTACAAAACTGTGTCCTATGCGGCTTAAAAAAACAGTGCGAAGCGGGAATCGAACCGCAGCCACCGCGAAGTGGGAATAAAGGTGCGCGCGCTTCTACCACTCGGCCACGGCTTCACTTTTTCTTTATTTCTTTATTTTTTTTATTGCATGGAATTATCGGTACTGTCAAACCAACGCAGTTACATTACCTATGAACATACAAGAGAAGCAAATTCACAGATAGTATACAGTCCAATGACAGTTCAAAATTCTGGCAAGTAAACACAAGCGTCCAGACGTGAAATCCATTCAGGGATGGGATCATATGTAGCCACCACACAACGGTCTTGAGCAGTCTCTTCACGGAAGATAGACCTTGTCGAGCGAGGCCACGGCCACGGCTTCGCAGGCTTCCCCGGTGGTACGCGTATCTTTTTATAGATACCACATGAATTTTCACGACAGTCTTACAAAAAACGCTTTTGGGAACAGTGTTACGCCATGTGCGGAGAGTCGAGATAGGCATCAATCGAAAGCTGAGTCTCCGGACTACATACGTTGCACGGGGTATTACGATAGACGTAGTAGTTTCATTACAGGCACCGTTCTCGCCTCGAAAATCGAGTACAAATTTTCGTCGTTTCCATAGGCTTCCATTGCTAAATCTTTAACCGCTGTGGGAACAAAATTCTTACGTGCCGTAGAGTGATCACTGCATTTGGCTCCTGTGGATTGCCTTCCAGAACACGTCTGTCACCTGCCTTTTTCGACAATCGACCTGCAGCTTTTGTTATTCGCGAAAAACCCGCTCGTTCCATTGAAAACGCGCTAGCTTCGTGCCGGGGCCGCTTGGGGCGCTAGTTTGTACGAGTCCACTAAAGCTGGATATGCCAGACAAAACAGAGTTTGTCGTCATTCATTGTCGCTGATCTACCTCTGGGAAACAGGAAGAAAAGCAGTCTTTTAAACTGTAGATCGGTGACCGACCCATCACACGGACATCTACTATCCGAATACTCGGTATGCACCTAGACGAGAACTGCACAGCGAGCACATGGTTCCAATGCGTTATGAAGACCACCAAATAAGTCCTGCACGCTTCATGCAGAATCTCTAACCGCACCCGTGGAGTAAACAAATGTGAAATGTGGCAGTTCGCGCAAGCTTTTCTTGTCTCCCGTCTTATGTAAGGGCTGCCGTGTCATGCAGTCAACTGCACACATACGCACGCGCTCGACCGGTTACTTAACGAAGCCAAGCGCATTGTTACTGGAATTCCAAGGTACACAAGCCTCGAAGCGCTCAAAAGTTGTAGCAAACACAACAACTTGTCCGAGCTCGTCGACATACACATCTATAGACAAGGGACAAGACTTCGCGCCACAATTGCCGGGCGACACACACTCATGCTCCTCGGGTATAACGTCCACAAAATGCCCACTTTGCCCAACAACACGCCGCCGTGGGAAATCACGGCTCTCACCAATGGCAAGCCACTTCCTCTCAATATGGACCCTAACCAGCGAATGCGGCGCCTTGCATGCGCCAAGAGGCATGCTAAAGCTACGAGTTCGCTCTCCTTGACTGAACGCATCGTATGCGCGAACGCTGCACTTCCTGCGGACGGCGCCCCTGACACCTGTTGTGCCACTGCGTGGTACGATCAGACAAATGAAAATCAGAACCAACGCCATCACGGACCAGTAGCAGCAACGTACAGCGCCCGCGCAGAGCTAATGGCCATCCTAGATTATTTGGAGTGGGCCCTCGCAACTTCGTCTCAAACTGACCCTGTTCATCATCTTGTGTACACAGACTCCCAGGCTGCCCATCGGGCATGCGCTAATGCTCTTTACGCAGATCCCTTCCCGCAAAATATCCGGCACCAGGCACGCCTACTCCGCGAATGCAGTCACGATGTTACCATCCACTGGGTCCCTGCACACTGTGGATCCCCGAAAACGAGAAGGTTCACAGACTGGCGCGCGTTCATCTATCTATCGCGCTAGCCAGAGCCTCCGATATTCCTTATACTTTCCTAGCCACCACACTTGAGGTAGCAGATCTGATGGCAGACAAGCATGCGACCAAACAACGACGTTGTGATGTGTGGTGCGCGACATGGTGCGGTGATCGGGACTGTCAGGAGCAGACGACACTGAGTGCACGCGCGCCGAGGTGGAAGAAGGATAACAACGAGGCCGAAGAGCGTCCGGCACGAGAACGCGCGGCGCATGAAAAACAACAAAAAGAAGAAAAGCAACCAATTAGAAAAGACCACGGGGCGTCAAGCAGCCAATCCGAGAATGCCAAATCGGCCAAACCAGAAGAAAAAATGGCTGTGGCTTAGCTAAGGTTAAGCCCAGGATGCGAAGCATACTAGCCTTTATTTTAGTTGTTGAACCACTGTTTAGCCTGGTGAACTGCTGTTGCTTGGCTATATTTGGTTCGGCTAGACGAAGAAACAACTCATCCGTTACTCTGCTTCGCCTTCAAGAGCGGAACGCGACAGCATTCCCGTCGACCCGCCAAGGGGTGTAAGACAATGGGCTACGGTGCAGCGACTACGCGCCCCGCATTGGACGCGGTGAGTGTCGAGCAGCGCAGCGTTCGGCGCGGCAACGAAATGAGCGCCTGAGCAAGCGACGCACGCCTGAGCCTTGGAAACAGCTCGTTTCTAAGGCAACACAGCATTCACTAGAGGCGCTTTTGTACCGCTTTGAAGCATTGTACTCGTGGCTCAGTGGTAGCGTCTCCGTCTCACACTCCGGAGACCCTGGTTCGATTCCCACCCAGCCCATCTTGCAAGAGTTGAGCCAAAGCCACCTAGAAACAAGCGCAGCTGCTTATATACCGCCGCGACGCCGCGAGCGACGGCGCGAGTTGGAGCTGCTCTGTCGTGACGTCACTGTGTCACGTGGTATGGCATGGGGTCAAAGATCATTGAAGGCGACACCGCCGCGCCTGAGGAGCTGGGTTGAGCTCTAGTAATATGCTTCGCATAAAAAATTGGAGGACGCTTAAGCTTCGCCTTCAAGAGGGGAACGCGACAGCGTTCCCGTCGAGCCGCCAAGGGGTGTAAGACAATGGGCTACGGCGCAACGACTACGCGCCCCGCATCGGACACGGTGAGCGTCGAGCAACGCAGCGTTCGGCGCGGCAACGAAATGTGCGCCTGAGCAAGCGACGCACGCCTGAGCCTTAGAAACAGCTCGTTTCTAAGGCAACACCGCATTCACTAGAGGCGCTTTTGTACCGCTTCGAAGCATCGAACTCGTGTAAAGGCATCAAAATGGCATATCAAAGCTCATGTACCAATTTAATTGTTAATGGTGAACTATCACAGCGCATACAAGTACTTTCTTCCGTTCGACAGGGTTGCCCGTTAAGTCCTTTACATTTTGCTTTATTTTTGGAGCCGCTTTGTAGAAAAATACTTAATAGTACAGAAATCAGGGGGTTTAAGATACAGTCCTGTGAGGTACGGGTTCTAGCTTATGCCGATGACGTTGCCCTATTTGCTGCAGATAGGGAGAGTGTTAACTCATTATTAAGAATTACTCAAAGGTTTTGCGAGAAAAGCGGCAGTGAAATCAATAAGCAAAAGAGTATTGGTCTCTGGCATGGCCATTGGAATGCCACGCCCGGTGTTTTTGAAAATATTCGGTGGCTCACGACACCTAGCAATTACCTGGGGGTAACTTTGGTTGGGTATCGTGAGAACGAGTCACTTTGGCTCGAAAAAACGGATGAAATGCGTGCGATGGCCGAAGCATGGGGTGGCCGTGAGTTGTCGATTTTTGCACGTGCCACTATTTGTAACGTTTTTCTCGTTGCGAAAATTATGTATCTTCTGCAGGCACTGTATTGTACACGTAGGCACATTCAAAAATTTCACCGAATATTTGCCACGCTTATCTGGTGTTCTACGTGGGAGCGAACATCAAGGAGAAATTTGTTTCGTCGAGTAAAGAAAGGTGGTCCGTCAATGTGCCACTTGTTTCTTCAGCAAGTTGTATCACGTTTCATATTGATAAGGGACGAAAGAGACCCGTTTCTGTGTTTTTTTTTTTTCAAACCATGTTAAGAGTTTCTATGCCTCATTTTTTTGTTTCTTCAGCCATTGGCCCTCACTACACAATTTCAAGGTTCTTGCGTGAAGTTGTAACGTCCTATCGTTTCCTGAGGGCGAGATTTTCCCTTGAGTACCTCTCCTATGTAAAAAGAAAGCGTCTTATGAAGGATCTCATTGAAAGTGTGTTCCCTGTTCCATTATATCGGTTAATTTTTCATCAAGGGCCTGGGCAAGACGTACTTAAAAGAGTTAAAAATATGTGTATACCGGCGAACGTTAAAACATTCTTCTTCAAGCTTCACACGGGAACCTTGCCGGTTATAACGTGGCTAGAGGAAAGAGGGATTTATGTGCCATGAGGAAGCAGATGCTTTCTGTGCAACAAAGCTGAAACGATTGAACATGTTTTTGCATCGATTGTAATAATTCCATATTCTTTTGGGATATATTGCAGAGAACGTTAAAAATAGACCTACCCCTCAATCCACATGGCATTCGTTTTTTACCACCTGAACGCGATTTTAAACAGATGGATGTTATCTTTTTACTTGGACTGCACACAGTATGGCGTAGTCTGTTGGCATATAGACATTGCGATGTTAAAGGCCGAACTGTGTATGAATATTTTGTGGAAATGGTTGTGAAGGTGCTTGACGTGTACAAGATGAATGACTACGATGAAACTGTGGTGTCAATGCTTGATACTTTGACACATATAAAACGAGTGTGATATATGATCACAAACACTTTTGAGGGTTGTAGCCACGCTGGAAATAAAAAAAAAACTCGTGGCTCAGTGGTAGCGTCTCCGTCTCACACTCCGGAGACCCTGGTTCGATTCCCACCCAGCTCATCTTGCAAGTTGTTTTTTATTCATGAAGTGCCTGCTGGGATTTATCGCTCACGGCCGACGACACCGGCTTTTCTGCTACACGAGCTCCTTAACGCTCAGGCGTTAAAATGGCTGTGGCTTAGCTAAGGTTAAGCCCAGGATGCGAAGCATACTAGCCTTTATATTAGTTGTTGAACCACTGTTTAGGCTGGTGAACTGCTGTTGCTTGGCTATATTTGGTTCGGGTAGACGAAGAAACAACTCATGCAGGCGAGCGCTCAAGCTGAGACCCGGCTATGTAGCTACGCGGCCGCAAGCGAGCGCACGAGTTGAGCATCCGCTTTTGCAGCTATTATGACGTCATATGGTAGCTACGCGGCCGCGCGCGGCGCAGCAAGGAAGAGCGTGGTTGTGCGGCTAGTATGCTTCGCATAAAAGCGTAGTGCGACGGCAGAACGAGGGGAGACGCCAGGAGAGTACCAGGAAGCGACGGCAGGAGGAGGTCAACCACCGGAGCGGGCGTTGAAGACGGGCCGTCGGGTTCCGGACCCGAGCCCACCAGGACTTCACCCGACCGGGGCCTCCTGCCAACTTGTTCCTGTGCGTCGCCCGTCTACCCGAGCGTGCCGTCAGCTCCTCAACGCCGGGGAGCTTCTCCGCCAGTGGGCAGGACGAGAACAGTCGGGCTACGGGCCAGAGTTCTACGCCAGCTGCCCGGCCAGAACGCCGCCCCGTCGGTTGTGCCGCCTGCTGCCCGAGGCCGGCGTTCGAGCTTCTACGCCCAAGGACGGGACAAGAGCAGTCGGGCTACGGGCCCGAACTCTACACCCATCTGCCCGGCCAGAACGCCGACGCCGTCTGCTCATGCCACCAAGCCGCCCGCTTTACCGCGCCTAGCCAGAGCTGGCGAGCTCCGGTCGCCCAGTCTGCCATTCCACACCACGACCTTTGGTGAGGCCGGCGCAACTCCTTGCGCCAGCTTGTCGCCGCGTCTCCACATCGAGACTGTTGTGCGTCCCTGCCATCGTGGCAAGCCCGGACTCGCGCACTAGTTAACCTCATGCAAGCCCCATGTGTGTTCCTTGCCGCAATGTCCGCTTGAGTGTTTATTTTATGCATGCTTTCTATTTCCTTCTATTTGCTTTATGCCTCCTTTTAGTTCCATTAAACGTTTGTGTGTGTGTTCGAAACCAACGGCTTTGTCCTCAATTGGGTTCTCGGAGGCTCCGCCTATGAGAACCATCAGAACCATTGAGTACACGAACCTTTGCCCCCATATTAGGGTCATCAGCAGTGGGCAATCCACTCTCTATATCGTCGCCTTCCCCAAAGGACATGGCGAAAGTCAGTCTTGCTTCGGATAATTCAGACAGACACACCTCACTTGCTGAAGCGTTTCCACAGGGGTGGCACACCACCACCCGTAAGTGGGTTAGACGTGCAAATGACGTGCTGATCTCAACCAGCTGTGCAGGGAGTGCCCCCTCTACATCCCACGTAGGCTTCGTGCCCTGGCCACCATAAAGCGGGGACCCTGGCCTTCTCTCCGGACTTCGGCTTGCCCGGGTACCACGTCTCCGGACCATGTAATCGAGCTCTGGCGAGCACTGCTGTTGTTCCTCCAGGACCTGGCACCGGTCGGCGCCGCGGCAGCCACAAGAGTCATGCGGCTCCCCACTTAGCTGCCTCCGTTCGTTAATAAAACAAAAGCAGCCTCACCCTTACCCTTTTGCAATAATACCTCTGCCTATCCACCGCAGCGCCCTCGGTGCATTCTAATGTGGAATAAGCGCGGTTTAATTCATTCGTTCGCCTCCGATGACGGCGAAAATTCATGCTCCTGGCTAGAGTGTCAACAGCTGGCCGAGCGCTGTTCTTTGTGTTTTTAACGCTCTAACTTTTTATTGTAATGCAAGGTTGTTACTCGTTTCGCGATTGCGCTGGTTTTACCCCATTCTCTGCCTCATCTTGCCCTCTCTATCATACTATTTACCTTTCATCAGGGCTTGTACGTTAGTAGAAGGGCAAGGGCTGCGGTTTCGGCAATGCTGATTCGGCGGGTCACAGATAGTGTTTCTTGCACCTAAGACCCATAAACCTGAACATCCTCTACGCGCAATTGTATCGGAAAACAAAGCGTGGCAGAAATCCCTATCTTCGTACGTGAAACAGCAGCTAGACAAATTGTTGGTAGATAAACTCACCAAAGTAAAATATTCTGAAGTAGTGGTATGCTTTCTAGCAAAAAATGATACCAAACGGATGAATGCTTTTTTCAATAGATATCAAAGATCTCTACTTTTCGATACTACAGGATGCCCTTCTAGCTGGTGTACCGGAATGCATAGATAGCTAAGGGGCTGTGGCCTTCCAAAATGTTTCCGGTATAGCCTTTGCTTCGTTCTTTGAACTGCTAAGCACCTACCTTGGCTCCACTTAAGTGGAGTAGAATGGAGACATCTTTTTAGAAAAGTACGGTATCTGCGTTGTGAACTAGGGTGGTTGCTTGGGCTAGTTGATAATTCATGATCAAAAATAAAGTACAGCGCGAAGGACAAAAACTGTGAGAGACGACATACACAGCGCTGTGTATGTCGTCTCTCAGAGTCCTTGTCCTACGCGCTGTACGTTATTTTAACGCGACTGCTTAAGGAGCTCGTGTCGCAGAAAAGCCGGTGTCGTCAGCATCAGCGGCGTTGACCGTGAGCGATAAATTCCAGAAGGCACTTCATAAATGAAAACATCTTGCAAGATGGGCTGGTGGGAATCGAACCAGGGTCTTCGGAGTGTGAGACGGAGACGCTACCGCTCAGCCACGAGTTTTTTTTTTTATTGTTACCGGCTTGGCAAAAGAAACTGCAATGTGAGTATTACATGGCCATAAAAAAACAACTAGTCAATGCCGGATCAGTGTGGTGTGATATGAACGATGTAGGCTACTCACTTTGTCCAAAGCATTTTGTCCCCATTTAAAGGAGCGAACTCGTGGCTGAGCCAATCAGAGTGATCCTCCTGATTGGCTCAGCCACGAGTTCACTCCTTCAAATGGGGACAAAATCACCTCTAGTGAATGCGGTGTTACCTTAGAAACGTGCTGTAGAAAGTTATACTGCGGTGTATATCGGTATTTATGACCATGTAACTTAAAGAAGTTGCACTTTCAGGAGTAGCGAAGTACGTTTCCGCTATATTTCTTCTGCGCTCTGCGCACACGCAGAGCCATCTTGCGGCAAACACAGAAGGCCCCTTCCTCGCAATGTACGGCGCTGCCTCGACACGTGACGCGCCACTCGCCCCATGATCGCGTCCGCCTTCATGGGGCGTCCGGGCCCGGCTATCTGTGCCGATCGCGACGTTCGGCTGGCGTAGCGCGTTTGAGTAGGCGGTGCGAACGGGGTGCGATAACGCTATCGCGTTCCACTCTTGAAGGCGAAGCTTAAGCGTCGTCCAATTTTTTATCTGCGTTGTATCTTGCATTCCTCTCGTTTCGAGTGACATTTCCTCAGCGAAATTAGACAGGCAGTTGTTAGACTGTTGCAACACCGACTAACATCATGCCAGTACTACGTGTGTCTAGCAGGGTTGAGTATTGAGCGAGTTGGTATTGCATTCTAAAGCTGGTTGGATGTTGGAAGTCAGCGCTCTGTTCCTTTATCTGGCCGGCTCGGCTTCTTTCTTCCTTTCTACGTTGCGCTGTACCAGCTTTAGAGTGTGTCTAGATTTGTTGACTTTTTAGTAGCCCTAGAATGTGACGAAAAAGACTTGCAAAAGCAGTCTTCCGACATAACTTCAGTTTTTCGTCAGTGCCTAGCACCTTTAATGCTGGACGAGCTTCCTCTTCACCGCTATCTGCGTTTTTTTTTTATTTAGGGCTACATTTATCATCCAAACAAATCTGCTGGGAATGTCAGCCTAGAGCAAAAACACGGGTTTTGACATTTCATTCTTCCCATTCTAAGCCCGCAAAGCGCAGTCTCGTTCATTCAACCTTTGACAATGCCTTAAAGATATCATGCGTTATCAGCTGCGATAGAGTTTCGACAAACAGGTTCGTCGCCAAATTGAAGAGGGATAACCGCGAGCAATGCTCTTTGCAGTTGGAGGAAAGATGCTTAAGTTAAAACAGCAAAGTACTAACGCCACCCGTGCGGGAGCACGAACAAAGAATGTGTCCTCTATTCTATACATGCATCACGTTTCGCATAACCTGAAGAAAGTGGAGTAAAGGTGGTTGTTACCGCACCCGAAAAACTAGCAAAAGTGTGCAGACCGGTTAACAAAGAAAATAGGGAATCTGTGTGTACTAAGAATCATCGCGCTAAGCCTGTAGTGTGCTGAAAACATTGTTTACACAATCCTCTTGGATTGCGGTGCGTCATACATAGGCCAGACGGGAAGCTGCCTAAATGACACATTGAAAGAACATAAGCACAACACACAAAGAAAATGGCTGCGGCTTAGCTCAGGTAACCTTGGATATGCAAAGCGAATGCTTGGTTTAGCCTGGTTAAGTCTTGGTTTAACCTGGTCCATCCAAAGCCGGCCTTTGTCCAGGGTTGTGGTCCCACTTCCGGCGTTTTGCGAGCCGAACGGCTTGCGCTTCCTCAGTCTCTGACGCTAGCTTCGCGCGCTGGGCTTTCCGGACATTCTCCAGTGCAGCAGTTCGCCGGTGTGGTCAGACGCCGGCTCCCGCGCAACGCTCACGGCTTGGCCTCGCTCTCATCCAAGCTCGCATTGACTGAAGCCCCTTAATACAGAAAGCATCGAAACTCCCCTCCACTCACGCCCTTTCGTTCTCGACATCCTCTCCCCCCGGCCGGCTGCACGCCCTGCGCACGGCACGCTGAGAAGGCCACCGTGCGGCAGCCGGCCCTAACGTTGGCTGGCGCCCGCGCCTATGTTGACGCTTTTTTTTCTTTTTCACGTTGTACTACAATACAAAAACGCGATAAAGTGGTTGGACATGCTCGATCATATCGCGAGCCCCCTTAATCATCATCTCGTTAGTGCAATGAAAGCGTTAAATGTTAACGCTTGCGGCATGAACGATAACTGCGTGTTATTATAGCTGACATAGGCTTTGGTATTTAAATAGGGTCTTATATAGACCAAACGTTTAAAGGTAGAATATTTACTTTACATACTTGTACATTCCTCAGCATTTTTCAGCCCCACTGATGTTATGCTAAATGCAGATCTTATCTAGGGCGCGATTTTCGCAGAAATGCTGATCTATATGTCGTTTTAGAGGCAGGAGAGTTTCTTAGTGCTTCGGAGGGATTTCGATGTAGTGGCTTTAATAATTCTTGAATAAAAAACACACTTTTGCTTAGGCCTTCATCATCATCATCATCATCATCATCACCCTGGTTACGCCCACTGCAGGGCAAAGGCCTCTCCCATAATTCTCCAACTACCACGGTCATGTACTAATTGTGGCCATGTTCTCCCTGCAAACTTCTTAATCTCATCCGCCCACCTAACTTTCAGCCGCCCCCTGCTACGCTTCCCTTTCTTTGGAATCCAGTCCGTAACCCTCGGTTATCGGTTATCTTCCCTCCTCATTACATGTCCTGCCTATGCCCATTTCTTTTTCTTGATTTCAACTAAGATGCCACTACCATCGCGTTTGTTCCCTCACCCAATCTGCTCCTTTCTTATCCCTTAACGTTACATCCATCATTCTTCTTTCCATAGCTCGATGCGTCGTCCTCAATTTAGGTAGAACCGTTTTCGTAAGCCTCCAGGTTTCTGCACCGTAAGCCGTTCTCGTAAGCCTGCAGGATTCTTGCCTATTCCTAGTTTCTTCTTCACTGTTTTTAGGTTTCCTCCGTACCCGAGACATGTTCAGTTCTATCCATATTATACTTCCTTATGTCAGCTGTCTTACGCTTGTTGATTAACTTGGAAAGTTCTGAAAGGACTTTGTCGTTTTCAATTTTGGTGAATCAATTCTGCGTCGCCATTTACAATTTTACAGTGATTCTTGGTCATGTCTTGATTTGCCTAGTCCTCCGTATTAATGAGTTTTTCCTAGCCATTTAAACTTGGTTCAGTCATTGTCTATTTTGATAGTTCGTTCTTAGTCATTCCTAATTTTGTTGAGTGATTCCTAATTATTTGCAATTTTTTTGCGTCATTTCTAATTTTGCTCAGGCATTCTCAGTTCTACTTAGCCTTTTGAAATTTGTTTAATCATCGTTACTCATTTTTAATTTTGCATGGTAATTCTCAGTTTTCATCTGTGATTGTCAGTATAGCTGAGTCAGTCTTATTCATTCTCTATTTTCATCATCATCATCATCAGCCTGGTTACGCCCACTGCAGGGCAAAGGCCTCTCCCATACTTCTCCAACTACCCCGGTCATGTACTAATTGTGGTCATGTTGTCCCTGCAAACTTCTTAACCTCATCCGCCCACCTAACTTTCTGCCACCCTCTGCAACGCTTCCCTTCCCTTGGAATCCAGTCCGTAACCCTTAATGACATCGGTTATCTTCCCTCCTCATTACGTGTCCTGCCCATGCCCATTTTTTTTTTCTTGATTTCAACTAAGATATCATTAACTCGCGTTTGTTCCCTCACCCAATCTCCCCTTCTCTTATCCCTTAACGTTACACCTATCATTCTTCTTTCCATAGCTCGTTGCGTCGTCCTCAATTTAAGTAGAACCCTTTTCGTAAGCCTCCAGGTTTCTGCCCTGTACGTGAGTACTGGTAAGACACAGCTGTTATAATCTTTTCTCTTGAGGGATAATGGCAGTCTGCTGTTCATGATCTGAGAATGCCTGCCAAACGCACCCCAGCCCATTCTTATTCTTCTCATTATTTCAGTCTCATGATCCGGATCCGCAGTCACTACCTGCCCTAAGTACCACTTCCATTGCCTCACTACCTATCGTAAACTGCTGTTCTCTTCCGAGACCGTTAAACATTACTTTAGTTTTCTGCAGATTAATTTTTAGACACACCCTTCGGCTTTGCCTCTCCAGGTCAGTGAGCATGCATCGCAGATAGTCCCCTGAGTTACTAAGCAAGGCAATATCATCAGCGAATCGCAAGTTACTATCTCTATTATAGGAGGTCATTTTTCGTTATTCTCAATTTCGCTGACTAATCCGTGGTCGTTCTTTACGTCAACGATTATTATTCAGTCATTATAGCCGTCTTTGTTAATTATTCTCACCATTGCTCATTCGTTCTCAATCACATTCAGTTTTACTTGTCATTATTAGTCACAGACCTCGTGGCTTCACACAAACTATGGATGGTTTGCGCTTTCGTGGTCCTCCTAATGCTGTTGCATTAAAAATCACGTTTGCTATCCTGCGCCAAGCCAGAACCGCGCTTGTGAGCTAGCAACAAGATGAACGTCTGCGTTGCAAGCGTTTTCGCAGGAAATCCACACGGATCTTAAGAAAGTGAAGAGCCCATAATTGGCGAATTCCGCACAGGAGCAGTCATTATTACAACATACAGGGCAGTGTCATTAAGTGAAAAGAATTACGTTTAACACGACGGAGAATGATAAGCCAGTTAAGCAAGATTGTCCGCATTCTCATGAACATGCAATAAGCTTCAAGGATACACTATCGTTTAAGTACAAAGGAATACACAGTAGCTCACAGAGCATAGTATGCTTGGTCGGAACCAAGTACTTACGGCCGATGCTATGAATCCACTTCTTTCTACGCGCGGTGTCATTTTTTCTTCAAGGGATGGCTTGGCAGCAGTGGCGGCGATTCGAACAGTCGCTTACAACGTACTTTGCCTATTTACAGCACTTCTGCCTCATCCGAAGATTTATACCGAAGCCTGCGAAGCTGCGTCGGAGCCCCTCTGCTGACAAAGCAGTCTGCATCAGTCACCGTCTCTGCATGTTATCTGCGCCTGCGCCTTGGTCTCCTACACCAGCGCCCTGACCGGCTTCTTGGCTGTATAAAAGGCGCTCCCCTGCTCGGTCCCTCTTCTTGGCAGCAGTGGCGGCGATTCGAACAGTCGCTTACAACGTACTTTGCCTATTTACAGCACTTCTGCCTCATCCGAAGATTTATACCGAAGCCTGCGAAGCTGCGTCGGAGCCCCTCTGCTGACAAAGCAGTCTGCATCAGTCACCGTCTCTGCATGTTATCTGCGCCTGCGCCTTGGTCTCCTACACCAGCGCCCTGACCGGCTTCTTGGCTGTATAAAAGGCGCTCCCCTGCTCGGTCCCTCTTCTTGGCAGCAGTGGCGGCGATTCGAACAGTCGCTTACAACGTACTTTGCCTATTTACAGCACTTCTGCCTCATCCGAAGATTTATACCGAAGCCTGCGAAGCTGCGTCGGAGCCCCTCTGCTGACAAAGCAGTCTGCATCAGTCACCGTCTCAGCATGTTATCTGCGCCTGCGCCTTGGTCTCCTACACCAGCGCCCTGACCGGCTTCTTGGCTGTATAAAAGGCGCTCCCCTGCTCGGTCCCTCTTCTTGGCAGCAGTGGCGGCGATTCGAACAGTCGCTTACAACGTACTTTGCCTATTTACAGCACTTCTGCCTCATCCGAAGATTTATACCGAAGCCTGCGAAGCTGCGTCGGAGCCCCTCTGCTGACAAAGCAGTCTGCATCAGTCACCGTCTCTGCATGTTATCTGCGCCTGCGCCTTGGTCTCCTACACCAGCGCCCTGACCGGCTTCTTGGCTGTATAAAAGGCGCTCCCCTGCTCGGTCCCTCTTCTTGGCAGCAGTGGCGGCGATTCGAACAGTCGCTTACAACGTACTTTGCCTATTTACAGGTTAGTTTACAGCACTCTTGTTCCGTCCGAATTGTTACGCTTTATTGCTGCCACTGCTGCCAATTTGAAATTGACTCTGACACTGCGCTGTCTGCTTTGTCGACATTTTCTGCTTGTACCAGTTATCTAGTGTGTTTTTGCTATGCCTAATGAAATTGAAAAAGTTCGAGACGAGCTGAGGAAAGAATTTCGAAAGGAGATTGCAGCTATGCGCAACTCACTAGAACGCGACCTACGCAATGACTCGAGAGAACTAACTAAAAGTGTTGAGCACTGCAGCGAACAGCTTGATGACTTGCTTGCTAAGGTTTCATCCTTACAAGCGGAAAATAAGGCACTAAAGTCTGAGAACGCTGCAATGTCATCCGAGTGCGAGCAACTGAAGAGGCGATGTTCTGACCTTGAACTAAGATTGACAGGTGTGGAACAGTATTCCCGGAATAAAAACATTGAAATTAAGGGACTTCCAGCAAAGGGAAATGAAAGCCTTCCGAACATGTTGCAAAAAATGGGCGAAATGATCGATGAGCCGATACTGGAAAGTGATATAGACGTTTGCCCCCGGGTTCAAACGAAGAACAAGAGAAATACAAATGTAATTGTGCAATTCAAAACTCGAGCAAAGCGTGACACTGTGCTAGCGAAAGCGAAGAAGACCAATCTCGCAGCAGAAAGCCTTGGCTATAGCGGTTCAGATTGTGTGTACGTTAACGAACACTTGTGCCCACTGCTGAAAAAATTGCTGGGAATGGCAGTGGCACGAAAAAGGGAGCAGAAGTGGAAATTTGTGTGGACGCAAAATGGGCACATTCTGGCCAGGAAAAATGAGTCGTCGGCGATTGTGCGCATCACTTGCGTACAAGACCTAGATAAGATAGCGTAGATGCAAAGTATTTTTTTTTCTAACAACTAACTGACAAACTGCACTTTAACATGTGCTCAACCGTGTCCCCTTCTGACCTTTGTGCTACGTTTACTCAGAAAAACAAAGCTCTGTCCTTTTTTCATGTTAATGCGCAATCCTTGTGCAATAAAGGTGATGAGCTAGAAGCATTTTTCTGTACACTGAGCTTCCGTTTCAACGTAATAATGATTACTGAAACCTGGTATCAAAGCAGTAGCGATGTTATGCACCTACCCGGCTACAATACATATGTGCAGAATCGTACTGATAAACGAGGTGGTGGCGTCATGATAGCAACCGAAAAGACGTTCAAATGCAATATTCTTGTCGACTTCACTCTAACCCACGAGGACTACGAAATTCTGTCATTACAAAGCGGAAGAAACGTGTTTTCCGTTATATACAGACCACCCAGAGGTAGCGTTTCGAATTTTGGTCGCTTTCTTGATGAATATCTGCAGTGGATCACAGAAAACAACCTTAATCTAGTTCTGGGTGGTGATTTTAATATTGATTTCTTATCTTCTTCTGCGCGTAAATATGAAGTCGACTGCATATTACACAGCAATGGATTCGCTAATCTCATAAATAAACCGACACGGCTAGAGACAGGGACGGCAATTGATGTCTTCATTACTAACTGTCGAGTTGACTGTCTTCACTCAGGAGTCATTAATGTCCAAATAAGTGATCATCTGCCCATATTCTTGTTTGTAGATTCTTTAACTCCTCAAAAGCAACGCCTGTTTCCTGCGGTACTATACCGGCGCATAAACCAAAACACAATGAATTCTTTTCGGTCAGCACTTGCAGGTGTGAACTGGAGTACTGTGCTCCGTGAAAGCGATCCAGAGGACGCTTATAATGCCTTCATTACCACATTTAAGTCTGTTTATGCGCAAAGTTTTCCACTTGAGACGCTTAAGAAACCTCGTAAAGCTCGTAAACCCTGGATAAGCGCCGAATGTCTTCATATGATAAAACAAAAAAACGATCTTTATAACCGCTTCATCAAAAGCAGATCACAGGATGACCTGGCGCGTTTTAAGACGACGTATAGAAACAAAGTGACGTCTTTTCTACGCCGAGCAAAACAAGAGTATATGGAAAAGTTATTCAACCCAGACGTGTTAAAAAGGAGTGACCTTGTATGGAAAACAATAAATGAAATTTTGAATCGAGGTGCACATGCCAGCGGCATGCTTGAAGTCTTAGTAGACAACATACCACTGGGTGGAAAATTATTAGCCGAAAAATTTAATGATTTTTTCGTGTCTTTGGCAGATAGCAATAGTGCCCCCCCGAATGTCAAATGCCTTGACTCGCGAGTTCCTTCCACTGCATTCTTGATGCCAACAGACACCAGCGAAATCAAAGCTTGCCTCTTGACCCTCCGCAACAGTAGCTCACGGGACATAGATGACCTTAAGATTCAGCCAGTAAAATATGTAGCCGATATAGTAAGCCCAGTCCTAGAACATATTTTTAATTGTTGCCTCGAACATGCAGTGTTCCCTAAACGAATGCAGATTGCTAAAGTAACCGTTGTTCATAAAGGTGGAGACAAAAACGACCTATCAAACTATCGCCCAATTTCTATTCTTCCAATTTTCTCAAAGTGTTTTGAAAAGATACTGTATACCCGAATGTCTAGTTTCTGTGGGAAATTTAACATACTAACGCCAAGCCAGCACGGTTTTAGGAAGAACTTTTCGACAGAGACTGCACTTCTAACCCAAAAAGAACTAATCTTGGAATCCTTTGAGCAAAAGCTTTTCACTCTTGGTATTTTCATCGATTTCTCGAAAGCGTTTGACCGCATCAATCACCAAACAATGTTAGCCAAACTCGAGCACTATGGTTTTCGCGGAAAATGTCTTGACATAATCAGATCCTACCTCAGTTCCCGCGTCCAACAAGTAACAGTAAACAACGCACTATCAGATGTTAAACATATTTCTTCTGGCGTTCCCCAGGGAAGTGTTCTGGGACCTCTGCTTTTCCTCCTTTATGTCAACGATATAGTCTGCTTAAGTAAGATCCCAACATTTGTGATCTACGCAGATGATACCACTCTGTTCTTTCGAGCAGCACATGTACGAGATCTTGAACAGCAAGCTACAGAGTGTCTGCGCCGACTTCATGAATGGTCTGAATCGAACTCGCTAATCATAAACACAGAAAAAAGTAAAGCTGTATTATTTAGGCCTCGTAACAAGATTGCTTCTACTCCACAGATCTGCTTAGAAATGGGTTCGTCGTCCATTCAAATAGTTCCCGTGGTCAAAAGTCTGGGTGTTTTTTTTTAACGAAAATTTATCGTGGGACGATCACGTTGAAATGGTCAGGGGCAAGTTGTCAAAGGTTGTTGGTATCGTGTCCCGACTGCGATATTTCCTACCGAAGCGTGTTAAGCAAATGCTGTACAATGCACTGTTTTCTTCAGTCGTTAACTACTGTATCTTGGTCTGGGGCACCACGTCATTTACCAATATCAGACGGCTGCACATGCTTCAGAAGAGAATTGTTCGAAATATTGTTAATGCTTCGAGATTTGAACATAGCGCACCGATCTTTGCGTCACTTGGCATCACCCCCCTTCCCCAACTGCATGAAAATTTACTGTTAAGGCGGTATAAAACAAGTATAAGACAGAATAATACATTCATGTTAGACCTGGCAATCTTGAAATGCAAGGAACTGAAGTATGCTACCCGCACTGGCTTTACGTGGTTTGTGCCTAAAACGCGAACGAATTATGGTCGCCAAATGCTTAGATACAATCTTCCACAGACGTTAAATAAAGCGCTGTGAATTGATGTTAATTTATGTACTGCTGACACTTATGTCATAGTGCTTTGTGCTTGCTTTTGTTTTTGCCTGTAATGTTGAAATATCGTTTCATTTGTGTCAATGTTGTTATTGCGAATGCTTTACACATGCTGTATAATACACTGCGATACTGTTGCCAAGTCATTGTAGGGTGCGTCGACCTCTGTCAAGCCTTTCTTCTGGCTTTTTGTCGATGCACCCAACATCCTCATGACGATGTTAAATAAAGAATTGAATTGAATTGAATTGAACAGCGTGAAGCCATTTTCACGACGGCTGGTGCACTGAAACGCGCAGCAACCGGACATTATAAAAAACGCCGACCTTCAAAAGTTGGAGCGTACTGTTACGCAATTGCCCTGAGGTTTGCCTGACGGTGGCCAGTGCTTTGCTGCGTCGACTCGGCGTTCATCCCCGCATGCTTCGAGCATAAGGCGTGCACGGCTCGCGCTTCCTTGGGGCTACGCGGACTGCCCTTCCTCGATGCCGGCAGCAATGCACCCCCTGGGTCCGGCGGTGCCCGCACCACGGATGACTGCCACTGTGGTTGGGACGGTTTCCAAAGGAGGTCTGGGTTTCAACACTGTGTCTTGGAGTTGGTTCCCTTTGAGAGTTCCTTATTGTGTGTAAGAGTACGGTTACAAATAGGGATTATACACACATACAGAGGGAGGTCCCATAGTGAACAGACTGTACAGAAAACCTCCCATTACAAATGAGCAGGATATGTAAATACAAAGCAGTTAGATGCAAACAAACAAGACACCATATTAAGCAAGTCACTAGGTAACGCAGTAAAATATTTAATGACACAAAGCACTTGTTGATACAACGATAACGATCAAATTGTTATATTGAGTGCAAAAATGTACGAAGGTTTGATTTGAATGTGAAAAAATGATAGAGTATCTTAATATGACACGGTAATGAGTTCCAAAGTAGTGTGGCTGAAAAATTAGTAGTAAATTTACCCTAATTAGTTCTAGCTTTTGGTAGTAAATAGCTGTTGGTAGAAGCGAAACGAGTAGACGTGGAATATGGATACTGGATGTCACTAATTATAGGGAATGGGGAACTTTCCGTTAACAGATTTATAAACAAGTATTCCAAGTGAGTATTTATTTAGTTTCTGTAACGATAAAATGCCGTTAGATCTGAGCAATCGAGATGCTTCCGATGTGTAGCTGCTACGTGTAGTGATGCGAATTGCTTGATTTCGCGTATGCTGTAGTGGGAACAAATGTGTGGAATACGTGTTTTCCCATGATGATATGCAATAATTATTATGCGTGTGAATAAAAGCGTAGTAGAGGGAAATGAGTGTCTCCACATTAAGGAAATTGCGAACTTTAATTAATATTCTAATTCCAAATGCTGCCTTCTTCGTTAAGGTTAAAACATGCTCGTCAAATTTTAGGTGTTTAATATGACGCCAAGAAACTACACAATCAGTAGTACAAAGTGCATTGGAAGCAAAGGTTAGCGATGGATACACTGAGATGTGCTTTTGTTTAACTGAGAGGATGAGGAAGTTTGATGTGGCAGTATTAATGTGTAGTCTGTTTAGACGGCACAGGTTACAATATCAGCCGCGTCGTTGTTAGGCTTACACATTAATGAATCAAGACTTTTGTCTGAAGACAAGATGATAGTGTCGTCAGCGTAAAGGATACAGTCAGAGGAATTTAGGTACTGTGGGAGGTCATTAATGTATATTAAAAACAAGAGAGGTTCTAATATACATCCTTTTGGTACCCCATTGTTAGTTATTTTAGGGTGCGAGTAAGTGGTGGATATTGATACAGTATATTTTCTATCTTTCAAATAGTTAAGTAATAATCGCAGTGCCGGGCCGGTTATACATATAGAGTCTAATTTAGCAGAAAGGATATTATGAAGAAATGAATCGAATGCTTTAGAAAGGTCAATAAATAAAGCGCCGGCAATATTTCCAGTGTCAATTGCCTGCCGAAGTTAGAAACATTAATGCCAAATCAGTTGAGCAACCTTCCTTAAACCCAAATTGGTTTGGTGATAGGATACGAAATTTTGATAAATAATTTGATAAGCATGTTACGATTAGTTTTCAATAATTTTACTAAAGAGTGAAAGTATAGCAATAGGGCGGTAGTTAGATGTTAGACGCTTACCTCCCTTCTTGAAAACAGGGATTATTTTGGCCTTCTTCAATGAACTTGTATAGATTCCTGTTGTGAAGACAAGGTTCACTAGGTCATTGTGGTGTGAACCTCTCCTGTTGTCGTTTGTGTTTCTCGACTGGTTTTTTTCTACAAGTATGTACCAACTGGCCCAGATTTCAACCCTTCTGCAGTTCACTATGTGACAGAATATTTCACATATTAGGTATGCTGTCATTTTTACGAGAGATGGGCTGAAGTTATCGAGACCAGGACCTGTATTTTTTAGACTGTAAATGACTATGACTATGTCTTCAGGTGTTGCGGTAAGAAGGAAAAAACTATGAGGAACACGGGGCTAAGTCTCGGTCAATGAATCGTCGCACCCTTCATTATCTGCACAGAAGAAATTAATGAAGGAGTTTGCAATGTCCAAGGGATTATCAAGAGAAGATCGCCCGATTGTATCATAGTTATTTCGGAATTATGATTGGATCGACCTAAAGAAGAGTTTAATACTTTCCATTGCTTTTTGACGTCATTCCCTGCAGGCTTGTTTTAATTTTCGTAATACGTCGTTTTAGCATGTCTGAGTATTTTTCCTAGTAGGTTAGAATATCTATTATACCTGTGATGAAATGCAGTGTTAAATGGCAGTTTTTTTTTTGCTTTTCTGTAAAGGTTTTTTTTTTCATTAAGCAATTTAGTAAACTGGTGGATATGCATAGGTTACGGGGACCTGAGAACGTCTTTTTTTAACAATTCATTAGTACCGTGGAATCTAAAATAGTATAAGAAATTATTTGTGAGAATGTGTTATAGGCAGTTTCAGGGTTATCACATACCGCTACTGGGGACTAGTCTGAAGCGGCGACTAATTAAATAAAAATTTATGAATTAAACTTTTTTCTGGTGAAGCTTGCATTGGTAGTGCCAGCAGTAAAAGTTATCGATGACAAGGGACAAATAGATCTGATTTTTCTCGACTTCAAAAAGGCATTTGATAAAGTTAATCATAGAAAACTGTTAATTAAACTAAAGGCTATTTTAGGAGATACAGGTGTAGTTAAATGGGTGGAGGACTTTCTTATTGATCGCCGACAGTTCGTCAGTATTGATGAAAATAGGTCCGAGGTCTGTGAGGTCGAATCAGGCGTGCCTCAAGGTTCGGTTTATGGGCCTGTGCTGTTTCTGGTATATATAAACGACCTTATCGAAGAATCGGCCACAATTACAGCGAGGTAATTCGCAGATGATTGTGTCATATATACAGAAGTGAAATCTATTAGTGACCAGATACTTTTCAATAACTTCTTAGGAAAAGTGCACCAATGGTGCAACACGTGGCAGATGTCTCTTGACCCAGCAAAGACAGTATGTATGACCATCACAAACAAACATGAACCTCTGTCATTCACATAGACTCTACAAGGTGAACCACTTCATCGCGTAACCGAGTACAAATATCTCGGAATTTTAATAACTTCTGACCTTAGTTGGACACCACACATTAAAAAAGTAGTAGGAAAGCCATCCAGAGATTAGGTTATATTCGACGTGTCCTTAAGCTAGCATCTCCAGCCACGAAACTGACTGCTTATAGAGTGCTCGTACGCCCAATATTTGAATATGCATGTGAGGTGTGGGATCCGTATTTGAAAGATTCAGTGGCAAAATTGGAGCAAGTTCAAAGACGTGCGTTACGGTTTCTTTATTCCCGATACCGCCGTCAAGACGCCGTAACACCACTTTACGCGAGAGCAAACCTGCCCCTACTTACTGTCAGGAGGAAGGAAAAACGACTTCGCCTTTTCTATTTAATCATTATTGAGCTTCTGCTTGTTGATACGTCTCGCTACATAAATGAATCTAAGACCCGCATAGTGCGAAATAAACATAGCAGACACGTTAAGGAAAATCGATTTCACAAGCATTCCTACAAATACTCATTCTTCCTTTCGACAGCACGGGACTGGAATTGTCTCCCTGCAAACATTGTAAACGCAGGGACCCGCGAGCAGTTTTCCGAACTTTTGTCCGAATATTTTCAACAATAGCGCATACATTGCTGTATCACTGTATTCTATTGTTCCGTTCACTGCCTGCTGTATGTTGATATATTGTTACCACTCCTGTCTTGGTCCTGATGTGGACCGACAGTATCTGTAAATAAAAAAAAATAAAGCGCACGAATGTTGGGTAATGATCGGTTATTGAAGCTTCGACAACGCCACAATCAGGGTTAGCAAGAAGATTGGATACTATGTGGTCGATAAGCGTGCCCAGTCTATTCGTGGGACAACGAGCTGGAAGAGTAATTAGGTTTCCATATCCGAACCCATTTAGGCAGCTAACGTAATCATTAAGTAGTGGATTGGATGCATCTAAAAGGTTACTGCTAATATCACTTATGATGAGGACATTTTTCTGTACGGATGTTAAATTATGCAGAAAATTTCCTAGGGCTAAGCAAAACGCGCTTCCAGATGATGAGGATGAACGATAGGTGCCGCCAACTATTAGGTTCTTCTTATCTTGTGAAAAGAATGTATCGTCAAATTGGACCCACACAGATTCACAGTTCGCCACGTTGAGTGTCAAGTCAGATCGCCTATGCGAACGCAACTCTGAGGACACAAGAACAGCAGCACCACCATGATTACTGTTATCACGGGTGGCAGTATTCGGATGAGTACGACGGAAAGCTACACAAGTTATTGTGAGATGCGGAGAGCCAGGTTTCACTAAAGCAAATAATAGAAATTGTGTCCTGTCCTTGTGTCCTGCTTGTGTGCTGTCCCTTACTTTGTGGTTGCATGTGTTTGCGCTGTAAACAGTTTTTATGTCAAGTATGCACCTACTCGCCCAGAAAGAAGTTTTAATGAATATGACGGGTAGATAAAAAATTAGTGATGCCATCCATGTTTTTTGGCAGATTTCGGGCATTGAAAAGGATAAGTGAACTGCAGTACGATGAGAAATAAGCGCCAAATTCTTCATTTAAAAAGTACAAAGCCATTGGACACGACTTAAAGACTAAAAGTTGGAAGGCTTATGCAAAGTTAGGTAATGATAGATAGATCAGAATCAGAAGCGATGTGAGATACCCGACTATTGGGAGATTGCCGCACTTTGATCTGACAATTTTCCGTCCAGATGAACAGCCAGCCTGGCTACGCCCACTGCAGGGCGAATGCCTCTCCCATACTTCTACAACTACATTGGTTATGTGCTAATTGTGGCCAAGTTGTCCCTGCAAACGTCCTAATTTCGTCCGTCCAACTAACTTTCTGCCGCCCCCTACTACGCTTCCATTCTCTTGGAATCCAGTCTGTAACCCTTATTGAGCACCGGTTATGTTTCCTCCTCATTACATGCCCTGCCCATTTCTTTTTCTTGATTTCAGCTAAGATGTCGGTAACTCGCGTTTGTTCTCTCACCCAATATGCTGTCTGCTTATCCCCTTAACGTTACAGCTTTCCTTGCTCACTTCTGTTTCCAAGTTGTGGGTACTGCGTAGTCCATTTATTTGCAGCGCCACAGCCCAGCACGTCGTGTGCATAGGAGCCGCAGCGTGGTGAGGTCGCTTTCGAACTTCGCGCGCGTGCTCCACCGCTTTCCCTCTCCCTCGTTCCTCCGAGGGCGCCGAACCGCAGCGGGACCGTAAAACACTTGCTGCTGTCCGCCCCCGAACGGCCCAGGGGCTCACCCGATTGGTCTGTTTGGGTAGGAACCGCGGTCCCTCTCTCCTGGCGGCTCAAGCCGACCGAGGAGCGGCAACGCAGGGAGAAGCTCTCGGACAGCGAAACGGTGCGTAGTGACTTGCGATTCTCCCGGTCACCCCTTTGGTTGGCCGATCTTGCCGAAAGCCCTCGACCCGAGGCGGTTGCGTACCTATTCGGTGCTCCTGTTCTGAAGGCTACACGTACATGATCGGCTTCCGAGCCGGACTCTCGACGCAGGACGCAATGAACCTAATAAAGCATCAGATTGTGGATGGCCGTTCCAGAGACGTCAAGGCTTTACTCGGTGACCTCGAGAAAGCTTTCAACATGTTCCACAGCTTCATCGTAAAGACCATTTCAGACCTGGGTCTCGGTTCCAGATTCCATAGCTACGTCAGCTCTTTCCTAACGGACAGGAAGACCAAGCTTCGCATCAACGTGATCGAGGAGTATCTACGCCCCACCGGACTTAGATGCTTCCCCGCCAAGTCGGAGCTTCTGCTTTACAGAAAAGAGAAGGGAGGCAGACCCAAAGATTGGAAGCCTGTCTCCGAAAGCAGCATCAGTCTTCGCACTTGTGACGGGAGGATGATACCCAGCGTCGACGTTATTCGGGTCCTGTGCATGTTTGTCGAATTCACCGGCGGGAAGGAACGGCTCTCCGTAAGATCATCGCAAAGACGGACAACGCTTTCCGCCTCGTTCGCAGAATAGGAAACCGGCACCGAGGAATGAAGGAAAACAATCTCCTCAGGCTTATCAATGCCTTCGTACTATGTCACTTTAAGTACACAATTTCTATGCACAACTGGCTCAGAGCGGAGCGAGACAAGCTCAACGCTCTCATCCGCAAAGTGCTCAAGAGGGCTCTCGGGCTAGCCATCAAGACCCATTCCGAGGTTCTCCTCAACATGGGGATGCATAACACTGCCGAGGAGATTGCCGAAGCCCAAGAACGCGCGCAACTCACTCGCTTAAGCACCACAGCGGCAGGTAAACACATCCTCGAGGAGCTGGATTACCAACCTGCGGGATTCCCGATGGTCAGTACCCCGATCCCTAAGTGCACTCGAGACAAGTTCGAAGTGACCCCTGTGCCCCGAAACGTCCATCCCGTCCATAACGAGGGCAGACGCAAGGCCACAGCCGCAGGCATCCTCAAACAGATCAAGCAACGAGACATTAGAGCAAGCTTCGTCGACGCCACGGAGTACAGCGATGGGAAGACCTTTGCCATCGTTGTGGTCGACTCCAGCGCCAAGATTTCCAATAGCGCCTCCCTTCGCCCTTCAGACCCCGGAGTCGCCGAGCAGGCCGCCATCGCCCTCGCCCTGCTAGACGGTCGTGGGTCCGAGATATATAGGGATTCCAAAACGGCGGTTAGGGCTTTTCAGAAAGGTTGCATCGCCAAGCAAGCTGCTCGTCTTCTTAGCAGCTCGAGTCGATATGCTCTCACACATCATTCAATCCACTGGTTTCCCGCTCACGTAGGGTCTGTCGAGGGTGCTCCCCCGAACCTCATTGAGTCTGCTCACGAGGCTGCGCGTGACCTCACCGACCGCGCTTCCTCTGCAAGAATCACCGACTCCCTTCCTCCCTACGGCCACAGGGACACGCCCGCTACTCACGAGATTATTAAATTCTTCTACATGTCTAGAAGGGTCTTTCCACCCCCTCACCCCAAGTTGAATAGGGCGCAAGCCGTTTCGCTTAGGCTTCTGCAGACCAGCACGTATCCGTGTCTGTCCGTTCTCCACGAGGCTTACCCGGACGTGTACCGCGACGACGCCTGCCCTTCCTGCGGGCAGACCTCCACTTTAGCGCACATGCTCTGGGAGTGCGGGTTAACATACCCCAAGTTCATCAAGGAGGAGTGGGACTCGCTTCTGCGTAGCCCCGCTCTAGAAAAGCAAATCCTGGCTGTCCGGCGTGCCCGCGACCGGGCAGTGGACTAGACCTGCCGGTCCCGACGTGGGACTAGCCGGGTGCGCGACGAGTTCGCGTCCTCACCGGACCTGCAATAAAGTTTCATCACTCACTCACTCGCTCACTCACGCCAAAGAGACGCGACTTACTTGACGTGAGCGGTCGTACTGCGCCGAGTCGCTCTCGGAGGCTACTCCGAGCTGAAGGAACGTTGCCCTGGTAACAAGGTCGTTGGGTGCCATCCTCCCGTATAGCGGCGTGTTATCGCGTTTTGAGATATTCTTTTGAGATATTGTTTAACCTCGGTCAGACATTCGGCAGTATTTTAGCAAGAGGTTGATGGCGCAACCCACCGCCCCATTCCAAAGGGGAAGCTCATAACATCCATCCATCCATCCCAGATACTGAGTGTCACCCTTGAATTGCGGGAGCTTCGGCTCACGGGCCCCGTGCCGATACGGTTGTAAAAGCTGTCCTGAACGCCAAGTAGGTCGTATAGTAAACACCTTCCTTGCACTAGGGGCCTTCTCCTTGCGGCGCTCTGTTTCGCTCTCAGAGGAGACCGAACGAGCGTCCCCTCCGGGCACGCGCTACACACGCGGCTGAGCTCATCGCGCACCCCCCCCCCCCCCTGTGCCCCCCTGAGGGGCTCAGATCCTCGGACCCGCGGGGTGGTCTAGGTGACTCCCGGCGGAGCACCGCTACAGACGGAGACCACAAGGTTTAAGTGTTCATCCCATTGAAACCTCTTTGCATTGTTTGAATACACGAACCGAGATGTTTTTCCAGCATTAAACGGTAAACTGCATTATCCAAGGATCCGTAAGCATTAATTGGGCTTGCTTAAATGTTTATTTAGTGTCCTGATTTATCATACAATATTTGCAGAAGTCCTTATTAGTACTGTTGTCTTCATAACGTTACTTGCCTGCACTCCACTTGTGTCATAGCCTGTACTGCCGTACCTGAACCCCAAATGTGCAGCAGAAGTGTCAAGATTTAAAGTGGAAAGTTTGGCGAGTTGGTATACCTTCATAATGGGAACAGCGCGAACAAGACGACGACGGAGTGAACGGACACAGGACGAGCGCTCGTCCTGTGTCCTTTCACTCCGTCGTCGTCTTGTTCGCGCTGTTCCCATTAAGAAGCGTCAGGAGCTGGCAATATGTGCAGTAAAATATAGCGTAACGTTCTTTTTTTTTTCTCGCCAATGTGTTGTGCAAACAATGGGATATTTCAGCTCGAGCTTATTTTGCTGACAGTACAGTTTTGGCGAGCATTTTTCATGTTTTTTTTATCTAGCTGAAATCGTAGAACGTGCACAATATACCTATAGTATGAAGCATGTCAAGCAGCATTGTATGTAAATACAAGTACGGGGGAAGCTCGGCATAAATATTGTCTGAAGCTTCGCTCTCCCTACTTTAGCAGCACGCCAAACACGGAGAGAAAACTTTCGATCTCAGCTTTCAATTCCGTAAAATAGATGTGTCTGTGTTTCTGTATTATAAACTTAGTGACTGACAGCATTAAGTCCACCTGACCTGTACGAAAATTGTGAGCATGTACTGCTTAGTTCACCGTTGACAAGAAACAACATAAGCTTACTTGTTGCAAGTGTTTTTGTGCCAGTTGAGGCCTCTCGGTCACGTGGCGACACGATAAAGTCATCCGCAGTCATGCCAGAGTACCACACACACGACAACCACTCGGAAAGCGGCAACAAAGCGCCCAAAAGCAGCGAGCGAGCAGCGCGGCAAACCACACCAGCCGCTACTGCAGCGGCCATATTGCGTAGTGATGATGACATTAGCTTTGATTTTGTCAGCGCCATCTTTCCGTCGTATACCTTAGTTCACAACGCCGCCACTACTCTTATTTCCGTTGCACTGTGGAAGGTGCAGTTTGCCTTCTCTAAGTTTATGCAGGTGTTCTGTGACCGCACGCTATTCGGTTCCCCGGGCGCCGCGGAAGAATCAATGGGCGCGCTTCTTTCTTCGGTCGTCTGGAACACTATAGTGTAGAATTCATCGCCCACCGACACTGATACGACTGTGGTAAACTTGCGATAGGTAGTGCTGACGAATATTTTCGAAAATATACTCCGAGACAAACTAGCGGAAGCACTCTCAAAAATGGGTAATGTCGAGCGGCTTGCTCTCCATGGGCGCGCCACCTGGGTCATCCATGGCGCAGCGGAGCACGGTATGCGAAAAATTGACGCATTGCCCACAATTCTGGCGTTCATTTCATATGCGTGGCTTTAAAAGAATCTAAAGTAAGCAAGCATGATGGGTTTTCGCTGTGAATTCACTTCTCTCGAGGGCACCGAAAGCACTTGAGCCAACGGCACTACGCGAAACGGGCGCGCGTCAATAAAGGAGACGACGGACGCGCTTGAACTTGCATCGCTTCACAACAAACCCACGCGGCGCAACATTTGAACCAGAATTACGGGGCCAAATGCAATGCGCGTAGCTCGCATCCTGTGACAAGCCGCGAATAGGTGCAGGTCGGTTACGCGATTTTCTTCCGTTTTGCTGGCAGCGGATGCTGACGCAACTTTAGGCGGCGGTTGGCGGAGGATATTTTGTTTTTCATTCGGAACGTCACAAACTCAAGGGTGGGTGCCTTCAGCATGCGTTTGCGTTTGAAAAATCAGGTCACATTCTCCAATTCGTGTATACGAACTGAATATTATTTCGTTTTACAGGAACCCTTTGGACATTTTTTTTTTTATCTTGCAGCGATGGGCCGCCGGTGTTCCAGAATTTCCAACCCTTAACTCTGCGGAACTATCGAGCTTCTAGAGATGCGAGCACTAATTATTAAAATGTGGTTCAGAGGTTTCTGGGCGTGATTAAGCTTTCGCGACTAGTGGGAAATACGCAAAAAAGGAAAACGAAATAAAGAAAATTGTTGCCTCAGACTAGCCATTGTTAGCTGAAAGTTTTTTTTCTTCTGTTACATTCATTGGTGAATACAATTTTATGAGATAAATGCAACCTCCAAGTGCATGCCAGTACGACTCTGCGGCTCGAATTGATCGTTCGATAACGGAGCTGAAACGCGATGTCGCTTTCTGAGTATACTGGAACAACGACAACGCACTCCACGCATTGCGCAGCAATATCCAGCTCCCGTTTCGGTGCAAACGCGTTCCGAGTGGCTCACGACGGAAACCTAGTTTTCGGGCTTACATGTCTGCTTGCAAACACGTCACTTCTCCCCAAGTTATATAACGCGAGATATCGAAGCGCAATGAACTATTTCTGGCAACAAAGAAGCAAAGTGTACGAACGAATGAATCCGTGCCGCCGTGCACTCAAAAATACCAGTAAAAATTTCAAAACGTGAAAGAGTGATGATACTGAACGCTATTTGCCTTTATAGTGACAAAGAAACAATAAATTAACTACTAAATGGTGCAATATCTAATTAGGAATAATAACTCTGCCCTCTTTTTTATGTAATAAAAATGCTTCGGTAATTCTAAGAGAAAGTTCGCGTAATGAAATTGCGCTTACTACTGCGCCTTTACCGGAAGATACTGGAACTAACGTAAGCATCGCGAAGTGATTGCACTATGCTGCTTTTATTAGCAGCGGCGCGCGGTCGATTTTTTCGCCCTCTGTGGCCATTTGTTGAACTTGAGAGTGTGCGGGCCCCGGGCTCCTCCTCTGTCGTTGCAACGCGGTTTCACCGACTGCTCCTCTGCGTCATGCCAGATGGCGCGGATAGCGGCGCTGTCTAGGGTGCCTCGATGCGCGCGCGCCTGCGCGCGCGCGCATCGAGGCACCCTACGCTGTCAGCTGCGGCGGTTGCTAGGCAACGGCTCAGCTCGCGGTGTGGCCACTGGCCACAGCGAAAGGGCGAGAATACGGCCGATGTAGCTCTCGCTACCAAAAAGTTTGCGACATGATTTACAAGCTCTAAATGTACAGTGCACTGGTGCACTGTGATGAACAAAGCTTACAAAAGTTTTTTTTTTATGCGGATATTGTTTTCGCCATGCCACGTCCTGTTTTGCGTGGGTCGCGATGCGGCGGAGGCGAGCGCCATCTGCAGATGTTGCAAGGAACCAGGCGCGCCAGTTTATTGCCTTTGAGATTCGGGCGCGCAAATCTGGGAGGCAATGCCCTCTCTATGAATGTTAGAAACGCTGGAAAAAGTGTTTCTGATTTTTCTATTTTTTTTTTTTACAGCGAACCTGTATGCCTCCACCACCTAAGGAAATTTTCGTGTCGTTGTGGTAAGCAAGAAACTCCCCATACGTGGGCTGATCCCGAAGACAGTGCAATGCCGGGCCGATCCGCGGCGGAGGTGAAGCAGCCGTTAAGCACTCCCCATACGTAGGCCGATCCCGAAGTTGGCTGAAGTCACTATAGGAAGAGTGGACACGGAACACTAAAACGGCGACAAGGACAAGCGCTTGTCCTTGTCGCCTTTTTAGTGTCCCGTGTCCACTCTTGGGCTAGTCACATCAGCATGGAATACCAACTAGCCCGGTCTCACACCCTGCTCCCGAAGATAGTGCAATGCCGGGCACACCCGCGGTGGAGGTGAAGCGAGCGTTAAGCACTACCCATATGTGGGCAAATCCCGAAGATAGTGCTATACCGGCCCGACCCGCGGCAAAGTTGAAGCAGGCGTTTAGCACTCCCCATACGTGGGCCGATGCCGAAGATAGCGCAATGCCGGGCCGACCCGCGACGGAGGCGCAGTTCGCCATTAAGGGCCGCACATACCCAGCTTCGCTGGTCATCCGTCTTCACAGAGCGGAAGGGAACTGAGTTTCTTTTTGTTCCAGGGAAGCACCTCTTCCTAGCTGATATGCTATCCCGTGCGTCTAACAACTGCGACAAGCCATCATGGACAGCGACGATGCTGAAGTACCTGCCGTGAGTGTCATCTCATTCGCGTCAGCCAGAAGCCTCTAACGCGATTGGTTGCCGAGACAACAAAGGATCGCTATCTGATCGGGGTGATGAAAAGCCTGAACAAATGTGAACCGGTGGATGGCCTTGTGAAGCCAATTATTGCCGAGTTGTCGCAAGTGCAGGGCATTTTGTTGGAGGGGTGCAAGATTGCAATTTCCGCCAGTATGAAGCGTGAAATGCTGAAATAAATTCACGAAGGCGACTTGGGCATAAACAAATGCAAGTCGAGAGCACGGGGCATGATATTCTGTTCGGGAATGAATACCAATATTGAAGCGTCTGTTCATAAGTGCGCAGTCTGCAAAAAATACGCATAGTCAGCCAAGTGAGCCATTGCTTATGCGCCCACTGTCTGACCAAGTTGGGAGTTGGCATCGACATCTCCTACTACGGCGGCAGGTCTTTGCGTCTGCGACGCACTGTCCCACTAGCGCTATCTTCACGAGGTACAGAATACCAATGGAGGTATGTTCGGACAATGGGCCGCCCTTAGTAAGCAAACAGTTTGCCGTGCTTGCGGGAGAGTACGATTTCCAGCACATTATTTCTAGCCCTGGCTTTCCACAGCCAAATGGCCTTACACAAACAGCGGTGGAAGTGTTGAAGCGGATATCAAAGAAAACCACCGAAACAAAGATTTTTGGCGCGGTTTGCTCGCTTACAGGACAACCCCGTTGCAAGGCACTGCTGCACCAGCGGAGATTCTTCAGGGCCAGCAGAATACGAACAACTCTACCAGACTTCCAAGGTAAACCCCGGCTCGCGAAGCATCACCAGACAAGAGACAACAGGCAGCTGCTACCGCCGCTGAGTCAAAGAGACCCGGGGCGCGTGAAGGCACATGGGAAACAAAGGCACGTGTCCTACAGCACTGTGTGCAGCCCACGTCCTAGAACCTCGTCACAGAAGACGGCAACCTTTCGCGCCACAACCGAAAGCACTTGCTACGTATAAAAGAGATATTTGGACGTGAGCCTTTGGACGACAGCGAACACGACTGCGAGGCAGCGCTTGAGGACAGCAGCGACCAGTGACTTTCCATGATGGGACGCCTAGCGCTCTGGGGATGATCGCAAGGACAATTTGTGCCCCCGCGTCGTTTGGAATACGACAAACCTTCAGCAGGCGCCGTGACTTATTGTGTGCATTGTTTTTGTGTTTGAAAATTCCATGTAACGTTTCTAGAATGTATTTAATCGTATAGAATGTGCAATAATGTCTCTTTGCTAGGAAGTTCAATCTGCCATTGTGCTTTTATTGTTTGTTCCAAAAGAGGGAAGATGTATCATACCAGCGACAGGCAACATGCGCGGTACCCGCCTAAAGCTGTAGACGACACGCATGACAAGAACCTCTCCGGCGCGATCTTCATTAATCACCGCCGCTCAATAAAGTCGGGGCTTTTACCACCCCAGCACTTGGTCACGATGAATGTTATACAGTGGTCACTGTATTCAGAAAGAATGCTGTTTGTTTGGGTTTCATAGCTGTTTTCTTGGGTTCCATAGCGTGTAGCCGAATGTGCCCACTTTCATACTCGGAGGGGGGGCAAATGGAATACTTTGCCCTCCCCCGTTTTTTTCAGTGGTGGGAAAGTTCCCCCTCGCCCTCTAGTAGTTATGCATATGCTTGTCATTATATATATATATATATATATATATATATATATATATATATATATATATATATATTGTTACGGTTAATGTTAAACCGGCTTTATTCAAGGGACGAGATGGATGGTAAAGTCAAGATGGCGTCCTGAGGCTGCACCAGCTCACTTCTTCCTCTTCTTTTCGCCCGGCTCATGCCGTAGCAATCCCCGCTTGCCAGACGAAGCCCGCTGGGCAAGTCCAAATAACTCGGAAAGCGTAGGGTGAAACCGCTTAAGACGGGCAACATGTACTAACTGGGTCCGGCTAGACCGAGGACCAGTCGACGTCAAGCGTGCCACTACGTGCGTCAAGTCACTCAAGCGATCTACAATGACGAATGGGCCCGCGTACTGGGGTAAAAACTTTTCGCATAAGCCACGTTTACGTTGCGGAGTCCACAACCACACAAAGTCTCCTTTGGCGTACGAGACAGACTGGTGTCGGCTGTCATAGCGCTCTTTCGATCGGTCTTGCGATGCCACAGTACGAAGACGAGCGATACGCCGGGCTTCTTCGGCAAGACAAAGGGTCTTGGCAACAGAGTACTCGCTGTGAAAGTCAAACGGTAGTATAGTGTCAATGCAGCTTAGCGGTGAACGTGCGTAAAGGAGATAAAAAGGACTGTAATCGGTCGTCTCATGCTTTGCAGTATTATACGCATAGGTGATGAAGGGGAGTACGGCATCCCAGTCCTTGTGATCGGAAGATACGTACATGGCCAGCATGTTAGTTAGAGTTCTGTTCGTACGTTCTACAAGCCCATTTGTCTGAGGGTGGTAAGGCGTTGAATGACGGAACTGCGAACTGCAGAGACGAAGCAGTTCTTCTACGGCATCCGCAACGAACTGACGACCGCGATCGCTAATGATCACACGGGGGGGACCATGTCGAAGAATAATGAATCGACGCAAAACGTTGCAACGGACGCAGCTGTTGAAGATGGCACGGCCGCCGTTTCCGCGTAACGGGCAGATGGTCGACACATACGATCACCCATTGGTTGTCGTTAGATGATCAGGGAAATGGGCCCAGAAGATCGATACCCACTTGTTCAAATGGCAGGCGAGGCGGCGGCAGAGGTTGGACTAGACCTGGCGGAGCGGTCGTAGGGCGCTTGTAGCGTTGACATCGTTCGCAACTGGCGAAGTAGTGCTTAACCGTGTCCCGCATTCTGGGCCAGTAAAAACGCTCCTGTGTCCGGTTCAAAGTTCTTACGAATCCTAGATGGCCAGAGGTCACATCGTTGTGCATGGCTCTCAGTATGTCCGTTCGCAGACTCTGCGGCACCACCAGAAGGAAGCGTGCGCCTTTAACCGAATAATTGGTCTTGTAAAGCAGGCCGTCACGGACACAAAATGGACCGGTGGCTCCAGGACGCGATGCGGCTACAAATATAGGTTCCAAACCAATATCATTTTCCGGCTCTGCTTTGAAAGTCATCGAGTCTGGGAATGTAGAAGAAATGGGAGCAAAACAGTCATCAAAATTGTCTTCGTCACACTCCGTCGTCGTCAGAGGAAGGCGGGAGAGAGTCCGCATCTGCGTGGCGACGCCCAGACTTGTAGGAAATAACGAAGTCGTACTCCTGCAGTCGAAGAGCCCAACGTGCCAGTCGTCCACTCGGGTCACGGAGATTCACCAACCAGCACAACGCGTGGTGGTCAGTAATGATAGTGAACGGGCGTCCGTAGATATAAGGTCGAAATTTGTGGACAGCGAAAACAGCTGCCAAGCATTCTTGCTCGGTCACAGTGTAATTGCGTTCCGCCTTAGTCAAAGAGCGACTAGCATAAGCCACAACGTGTTCAGCTCCTTGATGACGTTGCACAAGTACGGCACCGATGCCGATGCCACTGGCATCAGCGTGCACTTCCGTAGGTGCGGATGCATCGAAGTGACGCAATATGGGCCCTGATGTTAGTAGAAATTTTAGCTGACGGAACGCGTCGTCGCAAGCCGATGTCCAGTTGAAAGGGACGGCTTTTTGGAGAAGACATGTTAGGGGGTACACCACGTCGGCGAATCTTGGGACGAAGCGACGAAAGTACGAGCACAGGCCCAAGAAACTCCTCAACTCCCGCACTGACTTCGGTGCTTCGAAGGAGCTGACTGCCTCAATCTTCCGTGGATCTGGCCTCACACCGTTTTTGTCGACCAGATGCCCAAGTACTAACGTCTCGGTTTCTCCAAAACGACATTTCTTGGAATTTAGGATCAAGCCGGCTTGTTTGACACAATCCAGAACAAGACTGAGACGGCTGTTATGTTCACTCAATGTGCTGCCAAAAATCACCACATCATCGAGGTAGCACAAAACAATTTCCCATTTAAGTCCTCGGAGGATAGTATCCATGAATCGTTCGAATGTTGCTGGCGCGTTACAAAGGCCGAACGGCATAACGTTAAATTCATAAAGACCGTCTGGTGTCACGAAGGCCGTTTTCCCCTTATCGTCTGGGTGCATGGGTATCTGCCAATACCCTGATCGCAAATCCAGTGATGAAAAGTAGGCAGCGGAATGTAGACAGTCGATGACATCATCAATTTTAGGAAGCGGATACACATCCTTTTTGGTGACCGCATTCAGTTTCCTGTAATCAACGCAAAACCGCCACGATCCATCCTTCTTTACTAAGATTACTGGCGCTCCACGGACTAGAAGACTCTTGGACAACACTTTTCCTCAGCATGTCTTTCACCTGTTCAGCAATAACTGTCCTCTCTGCTGAAGAAACGCGGTAAGGCTTTTGCCGAATGGGGTGCGCAGATCCGGTGTCAATTCCGTGGCGAGCACGAGAACGCGGGAGTGAAGCCTGCTTGTCGCCTTGTGTGAAATCGAACACAGAAAGGTGTGCCCACAATACTTGTGCGAGAGCGCGGCGCTCATGTGAGGGCAGTGCCTTGTTGATCATTCGTAGGATCTGCTCTTCAGAAATGCTTCTTTGGGGATCGCAAGTATGAGACTGCTCCTCCTCGCTTAGAACTGTAATGGAGCTGTAAGTAATCTCGTCAAATTCAGCAAGCTTCATATCACGCGGGAGAACGGCAGGGACCAGTGGCGTAGCAACAGGGGGGGCCGGAGGGCCGTGGGCCCCGGGTGCACGGGGCCAGTAGGGGGGGGGGGGGGTGTCATATACGTCTGAAGACACCCGAAAATTGTCGATATCCTCGCCTTCCTCGACTACACCCGGGGGGGGGGGGGGGGTGACAGAAGAGCTAAGGGCCCCGGGTGCCGGACGACCTAGCTACGCCACTGGCAGGGACGCAAGAACAATTGAAAGCCCACAAATTGGAGCCGCCATTCACTACTCTCACGACAGAGCGTGGTACAAGTACATCTTTCTTTGCGCAGCTCGACGTAAGTGGCTGGACTTGCGCGTCAAACGATGAAAGATCGGCAGCAGCGAAATTGACAGGGATACATGACAACGACCAAGGCGGTAGCAGCAAATCGTTCGAAACAACACAATAGTTTTTCACTGGTAAGGATGTGTCGGCAAGGGTGGCGAGAAGCGCGCTATTCAAAGTAATTTCGCCTGTGCCACAGTTAACGGATGCACCACATTCCTGAAGAAAGTCAATCCCGAGAATCACATCGTGAGTGCACCGCGGTAGTACGAGAAATTCTGTTTTAAGATCTTCTCCTCCGAATAAAACACTTGCAACACAAATACCAAGGGGAACTAGGCACTCTCCGCTGACACCACGAAACGTCACACCATCATTCCACGGGAACATAACTTTCCTACCCAGCCTCTCTTTGAAAGTCACACTCATGACGGAAACGGTAGCACCAGTGTCCACTAATGCTGTTGCAGGTATACTATCAATTAACACACGCACTTTGTTCTTCACCATGATTATAGGCAGAGGAGTATTTCGCAGATACACAGACTGTCCGGCGACCTTACCTCCATCGGCCGCGCCGGCTAGTTTCCCTACGGCGGTGGAGACGTCGACAACTTTGACAAAGGATGGTCCACTACCGAAACGTCATTGAAATATACTTGCTAATTGAACGTACGTCCTACTCTTTCTCATCATTATATATATATATATATATATATATATATATATATATATATATATATATATATATATATCTATGGGTCATTCCATCTCAAGTGTACTCGGTGTTTTATCGACCATCTGCGATTCTGCTGAAAAAAATCATACTGTTTTACCTCAAAGTGCGAAGTAATTATTCAAGCGATTTTTCTTGAAAAAAAAAAATTTCTAATGCCCTGAGGACGCTTTGAAGATTGCGCACACAAGTGAAACTGTGCCAGGTAGAAAAATTTCTACAAAGTTATTGCTTTGACCTGTTACTGCGAATATTTTTTGAAATAGTCGCCAGACGGTGCTCTTTCGTGACTATTGTCGTTTATTACTTTTTGTTTTAATTTACATAATTTTTACCGTAAGGAAAAGTCGACAATTGCCCCTTTTTAAATATTTTTATAAAAGAAAGTAACGTTTCCACGAGGAATATATTGACAATAGGGGCTTGGTTTGTGTGTATACTAGATGATAAAAATATTCGTATAAAAAATAAAGCCTAAGCTTTTGCTTAATGTCATGGTAAATATGAAAAAAATTACATTCTGACTCAATTTGTGGCTTCATTTTCGCAATGTAGCGTTCCAAGTAAAAATATGGCATAGTCGGCATCGGATAGTATGCTTTGCTGTCTATCTATGTACAAAGATTCAAAAGATTAAATTTTGTTTTAAGCGAGAAAAAAAATTTTGAACTGCACAATCACAAGGTTGCGCGGAGCATCTCTTTGCGTCGCCTTCACTGCATAGCACGTCGGCCGGTGTTTCAGTCTCGCTCATTTAACGCGCTTCTTCTTTTTCTTTTTGAAGACGAGGTCTTTTTTGGCGACTTCAGGTTGATTTGCGGTTCGTGGGGACTGAGTTTCTGGCCATTGTCATCTTGTAAGATTAGATAATTGCAGGCCTTCTAGTGCACGTAGGACAAGAAATAGGCGTCTGAGTTAAGCTTGGAACGAAAAAGATGCAGAAAGTTAGTGTGCTAATATATACGGAGAAGTTATAACGCGTAATTCCTAAAAAATACGGTGAAATAAGTTCGATCGACATGCCACCAGTCACTAAAAACGCGCCAGAACAGGAACCAGAACTGTGGCTTTGTAAGCCACCTGTGCCACGCAAAAAGAGCAAGAAACGTAATTCAACTTTACGGCCCCGTTTTTTCGTCCTCCTACGAATGTAAGGCTAGAATTTTTATGTGCATCCGGCAACACAATGGCGTAAAAATCACCCCTTGTCCTGGAGAGGAAATACATGAACTAGAGACATCGTATAGTTTAAACGTGCCATGAATTATTACGCAAATCCATGTACCTGAATTCCCAGAAGCTGAAGACGCACCAAAACTGTCGTCCAGTCTGTCGACTTGATACATTTTCTTCACACCTCGATCATCGGAAAGAAACTGTAAACATGAACGCCGGTTTGCTTCTGTGACAGCTGTAGCTTTGCCTGGGATAAAGCGGAGCAGTAACAGACGACACACCTATCGTCTGCTCGTAATGCACGCTCCTCCCGTCGTCTTGACGTCGCTTTCCGAGCCTCGGTGGGTGGCATCGCGGGACGCGTTTACGATACGAATACGTGTTCCAACCAGACATTTAAGGCCGCTTCGCAGACATTCTAGGTATCAAGCCGGCCAGTGGCATTTTTCGTTGTTTTAGGTTTAGCAGAACGCCACAAATCGCCTGTTCGTTGAATAAAGCCACAGTTCTGGTTCCTGTTCTGGCGCGTTTTAGTGACTGGTGGCATGTTGATCGAACTTATTTCACCGTAATTTTTAGGAATTACGCGTTATAACTTCTCCGTATATATTAGCACACTAACTTTCTGCATCTTTTTCGTTCCAAGCTTAACTCAGACGCCTATTTCTTGTCCTACGTGCACTAGAAGGCCTGCAATTATCTAATCTTACAAGATGACAATGGCCAGAAACTCAGTCCCCACGAACCGCAAATCAACCTGAAGTCGCCAAAAAAGACCTCGTCTTCAAAAAGAAAAAGAAGAAGCGCGTTAAATGAGCGAGACTGAAACACCGGCCGACGTGCTATGCAGTGAAGGCGACGCAAAGAGATGCTCCGCGCAACCTTGTGATTGTGCAGTTCAAAATTTTTTTTCTCGCTTAAAACAAAATTTAATCTTTTGAATCTTTGTACATAGATAGACAGCAAAGCATACTATCCGATGCCGACTATGCCATATTTTTACTTGGAACGCTACATTGCGAAAATGAAGCCACAAATTGAGTCAGAATGTAATTTTTTTCATATTTACCATGACATTAAGCAAAAGCTTAGGCTTTATTTTTTATACGAATATTTTTATCATCTAGTATACACACAAACCAAGCCCCTATTGTCAATATATTCCTCGTGGAAACGTCACTTTCTTTTATAAAAAATATTTAAAAAGGGGCATTTGTCGACTTTTCCTTACGGCTAAAAATTATGTAAATTAAAACAAAAAGTAATAAACGACAATAGTCACGAAAGAGCACCGTCTGGCGACTATTTCAAAAAATATTCGCAGTAACAGGTCAAAGCAATAACTTTGTAGAAATTTTTCTACCTGGCACAGTTTCACTTGTGTGCGCAATCTTCAAAGCGTCCTCAGGGCATTAGAAATTTTTTTTTCAAGAAAAATCGCTTGAATAATTACTTCGCACTTTGAGGTAAAACAGTATGATTTTTTTCAGCAGAATCGCAGATGGTCGATAAAACACCGAGTACACTTGAGATGGAATGACCCATATATATATATATATATATATCGAACCATCCTTTGTCAAGGTCCTCTGACAGACTTTGACAAAGACTGCTCCACCAGCTGAAAGGTCAGTGAAATAAACTCTGCTAATTCAACGTACGTCGTACATTTTTCGTGATTTTAATGCCAGGGCCAGCCTTATTGCCTCAGCCACAACTATGTATGTATATATATATATATATATATATATATATATATATATATATATATATATATATATATATATATATATATATACCACGTATCCGCTTCACGATAGCTTCGCTGTCGTTTCGATTCCCGTAAGAGCGAGGTATGCGAAGCTTTATTCCTTAGTTTCTTTTTTGTCTGCGCAATATCAAGAGCATTCGTTCTTACTGGGCCAAACAACTATTTTCGGCGTTTCGCGCTTTTTTTGCGTGCCACAATAACTTGTGCATTACTATTCTATGCATGTTTTTCCCATTCTGTATGCTACGTTATCTGTTTGTGCAACCGACGTTAACTGATATGCGCTACGCATATTGGTAGCGCATATCAGTGAACATCAGTTGCACAAACAGATAACATATATCTTTCTAATATAATCTCTTTCACCCTACCATAACGCAACTCCCTGCAGGGCTATATGTATTGTATAAAAGTAAAACAAAGACACCCAATACCTGCCAAGATGCCCGCTCAGTACCGCTTGAGCCGACAATTGGAATAACTCTGTTCAGTAGGCATGCAGGCTTGTATTTTTCAAACGCCTGCTTTCTTTTTTTTTTTTGTACTCGTTCTCTTAGAAACGGGCATGCACGGTAGTGAGATGTGAATGGCGGCCGTAAAAGCAACGCTAATAAATGACCAAGAAACACGCGTGTCCAGATCGATTGGTCGTTTTCTCCAGGAAGGCTTCGCGAGCCTGTATCGATCATTGCGCCGACCTGGTGAATGCCAGAAAGCTCGACGGGTGGGCTCAACAACTGCGTGCAGCCCACGCCGCCACAATGTTATCGACTGAGCGAATACGATCAGTCATTGCCAATGCACCTGCTTCAGAAGAGCGCACAGCGTTCGTCTGTGTTTGCGAGTTTGGTGCACAGCCTTCAATGGTGAACCGGCATTAAAAGCAACATGTTCGACCTGTCACTGCGTCATGTCCTTTCACAGCGTTGCCTTGCCAACGGCGGTCACAAGATGAGTGGTGAGCGCAATTTTTTTTAGTACGCCGATGTTCAATTACTCATTGCTAGCTTTAGCCTGCGGGAACAGCTTCACGCTCCAATTTACAACTGCTGGTGGTGCTGATGCCCTTGCTGTGGCCGTTTTCCTTTTAGTATTCGTTCATTTTCCAAACACGCGGACGCAGCAAGCAGTCAAACTAGCCAGAAAACAGTGAAACGCGTTTATCGATGTGCGCTTATGGTGACAGTGCCTTGAAGTTTAAAGCTGATGCTGGCGCTTTTTGAGTGCCCGAGACAATTCCACGCGGCAAGCAAAACGCGATGTAGGTGGAGCAAATGGCATATGATTCCAGTGAAAAACATTGAAGCAGGCGGCGACGTGTTCCTAACAGGTTGCACGTCAAACGTGCCCCCACTGCCAGGGTAAGGAACTCACCAGTTGCTCCCTTACGTGTCAGCGCGGCTGCACACAGCTCCGGGCGCGCTCGGTGTGTCTTAGCAGACTTGGCACAAACCAGCTGCCATTGTGGGCAGAGCCGCACTCGTGCGCCACTCTCGCAGCGACGGCCAAGGCGAGCCACGCACGCCACCGACGACCACGCGACGTCTGCCGCTGGTCGTTGGTTGACGGCCCTCGCTCGATACAGCTTCCCTCTCGATTCTCGCCCTTTCTCATTTGTTACGTGACCTCATTTTGTGCGCCGCGGCGCTGCGTTCCTCCTCGCGCAGTCAGCGCCGCTCGTTCCTCCTGTGGCGTCTGCTCAGCTCACAGCAGTTTTCCAAGAGGAACAATATTATCCTCCGCGCCTCCCACAGTCAGCGTAGTTTTGTTTTTGCCGGCATGCAGGCCTTGGTGGCCACCACGGAGCTTTGGTTGCAGCTACGTAACAGTTGCTCTCGGTTAGGTCTATTAGAGCAAAATTTGTGGAAATGATGTTTCGTCTGCACGTAGTAATTCTGCGAAAATCCGCAAGGTTTGCGGGTTTCCGCAGAACTACTACGTCAAACACTTGCATTTGCTTCTTCTCGTCGACAAATTCGACTTGGCCCTGCCATCTGCTAGCCGCCTGGTTAGCTCAGATGGTAGAGCGGCTGCACCGGAAAGGCGGTGGTTTGAGTCCCGGACAAGGACGAATTTTTCTTCAACTATGAGCCTTTTCTTTCGTGGAACCGGTATGAGTTTCCTTTGTAGCAATTGCTACGAACAGGTGGATGTCTGATTTCCCCTTTATTCACGTTTCACCTAGCTTAGCATTCGCGTTTCGGTGAGTTTTGAACCGGCAGATTTAGGCGCAGCTAGGAATGCGCAAACGTTGCGATGTGTTCAACTGTATAATCACTGTCCTAATAAGAGGACGAAAAAGCGGCCCTCGGACAACTGAGTTCATTCAAAAAACAAGAAGCCACATACTATTACGTGTACTGTTTCTCTCGTTCCCATTACCACGCTGTCATTGTTGCCGTGTCTGGTTTCCTCGAGTCATCAGTGCACACTTTCATTTCCGACTAATCGAGCGTAATTTAATTTAATGCAGTATATAAAAATGCACATTCATTCTTGTATAGAGAAATGGATGGAACACTGCTACAGCCATCAGCTGCACCAAACAATAACAATACGAAAACATTACTTAGAGCATGTGCTTTTTTTAAGCAGCAAGAAGAATCGAAAATGCAATACCAACTAAGCAATATGGCATATTAGTTAATAAAGGTATTGTGGCGCAATGTAAAGTAAGATACGGAAGGAAAAAGAAGACGACAAAAAGAGCGCCAGACTTTCAGCGAGTTCATTTCAAGCACCACACCCAAATACAGGTATGAATGCTCGCCAAAAATCCGCAAACAGCGAACGCGCATCAGGTGCAAACATGTTAATGCAGTGCATAAAAATGTACATTCATTCTTGTACGGAGAAATCGATGGCACACTGCTACAGCCTTCACCTTCCTTCCTTATGTGATACGCTTTGGGCATCTGTCGGGCCAATGCCCCCCGGCTTCTTCCTAGCGCATGTGTGTCCCCAAACAACGGTGCGCATCCCAACAGGGCAGAGTGGGAAGGCAAACGTGAACCCACACCATTCTTAATAGATAACACTTGTTCCCTTCAGCACTCGTCCTGTTTGTTTTTAATTCCTCTCTTCGTGTTCGCTTCGACCGGCGCCGACGCAGCTCGAAGCAAGTTTACAGCTCGCGCCGGAGCGAAGAACTGGACTGGCGCGCTTTGTTTCGCAGGAAGGCTTAGAATTTCGGGACGAAACTCGGGCACATAACTTCCACCGCTTATTCGGTGATGAAAAAACTACCGGAACATCGTGCCTGCTTGCAACGTTTTTAGAGTTCTGGGCAATTCTGTGCATGTATGACACTACTTATGGCCTCTTCTTCTGCAACGGCTCAGGTATTTTGCTGCATCCTTTTAGCTTCCCAAGCAAGATCTCGGACACACTCATAAGGATCGCAGAAAGGAACCCAGCTGCAATCAGCCTCGATATTTGCAACTGGAAACTACTTTCCACAGTGAGCTCGCACGGCTTCCGTAGAGCAGACCGGAGAGACAGAGCGGCTTTAGCCCTTTTCACTGTTTTCGATTGAGCAATACCTTAGGGGTGCAAGTTCTCACGGGACCGCGAACTAAAATGCATTTTGCACGAGTGCCGATGGTGTAGTAACAGGTCAATATCTAAAAACTGCAGATGCTTGTCATAGGGAGATCAACAGTGAACGTTATGCCTGCGCCATGCTGCCTGAACACTGAAAGAAACAAGGTCACATCATCGGAGGTACTGAAAAAACAACTCACCAGTCGCTTTAGCATACACGCCAAAGAGGGTCAAGGCTCAACAGACATTCGTTAAATTACTTGACAATTGAATGCGTTGAATTTTTACGTATTATTTTGTTTCTCCTACCAAAGGTCGTCGATTGCAGTACCTTAATTGACGCTACCTTAACTGTGCTTTAACTAGCTTCGCACTAAATAACACCTAGCAAATAGCTCCATCCCACGACCAAAGGTCGTGGGATGGAGCGCTTTAATTAACTCTATTATTTACAGTGCCTTAATTAACACCAAATGTCGTGGGTTCGACTTCCACATAAGCTCGAAGGTTAGAGTGTCTGAATCACCTCTATCTTAATTACCTTGGCTTTTTTTTTTTTGCGAGAGAAGCGGCGTCGGGGCCACTGCGGATGAAGAGGACAACTAACGCGCCATCAGTGGCGCAAGCGCGTGGCTGCGCGAAACAAGCTGACATGCCTTTCTGTACCGCACGCCGCGTTTTTGAGACCATCGGGGGCATGAGCCACTCCAGGCCTTAATAATGTCGGACCCACGGTGGAATCGAGCCTGGGTCGTCAAGCACAGCAGCCCGGTGCTCTAACCATTAGGCGACGATACCATGCATAGTTGGCTCGGTCCAAATCCAGCCAACTCCTTGAAACGCTCGTCCTGTGCACCCCATGCTTCATCTTCTTTTAGAAGTGATTTTAGACGCAATAACTACGACACGGACAATAGAATAAAAGACACTGACTGGCGGACGATGATACACGGACAATGATACAAGCCGAATGCCTGTTAATACTGTGTCCAGTCTTTTCGTTATGCTCTGCCATATAGGGCGCGCGAAACCGTGTGTCCTTTGAGTACATCACTGCGGTGCTGCTGTAGCCTTCCTTTAATGTTCCCCGTCTCGCCTGCGTAGCACGCCTGGCAGCCCTGGCAAGGACTTTTGCAGATGACATCCGGAAATTTTTCTTTTCCGAGGCGGTCAATTGCCTTCAATTGCCGATTGCATAAACTGGACGCCACGCTACGGCTACAACTGTCATCTAGCCTTTACCGCGGCGAAACAACCTTGCTGTACCGCTTGTGGCTGGGAGTGGCATTCACGAACGCATACTCCTATGGTTTGGGAATGGCCGAGAGCCCGATGTGCGACTCCTGTGGGTGCGAGAAAACCATGGAGCACCTATTGTGTACCTGCCCTCGCTACGACGTCCAACGCCTCTCCCTGCGGGCACGTTTACAGCGACTGGACTCGTTCCCCGAGTCACCGCTCACCGAGTCAAATATACTCGCACCGTGGCCACAGCCGTCCCTGGCTCGAAAAGTGATTCGTGCACTAGTGCAGTACTTGAAGTGCACCGGCTTAAGAGAGAGAGAGAGAATCAACTTTTGTGCTGAGCCCTTAGTGATGGTTGGTGCGCGCTGGCACCAGATGGGGTGGAACCTTCTTCTCAGGTCCCATATGTGTCCACCAGTTCCTGGCCCCTAGCCGCCAGCGCGAGCTGGGTCGGTAGGTCGGGGCTGGACAACAAGGTCTCCCATCGCTCGGGGGGGTTGGGGCTGGGGAGGGTGGGGGGTAGGGATGGTGGGGGGTTCTTGAGCTTAGTGCACTCTGCAAGGATGTGTGCTAGAGTGCCTTTTGACCGTCTGCAAAAAGGGCATGAAGTGTCACGCTCTGTTGGGAACATCTTATGCAAGAGCACGGGATGCGCTAGCGACCCCGCTTGCGTGCGTCGCACGATCGTTTGCTAAATTCGATTGAGTTGCGGATGCGGACGGGGAAGCCTACATCTGCCGCTTCTGTACATTTGCGTGATTTCTTTGTAGCTTGTCACGGGGTGTGGTAGCCCTGGCTCGTCCTCGGCCCGGATCGACAGTTCTCGGGCATAGTGGTCGGCGAGTGCGTTGCCTTCCACTTGCGAGTGAGCCGGGACCCACACGAGCTCAACGGCCCGCCCCGGTGATTTGCATTTGTTGAGGATCACTAGTGCCACGGAAGAGATGTTCCCCTTGCGGTAGCTTGCGTAGGCGGTCTGGGAGTCTGTGACAACGGTCCTCACTCCCGGTTGTGCGAGTGCGAGGGCCACGGCCACTTCTTCTGCTTCGGCTGTATTCGCCGTCCGTATCGACGCGCCTGTGACCAGTTTATCGATGGTGGTGACGACCGCCGTTGCTCTGGTTCCGTGCTTGGGAAGTGAGGCGTCCGTGTAGAGGACCTCGTGGTCCTCTTCCAGCTGTCGAGCCAGTGCCTTGGCCCGCGCAGAGCGTCTCTCGTTGTTCCTCCCCGGCTGCATGTTCCGGGGGAGGGGCTTGGTCTTAATAATGTCTCTCCACGTTGTGGGGAGCGGCTCCATTGTCGGTAGCTGTTCAATTTGCCATCCTATCTTGCGTAGCACGGCCCGACCGTGCTCTGTCCGGCTCAGCCTTACCCTCTGGTGGGATAGGTGAGCTTCCACCAGCTCTTCCACCGTGTTGTGGGCACCCATTTCCAGCAGCTTCTGCGTTGACGAGTAGACTGGGATGCCCATGGCGAGTTTTACTGCTTTCCTTATCGTCGTGTTCAGCGTTTCACGGTTCACCTTCGCAAGCTGGAGGTATACGGGGCGGAGTACGTTACGCGTGACACGACGAATGCCTGCACCAGGCGCAGTGCGTCTTCTTTGATTCCTCTGTTCCGGCTGGTGACTCTCCGGATCATGCTCAGGACTTGCTCGGATGTGGTGTTGATTTTGTTGACGGCTGCGTGCGCCTTGACGTCGCTGCGCAACAGCAGGCCCAGTATCCGGATCTGCTGCGTTGGTTTGATCTCTGTGCCGTCGATGGTGATGATTATGTTCGGCGGCGGCTCTTTCTTTGGTTTTCCGGGCTGTACCATGAGCAGCTCCGATTTCTGTGGAGCGCAGCTCAGGCCACAGGTCCTGGCATACTCGTGGACGGTCGTTGCCGCTCTCTGCAGGGCTTCCTCCGCCCAGGCATCGGAAACCGCGCGGTTCGTCCCCACCGTTATATCATCGGCATAGAACGCGTGGTCCACGCCCTCGATCTGATTGAGTAGTTCGGGCAGGGGCAGGAGTGCTAGGTTGAAAAGCAGATGCGACAGGACAGACCCCTGTGGGGTACCCCTGTCTCCGAGCTCCACAGGCTCTGACCGCTCATTTCCTATCCGGATAGTTGCTGTTCTATTGGTTAGGAAATCTTTGATATAGCCGTAGGTCTTGCGGCCACACCCCGTCTTGCGCAGGCTCTCGAGCACGCTCGCGTGGGACACGTTGTCGAAGGCCCCTTTGAGGTCCAAAGCCAGTATACCCCGGGGCGCGTGCCTCGTTGCTCTTTTAATCACCAGTTCGTGTAATTGGATCAAGACGTCTTGGGTGCTCAGGTGCTGGCGGAATCCATACATGGTTGCCGGCATCTGATTTGTCTCGTCCAGGTGTGCTTGAAGTCTTCTGAGAACCATGGTACCATGGAACCAGTTCTGAGAACCAAGGTACCGGGCAGCCCTCGGCAAAGCCGGGATCACCGACTGGGACCGAATGCGCAAGCACACGGACGAAGAAAACGAGACCTCCGGAGAAAACGCGGAGGAGGGCAGACGTCAAACGTACGCAGAATGGGCGCGAGAACAAAAGATCCCGCTCGACAGATTTACTCACCGGCTTAAGAGACCCTTTATAGTGTCCCTGCGTATAGTGTCCCTCCCACGCACTCAGTGCCTACTCTCTCCCCCTTTCCCTCTTTCTTTTCCCCTTGCCCCCACCCCCAGTGTAGGGTAGCAAATCGGATGCTCTTCTGGTTGACCTCCCTGCCTTTCCTATCCTTATTTTCTCTCTCTCTCGAGGCGGTATTTGACTCGGATGAGTTGTTGGTTTAGCTTGCTTGAAGGGACGTGGCAGATTTGTACATAATAATCTTTGAAAATTTTTGACATGGACTAGCTCACGCCTCGCGCATAGGGGAGAAACGCCAATTTTCTTGTTCTCATGGGCCTTACAAGGGGGTTCAGGTGCACGCTTTTCTTCAGTTTTTTGAACTGGCCGGGGTAGTCATTGCTGACCAAATCCTGCGTCCCTCTCTTCAACTCAGATATGCGTGCGTCAGCGGTCAAGCACAATCGGAATGCACGGGTGAAAAATGTCGAGGCAACACCGCAGTTCAATCTGCGCTGCAAAGCCCACAGCATCATCCCGAAGTCCCTTCACCTACCCTTCTTGGTTCGTACGCCGTTTGAGAAGCACCTAACCTCGCGCTCCGGGAAGCTCCTTTTGAAATCACGCATCCTTGAAACGCAGGCTACCTTAAAGCTCTTGGACAACGATAATTTTTTTTAGCCAACGCACGCTTAAGCACACCGCTCCCACAGAATTCCACGAGGTTTTACTCTACTCAAATGGAACAGCTACGGCAACTCGACAGAAAAGGGGAAGGTTCCAGGAAAAGAAGATTTCCTCTCTACTGGACAGATGTCAGCCCCCTGACAACCAAGATGGTATTTGCAACTTGTCGTCACACCACTTTGATACCGCTGTGCTTCATCTACTAAGCCGCGGCCTGAATTTCAACATTGGCACCCGCCAAGTATGCGGAATTGGCTTGTGCAGTTGAGAAGGCAGTACGCGAAGCCGAGCCTTCTCTGCAAAATGTAGCACGTACCCGCGATATTGGGGCTTTTTCAAAGCTTGTAATGCTAGGACCTCAAGTATCAGCCACCTCGATAAAGTCGCCATGAAAAGACTGCAAAGTAACAAAGCCAGTGTCGTCTTGCCTGCGGACAAGGGGAATGCCGCGGTTGTCGTGAATCGGGATGACTACGTTTCGAAGATGACGCAGCATCTCCAGGACATCACCACGTATCCGAAGGTCAATCGGGGCCCCAGAAGAAACACCGAGTCAGAACTTCAGAAGCTACTGGCTGTCGTTTTCAATTTTGTGCCTCCCGAAAAGAAGCATCTGTATAACCAGCTGCTGTGCCACAACGGCTCAGCTCCTGCAATATACGGCCTGCCCAAGGTTCACAAACCTAACGTACCGCTGCGGCCTATAGTAGACTACACTCGCTCTCCGTTGCACCGTCTCTCTGTCTATCTTCAAGGTGTGCTCCAAACCTTCGTCGGATGAACGCCGACATACGTAAGACTCCGCTGATTTTGTCGACAAGTTCAGGAACGTGACTTTAGACAGCGAAGACGTAATGGTTTCCTTTGACGTTAAGTCTGTGTTCACACGCATACCTGTGGATTTTGCTGTTGACGGCTGCCGAACAGCATTGCAAAACGACATATCTCTGCCTTCACGCACCCCATTCGAAGTCGACGACGTGTGCTACCTCTCGGAGTTTTCTTGACGCAACAGACATTTTTCATTGCATGGATCATGTTACAGGCAGGTGTTTGGAACGGAAATGGGAGCATCGGTGTCAGTGTCTTGTGCCAACATTGCTCTGGAAGCCCTCGAAGATAAAGCCCTCATGACGTTCTAGCCCACCCCAAAATTGTTCCTGGGGTATGTCGACGACTGTTTTTCAATTATCCGCCGCGAAGACGTCGTACCTTTTCTGCAGGACCTGAACACTTTCCAAAGCACAATACAATTGACCGTTGAAGAAGAAGTTAATGGTCGCTTGGCTTTCCTTGACGTTGAAGTCATGCGCATTGCATCCGGCCTTTTCACAAGTGTTTAGCGAAAGCCTACCCACACAGGGAAATATCTGCACATTGATTCGGTCCATGCCCTTGGACAAAAACTATCTCTTGCCTCGACATTGTTCACCCGTGCATTCCGATTGTGTTTGACTACTGACGCACGCAGATCTGAGTTGAAGAGAGTGACGCAGGATTTGGTGAGCAACGGCTACCCCGGCCGGTTTATAAAGACTAAAGAGAAGCGTGCAGCTGAACCCCCTGTAAGGCCGATGAGAACAAGAAACGGGCGTCTCTCCCCTATGTCCGAGGCATGAGCGAGTCAATGTAAAAAATATTGAAAAATTATGATGTACAAATCTGCCACGTCCTTTCAAGCAAGCTAAAACAACCACTCGTCCGAGTCAAAGACCACCTCCAAAAAGAAACATTTCCGGGCGTCGTCTACAAAATTCCTTGCCAGGACTGCCATGCGAGCTACGTAGACGAGACGGGGAACTTTAAAAGAAGGCTACAGCAGCACCGCAGTGATGTAGCCAAAGGACACACGGTATCCAGCACCCTGGCAGAGCATCACGAAAAGCCTGGACACAGTATTAACTCGCATTGGGCTTCTATCATCGAAAGATAGAAAACATTATCATCCCGATTGCTCCTTGAATCATTCTGCATACTATCTACTACTAACACGATATACCGGACACGGGAACCCTTCCCTGAGTTGCACGGAAGCGCATTACATCTTCCGACGCATATATAACAAAGACCATCGTGCATTCGTTCATTGTGAACAAGGCATCCGTATTGGGCGCCGAAACGTCTATCTGTGGTTTTGAATTTTTTTAGTTGGGGAGTTTACGTTTATTCAGCTAAGGCAATACTTGTAAGTCCTGCGAGCACGAATGCTATCAAAGTTCTTTAAATCAGCGCGATTACAGAACGCAGGCTTTCCCAGTTCTGTGATCACTTCAGTATGCGAAGCCATCTTGCAGAAAGAGAAAAGAATAAGTTCCGAAACATCAAAAAAGAAAAGAGTAAAGACAAGAGACAAGCGCACGTGGTGCCATACTTGCACAAGTTGTCACACAATCTAAAGAAAGTTTCCAATAGACATAATATCTACTGCCTCTTAGTATGGGGAAACGGTAATAAAACAGATATAGAAAATATGGCAGTACTGCAACGGCGAGCTGTTCGGTTGCTGAATTCTCGAAACAATACATAGGTTATTCTATACTAATGATGCGCTACAACATTCCTAATATTAGAGACTCTTACAAAACAAGACATATTTAGCGCCAGCAAACAAGGACGGAAGGGAGACGACACCACAATGCGCTGTCGTCTCCCTTCCGTCCTTGTTTGCTGGCGCTAAATATGCTTTCAGTTTACCAACACGCCCAACAAATGGTAATGCTAAAAGAAAGACCTGCATACGGCTATTTAAGGAGATCTGCAGCAACAGGGAACTATTTTCAACTCGTCACTTGAGTAGAGACACAGGATGCAACCTACGTCACACATCAATAGTAATAAAGAAACCAAGGACAAAATATGGCACGCATACGATCGAATATGAAACCATATGTTTATGTAATACGTACCCTAACATTGTTGACGAAGCTATAAATTCTAGAACAACTCACAAAGTTAAACATGCAATACAAAACATAGTATTTTCTGATCACAGTGTGTTTAACAAATGTTAATAATGTTTCTGTGTTTAATGTCTATAGTCATATTAATAATGTTATGTTCTGAATATATAACTTTTGTTAATACCAGAATGTTCTTATTTTTGCTGTGCTGTATTTATTTATTTACTTGCTATTTGGCAAATGGTTGATACTTTTCAATGGTGTTTAAAATTTTACTGTAAATAGTTTTGAACTTTTGTGTCTTATTAGTTGTACTTTGTTTTATCAGTAGACTGCTACTTCTGCTGCCCCAGCGAGGTAAAGGCCTTAGTCAGGAGGATCACGCCCTCCTTTTGCCTTACCTTGCCGGCGAACCTTGTATTTGTGTTGCCCAAATAAATGAAATGAAAAAAATATTGATTTGCTTTTCAGTGCCCCGTATAAGCTGTCCTCGATATGCAATCGTATGAAAGCGCGTTAAAGGCCCCTGTGCACCACAAATTATAAATTCTGTTTCACTGACTGCAGGCGCAACATTCAGATACCGCTCAGCTGTGGAAAAACTTATATAGGGCAAACGGGACAGTGTTTCATTGAAAGAGCTTGTCAGCACAACAATAACCCAAAGCATGGCTATGGGAGTCATTTAGCAGGACATTGTAAGAAGTGTCACTGCACTCCAATATTTGAAAAAAACAAAATTCATAGGGAAAGAAAAACGAAAGAGGGAACGGGAAATAATAGAGGCTTACTACATTAGAAAGGAAGGAGGCAGATGTGTAAGCGCTCCCTCTCTTGCCTTGTCAGGAAACGAGATAGCTTTTTTGGATGAAAGATTGTGATGCTGCTGATTTGCAGATGTTTTTTCTACTGGTGTACGCATGCCTATGCTGAAAAAGGTATAAAATGGCTGCAGAACTTCAAATAATCTTCCAGTTGGCACTAAGCGCTTGTCTGTGGTATTTGTTTCCTCGTGTCCTTGTTTTATTTACGCTATTTAACCTCAGTTCTAAATATGAACCAAGTAGCCCTCATCAAGATGCTACTGAAATTATGTATGGATGATAGAATCCAACGACCGTATGGTCGCACACATGGCAAAACTCCGCCAGGAAGCAGAAAAGGACCTGCGAACAAAAGCAGAAATGGCGGCAACGCGGGCGCAGACCAACGGCCATTTGGCGGGAGCGAAGGCCAAAGTGAAAAGTATTTTTATTTTTATATTTACTGTAGTCTCGAGATTGGACGTACCAGTTAGAAGGACCCAGTTGGTTGCTTTTGGTTACACTGTGATAATGCAAACAGCCTGTTTCATGCCTTATGACTTCTTGCTCGTATCTCACTGCTTCATGCAGTACTATAGTGTCAAGGAAGGCATCATTTGCGAATTTGTACAATTCTTCTTATGCATATACTTGCCGTTACTGTTTAGTGACCAGTTGTATATTCATTGTATTATACTACAATTTTCATTCGTATAATTATTTTTTGACCAGATTAATTCACCCTACTTAGTATGCCCAATGTTTTGGTTATACTGCAATAATGCAAACATTCTGTGTATGTGTTGTGTTCTATTGCTTGTATCTCACTAGCTGCTTCATTCTGTACTAGTGTCGAGCAAGGCACATTTGCCCTAGACACTCCTTATGCATATACTTGCCATCACACTTTAGTGATTGGTTGTCTTCATTGTACAGGTATTACTCTCTGTATTGCATTCATTGTGTTGTATTGGCATTTTAGAGTGAATCATATGTGCTCCTATATACTTACCGTTACTGCATACCTTATTGGCAGCTGTCCCATATAGGGAGTGCAGGAAGGGCAATTTTCTTGCTTTTTTTCTTCGGTCACCTATCTAGCATTTACCTTAATTACGTGATGCAGAAAGACGTAGTAAATTACAAGTCATGATGACATTGTTTAATATTGCACCTGCATTTATCACTATTGTTCAATACTTAAACGTGTCATTTCTAGCAGTCTCATAGAAGCAGTGAAATATATCATTGCATTGAAACATGGCAGCAGTTTTAATGTTCTGTTATGTATGTATACATAATATTCCGTATTATGTATTATGTATACTAAAAGGTGGTGCGGAAGAAACTGTGTGAAATGATAGAAAATGGAGCTTTACAGAATTTTTCTGTTATTTGCCGAAAGAAAAAAAAGCAGAGAAAACTGAACTTCACAGACATTTTCTGTTAGTCGCAAACAGAAAAACTTGTGAAATGACCAAAAAATGTTAAAACAGAAAACATAGCATGACAGAAACTTTCTGTAAATTTCACAGGAATTCTGTTAGCTGCAAACAGAAAAACTGTGAAATGATCGAAAAATGTTAAAACAGAAAACGTAGCGTAACAGAAACTTTCTGTCCATTTCACGAAAATTCTCTGTTACCTGCAAGCAGAAAAGCTGTGAAATGACCGAAAAATGTTAAACAGAAAACATGACGTAAAAGAAACTTTGTCAATTTCCCAGAAATTCTCTGTTAGCTGGAAACAGCAAAAATCTGTGAATTGACAGAAAGAAGGAACAACAGAAAACATCGCATAACAGAAATTTTCTGGCAGGCCAGCCGCCAGAAAATTTCTGTTTTTTTAATAAAAATTTCTTACAGTGTAGGTCGAGTCCCACTCGAAAGAAAGGCTCTGTGGGAATATCGATGGGTTGTCATGGCCCAGCTGGAGCCATGTGAGTTGGGTGCCGGCGTTGGCACAGGTCGCATGCAGTTCCATGCCGTCGCGAGCGGTAGAGGTCGGGCCAGGAGAAACGGTGCCGGACTCGGTCAAAGGTGCGAGTAACACCGAGATGCCGAGTGGTTTGTGCGTTGTGAAGTGGTTGAAGCACGGTGCATTGAAGGTGTCCCGGTATGGCCAGCAGTAGATCAGCACCGTCAGGGCAAAAGTTGCCTTTGTACAGGACTCTGTCGGAAATACAGAAGAGACGCAGGGAAGGAAACGCCTTGTCCTGTAGTCTTTCTTGTGTCCGTTGTTTTGCGCTAAAAAAGGTAATTATGGGCTCGCACCAACTAGCCCGCCAACGTATTGTGCTGAAGGATAAGGAGTTGGTGAGCTTAACCGATCTATGATGGTTTGCAGAAAAGCATCACGGCTCTGTTCATCGCCAATGTTGAATAAGCCTGAGATGGACATAACGCTGGTGTCGGATTCGAGGTCTGTGGCTTCTGGTGGGTCAACAGGGTGGCGGGAAATCAGTTGGCGTCCTGATGAAAACGGCCGGCTTTCCACTCTGCAAAGAAAATGTACTCTTGCAAGCGCAGTGCCCTATCCCCAAAACGCGCTGCAGGGTCCCTCGGCGAGGAGAGCCAGCAGCGTGCGTGGTGGTCGGTAATTAAGCGGAAATGGCGACCAAATAGGTATGGGCGAAATTTCGCTATCGCCCAAACCAGCGCTAGGCACTCTCGCTCTGTGATAGAATAGTAGCGCTCGGCTGTGGACAGAAGACCGCTTGCGTAAGCGATATCACACTCTTGACCACTCTGAATCCGGGCAATAACAGCGCCTATGCCATGACTACTACCATCTGTACGGATTGCAGAAGGGTCAAAATGGGCTAAAATTGGGGAGCTTGTCAAGAGTCTGAAGAGTGCTGTGAAAGTTTCGACCTGCCGCTGTCCCCACGCGAAAGCGACGTCGTTCTTTAAAAGCTTGGTGATAGGGAGAGCAACGTCAGCAAAATCATGAACGAAGCGACGAAAGTACCAGCATAAGCCTATGATGCTGCGAACGTCCTTAACTGGGCACGGCACAGGAAAGTCTTGCACGGTTCGAACTTTGGCCGAGTCAGGTTAAATTCCATTGGCATGTACAAGGTGCCTGATATTTTACTGAAGACACTGGGCACTGGACATGGTGCTAGTGAAAAAGGAACAAGAAGGGAAGTGCTTGCTTGCCCGTTTCACTACAGCACTGACTTGTTTCAGCTTACCGCTGCAGACGTAGAACTAGTGCGTGCTGCTAGGCGAATACCCCCATTGTACTTGGCGGAAGCGCTAGGTTTCTCTTTGACATCCTGGAACTCCGCAGTCGGACGCTACCACCAGCAACTGAAATAGATGATGCGGGACCGTCCCAGGCTGCTACTTCCGTGCCCCCGGCCATCGTCTGCTCTGGCGTCCTCAGGCAGCGCGATTCTGCTATACTTAGCGGAGACAATCACGACGTTGGAGAGTGGCTCGCCGAATATGAACTAGTAAGCACCTATAATAAGCGAGACGACCGCGCCCAGCTCACTAATGAATGAATTTATTTCCATAAATATGCAAGTTTATGGAAGATATAAGGAAAAAAGTTACAAAAGAGTAACTTGACTAGTCCTTAATCCTTCTCGTGACAGCAGCAGCAGAAAACAAACACATGGCAAAAAAGGGAGGGTAAGAGAGAAAGAACAAAACAAAAACAATAAACGTTCTCATACAAGTGTACATACAGCAGATAGCAATAGAAAAAATACAAAGAGAAGCCTACTTATACAGAGATTAAAGGTTAATAGGCACCAAAGTAATTTATTAACTTGTTTTTACCGCAAGAAAAGACATCAATACCATCATTCATTAACTTGTTTAATAAATGCGTTAAAGTGTATGAAAGCTTTTGTTTCGCATAGTTGGTACGTGGGTATTGCACAAACCAATACTCCGGAAATCTTGTAGCATAATAGCTTCTATTTCGTGCCAAGTTGGCTACAGACCTGACGTGGTTGATGTTTTTCTGGCATTCCTTACCATATGTTAACGCTAAGCGAAAATTCAAGAGATCAGGAGCTTTAAGTATCTTTAATTCTTTAAATAATGAATTAGCTGGAAAGTCAAATGACACTTTGCACACAACACGAATGGCTCTCTTTTGCAGACGAAAGATACGATTAATATTAGTGGCAGATGCTGTGCCCCAAACCAGGCAGCCGTAATTTAGGTGGCAAAAAAATAGAGAATTATAGAGCAGAAGTTTTACCTTCTGTGGAATCTGTTTAATAGTAAAAAGAAGACCTGAAACTTGAGAAAGCTTGTTTGTTAAAAAATTAGTATGACAGTTCCAAGACATGTCATGATCAAAGAAAACACCTAAGGTTTTAATGGAATTCAAGAGCATGATTTTTGAAGAGCCAAGTTTAATGTCATCCTTCAGGAGAGCATTCTTATTCTTGGCTTGAAACAAAATTGCTTTAGTTTTTTCTGTGGTGATTTTCAACCCATTTTCGACAGACCAAGTATATAATTTCTTAAGCACACAATTCGCAACTGTAAGCAGTGTTATAGCATTACTTGAGGAAAACAACGCGGTTGCATCATCAGCATATAAAATAAACTTGGTGGGGAAATCTACATTAACAATATCATTAATAAAGATATTAAAGAGAAGAGGACCTAAAATGCTACCCTGCGGAACGCCAATATAAACTGGTTTAACTTGGAATGAAATAATAATTTGCACAAATTGGCATCTTTGACAGAGATATGACCTAATCAGGTCTAAAGCGATGCCACGAATACCATAGCGATTCATTTTATGTGACTCGTGGTTAATACAGTCAAAGGCCTTGCTAAAGTCAATAAAAATGCTTAGAGTAAGAAGGCCTTTATCAAAATTATCCAAAATGAATTCTTTTTGCTGAAGCAGGGCAAGTTGAGTAGACCTACTTTTACGAAAGGCAAACTGACAATCGGTTAAACACTTTTTGCTTTCGAGGAAATCAGAAATGCGTTGAAAAATAATTTTTTCTAAACCTTTTGAAAATACGGGGAGAATAGAAATTGGTCTATAATTTGTCAACAATTTCTTATCTCCTTTCTTGAACAAAGCCAAAACTTTTGCAGTTTGCATCTGACGTGGAAATACAGCGGAAGAAAGGCAGACATTGTAGACGTGCATTAATACAGGCGCAATCAAATCTAAAACGTATTTCACAGGCTTAATCTGAATATCATTGACATCACAAACGCTCTTGTTATTGAGTTCACTGAACTTCTATGTTATTTCTCATACGTTTGTTGGGTGCAAAAAAACTGAATCGGAGCAATCAACGGATAAGTAACGACTAGCATTCATATTGATAGGTGCACTTGCAACGCTGGTAAAGTAATTGTTAAACGTGTCAGGCAAAAACACGTCTGGAACTACATTGCCATTTTCCAAAATACCTGTTGGAGGCGGATAATCAGGCACACGATTCAACAAAACGTTGGCCCGGTTGCACAATTTCCGGCTGTCATTCCAGCAGGCTTGAACGCATTCGAGATGATAGCGGTCTTTACCGCACCGAAGCTCGTTTGTTAATTGGTTCCGAAATGATTTAAAAACCTGCAGGTCATGTGGATTACGGGTTTAAATGAACTTATTATACAATTTTATTTTAACTTTAATTTTACGCAGCAATTCTGTCGTGATCCAGGGTTTGCGGATTTTCGAAGAACGCGAAGGTTTGGTACGAAGTGGGAAATGTTTTTTGTAGCAAGTTTGAAAAGTGTGCAAGAATGTTTCATTGACAGCATCTGCATTATCTGCCGCAAAAACATCCCCCCAGTTAATCAGCCGTATTTCATTTCGGAACTGTGCAAGCTGGTGCATTGCAATTGGTTGATAAGTGAAGTTACATTTGTTTTCTCTTTTATTATTACGGATGAGGCTTAGGAAGATGCGCATGTGGTCGCTTAAACCATACGTGAAAACACCGGCTTTTATGTCAGCTTGGAGAAAGTTTGTCAGAAAAAGTCAATACAGGTAGATGTGTTAGCTGTGACCCTAGTTGGAATTGAGATAGTATTATGACAGCCATATGCCTGCAACAAAAGCAAAAAGTCCGACTCGCTGCGGTATCAGTCAACACGTCAATGTTGAAATCGCCACCGAAAACAACTTTACACTGTAGATCATGTGCTTATGAAAATAATTTCTCCAGAAACGCCAAGAATCGCTCGACATTCCCATTGGGTGGACGGTAGAATACAGAAAAAATAGTTCGTGCATGCAGCACAGATGAGATTTCACAGTCTCCCGTCAAGAGGCGAAATTCATCAATGCAATTTACTGGAACATTACCTTGCACAAGCATGCTAACACCACCTCCCCGCAAAGTGGTTCTGGACTTAGTAAAACATTGATAGCTCGGAAGGCACCATGGGGTAGAGTGTTGGTCATACCACGTCTCAGGCAGCATTATTAAATCAAACTGAAATTTGAGGCTTTCAAAGAAAAAATCTAGTTCATCTTTTTTATTTCTAGCAGACTGGCAGTTTCGGTTAAAACATATAGTCGCCCGATTATGACAATTTCTAATATAATTAACAAAATCTGATGGAGGTCACAAGCCTGTGAAAGACATGGCAGTAGAAAGACAATTATCCATCAAACACGTTTTATGATTTCAGTTCATCAAGGTCGGCAGCACAGGTGATCGTGTGGGCATGACTGCCCTATTTTTCCTTACAAACACTTTTCCGCGACGGTGCCGAGCGAAACTGAAACCATTTGCGCTTGCCCAGTCTTCAGCGGTCTTCAAAAGCGCCCTGTTATTGGCAGTTAGGTTTTCCAACATGAAAACACCTTTTTCTACTGTTGGCAGTACTTGCGTTTGTTCAGCCATTGATCCTTTACTGATTGTTGTGCAAAGCGTATGAAAACACCGGGTATCTTCTCAGGGTGAGATGGAAGCCTGTGCACGGCAAGAGCAGACTGACTGGTCAGGGGATCAAGTTGCAACTTTGACGCAAGCACGTTTATTTTCTTGATTAGGGACTCATCTTCATGCATTTTTAGGCCATGAATTTCAATGTTCAGTTTCCTGCTTTGGTATTCCAGATCATTCAATGCAACTTACAACTTTCGTACCTCGTCGTTGGCACCGGAGTTTTCAAGGTTGGAAAGCCTGGAATTCATGCTCTTAATATCAGCAACATGCTTGGCGACTTGAGCAAGTATTTCCTCATAACTGTTTGACATTAACTGCAATGATGCCTCAATGCCGTCCACCGTTTTCTTTAGGGGTAATAATTCATGAAGCTTGCGGTTGATGTCAAGAAGCAGAGAAGCTACAGAGGGCTCCATATTACTATTCATTCAAGGCACATTTGTTTTGCTCTTGCGGCAATGTTGACACCTCCAGGCGTTCTTATACTCTTCCCCCTTTGATTTGAAAGCCGTTTCGGCGATTCCCGAGCATTCACCAAGATGGTAAATATTACTGCAGACGCAACATGTCATGAAATGATCATCAGCTTCAATGTCAACATGGCATATTGCGCAAGTTTCATCTTCTAAGGCACTCATAACTAAGACAGTTAACAGGCAGGCACGGTGACATGGACGAAAAGCAACGCAACCAAGATTTTCAATGTGGTGCAAAAAAAAACTAGGCAGCAGCAGCAGCAGCGAGAATACGAAAAATGATCGGATATTACAGCTAGAAAAAGAAAAACTACACAAACCTGTAAAAAATTGCAGGACAGTTTAAGACAGCATGTTGGCTGCGCTGCCGCTGCTGCCACAAGACAAGCAAGCGCTTGTACACTTCTTATGTAGCGGATGGTGGCGCTTCAGCTGCTTGGGCCGTGACGCAGGGCTTGGTGAAGACAACTGTCACGGGTAGCTTGATCTTGACGATTTTAGATTCCAGACAGGCGCTTACGTCGATCCGAGCAAAGCCACGTTCCAAGCACAAGAGCAGCAGCAACTAAAAAATTGCAGGACAGTTTAAGACAGCGTGTTGGCTGCGCTGCCGCTGCTGCCACAAGACGAGGAAGCGCTTGGCGACCACTTCTTATGTTGCGGATGGTGGCGCTTCTGCTGCTTGGGCCGTGACGCAGGACTTGGTGAAGACAACTGTCACGGGTAGCTTGATCTTGGCGATTAGATTCCAGACAGGCGCTTACGTCGATCCGAGCAAAGCCACGTTGCCAGCACAAGAGCAGCAGCAACTGTAAAAAATTGCAGGACAGTTTAGGACAGCGTGTTGGCTGCGCTGCCGCTGCTGCCGCAAGAGCCAAGACAATGTGGTCTTTCACTTGACTGATGCGGGAAACTTAGGGTTCCGCATTCATGAATCCAGTCTTACTACCTGGTCTGCTTTCACGACAACTTTGGCAGAGGTCTTCGGCCGTCCCACCATTCGCCGGTTTCGTGCGGAGCAGCGCTTGCGTGGTCGAGCTCAACGGCAGGACGATGATTTCACCAGTTACATTGAAGACGCGCTTTAGCTCTCTAAGCGCGTCAACTCATCTATGGACGAAGCTGACAAGATCAAGAATGTCAAAAAGGCATCGATGATCGTGCCTTCCAGATCCTCATCGCGAAGTGTCCCCGGACGATTGCCGAGGTCAGACAGCTCAGTCAGCAGTATGAAGAGCGGCGCAGCCAGCGTCAACACTCGCTGCTCAGCAGGATACTGCGGATCTATCTCCCTTGGATTTCGGCCGCGACCCTGCCGTCATCTCTGCTTTATGCAGGAAATGAAACAGTTCATCCGCCAGGAAGTCACACGCCAACTCTCTCTGGCAGCTAGTACACCCGAGCGGTCCACAATATTGGTTCCATCGCTTCCTAACGTAATTCAGACGCAAGTTCCCGCGGCGCTTTCACCTGCCCCTCGTCCGTAGCCTGTTGCTAGACCGCTAACTTACGCTGCGGCTGTCGCCCGGCCATACGCTCCCCCAGCTCCTCACGCCTACCGGGCCACCGGTACCTTCCATGCGCCGCTGCCACCTTCACGTCGAATTCTCGTCCCTTACTAGGCCGCTTGAAACCCTGTCGTCAACCTGTGGTGAACACCTGATAACCGGCCAATATGCTACTCATGACATTTTCCGGGCCACGTACCACGCTACTGCCGCCGCCGCAGTTTCTGTTTACCTGACAGTGGGGAGCCTCAAGCTACATGCCTCCTTGAGTTCCACGTCATGACTCATCTAATCTTCCTCCGGACTCGTCTTACAGTCTTACAGTCTCGTCTTACGTCTCGTCTTACAGTCGCCACCTCTTCGATTCACGTCGGTCGCCTTCTCCACATCGCCGATCCATTTCCCAATGCTTCGCCGAGCCAGCCCAACCCGAGAGGAAAATTAACATTCGCAGTTCCAGAGACAAGCACTGCGTTTACGTCGAACATTTCGAGCCGCCGTTTCTATTACTAGTGAGAAGCTTTGCCGAATTTGAACAAAGTGACCACTGCATTTACCTCTCCTTCTCTGCGTACGGCAACCTCGTATCGCATTCAGCCTTCAGTATCGTGCACAGCCCGGGTCGTCATTCGAAGCGTTATGTATCTTATCGGATTTGTCGTCCTGTCTCGTTGCACACACGACGTTATTCTTGGATGGGATTTCCCATCAGTCAGTCAAGCTCCTGTCGATTGCGCTCATGCAGAGCTTATGTTATCAGTGCCGTGTTTGACCCTCAAGACCACTATCCTAAAGTTGTTGCCCCCTCTGACATTGGCGTCGCGCCTTCTGCCGCCGCTCTGGTTTCTGTGTCATGCAACTCTGCTGGCAACTCATCTGTTCTGTTTACGCCATCCGCCACTTCTGCGCACCGCCGGAACTTTCTGCTTCCGTTTGCTGTCGTCAATTGTTGCTATGGTTCTGCTGCCTGTACGCGTGAAATCCATCCGCCTGCCCATCATCCCTACTACACGGCGAGTGCCTGGGCAACTCTGAAGCTTTCGATTGCGTTCTCCCGGCTACTGTATTTGGTGCCCAGTAAAAGAGAAAAAAAAATGTATGGGCGCTTTGCTGAGCCATGCTGTGGTAGGCGAAAGCCTTTCTATGACTGCATTTGTTGCTGTTGTCTGAACTGCTCTGTTTGATTCAAATGCACTGAGGTGTAGATTAAATCATTTGTTGGCTGATTCGACTGCTACATGTTCTTTTGTCTGATTCGACTGGTACTTGAACTTCTGTAGATCCCGTCTCTGCTTCAAAGTTGTCGCCGGGAAAGATGTCTTCTTGACGCTCGTGACTGGTGAAGCTTTGTTGCTTTTCTGGATCATCAATGCTCATGATGGCATTCTTATGCTTTGTGAAGTGGCCCGAAATGTACTCTAAATCTCTAAATGTTTCGAAGACTAAGTGTAGACAGCTGCCGTGTTGGGTTGTAGCCTTGTCTTTTGGCGTCACTAACTTTAGTGCTAGGGAGTATCCCAGATGAAGCCGAGGCAAATGAGGTGGTTTGGTTGGGTAGACGTAGCGGTTGCCCGTTGAGAAATTTGGAATTTCGGGTTCCCGTAACGATTGGAGACACGTAGGGCATACACAAAACGCAGTAACGTCTCTGTCAGAGAAATGTGCCCTCAGAAGTACGTAGCTCTGTCGTGGGGCATTAGCCAGGTTTGGTAAACCATAGGCGATCACATACAGAGCATGTCGCACCAGACGCGTTCTGAACGAAATGCTCGTTGCAGTAGCTGGTCGCTGTAGGAAACTGCAGTGTCGGAGACAATATAGTTATGTGATTGGGGGGCTCTGGAACGGGCGCCTCTCTTTCCCGTGATGTACTTGGTTGTGGTTCTGATGTCAACCATTATTGTCGCTTGCGTTCTACCTCTTTAGCACTCGTTCAAGGAGACCGGTTGAGTCGCTTCAGTCGCATCCGTTCCTTGGCTTTCACCCTTCTTGTGTTGGGACACTCTGGAAGACTCTGTTCCTTTGCACTCGAATGTTGTCGCCGAGGCTGCCGCGACACCCGCTTTCGTTCGGCAGTGCTTGGGTGCAGGAGAAACGAGAGCGCGCCTCGGAGACATCCGGCTAACTCCGCTAGCGAGGAGCGTCCATAGAGCAATATAGTAAACGTAAAGAGTGGGCGCTCCCGTAGGCGCCTGCGGGCCACTTTAGAGTTACTGTATATGCTACCGCAGGTAGCAGAGTTGCGCGTCTGTTTTATCCCGCCGCTAGCGCCCCTATTGGCAGAGCGTCATCACGTGGTAGTCAAGCAACCGTGCATTGCGGAGAAGCAGATGCCCGGGCCAATTTTTGTATTTCCCGACGCCGCCGCTGCAGCGAACTGGATTGACACAAGTCAAATTCAAAGCGAATCCGGCCGATCTTGGCGTTCGCTGTTCGCGTGCGCGCTAGCTGCGGAGCAACAACACAACTTGCGCAGCGCATCTCACAGTTGGTTCATCGCAGTGTCCGCGCAGTCCCATCGGAATGATATAATGACCGGATGCTCTGCTTCCGTCTGCACGAATCGCTCTGAAAGCGGAAAAGCTTTTTATTCGATCACATTCAAACCCATGCACCACACTGCTTTCACAGAACTGTCATAAAAAAGTCAGCTCACATTTTCAGGATAATGCACAGCTTTGGTTGCTGTTTCTGAACATAAAAGAGGTTACACAACTAAGTAAAGATATTTCATCTACTACTGCTTATGTGAAGCAGGATGCAAGAGGAATTAATGTCGTTATTTACCATACGGTAAGGGCCTTTACTGTGTTTTGCAATATTACCCATATTGTAGCTATGTCAATCCTGTGAGAGAAAAACTTTCACTACACTCCCACAGAAGGTTACTTTTCGAATCCCTGCAGTGAAAAGGCACATAATGAAATGGCACTTGAAGGTGTAGCTGATATCCAGTGCCTGCTAGTAGGTGGGTACGTTTCTACAGCAAATTTAATGGGGTACCAGAGTCGAAATACTAATGGTTGGTCATTGATTCACCAGTAATATTTAAGACTACCTACACGTTGAGAGCTTTGGCACATAAGCAGGTATGCCAATTGCAAAACCCAGTATCCAGTGCAGCGCCGGATTATGGGCCCAGTGCCGCGCGCTGAATGCTGGGCAGGTGCGGCGTACTGGGAGACACTGGGTACTGGTGCGAAAAACAGCTCTAGCACGTTAAATACGCGGTGCCTGGACACCGTATATATATTTTTGAGAAGAGAAAGAAACAGAGCATTATGGCGCAATAAAAGAAACGAAAAAAGAAAGCAAGCTCCGACGAGGATTCGAACGCGGGACCTGCAAATCCCAAGCCCGATACTTTACCACTACGCCACGCCAGAAGCAGAACATCGGTGCATGATTTTCTACGTCAAGGACTAAGAAGCAGTTTTAGTTTCACAGAGATAAGTCTCACTCAGCCATGGTAGATGCGCTATCGCCCAGCAACTAAAGCTCACGCCTGTACCACAAGGAAAATTTTGCTGTTCATATTCAGTAGCTTGCTCGGAAGTGCCACAACACCGATTTTCACTTGCGATTGGCATTTTAAAGTCCTAAATGAACCGCCGACCCGGGACGCTGTATGGGCTGTTACTACCGATTTGGATAGCCGTTTGTTGTTCTTCACGCGAAGGATCTGCAACGTTTTCTTAGTTCAGTGATGCCTTTCAGTCGACACGTCTGTCTATTCATATATCTTCGTCAGAGAAGCGCAGGCTAGGACTGTGATCCTTCGGCGACAGCACATATGTGCTCATGACGCGTCACATCGGCGCTCATCGCTACTTGTGCTGTTTGTGCGCTCATGCTACTTGTGTTTATTTAAGGACACTGATGCGAAAGCTGAAATATGGTGATTTATCCTTGTTAGACTTCTTGATTCCTGAGCCTAAACGCGCCGAGAGCGTGCAGACGGACTCGGCGGATACGCTTGGCATAAGCTTCGGTGGGGACCGATCTCGGCGCCTTTTCTTGACGATCTTATTCAGTCAGCTGTTTCGATGCACTTTGTTTGCGATTAGGCGGAAAATCAGTCCACAAGCGATGCAAAAGCGTCCACGGTCGATCGACGATACGGTAGGCATGTCGTCTGCAAAAACAGAGTGCAGCTTCGCCGCATAGATATGGTTGCTTGCCAGGCAAGATGGCTGACCTACGCGCAACTCTGCTACCTGTGGTAGCATATACAGTAACTCTAGGCCACTTTGGCTCTCAGCGCACCTAGCGGAATCGGCGAAACGCACTGGCCTCCAAGATGGTTGCCGCACGCCACCGGATATCGGAGGCCCCATTTTAAGTTTCGTTTCTTTTATTATTATTAATTTTTGTGACCTACAGATTTGCGTAAATCAAGTGATTTCTTGCAGGTGCTTGTGCTGCTGTTTATATGTTGTGACGACGAGCGCGCAAAGGTGTTTCACTTCATGCTAGGTTCATTTCTATTCATGTTTGCTGTTTCAAGCTGTAACAATCATGCGAACTGTTGAGGAAGTAGAACTTTATCGCTTATGATATTGTACGTCTAGTAACTTACGCCAAAAGGTGTACCGCAAATAAATGTGCCATGTTTCTTAAATATCAACTTGTTGCACAGTCTAGAACACGAAAATAGCAGAGAACAAATTTTCGCAGCATGATTGTAAGAGGCAGATACATGAAAACGCGAAGAAACTGCGAAATGTAAGCAATACGGGTGACACACGGCGCACTTTGAGATGCGATGAAGTCCAATCTGATTTTAATTTCTCAGTCGCGATTGGCTCTCTTGCGCTAGCTGCGCGATATCGATAGATCCGGATCGATAGAATATCGATCCGGATTAGGCTTGATCGTGATCTAAATTGGTTGTGTGACAACGGTATAATGGAGAATAAGCGGAAATTAATGGCGTGATGGCAATGACCTTGCACAAGCAAAACACATAGATGACGTATATTAATGATCCAGATAATGAAAAAAAAGACTGCACAGACACTTCAGCAATTAATTTGCTCAAAATGAGATTGTTTTAGAAGGGAAGAAATATGACGCTTTTTCTTGTACTTAATCGAAGGAGGGTAAACTAACATAGCAAAAAATTGTGTGCCCAAATATTATGGCTACAAAATTAATTGGGCACGCACCAACATCCTCCCTTCGAATGTGTAGGCCAGTGCGTCCCTCATTAAGCAGCTGCAATTAAGCACTTTGTCTTGGGGGTCTTCTCCTGCTGTCTTCGAAGCCTTGCAATTGTCTTCTGATACTTGTAATTTTGCCCTTGAATATGCATGAAGGTCCTTTGGCTGTACAGTGTATTTTGAGGAAATAGTGGAGATCCCTGCAATACGCAGAATGACAGACAGAAGGTAATTAATACTGGAGGCTTCGAAGCTATTGAATGTAGACGCTACGTTCCTTCGTATAAGCAATACTGGCGCCTTCAAAGCTTTAGAATGGAGATGCCGCGTTCGTTCGTGTAATGCGTTTTTTTTAGACCTAAGGTCAAGGAAGCCCTGTTATAAACGCTAAGACACCAGAAACTTTCTACGAAAAGGACTCAATTAAAACATGAAAACGCGCATCTTCAGCCCAATGCAAAACAGCTAACAACGCTCCAGCGCGCATCGCCAGCTAAAGAGGTTGAGAGCGCGCATTGCTCTCGTGCACGTGTGCCGCTTAAGAAATAGCTACATTTCTTCTGCAAAAGGGGAGCACCAGACTATTTTTCAGCAGTCGCTGCGCGTAACATTAAGCTCTGTGCCCCGAACGGCATGTACTCATAGGCCGCATTTCGTAACAAAGCATTTTATTTTACTTTCTAACTTCATCATTGTATTGAACGTGGCTCGCAGCTCGGATGCTGCCACGTCGTTGTTGTCGCTAGCGTCACCACTCACTGTTGCGCATGATAAGAAAAAGAAATGCGAAATTCAATTCAGCGTAGCAAATGGGCAGGAGATGTTTATGGCTTCAAGGCCGCCGTCACCTGCTCATGCGGCTAACAGTGACATAACGAAATGCGAAGAGAATAAATCTTTAACAATGTGCAAAAGAACTTCCTGTGGCCCTTCATGTAACGGTGACGAAGCATACGCTGGCAGAAGAACCCAACAACGATCCTCCGGTGCATTATCCAGAAAGAGCCCGGCGACGGCGCATGACTAGGCTTCGCACGTGTTGGGTCGTGCTGCCTGTCAAGCCGCAGCCGCAGCCACAGCTATCTTTTTCCTTGATGTGCTCTGCTACCGAGTGGAATCGGCGAAGCTCCATAGCTCGGCCGCGAAGCAGCTCGAGTGTGCACTCCTGTCTTTTACTATGTTACTCTATGGAGCGTCTGCCGACGCCGTTTTAGAGCGCGAGGGTAGCGCCCTCTACTTGGCGCATGCGCAGAACGCGTGCCACTCTGATGACGTCATGAGCCCCCTCCCCCCCTAGCGGAGTGTGACATGTTATGCAAACGGACGCCGCTGTGGCCGCAAGCATGATCCATTAAATGATCCATTAAATCATCCATTATTTTCGACTAGTTTACGACAAATGTTACTTGTTACAAATGTGACCCTACGACAAATGTTGCTTGTTGAAGAAATTGGTCCATAGATAAGCGCTCAAGAACGATCCACAGACATAAAGAATGGCACTACTTTAGCCACCTTCAAATCGTGAGGGATAACGCCTGTTGATAGTTTTATCATTTCAGGTATCAGTACTTGCCTGTTATCCACAGCAAGCATTCTCATGTCGGGTTGCTGCTTGTAGAGGGCGCTTTTGTATTGGTGTTTCATGGTATATACAAAATTCTGAATGCATTCTCATGTCGGGTTGCTGCTTGTAGAGGGCGCTTTTGTCTTGGTGTTTCTAAAACCCCTCAAACTTCGTAAAGTAGTACCACTCTCCTCCTCCGCCTTCACTCCTCCTCGTTTCTCCTCTCTTTCACGCCCCTCCTCGACCATGGCGCCGCCTACGATGCTCGTCTCTATTTGGGCATAGTGACTGTAGAAACTAATAGTGGCATAGACGAGCAAGCGAACGACTAAACGAGCGTGCGAACGAACGAGCAAACGACTAAGCACGAACGACGACTAAACCAGCCAGGGAACGGGCGGGCGACCGCACGTTTTCTTTGCGAGTGCTCCACCGCCGCATCTTAAAGGGACACTAAAGGGAAACAATAAATCAGTTTAGACTAATGGAGCATTGTTTGAGAACCCTGCAGGCAGTCATTTCAAATAAATAGTTTGATTATTAGATCGGAAAATGAAGGTCCAAGTATCAGTATTTGAATTTCGCGCCGCAACCCCAGCGCCGGTACGTCAGCGTGACGTCAGGGATTCCAAAGTATGTTTTCGCATTTGGGCCGCGTTGGCTGAATAAAGGTTCCCGAAACTTGCCTTATTTAACATTTGGTTCCTTTAGAACACAATGTAGTCAATCTGTACCGCTATATATAATTGGTAGGCCCTTGAAGATACCATCAAAATCCATGACGTCACAGCCTCCAGGTGCGGGAACTCAAGTAGGTGTCGCCACCCGTATTTCGTTCTTGCGCTTTTTCTGGCTTACCAAACGTCTTAGCGTTGTAAGAGTGGTGTTTTTGGTGTTGTAGAACGGTAATTTACTGATGCAGAATAAATCATTTTTCACTTTAGTGTCCCTTTAAGCTTCGCACACTTTAAAGCTCACGCGAATTTGCACATACGTCTCAATTACCTATGATGCGGTCGCTCGACGACGAACGCACCGCGTAACACGGTTTCGGGAGAGCACGCACGCTCTTCATCGGTGCCTCTGTATCGCAAATCCACCGGGCGACCGCCAACGATGAACACGAACAAATGTGGCAAACAAAGCTAATCTAAAGAAGGCTAGTAAGTAACCACAAAAGGCAGAGAGTTGCTCTCCTGAGGCGCTTTCATGATTGAGACTGAAATTTTATCAAAAGGACTGCGCTGAATCTTAAAAAGTTCGTAATCACGTTATCGCACGCAACCTCGCCTGCTCGCGAACTCAAGCCAGTTGGCGTTCAAAACGATTAAGCGCACCAAATATGACTAACACGACCACGTAGTGCGCATATAAGCAAAGCAGACGTTGCGTAAAAATCATGTTAAAGCGTGCGTACAAATGACAACATGCACAGTGAACAGTGCAATATCTACTACGTTATTGCCAGCAGCACAATACGCAAGCCTGGCACATACAATACTCTGAGAGAGCCACAACTTTAGAACGCCCCTTGATTTCACACATCTACAATCTTGCATTTGAGTGCGGAGTTTTTCCCAACGCAATGAAAACTGCAAAAGTATCAGTAATTTTTAAAGGGGGCGACCAAAACGTACCAACAAATTATAGACCGATTTCAGTACTCCCCGTGTTTTCCAAAGGTCTGGAAAAAGTCATTTCTTCAAGACTAAGTAAGTTTTTTGACAAACATAAAGTAATATCTGAGTCACAGTTTGGTTTCAGAACTGGTAAATCTACAGAAATAGCGTTATTAACAATGAAGGAAATAATTTTGAATAATATTAATAAGAATTTGTATACGGTGGGCCTTTTCCTTGATTTTAGTAAAGCTGTTGACTGCTTAAATCACACGATTCTTGTTAACAAACTTAAAATGTACGGAATCCGTGGTAGACCACTCACATTGCTTGAAGGATATCTCGAAAACAGAAGCCAGTCGGTGTCTTTAGATAATGAATTTTAATCTCTTTTGCCTATCAGTTGTGGTGTCCCACAAGGGAGCATAATGGGACCCCTATTATTCAATACGTACATAAATGATATTGTAAGCATAGGTACTTCCATTGATTTTGTAATATACGCGGATGATAGCACACTACTTCTTTCAGGCCCTAACCTTAATGATTTAATGGTGAAATGTGATGACCTACTGATTAAATTGTCTAGGTGGTCAAGGATGAATAAATTAAGAATTAATCCTACAAAGTCCAAGGCTATAATATTTCGCGCAAGAAACAAACCGATAGTACCGCATTGCATGCTTCACTTTGAAGATCACCAGATAGAAATAGTTGAAGTGCACAAAATACTTGGAGTACATTTTTCCTGCTATTTAAACTGGGATGCCCATACTGAGTTTGTCTGCAAGAAACTCTCTTCCGTCTGCGGGGTTCTATCGCGATATCGTAAACTTTACCTTTAAAATGTAAATTACAAGTTTATTACACACTTTTCTTTTCTCACCTTAACTACTGCAATTTAGTATGGGCCACAATGACCAAAACTAACATAAATAAGATTCTCGTACTGCAAAAGAAAATTGTTCGAATAATAGCTAATATTGACAATACAACTACCTCCAAGTATGCTTTTGAAACACATAACATTGTCCGGGTCAATCATTTGTATCACTTTAAGTTGTTACAAAAAATATATTTTTCGACGGCATCCATTGCCAATTTTTATTCGAGCCTAGCTTCTTTGGACATGCGTCACGCTAACATACACACAAGAAATATTAATACTTGGAATATACCACGTTTTCGTACTAACTATAAATTACAAATGTTGTCTTACAACCTGCCCCATGTTCTTAACACACATAAACACACAATAGGATATACTAAAGCTGAGCTGCGGAAATATTTTGTTGAAATGTGATTTTTATGTTCTTTTTGCTTTGCTTGATTATTCCTATTTCACTCTGAACATTTGTATGACCATTTGAGCATCTCTATTTTCTATTTTATTGTTTAATTTTTTTTTCAATAGATTGTTGCACTCTGTATGTATAACTGGTGAATGTTTTCTCTTTATTGACTGTAACTATTGTATGTGTGTCTGATTTCTGTACCACTCGTGTGCTACTGCTTGTAGGGGTTTTCTGGACATAGTCAAGCTGCTCATGCAGCTTTTTGCCAGAAAACCCTCCAGTTGAACCTGGAAAATAAACTTTTACTTACTTACTTACTTACTTACTTACTTACTTACTTACTTACTTACTTACTTACTTACTTACTTTACTTACTTACTTACTTACTTACTCACTCACTCACTCACTCACTCACTCACTCACTCACTCACTCACTCACTCACTCACTCACTCACTCACTTACTCACTTACTTACTCACTTACTTACTCACTCACTTACTTACTTACTTTACTTACTTACTTTACTTACTTTACTTACTTTACTTACTTACTTTACTTACTTACTTACTTACTTACTTACTTACTTACTTACTTACTTACTTTACTTACTTTACTTACTTACTTACTTACTTTACTTACTTACTTACTTACTTACTTACTTACTTACTGACTTTTACTCACTTACTTACTTACTTACTTACTTACTTACTTACTTACTTACTTACTTACTTACTTACTTACTTACTTACTTTACTTTACTTTACTTACTTACTTACTTACTTACTTACTTACTTACTTACTTACTTACTTACTCACTCACTCACTCACTCACTCACTCACTCACTCACTCACTCACTCACTCACTCACTCACTTACTTACTTACTTACTTACTTACTTACTTACTTACTTACTTACTTACTTACTTACTTTACTTACTTACTTACTTACTTACTTACTTACTTACTTACTTACTTACTTACTTACTTACTTACTTACTTTACTTTACTTTACTTACTTACTTACTTACTTACTTACTTACTTACTTACTTACTTACTTACTTACTTACTTACTTACTTACTTACTTACTTACTTACTTACTTACTTACTTACTTCACATAGTCGCGCGGAGGAAGTTGGTCGGAAGTTCTCCCTTCCGATTCGGTGAAGCCATGTCTTTCTTCTTAACCCGTTGCGCTTCCCGGACGGTATCGCGAACATATTCTTGACTTTGCTAAAACTATATTGGCATCCAAACGCGCAGCAGGTCATGGTAACAGAAAATAACGTGAAGCGACGTCGCACTTGCCACAAAACATCCATCAAGGCGCTCACACGATCAAAACAACACAGAATAGGAACGGAAGGAATGCCGCCAACGAGCGCCGCTTCTCGAGCAAAGATGGCACTGAAGCGCGGCTGTAAACAAACGAAGCCGGCGCAAGGGACCACGTGATGCCATTAGGCCAATAGCGACGCGGCGTCGGCTTCGGCCAGAGCGCTGGAGGAGGAGGTGGCATTCTTCAAAGCATGGCACTACTTTACGAAGTTTAAGGAGCTTTAGGTGTTTCAGGGTATATACACAGCGGTTGTCTACGTCGTCCGTTTTTGTCCTCCGTCTACGTATGCGCTGTCAGTGACGATTGATACCATGGAATACCAACTAGCCCGTACTCAAACCTTGCTTCTGTTATCAACAGCCGGCTCAGTGCAACGGGCTCTATTTCCCTCTCCCTTGTTAACTCCTACCTTCTCTCCCCATGGCCCTATAAATGTACGGACCGCAATAAACCAGATTCATTGTTTCCTGAATTCATACCGTTCGTCGTTACGATACACATGACATACGATACACACTTGTGATACACACTGACGATACACACTTCTGACATGGTGTCAGATGTGGGATAGGCACCCTGGTCCGCGAGCAGCAGGGTGGTCGCAACTACAACGCAAGGATGGACAGCATCAGACCACCGGAGCAACTGCGCCTCAACGGCGTCGGCGGTAAGAGGTGGAGCATCTTCAAACAAAAGTTTCAAATTTTTTGGCAAGGAACTTTGTGCACCGAAAAGCCAAGATCCAGTGCAGTGAAAACAGTACAGCTTCTCAGCTTGGCGGGTGAAGACGCTTTAGAAGTCTTCAATAATTTCACCTTTCTCGCGGGAGAAAGCAAAGAGAACTATGACATGGTGTTCGTCAAGATTGAGTCATGCTGCATCGACCAGCAAAACGATGTGCATGAAAGATACATGTTTCGCACTCGCCTTCAAGCTGAAGGGGAATCCTTCGAGCAGTTTCTGCGGGACCTGAAGAAGGAAGCCAGTTACTGCAACTTCGGCAACATGGTCGACGACATGGTGCGTGACCAAATCATTTTTGGCACGAACTCCCCTAAGCTTCGGGAGAAGATGACAAGGGACAAAAAGCTGACGCTGGAAAAAGCTGGCACGCTATGCAAGGCGGCAGAGACTGCAGCCCGTCAGACCGAAGTTTGGAACACACGAAAGCACTAGACTGAAGTTGACGCGATTAGTTCGAGCAGGCAAACGCGGAAAATACCGAAGTGTCCTCAACGGAATAACAGATGTACTCGCTGCGGCCGACTACACGCCCCACGCCGTTGCCCAGCGTACGGGAAAGCATGCCACACATGCCAGGGGCTCAACCACTTCGCATGTTGTTGCAGATCAACAGGTGTAAACGAGATTCAGCATGAAGAGAACTTCGAAGTGCTAAACATCGCTGTTGGAACCACCGACAACAAACAACCTTGACGGGCGGGTCGAGGTGAACATTGGCGGCGGTGAAGTTGTGTTCAAAGTCGACACCGGCTCACAAGGAAACATCATACCCTTGTCAGTGTACCGCAAGCTGTGCATTGCTGCATTAATGCCGTCTGGTGCGACACTCCTCTCTCGTATAACGGCGCGCTCATCAAACATTGCGACCTGGTTGCAACAAAAGTACTAGTGGGAGACTTTGACATAGCCGCTGATTTTTTCCTGGTAAAAAAGAAATGCTAAGCGATACTCTTACTCGAGACAAGCGAGCGATCGGGCCTGATCCAACGAGCGGTAGAGGCAGTCACGACCACAGAGGTAGACGTAGCCCAGCAGTTTCCTGGACTGTTCAAAGGAACTGCATGTCTTCAGCGAACTGGAGACAAAGATATCATTGTACAAATCAAATGTCCGATCTGTTCTGGATTATGCGTGTGCTGTGTGGGATCCGTGGACGGCACGTGACGTCAACAGTTTAGAAAGAATTCAAAGCATAGCCGTTCGTTTTGTTTATTCAAACTACACTAGGAATTTCAGTGTTTCAAGAGCAAAAGAAAGCCTCAGTTGGGAGCCATTTCAGCAACGCAGGAAATATCTCAGACTGAAACTCTTTCATAACATATTCCACTCTCGAACAGGTATAAATCCCGGGAAACATTTCTCCAAGCCTGATTACGTTTCTGAACGGCTGGACCATGAAAATAAGGTTAAAGAAATGGCCTGCAAAACTGAACCGTTTAAAATGTCATTTTTCCCGAGAACCATGAGCCAATGAAACAAGCTACCATCCGATATCGCAATGATTCTATCAAATGATGTGTTTTCAAACTGTATACGCCCACTGAAGTAAGATAGTGTTTTTGTGTGTATGTGCGAGTATGACAGCATTCCGGGTATATGTTATGTATTGCCTGCTTTATTGGTTCTTTGTTTCCTTTCCCCCCCCCCCGCTGTAATGCCTACGGGCACTTTGGGTATTGTGATAAATAAATAAATAAAGCACAGGTTGTTACTCCGCAAGAACGCCGTACCTGTCGTCCAGCCGGCGCGAAGAGTGCCCCTGTCTCTTCAGCAGCCGCTGCGTGCCGAATTGGACAGAATGGAACAAGAAGGCCTCGTACGGAAAGTGAGCAACCCGACCGACTGGGTAAGCCCATTAGTCATCGTGCGCAAAAAAGACGGCAAGCTGAGAGTATGTCTTGACCCTAGGCAAATTAACGACATCCTGAAGCGCGAAAATTATCAGATGCCTCGTCGAGAGAACATTGAGGCGGAGCTGACAGGTACAAAATTTTTTCACGTCTGGACGCGCATGCTGGGTTTCATAAAATTCCATTAGATGAGGAGTCGTCTGAAATATGCACGTCTGCAACGCCCTTTGGACGCTATTGTTTTCTGCGGCTCCCTTTCGGCATTGCGTCGACCAGCGAAGTGTTCCAGAAAGCTCTGAACGAGGCATTTGATGGCCTTCCAGGTGTGCGCGTGTACGTCGATGATGTACTCATTTGGCGCAGAACTAGGGCAGAGCATGACGAAAGAGTGCGAAGTGTTCTATCCGTGGCTGAAGGGGCAGGCTTAACGTTCAATGCGGCAAAATGCCGTTTCGGCGTTGAAGAAATCGCATTCTTGGGCGACATTATTAGCAGCAGAGGCATAAGACCCAACCCCACTCTAGTGCAGAGTCTGTTGAAATGCCAAAACCGAAAGATAAAGAAGCAGTGCGAAGAATGCTTGGCGTTATGAACTACTTCAGCAAATACCTGCCAGCACTAGCTCAGCGAACAACTGCGTTGGCGGTCCTTTATCAAGCAGGACGTGCTGTTTGAGTGTACACCTAATCACGAAAGGGACTGGCAGGAAATTTGCAAAGCATTGACCAAAGCACCGTTCCTGGCAATAGTTGACCCAACCAAGGAAACGGAAGCGAGATCAGACGCTTCACAAGATGGCATAGGCTCAGCCCTGCTGCAGCATCAGGGTGCCCCCTTCAAGCCTGTATGCGTCGCGAGTCTTGACAGAAACCGAACAGCGATATTCACAAATCGAGAAAGGAGCACTTGCTCTTGTCTATGGATGCGAGAAATGTTATCACTTTGTGTACGGCTGTCCGTATTTCTTGGAAAGTGACCACCAGCCGGTAATGAATATCGCGAAAAAAGAAATTGGGGATATGCCGCCCAGAGTTCAGTGTTTCTTTTTGCGTCTACTGAAGTACAACTGCACACTATCATACGTTCCTGGCAAACAGATGGACCTCGCCGATATGCTGTCAAGGTCGCCGATCCCTGAGGACGCCGCCACGGTGGACACGGATGACGTTGAAGTGCACGCCATCAAGACACTGTCGGCAACCGTGAGTGAAAGAACCATGACGCGCCTCTGCGCTATATTTTCGGCGGATCCTTACCTGGAAGCAGTTATAGAACGCATTTCGACGGGAAAGCCCACAGAAGGTTGCCTAAAGTTTGTTGCGTCGGAGCTGTCAATGGTAAACGGCATACTCATCAAAAGCAGTAAAGTGATAATTCCCACAAGCATGCGTGCTGAGACATTAAAGCGGATTTATGCAGGACATCTTGATATTGTTACGAGCAAAGCAGGAGCTAGGCAACTCGTTTACTAGCCTGGGATAAATTCTGACATAGAAGCATAGAACCAGAAATGTGGAATCTACAGAAAGTACGCTCACAGTCAACCCGCAGAACCACTAATGCTACGTTCAACACCGACCCAAGCCTGGCAGCGATTTGGTGTCGATATATTTCAGTACGGAGAAATGTATTATTTCTGCGCTTATGACGTGACGTCAAACTTTCCAGACGTCGAGAAGTTGCCCGATCTCAGTGCGTGTACTGTCATCGAAAGACTTAGCGCAGTGTTTTAAAGAGATGGCATACCATCAGAAGTTTGCACCGATAACGGACCGCAATTTGCTTCCCGCGAGTTTGAACGTTTTTCAAAACTGTATGACTTTAAAGGGACACTAAAGCGAAACAATAAATCAGTTAGGCTAATGAAGCATTGTTTGAGAACCTTGCAGGCAGTCATTTAAAAAAAATAGTTATATTATTAGATGAAAAAATGAAGGGCCAAGTATCAGTCTTTGAATTTCACGCCGAAACCCCAGAGCCGGTACGTCAGCGTGACGTCAGGGATTCCAAAGTATGTTTTCGCATTTGGGCCACGTTGGCTAAATAAAGGTTCCCGAGACTTTCCACATTTATTATTTGGTTCCTCTAGAACACAATGTAGTCAATCTGTACAGCTATATATTATTAGTAGGCCCTAGAAGATGCCATCGAAATCCAAGACGTCACAGCACCCAGGTGCGGTAACTTAAGCAGGCGTCGCCACCCGTATTTCGTTCTTGCACTCTTTCTGGCTTACTAAACGTCTTATCGTTGTAAGAGTGGTGTTTTCGGTGTTGTAGAACGGTAATTTACTGATGCAGAAGAAATTATTTTTCACTTTAGTGTCCGTTTAAGCACGTGATATCTAGCCCACAATTTCCGCGCTCCAATGGCCTTGCGGAAAAAGGCGTACAAGTGATCATCAAAAGGATTCCTAAAAAGACAAGCGAAGGGAATGAGGATTTTTGGCTTGGCGTATTAAATTACAGAACAAGTCCTTTGGAAGACAGCCGGTCACCTGGAGAGCTGCTTCAAGGAAGGAGCCTTCGCACCCCCTTGCCGGACTTTCACCCGCAGCCGATCACCCAGGTCAGCAAGCACAAGCAGTCACGACACTACTGCCGGAACCTGCAAACCCTTGAAGAAGGTGATGCCGTGAGCATAAGAGGGTCGTCATGGGCAAGGAAAGGTCAGGTGATCGCACCGGCGGGACCGCGGTCCTACCTAGTTCAAACCGATGACAGCGTTCTGCGGCGCAACCGGCGGCACTTGCTCGCGACCAGGGATCGATTAGCTTCATGCTCATCGGATGATAGCAACTCTGCTGAGAACCAACAAACTGAAACCCAGCATGTCCCATTATCGCCACAGGACCCTGCAGACTCTTGTACGACGGCACAGCCTCCACTGCAAAGGCGGTCCACGTGACCCACAAGGCCACCCATGCGGTTGGCCTGCAACACGTACTTTCAACAAATTATCAATGGCAAATAACGAACAATAAAGGGGCGGGATGTATCATATCAGGTATCAGTGCTTGCCTGTTATCAACAGCCGGCTCAGTGCAACGTGCTCCATTTCCCTCTCCCTTGTTAACTCCTACCTTCTCTCCCCACGGCCCTATATATGTACGGACCGCAATAAACCAGCTTCATTGTTTCCTGAGTTCCTGGCCTTCGTCGTTACGATACAATAGTGATTCACAATAGCGAGTGTAAAAATAAGGCGGACAGTATTGGTAAGATGCTTGGGCCAATATGTTTTAGGATTGCTTTATTTAAGCCAGTATTGTCAGCGGAAGATGAAATCTTAAGATTAGTAAGGAGAGAATAAATTCCAGAATCGGTAATTGTTATTTCAGGCATAAATGAATGAGTGCGAGTCATGGTGACTAAAGGCTCTGAACATTCAGAATCAGAATCGGTTTTTATTGAGATCATTAGAATGATTACAAGTTCTTAATATTCAGGAGGAGGTCCCGGAGTCAAAGACTGCAATGGGAACTCCTTTACAAAGTAAACGTAATAAAACAAAAGTACAGCAGTTTTCAACACATTGTTAAAAAATTACACCGACGAAAATGTTTCGTTCAGTAGTTCGGAACAATCAGCCTCAGTTATCGCTGCGCCATCATGATCAGTAAGGGCGAAAGAGCTGCGAAATAACTTCAGCACAAATATAACTAATCACTTTATCGAGAGCCTCAGCAGGGCATTGGGGCAAGTGAATTGCATTCAACCGAAGCTTATCTGCAAGTTTCCTGTCAAGTAAGATTATTGCCCTCACTTTAATGAGCTCCTATAGTAAATGGTTCTGTGCTGTGCTCGAAGCAAACACCGTATTCTGGGTTGAGATTTGCAGATGCAGCTCCCCTCCTGTGCTATGCACTGTAGCAACTCAGCGTGTTGCTGCTGCCAGGACTGTTGCTACCGAGACCTTACACAACGCAAAGCACTGTCTGCAGTCACAGAAATGTCAACAGTGCAGTGCATGCGCAGTACGTGGTTTTTGTGAAACAAGGGAAAAGGAAGAATGGTCGAAGCAGTATGATGAACTGTGACGTCACAAACACCGATAGTGCCACATAGCAGTTGGTCGTACATGTCCATGCCCTTTGGTTTCCAAAACATTGCACAAAAGCCATGTACTCCAGTGGTCGCCCTTGAATGACTGCAGGTGGTACCTTTAAGTTTACTTCTAGGCCTGTCTTTTGCGAAAGTTACCTTATTTTGCAGAGTGTCACCCTGCCATTAGGGCCGACAGCAGGTAGAAAAATCCTGACATGACACACTATTTCCACGTGTGGCACATTGCAAGAAGTGCGTCATGAATATACCTCATTATTATACAGCAACAATGAGTGCCTTGATCGCGCACTGTTTTTCCTAGGATTGAAGAAATAGCTCAAAGCAGCTGCGAAATTCCGCAACTGTTCTTATAATCAGCAACTGATATACAGCGTAATCAACCATCTGTACTCGGTGGCAGCTTTGAGACAAGGTGATGGCGACCGAATAGTGAGCATGTGGAAGTCTCTGGTGAACCATATATGAGACCAGCATCATGGACATGAAGCGCCCTTCGCATAATGTCTGCATGTAACCTTTCAAGCCAGAGCATGGATGACACAACGTAATTTGCCTAAACTGCTCGCCTGTTAAGGTGCAAGCCTTAAATACCTCATCAGACAGTAGGCTTGAATACGCTGCGTGTGGTACAGAAAGTCACGTGAGCTCGCCTCGTGCAGACGTGCTCGTGCCATCACCTTCTTCCACAGCTGGCTCGCGTTCCCATACTGCCCCTTGCGCTCGTGCCACTACTGTCGCGTTCAGCGTCACCTACTTCCGCAGCTGGCTGCGATGCTGCTCATCATGCCAAGAAATAAAGGCAAAGTTAATCAAGATAGAGCTAATTCAACCACTAGAACCCATGACCTTCGGTGGGAGTCGAACCGTCGAGCTTATGGGTGGGTAAAACCCACGGCCTTTGGTGTTAAGGTAATTCCAGTAAACAGGAATGGAGCATCGCTTTTCCTTGCTCCAACTACTTCTCCTGAAGTTTTATCGTGTGTCAGAGCTACAAGCAACAGCAAGTCACTAGACGCCGATGGTGTCCAGATTCACCCTGTAAAGAATGCGATCGATATTATAATCTCTATTCTAGCCGATGTTCATAACATGATATTATCAACAGGTGTCTTTCCTAAGAGAATACAAATTACACGCGTTGTTCCCGTCTTCAAGCGCGGTGATAAAAATGCATTAAATAATTATCGGCCTATATCAATAATTCCAGTATTTTCTAAGGGCATTCAGAAAATAATGCATTTGCGATTATTCTCATTCTTTAACCGTCACTGTTTGATTACAGCCTTTCAACATGGTTTTCGAAACCACGGCTCAACGTAAACAGCCCTTCTGAGCCAAGAAGAAATAATTTTAGACGCATTCAGCCGTAAGCAAATGGCACTAGGCATATACATAGAATTATCTAAGGTTATTGTTTTAATTAATCCATCCTTCTTAACAAATTAGAAATGTATGGTGCACGTGGAACCGCACACTCGTATCTGACATCTTAGTTGTCCCACAGGTTACAGTTCGTAGATGCCAGTAACGCATTATCCTCAAGGAAGCCACTTATCACTGGTGTGCCACAAGGAAGCATTTTGGGCCCACTTTTATCTTTAATTTACGTAAATGACATCGTACGCTGTACAGATAACGCTACATTCGTTTGGTATGCCGATGACACAACCGTTTTTATTACTGGCAACGTGGAAACAGATGTAGAAATAAAGGCTAATAAGACGCTGTATGACTTAGAACGCTGGTCCACGATCAACTGCTTAAAAATCAACCCTAAGAAAACAAAAGTAATCCTGTACACGCCTAGAGGTAAGTTGTTGACAACTAACATGAACTTGTGTCTGGGCAGTGACCAGTTAGAGATAGTGGATTCTGTTAATATGGTTAGGGTGCGTTTTATAAAGCACCTTACCTGAAATGAGCATGTTGATCATCTCCAATCAAAATTGTCATCTGCCTTTAGTGTCACTGCTCGTATGCGTCGCTTACTCCCGACCAAGGTAAAAATAATGCTATACAATGCTCTGGTAGTATCTGTCATGCAGTATTGCATCTTGGTGTGGGGCACAACTGGTGTGACAAACTTGCAGAAACTACATTCACTACAAAAAAGAGTTATGTGTTACATAGCTGGTCTACATTATACGTACTTCACAGTACGTACTTCGTACTTCGCATTATACGTACTCGTACTTTTCGAAATGTGAAATTCTTGCTCTGTTTTGTTTTTACAATTATAGGTTGATGTTGTGCCACAAAGGTTTCGTAAAATTTGGCATTTATGATACAATTCATCTGGCAAAACTTCGAGAGAGTACAAATATTCGTCAGACCTGACATAAAGAAAGGTGGTTCGTACCCACCCTGAGAACCTCCTATGATGAGCAATCGTTATCTTGTTCATTAACTTCGTTGTTTAACTTATTAGACCGACAGAATTTCGATCCCTCCTAAAACCGAAACTCTCGCATCAAACATTTTTCTCAACTTATTTATTCGCAAGACTAGACCATGCCTTCTTATTTCTCCTATTTCTGTTCCCCACTGTTGTTTATGTGTGTTATTTGTTGCCGTCTTGTTACACTCTGTTTTACCCTGCTTTGCGATGTTTTTTTTTCATTTTTTGTGTACGACTGGCCTTCATCTTGCTGTTATGCCAACTTGTAAGGGGTCGGGACCTAGTCAAGCCGTCCGAGCTGTTAGTCCCGTACTCCTCCTTGTTTAAGTAAATAAAATGAGTGATTGATTGATTGAAATTAATTAAAGCACTCGAACCCTTGACCTTTGGTAGGAGCCGAAGCCATGGCCGTTGGTGTTAATTAGGGCGAAGTTAATTCAGGTAGCGTCCATTAAGACACCCAAACCCACGACATTTGGCGGGAGAAAACAAGTATGCTTAAGTGAATGTCAAATTTTTTTATCTCATGTAATCGGGAAATGTTCATGTGCCGCTACCGACACAAGGTGTCTTATCTTTAAATATTCCTTGCACAAATGCACAACTCCAACACCACAACTTCCATGCATGAGCATAAACGAAGATTTTATTTATGTATATTTGTATGCAGTATGAATTCAACAACTGCTGAAAAAATCATTCAAAATATGACGTAGGCTGCTTACAACAGGTTTGGGTGAAGCAATCTACCACACACAAAGATTCATGGGATGAGTTTGGACTGACAAAGGGTACGTCTAAAGGTTGTTGTTGATGTTACCTGCGGTATTCCTATATCGGGTGCTTTTGTACTACCTCAAATACCTGACATGGCAGTGGCTTGCAGCTTTTCTTTTTATGACCATGAATTGATTTTTTTCTTTTGTTATTCTGCCAGCAAGTGTTGACGTATATTCTACGCTGCTTGTGTATTTATTTCTGTTCGTAACCCTCCGCATGCAACCTACCTACCATGGGGAGGACGGCCCTGGTCAGGCATTGTGCCTTTCGGCGTCCTCCCTGGTGTGTATGCACTTCGAATAAGTTCTATTCCATTTTAATGTATAACCTTGCAGCGCTTTCATGTGCGTCTGAATGCATGGTCATGTGCTTCGTCTTATAGAAAGACTGCGTCTGTTCTTGTGTCATGCACTCTCTGGGGTGGTTACTTAGCAGAGTTTAAATCTTTGCTACACCTATTGTAAGCAATCCTGCACCAACTACTACACATGCCAAAAAGATACTGTGCTTCTCTGGTTCAGCAAGAACAAAATCCCATTATTTTGTCGGTGAACGTCAATAGAAAGCCACTCTGTTTTGTATGGTTATCCAAACTTGCCAAGTTCATCATTTTAACACCTTCTTGAAGATACCTTTTGCAAAGATTCCCCCGCCTTCCAAAAGCTGAGACCAATTTTCGAAAGCCCTCGCTTGCTAAGTGATTTTCGCCACCTTTCACCTGGAGCACTGACGTAGTCATTAGTCATTCAACAGCTTGTTAATTCGCTTTGCCCCTAAATCGGTAGCTTACTCACCACATGGCATGAAAGCAAGGTGGATTGCCTAAATGAGAGGATACGAACACGCATACCAGCTTCCAAATTTGTTTCCAGGGCTCAACTAGCTGTTCTTCGCTATAATGAGAATGCTACAACACATAAGGCTTCCACAAGGAAAGGAGCGCTACGATGGAAAGTAAAGCTGAGCAAAGCAAGGAAGGGGCCCTTCACCGTCGCCCCTTGCAAGACACTGCCAGCCTATGGTACTGAAACAAAGTGCGTTCCTTCAGAAATTTACTAGGCTTGTTGCTAATATTTACCACACCTGAAGAATGCTTACATCTGTTTCGGTAACATGTTTCTCGTGCTAGGAGCCACGCCACAAGGAGCCATGCTGTGACATAATTTATTTATTTATGTATTTATGTGTTTATAGTCTACGTTCAAAAGCTCGTCCAAGCAGTGATGATGAGGTGTGAGGCCAGCTCAAACCGGAGCAGCCTTGCCAGTAGCTCAACTGGGCCACGCCTGCACATGAGATACGCTTATGAAAAGCCATCCAAGGAGGCACTCATTGCTACACGACAGTCAAGATTTTCTGCTATAGCTGAGTAATTTCTAAGAAAATCATTGCTTTTTTCATTTTCTCAGAACAGGAACTGCTTACCTTAGCATCATCTTTATGTACACATAGCTTGATCTCCCCCTCACATGATGAGGGGAGGAGGAGGATAAGCTGGTGCACGAAGTAAGTGGAATTGAGTATGTTGAAGAAAAGATGAGGACGGAGAAAAAGAGAGGAGGGGCTGAGGACGGTGTTTAATTGTCAGACTGAGACAACATAGGGAAACTAATACTGGTTTAGAAGCAAGGCTGACAAAAAAATGTAAACAGACACAAACATGCAAGTAGTTGTTGCAACAACTCCACGCCCATCTTCCCCCAAACGATGAAATGGGGCGTCGTGCTCTTCTAATGCGTGGAAAGAAAAACAGCCTCAGTCAATGCGTCGCAACCAACGGTCACTAAATTTTAAAACTTTCGTTTTAATGCAACAAACCTTATCGAATTCGGTGCAGTAATTTCCGTGGAAACAATTTCTCCTTCCCCAAGTATTCAGATAGGAGGCCCCGAGCTAAAACTTGCGTGTCACATTTATCCACTGCGGATCATACGTTTTTCCGGTTAGCGCATTCTTTCTCAAGTTCTTTTTTATCCAGGAGTATGAACGAGGTCGCAATGCATATGTCATATGTATTGCTAAATGCCATCTCCTTGGACTAACGAAGAAGACCACGATGGCCTAGACGTTGCGCTTGTTCCACCAACTTGCCATCCCTGTAAATAGCCTGTGCTCTTAGTCGTGCTTCGCTCTCATCTATTTGACGCCCAATCACACAGTGGCGAAGGGTACTGTCGCCACACGACAGAGCTCCGGAGGCGCCAGCGTTGCGACCACCATCCGGCATCTGCGTCGGTGCCGCGGACCACGATTGTTTTAGCCCACCCGCGATACCCTGGACCGTTCAACAGGACCCATGACACTGACGTTGAGGAGCGGCTGACACAATATGAGCGGGTGAGTGAGCAAAATCAATGGGACCTAGTGCTCATGCTCGCCAATGCGATCTTTTATTTGAGTGGAACGGCCAAGTTGTGGTATAAAAATCATGAGGTTGGCTAATAAGCTTGGGAACAAGTCAAGGACCGCGCACTCACGGATTTGCCCGTTAGCCCGTTTCATTAACGGATAAGCGAAACGGCCAAATTTGAAGCGTCTGATTAATCACCTCACGAAATCTCCGATTCAAATAGATTCCACGATTTGCATTGGATCGGCATACTTTTTTTAATGATTAGCAAAGTGAATGATGGTGCATAATCCATTCTTCATGTTCCTGAGCATTTTTTATGCAGTTGTGCATGCTCTGCGGTCTTGTTCTTTACAAACCAATACTGAGCACCAGCGATTATATTTCTCTTTCTAGAGAAATAGTCGAGCCTCGTATATATAAAGCCTTCGAAAACTTTAGAAAGCACCGGCAGACCAGGTATTGGCCTGCATTTTGAGAGTTCACCTTTACATCTACCTTAATAAAGGAAAAAAACGCCACATTCCTTTCCTTACGAGGAAAAAACGCCACAATCCAGCATACAAATTCCAAATAATGAGGCATGAAGGTGCGCATGGGTGGGGTAAAGAAAGGGTGCAACATTATTAGGCAGTACAACATTTATCTAATCCACAACAGCAGAAAATTTGTGATTCAACTCCCTGATCACGCTCTCAGCGTCCAGAGCAACTGTAGTTAGGAGCGCAAATGTACATGACATCGCAACATCTCAGCTCCGCCAGTTCTGTCCATCATATTCACCTACATTTGCACAGAACTTATTCGTGCCTGTAAGCACGTCAATACTGCTCCCGCTACTCGCAGCAGTGTCAGTAGAATGGATAAGCACTATTCAAAGGCGCTTGTGCCGCCTGTCTCGACTCACATTTTCCTGCCATTAGAATGTCGTTATTTTGTTCTTTAGGACAGTCTATCTTGCGACGGTTTCCTAGGATTATCACGTTTTTTTTTTCTAATAAATGCTGATAATTCTTTTTTCTTCATAAGGCCGTATACTTTGTTACGGTGAGGTTTTGTAATTCCTGTGAAGAAAACTGTCATTGGTTTCGACAAAAGTATGGGGCATTTTATTTTTTTACTCGCTTCCCTACATTTCGTGCCACAAACACTGACAGCTGTGCAGTGCTATCCCAACATCGTGCTTCGCTAAAGTGCTCGGTATAATTGCCCTAAGCGTTGCAGTAGATAAGGTCCGTCTTGAACGCTGACGCACCATGTGCACATGCATCTTTGCCCTAGTTAGCTGCGAGAAATGTGGATTTTTCCCACAAGTACACAGCAATCAAACAATAACCATGCTGTGTATGCCCCTGATTTTGCTCATCTCACGCCGAGGGCGGCAGCAGAGCGTTCAAAAAATAACGTCTTGGTCACATGACCAAGCCATAGCCATGGTGACGAGCGCGCACGAGAGAAAGAGCCGTGGCTATGGAGGAAGGAAACAAGAGGAAGGAGCATATCGCAAAGCGATTGAAGGCGAAATCAGCTAGGCCAGGGGCGACTCAAGACGTCATCTCACGTCAAAGTGCGTGGTTGGTTGTGGTGTTCCCGTACTGCAGGCAGAGCCACGGCAGGGCATCTGAACAAGAGCGCACCGAATGAAAACTACTCGCATGGCTGCTGGGAACCAAATGTCCCCGCAAATCTCGATTCTTTCTCTGTTATGTCGACCCAAGAGGTCATGTTTTAGGCCACCACTGTGGCTTCACGGAGCGTTCGCTTGCCAAGGCTGACTGCATGACGCAATGCTCCCTCATATATTTTTGCTTCTTCCATGGCCGTGGCACGGAGGGGCCACGTGGTCTGCGACGAACCACGGCCAGATTGAAGCGCCGCTAGTTCTCGCGACCTACACTTGGACAACGGAACACTCTCCAGTGCCACTAGCACTAGAAAACAAAGGGAGCCGTGAGATTATTTTTTTCCAGTCATTGCGGGCTTGGCCACTATTTTGTACGGACACAGCACTCACATAGGAAATGCACTCGAACAGCTTGATACGTGGCCGGCGGTATACCTGTCGTTCCTAAAGGAAGTTGTTTCGGAGCTGGCATAAGAGCTTGGCTCCAAATTTTAGCAAAGAGAAGTCAGTGCCTAGCCAGCGTTTTCTCAGTAGTTTTGGATTCGAATACCAGAGGATGGACGCGAATTGTTTCCTGCTACGCATTGTGATGTCCGAGCTACCGATACACGGGGGAAGATCTGTTTGCATCATCACTGGTGTGTCGTTAAGCACGCTCTGCATTACGAGCTCTAGAGAGCGCGTTTCCGCCAAGGCTCAGCTGTAGCTGGCTCAGACTTTGCTTGGAAAGAAAGATGAAGTCCTGTTCTCTAGAGATGCATCACAAGTACTGACACAAGAGTGCTTTCCTGGAAACGTGCGTGAAACACGACACTTGAAACGCGGCTCTGAGGGCGCGTTCTAACAGCATCGTTTTATTCTTAATAAACGCTGGCCAATTAGGCAGAGAAATTAAACATTCCCTGCTGCAGCCTACGGAGTGCGAATGAACGTCACAACATGTGGAACCGCACTTGGTGCAGCTACTGCCGTGGAGCAAATATTTCAAAGTAACTGGCGATATTAGGAAAAGTTGGTGTGCCCATTCTTGCTGCCAAGCCGTATTTCACATTGGAAGTGCATTGCAATGCAGTGCGACACTTCTGTCTTCCAGAAATCGTTTCTGAAAGGTGCGCTCATCACTGTTTGCCGATGATTTCTGAGACAACTCACCTAGGAGGCCTGTGAAATCCATAGAGGTCAAAAACGGGTTTTCCCAGTCGGCGTGGCCGGGAGTTGAGGAAGCTCACAGGAAGCAGAACCTGGAACGCCAGCTTCGCCTTGGGATGGCCACGACCAAAGGGGTGTCGCAATTACCATACGTCTACGCTGGGCGCTAAACCGAACAACATCGAGCGTCGTCTGCTGCTTGGTGCAGACGGGGTGCGTCCGAGAACTGCGCTGCAGCAGCGACCACTGCGACGCGCGCGGCGTCTCTGCGGCGGATCGAACATGGTCGCTCCTTCTCCTCGGCACGCCGTCCTGCCCACCTCCTCCATGGTGCCGCTCTCAGCTCCTCGCTTTCGCTTTGACGCTTCGCATTTTCATTGCTGCATTTTGCACACCTGACTTCACTCCTTGGTGCAGTACTGCACTTGTGACGCGTACCTGTCGAGCTCTCGTTCCACTTCGCTTTATCCTGCAGTTTAAATTCATAACGTACTACGTGAACGGAAACCACCCTCTCTCAAATTATATGGCGTGAAAAAAAATAATGACCGACAAAGTCGAAGAACTTTTGTTGAAAAATGCAGAACTCGCTGGGATGCAAAGACGCAGAAAATACTCGTTATGCATGGGCGTTTCTAGCATGGTGTAGCACGGGAGGAAGGGGCAATTGCCCCCTCCAGCCTCCCACACTTTTCAGAAGCGGTAAAACGGCGCGTGGAGTCCCGACCAAGATGTCTCGAGTCTACAGAAAGCCGCTAAATCCCTGATAATGGGGTTCTGGCCACTCCATCGCGGAGTTTCTGCCACATTTGTTCTTCGGGGCACTCATCACCGTTATTTATATTACACACAGGGTCTACTGTATTACATCTGGTGAATTTCCCCACCTCTACACATCGCCAGTAGCCTTTGAAGGCATAAGCGATTCGGGCTAGTTGGTATGTCATACTGGGAGCCTCAATAGCGGAATTGAGGTTCCCAGTACTTTCAAGACTGCGTCGATTTGGCCGTAAAGGGTTTCCTCACGCTGAAGCAGAAGGCAGCACGAAACGTTTGCTTTTTTGCTGCCGGCGCTTTTCATGACAGCGGCGTTGTTACATCGAGTGCGCGTGGTTATCGAGTGATAGCCGGCTGTGATTAAGGTGTAGCGCGACTGAAGCTGTTCAGCATGTTGCGCATTCCCTAGCGTGTATATTGACAGGTGCACTCGTTTATCTTTATTGGGTGACCGCATTTCACCACCTAATAAATGTTATCGCACAGCTCAGGATGCGCTTGCATGTATCCGAAATTTTTAGAAAGTTATCGATGATTCTATCCGCTGTCTTCTCACCGAACCTTGTGTAATATCATTTCATCACACGACGCGAATGATGTAGAACTTTCTGGAAGACACGCTGGTCTCAGCGACAAATCTGGAAGCTTCGATGACTGACGCATGGAACCGACGCGTTTGAACCATTGATCAGATTTTTGAGCCACTGTTCCAAAGTTATCGCTTAGCTCATGACGAATCTGCACGTATTTCAAGCATCTAAAACGTCGTCAACGGTTCAATAGCGAAAGAGAGTTATCTGGTCAGATTGCGCCCGTGAAGCGAATACAGGCGTATACATCATTCTCGATCAATTTTGAGCGCCCGCAATTGCGCTGCAATGTACGACCATTCAGATCTGGTGAACCGATGCCTTGATTCGTAGATCAGATTCAGAGGAAGCACTATTTTGTGCGCAGCCATCGCTGTGCTTTGATAGTTATTTTCTTTTCCAGCGCAAGGTCGCCTTATAATGAGTTTTATTTCTGACACAGTCTTTTGGAACGACCTTGTTCTTTATTGAGTGACAACTGAGAAATGGACTAGGATTTTTTTTTTGTGTGTGCGTTTCTCATTTATACAAATGATTTATTATTTACAACTGACTTTTTAATCTAAGAAGTTGTAAATGACAGCAACGTGGACACTCACAGAAGGTCTCAAGAATAAAGAAAATTTAAATGCTTGTTAGCCTGCTTTCGCCTGATGGCAAGCAAGGAAATTTCAATAAAAATATTCTTAGAATAATTAAAAGCCTATGCACTTGAAAACGTTTCATCTGAGTTCCGCATTTTCAAGCGAATACCCACTTGAAGGCGTTGTGTATTGTGGGTCCTTGACGTACGTCCAACCTTCAAGAAAGAGATAGAGAAAAAACATTTATTCGGACCATCGAGGTGGTTGCTCTTGAGGTCGAGTGGGTGGGGTCCTCATACAAAAGGTCATTCTGAGTTTTTCATTTCCGGAAGGCGTGTTACCCTGCTGCCTTTCACTCCGGTTCACAACCACGCAAAAGACGAAAGTTCTGCGTGAGTAGCGTCGTTAGCCCAAACGCACGAGCTACCGTAACTCACCTCGCCTGTATCGCTTTCATTCAGGCCTGGATAGGAAATGTATCTTTTAAAATGACGCTTCAGGAATGCGAAAAAAGCTGCCCTCTAATAGCTCAGCTACGTTTCTTTCATATTGTACTTCGTCTGTGAGAGATGAGGCAGGCCACCGACAAAAAAAACTGCAACATACTAAAGAAAAGGGAAGATAATTGAAGTGCCAAAGGCAAGCAGTTTAACCATGGACAATTGGCTACCGTACATATGGGGAGGGAAAAAATTGGCTGAAGGCTTAGCTTGGTTCAGCCTGGAAGATTGCGAAATAATACCCTTGGCTGCGCCTTGGTTCGGCTGATGGTGTGGACATGGTTGCCCTTTGTTAAACTTAAAGCTACACATCATCCAACATAGCAGCGCGCCGACCACTGCGAGGAGCCGAGGTGTAGCCCCATTTATCCTCCTAGCGCGGCATCACACCAGCGAGCGCCCTCTCTCGGTAAGGCCGCAGCAGCGGCGCCCAAGACTTCGCCTCCACCATCGATGCCACGAGCTGAGGCCCCGTCTCTCGGTCTGGCGTGACGTCACACGGTCACGTGATGCGCAGCTGTGTAAGGAGGCGCCACGACCACCGATGGGCCGAAAGTGCGAGCAGTATTGCTTTCGCAATAAAAATTAATAGTAATTTAGCCGTAAATTCGAGAAGAAATGCGGTAAGCATTGCGTCGTACCTGTGTGAGGTCCCGGATCCATGATTTATGCCAAGTTTACTAAATTGCAGTATGTTTCAGTACCTCATCGACAAACGTCCTGTCTCTTCTAGGCGCGAAGTGTAACCGACGGTGGGTTCTGGAGCATGCCACCATGTATATATATATATATATATATATATATATATATATATATATATATATATATATATATATCATCAGCCTGGTCACGCCCACTGCAGGGCAAAGGCCTCTCCCATCTTTCTCCGCCAACCCCGGTCATGTACTAATTGTGGCCATGCCGTCCCTGCAAACTTCTTAATCTCATCCGCCCACCTAACTTTCTGACGCCCCCTGCTACGCTTCACTTCCCTTGGGATCCAGTCCGTAACCCTTAATGACCATCGGTTATCTTCCCTCCTCATTACATGTCCTGCCCATGCCCATTACTTTTTCTTAATTTCAACTAAGATGTCATTAACTCGCGTTTGTTCCCTCACCCAATCTGCTCTTATCCCTTAACGTTACACCTATCATTCTTCTTTCCATAGCTCGTTGCGTCGTCCTCAATTTGAGTAGTACCCTTTTCGTAAGCCTCCAGGTTTCTGCCCCGTAAGTGAGTACTGGTAAGACACAGCTATTATACACTTTTCTCTTGAGGGATAATGGCAACCTGCTGTTCATGATCTGGGAATGCCTGCCAAACGCACCCCAGCCCATTCTTATTCTTCTGATTATTTCCGTCTCATGATCCGGATCCGCCGTCAATACCTGTCCTAAGTAGATGTATTCCCTTACGACTTCCAGTGTCTCGCTGCGTATTGTAAACTGCTGTTCTCTCCCGAGACTGTTAAGCATTACTTTAGTTTTCTGCAGATTAATTTTTAGACCCACTCGTCTGCTTTGCCTCTCCAGGTCAGTGAGCATGCATTGCAATTGGTCCCCCGAGTTACTAAACAAGGCAATATCATCAGCGAATCGCAAGTTACTAAGGTATTCTCCATCAACTTTTATCCCCAATTCTTCCCAATCCAGGTCTCTGAATACCTCCTGCAAACACGCTGTGAATAGCGTTGGAGATATCGTATCTCCCTGCCTGACGCCTTTCTTTATTGGGATTTTGTTGCTTGCTTTATGGAGGACTACGGTGGCTATGGAGCCGCTGTAGATATCTTTCAGTATTTTTACATATGGCTCATCTACACCCTGATTCCGTAATGCCTCCATGACTGCTGAGGTTTCGACTGAATCAAACGCCTTCTCGTAATCAATGAAAGCTATATATAAGGGTTGGTTATATTCCGCACATTTCCCTATCACCTGATTGATAGTGTGAATATGATCTATTGTTGAGTAGCCTTTACGGAATCCTGCCTGGTCCTTTGCTTGACAGAAGTCTAAGGTGTTCCTGATTCTATTTGCGATTACCTTAGTAAATACTTTGTAGGCAACGGACAGTAAGCTGATCGGTCTATATTTTTTCAAGTCTTTGGCGTCCCCTTTCTTATGGATTAGGATTATGTTAGCGTTCTTCCAAGATTCAGGTACGCTCGAGGTCTTGAGGCATTGCGTATACAGGGTGGCCAGCTTCTCTAGAACAAGCTGTCCACCATCCTTCAACAAATCTGCTGTTACCTGATCCTCCCCAGCTGCCTTCCCCCTTTGCATATCTCCCAAGGCTTTCTTTACTTCTTCCGGCGTTACCATCGGGATTTCGAATTCCTCTAGACTATTTTCTCTTCCATTATCGTCGTGGGTGTCACTGGTACTGTATAAATCTCTATAGAACTCCTCAGCCACTTCAACTATCTCATCCATATTAGTAATGATATTGCCAGCTTTGTCTCTTAACGCATACATCTGATTCTTGCCAATTCCTACTTTCTTCTTCACTGTTTTTAGGCTTCCTCCGTTCCTGAGAGCATGTTCAATTCTATCCATATTATACTTCCTTATGTCAGCTGTCTTACGCTTGTTGAATAACTTCGAAAGTTCTGCCAGTTCTATTCTAGCTGTAGGGTTAGATGCTTTCATACATTGGCGGTTCTTGATCAGATCTTTCGTCTCCTGCGATAGTTTGCTGGTATCCTGCCTAACGGAGTTACCACCGACTTCCATTGCACACTCCTTAATGATATCCACAAGATTGTCGTTCATTGCTTCAACATTGAGGTCCTCTTCCTGAGTTAAAGCCGAATACCTGTTCTGAAGCTTGATCTGGAATTCCTCTAGTTTCCCTCTTACCGCTAACTCATTGATCGGCTTCTTATGTACCAGTTTCTTCCGTTCCCTTCTCAGGTCTAGGCTAATTCGAGTTCTTGCCATCCTGTGGTCACTGCAGCGCACCTTGCCGAGCACGTCCACATCTTGTATGATGCCAGGGTTAGCGCAGAGTATGAGGTCTATTTCATTTCTAGTCTCGCCGTTTGGGCCCCTCCACGTCCACTTTCGTCTATCCCGCTTGCGGAAGAAGGTATTCATTATCCTCATATTATTCTGTTCCGCAAACTCTACTAATAGCTCTCCCCTGATATTCCTAGTGCCTATGCCATATTCCCCCACTGCCTTGTCTCCAGCCTGCTTTTTGCCTACCTTGGCATTAAAGTCGCCCATTAGTATAGTGTATTTAGTTTTCACTCTACCCATCGCCGATTCCACGTCTTCATAGAAGCTTTCGACTTCCTGGTCATCATGACTGGATCTAGGGGCGTAGGCCTGTACAATCTTCATTTTGTACCTCTTATTAAGTTTCACAACAAGACCTGCCACCCTCTCGTTAATGCTGTAGAATTCCTGTATGTTACCAGCTATATTCTTATTAATAAGGAATCCGACGCCTAGTTCCCTTCTCTCTGCTAAGCCCCGGTAGCACAGGACGTGCCCGCTTTTTAGCACTGTATATGCTTCTTTTGGCCTCCTAACTTCAGTGAGCCCTATTATATCCCATTTACTGCCCTCTAATTCCTCCAATGGCACTGCTAGACTCGCCTCACTAGATAACGTTCTAGCGTTAAACGTTGCCAGGTTCATATTCCAATGGCGGCCTGTCCGGAGCCAGTGATTCTTAGCACCCTCTGCAGCGTCGCAGGTCTGACCGCCGCCGTGGTCAGTTGCTTCGCAGCTTGACATAAAAACGTTTACAGCGCAAACACATGCAACCACAAAGTAAGGGACAGGACACAAGCGCTGACTGTCAACTAACGTTTATTAACGGAAGACAGGTGCCTTATATAAGGGGAAAGGCATAAGCGAAAGGGGAAGGGAGTGATACAATCGGGGAAAATGATGATGCGCATCGATAAACGAACGTGCCAGCAGTCAACGCATTCAGGCGCGAAGAAACAAGAAAACGATAAAACTAGACAAACACTAACAAAAAGACGAGGGATATTAAGATACAATGAAATCAGAAAGCAGCCGCTTCCAAAAAATGAAGCTCTGCCGCAAAAAGCGATACAGAAGGTGTGCTTACGCACTTGCTGCCATATTTGTGTATGTAAAACGTTTCCAAACTGACGCGCGCCGTCTCGTCGGCACTCTTGCCGAGAATCTTCGTCTCTCCCAAACGAGCCTCGCATCCTGTGCATCCAATTACATGCGCGACCAAATGCGCGTACTTGTCTTTTAAGTTGCTTAGATTTCGGGCATGTTCCCCCAAGCGTTCATTAATGCAGCGGCCGGTTTGGCCGACATAAGCCTTTCCACACTTCAAAGGAATGGCGTAGACCACTCCTGTGGAACACTTGATGAAGGGCTTCTCGTGTTTTTGCTGGCAACCTCTTTTTTTAGAGTTGCAGATGCGTGGGCACAACTGTGCCAGCTTGTTGGGTGCCGAAAAAACAACGGAAACACCATGCCTGTTGGCTACCTTCTTAAGACTGTGCGAAGTCTTGTGCAGGTACGGCACAACCAAAGGCTTGTCGGTCTTCCGACGGTCATCTTTTACTCGTGTTCCCAGTTTAAGCTTCTGAAGGAGGGTCTCAGACACCGCAATCAAAACCGAATGGGGGAATCCCGCCGCCACAAGTCGGCTGGCCTGATTCTCAAAACTTGTCTGCATCAGGTGCGGGCACGACTTCTGAAGAGACGATTCCAAACAGTGCGACGCTATAGCTCTTTTTACAGTTTTGGAATGCGCTGAATCATATGGCAGCAAGTCCTTTTTTGCGCGAGGGAAGTAGCCCCAGCAAACGTGGTCTTCATCAAAGGGTAGTTTCAGGTCTAAAAACTGTAAGGCATTTGCGTCAGGTAGTTCGTGGGTAAAATTTAGCCCAAGTGCATGCTTGTCAAATGCGTTTAAAACTTCACCTACTGTAGAGAGGTAGGTGAAGGCCGTCTGCTTTTTTAAAAGCACTAAAAAGTCATCTACGTATCTAAAAACCTTTAAAACGGACCCCCCCAAAAAAGACCTATCTAAAAATCTATCTACCTTTGCTAAAAAAATATCGCAAAGAATTGGAGCCACGCAGGACCCAATGCAGATACCGTTGCGCTGCAAAAAAGGCAGGTTGTCATAAACAATAAAAGTAGATTTGAGGTAAAACTGCAACAACGATATAAAATTATCTACTGACAAGCCTGTTGAGTTCCGGAATGACACTTCGCCGTTTGCTTCCACGCATTCTCTAACAGCCAACAAAAGCTGATCTTGAGGCACAGAATAAAACAAGTCTTGTACATCTACGGAAAAACCAAAGCCAATGTTGTCTGTTCTCTCAAGAAACAGCGCGACATCCGTAGATTTCTTTGTTAAGAACGGATCATCCAAAGCAAGCGTTTTGAGATGCTTTTGCAAAAACCGACTAACGTTTATTTGCCACGAACCTTCTTCACTAACGATAGTCCGGAATGGAATATCTGGTTTGTGGGTCTTGGCTGTAAAAAATGCGTTTAGGCTACTACCTCTGATATTAGCAATATCCCTCGCAAGTTTGTCCAGATTTAATTCCCTGCAGAAGTTAATAAACTTGGTCTTGACCCTAACGGCACTCTTCTTAATGGGCTCAAAATTCTTATTGATTGCCACTTGCGCTTTTTCATTGAACATTCCCTTTGGTAGAACAACAAACCCTGTCTCTTTGTCTGCTTGTACAAGCATAAGGTTATTTCTTTTGAACAAAGAAACCACACCATTTAACACACTTCTATGATTCTGCGCGTCAAGAACGTTTGGTGAGCACTTTCGCAGACAGTCTACACCCTCAAGAAGGCAGCGGTCCCGGTCCTCTTCATTTCTCGCTTTCATGGCCAATTTTCTGTTCGTTGCAATCAGCTCATGGGCTGAGACACCAGGCTCCAAACCATATTTTGGGCCCTTCTGCAGGAGACGTGTTACATTCTCAGGCAGGGAAACATTTCCAAGGACGGTTACACTTCTTTTACTCCCTTGTGTAGTGTCCCTGTTGCCTAGACAAGACAGCAACAGGTTCAGAAGGCACCTCGTGGCAAATAAACGTGGTCGGTTTTTGCAAAGCATCTCAAAACGCTTGCTTTGGATGATCCGTTCTTAACAAAGAAATCTACGGATGTCGCGCTGTTTCTTGAGAGAACAGACAACATTGGCTTTGGTTTTTCGGTAGATGTACAAGACTTGTTTTATTCTGTGCCTCAAGATCAGCTTTTGTTGGCTGTTAGAGAATGCGTGGAAGCAAACGGCGAAGTGTCATTCCGGAACTCAACAGGCTTGTCAGTAGATAATTTTATATCGTTGTTGCAGTTTTACCTCAAATCTACTTTTATTGTTTATGACAACCTGCCTTTTTTGCAGCGCAACGGTATCTGCATTGGGTCCTGCGTGGCTCCAATTCTTTGCGATATTTTTTTAGCAAAGGTAGATAGATTTTTAGATAGGTCTTTTTTGGGGGGGTCCGTTTTAAAGGTTTTTAGATACGTAGATGACTTTTTAGTGCTTTTAAAAAAGCAGACGGCCTTCACCTACCTCTCTACAGTAGGTGAAGTTTTAAACGCATTTGACAAGCATGCACTTGGGCTAAATTTTACCCACGAACTACCTGACGCAAATGCCTTACAGTTTTTAGACCTGAAACTACCCTTTGATGAAGACCACGTTTGCTGGGGCTACTTCCCTCGCGCAAAAAAGGACTTGCTGCCATATGATTCAGCGCATTCCAAAACTGTAAAAAGAGCTATAGCGTCGCACTGTTTGGAATCGTCTCTTCAGAAGTCGTGCCCGCACCTGATGCAGACAAGTTTTGAGAATCAGGCCAGCCGACTTGTGGCGGCGGGATTCCCCCATTCGGTTTTGATTGCGGTGTCTGAGACCCTCCTTCAGAAGCTTAAACTGGGAACACGAGTAAAAGATGACTGTCGGAAGACCGACAAGCCTTTGGTTGTGCCGTACCTGCACAAGACTTCGCACAGTCTTAAGAAGGTAGCCAACAGGCATGGTGTTTCCGTTGTTTTTTCGGCACCCAACAAGCTGGCACAGTTGTGCCCACGCATCTGCAACTCTAAAAAAAGAGGTTGCCAGCAAAAACACGAGAAGCCCTTCATCAAGTGTTCCACAGGAGTGGTCTACGCCATTCCTTTGAAGTGTGGAAAGGCTTATGTCGGCCAAACCGGCCGCTGCATTAATGAACGCTTGGGGGAACATGCCCGAAATCTAAGCAACTTAAAGGACAAGTACGCGCATTTGGTCGCGCATGTAATTGGATGCACAGGATGCGAGGCTCGTTTGGGAGAGACGAAGATTCTCGGCAAGAGTGCCGACGAGACGGCGCGCGTCAGTTTGGAAACGTTTTACATACACAAATATGGCAGCAAGTGCGTAAGCACACCTTCTGTATCGCTTTTTGCGGCAGAGCTTCATTTTTTGGAAGCGGCTGCTTTCTGATTTCATTGTATCTTAATATCCCTCGTCTTTTTGTTAGTGTTTGTCTAGTTTTATCGTTTTCTTGTTTCTTCGCGCCTGAATGCGTTGACTGCTGGCACGTTCGTTTATCGATGCGCATCATCATTTTCCCCGATTGTATCACTCCCTTCCCCTTTCGCTTATGCCTTTCCCCTTATATAAGGCACCTGTCTTCCGTTAATAAACGTTAGTTGACAGTCAGCGCTTGTGTCCTGTCCCTTACTTTGTGGTTGCATGTGTTTGCGCTGTAAACGTTTTTATGTCAAGTATGCACCAACTCGCCCAGAAAGAAGTTTTAATGCTTCGCAGCTGCTGGGGACTGAGGGCCGGGGTTTGATTGTGTTGTTCATATAGGAGGTTGTGGCCAAGTACTGCACCAGGGTGGCCAATCCTGCTCTGGTGAGTGAGTGCGTTACCGGTTCTGGTCACCGGGATCAGGCCACACTCCAGGCCTATTTGTGCAATTTTATCAACACGCGGATTTTCTTTTTTATTTTAATTCGGTGGAAAATTGCCGGCACCGGGATTCGAACCACGGACCTCTTGCACGCGAGGCGGGTGTTCTACCTCTACGCCACCGCTGCACCATATATATACATATATATATATATATATATATATATATATATATATATATATATATATATATATATATATATATATATATATATATATATATATTGCCGCCAGCATTGCGAGAAGAAACAGACGACCGACATATCCCAACTGCGTAGCCGCCACACCGCGAGCGTCAAGCAAAGCACCGCAAGGCAACGCTCAGCCGGTGCTGACAGGCCGGCGGATCGTGCGCGAGAATCGGACGATTGGCACGCGACAGGAGGCGACAAAGAGGAGAACGACGTTCGAAGGAGCGACGCTCGAGGGACGTTCTTATGTTGTTGTTGAGTGCTCAGTCGGTTTTTGTTGACGTCATCATCATCATCATAAAACTTTATTGTAAGACTGAGGAGTTTGGAGCACGCAGGCTCCTGGGCCCCCGCACGACCCCACTGCACTCAAGCGTTTATGTTGCTTCGCTCCATAACGCTGGCAGCCCGATCAGTAGCCATGGTCTGCACGACCGGGTCTCCAGAGCGCAGCAGGGTCTCCCAGTCCTCCCAGGTCTTCAGGTGCTCGAGGCCCCGCGGGGGAGGATCCGCCGGGCAATGAGAAAGGAGGTGGAGAGCAGAAGCGCGAGGTTCGGGACAGAGATTACAGGCTGATGTGAGGAAAAGTGGATGATAGTGAGAAAGAGTCAGAGGAGATGGGAGAGTGTGAGTTTGTAATCGGCGACAAAGGGTTGCTTGTCGATTGCTAAGGGATTAGTGCGGTGCGGGGTACAGCTGACGCACCGCCTTGGAGGCATTCGTCAGCTCGTTGAAAGTGTGCGCGCGCTCCTTCGTGAATCCCGGATTCACGAAGGAGTTTGGCATATGTTTGGCATTCGTTTGGATATGTTTGGCATTCGTGCCTCATGCCAAACATATCCAAGCCAATAATCTATTAGAAACCATGCTGTCGTTATAAGGAGATTATATAATTTAACTTCTGGAGCGCCAGTCACAGCCGCCAAAGAAACTCTATGGATGCCGCCGCCTATGGGAGTGCGTGAAGCCACCGCCGGCCATATTGCTAGAAGAGTGCGGTTCCTGCACGCATGTGGCCGCGGTGTAAGCGCGGTGCTCCCTGCACTTGCGGTTCCGCGATGGAAACTAAAATAAAACCCCTTAAGAAGTATTTAGGAAGTATTCAAGAAGTACATGATAAATAAATATCAGTCCGCCGTCGTGCGTCGCTGTTGTAGAAAAAAAATTTTGTCATGGTGGCGGGTGCATTGTGTTTAATAAGTTGCGAGAATTGAAAAACAGTCATATTTCTGTTTTCATCATTCAGTAAGCTGCTGCGTGCATCGGCAGTGGAATGCCCCTTCGTCGAATCGTGGTGTCGGCGCGTATTGGCAGCGACAAGACCTCAAAATATAGTAACATTATGCCATTTATTAAAAATCGCTATTTGTTTAAATGAGTGTTCAAGTCGCTGCTAATGAAGCTGTTGCTGCTGTAAAGTTTGGAATGAGCGCTCTTGATTTAAACCTAGAAAATAAGCAACAAATTTATGGGCACTTTGCTGAGCTAAACTGCGATAGCCGAAAGCCTATCTATGACTACCTCTGTTGTTGCCTGAACTGTTCTGCGAACGGACGCTGCCGTGGCCGCGAGCATGGGATGCAACCACAGCTATACATGCACGCTGGCCGTGACACTAAGCTTTTAGCGTACACCACACTTGTCAGACTTATTCTAGAATACGCCAATATAATCTGGTTCCCCTTCACAAGTAGCGGTATCAGCATGCTTGAAAATGTGCAGCGCAAAGCGATTAGATTTATTTTTAACTGTTACCAACGCCTTCATTCCCCGACAGAATGGCTACGCCGTGCAGGTTTGCCCTCACTCCAAAGTCGATCTAAAATTCCCCGCCTGAAGTTCTTATACATGCTACTGCACAACTATATTAATATAGACCACGCAAGATACGTTGAAACTAAACAAACAAGGCAACTACGTCATACACATGATCTCACACTCTAAGAATATGCGTGCAACAACAATGCATTCTGTTATTCTTTCCTCGCTAGATCCATTCAGGAATGGAATACCCTTCACCGACTTGTAGTCGAACAGCAAAGAATTTATGATTTCCTTGAGATGTTACATAACTCACCTAATGCGCACTTATCAACCTGATGTCATTTCTTTGTATTCTCCATATGATTATTTGTTTTTTTTTTCTATTGGGATGCCTGTCAATACTCCTATTCATACTTACATTGTATGCATATTTTTCCTTCTTATTTATACTTGTTTAGCATATCTGCCTTGACAATTACTATTATTACTGTCTCTTTCTGTATCCCACTCCCTTTGACAGCATGTTGAAATAAATAAATAAATGCCTAAGGCTACAAGGTCTGTCGCTGATGTGCGCGCATCCCCACGCGCATGTGCACCCTCTCGGACGCGCCCACCCCCTCGCCGGTGATCACCGGTTTTCTCCGTCCACCACGGACTGCGCCCGGACCCTCATGAGCCACTGAAGGCTTGTGGCTTAATACAGCGGTATGTCTCATTTTTGTCCAGCATTTCAGTTTTAACAGGAAAGCCTCATTGAAAGAAAATTTACAATAAGCTGAGGCGATGATCTGCATCATCATCATCAGCCTGGTTACGCCCACTGCAGGGAAAAGGCCTCTCCCATACTTCTCCAACTGCCCTGGTCATGTACTAATTGTGGCCATGTTGTCCCTGCAAACTTCTTAATGTCATCCACCCACCTTACTTTCTGCCGCCCTCTGCTACGCTTCCCTTCCCTTGGAATACAATCCGTAACCCTTAATGACCATCGGTTATCTTCCCTCCTCATTACATGTCCTGCCCATGCCCATTTCTTTTTCTTTATTTAAACTAAGATATCATTAACTCGCGTTTGTTCCCTCACCCAATCTGCCCTCACCCAATTCTTAGCAGATGATCTGCACGATGGCGCAAGTCCACGTGCCCTCCGATCAGAGTAGCCTGCCAAAGTTAGTCATACGTTACCTAGCGGCTCAAGCAATCGTCACTTTTTTTTTCGTTTCTGCGTAAATTCTGCCTGTGTCAGTGACCAAAACGAGAAGTGGGAAGGCGGATAAATAGACGGTGGCGGGGGAATGTGGTAGCGTAGTGGTTAGCGTGCCCAGCTCCCGAATGTGGAACGCTGCGGATACGGGGGCTTGAATGACGTGGCTTGTTTGTGAAAACACCTCTCTGTGCTCCCTGGTGATGACAAAGTTAAGAATGAGGCGGCGGCCTGACGGCAACGCTCGCCGTCACCGCAACAGAATAAGCGAGCGTGCAAACTCGGATCTAAAGCCCAAAGTATATTCATAGGAAATACAGTACGCTCCTAGCGACAAAAAAAAAGTGGTGAATAACGAGCGCTGCTGTTGAGCGACGTTGTAGACCGATAATGTCACCAATGACAGGGTAGCGTTCTTATCTCGCTAATTAGAGATAATTAGAGCAACTATACATCAACAACCTGTCAATCAGTGTGTAAATGTTACTTCATTAAGGTCGCTGTGTGCTTGTGTTGTGTGTAGCACGAGTGACACTGAAGACAAGGCGGTGAGCGAAGTCCGCGAGTTGAGGATATTGAACGTGAGCGCCGTCTTAAAGTAAGCCTGCGACTTCAGTGGCTCAAGTAGCCAGAAAGGCTAGAGTGGTAGCATACTGTTGGGCGTATTTGGTAAGCGCCGTGTTGAAGAAAGCCTGCGACTTCAGTTGCTCAGGTCGCCAGAAAGCCTTGAGTGGTAGCATACCGTTGGGCGTATTTGGTAACCACAGTGATAAACACATATTTTGCGAAAACAAAAAGAGAAATAGGGCCAAGTGAGTTGAAAATTAAACTAATGAGAGAACTCGTGTGGTGCATGAAGAGATTGAAGAAGACAATGAGGTTAGATGGACGACCTTTTTAAGCTAAGTGGTATATACCAAGCCAAATGAATCAGCTTGGTGATAGTTGCGCGACACGCCATGGTTTCCTGCAACCAGGACATGAGGAAGTTAGGGCGATGACAGTTCGCATTGGGTGCTTGAGAATAAAAACCAGTACATCAGAGACGCCCGAGGGATATTTCTACGGTACAAGATCACATCCTGAAAAAGAAAAATAGCTTGTGAACAGGGACATCGGAAAATCGAGTACTACGGCACTTGTTGATTTTGCTCTCCATGATGTTAGCGTTTTATACAGCGTTTATCTCTGAAAAAATGAGATCAAGCGATGTTTATTTGTGTCGCAATTGCGGGCGTAATCATGCAAGAAGTCAAAGCATTAGAAAGGGCCTGAGTACTGTGTGTGGATTAGGTACGACAATGATAGCAAGTATACAACATTATCATCATAATCATCATCAGCCTGGTTACGCCCAGTGGAGGGCAAAGGCATCTCCCATATTTCTCCAACTACAGCGGTCATGTACTAATTGAGGCCTTGTTGTCCCTGCAAACTTTTTAATCTCATCCGCCCCCTGCTACGCTTCCCTTCCCTTGTAATCCAGTCCGTGACCATCGGTTATCGGTTATCTTCCCTCCTAATTGCACGCCCTGCCCATGCCCCATTTCTTTTTCTTGATTTCAACTAAAATGTCACTAACTCGCGTTTTTCCCTCACCCAATCTGCTCTTTTCTTATCCCTTAAAGTTACACCTATCATTCTTCTTTCCTTAGCTCATTGCATCGTCCTCGATTTCAGTAGAACCCTTTTCGTAAGCCTCCAGGTTTCTGCCCCATACTTGAGTGTTGATAAGACAAAGCAGTTATACACTTTTTTAGGGATAATGGCTACCTGCTGTTCATGTTCTGAGAATGTCTGTCAAACACAACCCAGCCCATTCTTATTCTTCTGATTATTTCAGTCTCATGATCCGGATCTGCGGTCAATACCTGCCCTAAATAGATGTATTCCCTTACCACTTCCAGTGACTCGCTACCTATTGTAAATTGCTGTTCTCTTCCGAGACTGTTAAACATTACGTTAGTTTTCTGCAGATTAATTTTTAGACCCACCTTTCTGCTTTGCCTCTCCAGGTCAATGAGCATGCATTGCAGTTGGTCCCCTGAGTTACTAAGCAAGGCAATATCATCAGCGTATCGCAATGAATGCCTCCTCTAAACACGCTGTGAATAGCATTGGAGAGATCGTATCTCCCTGCCTGACGCCTTTCTTTATTGGAATTTTGTTGCTTTCTTTATGAAGGACTACGGTGGCTGTGGAGCCTCTATATATATATCTTTCAGTATTTTTACATACGGCTCGTCTACACCCTTATTCCGTAATGCCTCAATGACTGCTGAGGTTTCGACTGAATCAAACGCTTTCTCGTAATCAATGAAAGCTATATATAAGGGTTGATTATATTCCGAACATTTTTCTATCACCTGATTGATAGTGTGAATATGGTCTGTTGTTGAGTGGTCTTTACGAAATCCTGCCTTGTACTTTGGTTCACGGAAGTCTAAGGCGTTTCTGATTCTATTTGCAATGAAAGCGTTGACCGCATCAGTGCTGCACTTACAGTGAATAAAGGCCACTTTTGATGTATGGTACATGTAGCAATTGCATCCGACGAAACTACGCCTGCTCAGTGCTAGTGTAATTGGCAAGCAAGAGATAGACAAGGACACTAGCTACCTAGGCACTGCTGCAAAGTAAAAAAAAAAGGTTTTCCGTTGCTGATCGGTGGCCATCACCGAAATTCATCTTCAGGTCTGCAGTTACTGAACACTTACTGCTGTAGCTGCAAACTAACGTTGTTGTCCTTTTTGTAAATTTTTTATTGTTTCGTTTTGTATTTGCATTGTATGGATGTGTGGATGTTATGAGCGCCCCCTTTGGTACTGGGCGGTAGGTTGCACCACCAAGCTCTTGCTATTATACTGCCTAATGTTCTACCTAGGTTAAACAACAGAAAAGAAAAAAAACTATGAACTGCCCCACCCAAATTTTCTGATCTCCTATTTCGAACTGGGCTTTTGTACGTCTCCGTTTTTTGTCGTTTCCCTACTTTCCTTCCACCAATCCTCTACTCGCCTCTTACTAATGCCTATTGCGCACCTGTTTACTTTTCCACTGCTCTCGCTGAACCCAAGTGCTTCAAGGAGGCCAGTGGCGCCTGAATCGACCGCTGGGTAGACATCTTCACATTCTAATTGTACCCACCCCTCTCTAACGCCCTCTTGGTATTGAGCTATAATAATAAATAAATTAATTATTTAATTAATCAATTAATTGGTTAACAAATAAATGAGCAAGCGTGGCAAATTTAGAAGCGGGAGAAGGCTGCAAAGAGGTGTACAAATGAGCACGCTTGTTGCATGCTGTGCAAAGTCGTCAAATAGGCGAAGTGTAGCTGCACAAGGAAGAGAGATCAATCTTTGCACAGCAGTGAGCTCCGGAGACTATCTTACGGTTTGTGGAGAGCTGTCATTGAGCGGAAAAACAAGAAAACTCTCTTCAGAAAAAGCTTATAACGAGGGACAATAAGCACAAGTGAACCGTTTATTTTTGATCAGCAAATGCACCAATTAACTCATCGAATCATCACCTGTAGACGACAGTCATGAAGAGCTGAGAAATGGTGACCAGATTTAGCCGATGATTGGCAGGACGAGCCCCGTAACATGAAACTTCGGACTGCAAAATAAGTCTCCATTTCTATGCCCATCATTGCATCGGCGTCGTCACCCCCTCGGAAGATGGTGAAAATGAAGTGCAGAGCAAAACAACATAGGAGAAGTGAAGCAAGAAGGAAGAGGAGCTAGCGCATGGAACACATACTCATTTGTTCCAGCTTCATTAGTAAAAGGTAGGGTTAGACACGAAAGCAATACAGTTGTGGGACGTTGACACAGCACTGCAGTATACTATAATAAACTTCTGCGACATGGAACAATACATGGAAGTTGTGCATACTGCACGCATTAAAATGTGTATTAAATGTGCAGTGTGGGATCCGCACACAAATACAAGTATAAGGAAACTAGAAAGCATTCAGCGAAAGGCAGCTAGATTCATTTTTAATTCGTACAGCAGCAAAACATCGCCAACTGCTCTATTAACTTCTGCAAATCTAGAATCCCTTCAAACAAGACGGTACCGCGAAAGACTAAAAACATTCTACATGATATACAATGATAACCTTGGAATCGACAAAAACACGTACTTGAAACCTCTTACGCAGCGTTCCACTCGTTCTTTCCATTCAAAAAAAGTTAGCGAAATTTATTGGAAAACCAACACTTACATGAATTCTTTCTTCCCCCGTACCATCCGTGATTGGAATCGTTTGCCCAGAGAAATAATCGAGAGCTCTTCGGTTGCCACTTTCACTGCCGCACTTCAAAATGTGAAATGATAGTGTCTTTTCACCGCACCGCAGTTCCCTTCTAGCTTAGCTGGGCAAGAACAATCAATTTTTGCCAAAACTGTAGAAAATTTTAGGAAGGAAAATAAATGTGGAAATAGAGTTCGGAGCTTCAACAAATGCATCAAATTTTTTTTCATCTATATCGGTGATGGTAACGAAAATGCTGGTTGGTTGCCCTGGAATGACTCAGGTGCATGTGAAAGCAACTTTTTCAAAAATTTTCTTTGGATCTACTTTTTTAACATCAAGCAAGCATGAAATTGTTTGCCATAATGGAACAGTTCCTGGCACAACTGGTTGGTTTGGCATGAAATGACTGAAGTTACCTAAAAAATATAATAAAGAAACACTATCCTTGCTGGAAATACGTCAAAAACTAACATAAAATGTAGTGAAATATAACAAAGCACAACACTTGTGTTCTGAATTAAGCAATCCAATGTAGGCTTCTCAAGACACTAGCATAATTAACATAAATGAAATTGCCATCAAAAATGTCAAGGCACAGAAAGGCACAACATTTGTACGCTCGTATTAAAAATTTGAATTGGGCTCTTCAGGAGACTAACGTAAACATAAACGAACATAAAAATTCAGTTACAAAAGCACAACACTTGTGTTTTGGTTTGGGCTGTCCAACTTGGGCTCTTCAAAGGCTTTTGGTCCCATGCGAGAAGCGAGGCCAAAGTAATTCACATAGGGCATGTTGGTACTAGGAAATTTGCGACACGTGAAGCCTGCAAAAACAACAAAAAGCCATAACAAGTTTTAAAAAGCAAATTTCACATACAAGAGCGTGGCATACAGTATGCCTGCATTAAAATGAAATCGATTTATGTATTTGTCTCGCTTTATTCCAACTTTCCGCGGGTACAGCTTCACAGCATGACCATTTAAGTTTATTCAATGTAGCACACGACTCCACTAAGTGTCAAATGCAGAAAAGGGAAAAGACAAACAACACACTGTAGCAAAATAACTTTATGAATATCCTCAATATCGAAGATGTAAACTTTGCTTCTTAGAAGCAAGATGGTGAAAAAAATTTCCTGTTCCTAAAGAAATCTAAACTATGGCAATTAAAATTATTTCTTTTAACTTTCATAATTAAAATGTGCAGCACGTTACTGCACTTTTCCATGCTCCAAATAAAATACTGTCATGTCACTAGAATTGAGTATGGCTTCATTTGAAGTTAGGTTTCACGAGTTCACATGCAATTGGACTCCACTTCTCGCCTTACAATGGCTTAGGACTCTAAAGAAAATGTTGCTTACTGCAAAGTGCTTTCTGCCTCAATGACTTAACTGTTATGAGGAGAACCAGTAGTTGTGCACCAAGCTGGTTGCCATGACATATGGAGAATGTGACAGATACGAGGAAATTCTGTCTTCTAAGAGCCATACGGCAGAGGACTGACTTCTTTAACTCTTTGAGGTTCACTGCCGTACATATCTGGCTGCGACGGAACATTTTGAAAAATGTGCCTTTTCAGACCAAAGTGTTGCATAGCATCACCTTGGAGGTGCTGCAACCTTCTGGGACTTCTAGAAAATATTCTTGTTGTGCTGTCACCCCTTGGGTTTCTCCAAAACTGATTTTTAACTTAGCTCATTGGTGTCTGTGATTGCAGTAGTTTAGGAGTGTTGCCACTTCACCTAGTTTACTATAAACCAAGTTTTTGTAAGTTTCATTACACAAAACGTTATGCTGCTTTATCCTGCATATAAAAACATGTAAAACTTCAAATACTAAAAGGGTTTTGCCGCTTTATTGTCACTTAAAACAATTATTTACCTGTTTTCTTTTCCGAAAGGTCACTCTGAAGAACTCAAATCTGCAATAAAAATCTTACGGATGCGCGAATAGTGATTTTTGAGACAAAGCAGAATGCCAGAAGCAAATGGAATATTGGATAGCTTCTCAATAATGAACAGCTCATATCACAATTAACGTGAAATTATTTTCACATCCTAGTATTCTTAACGTTAGCAAGTTTCTGTCATTGCATATTATGTTATGAAGAGCTGTTTATTAAAAGCAAAAATGCAGCAGTAAAAAGTTTTTTCACACGCACAGGACTCTTCAGTAAGCATAAATGATTGCTGTACTGCCTCTAAAGTACAGCTACTTAAGTAACGTAGCCTGGTCCGCTATTCGTGCAAGTTCTCCCACATTGTGTCTATACTATGTTAGTGGAGGTGAAAATTTACCACACTATGGCTGAAATTTTATGTTTTATTGGTGCTTTGAAATGTTTGAATAATATTCGCATCTACAAATAGTGACCAAGAAAAGATAAAATCGAATAGGACACTGATCAATTCGAAAGTTTCGAGTACTTACACAGCACTAAATATATATAGCTCCTAAATTGGAGAGGCATATTTCTACCCAAGATGTGATCCTCAACGGGCTAAACAAGAGCAACGGGAAAGCTCGTTCATCTTCTTGATAAATGTAACCCCATAATCTACTTAGCAATGGTTCATAATAAGCCTCCAAACAGGCAAGTGAAGTAAGGAAGCAGGAAACAATTCCAACAATTTCAGAATGGGAGTATTGGACATGTCTGATGGTCTGTAAGAAGCTTTATGCAATAGTCGCCAAGGGCCTATTCTCAATTTATTGAAGTGTACGGGGAAAAGCCACATAAATATTTTTCATGTCTTAGAACACAAGGTGATCAAGTGCGCGTTAATAAATACGAGTCGCAGGTTAGGTGCTTAGAATGAGTAAGCGCCCACTAAACGTAGTACTGTAGGCAGCGATGCTGGCAACTCTGTCCCTGTTGTTTTTTTATTGAAAGAACCAAAAGAAAATTGCCACACAACTCATGTTCCCTCTGCTGAAAGGCTGCTGTCTCGCATCCCATGGACCTCCTTCAAGATAGGAGCAGCATTAATTCAATGTGGTCTGTTAAAATTGGTGAAGCTAATGTTTCACATCCCAGAAACTGGAGAGCTGTTTTGATTGCAAAAATTTGGTAAACGTGCTGCTCCTTGAACTGAGCAGCAACCACACTTGAGCATAGCTTCTCCGCAATTTCTGCATTAGAATAACACTTTCAGGCTACTTAAACATGTCTTCCATGCCACTAGATTTGGAGCCTTGTGATGCCCGATTGGGGACAAAGGTTCGTGCACTCAAAGGTTCTGACGGTTCTCTTAGGCGGAGCCTCCGAGAACCCAATTGAGGACACAGCCGTTGGTTTCGAACACACACACATATTTTTATTGGAACTAAAAAGGCGTAAAATAAATGATAGAAAGAAATAGAAAACATAAAAGAAACACTCAAATAGACGTCACGGCAGTAAGAAACACTTTGGGGCTAGTATGAAGCTAACTAGTGCGCGAGTTCGGGCTTGCCACGACGGCAGGGACACATAAGTCTCGACGCGGCGACGCGGCGACAAGTTGACGAAAGGAGTTGCGCCGGTCTCACCAAAGGTCGTGGTGTAAGCTGGTTGACCGGGCGACCGGAGCGCGCCAGCTCTGGCTTGGAAAGGTAAGACAGGCGGCTTGGCGGCACGAGCAGACGGCGGCGGCGTTCTGGCCGGGCAGCTGGGCGTAGAGCTCGGGCCCGTAGCCCGACTACTTTCGTCCTGCCCACGGGCACAGAAGCTCGTACGCCGGCCTCGGGCAGCAGGCGGCACGACAGACGGGGGCGGCGTTATGGCCGGGAAGCTGGCGTAGAACTCGGGCCCATAGCCCGACTGGTCTCGTCCTGCCCACGGGCGTAGAAGCTCACCGGCCTTGAGCAGCTGGCGGCACGCTCGAGTAGACGGGCGAGGCACAGGAACGGGCTGGCAGGAGGCCCCGGTCGGGTGAAGTCCTGGTGGATCGGGTCCGCAACCCGACGGCCCGTCTTCAACTCCCGGTCCGGTGGTTGACCTCCTCCTGGCGTCTACCCTGCGTCTCCCCACGTCTCCCAGCGCACCACGCTTTTTCTTCTCTCTGGCCGATTAGGAAATCTCCGATTAGCTGCCTGACGCCCCGTGGTCGTTCCTAATTGGTTGGCTTTTCTTCTTTTAGTTCATTTTCTTGCGCCGTGCGTTCACGTGCAGGACGCGATTCGGCGTCGTCGTTTTCCTCTTTCCAGCACGGAATTCGCCTCGGCGCGCGCACTCCTTGTCGTCTGCTCTTGTCCGTCCCGATCACCGCACCATGTCGCGCACCACACATCACAAGCGTGCTTCACAGACAACTCTTCATTGCAATGACAGCCAATTAGCACTGCTAATGCGCAAATGCAGCCTCATTTCATCTGGTGGTGCCGCCAAGAACTTCTGGCAATGAAGGCAACTTTTAAATTTCAGAAGCATGTGAGTGTGGTAGCATTAGGCACTTAAGATCATATGAACAGTCATTCCAAATGGTAGGCTCTTGTAGCACACAACTGCACACATCAGCTACTAGAAAGTCATCTGTTATGCCAATGGCAAGTTGCTAATTTTAGAAAAAATGTGGATGTAAAAATGCAACCAGAAAGGATATATGGTACTTGCCTATAACAGCGTTGACCCTGGTGGGCTCAAGAGCCTCTTTTGCCCCTTGGTGTTATTTCCAAAGCGCAAATGGCCCATGAGCTCCTCCACTGTGAACATATGGTGAAGCAAGGCTCTTGCAAACTTCCTGGTCCACATGGCAGGCCATGATAAGCTGTGCCAGGATAACCTTCTCAATGTGCACTCCTTCAACCTATGTGAACCTGCATGTTTCAGTAAATGGTATCAAAGCAGTTTTATGCCTTTCAAGCACACTTGCACAACAGCCCTACTGCAAATAAATTACAAAAGTACCTGTTGCAAATCTAGAATGCTAAACTTGACTTCTTACTAGCTTATGCTGTCTGGATGCCACGTGTTTCAGAAGAACAATCCAGCACAAACAATAATAGTAAACCAAAGTATCCAAAACATCTAGTACTTGCAAAAAGAGGGTACCAGCGAAACACAAAGGACGCGCACACAAGGAAATGGCATTAGACACGGACGGACGTTGGGACGGTCCCTGTCTAAAGCTTTTTCCGTGTGTGAGCGTCCTTTGTTTTGCTCGTACCCCCCTTTTTCGAGTTCATCATGCACCATCTGTACCAAGAGCTTGCGCTAATGCACATCTAGTACTATTTATTGCGATGACCATTCTTAGGATACTTCATATTTTGTGGTGTTTTTCTCTATTTTCCCATCCATGTGTGTCAATGAGTAGCCCATGGTCTAATGGTGAGATTGGGCTATGTTGAAGGAAGAGTTCAAAATCAACCGTCAGAACAGCTTGGGTGACTGGGTGTGCGACCCTGGGCATATGCCACTTTTCAATGAATCTCTTTCACGCTATCTTGGGCAACTGCTGCTACTTGTGCTGGCAAGCAGCATTAGGAGCTCGAAGAGGGACATGACTGTTGATCATTATTAAGATTACCACTACACATCAGGTTCGCTTACTGTGCTCAAGAAGTAATAATATATGTGAGATTCCACTCCACTGTATGAAATGTACATAGGCTGCAAAGATAGTATGTGCCAACCACCACCTGAACTAAATTAATCGACTCGCAAAGCCCAGGCTGCACAAGATCACGGAGTGAACTCAGAAGTTTGTGTACAGTCAGTTGATGTCCATGTCAGGGACCTCTAGGGAGACGCGGTCATTTCCTCGATGTGCATCATCGTGCCCTCACACATTGTATTACAGTTCTGTCTGTCTTGTTGTGCCATCGTTCTTCATCACGTATCACCACTAATCAAAATATAAATGGACACTTATATCTACTGTTTATTTAATCTTTATGGAGAATACTTTGAGCATGAGTTTTTGCAGAGATCACGAATTCTACAGCTTAAAGGAGCACTAAAGTAAAATTAAATTAATTAAATTCTGGCATTTTAAGTGCCAAAACGACAATCTGATCTTGAGGCACGCCATGGTGGGGAACTCTGGATTAATTTTTACCAAATCAGGCTGCACGGTACATGGGCAGTTTTGCATTTCACCTCTATCAAAATGCGGTTGTTTAATCCTGTGACCTCTTGCTTAGCGGCCCTGTGCCAACGCTCCTAAGCAACTACAGCATGAAAAAACTAAAAAGAAAAATTATTTTAGATGTATCTGTAAATGACTTTCCTACAATTCAAGAGATTCACTCGTACCGTGACAAGAGGCTGAGTAAACTGTAAAAGCAGCAAGAGGAAACATTGGTGGCAGTGTTGCCTTGAAGGTACTACACCACCTTGCTGTGGCGTCATGAATTTTGATGATGTCTGTTCGGGTGTAGCAATTTCTTTTACAAATAAAGATGTTCTTCATCGTATCCTAAAAACCCAAAATAAAAAGCGTCAGGAATGTTTACACAAGCATTACAGCCCAAGTTTGAAAAAATACTTATAATCCACGATGTGACAATGAGGTCTCAGTACAAAGATTTTGGGGCGATACACAGAAAATTGAACTTTGAGCTTTATTTTCTGTAATAATCGATAAACAACCAAGAAATTTACAGACGTGGATATTTGAAACGATGCTTTATCTTAAATTGATTTAGGGTGTCATTAGTGTCCCCTTAATACAAAACAAGGAATGCACTTGGCTGCGTAATAAGTTAACAAGCATCAGTGGTCCTCATTAAGGTAGGATTATCATTATAGCAAAGGGCATGCACTGGCTGCTCCAGAGGGGAGCCCCTGCCACGTCCCCTCAACCTCCCAATTTTCAATTGCTTTATGAGCAGTGATGCAATTTCTATATCTTAAAGAGACATAATGCCAAGGAGATTCATGCCATGCTGGCTACAGTATGTGGTGACCGGCACTTCACACCGTCCAGCTCGGCATCAATCTTTTTGGAATGTGGCCCTTAAAATGCAGAAAGCCCCGATCACTGCTCGTTCTTCAGCCAACTTTCTCAATGGGTGTTGCTGTTTTAGTTTGATACCTTTAGCAGTGCACTTCTGTATAACATAGATCATAATATCTTCACTCTGGTAAAACTAGAAAGATGTGCACTCACGTAGACCACTATACTATGTCCACACTATGTTTCTGAACGGCCCTCTTATGTCAGGCATATGCACTAAAAAGGGCACATTCTGCATGTAACATATTCACTAGTGACACTGAAATTCACTCCCAGTCCCTGTGCAGTTGCAAAGTATTTCAGCTGAGTGCTTAATGGCACCATGTCTGCTAATGAAGGCACTCTGCACCAATTGATCACTGGAGGAAATGCCTTGCAGTTGCATCAGCAATGTTGTTGTTCTTTTTCTGCTTCCTGCAATACATTTTCACGGCATCACTATATTTGATCATGATGACGCTACAGAATGGATGGCTAAAGAATTCACCTTGAGCGTTCCAGTTGGGACGTCTCCCAGCTCATTTTGAATCTGAAAAAAGATGTCAGTATTAAAACGTGAAGCCACGATTGCAGAAAAAGCAACAATCAAAAGAGCTACATGGACCATTAGGCTGACATAAATGGACGGATACAAATGACTAGTCATTGAACACACTAAAGTGTAGCTGCTCTTGCCAATGGCAGTGTGAGCTTGTCAAATAATTTATTTCACATTCCTCTACTTGTTTTAAAAATTATTTGCACGCATCTACTTAACTGTTATGGCCACATATTAAAGGCAGCTCCTTCATATAAAACCACAGTGTTACATTCTTTTACTCCCCGTCTACCTGATGCTACTGAAGTTTTGCTCACTCTCAAACAAAGTATTTGACAGAACTGTTTTATCGGCAAAGCGTTATTCCAAGCTTTCAATCTGTTCCCTCTATAGTGCTCGGATTCAAAGCAAAAATAGCTTTTCGACATAACTAACTACTTGTATGGTCACAAGAAACATTGCTAATTATTGATGTTTATCTTGCCGATAGCGAACACATGACGCCTCGAAACACATTGGGACGACAAGGCAGATATGCCAGGCATCTCGTTCCTTTACTGATTTAAAAACTTTGTTAAATCAATCATTTACTGAAGTGCGAAAAGCTGCAATTTCACGAAATTACATTATTTTGAATGTCTTATCCCAGTAAAATAGGACCTGGCGTGCCATGAAATCTGTCTTTCCGTGAATGCAAAGAGCGCCTACGCGAAGTCGTTTGCGCGAAGCACTCGATGGCGTCGAACGGAGAAGATGAAAAAAGAAAGTTGAATGCGCGCGAACTGGTGGAAAACAAAACACACGCGGTTGGCAAGGCGTATAACTCGATGATTTCGCAGCACTCTGTGGCACCACCCTTATTGTATCTCACGTATCGCACAGAATCTCATGTACAGCCGCGGCCACGTCTGTGTAGAGCGCGCGAGCAGATGGCCTTGCTCTGCGGGGCGACGCCATGCGGCAGTTGCGGGGTCTGACGCACTGTGCCCAGGAGCATGCGCGGCCTAATATACATGCAGAACTGCATTGCACGAGTGGCAACGTTGAAACGGGCAGTTGTTTAACCGAATATGTACGCTTCCTCAGGGCGCTCTCGGTATCGCCATGCCAAAAGATTACGCGTTTCAGCTGATAACACGCGCCCGACTCTCACGACAAACTATGCGTGCTTTCTGGCCGTTCCGATTACGCGGTGATACGAAAACATGATAACGCCAACAGCGTCATTGTGCGCCCCATAATAGCAATTGCGCGTCGCTCATCCGCTGTGAGTCGGGGAGCCAGTGCGAATCAATTCTGCGAAAAGGTTTGACTGCTATGTCTAATATAGGCAGCACGCGTGCGATGTTGTCATTTGATTGGTCGATAACATTATCTGGGATTGGTGAAGACATAGTTTTTCATATCAAGTGCCCTGACAGAATCGCACACGCTATCACCCACGTGCGCAATTCCCTTGTGATCGCGCGTAGTAAGGTGGCGCCCTCGGGTAATGCGCACAACCGGCAAAACACGTGCGTTTACCAACATAATTTCTGGTTTAAAGCAGCGTGAACCGACCTGCATGTCTATTAGGCCGCGCATGCTCCTGGGCACAGTGCGTCAAATCCCGCACCTGTCGCACGGTGTCGCCCCGGAGAGCAAGGCCGTCTGCTCACGTGCTCTACACAGACGTGGCTGCGGCTGTACACCCTTGAAATTCTTTATTATTATTGCGCGATAGCCTCCTCCGTGTTTTCCGATCGCGCGAACGTCGACAGCACGGCGTGTCAGCGGCCTGAAAGCAACACAGGGTCACTCGATCGTGAAGGGATCAGCGCCACAGAATACATTTTCGCCGATCCAACCGCCCCTCGTTGCTACAAGCCCGCTCACACGCTCTGTACTAGACAGCGTGGCGCAAACGAATTACCTTCGATTACAGTACAGATCGGATGGTTTCACGTCGCATTGTTTTGCGCTCATTAATAAGGCTAACTCAATCGGCGCTTGAACAGCGTATGAGAAATCATGGCGTACAACATGCCCTGTTTTAGTTGGCACCACATAGCTGCCTTACGTCACCACAAGCGGAGTGTAAAGTTAAACCAGGACAAAACTCCATGTTATATACCACAAATCTAGTGCTGCACAAACAATTCTTGCAACCGAAGGATAGTACTAGGAATGAAAACTAGAAAAGAGGCACACGGAACACACGCACAGGCGCCGAACTCATTTCCGCGCTTCCGTTCACCGCGTCGCAGTAGACGAACAAGGGGAATTCGAAACACTCACTCACCTAAGTCGTATGCGATCATGGCGATCTTCGAGGCAACAAGCCCTTACCAAAGCAAGCAACACGCACGAATATTCCGAAGTCACAGCGAAGCACACAAAGAACGCAGAAAGCGCAGGAAGCTCATAGAATAAAGAAACAACGTAGAGAAGGGAAACTGTGCCATCCGCAGTGGTTCGAAAATAAGCAGCGGCAGCGCATGGAACTTACTTAGGTGGACGCCAGTTGACCTTGCTCAATTCGGAAGCGGAAGTGCACTTTTTTTTTTAAGAGCGAAATCCAATGCGGCTGCTTGTGGCCGGTCGCGTACGCTGGTACGCGCCGTGCTTGCCCTGCCGGCTATGCGGCATGCCTCAATGCCTTCGCTGCCGCGTAACTGGTGCGTTCTAATTGCCAAGAGCCATACAAACAAGCCACGAGTGAGTGAACAGAACGTTCGACTTTATTGGTAGACGGCAACAGTGTACATTATCGTGCAATAGCAGAAATAAAATTTGCATGTCGAGATACACTGGAATCATTGACGCGAGCTCGTAAACGGCTTACCGTCATCGTCGCACGTGGTGGTCAGGTTAACCAGCGAGAACCAGCAGCGGAAACAGATTGGACAGAGTGTGCCACCTGTTTGCAGCGACAGTCGCCGTTAAAAATGCACAAATTGCATTGCGAAGCAATCGGGTGACGCAGGCATCTGCTGCCACAGCCTACACAGCGACATGGACTACCCTGGATTTTAGCCGTTCAATCCTTTCCAACCTGCACGTTTCTTTTCTTTCGGAGGCCGCTAATGTGTGGCTCACACTTGGTGTCTCACATTGTCTCAATATGGACAAGTCGCTTTCGTGGGCATCGCCTTCATCAGCTACTTTCCAGGCCTTTCCAACCATGTGGCTGTCAACTTCATACGCATCGGACTATGTAAGCACTTATGCTGGTCTCCATTCATGCCTAATCGCGGCCGAGAAAGGCCAGAGGCACAATTTGCCCATGGCTGCAGCAGGAAAAGGCGAACGGGGAGCACGAATCACGGTGCATGAAAATTGGTAGTCTATGTCGCTGTGCAGGCTGCAGGAGCGAATGCTTACTTCGAGAGGCTGCTTCCCAATACAACTGAACAGGCCGACTCAATCGAGAAGCATAACACGGCGACCATAACCAAGTGAGATAACATCGAAATTAAACTGCAATCAATCACCACATAAGGTCCAGACAATATATTATACATTGGCTACGAACCATATGGCGACAGTGAGCATTCACATACACGGGTCTCTTAGGGTACATTCAGCCGCCTACCTACAGGCGTAGTGCCTGCCTTCGTCGCACGTGGTGGTCTAGTAACGAGCGACAATCAGCAGCAGAAACAGATTGAACAGAGTGTCCCACCTGTTTGCAGCAACAGTCACTGTTAAAGATGAGCAACTTGCAGTGCGAAGCAATCGGGTGACGCCGGCATCTGCTTCCGCAGCCTACACAGCGACATGGACTACCCATCATTTTAGCATTGACTCCTTTCCAACCTGCATGTTTCTTTTCTTTCGGAGGCCGCTAAAGTGTGCCTCACATTTGGTGTCCAACATTGTCTCAATATGGACAAGTCGCTTTCGTGGGCATCACTTTCATCAGCCACTTTTGCGGGCCTTTCCACCCAACTTCATGTACGTCCGACCATGTAAGGACGTATTCTGGTCTCCGTTCGTGCTTAATCGCGGCCGAGAAAGGCCAGAGGCACAATTTGCCCATGACTGCAGCAGCAAAGGGTGAACGGGGAGCACGAATCCCGGTGTGTGTAAATTGGGAGTCTATGTCGCTGTGCAGACTGCAGGAGCAAATGCTTACTTCGAGAGACTGCTTCCCAGTGCAACCGACCAGGCCGCAATATTCGAAAAACATAACACTGCGACCGTAACCAAGTGACATAACAGCAAAATTCAACAGCAATCAGTCACCGCGTGAGGTTCAGACAATACATCATACATTGGCTACGAACCATCTTTCAGGCATAATGCTTGCCTTTGTCGCATGTGGTGGTCTGGTAACGAGCGACAACCAGCGGTACACAACCAGCGTTGCGCTGCCCCTTCAAGACTTTCAACCAGCGGTACAAACAGATTGGACAGAGCCTCGCACCTGTTTGAACCAACAGTTGCCGTTGAAGCTGAGCAACTTCCATTGCGAAGCAATCAGGTGACGCAGACATCTGCTGCCGCAACGAACACAGCGACATGGACTACCCGGCATTTAAGCGTTAACTCCTTTCCAACCTGCGCATTTATTTTCTTTCGAGGGCTGCTAATGTGTGGCTCACACTTTGTGTCCCACTTTGTCTCAATGTGGACAAGTCGCTTTTATGGGCATCACCTTCGGCAGCCATTTTCGTCGGCCTTTCCACCTATACGGCTATCAACTTAATACACTTAGAACCATGTAAGCACATATGCTGGTCTCCGTTTTGAGCAACTCATGGCCGAGGTAGGCCACAACCAAAATTTGCCCATGGCTGCAGCAGGCAAGAACGAACGGGGAGCACCAGTTACGGTGTGTGTATACTGGGAGCCTATGTCGCTTTGCAGACTGAAGGAGCAAATGCTTACCTCGAGGGACTGCTTACCAATGCAACTGAGCAGGCCCTCACATCCGAGAAACGTAACACAGTTACCACAACCAAGTGGGGCAGCAAAACCAGATTCTGAAATCAATCACTTCAGTGTAGTTTGCGCAAAGACCCGGGCTATCGAGGAAGAAGAGCAATCATCAATGAGACTAGGAATATGGAAAATGAGAATTGCATTCAAGAGAGAAGCCACTCTGCTCTGCAAACTTTGAAGGCTAAAAACATCAAGAAAAGTAAAATGGTGCATAGCACATGATGCATAAGTTAATGCAAGACACATGCCGATGCTGCATCAGCTATTTCAGGAGAGCAATTGTGCATGACAACACACACCAGAAGATACTGCTACAGATACGTTAGGCTACTAGACAGTGACTGGTATAAAGTATTAAGTTGGTGTTTGGATGAGGATGAATGATCTCTAACAAAAATGGGCAATGAAAAACCTCGCATTTATAGAAGAAAAATTACACTTGGCACAAACGGAATTGACGTGGCTAGGAAGCTGATTAAGGGCAAACTGACGGAACTCGATCTTTTGGCCAGCGTCTCCGTGCTTGGTCAGATGTTGCAGGTGCATCTGAAGACGAAGAAATTCTAGAAAGTCCTTTTTGAGTTACCTGGATGACTCAGCCAAATGTCCGTGCTGGTGGAATGGTGGCTGAAGCTCTTTTTAGTCTTGACACAGTCCTCTGTAGACTTGATATTTCATCCATATTCTTCTGCATGCGCTTCTTTGTTGATGGTGTAAAAGCCTTGCAAATTCGGCTCCAGCCCCTTCCTGTTGGTGCAGATAGGAGCTCCTGTGATGACGAAGATGTGCTTGGCATAGACTCTGTTGGGGAAGAACGGTGACACATGAGATACAGCACAGATTAGCCAAATTTATGCGTGTTTTATATGTTCGAACCAATTATACTGAACCATAAATATGAACAAACATTCATATCTGCTAACAGCAAGCCAATACAGCATATATCAAACATATTGATTTCTGAACCATGTGTTGTTTACCTAGTAGTAGTAGCCAACGTCCGCACAACGACCTTGTTGTAGCAGGAAGCAGCTTCTGTTTTGTGCGTGGAGTGTGTTCCTTTATACTGGCGCCGTCCTCATTACTGCATGTCTAGAACAGAAATGTTGAGTGAATCAGAAATTGAAAAAGCAAGATTTTGCAATACGAAATGCAAAAAGGTGTGACATATATATTGTAATGGTTCGCCACTACAAAATACATGCAAATTTACACTGTCTGTTCTAAGGTACTTAAGCAGCATGTTAAATAAATTTTGCTATTGTCCATAAAATTGATGTTTGCCTAACTACAATGCATGTCAACAGCTTAAGTATTATTAAGATCACAAATGAGAACATTTGTGCGTTCATTTATACACTAGAAGAGATCACACTGCTGGTTCCACAAGCAAATGCGTGAATGATGCACCGCTTCACTACTGCAAAAATAAATGCCCTACGGTAAACCAAACTGAACAGCAAGAACATTTGGAACCAACAAGTACGAAATATGGGTGAATAATCATGCCATGCAACTGTTTATACATTCAATTCTGCAGTTTCACTTCATTTTACCAAAGGATTATTCGGCTTTTTGGACGAAAGAAGTTGCCGGCGGACTCGAAAAAAAACTTTAATATGTATATTGATAAAGCTACTCAGTCACCTACGACCACGGCTACAATAAGATGAAAAATGAGACACGCGTTCCGATATCGCTCTTTCTTTCCTGGTTGTGTGTGTAAACGACAGCCTCGCAAGTAAAGATTTATTTAGGAAACAGCAACTGAAATCCTGACTGCCCATATGTAATGCAGGATCTAGTTCGTTAACTTGTGCCCGCCTGGAAGGTAATGAGACGGATATTATATAACTAACCAAGCAGCGGTTTTAAACGACTCACCGTTATTGCCGTTGTCAGCCACAGCAAAATCCAGCACCCGTTTCGATGCAGACGTGTTCCGAATGGCTCACGACTGAAACACAACTTCGGGGCTTACATGTCCGCTTGCAAACACGTAACTTCACCCCAAGTTAAATAACGCGAGACATTGAAGCGCAAGAAACTAGATTTAGAAACAGAAGCAACCAGTCTGAATGTACGAAAGAATGAATCCGTGCCGCCGTGCACTCAAAAATACCGATAAAAATTTCAATGGCCTTTTAAGGCGGTAACTGGTGACACGCGCGTGGTAGGAGCGAAACGCCATACTAAAACGCTGCTGCCACGCACGGAAGTGACGTCACAGTAATGATGACGTTTTTTAAAGAAGTATGGCGTGTTCCGGTTTATAGTTTTGCGCGCGCTGCTGGAGCTGCTTCAGCTGTTCAGCTTAGCTAAAACACAATTTTAGGGTTTCTTACTGCGTACCACCGAGTGGTACCAGTTGCGCTGGAATAACCGGATGGTGTTCGAGCTTGCGATCTCGAGCCACATTTGGACGCAACGCTGGAGCAGCTTGTTTCCTTATGCCTTGGAGCGCGTTTATGGTTGGTAGTGTGGTCTTGTGCAACTCCTGTTACGTTTTTCGGTGCTGTTGCTCTTGTTTGTTGAATTTACTGATGTGAATGGTGCATATGTGGGCTCTTAGTTTGGCAGAACTTTTTGCTCTTATGGTAAAAACGTTTAAACTCGTTCCAAGTGCTTGTTGCTGCAGTTGCCGCTTAGTGTTGTGTATCGATCACGAAAAAAAATTTTTTCATCCTTCGTAGGATTGCTGTTGCAGATATTGCCGGAGTAAGTGAGCTGTTGCAATTTTTATATGGCACTCGATGTCGCATTTACCTCTACTGTTTCTTGTGTTGCATGTTCATACTCTTTCCTTGTTTATCTCGGATTTTGGCGGCTAGCGAAGCGCGACTTGCCTGAGCACCTGCTCGCCACAGTTCAAAAGGCACATGTTGAGCAACCCCAAGGTAAACTATGAAGACAAATATTGCAGAACGTGGCCCAACCGCTCATAGTTCTACTCTGGCTCAATTTTGTTGTAAAGCCCGGCTCTCTTGAAGACCAAGAAATTTTCTTAAATTTCTTCCAGCTAGTTTGCTAAGCTGCTATTTAGTATTGCTTCTTTTGATGGCGCTATGTGACGTACCAGGTTTGCGCAAATGTTCCTCGCAACTTGTTCTCAAACACGATGTAGGTTCATTGCAGGAACCTGCATTAGGTTATAGATGTGAGATGCACGCTAATATGACGGGTGTGGGTTTGCAGGTCCATGCATGCCACTCTCAAGCGAATGCCAAGTTTCCATTGTGTGAATCTTCCTTGACTTCTCGGGGCTTGTTTGGTTAATCCCTTCATCTGTGCAATAGAATGCTCATAGGTCTTGAGCTTTACCCTGATCCTCTTGTCCAACAAAAAAAAGTCTTTTAGGCGTTGCATTAGGAAATATATCTGAGTGACAATGTGACAATTTTTGCCTCCATAACCTTTCTTTTCTCCCATCTTATCAGTGAAGGCCTTGTTCGAACAGAGTGCCATGCAGAGACAGAAATTCTCATCACAATAAGAGAATCTCTGAAGGAGATTTTTGAGTCTGACCACTTCGCCTTGGGCAAGTTGGTGAAGTCTGCTGCACATTGTTTTTGTGCGCGAAAATCTATTTACAGAGGAAGGACACATGAAAGTGCGAACTACCAACTGATTAATTGATTAAAAGGATGGAAGATAGTGGAAAAATTTTGCGCACACGCAAGAGGTGAATGTTGTGACAGTGCTAGGTTGTCTAGTAATGCTACAAATAGCCATTAAACAAGTGCACCTCTGAGGAATTAAGGCGATTGAAGTGCTACTAACATGTGCACAATCTTTCTGATAAAATATACCTGTGTGAGCTCATGCGATGTTTTGTTGCTACTCCTGCCCAGGATCATAATGTGCGAAAGCACGGCTGACAAGAGCAGGCCTTGCAATGTGCGCTGCGCCATCCGGTTCATTTAAATTGTTTTAATGCTCCCTCAAATAGTCATTCAGGCATTGGGCCGTTTGGTCCACGTAGAACTTGCCACAGCTGAGAGATATCTTATGACCAACCCACAGCACAATGCACAAAATGGTTGGCGTGATTTTTCATACACCCTTGTCTCTTGGTACAAGAACACAATTGGGCTAATATGACAGGTATGTAAAGGAACAAATGGGACATTGTATCTAGCAGGCATGTTCTTGAAGCTGTGGGTAAATTTGTGCACATATTTGTACATGAGGTGTACAATTTCTACACCTCAGGTCTAGTGGCGCCTGTTCTGCTTACATCTGATCAGCAAGTCCTTGTCGAGCTGCTTTTCAACTTTCGGGAAATGGATTCGGCCATGGCACGCATGACCTATAGGATAAGCCTGCTTTTACAAGCCTGTCGATCTGACCTGCCTCATTTTGCCATGAGTGATAAATAATTCACTGCTGTTACTATAGCACCCACTTAAATATAGTCCAAGGGGATCTCTTTTTGGTCCCAAAACATGGACGCCATACCTTACCTGCAGAAATTTGGATTTTAAATTCCTTAGGTTGAGGGGAACAAATGTCTTCAATTTTCTTTGTTTTGACATTGTACAAAAATAACCGTGTGCCAATTCATTAAGAGTAACCTACAAAAAAACAGATGCCTCTCTTCACAATAGCGTACAAGCTTCTGGCACTGCCCAGGCGGCGCGTCGGTGCAAAAGCTGTCATTGCTTCGCACGACAAGTTGAGTCAACACTGGCATGGTGGGACTGGTCTGCCAGTGTTGTGCTAATATCGAAACTGCATGCACGCTCTTGCTTAGAGCAACAGAAATGGCACGAATTTTGCTTTGTTACTGGAAGCCCATAGCAAAATTATTCGCTTTCACATAGACAAGTATTGTACACTGGTGCGCACATTTTTGGCGTGAAAGAAGGGTTTTTTTTTTATTTGCTGGAGGGCCAACATTCCAAGCAATGGAAACACATTTTTTTATTTACTTTGCCACACCGTATATGAATTTATGCTTTGAGATAGCAATTCAGAAGAGTCTGCGAGCATGACTCAGCTTGATATTCGAGTAGCTCGCTCTTTCATGGCAGTGCTTCGATGATCTAGTGAGCCCTCAATTTTTGCTTACTTTAGCGTGTTCAAAGTGATTAGCCGCTTCTCAAGCTAATGCATGGAGGTAATGATGAAGTGTGACCATTATATTCACGCCACTGAAATATCTATGCATTTCGCTCGATCTGATACTGCGGCCACACATTTTTTTTATACATACTGCAGCCCGTTAGGGCTATGGAAGGAGTGGGTGTACTTGCGAGTAAAACTAATTATATATGCAGAAACAGGAACATAGAAATAGAAAAATGTAAAGGAACTATACATCAGCAATAGCATTTAAAAATTGAGAAATGAGTAACAAACAAACTTCGGCAGGTAGCAAATTCCACTGTTCAATCATGCGGGGGAAAAACTATTGGAAAGTTTTAGTGCATGGATGGAGTGCTCTGATATTAGAGGCATAATAAGCTCTAGTTAATGTCGAGCAAACAGGCGTTAAAAGGGAGCGATCTGATAGGTTACAAAGAGAGCTCTCATAAGAATAGAAATTCTATGTGCCGCCGTCTAGAAAGAAACTGGAGGTTTAATTCCGCAAGAGCAGCTCACGGTGAAAAGTCTCAGTCGAAGCGACGGTAAACAAAACGAATAGCCTTCCTCTGGACCGACTCAAGACAATTAATTTCACATTGTTTATATGGGTTCCATACGGAGGAAGCATATTCTAAAATTTGGCGAATCAGTGTTTTGTATGCTACTAGCTTAGTCTCCCTCGGAGCAGCAGACAAAGTCTGGCGAATGTAACCAAGTTTTTCAACGCTTTACTACAAATGTAATTATATGTTTGGACCAAGACAAGCTGGGTGTAAAAATGACGCCTAACTATTTTTATTGAAAAACGCGTGTTAGTGCTACACCGTTGCGTATATAATCAAAACATACGGGCATGCTTCTGTTAGTAAAATACGTTATAACATTATCAAAACTGATGCTCATTTTCCAGGCAGCACACCAGTCACAAAATGAAACAAAGTCATCTTTAAGGCGCTGATGATCAGCGAGTGAGTCAGCTGGGCTGTATATAACACAATAATCTGCATAGAGGCGTATTTTTGAAGTAACATGGTCTGGAAGGTCGTTAATAAACAATAAGAATACTAAGAGCCAAGTACAGATCCCTGTGGGACCCCTGAGGTGCCGTCGACTACAGATGAATCCGCAGAATCATAGCATACGAATTGGGAACGTAAAGAAAGGAAACAGAAAATCTAAGACACTAACTGATGGTTATTTAGAATATTACGGAGTTTCAAAGGAAATTTAGATTGTAATACAGTGTCAAAAGCTTTGCTAAAGTCAATGAAAATGGTGTCAATCTGATTACCTAAGTCGATGCAATGGGAAAGGTCGTGAGTGAACTCCGCAAGTTGGGTTACACTTCTAAAACCACGCCTGAAGCCATGCTGAAATCTGTTCAATGGGTATTATTTTCAAGGAACATAAATATATGCTTATAGATTATGTGTTCTAGTATTTTGCATGAAGTTGGGGTTAAAGAAATAGGCTTATAGTTAGATGAGAGCTGTGCGCCACCAGATTTATATAAAGGCAGTACTTTAACAGGGTGCAGCGGTGGCGTGGAGGTAGAACACCCGCCTCGCGTGCAAGAGGTCCGTGGTTCGAATACCGGTGTCGGCAATTTTCCACCGGATTAAAAAAAATCCGCGTGTTGATAAAATTGCACAAACAGGCCTAGAGTGTGGCCTGATCCCGGTGACCAGAACCGGTAACGCACTCCCTCACCAGAGCAGGAGTGGCCCCCCTGGTGCAGTACTTGGCCACAACCTCCTATGAACACAACAATTAAACCCCGGCCCTCAATCCCCAGCAGCTGCGAAGCAACTGACCACGGCGGCGGTCAAACCTGCGACGCAGCAGAGGGTGCTAAGAATCACTCGCTATGGACAGGTCGCCATTGGAATATGAACCTGGCAACGTTTAACGCACGAACGTTATCTAGTGAGGCGAGTCTAGCAGTGCTATTGGAGGAATTAGAGGGCAGCAAATGGGATATAATAGGGCTCAGTGAAGTTAGGAGGCCAGAAGAAGCATATACAGTGCTAAATAGCGGGCACGTCCTGTGCTACCGGGGCTTAGCAGAGAGAAGAGAACTAGGAGTCGGATTCCTGGTTAATAAGAATATAGCTGGTAACATACAGGAATTCTCTAGCACTAACGAGAGGGTGGCAGGTCTTGTTGTGAAACATATTAAGAGGTACAAAATGAAGATTGTACAGGTCTACGCCCCTACATCCAGTCATGATGACCAGGAAGTCGAAAGCTTCTATGAAGACGTGGAATCGGCGATGGGTAGAGTGAAAACTAAATACACTATACTGACACGTGTATTTATATTTATCGGGCGACCAGGTTTCACCGCCTAACAAATCTTATCGCACAGCGCGGGACGCGCTTGCATGTATCCGAAGTTTCTGGAAAGTTATCGATGCTTCTATCCGCAGTCTGTTGTTGCCAAACCTTGTGTTATCTGATTCATTCGCCTGACGCGAATGATGTAGAACTTTATGGAAGGCACGCGGGTCCCAACGATTAGTCTGGAACATTCGACGATTGTGTATAAAAGCCGACGCGCTTGAACCGCTGAGCAGATTTTCGACGATCGCCGAGCGTGTTCGCCGCTATCGTTGTGCTATAAGTGTAGCCTGTTTTGTGGGCTCAGGTTCACCCAATAAAAGTTAGTTTTGTCGTTCACAGTATTGCTACTGTGTTACTCAACGTCACCACCACGTGACATCTGGTGGAGGTGCTTTTGGTCCATGTACCGGACGCCCCCGACAAGCCGTGATCCAAGCCCGGAACGCAAAGACAACACCAACGCACTCCCGGACCATCGAGCAAGCCGCCGTCTTCAACAACTGCCCCCGGAGCACGGACTTTTGCCTGAGACGACCAGAAAGATTGCCACCAAGTCCACCCCAATGGCAGCCCCGGCATCGCCCATCGTGCTACAGCAGCCCAGGGAGCCTCCGACGTTCCGTGGTTCAACTTTCGAGGACCCGGAAGGCTGGCTTGAGACGTACGAGAGAGTCGCTACGTTTAACAACTGGAACAGCGACGACAAACTGCGATATGTCTTCTTCGCATTGGAAGACGCGGCCAGGACGTGGTTCGAGAACCGAGAAGCCACCCTAACGACCTGGGAACTTTTCCGAAGCGGCTTTCTGCAGACACTCGCAAGCGTCGTACGCCGAGAACGAGCCCAAGCGCTATTGGAAAGCCGGGTGCAGCTACCTAATGAGACGACCGCGATCTACACGGAAGAAATGAGCCGTCTCTTCCGCCACGCCGACCCTGAAATGCCCGAGGAGAAGAAAGTCCGCCTGCTGATGCGTGGTGTGAAGGAGGAACTTTTTGCCGGAATGGTACGAAGCCCACCGAAGACCGTCGACGAGTTTCTTCACGAGGCCACCAGCATCGAAAAGACACTCTTGATGCGAAACCGGCAATTCGACCGCCGCACGACCTCGACAAACTACGCCGGAGTTCAGTCACTGGCCGCCGACGACCTACGCGAGACTATCCGAGCTGTCGTGCGGGAGGAGCTACAAAAGCTGTTCCCATCATCACAGCCTCAAGTGGCTTCGATTGCCGACGCCGTGCGTGAGGAACTCCAACAACAACTTGGAGTAGCCCCTGAATCGCCGCAGCGTGAGCCGCAAGCGATGACCTACGCCGCCGTCGCACGCCATCAAAGACCCCCTCCGCGACCGCGCCAGGGCCCTGTCACGCCACAGTTTCGTCGTCCGCCGCCGCCGCCGCCAGCACGACCACCCGTCGCCCAGCGCACCTACGCGAGGAAGACGGACATCTGGCGTGCTGCTGACCACCGCCCGCTCTGCTACTACTGCGGAGAAGCGGGTCACGTCTACCGACGACGTCCGTACCGGGAGATGGGACTGCGAGGTTTCGCCGTCAACGCGCCGCGTCCACAGCTTGGCGAGCGCCCACGTGACATCGCCGATTACCTCGCCGCTACTCAGTGGAGCCCTCGACGGCCGTCCCGTTCGCCATCACCAGGCCGCTACCTGTCGCCGCAGCGCCGACCATACACTGGCCCAGCCCGGAGCCGGTCAGCGAGCCCATATCCGGAAAACTCAAAGCAGCAACCGATGGAGGTGCGGTTGCTGTTCGTCGAACTGACGAAGATCCTCCGCCGCCGACGAAAACGACGACGAAACGATCTCGACGACATAACAACGACACGCCGCCGTCCCGACGAAGTCAGGAAGGCAAGACTACACCGACGAACGACGAATTGACGACGCGACGTTCCAACTTCAGTTCAACACGACGCAGCCGTGATCCGACGCCACGACCTAACTGCAACGCCAGACAAAGAACCACCGACCTCGACGTGCTCCTCGACGGCCACGCAGTCACTGCCTTAGTCGACACAGGGGCTGATTACTCCGTCATGAGTGGACACATCGCTGCCCAGTTGAAGAAAGTTAAGTCTACGTGGGAAGGCCCTCAAATTCGAACCGCTGGAGGACACCTCATCACGCCGTCTGGAGTCTGCACGGCAAGAATTACCGTTCATGACCGGACTTACCCTGCCACCTTCGTTATCCTCCAACAGTGTTCACGAGACGTCATTCTCGGCATGGACTTCCTGAACCAACACGGCGCAATCATCGACCTGAAGTCGAAGTCAATAACGCTGTCGGAAGATCAAGCGATACCGCCGGAGAGCCCTCGTAGTCACCACGCCTTGAGGGTGCTCGAAGATCAAGTGAGCATCCCGCCTCGCTCCAGCATTGTCATTTTGGTCGGCCCCGAAACACCCGTTGACGTAGAAGGCGTCATCGAAGGCGACCAACGTCTACTGCTCGACCGTGAAATTTGCGTCGCAAGAGGGATCGCTCGACTGCACGGAGGAAACACGAAGGTGTTGCTGACAAACTTCAGCCAGGAGTTCAAGCACATCAACAAGGGCACGACGATCGCATACATCGAGGAATTTCAGGAAACTAGCGATGCGTTTGTCCTCTCGGATTCTGTTGCATCTACACCGACGACCGCAGTTCCCGAGCCAGACTTCGACATAAATCCAAGTCTCCCCGTGATTAAGAAGCAACAGCTCAGAAGTCTGCTTCGATGATACAAAGACTGCTTTTTGACGTCAGCGAGGATTCGACAAACCCCAGTCGCAAAGCATCGCATAATAACCGAAGAGTGCGCTCGACCACTCCGCCAGAGCCCTTACCGAGTTTCGACGCGAGAACGCGAAGCTATAAGACACCAAGTCGACGAAATGCTGCGCAACGACATCATCCAGCCGTCGAAAAGCCCGTGGGCGTCTCCAGTTGTTTTGGTGAAGAAAAAGGACGGAGCCCTACGTTTCTGCGTCGATTATCGTCGATTGAACAAAATCACGAAGAAAGACGTATACCCCCTCCCACGGATAGACGACGCATTGGATCGGCTCTGCAATGCTTAATACTTCTCATCGATGGACCTCAAGTCTGGCTACTGGCAAATAGAGGTCGACGAAAGGGATCGCGAAAAGACCGCCTTCATCACGCCAGACGGCCTCTACGAGTTCAAGGTTATGCCATTCGGACTGTGTTCGGCGCCTGCAACGTTCCAGCGCGTCATGGACACAGTATAAGCAGGACTGAAGTGGCCGACCTGTCTCGTTTACTTGGACGACGTTGTCGTCTTCGCCGGGAATTTCGACGATCACCTCAAGGGGCTTGCGACAGTACTAGAGGCAATCAAGTCATCAGGGCTCACTCTGAAGCCAGAGAAGTGCCGCTTCGCTTACGATGAGCTTCTATTCCTAGGCCACGTCATCAGCAAGTCTGGAGTTCGCCCCGACCCCCAGAAGACAGCTGCCATTGCAAAGTTCCCGCAGCCCATCGACAAGAAGGCAGTGCGTACATTTCTTGGCATGTGTGCCTACTACAGGCGATTTTTCAAGGACTTTTCACGTATCGCTGAGCCGCTGACACAGCTAACTAAATCTGACGTAGAGTTCAAGTGGGAAACGCCGCAGGCCGACGCATTTCAAGAACTCAAACGACGCATGCAGTCGTCGCCCGTACTTGCGCACTTCGACGAGCACGCCGATACCGAAATCCACACCGACGCCAGTAGCCTAGGCCTCGGTGCCGTGCTAGTCCAGAGAAAAGATGGTCATGAACACGTAATAGCTTACGCTAGCCGGTCGTTGTCAAAAGCGGAAGGCAATTATTCTACAACCGAAAAGGAATGTCTCGCCATCGTTTGGGCTACAGCGAAATTTCACCCGTACCTATATGGCAGGCCATTCAAAGTCGTCAGCGACCATCACGCTTTGTGTTGGCTAGCGAATATAAAGGATCCTTCAGGACGACTCGCGCGGTGGAGCCTCAGACTACAAGAATACGACATCACTGTAACCTACAAGTCCGGACGAAAACACTCCGACGCCGATTGCCTATCACGCGCCCCCATTGACCCGCCGCCGCAAGACGACGAGAATGACGACGCCTTCCTCGGAATGATAAGCGCGGAAGACTTCGCTGCACAGCAACGGGCAGACGCGGAGCTAAAAGGCCTCGTCGAATATTTGGAAGGGCACACCGACGTTGTCCCCAGGGCATTTAAGCGCGGATTATCTTCCTTCACGCTTCAAAACAATCTACTCGTGAAGAAGAACTCCCCAGTCCGCGCCAACTACCTTCTTGTTGTCCCGTCAGGACTTCGTCCAGAAGTATTGCACGCCCTACATGACGATCCGACCGCTGAACACCTAGGATTTTCCCGGACGCTATCAAGGATACAAGAAAAGTATTATTGGCCGCACCTGACCGCCGACGTCGCCCGTTATGTCAGAACATGCCGAGACTGTCAGCGACGCAAGACACCGCCGACAAGGCCAGCCGGATTACTACAGCCAATCGAGCCTCCTTGCCGACCATTCCAGCAGATCGGGATGGACTTATTGGGACCCTTGCCGACGTCAACAACCGGAAATAAGTGGATCGTCGTGGCGACGGACTACCTCACCCGCTTCGCTGAAACTAAAGCACTGCCGAAAGGTAGCGCAGCCGAAGTGGCGAAATTCTTTGTCGAAAACATCCTGCTGCGACATGGTGCCCCAGAAGTCCTCATCACCGACAGAGGAACGGCTTTTACAGCGGAGCTCACCCAAGCCATTCTGAACTACAGTCAGAGAAGGCACAGGAGGACAACGGCCTACCACCCGCAGACGAATGGTCTTACGAAGCGGCTGAATAAGACCCTCGCCGACATGCTAGCGATGTACGTGGACGTCGAACACAAGACGTGGGATGCCGTCCTGCCGTACGTAACATTCGCTTACAACACGGCGGTGCAAGAAACAACACAGATCACGCCGTTTAAGCTGGTTTACGGCAGGAATCCAACGACGACGCTCGACGCCATGCTGCCCCACGTCACTGACGAGGAAAACCTCGACGTCGCTAGCTATCTCCAGCGCGCCGAAGAAGCCCGACAGCTCGCCCGCCTGCGGATCAAGAACCAGCAGAGGACCGACAGCCGACACTACAACCTCCGACGACGCTTTGTCGAGTACTATCCCGGTGACCGTGTTTCGGTTTGGACCCCTATACGCCGACGAGGACTGAGCGAGAAGCTTTTGCGTCGCTATTTTGGACCGTACAAGATCATCCGACGTATTGGTGCACTGGACTACGAGGTCGTGCCAGACAGCATTTCGCTGTCACAGCGGCGCCGCTCACGACCTGAAATTGTCCACGTTGTGCGGCTCAAGCCGTACCACCAGCGTTGACGAACTTTGGGACTTCGCGTAACTGACCTTTGGACTTTATTTCTTTTCGTTGTTTTGTTACTTATGTTTATTAAGTGTCCCTTTGTGTTTCGCTCTCTTTGTAGCATCGGGACGATGCTTTTTAAGAGGGGGGTATTGACACGTGCATTTATATTTATCGGGCGACCAGGTTTCACCGCCTAACAAATCTTATCGCACAGCGCGGGACGCGCTTGCATGTATCCGAAGTTTCTGGAAAGTTATCGATGCTTCTATCCGCAGTCTGTTGTTGCCGAACCTTGTGTTATCTGATTTATTCGCCTGACGCAAATGATGTAGAACTTTATGGAAGGCACGCGGGTCCCAACGATTAGTCTGGAACATTCGACGATTGTGTATAAAAGCCGACGCGCTTGAACCACTGAGCAGATTTTCGACGATCGCCGAGCGTGTTCGCCGCTATCGTTGTGCTATAAGTGTAGCCTGTTTTGTGGGCACAGGTTCGCCCAATAAAAGTTAGTTTTGTCGTTCACAGTATTGCTACTGTGTTACTGAACGTCACCACCACGTGACAATACTAATGGGCGACTTTAATGCCAAGGTAGGCAAGACGCAGGCTGGAGACAATACAGTGGGGGAATATGGCATAGACACTAGGAATACCAGGGGAGAGTTATTAGTAGAGTTTGCGGAACAGAACAATATGAGAATAATGAATACCTTCTTCTGCAAGCGGGATAGCCGAAAGTGGACGTGGAGGAGCCCGAACGGCGAGACTAGAAATGAAATAGACTTCATACTTTGCGCTAACCCTGGCATCATACAAGATGTGGACGTGCTCGGCAAGGTGCGCTGCAGTGACCACAGGATGGTGGGAACTCAAATTAGCCAAGACCTGAGGAGGGAACGGAAGAAACTGGTACATAAGAAGCCGATCAATGAGTTAGCGGTAAGAGGGAAAATAGAGGAATTCCAGATCAAGCTACAGAACAGGTATTCAGCTTTAACTCAAGAAGAGGACGTTAGTGTTGAAGCAATAAACGGCAATCTTGTGGGCATCATTAAAGAGTGTGCAATGGAAGTCGGTGGTAACTCCGTTAGGCAGGATACCAGCAAACTATCGCAGGAGACGAAAGATCTGATCAAGAAACGCGAATGTATGAAAGCATCTAACCCTAAAGCTAGAATAGAACTGGCAGAACTTTCGAAGTTAATCAACAAGCGTAAAACAGCTGACATAAGGAAGTATAATATGGATAGAATTGAACATGCTCTCAGGAACGGAGGAAGCCTAAAAACAGTGAAGAAGAAACTAGGAATTGGCAAGAATCAGATATATGCGTTAGGAGACAAAGCCGGCAATATTATTACTAATATGAATGAATTAGTTCAAGTGGCTGAGGAGTTCTATAGAGATTTATACAGTAGCAGTGGCACCCACGACGATAATAGAAGAGAAAATAGTCTAGAGGAATTCGAAATCCCGAAGGTAACACCGGAAGAAGTAAAGAAAGCCTTAGGAGATATGCAAAGGGGGAAGGCAGCTGGGGAGGATCAGGTAACAGCAGATTTGTTGAAGGATGGTGGACAGATTGTTCTAGAGAAACTGGCCACCCTGTATACGCAATGCCTCATGACCTCGAGTGTACCGGAATCATGGAAGAACGCTAACATAATCCTCAATAAGAAAGGGGACGCCAAAGACTTGAAAAATTATAGACCAATCAGCTTACTGTCCGTTGCCTACAAAGTATTTACTAAGGTAATTGCAAATAGAATCAGGAACACCTTAGACTTCTGTCAACCAAAGGACCAGGCAGGATTCCGTAAAGGCCACTCAACAATAGACCATATTCACACTATCAATCAAGTGATCGAGAAATGTGCAGAATATAACCAACCCTTATATATAGCTTTCATTGATTACGAGAAAGCGTTTGATTCAGTTGAAACCTCAGCAGTCATGGAGGCATTACGGAATCAGGGTGTAGATGAGCCATATATAAAAATACTGCAAGATATCTATAGCGGCTCCGCAGCCACCGTAGTCTTCCATAAAGCAAGCAACAAAATCGCAATAAAGAAAGGCATCAGGCAGGGAAATACGATATCTCCAATGCTATTCACAGCGTGTTTACAGGAGGTATTCAGAGACCTGGATTGGGAAGAATTGGGGATAAAAGTTAATGGAGAATACCTTAGTAACTTGCGATTCGCTGATGATATTGCCTTGCTTAGTAACTCAGGGGACCAATTGGAATGCATGCTCACTGACCTGGAGAGGCAAAGCAGAAGAGTGGGTCTAAAAATTAATCTGCAGAAAACTAAAGTGATGCTTAACAGTCTCGGGAGAGAACAGCAATTTGCAATAGGCAGCGAGGCACTGGAAGTCGTAAGGGAATACATCTACTTAGGGCAGCTGGTGACTGCGGATCCGGATCATGAGACGGAAATAATCAGAAGAATAAGAATGGGCTGGGGTGCGTTTGGCAGGCATTCCCAAATCATGAACAGCAGGTTGCCATTATCCCTCAAGAGAAAAGTATATAATAGCTGTGTCTTACCAGTACTCACCTACGGGGCAGAAACCTGGAGGCTTACGAAAAGGGTTCTACTCAAATTGAGGACGACACAACGAGCTATGGAAAGAAGCATGATAGGTGTAACGTTAAGGGATAAGAAAAGAGCAGATTGGGTGAGGGAACAAACGCGAGTTAATGACATCTTAGTTGAAATTAAGAAAAAGTAATGGGCATGGGCAGGACATGTAATGAGGAGGGAAGATAACCGATGGTCATTAAGGGTTACGGACTGGATCCCAAGGGAAGTGAAGCGTAGCAGGGGGCGTCAGAAAGTTAGGTGGGCGGATGAGATTAAGCAGTTTGCAGGGACGGCATGGCCACAATTAGTACATGACCGGGGTTGTTGGAGAAGTATGGGAGAGGCCTTTGCCCTGCAGTGGGCGTAACCAGGCAGATGATGATGATGATGAGTTTTTTAGCTCTTTTCCAGGAAGAAGGCACAACGCTGCTATTAAGGGACTTCTGACATATAATGAACAGATATTTCATTATGTCCATAGCGAGAATCATACTGAACGGAATACGGAATATTCCATCAGGGCCGGCTGGTTTTTTTAGTATCTAAGTTTAGTACGAGATTCAAAACACCTAGGCTAATGTTGACATCACCAATTGCATAAGAATCGTTAGTTGTAAGTGTTGAAAGACTGGAATCATCCAAGGCGAACACTGACTGAAAATATGTATTAAACGCTTCTTAAATCTCTAATCGATCATTAACAACACTGTTGATTTTAAAAGATATGGAAGAAGGGCCAGGAGATATGAAAGACCAGAATTTACGGGGGTTAGACTTGAAGAATTTCGGCAATTGAACATTATAGAAGAAATCATTTTTTACCTGAGCGTACAAAATGCATGCCTGAGGATTGTTTGAGCATTTAGTGCGAAGTCTGCCAGCACGTTGCGATAAGTGCAGCAGTTCTCGGTTCATCCAGGGAAGGTTGTTTTTTTCTTCTTAGTTTTCAAAGGAACAAACCGATGTATACATGATTTTACAATGCTTTCAAAACATGCCACGAGCGCATTTATGTCACTAGATAGTCCACGGTAGTTTAAGTGCCATTGAGGAAAGCGAAATAGAAAATTGACTTAGGGGCGCTTTAAGGTAGATGCAAGTCCAGATTTTTGTAATAGGGCTGCCTCACGGTCGACTTTTGCTGCATTATTAGTATGCATTGCAGTGCTGTCACAAGTCGGTGACGAGCTTCACACTATTTTAAATGTAAAACTTGTCTCTAGTTGCGAATCAGATTAAAGGTTCCGGTTAGGCAGACACTGCTGCTCCATTTAAATAGCACCCCCCAGGCACATACCTTCACGGACGCTGAGCTAGAGCCTGGTCTGGCCGCCAGCATGAAAAAAGAGGGGCGATGAAGCCTATGAAGCATTGAGGAGCGGGGGGGGGGGAATCAAGTGAGGTACTAGATCACCCGGTGCAACAATCTAAAAAAACATGTATTTTATGTTAATCTTGCTTTATTAAACCATTGCCTCGCCCTAATGTGGCCAAGAGGACATCTTAACCAAGCCTCTACACGGACAGGCAGAGGAATGACACAAATGTCCGGCAATGCCGTTAGAAATGTCAACATGCGAGCACGGAGAGCGCAGTTGCCGGTGATGTGAGGACTGACGACTTAACAAGTACCACAACGTGAAATGGAAAGCGTATGCGTCAGCTCGCGCCTTTTAAAAACATTCATGCTTTTATTGAACACGCCAATACCATGCTGTACGCCGACCAGCTTCAAAGCCGCAAACTGCACTGTTTTGCAAGGTGCCTATTCCCCCATCTGTCCCCTAGTTGCGCTTCTGCTGTGACAGGTGTTGCGGCGCTCGCCGGCAAGCTGCACTGTCAGGAGCATATACTAGATTGACAAGTTACCTTATTTCCGCATTTCTTGTCAGCAATTGGGGCACACTTAGCTAAAGCTTTCATGTTTAGTGCACTAGTGAGTATTTACTCTAAGTACCTTTATGACAAATGACTGTCTTTGCTATGCATTTTGCTGAAAGCCTTCTATGTTTTTAAAACTGATTCTGAACAGTATCCACAATTGCCGACCAAGTCACTTCCTTTGGCCTCCTCGGACGTTTTTATCTTCCAAGCTGAAGTAGCCCGTATCGAGCTGAGCCATAATTGTTTGACCAGATGATGAAAATAGGCAATAAACTCGGAGAAAGCATATGGTAAACTAATTGTGCATTTTTGGAATTTATAAATAGTATGGAAAAGGGAAATGAAAGTGGACGAAAGGATAGTTTGCTGTAGGTAGGAGCTGAATCCACACCACCTTCATTAGGCATGCGGTGCCTTACCAGTTCAGCTACTGTGGCACTCACCCTCCCGTTCCCTTGGCATAAGCCACTACCACTCACAGCCACAGCAGCAGACGTCTTAACTGCAGGCATCATGAAATACATCAGCAGGCAACTGTTCGAGGGCTCTGACTTCAACTGCCCCTTGATTCCCTAAGATAGGGTATGATGGTTTATTGGCCATTTGCCTTTTGGGGAAAGTGGCCTGTTGATGCGATTTCATCAAATGAACAGGCATTTGAAATCCAGCTTCACTAAATTTGTTGTACATGCTGTTACCAAATCTCTTCTTTGAAAGGTGAAGCGTTCCTCACTAGGACACACCATCGGACATAAAAAGAACAGATATCACTAGATATGACTTCGTGCCATATGTGCTCAGAATTAGCCACAAATTGAAAAACTTGGCTGGTAGATATGGCGCCCGAGTGGTTTCTCCCGCACCGAAGTGATTAGCCCAATTGTGTCTTTGTGACACGAGTACTGAGAGACAAGGATGTATGAAGAACCATGCCAAGCACTTTGTGTGGTGTGCTGTGGGGGTTATCAGCACAATACCTCTCTGCTGTGGCAAGTCCTATGCAGGTCAGAGGGACTAGTGTCTAAAGGGACACTAAAGGCAATCATTAAGTCAAGCTAAAGTAATATATTAGTGCTCGAGAACGTCGAAGGCATCACTGTTATTGCGCACAGAGAGTCAGTAATTGATAAACGGAAGTAACTGCAGGACACAATTGGAGGCTGCCCCAGCAAATTCAAGTACCAGCCCGATGATGAAGGCACTCCTCATTAAAGTTCTGTCGCTAGGACTTATCTACTAGTATTAAAAATATTGCTGCATTGCATTATAAGATGAAAAAAATGCAACTCGTCTACTTCTATTTGATCTTTAGAAAAAAGAACCCATTGAGGTTACCCTTGAAAGCATCGCCCACGCTTTCATGTTTGAGTAGTTTCGTTATCACATAGTGTTGAACTGGCTTTTCTGGCTCGCGAAATTCGCACAAACTGCAAGTTACAGAGAATTCGGTGTTTATGTGATGTTGTGGGATTCCCGAACAGTCCATGCTACTTGCTCAAGAGCAGTAGCAGCGGCGAGTCCAACGTTCTGTCTTGGCTCGGTTGCTCCATGGCCGCGCTTACGCATTTTGCGCAGAAAACTGTAGCACCGTCTGTAGGGTACTGTTTTACTCACCAATGGAAGTGAAGGGCAGTGATGGCACAACGTTGCCATTCTGTCCTCAGGAGCAGGCGATTTGAATCGCTCTCTAGGTATGCGAACCCTTCAGACGCAATTTTCTCGTAAACTAAGTCTTTTCTTGGCACAAAACGAGCACTGTGAGGTTTATGGTATGCTACTTTAATAGGTCACATCTACTTCGTATTTGCCTTAAGTGTCCCATTAAATGACCATATTAGGAAGCACTCAAACAATTCAAATAAATTTTATGGTGTGCATCTTGGCACCCTTTGCAAGGCCTACTAATGTGAACTGTGCTTTTCACGTGTTATGATCTTGGGCAGTGCATGCGTTCATGGATGCATGTGTTATTAGAACGATCCTGCATGTGTTAGTAAATATAATTCCTTTTAATTGCATGTGACCTTAGAAGCAGGCTAGTAGCCAATAAACTCTTGTATGCTACCGCAAGGCATCGAGGCGGTCAAAGTCAGGGCCGTTGACCATTTGCCTGCTCCTAAGCACAATTAATGGCAAATCAGTTCTGTGGAAGCCCGCAATATCAAGGAGAGGTCACGAAAAAAAATTTCTCATCAACCTACTTTAGCACAATGTCCTGGGTTCCATCCCAAGACCTGGAGAAATTTTTTCAGAGAAATCTCTTATGGGGTTTTAAGAAACTGCTTTCGGCTGAGAAACCTATGAAGCCATCGTTGTTTTAACATACATCACATGACATAGCCATAGGTACGTACAATTGTATAATACATAATCACTGATTACTTCACAATCCATGCTTCTCTTTCATATGCTCGTCCAGTAGACATGTAGAATGCAAGTCAGCATGTTGTAAGCTGACTTCAAATGGCCGGAGTAGAAATCATGCCGTCAGTGTCACACAATCATAGTCACTGACGTCTTTTTGCTTTTGTTACACACATAGTTCATTTTACACAAACATGTTGGTCCGCCTAGCAACACTTCACGTTAATCGTAACAATGTTGGGTTACCAGCAAAATGTTACCATAACATTGGTTCCCATAATGCATGGGAGTCGCTCCATTTCCGACTTGTGTAAATGTTTAATCCTTCTGCTGGAATGCAAATTAACAAGTCCTCATGGTTAATTACATGAATGCAATAAAGACTTGCAGGCTTAGGCAATCTTTTCTGACTTGCGACAGAAGCACTGTGAGAAGAGGTGTATGTACAAAGAAGTTGTGGGAAGGCTAGGTTCGGTCGTCCTGGTCGTCAATTTATGGGAGGCAGCATGAGGAGGTAGCCACAGCTTATTCAAGCCAGCCAGCCATGGTGTCACGGGATCTTGGGAGCAGCCGTTCAGGTCGCGTGCACTAGCATGTTCTATTCGTGCTCTGCCTGTGCGTCAGCCCATCTTCTTTGCCTCTGTTGGAGGCGATAGTCGCGTGGCTACAGAGCCCATCTCCTAGTGCGAAGTGCAATTGAAATAAAGTCCAATGTTAAAGCCCAGATAAAGTGTGCAGACGGTGTCGTCATTGGTAGTGTCGGGTTCATGCAATCTGAGAGAGACATGCCAGGCAGCACCGGCAGCATAGGTTGTGTGTGTGAGGCGCAGCCACAATGATACCAGAGTGAAAAATCGCAACCTGCCACAGGCACTCGTAGATGCCCAGGCCTGTAGAAGTCGGCGGTCCAAAAGTAGACCGTCTGGCAGCTCGGGACTTGCGTGGAGATAGCACAAAGGTTGGTCACTAATGTTGTTGACGTAGAATTGATTCTCGAGCCGAAGAAACCGGATGGCAGAGTTGCTCCTGCAAAACTTCGGTAGGCCATGCATCCGCAGAAGGTATGAGCACAACATCGGAAAGCTTGCCTGCTGCTGCTTGCAGTGGAATATCGAATGCCAATAGCACCAGGGTTGCAGTGGTCACTCAATGCATCACGAAGGTTGTGCTTGTGGCAACGCCGTGCCAGCGAGAGTGAAATTTGCGCCTTGTTGGGTCGGTGGCTGAGCCTCAGAATTGGCAATGAGTGAGTTGCCCTGAGTGGAAAGCGGGCAGCTTGTGGGAACGCCTAAGGAAGGAAAGCGACGAGCTGTAGAGTAGCCGAAAGCACTTGCGTTTAGCCCAGTGTATTTCTTTTAAAGATTCGTCGAGCAGCTGCCTTTGAGCTGGGGAGGAAGCTCACGGACCAAGTAGAAGTTTGATGCTGGGGTCGGTGCATGCAGACGATCGGCATGGGTGGACACAGGTGATGTGGGACGACCAGATGCAGAATGACACGATAGATGGCAAGAGCTGTTGTGATGGAGCACCAGCTGGAGGAGAGTGAGCGCTCGAGGTGACATAGTGAGCAAGGACGGCCGCCCACGAGTACTTGTACAAGTCAGAGCAGGGGCTGAAAGGCGGAGCCTGGAACCTTGTTGAGAAGGAAATGATTGTTTAGCGGAATGAACCAGATGTCCAGCATGTCAATGTAGAATTCCCGTGCACCTTACAATCGCAGGACGTCTGCCAAACCGTGCGAGGCCACGTCACTACTCGCCTTGGTAAAGTTGCTGCGCTGATGCTGGCATGGCAGGGCTCGGTCAACTGTGTCATCACTTTGAGGGAGGCGGAGCAAAGAAGTAGCTGCCGCAGCCACTGTTTGTTTAAGCCAGCCAGCCATGGTGCCACGGGATCTCGGGGCAGGCTGACACCGCGGCCGTTCTGGTCAAGTACGCTAGCGTGATCTATTCTCGTGCTACCTGCATGTGAGCTCATCTTTTTCGACTGCGTTAGAGGTGACAGTCATGCCACTACGAGGTATTAAACATGTTTACTGTTTGAGCATCTCTGAATTGCATGGGCTATTAAATACGCCCATCACGCAAGTGCAGAGGCCTTCCGCTAAGTCTATCTGGCAGGAGTCCTTTGTCCTGTAAATGTTCACGTTCTCCCTGTCCATTGTATAGCTGTATCCTGCTACGTCTACTAGGTTAGATGCCGACGCCAAACTTGGACGAAAAAACTAAGAAGCTAGATCCTTATTAAATGACTTCAATCTGATAGAATTTTTAGAATTACCAGCATTCAAAATTGGCTCTCATTGCAAACCACATGTAAATTTGTGAGAAACTCTAATTAAAAGGCAAAGCTTATACTTTGTGATGAGCCTACCCTGTACATTTTCATTCCCTAAGAATTTCTGTACTTTTTCCTATAGCTTTTATGTTCAACATTAAGTGAACAGGGTTTTTCAACTCATGGTCAAAATACGTTTACACAAGAACTAAAATTCGTGCTATCTTGTGCTGTCTAAGCAAAATTTCAGCTTTTCTGTGTTGTATGTCATCTTGCTTTTGTGTTCTACTTGGCGCTTAAGCTACTCTGATAGACAATTTACACACAAAGAAACCATTTCTATTACAGACTCTCCAACTTTATATGCAGAAAGTACTACCGTTGCAGACAGAAAACACTGGAATATAGGAAGAAATTCCGAGAATTGTTTTTCGCGCAAGAAATTTGGTTGGCTTTGGGCAAGGGTCTAAAAATGTTGCATAATTTGGTTTCCTAAAGGCAGTTTTTCTGTAATACAGCCGTTGTCACAGGACGTGTGCTCCTTAATTACACATGTGCGCACCTACTGTCCCCTGTCATACTACAAATACCGACACATGTAACAAGTGTACTGGCAGCCATTCAAAACAGTTTCTGTGAAGATTTAAGGCCCATGTTCTGGGATGAAAAGTGCGGGCCTAGCTGTAAGAAAGTGACATTTTGTTTATCAAGCCAAAGTTTATAGTGTTCATGTTTTTTTAAATGTTTATTATTTCTAGAATATCAGCTACATCCTTGCAAGGTGGTTGAAATAAGAGCTCACATTGCCATAGCCATGTCCAAAGTAGCTCTGATGGCCTGCTAGTACAATTAATAGGTGTATTGGTGCTTCTACTGACCGGAGGTGGAGGGTGCACACACGTATCAATAAAGGTACATTAAAGCGAAACAATAAATCAGTTTAGACTAACAAAGCATTGTTTTAGAACCCTGCAGGCAGTCACCTTAAAGCAATAGTTTGGGTATTAGATGTGGAAATGAAGTTCGAAGTATCAGTATTTGAGATTCGCGCCGAAACCCCGATGCAGCTGCGTCAGTATGACGTCAGGGATTCCAAAGTATATTTTTTCATTTGGGCCGCGTTGGCTGAGTAAAAATTCCCGAAACTTCATATTTGGTTCCTTTAGAACAAAATGTAGACAGTCTGTACCACTATGTACTTAAGTAAGCCCTAGAAGATACCATCCAAATCCATGACGTCACAGCGACCAGGTGCGGGAACTTCAAGGAGGCGTCGCCACCCGTCTTTCATTATTCCGCTTTTTCTGGCCTACCAAGCGTCTTATACTGGTAAGAGTGGTGTTTTTGGTGTTGTAGAAAGGTAATTTACTAATGCAGAAGAAATCATTTTTCTCTTTAATGTCCCTTTAAGAAACGCACTATATGTCCCGTGACAGTGGCCCCTTTCCACTTTTATAATTATAATATGTTTCGCCGCCGTGCATTGCATATGCTTCACTGCATAACAAGACTATTGTGGCGAAGCTGAGTTTAGGAAACTGAATTATGCAACACTTCTGGGAACCTTACATGACTTCATTCTGTAGAGGTGCTATGAAAAGGCACGCTGCTCTATATTCGCAGCAAACTTAATCTGCGTCATAGAAAAGCCAATGTTTGTGATATTTATTCACAAAATATTCATGTAACGTCAGCCAAAATATTACCTGCCATTTTATTGTGGCACTGCTGCCAGTAAGCCTGAATAACTGAGTGGGTCTGAGTAGTCTGGCTCTGAAAATTGCGCATTGATAATATTGGCATTCCGTTAAGATCAGTTTTTGCCTTTACCAGGATGCAAATGAAAAAATGTAATTGTGACGTAGCATTTAGCATGAACTTTAATACGCCCCGAAGACATGGTGGACCGATCACACTGAAGACACAGATCAATCTTAAGATGGGTCCCCACAAGAGATGAAGATGAAGAACACGATCTGATCATGATCATGTGCAGATGATGAAGTGCCTAAGAAATGGCCACATTAAAATTATTTGTGTCAGAAGAATTATAAGCAACCTCTAGAAATCTGACATTTTGTGATGAAATTTTAAATGTTGGCAGGTATGTATTATGACATTGATGCAGAAAACATTCATTTTGTCATTAAAGAAAGTGATGTATGCATTCACTTTTTCATCTTCCCTTTTGTGCTTGGGCCTTCATTGGTCTACATTATGCAACAGGTAAAATGATGTGAAATATAACTGGTGACAAAGAAAATCCTAGCCTGCTAACATACACCTACTCAGTAGACTATTGACTTGTCCTGATTTATTAAGCGTGCCCATCTGTGAATTCAGGCACAGAAGCAGGTAACTATAACTTCTGTTCTTGAGCTGAAACATACACAGCCATGCTTACATAGGAAACAACTTTCAGGAGGCCAATTATTGACACGTATTGCAGATAGTACTATGGATCAAGCATGGAGCTGACCACAATGCCCTCGAACTCTTCCCAACCTACATATATTTTCTAGCATCCTGGGCCAACCTTCTGGCCATGCTTTGAAGCTGCTGTCAGGTTTCGAACCAGGCCCAATCTTTTTGGCTTTGTTCTCCTCCTCGTCTTGCCATTTCCCCCCTCATTTATGTTTGTCATATTGAGACAGATATGTGACGATTTTTCATTTGTGTGTTGTAGTTTGGGCAAAATCAATTTCGAATAAAACAAGCCACTCAGCCATTTTTATGGCCTAATTGTTTTTGCGCTCATTGATCATGCAGACTTACCTGCACGGCTGCATGTATACGGCAACTGAATCCTCGTCAGATGTTATGTGAATATTTAATTGATAAACTTCATATACATTTCTGCGCAGCACATACCCATTGCGGCTGCAACTATACTGAGCTGCATGGCTGTTCACAGCATCATTACGGAATAAAATCTGCCAGTCTTTATTTAATAAGCAGTCAACATAGTGAATAACCGAATAATATTTTGTATATTGTTCTAAATTTGAGTACTTTATGGCTTGCACTGCCGTGTTTCTATAACTTTGGCAGGCCTAAAAATCTCAACGGACCATCTATGTGGAGTGATTTTTTAGCCATTACATATTCACTGCGTTTGCCTGCTTTCCACATGACTACCAATAATCAGTAGATATCATGTCGGTTCTTTATATTTGGAATTGGTGACTTGCCCAAACCCTCATAATACCCAAAAGAAAATAAAGCCATCGCATTCATGCAACAAAAGTTTAATGCACCCATGGAAGGGGAAGTAAATCGTAAAGATTTATGTTAGAAGCTAAGAATAAGATGGTATTTTGACGTGAACAGCAGACTACAACAAATAAAGCAGTGGCACAAAACAAAGCGAATTAATAAGGTATTGTTAAGCCAATAAAATATTTCACTGTTGCTGCAAGGTGAGACGATGAGGGAAGCAGCACTGCACTCACCCCAGCAACTACAAGACCATATCGATCGAGAAGCTTATGTTCTGGCCACAGAAACAGGAGCTCACAGGCCTTGTGTTAGAACTCTGTGGCATGGTGAAGTTACAACGCGTACTCTTGTAGCAATGTGTTGGCCAGGTTTTGACTGGTTGCCCTAGTCCAGTGAAGTCCTGACTGCATGTCTTCAGCACAATCCACGGGGCGACCTTCCTACATGACTTTCCTCCATGTTCCAGCTATTCCCTCCATTTTTGTCACCCGGGCTTCCTGGTCCGCAGTGATTCGTCCCCTACTTATTATGTACAAACAGGTCCTTTAATTTTCCTGTTTTCTTCCCTTGAATGTCCTCGTACCTATTGCAAACAGAAGAGGAAGATAGCATCACTCTTCTATCATGATCGTTCACATTAGAGTTCCATTAAAGGAGCAAGATCGGGGTAGCCATGGCATCTGTCACGGTCTTTTACATTTTGTGCCATAATACCCAGGACTTGTACTGTGGCTGCAAGCGTCATCTGTAGGTTTGTAAGGCGGTTGCACCTTCTGCTTGCTTTAGCTCCTGCCTGACCTTGCCCTTCAGCACAACGGCCTAAAGTTCACAAAGCCAGGATGCCCCCGGAGGTGATTGACACAGCCTGTAGCCCAGCCCTTGGAGCAGCCGATGACCTGCTTATCGATGCGAAGGACAACTGCAATGACAACTGCAAAGCTTGCAAGGCTGGGACGATAAATTTCTTCAGTGACATCCATTTTGAAGGCCTAGCCGTTGAAGTGAACAGCACATAGAGTGCAGACTTATCTCGCCACCACAACGATGACTGCTCCATAGCTCACAAGGCTGGGATAGCAAGTCTCATCGGAAGGCTGATCGTGCAGGCCTAGCCCTTGAAACCGCCAGCTGTGTGCCTGCCAATATTCTGTGCTGTCATCGTGATGGGCACTCCAAGGTTTGCAAAGCTGGAACGCTGAGGTCATCCCATCTGAAATTTGGAAGATTTGCCCTTCAAGCATCCAGTACCACCATGGCAGCATTAAAGATGGGAGGAACTACGAGGATCACTGGTGTTTACAAACAGTTACGTAGCACCCTTGTATGTGCACTCACAAGTGCACTAGAGACGTAAAAGACTGAAATACGGGACATTGAGTGGCTGAGAATTATGGGAATATTCTTGCACACTGACATCAAACAAAAGTGATAGAATACTTACATCTATGTCACAAATGGTTGTTAAGTTCAGCTTAGTTTGCTTTCAACAAGAGTGACGTAGAGGCTTGTGAATACATTGAATTGGTCATCTGCTGCAGTAAAGTGAAGCTCGAGGTCCGATTGACCAATTTAGACAAGAAAGCATGGTACACATCCGCTATGCCAACAGGGATTTTAATAAGCAGGCCATAGAGCTGGGCTTGTTCACATGACTAGAGGACGCCCATTGATAAAGCTAAGTAACTCGGTGTAAAGAATGCTGCAAGCATTTAACACTACTTGAGTAGCGATATTCTCACAGCAAATAGATGCGTTCCAGAAGCAACAGTCATAGCTCCAAAAGCACAGAAACTCGGAGGCGAATCTGAATTTGTGCCACAAAAGCTATTCTGTTCTCTGTCAGCAGGTCTGCTATGCTGTGTCGGTCAATGGGTACTGTGTCTGCCCTGAAGACTGCGACAGCATCCCTTTAACTGGGACTGATAATCTGTCTGGCACCACTGCTAAAGAAATGTTAAACATTTGTCCTAAAGACAAAAACGCAAAACAAAGCGGGGAGGGGGGGGGTGAATGAAGCTTGCAGAAAAACGAAACAAGGATTCTTTGAGATAAGGTGTGGCAGTTCGGATCAGAACCAGAACGATAAGTAAAAGGAGAGTTTTTGCACTTTCGTGTGTGATCAAACAGACAGGCGTCATACTGAAGGCATCAAGAAAAGCACAAGGATGAAGCGAAGGCATTTGGCAGCTTGGAAAGACAGTCACGCACTTGAAGCAGAAAAATTGCGGGAAACAACTCAAGCACCCGAATGCAAGAAAAGAGTGAAAATAATAGTTTATGTTAAAAAAAGGAATTCCTTTAGAACACAATAATAAAATAACACTGCCCCACTGTACGATACATAAAACATTATAAACAGCTCCAAAATTGCATAACTGTGCAAACTCAACCTGAAAGCCTGAAATAGATGGAATAAAACTTGTTCCTTGTGAGCAAATCGGGATGTGTAACTTGGATAAGCTGAATGTGTGCAGTTTTCGCTTAGCAAAGAGGTTATTAATTAGTCAAACTACTATAGTGGTGACCAAAATAGGAGTTAGGCAATGGGAAAGAAAAGATCATTTGCGTGCAGTAGTGTGAGAGTTAACGTGGGCAGAAGTGCAATGTGTAAAAAGGGTCTATTTTGGGCAGATATACCGAGATATATATTGCACTGGTATTGTACTGAATCAAGTTATCTTGACATGAAGCAATAGCCTGCCCTTTAATTTGCATAGATTTTGCCATACAGTTTGCCAACACTTGCATGACTGTTACACTACTGCATACCTCGGCAAAGCCAGATGGCTGTCATGCTAAATGTCATGTATAAGGCAGCCATGTATGTCTATCCACGAGCAGGCATACCTGTATTTTATGGCTGTGCACAAGTTTATTGTAGACAGATACCATATGTTGTGCATAACATAAAGTATGTCCTGGCATTCATAATGGACGGCAATATTTTTCAGTTCTACCCTGCCCCCTCACTCAAGGTTTTTGTCCACAGAAGGAATGCCCACTGCTCGAGTGCCCATGACGGAGTTGATACTGCTTCAAGCTTCAACAATTCTTGTGCCTGTTACAGCTATGCAAGCTAATATTTGCACCACGAAAATGTTACTTAGCTCCTTCAGGTTTTTCAAATAAAGTACTTTACCAACAAAACAATGCCCGGGGGCTATCCCCCTTCGACTTTTGTTTGGCATTTACAACACATCCTCAGACCATAAATGCTTATTCAAAGCACCCAATACATGTTAGGCCGAACATCTTTTGCAAAGTTCCAATCGCAAAGGTACTGACATGATATCTTCAATTATTCTTTTTTTGACGTTAAATGAAGGCTTTAGAGCTCTAAAAATATAATAACAAGCCTTGGAGTAGCGTGATTTAGTGTAATAGCTTTCCTAGAGCCGGTTTCGGTTTTGTTTTCTAGGAGGACACTGTGTAGTGACATCACAACACAGCATGTGGTCATGTACGAGAAGGACATTGCGACGTTTTGACAAACTCTTGAGGCCTCCAGCTAGCTCGGTCGACTTGTGCGCTGCTAATTGTGAACGTCAATGTAGCAGCACAGTGGACGACTGAATGAGCTAGAGCGAGTGTCTTAACATCACAATGTCCTGCTCCCATATGACCATATACTGCGTCGTTACATCAGGGCATAGCATCCTCCTGGCAAACAAAAGTGGCTGTAAAGAAGCTACTACATTAAATTATTTACGGCGTTTTGAGGCTTCACTCCTCTAACGCTGTCTGTCCACCCATCTTCAGCACTGTTAAATTCAAATATAAACGTGCACTAACCAGCTCAGTTAAGCACACTCGTGCAGTATGTACTACCAAATGTTTTTTTTTATCCTCTTTCATGTGGCACTGTTGCCACGATGGGGGCGAAATGCAAAGACACCCATGTATTGTGCATTTGGCGCACATTAAGGAAACCCAGGTGATCAGAATTAATGCGGAATCCCCCACTACAGTGTGCCTCATAATTATCATGGTTTTGGCATGTAAATCCCCCCAATTCGTTTCATTCTGACCAAAAGTGGCTAAAGTAAATTTAAAACCTCACTTGGCAACGTGTTTTACCTGCTCAGAAAGAAAAAATTTCCTTCTTGTGCTGTCCCATGGATTATGCATTCATCATCATCATCATCAGCCTGGTTACGCCCACTGCAGGGCAAAGGCCTCTCCCATACTTCTCCAACAACCCCGGTCATGTACTAATTGTGGCCATGTCGTCCCTGCAAACTTCTTAATCTCATCCGCCCACCTAACTTTCTGCCACCCCCTGCTACGCTTCCCTTTCCTTGGAATCTAGTCCGTAACCCTTAATGACCCCCAGCTGCCTTCCCCCTTTGCATAGCTCCCAAGGCTTTCTTTACTTCTTCCAGCATTACCAGTGGGATTTCAAATTCCTCTAGACTATTCTCTCTTCCATTATCGCCGTGGGTGCCACTGGTACTGTATAAATCTCTATAGAACTCCTCAGCTACTTGAACTATCTCATCCATATTAGTAATGATATTGCCGGCTTTGTCTGTTGACGCATACGTCTGATTCTTTCCAATTCCAAGTTTCTTTTTTACTGCTTTTAGGCTTCTTCCGTTCCTGAGAGCATGTTCAATTCTATCCATATTATACTTCCTGATGTCAGCTGTCTTACGCTTGTTGATTAACTTCGAAAGTTCTGCCAGTTCTATTCTAGCTGTAGGGTTAGAGGCTTTCATACATTGGCGTTTCTTGATCAGATCTTTCGTCTCCTGCGATAGTTTACTGGTATCCTGCCTAACCGTGTTACCACCGACTTCTATTGCATACTCCTTAATGATGCCCACAAGGTTGTCATTCATTGCTTCAACACTAAGGTCCTCTTCCTGAGTTAAAGCCGAATACCTGTTCTATAGCTTGATCTGGAATTCCTCTATTTTCCCTCTTACCGCTAACCCACTGATCGGCTTCTTATGTACCAGTCTCTTCTGTTCCCTCCTCAGGTTTAGGCTAATTCGAGTTCTTACCATCCTATGGTCACTGCAGCGCACCTTGCTGAGCACATCTTGTATGATGCCAGGGTTAGTGCAGAGTATGAAGTCTATTTCATTTCTAGTCTCGCCGTTCGGGCTCCTCCACGTACACTTTCGGTTATTCCGCTTGCGGAAGAAGGTATTCATTATTCGCACATTATTCTGTTCTGCAAACTCTACTAATAGCTCTCCCCTGCTATGGATTATGCATTGCCTTCGATCAAAAGCCTGACTAAGCATTTAGACACATCTTGGCTTGTCCATGGCATTGCTAGAGAATGCGAAGTACTGTTTATGATCTGAGCTTGTTTTTGGCCATTTTTAGCAAAAAGCCACGGACGAACCTAGCTCGTCGAAGGCACGGAAAATGTTAAACATACCACAATGTGTACAACTATTTCATTTCAGAATCAAGTAGGGGAACACAAGCTGCACACCTGGCAAGTATTGCTTGTACAACTGACGGAAAGCTAAGTCTACCAATCTTGCTAGAAAGCACGCCTGAAATGATGTACGTCAGCAATTCCAAAACCAGACAGCAAGGACAAAAGTCTTAGAATGCAAGGCATGCGGTGAAAAATGTTGGGTAGCTTTTGCAAAGAAACTGCGGGTAAATTATTAGGCTACTATGAAAAGACCAGTTCTTTTTTTATTTCAAGCTTGATGACACAAAGTTGCATTGCTGCTCTACAAAGGAACACAAAGGAATAGTGTTAAGAGCTTGGGTCATGGCTTTCAGTGAAAGGCAATAATGAACAAGTCTTAACACAGCCACCTACATGCTCGTTCTGTTTGGACAATGATGTAAAGCGGAAGCGGGGGGGGGGGGGGGGGGCTCAGTAGCATATTAAGAATAATGTATGTAGGACATGCCACACATCATTAACAATGGCAGGTGATATCGGTGGTATTCCTGGCTCCTGTTCCAAACATTAAAATATGAACCAGATTCTGTCTACAATGCCTACTTTGCCAGCGGGTTTAAAATATTACCCTTTTTTATGCACCTAAATTTATAAAAAAGAGCTGCAGACAGGCTTCACACAAATCAGACAGCAATGTCTTTTGACCAGTTAGCTTAATCGCATCAGCATTAGGCCTATTTCCACAATCCAGTTCATTAAGTACTACTTGCAACGTATACAAAGGAAAGGTCACTTATATTGATATTAATTAGAGCTGCACGAATCTCGCAACTTCAAAGCAACCAGAGGGGCTCCATGCTGTAGTGTCTTCCTAGTTGGATTAGTATGTATGGAATACAGGTTTAGTCATATATGTACACTAAAGGCAAAACATTTTTATTAGTAACCATGGTTCTTTCGTGTTTCTTTTTCAACTTCAACTTGGAAGGAGAGAAATGAGTGCAAGATGATGGTTGTTGGTACATTTAGATTGCCACAACAGAGTGATTAATGAAAATATAGAGTTGCCATGAACCCGTTAAACGCGTATCCAATATATAAAGAAGTGAACCTTAGCAAAGCTGCATAACCATAAGTCAAGTCAGATCAAGTGCATATACTAGTAAAGAAACAAGCTTAATATATAACGTACCAAATATGAATTTAGCCGTCATATATACCACTCATAGGTGCCAGCGTGGCTGAGTTAGTGATCGGAAATGATCCTGCAAAAAAGCCATTGTTGTAGAAAAAAAGAAATCGATGTTCCTGCTAGGGTTTGAGTTCATGACTTAATTTATAAGCCACGTGTTCCATTCATGACATGGCAGCAGTTCCATTCTTTTCTTTCTAATGCAGACACAATCCAATAATTGTAGGCCAGTGTATTTGACCACATTTGAATGTTTCAACAATTCAAATGCTGAACTCTTAAGAGTACTAAAAGTAAAATATTTTTATGTGGGCAGTTCCGTCAGTCAATAGTCATCCTTAGTCTACTATAACTGCTGCTGTCTTAAATATTAAATGATGTGCAATATTGGAAGGTGTTGAACAAGTAAGCGCCATCTGAAGATAAATAAATTATATGCACCACAGGTCTTAGAACAGTTACCCATTGACAAAAAGCTCATAAAATTGACATTGTGCTTAGCAAGCCCGAGTATCTTAAAGTAAACATTGGCTTTGCAAGTTTAAAAGCTGTCCATCAAGAAAGATGTGTTTTCAGGTAACACTATATCATACTAAATAGAAAGGGCAAGTGGAACAGTAGGAGCTCCAGATTATATTTGGTCATAGCCAGGACATTACGTGAAATGATTATGAGATACTTTGAGCTGTCCACAGAGTTGACAGTGCAAGCCTTACCTTAATTATAAGGTTTCCCTAAAAGGTTGCCACAGTAGGTTGACGCCTACTTGTACGTAATGGTTCATTTGAAGTTCTATGGGTTGTTTTCGTCACCCCACTTGGGAAAACCCTTAGCACACCCCTTTTACTATCGCAAACTAATCTTTGCCTTCGAAGCTTTCCACTTCCCCTTTGCATAGCCTTCATTTTACTCTTACGCACCTGCTTATCCTCCTCGACCCTTGCGAGCGATGAGCTATGTAGAAATAGGTTGTTAATAAGGCAAGTCCTTTTGTCCAAACATTGACTCCAGGCAGAAGGTTCTCTTGCTCAGTGACGGTCAGTCATTTAATTTATTGTATGACTTGCTCTACACAAAACCTTGCCCAATAAGGTGTAATTTAAAACCAACATTAATTTCTGGCGAAGTGGTACCTTAGTTGGCCAAGCCATTGCCTGACCAGGTGTGCTGACCAACTAGCTATCTCTAGTTAAGTACAAGGGCATCTCAGTCATTCAAGTGAGTGTGGGAAAGAACGTTTCAACAATAACTTTAGTTTATTCTCACATAAGAATAAGTTATTCTGACAGGGCTGCCTTTGTGGACTCGCTGGATTGAAAAAGCACACATGCATGAATCACTGCATGCTTTCATATGAAAAGCTGACATTTCTATTGCGTCATTGTTTCATGCTACATGTAAATAATCTATTTCATTAATGTGAAAAGCTGGGCTAGTTGGTGATTAATCATCATACCTTGCAGCTAGTATCGTAAATTCTTAGGTGTCTTCGCCCTGTCCTTGTCAGTGCGCTGCTTCACCACCAAGATATGATATTCTATTTCATATTTCGCAAAGGCTAACTATGAAGCTTTCGATGACAGTAGACAAAGAACTATCAACTGACAACTCTGACTACCTCAAAGATAGACGATCAGAGCACCAGCATGATCGGGTAAAAAGAAAGCAGAGCAGTTCCTGACTGCAATTTTTGTTTCCTATACTAGCGAACGTGCCACAAATGTCGGACACGTAAATTGGGCAGCCACAACACAACGGCTCCTGAATTTTACAGGTGAAAACACCCCGTCAAAAATTGTAATGTGTAGTGTGGAAAGACATTTTATAGTGTATTTTGTATGTATTGGTAGTGCGCAATCAAAGAACTGCGGCGCCGAAAAATCGTGAAGCTATATACAAAATCAGCTCTATTTATGCATCCTTTGCTGCAACCAAGAACGTTATACCAGAAAGAAGTTCCTGCCCTTTACACATATAACTGAAGGCAGATTCAAAACCATGCATGTTTAGAGTGTTCAAAAAACAGAGCTATCTTAATAAATTTACAAGTACCGCATCGTTAACCTGCACAACGCCTTGTATTACATTGAAAATAAGAAGGGAAAAAATCACAAAAATGTAAATATAACATAAAAATGAGTAAATCATTGCAGATCGTCCAATTTTCTAAATACTAGCACATACAGCTTTAATGAACGACTGCAAACAGCAGAAAGAATGAATCACTGATTGGTAGCTCACACCAAAAGACACGTAGTATGAGCCGAATGAGTACTGATTTGCAGGGACTGTGAGATTACTGTGACCATTGTGAATATGGACAGCATTTCATGGCGAGAACCACTAATTTGTTAGTAAAGAATATGTACTTCTGACATGCAGCTGCTTTGCAGTACAACATAATAATGAACCTCACTGACAAAAAACTAGAAAGTTGGAAACATCTCACTCGCACGAAGACTCTAAAACTACGAAGCTCAAGCTAAACAGCTATTGGCTTAATTTTGCGGATGATTTATTGTGCCAGTGCAGTCGGATATGTATAGTACACGTCGAGTACATTTTCACTGCAGCACAAATTTGATGCGATGAAGCCGACAGATTTCGGTGTAAAAGTTCATAACATATCGTAAAAATTCATTTGCATATATATATGTATATATATATATATATATATACATATATATATATATATATATATATATATATATATATATATATATATATATATATATATATATATATATATATATATATATATATATAACGAGAAGAAAGCGGGTTAACCGAGGGACCCAATAATTATTAGTCATATAATGAGAAGCCAACAACCACTGACACCAAGTACAACATAAGGGAAATTGCATGAACTTAATAAATGAAATAAAGTAATGATGAATTAATGGAAATTAAAGTGGATGAAAAAACAACTTGCCGCAGGTGGGAACCGAACCCACAACCTTCGCATGTCGCGTGCGATGCTCTACCAGTTGAGCTACCGCGGCGGCGTTTCCCCATCCACTTTCTTGGGTATTTATGTGTATTAGCCAGCGCCCCCACTCACAGACCTTGGCGGCGGACGTGGAACGTCTTTCTTGCCGCAGGCGTCACGAGAACGTGAACTTTACGGGTGAAGGCAACTGGTCAAGCTCAAGCTAAACAGCTATTGGCTTAATTTTGCGGATGATTTATTGTGCCAGTGCAGTCGGATATGTATAGTACACGTCGAGTACATTTTCACTGCAGCACAAATTTGATGCGATGAAGCCGACAGATTTTGGTGTAAAAGTTCATCGCAGCGACTGCAACTACTGAGAACATATCGTAAAAACTTCATTTGCATATATATATATATAGATATATATATATATATATATATATATATATATATATATATATATATATATATATATATATATATATATATACTGGCTACCTGCGAGACACTGAACATTGCGAAAACATGATTAATGAAGCGCAATGTGTTTACCGGAGTTTAAAATCTTTTTCCGAGAGCGCTTCACTGCATAATACTTAATGCTGCTGTAAAGCCCATTTGCAGACAACAATTAGGCATTGCAGGGAATAGCTGGGTTTATTCCTTGGTTTTATTGTTGCTCGCGAGTGGTTGTGTAAAGAGGGCGCGAACAGAGAGGAATCCTGAGGGAAGACAACGGCTTAAAACACCACACCAGAAACACCTCTGGATGCATGTCGGTACACATATTACATGGTTCAGTGCCCATACTGCGACCGGAGACGACGTCTACACACGTGTGTAATTAGGGACTCTTATTATAGTTTAGAAGAGTTAACTGCTGGGCTAGTTGGTGATCTTGCATACTGAAATTATTTTGCCCCAAAAAACAACACACACAAGAAAGACGACGACACCACGGGCGCTACTTCAACTGTTTAATGAGAGTGAAAGCACTCGACATATATAGCCCTCCAAAACACCGCGCATGCGTACAAGGCAACATGGACTACAAAGTTTTATCTTATTTTATCCCATTATAATCCCCGTGGGAGTTGAACTGAGCCCCCTCTCAACGTCAGTATTCTTCACAGCAATACAGTTTGTATAACTCACCACATAACTTGTCTGTATTTTGGTGAAGATAATGCAAATCTGCCAACAACCATTAAGAGACACATGCAAGACCTTTGCCCACGTGTAGGTGTGTATGTGTGTGTATATATATATATATATATATATATATATATATATATATATATATATATATATATATATATATATATATATATATATATCAGAACATTTGCGTCTCTGCACTGCATTTTGTACAATTGAGCCCATAAGATGTCTATGTTGTGATGAAGCTAATTACAGCAAATTTGTTGACCATTATGAGATGCATACAAGACCTTGCCCACATGTGGATTTATGTAAGCTATGACTACACTCTAAAAAAGTTTACCCCCTTTTGGTTGTATTTTGTCCCAAAACAATAACCGTCATTTGTCTTTCCCGCATTTCCTTTCTTTAATGCTGCGAGGCCAGTACTTCCTAGTCACGAACGGCTTGTGCATAATCAGCTTGACACAGCACTCTCGACAGTAAAGTATCGGGCGCCGAGTTTTCAAGAAAGGAAATGTGCAAGTAAGGCAGATATGACAATTATCGCCGTAGGACAAGACAAGCCCCAAAGGGCGTAAACTTTTTTAGAGTGTACTGTGGACTGTCAGTGGCTGTGAAAGCTTCAACATCTAGCTCTTCTCTCTGTTTCGAGAGAAAATTTAATTGCATCTAGAGAAGCCCCAGCCCCAGGCTTGGAAAACTATTCTCCATGTTAGACGGCAAGGGACTAAAGAAAGTAAGTCAGAAAAAAAAAGAAAAAACCACACTGACTTACACTTACATCCGTGCGAAATGCACTATCACAAAAGTGATTTTCTCATTGCCTTTGTGGAGCACAGCTCAGATATATTTTTGGTTGCACCACAAATCGTGTATTGTGTGGCTACTGAATTCCTAAGGACAGCCCTCGCTGTTACAAAGCCTCTGCAAATATAAATCAAAGGTCTCTGTCCTAGTCAACACAACAGGCGGGTACATGTATGGCATGCTGGACAAATAATTCTAAATAAATCCCTCTTGAGCGCATGGCCATTAACGAGCAGCCCCTATTCTTCGTCCCTGTTTGATTGCGCACAAACAGTTTTATGATGAATCTGTTCCAACTAGGCCGACTCGCAGTTATGCTCGAAATGTAAGTTTAGCTCTCAACTGGTTAAATTGGTGATATAGCCATGGTCGAGGTTGCATTTTCTTGAATCTACTGTGTGTAAAACACACTCACGATTGTTGACAATTGAATTGTTACAATTGCAATCAGCAGAGACCTAATTTCGGCCTACACAGCTATATATGCTAAAGGGCTCAGAGCACCATATTCAACATTCCATCATCTTGCTTGGGTACGATGTCGTTTGCTTGAATGTTGTGAGCTCTAGTGCTACATTTTCAAGAACCATTGTTACTCCCTAGCCTCCACTTTCAAAGATGTTTGCACCTGCTGCAACATCACCATTTCCCTTTCGGGGTGAGAGAAAGCTCTATTAGAACTGCTTGTGACATCTGGGCCTTCTTTGTAACCCCTGGTATTTAGAGGCATACTTGATCAAGTGCCTTTACAAATTCACTGTCCTACGTTATTAAATGTAACCACTGTAACTGCAAAAAGACCATTGAACACCTCCCATGTCAGTCTTTGATGTCCAATGTCAGCCCTCTTAGAGTTTACCCACCCAACTGGATAGTTGACCTTTCACAGAGGTTAGTATCCTGGGTGCTTGGCCATATTAATGAAGAAAGCTATACATACATGTTCTTATGACTTTCTAAAATAAACGGATCTGAAAAGATACTTATAGACACCATCTGCCTTTTGTGCGAGTGAACTGTCTCGACCTGCCTCCTTTTTTTCTTTTAACCCCTCATACCCTCACCCTCATGCAGGGTAGCCCACTGGATGTACGTCTGGTTAACCTACCCGGCCTTCCTTGTTCCTTTCTTTCTCTCTCAGATGTAAACCCCATGCAGAAAAACTAAAAACCACACAAAATCTAGTCAGCCATACCTGTTGAAACTAAGATGCGACATGTTTAAACAATTTGGGCGACTGATGGGCGACTTCGATGGCACGAAGCAGGCTGGAGACAAGTCAGTAGGGGAATATGGCATAGGCACTAGGAATAGCAGGGGAGAGTTATTAGTAGAATTTACAGAACAGAATAATATGCGGATAATGAATACCTTCTTCCGCAAGCGGGATAGCCGAAAGTGGACGTGGAGGAGCCCGAATGGCGAGACTAGAAATGAAATAGACTTTATACTCTGCTGGTAACAATAAAATTGAAACAGCGGTAGACGACAGGACCAGAAAGAGGAGGAGACAAACACGGCGCTGAACTTACAACTGATTTATTTGAAGTAAGAAGCCAACTTCTACGTGCAAACTGGGCACGCATGCGCCCGTGTTAAGAACGGCCAGCTGCAGTGCAAGTTTGCCACCCAGTTTCAACTATGGCGGCAACATTCCGGGAGCGTCGCCGCCAACTTCTAGCCACAGCCTGACTAAATCGACTTTGTGTCGGGGAACAATACGGGCATCCCCCACTCTCCGTCGCTTCAGCTAGGATGCGTTCGATGAAGCAGGCTTTGTGCTGAAACCGCCACCAACCTCTAGCCTCATCGCGTTTGTGACGGAATGAGTTCGGCGGGCCAAGTATTGTTCCCAAACTCCCCAACGCGCTACCCGGAACGGCTCCGAGTTCTACGGGGCCCCTCTGACGTCAGCTCTGGACATTCAAACGTGTGTGCATTTGTGTGTGTAGACCGTCCTGCGGGGAGGCGGCCAGTTTGCGATGACGAAACGAACGTTCGCATCACCTTGTATCGGGAGAGGACCGAGTGTTTAAAAACCGCTGTTCTGCGGCTGCTCAGGAAACTCTCTCTCAAGCAGTCGTGTTAGACGGATGTACTTTCTCAAACAGTCATGTTAGACTGATATAAATACTGTAAATAAACCCATATTCCTCGTTCTCAATGAGAAGCAGTCCTTCTCTTCATCAACGTCCTCAGCGCGGATACGTTGGACGACGACATGGGCCAGCTACCTTCTAATTCATGCCCGACTCCAATCTTGACAACGGATCACAAGCGATGGGATTGAGCCCCCAATCCTGACAACAGGCTGACAGCGGTGAGATGGACATTGCGACAAGGTGCTGTCACTGCGGTGAGTGCTTGGTTCTTGCTTTGACTCTCTAGGCTTCATTTTGTGGTTGTTTTGTCTAGAACAGTAGGGAAGCTAGATTATTGAGTGTTAGCTAGGTTGTGCTTTCCTACCTAGATTTATAGAGCAGAATCAGGGCAGTAAAGCAGAAATCATCGAGTTATGGACACTGCTGAGAGACGAATTGTTGATTGTTGGTGAGGAACTTGGCCTAGATGTACGCAAGGAAATGCTAAAATCGGAATTATTGGCGCTAATTTCCGAAAAGGCAAGTGAGGAAGATATTGAAATGGGATTGGAACTTCTCAAAAAGAGAGAGAAATGAGAAAGAGAAAGAGAAGAACGGGACAGAGAAAAAATGAGAGAGAGGAACGCGATAAAGATCGCGAGTTAAGAAAAATGCAACCGGAACTGGAAAGCAAACGTTTGGAGTTGTCTCAAGGAAGTGAAGGCGCTCTGGGACGATGAAGTGAGGCAGAATCGTACCGAATGGACAGGCTAATAAAGCCATTTGAGGTCGGGACCGCCATAGGCGTGTTCGTAGGCAATTTTGAAAGGACTTGCGAAGAGATGAATTTCGGCCCGAGTAAATGGCTACAGCGGTTGCTGTCTATGTTGCCGTGTGAGGCGGCGGAAGTAATCGCCAGATTGAGTGCACAGGATGCATATGATTATGCAAAAGTTAAGGCTAGTCTCCTGAAGAAATACCGCCTTTCTGCCGAAGCTTTTCGGCAAAGGCTTAGGAGCACACGCAAGAAACATAGCCAGGGATATCCGGAGTTAGCATATAGCTTAAAGACCAACCTAGTCGAGTGGCTGAAAAGCGCGGAAGCGTACGAAGGCAGAGACATGATCATTGAATGCACGTGTCTAGAGCAGTTTTACAAAACCATCCCCCAAGCTGTGAAACTGTGGGTGCAAGACAGAGGGAATGTAAACACTGTGGAAAGGGCTGAATTAGCCGAAGAGTACGCAACGAGTAGAAAGTTGAACGCCGAGGACGGAAACTGGGATGGTCGAAATGGACCGCGGACTTTCCGTTCAAAAAGGGTTCGCAGATTAGACGATCGGAGCCTGTAGACATGGCGGAAAAGCCCACAGAAAAGACCGAGGAGAAACATAACGGAGAAACGGCACAAAAAGAGCAGAAAAAAAAATTCGAATCTTTTAGACCAATTCGCTGTTACAAATGCCACAAACTGGGACATATAGCTGTAAACTGCGGGAAGCCTAGCGTAGTTTTCTCTTACGTGGAGAAAAAAGACGAGAATATGGAACTTTTAAGTCCATATCTTCACGACCTGCAAGTTAGTGGCAAACCATGCCGAGTGCTAAGGGACAGTGCCGCCACGATGGACATTGTCCATCCGTCTTACGAGACGGTAGATGACTTCACCGGAGAAGTAGCATGGATGAAACAGGTTGTAGAAGAACACAGCGTGTGTCTGCCCATGGCCAAAGTCAAAATCAGTGGACCATTCGGGGAGCTAGAGACTGAGGCTGCAGTTTCCAAATTTTTGTCACTGCAGTATCCTTACATCTTTTCAAATCGTTCGAATCAGTTACAGCGTGACAAAGGGCTCAAACTGGGAGAGGGCATAGTACAGGCATTGACCCGAGGCCAAGCTCGTAAGATCGCTTCGCTTTCGGCTGAAAATGCACAAGCTCCTCCAGCGGAAGCAGAAAAGGGGATAACTTCCATACCCGAATCCGAGCTAGGCCCGAGGGACAAAAGAACAGTTGAGGAGAGCCTGCCAGCTGACCAGCTCAATTAGAGCGTAGCACTAGAGTTTCAAAGTTCTAGCCTGCAGGAAGAGCAAGCTGACGCACTCACAAGCGAGACAGGGTCGTTATTATCACCCACCTCAACGAACTTTGATCAGCTCTTACGTGCGGATAGAGAGTCACTGGCAGCCGAACAAAAGAATGATGAGAGCTTAGCTGAATTACCTGACATGGCTAAAGAAGGCATTGCTAGGCGCAACGTTACGATACATGGTAGAGGAGGATTGTTGTATCGGCACTACAGAGATCGAAAGGGTAGGATTTTAGATCAGTTAGTCGTACCTATTAAGTATAGGGAGGACCTTTTCAGTCTCTGTCGTGGAAATGGCTGGTCCGGCCACCTAGGCATAAACAAATCAAAGGAAAGATTGCTTATGGAATACTACTGGCCTGGCTGTTTCAAAGACGTAGAAAACTTTGTAAGAACATACGACGCCTGCCAGCGTTCTGGTAAACCAGGAGAGACATGGAAAGCTCCACTGAAGGTAGTGCCCTTAATAACAGAGCCTTTCAGACGACTTGTAATAGACACGGTAGGGCCTCTTCCAAAAACAAAATCGGGCTACAGGTATTGATACCATGCTGTGTCCGGCTACCAAGTTTCCAGAAGCAATCCCTTTGAAAGAGCTCAGCTCCACCGAAGTAGTAGACGCGCTTTTGACAGTGTATGCACGAGTTGGGTTTCCAGCCGAAATTCAGGCAGATCAAGGGTCAGTATTCACGAGCGCACTGACTTCCACATTCTTGCGGAAGTCCGGGGTAAAGTTAATACACAGTTCTGTCTATCACCCTCAGTCAAACAGTGTAGAGAGGTGGCATTCGGTGCTTAAGCGAGTTTTGCGTGCGCTCTGTTACGAGCACAAGGAGGACTGGGAGAACTGTCTGCCGGCAACTTTGTTTGCTTTGCGAACGGTTCCACATGAAGCGACAGGGTTCTCGCCAGCAGAACTAGTGTATGGGAGGACATTCCGTTCGCCATTGAGAATGTTAAGAGAGATGTGGGAGGAAAGAGGGGAGAGTCCAACAGTGGTTGAATAAGGGCTAAATTTGTTGGAACGGCTAAGCGCAACCCAAGAACTAGTCGAAAAGGACACGGGAGTAGCTCAAAAGAACGCCAAATTGTATTACGACAAGAATGCGAGGCTTCGTACGTTTAACCCCGGAGACCAGGTAATGATCCTCAAACCTTCAAGAAAGAACAAGCTTGAAGTTCACTGGGTTGGGCCCATTAAAGTGTTGGACAAACTTTCAGATACTAGCTATGCTCTGAAAATGCCCGGTCGCAGGAAGGAAGTGACGATATGTCACTGTAATTTGATGAAGCCGTATGTAGAGCGGAGCGGAGTCGCTAACTATACCATCAAAGAGCAGGATGGCATTAGTACCAAGTTTAAGGAGTATAGGCGATCTCCAACTTTGAAATCGGCCTAGAAGAAGTAGTAGAACACTCGGTAAGCTCGCACGCTCTAAGACCCGAGCAGCTAGATGAGCTAAAAGGGGTATGGTATGGTATGAGGAACTTTATTTGGTCCTGAAGGTCAACCATAGGCTGACGCGGGCCGCTCCCACGTTGGGACTGTCAGGCCGAGCGCTTCAGCCTCATCGCGGGCCTTCTGGACTGCCCGTAATTGGTCAGAGAGTGATTCGCTATGTAGCATTTGCCGCCACCATTCTTCTTCCTTGTCGCAGTCTGTGAAGACCGCGGGGCACTGCCAAAGCATGTGGTCAAGAGTAATGATGCCATTGCACTTATTACAGTTGATTTGAGTTTCCCTCTCAGGATAGATCCTGTTAATAAAATATGGACTTGGGTATGTTCTAGTCTGTAGCAAACGTAATGTGACCGCTTGGGCTCTGCAAAGCTTACCGTGTGGCAATGGGTACTCCCTTCTGCTTAAATAATAATGCTTCGTGATTTCGTTATATGTTAATAATCGATCCCTGTGTTCCCCGGGTGAAGCGTAAGTTGCTCGGTCTTGAAGAGCACGGCTAGAAAGTCCTCGTGCTGCTTCATTTGCCACCTCATTGAGGTTTCTCCGAGCTCCGTCCACTACCCCCAGATGTGCAGGAAACCAGCGGATTTCAATCCTCTCACTGTTGACCTTCTCTAGTAATTCTGTTGCTGTCCGTGTCACATATCCGTTGGTAAAGTTGCGTATGGCTGTTCTAGAGTCGCTGTAAATATGTGTCCACCGATTAGCCCGAATGGCTAAGGCGATTGCTACTTGTTCTGCTACTGTTGGGTCCTTGGTATAGACGGTGATGGCATCCCGTATGTTACCTTGAGTGTCTACAACAACAGAAGTATACGCATCCTTATTTTTAACCCAGGCAGCGTCAACAAACACCGCCTGCTGCTTATGTTGATCTATGTCTTGAAGGAGTGCCTTCGCCCTTGCCTTTCGTCTCTCGAGGTTATGTGTCGGGTGCATGTTCCTAGGGAACGGGGTCGTCTTTATTGTTTCTCGTAGTCCCGCTTGCAATTGTGTTAGTAATTCTCCTTCGTTGGTGTGGTTGTTAATTTCTACGCCAATTTCTTCAAGTAGCGCCCTCCCAGGTCGTGTCCCCATTAGTCTCTCCTGGTGGGCCACCTGCTGAGCCTCAGCTATCTCTTCTAGTGTGTTATGCAGCCCTAGGCGCAATAAGCTATCGTTAGCCGTGCTGATGGGAAGTCCTAGTGCAGTCTTTATAAGTCGTCTGATTAAAGCGTTTAGCTTGTTCTTGTCAGCCTGTGTCCACTGTAGCATGCCAGCCACGTACGAGAAGTGGCAAAAGGCGAATGCATGTACCAATCTTATGGCACTGTGTTCTCCTAGCCCCTTATGCCTGTTGGTAACTCTACGCAGAAGCCTAATGACTTCTTCTGACTTGTTAGAGATGTGTTGTATCATCCTGCAATTAGATCCATTCGCTTGCAGGAGAAGTCCTAGCACTCTGATAGTCTCCACCTGCCTGATTGGTTCTCCATTCTTCGCGTATATGTCAATGCGGGGTTCTTCCACTGGGATATATCCGTTCGGTTTGCGCCCACGCTTACTGCTCCGTAGTACCAATAGTTCAGATTTCTTAGCAGAGCAGTTCAGTCCCATACCCTCAAGTGTTGTTTCCACGACATAAATGCTTTCCTGTGGTTTGGTCTCTGTTTGTCCCATATTACCTTCGGCACTCCAGATTGTTACATCATCTGCATATATAGCAAAATGGATACCCTCAATCTGCGCGAGACCTCGAGCCACTTTTGACATTGCCAAATTAAATAACATGGGAGATAGGACGGACCCTTGTGGTGTCCCACGATTCCCAAGTTCCAGAGTTGTCGATTGGAGTTCGCCTAACCTGAGACAAGCAGAACGGCCACCGAGGAAGGCTTTAACTATATTGTGCAATCGTTTACCTAATCCCATCTCCGAGAGGATATTCAATATGGCCCTGTGCTTGATGCGATCAAAGGCCTTTTCTACATCTAGGCCTAGAAGAGCTCTCGTATGCAGCGGGCTAGCAAGAATAAGGTGATGTTTGATTAAAAGCATTGCATCTTGAGTCGAAATTCCAGGACGGAAACCGATCAGGTTATGCGGAAGAAGATTTCTGTTTTCTACATACTTAGTAAGTCTATTGAGTATGACATGCTCCATGGTTTTGCCCAGACATGATGTTAACGATATGGGTCTTAGGTTATCTAGATTTAGTTGCTTGCCTGGTTTGGGAATAAGAATTGTGTTAGCAATTCTCCATTCCTTTGGATAATCACCATTTTTCCAGAGTTCGTTGAAATACTCTGTTAAATATGTTATAGATTCATCGTCCAAATTTTTCAACAGCCTATTGGAAATGCCATCTGGGCCGGCAGCAGATCTACTGTTGAGGTCGTACAGGGCTGCGCGAACTTCGCTTTCTGTGAAGTCTTGATCCATAGGCTCACAGTCTTCCCCTGTATATTCAGGCGGGTCTGTACTCTCATTGCTATCCTTAAGCGGTAAGTACTTAGCTGCAAGCCGATCCAGAATGGCCTCCTCCGTTGTGTCCTGGCTCTCACGATGGACGAGTCGTGCTACTGCTGTTCTCCTATTAGATTTCGTGTCGTTCTCATGAAGCAAATGTCTAAGTAAATTTCAATTTCCACCACGTCTGATTCGACCATCTATGGAATTGCAAAGCTCATCCCATTGTTGTTTCTGTAAATTTCTGGAGTGTTCTTCAATCTCCCTATTCAACAATGATATGCGCTTCCTGAGTCTCCTGTTCAGACGTTGCGTTTTCCATCTTTTTAGCATAGATTGTTTGGCTTCAAGTGCGCCAGCCTACTGTCCATGATTTCGATATCCTCCTCTGTGGTAATATCCTTCGTTGCCGCCTTTACATCTTCCCTGAGCTGAGTGGTCCAAGTTTGGAGTGTTTTCTTTTCTCCTGTCTCTGTCTCAGCTCTGCTTTTCCTTGCTTTCCGAAAAAGATCCCAGTCAATGTAGTTAAAATGCTTTATCTCATTACCTGGTGTTTCCAATAGTATTTGCAATATGTAATGATCGCTACCCAGGTCAATATTGGAGTTATTCCAGCCAGCGTTCGCTAAATTTGATACAAAGGTAAGGTCTGGGGTGGAGTCCCTGCATGTAGATGTACCACACCTAGTGGGATAAGCTGGGTTTGTGATGAGGGAGAGATTAAGATCTGTAGCTAGGTGCCAGAGTCCATCCCCTTTCTTAGTATTCCAGCGATATCCCCAGGTTTGATGTGGGGCGTTGAAATCTCCTCCAATAATGAGTGGAGCGTGCTTAGTAATAGCCATAGTCTTATTAAGAAGTGCCCTGAAACTCTGTTTCATGTCGCTAGGGCTGCTATAAACATTAAGACAAAAGAGGCTTTGCGGTTTGCTTCTATTCCTTTTCAGAATTATTTCCACAAGTAAGTATTCTAATTTGTTTTGTCCGAGGTGCAAATCATGTTCTATGTAAGGTATTTTCTTATCTACGAGCGTGGCTAGCCCCCTACCCGGCTCTTTGCCCCTGCATGTCGCTTTGTATCCGGAGAGGCTAATGTCATCCGCCAAGGTTTCCTGCAGCATAATAATTTTCGGTTTGTCTGCAGAGTTTTTTATTAACTGCATGAGAGGTGCTTTTTTGTGATAAAATCCTCGGCAATTCCATTGCCACACGGTAAAACTCCCCCTGCTAGCCATTGCTTATAGAACCCGCCTTACTGCTACCCGCTAGAGTACGCTTCGTAGAACCCCCCGACGCGCCAGGGAGTGATCTGACGCTTTCTGCTTCTGAGGGTAAGTATTCGTCGTCCTCGCCTTGCGCTTCTACTTTGGTAAGCCTCTTTTCAGCCGTCAGTCTCCATTTCCATAACTTATCAACTTTGAAGGTAGTTTTGTCTATGGCATCTCTAAGTTGTTTAATCGCCTCCTTGATCTCTTCCAAAGCCGAGCAGACTGTCGTTTCTACTGGGCTTATTGCCCGCTTCTTTGGAGCTGGTGTGTTTTCTTCATCCTGACTGTTGTCATTATTCACCGGTTTGGCTATTGCTACTTTTGTGGAGCTAGTCTGCGAGTTCTTGCGAAGTTCTACAACCTGCTTAGTAAGTTCTTCATTTGCCTTTCTGAGATACGTTACTTCTTTAATTAGCTGTTCTACCCTGGCATCATTATCTCCGACCGGCCGCCCCGCACCGCTCTTCGCGGTCCTCACAGTACCTTTCACTTTGTCGGCCCAGGTTGTTCCAGATGTCGTCTTGTCGCCAGGCGTCTGCCCTCCTCCTTCGAAGCGCACCTGCACTTCACGTGATCTGGAGCGGCTTCTGCCCTTCGACGGCGAGTGGCGTCTTGACAGTGTGGGGCTCCTTGAGCGCGTGCGCCCCCTGGTGCCCGTTTGGGCATCCCTTTGCAGCTGAGGTGGTGTCGCCCCCGATGCAGATCTGTTGCGTTCTCGTCGTCGAATTCGCACCACGTATGGAATTTGGTACCGCTGTCGGCAAGTCTTGTCCCCAGTTGGGTGGTCCCCTCCACAGAATTTGCAGTTAGGCACACACATGTGATTGTCCTCCGGGTTTTGAGTTCCACATCCTCTGCACTGTACCACGTCCGGTGTTGGACATACATCTGCCCGATGTCCAATCTTTCCGCAAGCATAGCAGACATCAAACTGCTTCCTATACAGGTAACACCTTACAAGGGTCGACCCGTATCTGACATAATTGGGCACCTTGAGCCCATCAAACAGAACGATGACCGAGCCCGTGGATTTAATGCGTTTGGCTGCCAATGCCAGTGGGTTAAAGTCATGCACAATGTTCTGCGTTATCGTGGCCTGATTGTCTCTGAGGTCAACTCTCCGAGTCACCCCTTTACACGTGGTATGCGGAGCTGTCTCGTAGGCGTTCACTTCATATTCGGTTTCCCCTATAACTATTGACCTGATTCGCACATACCTGGCAGCATGACTGGGGTCTGGTGTACTAACCACCACGATGTTTTGCGTGAAGCTAGGGCAAACGACATCCTCTCGGGCTTGTTGCGGAGTCAGGCCTGATGCTTCAATAATCGCCACGCCTATCGCTGTGGTGCTCACTTTGCTCAAGTTGAGACCTCCTCGTGGACGGATGATGATCTTGCTGTGCTCCTCGGGCAATTGGGGCATCCTTGATGCCTTGACAATCCGATTTTTGAACATAGTGGTTGTAGGTCCCTTGTTCTTGCTGCTGTTGCCTTGCTCTTGCTGGCTCTGCGGCGATGTTTTCCCATCGCCAGCAATCCTTGTGGTGGAGCGAAATTTTCGGCTTGTCACGATTTGCCAACCTAGATCTTCCTCATTCTCTTCTAATCCGGTAGCGTCTTCATCTTCCATGCGCGTGCCCGCCATCGCGGCCCGGCGGGGCCAGTAGGCCTACTTAGGTCTTGCGCCAAGAAAGGCCAGTAAAAGTCCAAAAATGCAAGTCCCACCTTAAAGAAAAGTGTCCGCGAATTCTCGGTGACTTCACAAATCCAGTGATGTGCTTGAATCCGTGATGGCGGCAAAGACGGCTGCACAAACATTCAAAAACGACGGAGCCGGTGTGAGGGACGTCCGCACCTCGGCTTCTTCTTCCTTCTCCCCAGCTAAAAGGGGTGTTAGAGGAATATATCGACAGGTTCAGCGATCGGCCAGGTAGAACCAAACTAATAACGCATGAAATAGAGCTGCCATCAACCGAACCAATAAGATCAAAGCATTACAGGGTGTCTCCAAGACAGAGAGAGTTTATGGAGGCATAGATACAGCGCATGCTAGAGTTGGGAGTTATTGAGCCCACTGAGAGTGACTACACGTCACCGCTAATACTCGTAGAAACCCCTAACAAGGACCCTCGTCCGTGTGTTGACTACAAGAATTTAAATGCCATCACTAGGGATCAGCAGTACCCGATACCCAACATTGAGGAACGAATTGAAAGAGTTAGCGCTGCTAAATACATTTCAACTATAGATCTCGTGCGGGGGTACTGGCAAGTTCCCATTTCAGAAAGTGACAGCCGCTATGCCGCATTCATCTCACCTGTAGGCAATTTTCGCCCTCTCGCACTCAGTTTCGGGCTGAAGAACGCGCCGTTTAGCTTCTCTAAGTTAATGGATATTGTCCTAAATGACTTGCAGGAGTTCGCCTTGCCCTATCTTGATGATGTAACAATTTTTTCGGACAGCTGGGAACAACACGTATCGCACCACAAACAGGGGTTCTCACGGTTGAGCGTAGCCGGCTTAACGATGAAAGCGAAAAAGTGTAGGTTTGGTTGTTCGCAGGTTACTTATCTGGGCCATGTTGTCGGTCAGGGCATGAGACGGCCGGCCGAGCTGAAAATAGCTACGATTAGAGAATTTTCTCAGCCGCGCACGAAAACAGACCTTCGTTCATTTTTGGGACTTGTGGGGTACTATCAATCCCGGTGCCGCGTGATTCTCCACCGGAAAATACAAAAAAAACCGTGTGTTGAGGAAATTGCACAAACAGGCCTGGAGTGCGGCCTGATCCCGGTGACCAGAACCGGTAACGCACTCTCTCACCAGAGCACGATTGGCCACCCTGGTGCAGTACTTGGCCACAACCTCCCATATGAATACAACAATCAAACCCCGGCCCTCAGTCCCCGGCAGCCGCGAAGCAACTGACCACGGCGGCGGTCAGATCTGTGACGCTGCAGAGGGTGCTAAGAATACCTGGCTCCGGACAGGCCGCCATTGGAATCTGAATCTGGCAACGTTTAACGTTAGAACGTTATCTAGTGAGGCGAGTCTAGCAGTGTTATTGGAGGAATCAGAGGGTAGTAAATGGGATATAATAGGGCTCAGTGAGGTTAGAAGGACAAAAGAAGCATATACAGTGCTAAAAAGCGGGCACGTACTGTGCTACCGGGGCTTAGCGGAGAGACGAGAACTAGGAGTCGGATTCCTGATTGATAAGTAAATAACTGGTAACATACAGGAATTCTATAGCATTAACGAGAGGGTGGCAGGTCTTGTGAAACTTAATAAGAGGTACAAATTGAAGGTGGTACAAGTCTATGCCCCTACATGCAGTCATGATGACCAGGAAGTCGAAAGCTTTTATGAAGACGTGGAATCGGCGATGGGTAAAGTCAAAACAAAATACACTATACTGATGGGCGACTTCAATGCCAGGGTAGGCAAGAAGCAGGCTGGAGACAAGTCAGTGGGGGAATATGGAATAGGCTCTAGGAATAGCAGAGGAGAGTTATTAGTAGAGTTTGCAGAACAGAATAATATGCGGATAATGAATACCTTTTTCCGTAAGCGGGTTAGTCGAAAGTGGACGTGGAGGAGCCCGAATGGTGAGACTAGAAATGAAATCGACTTCATACTCTGCGCGAACCCTGGCATCATACAAGATGTAGACGTGCTCAGCAAGGTACGCTGCAGTGACCATAGGATAGTAAGAACTCGAATTAGCCTAGACTTGAGGAGGGAACGGAAGAAACTGGTACACAAGAAGCCAATCAATGAGTTAGCGGTAAGAGGGAAACTAGAGGAATTCCGGATCAAGCTACAGAACAGGTATTCGGCTTTAACTCAGGAAGAGGACCTTAGTGTTGAAGCAATGAACGACAATCTTATGGGCATCATTAAGGAGTGCGCAATAGAAGTCGGTGGTAACGCCGTTAGACAGGAAACCAGTAAGGTATCGCAGGACACAAAAGATCTGATCAAGAAACGCCAATGTATGAAAGCCTCTAACCCTACAGCTAGAATAGAACTGGCAGAACTTTCTAAGTTAATCAACAAGCGTAAGACAGCGGACATCAGGAACTATAATATGGATAGAATTGAACAGGCTCTCTAGAACGGAGGAAGCCTAAAAACAGTGAAGAAGAAACTAGGAATAGGCAAGAATCAGATGTGTGGGTTGAGAGACAAAGCCGGCAATATCGTTACTAATATGGATGAGATAGTTCAAGTGGCTGAGGAGTTCTACAGAGATTTATATAGTACCAGTGGCACCCACGACGATCGTGGAAAAGAGAATAGCCTAGAGGAATTCGAAATCCCGCAGGTAACGCCACAAGAAGTAAAAAAAACCTTAGGAGCTATGCAAAGGGGGAAGGCAGCTGGAGAGGATCAGGTAACAGCAGATTTGTTGAAGGATGGTGGTCAGATTGTTCTAGAGAAACTGGCCACTATGTATACGCAATGCCTCATAACCTCGAGCGTACCGGAATCTCGGAAGAACGCTAACATAATCCTAATCCGTAAGAAAGGGGACGCCAAAGACTTGAAAAATTATAGACCAATCAGCTTACTGTCCGTTGCCTACAAAGTATTTACTAAGGTAATTGCAAATAAAATCAGGAACACCTTAGACTTCTGTCAACCAAAGGACCAGGCAGGATTCCGTAAAGGCTACTCAACAATAGACCATATTCACACTATCAATCAGGTGATAGAAAAATGTGCAGAATATAACCAACCCTTATATATAGCTTTCATCGATTACAAGAAAGCGTTTGATTCAGTCGAAACCTCAGCAGTCATGGAGGCATTACGGAATCAGGGTGTAAATAAGCCATATGTAAAAATACTGGAAGATATCTATAGCGGCTCGACAGCCACTGTAGTCCTCCACAAAGAAAGCAACAAAATCCCAATAAAGAAAGGCGTCAGACAGGGAGATACGATCTCTCCAATGCTATTCACCACATGTTTACAGGAGGTATTCAGAGACGTGGAGTGGGAAGAATGGGGGATAAAAGTTGATGGAGAATACCTTAGCAACTTGCGATTCGCTGATGATATTGCCTTGCTTAGTAACTCAGGAGACCAATTGCAATGCATGCTCACCGACCTGGAGAGGCAAAGCAGAAGGGTGGGTCTGAAAATTAATCTGCAGAAAACTAAAGTAATGTTTAACAGTCTCGGAAGAGAACAGCAGTTTAGGATAGGTAGCGAGGCACTGGAAGTGGTAAGGGAATACATCTACTTAGGGCAAGTAGTGACCACGGATCCGGATCATAAGACTGAAATAACCAGAAGAATAAGAATGGGCTGGGGTGCGTTTGGCAGGCATTCTCAAATCATGAACAGCAGGTTGCCACTATCCCTCAAAAGGAAAGTGTATAACAGCTGTGTGTTACCAGTACTCACATATGGGGCAGAAACCCGGAGGCTTACGAAAAGGGTTCTCCTGAAATTGAGGACGACGCAACGAGCTATGGAAAGAACAATGATCGGTGTAACGTTAAGGGATAAGAAAAGAGCAGATTGGTTGAGGCAACAAACGCGGGTAAATGACATCTTAGTTGAAGTCAAGAAAAAGAAATGGGCATGGGCCGGACATGTAATGAGGACGGAAGATAACCGATGGTCATTAAGGGTTACGGACTGGATTCCAAGGGAAGGGAAGCGTAGCAGGGGGCGGCAGAAAGTTAGGTGGGTGGATGACATTAAGACGCTTGCAGGGACAACATGGCCACAATTAGTACATGACCGGGGTAGTTGGAGAAGTATGGAAGAGGCCTTTGCCCTGCAGTGGGCGTAACTAGGCTGATGATGATGATGATGATCAACGGTACATTCCGAATTACTCGCAAATGGCAAGTCCATTAACGGACGCCCTCCTAAAGGGAGCACCGAGTAACGTACACTGGGATAAGGACAAAAAGAACGCTTTCCAAAGTTTGAAAACGCTATTGGTTTCTCGTCCTGTGCTTCGCGCGCCAGACTACACAAAGAAAATCATAGTTCAATGCAAGGCAAGCGACAGAGGTATGGGCGTGGTACTTAGTCAGGTCGGCGACGATAACAAGGAGCATCTTATCCTCTATGCCAGTCGTAAACTAAATGTAAGAGAGGAAGCCTACAGCGCTTCAGAGAAGGAATGCGCTTGTTTAGTTTGGGCCGCCCAGAAGTTGTCGTGTAACGTGTACGGAGCGAAATTCATCTTCGAGACCGACCACTGTCTTCTGACGTGGCTCAATCAAATGTCACACGAAAATGGCCGCTTGCTCCGATGGAGCCTCACTCTCCAATAGTACAACTTCTCTGTTAGATATAAGATGGGAAAGTTGCATAGCAATGCGGATGGTTTGAACAGGCTAATTTGAATTCTGCGTTTGAGGGTCCCGCCTAAATTTTAGGGTTACTAGCGTTAATTTTTTTAAGCCAAGAAGATCTCCTCTCATTTAGCAGGATTCCCTTCATGTTTGCCGAATTTGTCAGCACAAAATTGCTTCAGAAATTGGCATAGCGAAATGCAGCAGTTTTTTTTGTTTCTGCACTTATGTTTTTTTTTTGTTTTTGTTTTTTTTTTTTTTTTTTTTTTTTTTTTTGAAGCCTAGCGGGTCTAAAGTGGGAGCCAAGGTACGTCATCTCGGCACAGAGCCGTGTTGTGGGGTTCATTTTGCAGTTGCCTGTCCTTGTTGGATGTTTTGGGGCGGTGACATCAATACACAAGTGGTCGCTGCGAGCCAAGGCATCAATCACCCCCTGGCCACCAGCCGTTCTCTTCCTGCCCAGCGGTTGTCAGCGCTAGGCAGTCGAGATCTTTCAGGCCATGGAGGCGCTGTTAAGAACGGTCAGCTACAGTGCAAGTTTACCACCCAGTTACAACTACGGCGGCAACATTCCGGCGCTGTTAAGAACGGCCAGCTGCAGTGCAAGTTTGCCACCCAGTTTCAACTATGGCGGCAACATTCTGGGAGCGTCACCGCCAACTTCTAGCCACAGCCTGACTAAATCGACTTTGTGTCGGGGAACAATACGGGCATCCCCCACTCTCCGTCGCTTCAGCTAGGATGCGTTCGATGAAGCAGGCTTTGTGCTGAAACCGCCACCAACCTCTAGCCTCATCGCCGTTGTGACGGAATGAGTTCGGCGGGCCAACTATTGTTCCCAAACTACCCAACGCGCTACCCGGAACGGCTCCGAGTTCTACGGGGCCCCTCTGACGTCAGCTCCGGACATTCGAACGTGTGTGCCTTTGTGTGCGTAGGCCGTCCTGCGGGAGGCGGCTAGCTTGCGCCGACGAAACGAACGTTCGCCGCCTTGTATGGCCGGAGGACCGAGTGTTTAAAAACTTCTGTTGTGCGGATACTCGACACACTTCTCTTGAGCAGTCAGGTTGAACTGACACTCTCTCTCAAGCAGTCATGTTAGACTGATGCACTTTCTCACACAGTCATGTTAGACTGATATAAATACTGTAAATAAATACATATTCCTCGTTCTCGATGAGAAGCAGTCTTCCCCTTCATCAACGTCCTCAGCGCGGATAAGTTGGACGACAGCATGGGCCAGCTACCTTCTAATTCATGCCCGACTCTAATCTTGACAGCGGATCACGAGCGATGGGGTTGAGCCCCCAATCCTGACACCGGTCATACATCGATGATCAGATACAAACTCAGGACAGCCAACATACTTTTTTTATTTATTTCACATACCTCACAGGCTCCAGAAGGAGTATTGCGTGAGGGGGGTGGTACAGATAACAATTGCGGGGCAAAGACATAGTTCTTGTTACATAAATATGAACGAAACGAGAATCAAATAATAATCAAAGAACGCGAAACAAAGAAATATAAAAAGCAAGGAAGGTAAACGAACAGGTGTTAGCTTTTTTGTATACAGTAAAGCAAACAACCTTAGAACAAATGCTTACATAAATAAATAACAATGAAGTTAAAAGTAACAAAACTAAACAGATACTTGTTTTTAGCTAAGTACTAGCCAATTATGCAGTGATTTTTTTGTCTGAAGGTTAATGGGTCATTAATTTCAGCGATGTTATCAGGAACACCATTCCACAGTGCAATCGCATGTGGCAAAGCTGACAAGTTGAATGCATTGGTGTGACGGAAGATGCGTTGGAAACTGAGATGATTATGCAGGCGTCTAAATGTGCGGGAGGGACGAACGAGTGGTAAAGTAGATGGGCGTACGTTATGCATGATTTTGTGCAGAAGACAAAGTAATGCTATATTCCTGCGTGAGTCCAAAGATGAAAGCGACAACGACAGCTTGATGTTAGTTACGCTGGAAAATGGGCTATAATCTCTGGCAATGAAACGTGCAGCACGGTTTTGGATCGACTCGAGAAGATGGATTAGATATGCCCGATGAGGTGACCATATAGAAGCTGCGAATTCGAGCTGCGGTTGCACTAATGTTTGGTAGGCTAGCTTTCTAGTGAGCGAAGGAATATCCGATGCTTTAGCCGTTATTTTCTCAATGTGGGATGACCATGAAAGGCTAGGTGTTAGAATAATTCCAAGGTACTCGTATGAAGATGTGCGAGCGACGATACTATTGCCAAGTTAGTAACTGAAAATGGAGTAGGACTTTTTGCGAGTAAATGTCATCAAATTGCATTTGTTAGTGTTTAGGATCATTTGCCAATCCCAACACCAGTTAGTGACGCATTGAAGGTCACGTTGAAGGGCAATATGATCAGCGGGGGAACCGATTTGACGGTAGATAACGCAGTCATCTGCGACTAGATGAACACTGGACGTAATAATGTTAAATGGCAAGTCATTGATGAAAATCAGGGAGAGTAAGGGTCCAAGGACACTTCCCTGAGGTACGCCTGAAAGGGGAAGAGTACTGGTCAATGACAGTGGACTGCTTTCGAAAAGACAAAAAGTTTCTTATCCAAGAAATTGTTAGTTCGTCAAGGTTTAAGCATGAGAGTTTAGAAATGAGGCGCACGCGAATACGCACGCGATTTACCAGCCTTGCAATCTACCCTTTATGCCGCATTCCGTTTAAAGCCTTCCTGCGTCCTCTGAATTGCTGCCCCTAATTTACGCAGCTTCATCGGAGCAGAAAAAACGACCCTCACACCATACTTGGCCACTACCCTCTAAAAATTATGTGACAGCGCGTGCTCATAAGGCATGACAACAACCTTTTTCCCCCACAACATTTTCTTTGGGCTGTTCCGAACATTTCAGCGCTTTTATAGGGTCGTTTTTTCTGCTCCGATGAAGCTGGGTAAATTAGGGGCAAGGGCGTTACCCTTCAGAATATGGTTCATCTTCTCGTCCTCTGTCATCATTCGATTAACACAGGTGCAGAGATCCGAGACATCCCCAATATTGCTACGGAACATCCACCACAGTGATGCTGCACTGAGGAGGAAGAAGACGACGTGGGCCCCGCTTGATATAGCGTCGCCATTTTAGCCTTCCGTCAGCTTCCCTGTAAATAAATTGTATATAGTATTGGGCTCCAGCTACACGTAACATTAATTTGGTGGAGTTGGACGTTCTGCGTACCCGTCATGGAGCTTCGCAGCGGTCGCAACGGCGACAGTGCAACTTCGGCTCCGGCCGGCGGCACTTCATCTACGCAACCGCCTCCGCGTGCAGCCCGGACCTACGTCGCCGTCTCCCCCCCTCGTGATCCTGGTGTTTTCAACGGAGTCGGCAGTCCTGATGTTGACGACTGGCTCCGCTTATACGAACGTGTCAGCACCAGTCACAAGTGGGATCCGACTATTATGCTTGCGAACGTTCTTTTCTACCTCGACGGAGCTCCACTTGCATGGTTCCAGACTCACGAAGAGATCTCGAGCTGGGATCTCTTCAAAGAGAAGCTCCGCGACCTCTTTGGCAATCCGTTCGGTCGCCAAGTCAATGCCAAGAAAGCCCTTGCCACACATGTACAGACGTCGACCGAATCCTACGTGTCATACATTCTCGACGTCTTGGCCCTTTGTGCCAAGGCTGACCCGACCATGGCTGAGGACAATAAGGTTAATCACGTCCGCTAAGGCATTGCTGGCGACGCCTTCAATTTACTAGTGTTTACGAACGTCACCAGCATCGATGCGATCCTCAAGGAGTGCCGCCGTCTCGAGCATGCTAAAAGCCACCGGGTATCCCAGCACATAACGCGACTTCCCAACACAGCTGCTACGTCATCCTGTGACGACCTCTTCCACCAGCCGTCACGATGTAAGAACTTGACCCGCATCATTCGTCGTGAGGTCGAAGCGGCACAACCGGCGGCCCCTTCATTCACGTCCCCTGATCATTCTCCGGTGACAATCTCCTTGATCCAGGCCGTCGTCCGTCAAGAGTTGTCCAACGTCGGCCTGCAATCCATTCGTTCCATACGCTCGGAACCTCTTTTCCCACGCACGTCCCCACCGCGTTCTTCTTACTCCTCTTACGGACAGCGCAACCCCTCCGAATGGCGAACCGTGGACGACAAGCCGATCTATTTTAACTGCCGACGCATTGGACATGTCGCTCGCCACTGCCACAGCCACTGGACTCCTCCGATACGCTATTCTCCTGATTACCACCCTCGCCCCTCTAGCGCGTCCTTTTCCTTCGCCCCTTATATGCCCGCTCCATCATCTGACCCTGCGACACCTTTTACACGACCCCGCTACTCCCGCTCGCCTTCTCCTTCCCGTCGTCAATCTCGTTCGCCCACGTCACGCCGTGCTCCTTCTCCGACCTACTCGCCGCACCACCGACCGGAAAACTAGACAGTGCAGCTTCTGGAGGTGAAGCTGCAAAAACGACATTGGCTCAAAATCCTCGCTTAACCTTACCCACGAACAAGAATCTTTTGAACGTTCTCGTCGACATTGTTCCTGTGTGCACGTTGATTGACACCGGGGCGCATGTGCCCATTATGAGTGCTGCTCTTCGCCGTCGGCTCAAGAAAGTTCTGACGCCCGCCCCGAACCGATTTGTACAAGTCGCCGACGGAGGGACTGTCGCTATTGTTGGCATGTGCTCTGCCCGACTCACCATTGCTGAGAGACACACCGTCGTTCTCTTCATCGTCATTGAGCATTGCCCTCACGAACTCATTCTCGGTCTGGATTTCCTTGCCAATCATTCGGCCCTCATTGACTGTTCGGCCGGCTCAATTCGCCTTGATTTGCTTCTTCTTGCCGACCCTGCGGACCCACCTCCAAGCCATTTGAGCTGCATTGATTTTATTCGCCTACCGCATAAGTCTGTGACGCACGTCGACTTGTTGTCCTCACCAGCTGTACCTGACGGCAATTACGTGGTCGCTCCGATTCCGGCAGATATACTTACGCATGGTGTTACCGTGCCGCACACTGTGCTGACAATTACTGGCAACCGCACCTGCCTTCCCCTTGTCAATTTCGCGCTAACCGCGCAAGTTCTGCCTCAGGGGATTTCATTGGCTATAATCAGCGCTTTACAGGATGATGAGATCGAGCCATTCACAGTGGAAGATCGTCACAGCTCAGCCCATACCATGACGTCATCACACGGTACTGACGTCGACATCGAGAAGATGGTTTCCTCTGACCTTACACCTGTTCAAGCTGAAGCCCTTTGCCGCGTTCTTGACGGCTATCGCGACATTTTTTACTTTGACAATCGACCCTTAGGTCAAACATCCGTCATGGCCCATCGCATAAACACTGGCGATGCGAACCCTATTCACCGACGTCCATATCGTGTTTCTGCGTCCGAACGAGCTGTTATCCAACAGGAAGTCAAAAAGATGCTTGCAAAGGACATTATCGAGTCTTCCTGTAGTCCCTGGGCTTCTCCCGTCGTACTAGTCAAAAAATAAGGATGGAACGTGGCGTTTTTGTGTAGATTATCGCCACCTGAACAAAATCACCGAAGGGACGTCTACCCTTTGCCACGCATTGATGACGCACTAGACTGCTTGTACGGTGCCACCCATTTTTCTTCTATCGACTTACGGTCCGGCTACTGGCAGATATCCGTCGACGACGCGGACCGAGAGAAGACTGCATTTATTACCCCTGATGGCCTTTATCAGTTCAAGGTGATGCCTTTCGGTCTCTGTAACGCGCCCGCCACTTTCGAACGAATGATGGACTGTTTGCTTCAGGGGTTCAAGTGGTCCACCTGTTTGTGCTATCTGGACGACGAAATCGTTTTGCTGAGAGATTTATTAGCAACGGGCGCGACCGGGTAGCTGTCACAAGCGTTCGGCGAAAGACAGCAACCACGAGCTCATGCCGGTAGCGATGGTGCTGTGGCGCAGGCGGCTACCCTTCTTCGTTACAATCACCCTCCGCAAAAAAAGGCGCCATCCTGGCGGCTTAAGGCGAAGAGACTACTATTGGGTCGTAGTACGGCTTAATGCGAGAGACGTGGACAAGTTCGCCGCCACGATGGCGTAGGTCCGTCGATGGCGTGAGGGGCTCTACGATGTAATTGACGGAGGACGTTTGCTCGAGAACGCGGTAGGGTCCTAGGTATTTTGCAACAAGTTTTGAGGAGAGGCCAGGTGTAGTAGCGGGTACCCGAAGCCATACGAGAGAGCCAGGCAAAAAAGTTGGTGCAGAACGGCCGGCAGGTTGACGGGATTGCTGCTGCCACTGGTCCTCGGTGGAAAAAGAGCGGGCAAGCTGGCCGCATTCCTCGGCATGACGAGCAGCTTCAGATAGCGGACTACTTTCGGACGCGTCATGTGTATATGACAAAATGGTATCGAGAGTAGTAGAAGGTTCTCGTCCGTATAGGAGAAAGTAAGGGGAAAAACGAGTAGTTGCTTGGGTCGCAGTATTGTACGCATACGTCACGAAAGGGAGAACTTGGACCCAGTTTGAATGATCAGAGGCTACGTACATGGAGAGCATATCGCCGAGAGTACGGTTAAAGCGCTCGGTCATGCCGTTAGTTTGCGGATGGTACGCTGTACTGGTGCGGTGAACGATTCGGCATTCGTCGAGTAGTGCCTTCAAAGCATCGGAAAGAAAGGCACGGCCTCTGTCGCTCAGAAGTTCGCGAGGGGCACCGTGGCGAAGAACGAAATGTCGTAACAGAAACGAGGCAACGTCGCGGGCGGTGGCAGTCGGCAGAGCAGCTGTTTCAGCATGGCGGGTCAAGTGATCCACTGCAACAATAATCCAGCGGTTGCATGCTGGAGTGGAGGGTAGCGGTCCGTAGATGTCTATACCAACACGATCAATAGGCCGACGAGGGCAGGGAAGGGGTTGTGACGGGTAGACTTGTCCGGGAGGTAATTTTCGGCGTTGGCACTGAGCGCAGGAGCGAATGAACTTTCTGACGTAATTATACATGCCGCGCCAATAAAATCGGATGCGTAGTCGAGCATAGGTCTTGAAGAGGCCGGCATGTGCGCACTGAGGGTCTGCGTGGAAAGCGTCACAGATAAGGTCACGGAGATGGCGGGGTATCACGAGAAGCCACTTGCGACCGTCAGAGAGATAATTACGACGATAAAGAAGGCCGTCGCGAATGCAGAAGTGGGTAGCCTGGCTGCGAAGAGCGCGAGATGGGGAAGAGGTGGATGGACCAGAAAGGATGCTGATGAGAGCACTGATCCAGGGATCCTTGCGCTGCTCCCACGGCATGTTGCGCAGTACATGAGATGGAACTGTGGGCTCAAGGGCGGATAGGCAAGCGCAGTCAGCGGAGACCGGTGAGCGAGAAAGGGCGTCAGCGTCCGTGTGTTTGCGGCTGTAACGGTAGAGGACGCGGATGTCGTAGTCCTGTAGCTTAAGGGCCCAGCGAGCAAGTCGGCCAGATGGGTCCTTAAGGGCAGACAGCCAACAAAGGGCGTGATGGTCAGTGATGACATCGAAAGGGTAACCATACAAATAAGGACGGAATTTTCCAAGAGCCCAAATAATGGCTAAACACTCTTTCTCTGTAACAGAGTAATTAGCCTCGGCCTTCGTCAGAGTTCGGCTCGCGTAGGCAACGACATATTCATCAAAGCCCGCTTTTCGTTGTGCGAGTACGGCGCCGAGTCCGACGCCGCTGGCATCGGTGTGGACCTCTGTGGGCGCTGCAGGATCGAAGTGGCGGAGGATAGGTGGCGAGGTTAGCAGACGGCGTAATTTCGTGAAGGCGTCATCACAGGCGGGCGACCAAGCGGAAAGTTCTTTGTCGCCACTTAGAAGGGCTGTCAGGGGTGCACTTATGGAAGCGAAATTTCGAATGAAACGTCGGAAGTATGAGCATAAACCAAGAAAACTTTGGAGCTCCTTTAACTTCTTTGGTTGCGGAAAGTCGGTGACAGCGCGGAGCTTGGCTGGATCCGGAAGGACGCCGTCTCGTGATACAACATGGCCAAGAATAGTGAGCTTTCGGGCGCCGAAACGGCATTTTTTTAAGTTAAGTTGAAGTCCCGCGTCAGTAAGGCATTTGAGAACTTGCTCGAAACGGCTGAGATGGGTTCGGAAATCAGCGGAAAAGACAACTACGTCATCTAGGTAGCATAAACATGTGTTCCATTTGAGGCTGCGTAAAATATTATCCATCATTCTCTCAAAAGTGGCTGGAGCGTTGCACAGGCCGAAAGGCATTACGATGAATTCGTACAATCCGTCAGGTGTTACAAATGTTGTTTTAGGTCGATCAGATGGTGCCAAGGGGACTTGCCAGTATCCGGAACGTAAATCCAGCGAAGAAAAGAACTCAGCTCCCTGCAAACAGTCGAGGGCGTCGTCAATGCGCGGTAACGGGAAAACGTCCTTGCGCGTTATCTTGTTCAGACGTCGGTAGTCGACGCAGAATCGAATAGAGCCATCCTTTTTCTTAACGAGGACGACCGGTGATGCCCAGGGACTGTTGGAAGGCTGCACAACGCCACGCTTGAGCATGTCAGCAACCTGGTGGTCAATGACACGGCGCTCAGAGGTGGAAACTCGGTAAGGGCACTGCCGTAAAGGTGCGTGACTGCCGGTATCTATTTGGTGAAAAACGGTCGATGTGCGGCCCAAACCGGAAGCATGGCTGTCGAAAGAAGTGCTGAACCTCTGCAGGACAGCAATAAGCTGGCTTCGTTCTGAAGATGCCATCGTCGATTGAGCAGTGCAAAGCGTCGAGGAGTGACTGATCAACCGCAGAGTCACAAGTAAGTGCGCCAAGGCCCGCAGAAGTAGAAACGGCAGGAGTGTCAAAGATGCAAAAGGTGTCGACCGGTTGAACAAGGCCTAGGCATTCACCATGAGATAAAGCTAAAGGGCAGGCTGTGGGATTGTCTACGACCATTGTCGTTACGCCATTGCGAAGAGTAAGGAGAGCAAAGGGCAGCGGAGAACATCGGCGGCGAATGAACAGCTCAGAGGGCGTAAAGATAACAGTGGCATCAGAAATAGCGGCGCACGACACAGGCACAAGCAGGGAAGAGCGTGGAGGGACGGAATTGTCTTCGGAAACAAAGTTTAACATTGGAAGGGTCGTTGTCGATAGGCTCGACGTCGGGAAGTGCAGAAAGTTCGAGTTCGGCGTGACAACAGTCAATAACGGCGTTATTATTTGCAAGGAAGTCCCAGCCTAATATGATGTCATGGGAACAAGTGGGCAGCACGACGAATTCGACGGTATACAGTAGACCTTGAATGAAGACGCGAGCAGTACAGGCAGCGAGAGGCGTTATATTTTGAGCGTTCGCGGTTCGAACGGAGAAGTCGGAGAGAGGCGTCAAAACCTTTCGTAGTGTGCGGCAGAGTTCGGCGGAAATTACGGATACGGCGGCTCCTGTATCTACAAGTGCCAGGACGGCGATTCCTTCGACAGAGACTTCGATGACGTTGGCTGGAGAGAGACGTGGACTTGGGCATTGCGACGTGGACGCAGTTCGTGCCTCGGGAACTGCGGCCATCAGTTTTCCTGCTCGGTGGACACGGGACGACGCCGCATCGGAGAAAGCGAGCGACGACGGGGAGATGGTGAGCGGCGAGTAGAGGCGGTTGGGCGGTCAGGGGGAAAAGGAAGAGGTAGAAAGGTTGGAAGGCGACGAGGAAAACGGAGCGGGGAAAGGTGGCGCTCGCCGGATGTTCTGAAGAGGAAGCATGCCACGACGACAATGGCGCGCCACGTGACCAGCACCACCGCAAGCAAAACATATTGGGCGGTCATCGAAGGTGCGCCACTGATGGGGGTAAGGCCCGAGTCGCGGTAGAGGATTCGGAAAATGCTGCCGGTCGGGCAGCGGCATAGGAGGAAAATGCCGGCGGTCGTGAAGCGGCATAGATGGCGGAAAAAAGGTCGGTGGTCGATGCATAGAGGGCGGCAGGGGCGCTTGTGGACGAGATCGGGAAACTGCTTCAGCGTAAGTGAGAGGAGCCGTGACTGGTGGCTGCTCAACGGCTGGAGGAACGGCTTGAGAGACTTGTTCCTGAATTAAGTCGCGGATCGTAGGATGCAAAGCAGGGGGTGGTTCCTGGACAGCAGATATCAACGATAGCTGGCGGGCGACCTCGGCGCGAACGCATTCCTGGATTTTTACGAAGAGAGCAGCATGGTTGTCGTCGACTCCAAGGCTTGATAGAGAGCCGGTGGGCGGGGTGGGACGTCGGGTGTGAAGCCGTTGCCTGCGCAACTCGTCGTAACTCTGGCACAATTCTATCACTTCAGCGACAGTGTGAGGACTCTTCGATAATAACATTTGAAATGCGTCGTCCTGAATACCCTTCATTATATGTTTGATCTTCTCCTCCTCTGACATCGACGCATTCGCCCGTTTGCAAAGGTCGACAATGTCCTCAATGTAGCTCGTGAAGTTTTCTCCGGTCTCTTGGGATCGTGTGCGCAAACGTTGTTCTGCACGAAGCTTTCTTACTGCAGGCCGACCGAAAACTTGGGTAAAGTTGGTCTTGAAGACCAACCACGAAGTGAGGTCGGCTTCATGGTTGAGAAACCATAGTTTCGCAACGTCCGTAAGATAAAATGCGACGTTTCTCAACTTGGTAACGTCGTCCCACTGGTTATGGGCACTCACTCGCTCATAAGACGAGATCCAATCTTCAACGTCTTTGTCATCTGTGCCGGAAAAGATGGGGGGATCTCGCTGACGCAAGGCACCGGCACAAACCAAGGTGGCCGGCGCCGTTGGAGGAGCTGGAAGAGTGCGTGCGTCGTCGGGCATGATGGGGGGTAGAGTGCGACTCCGAAGTTCCAGGGTGGTCGAAACACCGCACCTGCTAAGAGATTTATTAGCAACAGGCGCGAACGGGTAGCTGTCACAAGCGTTCGGCGAAAGACAGCAACCACGAGCTCATGCCGGTAGCGATGGTGCTGTGGCGCAGGCGGCTACTCTTCTTCGTTACAGTTTATTCACCCACATTTGACACGCACCTTGACCGTCTTTCAGCGATTATTGACCTGTTCCACCGCGCCGGTCTCCAGTTGAATTCGTCAAAATGTCACTTCGCTCGCCGCCAAATCACTGTCCTTGGACACCTCGCGGACGCCAGAGGCGTGCGACCTATTCCGGACAAAATTCGCACCGTTACGAACTTTCCTGTTCCGAAGTCTACCAAGGACGTTCGTAGTTTCGTAGGGCTGTGCTCTTATTTCAGACGCTTTGTGAAGGATTTTGCGACAATCGCACGTCCTCTTACCGACCTCTTGAAGAAAGACGCCCCATTTTCTTGGAGACCTGACCATGCCGCATCTTTTTCGCAGCTCACTACTCTCCTTACCACGCCTCCAATTCTGGCCCACTTTGACCCGTCTGCCTCAACGGAAGTTCGAACTGATGCCAGTGGTCACGGCATAGGAGCAGTGTTAGCACAACGCCAGCGTGGACATGATCGCGTTATAGCCTATGCCAGCCGACTTCTATCACCCGCTGAGCGCAATTATTCAATCACAGAGCGCGAGTGCCTCGCTCTTGTGTGGGCTGTTGCGAAGTTTCGTCCATACTTGTACGGACGCCCCTTCTGTGTCATCACTGATCACCACGCGCTCTGCTGGCTATCCTGGCTCAAGGACCCCACGGGACGACTCGCTCGCTGGGCGTTACGCCTGCAAGAATATACCTTCTCCGTGGTATATAAGACGGGACGCTTGCACCAGGATGCCGATTGTTTGTCCCGCTACCCCGCCGACGAACCGACTGATGCGGACGCCATCGCTTGCGTTTTCTCTGTGTTCCAGTTGCTCGAAATCAGCAACGAGCAGCGCGGCGATCCTTCCTTACGAGCCCTCATCGACCATCTGTAGTCAACGCCTGGCGACGCCTCTCTCCGGATGTTTCTCCTTAAGGAGGGGACATTATACCGCCGCAATCTCGATCCACACGGCCTTGACCTTCTGCTCGTAATTCCATCACACCTGCGTTCGACTGTCCTCCAACAACTTCACGACGCTCCCTTGGCTGGACACTCGGGCGTCTCGCGCACATACGACCGTTTACGCCGTCGATTCTTTTGGCCGGGTCTCGCCCGCTCCGTGCGGCGCTACGTTGCCGCTTGTGAGCCCTGTCAGCGCCGGAAGAAGACCTCCACACCTCCAGCTGGATGTCTCCAGCCGATCGACATCCCACCGGAACCCTTTTTCCGTGTCGGTCTATACCTTCTTGGACCGTTTCCTCTCTCGGCCTCCGGAAATAAATGGGTAGCCGTCGCTACTGATTATGCTACGCGGTACGCAATCACCAGAGCCCTTCCGACAAGTTGTACTACTGACGTTGCTGACTTTCTGCTCTATGACATCATTTTAGTTCACGGTGCCCCGCGCCAATTACTCACTGACCGTGGCCGCAGCTTTCTGTCGGCAGTCGTCCAGAACATCCTCCGCTCCTGCTCGACGAAGCACAAGTTCAGCCCGTCCTACCACCCACAGACCAACGGTCTCACGGAGCACCTCAACCGGACCATCAGCGACATGCTTTCAAAGTACGTTACGACCGACCACTACGACTGGGATCTTCACTTACCATATGTGACGTTCGCGTATAATTCATCGCGTCACGACACCGCCGGCTATTCCCCATTCTATCTCCTATATGGCCGAGAACCCGCGTTGCCTTTGGACACTTTGTTGCCCTCGGCCACACGTTCGACCACTGAATACGCCCGCGACGCGATCGCACACGCCGACCACGCGCGCCAGCTCACCCGCACCCGTCTCGAGGCCTCACAGGAGCATCAGAGACGCCTCTATGATTGCCACCATCACGACGTGCACTTTACTCCGGGTTCTCTGGTGCTTCTCTGGTCACCCATTCGACGTGTGGGTCTTTCCGAAAAGCTGATGTCGCGCTACACTGCCGCATACCGTGTGGTGCGACAAGTGACCGATGTCACGTATGAAGTCATCCCCGCCGACCTGTCAGCGTCATCGTTGGCTGCAAGTGACATCGTTCACGTGGCGAAACTAAAGCCATACCGGGCACCTTTCACCGCGGATGTGTAGATTAAGCACAGGAACGGTGCTTCTACTGCCGGGGGTGATGCTACGGAACAGCCACCACAGTCAGGCTGCACTGAGGAGAAAGATGACGACGTGGGCCCCGCTTGATATTGTCAGGTGGTGGTGACGTTCAAAAACACAGTACCAATACTGTGAAAGAAAAAACTAACTTTTATTGGGCGAACCTGTGCCCACAAAAACAGGCTACACTTATAGCACAACGATAGCGGCGAACACGGTCGGCGATCGTCGAAAAACTGATCAGCGGGTCAAGCGCGCCGGCTTTTATACAGAGTCATCGAATGTTCCAGACTAATCGTTGGGACCCGCGTGCTTTCCATAAAATTCTACATCATTCGCGTCAGGCGAATAAATCAGATAACACAAGGTTCGGCGATAACAGACTGCGGATAGAAGCATCGATAACTTTCCAGAAACTTCGGATACATGCAAGCGCGTCCCGCGCTGTGCGATAAGATTTGTTAGGTGGCGAAACCTGGTCGCCCCATAAATACACGTGTCAATATGCGTGTCAATATAGCGTCGCCATTTTGGCCTTCCGTTAGCTGCCCTGTAAATAAACTGTATATAGTATTGGGCTCCAGCTACACGTAACAATATGTATTGACTAGTATTGGCTTGTACATTGAAAATGCTGTATTCTTTTCTTCTCTCCATTGCAATTGTGATTGCCTTATGTTGTTGTGAACTGAAACATGCTGTATTTATATCTTCATCTTGGGGTTCGTAACCCCCCCCCCCCCCCCCCACTGTAATGCCGTTGTGGCGCTGTGGGTGTTAAATAAATAGCTGGGGAAAGTCTCGCCCGGTTGCTGTGCTCGCTGGCGTAGACGCTGTTCGGCATGTAGCTTGTGGACAGTGGGGCGGCGAAACACTTCGGCGAAATGTGTCTTGAATGCCAACCAACTCGAAATGCCAGATTCGTGATTCTTAAACCACACATTTAGGACGTCAGCACGGTAAAAAAAAACTCATTCAGTTTAGACTGGTCGTCCCCCTTATTGTGAGCGCTTACACGTTCATAGGAGGACAGCCAGTCTTCGGTGTCATGTTCTCCGGTCCCACAAAAAATGGACGGGTTGTGCTAATGGAGAACGCTGGCGCAAGTGACAGGGGCGGCCACGGGTACAGTCGGTATGTAGGTCGAATTAGTCATGGTGTCAATGGGCAACGTATGATTGCCCAGCTCCAGGGTGACTTGAGGGATTCCAGCAATCTCCACTAAATGTAATGATGTTTAATTAAAGGTGAGAAGCAGCAGATAAACAGCAGCCTAGCATCAGCGAACAGCCCAAGCTCTCTTGCAAATCACAGCCCGGGTCATCGTCATCGTCTCCGAGCTGCTATTGGAAACATGAGGCGCGTCTGCCTCATTACACCAGGCATAAAGATTAACAAAAAGGGATTGGTTAACGGCTAAGCAGAGTGAGCACGAGCACCAACAACCGTCTTCTTTCACATCCTTTGTTGGTGCCTGTCTTTGTCGCTACATGGTAATTGGTTTGCTAAGCTATCCACAACTGGGAACATGCTCCAGCATAGAAAAACACGACTACAGGTACCTGTGTTTCTCATGTTTAAATCTCAATTTTGATGTATTAAATATCATCATCATCAACAACCTGGTTACGCCCACTGCAGGGCAAAGGCCTCTCCCATACTTTTCCAACTACCCCGGTCATGTACTAATTGTGGCCATGCTGTCCCTGCAAGCTTCTTAATCTCATCCGCCCACCTAATTTTCTGCCGCCCCCTGCTACGCTTCCCTTCCTTTGGAATGAAGTCCGTAAACCTTAAAGATCATCGGTCATCTTCCTTCCTGATTAAAAGTCCTGCCTATGCCCATTTCTTTTTCTTGATTTCATATCAAACAAAGCATGACATAAATGATACACTGAGCATCGCAACCATGTAATGTGCACATTCAGTGCCTTTCCGCTTCTTCTTTTGAGGGTGCTCGAGATTTCAGGTTGGGTTGCCTTAAAAGTGTTGGGTAAGCACATCTTCCTTCCAAAGTCAAGCTGCTATAGACGTGCCCTCATTGTTCAGGTTGCGTCTGACGATGAGTGAACAATCTTGTGGCTATAATGTGTGATGTTTTAGGACACACATTGTGCTCAATTCTTAATGATTGTTGACATGATTTGTCACAAATGGTTTTAGTAACATAACTGCACAGGCAATGCAAAATGAGGCTTAGCATATGTTTCCCCTCCGGCATGTGCATGATCACCGATAAAACAGTGATGCAGATCAAGTAGCGCAAGAAATTAATGTTCCCTCTCTTTCTTACAGGCTGCTGTGTTTCAGCTAAATCTGCTTTCCCTGCATCTAGTGACCTCGTCGCTCAAATGGTGCTTGTCAATTTCCGTTACACTGTGACCCACTAATGTTAAATTGTGATGCCACCCCTCTCTTACCTTGTCCTCCTGACCTTTCACTCTGCTGCAAGCTTTTAGATTTTAATGCTGAATTGATTATTACGAAAATTGATGCAACCATATTTTTTGACAGCTACCATGACGGCACTGATTTAGGTGGACTTGAAAGTGAATGAGAAAACAAAATGGGCATGCCTGACTCATAGTAAAATATTTAGCGCACACAATTGACAAGGACACAGTGAAGGGGGACACACGAGCGCTTGTGTGTCCCCCTTCACTGTGTCCTTGTGAATTGTGCGCGCTAAATATTTTACTATCAATTCGTACCAACTCGTCCAACTATCAGTTCAGCTGCAGGCATGCCTGAGTTCCTGGTGACCAAACCGGCTCAGTGCTAACCTTTAGGTCCTTGCCTCAAGGAAATTGGTCTTAGAGTCGCTGGCTCGTGCACAATTTCTTTGGGATTGCTCCTTGTTATTTTTTATATTGAAGGACCTTATAAGCTCCCTCTGTCTTCACGAAATAAAACCAGCAGGAAGTCAGCATGTTTTGTGTGTGTCTATAATTAAGTCCACGTCCTGTACGTCTTCCTCGCACAGTTTAAAATTTTGCATGACAAGCTGCATAGTTTGTGTACAAAGGGAGTAATCAATATTATGATGAGTACAGCAAGGCAGTGGTCTAGCGGCATAGTGTCGACATCGTGTAGAGAAGGTACTAAGTTAAAAACCTAGAAGTGCCATAAAGTGCACAATCAACCCTTATCCCTCGGTTCCCGCAGCTGCAGAGCACTTGACCACTGCAGTAGTCAGACATGCTGTATAGCGGAGGGTGCCAGGAATTGCGAGATCCAGACAGGCTGCCAATCGAAGTTCCTTGGGCAAGGTGATACATCAAAGGCATCCAAATATTTCTATATTTTGCTATATAACACTTTGTAAAATGAGGAACTTTTCAAGAGTCAAGGTGTTACACACAAAAGAGAATAATTACTAAGTAGTGACCAGTTTGTTTTGTAAGTCAAACAGATTACACGTATTTGACATTGTTTACTAACTCTTGCTTAGCTAGCTCTCCAATACGATAAACATATTGACACGTGTACTTGTTTGTCTTTAGCCGGCGACCCGTTCCACAGCCTAAAGGACCGTTTATAGTCCGACGTAACGCGCGCGCGCGCCCGCGCTCGCGCACGCTACGTTACGTTGGCGAAAACAACTCCTTCTATAGTCCGACGCAGTGCAGCGTCGACGTAATCGGCGGCTCCCAGCGCGCCCCCTATGGCGCCCCGACGCAACGCTCTTAAATTCTTTCAGTTCTCAAACTGCTGAGAGGCGCCTGGCCCCTTTCCGTTGCGCGCCGCGAGAGGGCGTGCACGACGGAGTTAGCCCGGCAAGGCGCAGCGTAGCAGCACGTTTTGCGCAGGTGGCCGCTGTGTGTAGTCGTCGTCTGCTCACGTTTGCGCTCGCACTCGCACTCGCGGTATTTAATGTTTCGTGCATCGCGCTGCCACTCGTATGCACTATGCCACGCTGCTTCGTTCCAGGCTGTAAGAGCGGCTACGACTCCACGCGATCCGTGGACAAGAGACATTTTTTCAAGGCACCTCGCAATGCTGAGCGCCTTCAACAGTGGGAGCGCGCTATACCACGGCTGGACAAAAAGCTTTCAAGCTCGTGTTCTGTCTGCGACCTCCACTTCATCAATGATGACATTTCCAAGGTCTTCGAACACAACATTTGTGGTGATATTGTGGTCATACCGCGCGACAAATGGACGCTGAAAGATGACGCCGTGCCTCGCCTGTTTCCGAACTGCCCAAGTTACCTCTCGAAACCCACACGGAAGCGCAGAGCACCAGCTCCCAGACGATCACCAGCACAACAAAAGCGGCATAAGAAACAAGGTGAGTATGTGGATGCTGCTGTCAGAGCTGCCGACGACGAAGCGAGCTTGCCTACCGATGACAGCATGCCGGCGGAGAATGTCTTTCAAGTGCTCAGTCGCATGGCGAAAGAGGGACGAAAAATTCGAGGTTGGTCCCTTGACGTTGTTAAGGCAACGGTCGTTTTGTACAAGCTCGGGATAAGAAAGAATATCCCGCATGTAGAAATGTCTGTGGTGTTGTCAGACAGCCTTAATTTAATTGTCAGCGCAGATGGTCGAGTTGTGCCACGCAGTGTGTATGCCGGGAAGCAGACCACTTAGTTCAAGTGTATGGAAGACATCACATGCCTCGTGCTATATGTGGAACAGCTGAAGCTGTGTAAGGGCTGTCCTGCAAAGAAGTACCCAAAAATCTCTTCGTCAGTGGTGGCAACAAAGCATGGTGAAACGTGGAGGCGCAACACATGCACGGTATTGAGTGTCAATGCTACATGTGCTCAGTGCCGGACTCTCGAGAAGCTTTTCTTGCAGCGGACGAAACAGCAAAAAGATACCAAGAAAAAGCAGGCTGCTCGCTTGAAGTTACTGCGTCGCAAAGCAATTCGTGCAACCTCAAGGCGAGAAAAACTGAAGGAAGAAGTTCTTCTGATGAAGAGGAAGCTTAGTGCAATTACGGAAGAGACAATTGACTGCTCTCTTCATATTCTTCCGGCCAGGCAGCAACTAGCTTTCAAAACAGCTTTCATGGCTGCAAAAGCCAAGTCAAAAAATGGGAGGCGATATGATGATGAATGGCTTATGACATGTTTGTTACTGCAAATCTCAAGCCCGAAGGCCTACACTTTACTTGGTGATATGCAGCTGCTACCACTGCCATCAAAGGCTCGCCTTCGCCAAATAATAGCAGGAATACCATGCAAATATGGATTCAACCAAGTTGCATTGAACAGTGTCAGAAGCCATTTCAGCAACAAAAGTCACTTGACACGGCTAGGAGTATTGCTCCTTGACGAGATAAAGTTGAAGCGAGGTGTCTCCTTCAATAAGGCCTCATGCAGAATGGATGGCTTTATAGACTATGGTGAAGTCATGGCACCAAATGCAAACCACCTTGCTGATCATGCATTGGTACTGATGTTTGTGCCACTGTTCGAAGACTGGGTGCAGCCAATAGCAAGCTTTGCTACAAAAGGAGCGGCTCCTGGGAAAGTTCTTGCTGAACTGGTAATGAGCAGCGTCCTGGAACTGCACAAAAACAATGCGTCAGTGCTGGCTGTGATCAGTGATGGGGCTGGCAACAACAGATCTATGTGGGGCCAGCTTGGAGTGTCAGGAAAAATGGATGCGACATGCCACTTCATTGAGCATCCCTGGGAACCGTCACAAAATATTTACTTTATTTGTGATGTTCCACATATTGTGAAGTGCATACGAAACCACCTGAGGAAGCACACATACGGAATGGTAAGGGAAAAAATTTCCTTATTTTCCGAACAGTTTAACTATTCCTTTTTATTATTTCCAGGCTGGCGACCTTCGCATCAACTTTCAGCATTATGTGACCCTATACGAAACAGAAAAAAAGAAGCATGTACGTGTTGTGCCAAAACTCACTGAAGCACATGTTTCCCCTGACAACCTGCGCAAAATGAGCGTCAGGCTGGCGACACAGGTATAACTTGTTGCTGTCCAAGCATGTTGCCTTTCTGTTCGTAAACTAAAAAAATGCTATCTCTCTTTCTCTTTTTTGCACAGCTCTTTAGCCGTGGAACGTCAATTGGATTGCGTGTGTACAGGGAAGCAAATGTCCCCGCCTTGAAAGACTCTGAAGGGACTGAGACATTCACAAGAATGCTGAACGATGTTTTCGATGCACTCAACGTCAAGCTTCCATGCAGGGGAATCAGGCGTCACTCCAAAGAGATACAGGCAAGTGGCCAAATCTCATCCTGGAGCCTAAGCTTGATCTTACATATGCCGTCGTTTTGCTTGTTATTATCATGAACTGTTGAAACGTTTTCTTTCCAGATCATGAAGCAGTTTCTAGAAGTCTTAAATGTGACTGAACAAAATGCAGTTGACAAAGGTACAAAGCTATTCGCGTCGCAACTAACGACGGAGTCCCTACGCGTCACATTGTTGTCTACGCTGGATATTATCAATTATCTGTTCAACAAGGGAGCGCTTTATGTGCTCACTGCCAAGCTCAACCAAGACCCCTTGGAGGTACCTACCACAATGACCTTGTTTCCCTTTTAATATATAATTTATGGATGTTTTACATATCCACTTTAATGCGTATATTTTTTCTTTCAGCGGCATTTTGGTCTTCCACGATCATTTGGAGGGGATGAGTCGCACCCAACCGTCATGAATTTCTCGCAGATATTTCGTCTGCTGAGCCTCTACACACCCATCAAAACAGCACTGCGTGGAAGTGTACAAGGCGAACCAAATGCTGTACTTGTCAGCGTGGAAGAGGCATTGAACACTGCTCGAGCGGTCCATCGCTTGAACAGAGCTAGCTTGCGAAATGAGATTGAGGCTAGGCTGCTAGCAATTACTTCTGGTCCTTCAAGCTCTCTTGAGCGAATGGACACCGAGCACAGCTATTTCAGAGGCGGTGTAGACGATGCTGTGACATACTACTTATGTGGCTATGTCATACACAAAATGAGCAAGCACACAGAGTGTGAATTGTGCCTGCAGGACATCAGCTCAACTGTTCCACTCGTTGGTTCCGATGCATACTTGACAACATATCGGAGCTTTAAGGAAGGGAGCCTCAAGCATCCAACAATGAAGATGCTACAGTTCGTAAGAATTGCAAATGACTCCGTATCATTTTCCCTTGATCAGGCAGGTCTCTGCGGTGACCTATTTTGGAAAGTCCTGGATGAGCTAGATAAGTGCAGTCTTGCTCGGCTGGGTTGCGATGAGCACATGTGCGCGTTCACGTGCCAGATACTGAACTTTTTCATTGCCACGCGAATGCATTTCTATGCGAGAGATGCGAACCGCCGCCTAGAAACACGAGAGAAAGTAGCCATCGCAAACAAAAAAGCTCGTCTTTTGTAAAGCCACGCGGTAAATTCATAAGCCGTATGCGGCTCCTGTAATAAAAGCTTTTGAACTCGTTGAGAGAAACAAAGATCTTGTCTTATTTCTTTCTCTTTTAGTAGCTAGTTACTAGCCACGGCCGCTGGATAAAAAGCGGCCGTGCTCTAGCAGACGCAAACGACGGCCGCAGTGAAGGGTGGTCCGTCACAGCTTTGGGCGCAAGTGCTTTCCTTGTTCAGTTGGCTAAGTCGTGGCATTTTTTAAACTTCGGAATGGGTACGAAATAAGCTCCAAGTAGATTAATGACGCGCTGTGCATATTTGGCGATTTCAACAAAAATAACGCCACTTGCTAAGCAATCACCAGCGCTTCGCAGCGTAGGGCGCCGAGTACGGCCGGGCTAACAGCGGCCGCCGCGCCACCTGTTGAGTGGAAACGAAAAGGGGCCGTGCATCGACGGCCGCCGCAAGGGGAGTTTGACAACTGAAAAGATCTAGTAACGTTGCCCCGACGGGCCCGGCGCAAATTTGGCTCCTGCTCCATTCGCACGCCGGCGCCGCCGACTGCGTCGACCCACAATGCATTGCGCACGAAGAAAAAGGCGCCAACACAACTCCGCAGACGGCTTTTGCGGACGGCGCGTGACTTGGCGAACCTTCTGCGCATGCTCCGAAGATAGCAGCCTACGGCGCGCGCGTTGAAGTATAGAGGGGATGGCATCTCGGCTGGCGCAGCGCAACCGACGTAGCGTGACTGACCGCGAACGACGCTCGCACGCGCGCCGATAACGTCGGACTATAAACGTGCCTTAATGTTATCGCACAGCGCAGGACGTGCCTGCGTGTATCGGAAGTTTCTGCAATGTTATAGATGGTTCCATGTGCAGTATGGCATCGAACCTTGTGTAATCTGATTGCATGTGTGCGCGACGCGAATAATGTATAACTTTGTGGAAGGCACGCGGGTCTCAGCAATTACTCTGGAACATTCGGCGACTGATGCATAAAAGCCGACGCGCTTGACCCGCTGATCAGATTTTCGACGGTCGCCGAGTGTGTCCGCCGCTATCGTTGTTCTTTGAGCATAGCCTGCTTTGAGGGCACAAGTTCGCACAATAAAACGCTAGTTTCTTAGATGACAGTTTTGCTGCCTTCTTCACTGTCATTGCTACGTGACATCTGGTGGAGGTGCTATAGGTTCATGTACCAGACGCCCCGACAAGTCGTAATCCAAGCCTGGACCACGAAGAAAACACCAACGTCGTCCCGGAACATCGCCGCCGGCTAAAGCAGCTGCCCCTGGAATAAAGACTTTTACCAGAGACGACCAAGAAGATCGTCCAAGAAGACAGCCCTAATGGCAGCCGCAGTGCCCTAAATAGTTCTGCGGCAGCTCAAAGGGTAACCGACGTTCCGCGGTTTCACATTTGAGGACCCGGAAAGCTGGCTAGAGACGTGTGAGAGGGTCGCTACGTTTAACAGCTGGAACATCGACGACAAGCTGCGACACGTCTATTTTGCAATGGAAGATGCGGCCAGGACGTGATTCGAGAATCGAGAAGCCGCCTTAACGACGTGGGACCTGTTCCGAACCGGCTTCCTGCAAACATTCACAAGCGTTGTACGTAAAGAGCGCGCCCAAGCACTACTGGAAACCAGAGTACAGCTTCCCAGTGAGACCATAGCGATCCTCACGGAGGTGATGGCCCGTCTGTTCCGGCACGCCAACCCGGGAATGTCGGAGGAGAAAAATATTCGCTTCCTGATGCGGGGCGTCAAGCAAGAACCTTTCGCCGGACTGATTCGCAACCCGCCGAAGACCGTAGCTGAGTTTTCCGCAGAGGCATCGACGATCGAGAAAACTATGGAAATGCGCACCCGGCAATATAACCGCCAGGTGCTCACGCCACAGTGCGCCATCCAAGGACTGTGTTCCGACGACCTTCAAGAGACCATCAGTGCCATTGCGCGCGAAGAACTGCGCAAGTTCATGCCTTTGTCGCAACCTCAAGTGGCCTCGATCGCCGACATCGTGAAAGATGAGTTTCAGCAATCGCTTGGAGTTCCTGAGGTGCAACCTCAATTACCGCAGCCCCAGCTAGAAGCGATGACCTACGCCGCCATCGCACGCCGTCAAGGTCCCCCTCCGTGACCGCGTCAGGGCCCTGTAACGCCGCAATTTATTTATTTATTACATACTGCTAGCCTGGATGTCAGGCTTTAGGCAGGAGTGGGGTACATAACAATACAGTATATAGGAATACAATGTACATGCAAGTACGGTATTAGAAGAACCTACACAAGACATACAAAGCGAAGTATAAACAATATGCAACGATAATGCGAAGCATCGTTAGCTATTGCAGAATGCACTCAAGGAAGAAGACACCGTCGAACACTCAACCACATTGGCAGGTAGGTTATTTTATGTGCAAGTTGTGATCGGGAAAAATGAGGCTTTTGACACATTTGTTCTGCATAAGAACTCGCTCACCTTCTTTGAATGGAAAGAACGGGTTTGTCGCTGGGTAATTGAATGAAAATATGCAATTTTGTTTATTCCAAGTTGGTTATGGTAAATTAAGTAGAACATTTTAGTCTTTCCTGGTGTTGTCTTACCTGTAGGGTCTCTAAATTGGCTTTTCGCAAAAGGGCTGATGGGGATATTTTCCAACAATAACAATTATATATGAACCTGATGCATTTGCATTGTACATTCTCAAGTTTGGTAATATTGCACTTTGTGTTTTGATCCCAAACAATTGCTGCATATTCTAGAAGTGATCTAATGAATGTCTTGTATCCGAGCAGTATAATTTCTCTAGAGGATTTAATAAGGGTTCTTCCTAAATATCCAAGTTGTTTCATTGCCTTATTTACAGTGTACGTTGTGTGGTCATTCCATTTCAGATCTGATGTAATTATGACTCCTCAGCATTTGCATTTTGGAACCTGAGATAAGGTGTTGTTATAGATGGTGTAGCGGAACTTCAAAGGATTAACTTTGCATGTCACAGTCAAAGCTATTGTTTTTTATAATTAATGCACATTTGCCAAGTTGAGCACCAGGCCTGAATTTCACGTAGTAACATATTTAATTTTTCCTGATCGTCGTGCCACAAAAACTCATGATAAAGTATACAATCATCGGCAAACAGACGTATTTTAATTGATATATTGGCAGCAATATCATTTATAAAAACCAAGAAAAGTAATGGTCCAAGGACGGAGCCCTGAGGAACACCGAACTCTACAGGGGCAGGGTCCGAACTGATTCCATCAATATATACTACTGTTTGATGCCTGAATGATAAGTGTGCCGCTAGCTATGTGAGCAATGTATCCTTTTTCAGAAAAGGTTTGAGTTTCAAAAGCAGTTTTTGGTGGCACACTCTATCAAAAGCTGTCTCGAAATCCAGAAATATCATGTCTATTTGATTACCCGGCCCTGTCTAATGCTGCTGCTAGGTCATGGGCAATATTTAATAATCGCGTTACCGTGGAATGCTTGCGACGGAAACTATGTTGCCGGCTATCAATAATGCAGTTTTCCTCAGCAAAAGTGGAAATATGTGCGAAGATAATGGGCTCGAGTATCTTTGCACATGTACATAATAAGGAAATAGGCCTGTAGGAAGAGACAAGAGACCGGTCGTCGGTTTTATGTATCGGTGCGATTTTAGCATGTTTCCAATCGTTCGGAAGTTCAGCACAAGACAATGATTTATCAGACATCAAGCATAAGTACTTTGCGCACCATTCAGCGTAACGGAGGAGAAAAAAAGCAGGAATGCCGTCAATTCCCGGCGACTTTCTGATATCTAGATTGAGAAGAAGTGTCAGTACACCCTCTTCACTCATAGATTCATTGCAGGAATTTCGTCAAAAGCATTGAATTGTGGAATTACATCGTCATCCCTGGTGAACACGGAACAGAAGTAAAGGTTTAATGCATCCGCTACGGCAATGCCATTTATGATAAGGTTCGAAACGGATTGCTTCTTTGGCGACAAGTGGCGCCAAAATTTTGCCGGCGACGCAACAAGAAACTCTTTTAAACGTACACTTTGATAATGGTCTTTACTTTTTTGATAGCATTCTTGAGAAGTAGTCGCAGTTCAGATAACTGGTGTGCGCCCTCATTGGAAGGGCGTTGTAGATACCGTTTCCTTGCTTTTTTGACTTTACAGCCTACACTGGCTATTTTTTAGTTATCCAAGGCTTGCAGGTACGTTTTACAACCTTTTTGTGCGGAATGAAACATTTTGTGCAGTGCATGACTAAATCATCGAAAAGCAGCCATAACGTATCAACAGATATACCATTGCATTCATATTGGAAAAAACAAAGAATCAACTGTCCAATGCATCGAGTACATCCACATCACTGGCGCAAGAAAAATCGAGCACAAAGGTCTCCGTCTATTTCAGTTTTGAAACTTTCTTCAATACCATTATAAAGGACACTATTTTGTGGTCTGAAATCCCTTCAAAAATGGGCACGCTTGGATTCATACTAATTACTTTGTCATTAACGAGGAATAAATCTAAAGTTGACGCACTAAATTTTACGCACTTCCACCGTGAACATGAGTAGGCAGTTTCACAAATTGCGTTAATCGTATAGCAGAACTATGTCAACAAAGGGCTCCGCATTTGGGAACTCATGAGTCCAATCGACATCCCGAACGTCAGAATCACCTGCCAACAAAATGCTGCAAGATTGGTTTCTATGTTCGCATAGAAATTCATTCAGATTTGACAAAAATGCAGGGCTGCCATTTGGAGGGCGATAAAATCCCGCATTTAGAAGATGAAAATCTTCAATTAGAATAACCTTTACAACAACGCTTTCCATTCCAACAGGGTCAGGTAGTCTGGACACATTCAAGCACTCCTTAAAAAGTATGGCTACGCCACCACCTGGGGAATCTCTGCCGTTACGGTAATTCCATAACCTGCTGGAGTGATTTCGACATCGTTGATACCTCAACGTAACCAAGTTTCAGTTATAATTATGATCTGTGGGCTATGGACCATAACAATACTTACCAGATCTGCTGTTTTGTTAATTATACTATGTGCGTTCACCTTGAGACAACAAAGTGTACGTTTATTTTTTTATTTTTTATTTGTAACATACCTCACAAGGCTCTACATAGGGATTGAGTAAGGGGGGCATAGAATCAAGTACATACAGTCTAGTAACAGTAATAATAAAAGAAAACAGCAGCCTAAAACTCAGAGAAACGTATTAGCTACATAAAGCTCCATATGAGCACAATAAACAGAAACTCTATAAGTTTGTAACGAACGTATAACAGTGCAAGAAAAGGATAGAAAAATAACAGAGAACAGTGAGTGTGATATTATTGATTAACAAGTGTTAAGCGAGTTCAGTGACTGCTTGAATTTTTCACGGTCAGTTTCTGCAACTATGTTGTCGGTGAGGTTGCTCCAGAGCCGAATAGCACGTGGGATTGCAGACGAGTTAAATGCTTCTGTTTTACCATAGATGCGCGTGAAGCTATGATGATTGTATAATCTGTGTGACGTGTGCGATGACGTTTCTAGGTGCAGGGAATGTTTGTTAGTGTGGTGGGCGTATTCATGAAATAATGACAAAAGGGCTATGTCGCGACGATTACTTAGCAGCTGAAGGGAAAGGTGAATCTTTGAGTTACGCTAGAACGGTAGTCATAATTCCGGGAAATGAAACATGCGGCTCTATTTTGGATTGATTCCGGCATGTTAATTAATTTATTTTGGCAAGGTATACCAGACTGGAGCGGCGAACTTAAGTCGAGGGCGAACAAATGTTTGAAATGCCAGTTTGCGGATGAGTGGAGGTAAGTTCCGAAGGTTACGTCGCAGGTAACCCAGTGATCGAGAAGCACTGGCACAGATGGTGGTAATGGCACAGATGATGGTAATCCAACAGGAGAGTCGGGTCACGTCTCCTCAGATGCCAGTGAACGCACGATAGGCACTATTTTCATTTGGGTACTGTTCCACGAAAACATTTCTTTGTCAATGCGAACTTTGTCGTATATCAACTTGACCTTTCCTCTCTGCCTTCTAATGTCAGCCCTATTGTCCCACAAGTATTTTCTTAGTTGCCTCGTGGCTGCCGAGAAGTCTTCAACAGATAGGTTCTTTTCCTTTTTTAACTTGAAACAGTTTTGAACAACGTTCACTTTTTCATGGTGATCAATAAGGTTAAGAATTACTGGTCTTGGTTTAACTGGTTTCTTCCTGCCAATTCTGTGTATCCTTACTACGGAAGATACCTGTACACCTAGTGTAGTGTGTAACAGGCCATTATCTTCCGTAAGTGACGTAGACGTTGCATTGAGGCGCTCAGGAATGCCTAACACAATTAGGTTGTTTCTCCTACTCCTGTCTTCAGTGTCAACTAACTTTCTTTCCATATCAGCGATCGTCGTGCCTACCTCCTTTACTATTGCTGCCGATTCCTCCACCTGCTTAAGCTTTGCCTCAATTTCCCGTCCAGTCTTTCCTGCATGCTCTTCTGACCACCCAGAAGTTGCAGTAGCAGCTCTTCAGTGTTCGGCCCGGGATTAACCTCGACATCACCACAGAGCGTCAGCAATGAAACCAAATATCCTGTACATACAGATACACCGCACAGGCACTTTTAGGGCACGCCACCAGGACCAGACAACAGTTGCTAGTTTTTACTGTGGAAGAATTATTACTGACCTGCGGAAAAAGCAGGAACGGGTTTGTCATGATGTTGACCGGTGGCCCGCTGACATGCCACTTATTCCGTCGTCCGCCGCCGCCGCCGCCACCACCAGCACGCCCACCCGTCGCCCAGCGCACCTACGCGAAGAAGACGGACATTTGGCGAGCCCCCGACCACCGCCCGCTCTGCTATCACTGCGGAGAAGCGGGCCATGTGTACCTCCGATGCCCTTAGGGCCGATTTACGCTCGAGCCGCCCATCGCCGCAAGCCGCACCGCACGGTTGCGGTGGCGCGAAAAATTGCACGTATCCAGCACTTGTGCACAAATTACCATTTACACTGTGTGCACAGTGTATATCTTACACATTGTAAACCGAAATTTGTGCACAAGTGTTTGATACGTGCCATCTTTCGCGCGACCGCACGCGTGCGGTGCGGCTTGCGGCGATGGGCGGCTCGAGCGTAAAATTACCGCGCCTTGGGACTGAGAGGGTTCGCCGTCAACGCGCCGCGTCCACAGCTTGGGGAGCGCCCACGTGACATCGCCGATTACCTAGCCGCCACTCAGTGCAACTCTTGACAACCGTCCCATTCGCCGTCACCAGGCCGCTACCTGACGCCGCAACAACGACCATACACTGGCCCAGCCCGGGGCCGGTCCGTCAGCCCATATCCAGAAAACTAAAAGCAGCAACCGATGGAGGTGCGCTTCCTGTTCGTCCAACTGATGAAGATCCTCCGCCGCCGCCCAAGAGTCTATCCCGACGACATAACAACGACAACACACCACCGTCCCGACGAATTCTGGCAGCAAAGAATACGCCAATGAAAGACGACCGGACGACACGACGTTCGAGACATAGATCAACGTGAAGGTGCCGTGATCCGACGCCAAGACAGTCCGGCAGCAGTGCACTTTGGCATCGCACACTAAATCTACGCCTCTTTCAGATACGCCTACTACCAATACATCGCTGATGCTGCCCGGTGCTCCGGAATTGGCATAGTGGGACGTGTTTCCTGAATCGACGACGAAAGCTGCGCATCACCAGAGGGCAACGGTTCATCGCTGCTACATAAAGACGCTGCAAGAAAGTCATCGTCCACAGTCCGGCAGCAGTGCACTTTGGCATCGCACACTAAATCTACGCCTCTTTCAGGTGAGAAATTTCCAGCTGCATTTGCAGTAGTTAGACTTCGCAAGCTATGCACTGCTGCCGGACGTACTGTTCATGTCTTTGATGCTTTGCTAGTGATTTCATTTGTGTTGGCAAACTATGTCTAAAGATGCGCGCGATACCGCCAAAGCCATAGAAGACTTACGACGTGAATTGAGAAAGGAACTTCGAGATATAAAAGATGCTTTGAAGGAAGTGAAAGATTTTGGAGAAGATATTCAGTCAGTAATGAGGCTAAACGAAGAGCTCAGAGCTGAAAATGATAGACTGCACCGCAGGATAGAGGAGGTTGAGCAATATCAGCGCTCAAATTATCTGGAAATTAAGCGTGTTCCACCTGATGTTGAACCACTTGCTGCAGTTAAGAAAATCGGTGTTCTCATTCAAGAAGACATAACAGCGGATGACGTCGATATCTGTCACAGAGTACCGACTGCTCGTCATGACCAAAGTAACATAATTGTCCGATTTGTGCGCAGAAAACAGAAGGCTGCTGTTTTAAGCAAGTCAAAGAAAGAATCGATAACAAGGATTTGGGCAGCCAGACGTCCTCTGCAGTGTATGTCAATGAACATCTGACGAAACACGGCAAACAGCTTCTCTGGTCAGCTATTCAGAGAAAGAAGGAAATGCGGTGGAAATTTGTTTGGACATCGGGGGGCAATGTCTTTTCACGTAGAAACGAAGGCTCGCCTGTACTGAAAATCAGAAACGCTAACGACCTCGATAAGATGATTGCAGAAGCAGGTGGAACTACTGGAGAATAAACACGGTGTCGGAACACGCCCAAATTTGACAGACGCTCGCAAGTTTCATGAACACTGTTAGAGAAACGCCTAGCGATGATCATCATAACAGCCATTCCTTGAATAGTCTACTTCGGGATGCGCGCAGGCGCATCAAGGCCTTTCATCTTAATACACGCCGCATACGCAACAAGACAGACATGATCCTAGATATCCTTGGCTCCTTTTCATTTAGTTTTGACTTGCTATTATTTTTTTAAACATGGCTATCTGTAGGTGAAGATCCGCCATACTTTGAAAACTGTATTTACAATGGCCTAGTGCGTCCTTTAGGAAGAGAAGGTGGTGTGGCTATTTACGTTAAGCAGTCATTAAAACATGAAGCTATTTCCCAATTTTCTATTATTGACGAGGTTGTCGAGTGTCTTATGATACGCCTAGAAAAAGCATTTGCTGTTGTCGTTTATCGACCACCTTTTGGAACTAAATCTGGATTTGCCTAGTTCATGGAAGACATGCTTGAATATTTGTGTCACACTGGCTTTCCATTTCTGGTAATGGGCGACGTGAATATCGATATGTTATCTCAAGATGCATCGTCACGTCAGTTAACAGTACTAGCGAAATCATTTACTTGCACAAATGTTATTTCTAAGGCAATTCGTATCACTGCGCAGACTGCGACTTTGCTTGATATCTGTTTGACGAACATACACCCGCCGCATTGCGTTGCTGGAGTGTTGGTTGTAGAAGTAAGCGACCAGTTACCTATCTTTTGTACCTTTCCTTCTTCCAATGATAGTCGCGAAGCTAATGAAAAAGTGCGGTCGCGCCAGATCAACGCTCGGACACTAGAAGTATTCCGGCATTATTCCGGACACTAGAAGTATTCCGGCAAGTATTCCAGACCGAGTGGAATCACGTGTTCCGGGAAAAGGATCCTAACTTGGCATACAACGAATTCGTGTCTAAACTGATAAAATGTTGTAATGATGCTTTCCAGGTATCTGTAAGGTACGTAAAACGGCAGGAAATTAGAAAAGTCTGGATAACTAATATCTTACTTTAAAAAATAAAAAAGAAGAATAGCATGTACCATGAATTTGTAAAGACACGCGACATAAATTTATTTATTGAGTTTAAAAAGTACAAAAACCAGCTAAATGGTGAACTAAGGTGTGCTAAGTTCAGATATTATGCGAATTCATTTTGCAAAATAAGTAATGATCCCAGGAGAATTTGGAACGAAGTTAGAAATCTTTCCGGTCGAATAAAACAAAACCACGTCCCTAGCATTCAAGCTAACTCTAGCGGCCTTGGCTACAGAGAGGTTGCAACTGAAATGAACGATTACTTCATTACTAGTTGTGGTTAGGATGAGATATGTGATGACGATGATCCAAGATTATCGATAAATGACCGTGGCTTACCTAACTCCATAGTTTTGCATTCTGTTTCATGTGGTGAGACTGAATTAATAACCAGGATTAAAAACAACTGTGCGGCAGGACATGATGACATCAAACCTATGCCAATAAAATACGTTGCTAATGTGATATCGCCCGCGCTCTCATACATTAATAACTTTATCTACTGGAGTTTTTCCTGAACAACTGAAAATAGCTCGTGTGTGTCCGGTTTTCAAAGGTGGTAGTGACAAAGAAATTGCAAACTATCGGCCAATATCGGTACTTCCGATACTGCCGAAAGTGTTTGAAAAAGCTATTAATATCAGATTACAAAATTTTTTAAGAAGTATAATATCATAAGTGAGGCCCAGTTTGGCTTTCAAAAAGGCAAATCCACCGAGCTTGCATTACTCGATATTAAAAGTGAGATACTAAATAATTTCGAGTCAAAGCTTTACACGCTGGGACTGTTTGTAGATTTCCGTAAAGCATTTGATACCTTGTGTCATTGCGTTCTTCTAGAAAAACTTGGTAATTACGGCGTCCACGGTATTGCCAATAGATTACTACAAAATTACTTGACAGACCGTTACCAATATGTAGTTATTAATCAGGAAACATCCTCGCATGCTTAGGTCAACAAAGGTGTCCCACAAGGATCTATACTCGGTCCACTGTTATTTATAATTTACGTAAATGACCTGTGTCGCATTCCAGATTCTCCTAAAATAATTATGTAAGCCGATGACACTAATATTTTTTTTTTACCGATGCTTCAATTTCTAACCTTGAAGGAAGTGCAAACACCTAAGTAAGCTGTCTTGTTGGCTTAATATCAAGAAGTTACGACTAAGCGTGAGTAAAACTAATTACATATTGTTTGCACCTATCAATAAGCCACGGAATATAAGCTTAAATGTTTGCTTTGAGGGCCAGACGCTTCAGCAAGGTTCAAAAATTTTTGGGCGTATGTTTCCAGGAAGACCTGTCTTGGAATGAACACGTCAATAAATTAGCATTAGAATTAAGCAAAACTGTTGGATGTATGTACAGGTTAAGCCGATTATTACCACTTTGGCTCAAGAAAGCGCTATACTATACGTTATTCTATTCCAAGCTTAGTTACTGCGTGTTGATTTGGGGCACGACAGCACAGAACTATACCACATTACTCACATTACAAAAAAGGTACTACGAATATTTGAGGGATATTATGGTCAGCCGCAAAGTCTCAGCACGCGTCCGCTATTTACAAAACATTTCATATTGCAAGCTAACCAAATCTATTATCTTAAGCTTTTTCTGCATATCCAAAATAATAAACTATACCCCACGTACAGTTCTTCTAGATGTGTTCAATATTGCCACCGGTCACAAAGTATAAGAACACCAAAAATTAGAACTACCTATGGTCGGCAGCATATTCTGCATCAAATACCCAGTCTGCTTAATAAACTTGGCAACATTTTAGACCTAAATAAACAAATTTCCAAAGATAGTCTTAAACAAATTCTTCTTGAAAATTGCATTGAATATGTTTAATTACTCTTTAAGTGTTGATTACAACCTCCATGTGTATTGACTTTTTTTATCTTACTCAATGTACACTGTGTTTTATTTCTTAGCACACATTGTTTTTTTTTTGCTGCTTGTTACAATATGTGTATGCCGATCTGCTTGTTTTCTTTACTCTGTTATATTTGTTTTTGTTTTTTTACAACTAGAGACAATTTAGATTGTTCAATGATTATCTTTTGTCTGCTTATGCCCGCTTGCTGAACTGTATCTCGGAACAAAAGCCTCTGTCAGGCTGTATAGCCTTTCGCTTTTGCTTCGATTTCTGTTGATGTACAGAAATAAATCAATAAATAAACCTCAAACTGAAACGCAAGATGAAGAACCACCGACCTCTACGTGCTCCTCGACGGCCACGCAATCACCGCCTCAGTAGACACAGGAGCCGATTACTCCGTCATGAGTGGACCCATCGCGGGCCAGTTGAAGTTTTACTGCAAAGTTAAGACTGCGTGGAAAGGCCCTCAAATTCGGAGAGCTGCAGGACACCTCATAACGCTGACTGGAATCTGCACGGCAAGAATTACTGTTCATGACCGGACTTACTCTGCCACCTTCGTTATCCTCCAACACTGTTCACGACACGTCATTCTCGGCATGGACTTCCTGAACCAACACGGCGCAGTCATCGACCTGAAATCGAAATCGATAACCCTGTCGGAGGATTAAGCGTTACCGGCGGAGAGCTCTCGAGGTCACCACGCCATGAGTGTGCTCGAAGATCAAGTGAGCAACCCACTGCGCTCCAGCATAATCATTTCCGTCAGCACCGAAACACCCGCTGACATAGAAGGCGTCATCGAGGGTGACCAACGTCTACTACCCGACCGTGAAATTTGTGTCGCAAGAAGGATCGCTGAACCTCACGGAGGAAAGTTCAAGCACGTCAGCAAAAGCACGACAATTGCGTACATCGAGGAAATTGTGGACAGCAGCAATGCGTTTGTCCTCTCGGATTCTGCTACATCTACCCTGATGAATATAGTTCTCGAACCAAACTTCGACATAAATCCAAGTCTCCCAATGAGTAAGCGGCAACAGATCACAAGTCTTCTACGACGATACAAACAGCGTTTTTTTCGGCGACATCGAGGATTCGATAAACACCAGTCGCAAAGCACCACATAATAACTGAAGAGTGCGCTCAACTACTCCGCCAGAGCCCTTACCGAGTTTCGACGCGAGTTTCTGCGTTCCTACGTCTCTGCGTCGATTATCGTCGACTGAACAAGATCACGAAGAACGACGTATACCCCCTCCCACGGACAGACGACGCATTGCATCGACTCTGCAGCGCTCAGTACTCCTCGTCGGCTAGTGGCAAACAGATGTCGACGAGAGAGATCACGAAAACAGCACCTTCATCACGCCAGACGGCCTCTACGAGTTCAAGGTCATGCCATACGGACTGTACTCGGCGCCTGCAACGCTTCAGCGCGTCATGGACCAGTGTTAGCAGGATTGAAGTGGCTGACGTGTCTTGTTTACTTGGATGACATCGTCGTCTTCGCCGGAAATTTCGACGATCACCTTAATCGGCTTGCGACAGTATTAGAGGCCATCAATTCATGAACTCTGAAGCCGGAAAAGTGCCGCTTCGCTTACGATGAGCTTCTGTTCCTAGGCCACGTAATCGGCAAATCTGGTGTCCGCCCCGACCCGCAGAAGACAACTGCCATTGCACAGTTCCCGCAGCCATCTACAAGAAAGCAGTGCGTAGATTCCTTGGCATGTGTGCCTACTACAGGCTCTTCGTCAAGGGCTTTTCACGCTTCGCAGAACCACTAACAGATCTAACCAAATGTGATGTCGAGTTCATGTGGGAAACGCCGCAAGCCGACGCATTTCAGGAACTCAAACGACGCATGCAGCCGCCGCCCGCACTTGCACACTTCGACGAGGACGCCGATACCGAAATCCACACTGACGCCAGTAGCCTAGGCTTCGGTGCCGTCCTAGTCCAAAGGAAAGACGGACTTGAACGGGTGATATCTTATGCAAGCCGGTTACTGTCAAAAGCGGAAGGCAATTATTCTACGACTGAAAAGGAATGCCTCGCCATCATTTGGGCTACAGCAAAATTCCGCCCATACCTATGTGACAGGCCATTCAAAGTAGTCAGCGACCATCACGCGATGCGTTGCTTAAAGGACTCTTCAGGACGGCTGGCGCGGTGGAGCCTAAGACTGCAAGAATATAACGTCACGGTAATCTACAAGTCCGGACGAAAACACTAACGCCGACAGCCTATCACGCACCCCCATCGTTCCCTCGCCGCAAGACGACGAGGACGACGACGCCTTTCTCGGAATAAGCACTGAAGACTTCACTAAACAGCGACGAGCAGACCTGGAGTTGAAAGCCTCGTCGAGTATTTAGAGGGGAACGCCGTTGTCCCTAGGGCATTCAATCGCGGATTCTCTTCGTTCATGCTAGAAAACAACCTGCTCGTGAAGAATAACTTCTCACCAGTCCGCGCCAGCTACCTTCTCCCGGAGATTCACCCGGAGGCTGTCAAGGATGCAGGAAAGGTATTACTGGCCACGTCTGACCGCCGACGTCACCCGTTACGTTAAGACATGCTGAGAATGTCAACGACGCAAGACACCGCCGACAAGACCAGCAGTATTACTCCAGGCGATCGAACCTCTTAAAACTTTCTGTGCGCAAACAAACAGGGACGAAGAGAGAGAAGCGGTTCTTGTTGGGAAGGAGAAAAGGCTAGCGCTATTTTCTGCACCCCATGCAGGAGCACGGCTCAGCACCAGCAGGGTGGAGAGGATGGGATTAAAAAGAGAGAGAGAGGGTAGGAGGGAGAAAGGTAGAGGGTCGTAGAGATGGAAGCGAAGTAATGGCCGCTCAGGAAGCCCGAGGTAGTGGGATGGCCGTTAGGCCATCCGTCTTTGTAGAAATGTCCTATAGTCTAACCGAAAGGCCCGACGAGTCGAGGTACTCGACGACACTTAGGAAGGCTGGTAGCTGATTACGACAGGGGAAGAGGATATCTTCCTGTCGTGAACATGGGAGCCCCAGGCGGTGGAACTCTTGCAGAAGTCGACCGCCGTGCTGCAGGTTAGCAGGGAAGGCCAGCAGGATGTGCTCCAGAGTTTCTGGTTCACCACAGGAGGCACAGGCTGGCGAGGTGGCTTTCCCAAGGCAGTGCCGGCGGGTTGCCGTCCAGTACCAGCCAAATCGCAGTCGGAGCAGCAACGAGGCATCCCTTCGTAGGAGGCCATGCTGTGGAAGAGGCCATGGAGGCCGGCCCAGGGATACCCGTTTGTCCCGGTGGCAGGCGATGATGTGCCAGCGCAGCCTGTGTCTCGAGAAATCTGCGGCCGTTACATCAGGGCTGAGGGGGACGCTTGAGTGGTGGGCACTTTTTGCCAGAGTGTCCGCCTCTTCATTGCCAGGGATCCCCACGTGTGCCGGTAGCCTATGCAGAGATACTGAGCATCCTGCGTCCTAAAGGGCCGTCAGTCTTGAAGAGAGCAGCGCTACCCCAAGGCTAGCCCTGTCAGTGTTCTGCAGCAGAACATCGCCGCCTTGGAGTCGCAGAAGATGGCTGCCGGGGTCGCTGGTAGCTCCTCTGCAAGTAGGTCCACAGCAAGGTGGAGTCCTGCTAACTCTGCAGCGGTAGAACTTGCGTGCCGCCGGAGACGGCACAGCTTGCTTTTTCGTAGGGCCGGTGAACGCAGGCTGCTGTGGATGAGCCAGTCTCCGGTATCACGGATCCATCGACGAAGATGTGAAGGTGGTCCCCAAGTCTCTCTTGGAGGAGAAAGGCTGCCGTCTCCTGTAGGGCACATGTTGGGGAACGGTTCTTCGAGACACCTGGCAGCTCCGTCGAGATAGGGATTGGTGATCGATGTGGTGGGCGAGGCTGTACAGCGTTTGCAGGCGTGTCCCCTATGACCTCCTTATAGAGGCCACACAGCCGTCCCATGTGTGATGCTGGTCGGGAGCGTAGGCGGGTGAGGAGTGCTTGACCATCTGTGGCATTGTGTAGGCGATCTATGTGCCATAGCCCCTGTTGTAGGAAGAGTAATGACAGGGGCAAGGCACCTGCCTCAGCCAAAGTGGCGGCCACTTGTGAGGTTCGGGGAACGCCAAGACAGAGCCGCATTGCTGACCGATGCTGCAGCTCCAGTTTCCGCAGGCGGGGTGGGGGCAGCGCCACAAGAGGGAGGGCATACAGTAGCCGTGAAGTGATTGCAGCTTCAAATAGCTGAAGGGCCCACCTGGTGGTACAGCCCTGCCCACGGGCAAGGAGCTATGAGATAGCATTGCAGACCCGAAGCGCCTGGGCGCACAGGGCCTTGGTAGCCGGCAGCCAGTTCAGCCGATGGTCAATGCGCAGCCCTAGGTAGGTGACTGCCTTGTTCCATGGAATCTGGACGCCCTCCAACCGCAGCCGGCCAGCTGAGCGGTGGGATGATGCTCTGGGGTGCAGTAGCAAGCCCTCGGTCTTCATGGCAGAGATGGTAAGGCCGATGCTGCACAAGTAGGCAGCCGCAGTGTCCAGGGCTCTCTGTAGGGCCGCACGTGCCTTGCGGATGTGTTGCGGTGGTCCCCGCACCCATAGGGCGATGTCGTCCGCGTATATTGAGGACTGCACGGGGAAGTGATGGTCGATTGGCAGGGCAGCAGGCAACCGTGCTTCGGCCAGGTTGAAAAGGAAGGGGCTCACCACTGACCCCTGTGGCACGCCTGCATGCAGCGACTGGACGGGGGGAGCTCTTCGATTGACCCACACGAACCTCCTTGCCGACCATTTCAGCAGCATATCATATTGACCGCAAATAAAGACGGGGACAGGCGGAAGAGAACACATAAACACGGTGTTATGTGTTCTCTTCCGCGTGTCCCCGTCTTTATTTGCGGTCAATATGATATGCAGTAAACACCAACTAGGCCAAACTGAAGTTCTGACCATTTCAGCAGATCGGGAAGGATTTGTTGGGACTGTTTCGGACGTCAACATCCGGAAATAAGTGGATCGTCGTGGCGGCGTTCTATATCACCCGCTTCGCTGAAACTAAAGCTCTACCGAAAGGCAGCGCAGCCAAAGTGGCAAAATTTTTCTTCGAGAACATCCTGCTACGACATGGCGCCCCAGAAGTCCTCATCACCGACGGAGGAACGGCCTTTAGCGGAGCTCGCCCAAGCCATTCTGCAATACAGCTTGACAACCCACAGGAGGACGACTACCTACCACTCGCAGACGAATGGTCTCACGGAGCGCTTGAATAAGACCCTCTCCGACATGCTAGCAATGTACGTCGACGTCGAACAGAAGACCTGCGATGCCGTTCTACCATACGTAACCTTCGCTTACAGCACGGCGGTGCAAGAAACAACACATTTCACGCCGTTTAAGCTGGTTTACGGCAGGAACCTGACGACAATGCTCGACGCCATGCTGCCGCACGTCACTGACGAAGAGAATCTTGACGTCGCTACCTATCTCCAGCGCACCGAAGAAGCCCGACAGCTCGCCCGCCTACGGATCAAGAATCTTGACGTCGCTACCTATCTCCAGCGCGCCGAAGAAGCCCGACAGCTCGCCCGCCTAGGATCAAGAACCAGCAGCGTGCCGACAGCCGACACTACAACCTCCGACGACGCTATGTCGAGTACCAGCCTGGCGACCGTGTTTGGGTTTGGACCTCGATACGCCGACGAGGACACAGTGAGAAACTATTGCGACGCTATTTCGGACCCTACAAGATCATCCGACGTATTGGTGCACTCGACTACGAGGCCGTGCCAGACGGAATTTCGCATTCCCAGCGGCGCAGCGCGCGATCTGAAATGGTCCACGTGGTGATTCTTAAGCCCTTTTACACACGCTAACAAACTTCCTTATTTGTTGTTTCTTTGCTACGGGTGTTGTTATTACTTTCGTATGTTCGCAGCATCAGGTCGATGCTTTTCAAGAGGAGGGTATTGACACGTGTACTTGTTTGTCTTTATCGGGCGACACGTTTCACCGCCTAACAAATGTTATCGCACAGCGCAGGACGCGCCTGCATGTATCAGAAATTTCTGGAGTGTTATCGATGGTTCCATCCGCTGTCTGTGACCGAACCTTGTGTAATACGAGTGCATGTTTGCGCGACGCGAATAATGTAGAACTTTGTGGAAGACACGGGGGTCCCAGCGATTACTCTGGAACATTCGACGACTGATGTATAAAAACCGACGCGCTTGACCCGCTGATCAGATTTTCGACGATCGCCAAGTGTGTTCGCCGCTATCATTGTTCATTGTTCTTTTGAGTGTAGCCTGCTTTTGAGGGCACAAGTTCGCCCAATAAAACGCGTTTCTTTAATCAGTTTTGGTGCCTTCACCGTCACTGCTACGTGACAATATGCATTCACATATGTTTTCAAACAAAACTATTGTGGCGACATGTTTGTGGTAATGCAGCGCAAGATAAACGCTAGGTTGCGAGACTCTTCGGTAATATTGTTAAATTCGAGTGAGTTGTGACCGATCTTAGCGTTTGGCTGCACTTTACCTGTTTCCTGGCGAGTTCATGGAAGTTCACGTGAACAGGTACCTTTTTCGTGTACTCTAGGAGGTTTTTCTGCGAAGTTATCTTGAAAGCTCTAGGACTAGCATGACACAAGCATGTGAATTGAGAGCAAGTGCACACGATACAGAATAGTTCATTTCCACCTGCCTTCTTTTTTTCATGACTGGATCCCTTGTTAAAAAGTTAGCAATGAACAGATCCACAGCTTCCTGCTCACAGGCAAGTAGGCAGTGGCTGTCTCGGCAATGGTGATATCTCCATCTTGAAGGGGCAGCGCGAAAAGACGATGACAGAAGGCAGGAACACACAGGACAGTGCTGCACTCACAACTAACTTTATTCGAAGGCATACACACACTTATGTACACAACCCTTAGCCACGTGCTCTCCCATCTATGGCGTCATTATCAGTGCGCAGGCAAAAAAAAAAAAACACGCAAACCCATTTAATCTAAGGCTACGCTATGAGGCTGCTTAAAAATTCAAATTCACTATCATGAAAATTTAACGATGACATGCTTAAACAGCGCGACCCTTTTTTCCTGATATAGAAGGCTTCAATAATCTCCCTCGTAGTCTGATTTCGGTTATCATAAACAACGGTTAAATTTGTTAATTTCCTGCTTGGCTGTTGCCTTGGCTCGCTCCCTTGGCAGATCGCTTAATTTCTCAACTCCTTGCGACCCTTGTTTCCAGCTGCCAATTTTTCACAAAAAGTGCTGTACAATTGGGGAATAACCAGATGAGGTGACGGGTGACAGTCATATTGCTTACGAGCTTAAGGGTTATTGCAGGGTTTCATGGTGGACGCTGTCTCGCATTATTTTATTATTGTTTTTCCTCATCTAACCGATATTGCGGGCATGTGGTTCTGAGGATCTGCCAGCATTGCGGCGAGCCGTCACTCGAGGAAATAATGAAGCAAAAGGAAAAGTTAAATGCAACAGGCATTTTCTCCGCCCACAACTCGGTCCACGAGCATACAGACCACCTGACCACGAACCAAATCCCTTTCCTGATAAATACCGCCATCCAAAAGGAGTGAGAAAGGCAGCAAAATGTTGTCTGCCGAATAGCTGTCAAGTCTCAACATTGATTTGGCGGCATTTTAGGAATGTATGAGGAGCGTGCGAAGCCACAGCGTTGATTTGGGTCTGCTGTCTTTGTCCGTCGCTCCTGAGGTATAAGACCACAATATCTTCATGACTGAACACAGCAAGAAAGGCATCCTTTAGATTCTGTGCAGACGTAAACTCTGGAACTATCTTGCCATATATTTATTTATTCAATTACCCTCAAGGCCCTAGGACATTAGAGAAGGAAGTCTGTACAATGTAAATAAAATGGAATACAAAAGCAGCAGAATAGTCGAAATAGAATACAATTGACAACCATAGAAGGAATGCATGTAGTTTATATTATCTGTGAGGACTACATCAGGATAATAAGCTGGATTATGTGCCAGAACCTGCGAGGATTATTGGTAAGCACTGTTGCTAAATAATGACGGAAAGAATTTCAACATGCAGTTATAAGTAGGGTTTGGCATTCAGCAGTGCATTCCTCGATACAAACACTTCTTTTTTTTTTATTTAGACACTCGAGTTGTTTGTCAAACCAAGATGCGACTTTTCTTCCTGGGCCTTCGTTAGAGGTCCTGGATTAGATCTGATGTCCCTGCAAAGTATTTACTCGCGTAATGATCGCACTTTTCTGTAAAAAAATTGACGCAAATTCAGGGGTGTGATGATTACGCGGGGTTAAATTTCCCATGAAAAGAAAATCTCTCTGTCAATGTCAATGATTTTTTGTTCATCCCATGTTTGCGCGGAATGTCAACAGATCAACCAATAGGTGGCTGCCGCTGTAACAGTGCAGGGCACCAAAATAAAAATAGCGGCCAGCGGAGCAAGCCGAATGTGCTGAACGCAATTATTCTTCTCATGAGTACATTACGCGCATTGAAACAGTTTCTTCCATATCAGTAATGAATAATATGGTTACTATTGCAAGTTTGCGGCAATAACGTAGCCATGGGCACTTTGAGGGGACAGAAGCAGAGATGGGGCGCGCTTAGCTGCCAGTGACAGAAATCCATGGCGGGCACGCTGCGGAAACTGCGGCATTTGTCGCCACTACTATCTCATTAATATGGCACACTTACGCCATGGGTGGGCGAATATATGAGCTGTGTTACAAGTGTCGGCGTATGAATAGGGTACACTTCTGAGGAATCAGTGTAAACGTGGCTACTATGGTTGCCGCTAACGACTTGTGTGCCTGCGAGTGCACATGAGAAGAATCGAAAAGCACCTTTTTTTGTTGTTGACCACAACCACTGTAAAGCCTACAAATAATAAAGCCAAGGCAAGCTTGGTTTTAGCTTCTTTTTTCATGGAAGTATGGAAAGTGATGAAAGGAATGAAATGGGGCATCTGCTTAAGAATGTTCGGTGCCTGCAGACCGCTTGGTATGTCTTGAAGAGTCGTTCGCATAGCATTCGACAGCATTCGACAGATGGTAAGTGTGATCATCATTAGCTAGACTTGGCACACGACATACCGCTGTGGCAAGTTCGGGGTGCGATCATTACACGGGAAAGGAAAAAAAATCGAATTTTGACAACAAAATTCAGGGGTGCTATCATTACGCGAGTGCGAACATTATGCAAGTAAATACAGTAATAAGTGACGCCAAACATACACTGCAAACTTGCAAGCAAGCTTCAATAATGGTCATGACACCAATTACAAGCACACATCGTTATCCTGGTAAGACTTCATCTCGTAGTGACTAACCTGAAACAACATTTTGCTTGAGTGCTGTGACGTCAATGCAGTGTTGAGGTCCGTTGCTCCGATGAAGTTTCTGTGCTTTTCTGGCCGTCAGCTGGCCGGGTGCCATGTTGCCAGCTAAATTTCCGGTTTTCGTCCGGTATCAGCAGTGACTGATGTAAACAAGTGAATGCTGCTCACAGGGTAGCAAGGGCTGATAACTCCCTTGATGATGCCACCACATGGTTCGCGGTCTCAACCAGCCACACCAGGCTGGCAGGCCATGGTGGTTTGAAAAATAACCATAGGAGCGGCTTAAACAACATTTTACTTGAGTCATCATCATCATCAGCCTGGTTACGCCCACTGCAGGGCAAAGGCCTCTCCCATACTTCTCCAACAACCCCGGTCATGTACTAATTGTGGCCATGTCGTCCCTGCAAACTTCTCAATCTCATCCGCCCACCTAACTTTCTGCCACCCCCTGCTACGCTTCCCTTCTCTTGGAATCCAGTCCCTAACCCTTACTGACCATCAGTTATCTTCCCTCCTCATTACATGTCCTGCCAATGCCCATTTCTTTTTCTTGATTTCAATTAAGATGTCATTAACTGGCGTTTGTTCCCTCACCCAATCTGCTCTTTTCTTATCCCTTAACATTACACCCATCATTCTTCTTTCCATAGCTCGCTGCGTCGTCCTCAGTTTAAGTAGAACTCTTTTCGTAAGCCTCCAGGTTTCTGCCCCGTAGGAGAGTACTGCTTGCTTGAGTGCTGCACTGTGGATGCGGTGTCGTGGCCCATTTCTCTTAGGAAATTTTGTGTGCTTTTCTACCCGGCTGTCAGCTGACCGAGTCTCATGCTGCCACATGAATTTCCAAGTTTTCGTCAGGTATCCGCAGTAATGGATGCAAAGTGGTTGAATGCTGTTCACAGGATAGGGAGAGTAAGTTGATAAAGATCCCTTTATCATTACCAAACTATCACTATAGTTTGATAATGCCATTGCTTTGTATTCCTCTGTACCACCAGATTTTGTTGCTGCTTTTGTAAGCGGAGCGTGGTAGGGCTAGTCAAACTGCCAAAATGCAGCTTCTTTCCCAATATCATTATTTAGGTGCACACAACCACAAAATTTTATCGACCACGGGATCTCAGAAAAACCTGAATATTTCCAGAGCCTCATTACACAGCCCGGCATTCGCATTTCCAGCCTACACTAGTATATGCAACCAAGATTTTAATGTATGGTTTCAGTGGCTGCTCAGAAAGTCAATGTTTTCCTAGATACCACAGTCTGTGAACTTTTGTAACAGACTGTACGTTCTGTTGTGCACTGATGTAGTGAAATAGATCAAATCTCAAATTAAAACTTACACAGCATGCCACTGCCAAGTTGCTCACTAATTGAAAAGTAGCCTAAAGTGTCCCAAGCTCTCACTCGATGCTTCTGGTGGCATTGGCTGCAGTGAAGCACAACCATTGGCTGTCCTGCATTCCCAGAACCACCATTATGAGAATGCTAAACGTTGCTGCAGATAACAAATAGTTTATTTTGTAACAAAACAGCAGGTGCCTCGCTTGCAACATTTCAGCTGATTGAATGGGCCTTTGCAGAATGTTCAGCCTATAACAGAGCCTGCAAGTCCTGCATATATGCATGTAGCCTGTTAACACTGCATGATACCCTGTCTAAGCAAATCAGCATCACACAATGGGCAATCTCATCACTGCCAAGTGAATCAGCTAAGAAGTGTCAGCTCCTGAATGCTGCTACATGAAAGCAAGGTGCTCGGTCTATAACCAAGAGCAGACACAGAGCAGTCTTTTTGCAGCATCGCATAATTTACAATGCCTGCAGCAAAAAATTGTCAAGCCACAATTTCATAATAAGAGAAGGGACATCCTCAGAACCAATATGAGCATCCTGTCATGAAGCACCGATAAAATGTGTCCGAGCTCTTGCAATTTCCTCAGAAAGTAAAGCACATGTATTCACACACGCACACGAGATGGCTGGCGTTGCAAGGGCAAGGCTGAACCTCAGTGCAAACCACCGTACAGAACCATCGTTCACCGTACGAGCACACACCTGCACGGTCACTAGTCAGATTCAGTTCGCATCCTCTTGCCACCGAGCAGCCAGGAAGCGCCGATAGATGACGGTCACGTAGATGGCTAGAAGCAGCACCACAAAAAGGTCATCCAGCAGACCGAGGATGCCAAAAATTGCCTCTGGAATCATGTCGAGTGGTGAGATGAGGTACATGATAGCGGCTACAAAGCAGAGCACAATGCGCAGTCGGAACATGTACATGATGCCGCCCACCGAGAAGAACTCTGAGCCCGCGTGGCGCAGCAGCGTGGGCAGGTCTCGCAGATGGTCCAGCCACTGGCGAGAGAGACAAGGCAGCAGTTTCACCAAGGCACAAAAACTGGCAAAGAATGTTCAAAACACACGCCATGTGGTGAAGTGGGAAGAGCGCTTTGTCGCAGAATTTATCAGCACAACTAATTACTGGTCATCCAAACCACAAGGCAATCTAGACAATGTACAGTGCTCACGGAATGAAACGCGTCAATTTAGGGCTAACTAATGCCCAGACTTTCGTTTGTACCGGATGCAGTTCGTGTCACATCGACGTAACTTTGGTGTGTACAGTTCAGAGTCAGTCAGAGTCACCTTTAGTGACCAGATTCATAGCGACATGACATGGTACTCTCGAGTTCTCTGCACATATGCTGGGTTCTACCAAATACTCGCTGTCGCGTTTCATTCCGTGAGCACTGTACATTTTTGAACCTTCGAACGAATTCTCAAGTAGAGTAGCGATGAGCAAATACCAAATAGTAACTTCAAATTGAATATCAAATTGAATTAGGAAAAGAAAGCCAAATATCGAATATCAGAAAATTCAAAAGCTGGACATACAATATATCAAAATTAAACACTTACAAATTTTGGTCAAGACAATACGGTGCTGCACATGCTTGGGAGTCTTCTAGCATTGCACAACCAGTATATAAATCAAGCTATTGGTAACATAAAGGTACATAGAAATCAAGATATACAGTACAGTCTGCTCTTACTAAAGCGAACACCAATTTCGTAAGTCAGCACTGATTACAGCTCAGTTCTAATATATGAAGGTCCGGAAAATATTTTTTTATAAATAGAATTTTTCTTGAATAGAATCAAGTGCTTTTTTTCCCCTTGAAACATGAATTAATGACGTTTGAATACCACTGAGATTTTCAGTAGTACAGTGGACCTGTATTTTGCGGCAATCTTTTATTTCTTGCACAGAAAGTTTTTCTTTCCAGCCTTTATCCAAAATACAGAAGGGAAGGGCTAAACAACTTTGCAGCTGTTGGGTTATCATTAAGCCAATCTACGTGACAGATGAAAAGACTGCACATGACTCGATCACCACTCCGCACATAGCCGGTGCCAAAATTAAAGAGCAAGGGGCTGCTCGATTGTCAGGTTCAACGTTATTTTCCACCTGCCAAAGATTTTGGAACCTGGAGGGTCACGGGAAGTTCCATATCCTATAAGCATCCACTGGCAGGACATGGATATCCTAGGAATGTGTTGAATTAGCACGTCCTCTATCTTTCTCTGGCTAGGAAAAAAAATAACAAAGGGAACCGGCCGTCGGTCCTAGTACAGCTTTTTGCCGTCACGCACCACTGCTGGAGTAGGACTACCATCGCTCATGGAAACACAGGCCGCGACTGTATTTGCAGCTGTTAAATGATTGAGCTTTCGACTGTATTTGCGTTGTTTCAAGTATAATCAATACTTTTGTAAACAGGAACCCTGAAGCACTTGTCGCTCTTGGCAACCAGCCCATTTTAGAGTCATGTGTCGTTCACTGCTATTGCTGTTCGATGTGCTCACACGTCATCTGCTGCGCCAATACAAGAGTGCACATTAGCTGAAAACCAATGCATGGAAAATTGTTCTCACTGTTATGTTCGCTTGTCTGAGTTGGTTTTTGAAAACAGTGTTTGCCAGCAGCTAATGTTGAAAGCTTGGGCACTCAAAGAGCCCCAGTGGGTGCTACCATCTACTCGTGTAGCAGACAACACGCAAGCCAGGAGTGCATGCGCTAAATGGCACATAATGTCATTGGACTGCTTCCAAAGCAGTACGTGATCCCGCGTTCCCTTCGTAAAGTTTTTGAGAATTTCATTTGTTGCCATTGAAAGGAAGCCACAGCTGGTGCCAGACAATAAGGAGCTGTGCCGTGCGATTCCACGATTTGAGAGCTTAAGGGGAGATGCAGGTCGAAAAATGGCAATTTTCATAAAAAATGTCAGGTCTCTCTGATCTGGAGAGACCTAGGTCAGCGTCGAAAAAGCGTCACCATCGTTACTGCTGTGTTGTGGGCTGCCATGAACAAGAAGGCCTGAATCCCTACATCAGATTCTACCGTTTTCCTTCAAGGCCTCATGAAGCAGAGCGTTGGGCGCGCTGGGTAAGCAAAATTTCGCACCATGCTGACTGCTTTGTCTGTCTTGAAGCTTGCTTGATTATCTGCATTCTAAAATTCCGTCTTTTGCACCTACAGTCCCAGCAGGCATGGCTGGTGATTCATGATTCGAGACTTGGCCACAGCGACAATTAACAATTTGACTGGTGCGAAGTGGTGAAGTGACCAGGTGTGTGCAAATGACCACAAATGATCGGGCTGATTCGGTGACAATTCACTATCCCCCTGCGAGCAGCACAAATTAGAGAGTTAAATGTGCTCATCCTTGACCTCAAGCCAGCACGTTGAGGCAGCGCAGCAAGGTAGTATTGATTGCAGCACATCAATGTTCGAGCGCTGTCATTGAAAGCTACTTCAAGCAAGCAGCACACGAGCTCGCACTGCAGCGCGATTTGCACGTACGTTACTGCGAGCTCATATGCATTCCATCAGTTATTTATCAGTTGCTAAAGGGATAGATGGCCGATACTACAGTGCAAGCATAACTACTTGTCTAGCGGCATGCAGTCAACAAATATTGCAGGAGGCCCGCCGTTTCACGGAATGTCGAAAGACCACTACCGTAGCGGCGTGTACAATTGTGCACTCGAGCAATTCGTACATCGCGGCATGCTGAAAGACCGCTGCCGTCGCAGCGCGTACCGTTTGCGCTCGAGCAGTTCCGTACAGATGCCTGCTTATCGCTGCTGCGAATTCATTTATAGCAAGCATTTCCTCGCGTTTGAACGCCTGAATCTAGCAGCATGCAAACTTTACCTGAAGCTCAACTTCGTACGCGACTCGCTTTACTTGCGATTGACACCGCGCTAGAACTTCACCGCTTATTTCTTGAATGGCGTAGCATATTTTCTTGCCCTTACGCAGCGTGCCACCCCTAAAAAAATCTTCGCCACCCGATATTCGCTGCAAGCTGTGGTACAACACAACGGAAAGTGGTGGCGGGCCTATATAGTAAACGTGCTTTCCGAAGCAGACGACCGAGCTTGGTACTACCCAGCTCTGGACAGAGGGCACTTTTTATGGATGGATGGATGGATGGATGGAAGGTAGAAGCGTCCCCTTTGAAACGGGGTGATGGCAGTTACCACCATGCTCAGCTTTTTATTTTTGTTTAACTGTGTTGTAAGCTATTCAAATTCACCATTTTCTTTAAATACATCTTCCTACACTTTTAACCTTATGTCATCTGAAGCAGCAGAAGCTTGATGTGGGCGAGTTGGTGTTGGCTATGCATACTTGATGAAAAGAGCGCTACGAAGATGCGGACGAAAGAACATGTACGACAGACAAGGCGCTACTTCCAACTAAATGTTTTTTTGAAGAAACAGAACTTTAAATAGATGCATCCAAGAATGGCCCATCGTGACATCATGACCTCCCTATCTCTTCAGAAAAGCTATCTCTTTTTCTGTAAGCGTCCCTGAAGGGCAACTAATGCACGTGCCTTGGGCCTTTGCAATGTAAAAAGCTTCTAATATCTCCCGTTGCGTTACATTGCAAAGGCCCAGGGCACGTGCATTAGTTGCCCTTCAGTGACGCTTACAGAAAAAGAGATAGCTTTTCTGAAGAGATAGGGAGGTCATGATGTCACGATGGGCCATTCTTGGATGCATCTACTTAAAGTTCTGTTTCTTCAAAAAAACATTCAGTTGGAAGTAGCGCCTTGTCTGTCGTACATGTTGTTCTTTCGTCCGCGTCTTCATAGCGCTCTTTTCATCAAGTATGCATAACCTTATGTCACCTCTCTGCTTTTAAGCCACCAATCCTCCAATCGCCTCTTGCTAATTTCTACCGCATATTTATTTACATGACTATTGTTATCTCTGAACCCGAGGGCCTCGGGAAGTGTGACTGTGCCCGCATCAACATCGGGATGGATACCGGATAGATATTTAGCACCATTTTCGCAGCGCCCCCTGGGCAGTGCAAGAGCCCCATTAGGTTTGTGCAAGGCAGTAGGCCTACGGTTTTTCTCTCCGAGGTCGGCTTTGCCGCGTCACAATCTCCCCGGGAAGTAATAATAAAAATAACATTTCTCCGCCAAAACCAAGCGCTTTCAGTGGATTTCTAAATCACGTGGTGCAATTCCAGCCACGTTACTAGCTGCTAGCGCGCTGCGTGGCCACAATTTGTCTGCTCTTCCTGCGACGCGCAGCTCTCTCGGCATGTTCGCAGGCTTTCAAGCATTTTTCTGCTCCTCGTTTCGATGGATCCCGTGAAGAAACGCAATGTTCGATCTCGAAAGTATCAGTCAAAGCACAAGTTCTAGGGAACTCGCCGCGAAGTCAAGTGGCGTGCAATGGAGACTTCCGCAGCAGCTAAGCCTAACCTCGGTGACGGCAACGCTTCCGACAGTTCAGAGCCGGCCGGCCACTCAAGATTCGTTGACAGCGCAGACGAATTCGCCAGCGCATCGGAGAAAAAGTTGAGAATCTTCGACAATTAAGATAGAAGCGGCGAGGAGACGGCAAGCACCTTTATCTGCGAGATCGGCGTCGCGAACACACTAGTGTTAGATACAGCACCTTTTCCTGAGCCTCCTTCGAGTTCACTGGACCACTTCGAATCGCCATCGCACCTAAAGCGCAGAAATGTATCCACCACATTCCCGAGGTGCAGCACGTCCAAGCAAGTTGGCGTACCCCACCTCATGTGCCTTTATGTGGATCTATTGTCCCATTGCTTGAATCTTCCTGAAGATGAAACGGGAGCCTGGCACAGTTCCAGGTCCCGAGCAAGGATGCTTTCTGGCTCTGAAAGGTCGCTCGAGAACAAACCACCTCCCACCCGCTGAGCGCTTAGCAACCCGGGGGCAACGACGGCTGTAAGTCACCGTGAAGCCCTCGGAACCCCCATCCACCTATTGTGACGGTGCTTGCAAGCCGCGAGGCAACGACGGCTGTAATGCACCGTGAAGCCCTGGGTGCAACCCCCCATCCGCCTTTGTGACCGCAGTTGCAGACCAGAAAGGCAATACCGGAGACAAGTAATTCCTCGGACAAGTGAAGCCCATGGCGCGACCCTCTGAGCTGAATGTGTCTACCCCTGTCAAGTGGGCAAGTTAAGCGCACTTACTGGGAGTGCACTTCGGGACCTTGAGTCACACTTTAGGCAACGAGCTTCTTAACGGAAAAACAGAGTGCACTCCCAGTAAAAAAAAAATGGCAACAGACTAAGAGCACGTTTTTAAAGATGTAAACTAACAAGAGAAAGCTGCTAGAAAGCGATTGTTTATGTAGAATTATATATAAAAACAAACTTCATCTATTTGTCTCAACAAAAAACGAAGACGTTTTTATTATAAATCTGTTGCAAGTCAATCCTGGCCAAGACGAATGCCTAGCAAATCCAAAACAACATGGCGGCGTGCGGCGGGGCGGCAGTTGATCCTGCTAGAACAGAATATGAGCGAGTATGTATGAGCAAAGACGGCGAGTTCGATATTTAGCTACACTGCAAAATGCCACGCACACGGCTCAAAGCACGACCGGCATGGTCAGCACGCTTTCACACCAAAATAAACACGGACTGAATGAACATGGCAGCGCCACAGTGCCGCATCATTCTGGCACCGTTAGTTCCGTACATGGTAAATTCGTTTCTTTATTGTGCTGTTTTGCTTCTCGCTAAACACAAATTATATTGCTAAAAGCTGTTCACTAAGTGAAATGAACTTCTGTATTCTTTTTCTATGCATTACATTTTGCGTCGTTGAAAGCGTTGGCGGCGAGGCTAGGCACTCCTTCAAACCGTTGGCGGCGAGGCTACGTACTCAGCCAGCAAAGTGAGTTCCGTGAACGTACTCCGACTTGAGTGCACTCATATGAGAGTACACTCCGCTGCGACGTTAAGATTTGGGAAAGTGCACTTAAAAACCGAGTACACTCGCCGTAAGTGCACTTAAAGGGACACTAAAGGTTACCAGAAAGTCAAGTTAAAGTGGTAGAGCAATGTTCTAGAACGTCTAAGGCGTCAATATAATCGCGAACAGAGCTTTAGTAACCGAGAAATTGAGGTAAATGCATGACACGATTTGAGACCCCCCAGCGACATTCCGGTACTAAACCGATGACGAAAGGTCTCCCCGTAATTTATGTTACTAATACTCAACTACTCGTATTAAAAATATCATTTCATTCTATTATAAGACGGAAGAAAATGCTACTTGTCTACGTCTACTCGATTCTAACAAAAAATAAGATTTTGACGTTACCCTTCAGTAGTATGGGTGGTCGAAAGGTTTCGATTTCGCTCGACTCTGCGCGCACGACTCTGCGCCGCGCACGCTTTGGAGTTTCAGTACTTTCGTTATCGCGTCGTGCTGTGAGGGTTCTGCTGGCTCGCGAAACTTTCATTTGGAACAAGCAGCGAGAATGCCACGTCCATGTGATGTCGTGGGAAGCCCTCGTTGCTTTCCCGCTCCGGAGAGCCGGTGTCGAGGCCGCCGTCGTAGTACGCAACGACGCCGGCAGTGCGAGCCCTCAGCAGCAGGTCGCGCTCGTCGGTGCTCAAATCACTGAAGTTGAGCCCACCATCGCGAGCCAATCTGTCGGTGTCAGGGTCCATTGCGACGAGCGTCGAAGTTTGCGTCATAGAATGAAGTACCAGTTTATGGGCGTCTTGCGCTGGAGCTTGAGGTATAGTAGCGGCGCCTGGTGGCGGTGCGGGAAACATCTGGGTCGGCTGTGGCGAAGCACGTTTCTAGGCCGAGTTTTGCGTCTATTCGCACTTTTTTATGCCCTGTTGCGAGTGCGGAAAGGCTCGTCACTTCTCACAGACCACGCCGACCACGCTGCGAGCTCGCCGCAGCCTATAGTTTAACGAAAACGGACTTTCCGTGTGCCGTGGGACGTAATGTGGGACGTAATTAGTTTCTCCTTCCGCTGGCCACCATACTCCCGCTTTCGCTCTGCTGTCGGCTCTGTCTTGGCTCTGTTTCTGGCCGTAGCCGTAGCGCCGTCTGCGGACGCCGTTCTACTCACCGATGGCGCAACGTCACTATGAGACCATGATGTCAGTTCTCCTCGATGAGGAGGGCGGGCGATTTGAACTGCGCTAGAGGTACGCGGACGCTTCAGAACGCATTTTCTCTTAAAATAAGTCTCTCCTTGCCACGAAACAAGCGTTTCGAAGTTTCTGTGATGGTATTTCAACAGTCCACGTTGACTTAATAGTAACCTTTAGTGTCCCTTTAACTTGCCCGCTTGACAGGGGTAGGGTGGCTAGAATGGAGAGGTGTGAAGACCAGCCTCCGGAAGCTGGCCCCAAAACGCGTTCCTGCCACGTGAAGGCGCTGCCGGCCGGGGCGCCGTTTAGGGCGCCGTAGTTTCTCGGGTCGTCTGCATACCTCCGAGCGGGAAAATGATTTGGTAGCGCTTAGTTTTTGCGTTTGAATGCGTTAAATCAGACCAGACTTTTTTCTCTACATTGTAGATGCTGAGAGAATTTAATGATGTTTCGCTGCTCTCATTCCACATGGAAACAGCGAGCATCGACTACGCTGCGGACACAGCAACGGTTTTTGCGACCACCTCTTGCCGAGATTAGCGCGCTTATGCCTTACCGAAAATACAGCTCATAGGAATTGCCGCGCAAGGCCGGCGCATTGGAATAACCTTGAATGTGTCGCCCGCACATAAGTCACATATTTGGTATTGTAACATTACTTTAAATGGAGGAAGTTCACGCAATATATCAGCATTGTGGTGAAGAAATTCTAGAAAGTACAAAGCGCTTGCGACTTAATGCATGTTTATTGGAAATAACAGTTATTGCATAACATCACATTTTTGCAAAACGCAGGGCTTAACCTTCTTGGCTTTGTTGTGGATGACACACTGATTTAAGCTTTTGAGAACAAAGTGAATACGTGTTATACAATAAAACCTAGACACCGATCCTGTTAGATCAGTGGAATGCCTCCTACAGCCAATCTGTGGCACATTGGCTGCTAGAAACAAGAAATTCTTGACAACTTTTGCGTGCAGTCGCGTAGTACGTGTTAAATGCACGAGTGAACCTGTCCTCGAGTGGCTGAATGAGGTTGTATAGACATGCTGAGGGATACAGAAGCCCTCCTCCCCCCCCCCCCTTCCCGAGACGCGGTCCCGTATGAGAACAGCAGAAGTCGGTCGAGAATACAAAGCTTGGACCATCTGCCGAAAACCCACACTAAAACCAGCCTCTTCCAGAACACGGAAAAGGTACCTATGGCTAATGATGTCGAAAGCCTTCTCCTGATCGAAGGAGCAAAGAATACCGGGAAGTTTCCTGGTATTTCCCTCCAAGAGAAGGTCCCTCAGTGCTAAACCATGAAGCTGAGTAGAGCGCCCCTGGACACTACATGCCCGGTATGGACTCAAAACAGTGCTGAGCACTGGCGTGAGTCGCGTACACAGGTACTTTGCTATGAGCTTATAATCGCGGTTCAGAAGCGTGATTGGACGCCATGCTCTCAGATCGGAGCTCCTCGACTCGTCCTTACAAAGGAGAGTGATTAGCCCCTCTCATTGAGACGCTGAGTCCCTTCACCGAGTAGCCTGTTCACTAGCGATATGAACGGCTTCACTAACAGTGTTCAAAATTTAACATAAAATTCGACTGTCAGACCATCGGATCCTGGACTGCGATTACGCTTCATAGACTTGAAGGCCGAAAATAGCTCGTCCTCATCTATGGCTGAGTCGCACGCTTGTGGCGGCTCAGCTGGTGAAGAAAACGGAAAGACAGCTGGAGAGGCACACAAGGTCATGTAAAACTGCCTCGCCAGTGCAAGAACTCCACTGGTGAGTCGACTATGCTACCATCACTTGGATCTATTAGGGAAAAGAGAGTTGTGTTCTTCCTTGAAAAATGCTTACGTAGGACGTTTCTGCTGCACCACGCTTCCATTTCCCACAGCTCTGCTCAGGCTGTGGCCCTCAAGCCGTCCCAGCGTCGCTGCAGGAGAATCCGAAGTTCCTTTCGGAGTGAGGCCAGAGCCGAAGCAACACCAGACCCGCCGGACAGTGGCCTCGAGAGCAGGAGGATCGCGTCGGAGACGATTTTAATCTCCCCACGCTCCTCGTGCGCTCGAACCTTGCCCCAAGACCTGAAGCACTCACGCCCTCTGACCTTCACGTCATCCCATTCTGTGCCACTTAGATTCGCTGTGTTGTGAAGCGATCGAAAATTAGGAAACGCGAGAAAAATACAGCTGCACTATACCGACCACGAGAGTTACTTTGCACTGCACCGTGGCCTACGAGACTGACAAGCTCACGGCCACGGTGGAAGAATAAATTTATTCTTCCACCGTGCTCACGGCGCCCCCGCGCTAGCCACCCTACCCGCGCCCCCGACGGAAGCGCCAAATTTGACCCCAGTGGGAGGAACGCGTAGCGGGGCCTCCCTAGGCAATGGCGTACACGGGCGACTACCATTGGCCGAAAATGACGACACCTGAGCGAGCTCGATGATTGGCCGAACAGGGCGTGACCTTGAGACACCGAACGGGTTAAAAGCCAGAGACAGGGAGCATCAGAAAAGCACTCCTTCATTCATCTCTTTCGAGCTTCTTGCCATGGGCCACAGCGTCCGATTTGCTGCTGGCCATCAGTGACTTTATGACTGTTAATGATGTAAATAAACCTCCAGTTTTCATCTCAAGGTCCTCCTCAACCTCGGCCAACTCCCACACTCAACGGCAAAGCCCACTATCAGGGAGACAGCGGTGAGTTTTTCCTCCAGATCCAACACTAGTGAGAGCCGCGGCATGTCTTGCGTGCGGACGGCGCGACCTTTTTATCTATGAGTCGGCCAAAAAACGCACTCCAAGAAAAGTTTACACCCTTTGTAGTGTATATTTGCCACACAACAATAATCGTCATCTGTCTTGCCCGCATTTCCTTTCTTGAAAACGCTGCGCTTGTTACTTTCCTGTCAGGAATGCTATGTCATGCTGATAATGTGCATGCCATTTGTTACTGGAAAGTACCAGGCTCGCCGCGTTACAGAAAGTAAATGTGGACAAGACATGACGATTATTGTTGTGTGGCGAATATACACCCCAAAGGGTACAACTGCTTTTAGAGTGCATAAAGGAGTAGCGTCACTTTTGGAGTTGTGTTGCAACAATGCAGTGTGTACCACGTTTGTTATTTCGTCAATGTATTCGTTGCGGCGTGCATCTCTGGCAGAAGATGCTAACCATGGAGCGCGCCCTTCGGCCAGCACGAGAGAGTTTCGCCGCGAATATCAAGACAGTGGTTGCGGCGCGCGCAATTGCATGGAGCTGGACACAATTAACCTGTCTGATTTTGTGCAGTTCTTGGTTTGCCAAAACCTGTGCACCATGAATTGTTCACTGCCATAACAATGAAAGTGCACCTCGCTGCTACAAAAGCAGTGGCTCATAACTTGGAGTTGGCTCGGAAGGTAACAGCACAGGAAGTGGGTCAGCATGATGACCACAAAGACTCTGAGGGAACAACATATGGCGCAGGTGAAATCTAAAGTTGTGCACTGGATCTAGATACCCTGGCCTGCATTATGTGCAATTTATATATAGATTTCAGAGCTACAACACAAATAAAGAACTTTTATAACTTTAAATTGTGTTTTTCTCAGTTTCATATTTTTGGCCAAACATGGCTTTTGTGCAGGGCATTTGATGTACTTATTGTGGTCCAATCAAGACCAAATTTGGTGTGCACAATCTTTAAGATGTGTAGAATGCACTTATCTACGTTTTAATGCAATCAGTTTATTTTTAAGAATGGAAATGTTCAATACACTTGGGTACTAGCCACTGAAAATGAAGCACCAGATATGAAATTCTCTCAAAATGTTGCCTGTGAAGGGAACACCAATGGTGGTCCTTGTCCGTCTTTCTTGTGTCCGTGGTTTTATTCGCGCTAAGCTACTACTTCAAAAATGTGTTCACAACACCGAGAAAAAGGTTGAGGCTATACTTCAAGCACCCAAACCATCTGACAAGACATCCCTAAGGGCTTTTCCAGGCCTTATTTCATTTGATGACTGCTTTTTGGAGAACAGAGCGATGGTCGTGGTGGAATCAGGGTGTCTACCAAGTTGACATTTCCAAATTCCCTGAGTTTTCCAGGTTTTCCCTGAGGGCTTTTGCAAAATTCCCTGAGTGATGCAGAACTATGTTTTATGTCAAGACGCGCTGAAACCATATCGCCCTATGCTGTCACTCTCTAGTAAGCATATGAAAAAAATTTGAAAAAAAAAACCGACTTAATCCAATTTGAATACTAAGGAGTAGTGTTTATGTTATTCAAAAAAATATAAGGGAGGGGTTATTAAAATGCACAGCAAATAAAATGTCTTCAAAAAAATTTTCAAATCGAGTTGGACATTCTCTAGCACAAATAAAAAGGAGATGCACACAGAAGCAAACATTTTCGAATATGAGCTATTTTTATGAACTGATAGCATGCTCAGTGTCATGCAACTGTCCTGACATACTCTCAGCTCGCACAAGACGCCTCAGTGTTGTGTTTCACTGCTTTAAAGAGTTTATATTGGTTTGGATGAGGGACACCTGCATCTCAGCATCAGCCAACAATTTGATTTTTGAGCGCAGGCTCCTTCAAAGAAGTGGTCGTTCATTCCTCAGTGCGTCGATCCTTTCTGTTCTCGTCCTCCTTTCGCCGCGCGTTCGCCCCACGGACCATTTGAAGAATACTCTTGGTCAATTTACAGTCAACGTCCAATTTTTCAGACCCCCTAGGGGCCGCGAAAACTTCCGAAAAATCAGGCAGTCCGAAAAAATAAATTCATGTCTTTTACTGTCCTTAAGGGCTAAAATCGACACATGTACATCTGAAAAAGCTCTGAATGCCTGTCAGTACACTTATTAGGTATATCGGTGCTCCTACTGTGACAGGTGAGGGCGAGTGCACATGTGTAAAATTAAGAAATACATACAGTGTCCCGCGACAATTGCCCCTTCCTACGCTTGTACGCTTCACCGCGTGACATGACTGTAATGAGGCGAAGCAGACTTTCGGGAAAGAGCATTATGCAATGCGCCGTGCTTTCCGAGCTTCCAAGACAAAATTATTTCTGTCAGCGGAGAAATGAAGAAACACGGCACCGAACGACAAGAATCTTAACAGCGAACCTCGAAGCAGCTAGGCCTACCGTTGCCGCAGCGGTGGCCACGGCTGCCAGCGCATCTGCGTGCGAGAGCACCGGTTCAAGGCGGCGAGGTAATCAAAATGGCAGCGGTGATGGTTTTCATTAATGCCGTCTCGGAGCTGCGATCACGCAAAAGGTTTAGAAAATCGGACGGCGAAGAGTTCTTGCGTCTGAATTTTCAGACGTTATGATACATTGACTCTTTGCGGTACGTGGTGGTGCCGCGAAGCCGTCCGAGTTATCGGGAATCCGGAAAGTCGGTCGTTGACTGTACACTGGCAACTCCTCCAGCCGACGACGATTCGTTACGAGTCCTGTCTGTTTCTCGAGCCAGCATTACCGCGACTTTTGACCCTCTAAAAAAATTACAGCTAATTTTCCCTGATAGAAGCACAAATTCCCTGAGTTTTCCCTGAGTTTTTCCAGACTACTCAAAATCCCTGAGAATTCCCGGTTTTCCCGGTTTTCCCGGTTGGAAGACACCCTGGGAATTGTATAGGCTCCTAGAGAAAAACAAGCCCTGGAAGTGGAAGAGCAAGCATCAAGCCAATTTCGAGGCACTTAAGGAGATGATCCGTGCATCTACAGTGCTCGTTCACTACGACAAGACGAAGCCCCTTCTTTTGTCCATGGACGCATCGCCGTACGTCGTTGATGCCTTCCTCGCTTAGGAAGATGCTGTTTGCCGAGAGGCACCCAATGCATTTGGTTCATGAACACTGGGAAGTGCCGAAAAGAACTACTTCCAGCTCAACAAAGGAAATGTAGCAGTAATCTACGCCATCATAAGTACATAGCTGGCTGGCATGTGGTCATAATAACAGATTGCCAGGCATTGAATGAAATCGTGAGTGAAACGAAGCAAGTACCCCGGGTCTTTTCATCAAGGATGAAGCGATGGTGCCTTAAACTAGCAACGTATGATTACAAGTCGCAGTATAGGCCTGGCCTACTGCACCAAAATACGGGTACTCTAAGCTGACTTCCACTACCGGCAGAAGTTGATGAGCCTTATCCCCCAGGAGACGTGCTCATGTTGGCTACCATGCCCAGGCTCGAGCTTTCACCACGTCAACTAGCACAAATGACTCGAGACGACTCAGTTTTGTCCCAAGTGCTGGAGGCTGCCTCAAACGGTGAAGTCAATAAACTGCCAAAAGAACAGTTTTCATCGTGCCGAAAACTGAAGACTGAGCTTTCAGCACAGGAAGGGTGCCTTGTTAGAGGATTCCGGATGGTAACTTTAACAAAGGCGAGAAACTATTTTCTTAAACTTGCACCTGCAAACCACCACATAATTGTGACCACGAAGGTACTTTTGGTGGCCAGGCATTGATGCAAATACCGAACGGTTCACTAGAAACTGTGCAACTTATTGTCAACACCAAAGGGCACCAGCCAGGGCACCAGTGCCCAAATGGGAACACACAAGAACACCTTGGGACACAGTTCACACAAGACTTTGTTGGTCCCATAGGAGGCAGAATACTGGTTAATTGTTGTGGACGCATACAGCAAATGGTTGGAAGTGTGCTCCATGCGCAATACACAGTCTGGAACATTGATTGAGGAACTCCGGAACCTTTTCGCAGCTTTTGGGCTCCCCAAAAAGCTTGCGATTAATAATGGACCATCCTTCGTTTCAGTAGAAGTTGACAGCTTCCTAAAGAAGAATGTGGTGACCCGAGTAACAAGTGCACTGTATCATGCTACAACGAATGGCCAAGCAGAAAGGATGGTTTTTGAAACAATATGAGCATTAGCCGAAAACAAGGACGAAACATTCGCGTGTAGGCTGGCCCAGTTTTTGCTAAAGCAACACACCACCATCTGCACATCAACGGGCGAAATGCCAGCTGCACTTGTGTTCGGGCATGAGCTGGCTGACACAGCTCTCACGTGCATTCAGCCCCAAGCAAAAGCAAACAAAATGCATACCAACTGCAACAGGGGCACAAAGTCGAGAGTACTCACTGTCGGACAAGCAGTTTCCTTTCGAAACTTTGGAGGGAATCCGATCTGGACGGAGGGAACGGTTTTGAAAAAGCTAGGCCGCAGATCGTGGCCCATTAAAGGCACTAACAGGTTAGTGCGATGACAATGTGACCACATCAAGCCTGGTGCTTTGAGACACCCCACAGAAGATTCAGCGACACAGGATAAGGTCTGTACGCTAACCGCGAGCAATGTCCCACTCCCATTTATGCTTGGGATAAAAGCAGATAACTCCACGTTGTCAGAGGCCACTCTCTCAGGAACGCTGGAGCCTTTGCAATCATCGGTGACCAAACCAGAGATTGGCACTGCCCCTGAGACCGTGCCAAACATGACTGCAAAGTCATGGCCACAGTGGCAACAACACCCTCCGCATCACTACGGCGACTCCATCTGAGAAGGGAGGAAAGTGTTGTGTACAAGCGACGCACCACCGCTCCTCAGTCACTTCATCACCAAGCGCGCGTGTGAATCATCAACAATGGCTTGTTGATTTAGTTGCACTTTGCTGCTGAGGTCTCTTTAGTAGCTGTCAATAGTGAGCCTACAACTGATTACATGATGTAATATGGCATTGCACTTCGGAACAATGATGTAACACCGAATGACCGTACAGGAGCGCTGTGTGACACACAGAGAGCTCGTATTTGTTTGTTCTATGTAACATCATTGTTTCAAAATGTACTGCCATATTAAGTCATGACTAACCAACTAGCCCACCAGTACGTCTTAAGCAATTGATTACAATTATGACAGACATAAAAGTGATATGCACACATCTAGTTACTTCTTCAGGCAGAGGTGCTTGTCAGATATGTTTTCAAGAGAAGAATGTTTGTATGAAAACAAATATTAATTCATATTGCTGAAAAGACACCCCATATAGGCGTGAATTCACGCAATGTTTTCATTTCTTGTTGGTGCTAAAAATGTCCCTGCAAATAGAAGTAGTGTTATGTCATTCATGCCCGTGCCTTAAGAGATGACAGAGGTTTACGGGGGCACACAAGGCAGCAATGCCCATGCATAAAGGCCTGAGGGGCCAATCAGCTGCCCCTTCACTATTTATCCATACCTCTATCAGCATTTAAACAATGTACAACCTGTGGTAAGTGAATACAGGCATGCTTGCTCTCTCAGCAATGGCAACAATCAAGGATGATTGCCTTGAGACTGTTTGCTGCTGTCAACATCATTTACGCATGCGTTCTCTTTTTATTCTTTTCCTGACATAAAAAAGAAGCTTCACAGTCAGTGAGATATAGCAAAGTAATGTTATTTGATTGCGTTGAGCATGGCCCAAATGTCATTAATGTAGTGACATCCTAGCTAGCTAATGCACAGCCACATTAAAAAGAAAGAGAAGTGCATAGGCTAACAAACTGGTGCACAGTACCTGTACTTCATCTGGAAGCAAACCAAGGTTTTCAAGCGACTATAGAGATCTAGATTAAGGGGACACAAGTGTTGAGGCTAGTACATGGGGCCTCAACGATTGCATCCCCCTGATCTAAAGCTCTCTAATAAGATTTGCATTGAGTGTAGTGATCTTGCATGTGAAATGGTTGACGTAGTAAGTCATTTTATATTTGCCTTTCTTAATCAGTAACAGCTTAAACAGGTTTATGAAAATGAAATGAAATGCTGGCTCATATGGTACACAAGACACAAGTAGGGGAGAACATTTGCCATGCCTGCTGTAACACCAATTCCAACATGCAGTAGCTTGTAGGCAATGAATGCATGTTCATTGTGTCAGTGCAATTTGCACCTACCTCTAATGAAAGCCCAGAATGTCTGCAGCGCAGACATTAGTTCATTAGCACCGTGTGTGGGGCAGCACAAGAAAGTAAAGGAATGTGCGCACGAGTGAACCAGGAAAAAAAAGAACCACAATGCCAGATGATACACCAGAGCAGACACTGCAATTGCGTCAAAGGAGTAGCGTACACCATCCCCCTGTCCTGTTGAAAACAATACATAGGGCAAACAGAAAGATGCCTTAATGATCGAACAAGAGAGCCCGCATCATCACTTTCAGGGACCCCTGGCAGCAATCTGGCCTTGCACTGCAAACGTTGCAAAATGAACAAGAAGGGACAAGATAGCTAAGCAAGCGCGTGCACCCCCAAATTTCATGAAGAGCAAGTCCTTAAAAGGAACAACAATAGGCTAACTTAGGAGATTTTTGAGGCATTTGAGATAATTAAAACAGGAGCGCAATGTGTAAGCGTAACGTCAGTTGCCTTAACAAGAAAGGAAGTCACCTTTTTGAGACAGCCTCAGACAGATAACAGAAGAGATATGGCGACTAAATAAATAAGTGTGGGAATTTAATTTAAGAAATCAGCTGACAGTGCAGCTGTGTCCTCGTCTAGTCGTCCATTCTTTTTCAGTGTTCCTTAAGTTATGCTGCAACAATCCTTGATCATATATTGACCATACCAGTTGTTTTGTCGTCTTTATATGTTACGTGCACATGACTTTTTATCAAAAAATGCAAATTTGTCAAGAATCAAAAGGAAGTATCCAGTTTTCACACATTATATGCTCATTATGCCATGCCACTGGTGTTTGCACAAACAGTGTGTACTCAGACACTAACAACAAGCAGCTGAATTTCTTGCACATGCAAGGCACTGACATCCCCGAGTATAAGACTGTATACTTTGCTTAATCTATAGATACGCCTCAGGATTTCTGCTGTTCACACCAATGTCCACATGGCAAAAATTAAGTCCGCCCGAAATTTGCGTTCATGAGAACAGTGCATAAGCGCGCCCACAGTTCACGACAGTGCGCATGTGCTCATGTAACTTTTAAGCTGTTCCTTATATTGCCCTCACTGATTATAAACACCTTCGTAGCACAGAAATAACTTCTGAAAAACACACAAGATACGTGAAGGAGGCAGAAAGGGCCGGAACCAAAACTCGCCTACAACACTTATGCACGGTTCACTTCAGCACATATGCATATTGCATAAAACGAACACTTATACACCTAGCACCACTGTGACACACTGCATGTACACATCACAGTGCACTTACGCTTCGTAAAAGTAAGAACCCTAGCGCTCAAACGTCCTGTCACCAATGTGCATCGCAGCCTGCAAAACAGCTCACACAAAGCAAGAGACAAACAGCACATTACAAATTACTGCGATGACGCGACAATGAAGCTCATCACTACACATTGTGTCACCACTTCTGAACACTGCACAAACTTACAATCATTGTATCAATGAAGCGCGCACACACAACACCTACAAACACCATATGCTGAGGTGGGCGATTGCAAACTTTTCATTTTGGCACGTACCGAACTAGTGTCATGCTTAGAATGCAGGTGTATGGGATGGACTGTGCGTTTGTAATGCACATGCAAAAAACGGCCTAAAACACACGAAATCGGCGGCTTCATTCCTTCTGACCATCGTGTAAACACAACACACATTCGCCTGTTTCCTTTGGCGATCGCACGTACTGACAAGGTCAGGAAGAATACAGCGGCTTGCTGTGTTCGACAGATAGCTTTGCAGGTGCTGAATAGCTCTTTCAATGATCACAATAAACCACACAAAAAACAAACTGCCGCTGCAGCCTAGGGGCCCAGGCCTCACCCTCCACTTTGAACCAGCGCCATGTCTGTGCGGTCGGCGCACGGAGGCAAAAGTTCACGTTTGCCTCTGGTTACGTCATGGCGGCCATTACTGGTGGACCACCTGCTTGTGGTGTGGCATGCGGGGATGGGCAGCTCGAGAGTAAATCGGCCCTAAGCATTTAGTTTATGCATTGCCGATTGCTGATAACAATTCGTGGTGACATTCTAACTTTAGAACACCACACATTTATTTGTCCCCGAAGTGAGAAAGATTGCATTTTTTTTACGGCTCTTGTATGGCTGACACGCAGTCATGATGCGGAGACCACGCTGTGTGAGACCTTTGGAGAATGACAGCATGTTGCAGTTGTTTCGGAAATTCACGTTCTGGCCAACTCAAATGCTTCTATCTCTCACGCAGAACACGATCATGTTGTGCTGGTAGTAAAATATATAACACGCTCTCGAATAAAAATCGCGGCTGCGCTGGCAATTTCTTAATGACAGGTGATTGAAACTGGGTGTTGTCTTGAAAGAGCTATATGTGACAAATTTCATTTTAGAGTGGAGCTCTTTAGCGCCCGTTCCTCCGTTTTGCATCGCCGTCGGCTGTGGCATAACCAAGGTGATCATCTGCGTGCTGCTCTAGCTGCGCACGCTCCTGCTGCCATTTTTCACGTGCGGCACGAGTCTTGTCCTCCAAAGCCAGATCACGTGTTCTCGCCTATCCTCTCGCCCCCTTCCTCTGCGCAGCACTGTTGCGTTGACTCTCGCTGCTACCGTCCACTCCACCCTCGCCGTCCCTATGCCTGCTGTCACAGCACTGCCACGGTGATGGCGGTGGGCACTCCTTGCCGCCTCACGTGTGATCCACGGCTCTTTGCTCCGCTGTCTCCACGTCGTGTGGCTGTACAGCTCTCAGTTGTATCTCTCGCTTCCCCATTTGCGGGGCACATTCTTCAGTGGCATTTGTCGCCTCTGGCAGTGCTTGCGCCTGGCTGTCCTTCTCCCACCTCCACTCTTGCCCTATACGTCCCCTTACCTGGCGCAGTGCCGCTGCAATGACTCGAAAGACAGTTATAGCGTTTCGTCCCCTTATTTCTTATTAGTTTCCACCCCAACCTTGTGTAGCCACATTGAGGCCTGTCTGTGAGTGAATGAGCACGCGACCTCTACTCAATACCCATGTTCCCCACCTTTTTCCTCATCCCACCTCAGAAAAACATTAAATATCAAATGCTAATCTCCCCCCTCCCAGCAACGGTGATGGCGTGATGGCGCGTCGCTGGAGAGCTGGCTCGAGAGCGGCGGATCGCAGTGTGTACTGCCCAATCCGAAACGCAGAACCGCCTCTGTTCGGCACGGCGTGTTCTGTAGGTGGTTGCCTGTTGTTGAAGTAAGGCAGCAGCTGCATTTAAAGATTGCATTACCAAGAAGCGTAATTGTCTGCCCTTTTTTTTTTTTAGATGGACATTTCTAACGGAAATTTGCAGCTATGCATGGGAATGCACCGGGAACAAAAATGGCATTGAAAATCTGGTTTAGTAGAACTTGTTGTTGGGCGAGTTGGTAGACATTAGCGAACATTAGTGGAATAAACTTTAGTTGCAAGTCTGCGCCCGTCCTTGTCCCTCGCTGTCTTTGTGGTTCGTCTGCTCGGGCAGTTAAACAATGTTCGCGAAAATCTGGTTTTCAGACCGAAGTGCTGTCGAATTGTAACATTATTTTTGTAGCATTTTCAAAGTCGAGTTCCTATGTAACGAACTACTGATACAACGACCACTTTTCCACAGAACTATCAAGTTCGTTATCTACAGGTTCGGCTGTAATATGTTCGTAAAAGTGGCTCACCAGTGACAGGCGGCTGTTGAAGTGACATGAATTGCGTCACCATGTTATCTAACATGATCATCATGCCCATTGGTGGCTAATCTGCCTGATCTTCGCACATGCTTTCGCGCTTTCCTAATTACGCCCTGCTTTTGTTGCCATTTTCTTGGTGCGAGTCTTGTTATCATTTCGATCGGTCTTAACAACATGCTGGAACTTTGTACCGACAGAGGCGGCCTCAGCCAATGTGTGGGCACTGTGTGTGTGCGATCCCCGCATAAGGCTGACTGACGTCGAGGAGCACGCGCAGTGACCAAGTTCATTACTGCATCAGCCAGGGCGGCCCATCTACAGCACACTCGGCATTCCTTTGGTGCGGAAGTGACGTGCTCGCTTGGGCTGTGTCCAGCACGAGGGGCTCTGTGGTGCACACGACACTGCGCGTCTCTACACTGAACATATCGAATAGTAGATATTCAATTTGCGCGTCAAATTATTCGAACATTCACTATTCGATTAGATTTGGTAATAGCATTTGAGTATTCGCACACCCCTAATATGCAGCCAAACGCTTGCATTCAACAATTCTGCTTTGCCTCGTGCAATCAAAATTTGGAATAGGCTCCAAGATACTATTGTTAACATATGTGACCTAATAGTTTTCAGAAAAGAGCTAACTTAATTTTTTTTCTTAATCTAATTTTCTTACATTGAATACTGTCTTGTAGAAATTAGCTCGGGAAACAGCAAATGAACACACACAATACGAATTAAAGGTAGCAGTTGTACACTACCTACTCAGGATGCACACTGTCCTTAAAAAAATTTATTGTTAGTCACATGAACACAAGAGTTGTTTTTTCAGCTCCAGAAAAACATAACAGAGCATGTCAGTTGACAGACCCATGCCAAAAATCTGCGCTTGGGTGCTCTAAGAGACATTGAAATCCTTTTTAAGGATTGTGAAGAGGCAGTGGCACACGAGTTGCCTCTGTCCTGCGGTAAGAAGTACATAGCACAGACAGGACGGCATCTCAACTGTTAAGCGAGCATAGTTTAAATGTGAAGAATTACCATGATAGTCATCCGTTCACTGTCATGAAAGCAGATGTGCTCATCTGTTTGGCGATTGTGTGGTTCTGGCAGGCACAGAGATAAAAAATGTGCACAAAGGCACAGGCTATCAATTGGAGTGGTCAAAGTTGTGTAAGCAGCCCGTCTATCAACCTGCTAGATAAAGAACCAGCCTTTTTGGAAAGCTCAGTTTGACATATTTGTTGTATTGTACACAGTACTTAATACAAGATTAATTAATTTAATGTACCCTTAGGTTTTGAATGATTTCTATGAACTGATTAGGTTTTCATGGCTTGGATCCGAGACGGAAGTGGCATATTCTAAATTTGAGCGAATGAGTGTTTTGTACATGACTAATTTTAAAGATGAAGGTGCTTTTGTGAAGTTACGATGAAGGTATCCTAAAATTCGATTAGCATTGTTAATTATATACGAAATGTGGTCTGACCAAGAGAGGTTTGATGTATTGCGAATTCCAAAGTACTTAAATGAGAACACAGTCTCCAAAGAATTATTAGCCATATCGTAAATGAACAAAACAGAATATTCTAGATATGCGCATATGTTTGCATTTCCTTATGTTAAGTTCCATCAAGCATATGTTGCACCATTTGTTAATAGCGTCAAGGTCAGATTGAAGGGTCTTAATATCATCAGCGCAGGGTATTTCTCAATAGACAACACAATCATCGGCTAATAGGTTAATGTATGAGGAAACACAGGAAGGTATGTCATTAACATAAATAAGAAAGAGCAAAAGGGCTAGTACCGTTCCTTGAAGGGACCACAGATCAAACAGCAGTATGCTCAGAATTAACATAATTTGCAGACACAAACTTGGCACGATTAGTAAGAAAGATTTCTAGCCAAAAGAGTACTTAGAGTCTATGTTAAGCTGGCACAGTTTGTAGAGAGAGCAGTTTATGGCATAACTTATGCTTTAGAAAAGTCTAGAAAAATGCAGCCAATTAGAGAAGAACAATCAACGATGGCATGAAGGTGAGTAAAAGATATTGTGTTTCACAAGAATATGAATTGCGAAAACCATGTTGTGATAGTGAAAAAAATGAATTTGATTCGAGAAAGCTAGCAAGGTTTGAAAACAAAATATTGTAACGACGTGGGATCGACGAGTATGCGTAGCAGCACCGCCAAGAAACGCACTTTATCAGTCGTCCAAGGGAACAACAACAACGTCTTCGTTTCCCCCGCTTCACCTAAAAACCCGCGCTACTTCAGCGTCGTCCCCACTGGCGCATACCCGCTGAATTATAGTTCTGCCAAATATAGTTGTGTCATTTGCTCCCCCTTTAGAAAAGATCATAGTCCCGATGATAGAGGCTTGGAAAGCAGCGGTAAAGAACTGTGCAGTCTGGGCAGTCCTCATAGTACGGCTTCATACGCAGCACGTGAACGACCTCAGGTAAATGCCGTCGGCGCTTTGAACAGTGCGAGCTGTCTGGAACGACTTCGTAGTTGACGTCACTGATGCGTCGGAGGACTATGTAGGGCCCGAAGTATTTGCGTAGGAGCTTTTCAGAGAGCCCACGCTGTCGAATAGGTGTCCAGATCCACACTTTGTCGCCGATGTTGTATGTTACGGCTTTGTGCCGAAGATTGTAGCGTCTGGCGTCAATGTCCTGTTGTTCGCGTATTCGCAGACACGCAAGCTGCCTAGCTGCCTCTGCTCAGTGTGTTATCTCTTCAGCACCCGTCTCGTTGTCGTCAAATTCATGAGGGAGCATTGCATCTAATGTTGTTGTAACCTCACGGCCATATACGAGACTGAAGGGCGTCTTGCGAGTGGTCTCTTGACGAGCCGTATTGTACGCGAAGGTGACATAAGGTAAAACCTCGTCCCAGTTCCTATGCTCTACATCTACGTACATGCTGATCATATCAGCCAATGTCCTATTGAGTCGTTCTGTCAGTCCGTTCGTTTGAGGGGGATACGCTGTTGTCTTCCGGTGGGCGGTAGCACTTAGACGTAGAACGATATCTAAAAACTGGGCCATGAACGCAGTAGCTCAGTCCGTGACGACTACTGCGGGAGCGCCATGCCTTAAAACGATGGATTCCAGAAAAAATCGTGCCGCTTCATCTGCTGTTGCCCGTTGCAGGGCACTTGTCTCGGCATATCTAGTGAGATAATCCGTGGCAACGATTATCCACCTATTGCCAGTAGTAGACGTTGGGAAGGGGCCCAGAAAGTCCATGCCTACTTGTGCAAATGGGGTGGCCGGTACGTCAACAGGGTGCAGTAAGCCGGTTGGTTTGACGGATGACGGTTTACGACGTTGGCAATCCAGACATGTCTGCACGTAACGTTTAACGACCGCAGTAAGTCTCGGCCAGTAGTAATTCTGCCGAATCCGTGCCAATATGCAAGTATAGCCCAGGTGCCCAGCAGTCGGCTCGTTGTGGCAGGCGTGTAAGATTTCACGTCGAAGCGGTGATGGAACAACAAGTAAGTAGTTGCTGTCGCTAGGCGAGAAGTTCTTCTTGTAGAGGACGTTGCGACGCAAGCAGTATGATGCCACCCCTCTTGCAAAGAGCCTCGGCACACTGTTGGTTCGTCCTTCGAGGTAATCAATAAGCGGCAGCAATTCAATGTCATCCCGTTGCTGGCGTGAAAGATCGGCAGTATCCACGAGTCCCAGAAAAACCATGTCGTCATTGTCTTGTGCTGCCGGCTCAACAGGAGACCGAGAAAGGCAGTCGGCGTCTGCGTGCCGTTTTCCCGACTTGTATGTAACAACAGAGTCGAATTCTTGGAGTCGAAGACTCCAGCGTGCGAGCCGACCGGAAGGATCTTTCAAATTAATGAGCCAGCAGAGGGAATGGTGGTCACTAACGACGGTGAAAGACCGACCATACAAATACGGACGAAATTTCAGAATTGCCCATACCATTGCGAGGCATTCTTTTTCAGTGGTGGAGTAGTTAGCTTCGGCTCGGGATAGTGTCCTACTGGCGTAAGCAATCACTTTTTCGCTGTCGTCCTGCCATTGTACTAGCACCGCCCCTAGACCGACATTACTAGCGTCTGTATGCAATATCGTCGGGGCTTCCTCATCGAAGTGTGCTAATACGGGAGGCGATTGCATGCGTTGCCGGAGCTCGTGAAATGCCCGCTGCTGGTCTTCGCCCCAAGTAAAAGGCATATCTTCTCGAGTGAGCTGTGTTAACGGCCATGCGATACGCGAGAAATTTGCAATAAATCGCCGGTAATATGCACAGAGTCCCAGAAAACGTCGCACGGCTTTTTTGTCTGATGGAATCGGGAAATTAGCGATGGCGGCAATTTTATCCGGATAAGGTCGGACTCCTTGGCTACTGACGACGTGACCGAGGAACTGGAGCTCATGAAAACCAAAATGGCACTTCTCAGGCTTCAAAGTAAGACCGGCAGAGCGTATCGCTTCAAAAACAGTTTTCAGCCTTCGTAAGTGTTAGTCGAACGTTGCGGAAAAGACAATCACGTCATCCAAGTACACCAGGCATGTTTGCCATTTGAGTCCGGAGAGCACAGTGTCCATTCATTAGACGCTGAAATGTTGCTGGCGCCGAACACAAACCGAAAGGAAGTACCTGAAATTCATAAAGTCCGTCAGGCGTCACAAAGGCTGTTTTCTCACGATCTCTCTCATCCACTTCGATCTGCCAATAACCGCTTTTCAAGTCCATTGAGGAAAAGTAGCACGAGTTTCGCAACCTATCCAAGGAATCATCAATACGTGGCAGTGGACAAACATCCTTCTTTGTGACCTGATTGAGCTTCCGATAGTCTACGCAGAAGCGCAGGCTACCGTCCTTCTTCTTCACTAAAACTACAGGTGATGCCCACGGACTATTAGATGGTCGAATAACGCCATCTTCGAGCATCGTCTTCACTTGTTTTTGTATTGCTTCGCGTTCCTTTGGGGCCACACGATAAGGGTTTTGTCGGATGGGTCTGGCGTCGACATCAGTAATGATGCGGTGTTTGGTAAGTGGCGTTTGACCAACTCTTGACGCAGAGGAGAAACAGCCCTGGTACTGCTTGATGAGCTCAAGCAGACGGTTCCGCTCAACGGCCGTTAACGTCGGATTAACGTCTACAATAGGTGCAGCTGTGTGGATTGTAGAGGCCGACTCCTGCGCTAAGTGGCAGTCTTGTATTTCTGTCACTTCGTCAAAATAGGCGACAGCAGTGCCTCTAACGATGTGTCGGCGCTACATACCAAAATTTGTCACCAAGAGTTCGGCGCTTCCGTCGATTACATGGGTAAGTGCTCTGGCAATGGCCACACCGCCATTCAGTGCTAGCGCACTGATGTGTTCAGCTACTCCAGTCCCACTTTGCAGGCTGTCACAGCGCACCTGTACAAGAGAGCAACTCCGCGGCAAAAGTATGACGTCGTCCGCGGCAATACGTAAGCGAGGTTGTTGTGGCTTCTCATGGGTGACATTATCTGAACTCGTGGCAAATGTAACGCTTCTGTCACGGATGTTAATCACGGCGCCGTATTCCCGTAAGAAATCCATGCCCAATATAAGTTCTTTACAACACTCAGTAAGGATGACGAGGTTGACGACGAAGGTTGAACCGGCGATTAAGAGTCGGGCCGTGCATTTCCCGACAGGTGTCATCAACTGACCTCCGGCGGTTCTTATGTTGGGCCCGTGCCATGGTGTCTTCACCTTCCTCAGTTTGTCAGCGACCTGTAAGCTAAGGATTGAAAAATGGGAGCCAGTGTCAACCAGAGCGGCTATTTCGTGGCCGTCAATGCAAACGATGAGCTCAGCGCTGACGATGTCAGTTACGTCTTTCGTACTTCTATCCGTCGTATTCGTCGTTGTGCTGGGCGTCTTTTTCGTCAATGTCGTCTTCACGTCGTCGTTCGTCGATAACGGGGGATGTGGAGCAGTTAGAGTATTGGCAACCTCACCCCCGGAGGTCGCTGCGGCTAGTTTCCCCGTCGAGGGCTAGGCGATCTGCCCCTAGTGACGTCAGCAAAACTGCGACGAGTCGGCGAATTGTAGCGCGCCGGAGATGGAGAAGGAGAACGTGGTCGGGGCGTCGTCGTATTTGGTGGCTGACTGTTCACAGGAGCGCCGTTGTAAGCGCGTCGACCGTCGTACGGAGAATAAGCATAGTTGGCAGGAAAGCTTGGGTGTTGAGCGGCGCGATAGTTGTTCCATTTGCGGCAAACTCTATAGACGTGTCCAGCTTCACCACAATGGTAGCACACTGGTCGACGGTCGACGGTCGACGATGCGCCGCAAATCGGTTTTCCGACGCTGGTAGTTCGGCTCTCCATGGAGCCAAGGAGTGGCGTGCGCATGTCGAAAATACGGCGTTGTTTGTGCTGGCATGATCGGCGGGGTCGGTAGAGTCGACGAGGGTGACGATGTCGGCTCTATTTGTGGCGTAGGTGGTGTTGTAGCTATAGGAGTCACCGGCGTTGAAGTTGCGTTGAGTGGACGGCGAACAGCTTCCGCATAAGTGAGGCGCCGCAGAACGTTGCCACAGTCTGGCGCTGAAAAAGCTTGCCGGACTTCCTCCCGGACTACATCAGCAATAAAAGATAACGCTGGCGTCGGTTCCGTAGGCGCAACCACAAAGCCGAGCTGCCGAAGCTCTTCTCGCACCACTTCTCGGACAACTTCACGCAGAGACATGTCGTTACTCGCAGCCAGTACGGAAGTGTTCGCCGTCGAGTTGCCCATGTCATGCTGGCGGTATCGTTGATGCAGGGCCCGTTCAATGGCTGTAGCCTCTTTTGTGAACTGTGCCACTGTTGTCAGTGGATTTCTCACAAGGCCGGCAAACAGTTGCTCCTTCACTCCTCGCAGGAGATATCGCAGCTTTCTCTCCTCTGGCATGTCTGGGTCTGCCCTACGGAAAAGACGGGCCATGTCTTCCGAGAACATAGCAACACTCTCATTGGGCTTTTGAACGCGGATTTCAAGGAGACGCTGCGCGTTTTCCCTCCTGTCAATGCTTGAAAAGGTATCCAGCAGCTGTGCGCGGAAGTCGTCCCACGTGGCAAAGCTCCTCTCCCGGTTTACGTACCACGTACGAGCATTGTCCTTCAAATAGAAATAGACACTTGAGAGTTTGTCTGCCGAGCTGGTCTTATGGTTATACTGGGCGACGCGCTCGAACTGGTCTAGCCAATCTTGGACGTCTTCAAAGGCATCACCATGAAAGCTCTCTGGGACCATAGGATTCTGTAGTGTTACTTGCGATGGAGCTGCGGTGGCCATGTTATTTGTAGGAGGCAAACGATTTCTCGAAGTTTCTTGCAGGGGACTGGACTCGGGCGCTAAGCCTAGCAGGCGACGACTGAAGCGGTGGGCCGGTGTTTCGATGCGCGATGGCGATTCCGAGCTCGATCGTCGGCTCCGCGAATGGGTGCCAAGCATGAAGAATACCCCGCACCTCCACCAGTGTAACGACGTGGGATCGACGAGTATGCGTAGCAGCACCGCCAAGAAACGCACTTTATCAGTCGTCCAAGGGAACAACAACGTCTTCTTCGTTTCCCCCGCTTCACCTAAAAACCCGCGCTACCTCAGCATCGTCCCCACTGGCGCATACCCGCTGAATTATAGTTCTGCCAAATATAGTTGTGTCAATATGATCAAATATTTTGCAAGGAATGCTTGTGAGGGAAATGGACTGGCAATTTAATGGTGATTGCTGGTTACCAGACTTGAAAAGTGGATTCACCTTCTTGATCTTCCATTCAAATGGGAGAGATCCAGTGTCCAATAATTGCTGAAATAGCTTGGTTAATATAATTGATGAATACACAATTGTGGCTTTCAAAAACTCTGTGGTACTTTCATCGCAGCCGGGTGAAGAGGAAAGCTTTAATTTGTTAATTACATTTTCTACACCACAACAATTATTTATTATAGGAAACATAATTGTTGTATTTAGTTTCATTATTCATTTGAGTTCTTTATTCCCCAGGGGCCGCTTCTGTTCTTCATTATATATATATATATGGTCGTTTATGTTGAATAAACGGCTTTTTACTTCGGGACAGCTGGAGCCTGACTTCCACCTTCGGTCAATACCACATTGGCGACGAGGATGTCATGAACGTACCCCCAGCCCCGCTGCGCCGTCTGTATCCGCCCACCATGAGCTTCACCGGGCTTGCTCCGCCACCGTTTTTCCTTCCGACGCCCGGCCGTCCGTCATTGCCATGGAAGCAGCGAGAGCAGATGTTCAACGTGTACTTGCTGGCATCCGGAGCCGCCGCATTCAAGCCGGAGCAATGCAAAGCTATTCTTTTGCATTCTTTGAGGCAGAGGGCCAGCGTGTTTATCAGACGCTACATGCAGGGACAAGCGCCGCAGCACCGGCAGCGCCAAGTGCCACAGCACTTGCCGATGACAAGTCTGTCATGGCCCCTCCTGACGAATACGACTCTGCACGGCGATCGCCGCATTACGGCACCAGTTTTCGACGTCACGCAACATTATCATTGAGCGTCATTGCTTTCACCGCCGCAGCCAAAACACAGGTGAGTCCGTTCATTACTTTGTTGCCGCTCTACGGGAGCTAGCATCACATTGTTCGTTTTCCTCGCAAGATGATGCTCTGCGAGATCAATTCGTTGCAGGCGTAACTTCCAATCGCGTACAGGAGAGGTTACTGCTCGAGGGTTCCCATCCTTTCATTCAAGAATTCAGTTCGAATTGCACTTCGGTTTAAGCAGGCGGCAGAAGAGCTAAAGGAGCTTTCTGCTTCGGTCAAAGCAATTTTATTGCGGCAGCGTCGTAAACTATCCTCGCATTCTTAGAAAAAAAAGGAATTCAGAACCGGCAGCCACCTTTGAGCAGAATTTAACGAGGAGCGCAGGCGGCTCACATGCACCGCAGCGGAACCGCCCCCTTGAGTGGAACCGAGAACAGAGTAGCCGCTCCGGTTCGCCACATTGTTTCCGATGCGGCTCGCGGGACCACATCGCGTCAGCACCGCAGTGCCCAGCGCATGGCAAGAATTGTTCGTTTCGCGGTCGCAAGGGCCACTTTCAAAGGGTATGCAACCTCAAGCTAACTCACATACAAGGCCGAGTGTGTGAAGTTGAATTTCATGAAGATGTTTCATCATCTAGCAGTGCTGAGCAAGTTTTGACAGCGCAACGTTCCGCATGTAGCGAAATTCATATTCAAGTGCAAGTCACGAATGTCACTTTGACATTCCTTGTAGATTCAAGGTCGTCTGTTTCAATCCTGTCAAAGCAAGAATTCAGCCGATATTTTCAGAGTGTTCCGCTCCTGCCTGCTCCGCATGTTAGTCTGTTTGACTACTCTCAACGGCCGATTCCTGTGCTAGGTTGTTTCCAAGCAGACGTTCGGTTTAAAGGCCGTACAGCGTCGCTACGTTTTTGTGTTGTTCACCGAGGAACTTGTCTGATCGGTCTTGACGACATTAAAGCCTTGGATCTTCGCACTGAGGGTTCTGCTCTCAAGTGCTTAGACACGTCCGTTGCTGCGCTGGCGACTGTCGTTGACCCGCTGTCATGTTCCATTTCCACACTGTCAAGCACGCAGCCCCGTAACACAGCTCTTCCACCAGCCTTAGCACATGAGTTCAGTTCACTTTTCAGTCCCGAGTTTGGTATTGCTAAGGGGTTCACGCATCGCATCAAGACGCGGCAAGGCGTGCAGCCTGTAACTTCGAAGCTTCGCCGTCTGCTGTATTCTCTCTGGTCACCAGTATCAAATGAGCTTCAGAGGTTGCTGAACTTTGACATAATCGAGCGCATCAATGCTTCTGAATGGGTGTCCCCCATTGTTGTTGTTAACAAGAAAGATGGTAGCATCAGGATATGTGTAGACCTTCGAGAACCGAACAAAGCTATTGTTCCAGACAGTTTCCCATTGCCCCACACAGAGGAGCTGCTTCACGCTTTGGTAGGCGCTACACACTTCTCCAAACTTGCCTTGGCTTCCGCTTACCATCAGGTTCTCTTGCACCCTGACAGCAGGGATCTGACAGCTTTCATCACTCATGCTGGCCTTTTCCGTTTTAAAAGAGTTTGCTTTGGGTTGGTTTCTGCCCCAGCGGCATTTCAGAAGATGATGGCGATAATCCTTGACCACTGCCCTGGCGTGTTGTTCTACATTGATGATGTCATCATTTTTGGCAAAACTGCAGAAAAGCACCTTTCAAACTTGAAGACCATGCTGCAGAAGGTAAAAAACGCAGGTCTGAAACTGAACAACAAATGCCTCTTCGACGTTGCAGAACTTGTGTTTCTAGGGCACAAGGTCACTGCACGTGGCATCTCGCCACTTCCAGAGAAGGTAGACTCCATAGTTAACACACCAGTGCCAACTAATGTTGCCGCTCTTTGTTCGTTCCTGGATCTTGTAGAATACTACTCCAAGCTTGTTCCACACTTGGCACAAGTGGTTGAGCCTATAAGAGTCTTACTTCACAAAAATGAGCCATTAATCTGGTCTGCCAAAGCAGACAGCCGTTTCAGGAAAGTCAAAGAAATGCTTTCATCGAGTACAGTCCTCCACATGTTCGATCCATCACTTCCAGTTATTGTGTCGACCGACGCGTCCAACTGTGGGCTGGGAGCAGCCCTGCAGCAACAAAGTGGCTACGAGCTCCACACGGTTGCTTTCGCATCTCGTACACTGTCGCCTGCGGAGAGAAAATATTCAGTCAGTGAATGAGAAGCTCTTGCGTGCATTTGGGCGTGTGAGCGATGGCACACATACGTTTGGGGTTGCCATTTCACAATTCGAACAGACCACCAGGCACTGGTGTCCTTGCTGTCATCACAAGGACATGGAAGACGCCCACTCCGAATCGCACACTGGAGTGCACAACTGCTTTGCTACAATTTCACTGTTGAATACCGCAAGGGGTCCACAAACACTGTAGCAGATGCACTTTCTCGGCTACAAGCACCTACCTCGGAGGCAGAGATTGCTAAGGAGGAAGAAATTGTCTCGTTTATTGAGCCAGTCTGCATGACAAAGGAGAAGTTCAGGCAGGCTGCCCTCGATGACAGTTGCCTCGAAACCATCAAGTCATTCGTGCTGAGTTCCTGGCCGCCAAAGAAGTCCATGCCAGAAGAGGTGAAACCCTTCTACACCATTCGGGAAGAGCTTTCTGTTGTCGATAACCTACTACTGCGTGGAGAGCGCCTCGTTGTTCCATCCTCCCTCATGGCTCAGATTGTCGGCACCGCGCATGAGACACATCCGGGTATCACGTGCACGAAGGCACGACTGCGTCAGCGGTTCTGGTGGCCACGAATGGATAATCAAGTGAAAACGGCAGTAAAAGCTGCCATATCTGCCTGGAGGCAGATAAGTCCGGCAAAACATCACCAGCACTGCTGCAACCTGTCGAATGGCCTGAGCGACTGTGGCCGAAGCTTGGCCTAGCTATTGTTGGTCCTTTGGAGCATGCAGCTCACAACAGCAGATTTGCTGCAATGCTTGTTGACTACCATTCTAAATGGCCAGAGGTATATTTTTGCAGCGTAGTGTCTACGAGCACCGTGAAAGACTTTTTAACAAGTGTTTTTGCCCGTGAAGGCTACCCAGAAGAGATAGTTTGTGACAATAGACCTCAGTTCACTTCACGTGAGTTTATCACTTTCCTGCAAAACAGAGGCATCAGTCTTTCACATTCTTCAGTATACTACCCCCAAGCCAATGGGCAAATAGAATGTTTCAATCGCACATTGAAAAATTTCATTCAAATCTCACTCCTTGAAAGATGACCACTCCGGCAAGCTATCACAGAATACCTTGCCAATTACCGCTGTACTCCGCACGCCACCACCGGGGTCGCCCCAGCAGTTCTGCTGCATGGTAGAATGCCCCGAACCAGGCTGGATGTCGTGGTTTTCTCAGCACCAGCATTTGCGGAAGACCCAGCCAAGGAGTTGGCGTGACTTCGTCAAAGGATTCGGCGTCAGCAGCAGAGCAGCAAGCATTACACGGACAAAAGGAGAGCCACCAAGAAGATGAAGATAGCCGTAGGCGACTTTGTCCGTGTCATAAAACCGTCCGTTCATTTCAAGGGAGACTGCGTCTTTTCTTCAACTGAGGTGATCAAAAGGAGGGGACCAGCCTCTTTCAGACTTGGAGGCGGCCGTACGTGGAATGCCTCGAAGCTTTCCAGGGTTCCGGAGAGGGACACCTGGGAACCAGGCCAACCTGCCACGACGCAGCTGCGATCTCCTGATGCACTGCAGCCCACCACGCTGCAGCTTCCTGATGCGCTGCAGTCCGCCACGCCGCAGCCGCAGTCCCCTGATGTGCTGCAGCCTACTGTGCTACAGCCGCCTTCTCCCAGGATGCAGGCGCAGTCTCCTGGCATACTGCAGCAGCAGTCTACGAGCCCGTCGCCATCGTCGCCAGTGCGATGTCCAAAGCGGCCGACACAAGAGCGCCGGCAACCGGCCTGGCTCCAAGATTATCAGACCAACTAGTTGGCGGTCTGACGTTGTGTACATAGCCTGTAAATATGTGTAAGTAAGTACAGTGTACATGCCTTGGGGTTTTCCTTACTAATACTTACTAACAACTAATCACAAAAAATAAGGGAGGGAGTATGTTGTATTTAGTTTCGTTATTCATTTGCGTTCTTTATTCCCCAGGGGGCGCTCCTGTTCTTCATTATATATATATGGTTGTATATTTTGAACAAACGGCTTTTTACTTCGGGACGGCTGGAGCCTGACTTCCACCTTTGGTCAATACCACAATAATGGTGTATTTGGAGCATGAAAATTCTGGCAGTGAGACATTTACGCCATCAGAAAAGTGGCGCAAAAAAACGGTATATCAAGGGAGACATTAGTCAGTTCCTCACTATTTATTCCATCCTCTTTTTTTTTTTTTTCAGGTGGCTCCAAGCACGCACTTTCTAATGTTGCTGCAGTCGGCAGCAATGCCTTATCAGGGTGTCTACCGAGTTAACGTTTTCAAATTCACTGAGTTTTCCGGGTTTTCCTGAGTGCCCTTGCGAAATTCCATGAGTGACACAGAACCTTGTTTTATGTCAAGAAGGGCTGACACCATGTTGCATGATGCTGTCACTCTCTAAGTAAGGAGTAATGATTATTATATTCAAAATAGAAAACTGAAGGAAGGGGTAGTAAAGCGCACAGCTAATAAAATGTATTAGAAAGCGAAAAATGGTAAAGCCCATTGCAAATCTAGTTGAATATTTTCAAATACGAATAAAGAAAGCTGCATGCAAAAGCAAACATTTTAGAAAATAGCTATTTCTATCAACTGATAGCAAGCTAATTGGTATTAGGCCCGAACTTTGTCACAAGTAAGATTCTCTCAGCAGCTGGAAAGTCAACCTGAACTGTCCTGACATACTCTCATCTCCCGCACAATGCCTCAATGTTGTGTTTCACTGCTTTAAAGAGCTTATTATGGTTTGGATGAGGATCACCTGCACCTCAGCGTCAGCCAACACTTTCCTTTTTGAGCTCAAATTCCTCCAAAGAAGAGGCGGCACAGTTAATTTCCCGATCACTCCTGAATGTGACGGTCCTTTCTGTTCTCGTCCTCGTTCTGCCGCACGTTCACCCCACGGACCATTTGAAGCACCTGCTTGATCAGTTGTAGAGTCAACGCCAGATTTTTCGGACTCCCTAGGGGCCACTAAAATTTACGAAAAATCAGGAAGTCAATAAAATTGAATGCATGCCTTTTACTGCTCTTAAGGGATATAATTGCCACAGGCACGTCCAAAAAGGCTCTGAAGGCCTGGCACTACACTTATTACGCATATCAGCGCTCGTACTGTGACAGGAGATGGCAGGTGTGCGCGTGTATAATTAGATAATATGTTCTATGTCCCGCGACGATTGTTCCTTCGCACACTTGTTAAGCTTCACCACAACACTTCAAGTACGCTTCACCGCGTAAAATTGCTGTGGTGAGGCGAAGCTGCCTTTCGGGAACCGGCATTATGCAATGTGTTGTGCTTCCCAAGCTTCGAAGTCAATCGCGAGGATTACAAAGGCGGACTCGGTGCCATTGCTGACAGCGGCACATTCTTTCAATGAAAAACACGGCACCTAATGGCAATAACCTTAATAGCGAACGTCGAAGCAGCTAGGCCTGGCGTTGCCGCAATGGTGGCTACGGCTGCCAGCAGATCTGCGGGCGAAAGCACCGGTTCGAGGCGGCGAGACAACCAAAACAGCAGTGTTGGCTTTGATTAATGCCGTTTCAGATCTGCGGTCGCTGCAAAACGTCCAGAAAATCGAACAGCGAAGGGTTCATGCGTCCGAAATTTCAGGCGTCCTCATACATTGGCTCTATGAGGTATGTGGTGGTGCCGCGAAGCTGTCTGCATTATCGGGCATGTCTCAAAAATCGGGCGTCCGGGAAATCGGTCGTTGACTGTACACTGGCAACTCCTCCAACCGACGACATGGCGTCAAAGACAACTCGTTGCGATTCCTCACTTTTACTTGAGCCAGCATTAGGATGACTTTCTTCCGCTTTGAATAATATGACAGCTAATTTTCCCTGATAGAAGCATAAATTCCCTTAGTTTTCCTTGAGTATTTCCACACTGCTCAGAATTCCTGAGAATTCCCGGTTTTCTCGGTTGGTAGACACCCTACTTTTATAACAGATCCCCTCTTGAAACAAAGAGCAATAAAAAGAACGGTTTTCTATTACTGCATAACGTAGTCCTGTAGCTTTTTCGGTGTCTTCTTGTTACAGCACTTCTCATGCGCACTTCGCATCATGGAAAATTAAATGGAGCTTGTTGCGTGTGCTCTGCAGCAGGTGGTTCAGCGTTCAGAGGTGCATTTTCACAGTTATCCATCCTTGATGTGCCAGGCTGTGATGGACGATTTACAGCTGCAATAGCTGAATAGTCGAATGCCGGTGACCAGTTCATGACAGCAGAGGTACCAAATTTCATTTTGCTGATAGCTTCAATGTGAAGGGCCACTAATTTGGAAGCATTCCATACATGCCCATCTTTCAAGAAGTAAGGAGCAGGTCTGCACTTTTCAATAATTTTTTGGGGTGCAGAAAACTGTGGAGATAGCTTCCCATGAACTGCGGATAATTTAACTCGCACGTAATCACCAATGGCAAAGTTGGGTTCCTTGACACCGTACTTTTCTTCGGTGTAACTTTTTGACTTCATGTGCTTGTTCTCGATGCGCTCTCACAACTGCTGTAGTGCCTTTGAAGGGTCCGTGCTGAAGCATTTCTCAGGCAATCCCACAATGTCGAGTCTGCTTCGAGGTTGGTGTCCATGAAGAACAGCAGGCACAACACCAGCAGTCGCATGAGGCGTACAGCGATATGTTTGCAAGTAATCAAGCATCGCTGTTCTTATATCACGGCGTTCTAACAGGGCCAACTGAATATGTGGCTTTAATACCCTGTTAAATCTTTCAACCAAACCATTAGCTTGTGGGTAACACACAAAAGAGTTTGATGTAATAGTTCTGTGGAAGCCCGCAAGTTTGAGGGAAGTAATTAATAAAGAAAAAATGAGACATCCACCCAATCGTAGCAATTGCTGCGCAGGAAACCCATACGGGTTCCTCGAAAATAATGCTTCACAGTTGAAGAAAAATTCATCCTGGTCCAGGACTCGAACCCGGGACCACCGCCTTTTCGGGGAAGCCGCTCTACCATCTGAGCTAACCAGGCGGCTAGAAGATGGTAGGGCGAAGTCGAACTTATCAATAACTCTAAATTATGGGGTTTTACCAAAATCACTTTCTGATTATGAGGCCCGCCGTAGTGGAGGACTCCGGAAATTCCGACCACCTGGGGTTCTTTAACGTGCACCTAAATCAAAGTACATGGGTGTTTTCGCATTTCGCCCCCATCGAAATACGGCCGCCGTGGCTGGGATTCGATCCCGCGACCTCATGCTCAGCGTCCCAACACCATAGCCACTGAGCAACCACTGCGGGTCATCATCAACTCTGAAGCAAAGGCAATTGCTTGACGTAATAGTTCTACATGTAAAGTTGTAATGCGTGATTCCATGCTCTGAGGAATTCTTCAAAATTCGCTGAAGAAAATTGTAGTCCACGATCGATAAGATACTATGTGGATAGCCTTCTCTTGCAAAAGGTTTAAGTAGGAATTTTCTCACTGTAGATGTGGTCACATGCAATACAAAAGCCACCTCTGGCCACTTGTTGTAATAGTTAATACAGTCGAAACCTCTTATAACGATACCGGTTATAACAATGAGAAGCTGCTGCACCATCAACTTTTGTATGTTTTCAATGATGAAATAACCCGCTAACTACAATGCCCTGATGCCGCATTGTCGGTTATAACGATAAGTCTGGCTGCTGGGTGTCCAAGTCGAAAGGTAGTGAAATGCGAAATCCTTGAAAAGAAAAAACAAGAAAATTCAAGCAGCTGCATGATGGGCCACTGCTTCAACAGCCGCCGCGCACTCATTTTCCAGCCCTCTCAGTGCGCCTCTCTCCCGACGCCCTTCCACCCCTCCAAACACGAATGGACCACGCGAACTGCGCTGCTTCCAGATTCAGCACAGTTCTGCAAACAGCTCAATCACTCGAGTTCGTCCTTGTTGGTTCCACCAAAATCGTTTCTGACCATGCGGTTTCTCAGCCTCGTTTGACCAACAGTTGGTCTGACTCACCGCCGAAACGAAAGGGGGCTGAGTCGCCCGTTGATCATTGGCAATGCACGACGTTGCCAGTGAAAGGAAAGCGCATGGCTATAGATTTGAAAACGAAGTGCTTCTAACTAATGAGGCGATCATCGCGAACATGCTTGCATCAGACAGCGACGGCTACAATGCCAGCGGTAGGGCAGGCTGCCTCAACGTCTTCACAGGAAGTCCAGCAGATGATTCAATCCCTTCGGAGCTTCGTTTTCACAAGGAACCTTCTGCTGCATTACATGGAACGCCTGGATGCCTTGGAGAAGTATGTCGGCAAGCTTGCATGCGTAAAATATGCAAGCCTGACCAACATAAGGTTTTCTCATGCAAGTAGGTGGCCCCTTTTGGAGCCACCTTAGCAATGCCATGGTGGTGCTTGCATATCGGTTGCTACCTGTGACCCTTCTTAAATTTGCAGTTATTATAGCAGTGCCATTCCTTAACGCCAACAGCCGCGGCTTGCTGCACGCGATCGGAGTGCCCACGAAGCAGTTAAACGAGTGAACACAATCAGCAGCCGCATTGAGGAAGGTGGTGGGGAGGGGCACTGGCCTCCCCACCATTATAGTTTTCTCACACCAGCGCTGCCATCCCCCTTTTTGATTTTTTCCATGCAACCTGGTTATAACAATTATCGGTTATAACAACTATTGGTTACAACAATGAAATTTTTGTGGCACTTGAATATTGTTCTAAGTGGGTTCGACTGTAATTGTAGTAAGCTTGCGTGAAAGGTCCCACAATGTCGATAGCGACCTTTTCCCAGATTTTCTCAGGAAGAGTGACGGGTTGCGTTGAAACTGCAGATTTATGGGCTGATTTGTCACATGACTGGCAGGTTACACATGTGCGCACAAATTCGTCAATGTTATTATCCATGCATGGCCACCAATACGACTCTAAGATGAGTTATGGCACGACTAATTCCTGGGTGTGACTCATGAGCCAGGTCCATAAGACAGCGTGTCAAAGTCGTGGGCACGACAATCCTGTCACCCGGGCACAGAATGTCGCTAACAGAGAGTTCAGATCGCATGTGAAAGTATGGTAGCAGCTCTTTTGACAAAATTAAATTATGGGGTTTTACGTGCCAAAACCACTTTCTGATTATGAGGCACGCCGTAGTGGAGAACTCGGGAAATTTCGACCACCTGGGTTTTTTTTAACGTGCACCTAAATCTAAGTACACAGGTGTTTTCGCATTTAGCCCCCATAGAAAATGCGGCCGCCGAGGCCGGGATTCGATCCTGCAACCTCTTGCTCGGCAGCCTAACACCATAGCCACTAAGCAACCACGGCGGGTGTCTCTCTTTTGACAAGGATTTCTTGTCAGGCCAAGAAGTAGTGGTAAACTGCTTAACTTGAGAGATAGCCTGATTGGTGGCACTTGCTTCTTGAAGCTCTTGCATGGTAACTACTGGGGACAAGAAACATATACATTCTTCTTCGTGTGCATTGCGGATGAAACTCTGTATGGGCAGCTGGAAGAGTGCACCAGCCATGACTTTTTCGCTACCCTGCCTGTTTACCATGATGTAGTTTATAGCACAGCAACCGTGATGACCAGCGCGCAATCCTGAACGGACAGTGACCTGTGCCTTTCGTTGAAAGGAATGTAACCAAAGCAGCGTGGTCTGTCCGCAAGATGGAAGGTCGGCCCCACAGGTAAACATGCCAGTGCTGCCAGGCCGAGACACAGGCAAGGGCCAAACATTCACCGACTGAGTACTTCTGTTCATGCAGTTGCAGAGTACATGAGGCGAACGCGACAGTTTACAGTGCTATTATCCTGCTGCAGTACAGCACCTAATCCATATCCTGAGGCATCAGTTGTTATGTACACAAGTACAGTAGAACCTCGTTAATTCGAAGCCCGTCGGACCGCGAAAAATCATGGACTTAACCGGGTTTTCGAATGATCAAAAATGGAATAAAAACGAAAAATAAACGTACGAAATGTGGCTATATCAACACTGCACCTTTATTTCGCCTGAGAAACGGTCACTTTAAGTACGTCATCGATGCGTGACTCCTTGGCGCGGTAGTTAGCCGCACCGTCGGCTGCGTCCTCCAGTCTGTTTACAGTGCCGATGCCTCCTTTACTAGATGCCCGCCGCGTTGCTCGCTTTCCCATTGTAGCAGTATTTTCTTTAGTTCAGCATAAATTCCCTGAGACGGTGCTCGTTGCCTTTTCAATTTCTGGTGGATGTGGCAGCGGCGGCTGAATGCTTCCGCCGGCGCATTATATGCGCGAGCGTCTGTTAAAGGGCCATTTATAGTCCGAAGTAAGGCGTGCGCGCACGCTACGTCACGTCGGCGAAAACGTCACCTCTATAGTCGGGCGCACCGGCGCAGCCAACGTAACCGGCGGCTTCCTACACGCCCCGACGGGCCCAGCGCCGATATGGCTCCTGAGCCATTCGCGCGTCAGAGTCGGCGGAACTCTTGCACCACAATGCATTGCGCACGAAGAAAAAGGCGCCAACACAACTCCGCAGGTGGCTTTTGCGGACGGCGCGCGACTTGGCGAACATTCTGCGCATGCTCCGAAGATAGCAGCCGAAGGCGCGCGCATTCACATATAGAGGGGTTGGCATCTCGGCTGGCACAGCGCAATCGACGTAGCGTGACTGACCGCGAACGACGCTCGCCCGTGCGCCGATAACGTCAGACTATAAACGTAGCGAGCGTTATCATGGGCCTCTGAGATGGTGACAGATGGTGACACTATGAGTGCAGACACAGAAACACAGTCGACTTGCACGTCAAGAAGGTTCAGATGAGTGGGCAATGTCAGTAGAGGATTTGGCGGCGTAGGGAGCAATGCAGCGTCACCTCGAGGCGCTGCATCGTCTAGTTTTCTGGCTGGGAGCGGCGTCCGAAGGGAGTCGGCGAATAGGAGCGACGGGGCTGGGAGAGCAAGATTGTCATCGTTGGGGCGAAAGCGAACGAGAATAGGAGCGGTTCGGTGCAGGAGAATCAGCGACGGCGTTATTGGAGCGTGCGGCATAGAGACGAGAAGGGCCACCTGGGGGGCGAGAGTAGGCAGTATAAGTAAACCAGGTCGGGGAACTCCAGCGACTGCGACAGTGCCGAGAAATGTGCCCGATTCGATGGCAATGGAAACAAATGGGCTTGTCGTCAGCAGTGTGCCATTCAGATGGGTTGCGGAAACATGGTGGGTAAGAAGATGCGGGACAGGGTGGAATCGAAGAAGCCGGGCGGTTATCAGGACGATGGGCCGAGCAGATGGTGTGAAGACCCATGTTTTTGAACTCTTGGCGGACAACTGCCTGGATCAGTGAGACCGTGACTGCAGATGTGTTGGTGGGACTGGAGTCGAAGGCAGCCGGATAGGCGGCCTCGATCTCACTCCGGACGATCCTGGTAACATCAGCAGTGCTGTTGGGACGAGAAGTGTCGGCACAGGAAGATGTCACTGGGGTGTTGGGCAGATGGGCAAACTGCTGGTCAATACGTCGGCTTTTAGCGAGTTCCAGGCGGCGGCACTCTTTTATAACAGCATCCACCGTCGCTACGTTGTTGCAAATGAGCAAGTTGAAGGCGTCATCGGCAATGCCTTTGAGGATGTGGGCAACCTTGTCTGACTCAGTCATGTGGATGTCAACTTTGCGGCACAGAGCCAAGACGTCCTGAATGTACGTGACATAGGGCTCTGTTGACGTCTGCACACGGCCGGAAAGCGCCTTCTGCGTGGCAAGTTGGTGACCGTAGGGGTTGCCGAACAAGTCTCGAAGCTGTGTCTTGAATCCCAACTGGTGAGCTCATCTTCGTGCGTGCGGTACCAAACTCTAGGTGTGCTACCAAGGTAAAAGACTACACTGGCAAGCATAATAGTAGGGTCCCACTGGTTATTGCGGCTGACGTGTTCATACAGGCTGATCCAGTCATCGACGTCTTCCCCATCTTTGCCCGAAAATACGCCAGGATCACGGGGAGCGGGGAGAGTGACGTAAGTTGTCGAAGTGGCAGCAGGTGTCGGAGCCAGCGGAGTCGGGTTGTCGTCGCCTGGAGCCATGAAGGAAGGCTCGACGTACCGTCCACTGCGAAGCTCCGTGACGATGTACAGGGAACGTTCACCTCCACCAGATATGTTACGTAGGAAGACGCAGACAAAAAGCTATGTAGAAGTATATTTACAAGAAAATACGCTGCGCTTGGCCAAGAGGCAACAGCCCGCGCTAGCTTCTAATCATCATCGTCGTCTTCACACTGCTCGCCTTTTCGTGATCGCACATATTGTTCCGTAGCAATATCTTGCCATTCAAGGAAGGTAACGTGTTATTATTGTACCAGCCGCTTTCCTAATGCCTAAAATAGAGGCCTGTAAGGTACTTTGAGTACCTAAATACACAAATGTGAATGTGAAAATGTTTGCTGCCAAGGAACTCCAATGCTTTCGATGCACTGGCTCAGACTGACTACAATACAGTGTCACCACTTACTGGCCTAGGCTCCCCTGAATATCGGCGGTTGTAGTCATTAATATCTCGAAGCAGGCGTGCCCGTTCTTCACGCTGGGCATCTGTTTCATTGGCCAGGTGTTGGTCCTGGAAGCAGCGCAGCATCACAGACACCTGCGCAAGCATAGATCACTACCATGAGCTCTCAAACAGAATAATATGGCAAACAAGGCAAAAATGGGACAAAAGATTAAAGAAAAGGGCGATATCAGCATTGCAACAATGATCCTCTCTGGGAGCACGCCAAGAATGTGAAACGCAAGTAGAGCAGCAACCTGGTTTTGCTAGTTATGTGAGCGAAAATTCCAGGAATTCATCGTCATCATCAGCGGACACACATTAACGCTTTCACCATTGTCAAGCATGGCTTAACTTGCATCAGCACACCATCTATTTAATTACTAGGCAATAAAATAGTGCAACAAAGCTTTACAATCTCTTGAAATGTTGGAAGCTTGAGCGAGTTGGTGATTCAATATTGACATGTTTGCAAAGCGCAAAAGACGAGGACTGAAAGAAGAACACAACACAGCGCCTGTGCTGCGTTCTTTCTTCAGTCCTCGTATTTTGTGCTGTGCAAACATGTCAACTTAGAATCCCCCAATCACTCATGTAATAATTTTTTTATGTGAGAGTGTTTTCTTCTCCTCTGCCTATATATTTTGCCCTTGTGCAAGATGTGTGTGTCTTGTTCTCCTCTGTCTATATCTTTTGCTCCAGTGCAAGAAACTTCGTTGCAACGCTGTTCCTGCGTCATCTGTTCCCTTATTCTTGAAGTATGTAAAACCTCGTTAATTCAGCCCCCGTTAATTAGGAAATTTGGTTAATTCAGACACGCCGTCTGGCCCCGTCAAACATATACATAACCCTATGGTAGGAAACTCCCATTAATTCGGACATATTTGGTCGTACTTCGGTTAATTTGGACAGTCCGCGGAGCTCAGAGGCACGTGAGGCATATAAGATCGGGAGGCACTAGGGGGTGTTCAAATCGCACTGCCAGCGATGGCGTCCTCGCTTAGCGTGCACCGATCTCAAAGGCCATGCTTGCAGTTGCTGGGAGTGCCGAAAGGCCGGAAGCACATTAAGGCCGCCATGTTTATTTCATTGCTACATAACAGACACACCTACGTCTCAAAAAACATGGTGGCAATGATGTACTTCTGGCTTTACAGTCGCTTTTGGTGCTTGGCACTACCTCTGCATTGCTATAGTTATCGGCACGGTAGTTATTGGTCTATACTAGCAACCCTAATCTATACATAGAGTTTCTCACTATATTACCTAGAGGGAAATCTGGTGCTGCTGCACTGTCGTATGCATGGGAATGCCGGTATATTGTGACTTCAGATTGGCATCGTTCTCAGAGAGCCAGGACAACTTGAAGACGTGCCTGGCAAGCACCATCCTGTCTGTCACAATGTTCATTTTCTACTAAAACAGCATATAAAAAGCTGTTTTAGCTTTATTATTACACAAAAACATGTTTTGTTTAACTATGAGAACTTGTTATTGCATGTACAATTATATGATACGTAAAAAGTATCAGCAAGCCACTTTCTTTTCTCGTTGACACTGACACTGCTCTTGAGGTAGTTTGGGTGGCTTGCCCTACATTATACGGGAAGTTACTGATGGGTGTTTGTTATCGCCCACCTGCCACTGACCACTTGTTCTTGTCCGATCTTCATAAAAGTATTACCAGGGCCCTTGAATAGTTTCCCACTAATAAAATCTACCTATTTGGGGATTTTAATTTCCCTGATATTAATTGGTCTCGCTTGTCTTCATCAAGCATTGATTCAGGTGATTTTATTGAGCTGTGTTTAGAGTTCAATCCTACGCAGATTGTTTCTGAGCCTACCCACGGTACTAATATATTAGACCTTATTCTCGCAACAGAGCCACATAGCATAAGCCCTGTCATGCTGCTTGATGGCTTTAGTGACCATAACCTACTGCAGTTATCAATTTATATCCCATTGAAATTCGCTGAAGCTGAATGCAAGATTAGCAGGGATTATAGCAAAGCAAATTACGAACAAATGAACAATGAACTTGAGGTTTTCTTTCAGAAAACGTTTCTTCCATCATTCACAAATAATTCTGTTGAAGTGAATTGGAATTCATTTAGAAATATTATGTCACTTCTAGTAGACAAATATGTGCCACTAGTCACTATATCTAATGACAAACGTAACCCATGGTTTAACAAATCACTTAGATCACTCCGAAATATAAAGAAAAGGTTATACGCTTCTGCTAAATGGCTATCATGTCTCTCGTCATGGTCTAAATATAAGGATTGTTTAAAATCTTACTGCCTACCAATATGTGAAGCCAAAAAGAAGTATTTTTCCAAAGATCTGTCCTCACTTCTACACACTAACCCTAGAAAGTTTTGGCAAGCTATCTCTCGTGATCGTGATGGTAATACAGTAGCATTACATGACGCTGACAATGTTCCTGTCTCTGCATCTGAGTGTGCTTCAGCGTTCAATTCGTTTTTTAGCTCTGTGTTCACCAATGAAGACTGCTCCTGTGTTCCCTGTGTCCCTGACCATTATTATCGCTTATGTCCCCTATTAATATTAGTGTTGAAGGCATTTCAAAACTAATACGCAATCTAAAGGTGTCTACATCATGTGGCATTGACAATATTAATTCTAAAATTCTAAAGAACACATCAGCTACATTCAGTCAGATTTCGTACTACATTTTTCAGCAGTCTTTATCAACAGGTCTTCTTCCTGCTGACTGGAAGATAGCCAAAGTTATTCCTATATTCAAAGATGGAACCAGACACTCACCTGGTAACTACCGCCCCATTTCACTAACATGCATTTGTTGCAAGCTCCTTGAGCACGTCATTGCCTCCCATTTATCCCACCATCTTGAATCCAATAACTTTTTCTTTCAAAATCAACATGGTTTCCATAAAGCGTTGTCTTGTGACACCCAACTATTGGAATTTACGTCAGATTTACATTATGACATGAATAACAGCAAAATTATTGATTGAATCTTTCTCGAGTATGCAAAAGCCTTTGACAGAGTTGCTCACTGTCGTCTAACAGCTAAATTACCTGCTCTTAGGATTGACTCATTAACATTATCTTGGCTTCGCGATTTCTTATCTAATCGGCAACAGTTAGTATCTGTGAATAACTAGCTCCTCCACGTTTGTTGTAACGTCAGGTGTACCCCAAGGTAGTGTGTTAGGCCCTCTTCTTTTCCCAATTTTTATCAATGATTTGCCGAGCAACATTTCCTCCTGCATACGACTTTTTGCGGATGATTGCATAATTTACAGAACAATTAACTGTCATGATGATCACCTAACTTTGCAAAATGACCTTCACCTAGTTAATCAGTGGTGCGACCGTTGGCAAATGACACTTAATACACCTAAGTGCTGCGTTCTTTCCTTCACTCGTATGAAATCATATCCGAAGTTTCCTTACAAAATCTGCTCGTCGGAAGTTCCCCGTGACACTACTCACAAATATCTTGGCATTTATTTTTGTACTAACCTAGCCTGGAGCTTTCACATCGAGAAGATATGCACTAAAGCTAACAGAACTTTTGGGTTTTTACGTTGTCATCTGCACCTCTCGCCATCTACCATCCGTCAACAGGCCTGTCAAACTTTTGTATGCCCTCAAATTGAATATGCTTCATCGATCTGGTCTCCTCATCAACAAAACCTAATAGATAAATTGGAATTCAATGCAAAATCGTGCTGCCCGCTTTATAACTTCTAACTACAGTCGTCAATCTAGCATTACCCAAATTAAACGCGATGTTGCCCTGCCGGACTTGGATTCCCGCCGCTCTGTTGCTCTCCTATGCCTTTTTCATAAATACTGCTATAACTCATGGTCCAGCCGCTTGTCGCTTGAAACTCCTTCTCGCACATCTACTCGACTTCATAATCATCTCAGTTTCAGGCGCATTTTTGGCCGCATACAGTCATTCAATAACTCTGCATTACCGCGCGCCATCGCACTATGGAATAGCCTTCCAAATAATATTGTCTCAATAAAAGATCCTGCCAAATTTCGTGAACATTTGGAACTTCACATGTTCACTTGACTATGTTGTACAACTTTGTATTGTATTCGCCATTGTATTGTTTTTGTACTTTCTTTTCCATTGTATTCCCTTGAATTTGTATGTATTTTTCCAATTTTTACCAGTGTTCCTTTTTTCCAATGTACAAACTTATTTGTTTCTCTTACTATGTAGTTCTGTTTTTGCATTAAATATTTGTAATTTTTCTGTAACCCCCCCTACTCAATGCTCCTCCAAGCCTGTAGGGTAAATTGAATAAATAAATAAAATAAATAAATAAATACATATGTCTCTTCTATACATGTGCTTCATTCTACACGCTGTTATTCAATGACCAGCAATGCTCATGAGTCATGACCATGGGCACACTCCATGAAACATTCCTTAGTGCAGATAACAAGTGTGTTGTATATTCTGAGAGGAAGAAGTGGACTAAGGCAGGCAATGCAAAGTGTAAAGCATATAACTGGTAGTCTATCTATTCAAATAGCAGGAGGAGTGCCAAGGGAACATATTCAAGGACGACAGTGAAGTGCAGTGAGACTTGCAGGCAAAGAATGGAGTCAGCTGCTGGGAAACTTCTGCAGTGGGGTGTTCAGATAAGGACAGGCTAAAGGAGGTCCCGACTATTTTTAGTTCTTAGCGAAATCTTTATAGGGAACCCAAGCTCAAGTTTGGGCCCGCGACGACAGCGCGCACTGCTGCTCTAGCGAGCGAGCCGTGCAAAACTGGGGATAGATGGCGCCCGCGCAGCCAGGCGCAACCAGTTTGCAGGCGGCAACTGCACGTGCACGCCCGCACTATTCAGTCGAGCCGGGGCATTGGGGCGTCGCGTCACCAGCAGGGAACGTTGTCAAAAGGCTTCTTGCGCGAAGTTGAGTTTCTGCTAGGGCAAAAGCAGCCCCGCCGAAGCGAAAAGCGCGGTCCGAAGTATTGCGGTGTCGTGGGCTGCTGTGTCGTAAGGAGCCCCTAATTCTCGTACCTTCAGTACTGGTGCAGTTACTTCAGTGAAGCAGTGCATTCTACAGCATGAATGTTTTTCTAACTCATTTGGGAAGAGGTCCGAGACATCTTGTTCTAAGCGTCTCTTTGGCTTTTCGCTTGGCTTGCCCCATTTCTAGGGCTGGCTGGTGCATGAATTTACTTCTTTTTTGTTGACGTAAATGCACACCGCATCTGTGTGCTTGCACTGAGCCGTAATGCCAGCTTTGCAGGTGCATCTGCCTTCTCGAAACGCAATTCCGCTTTTCATGGCACGACCACTGCAGCTATGAAAGAAAAAAAAATAAGGGCGAGACAGTGAAGCCATTCGCCACTACTTTTCAAATGCAGTTGCCTTCCAAACTTGCCTCTACAAATATTCAGCAACATGGCATGGTGCGCATTTCCAAAGCTAACTCCAAGTTTGGACCTCTGCCACAATACTCCAGGCTGCCCGCATATAAAGGGAAAATAAAGGCAACATAATATGCTTACGTTTACTAATATAAACACTAGCACACTGTTTCGAGTGTGCGTTCACTAGCGCGCTAATTACGCAAGCGCATCACGCGCACAATACCATATCGCGCCTTTAATTCTGCGCCACTCACACTGAACCGCCTTCGCGCAGCAGGTTTTATGCGCCTGTAAAGCCGATACTTTCACAAAACTCGAGCGCAGGCATGACGCGACCGCCGAAATCAACGAGGTTATCAGTTCAACCGGCTTCCCAGTGCTTAAATTTCAGCTGCTTCGCCGCCAAGTCAGTGGGTGATGCTCCAACGGGCGAAGCAAAAGTGTGTTTTCACAGGCTTTTCAGTGGGATGCCATGGCCGTACAATTATTTTTTTTTCGCACGCCACAAACGTTTGTCCCCGACAGCAGACGACAACAACTGCAAGGCTGCCATATCAAAACAACTAAAACATATGCTTCATATTCGACAAGGAAGAACGTCGAGAGTACGCTGCTTCATTTCGCAGTGTGTATAGACAATCAGTATATTTAACATATATGACAGAATGACAATCATCTCGAGGTACACGTCGTACACGACGTTGTCGCTCACTTGTGAAATACATTTCGCATTTAGCTGTGCATCGTTGCCGTTGATTGTTTGCTCCACAGAGTATACGTGACTGACGAGCTTTTCTCGTTTTAACAAGTTGGCTTTCCTGAAATAAATGTCCAGCTGGCCGATCTTTCTGAAGCGAGCGGCTGCAGCGCGGCGCAGCAGAAATGCGCAGTGGATATTCCCAGTTTCGATTTTTCTGCTACAGATGGCGCTACCTGTCAGGAGCAGTGGCGCCGCTCGCGGTGCTTGGGTAGCCTATACAAGTTGGGAAAATGTCTCTGTAGGAAGGAATCAACCTTTGTTTTGCCTTTCAATAGGTGAAGCGCCAATAGTAACGGCACGCAAGAAGGAATACAGACAGGACAAGGCGCTACTTGCAACTGTTTATTGAAGTCACAGGTGGCTGATTATATAGCGATAAGAAGAGGGGAACGAAAAAAGAGGGACACTGACTATGTGAATGCACATGTGTGAGAACACTGAAGATATTGCTACGGGTTTAAAAACAGTCAGACGTGTATTTACAGAATATTTACTATAATTATAGCCACTGACAAGATGGTAGACAGCGTGCGAAGACCACAACATCGTCTTCTGCCGACAATGATTAAAACATCTTCCTCGTCAGCGTGTCACATGACTCCTGGTGGCTGAAGCACCGGCTCGGTGCTGGTTAGGAGGCGGGTGAGCGACAACTTAAGACGCGCGACGTGCACCACGTCGGAGCGATGCTGAGCCACGTTTGGCTCAGGGGCAAGTTCGTACGTGACGTCAGTTGACACAAGACACGGTAAGGGCCGGAGTAGCGTGAAAGTAACTTCTCTGAGAGGCCAACACGTCGCGACAGCGACCAAAGGAGAACCAGGACGCTCGGTGTGCAACGGACGTCACGATGGTGGGCGTCATATCAGCACCGCTGATTGTCCTGCGACTCCACAAGTCGACGTCGGGCAAGATGGCGTGCTTCTTGTGCTTTGAGGAGGGCTTCACGGGCGTACTCGGATGTGGAATTCAGACTAGCAGGCAGAACGGCGTCGAAAGGTAACGTAGGGTCGCTGCCAAACAAGAGGAAGAATGGAGAGAAGCCTACGGTATCATGGCGAGACGAATTATAGGCGAAAGTAACGGCAGCGCAACATCCCAGTCGCGATGGTCATCGGAGACATACATGGACAGCATGTCAGTAAGGGTGCGGTTAAGGCGCTCGGTTAGACCGTTCATTTGTGGATGGTAAGCTGTAGCAAGTTCTCTGTTTAGTCACGCACGAGTGTAGAATGTCATTGACTACTCTAGAAAGAAAGTAGCGGCCTTGGTCAGTGAGGAGCTGTTGAGGGGCGCCGTGGTGAAGGATGACGTTTTCTAGGAGGAAGTCGGCAACATCGGTTGCACAGCTTGTCGTAAGAGCCCATGTGATTGCATATCGGGTGGCGTACATAGTCTGTTGCTACAGCAATCCACTTGTTTTCCGAAGCAGACGTAGGAAAAGGGCCTAGAAGATCAAAACTTACATGGAAGAATGGTTCTGATGGTACGTCAAGTGATTGAAGGCGACCAGCAGGGAGTGCGGTCGGCTTTTTGCGTCGTTGACAAAGATCACACGCAGCGACATAACGGCAGACGTCACGGTATAGACCAGGCCAAAAGAAGCGCCGACGAACTCGGTCATAAGTCCGTGACACGCCAAGGTGACCTGCAGTTGGTACATCATGAAGCTGGGCGAGAACAGTCTGACGCAGATGCTCAGGCACAACGAAGAGTCGGGCAGGGCCGTCCGGGTACATGTTAGAGCGGTACAATATACCATCTTCAAACATGCGAACGGAAGTATCAGGTGTCGTTGAAGTGAGCCGTTGAATAAGGTGTTGCAAGGAGGCATCTCGACGTTGTTCAGCTCCAATGTCGCGAAAAGCAGCCAGAGAGAGAACGGTCACAGGTATCATCATCATAATCATCATCATCAGCATCAGCCTGGTTACGCCCACTGCAGGGCAAAGGCTTCTCCCATACTTCTCCAACAACCCCGGTCATATACTAATGTGGCCATGTCGTACTGCAAACTTCTTAATCTCATCCGCCCACCTAACTTTCTGCCGCCTCTTGCTACGCTTCCCTTCCCTTGGAATCCAGTCCGTAACCCTTAATGACCATCGGTTATCTTCCCTCCTCATTACATGTCCTGCCCATGCCCATTTCTTTTTATTGATTTCAACTAAGATGTCATTAACTCGCGTTTGTTCCCTCACCCAATCTGCTCTTATCCCTTAACGTTACACCTATCATTCTTCTTTCTATAGCTCGTTGCGTCGTCCTCAATTTGAGTAGAACCCTTTTCGTAAGCCTCCAGGTTTCTGCCCCATAGGTGAGTACTGGCAAGACACAGCTATTATACACTTTTCTTTTGAGGGATAACAGCAACCTACTGTTCATGATCTGAGAATGCCTGCCAAACGCACCCCAGCCCATTCTTATTTTTCTGATTATTTCCGTCTCATGATCCGGATCCGCCGTCACTACCTGCCCTAAGTAGATGTATTCCCTTACCACTTCCAGTGCCTCACTACCTATTGTAAATTGCTGTTCTCTTCCGAGACTGTTAAACATTACTTTAGTTCTCTGCAGATTAATTTTTAGACCCACTCTTCTGCTTTGCCTCTCCAGGTCAGTGAGCATGCATTGCAATTGGTCCCCTGAGTTACTAAGCAAGGCAATATCATCAGCGAATCGCAAGTTACTAAGGTATTCTCCATTAACTTTTATCCCCAATTCTTCCCAATCCAGGTCTCTGAATACCTCCTGTAAACACGCTGTGAATAGCATTGGAGAGATCGTATCTCCCTGCCGGACACCTTTCTTTATTGGCATTTTGTTGCTTTCTTTATGGAGGACTACGGTGGCTGTGGAGCCGCTATAGATATTTTTCAGTATTTTTACATATGGCTCGTCTACACCCTGGTTCCGTAATGCCTCCATGACTGGTGAGGTTTCGGTGACAGGTATGCCGGCTGTAGAAACGTCAGGAGAGTCGACAGGATGGCACGACAAGCAGTCCGCATCTTGATGTAACCGGCCGGTCTTGTATACAACTGAATAGTTGTATTCTTGGAGGCACAGAACCCAGAGACCAAGGCGCCCTGAAGGATCTTTGAGGGAGGAAAGCCAACACAGAGCGTGGTGATCAGTGATGACTGTGAATTGGCGGCCGTACAAATAGGGGCGGAATTTACCCACTGCCTGAACGAGAGCCAGACACTCGCGTTCGGTGATAGAATAATTGCTCTCCGCAGAGGAAAGGAGGCGGCTGGGGTAGGCAATAACATGTTCTCACCCTTGTTCATTCTGTGCCAAGATAGCTCCAATACCGTGGCCACTGGCATTCGTACGGACTTCTGTTGGAGCTGATGCATCAACGTGAACAAGAATGGGCGTGGACGTAAGCAGCTCAATCAGCTCGGTGAAAGCACCAGCTTGCTCAGGGCCCCAAATGAATGCAACGTCTTTCTTGAGGAGCAGATTGAGAGGGTGCGCAACGCTCACAAAATTTCGGACAAACCGACGGAAGTAGGAGCAAGGGCCCAAGAAGCGGCGAACATCCTTGGCACACATTGGCATGGGAAAGTCTTTGACTGCCCGTATTTTATCGTGATCAGGGCATACACTAGAAGAAGCGACGAGGTGCCCGAGCACAGAAATTTCACGACGGCCAAAGTGGCACTTGGACGAATTTAGTTGTAGCCCCGCCTGACGGAAAACAAATAGGATCGTCGACAGGTGTTCAAGGTGCGTCGCAAAAGTCGGAGAAAAAACGATCACGTCGTCCAGGTAAGAGAGCAGATGGACCCCTTGAAACCGTGTAGGAGGGCGTCCATCATTCGTTCAAATGTGGTCGGGGCATTACATAAACCGAAAGGCATCACTTTGAACTAATACAGACCATCAGGAGTAATAAAAGCTGTCTTTTCGCGGTCCATGTCATCGACGGCGATTTGCCAGTAGCCGGAGCGAAGGTCAATAGACGAAAAATATTGTGCTTCATGCAGGCAATCCAGGGCATCGTCAATGTGTGGTAGCGGATAGACGTCTTTCTTTGTTACCTTGTTGAGGTGTCGTTAATCGACGCAAAATCGCCAACTGCTGTCTTTCTTTTTAACTAGTACAACAGAGGATGCCCATGGGCTGCAAGAAGGTTCGATGATGTCTCGAGAAAGCATCTTGTCCACTTTGTGTTCGATAATATGTCGCTCAGTAGGCAAGACGCGGTAGGGTCGCCGATGGATCGGGCTCGCATCACCGGTGTTCATTCGATGTTTTACGACCGATGTTTGTCCTAGAAGGCATTCTCCAGGTCGAATATGTCCCAGTATGAGGCAAGGAGGCAACGTAGTTCTTGAGCACGCTGGGTAGGAAGGTCGGGAGCAATCATTTTTGTTAGGGCATTCAAGTTTGAAGGAACAGGGGGCGAAGCAAGAGTTGAACACGACGAGCTGTCACAAGTTAAAGGGCCCCTGAAACGGTTCGGACAAATTTTGTAGGCGCGTAGGGTACAGCTTAAGCAGAACATTCGCACCACAATTTAAGTGAAGCGTTACGTATTAATGGAGCTGCAAGCGATTAGAAGTTACCCTCCTCCCTAGCTATGCTTTTCCTCCTCAACTCGCTCGCCGAGCGAGCGGCGCTAAGTTCCGCCTTCACTGGTTCAGCGTCACGATGCGACGTCACATCGCTCACTTCCGGTTGTTTAGGAGCACGCCCCCTGCCGCGCGAGACCTCTCCGCTAGCCGCTTGGCCGTCGACCGAGAGCTATCGAAGCAGCGTGCGTTGCGAGCCTTCTGTCGTAGCGCCGAACGTGTCCGGTACTGCGCTAAAAACAGGCAAGCTGGTCATTTCGGCAAATGACTGGAGGCATAAACTCAAGCTGATGAAGGAACTTTAGCGTAGACGTACGTGAGCAGCCTGATCGGTCTGCACGGTCCAGACACTTGCTGGCGCAGCGCTTAACCAGTCAAACAAAGCGGTAATATTGCTCTAACCAAGTGTAAAGCATTTTAAACATTTATAAATCAACGTGTTGATGATTACACTCCTGCGAAAAATACACACCAGCAGCAAAGAATACACTTCGTTGCTGCTACTGTGTATGGTTGAGCTCTGTGCCACCAGGTGGCTGCACCGTGCAGACCGTTCACATTTGCCCTTCTGCTCATCTCGTGGCTCATCCCGGCACAGTCAAGCGGCCAGACCCTGTCCCCTTGCGCTTGCGTTTGCCCTAATACTGGACTCGCGATTTGCAGGTCGCTAGGTTTGCAGTCCACAAGGCAACAAAGTCGAATCATAGTGCTCGCGAAAAGACTGAGACCAACTCTGACCGCGGAGCTCTCGTCAAAATGGAGTACGTTGTAACACAAGCAGACGACACTTGCTGTGTGCCGGAAGTGCCGAAGTGTACTAAAAAACTATTCTTGTGTATTCTCTTTAAGTTATTTTCTTTTTACAAAAACAAAGTAACTGACATTCCAACTATTACGAGCATCATTTGTTCACCATAATGTTGGAAAAATTATCGACCACGCGCCCTGGTCAGCCAATCAGATAGCTCGCCCATGTGACGTAATATGGGTTATTTGCATCATATGGGTAGGGGCGGCTTAAAATTCCGCCGAGCAGTGCGCTGCGATCGGCAGCGATGGGTATTTTTAAAACCTTATAATAAATTACACGCTTTACGCAGAGCACTTAGATGCATCAATTAATGATCAGAAGAACGTAGCAACGTGTTGTCCAGGGCGCGTGGTCGATAATTTTTCCAACATTATGGTGAACAAATGATGCTCGTAATAGTTGGAATGTCAGTTACTTTGTTTTTGTAAAAAGAAAATAACTTAAAGAGAATACACAAGAATAGTTTTTTAGTACACTTCAGCACTTCCGGCACACAGCAAGTGTAGTCTGCTTGTGTTACAACGTACTCCATTTTGACGAGAGCTCCGCGGTCAGAGTACGACTGACGACTCAGTACGTTTGTAGAAAATCGCCAAAATCGTTTGAGGGTCCCTTTAAAGCCGAAATGTGGTAGTCTCTGGCTGGTGTCATTTGCGCCAGGGATATTCCACACGGGAGTACTTGTGTACAGAGTCGAAAGTTCACAAGCAGAAGGCAGGACGTGTTGTCCGAAATGGTAACGACGGTGTGAGGAAAAGCGACATTATGCGAGACCAGGACATCTGGATTAGGAGATACGATGTAGTCAGCCTCTGGTACAGCTGGAACAGGGGAGACACCTATGTAGGTAACGGCACGGTGAGGGAGGCAAATAAGCTCTGTGGTACATAGCCGTATCGGAGCACTATTGGGAGGGTCAATACCAGCAGGTAGAGTGAGTTGCACAACACCAGCAGAACAGTCTATCAAAGCGTAATGTGTCGACAGAAAGTCAAGACCCAGGATGAGGTTGTGAGGGCAGTGCTCTAGTACATAGAATAAAACAGAAGTATGATGTCCGGCGACACTCATGCAAGCCGGACACATGCCATAACGGCTGGTGTTCGACCATCGGCGACTTGGACCACAGGTGAAGGGGCAGGAGTGAGGACTTTCTTGAGACGATTCCGAAGCTGAGCATTCATCACAGATACGTGTGCGCCAGTATCAATCAGAGCCGTAACAGGTACACCATCCACGTTCACGTTAATGAGGTTCCGATGTGTGGGCAAGGTCAAAAGAGGATTTTTGTGTCGGGTCAGTTTAGCAGCATCACCTCCAGGTTCTGCACCCGTTAGTTCTCCGGAAGGGTGCGCCAGAAGGAGCTAGGGGATGGTGATCGGCAAGATGGGGGTGATCGGGAGAAGCGACGACGTGGCAAAGGAGAGCGGCTAGAGCGGGCAGGAAGAGAAGTGTCGCCAGAATTTGCTGGCTGCGTTTGTGGGGCAAACCGAGGAGCAGCATGAGGGCCATGGGATGGGTGGTAGGACCGGGGGGGTCAAATTCCATGAAGACCGGCAGTGATGTGAAATATGGCCGATATGGCCACAAGTGAAGCATATAGGCCTGTCATCTGGAGTACGCCATTTAGCCGGGTTGTGATACCGCGTTGGGGCATTCAGGTTGCGGGTGCGTATGACAGTGCTGGACGGAGTGTAGTCAGGCCGATTAACTGAGCAGACGTTGGTCAAGCCAACGTTGGCCAATTCTTGGAGCACGATGGACTGTATCAATGAGACGGTCGCCTGGCAATTGTCGGGGCCATGGGTTGAGGTCGTGAAAGGAGATGCGGCTTCTATTTCACATCGGATGAGGTGGAGGATGTCATCAGAGCGATTGGGTGTGGGCGGACTGCGGACGTTTTCGCAGGTGGACGTAGCAGCCGTGTTGGGAAAGGGGGGAAATGGCTGGGCACTGTGGCTACTCTTGGCTTCTTCAAACTGCCGGCATTCAGTAATGATGGCTTGCACAGTGGAAGAATTCTTGAAGACAAGGAGCTGGAAGGCATCATCTGCTATGCCCTTAATGACATGTGCAACCTTATCAGGTTCGGACATCTTCGGATCCACTTTGCGGCACAGAGCGAGCACGTCCTGGATGTACGTGAGATAAGATTCAGTGCATGTCTGGACACGGGAAGCGAGCAGGGTTGCCAGGTCAAAAATGTGAAAAGTAGCCAAAAAATCTCGGAAAGTAGCCAGAAAAGTAGCCAATTTTGGCCAGATACAGAAATGTAGCCAATAAAGTAGCCACGTTATGGAAAAACGTTGCATTTTCATTTATTGTGTAACTCTGAAGACATTGTCAGAGACAACGCTGAAAGCTGCTTTTAGTAAATGTGGGAACATACATAAAATATTATGAAATGCATATAAATGACTATAGCTAACAGCGCTTTGATCAGCATGCAATATGACTATAATATTATCACAAATCAGAATCACAGCTGCAGTTCAGGTGTAAATGTTTCAGTCAATCTTGGCAATCATTTCTGGAGGAATGTCAAAGCTCGAGGCATCGTTGAGCGATCGCTTGCGCGATTATTTACGTGCGATTTGGCGTCTTGGCATCGGACACGTTGCAGGCCGTTTGTTATGCTGCGCAAAGTGAGATGCCCAGTCGCACAAAATCTCGCAAAAGTGATCGTATTCCCGAATACAGCTGTATATTTTCAAGATGGCAACGCATAAGTGGACCGACTACGCCGAGAGTGCGCCGGCCAGAAAAGTAGCCAAGTAGCCAAGGCAGTTTTTTCCCGCCAACAGCCTCAAAGGTAGCCAAATCTGGCAACTCTGGAAGCGAGGTCTTTTTGGGCGGCACATTGACATCCAACAGGCTTGACAAACAAATCTTTTAGTTTCTGTTTACAAATGTCCCAGCTGGTAAGTTCCTCCTCGTGAGTCTGAAACCAGACGCATGCCGTGCTCACGAGGTAAAATATCAAATTAGCGAGCATGATGGTCTGGTCCCAGTGGTTGCTGGTGTTCACCCTCTCATATACCTAGTTGAAGCCAGTCTTCAACATCAGTGTTGTCGGTGCCAGAAAAGGTTCCTGGGTCATGGGGTTGTGCTAGAATGACGGTGGGCGTGGGTGCTGACGGGCCCGAAGCATCTTCGCCTTCAGCTGGCATTGTAGATGCAGCCAAGGAGGGCCCGCTGCGTAAATCCGCCTTGATGATGATCCCGCAACCTCCACCAAAAATGTTATGGGGTTAAAAACAGTCAGACGTGTATTTACAGAATATTTACAATAATTATAGCCGCTGACAAGATGGTACACAGCGCGCGAAGACCAGAACATCGTCTTCTTCCGACGATGATTAAAACTTCTTCGTCAGCGTGGCACAATATATATGAAGCGAATCATGCTAAATCTAAATCTAAAACTTATCTAAAAACATGCTTTCATTCATGTATATATTCAGAGATGGGGTGCTGACACAGTTGTCCCCTCTTTTCTTAATCTCGTTGGCCTCCAACAATTCACGCGCCACAGAATCTTTACTTTTAAACATGATTGTTGTATCATGAAGCCTTGCTTGACATACTTGTTTATTCTCATTCCCGCAGGCCTTGCAATGAAGTGGCAAATTTGAACCATATCCATTTTTCAATCAAAGCTTATGTTCCCGCAGGCGTTCATTAATACATTGGCCAGTTTGGCCAATATACTCTTTTCTACACTTCAGCGGTATTTGGTATACGATACTTTCTTCACACTTAACAAAAGGGTTCGTATGTTTAATAGAACACCCTATTTTCTTAGAGTCATCCAGACCAATCAGGCGGCACAAAGTAGCAAGTTTTCGCGGCGCGGAAAAAAAACACAGAAATTTTGTGTTTCATGGCGACATGTTTAAGATTATGCGCCACTTTATTAGAATATGGTATCACCACCGCTTTAGCTTTCTTTTCGACTGTTTGACCTTCACTTCATTTTTTTTCTTTTTTCACCTTTTTCAATAACACCTCCGAAACTGCGCTGAAAACCAAGCAAGGAAAGCCAGCCTTCCTCAACTTCAAAATCTGGTCGTCAAAGCTTGCTTGTGCCTTTGACAGCACAATTTTTTCCGGGTGGATTCGAGGCACATAGTGGCAATTGCTCATTTGACAGTCTTGGAGTGTATAGACTCGGCGGGCATGGTGTTGGTACATCCAGCAGGAACTTTCGTCAGTAAGGGTTATGTCAAGATCTAAACACTGAATTGAACACAATTTGAACACAAATTTCATGAAAAAAATTGGTTTATTTCACTAAGTGTAGAAAACAGCACTTTAACAACTTGCAGATTTTACAAATTTGAAGGCCAATCACTCTCAAATTAGCACATTTTATCCTGCCAAATTTGTACGGTAAATCTACACTGCTAGTACTACTGGTCCACGGGAAGTTAAATTTATGTCACCCCGATTTGTTATTGAAAAATTGCCAAACTTCAGAAAGCAACTAAGTTTATTCCAATTCTATGAGAAATTACATAACATTATGTTCAGTGAGCATTCCTTGTTGAATTCAACTTCTTGAAAGTCTTGTGAGAGAAAAAAGCTCTGTTCACTTAAAGAAAAACAGTGCTAAAATGACTAGGACAAAAAGAAAACGTACGACGGACATGCGCTAAACTTCGAACTAAATTTTATTTGAACAAACAGGGTTTATAACATGGAAAACAAATAGTACCAATGTGACGTCAAGAACTCTCTATCTCATCAAAAATGCAATCTCTTTGTTGGGAAGTACCACTGACGGGCAGCTAATGCATGTGACCTCGACCCTAATCATGTAAAACGCTTCTAATATCCCCCTTTCCAGTTTACCTCAGGAACGTGCCAGAAACTTGGTGTCATGAAGGTACAGACAGCATTTGTGACCTTTGCAATGTTCAGCCAGATGACCCCCCGCATTATTATTTACGGCCCAATTGTGCTCTTGCACCCTTTCATTCTAAGACCGTCCCATTTGCCCAATATATACCTGGTGTCATAAATGACATTTCTTGTGCACTGCATGTACTGCGCTGGATGATTCTTAGAGCATGGTTCTGGTTTTGCTTTTGTCAGCATAGGGTATATCTTGGCCAATTTACATGGAGCATAAAGACAAGGTTAACATAGTGCCTTTGCGCAACTGTCTTAAGGTTGTGGGACACCCTGTGCCAATATGGAATCATTTGTACTCTCTTCTTATCGGCTGGCTTTTCTTTGTTAATTCCCTCCCTTACCTGTTTGATCTTTTGAAGAAGCTTATCGCAGATGCTAGAAACTAAATAAGACAGGAAACCGACAAGGTGCAGCCTTATAACCTGGTTGCTAAAGCTGCTTCCTACTTTGTGGATGCAAGATTTATGTAGAGCTGCCTTTAGACAAGTGATTGCAACTGCTCTTTTTACTAACTTGGAGTGGGTGCCGTCATACGATATCAAGTGCTTATTCAACCTTGGCCGCTATTCCAAACAAACATGTATTTTTTATTTATTTATTTATTTATTTATTGATACTATGGTCCTGTTACCAGGACCTTAGCAGGGTGCATACAAAGTGAAAAACATCCAAGTAAATATACAGCGATACATAACATAAGTCACTCGCGATGTACAAATGCAAGCAGTTACTGAATAACACAGTAAATAACTCGCTACATAAACATAGGTGCGATTCAAATAATGGCAATGAGCATTGAGTTACAACGTCATCAGTAAGATTATTCCATCCGACAATAGTTCTGGGGAAAAAGGAAAATTTGAAGCAATTCTTTTTAGTAAATAACGGTGTTATTGTCTGTGAGTGTCGATGACGTGTAGCATAACCAGTAGAGAAAGTGATAAAGCGTGATGTATCAATGTTGTAGTGCCCCTTTATGAGCTGAAATAAAAACTTTAAACGGCATGTTTGGTTCCTTTGTGTTACAGGTGGCAATCCACTTCTCCTGAGAAGCTCCGTAACTGAAGTGCGACCATACGAATTATATATGAATCGTACTGCCCTTTCTTGAACTTTTTCTAGTTTAGTAATGTTTCTTTTAGTAAAGGGATCCCATATGACAATTGCGTATTCCAACATTGGTCGAATGATGGCATTTTAGGAAAGAAACCGCACAGGAGGCGTAGCGAATTTTAGAGAGCGTCTTAGGAAAAATAGTTTTCGAAGGCAGTTTGCCGTGACAATGTCAACATGTTTGTTCCACGAGAGAGTGTTAGTAATCCAGAGGCCAAGGTATTTATATGCGGTTATCTCAGAAAGCATGATGTTTTCGGCATTGTAGTTGTACAATAAAGGCTTGTTTTTTAACGATATTCTCATAAAGACAGTTTTATCGAAGTAAATTTCCATTTGCTAATCATTGCACCATGTTACTATGCTTTTAAAGGCATCATTCAGTCTAATTTGATCGTCAACAGAGGAAATTTTTTCGTACAAAACACAGTCATCAGCGTACAACCTAATACCCACAGAAATCTGATCCACAATGTCATTTATGTAAAGTAAAAACAGAAGCGGACCAAGAACTGATCCTTGGGGGACGCCGGAATCAACGGGCACCTTATCTGAACTGGCTGAATTTAGTGTTACAAACTGACGTCGGTTAGTCAAATAACTCTTTATCCAGGCGAGTAGTTTGTTATTTTGCAGAATGTAGCTTAGCTTATGCAACAATTTGTTATGCGAGACTTTATCAAACGCCTTACGGAAATCCATGAAAATTACGTCTGTTTGTTTACCCTCGTTTATGGCTGCTGCAAAGTCATGAATGATTTCTGCAAGTTGAGTATTAGTTGAAAATCCTCGCCTAAAGCCGTGCTGCACGCAGGTAAGTAGCTTATGTTCTTCAATAAAAGCAGTTATATGTTTGTGAATAATATGCTCTAATATTTTACAAGCTGTCGAGGTTAGCGAAATTGGATGGTAATTCTGAATGAGTGTTTTGTCACCAGATTTGTGCAAAGGCACGATTCTGGCATCCCGCCAATCATCAGGTACTGCAGCTTCGTTTAAAGACCTAGTGTACAGAACATGTAAGTATTTTGCACACCACTCAGCATAACGTTTCAAGAAAGCATTTGGAATATTGTCTGGTCCAGGAGATTTTTTTTACCTCAAGGTTCAACAGCAGGTTAAAAATGCCATGTTCACTTATTACAACATCAGGAATAGGAGGTACGGACACTTCAAAAGGCGGAAGACGGCCGTCATCTTGCGTAAATATGTCTCTGAAATTTTTATTGAATGCCATCGAAGCCCCTGCATCATCCTGCACGCAGCCACCATAAACTACAACTCCGGCGGCATGTTCATTAAAGTGAAATTCAGGTCCAGGAAATGAATGCAATATTCACTGGGCCTTTCACTCCACACAAGCAAGTAAAACAAAGAAATGCTTACCTGTTGTCGGCACACGGGACACCGCACTGCTCCTCTCCAGTTGCCATGGTGCCAGTAGGAGACGAGACAGCTAGCTGCAAGCACAAATCACTTGACTTGATCAGTATGCACCAACCACCACTTCTGGACAACACCCCCCCCCCCCCCAATTTCTGCTGCAACACAACACACATTTCCTGACAGGCTAAAGAGATCAAGCACCCCACTGCTTGCATTTTCCCATGGATACTGGTGCAGAGGTCAATGTCATCCCATGCTCAGCTGTGATCCGCAAGCACAGGCGAGTCCAATCAAGACTACAAGCTGCCAAAAAGACCCCCATTCCCACCTATGGGGAACAAACACTGTCCCTCAACATCAGTCTCTGCAGGATGTTCCGATAAATTTTTCCAACTGCTGATGTTGCTTAACCCATCTTAGGTGTGGATTCCGTGCACCACTACAATCTCTTAGTTGACATGCACTGCAAACACCTCGTTGATGCAACAACACATTCTGTGCTTGGTATAGCTTCGCGAGTCCCACTTCCGGCGGTCAACAGTACATTGCCGAAGTCAGTCTACATAAAACTTCTTGAGCAAATCCCACCCCTTCTACGACTGGCCAACCTCCATTTGCCAGTAAAACATGATATCACTCCCATATCATTACGATCGGCCTGCCTGCCCACACTCGAGCTCGTTGTTTACCAGCTGATCACTGCAAGATCCCACGTAGTGAATTTGAACACATGCTTCAACTTGAGAACATGCAGCCTTTATTAAGCCTTTGCGCATCTCTACAGCATGTGGTGCTAAAGGCATCGCCTGGAGAATGGCAGCCATGCAGAGATCGCCATATGCTGAATAATGGTGCATTACCCACTGCCGCACATTGCAGATTTTTCTGCACCATTGCATGGAGCACTGATATTCTCCAAGATCGACCTGGTGAAGGCTTACCATCAAGTTCCTGTAGAACCAGCAGATATTCCCAAGACTGAACTCATCAGGCCATTTAGACTCTTCGGGTACGTGCGCATGCCTTTTGGTCTTTGCAATGCAGCACAAACTTGGACTTCTGTCAAGCAAAGGACCAGGCAGGATTCCGTAAAGGCTACTCAACAATAGATCATATTCACGCTATCAATCAGGTGATAGAGAAATGTGTGGAATATAACCAACCCTTATATGTAGCTTTCATTGATTACGAGAAAGCATTTGATTCTGTCGAAACCTCAGCAGTCATAGAGGCATTACGGAATCAGGGTGTAGACGAGCCGTATGTAAAAATACTGAAAGATATCTATAACGGCTCCACAGCCACCGTAGTCCTCCATAAAGAAAGCAGCAAAATCCCAATAAAGAAAGGCGTCAGGCAGGGAGATACGATCTCTCCAATGCTATTCACAGCGTGTTTACAGGAGGTATTCAGAGACCTGGATTGGGAAGAAATGGGGATAAAAGTTAATGGAGAATACCTTAGTAACTTGCGATTCGCTGATGATATTGCCTTGTTTAGTAACTCAGGGGAAAAACTGCAATGCATGCTCACTGACCTGGAGAGGCAAAGCAGAAGAGTGGGTCTAAAAATTAATCTGCAGAAAACTAAAGTAATGTTTAACAGTCTCGGAAGAGAACAGCAATTTACAATAGGCAGCGAGGCACTGGAAGTCGTAAGGGAATACATCTACTTAGGGCAGGTAGTGACTGTGGATCTGGATCATGAGACGGAAATAATCAGAAAAATAAGAATGGGCTGGGGTGCGTTTGGCAGGCATTCTCAGTTCATGAATAGCAGGTTGCCATTATCCCTCAAGAGAAAAGTGTATAATAGCTGTGTCTTACCAGTACTCACCTACGGGGCAGAAACCTTGAGGCTTACGAAAAGGGTTCTACTCAAATTGAGGACGACGCAACGAGCTATGGAAAAAAGAATGATAGGTGTAACGTTAAGGGATAAGAAAAGAGCAGAATGGGAGAGGGAACAAACGCGAGTTAATGACATCTTAGTTGAAATCAAGAAAAAGAAATGGGCATAGGCAGGACATGTAATGAGGAGGGAAGATAACCGATGGTCATTAAGGGTTACGGACTGGATACCAAGGGAAGGGAAGCGTAGCAGGGGACGGCAGAAAGTTAGGTGGGCGGATGAGATTAAGAAGTTTGCAGGGACGGCATGGCCACAATTAGTACATAACCGGGGTTGTTGGAGAAATATAGGAGAGGCCTTTGCCCTGCAGTGGGCGTAACCAGGCTGGTGCTGCTGCTGATGATGATGATGACAAACTTTTCAATGATTTATCAACACAGTAACAAAAGGACTGCCTATTTGTTTCGCGAACATCTACGATTTATTTGTCTTTAGCCGCTACATGGAAAACCACATCCAACACCTGGGCCATCTCTTTCATCACTTCGCCGAATATGGCCTTATCATCAATAGGCTGAAGTGCGAATTCAGTGCACTTGGGGCGCGATCGGAGATATTTTGTTCGAGAGCGTTCTGTTCAGTTGCTGCAACGTCACAAAGTTGCAGTGTGCAAAATTTGTGACAGCGGGGTGGAGAGAGCAGCCAATCAGGAAGCGGTGACCTCCCCGGAAGTTTACTTCCGTCGTTTGTCGTCTGCTTGCAAACAGTATACTAAAAAACCAAATGTCTTCCAAATGAATTAAATCTTTATCTAAAAAAATGTATTTTTTTCTTCTCAAGCCCAAACACGTTTTCAAACAGTAGTACGTGTGCCTACTGCAATTTATAACTATTAGGTTCTTTGCGTCGTCCCTAGGTGGTGTCGGGCACAGCGAGAAGAAAAAAGAAAAAAAACCGACGTGAAGAGTGGTGCACTTTTAAAGAGGCAGCGACAACATTCCAGTGGCTCGCTGGCACCGATGATGTTGTCGATTTCTCTGTACAACCAACGAATTATTTGTTTCGAGAAACAAAAACGACGCCGGAATTCACTTTCTGACATTTCTTCAAACGCGTTTCGCACCGCTACCCGCTCTCCTTCCTCTAAAAACGCCATCGCAACAACCTAAGTTCCCAACGGAAGCGCCATTTTCTCGAATTAAACTATGGATTGGATTCAAACGTGCCATTCCGCAGCCGAAAAGGCCGCCTGTTGGATCCAATCCAATCCACCAGACGCGGCATGCGAAGCCGTATGATCGCTCCAAACTTCACAGCTCCCGTCAGGTTCGGTGCCTAGCAGACGAAATGCTCGGTGGGAGGACGATTGACAGGAGCGTGTCGTCATTTTGACATCACCAAAAACGTGGCCGCGCCCCGCAGCTGGCGACGTCGGCGCGGAGTAGGCCAATCGCGCGCGCCGGTAACCGAACGAGCGCGCCGAACAACCATCTCCGATCGCACCCCTGAGTTGGACTTCATCGGTCACTGTGCAGACAAGGGCGGCCCTTGTCGTTAAAAGTCCAGGCCATACAATATTTTCCTCAGCCATCTTTCTTTCGTGCACAAGCAAGTTCAAATTCAAGTTTATTTACCATACAATAGGCTGGAAGGTGCGAGCCACAAACTGTGCGAGTTTCTTGGCCTAGTGAATTTTTACAACCGCTCCATCCCTAACTGTGCCATTTTTCTCCAGCCCCTAACGGACATGCTCCAGGGCCACAAATCCAAAACTGAACTCACCTGGTCCCCAGAAGCAGTAATCGCTTTTGACACCATCAAGAACAAGCTATCTCAGGCAACCCTTCTCGTCCTTCCGAGACCAGGAGCCCCACTATGGCTCATGACCGATGTGTCCGACGCTGCTGTTGTTGCTGTGCTTCAACAGTTTGCAGATAATGTCTGGTAGCCCTTTGCCTTCCTTTCTCAGAAGCTCTCATTCATAGAGACCTGCTACAGCACATTCGGAAGAGAACTCCTCGAAACGTACATGGCTGTACGTCACTTTAGACACCTTATTGAGGGTCGAGAGTTCCACGTGAAAACAGACCACAAACCTTTAACCTATACTGTCCGGTAAAATTGTACCAAATGTTCACCATGGGAAACCACTATCTCGTCTTCATCATGGAATTCACGATGAACATGGGACGTGTGCATGGAAGGGACAATGCTGCAGTGGACGCACTGCCCTTCTTCCATCACTACAGACAACAACCCGGTTAGCATCGACTTTTCTGCACTTGCTGTCCAACAAGACGATACAGAGGTAATTGCGATTCATGAGAAACCTGGCACCTTATACCTCCGTGATGTCCATTTTCCACCCTGCGCCATTCCTATTTTTTTTTATGTCTCCACATGCTCCCCACGTCCAGTCGTTCCCCTCAATTTCCGAAGCACCGTTTTTGATGCCATTCATAAGCCTCACAATCTGGGCCACGCAACATCTGGTGACACAATGTTTCGTCTGGCTGCGCATCAGCAAAGACGTTGATGTGCAGCCTGGGCGACGCCTGGATGAATGGTTGTCTGGTATATCAACAATCGAAGGTTTACCAACACACAAGGGCACCTTTCAACTTGTTTACATCACCATCTGAATGATTCAACAAGGTACACAGTGACGTTTTGGGGCCATGGCCACCATCAAATGGGAACACCTACCTCCTAACCTGCATAGATTGCTTTACCTGATGGCCAGAAGCTTTCCCTCTGCCGGACATCTGTACTGAAACCATCGCAAACGTGTTAGTCGAAGGCTGGGTTTCGCAATACAGCGTACTATCTGCTATTACAACCGATAGAGGCAGGCAGTTTAAATCGGCACTATTCAATAACCTGCTGACCCTCCTAGCCACTTCTTGCATACACACCACGACATATCACCCCATCGCCAATGGTCTTGTTGAACGTTTTTACCGCTCCATCAAAACATCACTCAGAGCACAGCCTGATGCCACTCACTGGTCCACATCACTACCACTGGTTACGCCGAGTCTTCGGGCTACATTGAAGCAGGATCTGCGCTGTATAACTTCCGAGATGGTTTTTGGAGCACTAGTACGCCTTCCAGGGGAGCTCTTCCACCCCACCGTTTCATTGCCGTGCCCTGACCCAACTGACTACATAAACAGGCTGCAAGCTTCACTCTGAACACCTCGGGCTCCTGAACCACGCTGCCAGCACCGTACCGCATCCCATATTCTCAAAGAGCTGGCGATGTCCTCTTAGGTTTTCGTGTACCACGATTTCGTACGGAAGCCCCTGCAATGCCCCTATGACAGTCCATACTACATCACCCATCGTGCCGACAAAAATTTCACCGTGGACTTAACTGGCCGACAGGACACTATCTCTATCAATCCCTATCTATCAATATCTCTATCAATATCAGTATCCATTGGCCATCATTTAATCCCAGCGACCGATAGCGTAACTTTTCTTGGCATAAAATTAGACCCTAACTTGAAGTTTAATAATCATATTGCTTATGTTAGGCAACAAACTGCTTTTGGTATAAGAGCTCTTACTAAATCTCGTCCATTTTTTTCTGTTCACGCCTTATTGTCTTTATACTTTGCCTTCATACATAGTCACTTTACATATGGCATTACGACATGGGGAAATGCATATAACTGTCCCTTTTCATCCATAAAGCCCGTTCAGAACCAGGCCATTCGCATTGTTACAAACAGTTCTGTTTGCTCTAACGTTGCTCCGCTCCTTCAGGCTAACTTCATTCTTCCTATATCTGGCTTGTTTAAATTTCATTTACTTATCACTCTATTTAAATTACTTGACAAGCGAAATGCGAAGGTTGTGGGTTCGGTTCCCACCTGCGGCAAGTTGTTTTTTCATCCACTTTAATTTCCATTATTTATCGTTTCTTTATTTCATTTATTAAGCACAAGTAATTTCCCCTATGTTGTCCTTGGTGTCAGTGTTTGTTGGCTTCTCATCATATGACTAACAAACAGCTTGCGTTTCAATTAATAGACTCTAGATTGCTCACAAATACCAATAACACTAGGCTTACCCATAATCACAGCTTTCTATTACCTAAATGCCACACGAACTAGCCCAACTAAACCAACTAGCCCGCCTTTCAGTCTTAACTAAATATGGCAAAATGACTTTCTTTTACACCTTTACAACCACTGTGCTATCAAAGTGGCTAGCAAGAAGCCGGTCATGGTAACCGTGCAAGGTCATCTTGGCATTCACTGCAGAGACTGCACTTGTGGGCCCAATTTTGAAAAATGCTTCATAATCTCCAAACACCGTGAAAAGCTTACTCATGAAATCACAGAGGCTGTCAAGATACAGTGGCTTGGTGAACTCTGCATCAGCATGTCATCTATTGCCCTCACAAAAAAACGAAATCAAGCACCTGATTGCGATGCGTAAGGGTTCACGAGATGTGTGACATCATACAAATGTTTCAATTACATTTGGCTCATGTCTTAAGTATGCAGTTCTGGCAGCTTCGCAAATAAAGTTTAGTTGAAGTCAGCGCCTCTGCTGTGTTTTTTCTTCTGTCCTTGTCTTTTGTGCTCCGCAGACATGTCAGTACCTGTCTTCTTTATGTCTGTGGCATGCAAAATCAGCGATGATGAGTCACAATAAACAGGAGTACATTTTTACTGAACAAAAGGCCCTAGCTGATGGTCATTCACATTGGCAGATCAATCACCCAGGGACATCGCGCGGGCCACACATGATCTGAGCCACGCACTTGCTTCGCTTCCTAGGCAATGACCTGTCCCAAGCCAGCTACCATTCTCCTCATCCTCCTGGACGTTGATGCTGCTACAGGAGGCCCTTCCTCTAGTGACATAGCCATGCAGGTAGCTGAAACGGTACTTTTAGGAGTTTGGGCCAGTGTGTTGTTAGTTGAAGTGTGTTTGATGATTGGCGAGGACCAACTGGCTCTGGGTTAATTGGTTTATTTTGTGACTGAGAGAGTGGGTCCTCAACCAAGGCAGAGCTTGCTGTCTTTCGACTCGGACGATCATCACTTTTTTTCGCTGTTCCTTGGTCTTCTACCCGTGCGCGAGAAGAGGCTCTCGCAGCACAAGATGGTTTTCGCCTCGCCCGGAGAGCGCCTGCCGCGCGTTCGCCACCGTCGGCACGCCAGTTTGAGCCTGGTGACACGCGGCCCCGTGTCCCTCGACGAACTCCGGGCAAGGGAGGACCTGGAACTCCGTGCCACTCACATGCTGAACGAGTGGCTCAGTCAACGGGCTACCTCCGTCGATCTGGCTGTGGTCCCCCCCCAGACCTGCGGATACCCCAGGAGACGCCACGAAGCCGGCAGCCTCCGAGGAAGCCTCGGAGCCCCTCAAGGACAGTTCCCAAGCACATGAGGAGCCCCATGCTTCAATCCCACTCCCTCTCTCTGACAACGAGGACATGGACCTGTCCAGTTCCAGAAAACGCGCTCACGAAACAGAGAGCGACGACGAGGAGGCGGCCGTGCGTCGCAAGCAGCCGTCAAGCGCTGCCCCTAGCTCGGAGCAGCACGCGGCAGCCAGCCACCCCATGGAGCAAGCCCTTCCCGTAAGGGCGAGAGCCACCTCCTTCGCACCTCCTCCGAGCGAGGACGCGCCTGGCACCACCCCCGAAGCGCCGTCTGCTCCCGATGGCGGCGCGTCCCCCGCAGTGTCGTCCGCCAGCAGTCCGGCTGCACACAAGAACGCTACCGACGTTATGGAGCTGGCAGAGGAGACAACCACTGTTTCGTCACCGCAGGGCCCCGTGCACCCCGCGGCGCGGTTCTTGAAAGACCCGCCACGCCACACTGCTCCGCGGCTGAAGCCAAAAGGGAAGAAGAAGAAGAAACAGAGAAAGGAGCCTGCCGATGTCTCGCCTTCCTCTCCCGAGGCAACGGACGAGTCGCGGCGCCAACCTGCTACCCCGGTCACCCCTAGCGCGCCTGCAGCGGCAGTACAGAGGGGGACACCACCTGGCCGTGAGCCAACGCCAGACGGCTTCACTCTGGTGCAGTCGAAGGGGGACAGGTGGCGTGCATGGGCCCTGGAGAATGCTGCGCGCACGGTGGACCCTGCAGTCATCGGCACTGTGCTCTTCCGTCCCGCGGCGCCTGGCAGAGCCTTCCAAGGAGCACCGCGCCTCGCACTTGCCACGGCCCTCTCTTCGCGGCCCGGTACATCAGCGGTTCACGTCAACCACAGGCGCAACATCGTGGCCGCCGACACTACCACCCACGAGTGCCTAGAGGGGTTGCTCAAGCTCACCGAGCTGCACGCAATCCCTGTGACTGCCCGACTACCGGCCGAGCGCGGCAAGAGCACCGGCTTCCTGCACGGTGTGAGCGGGCTGCCTGCAGACACGGACCTACTGGGAGCCATTGAGTCCAGCATCCCTGTGCTGTCGGCAACGATGGACGGGAGCACCGTCACCATACGTTTCATGGGACCGGTCCCCCCGGAGCACGTACGCCTTTGCAAGCTCGGCTTCAGGGTAAGGCCAGCCAGGCCTCGCCCAGTACAGTATCGACAGTGCGGCCGCTTTGGGCACGTCCTGGAGTCCTGTCAGTGGCCGACCGACTGCATCTCCTGTGGCAAAAGGCACGCGGCGAACATCTCCTGTCAGGCAGTCCGCGAGGAGCAGCGGCCGCAGCAGTCCTTACCTGCGGCGAGGTCCTATGCCAGCGTGCTGAAGGGCCTCAGCCCGGCACCCAGGCCTCCGGTACGAGCCCCTCGTGCCTCCCGCAGCCAGGAGACACAGGACACTGCCGCTCCTCCTGCCCAGACTACCGTGGATCAGCTGGTAGCGAACCTGCTGCTCATCATGGAAGCAGTCAGCACAATGCTGCCAGCTGACCACCCACTCCGACCCATCTGCCTGCAGGCAGTGGCTTGCCATCAGCCATCCAACCACCATGGCTGATCAGCCAACAGCAAGGAAAGGTCGCCGCCGCCCAAGTGTTCTCCAGTGGAACACTAACTCTCTGCGGCGGCGACACGCTGACCTTTCCCTGCATCTCCTACAGAGCGACTACGACGTGCTTGCTCTGCAGGAGGTGTATGCGATGGCCGAGGACCTGCGACTCCCGGGATACACCGGTTACTCAGGCGCCACCACCTGCACAACACGCGGCTGCACGGACGCGCCTTGCCTTGACGACGCCCACCAGCCCGGCAAGCCCCGCACAGCCATCTACGTTCGGTGCAATCTGGCACACGCTGTGGTTCCAGTGGCCGACGTCGTAGGAGGCCCTCTGGAGTGTTGTGCTATCACGGTGCGTCTCGGCAGCCAAGACACAACCGTGGTGAGCATATACATACGACCAGGAAAGACATGGGGCTCCTCCATCCTTGACCAGCTTGCTTTACGCCTCGGGAGGCAGGCAGCCTGTGTGGCGATTTCAACGCCCACCACACAGACTGGGGAAGTTGCCGCTGCTCCAGCCAAGGCCGAAGCCTCCGCGACGCCATCAGCAGAGCGGGACTGGTGATCTTGAACAGCGGAGGACCCACCTACGTCTGCCGAGGGGTGAACTCAGCCATCGATCTCTCCCTCACCACAGAACAGTGCTCCTACTCCTGGGACACAACTCCGGACACTTGGGGGTTCGGACCACTTCCCCATTGTGATCACCGCTGTACATGGAAGGAAGCCAAAGACCAGAACTTTCCACGTCATAGACTGGTCTCTGTTTAGGAAGCATTGCAGTGAGGCGGCTGATCGCTGTAACTTTCTAGATGCCATCGCGGAGTGCGCCCAGGCAGCTACCATTCAGTGCTCTGCACCACCGGACACACCTGCCCCGGATCTCCGCCTACTCAATCTCCGTGCCTCCAGGCGCCGCACGGAGCGCAGAGCAATTCGGACAGGGAAGGCAGAGCACTGGACTGAATACAGACGGGTGGATGCTTGCTGTAGAAGACAGGCCCGGCGCAGGAGAAATCAGAGCTGGGTGAGCCTGTGCTCCAGCATCAAGGACCGTTCAAGAGGCCCCCTAGCCTGGCGACTACTCAAGTCACTCACCGGCAAGAGGACGAGCCGTCAACCCGTCCTCGCTGTGGCCATCTCGCTAGGAATCAGCGAAGAGGCCCTTGCGGAACTTCTGGCGGACCGGTTCACCCATACCGTGCCACAGAGTGCAGCGATCTTACCGGTCGGACACCCCCCTGCCCAGCTACCCACCTGTCTACACAGCATCCACCCTGCTTGGACGTCCAGCCAGGTCACTGCCCTCTGCCAAGAGCCACTTGCCCTGCACGAGCTCCAGGCGGCTCTGAGGAGAGGGAAACACCGCAGCGCACCAGGAGCAGACGGTGTAACGCCACAGATGCTTCGTAACCTGGGCACCAGCGAGCAACAGCACCTGCTCGAGTGCTTCAATGAGATCTGGCAGTCAGGGCAGGTGCCAGAGGCATGGCGCACAGCCATTGTGGCGCCCATCCTTAAGGCCAGAAAACCGGCTAAGGAACTCCTCCTATCGACCGGTCTCTCTCACCTCCGCTGCCTGCAAGGTGATGGAGGCCATGGCCCTGGCACGACTGGACTGGGTGGCCCATGCTCACGGCTTCCTGGCAGACCAACAGATGGGCTTCCGGCGGCGGCGGTGCACTGCGGACTCCATCGCTGACATGGTGTCCACCCTGGAGGACGCCAAGGCTGGCGGGGACCTACTTATCGACATACAGGGTGCCTTCGACAGCCTCCCTCACGCAGTTGTCCAGCAGGGCCTCGACCTCCTCGGTATCTGCGGCAACCTGCGGGAGTTCCTCTCGTCGTTCCTGCACAACCGCACCCTCAGGATACGTGTGGGTCAATTGAAGAGCACCCCCCGTCCAGTCGCTGCAGGCATGCCACAGGGGTCTGTGGTGAGCCCCTTCCTTTTCAACCTGGCCATGGCACAGTTGCCTGCTGCCCTGCCAATCGACCATCACTTCCCCGTGCAGTCGTCCTCAATATACGCGGACGACATCGCCCTATGGGTGCGGGGACCACCGCAACACATCCGCAAGGCACGTGTGGCCCTACAGAGAGCCCTGGACATTGCGGCTGCCTACTTGTGCAGCATCGGCCTTACCATCTCGGCCAGGAAGACCGAGGCCTTGCTACTGCACGCCAGAGCATCAGCCCATCGCTCAGCTGGCCGGCTGCGGTTGGAGGGCGTCCAGATCCCATGGAACAAGGCAGTCACCTACCTAAGGCTGCGCATTGACCACCGGCTGAACTGGCTGTCGGCTACCAAGGCCCTGTGCGCCCAGGCGCTTCGGGTCCGCAAGGCTATCTCACAGCTCCTTGTCCGTGGACAGGCCTGTACCACCAGGTGGGCCCTGCAGCTATTTGAAGCTGCAGTCACTTCACGGCTACTGTATGCCCTCCATCTTGTGGCGCTGCCCCCACCCCGCCTGCGGAAACTGGAGCTACAGCATCAGTCAGCAATGCGGCTCTGTCTTGGCATTCCCCGAACCTCACAAGTGGCCGCCACTTTGGCTGAGGCAGGTGCCTTGCCCCTGTCATTACTCTTCCTACAACAGGGGCTACGACACATTGATTGCCTACACCATGCCGCAGATGGTCAAGCACTCCTGACCCGCCTACGCACCCGGCCAGCATTACGCATGGGACGGCTGTGTGGCCTCTATAAAGAGGTCATAGGGGACACGCCTGCAAACGCTGTACAGCCTCGCCCACCACATCGACCACCAATCTCTATCTCGACGGAGCTGCCAGGTGTCTCGAAGAACCGTTCCCCAACATATGCCCTACAGCAGACGGCAGCCTCTCTCCTTCAAGAGAGACTTGGGGACCACCTTCACATCTTCATCGATGGATCTGTGATACCGGAGACTGGCTGATCCACAGCAGCCTGCGTTGCACCAGCCCTACGAAAGAGCAAGCTGTGCCGTCTCCCAGGGCACGCAAGTTCTACCACAGCAGAGTTAGCAGGACTCCACCTTGATGTGGACTTACTTGCAGAGGAGCTACCAGCGACCCCGGCAGCCATCTTCTGTGACTCCAAGGTGGCGATGTTCTGCCTGCAGAACCCTGACAGGGCTAGCCTTGGGGTAGCGCTACTCTCCTCAAGGCTGACGGCCCTTCAGGACACAGGATGCTCAGTATCTCTGCATTGGCTACCGGCACACGTGGGGATCCCGGGCAATGAAGAGGCGGACACTCTGGCAAAAAGTGCCCACCACTCAAGCGTCCCCCTCAGCCCTGCTGTACATCCGCAGACTTCTCGAGGCACAGGCTGCGCCGGCACATCATCGCCTGCCACCCGGACAAACGGGTATCCCTGGGCCGGCCTCCACGGCCTCTTCCACAGCACGGCCTCCTACGAAGGGATGCGTCGTTGCTGCTCCGACTGCGAGTTGGCTGGTACCGGACGGCAGCCCGCCGGCACCGCCTTGGGAAAGCCACCTCGCCAGCCTGTGCCTCCTGTGGTGAACCAGAAACTCTGGAACACCTCCTGCTGGCCTGCCCTGCTCACCTGCAGCACCGCGGTCGACTTCTGCAAGAGTTCCACCGCCTGGGGCTCCCATGTTCACAACAGGAAGATATCCTCTTCCCCTGTCGTAATCAGCTACCAGCCTTCCTAAGTGTCGTCGAGTACCTCGACTCATCGGGGCTCTCGGCGAGACTATAGGACATTTCTACAAAGACGGATGGCCTAACGGCCATCCCACCACCTCGGGCTTCCTGATCGGCCACTACTTCCCTTCCATCTCTACGACCCTCTACCTTTCTCTCTCCTACCCTCTCTCTCTTTTAACCCCATCCCCTCGACCCTGCTGGCGCTGAGCCGTGCTCCCGCATGGGTTGCAGAAAATAGCGCCAGCCTTTTCTCCTTCCCCTCAAGAACCACTTCTCTATTCTTTCAAGATACATAGTTGGTTGTTAATAGTATACAGGCGAGGGTACCAAAGTCAAACGGCTGCAGCAGGACCCTCGGTTTACAAGATTGGTACAAACTGATTAATTAAAAAAGCAGAATGCCTGCGTTTGGCAGGCATTATCAGATCATGAACAGCAGGTTGCCATTATCCCTCAAGAGAAAAGTGTATAACAGCTGTGCCTTACCACTACTCAAATATGGGGCAGAAACCTGGAGGCTTACAAAAAGGGTTCCACTTAAATTAAGGACAACGCAACGAGCTATGAAAGAAGAATGATAGGTAAGGGATAAGAAGAGGGAAGATTGGGTGAGGGAACAACCGCGAGTTAATGACATCTTAGTTGAAATCAAGAAAAAGAAATCGGCATGGGCAGGACATGTAATGAGGAGGGAAGATAACCGATGGTCATTAAGGGTTACGGACTGGATTCCAAGAGAAGGGAAGTGTAGCAGGGGGCGGCAGAAAGTTAGGTGGGCAGATGAGATTAAGAAGTTTGCAGGGACAACATGGCCACAATTAGCACATGAACAGGGTAGTTGGAGAAGTATGGGAGAGGCCTTCGCCCTGCAGTGGGCGCAGCCAGGCTGATGATGATGATGATGACTATGACTTCATCCTTCTTAGAGATTCAACTGTGGAAAGACTTACCCCATGCTCTTAAATCATCATCATCTTTGCATGCATTCACATATGAACTTAAAAATTTCATGTGGTATAACTAGTTGTCCTGATTAATTTACTTTGTATATAAAGTGTGTACTTCATTTATTAGATAGGTTTTAACAATTGAGATATGTAACATGCAATTTTTTTTATTTTTAAAAAATTTTTCATGTATGACTCCTTGCGTAAGAATTCTTAAATGTATTCCTTTTCACTACTTCGTTCACTTTTTATTTACTTATATATCGCACAATTTCACACTCCTGTATTAGTTAATCACTTTGTACCAATCTTGTAAACCGAGGGTCCCGCTGCAGCCGTTTGACTTTGGTACCCTTGCCTGTATACTATTAACCACCAACTTTGTATCTTGAAAGAATAATAAACTGAAACTGAAACACGCCTTGGTTGAGGACCCACTATCTCAGTCACACAATAAACCAACTAACCCAGAGCCAGTTGGTCCTCGCCAATCATTAAACACACTTCAACTAACAACACACCGACCTAAACTCCTCAAAGTGCCATTTCAGAGGCGTGATTGCGCAACAATTGGACCACACACACAGAAGAGAAACACACACCACAGAGTGCTACTTGCAACTATCGTTTTATTCCCTTGTCAATGGAATAAATACTGGAACATACTCGAGGAAGGGGGGGGGGGGGGTAGGCTAACAACAAAATCAAAAAGATTTTTACAGACATGGCCATCCACCAATGCCAAGCCAGCTTTGTCATGTGATCATTTTTGACATCGTAGAAAAGGAACCACGATACAAAATTCCAGATTAGCGCATAAGGAAATCTATTTCCTTTGCACTAAGGGAGACTGATGGCATGCTCATGCACATACTTCCCAAACGTGCAATCTCAGCGGCTTCGATTATTTCTCGCATCATTTGGCAGCCATCTTTGCTCCCAATCTTGCATTTCTTAAAGAATGGCCGACATCCGCAATATCTACAATGTATCCCAAGGTGTCCAGCAACTGCTTTTGAAACGTTATAGTTATGCTCCTTTAATCTCTCATTCAAACATCGTCCAGTCTGTCCGATATAGTTTCTGCAGCACTGAAGTGGAATAGAATACACCACTCCCTTAGTGCAGTCGACGAACTTTTTTCTGTGGCGTGTTTCAGTCTCGTTTCTGTATGGCACCTGGGTTTACCTTTGCACACATGCTCAGCAATTGTTCCAGTGCAGAAAACACCACTTTTACATCGCATCTTTTACCAATTTTTTTAACTCGGTCTGCAATCGAATGGATGTACGGCATCACCACTATTTTTTGTCGTGTGCTTGGACCGCAAGGCTCCTTCCCAGATAATGGTGCCCTGGTTCCGATTTCCTTGAGCAAACATTGTGCCACAGATACTAATACATGGAATGGATAACCTGCCCCAGTGAGCCTGCGCGTTTGCTGCCGAAAGCTGTCTTGCAACGCCGTTGGCAAGCTGTCAGCAAGCAGGCAGCATGCAGGCAGCATGCAGCAACCATTTCAGCTACCTGCATGGCTACGTCACTAGAGGAAGGGCCTCCTGTAGCAGCATCAACGTCGAAGAGGATGAGAACGGCAGCTGGCTTGGGGCAGGTCATTGCCTAGGAAGCAAAGCAAGTGCGTGGCTCAGATCACGTGCGGTCCGCGTGACGTCCCTGGGACATTGATCTGCCCATGTGAACCATGAACCATGTCTGCCATGTACCGACATGTCTGCAGAGCACAAAAGACAAGGACAGAAGAAAAAAACACAGCAGAGGTGCTGACTTCAACTCATGAACCCTCATCGCATTGCAACTAGATACTTGATTTCGTTTCTTGGCGAGGGCAATAGATGACATGCGGATAGAGAGGTCACGAAGCCACTGTATCTAGTCAGCCTCCGTGATTTCACGGGTAAGCTGTTCACATTGTTTGGAGATTATGAAACATTTTCCAAATTTGGGCCCACAAGGGCAGTCTCTGCAGTGAATGCCAAGATGAGCTTGCACGGTTACCATGACTGGCCTCTTGCTAGCCACTTTGATAGCACAGTGGTTGTAAAAGTTTTTTGGTTTGTGGATGACTTTTTGTTACTTTTTGCTTGTGAGGGTCAAGGTTTCGAGCCTGCTGTTTCAGATGTACTTCGTCAATTAAACAAGTGTTTATTGTCACTTGTCCTGACGCACGAACTACTGGTGGATGCCTCGTTAAGATTTTTGGATTTGCGTCTTAGTATCTCTTAGAGATCATCTATAGGCATGTATGAGCCCTGAGAGAACAAGCCACTTTTGTCTGATCTGTCAGCCCATTTCAAGCTGGTTAAACGAAAACTGTAAATCTTTGCTTCACAGATGCCCTACAGACTATATTTACTCGACTCTAACATGCACCTTTGTCTGATAAAACGAGTCCAAAAATTGCATGCGCATTAGAATCAAGTACGACCCTAAATCCACGTTACTATATCGCCATCGGCATTCGAAAAATGGCTGCCTTGTACATGCTTCTAGCCTAGCTGCCGTAGCTTCCTCCATGTGCATACATCCATGTTGTACATGTAACCAGGCGCTGGTGTAACCTAGTCTACCGCCTGTCTTCCCGTTTTCTGTGTTTATTCAATCAGCATGGAAGCGCCGACTGCGAAACCACGCTGAGTCCACCATGATGCCGCATTTAAAGGGAAAGTTATCATGTGTGTGGAGACGGACAGAAATCGGGTCGCATCACGGGCGTTCGGAGTTCCCGAAATTGCATGCGGGACTGGCGCAAACAGAAGGAGAATATTTTCGCCAGCAAAGCAACAAGGGAGGGTTTCAGTGGACCGAAACAGGGCCGCTTCGCCAAAATAGAGGAGCTGCTCATGGAATATGTGCAAGAGCAGCAAACAGCACAGCGGCCTGTAACAACCGATCTGCTCAAAGTCCAGGCAGTGCAGTTAGCCCTACAGAAAGGGCTAATGCGGAGTGACTTCAAAGTGAGCAGGTGCTGGCCATCAAATTTTATGAAAACAAAAGGCTTTTCTCTTTGAAGGCGGACAGGGATATGCCAAAAATTGCCTGAAGAATATGAAGAATTCAAGAATTCTCATCGACCCTGGTTGCATCGCTTATCGCCTTAACAAAAGGACAAAAAGTTTCCTGCCGGTGTCTGCAGCAACACACCTGCATGTAACCTCAAGCCTCATGGTTTAAGAGCCGTGCAAGAAGCAAATTCATATCAGTTGGCAGCAGCAGTTGCGGCTCCATGCGCGCATATTGAGCTGTTTCTGTCGGCCTGTACAGGTTGGCAATTTCCATATGCTTCTTTTAAATAGTGGTGCCACATTACTGTTCATGCACGAAAATTTCGTTCTATTCCCATGCTGCTAAACTTTAATTTTGCTCGTGTTCTTCGCTTATCTCACCTTTTATCTCTCACTCTGGTGGCAGTGGCAGGCAAGCAAGAGCTTTCCAAATTGGAAAAACGAAACAGCACAAGAAAGCCACGGACATGAGAGAGCAGCACACACACAGTGCCGACTTACAACAGTTTATTCATGAAGCCATGAAGGATTAAATATATAGGGCGCTACAATGCGCAATATGTGAATAATCAGCAAGAAGCCTGGAGCATTATTTGCAATGCTGATAGTGACAGCCGCATGCCGACAGTGCACCCTGAATGTTTGCCATTCAAACCATATGCCATTTCCAGAGATGAAAGAGCCATCGAAGGAGAACCAACGCACGAGCTCCGAGAGGTAGTTGAAAACATTGAAGACACTTTACAATTTCTGAGCGAACAGTACGATGAACTGCAACAACGAACGGAGTGAAATGAAAATGTGATCAAGGATCTAAAACGCAGAACCGAAAGACTTGAGGGAAACGAGAGTGATGTCAATCAGCTTCACGCTGAAATTGACCAACTTGAATGGAGGCGCCGCCGCTTAAACCTGGAATTTCATGGGATTCAACACTCTGAGAAAGAAAACCTGCTCGAAAAGCTAAACGACGTAGCCGTGCAGCTCTAACTTCCACAGCTCTCAGAAAATGACGTTGCTTCAGTTCACCGGCTGCCCTCAAAGAAAGAAAAGATACCGGCTATAATCTGTCACTTCACGAAACAAGCAGATAGGGACCGCTGGTGGAAAAGCAGACAGAAGTTGCGTGAATCGAAAGACTATGTATTCCTGCTTGAAAATGTCACGAAAAGGACCCGCGATTTGCTCTTTCAGACAAAGATATGGGCGAAGCGAGCAAACTACAAATATGTGTGGCACAGCAACGGCCGCGTTCTTGTCCGAAAAACCGACGGTGAACGCGCAGTAGCTGTTTCTACCGAGAGGGATCTTGATAAACTCACTTAAAAACAGTTCTTGATAACGATGGCTTGTGCTAGTGGGGAGACTTACATAATGCCACAAGTATTCAGTCAGCATTTAGGCGAAAAATTTCAGCAACCCTTTAAATGCTTTCATCTAAACATCCGCTCAGTTTCTAATAAGAAAAACGACCTCTCCTTGTTTTTTGAACTGCTAGGACAATCATTTGACACAATACTGTTAACAGAAACATGGTCAATGAACGATGCGGATATTTTCCGTATCGCAAATTATAGTACCTTCTACTTAAACCGGTCATACTCTCGAGGAGGCGGAGTTTGCATCCTGGTAAAGGAAGTATTCAAGTGTGACTTACTGCCCGAACTTTCCGCAACAACAACTGACTATAAAATTCTAGCAATAAGAATGCATAACACCGTTATTATAGTGTGTTATCGCCCTCCCAATGGCAGCGTTACCAAGTTTTTTGATAAATTAGAAGAAATCTTTGAGTTTGTAAATAAAAATCGCCTTGATTGAATTTTCGGCGGGGACAGCAATATTAATATGATGAAAAACGATTCCCAAACTTTACAATTACATATTTTACTGAAGGTGAATGGTTTAGTGAATGTAATAGACTTTCCCACTAGAGTTACCGAATATTCATCATCTTTAATTGATAATTTTTTCACAAATATCATCCCTGAAAAAGTTAAGGCGGATGGATACTATTTTTCTTAAACCTGTAGATGAAAACGAAGTAATCCACATAATTAAAAATCTAAACAGCAGCAGTGCGAAAGGTATTGACGGGTTACAGATAAAACCTTTAAAATACGTTGTCGATATCCTGGCTCCATGCATTGCATATATTTTCAACCTTTGTCTCAGTCAAGCTATTTTTCCCAGTAAAATGCAAGAAGCACGCATTAGTGTCCTATATAAAAAAGGTGACAAAAATGACATGAGCAACTATCGTCCAATATCAATTCTCCCTATGTTCTCGAAGGTACTTGAAAAAATAATTTTAAATCGGCTTATGGATTTTGAGCAAAAACATAAACTTTTAAATGAATACCAATTTGGCTTTCGCAAAGGCCTCAGCACGGAGTGTGCCTTACTTGCTCAGAAAGAGTTAATTTCAAGGGCAGTTGATAAGGGAAAACTGGTTCTGGGGTTGTTTGTAGATTTTACAAAAGCATTTGATTGTGTTAACCATTCACTTCTTATTAGGAAACTCCTACATTATGGCTACCGCGGGAAGGCTGCATCCCTCATCACGTTATCACCGCAGTCACCATGAGAAGAATGCAAAGGGGACAAGCTGTTGTATTCCGCTGAAGTAGTAGTTCGCGGTCGCTGTTTTCCAAATGCACAAAAAATGGCAGTGGTCTCCGAGCACCCACGCATTACATTCCGCTATACGTTGTCTCTCGTGGGACAACCCGTCGCAGGTTGACGCAAAGCAGCGAACACGATCACATCGCTGATTACAATAGGCGGTCGTTCTTGGATGGAATCGCATTCACAGTAACGAAAGTAAACAACGCTAAAAAACAAGAAAAAACATAGCGTCACTTCCACTCAGAACAGGAAGCTGCAGCTACGTAAGTTCCGCTTGACGCCAGAAGCAAGGGGGTGAATGGGAGAGGAGCGCGGAGGAGGAGAGTAGGTTGGCGGTACTTAACCTGGTCGGCGGAAACGTGTATGGAGGGGCTTTAATATAAACAAGAGAGGAGAGCTGGCCCAATAGGCGCAGCAACGCCATGAGCAACGCCAACTTCCGGCTTCACTTTCGCTTCCCAAAGAGTGACATTTCGCTTCACAAAGAGGCCTCTCCTGAGTTTCCTTCCTCCGTGGAGGAAAGAAACTCAGGAGAAGCCCTGACGTCTGTCTTTGTGAAGCGAAAGTGAAGCCAGGAGTTTGCGTTGCTCATAGCGTTGCTCCGCCTATCGGGCCAGCTGTCCTCTCGTTTACATTTCTCGCGAAACCATGCCGTGCTGCGCACAACCGCTGTTAGATATGGAGCTGTTTCCTGCGATTACTTCGAGTTCCCCAAACCACTTCGAGTCGCAGCACAGCTAATTGAGGAATGCAGAAGCAGGAAAGTGCATTCCAGAGAAGCGGCCGAGCAAACAAGTTTAAGGCAACAAGTTCACGTGCCAACAAGTTCGTGCGTCGCCGGGATTAGAAGGGGGCCTCGTACAATGGAGCTCAATCGTCCCCCTTCGGCTTTGAAGAAGGCATCTGCTACCGCTGCGGAGTCGAGCCACCGGGTGCAGGTGGGCCCTTGTGCAATGAAGCATGAGCGCCCCCCCTCCTTCTCCAGCCTAGAAGAAGTGGATCGCCAGTCTGCGAGGCAAGACCGCAGAGAGCCGCCAGGTGCGACACCGCGACACGGGCGCCTACCATTGGCTGAAAGTGGCGTCATCGGAGCGGACTCTCCCATTGGTGAAACATGACGTGACTTACAGTGCTCGAAGGGTTTATAAGAAGCCTTCCAGAGAGACCTGAGGATTCTGGGACATTCCCTGATTCCCTGATTCACCTCTCTCGAACGTCTTGCCGCGGGCCGCAGCGTCCGAGTTGCTGCCGGCCCGTAATGACTGTACAACTGTTACTTGTCTCTCACGTCCCCTGTATATAATGTAAAATAAATCCTCCCAAGTTTGTGGGTTTCCATCCCGAAGTCCGTACTCCAACCCCTACACCGCGCTGCTCGGATCCGCACCAACCTTTAGTATTGCGCTCCGCAGCAATACTAAACAATCGTTAGCACGTTAGCATGATTCTGCCAAAGAGGGCAAAATTTCCCGCGGATATTCCTTCATCCGTTGCCATTGCCGTGGCGCGGTACATTGCGTACAGCATTGCATGCGCGTTCATTTCACCAACTTTAGTTCCTCCTTTCCCACCTGGCCACAGGAACATCCGGTAAAGCACGGTCCAGATAACGCAGCGCAACAAAACATGGAGACCAACGCAAACCCGCACTCACGGCGCCTTTGCCACGATACGAAACCTACGGAGCAACACGTGTGATCGCACAGAACAATAAGAAAGCTGCCATTGTGGCCCGAAAGGCGGGGCCACCACAGCAAAGAAACAAAAGAACAGCAAAACAAAGGAGAACCTACTACGTCATTTCCTCCACATTTTTCTCCTAGCGCGCGGAGGGGGTAGGGCCTCTCCTCAGTTTCCTTCCTCCATGCATGCGCCGGTCAGAGTCAGTGCATGGTGCTCTCGATCGAGTTGGCTCAGGGAGTGTCCAAAAAATCAGACGAGAGGTTGCAACGTGTCCAAACTTTCAGCAGTTGTTATACATTATGGACTATGGGGAGAATAGGCAGGTTGCGAACATAGTTCCCGCGCCTACTGGGGCACCCCTCGCGGCGGAGAGCGCAGCCCGGCAGGATACGACCGGCCCTAATGCGTTCAGAAAGCCTGTCTGTGCACTGTTTCGCACGTAGCTGTTGCCTTTTCTGAGCAATGCCGAAGTGCAACCACTACGGCTTCAACAATGGATCGCGCTCGTCCGACGGCATAAGCTGTTTTATGTTCAAACGTTATGACAAGTGTGTTAACGCTGAATTTGTTACTTTTACAGCAATGATGGCAGTAACTGGACCAGGATATGCAGTAAACAAAGTAGTTTGTTTCCTCACTGTACCGCAGTAAAGCTGTGGAACTCGCCCAATTTTCTCCCATTCAAACAGCGCTAGGGCTTGCTGAAAGCTACGAGGAGGCGTTGCAGCTGGCTCAGCTGGCATACACCCTTCTGTGCCCAGCATATCAACTAAGGGGCAGTTGAAATCGCCAGAATATTTTACGACGTGGTTTGTTGGAACATCCTTTGCATGCACTAAAAAATCACAACATATAAGTATCGAACTTCCAGTAACTTGGGCGAAAATATTTTCCCAGCGTAGTCTAACACTACTGGTAAGTTCCTCACCTTTTTTTGTGTTTGGGGAGAGCAACGTTAGAATACCTCCGGTTGGTCTTACGAGTAGTTCGTACACCCCACGTTCTTGGATGAGATGTTTTGGATTCGCATTTGCTGTCCTGTATGTACACGGAAACTACTGCGGCATGCTTGCACTTCCCTGCGATGCCAGCGTGGCAATCGCAGCTCCACGCTAGGATTTGTCAGCTGTTGCTGATTTTCAAGAATAAATGTCCCCTATAATTTCATGCGTCCACACCGTAGATAACTAAGTAACTTACGCTGAGCTTCACTCATCTTGCAGGTGCGTTATTTTTCGTTTGCGGAATACACCTAGCATTCACTTCCGATCAGTGCGAGTTCAGCACTTCCCTCACGTCGTAGACGTGCCCGATTTCAAATAGACGACTTCCTTTCTCTAAATTCTTTTCATGAAAAAAGCTGTCAAGATCTTGTAATTCCTGAAACCCGGTTAAAATTAATATCGGCATGCTTTGTCGCGGCATCGCTACCGTTTGACACGGCGCCAAACACGCAGCGCGAGCTGCTCACGCCGTGAGTAGTCCTATTGCATTCACGCGACTATTCGTCAGATGGCGCTAGGGGTCAAAAATACAGGGCCTAGCACTTGCAATGTGCCCATGGCAGTGCCGCGAAGCAGACCGAATAATCGAGCATGTCCAAATTTTCGGAGTCCAGAAAATCAGTCGGCGACTGTACCGGACTCGCAGCATTAAAGAAAGGAAATGCGGGCAAGACATGACGATTATTGCTGCGTGGCAAGATATGACCCGAAGGGTGTATGCAATTTTGTTTGGGGATGTATCGGCGTGCAACGTGGCCCATAGCATGGCGTTACCGTAATGGAACCAAACAGGCGATGCCAATACAGTGTCACTTTCAAACGAAAAGGTGTGCTAGCCACAGAGGCAACGTCAAACGTTCATGCCAGGCGATACTTCGGCATCAATAAGAAAAACATCCGTCGTTGGAGGGGTAACAGGGAACGCTTTTTGCGTGTGCTGCAACGAGATGATAGCAACAAGGAAAATAAGCATGCGATAACAGAGAAGAGCTGATATTGCGCCGTGTTTCGATGCGTGAGAGTCATGCTGCACTGTCTGCACAAGCATGGGCAAGCCGACGCGAGCTTGCGCACGTCCGTAGGTGTGTGTGTGTGGTCTGACTAGTGGAGATGATAACTTAGAGTGAGGATGGCATATTCATATTAAATAAATGCTATTTTCATTTTGTGAACACTGTCTTCACTTCTTTGTTAGGCCTACATTCGTTTCTTTATTTTTACTGCCTTCAGACGTTCGGGGGTCGGCTAACAATCGACGCCGGACTAGATTAAAGTAAATACGGTAAGTTTCCTACAGCATTACCCAGAGGGAAAGCTGGCACTATGACATTGGTGTATAGATGGGAATACCGGGATGTAGAGACCTTGGATTGGCATCATTCTTGGAGAGCCAGAACACCTTGAAGGCACGCTTGGCTAGTACTGTTTCCTCTGTTACACTGGTTCATTTTTTACGAAAACAGCATGTGAAACGCTATTTATTTTTAATATTACATTGTATTCCATCATGAGGACTTGTGCTTAGATGTCCAATTATATGAAACCTAAGAAAGATCAGTGGTTTGCCAAAGTTTGAGGTCAGAGAAGGACTACGCTCGCTTTGCAACAGTTTGTAGTCTGTTCTTGCATTGCTTCGCACAATTAGGCACATCAGGCGAGTAAAGCTTAATGAAAGATGTGATACGGGTGAATGAGAACCTTTTATGCAGGTTTTATTTTAAGAAACCTTTATCTGTGCAGCCATGTTCATGTTTTAGGCCAATCACACACTAGGATACCACTGTTCCTACGAAGGCACACTGCCTGTTGGGAAACTAGCATAAACGGTGCCACCAGATTTCTCTCTAGGTTATATTGTAAGACTCTTTCTGGCCAGGGCAACAACCCAGTGCGACACCCACCACAGAAGAGGTGTCCGCAGTTGGTCTCCACAGGGTGTCGGGGCTCAGCCAGGCAGATGGGGCACTGTGCATCTGATCCATAGTGTGGGGCCGTTTCCATGCTGCTGCTGTGTTCTGCCACTGGCGACACAGCTGTGGCACCATTGTTGAGCCTCGCACTTGTCAGTTCACGCCGTGGCGGCTGCTCAGCTGGCGACGAACTTGGCAGCTGCCGCAACTGCTGCCACCTGCCAACATTGGAGACAGGACCAAAGTAAACAAAAACAGCCGTAAGTACATTTTCACTGTAAATTGTTCTTGGGCAAGTTGGTTGATATTTGTTGAAGCCACTGTAGGGCGATTAAGATGAAAGCAAAAGTACTACTCCATGCAAACTTTGGGAAGCTTTCCATATCACAAAAAAGGGGAACAGATTGTGTCAGTAACATGCCTATTTTCCTATTTGGAAGTGTGATTCACTTTTTTTTTTTTTACATGACGAGTGATGAGCTACTACACATGTGCATTATTCTGTATGTCTTTCTGCTCAGCTGGTGAAACCCCATAAAATAAGTTATGAGTGTAGCAGTTGTGGTGTCCCATCTGCTCTTCGTATTTTAGGCCTACAATGGCTTCAATGAAGCCCATTTTTCTTGTGTGTACAGTGCCAAGCATATTGCAGGCTTCACGTGTGTCAGCATACAAACTCCTGAAATGACAGCCTGTGCGTGCCATTCATATGTAGCTTGGCTAGTGGGGAGAGCTGTCAGATCAGGTCACATTATGAAAAAGTTTAGCTATGAAAATTTACATCCCATCTGAGGGAGTACTGTGTAAGTGTCCATCAAGTCGACTGACCATTCTGGCCACCTCAGATCAGCTGGAGCAGTGTCAGCAAGGAGGAGACTGACCGGGGGCGTCTACCTTCGTATACTGGTACTCCAGCCCAGCCAACCAGCACTTTGGCAGCAGCCAAAATGGACATTCCAGTAGATGGGCTCTTACAGAATACACCCCCCCCCCCACCCCCATTCATTACAGGTGCCACGGCAGAGGGCTCCAATTAACTTTGGTCACATGGTATTTCTTAACACGTTCTCAAAGATCAGCACACCTAATAAACAGTGCAAATACAAATCTTTGTCATGCGTTTGCATGGTTTACTGTATTGTTGTTGCACCAAGCCTAGCTAACAGCCATTTCATACAACAAGCATTTTTTATTCCACCCACATTGGTCTATGGCCAGGAGTAGGTGGAGCCAAAGTCCATGCCTCAGTGACTGCTGCCTCTGAGCAAAAAAAAAAAAAGAAACCATCTAACAGTCTATGTTTTTGGTCATGGTTGCTATGTTTTGGAAACCACCTGCAGGGATCTGCATATCTTGGTTAAAATGAAAAATATTTCACACTTACTACTGCTCTGTTCTTGCTGCAGTTTTGCACGAAGATTGGATACAATGGTCCAGATCATTCAGTATAACACTTGGAACTGCTACTTGCCTGATTTTTTGCCTTGCAGTATGCAATGTTTAAAACATGGTGGACATCTCACTTCCATTGTCTGCAACATGGAAAAGCATGCCCTTGGAGACCAGTTTCCCCGAAACCCTTAGGAGTGCACAAGAGGAATGCAGATGAAAGCAACTTTTTTTTTTTCTTAGAAGCCAGGCTGTGCCCACAATCTGGACCATAAAAAGTGATCCTTCTGAAAAATGTGAGCAAAGGCAGGGCAGCAATGAGGGCAAATACTTTTTTGCAAGATTTGAAGCGACATACAGTATGCACATCCCTGCACTGTGCTCAGCAGCACAATTTTATGGCTACTGAGCCCCCTTGGTGGGTGTGCTGTCTATGGTGTGAGGCAGCTGTGATAATTCAATTTGTAAAAAGAAATCATTCTGCATGAAAGCATCTGTTATCCCGACTGGTCAGGGGCTGCATCATCCACCGACCATGTGAGCAGTTGAAGGGACACTAAAGAGTTACACAAAATCAGTTTCGACTGATAAGGTATTCTTTCAAAGCTACATGTTAGTTAATTTTGTGGCAATACAATGGCTGGAAGTATACAGTTGAGCTTGTTGTATTTCGTGCTGAAATTCCAGCGTCAGTGTGGTGCCATGCCAAGTTCAGCCTTCTGGAATAATACAATTCAGTCCGTCTTTACTAGTAAAAACTGAACTAGGCCCGAGCACACACTCAAAATCCTTGAAATCGCGGCAAGCTGGTGCAGGAACTTCAAGGCAGCATCATAACCTGTGCTCAGTTTTTGCACCTTTTCTTGTTGACCACGCCTCTTCAAAATGGAAAGAATGGTCTTTTTTCGTACTACTGTGGAAAAAAAACTTCCCTAATACAGCTCATATTATTTTCCTTTTTAACCTAACATTTCTGAACCAAAAGGTTTCCTTGTTAACAGCTTAAACAATTTGGCAATGTTAATTAAACTTTTCTGTATATCATGGCATGACATGCATTGCTGTGATGTGCCAAGTGCATTTAAGGTACATAAATATGAAGGTCATGTGAGTAAAGTTCAAGGGTAAGGAGTGCCTGCTAGAACTGCTGACCGCATTCGCTGCTCAAACATGCCTTTACCTTTATTGACCAGCATCAGCTTGCTATCAACAGCTGTTGTGGCCACCTTGTGTCATCACTCGTGTCCAGTAATGGCAACATGCATGCCGTCTGATGTGCACCCTAATCCGACACCCAAAACAAGCACCTAAAGTGTTGCATAGTCACACAGTGTGAGCGGCTTATCATGCTGCCATAAGATTGTTCATGCATTGTCACAAATTCAAGTGCCTATCACTCTGATCAATCAATCTGCCCATCATCCACCTTGCTGCACTAACCCCTTAAACAATGTACCGCTTAGATGCCACCACGGTTACATTAAATATTCATTTTTTTCCCGAAACCATGAAGCTACAGAACAGCCTCGAATGTGCACTGCGCAACTTTCCAAATGAAACATTTGTTAAAGAGCTACCTAGCCGTATTTGTGTGTGAGTATTGCTCTGTCGCTGCTTTGCTTTCTTTCTTTGAGTCATTTAACCTTGCACTTGATAGTTTACAATCTATACTTTTCATATTATTTGTCTTACCCATATTTCTGTGTAGTGTTAGCATTGCTTCTATTTTGTTGCTGCACTTCTTTCAATTTTGTAAACTTGTATTTGATATTACACCCTGCTATCAGTGGCGTAGCCAGAAATTTTGTTCGGGGAGGGCTCACATTGCAGCTTGGCCTCCTCCTAAGAGAAAACATTAGGTCGGATGCTCCTATCTAAATACATGTAGAAGAAGAATTCGTTTTTCTCGGCAACCACTGCACCAAATTTGATGAGGTTTGTTGCATTTAAAAGAAAAACTTAAAGTCTAGTGACTATTTGTTTCGAATTTTCGATTTAGGTCGTCAATATTTTATTGAAAAGTGGCAAAAATCAAAAATTTTCAGAAAACAAAACAATGAAGATTGCAACTCTGTAAATCAGCAATGAAAATTGATATCGCAATTCTGTGAATCGCGCATAATAGCACATCTATAGCGGACAAAATTGATATGTTACATATGAGTCTCAAAAAGTTAAGTATTATGGAAATACGGCTCTTGCAGAACCCTTGTACATACCATAACTAATTTAGGTAAGTTAGAAATAGACATATGAATATGAATGAATGCCATTTACAGAACCGTGATATCTGTTTTTGATGCAGAGCTATTAATTTGTAAACTTCGTCCTATCTTTTTCGATGTTCCGGATTTTTCAAAATATTTTAAACAATGTTCTGGCCCTAAATCGAAATTCCGCTTCCAACAGACACTAGAATTTAACCTACTCTCTCAAATGCAACAAATTTCATTTTTAAAAATTTAGGAGTTATCTCAGAAGAGCGTTTCTGCATTTTACATGTACCTGAAAAGGCCGCGCCGGAGTTGGGCGCAAGCTAAAGCTTCCTCTTAGACGATTTGCCTAGGGATCAAATACACGAATAATAACTGCATTGCCATTGCCAAAGATGCTGCAAACGAATTCTTGAACATGACGCACTATCAATACAAGTAAAATATGTATTTTTTCATAAAATATTATACTCGTATGTGCCAAAAATTGTGCGGAACATAACTGATGTCAATGCTTCCATGTTTTTTGTCTATTTAATAAATAAAGAAAATATCACACGAACTTCAGAAGTACATCAGTTCGAAACCAGCAAATCAGTGCATGCCGCTGATATGAAAAATGTAAAGGCCATGAAATGAACAAGTTGAGGGCAAAGATGTTAATGAAATTTTGTCATTCAAGATCCTTGTTTACATACTTGTACATATGCAACGGCCAGCGAAAAATTTCAATAACGCTGTCATTTGTTCCAATGTATTACGCAGGAGCAGCTGTCGCCGGTCGTGTATCGTGAGTAATTGCACCGAAATTATAGTCACAGCAGAGAACACGTATAAAAGGCAGGAGTTCTGCAGAATATACGAGGGCGAGTCAAATGAAAGTGAGCCAATGCAAATATATGACAAACGGAGTACTTCATTTAAAAGTCGCCTCCACGAGTATTTAGACATTTGTCCCATTGACTAACCAGTCGCGTAATTCCTGTCTCATAAAGCTCCTTGGGTTGCTGCTTCAAAACGTCTGCAACCAACTTTCACGTCATCGTCCGAGACGAATTTGGTTCCCTTCAGCTGTTTTTTTCAGTTGCCCCAAAATGTGGAAGTCGCAAGGCGACAGATTTGAGCTGTACGGCGGATATTGCAGCGTTTCCCACTTGAACTTCGCCAGTTTTATGTTGACCACATCAGCGACGTGGGGACGGGCATTGTCGTGGAAAAAGATTAGCCCATTCGTCAATTTTTCACGTAGTTTGTTCTTGATTGCAAAAAGAAGCCGATCCGGCGTTTCACAATATCAGAAACAATTAATCGTCTCTCAAGATTTTGCAAATTCTATCAGCAATGGCCCCTGACGATCGAAAAATAAAAGTCAACAACACCTTTCCGGCGGAAATGATGCCCCTTGCTTTCTTTGGGGGTGGTGAATTCGAATGTTTCCATTGTAAGCTTTGCCGTCGTGCTTCAGGCTCGTAGTAGTGGCACCATGGATCGTCCTTAATCACAATTGCAGACAAGAAATCATTACATTATGGGGTTTTACGTGCCAAACCACTATCTGATTATGAGGCACGCCGTAGTGGAGGACTCCGGAAATTTAGACCACCTGGGGATCTTTAACGTGCACCTAAATCTAAGTACACGGGTGTTTTTGCATTTCGCCCCCATCGAAATGCGGCCGCCGTGGCCGGGATTCGATCCCATGGCCTCTTGCTCGGCAGCCGAAGAGCCGATAACCGAGATGTTCATGAATTATGGCGTGAACAGTGACGGTGAACCGAACCGTGACTGATGTTCACACGCTCTGCCAGTTCATCGATGTTTATCCTCTGTTCTTGTGTCATCAGCTCATCAACCTTTGCAATTTTGTTAGAGGTGATTGCACGATGGCTTTGGCCCGGTCTGGGATCGTCTTTGCAACTTTCACGTCCTTCTTTGAACCGTTTATTCTAACGCTTCACAGTGGCCAATGAAATGCAATGTTTAATGTACACAGCAGCCATACGGTGACTAATTTCTTCTTGGGAAACACCTTCAACTGTCAAAAACCTCACGGCACCACACTGCTCAACTTCTGGAACGTCCATTACGTCACGCAACCGTGTTCAACCCAATGTATGAGCGCATTAAAGAACATTTATCCGCACACCTGCATGCCACTTTTGTAAATGAGGGATGCCTGCGTGCTACACGCAGGCCTTGCAGATAATGAACAGAACCATAATTGGGCGGGGTGGGTAGGCTCGCTTTCAATTGACTCGCCCTCGTACATTAAAAATGCGAAGATACAGCTTGATAAAGGGCAAAAAATTGCCACTGGAAACAAAGTTCACTGCAAGTATACAAAAAACCTCGCAACAAGATATCTAAACATATATATAAGTCTCCAATATATCTACATATCTAAGAAAAAGTCACGGTATATAATGGGCCAAACAAGTTGCGCAATCAGAGATTCACAGAATCCTAGATCCCGCCCCAATTCCATCCACTCACCCCGATGTATCGCGCAGACGGAAGGCGGCGCGCTTGCTCCCCGTTTTTCTCCTCTGCGCACACAAGACTGAGCCACCATCGTCGGCTCACCCATTCCCCCTCACTCCCCACACGCTTTCACTCGCACATACAGCATGCGGCGCGCGGTCACAATGTTATCAACCTTGGACTTTATGCGGAACATGACGGCGATGGCAGCAGTGCGCCTAGAGTCTCCATATAATTGCTATCGCAATAATATAATAAGAGTATCCGGCAACTGAAGCGTCCCATGGCCCATTACATTCTGCAAAAGAAGTAACAATATAGAACTTTCACCATGCGACAATTCGCTGCGCCGCAATGTTGTTGTTTTTTTCTTCTTTTGTGGGTCGGGGGAACCGTAATGAAAAAAAAACGCAAAGGAAAGTATGTTGGTCACAATCGAATGCCTACTTTGGGCAACTAATGTGGCCGCTAAAGGAATATTGAAGAAAGCACGAGGCACTTGGTCCACCAAGAACCATGCCCATACTGCTCGGTATCCTACACCGGCGAGACAAGACTTTCTGCAGAGGTTGCGCTCAAGCGAACGCGGTGCAATCCGTCGAGTCCCCACAGGGATGGCGGCGAGCGACCACTGTTTCTTTTACTCGTCTGCTAGCCAGAAAGTGCCCAAAACTCTGCCAGGCGAAAATGCACTCGGCCAGAGAAAACCGAACGCGCACCAAAGTGCGCCACGCTGTGGTCGGAGCAACACGAGAAAAATGCTTGCGCTCCGGCTGGCTCTGGCAGTCCCCGGGTAGGGGAGCGAGAACCAAAAAAGTGAAGAGGCTCAATGTGTCCTCGAGATTAAAAGTGTCAAAGTAGAAAAAATAAATAAGAATGCAGTTACCTTGGCTGGCTTTAGTGTCTTCATTGGATGCTTTGGCGCGGGTGAAAAAAAAATGTTGATATTTTTTATGTGACATGACGGCACGAATGAACCACCACAACACTTCGTCTCATCGGGCCTCGCTGCGGGCTTTGTCAACTTGTCTGATAGTGCGTTGATTTGGCTTGTCTCATTGTATGGCCTGATGTACGACTTTGGAAACGTTAATGCCCCTTTGGCGTCAAATATTTACGAGACATTAAACTTGCAAAGTTCCGCAATTGAAAATCTAAAGCACACGTTTGGAAGTGTCAATGCACCTTTCACATCAAAAGTTTATGAGAACTTTATACCCATAAAGTTTCGGAATTGACATCCACACACGCTGCAGATTTCATGATAGAGTGTAGATTCCGCGGCCTCTGCGAGATGCCACGGCGAGCCCGTTCGCCACCAAAACATCCTTGAAACTTTTTGCTCGGATGGGGCTGCTTGCGTTATGTGACTCTCGGTGCATGGGCGTTTCGCAAAATCCAGCCCGAGTTCGCAATTTTCACGGTGAAATGGATTTTTGAGCGTGAAAAAGACGTTCTAGACAGAATCCAGAATGATGTCCTGCGCAGGGGGTTGCTTTGGTCGGCGGTGCATGGACAGCATGAAAACATTTCGGGAGGGGCTGAAGCCCCATAAGGCCCCCCTCCCCCCCCCCCCGGCTACGCCCCTGCCTGCTATGTCCTGAAAAAAAAAAAAGACAGCCAGATATGTAAATACAGCAGCAACGATGTTGTTGCTCAAAATCCCCTTCTTTCATATGCAGTTCATCGCCTTATTCTTCAGATGGCTATCCGCACCTGTGCTTGCGGTTGGACCAGTTGCTCCAGCATCAACACTGTTGCCGTTATCATCACTGCTCCGGATACCTCCGGCAACGAGCGATTACAGTGAAAGCTCGTTAATTCGAACTTCAATAATTCGAATTTATGGATAATTCAAACTGTACGATTTGGTCCGGCCAAGCTCCACAGAAGTCTATGTATAAAAAAGTCCGTTAATTCGAACGCGAGAAGGTTCCCTCACGGATAATTCGAACTACGCTCGCCTGGCACACGTCTAGAGAAACGCGCCTACTGCCTACACACAAGGCTGTCTTGCCTCCGAAACGGAGAGAACGGCGAGAGAAGGCAAAATCGGAAAAAAATCTAACCGACGCGGGGTCAGCCAGAAGGCAGTGGCGGCTGCCGCCTCTCCGTTCTACGTAACCTCCGAGACTTCTTGCCCATTGCGAATCTCGGAGGCTTTGCAAATCTTGTACAGCTGCTAATGTTGTGTGGAGATGGCACGGCAAGCTCCAAAACACAGCGAATCAAGTACGTCGCAGCTGCGCTTGCAATCAAGAACCAACGAATCCAGGCCTTCGCCACCTTCACATGTTCAGCGTCTTTGTCTCGGCAGTCTTCACTGGTTGTGCACCTCTGATTTCAGCTTAGGAGGTATCGGCCGTCGCGATTCATTGTGATGGTGTTAAGCTTCGGCTAACGTTCGTTTCGGTGGACATCGGTGGTGTGGCACAGTCGGACCCAGAGCTTCGACTTGAAGATGGCGTGTGCCCACGGCACACGCCATCACTTTCTGACACGCCAAATTCCTGACATGCCCTACTGCTTCCAAATCGCAGTGTACTGTTGCCCTCCTTCACTTTCGTTAGTTCGAACTTTCGTTAATTCGAACTGAAGCGGCTTCCCCTTGCGGTTCGAATTAACGAGCTTTTACTGTATTACCGTCCCAACGAGCTTTGTCCTGGCACCACCTTCGCTTCATGGTCAAGCATGGCATCAGCACTGCCACTGAAAGTATCTTGCCGCCGGGATTTAAAGGACTTGCATCGGCTTTCCGCCTTCAGTGGGCACGGGAGAGCAGCGACAATGTTGTTGCTCAAAATCTTCTTCTGCTTTCATATGCAGGTTGGTGCAACCCCATCTCTTTATTGTAAACGTTCGAGCAACAGATGTCTCTTCCTCTTCCTGTGCCCAAGTGTTGCTTGAGATACCTTCAACAACTGTGTGTTTGTTGTTAAACTCCTGATGCTAAGCAGTGACATAGAACAAAACCCCAGTTCGCCTCAGCCTGACCCTCGCAAATTGCACAAGGAATTGCTTCATGCCATTACTGCCTTGTCAACTAAATTCGACAAGAGTCACATGGAAGTAATGGAATCTTTCGCCAAGATAAAGGAAAACCAAGAGGCACACAAAAAGTCACAGGTCTTACAGAAGAATTGGTAACCTTGGAATCTATTGTTGAATCTATTCAACATTTGTCGGCCCCAGCTGAAATTAACCACCTTGTTCATGAAGCTGTTAGAACTGAAGGTGCCACACTCAGCTCAAGGCTTGATGAGTTGGAAGATCGGTCCCGAAGGGACAATTTATTATTTCACAGCATATCTAACAATGCTAACAAGATGTGGGCACAGTCTGAAGACTGTGTTAAAGGTCTGCTGTTGTGCCATCTAAGCTTGAATGTTACCGACGGTATGATCGACAGAGCGCACAGGCTGGGTTCCTTTGTACAACTAAAAACACGCCCAGTTATCGTCAAGTTTTCGTCTTTTAAAACCAAACAGTTAGTTCTCACTCAGAAAGCTAAACTGAAGACAGCTGGAATTCCTTTGGGCAAATACTTCTGCAGATCAACACACTTGTAAAAAAAAAAAAACTAGTTGTGTATGCAGAATCTTGTGGCCAACCATTTGCACTGCGCTTTAATGAGGTGATCATCAACAAAAAAATGTTACATCTACTGCGCAGCCATTGATACCATTTGTGAAGTTGACTCCCCTCGTGAGGCACGCCTACCTGGTAATCGCAACACGGCTTCAAGCACTACTGGCATTTCATCAGCATAGCTATCTTCCTGCCGCACTAATGATGTGTCTTTTCTATTTAGCAATGCACGCAGTGTGCTCAACAAGCGAATTGCACTCTCAGCTCATATTGATTAATGTTCTGCTGACATTTGTAGAGGTCGCTACCTGTGTATACAAGGTGGTGCTACAATCTGATATGACCTAGTATTTATAAGAGGCTTTGGGGAGTGGGAATAAACATTGTTTTGGTTTCCGCCTTGCAGTCCGCCTCGTCCCTCGGCTCTTGTGCAGAACATGGTGCCAGAAGTGGGATCCCGCCGTTAACACTGACATGCCTGACACAGAATCCACCCCCGCCGAGACCACCGAAGCGAAAGTGCACATCGTTCACGCTGGCATATCTGGTCTGCGCCCACTGGAGAACTTCACATTTTCAAACCCGGGAGAATGGCCAACGTGGATTTCTACGTTCAAGTATTACGCTTTCGTGGACCGCCTCCACAGCGTCGGCGACGAGGCCCACGTACGGACGCTTCTTTACTGTATGGGACCGCAAGCCAGGACCATTCTTTCGTCCTTGGGGGTGTCAACACCTGAAGCGCTTTCTTTCACTGCCGTCAAAGAAAAGTTGGATTCGCACTTCGTGCATCCAGTAAATATATACAAAAGTCGTCGTTTCCACCGCCGCACTCAGCAGTCAGGCGAATCTGTGGATGACATTTTTTTCGGCATTACGCAACCTGGTAAAGCGCTGCAGCTATAACAGCCCGCTCGTCGAGGACCGCCTTGTTCGCGACAGATTCGTCATAGGCATATGTGACGAGAAACTGTCTGATCAATTGTGCCGGTGCACAAAACTTACCACTGAGGAAGCACTGTGCCAAGCCCGCATACACGAGGACGCAGAAAAAGAGCGGTTATCACGCGCTAGATTGACTATGGATAACGCTCTTGCCAAAACGCTAAATATCAACTCGGCTCGGCTCCGCAACCTGTCTGAGCACCCGGCTAGGTTATCGTGTGGCTTTTGTGGGCAACAGCGTCACTCTCGAAAAGACTGCCCAGCCAGAAAATCGGTTTGCACTACTGTAGAAAGCTGGGACATTTTGCCGAAGTGCCCATGTTGAGCCTATGTTGTCCACGGTGACACCCGACAGACCACGGCAGCACCTTGGCATCGATATGTTTCAACTTAGAGGGCACGATTACATCCTGATTGTTGATTATTATTCCAGGTTTCCTGAAGTAGTCTCCGTGGGGTCCACCATGGCACCAGCAGTCATCTCGGTGATCAAGAGCTGTATTGCCCGTTTTGGCATACCAGACATCGTCCGGACCGACAACTGACCACAGTTTGTGTCCAACAAGTTCGCCGAGTTTGCGCGGTCATACGGCTTCCGTCACGAGACCAGCAGCTCGAGGTACCCCCAGAGCAATAGAGAGGCAGAGCGCATGGTACACACAGTGAAAGACTTGCTCTTCAAAGGTCCTGATCCCTACCCTGCCTTACTGTCGTACCGTGACACGCCCGGTCCTAACGGCATTTCCCCGGCTCAAGCCCTCATGGGAAGGAAATTACAAACTCGTCTCCCGAAATTACCGGAACAACTAATGCCGTCGTTACCATGCCACATAAGTTTCAGGGAAAAGGACTCGAGGAACAAGGCACGGCAAGCGATGACCTACAATCGCCGTCATGCTTCAAGCCAATTGGCCCCTCTGAGTCCTAGAGACTATGTATGGGTCACTGACGCACGCTGCAATGGAGAAGTACTCTCGCAGGCCCAGCATCCGCGGTCCTACCTTGTTCAGACCCCCAGAGGCGTCCTTCAGCGTAATGGTCGACTTGTGGTACTTCATTCATCGGAAGCGACCCCAGCTCAACCGGCAGCTTCTTTGCCTGTCCCACCCGAGGTCATGCAGCCTGCAGCACCTCAAGAAGATACAAAGCAACCAGAAGTAACGCCGCAGGAAACGGTCACACAGACTCGCAGCGGTCGTATAGTGAGACCACCGCGACGGTTGGACTTGTAGGGCCCTGTCCCATAAGAGGTGAAAAGGAGGGATGTAGAGGTCGCCACCTGTGTATACAAGGTGGCGCTACAATCTGATATGACCTAGTATTTATAAGTGGCTTTGGGGAGTGGGAATAAACATTGTTTTGGTTTCCGGCTTGCCGGTAGTCCGCCTCATCCCTCGGCTCTTGTGCAGAACAACATTGTTATTTTATCCAAAACTAGGCTTTCTGCAAAAGTTCAAAGCAGCGAAATTTTCAATTGTGAAAAGAGACACGCTATTTATCGATATGACTGCAATATTCGTGTCGGCGGGGGTGTCTTGATCACTGTTAAGAGTTTCTTTCCCCAAGTGCCAGAGTCGTGTCAGCTATAGAAGTTGTGTGCGTGTGTATTACTACTGACCACAGGGATTGTATTTTTTTCGCAAGTTACAGACCGCCAACTGCACCCCGTTCATTCTGTGATGAACTTCATGACATGTTATGCGATACCCCACATTGCATTTCTTTTTCGAGTTCTTTTTCGATAGACCAGATGTAGGAAAAGAAGATAGAGACTCACTTAGACCACCTAGCACGTGGACACCGAAAATCGAACAGTGCCCAGATCTCAATTTATACATAAAACTGATATCAAAGGAAATTCTACAGTCAGCACGGCATTGCCGGAAATGCAAAAATTTGACCCCTGCTCAACACCAAATCCTTAAAGAACTTGCGAAAAGGAATGATATTGTAATGAAACCAACAGACAAAGGTGGCAGTATTGTAATCTGGCCTCTAGAAAAGTACAAGAATGAGGCCTCTAAACAACTGAGCAACCACACCCATTACAGAAAACTAGACTCTAGCCCAACTTCAGATTACAGCAATATTATGATAAACGCAATAGCATAGATCCTGTCCAGGGAACTAATCACGCAATCTGAATATCGCTTCATGATGCCCAAGAACAAAAAAGCAGGCCGCTTTTATCTTCTTCCTAAAATACATAAAGTTCCGGTCGAAGAAATATTTACACTGGAAGCAGAGTGCAGAAAAACGAACCACAAAGACCAGACAGGACAAGCACTAACTTTCAACACAGCGTTTATTGCGGAGCAGGAGCATATATACGCAACTGATTCTGCCATGGGAGAGAAGGACAAAAGTTTGACAAAAAACGCCACATGCCGTCATGCCAAGAATTCAAGCTCTGTAGATGATAATACCACAGACGGTCTACTGACGCATATATCACCTGCCCGTGCAATCTCGGATGCTTCCTTGATTTCCCTTGTCAGGTCATTGCGGTGCCGATACAAAATGACCGTTTTATCTAGCAAAGGATGGCAAGGTGGTTGAGCAACACACTTTCTACAATGGGCCGCCAAATGACCATCTGTGGAAATATTGCCTACTTTATTACTGTGCTCTTGGAGATGCACATTCAAACATCTGCCTGTTTGGCCAATGTAGAATATTTCACATGAGAGTGGAATGTTGTACACAACACCCCTCCCCCCCCCCTGCAAGGCACGTAGGTATCTCTGTGTTTAGTTGTGCATTGAGGCTTCCGCGTTCGAGTGGGGCAGCTCTTTTTGCAGACACTCAACAGCTTTTTTGGTGCCATGAAGACACCTTATGCACGTATGGTATCACGGCTACCTTTTCTTTCTTTCTTTTCTTGTCCGCTTTTGGCTCGTCATTCATGCGTGATGTAATTTTCTTTCTGCGATGCAAGCCTTCAGCGACGGAAACAATGACATGTATGGGATAACCCGCCACCTCCAAACACTCTACCTGCTTTAGTACACTTTCCTTGAAAGCATGTTTGCATGACTTGCAGAGCGCACTCAACAAGAAGGAAAGAACAATGGTCCTCTTTACGAGCTTTTGAGTGAGCAGAGCTGAACGGCAAAGGAGGCTTGTTGGCCCTAGGCTCATACACTCAGCAAGCACGATCGATGTTAAAACGTAGCCCCAGATCTAAAAACCTAATGCTGTCCTGCACGGGCAACTCATGAGTAAACATAAGTGGTCTGAAGCATACGATAAAAGAATCTAAAATACGAGCGACAATATGGTGTGAAAAAACCAGTCCATTTAAAACAATTAAAAAGTCATCAACATACCGAAACATTTTTAAAACCCTAAGATCATCTAGCCATTCAAAAACAGCCTTGCCACAATGAGCTAAAAAGAAATCGCTTCAAATCGGTGCAATACATGATCCTATGCAAACACCCTGCTTTTCCAGGTAAATGTTATTGTCGAAGTTAACAAAAGTTGACGTCATAGACAAGGATAAAAGCTCTAGAAAGCCCGCCGTGCCCATACCACAGGTGTTCTGGAAATCGACGGCACCACATTCATCAATTGCAGCCTCAACACAGGACAGCAGACCATCGTGCGGCAGTGAGTAAAACAAGTTTTTGATATCAACAGAAAAAGCTTTGATATTTTTATGGTCACTAGATCTGATAAAGTCAATAACAGCTGAAGAATCTTCTGTCAAGAAAGGATCAACCACACTAAGCAATTTGAGGTGCTCTTGCAAAAAATTCACGACACACTTTTGCCAAGTACCCGACTCTGAAACAATGACGCGAAACGGGCATTCTACTTTATGAGTCTTCGCCGAAAAAAACATGTCCAGACAGTCATAGTCGCTGCCCTTCATTTGCTTCAGAACGTTCATCAGGTTGAGCTGCTCGCACAATTTCTTTGCTCGCGACTTGACCTTCCTCAGGAAGAGAAATAGAAAATGGAAGAAAAAAAGAAGGAAAGAAAAAGTAGCCGAGACACTTTACCTGCATAACACCTTCATGGCGCCAAAAAAGCTGTTGAGTGTCTGCAAAAAGAGCCGCCCCACTCGAACGCGGAAGCCTCAATGCACAACTCAACACAAAGATAGCTACGTGCCTTGCAGGAGGAGGGTTGTGCACAAAGTTCCACTCTCGTGTGGAAGATTCTACATTGGCCAAACAGGCAGATGTTCGAATGTGCATCTCCAAGAGCACAGTAATAAAGTAGGCAATATTTCCACAGGCGGTCATCTGGCGGCCTATTGTAAGAAGTGTGTTGCTCAACCACCTTGCCATCCTTTGCTAGATAAAACGGTCATTTTGTATCGGCACCGCAATGACCTGACAAGGGAAATCAAGGAAGCATCCGAGATTGCACGGGCAGGTGATATATGCGTCAGCAGACCGTCTGTGGCATTATCATCTACAGAGCTTGAATTCTTGGCATGACAGCATGTGGCGTTTTTTGTCAAACTTTTGTCCTTTCCCATGGCAGAATCAGTTGCGTATCAGTTTCCATCGGGCAAGGAGGATAGGGCACGTGGAGACAATACCTCCTAGACAAGAAGGCCTGAGTGCTCGGGGAGTGACGTCACGGACAAGAGGCCGGCGGCGCTTGGGGATACGGGTTGAATGAAGGGATCGCGACTTGGTTCACCTAGCAGCAGTATGCTTCCATTGACTGCTCCACACTTTTTTTTCAGTTGAAACTGGGGAATGAGCAGCAGACACCTTAGCAATAATTTATTTACAGGCACATATACAAAATAGCTTTGTAAAGCATGTAGGTATTGATGCCAGCAGCTTCTTATAGCGTCACGCTTTGTCGTCTTTGTAATGTACGTTTTTTATAACTATTAATATACCCCATACTTCATACCTATTATTCAAATAAATGGAATCCATAAAAGCTTTTCCTTCTGTATTTTTGTACTTATGGTTTTTATGGCGCGGCAATGATTAATGTAACGCACTCGATTAGCTTTACAATTGCATATGAACAATTTTATTACCGCAGTCCACTAACTTACAACTGAAATAAGTTTAGAAATGAGATAAAACATTCGTGCAGCTATTTACAAGGAAACAGCTGCCTTATTGCGTGGTGTTTCAGCTTTTCTTTTCCTTGCCTTAGCTTTGGCATCCAATATTTTGTCATTCATCTTGAAGCAGTAGTTCTTCAATAAAATATTAGTGCTACGCCACAAAAGGTGCCTTAACACAAAGTCACATTTGTGTCCATCCTCGCAGGCGTCAAACTCTGAAGAATCATCACTTCCTGTAAAGGCAATTCCTGTAATTGAGCAGTTAACCTTTCCGTATTTTTCAAAAGTAATTATTTAGAGAAGTTCTGAACATCTTACCCTGGAGTGCGGTAATACAATGAAGTTTGCACATGGTAGCGCCCTAATCCAGGCACTGTGGGCTTCTTCATCTTGCGGAAACTTGAAGAAATAATTTTTCAGCCCCTATTTTTACATGTAATTGCCTCGGCAATTGGGCATGCAGCACTTATTAGGCATATCTTGGCATGGCACTCCACATTCTGGGGCAATGAAGACTCGCTGTACACACAATCGCAAGCACAGCACAAGTGTTGAGACTACATGCACTGGTCAGGTAAAAAGAAATGTGCGTTCGGAAGCATGCAAAAGCGTGGCCGAGCATGCGGGGACTTGTTTAACCCCGAAGGTATTCAAGGAGCGGCAGGGCTCCTGGCACTAATCGAATTGTTGTTGCCGCCGTCGGCCCCTCGGTCTTCTTCGACCAGCCGGAGTTAATCATTGTATATGTTCCGCGATTCATTTTCAACACAGGTGCGCCGCTCGTAGCTTCGTAGCACGCTGCACGGAACTTCTATGTAGGCCTCTTATGCGTGACGTAGCTCATGGGGAGAGGGTCAGTTAGAAGGCCTTAAGTTCTCTAGAGGGTGTTGGTGGAGAGCCTTTTCTCCTCTCTGGCTAGGGCGATCCGGCGCGGTGCTGCTTGAAAGTATTGCTGTCGCATGCTGCGGAACGATTTCGAGATGTTTTAGATGGTACTGTGTGAAATTTACGCCATGTCTGTTCATATTTATTTTTATTTATTTATTTATTTAAGATACTTTCAGGGCCCGAAGGCATTACAGAAAGGAGTGGGTGAACATAACAAAACATTCGTGCAATATACAAAGACAGATTCAACGTGGCGTTTCATGAATGCTGGTTTTGAAGGTGTCGGTATCCAGGATGGCTGCAACGGTGGCGGGAAGGTGGTTCCAATCTTTGCTTGTGCTAGGGATAAATGCATTACTGCAAAGTTTAGTACGTGAAGACGGCACACCAACTTTGAAACTATGGTCAGACCGAGATGATATGTATGACGGTTGGGTGATAAGCTGTTCTTTCAACAAAGGGTTGTGGTGGTAGATTTTATGGAATAGCAAAAGGCGGAAGCATCTACGACGGAAAGAAAGTTCTGGCAAGTTAAGTGTTGTCTTCATTGAGGTAACGCTAGCATGTCGGGAGTAGTTTGATAAGATGAAATGCGCTGCATGATTTTGAATGGCTTCTATGCTGTTTATGAGTGTAATGTTAGCCGGGTCCCAAATGGCGCATGCGTATTCTAGTTTGGAGCGAACTAATGTTTTGTAGAGAGTTAGTGCCAGTGACAATGGTGCGGACGAGAAGTTTCAGCGCAAAAAGCCCAACATGCGATTGGCATTGCTACATATAATGTCGACATGCATGTGTCAGGAAAGGTTGCTGGTGATGTTTAGTCCAAGGTATTTGTACGACGAGACAACTGAGAGAGGGCTATTATTCAGGAAATATGTATGCAGATTAGTAGCATTAGTACGCTGTGATACCCGCATGCATTTACATTTGCTTAAGTTAAGCTCCATAGACCACTTGTTACACCATAACAGAACGTTATTAATGTCGTCTTGGAGTTTACGAGAATCATTGAGGTCAGTAATTTTATGATATATAACGCAGTCATCAGCAAAAAGTCTAATAGTTGAAAATTTCCCACAGGAAGCAAGATCATTAATATAGATTAGAAAAAGTAGAGGACCGAGAACCGACCCTTGCGGCACGCCTGACGTTACCGCGAGGGGCACAGACGACAAATTGTTAGCGATTACGTATTGTGTTCTATCAGCAAGAAAGTTTTTAATCCAGTCCAGTACTAGTGGGTCAATGTTAAGAAGACTAAGTTTATAGATTAGTAGGCTATGTGATACGGTATCGAAGGCTTTAGCAAAATCGATAAAGATGCAATCGGTGTCAAATCCTAAGTCGGTGTTAGAAAACAGGTCGTTAGTAAAGCAAGCTAGTTGCATTTCGCAGGAGAAGGATTTCGTAAAGCCATGCTGACTGTTGTTAAAGAAAGAGTTCGTCTCAAGAAAATCAACTATGTGGGAATATATTATGTGCTCCAGAATCTTACAGGGAATGCTGGTTAGTGATATGGGACGGTAGTTTTCGGGACAATGTGTGTTACCTGATTTGTGAACAGGAACCACCTTCCCCACCTTCCAGTCGCTTGGTAGTGATGAGCAGTGTAATGATTGTTGGTATGTCCTAGAAAGAATAATTGATGAATACAGTTCAGTACACTTTAGTATTTTTGAATTAATTTCATCTGAACCCGCCGACGAAGATATTTTCAAATTACCGATTAGTTTTCTAATGCCCACCCAGTCTATAAGAATTGAATCCATTGGGGTATCATAAACTGTCATTGAAGGTGGCAAAAGCATAGGTGCAGCATCATGAAAAAAGGAAGCAAAGATAATGTTACGGGAAGGAAGAAGCGTTCGTCTATTTACAAGTGGCTTTTAATGGCTGAGCCAACAAGCGTAGAGCAGCGATACTGCTAAACACTTCTTCGTCGTCGCTAAGACCACCGTCAGCGTCGTCTTCTTTCCACATTACCGACTGTGACATTACCCCCGTCGGAAAAACCACCTGATTGGTGCGGCTCATCAGTCTGAGAAAGGTATGGTTTGAGACGGCTGACGTGGATGATGTCAGAGAGAGGTGAAGGCACCGTAGCATTCAGCGGAGACACTTCATATGTGACAGGGGTCACCTGGCTAAGGATGCGGTAAGGGCCATAGTATCGGGAGAGGAATTTCTCGGAAAGACCAACATGCCGAGTTGGATACCATACTAGCACAAGAGCACCTGGTTCGTAGTTCACGTCGTGATGGCGGCGCTGGTCGTAACGGCACTTCTGGCGTGTCTGTGAAGCAGAAATACGAATGCGGGCAATCTGGCGTGCTTGGGTCGCCGTGGCTATTACATCCCGAGTGTACTCTGTCGGCGAGTCGGGTGTGGTCGAAAGGAGAGTCTCGAAAGGCAAAGTCGGCTCACGGCCGAAGAGGAGATAGAAGGGTGAATAGCCAGCTATGTCGTGGCGCGAGGAATTGTAGGCGAACGTGACAAATGGTAGAGCAACGTCCCAGTCGCAATGATCGGAGGAAACATACATTGCGAGCATGTCAGTTATTGTGCGGTTCAGGCGTTCGGTAAGACCATTAGTTTGAGGATGGTAAGCGGTAGTAAGTTTGTGTTTAGTAGCACATGATCGAAGTAGGTCGTCTATGACTTTGGCAAGAAAGTATCTGCCGCGATCGGTGAGAAGTTGATGGCATAGTGAGTTGTATAGTCCGTAGCGACGGCAATCCACCTATTTCCGTCCTTGGATATAGGAAATGGTCCGAGGAGATCAAGGCCAACGCGAAAAAAAGGGTTGGTCGGTATATCCAAAGGCTGCAGCAGTCCGGCAGGAGGCACGGTTGGTCGTTTTCGGCGTTGACACGACTCAGATGCGGCAACACAGCGCCGAATGGAGCGGTTGAGACGGGGCCAGAAGAACCGTCGCCGAATTCGGTCATAGGTCCGCGTGACGCCAAGGTGTCCAGCGGTGGGAACGTCGTGCAGTTGCTGCAGTACAATCTGTTGCAGATGCGACGGAATGACGGTTAGGAGCTCAGGCCCGTCGGGGTGCATGTTGCGGCGATACAGGATGCCATTTTGTAGTACGAACATGTGAAGGGATGGGTCAGACGGAGCAGAGAGCAGGCGTTCGATAATGGGGCGCAACGACTCATCGCGTCGTTGTTCAGCGCCAAGGTCTTGCAACGCTGAGAGCGAAAGAACGCAGATCGGTGCGACATCCACTAAACCGTCCGGTACATCGACGGGATGACGAGACAGGCACTCGGCGTCCTGATGTAGACGACCCGACTTGTAGACCACAGTGTATGTGTATTCTTGCAGCCGTAGGGCCCAGCGACCGAGGCGTCCGGTGGGATCCTTGAGGGAGGAAAGCCAACAAAGGGCGTGGTGGTCGGTTGTAACTGTAAATGGTCGACCATATATGTAGGGTCGGAACTTGCCCACCGCCCAAATGAGGGCGAGGCACTCGCGCTCAGTAATCGAGTAATTGCGCTCGGCGGGAGAGAGGAGGCGACTGGCGTAGGCGATAACGCGGTCGTGCCCACATTGGCGTTGAGCTAAAACCGCGCCGATGCCATAGCCACTGGCGTCAGTGCGGATTTCTGTCGGAGCGGAGGGGTCAAAATGGGCGAGAACAGGAGGTGTGGTAAGCAGCGTGATGAGCTGCGAGAAATCAGACGCTTGTTGAGAGCCCCAACAGAAAGGAACGTCCTTCTTCAGGAGGTCAGTCAGGGGGCGGGCAACATGGGCGAAATTTTCCACAAACCTGCGGAAGTAAGAGCAAAGGCCCATAAAGCTGCGAACATCTTTGGCACAAGTTGGTACGGGGAAATTCTGCACAGCATGAACTTTAGCGGGGTCAGGGCGAGTTCCTGACGAATCGACGAGGTGCCCGAGCATGGTTATTTGGCGGTGACCGAAGTGGCACTTGGATGAGTTGAGCTGCAAGCCAGCGGTGCGAAAAACAGAAAGAACAGATGAAAGTCTTTCAAGATGAGTCGCGAAAGTTGAAGAGAATACGATAACGTCATCCAAGTAGCACAAACAGATGGACCATTTCAAACCACGCAAGAACATGTCCATCATCCGTTCAAAGGTCGCCGGGGCATTGCACAAGCCAAATGTCATGACTCGGAACTGATATAGGCCGTCTGGTGTGATGAATGCGGTCTTTTCACGGTCCATTTCATCCACGGCAATTTGCCAATATCCAGAGCGAAGGTCTATAGATGAAAAATAAGTGGCACCGTGGAGACAATCCAGAGCATCGTCAATGCGGGGAAGTGGATATACATCTTTTTTGGTGATCGTGTTTAGATGACGATAGTCAACGCAGAATCGCCAGCTGTTATCCTTCTTTTTGACGAGAACAACAGGGGACGCCCACGGGCTGGAAGAGTGTTCAATAATCCCTTTGGCAAGCATCTTGTCAACCTCGCTCTGGATAACTTGTCGCTCAGAGGGCGACACCCGGTATGGGCGTCTGCGAATAGGTGCTGCATCGCCGGTATTTATCCGATGCGTCACGACCGTGGTTTGACGCAAAGGGCGATCGTTCAGATCGAAAATGTCGGAGTAGGACTCGAGGAGGCAACGGAGCTGTGCGACTTGTTGGGTTGAGAGGTCCGGTGCAATCATCTTTGTAAAGTCGTCGGTCGGGGCTGATGCAGAAGGCACAGAATGAGCAGTGGTCGAAGACGGCGCAACAGATAGAGCAGAAATGTGGCACTCGTGCATTGGTGACAACGTGGCAAGAGACATGCCTCGAGGAACTACTTGCGGGCACTGTCCGAAATTTAGGATGGGCAGACATGTCTGATTGTCCACAACAGAAACGATGGTGTGTGGGAAGGAGACATTGTGAGAAAGCAGGACTGACGTCGCGGGAGTAAGGACATAGTCTCCGTCAGGTACAGGTGGGCTGGCTAAAACAGGGATGAAGGTTGCTGCAAGAGATGGCAGGCGTATAAAATCCGCGGAACAAAGCTGAGCTGGAGCTTGAGCAGGAAGGTCAATGGGAACAGGTAGGGGTAGGTCAAGTTGTACAACTCCGGCGGAACAGTCAATCAGAGCAGAATGGGCAGACAAAAAGTCCAGTCCGAGGATCACATTGTGAGGGCAACGTTCAAGCACACTAAACAAAACTGATGTGTGGCGACCGGCGACACTGACACGAGCAGTACACATTCCAAGCACAGCCGGAGTTCCACCATCGGCGACCTGGAGCAGTCGAATCGGAGCAGGAGTAAGTACTTTTTTCAAGCGCGTTCGAAGCTCCGCACTCATGATGGAAATTTGGGCTCCAGTGTCAATGAGTGCTGTAACGGGAAAACCATCCACGTCCACGTCCAGAAGGTTCCGATTAGTACGCAGGGTCAGCAGAGGAATTTCAGGCCGGTGTTCTAGAGCAGCGTCACCTCCAGGAGCTGCTCCAGTTAGTTTCCTGTCGGAGAGCGGCGACGGTAAGCTGGGGATGGAGAGCGACGCAGCTGAGGCGAACGGGAGCGGCGACTATGGGGTGATGGCGATCGGCTGGTCGCGGTGGCTCGAGCGTTGTCAGGTGCGTCTTCAACCTCGGTGGAGAGTGATGGCGGCCGAGGATTCAGTGGGGAGCGGCGGTAGGCGGGAAAGTTTGGTCGAGAGTGGGCTGGCCAGGAACTTCGACAGTGGCGAGAGATGTGGCCCACACGTCCACAGTAAAAGCAGATGGGTCTATCGTCATGGGTGCGCCATTCGGCCGGGTTGCGATAGCTCGGATATGGACCGTATTGGCTCCGCTGAACAGGGGCAGCGGCAGCAGACGAAGCAAAGTCAGGACGGCTGGCGGAGCAGATGGATGGAAGACCTACATTGGCAAGTTCTTGGCGAATGACCGACTGAATGAGGGACACAAGCGGCCGGGAATCGTCAAAGCACTGCGTGACTGGTGTGGAGGGAGACGCTGCTTCGATTTCTCGCCGAACGATACGTACGACGTTCTCGGAGGAGGTGGGCTCGCGCGGTGGACAAATGTCTTCGCACGTCGACGAAGCTGCGGTATTAGGTAGACGAGTAAACTGTCGAACTATGCGGCGACTCTTCGCGTCTTCAAAGCGGCGACATTCGTTAATGATCTCGTTGACCGTTGTGATGTTCTTATAAACAAGCAGGTTAAACGCGTCGTCCGCGATGCCCTTTAAGACGTGGCTGACCTTGTCTGCCTCTGCCATATTGTTATCTACTTTGCGGCAAAGAGCGAGGACGTCCTGGATATACGCCACGTAAGATTCAGTGGACGTCTGTACACGGGTCCCAAGGTCCTTCTTTGCAGCACGTTGGCGGCCGACGGGTTTGCCGAACAAATCTCTAAGCTTCTGTTTACTCTGCTCCCAACTAGTAATCTCTTCTTCATGTGTCTCAAACCAGACCCGTGCTGTTTTCCTGAGGTAGAATATTACATTAGCCAGCATAAGCATTTTATCCCACCTGTTGTATGCGCTGACCCGTTCATAATTCTGTAACCAGTCATCGACGTCCACGTTGTCAATCCCGGAAAACATGCCAGGGTCACGAGGCTGGGCCAGGATGACCGTCGGTGGCGACGACGGGGCTGCGGTTGAACTCTCTCCTTCGGATGACATGGCGGCCAGGTTACGTCCGCTGCGGAGCTCCGTCTTGCTCAAGTGATTACCCCGCACGTCCACCAATAATGTTACGGGAAGGAAGAAGCGTTCGTCTATTTACAAGTGGCTTTTAATGGCTGAGCCAACAAGCGTAAAGCAGCGATACTGCTAAACACTTCTTCGTCGTCGCTAAGACCACCGTCAGCGTCGTCTTCTTTCCACATTACCAACTGTGACAATATTATTAAAAATTGTGCAACACTGATCACTTTGAACAGGGGTGTTAGACTGGGACAATTGTATTGCGGCTGGTGTATTATCACGAACAATATTCCAGAATTTACGTGGGTTGACATGTATGTATGATGGTAATGTAATGTTGAAAAAGGTTTGCTTAGCTTGGGAAATGGCGCTACAATATTCATCGTTGATGCGGTGATATTAAGACCAACGAATCGGGTTGTTAGAGTTTTTTGCGGAACGAAATAACCGTTTTTTCTTGTTCCGAAGACGGCGCAAGGCAGCCGTAAACCAAGGCGACTGGGGATTACAGTGTACTTTTCGTTGCGGAACATATTTTCGAATTAGGAATAACAGTTTGCATTTATAAAGGGACCAGTTTTCTTCAAGTGTTCGTTGGTCGAAATCGGGCATCACTGCATCCATAAAATGCTCCATTTCTTGCGTAATTGCGGGAATATCAGCTTTGGAATAATCACGAATTGTCTTAACCTTCTTTGTGTAAGAAAAACGTGTTTTTAAATCAAACTGCAGCAATGATTGATCACTTATCCCAGGAAGATAAGTTAAGGAGGAAACTAGGTCGGGGGTAGTAGACAGCACTAGGTCAAGTGTGTTAGAAGATGTTGGAGAGACTCGGGTTGGTTTGTGGACCAGCTGTGTTAAGTTGAAGTCAAAGCACAAATTTAAGAATTCGATGGACTCGGCTGAAGTACATTTAAAATTAACACAGTCAGTCTCTCATATTATATCTGGAAAATTAAAGTCCCCCAAAATAAATAACGGAGAGTTGGGAAACCTAACAATCAATTTGTTAAGGACATCATGGAAATCTGCAGAAAATGTAGAGGACGAATTTGGTGGTCTATAACATGCACAGAATATAAAGGGAAGGTCTGAAATGCTCACGCGCACACAGACTAATTCTAGGGGTGGTGATGTGTCAATAACAGATGAATTTAGGTTATCTTTGATGGCAATCAAAAGGTCGTCAGGGAAGCTTTTCGGTGCCTCGGTAACTACAGTAGGCAGAAATATCTCTTGGGGGTGCAAAAATGTGACACACTTTATCATTCGCAGTGTACGCACATTATCAGTCGCGGTGTGTGTGTGTTGTGAACTATTTTGCTTATATCGGTTTTAATTCAACAAAGAAAACCGGTGTCTCTGTATTAGCAGCGTGAAATGGTAAATCTGCTCACTATCTGATCACTTGCCGTAGGGAGTAAAACAAAGCATAAGAGCGCATGCTGGTGCAAGGCCAACCTAGGACAACCACGAAACATCTAAGCGGCAGGTACTATAAAATATTTGTGATGCACTGGCATCGTTCTTGCGTGTTTCAAGTCTAGTAGGCTTCAAATTACCATATGTCTACGTTAGCCTTCCTGCATGAGGCCGATGACGCTGCTCAACACAGCGATCACTGCGGTTGGTGAATCCAGCACGATACATATGTAAGCTGTGCACTTCCGCATAGCCTTTTTGGCCTGTATACAGCCATAATGTATGAGAGGGATCGCATAAAAAGAATGCGATGCCTATTTTTGAGGACAAAATTTCCATAATACATGTGAGTGCATCGTAGAGAATGGAACGAACACAAGCGAAAAAAAATTCGGTTACCATCTTCTTTCTCGCAAAAAACACGAGAAAACAGGCTAACGCCGCAATACAATTTTGCATAGTCATGCTGCACAACGTTTATAAACATATAACCGCTGATACCATATGCTTGGACCATGTGCTATATAGAACAAAGATATCTGTAATCCAGCACCTACCACTGCTCAGGACGCTCGCGCAGTTCGTAAACAGTCCTTTTGCTGGACAAGCTTAATTCAGACTGTATGGTATGCCGCTATTACTTGCCAAAACTATTTTATTCAGGGGCGGAAACCTCATCCATCGAACCAAGTAGTTACGTAATGTAACCTTCAGTGAACAGTTTCAACGCTTGTCGAAGTATAACATCCCACCTCCTATCGTAGTAGAACGGTACCCACGCTGTTACAATCATCACGTATGTTTCATGGCTCCTAAACCGCAACTTAGATATAGAGGATAACACTGCAATAAGGTCACATTAGTGATTGGAACGTTCAGAAATACACAACTGATCTCCGAGGCTGATTGTAGGCTCAAATATGCGCGCGCACATCGCGCTGTGTGTTCCGCCCACCTCAACCCCAGCAGAAATTCCGGCCATGACGCCTCAAACCACTTCAGCACGCCTCACAGAACCATTTAGCACATAGACGACACACGTTATACTAAACAGACCGCACGACCGCGAAAACAAACGGCAGAACCTACCGCTGAGCGTATGCCTGCCATTCAAAAGACCGCTTTCACCCAAGCCAGTATGGCGCTACTCATAGGTGGTGCCATTGCGTTCATAATATGGCGGCGCCTACAAAAAAACGGTCTATACTGTGGTTACGAAAGCGTACGTCACCTTGAAGAAGACAAGTCCACTTGTCGAAACGCTGGCTCCTGCTTTCACCTTGTTTACGTTTTGCTTATCGTCTTGAATTTCCATCTCCCGCATTCCTCGTGTTTTCCTGGCATCCCTGGTGTGAGTTATCACTTACTTATTCATTTCCCTTGGCATGCATGCTTCTACTAAAAAAAGCTTCAAAGTTGTTCGTGATTACAAGGATGCCGATCTAGCTTCTATCGCAGCAGAAATGGGACTGTTCACAACTGCTTACATCGCCGGTTTTGAGGGCCGCTCAGTTGAGGATAACTGGCAATTTTTCAAAAATAAACTATAATCTTTAATTGTCAGCTATGTACCTCAAAGAAAGATACACTCAAACACACGATCGCCATGGTTCAACTCTCTTAAATGCCTGCGCAAGAAAAAGAAAACGTTTTTGCGTCAGGCCAAGCAGACGAATCTCCCCGCTCATTGGTCAACATACCGTCAAGTGGAAGCCAAGTACATCCAAACGTTTAGAAACGCTAAAAATTACTTCTTGAATGTTACATTGCCCTTGTTTCTTCAAACCAGCCCCCACAAGTTTGGAGTGTTGCCAATCCCACTAAAACAAACATTATACATTTAACTTACCCTGATGGCACCTGTATTCCACCTAATCAATGTTGCAACGGTTTGAGTAAGGCGTTTGTCTCTTTCTTCAATACAAATATTATCACCGATTCATCGAGTCGGTGATAATATGATTAATAGTCGGTGATAATAATACTTCGGAACCGGAAACTCTCGAACAGCGAGAGTTTTGTCGGGATCAGGCTGTACTCCGGAAGCACCAATGAGATGGCCCAGAAGAGTAATTTGTCGGTGGCCAAAACGACATTTGGACAGATTAAGTTGCAGCTTCGCCTTTCGAAATACATCAAGTATAGTTGTGAGACACTCGAGGTGAGTGTGGAACGTTGGCAAGAAGACGGTCACGTCATCGACGTAGCAGAGGCATGTGGACCATTTGAAACCTTGGAGCAAGGAGTCCACCATACGCTCAAAGGTGGCACGGGCGTTGCATAATCCAAACGGCATTACGTTAAATTGGCATAGGCCATCAGGTGTGATGAACGCGGTTTTTTCTCTGTCCATATCGTCAACAGCAATCTGCCAATATCCCGAACGAAGATCAATAGACGAGAAATAGCTGGAACCATGCAGGTAGTGAAGGGCGTCGTCTATACGTGGTAGCGGGTAGACGTCCTTCTTTGTAATGCTGTTCAGATGACTGTAGTCTACACAGAAGCGCCACGTGCCGTCCTTCTTCGTAACCTACACTACAGGTGATGCCCAGGGACTAGAAGAAGGCTCAATGAAGTTTTTATCGAGCATTTCGTTCACCTCATCTTGAATTACTCGGTGTTCCGACACAGAAACTCGATACGGTCGTCGGTGAATAGGCACAGCATCGCCAGTAAGAACGCGATGCTTGACCGCGAGCGTCTGGCCTAAAGGGCGATCGTCGATGTCGAAAATATCGTGGTAGGACGATAATACTTCGCAAAGGTCTTCAGCCTGCGTAGAGGACAGGTCCATCGCAACCATTTTCTTTATTGTGGGATCGGCACCTGAGGCTCGCGCGAGGGGCCTGCTAAGCTCGCGAGAATCATCGGTCGATAACGCTGCCACGTATTGGTCACCGAGACAATCAACGGTGGCAAGGCAAATACCTTGCGGTAGAATTTGCTTTGCCAATCCAAAGTTACAGACAGGCATTCGAGTGCGGTTGCCAGTAATATTAAGTATACTGTGAGGCACTGTAACATCATACCTTATTGGAATGTCGGGCAGAGGAGTGACGAGGTACTCGCCATCAGGAACTGGTGGGAAAGACAACAGTTCAATGTATATAGGCTATTGACTTTGGCTGCAGGCGAAGAAAACCGGTGGGACGTAAGCGGCAGTGGGGTGCGTCAGAAGGTTCTGCGAGCATCGGCAACTCAAGGCGAAGGATACCGGAAGAGCAGTCAATAAGAGCAGAATGTGCGGAGAGAAAATCGAGGCCGAGAATGAGGTCGTGGGGGCAACGAGCAATGACGGTGAAGAGGACAGGAGTGTGGCGGCCGGCGATGCTGACGCGCGCCGTACACATGCCGATGATAGGCACAGTACCACCATCCGCAACGCATACGACGCGGGCCGACGCTGGGGAGAGGAAATTTTTGAGTCGTCGTCGGAAGGCAGCACTCATAATTGAAAGGTGTGCTCCTGTATCGATGAGTGCCGTGACAGGATAGCCGTCAACGTCAACGTCAAGAAGGTTCCGTTCGTGGGTAACGTAAGCAGAGGATTTGAGGGCAGGGTCGATAATGCAGCTTCACCTCTAGAAGCTGCAGTGCCTAGTTTTCCGGCTGGATCCGGGAGGCGATAGGCGGCGAAGAGAAGCGACGGGGTTGGGGCGAACTAGACTGATGGCGTCGAGTTGAGGGCGAGCGGCTGCACGGAAGGTTCGGAGCAGGAGCATCAGTGGCAGTGGATTCATGGCGGCTGGTATAGGGAACGGAAGATCCAAAGGTGCGGGAATAAGCGGCGGTGTATATCCGAGGAGTTGGTGGCCATCGGTTGCGGCAGTGACGAGCGACGTGGCCGATGCGACAGCAGTGGAAGCAGATAGGCCGGTCATCAGGGGTACGCCAATCGGACGGGTCCGGCGAGATGTGGCAGAAAAGGACTGCCGAAAACGAGGAGGGCCGCTAGATAACTGGGGAACGCTGGGTCGAGACGTGGAACACACGGTGTTCAGACCCATGTTTTCAAATTCCTGTCTGACGACGGCCTGAATTATCTTGACCCAAGCTTGATCCAGTCGTCGACATGCTGTCGCTCCAGGCCAGAGAACACACCTGGGTCACGATGTGGGGCAACCGTGACAATTGAAGCAGTCGGACAAGCCGAAGCCGTTGCAGAGGCGGGCTCGTCACCGGGAGGCATGGTGACAAGCTCGGTGTGCTGACCACATTGGAGTTCCGTGGTGAGGACGGGGATCGCTGACCACAACAATCAACAACTCGTCTCTCAGCAGTGTCCTGAACTACATGATTGCTGCTTTACTGCCTTGATCCTGCTCTTTAAATCTAGCTAGGAAAACACAACCTAGCTAACACTCAACAATCTAGCTTCCCTACTGTGCAAAACAGAACAACCACAAAATGAAGCCTAGAGAGTCACAGCACCACGTCACAAAGTCCATCTCACCGCTGTCAGCCAGTTGTTATGATTGGGGGTTCAATCCCATCGCTCGTGATCCGTTGTCAAGATTGGAGACGGGCATGAATTAGAAGGTAGCTGGCCCATGCCGTCGTCCAACGTATCTACGCTGAGGACATTGATGAAGGGAAGGACTGCTTCTCATCGAGAACGAGGAATAAGGGTTTATTTACAGTATTTATATCAGTCTAACATGACTGTTCGAGAAAGTACATCAGCCTAACATGAATGCTTGAGAGAGAGTGACCTGAGCAGCCGCACAACAGCGGTTTTTAAACACTCGGTCCTCTCCCGATAGAAGGTGACGCGAACGTTCGTTCAGTCATTTTAAACAGGCCGCCTCTCTCCGGGACGGGTTACACACACACACACACACGCGCACACGCACACACACATACACACAGGTGTGATGGTCCGGAGCCGACGTCAGAGGGGCTTCGTAGAACTCGGAGCCGTTCCGGGTAGCGCGTTGTCTTGTGTCTTGGTCGGTGCGTGGGAAGGAGCCTGCGCCGGCTTTCCCATGTCAACTCCCGCACCCGTAGCAGATCAGGTGGGCGTTGTGCTGTTGCGCACAAAGCCTGCTTCGTCGAACTCCTTCAGTCACAACGGCGACGAGGCTAGAGCGTAACGGTGACGGTTTCAGCACAAAGCCTGCTTCGTCAAACGCATCCTAGCTGAAGCGACGGAGAGTGGAGGATGTGCATATTGTCCATGACACAAAGTCGACTTAGTCACGCCGTGGCTAGACGTTGGCGGCGGAATTCCAAGATGAGGTTGCCACCACTGGCATAAATGGCTGGCAAACTTGCACTGCAGCTGGCCATTCTTAACAGCGCCTCCATGGCCCGGAAAATCTCGACTGTCTAGCACAGATAACCACTGGGCAGGAAGAGAACGGCTGGTGGCCAGGGGATGATGCCTTGGCTTGCAGCGACCACTTGTGTAATGTCACCGCCCCGAAACATCCAACGAGGACAGGCAACTGCAATATGAACCTCACAACACGGCTCTGCGCCAAGATGACGTACATTGGCCCCCACTTTAGACCCGCTAGACTTCAAAAAAAATTAAGTGCACAAACAAAAAAGGCTGCATTTCGCTATGCCAATTTCTAAAGCAATTTCGTGCTGACAAATTCAGCAATCATGGAGGGAATACTGCTAAATGAGAGGGGATCTTCTTGGCTTAATAAAATTAACACTAGTAACCCTAAAAGTCAGGCGGGACCCTCAAACGCAGAATTCAAATTAGCCTGCTCAAACCATCCGCATTGCTATGCAACTTTCCCATCTTATATCTAACGGAGAAGTTGTACTCTTGGAGAGTGAGGCTCCATCGGAGCAAGCAGCCATTTTTGTGTGACATTTGATTGAGCCATGTCAGAGGACAGTGGTCGGTCTCGAAGATGAGCTTCGCTCCGTACAAGTAACACAACAACTTTTGGGCAGCCCAAACTAAACAAGCGCATTCCTTCTCTGAAGCGCTGTAGGCTTCCTCTCTTACATTTAGTTTACGGCTGGCATAGAGGATAGGATGCTCCTCGTTATCATCGCCGACCTGACTCAGTACCACGCTCATACCTCTGTCGCTTGCGTCGCATTGAACTATGAATTCCTTTGTGTAGTCTGGCGCGCGAAGCACAGGACGAGAAACCAATAGCGTTTTCAAACTTTGAAAAGTGCTCTCTTTGTCCTTATCCCTGTGTACGTTACTCGGTGCTCCCTTTCAGAGGGCATCCATTAATGGACTTGCCATTTGCGAGTAATTCGGAACGTACTGTTAAGAGTACCCCACAATACCAAAAATGAACGAAGGTCTGTAAGCGTAGCTATTTTCAGCTCGGCCGGCCGTCTCATGCCCTGGCCGATAACATGGCCCAGATAAGTAACCTGCGAACAACCAAACCTACACTTTTCCGCTTTCATCGTTAAGCCGGCTTCCCTCAACAGTGAGAACACCTGTTTGAGGTGCGATACGTGTTGTTCTCAGCTGTCCAAAAAAATTGCTACATCATCCAGATATGGCAAAGCGAACTCCTGCAAGTCTTTTAGGACAATATCCATTAACTTAGAGAAGCTAAACAGCGCGTTCTTCAGCCCGAAGCTGAGTGCGAGAGGGCGAAAAGTGCCTACAGGTGAGATGAATGCGGCATAGCGGCTGGCGCTTTCTGGAAGGGGAACTTGCCAGTACCAGCAATAAAAACAGCGCTAAACGACAGGATGAGTGAAGGGACACAGACAACAGCGCTGTGTCCCTGTGTCTGTGTCCCTTCACTCGTCCTGTCGTTTAGTGCTGTTTTTATTGCTCGCAATCATGAACCAACCAGCCCAAATGCGTACTCTTTCGCCAGTACCCCCGCACGAGATCTATATTTGAAATGTATTTAGCAGAGCTAACTCTTTCAATTTGTTCCTCAATGTTGGGTATAGGGTACAGCTGATCCCTAGTGATGGCATTTAACTTCCTGTAGTCAACACACGGACGAGCGTCCTTGTTAGGGAGTTTCTACGAGTATTAGCGGTGACGTGTAGTCACTCTCAGCGGGCTCAATAACTCCCAACTCTAGCATGCGCTGTATCTCTGCCTCCATAATCTCTGTCTGTCTTGGAGACACCCGGTAAGGCTTTGATCTTACTGGTTCAGTTGATGTCAGCTCTATTTCATGCGTTATTAGTTCGGTTCTACCTGGCCGATCGCTGAACCTGTCGATGTATTCCCCTAACACCTCTTTTAGCTCATCTAGCTGCTCGGGTCTTAGAGCGTGCGCGCTTACCGAGTGTTCAACTTCTTCTAGGCCGATTTCAGAGTTGGAGGTCGCCCTATGCTCCTTAAACTTGTTACTAGTGCCATCCTGCTCTTTGATGGTATAGTTAACGACTCCGCTCCGCTCTACATATGGCTTCATCAAATTACAGTCATATATCCTCACTTCCTTCCTGCGACTGGGCATTTTCAGAGCATAGTTAGTATCTGAAAGTTCGTGCAACACTTTAACGGGCCCGTCCCAGTGAACTTCAAGTTCTTTCTTGAAGGTTTGAGGATCATTACCTAGTCTCCGGCGTTAAACGTACGTAGCCTCGCATTCTTGTCGTAATAGAATTTGGCGTTCTTTTGAGCTACTCCCATGTTATTTCCGACTAGTTCTTGGGTTGCGCTTAGACGTTCTAGCAATTTTAGCACGTATTCAACCACTGTTGGACTCTCCCCTCTTTCCTCCCACATCTCTCTCAACATTCTTAGTGTAGAACGGAGTGTCCTCCCATACACTAGTTGTGCTGGCAAGAACACTGTCGCTTCATGTGGAACCGATCGCAAAGCAAACAAAGTTGCCGGCAGACAGTTCTTCCAGTCCTCCTTGTGCTCGTAACAGAGCGCACGCAAAACTCGCTTAAGCACCAAATGCCACCTCTCTACACTGTTTGACTGAGGGTGATAGACAGAACTGTGTATTAACTTTACCCCGCACTTTTGCAAGAATGTGGAAGTCAGTGCGTTCGTGAATACTCACCCTTGATCTGCCTGAATTTCGGCTGGAAACCCAACTCGTGCAAACACTGTCAAAAGCGCGTCTACTACTTCGGTGGAGCTGAGCTCTTTCAGAGGGATTGCTTCTGGAAACTTTGTAGCCGGACCCAGCATGGTAAACAAGTACCTGTAGCCCGATTTTGTTTTTGGAAGAGGCTCTACCGTGTCTATTACAAGTCGTCTGAAAGGCTCTGTTATTAAGGGCACTACCTTCAGTGGAGCTTTCCATGTCTCACCTGGTTTACCAGAGCGCTGGCAGGCGTCACATGATCTTACAAAGTTTTCTAGGTCTTTGAAACAGCCAGGCCAGTAGTATTCTATAAGCAATCTTTCCTTTGATTTGTTTATGCCTAGGTGGCCGGACTACCCATTTCCATGATAGAGACTCAAAAGGTCCTCCCTATACTTAGTAGGTACGACTAACTGATCTAAAATCCTACCCTTTCGATCCCTGTACTAATTAAATTATGGGGTTTTACGTGCCAAAACCACTTTCTGATTATGAGGCACGCTGTAGAGGGGACTCCTGAAATTTCGACCACCCGGGGTTCTTTATCGTGCACCTAAATCTAAGCACACGGGTGTTTTCGCATTTCACCCCCATCGAAATGCGGCCGCCGTGGCCGGGATTCGATCCCGCGACCTCGTGCTTAGCAGCCCAACACCATAGCCACTAAGCAACCACGGCGGGTACCGATCTCTGTAGTGCCGATACAACAATCCTCCTCTCTTATGTATCGTCACGTTGTGCCTAGCAATGCCTTCTTTAGCTGTGTCATGTAATTTAGCTAAGCTATCATTCTTTTGCTCGGCTGCCAATGACTCTCTATCCACACGTAAGAGCTGATCAAAGTTCTTTGAGGCCGGTGATAATAACGACCCTGTCTCACTAGTGAGTGCGTCAGCTTGCTTTTCCTGCAGGCTTGAACTTTGACACTCTAGTGCTACGCTCTCATTGAACTGGTCAGCTGGCAGGCTTACCTCAACTGTTTTTTCATCACTCGAGCCCAGCTCGGATTCGGGTACTGAAGTTATCCCCTTTTCTGCTTCCGCTGGAGCAGCTGTACTATGCCCTCTCCTAGTTTAAGCCCTTTGTCACGCAGTAACTGATTCGAATGATTCGAAAAGATGAATGGGTACTGCAGTGACAAAAATTTGGAAACTGCAGCCTCAGTCTCTAGCTCCCCGAATGGTCCACTGATTTTGACTTTGGCCATGGGCAGACATACGCTGTGTTCTTCTACAACCTGTTTGATCCACGCTACTTCTCCGGCGAAGTCGTCTACCATCACGTAAGACGGATGGACAATGTCCATCGTGGTGGCACTGTCTCTTAGCACTCGGCATGGTTTGCCATTACCTTGCAGGTCATGAAGATAGGGGCTTAAAAGTTCCATATTCTCGTCTTTTTCCTCTACGTAGGAAAAAACTAAACTAGGCTTCCCGCAGTTTACAGCTATATGTCCCAGTTTGTGGCATTTATAACAGCGGATCGGCATAAAAGATTCGAATTTTCTTTTCTGTTCCTTTTGTGCAGTTTTTCCGTTAAGTTTCTCCTCGCTCTTTTCTGCGGGCTTTTCCTCCACGTCTACAGGCTCCGATGATCTAGTCTGCGAACCCTTCTTGAACGGAAATGGTTTCCGCAGTCCATTTCGACCGTCCCAATTTCCGTCCTCGGCGTTCAACTTTCTACGGGTTGCGTACTCTTCGGCTAAGTCAGCCGCCCTTTCCGCAGTGTTTGCATTCCCTTTGTCTTGCACCCACAGTTTCACAGCTTGGGGGATGGTTGTGTAAAACACATGCCAGACAGACAGACACATGCCAGACACATGCATTCTATGATCATGTCTCTGCTGTCGTACGCTTCCGCGTTTCTGAGCCACTCGACTAGGTTGGCCTTTAAGCTATATGCAAACTCCGGATACCCCACGCTATCTTTCTTGCCTGTGCTTCTAAACCTTTGCCGAAAAGCTTCGGCTGAAAGGCGGTATTTCTTCAGGAGACTAGCCTTAACTTTTGCATAATCATATGCATCCTGTGCACTCAGTCTGGCGATTACTTCCACCGCCTCACTTGGCAACATAGACAGCAACTGCTGTGGCCATGTACTCGGGCCGAAGTTCATGTTCTCACAAGTCCTTTCAAAATTGCTTAGGAACAAGCCTATGTCGGTCCCGACCTAAAATGGCTTTAATAGCCTGTCCATGCGGTATGATTCTGCCTCACTTGATCGTCCCAGAGCCCCTTCATTTCCTTGAGACAACTCAAAACGTTTGCTTGCAACTTCAAGTTGAATTTTTCTTAACTCGCTATCTTTATCGCGTTCCTCCCTTTCTTTTCTCTCTCGTCTTCTCTGTTTTTCAGAAGTTCAAACCCCATTTCAATTTCTTCCTCACTGGCCCGTTCGAAAATTAGGTGCAATAATTCTGATTTTAGCATTTCCTTGCGTACATCTAGGCCCAGTTCCTCATCAACAATCAACAACTCGTCTCTCAGCAGCGTCCTGAACTCCATGATTGCTGCTTTACAGCCTTGATCCTGCTCTCTAAATCTAGCTAGGAGAACACAACCTAGCTAACACTCAACAATCTAGCTTCCCTACTGTTCTAAACAGAACAACCACAAAATAAAGCCTAGAGAGTCAAAGCAAGAACCAAGCACTCACCGCAGTCACAGCACCACGTCGCAAAGTCCATCTCACCGCTGTCAGCCAGTTGTTATGACTGGGGGTTCAATCCCATCGCTCGTGATCCGTTGTCAAGATTGGAGTCGGGCATGAATTAGAAGGTAGCTGGCCCATGCCGTCGTCCAACTTATCTACGCTGAGGAAGTTGATGAAGGGAAGGACTGCTTCTCATTGAGAACGAGGAATAAGGGTTTATTTACAGTATTCATATCAGTCTAACATGACTGTTCGCGAAAGTACATCAGTCTAACATGACTGCTTGAGAGAGAGTGACCTGAGCAGCCGCACAACGGTTTTTAAACACTCGGTCCTCTCCCGATACAAGGCGACGCGAACTTCGTTCAGTCATTTTAAACAGGCCGCCTCTCTCCGGGACGGGTTACACACACACACACACATACACACAGGTGCGATGGTCCGGAGCCGACGTCAGAGGGGCTTCGTAGAACTCGGAGCCGTACCGGGTAGCGTATTGTCTTGCGTCTTGGTCGATGCGAGGGAAGGAGCCTGCGTCGGCTTTCCCACGTCAATTCCCCCACCCATAGCAGATCAGGTCGACGTTGTGCTGTTGCGCACAAAGCCTGCTTCGTCGAACACCTTCAGTCACAATGGCGACGAGGCTAGAGCGTAACGGTGACGGTTTCAGCACAAAGCCTGCTTCGTCGAACGCATCCTAGCTGAAGCGATGGAGAGTGGAGGATGCGTGTATTGTTTATGACACAAAGTTGACTTAGTCACGCCGTGGCTAGAGGTTGGCGCCGGAATTCCAAGATGAGGTTGCCACCACTGGCATAAATGGCTGGCAAACTTGCACTGTAGCTGGCCGTTCTTAACACCAAGAGCTGCAGGACGACCTTAACCGTGTAACTGAGTGGTGTTCCAACTGGTGCATGCAACTAAATTCAAATAAGTGCAAGGCCATGCGTATATCTCGTAACACTGCCACGCACACATACTTTATTAATGGTGCATCTGTGACGTCAGTTACCTCTTACAAGTATCTCGGCCTTCACGTATCAAATCACCTTTCTTGGCACTCGCATATTGACTATGTTACTAAAAACGCTAACCGCATGCTTGATTACTTGCGCCATAATTTTAGCTCTGCCCCTTCTTCCCTGAAGCTAACCCTTTACAAAACTTCAGTTAGTTCCAAATTGGGGTATGCTTCAGCCATTTGGTATCCGACTCATTCTTCATTAGTTTCTACTCTTAAAAGTATTCAAAACCGCGGTGCACGCTTTATCTTATCTAATTATTCTCGCTATGCAAGTATCTATTCAATGAAACGAACTCTTAACTTACCTGATCTTTTGTCACGCCGGAAATATTCCCGTCTCTCCCTTTTTCACAAAGTTTTTCACTTGAACCCCCTTTTAAAGAAACCCTTCTTGCCCCTGCATCTTATATTTCGGCCCGCACTGACCACAGCCTTAAAATCGGGGTGCCATTGTACAAGCCGGTACAGTGACTCATTCATCCCTAGGACAAGCATGGACTGGAATCACCTTCCCGCATCAATTGCACTCATCACCGACTCTACCAACTTTAAGACCGCTGTTCAGAATGCCTTTTGTTAATACTGTTTGTTTGTATTTTTACTGTATTACTTCTTCTTTTGACTCCACTCTTTTCTGTAAGGCCTTCGGGCCTTGAAAGTACGTGAAATAAATAAACAAATAATCTATAGATAATAATAAACCTAATCCATCGTTAAATAAATCATTTAAGTCACTCAAATAAAAAGGAATGCCTGTATGCTTCTTCAAAGCAAGTATTGAGCCATTCCTCATTCCCCAAATATCCCAGATATCCCAGATGAGAGTGTCTGAAATTGTACTGTCTTGCGATAGCTCCAGCCGAAAAAAAATATTTTTCCAGTCTTCACTCATATCCACTAACTATAAAAATTCTTGGCAAACCATTTCTCCAGATTGAGGAGATAATCTTATCACATTGCCTGACATTGATAAAGTTCCTGTTTCTGCATTAGAGTCTGCGTCCACATTCAACTCCTTTCTTTTCTTCCTGTTTTTGCTAATGCCACATCGCAGCTCTGGAATAAATTGATAACAGATCTAACAGCACAACAGCCATTCACAAGCTACAAAACTAACCTTCGCTCTTTTATGCTTGCGTTACTTGCCCAATGAGTATGTACCATATTTGTACTGTCTCACACATTTTTTTTTTCTTCTCATGCACTGTAGTGTTTATATAACAGCATATAACATAGGGGGCCCTCTTCATAACTTCTAGGAGAGCTATAGGGCGCCACCTTTATACCATACACAATGTACTTATCTTCGTGTGATTAATGAAAGAACTTATATTTGGAAGAACTTGAAGACTACTCTGCTGTCCCGTGTGTGTCCGACCTGGACTGCCACTTTACGTTGCCTATCACTATAAACACTGAAAGTGTATGAAAATGTTTATACAAGAATCAAAAGCGCCTACATCATAAGGTGGTATTGACATTATTAACCCATTCGCTTCCAGAGCTGGTGATCACACACACATGCACACACACACACATGCACACACACACACAAACACGATGGCGAAGGCCAAAGTAAAAGCGACTAGCGATTTGCCAACCGCTCTGAATGGCTGTTTCTGTTTATTTTTCATAAATGGCAGCACACTGCAGGCTATTTTCTAGTTGCTTTGCGCTTCACACATTAGAGGGACATTTTCAGCTCAAGTTTTTTTTATAAAACAAGGGAAAGCTTCCAGCTCGCCAGACTCTGCTCTGTTGTTGCAGCTGTTGCAGTCAGAGTAGCAGACTCAAAAAAGGCATACAGGCTTCCGATTAGGCTCATTTTTGTCAGGCACACACTGCCGAAAACTGAAGTAGATTCTATTTCACAGAACCAAGTTCAAAAGTCCAGGAGGCATTCTGAGCGCAAAAAGTGCACTCCGTCTTCCTGCACCTTTTAAACTTCTTTTTTATTGGGCTCACTTTGCTTTGTTTTTTAACTGCATCTGACATGAAAGCCTTTTGCAAACAAAGTAAATGAAACATCTTGTAAATGCGATATGCCACAAAGCACCAGGAGTTGCAGAGTGCTGAACAGGCAGAGTGAAGGCATTAATTCTAAGATATTAAAAAAACACATCAGTTTTGTCCAGTTAAATAGTTACCACATTTTTCAGCAGTCCTTATGCTTCTTGGTCTTGAGACAAATAACTTTTTTTTGACCACCAACATGGTTTCATTAAAGGAAGGGCTGCCTTGATACTACTACTAAATTCTAATAAACTACTAAAATTCATGTCATACTTACACATGGCACAAGTACAAACGCATTGACTGCATCATTCTTGAATATGCAAAAGCCTTCGACCAAGTAGCTCACTGCCACCTAACCTCTGTTAAGCGCGACTTGCTCTTAAGCTCGACTCATTAACATGCATCATCATTATCATCATCATCATCATCCTCTCTCTGCAATCTCCAATTACTTCTGTCCTGCACCAACCGATCCCAACTAGCGCCCACGAATTTCTTAATTTCATCGCTCCACTGTCTTCTGCCGTTTTCGACTGAGTATACTGTCTCTTGGTGCCCATTCTGTAATCCTAATGGTCCAATGGTTATCTAACCGACGCATTACAAGACCTGCCCAGCTCCATTTTTTTCTCTTAATGTCAATTAGAATATCGGCTATACCCATTTGCTCGCTGATCCAAACCGCTCTCTTTCTGTCTCTTAAAGGGACACTAAAGGTTACCAGAAACTCCAGTTAAAGTGGTAGAGCAATGTTCTAGAACGTCTAAGGCGTCAATTTAATCGCAAACAGAACCCCCCAGCGACATTCCGGTACTAGCCCGATGACAAAAGGACTCCTCATAATTTGTGTTACTAATACTCAACTACTCGTATTAAAAATATCATTTCATTCGATTATAAGCCGGGAAAAAATGCTACTTGACTACGTCTATTCGATTCTAAGAAAAAATAACATTTTCACGTTACCCTTCAGTAATACGGGTGTTCGAAAGGTTTCGTTTTCGCTCGACTCTGCGCCGCGCACGCTTTGGAGTTTCAGTACTTTCGTTATCGCGTCGTGCTGTGAGGGTTCTGCTGGCTCGCGAAACTTTCATTTGGAACAAGCAGCGAGAATGCCACGTCCATGTGATGTCGTGGGAAGCCCTCGTTGCTTTCCCGCTCCGGAGAGCCGGTGTCGAGGCCGCCGTCGTAGTACGCAACAGTGCGAGCCCTCAGCAGCAGGTCGCGCTCGTCGGTGCTCAAATCACTGAAGTTGAGCCCCCCATCGCAAGCCAATCTGTCGGTGTCAGGGTCCATTGCGACGAGCGTCGAAGTTTGCATCATAGAATGAAGTACCAGCTTATGGGCGTCTTGCGCTGGAGTTTGAGGTATAGTAGCGGCACCTGGTGGCGGTGCGGGAAACGACATCTGGGTTGTGCCGAGTTTTGCGTCGATTCGCACTTTTTTATGCCCTGTTGCGAGTGCGAAAAGGCTCGTCACTTCTCACAGACCACGCTGCGAGCTCGCCGCAGCCTATAGTTTAACGAAAACGGACTCTCCGTGTGCCGTGGGACATAATGTGGGACGTAATTCGTCTCTCCTTCCGCTAGCCACCATACTCCCGCTTTCGCTCTGCTGTCGGCTCTGTCTTGGCTCAGTTTCTGGCCGCGCGTTTGCGTTTTGCGCAGAAAAGCCGTAGCGCCGTCTGCGGACGCCGTTCTACTCACCGATGCCGCAACGTCACTATGAGACCATGATGTCAGTGCTCCTCAATCGGAGGGCGGGCGATTTGAACTGCACTAGAGGTACGCGGACGCTTTAGAACGCATATTCTCTTAAAATAAGTCTCTCCTTGGCACGAAACAAGCGTTTCGAGGTTTCTGTGATGGTATTTCAACAGTCCACGTTGACTTAATAGTAACCTTTAGTGTCCCTTTAATGTTATGCCTAGCAATCATTGTTCCATCGCTCTTTGCGCGGTCCTTAACTTGTTCTCAAGATTCTTTGTCAGTCTCCAAGTCTCTGCCCCATATGTCAGCACTGGTAAAATGCACTGATTGTACACCTTCCTTTTCAATGATAATGGTAAGCTTCCAGTCAGGAGCTGGCAATGCCTGCCATATGTAATCCAACCCACTTTTATTCTCCTGTGAATTTTCTTCTTATCATCAGGGTTGCCTCCCTTAGTTTTCCGAGGAGAGGCAAACAGAATATTTGGGCCATGGGGACTGACGAAGTAGTGATTAGTGAGATCGATGACCCCATGGTGACGATGAACGGCTAGTACTCCCCGCAGGCAGGGTGGTGTCACTGCTATGCAATGGAGGGTCATCCCTAAAGAGTGACAGTCTGAGCTCCTGTCGGCTGGTGTTGGAGAAAGGCAGGGCAACGAATACAGTCGGTTGTGGCAATGGCGGGACGCGTGGCCAATCCCTCTGCAGTTGCAGCAGATAGGCTTGTTGTCACATGTGTGCCACTCTACTGTGTCGCGATATGGGTGATAAGTCGCCTTGGGTTGAACAAACAAAATAATACGGCTGACGTCTTCACAGTTAAGAACAGAGACGGGCGTGATACCAGCATACTTATGGCGCACGACAGCTTGAAGAAAAGCAATGGTTGGTCGAGGTTCTTCGTTTTTGCAGCATTTAAAAGCAGTAGAAGAAGCGGCCTCAACCTCACGTTGGACGATGCACACCATGTTTCGGTTGCAGACGATTGGTGGTGCAGGAGGAGGTCGTCGTAGGATAAAGTAGCAGCAGCGTTTGGCATTCGGACGAATTTCTGCTGAATTTGGCAACTCCTTGCTTCTTCAAACTGTCAGCATTCTGCAATGATGCTTGCAAATGGAGTGCAATTCTTGCATATGAGCAAACAAAAGGTATTGTCAGCAATTCCTTTTAATACATGGCCAACTTTGTCCAATTCTAATGTCTTGTCACCAACTTTACAGCAAAGGGCCAAGATATCCTGGATGTAAGCTAGGTATGATTCCGTGCACATTTGAGCATGAGTGGCGAGTTTTTTTTCTTTCAGTGTGCTGATGAATGTCCAGCTTATCAAAAAGGTCTCACAAGCTTTTGCTTGCAGATGTCCCAGCTTGTAATCTCCACTTCCTGCACTTCGTACCACACACATGCTGTGCTTAGCAAACAGGATATCCCATTTTCAAGCATGAACACAGGATACCAGCAGTTGTGAGCACTGATGTGTTCATACCAGTTCAACCAGTCTTCGACGTCAGCACGCCGTTTGCAGAAAATGTACCAGGGTCACAAGGCTGCTCCAAGATAACCAATTGCGCAGCAGTCGATGGAGAAGTAACCAGAGGTGACCAAGGTGCAACAGTTGGCATGGCTTGGGGTTGTACGAAGAGTCCACTGTGGAGTCGTTTTGCCATGACGATAACTCGCACTTCCACCAAAGATGTAATGAGGAAGAAACGAGCTGGAATATATTTACAAGGATTATTTCCAGCAACAGCAAGCCTTCGTCATCTTCACTTTGTCACATCCTTGTGGATATTACTGACTCACTGTTTCATGACAACATGACTGCACACGCTGCCATTTTTATTGGCTCAGCATGCACCGATCTGTATGCCAGTACATTTTGTGCAACCTCTTTTAATATCGCAAGAGGCTCTTTATTCTGAGTAATGGCCCCCTTGAACATCTGGGCATCATGAATGCACCCTTCTTTCACATTGGCCTGAACTTGCTTGGCCCATTCCCCACGTCTTACTATGGGAACAAGTGGGTCACTGTTCAACAAATTGTGCCACACAGTATGCAATCATGCGCACCCTCCTGAACAGCTGTGCAAATGAGATCGCCAACATTTTGTTGTGCAACGTAATTCTTACTCACAGAACTCCTAACCAAGAGGGGTACACAGCTTTCAACCAAAGTCATTACCGACCTTCTTAGATAGTGTTCAACCCATCAAAAGCTTACAACAGCCTACCACCCTCAGGCTAATGGGCTGACAGAATGCTAGAATCACATGCTCACAGACATGTCGTCGAAGTATATTTCTTCCGACCAGTGCAACGAGCTTACCATTTGCGACATCCGCTTACAATTCCTCACACCACGATGCAACCGGATTCTCGCCTTTGTCTTTGCTGTACGGCGGTGATCCTGCTTTAACTATGGGCACCCTGCTCCCTTCCACTGCGCTTACCACCAGCGACTATGCCTATGACACCACTGCCCGAGTCGATCACGCCTATCAGATCGTCGGCCAACGATTAGCCACATCAAAAAAGCACCAGAAAAAACTATGTGACAGGCATCGCCGGCCAACCCACTTTAGGCCAAGTTCCCTTGTCCACCTATGGACTCAAACGTACCTGCTCAAGCTCTCAAAAACTACTTTCCCATTCAACATCTTCAGCAGCAGCAGCAGCAGCAGCCTGGCTACGCCCCCTGCAGGGTAAAGGCCTCTCCCATACTTCTTCAACTTACCCGGTCATGTGCTAATTGTGACCATGTTGTCCCTGCAAACTTCTTAATCTAGAGCAACGGGCAAGAGCAACATAGGCAGCATGGTTCACGCATGACCTGTTTGCGCTTCGCAGGTTTTCCTGTCATCCGTCCTTATGCTGTGCCTGCCTCCAGCTATGATGGCAGTCTCCGTTTCTACAACTCTGGAACGCCTGGACTACACCAAAGAATGCTATGCTTCTACGGGTATTATCTCGGATGTCTGCCCAGCACCGCAGCTCGCTGTCTGCAGGGAATAGTTATCGAAAATGGCATCAGTTCCTGAGACTACCTATATCTACTGGCCGCAAGCTCATCACTTCAGTGGGCAAGAGGGCAACGTAGGCAGCATGGTTCCCGCTAGGCCCATTTGCGCTTCGCAGGTGTGTAAACGATATTCTTTATATGCTAAAAAAAGCGACAAGCCATACTTGCTGCTGCTCCCTTGCCCACAAGTGTTTTATGAAATCGCCTGTGACTGTTCTTCGTTAATGTTTCTACTACTAGGCTCCGGTGATGTGGAAACAAATCCAGGGCCTGACACTCGTTCGGCATCTTTGTTTACCTTGGGAGACTTGCCCGATAGTCCCGATGAACAAATGCGGGTTCTTTTTCATTTAGTGAAAGTTCTGCATACTCGTTCTGTGCAATCAGCAAAAAGTGAGGCCGAACTGTCCGCTGACATAAAAGCCATAAAAATCAGTCAGAAAAGTATCGAAACGAAGATTGGCAACATTCACGAGAGACTGGATAAACTCAAAGAAAAAACTAAATCGTTCGAAAATATGTCTGAAGAACTTAACAGAGTACGCCATACACTGGAAGGCGCTACCGCCAGACGTGACTCTTTGGAAGCTCGTCTAGACGATTTTAGAAGATAGGTCCCGTCACGACAATATTTTCCGAGGTATACCTGACTCTCTTGAATCGTGGGAGCAGTCTGAAGCACGAGTCAAATCTGCCCTTCTTTGTGTTGCTGATAATTTTCCCGATAATGCTATCAATCGTGCGCATCGTATCGGACCTCTTGCCACCAACAAGTGCCACCCCATTGTTGTGAAGTTTTCAAACTATAAAATTAAAGAAAAAGTTTTGAGTGCACATAAAAAGCTAAATAAAATAACGTCACTATGAGAAAAGATTTTTCACCCGCAATGTGTCGTATACGCTCGAAACTTGCCGATTTTGCCAAATGTCAATTAGAAACACAGCCCTATCAGCTTAGGTACAAGACCCATGTCATGAATAAAAAGCATTACGTGTACAATGCAGAAACACACAGCGTCACTGAACGTAAGCAATTTGGTTCATCTGATAACCACCGTACAAATGCAAACGTAACTAAGGGTGCGCGAGAGACTGTGGGCAAAATCAGTTACACACATCTGTACTCTTTACTAATGTTCAAAGTCTGTCTAATAAGCGTGACCTTTTAAATTCTGCTATTGATACTTGCAATGCATACATTCTCATATTAACAAAAACCTGGCTTCGGTCAGAGGTAATAAATAATGAACTTTTTCGTCAGTTAATCAATTTTCTGTATATCGCTGTGATCGAGGGTCACGGACAGGTGGTGATGTATTGCTCGCCATCTCGAAAGAACTCCCATCGTACCACATCCACATTCCACGCGAGCTGGAAACCATTTGGGTTGTCGCTGAATTTCCCAAGCAAAAAATAATTATTGGTGTCTGTTACCGCCCCCCTTCTCAAAATTTCATTTTTGTTAACGAACTACATGACATGATTAATTCTGTGGTGTGTCAATTCCCGAGGTTACCGCTTTTATTCATGGGAGATTTTAACATCCCTAATGTTTCTTGGGACTGCGAGCCACCTGCGCTGAATCTGCCTTCTTCACTCGCAAGAGATTTTTTGGATATGTGTGCTGTATTTTCTTCAACACAATTGATAAAGAAACCAACTAGAACCTCTAAATCAACAGCAAACATTATTGATCTCGTACTAGCAACACACCATGAATACGTTTCTAACGTCACTCACCTGCCCGTTATTAGTGACCACTCCATTCTATCATTTCGCATTAACATATCACGTTCAAAATGCAAAAACAGAAAGAAAGTTATAAATGATTATAAAAATGCAAATTTCGAACTAATCAACCAGAAACTTTGCTCTTTTCTTGACAGTTTTCTCGATGGTTTTGATGAGCGAACGGTACAATCAAACTGGGATTTATTTTTACTTAAGGTTCAAGAAGTAACAAATACATACCTACTCGTACGATAATTGCAAATGCTCATGCACCATGGCACAGCCGCCACATAAAACATTTGTTGAATAAGAAAAAACGCACACACCACTCAGCAATACAATCCACAGATGACGGTTGCTGCGCAGCTTATGAACAACCTTCCGCTGTGTACATAGCAGCCATAAAGAATGCTAATAATACTTTTCCAAATGACACGTTACCTTCAATGCTCACATCCGGTGCCAAAAAGTTCTGGCGCGTGTTTCATCCTAAAAGTGATAGCGCAATCAGTCTTAGTAGAGTAGTTTGCTGGGCCAGTTGGTGCATGGTGAACGTATAATGGTTTCCAGCAGGTACAGACGCGAGCACAAGTAGAAACGGACAGGACAACGCTGGACTTACAACTGAAGTTTATTGTGAAAACATTCCACAAGTCTCCGCCACGCATACGTATATACCCAAGAACAATAACAAGGTTCGTAGTCAATTATCAATTACTACTACGAAGTCAATTAGTGTATAACTTTGTTGATAATTGACTACGAACCTTGTTATTGTTCTTGGGTGTATACGCATGTGTGGCGGAGACTTGTGGAATGTTTTCACAATAAATTCAGTTGTAAGTCCAGCATTGTCCTGTCCGTTTGTACTTACTTGTGCTCGCGTCTGTACCTACTTGAAACCATTATATGTTCAGCAACCAGCCTTGTTGATTCTGCAGGGAATGCTATACCTGATGCACAGTGTGCCCGTATGTTAAATGAAGTCTTTGTCTGCAACTTCTCTACAACAACTCAAACAATGCCTTCTCATGTTAAACCTTTAGGATTTAAAGTAATGTCTCCCATTATAATTGACTACAATGGCATGATCAAAGCTATAAAAAATTTAAAGGCATCCTCCTCCCCTGGGTACATTCAAACTACCTGCATGGCTTGAATGTTTCTTACTAAATCGTTCCCAATTTGTCTCTGTTAATAACATTGACTCTCCTTCGAGTTCTGTTTCCCCAGGGGTACCACAAGGATCGGTGGTTGACCCTCTCCTCATTCTAATCTATATTAACGACTTACCTTCCTGCGTCTCTTCCCATATCAACTTTTTTTGCAGATGACTGTGTAATATTTCGAGAAATAACTAGTCCTAATGATACTACTATTCTACAGTCTGATCTTGATGCTGTGTCCGCTTAACTTAATCTAACTAACAACTAACAAAACTAACTCAACGTTACAGCGCAAACACCTAAGATGAACCACAAAAAGAAAGACACGACACACACTGGCGCTGACTATCAACTTCTTTTTTTCCTTCGTCATCGACGCATATATATACCTAGGCCACACAACAGCACAGGCGCAGAGGATACATTACTGACATCTGCCAACTTATCACATACGCAATCGTAGGAATTCCAATTCTGATGGGTGCAGGGACAAAGGTGTATCACTGATGCAATTATTGCCTTGTCTTTATTGTGGTAGGCGTCTAAGGCAAGCCGCGCTTGCTCATTCTTGCTTTTGCCAAGAATCAACGTCCGATCAAGTCACGCCTCACAATTGCTGCAAGAGTTTATATGCGCAACAAGATGCGCTCCTCTATCTACATTTTTGTTTACTTTTTGCGCATGTTCCCCAAGTCGCACATTGACGCAACGCCCTGCCTGGCTAACGTGTCTTACCACATGAGAGTGGTATGCCATAAACAACGCCGACAGCACACGACACGTATGAGGCACCATGCCGAATTCGGCATCCTCCTCTGCTCTCTCCGCAGGTGCAGGAACATAGCTTTGGAAACATGTTTGGCGCAGAAATTGCCAAAGGAACACCATGCCTGCAAGCAGCTTTCTTGAGTTGAGGGGTCACCTTATGCATATAAGGGACCACCGCAGGCCTTCGCGTTTCACGTTCGGCGGCCGGCCTTTTTGTGGTTTTTCTTTTCTGGATCATAGCTTCAACCACGGCAGTCAAAAGCGACATAGGGAACCCAGTGGCCAAAAGTCGGCTGATCTGATTATCAAAACTTTCCTGCATCTTGTGCACACACGAACTCTTAAGAGCCAATTTCATACATGGCAACGCAATGCCTCTTTTCACAATCTTCGAGTGCGCAGACCTAAAGGACAAAAGTTCCTTTTTCGCACAGGGTTGATATGCCCAACACACATGGCGTTCACAGAATTCAAGCTACAGTTCCAAGAAGTGCAATACATTGTTTTGTGGACTCTCGTGGGTAAACACAAGACCTTGTCCATATACCTTAAAATCCTCTAAAACCTTATTGATCGTATCCTGGTAGGACGAGCCAAGCGATAAAAATACCAACAAATCATCGACATACATAAAAACCTTTAAAACTTTCCGCTCAATAAAAGCATAGTCTAAAGAATGACCCACACTAGACAAAAAAATATCCACAAGAACGGGAGCAACACATGACCCAATACAAGTACCATTCCGTTGCAAATACGATTGGTCATTAAATATGTTTGTCAAATACGGTTGTAAGATTTGGCACATGGAATTGAACACTAAAAAATGCAGTCATGCGTGTAACTAGATCTACTAATGCAAATGGTTCATATCATCTTGATAACTTTCCTTTGGAAGTAGTATCGTCATATAGATATCTTGGCGTCATTACATCCTCAAAACTAACCTGGAATGATCACACTGAATTCATAATCGCCAGCGCCAGCAAAACACTTGCATATCTTCGCCGGAATTTCTCAGCGCTCCTCAGGCTTTCAAACTTTTACTTTATAAAACACTAATTCGTTCGAAGGTGCAATACGCCGCCTATATTTGGGTGCCTTTCCATGACAATCTAATCTACTCACTCGAACTGGTTCAAAATAACTCTGCACGTTTTATTGTCTAATTATGCTCAAACCGCAAGTACTAATATGAAATTGAGCCTTGAACTACCATCACTAGCATCAGGCCGTGAGATTCATCGCTTGTGTCTTTTTCACCGCATATTTCGCCATCGTTCACTACACAATGATTTCATCTTTCCTCCCCAGTATTATCATCACACATTGACCACCGATATAAAGTAACCGTTCCTTTTTGTAGGACTCCTACTTTTCAGTATTCATTTTTTCCCAGGACTTCTGAGGAGTGGAACCATCTTCCTACCACTACTGCAGAAATTACAGACCATCAATGTTTCAAGAATGCTTTAACTAACAGTAACTAATTAGTTCTTTACCTCATGTTACTTTTCATTGTTTCTTGTTTGCTTACCTGTATCATCTTGCCATTTTACATTGTTTTGTATTTTGGTGATTTGTATTGGTACATCATATAACTCCATGTATAAGTGTCTTTTCACAGATATGTTTTTTTTTGCCACTCCCCTCTGTAATGCTTCAGCCCTGAGGGTACAATAAATAAATAAATCTCATCTGCCCACCTAACTTTCTGCCGCCCCCTGCAACACCTCCCTTCTCTTGGAATCCAGTCCGTAACCCTTAATGACCATCAGTTATCTTCCCTCCTCATTACATGCCCTGCCCATTTCTTTTTCTTGATTTCAACTAAGATGTCATTAACTCGCCTTTGTTCCCTCACCCAATCTGCTCTTTTCTTATCCCTTAACGTTACACCCATCATTCTTTCCATAGCTTGTTGCATCGTCCTCAATTTGAGTAGAACTTTTTTGAAAGCCTCCAGGTCTGTGCCCCATAGGTGAGTACTAGACACAGCTGATATACACTTTTCTTTTGATCTAAGAATGCCTGCCAAATGCACACCAGCCCATTCTTATTCTGATTATTTCAGTCTCATGATCCGGATACGTGGTCACTACCTGCCCTAAGTAGATGTATTCCCTTATCACTTCCAGTGCCTCACAACCTATCGTAAACTGCTGTTTTCTTTTGAGACTATTAAACATTACTTTAGTTCTCTGCAGATAAATTTTTAGACCCACCCTTCTGCTTTGCCTGTCCAGGTCAGTGAGCATGCATTTCTATTGGTCCACTGAGTTAATAAGCAAAGCAACATCATCAGCTAATTTCAAGTTACTAAAGTATTCTCCATTAACTCTTATCCCCAATTCTTCCAAATCCAGGTCTCTGAATACCTCCTGTAAACATGCTGTGAATAGCATCGGAGAGATCGTATCTCCCTGCCTGACGCCCTTATTTATCGGGATTTCATTGCTTTCTTTATGGAGGACTACGGTGGCTGTGAAGCCGCTATAGATATCTTTCAGTATTTTTACATACGGCTCGTCTACACCCTGATTCCGTAATGCCTGCATGACTGCTGAGGTTCCGACTGAATCAAACGCTTTCTCGTAATCAATGAAAGCTATATATAAGGGCTGGTTATATTCTGCACATTTCTCTATCACCTGACTGATAGTGTGAATATGGTCTATTGTTGAGTAGCCTTTACGAAATCATGCCTGGTCCTTTGCTTGGCAGAAGTCTAAGGTGTTCCTGATTCTATTTGCGATTACCTTAGTAATCCTTACCTTATTACCTTAGATTACCTTAGTAAATATTTTGTAGGCAACAAACAGTAAGCTGATCGGTCTATAATTTTTCAAATCCTTGGCGTCCCCTTTCTTATGGATTAGGATTATGTTAGCGTTCTCCCAAGATTCCGGTACGCTCGAGGTCATGAGGCATTGCGTATACAGGGTGGCCAGTTTCTCTAGAACAATCTGCCTACCATGCTTCAACAAATCTCCTGTCACCTGATTCTCCCCAGCTGCCTTCCCCCTCTGCATAGCTCCCAAGGCTTTCTTTACTTCTTCCAGCGTTACTTGTGGGATGTCAAATCCCTCTAGACTATTCCCTCTTCCATTACTGTCGTCGGTACCACTGGTACTGTATAGATCTCTATAGAACTCCTCAGCCCCTTCAGCTATCTTATCCATATTAGCAATGATATTGCCGGCTTTGTCTCTCAACGCATACACCTGATTCTTGCCTATTCCTAGTTTCTTCCCTGCTGTTAGGCTTCATTTATTCCTGAGAACATGCTCAATTCTATCTATATTATACTTGCTTATGTCAGATATCTCACGCTTGTTGATTAACTTCGAAAGTTCTGCCAGTTCTATTCTAGCTGTAGGGCTAGAGGCTTTCATGCATTGGCGTTTCTTAATCAGATCTTTCGTCTCCTGCAATAGTTTACAGGTATCCTGTTTAACGAAGTTACCACCGACTTCTATTGCACACTCCTTAATGATGTCCGTAAGATTGTTGTTCATTACTTCAACACCAAGGTCCTCTTCCTGAGTTAAAGCCGAATACCTGTTCTGTAGCTTGATCCAGAATTCCTCCATTTTCCCTCTTACCACTAACTCAGTGATCGGCTTCTTATGTACCAGTTTCTTCCGTTCCATCCTCAAGTCTAAGCTGATTCGAGATTCTCCCTTTAGAAATCATCCTTGTACATATATTCCCTCTCCTTCCTTTCCCGCTACAATATTAACGATTTGCCCAGTAACCTGTTTTTCTGTATCCAACCCGTCCCAGATGATTGCGTAATTTATAGAACTGTTAATTGTAAGGATGATCTATCTTTGCAAACAGTGGTGTAACCGTTGGCAAATCACATTAAACACCTCGAAGTGGTGCATAATTTCTTTCAGTTTTAAGAGTTCCATCTTTACCTTCACATACACAAGTTGTTCCAATTAAATTCCCCAGGCATCTACTTATAGATACCTATGCATTCATCTTTGTTTTAATCTTTCCTGGTGTGCTCATGTTGAGAAAGTATGTGCAAAAAGCTAAAAAATTCACTAGGACTTCTGCATCACCACCTGCATCAATCTTCGTCTACCATTCGACAACTGGGCTACCGAACCTATGTCTGCCCAAAATATAAGCTTCACCCATCTGATCTCCTTATCAAAAGTATTTAGTAGATATGTTGGATTCATCTAAAATTGTGCTGCCTGTTTTATAAAAGGCAATTACAACCATCAATCCTGCATTAATCAAATTAAACGCAATATTACGCTTATTAACTTGGATTCTCGTCATTCTATTGCTCCTATGTCTTTTTCCCAAGTACTTTAAAACTCATTGTCTAGTCGTCTCGCTTGAAATTCCTTCACGCACACCTGGTCGAGTTCATTTCAGTTCTTGGTGCATTTTTGGTCGCACGCAGTTTCAAAAATTCAGCATCGCCACACAACAGAACACTAGGATGCGTGGCAACCTTTCTAGCAAAGTAGAACTTATTAGCGCAAAAAACGAGGACGTAGAAGAGGCACACAACAGCCACACATAGTGCTGCAAGTTCAGTGCAACTTCCGACTGTATAAAAATTATGGGATTTTATGTACCAAAACAATGATTTGATTACGAGGCACACCGTACTGGGGGGTTCCGGAATAACCTGGACCACCTGGGGTTCTTTAAGGGTGCCCTGAACCACTTCTTATTGAAGTGGAGAAAGGCATTTGAAGTGAAAATAGGCTACTTCTGAAATACTTTGCCACAAAAAGTACTTCAATGCGTTCAGAAGTGGAGTTATTGGCAATCAAACACAAGTCCCTGCTATGCTCCTGTTCCTTCTTCAATGCCTTGCTCTGCACTGCAAAGGCTATGGCACAGTGGGTTCACCTACAACAGCATTACATTTTGGGCGAGTTGGTTGTACATGGTTCTTAGACTTCTGCGCATGTTGTGTGTCCCTTCTTCATTCGACATCCTGTCTTCGTGCGCGCAAAAGTCTAACAATTACCTACAACACTCCGCCTTCTAAATGTAACTGTGGCTGGCAGTTCAAATTTAATTTTGGATGTTAACACAGACACCACAACTTACGCCTTTGGTGCCTACAATGTGCGAAACATTAGCCAAACACAGTTGTTTTCAGCGAGCTGCAGTGCGCTTAGCCAGTGGACTCGTGGGGGCACCCCATGGCGGCCGTGGTATCTATGCACCGTAGCAGACCTCAGCTTGACGTCAGCTATCGGCCAATAGCAACCGTCTAAGGGAATGATGAAATAAAGCATCCAGAAGAGAGTAAGGACGGGGCCGTCAGTTGAAAAGAGAGCATTTGAGAGAAAGGTGACTGCGATCCATTTGCAAGCTCCACGCTCCACATACGACGTTCACAGCAGCGTATGCTACCCGCGGAATATATTATTTCACCAAGCCCGAGGGGTAGTTCAGGGCCCCTTTAACACGCACCTAAATATAAGTACACTGGTGTTTTTGCATTTTGCCCTCATTGAAATGCAGCCACCATGGCCGGGATTTGATCCCGCTACCTTGTGCCCAGCAGCCAATCACCATAGCCACTAAGCAACCACAGTGGGTTACATGTGTTTGTTGTCTGCCTTTTCCGTGTCCTCCTCTTTCGCGCTGTTCCCTAGTTCAAGGTATTCAACCAACTAGTGCCGACACATTCACTTTATCATACTCTTTAGCGATAGAGTGTCACTAGGTGAACATGTTAAATTTTGCAAACTGCAAGTTCATATGTCAACTTGATTTTGTACAAGAATACTTATTGCTGTTTTGTTTGTTTCTGCACTTGTGTACACTGTTCTATATATGTTCTTTTGCTTATGCAAACTATTTTTCATTTGCAGTATTTTTAAATCTCATTCAATCATTTTTACGTAACCATCCCTTTCCTATGCTCCTGTGGGGCCCGTAGGGTAATATGAATAAACAAATAAATAAAGAATAAAAATGTACTCGTGCAGGGTAGCGTTTTTAACTGCGTCCGGCTCGGGCCACCAAAGCTCAATGCAGGACGTTGCCCTTCTGCTTGCAATGCTATTATCATTTGTTTCACCCGCCGTGGTTGCTCAGTGGCTATGGTGTTGGGCTGCTGAGCACGAGGTCGCGGGATCAAATCCCGGCCACGGCGGCCGCATTTCGACGGGGGCGAAATGCGAAAACACCCGTGTACTTAGATTTAGATGCACGTTAAAGAACCCCAGGTGGTCAAAATTTCCGGAATTCTCCACTACGGCGAGCCTCATAATCAGAAAGTGTTTTTGGCACCTAAAGCCCCATAATTTCATTTCTATGTATCATTTGTTTTCACAAATTACACGCATGGTTAACGCTGCGTAGGGAGTCACGATGTAACAACATAAAAGCATGTCACGAGTAAAGGCGCACTCCGTCACCTCCCCACTTCATCCACGCATGAACTTCAGCCCGCGAAGTTCGTGCAGCTTACAGGAGCGAAGCTTTTATCCAAGGAGCAGCGACGCCTTCCTGTTAGCTGCGGCGCTCACCTGTTTCATCCGCACCAAGGCGACACAGGTAGCCCACTTGTATTGTGTTGCGCCACTCCTTTCACTTGGCGAGACCGTCGCGAAATCCCAACTCACGCGGCAGCGAGTACGTACCCGGCAAAGCCCAGCAGTCCGACGACAACAGCTGCGACGACAGGTACAGTAAAGAGGACCTCGTTTCCGACGCCTTCGATCAGGCCCCCAGCATCGTCTGTGCACATGTCCACGCTGACACAATCATTACAAAGCTTTCAAGGACAGTCTATCAGTAATAGAGATCGCGCACGCCACCCAACCTTACGCACTACATGTGACGATAGCATTTGAGACGACGCTAAAGGAAGCTGCGAGGCGCTGGCCATCGCTGGCTACAAGGAGCGTGCGTCAAATGTACAAAAATCTCTCACGTGACCTGATCCTAGGTGCCTAGGGACGGGATCGTTTAGGGATTTTTGAGAAGGCACCATGGTAGCGCCGAGCGACGTCGTGGCGTGTTGTATGGTATTGTTGACGCCTAGATCGTTCGCTGGACCGCGCGTTTTAGAGCGCAGCTCTTTGGCGTCCGTTCCTGGGTTTCGCGTCGTCGTCGGCGTCGGCCTCGTATTTCAACATTGCTCATGTGAGAAAATGTTCCAAAAGCCAGGGGAACTCATGCTTCAAAGTGTTGTTTTCACTGGCTTTACTTAACGAAAAATAACAAAGACATAGACATTTCGCCACCTATGTGGGTGGCATCGTCAGTACACAATGGCAACGCGTGCGTCTATTTGTCGTCAGTGATGCCAACTCAAGTCAACGTTTTATCCCTAAAACGAAGCCCCAGAAATCTCTAGATTAAATAAAAATCCCTAGATTTTTTTTGTTTACTTGTTAATGTGGCAATTTCAGCTTTAACAAAGTTTCAGCACAGTTCACTGTTTGTTCAATTCATTATACATTTTATCAGAGATAAATAAATGTGTATTAGCCGCATCTGTAGCTTTTTTCGTAATTTTTCGTAGAGTTATTATGCATAGAGGGTCGACAGATGGCACCACCAGGTAGAGGGGGATAGAGTTACTGTCATATAGACCTTTGCACTGAGGCTTCCATGGGCGCCACCATATTTAGACTACTAGCGCCGTCTAGCGTCTGCTTGGCGGCGACGCCATATTGGACTGTCGTTGATCAGCCTCCGCCGGCGTATCGCTGCTGTTGCGATCAACGAGCAGGGCTAAAAACGTTTGTTGCTTTCCACATCTGTGTTTCTCCGTGTCTTCGGCTTTCACAGAGTCGTCTTGCCACTTTCGTGCTATTCCGATCAGTGTCGAGAGGCATCGGCTACACATCGAGACGAAAACGTTCCTGCTGACAGCGGCGGTACGACTACGCGCGACTGCCGGATGGCGCCGGCAAGCGTCAGCTCAGCGCTGCTGCTTTCACCGACGATTCTCTGTGGCTTAATTCTCCTCAGCGTCGCTCCTCGCTCAGCGTCCAAGTATCACCAGTGTTGAGAGGTGTCGGTTTAGCATTATTAAGGCGAATACATTCCTGTTGTGAGCACCCGTGGCTGTGAATCAGTCCGTGCGATTGCGGAATGGCGTCGACATCAGCCACTGTCGGCTTGCCGCCAGATTCTCAAGCACCCGTCGATATCGGAGGTAAGTAATTGTTTAGGCCACCTAGTCACGGCTAAGTGTGCGCAGTTCATGACGTTGAATGCAGTCAACATCGTGCCGTGCAATGGTACCATTCGAAATGCGGATAGTGCACCGAGGATCTTTTAAATTTGTGCGAGACAGTAACGACTGGCTTTCGAAGCTTTGTCATTGCATGATACTCATTCGCGATGAGCTGCTGGAATCTATGCTCGCAAAAAGCGATCAGGATCCTGTTTTGCCCACTGTGTGTGGCGCCTAAGGAAACTGCTCTAATTTGTTGTATGTTACAAATTACTTGGTGGTTTAAATACAGGGAAAAGCGAAGGTGTGCATTCGCTAGCGAAAACGCTAGCTTGTGCCTACGGGATAAGTGCTTGGTTTCTAGGTAGCCGATTACGTACATTACGTACCGGATGCATTTCCGTGCTGTAAGGTAATTCACCAAAGCTATAAAAACACACTTATGCGTTTAATGTCGATCGGCCGTCCATTCCTCGCTTATGTGCAGAGAGCGCGCGAAACTGTATTCAGGCTGTGGATGCAAGTTCTCCCGAACACCGCTGACCGGATAGCATACGCGCTTACTCAAGGTAAACTGCCAACGCAGGGAAACGTCGAGTACAGTTACCTGGCGTATATGCCTTCCTTCATAAGGCATGATGTACTGTTACTTTTAAGGGCACGCAGATGAGATTCTTAGATGTTAACGTCAGCCGAATTATCACTCGATTGTTTTTGTGTGCTAGTGTGCACGTTTGCATGCGTGCGCGTGCTTCCCAGCATCCAAATTGGCTTCTCTATGAGCACTCTTTTGTGTATTCTTGTATTAAAGACTGAAACCGACTAAAATTGCATACATTTGTTTTGGTTTGTTTCAGACAATAGCACATACAGCCACCCAAATGGAGTCACTGCTTGGTGTGAAGACATGCGGGAGTGGCCAAATGTGAATGCGGCAGATATTATATTTTACCTCGTGAACTCCAAGGCATGTGATTTTCAACAGATCAAAAACTTCAGGGCCCTCGAGTCCTATAACTACGTGCAAAGTGGGTGGGTGGGGAAAGTTTTCACTCACAAGATCTCGAGTGACTTATGTTACGTGAAGGGCACGGTAAGCCCTTCTCAGTCCCTGAATGCAACACCAAGGACTGCTTGGGCGTGCGTGAAACAATGCGGAGAAGTTGTCACAGCCGGATGCACTTGCATGGCCGGGCTAGGAAAAGCCTGTAGCCACGTCGGTGCAATCTTATGGAAAATAGAAATGGCTGTGGCAAAAGGCTATACTACAACTTCTTGCACAGACAGGGCTGCATTGTGGAACAGTGGCACAAAACGCAATGTTGAACCAGCCACGCTTGAAGAAATAACTTTCAAGGTGCAGAAGCAGGTTGTGGATGATCCCCTCCCAAAGCGGCAAAGACCATCATTTGTGCCAATGACCCGAGAAGAAATCCGCAAATTTCATGCTGAGTCACCATTTCCATACCTATTTGATACCCCAGGTAAATAGAATTGACTATATCCTAAATAGCTTTAACACTTCCTCAAATTACTATCATTCTTTGGCATGTCTCTAGACAGTCCTACAAATAAAAGGCTAGAGCACTGCTGAGTGATGCTCAAAAAGACAAAAGTGCAAGCATTAGACCTTAGATCCATGTTTTGAGCTCCTGGTGTATTTCCTCCATCACTGAAGCTGAACACTGACAGCACGCTAAGCTTTGGTAGAGTTGCTGGTTCAGTTCTAGACCGATGTCTGTGGTGTGAAAACAGTTAAGCTTCTTTCAGGACTGTTATGTAAATGAATGCTTCCACTAGTTTCATTTTAACGTAATACGGCAGGAGAAACATGCACTTCACTGCAAGCTAAGAAGTACAAAACACTAGTAGAACAATGTGTAAAAGGTGTGAATTAAACCTGAAGCGTTGGTTCATTAAAAATTAGTTTCGGGGGAAAGACACTCAAACTAGTTCACTGTCCCGTGCCTTGAGAGACAGGATGGAGAGGGAGGGAAAGGAAGACAGAAAGGGGGCTGTAGTGTAAGGCTGCAGAATAATTTCAGCCACACAGATATGTTTATGTGCATGAACAATGCATAGCACATAGGTGCCTTTTTACAATTGCGGTTTGCGCCCTGCCGCGGTGGCTCAGTGGTTATGGTACTCGGCTGCTGACCCAAAATATGCGGGTTCGATCCCAGCTGCATTTCGATAGATGCGAAATGTTGAGGCCCATGTACTGTGCGATGTCAGTACACGTTAAAGAACCCCAGGTGGCCGAAATTATCCGGAGCCCTCCACTATGGCGCCTCTCATAGCCTGAGTCGCTTTGGGACGTTAAACCCCATAAGCCAACCAATCAATCCTAGCTCACCTTTCGTTTGTTTTAAGGCTTAACCTGCAAGGGGATGAAACATGTTGTACCTAATTGATTTGTGATGTCTTATATTTTATGCAGGCACTCTTCTCTATGAGACGTTCCATCCAAGCATGCAGTGGCAAGTGCCTCCACCACCAGCCAATGATGGGAATGAGCATGGCGACCACGGAAACGAAAGCTGTGCGGTGTGCACTACATTTTATGAAAAGTATGTGGCATTCTCACCCCGTGGTGCTGAGGTGCTTCAGTCAGAAACTGCAAGCCAAGCAACGCCACTGTGGTTTTTTTCGCGGAAGCTACGTTTGACTGCCTCAAATGTCAACAAGGTACCGAAAAGAGAGACTACGGGATGCGAGAAAGCAGCCATGAGGATGCTTTCCACCAGCTTTTCTGGCAATGCTGCCACCAAGTATGGCAAACAGATGGAGCCTGTTGCCCGAAAGCAGTTTTCAAAAAAGACTGGGCTTACTGTAAACCAAATAGGAACAGTGGTGAACACTGAGCTGCCGTGGCTTTCAGCTAGTCCGGATGGAATTATTGAAGGAATGGATGCCATTCTTGAAATCAAGTGTCCCAACATGAATGACTGTGTGCCACTTATCAGTAGTGGCAAGTATGATGTGCGGCTAAACAAAGATGCCGAACTTGTACTTCAAGAGAGTGGGCCAAATGGCTATTACAGCCAGGTCCAGTTTCAGATGCTCTGCACCAAGACCCAGATATGCTTTTTTTATGTATGGAGTGTGGAAAATGATGTCATTGTTCAAGTGCCTTTTGATCCCAAGTATGTGTCGCAGACTTTACCACGGCTGAAAAAATTCTATTTTTCAGAGCTACTTCCTCGCTTGTTAGATTCACACACCAGTGGCAAAATGGATATACTTCATCGATATAAGCATATTTGCTCATTATAGTTGAATTCACGCACTTATCGACATTCCTATTATTAGTGAGAAGCTTTGCCGCAATTTGAACAAAGTGACCGTTCCCCTTACCTCTCTTTCTCTGCGTACGGCAACCTCGCATCGAATTCAGCCTTCAACGTCGTGCATAGCCCGGGTTGTCATTCAAAGCGTTATGTATGTTATAGAATTTGTCGTCCTACCTCGTTCCTCACACGACGTTATTCTTGGATGGAATTTCCTATCTGTCAATCAAGCTCTTATCGACTGCGCTCGTGCCGAACTTACGTTATCAGTGCCGTGCTTCGACCCTGACGACCATTTTTCTCCTAAAGTTGTTGCCGCCTCTGACATCGATACCGCACCTTGCTCCGCCGCTCTGGTTCCTGTGTCATGTAACTCTGCTGCGAACTCATCTGTTCTGTTTACACCGTCGGCCACTTGTGTGCGCCGCCGGAACTTTCTGCTTCCGTTTGCTGTCGTCACTTTTTGCGACGGTTCTGCTGCCCTTTACGTCTGCAATCCGTCCGCCTGCCCATCATCCCTACTCCGCGGCGAGTGCCTGGGTACAGCTGAAGCTTTTGATAGCGTTCTCCCGGCCACCATGTTTGGTGATACGGCATCACTTCCGATTTGTTCCGTCACTAATCTTGGCGCGACTGATGCCCCTGCAGACGTCTTCGCTCGTGCCGTCAACGCAGAACTCACACCTGCGCAGCAAACAGAAATCATCAAACTCCTCCAACGTTTTCGTTCCTCATTTGACATTGACCAACCATCCTTGGGTCGAGCATCCGCAGTCGTTCACCGTATCGACACCGGTCAACAAACACCATTGCGCCAGCGTCCCTATTGTGTGTTGGCTGCTGAACGCCGTATCATCGACCAGCACGTTGACGACATGCTGGAGCGTGGCATCATCCAGCCCTCCAACAGTCCCTGGGCATCTCCGGTTGTCCTCGTTAAAAAAAAGGATGGCTCTATTCGGTTCTGCGTAGACTATCGCCGTCTTATCCGAATAACGCGCAAAGATGTCTATCCTCTGCCGCGCATAGACGATGCCTTGGACTGTCTGCAGGGAGCGGAATTCTCTTCGTCGCTGGATTTGCGGTCCGGGTACTAGCAAGTGCCAATGGCAGAGGCCGATCATCAAAAGACGGCCTTCGTAACGCCTGATGGGCTATATAAATTTACTGTCGTGCCGTACGGCCTCTGCAACGCGCCTGCCACTTTCGAGCGAATGATGGACACCATTCTTCGAGGGCTGAAGTGGAAAACGTGCCTCTGTTATTTAGATGATATTGTGGTTTCTTTCTACCGACTTTGCATCACACCTCAACCTCCTCGAGCAAGTATTTGCGTGCCTCTCCACTGCAGGACTCCAACTAAATTTGAAGAAATGCCACTTCGGCGCTCGTACGCTTACTATTCTCGGCCATGTAGTTTCAAAAGACGGTATCCTTCCGGACCCCACTAAACTTAACGCCGTATCCGAGTTCCCTAAACCAACCACCATGAAAGAGCTTCACAGCTTCATCGGCCTGTGCTCATATTTCCGACGCTTTGTCGGTAACTTTGCCTCTGTCATTGCCCCCTTGACGCAGCTTCTCACCGGCAGTTCTGACCTATCAGCCTGGTCCTCGGCGTGCGACGACGCATTCCAAGAACTACGACGCGTTCTCACCTCGCCTCCAGTACTGCGACACTTCGATCCCTCTGCCCCAACTGAGATCCATACGGACGCTAGTGGTGTCGGGCTCGGCGCTGTTCTCGCACAACGCAAGGATGGCTTCGAAGAGTACGTCGTCGCGTATGCCAGCCGCATCCTTACCAAAGCCGAGGCGAACTACTCGGTTACTGAGAAGGAATGTCTGGCCATCATTTGGGCTATCGGCAAATTTCATCCTTATGTGTACGGGCGTCCATTTGACATCGTGACCGACCATCATGCCCTATGCTAATTATCTTCACTAAAAGATCCAACTGGTCGGCTTGCCCGTTGGGCATTGCGCCTACAAGAGTACGACATCCGCGTTGTTTACCGCTCAGGCCGAAAGCATTAAGACGCCGACGCTCAATCCCGGTCACCCCTGCCCTATGGTCCTGTCCATTCGTCTATCTCTACCTGCGGTGCCTTCGCCCTCAACATTTCCGACATGCCATCAGAGCAGCGCAAAGACCCATGGATTTCTTCGCTTATTGACTTCCTGTCCAGCCAGTCGCCAGCACCGATCTCTCGGACGCTTCGTTGCCAAGCCACGCACTTCATCATTCGGGATAACCTGCTGTACCGCCGCAACAATTCCAGCGGCCGTAAGTGGTTGCTTGTTATACCCCGACACCTCCGCTCCGACATCTGCGCCACGTTCCACGACGACCCACAATGCGGCCACGCTGGTGTATTAAAGACATACTCTCGCCTCCAGCTTCGGTACTACTGGCGCGGTATGTACCGTTTCGTTTGCCAGTATGTTTGGTCATGCCACATATGCCACCGACGCAAGACGCCACCTCAACATGCCACCGGCCCCTTGCAACCTTTACCATGCCCCGCACGCGCGTTCGACCGCGTCGGCATTGACCTATACGGTCCGCTTCCCAACACTCCAAGCGGCAACCGCTGGGTTATTGTTGCTATCGACCACCTCACGCGGTACGCTGAAACTTCAGCCCTAGCATCTGTCACAGCAAAAGACGTCACCAGTTTTCTCCTTCCAAATCTGATTTTACGCCATGGAGCACCTCGAGAATTACTGAGCGACAGCGGTCGCGTTTTTCTCTCAGACGTCATTGCAGCTTTGCTAAAGGAGTGTCGCATCATTCACCGCACTACCACAGCATATCATCCTCAAACTAATGGGATGACAGAACGTTTCAACCGCACCCTTGGTGACATGATGGCCATGTATGCTTCATCTGACCACTCGAATTGGGATCGCATTCTACCTATCGTCACCTACGCTTACAATACCACCACGCAAAGCACCACTGGGTTCTCCCCTTTCTTTCTTCTTTACGGACACGAACCTTCATGCACTATGGACACGATTCTACCTTACCGGCCAGATGCTTCGGAGTGGACAACTGTTTCTAGAGCGGCTGCTTACGCCGAAGAATGTTGCCAGCTCGCTCGTTCGTTCACATCCCAGGACCAGTGGCGTCAAAAGCTTCGCCACGATTCATCCACTACGGCTAGGTGCTTTGCACCTGGCTCGCTGGTCTGTTTGTGGGTGCCCTCTACTCCTCCAGGCCTTTCCTCCAAGCTGCTCTCCAAGTACCACGGTCCTTATCGGGTACTCAAACAAACATCCGCGGTCAACTACCTCATCGAGCCACTCGAAACGCCTTCCGACCAGCGTCGTCGGGGCCAGGAAATTGTCCACGTCTGCCGGCTGAAGCAGTGCCATGACCCACCTGTGATCTCCTGTCCTTGAGTCGCCAGGATGGCTACTCTTTCGGTGGGGAGTGATTGTACTGAAGGCACTGGGCAGTGGGCATGGTGCTGGTGCATGAGAAGACGACGAGAAGTGCTTGCTTACCCGTTACGATATAGCGCCGACCTGTTTAAGCCTAGCGCTACAACCTATAACTAGTGACCCTTCTGCTAGGCGAACACCCCCGTTGCAATGCACATTGTCGTAGCAAGTGTAAAACCAGGCATCATCATATTCAGCTTGATCACGCCCACTGCAGGGCAAAGGCCTCTGTCGTATCACTCCAATTAATCCGGTCCTGTGCTATTCGCGACCATGTTATCCTCACAAACTTCTTAATCTCATCTGCCCATCCAATTTTCTGCCGCCCCCTGCTACGCTTGCCTTCTCTTGGAATCCAGTCAGTTTAAGGACCGTTTATATTGCCTTCTCATTACATGCCCTGCCCATGTCCATTTGTTCTTCTTTATTTTGATGAGGATGTCATTGACTCGCATTTGTTCTTTGACCAGCTAAGCCCTCTTTTTGTCCCTTAACGCTACACCTATCATTTTTCTTTCCGTGGCTCGCTGTGTAGTCCTCAATTTAAGTTGAACCCTTTTGGTAAGCCTCCAGGGTTCGGCCCCATAGGTGAGCCCCGGTAAGAAGCAGCTGTTATATAATTTCTTCTTGAGGGATATTGGTAAACTGCCATTCATAAAACCAGGCATGTGGGGACATATATATTCTTTAAGTGTCAAGACTATCACTTCAGTTATTTTTTTCGTTCGAGGAAAGTGACAGTCACAACCCACATTGTACACTCACACACTTTTGCAGGCCGTGCTTAATTTGTGATGTGTTTCACCAAGTTTCGTCTTTTTGCAGCAAGGAAATGCTCTTCCCTTTTATGGCATCATTTCGATATTAATTGCCATTATCAAGTGTGTCCACTGCAGGACAAAGGCATATCCCACAAATCAATCCTATGCTATGCCAGCTGCAGCCAATTTGCCCGTGCAAACTTCCTAATCCCATCTGCCTGATTATCTGCCTAACCCTGCTACCATTCACTTCTCTTAGACTGCTATATCTCTAAGGGAACATTGATCGTGTTGCCTTGGAATCGCATGCCATGCCCATTTTTTTCTTGGTTGAGCTAGGGTACCATTATCTCGTGTTCGTTCCTGAACCACTCTGCTCTCTTCCTGTCTCTTAATGTTGCCCCCTATAATTTTCCTTTTCACAGCTCAATGCGTTGTCCATTTTGCTAGCATCCACATTTCTGCCTCAGAAGCGAGTACAGGTAAAGTACAGCTATTATAAATGTTCCTCTCAAAGGATACTCGTAATCTGCTGTTCGTGATCAGAGTGTCTCCTAAGTTCACTCCATATCATTCTTATTGTTTATTTCGCTCACATGGTCCGAATATGCGGTCATTACCTGCCATAAGTACACATACTCTCTTTACCACTTCCAATGTTTTGCAGGAAAGTAAACTGTGGTTCCGTTTAGAGGGTGTTGAAGATTACTTTAGTCTTCTACATAATAATATTTAGAGTCACCAGTTTGCTTAGCCTGTCTAGCTTCTCAGTCACGTTCTGCAATCCATACCTGCCAACCTGGCGAGATAAAAAAATCGGGAGACTTTATTTGCGGCAATGGAGGGGGTGGGCCATTCACTGCTCTAACGTCCGGTGGGACCAGGGGGGGAAGGGGTTGTTCAATCTTTCAAGCAGCGTTCGACGAGTCCTTTTGTAGGGACCTTGCAGTAGCAGACTTTGCTCGCTTCAAAACTTTGACGGAGTAGCTCTGCTCGAAACATGGTCCAGACTGATGGCCCTTCTCTAGCAGCAGGTTTTGGAGGGTTGTGTTGCACTGATGAGTGGAATTCGGTCCTAGTTTTTCGCACCGTGCTAAAAACCCTCTCAAACTCTGCATTGCTGTGCAGTATCTCGAGTAAATTCAGCATCACCTTGGCAACTCGGTGAAACATCTGTTTTCCGTTAGTATTTTTCATTTTTTCCATTCATAGACCACTGCACATCGCACCTTTCTTCATTCAGAATGTCCTCTGGAAAACTGTACGCTTGTAGTGTTGCAAACTCGGCTTCAAGAGCATCTAAAGCATCTTCAGCAGATTTATTGGAATCTCGGGGCAGCAGCTGAGGGAAACTGAATAAAGTAACAAGGACTCGAGAGCGATGCCTCTCAAATAAATTTCAGGTTGGCCACCTCCGTATTCTTCAGAGTTGCATTTTCAAGTCGGAATATGTTCCTCATGAAATCGCACGCAGTGATAAAGTAAGAGCGGACACAAGTTAAAAATTGATCTGATCATGTGAACTAAGTTTCGCTAACAATGCTGCTGTACCGAACTGTACCCAATGACCAGATCACTGTCTGCCTTCTGATTGCGGATATCTTGATATAGAACTTCAAGCGGAGAAGGAGCAACCTTTACAGCAGTTGGCAAGGCAAACCTAGTCAAAAGCTCAGTGAGGAGTTTGAGCAGAACCGACTGCAGAATATGTATTTGAGGTGCCTGTGACTGTAGCTGGCAATGGGCTTTCTCAAAAAGCGAAATCACACTTTAAAAAAAAATCCAAAAGCCAAGTTAATGTCAGAGGTCAAAAAATGAAGCAGCCTTTCACGAGTCGGAACAATTTCTTGTCTTGCAGACTCTGTTAACATTTTGGCTTCTTTTGTAGCTGGGGCATCCTTCTCGGTTGGTGCTTTACGCCTGCGACTGGCTTCGTTGGACTTTGCACCTCCTGATGATTCAGGCCTACGAGGAATCTGATAAGACTCTAAAATGGATGGGTGCTGCTTCTTTGATTTGATTTCTTTGAGAGGTTTAACCAGAGGTTGCCACTGGTCAAGAATTCTTGTCAGGCACTTGCCTAGTCACAACAAGTCGGTACATGCTTCAACATTTTTTGCATTTCTACATTGTGCATCTCTTGAAATTCAGACAGCTTGTCCTGGCGTTTAGAGCTTTTCTCCAAGTAATAAAAGATGTCCACAAGAACCTCGCCAAACTTAGCCGGCAAGCACGTGGCTCCTTCTCAGCAGCAAGGTTAATTAGATGGCATGGGCAGCCAATCACAACCAAGTTTTCTTGTTCCTCCTTTAAGACTGCGGCGATGCCGTCTTTTTTCCCTAGCATAACATTTGCGTTGTCGGCACAAGACGCAATGCAGTTTGACACAGGCACGTCAAAGGTTTCCATTGCCTTCAACACGACGTTCCTGATTTTTCGTCCCGTCGCCTCCCCATGGAGTTCCTGAATTCTGAATAACCTACTTTCAATGCGCAAGCATTCCTCGACGTAGTACGTCCCCACAATCGGGTACAGCTGTGCAGTAGTGTTGTTGCTGCCGTCGACCGCAACAGCAAAAGCACAATGCTTGATGGTCTTCAGCATCGTGCTCTGCACCTCTGATGCCATTTCTCCTACAATTGCGCTTGCCTTCGTACGTCCGCATACATAATGCTTCGCCTCGTCGCATTTCGGAAACATTTTCCGTAGAAGAGGCCCGACGTGGTCGCTGACACTAAGGGGCAGGTTGTGTTCGACGAGGATTCCCGTAAACAGGCCCTCCGCACGTATGACACTGTCATCGCAGTTGTTCCGAAGGAAGTTCACCATGTTGCCTTGCTGCTCAGCGTTGCGAACATAGCTTTGATGCTTCGCCGTGGAAACACGAAGTTTCACGTCGCCTTTGCCACCGTGCGACACAATGGCATCGCATCCACATGTGCAAAATGCAAAATGTTTTCTTGATGCCAAAAAGAACGGAAATTTGGAAGTATATGACAGTAAAAAACTTCTGCAGATACCTTTTCTTGGGCTTTGGTAGCACCATGGTATCAGGCACACAATAACTTTACACGCTGCGCCGCACACAGACGGCATAGCCAACACTAATCACACACTGTGACACATACGTAGCAATACAATTGGAGTGGGCAGGAAAGAGCGACTACCATGCGCACGCTTGACAATCCGTTCTGCTTCCTTGCTGTACAGATTCCCGTTCTTCTTGGCACGTGGCTATCTGCACCAGCCCGGGGATATGCCGACACCGCTGCAACATCACCGTGCTCTGTGGCAACAAATTGGACCAAAGATCTTAACGCTCTGGCCAACGTTATACTGCGACCAACGACACCTTGCGGCCCCGGCACATCAACGGCGTCAACCGAACTTATAAAAGCCTGCGGTCCCAACGACTTCTTCAGTGGGCAGGAAAGAGCGACTACCATGCGCACGCTTGACAATCCGTTCTGCTTCCTTGCTGTACAGATTCCCGTTCTTCTTGGCACGTGGCTATCTGCACCAGCCCGGGGATATGCCGACACCGCTGCAACATCACCGTGCTCTGTGGCAACAAATTGGACCAAAGATCTTAACGCTCTGGCCAACGTTATACTGCGACCAACGACACCTTGCGGCCCCGGCACATCAACGGCGTCAACCGAACTTATAAAAGCCTGCGGTCCCAACGACTTCTTCAGTGGGCAGGAAAGAGCGACTACCATGCGCACGCTTGACAATCCGTTCTGCTTCCTTGCTGTACAGGTTGGTGACTGCCCTTCCTTGCACGCTAAACGTACCAGCAATATTTGTACGCTGCTCTTCCCCTGCCCACAAGTGTTAGTTTCTACAGTATGTGATTGTATTCATGTTGTTAAACTTTTGATGTTAGCAGGCGACATTGAGTCAAACCCGGGACCAACTGATACTAATCCAAATGCCGATGTGCTAGCTGCTATCACTGCCCTGTCTGAAAAATCGGATGCCCGTCACATTGAGTTGATGGATACTTTAACACAGCTTAAGGCGAACCAAGTTGAGCTAGAGCAGAAAGTATGCGACCTTACTAACAGGCTTGCGGCTGTCGAATCCCAGGTACTGTCGCTGGACAGTGAACGTGTTCCTGCGCTCAACGATGCCATATCCGAAGCAGTTCGTGCGGAGTCAGGTGCAATAAATTCACGGCTAGACGATCTCGAGGATCGCTCCCGTCGAGATAACCTGATTTTTTTCGGTATCCCGGACACTAGCTCTGAAACATGGGCAGAATCTGAGGAACACGTTCGAAAAATTCTTTCAGAAAAACTGGATCTATCTTTTCCCGACGAAAGTATTCATCGTGCTCATAGACTGGGCTCGTACGTCTCGGAGAAATGTCGACCCATTATAGTTAAATTCGGTTCTCCCAAATTAAGAGACAAGATTATATCGCAACGTACGAAGTTCAAAAATTCCAAAGTATCATTCAGTGAAGACTTCTCTCGCGCCACACGCCAGTCGCGCAAAAAGTTGGCTGATTTCGGTAAGGCTTCGGGAGAGAAGTATCTCTTGCGATTGAACCGATTGTTCATCAAGAAAAAGTGCTACGTCTATTGTTCATCCACCGACCGTGTTTGTGAAGTAGATATTGCCGAAAATCGTTCCAGTGAGAACAGAGGCACATCTGTTTCGGCTTCCACGAATACTGTCGGGAGTACCTCGTTCGCCGCTAGTAGTTCATCGCTGTAGCTATCTGCTCGCCCGGTGGCTAAACCAATTTCCTTCCTTTTTACCAACGTGCGCAGTGTGCGTAATAAACGTGATGACCTGTCTTCAGCCATTGACTCGTGTTCAGCTGACGTTGTTATCTTAACTGAAACTTGGCTCTCGAGTGATATTGCAGACTATGAAATCTTTCAATGTGAAAAAGCTTTCACACTTTTTCGCTGTGATCGTGTCTCGCGTACTGGTGGCGGAGTGTTGATCGCCGTACGTGACGGCTTGAGTTGTTGTGTTATAGATATTGCTACTCGTTTGGAAATCGTGTGTACGCGAGTCACTCTCGGATATCGTGATTTTATTTTTTGTGTGTGCTATCGCCCACCCAGTTCGCCCTTAACATTTCATTCAGATCTACATGATGTATTAAATGAGTTAATTGTCCGGTTCCCCTCATGTCCACTCTTCCTTCTTGGTGATTTCAATTTTCCAGCAATTAACTGGCATGAATCTCCTCCCTCATCTGACTGCTCATCTGAGTGCTCTCTCTTCATCAACCTCTGTATGGATTTTAATTTTAAGCAACTTGTCCTTCAGCCTACACGATCTACTGACCAATCTGCTAACATTCTTGACCTCCTTCTCACTACTACACCGCGGCTTGTTTCATGTTTAAGATATTTACCTGGTTTGAGTGATCATTGCCTCATTTATTTTGAATTGCGCATATCTGTTCCCGCTACCAAAACCACAAAAGTTATCCGAGACTATAAAAATGCTGACTTTGAATCTATAAACAGCGAACTAATGGATTTTGTCACTGACTTCATTCCAAGTGTCCACACTCGCAACATTGATGAAAATTGGACCTTATTCAAAGATAAAGTCAATTTTTTAATTAATGAATTCATCCCTCAGAAACGCATTATATCTAACTCTCATGCCCCGTGGTTTAACGCGCGTCTGCGGCGCCTACTGAACAAGAAAAAAAGGCTATTCCGGCGAGCCAAAGCAACTCAAACGGCCGAACGCTGGCACGCTTACGCCACCGCTGAGACGGATTATAAACAAACTTCGTATGAAGTAAAGCAAAATTTCTACCAGCACACGCTCCCGCTCCTTCTTAGAGATAATCCGAGGAAATTTTGGAATGTGGTCAGCGGGAATAAGCCGAATACAATAGATCTTTGCGATAATCACAACACTCCAATACACCAGAGCGATTGCTGCAAAGTGTTGAATGATTTTTTTTCCTCGTGTTTTTCTTCTGCCTTGCCGAATGTTGTCCCTCATCCTTGTACACGTGAATTTTTACCCATGGATCCCATACTCATTGATTCGGTTGGTTTGACATGTTTAATTGAAAAACAGAAGATTTCATCTTGTTCAGGCGTCGACGGCATTACAACGAAGTTCTTGAAAAGTACATCTACGTGCTCATCATTAATTCTTTGTGCAATCTTTGAACAGTCATTACAGAGTTGTACCATCCCTCCTGATTGGAAGGTGGGGAAGGTGGTTCCATTGCACAAATCAGGTAGTAAAGCTTCAATACTAAACTATCGGCCTATTTCATTAACCAGCGTTCCCTGTAAACTTCTTGAGCACATTATCTATTCTCATCTTATTACCTTCCTTGAATCTAACAACTTCTTCAATTCATGTCAACATGGCTTCCGAAAATTTTTTTCGTGTGAGACACAGCTCCTGTCTTTCACTAATGATTTGTTTCACGCTATGGATGCTAACGTTATTGTGGATTGCATTTTTTTAGACTTTGCTAAGGCGTTTGACACTGTTTCTCATGATCTATTATTAATTAAACTCGGTGCTCTTAATATTAACGATCAGGTATTAGGCTGGATTAAATGTTTTCTTTCCAACCGTCGTCAATATGTCTCAGTTAATGATTATGACTCGCCTCTTGTTTCCGTAACTTCTGGGGTGCCTCAAGGTTCTGTGTTAGGTCCTCTACTGTTTTTAATTTACATTAATGACCTTCCTGATAACGTTATCTCCCATATTAACCTTTTCGCAGATGACTGTGTGCTTTATCGTTCAATTACTAATCCCTCTGATGAAGCATGTTTGCAATCGGACTTGAACGCAATTTCTTCATGGTGCAGGGAATGGCTCATGACACTTAACACCACCAAGTGCAAACACCTGCGTATCTCCAGCCGTCCTCCTGAATACACCCCTCGCTATCTTCTTAATAACACTCCGTTATCATCTGTCTCATCTTACAAATACCTGGGTATTCACTTAACATACAATCTGTCCTGGAAAATGCACATCAACTACATATCTAACCAGGCTAACCGCACGCTCGGATTCCTACGGCGCCATTTCATAGCTTCTAACAGCACCATTAAGCTTCATCTATATAGGACGTTAATCAGGCCTAAACTAGAATATGCTTGCTCCATTTGGGATCCTAATCAGATAACCTTAATTAACGCTTTAGAGTCTGTTCAAAACCGCGCCGCCCGTTTTATTGTTTCAAATTATTCCCGAACAGCAAGCGTATCTGCAATGAAATCTGCACTTGGTCTTCCCGTTCTTTCTCTGCGTCGTAAATATTTTCGCTTGTGTCTTTTTCACAGAATTTATTATACCAACCCTATTCTCAAACATAAGTTACTCCTCTCTCCATCTTATATATCTTCCCGCACTGACCACAACTGCAAGGTAGGAATACCGCAATGCCGAACTAGCCTTTGTATAAATTCATTTATTCCTCGAACTGGAAATGACTGGAACCACCTCCCTGCCTTCATGGCTGCCATCACCGACGTCAACAAATTTAAGAAATCTGCCGCCGATTTTGTATGCCCCTCCTCTCTGTAATGCCTCTGGCCCTGAGAGTACTGAAATAAATAAATAAATAAATAAATAAATAACAAGATGCACAATGGAGGAAGGCATGCACAGGCATACATGAAATGCAAGAGCGACATTGGCTCTGGCTTTGGTTGGCCTTCTAAGCACCGTAATTGGCTGCTTAATTGATGATACCGATGGTGCTAGTGCAGCCGTTGTTGGTGATGCCGACTATTATGATGTGGCTGGAGATTCCGCGGTGCCGGTTTTGCAAAAACCATTATTGCACGAACAGAGACCGCTTTTCGGGAGATATCATGCAGTGATCGTACAATTGGAAAGTTCAGTAAAAAATCGGGAGTCTCCTGGGCGAATTTTCAAGCAGAAGGTTGCATTGGAAGTGCTGTCCTTAACAAATGAAATGCTAAGAAAACAGACAATCTTAAGGAGGCCAATGTAATAGCTACTGGAAAATTAATAGAAGCTACTTTTGTTAGCAGTTCCACCCGCCGGTCCACATGCCGTGAAGCTGACAGCCCAATATTAATTATTCAGTCTGCCCGAGTTGAAATCGTTTTACTGTTCGCGTTTCTTTTGTTGAACACCGTACAGTAAGGTACCATGACAGTTCACTCGGTACCAGTACATTCACATAAGCTGCTTCACAAATATGGCAAAATAAGTGTTTATAGTCGAGCCTGTCAATGAACTGATGTAAGGAACTGTGAAATGATTACTTCAGGTTTTAGAAGAAATTAGCTGCGTTAAAGGTTTTTGAACCATGTGCAAACAAGATAAAATTCTCGCACCAGTGCCCAGTATGTTGGCGTGTATGGTGCCCATTACAGTCATGCATAAAGTTCACTTTATACGAAACAAAAATGTGTACCAATTACTTAACACAAGGACAAATCAGTGAATTCCTTTTCAGTCATTTATGCCTTTATGCCTTATTGCCTTGCTAATGAAGTTATGTGCAGATATTCTGACAAATTATTGAGCATCTTAGTTGATGCCAACTGTGTTTTTGTACATTTCCTCCTCTCTGACAAATGTATCGTAATTTGTGTGCCTTTGTTGCTCAACTGTATAGACGAGCTTCATGCTCAACTTTCAAATGTTGGCGAAGGTCCCTGGCACATTGAGACTAGGACTGCTGTTCACAGGGGTGCCCTGAAACTGAAGTTGGAAAATTAGATTCTAGTGTAACAGAGTGATGAAAATATATGTATACTCGAGGTGCTTCTTGATAAAAAAGGAACTGGAGCAAACCTTCAAAATAAAGCACTTTATTGCAAAGTACCACAACTGCACTATTTTTACTGTGAAGCTGACAGCATTGTTCCTTCAACTCTCTGAATTTAACAGGATGTGAAGCAAACTACTCCTTTAAATGTCTCACATTGTGCCAATGGAAATTTCTTTGCAAGTGAAGGGCAAAAAAAACCATTGCAACCAACGATAACAGACCCTATACTTCAGTTGATCCAGCAGGAAGTCATGTACAGAAAGTTATGCTTTTTATTGGTATTCTATAGGCCATTTCATCGGGCGAGGAGGATAGGGCGCGCGGAGGGCCTTTCCTCCTCTCTGGCTTGGGTGATCCGGCGCGGCGCTGCTTGAAAGTATTGCTGTCGCGTGCTGCGGAACGATTTCGAGATGTTTTAGATCTTACTTTGTGAAATTTACGCCATGTCCGTTCATATGAGCTCGTCAGAGGAGATTTTCCGCGCATCGGTAACTACAGTAGGCTGAAATATCTTTTCGGGGCACAAAAATCTGACGCGTTTTATCAGCTGCGGTGTACGCACATTATCAGTCGCGGAGTGTGTATGTGTTGTGAACTATTTTGCATATATCGGTTTAAATTCGACAAAGAGAACCGGTGTCTCTGTATTAGCCGCATGAAATGGTAAATCTGTTCAATATCTGATCGCTTGGAGTAGGGAGTAAAACATAAAGCTTATAAGAGCGCATGCTCGTGCACGGCCAACCTAAGGCAACCACGAAACATCTAAGCGGCGGGCGCAATCAAATATTTGTGATGCACCGGCATCGTTCTCGCGCATTTCAAGTCTAGTACGCTTCAAATTACCATATGTCTACGCTAGCCTTCCTGCATGAGGCCGATGGCGCTGCTCAAGACAGCGATCACTGCGGTTGGTGAACCAGCACAGTACATATGTAAGCTGTGCGCTTCGACATTGCCTTTTTGGCCTGCATACAGCCATAATATATGAGGGATCGCATAAAAAGAATGCGATGCCTATTTTTGAGGACAAAATTTCCGTAATGCGTGTGAGTGCATCGTTGAGAAAGGAATGAACACAACCGAAAAAAAAACTCGGTTATCATCCTCTTTCTCGAAAAAGCAAGAGAAAACGGGCTAACGCCGCAATAGGGCCTCGCATAGTCACGCCGCACAACGTTTATATATAACCGCTGATGCGATATGCTTGGACCATTCGGTATATAGAAAAAAGATATATGTAATCCAGCACCTACCACTGCTTGAGACGCTCGTGCAGTTCGTAAACAGTCCCTTTGCTGGACAAGCGTAATGCGGACTGTAAGGTATGTTGCTATCACTTGCCAAAACTATTTTATTCAGGGCGGAAACCTCATTCATCGAACCAAGTAATCACGCAATGTAACCTGCAGCGAACAGTTTGAACGCTTGTCAAAGTATAACATCACAGCTCCTATCGTAGTAGAACGGTGTCCACGCTCACGCCGTTACGATCGTCGCGTATGTTTCATGGCTCCTAAAGTGCAGCATAGAAATAGAGGATAATACTACAATAAGGTCACGTTAGTGACTGGAACATTCAGAAATACACAATTGATCTCCGAGGCTGATTGTAGGCTCAAATATGCGCGCACACATGGCGCTGCGTGTTCCGCTCACCTCAACGCCAGCATAAACTCCGGCCATGACGCATTAAACCACTTCAGCACGTCTCACAGAACCATTTACCACGTAGAAAATGCACGTTATACTAAACAGACCGCATGACCGCGAAAACAAACGCCAGAACCTGCCGCCGAGCGTATACCTGCCATGCGAAAGACCGCTTTCACCCAAGCCAGTATGGCGCTGCTCATAGGCGGTGCCACTGCGTTCACAATATCGCGGCGCCTACGAAAAAATGGTCTATATAATTCCTTGATTTCCTTGTCTATTTTATGTTTTCTGGTTACTAGACACCCTGTTGAATGAGAGCAGGTTTAAGGTTGCATAACCCTGCACAAATAAAAACCATATCGCTAAATGTTTGTTTTGATTTGATTGGGAGTGCCTGTCTTGATCCGGTTGATTGCACGTTCCACATGAATGCGGACAGATGCAATGCGCCTTGTGGTGGTGACCTCCTTTTCAGTCAACTGCTTTTTTCCTGCAAAACAAAATGTGGCATTGTATTTACTGAAAACTATGCCAGTTGCATCAAAAAATACCTTTCGTGAAGGCTGGCGTGTTTAGCCGGACACCTTGCACAAGTAGCTCGTCGTCAAGGGAGAAACCTCGGTCCGCCATTACTTCATCACCTCTCATGAAGTAATCTCCAATGCCACTCTCCCTTGTGATGAGCTTGTCCGAAGCACGTCCACCATATGCCTTAGATACGAACATGATGTGCCCGTTAGGGGCAATAGCCACGAGGAACTTTATAGTGTTGTGTGCTTTATAGCTACTAAACGTCTGTGCCCTGGCCATTAGCTTCTTTGGGCGCTGCAACATAACTTCAGTGCAATCAAGAATGCACGTTGTGGAACCATATCCACTCTCCGTGAAGGACGCTGGCATGCTGTCCTTGATGTCTTCTCTTGGCAACCAATTGACAACCCACTTCATTACTTTGCACAGCACTTGAAACATGTAGCGAATGTTGTTCCCCACAGCAGAAACTGACATCTGGAAAATTCTCCCTAAATGTCCGTACAGAAGACCAAGACGAAGCCTCATAAGGCACATCATTAGCTGGTCAGCACGTGACAATATGCTTGCCTTTTTGGCCAATGTCGACACTGCTTTCACAAGGTTGTTGAAAGCTGTTTGCGAGATGCCCGTATAAAACAAAATGTCATCAGCAGAAAGCTTCTCCACAAATGAAGTTTTGTGTAGCGCAATCTTGGGAAGTTGCGCATAACAGTGGTCCTCATAGTTCACATTCTCCCACTGTGTTGACTTGTGTTTTTGAACCTAAAAAAATAAAAGGTAGGATGTCAGAGTCAAGGCACCAAGCTTTGTGTTTTGAGTCGTTCAACCATACTCAGAAGAGCTGAATGCAAGCGATTAGAATCTTAGTGAACAGTAAATCGGAGCATGGTTGAAACGCATGCACTTGTGTTCTAAGCCAGGTGGTCTTTAATGTTTGTGTGGTCTCTCGCACTACAACCTGAAGTAAATCAGTTCTGAAATGGCTATACGCACATGGCATATTTTGGTGTGTTACTCCACATCCATTCCCCAACTTAGGAAATTTTAGTTCAATGTTAAGGGCAAATAAACATGGTACATTGAAATGTTTACTTTTTACAGCAAATTTTTTTTTTGCAAGCAGCAGGCATGGTTCTTAGGAACCAGTGTGTGTGACAAAGGAATTGTGCAAAGTTTTTGTTTTTGGTACATGTAGGCTGCACTGAAATCTGACAAAAGTTGCACGAGCTTTTGCGCACCACATTACTGTTGAAAAGTGTTAAATGTAACAGTCGGTCACTTTTACATTTAGCAGATGGGACCATTAACAAAAATGGTTGTGAAGACACTACATTATCTAAATGATGTCAGTTAAGTGTGGCAAGCAATGTTTCACTCACACTGCTTGTACACTGTACTTGAGGTCTTGCGGTGATATTGGAGTCAGCAGCAGCCATGGTCTGTGTTGTCTGAAGTCACATTTGATACATGAATGCTTAACCACCATTATAAAACAAACAAATATGAATGAAATGGTGCAATTTTCCCCCTCACCTTGTCATGGTGTGTTGGTGGCAATCCTGCTTCAGCACTAATGCTGGTACTAGGTGTTTGTACCATCTGAAATAAGTAAAACAGCGAGTTTTTCGTCTGTAGGAACAGAGAACTTGTTATTACTGTCACAACACAGAAATATGGCCCATGTGAAATATAGCCCCCAAATCTGGGAGTGCAAGTGGATTCATGCAGCCATTACTGAACTCACTCTGGCTGCCTCGAAGCACGCCTTTGTCTGTGGTACACAGGCAACAGAACTGCCCTTTGTCTGTGTAACCTGAAAGTAATCAGCATGATATGAGGACCTTGCAGTAAAAAAAAAATTGCTTTTCATAGTACAGTGTAAGGATAAAAATTCTGCGGATTCTAGACTGTCAAGTCGGCATTAAGTATGCTGTGTGTTAAGCTGTGCCTACTCAGGTCCTTCCTCAGGAGACGAAGTATTGTATGTTTGCGTACTACCATAGTGTAATGAAGTCATGCAGATTCACATGTTTAACTGCAGTTACTGTTATACACTGACAGTTCTGACCGTGGCTGCTCCTTTCTTTTTTTCTTTCAACCTGTCTTCATATCCCTGTAAAGTGCAATGGTAATAAATATATATTTTTGCCACACTTGTTCGATCATCATCATTATCTTGCCCAGCCAAACTACACTTCCTGCAGGGCACAGACCTTTCCAACTTCTCTCCACTTAACACTGTACTGTGCCAGCTATGGCAAACTCGTACCCATAAGCTTCTCAGTGTCATCTGCCCACCTGACTTTCTGCTGCCCCCTGCCATGCATGCATTGCTTATCTTGAAATCCAGGGCGATACTCGTAATGACGAACAGTTTCTTACCTTCGCATTACATGCCCTACCCACACCCATTTCTTAGTCTTGATTTTTGATTAACTAGGATGTCATTAACTTGCATTAGTTCTTGATCACTCTGCTCTCATCCTGTCTCTTAAGGCTGCATGTATCATTTTCCTTTCCATAGCTCAGAGCATTGTTCTCAGTTTGGGTGCAACAACGCTCCGTTAGCCTCAATGTTTCTGCCCCATAGGTGAGTACCGGTAAGGTACACCTGTTACATAATTTCCTCTAGTGCCATTCATGATCGGATAGCACCTGCCATATGCACTCCAGCCCACTCGTAGTCTTCAATTTTGCTGTCATGATTTGGACCTGCAGACACATCCTGCCCTAATTAAATCACCCTTGTCACTTCCAATGCTTTCGCTAGCCACCGTAAACTCATTTCCTGCTGGGGCTGCGGAACACCAATTTTCTGTATATTTATACCGATCATTCTGCTTTGCCTGTGTCGTCAATCGTGCTTTGCAATTCATCTTCTGCATTACTTAGCAAGGCAATGTAATTGGCAATATCATAGATTACTAAATCATTCTCCATTACTTTTATCCCTAGCCCAAGCATTTAAATATGTCTGGTAAACATGTATAAAAAATTGGGAATATTTTGTACACCTCTCTGCCTGATACCCTGCTTTTTTTTGTGGAATTTTGTGACTTTCTTTGTGGACGACTACGGTGACTACCGGTGCAGCTGTTGTGGATACTCATGCTTTCATGTGCTAATTAGCACACTTCATAATGGTAAAAACAACAAACAAGTACACAGCACTTAACGATAAGGACTGGTTTCTGCTTTGAGGTAGAAAAGTAATGCAGCTTTGAGCCATACAATAAGAACCAATTGCATGGCTTCATTGGTCATCCTTTTTTTTTTTTCAAGCGTCATGTTATTGTAGTTGAGCAAACTATTAGCTGCAGTGCAGATACAGTAACAACATCCTCAACGATTTTATCTGTGGCAATTAAAAAAATCACTGGAGCCAAAGTCAACGTCATTAATGTAGTCCTCAGAAATGAATTAAACAGAGTATGAACTCAGGCGATTGTGTACAATATGGCAAGTCATAAATTAGCTAGGGCATTCACTTTAGATCCCATTACAAAATCTTAGTACGTGCAAGCGCTGTACAGAGCAAAGTTTGGCCTGCCTTGTTTAGGAAAATTCTCGGTGCAGGCAGCAGCGCAGATCTTATGAGCGGTTTAACGTCCCAAAACCGCGCATGCATTGCGAGGGACGCCATAGCGGAGGGATGTGGTTTATTTCTACCATACGACTTAGCACAACAGTGGCCTCCATCGATACGCGGCCGCTACGGACGAGATTCGATTCCACGTCCTTGGGCACAGCAGTCAAACGACATGGCCAGTTAGTCACCTCGGCGAGTCCAGTGGCACAGAAGCCATTTGAATTTTACAGCATTGTTAATAAACTGTGGGCACATACCTCGGATAAAGCAGCAGAGCAAAGCAGTTGCAAGCCAGCATTGCAACTGTCATTGCTGTGTTGTACCTGCGAAAAATGCATTTCGATATGTGTAGTACTTGAAGATGAACATAAACAGATATCAAACGCGCTTCGGCGCGTTTCGAAAAATCAGCACAACAGTCAAACGATATGGCCAGTTAGTCACCTCGGCGAGTCCAGTGGCACAAAGTCATCTGAATTTTACAGCATTGTTAATAAACCGTGGGCACATACCTCGGATAAAGCAGCAGAGCAAAGCAGTTGCAAGCCAGCACTGCAACTGTCATTGCTTTGTTGTACCTGCGAAAAATGCATTTCGATATGTGTAGGACTTGAAGATGAACATAAACAGATATCAAACGCGCTTCGGCGCGTTTCGAAAAATCAGTCTGACAGTCGTGCATACATTCGTCAGAGGAGGACTGGGAGACGGGGCCGCCTGTGGCACAAGGTTTTCTTTTGCTCTCTGGAAATGAAAGGGGAACGCTTATTACCGATGTTATCGCGAACACAACGTGCGAGCCTACCTTCTTCGGCACTTGGACGTCTTGTTTCGTGATGCGCCGCCGCCCCTTCAAGACCTACGATTAATTAAAAAACGACCACTGTCATCGCGCTTGCCCATAACTTGACCTTGTTGGCTCATATTTGCATATTTATAGCCCATCTAAACGTTAGGGGCTGACGATGGAGACCCACACAGCGCATCTTACCTTCCTCGCGTATCCGAGCTGAAGCATTGGCTCTGGATTCTCAGATGTCCGCTTCCCGTCGACAAAATGAACCGAGCAGACGCGCGACGACTCCGTAGGGACGAATCCCTTACGATTTACAGCGCTAATCCAGCGATGCTTCAGTACCGCGTCGGCAGGAAACCGATGCAACAGGTACATGTTGCAGCCGCAGTCCTCTTGCAGAACATTGTGCGTGCTGCACTGTCCTTTTCTTGCTGCATTGCGCTTCTTTTGGTTGTTCGAACAACCGTACACAGCGCAGTGCTGCCCGGACGTTTGCATAGCCTGTGCGGATAAGCTTAAAATCGCGAGAACTTGGTGCAGTCAATGCGGGAACAACGTGCATGCAGCGTGCGCGACAGTCCAGCAAGAGAGGGCAACTATGAGACGCTAGCTACTCTCGCTACCGGGGGCCTAATATCCGTTTCCTAGTCTCTGGTTCGAGGCTTCCGGTGCAAAGGTCTATACAGTAACTCTAGAGGGGGAGTCGGCAACGACACTCTGCTGACTCCCTCAGTATCTGAAGTGAACTTCGAGCAGACGACTCCCGTTTTACCGCACCGCCTTTCAAGCTGCTCCTTCAGCAGGCTCATCTTCACGCACAAAGAACCCATGAAGCCCTTTAAAAAAAGAATGGTCCCAAGTTGAAAAAGCTGGACATTGCCTGCTAATCCCCGTCATCACATCAAAGTATTTTATTCAGACAACATCAACAGTCTTTTTATGATGCGCAGAGAAAAACGAACATGTTGGACTTCGTTAAAATCCCCTTCTCGCCTCGAATAGAACACTCAGAAGTGGTGAAATGGCGTACCTCACCGCACAGTTCTTTATTCATCAAAGTCTCAATCAAAGATTTACAAACAGTAGTTGGAGCGACTAAGAAATGACATCACGAGAAACTGACATCCCCAAAAATGTAATCTTGCTAATTATAGAGCAGTGATTAAGATGTAGAGTTGGTAATTACAAAATCAGAAAATGGTTCCTTAAAACTGAGAATATATATGTTGTTTTGGTTGCGCAGCACGTTGCAACGAAGTGGTCTAGCATACGTGGAAAATGCTTTTCTCTAAAAAAAAAAAAAAAAAAATCTGCACAGTAGCACTTTCTTCAATAACATAAAAACACGTACGACGCAAATGATACTGTATGCAAAGATAACGTAAACGCGCGTGCAGTGTCGATGTTGACGCGTTAAGATAGGTTTCTTAACACTCTAGAATTATTATATGGCACACAAACAAGGAATTAAGACGCGCACACAATCCTAAACGCTTAATCATCGTACATATCTTTGTTCATCCTCTCCAAATGAGAAGGAGTGATCTTGAAGCTGTAACAGCAGCTGTCCTTCAAGGTTCTTTTTGCGTGCAGCAAACCGCACAACGCGTCTGTCGACAATCTGTTCCTTTGCTTTGTTTTCAGCAGGTTTACTTGCGAAAATACGCGTTCGACAGCAGCGCTGGAGTGTGGTAGGCACAGAAGGTTCTTCATAAAACTTATCAGCAGGGGTACTCTTGTGATCCGTCTCCTTTTTTCATTTGAGACACTTTGTGCCAGAACTGGCTCGCAGTCAAGTCAACGTGGTTGCTCAGCTCCATGTTGCGAAGAAGTCGCCATTCCCTGTCCAGTTCGTTCACTTCATTTTCTTTCACGATCAGGGGAAAGGAGACCGCAAGCGATGCGATTGATGGTACTGTCTTTCCCAGGACAACTTTCGGGTCTATGACTCGAAGGTTTTTCATCTGTTCACTTTTTAGGGGGCACCGCAGGTAGATCTGGTGAGCTGCTTCAATAAAAAACTCTAAACACCGCAGCCGAAAGTTGTGAACCTGATTATCGTTTAAGCCGTGCGCGTTACCGGCTAGTGCGGCAGTTGGCTTTGCTCCGAGGTAAATTTCTTCCAATGGCAGGAACTTGGCTGGGTCTTTGTACCGCACATCGGACAACGGCATGGCCTCCAGGTACTCTCGGTTGATGTAGCATTCCAGTATGCATTTCAGCATGGCCGAACCCTTTTCATGGAGCAAGTGAATTCTGGTTTCTTCCGACTGCATTTTCTTATTTAGGTTAGTGAAAAAAGGCAGGATGTACTCAAGAAACTCGAGGTAGAGTTTCGTTGACGGGTCAGTCAGTTTTTCCAGAATGGCTTCTGCAGCAAGCAGGCGGTCATCAGTGGCTGCTTTTTTGAAAAACAAAATCAGGGCAGGCATCTGCTCAAGCAAGCGTGTCACAACTTGGAGAGACAGCCACCTTGTTTGGCTTGGGTGCAAGAGCTTGTGCGGTTTCACCTCTGCCAGCTTCTGAAATTCTTGGAAGGCAGATGTCTGCTTCGGCGACAAAAAAGTAATTGAAAACATCGCGTGCCAGATATTCAACTCCTCTTGGAAGTGTTTTAAACGCATACGAGGCGCACAGATGGAATGAATGGCAAACGCACTTCATAATGAAGAGGCCTGGAATTTCTGCTTGTATCAGCGACGCGACAGAATGATGTGCACCCATCATTACGTTCGCTCCGTCGGCTGCAAAACCAATCCAATTTTTGTCGTACGGAATTTCCACTGCACTGAACACCGCCTTTAAGCTAGTGTAGAGAGCTGGCAGTCGCATCACTGACTGGTACTAAGTCCAAAAACGCATCCATTATGCCGCCGTCGGCGTTCATTACTCGGGCGACAGATGCTTCACCGTAACCTTCTCAGTGGATTCGTCCACCAGAAGGGAGAACTTCTGTGTGCGCAAAAGCTCACAGAGCTCTTCGCGACTCTCCTCTCCAAGCACATTCTTTATGATTGCAGCGCACTTTGTCCGGCGGCAACTTAAGTTCTTTGCAATCTGCGAGTCGTCACACGACGCCTTGACAACATCAACTAAATGCCCCATGGCATTAAAAGGTAGATTGTGTTCCGTGACAAACGCGGCAAGTCTGATTTCAGCCTCTTTGACCGATTTGTCTACTTGAGTTTGCCCACTTATTTAAGGCATGGATGTCAGCGCGCGGGTCGATTGTAAGCTTGCAGCGCTTTTCTTGTGCTTGGAGCTTGCAAGGTGGCGGTCGATTTCTGATTTTCTACCTTTACAATCGGATCTGCATGCTTTGCAGGAAAAGTACAAGAGCCCTTTTTTACTGGCTGACAACCACCCTCTGTACTTCGGATCCGCTTCCCATTTGGTCAAATATTTTTGGTCGTACGCTTTCGCTTTCTTTTTGCTTGGCTCACCATCATCAGTCTCCTGGTCCAGAAGTTGCCATCTGACATGCAGTACGTTTGAACGGTGAAGGTACGCGGTGAGCGTAAACGTAGTGCATTGATGCAGACACTACAAGTCAAAATTCAACTTTTTCTTTCGTAGAGAAGCAGTCACTCGTAGCGCCGGAGATCACACGCACGATTAAACAGTTTGAAAGTCATATGGTTTCGTTTTACCTCACTGTGCAGCAGCCGATTATTTCGCATTGTAGAACTGCTGTCGCCATCTATCGGCTTTGCAGAACACCAAAAATAGATGAGCAGTAACGAGCATTTTTCATAGTATTTTCTGTTTGGAAGGCAACATAATCAGATACGCCTGCCCAACGCCTCCTATAATATACAATGCCTGGAACGTGAGCCGCAAACGCGCTGCCCTGCCCTCGACTGTACTCTCCTCCTATAGTGTACTAGATTATATCTCCTCCTTTTGGTACGGTGGCGAGCGCCTCTTGCGGCCAGCTCTTGTAAACACGCCGGTGGCACGGCTACCGGGAGCCAGCCGGGAGCGACGTCGGCAGCCAAGCGGCTGGCGCGTCGTGAGCTTTAGGCGGCGGCGGCAGTGGTTGCCATGGGGACCGGTACGGTGGCGCGCGCCGTCCTGCGGCGCATGGTCGCAAAACTCGGCAGAGAGCTCCCTATGGAAAAGAGAGCGACGTTCCAGGCTATAGGAGGCGTTGGCCTGCCTTGAGGCTGCCTAAAGTAACAATTATACGGCCTCTTAAAATCCCTAGATTTCACAGAAAGACGCTAGATCCCTAAAGCAAAGAAAAAATCTCTAGATCTAGGGATAAATCCCTAGGGTTGGCATCACTGTTTGTCGTACAAAAATCCCTCACGTGACCTGATCCTAGGTACCTGGGGACAGCATCGTTTAGGGATTTTTGAGAAGGCGCGATGCTGGTGCCGAGCGACGCCGTGGCGTGTTCGTCCTTGGCGTGATCGTTCTCTGGACCGCGCGTTGTTCAACATTGCTCATGTGATCATGCGTGCGTTGCTTGTGTGTTGGTTGTAGGTTCTGCGTTACTTGGCGGAAAGCCGCGAGTAGTGGTGGTGCGGCAGTGCGGCTTTCGCCTCGGCGAGCTCTGGCAGTAGAGAATCTGCGTTGTGTGACCCGTGCTTCCTTGACAATTGAAATGTCGAAGTGGCCTAGCCCCTCGGCAGCGAAGTTCTGCGAACCGCGATGTGGCGTCGCCGTGTCCGACTTTGCCTAACGGACATCGAGGGATGTGCTGCTCGCTACAAGTCATGTAAATGCGACTGCGTCGACCGCCCACTGTTCAGTGCTGAATGTGTGTTAGGTGTGCTGTGCTTGAAACGAGTGGTGCAGCCGTGCAGCGGGGGTGGCGGAGGAGCAGAGTGGCTTAGGGGCTCCGTTTGCGCGTTCACGTACATGTGCTCCCGTCTTGGTCTCATTAGCGGCTGTCGCGGGATTGTGGTGTGCTAGCTCCTTGCCTAATATGAAGTTTACGACGCTAACACAGCATGTTCACGTTTTTCCGCGCTATGTCATTTGCATGACGGCCGAGTTGATAATGAGACATATGTCTGTGTTCTTTGCGTTTGTGTGTTGTAAATTACTCTCTATTGTGGAAGTTGTGGAAGCCTTTACGACCGATCAGTGGGCTACACAGCCTGTGTGAATCAGCTACCTTTTGTTGCGACGCTCTTCCGTGTGATAGACTGATGCATGGTACGCGTTTATTTCTGTACTGTTGTAAAAACCATTTGTTTATTCACTCAATACAGATGTACTGCTTCTTCGCCGCAGTACATTTTAGATACGCGGTAAAGGATACTAAAAGTGGGAGGGGGCCGCTATCACCCAGCATAGTATGTCCACTCAGGCGACCTGAGAGGCGGCGGTTGCGCGAGTGTATAATCATACGGTATAATTAAAGAAGTCTTTTTATGTCCAGTGACAGTGGCCCCTTTGCACATTTAGTATGCTTCACCGCAGAACAAATGTGTATTGCAAAAAAGGTAATCTTAAAAAGCTCAATTATGCAACGTTTTTTTCGTAGCTTGCTACACCGCAATACAGGGGTGGAAGAAGCATCGTGCAGTAAAGCACACTAAGAGAGGAGAGGGCACATAGGTTTGCTCACTATTTTCAATTGTGATATAATTTGCAAGTGCATCTGTGCTCTTGGTAAGCTTCGTTGACAATTCTTTGTACATTAAAAATTCATATTGCAGGGAAGCTTACTAAGGCACATTTGCCATTTTGTAACGCATTATTCACCTTCAATGCAGGAGCACAATGCGGATTCATGCCTATGCTTCTGGCTGGACTGCACATGCTCTTTGAGAATTGATTCGTTGTTCATAAGTGCACTGGTACTTTACTCCAAACTGGAGGGCTGAAGTTTATACGGAAGCGCAATTTTTATTAAGGGGACAAGATGTTTGCAGCACAGCTTTTTTTTTCTTCCAGGCACCTTTTCTACTAGAAGCTTCCATTGCAGTGTTTCGAGCCTCTTTGACCCAGCACATAGTGTATAAAAATCGGACACCGATTGGGAACATCACCTATGCTCTCTGCAGTAGGCTGTGCACAGAATAAGTTCATGCCTATCTATAGAAAAAAATGTAGCATGACCAGACAAAATAAAAAGGGGTGGGCTGCAGCAATACTAGGTGTTAAATGGTGCCTTATCCTTTCCCTTCAGTTTTCTGTTTTGTGCTGTTTATTATTGATCCTCTGCAGTAACCACACGAGTGCTGAACTTGAGCTTGTTGGTTTCAGATCTGATGGTTGTTACTAACAGAACAGTTTGATAAACGAACAATCACCTTGCTTGTCTCATGGTGTCGCTTCGTGAGCACCATGAGCCTCCAGACCAACTCGGAAGGGAGGTTTGTTGCAACCGCTTCTGAACTGTATTGCCACCAAACCAACAGTGCTCTCAATGACTTTTGGACAGTAGAATGCTTGCACCCAGCAAAGTCTAAGAAGGAAACATTCAGGATGTGCCAAGTGGGCCTTTTGAAGCTGGCAGCATTGCTGAAGGGGCTTTGCCTATCCGCCCTCTTTATGGATGCACAAGGATGATTTCTTCTTTGAGAAGGATTGTTTCAGAGGTGTCATATGGCAACAGTGTTAGGTGTTTAGTAGCAGATAAGCTTGCCTTTGCCCACTGTCAATAATCTGTTTCTTCTCCAGTGCCCCTGTGAAGTGCCTACTTTTTTGACACAATGTGCACTCCATGCATGCATGCATTTTTAGCTTGTAAAGATGTCTATTACCCCTTGCCTCAAGCCGGTCCTTGCTGTTGTCAACCAAGAAGGCAGTGGGGAGTATGGCAATGCATACTTACAAAGCACTGCTGATACCAGTGAAACCAGATTAGTGGAGCTGCTGTTTTTTTTTGTCCACTCATCTTCATCAGTTACAATGAGCAGTTCTTTGTCCAAACAGAAGGCATATGTAGTTGGTCATGCATAGCCTGTGCACTAAGATTTGTTGGCGTATTACAAGAGACGCGCCTGAGAACCTTAGCAGTGTCTATATGCAAAAACCTTCTGATGTGTTGATGACTTCCTTCTCTTTATCACAATTTGCCTGATGAAGCCAGCAACTTGGTCAATTAGATGTTCAACAGGCTTCCCACTAGTTTTCCCAGCGTCTCCTTTATCAGTGTGCTGCTCACAGATATGTTTTCTTGACCTTGCATTGCACTTCAACCATGGCCACACCTGCTGAACCTATAGTATGCGATCAGAAAAGTGCTATACTTCACGTTGCTCCAAACTCATGACGTGCTAGAAGGCCTTGAGGAACACCCTCATTAATTTCCGCCCTCATCATACTGTATAAAGCTTCGCATGACAAGTGCGACAATTAACATCTGCTGGTTTTTCAGTGCTATTCCTGTCCAGCTTGCTGAAAGCTATCCTGAGTGTTTCAAAAGCAAGACTGCTACCGGACAAGAAGTGCATAAAGCAAGAGTAGCTATAACCATATATGTCACACAAAATGGAGAGGGCCACCGAGTGTACAGGTGGTTTAATTCATATCCAACAAGCTTGGTTCTCTCTTTGCAAGTGAGTAAACCCAACTTGCCCCGAAGACATGGCCTGTGACAAACTATGCCAGATGCTGTGTCCCCTGCAAAGCTGAAGATGTATACAAGATCCTGACACCCACAGTGGCTTCTACACTGGGTAAACAGGCCACTATAAGAACGACTGCCTCAACTAATATGCTACTAACATGAAAACGGGCAGAAATTTGGCTATTCATTGGGCCCAACTGCAGGTGCAAGCCACTCTTCCACCAGATGCGTGTTGTTCACAGGAACTGGAGCTATACAAATGCAGATAAAAACAATGATGTTTGAAAGTAGTAGAGTTGAACTATATTCTGCACAAACAGTGCTACTTCCAGCGCTGGTACCTTGTAGCTACAATTCATGGCTGTCCCACCATGCAAAGGCACTATTCTTGAATTATTAACTTCTATTTATGGTGGCCATATATTGCAAGTACATATCATCCACATTGTGTGCAATATGGTTAAATGATGTCAACTGTGATAGCCATTCCTAATCTGAGATGCAACAAATTGTAATTCAAAAAGACAACCAGTGCACAGGATAAGTGACAGACTTCCTTTTATTGAACAAAAGTCACATGTGTGTCACATGTCAACAGCAGTGGGTAGCAAACTTGCAAGCTTGGGTGACAGAGGCAAAACTTAGCGAAATGCTACACTCATACTCAAATGTAAAGTGGCCTACGACACAAAAATCGACATTATATTGTACTGAATGAAAGGGAAAGACTCCATCCAAGAACACACTACGGCACCACATAATTGACATGGGGTAAAGATGTTAACATGCCCTCTCAAAAAAAGAAAGAAACACTTAAAACATGCCTTAAAGGCAATGTGCAGAGTCTGAAAGCAAGGAAAAACAACCCAAAAAAGGTTTCGCTAAGTCTTTCAATGATTAAAATTGCCAAACTGTCTTGTCACTTCTTAATGAATCTGCACAGCTGAAAAGGATGAAAAGAAAGCCCAATAGCAGGGCCACAGAAAATGTCACCAAATAAATAAACCTTGCTTACCAAGGATACTGGTTTAGTTGTCTGACTCTGCACAATAATTGTGTATGAGCTTTTCTTGTTTAGAATGGTTTAGCAGATAGCAGAAAAAATGGACATGAGAGCACCAGGTGCATGCATAGTAGACGCACAAAAAGCCACTGTTCTCTTATTTTTCTTTCTCTACTATTCACGAATATTTAAGTGCCTTAATAGCACTGCTAACATCCTACTGCAAAACACAAGATTGGGCAAGTTGTGGCATAACGAAAATTGGAATTTCACTCATACTGTGAAAGTGATGCAATAGATGGTGAAATATGCGCAGGAAGCTTGCTTCATTCGGTGTTTGTTGAAGTGAACACTTGCCAGTGCAAGTCGGTAATCTCCTTTAAAGAAGTAAAATAAGTACGAGTCGTGCTTATTTGTGGGAGTTGCACCTCCCAGTGTTGAAGTGGAAAGACTAGTTTTCTTCCTCCTCTTTCACATCCAGGCTTGGTAACTGGTCTCCAGAAACACAACCCTTTAGCTTCTTACTGCTGAATTAATTTGGTTTTCTCAAATCTATATTTGAGCCACCCTTGCTAGGTCTCGCGCTCTGCCCCATCAACCAGCCCCATCCAGTAAATCTGAGAAGCCAAGCACTAGAAGATTAATAAAGCAGATGCACCCAATCACTGTCATTACATGTAAGAAGAAAAATTAACATAGGACTGCCTTCACAAGTGGGGAAAGTGATGAGTAAGAACTTGAAGGCGTGGACACCAGCTCTATATACAGTACGCAGACATTGAACAGGTGTTAGCCAATCATGGCACCTGTTGGCTAGATCGCACTCTCCAGGATCAGTATTCACCACGACTGTACCTCGTTTTCGCACACCATTTTTTGATAATCTGAATAAAATTTCTGTTCTGTTCTGTCTGTTCTGTTCAGCAGAGTGGCTGAAATGTAGAATTGTGGACTGCCAATCTTTTGATCATATTGTGATGCGTGGATTCAAACATGAGAACTTTATCTGCAATATTCTAGCAATAAATTTGGGAATTAGTGACAACACCAGTAGACATCAAAACCAGGGGAGTTGGCCCATAGCAGCTATTGGTGTAAAAAAGAAGACTGGCATAAGAAGGATTGAGATGTGCACGCTACGTGCCTTTGTTCGGTAGTGTTCCACTACTTTGGTGCTACAGTTAATGATCTCTAATGAGTTCAAGGAGCAAGAATTTAGCCCAGAAAAAATATTACGCTTAACAGCTGTATCTAGTTGTATCATTTTGCCTATGCTGCTTTATATAACCCTGTCCACACTGCTACGAAGGGAAGCAAAGCAGAGGGCAGCAGAAAGTTAGGCGGGCAGATGAGATTAAGAAATTTGCAGGAACATGGCCACAATTAGTACATGACTGGGGTAGTTGGAGAAGTATGGGAGAGGCCTTTGCGCTGCAGTGGGCGTAATCAGACTGATGATGATGATGATGTCCACACTTACCTAAAGCACATGAGTGCCATCCTAAAAAAAAATTGAGCTTTTGATGTTGCTTTGGAGAAAATTAATCTGTTTTAGCCTAACAGTATGTATACATACTGCGCGTACCTGCATTCGGTGTACCTTATCACCAACTGTTGAGTCACCTTCCTTCCTACCTCATCAGCAAATCACTCCTGCAACCAAGTGTACTGGTCCGGGTTGGTTTGCATGTGCTGGTCCATGTGGTTGGCATAACCAAGCAGCACACGAGTTGCTTGCGTCCTCTTATGCAGTACTATTATTTTCATTGTTAAACAACCAATATCAAAGTAAGTCTGATCAGCCTGCATCAATATGCTAGAAATTTTGAAGCACTTAAGGTGTGTTGGTTGAATGTTTAAAGCACTTCACCACACCCTTGGCCACTAGACTTGTACTTTCCAGTATTACTTGCTAATCAACTTTTGAGGTGTTTACGTTGTTTTTCTGTGCTGTAAGATTAGTTTGACAGTCCTAATAGAATTGTTAAAGTGAAGGTGTGAGCTGTTGCATTGGCCATGTCATTCTAAAACTGTTAGATCTGACACTGTCAAAGCATTTGGCAACATTAATAAGCTTCACCTCACTATATATACATGTATTGCGGTAGGACCATTCAGCATGTGAAAATAAAAATACCGGCAAATATAGAGTTGGAGAGCACCTGAGATTACAGTAAAGCGGGCGGGGCAGTATCTTCAGGGTAACAAATGTGTTGCGGTGAAGTTATTGCAGACGTATATACACATTCATTCGTCCCAGCTTCGCACCGAACCCTGCGTCCCGTTGCTAAAACTAAGAGCGCGAAAAACGGCCAGAAATGCGGCTGAACATCACAGGGCACAGTATTAAGCTACACCTCATCGTGCTTATCGCGCCCTTAGTACCAATAATATTGAACATCTACTCTGCATTTCGTGGAATTCTGGCAGATCATGTGACGTCACTAAAGCTCCGTTATGTTCACAGCACTACGCGATAATTGTCGTAAAGCCCACGATAAAAGTAAATCACATGAAGTCACGGATAGTGCACTAGCGCTAAACACGATTGAAAACATGCGCTGGCCTACTTCAAGGACGCGAGAACAGTTGTGAGCAAACACCACCTTCATCACTATATTACTTACGTTAAGTCGTGGCGAAAAAAATTGGAGGACGCTTAAGCTTCGCCTTCAAGAGTGGGACGCGACAGCGTTCCCGTCGACCCGCCAAGGGGTATAAGACAATGTGCTACGGCACAGCAATCACTTACGATGCGCCCCGCATCGGACTTAGCGCCCACCTATCACGCGGTGAACGTCGATCAACGCAGCGTTCGGCGCGACAACGAAACGTGCGCCTGAGCGAACGAAACGAACCAAAGAACTCGGTGTCTCGGAGGGGAAACGATCTACGCCAGCCAAACGTCGTGATCGGCACGGGCAGAGAGATAGATAGTAATCTAAACCGGGAGCACGGCGAAGCGTCGTCAGGGGAGAGGGAGTCCCGCGACGCGCCTGGCAGCGGTCCCAATGCGCGCGCGGCGCGCCTCCTGTCGGGGCAGCGCCGTACATTGAGAGGAGGGGGTCTTCTGTGTTTGCCGCAAGATGGCTCTGCGTGTGCGGAAAGCGCAGAAGAAATGCAGCGGAAACGCACTTCGCAACTCGTGTAATTGTGACTTCTGTACGTTACATGTTCATAATTACCGATATACACCGCAGTATAACTTTCCACGGCTCGTTTCGAAGGCAACACCGCATTCACTAGAGGCGCGTTTGCACCGCTTGGAAGCATCGAACTCGTGGCTGAGTGGTAGCGTCTCCGTCTCACACTCCGGAGACCCGGGTTCGATTCCCACCGGGCCAATCTTGGAAGTTGCTTTTTATTTATGAAGCGCCTGCCGTGATTTATCGCTCACGGTCAACGCCGCCGACGCCCGACGACACCGGCTATTCTGCGACACGAGCTCCTTAACGCTATCGCGTTAAAACACGTGCAATACCTCCGCCTACGAGCGCCGTCAAGTACACGTGCAGGTGCGATGTGATGACGCTGCCGAAAAGGGGCGAACGCGACGAAGCTGCTGCACAGAGCCGGTTCGCAAATTGCATTGCCGAGGGGCTACGCCACTTGAATATTTCAATCTTCAGCACCACTGAATTCTTCAGAAATACGTATCTCACACCACCAGAGTTCACCGAGACTTACGGCCGACATGCCACACCACTACTACTGCACGACTTCTAGCCAACAAATACTGAACCCACTGCGGAGACACACGACCAGCGGTCGGCGTGGGCCGGAGATTCAACGCACGCCACGGCATCGCGGTTCGCAGAACTTCGCTGCCGAGGCGCTAGGCCACTTCGACATTTCAATTGTCAAGGAAGCACGGGTCTCACAACGCAGAGTCTGGTACTGCCAGAGCTCACCGAGGCGAAAGCCGCACTGCCGCATCACCACTACTCGCGGCTTTCTGCCAAGCAACACAGAACCTACAACCAACACACAAGCAACGCAAGCACAATCACATAAGCAACGTTGAACAATGCGCGGTCCGCGCAACCGGTGAAAGATCACACCGAGAACGAACACGCCACGGCGTCGCTCGGCGCCATCATCATGCCTTCTCAAAAGTCCCTAAACGATGCTGTCCCTAGGCACCTAGGATAGGGTGTCTAGATAGGGGAGGTGTGATGACCGCGGCGCCCTTCCCATAGGGAGGGGTGATCCCCTTGCGCGTGACTGCCGCTAGGGCAATACAGAGCGCTGCGGCCCGGGGCGCCGTGTGCATTTCCGCGGAGACTGCGCAGAGAAGGCAGCGAGTCCGGCTAGACAGCGCCACATGCGTTTCCCCGCAGGCCGGCTGAGGCCGGTGAACAATAGAAGGCAGCATCCACGTGACCCTGCGTTCCCGGATGTTGGTTCCCTAAGTTGGTTTCCAACTGTCCCTATGAGGCCACTGAATACCTAGTGTGTCACGTGATTGGGGAGGTTTCTTCCCTGTATTACAACAATCCTAGCGCGTGCAATGACGCAGAAACCACGTGCTTCTAAAAGCCGTCTCTCCGCTTCGGAATGGCGCACGTCTGTGATCGAGCTGCCATCGGCAATGACGATCATCGCTGCGAATTTTGCAGCAAACTATTCATACAGAGGAAGAACATGCTGCAACACATCAGGAACGTTCACAGAATGGCCGTGGATGTCAAGAAATTGATGAAATGCGACGTACGTGGCACTTCCCTGCCTACAATGGAGAAGTATTCGGTGCACCAGATCGCTGCGCACAACTTCGAGGCTGACTACGTGCACCTGTGTTCCGGAACAATAAGGGTGAGGAACAGTTTTATTAAGTTTATTCTCAGTCATCGTAAGGAAATGACGTTTAAACGCAATATTATATGTCGGACTTTTTTAAATTTCTTGTTGCGCAGTGTGCCTCCAAAAGCAGTTGTTTATACCTTGCGGGCCTTTGTTTTTTCTTTCTCCATCTGTGTCGCGAAGAGTATCTTTTGCGCACGTGCCTAATTTATTTCCTTGGGGTATGTTGAAGTTTGTATCCTCGTTAAATATAATTTGTTTGTTTATCCATCTATACATAGTATAGTCATGTGTGCGCGCTCCCAGCGATGCGCTACATGACATACGTTTGGCATGGTCTGCTTTCCTGCCCAGCAAGTAGAGTGAAATTTGACGTTTGCACATCTTTATTTTTCTTTTTTTTAAGCGACAGGAGTAAGCTGTTCTGCGTTCTGACGTTGCTCTGTGCCACATGCGTGCGTGGCCTAGTCTTCGCCTCAATGCACGTTGCAATGCGGCAGAGACGCAGAACCGGGACCATACTTGAATTTGCGAATTTCGCCGGGATGGTTTCCCAGCGTATTGTTGGCAAACTCTTTAGTAGTACATTTCATAGAACAGAGCGAAATGTGACGCTCGCGCACCCTCCCCCCTTCTTTTTTTTTTCTTACACGAGAGGAGGGATTTGCTCTGCGTTCTCACGTTGCTTTGCGCTACTTGCGTGCGTGGTACAGTCTTCGCCTCAGTGCCGACCGCAATACACTTGCAATTGCGGCTGTCAGCGGCTTGGTCTCCCGGCGTAGTTTGGGAAAATTCTTTAGTAGTACCACAGTCCTTCAATTGAAGGACTCTGGTTGTAGATTTCATAAAATAGAGCCAAATTCGACGCACGCGCAATCCTTTTTTCTTTAAGAAGAGTGTGTTAGGAGGCTACTTGGTAAGACATCTTTTTGTGAACTTAAACTGCGCTTGGGAAAAGACACCAACGTAGAAGAAGACAGGACGAACGCAGACTAGCAACTGGTTTATTGAAATCACACATAATTCTGCCTCTTCGAACCAGGCGCATGCCCAAGCCAGATCATAACCGTGTGACCATGGAACACTCCCTCGCCAAGCCCCTATCTACAGTAAAAATTCAAGCTCTTCTTGAAAAGAAGGAGCTTTTCAAGAAGAAACTGAGGGAAGGGATTCACACTGTTCTGGGGCGTTGCTTGCACCACGTGCTCTCAGTTCGTCTTTGTCTTATCGTAACAGCATTGCTGTGAATGTACAGTCTGATTCAATATTGAGGAAGGAGTGAGCATAGATCATGCTTAAGTTTCATACTTGTTTCTTATTAAAACAAAACTAATATGATAAATTTTTTGAAGTTATGGTGCATTGCATATTTGAAATTCAATTTTAACAGAAATTTGAGCAATATCAAGGGTGACCTCATGACACAGTCGAGTTGAAGGTGAGGGAGTAAAATAAATGCTACGTTAGCCCGTGTCCAAAGCCTTCAAAGTGATTATTTTTGTTTGCATCTCTCTCCCCAAAGTACTTGTCACCATCTAATGCTATTTTGTGCTTTTATTACAGAATTTCATGAATGGAAAGCAGAAGAAGAGGGTAGCCAAAACTGCTGGTTCATTTTGCCCAGGGACCCCAAAAAGCTGGCCAGTGGAGAGACAAGGATCCACTATTACTGTAATAGATCAGGCGAGGCAAGGAAAAAGAAAGGTCATAGTGACCGTCGGGAGAAAAGTCACGGGAGCTGTAGGTCTGGTAAGATATGTCTTTCATTTATTACCATCACAATGGACAACACTCAGAGTCCGACACCTGAAAGCACTACCATAAAGGTCAGGTATCAAAGAAACCATTATGGTCATAAACCAGAAATTCAGCACTTGGGAATGAGTGACAAGGAAAAGGCCAGCATAGCAGAGAACCTAGAAAGGGGTGTGCCCATGAAAACCATTCTAAAGCGAATAAGAACATCTGTGGCATCCAAGCTGAGGCCAGTGCACTTGGCAGAGTGCTCAACCCTGCATAACATCAAACGGCAGTTTAACATTGCTGCTCCTGAACGTTGTCACACTAATGACGCTGTCAGTGTAGACATGTGGGTGCTTGTGATGAAAGAAAAAGGTGAAACACTTGTCCGCCTGTACAAGGCACAAGGTGCAGTGGACCCAAGTGGTACATTTTCTTCAGCAGACTTTGCTCTTGTTCTGATGACAGAGCCTCAGAAGGAGCTACTAGAAAAATTGGGCCCTGCAGGGACTGTATGTCTTGACTCCACACATGGAACTATAGAGTACCTGTTTGAGCTGACCACTCTTCTGGTGCTAGATAAAGTAGCATCAGTTGTAGCTATAGCTTATTTCATCTGCAACCAGATGAACGAGCAAACTTTGACAGCATTCTTCAAATATCTGGAGTCGGCCATGGCCAAAAAAGTGGCTGCTAAGACATTGATATCTGATGATGCCTCGCAATTCTACAAAGCATGGTCCAGGGTCATGGGTGCCGCAAAACAGAAACTTCTCTGTGCCTGGCATGTGGATAACAATTGGCGTAAGAAGACACACGAGTGTGTAGAGAGACAGCTAAGGCCACATGTTTACCATAGTGTGTGGCTACTCTTAGAGTTCCTCGCGGAAAAGGCATTTGAAGATTATTTTAAGCAATTCCTTTCTAGTCAGGAAGAAAAACTGAGGGACTTCCTGAAGTACTTCAAAGACCACTATGCAGTTAGGCCGCAAGAGTGGGCTTATCGCTTTAGGACTAGAGCAGCTGTCAACACTAACAGGCACCTTGAGAGCAAGCACAGGACGTTAAAGCATACTATGCTGGAGAGAAAACAGAATAGGCATGGTGACAAACTAATTTCTGCCCTCATGGACTTGACAAATCATTTTTTAATGAAAAGGGCTAGCCAGATGATGACAGGGGCAAAGGGTAAGGAGCTGAGAACAATTCAGAAGAACCACAGGTCTGGCAGTGAAATGGCAGCTTGTGCCAAAATAAATGAAGATGGCATATGGACTGTGCCATCTCAGTCTATTAAAGGGCTCTCATATAAAGTGTCAAAAGTGAAAGATGGTGCTTGCTGTCCTTTGAGGTGCAAGGAATGCGCAGTGTGTGTGCAAGCACAGTCACTGTGTGGTCATCGCTAATCCAACTAGCAGCAACAAGGCCCATGAGAGCTCACCCAAAGAAGCATGTGAGGCAAGTCGGGCATTTCACATTGTACGGAGTATAACAAAGCTGGAAGCAGCCAAAGCAGTGTCAAGCTCAACACTCTTAAGAGCAAAAATGGACTCAGTCAGACAGGCAATATCAGATGGTGAAGTCTCTGAGGGTGTGGCTGAGAAGGCAAACAATTTGTTTTAGCCAGTTTTCATGCTTGTGGAAAGTGAAAGTGACCCAAAAAGAAAGATGCCAGACCATTCAAATGAACCAGCCAACAAAAAAGTTGTGCACCTGTTAAGATTTCACTCTACAAAAAACCCTAGATTGTCGCAGCCATCATCTAGCCTTTCAACGCCCACTGAAGCTCAAAAGGAAGTCCTTAAATAACAGCTTAGGGACAGCAACATAAAAACTGAAGAGATAACCACGTCAGCAGGGCACGATTACTGGTAACAAGCCTCCAGTGCAGTTAGGAAGAGAGAAGTGGTGCAGTAGTGCTGTGCTGTCATGCCTTATAGAAGCAGGTTGAGGGCTCGCATATAAACAAATCATAACATGTGGTCTCTGATGATTAGCCCGTCTGTTTTTGTCTGTGGTGTGCAGCCATATGTCACAGCTGGATGGTATGTGTGTTAGAGCACGAGAGATGCCTCCATGCTTGTTGTATGAGCTGCTGGTAAGTGTTCTGTGAAAATAGGTACAGACCCAGAGGTTATCTCTGGTATGTGGCAGCTGTTGGATTGTAGTGTGTTAGAGCACGCCTCCATGCTTGTCATATGAGCCGCTGGTAAGTATGTCTGTACATAGGAAGCGCATTGGACGGTGTGTAGTGTTTCAGTGTGCAAAAGCCTCCAATGTGTTTTGCTACTTATAAATTTGTGTAAACACTCAGTAGCGCAGTAGTCATGATGTTGCACTGCTGAGCTCAAGCCTGCGGGTTCAATCCCAGCAAAGGTGGCTGCATTTCAGTGGTGGTGAAATGAAAAAAAAAAAAGCGTGTAGTTGAATTCAAGTGCACATCACAGAACCCAAGGTGGTCAAAATAATACTGAGTCCCGCACTGTGGCATGCCTCATAATTCGATCTAGATGTTGTGTTCCATGTGATGTTCTTTATTGCCCATTTGAATAAACTTTTATTTTTCAGATTACCAAAATAGAGGGTATATGCAGTGGTGTTGTGTGCAGTCTGGATAAGTTGCTCTGGTCATGTGCACTCAATGAAAACTTCTGCATATTTGGCTGCAGCAGACAGTGTCATAATGATAGTAAAGACTATGTAGAAAGCTTTAGGCCACTCTACATATCAGATCAGTTTTATATTGCATCCCTTATGGTGCTTATGGTGACAGAATAATAATTGGCAATGCTTCCTTACACATTTAATATTTTTCTTTTTTTCTTTTGGAAGAGCAACCTTGGAAGAATAATCTACAACAATGCTCCTACCTTCTCTTTCACTGTCTCCCCATTTCTTTTCTACACTTCAACTTCATTGTACGCACTATCTTATTCTCCTCTTCATCCTACATTGACGGTGTGGGAAAGTGAGCTAAGCGTGCATAAAGATTGCTGTGCAGAACTTAATTGCAGCACTGACGAAGACAAATCTTTGTCAAAAGGTTCATTACAGCTACATTCCCCCTCCAAACACTGTTTATCACTTCAAGCCTTCATATTCCTGTGAGCTTTTGTCTTGTTTAACAGTTGTAACAGTCATACTATTTATTACTATCAATAGCCAGCATACATTTAGCACTGCAAAGTGCTGTTTAGAAGACGTGTGAGTTTCTACTTCCCTTATGATAAATACTCCAGGATTTCAGTCTCTAATTTATGAAAATCTTTCAAACATTGCCAGTGATGACCACCATATGGGTTAATGTCGGCATGGGACTGAGGCTTTCCCGCAAAAAGAACACTTATGTTTTGCTCATATCATGTGACTGACAGTTTCTGCTGTAATTTTTGCACTTGTCAACTGCACTGTGAAGAGTTCGTTTCTGTGAATATGTGCTGGCCTGATTGTTCTTAATCACGCATTTCAGATCTTGTGCTGTGAGATGAGGAGGTGTAAAATAAAAACACCGTGTAGATTTCACAATGCCTTTAAGAAACCACGCAAAGCTTGGAGATGAAGCATTACATGCAACTTGAACCAAGTGTCTGGATACAGCAAGTGAAAGTTGTTTTGTCATGAGTGAGGGTGTCGGCGTTACTTGTAACTGCCTTTAAATAAAAGTTTGTTTCAAAACAGTGGCTCAACTCTGTGTTCCCCCAGTAAAAAACAAAACCATTGGGATTTGCAATTCTGTTTTTAAACATAATTGACCAATATGAATAAAAAAAAACTTTATGAATCAAGATATAAGCTTGCCATACCATGGAAACACTTGAAACTCCTTTTGAGAAGCTTACTCATACGCGAACACATTATAGCAATTATTTTCAATCGTATACCCACAATTTGCCTCATCACCATGTCAAGTTTCAAGGCAGATTTTTTTTTAGACTCCAGGAAGCCGTATGCTTAATTCTATCCATTGTTTACTGCATTGCATTTGATTTTCTATAACAAATAAAATCGAATTCTCCATTGATTGCACCGACGCTCACGTTATAATTATATGCTATTATTATTGACTAGTCTTTTATATATATTCTTGGAGGGTGGGGGCTGCACTGGTGGCGTTCTACGAATTTGCGCCGCGTGTTTGTGCGGGTAAACTTAAGCGCAGAATTTTTTTTTTCGCGTTATGAAAACAATGCACTGCAGGTATTTTAATTAATGCAACGAGTTGTATGAAATATCAGTCAAGGGGTTGGAAACGTCGCTATAGAGAATACCGACTATTTTCTTTTGCGTGTGTGTATTTGGAGTTGATGCACAGTTTTCTTTATTTACTTATTTTGGCTACATTGCGCCAATTGCGCCTCCATAGAATAAAGAAACGCGCTTCCGCGCGCTTGCCGACTCGATCGCAAGGGGACAGCCTGATCAACATCAATATCAGCAGCAATGGCGGATTTGCGCTTGCCGTGGCGCTTGCGAAGTTTTCAATAGTTTTCGCCTTTTAAGTGATTCTTTTGCTGTTTTAACGTGTGGAGGTTCATTGTACGTCTGTTTTTTCAAGTTTGGCATGCGTTTTAACACATGTGAAGGTGTAGTCTTTTCTTCTTCAGCGGATATATGTACAAGACCCCGTTCACCGTCTATCAGGTAAGATGTGTAGTACGTATGCTACACGCAAGCGTAGTGCTTCATTAAGCCACAGTGCACTACAAAGTTAAGCATGAACGGTACACAAAATTCACAAGTTCTAAGTATTGCCAAGAACAACCATTGATTGGCGAAGTTCTCACAGGCGTTGCAGAAGTTGTTGGGCGCGGCAGTGCTGACCGTAGCGTTAGCGGCATAAATCGTGTTTTTTTACTAGTAACAACGTGTCACTATTTCATATTATTGGCGGCGTCTCCAGGACACCCAATCGGTAACGGGGACACCAGAGCTAGAACCCGGACTGGTCCATGGGTTGGGGCTCGCCGAGGCCTGCGCGTGCTAGTAGTATATCTATGATGCCCGTAGGCTGTGTTTAAGTCGTACTTCCCGAATTTTCTGACGCATTTTAAGATCAGCTGTCCGCTTTCGCGGACAAAAAAAGCAGGAGTCAGGGTGGTCCGTGGGTTGGGGCAACATAACCTGCTTCCAGTTTGGGACCGCCCTGCTTCCAGTTTTGATCCCTCCGCTACCCCTTGGGTACCCTGCCGCCTCCTTGATTATAATCTAATGCTCTCCTGAGGCCTCTGTTTGCCGGTTACATGTGCCCTCCTGGAGCAGTACTTGTAAATGAATCCGATCTATCGTCGCAACGAAAAAAGCGCCCCGCGACTTCTACAACACCAGTCAGAACCTTGCCCATTGTTTTACCTATGTGTGGCCACAAATACCTGAAACTCAATGCCAGTTCAACATATTTGTTGGCAAGGGTGCCAGGTCGTTGCTTCGTGTGGAATCGGCCTTTTCTCAATTCTTAAGAATTTAACTGGAATGCACCTGACCAGTGCTGCTCTGTGGTGCTTGCCACCAATCCCTTGGACAGGGAAGACATGAGTATCCCTGTGCATACACTTTATACGCAGTGGTGTGACCGCTTCCTTTGGGAAACTACCACGTTAGCGATATTGTGAGCGCAATGTGGCTTTCCTTCATCTTCCTCATCCGTACGTAGTGTGTCGCTTCTTCCTCGCCATAGCTCTAGCTCGGCAAGAATAAAGCGGTTCCTTAGAAGTGGTGAAGGTGCTGGGGTTCTGCATACCAAGGGCGTATAAGGTAACAGTGCTTGTGCCTTTAATATGTCGCATTCGATCATTTTGAGACGTGGTGGTGTTCATGCGTTAGCACAATTCCAGGACATCCACAATGTAAGAGGTACATGATTCTCTAATTGTATACTCTCTCCAGGCCTTTCTCACAACCTCAGCACAAGTAGTGGGAGCATAAAAAAACTGACAAAGCTGGTGTATGAATGTTGCCCAGTCAGAAAGATCTGGCTCTTGGATCAAAGCCAATTTTTTTTTTTACATTGTAGAGGCAGACGGGCATGCTGTGAAGTTTCTAAGAACTGTCCCACCATTGCTGACTCTGTTGTACATTTATCAAACCACTTGATTCTCACCAAGCTCAAGCTATGGTGACAAAGACGCGCCACATGCTTTACAGTCACATATTGCACTCGCAATATATCTGTTATGCCAGTTTGCCGAAATGAGCATGCACAGTAGTGACGAATTCACTATGCGTGCACAGGGATTTGCCTTTCCTGTCCTATGGGCTGTTGGCAAGCATCACAATGCTACACTCGTCAGGTACACCTCAGCTTTCAGTATGTTTACATTCGGTTGCATGAACATGGAGGGTGTGCGTTCGCTGTAATCAGTACCGTACATTTTGCTAATGTAGGCTTGAGTGGCTTTCCCATGCCTCCACTAAATAGTCGGAATACTTCCATGTATGATAGAATGATGAGCATTTAACCTCCAGACATGCAGCAGTCTTTACACCACTGCAAGGCAGAAGCAGCCTTCTCACCATGTTCACGCTCAAATAAATCCCATTATTAAGGCACTTTATGGGCCTCCCAAACCGCCTGCACCACCTGAATGATGTCACTTGTTGTTGCACCTGGCTGTTCATTTCATTTGGCATCCTCTGTTCGCACATATTCGTTTCCAATAATTCAAGAAAATTGCAGGGCTGGTTCGCAATCTTTGCTGTTTTCCTTATTTTTTTTTATGGCCTTGTAAAACTGGGAAACGATAATGAAAAAAAGAAACAAAGGCTGCCTTCCTGTTCACCAGTGAAAGCATTGTTGCTTAGAAAGAGGCGCAGAAAAACATGTATATGCATGTCGGACAGCCTGCACAAGGTTTTGTCTTTGTCTCTCCAAACATCGCGTACCTGCGTCAGTGGACTCGCTGTTCTGTAGCATTATCCCTGGCAGCGGAAGCACTGTCCCAAAGCTCTAAAGCGTCATCGGAAGCACAGTGCTAAACCTTCATCCTTGAAATGTGAAGAACGTCACTGGACAGGACGAGAGATGACAAGGTGAGACTGATTGGGGCAATGTTGTGGTGATGGGTGCCACCTGGTTGAGCGCACAGTATGGTCCCCTGTCCTGAGAAAAGCTTTTCTGGGAGCTCTACACAGTGGAAAGGGGACCAGAGAAGTACAAGCGCACCAGGGGAGAAATGAAAGTCGCATTGTGAAGCATGGTACTGTCATTTCTGGTTGCTTCATGATGCAGTAATGATAGTCGCAGCACAATATTTTCAATTTATTCTGGCAACTTACGATATGCAAGTGAATGCTGCTTACTCTGATCATGTGGCTGCGTTTCAGTGCTTGGATATTTAAGGCCACGTTGCAAAATGCACAAGAGATTTATAATCGACTTCGTATACACAGAAAATACAAGAACAGTTCTAATAGCACTGAAAAGACAGCATTCATGGCGTCGTTCAAGCTCAGTGTCCTTGAGCGTGCACAAGAACTAGTCTAACTGATCTTATGACTGGCCTGTGTGGTCAACGATTTGTGTCGCGCCGCCAAAGCAACAGCGAAAGGCTGGACCCTTTAGATACGCCGAGCCGCCTGCAACCATTGGAAAACGCCTAGGAGGCCCCAATAGCAATAAGACCTTATCATTTGTGCAGGCATTTTCGCCTTCTTACCCACAGCTTGCACAACACCCTGATGTCTGCTTAGTCTCCACAATGTTGTCTCCCTTCAGCAAGTGGGACGATTAAGCTTCGTGTGTGCATTCGTTCTTTCTCTTCGTCCTCGGCAGGGAAGATGCCAGCGTTGTGTGCGTGTGTGTGTGCGCATGTCAGTGCCTTTCCTTCTACTGAGCCAGTGGGGGTTAGAAAATTTGTTGAACACTTCCATGTATCGAGCGGCAGCCGCCAGCATGGAGACTGTTTTCTCTCTCCTTTTCTTGAGCGAGGGTATTCCAAACACTATAAAGGACGTCTTCACTAATGGACTTAGCCTTCAGTTTTTGAGCAAACTAGCATGTCTGTCGCTCACCATCGGGAAACTTGCAGAGTTGACCACTCCGTAACAATGTGAAGTAAACAATCATTGCTACTCGTTGAATTGTTGCCGTATCTCCTGCCTGGCCCCCTCGGCACTCATGAGCCGCTGCAAAATGCAGTCAGCGGCACGATCCGACAACCAATGGTAAGCTCCAGACCACCAAGCCCACGCTACTTCCACAGTCTTGGGTTCCCATCTCTAATACGGAGCAGCAGCAAAAAAAGAATTGACATCTGTGAATAAGGTATGCGGATGTGGGCTGCTTCCCTTGAACATAGGAGGCAAATGCCTTCAGGAAGTTCAGTTGCACTTCGTTATATGAAAAGGCGTCTCACCAAGATTGGAAGTTGCAAACCGACAAGTGTAGTGCATAGATCACACACTAACAATCCTGTCTCCAAATTATCAAAATGATGCACAGTGGGAAAACAACTGAAATTTTAAACAAAAGCCATCATGGTCTCAACGAAGCCCTGCTTCAGCCAGAGTCAAGGTTACGTGCACAAATGTCTCTATGTAAAACGTGCTGCCTGCAATATCACCAACCATGGCACGTGACTTTCGTAAGCCAACCAATGTTAAATGCCATCCCTGGATGTGTGCCCCACAGCAAAAAAGGAAGAGAAGAAAGAAAGGAAAGAAAAGACGGCTCGTCATGCGAGTGTGACGTGAACCCTTGGCTCCGTCATGGGGGAAGATGAAGAAGATCACTTGGAGGCAAAGGGGTTGAGTGCCGTCACTTTTAGCACTCGCCTCCTGGCAGCGTGAAAATGCAACATTTCAATTTCTTCCATTTCCTTTAATAATGAACTAATTAGAAATATTTGTTTGAGGAAATGCTCCCTTGACGGCATCTTACAACTTCCAATGTACCTATAACTAAAATTTGCCATAGTGCTTAATGAGAGGGGCTTTTCAGCCCAAATTAGATCCTGCAGACTATAGTACTGTATGGAAAATATGGTACATGGAACTGTAAAATTTAATTTTCCACAGCAATTTCTACCTGTGCAGTTGGAGTTGGCTTTGTCATAGCATAGATATGAGGACCGTGAAACAACCTTTATTCCCTAAAGATCCTGTCCTGTAGTATATTTGAGCATTTACATAAAGGCATGGAGACCCTCAGTGTGTTGCAATCTAAGTGGCAGCATATAGGTGGTGTGTGCTGCCTGTAGAGATGCCACTGTAAGCCATCTATGTATTGGCGGATTTCTGAATTGTGGATGGGAGAAGGCTCATGGCTGTTCTGCCTTTGCACCAAGCACTGCAGAGCACAGTGCTACAATTTTCTGTTTGTGCAGTTCGAAGAAAATTATTCCTGCAGTGGCAGTGACTACACAGAAAATGCACCCTACGAAAGTGGACAGAGTTCCAATGTGACTGTGGTTTGAAATGGTCCAGCCCCTGTGTATACAAGCACCGATTTTCCCAGACAAGTGTGACAGTGCCTGGCTTTGAATGCAGTGTGCTGCTTCATAAATATTGCAGTTGCCCAGCACTAAGCTGCCTGGATTATGTGGTTGCCATAATGACTTCTCTGTACCCGTGGGACAAATATTTGCACTCGAAACAGCGACAGCAGCCATGCATTTCCTGCTGACATAGAATTAGGTTCCACAATGTCATCTGATGTATGCACATGCTGTGATGTGGTTGGTGTGGCCATGCTCTTTTTTCCTCCCTTCAAGTATGCTGGTAAACTGCCACTAGTTACAGATGTCTGCAAGGAGTGCACACTGTGTGAGTGCTGCACATGAATTGAAATTACGATCACCACAGTGATAATAAAGGACACATTGAAAGGTAATCTGACAACACTTATCAAGACTCTCTACAAGTTTTCTGTGAGAGATTTCCTCAGGGTTGACAAAAACCATCTTAGGGACCATTTCATGGGGTGTTACCGCCCACATTATGAGATGGAAGAAAAGGAAGCCATTAGGATTTCTCTGGTGGTGCAAGGTGCTCAAATAGATGGCTTTGAATTGCAGTAGACATAAATATTATCATTCTTTCTGTCTGGGCACATAACTTCTTTGCCAACCTCTCTGTCATCTCTGTAGCACATTAATTTAGGATAGTAACTCCACTCTGACGCAGGAGATGAAAGTGCATGCCAGACATGCTGACTACACTGACTTGGAGAGTGCCACTTTCTTAAATGTGGCAAATTTCTGTGTTTTGGGCGAAATAAGAGCTCATAGGCAATTTTCATCTGTGATAAACAGAAATATGTGCTGCCAGTGGTCAGACGTCATTGAGGTCGAGCTTCTCAAGCAAGTGGATGCCATCGAGAAGACCAAAGAAGCCAGTGATGAGCCATTGTGCGCAGCAGCTTCAGATGGCAAAGTCCAGCTGGGGTTTCTCTGCACAAGGTCACCAAGTGGCATTCCTAAGTAACGGATATTTTTTACCCTAAACTGCTACCCTAGAGTGGCTGGAACATGCACCGTTCGTTCCAAGCATGCAGCTGTTATCAAAGCTTAGTTTAGTCAATTATTGAGGCTTAAGATGGTTTTAATGAATGTACATTAGGAAACAATTGTAAGAGAATGTAAAAAAAAAATTTGAACTGTGTTGACTCTTTGGTGGCATACTGTTGCTATTCCTGAAGTTACGTCCTCAAATGACTTATGCTCCAGGTATTTGAGTAAAAACTATGGGTGTGGAAATATCAATTTTTTAATTTCAAAGCTAATTCGAATAATGAAACGCAAGTGCGAAGCGAATATTTTTCGAATATGAATACTATTGGTATTGCAAAAATCCATTTCTTTTCACCAACCAGAGGTGCAAAATAGTTATACTACATAGACTGCATAGCAAATAATGTACAGGGATATTATGCTTCGTGGTTAACAAAACTCTCTAATACAACACTTTTGTTTGACAATGTCATAATTGTAGTTACTTAATGTTTCATGAAGCAAGGACAACAGCTCAACATGTTCGAAGAGCAGTGACACCTAGTGCATGTCACCATCGATTCAGACATCAAAAAGAGCTGCTTAAGTGTCTGGTATCAGCAGGTCGCTCTTCGCAAGCCAAGCCAACAGTGGGCACCACGCTTACAACATCGCTCAAACGGATCTTCTTTTTGGACCAAAATGTCATCATGCAAATATCTTTGAACCTGTGATTGTGGTAGCGAAAATTTCTGCTGGTTGATAAGCTCATCAGAGTCTTTCCACAGTGCTGATGTGGAAGTGGCCCGTTCAGAAGCTTTTGTTGTTGAATGCATACTTCGGTTCCTTGGTGATGAAATTACCCTTCCTTTCTCTAAATCCAAGGGCGAGATCTCGCATTCTGAATGTTTGCTTGCGCTCTCATTATTCGCCTTCACTGTGCTTTCGTCAGCGGTCATCTGCTTGGTGAAGCGGGAGCGCCAATTGAACACTGCCTACTCACTAATGTAGGAGGTGAAGTAAACATTCAGAAAGTTAGAAGCTGGCGCAATTTCATCCCAGGTTGTTAATCCAGTTTGACATTGAAGCATCCTGGTAGTATTAAAGTACTTTAGAATGAGGTTCCAGAAGCATTGCCAAGTTTGCAACTTGGTGAAATTTGTAGTTTGGAACAATTTAGGCTCTTGGCGAGATTAGCAGTGAACACAGAGGTTTTCACATGGCGATTGGTGTTGTCCAAATGCATGAAGAGGTCACAGTATAGGTACTTAAGCTAGTGTCGGGTAACCATAAGCACCCGCAGGGGCCCCGTGACAGTGTCTCCTTTAACTTCAGATATGCTTCACTGCATGATGATAAATATGCTTCGCCGCATAACAGGACTCTGCTGCAGCAAAGGTGACTTAAACCGACAACAGCCGAGAAGGTGCAAATAGCACTGCGCTGCGTGGTTCTTGCTGTTGGCCTTATTTTTCTTCTTTTCACAGTGTCCTTACTGTAAGTGCACTCCAGAGTTACAATGCAGGAATATGCATGTGTGCACAAGCTTTCTTTCAAGAGTAACTCACGATCATAAGTTACGTCATCATGGTTTCGTACTATGTTACAGCATCATAAGCGAGACATAATAAAGGGGGCCTCAAAGGCTGCGGGAGAGACTAATCTTTTGTGCGAGATTGTGCTATCCTTGCTGCATGCAGTGCAATATTATATGACTCTCATGTCTATGGTGGCATTGTCTATTATGAATGTTTCCTTACTGCGTTAAAAAAATGTGTAGTGCATCTTTCAGATAATAATGGCATTATAGCTTCAGAGTTGTTCCAAGTTTTGGGGACTTGTTCACTAAAAGTACATTATTAGAAAAGCTTTAGAATGTCCAGGTCATAATTGCATTTGAAGAACTGTAAGTCTTCCTACACATAGCAATTAGTAGCTTACTGTGCGATGTTGAAGGTGGTTTTTATTCATAGGTCCTACGCAGAGAGCAGCAACACAATGCCTGGCATGTGACCAGGGTTCGTAACGGTGTTTGCATTTCCAGTGCTCGTAACTGATTCCAGTATTAATGCATAAATTTGCTTTATGAATTCTTTGTAGACAGAAGGTGCTTGAATATTGGTTGCATGAAATGCTCCAATGCACACTGTATACGTATAGGGTGTCTTTTATTACCATACAGATTTTCTTGTTTTCAAGTTATGAGCGCGGAAAATGTGGCATTCTTGCAGAGGAATTCCTCTAATGCACTCTCATTTCTTACAAATCTTGAAAGTTGCACCTAATTCAAGATATTCATCATTGAATTTCACTGGTAAATCGAGGCAATATTGGAACTGAGTGTGCTGGGAGTGCAGAAAAGAAGGTCCCGCTATCTCATCAGATGGAAACATCTTGGCCAGTCATTGTAGCTGCTGATACGACACACTTTGCCTGGCAAGCATGTGCATCAGTGTGCCATGTCAGGCTATCATTTAAGCTTTGTCCCACACTTCTTGACAGGGCACTGCCGCCTGATGTGGAGGAGGATCCACCAAGTTTTGATTGTACTCAATTGAGCGCGATAATGAATATCTCAAACTAAGTGCAATTTTCGAGATTTAGAAAAAGAAAGGGTGTGCGTTCACATGCGACTGCCTCCAAATATGCCATTTAGAAGGCTGCCGCCAAGTTACTAATAAAAAAGTGACTGAATTTTTCAAAATTAATTTTCTGAAACTCGCATTATTAGCAGCATAGTGTGTCCACCTCACCTAGAAACTCCTTTGCAAAAACGCCGGGCTCTCCGTGCTCAAAAAACTTTTTGCTAAATATCTGCATGGTTAAAAAAAAGTAGATATGCACAATTGTTTATGCATGAAAGTCGTACACTATCACTTTTCAAGATTTTTGTCCTTCTATGCAACACCAGAAAAATTGGAAATAGAAGCTTCAGGTGACCTATCTGATTTGTTGCAAGTTGCATGGCCATATCATTGTTTTAATTTTTCGCTATTACCTTTTACTGTGATGTCGCCACTGCAGCAGCTCGATCTCGATGGCTGTGGCTTTTCATTCCAGGTCACAAAACTGCACCCAGGTAGAGGCAGATTCCAAAAATGCTTGTGTACTTAAGTATAGCTGCACATTACAGAATCCGAGGCCCTCAACAATCATCCGTAGCCCTCTTGTAGCCCACGAGTTCCTTATATTTTATTGGGATTGAAGAGCAACGTTTGTGCTATATCCCTCTATTTCAGACGAAATAATGTGCATGCAAAATTATATCTTCATCACTTTACACCATAGTACCAATATCTGTCGTGCGTTGATTTTTGATGTCTTTGCATTTGCCATAGCAAGGATTTTTAAACATCAGCCACAAAAGAAAAAATAAATGGTCAAAGAACCAAGAAATGGTGTGTAGCAGCTCCCTTCTTTTTTTAATTGGCGGCAAGTTTTGCACTCGTTGTGTACTTCAAAAGAAGTGTCCCCTTCCTGCTTTGGAACTTTGTGGTTTTGTTCTGCCAGCTGCTTGACCAAAACAAGCAAAATGTACTTCGGATATTCCACAATTTTGTATGCATTTGGTACAATAAAATTTGTTTCAAGAATGGACAAATGCAGTGATGGTCGTATTGAAAACTGCAACATGCCGATTTTAGTCTCACGCTTCATTAATTTTCTCAGAGCCCCAAAGAAAGCATGCGAGGTTTGAAAATATATCATGCGACGAAGTGCTGGCCTGCCATGACATTAATGCACTCGGTCTAGAGAACTGATTGATGCTGCACATACATTGAACATGGTGGCCATGACCATCCCTCATGAATCGGCATTCCCTGCCTAAACCACCTCACCAACACAGCCTGTTAACAGCAAGAAAGCTGTCGAGGCCTCCAATAATTTCTATGCACTATTAGTATCGCCCTACTGAAATTACTCCATTTGTTTGCTGACAATTGTCTTGACAAAAGTGGAAGCCGAATCGGTTGTGTTCGATCAGTTTTATTTACATACAACCTATTATAATGTGGACCTTTCTTCGCCTCTTCAACTGTTCCACAGCTGCTGCTGCCATCTTGCATGCCACATCGAGGAGGAGGTGGGGGGGGGCAATGTACATGGCAGGTGCATGGGAGGATTTTCCAAGGAACTCTGGAAAGCTGTAATCAAATTGTGGGCAAAGTTTAAAAAGTCTTAAATACAAAAAGGGTGAAGAGTATTGTAACCTTGTACATGTTGATCACACCACATGTTTCAGCTGCAGCTGTAAGTGCCTTGTCTCCTCAACCAAGCTACAGTTCTTGCAATGTTCCACTTTGTGATACTCAGTATGAATTGATAAGACTAGCTGCTATTCTAGTGGTTGTGCAGGCCGCAAGGGAACAGTGCCTGGCCTTTGTGCTCGTATGTGTAAATTTCTCTCTTTCGGTCTCGCCCAAGCCACACCAAAATGTTATCCACAAGTGTCGTGCCAAAAAGGCCTGGCAACATCTCGTATTAAGCCGTTTGACCCATTTTATTGCACTGATGCACACGGTGCAACCAAATGTAGGAAATGACATCGCCTAGGTGATTAGTAAATTACCCTTCTAAAATACCACAAGAGCAACTTTGCTGTGGCAAGAGCCTTAGCAAAAACATAAGAGACACAAAAATGAAGGAAAAGCGACACCTTCAAGTTCCCGCACCAACTCACCGTGACAAGCACAGATTTTGACAGTGTCTGCTTGAGCTTACATATTTGGAGATACATGCAGTTGAATGCTTTTACGAGCATTGAGATGCCCCACTATGCTAGCTTGCCTTTTATGGCTATAGAAAGTTGTATACTGCCACAAGTCTGCCTATTCCGATTAGAATCTATATTGAAGCTGCTTTGAGCAACAGGTGGTATTCTATTTCAGCGCTAATGATACATTGAGAGTAGTGTGCCTGGAAGGAATAGACAAAAGCATTGCAGAAGCTGCAGTACTTTGTGCTCGCCGAATGATCACACGAGAAGGTAAAGATGCCATCAGAAAGCATCTTTCCTATGGAGTCTCTTTAAAAGAAAAACACTACAACTAGACATGGTGACAGTTGTGGGCAAACTAAAAATATAATGATAGTTCAAGGTATGGTATGGCAGGTTTATGCTATTTCTGAAAAAATAAACACGGCAAGTGTGTCCATGCCAACAATTGACACAGGATGTGCAGATGTAAAACTGTAATACAGCACCACGCCGTCAAAACGACAGTATGCAAGTGGTGGTCCAGCATCAAAACTTCAATGTCCCTACACTGCAACACTGGGAGGCCATGCTGCGTGACAGAAGCCTGGGTGGCCAGCAGGCACTGCTCTGTCGGGCACAGGACGTGGCAGCAACTATTTCTCCTAAGGATTCAATAAACGGATTTCTCTACCTCACCCGCCATGCGATGCGCCATGTGAGGGAATGACAGTACCACTACTCTCACAGGATATGGATGGTGCACAACACCACCTTGAGCATCGGAGCGCACGTCTGCCTGTGAGCTCTGTGTACTACAAACACAAGTGGTGCATGCAAGGTAACATTTAACACATCACTGCCAAATGCCATCAACGAACAGAAGCAGCAAAGAAAGCTGCTTACATAATTTTCACAGTGTCGAAACTGCATAATTTTATATCCTGTCTGCATGCCGCATTGTTCATCACTGCTAAAAAGTGCATAGTACTTTTTTTCGATTTTGTGCACTTTCTTTTGTCTTGAAAAAATAAAGCAGATGTCTCTCAATGAGCCGTAAGTACTAAAGTTGCTCAAAAGGGTAGTTTACTGAATTGATTGCATTTGAGTACTGCAGGCCTAGTTTCTTTTGGTCTTTCTCTTTTAAAGCCTCGGCACAAGTTAGCTGAAACACCCTGTATACTGGACAGCTTGCCTGGCTGCCCGCACCGCCGAGGCGGAGTATCTTACGTTTTTGTGGTGCACTTGTCGCCGTCTCGTGGCACCGGTCGTCCATCCTTATCGCGCACACGCCAGCGTCGTCTGGTGTTCCAATTGGCTGCAGCAAAGCGGACAGCTCTGGCGGGCAGGAAAAAAAGTGGTCCGCGAGCGATCGGGCTTGCTGCCTCGTTTAACGCCTGCTTTTATCCGCCTGGCCAAGAGCTTTGCCCGGTTTAGCCGCTCCGTCTTCAGTGTGAACGTGCCTTTAGAGTAAAAAATCAACAGCTTACGCTTCCACATTTTTTGCTTGGTAGCTTCATTCAATTTGCTTGCTCCTCGTCTTTTAGATGTCTAGGCTCCTCACATTTTAACGTAGCTGACTAGTGCACAAATCAGAAACGAGTTTCTGTGGCCTAGCCTTCTCACACTTGCAGGGATACCATCCAAAATTGACCTATTTTTCTTATGGGGTGCCCACTGATTATGAGTATGCTGACATCGAAGGATCTCGAGTGGTTCTCTAGCATTTTGGTGACAAACGGAATACAGTAAATGCCGAGCTACAACTGACTTGATATCTGTCAGCACCAATGAACGGAGTAGTTAGTATTCTCACTAAATTGAGAATCCAGCCCAACAGCAGATGGACACCAGTGGTTTGAATCCCCCGTGTTGGCAAATTTAACTGGCTGAAATCAAGCATTTAAAAGACACGCACTTAGTTCCATCCCTTCAATCTGTGACCATAAAGAAGTCAAAGGTCAGGTTATGTGGCTGCAGCACCTTCTGTTCATGCAGCATACCTTGTGTGCAAGCCACATCTATTTACAACAGAAACAGCGCTTTCCACCCGTGAGCAAATGTTTGGAGTTAAAATATGGTAGAATTTTTTATCCAGCCAACGCGTGCACGCTGAAATCCAAGTGGTACAGCCAATATGTGCCTGTTTAATCACTGCAATGCATTGAGACACTTCCGACAACGCACGGCTGTACCAGAAAAGGTTTTAATTTTTTTCACTAATGCCATGTACTTATGAACCTTTATGAATGTACCTGCAGCTTTCGCAGGCTTTCGAGTAGCTCGAGCGTAAAGTGGCCTGTGTGTTATTGCTATTCAGCCGGAGTGCAATAGGAGCCAGTCAAATGAGTAAAACATGAAGTCAATGTGCACACAAAGACTACATGTACCATTACATGACTTTGTGCCAGAGGTAGCTAACGGCTTCCAATTCACAGTTCTTGTAATATGCTTGTGGCAGCCATCTACAGTGATCTATTTGATTTAACGGGGATGTGTATGTTGGCTGAAAAAGAGAAAATATGCTAGGAAATATATTAACACCGATGGATGCAATACAGTAAAAGCTCGTTAATTCGAACCGCAAGGGGAAGCCGCTTCAGTTCTAATTAACGAAAGTTCGAACTAACAAAAGTGAAGGAGAGCAACAGTACACTGCGATTTGGAAGCAGTAGGGCATGTCAGAAATTTGGCGTGTCAGAAAGTGATGGCGTGTGCCGCGGGCACACGCCATCTTCAAGTCGAAGCTCTGGGTCCGACTGTGCCACACCACCGATGTCCACCGAAACGAACGTTAGCCGAGGCTTAACACTATCACAATGATTCGCGACGGCCGATACCTCCTAAGCTGAAAACAGAGGTGCACAACCGATGAAGACTGCCGAGACAAAGACGCTGAACATGTGAAGGTGGCGAAGGCCCTGATTCGTTGGTTCTTGATTGCAAGCGCAGCTGCGACGTACGGTACTTGATTTGCTGTGTTTTGGCGCTTGCCGTGCCATCTCCGCACATTAGCAGCTGTACAAGATTTGCAAAGCCTCCGAGATTCGCAACGGGCAAGAAGTCTTGGAGGTTACGTAGAACGGGGAGGCGGCAGCCGCCATTGCCTTCTGGCTGACCCCGCGTCGGTTAGATTTTTTTCCGATTTTGCCTTCTCTCGCCGTTCTCTCCGTTTCGGAGGCAATACAGCCTTGTGTGTAGGCAGTAGGCGCTTTTCTCTGGCCGTGTGCCAGGTGAGCGTAGTTCGAATTATCCGTGAGGGAACCTTCTCGCGTTCGAATTAACGGACTTTTTTATACATAGACTTCTATGGAGCTTGGCCGGACCAAATCGTACAGTTCGAATTATCCATAAATTCGAATTATTGAAGTTCGAATTAACGAGCTTTCACTGTATATCCCTTCCGGTAGAGTTTTGCACAGAAAAGTTAGCAGATTCCATGCATATGTGAAAACCGGTTATAAGTGAAGCCTTTGTAATGTTCAGTAAAATGCAACCACTCGTTCACTTCTATAACTCTGTACACAATGCATGTCCTGGTCTCATTTAGTTCATTTTTGTCCATACTCGGTTGCTTTCGATGCTGACTTCTTAAATTTCCTGTTGTATACTTAATTTCTTGCCTCTTGTTCTATGTGTCTACCCAGTGGTACATGTTGAGCTGCACTTAACAGGTAATCCAAGTTGCCATTTGGACACATGCCAAGCAGCACATATCCAGTGCCATACACAGTGACCAATATTGGCAGGACTGCAGCAGCCACCACCCACTGAGCAAGGAAGAGGCAAAGAGGGTTTCGTTTTAAGAACCGCTCATTAAAGTTATTCAATCAATCAATCAAAAATATGTAGCAGCTTGCATATGTAGGAATGCGATTTATTCGCGATGCTAATAATTTGATCACCTGTTTTGGTAGCTGTGGGCACGAGAAATTTAGACACCTAACCGCACCAAAATTCAGCTATCACGAAAACGCGGAATTTCGATCAAAAGAGTCCATTTGCCGCTGTGGTGGTTTGAAGGACGGCGACAGAATAAACCAAACATTGTAGAAAGGGAAGTAAACAATCTGCGCAACCGCTCTATCGCGTGTTTGACAAAGAAATTGACGAAAAAATGTGCTTAACGTGATTCAGAAACATGTCTACACAGGAACGTTCAATGGTAGAAATTACACTTCACCGCTACAGAGTAGCGAAGTTGCCCTGAATAGTGGGACCAATATTTTCCGACCGCCCAACAAAAGGTGAAGTGCGCACAGTATGTACGGCAACACTTGCTTTGTTCACCGCAGTAATGCCACCCTGTAATGGAGACAACTACGACAAACGGTCCGCATTTCTTCAGCAGCGAGCAGCGAGAAAAAGTGAAACATTTTTTTACCGAGTCAGAAATAAGCCAAGCGTGTTCCTGACGGTATGTAACGGCATGCCGCTGGAAAAAAGGGGTCCATACCTCGGGGTTCAAATTCCGCAGACACGACATGCGCTTCAGCGTAGCCGTCAATTTGCGGTTGAGCAAGCGACGTTTTTGCATTTTCTGTTCCGCATCAGCATCTTCTAGCCAGCGAGAGAGCACCTTGAAAACCAGCACGACGGGCGCCGTCTCGCTGAACAATCAAGGCCTAAAATTTAAAATAAAACAACTATTAGCGCTTATTGTTTCAAATTTTGTGATTTCAGTAGACTTACCTTGATGTTGTTGCATATTTCTTGTAGATCCATGTTGCTTTCACGGTCATTTCCGCCAACATAAAGAACGGCGAAATCGACACGCTCTAAGCGCATCGTGTCGACAGCCCACGCCAGCCACACTGAATTGTAGCCAGCAAAACTGAATGTGCAGTCTTTAATAGACTCAATTAGGCGCAGGCGCGACCTATTAAAGAATTTAACCTGGCTCGCCGACAATGACGCCGCGCAAGGACGGCATGAGTGAACACGATCCAGCGAGGCGTAACAAGACCACGCGAACGAACCTACGTGAGCCGGCAGAAACCACAGGGATTTAGCAGCAGCACCTAGCAGCGTCTTTCCCTAGGCTTACAAGTACCTATCTGGGGGCAGGGAGTACGGCACAGGCCCACGTCACATCCGGTTTGCCTCTAAACCGGGTACAGCCGGCCTGCGGGGATACGCTTCTGACAGCGCCTGGGCGCCGGATGTTCACGGTGTGTTTTGCTGCAGATTGATGCGTGTGCTGCTTATTTATAACTGCTGTGAGCTGACGAAGATGCCTTCAACTTCAAAGAAAAAAACTCAGAGGTGGTGCTTCGTGCCAGGGTGCGATTCCGGTTATAAATCTTGTTCGGAAAAAGTGTCCCTTTTCCGTGCGCCGACTTGCCAAGAACTGTTTTTGAAGAGGGCGCGTGCCATTCCAAGGGCCGACAAACCGCTACGTGTTTCAATACATTCCACAAAGGCCCTCCTGAAGTACTTAACCGAAAAGGTCGGCTTCAGATACCTGATGACGTCGCACCTGAGCCAAGACGGCCTTGAGCGCTCGTTTGGTATAGTACGGCAGGCAAGCGGTGCAAATGATCACCCCACCCCGGCTCAGTTCATCCTTATCATCAGGTACTTGTATATCTTTGGCTGTAAAAATAATTTTGCTGAACTGCTTCGTGTAATTTCAACATTTGCAGGTGCTTGAGCTTTTACAGTCTTTCAAAGAGCCCTAGAGGTGGAAGCGTGTCGCCATCTGGATCTCCCTTCTTTCTGCGGAAGAGGCACTCCTGTGAGAAACAAGATGATGTATTACCCATGGAGGCTGTTGAAGTGGCCGTGGACCATGTGGACTATGTTGAAAAACGAAGCGATGCTCGCTTGGTATACTACATCGCAGGCTACGTGGCCAGGAAGCGTGTGCTCTCAACTAGCTGTGCAGCATGCAGGGATGCCTGCCTTGTGCCGAGGGACTGTGTCCCAAAAGAACTCCCAGCTGATGCCTCCAAAGAGTGGGACTTGGGTGGGCTTCTCTACCCGTCGGAGTCATTGTATCGTCTGATTCAAGCTCTTGAAAGCAGGCTAACACATGAATTTAGCAGAACGCGTCTGCATTCTAAAGCTGCCCTCAGCATACTCAAGAAAGCGAGTACAAATGTGCCACAAATTGGTTGTGGGGAGCATTGCCTGGCGCTTACAGAATCGGTGGTCAGGTTTTGCTGCCTTACCAGAATCCACTTTCATTTGAAGAGCCTCAACCAGGAAATGGATGTGAAAAAAGGCAAAAGAACGAAGCCTTGCGTGATGTGAAACAAGCAGCAGAATTGGAAGTACATTCTGCTGTATGCAATAAAGTTTGCTCGTCCAGAAACATGTTGCTTTTGTTTATCTGGTTTTTGAATTGCAGTGAGAATGAAATGACTCCAGGACGTTGCACTACAACGTATGTCATGGTTTAATGCTGATTTGGCAGGTGTAAACGAACTTAAACGCTTTCGTACGTAATAACGCCCACAACTAAAAAAAAAAAAAACGGGTGGCGAGAATGAACATTCCGGGTGATCCTAGCAGTTATCGCGTTGACCTCGGAGAAGAAAGAATACGATTGCATATAAATCGTGCAAAGAGCATTCTACGATAGATAAGCTCCCCGCTGATTTAGTGGCTTTAATATGGGATTTCTAAAATGCGTGCTCGCTTTCTGCCAGCAGAAAACTCGGTTGTGTTACCCCGTATTCGAAAACCGCATGACAACCGTAGCGCAATACCGTCTTTGCGATGTCTAAGGGACCGCAGTATTAGCTAAAATTTCTAAAACTCAATCAAATGCGTTTCCACTACAGCATTCCCTCTAAACACGCAGCGGACGGCCGCGCGTGCTGACGGCGCCCCTGACAACAGCGCCGCCCCGCGGCATTCACGCGAACGGGGGTCAGGTTTTCCTGGCCGGTCATCACACATGCGTTTCCCCGCAGGCCGGCTGAGGCCGGTGAACAATAGAAGGCAGCATCCACGTGACCCTGCGTTCCCGGATGTTGGTTCCCTAAGTTGGTTTCCAACTGTCCCTATGAGGCCACTGAATACCTAGTGTGTCACGTGATCGGGGAGGTTTCTTCCCTGTATTACTGCCGGAATATACAACAATCCTAGCGCGTGCAATGACGCAGAAACCACATGCTTCTAAACGCCGTCTCTCCGCTTCGGAATGGCGCACGTCTGTGATCGAGCTGCCATCGGCAATGACGATCATCGCTGCGAATTTTGCAGCAAACTATTCATGCAGAGGAAGAACATGCTGCAACACATCAGGAACGTTCACAGAATGGCCGTGGATGTCAAGAAATTGATGAAATGCGACGTATGTGGCACTTCCCTGCCTACAATGGAGAAGTATTCGGTGCACCAGATCGCTGCGCACAACTTCGAGGCTGACTACGTGCACATGTGTTCCGGAACAATAAGGGTGAGGAACAGTTTTATTAAGTTTATTCTCAGTCATCGTAAGCAAATGACGTTTAAACGCAATATTATATGTCGGACTTTTTTAAATTTCTTGTTGCACAGTGTGCCTCCAAAAGCAGTTGTTTATACCTTGCGGGCCTTTGTTTTTTCTTTCTCCATCTGTTTCGCGAAGAGTATCTTTTGCGCACGTGCCTAATTTATTTCCTTGGGGTATGTTGAAGTTTGTATCCTCGTTAAATTTAATTTGTTTGTTTATCTATCTATATGTAGTATAGTCATGTGTGCGCGCTCCCAGCGATGCGCTACATGACATACGTTTGGCATGGTCTGCTTTCCTGCCCAGCAAGTGGAGTGAAATTTGACGTTTGCACATCTTTTTTTTCTTTTTTTAAGCGACAGGAGTAAGCTGTTCTGCGTTCTGACGTTGCTCTGTGCCACATGCGTGCGTGGCCTAGTCTTCGCCTCAATGCACGTTGCAATGCGGCAGAGACGCAGAACCGGGACCATACTTGAATTTGCGGATGTCGCCGGGATGGTTTCCCAGCGTATTGTTGGCAAACTCTTTAGTAGTACATTTCATAGAATAGAGCGAAATGTGACGCTCGCGCACCCTACCCCCCCCCCCTTCTTTTTTTTTCTTAAACGAGAGGAGGGATTTGCTCTGCGTTCTCACGTTGCTTTGCGCTACTTGCGTGCGTGGTACAGTCTTCGCCTCAGTGCCGACCGCAATACACTTGCAATTGCGGCTGTCAGCGGCTTGGTCTTCCGGCGCACTTTGGGAAAATTCTTTAGTAGTACCACAGTCCTTCAATTGAAGGACTCTGGTTGTAGATTTCATAAAATAGAGCCAAATTTGACGCACGCGCAATCCTTTTTTTCTTTAAGAAGAGTGTGTTAGGAGGCTACTTGGTAAGACATCTTTTTGTGAACTTAAACTGCGCTTGGGAAAAGACACCAACGTAGAAGAAGACAGGACGAACGCAGACTAGCAACTGGTTTATTGAAATCACACATAATGCTGCCTCTTCGAACCAGGCGCATGCCCAAGCCAGATCATAACCGCGTGACCATGGAACACTCCCTCGCCAAGCCCCTATCTACAGTAAAAATTCAAGCTCTTCTTGAAAAGAAGGAGCTTTTCAAGAAGAAACTGAGGGAAGGGATTCACACTGTTCTGGGGCATAGCTTGCACCACGTGCTCTCAGTTCGTCTTTGTCTTATCGTAACAGCATTGCTGTGAATGTACAGTCTGATTCAATATTGAGGAAGGAGTGAGCATAGATCATGCTTAAGTTTCATACTTGTTTCTTATTAAAACAAAACTAATATGATAAATTTTTTGAAGTTATTGCGCATTGCATATTTGAAATTCAATTTTAACAGAAATTTGAGCAATATCAAGGGTGACCTCATGACACAGTCGAGTTGAAGGTGAGGGAGTAAAATAAATGCTACGTTAGCCCGTGTCCAAAGCCTTCAAAGTGATTATTTTTGTTTGCATCTCTCTCCCCAAAGTACTTGTCACCATCAAATTCTATTTTGTGCTTTTATTACAGAATTTCATGAATGGAAAGCAGAAGAAGAGGGTAGCCAAAACTGCTGGTTCATTTTGCCCAGGGACCCCAAAAAGCTGGCCAGTGGAGAGACAAGGATCCACTATTACTGTAATAGATCAGGCGAGGCAAGGAAAAGGGAAGGTCATAGTGACCGTCGGGAGAAAAGTCAGGGGAGCTGTAGGTCTGGTAAGATATGTCTTTCATTTATTACCATCACAATGGACAACACTCAGAGTCCGACACCTGAAAGCACCACCATAAAAGTCGGGTATCAAAGAAACCATTATGGTCATAAACCAGAAATTCAGCACTTAGGAATGAGTGACAAGGAAAAGGCCAGCGTAGCAGAGAACCTAGAAAGGGGTGTGCCCATGAAAACCATTCTAAAGCGAATAAGAACATCTGTGGCATCCAAGCTGAGGCCAGTGCACTTGGCAGAGTGCTCAACCCTGCATAACATCAAACGGCAGTTTAACATTGCTGCTCCTGAACGTTGTCACACTAATGACGCTGTCAGTGTAGACATGTGGGTGCTTGTGATGAAAGAAAAAGGTGAAATACTTGTCCGCCTGTACAAGGCACAAGGTGCAGTGGACCCAAGTGGTACATTTTCTTCAGCAGACTTTGCTCTTGTTCTGATGACAGAGCCTCAGAAGGAGCTACTAGAAAAATTGGGCCCTGCAGGGACTGTATGTCTTGACTCCACACATGGTACTATAGAGTACCTGTTTGACCTGACCACACTTCTGGTGCTAGATAAAGTAGCATCAGTTGTAGCTATAGCTTATTTCATCTGCAACCAGATGAACGAGCAAACTTTGACAGCATTCTTCAAATATCTGGAGTCGGCCATGGCCAAAAAAGTGGCCGCTAAGACATTGATATCTGATGATGCCTCGCAATTCTACAAAGCATGGTTTAGGGTCATGGGTGCCGCAAAACAGAAACTTCTCTGTGCCTGGCATGTGGATAACAATTGGCGTAAGAAGACACACGAGTGTGTAGAGAGACAGCTAAGGCCACATGTTTACCATAGTGTGTGGCTACTCTTAGAGTTCCTCGCGGAAAAGGCATTTGAAGATTATTTTAAGCAATTCCTTTCTAGTGAGGAAGAAAAACTGAGGGACTTCCTCAAGTACTTCAAAGACCACTATGCAGTTAGGCCGCAAGAGTGGGCCTATCGCTTTAGGACTAGAGCAGCTGTCAACACTAACATGCACCTTGAGAGCAAGCACAGGACGTTAAAGCATACTATGCTGGAGAGAAAACAGAATAAGCATGGTGACAAACTAATTTCTGCCCTCATGGACTTGACAAATCATTTTTTAATGAAAAGGGCTAGCCAGATGATGAAAGGGGCAAAGGGTAAGGAGCGGAGAACAATTTAGAAGAACCACAGGTCTGGCAGTGAAATGGCAGCTTGTGCCAAAATAAATGAAGATGGCATATGGACTGTTCCATCTCAGTCTATTAAAGGGCTCTCATACAAAGTGTCAAAAGTGAAAGATGGTGCTTGCTGTCCTTTGAGGTGCGAGGTGCAAGGAATGCGCAGTGTGTGTGCAAGCACAGTCACTGTGTGGTCATCGCTAATCCAACTAGCAGCAACAAGGCCCATGAGAGCTCACCCAAAGAAGCATGTGAGGCAAGTCGGGCATTTCACATTGTACGGAGTATAACAAAGCTGGAAGCAGCCAAAGCAGTGTCAAGCTCAACACTCTTAAGAGCAAAAATGGACTCAGTCAGACAGGCAATATCAGATGGTGAAGTCTCTGAGGGTGTGGCTGAGAAGGCAAACAATTTGTTTTAGCCAGTTTTCATGCTTGTGGAAAGTGAAAGTGACCCAAAAAGAAAGATGCCAGACCATTCAAATGAACCAGCCAACAAAAAAGTTGTGCACCTGTTAAGATTTCACTCTACAAAAAACCCTAGATTGTCGCAGCCATCATCTAGCCTTTCAACGCCCACTGAAGCTCAAAAGGAAGTCCTTAAATAACAGCTTAGGGACAGCAACATAAAAACTGAAGAGATAACCACGTCAGCAGGGCACGATTACTGGTAACAAGCCTCCAGTGCAGTTAGGAAGAGAGAAGTGGTGCAGTAGTGCTGTGCTGTCATGCCTTATAGAAGCAGGTTGAGGGCTCGCATATAAACAAATCATAACATGTGGTCTCTGATGATTAGCCCGTCTGTTTTTGTCTGTGGTGTGCAGCCATATGTCACAGCTGGATGGTATGTGTGTTAGAGCACGAGAGATGCCTCCATGCTTGTTGTATGAGCTGCTGGTAAGTGTTCTGTGAAAATAGGTACAGACCCAGAGGTTATCTCTGGTATGTGGCAGCTGTTGGATTGTAGTGTGTTAGAGCACGCCTCCATGCTTGTCATATGAGCCGCTGGTAAGTATGTCTGTACATAGGAAGCGCATTGGACGGTGTGTAGTGTTTCAGTGTGCAAAAGCCTCCAATGTGTTTTGCTACTTATAAATTTGTGTAAACACTCAGTAGCGCAGTAGTCATGATGTTGCACTGCTGAGCTCAAGCCTGCGGGTTCAATCCCAGCAAAGGTGGCTGCATTTCAGTGGTGGTGAAATGAAAAAAAAAAAAGCGTGTAGTTGAATTCAAGTGCACATCACAGAACCCAAGGTGGTCAAAATAATACTGAGTCCCGCACTGTGGCATGCCTCATAATTCGATCTAGATGTTGTGTTCCATGTGATGTTCTTTATTGCCCATTTGAATAAACTTTTATTTTTCAGATTACCAAAATAGAGGGTATATGCAGTGGTGTTGTGTGCAGTCTGGATAAGTTGCTCTGGTCATGTGCACTCAATGAAAACTTCTGCATATTTGGCTGCAGCAGACAGTGTCATAATGATAGTAAAGACTATGTAGAAAGCTTTAGGCCACTCTACATATCAGATCAGTTTTATATTGCATCCCTTATGGTGCTTATGGTGACAGAATAATAATTGGCAATGCTTCCTTACACATTTAATATTTTTCTTTTTTTCTTTTGGAAGAGCAACCTTGGAAGAATAATCTACAACAATGCTCCTACCTTCTCTTTCACTGTCTCCCCATTTCTTTTCTACACTTCAACTTCATTGTACGCACTATCTTATTCTCCTCTTCATCCTACATTGACGGTGTGGGAAAGTGAGCTAAGCGTGCATAAAGATTGCTGTGCAGAACTTAATTGCAGCACTGACGAAGACAAATCTTTGTCAAAAGGTTCATTACAGCTACATTCCCCCTCCAAACACTGTTTATCACTTCAAGCCTTCATATTCCTGTGAGCTTTTGTCTTGTTTAACAGTTGTAACAGTCATACTATTTATTACTATCAATAGCCAGCATACATTTAGCACTGCAAAGTGCTGTTTAGAAGACGTGTGAGTTTCTACTTCCCTTATGATAAACACTCCAGACATTCAGTCTCTAATTTATGAAAATCTTTCAAACATTGCCAGTGATGACCACCATATGGGTTAATGTCAGCATGGGACTGAGGCTTTCCCGCAAAAAGAACAGTTATGTTTTGCTCATATCATGTGACTGACAGTTTCTGCTGTAATTTTTGCACTTGTCAACTGCACTGTGAAGAGTTCGTTTCTGTGAATATGTGCTGGCCTGATTCTTCTTAATCACGCATTTCAGATCTTGTGCTGTGAGATGAGGAGGTGTAAAATAAAAACACCGTGTAGATTTCACAATGCCTTTAAGAAACCAAGCAAAGCTTGGAGATGAAGCATTACATGCAACTTGAACCAAGTGTCTGGACACAGCAAGTGAAAGTTGTTTTGTCATGAGTGAGGGTGTCGGCGTTACTTGTAACTGCCTTTAAATAAAAGTTTGTTTCAAAACAGTGGCTCAACTCTGTGTTCCCCCGGTAAAAAACAAAACCATTGAAATTTGCAATTCTCTTTTTAAACATAATTGACCAATATGAATAAAAAAAAACTTATGAATATGAAAAAAAATATGAATAAAAAAAAGATATAAGCTTGCCATACCATGGAAACACTTGAAACTCCTTTTGAGAAGCTTACTCATACGCGAACACATTATAGCAATTATTTTCAATCGTATACCCACAATTTGCTTCGTCACCATGTCAAGTTTCAAGGCAGATTTTTTTTTAGACTCCAGGAAGCCGTATGCTTAATTCTATCCATTGTTTACTGCATTGCATTTGATTTTCTATAACAAATAAAATCGAATTCTCCATTGATTGCACCGACGCTCACGTTATAATTATATGCTATTATTATTGACTAGTCTTTTATATATATTCTTGGAGGGTGGGGGCTGCACTGGTGGCGTTCTACGAATTTGCGCCGCGTGTTTGTGCGGGTAAACTTAAGCGCAGAATTTTTTTTTTCGCGTTATGAAAACAATGCACTGCAGGTATTTTAATTAATGCAACGAGTTGTATGAAATATCAGTCAAGGGGTTGGAAACGTCGCTATAGAGAATACCGACTATTTTCTTTTGCGTGTGTGTATTTGGAGTTGATGCAGTTTTTTTTATTTACTTATTTTGGCTACATTGCGCCAATTGCGCTTCCATAGAATAAAGAAACGCGCGCTTGCCGATTCGATCGCAAGGGGACAGCATATGGGGACAGCCTCATCAACATCAATATCAGCAGCAATGGCGGATTTGCGCATGCCGTGGCGCTTGCAAAGTTTTCAATAGTTTTCGCCTTTTAAGTGATTCTTTTGCTATTTTAACGTGTGGAGGTTCATTGTACGTCTGTTTTTTCAAGTTTGGCATGTGTTTTAACACATGTGAAGGTGTAGTCTTTTCTTCTTCAGCGGATATATATACAAGACCCCGTTCACCGTCTATCAGGTAAGATGTGTACGTATGCTACACGCAAGCGTAGTGCTTCATTAAGCCACAGTGCACTACAAAGTTAAGCATGACCGGTACACAAAATTCACAAGTTCGAAGTACTGCCAAGAACAACCATTGATTGGCGAAGTTCTCACAGGCGTTGCAGAAGTTGTTGGGCGCGGCAGTGCTGAACGTAGCGTTAGCGGCTTAAATCGTGTTTTTTTACTAGTAACAACGTGTCACTATTTCATATTATTGGCGGCGTCTCCAGGACACCAAATCGGTAACGGGGACACCAGAGCTAGAACCCGGACTGGTCCATGGGTTGGGGCTCGCCGAGGCTTGCGCGTGCTAGTAGTATATCTATGATGCCCGTAGGCTGTGTGTAAGTCGTACTTCCCGAATTTACTGACGCATTTTAAGATCAGCTGTCCGCTTTCGCAGACAAAAAAGCAGGAGTCAGGGTGGTCCGTGGGTTGGGGCAACATAACCTGCTTCCAGTTTCGATCCCTCCGCTACCCTTTGGGTACCCTGCCGCCACCTTGATTATAATCTAATGCTCTCCTGAGGCCTCTGTTTGCCGGTTACATGTGCCCTCCTGGAGCAGTACTTGTAAATGAATCCGATCTATCGTCGCAACGAAAAAAGCGCCCCGCGACTTCTACAACACCAGTCAGAACCTTGCCCATTGGTTTACCTATGTGTGGCCGCAAATACCTGAAACTCAATGCCAGTTCAACATATTTGTTGGCAAGGGTGTCAGGTCGTTGCTTTGTGTGGAATCGGCCTTTTCTCAATTCTTAAGAATTTAACTGGAATGCACCTGACCAGTGCTGCTCTGTGGTGCTTGCCACCAATCCCTTGGACAGGGAAGACATGAGTATCCCTGTGCATACACTTTATACGCAGTGGTGTGACCGCTTCCTTTGGGAAACTACCACGTTAGCGATATTGTGAGCGCAATGTGGCTTTCCTTCATCTTCCTCATCCGTACGTAGTGTGTAGCTTCTTCCTCGCCATAGCTCTAGCTTGGCAAGAATAAAGCGGTTCCTTAGAAGTGGTGAAGGTGCTGGGGTTCTGCATACCAAGGGCATATAAGGTAACAGTGCTTGTGCCTTTAATATGTCGCATTCGATCATTTTGAGACGTGGTGGTGTTCATGCGTTAGCACAATTCCAGGACATCCACAATGTAAGAGGTACATGATTCTCTAATTGTATACTCTCTCCAGGCCTTTCTCACAACCTCAGCACAAGTATTGGGAGCATAAAAAAACTGACAAAGCTGGTGCATGAATGTTGCCCGATCAGAAAGATCTGGCTCTTGGACCAAAGTCAATTTTTTTTTTACATTGTAGAGGCAGACGGGCATGCTGTAAAGTTTCTAAGAACTGTCCCACCATTGCTGACTCTGTTGTACATTTATCAAACCACTTGATTCTCACCAAGCTCAAGCTATGGTGACAAAGACGCGCCACATGCTTTACAGTCACATATTGCACTCGCAATACATCTGTTATGCCAGTTTGCCGAAATGAGCATGCACAGTAGTGACGAATTCACTATGCGTGCACAGGGATTTGCCTTTCCTGTCCTATGGGCTGTTGGCAAGCATCACAATGCTACACTCGTCAGGCACACCTCAGCTTTCAGTATGTTTACATTCGGTTGCATGAACATGGAGGGAGTGCGTTCGCTGTAATCAGTACCACACATTTTGCTAATGTAGGCTTGAGTGGCTTTCCCATGCCTCCACTAAATAGTCGGAATACTTCCATGTATGATAGAATGATGAGCATTTAACCTCCAGACATGCAGCAGTCTTTACACCACTGCAAGGCAGAAGCAGCCTTCTCACCATGTTCACGCTCAAATAAATCCCATTATTAAGGCATTTTATGGGCCTCCCAAACCGCCTGCACCACCTGAATGATGTCACTTGTTGTTGCACCTGGCTGTTCATTTCATTTGGCATCCTCTGTTTGCACATATTCGTTTCCAATACAAGAAAATTGCAGGGCTGGCTCGCAATCTTTTCTGTTTTCCTTATTTTTTTTATGGCCTTGTAAAACTGAGAAACGATAATGGAAAAAAGAAACAAAGGCTGCCTTCCTGTTCACCAGTGAAAGCATTGTTGCTTAGAAAGAGGCGCAGAAAAAGATGTATATGCATGTCGGACAGCCTGCACAAGGTTTTGTCTTTGTCTCTTCAAACATCGCGTACCTGCGTCAGTGGACTCGCTGTTCTGTAGCATTATCCCTGGCAGCGGAAGCACTGTCCCAGAGCTCCTAAAGAGTCATCGGAAGCACAGTGCTAAACCTTCATCCTTGAGTGAAGAACGTCACTGGACAGGACGAGAGATGACAAGGTGAGACTGATTGGGGCAATGTTGTGGTGATGGGTGCCACCTGGTTGAGCGCACAGTATGGTCCCCTGTCCTGAGAAAAGCTTTTCTGGGAGCTCTACACAGTGGAAAGGGGACCAGAGAAGTACAAGCGCACCAGGGGAGAAATGAAAGTCTCATTGTGAAGCATGGTACTGTCATTTCTGGTTGCTTCATGATGCAGTAATGATAGTCGCAGCACAATATTTTCAATTTATTCTGGCAACTCACGATATGCAAGTGAATGCTGCTTACTCTGATCATGTGGCTGCGTTTCAGTGCTTGGATATTTAAGGCCACGTTGCAAAATGCACAAGAGATTTATAATCGACTTCGTGTACACAGAAAATACAAGAACAGTTCTAATAGCACTGAAAAGACAGAGCATTCATGGCGTCGTTCAAGCTCAGTGTCCTTGAACGTGCACAAGAACTAGTCTAACTGATGTTATGACTGGCCTGTGTGGTCAACGATTTGTGTCGCGCCACCAAAGCAACAGCGAAAGGCTGGACCCTTTAGATATGCCGAGCCGCCTGCAACCGTTGGAAAACGCCTAGGAGGCCCCAATAGCAATAAGACCTTATCATTTTTGCAGGCATTTTCGCCAGCTTACCCACGGCTTGCACAACACCCTGATGTCTGCTTAGTCTCCACAGTGTTGTCTCCCTTCAGCAAGTGGGACGATTAAGCTTTGTGTGTGCATTCGTTCTTTCTCTGCGTCCTCGGCAGGGAAGATGCCAGCGTTGTGTGCGTGTGCGCATGTCAGTGCCTTTCCTTCTACTGAGCCAGTGGGGGTTAGAAAATTCGTTGAACACTTGCATGTATCGAGCGGCAGCTGCCAGCGTGCAGAGTGTTTTCTCTCTCCTTTTCTTGAGCGAGGGTATTCCAAACACTATAAAGGATGTCTTCGCTAATGGACTTCAGCCTTCAGTTTTTGAGCAAACTAGCATGTCTGTCGCTCACCATCGGGAAACTTGCAGAGTTGACCACTCCGTAACAATGTGAAGTAAACATTCATTGCTACTCGTTGAATTGTTGCCGTATCTCCTGCCTGGCCCCCTCGGCACTCATGAGCCGCTGCAAAATGCAGTCAGCGGCACGATCCGACAACCAATGGTAAGCTCCAGACCACCAAGCCCACGCTACTTCCACAGTCTTGGGTTCCCATCTTTAATACGGAGCAGCAGCAAAAAAAGAATTGACATCTGTGAATAAGGTATGCGGATGTGGGCTGCTTCCCTTGAACATAGGAGGCAAATGCCTTCAGGAAGTTCAGTTGCACTTTGTTATATGAAAAGGCGTCTCACCAAGATTGGAAGTTGCAAACCGACAAGTGCAGTGCATAGATCACACACTAACAATCCTGTCTCCAAATTATCAAAATTATGCACAGTGGGAAAACAACTGAAATTTTAAACAAAAGCCATCATGGTCTCAACGAAGCCCTGCTTCAGCCAGAGTCAAAGTTACATGCACAAATGTCTCTATGTAAAACGTGCTGCCTGCAATATCACCAACCATGGCACGTGACTTTTGTAAGCCAACCAATGTTAAATGCCATCCCTGGATGTGTGCCCCACAGCAAAAAAGGAAGAGAAGAAAAAAAGGAAAGAAAAGACGGCTCGTCATGCGAGTGTGACGTGAACCCTTGGCTCCGTCATGGGGGAAGATGAAGAAGGAAGATCACTTGGAGGCAAAGGGGTTGAGTGCCGTCACTTTTAGCACTCGCCTCCTGGCAGCGTGACAATGCAACATTTCAATTTCCTCCATTTCCTTTAATAATGAACTAATTAGAAATATTTGTTTGAGGAAATGCTCCCTTGACGGCATCTTACAACTTCTAATGTACCTATAACTAAAATTTGCCATGGTGCTTAATGAGAGGGGCTTTTCAGCCCAAATTAGATCCTGCAGACTATAGTACAGTATGGAAAATATGGTACATGGAACTGTAAAATTTAATTTTCCACAGCAATTTCTATCTGTGCAGTTGGAGTTGGCTTTGTCATAGCATAGATATGAGGACCGTGAAACAACCTTTGTTCCCTAAAGATCCTGTCCTGTAGTATATTTGAGCATTTACATAAAGGCATGGAGACCCTCAGTGTGTTGCAATCTAAGTGGCAGCATATAGGTGGTGTGTGCTGCCTGTAGAGATGCCACTGTAAGCCATCTATGTATTGGCGGATTTCTGAATTGTGGATGGGAGAAGGCTCATGGCTGTTCTGCCTTTGCACCAAGCACTGCAGAGCACAGTGCTACAATTTTCTGTTTGTGTAGTTCGAAGAAAATTATTCCTGCAGTGGCAGTCACTACACAGAAAATGCACCCTACGAGAGTGGACAGAGTTCCAATGTGACTGTGGTTTGAAATGGTCCAGCCCCTGTGTATACAAGCACCGATTTTCCCAGACAAGTGTGACAGTGCCTGGCTTTGAATGCAGTGTGCTGCTTCATAAATATTGCAGTTGCCCAGCACTAAGCTGCCTGGATTATGTGGTTGCCATAATGACTTCTCTGTACCCGTGGGACAAATATTTGCACTCGAAATAGCGACAGCAGCCATGCATTTCCTGCTGACATAGAATTAGGTTCCACAATGTCATCTGATGTATGCACATGCTGTGATGTGGTTGGTGTGGCCATGCTCTTTTTTCCTCCCTTCAAGTATGCTGGTAAACTGCCACTAGTTACAGATGTCCGCAAGGAGTGCACACTGTGTGAGTGCTGCACATAATTTGAAATTACGATCACCACAGTGATGATAAAGGACACATTGAAAGGTAATCTGACAACACTTATCAAGACTGTCTACAAGTTTTCTGTGAGAGATTTCCTCAGGGTTGACAAAAACCATCTTAGGGACCATTTAATGGGGTGTTACCGCCCACATTATGAGATGGAAGAAAAGGAAGCCATTAGGATTTCTCTGGTGGTGCAAGGTGCTCAAATAGATGGCTTTGAATTGCAGTAGACATAAATATTATCATTCTTTCTGTCTGGGCACATAACTTCTTTGCCAACCTCTCTGTCATCTCTGTAGCACATTAATTTAGGATAGTAACTCCACTCTGACGCAGGAGATGAAAGTGCATGCCAGACATGCTGACCACACTGACTTGGAGAGTGCCACTTTCTTAAATGTGGCAAAAGTCTGTGTTTTGGGCGAAATAAGAGCTCATAGGCAATTTTTATCTGTGATAAACAGAAATATGTGCTGCCAGTGGTCAGACGTCATTGAGGTCGAGCTTCTCAAGCAAGTAGATGCCATCGAGAAGACCAAAGAAGCCAGTGATTAGCCATTATGCGCAGCAGCTTCAGATGGCAAAGTCCAGCTGGGGTTTCTCTGCACAAGGTCACCAAGTGGCATTCCTAAGTAACAGATATTTTTTACCCTAAACTGCTACCCTAGAGTGGCTGGAACATGCACCGTTCGTTCCAAGCATGCAGCTGTTAGCAAAGCTTAGTTTAGTCAATTATTGAGGCTTAAGATGGTTTTAATGAATGTACATTAGGAAACAATTGCAAAAGAATGTAAAAAAAATTTGAATTGTGTTGACTCTTTGGTGGCATACTGTTGCTATTCCTGAAGTTACGTCCTCAAATGACTTATGCTCCAGGTATTTGAGTAAAAACTATGGGTGTGGAAATATCAATTTTTTAATTTCAAAGCTAATTCGAATAATGAAACCTAAGTGCAAAGCGAATATTTTTCGAATATGAATACTATTGGTATTGCAAAAATACATTTCTTTTCACCAACCAGAGGTGCAAAATAGTTATACTACATAGACTGCATAGCAAATAATGTACAGGGATATTATGTTTCGTGGTTAACAAAATTCTCTAATACAACACTTTTGTTTGACAATGTCATAATTGTAGTTACTTAATGTTTCATGAAGCAAGGACAACAGCTCAACATGTTCGAAGAGCAATGACACCTAGTGCATGTCACCATCGATTCAGACATCAAAAAGAGCTGCTTAAGTGTCTGGTATCAGCAGGTCGCTCTTCGCAAGCCGAGCCAACAGTGGGCACCACGCTTACACCATCGCTCAAACGGATCTTCTTTTTGGACCAAAATGTCATCATGCAAATATCTTTGAACCTGCGATTGTGGTAGTGAAAATTTCTGCCACGAGTGAAAATTTCTGCTGGTTGATAAGCTCATCAGAGTCTTTCCACAGTGCTGATGTGGAAGTGGCCCGTTCAGAAGCTTTTGTTGTTGAATGCATACTTCGGTTCCTTGGTAATGAAATTACCCTTCCTTTCTCTAAATCCAAGGGCGAGATCTCGCATTCTGAATGTTTGCTTGCGCTCTCACTATTCGCCTTCACTGTGCTTTCGTCAGCGGTCGTCTGCTTGGTGAAGCGGGAGCGCCAATTGAACACTGCCTACTCACTGATGTAGGAGGTGAAGCAAACATTCAGAAAGTTAGAAGCTGGCGCAATTTCATCCCAGGTTGTTAATCCAGTTTGACATTGAAGCATCCTGGTAGTATTAAAGTACTTTAGAATGAGGTTCCAGAAGCATTGCCAAGTTTGCCACTTGGTGAAATTTGTAGTTTCGAACAATTTAGGCTCTTGGCGAGATTAGCAGTGAACACAGAGGTTTTCACATGGCGATTGGTGTTGTCCAAATGCATGAAGAGGTCACAGTATAGGTACTTAAGCTAGTGTCGAATAACCATAAGCACCCGCAGGGGCCCCGTGACAGTGTCTCCTTTAACTTCAGATATGCTTCACTGCATGATGATAAATATGCTTCGCCGCATAACACGACTCTGCTGCAGCAAAGGTGACTTAAACCGACAACAGCCAAGAAGGTGCAAATAGCACTGCACTGCCAGGTTCTTGCTGTTGGCCTTATTTTTCTTCTTTTCACAGTGTCCTTACTGTAAGTGCACTCCAGAGTTACAATGCAGGAATATGCATGTGTGCACAAGCTTTCTTTCAAGAGTAACTCACGATCATAAGTTACGTCATCATGGTTTCGTACTATGTTACGGCATCATAAGCGAGACATAATAAAGGGGGCCTCAAAGGCTGCGGGAGAGACTAATCTTTTGTGCGAGATTGTGCTATCCTTGCTTCACGCAGTGCAATATTATACGACTCTCATGTGTATGGTGGCATTGTCGATTATGAATGTTTCCTTACTGCGTTAAAAAAATGTGTAGTGCATCTTTCAGATAATAATGGCATTATAGCTTCAGAGTTGTTCCAAGTTTTGGGGACTTGTTCACTAAAAGTACATTATTAGAAAAGCTTTAGAATGTCTAGGTCATAATTGCATTTGAAGAACTGTAAGTCTTCCTATACATAGCAATTAGTAGCTTACTGTGCGATGTTGAAGGTGGTTTTTATTCATAGGCCCTACGCAGAGAGCAGCAACACAATGCCTGGCATGTGACCAGGGTTCGTAACAGTGTTTGCATTTCCAGTGCTCGTAACTGATTCAAGTATTAATGCATAAATTTGCTTTATGAATTCTTTGTAGACAGAAGGTGCTTGAATATTGGTTGCATGAAATGCGCCAATACACACTGTATACGTATAGGGTGTCTTTTATTACCATACAGATTTTCTTGTTTTCAAGTTATGAGCGCGGAAAATGTGGCATTCTTGCAGAGGAATTCCTCTAATGCACTCTCATTTCTTACAAATCTTTAAAGTTGCACCTAATTCAAGATATTCATCATTGAATTTCACTGGTAAATCGAGGTAATATTGGAACTGAGTGTGCTGGGAGTGCAGAAAAGAAGGTCCCGCTATCTCATCAGATGGAAACATCTTGGCCAGTCATTGTAGCTGCTGATACGACACACTTTGCCTGGCAAGCATGTGCGTCAGTGTGCCATGTCAGGCTATCATTTAAACTTTGTCCCACACTTCTTGACAGGGCACTGCCGCCTGATGTGGAGGAGGATGCACCAAGTTTTGATTATAATGAATATCTCAAAATAAGTGCAATTTTCGAGATTTAGAAAAAGAAAGGGTGTGCGTTCACATGCGACTGCCTCCAAATATGCCATTTAGAAGGCTGCCGCCAAGTTACTAATAAAGAAGCGACTGAATTTTTCAAAATTAATTTTCTGAAACTCGCATTATTAGCATAGTGTGTCCACCTCACCTAGAAACTCCTTTGCAAAAACGCCGGGCTCTCCGTGCTCAAAACTTTTTGCTAAATATCTGCATGGTTAAAAAAAAGTAGATATGCACAATTGTTTATGCATGAAAGTAGTACACTATCACTTTTCAAGATTTTTGCCCTTCTATGCAACACCAGAAAAATTGGAAATAGAAGCTTCAGGTGACCTATCTGATTTGTTGCAAGTTGCATGGCCATATTATTGTTTTAATTTTTCGCTATTACCTTTTACTGTGATGTCGCCACTGCAGCAGCTCGATCTCGATGGCTGTGGCTTTTCATTCCAGGTCACAAAGCTGCACCCAGGTAGAGGCAGATTCCAAAAATGCTTGTGTACTTAAGTATAGCTGCACATTACAGAATCCGAGGCCCTCAACAATCATCCCTAGCTCACGAGTTCCTTATATTTTATTGGGATTGAAGAGCAACGTTTGTGCTATATCCCTCTATTTCAGACGAAATAATGTGCATGCAAAATTATATCTTCATTACTTTACACCATAGTACCAATATCTGTCGTGCGTTGATTTTTGATGTCTTTGCATTTGCTATAGCAAGGATTTTTAAACATCAGCCACAAAAGAAAAAATGAATGGTCAAAGAACCAAGAAATGGTGTGTAGCAGCTCCCTTCTTTCTTTAATTGGTGGCAAGTTTTGCACTCGTTGTGTACTTCAATAGAAGTGTTACCTTCCTGCTTTGGAACTTTGTGGTTTTGTTCTGCCAGCTGCTTGACCAAAACAAGCAAAATGTACTTCGGATATTCCACAATTCTGTATGCATTTGGTACAATAAAATTTGTTTCAAGAATGGACAAATGCAGTGATGGTTGTATTGAAAACTGCAACATGCTGATTTTAGTTTCATGCTTCATTAATTTTCTCAGAGCCCCAAAGAAAGCATGCGAGGTTTGAAAATATATCATGCGACGAAGTGCTGGCCTGCCATGATATTAGTGCACTCGGTCTAGAGAACTGATTGATGCTGCACATACATTGAACATGGTGGCCATGACCATCCCTCATGAATTGGCATTCCCTGCCTAAACCACCTCACCAACACAGCCTGTTAACAGCAAGAAAGCTGTCGAGGCTTCCAAGAATTTCTATGCACTATAAGTATCGCCCTACTGAAATTACTCCATTTGTTTGCTGACAATTGTCTTGACAAAAGTGAAAGCCGAATCAGTTGTGTTCGATCAGTTTTATTTACATACAACCTATTATAATGTGGACCTTTCTTCCCCTCTTCAACTGTTCCACAGCTGCTGCTGCCATCTTGCATGCCACATCGAGGAGGGGGCGGGGGCAATGTACATGGCAGGTGCATGGGAGGATTTTCCAAGGAACTCTGGAAAGCTGTAATCAAATTGTGGGCAAAGTTTAAAAAGTCTTAAATACAAAAAGGGTGAAGAGTATTGTAACCTTGTACATGATCACACCACATGTTTCAGCTGCAGCTGTAAGTACCTTGTCTCAACCAAGCTACAGTTCTTGCAATGTTCCACTTTGTGATACTCAGTATGAATTGATAAGACTAGCTGCTATTCTAGTGGTTGTGCAGGCCACAAGGGAACAGTGCCTGGCCTTTGTGCTCGTATGTGTAAATTTCTCTCTTTCGGTCTCGCCCAAGTCACACCAAAATGTTATCCACAAGTGTCGTGCCAAAAAGGCCTGGCAACATCTCGTATTGAGCCGTTTGACCCATTTTATTGCACTGATGCACACGGTGCAACCAAATGTAGGAAATGACATCGCCTAGGTGATTAGTAAATTACCCTTCTAAAATACCACAAGAGCAACTTTGCTGTGGCAAGAGCCTTAGCAAAAACATAAGAGACACAAAAATGAAGGAAAAGCGACACCTTCAAGTTCCCGCACCAACTCACCGTGACAAGCACAGATTTTGACAGTGTCTGCTTAAGCTTAGTTATTTGGAGATACATGCAGTTGAATGCTTTTACGAGCATTGAGATGCCCCACTATGCTAGCTTGCCTTTTATGGCTATAGAAAGTTGTATACTGCCACAAGTCTGCCTATTCCGATTAGAATCTATATTGAAGCTGCTTTGAGCAACAGGTGGTGTTCTATTTCAGCGCTAATGATACATTGAGAGTAGTGTGCCTGGAAGGAATAGAAAAAAGCATTGCAGAAGCTGCAGTACTTTGTGCTCGCTGAATGATCACACGAGAAGGTAAAGATGCCATCAGAAAGCATCTTTCGTATGGAGTCTCTTTAAAAGAAAAACACTACAACTAGACATGGTGACAGTTGTGGGCAAACTAAAATATAATGATAGTTCAAGGTGTGGTATGGCATGTTTATGCTATTTCTAAAAAAATAAACATGGCAAGTGTGTCCATGCCAACAATTGACACAGGATGTGCAGATGCAAAACTGCAATACAGCACCACGCCGTCAAAACGACAGTATGCAAGTGGTGGTCCAGCATCAAAACTTCGATGTCCCTACACTGCAACACTGGGAGGCCATGCTGCGTGACAGAAGCCTGGGTGGCCAGCAGACACTGCTCTGTCGGGCACAGGACGTGGCAGCAACTATTTCTCCTAAGGATTCAATGAACGGATTTCTCTACCTCACCCACCATGCGACGCACCATGTGAGGGAATGACAGTGCCACTACTCTCACAGGATATGGATGGTGCACAACACCACCTTGAGCATCGGAGCGCACGTCTGCCTGTGAGCTCTGTGTACTACAAACACAAGTGGTGCATGCAAGGTAACATTTAACACATCACTGCCAAATGTCATCAATGAACAGAAGCAGCAAAGAAAGCTGCTTACATAATTTTCACAGTGTCGGAACTGCATATTTTTTACATCCTGTCTGCATGCCGCATTGTTCATCACTGCTAAAAAGTGCATAGTTGCATGGTACTTTTTTTCGATTTTGTGCACTTTCTTTTGTCTTGAAAAAATAAAGCAGATGTCTCTCAATGAGCCGTAAGTACTAAAGTTGCTCAAAAGGGTAGTTTACTGAATTGATTGCATTTGAGTACTGCAGGCCTAGTTTCTTTCGGTCTTTCTCTTTTAAAGCCTCGGCACAAGTTAGCTGAAACACCCTGTATACTGGACAGCTTGCCTGGCTGCCCGCACCACCGAGGCGGGGTATCTTACGTTTTTGTGGTGCACTTGTCGCCGTCTCGTAGCACCGGTCGTCCATCCTTATCGCGCACACGCCAGCGTCGTCTGGTGTTCCAATTGGCTGCAGCAAAGCGGACAGCTCTGGCGGGCAGGAAAAAAAGTGGTCCGCGAGCGATCGGGCTTGCTGCCTCGTTTAACGCCTGCTTTTATCCGCCTGGCCAAGAGCTTTGCCCGGTTTAGCCGCTCCGTCTTCAGTGTGAACGTGCCTTTAGAGTAAAAAATCAACAGCTTACGCTTCCACATTTTTTGCTTGGTAGCTACATTCAATTTGCTTGCTCCTCGTCTTTTAGATGTCTAGGCTCCTCGCATTTTAACGTGGCTGAATAGTGCACAAATCAGAAACGAGAGTTTCTGTGGCCTAGCCTTCTCACACTTGCAAGGATACCATCCAAAATTGACCTATTTTTCTTATGAGGTGCCCACTGATTATGAGGATGCTGACATCGAAGGATCTCGAGTGGTTCTCTAGCATTTTGGTGACAAACGGAATACAGTAAATGCCGAGCTACAACTGGCTTGATATCTGTCAGCACCAATGAACGCAGTAGTTAGTATTCTCACTAAATTGATAATCCAGCCCAACAGCAGATGGACACCAGTGGTTTGAATCCCCCGTGTTGGCAAATTTAACTGGCTGAAATCAAGCATTTAAAAGACACGCACTTAGTTCCATCCCTTCAATCTGTGAGCATAATGAAGATCAAAGGTCAGGTTATGTGGCTGCAGCACCTTCTGTTCATGCAGCATACCTTGTGTGCAAGCCACATCTATTTACAACAGAAACAGCGCTTTTCCACCCGTGAGCAAATGTTTGGAGTTAAAATATGGTAGAATTTTTTATCCAGCCAACGCGTGCACGCTGAAATCCAAGTGGTACAGCCAATATGTGCCTGTTTAATCACTGCAATGCATTGAGACGCTTCCGACAACGCACGGCTGTACCAGAAAAGGTTTTAATTTTTTTCACTAATGCTATGTACTTATGAACTTTTATGAATGTACCTGCAGCTTTCGCAGGCTTTCGAGTAGCTCGAGCGTAAAGTGGCCTGTGTGTTATTGCTATTCAGCCGGAGTGCAATAGGAGCCAGTCAAATGAGTAAAACATGAAGTCAATGTGCACACAAAGACTACATGTACCCTTGCATGACTTCGTGCTACAGGTAGCTAACAGCTTCCAATTCACAGTTCTTGTAATATGCTTGTGGCAGCCATCTACAGTGATCTATTTGATTTAACGGGGATGTGTATATTGGCTGAAAAAGAGAAAATATGCTAGGAAATATATTAACACCGATGGATGCAATATATCCTTTCCGGTAGAGTTTTGCACAGAAAAGTTAGCAGATCCCATGCATATGTGAAAATCGGTTATAAGTGAAGCCTTTGTAATGTTCAGTAAAATGCAACCACTCGTTCACTTCTATAACTCTGCACACAATGCATGACCTGGTCTCGTTTAGTTCATTTTTGTCCATACTAGGTTGCTTTCGATGCTGACTTTCCAACTTCTCTGTGGCTGACTTCTTAAATTTCCTGTTGTATACTTAATTTCTTGCCTCTTGTTCTACGTGTCTACCCAGTGGTACATGTTGAGCTGCACTTAACAGGTAATCCAAGTTGCCATTTGGACACATGCCAAGCAGCACGTATCCAGTGCCATACACAGTGACCAATATTGGCAGGACTGCAGCAGCCACCACCCACTAAGCAAGGAAGAGGCAAAGAGGGTTTCGTTTTAAGAACCGCTCATTGAAGTTATTCAATCAATCAATCAAAAATATGTAGCAGCTTGCATATGTAGGAATGCGATTTATTCGCGATGCTAATAATTTGATCACCTGTTTTGGTAGCTGTGGGCACGAGAAATTTAGACACCTAACCGCACCAAAATTCAGCTATTATGAAAACGCGGAATTTCGATCAAAAGAGTCCATTTGCCGCTGTGGTGGTTTGAAGGACGGCGACAGAATAAACCAAACATTGTAGAAAGGGAAGTAAACAATCTGCGCAACCGCTCTATCGCGTGTTTGACAAAGAAATTGACGAAAAAATTTGCTTAACGTGATTCAGAAACATGTCTACACAGGAACGTTCAATGGTAGAAATTACACTTCACCGCTACAGAGTAGCGAAGTTGCCCTGAATAGTGGGACCAATATTTTCCGACCGCCCAACAAAGGGTGAAGTGCGCACAGTATGTACGGCAACACTTGCTTTGTTCACCGCAGTAATGCCACCCTGTAATGGAGACAACTACGACAAACGGTCCGCATTTCTTCAGCAGCGAGGAAAAGTGAAACATTTTTTTACCGAGTCAGAAATAAGCCAAGCGTGTTCCTGACGGTATGTAACGGCAAGCCGCTGGAAAAAAGGGGTCCATACCTCGGGGTTCAAATTCCGCAGACACGACATGCGCTTCAGCGTAGCCGTCAATTTGCGGTTGAGCAAGCGACGTTTTTGCATTTTCTGTTCCGCATCAGCATCTTCTAGCCAGCGAGAGAGCACCTTGAAAGCCAGCACGACGGGCGCCGTCTCGCTGAACAATCAAGGCCTAAAATTTAAAAGAAAACACAACTATTAGCGCTTATTGTTTCAAATTCTGTGATTTCAGTAGACTTACCTTGATGTTGTTGCATATTTCTTGTAGATCCATGTTGCTTTCACGGTCATTTCCGCCAACATAAAGAACGGCGAAATCGACACGCTCGAAGCGCATCCTGGAGACAGCCCAGGCCAGCCACACTGAATTGTAGCCAGCAAAACTGAATGTGCAGTCTTTAATAGACTCAATTAGGCGCAGGCGCGACCTATTAAAGAATTTAACCTGACTCGCCGACAATGACGCCGCGCAAGGACGGCATGAGTGAACACGATCCAGCGAGGCGTAACAAGACCACGCGAACGAACCTACGTGAGCCGGCAGAAACCACAGGGATTTAGCAGCAGCACCTAGCAGCGTCTTTCCCTAGGCTTACAAGTACCTATCTGGGGGCAGGGAGTACGGCACTGGCACACGTCACATCCGGTTTGCCTCTAAACCGGGTACAGCCGGCCTGCGGGGATACGCTTCTGTCATCACACCTCCCCTATCTAGACACCATACCTAGGATCAGGTCACGTGAGGGATTTTTGTACGACAATTAGACGCACGCCTTTTCGGGGCTGCATGGCGACGACGAAATCATAAGTTTTTGTGCATGCTTTGAGCTTTCCTCTGTTTTTATTTGCTGTTTTTTTTGCATTTAGATAGTATTTGGGCGTGCGGATGCTCCTGTGTCGAGGCTTCAGCGACTTCGTTCGTAGCTAAGTACTCTTTTTTCTTCTTATTAGCTGATGTTTTTGAAGTGTCTTATTTTGCATGGAGCAGGAGCGCAAATTTTGAATTCGTGGTAAGCGTGGTAAACGTACCGGCTTTGTCTAGGTCTGGCGGTTTCCCTCGTTAGGCCTAGGTGCTAGGCGAGACCTATTTGATAGGCCTATTTAACCATCTCAGCTGGCTCTTCGAAGTGATTTGGCGGACGTGCTCGATGAGCCTAAGGACGTAGGCCTAGCGATGAAACCAAAGAAAGGGAAGGCCGCGGGGGACGCGGAGCAAGTGCAGTGCGACGAGTGCCTGCGCTGGTGCTCCCTCGACGAGACCAGTTTCCAGAGCTTAGCAGACGCGGAGGAGTCTAGCTTTACGTGCAGGCTGTGCGAAGGGGTCAGGGAAGCAGTCCAAAAACTGGAAGGAAATTGGACAGCCAAGTTCGAGGAACTGAAAGCAGACCTGAGGGAGGAGCGGGAGAGGCGGTTAGCTTTGCAGGCAAAAGTCGCCGAGTTGGTCAAGGTGGAAGCGGTGCAGGCCGCGCAAATAGTAAGAACCGTGGCCGAGATTGGAGAAGAGAAGGAAAGGAGAGCAGAACTGCATAGGCGTCTCGATGCGCTTGAGACGCGCGCAGTGGAGAATGATGGGTCGGGACACCAAGCCGGAGGCAAAAGCACAGAAAGTAGGGTAGACCCTACATGCGAAGTCGGGGGCAGGGTGGCAGAGCAAGCGGTAGTCAGCTCGCCGCCGGTGAATCGGCGTAGTTATAGCGAAGCAGCGCAACACGCCCCGCGGGAGGCGACGCTGCAGCCACAGGGGCGCCAGCGAGCGCGAGGAGAGGAGGGGAACAAGCTAACCCCAAGGAATGAGCTCATAGTCAATGATAAGCACAACCTGGAATTTAGGAGGGAGGGAAAGAATGCCCTAGTACTTATCGGTGGTGATTCAAATATGAGGAGGTGCAAAAGAGCTATAATGGAGCGTGCAAAGGGTGATAAGCGGGTAGCAGTCGGGACGTTCCCAGGCAGGACAATGGACGCAGTACTGAGAGAAACAAAAAGCGAGCTTTCTGAGAATGTTGCAGAGCGCAATTTGGTGGTGGTAGCGGCGGGGCTAAATGATGTGTTGAATGGTGAAGCTGCAAAAGTAGTGGAAAGATTAGCGGAGGGAGTTGACGATTTAAGGGCGATAGCACAGCAAGTCCAGATCGTGGTATGCACAGTACCGGAGGTGCAAGGAAGGAACGGAGCAATTGCCAAGGACGTTGTGGCTGTAAATTGTGAAATAAGAAAGCTAAGCCAGGAGAAAGGATTTGAAGTGGCAGACATAAACAGAGAAGTGCATAGAGCAGGCTTTGGCGGAGGCTTTACACGAGATGGCATCCACTTTAATGGAAGGCTAGGAGCCGCGATCGGCTGGCGCCTGGTGGGTCGGGCAGTAGCTTTTTTAGGGGGTCCACTGCGCCTCAGGGCGTAGGGGTAGGCAGAAACAGTGTAGAAAGTGCAACAATAGAGGCTGACGCCAATAAAATGGCCACTAGGAGTCTCAGGAAGAAAACTACGAAGAAATTTAACACCAGGATCAGGTACATAAACATTAAGGCGGTAGAAAGAGAGCGAGGTGGTAAGAAATAGAACAGCAGTTAAAGGACGAAGAAGTAGGTGTATACGCGCTATGCGAAACTCATCTCAGGGATCTAGAAGACCCAGCGTTTATTGAAGGCTACGTCTGGGAAGGGAGCAATAGAACAACGGGGAGGAAGGGAGGAGGAATAGGTATGCTCATACGCCAAGGAACAAATTGGCAAAGAATAAAGTTAACTTGCAAAGAACATGTCTGGGTATCAGGTACAATTGCCGGTAAAAAGGCATGGCTAGGAGTAGTTTATTTAGGGACAGGGGACAAATGCAGTCAAGAGAACAAAGATCTAGTGAAGTGTCTCGATGACGATATAAAGGAGTTTGGAGAAGGTGCCGAAATTTGTCTGCTGGGTGACATGAATGACAACATAGAGGATCTGGATGGATACACAGATTGTAATGGAAAGTTGATGCTAGACTTCTGTGAACGACACAACCCTATAGTTATAGTAAATAGAGAAACTAAGTGTGAGGGACAAATCACGTGGGAGTCCCGTAACAGACAAACGACCATTGACTACTGCTTAACGTCGCAGGGATTGTATAGTAAGCTAGCAATAATGGAAATAGACGAAGAGGGGAAGTACAGCCTCGGAAGTGATCATAAGCGTATTAGTCTACAGTTGGGAGCCCTACTCAAAAGATAAATGCAGGGAAGCCAAAAAGAGTACGCAAAATTAAGTGACGCGCAAATAGCGCAAATAGCGGCTGGCATAGAGGAAGCATTAAAGAAACATCTCATGGAAAGGTGGGATTATAATCAGTTAGAACTACTCATTAGTACAAAAATAAAAGAGGTAAAAGGAGTAAACCACTGGAGAGGAAAGGGGAAGCCATGAAGTTGGTGGAATAAGGAAATTAGAGAGGCCATCGAACAACGACGGTGGGCATCTCGGGAACACAGAGAAGCAAAGAGGGAGCAGTTATCTGAAGAGGAAATAGGCCAGAAATGGGAATATTGTCGACAAAAGAAACAAGAAGTGCAGGTCCTTGTCCAGGCTAAAATAAAGCAGTCCTCTGATCGCTGGCTGGCTGAAGTTCGCGATGCAACTAAAGGGGGGTCTAGAAAATTCTGGAACCATATAAGCTGGCTGGGTAAAGCTAATCACAGAAAAGAGAAATAGATTCACGATGCCGAAGGAAATTGTTTAGAGGGAGATGACGCTGTGAACTACATTGGTTCAGTTATAGCAGAGTCATTTAGGAAAGACGATAGGGTCATCGCCCGAAGTGAGGGAGCAGCACAGAATAGCATATTTTTTTATTTATTTACAAATACTGCAGGCCCTATTCGGGCCCAAGCAGGAGTGGTTACATCACTAGTAACAAACAAGGCTGGAAATAATAAAAAAGTAGAATACAGAACAACAATAAAGATATATAAATATAATATACAGGAACATCAGCCATTGAAATTCAGACTTATCAACATAAATACGATATAGGAACAACAGTTGTAGTTTGCAACTCAACAAGTATTGACAAACCATGTACACACAACAGGTCACTCAATTCAGCATTTTCACCTAATTTTGTTACAAAACACAGACAATGATTAATTAATTTCTTTCCCTATGTGCATGCTATTAATCAAAAGAAAAACCATTCACAAGATGAACGAAAGATTGTGTGGTATTAGCGCTAACTATTCCTTGTGGTAATTTATTCCACAATGAAATAGCATGAGGAAACAGGGAATATTGATGCATGCTAAGGTGACTGAATGGTTGCCTAATTGTTTTGTTGTGTTTTGTACGGGCAAAGCGTATTGACGGCTCGGTTATGTGACGTTCACGCTGTATGTTAAAGTGACCATGGTAAAGCTGATAGATAAATTTTAATCTGGATACCATTCTGCGATGATAGAGTTTTTTCACCTTCGCTTTATCGCGAAGAACTGATACGCTCGAGAAGCGCGAATAGGTAGAATAGATGAACCTCAAGGCCATGTTCTGCACCCTTTCTATTTTTTTTAAATTAAATATTGCTGATACGGACTCCAGATTAGGTCCGCATATTCTAATTTTGGCCTAATGAGAGCTTTGTATGCTGTTAACTTTACAGCAGGTGACGCATGACGTAGTTTTCGTTTTAAAAATGCCAGCTTTTTCAGTGCGTTACTGCAAACATTATCTATATGGGGTTCCCAACTCAAATTACTTGTGAGTGTAACACCCAAATACTTCACCTGGTTAGCTTTTTTTAATATAAGCATTTTTAATGGTGTAAGCAAATTGTAAAGGTTCCTTTTTGTTACTAAATGTTATGCTTGCCGTTTTCGAAGTATTGAGTTTCAAGCCCCATTTATCACACCATGCACTGATTGAATGCAATGCATCATTTAGTCTGACTTGATCAGCGTGTTGATTTATGCTGGAATAAAGGAAACAATCGTCCGCAAACAATCAGATCTTTACAGGAGGTTGCACTGAAAAATAGATATCGTTGATATAGACCAGAAACAACAATGGACCGAGCACCGACCCATGTGGTACTCCTGAGTGTACATCTAGTGTATCAGAGATGCAGTCGTTAACGGCCACGTATTGTTTCCTTGAAGCTAAGTAACATGCTATCCAGTGAACAATGTTGTCTTCAACACCAATAGCATGCAGTTTAGTTTCTAAATCACCATGTGGAACAACGTCGAACGCTTTTGAAAAGTCTAAAAACCCTGCGTCAATCTGACCCTTCAAATTTAGGGAATTTAAGAAATCATCGGTTATCTCGGCTAGCTGAGTTGCAGTGGACAGACCTGACCTAAAGCCATGCTGATTGTCATGAAGCAGTTGGTCATTTTCTAGATGTATCATAATCGCCTTAAATATAATATGTTCTAACGTCTTACAAATTGTGGATGTTAGGGAAACGGTCTGTAGTTGCTTAATTCTAATGGTGATCCAGTCTTGTGAATTGGGACTATCCTTGCGGAGCGCCAGTCATCGGGTATTACACAAGATTCTAACGAGACTGTATATATTTTATACAAATACTCTGCTACCCAGGTCGCATATCTGTTAAGAAATACGTTTGATATTTCGTCAGGACCGGGTAATTTTTTTATGTCAAGTGTACGCAAAAGGTGAAGAATGCCCTCTTTGCTTAAGTTTGCTTCAGGCATCGGTTCAAGAAGTGCATAAGATGGCAAATGTCAGCGTGAAAACGGACTGGAAGAATGCGTTGAATTTTTCAGAAATTATGGAGGGGTCATCGATGATTACGCCCGATTCTTTTATTTCTGTGATACTGCTTTTATCTTTGGACAAATAACGCCAAAATTTTTTGGGTTGTTCTAACATGAAAGAGGACAGAGTGCAGGAAAAAAATTGGTTTCTTGCTGCGTGCACTTTTTCCTGAAATGTTTGTACAAGACTTGGAAGCTGTTGTTTGTCACCACGTTTACGACAGCGTTTAATCTTGCGTTTTAGATGAATCAAATCAGGATTCATCCATGGGTAGTCCCTGTTGACACGTTTCTTTTTTAAAGGCACATAACTGCGCTCACAATGAAATATAATTTCTTTAAAACATGACCATAATTCCTTAACATCTCTTATTTCATTAAAATATGGGAACATGGATTCCATACAGCTGACTACTGCATTGTCATCCGCATGCGTGTAGTCCCTGATAAAAATGTCAGAAGGCTTGACGGGTGATCGTCAGCCAGAAATAGGACATGTTAACACGAGTAACTTATGATCAGATATCCCATCTCTGATACTAACAGAGCAGTTTGGGAGCGAACTGCTCGCAAACGCAAGGTCAAGGATAGAAGAAGAATTGGAAATCCTGGTAGTTTCGGAAACAAGTTGGTTTAAGGAAAAGGTAAACGCAGTTAGTAGTAGAGGCTCAGCATTTTTAGAATCCTTGCCGTCATGGGAAAGACTGGACCAATTAATGTCGGGTAAGTTGAAATCGCCAGTGATAAGGATGTTTGAACGTGAATTGGTATTTCGCAGCAAGTAATCATATAGTGCTTCTATATACTCAGGGGGAGCATTCGGAGGACGATAGACACCACCCAAAGTTATATTCTTATCGAAAAATTTCAATTTGCACCATATGCTTTCGTGATTGTTGATGCCATCTAAGCGAGTAAATTTAATGTTGTTTTTTATCGCAATTGCAACTCCGCCACCACGTGATCCTCTGTCTCTACGAATTCGCGTGTAGGAAGATGGAACTATTTCAGTATTTTGCACATCTGAATGTAGCCAGGTTTCTGTAATCACTAAAACATGTGGCTGATAAGTCAAAATTACATCGTCAAGTAACTGTACCTTATTAAGAACACTGCTTGCATTGAGTGAAACAAGCCGGAGCGTCTTGCTTGACACTTGTCATTTCTTAGCGCTCTGACGGGTGGTCGTACGAGTGGACTGAGAAGGCAACTGTTGGGATTTCGCAGACGCAGTGGATTGGGATAACTCTACTCTGCAATTTCTAAGTGTGTCCCCTACATACAGCTTGCCATCGACTTTCAGCTTATCAAAAACGAGGGATACTTTAGAACCACTGTCCTTTGCCTCAGCGGCAGACCGCCATTATTTCGCACGTATATCGCGAATCTTTTTAGAAAAGTCCTCCGAAATGGCTATTTCCGTACCTTTTAATTTGAAGCAGGAAGATAGAACCTTAGTTTTGTCGATGTAGTTATAAAACCTCAAAATGATAGGACGCGGGCGCTGTGTGTTTTTGGCGCCAATTCTATGGATGCGCTCTATGGAATTGATTTCAACACCAAGGACGTTCTTGAAAATTTCTTCGTTTACTTTCCGTTCCAGTTCTTTTGAGTCTTCTCCCTCTTGTTCTTTTACGCCATAAACGAAAATGTTGTTACGCCGACTTCTATTTTCGAGGTCTTCGACCTTTGCAGTTAACTCGAGAACTAGTTTGGTAGTGTTTCTGCAAGCTTCATCACACTTTTCCAACCTATGCTCGCTTTTTTCGATTCGGCAAAGTTCTTGCTCAATAGTTGTAATCTTAGCTTGAATACCTTCGACCGTTGATTCAACCTGTTTCAAGTTTGTAGGCAATGCGACTAGAGTCTTATTTGTCTTGGTTTGCTCTTTCAAAATTTTTTTGAGTAATTCACTGTTTAAAAGCGTCTCGGACTCAGAATCAGAAGGACCAGGGTTTAGTTCTATATCGCCGGAGGTTACTAGCAACAATCTGATCACATGCACACAATCAAATAATAAACAGAGTAAACACTGGGGGCTTGGCAACACCGTCAATGTGACTGAATCGTCTCTTATAGAAGAAATTAAACATTTGTCACCAACCTGGACAAAAAGAATTGGGATAAGCATCCGTCTGCCAGCGGTGTCACCAAGCCCACTGAAAGAATCTTCTAACAGGCTCCGGTATTTATGCTTGAATTCGCCAGTATCCGATGATGTCACCGAGTTGATAAGATGACACGCCTGGTGCACATAGGGCGTTGGATCTTGAAAGTTGCTTGACGATGCCGCGATGATCCTGTCAGCTGGCGCATGCTCGTCAGAGGAAGCAATTTCCATGGCAGGGTCCCTCGATCCTACGGCGAAATGCGCCCACCAAGCAATGTGGACAAAAAGAATTGGGATAAGCATCCGTCTGCCAGCGGTGTCACCAAGCCCACTAGAAAACTAGAAAACAGCTTGGAACTGACCAATCTTAACTGGAAAAAGGCGGAAGCAAATGTTCCAAAATGCACGTCCGCGGGGATAGACGAAATTCCAATCAAGTTAATTAATGAACTTGGCCCAAGAAGCAAAGAAACACTGATAAAAGCATTGGAGGCAGTCATAACAAATAAGCAAATTCCGCACAGCTGGAAACAGAGTAAAATGAATTTGATTTATAAAGGGAAAGGTGATAAGAAGAACATAAAATCCTTCCGAACAATTACGATAACATCAGTTATATACAGGCTGGCGATGAAGGCGGTGAAATTAAAAATGCAGTCATGGGTAGAAAGTAATAGGATACTCGGAGAACTTCAGAACGAGTTCAGTAGTGGTAGGCGCTTAAATGATAGCCTGTTCGTGCTTACCCAGTGCATATAAATAGCTAAGGCGGAAAATAGACCTCTGTATTTAGCCTTAATGGACATAAGTGGTGCATACGACAATGTGAACAGGGAACTCCTGTGGAACATATTAAAAGCTGAAGGTATCGGTAATGAGGTAATTGATTTTCTACAGGAACTATATCGAGAAAATAATGTTGAAATAACATGGGAAGGAATTACGAGTACGACAACTGTCGAGGTTCACAAAGGATTAAGGCAAGGTTGTCCTCTATCACCGATGCTGTTCATGCTTTATATGATAAGCATGGAAAGAGGGTTACAACGAAGCAATCTAGGGTATAATATCTGTCGTACAGATTAGGCGAAAAGGTTGTTGAGCAACGACTACCGGGTTTAATGTATGTGGACGATATTGTACCTTTAGCAGATAGCCAGGAAGATTTGCAAACTCTGGTTAATTACTGTGGGGACGAAGGAGACAGTTTAGGTTTCAGTTTTAGTGCTGCTAAGTCCGGTGGGATGTTTTTCAACGATACAACTGATCAGGAGCTTACAATACAAGGCCATGAAATACCCCGAGTGGCCTAATACAAATATCTCGGGGTTTGGATAAACAAAGGGCAGATGTTGTGGGGATGTGCGACCCTCGCGCCTCCCCTGATGTTTTTCCCGCATAGCGCGTCTCCTGTACTCCCGCTTCGCCGCGTGGCCTGCGTGACGCCCGCGCGGTTGATGTGGTTGAAGCGCAGTGCGAGAGATGGCGCGAGTGTTGCGCTGCTGACGCCGCGAGGTTACTTGGGCGCCGAAAGGAAGGCGCTTGCTCTCTTGGGGGTTCGGGAAGCAAGCGGGACGGACGTGCCGTGCCGCGCGCTGACCGATGCTTCGGCGAGACCGTCTCGCGTGGCCGCCTTCGAACGCGCCACGATTCGCGTGACTATACACGCGAACGACCAGGCGTTGGGATCCAGCATGGGGCAAACATATTCGCTCGCTTCCGGTCGCGGTAAGTCGGACTTCTAGACTTGTCGCGAGCCCATCGGCATGTTTTGTGGATAGCAACTCGGCTAGCAGGCATTGACGTATGAAAGGTGCAATAAATGCCCTTGTGATTGTTTGCACTACTGTGTTGTCGTTCCTTTGCCCCAAGAGTACGGTGAGAGAGTCCCACATATCAGACCCCACATCTGGCTGCCCAACGTGGGACTCTCGGGGCATCGGACGATAATTTTAAGTGTTGCTTCGTTCGAGACCTTTGTTTGAACCGAAGCGTAGGCCTAGCGTGGATTTTGATCGCTAGCGTCAGCGGCGTGCTTTCTTGAGGGGTGGTGGCTGTAGTGTGTTTGAACATGTCAACATACTAAGCCTTTTCGCAAGTGTTTTTTTAATGGCATTCGTTGGTACGAGAGCCACGTGGTCTGCATCCTGGGAGAGCGAGGCTGAGCGCCCGCGGAGCAGTGGCAAGCCTGAAGCGAGTGAGTACGGAAGCCTCGTGGGTGGTCCGAATTTCCTATGTAAATAGCTTCTTCTATCTCTTTGACTCGGATGAAGTCGCGGCTCTGGGAGCCGGGTGGCCGCGGGCCACGGGTGCCACTACGGGCTGACTGGTATTGCGGCCTGGCACCGGGCGCTCCGACACCGTCTGGGACGGTGGGCGCCGTCAACTCGGATGCTGTGTGCACCGAGCGGAGTAGGACCACCTCACGGAGCTGACGTCTCCTCGCGGCTGCCGGTTTTGCGCCCATCTTGGGTGTTTTTTTTTGATGCCGGTTGTTGTCAGGGTAGCGACGCTTTAGGCCTAAGGCTTTAGGAAGCTGCCTGTCGCACGTGGAGGGACACAACCTGGTGGACCGTGGCGTTGAGGTGTTGCACTTTGCTTACCTCATTCTAGTTAGCCTCGCACGAATTGAAATTACTCGTTCGACTCAAGGAAGCGAGCTTCGTTCACGTGAACTTAGCATCTGAGTAGCTGCCCGATCTTTTGCTAGCCGAGTTGAACATCGTACCACGTGGGCGATGCGCATGCAGACTTCCTCTCCCTTGCACTACTTTAGTGTTTGACAAGTGTGTTGAGTTTACGCAGTGTGATTAGAGTCACCCCTGGTTTGCCGTCACCTGCTCATCGTCTGCGCTGCTGCCCCGGACTACGATCGAGCCACCCCGGGCGATGGTGATGCTGTGACCAGTTCGGCAGGGCGACTTCGGCGGCCTCCTGTATCCAGCTCACAAGCCTCGGCGGCGGACAAAAGAGCCGGCGGTCACCGACAGCTACGGCGGCTCTTGCCAGCAGGGCGCGTCGGCGCGAGCGACGCTTGCTCGTACCGACTACTGCGTCGTCGTCTCCGGAGCCCTGGCCTGGGATCGTGCCGTCGAGGCTGCAAAGCCGCTGCTGTGACCGGCGGACGCCAGCGGTGTACCCAAGGACAATGTCGGCTCGCATGCTATGGACGGCGTGTGGACATTTCCTCAGCGCGACCACTGTTGCATGTACCACCCTGTTCGCGAAGCATGGGTTAATGTTAGACCGTGTCACATGTTTCGCCAGAATAAGAAGTGATTTAAGGTTGGGGGGATGTGGGGATGCGCGACCCTCGCGCCTCCCCTGATGTTTTTCCCGCATAGCGCGTCTCCTGTACTCCCGCTTCGCCGCGTGGCCTGCGTGACGCCCGCGCGGTTGATGTGGTTGAAGCGCAGTGCGAGAGATGGCGCGAGTGTTGCGCTGCTGACGCCGCGAGGTTACTTGGGCGCCGAAAGGAAGGCGCTTGCTCTCTTGGGGGTTCGGGAAGCAAGTAGGACGGACGTGCCGTGCCGCGCGCTGACCGATGCTTCGGCGAGACCGTCTCGCGTGGCCGCCTTCGAGCGCGCCACGATTCGCGTGACTATACACGCGAACGACCAGGCGTTGGGATCCAGCATGGGGCGAACATATTCGCTCGCTTCCGGTCGCGGTGAGTAAGACTTCTAGACTTGTCGCGCGCCCATCGGCATGTTTTGTGGATAGCAACTCGGCTAGCAGGCATTGATGTATGAAAGGTGCAATAAATGCCCTTGTGATTGTTTGCACTACTATGTTGTCGTTCCTTTGTCCCAAGAGTACGGTGTGAGAAGCCCACATCAGACCCCACAATGTACACGGAAAAACACGGGCAGTCTCTCATAGCAAAAGGGCGAAGAGATGCCGGGATAATGAAACATAAGGCATTGTGGGGGTACAACAGGTATGAGGTACTGAGAGGCATTTGGAAGGGAGTAATGGTGCCGGGGCTTACTTTCGGGAATGTGGTCCGGTGTTTAAGGGCAGAGGTTCAGTCGAGACTAGAAGTAAATCAGAGAGCTGTGGGAAGGTTAGCACTAGGTGCCCACGGGAAAACCACAAACGAAGCAGTACAGGGAGATATGGGCTGGGCATCGTTCGAAGCACGGGAAGCTCAGAGTAAAATCCTATACGAGAAACGTCTGAGGAAATTGGACGATAACAGGTGGGCAGCTAAGGTGTTTAAATACCTATACAGAAAGAGCGTTGACTCACAATGGCGGAAAAGAACTAGGAAGCTAACCAGTAAGTATGCCAGACACGAGGACGAATAAAGACAGAGCATAAAACGACAGGTTAAAAATGCGGAAGGTAAAAATTGGATAAATTCAATGGAGAAGAAGCATAGTGGGGAACTATATCGATGCTGGAAACAGCTGATCAGGAAGGAAGCGTTTTATGATAACTCAAGAGGCAGTGCCCTACTCTTTGAAGCTAGATCAGGATGTCTTAGAACGCGGAGCTATAAACAGAAATTTAACGAAGAAGAAGACAAATGTACTGTGTGTGGTAAATATGTAGAAACAATAGAACACCTCATACTAAAATGTGATGGTATCAATCCCGATGTCAATGCGGCCACAGTCACCTTTCCTGAGGCCCTAGGGTTCAGAGATAGTGATAGTCATGTAAATAAATATGCGGTGGAAATTAGCAAAAGACGATTGGAGGATTGGTGGCTCAAAAGCAGAGAGGTGACATAAGGGGTAAAGGGTAGGAAGACGTACTTAAAGAAAATCGAGAAATTCAATAACACACAACACAGATAAAAATAAAAGGCAAAATAAAAATCTGAGCATGGTGGCAACTGCCATCGCCCCGTTTCAAAGGGGACGCTCCTACCTTCCATCCATCCATCCATCCTCGGTGTTCCGTAGGCGCCTGAAAGCAGACGGCGGGCGCGCAATTTGCCGCGCTAGTCCCTGTACCAATTTAAGCTGTAACTCCAGCCGCCCGCGCAAAGTCCATCAAATATGTGTTCACTGACGGCTCTTGTATGCCCATTTTAAAGAACGCCGGGCTAGGTGAAATAACCATGTATCGTCGCTGTTTCAGCCTGTGTTAAAAAGCAGCACGTAGAAGTCCCGATCAAAATTTTACGGGACACATATTTTCAGGAAAATTTTTATTGTAGCTCTACAGTTAAACCGCGTTAGTTGCGTGGTATTGCTACAAGCAGATAGCGCATGCCAAACCCCTCACACCTTGACACATTACAGGCGACTGCAGACTATGCAGCATATAAATTCTTTCCGAGCACTCGATCGGGTTCCTGAAAATTTCGAGCGCGATAGTACATAGTTACAGTGGGCGCTTTGGTTTCACTTACATTGTATGTGCAATACTATTTCCACGAATTACCGAAAAGGCTCCATATGTTTCGTGTACGTCTCAAAAGAACAGTCAAAGCCATGTGTGGCATGAGGCGAAGACGATTTACCGACGTGGCTGCGCAAGTTTCAACGGAGTGATTCCGCGGTCCTTTATCTGTTCTGTACACCTAATGGAACCTACTTACGAGCATGTTTTCAAGCAGTGTAATCACCCCATGTAGCACTGGTAGAGAAATTGATGCACCAGCTGCTTTATGTAACCACCAAGAAGGTATGTACAGTCCCGGGCAGAACATCATGATGAGACCTCATTTCTCAAGTTTACAAATAAGTAAGAAGGGCACAAAGCATTTTCCCATCGCACAGCCGCATAAAGCTGATCAAATTACTAACACACAAAGCAAATACGACTGTCTCGTAGCGAAGGTGTCAGCAGAACAGAGCAGGCGCTGGCAGGGGTGCGGGCACCAGCGGGAAGCAAAGTGGATGGATGGTGTTGCATATGGGTCGCAAGCCCCAAAGGTAGCGTTGGCCTGGCAGCCTGGGGCACAGCTGGAAGCATCCGAAGGTTCCGGCAAAGGATGAGTCGACTGCTAACAGAACAACTTGTTTATTCTAGCATCGCCAAAGAGCGGCCGGTCAGGTTGACCGAAGTGGAGAGACGGGAGAGCACGTTACTCGGCGGAAGAAATCGGAGCCTCTCTCTTGGCGTCCGGGGGCAGCTGCTTTTATACTCTCGGAGTTGAGGGCAAGAAGGAACGCCTCGATAGAGGCGCACGTGACGGCGGGGCCCGGACACGTTGAGACGAGTAGTGACGCATCCGCCGGGCCGGCGCCGGTCAGACCTCCTCGCTTCACACTTGGGGAGCTCCTCTCCCCGGCTGCCGCGTTTGACAAGCGTGGGTACCAACATGTACACAACACACACACGAAGACACGTGGCAATGAAACATGCCTGGATGCGCATGGCAGGAGGCGTTGCGGCAGCGCTGAACGGGCCAAAATGTCCGCCGCTTTGAACGAAGCCTCGGCGTCCGTTGCATCCGCGCCGGCTATACCGCGCGTCGTAGGCGAAACGTAACAGACCGCCCCGCCGGGAGAAGGAGATCCCGATGGTTAGGGGACGCTGTCCGGAGGGATGTCGCTCGATGATGCTCATAACCGAAGTCGGTCGTCCCTCGGTGTTTCTTGAGCGCAGCGCACAGAGAAGGCCTCGTTCTCACGTTCAGGTTCACACAGGACACTGCAGAGTGAGTTCGGGAGAGTTGCCATTTTTTTTCTCGTTCCCAGCAAGCGTTGGAACTACGCCGAAACTCAACCGCTCTGTCAGCAAGCACGACACAACCCTCACTAAGCCATGCCAGGCTCTTTCCCCTTTTTTACTACTGCCTAATTCCTTTACAGTAGTCTAGCAGCACTCAGAACGCGTCCACAAATTGGGAAATTGCACTAGAAAGCACGTCATGACTTTGAAACACTGAACAAAAGCAATATGTTAAAAATCCTCCCTCAGTAAGAAAAACATCAGTAACAAGCAACTTTGAGGCTGATTCCTACGTTAGGGGCCTCGACTTAAGCCATCGGCATTACCGTTGAGACTCCCCTTTTTTAACGCACCTCAAAGGAATATTGTTGCAAAGCGAGGCTCCTGCGCAGGAGGCGGCCATTTTTGGAAGAGATGGTCTGCAGCCATTGGAGAGGGCAGTGATCCGTCTCGAAGCATGCGAAGCGGAGACCGCAGCGAGCGACCGTACTTCAGCTCAGCTGGCGAAAACCCCGTAGCCACATGCGGCGCGGTCCTCAATGCAAACATCACCCCAGGCAGACACAGCTCCCAGTCAGTTTGTTGTTCAAACCACAATGCTCTCAACACGCGCTTCATAACGGAGTGGAGCTTCTCAGCGGAATTCGACTGTGGGTTATACACTGAGCTGTGTAACAGCTTTAGCCCACACCTTTCGAGAAAGACCGTCGTCAAAGCGCTAGTAAACACTGTGCCCTGATCTGACTGGATTTCCGCAGGAAAACCAACTCGCGCAAATATGGACAGTAGTGCATTGACTATCTCAACTGAGCTGAGTTCTTTAAGCGGCACTGCTTCGGGGAACTTTGTCGCTGGGCAGATCACAGTCAAAGTGTGTCTGTACCTCGTGGCTGCTACCGCAGAGGTCCCACTGTATCAATAACGAGTCGTCTAAAAGGCTCCGTAATGATAGGTACCAACATCAATGGCGCCCTCGATTTGTCCCCTGGTTTGCCCACCCGCTGACAGGCACGTGTCACATGTCCTCACAAAGTGGTCTGCGTCCCGAAAACACCCTGGCCAATAGTACTCTTGCAAGAGACGGTCCTTAGTCTCCTTAACTCCTAGGTGTCCGGACCACGAACCTCCATGCGACAAGCGCAACAGATCCTGACGGTAGCACTGAGGCACGATCAGCTGATCGAACTCCACTCCCCTGCGGTGTAGGTACTTCCGGTACAGAACCCCACCTCTTTCCACTAAACGAGCATTTTTCTTTGCGATACCTCCCTTGACATTGCAGCGCATGTTTTCTAGGCTGCCATCCTTTTTTTGCTCGGCTATCAAAGCCGACCGGCTGACTTTTAGCAACCTATTAAGTCCATCTGACGTAGGCGCGATTAGCAAATCTGCCGATAGCTCTTCTAACTTTCCCGTGTCGGGCATTTCCTCTCCAGTATCTGGTGCCGTCAACGCTACAGGCTCTATTTTATTCAGTTCGGACGTGCTCTGAATATCAGCTTGCTGCGCCTCCGACCCTTTCTCATTGTTCGACAACGTCGGCCCCGCAACTACCGCCTTTGCAGCGAGCTCCCGAACTCTCGATCTGGTTAAGGCCTGAACGCTAGCCTCACCAAACAAAAGCCCCTTTTCGCGCAGGAGGTGATCGGACCTGTTCGAAAATATATGTACGGGTACTGGGGGTGCAGCATAGATGGGGCCTCTGTCTCAAGCGCTCCGAAAGGTCCTTCAATAAGCACTTTTGCTACGGGCAAACACACGCTATGAGCTTCCACGGCTTGCTTGATCCATGCGCACTCGCCCGTGAACATATCGGCTTCTACGTAAGAGGGGTGAACTACATCCGTTGTAGCTGCGGAATCACGTAGCACTCGGCACTCTTTCCCGTTCACGAGGAGGTCTCGCATGTAAGGCTCGATAAGCTTCATGTTCTCGTCAGGGCTGCATAATGACAAAAACACGACTTTTGTTTTTGTTTCCGGACACTACGCCGAAAAGTGACCCGGCTTCTGGCACGTATAACACACGCGCGCTTGCCTCGTCTCGAACCGCTTTCTGCGTTCGGCTTCGGCTGCCGCCGTCTCCTTAGGTTCGGTCGGACTGCTTTCACTCGCATCCGCACTACATGTGTCCCCCTTGCTCTCGTGGGTGTGAACTTCGGCCTCTCAAACTTGGAGCCAAATTCACCCTTTTGACCGTCCTTAGCTCCGCGAGCCCGACGCGTCACAAACTCCTCGGCTAGCTCAGCGGCTTTAGCCACCGTACTAACGTCTGGCCTATCCAAGACCCAGTACCGCACGTTCTCAGGTAACCGACTATAGTACTGTTCCAACCCGAAACACTGCAGAACTTTCTCGTGGTCACCAAACGCTTTCTCTTCTTTGAGCCACTCCTGCATGTTTGACATAAGCCTGTAGGCAAACTCTGTATATGACTCACTTCTGCCTTTCTCATTTTCCCGAAACTTCCGACGGAACGCCTCCGCTGACAGCCTGTGCTTCTTTAGCAGACTCGATTTCACTTTGTCGAAATCCTCAGCCTCCTCTCTCTTCAAGCGAGCGACTACGTCGGCCGCCTCGCCGGGTAACAAAGTGAGCAAGCGCCGTGGCCACATTTCCCGAGGGAACCCCTGCTTCTCGCACGTTCGCTCAAAGTTAACCAGGAACAAACCAATGTCCTCTCCAAGCTTAAACGGCCGCATCAGGTCAGTCATTTTGAACGATACTCGTTCTCCTGCACCGTGTGCCTGACTTCTATTACGAGCGCGTTCCATCTCTACCTCGAGACGCTTCATTTCCAAAGCGTGTTGACGGTCGCGCTCTTCTTTTTATTTCTCTTTTTGCTCTTTACGTTCGCGCTCCTGTCTTTTTGCCGTCTCCCTCTCCTCAATGGTCTCAAGGCATTCCGACAGCTCGTCATCCTCAGCTTCTAAGTCAAGAATAGCCCTTAGCAGTTCTGGTTTTCTGAGTTTGTTTGAGACATCCAGACCCAACTCACTTGCGAGCTCTAGCAATTTCGGTTTGCGCAACGACTTCCAATCCATGGCTGCTCTGAATGCTGCTTTCTCTACTGCCTACTATTGTCTTGCCGCAAACTAACCCGGCAGCAACGACAACCACAATTACCAGCTCTGTTTCTGACACTAACAAAAGCCTGGCAATTAAAGCTCAGAAGAAGAAAGTCCCGCACTCACCAAACCTCGCAGCCAAGAATTCAGCGCAGTCGTTCCGCTGCAGGCAACCAGTCATCACACAGGGCTCGTTGCACTGCTCCCGGATGGTCGTTGTGCTGCTCAGCATACAGTCGACCGCATATCTTCGCTGCTGGCCTCCGTTGTCGCGATCTCACCGCTGGCAAACAGTTGTTGCAATCTCACCGCTGGCACCAGTTGTTGCATATGGGTCGCAAGCCCCAAGGGTAGCGTTGGCCTGGCGGCCTGTGGCACAGCTGGAAGCATCCGAAGGTCCCGGCAAAGGATGAGTCCACTGCTAACAGAACAACTTGTTTATTCTAGCATCGCAAAAGAGCGGCCGGTCAGGTCGACCGAAGTGGAGAGACGGGAGAGCACGTTACTCGGCGGAAGAAATCGGAGCCTCTCTCTTGGCGTCCGGGGGCAGCTGCTTTTATACTCTCGGAGTTGAGGGCAAGAAGGAACCCTCGATAGAGGCGCACGTGACGGCGCGGCCCGGACACGTTGAGACGAGTAGTGACGCATCCGCCGGGCCGGCGCCGGTCAGACCTCCTCGCGTCACAGTTGGGGAGCTCCTCTCCCCGGCTGCCGCGCTTTGACAAGCGTGGGCACCAACATGCACACACACACACACACACACACACACACACACACACACACACACACACACACACACACACACACACACACACACACACACACACACACACACACAAACGCGCGCGCGCGCGCGCGCGAAGTCACGTTGCATTGAAACATGCCTGGACGCGCATGGCAGGAGGCGTTGCGGCAGCGCTGAACGGGCCAAAATGTCCGCCGCTTTGAACGAAGCCCCGGCGTCCGTTGCATCCGCGCCGGCTATACCGCGCGTCATTAGACTTTCTCACTATAACACCTAGAGGGTAATATGGCGCCACCGTCTATGGGAGTTTCTTAAGGGGGCACCGTGCCGTCATGGGAATGACGGTATATGTGTCTGCGAGGCTCGTGTTGGCTGGTGTTGTAAGAGGCTTCGTCTAAAACGTGGATATGGCTACGCAAATAACGCGTTCTCAAAGTAAAATCTTCATAAAATGTTTCCATTCACGCATATTACATCTTTACTCACCCACGATGCATGACCAAGCGAAGAAAAGCAAGAACAGACGACCAACTGTTTCAAAGCGAGCGCGAACCTTGTCGTCTGTCTTCCAACTTTAGCGGCCTGCTGATACTTTTTACGTAACATGTAGTCGTACGCACAATAACAAGTTCTCATAGATGAACAAAACATCTTTTCGCGTAATAATAAAGCTAAAACAGCTTTTCCCGTGCTGTTCTAGTAGAAAATGAATTATCGTGACAGACGGAACGGTACTTGCCAAGCGCGTCTTCAAGGTGTCCTGTCTCTACGAGAACGATGCCAATCCGAATCCACAATATACCGGCATTCCCATGCATACCACAGCGCAGCAGCGCCAGATTTCCCTCTAGGTAATGTAGTGAGAAACTCTATGCCGCGCGTCGTATAAACGTAACAATGGATGGAAGGTAGGAGCGTCCCCTTTGAAACGGGGTGGTGGTAGTTGCCACCATGCTCAGGTTTTTATTTCGCCTTTTATTTTTGTTTACCTGTGCTGTGTGTTATTAAAATTCGTGATTTTCGTTAAATACGTCTTCCTACCCTTTTAACCGTTCACCTCTCTGCTTTTGAACCACCAATGCTCCAATTGCCTTTTGCTAATTTCCACCGCATATTTATTTACATGACTATTGTTATCTCTGAGCCCTAGGGCCTCAGGGAGCGTTACTGTGGCCGCATCGACATCGGGATTGATACCATCACATTTTAGTATGAAGTGTTCCATTGTTTCTACATATTTACCACACACAGTACATTTGTCTTCTTCTTCGTTAAATTTCTTTTTATAGCTCCGCGTTCTAAGACATCCTGATCTAGCTTCAAAGAGTAGGGCACTGCCTGTTGAGTTATCATAAAACGCTTCCTTCCTGATCTGCTGTTTCTAGTATCGATATAGCTCCACACTTCGCTTCTTTTCCATTGAATTTATCCAATTTTTACCTTCCGCATTTTTAACCTGTCGTTTTATGCTCTGTCTTTATTCGTCCTCGTGTCTGGCATACTTACTGGTTAGCTTCCTAGTTCTTTTCCGCCATTGTGAGTCAACGCTCTTTCTGTATAGGTATTTAAACACCTTAGCTGCCCACCTGTTATCGTCCAATTTCCTCAGGCGTTTTTCGTATAGGATTTTATTCTGAGCTTCCCGTGCATCGAACGATGCCAAGCCCATATCCACCTGTGCTGCTTCGTTTGTGGTTTTCCCGTGGGCACCTAGAGCTAATCTGCCCACAGCTCTCTGATTTACTTCTAGACTCGAATAAACCTCTGCCCTTAAACACAGGACCGCCTTCCCGAAAGTAAGCCCCGGCACCATTACTCCCTTCCAAATACCTCTCAGTACCTCATACCTGTTGTACCGCCACAATGCCCTATGTTTCATTATCCCGGCATCTGTTCGCCCTTTTGCTATGAGAGATTGTTCGTGCTTTTTCATGTACATCTGCCCTTTGTTTATCCATACCCCGAGATATTTGTATTCGGCCACTCGGGGTATTTCAAGGCCTTGTATTGTAAGCTCCTGATCAGTTGTCTCGTTGAAAAACATCCCCCCGGACTTAGCTGCACTAAATCTGAAACCTAAACTGTCGCCTGTCTCCACAGTAATTACCAGAGTTTCCAAATCTTCCTGGCTATCTGCTAACTGTAAAATATCGTCCGCCTACATTAAACCCGGTAGTCGTCGCTCAAAAACCTTTCCGCCTAATCTGTACAACAGATTATACCCTAGATTGCTTCGTTGTAACCTTCTTTCCATACTCATCATATAAAGCATGAACAGCAGCGGTGATAGAGGACAACCTTGCCTCAATCCATTGTGTTCCTCGACAGTTATCGTATTCTTAATTCCTTCCCATGTTATTTCAACTTTATTTTCTCGACATATTTCCTGTACAAAATCAATTACCTCATGACCGATACCTTCATCCTTTAATATGTTCCACAGGAGTTCCCTGTTGACGTTGTCGTATGCATCGCTTATGTCCAGGAAGGCTAAATACACAGGTATATTTTCCGCCTTAGCTATTTCTATGCACTAGGTAAGCACGAACAGGCTATCATCTAAGCGCCTGCCACTTCTGAACCCGTTCTGAAGTTCTCCGAGTATTCTATTACTTTCTACCCATGACTGCATTTTTAATTTCATCGCCTGCATCGCCAGCCTATATATAACTGATGTTATAGTAATTGGTCAGAATGATTTTATGTTCTTATCACCTTTCCCTTCATAAAACAAATTCATTTTACTCTGTCTCCAGCTGTGCGGAATTTGCTTATTTGTTGTCACTGCCTCCAATGCTTTTATCAGCGTTTCCTTGTTTCTTGGGCCAAGTTGATTAACTTGATTGGAATTTTGTCTATACCACTGGCAGGCGTGCGGGCACCAGCGGGAAGCAAAGCGTATGGATGGATGGAAGGTAGGAGCGTCCCCTTTGAAACGGAGTGATGGCAGTTGCCACCATGCTCAGATTTTTATTTTGCCTTTTATTTTTATCTGTGTTGTGTGTTATTGAATTTCTCGATTTTCTTTAAATACGTCTTCCTACCCTTTTGACCTTATGTCACCTCTCTGCTTTTGAGCCACCAATCCTCCAATCGCCTTTTGCTAATTTCCACCGCATATTTATTTACATGACTATCACTATCTCTGAACCCTAGGGCCTCAGGAAGGGTGACTGTGGCCGCATCGACATCGGGATTGATACCATCACATCTTAGTATGAGGTGTTCCATTGTTTCTACATATTTACCACACACAGTACATTTGTCGTCTTCGTTAAATTTCTTTTTATAGCTCCGCGTTCTAAGACATCCTGATCTAGCTTCAAAGAGTAGGGCACTGCCTCTTGAGTTATCATAAAACGCTTCCTTCCTGATCAGCTGTTTCCAGTATCGATATAGTTCCCCACTATGCTTCTTTTCCATTGAATTTATCCAATTTTTACCTTCCGCATTTTTAACCTGTCGTTTTATGCTCTGTCTTTATTCGTCCTCGTGTCTGGCATACTTACTGGTTAGCTTCCTAGTTCTTTTCCGCCATTGTGAGTCAACGCTCTTTCTGTATAGGTATTTAAACACCTTAGCTGCCCACCTGTTATCGTCCAATTTCCTCAGACGTTTCTCGTATAGGATTTTACTCTGAGCTTCCCGTGCTTCGAACGATGCCCAGCCCATATCTCCCTGTACTGCTTCGTTTGTGGTTTTCCCGTGGGCACCTAGTGCTAACCTTCCCACAGCTCTCTGATTTACTTCTAGTCTCGACTGAACCTCTGCCCTTAAACACAGGACTGCATTCCCGAAAGTAAGCCCCGGCACCATTACTCTCTTCCAAATGCCTCTCAGTACCTCATACCTGTTGTACCCCCACCATTGAGGGTATGAGCCATTGTTCATTGCTGCGCGTCTCATGTGTGGGTCTATTCTCTTTTAAGTTTGCTATGTTTGTTATTAAGTTGCTTCTATTTTTATGCGTTGCATATTGCAATCACTCAGTTCAGCCATTGGGCGCGGCCGGGCAGACACCATTGACCTTTAGCGCAACCACGTGACGTGACGTCACGACAGCCGGAGGAAAAGCTGGGCTCCAACTCGCGCAATATGCAACGCATTCTTGGCCTAACCAAGCTAAGCCTGGTCATTTTGCTATGAGAGACTGCTCGTGTTTTTCCGTGTACATCTGCCCTTTGTTTATCCAAACCCCGAAATATTTGTATTCGGCCACTCGGGGTATTTAATGGCCTTGTAGGTGGTGGTAGTGAAAAAACTTTATTAATTATTGAGAGAGAAGAGGGGAGTAAGGAAAAGGTAGGGTGGGAGGGAAGCGGTTGGGTGGGTCCCTATTCCAGGACACCAGTGATCCTGGCTACTCCCTCCGCCTGGTCCAAGAGGCCCCTTTGGGCCCCCAGCCCCGGCCGGGCGAGGAGGATCTCCCACGGCTCCCTATTGTAGGCAAGCATCTCAGGCGAGTTCGCTTCCCGTGGTCTTTTTGTACATTCCCACGTCACATGTGCGAGCGACGGCCACGCACCGCACCATGGACAAGCGCTGGAATGTAGTGTGGGATTCATGTGGTGTGCTCTTCCCAAGTGGGGATAGGTGTGCGTCTGTATTCGTCTGTATGCGCGGGCTTCTTGTATCCCCAGTTGCCGATGCGGGGGGGGCAAGGCGCTCTCTCGTGCGACGTTGGTGTTCGAGGATGTCTCGGGCTGTAAGCGGACTGTCTTGGAAAGGGCTGTGGTTCCCTGCTCGGTTTGTAAGTTCTCGAGCTAGGGAGTGTGCCCTATCATTGCCTGGGATGCCCTCGTGTCCTGGACACCCTATGATTGCATGTTCTTCTTGGAGCGCGTCGCCTAAGATTCTCAGCGCGATTCATGGCAATCTGCCTTGCACGTACATTCTGCATGCTGCTTGAGAGTCGGAGATAACCAGTGCCGAGTGCCCGGTGCTGTCGCTGTGTTTGATTGCCATCGCGATTGCTGAAGCTTCAGCAGTGGCTGTGCATGTTGTATTTATTGAGGCCGTTATTCCGGCTCTTTCCCGCTGCTTGTTGCGAACTGCTACAATGACGTGTCTTCTAGCAGTCCGGGCGGCGTCCGTGTATTGCACTTCTTGATTATTCCCAAAGCTTTTGATAAGTTGCTTGGCTCGGGCTTGTCATCGGCCTTTGTGGAATTCGAGATTCATGTTCTTTGGTATCGGTGTGGCTTGTATTTGCTTCCTGATGTGGCCTGGTATCTGGTGGATTTGGTCAGTGCAATATTGTGGTTTCACGGAATACCTTAGTTCAGTCAGTAGTTGTTGTCCGGCTTGTGTGAGACACAGGCGCTCGGTCTGATTTATCATAACCACTGCCTTGAGCTCTTCAAGGGTGTTGTAAACTCCTGTGTCGTGTAGTCTTTCATTTCCGGTGTTCACCGGTAATCCTAGCGCCACCTTGTACGCGCACCGTATGATCTGGTCCCCCATCTTGATTTCTGTGCGATTTAAGTTTTGATAGGGAAGAGCATATGTTATCCGGCTGATGACAAAAGCTTGAACGAGTCGTATCGTTTCGTTTTCGTATGGGCCTCTCCCTTTGTGATTCGTCCTATTAGTCTTGCTATTTGCTTCGTTGTCGCTTTCAGGGTCGCGATAGTGTGATCCGCTCGCCTGTTGCTTTGGATGCAGAGGCCCAACACACGAAGCTTGGTCTTTTCTGGAAGCATTCGGTTCTCTAGTTGGAGGTGTAGGTTTGGCCTGTTACGGTAGTTTCGTCCATGGACTCTGACCCATTCCGACTTTTCTGGAGCACAGGCCATGCCGTGTTCTGCCACGAAGTTTTGAACGGTGTTGATGGCTTCTTGTAGGGTGCTTTCTTTGTGGCCTAACGATCCCTTGTGCATCCATAAGGTGATATCATCCGCATAGAGCACGAATTTGAGATCTTGGATTTGATGCAACCTTCTTGCCAAATTGTTCATGCCAACGTTAAACAATAATGGTGAGAGTATAGCTCCCTGTGGAGTTCCTTTGCGGGAGAGATTGAGCTTGGGTGATCGCATATCTTCTAAACCTATCGTGGCAGTCCTACCAGTAAAGAAGGATTTGACGTAGTCAAAAATTCTCTTTCCGCATCCCATTTCTTCAAGTTCCACCATGATGAGCTTATGGGACATAGTGTCGAATGCGCTCTTTAAGTCCAACGCCACCGCTATGTTTACTTCACCAGTCGCCACGTTGTTTATTACTTCGTCTCTTAATTACTTCGTCTCTTAGCCTAAGGAAAACATCCTGTGTTGACAGATGCTTTGCGGAAACCATACATGTACACCGATAGGAGGTTGTGACTTTCGATATAATCAGTTAATCTGGTGAGTATCACTTTTTCAAACAGCTTCCCGAGACATGACGTTAGTGAGATTGGTCTCAAGTTCTGAATAGTTTTCTGTTTTCCCGGTTTAGGGATTAGGACTATGGTGGCTTCCTTCCACTGCTGTGGAATGGTACCAGTTTCCCATATGCCCTTGTTGAAGTAGTCGACTAGTCGTCCGAGTTGCTCATTGCTTGGGTTGCGCAGCATTGCATTGTTCATGCCGTCCGCTCCGGGTGCTGTGTTTCGTGTGATGTCCTGCGCCGCTGCATACGATTCGGCAACCGTAACGGGCTCATCTAGAGGTTTGTTTGTCGGCCCTTTGTAGCTGAGAGATTCGACACTATCGCCCCCTGTTTTAATGTATTTCTCCCTGAGCGATTGGATCAGTTTATCGGTGTCACCCTTGTATTTACCTACTAGGGTGCGTATCGTTCTCGCTGTTGCCGTCCTTGTAGAGTCCGGGTCTATCATGCTACGAAAGATAGCCCATGTCTTAGCGGTGGATAACGTCCCTCTCAGTGAATCGCAAAATTGGAGCCAATTTTCCGCTTGCAGCTCTCTGGCATACTCATTTGCTTGTTCTGTTAGCGTTGCTATTCTTGCCCTAAGTTTTGTGTTGAGTCTTTGAGTTTTCCAGTGCCTGGTTAAGCTGCGCCGGCCCTCCCACAGGTGCAGCAGATGTGGGTCTACTGCAGGTGTTTTCGCGTTAATGGATATGTTTCGTGTTGTGGCTTCGTGCGCGACTTTGAGTTCCTTTGCCCAGTCTTCAGCTGTGTTGGGGGGTGTTGTGGACATTGGATATTTCCTGTATGCCGTCCAGTTTGTGATTCTGGCCTGCTTTGGTGGAAGTTTGAGCCGGGGTGTGGTCATTGAATAGCTAATAATATAATGGTCACTTCCCAGATTTTCGTCTAAATTTCTCCATTGCCCATCCGCTATGTTTAGCGTGAAGGTTAGGTCGGGGTAGGTGTCCCCGCACACGCTATTTCCTAATCTAGTGGGTGTTAGTGGGAGAGTTACTAGTTCTAGATCATATTTGTCTGTAATTTCTACCAGGCTTCTGCCTTTGGGGGTATCTCGTCGGTATCCCCAATGGGTGTGGAGAGCGTTGAAGTCGCCTAGGAGTACAAATTTGTCTTTTCCTCCCAGGTGGCCTAATGCGTATTTTATAATTGCCGCAAAGTCCGGTCGACGTTCTTTGGGAGGGCTGTATACGGTGCAAATAAAGGTCTTTGCTCTCCTTTTGTTCGATGTGTGTATTTCAATGATTTGGTGCTCGGTTGCGCATTGAGCGACATAGTGTGAGCTCACCGCTATTCCTTTATGCACTTATGTAGCGACCCGCGGGTACTGCTGATTCGTAACTGTGTAGTAATCCCTTAGCTTGACTGTACCCTTTCCTACTTCTTGGAGGCATATAATATCAGGTTTGCTGATGGCCGAATCGATGAAAGTCTGTAGCGCTGCCGCTCTTCTTTGGAAAGAGCGGCAGTTCCAATGCCATATCTCAGCGGTGTCTACGATTCCGGGCGTTTTACTGGCCATTGTTGATCACGCTTTCGACGTCCGTCGAGTCCGAGATTATGCCTTTCTTGGCTTTTCTAGCCGACGGTGCGCTGGGGTTGCTATTCGCTCTTTTACGCAGTGGTCTTTGTCGGGCTAGCATTTCTTCCACGTATCCTTTAAGTCCCTGTAAATCAGCGTATGGTTGTTCTTGGAAGTTTTGGATGCTTTGCATCTGTTGCACTAGGAGTTGTAGTGTTTTGTCCGTAGTGGGTGTCGCTTTCGTGTGTTCTTGTTGTGCCACATGTGTGGGTTTTGCTTGTTCCGCCTTAGCTGTGAGTTGGCTTTTAAGTGCGGCGATCTCCAGCCTAAGTTCTTCTAAGCTTCGCTTGAGTTGCCTATTTTCTAATACAATTTTTTGGTATTCTGGGTTTGATGTTATGGGAGCCGTGGTACGAACCATCCCCACCCAGCTCACCTTGTTGTCGGTGGGTTCCTTCTTCCTTGTTGGAGTGGGAGATCTTTGCCTGGACCCTGTAAGAATGGGCTGGCGGTGGGAAGTGGGGTGGTCTGAAGAGTCAGAGTCCTTATGTCGCCTTCGTCGCTCTCTTGATCGGGATCGCTGTTGTCGTGGCGACACCGCTGGTAGGTCTTCTTGTCGCTTTAATGGTGGCCATCCGTCGTCGTCCGTTTCATCCGTGTCGTACCACCGTGGCCTTGGTACAGACTCCTTGATCGGAGTTTTGAATAGTCTGGAGGAAGGCTTCCTATGCGTTTTGTTGTTCTGCCGTGGCTGTTTGTACCGTTTCTTGCAGTCCTTCGAACCGGCAAGATGCTCCTCTCCACAAGTGGAGCAGGTTGGTTTACATTCGTGCTCTGGCTCTGGCTCCTTAGTGCCACATTTGCTGCATACTGAGGTGTGCGGTTGAGGGCACACGTCCGTCCTGGGGCCTGTTTCCATGCAGGCGTTGCAGAATTGTACGGTGTTCTTGAATGGGTAACAGGGCATTTGTCCTCCCATGTAGTAGACAAAGCGTGGTACCATGGGGCCATAGAAAGTAATGACCGCTGTCTCTGTTTCCCCAAGCATGCGCGCTCGTAGTATCTCCACTCCTCGCGTTCTGATGCGCAGGTTGGCTTGGGGTGTTTCCGGACTCGTGTGCGGTGCCAATCCGTGCACTACACCTTTCTTTGTGTCTTCTCCGGCCGTCACGTAAGCGTTCACTGCGTGTTGTTTGCCGTTGATAACGAGCGTCGTTATCTTCCTCACTATATCTGCTACCTCTTGTTTGGGGGTAGATATGATAAAATGTTTGATCCTGGCTTTAGCCGTAAAAGGAAGTGTTCCCCTCTCACCTTCCTTTGTGTGGCCATGATGACCGCTTCGGAAATCTGCGGAGCCGTCAAGTCTTTAATTGGTAGCCCTTGATGTGGTCGGACTATTATTTTGAAGTCTTCCTTTGGTAACGGAGGTAGTCTGTTTACTCGTGGCTTTTTCTTCATCGGCGGCTTCTTGGCTGGTCCGAGGTGCTGACTCGACGAGTCGTGGGCACCCCCTGCTCCCATCGTTTTTCTTCCAACTCTAGCGAGAGCCTTCTTCTGGCGAACAGTTAACACCATTTGCCAGTCTCCTTTGTCCTCCTCCTGCCCGACGCGTGTGACGGGCATATCGGTGTCTTGTAGGATGATACTATCCTCTTCGACGGTGTCTTGGTACTCCATTTGTTCCCGGTCCAGGTCCGAGAACGTCGCTCGTACTTTTAGTGGTTCGTGCGAGCTTGGAGCTTCAATATTGTTTGGTTTAGGCGTGCTCGTCGTAGCGTTCGTCGCCCCCGTGGGCGTCGCAGCTCCGGACGCAGCCGGCGTCGCCATCTGTTGCGGCAGCGCGCACGGCGTCTCCCGCGCAGCAGCCGCCGCCGCCGTAGTCGGCGTAAGTGTTAGCAATCCGCACACGTGTGGCGGGCACGTCCTGGCCCGTATTTACGAAAATACGAAGGGCTCACCGCTAACACTGGTGTGTGCAGAGTCCTTAGATGTTCCCGAATCACGTATTCCACACGAAATTCAGCACATCGTAGGAAAAACTGGTCAAAAGATAGAAAATCACGGAGCTCCATGCAGAGTCAACCACTCCGCTCGGTTCCACCTCGGCGTCTCCATGGCCTTGTATTGTAAGCTCCTGATCAGTTGTATCGTTGAAAAACATCCCACCGGACTTAGCTGCACTAAAACTGAAACCTAAGCTGTCTCCTTCGTCCCCACACTAATTAATCAGAGTTTGCAAATCTTCCTGGTTATCTGCTAACTGTACAATATCGTCCGCATACATTAAACCCGGTAGTCGTTGCTCAACAACCTTTTCGCCTAATCTGTACGACAGATATTATACCCTAGATTGCTTCGTTGTAACCCTCTTCCCATGCTTATCATATAATGCATGAAAAGCAGCGGTGATAGAGGACAACCTTGCCTTAATCTTTTGTGAACCTCGACAGTGGTCGGACTCTTAATTCCTTCCCATGTTATTTCAACATTATTTTCTCGAAATAATTCCTGTAGAAAATCAATTACCTCATTACCGATACCTCATACCTTCAGCTTTTAATATGTTCCACAGGAGTTCCCTGTTCACATTGTCGTATGCACCACTTATGTCCAGGAGCGCTAAATGCAGATGTCTATTTTCCGCCTTAGCTATTTCTATGCACTGGGTAAGCACGAACAGGCTATCATCTAAGCGCCTACAACTTCTGAACCCGTTCTGAAGTTCTCCGAGTATTCTATTACTTTCTACCCATGACTGCATGTGTATTAGTCGAGGTGGCCAGCGACCAAATGCTCTTTATTGCTGAACGTACAGTGCTTTTATAGCCGCAAGGGGTGTGGCAACCAAGGCGCATATCTAATCTAGGCGAGCACGATGAATCGCCGCACCATGCCTGGCACGTGCGTCATTCCCGATACATCTGCCCTCCTGTGGAGAATAGATGCCAAGTACTTGGTTGAAATTGCGGTCGTACCGCAGGCGCTGCGGTGGTCTCCTATCTCTGGTAGATCGGCGCAATGTAAGAGCCTGCGGAGCCGTTGAGCTCACAGTCGGTCCAGTCGTAGTCACGGGCGGCGGCGCCTGCGGAATGTTCTCGGAGCTCACAGGCGAGTCTCCAGTTGCAGCAGGTGCCGTGGGTTGCAGTGCTTCACACGCTCGTTCGCTCTCCCGGTCCTCACATTCGAGGGCTTCTTGCTGGAACAGCTCACCAGTTGGAAGCAGATGCTGTCGGTTGCGACGTAGCACTCTGTTGTCCTCGGTAACTACTCGATAAGACCTCGGTGCAACTGCTTCGGTAACTTGAGCTCGGCGATTCCATGTCTTTTCCTGTACTCTCACGACATCGCCGGTATTGAGAGGTGGTAACGTTCTCCCCCGAGTGTCTGCCTGGGCTCGCTTGAATACTGGTATGCTTGGCTGCTGCCTGAAGTCTGGGAGTAGAGTGCGAAGCCTCCTGCCCTGCAAGAGTTCACCAGGGGAGCGGCCATATTCGAGCGGAGTGGATCTGTAGTTGAGCAACCCGAGCCAGAAGTCTTGTTTTGTTTCTTCCGTTTTCTTTAGGATTCTTTTCACAATCTGAACCCCCTTCTCAGCGAGTCCATTCGATCGCGGGAACTCGGGGCTTGACGTGACGTGGCTGAAGTCGTACCTGGATGCAAAGAGAGCAAATTCATAAGACGAAAACTGCGGCCCATTGTCCGTGCGGACTTCCATTGGAATGCCGTATCTTGAAAAGATGGCGCTCAACTTCTCAATTACGGCACTGGATGTTGTACGAGTCAGCTTCTCCACTTCCGGGAAGTTCGAATGGGCATCAAAAACCGACAGGTACGAGCTGCCTCCGTACTGAAAAATGTCAACGCCCACGCGGTACCATGCATGAGCCGGTGTAGGTCTGATCATAAAAGGCTCACTTTGCTGTTTGTACGTATATTTGCGGCAAACTGCACAACTCTGCAACAGGTTTTTGATATCAGAGTTCAGGCCCGGCCAGAACACTAGGCCCCTGGCTCTTGCTTGGCACTTGTTCAAGCCCATGTGTCCCTCATGAATACGTTCGAGAACTTCCTTTCGCATTGACATCGGGACTACAACTTTGCTGCCTTTAAATACAATTCCTTTAATCAATGAGAGCTCGGACGCGAATGGCTTCATTATTCCCACAATGTCACCGTGGCCATTAATGTAGCGCATCACTGACTGCAAGTCCTGATCATTCGCCGTTGCTTTGGCCAGACGGGCCAGTTTTCTAGCGCTTACCAAGGTTGACATGACTGCAACCGCGTGGACCTCCACATCTTCCGTGTCGTTGGAGTAGTCCTTAGTCGCTGTCCCTGGAGCCCTTGATAGCATGTCTGCGAGAAAGAATTTCTTTCCTGGTACATACAGCAGTTCAAAATCATAAGCCATTAGCCTCAAGAAAAAACGTTGAAGCCTGGGTGGCATATCACTGATTCCTTTCGCTGCAACACCAAGCAGTGGACGGTGGTCAGTCTCGATAACAGTTTTACGTCCGTATACGAAGTGATGAAATTTTTCACAGCCGAACGTTATCCCCAATGCTTCCTTTTCAATCTGCGAGTACCTCTGCTCCGAGTTGGCCATTACACGCAATGCATAAGCGTCTGGCCGCCAGTTTTCACCGTGGCGCTGTAAAAGTGCAGCCCCCAAACCATTCTTTGATGCATCTGCCACGATTTTAGTTTCTCTGGCTGGGTTGAAAATAGCTAGGAGAGGCGCACTGCTAAGCATGTCGCAGATCATCCTCCACTCACTAGCGTGGTTTTCGGTCCACTCAAAGACAGAGTCCTTTTTGATGAGGCTGCGAAGAAGCGTAGTACGTTCTGCGAGATTAGGCAAGTACTTGCTGAAATAATTTTCTACTCCTAGCATTCTGTGGACAGCGGCTTTATCCGTTAGGCATGGAGTCTCCCTTAACGACTGCGTCAACGCTGGGTTAGGCTTTATTCCATCGTGGCTAATGACGTCACCCAAGAATTTGATTTCAGTCACTCCAACCTTGCACTTTTCAGCGTTGAAAGTTAAGCCTGCTTTTTCTGCCACTTGCAGCACTTTCCGCAGGCGCGCATCGTGTTCTTCCTTAGACAAGCCCCATATTAGAATATCATCAATGTACACTCTCACACCTTGACAGCCGTCAAATATTTCGCTCAGGATTTTCTGGAAAACTTCCGGGGCTGATGAGATTCCGAACGGGAGCCTCAAAAACCGGTAACGCCTGAACGGAGTACCGAACGTGCGTATAGTTGCTGTGGAGTCATCCAAAGGAACCTGATGAAAACCCGCCCTTGCATCGAGGAGCGTGAAGTACTTAGCGCCGGCGAGCTCAGCTTCTGTATCCTCGCGTCTTGGCATCTGATAATGCTCTCGCTGTATCCACTCGTTGATACTTCTAGGGTCCATGCAAACCCGTATTTTCGCGTCTTTCTTCCGCACGATAAACAAAGGGCTCACCAGTCTGTCGGTTTCTGGACCCTCTCAATGATGCCACTTCGCTGCATGCGCTCCAGCTCCTCCCTTTCCCTCAGCGCCAAGGGCACCCGCCGAGCTGGCTGGACAACTGGCGTCGCATCCTTGCGTAGGACCATTTTATACTGGCGACTCACGCAGCCTGTTCCCTGAAAAAGCTGGCGGAATTCGGTTAGAACGTCCTCACTGCCGCCCGCTGTGTTGCTTCCTTCTTTTACAGCATCCACTGCACGTGACACCAGACCAAGCGACTCGCATGCTAGTAGTCCCAGTATAGCTTGGTTGCCCTTTTTGACGACATAGAAGTTGACGTCCTTCGACCGGCCGTTCACGGTCACTGGTAGCCTTGCCATACCGAAATGTCGAATGACACCACCGCTGTATGATCGAAGCACCGAAGAGCTCGGTTTCAAATCTGCTGCCGTCTTGCATCGTCGGTAGATAGAGTAGGGCAGCAAGTTGGCCTGAGATCCCGTGTCCACTTTGAAGTTAACCATCTGGTCAGCCACTTTCACATGTACTACCCAGTCCGCTCTCGCGTCGATGCTCGAGACTGTCACATCGAGAATGTCGAAGCTGTCTTGCTCCTCGCCAACTTCTCGGATTTGCTGGCCCTTCTTGCAGCAAGCTGCGAAATGGTTAACACCTTGGCATATGAAACACGTTTTGCCGAACGCAGGGCATCTGCCGGGTATGGCGTGTAAACGATTGCATCTGGCGCATTTCCGAGATTGCTGCTTGTCTTGCATCACTTGCTTACCGGGCTGTGCCGACGGTTCTTTTTGCACCGCATGCTCCGCTTTGCGAACCTGCCCAGACCGCTTCATGACCAGCGCCACGTGCTTATCGGGTTGCGCCCAGGCATTGTTTTGCAGCAATGCTGCTTCCTCCGCTTTGAAAATCTGCTCAGCCTTGGCAAGTGTCAAGTCTTTTTCTTTGAGGAGCTTTTCACGCAGTCGTGGGCTACTGGTGCCAAACACTATTTGGTCGCGGATTAAGGAATCAGCTATTCCCGAAAAATTGCAGCTTCTTGCTTGTTTTCTGAGGTCCCGCAAGAAATGCTCGAATGCCTCCCCTTCGCCTTGCACTCTGGATCGGAATATGTACCGCTCATAGACTTCATTCTGTTGTTCTTGGCAGTACTCCTTGAATTTCTCAACAACGGCAGCATAATCTTGCTTGTTCTCGCCCCCGAGACAAAGGAAGTTGCTAAATACCTCCAATGCGTCGTCTCCGGCAGTGCTGAGCAGCAGTGCTGTTTTGGCGGCCGTGGTTCGGGGCTCTTTTGGCGATTCCGTTGCTTCCAGAAAAAGCTCGAATTTCTGGCGGAACAATTCCCAGTTCTTGGTGATATTCCCAGGCAACAGTAGTGGTTCAGGAAGCTTCAGCAGTTGCTCCATCGTGTTTCCATCGACGTGAGCTATCCCACTTCTGACAACATGTATCAGTCGAGGTGGCCAGCGACCAAATGCTCTTTATTGCTGAACGTACAGTGCTTTTATGGCCGCAAGGGGTGTGGCAACCAAGGCGCATATCTAATCTAGGCGAGAACGATGAATCGCCGCACCAGGCATGGCACGTGCGTGCGTCATTCCCGATACAGACTGCATTTTTAATTTCACCGCCTGCATCGCCATGCAGCCTATATATAACTGATGTTATCGTAATTGGTCGGAAGGATTTTATGTTCTTTTCACCTTTCCCTTTATAAATCAAATTCATTTTACTCTGTTTCCAGCTGCGCGGAATTCGCTTATTTGTCATGACTGCCTCCAATGCTTTTATCAGTGTTTCTTTGCTTCTTGGGCCAAGTTCATTAATTAACTTGATTGGAATTTCGTCTATCCCTGCAGACGTGCATTTTGGAAAATTTGCTTCCGCCTTTTCCCAGTTAAGATTGGTCAGTTCTACGCTGTTTTCTATTATGCTATTCTGTGTTGCTCCGTCACTTGGGGCGATAACCCTATCGTCTTTCCTAAATGACTCTGCTATAACTGAACCAATGTAGTTCACAGCGTCATCTCCATCTGAACAATTTCCTTCGGCATCGTGAATCTGTTCCTTTTTTCTGTGATTAGCTTTACCCAGTCAGCTTATATGGTTCCAGAATTTTCTAGACCCCCCTTTAGTTGCATCGCGAACTTCAGCCAGCCAGCGATCAGAGGACTTCTTTATTTTAGCCTGGACGAGGACCTGCACTTGTTGTTTCCTTTGTCGATAATATTCCCATTTTTGGCCTATTTCCTCTTCAGATAACTGCGCCCTCTTTGCTTCTCTGTGTTCCCGAGATGCCCACCGTCGTTGTTTGATGGCCTCTCTAATTTCCTTATTCCACCAACTTCGTGACTTCCCCTTTCCTCTCCAGCGGTTTACTCCTTTTACTTCTTTTATTTTTGTTCTAATGAGTAGTTCAAACTGATTATAATCCCACCTTTCCATGGGATGTTTCTTTATTGCTTCCTCTATGCCAGCCGCTATTTGCGCGTCATTTAATTTTGCGTACTCTTTTTGGCTTCCCTGCATCTCTTTTGAGTAGGGCTCCCAACTGTAGACTAATACGTTTATGATCACTTCCGAGGCTGTACTTCCCCTCTCCAAGCTTTCCACATTCACGTTAGTGGCGAAGCATGTGTACGCCTCCCTTATATTTCTCTCCTTCCGAAGGAGATTGCCTTCCTATCGCATTAATGGCAATCCCCCTGTGCATGCCCAATTCTGTTGATTATGTGGTTTCAGATAGCGGCGGAGCATATATATGCTGACTGAAAGAATAAAGACACTTTGGTTGTTAGTCAGCGCTGTTGTCTGTGTCCCTTCACCCGTCCTGTCGTTTAGCGCTGTTTTTATTGCTCGTTCTTACTAATTGCGCGGCCGGCACCGCTTCCACCTTGACCAGCTCGGCGACTTTTGCCTGCAAAGCTAACCGCCTCTCCCGCTCCTCCCTCGAGTCTGCTTTCAGCTTTTCGAACTTCGCTGTCCAATATCCTTCCAGTTTTTGGACTGCTTCCCTGACCCCTTCGCACAGCCTGCATGTAAAGCTAGACTCCTCCGCGTCTGCTAAGCTGTGGAAACTGGTCTCGTCGAGGGAGCACCAGCGCAGGCACTCGTCGCACTGCACTTGCTCCGCGTCCCCCGCGGCCTTCCCTTTATTTGGTTTCATCGCTAGGCCTACGTCCTTAGGCTCAACGAGCACGTCCGCCAAATCCCTTCGAAGAGCTAGCTGAGATGGTTAAATAGGCCTATCAAATAGGTCCCGCCTAGCACCTAGGCCTAACGAGGGAAACCGCCAGATCTAGACAAAGCCAGTACGTTTACCACGCTTACCATGAATTCAAAATTTGCGCTCCTGCTCCATGCAAAATAAAACACTCCAAAAACATCAGGTAATAATAAGAAAAATGAGTACTTAGCTACGAACGAAGTCGCTGAAGCATCGACACAGGAGCGTCCGCGGCGTCACTAGACAACTCATCGAACAACAACATCGCCATGAGCAGTCACATGAGCAATGTCGAACAACAATGTTGTTTAACATTGCTCATGTGATTGTGCGTGCGTTGCTTGTGTGTTAGTTGTAGGTTGTCTTGGCGGAAAGCCGTGAGTAGTGGCGGTGCGGCAGTGCGGCTTTGGCCTCGGTGAGTGGCACTACAGAATCTGCGATGTGTGACCCGTGCTTTCTTGAGAACCCGGCGGTGGTGACAATTGAAATATCGAAGTGGCCTAGCGCCTCGGCAGCAAGTTCTGCGAACCGCGATGTGGCGTCGCCGTGTCCGACTTTGCTTAACGGACATCGAGGGATGTGCTGCTCGCTGCAAGTCATGTAAATGCAACTACGTCGACCGCCCACTGTTCAGCGCTGAATGTGTGTTTGGTGTGCTGTGCTTGAAACGAGTGGTGCAGCCGTGCAGCGGGGTTGATGGAGGAGCCGAGTGGTTTAGGGTTTGCGCGTTCACAGATATGTGCTCCCGTCTTGGTCTCATTAGCGGCTCTCGCGGGATTGTGGTGTGCCAGCTCCTTGCTTATTATGAAGTTTACGACGCTAACACTCAGCATGTTCACGTTTTTCCGCGCTATATGTCATTTGCATGACGGCCGAGTTGAAAACGAGACATATTATTACGATATGCTCAAGCGATGCTCAAGAAACGAGCCGCCGCGAGAACGACGACGAAGTTGCTCGGTGCGCTTGGCGCGAGCGAGTGTCAGCCTGGCTGCCTGGCCCCAGTGTAAATAGCCTCTTCTGTCTGTGTCTTTCCACACGCAACATTCTGGTGGAGGTCAGCGATCCCTGTCACCACGGAACTCAGAAGTGGTCGGCACACCGAGCTTGTCACCATGCCTCCCGGTGACGCGCCCACCTCTGCAACGGCTTCGGCATGTCCCACTGCTCCAATCGTCGCGGTCGCCCCACATCGCGACCCAGGTGTGTTCTCTGGCCTGGAGGGCCAGGATGTTGACGACTGGATCAAACTCTATGAACACGCCAGTGCTAATAACAGGTGGGACCCAATGATTATGCTCGCCAATGTCATCTTTTATCTCGGCGGCACCCCACGCGTGTGGCACGTACCAAACGCATGACGATGAGATAACCAGTTGGGACAATTTCAAAGAGAAGCTACGGGAACTGTTGGGCGACCCCATTGGACGCAAGGCTGCCGCGAGAAAGACTCTTGCGTCTCGTGTACAGTCATCTACGGAACCGTACGTTTCCTACATCCTCGACGTCTTAGCTCTATGCCGCAAAGCTGACGATGGTATGTCGGAAGCCGATAAAGTGTCACATATTCTAAAAGGCATCGCCGACGACGCTTTCAATTTGCTTGTTTTCGGCAACGTCTCGACTATCGACGCCATCATCAAAGAATGCCGTCGCCCTAGCTAAGAGCCGCCGTATTACACACCACATCACACGGCTACCCAACACTGCTGCTACGTCGACATGTGAGGGTCGACCACGTCAGACCACCACCTGTGACGACGTCACCAGTATTGTTCGCCGCGAACTCGAGGCCACCTGTTCACCAGCTTTCTCCACGACGCCTTCCGATCCGCCAGCAACCACCATTGCAATGATCCAGGCCGTCGTCCGACAGGAATTTCAGAACATGGGTCTGAACTCTGTGTGTTCCACGTCTCAACCCAGCGTTTCCCAGTTCTCTAGCGGCCCTCCTCGTCCTCGGCAGTCCTTTTCCGCCACATCTCGCCGGACCCGTCCGATTGGCGTACCCCTGATGACCGGCCTATCTGCTTCCACTGCTGTCGCATCGGCCACGTCGCTCGTCACTGCCGCAACCGATGGCCACCAACTCCTCGGATATACACCGCCGCTTATTCCCGCACCTTTGGATCTTCCGTTCCCTATACCAGCCGCCATGAATCCACTGCCACTGATGCTCCTGCTCCGAACCTTCCGTGCAGCCGCTCGCCCTCAACTCGACGCCATCAGTCTAGTTCGCCCCAACCCCGTCGCTTCTCTTCGCCGCCTATCGCCTCCCGGATCCAGCCGGAAAACTAGGCACTGCAGCTTCTGGAGGTGAAGCTGCATTATCGACCCTGCCCTCAAATCCTCTGCTTACGTTACCCACGAACGGAACCTTCTTGACGTTGACGTTGACGGCTATCCTGTCACGGCACTCATCGATACAGGAGCACACCTTTCAATTATGAGTGCTGCCTTCCGACGACGACTCAAAAATTTCCTCTCCCCAGCGTCGGCCCGCGTCGTACGCGTTGCGGATGGTGGTACTGTGCCTATCATCGGCATGTGTACGGCGCGCGTCAGCATCGCCGGCCGCCACACTCCTGTCCTCTTCACCGTCATTGCTCGTTGCCCCCACGACCTCATTCTCGGCCTCGATTTTCTCTCCGCACATTCTGCTCTTATTGACTGCTCTTCCGGTATCCTTCGCCTTGAGTTGCCGATGCTCGCAGAACCTTCTGACGCACCCCACTGCCGCTTACGTCCCACCGGTTTTCTTCGCCTGCAGCCAAAGTCAATAGCCTATATACATTGAACTGTTGTCTTTCCCACCAGTTCCTAATGGCGAGTACCTCGTCACTCCTCTGCCCGACATTCCAATAAGGTATGATGTTACAGTGCCTCACAGTATACTTAATATTACTGGCAACCGCACTCGAATGCCTGTCTGTAACTTTGGATTGGCAAAGCAAATTCTACCGCAAGGTATTTGCCTTGCCACCGTTGATTGTCTCGGTGACCAATACGTGGCAGCGTTATCGACCGATGATTCTCGCGAGCTTAGCAGGCCCCTCGCGCGAGCCTCGGGTGCCGATCCCACAATAAAGAAAATGGTTGCGATGGACCTGTCCTCTACGCAGGCTGAAGACCTTTGCGAAGTATTATCGTCCTACCACGATATTTTCGACATCGACGATCGCCCTTTAGGCCAGACGCTCGCGGTCAAGCATCGTATTCTTACTGGCGATGCTACGCCTATTCACCGACGACCGTATCGAGTTTCAGCGTCAGAACGCCGAGTAATTCAAAACGAAGTCAACAAAATGCTCGATAAAAACATCATTGAGCCGTCATCGAGTCCCTGGGCGTCACCTGTGGTGTTGGTTAAGAAGAAGGACGGCACGTGGCGCTTCTGTGTAGACTACCGTCATCTGAACAACATTACTAAAAAGGACGTCTACCCGCTCCCACGTATAGACGACGCCCTTGACTGCCTGCAAGGTTCCAGCTATTTCTCGTCTATTGATCTTCGTTCCGGATACTGGCAGATTGCTGTTGACAATATGGACCGTGAAAAAACCGCGTTCATCACACCTGACGGCCTATACCAATTTAAAGTAATGCCGTTTGGATTATGCAACGCCCCTGCCACCTTCGAGCGTATTATGGACTCCTTGCTCCAAGGTTTCAAATGGTCCACATGCCTCTGCTACCTCGACGACGTCATCGTCTTCTCGCCAACGTTCGACACTCACCTTGAACGTCTCACAACTATACTTGATGTATTTCGAAAGGCGAAGCTGCAACTTAACTCGTCCAAATGTCGTTTTGGCCACCGGCAAATTTCTCTTCTGGGCCATCTCGTTGATGCTTCCGGAGTACAGCCTGATCCCGACAAAACTCGCGCTGTCAGAGAGTTTCCGGTTCCGAAGACAGCCGCAGACGTTCGAAGTTTTGTAGGGCTATGCTCATACTTTCGTCGTTTTATTCAAGATTTTGCGGCAATTGCTAGACCCCTCACTAATCTTTTGAAGAAAGGCGCACAATTCTCGTGGGGTACTGAAGAAGCTGCCGCCTTCTGTCGTCTCGTTACTCTTCTCTCTTCACCACCCATTCTCGCCCACTTCGACCCTGATGCCCCTACAGAATTGCGTACAGATGCCAGCGGTCATGGCGTAGGTGCCGTCTTAGCCCAGCGTCAGCGTGGCCAGGATCGCGTAATTGCTTATGCGAGCCGCTTCCTCACACCATCGGAGCGCAACTATTCCATTTATACGGAACGAGAATGCCTTGCTGTCGTCTGGGCGGTTGCGAAGTTCCGTCTTTACCTTTACGGTCGCCATTTTTTCATAGTCACTGACCATCATGCTCTCTGCTGGCTCTCTTCGCTAAAAGATCCTACAGGTCGGCTTGGTCGATGGTCTTTGAGGCTACAAGAATTTCATATTCAAGACGCTGACAGCTTGTCGCGTTACCCTGTTGACGACTCTGACTCCTCTAATATTGCCAGTGCTTCTGCGTATTCTCTGTATCACAGCTGCTTCATTTCGCCGACGAGCAACGCCGTGACGCCTACATCAGAGCACTCATCGACCGTTTTGAGCACTCTCCGGCCGATGCTACTCTACGCCTCTTCGTCCTCCGCGATGGTACTCTGTACCGTCGTAACCTTCATCCGGACGGCTCTGAGTTCCTACTTGTAATACCTAAACACCTCCGCTCTACTGTTATAGAAGAGCTCCACGACGCACCAACGGCATGACATCTCGGCGTATCTCGAACCTATGACCGTGTACGTCGCCGTTTTTTCTGGCCTCGTCTTGCCCGTTCCGTACGACGTTACGTCGCTGCTTGTGAAGTTTGCCAACGACGCAACAAGCCTTCCCAGCTCCCCGCTGGTTACCTGCAGCCGCTCGACATTCCTGCCGAGCCCTTTCATCATGTCGGCTTAGACCATTTCCGGAATCTACATCAGGAAACAAGTGGGTTGCAGTCGCGGTGGACTACGCGACCCGCTACGCCGTAACCCGTGCTCTTCCGACCAGTTGCGCAACTGATGTTGCGGACTTCCTCCTACATGATATTATTTTGATGCATGGTGCTCCGCGTCAATTGCTAACAGACCGTGGTCGTACGTTTTTGGCGAAAGTCATCGACGACATCATGCGTGCCTGCTCAATACGGCACAAATTTACCACCTCCTACCATCCCCAAACGAACGGCCTCACTGAGCGCTTGAACCGCACCCTTACAGACATGCTATCCAAATACGTTTCCGACGACCACCGTGACTGGGACCTGGCTCTACCTTACATTACCTTTGCATATAACTCGTCCTGTCTCGAAACTGCTGGCTTTTCCCCGTTTTACCTCTTGTATGGCCGCGAACCAACGCTACCACTGGACACTGTGCTTCCGTCCGCCACAGCTTCAACTAGCGCTTATGCCCGTTATGCAATCGCCCATGCTGACCACGCTCGCCAACTTGCGCGCAGCCGTCTACAAGTGTCTCAAGACAAGCAGAAGCAACGCTACGACCTCCATCACCGTGATGTCCATTTTGTGCCCGGTATCGTGTTGCTTTGGTCACCTTCGCGTAAAGTTGGCCCATGTGAAAAACTCCTTTCTTGTTACACAGGCCCATATTGCGTGCTCCGCAAAGTGACCGATGTCACCTATAAAATCGTTTTAGCCACGCCCACTACGTCCTCCGCTGTGACAACCAGTGACATCGTCCACGTCGCCCGACTCGAGCCCTATAACTCTCCACGCGCCTTGGATATCTAACAGCACCGTGACGGTGCTTTTGCCGCTGGGGGGTAGTATTACGATATGCTCCAAGCGATCCTCAATGGATGGTGGATGGAAAAACTTTATTTTCGTCAGAACGCATGTGCGGACGATTCCGTGCTAGATGGCCATCAGCTCATGGCTGACGGCGACCTGGGTGGCCCACTCCACGACCCTGGTCTGGACGACCGGGTCTGAGCTGGCCAACACGGCCTCCCACTGCTCGAGAGAAGGATCACGCATAATATCCGCCGGTGGCGGCGCTATGCTACAGCTCCATAATATGTGGTCATAGGTGGCCAGTTCCTGGCACCATTTGCATTCCGGCTGAACGTCCGGGTAGATTTTGTTTAACACGTATGGGTTACAGAAAGATCTCGTCTGCAATCTTCGCCAGACGCTTTCCTGCGCCTTCACCAATTGCTTGTCCGGTGGAGGGTAAATTCTCCGCTCAAGTTTGTAATGGTTAGTATTGTCGTGAAAGGACACCAGCCCATCTCTCGTGGACCTCCCTGGAACGTCCGGCTCACCTGCTCGGCTGACGAAACCTCGAGCATTCATGTGAGCTGCCTCGTTCCCAGGGTTCCCAGAGTGGGCCGGTACCCAGACAATTTCCACCTCCGTAGTCCCTCGCCCCGTGGCCCGATTTAGTAATCCTGCCGCTGTGACAGAGATTCTGCCCCTCGCCAAATTTCGGATAGCTGTTTTAGAGTCACTGAAAATCAGGTCAGCTTCTGTATTACCTATAGCTAGCGCTATCGCCGCCTCCTCTGCAGTTTCTGAGGAGCGGGTTTTGACTGATCCAGAGGTGATTAAGCGTCCCCGCCCATCCACCACCGCAACTGCAAATGCGTCATTGTTCTTATACTCGGCGACGTCTACGTAGACCGCCCCGTTGTACTTCCCGTACTTAGCATGTAAAGCTCTGGCTCTTGCCTTCCTACGGTTCTCATGATGTATCGGATGCATATTTTTAGGTAAAGGTTTTATGTACAAGCCCTTGTGCATTTCTCGCTTCACCTGAATTTTCATGTCCCCAGCTGGAGGATCAACTCCAATGCCGATCCCTTCCAATATATCCCTCCCTACTATCGTTTTGGAAAGTCTACTGAGTTGCATCGCCAAGTGTGCCTCCCGCAGTTCTTCCAAGGTGTTGTGCACCCCTAATCCCAGCAGCCTTTCGGTGGAAGTATTGTTAGGCAACCCAAGGGCCGCCTTATATGCCTGTCTAATCATAGCCTCCACCTTGCCTTTCTCCGTCGCGTCCATCTTCATATAAGGCGTCGCATACACTATTCTACTGAGCACAAACGCCTGTACCAGCTTACACAAGTCCTTTTCCTTGACGCCTTGTTTACGATTGGCGATTCTCCTGATAAGTCTCACGGTAGCATTGACTGTATTTTTGAGCCTTTCCAAGGCCTCCCTATTCTTCCTGTTAGTCTGCAGATACAGACCCAGGATCCTGATCGTTTGGACCTCAGCGACCGGTGCACCCCCCACTTTCACCTTCAGCGGTGGTGGCGGCACATAGTGCCTCGCATGTATCCCTCTTGGTTTATCCCTAAGCACAAAAAGCTCGGACTTGGGCTGAGAGCACGAGAGTCCTGCCTCCCCCGCTAGCTCCTCCACAATATACACTGCCTGTTGTAAAGTTTCCTCCAATTGTGCGTCGCTTCCCTTTGTTACCCATAGAGTAATGTCATCCGCATAAAATGTATGTTTAAGTCCCGATATCATTGCCAGCCTGGGCGGTATCTTGATCAAGGCGAGATTAAACAAGAACGGCGATAAAACCGACCCTTGTGGTGTCCCCCTGCCCCCCAACGGGAAAGGATCCGATTTAAATTCTCCGACTACAATCTGCGCAGTCCTATCCTCCAGAAATGATCTGATGTATCGGAAGGTTCTCCCCCCCCCCCCCCCGGTCCTATGTCCGATAGGTTCCTTAATATTGCCTCATGGGTGACATTGTCAAAGGCCTTTGTGAGGTCGAGCCCCAAGATAGCCTTCGTGCCCGTGCCGTACCCAGGATCAACCACGTCCTTTTTGAGCTGTATCATGACGTCCTGCGTTGATAAATTAGCCCTGAAGCCAATCATCGTTTTAGGTATCAACTCCTTGTCCTCCACATAACCCTGAAGCCTGTTGAGGACCACATGCTCCATCAATTTGGCCAAGCAGGACGTCAGCGAGATGGGTCGAAGATTCTCAATACAGATCTTCTTCCCTGGTTTAGGAATAAATGTAATCCTAGCATGCTTCCACTCTGCCGGGATCTCCCCGGCCGCCCAATATTTGTTCATCAAGTCCGTGAGCGCCCCCACTGACTTGAAATCCAGGTTCCTCAGCATTTTATTAGTAACCCCATCTGGACCCGCTGCCGACGTAGTACGAAGCTGCCCCATTGCAAACTCCACCTCCGCCACCGTAAAGTCCGCATCTAATTCGAGGTTTTCCTCTCCCGAGTAATCCGGCAAGAAACCGCCCGCCTCGCCGTTTATGTAACGACTTCGGAGTTCTTGAACTCCCCAGTCGTGCCTTGATACTGATGAACTAACCTAGCCATTTGACCCTTCTGCGCCGATTTGGTTGCCGCCGGATCTAAAAGGTGCCTCAACAACTGCCATGTTTTTTTTGCATCCGAATTGCCCATTCATCCTGTCACAAATTTGACCCCATTGTTTGCACTGCAAGTCCAACGTGTAGGTTTCGATTTCTCGTTCTAGCTTGGCCACCTTCCTACGGAGGACCCCATTATGCTTTTGTTTCTTCCATCTCCGAAGGAGACTCGCATGCGCTTCCCACATGTGTAACAGTCTAGAGTCCACCGTAAAACCTTCCTCCACCGTCGGAACCTCTGCTGTGGTACCCTTCACGTCCTGCTTGAGCGCCTCAACCCAGGCTCCCAAGTCCTAGATTTCCCCGCTCACTGTGTCTTCCCTGACTTTCCGAAATCTGTCCCAATCCGTCACTCTAGTTCCTTTTACCCAGTCTTTGTGCTTAGCAGCACTAAATACCGTGGAAAGGATATAGTGATCACTGCCCAGTGGCTGTCCCGTGTTTACCCACTTTGCATCCCTAATACCTTTACAAATGTGAGGTCCGGAGAGGTGTCTGCGCTAACGCTGTTGCCTATCCTCGTATGATCTAGCGGGTTGTTCAAGGTTGTCCATTGTAGGTCCTGAGCTACCCGCCAAAGCCTATTTCCCTTTGGAGTGGCTCGGATGTAGCCCCACTCCGGATGAGGCGCATTGAAATCTCCAACCACAATGAGTTGAGCCCTAGCCGCTAGCCGTTGCGTCTTTATCAAGAGGTCTGGCAAGCCCAGCCCTTTATCTTTAGGAGAAGAATATACATTAAGTAAAAAGAGACTCTTATCGTCCTTTCTTTTGGGCAGAACCTCTAGCAGGACGTAGTCCTCTCTGCTGCTATCTATGGTATGCTGAATCGCCATGGCGTTGCGATGGACTAGCATGGCCGTGAAGACGCTCGATACACCCCCCCGATCAATCTCTGGCGGTGTAAATGCCTTAAATCCCGGTAATTTCACCCAGCCACTAGCCTCTTGCAAAGCTATAATGTCAGGCTTACTGTCCAGATTTTGTATGTGCAATTGCAGGTTCCCCCGCTTGCGACGGAAGCCCCTGCAGTTCCACTGCCAAACCTCAATTTGCTGGCGAGGGGCCATGATTAGGCACTAGGTTTACTAACATCGGCGCTTGGCCGACTACGGGAGGCAATCTAGCCTGTATGTAATCGAGCATGCAATCTAGCCTGGCATGCCCATAACCTGTGTTTGGAAAGCCCGCATGTCATTGGTGAAGGCGTCAAGACGCTCCTCAATCTTGTCTAGTCTGGCTTCGATCCTGTCGACCCGAACTTCCAACCTATCCTGTCTTTCCTCCAGTTTTCCTATTCTGTCCGCAAGGGCAGACATTTCCCCCCTAAGACTAGTGACTTTAACGACTGGCTGCGGCGTGTCCGCCGTTGAAGTTTCTGCCACTCTTTTTGCATTAGCTCCCTCATCCGCCGATGGTGGCCTCTTAAGCTTCACCCGATTGTCCACCTCCATAGCTGTGCTCTCGCTCTCGCGAGAAGCAGTCGCCTGTGCCGCTTTCAGTGGGGCCTGGACCACCGGCGTCTGTACCCTTTGTCCTTTGTCGCTTTTAAGCGCGCGTTCCATCTCTGCCATCCTAACTTCCATCTTTTTAATCGTCTCAGCCTGCTGCTGCACCTGCCTTTGTAGCTCCTTCTCTCGAGCAGTCTCACTCTGGGAGGCCACGTAGGGCCAGCTCACCTTTTTTCTCGTGGCACTGGGACTTCTTCCATGACTGGAACCCTGTTCTCCTTTGCCACGCTCGGGTCCGGGCAGTGGTGGGAAGGAAGTGGACCGGTCCCTGCTCTTGTTATCGTCTCTCGCACCGCTGGATGACCGCTTCCTGGGCCTCGAGCGCCGCTCCTCCTTGTCAGTTAGGCCGTTGTCCTCACTGCCCTGCTGCAGGCCCGTCGGCTGCTTACGGGCTAGACGAAACTTGCAGTTCCGGCTCCCCGTGTTGTGCGCCCCATGGCACACGATGCAGTCTGGAGTGCAGGTCAGCTGCTCTCCTTCCGGTGGTGCAGGATGATCCTTTCCGCAACGGCGACACAGATTAGTCTTCGGACGATAACAAACGTCCGCCCGATGTCCCACTCGTCTGCAGTTATAGCAGGTCTCGACTAACTCTCTGTACGGAATCACCGCGTACAAACAGTTCCAGTAAATAACCTGCCAGGGAACATGCTTCCCCCCGAACGTTATCTGAATCGCCTTCAACTTCCCCAAAGGTCTGGCATCCAAAATTTCTATGCCGTCATTCCTCTTCAGGAATCTCGCCCGAACTTCTGCCAGTGGGCATCCGTTGTACGCGTTGTAAATAACTCCGCGCACAGAGTTCTCCGGCGCCGCCACGTACGCCGAAATCTCAAGGTCATGACTACCCAGCTTGAGCGTCTTTACACTCGCATATGCCCCACAGCGATGCATACACGGCGTGTTCACCGTCATCGTGTTATTTGTCTCGTTGACCCGCACCAGGTCTTCCTCCACCGCAGTCGCATTCGTCAGCTCCGCTGCCGCTCTCAAGGCATATCCGAGTTCCCTCGACGTTACCATACTCAAGTCCCAATTCTTGGGTCGGCACACAACCTTGAAGTCCTTCACTGGCATCTTCAGAAACGGTCCCCGTTTCTTCCACACCGGCGCTTTCCCGCGCTTGACTTGTTCTGCTCCGTGCGTCTGGCGCCCGTCGCTGCCTGCCTGCTTCTCGCTGGGCTTACTCTCGGGATGGTTCCCGTATACAGATTTCTTGAATCTATCTTGAGCCCGCAAAACCCAGGCCCATTCTCCCGCCTCGAACTCTTCGGGCGTTATAGTCTCTCCCGCAACGGAGTACTCCATGGTCTTCAGACTCACAGAGGCCCACAACCACAAGTCACCGCCCCGGAGCCCGGTGCCGTCGGCGGCGGCTCGACCTAATGATGAGGCCTAACTTTGCCGCGCGGTGGTTGAGCACGAAAAGCTTGGAAAAACCCCTAAAAAGGGGGCAAACTTGCCGAAATTAGGTGTCCCCAGGGAGAGGGCAACTTCCTGTGGAGAATCCCACCAAAAGCAAGTCCACAGCACAGGGAGTTCCACCGAAAAACGGTTTCAAAGCGGGAGCCCATGCGAAGCACGTCCGCAAATGAGCCGCCGCGATAACGACGACGAAGTTGGTCGGTGCGCTTAGCGCGAGCGAGTGTCAGCCTGGCTCCAGTGTAAATAGCCAGTAAATAGCCTCTTCTGTCTGTGTCTTTCCACACGCAACAATATGTCTGTGTTCTTTGCATTTGTGTGAATTGTAAATTACTTTCTACTGTGAAAGTTCTGGGAGTTTTATTACGCAAGGAGTGCGAACGTAAACATGAACACATATGTGTGTCTGAAATTTTGAATTACCCATAATACCCTTTACAACTGATAAATGGGCTACACGGCCTGTGTCAGTCAGCGACCGTATGTCAATTGCGACGCTCTTCCGTGTGGTAGACTGATCGATGGTGCGCGTTTATTTCTGTACTGTTGTAAAAACTATTTGTTTATTCACTCAATACAAATGTATGGCTTCTTCGACGCAGTACAGCTTAGTTACGCGGTGAAGCATACTAAAAGTGGGAGGGGGCCGCTATCAGCCAGCATAGTATGACCACTTAGGCCACCTGAGAGGCAGCAGATGCGCGAGTGTTTAATTAAAGAACTCTTATGTCCAGTGACAGTGGAGATCATTAACTGTGGCACCATAGTGGACCACTACCAGAACAAAGGCATGTAGTATGCCCATCTCAATTCATGTGCTTATGCCAGTCTTCTTTTTTCCAGCAATAGCTGCTATGGGCTAAATCCCCTGGTTGTTCTGATGTTGTTATGTGTGGTGCGCGACATGGTGCGGTGATCGGGACGGTCAGGAGCAGACGACAATGAGTGCACGCGCACCGAGGCGGATTCCATGCTGGAAGAAGGAAAACAACGACGCCGAAGAGCGTCCGGCACGAGAACGCGCGGCGCATGAAAAACAACAAAAAGAAAAGCAAACCAATTAGAAAAGACCACGGGGCGTCAGGCAGCCAATCCGAGAATGCCAAATCGGCCAGATCAGAAGAAAAAGCGTGGTGCGCTGGCAGAACGAGAGGACACGCAAGGAGACGCAGGGGAGACGCCAGGAGAGTCCCAGGAAGCGACGGCAGGAGGAGGTCAACCACCGGAGCGGGCGTTCAAGACGGGCCGTCGGGTTCCGGCCGGACCCGAGCCACCAGGACTTCACCCGACCAGGGTCTCCTGCCAACCTGTTCCTGTGCGTCGCCCGTCTACCTGAGCGGGCCGCCAGCTCCTCAAGGCCGGTGAGCTTCTGCGCCCGTGGGCAGCACGAGAACAGTCAGGCTACGGGCCCGAGTTCTACGCCAGCTGCCCGGCCAGAACGCCGCCGTCTGTTCGTGCCACCAAGCCGCCTGGTTTACTTTTCCCGACCAGAGCTGGCCACCCACGAAACACAGAACCTCTTAAAAACTTCTTGAAACGGCTACAAACGGCTATAGACGTCTTGGTCTATGATAAGACTGAAAATAGAATTTCTTCTAAACATAACCTCAGCACTTGGACTATGTTAGTATATATTCTATCTGCGGCAAAACCCACTACTGGTGTCACTAGAGTCTGTTTTGGTAAACGCATTCAGAATGTCTAACTCAAGAACTTTTCTAGATCTTTTTGTCTAAAAGTGCATAAATGCTAAACGACGTGTTAAATGTGCAGTTACCGTCGGCCGTCGGCGTTAGCGAATAAAAGACGCCACAGGCAAATCGAACTCGTTGGAAGCAACATAAGTTAATTGGCTTTAACATTAAGTAATTTTACACCAGAACTTCGACAATCAAAGGCGTGTTATTGTTTTCCATACGGGGCGCGCACACGACGCCTGTAAACCATTCTATGCTCGCGCAGCAGGTATTTACAGCTGCAGGAGCGAAACGCCGGTGTTGCACAGCGGTGTCAGAGCCACCGCGCTGCGATCACTTCGGCGGTGTAATCCAAATTTGTCCGACATCTCATTCTGTGCTGGAAACACTGGGAGGCAGGAAGTTTGAAAAAACGGCCACTGCCGCCCGCTATGTCTCGGTCGTGGGTTCGTCATCCTGTGCGTCATTCTATGCCGTTCTGTACGTTTATACTGGATATTAACTGGAGCCATTTAGGTGTGCTGATGCTGTGTGCCGTGTGTTTTGCATCAGTGCTTCGTGACATCGGCTGTATTGCGTGTTTTCGCCGACGGCTTACTACCACAATGGCGGGATCTGCGTTCGCCGCCTTCGTGTCTCGGTGCGTCTTTGCACGTACGTCGAAAGTGTCTGCGTTCACCCGGTGAACGCAGCGCAAGCGTTAGGTTCACCCAAACGTCACGTCCGGGACGCCACATCCGGTCTTTGTTTTTTCACGTCGGTGATGTCACATCCGGCCTTTTTGGCGGCATAATATGGCATATGGCAGGCTCGGAGTGCACGAAGCGGTGGATCGCTTATTTTTCGGGCTTTTGCTTCTCGTAAGTATACTTCGTCTTTGCGTTTGATGTGCATCTACTACGCGTAGCTAATCTTTCGACTGCATGATGCCATATATAGGTGTTCTGTGATGATACTTTATAGCCAGGTTCCTCACGAGCTTTTGTGATGCATTGCAGGGACCGCCACACCGGCCAGCCAGTGCTACAGTGTCCTAATGCAGAGAACGTATATTACACGGAACTGCGCTCCTTCAGAGTTATTTAGAGTCTTTGTCAGAAGCACGTAACAGTAACATTACTTGGTTACGGTGCTGCTACATGGCAGAATATTTGAATGGCAGATGTCCCGAGTGCGGCATGTAAGTACGTACGTACGCGCGCTTGTTTAGCCTAAATAAGAGTTTCTATTGTTCCCCAATGGAAATGCACATTCCTGATGCACGGTTCAGATCTGCCGGCTAAGGGCGGTAGTGAATAAAGTCACCAAATTGCGGCCTCGTTGCGGTCTCGCATTGCGGCCTCATTGCACGGTCGGGAAAAATTGCTTTAGAACCAAAATTTCGCTGCGCTGTCAGTAGCCATTCACTGATAGTGCAGGTGTGATGGGGGTTGTGTGTGCGGTCGGTATGTGACCGATATTCCTGAACGCAGTGTCATTCAGCGATGTGCACAGCTGTGGCTGATTGTAGAATGTGGGCTGTCACAGGAGTGATGGGGACCATGCTCCTGCCTCGGCCAAGGTTGCAGCGATTTCAGAGCTGCAGGGAGCGCCCAGGCAGAACCTAATCTCGGCCCTATGCTGCAGCTCCAGCTTCTTGAGACGGGCACGTGGTAGTGCCACGAGTGGGAGGACGTACCGCAGGCGTGAGGTGGCTACTGCATGGTACAGCCGCAGAGCCCACCTAGTGGTGCAGCTCTGTCCTCGGGCAACAAGCTGGGTGACTGCCTTGTGGACCCGGAGGACCTGGACATGCAGGGTCTTGACAGCAGGCAGCCAGGTCAGCCGGTGATGAACGTGTAGCCCCGGGTACGTCACTGCCGGGCTTCAAGGTCGCCTTCCAGTTGCAGCTGTGCAGCGGGCGGTTGCTCTTGGGTGGAGCAGCATGGCCTCCGTCTTCCTTGCCGAGATGGCAAGGCCAATGCAGCTCAGGTAAGCAGCGGTGGTGTCAAGGGCTCTTTGCAGAGCCGAGCGCGCACTGCTGTGGCTGTGTGGTGGATTTCGCACACATAGGGCGATGTGGTCCGCGTTGATGGAGGTATTCACGTGGTTGTGGGGGTCAGTCTGCAGGACAGCAGGCAGTCGGGCCAGGTTGAACAGGAAAGGGCTCACCACTGATCCTTGTGGGACGCCCTCTACCAAATAGGTCCAGGGCCTGCTGAACGACTGGATAGGGCAGGCCGTCAAAGGCCCCCTTCATGCCGATAAGCACCAGGAGCACGGCGTCACCGCAGGCCTTGGCCTCTTCCAGCGTGGAGACCACGTCCACGATGGAGTCCGCACTGCATCAGCTCCGCCGGAAGCCTATTTGCTCATCGGCCAGAAAGCAATGGCCTCCATCAGCTTGCAAGCAGCAGAGGTGAGTGAGACTGGCCGATAGGAGCTCACGTTTTTCAGCCGGCCTTCAGGATGGGGGCCACGTAGGCTGTGCGCCATGACTCCGGCACCTGCCCTGACTGCGAGATGTTTAAGCAGTCAAGCAGGTGCAGCTGCTCGCTGGCGGCCAGGTTGCGAATCATTTGGGTTCCTGGTGCACTGGGCTCCTGGTGCACTGCGATGCTTGGAGCTCGTTCAGCGTCAGCGGGTCCTGGTAGATAGCCATAACCTGGCTCGATGGCCACCCTGGGTGGTGAGAGAGAAGGGAAGACGGAAAGGCAGGGAGGTTAACCAGGCTGAGTCCAGTTTGCTACCCTACACGTGGGGAGGGGAATGGGGAGTGAAAGAGGAAGAGAGAGAACTTAGGTGTAGGATGTCTATAGTCGGGCACTCAAGTCTGTTGCCCTCAGGCAGCGAAAAAGCGCTCGGACTGCTTTCTGGGCCAATGAACTGTGAGGCCAGGCTCCCAAGACTGGATGACAGGCCATTTACAGAAGCGAAGACCCTGTGTGGTGGGTGTGCAGGCAGCTAGGCAGGCTGACGGAAGGCTGCCCTACCTTCAGGATGGCTGCAGTGCGTGGTACAGCCAGCGCAAACTGGTTGGCGAGGAGCTCCGCAAGGGCCTCTTCGCTGATGCTCAGCGTGATGGCCACGGCGAGGACAGGTTCTAGGCTTCCTCTCCTGCTGGTGAGGGATTTTAGCAGTCTCCAAGCCAGGGGTCCCCTGGACCTGCCCTCGATGGCAGAGCAGAGGCTCCTCCTGCGCCGGGCTTGGCGTCTGCAGCGGGCATCTGCACGTCTGTACTCGGTCCAATGCTCTGCCTTGCCCGTCCGGATTGCTCCACGCTCCATACGGGGCCTGGAGGCACGAATGTTGAGCAGGTGGAGGTCCGGAACGGGGGTATCTGGTTGGGTAGAGCACTGAACGGTGGCAGCCTGAGCACAATCCACGATGGCGCTCAGGAAGTCACGGCCATCGTCCAACTTGCTGCAGTGCTTCCGGAACAGGGACCAGTCTGTGACGTAAGTTCTTCACCTAGGCCTTCTCCCAGACCTGGGGCTGATCACAATAGGGAAGTGGTCAGACCCCCATTTGTCCGAAGTTGTGGCCCAGGAGTAGGAGCACTGCTCAGTGTTGAGGGAGAGGTCAATGGCCGTGCGAGCTTTGCGGTAGACGTAGGTGGGCTCCCTGGTGTTCCAAGGTCAGCAGGCCAGCTCAGCTGATGGCATCTGTGAGGCCTTTGCCCCAGCGGGTGCAGCTGCGGCTTCCCCAATCCGTGTGGTGTGCGTTGAAGTCACTGCACAGGACTGCATGCCCACCAAGGCGAACAGCCAGCTGGATGAGGCTGGAGGGATCCCACGGCTTTCCTGGACGGATGCAGATGCTCGCCACAGCCGTGGCCTGGCTGCCAAGGCGTACCACAACGGCGCATGACTCCAAGGGGCCACCGGCGATGTCAGCAACAGGTAGAACAGCACGCGCCAGGGTGCTGCGGACATAGATTGCCGTGCGTGGCTTTCCTGGCTTATGGACTCCATCTAGGCAGGGTGCCGCAGTGCAACTGCGTGTGGCACAGGTGGTGGCACCCGAGTAGTCGGGAAGCCGTAGGTTCTCGTCCACGGCATATGTCTCCAGCAGTGCGAGTACCGTATAGTGCGGAATATAGGTTGAGGTTTTTTCCCAAAAATATTGCTAAAAGTTCACCCCTTGACTTACATACCGGCCCTTGGCACAGCATGAATGGTCGTCTGGCAGCATGTAGGAGCGCAGACCTTTCGGCATCCACATTGTTATCGCCCCCCTTGGTGACCGATGCGGCCCAACTCGCGGGCGCTGCGCGGTTCTTTATTCTGACGAAGTTCTTTATTCTATGGTGCAGTGCACCCGGAGCTCAAAGACAGGGTGGCGGATTTTGTCCGCGAGCATCGTGCCAGATCTTTGTCAGTCACAGCAGAACTCATCTGCATCAAAGCTATTGAGATCGCCCGAGAATCCGGACTGCCCAAGGAACAATTCAAGGGCTCCATTTATTGGGTTCGTCGCTTCATGCAACGCAAGGGATTCGCACTTCGACACCGCAAATCAATCTGGCAGAAGCAGCCAGAGGCATACGAGGACAAGTTGGTCGAATTCCAGCGCTATGTTATCCGTCTCCGGCACCAGCATGGCTACATGTTGGTACAGATCGGCAACGCTGATGAAATGCCGGTGTGGTTCGACATGCCGTCGTTCACCACAGTTTGCGAACGCGGCACAAAAGAAGTCGAGCTTCTTTCTACGGGGAACGAGCATTCACGGTGATGCTCGCGTGTACTGCAGATGGCAGAAAGCTGCCCCCATACATAATATTCAAGAGGAAGACGCTGCCGAAAGAGGCTTTCCCACGGGATGTCGTTCGCGTGAATGAAAAGGGCTATATGGACGAGGCCCTCATGCTCAATTGGATTAAGACCGTCTGGAATCGGCAACCAGGGGCACTCTTGCGGTGTCCGAGCATGCTCGTCTTGGATGCCTTTCGCGGGCACTTGACCGCAGGATTGAAGCTGGCACTCCGCGACGGGAGGACGGAGCTCGCCGTCTTCCGGGAGGCATGACGTCAACACTTCAGCCACTGGACGTCGTGCTCAACAAGCCTGTTAAAGACCGTGTCCGTGAACAATATAATCAGTGGATGGCCGGCGAAAACCTGATGACCCCAACCGGCCAGCTGCGCAGGCCGCCTCTCGTCACTGTGGCCACATGGGTGTCGCAGGTTGTGCTCGCTGCCCGACAATACGGTGGTGTGGGCATTCAAGAAGTGTTGCATAAGCAAGAAGTGTTGCAAATTTTTTTGCATAAGCCAGGAACGCACACAGGAGTCCAAAGAACTTTGTCACCAGGAGAAAAAGTTACAGCACAGTGGGTCGAGTCGTAACGAAACTTGCGAGCGTCCTGGGAGACGTCGGTGTTAAGCGGGGCGAGGCGTCTGCACTCTGCGAGGCGAGACACAAACTGTTCCAAGAAAGGAACTGATGGGGGTACAGGAGTCGAAAGGAATGATACATCAAGAATGAAACTTGGTGAACAGCCATAGATGAAGACAAAATTTTAAAATCCAGTGGTACGTTGCGTAGCCATGTTATAGGCGAATGTCATGAACGACAGGATTGCATCCCCGTTCGTGTGGCCTGGGTAGATGTACAGTCGCATGCAATATGACTTGCAACACTCTTGTTCGTTGCTGAAGGGGCTCCACGGCTGCGCAGCAGCTCTGACATTCGAAATAGCAGTTTAATAGACACCACTAATTGAAGCTGTGTTTCGGTCTGGAACTTACCATGTGTCTGCACAGCCGTACAGCCTTGGAACCCCTTCGACCACGGGCACCGGTGTTGCAATTCATATTGCACGTGACTGTACATCGCAATCATCAAGCTGTTGGTCTGCGGATGGTAACTGGAAGTCGTCTTGCGAATTGTGTTAGAGGCGCACAGAACTTCGGTAAGGATAGAAGAGAGGAAGACTGCTGCGGTCACTGAGGAGAACGCGCGGAGCGCTGCGGTGTAAGATAATGTTGTGTAGAAAGAAATCGGCGACTTCAGCAGCAGTCCAGGATGGTAGAGATGCTGTCTCCGCATAGCGTGTTGGATGGTCTATGGCCGTTGCAATCCAACGATTTCCATGTGAGGTCATGGGAAGAGGACCGTACAAGTCTATTCCAACTACTTCAAAAGGCGAAGCGGCACAAGGCAGAGGTTGTAAAGAGCCAGAAGAAGCTGTTGGGTTTGCTTTGACAATGAACGCAGGGTGCAACATACTTCGCAACGGCTGAAGATGGGCCAGGCCAGGAGCAGCAACTTCATATTCTGTTGTAAGTCTTGTGGTAGCCTAGAGGACCAGTCGTCGCATGATCGTGAAAGGCTTCAAGCACCTCACATTGCAGAGAACATGGTATGACCGGGACCCATTTGTTGCCATCGATGTGATAAATGTTGCGATGTAAAACCCCATTGTGCAGCTTGAATTGATTAAGTTGTCGACGAAGTCAGGCGTTTGGAGGTGACGAAGAATCTTCCATGCGTTGGAGAATAGTTCAGCAGTATGGGTCGATGCGTTAGTGGGACACAAGGACAGATGGGCTGTTGTGTCTTAGCCATTCGAGGGCTACAATGGGTAAAGCCGATGAAGAGGACTCAGGACGTACACAATCGCGGAGAGGTTATGGTGAATCGTCCTGATTCGGCAGAGGGTAGCAAGAGAGAGCATTGGTGTCTTGATGCTTCTTTGCAGCCCTGTAGGTGACATTGAAATCGTACTCCTGTAGGTGAAGCACACAGCAACCCAGGTGACCCGATAAATTCTTTAGCGATGAAAGCCAGCACAGTGTGTTATGGTCGGTAACAACTGTGAAATGGCGGCCATGAAGACATGGGTGAAATTTTTGCACGGCCCAACAGCAAAGCACTCCTGCTTGGTTATGGTGTAGTAATTTTCTGCACTGGTTAGTGCACGACTAGCCTAAGCAATTACTCGTTCGCGGAATGTGTTGTCGCATTGTAGTAGAATGGCACCGAGACTGACTGCTAGCGTCGGTGTGAAAGATGGTGGGCGCGGTTGGATCAAAGTGGCGCAGTACTGGGTCTGACGTCAGGGCATGTTGCAAAAGCAGGAAAGCATGTTCACATTCGTCGGACGAAACAAAGGGTGCATTACTGGGGAGGAGTTGATGGAGCGGGGACGTAAGTGTAGCGAAGTTGCATATGAAGTGCCGGAAGAAGCAAGTCCAAGAAAACTGTGCATGTCTTTTTGACGCAGTGGACACAAAATTCGAGGATGGCAGTAAGCTTCTCGGGGTCCGGACGAATACCTTCTTTGCAGACTATGTGCCCCAGAACTTTGATGGCCTTGCTGGCCAAACTGCATTTGTGTGTGTGTGTGTGTGTGTGTGTGTGTGTGTCTGTGTGTGTGTGTGTGTGTGTGTGTGTGTGTGTGTGTGTGTGTGTGTGTGTGTGTGTGTGTGTGTGTGTGCACGCGTGTGTTGAGCTGCAAACCAGCATTTGCAAGACAGGCAAGGACTTCATCAAGATGTTGCAAATGTTGTGAGAACATGGTTGAAAACACAATGTCGTCGAGATAGCACAGACAGGTTTTCCATTTCAAGCCACACAAGACTTACCCAATGGACCACAAATAATCCACAGTACATCCGATGGACGTTTAGCGCCGGACGTTTGGACATCCACCGGATATCCCCACAAATCCAGATTACATACGGCGGATATCTGAGGGACCGTCCCGTGCAAAAAAAAGGCGTTCAATCGGACGTCCCGTGTATGCCCTTATCGGACATTCGGACATCCGTCGGACCTTAAAAACGGACGTTTTTAAAACTAAATATCCGAACAATGTCCGCTGGATAAAACAATCTGGACATGGACATCCCAGGGACATTTGTGGGATTTTAAATGTGGATATTGATTACAGAAACGTCCACGAGATGTACAGAGGACATCCATGATAAATCCGGGATTTATCCATTGTTCGGTTTTGTTGGGGTGTCACCTTGCTGGTACTGCGGCTTTTTCAATGCTTTAGAAGCTGTGCTATACCTAAGAACCAATGTACCAGTTACAGGGATATGCTGCACTTCCTTTACTGTGAAAATTGCATCCACAAATAATTAAGTGCCGCTAAAGGAACTGGGACCATCTTACTGGTGCAGGTTGCAAAGGTGAAAATGTACGTGGACACAACATCCACGGCAGAAGCACATGTCGCAAACTGGCACATTCAACATATTTAATGTAAGTTCCATTGGTACACAGGCATCAGAAATGTATATGTGCAGTTTCCAAATGCACAGAATAAGCCAGAATATGCATTATGTATCAACTCCAAAAGTCATCAAAGTTGTAGATATTAAGCAGCATGAATGTGAATTCAAATGATGTAATAAGCCTTTTAATAAAACTTGCTCAGCTTTTTAGGATGGCCTAACTGAGGCATAGACTTGCACATAAACTGCAGAAACATTGGATCTTTATTTAAAAAGCATACTGTAAGAACATGCCTGTGTGCTTGGCACAGCAAAACATAACCTGTGCCTGAACACATTAAAGAAATGCCCATAAGGACCCACAAGAAATTGAAAATCACAAAAGATGCCAGCAGGAGTATATGTTGACATTGACAAGATCAGTACAGGGGCACAGAAGAGAACTAAAGATGCTTCTTGAAGTCACCTTAACAGAGAAAAATTCTAATTGTCAACTTAATGCAGTGATGTACATACACTTTATAAAGGAAAAAGACTAGAATAAACTGACTGCATTGGTACCTGAACTGTGATATCACAAATATAACTAAACAGACAGTACAAGAGAACAAGAAATATCTGGCACAATGACTATGCACACATTTTCTTGCAAAAAGGCACATAATGGCATCTTTGCAACAACAGCAATGCACATGATGCAAAAACAAACTGGCTGTTTCATTGGCTCAATGACTAGATGTTAAACTTGCATATAGACTGTGGTAGCACTTCTACCTTGTAAAACTGTAGACGTACCCATCAGACTTCACAGAAAAGTTCTTTTGTACAAAGAACAATGACACTTCACTGGAAGCAACTTACATATGCACGAAAGTGACTAGAATCCTCCCATAATACAAAATATATCATAAAAGTATCTTGCACAAAAGTTCTGTACTAAAACACACTAAGAGCACTTCAATAAAGTGCATCCTTGCTTTTATAAGCAAGATGCTCATAGTGTAGGACACAGATGACCAAAACATTAAAAAAAAGTTGGTCTTGCTAAAAGTATCGTGCACAAAAGTCTATACATATGCGCAACAATAGTCCCACAAGTATGGCTTTACAGCAGCAGCAATATAAAAGGAATCTTCCATGACAAAAAATATATAAAGTAAAAAGCTCTCACAAGTTATTTTACACAGGCACAATATTGGTCTCACGAAGGGGTAGCTTTGCAGAGGCAGCAACATTCATAATAAAGGCAGAGGTTAGAAAAACCCTCAAGATCCAGTGACAAAAAGTGCTTTGGACAAAGGAAAAATAATAGCATCTTACAAAAGCATGTCTTTGCAATGGAGGCGATTCTCAGCCCATCAAGCACACAGAAAGGCAAGAGGGAAAGGCCTGTCCAGAATTTTTTGCAATGAGTGGCTGGCCTTTACTATTTCCAGTAAGGTGCAAGGTTTAGCCCACTGGTAGCATGAACACACCAGCATGTGTTTCCACAATAGTACACCACAGTGACGTTATCACACAATAGGCCAGTATGTGTTCATTTCACAGATAGAGCACGGCAGAACACGACACTAGCATAATGCAACAGGAGCAGCTTGTTTGCTATACTTATGCACAGCATGCTTCAGTGATGCCCGTATATGTCGGGGTCAGTCCAAGCTGCAATTGCAGGATAAAAAAGCTAGCTTATTTATTTGGTCTTTTGAGGGTTCCTCTGAATTGCCACTAAGGCATGCGTCGCAGTCTTTTCATTCCTTGCGCTCAAAAACAGGAAATGGCTGGGATTCTCACAGCCATGCAAAGATGACAGATTGTGGACACTTCACAGCAGGGCTACAGTAAGCGTGGCATTTATGCAACAGTGAATGTGCCACTTACGACGGTGGCCTACAGATACAAGCAAAGGATTCAGGATCCTCCTTGCGAGCTAGGTCTCAGGCAGATGAGCAAGACTGCAAAACAGTCAAATTTATTCCTGGCAAGCCAACCGCTTCTGTGCAGAGAAATCTGGGCAACGATCCCACGGAATACACTGCCTTAGCGTTTCACACATGCATGTGGTTTTTGCCGCTTGTGCACTGCATTGTGCACGAACCATGCACTGGTGTGTTTATGCTAACAATGGGTGGACATGTAGATGCACATACAGAACAAACAGAAATACTCTGAAATATTGAGGTAAAAAAGATCTTGCGTCTAATGTAAGTATTTCGCACGCAAGTTTTGTACAGTAGCAGAATAACAGCATTTCAGAAAACCATGGCTTTGCAATGGTGGCAATTTCACCAATACAGAAGACTGCCATGACATTAAAAAACAAAAACAATAAAAAGTTCTCGCACACAAATTCTGCACAAAACCATATTGATGGAGCCTAGCAAGAGCATGACTTTGCAAGTGATTTGACAATGCAGATGACAGGCAGAATCCTTCCAATGCATGAAAAAAAATTCTGCAATTGCACTGTGCAAAGTTAAAAAAAATCCCTGAGTAGCTGCCTCTAGTCCACGAAACATGCCTTGGCGTAGCCCAGCAGATCCCCTAAGTTCCACCAGATGCACACGCCCACAACCAAGCAGCCTCTGATGCCTGTGCAGTCTTCAGGTCATAGCTGCAGTGCTTTACAATGGAATGGCCTCCACTTATTCTGCATGAAAGTAAAAGAGATAAAAAAATGTGAGGTTTGGGGAAACAAACGAGTACAAGCCTGCTTTGTGGATAATGATCAAGCCATTGCAAAATCAACATCATGCTCATATGAGTGGCAACCTGAAGGGGCCAGCCATGCTGTAGACAGCTGGTTTTAGCTTTCAAAGCGCACTTTTGCAGTCAAATCAGATGCAAAAATGCAGTGGCACTCATAGGAAACGTGCATGCATACAGCATTATAATGCATCGCACTGGTCTCCCACTCTGTTCTAATCTAGTGTACGTCCCTACATTCACTTCATTCAGGTACACCTGTGCTATGAAGATTGTTACTCATGGGAGAGCTTCCTGTTTATACAGCAGAAGTGGTACCCATATTTAGAGATCAAACCTGCATGCCAAACCTCTGTGGTGCATCATCTAAGCTGCTGTATTCATGTACACATGGGATAGCAGTTGGCAAGGGCATATTTAAGAAGTATGGTCAATATAATCCCTCTCCCAATCCCTTTTTGATAAACCTGTTAGTGCTGTGAGTGTTCGTCCCACCCACACAGCAAGTTAGGCTTATGTGCTACGACTATGACTGCAACATGATCCTAGGTAATACGCAACTATTAGGTCTTTTTCTTTTCATTCTTAATGCAAAAAATGCACAGGCTTGACTTTAATACACCATTTATCACTTCTAACCTAAAATCACAGCTGATGCATGCTGAACTAGAGCTGTCTTTTATGTCAGCTACATTCATGGAAGGCTCCTCTAAAAGCAGAGACTGAACTATGTACACATACATAAATGAAGTACAGACAACAGTAAATTTTTAATTCAGAAAACCAGTTAACTACTAGCAGTGTAGTCATACTGGCCTACATTTAGGCTGCTTTAAAACATCAGTCTTGATCACAATGCAGAAGCTTGAGCTAAGTATTAAACAGTTCCATCTGAGCCATGCAACTCAGTTGGAGAAACCCATGTCCATTTCTAGTGGAAAGCCACTGTGGCCACTATTATGATGTGAATTCATGTTGCTAAGTGGTAATTTAATTTACTTATTTCATTTTTTAAGTTTTTTTCTAAAAGTGCCCAAGAACAGCTATTATGCCTTAATATTGTTGCACTTCTGTTACACAAAGAACACAAAACCAAAAAATAAAACATCTCAAACAACAGCGGTACAAAGTGCAACAAAAAATTGAATTAATCAAATACACGAGCCAGATAATGAGCAAATAGTAGAGCTAATATATCAAGATCACGATGCAAGGTATTTTGTTGTGTTACAGGAGATTGTTATAGCGTTAGAGGTGCAAGAGGAATTCACATATAAAATGCTAGGATTAAGCAATTTAGGGCGAGGCATGCATAACGTTACAGCTCACAGTAACTGCGGACAGGAGAAGTGTTTGTGAAGTAATCATGGTATTTCCGCCTTATTTGTAGGGGTCTAATATTATACATGTGCAGTACACACTCGTAGGCATAAGATACACGGCGTCCAAGAAATGGATTGTACAGGACACAAATGAAACATCACTGAACACATACAATTTTTGCAACATTAGTCAGTCAAATTAATACAGTTCCATACAACAGAACTAAACTTTAGCTTCGAGCGGACAAACAAAGAATACGAGAGAATAATACAGCTCACATTCGTAAACTCTTTACTCAATTTACTCGCATAATGATCGCACCCCTGAATTTTGTTGTCAAAATTTGATTTTTTTCTTTCCTGTGTAATGATCGCACCCTGAACTTGTCACAGCGATATGTTGTGTGCCAAGTCTAGCTAACGATGATCGCGCTTACCATATGTCGAATGCTATGTGAACAACTCTTGAAGACATACCAAGTGATCTGCACACACCCAACTTTCTCTTTCTTAACAGATGCCTCATTTCATTCCTTTCATCACTTTCCACACTTCCTTGAAAAAAAAAAGCTACAACCAAACTTGTCTCGGCTTTATTATTTGTAGGCTTCATAATGGTTTTGGTCAACAACAACACAAACGGCGCCTTTCGATTCTTCTCGTATGCACTCGTAGGCACGCAACAAATCGCGAGTAGCAACAATAGTGGTCACGTTTGCACTGATACGTTAGAAGTGTACCCTATTAATACACCGACGCTCGTAAGGCAGCTAAGATATTCGCCCACCCTTAGCAGAAACGTGCCGTATTAGGATAGCAGTGAAGACAAATGCTGCAGTTTCCACAGCGTGCCCGCCATGTGTTTCTATGTCACTGGCAGCTAAGCGTGCCCCTCTCTGTTTCTGTCCTCTCAAATTGGACATGGCTACGCTACTGTCGCAAACTTGCCGATATTAACGATATTATTCATTACTGATACGGAAGAAACTGTTTCAATGCACGTTAATGTACTCACAAGAAGAAAAATAATCCCGTTCAGCTTCCTCCGCCGGCCACCATTTTTGTTTTGGTGTCCCGAACTGACAGCAGCAGCTGCCTGCTTGTCATCCCGCAGCAAATGCGGGATGAAAAAAGAATTCTTTTCGTGGGAAATTTAACCTGAATTGCACCCCTGAATTTGCATAAATTTTTTTGACAAAAAACTGCGATCATTATATAAGTGCGGTCATCTTTGATATAAGGCCTAACTTTCTGTAGAATGCATTAACGATGCTTGAAGCATGTTCTTCGAAAGTTAGCCGGAAGTTAACCAACATTTTTGAGTCGCGCTTACAACTCGCTCTTCTCTAAGGAATGTTATCAAGTGAGTATTCGGATAGTAAAGGGTACATTCTGCGATTAAAGAAATCAACATGCGGCACCGCCTCTCAAGCTGCTGAAAATCGGTGGGGTAAAAGCATACCTTGAGGCAGGCAGACCTCAGCGCTTGGCTTCTTATGGCTGCCGGCCCTTTCTGGAGCATGCCTTAGCCACGATTTGATGGTGTCTTCAATATCGTTAGTGCTGCCTTCTGTCATCCGTCTTGCAGCAACTGAAATAAGCAAGTTCCCACTAATGGTGAGAATAGCAAATATACCTTGGGATGTTAAGATGAAGCTTTACTTCACTAAGGTACCGTATGCGCCTTGTACGTCCCATTGTTTTTTTGTGTGTCCATGTCCTTTATGCACAACTGTACATACGAAGCTATAGCTCGGGCCCAACTCTAATGCTGTGAAGAAACACCTATGAAGCAGCACCTAGACTGTTTTGTATGGGATTTATTGAATTTGCGAGAGAAAATTAAGGCCTAGTCACTGCTGGAAGCAAAATTTTGATTTAGGGTGTAATTTTTTACAAAGATTTAAAAAAAGCTTTACAAATATATAACTCTGCATCAGACATATCGCATTTCAGTAAATTTTATTTTACATAGATCACCTAAAGCAGACAAAGTTGAGGGAGAAATTTGCTCAGCTTACATGAACTTGTTAGAATGTCTACACGGGTTTTGGAAATGTCCTATTCACTAATAGGTAGTATATTTGAGATCGATGTGAAATGTAACAATTTTGTCTGATTTAGGCGTACCGTTAGGTCCAGCTTACAGAATTGCAATAAAATGAATTGCTGAGATACGGTTATGAACTTCACAGTTTAGTTCAAATTTTGTAAAATTTAGGATTCTTGTAAAACATTTGACACCATGAATTTAACTTTTTCCTTTAAAGTTAACTTCATGAATTTCATTGCAGTGACTGCGAGAAAAATGATTTCTGCTTTTCCATGTAGTTAGATAGCAGCACCCGAGCGAAAGCTTCCCTTTAAGAAAAATGCATAAAAAGAACAAAACACATAAAAGGCAGACTTCACTGTGTAAGAAATGGAACTTGAAAAGCTCTAATGAAATCCCAACAAGCAACGCTGGTGATATCTTTTAGACTTACTGACAACTATAGACCAGGTAGCAAAATAGAGAGCAGAATGCAACTAATCCTTACTAAAATACCTCATGCTAGACACTATATTATTTTCATCAGCCACCACCAGGTGATCGACAACACACCCAAAAGCTATCATTACAATAGCTCAGTGCACTGGAATAAAAGGACTTGTGTGGCAGCAAAGGTGATTGCTCAACACCACCAGCCTTCGCTAACATCGTGTCCACTCATATGAATCGCTTCCCAGTAGCCAGTGATATACGAGGACCTGGTGCAGTAGCAGTGATGCTGTAGATGACCCAAAGCCACACTGCGCTTGGTGTGTACTATATTGAACTGTTTGCACTAAACCAAGGTGTAATAAAAGGCTTAATAGCTGTCTATCGAAAGCATAAATTAAGTTCATCCTAGTGCTCGTACTCATTAAAAGATATAAAGAGAAGTTTCAACTCACCAATAATTGCAGCTGTATCTTCAGACTAGAGAAACTAAGTTTCCCCTTTCGGCCAACCCACGAAAAAAGTGTGGCCAGATCATCATGAAGGGTGTATGCAAGAATACGCTTTGTAGCTGCACTGGCATTCCTCCCTCCAAGGTCTGTGAACTCGTGAACCTGCAAAAAACAGATTTCGAGTAAATGTGTTCGATCACAGAAAATGAAAACTAAATGTATGGCTATGCCAGTTGGAAAACGCCTGCTGCATGGCATCGTTGGCAAACATGTTCACAAAAGAAGCTGTCATGCAGCACTCTCATGCCATAGAAACAGCAAGTCTTAGTGTTATTTTCTTCAGCATACAGCAACTCCAAGCAAAGAGACCTATAAGAAGTTACGTATTCATTAACATGGCCTTGTGGTGCAGAAGACTAGGTGTGTCTTCTTTGCACTCTGCCAAGAATAGCTGCTGAAACCATTCCACTGCACAATCAGGCTATTACACAACTGCCACAGTGGCAGAGACTGGTCAGCGGCTTCCTGTTTGCTACTTTCCACTAATGTAGCCACATTTCTATGCAGAGCATTATGCATATGCATCAGCTCACACCTAATCAACAATACCATGCCATAGGTAGGATGACACAGTTGATGCAGCTAAGCGACATGTCAGGGCTTAAGGTCTGCATATTCCCCAAGCAATTTTCAAGAAAAATTGCCAATTGGAAGATGCAACTCTGAAGACACAGGGGTAAAAAATAACTAAATTCTGGAGTGTTATGTGCCAAAACCACGATGATTATATGGCACACCGTAGTGGGGGACTCCAGGTTAATTTTGACCATCTGGAGTCCTTTAATGTGCACCTAGCATAAGGTACATGAATGTTTTTGCACTTCTTCCCCTTTGAAACCACCTGGATAAGGTCAATCAGACCACCTGTGATCAGTTCACTGTGTGGCTGTGTTCCAAGACATCAGCTTTACAGAGTAGATGGTAGAATAGTGCAATGAAGAATACCAGCGCTGTAATGGAGGGGTGTGACAGATTTTAATTTCAGATATGTAGAGATGTTCTTCCTTTGCTGGTAGAAATTTTAGCATTCCAACAAAGCAATAGCTCATAATTATGAATTCAAGTGTATCTAAGCTCAGAAGTTGCTGGAAGATGTTTGTAAAATGCAACCTTGCCAGTAAGTATTCTGTGCATTGGGCTTATCTCAAGTAGGGTTTATGTTGGCGCATACTGTCGTGCATACTTTAAGTCATTCAGCATACATGAGTCGTAACTGCAAATGGTTTTCAGTACAGACACAGAAATCTCATTCTTAAGCATACATTCGGCAATTGCAGCGTGCATTGTCCCTGTGCAAGTTATGTTCGCAAGATTATTTCTGTACGGCTACACTAACCTCATATGCACTGACCTGTTTCATGCAACAGCATGCAGTTGTAACTACAAGCAACAGGGGTGTACACCACTGAATATATATCTTTTTTTTGCATTCAAGTGCTCTCTATTGTCTATGCTAAATTCAGGAAAACTACGTACCAAACTCGCAGTCTTCTCTTTGTCCAGGCTTTCATCAAAAGTCATACAATCTTCCAAGCTGCGGAAGGGGCACTCGATGAGTGGATCAGTTCCACCAAGAGGCTGCTTTGCATACATGTTGCACAACTTTTCAAGCAAATCCCCATGGTGTTGTTGCGTAAAACGTACGATGTTGAGCAGTCGGAGCACATGCTTCTTGAAGCCTTCAAACACAAAAGGAAGGAAATGTGGCAGTCAGGAACCAAACCAGGTAGGCATTTCATAGGCCATTTTTTTTCTCATCACACATTACAGGCAATTATTTTTGCAAGGTATGTTGGAATGTAAGAGTGTCTTTGATTAGTACACTTTAGGTAAAGAAATGCCCTTTCATAAAAACATTTTGATGTGCTACTAAAATATCAGACAATTTTCTAACTGCTAGCAATTTATTCTGAAACAAAGAACATTGCATTGTCCTAGAAACTGGCAGCTTCTCACACATCAGCAATACAAAATAAGGCACAATCAAGTTGCAACATATAACGAATTTATAATGCTTTGCACCATGCCTGCTACATTGAACCTAATGAGACAGATGCACCCTTCCTTTGAATGGCTTGAGGCCATGGAACAACATAGATTTGAAACAGGGGTCTCAATAGATAGCCTCTTTACAACAGTCTGAACACGCACACATTGCCTTTGAAGCTTTTGTGACTGCAGGTATGCGCTACTACACGAACTTCAGAGCAAGACTCAATGCAACAAAACAGTGTTCATGCAATGGGTGTTTAGGCACACAGCGAAAAAAAACTGCGTATTTGAAAGTTTATGTAAGTAATGCCATCACACGTTAAAGTACATTCACAACTTTAAAAAACTTTGTAGTGAAGTATTATAGTACAATGAAAGCTTACTATTGTTTGAAAGTTCGTCAGGGGAACCTGAGGGTACATAAGTCCGTTGGTCACCTGCACAGTAAAGAATAGTGAGCATTTAATGCATGCTTGTACTTTGCACTAATATCAAAGGCTGTCACAATGTGGGACCCCAGCCCATTTAACATTCTACCAGAACTGCTCATCTCCAGGTTGTCGCTAGCAGCTGCAAAGTGCATTCCAGTTGTGAAGTTAGGAACAACCCAATGGACCACAGATATCCAGTGGATATCCGATTTATATCCGAACGTCCACGTCCGGGAAACAATATCCGTGGTACGAACAGGGGACCTAGTTCTTGGGACGTAACATAATGTCCGCATACTTTGATACGGTGGACGTCCAGAGGATGTTTGTTTATGGATTGATCAGCGGTGTACATCCCCCGGATGTCCGCCTAGGAATGCCTTGCAACGTCCATTGATTTATGCCCTGGACATAAGCATGCACAGATGCGAAGCTACAGGCGATGGTTACGATGATTTAATTCAATATTTATATCTCCCAAATCGAGCTATATATATATACCGCCACCATAATATTAATCTCCTAAGTGGAACACTCGGGAAAAGACGAAATTCGCTAATTCACTTATTTTTTATTTAAGAACCCGGACTTTGAACACGGGCTAAAGAAAATCTGACCTAGCACTTGCGTGCGGATTTTTACCTTTATGTGCGGCCTCGCGCACCGTCCACAGTGTGGAGTACAAGGGCATCATTCTATAAAAAATAGTATGCTATAGTCCACGCGTTTATTCTGTTCTGTTCTGAGCAAATGAATGTTTGTATTGTTAACAAAACCGATGTTCCTGTTCTGTGTATTAGGGCATCGATTCACCAAGCCGTACCGTCGTACTAGAACTGTTTTTCATTTTTTTTTTCAGCAACATGAATTATGCGCATTTGTATTCTGCTCAAACTACTAAAATTTTTTGAAGGTATTTTGTATGTTTAATAGGCTTTGTGGTATTTCGGTTTCAGTAGTTTACGTTACTCTTTTGTAATATGCACCTTCAATCGTCATAGTCATCAATGTATGTGAAAAGCGACGAACGTGCCCCGTCACTAAACGTGCGCGCCGATTCGCAGGCTTCTGCGGGTGCCGTGGCGCGTTTTATATTATTGAATGCAGGTGCCTTTCTCGCGCGCCTTTCAACTGACGCACTGCCACCTTGCACTTTGAAAACGCGGTGAGAGATCTTTTGTTCCGTGCGTGTGATCCGAGGGCCAGTTTCTGCGCGGGTTGTACCGACTCTCTTCACAAAGTGCGGTTAGGGCTATTGTTAGTAGGCCTAATGCGTACAAGTGAAACTGCTTTGTTCTCGCTTCCTACGCACTGAATGTCGCGACCACCCGACAGGCGTGCTTGCGAGAAGGCAAGCAGGGAGACAAGGAAAGTTATTAATGTTTTTGCGAAAGAAGGAGTTCAGGGGGGTTGTGAAAGTAGCCGGCATGACTCGGAGCAAATAGCATTTGTTCAACCTATCGAAGCACCACGTGACAGTGGTGGGAACAGCTTAGAAAACTTAAATCGCTCAATCGCGGGATTTGAAGAGCATTGTTGCGAAGACCTCACGTCCGTAGACGCAGATGACAGGGAACAGTGGGCAGAAGTCAATCTTGAGTCTGCTCACTTTGGTGCTTGCAGTAGTAGTGACAGCGATAGTGAAGAGCGCACAAGCGTACATGACGGACTGCAGGATTCCTTGCGTGAATGGGCAAACGAATATGGTATCAAAAGAAGGGCCTTAACAGCTTTGCTGAAGACGCTAAGGACACAGGGGGGACTTCATCAGTTACCGGAGGATGGTCGTACACTTATGCAGACCCCTCGAAAAAACCTGGATGAATTTCCCATTTGTGCTTTGGCGCCAGGAAAGTATTGTCATTTCGGACTTGCTGTGGGTCTTCAGCGTTCATTGTCTCATGTAGAAAAGCTGCCAGCTGTAATTCCACTCTCATTTAATGTAGATGGCCTCCCCTTGTCAAAGAGCTCCAAAATGCAACTGTGGCCCATACAGTGCTTACCCCGTGGTTGCGGCAATGTGCCCCCATTTGTTGTGGGTGCGTTTGCTGGACAGTCTAAGCCATCCTCGTCTAATGATTTCCTGAGGCCTTTTGTTCGAGAGCTGCAAACTTTGCTTGTGCAAGGTGTGAATATCAATGGCGACACTGTTCAGGTGACAGTTGCCTCGGTCATCTGTGATGCTCCAGCGCGAGCTTTCGTTACTATGACAAAAGGCCATGGAGGGTACAGTGGTTGCGCAAAGTGTACAGTCGAGGGATCTTACATCAATGGAAAAGTAGTATTTTGCGACATGGACTGTCCGTTACGAACGGATAAGAGTTTCAGGGAGCAGCATGATGTTGAACATCACAAGGGAGAATCTGGCCTGTTGGACCTGCCCATTGACATTGTAAATGACCTCCCACTTGATTACATGCATCTTGCATTACTGGGTGTCATGCGGAAATTGCTCCAGTTGTGGATTTCTGGACCACTGCGGGTTCGTTTGGGACCTCTGGATAGGCACACATTCAATGAGAAGAGCAAGCTGCTAAATCCTCACATCCCTAGTGAATTTCCCCGTAGGCCACGCGGACTCGATGAGCTCGACCGCTGGAAGGCGGTTGAGTTCCGACTTTTTGTATTCTACACAGGCCCGTTGCTTCTCAAGTTCTGCCTTCGAGATGATCTATACCAGCACTTTTTGCTGCTCCATGCGTCGTTATCTATACTTGCAAACAAGGAGCTGTGTCGTGAGCATGCTGGTTATGCCGATGAGCTCTTGAGATGCTTTGTTTCACATTTCCGCGAATTGTATGGTGACGAGCATGTTTCTTTCAACGTGCACAGCCTCATACATCTTGCTTCTGATGTTAAAATACATGGAGAGCTAGACTCCTTCAGTGCCTTCCCATTTGAGAACAACATGCAGGTGCTCAAGAGGCAGTAGCGCAAGCATGGAAAACCCTTGGAGCAGCTGCGCAACAGGATGGTAGAGAGCCAGTCTTGGACACGCAGACAGACATGGGATGAAATTCCTGTACATTTTAGCCGTCCTCACAGTCGAGGAGAACTGCTGCCGGAATGCTGCCCTCCTGAATATGAAAGGCTGTCATGGGATGCATATACAATTGCATTGTCTAAAAGAGACAACTGCTTTGCACAGGATGGCCATGTTGTTCTGGCAAAAAACATAGCCTATATCAGAGGGTCTAAGCAGCCATGCATAATTGGCCAAGAGTTTCTCATCAAGGAAGATTTCTATTCTTTACCCTTTGAGTCTTCCAGAATGGGCATTTATGTTGTATCAGGGCTATCGGGCCTGAAGCCTTGGTCCCTGCACAACCTCCAAAAAATGGTGAAGCTGCCACTGAATGGAAAGTTTCTGGTTATTCCAGAGCTTCACACAATTTAAAGGCCTAGATTTAGCTAGCATTCGCGGAAACTTCAAATAATATCTGCAAATTTATAGAGGTTGGTGTAGTGCAGTTTAATAATCCTGGAGTTTCTGCAGCCCTTAGTGGCTTACCTTACGTAAAGTTTAGTTATTTGTGAAACATGCAGTGAAAAGGAGGGTAACAGTGAGCAATGAAAGAAATAAGCCTCAAATAATCCTGTAATTAACCCATGCACACTCACTGTAGGGCAGTTCGCCGCACAGTCCTATTCTGCTCAACCATATTTCCACAGGTTAGTATTGGCAGAATGCTGCCGTGTTATGCCTTTATTTTCAAGGTTATTTATTGGCTGTTCATGACAAATGCCTGTCATATGTGGTTTGTGGTCTTGAGCCTGGTGGCTGATTAATGCTTGGCGCAGATAGCTGGTCTATAAGAGTAGCAAAATGAGTGCCAAGGGTAGGACACTTCGACAAAGTAGTAGGATGCCACTAGAAAATTCGCAGGCATAGGATGGAGAGCCAGATCATGTTGGGCAAGGATAATCGGATTTCATTGGGAATGGCCTTTGACTGGCACTAAGATTAAATGGCTTGGTGACACATACCGCTCCCATCACAACTTACTGCTGGGATAGTTGGTCCATAGGTGCAACGATCCATAATGTGGCTTATTACAGCCGACATTCAAACTAGCCAAAGGGCTTGAAATACTTGAACTTTAGTAAAACGGCTGTCCTTGGCTGCAGCCAACATTTAAAGAAGACATGTCATTATGGTGAAGGCAAGTCCCTTGGGAAAATGCTTTTTCACTGGTTCCAGGCAGAGGCTTCCCTTGTTTCGCCACCATTGAATACTTCTGACGCTTCATTTTTCAGATGGCTTATGTGATCGCTGAGTTCGTTGAGGACAAACAGGTGGAGGTGGTGCCAGTGACCTGGGTGGAGGGTGACAAGTGTGCGTGGCCCGACAACCTCAAAGGCAACAGAGTGACATCCTTAGTAAAGAAATCTGTACCACCAGACACCTTCTGGAAGTGCTACAGCGTAGCAGTGAAAGGGGTATTTGGTATGTATCGTGTACATAAAAGCCTTTTTTGTTCTATACAAATCAGTTGAATGTTGAATTTTTGTTTTAGCAACATATGAACAAGCAAGGGCCAAACTTAATCACAGCCAGTATACATCAGACATGGGCACAGGATCGGAAATGTCTCAAGGAAAAAGGACAAGGAGGCCACCAGCTCAGTGGTCTGACTCGGATGAGCCTGACACACCACTGCCACCCAAGAAGGCCAAGCAAAGCTCCAGCAAGCAAATTCCAGCTCCACCAAGCAACTTCCCACTAGGTGAATTCAAAATACTTGTTTCTACTACTTATGGTATCCTGACACTTAGCAGTTAAAAAGTAAATTTAATATATTTTGCTTACTGGGGAGTTATTATTTCCCAGGCCTCTCTTCTGCTTCTCCAGTGCAGCAAGACAGCTGTGAAGAGTCTGAAGGAATGTGACTGACATTTTATAGATAGTGCCTCAATGGTAATACAGTGCAAATCTATTTTAGCTTGAGCTTCCTAATCCACAAAGAATAAAGTGCTTCCCCATTGTGTAATATAAGGCATTAATTGAATTGTTCTTGTCACCTGTGAGGGCTTCGACATATGGGCTGACAAATCAAGGAATGGTCATACGTTTCCTTGTTGATTTTGGTTTGTGTTTCATTTTGCATGGGCACCTAACGTCTACTTTTGGCATAAATTCAAACCTAAGCACTTGTGACAGCAGTGTATTATTTCATTTCTAGGTTCACCCGCATTAAAGAACGTACACTTGTGGCTACTGTTTGCTCATAAACAGTCTTGCAAGTCATTGTACATGACACATCTATATAGCAATGTAAAGCAAGCGTTCTGGCCAGTTATTTCCTGTTTGAATTTCAGTTTATGCTGTTAGGGTGTTAAACTTCTGTTCAAGTGAGAAGTAGGCTCTTGGCAGCTATGTTGATAAACCAGCATGATTTAGTTTTGAATTGGATAATGGGTCATGTCATATAGTTAGCTGACTTGCTTCATTATTTATTATGTACATTGAATGTTTTAATGCTAAAGCTTGAGGTTACCTTCTTACAATTCATTTGCAAACTGTCTTGATGTATTAGAGGAGCGATTTGCATAGCTATGTGCAGGTGTGAAATTATACAGACACATTAGTCTTTAGAATGTAAAAAAGAAACTGTTCTGGGCATGAGGTTGCAGGCTCAATTTTGAGCTGCAATATGATTTGGAGCGGGATGCATAAACACATGCATTGCGCATTGGGTGCACATTACAGGACCCTAGGTGGCCCAAGTTCAGAAAACATACTTCAGTGCCTTTGATAGATGGTATGTAGCTTTGGGACATAAAACACCATGAAAAGAAAGAAATGAGTTTATAAAATTGAAATGTCCATGGTGTGTTGCAAGCAAATTGTGAACTCACTAAAACTTTACATCATGCCTGTAAAGTGAGCACAGAGAATGCAAGTCAATGCACTGATGAGTTGGTATGCCAACCTATGATATTGAACATGTAAACAAAGTGCAGACTGCAACTGCAATCATTTGCTTAGCACTCTTGCATTTTGGAGCATCCCATGGAATGTCTACCATATATGTGTATCAATAACATGACATATGTTCACTATAGCTATGCATTCACAGGTTCACTGCAATCACTCTCTGCAGATGTGAATGACATGCCGCAAGGTGGTGCAGGTGGCCCTAGTTCACACAGTGCAGATGGCTCAAGATCACACACTGCAGGTGGCTCTAGCTCACACAGTGAGTTTTGATAAATCTTGCTTTTACTTTTTTTTTCAGTGAAGGGCTATAATTTTTAATGTGGCAGTTCTGTCATATGTTTAACTTCATGTGTATGTAAGCCAAAAAAGTTTCTAAGATGTATCTGTGGCTTCCCAATGGACCACAAATAATCCACAGTACATCCGATGGACGTTTAGCGCCGGACGTTTGGACATCCACCGGATATCCCCACAAATCCAGATTACATACGGCGGATATCTGAGGGACCGTCCCGTGCAAAAAAAAGGCGTTCAATCGGACGTCCCGTGTATGCCCTTATCGGACATTCGGACATCCGTCGGACCTTAAAAATGGACGTTTTTAAAACTAAATATCCGAACAATGTCCGCTGGATAAAACAATCTGGACATGGACATCCCAGGGACATTTGTGGGATTTTAAATGTGGATATTGATTACAGAAACGTCCACGAGATGTACAGAGGACATCCATGATAAATCCGGGATTTATCCATTGTTCGGTTTTGTTGGGGTGTCACCTTGCTGGTACTGCGGCTTTTTCAATGCTTAAGAAGCTGTGCTATACCTAAGAACTAATGTACCAGTTACAGGGATATGCTGCACTTCCTTTACTGTGAAAATTGCATCCACAAATAATTAAGTGCCGCTAAAGGAACTGGGACCATTTTACTGGTGCAGGTTGCAAAGGTGAAAATGTACGTGGACACAACATCCACGGCAGAAGCACATGTTGCAAACTGGCACATTCAACATATTTAATGTAAGTTCCTTTGGGACACAGGCATCAGAAATGTATATGTGCAGTTTCCAAATGCACAGAATAAGCCAGAATATGCATTATGTATCAACTCCAATAGTCATCAAAGTTGTAGATATTAAGCTGCATGAATGTGAATTCAAATGATGTAATAAGCCTTTTAATAAAACTTGCTCAGCTTTTTAGGATGGCCTAACTGAGGCATAGACTTGCGCATAAACTGCAGAAACATTGGATCTTTATTTAAAAAGCATACTGTAAGAACATGCCTGTGTGCTTGGCACAGCAAAACATAACCTGTGCCTGAACACATTAAAGAAATGCCCATAAGGACCCACAAGAAAGTGAAAATCACAAAAGATGCCAGCAGGAGTATATGTTGACATTGACAAGATCAGTACAGGGGCACAGAAGAGAACTAAAGATGCTTCTTGAAGTGACCTTAACACAGAAAAATTCTAATTGTCAACTTAATGCAGTGATGTACATACACTTTATAAAGGAAAAAGACTAGAATAAACTGACTGCATTGGTACCTGAACTGTGATATCACAAATATAACTAAACAAACAGTACAAGAGAACAAGAAATATCTGGCACAATGACTATGCACACATTTTCTTGCAAAAAGGCACATAATGGCATCTTTGCAACAACAGCAATGCACATGATGCAAAAACAAACTGGCTGTTTCATTGGCTCAATGACTAGATGTTAAACTTGCATATAGACTGTGGTAGCACTTCTACCTTGTAAAACTGTAGACGTACCCATCAGACTTCACAGAAAAGTTCTTTTGTACAAAGAACAATGACACTTCACTGGAAGCAACTTACATATGCACGAAAGTGACTAGAATCCTCCCATAATACAAAATATGTCATAAAAGTATCTTGCACAAAAGTTCTGTACTAAAACACACTAAGAGCACTTCAATAAAGTGCATCCTTGCTTTTATAAGCAAGATGCTCATAGTGTAGGACACAGATGACCAAAACATTAAAAAAAAGTTGGTCTTGCTAAAAGTATCTTGCACAAAAGTCTATACATATGCGCAACAATAGTCCCACAAGTATGGCTTTACAGCAGCAGCAATATAAAAGGAATCTTCCATGACATAAAAAATATATAAAGTAAAAAGCTCTCACAAGTTATTTTACACAGGCACAATATTGGTCTCACGAAGGGGTAGCTTTGCAGAGGCAGCAACATGCATAATAAAGGCAGAGGTTAGAAAAACCCTCAATATCCAGTGACAAAAAGTGCTTTGGACAAAGGAAAAATAATAGCATCTTACAAAAGCATTTCTTTGCAATGGAGGCGATTCTCAGACCATCAAGCACACAAAAAGGCAAGAGGGAAAGGCCTGTCCAGCATTTTTTGCAATGAGTGGCTGGCCTTTACTATTCCCAGTAAGGTCCAAGGTATAGCCCACTGGTAGCATGAACACACCAGGATGTGTTTCCACAATAGTACACCACAGTGACGTTATCACACAATAGGCCAGTATGTGTTCATTTCACAGATAGAGCACGCCAGAACACGACACTAGCATAATGCAACAGGAGCAGCTTGTTTGCTATACTTATGCACAGCATGCTTCAGTGATGCCCGTATATGTCGGGGTCAGTCCAAGCTGCAATTGCAGGATAAAAAAGCTAACATATTTATTTGGTCTTTTGAGGGTTCCTCTGAATTGCCACTAAGGCATGCGTCGCAGTCTTTTCATTCCTTGCGCTCAGAAACAGGAAATGGCTGGGATTCTCACAGCCATGCAAAGATGACAGATTGTGGACACTTCACAGCAGGGCTACAGTAAGCGTGGCATTTATGCAACAGTGAATGTGCCACTTACGACGGTGGCCTACAGATACGAGCAAAGGATTCAGGATCCTCCTTGCGAGGTAGGTCTCAGGCAGATGAGCAAGACTGCAAAACAGTCAAATTTATTCCTGGCAAGCCAACCGCTTCTGTGCAGAGAAATCTGGGCAACGATCCCACGGAATACACTGCCTTGGCGTTTCACACATGCATGTGGTTTTTGCCGCTTGTGCACTGCATTGTGCACGAACCATGCACTGGTTTGTTTATGCTAACAATGGGTGGACATGTAGATGCACATACAGAACAAACAGAAATACTCTGAAATATTGAGGTAAAAAAGATCTTGCGTCTAATGTAAGTATTTCGCACACAAGTTTTGTACAGTAGCAGAATAACAGCATTTCAGAAAACCATGGCTTTGCAATGGTAGCAATTTCACCAATACAGAAGACTGCCATGACACTAAAAAACAAAAACAATAAAAAGTTCTCGCACACAAATTCTGCACAAAACCATATTGATGGAGCCTAGCAAGAGCATGACTTTGCAAGTGATTTGACAATGCAGATGACAGGCAGAATCCTTCCAATGCATGAAAAAAAATTCTGCAATTGCACTGTGCAAAGTTAAAAAAAAATCCCTGAGTAGCTGCCTCTAGTCCACGAAACATGCCTTGGCGTAGCCCAGCAGATCCCCTAAGTTCCACCAGATGCACACGCCCACAACCAAGCAGCCTCTGATGCCTGTGCAGTCTTCAGGTCATAGCTGCAGTGCTTTACAATGGAATGGCCTCCACTTATTCTGCATGAAAGTAAAAGAGCAGGATGATAAAAAATGTGAGGTTTGGGGAAACAAACGAGTACAAGCCTGCTTTGTGGATAATGATCAAGCCATTGCAAAATCAACATCCTGCTCATATGAGTGGCAACCTGAAGGGGCCAGCCATGCTGTAGACAGCTGGTTTTAGCTTTCAAAGCGCACTTTTGCAGTCAAATCAGATGCAAAAATGCAGTGGCACTCATAGGAAACGTGCATGCATACAGCATTATAATGCATCGCACTGGTCTCCCACTCTGTTCTCATCTAGTGTACGTCCCTACATTCACTTCATTCAGGTACACCTGTGCTATGAAGATTGTTACTCATGGGAGAGCTTCCTGTTTATACAGCAGAAGTGGTACCCATATTTAGAGATCAAACCTGCATGCCAAACCTCTGTGGTGCATCATCTAAGCTGCTGTATTCATGTACACTTGGGATAGCAGTTGGCAAGGGCATATTTAAGAAGTATGTTCAACATAATCCCTCTCCCAATCCCTTTTTGATAAACCTGTTAGTGCTGTGAGTATTCGTCCCACCCACACAGCAAGTTAGGCTTATGTGCTACGAGTATGACTGCAGCATGATCCTAGGTAATACGCAACTATTAGGTCTTTTTCTTTTCATTCTTAATGCAAAAATGCACAGGCTTGACTTTAATACACCATTTATCACTTCTAACCTAAAATCACAGCTGATGCATGCTGAACTAGAGCTGTCTTTTATGTCAGCTACATTCATGGAAGGCTCCTCTAAAAGCAGAGACTGAACTATGTACACATACATAAATGAAGTACAGACAACAGTAAATTTTTAATTCAGAAAACCAGTTAACTACTAGCAGTGTAGTCATACTGGCCTACATTTAGGCTGCTTTAAAACATCAGTTTTGATCACAATGCAGAAGCTTGAGCTAAGTATTAAACAGTTCCAACTGAGCCATGCAACTCAGTTGGAGAAACCCATGTCCATTTCTAGTGGAAAGCCACTGTGGCCACTATTATGATGTGAATTCATGTTGCTAAGTGGTAATTTAATTTACTTATTTCATTTTTTGAGTTTTTTTCTAAAAGTGCCCAAGAACAGCTATTATGCCTTAATATTGTTGCATTTCTGTTACACAAAGAACACAAAACCAAAAAATAAAACATCTCAAACAACAGCGGTACAAAGTGCAACAAAAAATTGAATTAATCAAATACACGAGCCAGATAATGAGCAAATAGTAGAGCTAATATATCAAGATCACGATGCAAGGTACTATGTTTTGTTACAAGAGATTGTTATAGCGTTAGAGGTGCAAGAGGAATTCACATATAAAATGCTAGGATTAAGCAATTTAGGGCGAGGCATGCATAACGTTACAGCTCACAGTAACTGCGGACAGGAGAAGTGTTTGTGAAGTAATCACGGTATTTCCGCCTTATTTGTAGGGGTCTAATATTATACATGCACAGTACACACTCGTAGGCATAAGATGCACGGCGTCCAAGAAATGGATTGTACAGGACACAAATGAAACATCACTGAACACATACAATTTTTGCAACATTAGTCAGTCAAATTAATACAGTTCCATACAACAGAACTAAACTTTAGCTTCGAGCGGACAAACAAAGAATAACACAGCTCACATTCGTAAACTCTTTACTCTATTTACTCGCATAATGATCGCACCCCTGAATTTTGTTGTCAAAATTTGATTTTTTTCTTTCCCGTGTAATGATCGCACCCTGAACTTGTCACAGCGATATGTTGTGTGCCAAGTCTAGCTAACGATGATCGCGCTTACCATCTGTCGAATGCTATGTGAACAACTCTTGAAGACATACCAAGTGATCTGCACACACCCACCTTTCTCTTTCTTAACAGATGCCTCATTTCATTCCTTTCATCACTTTCCACACTTCCTTGAAAAAAAAAAGCTACAACCAAACTTGTCTCGGCTTTATTATTTGTAGGCTTCATAATGGTTTTGGTCAACAACAACACAAACGGCGCCTTTCGATTCTTCTCGTATGCACTCGTAGGCACGCAACAAATCGCGAGTAGCAACAATAGTGGTCACGTTTGCACTGATACGTTAGAAGTGTACCCTATTAATACACCGACGCTCGTAACGCAGCTAAGATATTCGCCCACCCTTAGCAGAAACGTGCCGTATTAGGATAGCAGTGAAGACAAATGCTGCAGTTTCCACAGCGTGCCCGCCATGTGTTTCTATGTCACTGGCAGCTAAGCGTGCCCCTCTGTTTCTGTCCTCTCAAATTGGACATGGCTACGCTACTGTCGCAAACTTGCCAATATTAACGATATTATTCATTACTGATACGGAAGAAACTGTTTCAATGCACGTTAATGTACTCACAAGAAGAAAAATAATCCCGTTCAGCTTCCTCCGCCGGCCACCATTTTTGTTTTGGTGTCCCGAACTGACAGCAGCAGCTGCCTGCTTGTCATCCCGCAGCAAATGCGGGATGAAAAAAAGAATTCCTTTCATGGGAAATTTAACCTGAATTGCACCCCTGAATTTGCATAAATTTTTTTGACAAAAAAGTGCGATCATTATATAAGTACGGTCGTCTTTGATATAAGGCCTAACTTTCTGTAGAATGCATTAACGATGCTTGAAGCATGTTCTTCGAAAGTTAGCCGGAAGTCAACCAACATTTTTGAGTCACGCTTACAACTCGCTCTTCTCTAAGGAATGTTATCAAGTGAGTATTCGGATAGTAAAGGGTACATTCTGCGATTAAAGAAATCAACATGCGGCACCGCCTCTCAAGCTGCTGAAAATCGGTGAGGTAAAAGCATACCTTGAGGCAGGCAGACCTCAGCGCTTGGCTTCTTATGGCTGCCGGCCCTTTCTGGAGCATGCCTTAGCCACGATTTGATGGTGTCTTCAATATCGTTAGTGCTGCCTTCTGTCATCCGTCTTGCAGCAACTGAAATAAGCAAGTTCCCACTAATGGTGAGAATAGCAAATATAAAAATTTTGTAGTGAAGTATTATAGTACAATGAAAGCTTACTATTGTTTGAAAGTTCGTCAGGGGAACCTGAGGGTACACAAGTCCGTTGGTCACCTGCACAGTAAAGAATAGTGAGCATTTAATGCATGCTTGTACTTTGCACTAATATCAAAGGCTGTCACATTGTGGGACCCCAGCCTGTAAGCCAGACGAGTAGCAGGTAACAAAAAGCACTTTATTCCGAAACGCAGCCGGGTATATAAGGAGCGCGGCGATAAGTAGGGGGCGTGTTGCACATGCGCACTGGTTGACTTCCAGGCACGATATTGCGCTCCAGTACATCTTCCCCTCCTTGGAAAAGAAAAGAAGAGAAAGAAAAAAAAGGAACATTGATGAACATTTTCATTTCCAAACAAGGATTGCTTTGCTATTTACGTTCAGGAAGTGGATAACGTTGCGGCACTTGGCGTACCCGTTCACTTCTTCGAAGTGGGGCTTGAATTGCATCTGCTGGGGTACTTGGCATAGCCTGTTTTCGGGTTTCTGCTTGTGATTCAGCAGGCTGAGCAGCATGTGTGGCCCTGAGATGCTCTCTCGTACGGCGTAACTGCTGTCCACTGTCTGTAGCCACTAAGTAGGATCGCGGTGGCCCTGCAGGACCAATTACCATGGCCGGGGCCCACGTTCTGCTTAGCGTGTCGTATACGGACACTCTGTTTCCGCTACGAAGGTCTGGCAAAGCCCGTGTCGTTCTGTTGTAGTAGGAACGCTGTTTATGTCGTATTTCTTGTAGTCGCTGACGAACTGCTCCCGTGGGTATCGTCTTGGGCTCCAGGTGACAGTTGAGAACCGGGAGTTGGCTTCTGGTGTGACGTCCCATGAGCCTTTGAGCTGGCGACTGCAACTGTTCGTCCCTCGGAGTATTCCGCCACTCCAACAACGCACTGTAAAATTCAAGGGTGGAAAACGGGCATTTGTTTAGCAGATGTTTAGCTTCCTGAACGGCACGCTCTGCCAAGCCGTTGGCGCGCGGATGGTACGGGCTAGAAGTGGTGTGGCTGATATTAAAATGACCTGTGAATGCTTGAAATGTTGCACTGTTGAAAGGAGGGCCGTTGTCAGTGCACAGTTTGACGGGAATGCCATGTGTCGCGAAAATTTCTGCACATGCGTTGATCACAGCAGCAGCGGTAGTCCGGCTAAGCTTGCGAACCTCGAAGAAAAACGAATAAGAATCTACCACTATGAGGTAATCATTGCCTTCGTGGTGAAAAAGATCGACCCCGACAACCTGCCATGGCAAACTCGGTAGTTCGTGGCTCAGCATGGGCAGCCTTGCATTTCTTTTTTTGTACTTGTCGCAAACTGCGCATGACATCACTACATCAGAAATGTTGGCGTTCATGTTTGGCCAGTACATTACCTGTCTTGCTCTCGCCTTCATTTTGTCTTCGCCGCAATGTGCAGCGTGGAGCAGGCCGAGAACTTCCTTGCGTTTTGATGGAGGAATTACAAGCTTGTTGCTTCTGAGAAGCAGCCCATCCTCGACGTGTAGCTCATCACGGTAGCTCCAGTATGGCTTTAAGGCATCCGGGAGCTGCTGCTTGCTTTCGGGCCACTCTGTACTCGCGTAACGGCAGAGTTCGTTCATGAGGGCGTCCTTATCAGTCTCCGTTCTGATACTGAGCAGCTGTTGATCTGAAACAGGTAACGAAGAAACAACATTGACTTGAAAGTGCTCTGTTTCATCCACCAGCTCTGTTTTGCAAGGAAAGCGTGAAAGTGCGTCGGCCAAAGACAGTTCCTTTCCTGGTTTGTATATCACGCTGATAGGGAATCTTTGAAGCGTGAGGCGCATGCGTTGAAGGCGAAGAGGGCAATCGCAAAGTGGTTTCTTGAAGATCGATTCCAGGGGGCGGTGGTCTGATTCTACCGTGACTAGTGGTTGACCGAGTATGTAGTCCTTGAATTTCATGCAGCCATGAACTATGGCTAGGGTTTCCTTTTCAATTTGGGCATACCGCTGTTGTGTGGCAGTTAAGGAGCGGGACGAATATGCAATGGGGTGGTCATCTTGCAAGATGACTGCTCCGACACCGTACTGGCTCGCATCCACGGACAGTTTCACTGGCTTAGACTGGTCAAAGTATGCTAGGACTGGTGCTGTGGCAAGACTAGCTCGTAACTTTTGGAAACTGTTTTCCTGTACTTCTGTCCACGTCCAAGCGACGTCCTTCTTAAGTAGCTCCCGAATAGGTGCAGATGCGACTGACAGGTTTGGGATGAACCGAGACACAAAGTTTATCATTCCAAGGAACACTTGAAGCTCCTTACAGTTCTTCGGCGGTGGAACTTGCATGATGTCGTGAACTCTGTCTGGGTCCAGTGACAGTCCTTCAGCGGTGAGGAGGTGGCCCATGTAACGTACACTAGTCTGCAAAAATTGGCACTTCTTTTTATTGAGCTTTAGATTACGTTCCCTACAGCGTTCAAGCAAGGCGGTGAGGTTGTTGTCGTGCTCCTGCCTTGTCTTTCCCCAGACCAATATATCGTCCATTACGACAGCTACGCCAGCCAAGCTTCCAACGACCTCGTGCATGGCGCGTTGAAAAACCTCTGGTGCTGATGTGATGCCGAATGGCATGCGCAGAAATCTGTACCTTCCGAACGTCGTGCTCATGGTGCAAACGCGCGAACTTTCTTCGTCGAGGGTTATTTGCCAGAACCCTGACGCGGCATCGAGGGTAGAAAAATATTTGGCTCCTTGCAGCCGCGGCAGTACGTCTTCCAATGTAGGCATATGGTAATGCTCCCGCAAAATCGCCTTGTTTAAGTCGGAAGGATCCAAGCATATGCGTATCTTATCCTTTTTCAGTACTACGACCATGTAGCTAGACCACGAGCAAGGCTCTGTCATCTTTGCAATGACGCCATCGCGTTCCATCTCATCGAGCTTCGCTTTCACGGGCTCTTGGAGGGCGACGGGAATTCTCCTCGCTGGTTTTATGGTTGGTCGTACATCGGGTTTCAGCTGCAGGCGATAGGCGATGCCCTCAAGTTGTCCTAGACCCTGGAAGACGTCTTCAAAGCCAGATATGGGGATCTCAGACACTTCGTTGACGGCATCTATGCGTTTTATCAGGCCCAGTTTCTCAGCGACGTGTCCGCTTAATGTAACTGGTACATCTTGGAGGACAACAAAAAACGTAACCTCGGTACTTCGAGCCTTATTAGACACGAGCAGGTTTATCTTTCCGATTGCTTGTTCTGTGTGGCCGAAAAACGTACGCAGGGTTGCGTAACAGTTCTGCGCAGGCGCCGCGGACAACTTTCGAAAGACCGTTTCTGGCATAACACAACAGTTCGCCCCTGTGTCTATCTTACATTTGGTCATGATACCAGCCACATTTAACACTGACACCCAATGCTCGTCACTCGCGACCGCTTGAACTTCCAGCGCTTGAAGGAAGTATATCTCGTCGCCAGCCCCATCTTCGTCACTAGTTATTTCCACCTGTCGCACGTGCCGTCTTTCTGGCCGTGTTTTCGAGCTTCTTGTGCGGCATACGCTAGCAAAATGGTTTCGGCCATTACAATTTTTGCAATACCTCCCTATTGCTGGGCATCTTGCCGCTTTTTGATGTTGTAAGCCACATTTCGGGCAGGTGGCAGTCTTTGCTTTTACAGCGTCAATGTTGATTTCCGATTCAAAAGAAGTGCTGCCGCCCTGGCTGCCTCGGATTTCAGCGACCTGTTCTTTGCTCTGTTCTTTAGCACGGCACATCTCAACCGTTCTTGCGTAGTTCGGATTTTCAGAAATAAGTCTCTGCTGCAGTTCTTTGTCTCTTATTCCAAGGATTATTCTACTGCGTAGAAGTCTATCTTCAATCTCGCCAAATTCACAGTGCGCAGCTAGAGTCTTCAGTTCTGTGAGCCATTCGTTAAATGACTCGCCCTCGCGCTGGTTCCTGGAACCAAACCGAAACTCGTTGTAGGTGAGATTTGTAAGTGGTCTGTAATGTTCTTCGAACTTCTGCATTAATACTTTCCGATCATTCTTCTGCTCATCGTTTTCAAACTTGAAGGTACGGAATACACGCCTTGCATCTTCACCGATAGTCATTAAAAATGTAGCGGTCTGAACATCCTGGGGCTGCAGATTCAGCCTTGTCGCTGTTGCAAATAGTTCGAACTCACTTTTCCAGATGTTCCAGTTGTGGAAAATGTCGCCAGTAACGTCGAACGGCTTGGGCGGTGGTAGCAGAGTCGAAGTCATCGTTGTGGCTTGTGGTTCTCGTTCCGGATGAGTCCTTGTCTCGTTCATGGGAATCAATACTGCTGTTAAGCTGGCATCCTATGGCAAGACTTGCCGCACGGGCAGGAACTAACTGCCGTGCCCACTTCTGACACCATGTAAGCCAGACGAGTAGCAGGTAACAAAAAGCACTTTATTCCGAAACGCAGCCGGGTATATAAGGAGCGCGGCGATAAGTAGGGGGCGTGTTGCACATGCGCACTGGTTGACTTCCAGGCACGATATTGCGCTCCAGTACACAGCCCATTTACCATTCTACCAGAACTGCTCATCTCCAGGTTGTCGCTAGCAGCTGCAAAGTGCATTCCAGTTGTGAAGTTAGGAACAAGCCACAGATACATCTTAGAAACTTTTTTGGCTTACATACACATGAAGTTAAACATATGACAGAACTGCCACATTAAAAATTATAGCCCTTCACTGAAAAAAAAGTAAAAGCAAGATTTATCAAAACTCACTGTGTGAGCTAGAGCCACCTGCAGTGTGTGATCTGGAGCCATTTGCACTGTGTGAACTAGGGCCACCTGCACCACCTTGCGGCATGTCATTCACATCTGCAGAGAGTGATTGCAGTGAACCTGTGAATGCATAGCTATAGTGAACATATGTCATGTTATTGATACACATATATGGTAGACATTCCATAGGATGCTCCAAAATGCAAGAGTGCTAAGCAAATGATTGCAGTTGCAGTCTGCATTTTGTTTACATGTTCAATATCATAGGTTGGCATACCAACTCATCAGTGCATTGACTTGCATTCTCTGTGCTCACTTTACAGGCATGATGTAAAGTTTTAGTGAGTTCACAATTTGCTTGCAACACACCATGGACATTTCAATTTTATAAACTCATTTCTTTCTTTTCATGGTGTTTTATGTCCCAAAGCTACATACCATCTATCAAAGGCACTGAAGTATGTTTTCTGAACTTGGGCCACCTAGGGTCCTGTAATGTGCACCCAATGCGCAATGCATGTGTTTATGCATCCCGCTCCAAATCATATTGCAGCTCAAAATTGAGCCTGCAACCTCATGCCCAGAACAGTTTCTTTTTTACATTCTAAAGGTGTAATTTCACACCTGCGCATAGCTATGCAAATCGCTCCTCTAATACATCAAGACAGTTTGCAAATGAATTGTAAGAAGGTAACCTCAAGCTTTAGCATTAAAACATTCAATGTACATAATAAATAATGAAGCAAGTCAGCTAACTATATGACATGACCCATTATCCAATTCAAAACTAAATCATGCTGGTTTATCAACATAGCTGCCAAGAGCCTACTTCTCACTTGAACAGAAGTTTAACACCCTAACAGCATAAACTGAAATTCAAACAGGAAATAACTGGCCAGAACGCTTGCTTTACATTGCTATATAGATGTGTCATGTACAATGACTTGCAAGTCTGTTTATGAGCAAACAGTAGCCACAAGTGTACGTTCTTTAATGCGGGTGAACCTAGAAATGAAATAATACACTGCTGTCACAAGTGCTTAGGTTTGAATTTATGCCAAAAGTAGACGTTAGGTGGCCATGCAAAATGAAACACAAACCAAAATCAACAAGGAAACGTATGACCATTCCTTGATTTGTCAGCCCGTATGTCGAAGCCCTCACAGGTGACAAGAACAATTCAATTAATGGCTTATATTACACAATGGGGAAGCACTTTATTCTTTGTGGATTAGGAAGCTCAAGCTAAAATAGATTTGCACTGTATTACCATTGAGGCACTATCTATAAAATGTCAGTCACATACCTTCAGACTCTTCACAGCTGTCTTGCTGCACTGCAGAAGCAGAAGAGAGGCCTGGGAAATAATAACTCACCAGTAAGCAAAATATATTAAATTTACTTTTTAACTGCTAAGTGTCAGGATACCATAAGTAGTAGAAACAAGTATTTTGAATTCACCTAGTGGGAAGTTGCTTGGTGGAGCTGGAATTTGCTTGCTGGAGCTTTGCTTGGCCTTCTTGGGTGGCGGTGGTGTGTCAGGCTCATCCGAGTCAGACCACTGAGCTGGTGGCCTCCTTGTCCTTTTTCCTTGAGACATTTCCGATCCTGTGCCCAGGTCTGATGTATACTGGCTGTCATTAAGTTTGGCCCTTGCTTGTTCATATGTTGCTAAAACAAAAATTCAACATTCAACTGATTTGTATAGAACAAAAAAGGCTTTTATGTACACGATACATACCAAATACCCCTTTCACTGCTACGCTGTAGCACTTCCAGAAGGTGTCTGGTGGTACAGATTTCTGTACTAAGGATGTCACTCTGTTGCCTTTGAGGTTGTCGGGCCACGCACACTTGTCACCCTCCACCCAGGTCACTGGCACCACCTCCACCTGTTTGTCCTCAACGAACTCAGCGATCACATAAGCCATCTGAAAAATGAAGCGTCAGAAGTATTCAGTGGTGGCGAAACAAGGGAAGCCTCTGCCTGGAACCAGTGAAAAAGCATTTTCCCAAGGGACTTGCCTTCACCATAATGACATGTCTTCTTTAAATGTTGGCTGCAGCCAAGGACAGCCGTTTTACTAAAGTTCAAGTATTTCAAGCCCTTTGGCTAGTTTGAATGTCGGCTGTAATAAGCCACATTATGGATCGTTGCACCTATGGACCAACTATCCCAGCAGTAAGTTGTGATGGGAGCGGTATGTGTCACCAAGCCATTTAATCTTAGTGCCAGTCAAAGGCCATTCCCAATGAAATCCGATTATCCTTGCCCAACATGATCTGGCTCTCCATCCTATGCCTGCGAATTTTCTAGTGGCATCCTACTACTTTGTCGAAGTGTCCTACCCTTGGCACTCATTTTGCTACTCTTATAGACCAGCTATCTGCGCCAAGCATTAATCAGCCACCAGGCTCAAGACCACAAACCACATATGACAGGCATTTGTCATGAACAGCCAATAAATAACCTTGAAAATAAAGGCATAACATGGCAGCATTCTGCCAATACTAACCTGTGGAAATATGGTTGAGCAGAATAGGACTGTGCGGTGAACTGCCCTACAGTGAGTGTGCACGGGTTAATTACAGGATTATTTGAGGCTTATTTCTTTCATTGCTCACTGTTACCCTCCTTTTCACTGCATGTTTCACAAATAACTAAACGTTACGTAAGGTAAGCCACTAAGGGCTGCAAAAACTTCAGGATTATTAAACTGCACTACACTAACCTCTATAAATTTGCAGATATTATTTGAAGTTTCTGCGAATGCTAGCTAAATCTAGGCCTTTAAATTGTGTGAAGCTCTGGAATAACCAGAAACTTTCCATTCAGTGGCAGCTTCACCATTTTTTGGAGGTTGTGCAGGGACCAAGGCTTCAGGCCCGATAGCCCTGATACAACATAAATGCCCATTCCGGAAGACTCAAAGGGTAAAGAATAGAAATCTTCCTTGATGAGAAACTCTTGGCCAATTATGCATGGCTGCTTAGACCCTCTGATATAGGCTATGTTTTTTGCCAGAACAACATGGCCATCCTGTGCAAAGCAGTTGTCTCTTTTAGACAATGCAATTGTATATGCATCCCATGACAGCCTTTCATATTCAGGAGGGCAGCATTCCGGCAGCAGTTCTCCTCGACTGTGAGGACGGCTAAAATGTACAGGAATTTCATCCCATGTCTGTCTGCGTGTCCAAGACTGGCTCTCTACCATCCTGTTGCGCAGCTGCTCCAAGGGTTTTCCATGCTTGCGCAACTGCCTCTTGAGCACCTGCATGTTGTTCTCAAATGGGAAGGCACTGAAGGAGTCTAGCTCTCCATGTATTTTAACATCAGAAGCAAGATGTATGAGGCTGTGCACGTTGAAAGAAACATGCTCGTCACCATACAATTCGCGGAAATGTGAAACAAAGCATCTCAAGAGCTCATCGGCATAACCAGCATGCTCACGACACAGCTCCTTGTTTGCAAGTATAGATAACGACGCATGGAGCAGAGAAAAGTGCTGGTATAGATCATCTCGAAGGCAGAACTTGAGAAGCAACGGGCCTGTGTAGAATACAAAAAGTCGGAACTCAACCGCCTTCCAGCGGTCGAGCTCATCGAGTCCGCGTGGACTACGGGGAAATTCACTAGGGATGTGAGGATTTAGCAGCTTGCTCTTCTCATTGAATGTGTGCCTATCCAGAGGTCCCAAACGAACCCGCAGTGGTCCAGAAATCCACAACTGGAGCAATTTCCGCATGTCACCCAGTAATGCAAGATGCATGTAATCAAGTGGGAGGTCATTTACAATGTCAATGGGCAGGTCCAACAGGCCAGATTCTCCCTTGTGATGTTCAACATCATGCTGCTCCCTGAAACTCTCATCCGTTCGTAACGGACAGTCCATGTCGCAAAATACTACTTTTCCATTGATGTAAGATCCCTCGACTGTACACTTTGCGCAACCACTGTACCCTCCATGGCCTTTTGTCATAGTAACGAAAGCTCGCGCTGGAGCATCACAGATGACCGAGGCAACTGTCACCTGAACAGTGTCGCCATTGATATTCACACCTTGCACAAGCAAAGTTTGCAGCTCTCGAACAAAAGGCCTCAGGAAATCATTAGACGAGGATGGCTTAGACTGTCCAGCAAACGCACCCACAACAAATGGGGGCACATTGCCGCAACCACGGGGTAAGCACTGTATGGGCCACAGTTGTATTTTGGAGCTCTTTGACAAGGGGAGGCCATCTACATTAAATGAGAGTGGAATTACAGCTGGCAGCTTTTCTACATGAGACAATGAACGCTGAAGACCCACAGCAAGTCCGAAATGACAATACTTTCCTGGCGCCAAAGCACAAATGGGAAATTCATCCAGGTTTTTTCGAGGGGTCTGCATAAGTGTACGACCATCCTCCGGTAACTGATGAAGTCCCCCCTGTGTCCTTAGCGTCTTCAGCAAAGCTGTTAACGCCCTTCTTTTGATACCATATTCGTTTGCCCATTCACGCAAGGAATCCTGCAGTCCGTCATGTACGCTTGTGCGCTCTTCACTATCACTTTCACTACTACCAGACTCAAGATTGACTTCTGCCCACTGTTCCCTGTCATCTGCGTCTACGGACGTGAGGTCTTCGTAACAATGCTCTTCAAATCCCGCGATTGAGCGATTTAAGTTTTCTAAGCTGTTCCCACCGCTGTTACGTGGTGCTTCGAGAGGTTGAACAAATGCTATTTGCTCCGAGTCATGCCGGCTACTTTCACAACCCCCCTGAACTCCTTCTTTCGCAAAAACATTAATAACTTTCCTTGTCTCCCTGCTTGCCTTCTCGCAAGCACGCCTGTCGGGTGGTCGCGACATTCAGTGCGTAGGAAGCGAGAACAAAGCAGTTTCACTTGTACGCAATAGGCCTACTAACAATAGCCCTAACCGCACTTTGTGAAGAGAGTCGGTACAACCCGCGCAGAAACTGGCCCTCGGATCACACGCACGGAACAAAAGATCTCTCACCGTGTTTCCTAAGTGCAAGGTCGCAGTGCGTCAGTTGAAAGGCGCGCGAGAAAGGTACCTGCATTCAATAATATAAAACGCGCCACGGCACCCGCAGAAGCCAGCGAATCGGCTCGCACGTTTCGTGACGGAGCACGCATGGGGCACGTTCGTCGCTTTTCACACACATTGATGACTATGACGATTGAAGGTGCATATTACAAAAGAGTAACGTAAACTACTGAAACCGAAATGCCACAAAGCCTATTAAATATTCAAAATACCTTCAAAAAATTTTAGTAGTTTGAGCAGAATACAAATGCGCATAATTCATGTTGCTGAAATAGAATGAAAAACAGTTCTAGTACGACGATACGGCTTGGTGAATAGAACAGGAACATCGGTTTTGTTAACAATACAAACATTCATTTGCTCAGAACAGAACAGAATAAACGCGTGGACTATAGCATACTATTTTTTATAGAATGATGCCCTTGTACTCCACACTGTGGACGGTGCGCGAGGCCGCACATAAAGGTAAAAATCCGCACGCAAGTGCTAGGTCAGATTTTCTTTAGCACGTGTTCAAAGTCCGGGTTCTTAAATAAAAAATTAGTGAATCAGCGAATTTCGTCTTTTCCCGAGTGTTCTACCTAGGAGATTAATATTATGGCGGCGGTATATATATATAGCTCGATTTGGGAGATATAAATATTGAATTAAATCATCGTAACCATCGCCTGCAGCTTCGCATCTGTGCATGCTTATGTCCAGGGCATAAATCAATGGACGTTGCAAGGCATTCCTAGGCGGACATCCGGGGACGTACACCGCTGGTCAATCCATAAACAAACATCCTCTGGACGTCCACCGTATCAAAGTATGCGGACATTATGTTACGTCCCAAGAACTAGGTCCCCTGTTCGTACCACGGATATTGTTTTCCGGACGTGGACGTTCGGATCTAAATCGGATATCCACTGGATATCTGTGGTCCATTGGGTTGAGCCCTCTGGTTTAGAGTAAAGTTCCAGTGCACTTATGAACAATGAATCAATTCTCAAAGAGCATGTGCAGTCCAGCCAAAAGCAGGGGCCAGAATCCGCATTGTGCTCCTGCACTGATGGTGAATAACACGTACCATAATGGCGAATGTGCTTTAGTAAGCTTCCCTGCAATAGAAATTTGTAATGTACAAAGAATTGTCAATGAAGCTTACCACAAGCACAGATGCACTTGCAAATTATGTCACAATTGAAAATAATGAGCACAGTGTAAACCTATGTGCCCTTTCCACTCTTAGTATGCTTTACTGCACGATGCTTATTTACACCCCTGCATTGCGGTGTAGCAAGCTAAACAAAAACTGCATAATTAGGCTTTTTAGGATTATCTTTCTCGCAATACACTAACATTTCGCGGTGAAGCCTGAGCAATGTACACTTTGCCCCACCATTTCCTTCCCATCAACAAGAATCTCCTTCTTTGAGCAATGTACTGCGGTGAAGCATACTAAAAGCGAAAAGGGGCCACTGTCACTGGACATAAGAGTTCTTTAATCATACACTCGCACACCCGGCGCCTCTCAGGTAAGTGGACATACAATGCTGGCTGATAGCCGCCCCCTCCCACATTTAGTATGCTTCACCGCCTAACCAAAATGTACTGCGGCGAAGAAGCCGTACATTTGTATTGAGTGAATAAACAAATGGTTTTTACAACAGTACAGAAATAAACGCGCACCATGCATCAGTCTACCACACGGAAGAGCGTCGCAACCACGACCGGCTTTATACTATAAAGCCGGTCGTGGTCGCAACATAAGGTAGCTGGTTCAAACAGGCCGTGTAGCCCACTTACCAGTCGTAAAGGGTATTATGGGTAATTCAAAATTTCAGACACACATGTGTTTATGTTTACGTTCGCACTTCTTGCGTAATAAGACTCCCAGAATTTCCACAATAGGAAGTAATTTACAACACACAAACGCAAAGAACACAGACATATGTCTCGTTTTCAACTCGGCCGTCATGCAAATGACATAAAACGCGGAAAAACGTGAACATGCTGTGTGTTAGCGTCGTAAACTTCATAATAGGCAAGGAGCTAGCACACCACAATCCCGCGAGAGCCGCTAATGAGACCAAGACGGGAGCACATGTATGCGAAAGCGCAAACGCAGCCTCTAAGCCACTCTGTTCCTCCACCACCCCCGCTGCACGGCTGCACCACTCGTTTCAAGCACAGCACACCAAACACACATTCAGCGCTGAACAGTGGGCGCTCGACGTAGTTGCATTTACATGACTTGTAGCGAGCAGCACATCCCTCGATGTCCGTTAAGCAAAGTCGGACACGGCGACGCCACATCGCGGTTCGCAGAACTTGCTGCCGAGGCGCTTCGATACTACAATTGTCACCACCGCCGGGTTCTCAAGAAAGCACGGGTCACACATCGCAGATTCTGTAGTGCCAGAGCTCACCGAGGCCAAAGCCGCACTGCCGCACCGCCACGGCTTTCCGCCAAGTAACACAGAACCTACAACCAACACACAAGGAACGCACGCAGAATCACATGAGCTACTACTAGATACTACTGTACGAGGGCAACAGGGTCCCCGCATGGGCGCACTTCAACAGCATCATGATGAGAGTATCCCTCTATCGGAAACAAATAGACTTTTGCAAGGAGTGCGGCAGGCTCGGGCACAGACCCGATGTGTGCCCCAGACCGGACGACAAGCTGTGCCCGGCGTGCGGTAGCAAAAACCCGGCCAAAGACCACGAATGCACACCTAAATGCAAGCTCTGCGGAGAAGCTCACCCCACGGCGGACCGGACTTGCAGGGCTAAATACAAGACGCCGTACATGGTACGTAAAACTAAGAAGATGGACAGCGAGAAGAAACGAGGAGGAACTCTTGCGAGTAGCCGGCTCACAAGACCCTGATGGCGGGGAAAGCAACCACACACAACCATCTCCCACACCCAGATCCAAGTCCAGCTCCAGGTCCAGATCCAGATCCACGTCCAGGCCGGGAGCGCGGGGACGACCGATCTCGAGGTCCGGGGACAGATCCAGATCCAGGTCTAGGCCGGGAGCGCGGGGACGACCGACCTCGAGGTCCAGGTCCAGGAACAGGGACAGCACCGGGAGTGGGTCCATATCCACCTCAAGGGGGACGAAGCCCGAAACGAAGGGGAAGAAGCAAGAACAGACGACACCAGCAAAGGTGAGCTGGTCAGACGTAGTGGCCAATCGTGAATCGGGAAGGTCCGGCAATACCAGTAACGATAGGGGCAGGTATGATCACATAGAGGAACGCGTGAAGGAATATCGCACGGAAAACCAGCTACTCAGACAGGAGCTAGAAAAGGCAAAAAAACAAAACAGCGAATCAGCCAAAAAAATTGACGAACTACAGAAAACACTTAATGAAATACTTACCAAAATGCAGACACAATCGTCGCCCCCGTCAGCCACCTTCGCCTCCATCTCCACCCCATCCAACGAAGCCAGGGAGGAGGAAGTGGATATGTTAGATGTAGCACACCCACTGGGCGCCAAGCGAAAAATCCCGGAGACCAAGACCAACGAACAGGTCGCTTCGGTACAGGAGGTCAAGAGACCCCGACCTAGCACAAAAAAAAATTGACGTCCTTGAGGAGATGCTAAACAAACTCTCTGACAAAATGGATAAAATGTTCGAGATGCTGGCGGCGCGCATTAGTGACAGCGAGGCAGAGAGGAAGGCGCAGGCCCTAAAGTACGACAGGCGGCTCGTAGAGCTGGAGAAGAAGCTCTCGTAAAGATGGCGGGCACCAAAAAGGGAAGACTCGTCATCTGGCAGTGGAACTGCCGCAGCTTCTCGAACAAAAAAGCAACAATGACACAACACATTAAATTGACCGCAAAAAGACAAAAGCCCGACGTAATCATTCTCCAGGAAACATTCGACCACGCCAAAATTGCCGGGTACGCCACCCACAAACAACGCACAAAAGGGACGGGAAGGGACATAGTCGTGACCACATTAGTCAAAAAAGGACTGGTCGCGATACCGAGAATTATGAGAAAAATTACGGACATTAGCCACATCCTCATAGAAGTCGTACCCCGCAGCAAGAAGGAGAGCAGCACTTTCATTCTGAACGTCTACAGCAGCCCATCCAAAAAGGGCCTAACACACAATTTCGAAGATTTAATAAACGAAACGTTGACCATCGCCGGCGACAACAGGCTCATCATCGGAGGGGACTTCAACGCTCCACACACGCAGTGGGGCTATGGACACTCGTCCAAGAAGGGAAAAAATCTGGCCGACCTCATAGAAAAGGCCGGCCTAACCCTTCTCAACGAGCCGGCCTCACACACCAGAGTGGGTGCGGGCCCCCATAGGGACACCACACCAGACCTAACGCTATGCAGGAGAGCCGGGAGAATCACCTGGGAGAACACCTTCGAGGACCTGGGGAGCGATCACAGGATACTCAGCATTGCCCTAGGAGAGCCCCGCGTCACGCAGGTAATAAAACATAAGTTCCGGCTAGTAGACTGGGACAAATTCCGCAAAATCAGAGACGAAAAAGAACAGGGACCCATAAGAAACATAGAGGAATGGAACGGAGAGCTGCTACGAGACGTAGAAAAGGCCACGACCGAGATGGAGTGGGGCGACTGGGAGGCTCAACGCGAACACGAAGACGACGACAACGGTGGTGGTCATTCTCCGCGGATGGACAGCAGGCTCGCGCACCTCGTACAAGCCAAAAAATCCATCCAGAAACGGCTGCAAGGGCAAAAACACAATAGAAATCTAAGGCGCAAAATCGCGGAACTAAATAAGACCATCGAAGCACACTGCGCCCAGTTATGCAATCAGGATTGGGACGAGGTATGCGACGCCATGGACGGCAACATCAACACGGGCAAGACGTGGAAGATCCTCAAGCACCTGCTCGACCCGTCGGGAACGAAGACAGCGGCGAAAGCGGAAATGACCAAGCTCAGACACAAGTACAAAGGAAACATCCGTGAAATGGGTGATGAAATCGTCAAGCTCTACCTTGAGAGACCTCCAGCCGTTGAACACCGGAACTACTCGGGCTCTCCCAACGAAGACCTCGACAGAGATTTCTCCCAGCAAGAAATCAAGGCGGTCCTGCAGACCATCAAGACCAAGTCGGCTCCGGGCCCCGACAAAGTGACCAACAAGATGCTCCGGAACCTGGACGACCAGGCAACGAGCCGCTTGACAGACTACATCAACGAGTGCTGGCGGAACGGCGGGATACCCGACGAATGGAAGAGGTCCGACGTGATCCTCATCCCGAAGCCGGGTAAACCCTTAGAAATACAGAACATGCGGCCGATCTCTCTCACTTCCTGCGTTGGTAAAGTGATGGAGCATGCTTGCCTGAGTAGAGTTAACGGCTACCTGGAGTCAAACGACCTGTACCACAGCAACACGATTGGCTTCAGAAGAGGGCTCTCTACACAAGACGCAATGATACAACTAAAGGAGCAAGTCATAGATACCACGGGGCGGGGCTTGAGAGCAATACTTGGGCTTGATCTAAAGAAGGCCTTCGACAGGGTCAAGCACACGGCCATACTCGACAGAATCGTGCAACTCGGCCTGGGCGAACGAACGTATAATTTTATCCGAGATTTCCTTACGGGAAGAACAGCCAGAATCAGACTGGACGAGGAGGAGAGTATCCAGGTGGACATGGGCAGCGCTGGCACACCGCAAGGGTCCGTCGTGTCACCGATGCTCTTCAACCTCGTCATGATCGGACTATCGGAAAAACTGGACCAAATAGAAGGCATTAATCACACCGTTTATGCAGACGACATTACGATTTGTACCACGAAAGACGCAAGCGAGGGTGATATGGAGAACAGACTTCAAGGGGCGGTGGAGGCAATCGAAAATCATCTAGAGGGCACCGGACTTGAATGCTCACCGGAAAAATCGGAACTGCTGCTCTACCGCCCCAGGAGGTCCGGCAAACCGTCCAGAGACGTAGCGGAACTACACAAAAGGGGAATCAGATTAACCACGAGGAAAGGCACGGAGATACCCATGGTCCAAAAGATTAGAGTCCTGGGTCTCTGGATAGAAGCCAGGGGAACAAACACGGAAACTATAACACGCCTGGAAAAGAAAGTCATGGCGGCCATTCGGCTAATACAGAGAGTCTCCAACAACAGGAGGGGCATTAAGGAAAGAAACGTCGTACGGCTCGTTCAGGCCTTCGCGATCAGCCACGTCGCGTACGTGGCGGCATTCGTCCACTGGAACAAGGCCGAGAAAGACAGGATCGACGCGCTCATTAGAAAAGCGTACAGAACAGGGGGTCTCCCCCAATACACAAGAAACGAAAGGTTACTACAACTCGGGGTGCATAACACGCTGGAGGAGATCGCAGAAGCACAGAGAATAGCGCAACTTGAAAGACTCTCCGGAACCAAGGCGGGCAGAGAAATCATGGAAAAGATCGGCATAAACTACCACGGAATGAACGGCCCCAAGATGCAGATTCACCCAGACGTCCGAGCCGCAATTAACACGGAAAATATCCCGAAGAACATGCACCCCGTGCACAACGTCGAGAGAAGAAAATGCCGCACGAAAACTATTCTCAAAAATCACGGCGCGCGGGAGGGGGTGCTCTTCGTAGACGCCGCGCGGTACCCCCGAAACAGGGACGACAATGGTGGTGTCGGCGCTGACAAAGGTAACTCCCTCTTCGCAATGGCGGTCGTATGCACGAAAGGAAAGACCGTGACTGCGGGCTCCGTAAGGACTAGATCGTCGGAGGCAGCGGAAGAAACGGCAATCGCATTGGCTATAATCAGCGGTCGGCAACAATACAGAACAATAATCAGCGACTCGAAGACGGCTATTAGGAATTTCACAAAGGGCTGGGTCTCCACCGAGGCGGCCAAAATCCTGAACCACAGAGCAGAAGACTTTAAGAACGGCACAATTACACCCAAATACCTCAAATGGATCCCGGCACATATGGGAGAAGTTACCATGAATGCCCCTCCCAACCTCAACGAGAAGGCCCACCGAGTCGCGCGAACACTAACCCACCGCGGCACGGACAGTGACGGCCCAACACCCCGCAACCCTTGGGGAAGAGGAAAGGACTGCGGCGGAGGCGATGGAGAAGACGGAGGAGGCGAGGACGACGAAGAAGCGATAAAAGACGACAGGGACAGACTGGTCACGTACCACGACATACTGACACACTACACGAAACAAAGAGAAGCATACCCACAACCCCACAAACAACTCGACAGGTCTCAAGAAACAGATTGGAGAAGATTGCAAACCAGAACGTTCCGAAACCCAGTACACTTAAACAGAATAAATTCAACACAATATCCAGACGCAAGCTGCAAGCTCTGCAAACACGAACACGCAGACATGGCACACATCTTGTGGAAGTGCACACAGATCGGTTCAGTATACGTAGAGGACAAGATAGAACCGGACCTTCTCGAGGAGCGATGGCTAAGCGCTCTGACTAGCTCAGAACTACACGACCAATTATGGGCTATCCAGCGGGCCCGGGCAGTGGTGGAAAGGCTATGCCTCACCGCACACAATGCCCGGGTGGCCTGAGCCCGGGCTGGCAACCTCGCAGGTCCTTTTTCCATTAAAGTTTTTTCCGTCCGTCACATGAGCAAAAAATTAATGTTGAACAACGCGCGGTCCAGAGACACGAACACGCCACGGCATCGCTCGGCGCCAGCATCGCGCCTTCTCAAAAATCTCTAAACCACGACCTACTGTACAGTAGGTCGTGCTCTAAACGATGCTGTCCCATAGAATAAAGAACAACTTGCTGTCCCTACGCACATAGGATCAGGTCACGTGAGGAATTTTTGTACGACAAATAGACAAATAGCCCGAAAAGCACGTCCATCCGCCACCTCCGTGATCCGCCACAAAATCCAAATTCAAAAACATATGGATAGATGGATGGATGTATAGTGTACACTATAGATGAATGGAAGGTAGGAGCCAACGTTCTTAGACATACTTCAGTTTCGCAGCTCCGCTTGGGAGATGGCCGAAGTGGTGGTCATGCGAACTAGCGGCGCTGCGATCGCGTCATTCGTCACTTTTTGTTTCGTTTTTGATAGAAGTTGCTCCATTTCTGGTAGATTTCCGGTTTCAATTTTGAGAAGTAGTTATTTCACAGTTCTTAATTTTGAACCTCTTTGTGAAAATTTGTCATATCTGAGCTAGGTATTGTAAATGCGTTTCTGGTAATGAACTTGAAACATGACTTCTGCTTTCACTTCTGGTTTCATGTTGGTTGCGCTGCATCGTCTGTCGTTATCCTTCTCCGTTTTGTAGATGTTGTGTGATGCGTCGTGATTTGCTCTCTTGAAAAGCTTCTTGAAGAAGCGTTTCCGCGTCTCATGACAGCAAGAAGTTCCCTATGCCGTGCTGTTTTGCCCTCGGCTGCACCAGCAGCCTAAGACACGATGTCGCTGGTCACCATGTTTTCGACCCGCCGCAAGACGCTGGAGAGTTTAAAAGTTGGGAACGCATGCTACAGCGAAAAGACAAACGTCTCACAAACAAATCAGAAGTGTGTGAACTCCACTTTGAGGACGACGACATTTTGAAATACTACAAGCATGTTGTGGGTAACAAATTTAAGAAATAATGATTCCTCACGGGAAATGGATGCTTGCTCCCGGCGCACTTCCTCGGCTCTTTCCTGGGCTGCCTGAGCACATCTCAAAGCCAAAAAATGTGAAGCGAAAGCGACTTCCACCAAAAGAACGAGCGCAAGTGCCGGCAAGTACATCGGGCGAAGCTTGTAGTGATAGCGCTTCAACTTAATCCAAACCTGCTGTTGGGCTTGGAAGAATGAACTTGAGAAATATGCGCTACACACTTGGTGCTCAACGAGCTCACGAACGTGACACTGCCTTCTACGCTCTGGAAGTTCGAAATTGTTGAGGACGACGCAACACAGAAGCGATGCAGAATATTTTATATGAGGCAACTGGTAGCCAGGCATCTGCGAGTAATGAAAACTGTTGTACTTGAAGAGGGTGGTACTTGCTGCATAAACGGCGACAGCAAAATTCACAAGAGGCTATTTCGAGCTGCGACTAGCATTGCAAATGTGGAAAGAATCCTGAGAGAAGCAGAGAGCTTGAACATGTGTGCGGGCGCGTGAAAGCAGGCCAGCGTGACACGGTGACATCGGATAATATGTACCACAAGCAGTGCAATGTACTTACAAAGCAACTAGTCTGCGCGCGTTTTCTCCGTCTACAGAGGAAACTTCGACTGAGCATTGAGGCTCCGAGCGCAACGCTCAAGCAATATCAGAAACTACGCAATGAGAAGAAGAGGCTGCTTAGGGCGGCTGCCGCGCATCAAAAGCAAAAGAATGAAATTTTGCCTCTGAAGAAGGCTTTCTGAAATGCCCGATAACAGAATCGAGGAAGCGTTGGCCGAACTTCCTCCGTGTGGCGCGCGGTACAATACGGACTGGCTTCTGAGCCCTCGAGCATATAAGCTTCAGACATGAATATGCTGCCCTTGCCCTCCGTAAGCCGTCTCACACAAATTCTGAAAGGAATACCATGCAAGTATGGTTTCAATCCTATCTGCATGGAAGCTGTTGGAAAACAGCTGGGCAACAGAGCAGATGGGAAGAAATTCAGCACACTGATTTTGGATGAAATTAAGTCGCACCAGGCGTACAATTTCAACAAGTCAACCTTCAAACTTGATGGTTTTGTGGACTACGATGGTATTTCAAATGAAGGAACTGACCAACTTGCAGATCATGCGCTCGTGCTGATGTTCGTACCACTTCTGGAGAGCTGGGTGCAACCGATTGCCACCTATAGCTTTGCCACGAAAGGTGCTGCGCCTGGCAGGATTTTAGCAGAGCTGGTGTGGCAAGATGTAATGCAATTGCATAAACATGGTGCTATGGTGATCGCCGTAGTCAGTGACGGAGCTGGGAACAATCGCTCGGTGTGGCAGCAGATGGAAATCAGCGGCAGCGTAACCTCACCTTCTCACAAGATTCCACATACATGCCTGCCTGAGCGCGCGTACGTTTATTTCCTGTGTGATGTGCCACACGCCCTGAAGTGTGTATGCAACCATTTGCTCAAGCACAGATATGGACAGGTGAGCTAGCGTAGTTTATTTCATATATAACCTGTGCTGATTGGCACCGATAACTCGCTGACAGAGCAGGTGCAAGCAGCCAGAAAGAGGGCAAAGTTGCTTTAAGCAAAAGTAGCTCAAAATTACTTTTTTGTGCACAAAGTAAATAAAAAGTGTCCCTGTGTTTGTTGTTTGTTTTGTTCGTCAAAAAGAAAATGAATTAAGCTTTGACATAAATATGTTCATAGTATTTAACTTCGTCCTTGTCACTGCTCACAGATCACTTCCAACTCATTTGCACGTCCCATAATATCCGCGGACAACTATAAAAAGTACATGTGTCAATTAAATTTATTAGGCGAAGAAGCGTTGACGGCAGTGAATCAATTCACCGCAGCGTTGTCTCAAGCGACTGCTGGGCGTGATGCGTTAATGTCCCTACGTCTGCACAGGCGCTCGCCGTCTTTAATTAATACACATCTTAAGAATAAGCAGCAAAAAACAAAGCCCCGCTGAAGGGAGCACCGTGGCGCTTTTATAAGGAAAAAATTGGTTGAAAAGCTGAATCGCAGTGCACGACCTCTCATTTGCGGTGTAGTTGCAGCTTCTAAAGACTAGCTAGACATGTCATTCAAAGATCCTTGGCATAAAATATTGTTCGGGCAGTCGAAACACAGTCGTCAAAGAGCAAACGGCACAGGCAAGTTGGGGAAAACGACCCACCGCAGAGATGACATCGCAGGAGTAGACGATGCGCGCTGCGTGAGAGACATGTCACTGCAGCGCCGATAGTGCACAGACACCGTGAAGTCCCCGTTACTTACGCGCGGCAGGTTTGTCACAAAACTCAGACTGCGTATCTAAACTACATTTACCGACGGATAAGCGTTCACAGGCCTGTTGGTGCAAACGACGCGTCGCAGCAGGAGCAGACAACGCGCGGCGCATGACGAAAGACGCGACTGCAGCGCCGGTAGTTTCAGTGACACCCGTTTCGGCCACGTCGGCCAATGGGCTCGCATAGAGAGCTGCGAAACTGAAGTATGTCTAAGAACGTTGGGTAGCAGCGTCCCCTTTGAAACGGGGCTCTTAGCCCCGAGAACGAACTGGGTGGATGGATGTTATGAGCGTCCCCTTTGGAACGGGGTGGTGGCTTGCGCCACCAAGCTCTTGCTACTATGCTGCCTAATATTCTACCTAGGTTAACCAATGAGAAAAAAAAAACACACTATGAACTACCACGTCCAAATTTTCTGATACCCTATTGCGAACTGTGCTTTTGTACGTCTCCGTCCTTTGTCGTTTCCCTACTTTTCTTCCACCAATCCTCCAATCGCCTCTTACTGATGTCTATTGCGGACCTGTTTGCTTTACCACTGCTCCCGCTGAACCCAAGGGCTTCAAGGAGGCCAGTGGTGCCTAAATCGACCGCTGGATAGATGTCTTCACATTCTAATAAAATATGCTCCGTCGTTTCCCCAGCTTTACCGCAGCAAGCACATGCTTCTTCTTCCTTCTTATATCTCGCTTTATACGTGCGTGTTCTAAGGCATCCCGATCTCGCTTCGAAAAGTAACGATCGAGCTTCCCTTTGAGTTATCATAAATGGTTTCTTTCCTAATTTCGTTTTTCCCCTTAAGTAGTTACTCATGGCAGGTTTCTTTTCCATTGCCGCCACCCATGAGATTAATTCAGCCTCTCTGACTTTCCGCTTGACCTTCTTTGTTGCTGTGTTGCCCACTCCACAGGCCGCATACTTGCTGGTAAGCTTCCTAGTTCTTTTCCTCCACTGTGAATCAATGTTTTGCCTGTACAGATACCTGAACACTCTCCCAGCCCATTTACTTTCCTCCATATTCCTCAGCCGTTCTTCATACTCAATTTTACTGCGAGCTTCCCTCACTTCAAAACTAGTCCAGCCCATATCCCCTTGCACAGCTTCATTTGTAGTCTTCCCGTGAGCGCCCAATGCGAGGCGACCCACTGACCTTTGGTTCCCGTCGAGTCCTGATTGTACCCCTGATTTAAAGCAAACAACCGCATTTGCAAAAGTATAAGTCCTGGAACCATTACCCCTTTCCACATACCTCGGAGGACCTCGTACCTATTGTATCCCCATAGCGCTCTGTGCTTCATTATGGCTGCATTTCTCTTCCCCTTGACTGTTATGGTTTTTTCTTGTGTTTCCATATATCCGTTGCCTTCGTTTATCCATATACCAAGGTATTTATATTCTGTTACCCGAGGTATTTCTTGGCCCTGTATCTCCACTGTCTGTTCACTGTTTTCATTGAATACAATAACACCTTATTTTCTAACACTAAATTTCAAACCTAAATTGTTGCCTTCCTGTCCACAGATATTAGCCAGACGTTGCAAATCACTTTGCTTGTTTGCGAGCAACACATATGTCGTCCGCATAAAATAAACCTGGGAGTTACGTACTGCTCTATTACTGTACCTGCCTGTTTGTATGAGAGATTAAACCCGATATTACTTCCTTCTAGCGCCCTCTCCATCCTCGCCATGTACATCATAAACAGCAGCGGGGATAAAGGGCACCCCTGCCTCAGTCCCTTGTTGATATGAACTTTCTCCGCGCTCCTCATCCCTTCCCATTCAACGCAAACAGTATTTTCTAGGTAAATCTCTCTCAAAAGCTGTATACAATCGTTACCTAAGCCTTCCCCTTCCAGAATATCCCACAAAATGCTGCGGTCTACGTTGTCGTATGCTCCAGTAATGTCCAAAAAGGCCACATACAACGGTCTGCTTTCTGCTTTTGATATTTCAATACACTGAGTAAGAACAAACAAGTTATCATCCAAACGCCTACCTATTCTAAAGCCATTCTGAAGCTCTCCCAAAATGTCATTATTTTCTGCCCATGCTTGAAGCTTTAATTTGATTGCCTGGATTGCTAGCCTGTATATTACCGATGTAATGGTCAATGGTCTATACGAGTGAATTCTGTCTTTCTCCCCCTTACCTTTATAAATTAAATTCATTCTACTTTGTCGCCAACTGTCTGGTATTCGTCTATCTTTTAAAGTTTTTTCAACTGCTTTCACGAGAGCTTCCTTACTTTTTGGTCCCAGTTCATTTATCAGCCTAACGGGAACCTCGTCTAGCCCTGTGGCTGTGCGCTTAGGAATTTTCTCTTCCGCTTTCTTCCAGTTTAAATTTGTCTACAGGGGCGCTGCGAGCGCCGCTCGCGTGACGTCAGGGCAAGGACTCGCGCCTGTCGTCTGCTACTACACTACTGTATCTGCTACAGTTCGGGCCATAGAGTTCAGTATAGTAACTCTATGGTTCGGGCGGTGTCCGGGCAGCCACCATTGGCCTTTAGCGCAACCACGTGACGTGACGCCACGACAGCCGGAGGAAAAGTTGGGCAATTTCGTAGGAAACTCTATGAAGCTGGGCCCCGGGGCCCCAACTGCAACGCATTCTTGGCTTAACCAAGCTAAGCCTGGCCATTTTTTCTCACAACGGTTTGTGCAAAAAGGGATTACCGTAGTCGAATGTAAAAATGTATATACAAATTAAAATGGCTATATTGGCTACAAGTTTATTTTGCTCTTTTTTTGTACTTGGCTACATTTGGGCTACAGTTTCTCTAGCTTCGGGCTACGCCGCCTTGTCCGGCCTGGCAACACTGCTTCCCAGTTGTATCATCATGATATAACCCGCCGCTGTTGTGTTGTAACTAAGGCAACTAAGGTCCCTGAATAAGTAAACTGTGGTTAGAGTGGACACTCTAACCATGGGCACGTTGTACTTGTGATGACGAAAAAAAATGTGATGTACTTTTGGGACCCGGACGTAGGGAACTTCCACTACGGTACGTGCCCATTTCTCGCTTGTAGTACATTCTTATCCTAATGGGATGATATGTGTCGACGCTTTCTTACCAGGGACCAATAATGACATGTCTAGCAGGATCAGAGGCGATTTCGTCGGTTCGACAGCTCGCATGCCTACGCACCAGTGGCCCGTTGCATATCATTAAGAGAACATAATTTCCGGATAAATCAAGGCATTTCCTTTCAGCCGCTCGAAACGCGCTGCGCTAGCATTCCTTTGTCTTTTTCTCGGGTTTAGTTGAATCGGTCTGACATTCTGGTGCTTCATGAACCAAAACCCACGTCACGACTCCTTCGCTCACTTTCGCGTGCTTGCACGGTCAAACGCAATCATGTAACTGAACTTCATTGCCTCGGGTTATTTCACATCGGAACGATCTTCCAGACCGCATAGCATTCCTATCGAACCGTGAAACATTTCGCAACAATCTGAGTACGATGTATTCGTAATAATGATCTCTCAGTGTATTACAACTCTCTATAAAATGCTACCTCCCATACTCGGTGCCCTCCAATCGTTAATGAATACGTAAACAAATAGGCACCTCGACGCCGCGCTGTTTTGACCAGAATGTTCACGATTCAAGTGGTCAGTGTGGCGCAACTTGGGCAAAAAGGGTACCTGGTGCACAAATATCCAAAACGCAGGTCCGGGTCACCCGATGAAGCCACAACGACTGTCGGTGACGCACAGTCTGGTGATGCACTACGGCCTCTTCAAAAAAATGCAGGTGAGTGCCAGGTAACGGGCAGGGCGTGCCTTTACGGCCAGTAACGTCATTTGGGAAGCGTGTTCCACTTGACTGAAATTGCACTTTTGTGCATTGAGTAAAACTTTCATGGCTACTTTTAGCTCTTGGTTGAATTCCAAATCCGTATACACACGCACACCCGGTAAATCATCTAAAACCGGGCTTACTGGGAACTCCTTGGTGCGAACTCGATTTTATGCGGCAGTGCCAAATTGCAGTGTCTGTCAAATCGAGCGGCAAAAGTGCACAGTTTAGAAGTGCACTCGCCAAGTGTTATCTGGTGAAACAGGGATTGCTTCCAAAGGCCTTAAGGGGATAGCACTGGTTCTGCTGTGGTGCTTGGGGAATCGATATTGCCTCAAGTGCTTGTAAACTCCAGTTTTCCTCCCTTTAAAAGCTCTCCTACTGTTTCAGTGCATTTCGTTCTCTCGAACTCAAGTAGGTTCTCCAAGAGGGGCACGCTGTACTCGCCATTTCGTTTCATTTACTATAGAAAGTGGGCAGCAGGCACACACGTGCAAAAGTAGCTGCAAAAACAAAGGAAATACAAATGAAGCGCACAACCACAAAAACATGATTTGGTACAACTTAAACAGGACAACAAAAATTTGGAAAGTGAGGAACAGTGCAATATACATAAGCGAAAAACGCACTATGTGGAAAGGCTGACATAGGTAGACTATTGAGAGTTATTTCTAATGAAATCGTAGTGATGAAATCTGTGAGCCTAAAGCATCTGATTTCTGCAAGGAGCCTTGGTTTGAAGCCCTTCGAGACTGACGCTGCCATTGTGCTAACTCGGCCAGTTGGTAGCACAAATGATGTTTTTGTGTTGCGACGCTGCAGCCATCCTATGGCATGGCAAAGGCCTCTGAGAGGTGCCCCTGTGTCTGGGCACTGTCAAAAAACATCTTTGGGGGGAGTGTGCGCATGCTGTTGTGAGTTTGTTGGCTTGTGACCACACTGTTTGCAACAGCAACTGTTCCTCGGTCTTGCAAGACTCATAAATGAGATAAACCATCGGTTTAAAGAAAATCTTGATCAGTCATTGCTCTAGCAAGAACATGAACTGTAGGACGAAAGCAGGAATGCAAGAATCCTTTAGAGCTTGTATTACATTGTTAGTTATGTTGTAGTTATTATGAAATTATTTCTTTCCGCATTGCTCATTCAAAACTGCTGTGCACAGCTTCATCATGCTATTTGGGGAATATTAAAATCGTAATAAGGCTGCACATAATAAATAGGCGAAGCAAGCATCATGTTGCCTTTACGAACTTCGTTATTTGCCTCTTCCATCTCCCTACTGCCACCGTCCAATGTTCCTCCTATGGTCTTCTCCAGCCTTGGCACACTTCACTCCCGCCACCTTTGTTCTCATCCCTCCTCGGATGCTATTTAAACATTTGCTATGGAGGCTGATTCATCAATTCTATTCGCATTGATGTACCAGACAGGTTTAATTAAAGTTGCTTTGCTCACTTGAAGTTTTCACGACACTATATAGTCCTTTATATGCAGAGCCACTGCTTGGTTGCCCCTTTCTCACGAGGACAAGGCCTCCTACCTCCAGCATTGGTAGCATTGTATTTTGTTTCTTGTCAAAATTTATTCCATTCTTTTACGGTAGTTTGCGTGGCTGTCTTTCGTCCTTTTTGTTTTGGTGAGCTGAACCATCTTGTCGAACCGCAGACACACATAATTAGGAAGGTACGTTGGCTTTCCAGTTGCAACGAGTGGAGTACATCCTTGGGTGTGAGCAGTGGTGATGAGCTCTCGCTGCATCAAGGCACCACTGCCACCTTCCCATGAAACACACTATGTACTGCTTCAGGTCCCAAATAGTTCCCCCAATCCATGAGCTGCTGGGTGACATGGGGTATTGAACCCGCCAATTCTTGTAGCTTATAGCTCCGAAAGGCTGGACCATTATCCGACGCCAAAACTTTCATGCCTTCTAACATTTTGCAGCTGAACAGAGAGGTCATGCTGTTGGCATCATCTCTTCTTGGCTTTGCTGCTAACATTCTTGTACATTCGCCCACGCACACAACGGACACTTGTGTTTCCTTGACACTTTCAGACTTCTTTTGGAGTTAGAAAAAGTCCAAGTGGGCAACTTCAAATAGCGTCCGTGAGTGCTATGACATTCTTGTGTTGGTTGCTTGGATTTCACCTTATTCAGCCGACATTCGGGACATGACTACACATACCTTTTCACATCTTTCATGTATGGCCATGTAAACCGCTTTGTGAGCTTCATGTAGGTTCTGCAGAATCTGTCATGTCTATCTGAATGAGCGCTCTTATGATATAGGTCCAAGATTTTTGATGCCAGGGCTGGAGGCACTCCAACCGTCTCCTCTACTGTGTGCAGGAGGGCTTGAGTGCCTTCCCAAATTTTAGCAGCGTTTATTGCTTCTTTGTGAAGTGCTGGAGAACATATTTTCTGCTGCAAATTAAAAGACACGCAAAAGAAAGAAACATACACGACGGCATAGGTGACACTTCCAACTGATTTATTTTGGGGGCTGACCCAAGAATAAATGGAATAAATAGAAATGCATGCGCAAGCTATTCACAAACTTGGGATATCCAGCGGTCAAACAATCTCGTCTCTGGTAAGGCATGATTGATATATCACTAATGCAGCAACTTGAGTTTCTTTTTCATATAGTAAGCTTCCATAATTAGCTTACATGCTGTCTGTGATTCTTACTTCTACTGAGAATCTCTTGGAAACAGCCTTGCAGTGCACCGGCAATTGAGGCTTGCCATTTTTCATTAGATTTAAGTTGTGTTCCGTGGTTCGTTCATTTATACAGTGCCCGATCTGCCAAATGTAGGACTTGCTGTAAGGGGAATTTCATAGACCACTCCTGTGGCATATTTCCCGCAAGTTGGGCCTTATTTCTTGCCACAGCTTTGTCAGCCGGACTTCCCACAAGTGGTTCTCAAGCAGAGTTGAACCACCTTGACGGGGGCAGAAAAGGCAATGAGTGCCGGCTTTCTTGAGGTTATGAGTGACCTTATGAACAAAAGGAATCACTGCAGGTACTAGCCTCTCTTGTGGCACTCCTTGTCCCTTTACCCTTTGTAAAAAGGTTTCCGTTACTGATGTCACCAATGAGTCAAGGAACCGTGCTGCCTTAATTCGCTGGATCTGATTATCGAAAGATGCCTGTATTTTGTGTGTACACAATTTCTTGGTAGGCTCCAGGCAGAGCATTGCAGTTCCATGCTTGGCAATTTTAGAATGGCAGAAATCGTACAGTGGCACTCCTTTCTTGGCACGTGGAAAATATTACTAGCCGGCTTTCCCGTCATGAAAAGTTAATCTTAAATCTGAAAATGGGAGGATGTTACACTGTGGAAGTTCATGTCTAAATGAAAGCCCTTTGCCGTGGTTCTTAAAAATGTTTAAAATATCATCGCAGTGCATAGATCATATATCTGTTATATCTGTATTATATCTATCTATATCTGCATATATCTGTTAAAAAGAATCGTGCTCCAAGCTTCACCTTTCACTGCAGAGACTCGGCTACAGCGTTGACGACCGGCAAAGGGAAATTGTTTTGTCGGCAGCGGCAGGCAAGGGGGGGCCTCCGGCCAGCGTACGCGTGGCGAACGCCGACGCAGTGAAGGAGACTCGGAGCTAACTGCTCCAGATGAAAACTGGAGCGAAGACTCAGCCGACCCACGGCCGTTTATTGCTAATAAAGACTTCACACGCCAGATGACACCTCCTGATTGGTCCAAGCTCGTCACATGACAGAAGGGGGGTGCGCCATCTAGCTAAACAACTACAAAACATACATGTATGATAACACAGAGATCTGACAGGGGGCGACACTATACTACATCATCCCCCCCTGGAAACAAAGCAAGCATACAGTGAAACGCGCACACAAGACGCCTACTTAAGTCCAAAGGCAATTTCAGTTTGTTCCTCCCCACATTCACAAACGCGCACCAGTCGCACACCAAGCACGCACTTAAGTCCACAACAAATTCAATCCCTCTCCGCCCAAGTTCACATACACACGCACCAGTCTTGGGCACCAAAACACAGGCAGTCACTCAAAGTCCGACAAGGAACACAGCACAAAACTCACTGCACCGGAACAAGGAGCACTTTATACCTGTGTTAAAGAAACATGTGGACTGTCTCCTAAATGTCACAGCGAGGCCCCTAGCCGTGGCATTTCGAAGACAGCAATACGCTCTACACTGTAGAAACAAAATCATCGAGCCACGGAGGCCGTTTTCTGTCACGATGAGGACGCGTGCGTACCTCGGAAGAACTTAGGGAGTTGCGACGCGTATCGGTCGACTTTAAAGACTCAGTCGTCCCACTACTACAGTAGAATCTCGATAAACGGAAATCGGTTAAACGGAATCAACGCTTAAACGGAACAAATGCCTCGCAGTTGGTTGGTTTTGTATTAGGGCAATGTAAAAAAAATCCTGTTAATCGGAACTCCAATTTTCAGACCTGAAACCGCAACTTGACGTTCACGCAGAGCCCCATCGTGGTACGCATCACTGTCTCCTCTTCTTTCTCGCACACTGTAACCGCATCGCTTGCTTTCTGTCACGGTGCGCTTGCTGTTGTTAGGCTTAAGCCTTACATCCGCTGTTTAGCGTCGTCTGCGGCACTTCGTCGCAAAGTCAGCACCTGATGGCAGCGCAGAAGCGACCTCACAACGCCCTTACGTTGGAAAGGTAGATGGAGATAATCAACGACTTCGAGAGTGGTCGCTTCACAAAAACAGCGCTTTTCACAAGCCAATAAATTGCAGTTCCCACTGATTTCCGCGAAATAAGTGGACTATTGAGATTTTTTTAAAATTTTAGTACTAAAAAAAAGTTCATTGCTTACCGCTTTTGTGCAATAAAGTTTGTGCCCATAGCGTACCGTCCTCTCTAATACCTAGATTTTGCATCTGAGATCCGCTTCAGCGCAGACTGCCAATTGCGCGTACGCCTGCCTCGTCGGGACCAAGCAGTCTGGAACGGATTGCGAAATCCTGAACATTCTCTCTCTAAACGAAACTCCTGATAAACGGAACATATTTTCCCGGTCCCTTGAGGTTCCGTTTAACGCGAGTCCACTGTATTTCCCTTGCCCTGGTTGGACAATTGAATGTGATTGTCGCTCAAAGCTGGAGAGGGCTGCCCAGGAAGCTCCTCTCGACGTCCCAACAAGTCCTGGGAGGCAACCAATTCCCCCACGGAATCAGAGACGACTGCTGACTGTGTAAACTCGGAAGTGATACAGTCAGACGGACTACCTAACTGAAGCTTATGACTATGAGAAGACGCTGTCACTACAGACAAGTCATCGGAATGACTATCCAAATTTGAATATGAGTACAAAAAATCTTTATCACTTGTACATAATGTACTACCTGCTGGATCCTTCATCACTAGGGTTAACTTAGACACATGCCACATCTTCCCATCACTGAGTAGAAAAGTAGATGGTCCTATCTGGGCCTTGACTTTACGAGGTTTACTGTACTTAAAAAATCCTTTCCTGTTAAATCTTATTCTGACATTGTCTTCCACCTTGATACGAGTTGCCTGCGCACCTCTACGTTTGTCTACGTACTGTTTAGTCTGCGACTGTTTCTGCAAGACCCTTTCTTGAACTTGAGACACAAGACTGTCCTGTTCCCGTAGATCTACACAGAGCCACATGGTTCCATCCTTCTTGCGCACCAGCACGAGTGGAGACACCCACTCAGAAGCCTCGACGCGCTCGATGACGTTGCAGTCCTCGAGACGTCCCAATTCATTTGTTACCTGGTCACGGAGAGCCAGGGGTAGTCGGCGCAACTTTGAAGATACTGGTTTCGCATCTTGCTGCCGATGAATTCGGTGCACAAAGTTATTGACGAGACCCAACTCGTCGCTGAAGAGGTGATCATAACCCGGAGGCACACCTGTGGGGCTCTGTACTGAACGAAGCGATGGTAGACGACATGTCAGTGACGTACCGTCGATCTGTATGCCCAAGCGTTGGAAGGCATCTAAACCCAGGAGTGATGTTCCTGTAGTCGTTACGTGGAACGTGACGGAGCATGACGTTAGGAAAAACTGGACAGTAGCTTGAAACAGGCCTTGAATGTCGATGCGTTGCTTGGAGAAATTTCTCAAGTCCACTGTTGTTTGTGACAGTCTGTGCTGTTGACCAAAGTGCTCTCTAAAATCTTTGGCCGCCATCAATGAGACAGATGCTCTCGTATCCATTGGCAGTCGCATGGAGACGCCGTTAACTACGACCGGAACTTGTAAATCCTTTTTATTTTCCAAAGTGCTCACCGTCAAGACAGACGCAGACGGCTGTCCTGTGGAAGTTGACAAAGACCACGTCTCTGCGGAAGAGACGTGCTGAACAGTACGGGTTTTTTGGCACACTGATGCAAAATGGCCCAACGTGTGGCAGGCGTTGCACCGCCGGTTCTTTGCTGGACAATTCCTGTGCGTTGCAATATGTTTCGTGCTGCCACACTGATCGCATGCACCATGGTTCCCGGAGGAGCCATGTGCGAAATGTCGGCCATCTTGGCGGCTTCTCGGAAGAAGTCAGTCATCTTGGCGGCTCCTCGGAAGAAGTCGGCCATCTTGGCGGCTCCCCAGAAAAAGTCGGCCATCTTCATGGCCTCCCGGAAGAAGTCGGCCATCTTGGCCCGTCGACGGAACGGCAAGTTGAGATGCCTCGATTCTTCATACATTTTCGGAGCCGAACATGCGGTTCGCTCGATGCAAGGCTTCTAACGAGCGTCCAATTGCTTCTGCCTTGTCCAGGGACAGGGTTTCGCCATGAGCCAATAACTTTTCGCGAACGCTGACGTTTGCTACGCCATGTATTAGTATTTGGTTTCGGACGCGCTCGTTGTAGGTTGTACCGAAGTTGCACTGTACCGCCTTCTCCTTCAATGCGGTCACGAATTCCAGGAATCCTTCTCCCTCGAACTGCCTTCGACTGGTGAATTCGTGCCTCTCCGCCAGAACATTTGTTGACGCGACGAACAGCCGGTCAAGCAGCTGCAAGAGTTTCTGAAACTCTGACGCTGGCGGGACCGCATCACTTGACGTTGACGCTGCGCCGGTCGACTGCCTTGCTGCGTCGCTTGACGCTGCGCTGGTTAACTGCCTTGCTGCTTCCTGCTCCTCGTCTGCAAAGCACTTCCGTTGTCCCTCACGCCCGAGAGTGCCCGCCACTGCCGGCTGCTTCGAGGTGGGCCTGAAAAATGTTTTTTCCATCGATACCATGGAATTAACGGTGGCCTGGGCAATTCAAGAAAAATGGGAAGGTTCGCCGTAAAAGAAGCCATGCCCGGAAGCGTGTGGGGGACAGTGCAGAAGACAAGCCGGAGCTCGAGTAGAATGGAGCAGGGCAGAGCAAAGGGGGCGAGAAGGCCTAGGCTCGGAAGCCTCGTGACGCCAAGTGTGTCGACAGCGTTTGCCTGCCGTGCAGACACAGGAAGGGATGCTTCACTTACGAAGCTCGTTGGTTTCCCGAGGCTTCGGTCAGAACCGCAGCGGGAGTCCCACCCTCGTCGCCAAAAGATGTTATGTCGGCAGCGGCAGGCAAGTGGGGGCCCCCGGCCAGTGTACGCGCGGCGAACGCCCACGCAGTGAAGGAGACTCGGAGCTAACTGCTCCAGATAAAAACCGGAACGAAGACTCAGCCGACCCACGGCTGTTTATTGCTAATAAAGACTTCACATGCCAGATGACACCTCCTGATTGGTCCAAGCTCGTCACATGACAGAAAGGGGGTGCGCCATCTAGCTAAACAACTACAAAACATACATGTACAATAACACAGAGATCTGACAGGGGGCGACACTATACTACAGAAATCAGCTGCCAAAAGGCGGCCGATTGGTCAAAAGATCTCTGCAAGAGCAGGGGTCGAACAACTGAAGTTGAGGCCACAAGTTATACCCTGTGTGCACAAAGTGTCACACAGCACAAAAGGTTGGGAACCATCATGGCATACCCCACGTTTTTTCTGTGCCCAACAAGATTTTGAGTTTGCTGTGAAAGCAGACAGGGCTGCCACACTAGGCATGAGAAGCCCTTTGTTAAGTGATTCAGAGGTGTTGTTCTTGCCGCCCCCTCTGCATATTGGCCAAAAGGAATGTTGCGTGAACCACTGCTTAAAGGGAAGCTGAAAGGTTTTCCAGGGAAAATGAGTGAAGACCTGTACGTAATGGTTTTCAACCCTCAGAATTCGAATATTGCATTAAAATTGAGCGAAAGAAAGCGCAAACAGCTTTTATTTCAATGAAAAGTGCAGCAGCAGACTGGGGCTCTTTTCGAGCTCTTTTATTGGACGCATATCACATCAGGATGCCTTTCGCATTCTTAAAGCAGTGTGGCTACCTGCTCTTTGTGATAACAAATGGCCGTAGTTTGCATGACCAATCTATATTTGCAGCAAGCAAAATCAATACGCACACTTTGCTGTTCTTTCCACCATGGCATACAGTGCCCTTCAGATGCAGAGTCTTGTTTGGCAGCAGTTGCCAAAACAGTGCCGTTTCATCTGCGTTGAATATTTGCGACGGCGAAAAGCTGTCAGAAATATTTGGCCACTCTTCAAACAACCACTTCTCTATGTGACTGTGCTAGTCGCCTTGCTTTTGCCCGAAAGGGTCTTTCCGACGATGCTGTAGCGACTCTTAAATCGCTGCTGCCAACCAGTGCCACCAGTGAAGGTTTCTTCTCCGAAGGCCACAGCAAACCATTTGGCCTTCTCCATGAGCATTGGGACATCAACAGGTATGTTCTTGGCACGTGTCTCCAAAAACCAGGCGTACAATGCCTTCTCGACCTTGTCAAAGGTTGGGAAGCGCACACGACATGCTCCAGGGCAACTCAGCATAACATCGGCTTTGTTCATAAGGATCGTACATTGGGTGTATCGAGGAATTCCAAATGACGTGGCGACCGACTTTTTCTCGCCAGCCTCCACCCGTCGAATGATGTCCGCCTTTGTTGAAAAATCCCAATTCTTGCGTGTTTTCATGGCCATGGCTCTGGACACGTGCCAATAGCGGAAAGAAAAATGCACTGCACCACATGAGTCTGAAGCCTTCGCGTTGGCCTTGTGAATAAAAGGAACAAAGTGAATCGAAAGAGACAGCGTCTCCTCACTACCACAAGGCCAAGCTGCACTTACCTTGTTCGTCTCGCTGCGCCAGCGGTGTCAGCCAACCAAAACACAGGAAACCACAAGTAACGGGCACCTGCGGTCAGCGTGGTTTTTCCCTCCCGCTTTTCTTTCACACCCAATCGCACTCCGAATGCACCTTGTCACCAGCGTTTTGCCCACACGCCCCTTTCTCAGAGTGCGGGGCGGCGCGCGTGAGATCGCGGGAACATCGCGAGAGCTTCTTGAGGAGAAGCGCACTTGCGGGGGTGGGATGCAATGGGAGAAGCACACTTGCAGGGGTGGGGTATAGTGGGAGAAGCACACTTGCTGAAGCGCAACTCAGCACGGAGTTCGATACATTGATATGCCGGCGCACGGGAGTTTTACATACGCGTACAATAGCGAACAATAGTTTTTTTGCGGTCTCGTTCATCTACCTCAATTTGCCAGTAACCTCACTTTAGATTGAGAGATGCAAAATACTTAGCTTGCCGCAACCTGTCTAAAGAGTCATCGATACGTGGTAGTGGGTACACGTCCTTCTTGGTAACATTGTTGAGGCATCGACAGTCAACACAGAAACTAAGCATTCCATCTGTTTCTTGACCAGAATAGCCTGGGAGGACCATGGACTGTGCGAAGGCTGAATGACACCATCATCTAGTATCTCCTTGACTTGGGCTTGAATTGCCTCACACTCTTTCGGCAAGACACAATAAGGCTGTTGTTTGATGGGGCGTGCGTCGGCAGATGTCGTTATTCAGTGCTTTGTGATTGGCGTTTGGCCGAACTTAGTAGACTGAGCGAAGCACGCGTGGAATTCGTTCAAGAATTCTTGTAGTGTGCTCTTTTGATCGTCCATAACCTCGGAGTTTACATAAATGTCTCTGAGCCAACCGTCATCTGTGTCCACTTCAAAAGCAAAGCACTCGACGATGTCTGTTGATGGTTCGGCGTAAGTGACGGAAGTGCCACAAGAAATGTGCTGATGCTCAAAGGTAAAGTTGGTAACGAGGTTCGACAAGGCTTCGAAGTTCAGGAAGATCACGAAGTTCCACAAGGCTTCGCGCTACACGAATACCTTGGGTCAGCAACATAGAAATGTTGCCTTCTATAATGGCTTCACCGTCTTGCAGCTCATCGGACTTGACTGGAACCACAACACTCGCACGCAGTGGTATTGTGATGCTGTTTTACGAAACGCGAAGTGCAGATCTGTGTCCAGTGGCATCGGTCTGTGTTGTTGCCCTTTGTGTAGACAAAGTGATGCAGTAGTTGCAGAGGTCAATAATGGCACCATATTCCCAGAGAAAGTCCATCCCAAGAATTAATCGCGGGAACCCTAGCGTAGAACCAGACTACTGGCGAGAAAAGCAGCACTGCGAATTTCTGCTCTGGCCGTGCATAAGCTAAGTGGTGTGACGACGTGGCCACCTGCCGTACGAACTGGTGCCCCATTCCAGGGTAACGTAACTTTTTTCAGAACGCTCGCCAGTTTGCCACTAAGAATAGAGTAATCGGGGCTGGTATCTACATGTGCATTCATTTTTCTGCCGTCGATCAACCCATGTATGTCCACTGAAATCTCTTTCGCGGAAGCTGGTTCTGGCGTCATCGAGTTTTCGTTGTTCTGCGGTCGGCACGGTACAAGGTCTTCAGTGCGTCAAGTATCAGCGGCCCCGCCTCGGAATGTCGCTGATGTCACTTTTTCCAGCGTGGACTTGGTGATCTCCCATGTGTTGTCCTTGAGGTGGTATCAGCACAGGGAAATATCGCCACAGTGAGGGTGAGCGTGGCTGCTGCTGCAATGTGCCCGGCCTGCACTGTTCGAGGAATTCCGCGATGTCGGGAGGCCTTTGGCTGAATCTAGGTCAAGGCGAATTGATAGAAAAACCCTGCAGTCCGACTCATTGGTAGGGGAACTCCCGATACACATGGCCAGCTTTGCCTCCATGGTAGCACAGCGGTCATCCATCGGGTGCTTGCCAAACCTCCAATTTCCTAGCGGGTGTTCAGCGGTCGTCGAAGTACGGTAGCGAAGTTGTCGGAGCGGCTTGTGCCGATTGCAACGCGACTGGCAACGCAACATAAGTAGGTGCAAAAGCTTGGGCAGGGCTCAGTGATGTTTCTGCATAAGTCTTGCACCTGGACTCGCTTGACAGAGAAGGTGCTTCACTGCTGGAAGGAGATGCCTGCAGTGCCTGTTGTACTTCGTTGTGTACGACGCTGGCGAGGGGGCTAACTGGAGGTGGCGACGTACCTTGGAGGTGGCTTCTGCAGCTCGACATGAACCACTGATCGAATCAGCTTGCAAAGCAAGGCGACGTAGCACCTGAAGCCTACTGGCGTATCCGGAGGGCAGGCGGCATTTACTTGGCGGCTGTACATGTTCGACCGTTGCTGAAGCGTCTTCTCCATCGCGGTGGCTTCGGTGAGGAACTCTGCAGCAGTCTTGGGCGTATTCCGAACAAGACTGCCAGAGAACTGTTCCTTTACGCTGAAAGAGAGGCGTCATGTCCTACACATACATTGTGACGCTTTCGTTGGGCTTTTGAACGCATGACTGAAGGGCTCGCTCTGCTTTTTCCCGGCGATCGAGGCTGGAGCAAGTCTCCAGTAGCTTGTGCTCGAGCTCGGGCCAGGATGACAGGGCACTTTCGCGGTTCATAAACCATGTGTGAGCACCATCCTGGAGGCTGAAGTAGACGTTCCCAAGTTTGGCGTTGTTGTCCCACTCATTAACCGAAGCCATGCGCTTGAACTCCACCAGCCAGTCTTCCACGTCTTCAAATGTGTCCCCATGAGGAGCCGTCGGCACTTGGGGGATCAGCAGCGTTAGGTAAGTTGGTGTCAGCCTTTCCGTAAAAGTGGCAGTGGTTGTAGTCATCACTTTTTCCTAGAGGTTTGCAAATTCTGGAGCGAGTTTCTTGCTGCCCAGTGGGGTCTCTTGCATAAGTTGAGTGTACCCAGCAAGCTTCACCAAATTGTCGTGTATACTCTGCTGTAGTATACATGCTCAATGAAGATCCAGGCGTTTGCACTTTACGAAATGTAAGCGGCGACACGCAATGACGAGATGAACCTCTTTCTCCTCTTCTTCAGTCCCCTTGCTTTGCCACACCTTGTGGTGGAGATTCCACAACTACCTCTATTCTACACAAGAAAAAGTAGGAAGACACCTATAAAGAAAGGAGTCAGACAGGGAGACACAATCTCTTCAATGCTATTTGTGTGCTTGGAAGAAGTATTCGAGCTGTCAAACTGGGCAAGGCTTAGGAGTAAGGATTGACGGCGAATACCTCAACAACCTTCGGTTTGCAGATGATGTTCTGTTCAGCAGCGCTGAAGACGAGTTACAATAAATGATTGACGAGAAGAAAGGGGGTTAACCGAGGGGCCCGATTGTTATTAGTCATATCATAAGAAGCCAACAAAGACTGACACAAGGACAACATAGGGGAAATTACTTGTTCTTGATACATGAAATAGATCAAACGATAAATCAATGGAAATGATAGTGGATGAAAAAAACAACTTGCCGCAGGCGAGGAATGATCCCACAACCTTCGTATTTCACGTGTGGTGCTCTACCAATTGAGCTACCATGGCGCTATTTCCCCATCCACTTTCTTGGGTATTTATGTTACCTAGTAGAACTCTGGGAGGTTAGGTCAGACCTTGGCGGCGGATGTGAAACATCCTTTCTGCCGCAGGCGTCACGAGAATGTGAACTTTTTGGTTTAAGGCAACTGGTCAATAAACTTACATATGCTACCAGAAGGCATCAACGTTGCTGGATTCGAGACCCTCGTTATGTAATAAACAAGAAGAAAGGAGGTTAACCGAGGGTCCCGATTTTTATTAGTCATATCATACGAAACCAGCAAACACTGACACCAAGGACAACATGGCGGAAATTACTTGTGCTTATTGACCGTGGGAAAGTCCGAAGCGAGCGGATGCGCTTCCAATCGGATGCGCGAATTTTGGCCTTTTTCCGCAGTCTTTCGATCTTGCTTTCCTAGTTTTTGTGCTCATTTGACGACGGAACTCAAAAGGACAACGAAGATACCATTTTTTGTGCAAGTGGGACTTTATTTTCTCCATTTTTGCGCTCAGTGCAGCGCGTAGCTGAGGCGCTGAGCCTACCACGGCCGACCGGGCCCGCGGTGTCCTCACCGGAGGATCGTTTGCTGCTCATAGTGGCGTGAAAGCTGTGAATCATGGTTATTTTGGAAGGAACGATTACACTCGAGGAATCTTCGGTCCCAGGACAATGGTGTGCGAGTGAAGGAGGAAGATAGGTGCCGCTAGCGAAGAGCTGACAGAAAACTGCGAAACAGCAAGCCCAGCAGAGGCAAGCAGGCAGGAAAATGGCAGCCAAGTTGATCGAGTGTCAGCAGATGCGCATTCCAGACGGCTCCGAGAAAATTGTTCTCCGACCACGTAGCGGCCTGGTAAAGCTTACAATAAGTTAAGCTTACAAGCTTACAAAGTTAAGCTACAATCCAAGATCATGTTACCGTACCAACTTGCCCAACTTTCTATCCTTTTGCAAGCTTACCAAATATGGAACACCATGTCTGACTGACACCATCAAAATGTCGGCGGAGATCAACCGACGCAAAGAGAAGGAGGATATAATAGCTCCAAATATGAAGCAGCACTTCATTCTCGTCATCACTACGAGTGTAGAGAGGAAGCTGAAGTACGCAAGCATGAAACACCTCATGTTTGACAATGAACAAGTGGAGACTTTCGCCTACATCGCCACTCCTGAGCACTGCGGCAGTCATCTACGGGGTTCCGCTCAGATACTCTATTGAATCCTGTACCGCTTAGACGGCAAGCATAACCCCGAGATTCGAGGCGTTCACAAACTGGGCAAAAATGTATAGTCAATCTTCATTCCCTTCAAGGAGAAAGAAGTGCCAAGATTGATTTATCTCAACGGGGCACCGCACACTTGCCAGCTGTACCGTAAAAAATACGGAGTGTGCGTCACCTGTGGCCGACTCGGGAATCGCGCTGACATGTACCCGGTCCCGACGAACGTCAAGTGACCACAAGTGTGAGTTGAAATGCCAGCTTTGCAGCAAAGGCCACACCCTAGGAGACCCCAAGTGTCGAGAACTCTTCCGTACTCCCTACGAAGTTAAGAGCGACAGTGGGAAAAGATGGAACAAGCAGTGACGACTGGTGGGGGACATCAGAGTCAACAATGCGAACCCAAAGGGGGAAAACACTTCAGGTTTCGTGAGGACTCTTTTCCAAAACTGGAAACAAATCAGGACAGACCACCGCCGCCACCCAGAGGACGCTCCGGTTCCCATGCCAGGAGCCAGTCCAGGGGGCGCTCGAGCGCAAGGGACCCTGCCAACCCATGGATACGAGGTAGGAGCAAGGAGCGTAAGGGTGTGAATTTTGCGCGCAAGGTTACCCAGGAAAGTAATCAGAGAGATAAATGGGACGAGGAAATTGAGAAATTAAAGAAAATGGTTGAAAAATTAACAGGGATAGTCGAATCACAACGGTCCGAAATCCGAAACTTAAAGAAACTGCAGAGTCGGGCAACCCTTCCTCTGCAACAACCCATAAGACAGACAGCAGGATGTCATCCTTCACCACTTTGATGGTGTCCCCACTTTGTGACGTCCTCCTGGCCCATCAAATAGCACTACCAAGCTCAATTGTAACTCTTGTCAAGCTACATTCAAGCATGGTTTCCTCTTGTCAACTTTGGTTCGTGTCTGCAAGTGCTTCCTGCAGGTGTATCTCTCGCTGTGCTGTCCCCTTTGGAAGACTGTGGAGTAGCTGCTCTTACACCCGAACCACGATTCGACACTGCTGCAGCTTCTACCCCATCTACTTCATACAATGACAAGTTTGCACCAATGATAGCTACTGATTTACGACCTGCTGACGCCCTTCGCCGCATTCTGATGACCTATGAAGACATTTTTTATTTTGGCAATCACCCGCTAGGTCGAACCTGTGTTGTGACACATCCAATCCACACTGGTGACGCTTCTCCTATACACCGACGGCCCTACCGTGTGTCTGCGGCTGACCGCCAGGTGATCCAAACAGAGGTGGACAAAATGCTTTCCAAAGACATTATCGAGCCTTCCTGCAGTCCGTGGGCGTCACCTGTCGTTTTGGTTAAAAAGATGGACAATACCTGGAGATTTTGTATCGATTACCGTCACCTCAATAAGATTACCGAAAAGGATGTGTATCCGCTTCTGCGTATTGATGATGCGCTGGACTGTTACACCGTGCCAGTTATTTTTCATCGATTGATTTGCGCTCTGGCTACTGGCAAATTGCAGTAGATGGATGCGATTGCGAAAAGACCGCCTTCGTCACCCCAGATGGTCTCTACCAATTTAAAGTGATGCCTTTCAGACTGTAATGCCCCCTGCTACCTTCGGGCGCATGATTGACTCTCTTCTGCACGAATTGAAATGGACCACATGCCTCTGCTACCTTGATGACGTCATTGTTTTTTCACTGACGTTTGACAGCCACATACACCGACTCTCAGCTATCCTTGCTGTTTTTTTGACTAGTTGGCCTACAAGTCAATTCTGCAAAATGCCATTTCGGCCACTGCCAAGTATGAGTACTTAGTCACTTGGTTGACGCTGCTGGCGTCCAGCCTGATCCTGATAAAGTTCATGCCGTTGGTGAGCTTCCTCTTCCACATTCTTCTACCGATGTCCACAGTTTCCGAGGGCTGTGTTCCTATTTTCGGCGATTTATCCAGAACTTTGCCAAAATCGCTCATCCACTCACAGACTTCCTCAAAAAGGACACCACTTTTCTTTGGGGACCCGACCAGGCTGCAGCATTTTCAACGCTTATTAGTCACCTTATCAATCCACCCGTTTTGGGTCATTTTGATCCGCATGCCTACATAGAAGTTCGCACTGATGCCAGAGGCCATGGCATTGGCGCTATCTTGTCTCAGCGACAGTAGGACACCAATCAAGGGATCGCGTATGCTAGCCGTTTTCTTTCAGCACCAGAGCGCAACTACTCCATAACACAATGGGAATGCTTGGCCCTTGTTTGGTCTGAGTTCTGCCCTTACTTGTTCGGTCAGCTTCACCGTTGTGTCAGATCATCATTCCTTACGTTGGCTATCCTCATTCAGAGACCCGACAGGCCGTCTTGGCTGCTGGGCTTTACGCCTGCAAGAGTACACCTTTTCCGTGTCCTACAAATCTGGGCGGCTACACAAGGACGCTGACTGCCTCTCCCACAATCCTGTCGACCCTCCTGATGATATCAAAACCAATACAGATACCTGTGTTTTGTCTACCTCCGACTTCTCACGCATCACCGACGAGCAACGCCGTGACCAATATTCGTGATCCATCATCGAAAGCCTTACCTCGGAGCAACAGGATGTTTCTCTCCGTATGTTTTTCTCCAGTACGGGACCTTATACTGACGCAATATGAATTCACGTAGGCCTGAACTGCTTCTCGTCGTTCCCCAGCGTCTGCGCTCGAGAGTTCTCTCCCAGTTACACGATGTGGGCTCGGTAGCTGTGTGAAAGCACAGTCTACTAATCCATTCATCTTTACCATGCAGACACTCACCATTCGCCAGCATGCTCCTGGTGGCTCTCCTGCCTGCCTACGCCGTACCTGCACCGAATCTCGCCCCCAGCTACTTCAAAGATGGGCGTCACAACTGGCGCCATCCACTGACCACTCTGCACGTAACTGTCCCGCCACCAGACGTTGCAATCTTCGATCCAGCCTGGCCAATCACAACGAAACAAACGTCAACCTCAGCCGCTATAAGAGAGTGCCACCCATCTGCGCCGCTCTGTGGGCTCGGTAGCTGTGTGAAAGCACAGTCTACTAATCCATTCATCTTTACCATGCAGATTGGTAACTTGCAGGTTCTGTTTTATAAAAAAGCAAGCAATTACTTCTTAGTACAGCTGCCGAGCCCGCAGTGCTGTGTTGTTATTATTGTCGAATGTTCGCAAGTGATCCGTTCTTTAATACTTCTGGCAGGGGATATTGAAACTTACCCGGGACCCACGCTAGATTCTGTGCTCGCTGAACTCAGAATTGTGTCCACAGGCCAAACCAAACTAATCTCGGAACTTCAGACTGTTAAAGATCACCTGCTATCTACGGACGTAACATTGACTGACATATGCAAGTGTTTGACTGACCTTGAAGCACATTACAGTCAGCTCTCAAGCATGCGCGCTGGATTAGATGACCTCAAAACTTTAAGCGCTAAAATAACCCGCCAGTATCATGACCTTGAATCCCGTATAGACGACAGCGAAAACCACTCGCGCCCAAACAATCTGATATTTTGTGGCATTCATGATCCCAATCCTAAAGAATCCTTCGCTGATTCTGGAGTAATAGTCATTCGTCACATCAGCGAAAACCTTCAACTAACCACTGATCCTTCATATATAGAATGCGCACACGTCGCCGTGGACGCCATTCATCTGATTGTGTCCGGCCTTTGATCATAAAATTTAGCTCATTTAAAGTCAAACAGTCGATTTTATCGGAAGGAAAGAAATTCAAAGACACAAATTACAGCGTTGGTGAAGATTTCTCACCCTCAGTCCGGCATGCCCGAAAGCATCTAGTAACCTTCGCCAAAACAAAATCTACAGCATTTAAGTTGAGCTTCAAAACATTGTTCATCGGTTCAAAACGTTACGTATTTGATGAATCCTCCCAGACAGTAAAGGAAGTAACGTAGCAATCACCACGATGTCAATTATTCTCAAACACAGCCCAATCAGCACCGCAAACTACCCTATATCTTTCCGCAATTTTTACGAATATTCGCAGCTTTATTTCAAAATGTGAACTCATCTCTAATCTTGTTTCATCCTCTGCAGCAACTTACTCGTATTAACAGAAACATGACTTAATAGTGACGTCACTGATCACGAGATCCTGGCTGACTTGCCGAATTTTCAAGTATTCTGCAAGGACCGCGATGTCAGAAAGGGAGGAGGAGTGCTCATAGCGGTTAGCCAGGAACTACCATCCACATTGAATAATCTTTCATCCGATCTCGAGACACTATGGATAAAGTGTCAAGCTACACCCCAATCCATTTTACTAGGCGTGTGCTACAGACCCCCGCAAAGAAACCCTGATTTCCCTGGCAAACTTAATTCCGTACTAAGTGAACTTTCAACCAAGCACCCTAATACACATATAATCTTGTTGGGTGACTAACTTTCCAAACATTGATTGGCCTAACCTAACTGTTGACGGAGAATGCCACAGCACGGCAATCGAGTTTATAAATGTTTGCCTTAATTTTAACCTTACTCAAATCATATCCAAACCAACCCGTGTAACCCAAGATTGTGAAAGCATTTTATACTTAATACTGACCAGTATCCCTGAAACCATAAAATCCATCTCATAATTGCCAGAAACAAGTGACCACAAAGTAGTTCAAGCCGACTTTATAATTACTCCACTAAAACGACAAACCACCAAAAAGGCCATACGACTCTACGACAAGGGAAATTACACTGCTATAAACAACAAACTAAGTCATTTTCTTCCAATATTCCAAGAAAATTTTCATTGTCGCTCAGTGCATGAAAACTGGACGTTATTTAAGGACAAAATAGATATATTAGTTGACAAATTCATCCCTATATTTAGTTTCCGTGCCTGCTGTCAAAAACCATGGTTTACTAAAACACTTACAAGACTAGAAAACAAGAAAAAATGCCTCTTCTGCTCCGCCAAGCTCCGGGATAATGAAAATGCGTGACTGAAATATTATACAGCTGAAAAAACATATCTAACGGCAATTCACAACGCTAAACATTCTTTTTTGCACGCTGACTTGCCGAAAATGCTGACTACCAACCCAAGAAACTTCTGGCAGATTATAAACCCAAAGGGAAAAATCAGACATCCACCCATTTGTAGCAATTGCTACAAAGAAAACCCATACGGGTTCCTCGTAAGAAAAGCCTCATAGTTGAAGAAAAATTCGTTCTGGTTCGGGACTCGAACCCGGGACCACTGCCTTTCCGGGGCAGCTGCTCTACCATCTGAGCTAACCAGGCGGCTAGCAGATGGCAGGGCGAAGTCGAATTTGTCGACAACACGAAGCAACGGCAAGTGTTTAACATAATAGTTCTGCGGAAAGCCGCAAGGTGGAGAGAAGTAATGAATAAAGGGAAAATCAGACATCCACCCATTTGTAGCAATTACTACAAAGGAAACCCATACGGGTTCCTCGAAAGAAAAGCCTCATAGTTGAAGAAAAATTCGTCCTGGTCCGGGACTCGAACCTGGGACCACCGCCTTTCCGGGACAGCCGCTCTACCATCTGAGCTAACCAGGCGGCTAGCAGATGGCAGGGCAAAGTCGAATTTGTCGACAACACGAAGCAAAGGCAAGTGTTGGACATAATAGTTCTGCGGAAACCCGCAAGGTGGAGAGAAGTAATGAATGAAGGGAAAATCAGACGTCTACCCGTTCGTAGCAATTGCTACAAAGGAAGTTTGTAGCAATTGTGGCAATTGCTACGAACGGGTGGATGTCTGATTTTCCCTTTATTCATTACTTCTCTCCACATCAACTCAAAATTTCGAAGGAACACTCAAAACATTTGTGCATCATTTTTGTGTTTACTGTACTCACAGTCACTTTCCACGGGCCAGCTTCCTGCTGATTGGAAATACGGAAAGGTCATTCCAGTTGTCAAGTCAGGTATCAGAGAATCACCGCTAAACTACCGACCCATTTCTTTAACCAGTGTCCCGTGCAAAGTCATGGAGCATGTCATTTACACACGTATCATGGACTTTCTCGATTCGAATAATTTCTTCAACCCTGCACAGCATGGATTTCGCAGGGGTTTTTCGTGCGAAACACAACTGGCCATGTTTGCGCACAACTTACATGCAAACTTAGACTGCAATTTTTAGACTGACGCCATTTTTCTAGACTTTGCGAAAGCGTTTGACAAAGTACCCCATAAATGCCTTCTACTCAAACTTTCACTGTTAGATCTTCACCCCGACATCATAAATTGGATCCGTGAATTTATGAATAACCGCTCTCAGGCTGTTTTTGTGAACAATTCTACCTCTGCTTCCCTTCCAGTAACATCAGGCGTTCTGCAAGGGTCCTTTCTTGGCCCGCTTTTATTTCTTATATACATTAACGACCTACCAACTCATGTATCTTGTAATATCCGAATGTTTGCCGATGACTGTATTATTTATCGCATTGTTGCCAACGCCTCTGATCAATTAACCCTTCAAAGTGATCTTAACCATGTAAAGCAATGGTGCGATGATTGGCTCGTGGAACTTAACCCTCACAAATGCAAAACTTTATCTTTCAACTGCCGCCGCTTTCCACTTGTTTCTTCTTATGCGATTAGCAGCGTTCCTGTCGAAGCAGTTCAATCGTTAAGTATCTGAGAGTCACTTTCTGCCATGACCTTTCTTGGGCTTTGCACGTCACTAACGTCGTATCATCTGCAAATAAAACACTTGGATTTTTGCGACGCCATCTACATAACGCACCTAAGAACGTAAAATTGTTAGCTTATAGAACTCTCGTGCGAACAAAATTGGAATATGCTTCACCGATTTGGAACCCGCGACAAGCTTATATTCAACACGCCCTTGAGTCACTTTAGAACTGTGCCACTAGATTCATTCATCGTTCGTATTCTTACGATGTGAGTGTGTCATCACTGAAATTAGAATCTAATTTACCCCTTCTGTCATGTCGCCGCCGTATCGCCAGTCTTTCTTTATTCTATAAACTTTTCATAGCTCGATGGGTATCCCGCCATACATTGTTCCTCCAACACGCATATCTAACTGCACTGGTCATCCTCTTCAAGTCGCGCACCCATGTGCACGCACCATTACCTTTTCTACGTCATTTTTTCCTCGTACAGCTGCTGAGTGGAATGGCCTTCCGGGCGGCACCGCTGCCATCCCTTGTCCATCCACCTTGTGGGCTCACAGTCCGTCTCCGCGCACGGCGTCGCCAAGTGGCCCCCGAGAAGTGGAGCCTCACGACGCGGCACGACGGCGCACGGCGATAGACCCACCGCAGGTTCGAGCACCGAGCCGAAAGACCTGGACGGCTCTGGCCGTACGCATGGGCGCTCTCCCAGGAACACACGGCGTCCAGGACAGTTAAGGCGTTTATTGATCACCAATGGCCAACATGTACCAGACTGCACCCAAACACACGGAGTACACTCGGCGCCCGCGGTTCCCGATGGCGAGGAAGGCGGGTTACACGCCGCGTGGAACAATGGTTTACGCGCGCGGGCCGAAATGCGTTTGCAAACGCTACCTAGCGCTTCCCGTCGCCGACAATGGTCTGCGACGGTTCAGACACGCAAGATGTGATGCACTGAGCGCCTGCGGCTATCGCAAGGGCGGAACGCAAAGCCACTCAGCAAGTCACACTTACGCAAGCTAACAAAGCACGTGAACGTCCCCAGGCCGGGGCGTTGGGGACACAAATAGCTGGTCGCTCACGTACCTTGCAGCTTGCCTCTCGTGACCGGCGCTCGTCCCTCTCGCAGCACGACTCCCCCGCGCACCGCGATCGTCCCCAGTCGGGGCTTCTTCCCTACGTCACGCCCCACGACCCAATCGCAGGGCCGCGTAGCATGACGTCGCGGGACGCGGCCGCGGCGCCCGGGGAAAACGGCGCGCGGGTCGAGGGGCAGGCATTTGGGAGAGGTTTTCCTCGCAATGGCGAATAAGTCCGGAGCCTTAGGCACAGCAAAGACTGCGCCCCGGTAGACCGAAGGAACTCCCACAACCTTCATAGAAAGCGTCGCCAATCACCTTTCACCATAGATTAACGCATGGTTACTGCTTATTTCTGTGTAACCCACCCCTTATGTAATACCCTGTTACAGGATCTTTAAGGAATAAAAATGAAATGAAATGTGCCGACTGCTGGTAATTTGGGTGTCTCCCGTACAAACTGTGTGCGCAGGTGATTTTTCTGGCCTGGGCTATATCGCTCTCTGTGAAGCTACGTCGCTGAATGCAAACTTTGGCAATGCCTCAAGAAGTCTCCATTGTTTTCCGTTGGGCACCTTCAGCCTATAGATATCTCTAGTGAGCCATTTTACCGCATCGGCCTGGATCTCCTTGGCCCATTTCCAACTTCATCCTCGGGCAACAAGTGGGTGGCTGTTGCGATGGACTATACCACACATTTTACTTCTATGCCACCGCTAACATGGCACAGGTACTAGGAATAGCAGAGGAGAGCTATTAGTAGACTTTGCAGAACAGAATAATATGCGGATAATGAATACCTTCTTCCGCAAGTGGGATCGCCGAAAGTGGACGTGGAGGAGCGCGAATGACGAGACTAGAAATGAAATATACTTTATACTCTGCGCTAACCCTGGCATCATACAAGATGTGGACGTGCTCGGCAAGGTGTGCTGCAGTGACCCTAGGATGGTAAGAACTCAAATTAGCCTAGACTTGAGGAGGGAACGGAAGAAACTGGTACATTAGAAGCCGATAAATGAGTTAGCAGTAAGAGGGAAAATAGAGGAATTCCGGATCAAGCTACAGAACAGGTATTCGGCCTTAACTCAGCAAGAGGACCTTAGTGTTGAAGATATGAACGGCAATCTTGTGGGCATCATTAAGGAACGTGCAATAGAAGTTGATGGTAACTCCGTTAGACAGGATGCCAGTAAGCTATCGCAGGAGAGAAAGATCTGATCAAGAAACGCCAATGTATGAAAGCCTTGAACCCTGCAGCTAGAATAGAACCGGCAGAACTTTCCAAGTTAATCAACAAGTGTAAGACAGCTGACATAAGGAAGTATAATATGGATAGAATTGAATATGCTCTAAGGAATGGAGGAAGCCTCAAAGCAGTGAAGAAGAAACTAGGAATAGGCAAGAATCGGATGTATGCGTGAAGAGACAAAGCCGGCAATATCATTACTAATATGGATGAGATATTTCAAGTGGCTTAGGAGTTCTATAGAGATTTATTGAGTACCAGTGGCATCCACGACGATAATGGAAGAGAGAATAGTCTAGAGGAATTTGAAATCTGACAAGTAACGCTGGAAGAAAAAAAGAAAGCCTCAGGAGCTATGCAAAGGAGCTATATCCTGTCCGCATGCAGCATATGATATGCTGCGTGCGGACAGGATATATTATATGAAAATTCTAGAAATCCAAAAGAGAAATCCAAGCGCTCAAAGTGGTCAATGTAACCTCTCCGGATACTCCTTGCGACACGGCTCACGACACACACCAAAAGCAAGGACCAATTACGGGAAACAAACATTTCTCTATCAGTCCACAAAAATAATGAACAGTTACAGTGCATCTGTATCCTTAAACACTTCTTTACAGACATTTAAAGAAAGAATAAGAGATTGGTTAGATAGGGAAGACATATACTTTAAGATTGAATAAATGCGTGTAATAAAATTAAAAATGTTTCTGCCATGAATTACATATTTTCTTTTTTCAGGATTCACATGATTTCATTTAATATCTATTGTTGGGTTTTGTATTAACACAAATGTTTGCATCCACGTACTGTTCCCAGTGTTTTATTGCCTTTGGCACACAATTATTATGTTTTTTTTTATGCACATGTTGTTGCTCTATATTGCTCCATAAATTAGCTGACGTTTATTTCGTATATAATTGTACAAAATTTAGCATACCATTAGCATCCCAAATGCTTGCTTGCACTTAGCCGTTGCTGTACATTGTAGTATACATTTGAAGAATCAAATGACCATAGACTTTCACAGTAACCAACGCTGTTGTAACGCGCAAAATTGTGCATATGTGTGTGACCTGCTGTCAAACCTGTCGTTCGTGGGGGCTGAGACCTTTGTCAGGCTTTATGCCTTTAGTCTCGGTCTACCCTCGTTTGAATGAACGAGAAATAAAATTCAATTCAATTCAATTCAAAAAGGGGGAAGGCAGCTGGGGAGGATCAGGTAACAACAGATTTGTTGAAGGATGGTGGGCAGACTGTTATAGAAAAACTGGCCACCCTGTATATGCATGCCTCATGACTTCGAGCGTACTGGAATCTTGGAAGAACGCTAACATAACCCTAATTCATAAGAAAGGGGACGCCAAAGACTTGTAAAATTATAGAATGATCAGCTTACGGTCCGTTGCCTACAAAGTATTTACTAAGGTAATCGCAAATAGAATCAGGAACACCTCAGACTTCTGTCAACCAAAGGACCAGGCAGGATTCCACGAAGGCTACTTAACTATAGACCTATTCACACTATCAATCAGGCGATTGAGAAATGTGCGGAATGTAACCAACTCATATATAGCTTTCATTGGTTACGAGAAAGCGTTTGATTCAGTCGAAACCTCAGCAGTTGTGGAGGCATTACGGAATCGGGTTGTAGAGGAGCTGATGTAAAATACTGAAAGAGATCTATGGCGGCTCCACAGCCACCGTAGTCCTCCATAAAGAAAGCAACAAAATCCCAATAAAGAAAGACGTCAGGCAGAGACATACGATCTCTCCAATGCTATTCACAGCGTGTTTACAGGAGGTATTCAGAGACCTTGATTGGCAAGAATTGAGGATAAGAGTAATGGAGAATACCTTAGTAACTTGCGATTCACTGATGATATTGCCTTGCTTAGTAACTCAGGGGACCAAGCATGCTCACTGACCTGGAGAGGCAAAGCAGAAGGGTGGGTCTAAAAATTTATCTGCAGAAAACTAAAGTAATGTTTAACAGTCTCGGAAGAGAACAGCAGTTTATGATAGGTAGCGAGGCACTGAAAGTGGTGAGGGAATACATTTACATAGGGCAGGTAGTGACCGCGGATCCGGGTCGTGAGACTGAAATAATCAAAAGAATAAGAATGGGCTGGGGTGCGTTTGGCAGGCATTCTCAGATAATGAACAGCAGGTTGCCATTATCCCTCAAGAGAAAAGTGTATAACAGCTGTGTCTTACCAGTACTTACGTACGGGGCAGAAACCTGGAGGCTTACGAAAAGGGTTGTAATTAAATTGAGGGCGACACAACAAGCTATGGAAAGAAGAAGGATGGGTGTTGATTTAAGGCATGAATAAAGAGCAGATTGGGTGAGGGAACAAACGCCAGTTAATGACATCTTAGTTGAAATCAAGAAAAAAAAATGGGCATGGGCAGGACATGTAATGAGGAGAGAAGATAACCGATGGTCATTAAGGGTTATGGACTGGATTCCAAGGGAAGGGAAGCGTAGCAGGCGGTGGCAGAAAGTTAGGTGGGCGGATGAGATTAAGAAGTTTGCAAGGACAATGTAGCCACAATTAGTACATGACCGATGTAGTTGGAGAAGTATGAAAGAGGCCTTTGCCCTGCAGTGAGCGTAACCAGGCTGATGGTGATGATGATGATACCACACATGCCATAACACGGGCCCTCGTTAAGGGGTACGCAACTGACGTGGCTGATTTTCTCCTTCATGAAGTGATCCTACATCATGGTGCCCTACATCAGCTACTCACTGATAGAGGCCGCTGTTTTCTTTCAAAGGTTTTGACGACCTTCGCTCATGCTCCACGTCCCACAGGTTCACAGTTGTTTACCACCCACAGACAAACGGAGCGTCTCAGCTGTACACACACCAAACCTGCTCTCCATGTACGTGTCTGATGATCACTGGGATTGAGATTGCATCTTACCCTTCGTGACATTTGCCTACAATTCATCGTGTCACGATATTACTGGTTATTCTCTGTTCTGTTTATTATATGGCCGTGACCCACTCCTGCCTCTTGACTTGCTGCTCCCTTCCGATGTCATCACTACCACATTCTATGCTTACGACGCCATTGTTCGTGCGGCCACAGCACGCCGTATTGCTCGTGACCATCTTCTGACGTCTTGGACCATCCAAAAGGACCGTTACGACAGGCGTCGTCGGGACGTTCATTTCAGCCCTGGGTCTCTTCTCCTGCCTTGGTTACCCTCCCTTCATGTGGACCTTTGCGAAAAACTGCTGCCGCGATACGTCGGGCCATACCAAGTTCTTCACCAAGTCACCAGCCTCACATATGAGATATCACCTGTGACTTCGACGTCTTCTACCCCTCCGAGAACTGATATCGTGCACGTTTCGCGACTAAAGCCCTATAACTCGCAAACTGATTCGACACCCTAGGAAGCATTGAGACGATGCTTCTGCCACTGGGGGTTAATGTCACGTACGAGGTTGTGCCGCTGTGGACAAAAGGATGTTGGGAGGTGAAGAGGAGGTTGAATTGTCTCGATGATCGGTTGGTGGTGTTGCCTTGGCTACTGAGCTACAGCCTTTTAACTGTATATATTGTAAATACATATATTTTCTGCCTGTAACAATATGGCTGTAATAATCCTCTTTGGCTTTCTTTAGAATTTTATTAAGCTTATGTCAAAACATTTTATATTCTTTAAATTGTTCGATCCTTCGGGATGAACGACGAGACACAAAAGTTTGTTTTTTGTTTGATTAGCATGATGTGGTCGCACGTTATCCACGGCTTGTGCAGCCTTTTTTGCTTGTGATACGTGCGTAAAGGAAAAGAACGAATAAAGGGAAAATCAGACATCCACCCGTTCGTAGCAATTGCTAGAAAGGAAAACCTTGCGGGTTTCCGCAGAACTACTACGTCAGACACTTGCCTTTGCTTCGTGTTGTCAACAAATTCGACTTCGCCCTGCTATCTGCTAGCCGCCTGGTTAGCTCAGATGGTAGAGCGGCTGCCCCGGAAAGGCGGTGGTCCTGGGCTTGAGTCCTGGACCAGGACGAATTTTTCTTCAACTCTGAGGCTTTTCTTTCGAGGAATCTGTTTGGGTTTTCTTGGTAGCAATTGCTACGAACGGGTGGTGTCTGATTTTTCCTTTATTCATTACTTCTCTCCACCTTGCGGGTTTCCGCAGAACTACTGCGTCAAAGGAAAAGAACATGTGTAATGTTTTTTTAGAAAGCTCAAGAAGGCGTCATTGCTCTTATTGCTATCCCCTGCTGCATATATTTGGTTCCAGTTCACCTGGGCAATTATCCGCCTAAATATGTCTAATGTATGTGGCGATATTTTACGATATGTTGTCTCTGGCCATACATGTGTCTGCAAGTCTTTGTGTCGCTTAAGCATGCAAGATTTGGCGAGTGATCACTGTCATATGTTACAGCACCAGATGCGATTTTTTCACTAACAGCACTAGTAATGAAAAGTTCCAGTAGAGATGCCGTTGATTTAGTTACACACGTTGGAGTGACAATAATGTTCTCAAAACCATTTTGTTGTAATAAGAGTAATACTTCTGTGGTGGGGCCAGAATTCTTTATTATGTCAACGTTCAGGTCACCCCTAGTTATAAGCAGCCATTCACACTCGTTAGCACAGGTAAGCAGAGAATTGAGGAAACTTGACAACATGGCAAACACACTTCTGCCCCATTTAATGCAGATGATCTCAAAGTCTCTATTAACAACGCTAAATTCACTTATGATGGCTAAACCTGGTACTGCTACCTGTATCAACACCCCTCCTCCTCTGCTATCTGGACGAAGAAATGATTGTAACAAGTTAAAACAAAATGATGAGAGCTGTTATTCTACCAAGTCTCAGTGAACATGATTACATCGAAAAAAGCTTTGAATGATCCTAACAAAGCATTAATGTCATTATATTTCCACTGAATAGATCTCTTGTTAAGGTGAAAGATTTTAAACAGTTTGTCTAGTTCACAGGGCACAAGATTTGTTATATCCTCAGGAAGAATACAGTCGGCAGCCATCTTAGAACTGGCATGGAAAGCCGCTTGCCCAAAGAAAAAGTGGCATTTCTAGCCGTCCGCGTAGATCTTGCCGAGATCAATTTCATACTTTATTGCTGCAACTTGCGATTTCTCGTCACGACGTGTGAAAATGTTGCCGTTTTTCACCGAAACAAATTTCCATTGCGCTTTGCGTTTGCGCGTTACAGCCATGCCCAAGGTCTCTTCATATACTGACAAAGATGCTCATTTATGTAAATGAGCTCGCCTGTCGATGAGCCCGAAGATGATTCAGTCGGCAGGCCTAACTTAGTGTTTGTGAGCCTTGTTTTGTGTGCTTTCTCAAGAACCTTGTCCCGCTTGTCTCGCCTCACGAACTGGAGCACTATGTTTTTTCTTTAATTTTTATCTTTTGTTGAAACCCTGTGACATACGTCTACGTCAGTGACTGAAATTGGCTCATCAATTTCCTTGCCAATTTTGCTGAGGATATTTGAAAGACATTCATTTGCATTTTCTTTGATGGTTTTGATTTCCAGGTTCCGGTTATGGGAGTGTTGCTCTGACTTCACGAGGTCAGCTTGGCATGTAGCAAGGTCGCTTTCGATAGCGATAGCGTACAGCCGAAGTGCTTCATTTTCTTTTTGTAGTTGCTTATTTTCAGTCCGGGAGGCTGCAAGCCTCTTATTAGCTTCATCAAGGCCATTGCTAACGAAAGTCGTGCTGCGTTTCATCTCTTCTAGATCTGCCCAAACATTTCTTTCTTCTAGAGGATACTTTTTCCAGAGATTCTCGGAGGTTCTGAAATTCATTTCGATGCTCCTCCTTGAATTCCTGGGAGCACTTTTGCATTTCCTTCGACATTTCTTAGCTACCGGGACAAAGTGCAAATATGTTTCACAACACACTGTGGCAGCAGCGACAGTCGCACTTATAAGTGATTTAATGAGTTGGTAAAAAAAAAGAAAATTGGCTAACCTGCAACATGAGGCAGGGCCCAATTAGTGGTTCTGGTCGATATGCTGTCGCTGCTGCCAAGTTATCTGTCCGCGAGCACCACTGTCTATTTATGGGCCTTGCGATGTTCATGAGGTCCCGCTGTGTTGCGCCGCTGGGACTGGAATGCTCCAGGCTTTGCTCAGCGGGCTTGCTTCGTCGCCCATAGTCCTTTACGCAGGCCCGTTCAGCAGCGATGCGGATAGGTTTTTGCTGGCTTGCCGATGGCAGATCTGGAACGTGAGGAAGGGCCCGATTAGTAGTTCTGGTCAATATGCTGTCGCTGCTACCAAGTCAGTATAATGTGAGGCTCGACCAGTGTTTCTCCAAGTAGTCATAAGGTTTTATTCCCAGTTTACCAAAATAAAGAGAAGCTAAGCAATTCAAGTATGCTGTTTTTCTCCTTTGAGCAAGTGGTTCAAGTTCTGCCAATTGTAACATCGCCGATAGCGAGTCAAGACATTTGAAATGTCTGTAAACATAGCGGTTGGCTAATCTTTGAATTTTTTCAAGTTTTTCTGCATTTGCCTGAGTAAAAGGGTCCCAAACAGCACTGCAGTATTCCAAAGAGGGTCTGATAAAAAGTTTTATATGTCATCAATCTTAGAGAGGGGGAAGATTCGCCCAACTTAAGTTTCAATATGCCTAATTTCTTTCGGGCTGTAGAGCATACGTTTTTCATGTGGGTAGACCAGTTAAGACTAGAAGTTAATGCCAGTTCTAAACATTTGCATTCCTGAGCTTCATTCTTGGCGCTCGGCGTGCACAACACACTAGACGAACTTATTGAGGCCCAGAGAGTAGCGCTGTATGAAAGGCTTACACAGAGTTTAACTGGAGACACATCTTAGATGACATCGGAATAAGCTACGAAGCACAGCGCAGAGTGCGGAGTGACATCCCAAGAAAAGTAAGGGAACATCTGTCAATACCCTTAATCCCCAGAAACATGCACCTGGAGTTTCGCCAAGATCGAAGATACGCAAGAGTGAGAGCTCTCCACAGAAGATTCCGTAGTGTCAAGGATGTAGTCTATGTGGACGCGGCGGAGTACGCAACTAGACAGAATATGTCAATGGTTGTTACAAGTCTAGAGGGTGACTGCAGAGTTAGTGGCATGGTAAAAACAGGGAAGGCTGAGGTGGTGGAGGAGGCTCCCTTAGCACTGCCAATAACCTCCACGGAAGCTAATGTCGTAGTAAGCGACTCCAAGACAGCCATCAAGCACTATGCAAAAGGAAGAATGTCACCGGATGCGCTGAGAATTTTAAACAACTTTCGTGAAGATCGCGACATTCACATTATACGGGCACCTGCACACTCCTCCCTTCCCGGGAATGAAATAGTGCACAACCTGGCTCGAGAACTGACGGGCCAAGCAGGTGACACGCAGCAAATACTGGGAACGGAGAGAGACCGGATGACCAGCTTTAACGAGATCACCAAACACTATAAATTGAGAAGGGCCCATTTTCCCCCGGCACACTCCTCACTGAGTAGACGGAAAGTGACGGCATGGCGCCTCTTACAAACAGATACATATCCGAACCCGGTGGCCTACCACCGTTACTACCCGGACCTTTACATGGATAGATGTAGATTTTGTCAAGGGCAGACCTACAACATATGGTTTGAGCTTGTCCTCGGACACCGACACAATAAAATAAACAAGACCAGAGAGCAGTGGGAGACCGCGTTGCTCAGCTGTGCACCAGAAGGCCAACTCAAGGCAATCCAGCAGGCTGAAGATGCCGCTAGGGCCCAAGGGCTCGAGGTCGTCGTCTAGGTAGAAAGGCCTAGGTCTCAAATCTGAGGTGCGCAAATAAAGTTTATTCCTCCTCCTGAACGTCTTCAAGGGGGTTGTTTTTTATATGGTAGGCAAAGAGAAGTTTGTTGTGTTTATTACTGATGCACAATGGGCACAGTTTTCAGATGGTTAGTTACCATTTCATTTCATTTATTTACTCCCTAGGCCGTACAGGCATTACAGAGAGGAGTGGCAATAGAAAAAGAAAAAAAAAAAGCTAATGAGGCAGCACATGGTCACAGATAGCCGACTTGAACACATCATGGTCTGTGATAGTGACGATGGATGCGGGAAGGCGATTCCAGTCTTGACTTGTTTTCGGGATGAAGGCTTCGAGGTATACATTGCTTTTACACTGAGGCACCCCAACCTTCATTCGATGATCAATACGGAATGACAAATGGCTCGGTGGCAAAGAAAGTGTCATTTTCAGCTCATTATTAGTGTAATATATTTTGGCAAACAGGCTTAAGTGGGAAATTTGACGTCTAGTAGAAAGGAGAGGTAGTTCAAGCATTTGCTTCATGTGAGAAACGCTGGCTAAGCGATAATAATTAGAGAGGATAAACCTAACTGAGCGGTTCTGAACCGATTCTATGGACTGTGTTAACGAGCTAGTGTACGGGTCCCATATCGATAAAGCATGCTCGAGTTTACAGCGCACGAGTGTTTTATATAGCAGTAGGTTCAGCGGAACGGGAGCGAGGCGGAAATTCCGCCTAAGAAAACCAAGGGAACTGTTAGCTTTGTTAATAACATGGTGGATATGCTTCTGCCATGACAGATTAATAGTGATATGGACGCCTAGATACTTGTAGCTGTCGACAAACTGAAGAGGGCAACCGTTAAGATCATAGCCCTGAGAAATGGACTGGTTAATCTTTCGAGACACCCTCATTGCTTTACATTTGTTAATATTTAGTTTCATAAGCCATGCATCACACCAAGAAGAAATATAATTTAAGTCAGATTGAAGAACGAAGAAGTCAGACTCATTAGCAATTACGCGGTACAAAACGCAGTCGTCTGCAAAGAGCCTTATGTTAGAAGTAACAGAATCAGGCAGGTCATTAATATAAATTAGAAAAAGAAGAGGCCCTAGACTGATCCATGAGGAACACCGGATGTTACATTGCATGATTTAGAGTCATGATCATTAACATTCCCATGTTCCCATTTAACATACCATTCTGCCAATTTATTTAAAGTGTTATTCAAGGTGAGTTGGTCAGATACAGAATTGACAGTGGTAGGTAGGATGCAGTCATCTGCAAATAACTTCAGAGATACAGACGAGTCCGGCACGTCCACAATATCATTAATATAAATAATAAACAGAAGTGGTCCCAAAAACACCCCTGTGGAATGCCTAAGCATACATCTAAAATTAAGTGGTTTGCTATGTTTTGAATGCTTTGTTCTGTGGCTACCAGGATTCTGTAATGTGATGTGTTTTTCTTTGTGTGCTTTGTAACCCCTGCTTAATACAGGAAAAAAGAACGTCAGCCTGTGAAACTGCATTTTCTGCTTGACAGTCATGAGACCAGCTCTGCTTCCAAGTGCAGTCATGAACTGGGTTCTGGTGGATTGCCTTATTTTGCAGGCGATAACATTTTAACATGTTTTGTTGAGTGTGTGGCACCCACACATGACTTGCATAAATCAATGCAGGAAGTACAGTCATATTGTAAGCTATTGTTTTTACCTCTGGGGTACCGTCGTGAAGTTTTCGTCGTAATGACCAAAGTTTACGCATGGACTTATTACAAATATTGTCAGCATGTACTGACCGGTTCAAATCATGCGTGAGATGAATTCCCTAACCACCACTAATTCTGCTCTGTCGATGCTGTAGGGAAATTATGCCGGGAACCGCCTGCTACTTAAATTATTTAAGGCAGAAAGACGCACCGAACTAGCGTTCGGTGTGTCTTTTTCGTGTTCCTGTCCGTGTTCTTTTTGTTGCGCTAGTGCAATGTCCCCTTATATGTACTTAAATGATGTAGTCATTGCAGATGCTACGAAAGGGCGGAGCAAGTGCTTCGACGCCTAGGTGAGCATGGGATAAAAGTGAATGCCAAGAAATGCAGCTTCTTTCAGCATTGTAACACATACTTGGCACACAAGAGAGTGCAAGCCATTAGAAAAGGACCAAGGTCCATTAGCGTGACCATGCTAAAGGCCTTTTTAGATGCACGACTTGCTGCAAAAACGAACTACATGGCACTGGTCACGTAAATTTGATGAGACATTCAGCTGTGCGTGACATGATTTGGCATGGATGGCCCAAAGCAGTGTCTGAGAAGCTAAAGCCATTCGGGATGTGTGTTATATAGATAAACGGAGTGTTAGTACCGGAGTCATTGCAAAAGGGTCTTCTGCAATTTCTGCTTCAACGGCACTAGGGAATAACCCAAATGAAAGCATTAGTGAGGTGAATAGTATCGTGGCCTGGAATAGACAAGGCCCTCAAAAACATTGTGTGCAAATGTGAAATATGCCAGACTTCTTTCCCTGCAGCACAGCACTTTGCTTATCTTAGTATAGATGTTGATGTTCCATTGCCAACAAAAGCTCGCAGGGCCTGTCCATTCACTTCAATAATGTTAAGACTGCAGGACATCACCAGGCTCTAACTTGGCCGCTCGAAGTCGAGTAATTGCACTTTCTTTTAGTCGGGACAACAAGTTCCAGTTGCTGGATTGAGAATGTGATGATCCCTGAAGGTCAAGGAGATGGCTGGGAAAGCTTGTAGCAGCTCTAGCAGTGATTTGAGAATTTCGGAACCTTTTATCTGTGCATGTGATTACAAATTTCTCGGGAGACCGTGAATTATAAGCACTAAGATTTATCTTAATGGCAACTCTGGTTCATCGAGTCACAGTTGCTGCTTCTCGAGAAAGTACTAAAGCGGGAATGAGAACAGCACCTGGTCCTATTGTTTAACAATATTTGTTCAAATTGTAGACTCCACATGCACCAAGGTTCGCACACATGCTCTAAGATGTGCAGCTCATACCGATTTCACACTATATTACTGAGAAATGGTCTCATGTTTGTGACCCAGTCTTAGTTGGATAGCCACTCATTGTATTTCACTGGAGCCTCATAAGAAGTGATCCATCCTTCTGGGTTATGAGAAGACTTGTCAAACATTTCTGGTCATATTTGTTCAACTGGCTGGCTTCTCATGCAGCTTACAGGGACTTTAAAGATCAAAATTATTTCTCCTATATCAGTAAATTACTCTTCCACAATATATATCAAGAACACTGCTCCCTGGTAAGCCAAAAAACACGAAATGCAGGTGAAGTTCCTGCACTTGACAGCGTCTTCTAGGGCGCAGTTGATTCTTATCCATATTCAGCCCTAACAGACTGAATTTGGCAAGTTTTGCAAACATTTATGGAGCCAGCGCACCCCAAATGCAAACAGATGCTTAGAAATCTGGGACATCACACTGATGTACCAGTGTTGGGGTTTCGACGTAACATTAAAAAAATTAAACTTTGAGCTTAATTTTCGCTTCTAATAATTGACCTATTGTCATGTAAAAAATGACAACAGAGTTTTCAAAGTCAACTTTACAGTCTAAATTGATTTATTATCTTGCTTTAGTGTCCCTTTAAAGCAGACAGGAGAGTTCCTGCCATAGCATTCTGTTGTGAAAATCATTGCTGTTGCATCCCTATGGCCTGAAGAATTGTTCTCTCGTCACATGATGCTGCATGTCCCAGTGGTTGTTTGAGTACCACCTGGTTAAATCAGCTAACCTGCTGACAACTGGAACTGTTCAACTATAACACTGTGATGCGGTTAAGCACAAGTGCCTTAGGGGAACGTTTGTCAACCTTCTTGCAGGTGTTCCGCCCGTACCATGCCAGCTCGCACGACATGTGCCGCTTCCACTCGGAAGAGTACATTGACTTTCTTGAGCGAGTGACACCACAGAACATCCAGACCTTCACCAAAAGCCTGAGCCACTTCAATGTTGGCGATGACTGGTCAGTTGTTATTACAAGTGGTATGCATTCCACATGGTGGGGCAGCACAGCAGGGGTCGGCTTAGTTGTTTAGTAGCTAGCAGCAAGAAAAGAATGCAGTGGTGAGTCGCAGCACAGTATTGCTGCCAAGTGAAGAGGTGCTCTTGAGCAGCTCTTGGTGTGGCCAAGGTTATGATGAACAGAGGTGCTTGGAGCTTTAGTTGAAACAGTATGGTATGCTGTGTCTGGTTTTTCTAATTGCAAATGCAGTAGTAGTGGGTAGGTAAATGTACGAATTACGGACAATTTATTTGACAAAAATGCCACATTCTCATGCTATGTCATGGTATTGAACTTAACAAACATGGTACCATGTTGGTATTAACAAAAAGAACAGAAGACTGCAATGGTAATCTTCAAAGCTTCACCACAAAAATGTTACATAAATTGAATCGGCAGAAATAATAATTTAAAATAAGCTTTTAAAAATTCAGGGATTAAGTCTAACTGGTGCAGTTGTTTAGCAAGATTGTTAATCATGTCGGAAGTGCTGGTATTAATGTCTCTGTGAGAGCACAGAAGTGTAAGCCTTGTGGGTCGAGTGGTATAGCTTTTCAATAGTTCAAGGGCGGAAGGATTCTACTGTGGCAGTAATGATTGTAAGTCTGAGGACTGTCAATAAAATTCTTCGTCTTAGTGATGAAGGGTATCGATTCCTGTGTTAAGATGCATGTATGGCTCTGTTTTGTCTCCAGAGAATGCTATTGTTGCCTTCTCACGCATGTCCTGACAAAAGGTCTTTATTTTATTTATTTGTTTGGTACAATACGGCGGACAGTAGTCTAAGCAGGAGAGGGTGCAAACAAAAAAAGAAAACATTTATGTTAACAAATCACAAAGTATTATGTATCATATCATGAGAAGCCAACAAAAACTGACACTAAGGACAACATAGAGGAAATTACTTGTGCTTAATAAATGAAATGAAGAAACTATAAATTATTGGAAATGAAAGCGGATGAAAAAACAACTTGACACAGGTGGGGAACGATCCTGCTACCTTTGCATTTCGCATGCGATGCTCTACCAATTGAGCTACCGCAGCGACATTTCCCCATCCACTTTCTTGGGTATTTATGTTTCCTAGTAGAACCCTGGGAGTGTTAGCCAGTGTGACCACTCGCAGACCTTGGCGGCGGATGTGGATTGGCAGGGGTAAATGGGATGCAGTGATCTGTGAATAACTTCAAAGATACAGACAGTCTGCACATCCACATCATCATTCAATATAAATGATAAACAAGACTGGTCCGAAAACTGACCCCTGCAGAGCGCCCAAGCATACATCTAAAAACTAGGAACAGGATCTGTCAATGCTAATTTACTGATTACGGTTGGATAGATATGCTTTAACCCAGTTATAATATCTAAGGGCAAACCAATTTATTTCATTTTTAATATTAACTTAGAATGCACAACCCTATGAAATGCCTTAGAGAAGTCGATGAGCAAAATGTGAACAAGGTGAAAGCAGGAGCCTACGTTTTGACAAGTGGGCTTGTCTTCTTCAAGACTTAGAGAAGTCGAGTAGTATAATATCAATCGGGCTGCCTTGGTCAAGAACCTCAGAAAACTCTTGAACCGTTGTGATTAGTTACTGTGGAGTATCCATGCCAGAAACTGTGTCGTGCATCAGTTTTTTCTTTACGATAAAAAGTAATTTATATATTTTTCTAATATATGCTCAAGCATTTTACAGAAATAAGAAGCTCATTTCATTTCATTTTATTTCCTTAAGTACCCCACGAAGGTGGTATTACATAAGGGGTGGAATCGGCTAAAAAGCATGAACAATGCCACATGTGTTTATCAGGGTGTCTACCAACCGGAGAAATCGGGAATTCTCAGGGATATTGAGTAGTCTGGAAAAAGTCAGGAAAAACTCAGGGACTTTGTGCCTCTATCAGTGAAAATTAGCCTTAATTTTATTGAAATATTGAAAGGGTCGAAAGTCGTGCTAATGCTGGCTCGAGTAACAGACAGGAGTCGTAATGAATTGTCTTTGACGCCCTGTCTTCGGCTGGAGGAGTTCCCAGTGTACAGTATACGACCGACTTTCCCGATGCCCAATAATTTGGACGGCTTCGCGGCACCACCCCATAAAGTCAGTGTATCAGAACGTCTGAAATTTTGGACGCAAGAACCCTTTGCCGTCCAATTTTCAGGACTTTTTGCCATGACCGCAGGTCCAAAACAGCATAAATCAAAGCCACCGTGCTGCCATTTCGATTACCTCGCCGCCTCGAACCGGCGCTCTCACATGCAGATCACCTGTCAGCCGTAGCCGCCACTGCAGCAACGCTGGGCCTAGCTGCTTCGACGTTTGCTATGAAGCTTCTTCCCATTGGATGCTGTGTTTTTTATTGAAAGAATTCACTGCGGTCAGCAATGGCACTGACTCTGCCATTGTGGTCCTCGTGATTGGTTTAGCAGCTTGAAAAGCATAATGACTTGAAGCTAAACATTTCGACAGAATTGCCTGTCTGGTTGGGAAATTGATTAGGACTTGAGACTGACTCCAACCAAATAACTGAATTTTATTAGCCAGACGTTTCGGAGCCCATTCGGTTCCTTCTTCAGGGGGTTGTTCTTCGGGGGTTGTTCTTCGGGGGTGGCGGTGTGCCGCTTCTAAAGCGTCTTTTGCAAAGAAAGGAAGGGGGAGCACGGGAGGTGGGGAGACACTTCACAGACGGAAAGGTGGGGGGGAACAAAAGGAAAGGGGGGGGGCGTTGTTGACGGCTTTCGTGGTGCTGGGATGACCGGTGCTGGGGAGAGTGCTCGCGAGGGTACCCTTGATGGGAGGCGGGGGGTGGGGGGGGAGAAAGGTTACAGGGTCGCGCCGACGTTTTCGTGTTGGTGAAACAAGCGAGAGTCTACCTGGCTGTGCGTCCTTTTCTTCTTTTCGTCAGGTCGCCAAGGCCATGGACATACACCGAGGGTAGGTTGCCCTTCACGCGGTTTATGTTATTCCCCGTATTCTGAATGTGCCATGATTCCAGTAGTAGTCTCTTTCGCCAGTTCGTCTCCGTTTGAAGGATTTCAGTTTCCTGGAAAGCAATTTTGTGGTCGGCGTCTTCAGAGTGTTCAGCGACGGCGCTGCGAATACGGTTGAATGTCCTGACGTCGTTCTCGCGTTGTCTGATCCTTTCTTTTAGATTTTTGGTTTCCCCGATGTACGACGCCGGACAGTCGGCACAACTGATTTTGTAGACGACGCCTTGAGCTTTTTCTTTAGGTGGACGATCTTTTGGTTTAGGGAGGAGGATATTGAAAGCGTTTATTGGTTTGTGCGCCACTTTGAGGCCTTCTTTTTTTAATATTCGGCTGAGCGCCTCGCTGGTACCTCTGACGTACAGGATGGACACTCGCTTCTGGGGTTGGGGAGAAGTTAACGGCTGAAGGTCCCGCATTTTGCTGCTTCTTTTTTGTTTTCTGGTTGTTTTTCGAATGAAGTCATCTGTGTAGCCGTTCCTCTTAAGTTCGTTGAGAACAGTTTTCTTTTCTTTCTTTTGATCCGATTCCGATGAGGAATGAGTTTCGGCTCGTTCGAATAAAGAATTTACAACAGACGCCTTGTGGTTTGCCGGATGGTCAGAGTGGAAATGAAGATAGCGGCCTGTGTGGGTTGGTTTCCGGTAGACTGAAAATGTTAGAAGGCCGTCTTTTCGTGCAACTTTTACGTCTAAGAATGGGAGTGATCCGTTCTGTTCGCGCTCATATGTGAACTGTATATCCGGGTCTATGGAGTTTAAGCGTTTCTGCAAGTTTTCGACTTGGCTCGTCTTCACGATGCAGAAACAATCATCTACGTACCTGAGGAAGACTTTTGGTTTCGGGAAAAAAGTAGAGAGAGCTTTAAATACTTTTTCCCCGAAACCAAAAGTCTTCCTCAGGTACGTAGATGATTGTTTCTGCATCGTGAAGACGAGCCAAGTCGAAAACTTGGAGAAACGCTTAAACTCCATAGACCCGGATATACAGTTCACATATGAGCGCGAACAGAACGGATCACTCCCATTCTTAGACGTAAAAGTTGAACGAAAAGACGGCCTTCTAACATTTTCAGTCTACCGGAAACCAACCCACACAGGCCGCTATCTTCATTTCCACTCTGACCATCTGGCAAACCACAAGGCGTCTGTTGTAAATTCTTTATTCAAACGAGCCGAAACTCATTCCTCATCGGAATCGGATCAAAAGAAAGAAAAGAAAACTGTTCTCAACGAACTTAAGAGGAACGGCTACACAGATGACTTCATTCGAAAAACAACCAGAAAACAAAAAAGAAGCAGCAAAATGCGGGACCTTCAGCCGTTAACTTCTTCCCAACCCCAGAAGCGAGTGTCCATCCCATACGTCAGAGGTACCAGCGAGGCGCTCAGCCGAATATTAAAAAAAGAAGGCCTCAAAGTGGCGCACAAACCAAAAGATCGTCCACCTAAAGAAAAAGCTCAAGGCGTCGTCTACAAAATCAGTTGTGCCGACTGTCCGGCGTCGTACATCGGGGAAACCAAAAATCTAAAAGAAAGGATCAGACAACGTGAGAACGACGTCAGGACATTCAACCGTATTCGCAGCGCCGTCGCTGAACACTCTGAAGACGCCGACCACAAAATTGCTTTCCAGGAAACTGAAATCCTTCAAACGGAGACGAACTGGCGAAAGAGACTACTACTGGAATCATGGCACATTCAGAATACGGGGAATAACATAAACTGCGTGAAGGGCAACCTACCCTCGGTGTATGTCCATGGCCTTGGCGACCTGACGAAAAGAAGAAAAGGACGCACAGCCAGGTAGACTCTCGCTTGTTTCACCAACACGAAAACGTCGGCGCGACCCTGTAACCTTTCTCCCCCCCCACCCCCTGCCTCCCATCAAGGGTACCCTCGCGAGCACTCTCCCCAGCACCGGTCATCCCAGCACCACGAAAGCCGTCAACAACGCCCCCCCCCTTTCCTTTTGTTCCCCCCCACCTTTCCGTCTGTGAAGTGTCTCCCCACCTCCCGTGCTCCCCCTTCCTTTCTTTGCAAAAGACGCTTTAGAAGCGGCACACCGCCACCCCCGAAGAACAACCCCCTGAAGGAGGAGCCGAATGGGCTCTGAAACGTCGGGCTAATAAAATTCAGTTATTTGGTTGGAGTCAGTCTCAAGTCCTGAAAAGCATAATGCGTTGCATAATGCCGGTTCCTGAAAGTCAGCTTTGCCTCTGTACACAAATGTTGATTGGTGAAGCATACGCAAATGTGTTACAGTGAAGTATAACAAGCGTGGCAAGGGGCTATTGCCACAGGACTCCGTATGTATTCCTTAATTATACACGCGTGCACCCAGTATCTCCTGTCACAGTACGAGAACCGATATGCCTAATACATGTACTGACAGGCCTTCGGAGCGTTTTCGAATGTGCCTGTGGTGGTTTGAGCCCTAATGACATGCACTGATGACATGACATGCACTTATTTTTTCCAACTCGCCGATTTTTCGAATGTTTTTGCGGCCCCTAGGGAGTTAGAAACATCGGACGAGGATGGTGCAACTGACCAAGAAGATGTTTCAAATAGTCTGTGGGGCGAACGAGTGGCGGAAGGAGGACAAGAACCGAAAGGACTTGCGCATTGAGGAATGAACGGAAAAAGAAGCGTGCTGCCACCGTTTTGAAGGAGCCTGAGCTCAAAAAACAATGTGTTGGCTGACGCCTGATACAGGTGTCCTCCTCATCCAAACCAAATTAAACTCTTTAAAGCAGTGAAACACAACACTGAGGCGTCATGCGCGGGCCGAAAGTATATCAGGACAGTTGAGGTTGACTTACGAGCTGTAGAGAGAGAATCTCAATTGTGACAAAGTTCGGGCCTCATACCACTGAGCTTGCTATCAGTTGATAGATGATGATGATGCTGATGTGTGGTGTTTTGTGGCGCAAGGGCCAGGTTTGGCCAAAGAGCGCCATGACGTCAGTTGATAGAAATAGCTCATATTCAAAAATATTTGCTTCTGTAAGCATTTCCTTTTTATTCGTATTTGAGAATGTCCGACTTGATTTGCAATTTTTCGGGAAAAATTTTATTTGTGATGCATCTTACTAAACCCTCCCTTCTATTCTCTTTTTGAATAACCTAAACACTACTCCTTAGTATTCAAATTGAGTGAAGTTTTTTTGTAATTGTTTTCATGTGCTTACTTTAAAGTGACAGCATCGGGAGATATGGCTTCAGCCCGTCCTGACATAAAACATAGTTCTGCATCACTCAGGGAAAACCTGGAAAAGTCGGGGAATTTGGAGAGATGTCTACTTGGTAGACACCCTGATTTATATACAAAAAAGGTTATTTCAATTTTCGACGCATGATGATGCACAGGTGATATCAACGATATATTGGGGAAGGCCGTTCCAATTTTTAGCTGCACATGGGAAGAAGGAAGGTAAAAAAGTAAATTCAGGGCATGTGGGCGAAAAACTTGAAGGTTGCGGTTGGTGTGGTGAGAAATGTACGAGGCTGGCATGATGCAAGGTGCATGATTGAGTGATGAGTGATAGAACTTGTGGTACAATAATAGGGTGGCTAAATGACGGTCAACTGAGAGAGGTGATAAGGCAGATTTGGTTTTCAGAGCTGAAACACTGACGTCTCATGACGCCTGCAGCAGAAAGGACATTCCACGTTTGCCACCAAGGTCTGTGAGGGGTGGCGCTGGCTAACACTCCCAGGGTTCTGCTAGGAAACATAAATACCCAACAAAGTAGATGGGGAAATGACGCCGCAGTAGCTCAATTGGTTAGAGCATCGCACGCGAAATGCAAAGGTTGTGGGCTCGTTCCCCACCTGCCGGAAGTTTTTTCATCCACTTTCATTTCCATTGGGGACACGGTTTTCGCATCGCAAAACAATTGTAAAAAAATCAATTTTGTGAATATCAAATTTTCAGTTTCTATAACCCTTTTTCTATCTGATACCCACCAAATATCATCACTGTAAACCATTTAGAAGTGCTCTAAAAGATTTGTCTTATGAGCCAAGGTGGCAAAAAATCGCGCGGAAATCAAGAAAGAACAGTGTTTTTCATGAAAAAGTATCTCCGGAACGGTGCGACGGAGCACCGCCATCTTGGTCTCGTTGGAAAGTGCATTTCTCTATCTTCAAATTTGCCGCTTCATCGATCTCTGCCATACAGAAGCAAGCCCACAAAAAGCAAGTGATTGAAGGTCATGCTGGAGTCTGCGATTGGCCATGCCCGCCACGTAACTCCAGCGCAGTTCGCCATTGGTCCGGCGGTCGTGTCGTCTGCTCGGCTCTTTGCACCTCATGAGTCTGGACGTCTCCACTCACTGTAATCTCGACGTGTCAAAACGGGCGCTACGCGGACATCGCAGTAGCGTGGCTGATCTCTATGCTTGTGGACGTTTCAGATTCGCGGCAATATTTCCGAGCGTCGGCGATGCGGACTTCGCAACCAAGATTCACGTGCGGAATCCTCGGACATGCGGCTAAGCCGTTCAGCACTCGGTGTTTCGGAATTCGTGATGAAGCACATCGCGCACGCAATCCTCGGACACGCGGCTAAACATTTTGCGCATAGGGAGTCTCCGACTCGGCGAACAAGCACATCGCGCACGGACTTCTCAGACCCTCACCTAATCATTTTGTGCATCGGCACCTCCGACTGCGCGAATAAGTGCGTCGAGTCTCGACTCCTCGAGCCCGCGACTACGCATTTCGCGCGGCACCTCGGACTGCACGGCTAGGTACTTCGCGCGTCGGCACCTCGAATTGCGCGATTAAGCACATAGCGCGTCAGCTCCTTGTATCTGCGGCTATGCATTTCGCACATCGACACTTCGAACTCTCAACCAAGCGTATTGCGCTTTCACTCTGTTATCATATTGTCACGATAGCTCGTAACAATATCTATCATACCACTCCTTCATGAAGAGAACCTCTTCATGATCTCTGTTCACTAGGCCCCTTGGGCTGGCACAGACACCTGTCTGCAGAAGTGATCGAGGCATCATACAAAAGTAAAATTCTGGAAAGCACCTAGACGCTGCATATCTATCACTGGCTCTCTGATGCTAAGTTCTACAGCCATTGTCAAGTGAAGATGACTTGGGAGGCTGCTGACATTCAGAGTCTTCATTCAGTAACGTGGTCAATTCTACCAAAAGAAAAAGAAAATGTATCACTGATTGTACTGGAGATTGCTATCACTCGGGCATCCTGCAGGTACAGGCTGCCTGAATGTACATTGGAACTCAGCCTCAGCAGTCATGGAGGCATTACGGAATCAGGGTGTAGACGAGCCGTATGTAAAAATACTGAAAGATATCTATAGCGGCTCCACAGCCACCATAGTCCTCCATAAAGCAAGCAGCAAAATCCCAATAAAGAAAGGCGTCAGGCAGGGAGATACGATCTCTCCAATGCTATTCACAGCGTGTTTACAGGAGGTATTCAGAGACCTGGATAGGGAAGAATCGGGGATAAAAGTTAATGGAGAATACCTTAGTAACTTGCGATTCGCTGATGATATTGCCTTGCTTAGTAACTCAGGGGACCAATTGCAATGCATGCTCACTGACCTGGAGAGGCAAAGCAGAAGAGTGGGTCTAAAAATTAATCTGCAGAAAACTAAAGTAATGTTTAACAGTCTCGGAAGAGAACAGCAATTTACAATAGGCAGTGAGGCACTGGAAGTCGTAAGAGAATACATCTACTTAGGGCAGGTAGTGAGGGCGGATCCAGATCATGAGACGGAAATAATCAGCAGAATAAGAATGGGCTGGGGTGCGTTTGGCCGGCATTCTCAGATCATGAACAGCAGGTTGCCTTCCTGGAGTGCCGGGAAGCCGAAAGAGACAGGAGAAAACATCTTCCTTTTGCATACAGCCATCACGTCCCTCTGCATCCGGCCATGTTTCTTGGTGTAGAACCGCTTTTTAAGACCAAAGCAGTCCTCGCTTCCTTAAAAGATGTTGTGCTACATGTTACCAGCACATTCATTTCTTAGCGCATCCTCTTTCCAGAGGATATCGCTAGGATAGATTCTCTGTATAGCACATGCCTCTAGGGCCTTGCGTCTCAAGGGCCCCGGTGAGGCAGTAGTGCTCTAAACAATATTATACATCTAGACAATCACATATTTTATATATTGCATCATTCTTTCTCAATACATTTTAATGTTCATATTACACGCCAATAGTCATTCCCATATTTTATTACTCGTACATTTTATGGAATTTGCATCAACTATTTTAGGCCCCTTTACAGCCACGGCGCATTAAGATCATAGAACCCATCAGGCACTGCGAACTCATTAATCATTGGCATGGCGCTCTTTGGCGACATCTGGCCCTTGTGCCTTTAAACATAATATATTCATTCATTCATTGGTTGCACTCACCGCAGGCATGAAGAAGCTGGCTGAAAGCAGCTATCAGAGCTGCATTTCATTCAGGAGTGCAGCAGTTCGTAGTTGTCCCATACATTGGCCACACTACAAAGTCGTTTTGTTGTAACCAGCCATCTCTTTTGTTTTGACTGCGTGATTGCATCACCCCAGGCATTGATAGCTCAAACCCAAAGGATGGTGGCATCTTGAAAGCCATTAAATGCCGATATTTTACCAAAGCCGGTGGCTGAAAGTCGCAGCCTCATCTCCAGCTGGATGCCTGTCCAGCTGCCCAAGGAACCAGTGCAGTGTCCACAGACAGTGTGGTCGTTGTGGTAGTCACGGCAGCTGGTTTTACCACCAAGGAACTATTAATGGCATACCTTGGTCGCTTGAAGGTTGAAGTAGTGCCTGGGTCAGTACGTCACCGTGGGAAGCGTGGACAGAGTCCCAGACAGGATGGATCCAAGACGGAGGGGCCAAAGTGCCGTCTCAGTATGAGGTTGAAGTATGGCGCAACCGCTAACTGATGCGAAGGCGCTCGTTATAATCTGGAGCTGTTGTGGCACCTTGGTGATGGCTTGAATAAGGTTACTGCTACAGTCCTGCCCTAGAGGTGCCAAGGAGGCTTGCTCGTCGTCCCTGGATGGTGTGGTGGGTACTTGTGACGTTGGTAGGGTGGCGGGCTCCATAACCAAGGAAGCGTGTACGGCGTTCCTTGGCAGGAGGGACCCAGCACGCTGGAGAACTGCGAGGGCACACTTAAGGTTAAAATGTCTTAAGGTAGGTTTATTGTAGGCTGCACTGTTATAGCGGAGAGAAGCAGACAAAGGGCCATTGTGCCAAATGCCTGGCTTACTTCTGCCTCTTCTATTCTTGCTCCCGCAGTGTGAGTGCCCACGGCCAAGTGCCGCTTTCCTTCTTCATTACAAGCACGTAATTCTTATTTGACTAATAAAAATCTAGGTAATGGTTGACTATTGGCAATAGAGAAATCCAGGATGTGCCTTCTTGTCTCTCCAGCCCTGTGTTTGATGGCCTGTACGATTTCTGCTCGATGTACACGGGGGCCTCCCTGGAAGGAGCCGTCAAACTGAACAATGAGGTGAGTGGGTGTGAGTCATATGGTACGACCACATCACAGGATATTAGTGCTATCTTTTTGGTGGTAGATTCAGGATGCACAGAATGATAGCTGTGCAACTGGCTTTGAGGTGGGGCATAGGATTCAAGTGGCAGCATTGTTAACGAGTAGGCTCAATGAGCTAGCTGTGATGTGATGAGAAATCTTATGGGGGCAGTCCTTCCTTTATTTACTGTTCCTGAATCTTCCACTGAAGTTTGGCTCGAGAACAGGAGCTGCATGTAAAGATGCGACCGTGGATTGAGAGGTGGTAGCTGTGCAGCGTGTGTAAGGGGCTGTAGGTGGATTGAATCATATGCATGTCTCTGGTGTGACAGTGAATGGCACTTGTGAAATCGTTTCACAGACAGGACACTTAAAACGATGACTAATGGTGCATTCGACTGGTTCCTACCACTCTCCAACGTGGCTTGTGGTGATGTAAAGCCCTCTAGAGATTAGAGCCAGAGAAAGCCTGCCCCAGCTGAACATGCCAGGTGCTCCCAGAGTAATCGGAGTAGCCATATGATCCAGTCTCTGTTGGATGTCATTCGCACTCGAAGGTGAAAACGCCTCCGAGCTGGTGCACGGCGCTTTCATTGGACCAGGGCAATGTCTTTCAAGTGCTTGATTTCAACCAGCCGAATTTAAACCGTACCACAAGAGTGCTCAAAAGCAGCCAGTCTAGTGTATCATAAATCTCACAATCATGAACATTGTGTTTATGTGATGTAGTGTTAGTCCATATCTTAACAAGTGAGCTGCCTTTGGAATGGCACTGTCCAATAAATGAACCCATCGATATCTCTTGAGTTGTAAAATTGCTTGCAACAGCGCCTAGCTTCTGCTAGCGAAATGCAGGCAGGGCACCGGTCATGGCCAACATTGGAACAATGAAATGGGAATAGAATCCTTAAAGGGCCACTCACCAGGCCACATAGTGAATTTTGGTTACCGTAAAAACCCGCATATAATACAAGTTTAAAAGCACTTCCTGTTGGGCTAGTTGGTAGCTGTTCATTTGACTCAGCGCATTCGAAATTAGTGAAGAGAGGAATTGCGTCACTCTGCCTTGAGTTCGCGCTCAGGAAGTCGTGTGTTCACAAGATGGCATTGAGTTTCAAGAATCAATTGGCTAGCCTGGCTTCAGCTGGGTTCCCTGGTTCGTTCATAACAGGAGTAGCCAAAAGCCTCTTACAAAAAATAAAGAGACAGGCAATGAGAGCTGGAACGGAGGCCACTGGGCAAGAGGTGAGACTGGTGTCTGTGCCATATGTGCACAAGGTGGCCCACGATCTGAAGAAGGTGGCGAGCAGACATAGCGCCTCGCTTGTGTTTTCAGCCGCAAGGAAGCTCGGAAGCCTTTGCTCTCAAATCGCAAAAATAAAAAAAAATAAAAACTAAAAAAGGCTGTGGGACCGAACATGACCGACCTTTCATGAAGTGTGCCGAAGGGGTTGTGTATGAGATTCCCCTCTCGTGCGGTCGTTCCTATATAGGTCAGACCGAGCGCTGTGTTAATGAGCATGTCAGGGAGCATAAAAGAAATGTTGAGCAAATAAAAGAGGGCCCAAATTTACCTTAAGCACATCGGGACCTGTCCCTCACGCTCTTGTGAACCATGTTTTTCAGATGTGCGGATTCTTGCCCGAAGTACTGATACTGGAGCAAGGGAACTAGTTGAAGCCTATCACATAGGCAAGAAAGGCAGCTTGTGTGTTAGTGAAACTTCGTTATTATTATAGAGGTTTCTTGAGCGTTGTGCATCATGAATGTTTGATTAGATGCGTGAATGAAAGTTTGCTCTGTGCGCATGTGTTGGCCGACGGTATATATGTGCCTGCATTCTGTGAATAAAGTAGTTGTGAGTGGCGCCCTGTCCCGTTCTCTTCTCTTGTGTGTCAATTTATTTGGCATCTTTATATTTTATAATGTATAATACAAGGTTTCTTTCCTATTATTAGCGTCCCAAATTTTAGCCTCATGTTATATGCGGATTCGAACAAAAATTTCAGTCAAGTTCGGGCTAGAAGCTTTGGCTTTGTTATTGCTGCGTGGCTATGGCTTGACTTCATTATTGCTTTGTGGCCATGACTTGACTTCGTTATTGCTGCGTGAATACAGCTTGTGGGGATGCGCGACTCTCACGTGTCCCCTGATATGTTGTTTTCCTGCATAGCTCCCGTCTCCTGTAACCCAGCTTTGCCGCATGGCTTGGTGCCAGCGGCAGTTGGTCTGGTTGAAGCGCATTGCGAGAGATGGCGCGAGTGTCACTTCGCTAACGCCTCCTAACAGCGGGGTTACTTGGGCGCAGAAAGGACAAGGCTCTTCCTCTTTGGCTTGGGATCGGCAAGCGGCGCGAACGCTCTGCGTGCGCGCAGATCCAAGCTTCTGTGAGACCGTCTCGTGAATGCTACTCCAGAATGGGCGAACATGTTCGTTCGAGCACACCACCGTTTGCGTGACCATACACACAAACGACTAGGCGTTAGTGTCCAGCATGGGGCGAATATATTCGCTCATTAACCGGACGCGGTGAGTCGCACTTCCGTGATTTGTCGCACACCCTTCGGCATGTTTTGTGAATAGAAACTCAGCTAGCGGGCATTGATCTATGAAAGGTGCAATAAAAAGTTCAAATTCGTTTTACTTGTACCCTACATCACCCAACGAAGTTTCCAATTCAATCGCTAGTTTACGAAAACTATAGGTCCCTGCTTACACGATTTACAACTCTCCAAAACCAAATTACTGTCATCTCATATCGCCGACATACTCGCGCACATTATTAACTGCAGGTTTAAAACAGGCATTTTCCCTGACAAATTGAAACATGGCAAAATAACTCCTATATTCAAAAAAGGTGACAAAGAACTAATTTCAAACTGCTACCTAATCTGCATGCTATCCTTCTTCAGTGAAGTTATTGAGAAACTACTTAAAAACCGCTTAACAAACTAATTTAATCTTCTCTTGCCTGAGCAACACGTGCTTCATAAAGGTAATTCCACTGAAATAGCGATAACATCATTCACCAATACTAATAGCAAATGTATAAATACTGTAATAGATCTACGAAATTCTAACCTAGACACTTTATCTCCATGGTACACAAATAATAAACTTCTCATCAACCCTTCGAAAACGCAGTTTATGCTTTTTTATACACATGAACATGTCATCGTGCCCACACGATGGCTCATCTTACAAACTCATATTCTTTCACCTGCACATGAAGTTGTGTACCTTGGCATCAAACTTGACCCCCACCTTAAGTTGACCTTGCATGCTGACATAATCTCAGAAAAAGATTGCCTTTAGAAAATTTTAATGCGCTCGCATTTTCCACAAAACATAAGAACTTCAGTTTATTGCTTATTCATACATTGCCACTTAGAATACTGCATCTCAGTTTGGGGAAACAAATATTCCACGCACATAACACATCTGCAACTTTTACAAATTCAAGCCTTGAGGATCATCAGTTTCTCTAGTTACATGCCAGACGCAAGTCTAATTTTCACTTCCCTAAAAATACTACTATTACGCTGCATGCTCCAGCTCAAATTGCTTTTTACTAATATACTGCACACTAAAACATGAAATCATTTTAGATACATTCAATAGATCTGCTTTTACCAACAGTATCTATACAAGATTTTCCTCTAGCAACAACTCCTTACTCCCTAGAATAAACACTAATTATGGAACATTTAGTGCCCTTTTTTGCAGCCATTAAATACTAGAATAAACTACCACCCCATGTTAAAGCCTGCCGCACAACGTTAACATTCAAGAGAGATACGAAGAAATATTTACTAACGACACTACTGGCTACAGACTCATTACTATGAACATTGTAATGAAGCAGATGCGCCCCTGTGTATGTGTTGACTGAAGAGGAAGACGAAGGACTGTGCTGTGATCGCGAGTGAGCCCTGTGCTACGGACAGCCCTTGCAGTGCCTTTATATACCTAGCGTTCCACAACGTTGTGAACAATAATAAACCTAGTTACATTTGGTGGAGGTTGCCGAGATCCTTCGCCTCATCCTAGAGCTCCGCCCTCGAACCCTGCCAGCAAGATCGCCCTGCACTATGCCTGATCCCGCAACCTACTTGTCTGTACCACTGGCTGCCACTGTCATCTGTGCCGGCGTCCCTCGTCAGCGCGACTCACCCATTCTCAATGGAACTGCCAAACATGACGTGGAAGACTGGCTGTCATCGTACAAACGTGTAAATGCCCATAACAAATGGGATAACCAGTCTTAAGCTGACCCACATGCCTTTCTACCTCGCCGACGCAGCCAAACTTTGGTTCTTCAACCACGAATCTGACTATACAAGCTGGTCTGCATTTAACTCTTTTTGCCGAAGTGTTTGATAGCCCAGCTGTCCGTAAGCTATGCACTGAACAAGCGTTTACGTCAGCACGTACAGCAGCCTGGAGAGACATTCCCCAGCTACATCGAGGATGTTCTCGATTTGTGCAAGTGGGTAAATCACAGCGTGTCAGAGGATGACAAGATCAACCATATCCTCGAGGGCATCGAGGACAGCGCATTCCAGATGTTGCTGGCCAAATGGCCAACTAGCGTATCCGTCCTCGTTAACCTTTGCTAGAGCTTTGACGAGCTGCGCCGGCAACGTTCCATCGCCCACCAGAACATTCAGCATGCCAATTCCGTCTCAAGCATTGCGGTTTCTACCGACATGACCAACTCGACCCTCTCGCAGCATATAAATGATTTGTGTCAAACACTTGCCTTTGAAATGAAAGTGTCAAACATTTGCCTTTGGTTCGTGTTGTCGACAAATTCGCCTACGCCCTGCCATCTGCTAGCCGCCTGGTTAGCTCAGATGGTAGAGTGGCTGCCCCGAAAAGGCGGTGGTCCCGGGTTCGAGTCCCGGACCAGGACATATTTTTCTTCAACTCTGAGGCTTTTCTTTCGAGGAAACTGTGTGGGTTTCCTTTGTAGCAATTTCTACGATCGGGTGGATGTCCAATTTTCCCTTTATTCATAAATGATTTTATTCGGGAAGAGGTGGCCAGGCAGCTCTCATTGCTGCCTCACAGCGACGCACCTACAGCAGCTTTGCCTTGGTGACCAAGAGAGAAAAAGGGTGACCAAGATGAGGTCACCAAAAGCAAAAGTAGGCCAGTTGTCATCCCGTACACCCATAAGGTAGCGCACAATTTGAAGCATGTGGCAACAAAATATAAGGTTCCTGTGGTTTTTTCCACCCCAAGGAAACTGGCTGGCTTGTGTATTAAAACTGATCCCAACAAGGTAAAAAAAGAACTGAATGTAAAAAGAGACATGCAGCTTCGCTTGGTAAATGTGCCGTGGGAGTCGTATATCAAATACTTCTCACATGCGGAAAGAAGTACATCGGACTAACTGGCCGCTGTATTAGAGACCGATTAGCGGAACATAACTGGGATTTACAAAATGGCACTGGTTCTCATCTGCCGCATCGTTGTAAAGCCTGCGGAGAAGAAAGGAAGATTAAGTGTGTGACAAGGCTGAAAGAAGCAAAGGTTTTAAACAGAAGTAAGGGCCAGACAGCCCGTGAACTGTTGGAGGCCTTCTATATTAAAAGAAACTGTAGCGATTGTGTTAGTGCCCCATCTATCTCCATTTATAACAATGAAACTGCTTTTTTAGATACGCGGGCGTGATATACGTGTGCGCCTCACCTATCTTTTATCCGCCTTTTTTGTAAAAACCCTCGCGCGCTTGTGTGGTTCTTTCTACCCACCTTGATTTGTCCTTAAACTCATTCGCATATGCGGTGAATAAACAGTTGGAAGTTGCGCCTGTCCCGTCTCGCTTGTTATGTGTTGTCTTTTTTGGTGCTGCAACCCTCTTCTGGAAACTTCAGCGAATGCTGTTTTGAAAGCAGACCAAGTTTGTAGTTTCCGTTCATGATTGTGGAACCAGAGGTTCGCAAGGTCAGCAAGATAGAAGATGATGGTACATAGCTTCGTCAAGTCATCCCACTTGTTGTGATTACTGACGCATTCGTAGGTAGAGAGCCAATCATCCACGTCAGTCTCACCTGAGTCGCTAAAAACAGGAGGGTCCTACTGCCGCTGGACGGCACTGAACATGATAAGAGCGGTGGATACTCCAAGTGGATTGTTGGGGGTCTTGTTCATGGTAGCAGCTGGAGCACTTGTCAAAGTTCGGCTGCGAAGTTCCAGAGTGAGGTCGGGGAGTGCAGCACCTTCCACCAAATGTAGTATGAGGATTTATTATAAGACACTAGGCACAGTCTAGTTGTACCGGCAGTACACGAATGCTGATTGCACGCACAGCTGACACGAGTGTTTTCTTCGTCCTCTTCTTCACTACACAATTGATGTCCAGAGGATTAAAATCACCTATAAGGGCAACGAGTGAACCAAGAGCGTAACATCGCATGTATTCGTGAATGGCACGGATACACTCGTCACCTGAGTTCAGGCTCTGATAAACTCATACTAAGAGAACTTTTCTACCATCACAGAGAAATTTACAAAATACTGCCTCAGTGTCTTTTATCTCTAAGAGAAAGGCAAAAGCAAAACATTTTTTAAAATTAGAAATGCCACTTAGAAGCCAAATTAGAAGCCAACAAACAATGACACCAAGGACAACATAGGGGAAATTACTTGTGGTTACTAACTGAATTAAAGAAATGATAAATTAATGAAAACCCACTTTCATTTCCACTAATTTATTATTTCTTTAATTCACTTAGTAAATACAAGTAATTTTCCCTATGTTGTCCTTGGTGTCATTGCTTGTTGGCTCCTTATATGATACTTCTAATAAAAATCGGGCCCCTCGGTTACCCTCTTCTTTCTTGTTCATTAAATAATGAGGGTCTCGAATCTGGCAACATTGATGCCTTCAAGTAGTATGCAGGAGTAGCACCCTCTCAAGTTCAATAAATGGCCACAGAGGGCAAAAAAAATCGACCGCACGCCGCTGCTAATAAAACGAAGCATAGTAAAGCCACTTGAAGTACGCCTTCGTAAGTTCAATACCTCCCGCTAGAGATGCTGTAATAAGTGCAACTTTATCTTACAAACGTTCTCCCACATTTATTGAAGCATTTTTATTACATAAAGAAGAGTACAAAATTATCATTGCTAAATAGATATTGTACTCTTCATCAGTAAATTTGTATTTTGCCATTATAAACGTAAATAGCGTTCAGCATCACCGATTTTCCCCATGACCTCTGGCCTGGATTTAAAATTTTACCTTAACAGAGCATCGCTACTCCTCGTTTTACAATCTTTGACTGGGAGGAGTCATATGGCACCAAATCCTTCTGTGTCCGAGGAAAGCACTGCCAGCATGTGTGGCTTTTGACAAAGGAAATGTTTAGGTCTAAGAAACACAGGGAATCTTTTTTAGTGGAAGTTCAGGAGTAAAAGAAAGCCCTTTACTGAGTTGTCTAAAAATTCCTAGAATGCTGTCACAAGTAGTTAAACTGCATTGCCTGTTAAAAGCAATTAAAAAGTCATCCATATATCTAAAAACTTTTAAAATGTTTGAAAACACCTCCAAATGCCTCATCAAGTACTGTGTTTATGGTAGCTAAAGAAAGTGTTGCATAATAGCGGTGTAAAACGAGGAGTAGCACGATATTCTGTTTAGAATCGTCTCTCTGCAAGCACAGGATGCAGCTTGCTTTTGACAATCAGATTTCCCGTCTTAAGATGGCAGGGATCCCTGACTCGATGGCCAGTGGTGGAAACCATCCTGTAGAAGGCAAAAGAATCTAGGAGCAAAGCAAGGATGAGGATGGCTACTATGGCCTTGAAAACTGAAGTGGAACCGTATGCTCACAGGGTCACTCACAACCAAGGAAGCTGGCAGGCAGGTTTGGAGTCCTGCTTGTCTTTTCAGCCCCTTTTAAGCTGGTACGGCTCTGCCGTCGCACCTCTCGTTATCCTAAAGGAAGGCAAGTCTGTGGCGAGAATCATACCAAGCCGTATGCAAATTGCAATGTGGGAGTTGTGTACGAGATCCCCCTGGCATGTGGCAATTCTTACATAGGGCAGACAGGACGGTGTCTGAATGATTGAGCCAGGGAACATGAACAAAAGTTAACGAAACATGAATTGGCACACTTGCCTGCGCACTGCAATGCCTGGCCCTGTGAACCACTTTTTAAGAAGTTAAAGATTCTTGGGAGATTCTGGGCATAGCCACCGACTTAGCCTGGGGGCTTTTGCCCTCGGGCCCTAGTTTCTCTGGACCAAAATAAAATTCTTGCCATGCCATGCCATGCCAAGTCAGGACCAGACTGCACACAAACTGATGGAGGCGTATCACATAAAAAAGAAAGGCCAAGACTATGTTAGTGATACTTCCATTAGGTTGTTTCTGATAAATGATTGCCCCGCTAGGTTGATCAGTGTTCTTGTTGCTGCGTTCTGTGCATGTTCTATTCTTCTGTATATTGCCACAGGTTGCTGTGAATAAACCAGTTGAAAGTTACCACCTGTGTTGTTATTGTGTTCTCATCCACTGTCCCTGTCTTTATTTGTGGTCAATATGATATGCAGTAAACATCAACTAGGCCGAACTGAAGTTCTGTAGTATCGACGTTCATACCACACCTTAACGCTCGAGCATGGTGAACAAAGGATGTAATTTCTTTTCTTAGCAGCAACTTTAGTGCAAAACCTTATGCAGTGAAATCTGCCTCTTGCAAATAATCTCCAACTTCTTTTTCTATATCCCTTCTAGAAATAGTAAGCAGACATTGTGCCACTCTCAGTGGCATTTGCAAGCCTGCTTCCTCCCTGTTTCCTTCTCTATCCATTGCATATGTGTGTTCTTATATCGAATAATAATCTGTGTGCGTTGTGCTAGTAATGAAATGAAATGCAGTGTTTATTTCTCTCACAGTTACAGAGTAGCCAGGCAGAGGAGATGCAGGGCAAAAAGCTACTTGATGCAGCTTGACCCCCGGTGCCTGATGAAGTGCCGGGGGTTGTCAAGATCCAAGGCCCGGGCCCGGGCAGGGTAGGGGTTTGAAATTACTGGGATGTACTTGGGTGGGCCAATGCATGGCACTTTCAGACTCAGGCCGGGCCTGGGCCTGAAAAAATTGCCCGTGCAGTGCTCTAAATTGGATGCTAAACCAAAATCGCTTTTGTGGCATTTGTAAGCTTTGCAGCATAACTTGGTTATATTGCAGCAAAGTGGACTTTGAAAACGTGTGGGAAAGCTAATTTTAGGGTACCGACCACCATTGTGCAACACATGCCCTTGCCTATATTTCTTGCTAAAAAAAAAAAAATCAATTGGGCATTAGATTTCTACTTTGTTTAGATAATTTAGTATCATTTTTACATTAGTCTTCTACTTTGGACAATAGAAAGTGGCTGTGCATTTGATGCGGGGGTGTTTTTTCAGCATGTTGTTTAACTTGACCTTCTGCATAATTCGATCAATTTTGTCGATCCTGCCAATTAATGGAAGTTGCCTGTGTAAGCTCAGTGTAAGCATTGCAATAAGCATTTGAGATGATCCACACGGCCAGTCTGCACAATGTGTATAGATTGGCCATGTGACTTGCACATCAATGTGAATTACATGTAATTGGAAGTGCAGTCTGCTTTTGTGTGCTGACATGCACAGCATATACTTGAATCCTTGTAGGCCATGCTGTGCACTTATCGCTTATCGCCTTGGCAGTGCTGCGACATCGCGATCAACTGGTCGGGTGGCCTGCACCATGCCAAGAAGTTTGAGGCATCAGGCTTCTGCTACGTCAACGACATCGTGATCGCTATTCTCGAGTTGCTCAAGTACCATCCACGAGTTCTCTACATTGACATTGACATTCACCACGGGGACGGCGTCCAGGTAAGTACTTCTTTCCTTAGTGTTTTCGCAATACAGTAAAGGCTTGATAATTCAAACTCTGAGGGGAAGCTACGAAAATTTGAATTATACAAAATTAGAACTAATGAAAGTCGCAGAAAAGTCGCTCGATTAAGGCATGTATGTAGTTTGATGAAGCGTAAGTGCTACAGTGGCTAGATGGGTAGGTGTGCTGCCCACTCGGCGTGAAGCGTAGTTCAGCGCTTCTCGGCTTCATGACAGCAAACGTGGCACTGAGGTCACAGGCCTGTCACAAGCGGTGCACGTCATGTGCTGCTGCGGTTGTATTACATTGGAACTGCGGCACATTTACCATCGTGTTTAAACTGACAACTGCCTTCACAGTGACATCATAGACAGTCAGAAACTTCTGAATGAGCTCTGTCACTTGGGAATGCAACGTGCTTACCTTTTCTGTCACCTGTTTGTTTCCCTGTTTGAGGTGCAAAAATATAAGATGAAACTTGCCAAGGTTGACGACGGGGCGTGTTGGTATATCATATTGGAGGTTGGAATGCGCAACATTTTGACGAGACACACAGAAGAGACACACACCACAGAGCGCTACTTGCAATTATCGTTTTATTCCCTTGTCAGTGGAATAAATACAGGAAGATATTCAGGGGGGAGGGCGATAGCGACAAAAAAACAAACAAAAAACAAAAATAGTTTTGACAAATATTGCCATCTACCAATGCCAAGCCGTATTTGTCATGTGATCGTTTTCGCTGCACTCGACATCACAAAAAAACCCCGGATACGAAATTTCCGATTAGCGCTTGAGGAAATCTAATTCCTTTGCACTAAGGGATACTGAGGGCGTGCTCACGCACATAATACCCAAACGTGCAATCTCAGCAGCTTCGATTATCTCCCGCGTTATTGACAGCGAATGCTCCTTCCTAAAGGAGCATTCGCTGTCTTTAGTTCCCGCGGATAAAGAAGGAGGCTTCTTGGTGTTACCTAAGAGAATTGTATTTATCTAAAGGAGGTATTTATCGGGTAACAGCAGATTTGTTGAAGGATGGTGGGCAGATTGTTCTAGGGAAACTGGCCACCCTGTATACGCAATGCCTCATGACCTCGAGCGTACCGGAATCTTGGAAGAACGCTAACATAATCCTAATCCATAAGAAAGGGGACGCCAAAGACTTGAAAAATTATAGACCGATCAGCTTACTGTCCGTTGCCTACAAACTATTCACTAAGGTAATCGCAGATAGAATCAGGAACACCTTAGACTTCTGTCAAGCAAAGGACCAGGCAGGATTCCGTAAAGGCTACTCAACAATAGATCATATTCACACTATCAATCAGGTGATAGAGAAATGTGCGGAATATAACCAACCCTTATATATAGCTTTCATTGATTACGAGAAAGCGTTTGATTCTGTCGAAACCTCAGCAGTCATGGAGGCATTACGGAATCAGGGTGTAGACGAGCCGTATGTAAAAATACTGAAAGATATCTACGGCGGCTTCACAGCCACCGTAGTCCTCCATAAAGAAAGCAACAAAATCCCAATAAAGAAAGGCGTCAGACAGGGAGATACGATCTCTCCAATGCGATTCACCGCGTGTTTACAGGAGCTATTCAGAGACCTGGATTGGGAAGAATTGGGGATAAAAGTTAACGGAGAATACCTTAATAACTTGCGATTCGCTGATGATATTGCCTTGCTTAGTAACTCAGGGGACCAATTGCAATGCATGCTCACTGACCTGGAGAGGCAAAGCAGAAGAGTGGGTTTAAAAATTAATCTGCAGAAAACTAAAGTAATGTTTAACAGTCTCGGAAGAGAACAACAATTTACAATAGGCAGCGAGGCACTGGAAGTAGTAAGGGAATAGATCTACTTAGGGCAGGTAGTGACGGCAGATCCGGATCATGAGACAGAAATAATCAGAAGAACAAAAATGGGTTGGGGTGCGTTTGGCAGGCATTCTCAGATCATGAACAGCAGGTTGCCATTATCCCTCAAGAGGAAAGTGTATAATAGCTGCGTCTTACCAGTACTCACCTACGGGGCAGAAACCTGGAGGCTTACGAAAAGGGTTCTACTCAAATTGAGGACGACGCAACGAGCTATGGAAAGAAGAATGATAGGTGTAACGTTAAGGGATAAGAAAAGAGCAGATTGGGTGAGGGAACAAACACGAGTTAATGACATCTTAGTTGAAATCAAGAAAAAGAAATGGGCATGGGCAGGACATGTAATGAGGAGGGAAGATAGCCGATGGTCATTGAGGGTTACGGACTGGATTCCAAGGGAAGGGAAGCGTAGCAGGGGGCGGCAGAAAGTTAGGTGGGCGGATGAGATTGAAGTTTGCAGGGACGGCATGGCCACAATTAGTACTTGACCGGGGTAGTTGGAGAAATATGAGAGAGGCCTTTGCCCTGCAGTGGGCGTAACCAGGCTGATGATGATGATGATGAAAGCAGCAGAAGCCATCAGAAGGACTTTTGACTGCCGCACCAGTGTCTGCTTGTCTAAAGTAAAAAATGAAGCTAGGAAGTTGTGCGCCAAATGGAAACTGGATAATCTGAATAAGTCTCTTGATAAAAAGAGAAAATTAAGCTTACAAATGTTCTTCACAGCAAAGACACACAAGGTGGACTGCCCGCTTAGGGTAATTGTCACTGCTAAAGACACCTGGCAGTTGCCGGTAGCCTCGTTCCTGCAGAGCAGGTTATAATTACTGGAAGTGGACGACCCCTTTTTAATAAAGAACTTGGAGCAAGCTATTGCGTTCCTATGAGAAAATTCTAACAAGGGATATTTGGCTTACTCTTTTGACGTCAAAGACTCATTTTACTCCATTCCTCACAAAGAGCTCTTGCTGTGCATTCAACGATGTGTTGACAAATACGGAAACGTTGCTTTTCAAAATGATTCACAGATGCATGTTGAAGCGTTTTTAGAGTTGTTGTCCATGTATTTAACATCCACCTACGTGTCTTGGAATGGAGACATTTTCCTTTAAAAACAAGGAATATGTATAGGTTCGTCTATTGCACCGATTCTGAGTGACCTGTTCCTAGCCAACATTGACAGATCCCTAGCCGCACGCCTCATGAATTCACGGGTTGCTCGTGTGTTCAGGTTTGTTGATGATTACTTAGTTTTAGTGGACAACGTTGATAACAACAATCAGTCGCTGTTGACAAACCTTGAAAGTATTTTCAGAGAGGGGCTAGAGCCATTGGTGATCACAAGTGAAGAGCCAGACGGTGGAGCAATTAGGTTTCTTGACTTAAAACTAAGTCTGGGCTTCAGTCATTGTTGTTGGCAATACGAACCGCGTGCAAATAAGTCTCTTTTGCCCTTCGAATCTGTGCATTTCAATATCGTAAAATGAGGCATAGTTAAGTCATGTTACAGAAACGCGTTGCAAAAATCGTGCCATCATAGCATTGCTGACAGCTTTCGAGAGCAAACGCGCAGGCTCACGGAAGCACGTTATCCTTTACAACTATTAGTATCTGTGGTACAATGTTTGTTCAAGGAAATCGGAACCAGGGCACCGTTATCTGGGAAGGAGCCTTGCGGTCCAAGCACACGACAAAAAGTAGTGGTGATGCCGTACATTCATTCGATCGCGCACCGAGTAAAGAAAATTGGTAAAAGATGCGAGGTAAAAGTGGTGTTTTCCGCACCGGAGAAATTGCTGAGCATGTGTGCAAAGGTTAACCCAGGTGCCACACAGAAACGAGGTTGTGAAACACAACACAGAAAGAAGTTCGTCGACTGCACTGAGGGAGTGGTATATTCCATTCCACTTCAGTGCGGCAGAAAGTACATCGGACAGACTGGACGATGTTTAAACGAAAGATTAAAGCAACATGATTATAACGTTTCAAGAACAGTCGCCAAACACCTTGGGATACATTGTAGAGATTGCGGATGTCGGCCATTATTCAAGAATTGTAAGATTGTGAGCAAAGATGGCAGCCAAATAACGCAGGAGATAATCGAAGCTGCTGAGATTGCGCGTTTGGGTATTATGTGCGTGAGCACGCCCTCAGTATCCCTTAGTGCAAAGGAATTAGATTTCCTCAAGCGCTAATCAGAAATTTCATATCCGGGGTTTTTTTGTGATGTCGAGTGCAGCGAAAACGATCACATGACAAATACGGCTTGGCATTGGTAGATGGCAATATTTGTCAAAACTATTTTTGTTTTTTGTTTGTTTTTTTGTCGCTACCGCCCTCCCCCCTGAGTATCTTCCTGTATTTATTCCACTGACAAGGGAATGAAGCGATAGTTGCAAGTAGCGCTCTGTGGTGTGTGTCTCTTCTGTGTGTCTCGTCAAAATGTTGCGCATTCCAACCTCCAAAAATATAAGAGCTATTAATGCTGTTTAGTTCGGTAAACACGTTAAGTTTGAGTTTACGAAGTGAAGCACAAATTCTGCTGGGACAAAATCGCCCTTCATCAGTTCTTCTAAAGCAAGAAAGGTGAAAGTTTGCTTTGCAGGACGGACATATAGTTTGTAGGGGCCATATGCGAATGGCAGTTCATGCAGGGTTTCGTATTCTTATATCACGGAATGCGCAAGAGAAATGGTTTGACTTGAAGGGATATAAAGTACAATGACATAAATATTGATATTCGTGCAACTAAAATCCTTTGGTTCAGTTTACTTGCCCGTACTGGGGCTATTATAATCGAGACCCCCTATCAATGTAATTGAACAATGATTTTTTGACAATACAAATAAACTTGTTCTTGATGAACAAAAAATTCCTACATTGTTCAATGATCTTTGATTAGAAGAGTGGCTTGTATCATGAAAAATAGTAGTTTAAGGATCGTGATGATCATATATATGTATATTTGAATGCAATAATTATTTAGATAATTCTTCGGTCACACACGCAAACCAGCAACATCAATCTTTTACTGCAGTTATAGCTTTACATAAAACATTGCACTGCATCACAGCACTCACAATACATGCAGCTTAGCATAAGGTGCTTTTTCTTTTTTTGGATTACGCTCGGGAGCCAAGTCACAAGGAAGTGCAGGCGAGCAATATATTAGCTTGATGATGCTGTTTGCAATTTGGATTTTGTGCTGCTCACAACTGATGACTCCTGAATGCTTGAGCTGGCGAAAAGAAAAAAAAAAGAAGAAATGCCAGTGGCAGGGCATCTGCCAGTCGTTTTGTTGTAAACCGTGGCCGCTGCACTACAAGTTGAATTTTTCACTCACAGAATTATTTCGTCGCCTGTCACTGAACAGGTTCATTTCTTCACTCTACAAATACTCATTCTCAACCTGTGGAACGCGTGACATTTTCATTCGCATCCTATTTACTTGAAGTGTGTGCAAGTGTGGCTCTCTGGCCCTTCAGGATTATTTCAACGGTCAACAATCCCGTCGGAGCCTTTCTTGTACTTTTTCTATGAATTTGATTCACTATGTAAGCTGAAGCCTCAGGTAGCATCAAAGCGACAGTGTCTCTCATTAGCTGCACGTAGGCCATCGGAATCTGCACAATCTTCCTGCCAGTCGCATGCCCGATGACACACGCTCCTTGAAGTTCAGTTAAGTGGAAAGTTGGGCTAGTTGGTGAGTGATCATCATACCTTGCCGGTGAAGCAGCGCACTGACACAGACACAGTGAAGACAAACAGGAAAAGACGACACTCGCTGCACTCGCAACTATTTTATTTCAGAACACATACTTCAAATTTATATACCTGCGCACCCTCAGGCGTCAAAGAAAATCAAGGCAAGATTAAAGGCATTTTTTAAAAATCATTTGCCCGCGCATGCTCGGGCGTCAAAGATATGGCACCTATCTATCATGGTGTGCATTCCTATCGTAATTTGTTGCAACCCTAACAACCATTTTTATTAAACAATTTTTTTCTTCTTTTTAGTGTACTTCCAGAAAGGCAACCTCACCATTGCTTAGATGTACAGATGGCTGACTGATACAACCCTCTCCCCTCTCGTGGATATGAAAGGCTTAGATTATTTCCCTAGTTAGCTGATCCTTATGGTGTGATAAAACTGTGGTATTATTGTAAAGCAGTCAGCACCCATGTTGTGAGCAGTGCCCCTTAATGTGGGAATGAATGTTTCCCCCCAATGACCTTTTGTGCTCCAAACTCTAGTGTTTACACACCGACCCGTTTGGCCGATGTATACTTTTCCACACGATATGGACAAACAGTAGACAACAGATGACCTGCACTCGGCAAGTTTTTCTTTATGCTTGACTGTGCACTTACGACCATTTACTTTTACTTTTGTTGAAACGCTACGATCCAGTCCGGCACCTATTTTTCCGAGTTCGTTAGGCGCTGAAAAAACTACTCGTAGACCATATCTGCCACCTACATTTTTTAAGGTATGCGCAATTTTGTGTGCATATGGTAGTGACACAATTTTTTTGCTGTCAATCTCTTTTCTGTTGCGCTCTTTCTGATAGCCATTGCGCACATAATGAATCAACTTATAAGCTGATGTACAGAGTACATGTTTTTCATATCCTGCATTCTTTAGTCTGATAACCTGTTGGCTGAAAGTTTCTTTTATTTTTTCCGGGCAAGACTTAGTTAAGGCCACCCTCAAGCACGAGAAAGCTATGCCACTTTTTACAATTTTAGAGTGTCCCGAATTATAGCTAAGCAAGGGTTTTTCTGATCGTGGATTGTATGACCAGCAAACGTGGTCCGGTGTGGAAGTTAACGCCAAATCTAAAAACTGTAGCTTGCCATTCTTCGGCAACTCAACAGTGAAAGCCAGTCCTTGGCTGTTGTCCTTGAACACTTTTAAGACTTCATTCACTCTTACGTCCAAAACACCATGTTCGACTATAACCAAAAAATCGTCCACAAAGCGAAACACTTTTACCACTAGGTCTTTAAGGTTTGCATCTATCGCTTTGTCTATGCTACCTAAGAAAATTGTACTAAGTGCCGGAGCTACTTTTGAGCCTATACATATACCAGACTTTTGTCTGTACATAACATTGTTCCACATTACAAAGGTGGACTCAAGGTAAAAGGTTAATAGTTCAAGAAATGTATTAACTGATACGCCACATCTGCTGACAAATTCCATCTCGTCGTCGTCTTCCGTTACACAATGCCTAACACTCGATAATAAGGGACCATGCGGAATATTGTAATACAGATCCTGTACAGCTATGCTGAAGACTTCACATCGTCCAGGGTTAGACGTGCTTAAGTACGTTACTAACGTTTCAGAGTTTGGTAAAACGAACGGATCGGTAACTATCAAGCCATTAAGGTGGTTTTGAAGAAATGAAGAGACAACCAACTGCTACGAGTCCCTTTCTGATACTATGGTTCTGAACGGAACGTCAATCTTATGTGTTTTTGCCACGAAAAACAATTCGAGGTGTAGGTTGCATGAGCGCTTAACTGCTGAAGCAAGTCGCTCAAAATTGTTGCTTGCCAGTAATGTGACTGCTTTATCCCTCACCTTTTTAGCTTTTACGTCGACACGTACGAAATTCTTTCTGACCACTGTCATCGCTTTCTCATGTCTCTCGGAAAGTTCTGGGTCTCAGTGCATCGAAACCAACGATATTTTCACCTGTGGCTTGCATGTTTGTAGCTGAACTTAAATTCAGCGTAAAGCAAGTGGTGCCCCTCCGGCTTGTTTTCTTCAGTGGAGGAACACTTTCACTCTGTCCCCGAGCCTCACAAGCTTGGTGTCCCTTGAAACCCTTGAAAACCCTTGAATTTGAAAAGATCGTTTTCAAGGCCTTGAAAGTCCTGGAATTTTTGCAGATCCTTGAAAATCCTTGAATTTCCCAAATTCTTGCTTTTAATAAAATTCCAGTGATTGTATTTGAGAAAATTTCAATCCTCCTGAATTCCCGCTGCGATTTTGTTAAAAATATGGGGTAAGTTTCGTACAAAGTCAAGTAAGCACATGCCTATCGGATGCACGTGAATGTCTGGCCACAATGACACTAGCTTGCCCACAATTTCTTCTCGCCCATTTCCTGTGCTACTTTCCAGTTGAGCAGAGAAATGGTGGCCACTGTGTGTGCAGTTTGCGCGGTCAGTGCCTCCTGTGGCGTGGTCGAATGGGGACATTTTGTGCGTGTGTGGTTGTATCGTCACTTTTTGTGCACGTGTAACACTTATGCATGCGTGTGCGGTTCCATCATGCCATTTTGTGTGCGTGTAGTGCGCATCTGTGTATGTGCGGTTGTATCACGAGATTTAGTGCACATGTAGCACTTGGGTGTGCGTGTACAGCGCTATCATGACATTTTGTGCACCTGCAGTGTTGTGTGCACCAGTGAACGTGCATGCCAACAATGCCCGGAAAATGCAAATTTCAGTGGTCGTGGCTGAACAACGGCAACTATCAAGAGTGGCTTGCACCGTACATGTCAAATCGGCACGAGGTAAAATGCAAAGTTGGCTGTAAGTGTTTTGACTTCACTGCCATGGGAGGGAGTCGGCACTAAAAAGCCACCTAAGAAGTGCAAAGCATAGAGAGCACATGCAAGCCACCGGGAGTAGCTGCATGATAAGGAGCTTCCTGACGATCTCTAAATGTCAAGCGAATGAACCACAGCCAGGGCCATCGCAGTCGTCAAACTTGATGGATGCATTCAAGAAGCATGAACTTGTGATTGACGCAGAAATTTTTGTGGACATTGAAGGTTATAACATCGCACTATTCATCTCATTCGTCGTCACAGGTGAATGAATTATTTCAGAGGATGTTTCCAGATAGTGAGGTAGCACAATCTTTCACATTCGGAGAGCAGAAGTGCTCGTATATCGCATGCCATGGTTTGAGGCCATTCTTCTTTCCTCTCTGTGGCCTATGTCTCTGTCTCAGCCTCTGTCTACCCCCGAACATCTGTCTATTTAGATTTCTAACAGAGAATGTGGTCCTTGAAAATCCACATACAGAGCCTTAAAATCCTTGAATACCCTTGAATTTTTGTCATATACACCAGCATGAAACCTGGAACATCACCTGCAGTCTTCAATTAGCTCCTTAAAGGTCTAAAGAAATTACAAAAGCTCAGAAAACTATCCTGACTGTGAGCGCAGCACACCATGCCAGCAGCATGTCAACAGACGATATGAATGGCCGCTTTTGAAAATTACTCATTGCAGCAAGAAGCATCACCCTTTCATATATGCTCTCAACATAACCATATTCTTTCAGGTCTTTTCTGCGAAAACCAATTATTTCAAATATAACAGGTGCACAATAACAGAACACTATGTAACAGACAATGCGCGCTTCGCGACAGACCTCTGACTGTTGTGCTATTTCTGCTGTAATGATGCGGAGAAGCAGTGAACTACGCCGGTTGGCACACCTACCCATATAGCCACCGTAGTGAGCATGGACATGCTACACCATGTTAGCGAGAACAACGTCTATACCATATTTACTCACATAATGATGGCACTCTTTTGTAAAAAAAAATTGACGCAAATTCAGGGCTGCGATCATTACGCGGTTAAATTGTCTTCGAAAAGAAAAAACTTTTTTCATACGGTTATGTTATGTGTTATGTGTGACATGTTGGAATCGGTGTGGTGTAAAATCATGTTTTCTGGCATATCGTATCTCATAGGAGTCGTCTATAGGCCGCCAACTACTTCACCCGATTTTCTAGATATGTTAAATACGTTTCTTTGCTCACATGTAAACAGGAACACCAGGCTAATAATGACTGGTGATTTTAACTTGCCACATATCGATTGGATATCGCATTTTTTCATAACTTGAGGCAAATAGTGAAGGAAAACACACGTATAACGTCCAAATCGCAGTCATTGCTTGACTTGGTGTTCCTTTCCCATAAAGTAGGCGATTATGAAATGGCAGTCACCGATGGTATATCCGATCACAAAATCATTTTGCTGAATGTGCTTACTTCTACACCACCACCTACAAAACCTACTGTACGTGTTGAAATCAAAGACTATGCTAAGGCCGATGATACGTCTATTCTAGATTATTTAGAAAAGTGTTTCAACGAATTTGAAAATGTCTCCGAGATCGAAACAGTTGAAGATTTGTGGCAGCGCTTTCAAGCTATTATTAAAGTCTGCATAGATAAGTTTGTTCCGACCCGACTCAAGAAAACGAAGCGGAGTAACCCATGGATAACTAGGGATATTGTTCACGCGAAACGGAAATTAAAAAGGCTGCGCAAAGGAAAAGCAGATCCTAGGGAAATACATGCAGTACGTCAGAGAATAAAGGCTTTGCTACTCAGTTCGAAGCAAACATTTTTTAATCGCACTTTAAGTGATTTTCTTAAGACTTCCCCAGAAAAATTCTGGCGTTATTTAGACCGCAGAAACGAAAAAATAAAGCAAATGACGGTAGGAAATCGTGTAGTAGAAGAAAAAGGTGTTATCGCTGATGGATTAAATAAATATTTCCAATCAGTATTCACGCGCAGTGATCGACCATTTCCAGTAGATGATGGGGAATCTTTCAGCGAAAGTTCCATGGATGCTATCAACTTTACTCAGAGGGGCGTATTCCAGCAGTTGCTACAGTTAGATGACAAGAAGGCTTCTGGGCCAGACGGAATACCTACTGGCTTTTTGAAAAGGTATGCCGAGTGGATATCATTTTATTTGGTAATTATTTTTCAGAAATCACTAAGCACCCATTCCGTGCCACAGGACTGGCGTTGTGCAGTAGTTATCCCCATATTTAAAAGTGGCAATCGTACTCTAATGAATAACTACCGTCCTGTATCCCTTACGTCAGTTTGCTGCAAGGTTATGGAACACGTCATAGCAAAACATATAATTACCTTCCTGGAATCAAATGGCCTCCTTTGTGCATGCCAGCATGGGTTCCGACGGGGACTTTCCACAGTGACACAGCTCATTGAGACATTACACGATTTTTACAAAGCTATGGACAACCGTGAACAAATGGATGTTATATGCGTTGATTTTGCCAAAGCCTTTGATAAGGTTCCCCATCGTAAATTACTTTTTAAACTGTACAAAGCAGGTATAAATGGCGACGCTCTAAAATGGATTGAAAATTATTTAACTAACCGCAAGCAGGCAGTTCGCGTTGATGGTTCCGAGTCTGGTTTTGTAGATGTATATTCAGGAGTACCACAGGGGTCCGTGTTAGGGCCAACACTTTTTCTGCTTTACATCAATGATGTAGCAACCGCTTTAAATAGTTCTGCTAAGATAAAACTCTTTGCAGATGACTGCTTGATTTTTGCGCCGGTATCTTGTTTAGAGGATCAGATTAAGCTCAACCGAAACCTTCAGGCGTTTGGGAGTTGGTGTGACAAGTGGGAAATGCGAATCAATTTTGATAAGACCACATACACGCATTTCACTGCAAAAAAGAATATTTTTACTTTTCAGTACGATATTCTAGGCTACAATCTAGTTAATGTTCCTTGTTTCAAATATCTTGGTGTCTCTATTTCGCATGATTTAAAATGGCACAATCAAGTAGAAAGTGTGTGCTCTGCGGCACAGAAGAAATTGGGTTTTTTAAGAGCAAAACTGGGGAGGGCAACAAAAGATGTTAAACTGCTGGCTTACAGATCTCTTATTCGACCATCCCTAGAATATGCGTTAGTAGCATGGGCGCCCCATCAAAAGATAATGTGGGCCAAAATAGAGAAGGTGCAATGCCGGGCGGCGCGCTTTATTTGCTCGAAATATAGAAGGACAGACTCCGTTTCGGCGATGTTAAAGTCTTGCGGTCTTGAACTGTTAGAAGATCGGTGCAAGAAGCAGAGAGTAAAAACGTTATTTCAAATAATTCATGGCGAACTAAAAATTAATAAAGAGTTGTATTTAAAATCTCCAGGCAGACTGAACTCCCGCTTAAGTCATAGTGAAGCTATTAAACCGTACTTGTCCCGAACCAATGCCTTTCGTTGTTCGTTCTTCCCAGATTCAATAGAGCTTTGGAACAAGCTGCCTGCAGAAATTGTTCGCAGTTCTGATACTGCATTGTTTACAAATGCAATCAATGTTCTTTACTAAAACTGTACCATGTGGATATTGTAAAGTGTTTTTCTTTTCTTGTTTTCTCTTTTTCCTTTTTTCTGTTTGTGTGCATGCGGCAGCTGGTTGAACATTTGAATACATGCCTTACAGTCTGTATATAGTATCTTGTACTGTATCCGTAGGACACTGTAGTGTATGTGCATATTTCTTTTGTATCTGGCTGTTTTGTATGAACGTATATGTAACATCCCTCCCTGTTATGACCCTCAACTGAGGGTTGACAGTATTTCTAAATAAAATAAATAAAATAAATTTGCTGCAGGATGACAGCAGTTCAACAAACAGGTGACTGCCGCTGTAACAGTGCAGGACACGAAAACAAAAATCGTGGCCAGCGGTGCAAGCCTAACGCGCGAAATGAAATATTTTTCTTCTCGGCAGTACATTATGTGCATTGAAACAGTTTCTTCCGTATCAGTAATGAATAATATTGTTAATATCAGCAAGTTTGCAGCAATAACATAGCCATGTCCACTTTGAGGGGACCAAAACTGAGATGGGTGCGCATAGCTGCCAGTGGCTTACAAACACGGCGGGCATGCCGCGAAAACTGCGGCATTTCTCTTCACTACTATCCTAATGCGGCACTTTTCCGTTAAGGGTTGGTGAATATCTTAGCTGTGTTACAAGCCTTGGCATACGAATGGGTACACTTCTAACGCATCAGCGTAAACATGGCTACTATCGTTGCTGCTCCTGGTTTGTTGCGTGCCCACGAGTGCAGAATAGAAGAACCGAAAGGCGCCTTTTTTGTTGTTGTTGACCACAACCATTATAAAGCGTATAAATAATAAAGCCTAGGCAAATTTGGTTGTAGTTTTTTTTTTTTTTCATGGAAGTATGTAAAGTGATACAAGAATGAAATGGGGCATCTGCTTAAGAATGTTTTGTGCGTGCAGACCGCCCGGTATGTCTTGAAGAGTCGTTCGTGTAGCATTCGACAGCATTCGAAAGATGGTAAGCATGATCATTATTAGCTAGACTGGGCACACGACATATCCCTGCGGCAAGTTCGGGGTGCAATCATTACACGGGAAAGAAAAAATTGAATTTTTACGACAAAATTCAGGGATGCGATCATTATGCGAGTGTGATCATTATGCAAGTAAATACGGTAGTTCAACGCTCTGCAAAGCCAACATAACCGGATGCGGCCAAACCGGTGCGACGTGCCTGACATCGAGATGGCTCTTGCTTCATACGAGCGTTCATCACACCGACTGGGCTGATCCACAATCAGGGTGTCTACCGACCGGGAAAACCGGGAATTCTCAGGGATTTTGAATAATCTGGAAAAGCTCTGGGAAAACTAAGGGAATTTGTGCTTCAATTAGGGAAAATTAGCTGTCATTTTATTGAAAGGGAACGAAAGTCGCCCTACTGCTGGCTCGAGTAAGAGAAAGGAATCATAACGAATTGTCTTTGATGCCCTGTCGTCGGCTGAAACAGTTGCCAGTGTACATTCAACGACAGATTTTCCGGACACTTGATTTTTGGGAAATGCCCGATAATGCGAATGATTTCGCGGCACCACCACGTGCCCTATAGAGTCAATGCATAAGAAGGTCTGTAATTTGAGGCGCAAGAAGCCTTTGCTGTCCAATTTTCTGGACTTTTTGCCACGACCACAGGTCCGAAACGGCATTATTCAAAGCCAACTCCGCCGTTTCGATTATCTCGCCTCCTGAAACCAGCACACTCGTATGCAGATCCGCTGGCAGCCGTAAGCACCGCCGCGGCAACGTTAGGCTTAGCTGCTTCGGCGTTTGCTATTAACGTTCTTGCCGTTCGGTGCCGTGTTTTTCATTGAAAGAATTCGCCACTGTCACTAATGGCACTGACTCTGCCCCTGTAATCCTCGCGATTGGCTTCGAAGCTTAGCATGGTGCATTGCATAATGTCGGTTCCCAAAAGGCAGCTTCGCCTCAGCACCGTGATGTTACATGGTGAAGCGTATGTGAAGTATTTCGGTGAAGCTTAACAAGCTTGGGATGAGGCCAATTGTCACGGGACACACACAGTACGTATTCCATAATTATACATGCGTACACCTACCGTCTCCTCCTGTCACAGTTCAAGCACTGATGTGCCTAATAAGTGTACTGCCAGGCCTTCAGAGCTTTTTTGGACATGCCTGTGAGGATTTGAGCCTTTAAGGGCAGTAAAAGACATGCATTCTTTTTTGGACTGCCCGATTTGATTTTTCAGACGTTTTCGTGGCCCTTAGGGAGTACAAAAAGTCAGATGTTCACTGTACAACTGGCCAAGAGGATGCTTCAAATGGTCTGTGCAGCGAACGAACGACGGAATGAGGACAAGAACCGAAATGACAGTGGCATTGAGGAATGATCGGGAAAGGAACTGTGCCATCTCTTCTTTGACGGGGCTTGAACTCAAAACGCAAAGTGTTGGCTGATGCAAAGATGCAGGTGACCCTCATCCAAACCAAAATTATGTCTTGAAAGCAGTGAAACACAAAAGGGAGGCATTGTGCGTGGGCTAAGAGTATCTAGGGACAGTTGATGTTGACTTTTCAACCGCTGAGAGACTCGCTTGTGCCAAAGTTTGGGCCTAATACCAGTGATCTTACTATCACTTGATAGAAATCGCTCATTTTCGAAAATATTTGCTTCTGTATGCATCTCTTTTTATTCCGATTTGAAAATGTTCGACTCGATATACAATGGGCTTTATCATTTTTCTTTTTCAAGGATATCTTATTTCCTGTGCATTTTACTATCCCTTACCTTCAGTTGTCTGTTTTGAATAAAATAAACACTACTTACTATTCAAACTGGGTTAAGTTGGGTTTCTTTTTTTAATGCTTACTTAAGAGTGACAGCATCGGGTGGCATGGCGTCATCTAGTCTTGACATAAATTTTTTTTATTTATTTATACAAGTACCTGCAGCACCACAAGGCTATTATTGCAGAGGGGGGACAATTGAAGGAAAATGAACATGTGACAAAAACTTAAAACAGCTAAGCACAGGTGGTAAAAGTAACAAAATACATAACATCGATGAGTGATCTCGACGGCAAAATGGTCTTTAGTGAAACTGCGGTGCAAAATTGCAACACAGAAATGGAAAGGGTAGACTATCGCATGAAGCGCAATGCCAGCGAAATGATATAAAGAAAACGGGATGATATTATACTATGGGAGACTGCGTGACAATAAAGACAGAACTGTGAACACGTTTTACATTCTGACCAATGCTCTTTGGAAGCCTATTCCAGTGTGCGGAAGCATGCGAAAAAAATGAATTACGGTAGACATCAGCACGACAGCGTATTTCAAGAACTTTCAGCTCGTGATCACATCGTTTAGAGATGAAGTGGGGAGGGAAAATGTACAAATTCTTATTTATTCCTGTGAGGTCAGAGTAAATTCGGCAAAAAAGTTCTAATTTTGCAGTTAATCGGTGGTGTGCTAATGTTTTCCAACCAAGGTCCTGTTTAACTAATGTAATACTGCTACGGAAGTTATAATTACCAGAAACAAATCTTGCAGCGTGGTTATGGACGCGTTCAAGCTTTTCTATAAGTTTAGAGCTTTGAGGGTCCCATACCACCTGGCAAGTGTATTCGAGTACCAGACGAACGTTTGTTATGTGAAACAGTTCTTTTACTTTCTGGGGGGCTTTATAAAAATTACGTCTAACAAGGTTTAGCATACGAGATGATATTAAGTTTAAGTATTCAATGTGTCTGTTCCATGTTAAATTGTCAGCAAAATAGACCCCGAGGTATTTGTTGTGTTGGAGCTTTTCAAGAAGTAGTCTGTCCAATTTATACACTGATCCCACAGGAAAGCGTTTACGGGTGAATGACACAAGTTGACATTTAGCACTGTTCAAAGACATGCCTGCCCCACTTAATGCACCAAGCATTAATTTTATTTAGACCACTCTGCAAACTACTAACATCGCAATCATTTTCTACATTCCTGTATATGGCACAATCATCAGCATATAGCCTCACTTTGCATTCTAGATTTTGGACAATGTCATTTATAAGGACTAAAAATAAAGGCCCCAAGACAGACCCTTGGGGCACGCCAGAGGTTACGTTGACAGGTGTTGATTTAGTGCAGTTTATTAAAGCATTCTGTGTTCATCCAGACAAGTAATTTCCAATCCAATGTACTATTGCAGGGTGTATACCGAGACAAAATAATTTATGTAAAAGCAGTGCATGAGAAACGTGTCAAAAGCTTTCCAGAAATGAAAAAGTATGCAGTATACCTGAAATCCAAAGTCAAAAAAGTAAAAGAGATCATGGGAAAACTCTACCAGTTGAGTCGTACATGACAAGCCCGGCCTGAATCCATGTTGAACATTCGAAAAGAAATTATTGTTTTGAAGGCGTTTCATCACAGCACTGTATATAATGTGTTCTATTGTTTTGCAACATACACATGTTAGAGAAATAGGCCTGTAGTTTTCTAGTACACTTTTGGGACCGTTTTTATGAATAGGAACGACGTGGGCTACCTTCCACTCTGCAGGTAATGATATGGTATTTAATGATTTATTAAACAGAGCTACTAAAGAATGCGCAATTTCATGTGAGCAGGATTTTAATACCTGTGACGGAATGCCAGCAGGACCGCCAGCAGATTTGTTGTTCAGATTGAAAATAAGCTTGAGAACACCGTTATATGTGACAGTAACCATAGGCATATTCTCGTAGACTATTTCTTGTATTTCAGGCAGTTCACCAGTGTACGTCTCGGAAAAAACACTTTTAAAATAGGAATTCAGACAGCCAGCCTTCTCATAATCATGAGGCACTGTTTTCTCGCCAACTGATAAACTAGGGACAGTGGTGCCAACTTTACCATTTCTTTTAACAAATTTCCAAAATTCTTTAGGATTATCCCTCAACTTTGCATCAAGCGATAAAATATAAGTTTGTTTATTTACCTTTATTTCATACTTAATTTTGTACTTCACGGGATTCATTTCATGGAAAACTGACTGATTGCGAGTCTTTAAATACGAAGCATACAGGCGGCGTTTTTTGTTAATTGGCGAGCGAATTTTCTTATCTACTTAAAATTTATCTGTCCGGCGCCTAGTTGTCAAAAGTTTGGAAGGTATGTATTTTTCAATGAAAGCTTTATCTCTAAAAAGAATCCAAGCTTCATCTATGTCCACTGACTGGCTGACCTCATCAAAAATAGGGAAGAAATTTGAAAGCTCTTGTGATAAAGACATTTAATCCCCTTAGTCGTAGAGAAAAACCTTTCTAGGATATTTATGGGCTGGTCTAACTGAAGTGGCACTAGACGTGACAACAACGCAATCGTGATCACTGATACCAGGGATGACAGCTAAATTTTGGATCAATGACTCGGAGCTAGCAAAAAACAAATCCAAAATGCTGGCAGAAAAATGATCTCGTCGCGTGCATTCGGAGACAAATTGGGTTAAGTCATTAGTTATAATAAACTCTGAAAAAGCAAGAGATGGGGCAGTGGATTGTGTGAACACAGGTTTGCCATTTTCCCAGTCAACAGTAGGCATCCCAAGTATATACTCAATATTTACGGTAGTTAAAAAGTTTGATAGCTCGGTAAATGATTTGGATTACAAGAACTAGGAGACCGGTAAAAAGACTCAACAGCAAGGTAATTGCCATTGCTTATTCTAACCATGCACCATATGGATTCAGAATGATCTAAGGCGGGATGCTAGCCTTGAATGGTCAACTTTTGAAGCGCTCAACCAATTTTTATGAAATTTTCAGGGGTAGTTGATCTTGTTGTCATTAGAACATCTTCGAAATATCAGGAGGAGAACACCACAAGCGCTTGCCGAGGTCAGACGTGCCTAAACACCGCTCCACGGCACGTACTTCGGCCCCAACCGCCGCCCCCAGCCGGGGGCCCCCGAGGCACCGCGAGCGGCACGGCTCGCCTCGAAACCCCGGTGACTCCGGCTTCCCAGCTCCGGCGAGACGCTCGGCCGCCGCGACGGCGAAAACTGCCGGCCGCTGCTATCTCGAGTGCGCACGACTACACCAACGCTTTCATACAGCATGGAGGTTCAGGTGCAAGGTACCGACATGGACCCGAGCCAGTATGACCCTCGGGACTGGACCCAAGTCCTGAGAACACAGGCGAATCACCGGAAAACCAGAAAAGCGACCCAAGATCCAAGCGCCGATCCTACCGGTCTGGAATCGCAGAGTCAGCCGCGGGAAACGCGGGATACCGCCACAACTCCCGCACCACACAGCTCCTCGACGCAGCTACGCGTGCTCCGTACAGCTGCACAAAAGATCAAGCAGCTGCCGGCTCTTCCGCCAGACGAATATAAAGTCGTCTTCCGCTCCCAGGGAGGCCTTGACCTGACGATGCTCCAGCCACGCTACCTCCTCACCGCTCTCATGCAGGCCGCTGCACTTACCGACCCCTCCACGCTGACACTTCGAATTCACCCGGTCAATAACACTTGCATAGTGTCTGCGGCGAATCAAGATGACGCTCTCAAGCTTGTGCAACTCCAGCACATCATCTACGACCAACGTGAGTATGCCATGGCGGCATATATCGCACCCCCTGATGGCTCAGTTAGGGGAGTTATCACGAATGCCTACTGGAAAGAATCGCCGCAAGAGCTTCTAGCAGACCTGATCGCCCGCAACCCCTACGCTACTATACTAGATGCTCGACGGATGGGTCTTACACGCTCGATACTTATCACCTTCGGTCAAGCCATCGTCCCCCGAAAAATTGTTTATGGCGGAGGACTGCATATGTGCACGCCTTACACACCAAGGATCGAGACCTGTAGCAACTGCCGGACCATAGGCCACCGCACAGATGTTTGTATCCAACCTAGGACACACAAGTGCCCCAGATGCGGCGAGTCACACCCGAAGGAACCAAATCCAACATGCACTCCCGTTTGCATCATCTGCCAAGGCCCGCACTTGTCCGGAACCCGGGAATGCGAGCACCGCCACCTCCACAGGACAACGAAGCCTACCCCCGAACGCGAAGCACGATCCCGGCGACAAGACGACCACAACTCACCGCGCAGTTCAGGATTCCAACGCTCGGAACCATCTGCCGGCCAACAAACAGGGCGCTCTAAGAGCTCGGACCGACCGACATGGGCGGACAAGCTGAAGACGCCCAACGTGAACAAAAAACTGGCAAGCAACACCCCGCATACCCCGGACCCCCGCGACCAGGAGCTTCGGGCTCTGCGTGTGGAGGTAAGCCGCCTCACCACACTTTTAACACAGAACCCCGTTCCCCCCTCCACACCCCAGCATCCCTCCCCAGAGCGCACCCTCCCACCCACTGCAGAATCACCCACCGCACCTGCCATACCCGCTTCACCCCCCCATAAAAAGAAACGCACATCGGACTCGCATGCCGATTATCAGGCTGATCTTAAAGACTTGGAATCCAAATTTGACGCCAAATTGGTAGCTCTGGAGACGCGCCTCGAAACCAAGTTCACAACACTCGCCGAACAGCTATCTTCTCGCCTTGAGCAACAGATGGACACACTTTTCACACGCTTAAGCCTAACTCTCGAACGTACTTTTGCACAATTTGAGACGTGCCTTCAGAGGCTAGAGACAAACACCAGCTCTTCACAGGAGGTTTCCCCTTCCTCCATCCTACACCTACCTACTCCTCCTATTCCACTACCACCACGAGAACCTATCCTCGCCCCACCCACGCTCCAATATGGCGGGCCGGGATAATTCTACCCACCTATCACTAATTCAATGGAACTGCCGCGGCTTTCGGGGCAAGCGCGCGCCGCTGCAGCTCTTAATACCTACCCTCCCTGCCATACCTAAGATCCTTTTGTTGCAGGACACACAACACCAAGCCAAACTTCCCAGTTACCACGCAGTACACTCAGACACCACCGCCAACCCTCGGGTATCCACACTGATACATCGCACTATTACCTACCAAGAACACACAATCACCTCCACCACTCCGTGTGTCCTCATTGAAATCATCCCCACGAAACGTAATACACCTCCGATCTTTATTGCCAACATATACCACACCCCGCGCCAAGCTATGACCACTCTCGATACTCTACTCCATAAAATTCATAGCATCGCGGGCCAAAATCCCCTACTCATAGGAGGCGACCTTAACTCTCAGCATACAGACTGGGGTTATCGGTACACCACAGCACGGGGTCGCAGGCTTTGGACTACTGTCCAAGACCTGCGCCTTACTACACATAACAACTTTCACACACCAACCCGAATTGGCAACAGTGTAACCATGGATACTAGTCCGGACCTTACACTTAGCCGTTGCCTCAAAGGTATCTCGTGGTCACGAACGCAACACACACTCGGAAGCGACCATTACATGATAGCCATCCAAATCCCTCACACACAACACAGCCCTCGACTCCTCACCCACAATCTTATCAAATGGGATGCAATCCGGTCCGCACGACAAGAACACCCAGACACCCCGATACAAGACATTGATCAGTGGGTCGCATCTCTCCTAAACGATATAACCGCACACACACAACACATTACCACGTCACCCGACACCCCAACACTAGACACGCGCCTAGCCCACCTCTGGGAGGCACACCACAGCATCCTAGAGAGATGGAAAAGCCAAAAACATAACAGAAAGCTAAAACGAAGACTGGCCACGCTACAGACACAAATCGCTGCACACGCAGAGGAGCTGTGCCGTTCCAACTGGGGTCAGGTGTGCAACAGTATATCTGGCAACCTCTCTACCAAGAACGCATGGCAACTCCTACGGCATCTTGTTGACCCCACACACTCGCGCACAGCATCACAACATCACATCACACGCCTCATCCACAACTCCACGCTCTCCCCCGACACCCTTCTGGACCAACTCCGGACAGAACACACGGCACCCGGCACCTCCCCCCCTCTACCACCCTACACAGGAGCCGCGAATGAGGCCCTTGACACCGATATTTCGGAACAAGAGGTCCGCATGGCCCTGCAAAACATCCGCACAAGCTCTGCACCGGGAAAGGACAGAATAACAAACTCTATGCTCCGTAACCTGGACGATCAATCTATCAGACAGATTACAGAATATTTTAATCAATGCTGGAGAGAGGGCACCCTGCCACAGTCCTGGCGCCATGCCAAAATTATCTTCATCGCGAAACAGAACAAACCCCACACCATATCAAACCTCCGCCCCATATCACTAACATCATGTCTCGGGAAGCTTCTGGAGCATGTTGCTTTGAACAGACTCAATCAGCATATGCACGACCACAACCTATATCCACACAGCATGGTGGGCTTCCGCCCAGGTCTCTCCGCCCAAGATGCAATGCTTCAATTGACGCACGACATCTTTGACCCTCTCATCCCCGCTCATACTAAAGCCGTCTTGGCCCTGGACTTGTCCAAGGCCTTTGATCGCGTAGAACACCAAGCGATCATGGCGGCTCTCTCCCCCCTCGATGTAGGCGTCCGCATGTACGCGTACATACAAGCGTTCCTCTCGGGACGCACGGCCGAGGTTCATATGGGCTCCCATGCGTCCCCTCCGTACACCCTCAGCGGAGTGGGTACTCCGCAAGGTTCTGTCCTTTCCCCTTTTCTCTTCAATTCCACACTCATTCCCTTAGCCCATGCTCTTCAAGATATCCCTCACCTTCACCACACCCTCTATGCAGATGACATCACTCTGTGGACCACCCACGGCAGTGATGGTGACATAGAGGAAACCTTACAAACCGCTGCAAACATCACACAACAGCACGCACAAAGCATTGGTCTATCCTGTTCCCCGGAAAAGTCTCAGATAATTTTCATGCGTCCCTCACCACGTACTCTTCCCACAGCCCCAATCACCGTTACTCTGGCCGGACACTCCATCCCGGAGTCGACACACTGCGGATCTTGGGCCTACACATCCAGAGCAACGGCCGGAACACTTTCACTATCCGGAAACTCAAGCGGGTGACGGAAGCGCTGTCGCACCTCATCCGAAGAGTTTCCGGCAAACACTATGGCATGAAGGAGCGCGATTTGTGTCGTCTCATTCATGCCTTCATACTTAGCCGTTTCCTCTACACAATACCATATCTTCGACTTAGACAAGAAGAAATCGCCACCCTAGATGCTATGCTTCGCAAAGCCTACAAGGTGGCCCTACACCTCCCCCCTAACACGCAAACCACCAAACTTCTCCAGCTTGGGCTCCACAACACCACACACGAACTCATAGAGGCCCACAGGCAAGCACAATACACTCGTTTAGCTCAATCTATCACAGGACGTTACATACTAGACGCTCTCCGAATTCACATACCAGCAGCCGACCCCACACTCCTATCAGTTCCCCGCCCCATACACACTCAGCTCACAGCAAAACCTCTCCCTCGGAACACCCACGCCACCTATCATTCGGCCCGCCGCAAAGCCCGCGCAAAGGCTCTACACAAATACTACGGTAACGAAGCTGACGCCGTATGGGTGGATGCGGCCTGCACTGGCGACGACGCGGTAGCTGTAGCCGTCGACAATACTCTCCAACCCATCGCAACTCTCCACCTTCCTGGCGCATCCACCCCGGAATCCTCGGAAGAAGCGGCGATCGCGCTTGCCCTTACACACACTAATGCTCGGTACGTCCTTTCCGACTCAAAAACCGCACTCCTAAATTTTGCACGAGGACGAGTCCACGAGACCGCCTTTCGCATTCTCAGCTCGCCCTCCGCAAACCCGCCCCGCCAGGTGGAACTGATCTGGGTGCCTGCGCACTCTGGGAACCCCGGCAACGAAGCCGCCAATGACCACGCCCGAGGTCTCATCAACCAGGCGGCGGCGGAATCGGAGTCGAGCTCTTCCCGGGAGCGCATGCACTCTTTCAGCGAGCTGACCCAGGCATATCGCGCCGAACATCAGCTATACCCCCCGCCCCACCAATCCCTTGGCAACTATCACCAAATACTATGGCGCCGCCTCCAGACCCGCACCCTTCCCTCCCCCTATTTCCTCTCCCGCATCCGCCCGGGAGCATACACCCCCTCGTGTGCTCAATGCACTCACCCCCATGCTACGCTTACCCACATTCTCCTTGAATGCCCGGCGGACCCTCCCCCGCGGGGCCCGGAGCTCCTGACTACATGGGAGGAATGGGAGACCCTTCTGCGCTCGACGGACCCGGCCAGGCAGAAGATCGCCACTGACCGGGCCGCCCACGTCATGGAACTCCATGAACTCACAAACATATAGCGCAGTGGGGTCGTGCGGGGACCCTGGGACCTACGTGCCCGAACCTCTTGGTCAATAAAGTTGTTTCTCTCTCTCTCTTCGAAATATCAGTACCCTAGCTCAACAAGAAAGAAAGTTAGAACTGTGAAATTGAGCAATCTTGTGTGTCAACTTCGGAAAACTATCGTTTATAAAATAATGAAAATATACAAATTATTTGTGATTAGATCCGTTCTAGATCGTTTATAGTGCAGGATAAGGTCAGTTGCATATTTTTTATGTTATTTCTGTAAAAATGCCATCACTCTGATAATGAAGTAAATTTTTTTCGCTGTCATTACATGTCAAAGACCTGCTAAATATTGTGTATTGGAAAAAAATTAGGCATCTGAAAAGTACTTTATCTTGTTCCTCACAATATTTCAGTCTAGAAAAAACGTTGGAAGCAGCATTTGGTGGAACAGTTTGGAAATGATACTTTTCCTAAAGCTCTTTTTTTTTGCTAAAAGTGCAAGCTGAGAAAAATCAATTCAAAAATTTCAAAGCATGGCATTTATTCTTATGATAAAAAAAAATTAATCAAAGTGCCCTGCTGCATATGTCCGGCCCTCCTCTTCAACACGACGCTGCTCTGTGGCGATCGCTTCAAGGCATCGGCTCTTTTTTTCAACTTTAGAGCTGCTCTTGCCTGCGCTCGTGAAATTGCTTGCTTCGTTGCTTCCTGAACGTGCTTATTCATCTGGACTCCATGTTCAAGTTACAGCTTGTCGAGAACTCTTGATGCCACGTGCTCCTTCATTGAATTCTAGCACAGCCAGGGCTGTTGCAGTCACCACTGTTCTCGGTGATGCAAATTCTGTCTTTGGGCACCTTTTAATGTGACAGCGCTAAGGAGCTTGTGTCGCAGAAAAGCCGGTGTCGTTGGCGTTGGCGGCGTTGGCCGTGAGCGATAAATCCCAGCAGGCACTTTATGAATAAAAAACAACTTGCAAGATGGGCGTGTTGGGAATCGAACCAGGGTCTCCGGAGTGTGAGACGGAGACGCTACCACTAAGCCACGAGTTCGATGCTTCAAAGCGGTACAAAAGCGCGTCTAGTGAATGCGGTGTTGCCTTAGAAACGAGCTGTTTCTAAGGCTCAGGCGTGCGTCGCTAGCTCAGGCGCACATTTCGTTGCCGCGCCGAACGCTGCGTTGCTCGACGCTCACCGCGTCCGATGCGGGGCACGTAGTCGCTGCGCCGTAGCCCAATGTCTTACACCCCTTGGCAGGTCGACGGGAACGCTGTCGCGTTCCACTCTTGAAGGCGAAGCTTAAGCGTCCTCCAATTTTTTAATTGAAGAGCATTGAAGGACTCCTTTGCATTCTGTGTCTGCATCCTTGAACATCGCGCAAGAAGCTCTGGCTTACTAAGCCTGTTGTACAGAGGCACCAGCTCTTTGGTAACGTCTCTGCTGAAAGCTGGACGATGGGATCTTTGCACTGATGGCTTGTCCGCTGCAACTAGGGCTCCGTGCCTATTGTAGTGACAGCAAGAGTCCTCACTAAATGGGCAAGCGTCATGTCGTGGGACTTCATCTGTTGAGTTGGAGTGAAAAAGCATCGCAAATACTCCTCGTTGCATCTTTTTTTTACATCTGGCGCATTGTCTTTCAGGGCAGATACATGGTAAGCAGTGAGTTTTTTTACAACACTTTGTGTCAGCTTTCCCTTGCCTCCTAGACCTTTTGTCGTTTTCTTTAGTTTCTCAATTTCTCTAAAAAGCGTGAAAAACAAACTTCCTAACGTGGGCATTCACTTTGCGATTTGTTTCTTACCCACTACGCGGCCGCGTCTGGAAAAACAGCATTCAGAGTCGTGTTCGACGGGAAATGCGCACCACCAACATGTGAAACAAATTCATTTTCTTCCTTTCTACTACTCAGATAACTACCAATCTTGGTAAAAAGATTCTTTATTGAATAAGCAGTTCAGAACAACTCAGAATAAAGAACGCATTTTTTTCACCGAAATCGGTATTTGAGCCCCGCATCCCCCCTTAAAGAAGTAGGGAGTTCAGTACTCTGAAGGCACTCATTAATAAGAAGAAAAACACCACCACCATGTGTGTTTCTGTCACACCGGTAAACATCATAACCACGCGGAAATACCTCGTTATTGGCAATGGATTCATGAAGCTAGGGTTCAGTTCCGATCACTATGTGCGGTTGGACAGCGGAAAGCAAAGCTGTAAACTCATCAACCTTATTTTTCAAGCTTCAGCAGTTAACTAACAAAAGATTAAGTGTAAGGTAACAAGAGGTGTTATTTTTCGCACCAGTACGCAAGGTTTTAGGATCTGCACAATGCTTGATCTTTAGCTATCTTATTATTTTGGTTACCACCTTTTTTCCGCTATCATAGCCGAAGATTTTGTTGCTTTATGCAGTTTATTGAAACGTAGTTAAATGAGAGGTTTGTGGCTAAAGCATATTCAACCAGTATTGATCGTGCATATCTGACAGCAGGACAGAAACCCGCTCGAATTGTGTATTCCGTATCTTTCAGCTTGTATCTGCACGACAACAGTTGTTCCTTAACTTTATATCTACAGAAATTGACAATAATTGGCCGGTACTTTCCCTCACGAAACTTTCCCAGCCTATGAGCATGTTTAATATCTTCTGTTGTGAGTCTGTTCGAGCTAAGTTTAAAAAAACGCGATGGCTTTTTTCTCAGAGTCTCTCCAGCTTTAATTTTCACAATCAGGTAGGCCAAAAACTATCAAGTTATTTCTGTGCGACCTGTTCTTTGTATCCTCAAGGGTCGTTTTAATTTCAACCATTTTTCACAGATTTTCTGAGGACTCTTCTTTGGCTGAAAGTAGGGCACTTTGAAGAACAGCGACTGTGTTCTGTAGTTCTTGTAGCGAAAGAACGAGAGCAGACTGTTCTCTCTTGACATCTTCAAGCTCAGTGAAAAAACGAGTCTGCCATTGCTCAAGCCTGCGGACAACAGCATAAATGCCTTCAATACTACCTTCAGCTACCTTCAGTACCTTCAACACTACCAGCATCTGGATCAGGGCCAGGGTTTAATTCGACATCCCCGGAGAGAAGTAAATGTAATCCAGAGAAAGCACGGTAGGCAAACGCACGTAAACTGATACATTTTCTCACATACTCCAATATTCCATTGACTCACAAATTAGACTCTATGCTGATGATTGCGTAATATATAGACAAATATCTAAACCTTCTGATGCAGCCATTCTTCAATCTGATCTGGATAAAATCTCCACTTGGTGTCACACCTGGTCTATGAAACTAAATATTCGTAAGTGCAAAGCAATGAGAATAACGCGCACGCCTAACCAGTCTTCATGCACATACTTCCTTAATAACTCTTCTTTAACTACAGTCTCTGATTATAAGTATCTTGGCGTATACATTACTGCCAACCTATCATGGAAAAAGCACGTTGAACATATCACTAATAATGCTAACCGCACACTTGGTTTCCTTCGCCGTAATTTTTCCCTGGCTCCTGTGTCCCTAAAACTACTTCTATATAATACTCTCGTGCGCCCGAAACTAGAATATGCTGCTTCCGTTTGGGATCCTCACACTAAATCACTTATACAAGCCCTCGAATCCATCCAAAATCGTTCTGTTCGTTTTATACTCTCTAACTATTCTCGTTCAGCCAGTGTAACACTAATGAAGAAAACATTAGATCTTCCTGACCTTTCCTTACGCCGTCGTATTTCTCGATTATGCCTCTTTCACAAAATATATTTCACCTCTGACACTCTTAAGCAATCACTCTTTACTACTCCTACTTACTTTTCATCCCGCATGGACCACCGGTTCAAAGTTGGCGTGCCAAGCTGCAGGACTAATCTTTATTTTGATTCGTTTGTTCCGAAGACAAGCGCGGACTGGAACCACCTTCCTGCCTCCGTCGTGTCCATCGCAGTACCCGAAGTCTTCAAGTCTGCTGTATACGATCACCTTCATTAACCTTCCTACTAAAATGTATTCGTGTATAGCCATTTGCATTTTTTGTATACCCACTCCTCTCTGTAACGCCGAACGGCCCTGAGAGTAAATAAATGAAATGAAATGAAATGAAATGAAATAGGCTGTTGGGGCACGACACCGCCATCACACATTGGTCAGAACACCGGTAACAAGATGCAAGGGTTCGGTAACTAACCTGTGCAAAAAGACAAAGTAAGCTCATGTCGACAGCGTTGTCGTGCCCTGGCAGCAGTCAGTCGAAGCACAGCATAAGTAGTACCTCCGCCCCCCTTACATCAGTTGACATAGGCGGTTGCCAGGCCAGATGAATGAATGTATCCAAAGTGGGCGGCTCTTTGTTGATATCCGGGAAAGACGATGATTGTGCAGTGAAGCACGTGTCCATTTGCCACATAAAAACTGAAGGCGGTGGCAGATCCCCAGCACCGGGCCATGGAATCATCATCATCATCATCATCAGCCTGGTAGCGCCCACTGCAGGGCAGAGGCCTCTCCCATACTTCTCCAACAACCCCGGTCATGTACTACATGTGGCCATGCCGTCCCTGTAAACTTCTTAATCTCATCTGCCCACCTAACTTTCTGCCGCCCCCTGCTACGCTTCCCTTCCCTTGGGATCCAGTCCGTAACCCTTAATGACCATCGGTTATCTTCCCTCCTCATTGCATGTCCTACCCATGGCCATTTCTTTTTCTTGATTTCAACTAAGATGTCATTAACTCACGTTTGTTCCCTCACCCAATCTGCTCTTTTCTTATCCCTTAACGTTACACCTATCATTCTTCTTTCCATAGCTTGTTGTGTCGTCCTTAAGTTGAGTAGTACCCTTTTCGTAAGCCTCCAGGTTTCTGCCCCGTAAGTGAGTACTGGTAAGACACAGCTATTATATACTTTTCTCTTGAGGGATAATGGCAACCTGCTGTTCATGATTTGGGAATGCCTGCCAAACGCACCCCAGCCCATTCTTATTCTTCTGATTATTTCCGTCTCATGATCCGGATCCGCCGTCAATACCTGCCCTAAGTAGATGTATTCCCTTACGACTTCTAGTGCCTCGCTGCCTATTGTAAATTGCTGTTCTCTCCCGAGAGTGTTAAGCATTACTTTAGTTTTCTGCAGATTAATTTTTAGACCCACTCTTCTCCTTTGCCTCTGCAGGTCAGTGAGCATGCATTGCAATTGGTCCCCTGAGTTACTAAACAAGGCAATATCATCAGTGAATCGCAAGTTACTAAGGTATTCTCCATTAACTTTTATCCCCAATTCTTCCCAATCCAGGTCTCTGAATACCTCCTGTAAACACGCTGTGAATAGCATTGGAGATATCGTATCTCCCTGCCTGACGCCTTTCTTTATTGGGATTTTGTTGCTTGCTTTATGGAGGACTACGGTGGCTGTGGAGCCGCTATAGATATCTTCCAATATTTTTACATATGGCTCATCTACACCCTGATTCCGTAATGCCTCCATGACTGCTGAGGTTTCGACTGAATCAAACGCTTTCTCGTAATCAATGAAAGCTATATATAAGGGTTGGTTATATTCTGCACATTTCTCTATCACTTGTTTGATAGTGTGAATATGGTCTATTGTTGAGTAGCCTTTACGGAATCCTGCCTGGTCCTTTGGTTGACAGAAGTCTAAGGTGTTTCTGATTCTATTTGCAATTACCTTAGTAAATACTTTGTAGGCAACGGACAGTAAGCTGATCGGTCTATAATTTTTCAAGTCTTTGGCGTCCCCTTTCTTATGGATTAGGATTATGTTAGCGTTCTTCCAAGATTCCGGTACGCTCGAGGTCATGAGGCATTGCGTATACAGGGTGGCCAGCTTCTCTAGCACTATCTGTCCACCATCCTTCAACAAATCTGCTGTTACCTGATCCTCCCCAGCTGCCTTCCCCCTTTGCATATCTCCTAAGGCTTTCTTTACTTCTTCCGGCGTTACCTTTGGGATTTCGAATTCCTCTAGACTATTTTCTCTTCCTTTTATCGTCGTGGGTGCCACTGGTACTGTATAAATCTCTATAGAACTCCTCAGCCACTTGAACTATCTCATCCATATTAGTAATGATATTGCCGGCTTTGTCTCTTAACGCGTACATCTGATTCTTGCCAATTCCTAGTTTCTTCTTCACTGTTTTTAGGCTTCCTCCGTTCCTGAGAGCATGTTCAATTCTATCCATATTATACTTCCTCATGTCAGCTGTCTTACGCTTGTTGATTAACTTCGAAAGTTCTGCCAGTTCTATTCTAGCTGTAGGGTTAGATGCTTTCATACATTGGCGTTTCTTGATCAGATCTTTCGTCTCCTGCGATAGTTTGCTGGTATCCTGCCTAACGGAGTTACCACCGACTTCCATTGCACACTTCTTAATGATGTCCACAAGATTGTCGTTCATTGCTTCAACACTAAGGTCCTGTTCCTGAGTTAAAGCTGAATACCTGTTCTGTAGCTTGATCTGGAATTCCTCTATTTTCCCTCTTACCGCTAACTCATTGATCGGCTTCTTATGTACCAGTTTCTTCCGTTCCCTCCTCAGGTCTAGGCTAATTCGAGTTCTTACCATCCTGTGGTCACTGCAGCGCACCTTGCCGAGCACGTCCACATCTTGTATGATGCCAGGGTTAGCGCAGAGTATGAAGTTTATTTCATTTCTAGTCTCGCCGTGCGGGCTTCTCCACGTCCACTTTCGGTTATCCCGCTTGCGGAAGAAGGTATTCATTATCCGCAAATTGTTCCGTTCTGCAAACTCTACTAGTAATTCTCCCCTGCTATTCCTATTACCCATGCCATATTCCCCCACTGACTTATCTCCAGCCTGCTTCTTGCCTACTCTGGCATTGAAGTCACCCATCAGTATAGTGTATTTTGTTTTGACCTTACCCATTGCCCATTCCATGTCTTCATAGAAGCTTTCGACTTGCTGGTCATCATGGCTGGATGTAGACGCGTAGACCTGTACGACCTTCAATTTGTACCTCTCAAGTTTTACAACAAGGCCTGCCACCCTCTCGTTAATGCTATAGAATTCCTCTTTTTTTACCAGCTATATCCTTATTACTAATCAGGAACCTGACTCCTAGTTCTCGTCTCTCTGCTAAGCCCCGGTAGCACAGGATGTGCCTGCTTTTTAGCACTGTTTATGCTTCATTTGTCCTCTTAACCTCACTGAGTCCTGTTATATCCCATTTAATGCCCGCTAATTCCTCCAATAGCACTACTAGACTCACCTCACTAGATAACATCCTAGCGTTAAATGTTGCCAGGTTCAGATTCCAATAGTGGCCTGTCCAGATCCAGAGATTCTTAGCACCCGGAAATTGACAGCTCGCTTCAAACTTTGACAGCACCAGCAACAGCTTTGTCGCACTCATCAGGATTTACAGTCATCAATGGGCACGCTGAAGCCGGCACATCTGAACCAATTTCAGATGAACCACTTGTACACGGCCGTGACTACGCGTCGAGCACCACGGGCACCGGGTCGAGAGTTTGTCCGCTTTAGCCCTAATCTCCCTCTTATTCTTCAAGATCGTGCTGAGGGTGCCCCTCGGAATCTTGCACGCTGCAAGGCAACCGATTTCTCACTGCGTTCGACCCGATTTATTATTTCGAGCTTCACGGCGAAAGGCAAATTCTGCCGTTTCATCACAGCAACATTTCATGAGAAGGTCCACAAGGCGCAAACGCAATGAACCCGAAAAGCAGCAGGACAACTCACACTTGCGCCATCTTGCACGACGAGGGCACAAGAGCCTCTGATTGGCTGTCTGAGCAAGTGCTGTGGGCGGGCCAAGATCATTTTCAATAAAAGTTGGTGCTGGGCTAGCTGGTGATGCATTCTTTAAAACTGAAGGTAGCACTAAAAAGGACGAACACACGGTGAAAAGACAACACAACGACGAAGAAACGCTTGAACGAGGGTGACTTGACGTGAGACGCCGAAGGAGGAAACACAAAAAGATGGGCCCACTGTACTAGAATTATGCTTCAATAAAACTTGGTGCTGGGCTAGTTGGTGATGCATTCTTTAAAACTGAAGGTAGCGCTAAAAAAGACGAACACACGGTGAAAAGACGGCACAATGACGAAGAAACGACGAAGAAACGCTTGAACGAGGGTGACTTGACGTGAGACGCCGAAGGAGGAAACACAAAAAGATGGGCCCACTGTACTAGAATTATGCTTCAATAAAACTTGGTGCTGGGCTAGTTGGTGATGCATTCTTTAAAACTGAAGGTAGCGCTAAAAAAGACGAACACACGGTGAAAAGACGGCACAATGACGAAGAAACGCTTTGAACGAGGGTGACTTGACGTGAGATGCCGAAGTAGAAAACACACAAAAAGATGGGCCTACTGTACTAGAAATATGCTTCAATAAAACTTGGTGCTGGGCTAGTTGGTGATGCATTCTTTAAAACTGAAGGTAGCGCTAAAAAGGACGAACACACGGTGAAAAAACGACACAACGATGAAGGAACACTTTTCACCGTGTGTTCGTCCTTTCTAGCCTACGTTCAGTTTTAAAGAAAACAAGATAATTTTTACCAGGGGGTGTGACGGCTCACTTCACACAGCGAGCGATTTGATGGAGCTGCGCCTCCAGGCTTCCTCGCCACCACGAGGGAAAGTGAACTTCTAGGGCACTTTTCCACTGCTTGACATGCAATATATTGGGAATCGCTATTACTTTTGTTTGATGTAAGCGTAACTTTTGCTATATATACTCATTGTAACTACATCATTATCATCAGCCTGAACATCTTGAAGGGGCAGCGCAATAAGACGATGACAGAAGGCAGGAAACACACAGGACAGCGCTGAACTCACAACTAACTTTATTCGAAGGCATACACACACTTATGTACACAACCCATCGCCACGTGCTCTCCCGTCCACGGCGTCATTATCAGTGCGCAGGCAAAAAACACGAAACACCATTTAATCTAATGCTACGTTATGAAGCGGCTTAAAAATTCAAATTCACTATCATGCAAGTTTATCGATGGCATGCTTATACAACGCGACCCTTTTTTTCTGATATAGAAGGCCTCAATAATCTCCCTCGTAGTCTGATTTTTGTGCGTGGAAAGTACTGTGGTGTTTTTATATATTGGAGTGCACCCATGCTCAGAGCAATGCCGCGCGACATGCGAGTAGGCATTACCCGTTAGTGAGCGCCCATGTTCAGATAATCTAATATTGAGGCAGCGACCTGTTTGACCTATGTATACGTGACCTCAGGAAAATGGAAGTTGGTAAACGACTCCCATTCGACAGTGCACAAACGGGGAAGTATGCTTAATAGTGCAGCCTTTCCCAGCATGAGAGGCGGCAGCCTGGGCCAATTTCCTATTGATCTTACCACAAATTTTGATCAACTTGTTAGGAGCGGAAAAAACAACCTTTATATCAAATCTGCCTGCTATATTCCTGAGATTATGTGATAGTTTATGTACATATGGAATTACAACCAGTTTTTTCTTCTTGTCGGCATGCTCAGGATTATTCATTCTTGTGGGTGCTGCTAGTTTTACACGTTTGATAAGCTTCTGTACTGTCATGCGGATAGCATCCTCTCGAAAACCTGCCGCTCTCAAACGTTCCAGTTGTGTTAAGAAACTCTTAGACGTCTTGTGAAAACACGATTTAGAGAGTGCGGAAAATAGAACCGAAAACGCAATGCCGTTTTTCGGCACCTTGGAATGTGCGGAGTGAAAATTTAAAAGTACCTACAACCATCGACCGGTCATACCAAAAGGATTTGCAGACTCCTGCGCGCAGAATGGATGAATCAAGCCCGATACCTCAAAGATTGTCTCCGCACAGCCTGCTGGCAGGAAAAAGACAAAGGCAAGAGCAGAAGGGATTTCCTGGAGTGGCGTAAGACATCCTATCATATAGCCGACTGGTTGTGGAACAGCGCTCAAAAAAACAAACCACAAAAATCCAAAACCACAAAAGAAGAGGATGCCCGAAGCAAAAGTGTTGGTTCTTGGCGACGAGAGTCTACCAGAAGAGCACAGAAGAACCCTTGGTCTCGGCCCAAAATTCGCCTACGAGCCAAGCTTCACCCCGGCGGAGAAGGTCACTATGGCTAGGACAGTCACCCACCGGGGGTCCGACGAAGAAAGACCACGCTTCATAGCAGAGTGTGTGGACGCGCTGGGACGACCAGGAGCGAGGCGCTCGAAAAATAAGACTGTAAACAATTGTGTAGATTATGCTGTGAGTAGAAACCTTCATATTTTGACCTCTGATAAGGAAGGCTTTTTTGTTGTAGTGCCAGAGAATATCTTCTGTAAAAAAGCGCGAGATGCAATAGAGAAAAATTTCAGAGCGATAGATCTAAAACCCGCTGAAGTTAAGAAGCGCGCACTGTCGCTGCTGCAAAACCACAACCTAGAGCAAATAGCTTCGTCAGTAAAAAAGGCTAAAAATCTTAATTTGGACATATTCTTCGCAGCAAAGACCCACAAACCAGACATTCCATTTCGAGCAATAGTCACGGAAAAGGATACTTGGCAGCGAGTGGTCTCGGGATACTTACAAAGGCATTTGCAATCATTGGTGATCAGAGATCCGTTTGTGGTAAAAAACTCGGATGATCTTATCAGCTTCCTCATTCAATCTAATCCTGGTAATTGTAATATTTCCAGCATAGATGTTCAAGACTTGTACTATAACATTCCACATGACGAACTAATGATAAGCGTTAAACTTTGTATCACCGAGGACAATGATGAGCTTAAATTTTCTAGCAGCTGTGGTGTATCAGTCAGCAGTTTTCTCGAGATTCTCTCTTTTTATTTAGCTTCAACTGTTGTTGAATGGAAAGGAAATTTATACCGACAAAAATCTGGAATTTGCATTGGGTCCAAGGTTGCACCAGTACTAACTAACATTTTCCTAGGTAGCATAGACAGAAATATAGAAAGTAACATAGATGACTGAACATTGAAAGTGCTAAGATATGTTGATGATTTCCTGATCTTTGCGAAGAGTACTAATTTCCAACAAATGGTTCGTAATATACTTCAAATATTCCACAAATGTGGCTCAGGATTAGTTTTCACACATGAACTGCCGGATAAGAATGAACTACAATTTTTAGATACTAGGCTCAAGCTAACTGATACGCATGTGTGCTGGATGTATTGCCCAAGGTCAGAAAAACCACTTTTAAATTTTCACTCCGCACATTCCAAGGTGGTGAAAAACGGCATTGCGTTTTCGGTTCTATTTTCCGCACTCTCTAAATCGTGTTTTCACAAGACGTCTAAGAGTTTCTTAACACAACTGGAACGTTTGAGAGCGGCAGGTTTTCGAGAGGATGCTATCCGCATGACAGTACAGAAGCTTATCAAACGTGTAAAACTAGCAGCACCCACAAGAATGAATAATCCTGAGCATGCCGACAAGAAGAAAAAACTGGTTGTAATTCCATATGTACATAAACTATCACATAATCTCAGGAATATAGCAGGCAGATTTGATATAAAGGTTGTTTTTTCCGCTCCTAACAAGTTGATCAAAATTTGTGGTAAGATCAATAGGAAATTGGCCCAGGCTGCCGCCTCTCATGCTGGGAAAGGCTGCACTATTAAGCATACTTCCCCGTTTGTGCACTGTCGAATGGGAGTCGTTTACCAACTTCCATTTTCCTGAGGTCACGTATACATAGGTCAAACAGGTCGCTGCCTCAATATTAGATTATCTGAACATGGGCGCTCACTAACGGGTAATGCCTACTCGCATGTCGCGCGGCATTGCTCTGAGCATGGGTGCACTCCAATATATAAAAACACCACAGTACTTTCCACGCACAAAAATCAGACTACGAGGGAGATTATTGAGGCCTTCTATATCAGAAAAAAAGGGTCGCGTTGTGTAAGCATGCCATCGATAAACTTGCATGATAGTGAATTTGAATTTTTAAGCCGCTTCATAACGTAGCATTAGATTAAATGGTGTTTCATGTTTTTTGCCTGCGCACTGATAATGACGCCGTGGACGGGAGAGCACGTGGCGATGGGTTGTGTGCATAAGTGTGTGTATGCCTTCGAATAAAGTTAGTTGTGAGTTCAGCGCTGTCCTGTGTGTTTCCTGCCTTCTGTCATCGTCTTATTGCGCTGCCCCTTCAAGATGTTCAACTAGTACCAACTCGCCCAAATGTCGATCATCTGCCTGGTTACGCCCACTGCAGGGCAAAGGCCTCTCCCATACTTCTCCAACTACCCCGGTCACGTACTAATTGTGGCCATGTTGTCCCTGCAAAGTTCTTAATCTCATCCGCCCACTTAACTTTCCGCCGGCCCCTGCTACTCTTCTCTTCCCCTGGAATCCAGTCTGTAACCCTTAATAACCATCAGTTCATCATGCAAAAAAAGAAGTGAGGCGTGCAGACAGGACACAAGAGTAGAGAAGTGCACAACACGAACGCCAACTATCAACTGAAGGGAACACTGAGGCAAAAAAAGAAAGAGGACACAAAACTCACCTGCGCAAGCTCAGGAATGGTAACACCACGCGTCATTCGGGTACACGTGCCGGTCTACGTGGCAATTAATCTCTTCCTTATGTAAAGTAATCGAAGGCTGACTTACGCACGCACTTCCACCATTATAGATATGCCATGCCTCTACCATAAGACCCGTATCTTCATTCTTATGCCTGTACAATATCGCGCATTCATCTGGCGTGCAGTTCTCTGGCGTGCAGTTACAATCTTGGCAATCCACCGGTTAACTACCTTTTATGTTCCATTAGCCTCTGATTGATACACCATCCCGTTTTCCCTACGTAGAACTGGCCACAGCTAAGGGGAATTTTATAAACCACACCCATATGACAGTCAGTAAAACTGTTGTTCCTATTGTGCTTCACTGGACAAATATCTGTTTGTTTTTAACCTTTTACCTGCTCCTTTTTTCTCTGTACGGCAGCGCATATCTTACCTAGCTTATTGGGAGCAGTGAAAGCAACATTAACATCATATCTACTTGCAACTTTTTTAAGCCTGTGCGACACTGAATGAATATACGGAATAGCCACTACTCCTTCTTTGCTATTACTGCTTTCTGTAATCACATCCGCACCTCTCGAAACCGACTTCTTTGTGGTTTGTCTTTGTGTCACGTCTCGAAAGCTGGGCTTTCCCCTCCATTCTGTTGGTGGCCATAGGAGGTTTGCTTTTAAAGAAGCTCAAAATGGCGCTCACCGCAACCACACAGGAAAAGGGGAAACCAAAAAATGGTTGTGCTGACGCCTTACAACATACATGCAGTTTCGCACAACCTGAAGAAAGTAGGATGCAAGCATGAGGTGGACGCACTTTTCACAGCCTTCCCTGTAAGCTTGCAAGGGTGTGCTCTCCAATACATGATTGGAGTGAAAAGTGAAAAAAAAAAAGATGCACGCGAGAAGAGACACGTAAACCCCTTTTTTACTTGCACCACTGGGATCGTTTACCAGATTCTGCTTCGCTGTGGCAAAGTTTACATTGGCCAAACAGTTCGATGTATAAACTCAGGGAGCACTCGGCATCTTTAAATACTGTTGTGGGTGGTACTCACCTACGTGCACTCATCAAAAATTGCAGTTGCACTCCGCTATATAGAAATGCAGCCATTTGAAACAAGTCTAATGACAGAATGGCGAGAGAAATTATTGGGGCTGGCCAGATATACGCACAATCTGCCACATGTGTCACTGTCCCATCAGTTGCCTTGACGGATAAAGAAATGTGATATCTCCTTAGGTGTTCACATTTTTTACAATTTTTACATGGGATTATGCATGAACTTTGTATCAGCCTTTTGATTGTGCATGTGCGGTCCTTCGCCCACTGGAAAACCTTTAATTAAACTTCAATTGTAAATGAGCACCTGTCCTGTTTGCTCCGTTTCCTCCCACCCGTATTTCCGTTCAACGACATAGATGATGCACCAACTGGCCCAACAGTCTACGCTTCTGAATCTCATTAGGAGCTTGAATTCTTGCCTGGATCGCCAACTCTGCTTTCTCCTTTTTGTCCACGCTGGTGTATGCAGCAATGAGCTGCTAATGAAATTGGTCCCATGATGTCAGTGTCACCTCGTGGTTCGAGAACTGCATCTGCAGAATCTCCAAGAGCGGAGTACACACTATGCAGCTTGCGCTTTTGGGACCAACTGTTCAATTTGGCTACCCTTTTCGAAGTGGTTGAGCCAGTCTTCAATATCTTCAACAGCACCTCCGTGGAACACATTGGATGTCTGCGGCGTATGCAGAAGGATCTGCGCCAGCGCAGCAATTGCAGTAGTAGATGGTTGATGCATTGTCCTGGTAGAATCGGGTTCAAAGATATAGATGATGCACCAACTGGCCCAACAGTCTACGCTTCTGAATCTCATTAGGAGCTTGAATTCTTGCCTGGCTGTGCTGTGGCTGGAGCTCGTGAAGACTACGGCGGGTACGTACGTGCACAGGGGTGAACTCTGTCAGACTACTCACTGGCATCGAGTCAAGAGTGGGCTGCATTTTCAGCGATCGTATCATGTATCTGCCACCTCCACCGGATATATGTCCCGAAGTTCACAAGCGAGGCCTTGGCAAAACAATGTTCTTCTATAAATGGTTGACAATTGGAGAGCACGCATTTCACTTTGCACTTCATCATTCCCATTCAAGTAGCCGGTGAGGAAAGCCTATCTCGTGCAACTATCAGTACTGAAATCGCCGCTGCCTAGTTCAAAAGGACTGGAAAAACTTCCTGTGTCATTGGAAGACATTGTCAGCTTTGCTTTTTTGGCGTTAGCACAATGTGTATTGGGTGTTTAGCACGCATTCTGTGTGTTTACATTACGACAGTGTAGGATCTGATGTCATTGACTCATCGCGACGTCACAGGAAGCAGCTACTCGTTTCGGTTTCGTTAACTTGTTTATTGGCAATTTAGAATTATTCATGCTTATACACCTGTTGAACCACCCTACTGTTGACAGAAATGTCAATGTCATTTGAAAATTACTTGAGTGTGTCGAACACTAAATGCAGGGGCCATTTGTGACCAGTTCCCACTGATTGAGCAATCCAGAGGCAAGCACTGCTCACGTGCTTGGGGGACATGGTGCACGTATGACTAAAACAGTTTATTCGTCCATGCAGCACCTGTGCGAAGGCTTCTCAGGAGCAGGCAGCACCTGCAGCTGTGTTCTTTTTTCACAAGAAAGTTTCTGTCATGAGTTTTTTGCCTTCGATAGGACTTTTCTTTTTTTCATTTTTCGGTACCTGTTTCACCTAGTTGTAGGCATCATAGCAGGGGCTACAATTCATGAAACAAGTCATACACAATGTCACTTTCATGAAGCATGAAAGAAATCATCATTAGCAGTCACGAAAAAATTAGCATTGAACATTTTGCTAGTGTGGGGCAGCTTTAAAGGGACCCTGAAATGATTTTGGCGATTTTCTACAAACGTACTGAGTCTTTAGAGTAGGCCCTTCTGATCATTAATTGACGCATCTAAGTGCTCCGCGTAAAGAGTGTAATTTATTATAAGGTTTTAAAAATGCACATCGCTGCCGATCGCAGCACACTGCGCTGCAGAATTTTAAGCTGCTTCTACCCGTATGACGTTAGTGGGGTGAGCTATCCAATTGGCTGACCAGGGCGCATGATCGATAATTTTTCCAACTTTATGGTAAACAAATGATGTTCGTAATAGTTGGAATGTTAGTTAATTTGTTTTTATAAAAAGAAAGTAACATAAAGGGAATGCACAAGAACAATTTTTCAGTACACTTAAGCACTTCCAGCACACAGCGTCGTCTGTTAGTGTTACAATGTGCTCTGTCTTTTCGCGAGCGCCGATTCGACTTTGTTGTGTTGTGGACTGCAAATGTAGTGACTGGCAATATGTCAAGCTGCGACATTGTGTCCTTCTGCAAGCCAGTAGATGAGCGGACTGGCTGCAGCGCATTGGACTGCCGCTATCCGATTGGCGCCAGGATTTGCGCGATTGCGGCCGTCACTTTACACCGGAAGATTACTGACGCAATAGAGTTTCGCGAGTCCAGTATTAGGGTAAACGCAAGCACAAGGGGATAGGGCCTGGCTGTGCCCCCTTGCGTGCCGTTTCATGGGATGAACAGAAGTGCAAATGTGAATGGTCTGCATGGTGCAGCCACCTGGAGGCATAGAGCTCAACCAGACACAGTAGCAGTAACAAAATGTATTCTTCTTTGCTGCTGATGTAATTTTTTCACAGGAGTGTAATCGTTAACACTTTGTTATTGTAAATGTTTAAAATGTTTTACACTTAGAGCAATATTAGCTCTTTCTTTGGCTGGTTAAGCTCAGTGCCAACAGGTGGCTGGACCGTGGAGACCGATCAGGCAGCTCACGTACGTCTACGCTAAAGTTCCTTCATCAGCTTGAGTTTATGCCTCCACCGTTCCATCGAAACGTTCAGTTAGTGTTTGAATACCGGAATACCAGACACGTTCGGCACAACGACAGAATGCTCGCAACATATAGCTAATGAAATAACCAAATTCCTAAGTGACAACAACGTACTGTCCCCACATCAGCATGGTTTCCGGAAGGGTTTCTCTACTGTAACACAGTTAGCCACAATTATTCACAACTTTGCAAGTGCTCTTGACAAGTCAAGCCAAATTGATGTAATATTTGTAGACTTTAAGAAAGCGTTTGACCTTGTTCCTCACAATAAACTTATAGAAAAACTACAGTCGATAGACCTTCCAGCCTATCTTATTAACTGGGTGGCGGCTTATCTTTCTAATCGCAAGCAGTTTGTTTCAATTGATAATTACTCTTCTAACGAACTTTCAGTAACCTCTGGAGTACCTCAAGGTAGCGTGCTAGGGCCATTACTTTTTCTAATATAGATAAACGACATCACTAACGAAATTTCTCATCCTGTTCAAGTTAGACTATTAATGCTTAACTCGGACCTTCAAAACATTCTTTCCTGGTGCAGTCGGTGGGGCATGGAATTGAATAGAGAAAAGACTGTTTACATGTCCATAACAAAAGAATTAAATAAAATGTAGTTTGTCTGTAACCTCGACTCTGAACCGCTGACCAAAGTCAGCCAGTATAAATATCTTGGAATCACAATAACCAGTGACCTCAGCTGGAATAGCCACATTTCTAACGTATGTAACTCGTCTTTCAGGAAGCTTTGTCTCCTCAGCCACAAACTAAAACACGCTCCCTCTGGTACTAGATTACTGGCTTACACTTCACTCATCCGACCGAAACTAGAATATGCATGCATTGTGTGGGATCCCTATAAGATAACTACCATTAACCCTTTAGAGATGGTCCAACGTAAAGCTGTCAGGTTTATTTTTTCTAAATATCGACGGAGTGACTCTCCTACTAGCCTAATGAAACAACATAATATTCAAATGCTACAAATACGCAGGAAAATACGATTGAAGTTTCTTTTCTTGCTTAAAAACAACTGTTTGTCTCTCGACCCACAGGCTTATGTTAAACCACTTACAGCGCGCCGAACACGGCATCGTCACGCTGATTCTTTAACACCTTATAACACCCGAACTAACCTCTTTAAGTTTTCCTTCTTCTCGCGCACTGTAACAGATTGGAACAGCCTGCCATTATCACAATTGATAAACACCGATTCTACTGAACGTATGTGTCTTGAATACTAGGGGTATTGCCATGTCGGCAAGCCTTGTTACTGTTTGCCCCCCCCCCCCCCCTTCTTTTTAAACGTGAATTTTGTTCGATACTTTCCTTATCTTCCTTGTTCTATTATTTTCAGTATTTTGCAATGGTCGCTCGTTCAACTTCTGGTGTTTTCTTTCTTTTTTTTCCTCTTTTTTTTCCTCTCTTGATAGTGGTTGCAAGTGCTCATATATGCGTGTGATACTGTTCTAATGTTTGTCGGGTTGTCTTCCTTCAATGTACCTTCTCTTAATCTTATTATTCATTGCCTTCATTTTAGTTTTCTTCTGATATTTACATATGTTGCATTGCTTTTGTATTTCTTTTTCATGTGTGCATGTGTATGTATATATATATGTACATATGTAAATATTTATGTATTCTGCCCCTCCTGCTTGGGCACTCATTTGGGCCTGCAGTATCGTATAAATAAATAAAATAATAAATAAACACACACTGCTTTGATAGCAGGCGTGGTCGGGCAGGGGCGGGCTCCAAAACAACCGGAAGTGGACGATGTGATGTCACATCGTGACACAGAACCAGGGAAGGCGGAGCTTAGCCCCAATCGCTCCACGAACGAGTTGAGGAGGAAAAGCATGGCTAGGCAGGAGGGTAACTTGTAATCGTTTGTAGCTCCATTAATATGTAACGCTTCACTTAAATTGTGGTACGAATGTTCTACTTAAGCTGTACCCTACGCGTATACAAAATTTGTCCGAGCCGTTTCAGGGGCCCTTTAAGATCGTCATTCACATTTGCATTTATTTGCTTCTGCAGGAAGCTTTCTACCTGACAGACCGGGTGATGACGGTGTCCTTCCACAAGTACGGCAACTACTTCTTTCCCGGCACTGGCGACATGTACGAGCTTGGCGCCGAGAGTGGCCGCTACTACTCGGTCAATGTCCCCCTCAAGGAAGGCATTGACGATGCCAGCTACTTTCAGGTGAGTGTTGTTTTGAAGCACGAACGCTGACATTTTTTTAAAAATATATTTTGCGGACTTCTTTCATTTAGTACAGTTTATGAATCACAGGCAGAGTGTGAGCACACCATCAGAGCTCTTAAAGTGAAACTTTCCTAACTGCAGGGTGTGAGGAATGTTGCCCTCGGCTCCACCCGTCTTAGGGTCAACTACATAGGTTGATATAGTCAAATTTGTTTTTTCTTTTTGCTATCCCCAGCTTTTCCTTTAAAACATGAGTGAACACTAAAATAAATGTGAAATAAAAGTTGAGAAAATCATACTTTTCCTATGCGCAAAAGTAGGGTAATTTGGAAGTGCCATTGCATCACAGCTTGTGTGGCTTTTTGTTGGTGCGAAGTCTCCATCTTGATACCATCTCATCTCTTTCCGTACTGCACCCATTGTGCATCGTTAGCCCACTAATGATGGTTTGAAACACTGCTTTCGGGACCTTCCGCGCTGCTCATGGACACGCTGCCCTATTGGACGTGAAGAAGAAGACTATATTTTTATTTTCTAAAAAGTTTGCTTTTTTTCCCGCCAGGTGGTGATTTTTAAACATGCTTTGAAGTTTAGCGAATGTCAAAGTAGCAAACAAAAATGGCCGCCCGCTATCAAATGTTTGAAACACCGCTTTCTACACTTTCCACACTGCTCATGGACACACTTCGCCATCGGGCATGAAGGAGGAGAGCTATATTTTTGTTTTCTAAGTAGTCCTATTTTTTTCCAAGAGGTGGTAATTTTTCGAACCTATTCCAAAGTTTCACGATCGTCAAAGTAGGAAGAAAAAATGGTTGCCTCCGGGAGCATGCCCGCTCGTCGAAAGATCGTAGATCTCGTGATTCCGCTGTGTCTGAGGTTCATTTTATCGATGGCTCGAGCGGCAGCTATTCTGAGGATGCTGCCTTTTCGTCGAACTTGGACTCTGAGAGCGAGGACGACAAAACCACTCCAGAACACTGGCAGCCGCAGCCCGGCGCACCCAACTGTAGTTCTTGCAGTTAAGTTTTTGTATTGAAATACCTGTTCGATGAAAAATTTTAATTTTTTTTGAAGTAGTGCTATTAGATGGCAAAACATTTTGTATATGTTATAGTTTTTTATATATTTTTTTTACTAGGTACAAGCGTGTTTTTACAAACTTTGTTCGGTGTTATCCCACAATCTTATTCTGAGAATATATTATATATTTCCCTTATGACATATATCTCGGTAATGAAACCTTTATGCATGAAAAGTGCGTTCATTCTGCTTTTTGTTGTTGTATTACTTAAAATGTTCAGTGCAGTAGTTCCTTCAGAAAAATATACAGTCGCCGACCGTTTATTCGGACCTCACGGGGACTGCGGAAATGTCCGAATAAACAGGTGTCAGAAAAAAGCAAATTAAGAAAAAAAATGAAATCCTTTATTTCCACGCACTTATTCGGGCTCGGCAGTAGGCTTGAAGAAATCGTGAATGCGCCGTTGCACGCTGTTCAGTTTACGTGCAATCAGATAAGCCTGAATCTCGGAGAGGGTCGTACGGTCACTATAGGCGGCTGAAAGCACAGTCGCTGCTTGTACACGCTCCGCATGCGACGGCAGCGTAGCACATGGTGCGTCAACTTCCGACTCGGTCATCGTCCGGCGGTGCAGCAGAAACCTGACGAATGATCTCGCCGTCGTCGAGTTCTACGCATGTCAGTACAGCAGTGTCAGCACCTGTGAAACTGTCATACAGTGTCTGGAATCGCAATGCAACCAGTGCGCAAGTCTCGGCAGAATATTTTCCACGTCTGTAGGCAGCACATCGGAAGGCGACAAATCTTAGGCCTCCTGGCACCCGCTTGCCGGCATTTCCCAGCGCAGTCTGCGCGGGCACTGTCGGTGCCATTAGCGACTTGACGCTATGTTTCCGTATGCCGCGTTGGATCACCGAAACCTCGACACAGCACACAAAGCAAACACCACTGTGCCGACACCAGTCACACAAACGAAAAAACGCGGCCTGCTTGCAGCGTCGTGCGCAAAGAAACAAATCAGCTGCTGGATTGTCTTGACCTGGCTTACTAAGCTGAAACCGGAACTGCTGCAGAGCCACTCTATCGAACTAGGCAGAAACGATGATGATGAGTGGGGATTTCCAGTAGCGCCACTTCGTGGGGCAGCAAGGAAGCTCCATTCAAAACAAAAATGGCGTTCAGCAAGTCGAACCATGCACCGGTTAGAGTCGGTGCATGGTGCTCTCGACCGAGTTGGCTCAAGGAGTGTCCGAAAAATCAGACGAGAGGTTGCAAGGTGTCCGAACTTTCGGCAGTTGTTATACATTATGGTCAATGGGGAGAATGGCGGTGCCGCGAAGCTGACCGTATAATCAGGCATGTCCGAATTTTTGGAGTCCGGAAAATCAGTCGGCGACTGTATCTGGCGTAACCTACCAAAAACATTAATTTTCCCCATGGTGGAGAAAGAGTTAATGAGGATAGATGAGAGCATCAGACAGCTTTGAGGCCATATTTTGATTTGCGATGATAAGAGATGTGAGCAAGGAGAGGAAAAGCTAGCATTGGAGTTTTTTACAGCTTCCACATCTGCACAAAAAGCACTCGTATTAGCTTGCGCAGATAGCTGGTCCAATCATTTGGACAGCGGCAAGCTGTGCCATTCTTTGTTCTGATAGTGTTTGGCGATTGTGTTGGGCTGGCTTGCATTTCATTCATTGGTGTATCAAAAATCCAAACTCGTTGAACATACCATTCAAAATGCACAGTGGTCGTATTGAAAGAGAAAAAGAATGTGAAGGAAAAAAACTTAGAACTGGTTTGTAACTGAGGTTTGTAACTTATTTGCATGTGCTCCCAAGGTGTTGAACCAAACTGGAACTGAACCAAAAACCAGAACTGAGCTACAGTGAAATCTGGATGTAATGAAGCTCTCTGTAATCCTGGATTAAAAAAATTTTTTTCATTCCCCGATGCCACTCCCATAGAAGCCCATGTATTTCTGACCTCTATGTAACGAAGGCATGGCAGTTTACCTTGTTGTGACAAATTTTGAACGCTTATCATTTATTATTGTACCGAAAATTTTGCGTAAATAATGTGTAACTGTTGTAATTGATAAATGATACATGGTTGATCGCGAGAGGAAACGCATGCGGTCGCAGCGAGCCAGAGCAATCGATGCAGTGTGCTGCAATGATGATGATGAAAGCTGCTAGCTCCCGTAGCGCCTCCCTGGGACAAGCAAATCAGCCTCTGCATTTTTCACTCACGTATTGTGACACCAGGATTTCACTACCGTGCCTGCCTGTTCTAGTTTTTTTTTTTCATGCTTATATGTGTTGGCTTGGCACGATGGAAGGTGTGAACGTGAAAGTGAATGCTATTTCATTTCATTTTATTACTTTAAAAGCCTCATAGGGGCATTACATAAGGGGTGTGCATACATATATTTATTATACATCATTTTAAAAATAACGGAGCATAAGTTGGAATAACAGAGCATAAGTTACAACACCTGGAAAATTAAGTACATAATTTCATCTAGTACACACATAGATAGCATATCCCTTACATTTTTTAATTCTAAAAACTGGTCTGTTAGCTTTTGCATGAATGTAGGTGCACAAGTTATCGCGGCAATTTTGTGGGGCAGGTTGTTCCAATCTGTTGCTGCGCGAAGGAAGAATGAGCCTGAAAAAGTGGTAGTATGAGTGCGAGGGCGGCCAACTTGGTACACGTGCCGAGTGCGATGTGATATACGGGCAGCGGGAATAATGTATGGTGGTTGATTAAAGGGGTGGAGACATCAAAATTTTCGTTCATGCGTTTGTTGATTCAAACGTTGCGTCATGCTTCAGGGAGCACGATACACACAGCGGGATTCATATATATCCGATAAATAATTTAATAATAGCATTACTATACCGAGCGATTTCGGTTTCAGTTTCTGGGCTCCGGGGGATGCTACGACGTCACAGAGGAGGAAACGCAACATGGCTTGGTCACGTGGACCACAAGAAATAGTGACGTAAAACTATGCTGTGTCGTCTGCTCGCGCATACGCGTGCTCTGCCAGCAGAGGTCAACAACTGGCGATTCGAAGTGCGTGTCGCAATTATTATAATTATTGCGAAGAGCGGCAACAACGGTAAGAAAATATTGCGGCTTGTGAGAGTCGGTGATTCATTCCGAAGCGCCGTAAGCTTTAGCTTTGAAGTGAACCGGAAAAGGCCTAGGGACGATGTCGGCGGCGCCGAACGATCAGAGGCGGTGAAGCTGCCGTCGGTGCCACAGTGACCACTCCTCGGTCGCTGATTGGCCGCTTCGCCGTATGGCTGCCGCACACATGGGTCCTGGGCCCGTCCTCTCTGCGGTAAGGAAATCTCGCCGTTCGCAAGCAAGACCACCGTCGCACGGGGGCCCGCGAACGGCAAACGGCGTGCGGCTAGTTTCCGTGCCGGTAACGTGGATGGGCCCTCACATTGAGAAAGGCCAAGCGAACGAGAGACTGCTCCGAGCTGCCGAACTATGCGACTATACGAGGAGAGAAGCGGACAACACGAACGCCGCATATCCTGGTCCCTTTCGGAGTCGGCCGGTTAGTGTTACATTCAAACATGTAAAGGCCCGTCCACACGGCAACTCGCCGCACGCAGTTTGCCGTTCGCGGACCGCCGTGCGGCGTTCATGTTGTCCACTCCTCTCCTCTTGTGTCCGTGTCTGGATGTCTTACCCCTTTGCATTAAGAAAGGATTTCTATATGCCTGTAGCTCGGTCATAGTGGAGGCTATGCTCGGTCGCTCGGCTCAGCAGGCTCCATAATCGGCATTTCATCGCTACTCATCATACGTCACGTTTTTGTGCTAGTGTGCTATGACGTCAGTATTTTCGTTCCTCCTCTGTGACATAGAAACTGCCGCGCTAGCAATGGGTCTCGACTACAAGAAGGAGTTTTCAATGACTTTTTGGAGCTGAATTAAAATTACTTTGAAATGCTTAAAGCATCCAATACCTTGTTATGGGTGTCCTTGCATACGGAAGCAGCCTACAACATGCTTTTTATAGCCTCAAAATTTGGTGTCCCAACCCCTTTAAGGGGGACGCGGGTTTTACATCGCGAAAAATGGCAAAAAAATGATTTTTTGAAAATCACATTTTCAGTTTCTATAACTCTTTTTCTATCCGACTCCGAAATATCATCCACATAAACCACATAGAAGTGCTCTAAAAAAGATTGTTTTATTGGCCAAGGTGCCGAAAAATTTCGCGGAAATCAAGAAAGAACAGCGTTTTTCACGCCACAATATCTCCGGAACGGCGCGCCCGACCGCTGCCATCTTGGTCTTGTTGGAAAGTGCATTTCTCCGTCTTCGAATTTGCCGCTTCAGCGATGTCCTCCATACAGTAACAAGCGCACAAAAAGCAAATGATTGAAGGTCCTGCCTGAGCCTGCGATTGGCCGCGCCCCCCACGTGACTCCAGAGCGATTTGCCATTGGTCCGGCGCTTGCGTCGTCTGCTCGGCTCTTTGCACCTCGTGAGTCTGAACATCTCCACTCACCGTAATCTCGACGTGTCAAAACGGGTGCTACGCGGACATCGCAGTAGCGTGGCCAATTCCTACGCTTGTGGACGTTTCAGACTCGCGGCTAAGCATTCTTGGCATCAGCGACGCGGACTTCACGACCAAGAATCACGCACGGAATCCTCGGTCATACGACTAAGCTTTTCAGCACTCGGTGTTTCAGAATTCGTGACGAAGCATGTTGCGCCCGCAATCCTTGGACACACGGCTAAACATTTCGCGCATAGGGAGTCTCCTACTCAGCGATCATGCACATCGCGCGCGGACTTCTCGGACCCTCACCTAGTCATTTTGTGCATCGGCGCCTCCGACTGCGCGAACAAGAGCATCGAGTGTCGACTCCTCGAGTCCGCGTGTAGGCATTTCGCGCGTGGGCACCTCAGACTGTGCGAATAAGTGCATCCAGTGTCGACTCCTCGAGCTCGCATCTAGGCATTTCGCGCGTCGGCACCTCAGACCCACAACCAAGCATATTGCGCATTCACTCTATGATCATATTGTCACGATAGCTCGTAACAATAACTATCATACACCACCCCCCCTTCATAAAGAGAACCTCATCATGAGCTCGGTTCACTAGGCCCCTTGGGCTGGCACAACATCTGGCTGCGGAAGTGATCGAGGCATCATACAAAAGTACAATTCTGGAAAGCACCTAGCAGCTGCATATCTATCACTGGCTCTCTGATGCTAAGTTCTACAGCCATTGTCAAGTGAAGATGACTTGGGAGGCTGCTGACATTCAGAGTCTTCATTCAGTAACATGGTCAATTCTACAAAATGAAAACAAAAATGCCTCACTGATTGTTTTGGAGACTGCTATCAATCAGGCAGCCTGCAGGTACAACACTGCAACTATATTCATGCCCACACAGAGTTCTGCACCTCGGTTTGAAATCCAGGCACCGTGCTCTTTGTAGAGAATGGTGCCTAATGAAGTTTCTTGTGCTAGTTCAGTGGCCAGTGTGCTATTATTTTGAGAGTGTGCAGTCACACATTTAGTATGGCCATTCTAACAAAACATAGAGCTTCAAAACGGTGCCATTTGTATTGCTGTAGATTCACTTCAGCGAAAGCTACATTTGTTTGAAACTTCAAATGCGTTTGTTTCAGTTCGATGTTTTTGCACCCCGTACTCAGCCTTACAGGTGTTTTATCTGGGTTGTTTTTGGCCAAAAATGACCAGGGTGGTATCATTTTATTCCTATTAAAATGATCTGGGGGGTGATGCTATTTTTATTGCTCTTGCACTGTCATGAATATTACATTCGGGTATAGTACTCGCTGCTAATTAGAAAAAAATGTTCATAATAAATTCAGATTCAGATTCATTCAGATTTTAAAATCTTCAAACGTCTTCGCCCGTGGCTATTAGAGGGTGCATGCCCTTTAAAGAGGGCAAGCACTTCTGGCGGAAGAATCTTCATGCGTGCGCAGAACGACATGGTTTTGCTCGGCAGACAGCGTTGACAATGAGGGCAATGAGTGCTGGGAAGTCGAGAGTGAAACATTGAAAAGGGTGAAGAGCCGATAAACCAGGAAGGGTGCACGATAAATCACCAGAATCGTTTTGTGGAGTGCACAGAAGCCGTGGTGTATTCAATACCTCTGAAATGTGGAAAAAGGTATATAGGGCAAACTTCGAGATGCACAAATGAAAGACTAAAGGAACACAAACTTAGCATCGAGCAGGCGAACAGGAATTTAGGCATCCATATCAGGGATTGCCCCTCAAAAGATTGCGCCGCAGAATTCAGACGCTGTAAAGTGCTGAAGAAAAACAATGGCCAGCTGGTCCGGGAGATAATTGAGGCAGCCGAGATTACCAGACTTCGTGACCAATGCGTTAGCATGCCAGCCTTGTTACTGACAAAAAAAGAACTTGAGCTTTTGCATGTGCAACCACTATCTTGAGTGCAAAAAAGAAAAAGTGCATGTTTCACATGATGTGCGATCACGTGACTGCGACACGTGTGGGCAACGGTTATAAGAAGCCGTGTTTCTTTCGGAATAAATGTTGTTGAAAGTCAGCGCTTGTGGTGTCTTCTTGTCTCGTCTCTTGTCAACATTTTGCGCTGTTACTAGCAGGATGGAAAACCAACAAGCCCAAGCTGCTATTCTAGTAAAAAACCAGATTGTGAAAAGAACCACGCGAAGTTTGTATATTGCAGCGTCGGTGTGGTTTATAAGATTCCCTTGTCATGTGGCAAAGTGTATGTAGGGCAGTCAGGCCACTGTGGTAATGAGTGCCTTAGAGAACATGAGCGATCCATACCAACAGGCACAGGTTCCCATTTGGCTCAGCATTGTAAAATATGCAAGTGCAAGCCCATGTTTCGTGATACCACGATTTTGAAGAAGAGCCATGACACCGCCACCCGAGAGTTATCGGAAGCATTTTTCATTCAGTCATTGGGGTCACAGTGCATTAGTGTGCCTTCCTTAACCTTGTACAGCGCTGAATTCGGTTTTTTGGATTCTGACTCATGAGTGCGCTCTTGAGATCGGATGTTGGTGGCTCCACCACATGGTGCTCACTGCGCATGTTCCTCTAGTTTGAGCTGTCTATAAAGGAGTGATGCAATAAAATGATATCAGTTGAGAGTAGCGCCTTGTCCTGGTCGTCTTTCTTGTGTCTGTTGTTTTGCGCTAAACAAAGTATTCATGGATTCGCACCAACTAGCTTGCCAACGCATTGTGCTCACAGTGTTTGTTCGCTTTGAAAATGAATTCAGCAAGGAAGCACAAAGTTTTGTCTTTCAAGGAAAAGCTTTCAATTGTGAATATGGTTATCGAGGGCAAGAAGAAGTATGTCACTGCTCGGTTCAACATCCCAGCCAGCACCCTGTTGACTATCTTGAATGCGGAAGAAAGCATTCACAGTCCAGTGGAGTTGGGCACAAGTTCAAAGAAAAAAATAAGGATGAGGTTGTTGACTTGATGTGGACAAAGCTATGTTTACGTGGTTTTCGAACACATGGGCACAAAACGTGCCCGTAAGTGGCGTGCGCTTGCAGCAGAAAGCGAAGGATTGTGCATGCATCCTGGGGCATGAGGATTTCAAAGCTAGCAATGGCTAGTTGCAAGGATTTTAGAGCCAAAACGAAGTCATTGGGAAAATTAGTGGCGAGTCTGCCTCTGCCGATAGCGGTGCTTCTGCATCGTGATTTGCTGAGAAGCTGCCTAGCATGTTCAGCTGCTGCAAGGCAGCTGACGTCTACAACGCGGTTGGGACGGCTCTGTTTTAGCAGATGTTGCTTAAGGGGGGACGCTGCTTTCGCATCGCGAAAAATTGCCAAAAAGTCGATTTTCTGAAAATTACAATTTCACTTTGTATAAGCCTTTTTCTATCTGATACCCAAATATCATCACTGTGAACCATTTAAAAGTGCTCTAAAAAATTCGTTTTATCAGCCAAGGTGGCGAAAAATTTCGCAGAAATCAAGAAAAAACAGTTTTTCAAGCCACAGTATCTCCGCAACGGCATGACCGAGCGCCGCCATCTTTCAGTCAGTCAGTCGGTCAGTCAGTTTTTATTTGCAGGAAAATCACATCATTCTGCAGGTGGCAGAAACTAAAGGCATGATTGCCTGACGAGGTCTCTGCCCCCGTAACAAAAGGAGCAGCCTACAGCAGTACAGCAGAGCTGGTAACAGAAGAGAAGCGGCGTTACAAATAGTACATGCATACAGCCTACACCATACATACATCATACATCCTATACAATACGGGTGTTCCTAAGCACTATTTACAGCTTATTTTTAAATATCACATTGAACATTCGCTCTTATCACAAAAAATACTTAAAAGGAAGTCAACAGCCGAAACGGAATTTACATTTATCACTGTAACTTAACAATTTCAACGGAAAACAAAATCGACGGGAAACAAAATTGACCGCAGTTCACGTTTAAACGTTTTTCTGGGTAGGCAGAAATCCAAAATAGAAGCACAGTTATTTAACACGTCTATTACCTGATATTCCAGATCTTGTTTTCCCTAATTCGTTCTGACTTTTTTTATTTCTGCGTTTGGGGTTACGTATATCATATGCGCCAAGACAGGTGTGTAAATACTGTGGAGTTTCTATTTATAAATTTGCTGTGCCAGTATCCATAAATAGACTTTATTTGCAGGTAAAACATCAAATCTAGGAAAAAGTGGTTGCGTCAGCAACAAAGTAATAGGGCCGGTGTGGTTCACAAAAATCCGGAGGATACGTTTTTGCAGCAGTTGTAGCCTATCGTAATTCCCTTTTGTCGTTGTCCTCCAGACCAGAATGCCATACAAAAGTTTAGAATAGAACAGAGAGTAATATAGTGATTGCTTTAGCCAAAGAGGTAGAAGAGGCGCTATTTTTCTAATACATCCAACAGACTTCGCGAGTTTGGAGAGCAGATGACTGACATGAGGGACCCAAGACAACTCTTCACTAAACCATACCCCAAGGAACTTTTGCACACTTACTTGTTCTAAGTTATGTCCTCTGTACTCTAAGTTAATCATTTTTTTAATGCTTATTGATTGGCTTAAATATCATGTACTTTGTTTTTACTGCATTAAACTGAAGTTTGTTTTGTTGCAATCATGCGGATAAATCATTTAAATACAAATTGGCCGATTGTTCAATGTCATGCAGTGTTCTACCTGTAAAGAATAAACTAGTGTCATCTGCAAACATGGTTATTGTGGGTGTTCTTTGTAGTTCCGTGATGTCATTCACATATAAGAGGAAAAGTAACGGGCCTAATATCGAACCTTGCGGGGCAGCTAGTTTAATGTCAAGCTGTTTTGAAGAACCACAGTCTATTTTAACAAACTGACGCCGAAACGATAAGTAGCTCTTAATAAGGTCCAATGTGATACCACGAATTTTATTGCAATCTAATTTTATGGCTAAGATTTCGTGGTCAACAGAATCAAAAGCTTTGCGCAGATCGAGAAATATTCCTAAGGTGAAGAGCTGATCTTCAATATTTCTGATTATTTGCTGCTTGGCGGCAAGAAGAGCGTCCTGAGTTGTCTTATTTTTCTGAAAACCATACTGTGAGGGTAATATTATATGATACATGGTTAGATATTTTGACAGCCTGTTATTGATTGACAATTCGTAAATCTTTGAAAACACCGGTAGCACTGAGATTGGCCGGTAATTTGTAATATCGTCAATTCTACCTCCTTTGTGTATTGGAATTACTTTGGCCAGTTTTAATTTATCTGGGAAGACTCCAGTAGAAAATGTAAGACTAATGAGATAGGCTAGGACAGGGCTGATAATTAATGACACTCGCTATACAGGTTCAACTTTAATTTCATCATACCCACTTGCGACATTATTTTTTAAGCGTATCATAAGACCATTGATTTCTCTTTCGGTAACGGTAATCTTGGTCTCAGAAAGCGCATTTCTCCGTCTTCGAATTTGCTGCTTCCGCTATCTCCTCCATACAGAAACAAGCGAACAAAAAGCAAATGATTGAAGGTCGTGGTGGAGTCTCCGATTGGCCGCACCCGCCATGTGACTCCAGCACGGTTCACCATTGGTCCGGCGCTCGCATCATCTGCTCTGCTCTTTGCACCTCGTGAGTCTGGACGTCTCCACTCACCATAGTCTCGACGTGTCAAAACGGGCGCCACCCGAACATCGCAGTAGCGTGGCCGATCCATATGCTTGTGGACGTTGCAGACTCGCGGCCAAGCATTCCGAGCATCGGCGACGCGGATTTTGCAACCAAGATTCACGCACGGAATCCTCAGACATGTGGCTAAGCCTTTCAGCACTCAGTGTTTCGGAATTCGTGACGAAGCACATCGCGCACGCAATCCTCGGACACGCGGCTAAGCATTTCGTGCCTAGGGAGTCTCCAACTCGGCGATCAAGCACATCACGCGCTGACTGCTCGGACCCTTGCCTAAGCATATTGTGCATCGGCACCTCGGACTGTGCGAGTAAGTGCATCGAGTGTCGACTCCTCGAGCCCGTGACTAGGCCTATCGTGCATCGTCACCTCGGACTGTGCGAATAAGCGCATGGAGTGCCGACTCCTCAAGCCCACCGCTAGGAATTTCGCGCGTCACTACGTCGGACTGCACGAAGAAGCACATTGAGCGTCGACGCCTCGAGCCCACAACTAGGCATTTCGCGCATCCGGCGCCTCGGACTGCGCGGCTAGGTACTTCACGCGTCGGCACCTCGAACAGTGCGACTAAGCACATCGCGCGTTGGCTCCTTGTATCTGCGGCTAGGCATTTCGCACATCACCACCTCGGCCCCGCAACTAAGCATATTGTGCGTTCACTCTATTATCATATTGTCACAATAGCTCGTAACAATATCTATCATACCACTCCTTCATAAAGAGAACCTTATCATGAGCTCTGTTAACTAGGCCCCTTGGGCTGGCACAGACACCTGGCTGCAGAAGTGATTGAAGCATCATACAAAAGTACAATTCTGGAAAGCACCTAGCAGCCGCAAAACTATTTCTGGCTCTCTGATCTTAAGTTCTGCAGGTATTGTCAAGTAAAGATGATTTGGGAAGCTGCTGACACTCAGAGCCTTCATTCAGTAACATGGTCAATTCTACCAAAAGAAAAAAAAATGTATCACTGATTGTACTGGAGATTGCTATCACTCGGGCAGCCTGCAGGTACAGGCTGCCTGAATGTACATTGGAACTATATTCATGCCCACACATAGTTCTGCACGTCACTTGGTTTGAAACTTAGGCACCATGCTCTTTGTAGAGCAGCAGCAAGGAATGCCCAGTGAAAAGAAAAAAAAGGGGGAGGGGGGAGCACAATAGACCAGAGGCCACATGCACAAGAAGCCCCACATCACAAAATACCCCAAAGACTACAAATTTGGTGCCCTTTACAGAACTGAGGAGAAGCTGAAACTTTGAGAGCCATTTTCTCAAAACAGTTTTTCTGCCTTTCTGTTCAGTTTCTGGAGCTGATTTCTTTGTTACCATTTAACATATTTTGACTCCGTTTTTCTTTTGTCACATTCCTTGGGCTACAGTGCAAGTCGTGACATTCCCGCTTTCTTATCTTGACCCTTTGTAAGTTTACGATATGGCTGTTCGTCTACCCTGAAAGTACGCTTGATGCGAAGGCAATATAAAATACGGCACTCCAAAAAATGTGTGTTGCGAAAAAAAAAAATTCAAGAATGTCATGACCTTCAGCACGCATTTTGCTATGCAGTCAATACTTAACAAGTCTTCTATCACGTTTTTTTAAGTTCCCGATGCTCTCCAGAAAGTTAGAAGGAGAAAAATACTGCTAAATTTATTTGAATAAAATATTCTCAAGATATCACTCTGAAACGTTTAGGGAATCATCAGGAAGACATTCTAAACATTTGTGCCAATTTTCATCAAAATCCATGAAGAAACAAGAAAGTTGATTTTCAAAGCCACGTCCCACCTTAATAGCTCTGGTGATTAAAGGAGAAGACTGCCGCAGTAGCAAGCAAAGCAAACTCCTTGTCACGGTTTTGCTTTGCGCCAGCAGTGATGGCAGTGACAAACGAATCCTGTTAGTTATCGGGCAAAGTGCCCAGCCCAGTTGCTTCAAGGGAACAAAGCGAATACCAGTCAAATATGTGGCCAATTCTAAAGCGATGTCGCGAGTGATCTTTTCTGAGTGGTTGAAAGAGTTCAACGAAGGCATAAAGCCACGAGGCCGTCAAATCTGCTTGCTGCACGACAATTGCTCTGCGCACCACGTCGATGGCCTTCAGCTGTTGAACATCGAGTTGATATATTTTTCTCCCAATTGCACATCCTTGATACAGCCATTGGACAAAGGAATCATCAACGGCTTCAAATGCTGCTACCGCTATCGGGTGATAGATAAGGTCTTTTGAACATCCGTTCTGAACAGCAGACGAAGGTGAACAGATATCGAGTGATCGAGATGCTTGCTGCATCGTAGCAGGAAGTTCAAACTCAGAATTTCAAATTGCTTCGCCAAGGCCTAAATAAAGTTCGTTCAAGCTGGAATCTGCGACAATGAAGAGGAGCCTGAAAATGCACCTGATGCTACCAAAGCATGGGATGCGCTACGTGCAAGTAGTGGGGCGCCTGACGACGTCGAACTTGGTGTATTTTTGTATAGTGACAATGACGCCATATGTACTGAAGAAATACTAGATTATGGTGATGAAGAAGGAGCTTCAGGAGCAGATCTGCTGTTTTCCGTGCCAGCCGCGAGAGAGGTGGACGCATTGGATGTTTCGCATCATACCAGCGGCACGCAGGATGATGAAGCTTCATTGCTTGATTTAGCTTCTTTGGAGTGCCACTTGAGGTCATCAATCATACAGAAGAAACAAGCTAAAAATCATGCTGTCTTTTCTCCTGAATAAATGTTTGAGAGGTGAGCTCACCTGAAGTCAAATCCGTCTCATGTTAGTTTTATTTTTGCATGATACTTCCTGGTTCTCATGTGAAACAGCATATAGCAAAAACCTGTATATAACGAAATATTGCGGACTTTCATCGATTTTGTTACATCCACGTTTAACTATTATTTTCATCTGCACTGGCGCCAAACGAAACAGCCATTACCTGATCTACCCGCATAATGATTGCACTTTTTTTCAGAAAAATTGCCGCAAATTCAGGGGTGCTATCATTAGGCGGGTTAAATTTCCCACAAAAAGAAAAAAAATTTCATCCTGCATTTGCTGCGGGATGACAACAGGTCAAAAAACACGCAGCTGCCTCTGTAACAGTGCGAGACACCCAAACCAAATATGGCAGCTGGCGGAGCAAACGAATGCGTCGAATGTGATTTTGTTTCTTTTCGTGAGTACATTATGTGCATTGAAACAGCTTCGTCCATATCAGTAATGAATAATATCATTAATATCGGCAAGCCTGTGGCAATAACGTAGCCATGTCCGTTTTGAGGGGAGAGAAACGGAGATGGGAGGGCTTAGCTGCCAGTGACATAGAAACACATGGCGGGTATCCTGCAGAAACTGCTGCATTTGTCTTCACTACTGTTCTAATACGGCACATTTCTGCTGAGGGTGGACGAATATCTCAGCTGAGTTACAAGCGTCCACGTATGAATAGGGTACACTTTTAATGTGTCAGTGTAAACGTGGCTACTATCGTTGCTGCTCGTGATTTGTTGCGTGCCCACAAGTGCAGATGGGAAGAATTGAAAGCTGCCTTTTTTATTGTTGACTGCAACCATTATAAAGCCTACATATAATAAAGCCAAGGCAAGTTTGGTTGTATGCTCTTTTTTTTTTTTCATGGAAGTTTGGAAAGTGATGAGAGGAATAAAATGGGGCATCTAGGGCAGGCAACCATGACAGCAAAACTAACCACCTATTTGACACTTGTAATACCAACTTTGGAATATGGCTGTATCGTGTAGGACCCCTACACGAAAAACCGGATAGCAAGGATTGAAAAAGTACAAAGAAGGGCGGCTAGATTTATTCTGTCTAGATATAAGTCCATGGATTCAGTCTCGGGGATGTTGTCAGAACTTAAATTACCCCGACTGCTAGAGCGGAGAAGAGTTGCTAGACTTAAGTTTCTCTATCTTTTGCTGGGTAAATTCTTCAACATAAACACCGGACTGTACATAATGAAGCACTCGGCCCAAACATTAAGGAACAGTCACAACCAACAACTTACAGCCCTCCAAGCTCGGATCAACGCATTCAAATATTCATTCTTCCCACGAACAGTTGAACAATGGAACTCGTTGCCACAGCACATAACTCAAAACAGACTCTGTCAGTTTGTTTGAAAAATCAGTACACCTTTACCTTGATCTACCAAATTAACCACGACAGCTCGTTTGTAGCGAATTTCACCTACTTGGAAATATGAATGTTGCTGTGTGTGCTTCTACTACCGCATTTGTATTTTGTTGTGAACTGCAGGTTGTGCACACTAATTTTATTTTGTATCTGCATGTTTTCAAGGCTGTGATTGCGAATGCATTTACTGCATTGCAACAAATATTTTCCACCCTGTAACGGCTCAAAAATGGGCTAGCAGTATTAATATATGAATGAAATGAAAATGAAATTAATGTTTGGTGCATGCAGACTGCTTGGTATGTCTTGAAGAGTCATTTGCGTAGCATTTGACAGCATTTGACAGATGGTAAGCCTGATCATCATTAGCTAGACTTGGCACACAACATATCAATGCAGCAAGTTCAAGGTGCAATCATTACACAAGAAAGAAAAAAGAAAATCGAATTTTGATGTTAAAATTCAGGGGTGTGATCATCACGTGAGTGTAATCATTACGCGAGTGCGATCATTGCGCGAGTGCGATCATTGCGCGAGTGCGATCATTATGCAAGTAAATACGGTATTCTTCCACCATCTTGGAACTGAACTAGAACTTATAAAGGAATCATTTTGAACTGCTTTGACTAACAGGTCAGATGGCCCTATGGACCCTCTGTTAGGGAGGCATGTCATGTTGTAACAAGGCTCAAAGTCTTCCGTAGTCAATTGGCAAACGATTTCCACGATTCAGGCAAGACTCAAGTAACTCCGTTAGCCTCAACTCAGTTCTGACACTTTGTTTTATGCTGTTAATCCTTCTGCAACCAAGGCTGCTCTTTATGCGATGAAAGATGCGGCCACTTTACGCATGCTCGCGCATCTTACAGCAGCTAGAACAACTTCCTGTTGCCTTTGAAACCCTTCAGATTGAAGAGAAATCTATCTGTCAGATTTTATAATTTTTGGTACACAATGAAATTTTCACAATGTAAATGCATTGGGTAAATTTCACAAATTATGATTTATTATTTCAAGAGCTACAATGGTGTGTTTTATAAAGTACGCTGAGCCTTCATGGGAGAAAAACCTAATGCAGGTCCTCGAACATATTGCTACACACGTGTGATATTTATTGTTTGAAGAAGGCGCGTGGCCGCCATCACTCGAGAAAAGAGGAAGAACGAACTGGGCTCGCGCTGTGGATCTTACCGGTCAGCGCTGCAACTGCTGTTGTAAATGTAACCTGTAAATAGCTGCTCGTCTTACTGACTCGTGCTTCGCGTAACATTGTGGTGGAGAGTGTTGTTCCCTGTCCTCGCCACGAAGCTCTGCAGTGGCCACACCGTCCCGCTTTCCGCCATGGCTCCCGGTGACACCTCGTCTCCTTCTACTCCTGCGACCCGGCAACAAAGTACGTTACGGTTACAAATCCCCGCGATCCTGGCATATTCTCCGGCCAAGATAATGTCGACTGGCTCAAGAATAAGGACTGGCTCAACCTGTATGAGCGTGTTAGCCAAAACAACTGCTGGGACCCTACTATTATGCTAGCCAATGCCCTATTCTACTTGGGCGGAACGCCTCGTGTCTGGTTTCGGACACTGGAAGACAAGATCTGTAGCTGGGATGCTTTCAAGGAGACGCTCGTCGACCTCTTTGGAAATCCTACTTGTCGGCAGCTGGCTGCTAGAAAAGAGCTTACTACCCGAGTTCAGCCTTCTAATGAATCGTATGTCTTGTACATAAGAGACGTGCTTGCTCTTTGCCGGAAAGTCAACAACAAAATGGCCGAGGTTGACAAAGTCGGCCACATACTTAAAGGGATCACGGACGACGCCTTGAAACTTGTTGGTCTTCAACAATGTGTCCACCATTGATGTCATTGTCAAAGAATGCCGCCTTTTTTAGCTTGCCATCATTCCACAGTTCTCCCAGCTGCCTAAAACAGTTGCGATGTCATCTTGCGTTGACCTTACCGCTTCACCACCTTTAAATGAGCACATCACACGTATTGTTCGCTGCGAACTCGAGGCTACAAGTCCTGCACCGTTCCATTCAGGCCCACTTGAACCCACCATTGATGAACCAGCCCCAGCAATCTCCCTTATTCAGGCAGTTGTACGGCAAGAATTTGTAAACCTAGGTTTTCCTGCTGCCTGCTAAATGTCCTAACCTGATGTCCGACCAGTGCCGACTGCTCCGCCTCACGGCGATCTGTATTCCCTTCCCAGGTACCGCAGCACTGCCGAGTGGAGAACTCCGGACAACAAGCCCATTTGCTTGAGTTGCCTTGACGTTGGCCACGTCGCTCGCCATTGCTGCACCTCCTGGACATCGCCAGATTCGAACTCCTTTTCCCCGTCTCCTCGCTCATATGCCGAACCGCACCATTACTTGCCTCGCCGTATGCCTCCTACCTCTGACGTATACGTCGATGTCGGTCGTCCTGCTCGCTCGCCATCACCTCAGCGCCATCAATCCTCGTCATCCGAACGGGGATCGGCTATTCGTCGCCGACCAATTGTGGACCATCCCGAACAGAAAACTAGGCCATGCAGCTCTTGGAGGTAGTGCTGTGTCACGTTCGTCCTGTCCAAATTCTCCGTTGACGCTCCTCACCAACATGAACCTAATTGAAGTAGACATAGATAGTGTTCCGTTGACGGCATTAGTTGATACTGGAACCCAAGTGTCCATAATGAGTGCTAATCTATGTCGTTGCCTCAAAAAAGTTCTTACGCCTGCTATCACTCGAGCCGTACGTGTCGCCAATGGCGCCACTGTTGCCGTCAGGTATGTGCACTGCTCGCATAGGAATTGCTGGCCGCCAAGTTCCAGTCCTGTTCACTGTGATCACCAGTTGCCCTCATGACCTAATCTTCGGGCTCGACTTTCTGACGATGCATTCTGCCCTCATCGACTGCTCCACCAGTACGCTGTGCCTCGAGCTTCCTCTTCTTTCAGACGTTCGCCCTGAACAACCGAACACCTTCTGCGCTACAGCGTTTGTTCGCTTACCTCGAAAAGGCCTAACCTTCGTCGAATTGGCCTCGTCACCAACCGTGCCTAATGGCAACTATGTCGTTGCACCTGTTCGTGATGTCCTCCTGGCGCGTGACATCTCTGTTCCACACTCTGTCGTAACCCTTGCCGCTAATCGAATGTGTCTCCCCGTTTTCAATTTTGGCTTGACGAAGCAAGTGTTACCTGAAGGCATAGCAGTGGCCACGCTCCGGTCAGTGACAGACGTCCACGGCACTGCTTTTGCAGGCGATGCGTCTCCAGATCCCCCTGATTACCCTCAGGATGCCTTGAACCTCGACGGCCCATTACGTCCCATGGTCGCTCTGGACCTCGCACTTGACCAAGCAGCCGTCCTATATCGCCATTTGCTTTCCTACTGCGACATATTTGACACTGGCAATCGACCACTTGGTCAGACGTCCCTTGTTAGGCATCGGATAAACACTGGTGATGCTTTTCCCATTCACCACCGACCATATTGCGTGTCCACGGCAGAGCGGCAAGTTATTCAGCAGGAAGTAAACAAGATGCTTACCAGAGGCATTGTTGAGCCCTCATCGAGTCCTTGGGCGTCGCCGGTCGTACTTTAAAAAAAAAAAAAAGATAGCACATAGCATTTCTGTGTTCATTCATCATCATCATCAGCCTGGTTACGCCCACTGCAGGGCAAAGGCTTCTCCCATACTTCTCCAACTACCCTGGTCATGTACTAATTGTGGCCACGTTGTCCCTGCAAACTTCTTAATCTCATCCGCCCACCTAACTTTCTGCCGCCCCCTGCTACGCTTCCCTTCCCTTGGAATCCAGTCCCTAACCCTTAATAACCATTGGTTATCTTCCCTCCTCATTACATGTCCTGCCCATGCCCATTTCTTTTTCTTGATTTCAACTAAGATGTCATTAACTCGCATTTGTTCCCTCACCCAATCTGCTCTTTCGCGCGAACAATGGCGTCGTGAGCATAGAACGTGGTAGTGATGACATTGGAAGGGAGCAGCAAGTCAAAAGGCAGGAGTGGGTCACGGCCATATAGTAGACAGAAAAGAGAATAACCAGTAATATCGTGATGCGATGAATTGTAGGCAAACTTCACGAAGGGTAAGATGCAATCTCAATCCCAGTGATCATCAGACACGTACATGGAGAGCAGGTTCAGTGCGTGTACGGCTGAGACGCTCCGTTTGTCTGTGGGTGGTAAGCCATTGTGAAACTGTGGGACGTGGAGCATGAGCAAAGCTTGTCAAAACCTTAAAAAGAAAACAGCGGCTTCAATCAGTGAGTAGCTGATGTGGGTCACCATGATGTAGGATCACTTCATGAAAAAGAAAATCGGCCACATCAATTCCGTAGCTCTTAAAGAGGGCCAGTGTTATGGCATGTGTGGTATCATCATCATCACCATCAGCCTGGTTACGCTCACTGCAGGGCAGAGGCCTCTTCCATACTTCTCCAACTACACCGGTCATGTAATAATTGTGGCCACGTTGTCGCTGCAAACTTCTTAATCTCATCCGCCCACGTAACTTTCTGGCGCCCCCTGCTACGCTTTCCTTCCCTTGGAATCCAGTCCCTAACCCTTAATGACCATCGGTTATCTTCCCTCGTGATTACATGTCCTGCCCATGCCCATTTCTTTTTCTTGATTTCAACTAAGATGTCGTTAACTTGCATTTGTTCCCTCACCCAATCTGCTCTTTTCTTATCCCTTAATGTTACACCCATCATTCTTCTTTCCATAGCTCGTTGTGTCGTCCTCAATTTAAGCAGAACCCTTTTCGTAAGCCTCCAGGTTTCTGCCCCATACATGAGTACTGGTAAGACATAGCTGTTATACACGTTTCTGTTGAGGGATAGTGGCAACCTGCTGTTCATGACTTGAGAATGCCTGCCAAACGCACCCCAACCCATTCTTATTCTTCTGATTATTTCAGTCTCATGATCCGGATCCGTGGTCACTAGCTGCCCTAAGTAGATGTATTCCCTTACCACTTCCAGTGCCTCGCTACCTATAGTAAACTGCTGTTCTCTTCAGAGGCTGTTAAACATTACTTTACTTTTCTGCAGATTAATTTTTAGACCCACTCTTCTGCTTTGCCCCTCCAGGTCAGTGAGCATGCATTGCAATTGGTTCCTTGAGTTGCTACGCAAGGCAATATCATCAGCGAATCGCAAGTTACTAAGGTATTCTTCATTAACTTTTATCCCCAATTCTTCCCACTGCAGGTCTCTGAATACCTCCTGTAATCACGCTGTGAATAGTATTGGGAAGATCGTATCTCCCTGCCTGACGCCTTCCTTTATTGGGATTTTGTTGCTTTCTTTATGGAGGACTACGGTGGCTGTGGAGCCGCTATAGATATCTTTCAGTATTTTTACATATGGCTCGTCTACACCCTGATTCCGTAATGCCTGCATGACTGCTGAGGTTTTAACTGAATCAAACGCTTTTTCGTAATCAACGAAAGCTATATCAGGGTGTCTACCAACCGGGATAACCGGGAAAACCGGGAATTCTCAGGGATTTTGAGTAGTCTGGAAAAACTCAGGGAAAACTCAGGGAATTTGCGCTTCTATCAGGGAAAATTAGCTGTAATTTTTTTAGAGGGTCAGAAGTCGCGGTAATGCTGGCTCGAGAAACAGACAGGACTCGTAACGAATCGTCGTCGGCTGGAGGAGTTGCCAGTGTACAGTCAACGACCGACTTTCCGGATTCCCGATAACTCGGACGGCTTCGCGGCACCACCACGTACCCCAAAAAGTCAATGTATCATAACGTCTAAAATTTCAGATGCAAGAACTCTTCGCCGTCCGATTTTTTAAACGTTTTGCGTGATCGCAGGTCCGAGACGGCATTAATGAAAGCCACCACCGCTGCTATTTTGATTACCTCGCCGCCTTGAACCGGTGCTCTCGCACGCAGATCCGCTGGCAGCCGTAGCCACCACTGCGGCAACGCTAGGTTTAGCTGCTTCGACGTTCGCTGTTAAGCTTCGTGTCGTTCGGTGCCGTGTTTCTTCATTTCTCCGCTGACAGCAATAATTTTGTCTTCGAAGCTCGGAAAGCATGGCGCATTGCATAATGCCTTTTCCCGAAAGTCTGCTTCGCCTCATTACAGTCGTGTAACGCGGTGAAGCGTAACAAGCGTAGGAAGGGGCAATTGTCGCGGGACACTGTATGTATTCCTTAATTTTACACATGTGCACTCGCCCTCACCTGTCACAGTAGGAGCACCGATATGCCTAATAAGTGCACTGACAGGCATTCAGAGCTTTTTCACACGTACATGTGTCGATTTTAGCCCTTAAGGGCAGTAAAAGACATGAATTTATTTTGTCGGACTGCCTGATTTTTCGGAAGTTTTCGCTACCCCTAGGGGGTCCGAAAAATTGGACTTTGACTGTAAATTGACCAAGAGCATTCTTCAAATGGTCCGTGGGGCGAACGCGCGGCAAAAGGAGGACGAGAACAGAAAGAATCGACGCACTGAGGAATGAACGGGGAATTAAGTACGTGACCGCTTCTTTGAAGGAGCCTGCGCTCAAAAAACAAATTGTTGGCTGATGCTGAGATGCAGGTGTCCCTCATCCAAACCAAAATAAACTCTTTAATGCAATGAAACACAACACTGAGGCGTCTTGCGCGAGCTGAGAGTATGTCAGGACAGTTGCATGACACTGAGCATGCTATCAGTTGATAGAAATAGCTCATATTCGAAGATATTTGCTTCTGTATGCATCTCCTTTTTATTTGTACTAGAGAGTGTCCAACTCGATTTGAAAATTTTTTCGAAGACATTTTATTTGCTGTGCATTTTAATAACTCCTCCCTTATATTCTTTTTTTGAATAACATAAACACTACTCCTTAGTATTCAAATTGGATTAAGTGGGTTTTCTTTAAAAAAATTTTCATATGCTTACTAGAGAGTGACAGCATACGGCGATATGGTTTCAGCGCGACTTGTCATAAAACATAGTTCTGCATCACTCAGGGAATTTTGCAAAAGCACTCAGGGAAAACCTGGAAAACTCAGGGAATTTGGAAATGTCAACTTGGTAGACACCCTGTATATACATATAAGGGTTGGTTATATTCCGCAGATTTCTCTATCACCTGATTGATAGTGTGAATATGGTCTATTGTTGAGTAGCCTTTATGGAATCCTGCCTGGTCCTTTGGTTGACGGAAGCCTAAGGTGTTCCTGATTCTATTTGCAATTACCTTAGTAAATTTTTTGTAGGCAATAGACAGTAAGCTGATCGGTCTATAATTTTTCACGTCCTTAGCATTCCCTTTCTTATGGATTAGGATTATGTTAGCGGTCTTCCAAGATTCCGGTATGCTTGAGGTCATGAGGCATTGCGCATACAGGGTGGCCAGTTGTTCTACAACTGTCTGCCCACCATCCTTCAACAAATCCGCTGTTACCTGATCCTCCCCAGCTGCCTTCCCCCTTTGCATAGCTCCTAAGGCTTTCTTTACTTCTTCCGGCATTACTTGTGAGATTTCAAATTCCTCTAGCCTATTCTCTCTTTCATTATCGTCGTGGGTGCCACTGGTACTGTATAAATCTCTATAGAACTCAGCCACTTGAACGATCTCATCCATATTAGTTCTGATATTGCCGGCATACATCTGGTTCTTGCCTATTCCTAGTTTCTTCTTCATTGCTTTTAGGCTTCCTCTGTTCCTGAGAGCATGTTCAGTTCTATCCATATTATGCTTCCTTATGTCAGCTGTCTGACGCTTGTTGATTAACTTGGAAAGTTCTGCCAGTTCTATTCTAGCTGTAGGGTTAGAGGCTTTCATATATTGGTGTTTCTTGATCAGGTCTTTCGTCTCCTGTGATAGCTTATGGGCATCCTGTCTAACGGAGTTACCGACTTCTATTGCACATTCCTTAATGATGCCCATAAAATTGTCATTCCTATCTTCAGCACTAAGGTTCTCTTCCTGAGCTAAGGCCAAACACGTGTTCTGTAGATTGATCCGGAATTTCTCTATTTTCCCTCTTATCGCTAACTCATTGATCGGCTTCTTATGTACCAGTTTCTTCCGTTCTCTCCTCAAGTCTAGGCTAATTCGAGATCTTACCATCCTATCGTCACTGCAGCGCAACTTGCCGTGCACGTCCACATCTTGTATGATGCCAGGGTTAGCGCAGAGTATAAGGTCTATTTCATTTCTAGTCTCGCCATTCAGGCTCCTCCACGTCCATTTTCGGCTATCCCACTTGCAGAAGAAGGTATTCATTATCCTCATATTATTCTGTTCTGTAAACTCTACTTATAACTCTCCTCTGCTATTCCTAGAGCCCATGCTATATTCCCCCACTGCCTTGTCTCCAGCCTGCTTCTTGCCTACCCTGGCATTGAAGTCGCCCATCAGTATAGTGTACAGTCGAACCTCGATATATCGAACAGCGCGGTGATCGCAAAATAGTTCGATATAGCCAGAATTCGATATATAATATCACGTAGAAAACGCGTCAAAAACTAGCACAAATCAATCAATGAACAAATCGTGGCGCAATAGATACTCACATGAAGCTTCAAACAAAGTATTTATTTCGTTCGCTGAAAGCACTGAAGCAGCGTAGCCTGCTTCATATTGGCAACCGCGTGCTTGACCACGGCGTCTTCAACATAGTCCAAACGGTCCACAAGAGACGGTCCTGTGCCTTCTATTGCGCCGCAGTAGTGGCGTACAATGGCCAAAGCAGCTACAGCCTCAGTTGCAGTCGGGAGCGGGGCAACATCAGCGCTTGCTGGATCAGCCTCGGCAGCATCTTCGTTTGGCCGCTCAGCAGTCACTTCTGCCACGATCTCCACGTCTGTTAACTCCGCCATTGTTCCGGTGCTGTCGTCACTGCCAACGAAGTCCTCAATGCACATGCTGTGTAGCTCAGCACCGACAAAGCGCTCGAACTGGCTCCACGGCCACCTCGATCACGCGCGCACGGCGGGGGCGCGGGCGCGCGTGATTGAGGCGGCCGGGCTGGCTCATGGCCGGGGAGCGCGCGCGTGCTACCCTCGAGACCGGCCCAGACCGGCCGTGGCTGGCTCCAAGCCGCCGCGTGTGTACGCCGCTACGTTCAAATGGCGCTCTCGGCGCAACCGATGTGGGAGCTGTCGTACGCAGCAGTCTGGAACCCCCATCGCGCCACCGCTATCTTCGAGAGTGTTGCGGGAAAGCTCGCCTCCTGTCAACAGAGCGCACTTGGTCTGGGGCGGCGGAGTTCGATATATCCATTTTACATCCGGCCCCGTTCGAAATAAAAAAATAAAAATGCATGCGATTTTCCACGTGATACAAAAAGTGTTCGATATACGCAATAATTCGATATATCCGTGTTCGATATATCGAGGTTTGACTGTATTTTGTTTTGACTTTACAAATCGCCGATTCCACGTTTTCATATAATCTTTCAACTTCCTGGTCACCATGACTGGATGTAGGGGCGTAGACCTGTACGACCTTCAATTTGTACCTCTTATTAAGTTTCACAACAAGACCTGCCACCCTCTCGATAATGCTATAGAATTCCTCTATGTTACCAGCTATATTCTTCTTAATCAGGAATCCGACTCCTGGTTCTCGTATCTCCGCTAAGCCCCAGTAACACAGGATGTGCCTGCTTTTCAGCACTGTATATGCTTCTTTCGTCCTCCTAACTTCACTGAGCCCTATAATATCCCATTTACTGCCCTTTAATTCCTCCAATAGCACTGCTAGACTCGTCTCACTAGATTACATTCTAGCGTTAAACGTTGCCAGGTTCAGTTTCCTATGGTGGCCTGTCTGAAACCAGGGATTCTTAGCACCCTCTGCTGCGTCGCAGGTCTGACTGCCACCGTGGTCAGTTGCTTCGCAGTTGCTGGGGACTGAGGGCCGTGTTTGATTGTTGTGTTCATATGGGAGGTTGTGGCCAAGTACTGCACCAGGGTGGCCAACACTGCTCTGGTGGGGGAGTGCGTTACCGGTTCTGGTCACTGGGATCAGGCCACACACCAGGCCTGTTTATGCAATTTTATCAACACGCGGATTTTTGTTTCTTTTTTATTCCGATGGAAAATTGCGCGGCACCGGGTTTCGAACCACGGTCCTCTTGCACGCGAGGCGCATGTTCTACCTCTGACGTAATATTTCTGCAGAAACCCGCAAGGTGGAGAGAAGTAATTAATAAAGGAAGAATCAGACATCCACCCGTTCGTAGCAAATGCTACAAAGGAAACCCATACAGGTTCCTCGAAAGAAAAGCCACGCATTTGAAGAAAAATTCGTCCTGCTCTGGGACTCGAACCCGGGACCACTGCTTTTCCAGGGCAGCCGCTCTACCATCTGAGCTAACCAGGCGGCTAGCAGATGGCAGGGCAAAGTCGACTTTGTCAACAACTTGAAGCAAAGGCAACAGTTTGACGTAATAGTTCTGCGGAAACCCGCAAGGTGGAGAGAAGTCATTAATTAAGGGAAAATCAGACATCCACTTGTTCGTAGCAAATGCTACAAAGGAAACCCATACGGTTTTTTTTTTGAGGAACCCGTATGGTTTTCTTTGTAGCATTTGCTACGAATGTGTGGGTGTCTGATTTCTCCTTTATTAACCCTTTCGCTGTCACGGACGTACCGGTACGTCATCGCGCTTCCCCCCCACAGTGTCACTGACGTACCGGTACGTTAATTCTCTATCGTGCGTTCAAAATTTCGCGCCACAGCGCAAAGCTGGCGCTCCTGGATTGGCCACGCGATCTGTTGACTCTTTCTACAAGTTCGTACATTGGCCCCGACCTGTGTTACTCCATGTATTGAAGAGTACGGCGCGACTGCCACTCCCCACTTTCTCTTTGCTGAGTGGCGCGATGGCTCCGGTGTTCGCTGTATCATGTGTTGCGCGCGTGTGGGTATGGGTTCAAGGGTTGTTCTGCCATCTTCGCTGGTTTGAAGGTTTTTATTTTTCTTCTGTTGGTGTGCCTGCTACGGCGCGTCAAGTTCAGGCGCACGTGCCGTTGCCTCTCCGAAAAGAGTGACTCGTTGCTGCTTTCGCTCTCTCGACGCACCCTCGCTTCCGACTTGCAGCAGTAAACGTAAAGCCCTCTGAACTTTGTTTAGCCTTTTTCCATCTCCCTCTGTCTTCTTGATCACGCAATGTCCCATTTATCTCCGTTGTGCGGGCGACTGAAAGCGCATCCTCCCTGCGCGCGGTTACTTTCAGATGGGTCAGCGCGCGGGACCTTCGTCTGCTTATTGGAGCGGTGGCTCAATTCCGATTCAGAATACGAGCCGAGCTCAGATTCGGACTCGGACAGAGTCGCATGCGAGGAAGAGGGTTCCGCATCGTCAGATTCGGATGATGAACGGATTTTATAGTCAGGCTGATGATGATGATGTTTACTAACAGCTGCAGAACACTGAAATGTGCATATTGCATTGACTATGTTATTTGTATACCAATTATAATCAAAAATAAATTGCTATGATCATTCCCTGTTATGCTCGTTCCCTGAAACCAAGCCGACACTGGGGGTGCGTCACGGCCAGAAAGGTCCGACAGCGAAAGGGTTAATGTTCTACCTCTACGCCACCGCTGCCCCTCTCAGCGTTGATTACCGCCCCTTAAGCCAAATTAGTAAAAAGGACGTTTACCCTTTACCACGAATCAACGACGATCTTGATTGTCTTCACGGTGCCAAATACTTTCTGTCCATCGACCTTCGACCTGGTTATTGGCCGATTTTCATCGATGAGCAAGACCAAAAAAAGACCGCTTTTGTCACTCCAGATGGCCTCTATCAATTCAGGGTTATGCTGTTCGGTTTATGCAATGCCCCCACCACATACAACAGATGATCCACTCTCTGCTTCAAGGTTTCAAATGGTCGATTTGCCTTTGTTAGCTCGACAACATCCTTGTGTTTTTTCCTACATTTGAGACGCACCTTGTGCACGTCGCAGCTATCCTTGACATCTTCCGCAAAACTGGGCTCCAATTAAACTCATCGAAGTGCCACTTTGGGCGCCGACAGATTACAGTGCTAGGTGATCTAGTCGATGCTTCCAGAGTACAACCCGACCCAAAGAAGGTTCGAGCAGTAATGACTTCCTGTACCTCAGTCTGTCAAAGACGTCCGGAGTTTTGTGGGGCTCTTTTCTTATTTCCAACGGTTCATGGAAGATTTCACAGCAATCGTTCGATCTCTCACTGAACTTCTGAAGAAAGACGTGCATTTACGTGGGATTCCCCTCAGGCTGCCGCATTTTCACGCCTTATCACGATTCTCACCAACCCATCGATCTTGGCCCACTTTGACCCGTGCGCACCTACCAAGGTCCGAACCGATTCCAGTGGTTATGGGATCGGCACTGTCTTATCACAACGCGAACACGGACACGACTGCGTTATAGCCTACGCTAGCCGGCTTCTGACACCTGCAGAGTGCAGCTATTCAATTACCGAGCACGAATGTCTTGCCCTCATCTGGGCTGTTTCAAAGTTCCGCCCATACTTATATGGCAAGCCCTCACAGACCATGATGCGCTCTGTTGGCTTTCATCGCTCAAGGATCCTACTGGCTGGCTCGGTCGTTGCGCCCTGCAACTACAAGAATATCCCTACACAGTGACTTACAAGTCAGGACGCCAACACCAGGACGCAGATTGCCTCTCTCGCTACCCAGTCGAAGATGCGACGACCTCTACGTCTGATACTGACACTGACGCCTGTGTTCTCTCTGTTTTTCCACTGCTCCATGTCGCCGACGAGCAGTGCCATGACCCGTCCTTGCGTATCGTCATTGACCGCCTGGAATCTTCACTTGCCGACAGTTCGCTTTGCTTATTCACACTTCAAGATGGCGTACTCTACCGCCACAATGTTCACCTTGACAGCCCTGCATTACTCCTTGTGATCACTAAACACCTTCGCTCGGCTGTTCTCCATGAACTTCACGACCTCCCCACTGCCGGTCACCTGGCTGTGTCACGTACCTATGACCAGATCTGCCGACACTTCTTTTGGCAAGGGCTTGCTCGCTCCGTTCGAAGGTACGTAACTGCGTGTGAGAAATGCCAGCGACACAAGACACCATCGACGCTCCCTCCTGGATACCTTCAGCCACTCAACATTTCCGCAGAACTATTCCATTGGGCTGGTTTGGACTTACTTGGCCCTTTTCCTCTTTGTACCTGTGGGAACAGGTGGATCGCTGTGGCCATGGATTATGCCACGCGCTATGCCATCACCCACGCGCTTCCTAGAAGCTGCACCACAGATGTCGCCGATTTACTTATGCGTGAGGTGATTTTATTACATGGAGCTCCGCAACAACTTCTCAACGACTGTGGCCGGACATTCCTATCAAAAATTATCACGGACATACTACAGTCCTATGCCACGAAGCACAAGCTATCCACGTCATACCACCCTCAAACAAATGGCCTTACAGAGCCTCTTAATCGCACTCTTACAGACACGCTCGCGAAATATGTCTCTTCAGACCACACTGACTGGGACCTCGCTCTACCGTTTGTCACGTTTGCTTATAATTCCTTGCACCATGACACCGCCGGTTATTCCCCATTTTTCCTTCTGTTTGGCCGAGAAGCAGCACTGCTCCTCAACACAACCCTCCCTGTTCACGCGGCACCGACCAGTGAATATGCACTTGACGCCATCGCCCGCTGCGCCCACGCAAGGGAAATTGCCCGTGACCACCTTCTGAAATCCCAAGAGAGTCAAAGGCATATGTACGACCGGCGACACCGAGACGTGCACTTCACGCTTGGCTCTTTGGTGGTTCCATGGTCTCCGTCGCTTCGGGATGGCCTGTCAGAAAAACTGCTGTCTCGTTACACAGGCCCGTACTGAGTGCTTCGTGCCATGACTCCTGTCACCTACGAGATTGCCCCTGACGCCCCATCTGCTTCCCAGTCCAGTGATATCGTGCACGTTACAAGACTGAAGCAGTATCACCCTCCCAGTGTAGGCATTTAGAAGGTTCAACATTTATGCGAGTTGGTACTGGTTGAACATCTTGAAGGGGCAGCGCAATATGACGAAGACAAGGCAGGAACAGAGCTGTCCTGTGTGTTCCTGCCTTCTGTCTTCGTCATATTGTGCTGCCCCTTCAAGATGACATTTAGACGCTCCAGAACATTGCTTCTGCTGCTGGGGGATTACACTACACGCGTGTGATATTTGATTGCTTGAATAAGGCGCGTGGGCGTCATCACCCCAGAAAAGAGGACGAACGAACTGGGCTCTCGCTGTGAATCTAATCGGTCAGCACTGCAACCGCTGTTTTAAATGTAGCCTGTAACATATGTTAACAATATGTTAATGCATAGCAATATGTTAAATCTTGGAATTTTTTTTTTTTAAATGTTGACAATGACCAGTCGCACCAAAGTTTATGGAGGTCTATAGTCGGCTACAACTTCAGAAAAAAGTGCAATTCGCCCCTCAAAGGTGGATGCACACGAGCCTCCACTAATAGACTTGCACTAGAATCGCGTCACAAGCTGGACGGAGAAGATGGCCGCCCGCACTTCAAACTAGGGCAGCGTCCCCTAGGATGCGATGACTGGGCTGAGTTGCTTCAGCCCCTCACCAGAGTGAATTCCCAAATTGCTTGTGGTGGGTGACGGAAATATTGCAAGCTTACGATGCACCATTTGTGCCTCATGCGTTTGTTCTGAGCCGTGATGCGGCGAAGAAAGATTGCAGCAAGCATTTGGTGACGCTGTGCTATGCTTCGTCTGCAGCATCCAGCGGTGACACACCTCTGCAAACAAACGTCGTATGTGTTTGTTACATGGCGTTTTGTTTTACTCCAAAGTGAAGCTACGATGAGGGAAGTTTGCCAAAGTCTGGTACCTGCTGTGAGTGGTTGGTTCGTATACTGTGTCGCTGTGTTTTTCGTTGGACATGTTGAAGTGATGGAGCAAAACCATTCTCAAGAGAAATAAGAAAAGCGGGCTTGCATAAAACAAACCTACAAGTGTCTCAGCAGAGAATGTTTGCGAAAGCAGCCTCCAATGCAAAGATTCATTGTTGCCAGCTCAGTGTGAATGATCATTGGCAGCAGTTTTATAAGATAGCCTAGCAGTGTCATTCGAGCGTTGTGAAGTTCTCTCAGTTGATTGTTGTATACCAATGTTAACAATCAGTGACTAACACATACTCCTCTAGCCAATGTCATTGAATTAGTGACAATGAGATGTTTGGTCGCAGTGTTTCCTTAATGTCAGCCGCAGTACCAAGTCGGATAAAATTATGACCGTTAGACTGGTGCCTTTACATGGGAACTTCGTATCGTGTCGCAGTGTGGCTTAGCACTCTTTCGCTCACTGCATGTGCCAGCTGTAGAATGCGTGCTGTGGCACAGTCACGTAATAAGATGTGCTGCCAACACTTGATAGGCTTTCAAACAACACAACTCTGCATTGCTTTCTGATTCTCGTGATATCTGTAGTAATGGACGCAGGAACAGGAATGAACGCACGTTTATTGAGTTAGTAGTTTAAGTAGCCAACAGTGGCGTGACGTCATGTCACTCAGGCATTGACGCATGCGCTCGTGGCGTGCGTGAACGGCTGACTTCACATCAATTCCTTCCCCTTAGGAGGAGCTCTGGAAACGGTCTGGCGCCTTGCGACGCCGGTTTGATCTGCGAATTGGAACTGCCAGAGGTCCAGCATTGGCAGTACCCGTGTCGTGCTCTTCCGGGACTCCAGTGTTGGCAGCTCCCGTTTCGTGCTCTTCGCTAGCCGAGGAATTGGGGCTGGTACCCGAAAAGCCCGCCAGAGGGTCTGCATCTTCGTTTGGTGGGGCTAATCCTCCGTTCCTTTCAGCGCCTTCCTCGTCCAGCGATGTTGGTTGCTGAGCGTCCACGCGGTTCCATAGCTGATCTTCATGCCGCTCACATACTTCCCCATCCTCCGTCTTGACCGTGCTCAGGCGGGCGCCCCTGGTATTCTGTATCACTCCGGGTCTCCAGCTCGCACCTGCCCTATAGTCCTTGCACCACACCGGTTGTCCGGGCGAATATCTGCGCGGAAGTGCTCCTGCAGCAGAAAAAGGTCGTGACACCACATTATCCAACAGAGTACGTGGTTCGAAACCAAGCAGCAAGAAGCCAGGTGTCTTTCCGTTTTGGAATGGGGTGCGCCGATAACGCAGTAGCCATCGGGCCAAGCGTCTTTCAAGGGTACCATGCACGTTTTTGCGCAGACCTTCTTTAACAGTGCGCACTGCCCTTTCTGCCAGCCCGTTGGATTGCGGATGATACGGAGGAGATCGTAGGTGTACTATGCCATTATCTTCCATGAATTGGCGGAACTGTCTACTTGTGAACTGTGCCCCGTTGTCGGAGACAACTGTTCGAGGCAACCCAAATCTGCTGAAAATGCCCCGTAACGCTTCGACAGTGTTATCTGCGCTGGTTACTTTAAGCGGAACAACCTCTATCCATTTGGTATGCGAATCCACTACGATCATCAACATTCGCCCTTCGACTGGTCCTGCGAAATCAACGTGGATTCTAGACCATCGCTCAAATGTGTCCGGCCACGGAACCGGCTCTTGCGCTGGTGGCATGCTGCAGTTTTGCTGGCACACTGCACATGCGTGTACGATATTCTGGATATCCTTGTCAAGTCCGGGATACCAGAAAAGTGCCCGTGCTAGATTTTTCATCGCCGACATGCCTTGATGGGTGTCGTGCAGCAGCTGCAGCATTGATTCCCGAGCTGCGGCGGGTATCACGGCCCGATGGCCCCAATAAACAATACCATGGCTGCATGTCAGCTCGTCTTTCTTTTGGAACATAGGTCGTAATGCTTCTTGTGTTGCCGGCAGTTTCCTTGGCCAGCCTTCCCGAACATAACGCATAACCGCCATGAGCGTGCCATCACGTGCCGTCATTTCGGCCAAATTGTGCGACGACACCACCCCTGTGTTCAGGTGGTCTGTTAGCAGCACGTACTCCCGTTCATCTTTCAACATTGACTTCACTGTCTTGTCATCATGTGGCGCTTGCACGGGAAGACGGCTCAATGCGTCGGCCACAATTATGTCCTTTCCCGGTTTGTACTCAATGGAATACTTGTAACCACCGAGTAAAAGTGCCCAACGCTGTATCCTTGCTGCTGCCAAGGGTGGTATTGGTTTATCGGGACTAAAAAGACGCATCAGCGGCTTATGATCTGTGACCAATGTGAATTGGTTTCCCAGCAAATATTCGCGAAACTTCGTCACGCCGAATACCACTGCTAAGGCTTCGCGCTCAATTTGAGCATAATTCCGCTCGGCTGAAGAGAGGGTGGGAGATCGAAACCCGATTGGCTGGTTTCCGCCGTCCACTCTGTGGTACAGGACTGCCCCGATACCGCATGAGGATGCGTCCGTCTCCAAGATGAGTGGTTTTGTTGGGTCATAGTGGGTCAAAATCTGCACCTCCTTTATCAACCGCTTCACTGCCTCGTATGCATTCTTTTGCTTAGCTTCCCATTGCCAAGGCGTGTTCTTTCTTAATAACTCATATAATGGCGCAAGCACTGTAGCCAAGTTCCCCAAGAATGCGTTGTAATACGTAACGAGACCCAGTACCGCGCGAAGTTCCGTTACACACGTAGGTTGAGGCATTCGTAAGAGCGCGTCGATGTTTTCCGTCTTTGGTCTTAGGCCTTTTGCGCTAATGCGGTGACCAAGGAATTCCACCTCCGACTGACGGAATCTGCATTTGAGCGGGTGAAGTTTAACACCGGCTTCCCTGAACCGCTGGAACACTTTGCGCAACGTGTCACAATTTCTTCTTTTCTCGGCGACCACCACATCGTCTAAGTACACTTGCACACCCGGTAGCCCTTGCAACAGTGCTTCCATTCGCTTCTGAAAAACTGCCGGTGCCGACGCCACCCCAAACGGCAGCCGGTTGAAGCTATACAACCCTTTTGGCGTGTTTACTACCAGCAGCTTCTTTGTCGCGTCATCTATTGGTAGCTGGTTGTATGCATCCTTCAAATCTATTGTACTGAATACTTTCCCTCCGCTGAGCTTCGCAAATATGTCCCTTATCTTTGGCAGCGGATATTGTTCCGTGTGGCATGCTGTGTTGACTGTCGTTCTAAAATCGCCACACAAGCGGATGGAGCCGTCCTTCTTGACGACGGGAACGAGTGGCGCAGCCCACTCGGCGCTGGCGACCTGCGTCAGTATGCCCGTGTCAGCCAACTTTGCGATTTCTGCATTTACAGGCTCTTGTAGTGCGTACGGTACAGAACGGGCCTTGCAGAATCGCGGTATGGTTCCTTCGCGTAACTGTAGATGAACCGGAGGCCCCTTGAATAATCCTAGCCCTGGCGAAAACAAATCGGCATATTCCGCCCTCAGCGTATCAGCAATGGCAATTTGGTCAGGAGCTGGCGGCTTACCGTCGTTGACGTCCACGTTGAGCACTGAGCCTCCAGTCAGCTGGAATGCTTGAATGATGTCTCGCCCACACAGGTTTGGGCCTGAGCAGCCGAGCACTACTAGCGTCGCGTTGGCGGTTTTTCCATCGTAGGTGACAGGAACTTTCAGCTGCCCTTTAACTGGTAGTCTCCCTAGGAAGCAACTCAGTTGCAACGACGACTTGTCGAGCCTGGGCCAGCGGTGGCGATGCTGGGCATAAGTTGGCCATGTCACTATTGACACTGGTGACCCTGTGTCCACTTGCATCTTCACAGGCACCCCTTTCCATTGTAACGTTTGCCATATCGGCCGAACCAGTCCTGTCGACGACTCACGGAGGTGTAACAGGAACTGTCCGTAGTCCTCGCTGTCCGAGGATGGTTCCTCACAGTGAGCTACGTTTTCTTGGTGTGGCTTGGAATTGCACATTGAAGCCAGGTGTCCCCTCTTCCGACAAGAGAAACACTCAACGCGGCGGAACCTGCATTTGGCGGTCTTGTGGGTGTCGCTTCCGCAGCAAAGGCAGCCGGTCTGTACTTCACTGTTCGAATTTTTCATCCTGTCTGGCTGTGGTCTTCTGGAGAACTTCTGCCGCTCTTGCTTCGTTCGCACTGCGTGGACGCCCTCTCTGCTTGGCCCATCTCCCATCTGTTGTACGTTGCGTGCAGCCATCTCAGCGGCTAGCGCCACATCCTCTGCTTCCTGCAGTGTAAGCGTGTGCCTTGCTAGCAGATTACGCCGCACTCCAGCATCCCATAGACCGCAGACAAGCCTGTCACGCAGCATTCTCTCTAGCGCCTCGCCAAAATTGCACCTGTTAGCCATTTTCCGTAGCTCGACAATGAAGTCGCTTGTCGACTCGTCAGCTTGCTGATTCCTTGTGAAAAACTGATAAGACTCCGCTATCTCGTTGCCTTTCGGTGCAAAATACTCGGCCAGTTTTTGAACTGCTGCTTCGTACGTCAGATCCTGAATTCTGTTAGGCGCACAACGGCCTGCCAGGAGATCTACAGTCTTGGTACTAAGGGCGGCAACAAGTAAGGCCCGACGCTTCTTCGGATCGACAATCTCGTGGGCTTCGAAAAAAAGCTTCTAATCGCACCTGATATGCGTCCCACTTGTCGTCCCCTTCGTCAAAAATAGGCGGCCCAACTTGCGTCGCCATGCTTTACCCTGGCCGTGGGGGTTAATCCTCGTCGCCACTGTAGTAATGGACGCAGGAACAGGAATGAACGCACGTTTATTGAGTTAGTAGTTTAAGTAGCCAACAGTGGCGTGACGTCATGTCACTCAGGCATTGACGCATGCGCTCGTGGCGTGCGTGAACGGCTGACTTCACATCAATATCGTGCTACTAAAAGTTCCTGTGACAGTGTTACACTGTCACAGGAACCTGTCACAGGCAATGGTGCAATAAATATATATGTTTACATAAAAATAGAATAAAAAATAAATAAATAAAAACATACTACAAGGTAAGCACAACAGCTTGTGAACCGACTCCTATACCTCTACCCACATCTGTTTATAGGTGTACGTGCGTGTGTTCTTGTGTTTGTGTATATTATCTATCCCATTTCTTTATATTTTAGATTTTCTTCATTTTTGCGCTCATGTTTGTGTGCATGTGTGTGTATATGTGACAAACACATATGGAAGTGTGTGTTTGTGTTCATTCTTATTTCTCTCCTTTTATTTTATATTAGCATTTGTTTTTGTAGTTTTCTTTCAGCTAGGTCTTTTTCCACAATTTCATTAGCTCGTCTCTTTAAAACTACCAAGTCCTGCAAACAGCAGGGCAGGCCTCTTCCATCTCGTTAAAGCGTTTCTCATCTACCTCACCTTCTGAATCTGCCTACTCGCTGTGCTTTCTACCCTTGCTTCTTGTGTTGTTGTCACAGTGGGATTAACCAACTTGCACAAAACAAAGTTCAATCAGCTATGGCAACGGAAAGTTTTATGGATACATTTTCTTAAAAGCATCACATGGGTTGCACAGTAATTTCGTCTCTTACCTCTGTTCATATGTTTATGCATCAGTGCATGCGGCAGCTCGCCAGAAGTGCACATGTAATGCATGTGAAATGCGAAGGTTGTGGGATCGTTCCCCACCTGCAGCAAGTTGCTTTTTCCTCCACTTTCATTTCCATTAGTTTATCATTTGTTTATTTCATTTATTAAGCACAAGTAATTTCCCCTATGTTGTCCTTGGTGTCAGTGTTTGTCGGCTTCATTTTATAAAATTAACAATGACTGTGCTTTTGTGTAAACTGAGCCGATGGTGTGTTTTTGTTATTGCTTGGCTGCATTTATTGGCCTTTAAGGGCATGTAAAGCTTGACGATGCCTCCAACGTGACCACTTAAATTGTTTTCGTTTTGCCATGCAGGCTGCTTTCATTGGCAGTCATTATTGACTCGGCTGCTGCTACTTTATCATAAGGCCTGTGAACTCGACAATGGCTGCCCGAATCAGCATTTTTGGCCTCACTAAGCTAATGATGTTTTATAATTGTTCTCATATTCACATTACTTGCCTGAGCCAGATAACCAGAATGAACAATGCAACCACATGGATGTGCTTTGGCATGCAGGCTGCCAACAGTGGCTGTCAATTTCACATTAACTAGTGCTACTTCACCACAGGGCCTGTCAAGCTGGGCAGTGGCTGCCCGAATGAGCATTTGGGGCCCCACATAGTTATTATTCAGGCCTAATAATTGTGTTTGCATTCGAATTTGCGAGCATTTTAGCATGTCTCTATGTCAGCATTAAATTGAGCACGATGTATGCAGGACGTTACTTTTTCAGAATTGAGCTTCCAATAAAAGGAATGTGCCATGAAATGAACTGCTTATTTATTTGAGTGGTCACAGGATGGATGGTTAGCTGGTGCGAAGCCACTGGCAAAATCTTGGTAGCCATAATAAAGGCTGTTCCCTTAATAAGAAGCCATTATGCTTCATCGTGCGGCTCAATGCCAGACAGCTCGCAGTCGGAGTGGCTTTCTTCAGTGTCATCTTGCCCAGTTGGATGTCGATGGGTTGGATGTGGTCACTCTAAACGTGTCAAGTCTGAGCTTTGCCACCAGGTCCATCATGTGGTGAATGTTCATTCTCCAGTCTTCCGCAGTTACATGCTTGATTTTTCTCCTCGAGATGTATTTCATGGCTTGAAGTCTATGTTGTCTGCAGTAATGCCACCTTTGCCCACATGAGCTCAATGGGATTAAATTTGCAGTGGTACGGTGGGAGCCTGAGTACAATGCAACTGGCCCTTTCTGCTATGTTGTCTACGATGTAGCTCAGAAAGCGTGACTTTACAGATGCCATCAACTCCAGCAGCTGCTTCTTCACCATCCTTGCATTGTATGTGATGTTCTTGCTTTTGAGCCACTCCTCTATTTTTTCCTTCTTCTAGGCCATCGTCGGCAATTTCTCTTCTCGCCGGGAGTGCTAAGGTGCATTCTCCAAAACAATGACACTACCAGCTGGCAACTTCTGCAGAACGTCATTGAACCATCTCTCGAAGTGATTGCTGTCTGTTTCTTCGTGGTAGTCACTTGTTTTTTGGCCTCGGAATACATCCAAGCAGCCATCGATGAAGCCATTGATGAAGCCATCCTCACTGCTGATGTGCGTCACGATCAGGCGCTACCCTTTCTCAGAAGGTTGTTTCAGACCCATTGCTCGAGTATACAGGCATCCACTCTTCTGCACCACGGTGTCTGTTCACGAGATCGACCGAGTGTGTTATGCCGTCAATGTTTTGTCCAGGAACATCTTTTGGCCTTCCACCCGGTAGTGCTCCAAGTCACGAAGGTAGTGATTCCGCCATGGCGACGCACAGTGTACTGCTTCAGTGATGGGAGATCCATACGCTTTGAGAACTCGTTAGTGATCTTCTCGGCCGTTGATATCTTGTTGTGATGAAGGAAATTGTGCGCATGACCCCAGTTTGCACAATGTGAAGCTGTTCTGCTTTGTACTGTGTCTTCTCCGCATTTTGTGGGTGCTTTCGCGAAGGCGCCGGCAGTTTTCCACCTGAAAAATGCTATGTTTTGACCTCCCGCATCCCCCTGAATACTGTGCATTCGCTGACACGGAGCATCTTGATGACACATTTGCTTGTGTCTTCCACGTTGCATTCGGGCTCCCTGTTACGCCAATATGTGTAGCAGTAGACGATCATGTTGCGGGAATCGCAGTTCAATAATAATATTTGGGGTTTTACGTGCCAAAACCACTTTCTGATTATGAGGCACACCGTAGTGGTGTCCTCAAAATTTGGTGTCCCAACCCGGGTTGGGACACCAAATTTTGAGTCTGTAAAAAGCATGTTGTAGGCTGCTTCCGTATGCAAGGACACCCAGAACGAGGTATCGGACGCTGCAAACATTTCAAAATAATTTTAATTCAGCTCCAAAAAGTCATTAAAAACTCCTTCTCGTAATCGAGACCCATCGCTAGCGCGGCAGCTACTACGTCACAGAGGAGGAACGAAAATATTGACGTCATAGCACACCAGCACAAAAACGTGACGTATGATGAGTAGCGATGAAATGCCGATTACGGAGTCTGCTGAGCCGAGCGACCGAGCATAGCCTCCACTATGACCGAGCTACAGGCATACAGAAATCCTTTCTTAATGCAAAGAAGGGGTAAGGCGTGCAGACACGGACACAGGAGGAGAGAAGTGGACAACACGAACGCAGCACGGCGGCCCGCGAACGGCAAACTGCGTGCGGCGAGTTGCTGTGCAGACGGGCCTTTGCACGTTTTAGTGTAAAACAGTAGCCGGCCGACTCCGAAAGGGACCAGGATATGCGGCGTTCGTGTTGTCCGCTTCTCTCCTCGCATAGTCGCATAGTTCGGCAGCTCGGAGCGGTCTCTCCTTCGCTTGGCCTTTCTCAATGTGAAGGCCCGTCCACGTTACCGGCACGGAAACTCGCCGCACGCCGTTTGCCGTTCGCGGGCCCCCGTGCGACGGCGGTTTTGCTCGCGAACGGCGAGATTTCCTAGCCGTAGAGAGCAGAGGCCCGGGACCCATTTGCAGCCGTACGGCGAAGCGGCCAATCAGCGTCCGAGGAGTGGTCACTCTGTGCACCGACGGCAGCTTCACCGCCTCTGATTGTTCGGCGCCGCCGATGTCGTGGCTAGGCCTTTTCCGGTTCACTTCGAAGCTAAAGCTTACGGCGCTTCGGAATGAATCACCGACCCTCACAAGCCGCAATATTTTCTTACCGTTGTTGTCGCTCTTCGCAATAATTATAATAATCGCGACATGCACTTCGAATCGCCAGTTGACCTCTGCTGGCAGAGCACGCGTATGCGCGAGCAGACGACGCAGCATAGTTTTACGTCACCATTTTTTGTGGCCCACGTGACCAAGCCATGTTGCGTTTCCTCCTCTGTGACGTCATAGCATCCCCCGGAGCCCAGAAACCGAAACCGAAATCGCTCGGTATAATAATGCTATTATTAAATTATTTATCGGATATATATGAATCCCGTTGTGTGTATCGTGCTCCCTGAAGCATGACGCAACGTTTGAATCAACAAACGCATGAACGAAAATTTTGATGTCTCCACCCCTTTAAGGGCTACAGACTGGATTCCAAGGGAAGGGAAGCGTAGCAGGGTGTGGCAGAAAGTTAGGTGGGCAGATGGGATTGATTGAGAAGTTTGCAGGGACAAAATGGCCACAATTAGTACATGACCGGGGTAGTTGGATAGGTATGGGAGAGGCCTTTGCCCTGCATTGGGCGTAACCAGGCTGATGATGATGGTGATGATGATGATAACGAGCATCCTCGTGGCAAAATAGTATTTTAGGGGTAATTATTAGACTGATGCTTTCAAATGTGCATCGCATATCAGTTTGGCGGTTAACGAGCACAGGTTTTCGTACTGCTTTCTGAGATGCATGCAGTGCTAATAAATGATACAGTTTAAGACGTTCTGTTTCATGATTGATTCAGGAACAAAAAACAAGCATTCAGCATTTGATTCAATGGAGATAGAAACATTCAGCATTACTCAAGGTTGCTCCTGCAATTACAGCCGATTTCCTGCATTGCAATTCTGTTGCATGCTTTGTTTGGCGATATCGAAATAAACAGATTTCTGTAGACATTTATGGCCTACCATAAAATTAAGCTGCCGCTGATTCCAATTGCAGGTTACCCAACCTTTGTTATGCATCTCATCTCGTTTACGTATGAATATACATTGTCTTCATCATTTTGCTTTTCCTCCCACTGAGTTTGTCATTTGTAACTAAATTATGCATGCATAAAGGACCCCTTTGTATCAAAAAGTTTCATAAGATAAATTGTTTTTGATTTTCCCAAACTTCCTGTGACATTCTTTACTGTTTTATTGACTGTGAATACAAGATCACAGGCACCTTTGTTGACGGAAACAAAGGGAGCGGCAGGAATAATATCAAGCAGCTTTACCGACTTTGTTATATCGAGGTTTAAAGGGGGTCTCAGAAAAAGAAAATTTATTCTGTGAGATAATGTGTTTAAAACTTGTAAATATGTGTAGTGTTTTGTGTTTAATGTTATGTGCTTGTTTTCAATATGCAGTCCATTTGGTTTATCTCCTCTGGTTCTAATCTTATGCTAGCTTCCTTTAAATAATGGACACTTTGCAAAAACGTGAGCGTCCCCTGCTGTAGGCCTGAGGAAGCGTTTAGGGTGGTGGGTGCGAGAGTACTTGTGTGGAAAACAATTTCTATCATCGCCTTGTTGCTACCTGTGCCATCGAGTTTGATCGCGTGAAATTCAGCTGCCATTGTTTAGTCATCTTACGTCATGTCAGAATGATGGAGGAAGGCTGTATTCTGCTTTGATATTTTGGAAACAGGGTGGACTTGTGATTTTTGCGATGTTCGATCACCAGTGGCCGGGTGTAGAGCTATCTGCACTCAACGACCGTGACCGTGTGTCACGCCCATCATGGCTGGGCATTTAAAGAAGAAGGTTGTGTCGCTCTAAAGAAGAAGTCGCTCTGACACCACTAGCCCAAGCTGCTGCACACATCGTTTAAGCCAGTGAGACGCCAGCAGCGCATGCCAGCATGAGAGCACGAGAGCAGGCTCCGAAACCACTAGCCCAAGCTGCTGCACGCATGGTTTTAAGCCGGTGAGACACCGGCAGCGCCTGCCCACATTCAGATTTCAAGAGCTATGAGCGTACACACTGAATGCGAGAGTGCGCTCTAAAACCATTAGTCAAAGCCGCTGCACTCATGGTTTGAGCAGTGAGATGCTGGCATCGCATGCCCCTGTTCAGATCTCGAGCGCTATGAGCGTACACACCGAGCATGAGAGTGTGCTCTGGAACCAGTAGCCCAAGCCTCTACATTCATGGTTTAAGCCGGTGAGACACCGGCAGCACATGCCTGCGTTCAGATCTTGAGAGCTATGTGTGCATACACCGAGCACAAGAATGTGCTCTGAAACCACTAGTCCAAGACGCTGCACTCGGGATTTATGCCGGTGAGACACCGGCACCGTGTGCCCGCATTCACATCTCGACAGCTATGACCGTATATACACTGAGCGCAAGACACTCAGACCAGTGGCGTAGCCAGAAATTTCGTTGGGGGGGGGGGGGGTGCACTTTGCAGCTCAGTCTCCTCCTCATAGAAATCGTCGACGGATCAAATACAATAAACATTGATAATAATTGCGTTGCCATTGCCAAAAATGCTGTAAACGAATTCTTGAACGCTACGCCCTGTCAAGACTAGTAAAATATGTATTTTTGCGTAAAAGAATAGACTCGTATGTCTCAAAAATTGTAGCCCGAAATAACCGATATCAGTACTTCCATGTTTTCTGTATATTTAACAAGTAAAGCAAATATCACACAAACTTTAGAACTATATCAGTTTGAAACCAGCAACGCAGTGCATGCCGCTGGTATAAAAAATGTGAGGGCCATGAAATGAACAAGTTGAGGACAAGTATTTGAATAAAACTTTGTTAGCCTCCCTGCCTTTCTCTCATTTGCAGCTCTCTCTCTGTCATTCAAGAACCTTGTTTACATTTTTGTACATATGCAACGACCAGGGAAAAATCTCAATGACGCCGTCCTTTGTTAGAATGTATTGCACAGGAGCAGCTGTCACCAGTCGTGTATTGTTATTGCTCCGAAATTATAGTCGCAACAGAGAGCACATATAAAAAGCAGGAGTTCTGTAATATATACGAGGGCAAATCAAATGAAAGTGAGCTAATGCGAATATATTAGAAATGGGGCCCTTTATTTAAAAGTGGTTTCCATGACCATTTAGTCATTTGTCCCACTGACTAATGAGTCACGTGATTCCCGTCTAATAGAACTCCTTGGGTTGCTGCTTCGAAAAGTCTGTAGCTGACTCTTTCACCTCCTCGTCCGACACGAATCTAGTTACCTTGAGCTGTTTCTTTAAATGCTGCAAAATGGTACTGCTGTACAATGCCGATTTTTCGCGGATGACTGCGTTGTTTGTCATGCCATTCAAACTAAAGATGATCAATTACTCTTAAGCAATTCTCTAACATCAATTTCTAACTGGTGCCAGACCTGGAAAATGAGCCTAAGTATCCCTAAGTGCTCCCAAATGACTGTAACAAAAAAGAAGAGTCCACTATCGCATGCATACGAAATTAACGGCATTGGCGTTACTCTTGTCAATACGTTTAAATATCTGGGGATTGAAATATCTCGCAATTTAAGATAAAATGCACACATTAAAAACATAGTTTTGTCAGCCTCAAAAAGACTATGGTTACTTCGGCAATGTCTGAAGCACTGTATAAGCAAGACAGAACTAGTTGGTTATACTTCACTGGTGCGTCCTCTACTTAAATATGGTGATGTCATTTGGGACCCGCACACTAAGACTGATACAGATAGGCTGGAAAAAGTACAAAAAAGAGCGCTCAGGTTTGTTTTTAATGCCCACGGAAGACAAGTGTCACTATCTGATCTCCGTTCAAGGTCTGGTCTTCCAACACTGGAGGAATGCCGTAAGCTACACCGTCTGAAGATGCTTTACACGATAGTCAACGGCCAAACTAAAATGAATTTTGACGAATACTTACTGTTTAACTCGTGTAGAAGTACCCGCGGAAAGCATGAACTTACCCTTATTGTGCCCCAGGCTAGAACTATCGCTTATCAATTTTAATTTTTTCCTAGAACGATAAGACAATGCAACAGGCTTCCACAAGAGGTAACGAATAAGTGTACTGTCCACTCTTTCTTATTGGCTATTTCGCAGTTGTGAGCGAAGCACACAATTCCTTTCATACCGAATTTTTATTCAACTCGTGTCTTTCATTTCAGAGATATTGTTCTGCGCAGTAGCGTATAAGTATGATCTGTGTTGCACTGTGTGTGAGCTTGCTGTGTTCGAATTTTATTTCGACATTTTCTTTGCTTGTACAGTATCCCTTTTTATTTTCTATGTACCACTCCTGCTTTGGCTGCCAAAAAGCAGCTCGCAATTTTTTCTAATAAATAAATAATAAATAAATACCGTATTTACTCGCATAATGATCGCACTCGCGTAACGATCGCACCCCTAAATTTTGTCGTCAAAATTCGATTTTTTTTATTTTCCCGCGTAATGATCGCGCCCCGAACTTGCCGCAGCGATATGTCGTGTGCTAAGTCTAGCTAATAATGATCGCGCTTACCATCTGCCGAATGCTACGCGAACGACTCTTCAAGACGAGCCAAGCGGCCTGCACGCACCAAACATTCTTAAGTAGATGCCTCATTTCATTACTTTCATCACTTTCCGCACTTCTATGACAAAATGAGGTACAACCAAACTTGCCTTTATAATGGTTGATGTCAACAAAAACAATAAAGGCGCATTTCGATTCTTTTCATCTGCTTTTGCACTCGTGAGCACGCAACAAATCGCGCGCGGCAATGATAGTAGCCACGTTTACTCTGAAGCGTTAAAAGTGTACCCTATTCATACGCCGACGCTTGTAACACAGCTAAGATATTCGCCCACCCTTAGCGGAAACGTGCCGTTCAGGATTAGTGAAGACAGATGCCGCAGTTTCCGCAGCACGTCGGCCGTGCATTTCTACGTCACTGGCAGCTAAGCGCGCCCACCTGTTTCTGATACGGAAGAAACTGTTTCAATACACGTAATGTACTCACGAGAAGAAAAAAAAATCGCGTTCGGCGCGCTCGGCTTGTTCCGCCGGCCGCCATTTTTGTTTTGGTGTCCCGCACCCGCCATCTCGCATCCTGCAGCAAACGCGGGGCGAAAAAAACTTTTTTTTTTTGCGGGAAATTTAATCTGCGTAATGATCGCACCCCTGAATATGCATCAATTTTTCTGACAAAAAAAGTGCGATCATTATGCGAGTAAATACGGTAAATGAGAGCGATGGCAGGAATGTGCCTGGAGTGTCCATATAACTGCTGTCACAATAATATCATAAAAGTATCTGGCAACTGAAGCGTCCCGTGGCCCATTACTTTCCGCAAAAGAAGTAATAAAATTAAACTTTCACCATGCGACAATTTGCTGCACCGCGACAGTCTTTTTTTTTTCTTTTGTGGGGCGGGGGGTGCCGAAATGAAATAACGCAAAGGTAACCATGTTGGCTACAATCGAATGCCTACTTCGAGCACCTAGTGTGGCTACCGATGGAATATCGAAGAAAGCATGAGACGCATGGTCCACAGAGAACCATACGCATACTGCTCAGTATCCTACACTGGTGAGACAAAATTTTCCGGAGAGGTTGCGCTCAAGTGAATGTGTTTCAATCCGTCGAGTCGCCGTAGTGATGGCGGCGAGCGAACATGCATTGTTTCTTTTTTGCGTCTGCTAGCCAGAAAGCATCCAAAACTCTGCCAGGCGAAAATCCACTCAGTCAGAGAAAAACAAATGCGCATCGAAGTGCGCCGGGCGGGGGTCGATGCAACCCGAGAAAAACACATGCGCTCTGACTGGTTCGGCAGCCCGTGGGTAGGGAGGAAAAAAAAAAAAGCGGCTCACTGTGTATTCGCAAATAAAGTTCAAGTAGAAAAATAAATAAGAACGCATGTACCTTTGCTGGCTTTAGTGTCTTGACATGGATGCTTTGGCGCAGTTGAAAAAAAAAAGGTTGATATTCTTTTGTATGGCGGCACAAATTAATCACCACAACGCTTCGTCTCATCGGACCTCACTGCGTGCTTTATCGACTTGTCTGATAGTGTGTTGATTTGGCTTCTCTCATTGTATGGTCCGATGTACTACTTTACAAAAGTCTATGCACCTTTGGCGTCAAAACAGCAATTGAAATTTCGGTCTCTGTTCTATGAATGTTTAATGAAAAATTTTAAGGACATCAACTTGCTAGGTCAAAGCCCTCAGCCTTCGAGGATGGCCTCGGCGCAGGTGTTCAAGCCCGTGATTCAGGGAGTGATGGAGTTCTTCCAGCCTAGCTGCATTGTGCTGCAGTGTGGAGCCGACTCGCTGGCAGGTGACCGGCTGGGCTGCTTTAACCTGAGCATTCGCGGCCATGGCGAGTGTGTCAAATTCATCCGGGAGCTGGGCCTGCCCCTGCTGGTGCTCGGAGGTGGTGGCTATACGGTGCGCAATGTCGCACGCGCCTGGACTTATGAGACATCCCTGCTGCTGGATGAGCCGGTCAGCGCTGAGATCCCCTACAATGAATACTTTGAGTACTTTGCCCCTGACTTCACCTTGCACCCTGAAGTAGTCACTCGGCAGGTGAGTCATCACTTTGGTAGTGTGATGGTTTCTTAGGCATGCATATCTGTCAATTTTTATGATTTTATCGTAAAATGCTGAATGCTAAAAATTATAAATGCTTATATTGCTAATCCTAATGTTTATCGTAAATGCTGAATGCTGAACCTAACAGTGCTTATTTATGACTACTGTAGTGGCACAAATAACTCAAAATTTTTCATTTGCTTTAGGGCAAAACCACACACAAATACAGGCACTGAGTAGTTCTCTGACTCAATTTTTTGGACTTGTCAATTATACATACTTGCCCATGTATGGCCTGGCAGGCCACGTAGCCTGGTGGGCCACAGAGCTTGGCGAGCCGCCGAGCCTGGTGGGCCACCAAGCCTGGCGGGCCAATGAAGATTATGCCCAGGGGGGTGTCACATGCTCTTCACACTCCTTACTTCCAGTTTATTCAATGCAAACAAAATACATAAAGGCTTATGTAAAAATAATGTAACAGGTTCACACCTGGTCGAGACTATGTCGCTGTCCCAGCAGGGTCGACGGCACCTGTTATCCAGGTGAGTAATGGTCCTGTGGCCTCCGCGGTCGAGTACTCCACCTGGGCACCGCTATTGATGGGCCGAGTGTGGCGACGCAGCTGGGTGCTGCCTGAGCCAGCCTCGCTTCATCTGGAGGGTCTGCAATGTGTAGCGAAGAAGGCTGGTGTGCCCTATGGACGCACTATCATCGTCGGCCCGCCGACGAAGAGGGGCTCACGCTCTTGGTGTCTGACACTCGACTGAGACGGTCGCGTTTCTGAGTGCTCAATAAACTGCGTTACATAGTTGGTGGAGCTGTGCTGGGTAGTATTTCCCCAACCACCCTGGAACTACGTAATCGGACACTGCCGGCCATCATGCCTGACGACGCCAGCCAAACAACACCTCCGGCATCGCCAACATCGATTTTTCCTGGCTCAGTGCGTCAACGCGATCCTCCCATCTTCAGCGGTTCCGACGAATACGATGTAGAAGATTGGCTCTTGATACATGTGCGGGTGAGTGCCCACAATAAATGGGACGATGCTGCGGAGCTCAGTTACGGGAACTTCTATCTCATGGGTGTCGCAAGCGTGTGGTACCACAACTACGAATCTGACCTCAGCACCTGGCCAGATTTCAAGAAGTGCATTACGCAAGTCTTCAGTCGTTCTAGGGTGCGGAAGCTACGTGCCAAAGAGTGCTTGCATAGCCATTCCCAGCAACCCGGTGAAAACTTCACCAAGTACATAGAAGACGTTGTGTACCTTTGCAAGCACGTCGATCCATCGATGACTGAGTCTGACAAAATCCGTGATGTAATGAAGGGTATCGAAGACGACACATTCCAAATGCTCCTCTTGAAAAGCCTCCGGACCGTGGTCGAAGTCGCTGAACTTTATCAAAGCTACGACGAACTCGGGAGGCAACGTCTACTCACTCGACGTTCTTCGATCCCCTATACTTCCAATGCAAGTTTAGCCGCTGTGACTAACAAAGATCAACTGTTTGGCGAAATGAAGTAATTTATACACTTTGAAGTCGCCCGCCAGCTATCTCTACTCACCGCCGTCCCAGGGCCTACGCCGTCCTTGGCTCCTTCATTGCGTCAGATGCTCCAGGAACAAGTGTCCGAAGCTATCCAGTCCCCTCATGCAGCACCACCATTGCTTGTGACTCTAAGCTACGCCGAGGTTGCAGCACGACCACCTCCACCGACTTTTTCTGCACCACTGTTTGCTGCACCGCCACGTACAATCCCTCCAGTGTACACCACCAGATCACCAGCTAACATGGGAACCTGGCGTACACTCGACAATCGCCCCATGTGCTTCTTCTGTGGAATTCCTCATCACTTGGCACGGCACTGTCGCCGTCGCTTATGGCTTCAAGGTAATGACCAACCTGTCCACTCTTACGTTTTGCCAGCTTCGTCCTTCTTGCCACCAAATGACTCGCACTTGCTGTCTACGAGCAACATCATCCCTTCTGCCCATGATCGTCGCTTGCCATCCCCTCGTCACCGCTCACTTTCCCCCATGTGGCAGAGTCCGGCCCCATCAGAGCAGGAAAACTGGCTACCGCAGTTCAAGAGGCGAGAACTGCGTTCCAGTCGAACCACAGAAAGCCTCGCTCTCTTCCGACGAATGTAATTGAAGTATCTGTACAAGGAGTCGTCACACTGGCATTAGTCAACACAGGTGCTGCCGTTTCAGTAGTTACGGAAGAACTTTGCCGCAAGCTTCGAAAAGTAATGACGCCCTTATCTGTGCTGTCACTCCGGACAGCAAGTTCCCTGTGCATTACCTCTGTTGCCGCATGTACCGCCCGCATCGTCATTCAAGGATACACGTATACAGTAGAATTCATCGTCCTCTCTTCCTGTTCATACGACGTCATCTTGGGGTGGGACTTCCTTTCCAATCATCAGGTCATCATTGATTGTTCTCGCGCCGAAGTTGAATTTTCGCCGCTTCCTGATACCTGTTTACATGACCTTGACGATTTTAGTGACAAACTGGTCGTTGCAGAAGACGCCACGATCCCTCCGCACTCCTCTGGGATTGCAAATGCCTGCTCTGCTTTTGCCACTGACACTACTGCCCTTTGTCCCATCGGACATTTTTGTTCGCCGACGATGTTCTCTTCCCTTCGCTATCCTGCCAGCGGTGGCTGCATGCGACTGCTCGTTTCCAACGCTAAGGCCACGCCCCTCGTCTTACGTCGTGGTGAGTGCCTTGGACGTCTTCAGCCTGCCGACTCAGTAACCATCTTTGACGCACCTTTTGACAACACCTCTTCAGGCGTGAACTTGTCTTATAGCTTGCCTTGTTCCCAGCCTACGCAAGATGTCTTCCATAGCTCAGTAGATGCCCTCTTGAGCCCTACGCAGCGTTCGCAGCTTCTCGGCCTTTTACGGAAATACCAATCTACGTTCGACTGTCAACAAGCCCCACTACGCCGCCCATTGACTGTATGTCACAAGATCGACACTGGCACCCACGCACCATTGCACCAGAGGCCTTATCGTGTATCACCTGCCGAGCGCCGTGTGATTGAAAACCAAGTAAGTGAAATGCTTGAGCCTGGAAAGGTTCAACCCTCTAATAGCCCCTTTTCTCATGTATGGCCATGAACCTACCTGTACGCTCGACACCATTCTCCCCTACCGGCCTGGCCCATCAGAGGGCACGCCTCTGTCTGAAGCCTGCAAGTATGCCAAGGAATGCCGTCAGCTGGCCCATTCGTTCATGGCAGAAGACCAAAGTCTCCAAAAATTCCATCGCGATGATGACCAACCTCCCTGCACCTACCAGCCAGACTCACTAGTCTGGTGGTGGATACCTTCAAGCACCCCTGGTCTATCCTCAAAACTCCTCACTCAATACCACAATCCCTACCGCGTAGTACAACAGACGACGCCAATCGACTACGTCGTCGAGCCGCTAACGCCATCCACTGACGAGGTGTCGCGGACGCGAGGCAGTGCACGACCTTCACCTTCCTCCTGGGAGACTGCGCTGACCAGCTCAGACCCGCAAGAGCAGCGACGGCTGATCCGGCGGGCACGCGGAGTGGCGCGGGCCAATGGGGCCCTGAACTAAGGGCTCCACCCTGCGGGGAAGTCGCCCAATCTGATGACAAATAAATGTTTTCTCTCTCTCTCTCTCTCTCTCTCTCTCTCTCTCTCTCTCTCTCTCTCTCTCTCCAGGAGCTTAAACCCTATTATGACCCCCTTGTCCACGCGTCTGCTTGAGTCGCCAACATGGCTCCTTCTTCTCCAGGGTTCAGTTTTAGCGAAGAAGACTGGCGCGCCCTATGGACGCACTATCATCATCAGCCCGCCGACAAAGAGGGGCTCACGCTCTTGGTGTCTGTCGCTCGACTGAGACGGTCGCTTTTCGGAGTGCTCAATAAACCGCGTTACAAGTCGCAGGTCTTGAGAGTGGTGCCGTACTTGACACCGGCTCAACGGACGCCGCACAGCTGGCAACACTTGCCGCCTCCGAGGTGGGCGGTGCTTCATTGGCTGCGACTGGTGTTGCTATTGGTCTCACAGCGGGCTGGACCTCAGAAGTGGCGGCCGAGGGTGCAAGCCGGCTCCTGACGCGAGGCCTAACATGCTCGGTGTGCTGGTGCCACGTGGTCCCATGCGGATGAGCAGCGATGAGGCACTAGCAGGAGATACCACTTGTCCGGTGGACCACGGTGGGCCAGGACGGAAGTTCCCTGTACATCCGGAAATCCTACATCCGGAAATCTCCAGCCTGGCTCTTCAGCTTGTCCTTGATGGTCTGTACCACCTGCGCGGCTGCACCATATGAAGCAGAATGGTACAGCGGAACCATTATCCCGTGTAATACATTCTTCGTCACCCAGGCCAGGTACTCTGTGCTGGCGAAAGCAGCACATTGTCAGACACGATGATGTCCAGCAACCCCTGGGCAGGGAAGACCTGTTGCAGAGCCACAATGGTTGGTTGTGCCTGCTGATGGAGCGGTGATAGGCAGAACCTCCACCCACTTTGAAAAGGCATACACCACCACCAGGAAGTAATGGCCCTTGAAGGGCCCCCAAAATTCACATGTAGGCGGGACCAGGGTCTCTGTAGAAATGGCCAGGGGGTGATCTCCACATGACGTGAGGCCCACTGATGCTCCTTGCACACTTAGAAGCTCTGCACCATGTGAGTGATGTCCTGAACCAGGCCAGGCCACCAAACGTGGGACCGGGCCACCATCTTTGTCTTTCCCATGCTAGGATGACCCACACGGAACAACTGCAGGACCCTGGGCTGGAGACGTTGTGAGCTCACCACCCTGGAACCCCACAGTAGGCAGCCCTGCTGCAGGCTTAGTTTGGTGACCTTGTGGCTATGGGCCCACTGAACTAACTTCTCCCCTCTGGACACTGCCTTGGCCACCTGAGACAGGACTAGGTCCATCCCGGCTGGTCGCCTGCGACACCGCAGATCTGAAGAGTACGTCTGGGTACGTGTGCTCCAGCATGAACACTTCAGCAGGCTGTGAAACAGCAGCAGGCACCTCTGGCAGTGACGAGCGGCTCTGGGCATCAGCAGGTTCCAGGTCCTCTCCCAGACGGAGACCATCTGGTAGCTGTAGTCTGCCAGCCTCAAGGCCCAGGGGTACCTCTCGAGGGGATGCTTACACAGGAACAGCCTTGTCAGGGCCCAGCAGCCCAACAGCAACTTGCGATCCACGACTGCCTCAAGTTTCTGGCCCCACAGATACTGGTGAAAGCGCTGCAGAGCAACGTAACAGCCAGGCCTTCCTTGTCCAGCTGGCTGTAACGTTTCTCTGCAGCATGAAGCTGACGGGAAGCAAATGACACAGGGCATTCCTGGCTGTCCTTGTCCCGATGCACCAGGACGGCTCCCACGCCGTATGGCAATGCATCTGCAGTAAGGACGACAAGCTTGGCCTAGTCGAAATGTACCAGCACTGGAGCCTTGGTGGTCAGCTCCTTGCTGCGTTGGAAGACCACGTCCTGCTCCTGCGTCTACGTCCTGCGGGGGGTCGGGACCAAACTGGCCTAGGAAATTATTTCATTTCATTTCATTACCTTAAGGACCCCTTGCGGGGTATTTTTTTTTTTATATATATGTCCTAAATACGCAACACTGGGGGCCAGGAAAGCGCAGTTTTCTAACTTGGGCTTGAGACCGGTGTCTTGTAATCGTGCCAGAATGTGGTGCTGGTTCTGCAGCTGGTCCTTGTCGTCGGTGCCGGTAACCAGGATGTTGCCCAAGTACACCGCCATGAGCTTCATGCTCCTAAAGAGGTTGTCCATCTTCCTCTAAAGAATGGTTGGGGCTGAAGCCACGCCGAACAGTAAGCACGTGTGCTTGAAGAGCCCGAAGGTTGTCTATACTGACACGTGTACTTGGTTTATCTTTATCGAGTGACCACGTTTCAGCGCCTAACAAATGTTATCGCACAGCGCAGAACGCACCTGCATGTATCCGAAGTTTCTCGAACGTTATGGATGGTTCTATCTGCTGTCTGTTGTCACCCAACCTTGTTTTATATGAGTTCATGTATGTGCGACGGGAATGGTGTAGAACTTTCTGGAACACGCGTGGGCACCAGAACTTACTCTGGAACCTTTGTTGACTGACTTATAAAAGCCGACGCGCTTGACGTGTTGATCAGATTTTCAACTATCGCCAACTGTGTTCGCCGCTAGCATTGTTCTTTGACTGTAGCCTGTTTTTGTGGGCAAAGGTTCGCCCAATAAAACTTAGTTTCATCATTCACAGTTTTGCTACTGTGTGTTTACCGTCACTAATACGTGACATCTGGTGAAAGTAAGTTGGAACGGAAGACCAACTTTACCCCAAGGATATTTAGGCATGGATTGTTTTCATTCACAGACTCTAGAGGCTGACTGGCGATCCTGAACTCTTGTTCCTTTGTCTGGTTATTCATCATTGTCTTTGTCTTCTGCATAATTATTACCTAGGTCAATTAATCACAGGAAACACTGATCATGAGAAGGAAATTCATAGAAGAATAAAAATGGGTTGGATCACATACGGCAGACATCGTGAGCTCCTGACTGGAAGCTTACCATTATCATTGATAAGGAAGATGTATAATCAGTGCATTTTACCGGTGCTGACATATTGGGCAGAGACTTAGAGATTGACAAAGAAGCTTGAGAACATGTTAAGGACCGAACAAAGGTCAATGAAACAAAGAATGCTAGGCATAACCTTGAGAGACAGAAAGAGAGCGGTTTGGTTTGGAAAGCAGTTGGGTATAGCCAATATTGTAATTGACTTTAAGAGAAAAAAATGGTGTTGGGCAGGTCATACAATGGGCAGGTTTGATAACCGTTGGACCGTTAGGGCTACAGAATTGGTACCAAGAGAAAGGAAGCACAGTAGAAAAAGGCAGAACACTAGGTGGTGCGATAAAATTAGGAAATTCGCGGGTGCTAGTTGGAATCGGTTGGCACAGGTCGGGGGTAATTGGAGATCGCAGGGAGAGGTCTTCGTCCTGCAGTGGACATCAAATAGGCTGATGATGATGATGATGTCTTCATTTTTGCGAAATGACTGACGTCCTTGTGAAGAATAACTTTTTTCCAGCCCGTGCAAACTACCTCCTCCTCGTGCCTGCAGCACTCCGGTCAGAAGTCCTGCACGCTCTGCGTGATGATCAGACAGCCGGGAATGTCAGGTTTTCGCATACACTTGCAAGAATACAAGAGAAGTAACACTGACTGTGCCTGACCGTCGGCATTGCCTGTTATGTCAAGACCTGCTGTGACTGCCAGCGATGCAATACACCACCAGCGAGGCCTGCGGGATTACTACAGTTGATTGAGCCACCTTTGCGGCCGTTTCAGCAGATCTGGATGGATTTGTTGGGACCCTTTCCAATGCCAACATCAGGAAACGAGTGGATCATCATGGCGATAGACTACTTCACCTGCTTCACTGAAATGAAAGCTCTGCCGATGAAGGGCAGTGCAGCAGAAGTAGCGAAATTCTTTCTCGAGAACATCCTGCTGTGACATAGTGCCCTAGAAGTCCTCATCACCGAAAAAGGAACAGTGTTTACAGCAGAGCTCACCCAAGCCATTTTGCAGTACAGCCAAACAAGCCACAGGAGGACAACTGCCTACCACCCACAGACGAACGGTCTTACAGAGCACCTGAACAAGACGCTCGCCGACATGCTAGTAATGTACGTCTACGGGAAGCACAAGATGTGGGATGCTGTCCTGCTATATGTAACACGGCAGTGCAAGAAACAACTAAAATGATACTCTTCAAGCTGGTTTACAGAAGGAACGTGACAAGGACTCTTGAGGTCATGCTGCTTCACATCACCGACAAAGAAAATATCAACGTCACCACCTATCTCCTGCACACCGCAGAAGTCTGACAGCCTGCCCGCCTGCGCATCAAGAACCAGCAGAGGACCGACGGCCGACGCTACAATTTTCAACGACCCTACGTGGAATATCAGCCCGGTGACCACGTTTGGGTTTGGACCCCGATATGCTAACGAGGACTAAGTGAGAAACTATTGCAATGCTATTTCGGACTCTACAAGATCTTCCAATGTACTGCCACACTGGACTATGAGGTCGTGCCAGACAGCATTTTGCAATCACAGCAGTGCTGCACACGATCTGAAGTGGTCCACATGGTGCGTCTTGAGCCTTTTTATGCACGCTGACGAACTTCATCATTTTGTTGTTTCTTTGCTGTTTGTGTTTTTGTTTATCTCTTTCATTCAGTTTCAGTTTATTTCTTTATTAAGTAGATGTACATGTACACAAGTATACAGAAGGAGGTCCCAGTGCATGTGGCTGAAAGGGGACCTCCTGTCAGAAAATGTACACAGAGCAAATACACAGCATAAAACAGCAATATAGTAGTCACTAAGTGGAAGATTATGCAAAGTAAATGTAGTACAAACTGCAAATTAATATAAAGCCAATAGCTAGTCTTACAATTAAAACAGTAGTTTAAGGCATTCGCAACAGAACAAACTAAAAATATTTATAAAGGCCACAAATGAAAAAAAAAACTAAAGAATGAAAAATGGAGAGGAAATGAGCAGGAGTGAAGTGAATAGCTTAAATATGTAGATTACTTTGGCTATCTAGCAGAAAGGTGAATAATGTTTTCTTGAAGAAACCTAAAGGTGAAGAGCGCTTGACATCTAGTGGGAGGCTGTTCCAAGTAGATAATGCTCTGAAATATCCAGATTATCTTCCATAATTAGTATGTACCATATTTACTTGCATAATGATCACACTTTTTTGAACAATTGACGCAAATTCAGGGGTGCAATCATTACGCGGGTTAAATTTTCCGCAAAAAAAAAACTTTTTTTTTCAACCTGTGTTTGCTGCGGGATGACAACAGGACAACAAATAGGTGGCTGCCGCTGTATGTAGTGCGGGACACCAAAACAAAAATGGCAGCCGGTGGAGCAAGCCGAATGCGCCGAGCGCGATTTTTTTTTTTTTTTTTTTCTCGCGAGTACATTACGTGCATTGAAACAGTTTCTTCCGTATCAGTAATGAATAATATCATTAATATCGGCAAGTTTGCGGCAATAACGTAGCCATGGCCGCTTTGAGGGGACAGAAGCAGATGGGCACGCTTAGCTGCCAGTGACAGAAACACATGGCGAGCATGCTGCGGAAACTGTGGCAGTTGTCTTCACTACTATCCTGATACGGCACGTTTCCAGTAAGATTGGGTGAATATCTTAGCTGTAGTACAAGCGTCGGCGTATGGTTAGGGTACACTTCTAACGTATCAGTGTAAGCGTGGCTGCTATCGTTGCCGCTCGCGGTTTGTTGCGTGCTCACGAGTGCAGACGAGAAGAATCGAAAGGCGCCTTTTTTGTTGTTGTTAACCACAACCATTATAAAGCCTACACATAATAAAGGCAAGTTTGGTTGCGGCTTTTCTTTTTGGCATGGAAGTGCGGCAAGTGATGAATGGAATGAAATGGTGCATCTGCTTAAGAATGTTTGGTGCATGCAGACCACTTGGTTTGTCTTGAAGAGTCGTTCGTGTAGCATTCGACAGATGATAAACGCGATCATTATTAGCTAGACTTGGCACACGAGATATCGCTGCGGCAAGTTTGGGGTGCGATCATTACACGGGAATATAATAAAAATTTAATTTCGACTACAAAATTCGGGGGCGCGATCATTATGCGAGTAAATACGGCATTAATGGCAATAAGAAATTGTCAGCTGCAAATCTTGTGCGGTTCAAGTTAACCATAGTAGCCTCAGGAAATATATTTACTGGGGGACGATTACGTGTTACCTTAAATAACATTACGGCTAATTTATATTTAACAAGATTTTTTACTGAAAGTATTCTTTGGTTGAGAAGCATATCTGAAGTATTGCAGTAGAATGAGCTGAACAACAATATCGGGATGGCTTGATTCTGTAAATGCTGTAGTGGTGCTATATGAGTTGGATATGGGTTACCAGGTTGCCTGAAAACCGGGAGTTCTCAGGGATTTTGAGTAATCTGGAAAAACTCGGGGAACTTGTGCCTCTCTCAGGGAAAATTAGCAGTAATTTTATTGAAAGGGTCAAAAGTTGTGGTAATGCTGGCTCGAGTAACAGACAGGAATCGCAATGAGTCATCTTTGACGCCCTGTCGTTGGCTGGAGAAGTTGCCAGTGTACAGTCAATGACCGACTTTCCCGATGCCCAATAATTTGGACGGCTTTGCGGCTCCACCCCATAGAGACAATGCATTAGAACGTCTGAAATTTCGGATGCAAGAACTCTTCGCCGTCTGATTTTCCAGACTTTTTGCCATGACCGCAGGTCCAAAACAGCTATAATCAAAGCCACCACGCTGCCATTTTGATTACCTCACCGCCTCGAACAGGCACTCTCACACGCAGATCAGCTGGCAGCCGTAGCCGCCACTGCAGCAACGCTGGGCCTAGCTGCTTCGACGTTCGCTATGAAGCTTCTTGCAATTGGATGCCGTGTTTTTTATTGAAAGAATTCACTGCTGTCAGCAATGGCACCAACTCTGCCATTGTGGTCCTCGCGATTGGCTTAGCAGCTTGGGAAGCACGGTGTTTTGCATAATGCCGGTTCCCGAAACTCAGCTTTGCTTCTGTACAGAAATGTTATATACAAACTGGAATACATAGTGCGAGAATGACAGAGGGACAAGCAGGAACACGGGACGAGCACTCCTCCTGTGTTCCTGCTTGTCCCTGTGTCATTCTCGCACTATGTATCCCAGTTTGTATGTATCCCACCAACACGCCCAAACTTCTTCCCTGCAGAAATGTTACTTGGTGAAGGATACACAAAAGTATTGCAGTGAAGCATAACAAGCGTGGGAAGGGGCTATTGCCACGGGACGCAGTATGTATTCCTTAATTATAGATGCATGCACCCAGTATCTCCTGTCACAGTATGAGAACCGATATGCCTAGTACGTGTACTGACAGGCCTTCAGAGCGTTTTCGAATGTGCCTGTGGTGGTTTGAGCCCTTAAGGGCATTAAATAACATGCATTATTTTTTCCAACTGACCGGTTTCTCGGACGTCCTCGCAGCCCCTAGGAAGTTCGAAAAATCGGACGTGGACTGTGCAACTGACCAAAAGAATGCTTCCAATGCCCCGTGGGTCAAACGAATGGCAGAATGAGGACAAGAACAGAAAGGACCTATGCATTGAGAAATTAACGGGAAAGGAAGTGTGCCGCTGCCTCTTTGAAGGAGCTTGAGCTCAAAAAACAAAGTGTTGGCTGATGCCGAGATGCAGAGATCCCCCCTCATCCAAACCAAAATAAACTCTTTAAAGCAGTGAAACACAACACTGAGGTGTCGTACGCGGGCTGAGAGTATGTCAGGACAGTTGAGGTTGACTTACGGGCTGTTGAGAGAGAATCTTAATTGTGACAAAGTTCGGGCCTCATTTTGCTGAGCTGGCAATCAGTTGATAGAAATAGCTCATATTCGAAAATATTTGCTTCTGTATGCATCTCCTTTTTATTCGTATTTGAGAATGTCCGACTCGATTTGCAATTTTTTACGAAGCCATTTTATTTACTCTGCATTTTACTAACCCCTCCTGTCTATTCTCTTTTTGAAGCATAACTGTGAGTCGGCCTAGTTGTAACAGATTCATTTTTAAAAAACTTGTGCGCAAAACAAACAGGCATGAAAAAAAGGAGCAACAAGGACGAGTGCTTTCTAACTGGTTTTATTTTCGAAAAACCACCTGCTTAAATACTCGCAGATCTGCGCAATCTAATCAACAGAACATGCCTATAGCGCTAATAACAACGCTTGTAATAAAATGCCACGGATCAGCGCTAGCCGGTCAACGTAACAACAGCAAAGCGCATAAAACTTGCACTTAAGATGAAAATGTGTTAAAGACATGATGGCAGAAGTGTAGTAGCTTCGACGGGGCGGCTGGACGGAGGACCTACTGCCTAAGGCCTAAGTGGCCGGGGTGCGCAACGCCGCAGAGAAGAGCTGGACTGCTCAAGTAGGGGACCAGACAAAGAATCACTTTATTCCAGTGAGGGGAAATGCAGCAGGTGTACTTACAGCGTTTGGCGCTGAGTGGCGCCCTGACGTAGCCGATTTGAAACCTAAACTGGAAGCTGACACAAGATATTACAAGAAGCGAATTCTCTTTATCCAGCAATGAAAATGAGCATGGCTGATGCATTTGCCCTTTAGTTTTGCAATCCAGTGAGCTTCCACAATTTCTCTCGCGGTTTGGTTTCTATGCCTAAACAATATGTCGGTGCTTCTAAGAGAAGGTGAGCAAGCATGTTCTTGACAGTGCATTGCCAAATGCGTACTAGGGCGACCTTTTTGACTAGACAAGTGTTCCTTTAGTCTCGTGTTAATGCAGCTCGCAGTCTGCCCCAGATACACATGACCACACGTCGTAGGAATCTGATACACAATGTTCTTCGCGCAGTCGACAAAATGGTTCTTACGTGGATGTTTAATACTGCATTCTTTCTTTGCATCATCCTTACTTTCAAACTTACTTTTTACCCTAGAACACACACTACCTATTTTGTTTTTAGCCGAAAACACCACATTTACTTCGTAACTCCCTGCCACCTTTTTAAGTCTGTATCAAAGGCTGTGCACATACGGAATCACTGAAACCTTGGAAGCTAAATTCTTTGTGCGTAGTTCTTTATCCCGTTTAAGCTTTTCATTAGTCTAGCGCCTGCCGTCAGCATCACAGCAAGCGGGTACCCAGCCTTTCACAACCGATCAATTTGCTTAAGAAATGCAATGTTTACAGTGTGGTGACATGACTTCAACAACGCCTACCGGAAACACAAAATAATTATACCATTCTTCACAAGCCTGGAATGGTTTGAGGCATAGATCATTAGTGGTTTTCCAGCTCGGGGTGATAACGACCAACACACATGTTCTGGTAGAAATTCTAACTTGACATAAAGAAACTGTAGCTTATTGTCTACCGGTACTTCCAAAGTAAATGTCAAGCCCTTGCCACAGAATTAAAGGCTTCTACTACCCTATTCCTGAAAGCATCCTTCTCTACACGACAGCCCAAAATCAAGTAGTCATCTACATATCTGTATACCTTATATACTACACCGTCTAATTCTTTTGCCAGCTCTCTGTCTATGCTTCCCAGAAAAATGCTACTAAGCATGGGAGCTACCTTTGACTCGATGCACACACCCCTTGCCTGTATATACGTTTCATCACAGAATCCTACACGTGTATTCACTAAATAAAAATGTAGTAGTTCAAGAAAGGATTCATCATTCATCCCGCATGTGTTGCGGAAAGACACCTCGTCATTCTCATTTGCTATGCAATCATGAACACTGCACATTAGGGGCCCATGCGGCAAGGTATAGTAGAGATCTTGAATATCTATGTTGAATCCCGAGCTGCAACTTGTACTGTCCGATGCCAGAATATTCACAAGGCCTTCAGAGTTTTTCATTAAGTACGGATCCTGTACTTCTAAGGAATTCGACATTTTCTGAAGGAACCCCGCGACCAGAACCAGCCAACACCCGGTCACTGTGATGCTGGCGACATGCGCTAGACTAATGAAAAAAATTAAACAGGATAAAGAACTATGCACAAAGAATCAAAGGCAGAAAGATTTAGCTTCCAAGGTTTCAGTGATTCCGTATGTGCACAGCCTTTTATACAGACTTAAAAAGGTGGCAGGGAGTTACGAAGTAAAAGTGGTGTTTTCGGCTAAAAACAAAATAGGTAGTGTGTGTTCTAGGGTATAAAGTAAGTTCGAAAGTAAGGATAATGCAAAGAAAGAATATAGTACTAAAGATCCGCGTAAGAATCATTTTGTCGATTGCGCGGAGAACGTAGTGTGTCAGATTCCTATGACGTGTGGTCCTGTGTACGTTGGGCAGACTGCGAGCTGCATTAACACGAGACTAAGGGAACACTTGTCTAGTCTGAAAGGTCGCCCTAGTACTCATTTGGCAATCCATTGTGAAGAACATGCTTGCTCACCTTGTCTTAGAAGCACCGACATATTGTTTAGGCATACAAATCAAATCGCGAGAGGAGTTGTGGAAGCTCAGTGGATTGCAAAACTAAAGGAAGAATGCATCAGCCATCCTTCTGTTTCATTGTTGGATGAAGAGCATTCGCTTCTGTCATCATATCTTTAATGCATTTTCATCTTAAGTGCTTGTTTTATGCGCTTTACTATGTTTGTGTTGGCCGGGTAGTGCTGATCCATGGCATTTTATCGCAAGTCTTGTTATATGCGCTATAGGCATGTTCTGTTGACTAGATCACGCAGACCTGTGGGTATTTAAGCAGGTGGTTCTTTGCAAATGAAACCTGTTTTTAAAAAGCGCTCGTCCTTGTTGCTCCTTTTCCTTGTCCCTGTTTGTTTTGCGCAGAAGTTTTTTAAAAATATCTCTTTTTGAATAACATAAACACTACTTAGTATTGAAATTGGATTAAGTAGATTTTTTTAATTTTTTTTCATATGCTTACTAGAGAGTGACAGCATTGCGCGACTGGTTTCAGCCCGTCTTGACATAAAACATAGCTCTGCATCACTCAGGGAATTTTGCAAAAGCACTCGGGGAAAACCTAGAAAACTCGGGGAATATTGAAATGTAAACTTGGTAGACACCCTGGTTAACCTATGCTGTAATGCAATAATTTAGATGGCTGTGAATAAAAGAATAATACAAGATTAGCAATGTTGGTTTGATAAAATAATACCTAGATTTAGTAAGTAATATTCTAACACCGGGAGAAATTTTGCATTTCAAATAGGCGATATGCTTCGTAAATTTTAAGTTTGAGTCAAGAATTATACCATGAGCATTCATTAACGCCTGATGTCAAGAGCGTTTACGTTGACAGTGGGAATGAATTCTGGTGTCCTATGATTCGAATGAAAAAGCATGAAACGCGTTTTGGTAGGATTTATTCTTAGTGAGTTAAGCTGGCACCACATTAAAATATTTTTCAGGTCGGTGTTTAGCTTAGTAGTCAGGGAAGTTAGTGAACGATTGGTTGCAAGTAATGTGGTGTTGTCAGCGTAAAGGAAGGCCTCAGTTTCTGATAAACAACCAAGTAAATCATTTATATAAAGCAGGAATAGTAGTGAGCCAAGTACAGACCCCTGTAGGACTCTTTATCGGTTAAATTGAATTTGGAAAATGAGGAACTAAAATACACAGCTTGTTGTCTATCTGTTAAGTAACTTTTTATAAGTGCTAATGCTGGGCCATTGATGCCTACTGCCGGTAGTTTAGTAAGTAAGATTACGTGGTTTATGGATTCAAATGCTTTGTATAATTCGATAAAAACTGATCCTGCGTAGAAACCGGCATCTATAAAGCTTTTTATTTTATCCGTGAAAGGAAGCATCGCACAGTCAGTCAAGGATTGTACCCTGAAGCCAAATTGATTTGGTGAAAAAAATTTTAATTTTGAGAAGTATTTGGTTAAGCGCTTTTCAATACATTTTTCTATAACCTTGCTACAGAAAGAAAGAATAGCAATAGGGTGATAATTAGAAGTGTAGGAGCGGTCACCCTTTTTAGATACTGGAATAATTTTTGCTTTTTTTTTTAGTTGACTTGGAAATACTCCAGTCTTAAAGATCAAATCGTAACATCGCTCTTCTGTGCTTATTCCAGAAATATATTTACACTAATAAACAAACTCGGTTAGAACTACAAATACCCCACTCTTTTTCATGCAAATTACATAATCAGTTCAGTTTCATGTGCATACACGGTAAAACAAATGGATTTAATTTATCTGCACTACCACGTGCCATTCGTCTCTGGAATGACGTCCCTGATAACATAGCCTTCATATCTAATCCCGACACGTTCCGCTCTCAGTTATTATGCTTTTCCCATTTAATACCGTTCACGAGTGACCAATATAGTGTGTGTTATCGTGCATTTTTGCCATGTTGTATATCATTTTCATAAACGGTATTCCTTTGCTCTGTTAACAGTAACAAGTGTTTGTGTGCCTTCAGATATTGCTTTGTATTCCTAGTGCTTTCAATATTATGTAACATGGTAATCTTTTTACAGCACTGTTCCTGTTGGAAATTTGTACTTTTTATACCTTTACTGTTTAATATGCCCCCCTTACTTTATGACCAGAGATCTTTAAACCTGGGCAGCGGGTACTTCTTGACGATAGCAATAGCGTGCATTTTTGCGATGTTGTATATAATTTTCATAAACGGTATTCCTTTGCTCTGTTAACAGTAACAAGTGTTCGTGTGCCTTCAGATATTGCTTTGTATTCCCTAGTGCTTTCAATATTATGTAACATGGTAATCTTTTTATAGCACTGTTCCTGTTGGAAATTTGTACTTTTTATACCTTTACTGTTTAACATGCCCCCCTTACTTTATGCCCTGCCATAGGGCCTGTAAGGTTCTTTTGAATAAAAATAAATAAATTGGTAACCCGAGACAACAGGCGAGCGATAAGATAAGCTACTAATTTAATATTAATAGAACTGATTTCGTCCAGGCTTGCTCCTGTATTGTTGAAATCATGTAGGACAATAATTATTTCATCTGGGCCAGTTGGAAATGGTACAGTGATTGTAAGCATCACTGAAATGGTAGTTGAGTATCAGTGGTATGATCAAAGGAATGGTCACAGAAAAACTCATTAAATGGGTTCACGATTTCTTCTGCTTGTTCATACGTGGCGTCTGATGAATGAAGCTTACTCATTGGTTTAGCCCGATGGGGTTGGTTCAAGAAGGAATTTATTATTTTCCACTGTCGTGTTAAATCTGTGCCGGCTTCGGCGGTTCTGAATTCATAATAATTTCTTTTGGATACCCTGAGCAGCCGGTTTAGCAAGTTACAATAGATATTATAGGGAGTTTTGAGTCGAATCTTGAAACGGCTATGTTTAACTTTTTGGTACAGGTTATCTTCTTTACATAGGCTAGTTAGTAGACCATTGTTTAACCAAGGGTTCTGTAATGCTGGGACATGTCTTCTGCAGTTTACAAAGCTTGTAGAATAAGTGATGCATTTTTTTTTTTGTGCTCCTAAAAGTCAATAAATGCAGATTCAGCATTTGACTCTGAAAACACAGAACACCAATTTAGCTCACCAACACGAGCGATGAAGTCTTCTCTATTAATCACAGTTTATAGAATTCATAAGGTTTATATAATTGATAAGAAAGTTTATAAAAGACAGGAAAGTGGTCAGTGATGTTAATTTCAAGTACACCGCAATCTGGAGGGCACATAAGGTTGGAAAATATGTGATCTATTAAGGTGGTGGAAGCCCCTTAACTACACCTAGTTGCAAGGGAAAGCAATGATTCGAAGCCAAATTCATAAAAGCTGTTAGTGTAGGCAGTAGTAGCAGCGCTGCAGTCATATAAAAGATTGATGTTAATGCATACCTGCCAACCCTCCCGATTTGCCCGGGAGACTCCAGATTTTTTACTGAACTTTGCGATTGTACAATCACTGTCCTATATCTCCCGAAAAGTGGTCTCTGTTTGCGCAATAATTGCTTTTTCGAAACCAGCACTGCGAAATCTACAGCCACATCGTAATCATCAGCATCACCAACAACGGCCGCTCTAGCACCATCGGTATCATCGTAAGCAGCCGACTACGGTGCCTAGTAAGCCGACCAAAGCCAGAGCCAATGTAGTTCTTGCATTTCATGCAGGCCTTCTTGCACGGTGCATCTTGTTGCTGCTGCTTGCAAGGCGTTGCTGCTTGTGTGTATGATTAGTGTTGGCTAGGCCGTGTGTATGTGGTGCACCGTGTAATGTTACAATCCTCGTGTGCTTGATGCCATGGCGCTATCAAAGCCCAAGAAAGTATTTGCAGAAGTTTTTGCGATCTTATACTTCTGAATTTCCGTGCTTTTTGACATAAAGAAAAGGAGAACATTATGCATTTTGTACAACATGTGGATGCGACGTCGGCACATGGTGGCAAAGGGACATAAAACTGCACGTTTCCACGGCGCACTGCTGAGCAGCAAGACAACATAGTGAACGTTTTCCGGAACAACTGCGATGATAGTGTCATATGTGTAGAGTGCCTGTTTACGGGATTCCTCATCAAACACAACCTGCCCCTTAATGTCAATGACCATGTTGGGCCTCTTCTATGGAAAATGTTTCCGAAATGCGACGACGTGAAGCGTTATGAATGTCGACGCAACCCTGAAATGCAACTCGGAAGAATGCGGAGGTGGCCAACCTGAAATTTATTTCACAGGCATCGCTCTCGAGTCTTCGTTTTTTTATTCAGAGTTTCCCTCAGCTGCTGCCCCGCGATTCCAATGAATCTGCTGAAGACGCTTTAGATGCTCTTGAAGCTGAGTTTGCCACACTACAGGCATACAGTCTTCAAGGGCACATTCTGAATGAAGAAAGGTGGCACGTGTAGTGGTCTATGGTTGGAAAAAGGAAAAATACTGATGAAAAACATGTTTCACCGAGCTGCTAAAGTGATGTTCGATTTACTCGTGATACCGCATAGCAAGGCAGAGTGTGAGAGGATTTTAGCATGGCGCAAAAAACTAGAACTGACTTCCGCTCATCAATGTGCAACACAACCCTCCAACGCCTGCTGCTAGTGAAGTGCCGTCAGTCTGGACCATGTTTTGAGCAAAGCTACTCGGACAAATTTTTGAAGTGAGCAAAGTCTGCTACTGCTAAGTCCGTGCAAAAGGACTCATCGAACACTGCCTAAAAGTTTGAAGCCCCCCCACCCTCACCCCGGTTTCACCGGAAGTTGAAACAGTGCATTCAACCCCCCCCCCCCCCCCCATTGGCGCGAACAAACAAGTCTGCAGATTTTTCATCTCGCCAGGTTGGCAGATATGTTAATGCATCGAGACAATGCTTTCTAAGAGGGGGGTATTGACGCGTGTACTTGTTTATCGGGTGACCACGTTTCACCACCTAACAAATGTTAGCACACAGTGCAGGACGCGCCTGCATGTATTAGAAATTTCTCGAACGGGATCGATGGTTCTATCCACTTTCTGTTGTTACCGAACCTTGTGTAGTCTGATTTCAAGTATGCGCGACGCGAAGGGTGTAGAACTTTCTGGAACACACGCGGGCACCAGCACTTACTCGAACATTTGATGACTGACATAAAAAAGCAAGTTTGGGGGCACAGGTTCGCCCTTTAAAACTTAGTTTTGTCATTCACAGTTCTGCTACTGTGTAGTTTACTTTCACTACTATGTGACATTATTGTGACATACTTCAGGGAGGCATTCTGGAGCACCAGCTGCTGGTAAGTGTCTCTGAGATTGAGCTTGGTGAACTTGTGTCCCCCGAACAACGCTGACCAGAGATCTTTAAACCTGGGCAGCGGGTACTTGACGATAGCGATGGGGTTGATGGTAACCTTCATATCCTTGCCGTTCCTGACCCTGCCGTCTCACTCTTGGACTGATATGATCGGAGCGGCCCATTCAGACGTTTTGATGGGCACCAGGATGCTCTCTCGCTGTAACCGCTGCAGCTCCTGGGTGACCTCGTCCTTCAGGGTGAATGGGAGTGAGTGAGGCTTGAAAAAAATGAGGCCGGACTCCTTGAAGTACATAGATGCCGGCTATTGTGCTGGAAAATGTGCCCACCTCTGGCAGGAACAGGGACTTGAAATCGGTGAGGAGTCTTGGGATGTCTTTCACCACATGCAGGACGGCTTCCTGGTATTCCAGTAGACAAACGCCCTATGTGTGAATCCAGTTTCGGCCCAGCAGCATCAGTGACAACCAGTTGGTTAAGTAAAGGGGAAAGTTGCCTCCCTGTCGCCAAGACGAACGCTGACCTGGTCCTGTCCTTGGACCTAGGAGAGCTGTCTGGAGTAGCTGCACATCATGACGCCTGAAACCTTGATAGACATGCTGGAGCAGTTGCAACAGTTTCCCAGCCATGACCGACACGCTGGGCCCTGTGTCCAGCTCTATGAAAATCGGGTGCCCGCAGGCTTCGACGGTAAGCATGTACGGTGGCACAGACGACAGAACAAGGTCTGTGCACCGCATGTCGAAAATCGTCTGGTCCTCGGCCATGACCTGAAGCCTGGCCACGGAGGAACTTGAGCCTGCTGCCGCACGTCTCCACTGTGTACCCTTGCGACGGCCACCCTGGCTGCAGGCTAGTGTGGAACATGGGCTGGATCCAAGCTGCTGCTGCTCTCCACTGTTTGTCCTCCACCCTCAGCATACCTATGCAAGGTACCCAGCTTTCCTGCACGCGAAGTACTGTGCTTGGGAGAACTGGCATTGTGAGGGGGATTAGGCACCACCACAGTGACTGCAAATACTGCCCTTTGTCGCTAACTTGCTGACCACCGCTTTCGCCAATGGTGAGTCAGCTGCACGTGCACTCTCGCAGGCATCCTTGGCTGCAGCGTCCATCGCCAGCGCTGCCTTCACGGCGTCCTTCAGCGAGGGGTCGGGAAGCTCCAGGAGTCATGTCTGCATGGCAGGGTTGTTTATGCCACAGACCAAACGGTCCCGGAGCAGCGAGTCCAGCTGGTTCCTGAAGGCACAGGCACTTGCTAACCCTTGTAGCCCAGTGACAAACTGCCCGAGGGTCTCTCCTTCTCCGTGGTTCCGGTTGTTGAAGTGGAACTGCTGCATTAGTGTGGACAGTGTCAGGCTGAAATGCGAGTGCAGTGTGGTGAGCAGCTCACGCAGCATCTTAACATTCAGTGTGGCTGGCTTGATGAGGTCGATCAGGGGTGCGATCTTGTACGCGTTCCAAACTCGAACGGAGGCGGTCCGTTCTTTCCGTCGCGAAATTGGCGGTCCGTTCCGTTGCGTTCGTCCGATAGCAGACAACACGGAATGAGTGACAGCAGATATCACTTCACAATTGACGTCATGGCGTTCGACACCGTTCAAACTGACCAAGCGTGTGCGGCTCGGTGGAACGGACCGCCTCCGTTCTATTTTGGAACGCGTACAAGATCGCACCCCAGGAGACTGAAGGCATGGGTTCCACAGCTGGCCAGGAAAATGTCCCCCCTGTCCTGCCTCAGGCTTGTTGTTTGCCCGGAAGAACATATGAACTTGCTCTTCGTAGACTGGCCAGGAGGACCCATCTCCCTCCAACAGCTCGAGCCTTCCGTGCAGTGGCATGGTGGCAGGAATGGGGGCAGTGTTTCGCCACTCGTGGCTGTGTGGGTCGATCAGTTGACTGCACATGTCCCCAGTGTCACGATTCGCCCGGGTTCGTGTACGAGGGGTGGGCTCGAGGCACGCTCCAGAGTGCGGGAGTGGCGAGCGTTGACAGACCGCGAGCAACTCTGCTCGTGGTCTTTATTTGATGCTGTGATCAATGTTGGCCACCGAGCCTGGTGGGCCACAGAGCCTACCGGGCCAACAAAGGTTATGTGCAAGGGGGTGTCACATGCTCATCACAGTTGCGAAGGATGAAAATTCACAACACTGCCCCACAAGTATTATCACCGACATGTGCTCGGTGAAACGGTCTTAACAAATCCCTCCCGATCTGCTGAAATGATTGGCAAGGAGTTTCGATCGGCTGTAGTAATCCTGCTGGCCTTGTCGGTGGTGTCTTGCGTCACTGACAGTCTTGGCATGTCTTGACGTAACGGGTGACATCGGTGGTCAGGCGTGGCCAGTAATACCTTTCCTGTATCCTCGACAGCGTCCGGGAGAATCCTAGGTGCCCAGTGGTTGGATCGTCATGTAGGGCATGCAGTACTTCCGGATGCAGCACTGACGGAACAACAACAAGGTAGTTGGCGCGGACTGATGAGAAGTTCTTCACGAGCAGGTTGTTTTGTAGTGTGAACGAAGACAATCCGCGCTTAAATGCCCTAGGGACAATGTCGGTGTTCCATTCCAAATACTCGACGAGGCCTTTTAGCTCCAGGTCTGATCATTGCTGTTCAGTGAAGTCTTCCGTGCTTATTATTCCAAGGGAGGCGTCATCGTCCTCGTTGTCTTGAGGCGGGGGATAGATGGGGGCGCGTGATAGACAGTACGTATCAGAGTGTTTTCGTCCGGACTTGTAGATTACCGTGATGTCATATTCTTGCAGTTGAGGCTCCACCGTGCCAGCCGTCCTGAAGGGCCCTTTAAGTAAGCTAGCCAACACAATGTGTGATGGTCACTGACGACATTGAATGGCCTGCCAAGGAATTTAGCTGTAGCCCGAATGATGGGGAGAGATTCCTTTTCAGTCCTAGAATAATTGCCTTCCGCTTTCGACAGTGACCGGCTAGCATAAGATATACAGTCAAACCTCGATATATCGAACACGGATATATCGAATTATTGTGTATATCGAACACTTTCTATATCACATGGAAAATCGCATGCATTTTTAATTTTTTATTTCGAACGGGGCCGGATGTAAAATGGGTATATCGAACTCCGCCGCCCGGACCAAGTGCGCTCTGTTGACAGGAGGCGAGCTTTCCCGCAACACTCTCGAAGATAGCGGCGGCGCGATGGGCGTTCCGGACTACTGCGTACGACAGCTGCCCACACACATCGGTTGCGCCGAGGGCGTCATTTGAACGTAGCGGCGGACACACGCGGCGGCTTGGAGCCAGCACGGCCGCCTCGATCACATGCGCTTGCCCTTTTTCGGTGCTGAGCCACACAGCATGTGCATTGAGGACTTCGTTGGCGGTGACGACAGCACCGGAACAGTGGCGGAGTTTGCTCGAGCCGCCCATCGCCGCGAGCCGCACAGCACGCGTGCGGTCGCGCGAAATATTGCACGTATCAAACACTTGTGCACAAATTTCGGTTTACAATGTGTAAGGTATACACTGGGCACACAGTGTAAATCGTAATTTGTGCACAAGTGCTGGATAAGTGCAATTTTTCGTGCGACCGCAAGCGTGCGGTGCGGCTTGCAGCGATGGGCGGCTCGAGCGTAAATCGGCCCTAACAGACATGAGATTGCGGCAGAAGTGACTGCTGAGCGGCCGAACGAAGACGCTGCCGAGGCTGATCCAGCAAGCGCTGATGTTGCCCCGCTCCCGACTGCAACTGAGGCTGTAGCTGCTTTGGCCATTGTACGCCGCTACTGCGGCGCAATAGAAGGCACTGGACCGTCTCTTCTGGACTATGTTGAGGACGCCGTGGTCAAGCACGCGGTTGCCAATATGAAGCAGACTACGCTGCTTCAGTACTTTCAGCGAACGAAATAAATACTTTGTTTGAAGCTTCATGTGAGTATCTATTGCGCCACGATTGGTTCATTGATTGATTTGTGCTAGTTTTTGACGCGTTTTCTACGTGATTTTATATATCGAATTCTGGCTATATCGAACTATTTTGCGATCACCGTGCTGTTCAATATATCGAGGTTCGACTGTAATCTGTTCAAGTCCTTCTTTCTTCTGGACTAGGACGGCACCGAGACCTAGGCTACTGGTTTCAGTGTGGATTTCAGTATTGGCATCCTCGTCGAAGTGTGAGAGTACCGGCGCCGATTGCATGCGTCATTCGAGTTCTTGAAATGCATCGGCCTACGGCGTTTCCCACTTGAACTCGACATCACACGTGGTTAGATGTGTTAGCAGCTCCGCGATGTGTGAAAAGTCCTTGACAAATAGCTTATACTAGGCACACATGCCAAGGAATCTACGCACTGCCTTCTTGTCGATGGGCTGCAGGAACATTACGATGGCAGCTGTCTTCTACGGGTCGGGGCGGACTCCAGATTTGCTGGTGACGTGGCCAAGGAGCAGAAGCTCATCATAAGTGAAGCGGCACTTTTCTGGCTTCAGAGTGAGCCCTGATGACTTGATGGCCTCTGATACTGTCGCAAGCCGCCTAAGGTGATCGTCGTAATTTCCAGCGAAGGCAATCACGTTATCGAAGTAAACAAGTCACGTCTGCCACTTCAATTCTGCTAACACCGTGTCCATGACACGCTGAAACGTAGGCGTCGAGCACAGTCCGAATGGCATGACCTTGAACTCGTAGAGGCCGTCTGGCGTGATGAAGGCGGTCTATTCGCGATCTCTCACGTCAACTTCTATTTGCCAGTAGCCAGACGTGAGGTCCATCGAGGAGAAGTATTTAGCGTTGCAGAGGCGATCCAATGCGTCGGTCTATCCGTGAAAGGGGTATACGTCCTTCTTCATGATCTTGTTCAGTCGACGAGAATCGACGCAGAAACGAAGGGTTCTGTCCTTTTTCTTAACCAAGACTACAAAAGATGCCCACGGGTTTCTCGACGGCTGGATGATGTCGTCGCGCTGCATTTCGTCTACTTGTTGCTCAATAGCGTCACATTCTTGTGGTGAAACTCGGTAAGGGCTCTGGCGGAGTGGTCGAGTGAACTCTTCAGTTATTATGCGATGCTTTGCGACTGGTGTTTGTCGAATCCTCGTTGACATTCGAAAAACACTCTTTGTATCGTCGTAGAAGACTTCTGATCTGTTGCTGCTTGCTCATAGGGAGCCTTGGATTTATGTCGAAGTCTGGTTCGAGAACTATGGAACTAGGGTAGATGCGGCATAATCAGAGAGGACAAGCGCATTGCTGGTTTCCAGAATTTCCTCGATGTACGTGATTGTCGTGCTATTCTTGATGTGCTTGAACTCCTGGCTGAAGTTTGTCAGCAGTACCTTCGTTTTTCCTCCGTGCAGTGCAGTGATCCCTCTTGCGACACAAATTTCACGGTCGAGTAGTAGACGTTGGTCACCCCCGATGATGCCTTCTACGTCAGCGGGTGTTTCGGTGTTGACGGAAATAATAATGCTAGAGCGCGGTGGGATGCTCATTTGTTCTTCGAGCACACTCAAGGCGTGGTAACTACGAGAGCTCTCCGGCGGTAACACTTTATCTTCCGACAGCATTATCAATTTTGACTTCAGGTCGATGACTTCGCCATGTTGCTTCAGGAAGTCCATGCCGAGTATGATGTTTCGTGAACACTGTTGGAGGGTAATGAAGGTGGCAGAGTGAGTCCGGTCATGAACGACAATTGTTGCCGTGCAGATTCCAGTCGGCGTAATGAGGTGTCCTCCAGCGGTGCGAATTTGAGGACCTTCCCATAACTTTCTTCAACTAGGCAGCAATGTGTCCACTCATGACGACTGCATGGCCGTCGAAAAGCACATCGAGGTCAGTGGTTCTTTGCCTTGAGTTAGAGTTAGGTCCTGGCGTCGAATCACGGCTGCGTCGCGTTGACCTGTGGCTGCTGCGTGGCATCATCAGGTCATCTTTTGTCGGCGTAATCTTTGCTTCTAGACTTCGTCGGGATGGCGGTGTGTTATTGCGTCGTCGAGATAGTCTCTTCGGCATCTTGATCGGTGGTGGAGGGTCTTCGTCAGTTCTATTAACAGCAACCGCACCTCCATTCGTTGCTGCTTTTAGTTTTCCGGATATGGGCTCGCAGAGCGTCCCTGGGCTGGGCCAGTGTATGGACGGCGCTGCGGCGACAGGTAGCGGCCTGGTGTTGGCGAATGGGACTGTCGACGAGAGCTCCACTGAGTAGCGGCGAGGTAGTCGACAATATCGCAAGGGCGTTCACCTTGCTGCGAGCACGGAGCATTAACGGCGAATCCTCGTAGTCCTATTTTGCGGTATGGGCATCGGCAGTAGATATGTCCGGCTTCCCCACAGTGATAGCAAAGCCGACAGTAGTCGGGGGCGCGCCATATGTCTGTCTTCCTCGCTTGGCTAATTATTTGGTTATTTAATATGTGTACTGTTTATTGAAGGTAGAGACTTTTCTCCCCTAGGAATACTGTGAACAGCTACTGTGCTACATACAGTCTCGGCAACAATGATTTGCACCGAAGACAAGCAGAACTATTCATGAAAATTGATAATGAAATATTCACTTTATGACTGTTGGTGATTTGGTTGCTGTTGCACACTGGTATTTTCAGTTGGTGTTACTGCCACCCTTGTACATTTGTATAGTGAATGAGTCCCCAAAAAGTGGGCTAAATAAATCACTCTGTGACTACATTTGTTTACTTTTTAAATTGAGTTTGCCCCTAAACTACATGCAAATAAAAAATTGGTAAATATGTCAATACAGCAATCGTAAATCAGTATAAAAATCAGGCATTATACGATAAAACTGTAAAGGTTAGCAAGTGTGTGTGCAGCCGTGCAGCATTCGTGATAGCCTGATGCCAAGCAGTGGTGTCACGCAGGAGAACGCCAACAGCAAGCAGTACCTGGAGGCCATTGTGCGCGCCGTGGCCGAGAACCTCAAGTGCCTGGTGCATGCACCGAGTGTGCAGATGCATCACGTGCCGCCGGACATGCTGCCGTGCTCACGTAAGCAGCCCGGCTCACCTGGCCCCGAGGATGCCACCAGCCCGAGTGGCGGCAGCTCCGGCAACACGACGCCACTGGCCGTTGAGGCCTGACTGCTGCTGGCTGGCAGGGCTTCCGCCATGTGACTTCGCAATAAATGTGTGTCTGCTCCTCCTTTTGTTGATATTGTCATGTTGTGGTGACCATGAAGAATTACACAGTGCCAACACCGAGTCACAAATTTAGCTTTTTATTGGGCAGACTTGTCTCTTAAAAAAAAGAATGATAGTATCAAATGCAGTTGTCGAAATCTGATGTGCGGGTTAGGAGTGTTGGCTATTTGTACAGGACTCGTACTTTCTAGCATAATCACTGGTGCTCATGTACGTTCAGAATGTACACTACTTTTCATTTCACACAAACAATCTGATTATCGACAAGATTCTTTCACTATAGAATCGGCGACAACATTCGAAAAAGTTCTGATACACCAAGACATATCTTGCTTTGAGCGATGACATTGTAACAGTGATTACCTAGTGAAAAATGATCACGAGAAGAAGTAAAACTGTGCATGTCAATATATTCCCAAGCCACTGGACTGCCGAAAGGCACAAAAACTTAGGTTATGAGGAGTTGTTGAGAGACCTGTAAATAATTTAAAAGAAAAATGTTTTCTGCTGCTGTTATTACTCAAATTTTGCAGCAAGATGCATTCAGTCTAGTAAATGAAAGCTGTTACTTGCATGGTTTGTCAAGAAAAAAAAGTATAAATTGAACTTCATTTACCACATCTCAAACGCACCCTCGAGCGATTGACAGACCCATTCCCAAGCCACTGCACTGCCGAAAGGCACAAGAAACAGAGGTATGAAGAGTTGTGGCGATACAGTTTTCTTTTTCTTTGTAAATTATTTTTAAAATAATGCTTTCTGCTGCTGTTATTAGCTCCACTCAGCCACCATGGTAATGATGAGAAGTACGTGGATTTGTCTGATCTTTGCACTTGTGGATTCAGATGTTCTTGTGAGTTTGTTTATCATGCTTTACCTGTCTTCATTGTCCTAAATTTCAAGAGCGATCTATATTTTTATAAGTGCAGAATACTCTGTGAACACACAATTGCTACCAGGTGCAGTGGCTGAACTTGCCCAGTTGGCCAAATTGAAACGCGCCAAGCGTATCAACACGCTGTCTTACTCGCAGGAAATTCACAAGGGTGTTTTATGCCGCTTGTCGATGCATGTGTCCGTGGCGTAATGGACTTCCTCTTCAGACACCAAAGTGAGCAGACCCGGAATATTGGGCTCTTCATGAGCGGTTTTTGCGACCCACTTGGGTTGCGGTGTCAGGTCAACGAAAAAACAAGGCCAGGACTGTCAACTGATTTTACCATCGCTGCCAACAGGTGCATCCGTTCTGCATACAGTTTTTTTATATGGGGATGTTAAAGCAAGGCCTTACAGAGTGGAACATTTTCAAGACACTGTTACACGACTGTCTCTCATGTCGGAAGTGGTTGTGCTGGGTGCATATCAAATGAACCATCTATGGGCAGTGACTTTCAAGGATGAAGAAGGAAAAAAATAAGATTCTCACTGCAGATGCTTTTGATGTTAAGGACCACTGCTGTCTGGTCGTCGACCCGTGTGACTGAGGCATCGGTATCATGCTCTAATGGCTTCTTTACAATCTGATGATGACGTTTGCACTGCTTTGTCGCCTTTTGGAAAGGTGACCGAGACCACCAGGGACAAGTGGCGGGTGCATTGATGCATTGGCAAAGGGTCAACCACCTGCTCTGTCCCTATGAAGCTGCGGGTGGGTGTCGCCGCTGAGCACTTGCCCCACCAGCTGCAAGTAGCAGGAGATGTTGCGCTCATGAATGTCCCAGGCTGAGCTCCCCTCTGCCTCCAATGCCGTGGCATTGGGCACATATGACGCTAGTGCCACACTGTGGGCTTTGTTGTCGTTTCAGCCACAATGAGACCCAGTGCATCCAAACCTATGCCACAGTGACGAGCCCGGCATTGAAGGAAGATATCACATATCACTTGATGGACGTGGCAGATGCAGTGGAAGCCGCTGGTGAAGGGAAAGATGCCCATTCCTCGGTGTTAACGCCCCTGAAGAAGGCAACAGCTGTTATTGAAGCCGAGTCATTGGATAGCTGGAAAGGCCCATGGAATGACACGGCAGAACCAACCAACTCGATAGAGGTCAAGGTCATCATCATCAGCCGGGTTACGCCCACTGCAGGGCAAAGGCCTCTTCCATACTTCTGCACCTACCCCGGTCATGTACTAATGGTGGTCATGTCGTCCCTGCAAACTTCTTAATCTCATCATCATCATCATCAGCCTGGTTACGCCCACTGCAGGGCAAAGGCCTCTCCCATATTTCTCCAACAACCCCGGTCATGTACTAATTGTGGCCATGCTGTCCCTGCAAACTTCTTAATCTCATCCGCCCACCTAACTTTCTGCCGCCCCCTGCTACGCTTCCCTTCCCTTGGGATCCAGTCCGTAACCCTTAATGACCATCGGTTATCTTCCCTCCTCATTACATGTCCTGCCCATGCCCATTTCTTTTTCTTGATTTCAACTAAGATGTCATTAACTCGCGTTTGTTCCCTCACCCAATCTGCTCTTTTCTTATCCCTTAACGTTACACCTATCATTCTTCATTCCATAGCTCGTTGCGTTGTCCTCAATTTGAGTAGAACTCTTTTCGTAAGCCTCCAGGTTTCTGCCCCATAGGTGAGTACTGGTAAGACACAGCTATTGTATACTTTTCTCATGAGCGATAATGGCAACCTGCTGTTCATGATCTGAGAATGCCTGCCAAACGCACCCCAGCCCATTCTTATTCTTCTGATTATTTCTGTCTCATGATCCGGATCCGCCGTCACTACCTGTCCCAAGTAGGTGTATTCCCTTACGACTTCCAGTGCCTCGCTACCTATTGTAAATTGCTGTTCTCTTCCGAGACTGTTAAACATTAGTTTTCTGCAGATTAACATTTAGACCCACCCTTCTGCTTTGCCTCTCCAGGTCAGTGAGCATGCATTGCAAGTGGTTCCCCGAGTTACTAAGCAAGGCAATATCATCAGCGAATCGCAAGCTACTGAGGTATTCTCCATTAACTTTTATCCCCAATTCTTCCCAATCCAGGTCTCTGAATACCTCCTGTAAACATGCTGTGAATAGCATTGGAGAGATCGTATCTCCCTGCCTGACGCCTTTCTTTATTGGGATTTGAAGGACTACGGTGGACTACGGTGGCTGTGGAGCCGCTGTAGATATCTTTCAGTATTTTTACGTACGGCTCGTCTACACCCTGATTCCGTAATGCCTCCATGACTGCTGAGGTTTCGACAGAATCAAACGCTTTCTCGTAATCAATGAAAGCTATATATAAGGGTTGGTTATATTCCGCACATTTCTCTACCACCTGATTGATAGTGTGAATATGATCTATTGTTGAGTAGCCTTTACGGAATCCTACCTGGTCCTTTGCTTGACAGAAGTCTAAGGTGTTCCTGATTCTATTTGCGATTACCTTAGTGAATAGTTTGTAGGCAACGGACAGTAAGCTGATTGGTCTATAATTTTTCAAGTCTTTGGCGTCTCCTTTCTTATGAATTAGGATTATGTTAGCGTTCTTCCAAGATTCTGGTACGCTCGAGGTCATGAGGCATTGCGTATACAGTGTGGCCAGTTTCTCTAGAACAATCTGTCCACCATCCTTCAGCAAATCTACTGTTACCTGGTCCTCCCCAGCTGCCTTCCCCCTTTGCATATCTCCCAAGGCTTTCTTTACTTCTTCCAGCGTTACCTTTGGGATTTCGAATTCCTCTAGGCGATTCTCCCTTCCATTATCGTCGTAGGTGTCACTGGTACTGTATAATTCTCTATAGAACTCCTCAGCCACTTGAACTATCTCATCCATGTTAGTAATGATATTGCCGGCTTTGTCTCTTAACGCATACATCTGATTCTTGCCGATTCCTATAGTTTCTTCTTCACTGTTTTTAGGCTTCCTCCGTTCCTGAGAGCATGTTCAATTCTATCCATATTGTACTTCCTAATGTCAGCTGTCTTACGCTTGTTGATTAACTTCGAAAGTTCTGCCAGTTCTATTCTAGCTGTAGCGTTAGAGGCTTTCATACATTGGCGTTTCTTGATCAGATCTTTCGTCTCCTGCGATAGTTTGCTGGTATCCTGCCTAACGGAGTTACCACCGACTTCCATTGCACACTCCTTAATGATGCCCACAAGATTGTCGTTCATTGTTTCAACACTAAGGTCCTCTTCCTGAGTTAAAGCCGAATATCCGTTCTGTAGCTTGATCTGGAATTCTTCTATTTTCCCTCTTACTGCTAACTCATTAATCGGCTTCTTATGTACCAGTTTCTTCCGTTCCCTCCTCAGGTCTGGGCTAATTCGAGTTCTTACCATCCTGTGGTCACTGCAGCGCACCTTGCCGAGCACGTCCACCTCTTGTATGATGCCGGGGTTAGCACAGAGTATGAAGTCTATTTCATTTCTAGTCTCGCCATTCGGGCTCCTCCACGTCCACTTTCTTAATGAATACCTTCTTCCGCTTGCGGAAGAAGGTATTCATTATCCTCATATTATTCTGTTCCGCAAACTCTACTAATAACTCTCCCCTGCTATTCCTAGCGCCTATGCCATATTCCCCCACTGCCTTGTCTCCAGCCTGCTTCTTGCCTACCTTGGCATTAAAGTCGCCCATTAGTATGGTGTATTTAGTTTTCACTCTACCCATCGCCGATTCCACGTCTTCATAGAAGCTTTCTACTTCCTGGTCATCATGACTGGATATAGGGGCGTAAACTTGTACAATCTTCATTTTGTACCTCTTATTAAGTTTCACAACAAGACCTGCCACCCTCTCGTTAATGCTATAGAATTCCTGTATGTTACCAGCTATATTCTTATTAATCAGGAATCCGACTCCTAGTTCTCTTCTCTCCGCTAAGCCCCTGTAGCACAGGACGTGCCCGCTTTTTAGCACTGTATATGCTTCTTTTGGCCTCCTAACTTCACTGAGCCCTATTATATCCCATTTACTGCCCTCTAATTCCTCCAATAGCACTGCTAGACTCGCCTCACTAGATAACGTTCTAGCGTTAAACGTTGCCAGGTTCATATTCCATTGGCGGCCTGTCCGGAGCCAGTGATTCTTAGCACCCTCTGCTGCGATGCAGGTCTGACCGCCGCCGTGGTCAGTTGCTTCGCCGCTGCTGGGGACTGAGGGCCGGGGTTTGATTGTTGTGTTCATATAGGAGGTTGTGGCCAAGTACTGCACCAGGGTGGCCAATCCTACTCTGGTGAGGGAGTGCGTTACCGGTTCTGGTCACCGGGATCAGACCACACTCCAGGCCTGTTTTGTGCAATTTTATCAACACGCGGATTTTTTTTTTAATTCCGGTGGAAAATTGCCGGCACCGGGATTCGAACCACGGACCTCTTGCACGTGAGGCGGGTGTTCTACCTCTACGCCACCGCTGCACCCTCATCTGCCCACCTAACTTTCTGCCGCCCCCTGCTATGCTTCCCTTCCCTTGGAATCCAGTCCGTAACCCTTAATGACCACCGGTTATCTTCCCTCCTCGTTACATGTCCTGCCAATGCCCATTTCTTTTTCTTGATTTCAACTAAGATGTCATTAACTCGCGTTTGTTCCCTCACCCAATCTGCTCTTTTCTTATCCCTTAACGTTACACCCATCATTCTTCTTTCCATAGCTCGTTGCGTCGTCCTCAAGTTAAGTAGAGCCCTTTTCGTAAGCCTACAGGTGTCCATCCCGTACGTGAGTACTGGTAAGACACAGCTGTTATACACTTTTCTCTTGAGGGATAATGGCAACCTGCTGTTCATGATCTGAGAATGCCTGCCAAACGCACCCCAACCCATTATTATTCTTCTGATTACAGTAGACTCCCGTTAAGACGAACTCGCTTAAGAGGAACCCTCGGTTAAGATGAACAGTGGAAGTCGTTTGTTTGGTTTCCCATAGAGTCAACGAAAAAAAATCCGCTTATTATGAACACTGCACACACGCTAATCGGTTAGGATGAACTTTCATGGCCAGCCGCGCCTTACCCGCGCAGCTTTACTTGACCATCCAAGCAGCACTTTAGGGGAAAGAAATTAAGAAAAAAAAACAAGACAAAAATTAAAGCTTTTCTGCGCCGTCGACCATCTGTGCGACGCAGCGAGACGAGGAGACCTAACCACCTCGGTGTTTCTGCGAAGGTTCCGCTGCTCCTCCTCTCCCACCCTTCCTGCACAAAGACCTAGAAGACGTTCTTCTTGCTTGGGTAAACAGAGTGCGTTGTGCAAATTTGCCAGTGAACGGAGTCATATTGAAAGCGAAAGCAGAAGAAATTGCACTGCGACTGAATGTGGACTTTGCATGCAGCGATGGGTGGCTCGAACGTTTCTGCAGAAGGTATGGACTGGCCTTTCGTTGCGCTGTCGGTGAGGCCACTGCAGTCGACGAAACAGCCTGCAGCAATTGGAGGCAGAACAAACTGAATGACCTCATGGAAGAATATCATCCTGAAGATATACAAAACATGGAAGAAACTGCCCTTTTCTACCAGCTGCTTCCAAACAAAATGCTCACATTTTCTGGTGATAACTGTGTGGCGGGCAAGCACTTCAAGCTTCGGGTAACGGTCCTCGTGGGCGCAAAAGATGACTGGGACTGACAAACTAAGGTTGCTGGTTATTGGGAAGTCTAAAGCACGCTCTTTTAAAAGCATAAAAACTGTGTCGGTCACATACATGGCTAATTCGAAAGCGTGGATGACGCAAGCGCTTTTTGAGCAGTGGCTTCAGTAGATGGATCATCGCTTCCAGAGAGATAAAAGTTCTCTTTGTTGCATTGCCATTTGTTCGGCGTGTTGGTAAATTGAAAGCATATTTAGTGCCAGCAAACAAGCACGGCAAGCTTTACGAAGTATTTTCTGCAGGCCTTAGCCCACTTACTCTCACGATTGAAGAGCTCCAATAACGTGCTGCGTTTCCTAGATATTCAGCTCGAGTTCATGGAATGGCACACGTGTTGGGAGTATAAACCTAGAGCTAATAAGCCCCTGTTATCGTATAGGTCAGCCCACTCGAAGCTCGTCAAGAGGAGCATTGCCAACTTATGCTTTGGAAATGCTCTAAAGAAGTCTTGCCACCATAAGATCTATACGAGCCTTATGGATCAATCGGGAAGTTTATCAGCAGCAGGGTTTCCGGAATCGGCGCAGGTTTCGGTCGTCGAGGGGCTGCTAAAAAGGTGCAGGTCAGATAGCACAATTCAGGACACGGCAAATCAAGGGACGGAACGTTAAGGAAGGTAGCGGTAGTGCCCTACCTGCATAGAACGGCACATAAACTTAAGAAAATGGCTAGCCGGGTGGACACAAAAGTGGTCTTTTCCGCACCAGAAAAGCTGGCAAAAATATGTCGAATGTAAGCCAGCTGCCGGATGCTCTTCGAATCATCGAAAAGCGCCAGTGGGATGCGTAGAGGCTGTTGTATATGAGCTTCCGCTGTCCTGTGGGAAAAAATACATCGGACAGACAGTGTGGGGTCTCCTCCCGTGTATCTTGGGACAAAGGAACGACAACACAGTAGCGCAAACAGTCACAAGGGCATTTATTGCACCTTTCATAGATCAATGCCTGCTAGCCGAGTTGCTATCCACAAAACATGCCGATGGGCGCGCAACAAATCTAGAAGTCCGACTCACCGCGACCAGAAGCGAGCGAATATGTTCACCCCATGCTGGATCCCAACGCCTGGTCATTCGCGTGTACGGTCACGCGAATCGTGGCGCGTTCGAAGGCGGCCACGCGAGACGGTCTCGCCGAAGCATCGGTCGGCGCGCAGCACGGCACGTCCGTCCTGCTTGCTTCCCGAACCCAAAGAGCACCTCGTCTTACCCGCACCCAAGTAACCCCGCAGCGGCGCGACACTCGCGCCATCTCTCGCACCGTGCTTGTACCACTCCGACCGCGGCAGCCCACGCGGCGACGCCGCACGGAGGCGGGGGCTATGCGGAAAACAAGATATCAGGGGACGCGCGAGAGTCGCGCATCCCCACATCAGGGAGATGTCTTAATGACCGATTACGGGAACATTGCCAAACTGAAAAATAAGCAATACGGTCATCTGTCAACCCACTGTCAAGAATGCGGCTGTGCGCTGGCGTATGAATCCTGCCGGGTTCTTGCGAAGCACAAAGATAAAGACGTGCGAGAGATCATTGAAGCTCAGGCTATCTGGCGGAATAGAGACACGTGTGTTAGTGCCCCTTCAATGGACCTGTTAGATAAGGAGACGGCTTTTTTGCATGGGCAAGATTTGGATAAGGTGGCGCCACTGCTCATGGGTTATATAGGTGTATTTCCTGAAAATCAAGTTGTTGAAAGTTAGCGCATTGTGTTGTCGTCTCCCTTCCGTCCTTGTTTGCTGGTGCTAAATATGCTTTCTCTGTGTTGTTGATAACTGTCTCGGACACGGTCACGTCGCCGGACTGTCCGCCATCTGTCTGGAGTTTCTTCCAGCAAATACAACTGCGAAGCTGCAGCCCATGAACCAGGGCGTAAGAAGCAGCTTGAAGAGGCACTATCGTCACTCTCTGTTGCAGAGGATGCTAATGTGCATGGAGATCGAGCAGTAAAGAGTACACAGTGAACCTGTTTAGTGCTGTCCACTTACTAACAATTTCCTGGGGGCAGGTTACTGAAGTGACCATTGCCAATGCCTTCCACCATGCGGGGTCTTAGGCGCCTAGTGACAGCTCAGCGCAGAATGACTGTAATACTATGAGTGAGGACTCTACTGTGAACTTGGAGGAGAGCAGCATTGTTTCTACGCTGAGCAGTAAGGGTTCCTCCATTGACATGAGTGCGTATGTCAGCATTGATGAAGGTGTGCAAACATGCAGGGCTGACACACTGGAAGCTTTAATTGAAGAGGTGCTCAACCTGCCATCAGAAACTGCTGCTGACGATGACAGCATGGATGACGATGACAGCCTGAATCTGCGCAAGTGACCTGCAATGCAGCTGACGCTTGCCTGGCTACATTAGTGCAGTTTTTCTAACAATGAGAGGGAACTGAGGAATATCTTAGAAAATTAAGTGAGATGTCTGCATTTGTAGCAGCCAGGCGATTTCCTCAACAGGTACAAAAGAAAAATAACAGACTGGGTAACAGTCAACACTGCCTCACGCCTTACTAGGGCAATGTGTAGTATACCACTAGTAGTGCAATAAATGCTCATATTGCAGTTATTTTTTCCCTGAAAGGCCATTTCGTTCATTTGTTCTCATATACAAGGTATTTCGACACACACTGCATGCTCAAACATCATATTTAAAAGCACTCCTGATTAGACGAACTTCTGATAAGACGAACACTTTTCATGATCCCTTGGAGTTCGTCTTAAAGGTAGTGTACTGTATTTCAGTGTCATGATCCGGATCCGCGGTCACTACCTGCCCTAAGTAGATGTATTCCCTTACCACTTCCAGTGCCTCGCTACCTATCGTAAAGTGCTCTTCTCTTCCGAGACTGTTAAACATTAGTTTTCTGCAGATTAACATTTAGACCCACCCTTCTGCTTTGCCTCTCCAGGTCAGTGAGCATGCATTGCAAGTGGTTCCCTGAGTTACTAAGCAAGGCAATATCATCAGCGAATCGCAAGCTACTGAGGTATTCTCCATCAACTCTTATCCCCAATTCTTCCCAATCCAAGAGAGGATCGCCAGGGGGCGCCGAGAAGTGCGGACGCGCAAACATCGGCTCCCGTTTCCTCAAATGTTTTCGGTGGTGCAGTACGCGAAAACGCTTGAACACTGTGTATCATTCGACGCAGTTTGTTGCGGGGATCAAGCCGATACCGGATTTATATCGGTAGGTGCTTTTCTGGAACGTTTATACGACCTTGAACTTTTCGCCACGCCGGGCGGAGCTAACCCTAACGGGTCAACGCCGGTGAGGAGTACGGGCTAGGCCTTGGCCTAACTCCGGGGTGGTGGGGCATCATGCCCGAAGTCGAGATGGTGGAGGGGGTGGCCATCACCCCCGAAGAAGCAAGGTGCCCCGGCTGGACCACGGCAACGGGCAAGACTAAGAAGGCAAGGCAAGACACTTCCAAGTCGACGCCGAGCCCGGTAAAGCAGGGAGGCGGCAGGGGCGGCCGCCGCACGGCAGCCCCGCGGAACGCGCTCAAGAAGCTAGCCGCAGCCTCAAGGCTCCCGAGACTGCCACGGGACCATATTCGAGTCATCGTTAGGCCAAGGGGTGGCCTCGACGTGAAAAAGATAAGCACTATTAGAGCGGCACAGGCGCTGGCTATGGCGGCGGCGCTTTCACCCGACGAGGTTGGCGAAGACATCGTCTGCCCAAATAGCGTGCAAAACATCTACGTCGTCTCAACACCAGAAGAAAGGAACGCGCGTGCTTACGCGATGGTTCAACAGATCCACCTGCGCGAAGGGGTCTTTGAAGTGGCCGCGTACATGGCCGCCTCGGACAATACATGCAAGGGTGTTGTGAGAGGCGTCGACGTCGAGTTCAACGACGCTCAGCTCCGCGCAATGATCGTACACCGGCGGAACCCCACCGCGTTGGAGGTGCGTCGCATCAAGACCACCACTACGGTTATCGTCCTATTCGACGGACTGAGGGTGCCGAACTTTGTCATGTGTGGAGCAGGCATGCTGCCCTGCTCTCTATACAGAAGGCAAGTTGATGTGTGCTACGGTTGTGGGGAACTGGGCCACAGGGCCGATGTATGTCCGACCCCGAGTGTGAAGAAGTGCAGGGGATGCGGAGCCACATCCCCCACTGAAGGCCACCAGTGTGAGGCGAAATGCGGCATATGCGGCGGCCCTCACCCAACGGCTGATCGTAAGTGCGCGCAACGCTTCCAAACGCCGTATGTCGTCAGGCAGAGACGCCGGAGGCGCCGGCGGAAGAAAACAGGTGACGCCAAGAAGGCCGGCAACGCGGCACGCGAGATGAGCCAGGCACTGACGTCAGCGCTACGGAAGAGGAGCTCTTCGAGAGGACGCTCCCGCTCGCGCAGTCTTTCCCGTTCTAGAACGCGCTCCCGCTCACGTGGGCGCTCCGTGCAACGAAGGCGCTCTCAATCTAGGGGCCGCTCCAAGTCCAACGTGCGCATCGCAGGAGGTCCCACCTGGGCCGACAAAGTGAAACAGACGAAGCAGACGGGCCGGACGCAACACGCCGCCGCACAGGAGAGCGAGCGGGCGCATGATCCCAGGATCGCGCAGTTGATGAACGAAAACGCCAGCCTCAAGGAGGAAATCCGGAGAATGAAGGCCGACTTTGAGGCCTTCCGAAACGCCAGCGCCGTTCAAGCGGCTGCGCCAAGGCAAATGTCTACGGAAGAAGGGGCCACAGCAAGAGCGGTCAAGCGCAGAGCCACCTCCTCCCAGGGTACTGTTGAGGACGTGAGCACGGCGGAGGCTGCCATGCAGAGGTCTTTGGACCGCATGCAAAAATCCTTTGCCGAGCTGGTACAGAGTAACCAGGCCCTTCTACTCCGAGTGCAACTGCTTGAGAACGAGCTTGCCAAGCGATGTGACGTACACTACGGCGACGCCGCCAGGCCGGAGGCGGTGTCCAGTGAAATGCTACAAGACAACCAGCAGTCGTGGGCTGACGAGCAAAATGGCATCTCAGCCCAGCTCCGGTCCAACATGCCCAACCATGGCCAGACCGGATAGTAAGCTCATCGTGTGGCAGTGGAACTGCGCCAGCTTTCGGAGGCGCAGGCCTCAACTGGTGCAGTTCATCAAGGCCCGGGAGCCGCAAGAGAGGCCCCACGTCATTTTGCTACAGGAAACGGGAATGGAAACAATTTCCCTCCAGGGGTACCGAGCTGTCTCGTCGTTGGCGGAGAACGGGCTCGGCATCGCGATACTTATTGCAAATAAGTGCGCCTTCCAGGAGCACGATCTCCGTCTTGGCAACACCAAGCTGGAAGCGTTGCTCGTCGAGATCATACCAAACAGTTGGCTCAAGAACAGCGTCTACGTTATCAATGTGTACTGCTCGCCTAGGGACAACCGGCAGACCTTCTACAGCCTAACAACCAAGGCATCGTCCAAGGCGAGGGAGACGCCGCTTGTTCTGGCTGGAGATTTCAACGCGCCGCACGAAGCCTGGGGCTACGTGAGAAGCATTCCCAAAGGCTGCAGACTCCTGCAGGCAGCGACTGACAGCTCCCTAGAACTGATAACCGACCCCCATTACCCCACACGCATGGGAAATTCGGTCTCGAGAGACACCACCCCAGATCTGGCCTTCGTCAAGAACGCGCCGGGAGCAGAGTGGCACAACTTACAAGAGAACCTGGGAAGTGACCACTACATCGTGGAAATCTCCCTACCGGTCAGCGCGGCCCCGCAGAGGTCCTTCGAAATAGTCGACTGGGACGCCTTCCGAAAGAGAAGGAAGGACGACCACGCGAAATACGAGTCGTTTGCGGACCTCGTGGCGCAGCTCAAGAAGGATGTAGCTGCGGTCACCAGGACCGTTGAAACAGACCTCAAGCTCGATCGCATGGACGCTCGATTGGCGCACCTGCTCGAAGCTAAGAATTCCCTCACGGCCAGATGGAAGACGCAGAAGCTGAATCGCAACCTCCGGAGGAGGATTGCGACCCTCAACCGCGAGATCGAATCGTACTGCAAGGAGCTCGGCCAGCAGCAATGGAACGAAGTGTGCGCGTCCGTCGACGGCCAGATGCGTGCGGGAGGCAAGTGGAACCTCCTCAAGCAGTTATTGGACGACACCCAGTCTAAGAGAAACCACACTCTGGCTATCGATAGGCTGGTCCACAAGCTTAACAGCGAAGGCGCATCTATGACCGAAGTGATGGACGAAGTCGCGCGTCGCTACCTCCCCATCGGGCAGTCCGGGCCAGAAGATTACCCGGCCTACGGCGGCAAGGCGGACGAGGAGCTCGACGCCCCCTTCTCCGTCTCGGAAGTCAGAGCGGCCCTTCAAGGCCTCAACGGAAGATCGGCGCCCGGGCCGGATGGAATCTCGAACAGACTCCTTCGAAATTTAGACGAAGGCTCGATCGAACTGCTCACCAAAGAAATAAACAATGTCTGGGAGGCCGGCATCGTACCGGATGCCTGGAAGGAAGCCTCGGTGATCCTAATTCCGAAGCCGGGCAAGACACCAGCCATGGACAGCCTGCGACCCATTTCGCTCACGTCTTGCGTGGGCAAGGTGGCGGAGCATGTCATCCACAACAGAATATCGAGGCATGTCGAGGAACGACACCTCCTCCCGCCGAATATGGTCGGCTTCAGACCCTCCCTGTCCACTCAAGAGGTCATGCTGCTGATCAAGAGGCAGATAGTCGACGTGGTCACGAGAGACGTCCGAGGCATCTTGGCGCTGGACATCGCCAAGGCCTTCGACACGGTCAAGCACAAGCACGTCCTCGACTCTGTGACGAGATTGAACCTCGGCGAACGCTTTCACGCGTTCGTGAGCTCTTTCCTAAGGGATCGCAAGGCCACGATCAAATTGGGCCAGGTCAAGTCGGACGGATACGCGCTGGGAACCTGCGGCACGCCGCAGGGTGCGGTGTTATCTCCACTGCTTTTCAACATCTCCATGAGAGACCTATCAGTCCGACTCGAGCGCATCGGGGCCGTCAATCTCAATCACGCTATCTACGCGGACGACATCACCATCTGGTGCGGCGGTGGGTCGGACGCAGCGGTGGAGCGGGCCCTGCAAGAGGCCTTGCAAGTCACGGAAGAATTCCTCGAGGGCACGGGACTCGTCCTCTCGCCGACTAAGTCGGAACTCTTGCTCTATCGACCCGACAGAAAAGGCCGCAAGTTCGACACGACGCTGGACCAAGTACCGATCGAACTCAGAACGAAGACGGGTCAGCGCATCCAGAGGGTGGATTCTCTCAGAGTGCTCGGACTGGTCCTCAATGCAAAGGGCAACAACGCGCAAACGATCGCGCGCCTGAGTGCGAAGACGGAGAACATGCTTCGACTTGTTTCGCGAGTGACGAGCAGGAGGGGGGGCATCAGCGAAGCCAACCTCATAAGGATCTACCACGCCTTCCTTATGAGCCATATCAACTACGTGGCTTCTGCGCTAAACTGGTCACGTTCGGAGGAGAACAAGATCGACGCACTCATGAGGAAGAGTATCAAACGAGTCCTCGGCATCCCCATGACGACCAGCACGGAGAAGTTGATGCAACTCGGGGTCCACAACACCCTGAGCGAAGTCGTCGAAGCGCAGAAAACGGCACAGATCGTTCGCCTCTCTACCACCAAGGCCGGCCGCCGAATACTCGAGATGGCGGGTCTGGCAGCCATGGCCGAGGAGTCGTGCGCCGTCCCGCTTTGCCAGAGTGAAAGGGAAACCTTTCGAGTCTCCCCCTTCCCGAGGAATGTTCATCCACAACACAACGAGGCCCGGCGCGCAGCCAGAGCCCGAGCACTCATCAAGACTGCCCTGCAAACCCCAGAGCGCTCGTCCTTTGTCGACGCGGCGCGGTATCCCGGATCAAACTCGTACGTGGCCACGGTGGTTGACCCCCAGGGCAAGATCCTGAATGCGGCGTCTATACAACGTTCGACGGCGTCCGTCGCAGAGCAAGTCGCAGTGGCGCTGGCTCTGTGCGAACCCGGGCGCACGCATATCTTCACGGACTCCAGGTCGGCGGCGATGGCCTTTCTCGCCGGCTCTGTCTCGGCCGAGGCTGCGGCGGTGCTGAGGACCCGTAAGACAGGCACGGCCGGTCATGTCATCACTTGGTTCCCGGCTCACATGGGCCGGAACGTCTCCCCCGGCTCGATCAACCCTAATGAGCTGGCCCACGACCAGGCGCGAGGTCTCATCAACCGCGCCAGTCCGAGGAGCCCGGCTTCGCAGGGGATCGACCGAACCACGGACCCGCTGCTTACTTTCCACGAGATCACTACTCATTACCAGCTGGGACGCAGACAGTATCCGGCTCCTCACCCGAAGCTGGGCAGACCCCAGGCCTCGGTGCTGAGAATGCTGCAGACGGGCTCCTTTCCGTCTCGCTCGAGGCTGAGCCATGTTGTGCCATTACCACAAGCCCGGATTCCGAATCTGCAAGATGCGGAATCTATCCTGCGAGCGCCATAATTCTCCCTTCACAAGACAAGATGCTGCGCCTTCGTCCGGGAGAAGCCTCGGCGAAGCAGCGTGTTTAAACGTGTCCGCGTGTGGCCGACAGCCCGGCGCCGCACCTCCCTTGCCTGGAGGTCACCGCGCGCGCGAACTTTGAACCGGGTGGCCAGCGCGGTCGCTGGTTGGACCCCTCGGACGACCGTCGTGTGCTGACTTTGTATTGGGCCGTTTGAGTGACAATGGGCCTCGGGGATTATAAAAGCAGTGACACGCCGCTCGAAAATAGGATCCGCCGACCCCACCTGGAGAGAGGGTCGCTCCCGACTGGGGTGAGATGTGTCACGCGTTTTCGCCGGACGCCGTCGTGCGAGAACAGTCGCGTTTGTGTGAGCTCTCGGCCCCAGTGCCGATCCGTTTATGTCCTGTATGATAACCTGTATATAATGTATAAAGTCCCTTTTGTTATTCTCATCGACGCCAGGCTCGGAGTCTTCGCTACCAACGCTCTGTCACGAAACGGGTGAAGAGCGCTACGGGACCACAAAGCCGTAATCGTGGTGCAGCGGTGCAAGTTCGTAACACTGGTGGCACCGGTTGGGATTTCGTAACACTGGATGGCAGCTACGGGATTGACCGGCATCAGCTACCTCGGCGCGGTGAGTGCCTGAAGTTTACCTCAAACACCAGACTTTCTCTGACACAGGTTATAGTAGCTTAGGGAAGGATTTGGTGTTGCATTGTGATAACCTTGTGTGTTTCAAGCCTAGTAAGAGTGTTTTGAAAACCAGGGGATGCTGAGGGGGTAAACAGGGCAGTGTGTGATATACTTGCATAGGTGTTACTAGTAGTGTTATAGTAGCGTACGGCAGGTATTTTCAAAAAGGGCAAACAGCAGGAGGACAGTGTGAACGATGGAGAAGTACAAGGTGAAGGAACTTCTCGAAATTTGTGAGGAGTTGGGCATTGAGTTGGGCTCAACCAAAAGAAAGAATGCGATCCTTGAGGTCATGAGGACCGGGGACGTAACGGCTGAGGAAGCCGCTGAGGCCTGGGCGGGTATCAATGAACGTCGGGAAAGGGAGGAGAAGGAACGTTGCGAGCAGGAGAGGAAGGAAAATGAACGACGGGAAAAGGAGGAAAGGAGAGAACAGGAACGTCGCGAAGAGGAAAAGGAGGAAAGGAGAGAACAGCAACGTCGCGAGGAGGAAAAGGAGGAAAGGAGAGAGAGGGAGCGACGTGAGCACGAGCTTAAAATGAAAGAGTTGGAGATCCGAAATAACTCGCCGGCGCCTAGTCTCACTTCTAATGTTCCCAGAATACGCGATCAACTTCCACCCTTTGTCGTCGGAGAGGATATGGCCAAATACCTCGTGAAATTTGAGCACGTGTGCGAACGGAATAGCATTGAGCGATCCCTTTGGGCACAGAATCTGTTAGCCTTGCTTCCTGGGGAGGCATCAGACGTAATAACTTGCTTATCGAAAGAGGCGTTTGAGAGCTACAGTGATGTGAAGGAAGCGCTACTGCGGAAGTACAAATTGTCGCCCGAAGCTTTCCGGCAGAGGTTCCGGTATGCAAAAAAGGGTAAGGAGTCGAATGTTGACTTCGCGTTTCGTCTAAAAGCCGACTTGGTGGAATGGCTGAAGGGCGAAGAGGTTTACGACGACCGCGACAAAATTGTCGAATGCATCGCGTTGGAGCAGTTCTACCGTTGCATTGATGAGGATGTCCGGCTCTGGCTGCAAGATAGGCTAAAGGAGGTTAAGCTAAACAAGGCAGCAGAGTTAGCGGAAGAGTATTACACCCGCCGCAGCTTGCACAGCAAGGCAGTGCGTGTAGAAAAAGCAGATAGAAGAGATGTGTTTTACGGGAAGCCCGACGAACGGAAGGAAATCACGCGTCGCGAGTTTCAGGACGACGAGTCCCTTCCCAAAGAAACTGTAAGGGATGGACAGAATGCATCTCAGAATGATGACGATGGTCCGAAACAGCGAAACGAAATGACGCGTTCTTTTGAAAAACGGAGACCGTTAACCTGCTACAATTGCAAAAAGCAAGGGCACATCGCTGCAAGCTGCCCAGAGAGAATTGCTTTTGCAACGATACGGGAAACTCACAAGAACATACGTCTATTGGAGCCCTATGTGCAGGAAATTAAGGTAAACGGCAAGAAGTGCCGAGCACTGCGGGACTCTGCAGCAACTATGGACGTTGTTCACCCGTCTTTCGTCTCCTCGAGTGATTTTACGGGAGAGTGCGTTAGGATACGGCAAGTGGCCGAGAAGGAGAGTGTCTGTTTACCGATCGCAACGGTTAGCATTGAAGGAGAATTTGGGAAACTTAACACCGAAGCCGCTGTGTCAGCCGCCCTCCCGGAGCAATTTTCCTACCTCTTCTCAAATAGCTCGGAGCAGCTGCTGAGGGATCAGGGCAAATCATTCTTTGCCGACGTGGCGTACATGGCCCCCACGCGATCCAAAGCGCGCCCGCTGTCGAGGGAACTTGACTTAGCGTCGGGAAGCGAAAGGCGGTGCGGCACACGGACCGATCACGGTAACTTGAGTGGCGAGCAGTCACGGGAGAGGCAGAGCTCGGAGGCTGGCCTAGACGAGCGGGTCCTGGAAGTGAGTGGGAGTGACGCGTGCAGTGCTAGCCGCGATATAGACTCGACGCCGCAATTAGGCGACGCGGGCTCCGCACTCGCTCCGGTTTCCGCCAGCCGGCAGGAGCAGGCTGCAGTTGAAAGAAAAAGTCTGATTCGCGAGCAACAGGAAGATTGTTCATTAGCCGATCTGAGGAAGAGCGTCAAACGGGGAGTGGAAAAAAAGGGGGTTTCATTTGGCAAGGAACCTGGCTTATTGTACCGCCGCTACACGGATAAGCAGGGTCGCAAATATAAGCAGCTTCAGATTCCGCGAAAATATCGCCGGGAAAAATGAATGACCTCATTTGCTTCCTCAGAAGTATGTTTTCGGTCCAAAGCGATTTCAAGGGGACCATTCTATTTGTAATTATTATTGCTGATTAATAATTGTTTCTAGTTTGGTGTGTTGTTGATTTGAAAACTGATTGTTTGAGCCTTGTGTGCTAGATCGTACACCTGCCTCTTGTTGCAGCGGGAGCACAAGGGGATAGCGATTAATTAGGTTGATTTGAATTATGGCTTTGTCTGGTGTTTGACGGGAGACAGAGGGCACTTGTTTGTGTTGGGTGTTGCCTTTTGCCGGTCGATTTTGCAAGCTGCAGAACGACCAAGCGGGACCAGTGGCGAGAAGCAAGGTCTTAGGAACGACCCGAGCGGAGCTGGTCAAGGTGCCTTGGCGACGACGTGGTGAGCAGAGCTCCTGTCCTGGCGAGTCGGACCTGGGCACGTGATGTTACCTGGCGTCCCGACACTGGACGTGAACCTGGACGAGCCGGACGAACGTGCGCGCCTGGCATCCGAGCCACGTGGAGGCAGCTCGTCTTCCCGGCGCCTTATCTGAGGGCGGGGATGCTGTTGTGCCATTACCACAAGCCCGGATTCCGAATCTGCAAGATGCGGAATCTATCCTGCGAGCGCCATAATTCTCCCTTCACAAGACAAGATGCTGCGCCTTCGTCCGGGAGAAGCCTCGGCGAAGCAGCGTGTTTAAACGTGTCCGCGTGTGGCCGACAGCCCGGCGCCGCACCTCCCTTGCCTGGAGGTCACCGCGCGCGCGAACTTTGAACCGGGTGGCCAGCGCGGTCGCTGGTTGGACCCCTCGGACGACCGTCGTGTGCTGACTTTGTATTGGGCCGTTTGAGTGACAATGGGCCTCGGGGATTATAAAAGCAGTGACACGCCGCTCGAAAATAGGATCCGCCGACCCCACCTGGAGAGAGGGTCGCTCCCGACTGGGGTGAGATGTGTCACGCGTTTTCGCCGGACGCCGTCGTGCGAGAACAGTCGCGTTTGTGTGAGCTCTCGGCCCCAGTGCCGATCCGTTTATGTCCTGTATGATAACCTGTATATAATGTATAAAGTCCCTTTTGTTATTCTCATCGACGCCAGGCTCGGAGTCTTCGCTACCAACGCTCTCACGAAACGGGTGAAGAGCGCTACGGGACCACAAAGCCGTAATCGTGGTGCAGCGGTGCAAGTTCGTAACACTGGTGGCACCGGTTGGAGTTCATAACAGCCACTACTCTCCAGGTGTGGATCCCCGCTGCCCAGACTGCGGCGAGGAACGGTCGACCTTGAACCACATGCTGTGGCAATGTTCTGCTTTGCGCCACTCGCCTTTAAACCGGCAAGAAGACTGGGATGAAGCCGTCAAGAGCACCGACCTTCAAGTCCAGCTTCGGGCTGTCCAAAGGGCCTGCGACAGGGCTGAAGATCACGGTCTTCCGCCCCCGGCGCAGGTGCGGCCCGCGACTACGACACGGTAGTTCCTTAGGACCAATTAAAGTTTCTTGTCTGTCTGTCTGTCTGTTCCCAATCCAAGTCTCTCAATACCTCCTGTAAACATGCTCTGAATAGCATTGAGAGATCGTATCTCCCTGTCTGACGCCTTTCTTTATTGGGATTTTGTTACCTTCTTGGTAGTGACTACAGTGACGGGGCCCGGCACTTTAACATCTGTACTACAGTGACGGGGCCCGGCACTTTAACATCTGTACTACAGTGACGGGGCCCGGCACTTTAACATCTGTACTACAGTGACGGGGTCCGGCGCTTTAACACCTGCCCTGCAGTGACGGGGCCCGTCTCCACTTTAACGTCAACATTGTAGCGACGTCAATGGCCGCACTTCTTTCAAACAGCATTCTATGCAAACAACTTCGAGCACTTCACGGCAGGCAGTGAACCTTATTAAGGTCCTAAGGAGCGACTCCGAAACTCTCTTATGAGGGAGGGGCCGCCGCGAGCCGCTCCCACGTTGGGACGGGCAGGCCGTACCTGACCGCCTCCTCACACTCTTCCGTGGTGAGATGATCGTGGTCCCGTAACGAGGGACACCGCCAGAGCATGTGTTCTAAAGGGCAGAATGGACCTCCGCAATCTGGACACGAGCCCTGCACGGACGCGGCGTTAGGTTGCCCCTGTGATCCACAACGGCCGCTGCGAACCGGTCGCACGAACCGTATTGGGCGACGTCGACGAACGCGACCGGTCGTGGATCGTCGGCGACGGATCCGAGAAGTGCGGCCGCCCGGGCCCGGCGTCTGCCTACATTGCGTTGCGGGTGCACGTTGTGCGGGAACAGCGAGACCGTGACGGCCTCCCGCGACCACGCGTCGAGCGCGCACCGCCTTTCCCTGACGGGTTAAAAAAGTCCAGCGCCTCCAGGATCCGCCTCCCCGCAGGCGAGGAAGCGAGCCTGACAACCTGGACTAATTTCTGTGACTCAACCTCATGGAAGGTGTTGTTGACCCCCAGCTGCATGAGCTTCGTGGTGCTGGCGTCTATGGGGATGCCGAGCACTTCACGGACCGCGATATTTTATTGCAGTACTGTCCCCATTATATTTCACATCCGGACCCAACCACTAGCTTGCGGTTATTGGGTCCAACAATCTTTTGCGTATGCACTGTAACACCTATGATGATTATAATAAAGAAAGAAGGTTCACTGTAATGGAAGGAGAATGATAAAAAACACATAAAAAAGGCACGGCACATGTTCCTGCTTGTGTAACGCCAGACAATGAATATTCTACAGAATTAAGAAAAGGAATCAGCGGGTCGCTTAGAGAACCGATAAACATGCAGTTCGATGAAATTTGAGAAATAATGATATTGAAGCTTCCAATCCTTTAGTAGAAAAGAAAATTAAGACTGAGTCATCGCGACGGAACATCACAAATCGCCGTAGGCGTCGAAGACCCGAGCTATAACGAAATTATTTTTGAACAGCTCCGATAGTGTCCATACAACAATGGTTGCTTGCGTACTGTCAAATGCTCATATGCTGCGGCATAAAGCTCAGGCACGGTGCGAAAACGTGCTCGGAGCGAAACATCGTGCGAGGACATGCATGCAGACGCGAAGTCGGTCACCGCGAACCCGCGCGATCGCTGCATTAACTGTTATGCTACATTTAGTTACACAAACAGCCATCCCATCATAAGAACATACTTCACATAGTTTTCTCGGCGATTGCTTACGTTTCACGCAAAACGGTTCGGGGGAATTGATCGCGGCGACCGCGCGCAGTGTCCCAGCTTACTGTACGTAGTAGGCAGATAGCGTCTGTAAACCATTCTGTGCTTTCTGTTTGCCCAACATTATTATTTTAAAAGTAAAATACTGCCATTTCGAGAGTACTTGCACAATTGTTCGGGAGGGCTGCCGCGTAGTATGTTTATTGGCCGTCTGCTGTGCCCCGGGAACAGCAGACATGGCCATGTTTATTTGGCGCCGACGCATGTGAGGCGCTTCCAACAGATGGCGACTCCGTAATCGCCCCCAATACCGACATCGTGACGGCCCCGTCGCTGCAGTGCTGTTGTTAAAGCGACGGGCCCCGTCACCGTAGTGTAGATGTTAATGTACCGGGCCCCGTCACCGTAGTGCAGATGTTAAAGTGCCGGGCCCCGTCACTGTAGTCACTACCAAAGAAAAAAGCTGCTGAAAATGAGGCGCTGTCGGTAGCCTCGCACAGGGCACTTCGCACAAGGAAAGGCATTAGTATATTCTTGCCATGGAACCTTGTGTAATAAAGACATTCCACCCTGCAATTTGTGCCGCTTCATTTTCTCGTTTCAGTATCATGTACAAGCTGTGTTTTTACGCTTCTTTACGGCGCAGTAGGTCGGGCCCGACGTGACGCTTGCATTTGCTCCTGCCGCGGCACGCTGTCGGTGTTACAGCTAGTCCGGGTCGAATCTAAATGACAAGAGAACCTGTGCCAGAGTTTGCACTGTCTTTAGCACTTTAACGCCTTGTCAAGGCAGTGACAGCAGCACACACACGATCAACCGACTGAACCAGAGAGCACTACCCCCATAAGGGCCTCTTGCGCCCTCCCGGGCGCCAGCGGGCGGTAGCGCCATCTGCCTTGCGCATAGCAAGTTATTTCAACTGCGCCGGCTCGGTCGTGACACTAGGAAAACCTTCTAACTGAAAAGTATCTAGTAGCGATGCCTCCAATCGCCTCTTACTGATGTCTATTGCGGACCTGTTTGCTTTACCACTGCTCCCGCTGAACCCAAGGGCTTCAAGGAGGCCAGTGGTGCCTAAATCGACCGCTGGGTAGACGTCTTCACATTCTAATAAAATATGCTCCGTCGTTTCCCTAGCTTTACCGCAGCAAGCACATGCTTCTTCTTCCTTCTTATATCTCGCTTTATAGGTGCGTGTTCTAAGGCATCCCGATCTCGCTTCGAAAAGTAATGAGCTTCCCTTTGAGTTATCATAAATGGTTTCTTTCCTGTTTACCCCGCCTGCCTTAGAGTCACTAGAAAAAATTTCAGAGTACCGCATTTGTTTTCCCCGCGCCGCCGCCGCGTTCATTGGCCCAACCGCACCATGTGACCTCCGGGGTGCCATATACCTTCCAAGCGCCGGGCGGGCCGCCTGAGTTAAAGCGCAGGCAGCGCAGGTTCCCTACGTTTGTTATTTGTGTTCAGATTGTAGCGCTCGCGTTTGACTAAAGAAATCATGCCTGGTTGCTGTGCCTTCGGATGCAGCAACCGAACCGAGTCTGGAAAGACTTTTTTCTCGATTCCGATTGGAAAAAATGACCGAGAGCGTCGTTCTGCTTGGCTACATAGAATCGGCCGGGATAACTTCAAGCCTACAAAAAACACCCGTGTGTGCGAGGTAAGTGCACCTTGCTTGTGCTTCTCGGCGCTGTTTTAGAAGATATTTAAGCGAAGTGCACGCGGTTTTAGCGATGCTACGAAAATAGGAGTTCATTGTAGGGATCGTTCGCGCCTTGCACGCTTGACGCGGGTACGCTTTTGTTGCTCAACACACGTGGTTATTCCGTGCTCGTGGCACGCGAAGGCACACTTGTCGCGCGAGAATTCCGCGTCCTCACGTGCACCAGGTACTCGCATGATTTCCCCGCGCACGTGAGCACGCTCTCGCTTCGAGTCACTCGACCCATATGGCACTTGTTTTTCGCAAATTGTGACGATCGCAGTCAATAAAAACATGGTCAGTGCATGTCGTGCGTCCACATAACGGCTGCTTTCTGTGCAGTTGTGTTGGCACTGGTAGAAAAATAGAAATGGGTTGAATATTAGCAATCCTTGAAGCTGCGTGTTTGCGGTCACGTGCGCGTTTACATCCCAATTGAGCTATTTTAATTTTCACTGTGTAAACTTGTAAACCTTGATAACTTTATAACGTATTCTTCGTCTCTTTAGTTGGGTCTTTCAACTTATTATTACAGCTATCTTCCATGTTTTTTTTCTTATTTCACATGTCTCGAACAGCTTCATTCAATAAAGCCCTGGCAGCCGCCTTGGGCAGCCAGCGTTACTGTGACCAGCATCACACTCCTAACCATACAACAAACATTTGCAGGACCACTTTTGTGCTGAAGACTTTGAGAAGCCTAGAGTGGATGGGAAGAAGAGGCTAAAGTATAAAGCTGTGCCAAGCATTTTTGCACACCGTGTGCCAAAGAAAACCAGAAAGCCACCATTCGCCCGTCTTCCTAGTTCGCCAGCAAACAACTTGGCTGAAGAGGCTGAACCTGAAGGGGAAAACTTGCTAATAGGTAATTTTTCCTCAAATGAAACTTTTTTTCATACATACACTGCAGCAGTGCTTTGTTGGTCGGTTATCATGTAGCCACATATAATGCAAAATGGATGATTTCGTACCTGAATGTATACTGGCATTGATCTTGTAACTTTTTAATGATTTGAATCGGTGCCTGATACTGTGACCAAACAGAGAAACCTCAACTATTTCATTGGCACTGCTCTTTTAAGTGTAGCACTTACAAGTAATGTGGTTGCATGTCTGGGCACAAAAAGTGTTTGAAACGAAAAAATCACTATGAAAACTTTTGCAGCTGCTGACAGCACAGCAGATGCTCTGGACTCTTCAAAAGAGCAACAGGAGCATACTGGATCTGCTGATGTGGCAACAGAAGTGCCAAAAACCTCAGATGTTCAAGAGGATGCATCTCCCAACATGTTCAATGAAGTTGACACACTGAAGCGCCAACTTAACTTGGAAAGAAAAAAGCGTGCGAGGGTGGAAATGGAGTGTGACGCCCTGAGAAGATCATTTAGTGGACTGCTTGCAGAAGATCAGCTCCGTGTCCTGCAAAAGGGAACAATGAGAGGCTCATCATGGACTCAGAAGACAATTCAGGAGTCTCTGAAGGTCCGACTTGCCTGTGGGGGAAGAGGATATGAATACCTGAGAGGTAATGGGTGGCCGCTCCCTGCTGAACGCACTCTTCAAAAACATATTGAAGATATCAAGTTTACCCCAGGTATGCAGTAATGTTTGCAGCTCCATAATAAACATTTTCCACATTGCAGGTGCGACTCAAGACTAGCTACTGACTTCACTGATGATCACATAGCAAGCATAGCTAGAAATATTGGGCGGCAGCAGGAGGCTTGCACTCATCTTTTTAGATAAGATTTTATAAAGGCTCTGATAGTGACAAGCGAGGTTGTTTGAAACGACTGGGCTGAAGCTTGTACTTTTGAATTTCAAAGAAAAGTAGCCGTGATCATTCCAGGACGCATGTTTGTTAGCAAAGATACACTCTAACTATGCTTTCTGCAATACCCTTGGGCTAGTGTTAAAGCTATCAAACATAATAAAAGGCTCTTTTCTTGTCATTCTAGGTATTCTTGAGGAAGTGTTTCCACCTTTAGCATCAAAAGTGGCAACATTCAACTCTGAAGAGCGTTATGCAGTCCTAATGTTGGACGAAATCCAACTGACGCCTGGTTTGGACTATGATATTACAACACGCTCTGTCATCGGTAAGGCTTCATCAAAAACAAATGTGGTCTGCCGTTTACATATCAGGCAGCGTAGTTCTCTTGCAGCTAAAACCAATGCAGTAATGAGCACTGGCATGTGATACTTAATTTAGCGATGTGAAAAAAATTAATGCAACTAATTTAACTGCTCTAATTTGAATATCTAAGCGTTAATGACTAAATGTGTGTGCATAGGTACACACAGAAAGCCATTCAAGCATCCTTGGGATATCTTATATTTATGTAGTTTTCGATGAAACCTGTTATACCTTATAAACAAAGTTATCAAAGTGGTGTCCAACTTAACTCACTTAAGCTTGGCACATGACAGGCTTAGATGCTTATGTGCTACTAAACCCAGCACAGCAACATCATTTGTTTTTCTATTTTTGATGCTTTCCTGTGCTAATAAAGCACACTGCATGCTTACTTTATGATATATACTGGACAGCTCTGCACTGCTATGCCCCAAATAAGCATTCTTGAATTATCCCTCAGGCCGCCCTACTCTCCCCTCCTCGGACCCAAGTGCAGAGCCTGTACTGGCGACACATGCTTTGGTTTTTATGCTTGGCGGAATTGCATCAAGATGGAAGCAGACCGTCGCATATCATTTCACAGGTAAGTAGCAGTTGAAAGTTAGTGTTAAGTGAATTTTTGCACGTAAAGTTGGGAACAACACAATGTTTTCATTTTTCTTATGCGCATAACTGCAGAGACTGTTTGGCCAATTCCTGAAGAATTGCGTGCCAGTGATGTGTAACACAGAGTGGCAACATTCCTCCTAGAATCTTTACTGAACTGCCTACTTTTTCTTGGATGGTAGCGAGCTAATGCATAGGGGAGGCTTACAGAAAATGCAGTTGGTGTCGGTTAAGACCACCTAGGGTCACAGGCAATGACAATCCACAGAATAAAGCTGAAATGAGTTGTCAGTACTGTGTAGAATGCTACGTAGCTATATGTAGTGATGACCATTGGTGACACGCTGTCGTCGCTTGCTTGCTAAACCTCCTAAGCGGCTGACGAGTGAAAGAATGTAGCATAAAAAATGAAGCAAGGCGGTTATCGACTTGGCTTTGCGCCTTGCCATGTTGGCTGTGCGCCAGCCAAGTGTGGAGCGGGTGAGAGGCACCACTAATAGAAGCATAATGCAATAAATACAGCATCAGTATGCATATCCCAATGAGTGAAATGTGCAAAATAAATGAAAGGTTTCAGCATTTTGTTTTCATTTCAGGTGAATCCTTTGATGCAGCAAAGGTACTGGACTTGCTATTTGAAATCATCAGGCGCAGTGAAAGCATCGGTCTAGCAGTGGACTGCATTACTTCAGACATGGGTGGAGGAAATCAAGCCATCTGGAAGCTGCATGGAATCATGGCCACAAAGTATGGTCGTCCAAGGACCAGCTGTCCCCATCCATGTGGAAACGACCGTAGCCTCCATTTCCTTGCGGACGCACCCCACCTGCTCAAGAACTTGCGCGGGCACCTGGTTCGGCAACAAAGAATCCTTCTAGACGACGACACGGTGCGGAATAACAAGTTGCCATCCAATGAGGTAAGTTGCCGAGTCTCACACCATCTTACATTGCTGTTCACAACGTAGCGTGCACAATGGAGTTTAATTATTTGGAAAATGTAACTTTTGCTTCTGCAATGAAGATTATTTACTTCAGTGTGAAGCATCTATAGGATTCAGCTTAAATAAATACAAATATGGTTTTACAGTTTCATTTATTTATTCATATAACTCAAGAGTCCCTTTTTGAGGGCATTACATGAGAGGCAGGCACCTGTAAACATACACTATGCTACATTAGCCTACACATGCAAAATGACAATGATCATTTGCTGCTTCTGCAGGTCTCCATGAAGTACCTAGAGCAGCTATGTGAGATCGACGAGAAGCATAGCCTGAAGCTTGCTCCACGCCTGAAGTCAAAGCATTTAAATCCCAGCCATTATGAAAAAATGAATGTAGGCACAGCATATGCTGTATTTAACCATGCAGTAGCATCTGCCCTACGGCTTCTGGTCGAGCAGGGCAAAATGGACGAAGAGGCCCTTACGACAGCATGGTTCGTGGACCAGGTGTTCAAGTGGTTTTCCCTCATGACATCTCGGACGCCAACCATGGCGTTGAGCGACCTCTGCCCTGAAAAGGGAAAGGAAGCTGTGACCTTCCTGACTGACTTCATGGAGGTCTTCAGGAACCTCCGCATCATTGACAAAGGAAAGACGAATGCAGCATGGAAGCCTGTCCAGGCCGGCATAATAATAACGACTACAACTGCACTGAACTTACGCAAACTGTATGTGCAAAGCAAGACTCTGAAATTTCTGCTGTTGAGTCGCCTCTGCCAAGACGCGCTCGAGAACCTATTTAGCACAATAAGAGTTAAGACGCCCGTACCCAGGGCACGAGAATTCAAGTATACCTTAAGAGTCATTGTCCTGGCACAATTCTTCAAGCCAAGCAGGCATGGCTCTTACGACATTGATGACTCTGTTCAGCTAACAGATTTTCTTTCCTCCCGACCTGATTTGGCTGAAGAACTAGATAACATAAATATGCCAGAGGAAGTAGGAGACCTTGAGCCTGAAGAACAACAGTCTCTACAGTATGTCGCTGGTTATGTGGCACGCAACATCATGAAAAAGCACAAGCTCTGTGAGAGTTGCACAACTTTATTGGTTCAGCCGGCAAAGAATGAAAACAGGTTTTTGGCACTCAAGAACTACATTCCAGACAAGCAATCTCTTTGCACACCATCCGAAAATATTATGCACCTCACTGAGTGTGTGGAGACATACTTCAGGGTGAATGAAGAGTCTCTTGTCATGGGGAAAGTCAACGTTGATCAGGTCAGAACCCTCATTGCAGCCGTGGAGCCCACGTTCACTGTCTTTCCTGCATGTCACAATGTTGCAGACAAAGTTGTGCATGAATTTTTGTTGTGTAGGCTGCGCTTTGCACTGCGTGCAAAAAATGAAATGCTGCAAAAGAAAGCAGCACAAAACTCTAAGTGCGGATCAAAAAGTGTTGGCATGCGTGCAGCTATTTCAAACGTGAAGTGAGCTGTAACTTTATGCTTCAAGAGCTAGACCATTCTTAAATTCTGTGTCCATATCAATATGCTGTTGCACTGTACTAAGAGTTGACAGTGGGTTACCATTATTCCACATTTTGTATGTCTCAGGCTGAAAAGGCCGACATGTTTTTGTAATATGGGCTTGATACACTGTCTTTAGTACCCTTAAAGGACTATAGACGACAAATTTTTGCTTGCATGTTTTCTTGTTTCAAACGATGTGTTAGACATTCGTATACATGGAGCAGCCTGTGGTATTGGCGTACAACCGCTAAATAATTAACAATTTAATTTCTTCATGACGCTATTCCAGTTTCACCGAACGACGACTGTGATGTCAAGTTGATGTTTTCGTCACGTGATTTTGTAGAAAAACTAATATAATCGCTGACAGGTCATTTTTTGTCATTCCAGGTCTTGGAAAAGGTTGGATTAAATGTTGCAGTAAATTATAACTACACATCAATGATTGTTAGTTTTTTTTAGTGGATCACGTGACCAACACATGAGCTTGACATCAGTCGTTCGTCGATGAAACAGAAACAGCATGAGAGAAGAAAATCCATTATAAATTATTTAGCACTGTAGGCAAATACTGCCCGGTAACCCATGTATTCTATTTTGTAACGCATCGTTTGACACAAGAAAACACAGAACAATATTAGGTGTTCATAGTCCTCTACTAACAACTACCATGTATGTTTGGTGTGAATTTTGTCACATATGATATTCCATGCTGAGTTCAGCCTCCAGAGTCAGGCAAAGAGGACATTATTCCAGTTTGCAATATTTAATTATTTTTTTCTGGCTTATTTATTTTGGACTCTTGGCTCATCACTGCAAGCTGGTTCCGCTTTTTTTAAAACCTGACCAAGTCTGTGTTAGGGGAGTCGGATGGCACAGATATTGAATGCCTGCGGCTCTGTCTAGTCTCTCTTAGCCATTCCACTAATGCTTAATTTGCTGCACTATGGGGGAAAAAATTGCCTGCTGGAGTTTTGTGCACTTAACCCAGTTTGTGCTGTTTATGGTTGCTCTTATGTTTTTGTGTGTAGAAGCTGTATGCATGGTACAGAATTTTTAAAATTTATTCAAGCAGTTTGATGCGTTTTAAATGTTCTTGGATTGCATTGTTTAGGAGGGTTGTAAGCACACATTCATACTTGTGTGGTGGTTGATGCTGCATATAAGACCATCGTGCAAAATGTCGAGTGTATTTGAGCAGCTGTTCTAGTCCGTGCTTAGGATGAGAGTACTGGCCGACTCGGCTTATTATGGCTTGTATGTAAGGCTTTGCAGCTTCAAAAGCTATTTTCTGTATTCCGCAGAAGGATGAAATCAGACTTTGCTGTGGTTTTAAGGAGATAGTGTGCAATCGGTGTTTTCTGGTGTTCATGCTCCTGCAGTTTCATTGTCATATATACAAAATTCATTTTGTTTTTGTTCGTACACGCTAATGGTGTTGCTATTTGAGAGTTGGTACTTTTAAATGGTGTTGTCAGTACTGGGTAGTTGTTATCTTTGTGTTGTACAGCAAACTCCACTTGCTGTTCAAGATGACTGCAGGGGTGATAGGTGTTTCTAGTCTTGCATGTGCTGTTTGCAGCGCTTCTACTTTGTTTATTTTCCACACTAGTGGTGTCAGCCTCCAGTGTGTTCCGTAGGTGAAACAAACGTGTTTGCTTCTGGAGGTGAGGTCAGTGATGTATACTTTTTGAATGACTGTTTGCTTGGAACATGCGGATGAAGAGGAGCTGGCTCACCTGCATATTTGCTAGGAAACAAGGCTTGTGGGGCAGGTTCTGGCACCAGTCACCAGCGCCCGTTCTTATGAGTTGTAAGAGGGTTCCTTTCTTGTGTAATGCTGTGCCTTCCCAGTGGTGCCAGATGAGGACCTCCGTGTGCTCCGTTGGCTACCTGTGTCTCTGTCGGTGCCATTCAGCTGCAGAGTAATGCAGAGTAGTTAATTTATGACAAGGTAGACAATTTCATAGCTCAAACTGTATCTGCTGATCCCGTGGGCTTTTTGAAAGCTTTTCACAGATAGCAAAGCATCCTCTGAAGTGCCATCAAAAATTAATGTATGAAAGAAATGCAGTTGCTGCCACCATAACTACTATTTATTCTTTAGTCAATGATTACCCCCCTTAGCCCGAGGGCGCAACAGCAGGGGCATTCGCTTCACCTCACTGCCATTGTGATGATTGGCGCTGCAACTGAAACTTGTTTGCTAGCACAGTAATTACAGATTGTGATACATTCCAAGCAACGCACACATTGAAGCTTAGTTAAAGCTATGTTTATAAATCCGAAAAAAGAAATAATAAAGTTCATTAGGCTTCAGAACTTGTAGCTTCCGTACATGATGGATGTTGCAGGCAGTTTGTTAGTCGCAAGGAGCAAAACTAAGCCATTCTTAATTTCTACTTCAGGTGTACCTACACTTCCAAGTCTCTTCAGCATAAGCACATTTGCCTTATGTGCCATAAAGAGAAAAAAAGAGCATTATAACTCACTTACGTGCACTTTGTTTTTAGGTGCCAAAGTGTCTTAGTCTGCCCATTTTTTAAGTTTGCATGGTGTGCCTGCTTCATGATCACATTTGACAGGGAGACTTTACTCGGAAATACAGGATGATGAAGGAAAGACGGGATGAGCTTGAATTGACAACAGCATTAAGGAAAGCAATGTGTGCGCCCAGCCACTACACTTAAACAGGAATGATGTTTTGTGATTACATGAAAAAATTTGTATCACAGCAAAAACCACCAAAAGCAAAGAAGGTGAAAGCTTCATACTTGTAGCAAAATTAAAAACAAGATTAAAGCCTCACCTTAAAACGTAAAAAAACTATATTATCTAGAATTAAGTAACCTAAGTGCTCTTTGAAGAAAATCAACACCAGATATATCAGTGACATGCGTCTCTTCTGAACCTGTGAATGAGAGGCGCCTCAAGAATCTCCCTAGCTAACTTGTCTTTTAATCGTCCTAAGACTTCTGTGTTTCTGTACAGCAGATAAAAACTACAAGCTTTACAGTGCAAACAGACATACTGAGCATTATTTTTGTTAAGTGAAGCACCATGTTCTCTTCGTCAGTTGTTTAGGAAACGACCAGTTTGCCCTATATGAACAGACCTACAGCTCAGAGATATCTTGCAAACCATGAGTGCTGCACATTCAATAAGCTTGGTGGTATGCTTCATATCACAAACCAGTTTTTTCACCATACTTCAGCTGAAAAGTGTGTAAAGGCTTGACAACTTGTGCGGGAAGTGGGAGCGTGTGAAGATTACGCCTGTGCTGAATTTTTCTGCTACCATTTGGGAACAGAGAGATATGGTGAAAGCAGGGCAAAATCTGAAATTCCTTTTTCTGCTGTTCTTTTGTGGCACTGAGGACAGTGGGTCATCTATACTCTCTGCACAATTTCTGAAACAGGCTTTCTGCATCATCGGTGAGCACCGACATGTTGGTCTCCTTGGGTATGCCTCTGAAATAAAAGCTTTCTTTGTCTGTTTGCATTTGTGCCATCCTTCTTTCCCCGTCCTTTGTTTATTCGGCAGGTATCTCTGTAAAAATTATTGCCAACTAGCCCAAAGTTCGACTTTGTTCATGACTAAAGCCGTAGGCTTGTGGTCGGGAAAATGAAAGTGCAATGTATATGTTATATATGTCAATAAATGTGTGCAAGGTGGCTATCGCTTACCGCACACAAAGCACTCATATTGTTTACTGCCTTGCTTTCATTGAATGTGCGATTTGTACCTGGATGTACATTACAAATGAAACTGACCTATACACATGACATTTAAGAAAATATTACCCAACACTGCATGCATGTAATATCAAGTAACTCATCTTTTGATTTATTTTCCTTTGGTCACCTACACACAAGACTGCAGAATCTGACACATTGCAGTCCTTTCTTAAAATTTGGTCAATAGGAGGCCCTTGATACTTCCTTTTTTACACTTATCCTTTGCTCATTCATACATACGCATTTTGAGCCTGAAACCAACGGCCAGGTGATATTCAAAACGCATGCTTCAAATTTTGAGCTTGTAAGCCGAGCGCATGCAATGAACTGAAGTCAACATACATATGTTTTATGTTGAAATGCTACGGTGCATACCCAAATAATGCTGTGCTTGACGCATAACAAGAAATACAAAACAACAGAACACCCAGTAGCTTTAGTTTCACTCTGTCACTATGCATGTCACATAAACCGCTCTAAAAGCACAATAATTTTATACATCGCCCATGCAACTTAGAAAAAAAGTGCTGCGTCATCAGCGGGCGTTCCTGCCTTTTTTTTTTACACGCAGCAATTCCTGGTAGGCTAAGAAAACAGTCATAAATCAGTTGAGAAGAGTAGCCGCTCATGAACGCACTAGACAGCCGCGTTCATAAACCGCAATGTAGCAAACTCTCGCTCATTATCAGTGTACAGAAGTACATATAAGCTGCTGTAATCACACAAATGGCTCATATTGGCCTTCCTCAAGATTTAGTGCGCAAAATGGTCATCGCAGTTGGTTTTTACGCCTGCTGTGCACAGATCGTCTTACGATCACGGCCAAGCACCGATGCGCACACGGCAGTCGCAATGTGTCGTGCGTATACGGCGGACGAAGTTGCCCGACAGAATTCAGAACGCGCGGTATCCGTTTGCAAACTAAATTAAATGTATCCGATTTAGCTTGTGAAATTACACAGTGAACGTACGTACCTGTGACACTGTCGGGTGTTTCGTCCTGCTTGGAAACATTCAGTAGAAGCCGACGGCGGTCCTCGATATTCATGCCCAAAAGCACAAGCTTGCCTCATTGCGGCTCGAAGTGACGAAACGTTTTCTTCGTAGCTTGCTCCGCGGAAGGGAAAAAAAAACGCGTGCATAAGCTCGCGATAGCAGCGCTAAGCTGCTGCCCGCAATCGTAGCACAGTTCCAGGTGTAAACACGATCGGCGTGCAAAACAACCACCGGCTGGATAACATCGCCAAAATAACATGTCCTTTTCGTTCTTGGCAACCATTATCTCCGGGCACAAAGTATTTGTACTTCAGTAAACACTCAACCCGATATGTCGCCGAATATCAAGCTCTTCCAACACAGCGGCCTTCCCGCGACGCAGTCGGCTTGGAAGGTGTATGGCGGTGGCCGCTCAGTGTTGCCAGTCAAATCCCGACCTTTGCGGTACTCTGAAATTTTTTCTAGTGACTCTAGCCTGCCTTGGTCAACAGCGCCGCCCCGCGGCATCGGTGCGCTGTGGGGTCACGTTTGCGCTAGCTTCGCTACCAGGTATATTTACCTTGCCGTTTCCGCCGAATGGACCAATGAGAACAGCGCAAGTTTATTAGGTTCTTACTTTTACCACGCACCAATCAGGAGCGGCTAACCCGTCGGCGGGCAGACAGAAGGCGCGCAAATTCGATGGCTGCGCGCCGCCATTACGGCGCTTCGTTATGCTTTTGTGCTGAATTGTGGCGGCATCCGTAGCGACTGGTGATCGGTGTTATCTCTGTCGGACTCGCGACACACTTGTGTGTGCACGCCTGTCGTTACTTAGCAGCAGTGCTAACAAGCGAGCTTCTCGATGGACACCTGAAAGAGCGTGTGGGAGTCATGTACCGACGACATTTTGCCCAAAGGTGAGCTGCCGCTCTTTCCTTCCTGCGAAAGAAAAAAACTCCGTCGATGTTCATCACTCGGCACCATAGCGCGGCTGATCTTCGTGCAGCGTCACACGTGCCTCGAGGCAGGTTTGTCTTCCGGCGATTACTCGAGCGGGCGCGCGCACGGCAGCTGTCGGGGAGGGCGCCTTGGAAACGCGCGAACGAGCGATGGCGCGCATGCGACGTCAGTTGTATCGATGGTGCCGCTTATGTTTGGTTGTCCATGAGGTGGTATGAAGCCATGTGACATGTGATGATAAGCGGTTATAGGATTGCAATCACCGTAAAATGGGTGACTGCGTAAAAGCGAGACGACCAGAAGGAAACGGACAAAGCGCGGATCATCTGTTCGCCCTGTCCCTCAAAGTGCAACAACTGCCTCAAGTTGGCATAGTAGTTTGCAGTGACATTTATCTGCAGCCAAAGTTGGATTACTCCGTTAGTGGCTCTTTGTCTGGCGTGAACGAGCTGCTCGGGAGTGCGCGTGTATGGTCTGGCACAAAGTCTTAAGCCTGTTTCACATGATGCGATTTTCGTCGCACCGGAAGTGCGATTTCCGTCGTTTGCGATGAAAATCGCAGTCGCAGTGCCGACCCCCCGATTTTCGGCTGCGACCAACCGGTTGGTCGCACAGTCGCACCGTCGCACCGATCGCTGCGATTTTCCGTCGAAATTGCGCGGAGAGCTGTCAACGGAGCTATTTCGCCGGTTTGTTTTGATGGCGTCTCGCACGAGCAGTGCAATCGCGGAGACGTGGATCGTCGAATTAGGTACGTGCGCGAATTAAGGGAGAATAAAAAACTTGTACAGATTGCATTCTCCTATTGCTATGCGTTTGTTGACACGCTACACAGCAAATGAAGTGCATTTTCACCTTTGCTTCGTGCGCCTTTGCGAGTTGTCAGTCCTAGGAGGTGTTCGATCCCCAGCAGACGACGAGGTCGTCACAATTTTCTTTTGTTGAGTAGCATGCAAAAATCGCGCTTACGGAGCAGCTTGAATTATTTCAACCTCGGCAAGGGCAAATGACAAGACAGCAAAGTACCCGAAGTTTCTACGTTGCGCTGTACGCGGTACCGTTCAGTTGCATTTTCTTGTCGGTTTTCAAGCATGAATTTCCCGATTCATCTTGAAAGCTTATCTTGCCTCTTATTAAATTTGACAGAGCAAAAGTGTAGGCTATCGTAATGAATTTGCTACGGTAGTATTAAATCCGTGGCTTGAATAAAATATTACATGCACGCTAAGTTGCACCTCTTCTCTGGAGATTTTTTTTTTCTTGCACAGAAACCAATAAACATAGGCTATGTTGCGGACTTTGTATCCTTACTGCATCTGTATGAACACTTGCTCTGCAAGGTAATCAACTGTACAGCTAGCAGATTAATTAAATTGCTTGCTATAGAGGCAAAGTGACAACGTACCCTCCAGCACAATTATGTAGAACTCGTGCAACAATGCGAAAAGCAGGCAAACGGCCTGTTCTTGTGGGGATAAAACAGTATAAAACGACACGCTGAAGAAAAGTAAATCAAAACTGTGCAGTGAAGTCAGCCAGTACAAGCAGTTCTTGCACATTCACAGCGGATCAAGTGTGCAGAAACATGCCTTCCATGTTTCTAGTAAGTTTCTAATAAGTTTGTGATCACATATATTAGTGTGTAAATCCATATAACGATATCCGCTGCGATTATTATTTTTATAAGTAATGAAATACCATGCTACTTGCAAGAACATATATCACCCAAGGATTTCAGAACAAATTTCTGCATTTCAACTATACACAATATGTGGCTTATTCAATAAAAGACCATAAACTGGGCTTTTTTGCCATGACAAATTTATTCCAAACTTTACTTACATACAGGCAAGAAAAAAAATTATAGACAGAAATATTGTTCTTCAATTTGTTCACCTGCCACTGTGGCTATAGCATTCTGCTGCCAACACAAGGCGAGGGGTTGATTTGCCAGCCATGGAAGTCGCATTTCGATGGGAGTTGTAGGTGAGAAAAAAAGCTCTTGCACTTAGATTTAGTTCATCACCTTTTATTGAACCCTTACACTTCAAAATACTATTGCATAGGGGGGCATGCTTATGCAAAATCTAACACCAATAGAAAGCAAAGGGCAGAATTGTAAACCAACCATCTTTCGTGATAATTCGAGTGTGTAAATATTCATTGCATCGATATGTATTGTTCAACAGCACTGCACAAATAAGCATGAGCAGGTGTAGCAAGTACTCTGTCAGGAAGCTGGTTCTACAGATGTATAAAAGGCATGAATGCTCATACTACGTCGCACACATAGCACAAAGAAAACCTTTTTCGAGAGTTGTCCCTTCTGGCAGATATGAGTGGGACATAAGCAGCAGAAACTTTATTGCAGGACATTGTGTAATACTGCTTATGAAAGAGTGAAGAGAGTGAAAAGGCTTTTAACAGCAGTACCTCATGCTGCTCTAATAAGAGGAACGATAAGCAAAAACATTTCTGGTAGAGCACTTAAACAGCAACTTTCTGAAAGACAGAAAATTTCAGGTGAGAGTTGGAGGTACATTTGGCGCACACACACCAACAACACGGGCATACTACAAGAAACACTACAGCCTATGGTGTATTACAGTCCATGGGAAAGCTATCTTATACAGAAATCAAGAATGATGCAACAAGCCCTCGACAACACTGCAGACTTTCTTGGCCAGTCTGGCCTCTCGCTTTCTGATAAGTCAGCTCATATGGACGTCGGAAAAAAAAAGAAAGACTAGAATCAAGAACTACCCAAGATTGCACATTGTGATCCACATAGCTGGACAAATATGCCCGCAAGTCAACATCCACAAATCCTCAGCTAGTGTAAGCCCGTGACGGCAGAGCCAGCACGTGGGTGAAACAATTATGCAATGCCTGGACGCAACTTCCACACCTGGTGAACAGAATAATCTCGAAATAATGGGGGTGGACTAGTGCATACTATAGAAAATCGCAGATGCTGTGCTTGTGTCCAAGGTATGGCACGGTATGAATTACCAGCAGCACACAAAAAAGACAACTCATCGAATACAGGCATCGGGTAGTAATAACAGGTCTTTCCAACTGTACCATGCTTGATGACCTCTATGAAAAAGAGCTGACGAACAAGCTCCTAGACGGAGTAGAGTTGCAGCCTGCAGCACAAATTCTTTGTCTCAAGAGCTCAGAACCTCGTCCCAAGATACTATGCCAGCTAGCATACGAGATGCAAAGATGACTACCCCTCCCTTCAGAAACACAACCTCGGGAGTACCTGAACTTGAAACACAACAGGCCCATACCGTGGAATATGGGGGCAAACAATTAGGGCAGGAGACTATATGCAACTGCCAAACACACAGAGGAGGTTGCTAATCATGAAAATGCAAGCAAACATAAGGCACATATAGTACACTCATCTGGCAATACCAGTGTAACAGTAGTATGACACTACATAAAACTAAACGCCATATAAGTGAGTACCATTCCAGGTCATCCTACACCTAGAAAAGCTGAACTGAAGGCAATCAAAGCAGCACTTGTAGTGCAGATTACACCCTGCATGGATTCACCAGAAACTGTCTGGGCCTGCACATCACACAAGATTGTCAGGAAAATCAGGAGATTGACACGCGACTTGCAAGCACATAGCCAGAAATTAAATTACAGAATACATAGCCATGCAGATATTTCAGGAAACAAGCGGGCTTATAAGCCTGACATAATAACTGAGAACTAGATGAGTTTGTGTATATTCATTATTAACTAAAGTGCTACAGATAGACAACAGACAAGAAAGAAGTACTCGGTGTGTTCACTTCGTTCCTGTCCATCGAATTTCTGTTGCAGTATAGTTAATGAATTCATAAGGCTGCACAGGAGAAGAATGATACCTCTGCCCAAGGGCCCGATCTCACATCCAAATCCACGCGTGTGCACACACACACACAAATGTTGCAAGAGTGGATAGCATGAAGCAGTATCAACAGGATGACACTAGATATGGATGAGGACGAACTTTCAACTGAGGTTCATTTGTAAAAATGTGGCGAGTTATATAAATTAGCACAAAAAAAAAGGACGATGAGCAAAACGAGAACAAGGTGAAAGCAGGAGCCAACGTTTCGACAAGTGGACTTGTCTTCTTCAAGGTCCACGTGTGAAAACGTTGGCTCCTACTTTCACCTTGTTCTCATGTTGCTCATCGTCTTGAATTTCCATCTCCTGCCTTCCCCGAGTTTTCCCCAGAAAAAGAAAGACATCTTTGAAGGATAGATAAAAATTGGTGCTTGATACAGGCAAACATAAATAAAGATGCTACAGAAAGAAAATATAGAAAAATTCCAAGTGCAAGAAAAAAAAAATCATTACAATTGCCAATCCTGCATGCCAGCACCTTTCAAGAAACTTTGTTGTTATTCCAACAGACGGACTGACAGCTTGTTTATGCAAGCACATACTTCCAGTTCCATGCCACTGGGAAAAAAATGAGTTTCCTGGAAGGTAGCCACATGCACACTTGATGATCACAATGTTTTTTTTTTCCCTGGACTTGTATATCTATATGTATTTTCTCCCTTTCCTGCTTTTATGTTTGGTTTCATCAAGCACTAGTCTTTATCAGGTTTTATTGCTGTACTACTTTGTGGTAACCTTTATAGATCACTGCATTTTCACAATAAACCTTTTAATCAGAAGTTAGCATACCCTGTTCTTACTGCTTCACACTGTACATTCTTGCTACATTGGCCAAATAAAAGATTTTATAAGGTATCATGAGGGCCATTAAAGTGACTTGTTGCAGTCTAAAAAAAAAAAAAAACGAATAGCCTGGCTGCAGATGGCACCAGAGAACACATAGGACAAACAAGAAAACCGAGATGATCTAACAACCAAAAGTTTAATGTACACACCGAGTAAATGCTCGCTGACAAGCAATAGACTGAACATGCACAAAAAGGAGAATCAAAAATTCATGTGTGTTTCCCGAGAGGAAATGCATCCATTTCTAACGGAGGCCGTGCTGACAGGATTAACCCAGCATTTTTAGATCTACAGCTTGCGTAATTTCTCTAGGCAGCTGATCTGCACAGAATGCTAGCTTCTTCCTCTACAATGCACGCTCAGATGTGGAGAGTGCATTGTAGAGGAAGAAGCTAGCATTCTGTGGAGATCGGCTGCCTAGAGAAATTATGGATGTTGTAGATGCAAACACACTGGGAGAATCTTGTGTCAGCATGGCCACTGTTACACTTTCAGAGATGGATGCGTTTCCTGTTGGAATCTGTATGGACACACATCAGATCTTGCTTCTGCTTTTTGTGTAAATTCGGTTTATTGCTTGTCGAACAGCATTTACTCGGCATGTTCAATAAACTTTCATATATTAATACACCTCATGATTGCCTTGGTTTCTAGCAGAAAGGTGTTCATTCTTTTTACAGTGAAGCTGTATATGCCTAGGCGAAACACTCATGGTCCGATCCCAAAAACCCTAGTGTAGGGATATGAGCCATTGTTTAAGGGGGTGTGAGCCATTGCATTCGTCTTGCATGATGGACGGCGACATTTCTTTTTGGGTAGACAGAAATGCTTATGCATTTCAAACATACATTTATCTGCGTATTATTGCAGGGAAGGGACACAGAGGGGGACGGGGTTAAGACAAGATCATGATGTCATTATTATCTCACAGCAAAGGTGTGGTGGGCCATTGGCTAGACCGATAGTGACGTCGTTTCTCTCTAGCAGCAGAGCACGCGTGCAGCAGTCTCTCTCCGACTTCCCAATAGGTTCGAAAATGTGTCCCTGTATTTAATTAAATGAAATGTGCAGCCCCGGTGTGTCACTTCGTAACTGCAGTGCATAACTGAGTCATAAACATTATGATTAATACATTAAAAAACACAAGTGTGTAACATAATTCAGAAAGACTTTGATGGACCCGCTGGAATACCACAATGAACCACTCATTGCACTTTCCATGATAGTGATCTTGCAAAGTGCAATGTGTGGCATTCCAAATAAACAATGTGATAAACCCAAGCCAAACATGTGCATAACCTCATTAAGAAACACAGACATAACCAATAATATAGAAAGACTTGAATAAACCATTGAAATTAACCCAGTGATAAACACCGGGGCTGCACATTTCAGCTTTGCTGGTTTACTGTCTGTACAGGGTGCACGGGCAGTAACTTTTTCTGTTATTGTTTGTTAAGTATTGTATAATGTTGTGCCAGTAAAACACGGACTAGTTGGTGCAATGTATTGGCACTGCTTTTTTTGATGTTTTTTTTTATGTTGTGCCCTTCTTCCTTCTGTAGCTACTTTTCTATTCCCCCTCGCATAATACTCCAACCTTGCAGCCTGCGAGGTATATAAATAAATATGTATATAAGCACATGTCATTCATTTATCTGCATATACCTCGCATCATTTCTTGCTCAACAAACGTCACTGCATTGATGTCTCGCAGCGTGCATCTACATTAACTGCCATTTGCGTTTCGGTATGGTTTGTGAACAGTGTAATGCATAAAAATTACATTACATTAAGGTTGTGACCTATGCGGTGCATAAGCAAACCTTGCAAAAGATGACATGTTGGATTGTTGAAAATAAGACAAATTGTATATATCGCAGTTACTTTAACAGTATTTAATTGACCACTTGACAAAAACTTCACTTCGCATAGATTCCAACACGTACACTGAATCTGCAGTTTTCTTCTTTGCTTATTAATGCAGTCGTTACTGCATGGCCACATTGTAGATTTGAAAACAAAGTGAAATAAATTTGTTTGTTGCAATATAACAATATGTGTAGATCACTGCGATTGTAACACAAAAACTTGATACATACATGCACACTATAGGATGCAGATAAATGCTCAGGACAAACTCCAGAATGTTTGCATACGGATACTTATGAAAGTGAACAGTTTCACTCCATGGCTGTCAATGAGAGGGAGAGAGAAAACTTAATTGTGTTCGTAGAACAAAAATGCATTGATAAGCTTAGACATATAGTCATTGCTTAACACTTTCGAAATGAATAATTATAGCTTGCTATCGACATTGAAGCAGCCTTTCGACAGCAAGAAAAGGAATAAGTTTCTCCAGCTCTGAACATTGAATTGCAGGAAATGCAAGCAGGCATAAAATTCTGCCAATACAATCTGTTTAGGAATACCAAATTGGAATAAACACTGAGGCTTGCATTTGTTCTTTCTCTGGCTGAGCAATCTAGTTTTAAATGACTCCCGTAAACACGTCGTAACAATGTTGATCTAATACAGGTTAAATGCATGACTAGCTTAAGAAATCCGGATGATTGCTATAAATTACAGTGAAGAAGCTATAATATCTAATAACATTAATAATATAATAATAATATTTATTTCCACAAAACAGGCTAACCTTGAGAGGCGTGCGAGGCTGAGCAGAAAGCTGAAAAATTCTACGGCAAGTCCGCCTGCCGTGGGCCTACGATCCTGCGTTATGAATAGCGCGTATTGATATGGTCTTCTTGTTAGAAGTTCCTAGTATACTACCAGCGCGAGACACGGGACAACAAAGTGGACGAGAAGCGTGTCTTTTAGAATGCTATGTTACAACGTACAGGTTTTTACAAAAGTGACGGTAACTGCTCGAAACATTTGATGCGTCGGCTTTTGCGCCTTTAGAAATATTTAGAGAGGGCTCCCATATATACATTCGCAGCGCGAGCGCGGCGATGGACGAACCAGGCTAGCGCTAAGGTTGAATTTCACAACACAATTTTCATTCCACGTCGTAATCACACAGATCGTTTGAGGCTTCGTTCAGGGGCACACGCGGGCGTTCGGGTTGGTGCTTCTTGTTGCGTTTGGCGTAAGAATATGGCTAGGAGCAGGCACCACATATGCGCAATGACGGGCAATATACACGCATCATTTCTCCAGAAGCTGACGCCGAGCACGGGTAGCGCAAGGATCTTGTTGGGCTGACACGACAACTTCGTGGCAGCCGAATTCCGAATACTGCATATACGGTGAGGGTAGCTATATGAACTTGTCGATAGGTCATCTTGTATATTGTTGTAGCGCAGGCAGAACGAAACGGTCATAGAAGGTAGATAAAATAACACACAGCGCTGAACCATAGAATAAAGAATCGCTGAACCACCTGCGAACAGCTGTTTACCATTGTTTACGTGCGCGATGTCGCACTGAACTACAGAAACCGCCGTCGCGCACTCCGAAACAAATGTTAACTTCAACACGTTTTTAAATTACAAAACAAGCATATTATTTGCTCCTAATAAAGAAAAGTCAACAATATTATAAGTTAAACGTTTTATTCATTACAATAAAATAATTGTGCAACGTGTGCCATGAAACCTGGCAGTAAGCAACCCTGGGAATCGCACCAGTCGCATTGTTAAAATCGCAATCATGTGAAATGGGCCCTCTAAAAATCGCTCTGCGACGCGTGCGACAGCACCGATTTTCGTCGTTCCAGTCGCAGCATGTGAAACAGGCATTAAGCCTGTTTCACATGATGCGATTTTCGTCGCACCGGAAGTGCGATTTCCGTCGTTTGCGATGAAAATCGCAGTCGCAGTGCCGACCCCCCGATTTTCGGCTGCGACCAACCGGTTGGTCGCACAAGCCGCGTTTACATGAATGCGACAGTGTCGCATCGCATCGCATTTCCAGCGCATCACATTCATGTAAACAGCAGTAATGCGCTAGGAAGGCGCATCGCATTAATGCGCCAGGCGAGGGTAGATTTACGGGCGCGAGTCGACTCTCGCGGGGCATGTAAACGCAGGATCGTCGCATTAGGAATGATGGGAAGGAATCACCAACCAACATGGCGGCGGTCCCGGCTGCCCGCTTCAAATTGAATTTGGCGTTGCTTTTGTAAAATGCACTTCGTTCGCAGCAAACGAATGTGTAAACGGCTTTCGCTTAGTCTCAGGCCGCTTCGACGACAGGGTATTATGGATAACCTTGTGGTGTTTTCGAGATCGCTTCTCGTTTCGAACGAGGTGAAGCCTAATGAAAGAAACATTCGAGATGTCAACGCTACCTATCGCTATAGTCGGAAAATAGCCGCAACGACGACTAATGGCCTCCGAGATCCGAAGATCTCGCTGGCCAGCTAAAGCTGCAAAAAACGTGCGCTGCTTCGCGTCCGCTACACTATAGCGTATAGCGTACGCTATAAGTTGCGTACGCTAAACTAAAACTCGGCACTCAACCACCAACGTGCACTCGGCCCACAACCGGAAACCAGTTGCACCGGAAGTCGGTTGCACTTCACTTATACGACACCATGTGGCGCTACGTTTTCGCGAGAGTTAAGGCGCTACATGTAAACGGCGTCGCATCACCTTTCCCAAATGCGCTTGGAAATGCGATGCGCCACTGTCGCATTCATGTAAACGGGGCTACAGTCGCACCGTCGCACCGATCGCTGCGATTTTCCGTCGAAATTGCGCGGAGAGCTGTCAACGGAGCTATTTCGCCGGTTTGTTTTGATGGCGTCTCGCACGAGCAGTGCAATCGCGGAGACGTGGATCGTCGAATTAGGTACGTGCGCGAATTAAGGGAGAATAAAAAACTTGTACAGATTGCATTCTCCTATTGCTATGCGTTTGTTGACACGCTACACAGCAAATGAAGTGCATTTTCACGTTTGCTTCGTGCGCCTTTGCGAGTTGTCAGTCCTAGGAGGTGTTCGATCCCCAGCAGACGACGAGGTCGTCACAATTTTCTTTTGTTGAGTAGCATGCAAAAATCGCGCTTACGGAGCAGCTTGAATTATTTCAACCCCGGCAAGGGCAAATGACAAGACAGCAAAGTACCCGAAGTTTCTACGTTGCGCTGAACGCGGTACCGTTCAGTTGCATTTTCTTGTCGGTTTTCAAGCATGAATTTCCCGATTCATCTTGAAAGCTTATCTTGCCTCTTATTAAATTTGACAGAGCAAAAGTGTAGGCTATCGTAATGAATTTGCTACGGTAGTATTAAATCCGTGGCTTGAATAAAATATTACGTGCACGTTAAGTAGCACCTCTTCTCTGGAGATTTTTTTTTTTTCTTGCACAGAAACCAATAAACATAGGCTATGTTGCGGACTTTGTATCCTTACTGCATCTGTATGAACACTTGCTCTGCAAGGTAATCAACTGTACAGCTAGCAGATTAATTAAATTGCTTGCTATAGAGGCAAAGTGACAACGTACCCTCCAGCACAATTATGTAGAACTCGTGCAACAATGCGAAAAGCAGGCAAACGGCCTGTTCTTGTGGGGATAAAACAGTATAAAACGACACGCTGAAGAAAAGTAAATCAAAACTGTGCAGTGAAGTCAGCCAGTACAAGCAGTTATTGCACATTCACAGCGGATCAAGTGTGCAGAAACATGCCTTCCATGTTTCTAGTAAGTTTCTAATAAGTTTGTGATCACATATATTAGTGTGTAAATCCATATAACGATATCCGCTGCGATTATTATTTTTATAAGTAATGAAATACCATGCTACTTGCAAGAACATATATCACCCAAGGATTTCAGAACAAATTTCTGCATTTCAACTATACACAATATGTGGCTTATTCAATAAAAGACCATAAACTGGGCTTTTTTGCCATGACAAATTTATTCCAAACTTTACTTACATACAGGCAAGAAAAAAAATTATAGACAGAAATATTGTTCTTCAATTTGTTCACCTGCCACTGTGGCTATAGCATTCTGCTGCCAACACAAGGCGAGGGGTTGATTTGCCAGCCATGGAAGTCGCATTTCGATGGGAGTTGTAGGTGAGAAAAAAAGCTCTTGCACTTAGATTTAGTTCATCACCTTTTATTGAACCCTTACACTTCAAAATACTATTGCATAGGGGGGCATGCTTATGCAAAATCTAACACCAATAGAAAGCAAAGGGCAGAATTGTAAACCAACCATCTTTCGTGATAATTCGAGTGTGTAAATATTCATTGCATCGATATGTATTGTTCAACAGCACTGCACAAATAAGCATGAGCAGGTGTAGCAAGTACTCTGTCAGGAAGCTGGTTCTACAGATGTATAAAAGGCATGAATGCTCATACTACGTCGCACACATAGCACAAAGAAAACCTTTTTCGAGAGTTGTCCCTTCTGGCAGATATGAGTGGGACATAAGCAGCAGAAACTTTATTGCAGGACATTGTGTAATACCGCTTATGAAAGAGTGAAGAGAGTGAAAAGGCTTTTAACAGCAGTACCTCATGCTGCTCTAATAAGAGGAACGATAAGCAAAAACATTTCTGGTAGAGCACTTAAACAGCAACTTTCTGAAAGACAGAAAATTTCAGGTGAGAGTTGGAGGTACATTTGGCGCACACACACCAACAACACGGGCATACTACAAGAAACACTACAGCCTATGGTGTATTACAGTCCATGGGAAAGCTATCTTATACAGAAATCAAGAATGATGCAACAAGCCCTCGACAACACTGCAGACTTTCTTGGCCAGTCTGGCCTCTCGCTTTCTGATAAGTCAGCTCATATGGACGTCGGAAAAAAAGAGAAAGACTAGAATCAAGAACTACCCAAGATTGCACATTGTGATCCACATAGCTGGACAAATATGCCCGCAAGTCAACATCCACAAATCCTCAGCTAGTGTAAGCCCGTGACGGCAGAGCCAGCACGTGGGTGAAACAATTATGCAATGCCTGGACGCAACTTCCACACCTGGTGAAAAGAATAATCTCGAAATAATGGGGGTGGACTAGTGCATACTATAGAAAATCGCAGATGCTGTGCTTGTGTCCAAGGTATGGCACGGTACGAATTACCAGCAGCACACAAAAAAGACAACTCATCGAATACAGGCATCGGGTAGTAATAACAGGTCTTTCCAGCTGTACCATGCTTGAAGACCTCTATGAGAAAGTAACGAACAAGCACCTAGACGGAGTAGAGTTGCAGCCTGCAGCACAAATTCTTTGTCTCAAGAGCTCAGAACCTCGTCCCAAGTTACTATGCCAGCTAGCATATGAGATGCAAAGACGACTACCTCTCCCTTCAGAAACACAACGTCGGGAGTACCTGAACTTGAAACACAACAGGCCCATACCGTGGAATATGGGGGCAAACAATTAGGGCAGGAGACTATATGCAACTGCCAAACACACAGAGGAGGTTGCTAATCATGAAGATGCAAGCAAACATAAGGCACATATAGTACACTCATCTGGCAATACCAGTGTAACAGTAGTATGACACTACATAAAACTAAACGCCATATAAGTGAGTATCATTCCAGGTCATCCTACACCTAGAAAAGCTGAACTGAAGGCAATCAAAGCAGCACTTGTAGTGCAGATTACACCCTGCATGGATTCACCAGAAACTGTCTGGGCCTGCACATCACACAAGATTGTCGGGAAAATCAGGAGATTGACACGCGACTTGCAAGCACATAGCCAGAAATTAAATTACAGAATACATAGCCATGCAGATATTTCAGGAAACAAGCGGGCTTATAAGCCTGACATAATAACTGAAAACTAGATGAGTTTGTGTATATTCATTATTAACTAAAGTGCTACAGATAGACAACAGACAAGAAAGAAGTACTCGGTGTGTTCACTTCGTTCCTGTCCATCGAATTTCTGTTGCAGTATAGTTAATGAATTCATAAGGCTGCACAGGAGAAGAATGATACCTCTGCCCAAGGGCCCGATCTCACATCCAAATCCACGCGTGTGCACACACACACACAAATGTTGCAAGAGTGCATAGCATGAAGCAGTATCAACAGGATGACACTAGATATGGATGAGGACGAACTTTCAACTGAGCTTCATTTGTAAAAATGTGGCGAGTTATATAAATTAGCACAAAAAAAAGGACGATGAGCAAAACGAGAACAAGGTGAAAGCAGGAGCCAACGTTTCGACAAGTGGACTTGTCTTCTTCAAGGTCCACGTGTGAAAACGTTGGCTCCTACTTTCACCTTGTTCTCATGTTGCTCATCGTCTTGAATTTCCATCTCCTGCCTTCCCCGAGTTTTCCCCAGAAAAAGAAAGACATCTTTGAAGGATAGATAAAAATTGGTGCTTGATACAGGCAAACATAAATAAAGATGCTACAGAAAGAAAATATAGAAAAATTCCAAGTGCAGGAAAAAAAAATCATTACAATTGCCAATCCTGCATGCCAGCACCTTTCAAGAAACTTTGTTGTTATTCCAATAGACGGACTGACAGCTTGTTTATGCAAGCACATTCTTCCAGTTCCATGCCACTGGGAAAAAAATGAGTTTCCTGGAAGGTAGCCACATGCACACTTGATGATCACAATGTTTTTTTTTCCCTGGACTTGTATATCTATATGTATTTTCTCCCTTTCCTGCTTTTATGTTTGGTTTCATCAAGCACTAGTCTTTATCAGGTTTTATTGCTGTACTACTTTGTGGTAACCTTTATAGATCACTGCATTTTCACAATAAACCTTTTAATCAGAAGTTAGCATACCCTGTTCTTACTGCTTCACACTGTACATTCTTGCTACATTGGCCAAATAAAAGATTTTATAAGGTATCATGAGGGCCATTAAAGTGACTTGTTGCAGTCTAAAAAAAAAAAAAAAAACGAATAGCCTGGCTGCAGATGGCACCAGAGAACACATAGGACAAACAAGAAAACCGAGATGATCTAACAACCAAAAGTTTAATGTACACACCGAGTAAATGCTCGCTGACAAGCAATAGACTGAACATGCACAAAAAGGAGAATCAAAAATTCATGTGTGTTTCCCGAGAGGAAATGCATCCATTTCTAACGGAGGCTGTGCTGATAAGATTAACCCAGCATTTTTAGATCTACAGCTTGCGTAATTTCTCTAGGCAGCTGATCTGCACAGAATGCTAGCTTCTTCCTCTACAATGCACGCTCAGATGTGGAGAGTGCATTGTAGAGGAAGAAGCTAGCATTCTGTGGAGATCGGCTGCCTAGAGAAATTATGGATGTTGTAGATGCAAACACACTGGGAGAATCTTGTGTCAGCATGGCCACTGTTACACTTTCAGAGATGGATGCGTTTCCTGTTGGAATCTGTATGGACACACATCAGATCTTGCTTCTGCTTTTTGTGTAAATTCGGTTTATTGCTTGTCGAACAGCATTTACTCGGCATGTTCAATAAACTTTCATATATTAATACACCTCATGATTGCCTTGGTTTCTAGCAGAAAGGTGTTCATTCTTTTTACAGTGAAGCTGTATATGCCTAGGTGAAACACTCATGGTCCGATCCCAAAAACCCTAGTGTAGGGGTATGAGCCATTGTTTAAGGGGGTGTGAGCCATTGCATTCGTCTTGCATGATGGACGGCGACATTTCTTTTTGGGTAGACAGAAATGCTTATGCATTTCAAACATACATTTATCTGCGTATTATTGCAGGGAAGGGACACAGAGGGGGACGGGGTTAAGACAAGATCATGATGTCATTATTATCTCACAGCAAAGGTGTGGTGGGCCATTGGCTAGACCGATAGTGACGTCGTTTCTCTCTAGCAGCAGAGCACGCGTGCAGCAGTCTCTCTCCGACTTCCCAATAGGTTCGAAAATGTGTCCCTGTATTTAATTAAATGAAATGTGCAGCCCCGGTGTGTCACTTCGTAACTGCAGTGCATAACTGAGTCATAAACATTATGATTAATGCATTAAAAAACACAAGTGTGTAACATAATTCAGAAAGACTTTGATGGACCCGCTGGAATACCACAATGAACCACTCATTGCACTTTCCATGATAGTGATCTTGCAAAGTGCAATGTGTGGCATTCCAAATAAACAATGTGATAAACCCAAGCCAAACATGTGCATAACCTCATTAAGAAACACAGACATAACCAATAATATAGAAAGACTTGAATAAACCATTGAAATTAACCCAGTGATAAACACCGGGGCTGCACATTTCAGCTTTGCTGGTTTACTGTCTGTACAGGGTGCACGGGCAGTAACTTTTTCTGTTATTGTTTGTTAAGTGCACGGGCAGTAACTTTTTCTGTTATTGTTTGTTAAGTATTGTATAATGTTGTGCCAGTAAAACACGGACTAGTTGGTGCAATGTATTGGCACTGCTTTTTTTGATGTTTTTTTTATGTTGTGCCCTTCTTCCTTCTGTAGCTACTTTTCTATTCCCCCTCGCATAATACTCCAACCTTGCAGCCTGCGAGGTATATAAATAAATATGTATATAAGCACATGTCATTCATTTATCTGCATATACCTCGCATCATTTCTTGCTCAACAAACGTCACTGCATTGATGTCTCGCAGCGTGCATCTACATTAACTGCCATTTGCGTTTCGGTATGGTTTGTGAACAGTGTAATGCATAAAAATTACATTACATTAAGGTTGTGACCTATGCGGTGCATAAGCAAACCTTGCAAAAGATGACATGTTGGATTGTTGAAAATAAGACAAATTGTATATATCGCAGTTACTTTAACAGTATTTAATTGACCACTTGACAAAAACTTCACTTCGCATAGATTCCAACACGTACACTGAATCTGCAGTTTTCTTCTTTGCTTATTAATGCAGTCGTTACTGCATGGCCACATTGTAGATTTGAAAACAAAGTGAAATAAATTTGTTTGTTGCAATATAACAATATGTGTAGATCACTGCGATTGTAGCACAAAAACTTGATACAAACATGCACACTATAGGATGCAGATAAATGCTCAGGACAAACTCCAGAATGTTTGCATCCGGATACTTATGAAAGTGAACAGTTTCACTCCATGGCTGTCAATGAGAGGGAGAGAGAAAACTTAATTGTGTTCGTAGAACAAAAATGCATTGATAAGCTTAGACATATAGTCATTGCTTAACACTTTCGAAATGAATAATTATAGCTTGCTATCGACATTGAAGCAGCCTTTCGACAGCAAGAAAAGGAATAAGTTTCTCCAGCTCTGAACATTGAATTGCAGGAAATGCAAGCAGGCATAAAATTCTGCCAATACAATCTGTTTAGGAATACCAAATTGGAATAAACACTGAGGCTTGCATTTGTTCTTTCTCTGGCTGAGCAATCTAGTTTTAAATGACTCCCGTAAACACGTCGTAACAATGTTGATCTAATACAGGTTAAATGCATGACTAGCTTAAGAAATCCGGATGATTGCTATAAATTACAGTGAAGAAGCTATAATATCTAATAACATTAATAATATAATAATATTTATTTCCACAAAACAGGCTAACCTTGAGAGGCGTGCGAGGCTGAGCAGAAAGCTGAAAAATTCTACGGCAAGTCCGCCTGCCGTGGGCCTACGATCCTGCGTTATGATTAGCGCGTATTGATATGGTCTTCTTGTTAGAAGTTCCTAGTATACTACCAGCGCGAGACACGGGACAACAAAGTGGACGAGAAGCGTGTCTTTTAGAATGCTATGTTACAACGTACAGGTTTTTACAAAAGTGACGGTAACTGCTCGAAACATTTGATGCGTCGGCTTTTGCGCCTTTAGAAATATTTAGAGAGGGCTCCCATATATACATTCGCAGCGCGAGCGCGGCGATGGACGAACCAGGCTAGCGCTAAGGTTGAATTTCACAACACAATTTTCATTCCACGTCGTAATCACACAGATCGTTTGAGGCTTCGTTCAGGGGCACACGCGGGCGTTCGGGTTGGTGCTTCTTGTTGCGTTTGGCGTAAGAATATGGCTAGGAGCAGGCACCACATATGCGCAATGACGGGCAATATACACGCATCATTTCTCCAGAAGCTGACGCCGAGCTCGGGTAGCGCGAGGATCTTGTTGGGCTGACACGACAACTTCGTGGCAGCCGAATTCCGAATACTGCATATACGGTGAGGGTAGCTATATGAACTTGTCGATAGGTCATCTTGTATATTGTTGTAGCGCAGGCAGAACGAAACGGTCATAGAAGGTAGATAAAATAACACACAGCGCTGAACCATAGAATAAAGAATCGCTGAACCACCTGCGAACCTGCGAACAGTTGTTTGCGTGCGCGATGTCGCACTGAACTACAGAAACCGCCGTCGCGCACTCCGAAACAAATGTCAACTTCAACACGTTTTTAAATTACAAAACAAGCATATTATTTGCTCCTAATAAAGAAAAGTCAACAATATTATAAGTTAAACGTTTTATTCATTACAATAAAATAATTGTGCAACGTGTGCCATGAAACCTGGCAGTAAGCAACCCTGGGAATCGCACCAGTCGCATTGTTAAAATCGCAATCATGTGAAATGGGCCCTCTAAAAATCGCTCTGCGACGCGTGCGACAGCACCGATTTTCGTCGTTCCAGTCGCAGCATGTGAAACAGGCATTAGTCTTGCTTTCTTAAAGAGCCGTGTAGTCCGAGTGCCTGTACTCCCCAATTATCCGTGCACGACTTGCTTAAGTGAAAATAGCCATGTGAAATTAGTATAGGTCGGCGGATTAAGAGGACTCGTATTTTTTTTTATCTATTCACTTAAGTTCACCTCCAGTCGCGTCCACTCGCACTGATTCACACTCGGAGTGACTCTTGTGTCTTGCATGGTGCGACGACGGCCTCGTTGAATAACGCTGGTGTAATGGGGTGATTACCTGGTCGGGGTGACAACGTATCTTTGAGAGTCATTGATAGGAACCGATACAAGAAACATGCTTTTCTACGGGGCATCGCAATGCCAGACCGATATCATCTCGACTTGCACGTGCAGTGTGATTGAACATAATCAACATCAAAATGCAATCACTACAGTATATTAGCGAGGGAATATGCTAGGCAACTCTAGCGTGCTAACGATGCAATTTGAATAGCAAAAAAAAAGAAAAAAAATACACGTCAACAAACATGCCCGCTTGTGCTTCTCACCATGTGTGTGTGCTCGATTTGCGTTGTTGCCACTGCTTCTAACCATCTTGCATACCTGCCAAATTTTATTATTTTGTTGTAAAGTGCTCGATTTTTAGAGCTCGTGCATGACTCTTGTATTGGCTTTTGTAAATGGTCTTGGGCAAAAAAAAAAAAAGGAAATCGGACACAGTAGCCAAAATAAAATACATTGACAGGCATACTCTCGCAACTGATTTTATTTTCCCCGATGCTTCACTTATATACCCTCAGGCATGGAAACAGGAACATACACAGGTGAGGTCACACAAGATCTAATCATATCCTATCATGTACCAACTGGCCCAGCAGCAGATGTTACTAAACTATCTTGTATTGACATCGATAATGTTTAGTTTTTCATTTGCGCCTAGTTTAGGGAATCAAAAGAGTCACTGACCAATTTTTCAGAGCGTGTTTCTCTGGACCCATTAGTCATTCAGGCACTTTCACAGAAGTGACACCAATTAGCTTACAGAACCAGTGTATGATGGAAGCCGGAATTTCGGTTTAATTAATTAATTTATTTATACAATACTGCGGACAAGAAGTCGAAGCAGGCTGAGCAAAATGCGAAAGATTATATACACAGAAGAACAAGATGAAACAAGTGTGTAACAAGTTTTTCACACAAATTGGTGGTCATAAAGTAGACGATTAATAAAATTTTAAGCTTGATTACAATAACTATATTTAATATACGAAACAAGGCTATTTACACAAATAGTATGCAGCTCACGGGCGCTGGGGGTATGCTTGAGTTAGTTTATTCCAGTCATCTGTTGTTTGTGGAAAGAAAGAGTACCGAAAAGTGTCAATCCTTGTGAAGATTGGTGTTAGAGAATGAGGGTAGTGGTGTCGAGTAGGTCTGCTTATCAAGGGGATACATATTTTGCGGTGTCTGAGGCCAGCCTATGATTAAGTTTCAAAGAAACTCTAGCCGACTTTTCTTTCTTCTAATTTAATAGTTCAATGCCGTTATCGGTTAGCAATGCAGCGGGGGAGTCAGTAGCCTTAAGTATACTGTAAATAAATCATACTGCTTTTCTTTGAATTCTTTCTAGGTTCTTAATGTTAATTTTTGTGTGAGGGTCCCAAACTATGGAAGCATACTCAAGTTTTGGCCTAATTAAGGAAAAGTAAGAGAGTAGCTTAACACTAGGCAGAGCAGTCTTGAGTTTGTGGCGCAGAAGGCATAGTTTCCAGAAAGCAGCAGGGCAGATGGTATTTATGTGCAAGTTCCATGATAAATCACTCGTTAATGTTAAGCCTAAACATTTATAGGAGGCTACTTTCAGTAAAGGTGCTGTGGCCAATTTGTAAGTGTAGTCTAAGGGGACTTCTTTGCACGTTATGGGGATATAGACACACTTAGTTGCATTAAGAAGCATTGTCCATTGCTAACACCATTTCAACATATTGTCTAAGTTAGCGTTAAGGTCGTGTTGGTCAGTAATGCAGGTAACTTCTCTAAACAAAACACAATCAGCAAATAGACGAATTTGAACTGGGGTGTTAACCACGTTGACAATGTCATTAATATATATAGTAAAAAAAGTAGAGGGCCAAGTATGCTCCCCTGTGGAGAGATAAGAGAGAGAAACTTTATTGAGCCGAGCTTGACAACTTCTTAGACGCCGTCGAAGGAAGTGGTTCCCTCTTCATGGGACCCATATACTTCCCTAGCCGCCTGGCCTCTGGAGATCAGGACGAGCTGGTCTTCGAAGGCAGGGCTGGTTAGCAAATTCTCCCATCGCTCAGTATGGGTGGATGAGGGATGGGTAGGGTAGTGGGGCAGGTAAGAGGTGGGGGGATTGCTTTGACGAAATTCTATACTCCATTGACGTGTTGGAGCGTGCTTAACTGAGTCTTGCAGAAATTACATTCCTTCTCGTACCTTTCCGGGTACAATGGTTCGCAATGTCCCTATAACAAATTATGGACTGTGGCTCACTTTCCTCTACCCGGTGTTCCATCTCTCGGGCGAACTGGTGGGCAAGTCGTTGCCCTCCAGTCTAGAGTGATCCAGTGTCCATATCAACTCAACTTTCCTTTCAGGTACGTCGCATTTACTCTTGAGAATATCTAGTACCGCAAGAGACACCCACCCCTTTCTGTAGCTGTTATATGCCTTTTGTGAGTCAGTGACAATTCTTCCCACCTTGGGCTGCACGAGTGCTAGCGCCGTTGCGGAATGCCAGAAGTTACCGGAAGGCAGCCAGAGTGTTGATCTCCCACTTGAACATATTGGTGGCGGTTATTCAGATAGGCTGAAATCCAGGAAATGAGTAATTCTGGTATGCCAATCATCCGAAGCTTAGTAATTGGTTTATTGTGTGGAACTGTCGAATGCCTTGCTGTAATCTAGGAATATTACTTCAATTTGACTGTTCGTGTCTAGACAAGCTGCAAAGATGTGAACTATAGTAACCAATTGTGTTGTAGTAGAAAATCCTTTTCAAAAACCATGTTGATGATTTGATAAAACTGAGCTTTCTCCTAAGAATTCGTGTAATTTGTGAGCTATTATGTGTTCGATAAGTTTACAACATGAAGATGTTAAGAGATCGGGCGATAATTTTGTGGTTATAGACAGTTGCCTTTCTTGAATATAGGCACAACTCGAGCTGACTTCCAGTCATCTGGCAATTCCACTGATAACAGAGACACAAAAAAATATGACTAAGTATTTAGCAACAGACTCGGCAAAGCGACGAAGGAATATGTTGGGTATATTGTTGGGACCACAAGAAGTTTTAGTCTTAGAGTCAAGCAACATAGCAATGACACCAGGATAAGAAATGAAGTTTACATTTACAGCATGGTCCATGTTTCTGGTGGGCAGAGAATCACTAGGGGCAGAAAATACACTGGAAATAGTCATTGAAATGTTGAGCAATGGTGGTCTGATCAGATACAATTGAACCATTGACAAAAACCGTGATGTGGGTTTCCTTTTTTTGATGATATAGTTCCAAAGCTTCTTTCAATCATTTTTTAAAAAGTTTAGGAGTGACGTATTGAAGTAGTATTCTTTCGAGGTAAGCACCGCATGTGCAAGGTTATCTAGAGTGTCGGATATAAGTTTGGGATCAGCATGCTTTTTCTTTAATCTTTTCGCTTTATGCTTGAGGTGAATGGTGCTTCTTGTCATCCATAGTGTATGTTTATGCACCTTCTTACATTTAAATGGTACAACGTTTTCAATGCAGTAGAAGCATATGTGTTTAAGTTGGTTCCACAAACTGCAAACATCGGTATCAACAAAATCTATCAGACAAGTTTCCAGGTGGTCGATAATGCATGCATCACGGGCACATGTATAGTCTTTCACATAATGAAAGGACGGGTCCATAGCTTGCGAAAGTTCGTAGTTTGAGTGGAAGCAACATAGTGCAGTAAGGACGAGGGACCAGTCGAGATAGGACAAGTGCTAACTTTCAGGAAAGATTTTGTTGCAAATTCTGGGCATATATATACACCCACCCAAATCGGCAGAAAAGACAAAGGTACACGCCAATGTGCAGACTTTGTCAAGAATCCAAGCTCTTTCTTTGATAAAGCCACTGAGGGCCAACTGACGCAATCATCTTCCGCCCATGCAATCTTGGTAGCTTTTACAATTTCTCTAGTTGAGCTGTTGCAATGGATATATAGTCTGATCAAAAACAAGACAGCCAGGTGGCTGCTTGGAACATTTTTTACTATGGGCAGCTCGTTGGCCGTCTGTAGCAATATTACTGACTTTTTGTTGTGCTCTTGCAGACACACATTCAATCAGCTGCTAGTCTGACCAAAGTAGTGTCTTCCATAAAGAGAGTGGAATTCTGTAAACAATTCCCTTTTTGCAGGTGATGTAGGCATCTTTTTACTTGCTAGTACAATCTGGGTTGCGCATTCTCGTAGGGCAGCTCAACTTGCACTAGCTCAAATACTTATTTAGCGCCGCAACGTTGCCCTACCTTTTTCAGATTGTGAAAACTTTATGCAGTAAGGGGAACCACTGCTACCTTAGCTTTGTATCTTCTTTTTTTTTTCTGTTCTCTGTTTGTGGCTCACACGCGATCTTAGCTTTGTATCTTTCTTCATTTTTTTCTGTTCTCTGTTCGTGGTTCACACGTGATGCAGGCCTTTAGCTACTGAGACTAAAACGTGCCTTGGGTACCCCGCAACCTCCAAGCCTGCCACTTGCCTTTGAAAAGCCTTCACCTAACGTGAAGGCTTTTTAAAATAAACTTATTGCCATTTGCTCTTTTTGTATAGTACCCCCACATTATCAGCTCCACAGACAAGAATTTCAGGCCTGAATTGATGAACTGCCTGAACTTTGTATAGTTCTTGGAGCACTCTTGCTGCGATGTGAGGGGCCAATTAATTGAAAATTTTCTTTTTTCCACTGGGACATGTCTGTTAAGAATGAACTTTTCACAGTACTGCTCACAACACATACTCTTCCATAGATTTGACCAGAATGACACCTGTACTCATTTATCTTTTATTTATTTCATTACCCTCAGGGCCCAAGGGCATTACAGAGGGGAGTGGGTACATTCAATAAAGTGGAAAATGCAAAATAACAGCGGTAAATTTGTGTAATACTAAAGAGAAAAAAGAAAAGGTTATATCAATACAATAAAGGAAATTAACAATAAATAGCACACTGTATGTGGAGAAAAAAAAAAACAACCTCCGAGCATACAAAGCATAAAGAGATCTTATCAACACAGAAAGAAAAAGGAAAGGACACTCAAACCAGTGATATATGCCTACAAAACAGATTGGCGGGACAAAGAAAAAGAGAAAGGCTAAGCAAAAATAAAAAGGATGACAATACTACAACTTTTTGTGTTTATGACAACAGCAGGTTACTTAAAGCAGCTTTGAACTTAGGATTATTAGATATTTCGATGACAGGTGGAGGAAGGCGATTCCAACTTATGTACTGGCGATGAATGAATTGAAAAAAAAAAAAATGATTTATGTGGCATGAAGGAATACCAACCTTATGACGATGGTCGATGCGAGCTGAAACGTAAACAGGGAGGGCTATCAATTTATTCTTAAGAATGGGGTTGTCATAATATATTTTACGTAACAGGAAATGCCTAATGTTTTTCTACGTTATGATATAAATGGTAATGATAAGCCTGCTTTCGTAGTAGTGACTGTGAAGTTTCAGTAATAATTACAAAGAATGAAGCGAGCTGCCCGGTTCTAGATAGATTCAAGTTGATAAATGAGCATCTCTTCACAGGGCTCCAGACGTATGCAGCATATTGAAGTTTAGTACAAACTAACTATTTATAGAGTATTTCACAGAACTAGAAGATAGTTCAGCACAATGCGTTGGCATTGTTGGCAACAAAGTATTCATAGAAGAAAGATAAAAATTGCGACGTATGTAGCCCAGCACGCTATTAGCATTGTTGGTTATATGGTCTACATGCATCTTCCAACAAAGATTAGAAGAAATAAACATGCCTAATAATTGTAACAAGACACAGATTTGAGGTTACTAGTATCAATATGGTATGTTAGGGCAGTGTAATATTACAATGAGAAACACGCATGTATTTATCTTTGTTAATGTTTAGTTCCATGTTCCACATGTTAGTTTAGTCGAGAGCAGCGTTGATATCAGACTGAAGACCTATATTGGAGTCACTGTTAATTTCACAGTAATGACACAGTCTTCTGCGACAAGGTTAATTGATGAGCATAACCTATCAGGTAAACTGTTAATATAACTGAGAAAAAGCAAAGGTCCCAGCACAGAGCCTTGTGGCACACCTGATTCAACTGTAGAAGTGGCAGAGCAAGTGTTATTAGCTGTGACAAATTGTGAATTATCGCTGAGAAAAGAGTGCAGCCATTGAAGAACGTTAGGGTCAAGGTTAAGTTTACTTCGTTTTAAAAGAAGCAGTTGATGAGAAACCTTGTGGAACACTTTAGAAAAATCTAGGAATATACAGTCAACAATGGAATCCCTGTCGAACATGGGATTTAGATCATGTGTAAACGTCAAAGTTCAGTTTCACAGGAAAATGACTTGCGAAATTCATGCTGATGTTCTGTAAAAAAGGCGTTTGACTGTAGGAATGATGCAAGGTGGGAGTGAATGACATGTTCCATAATTTTACAGGGAATGCACATAAGTGAAATGGGCCGATAATTTTATGGTGAATGGCTATCCCCAGACTTGTTTAAGGGAATCACCTTCCAGTCTTTCGTAATGTAGGCTGTCTGAAGAGATTGCTGCAATAGGCTAAAAAGTATTATAGCATTGTACACTTCAGTACTGATTAAGGGGGGATGAGGGTCTTGAAAACTTTTTTTTTATTTCTTAACATATCTTCCTGAAAATTGGCATGCAGATATATCTTTGAATGCTGATCCCAAATATATATTCAGATTTTATATATCTCATCTAGAAATGACGATATTGCAAAATAATTGATCCCACATAGGTCTTTTCTTACGGGCCATTATGATAATTTCTTAATTAAAAAAACTAGTTTCAAAGAATAGCTTTCATTTCCAAGGGCCCACTGCACATCCTAAAGCTAAAGAAATTTTTAAAAAGTGATCATAGAGGTCGTGAATGAATAACGAAGTAGGAAGAAAAAAACAATGCAGGAGTAATTAGCTTACATCTGACCTAATTGCTAGCCTATTGGGTTTAATGAAAAATGGAAAGCTTTAGGATGTAGCTGAGGTTTTACTGAAAAAAATGATACCTAATTCAATAAAATCAATTGATGCAAACACTATGAAAAGTTCTGTAAGGCAAAGGCATTTGATCGAAAAAGCAAAGCTGAGAAAATTGCATTCAAAGTTTTGCTTACTCTGCCACTTTTGTTTACCTATCACATGGAAAAATTTAATGCTTTAGCATGCAGCCCAGTCATTACTGAACACAATAACACCAAACTCACAGAAATCTGTTCATGTAAAGATTGTGAAAACCTCTGTATTGCATTGGCACTTGACAAAAAAAAAAAAAAGCTCAGAAAGTCGTCTTCACTAGCTGCGCCGACGTTCATTAGCTCGAACTTGCGGGAAGTCGCGGACTTCTTCGCCAATGAAGTTTTAATGTTGTCTGCGTACTTTTCACGCCCCGCGCACTCCGCGCAAAACACCGTGTCGAAGCGTTGAGCACGCGAGCTCGGTTCAGCCGCGTCCGTCGGCACCGAAGCGGCGTGCGGAAACGCCGAAGTCGACGTTAGGCTTAGCTCAGCCGGCTCGGCCGCTTTCGACGACACGGAATCCGAAGCGACTTGCAGCGTCTCAAAAGTTAGCATTTTCGACGGGCTTAGTCCAGGCGCATCCACCGGCACTGCAGAGACTTGCGGTAACACCGAAGTTGACACCGATCGGCACTGTCCAGCCGCGTCCACCGGCGAAGCTGTTGTTGGCGAGCTCAGTCCAGCCGCATCCACCAAGGGCACAGCAGCTTGCGGCATCACCGAAGCTGTAGTTCTCAACGATGTAGCGCTCTTATTCCATGCGCGCCTCTTTTTGCTGACTGCTTTTCGGGTGCTTGCTTTCAAGCGCGCGTCTCGCGCCATCGTGACCCGCGGAACAACGACACCAGGCACGCAAAAGCAAGAAATTCTTGGTTAAAAGAAGCGACTCAATAGCCAAAATATCTACAAGAACGATAAAGAAAAAGGCAGAACGAAAAATACTAGGAAACAAAGATGAATGCGAAAAATGACGTGCGCGCTGGCGAAAGCAGACGACGCGAAGGAGTCGAACAACGCGGCCGCGGGGCCGCGGCAGGCGTCACGGCCAATCAGAGGGCTGCGCCTCGGGGAGGCGCCCGTTTCACCCAATCAGCGGCTGTCTCGCGACGATTTCGCGCTTGAGAACGGGTGCCTGGGTTGCCGATCGCTCCGCTGCACGAGGGTCTGCAGCGTGCCGAGGGGCGCCAGAATGGAGAGCGGGAAACCAGCTTTCAAACGAGACCAAGATGGCGCCGATCGGTTCGCGTCGCGCGGAGCTACGGCAGCTTGAAAATGAGGCAAACCTTCGCGCTTGGCGTTCAATTTCGGCTCACCGACGTTTATAAATTACCGTTTTTTTAATACTTCGAGTAGGAATTGAGCCATAATAATTTGTAGAGGCATAGTTGGGACATTAAAGACTTCAAAAACGCAATTTTTGAAAATTGCCATTTTTGACCATTTTTCGAGATTTCAAGACCCGCGTCCCCCCTTAAAATCTTGGAATTTATACTATCAATGCCGCATGACGAAGAAACTCATCTATTATTATTTCTATGCCAGCAATATCAAAGACAATATGGTCCATCGGTAAAAAGTCAGTACCGGGATAGGTAGAGGTTACAGAACACACATTTTTGGAAAAATCAGAAACAAATACAGAGTTAAGAACATTGCGCATTGATCAAGTTGGATTAGTTGATCGCTTGAGTCTTTAAGTGTGATAGCTGAGCGGTCTTTTTTTTTTACTAGGCTCCAACATTGCCTACAGTTAGTGATTAGAAGGGATGATAATGTAGTATTGTAGAATGAATCCTTGGCATGCTTGAGAGCCTTTTTTGCATTCAGTAGCCATGGCCTGATATGTAGTCCAACATTCTTGAGTGCCAGTTAGTTTTGCAGAGTGGGAAATTTGTGTTTTCTTATTACAGAGCCTTTTTAACAATTGAGTGAACCATGGAGATTGCCAGTTTGACGCAATGACTATGGGAAACATATTTTTCAATGGGCGATGGAACTTTTTCTTTGAAAAAATTCCAGTTAGTATTCACGGAGTGATCATGAAAGTTCGGTAAGTAATCATCTAAAAAGGCAGTGAGCTCATTGTTAATAGCATCATAATCAGCGTGTTTATAGTCACAGATATGTTTTTTGTGATTAATCTTGTGAGGCATAGTGCAACTCAAAGAAAAATGAAGCAGTAAGTGATCACTTAGCCTCGGTAGGTATGATATAGGATGAAAAAGATCGGGCGTAGTAGTGAGTACTAAACCGAGGATGTTAGAAGTAGTAGACGTAATTCTAGTTAGTGGCCTGCATTACAAGCTGAGACAAGTTGAAATCATTGCACAAATGAAAAGATCTGTCACCTTCACTGGAAAAAGGATGACAATATGAATGCATACTTATTATTAGGGACCATACTTATTATTAGGGAAATTGTAGCCACCTAATAAAATGAATGGGCTATTTGGATACTGCACCGTAATCGTATGGATTACATCATGAAGGTCGTCAGCAAAGGCGGGTGAACAGGATGGCGGACGATAAGAAACACCCAATATCAATTTCTTGGAGCATGTTTGTACTTGTACTAAGACAATTTCTAAATCCTTAGTAAGATGGATAGCAAAAGATAAAACAACATCAGAGGCGGCTATAAGCACGCCTCTGCCACACCTAGCACCGCTGTCACAATGGTAAATGTTAGTGTTTCTTACAATCGATCAATTTGCTACTATCAATCTTCGCAGATAACCAGGTTTCAGTAAGACAGATCATGTCAGCGTCAGAAGCATCGACAGCAGAACAAAGATTGTCACATTTTGGTAGTATGCTTCGGATATTTGTGAATAAAAGAGAAAGTTGGTTACTGACCGGTAACATTGATCCACTTCCCCTCGCGTAGTGCTATTCAGTGGTGGGTGGCGCAGAAGCATGACAAGATTGTGCCAATGGCATGAATGCATTAGAAATTTCATTCACACAATCATCAGAGGGATTGTAGGTGTAGCACTTTTTATTTATGTACAGTTTGTCTAAGCGAAGCTTCAAAGTTAAAGGTTGCGTTTTGCCAAATTCAACCAGTTTCTTCCTGGCAAGACGAGTAGCGGGCGAGTAGCCATCACTAACGGTAATATTTGCTGCTTGAGCTTGAAAGAATAGAATTTGGCAATAACTTGTGTGCACTTATTTGAAACATACCTGCTGAGCCTTTGTGCTCTCTTGATCAGTATTTCAGAGGGTGACGTTTTCAAGCAGGATGAAAGCACATTGACCAGCTTTTCCTCCGACTGGGTGTCTGATAGGCCGTAGAATAGAAGGTTGTCTCGCCGCTGCATGTCTTCAAGCTGAGCTTGCTTAGAGTGCAGTTCAATGTTTTCACCCTTAATTTGATTAATAGACCGGCAAAGGTACTGTACTTCCTCCTAAAATTCCTCAAGCGTGACCGTTTTGTGTTTAACCTCCATTAATCTTTTCTCTATAGCTGTTAGATTTGCCTGAATATTTTCCTGTGTTTTTCTAAGGCCATCAACAGGTTTGATTAAATCTATCTGGTCTTTTTTCATTTTTTTTTTCGTGCTTTCCTGCTTGTCCTGCTTGTCAGGCCCAGGGTTGAGCTCAGCGTCCCTTGACAGCGTAAGAAGTTGATTTGCAAAGTCAAAGCACTTAAGGAACACGCAAAGCAAAACTCCAGGGAGTAAGAACAGCAAAAAACATTATTCCATTTCTTAGCGTACGTAGATGTAACAGGACCAACCTGGACGAAGTAGCAGAGCGGATTAGTAAGCCGCATTGCAGTACTGTTCACACGCCCACCAAGGGTGCCGCGTTTCTGCCAGCTCTACATATAGGCAGCAGAAGATGCTGTCGTTGACACGGATCCTTTGTGTGGTAAAGGGATGACCGTGAAATTGTGTCTGTTGCACGACCAAGAGGATCTTGTTGCATCGTTGGATTGACAGGGCAACTTGCTGGTATCATTGGTAGAGGAAGACAGTGGTATGCCGCTTAAAGGGAAGCTGCAGAGTCTGTCGAATTCAATAAGACGCTCATATACGAATGCAGAAACCTTATAAACCATGCAGGTAAAAGTTTGGGGGGGATTTTTAACTTAGGAGTGACATAATCGTCGGTTAAAATTGCGCGGCCGCTCCGCCCCTTATTGAGCATCGTGCACTGCTGCTAATGCTGACAATGCAAGCGGGGACTGGAAACCGCGGTGTAGTGATGTCAGCACTGGTGTTCCGTTCCTTCGCAGTTCCGCGACCGTCCCTGATAGTGCACGTTTCTGCGAGCGTGCCGTCATAATCTGCTTTGCTCGACCCTACATTCCTTTGTGTGTATGTATAGTGGTAGTTGACATGCGCAGCATCAATTGAAGTGGTGGGCCGATCATGCCGGCGTTCTATGCAGCCTACGATTGCATGAACACCAGCGGCCGTGACAATGTACCATTACTTCCCGCAAGAGAAGAAGCTTTCAACTAAGTGGGAGGCTGCTGGGAATCGAAAGAATTTCAAGCGCTCAAGAACAACAGTGCTGTGCTCTAACCACTTCCGTGACGACGATTACTACCAGAGTTTATCAATAAGGCGTGAATGAGTGAGAGTATGACTTGCTGCTAGCAGGCTTTCTAAATGCAGCCCAAAAAGGTCGGGCCAACGAACACACAAAGACGGGACGAGTGCGGGCGGACGCATGGTAACTGGTCTTGGAAGACCTTACGAATCCGTGAACTCATCCAAACCTTGATTTTGATTCACTACTAGCTCCTTCGTGTTAGCACGCTGAATGGAACGTGCATGTTTATGTCCCACCCTTGATGCAGGTTTTGTCGCAAACCGCCGTTAATTTTCTATTCGCACATGTGTTGTGAAACAGCCGCCATGCAGCTACCACAGTGCAGTGCAAGTGTAAAGTTTGCATGTGTTTGAAAGCTGGCGCACGCCAGGACGCTGCGCTCCCCCTTCTCTCGCGCACAGAGATAAAATGGCCATATCACATAGCCGACAGAATTCGCCGCTTTTACGGCTCCGGTTGCGAGTAGCGTGTGGGTGGTGCGCTGATGAAGGTCACCACACATGCTACAAGAGCCGCAAAGCTTTTCCCGCATGTAAACCATCTGTGTAGATTGCCAACAGCTTTGGGACAGTGCACAAATGTTGACGATCGCATCCACGAGGAGGCATGCCGGAACATAACAGTACATTTGTTTGCCCGGCAACGATCTAACTGGATCGCTGAATGTAGCTTTGCAAAAAAAAATATACCTGCCAAAGAGCATTTCTAACATGAGGAGATGCTAACACTTCACTTTCGTTCCCGTTGAAAGCACTGCTTGCTACCAGCATCTTTTGCTTCTTGGACAGGCCGGCTCCTCGCAATCGGCTCGTACATCTATAGAGAGCAATGCTGAACTCCTCAGAAAAACGCAAGCTCTCGAAATTTACCATTACCGTAACGGCAAAACAACAGTGCCAAGCCACCTTGCATTGTGCTTCATGTGTAGTGGCAGCAGTCGGTCCGGACGAACACCATTGTTGACGTCGCGAGGCGCCCGACCAATCACAGGCGGAAATGAGGTGCGCGAGCTGCCCCGAGTTTGCTGCTGCACTTTTCGTCGAAATAAAATTCGTTTGCACTTTCTTTTGCTCAATTTTGATCAAATATTTGAATTCGGAGGCTTGGAAACCATACGTACAGCACTTCACTTATTTTTGCTGGAAAACTCTTCAGCTTCCCTTTAAGTGAACCCATGCCGTAACCTGGACGCAAAAGCAGAGCGAATTAGTAAGCCGCTCGCAGTGTTGTTCATACGCCCACTAAGGGCGCCGCGTTTCCGCCAGCTCTTTATATGCTTTTAGTAAAGCAAGGAATGGGGCTAGTTGGTGTACATTCATGATTATATTGTGGTTAGTGTTACACTGACGAACATAAGGAACGAGACGCGGACGTTCGTGGTGCAAACTACCAACTGTTTAGGGACACTGAAGGTTACTATGAAGTCAAGTTGAAGTGATAAAGCAATGCTCTAGAACGTCTAAGGCATCAATATAATCGTGAACAGAGGTTTAGTATCCGAGAAATTGAGGTAAATGCATGACACGATTTTAGACCCCCCAGCGACATTCCGGTACTAGCCCGATGACGAAGGCACTTCTCATCATAATTTATGTCACTAGTACTCAACTACTCATATTAAAAAGATAATTTTCTCAGCTTATAAGACGGAAGAAAATGCTACTTGTCTACTTCTGTTCAGTTCTAAGAAAAATTACATTTTGACGTTACCCTTGAGTAGTATGGGTGGCCGAAAGGTTTCGTTTTCGCTCGACTCTGCGCACTCGACTCTGTGCCGCCCGTGCTTCGTTATCGCGTCCTGCTGTGCTGGTTCTGCTAGCTCGCAAAACTTGCATTTGGAACAAGCAGCGAGAATGCCGCGTTCATGTGATGTTGTGGGATGCGCGAACGGTCCGCGGAACTTGGCCAAGGGCAGTTGCAGTGGTGAATCCAACGTTACTTATCACTGTGTGCCAACGAGTGAACCTCTTCGTTCGAAGTGGTTAAATGCCGTACCTCTGCCACAGCGCATTGGCAAAGAGCTGAAAAATTGCATAGTGTGCTCGCCACACTTTCTTCCAGAGGATTACGAGTTCAAAGCAGACTTACTGAAGTCGTGTGGAGTGCCCTTCAAAGCAATGCTTTCCCGTAGCGCTGTTCCGTCGGTCTTGCCTGCATTCTCTGAAGCGCAAGAAGAACTGCAGGTCGAAGACCAGGCGGTGAGTGTTGCATTTGGTTTTCACAAAGGATAAGCTACAAATGCGTGAATATGTGCAGCCATGACATACAGTTGCCGTCGTAGTAGTACGCAATGACGCTGGCAGCGCGAGCCCTCAGCAGCATGTCACGTTCATCAGTGCTTAAATCGCTGAAGTCGAGCCCAGCATCACGAGCCAATGTGTCATTGTCAGGGTCATACATTGCAACGAGCGTCGAAGTTGGCGTCGTAAAATAAAGAACCAGCTTATATGTCGCGTGCTTTCCCTTCTGCTAGCCACTATAGTTCCGCTTTCGCCCTGCTGTTGGCTCTTTCTTGGCTCTGTTTCTGGCCGTGCGTTTGCGTTTTGCGCAGAAAAGCCGTAGCGCTGTCTGCGGGCGCTGTTTTACTCACCGACAGCGCAATGTCACTATGAAACCATGACGTCACCTCTCCTCAATCTGAGGGCGGGCGACTTGAACTGCGCTAGAGGTACGCGGCGCTTCAGAACGTGTTTTCTCTTATTTTAAATAAGTTCCTCCTTCGCATGAAACAAGTGTTTCTAGTTTTCTGGGATTGTATTTCAACAGTCCACATTGACTTATTATTAACCTTTAGTGTCCCTTTAATACTGTTAAAGAACACGCTTATATACAAGCAGATGTGGCGGGGGGGGGGGGGATATAGAAAGATATGACAAGGTGACATGTGATGGTGCTTTGGGCCGCAAAAACATTGTTCACTTGCACCGGTTTGCCCTGGCAAACACGACCTCAGCTTCGATAAGCACGATGGAGGGAGTGATTACACACTTCACTTTTTCTTTTGCTATTGCTTGCAAGTACCCGAAAAGAAAAAGAAGGCTCATGGCACTGCAGCAAACAATAATTTTTTTTAGCTACCTCCTGCCGCCCGATTCTTGGCCCCTTAGTGGGTGCAATCCACGACAGAGGTTCATTATCATCATCACTCGTACCGTGTTGGAGCTCTACGTCGGTGCGGTGCCGACTGTAACTACACTTCAAAACAGAAAGCAGCCAGGGCTTCATCCGCGGACTGCACTGTGAACCATGTAGTTGCTGCCTTGCATTGATGGCTAGGAAATTTATCGATAAACCACTGTGTTACGTATTTGGGTGACACTTGAAAAATATCTTGTAGCTGACCAAGTCTTCTTGCAAGTGTCGGCCCTCACTTGCTGGTGGCGGCAGCACATGCCTGACTCTTGTTTAGGGCATCAGCTTCAGCTAACAACATCAGCTTTGACACTGATTGCATATTCTTGGATTTCGCTAAAGCTTTTGATGGGGTGGCGCATGACTTACTTTTTATTAAATTAAGCAAACTTAACTTAGACACCAAGGTATTCCGCTGAATTAAAGATTTTATTTCTTACCGCACCCAATTTGTGACTGCTAACAACTGTTCATCTACTTTTTTGCCTGTCTCATCCGGCGTCCCACAAGGATTAGTGTTGGGACCCTTACTATTTCTCATTTAGATTAACGACCTCCCTGACTGCATCACGTTTCCCTCAATAAAACTATTTGCCGACGATTGCATTCTCTATAAAAAACTCGCCCAACCCTCTGATCAACATGAACTTCAAGAAGATCTTAACCTCATGTCCTCATGGGCCAATAAATGGATGATGCGGCTCAACATCAAGAAGTGTAAAAGCGTGCGAATAACTCGACTGGGCCACACTATAAGCAGTGAGTATTTTCTTGGTGGCATCCGACTCGTACAAGTACCTCGGCATCCACATCAGTTCTATCTTTCTTGGCGCATACATGTTAACTATGTTACTAACAACACAAACCGCATGCTGGGGTACTTGCGTCGAAATTTTTCCTGAGCACCATCGTCTGTAAAACTGCATCTATATAAAACTCTTGCCCTAAATCAGATTACGCGTGTGCTATCTGGGACCCCAAAAACACCACACTTTCAGAAATTATTGAATCCACCCGGAATCGCGCAGCACATTTCATTCTATCAAATTACTCGGCATGCCAGCGTATCATCAATGAAAGCAATGCTTGCCTTACCTGAACTATCTTTGTGCCATAAATGCTCTCGCATTTCATTGTTCCACAAAATCTATCATTATAATCCGATTTTAAAAGAAATTCTTTTTTCTGCTCCCGTCTACATGTCATTGCGTTTGCGTTCAGATCATAACTATAACGTTAATGTGCCACCTTGTCGGACTAATTCCTACAGCGAATCTTTCATTCCAAAGACTAGCAAAGAATGAAACCACCTTCCTGCTTACATTGCTGCCATCACAGACATCAACAGCTTCAAAACTGCCATTCACGAAACCTTTTAACTTGTTTTTCTTTACTTGTTATAAATGTATTTTTCTCTTTTACTGTGCAAATATCTTTATTCACCACTCCTTCCTGTAGTGCCCTCGGGCCTCGGAAGTATGCTAATTAAATAAATAAGGCGCGGTGACACTGGGTCGATACTGACAGGATTGGGGCTCAATCCCATTGCTCGTGATCCGTTGTCAAGATTGGAGTCCAGCATGAATTCGAAGGTAGCTGGCCCATGCTGTCGTCCAACTTATCCATGCTGAGGATGTTGATGAAGGGAAGGACTGCTTCTCATCGGGAACGAGGAATATGGGTTTATTTACAGTATTTACATGCAGTTCATTAGTATAGCATGACTGCGAGAGAAAGTACGTCAATCTGACATGACTGCTTGCGAGAGTGTCTCAGTCTAACATGACTGCTTAAGAAAGTGTGTCAAGCATCCGCACAACAGCGGCTTATAAGCACTCGGGCCCCCCTTGATTCCAAGGGGACGGAAAATGTTCGTCCAGTCATTGTAAACAAGCCGCCTCTCCCCGGGACGGGTTACACACGCACACACACACGCACAGGTGCAATGGTCCGGAGCCGACGTCAAGGGGCTTCGTAGAACTCGGAGCCCTCCTGGGTAGCGTGCCCGGGCAGCATATTGTCTTGCGTCTTGGTCGGCGTGTGGGAAGGAACCTGAGACGACGTTCCCGCGGCAACTCCCCCACTCAGCAGAACAGGGCGACGTTGTCGTGTTGTGCACAAAGCCTGCTTCGTCGAACACCTTCAGTCACTACGGCGACGAGGCTAGAGCGTAACGGTGGCGATTTCAGCACAAAGCCTGCTTCGTCGAACGCATCCTAGATGAAGCGACAGAGAGTGGAGGATGCGCGTATTGCTCCTGACACAAAGTCGACTTAGTCACGCCGTGGCTAGAGGTTGGCGGTGAAATTCCAAGATGAGGTTGCCACCGCTGGCGTAAATGGCTGGCAAACTTGCACTGCAGCTGGCCGTTCTTAACAATACGTGAAATCGACAAGACGCTGACCATCGGCCGACTATTCATCACTGTGTCACGGAGACCATTTGATCTTCATAGGCCGACGACGCAACCGACTGGTGCGAGATGTCATATAGCGCGACAGGCTTTCTTTTTGACGGCACCGATGAAATCAGCATGCCCACCATGGTCGCTCGACCGAAGCTCGCGTGATTGGCCGTCGAACCAGCAATGGGATAGCCGCAGCGCCTTCACTTGTATATTGGCGGTGAGGACTTACGGAGTCGCCATCTGTCGGAAGCGCTTCGCTTGCGTAGTATGAATGGTAATGCGGCATGTTCCTCATAAGTTTGGCTGTTGGCGCTCAGTAAGAACACGGAGTCCTCCCGGACATTTTATTAAGTACTCTCGAAATGACAGAAGCATTTTACTGTCAAAATAATAATCTTGGGGAAACAGACAGCACAGAATAGTTTACAGACACTCGACAGGTTTAGCTTGTCCGGTATTCAGGTAAATGCAGGTGGTTGGAGTGGAGGCATAAACGGGAGCAGCCTACATGGTGCAGCCATCTGGTGGCGCAGAGCTCAAGCAGACAAAACAGCTAATAATGCCTGTGGGAGATGTGGGGTTCTCCTCCCGTGCTCTTGGGGCAAAGGAACGACAACACAGTAGTGCAAACAATCACAAGCGCATTTATTGCACCTTTCATAGATCAATGCCTGCTAGCCGAGTTGCTATCCACAAAACATGCCGATGGGCGCGCGACAAATCTAGAAGTCCGACTCACCGCGTCCTCGCGAGCGAATATGTTCGCCCCATGCTGGATCCCAACGCCTGGTCGTTCGCGTGTATAGTCACGCGAATCGTGGCACGTTCGAAGGCGGCCAGGCGAGACGGTCTCGCCGAAGCATCGGTCGGCGCCCGCGCGGGATACGTCCCCGCCGTGCGCCGACCCGCCGGGAAAGAGGGTCGCTGCACGCGCGGCACGCCCGTCCTGCTTGCTGTCTCGAACCCAAGAGAGAGCGCCTTGTCTCTCCCGCACCCGAGTAATCCCGCAGCAGCGCAACACTAGCGCCATCTCTCGCACTGTGCCTGTACCACTCGGACCACCGCATGCGCGGCGAAGCCGCACTACAGGAGACGTGCTATGCGGGAAAAACATCAGGGGAGGCGCGAGGGTCGCGCATCCCCACATGCCTTAACCAAGTGTATTCTACATTGCTGCTGGTGTAACTTTTTGGCACTGGCGTAATCGTGTTGCTGCCAAAAATTTACAGCTGCAGCAAAGTAAAATACACTTGATTACTGCAACTATTAGCTATTTTTGTCTGTTATTATTGTCTATTAGAGACGTTTAGCGTATCTGCTATTGGCGAACGGGGGCGGATTGCCAGATGTACGGGGGCGTAAATGCGAGCGGCTGGAGCAGTGCAGCCGCCTGATGGCATAGAGTTCAACCAGACAAACACAGCTAAAATTGCAGTAGCACACCATATCCTGCTCACTGCTGGTGCAAATTTTAGGGACCGGCGTAATTGTGAACACAATTTTGCCGCTGTCGAAAATATACACCAGCAGCTAAGCAGAATATAGTAATTGGCTTTGTGTTTGTGTGGTTAAGCTTTGCACAACCAGCTGGCGCCACCAATCTGGCTGCTCATGTTTACGCCACCTATTGCATGCATAACAGCAGCGTCAAAAAATACCCATAAAAAAGAAGGGAACACTGACAATCGCTGCTGTTATGCCTGCAGTAAGTGACTAACTCGCCCAAGAACTCACTTTACGTCACTGCTCATCCGGCAAACTGCCTGCACTTGCCGGAATGCTGGACGCACTAAAATTTTCTATTATCTCTTTTATCGAATACGTACAGTGAACGCCCACTGTGCGCAGTTGCCACGATAGAGTCGCCCCGAATCGGCCTGTTGTGTGAAAAGCGGGCAGTCGCTGAGAGCAAGCTATGTGAAATATATTTTTGTAGTGGGCTGATCTTTAACCTAATAAAGCATAACGGAATGAAGCCTCAATGCAGCGATTGCTTGCGTTAGCAGTGACCGAACGCGCGTCTACATGCATGTCCCCACACAATGCTTCACTTTCGTGGTGAGCGCGTTTTCGCACTGTGCCGTGAGCTTCAGGCCGCAGCATGTGAGCATTTGACAGTTCACAAGTAACCTTTGATGCATGGGAGCTATCAGAGCTGTTGAAAAATAATTTTGTTATAACTAGGGATGCTGTTTTTGCTTGTGTTCCCTGGAATTGTATTGCGAGCATGGCGGTAGCAGGGCCGTCAATTGCTTCCATGCGCGAAATGCTCGAACCATGTATGGCTGATTGAACACGGCACTACTGTAGCTTAAATGAGGCATAGCATTCTTTACTTCCTAGCACAAAGGCCGGCAGCGTTCCCGGGAAACTAAGGGGCCAGTTTCCCCATTTCTTCCTTCTCATTAGCTGTAGTATAAGTGCTGTTCAAAGCTGTAAAAAGGCCGGAGACACTTGGGAGCAGTAAAGGTCTGCTTTGCGCGAGGCCGCCTGCTTTTCACGAACCGCCTGCATGCGGTGCGGCGGTGGGCGGTTTGAGCGTAAATCGGCCCTTAGTTGTCTATTTAACTGCTGCTCCTCAATCTCTAACCACTTTTTGTTTCTTCTGCCCCCGTGCATACTTATGTAGCCTATTGCACGATGGTACTTTTTCTGTTTTGATGGTGATGCTAGTCTGAGGTTCCACCTTCTTCATTACTACCTACCCTGGCCTGCCGAGTTCCCGTGGGTCCCCCTGATGAATGGATGTTATGAGCGTCCCTTCTAGAACGGGCCGGTGGGTTGCGCCACCAAGCTCTTGCTATTATACTGCCTAATGTCCTACCTAGGTTAAACAATTAAAAAGGAAAAAAGAACACTATGAACTACCACAACCAAATTTTCTGATCCCCTATTGCGAGCTGTGCTTTTGTATGTCTTGAGTTTTTTGCCATTTCCCTACTCTTCCACCAATCCTCCAATCGCCTCTTACTAATGCCTATTACGGGCATGTTTATTTTTCCACTGCTCCCGCTGAACCCAAGGGCTTCAAGGAGGCCAGTGGTGCCTAAATTGACTGCTGGGTAGTCGTCTTCACATTCTAATAAAACATGCTCCATAGTTTCCCTAGCTTTACCGCAGCAAGCACATGCTTCTTCATTCTTCTTATCTCTTGCTTTATAGGTGCGTGTTCTAAGGCATCCCGATCTCGCTTAGAAAAGTAATGAGTTTGCCTTTGAGTTATCACAAATGGTTTCTTTCCTGATTTCGTTTTTTCCACTTTAGTTACCAATGGCCGGTTTCTTTTCCATTGCCGCCACCCATGAGATTATTTCAGCCTCTGACTTTCCGCTTGACCTTCTTTGTTGCTGTGTTGCCCACCCTACAGGCCGCATACTTGCTGGTAAGCTTCCTAGTTCTTTTCCACCACTGTAAATAAATATTTATCCTCTCCCAGCCCATTTACTTTCTTCCGTATTCCTCAGTCGTTCTTCATACTCAATTTTACTGCAAGCTTCCCTCACTTGAAAACTAGTCTAGCCCTTATCACCCTGCACAGCTTCATTTGTAGTCTTCCTGTGGTGCCCAAAGCACCTTTGGTTCTTGCCGAGTCCTGATTGTACCCCTGATTTGAAGCAAACAGCTGCATTTCCAAAAGTAAGTCCTGAAACTATTACACCTTTCCACATACCTCGGAGGACCTCGTACCTATTGTATCCCCATAGCGCTCTGTGCTTCATCATGGCTTCCCCTTCACTGTTATTGTTTTTTCCTCTGTTTCCATATATCTATTGCCTTAGTTTATCCATATACCAAGGTATATATAATCTGTTACCCGAGGTATTTCCTGGCCCTGTATCTCCACTGTCTGTTCACGGTTTTCATTGAATACCATAACACCTGATTTTCTAACACTAAATTTCAAACCTAAATTGTTGCCTTCCTGTCCACAGATGTTAGCCAGATGTTGCAAATCACTTTGCTTGTTAGCTACTAACACAATGTCATCCGCATAAAATAAACCTGGGAGCTGCTGCTCTACTTCTGTACCCGCCTGTTTGTATGAGACATTAAACTCGATATTACTTCCTTCTCGCGCCCTCTTCATCCTCACCATATACATCATAAACAGCAGCGGGGATAAAGGGCATCCCTGCCTCAGTTCCTTGTTGATATGAGCTTTCTCCTCGCTCCTCATCCCTTCCCATTCAACGCAAACGGTATTTTCTAGGTAAATCTCTCAAAAGCTGTAGACAATCGTCACTTAAGCCTTCCCCTTCCAGAATATCTCACAAAATGTTGCGGTCTACGTTGTCATAGGCTCCTGTAATGTCTAAAAAGGCCACATATAACGGTCTGCTTTCTACTTTTGATATTTCAATACAATGAGTAAGAACAAATAAGTTATCATCTAAACGCCTACCTATTCTGAAGCCATTCTGAAGTTCTCCCAAAATGCCATTATTAACTGCCCTTGCTTGAAGCTTTAATTTGATTGCCTGCATTGCTACCCTGTATATTACCGATGTAATGGTCAACGGTCTATACGAGTGAATTCTATCCTTCTCCCCCTTACCTTTATATATTAAATTCATTCTACTTTGTCGCCAACTGTTTTTTCCACTGCTTTCACCAGAGCTTCCTTACTTTTTGGTCCTAGTTCATTAATCAGCCTAATGGGAACCTCGTCTAGCCCTATGGCTGTGTGTTTAGAAATCTTTTTTTTTTCGCTTTCTTCCAGTTGAAGTTTGTCAGCACCAGCTCCTTTTCCACTTGGGTCTCTTTCATGCTCTTTTTTTTTCTTCAAATACAACCTCGTCATTGGCTTGGAAAAATTCAGCGGTTATTTTTCTGATGTCATTTATTGCTGCTTCTCCTTCCAGTCTGTTTTCATCTTCGTCTAGGATATGTTGTTGTATTGTTGTTGACTTCCTGCCTAATATATTTATGTGGTTCCAAAATATTCTAGGTGCGGCCTTCTTTTTCTCACGTATTTTTGACAACCAACGTTCACTTGCACCTTTTCATTTTGCTCCATCAGTATTTGAACCATAGACTTTTTCTCCCGGTATATTTCCCATTTACTGGTTACTTCATCCTGCGGCAACTGCACTTTCTTTGCCTGCTTGTGCTCTCGAGATGCTTTCTGTCGTTCGGCAATTGCTTCTCATTATCTCCCTGTTCCACCAGCTTTTCGGTTTCTTTCTTCCTTTTCAACGAACATGTTGTTTCCCTTTCCGTATTTCTGTCGTTGTTACACTTAGCTCACCATATTCCCACTCTTGGCCATTTGCCAAGTTCTTCCTCGACTCTAGTGACTATATTTGCGATTTGTTCAGCTTTCAAATTTGGACTGGCCATTTTGCGCTCCTTGCTCTCTTTCCCAACTACATATCCCGTTTTCAAAATGATGCGTTTATGGTCACTCCCTATGCCGCTATCCCTTCCTCATCAATGACCATTTCTCTCAACTTATCGTGAATTCTTTCTGTCATCAGACAGTAATCAATGGTCGATTGCCAGTTTCCCACTTCCCACGTGATCTACCCTTCACACTTAGGCCCTGTGTTCACGATAATGAGGTTATGTTGCTCACAAATGTCTAGCATTGACTTCCCGTTGTTGTCGGTATAGCCATCTAAATCCTGTATGGGGGCATTCATGTCACCTAATTTCATTTCATTTATTGTACCTTCAAGGCCCGAAGGCGTTACAGAAGAGAGTGGAACAAAATACAGAGCATGTGCAGATAACAGGGAATAATAATAATAATAATAATAATAATAATAATAATAATAATAATAATAATAATAATAATAATAATAATCAGCCTGGTTACACCCACTGCAGGGCAAAGGCCTCTCCCATATTTCTCCAACTACCCCGGTCATGTACTAATTGTGGCCATGTTGTCCCTGCAAACTTCTTAATCTCATCCGCCCACCTAACTTTCTGCCACCCTCTGCTACGCTTCCCTTCCCTTGGAATCCATTCTGTAACTCTTAATGACCGTCGGTTATCTTGCCTCCTCATTACGTGTCCTGCCCATGCTCATTTCTTTTTCTTGATTTCAACTAAGATATCATTAACTCGCGTTTGTTCCCTCACCCAATCTGCCCTTTTCTTATCCCTTAACGTTACACCTATCATTCTTCTTTCCATAGATCGTTGCGTCGTCCTCAATTTAAGTAGAACCCTTTTCGTAAGCCTCCAGGTTTCTGCCCCGTACGTGAGTACTGGTAAGACACAGCTGTTGTGAAGTTTTTATATAATATATAATAATAATATAATAATAACAAAAATGAGAAAGTGCGGATTAACAAAAGTATTCTTCAATAGTAGTTCTAAAAGCAGATGTATCGGTTATGTTAACAATTGAGGCCGGCAGATGATTCCATTCATTGGTAGTTTGTGGGGTTCTCCTCCCGTGCTCATGGGACAAAGGAATGACAACACAGTAGTGCAAACAATCACAAGGGCATTTATTGCACCTTTCATAGATCAATGCCTGCTAGCCGAGTTGCTATCCACAAAACATGCCGATGGGCGCACGACAAATCTAAAAGTCCGACTCACCGCGACCGTACAGCGAGCGAATAAGTTCGCCCTGTGCTGGATCCCAACGCCTGGTCGTTCGCGCGTACTGTGACGCAAACGGTGGCGCATTCTAAGGCGGCCACGCGAGACGGTCTCGCCGATGCATGGGCTGGCGCACGCGCGGCATGGCACGTCTGTCCCGCTTGCTGTCCCGTCCCAAAGAGCAAGCGCCTTGTCTCTCGGCGCTCGAGTAACGCTGCCTGTCGGCGGCGTTAGCAGCGCAGCACTCGCGCCATCTCTCGTACTGCGCCTCAACCACTCCGACCACCGCGGGCGCCAGGCCACGCGAGCCGTGCGGGAAAACCAACATATCAGGGGATGTGTGAGAGTCGCGCATCCCCACAAGCTTTAGGAATAAATGAATAAAAAAATAGGTTCATGCGACAGTGTGGAACGCTCAATTTATGCCGATAGTCAGTACGAGATTATATATATATGCAGGTTCGGACAAAAGTTCAAAGATATGGGGTTTTACGTGCCAAAACCACTTTCTGATTATGAGGCACGCCGTAGTGGAGGACTCCGGAAATTTCGACCACCTGGGGTTCTTTAACGTGCACCTAAGTCTAAGCACACGCGCGTTTTCCCATTTCGCCCCCATCGAAATGCGGCCGCCGTAACCGGGATTCAATCCCGCGACCTCATGCTCAGCAGCCTAACACCATAGCCACTGAGCAACCATGGCGGGTGGACAAAAGTTAACTTTTTAATTCAGGATTGTAATAATAAATTTTGTGCAGCAGTGATGAGCGTGCTAACTTCCTGCGGGATGAGAGGAGAGGGAGGTTTAAAGTAGCCTTCATAGATGTTACGCTTGATGTCCGAGAACAGTTAGTAAGAATGAAACGCACGCTACGATTTTGTATAGATTCTATTGCATTTGTTAAGTAATCCAAGCCAGGGTCCCATACAGAAGAGGCATATTCAAGCTCGGGACGTATTAGTGTTTTGTATAGAAGTAGCTTTAAGTTAGCGGGTGCCATAGAGAAATTACGACGGAGGTAACCAAGCATACGGTTAACATTATTACTGATGTGGTTTATGTGTGTTTGCCAGGAAAAATTAGATGTTATGTGGACACCTAAGTATTTATAGGAACTGACTTCTTCGAGTACAGAGTTCTTCAAGTGATAGTTGGATAGGTTAGACGAAGCAGTATTGCGGGAAATCCTCATTAGTTCGCACTTTTGGCTGTTAAGTCGCATTTTCCAAGTGTCGCACCAGTTAGTTACCTTGTCTAGATCAGATTGTAGTTTTAGAGTGTCAGAATTTGATGATATTACTCTGTAAATGACGCAATCGTCTGCAAATAACCTTATGGAGGACGCTACACAGTTAGGCAAATCATTAATATAAATGAAAAAAGACAAGGGTCCGAGAACGGAACCTTGCGGCACCCCGGAACTGACAGGACAACGTGAAGAGTCAAAATTGTTAGCTGAGACAAATTGTGTTCTATTGGATAAAAAGTGTTCAATCCATGAGATAATGTTACGGTCAATGTTAAGTGTATTTAATTTTAGACAAAGTAATTGGTGAGAGACGAGATCAAATGCTTTAGAAAAGTCTAAGAAGATGGTGTCAATGTGAAATCCATTATCCAACGCGGCACAGATGTCACGTGTAAATGAAATAAGTTGAGTATCACAGGAAAACGATTTGCGGAACCCATGCTGATGAGATGAAAAAAATGAATTTGTTTTTAAGAAGTTGATGATACTAGAGTATATTATATGCTCTAGAATTTTGCATGGCACACTTGTTAGAGAAATTGGCCTGTAATTTAAAGGTGAATGCACGTCGCCAGACTTAAATAATGGAACCACCTTGTTGACTTTAAAGTCCTTTGGTAATGAGCACGACAGAATAGATTGCGAAAAAATGTTGCATAAAATAATGGATGAGTACACTTCGGTATTTTTCAAAAATTTAGAGTTAATATTGTCTATTCCTGACGATAACGAAATCTTTAACTTACGAATCAAGTTCACGACACCATCGTAATCAATTGACAAGGGTTCCATCTGAGGAAAATTCATCTTAACAACTTCAGGTAGAGAGGCACAGGGCAACACGTTATTCAAAAATGATTTAGAAAACACTGAATGTTGTAGAATGTTGTTCTGTGTCTGAGTACAGAACAACATTCTTCTTGTGGAACAACAGCACCATCTACATCAGTTAATGATATTGTGTTACCTTCGGAACCCTTGACAGTTTTCCAATATTGTTTTGTATTTTCAGTCAGCAGAGATGGAAGTGTATTGTAAAAGAAAACGCGTTTAGCTTCTTTGACTGCGTTTTTAAACAGTGAAGCAACCTGCTGATACGCACGCCAGCTATCAATTGTGTTCCGTTTTTTAGTTTGGCGAAACAGCCGCTTCTTACTGTTCAAGATACGTTTTAGGGATGCATTAAACCACGCTGCTTGATGGTTACACCGGACAACTCGGAGGGGGGTGTATTTTTCTACTAATTCATTAACTTTATTTTTAAAGAGCAACCAGTTCTGTTCAACGCTCCGAGTGTAAAAGTCTGGCATATATTCTTCTACAAAAGCTTCAAGTTGTGTGTTCATTGATGCGTAATCGGCTTTACTGTAGTCTCGAATGTATTTTTGTTTGCTATTGGGACGGTGGATGTTTTCCTTAAGCTGGAAATGAATAAAACAATGATCGCTAAGCCCTGGTAAAATACTTAAAGAATTGACCAGATCCGGAGCGGTAGTCAAAACTAAGTCAAGGATGTTAGCACTGGTTGCTGTAGTTCGAGTTGGTTGAGTAATCAGCTGAGTAAGATGGAAATCATAACACAAATCGAGAAATGCCTTGCTATCACTCGATGAGTCGGATAGTTGGCACAGGATAGGACCAGATTATGTTGGGGTAACTGAAATCCCCCATTAGGAAAATGGGTGAGTGTGGAAACCTTGTTACAATGGTAATAAGCAGGTCATGAAGTTCAGCGCAAAACGTAGAGGAAGCGCTCGTTGGACTATAACATGCGCAAAAAATAACATCGCGGTGGTTTATTCTAATTCCTACGCCAACTGCTTCTAAACCGGAAGAAAGAGGAATGTGAAACGAATTGAGCCTGTCGGCCACTGCGATGAGCACGCCGCCACCTAATCTAGTACCACGGTCACACTGATAGATACAATATTGTTGTTGGCATTCGAATACTTCTTTGTACGATATTTTTGATGATAGCCAGGTCTCTGTCAAAGTGACAATGTCGGCAGTGCATGTATCGATTAAGGAAGATATGTCATCACGTTTATTTACAACACGAATGTTACACGAATGTTAGAAAAGAGCAGATTAATATCAGGTGCAAGGCAGTGTGTGTTCGAGTTTAGCTATGCCGGAGGTGTGTCATGCGCAGAATATCGAACAGCGGCTTGAGAAGGATGCAAGGATGATTCATGAGCCTCGATTCCGGACTTGATCTCACAGGCACTGTTAGTAGATGGGTGGTACATATAAGCCTTCTTTTTGATTATCAATTTATTGTGGTGTACTGAAAATTGTTTACCGCTAGCTTTTCCAAACTCGATTAGTTTTTTGCAGGTTGTGCGGGTGGAAATGCAAAAATCTTCACTTACAGTGATACCTGTCGTTCTCATTTGGGATTTTGAGGAAAATATTTCGCTTTTTGTTTTGAAACTAGTGAACTTAGATATTATTGGACGGCATTTACTTGGCGAAAACTTTCCCAGTCTGTGGGCACAAGATATGGCCTCATTCGACAGTTCCATGTTGAGCGCTGAAGAAATTATGTCCCGCACTTTTTTTTCAGAAGCAGCCCACGTTTCTGTCCGGTCATCAGCGACGCCATAAAATATCAAGTTATTGCACCTTGACCGATCTTCGAATTCATCTAAACGATTGTAAATGCAGGCCGTTTCCCTACCCACAGCCTCAGTCACTGCTCGGGCAACTTCCACCTCGGCACAGTTTTCAGATGCTTCTAATTTTTCTTCAACAGCTGTCAACCTGTCATTTAAATCTTTCATTTGCTTTTCCAGATTCATCTGAGTTTCCTTTACTGTATAAAGTTCTGAGAGCACCTCTGCATGATTTTTGTCTATTTTAGCATTAAGTGTCTTCATCAAAGAAAGAAGTTCGTTAGAAGTTTTGCTAGGGTCCTCCTTCGGAGGCCCGGGATTCATTTCGACATCACCCCCCAAAAGCAAAAGTTTCATGACATAAGCACAGTCACGAACAATGCTAAACAAGGTGTTTGGGTATGGAAAGAGCAGCAAGCTAGTATTGCTAGAGCGTTTACAGTGCAAAGGAGGGCCAGGACTGACCTGCATCGAGAAGCAAAGATAGATTTGGAACGCCCGCATCGTAGCCGCTCTTTCCTGCCCACTGAAGACGAACGATGAGAGCTCGGTCTCTAAAGGCAGTTGATCCGATGATGTCAGGGACGATGGCGATGCCGGATCCACGTGAAAAGAGGTGACGGTCCAAGAGTTGTCCTTCGATGTGGCCGGGCAACATTGTTCTGGCTGCAGCACTGGTCAATAGTACGATTTCAGCACCATTCCCGAAACCCTTAATATGAGCACTTAAGCATTCCACTAACTTTATATTCTACTCTGTGCCATTATTTCCGGTCCACAAATACGTAATGCCCAGCCCAGTTTTTTTCCCACTCATTGTACCTGATTACCAAAGAGGCTCTTGACATTTTGAATTTACTCTTTCCCATTTGGCTCCCTGATGGATGAGCATTCCGACTCCCCTTCCCTTTCTTTCCGACTTAGTTCTGTTGCACCCTTCCTGAACAAAAGTCTCAATAACTGTCGGCTCTTCCGAGTCTATAAGGTGCATTTCTGTAACTGCATACACCCCTATTTGTTCTCTATTTAACTGCTCCTCAATCTCTGCCCACTTTTCCCTTCTTCCCTTCCCTTCTATTGCATGGCGAGCTCTCTTTCCTGCTTTCCTCCTTTTTCTGTTATCGACGGCGATGCTCTTCTAAGGTTCCCCTAGGGGACCTTCTTCATTACTATAGTCGGATACGAATTTAGAAAAAAGGGGAGGCCCCGCCCAGATGACCAAAGCGCGACGTCCGATTGTCTCCGCGACTAAAATAATCCCTCTAAAAAAATTGTGCTTCTGAAACGCGCAATTCTCGGTGTAAATAAAGACTCTTGTATTTTGGTGACTGGTTTAGTAGAGCTCTCATGTCCTACAGCACATGACGGATCGCGACAGAAAAATAACCCCGTGCCTTTCACAGCGCTGCCCGTCGTCTGCTCTTTAGCTTCATTGCAAGTGACGAAAGTAGAAAGCGCAGCTCTGCATGGCTTTTGCGCTTGTTTATATGTACATGGCACATTTACTACTCCAGTTCCGAGCTTCAAATGAATCAGTTGATATTGAACAAGTACTTATGTAAAACAATGCATTTATCACAAACAAACTCAAGATGCTTGGTGTCAGCAAAAGCACAGTGTTCAAGGTGAGGAGGGAGGTCAAAGTTTCGCATATTTTGGGTGGCAAACTCAACGCCCTCGCAAAAGCAATCACGAAATGCAGAGAAAAGAAGACGCAGCACGAAGTATGATACGTGCACGCCGAGGTCGTGTGCACGATTTCATTGACCGCAACGAGATACCGATGGTCGTGAAGATCACTAACGAGTTCTCGAAGCTTATATGGTGTTATGTTTGTGCCCTGGGATTTGCCTGACGGAAGGCCAGTGCTATCGTGTGTCGACCATGGAGGCAGCATTCATCCCCGCATGGTGCCTGCTTCGGGCACCCGACTATGTGCACAGCTCGGGTTCCCTCGTGGCTGCACGGCGTCCACAAGTGAAGCGGCCACCGGATCACGGACTGCTATTCGGCACTTTCCTGTGCCGGCAGCAATGCAACCCCCTTGCGCCCCCCCCCCTATCCGGCGGCGCCCGCACCACGAACGACTCCTGCTGTGTCTGGGTCGGTTTCCAAAGGAGGGCTGTGTTTCGACCCCCGTGCCTTGCACCATTCTGACTGACCGCCAGATCGGCCCGACGCCGCAGTGCGGTTAGAGAAAGCGCCGGCCACCGAGAGCGGCATTATATAGGACCACGGAGGCTGCCCGGCCACTCTCTCTCTCGACCTTGTTTGGTCCTTAGGGACTGTCTGGGGAATCTGGGGACTGAGGGGTGTTATTTAAGCAGCTTGCAGCTGCTCTGTTGGTCTCTCCTGATAACGACAACATGTAAACATTGTATAAAGAATTCCTCCCCGAGAAAGCTCTCCTCGTCTCTGACTCAGCATGAAGTGGAGTCCAGACCTCCTGCCGGCCACACATATCTCGGCACTCGCAACAATGGATCTCCCATCACTGAAGCGGTGAACTGTGTGTCCCCTGCTTGTCGAGATCTGACTCAAGCACAAAAAGAGGAGCCACAATTCGCTGCCTATTGACCGCGATGTCATCGCTGACTGGTGGAATCGCTACCTTCTTGACGTGGAATGCTACAAGCAGAAGGCCGAAAGATCTTTCTCCTGGACGAGACATACTGGGTCGATCGTGTGGACAGACATCGTGGTGCAGAAGTGCGGACGCCTATACGCTCGAGCTAATAGCCTGTCAACGGGTCTGAAACAACCTTCAGGAAAAAGCCAGCGCATGATTGTGTTGCACATCAGCAGCGAGGATGACTTCGTCGACCACTGCTTAGATAGATTCCATGGCCAAAAAACAGGCAACTACCACAAAGAAATGGACGGCAATCGCTTCGAGGGATGGTTTAATGACGTTCTGCAGAAGTTGCCTGCTGGTAGCGTCATTGTTTTCAACAATTCACCTTATCATTCCTGGAGAGAAGAGAAATTGCCAACGACAGCTTGGAAGAAGGAAAAAATACAGGAGTAGCTCAAAAGCAGAAACATCACCTACAGCGAAAGGATGGTTAAAAAGCAGCTACTTGAGTTGGTAGCATCTGTAAAGCCACGCTTTCTGAGCTACATCGTAGACAATGCAGCTGAAAGGGCTGGTTGCATTGTACTCGGGCTGCCACCATACCACTGCGAATTTAATCCTATCGAGCTCGTGTGGGCAAAGGTGAAAAATGGAATTGCTGCAGACAACAGAGACTTCAAGCTGTCCACGGTCGGAGACGTTGTGAGGGAAAAAATAAAACACGTAACAGGAAAAGACTGGAGGAAGAACATTCGCCACGTGATGGACCTGGAGGCAAAGTTCAGGCTTGATACGTCTGGAAGTGACCGCATCTAAGCCATCATCATCCAAGTGGGTGAAGGTGACAGTGAAGAAAGCAACTCCGACTGCGAGCTGTCCGGCATTCAGCCACTCGATGAAGCATAACAGCTTCTTATTAACAAAAGAAAAGCCCTTATTAGGGCTACCAAAATTTTGCCAGTGGGTTCGCAGCAGCCAAGCATTCTCCTGTGACCTCTCAAATAAATAAGCAGTTCATTTGGTGACATATTTCTTTTAATGGAAGCCCAATTCTGAAAAAGCAACGTCCTGCACAGATCGTGCTCAATATAAGAATTGGCATGTAAACGTGCTGAAAGCTGAATGCAAATACAGTTATTAACCCTGAATAACTATGTGGGGCCCAAAATGCTCACTCGGGAAGCCATTGTCCAGCTTCACCCAAAAAAGAAGTAGTCAACGTGAAAGTGACAGCCACTCTTGGCAGCCTGCACGCCAAAGCACATTGTGCTTTGCGTGCAGTTGTGCTGCCCCTATTATTTTTTCCAGCCCGTTGAGATGAATAATGCCAATGTCAGAAGGCCCAAAATACTCCATTGGGCAGCCACCTACGAGCATGACGGGCCCTCTGATGAAATAACAGTCGTCGGGACACGCTTGAAAGGCACCTTTAGCATCTGTACTCCAAAGCACAGCCATGCCGTAGCCATTGTAGGTGAAACAGCAGTAGTGAATGCGAAATTGACCGCCACTTTTAGCAGTTCGCATGCAAAAGCTCATTCATGTGATTGCATTCATTTTGGTTACCTGGCCCAGGCAAGTAATGTGAATAAGAGGACAATTATCAAACATCATTAGCTTAGTGAGGCCCAAAACACTCATTCGGGTAACTATTAATAACAGTAGTCGAGGGCACGCTTCAAAGGTACCATTAGCAGTCTGCACGTCAAAGCGCAGTCAAAGCGTTGCCACTATTGGTGAAATGGCAGCAATCAACGCGAAAATGACAGCCACTGTTGGCAGCTTGCATGCAAACACACATTCATGTGGTGGCATTGTTTATTTTGGTTACCTGGCCCAGGCAAGTAATGCGAATAAGAGAACAATTATTAAACATCATTAGCGTAGCGATGCCCAAAATACTCATTCCGGTAACTATTAATAGCAGTAGTCGAGGGCACGCTTGAAAGGCACCAATTGCAGTCTGCACATCAAATCACAGTCATGCAGCAGCCATTGTTGTATTTGTTTATCTGACCGGGCAAGTAACACCAATGTAAGCACAATTATTCACTCTGAATAGCTCTGCTAGCATTGTTAGTACTAAAAAATGCTGAGTGAAGTTGAACGTGTTTTATTTCGGCAATTATTTAATTCACAAGCCATCGGCATAGCGATGGACGGCCAGGTTCAGACAATGACATTTGTGAAGTAATAAATGGTGAAAGTTGCAAAAGCTCTCAGTGCACTGCTTTGCTGGGCTCCATTCATTGAAAAATATCTGCAACGGCGAAAGCGTCAGTCAGGAAATGACACCCCACTGCACAATGTTATTTGTGTTGAACATTTTTACCATCATAGGTGATGGGCAGCAAAACCGTCTGTTTACTAAGACTGAATGCATGAAAAATGCAACAGCATAACAAGGTGTTGTTTCGCAATATGCAACCTTTTATGTGCACTTCTGGTGAGCTGCCACATGTACTGATGCATAAGCATGAACAGAGGTAAGAGGCAAAGTTGCTGTGCAACCCACATGACGCTTTTAAGAAAATGTATCTCAAAACCTTTGTTTTCATAAGTGATCAAAATTTGTCTTGAGCAAGTTGGTTAATCACATTGCAGCAACAACACAAAAAGCAAGAACAGAAAACACAGCGAGTAGGCAGATTGAGAAGATGAGGTAGACCACTGAGAAAGGTTCTAATGAGATGGAAGAGGCCAGCCCTGCAGTGTACAGGAGTTAATGCTTTGAATGAGATTCGTCAATGAAAATGTGTAAAGACTTTGCTGAAAGAAAACTAGCAAAAACAAATGTTAATATAAAATAAAAGGACAAATAACGGTAAGCGCAAACACGCATGGAAGCAGGCACACAAACGCGAAAACTAAGAAAAACTCAAATGTAAAGAAATGTGGAAATAAAAAAATGACAAATGCAAGAAAACATACTCACATTTACAAACAGACATGGGTAGAGGTATTATAGAAGCGGGTTCACAAGCTGCTGTGCCTACCTTCTCGTATATTTTTTCTTTAACCGTTCTCTTAACACTGTCTTGGGAATTTTTATTTGCAACATATCACGAGAATCGAAAAGCAGCGCGAAGCTACGTTTTGGGAAACCCTATCGAGCGTTGGCAACATAACTTATGCGTGACTATGCCACAGCACGCATTCTACAGCTTGCGCGCGCGGTGAGCACTGATGGAAAGCAATCAATCGATGGCGCTACACAACGCTCGAGCACCGCCGTTAGACGCTCGGCCATCTCACTGCTGACAATCGCTCACGCTAAGTTGACAGCGACAAATCTTTGCCCTGAAGGCTTCTTTTGCAAATATTTTCTGTTGAGACGCTCGTAGGTTTGTTTCATGCACGCACGCTTTTCTCATTTCTCGTGAGAATGATTTTGCTCCATCACTTCACCCCATCCGACGAGAAACGCAGCAACACAGTACACGAACACACTCGCCACTGACAGTAGGCACCAGACTTTGGCAAACTTTTCTCATCGTAACTTCACTCAGGAGCGAAATAAAAAAGATGTGCAACAAACAGGCAGGATGTGTGTTTGCAGCGGTCGCCGTGGGATACTGTTTTCAGGCAAAGCGTAGTGCAGCATCAGCGATGCTCACTGCAATGTTTCTTCGTCGGATCACGGCTTAAAATAAACACACGCGGCACAAATGCCGCATTGTAAGCTCGCAGTAACATTTCCGGCTTGATAGACAATCACAAACAGTTTGGTAATTCTCTGTGACGAGGCATTGACGTGCACAGCTGGCGCGACTTGGCCCAGTTCGAAGCGCGGGCAGCCATCTTCTCCGACGCCGGGGTCACCGGCCGTCCGGCACATGACGTCGGTCCAGAGTGCGCGCCCCTTGGTGGATGTTCATGTGCATCCGCCTCGGAGGAGTAAACGCCCTTTTTTTTTTCTAAAGTTGTACCCAATTAGAGAGAGTTTTAAAATAGGGGCCCCGAAGAAATAGCATCGAAGCCACTGCGCATGTGCCAGACGCAAACTTTGTTTGGGTTTTGCGTTGGGAACGCTATTTCACCGATATAGCGGGAGCCCAAATAGCGGCCCCAAAAGCTTTGCGTCAGCTCTAGCCTAGCACAAAACTGGGTTCGGTTCATGGTAACGCGTGAAGTTTCGGAAGCTAGAAGTGACTGCGATTATCGCTTTCTCTCAACTAGCGTGTGATAAGAAGATTGATTCATTAGACGCCGCTGATTCCGAATTACATTGTGGATTGTATGGCTCGTATGCCTAACACGGCTAAGCTTGGCTGGTGAACGCATAGTTACTATACTGACGCTAGAGGACAAGCTACCCATAGGGCCCATGCATTGAAACCGGGAACAGCAAGAGCGCCGCCATGTTGCTACGCGCCGAGGTTGCCAGCTCCTGAGACACTGTGCAAGACAAGTCTTTCCTTGGCACGAAACAAGCGTTTCGAGGTTTCTGGGATGGTATCTCAACACTCCACGTTGACTTAATATTAACCTTTAGTGTCCCTTTAATAGTTTCAATACCAGGCTTCTGTGCTTGAGTCCCTGTGTTCGAATCCTGCCGTTGGGCAATTTTAATGATGTATATTTAATTATTTATTCCGCAATATACTGTTGAAAATGACGAGTTAACAAAGTCACAATGTCGTTTGAAGCCAAAAGGACGAAGTTTAGGCAAATCCATGTACTTCCCATAATTCCCATGCTGGGACAACCGCTCCCATTGCAGCTCCCGTATACACTAGCGCCAGAGTTCCCTCTAGTAATTCTTGTAGGAAACTCTATGCAGAATAGCGCCCATGGGGTCATAGAGTAAATGCGAAAACACCCGTGTACTTAGATTTAGGTGCACGTTAAAGAACCCCAGGTGGTCAAAATTTCCGGAGTCCTCCACTACGGCGTGCCTCATAATCAGAAAGTGGGTTTGGCACGTAAAACCCCATAATTTAATATTTTTACAAAAATGGGGCGCTATTCTGGACATTCCGCCATTTTCTTCGATGCGTGACGTAGTCGCGACTCAAACAATATGGCGCTGGTGGCCCCGTTTTGCTTACGTAACGTGACGCCAACTTGACGTTTTGCCTAAGAAACTGAAATGAAGGCACTGAATGTAGCGTTATCGGTAACGCAAAATAGTTTTCCTCCGCAGTAAAAATAAAGCAGCTATCTCAAAGCGTATCATTATTCCGTGGAAAACGCTTCTCGCTTCCGTCGTCTGCTGCTTACAAGCCGTCGTCTGCTTCAATAGCTAGGATGCGTGTCTCCGGAAAATGGAATGAGTCATCGCATGTTGGCGCCAACGCGCTTGTTTTCTTGCTTGAGACAACATACGCGACCTACCAGTGCTGATGCGCGCACGTTCTAGGCCACGTTATCGCTATCTCGTGAAACGCAAGTGACTCAGCCCGTCTCGGCTGGCTGAGAAACGGCCGAATATCACCGATAGCGTTGCGCGCGCCAGAGATATCCACTAGCGCGACGCAAGCGCCGGCGCTGCCATCTCTTGTTCATTTCGCTGGTTACTCGCACCGCGGGAGGAAACTTCAAGACGCCGCCTTGCGTACATTTTTTTTTATAAATTAGAAAGAGGCCGTTGTCATAACTTTTGATTGTGCGAGAAGGCATTAATCTTGATTACAATACAAATGCAGCAGTGAAAAGTGGACAACATTGCCGAAAGTTTGCTATGTTCAACCAATATTATTTCGTATAAACGCGTTCTTTTAAAAAAATGATCGCCCCAAACGCAAATGCCAACACCACCCGAGAGCGATGCAAATACTATGAGCACGCGTTATGAAAAGATTTTCGTGGTGCCAAACTACGGGGAAAATGTAGCGATACGCATTCCTCTCGGCTGCCATTGCATATGGCTGCTCATTAGCATAATTCCCGTGGCTCGTCGCAGCTTAAATTATGGCAGAAAATCTCAGCAGTGGCGGCCCAGCGCCACGTCACGCATCGTCAAAATGACGTTTACGAAACAACCCTTCCTGTGACTCTCCTCATGAGATATTCCTTCAGCCAATCAGCAAGATGGCTTGGCGCATATCTTGGATCGCCACCACATATTCGCGCAATTGCAGATGCATTGCACTGGCTTCTGCACGCTACCGCTCATTCTTTTTGAAGCGCTAACATCACAATATATCTGCAAAGGACCAAAAGAATGTATTAGTCTATAAAATTTGCAGCTCCACGTCACGTTTCGTCATCTTGATGAAAACGCAAAATTGCATTTTGCAATACTTCCGCTTCCCGGCACAAATTTTAAGGCACGTGAGCTCTCCACAGCCAATCACAGAGTAAACATGGCGGATAATGGCGGCCGTGCAGCCGCCATGCGTGTCGAGAGTAGCGCCCCATGCTTCTTGATAGGCTCTGCCACCTAGCGGAATCGGCGAAGCTGCATAGCTCGGCTATTCTGAAATACCTCGGATTTCTGAAATACTCGGATATTCTGAAATACCGAGTACTTCAAGTTCGAATAGGAACAAGCGCCAAAATTCTATTCGAAACTTACAATATTCGCCCACCCCTAGTACAAATGTACTAGCGTATTCTAAATGATCCAAAGACTGGACATGGGAAATTTCGATAACTTTTTTGTACTACGATGGCCGAAATGCGAAAAAAAAAAGAACCCTTGTCATCGGTGACGTCACGCCGTGGGGGTTGGGCACGAGCGCGAAAAATTAAACTTGGACCGCAATGTTCCCACAATCAACCTATTACTGCCAAGTCAACAAGTTTAGGGTGATTGTTCAAGAATACTACACGGATCTAAACTGATTCTGTTTAGCGGTAGCACACGCCAAGGCCAGCAACATGTCGCACGCGAGATGGGAGCGCGTCACAGACGAGGAGGAAGAGCGGCGGGTCATCGGTGAGGTATCGACTATTTGTGACGTGCAAGAGAACCTACAAATTATATTTCATGACATCTACCCAAATAATGCAAAACTTCTCTCTTATAATATATTAAACGGCTTATTACAGGACAATTTATTGAGTTTATCTATAAGTACGGTCATTGCGACAGACGCTTCACAGTGTGAAGAAAAATCTGGAATTGGCATTTTCTCTCCCGCTCTAGGCTGGTCATTTGCAATCAGGATTCCGGACTTCCGTATTTTTGGCTGAATTTCTAGCTGTAGTTCTAGCCTTACGCAAACTAAATTCGTCAATATCGGTGGTAGTAATAACAGATTCTTTATCCTTATGTACCTCGCTCACAGCAAATGGTGTCACTAACCTTTTACGTACATTTCATTTTCTAGTGCCTGCCCACATAAATTTAATTAAATTGCTTTGGGTGCCTGGACATAAAGGATTAGTCATGAACGAAATGGCTGACAGTCTCGCGAGAGCGGCCCTCAGTGGCCCTGTATTACCATTACTTCCTACAGTAGCTTACCTAACGACTACTAGATTCAGGAGATATACAATTCAAGACTTTTTGAACCCAGCTGTAGCAAATTTTTCAGAATATCGACACCTCCTATTCCCTTGGCCCAAAAATTCCTTTCACACCAGAAAAACTGAAGTCATCTTTACCCGATTACGTTGTCGAATGCTAAAATTAAACTTCTATCGTCACAGGGCTGGTCTGGTGCCCTCCCCTCTGTGCCCAGTCTGTGGAGAAGATGAAACAATAGATCATTTTGTTCATATTCTGCGGCCGTTTTACTTGTTTAAGAAAAAAAAAATTCTAGAGTCACGATTTACACAGCTTGGTTTAAGCTTTTCAATTATAAGTATCCTTTCTCTAGGAGCCTCCTCTCTTGGAAAGTGCCACAGAGATATTTGCTCAACCGTGGAGGAATTTATAATTGCTACAAAGAGATTGTCTTGAATTCTTAAACATTTTATTTTTGTTCATTTCCTCCAGTTAGCTTTACCAATTTTAGTATTTAATAAAGATTGCCTAATTTCACCCAACCCTTGGCCAATCCCCCACAGTGGGTGTGCGCCATCGCATAAGGAGTACCATACCATACCATCGGGGGGTGGTTCCGCCACGGTGAGTGCCTCCCCCCTCTCTCTCGGCGTCGCCTTCAGCCGATGTTGTGCAAAGCGTTTCGCGGGTAGCCCAACATCGTTTGGAATTCCGTGATGCGTTAAAAGGGCTCATGACATTCGTGTCATGCCATATTGTGGTATATATCCGGTTGAAACAACCACGGCTGCACCGCGATCGTGTCAGGTCATTCGGTATAGTTAAAGCGATGAACGAAAATTGTTAGGCGTAACGTTGAGACGGGAATAAAGCAGTGTGGATGAGGGAGCAAACGGGGTAGCCGGCATTCTAGTTGACATTTAGAGAGGGAGAGAAGGCAAAACATGGAGCTGGGCAGGCCATGTAATGCCTAGGGTAGATAAGCGGTGGCGCATTAGTTAGAGAATGGGTGCCATGGGAAGGGAAGCGCTGTCGAGAACGGCAGAACACTAGGTGGGGCGATGAAAGTTGGAATCAGCTAGCGCAAGACAGGGGTAATTGGAGATCGTAGGCCGTTGCCGTCGACCTGCAGTGGACATAGAAAAATCAAAGCCTTTTTCTTAAGAAAGATTGTTGAACGCGAAGTTTTCCCCCAATTCAAACTGAGCCAAAGCCAGCGACCATGCAACGAACCCTAAAAATGCTGAGCGACCCGATGCTATGCATAGCTGATTTGATTGCTTGTTTAGGGTTGTATTTTTTAAGCGTTGAATTTGAATGAAGGCGCATTTATTTAAGTTGTATAGGCTCTTGCTATTTATGAACGGGCGTCTGATTCAAGCGCCCGCGTTGCCGCCGACGCGCGAGCACCCGTACGAAAGAAATGAGCGGAGCCCATAGTTTCCTACAAAAATTGTAAGCTGGAACCGCATGGCGCGTTTTTCGCGAGCGAAAAACGCGACGGGCGGCAAACGCCCGCGTTGGCGCCGACGCGCGAGCACCCGTACGAAAAAAAAGGAGCGGCGCTTTCGCGCCGCGTTTTCCGGGTTACCAGACAACATAACTCTCAACGACATGTACTGTCTCTGTTACCACATATATAATATGCCCTTAAACTTACAGAACACTACAATAAAAATAATCTGAGTGTAATTAGACAGCGACATTTCTTTGCGAGGTGTATTTATCAAGCTTAATTTCAAGCAGCAACATTGTGTGCGAAACTGCGACTATGTACCTTCCGCATGCTGAGAAGCCGCTGCTTGTTTACAACTTCACATATAAAAAGGAGGGTCGGCCGCTTACTACCGAGCAGAAGAGGCGACTGCTACTATTAAGGGGGATGCTGATACTGAAGCAAGAAAAAATGCGGGTCAGTAGGTACATGTGGGTGCGGGCTGCCTGGTTGAGAAGAGAGCGAGCACCACACACTGGTATTATTAGCAAATTGTCTTGCCAGTATTAGCGATGAGACGCGACGCTTCTCCACTTTAGTTATTAGGGCCTCGTTGAAGGTTGCTTTGTTCATTTTAGGTGAACACGATGCGCGAACCACCACGATGCGCGAACGAAATCACGGTAGCACATGTTTTCCTCGACGCGCGCGCCAGTTCTGCCGAGAAAAAAAAAAATTCCGCCAAGGAGGTTCCGTCGAGATGCGCAGAGAGTAGGGCCATCTGGTGGCAAAAAAAGAACCAAAATGCCACGTGACCAAATGCCACGTGACTTACCTAAACTCTGATTGGTGGACGCGCGCGCGCGACGCGTTTTTTTTTTACTCCGAGCAGCAACACGCGGCGGCGCGATTTCTTGATGGATCCTGCTGGGCACGCGTCAAAATGACGCGCGCGTCCCACCATCCGCGCGTCAATCGCGCCATGCGGTTCCGCCAGAAAGCTGGAACCGCGCGATTTCGTGATGTAATGTTCTGTAAGTTTAAGGGCACATAATATATGCAGTAAAAGATACAATTCATGTCCTTGGGAGTTGGTTGTCTGGCAACTAGGAAAACGCGGCGCGAAGGCGCCGCCATCAGGCGGAACCGCATGGCGCCATTTCAGGCGCGATTGACGCGCGGATGGTGGGACGCGCGCGTCATTTTGACGCGTGCCTAGCAGGATCCATCACGAAATCGCGCCGCCGCGTGCAGCTGCTCGGAGTAGAAAAAAACGCGTCGCGCGGGCGCGTCCACCAATCAGAGTTCAGGTAAGTCACGTGGCATTTGGTCCCATGACATTTTGGTTATTTTTTTGCCACCAGATGGCCCTGGTCTCTGCGCATCTCGACGGAACCTCCTTGGCGGAACTTTTTTTTTTTTTCTCGGCAGAACTGGCGCGCGCGTCAAGGAAAACATGTGCTACCGTGATTTCGTTCGCGCATCGTGTTGGTTCGCGCATCGTATTCACCTAAAATGAACAAAGCAACCTTCAACGAGCCCCCAATAACTAAAGTGGAGAAGCATCACGTCTCATCGCTAATACTGGCAAGACAATTTGCTAATAATACCAGCGTATGGTGCTCGCTCTCTTCTCAACCAGGCAGCCCGCACCCACATGTACCTCCTGACCCGCATTTTTTCTTGCTTCAGTATCAGCATCCCCCTTAATAGTAGCAGTCACCTCTTCTGCTCGGTAGTAAGCGGCCGACCCTCCTTTTTATATGAGAGTTGTAAAAAAGCAGCGTCTCAGCATGCGGAAGGTACATAGTCGCAGTTTCGCACACAATATTGCTGCTTGAAATTAAGCTTGATAAATACACCTCGGAAAGAAATGTCGCTGTCTAACTACACTCAGATTATTTTTATTGTAGTGTTCTGTAAGTTTAAGGGCATGTTATATATGCGGAAACAGAGACAATACACGTCGTTGAGAGTTATGTTGTCTGGCAACCTGGAAAACGCAGCGCGAAAGTGCCGCTCCTTTTTTTCGTACGGGTGCTAGTGCGATGGCGCATTCATCTTACTTCGGCGTGCAGTTACAATCTTGGCCATGTAGGGAAAAATTAGGAGGCGATGCACCAGTGAACTACCCCCTGCGGAGGTGAAGCAGGTGTTATGCACTCCCCATACGTGGGCATATCCCGAAAATAGTGCAATGGCGGGCCGACCCGCGGCGGAGGTGAAGCAGGCGTTATGGGCCGATCGCGAAAATAGTCCAATGCCAGGTCGACTCGCGGCAGACGTGCAGTTCGCCACTCATCCTTCTTCAGAGAGTGGAAGGGCGATGAGTTTTTTTGATCACATTGCAGGCATGTGAGGCATGTGTGACTGGCTCACCTTTTCTGGCTAGCGTCGCAAGTGCAGCACACGACGGCCCGGCGCTGGACTCTATATGCCGAGCGCAGGCATTGAGCAATGCCTGCCGCCAGCGTCTCCTTGCTTTGGGCCTTTGCGCAAAGCGTAGCACTCGGTCGTCTTCTCACTGGCGAATGTTTTGTTACCCGTGTGGACGGGACAGCAGCATCAACCGGCCAGTAGTCGAGATAAGCAAGAGGGTGTTGGTGGAAGTAAAGCAGGGAAAATATCGATGCTACCGGATCTTACGCACAGGTGCGTACAAGATGAAATTTGAGGAAAAGAAATTGGATTTGTCACCAACCCGTTTCAAAGGGTATCCCGCTAAGTCACCTCGTGCAGAACTGTGCCAATCATGTGGCCTCAAGGCAACATCGCCGGAGGCAACCCTTAGAGACGTCCGGTGGTCCGCACACTAGTCAGTATATTCCAGGCACTACCCCTCAGAGACATTCGGCGGTCCTCAAACTAGTCGGTATATTCCCGGTACTACCCCTCGGAGACGCCTGGCAGACCGCAGACTAGTCGGTATATTCCCGGCACTATGTCCTCCACATTGTGTTCTGAAATCCAGTTTTCTTGAAATGATGAACGCTTATTAGATGTTCCACAGTTGGTTGAGTTGCGAACCAATGGCGTCATGCATCTCGCGAAGGTGCCACCGTGCAGCAACGCCCATACGCATCTCGTGGAACACTGCAGAATCACGCTCGGCCGCAGAATATTTGTTGCTGCTGTGTGTCTTATGAAGACCGCAACAATATGCAAAGGTGCGGTTCGCGTGCAATGATTAGCACTATTGTTGCCACACTGGAAGCGAACGTTTCCAGGCGTGGCAAATGACGTTTGTTGTTGTGTAGCAAGATACGAACCGAAGGGTGTAATTTATGTTAGATGTTAAGTTACATAGTTTACATAGTTACATAGTTTTATGTTACACTGCATCATATTAGCTCACCATTTCTGGTTTAACACTGAAAAGAATGAGGTCCATTGTTCATTATATTGAACACTAGTAGATCTAAGGAGGTTAATGCGCAACTCTGGCGATTTCTCGAGGTCAACGGATCTGAATGAAATTTGCTGGGTGCATACTTGTGCGCGCTTCCGTCATTTTTTTGAAAATATAAGGCTTGAGAGTTGTCCTTTCATTTTTACAAGTGACTTTCGTTCATTCGCTCGAAACACCCGCCTTGCCCGCTCCTCAGCTATGGGCCACATTGTGTTATGACATAAAAGGAGGTTACGCAGAGCATGCCGGGATTTAATAGCAGACGACAGAGGGCCATGGCATGAGCAGTTACATTCTGTGTGGACGGACAAGAGACAGGAGGCAAGCGTTGTCGGCTGCACGAACTTGGTGTGAGCCGATCATGTTCGGCTGAGTTTGTGCGTCATCATTCATCAGTTCTTCATTTATCCAGCTTTTTCTTGGGTGTGGATGTGAATAAGACCTTCAACCTTCAATTTGGGCAATGTTTTCCGCTTGAAGATACGAACGGCGGTAGTTTTCGGCCATCAGCTGTCACGGCAAGCATAACCATGCAGCGTTGCTTTTCACAGCTGGTTGTCTATATAGGAACAGACGAGACTCCTTTTTCGCTCATTATTGTGTTAAACTTCGGAAATCAACCAAAGATGCGCTGCAGCGCGGTTGCAGAAAGCGAGGGGCAATGAGGGGAAAAGTTGGCGCAACTGGTCCTTGCATGCCTCCGATGCAGAAAATAGTCTGTGCCGTGTCGCGTGCATGCATTCTCATGGTGGGAGAGAAGGGGAGGTAGAGGGATGCAAACGCTCGAGCAGTTCCGACAACCCGTGAACAGGTTCGCGTGTTCGTTTACAGTCCCTAGAATATAATATTTTAGGGACTGTAGTTCGGGAAATCCCAGAGTAGGGACTTCGCACTCGCAGCCCGTCTTGTGTATGACTGCGCTCGCCTGCGCGGCAAGGAGTGCGGCCGTCCAACATCTCTCCGTGCTCGCGCGCCGGCGAGCTGGCTCGGGTGGGATGGGGAGCGCAAAATATGCAAGTAAATTTTTTTTCTGTGTAAAGCTGGCTAAATATTAGGGGTGCACAAATTATGCGGGTAAATACAGTATTGACACGTGTATTTATATTTATCAGGCGACCAGGTTTCACCGCCTAACAAATATTATCGCACAGCGCGGGACGCGCTTGCATGTATCCGAAGTTTCTGGAAAGTTATCGATGCTTCTATCCGCAGTCTGTTGTTGCCGAACCTTGTGTTATCTGATTTATTCGCCTGACGCGAATGATGTAGAACTTTATGGAAGGCACGCAGGTCCCAACGATTAGTCTGGAACATTCGACGATTGTGTATAAAAGCCGACGTGCTTAAACCGCTGATCAGATTTTCGACGATCGCCGACCGTGTTCGCCGCTATCGTTGTGCTATAAGTTTAGCCTGTTTTGTGGGCACAGGTTCGCCCAATAAAAGTTAGTTTTGTCTATCACAGTATTGCTACTGTGTTCTTAACGTCACCACCACGTTACAGTATGTTCCTGCACTTTAGTCAAGATAATGAACTTCATGATGAACGTTTTTCTTGCAGCATCTCTTCAGGTCCTTGGCTGCATTGTGGTGTTTTTTTTTACTTAATATACCACATCAATATGAACATACAAAATCAGTGTGCCAGAATGTGCTAATTAAGGTCTGTTGTGATTATTGTGAATGAGAGGCAGTTATATAGCTACATTTTAACAATCTTTCTGGGCTGTAAAATTCTCTTTGTCATGATTCTCACACATAATTATTGTCAGAAACATAAGTGTTTAAAAGGGCAATGACAACTTTCAGAGCTGGAATTGCAATGACTGCATGTTAAATTATATGCATCCTACAACAAGCTGGCCAAATTTTATTGCATTCGCTGTGGTAGAAAACTTTAATTTTAATATATGTATATCCCATTTGAACTGTACAGCAGTCTGGCAACACTAACTACTGACAATGAAATTTCACCTCGAAAAGCAGCTACCTTGGAGTAATGGTTCCCAATTTCAAAGGCGATGCCATAGAATAAAGACTAACTTTAGAGAAGGGAAACTGTACCTTCCGCAGTGGTATGAAAATAAGCAGCGGCAGTGCATGGAACTTAGCGGGGGGGGACGCCAGATGGCGGTGCTTAACATGGAAGCGGAAACGCAGTTTTTTTTTTTTTAGAGCAATATCCAATATGGCCGCTTCTGGCCGGTAGCGTGCGCTGGTACGCGCTGTGCTCGCCCTGCTGGCTATGCAGTCTATGGCTCTGCGGCATGCCTTGTTTTGGCTGCCGCATAGCTGGTGCGCTCTAATTGCCAGGAGACCAAAGAGCCTCTACTGACGCCCATACAAACGAGACAAGTGAGCGAACTGAATGTGCGACTTTATTGGCAGAAGAAAAGCAGTGTCCCTGTACATTCTCGTGCAAGAACAAAAATAAAATTTGCCTGTCGAGATACGCTGTAATAATTAACGCGAGCTCCTACTTCTTTGTCGGACCTGGCGGTCTGGTAACAAGCGACAACCAGCAGTGCAAACAGGCTGGACAGAGCGTCCCACCTTTTTGAACCGACAGTTGCCGTTGAAAATGAGCAGCTTCCATTGCGAAGCAATCGGGTGATGCAAGCATCTGCTGCCGCAGCCAACACAGTAACATGGACTACCCGCCACTTTAGAGTTCAAGCTCCTTTCCAACCTGCATGTTTCTTTTTGTTCTTTCGGGGGCCGCTAAAGTGTCGCTCGCACTTCGCGCCCCACTTTGTCTCAATGTGTTCATCATTTGTTTCGTGGGCATCACCTCTGGCAGCCACTTTTGTGGGCCTTTCCACCCACGTGGCTATCAACGTCACGCACTTCAGACCATGCGAGCACGTATGCTGGTCTCCATTTATGCCAGACCGCGGCCGCCGAGGAAGGCCGCAAGCACAATTTGCCCACGGTGCATGTGAATTGGGAGTCCGTGTCACTGTGCGAACTGCAGCAGCAGGTGCTTACTTCGAGAGACTGCTACCCAATGCAATTGACCAGGCCGCCACATCCGAGAACCATGACCGAGAAGGACAGCATCTCAACGAAACTCTGCAATCAATCACTTCAGCGTACCACTTGCATAAGGTTCACTGTACACTCTATACATTGATTGACATCAACATGGCATCAGTGAGCATTCGCGTACATGGGTGGCTTGCGGGACATTCAGCCGTTAGAATACAGGTGTAGTGCTTGCTTTCCGTCGCACCTGGCGGTCTGGTAAGAAGCGACAACCAGCAGTGGAAACAGATTGTTTTAAACCTGTTTTGCTTCAGTACCTGGCAAAAACCCCGTCTTCCCAGCAAGGAGAGCAATTCTGGATGAGACCAGCAGTACAATATGGGGATGAGAAATCTTGCATTTAAGTAGGAAGCCACTACACTCTGTAAGCAATGAAGGTCAAAAACAAGAAGGCAAATGCTACATAGCAAGAATTGCTTGGCCTGTACGTTTTGATGAGGGGGAAGAATTGGCTCGAACAATAATTGAGAATGAAAAAGCTTTTATACTTGACACAAATGGAATTTGACAAGGCCAGGAAGCTAATTAAGAAAAGAAAACCAAAATCCACGAGTCATTGAAGTGAAAAAGAAAGAAAGTGTTACCCTTACTTTTGCAAGGCACCCCAACAGTTGCCTACTGCAGCTGCAAGTTTTCTTTTTTCAGCAGATTAACTTCCGGTTTTTCAACCACAAATGCCAAAGAAGTCTAAGATGGACATGGAGCTGCAGAAATCGCCACTTGCAGACTGAACTACAAAATGGCAGATTGCCGGTCTCCTCTGCTACAATGGAAAACAATTCACTTGTAACAACTTGATGGTGTACACCAGCCTCTACTGCGTGTGTAAATTTGTCCTCAAGCTTCACAACATACGCATATGCTGCGTCAGTTGGAACAGTTAAATGGCTGAGGGATTTGCCGCTTATGGGAACAGCTTTAAACATCATAAATAACTGACTAGGTTTTGCAAGGTCCTGGATGCTTTCCTTCAGGAGGTCGTGGCACGAGCTGCACTGACTTTTCTTTAGGAATGCATGTATAAGATATCCACACAAATAGCAAACTATGTTTGACTCAATTGCAACCATGCTGCCGTCGAATGAGCCTGAACGTATTCTCAATTGGGTCCTGATTGAGTCGCCAGGTTAGCAAGAATAGAAAATTAGAAGAGTGGTGCAGATCTTGCCACAGCAACAAGATTGCCTTGATTGTTACTTGCCATCCATATATAGTCGTAGGCCGGCGAGGGCTATCGAACTTCCAGGACTTGATCCAAGGCACACAAGCCTTTAAAAATTCAATGTGCTCTGTGGACGAGGTTATGGCATGTCTCATTTTTCACTCTTTTATACGTACTGCGGAGCTGTTCAAAGCATCAAATAGATTGTTCATCCTTTCTACAAAGCTGCCCGTGTGTGTGGCAGTAGGAGGCAGAACATTAAAAGCAATGAAGGCCTCAATTGCCAAGTACACACTGTTGCTGAAGACCTGCGAGGCGAGCTTTACTTTCATGTTGCCGAAAGGAGTCTGGTACAAATGCTTGTTAGTGATTTTAGGCAGGTATTTGAGCTTTAAGTGGTGGGTGGTCTCGTATATCTTGAGTATGTGTTTCCATGAAACAACATCCTTGCCAACCTTGAGGTCATACTTCTGCAAGTTGTTCCTAGTACACTTCAATAAGTGTGGCGGATCAAAAATAAAGTATATTTTCGTCCCATCCAATTAAAAAAAAGGATCTTGTGGGGTTATTTCGAGGGCTCTCCCAAGTGCACAGTGTTTGGCAGCTTGGTCACAGATCAGTGCCTTTACAAGGAGACCACTGTCCTTCAGCTTATTAGTTGTCTCAGCAAACTCAAAATGGCTTCAGAAGGAACTGTGCCGTCACCTATCACAAAACCTACAGGTTGAAGCCACTGCTTCACTATACCAGACACAAGAAACAAGAGTGCTGTGTTTGCTACACGACCAGACCTTTCAGTGCCACTGCCAACATAACCAAGAACAACATCATGCTTAGAGTCATACTGCAGGTTTCGTTTCAGAGAAATTTCATCAAAAATAAGGACACATGCCCTGTCCATCAATCCCAATTTTTTGTTTTTTCTTTCACAAAATCCAGAATCTCTGGCATCAATCCTGGTTTGAGCGATATTGCTGACGGCCAGGTTCTTAATGTTTTTACTGTTGGAAGGCTAAGGGTTTTTGCCAGGTACCTGTATGCTTTTGGGCTATTGAAATAGAGGTTAAGTGCAAACTGGCGGAACTCTGTTGGCCAGTGTCGTCCGTGCTTGCTCATGGGTTGCAGGTGCATCTGAACACGAAGAATTTCTAAAGAGTCATTGTTGAGGTACCTGGATGACTCTGCCAATATCCATGCTGGTGGAATGTAGGCCGAGGCACTTTTCAGTCTTGACACCGTCCTCCGTAGGCTTGCTATTTAATCCAAATATTTCTGTATCCGCTTCTTAGTTCGTGGTGTAAAAGCCTTGCGGATTCGGCTCCGGCTTCTTCCTGTTGGCGTAGATGGTAGCTCCTGCGACGAGGACCAAGATGTGCTTGGGACAGGCTCTGTTGGGGCAGAACAGCAACACATCTGATACAGCACAGGCAAGAACGTCAGCAATTAGCCACACACTAGCTCTTAACGCACCTTGAATGACAACTGGCGTAGTCGTGCTCACTGGGTAGTGGAGCTGCGTCAACTGACTGGGTTCAGGTGTGCTTGGGACAGGCTCTGTTGGGGCAGAACAGCAACACATCAGATACAGCACAGGCAAGAACGTCGGCAATTAGCCACACACTAGCTGTTAACGCACCTTGAATGACAACTGGCGGAGTCGTGCTCACTGGGTAGTGGAGCTGCTTCAACTGACTGGGTTCAGGCGTGCTGGGGACATGCTCTGTTGGGGCAGAACAGCAACACATCAGATACAGCACAGGCATGAACGTTGGCAGTTAGCCACACACTAGCTGTGAACGCACCTTGAACGACAACTGGCGGAGTCGTGCTCACTGGGTAGTGGAGCTGGGTCAACTGACTGGGTTGAGGCATGCTTGGGACAGGCTCTGTTCCTTTTTGCTGCATGTCTGGAAAATAAATTTTGACTCAATCATCAATTGAAAAAAGATCAATTTTGCTATGTGAAATGCAAGAAACTGTGACACTGTAATGGTTTGTGACTGCAGAACACATGCAAGTGCACACCGTCCCACATCAAAGAAATAAAAAAAAAATACTTGCAAACACATATTTCTGGTCACAGAGAGTATATTAGTACGAAGAAAACAGCAAAATTACAATTCAGTAAAATGAATTAGTATGATGATTACCGAATTAGTAATTCATTTGCTGAACTATTCACAACTGAACACTCCCTCCAGAATATCGAAAAGGCTAGTATGGGCTGTACATTGGGTTTATAGCACAAAATGAAATTTTTCAGGCATCGAATCCAGCTTATCAAAAATGATATGATGGGCTTTGTGAGGTTAAATAAATATTGCCACTGTTCATAACTTTGGTATCTTCCTAACTACAATGTGTGTCAACAGCTTAAGTATTATTATGATCACAAATGAGAACATTTGTGCGCTCATTTTATACAATAGAAGAGATCGCACTGCTGGTTTCACAAGCAAATGCATGAAAGACATGACACTATTATCAATGATGCATTCTTTTTCTGCATGAACGTGATGAACCGCTGCACTACTACAAAAATAAATGTCCTCAGGTAAACCAAACTAAACAGCAAGAACATTTCGAACCAGCAGGTACGAAATATGGGTAAATTATCGTGCGTGCAACTGTTTGATACAATAAATTCAATACTTTAGTTTCAGTTTATCAAAGGGTTATTGGGTCCTGCGGACAAAAGAACTTTCAGGGGGACTTGGAAAAAAAAAATACATTGATAAGTCTACTCTGTCACCCATGGCTACGGCTGCGAGATAAAAAACATGATGTGCGTTCCAATATCGCTTTCTCTTTCGTGAATTCGCAACTAAAAGTTTATTTTGGAAACAGCAACGGAGGCTCCTAACTGCCCATATGTAATGCAGCATCTAGTTCATTAACTTGTCTCCGCCTGTAAATTAATGAGAGCAATATTACTTAAGGATTCAGGCAGCAATATTAAACGACTCACCGGTACTGCTGTCCTCAGTCGCAGAATACAGTTCCCATTTCGATGCAGATGCATGGCTTACGACCGAAACGTAGCTTTCGGGCTTACATGTCCACTTGCAAACACATCACTTTACCCCAAGTTAAGTAACGCGAGACATTGAATAGCAATAAACTAATTTTAGCAACAAAGAAGCAACCAGTCTAAGTGTACGAACGAATGAATCCGTGCCGCCATGCACTCGAAAAAAATTTTGAATCCAGGCGAGGGGTCACGTGGAAGATTGATGATGCTGAACGCTATTTGCGTTTATAATGACAAAAACAGTAAACTTACTCATGAAAAGTACAGTAGCTAATTAGCACAGATAATTTTATGGCTTATCTTATGCAATAAACATGCTTCGCTAACTTAGGAGAAAGTTTGTAAAAAAAAATTGCGCTTATTACGACGCCCCTAGCGGGAGATATTGAAACTAACTCGGGAATCCCCTGAGGTGTTCTACTATGCTTGTTTAATAGCAGCGGCGCGTGGTCGATATTTTCGCCCTCTGTGGCCATTTCTTCAACTTGAGAGTGTGCGGGGCCTGGCGATGCTCTTATGTACTTAGTGCAAGCTCCACAAGCGATCATGTCTGGTTTTGTTTTTGCATGTGCAGGAGCGGGAGACTCCTGTGCCATTTTCGCACGAACGCAAATTCCAATGCCAAGCTACGCCAAACACAGAAAATTGACCGAAGTTTCGCCACACTGGGCGAGAACGGCTTTGGCACATGTGCTCCGATCGCAAACAGCGAGTGGATTCGTTGTCCGAAAATGAGTGCTGCCGTTCACATTACGTGCGACGGTGCCTCCCGCGCAGTTTCTCGTAACCTTCGTACTTAAACCATAGAAAAAGAAATTCAACAAGAGGGGACACTCGGTGAAAACTGGCAACAGGAAACACGTCACGCCTACTGCTCATTCCATCCATTAGTTGACGTGAGCATCGGAAAAAAAGAATGTGAAATGAACTTACTTTTACTTTACTTTTTTACTTGTTTTACTTTTTATTCTTTCCCGCTAAAACAAAAAGTTTTGCATATAAATGAACTTATACTTCGTGACCTATTTTTCTTGCGTTGCCTAGCAACAAGCTAGTGGCATGCCAGATGCCTTATATGAAGTCATGCGATGCAGGGTTGCCAGATTGGGCTATAAATAGCCAAATTGGGCTACCTTTAAAAAGAAAGCAACAAAATCCCAATTAAGAAAGGCGTCTGGCATGGAGATACAATCACTCCAATGCTATTCACAGCGTGTTTACAGGAGGTATTCAGAGACCTGGATTGGGAAGAATTGGGGATAAGAGTTAATGGAGAATACCTTAGTAACTTGTGATTTGCTGATGATATTTCCTTGCTTAGTAACTCAGGGAACCAATTGCAATGCATGCTCACTGACCTAGAGAGGCAAAGCAGAAGAGTGGGCCTAAAAATTAATCTGCAGAAAACTAAAGTAATGTTTAACAGTCTCGAAAGAGAACAACAGTTTACGATATGTTGCGAGGCGCTGGGAGTGGTAAGGGAATACATCTACTCAGGGCAGGTAGTGACCGCGGATGGGGATCATGAGACTGAAATAATCGGAAGAATTAGCATGGGCTAGGGTGCGTTTTGCAGGCATTCTCAGATCATGAACAGCAGGTTGCCATTACCTTTCAAGAGAAAAGTGTATAACAGCTGTGTCTTACCAGTACTCGCGTACGGGGGAGAAACCTGGAGGCTTATGAAAAGGGTTCTACTTAAGTTGAGGACGACGCAACCAGCTATGGAAAGAAGAATGTTAGGTGTAACGTTAAGGGATAAGAAAAGATCAGGTTGGGTGAGGGAACAAACTCGAGTTAATGACATCTTAGTTGAAATCAAGAAAAAGAAATGGGCATGGGCAGGACATGTAATGAGGAGGGAAGATAACCGGTGGTCATTAAAGGTTACGGACTGGAGTCCAAGGGACGGGAAGCCTAGCAGGGGGGGGGTCAGAAGGTTAGGTGGGCGGATGAGATTAAGAAGTTTGCAGGGACGACATGGCCACAATTAGTACATGACCGGGGTAGTTGGAGAAGTATGGGAGAGGCCTTTGGCCTGCAGTGGGCTTAACCAGGCTGCTGCTGCTGATGATGATGGTGATGATGATGGGCTACTTTTTATAATGGTTGGCGTCGAAAATTCTGAGTTGGCTACATGGCTATATTTGGGCTATCTTTGTCTTAACGCCTTTCTAGTGCCGAGTGCACGTCTACACTGGCAAAATTCAGGAACGGCAGTTTATGAAAAGTCACCCAAAGTCCAGTGCTGCTACAAAGATAAGTAGGCAATTTCGAAGGCTCTGCTTTTAGGTTGTGTTGGCGCTCGGAAGGTAGTTTAAAGTCATGGTTGCCATGTTAATACTTCATTCCAGCACTAAGCTCTCTTCATTTTTTTTTGTTTTTTTTGGCGCCATGCGCTGCCGGTTCATCATCATCATCATCAGCCTGGTTGCATCCACTGCAGGGGAAAGGCCTTTCCCATACTTCTCCAACTACCCCGCTCACGTACTAATTATGGCCATGTTGGCCTTGCAAACTTCTTAATCTCATCCTGCCGGCTCATGCATGGTTCAGTAAGAAAAACGATGGGGCTGACACTGTCGAGTACATGTTCCGTGCTGGCTGCTGTACAGGAAACTATTATGTGGAGTCGCATCCCAGCTCAAGTATTCGCACGTATGTCGTGGTGAGTCATTTTCGCCTGTGGTCTTTCACTGCTTAACAAGGGTTCTTCGAAGCCTATTGCTTGAATACTTTGTTTAGCGCAAAACGACACACACAAGAAAGACGACCTGTCTTTCTTGTGTGTGTCGTTTTGCGCTAAACAAAGTATTCATGGATTCGCACCAACTAGCCTGCCAACGCATTGTGCTGAACCTATTGCTTGGTTTTCCCGCAAGTCACCGCATTAATTTATTTACTCAGTAATTTTCCGAAAAAATCTGCAAGGGGCTTTTAACGAAAAACGTGACGGTTTGAGTCTTTATGTGCATGCTCAGCGAAGCACAGTATTTTGGACTGTCCATCAAAATGAAATATTCTGCTCTAGTATCGCCAAGCATCAGAAACGCAAAAAAAACGCAGTGCCTGAAATTTAATGTTCTCCCTACTGTCTAGCTTGCTTTTTCCCTACTTGCACTGTCTGTTTCGAATGTAGCCGTCGAACGCGTGTTCAGCCAGGTTTCACTGAGAAAGAATGACTTGACAAACCGCATGTCGGTCTTTAGAACTACATCAGTTCGAAAACATCAAAGCAGTTCATGCCGCTGATATGAAAAATGTAAAGGCCATGAAATGAACAAGTTGAGGACAAATATGTCAGTGAAACTTTGTCATTCAAGAACCTTGTTGACATTCTTGTACATATGCAACGGCCAGGGAAAAATCTCAGTTACGCTGTCATTTATTCCAGTGTATTATGCAGGAGCAGCTGTCACCAGTCGTATAATTGCACCGAAATTATTGTCCCAACAGAGAGCACGTATATAAAGCTGTTCTGCAACATATACGAGGGCGAGTCAAATGAAAGTGAGCCAGTGCGAATATATGACAAACGGGGTACCTTATTTAATAGTAGTCTCCATGAACATTTAGACATTTGTCCCATTCACTAACGAGTCGGGTGATTCCTGTCTCATAAAACTCCTTGGGTTGCTGCTTCAAAAAACCTGCAACTGACTCTTTCACGTCATCGTCCGACATGAATCTTTTTCCCTTGAGCTGTTTTTCATTTGTTCCAAAATGTGGAAGTCGCAAGGTGACAGGTCTCAGCTGTATGGAGGGATGTTGCAGCGTTTCCCACATCAACTTTGCCAGTTTTGTGTTAACCACATCAGCGATGTGGGGACGGGCATTGTCATGATACAATTAAAAATTAATTATAGGTTTTTACGTGGCAAAACTACTTTCTGATTATGAGGCACGCTGTAGTGGGGGACTCCAGAAATTTAGACCACACGGGGTTCTTTAACGTGCACCTAAATCTAAGTACACAGGTGTTTTTGCCTTTCGTCCCCATCGAAATACGGCCACCGTGGCCGGGATTTGATTCCGCGACCTCGTGCTCAACAGCCCAACACCATATCCAGGTCGTAGAACAAGATGAACCCATTCGTCACTTTTCCACATTGTTTGTTTTTGATTGCGACACGCAGGCGATCCAGCGTTTCACAATATCGGAAACTATTGGTAGCCTCTCCGGCTTTAGCAAATTCTATCAGTAATGGCCCCTGAAGATCGAAAAAAGGAAAGTCAACAACATCTCTACGGCGGAAATAACGGTTTTGCTTTCTTTGGGGGTGGTGAATTTGAATATTTCCACTGTAAGCTTTGCCGTAGTGTTTCAGGCTTGTAGTAGTGGCACCATGGTTCATCCCCGATCACAATTGCAGACAAGAAGTCATCACCCTCATTGTGATATCAGATCAGATGAGTCAAGGCAGCGCAGAACCTTCTTCTGGCGGTGGTTCAGAATCTTGGGCATTCATTGCGCACACAAGAGCCGATAACCGAGATGTTCATGAATTATGGTATGAACAGAAGCATGGCTGATGCTCGCACGCTCTACCAGTTCATTAATGCTTATCCTCCGTTCTTGTCTAATTAGCTCATCAACCTTTGCAATTGTGTTGGGGGTGATTGCACGGTGACTTGGCCCGGTCTTGGATCGTCTTTGCAACTTTCGCATCCTTCATTGAACCGTTTGCTCCAACGCTTCATAGTGGCCAATGAAATGCAATGTTCAACGTACACATGCAGCACTATGGCAACTAATTTCTTTTGAGGAAACACCTTCAGCTGTCAAAAACCTCAGAACACCCCGTTGCTCAACTTCTGCAGCTTCCATTACGTCACACAACCATGTTCAACCCAGTGTATAACAGCATTAAAGAACATTTATCCTCACACCTGCATGTCACTTTTGTAAATGGGAGATGCTTGTGTGCTACGCGTATGCCTCGCGGATAATGAACCGAACCATTATTGCGTGGGGTGGGTTGGCTCACTTTCATTTGACTTGCCCTCATACATTAGAAATGCGAAAATAGAATGGAATATACAAATGCGAAGATAGAGCTTGATAAAGGGCAAAAAAGTCACTGGAAACAAAGCTCATTGCACGTATACACACAACCTTGCAACAAGATATTTAAATATACGTATAAGTCTCCAATAAATCTACGCATCTAAGCAAAAAGCCACTCTTATAATGTGTCAAACAAGGTAAATAAAGATATTGCGCAATCACAGATTCACAGATTACAGAATCCTAATGCCCGACCACCCTCCTTCCACTTCCCCTGGTGTATAGCGTGCGACAGAAGGCGGCGTGCTTGCTTGCCGCTTTTTTTTTTGTGCACACAAGACTGAGCCAACATCGTCGGCTCACGTATTCCAACCCCCCACCCTATGCTTTCTCTTGCACATACACCATGTGACGCGATGTCACGATGTTATCACCCTTAGACTATCAGAAACATGAGGGCGAAGGTGGCGGCAGGAATGCGCCTAGATTGTCCATATAATTGCTATTGCAATAATATAATACGAGTATCCGTTAACTGAAGCGTCCCATGGCCCATTACTTTCCGCAAAAGAAGAAGTAACAAAATCGAACTTTCACCATGTGACAATTCGCTGCGCCGCAACAATGTGTTTTTTTTTCCTTTTGAGGGAAGAAGGGGCCACCGAAATGAACAAAGGCATAGTATGTTGACCACAATCGAATGCCCACTTTGTGCACCTAAATTGGCTACCTTAGGAATATCGAAAAAAACGTGATGCGCTTGGTCCACCAAGAGCCCATACGCATACTTCTCGGTATCCTACACTGGTGAGGTAAGACTTTCCGGAGAGGTAGTGTTCAAGCGAACGCGGTGCAATCTGTTGAGTCCCCACAGTGATGGCGGCAAGTGACCATTGTTTCTTTTTCTTGTCTGCTAGCCAGAAAGTGTTTAAAACTCTGGAAGGCGAAAATCCACTTTGTCAGAGAAAACCGAACGCACACCGAAGTGCGGCGCGCGGTGGTCGGCGCAACACCAGAAAAACACATGCGCTCTGACTGGCTCTGACAGCCCGCGGGTAGAATAGCGAGGGGAAAAAAAAAGAAGAAAGAGCGAAAAAAAGAATATATATATATATATATATATATATATATATATATATATATATATATATATTGAAGAGGCTCAATGTGTCCTCGCAATTAAAAGTCTAAGTAGAAAAATTAAATAACATAGTTACCTTGGCTGGCTTTAGTGTGTTGACATAGATGCTTTGGCGTAGTTGAAAAAAAATTTTTTTTTCATTATGTGACATGACGGGAACAAATGAACCACCAAAACGTTTCGTCTCATCGGACCTCACTGCGTGCTTTGTCAACTTGTCTGATAGAGGGCTGATTTGGCTTGTCTCGTTGCATGTTCCAATGTAAGATTTTAGAAAAGTCAATTAACCCTTGGTGTCAAATGTTTATAACAACATTAAACCCACAAAGTGCCACAATTGAAAATCTAAAGTACAACTTTAGAAATGTCCATGCACCTTTCGCATCAAAAGTTTATGAGAACTTTATACCCATGAAGTTTCAGATTTGACATCCACGCGCTCCGTAGATTCTGCGGCCTCTGCGGTATGCCGCGACGAGCCCGCTCGCCATCAAAACGCCCTTGAAACTTTGTGCTCGAATGGGAATCCTTGCGTTATGCGACTCCAGGTGCATAGGCGTTGCCGCGAAATGGAGCCTGAGATAGCATTGTTTGCGGTGAAATGTCTTTTCGAGCGTGAAAAAGACATTCTAGACAAAATACAGAATTATTTCCGGCGCCGGGGGTTGCTTTGGTCAGCGGTGCATGGACAGCAGGAAAAAATTTCGGGGGAGGGGGGGCTGAAGCCCCATAAGCCTCTCCCCCCCCCCCTGGCTACGCCCCTGGCAAATAAGTGTTGCCCAAATTCATGTCTGAGTGTCAGCTCACACTAGAATTCTTTATTCAGATCTTGAGCCGATTGTTGTGCTGGTTGCATGTGGCGGAACTAATTTTGGAGCCGGAAATATGCGGTGAGATTTCGACACCATCTACACTGTCTATAATACACCTGCAGAACATCGTCAAATGTTTTGGGTACATTTTTGGCTACTTTTCGCTCACAAAAAATTTGGGTCTGGCTATTTTTGGGCGCATTTTGAGATCATGTGGCTATTTTTTGCTGGGACTATCTGGCAACCTTGATGCAATGTCATGTGACAGACTGGCCACCAAAGCGAGCGAGGCCGGCTGCGCATGTGAAGTTTGCCATAGTTTGCCATGGCGACCCGTCTCTTTTTGGGTGTAGCCCCTTTGTTGGGCTGCTGGCGTTTTCTTGCGTTCCTTCTGCATTTCGAAACGGCACCACTACACTATTTGACTACAACAAGGTGAGAAATTTTGTTCGTCACTCTGCAACGCAATTCAAGCGAATTTAGGCTTACGGCACTAAACCGAGGCTAGTGACGCAGTTAGCGAAATGCAGCTCGACTGTGGTGACGGTTTCGCGTGCGCTGAATCTTACTGGGACAAGTTTGTTGCACCCTCCCTGACCCCCAAAATTATTGTAAATTATTTCGTAACCTTTTGTGATACTTTTGAGGCATGCTCGCCCCGCCTGGGGTTGTGAAGCAGTTAGCAAAAAAGCAAGCCGGCCATGGTGACAGTTGGACGTGTACTGAATTTCAGGGGGACAAGTTTATGACGCCTTCGATGGCCCCGCAACAACATATACCTTCTTTCGGTACTCACGCTTGTTGAAAACACAATGAGCGATTGGAAAGAGTGATAACACAGGAGTGTGATGCTTGAGCCGGCAGGACGCGTAAAAGATAACGCCGAGGAGCTCAAAAACCAAGAACTTGACAATTCTGTCTTCTGAGTGACGGAAAACGGGCTTTGCACCCACGAATTTGTCTTGAGTGCGACTAGAAGGCATTCGGCGAGCTTTTAACATCGTTTGGCTGAAAGCCTGTGTTGTGGTCAACTCTGTGTACTTGGCGTACCATCACGTCGACTGAGGCCAAGTTGTTTTTGAAACGCGTTGTCACTTGCGTATTTATGCTCTTAAAGTGCAGGAAATAATACCCGAGAAGGGAGGGTATTATATGCTTGCAAAACAGATGTTTCCTTCATATTTTATGGTATTGTTTGGGGGAAATCTGCTTACTAAAAGATGTATGTAAAAGTGAGTTTATCTGTAATGCCGCACATTCACCATTTACGCGCGCTTCGCCTCTATGTGCAATATTCCTGTTAGGTCAATATACCAAAATGATACATGCTTGTAATTTACCTTTTTTCAGCTGATGACATGTGGTGAAGCTTTGTATGGCAGGGACTGCTGCTTACCTGGTGTTACAACTTTTGACGAGTGCACAAAAAGACCGGAACGAGCATTTATATAAAGCAAAATAAACATTTCATCATTTCAGAAGACATCTTGCATTTATGAAATTGCAAGTGGCACAGATTTCGTGCCACTTGCAATTTCGTGCCACTTGCAATTTAGGCTTGTAAAGATTGTTAACAGTCATTTTTACTAAATAATAAAATGATTCCACGCCAAGGCCACGCACTGTTTAGCAGTAGAAGCGAAAAATAAAAAGGAATGCCATGCGATTAAGCTGGTGTTCAAAATGCGCACCCAAAACCGAAAACGAGAGATGTTAATTCTATCCACTTTGTGCGCTGCAGTCAATTCGGCTGCTGGACTCTATGGGAGTGTCCGCTCTTGCTGAATCCCTTTCTCTATGCTTAAACCTCTGGACTTCTCGCAAGTGGCCGGTGCAGCCACTCCCGGCTGTCATCACTGCTGTGGGAACGGGCGGCTGTATTTTGAGTGTACTAGAAAGTGGACCGAGCGGTGCCCTAGCTGAGGCACAAAACAAGAAAAGTAGGCTGAGGTGTGCTGCAGTAGGTTCAGTGGGTGGGCGTCTCTGTCCAGAGGATCGGTATAGCGTAAAACTATTCCAGTCTGTGTTTATGCCCATATGGGGAAGGCCTGCGCCATTTCAACCCATGATGAAGGGTAGTGGCGGATTTGTAATAAAAACATATTTGAATGCTTTTGCGTTATACCAGAAAGTTAAGCATCAGGTTCTTTGGAATTGACCTGGTCTAGCCATGTAGAATTGGCTAAAAAAAAAAAAAGTTGCAGCTTCGCCCGAAAGGGGAAGCATCGATTGCGATAGCAAATTAGTAGACAGCTATATGAAGTAAGGATAGTAGTTTCATAGGCCGTATAAATGTGTAAACATTCCCACAGGGAACTGGCGATTGCAGCTCAATCTTGCGAAGAAAGCGAAGAGGCGGCGCGGTTGGGAGTGGTGACGGCTTCTACTCCGTGGCCAAGTGCAAACATTGCATGGCCACACGCGGTCGCGTGCACATATCTTAAAAGGGATCCGCAGATGGCTGGTAGCTTTGTGTGCACTGTGTTCTAGCTGCTCCGGGGTTGAAGCGGTAGGTGGTACGAAGGTCACTTCGTTCGCTGCTGCTGCTGCGCTTGCTCACACGATCGCTTTGACAGCGAGGGCCCATGCTCATCAAGCGTGATGTTTGTGCGCTTGTGCTTGCTTGTGCGCGCTGACACCTGTGGGGATGCGCGACCCTCACGCCTCGATTGCTTCATGGTGAAATATTGTAATACAATCTGTAGTCTGTTTTACACTATCAATAGTTTAAAAAACTGCCCATACTGTTAGTAGTAAAAAACTGATGGTTTTGCATAACTAGTGCCTGAGTGTGCAGAACAAGATGTAGAATGTGTTTTGGAGCGGACGACAGAGCATTGGCCCTGTGGCTGCTCTGTTGCCATGTTGAGTGACGCTCACTTGACGACTGTGCAGGGTAAAGCAGGAGCCGTGCAGCTCGGATGACGAGGACGACGACAGCAGCAGCAGCAGCAGTTCGTCGTCGTCGTGCCGATCCCGCGGCCAGCAGCAGGAGCGCGCCACCACGGCGGCACCAGCGCGCCGGGGCAGTGGCGGCGGCCAGAAGCCCCTCAACAGAGGTCGCTGGGACAAAGAGGAGGACGAGCGCCTCAAGCGTAGTGTCCAGGCCCTAGGCACGCACGACTGGGCCGCTGTGGCACGTTGCTTCTCGGACCGCAGCGATGTCCAGTGCCAGCAGCGCTGGCACAAGGTTGTCAACCCCGAACTTGTCAAGGGCTCGTGGTCCAAAGAGGTGAGGTTGCTGCCACTTCGGGTCATTCCACCCAAGAGCCCTGTGGCTTTTAACACACTTGGACAGGCTTTCTTACAAACACTGAAACGGTTCAAGACAAGTCTGATGCGAGTGTAGATAGCACAAATGGCCGTCTTGTAGCCGATGATCGAGCCATACATGTAGACTGGTCTAGAGAAGGAATTCCTACTGGCTAGTTCTTTGTGATAGCTAGGAAGAAATGAAAATTTGCCATGTAAGAAGGTTGACATCACCAGCATTGTTGCAGCATTCTCCTTGGTGTGTAATATACTTGGATTTTGGTACCACTTTCTAAATGATTTGTGAGCACATCAGAGTGAAAGCTCAATTGTTATCTTATTAACCCAAATCTATTGGGCCTCTATTTTGAGAAATTGCTCCTAAAATTGCCTGGGCATTACAATCAGATACGAAACCAAAACTGCATGTGCGGCGTTTGCAACAACCAATCATCAGAGGCAACATCATCGCCATCACAATGGCAGCAGAGCATGTTTTTGTGAAGGTTGCTGTGGGTGGTTGGACGGTCAATGAATAGTAGCCTGTTGAAGATTGTGTTCATGCGCTGCATAGTGAGTTGCCTATAAGTGGCAGCCACACCTTCACGAAGCAGCAATACCCTGAAGGTCGATCGCTGGACAAAGTGGTGGCTAATACGGGCGCCACGTGGTGCACCTTCGATCGTGATCAAGTCGGATCAGGGTGAAATTATTTATCCGCGAATGGCTTCCTTGTGCAAGCTGCAGAAAATAACCTGTCCTGGTCGAAAAATTTAATCACTGTTGAAAGTGCCGCCTTCGTCTCCCATATGAGCAGCAAGTCAAGGCCTGGGCTGCAATCCTGTACGGCACAAAAGACAACCTGCTGTGGTCCATTGACAGCTACAAAGCACTTCCGTATAGATTAATTTTGCGAGTCCCGTTTCTTTTTTTGATCACAGACGTAGAGGTGTGTTATATCTTTCTTTTATAAATTGGATGCATATTAGATACAGGGGCACGTTAGAATTTGGTAAATTCGGTTCCTGTTTGGAGTTGAAGATTGAGATAAGCATGTGACAATACCCTCTTATGATGGAGTTTTGTTGGGACGCAAGTTACTTGAAGCCTTGACCAGCGTTACTACTGGGTAGCCTGGCGTTTTCGACAGGCTGCAGTCATTCTAAATATCCTTTCTCTACGCTACAGGCTTCTAGAACACTGTTACCAAGCTAACCCTGGCCCCTGGCTAACCGAGACATGCACAATGCTGTAGTGGAGAGCAGTTGACGTAGCATCTGCGAGTTGCATAGTTCGGCAGCTTGGAGCGGTCTCTCGTTTGCTTGGCGTTTCTCAACGTCCGCGTATACATTACCGCCCGTACACGCTCGTACACGTTACCGGCACGGCAACTCGTCGCACGCTGTTTGCCATTCACGGGCAGCAGTGCGACAGCCACTTTGCTCGCGAATGGCGAGATTTCCTTGCCGTAGAGAGGCTGGGACCGGGACCCATTCGTCCAGAATCCGTACGGCGAAGCGGCCGTATCAGAGGCAACACTGAGAAGTCAGAGAAGTGGTCACTCTGCTGGCACTGGTGCGTGACACCGTGGTCACGTTCATCGGTGCCAATATCGTAGCTAGGCCTTTTCCTGTTCACTTCAAAGCTAAAACTGACGGCGCTTCAGAATGAATCACCGACTCGCACAAGCCGCAATATTTTCTTACCGTTGTTGTCGCTCTTCGCAATAATTATAATGATCGCGATATGCACTTCGAGTCGCCAATTGTTTACCTCTGCTAGCAGAGAATGCTTTATACGCGAGCGGACTACGCAGTATAGTTTTACGTCACTATTTCTTGTGATTCACGTGACCAAGCCGTGTTGGGTTTCCTCTCCTACGACGTCACAGCATCACCCGAAACCCAGAAACTGAAATCGATTGGTATAATAATGCTAGTATTAAATTATTTATTGGGTATATATGAATCCCGCGGTGTGTATCGTGCTTCCTGAAGCAGTACGCAACGCTTGAATCGAAGAAAACATGAACGAACATTTTCCTGTCTCCACCCCTTTAAATAGGCCTGCTAAAATCATAGGCGGGATTTTGCCGACGTCAACGTCACGTGATATGTACTGAGTCTGGTCGGTGATGGGCAGCTGCTCCCTCTCTCCCGGGCGACGTTGCGTGTGTTTGCCTCTGCTGGTGGCAACCTGTGGGTCCACTTTGGTTCGCGGAAAGGAGTCCCCTTGAGTCGCACAGTTCGCGGAAGGCGGCCCTCCCTCCTGTCACGCAAACACACAAAGGGGCCCGTAATCACTGTGGGGCGCCAGCCAGACCGGCAACCACCCGAGACACACATAGAAAATTAGGGATCAATTCTCTGTTACGATTAGGCATGGTCTTTCGACCATCGTTTTCGCACAGGATGTTACATGCCAACCGTAACAGTTTTGAGATCAAGTAATGTGTGTTGCATACATTGCAATGATAGACACGTTTGTGAACTTGCACCCAAACAAGTGCTATATACCATGTAAAGGAAGGCACAAGCAGCAAAAACTTTGGAAACGAGCAAGATATATCACAGTGGCTTTTTCAGTTGATGCACATAATGGCTCATTCGTACTGGCAATATGCAGAGGTCGCGTGACAAAGTTACCGTATTTACTCGCATAATGATCGCACTTTTTTCGCCAGAAAAATTGACGCAAATTCAGGGGTGCGATCATTACGCGGGTTAAATTTCCCGCTAAAAAAAATTTTTTTTCGTCCCGCGTTTGCTGCGGGATGCGGGTGCGGGACACCAAAACAAAAATGGCGGCCGGCGGAGCAAGCCGAATGCGCCGAACGCGATTTTTTTTTTCTTCTCGTGAGTACATTACGTGCATTGAAACAGTTTCTTCCGTATCAGTGATGAATAATATCGTTAATATCAACAAGTCTGCGGCAATAACGTAGCCATGTCCACTTTGAGGGGACAGAAACAGACGGGCGCACTTAGCTGATAGTGACAGAAACGCATGGCCGGTGTGCTGCGGAAACTGCGGCATCTGTCTTCACTACTATCCTAACACGGCACGTTTCCGCTAAAGGTGGGCGAATATCTTAGCTGTGTTACAAGCGTCGGTGTATGAATAGGGTACACATTTAACGTATCCGTGTAAACGAGGCTACTATCATTGCCGCGCGCGACTTGTTGCGTGCTCACGAGTGCAGATGAAAAGAATCGAAAGGCGCCTCTTTTGCTTTTGTTGACCACAACCATTATAAAGCCTACCCATAATAAAGGCAAGTTTGGTTGTACTTCTTTTTGTCATGGAAGATCGGAAAGTGATGAAAGTAATGAAATGAGGCATCTGCTTAAGAATGTTGGGTGCGTGCAGACGAGTCGTTGGCGTAGCATTCGACAGATTGTAAGCGCGATCATTATTAGCTAGACTTGGCACACGACATATCGCTGCGGCAAGTTCGGGGTGCGATCATTACACGGGAAATAAAAAAAGTCGAATTTTGACGACACAATTCAGGGGTGCGATCATTACGCGAGTGCGATCATTATGCGAGTAAATACGGTAGTTGCAAGCACAACCTCAAATGGTTGCTTTGATCGAAAAGTGGCTGTTTTGATAGCGAAATATTTAGCGTGCACAATCGACAAGGACACATTGAAGGGGGACACACGACTTTGTGTGTACCCCTTCGCTGTGTCCTTGTCGATTGTGTGTGCTAAATATTTCACTATGAATTCATGCCAACTCGCCCAACTATCAATTCTGACTGTTTCGAGTCAGTTGCTCGCAGCTTGATATTTTGTTTGCATGACCACAATCGCAAAGCTTGAAAACCAATCGTGCTTTCTTGCATGGCTACGGTGGCATTGGCAGACGTGAGCCATAGCGGGAACAGCGTCAGTCGGTCTTCCAACGAACGCGCAACATCAAAATCTTGTGATTAATGCCAATCTGTCTGGTCGCATTGATCGTGAACATTGATCACTGTTAGTCGCTTCTTGGTTGCCAGTTGCGGTCGGTCATGCAACGAGCGCTGTTGTGAATGAGCCCCAAGTGTTTTGTTGTTGTGAAATAACCACGCTGATGCACAGGTTTGTGTGCAGGAGGATGACAAAGTGGTGCAGCTGGTGCAGAAGTATGGCCCCAAGAAGTGGACCCTGATTGCCAAGCACCTGAAGGGACGCATTGGCAAGCAGTGCCGCGAGAGGTGGGTGCGCACTTGGGCAGGGTAGGCAGTGGCTGGTGACGAATGACCGTGTCGGTGCCAGAGGTCGCCAGTCTGCGTGTGCAACAGTTTCATTTTTCTGTAGACCGGCTTTGCCAAGATTTACAACCTGACAACTCCTATAATTGCCTTGCCATGACAGCTGGCATTACCATGGACGGTTAGGGCCTAAAGCAGAAGTCGAACCAAGAGAATGTTTGTGACAGTTCAGAAGAAGACAAAAGATGAGAATACAGTCGAACCTAACTACTGTATTTATTCGGTTCTAGCGCGCCCTCGCTTGTAACGTGCACCAATTTGCCGTGACTTAAAAGAAAGAAAAGTCCTTTGCAATATTGTGCACCTTATTCTTTCATTCAGAAATACAACATTCTCTGATTTGGAAAAACAAAGATTTACTCCTAATGCACTAAAGCTGCGATAAATAAAAAAGTTGCACTTTTGCCCGAAAGGTGAAGCATCGATTGCGATAGTAAATTAGTGGACAGCTATATGGAAAGTAAGGATAGTAGTTTTATCGGCCCAATAAACCTTTAAGCTTTCGTTTACTAAATAAATTAACGAGCATGGTGTCACAGGCGCACAAGCAAACATGAATATGTTCCACTCAATGACCGCAGAAACCCTTTATAAGAATGCTGGAGTGAGGAGGTGCGGTAGCAGAAACAAACAAATTGACCTCTCGCTTCAACGTGGCCTAAGTGACGACAACACAGCGCAGTGCGCCTAGATGCGTTGACTGTCTCCATATCGCAGATCGCTTTCAAGATAGGGGCCGCGCGGCTGTGCCTGTGCAGCAGCCGCCAGATTAGAACGCCTCCCGTTTGCGCCAGTCCTGTACGCAAGTTTTGTGAACTCTGAATGCCCATGATGCGGCCCGATTTCCATCCATCTCTGCACACATGATCATTTTCCTTTTTTGGGGTGGGGGAGTGGGGTGTATGAGCTCGTTTGTTAACACTGCATTTATAGTTTTGTATTGATCGGAGTATGTGCAGAAGATTTTGCTTATGCATCTTTTTTTGCTTGCTTAAGTTCGCTTATTTATCATCATCATTACCTTATTTATGTCCACTGCAAGATGTAGGCCTCTACCTTCGATCTCCAATAACTGCTGTCTTGCACCAACCGATTCCAACTAGCACCCGCAAATTTCCTAATTTCATCTCACCCCCTAGTCGTCTGCCGTCCTCTACTGCGCTTCCCTTCTCTTGGTACCCATTCTGTCACCCTATGGTCCAGCGGTTATCTAATCTGCGCATTACATGACCTGCCCAGTGCCATCTTTTTCTCCTAATGCCTATTAGAACATTGTCTATACCCCTTTGCTCTCTGATCCAAACTGCTCTCTTTCTGTTTCTTAAATTTATGCCCAGCATTCTTCGTTCCATCGCTCTTTGCACGGTCCTTACCTTGTTTTCAAGCTTCTTTGTTAGTCTCTAAGTCTCTGCGCCATATGTCAGCACCAGTAAAATGCACTGATTGTATACTTAACTTTTCAGTGATAACGATAAGCTCCCAGTCAGGACCTCGTGATGTCTGCCGTGTGCGATTCAACCCATTTTTATTCTGTGAATTTACTTCTCATGGTGAGGATTCCCTTTGAGTATTTGACCTAGGTAAACGTACTCCTTCACAGACTGTAGAGGCTGACTTGCGATATTGAAATCGTCTTCCCTTGCCCAGTTATTTATCATTATCTTAGTCTTCTGCATATTAATCTTCAACCTTACTCTTACACTCTCCCTGTTAAGGTCCTCAATCTTTTGTTGTAAATCGTCCGCAGTGTTGCTGAATAGAACAATGTCATTGGCAAACCGAAGGTTGCTGAGATATTTGCCGTCGATCTTTACTCCTAAGCCTTCCCAGTTTAATAGCCTGAGTACTTCTAAGCACGCAGTGAATAGCATTGGAGAGATTGTGTCTCCCTGTCTGACCCCTTTCTTTATAGGTATCTTCCTGCTTTTCTTGTGTAAAATTAAGGTAGCTGTGGAAGCTCTGTAGATATTTTCCAAGGTATTTACGTAAGTGTTCTGTACTCCTTGATTACGCAATGCCTCTATGACTGCTGGTATCTCTACTGAATGAAATGCTTTTTCGTAATCTATGAAAGCCATATAGAAAGGCTTATTGTACTCTGCGGATTTCTTGATAACCTGATTAATGACATGGATGTGATCATTGTAAAGTATCCTTTCCTGAAGCCAGCCTGCTCCCTTAGTTGACTAATCTTGCTGTCGTGGAACACTGAGACGACTCCGTGGTCCTGAGGTACTCGCAAAATCTGCTGAACCCGCTCCGATGAAGACGGATGGTTACTTCCAACACCTGCTCCCCCAGGTGCTGCGGGGGCGTCTGCTACCTCCTCCGAGGGCATTTCGTCGGCGTTTGCTCGTTTTGGTGTTGCAGGATTTGGGTCCCCATTATTTGCACGCTTTCGTCCGGTTGGCATTCCATAGAGACTGCGGCCTAGTACGTGCTCCTCAACCACGTTCTTTGCACCCAAGCCGGCTGCGCCCAAGGCAGAGTGCCAATTGACTGTTGATATAAAGTCCTTGAAAAACTCCTTCGTAGACGTCCGGTCGGCTGCAAACACCTCTGCGTCGCTTTGCACTCTTTCGTATGCCTCGTCGTGCCGCTTGGCAATGCAGTTGTCCTCGTCCACCGGGGTCTTTCCTTTGTGGCTTCCGGGGCCCAAGTAGTGGTGTCCTGGAAACAACATCACTGTGTAAAGTAACAACATACGGTAGCGGTAGCGACTACATCACCAGCATCATATTAGACGCATAACTTAAGACGCATCTATTTAACCTACCCTAACCTAACCTAAATAGCTGGTAGTGTACAGGAATTCTATAGCATTAACGAGAGGGTGGCAGGTCTTGTTGTGAACCTTAATAAGAGATACAAATTGAAGGTCGTACAGGTGTACGCCCCCACATCCAGTCATGATGACCAGGAAGTCGAAAGCTTCTATGAAGACGTGGAATCGGCGATAGGTAAGGTCAAAACTAAATACACTGTACTGATGGGCGACTTCAGTGGCAAGGTAGGCAAGAAGCAGGCTGGAGACAAGGCAGTGGGGGAATTCGGCATAGGCACTAGGAATAGCAGGGGAGAGCTATTAGTACACTTTGCAGAACAGAATAATATGGGGATAATGAATACCTTCTTCCGCAAGCGGGATAGCCGAAAGTGGACGTGGAGAAGCCCGAATGACCAGACTAGAAATGAAATAGACCTCATACCCTGCTCTAACCCTGGCATCATACAAGACGTGGACATGCTTGGCAAGGTGCGCTGCAGTGACCATAGGATGGTAAGATCTCGAAATAGCCTAGGCTTGAGGAGGGAACGGAAGAAACTGGTACATAAGAAGACGATCAATGAGTTAGCGGTAAGAGGGAAAATAGAGGAATTCCAGATCAAGCTACAGAACAGGTATTCGGCTTTAACACAGGAAGAAGACCTTACTGTTGAAGCAATGAACGATAATCTTATGGGCATCATTAAGGGGTCTGCTATAGAAGTCAGTGGCAACTCCGTTAGACAGGATACCAGTAAGCTATCGCAGGAGACGAAATATATGATCAAGAAATGCCAATGTGTGAAAGCCTCTAACCCTACAGCTAGAATAGAACTGGCAGAACTTTCGAAGTTTATCAACAAGCGTAAGACAGCTGATGATAAGGTAGTATAATAGGGATAGAATTTAACATGCTCTCAGGAACGGAGGAAGCCTAAAAGCAGTGAAAAAAAAACTAGGAATAGGCAAGAATCAGATGTATGCATCAAGATACAAAGCTGGCAATATCATTACTAATATGGATGAGATCGTTCAAGTGGCTGAGGAGTTCTATAGAGTACCAGTGGCACCCAAGATGATAATGGAAGAGAGAATAGTCTAGAGGAGTTCGAAATCCCACAGGTAACGCTGGAAGAAGTAAAGAAAGCCTTGGGAGCTATGCAAAGGGGGAAGGCAGCTGGGGAGGATCAGGTAACAGCAGATTTGTTGAAGGATGGTGGGCAGATTGTTCTAGAGAAACTGGCCACCCTGTATACGCAATGCCTCATGACCTCGAGCGTACCGGAATCTTGGAAGAACGCTAACATAATCTTAATCCATAAGAAAGGGGACGCCAAAGACTTGAAAAATTATAGGCCGATCAGCTTACTGTCTGTTGCCTACAAACTATTCACTAAGGTAATCGCAAATAGAATCAGGAACACCTTAGACTTCTGTCAAGCAAAGGACCAGGCAGGATTCCGTAAAGGCTACTCAACAATAGATCATATTCACACTATCAAACAGGTGATAGAGAAATGTGTGGAATATAACCAACCCTTATATATATCGCTTTCATTGATTACGAGAAAGCGTTTGATTCTGTCGAAACCTCAGCAGTCATGGAGGCATTGCGGAATCAGGGTGTAGACGAGCCGTATGTAACAACACTGAAAGATATCTATAGCGGCTCCACAGCCACCGTAGTCCTCCATAAAGAAAGCAACAAAATCCCAATAAAGAAAGGCGTCAAACAGGGAGGTACGATCTCTCCAATGCTATTCACCGCGTGTTAACAGGAGGTATTCAGAGACCTGGATTGGGAAGAATTGGGGATAAAAGTTAATGGAGAATACCTTAGTAACTTGCGATTCGCTGATGATATTGCCTTGCTTAGTAACTCAGGGGACCAATTGCAATGCATGCTCACTGACCTGGAGAGGCAAAGCAGAAGAGTGGGTTTAAAAATTAATCTGCAGAAAACTAAAGTAATGTTTAACAGTCTCGGAAGAGAACAACAATTTACAATAGGCAGCGAGGCACTGGAAGTAGTAAGGGAATACATCTACTTAGGGCAGGTAGTGACGGCAGATCCAGATCATGAGACAGAAATAATCGGAAGAATAAGAATGGGCTGGGGTGCGTTTGGCAGGCATTCTCAGATCATGAACAGCAGGTTGCCATTATCCCTCAAGAGGAAAGTGTGTAATAGCTGCGTCTTACCAGTACTCACCTACGGGGCAGAAACCTGGAGGCTTACGAAAAGGGTTCTACTCAAATTGAGGAGGACGCAACGAGCTATGGAAAGAAGAATGATAGGTGTAACGTTAAGGGATAAGAAAAGAGCAGATTGGGTGAGGGAACAAACGCGAGTTAATGACATCTTAGTTGAAATCAAGAAAAAAAAAGGCTGTGGCTTAGCTAAGGTTAAGCCCAGGATGCGAAGCATACTAGCCTTTATTTTAGTTGTTGAACCACTGCTTAGCCTGGTGAACTGCTGTTGCTTGGCTATATTTGGTTCGGCTAGACGAAGAAACAACTCGTGCGTTACTCTGCTTCGCCTTCAAGAGTGGAACGCGACAGCGTTCCCGTCGACCCGCCAAGGGGTGTAAGACAATGGGCTACAGCGCAGCGACTACGCGCCCCGCATTGGACGCGGTGAGCGTCGAGCAACGTAGCGTTCGGCGCGGCAACGAAATGTGCGCCTGAGCAAGCGACGCACGCCTGAGACTTAGAAACAGCTCGTTTCTAAGGCAACACCGCATTCACTAGAGGCGCTTTTGTACCGCTTTGAAGCATCGTACTCGTGGCTCAGTGGTAGCGTCTCCGTCTCACACTCCGGAGACCCTGGTTCGATTCCCACCCAGCCCATCTTGCAAGAGTTGAGCCAAAGCCACCTAGAAACAGTCTCTGTAGCACGCCGCAACCTTCGCTTCTCATTCCAACGGGCAGCTCTGTCTCCAGGAGGCATCTCACCTCGTGAGTGTCTAGCAGAGGCAAGCGCAGCTGCTTATATACCGCCGCGACGCCGCGAGCGACGGTGCGAGTTGGAGCCCCAGTTCTCCTCTGTCGTGACGTCACGATGTCACGTGGTATTGAAGGCGACACCGCCGCGCCTGAGGAGCTGGGTTGAGCTCTCGTAATATGCTTCGCATAAAAGAAATGGGCATAGGCAGGACATGTAATGAGGAGGGAGGATAACCGATGGTCATTAAGGGTTACGGACTGGATCCCAAGGGAAGGGAAGCGTAGCAGGGGGCGGCAGAAAGTTAGGTGGGTGGATGAGATTAAGAAGTTTGCAGGGACGGCATGGCCACAATTAATACATGACCGCGGTCGTTGGAGAAGTATGGGAGAGGCCTTTGCCCTGCAGTGGGCGTAACCAGGCTGATGATGATGATGATGAAACATGGTCACCCGGGAAAGATCAAAATGTACACGTGTCAATATTGCCTTGCTTATTAACTCGGGGGACCAACTGCAATGCATGCTCACTGACCTGGAGAGGCAAAGCCGAAGGGTGGGTCTAAAAATTAATTTGCAAAAAACTAAAGTAAAGTTTAACCGTTTTGGAAGAGAACAGCAGTTTAAGATAGGTAGCGAGGCACTGGAAGTGGTAAGGGAATACATCTACTTACGACAGGTAGTGACTGCGGATCTGGATCATGAGACGGGAATAATCAGAAGAATAAGAATGGGCTGGAGTGCCTTTGGCGGGCATTCTCTGATCATGAACAGCAGGTTGCCATTATCCCTCTAGAGAAAAGTATATGACAGATGTGTCTTACCAGTACTCACGTACGGGGCAGAAACCTCGAGGCTTACGAAAAGGGTCCTGCTTAAATTGAGGACGACGCAACGAGCTACGGAGAGAAAAATAATGGGTGTAACATTATGGGATAAGAAAAGAGCAGATTGAGTGAGGGAACAAACGCGAGTTAATGATATCTGATTTGAAAGCAAGAAAAAGAAATGGGCATGGGCAGGACATGTAATGAGGAGGGAAGATAACCGATGGTCACTAAGGGTTACGGACTGGATTCCAAGGGAAGGGAAGCGTAGCAGTGTGCGGCAGAAAGTTAGGTGGGCGGATGAGATTAAGAAGTTTGCAGGGATGACATGACCACAATTAGTACATGACCGGGGTTGTTGGAGAAGTATGGGAGAGGCCTTTGCCCTGCAGTGGGCGTAACCAGGCTGATGGTGATGATGAAATTGAATAACTACTGAAGACGAAACTTTTCGCTTATTAATAAGCTGAACAGTGCCACCCTGTGTGACTACATCTTGTAGGCACACTACATCTTGTATTGCACATTCTTGTGCCACCCTGCGTGCCTACATCGTGGCCACCGGTGCTTCCCCCTCCCCACCTTGTTCTTCTGAAGTGGTTGTCCTTGGTGAGAACCTGCAAAGTTCCAGAAAACTGCCAAACCCTTTCCGTAGGTTGAAGCGAGGAGTCGTGCTGTGTGCCCCCAGACGAATCCACTGGCAGCCTTCAAAATTCCACCAAACTGCTGACCCTTGCTGTGGTGATCGGTTTTATGCAGCTTGGGCTTCTCCTTCGACGAAAGAGGAAAGTGACGTGGTTGACGTCAGCACCGGTCATGCCTCGTCCTGCTGATGATGGGACACCCAAAGGGATTTAAGGCAGAGCCGGCCAGTTGTTACGGAGAGAGTCGTCACCAGCCGCACCGTCTGTCTGGTGCACCCTTCGGCTCCGCTACTTTATGCTTTTACCTGCTATATTTTACATACTGTATAAAGCTTTTAGTCTCCTCCTCGTCTGCTCTAAGAGTCTGTCTCTTGTCTTTCACCCAATAAGTTTCACCCAATAGGCGCAATAAGTTGCAAATTCCCGCGCCAAACTGTGCCAAACACAGAAAATTGAGCGAAATTGCGCCACTCAGTGCCAGAATGGCTTTGGCACGTGTGCTCCGGCAGTGGCCGCGAACAGTGAGCGGATTTGTTTTCAGAAAGAGTAGAGTACGTAGAGCACATCCTGCGCGATTGCGGCTCTCACGTAGTTTCTCATAATTTTCGTGCTTATAACACTGGAGTAGACGTTAGTTTCTCGTATCCTTCGCTCTTAAACCACTGGACTTTCCGGCAAGTGGCCGGCGCGGCACGCTGTTACTCCTGACTGTCGTCGTTGCTGTCCGAACATCTAGGGTGGCAGTATTTCGAGTGTACTAGAATACAATTGAGCGGGTAGAGCGGCGCAGTGCTCTCTAGCTAGGAAGCGAAACACCAAAAAGTAGGATGAGGCAGGCTGGAGTGGTTTCAGCTGGTGACCGTCTGTCTAGAGGATCGGTATAGTGTAAAACTATTCCAATCTGTTTTTATGCCCATATGGAGAAGGCCTACACCATTTCAACCTATCACGAAGGATAGTGGCGGATTTGTAATAAAAACAGGTTGGAATAGTTTTGTGTTATGCCAGAAGGTAAGCATTAGATGCTTTGGAATCGCCCTGGTCTATGATGTGCAAATGGCTTTCAGAAAATGTCGCAGTTTCACCCGAAAGGTGAAGCATCGATTGCGATTGCAAATTAGTAGACAGCTATACAAAGTAAGGATAGCATTTTTATTGGTCGCGTAAACTGGTAAACATTTGCTTACTAAATTAACACACATGGTGTCACGCACACATGCAATTGTGAACCCGCCACTTGAGCTCCGCGTGCACATGCTGTCTCAGCGCTCGAGTGAAGAAGCGCGACAGCCACAGTGAGGGATGTGAGCTTTGTGCTACCTCTCGTTTCAACGTGAACTAAGCATTGGAAGCACAGCGCACACGAAGCTATCATCACTCGCACATGCACTGTCCCCATCGGAAATCGCTTTCAAGATAGGGCCTGGGCGACTGCCATATACAGCAGCTGCCGGAGTGGAACCCACCCTCTCTTCCCCTTCCCCCGGTGCCTTGCGAACATGAGATTGAGTTACCATCCTTGGCTCATCCTTGCACGATTTCACTCGCACACATAGCATACGGCACGCAGCAACAGTGTTAACATCCTTGGACTTTATACAGAACACCACGGTGATGCCAACGATGACAGAAGTGCACCTGGTGTGTCCATATTGACACCTGTACTTATTTATCCGTTTCTTGGGTACTGCATTTTAACCACTTACAACTTCAAGTTATCACTCGGTGCAAGTCGTGCCCGCACGATTGGAACTTACTGGAATGTTATCAATGGTTCTATCCGTTCTCTTTCGTCACTGAAGCTTCTGTAATCTGATTGCATGTGCGACGCGAATGGTGTAGAACTTTCTTGGAGATACATGGGCACCAGCAATTACTCTGGAACCTTCGATGACTCATGTATAAAAGCCAACGCACTTGGCTGGCATATCAGATTTTCGCCGATTGCCAACTGTGTTCACCGCTATCGTTCTTTGAGTGTAGCCTGTTCTTGAGGGCACAGGTTTGCCCAATGAAAATTAGTTTCTTCAGTCACAGTTTCGCTACTGTGTTCTTTACCGTCACTACTACATAACAATATAATTGCTATCACACTTATAAACCATCATAGTTTCATTTCTCTCATTTCTCCGTATAGTTTGTTGGTGAAGCGAATTTCCAGGGACTTCATGCACACTGCCGACACATTAAAGAAAGATGTATTTATAAAATGCGTCTGCGGTTATCTTTAGAAGTATCAGACACACTAATGCAGAATGGATGTTTCTTGTGATTGCTACCACAAATTAAAAATCTACAGGCACTACAGTTGCGGACCGTTAATTCGCACCTCACGGGGACTGCGAAAATGTCCGAATAAACAGGTGTCCGAAAAAGCAGATTAAGGGGAAAAAAATGAAATCCTTTATTTCCATGCACTTATTAGGGCTCGCCACTAGGCTTGAAGAAATCATGAATTCACCGTTTCACGCTGTTCTGTTTACGCGCAATCAGATAAGCCTGAATCTCGGATAGGGTCGTACGGTCACTATAGGCGGCTGAAAGCACAATCACTGCTTCTACATGCTCCCATGCAACGGCAGCGTAGCACATGGTGCGTCATCTTCCAACTCGGTCATCGTCCGGCGGTGTAGCAGAAACCTGACGAATGATCTCGCCTTCATCGAGTTATGCGCATGTCAGTACAGCAGTGTCAGCACCTGTGAAACTGCCAAACGAGACGGTGTCCGGAATCGCAAGGCAACCACTGTGCAAGTCTCAGCAGAACATTTTCCGAGTCGGTGGGGAGCACATCGGGAGGCGACAAATCTTAGGCCTCCCGGCACCCGCTTGCCGGCATTCCCCAGTGCAGTCTGCACGGGCACTGTCGGCGCCATTAGACACTTGACGTGCTGTTTCTGTATGCCACGTTGGATCACCGGAACCTCGACACAGCACACAAAGCAAACACCACCACGCCGACACCAGTCGCACAGACGGAAAACGTGGCCTACTCGCAGCATCGTGCGGGAAGAAACAAATCGGCTGCTAGATTGTCTTGACATGGCTTACTAAGCTGAAAACGGAACTGCTGTAGAACCACTCTATCGAACCAGGCAAAAAGGATGATGATGAGTGGGGATTTGCAGTAGCGCCACTTCATGGGGCAGCAAGGAGGCTCTGTTCAAAACAAAAATGGCATTCAGCAAGTCGAACCATGCACTGGTCAGAGTCGGTGCATGATGCTCTCGATTGAGTTGGCTCAAGGAGTGTCTGAAAAATCAGATGAGAGGTTGTAAGGTGTCCGAACTTTCGGAAGTCGTTATACATTATAGTGTATGGAGAAAATGGCGGTGTCGCGAAGCAGACCGAATAATCGAGCATGTCCGAATTTTCGGAGTCCGGAAAATCAGTCGGCGACTGTATTACCAAAATTCGCATGTACTACATGCTTGCACTATCGGTGCCATCTGCTTCAAAATTCAACTTAAGGCATGGTTTAAGGCAGTTTCAGTACTGTACTTGTACCGTATTTACACGATTGTAAGTCGACTCGAATGTAAGTCGACCCCCCCACATCGCTTGACCGGGGAAAAAAAAAAAAAGAGAGAGAGAGAGAGCATACCCGCGGGCGCATTCGATAGCAAAAATTTATTAGTCGCTGACATGGTCACTGGACTACTCGTCTTCACTAGTGCTGCCATTGTCATCGTTGCTGCGGTCCCACAGCGTGTCGTGGTCCAGCGAAATTTCAAATTTCGCATACAACCGCACCAGGACATCTTGCAGAACAGCTGCCCACGCCAAATGCACCCAAGCACACGCAGCCATCAGGGAGGCTCTTTTGACAGGTCCGGTTGGCGTAATTTCGCAGCCTTCTGCCGCCAGCCACTCGTTGCACTCACGGCGGAGCAGAACCTTAAAATTAAGGCGGAGGTCCGGGCTTATTTCATGACCACGTCGCACTTCACTGGCAGGGACTGATCACGCATTTCAGCGACGTACGCTGCAAGATTAGTCTACAGCTCCGGAAAGCATCCATACTTCGGCACGTGGGAAATTTCTCACTTGCCGTCACACAGGTGAAAATTTCGCTTCGCTGCAGTTGCCACTCTCGCACCACCCGTTTAGAAACATCGAAATTGTGGCCCGCTGCGCAGTGATTTGTTTCTTCGGCGTAAAGGATGGCAGCCCTCCTGAACGCTGCTGTGAACGAGTGCTGAACGATTAGTGGGCCTGGAGCACTCATGACAACTGGGGAGGCATAGAAGTAGCACGTAGCCGGCAGTCAAGTGGAACGCGTCAAACCAATGCCTTTAAATAGAGAAACTCGCAAGCGGTGTCTGCTCTTCCGGGAACTACCGATACTCCCCGCAAGCACCGCCGTTCTGAGGGTGCTGCCGCAAATGAGAACAGCGGCGCTTCCATCAACTATCAACACTCCCCCATGAGTGTTGCATGTACTCTAAGACTCAAAAATGTTGAAAAACCGTTCCGAAAAGCGAACAAACACGCGGGATAGCGAAAAGATGCGGGTAGGGCCATAGAGCAAACATAAAATTGTAACTACGTTGTAGCTCCAGTTGGTATCGCTTTTTTTGGCGGGGCCATGTTTTGGTTTCGATTGTAAGTCGACTACCCAACTTCAGACTTTCAAATTAAAAAAAAAGGGGTCGACTTACAATCGTGTAAATACGGTAACAATATTCAGCTGCCACAAAAATTCCATTGTTTAACGGATAATTGTTATAACCGGGCGGCAGGAGAAAATCAAAATAGGGGGATGGCAGAGCTGTTGTAAGAAAACTACAATGGTGGGGAGGCCAGTGCCCCTCCCCACCACCTTCCTTCATCCAGCTGCTGAATGTGTTCACTCGTTTAACTGCTTCCTGGGTGCTGCGATCGTGTGTAACAAGCTGCGGCTGTCGGCGTTAAAGAATGGCACTGCTATAACAACTGCAAAGAAAGGTCATGGGTGGCAAGTGATAGGCAAGCACCGCCGAGGCATCACATTGGTGGCCCCAAAAGGGGCCTTTTAAAAATTCCGAGAAAGCTGCTGCGGCAGCCTGTCAGCTTGAGGAATCCTGAAGAAACGCTGAGACGAGAACGCCACAAGCATCTAGCCATGTACTTCCCACTGGCTTGCATGAGAAACCCGTATGTCTGTCAGCCTTGCATGCTCTAGGCAAAGCTTGCCAACATCCTTCTGCAAGGCGTCCAGGAGCTCCATGCACAAGGCTTTCTTCTCTAAGGTGTCCAGGTGCTCTACGTAGTGCAGCTGAAGGTTCCTCGCGAAAACGAAGCCCTGAAGAAACACAATCATCTGCTGCGCCTCCTTTGAGGGCAATGGTGAGGCAGTCTGCCCTCCTGCCTCATCGCTGCCGTCGCTATCTGATGCAAGCACGTTCACTACGATAGCCTCATCGGGCAGCCTGCCCTATCACGTCATTGCTGCTGTCGCTATCTGTTGCAACCACGGTCGCACCGATCACCTCAGCGGTTAGAAGCACTTGGCTTCCAAATCTCCAGCCATGCGCTTTCTTTTCATTGGCATCGTCGTGCATTTCTGATGATCAGCGGGCGGATCAACCATCTTCCATTTCGGCGGTGAGAAACCGTGTGGTCAGGAACGATTTCGACACAAACAACGAAGACCAACGCGAATGATTAAGCTGTTTGCAGAACTTCACTAAATGAGGAGCCAGCGAGCAACATGTGAGCAACCTGCGAGCAGCGCAGTTGGCGCCGTCTATTGGTGTTTCTGAGGGTGAGGTGGCATAGAGCTGTGGGCGCAGCCGAGCTGTACACATAGCCCATTCGTGTTCGCAAGGGCAACAAGAGAGAGGCGCGCGTAGATGGCTAGAAAATGAGCGCGTGGCGGCTGTTGCAGCAGCGACCCATTGTGCAGTGGCTCAAATTTCTCGTTTTCTTTACTTCTTTTCAAAGATTTCGCATTTCACTACCTTTCGGTTGGACACCCAGTAGCCAAACTTTATCGTTATAACCGATAATGCAGCATCGGGGCATTGTAGTAAGCGGGTTATTTCACCATGGAAAACATACAAAAGTCGACGGTGCAGCAGCTTCCCAATATATTGTTAAAACCGGTATCTTTATAAGTGGGTTCGACTGTACAGCGCTCATGTTGGTTTATTCTGTTTTGTTGTGGTTTCGAAGTGCACTGCTATATTGCATATTCCATTATTCTACCAGAATTCAGGTTGGCCTGCTCCAGATTGCTTGAATCTGCAATTTAGTTGGCGCAAGCTACTCCAAAATGCAATTTTGCTTGCTCCAAAAATGCTCCAAAGTGACTTTGGGCAGTCCCTCCCCTGCTCCCTGCTGAAGGCAAAATGCCTGAAGATGATGAACCTTTTAAAACTTCTGTCACGCACAACATGGGGTAGTTATTGGAGGTGCTTTTAGAACTTGTCTGCTCATGCCTTGATTATGGTTCTCGTAATTTAATTCTGCAAGACCAAGTGCATAAAAATATCTTGGACCTTGTTCACCATTTAGTCATCCGCATTGTGACTGGTGGCTTCAGGACAAGTCCTGTAGAAAGCTTTTAAGTACAGTCAAACGAGTGGTCACTCTGTCTACAGAGGTCATATTCCAGCTTGACTTATGTATTCTGAAAGTACAGTGGGCGTCACCCTTGTGTAGAGTGCAGGAACGGTGGCCTCTGGGGTGCCGAGGAGCCAACCAGCGACATCTAACGGAAGTTGCTGTGCCCGCATGTGCACAGCAGCTATTGTTAGACTTCGGGCCCTGCAACTAGCATTAGACATTGCCTGCTGAGCGCCCGGAAGTCGCTGTTCCCACGCTGTACACGAGGGTGACGCCAACTGTACATTCAAATCCTGAACATCCTTGCTACAAAATTGTCAATGATGTGCCATACTTTTTAATGATCGACCCACATCGAGAGAACCTCTCTCACTGCGTGTGAGGAAGCTCATGATCAATGGGACACGCTTGCATTTGCCGTAACACTGGACTGCGTGCACGTGTGAACCTTTGCTGATAAACACATGCATGTTACGGAAAAGCAGAGATACTGTGGTAGGGCAGCTAGCAGAGGCTATAGGAAAACAAGAATGAGTTTAGTTTTCTTGGTGCTAGGATGTGATGAAGCCTGGCATTAATCTCGTGTAAACTCATTTGTTTGTTCTTGTGCGCATGCCTGAGGGTATATAAAGCGAAGCATTGGAAAAAAAAAAATCAGTTGCAGCTCTGTGCTTGTTCGTGTTGTGCCTCAGACCATTTCTAGCCATGCACCCACGGTATCAACACTGCCTGGCCTTTGCACCATAAAACCCCATTGATTGCCATCATCAAGTAAAGTGCGTAGGCATGTGTCTCGCTGGAGTGTGGGTAGCCTTATTTAATCTATTGAGTGTGCATGCATCTATCTTTTGTCGGATTGGTCGGTTATTTGCACACATTCGAGATTTGCCACGTGCCCCCAGAAATGCCATGCAAATTCTGCTGGTTGAATGAATGTGCTTGCGTGTTGTGGGAGCTATGACCATTTTGCGTGACCTATCATCGAGATTATGTTGTAGCTTGAGAACCATTCAATTTGTTTGCAGAGGTATTGACAACTGCACTTTAAGGGCGGTTCTGTTGCTCTTGTGGTGACAGTGTTGGCATAATGTGCAGAGACAAACATGTTCGCTGGCTCTGACAACAATGTGCCACATATGCTGTGTAGGTGGCACAACCACCTGAACCCAGCCATCAAGAAGAGTGCCTGGACCGAGGAGGAGGAGTGCACCATTCTCGAGTATCACCAACTTTGGGGAAACCAGTGGGCCAAGATTGCGAAGCTGCTGCCTGGGCGGTGAGTCTGGGGGCGAGGGTTTCTCCCTGGAACTGCACGGTTGATGAGACACTGAGATCGACTAGTAAGTAGGGAGCGAAGCCTCGGCTTATTGGCATCGGTAGTTGTTGTGATCTTAATATTGGTCAAGTTGGCGATGGCTATCAGCATTGAAGGAGAATTATTAGAAATATTTAGGAAGCATTTAGGAAAACGGTGATGTAGCCTTGTACCAGTAAGAAAGCACTTTGTTGGAACTTATCGTGAGAAGCCAACAAACAAAGACGCCACGGACAACATAGAGGAAATTACTTGTACTTACTTAAGGAAATGAGAAAATATTAGGAATAAGAAAAATGAGAAAATTTCTTTATTATGGAAATGAGAAAATAATGGCGATGAAAGTGGATGAAAAAACAACTTGCCGCAGGTGGGGAACGATCCCACGTCTTCTCATTACGCGTGCGATGCTCTAACCAGTCGAGCTACTTCGACGTAGCTTCCCCATCCACTTTCTTGGGTATTTATGTTTTACTACTACAACTAACCTTGGGATATATCATTTTGTTGTAGTGCAAGCTGAACAAGGACAACAGAAAGGCACATCTGACACACAGCGCCGTGTGTGTCAGATGTGCCTTTCTGTTGTTCTTGTGCAGCTTGCGCTACAATAAAATAAGATGTGCTGTACCAACAAGCCCCTGTAGCTACCCTCATTAACCTTGGGAGTGTTAGCCAGCGGCACCACTCGCAAACCTTGGCGGCGGATGTGGAGCATCCTTTCTGCCGCAGGCATCATGAGTATGTAATCTTTTTGAATTAAGGCAACTGGCCATTAAATCCACACATGCTACCTGAAGGCATCAGTGTTGCCGGATTCGAGACCCTCGTTATGTAATAAACGATCAGAAAGAAGAAGAAACTGAGGGGCCCTACTTTTTATTAATCATATTATGCTCAAACCACCTGAGCTCAATTGGTTAGAGCATGATATGATCAATAAAAATCGCTGGTGCTCTAACCAGTCCAGCTCATTTGGTTAGAGAATCGTACGAGAAATGTGAAGACGTGGGATCCTTCCCACCTGTGGCTAGCTGTTTTTTCATCCACTTTCATTACCATTAATTTATCATTTCTTTAAATCAATCAGTAAGTACAAGCAATTTCGCCTCTGTTGTCCTTGGCGTCTTTGTTTGTTGGCTTCTCATGATATGATTAATAAAAATAGGGCCCCTTGGTTAAACCACTTTCTTCTCGTTCTAGTTGGAACGAGAAGAAACCACAAAACCATAATCTGTTTACTTTTTGTTTTCACCTGTGGTGCTGTGATTTTGCACATGTCTTCGAGTATATTGCACAGCACGTAGACAATTTTTTAAGGCCTAATCAAACTCTTGTTAGTGGTGCACGTCTTCTATCCTTCGTGTGTGAATGTGTTAATTTGTGGCCCTCTCCTAATAGCTTAAAACATTGACGCTGAACCTAGGCTTCTTTTGTTTGCCCACCATTGATAGATTGCTGCAGTTAAACATCATATAGTACTCATCTGATAGGAACATAGTGCAGCTACACGCTAAACAATAGTATGCACCAAGCAGCTACCGTATTTACACAATTGTAAGTCGACCTCTCTTTTTAAATTTGAAAATTTGAAGGGGGGGGGACTTGCAATTGAAACCAAAATATGGCACCACCCAAAAAGCGAGACCAATGAGATATCAGGGGAGCTACAACGTAGTTACAATTTTATGTTTGCTCTATGGCACTACTCGTAGTTTTCGCTATCCCACGCGCTTGTTCGCTTTCCGGAAGTGTTTCTTAATATTTTTTAGAGAGTTTTACAGTGCACACAATACTCATGGGGGGGTGTCGATAGCTGATGGAAGTGCTGCTGTTTCATTCGTGGCGGCATCCCCAGAACGGCGGCGCTTGTAGGGAGTACATGGGGAGTATCGATAGTTCATGGAAGAGCAGACACCGCTCACATGTTTCTCTTTCTCTAACTTTGACGTGTTTGACTCTACTTGCCAGCTACGTGCTACTTCCGTGCTTCCTCAGTCGTCATGAGTGCTCCAGGTCCACTAAACATTCGGCGCTCATTCACAGGGGCGTTCAAATGGGCTGCCATCATTTACGCCGAAGAAACAAATCACCGTGCATTGGGCCGCAAGTTCGATGTTTCTGAATGGGTGGTGCAAGAGTGGTGACTGCAGCGAAGCAAAATTTTCACCTGTGATGGCAAGTGAATTTCCCATGGGCCGAAGTCTGGATGCTTTCCGGAGCTTTAGGCCAATCTTGCGGCTTACGTCTCCGAAATGCGTGATCGGTTTCTGCCAGTGAAGTGCGACATGGTCATAAAACAAGCCCAGATCTTCACCCTTTGAGGGTGGATTTTTTTTCGCCAGATGCTACCGCTCAGGGTCGATTTTTTTTTATTGCAGATTCCAATTCTTCTTAGGAAGTTATTTCTAAAAAGATTTACCGTAGTTTTTCTAGGGTGACTGTAAAGTGAGAAAAAAATATTTTGCATTGGAATATATGTAAAAGGATAGACAGTTGGCCGAGTTGGTACGGTAACATGATCTTGGCTAGTAGCGCGAAGTAGCGCTCGTCCTGTCTGTTCCTTTCTGTGTCAGTGTTCACTTTGCGCTACTAGCCAAGATCAAGGAATATATGTACTCTTCATTCATGGATAACAACAATAAAAAAAGGAAATAAACTTGTAAGAATTGAAAATTTTATGCATTTTTAAAGTTGAAGGCTTTGAAAATGCGCACACGAGAAGATTTCGCAAGGCTCAAATGTTCCTGCTCTTACACTAATGTGTACATCCATAGTGTAATCGAACTGCGCAGGTGTGTGCACTCAAGAAAACTGTGTGCTTGTGTGCCCAATAAAAAAGCAAAACGTCTGACAAATGTCCGCTACCCTTCATCTTATCGCCAACCAGAGGCAATTAGTTTTCGCGAGAAAAGAAAAAAAAAAGAAGGAAAGCTTCGGTAATGCATGCGCGGCGGCATCCTCCCTATGCGCACCCCTGTGAGCATTGAACGATTGAGTGAGGGAGGAGTGAAAAAAAAATTCCTGTATTCCCACATAGTGGCAGCACATGACAGAAAAGAAAAAGTTGGGAAATTGGCGCATCTTTTAAATATACAGACGGCGCCATGAATATACGTCATCGACCATTTTGGAGTTCGTTCGCGGGGCCGTATATTTACGTCGTCGTCATCATCATCATCATCATCACCATCATCATCATCATCGGTCTGGTTACGCCCACTACAGGGCAAAGGCCTCTCCCATACTTCTCCAACAACCCCGGTCATGTACTAATTGTGGCCATGTCGTCCCTTCAAACTTAATCTATCCGCCCACCTAACTTTCTGCCACCCCCGTGCTACGCTTCCCTTCCCTTGGAATCCAGTCCGTAACCCTTAATGACCATCGGTTATCTTCCCTCCTCATTACATGTCCTGCCCATGCCCATTTCTTTTTCTTGATTTCAACTAAGATGTCACTAACTCGCGTTTGTTCCTTCACCCAATCTGCTCTTTTCTTATCCCTCAACGATACACCCATCATTCTTCTTTCCATAGCTCGTTGCGTTGTCCTCAATTTAAGTAGAACCCTTTTCGTAAGCCTCCAGGTTTCTGCCCCGTACGTGAGTACTGGTAAGACACAGCTATTATATACTTTTCTCTCGAGGGATAATGGCAACCTGCTGTTCATGATCTGAGAATGCCTGCAAAACGCACCCCAGCCCATGCTTATTTTTCTGATTATTTCTGTCTCATGATCTGGATACGCAGTCACTACCTGTCCTAAGTAGATGTATTCCCTTACCACTTCCAATGCCTCGCTACCTATCGTTGCTGTCGTTGGTAATTCGCTGCTGTCAGCAATGGCACCGACTCCGCCTTTGTGGTCTTCGCGATTGGCTTAGAAGCTTGGAAAGCATGGTGCGTTGCATAATGCTGGTTCCCGAAAGTCAGCTTTCCCTCTTTACAGAAATGTTATTGGGTGAAGCATAAGTAAAAGTATTGCAGTGAAGCATAACAAGCATGGGAAGGGGCTGTTGCCACGGGACGTAGTATGTATTCCTTAAGGGGGGACGTGGCAATAAAAATTTTTTTTTTATTTATGGGAGAAAATTGACGAAATTTGGCATGTAGGTATGATTTCTTATGCTGATATCATAACTGAAATCAGTTTTGAGCTATCTACTATAGTTCCTGAGTTAGAACACTTGACATCCTCTAATGGTCATGCCCCAAATTAATTAATTAATTACACATAAGTTTGTCAAGATTTTCATACCAGCATGTTCAAAAAAGCCCATTATGTGCAATAAAGCTATTGGTTTATTTTTTAAATGCCGAAATAAGCATAAAATCTTTTGAACTTTTCTCTGCATGTTGTCTTACTAATGACCTTTGCAAAAAACTTGTTATAAATTTTTTAATGAGGTGCAGATGAAAATGGACAGCTTTAGTGCACTCATCAATGTTTCACGATCTAAGTGCAAAAGACAGAATGATTCTGTCTTTATTCGTTGTGAAATTGCACTGGGATTACTGAAAGCAACTGCACAAAAAGTGAAAGCTGAGAAAACAGGGCCCAAAGTTTTATTTGCTGGAAACATAAAAATATTTACTTTGGGCACCTAAAACCCGCCTGGAATGTAGTCCTTTGACAGTGAGGACACATTTCCTTTACATTTTGAGATAATTTTTCGCTTCTTTACAGCAGTTTCATGTGCCTTCGTTGCCTTTTTGATACGTCGTGCATCCTTTTTAGCAGCCCGCCGCAAATGATGACTCGGGAACCACGTCGTCGGCACACTCTCATTCTTTCAAAAGCTGAAATTTCCTCTTTGTTGCAGAGGTAGATGACAGCGCATTCAAAACATCCGCTCTTGTCACCGCTCGTTTCGCAATCTCTTCATTCGTGAGAACTGGAGCTGAAATCCGCAGCTGAATATTTGACCTGACGTCTGCTCTCGCCGATGTCACATTGCCGTCACGACCACGCGCGGGTGCGCGTTCACCATCGCACGCGGGCGCGTTGTCACCACAGCCCACGGTCGCGTTATCGCCACCGCGCCCGGTCGCGTCGTCAACACAGCCCACGGTCACGGCACGCGGTCGCGTCGTCAGCACTGCACGCAGACGCGCTTTCCCGATCACCCGCGTGCGCCGGTCGCACCTAGTCGACGCGGGCAGCGGCATCCGCTTCTGCGGGTAGTTTTCGCCTTCTGTTCCACGCCTTTCGTCGTTTTCCGTACGCGTGGGCCGTTCGGAACTTCGCTCCTTTGGGGCTCATCACGGAACACGCACGTTAGGGTAGTTTGGCTGCCACGATGGGCAAACACAATGAACGGAACGCGCAAGGCGCTACTGCGCCAATGCGCGCGAGTGTGTTTCGCGGGCAATTCAAATGAACAACAGCCAATAGGAGCGCTCCATGTTCCCCACGTGACTACTGCGCCCAATCACGATGCCGCTTCTCTTTTTTTTCGCTCGCGTTTGCTGGCGTTATTTTTCAGGGAAGAAATACGGCGCTGCGGCTATCTTGAGCTCCGATCTCTCCTCTTTACGATGATGCCAAGATGGCGGCGCTGCGTCATCAGATAGCCGAGCTATCCGCGGTGCAACGGCACCTTCCGAGGCCCGATTTTTTTCGCAATTTTCGATAACGGCGCTCTAGGAAAATGCTGTTTTCTCGATTTCTACCGCGTATATTGTTATGATTTTTCACCACTAGGTAAAAGAAGGTCCGAGGATTGCGAAAAAAAATAAATCGGAAAATCGAAAATTTTGACAATTTTGACCACTTCAATTGCCGCGTCCCCCCTTAATTATACACATGTGCACCCGGAATCTATCGTCACAGTAAGACCTTTGATATGCCTAATACATGTACCGACAGGCCTTCAGAGCGTTTTCGAATGTGCGTGCGGCAGTTTGAGCCCTTAAAGGGGTTGGGACACCAAATTTTGAGGCTATAGAAAGCATGTTATAGGCTGCTTCCGTATGCAAGGACACCCAGAACGAGGTATTGGACGCTGCAAACATTTCAAAATAATTTTAGTTCAGCTCCAAAAAGTCATTAAAAACTCTTTCTCGTAGTCGAGACCCATTGCTAGCGCGGCAGTTACTACGTCACAGAGGAGGAACGAAAATATTGACGTCATAGCACACTAGCGCAAAAACGTGACGTATGATGAGTAGCGATGAAATGCCGATTACGGAGCCTGCTGAGCCGAGCGACCGAGCATTGCCTCCAATATGACCGAACAACAGGCATATAGAAATCCTTTCTTAATGCAAAGAAGGGGTAAGACATCCAGACACGGACACAAGAGGAGAGAAGTGGACAACACGAACGCCGCATGGCGGTCCGCGAACGGCAAACTGCATGCGGCGAGTTGCCGTGTGGACGGGCCTTTACACGTTTGAATGTAACACTAACCGGCCGACTCCGAAAGGGACCAGGATATGCGGCGTTCGTGTTGTCCGCTTCTCTCCTCGTATAGTCGCATAGTTCGGCAGCTCGGAGCGGTCTCTCGTTCGCTTGGCCTTTCTCAATGTGAGGGCCCATCCACGTTACCGGCACGGAAACTAGCCGCACGCCGTTTGCCGTTGGCGGGCCCCCGTGCGACGGTGGTCTTGCTTGCGAACGGCGAGATTTCCTTGCCGCAGAGAGTACGGGCCCAGGACCCATGTGTGCGGCAGCCATACGGCGAAGTGGCCAATCAGCGACCGAGGAGTGGTCACTGTGGCACCGACGGCAGCTTCACCGCCTCTGATCGTTCGGCGCCGCCGACATCGTCCCTAGGCCTTTTCTGGTTCACTTCAAAGCTAAAGCTTACGGCGCTTCGGAATGAATCACCGACTCTCACAAGCCGCAATATTTTCTTACTGTTGTTGCCGCTCTTTGCAATAATTTTAATAATTGCGACATGCACTTCGAATCGCCAGTTGTTGACCTCTGCTGGCAGAGCACGCGTATGCGCGAGCAGACGACACAGCATAGTTTTACGTCACTATTTTTTGTGGTCCACGTGACCAAGCCATGTTGCGTTTCCTCCTCTGTGACGGCGTAGCATCCCCCGGAGCCCAGAAACTGAAACCGAAATCGCTCGGTATAGTAATGCTATTATTAACTTATTTATTGGATATATACTATGAATCCCGCTGTGTGTATCGTGCTCCCTGAAGCATGACGCAACGTTTGAAACGCCTCTTGTGGGAAACCTGTGTCGTAAGTTCCAAGTCTCTGCAATTCCAAGTACTTAAGCTTTTGCACGCTGGCCACCATGGAATTGAGAAATCAATGATTGCTAGGTCCCATGTTTGGTGGCCTGGAATCGACTATGACATGATGAACCAGGTGCTGCAGAGCTGCCTTGTTTGCCAGGTTGCCATGGCCATTTCCTGACAAGTCCTGGTCCAGGATCTGTGTTGATTTTGTAAGTCCATTCACACTGCACTATTTCCTCGTGATGGTGGATGCGTTTCCCAACTGTGTAGAAGTTCACTCACTTCCGTCACAATCTGCTGAGGCTACGATCTCTGTGTTCAGGACCATCTTTTCTCAACATGGTCTGCTGCACGTCATTGTTTCCGGCAACATTCACCAGCAGCCAGTACGCTGATTTCGAATGGCATCTGTTGCATGCTGGTGCTTCCATATCACGCTGTTTCCAACCGTGCTGCAGTGCAGGTAGTACAGATTATTACAGTCGCTGACCGATTTTCCAGACTCCAAAAATTCGGACATGCCCGATTATTCGGTCAGCTTCGTGGCACCGCCATTCTCCCCATAGACCATAATGTATAACAACTGCTGAAAGTTCGGACACCCTGCAACCTCTCGTCTGATTGTTCGGACACTCCTTGAGCCAACTCGATCGAGGGTATCATGCACCGACTCTGACGACTTGTGGAACGCCATTTTTATTTTGAACGGAGCCTCCTTGCTGCCCCACAAAGTGGCGCTACTGGAAATCCCTGCTCATCATCATCGTTTCTGCCTGGTTCGATAGAGTGGCCGTACAGCAGTTCCAGTTTCAGCTTAGTAAGCCATGTCAAGACAATCCAGCAGCTGATTTGTTTCTTTCGCGCACGACGCTGCGAGCAGGCCACGTTTTTCGTTTGTGCGACTGGTGTGGGCACGGTAGTGTTTGCTTTGTGTGCTGTGTCGAGGTTTTGGTGATCCAACGCGGCGTACGGAAACATCGCGTCAAGAGTCTAATGGCGCCGACAGTGCCCACGCAGACTGCGCTGGGGAATGCCGGCAAGCGGGTGCCGGGAGGCCTTCTGATTTGCTCCCTACTGACGCGAAAAATGTTCTGCTGAGACCTGCGCAGTGGTTGCACTGCGATTCCGGACACCGTCTCATTTGACAGTTTCACAGGTGCTGACACTGCTGTACTGACATGCGCAGAACTCGACGACGGCGAGATCATTCGTCAGGTTTCTGCTGCACCGCCGAAAGATGACTCCGAGTCGAAAGATGACGCACCATGTGCTACGCTGCCGTCGCATGCGGAGCGTGCACAAGCAGTGACTGTGCTTTCAGCCGCCTATAGTGACCGTACGACCCTCTCAGAGATTCAGGCTTATTTGATTGCGCGTAAACGGAACGGAGTGCAATGGCGCACTCATGATTTCTTCAAGCCTACTGCCGAGCCCGAATAAGTGCGTGAAAATAAAGGATTTCATTTTTTTTTCTTCATCTGCTTTTTCGGACACCTGTTTATTCGGACATTTCCGCAGTCCCCGTGAGGTCCGAATAAACGGTCGGCGACTGTATAGCTAAGCTGAAAAAAAGCACAGCGGGTGATTGCAGGACACAAGTGGCCAGGGCACTGTTCCACTACAGCTCAACGCCTGATGAAGTAACAGGCTGTGCGCCGTGTGAGTTGCTCGTGGGACGAAGAATCAAGACAGCCTTGGATGTCATGCTTTAATCGTCTGTTCAGTTGAAGCAGATTGAGCAAAAGCTACAGGTGGACAAGGATTGCCACTTTGCCTTAGTAATGGACCGGAGTACTCCAGTATTCACCAGGAACTTCAGACCACGTCCACCATGTGTACCTGCTTCTCTTAGTGGTCCGACGAGCTGCACCTTATCTGCGGTTGTACAGTCGAACCCGGCTGTATCGAACTTGCAAAAAAACTCCCATTATTTTGATAAAGAGCATAATTCGATATAAACTTGCTAAATAATTGGATGTCATAAAAATGCATACCATCTATAAAATCGCATTATTGAGAAACTAGCTTAGTTGCTGCATTTTCCTCTGCTTGGGCAATTTCGCTGCCTGCAACTCGCGCACTACTTCGCGTTGTCTAAGGAGTCTGAGCAGCTGAGGCAGCAACCTCCCGCATTTGCACAGAAGTGCCGGACTAGTGCGAGCGCACCAATCACTTCAGAGGATGTAGGCGAAGGACTATCGTTGCTTGCCTCATTGTGCTCGCTTTCACTTGTGCTCGGTACGATGTCTGCAATGTAGTCTTCGTTTTCGGGCTCTCTCGTGGTCGCGACACCATTATTTGCACTCACAAACTCGTCCACCATTGATTCGTCAACAGCTTCCGGAAATTCTGACTGCTCGCTCCAAACTTTACAACACCAGCAACGGCTGCATCGCATTCATCAGGATTTACAGTCATCACCGAGCAAACGGAAGCTGGCAAGGCTGAAGCAATTTCGAATTAACCACTTGTACCCGGCTGTGCATACGCATGGGGCACGACGGCCACCGGGCCGCGAGTTTGGCCGCTTTAGCCCTAATCTCCCCCTTATTCTTCAAGATTGTGCTTAGAGTGCTCCTTGGAATCTTGCATGCTGCAGGGACATCAGACTTCTCACCGCACTCTGCCGCTTCATCAAGGCAACACTGTGGGAGAAAGCCCAGAAGGTGCAAACGCTATAAACCATAAATGCAGCAAGACAACTCGCACTTTTGCTGTCTTGCACGACGAGGGCACAAGAGCCTTAGATCGGCTGTCTGAGCAAGCGCTGCGGGCGGGCCAGGATCATTAGCTGCAGGGGGTGTTGACGGCTCGCCCGAGGCAGCGTGGTCACGGTAGGGAGAGCGGTTGGATGAAGCCGTGCTACCTGGTTTTCTCGCTACCGTGAGGGAAAGCCAACTTATTGGGACGCTTTTGCACCACTTCACGTTTGATATATTGGGAGTTGCTGCTATTTTTGTTTGATGTAAGCGTAATTCTTGCTATACATACTCAATATTTACTTTTAGCTTGTCCGCTATTCTGGCAAGCGGGGGTGGTTTGGGCGGATTGCCGTACATGAGCGGTTGGAGTAGCGCAGCTGTCTGGTGGTGTAGCCAGACGTAGTGCTAAAATTGCAGTAACCTACTATATTCTGCTTCGCTGCTGGTGCAAATTTATGGCAGCGGCGTAATTGTGAACATGATTACGCTGCTCTCGAGAGTTTACACCAGCAGCTAAGCGGAATATAGTACTTGGTTCTGTGTTTGTGTGGTTCAGTTTTGCACCCCCAGTTGGCGCCACCACCAGGGGGCCACCACCCCTGCTCATCCAGGAAGCCACCCGCACTTGCTGGAATACCGGAAGCACTAAACTTTTCTATTGTAACTACATCGTGTCCAGAAATTGTTCGATATAGTCGGGTTCGACTGTACTACAAGATGGAACTGTATGACACCGACATGGGGACCAGATTCGCCCAAAACTTGTACTGCCTAGATCACCTGCAAACACTGCGTGCCTTTAGATCAGCCAGCCGAGCTGCTGCCGAGGCACAACAGCCACCAGGTTGGCTCTACAACAGAACTGGGCCGGCAGGAGCAGTGTTCCCCTTAGAAGTAAAGCCCTGTACGCGCTGCAGAAGTGTGCCCACACCCCTGTAAGCGTCGGTATTTTGCATGACAAGGACCGAAGGGTGTGTGACAATGGCTAATGCAGTGCTGCACCAGCTGTAGCGCCACCTGCGGCAGAAGGGGAATGACGAGAGCCAGGCTGCAGCAGTCTCGGCTCCACTTCTTTCAAGGTGCACATATGACAGCCAAGAAAGAAATGTGGCGCCACTGTAAACATTACCTAAACTATCCACGAAGGGGCTCCTTATTTCATAAGAGTAAACAAACATGAAAAAAATAAAAAATTCTGGCTGTTTCTCATGACTGTGCAATAAGCCGCATTTACATGAATGCGACAATGGCGCATCGCATCGCATTTCTAGGGCATCGCATTCATGTAAACAGCCATAATGTACTAGGAAGACTCATCGCATTAATGCGCCAGGCGAGGTTAGATTTGTGGGTGGGAGTCGACTCTCGTGGAGCATGTAAATGCAGGATTGTCGCATTAGGAATTATGGGAAGGAATTAGCCACCAACATGGCGGTGGTCCCGGCTGCCCGCTTCGAATTGAATTCGGCATTGCTTTTGTAAAATGCACTTTGTTCGCATCAAATGAGTGTGTAAACGGCTTTTGCTTAGTCTCAGGCCGCTTCGACAACAGAGTATTATGGATAACCTTGTGGTGTTTTTGAGATCGCTTCTCGTTTCGAATGAGTCGAAGCGTAACGAAAGAAACATTCGAGATGTCAGCGTTGCCTATCGCTTGAGTCAGGAAATAGCCGCAACGACAGTGTATTGTCACGATCCACCTCGGGTCGTGAACAAGGGAGCTCTTGTGGCCCCCTCCATTAGACGGACGCTCCGCAGCATGGTGGTGTCGAATGATGACTGACCCGGCGAGCAGCCGTGCTCGTCGGTGTTTATTGTGGTGTGGTGAGCAATGTTGCCTGCCGAGCTTTAGCAGGCCTCCGAGCTTGGTGGGCGAACCAAGATTATTCCCGAGGGGGCGTCACATACTTGCTACACCCCCTTACACCCAGTTTGTTAAATGAAAAACAAACATCCATGTTCACACTATGAGGCTCTGCCTGCACCCTAGCTGGGTTGACGGTGCCTGCTACCCAGGGGAGTAACGGTACGGTGGCCTCCGCCGTCGAGTACTCTGCCTGGGCACCGGTGTTGACGGGTTGGGTGTGGCAACGCCGGGTGCTGCCTGGGCCAGCCTCGCTCCATCCGGAGGGTCCAATGGGTGCTGCACCACTGGCTATGGTTGCCGCATCCGAGGTGGGTGGTGCTCCGCTGGAAGCGACTGGTGCTGCCGCTAGTCCTGCGGGCTTGAACTCGGGGGTGGCAGTCGAGGGTGCTGGCCAGGTCTCGAGGCGAGGCCTGACATGGTCGGCGTGTCTGTGCCACATAGCCCCGTCTGGCATGCCGACAAGCAGCGATGAGGCGCTGGCAGGAGACACCACCTGTTCGGCAGACCAGGGTGGGCCAGGACGGAAGTTCCTGGCGAAAAATGGAGCTGCCGACTCTGGCAAAAGCCCGGGACGGCACCCTTGGTCAGCAGTCAGCGTCTGCTTCAGCTTCTGCGTCTTTGATTGGGCCTCGCGCAGCTTGCGCTTGCTGCGGGAGGCCTCGCTCTTGAGCTGCCTGTTGCGGCTCTGCAGGCTCGTTATAATGTGCGGCATCTCCCGGTTGATTGGCTCAGCCTGCTCGCTGGACACCGACGACGCCTCAAACTGAATGCGTAGATTCTCCTACTCTCGACGAATCTGCGCGATGTTGTCCTCGAGGCGGATGACTTCCGAGTGAAGCTTCTTCTGGACAACCAGCTCCTCACTTTCCATCTGCTCAATGTGGCGAAGGTGTGAGTTTTTGGCTGTCGACAGCAAGGAGCGACACTCGTCCAGCTGTGTCTTGAGTTGCATGCTCTCGTTATACAGCACAGAGAACTGGCTCTGCAGGCACTTGTACGCGGCCATGCTCACCACCAGTCTCTCGGGCAGCGACCGCAGCTCTAGCCGCAGCCGCCCCACCGTCTTAAGGGCCTCCTTGTGGTCATGTTGAAGCTGCTCCAGCTCCAGCAGCCGTGCCGATGCCAGCTCCCGCTGTTCCTCGAGCTGGCTCTGCAGGTCCTCCAGCGCAGGGAGGCTGCTCCGCCACCACCACCAGAGCCCCCAAAATCCACATGTAGGTGGGACCAGGGTCTCTGTGGGAACGGCCAGGGGGTGCTTTCCACATTACGCGAGGCTCACTGATGCTCCTGGCAGATTTGGCAGCGCTGCACCACATGCAGGCTGGCTTCCGGGTACTCTGGCAGACGAATGCCCAGTGCATGAATCCAGTTTCGGCCCAGCAGCGTCAGCGACGACCCCTTCGTTAGGTAAAGGGGAAGGGTTGCCTCGCTGTCGCCAAAGCGAACGCTGACCTGTGCCTGACCCTGGACCTGGAAGAGTTGCCCGGAGTAGCTGCGCGGCATCACACCCGAAGCCTCGACGGACACGCCGGGGAAAGTACGCTTGAAAAGCTTCCCGGCCATTAGACATGCTGGCCCCTGTGTCCAGCTCCATGGGAATGGGGTGCCCGCAGATTTCAACGGTCAGCATGTATGGCAGCACAGACGACGGTACAAAGTCTGTGTGCCACATGTCGAAAATTGGCGGGTCCTCGGCCATGACGTGGAGCCTGGCCACAGAAGAACTTGAGCTTGCTGCCACACGCCTCCGCCGCATACGCTTGCAACGGCACCCTGGCCGTGGGCTTGTCTGGTACCTGGGCTTGAATCAGGCTGCTGTTGCTGTTTGCTGTTCGTCCTCCCCGTTCGGCATACAAGTGCCAAGTGCCCAGTTTTCCCGCACATAAAGCATTGTGCTTGAGAGAGCTGGCACTGTGAAGGGGAGTGGGCACCACCACAGCGACCGCAGGTACTGCCCTTTGTCACGAACTTGTTGACCGCCGCTTCCGCCGACGGTGAGCCAGTCGCACGGGAAATCTCGCCGGCGTCCTTAGTGGCAGCTTCCATTGCCAGCGCTGCCTTCATGACGTCGTCCAGCGACAGGTCGGGAAGCTCCAGGAGTCGCGTCTGCATGGCGGGGTTGTTGATTCCGCAGACGAAACGGTCCCGGAGCAGCGAGTCCAGTTGGTCCCCGAAGGCGCAGGCACTCGCTAACCCTCGTAGCGCAGCAGCGAATTATCCGAGGGTCTCTCCTTCCCAGCGGCTCCGGTTGTTGAAGCGGAAACGGTCCATTAGTGTGGACGGTGCTAGATTAAAATGCGAGCGCAGTATGGCAAGCAGCTCACCCAGCGTCTTAACGTGCGGCGTGGCTGGCTTGAGAAGGTCGGGTAGGAGGCTGAAGACGCGGGTCCCGCAGCTGGCCAGGAAAATGTCCCGCTGTTTGGCCTCGAGTGTGTCGTTTGCCCGGAAGAACACGTGGACTTGCTCCTCGTAAATTTGCCAGGCGGACCCATCTCCCTCGAACGGCTCGAGCCTTCCGTACAGCGGCATGGTGACAGCAACGGGGGGCGGTGTTTCGCCGCTCGCGGCGGCGTGTAGGTACTCGTCGACAGCCTCGTCAGTGTCACGAGGATCCCACCCTCGTCGCCAGTGTCACGATCCACCCCAGGTCGTGAACAAGGGAGGTCTTGTGGCACCCTCCGTTAGACGGACCCTCCGCAGCGTGGTGGTGCTGAACGATGACTGACCCGGCGAGCAGCCGTGCTTATCGGTGTTTATTGTGGTGCGGTGACCAATGTTGCCTGCCGAGCTTTAGCAGGCCACCGAGCTTGGTGGGCGGACCAAGATTATGCTCGAGGGGGCGTCACATACTTGCTACACGTATGGCCTCTGAGATCCGAAGATCTCGCTGGCGAACTAAAACTAAAATACGTGCGCTGCTTAGTGTTCACTACACTATAGCATATAACGTGCGCTATAAGTTGCGTATACTAGACTAAAACTGTCTATTTCTCAGCATTCAGCCACCAACGTGCACTTGGCCCACTACCGGAAACCAGTTACACCGGAAGTCGGCTGCACTATGTTCATACGACACCATGTGGCATTTACCGTATTTACACGATTGTAAGTCGACCCCTTTTTTAAAATTTGGAAGTCTGAAGTTGGGGGGTCGACTTACAATTGAAACCAAAACATGGTGCCGCCAATAAAAACGATACCAACGGGAGCTACAATGTAGTTACAATTTTATGTTTCCTCTATGACCCTACCTGTATCTTTTCGCTATCCCGCGTGTTTGTTCGCTTTTCGGAAGGGTTTTTCAACATTTTTGAGAGTTTTACAGTGCATGCAACAATGATGGGTGAGGGTGTGTCGATAGTTGATGGAAGCGCCGCTGTTCCCATTTTCGGCGGCACCCTCAGAACGGCGGCGCTTGCGGGGAGCATCGGTAGTTCATGGAAGAGCAGACAGCGCTTGTGGGTTTCTCTTTTCTGTTTAAAGGCTAGACGCTTCCACTTGACTGCCGGCTACGTGCTACTTCTATGCTTCCCCAGTAGTCATGAGTGCTCCAGGCCCACTAATCGTTCGGGACTCGTTCACAGCAGCTTTCAAGAGGGCTGCCATCCTTTACGCCGAAGAAACAAATCACTGCGCAGCGGGCCGCAATTTCAATGTTTCTAAACGGGTGGTGCGAGAATGGCGACTGCAGCGAAGCGAAATTTTCACCTGTGACGGCAAGTGAGAAATTTCCCACGTGCCGAAGTCTGGACGCTTTCTGGAGCTGTAGGCTAAGCTTGCAGCCTACGTCGCTGAAATGCGTGATCGGTCCCTGTCATTGAAGTGCGACGTGGTCATGAAACAAGCCCGGACCTTCGCCTTAATTTTAAGGTTCTTCTCCGCCATGAGTACGAGTGGCTGGCGGCAGAAGACTGCGAAATTACGCCAACCGGACCAGCAAAAGAGCCTCCCTGACGGCTGCGTGTGGTTAGGTGCATTTGGCGTGGGGTGCTGTTCTGCAAGATGTTTGCCAAATTTGAAAGTTCGCTGGACCACGACGCGCTGTGGGACCGCAGCAACGATGACGATGGCAGCACTAGTGAAGACGAGTAGTCGAGTGACCATGTCAGCTACTAATAAATTTTCGTTATCGAATGCGCCCTCGGGTATGCAGTTTTTTTTTTTTTTTTCGGTCACGCGATATGGGGGGGGGGGGGGGGTCGACTTACATTCGAGTCGACTTACAATCGTGTAAATCCGGTACATTCTCGCGAGAGTTAATGTGCTACATGTAAACGGCGGCACATCGCCTTTCGCAAATGCGCTTGGAAATGCGATGCGCCACTGTCGCATTCATGTAAACGGGGCTATAGAGGGTATCCGATACAAAGCAGAATTAGTTGTGTGCACAATGCTTGCACACTACGCTCGATGTACCGTATTTACACGATTGTAAGTCGACTCCTTATATTGCGTGTGACAGGGAAAAAAGAAAAAGAGCATAGTCGTGGGCGTATTCGATAACGAAAATTTATTAGCAGCTGACATGGTCACTGGACTACTCGTCTTCACTAGTGCTGCCATCGTCATTGCTGCTACGGTCCCACAGTGCCTCGTCGTCCAGCGAAATTCTGTATTTAGCAAACGACCACACCACGACATCTTGTGGAACAGGAGCCCACACCGAATGCACCCAACCACACACAGCCGTCGGGGAGGCTCGTTTGGCAGGCCCGGTTGGTGTAAGTTCACAGTCTTCTGCCGCCAGCCACTCGTACTCACGACGGAGCAGGTCCTTAAAAGGCGAAGATCCAGGCTTGTTTCATGACTATGTTGCACTTCACTGGAAGAAACCAATCACGCATTTCAGCGACGCACGCCGCAAGCTTAGCCTACAGCTCCGGAAAGTGTCCAAACTTAAGCCTGTGAAAAGTTCACTTGCCAGCACAGGTGAAAATTGCGCTTCGCTGCAGTCGCCACTCTTGCACCACCCATTCAGAAACATTTGAACTGGCGGCCCACTGCGCAGGGATTTGTTTCTTCGGCGTAAAGGATGGCAGCCCTCTTGAACGCTGCTGTGAACGAGTGCCAAGTGAATAATGGGCCTGGAGCACTCACGACGACTGAGGAAGCCTGGAATAACATGTAGCCGGCAGGCAAGTCGAATGCGTCAAACCAATGCCTTTGGTCAAATTAAGAGTAGAGAAAAAGCCAAGAGCTACAGGGAAAGAGAAACACATGAGCAGTGTCTGCTCTTCCATGATCTACCGACACAAGAGCCACCGTACTGAGGGTGCCGCCACGACTGGAACAGCGGCGCTTCTATCGACACCCCTGATGAGTGTTGTGTGCACTGCAGAACTCTCAAGAATGTTGAAAAACCCTTCCAAAATGTGAAAAAACATGCGATATAGCGAAAAGCTGCGGGCAGGGTTATAGAGCAAACATAAAACGGTAACTACGTTGTAGCTCCCGTTGGTCTTGCTTTTTTGGCGGTGCCATGTTTTGGTTTCGATTGTAAGTCGACCCCCCCACTTCAGATTTTCAAATTTAAAAAACATTGGTCGACTTACAATTGTGTAACTACGGTACTCTTGGACCTTTGCTCATTCGTGCACAGGTGTTTGTGCAAGGATGTACTGCATGAGAAACGGCACCACTTTGAAATAGGTGCCTATTGCAGTGTGCCCAGTGCAGAGTGCCCAGTGCATTGCGCACTAGGCATCCTTTGTCCTGTACGTGTTGATTATGGGCATCACAGGTGATGGGATGGGTGAAACAGATGAGACGATGCACTGTTTAATAACGGAGAGCTTTAGCGTTACTGATATTCTGGTGTGTGCAAAAACCTTTTCGCAGTACCTGGTTACTGGACTCTTGCCTAACCACAATGCCTTATGGGCACATTTTCGTGCCGCATGAGTGTTCCTGTCAAAATATTATTTTAAAAGGCCACATCTTCACTATTACACCACTGTAAAAAATTTACACCCACGGCGAAGTAGAATACATTAGGAGATAACTGCAGGATAGACAATGTGTTTCTTGGGCCATTCAGACTTCATCATTTCGGTACATGTCGGCGTCTCGTGCTGCGATGATTTGCGCAAGACTTTGTATTATGTAAATGTGAATTACAGCTCAGTCTGCCAAGTTTTTTAGGGGCTTTAGATCATACATTTTCCCAGTTGGTGTTTTGCAGCGAAGCTGTTAGCCTCTAGTTGGTTGGGATTTCTTCATGGACTCGTTCAGTGCTCTCCCAGCAACAGTAGCACCACCTAGCGGCTGCGGCCACTTGGGCAGACCTCAAACGAGAGCTAGAAAAGGGGTTTGTCTGAGTTTTTGCATAGCAGAAGTATGTTTTCAGGTATTTTCGAATTGCAATCCGGAGCTACTATATTTACTCGACTGTAAGCCGACCCCGATTCTAAGCTGACCCTCGAATGTCCGAAGTCAGAGAAAAAAAGAAACTTACCTACCTCGAATGTAAGCCGAACAAAAAGTGAGGACAGCGTCAACAAAATGAAAATGGCATTTATCGTATTTACTCGAATCCAGGCTGACCCCGATTCTAAGCCGACCCCCTAAAGTCCAAAGCATATATATATATATATATATATATATATATATATATATATATATATATATATATATATATATATATATATATATATTACCGCAAATGTAGGCTGAACAAAAAAAGCGAGGGCAGTGTTCACAAAATGCATACAGTGAAACCTCGTTAAACCGTAGTCGGCCGGAGCTCGGAAAAAGTACGTACTAAACGGTAGTACTGTTTAAGCGAAATAGCATGAGATCGCCCACTTACCTGTCGAAAACGGAACTCAGAGAGAGTACGATGAAAGGGGAAAAAACATGCAGTATTTATTCGTTTCGCGGGACGTAAGTGTTATTTTTCGTTTGATGTCGCGGCGGCCTAGCACGACGACAGCGGCCTCAAACTTGCTGAAGCTGCGTGCCAGCTTCTCAGCCAGCCTCCCCCCTCTCGGCAAACACTCGCACGGCAGATTCCTCGTTGGCGTTACGTATTCTCCGTGCACGCGCGCAGTAGTGCTGCATAAGTCCCGGGGCGCCTTTTTCATTGCCGGGTGCCGGAGTTCGGAAAACTTTTCGTTTGGAATAGTTACGTTATCGCGCCCCTGTTCTCCTTGCGACGATCGCATTCATGAGGCTGACGTAACGCGCAGCTTCTGCCACTGTCGGGCCTGAATGGCCCGTACTGTCGCTTTCCGTGTCGTCCTCATCACTGTCGCCAGTTGACACTTCGGCAACAACAACGGCAACGATGGTGAAAAGTCGAACCTCGTAGCCGACATATCTCTTCGCGGTCGCAGCAGCGCTGCCGAGCAACTTCGCATTCCAAATGCCACAGACTGTAGTCAACAGCAGATCCATGTCGCGGGCCAGCGCCGACTTCTTCGTGTCACGTTCGGTAACACGGACGATGTCTAATTTTTCTTCTATGCTGAGCACCCGGCGTCTTTTTTATCCTAGCTTCGGCATGACGCGAGTCCTCGCTTGCACGACGCAACAACGCTCTCTGGCACGGCGTCCATGCGGTGTCGAAATGATGTTGATGTTGATGCGGCTTCACGTGCAAACGCACAGGGCGCTCGGAGGCCGTTGTACCGATCTCTGAGGCTTGTTGTTCTGCCGGGCCGCCCGATGGAGACGACGCACCGCCGTGTTTGCGCGACGAAAAGTGGAAACGCTACGTTTTAACCGATGCGTACGCAATAAGCTGGTACGGTTTATGCGGATACAAAATACATTATGTTCAATGGCCGCTGAGTCGGGGAATTGACTTTACTACTTTTAAACCGAAACTACTGTTTAAGCGGGTACGGTTTAACGAGGTTTTACTGTACAGCATTTATTGAATCTGAACGTGCAGAGCTCATTCAACGTCGTTGTAGTCGCTGCTAGACTCATCGCTCTGGTACTTGTCACTGTCACCTTCAAACAGTGCACTATCTTCGGTAGCATCAAGCGCATTAGATATGCTGCACTTATAGGCGCGCACGATCAAAGTACCTGGGATGTCGTCCCACGCTGTAGCTATCCAGCCCACCAGCTGCGATAGGGATGCACATTTGATGCGGCCTGTTGCCGTAAGCATATGGTCTTCGTCAGTCAGCCAGCCTGTGTAATATTTCCGCAGACGGTCCTTGAAAGGTTTGTTGATGCAGAAATCAAGTGACTGCAACTGGCCCGTCACTCCGCCCGGTATGACAGCGAGGTCCGTGTTCGCTTGGGCGAGTGCAGCGTTCATGTTGTCAGTCAAGTTCCCACGGTAAGAGTCCACGACAGGGAGCGAGTTTTTTGTCAAAAGGGCTCCTGGATGCCGTCGCCACGCAATCTTAACCCACTGTTCCACCATTGCACCCGTTATCCACCCGTTCTCATCTGCCCGCACAGTGACATTTCTTGGAAAAGTTTCTCAAGCAGGCAGTGTCTTCCTTTTAAATATTATATAAGGAGAAAGTTTATGTACATCATCTGTGCAGCACAGCATCACAGTTGTGCTCCGCTTCTTGTAGCCCGCAGAGTGCACCTTCTCCTCCTTGGCACCCTTTTCATTCACGGTGTACGCCACTGGAATATCAAAATCCACAGCCGTCTGGTCGGCGTTGCCGATTTGCCCAAGGTTGTAGCCTGCCGCTTCTCTCTTTCGTGGCACGTAGCGCTGAAGAGTTATCAGCTTTTCTTCGAAATCACTTGGCAGCTTCTGGGTGATTGAAGTGCGACGTCGGAGGGTGAAGCCGAAGCGCTTAATGAATTTCTGAAGCCAGCCCCGGCTGGCTTTGAAATCCTTTGGCGTTAGGCCTCTCTCCCTCGAAAGTTCCCTAGCTTTCGCTTGGAGCACTTCTGTTGTCACTGGAAGGGCAGCTGCTTTCTGCGTCTGAACAAAGTTGGCCAAAACTGTCTCCACTTCGTGGTGACGGCCTTTCTTTGGTCCGCTAAATGCCATCCTCGTTGCAGCGCATGCAAAAAGCTGCTGTCGTTGTCCCCTCCAACGACGGACGTTTTTCTCGTTGACGCTGAAGTCCCGCACGGCTTGAGAACGTTCGACGATGCCTCCGCGGCTATTACAACTTCTCGCTTGAAAGCGACACTGTAGTGGCATCTCCTGCTTAGTGCCGTCACGATAACACCACGCCGCACACCGATACGGCCGACACGACACAGGCCAAAATGGCGACCTTGCTTGTGTACGGGTGGCTACTGGCATGGCTAGTAGCGGCTGCGATACTGACTTTTCTAGATAGCACTAGCTATGCACTATATTTAGCAGTTTCAGTGAAAAACTGGCGAGTTTATTAAAAAGCCAGTCCTAGAGTTTGGAATATGATTATTTGAAAAAAACTATCGGCCTAGATTCGAATAAATACGGTATTTAATATGAACATACTAAGCGCAATCTATGTTATTATTACTGCTAGCTTCGTCGCTATAGTCCAGACCCCACGCCTGCCTGTGTCCGCACGCTTATGCATGTGCAGACAGTGCGGCACGGCTCGCACGCATCAAAATGCGGCACGATCTTGGTGAATGGCTTCTCTCTGTTATCGCGCGCTTACCTTCCTTGTCGCTGTCATCTCCTTGTTGCAGCAGATGCAGAAAGCGTGCCCCGTTTCCTCCAAAGACGGGATGTTTTTCCTATTGATCCCAAAGTCCCGCCCGGCTTGAACGTTTGATGATGCCTCTGCGGCTAGCACAACTTTTCGTTTGAAAGCGGCACTGTAGTGGCATCGCCTGTTTGGTGCAATTACGATAATGCCACGCTATGGGCCACACTGCATGCTGATATGACACAGGTCAAAATAGTGACATCGCTCGTGTACTTCAGTTGGCTACTGGCACGGTTAATAGCAGCTGCGATACTGACCTTTGTAGATGGCGCTAGCTATGCACCATATTTATCATTTTCAGTTATAACCTACCACATTTTTTAAAATCCTCTAATCTAAGCTAACCGTAGAGGTTGGCATATGATTATTTGAAAAAATCTATCTGCCTAGATTTGAATAAACATAGTATCATGTCTACAGGTTGTGTGTAAGTTGCACTTAACGAATTGTCTGACCCAAATTATTGGGAAGAATTAAACTAATTCAATAATGCATTTGTATGTGGTTAATGTCCTAGAAAAATCACTTTCGCACACGAGCGTGCGCGTGTGACGTACGTCGGTTGTGCTTGTCTAATGTCAGCAACAGCTTTGTTAGACATCCACTTTGACAGGGTGAAATGAAGGTGGATTTTATTTTGTTTAATTTTTTATTCCTTTTTAAAATGTGAATGCAGTTCTACTGTAGTTAGCTAGCTGACCCTGATGAATTTGGAAGGACATTGTTAATACAGGCATAGCATTGTCTTGCTGACTGGAGTAAACCATTTGGGTTGCAGGACTGACAATGCCATCAAGAACCACTGGAATTCAACGCTCAAGAAACGTGTCGAGTTAGAAGGAGCGCAGAGTGAGCGTACCCGCAAGATGGATGCGACCTCTTCAACTTTGAAGCAGCGAATGGTGAGCAGAACAACATTTGCTCCATTGCAATCTCTAGTGCAGACGATGGCTGCCCTATGGAGGTGGCTTGCTTTGGTGCTCTTGTTTGTGAGAAAAGTTTCTTGTAGCAACATGGTAAACACATCATCACCTGCTGCCTTCTGCCTGAAGAACATAAAGCAGAAAATGTCAAGAAATTATTTGACAGGCAAAATGACAACCGCAATTACTCTGTTGCATAATTTGTGACAAACAAGCTCCAATGAGAACTGAAAATAGAGCTTTTTGATCATGAGCAATAAATAAGCTTTATTAAAAAGAATGGTCTGGCAGTTTTGGTTGTGGTGGCCTTGGGTTGTGCTGCTTGAAGTCCTTGGACTAGGGTTTCATCTTCGGTTTGCCGGATGGCCCAGATCTGGTTTTCCAGCTCCGAACTTTTGAGGGCCGTCTCCCAGTGGCGGCAACGATGACAGAGAAGATCCCCGGTAGCCCCCGCAGCAGGGGTGTCGTCAGGAAGGAGCGAGTTCGAGGCTTCCTGCATGCTGGTAATGGGCGCGGTTATGGACGCGTTGCAAACAGCAGTTGTTCCAGTACCGTTGTTGCTGGCACATTCCCAGAGCATGTGTCCCAGCATTGCTCTGTCCGCACGCTTTACACACATCTACAAGAATTTTTTTTTTTTTTCAGTGCAGGGAATGAAACAGAAGACAAGCGTTTGTAGCACTGTGTGCGTTTGCTTCTCTGTCGCCCGAGACTTTCCTTGCTCTGAAGAAACCTGATTTGAAGAGGGCTGTATAGCTAGGCACATCCTTGTGCTTGTATAACTTGGCAGGACTTGGCAGGTGCCCAAAGAATTCTTTCACGCAGCTCACGCACTCTCCCTCTGCACAGAGCTTTTAAAAATGCCAGCGGGCATCATGGAACCTGCAGCTGCTAGCAGATAATGCTGAAACGCCTCTAAACCTGAAACGGTGCTTGTAAACCATGGTCTCTTGTACAACTATGCAAGGTTTCCTGCAGAAATGTACCATTTGCTTGTAGTTGCAAACCTAGTACAGTCAACGTCTGATTTTTTCCACTTTCAGGAGCCACGAGAATGTTCAAAAAATTGGGCAGTCGAAAAAAAAAGAAAAGAATGCATGCTTTTTACTGGCCCAAAGGGCTCAAGTCACAGCAGGCATGTCTGAAATAGCTCTGAAGGCCTGCATGTACACTTATTAGGTGTGTCGGGGCTCACACAGTGATAGGTGCACACGTCTATAATGAAGGAGTACCGTGTATACTGTGTACCATATATACCGTGTCCAGTAACAATTTGCCTTTACCACTCTTAGTATGCTTCACCGCGTAACCTTGCTGTATTGAGGCGAGGCTGACTTTTGGGAACTGGCATTCCGTGCTTTTCGAGCCTTGAAGCCATCCGAGAGGATTACAAAGGTGAAGTCAGTGCCATTTTTAACAGCGGCGAAGTGTTTCAATAAAAAGCATGGTGTACCCGCCGTGGTTGCTCAGTGGCTATGGTGTTAGGCTGCTAAGCACGAGGTCGCGGGATCGAATCCCGGCCACGGCGGCCGCATTTCGATGGGGGTGAAATGCGAAAACACCTGTGTACTTAGATTTAGGTGCACGTTAAAGAACCCCAGGTGGTTGAAATTTCCGGAGTCCTCCACTATGGCGTGCCTCATAATCAGAAAGTGGTTTTGGCACATAAAACCCCATAATTTAATATTTTTTTAAAAACATGGTGCCGAACAGCAGAAGCTTGGTTGTGAACTTCGAAAGAACTAGGCCTAGCGTTGCCACGGTGGCGGCTACAGCTGCCAGTGGCGCTGCGTGCAAGAGCACTGGTTTGAGGTGGCAAGATGGCGGTAGTAGTGGCTTCGCTTAATAACACAGCGTTTTGGACATGTCAGTGTGACATATATGTCTGTATGTGGTTTTCTTACTCAAACACTGTTGAAAGTCAGCACCTGTGTGTACCTCATCCTTTCGTGGGCTATAAGCCAGATTCAATTAATGCTGTTTTGTACCTGCAGTCATGGCAAAAAGTTGGGAAAATAAGACAGTGAAGGTAATTTGTGTCCGAAATTTCAGACATTCTTATACACTGACTCTATGGGGGTATGCTGGTGCTGCAAACGCATCTCGATAATCGGTCCTTGATTGTATCAATTGCTCAAAGGAGCGTTTTAAAAAGCTGTGGTAACGCTTTGAAATTTTTCTACTGTACCTCAAATGTACCTACATCATTAAAGTTTCTTCTGCGTGTTTTTACTAATGCACACTTAGTACCAACTTTGTTTGACTATGTAAATTTCACAGCTCCACACGCACTGCATGCTTTCCTACGTAGTCATAGCAGTGGCTGTGGAAGCTACCATGTACAGTAGAGTGTCGTTGGTACGAATCTCTCTGGACAACACAAATATTTGTAGCATCCAAAGATGCTAAAGAAATTGTGAAATTAAAGAGACACTCACAATCCTGTCAAATTTTTATCTCGTGGCAAAATATTTCGAAGAAATATGCAGCAGAACTGTAGAAAACTGAATCTTTTTTAGTGTTTTCTTCAAAATGGGGAAAATCGGGCTTCAGGAGGTGATATCACACTGCTGGTTGAGTGAGCGCGGTTTTTCCATTGACGCAGCACTTCCATCTTGGTATCACTACAAACATGAGAAATCAGAGAATCGGTTAGCCACAGAAGTGTATTTCTCCATGCAGAAATAAAAGAAACAAAAGTGAGCACGAGGCGGGAAAAGTAGCATCGCAGTTTGTCAATGCAGATGTGTGACGTGCTGGGAGTGTTCCCGTTGGCTGACGTGAATATGAATCACTGGCACAGACTTTGACAGCCGCGAGGTGTGCACTTGGCTTGTTTCAAAGCTGACATGTCAAGATCTGTCTGGATGTGCCAAATTTCTTTCGTTGCTGCGTCCTAGCTGCTGCTCGATGGTGATGGGGAGATGACGTGCACGAAGTACAGTAAAACCTTGTTAACTCAGATTTTCTGAGACTGAAAAAAATTGCAGAGTTAACTGAGTGTCCAAATTGTCGAGAGTATCAAGAAAACGATAAACAAATGCTTACTACGTCAACGCGCTTTTGTCTACTGAATGAATCGGCAAATCATGTTACTATTTTACAAAAAAGCAGTGCGGAAGCTGTAATACTTGTCGTCTCATGTCTGACAGCGGTGAAGGCCTTCACAGCGCAGCTGGGTGCACCTTCATCTGACAGGCTTTTTTTTTCACTGCTGCATGCACATCCCGATTATTTTGTCCGTCCATCGTGATATAGCTTATGGCTCCTATGTCTGAGAAACCCGTATGGGTTTCCTTTGTAGCTTTGTGCTGCATGCGGGCGGATGCCAATCTTTCCTTTCACGACTTAAAGGTAGGGGCGTGCGACTAACGAATAGCAGATTTCGAACTGAATATCAAATGGAATCGGGAATTGAAAAGCCAAATATTATATCGAATATCAGATAATTTTTCACAAAATCTAATGCTTACAAATTTTGGACAAAAAAACATGGTACAGCCCATGTTCGGGAGTCTCCTAGAATTGCATAACAAGTATGTATTGTGGGGAGCACTCGCCTCCATTTCCTCCCGCGTACCCGCGGCGACCCGTTCCACGTGGCGACGAGGCGCGCCGTCGTGCACAACCCATTCGCACGTGGCGACGGGTCGTGCCGGTGTAGACAGGGGAGAGAGGCACTACGTGCCCTCCGTTTCTTCGTCGCTCTCATGACGCGCGTACTCCCCTTCTCCTACGCGGCTCACGGGAAAGGGAGACGTATCCGGCGGGCGAGGAGGACTTCCCCTCGCAACAAGGTAAAAAGGCATAAAAGCGCACGACCGGGAGAGACTCCCTCTCTTGGGACGCCGACGCCTTGGACCGCCTGGACTGCACCTGCCGGATCCCGTGAGTGACCTTGTTTGTCTGACCCACCCAGACAATGAGGCAAGCCTTTTCCTACTTTTACTGAGAGGACGTCCCTCTGCAAGTGTTTGATATTGCTATTAGCAATAAACGTTGTTACCGTTGACACCGCTGTTTGCCTTATTCGTCCGAACCCGGCGTAGCCGCGATTCCCGCGCTACGGGTTGGGAGTACCACGGAGCGACTGCGTGGGGCTAGATCCGGAGCTCGCCTTCAGCCCTAGCCGCACGTATAGTGGAACCCCCACAGTATCAAGCTATCAGTAACTTAGGCACCTAGGAATTGAGATGTACAGTATGGACTGCTGTTATTAAAGGGAACAGCAAATTAGTATGCCAGCACTCGTTGCATCTCAGTTCTAGTACGTATAGAAAGTTCTGGAAAATATTTTTGAATGAATAGAAATTGCGCTGAATATAATGAAATGCTCCTTTCCCTTAAAACTAATGATTTATAGTCGGATACAACTTTAGAAAAAAGGAGGCGTTTACTCCTCCGAGGCGGATGCACATGAGCACCCACCAATGGGCACGCACTCTGGACCGACGTCATGTGCCGGACGGCCGGTGACCTCGCCGTCGAAGAATATGGCCGCCCGGGCTTCGAAATGGGCCAAGTCGTGTCAGCTGTGCGCGTCAACGCCTCGTCACAGTGAATTCACAAATTGTTTGTGATTGTCTATCATGCCGGAAATATTACTGTGAGCTTTCACTGCGGCATTTGTGCCGCGTGCGTTTACAGTAGAACCCCGCTGTTACGATCCTCACTGCTGCGTTTTCGTGGCTGCTACGTCGTTTTCATCCGGTCCCGGCATAGCTTTCATAGGATACAACGTATAAGGAACCCCGCTGTTACGTAGTAGCTGTGAAAACGTTCCCGCAAGATACGTCGCAAGTTAGCACCCTGCACCCGCTGTTAGGAATGGCCGTACGGGGTGGCAACGTGCCAGCTTTCAGCCCGCTGCACGTGTTCCAAGCCCACCAGACGTGGCGCCCTTCAGAGAACTGCGGATCCGGCAGCCACGTGGCGCGCGCTCAGCTCAGGAATGTGGTACTTGGCAGCGCCACCCGGGACGGAGCGGAGTTCCACGAAGCCCTCTGACGTCGACTCCGGACACTCGAACGTGTGTGCCTTTGTGTGTGTGGGCCGTCCTGCGGGGAGGGGGGCGGCTAGTTTACAATGACTGGACGAACGTTTCCGTCCACTGGGACTCCGTCCACAGTGAATCCGTCCACGCGGCCTACGAACGATGACGTCGAACTATGACGTCAAGCAGAGAGCTTATAAGCAGCGGTTGCCGGCTGCTAGAGTGTGCCCGTCGTCAGGAGCTGAGTGCTCGTCATGCTCAAAATGTAGTAGTGAGCTGTGTGCTCGTAAACTGTTTGCTGTGTGTTAGTTTTGCGGGCTCCATATGGGAGTCACGCTAGACTTCCAATGTATCTTGCTTAAAATGTAAAATGTGTAAATAAGTCATGTTCACCGAGTTCCTCTCTACGACCTTCAACTCCTTCAAATGGTGGCAGCGGCGAGGTCGTCCAACGACTCCTACATCTGGTTGACAGCGGTAGGATCGTCTGACGAATCTAATACCACCTGGACTAAAGTAGGCAACGCGTTCCAACTGCCATTTTGGCTTTTGACGAGTTTTGGCTGGGCTTGGCCGGGCTTGGCTATGGAACTGGCATGCAAGAAGCCGCACGCCAGTTCGAGAGGCCGCCACTAAGTGGCCATTCGTGAAAAATGCTCTCACTATCATCACTGTGATTACAGTCACCGCATCGTTGTCGGACATGTCGTTTCACGGAGGAAGGGAACTCGGGAGAGGCCCTGACGTCACTCTTTGTGAAGCTAAAGTGAAACAGGAAGTTGGCGTTGCTCGTGGCATTGCTCCGCCTATCGGGCCAGCTCTCCTCTCTTGTTTACATCTCTCCCACACTGCGCTGCGCGCCACCGGGCTGCTCAGATGTGCGCGCTCTGCAGCAATACTAAACAATCGTTAGCACGTTAGCATGATTATGCCAAAGAGGGCAAAATTTCCTGTGGATATTCCTTTGTCCGTTGCCGTTGCCGTGGTGCGGTGACGACGACGAGCACGAGCCGCATGATGCCGGGGAGTTGCCAACTCCTAGCTTTGGAGAAGCTGTCACGGCTCTGGACTTCCTCCGCAGGTACGTCGCACCTCACAGCGACGCTGACAGCAATGCGTCCTTCCAGGCTATTGAGAAACGTGTGGCGATTTCTAGCGAGCGAAAGAAACGGCAAGCCAACATTATAGCCTTTTTAAGTCCTAAGCGCACTCTGGAAATAAATTGTCTATAGTTGAAGCTGCATTTTTTCATTCATTTTCGGAGCTTTCCTCACTGTTGCGTTTTCCCGGCTGTTATGTTTTTTTCCCCCGGTCCGGTGAAAAACGCATGAACGGGGTTCCACTGTATTCTAAGCTGTGATCCGGCGAAGAAACATTGCAGCGAGCATAGCTGACGCGGCACTACACTTTGCCTGAAAACAGGATCCCACGGCGACCGCTGCAAACACACATCCTGCCTGTTTGTTCCACGTCTTTTTTATTTCGCTCCTGAGTGAAGTTACGACAAGAAAAGTTTGCCAAAGTCTGGTGCCTACTGTCAGCGGCGAGTGTGTTTGTTTACTGTGTCGCTGCGTTTCTCGTCGGACGGGGTGAAGTGATGGAGCGAAACCATCCTCAGGAGAAATGAGAAAAGCATGCGTGCATGAAACAAACCTACGAGCGTCTCAACAGAAAATATTTGCAAAAGAAGCCTCCAACACAAAGATTTGTCACTGTCAACTTAGTGTGAACGATCGTTATCAACACTGAGATAGAGCGTCTAACGGCGGTGTTTGAGCGTTGTGTAGCACTGTCGATTGATTGCTTTCCACCAGTGCTCACTGCGCGCGCAAGCTGTAGAATGCGTGCTGTGGCACAGTCATGCATAAGTTGTGTTGCCAGCGCTCGAAATGGTTTTCCACAACATAGCTTCGCGCTGCTTTTCGATTCTCGTGATATGTTGCAATTAAACATTCCCAAGACAGTGTTAAGAGAATGGTTAAAAAAAAAAAAGCATACGAGAACCTAGACACAGCAGCTTGTGAATCCGCTCCTATAATACCTCTACCCGCGTCTGTTTGTAAATGTGTGTGTTTCTTTGCGCTTATAATTTTTTTTTCCCACATTTTTTTATATTTTAGCTTGTCTTAGTTATCGTGTTTGTTTGTGCATATGTGCCTGCTTCCATGCATGTTTGCGCTTACTCTTATTTTTTTCCTTTTATTTTATATTAGCATTTGCTTTTGCTAGTTTTTTTTCAGCAAAGTCTTTACACATTTTCATTAACCAATCTCAATCAAAGCACTAACTCCTGTGCACTGCAGGGCTGGCCTCTTCCATCTCATTAAAACCTTTCTCACTGGTCTACCTCGTCTTCTCGATCTGCCTACTTGCTGTGTTTTCTGTCCTTGCTTCTTGTGTTGTTGCTGCAAGGTGATAAACCAACTTGCTCAAAACAAATTTTGATTGCCTATGAAAACGGAAAGTTTTAGAGATAAATTTTCCTAAAAGCGTCATGTGGGTTGCACAGCAACTTTGCCTCTTACCTCTGTTCATGTTTATGCATCAGTACATGTGGCAGCTTGCCAGAAGTGCACATGAAAGGCTGCATATTGCAAAGCAACATCTTTCTACGCTGTTGCATTTTCATGCATTCAGTCTTAGTAAACAGACGGTTTCGCTGCCCATCACATATGATGGTAAATTTTTTCAACACGAATAAGATTGTGCAGTGGGGGGTCATTTCCTGTGTGACGCTTTCGTTGTTGCAAAGGCACTTTTCTGTGAATGGAGCCCAGCGAAGCAGTGCACTGAGAGCTTTTGCAACTTTCACCATTTATGTATTACTTCAGAAATGTCATTGTCTGAACTCGGCCGTCGATCGCTATGCTGATGGCTTATGAATTAAATAATTGCCTCAATAAAACACATTCAAATTCACTCAGCATTTTTTAGTACAAACAATGCTAGCAGAGCTATTCAGGGTGAATAATTGTGCTTACATTGGTGTTACTTGCCCCGTCAGATAAACAAGTACAACAATAGCTACGGCATGACTGTGATTTGATGTGCTGACTGCAAATGGTGCCTTTCAAGCATGCCCTCGACTACTGCTAATAATAGCTACCCAAATGAGTATTTTGGGCCTCACTAAGCTAATGATGTTTGATAATTGTTCTCTTATCCCTATTACTTTCCTGAGCCATATAACCAAAATAAAGAATGCGACCACATGAATGTGTGTTTGCATGCAAGCTGCCAACAGTGGTTGTCATTTTCGCGTTGATTGCTGCCGTTTCACCAACAGTAGCGACGGCTTGACTGCGCTTTGACGTGCAGACTGCTAATGGTGCTTTCAAGCGTTCCCTCGAACCCGCTGTGGTTGCTCAGTGGCTATGGTGTTGGGCTGCTAAGCACGAGGTCGCGGGATCGGATCCCGGCCACGGCGGCCGCATTTCGATGGGGGCGAAATGCGAAAACACCCGTGTACTTAGATTTAGGTGCACGTTAAAGAACCCCAGGTGGTTGAAATTTCCGGAGTCCTCCACTACGGCGTGCCTCATAATCAGAAAGTGGTTTTGGCACGTAAAACCCCATCATTTTTTAAGCGTTCCCTCTACTACTGCTATAAATAGTTACCCGAATGAGTATTTGGGCCTCACTAAGCTAATGATGTTTGATAATTGTTCTCTTATTCGCATTACTTGCCTGGGCCAGGTAACCAAAGTAATCAATGCCACCACATGAATGTGTGTTTGCATACAAGCTGCTAACAGTGGCGGTCAATTTCGCGTTGACTACTGCTGTTTCACCTACAATGGCTACGACGTAACCAAAATAATCAATGCCACCACATGAATGTGTGTTTGCATACAAGCTGCTAACAGTGGCAGTCAATTTCGCGTTGACTACTGCTGTTTCACTTACAATGGCTACGACATTGCTGTGCTTTGGAGTGCAGATGCTAAAGGTGCCTTTCAAGCGTGTCTTGACGACTGTTATTTCATCACAGGGCCCGTCATGCTCGTAGGTGGCTGCCCAATAGAGTATTTTGGGCCTTTCGACATTGGCATTATTAATCTCAACTGGCTGAAAAAATAGTAGAGGCAGCACAACTGCACGCAAAGGTTAATGTGCTTTGGTGTTCAGGCTGCTAAGAGGCTGTCAATTTCACATTGACTAGTGCTTTTTCGTGTGAAGCTGGACAGTGGCTGCTCGAATGAGCATTTTGGGCCCAACATAGTTATTCAGGGTTAATAACTGTATTTGCATTCAGATTTCAGCACGTTTCCATGCCAATTCTTATATTGAGCACGATCTGTGCAGGACATTGCTTTTTCAGAATTGGGCTTTCATTAAAAGAAATATGTTACCAAATGAACTGCTCATTTATTTGATAGGTCACGGAAGAATGCTTGGCTGCTGTGCTTGACGCACAGTACACCGCTTGAGTGATGGGAGATCTATTGTTGCGAGTGCCGAGGTATATGTGGCCGGCAGGAGGTCTGGACCCCACTTCATGCTGAGTCCGAGACGAGGAGAGCTTTCTCGGGGAGGAATTCTTTATACAATGTTTACATGTTGTCGTTATCAGGAGAGAGACCAACAGAGCAGCTGCAAGCTGCTTAAATAACACCCCTTAGTCCCCAGATTCCTCGGACAGCCCCTAAGGACAAAACAAGGTCGAGAGAGAGTGTGGCCGGGCAGCCTCCGTGGTCCTATATAACGCCGCTCTCGGTAGCCGGCGCTTTCTCGAACCGCGCTGCGGCGTTGGGCCGATCTGGCGGTCAGTTAGAATGGTGAGCCAGGGAACTTTTATGGCCTGCATAGGACAAAGGGAACCATCTGCAAGGCACGGGATCAAAACACAGCCCTCCTTTGGAAACTGTCCCAAACACAGCGGGAGTTGTTCGTGGTGCGGGCGCCGCCGGAATAAGGAGGGGGGGCTGCATTGCTGCCGGCACGGGGAGGGGCCGAAAACATTTTGTGATCTGGTGGCCGCTTCTGTCGTAGACACCATGCAGCCGCGAGGAAACCCGAGTCGTGCACGTAGTCGTGTGCCCGAAGCAGGGATGAATCTGCCTCCACGGTCAACACACCATAGCACTGGCCTTCTGTCAGTCAAATCCCAGGGCACAAACACAACACCATATGCGCTTCAAGAACTCGTTAGTGATCTTCTGAACCATCGATATCTCGTTGCGGTCAAAGAAATCATGCACACGACCTCGGCGTGCACGTGTCATACTTCGTGCTGCGTCTTCTTTTCTTTGCACTTCGTGGTCGCTTTCGTGAGGGCGTTGACAGTTTGCCACCCGAAATATGCGAAGCTTTGACCTCCCTCCTCACCTTGAACACTGTGCTTTCACTGACACCGAGCATCTTGAGTTTGTAATGGTTGCGATAAATGCATTGTTTTATGTAAGTACCTGTTCACTAGCAACTGATTCATTTGAAGCTCGGAACAGGAGTAGTAAATGTGTCGTGTACATGTAAAGAAGTGCAAAAGCCATGCAGAGATGTTCTTTCTACTTTTGTCACTTGTAATGAAGCTAAAGAGCTGACGAAGGGCAGTGTTGTGGAAGGCATGGGGTTATTTTCCTGTCGCGATCCGGCATGCGCTGTAGCACATGAGAGCTCTACTAAACCAGCCATCAAATACAAAAGTCTTTATTTATACCGAGAATTGCACCTTTCAGAAGCACTATTTCTTGAGCTGGATAATTTTTGTCTCGGAGGCAATTGGACGTTGCGCTTTGTTCATCTGGGCGGGGCCTTCCCATTTTTCTAAAGTTGTATCCGACTGTAGTTATGTTCTCTTGTACAGCATACCAGTGAGGTTCTAAATTTAATAGTGGACCTGCGTTTCGTGGCAGTCTTTTATTGATCTTGGCTTTCCAGTATTTTCTCCAAAATACAGAAGGGTTATCCCAAGTTCACAGCAGGTGGGTTATCTCAAGTCCAATCTGTGTGACAGATGAAAGGACCATGGCATCACATGACTCGATCACCAGTCTGAGCGTAGCCTTCGCCGACAGTCTGCGCCATTTCATTGTTAGGTTCGTTGTGATTTGCCACCTGTCAAAGATTCTGAAATCTGCAAGGTTATGGCAAGTTCGTGCAACCCCTCCTTTTCCTTTATCCACCGTCCGCTGAAGTGTATGCAACCGGCCGTGACACTTTCGCATCTACCATGGCAACCAAAATCTAGTCTTGTGACTGTTTGCACGAAGCTAGAGAAGAGAAATAAGAGAGAGTGAGAGAAACAATGTGCGTCTATGAACGGCGTTGGGAACGAGAGACCACCGTACTGTGAACAACTTTGTCCCGTGCGCTTGCTTTAGTTTGCAAGGTGGTTTGTCAGCTTTCCGAGCATCATGTGGCTGCAGCAATTATATCCACATCAATTCGGTACCAAACCGTAGCATTAGTCGGTGATACCAATTAGGTCTAATGACTTAGGCAGTGTGCCCGTGAGGAAAATCTGCTGGGTAATGCTTGCCACTAGTACAATTATACAGGTGACTCATCGGGTGATCGGTCGCAGGGTCACATGTGCGGGTTAGACTAATGGGATATAAAGTAGTGTGCAGTTTTTCGCAGCATATCCAACACAATTTGCATGCCTATCGACGGCTAATTTGCCTGATCTTTTCACATGCTTTTGCACTTGACGAAATGCTTTTGTTGCCATTCCTTCTGGCTGCGTTGAGTTATTGTTTTGGTTGGTTTTGTCAACCCTTGTACGAACATAGGCTGCCCAGGCCGATGCGGTGCCGTTCTGTGAATTGCAGCTTTTAGGTGCTGCATGTGTGATCCCCACACCGGACCAATCTTGGGGAGTGCTTACAGTGACTGACCACAGCATGAGACGAAGGGGGGGGACTCGTCCACGGCGTGCTGCTCGGTGCTCATGTTGCGCCAAAGATGCAATGAAACGCTCGCTTGGGCGGCGTTCAGCTTGAGGGGCTCTGCAGCACATCTGGCAGCTAGCACTGGGTGGGGGTGTGTGCACCTAATGTACCGAATAGTTGAAAAATCGAGGGGTAGATACTCAATTCGCCAATTGCATTATTCGCGTGTTCATTATTTGATTCGATTCGGTGATATTCGATATTTGCACACTCTTACTTAAAAGAGATTTCTTTGATCTAGGAGCAAATATGTGGACCAGTTCAAGATGATTTGAGCAGGCGCTCATTTCATGGCGCAGTCGGGAAGGAAAGCTGCACTGAATTTATAAGGTCGTACAGTGTGCTCGCTGTTTAGCTAACCAGCTTCGTTGTACACTTGGTGTGGTGCCCTGTTGGTACATCTGCGTTCGATTAAGGGGGGACACGGGTCTTAAAAACAAAAAAATCACGAAAAAAACGATTTTGGAAGGGTTATTTTCGAAATCTACAGCTATTTTTCTACCTATCTGCCAAGATTCTTGTTTCTAGAATCAGTATTTTAGGCGAAATAATAATTTGTGCCATGAGTTCCAGCTGAATTACAGCCGAAATGAACCCCAACATGGCCCTTTGTTCCCATCGCGCAGCTGCCGTTTCACGGTGCCTATCGTCACCATCTCGGTCTCGTTTGAAAGAGCCGCCTTCCTGCTTAAGTTTCCCGCCACCACTGCTCAGTTTCGCCCATTAGATGGTGCAAAATATTTCAATAAAGAAAAGATCATTATTTGTTTCCTATTGGTCGAACAAGCCCATGTGAGAAGACCACGCCACCCAATTGGTGGAGCTGGCTGGTGTTTTCTGCTAAGCGAGCCAGCCTTCGCGCCACCATTGCACTGAGTCGCCATATTGAAAAACTGCGTGCAGTGACTGAGAAACGCAACAATGCCCGGGTTAGCGAGAAAGTTTCATACACTGAAGAAATTCTCCAAAAAGTGGAAGAAATCGATGGTGGGTAATATTAAAGGTCATCACACTTCCCCAAGATGCGGTGAGGGCGATGTAGAGGCTACATTGAGTGGAAGTTGGCATGGATCCAGCGTGTGCGCCAGCTCACGAAGCTGACAGCACCCGCGTCCGCCATGACACGGTAATGCTGCAGCCTTCTGATGTGGTGCAGAACAGGATTCAACCCGAGGAAAAGCTCGTGGAACTTGCGTCAATGGCAGCGACGAAGCCGTAATTGGATTGTTTTAACCGAGACAGCGGCTTGGTCGACAGTGCACTTGACAAGACGACATTCACGATTGTCAATTTGGATCAGAAAACCAGCTTTTGAGGTTTGCAAAGTGCACAGCATGTGATAGCGGCAACGTTGAGTTCAAGAAAAGTGAGCGAGAATACGGCCTCGCTGTAAAACTTAACACTCTCATGTTCCAACTGTGGATACATCGCGTCCGCATGGAGCTCACTGCGTGTAATCGTGTATCCACACGACAGACGGCTCCGTGCAAATCTGTGCCGCGGACGCTTATTCCGCCGCCCGTCCGGCTGCGAAGTGCATCCAGACGACGGACGGACTGAGTAGGCGACTGCGCCGGAAGAATAAAGATGGCGGCTACGCCCGAAGCGACTGCCGTCCACCTCGAACCTGTCAAGTCGTCGTCGTCCACTGTGAGGCCCGTAACTTTCAAACTGAGGATTGCATTTGGTTTAAATTTGTGTCCAGAAGCTTTGCTAGCAATATATTCGTGATGAGTGGGCACTGTTTCCGAAAGCGATACTCAGATTCTCGGCGTGTAGGCTTAGAGTGGCTGTATTGACTGAACATGGCCTCGAAGATGTTGCGGCGGCCCGGGCGGATCTCAGTGGCCGAAAGTTAACATGATTGCTTGTTTCTACTCACTCTAGATGGCGCCATCAGTGTAACAAACACTTTGTCATAGGTGTTTTTCACTTTGAATGAAAATGGAGATCGAAAGGAAACGGCGGTTGGCCGCAATGACTGTTGTTTTGTCCGAATTGAACACGAATGGGGTTAGCAGCGATGAAGCTGTTTCAGAAATATACCGAAGCAGCGCTTGTTGCCAGACGGTAGAGCGTGCTAGGCTAAATCCGCAGCATTCGACCCCCAAAATCCGGATGCGAAAAATGGCTCGGCATTTTCCGTCCGTGGGGGTTGCAGACGACGCGTGGACGGCACAAATCCGTGATGCGTAGTCACGTGATGCGCAGTCCGTCGCGGAAAAGACGGATTTCGTCCGTCGTGTGGATCCACCATAAGCGGTGATCAGACGGTGAACCCATTCATTGTAAATGTTTTGGCAGCGCGTGCTATGCAGTGCACTGGAAACCAGAAGACAGCACCTAATTATATTTTTTCGGTGATGAACATTTCCAACCGCGGTTTCCACAACAAGGCGTGGCAGAACTACGTGATAAAAAATTTGACCCCTGCAGCAATTCGTGCGGCCGACGAAGTGATGACTGAAAGTGCACAGTCGATTCATCAACTATACAGTGTGCTGAACTTGGGAAACACTGACAACATCGCCGTATCTTTTGATGGTTCGTGGATGACATGTGGACACTCATCCCATATAGGGGTAGGTGCAGTTGTCGAACTTTTCTCGGGGCTCGTGCTGGACTATATTGTTTTAAGAAATTTTTGTGCTGGCTGCGAGCGGGGACAAAAGAAAGGTGACCCAATGTACACAGCTTGGTGGGCTAGCCATTTATGCCAGAAGAACACAGACAAGAAGGCTGGAGAAATGGAGGTGCAAGCTGGCCTTCTACTTTTTGAGTGGTCCCTGAAAAAAAATGGTGTTCGCTACACGACAGTGCTCATTGATGGCGACAGCCGCAATTTTCTTGCTTTGCAAGAGGGGGATGGCTACGGTTACATAAAAACTGAAAAAGAAAATTGTGTTAACCACATGCAAAAGCGTATGGGCACAACCCTGCGCAACTTGATAACGAAACACAAGGGGACAGAGAACCTTGGTGGCAGAGGAAGGCTCACGGATGACCTCACAACAAAGTTGAGCTCTTACTATGGTTGGGCACTGAAATCGCACAAAGGAGATGTAGAGGCAAATCACAAGGCTTTGATGGCGACACATTACTACATTACAGTTAAACCTGGATGTAACAAACCTATATGTAACGAATTCCTGAATTTAACGAAGTTTTTGAATTCTCCAACGCTGCCCCCATTGAAGCCCATGTATTTTCGACCTTGATGTAACGAACGTGTTGCGGCGGTTAGCCTTGATGTAACGAATTCCCAAAGCTGATCAGTCATTACTTTTTGCACTTTTAAGGAAAATTCGGCCGATGAAATGCTCCGGATTATTGAATATTAATATTGTAAGGAGCCAGCAGCTACGCGAACGCCAGGGATTGCCGCGACTGAGCAAAGTTTGCGATGATGATGATGATGGCGGCAACTAGCGTCGCTCCGTGCCTAACGTAGCAGTCTTTTCAGGCTTTGCTTGTCTAGCGTGACACCAGGTGGCATTGGTATCGGCAGCTGATTTCTCTTTTAGATTTATCTTGTTTCGTATGGATTTGAGGACAAGCATTCTTATTTAGTGATTTTTATTTGTTTCAACGGCTTAGACACACTTATGTGTAAGAATTCACTTGAAAAGCAACGCTGATAGCCGGTTGCCAGGGCGCGGGAAGGGAGAGGGGGAGGGACGATGATGAACGACATGCGTCACTTTTTTTTCTTTCTCTGTGGAAGCGTTGCATTCGCCATTTTGAGTGTTGTTCTGCACGTGTGCGTGTGTCAACTGTGCTCGGGTACTGGTTTGTCCGACTTGTTTTGGAGGTGCTAGGCCTGCCTGTCGGCGTGTAGTCGTGCGTCTCCGCTTCTAACAACGTCGTCCGCTAGTCGTGATGAGTTCTACTGCCAGAAAACGAAAAGTTCTGTCTTTTGAAGACAAACTCGCAATTTTAAATGCAGTCTCCGCGGGCGAGAAGAAGAAGGACGTTGCCGCCCGTTTCAGCATTCCAGCGAGCACGCTATCAACGATTTTGAGTGCGGAACACAGCATCCGAAACGCAGTGGAGTCGGGAACAAGCTCGAAGAAAAAAAGACTGAAGCTGTCCACATACACTGATGTGGACAAGGCAGTTTTCACGTGGTTTTTGGACACGAGAGCCAGAAATGTACCCATAAGTGGCGCGATCTTGCAACAGAAGGCAAAGGATTTTGCGTGTATCTTGGGCCATGATGATTTCAAGGCAAGCAACGGGTGGCTGCAGGGATTTAAGAGCCGGCATGGTGTCGTCGGAAGAGTAATCAGCGGCGAATCTGCCTCCGCAGACAGCGATGCTGCTGCTTCGTGGGTGGCTGACAAGCCGCCTGGAATCCTGAGTCGCTTCGAGGCGGCTGATGTCTACAATGCCGGGCCGCACGCTAGCGTTAAAAGGCGATGACTGCCGCGGCGGAAAGCAGAGCAAGCTCCGCATAACGATTCTGCTGTGTGCCAACCTCGACGGCACAGACAAGCGAGTCCCGCTAGTTGTCGGCAAAAGTGCCCGTCCCAAGTGTTTTAAGGGAACGAAGCGTATGCCCGTGAAGTATGTGGCGAATTCCAAAGCTTGGATGACTCGGCCAATATTTTCTGAGTGGTTGAAGGAATTTAACCAGGACGTCAAGCGGCAAGGCCGTAAAGTTTGCCTACTGCTGGACAATTGCTCGGCGCACCACGTAGAGGGCCTGCAGCTGTCGAACATCGAACTGCATTACTTCCCGGCCAACTGCACGTCTCTAATACAGCCCCTGGACAAAGGGGTCATTAACAGTTTTAAATGCTGTTACCGGCGCCGACTAATCCAGAAGATACTTCTCGACATCCGTCTGGAACGGGAGATGAAGATCGACACTTATCAAGCAGTCGAGATGCTTGCTGCCTCCTGGCAAGAGGTCAGGGCAGAAGTTATCGCGAATTGCTTTTTAAAGGCCGGAATAGCCAAAAACGCACGGGCTGGTGCCGACGAGGAGGAGGAGGAAGACCTTTCTACTCCGTCCGATGTGGCCGAAGCGTGAAACGAGCTATGCGCTAACGGTGGTGTACCCGACGACGTTGAACTGACTGACTTTTTGTTTGCCGACAACGCCGCCGTGGCTACAGAAGAAATGTCTGATGCAGCAGTAGCTGAAAGCGTGCAAAATCCTGATGGCGGTGATGATGGTGCCTGTGAGGCAGATCCGTGTGAAGTGCCTTCTGCAAAGGAGGTGATGAACGCAATGGACGTTATGCGCCGTTTCGTCGGCTCGCTCGACGATGAAGGAGCTCTACACGATTTAGCTTCTTTGGAGCGGCGTGTTGTGCCGTCACTTGTGCCGAAGAAGCAAGCGGAAATTACGCAGTTTTTTGGTGTAAAATAAATGCTTGAAGGGTGAGTTCACCTTCACGGATATATTGAGCTATTTGGTTTCGTTTCTGCATCATTCGTGCGAGCCTTCACGCGAAACCTGCATGTAACGAAAACCTGCATGTAACGAAAAATTGCGAGCTTTTGTCAACTTTTTATATCCAGGTTTAACTGTACTTCTAATGATAAAGTCGCTAATCACAGTCTGTGCCCAATGGGCCCAGATTCTTGGTGTTGGCAGAATGCAGCAGCAGCCCGAGGCGAGCCTACTCCCAAACACCGGTATAACTTGCCACCTCATGTGTGCAAAGCATTGCTTCCAATTTATGAGCGCCTCTCAGAAAGGAAGCTTCTTTAGCGGTGCCTGAGAGGTGAAACTCGGAACAATAATGAGAGTTTCCATTCCGTAATCTGGTCATTTGCACCAAAGCAATGCCATGCTTTGGTGCAAATGCCTATTGCCTGTAGAAGCTGCTGTGGCAGAGGCAGTGATGCGATTCAACGCAGGCAACAGGAGGGCATCGGCAGCAATCCTGAACGAGCTCAGCCCAAATTCTAGCCCAATGGGCAACAAACAGATGGCTGCGAAGGACAAACGCAAAGGAAAAGAATGTGCTCGGAGTCATTCCTTGCCTCACAGTGTTCAAGGGGCACTGAAGAGACAATTAAACAGCAGCAGGCGATTAGACTACATTCCTGGTGGTTATTAGGAATGTATGTGCGTAAATATGTTCAAAACATTTGTTAATATTCATTAAAGGGACACTAAAGGTTACTATTAAGTCAACGTGGATTGTTGAAATACCATCCCAGAAACCTCGAAACGCTTGTTTCGTGCCAAGGAGAGACTTATTTTAAGAGAAAATGCGTTCTGAAGTATCCGCGTACCTCTAGCGCAGTTCAAATCGCCCGCCCTCCGATCGAGGAGCACTGACATCATGGTCTCATAGTGACGTTGTGCCATCGGTGAGTAGAACGGCGTCCGCAGACGGCGCTACGGCTTTTCTGCGCAAAACGCAAACGCGCGGCCAGAAACAGCCAAGACAGAGCCGACAGCAGAGCGAAAGCGGGAGTATGGTGGCTAGCAGAAGGAGAAACGCGCGGCCACAACAGGAGGTACTTCATTCTATGACGCAAACTTCGACGCTCGTTGCAGTGGACCCTGACAACGACAGATTGGCTCGCGATGGTGGGCTCAACTTCAGCCCGCCTAAGTTGAGCCCACCAGCGTGAGCCAAAAAGAGCCAATGAGTCTCTTTCTGTGCCACACATTTTTTAGCCGGCGTCGTTGCGTACTACGACGGCGGCCTCGACACCGGCTGTCCGGAGCGGGAAAGCAACGAGGGCTTCCCATGACATCACATGGATGTGGCATTCTCTGTGCTTGTTCCAAATGAAAGTTTCGCGAGCCAGCAGAACCCTCACAGCACGACACGATAACGAAACTACTGAAACTCCAAAGCGTGCGCAGCGCAGAGTCGAGCGCGCAGAGTCGAGCGAAAACGAAACCTTTCGACCACCCATATTACTGAAGGGTAACGTTAAAATTTTATTTTTTCTTAGAATCGAATAGACGTAGACAAGTAGCATTTTCTTCCGTCTTATAATCGAATGAAATGATATTTTTAATACAAGTAGTTGAGTATTAGTAACACAAATTACGAGGAGTGCTTTCGTCATCGGGCTAGTACCGGAATGTCGCTGGGGGGTCTCAAATCATGTCATGCATTTACCTCAATTTCTCGGTTACTAAAGCTCTGTTCACGATTATATTGACGCCTTAGACGTTCTAGAACATTGGTCTACCACTTTAACTTGAGTTTCTGGTAACCTTTAGTGTCCCTTTAAATTTTGTGCTGTTTTTTGCATTTTTCTCAAAACACGAATTGATGGCTCCATGCAATTTTGAGTCCTCGATATCTCAACTCCTAGAGCAGTTAGAACTGAAATTCTTTTTGCAGAATGAAGTCTAATGTGTACTCTATGAAAGATAACAATCGGATTTCTGGCCTTTCATTTCAGAAATTAATTATTTTGCTACATATTGTGCCACGTGGGTGCCACATATTGTAGGCTTACATTCAAAGGGCTGTAAAGTATCTATTAACGGTCACATCAAAAAAATTTTTGTATACTTCAATCCTTTGCTATCTATCCATGCCTTACAAATAATTTTTTAATCTTTCTTAAATTGAGGCTGCAAACAAAAGCAATTTAATATTAATTACCTTAAGAACTAGTTGAGCTACACCAGAACTAAGTACATATTTGAAGTCAGTGCAGAAATATCAACAAGATGGACGAGTTTGATTAGTATGGATGGGAAAATAAAGAAGAATATTTATATAGCAGTGTCCACCCTTAATGGGCGAACGCCAGGCATGTGACGTTATAAATCTATTTTGTACATGCACCACACCCGGTTACCGGCATGATAGTGTGCACTGCACACCGAGCAATGACCTGCTTAATTTCATGAAATGGCAACTGTGATGGTCACTCTCATTTTCACTCAGGTTGCACTATTTTCTGCAGGGCCACACTATGCAAGACCAAGCTTTTGCCGTCGCAAAACGCAAACCAAGGATGTAAAGTTTCACGTTTGTGCAACCTCAGCGGCCAAATTGTGGTCATAATTAAGCGTTCGGTGAAGTCACAAACCTCCGAAATGGCGTTCGCGGCAACAATGTCCACGACGAAATTTGCACAAATCGAGTAGAAAAATTTTAATAAACCATTGTTCGACGCATGAAATATTGGTTGCCTTTTCACTATCTTTATGGCACCAGTAGCAGAACCAAGAATAAGTCCGAATAATCTAGCTTATTCGATATATTGGTCGACAACACAGAGTGGAAAGCGAGGGAATCTTTTTTTTCCCGTCATGCTTTTCAAAATGCTTTTTTTATGCTTTTTCTTGGCAAGCGATGTGAAATACTAGCAAAGCGTAATGACCAGTACAATTACTACACATTTAAAAAATATCGGGGCCAAATTATCAATCTTCACCGTATAGTTGGGTGGCATACTTTGAACATTGTGTCTCTTGGTCCAGGTTTTGGAGCGGCGTTCCAAGGCCCCGGCTATTGCTGTGAAGGAGGAACCTGAGCCCACAGCATGCAAGCGTAAGTTGTGCCATGTGCTGTGCAGAAGGAGCGCAACATATGTTTGTTGTTGTTTTGTGGCTGTTGCGTTGTGTCTGCACTGACTCATGCCTCCTCAAACTTTTTGTTGCAATCAGTGACGACGCCACATGTGTTTCACTTGCCCATTTTTATCTGTCAGAAGGTCACTCAAATTGGATGGCAATGAAAGTGTTTAAGGGGGGTCATGGATCCTAAAAATTATTTTCTTATTTTTGGGTGAATCTTTAACAAACTCCACTGTCTGGGGTAATGTTTTTTGCTGATTTCAGATCTGTAACTAGATTTCTGATAGCTGTAGCAGTTCAAAAAATATTGAGGTCTGAAGTCAAACTAATTTCAAACTCATTACGGGGCTTTTTGATGATTCCTTCTTGCTAAACCAAAAACTAAATGCATGACACCATTGCTAAAGACCTACTGTAGGGGGTGATGCTATTTTTATTCGTTTGGAAGCATTTTACGGACAAGAAAACAATTTTGCATTTATTATGAACACCTTTTTCTAATTAGCAGCGAGTACTATACCTGAATGTAATATTCATGATGGTGCAAGAGTAATAAAAATAGCATCACCCCCCAGATCATCTTAATACGAATAAAATTATACCACACTTGTCATTTTTGGCCAAAAACAACCCAGACAAAACACCTGTAAGCCTGTCTACGGTGTGCAAAAACATCGAACTTAAATAAACGCATCTGAAGTTTCAAGCAAATGTAGCTTTTGCTGAAGTGAATCTACAGCAATACAAATGGCACCGTTTTGAAGCTCTATGTTTTGTAAGAATGGCTATACTAAATGTTTGACTGGACACTCTCAAAATAATAGCACACTGGCCACTGAACTAGCACAAGAAACTTCATTAGGCACCATTCTCTACAAAGAGCATGGTGCCTGGGTTTCAAACCGAGGTGCAGAACTCTGTGTGGGCATGAATATAGTTCCAGTGTTGTACCTGCAGGCTGCCTGGTTGATATCAGTCTCCAAAACAATCAATGAGGCATTTTTGTTTTCATTTTGTAGAATTGACCATGTTACTGAATGAAGGCTCTGAGTGTAAGTAGCCTTCCAAGTCATCTTCACCTAAGAATGGCTTTGGAACTTAGGATCAGAGAGCCAGTTATAATTATGCAGCTGCTAGGTGCTTTCCAGAAGTGTACTTTTGCATGATGCCTCGATCACATCTGCAGCCAGATGTGCCAGCCCAAGGGGCCTAGTGAACTGAGCTCATGATGAGGTTCTTTTTATGAAGGGGGTGGGGTGGGTGGGTATGATAGTTATTGTTACGAGCTTTCGTGACAATATCATCATAGAGTGAATGCGCAATATGCTTGGTTGCGGGTTCGAGGTGCCGACGCGTGAAATGCCTAGCCGCGGGCTCGAGGAGTCGACACTCCATGCTCTTGTTCGCGCAGTCGGATGTGCCGATGCACAAAATGATTAGGTGAGGGTCCGAGAAGTCCGCGCACGATGTGCATGATCGCCGAGTTGGAGACTCCCTATGCGCAAAATGTTTAGCCGCGTGTCTGAGGATTGCGTGTGCGATTTGCTTTGTCATGAATTCCGAAACAACGAGTGCTGATAGGCTTAGCCGCATGACTGAGGATTCCGCGCGTGATTCTTGGTCGCGAAGTCTGCGTCGCCGATGCTTGGAATGCTTAGCCGCAAGTCTGAAACGTCAACAAGCGTAGTAATCGGGCATGCTACTGCGATGTCTGCGTAGCGTCCGTTTTGACACGTCGAGATTACGGCGAGTGGAGACGTTCATACTCACGAGGTGCAAAGAGCCGAGCTGACCACGCGAGCACCGGACCAGTGGTGAACCGCCCTGGAGTCACGTGGGGGGCGTGGCCAATCGCAGGCTCCGGCACAACCTTCAATCATTTGCTTTTTGTGCACTTATTACTCTAGGGAGGACATCACTGAAGCGGCAGATTCGAAGACGGAGAAATGTGCTTTCCAACGAGACCAAGATGACGGCGCTCGGGCGCGCCGTTCCGGAGATATTGTGGCGTGAAAACCGCTGTTCTTTCTTGATTACCGCGAAACTTTTCGCCACCTTGGCTGATAAAACAAACTTTTTTAGAGCACTTCTACGTGGTTTATATGGATGATATTTCGGAATCGGATAGAAAAAGAGTTACAGAAACTGAAAATGTGATTTTCAAAAAATCTATTTTTTTTGCCATTTTTCGCGATGTTAAACCCGCGTCCACCCTTAAGGGGAGACACAGCTTTCGCAACGCGATAAATGGTCAAAAATCTATTTTTTAAGGGGGGACGTGTCTTTCGCATCTCGAGAAATCACCAAAAAATCGAATTTTTGAAAATCACATTTTCAATTTCTATTACTCTTTTTCCATATGATTCCGAAGTATCATCACTGCAAACCACATAGAGGTGCTCTAAAAATTTATTTCATCAGCCAAAGTGGCAAAAAGTGTAGCGGAAATCAAGAAAGAACAGCATTTTTCAAGCCACAACATCTCCGGAATGGCGCAATTGAGCGCCGCCATCTTGGTCTCGTTGAAAAGAAAGCGCATTTCTTCGTCTTCAAATTTTCCGCTTCAGCTACCTCCTCCATACAGGAACAAGCGCACAAAAAGCAAATGATTGAAGGTCATGCCGGAGTCAGCGATTGGCTGCACCCGCCAGATGACTCCAGCGCGGCTTGCCATTGATCTGGTGCTTGCATCGTCTGCTTGGCTCTTTTCACCTCGCAAATCTGGAAGTCTCCACTGGCCGTAATCTCGACGTGTCAAAACGGGCGCTACGCGGACATCACAGTAGCGTGGCCGATTCCTACGCTTGTGGATGTTTCAGACTCGTGGCTAAGCATTCCGAGCATCGGCGATGCAGACTTTGCGACCAAGATTTACGTGCAGAATCCTTGGACATGCGGCTCAACCTTTCAGCACTCGGTGCTTCGGAATTCGTCACGAAGCACATCGCACACGCAATCCTCGGACACGCGGCTAAACATTTCGTGCATAGGGAGTCTCCGACTAGGCGATCATGCACATCGTGGACGGACTTCTCAGACCCTCACCTAATCATTTTGTGCATCTGTGCCTCGGACGGCACGAAGAAGCGCATAGAGTGTCGATTCCTCGATCCCGCGGCTAGGAATTTCGCGCGTCGAGTGTCGACTCCTCGAGCCCACATCTAGGCATTTCGCTATTCCGCACCTTGGACTGCGCGAATAAGCACATGAAGTATCGACTCTTCGGACTGCACGGCTAAACACAATGAGCATAGACTCCTTGTATCTGAGGGTAGGCATTTCGCACGTCGGCACGTCAGACCCGCAACCAAGCATATTGTGCGTTCACTCTATTATTATATTGTCACGATAACTCGTAACAATATCTATCACGCCCCCCCCCCCTCTCATAAACAAACAAAAAAAAACATCATGAGCTCTGTTCACTAGGACCCTTGGGCTGGCACATCTGGCTGCAGATGTGATCGAGGCATCATGCAAAAGTACAATTCTGGAAAGCACCTAGCAGCTGCATATCTATCACTGGATTTCTGATTCTAAGTTCCAAAGCCATTGTTAGGTGAAGATGACTTGGAAGGCTACTTATACTCAGTCTTCATTCAGTAACTTGGTCAATTCTACAAAATGAAAAAAAGAAAAGATGCCTCACTGATTGTTTTGGAGACTGCTATCAACCAGGCAGCCTGCAGGTACAACACTGAAACTATATTCATGCCCACACAGAGTTCTGCACCTTGGTTTGAAACCCAGGCACCATGCTCTTTGTAGAGAATGGTGCCTAATGAAGTTTCTTGTGCTAGTTCAGTGGCCAGTGTGCTATTATTTTGAGAGTGTCCAGTCACACATTTAGTATGACCATTCTAACAAAACATAGAGCTTCAAAACGGTGCCATTTGTATTGCTGTAGATTCACTTCAGCTAAAGCTACATTTGTTTTAAACTTCAGATGCGTTTATTTCAGTTCGATGTTATTGCACACCGTACACAGGCTTACAGGTGTTTTGTCTTTGTTGTTTTTGGCCAAGAATGACAAGGGTGGTATCATATTATTCGTATTAAAATGATCTGGGGGGTGATGCTATTTTTATTACTCTTGCACCGTCATGAAAATTACATTCAACTGTAGTACTCGCTGCTAATTAGAAAGAAATGTTCATAATAAATGCAAAATGTTTTCGTGTCCGTATAATGCTTCCAAATGAATAAAAATAGCATCACCCCCTACAGTATGTCTTTAGCAATGGTGTCATGCATTTAGTTTTTGGTTTAGCAAGACGGAGTCATCAAAAAGCCCCGTAACGAGTTTGAAATTGATTTGACTTCAGACCTCGATATATTATGAACTGCTACATCTCTCAAAAATCTAATTACAGATCTGAAATCAGCACCAAAAATTACCCCAGGCAGTGGAGTTTGTTACAGATTCACCCAAAAATAAGAAACAAATATTTTAGGACCCACGTCCCCCCTTAAGTTGAAATGACAAACATGGCAATAATTGAAGACATTGTTGAGGAACCTGGATGATGGGTTCATAGGCATGGACTTGGAGAGGTTTCTTCACCTTGTAGGTAATTACTTGCTCAAATAGAATGGGGAGGTATTGTTAAACTGGCGATCCAATTTGTTAATTATGACAATTACTGAGCTAGAATGTGCCTACGAAATGTCTTGCAATGGCCATTCTTGTGCGAGCTGGAAGTTATGGCAAGTCTATGTGCTTATTATTGATGCACTAACGATTTGCAGAGGAGTATGTGGTTGCTGCCGAATATGTGCCGTACCCTGCACCAGCCGTGGCTGGCCCAGAGATCCTGCCCACTGCAGAGGCCCTCTGGCAGCCCGAGGAGTTTGCCGCTGTGCTGTCAACATCTGGTGGGGACCTGGAGAGGGTCAAGGGTGAAGACGGCACCCCCCACCGACGACGTAAGGGCGAGCAGGACACTGGCTCGGAGTACATCGACATCAATGACCTGCTCTCACCACTCAAGTGGGTAGCCTGGCTTTTGTACGGTGGAAATTCATTGACACATCCTCGCTGCTCTGTTTTTCCAACTTCTACGCGCTTTTCTGAGGTCCTAATCTGCTGAATTTACTTTTGTACAGTGGAAACTCATTGACACATCCTCGCTGCTCTGTTTTTCTAACTTCTACTCCTTTTCTTACGGTCCTAACCTGCTCAATTTACTAACTAAGCATGTAACAAGAGATGAGTTGAAAAAGAAATGGCACCTTTATTCAACGAACTGCTATAGTTAAACCTCGATATAATGAAGTCGGTAAAATCGGCATTTTGCTTTAATATACCCAAATTTTGTTGTGTTGATATTCAACCTTTCATGCAAACAAGTACAGTCTTCGATCGATTTTCCTTACACAGAAAAGGGCCGCTGAATTTTCAGAATCATTGGGCAATCAAAAAAAGCAAGCTTGAATGAGAAAACAGTTCATTTTGATTAATTTAGGAGTCTGCGATCAATGATACAGCTTCATACCATGTCGACGATATCTTCACATCGGCGGCATGAATTAGGCGAAGCCAGCCACACTTTCGCCTGCACTCCGCTGCCACGGTTGATAGCCGCAGCCGCGTTGGACCGACGCTATTATTAAAAGTGCTGGCGGCGGGGAGGGTTTGCTTCGTCTGTCTCTCGCCCAAACGGGTCACTGAAACTCGGGTTGTAAGAAGAGGCCAGGTGGCTGAACAAAGGTCGTCCAGGCGGAAAAAGGTTGTGCATAAATCGCGTCACCCTCGGCAGATGGTGCCAAGGGCCTTGGTTTTGAACCAGAAAAGCTGGGCAAGAGTTATTACGGATGTGAAAAATGTCAATAAAACGTTCAAATTCGCTTCTTACGTAAAGCTAGATTAAACCTCTGCATGAAAACTAGTTTTACGTGTACTGTAACCTATATGAGCTCGCAATTAAATTGTAATGTGCTGCAAAACAACTTTTGAATGTGGCTATTCGAAGGCCACATTTTTTAATAACTGAAGTTGGATGTTCTGGTAGAGGTGGTTGTGATGTTAGTGTACAGGATGGACTAGCCTTGGTTTGTCGGCATTTGCTCCGCTTGAGTCAATCATATGGACGACTCTCATCTAAAAACCAGGGACGCAAAAGTAGTAAAGTTTTGTGCAGATTGACATTTATTTTACATGTACAGAGAGCATGTCATAAACTGAATTATTCGTACAAGCATTAATGTTCCATAAACAAACTGGACACTGGCACACATTTCGCGCACATGGGTAAGTCATTACGCCCATCATTTAATTCAGCAAATCAAATGTGTAGTTTTCACCTACTGAAGCTTCGACAGCTTTCGCAGCTCCTGCGACTTATTTTTTGCCTCATATTTCTGTTGTTTGCAGAGCAGCCTCAGTCTCATGGCTACATAACTGTGTAGCGCGCCAGCCATAACTTGTTCTTTATTATCGGCACAGGAGAACTGAAACTTGTACTTATCAAGCATGTTGTCCAATGTTAATTCATAGGCATTTCTGAGAACTGCATGCTTGCGGAATTCTACCTCTGTTGCATGAAGCAACTGAAAAAGACTTCGCTTTGGGTGCAAAAGGCCTCCCCTGGTTTTACACAGAACAAGGCTGCTTTCCGGCTGATGATGAAGTGCACGTTCTTCCAATAACCCTTCGCGGCATTTTGCACATGTTGTGCTTTTGAAGTACTTGCGGCATATAAAACCAGCTAAATAATAAATTATGCAATGTGCAGCTGCCGTTGCTTCATGAAATTTGTCGAACACACGGTCAACTTCCTCTTCAGGAGCAACTAGGCTATCTAGCTTCTTTTTGTGTTGCTTAAGGGGAGACGCTCCTCAGAAACCTTTCTTTTTAAATATTATTGCTAGGCAAATGAAAATTGTACCAGTTGCATAGCTTGATATCCTCATTACAAATCTGTTTTTAGTTTTAGGATAGCTCGATGCTTTCATGTCCTAAGTGCCATGCATAAGTGAGAAACAGTGCATGTTTGTGCAGCTACTGGACCTAGCAGTTGGCATGATATAGCAGTGCAAGATGGCGTTTCTTGTCCCCAACACTCCAGGGAGTGCTAATAACCAAGATAATGCAATTCCCTTGACAGGCAACATTTTGAGAGAATTTCATATCTAATGCTTCGTTTTCAGTGACTGGTACTCAAGGGTATTGAACATTTCCATTCTTAAAAATGAACTGGTTGCACTAAAACCTAGATCGGTGCATTCTATGCATCTTAAAGATGATGCACACCAAATTTGGTCTTGATTGGACCATAATAAGTACATCAAATGTCGTGCACAAAAGCCATGTTTGGCCAAAAATATGAAGCTGAGAAAAACACGATTGAAAGTTATAAAAGTTCTTTATTTGTGTTGTAGCGCTGAAATCTGCATAAAAAAATGGCTGTGGCTTAGCTAAGGTTAAGCCAAGGATGCGAAGCATACTAGCCTTTATTTTAGTTGTTGAACCACTGTTTAGCCTGGTGAACTGCTGTTGCTTGGCTATATTTGGTTCGGCTAGACGAAGAAACAACTCATGCGTTACTCTGCTTCGCCTTCAAGAGTGGAACGCGACAGCGTTCCCGTCGACCCGCCAAAGGGTGTAAGACAATAGGCTACGGCGCAGCGACTACGCGCCCCGCATTGGACGCGGCGAGCGGCGAGCAACGCAGCGTTCGGCGCGGCAACGAAATGTGCGCCTGAGCAAGCGACGCACGCCTGAGCCTTAGAAACAGCTTGTTTCTAAGGCAACACCGCATCCACTAGAGGCGATTTTGTACCGCTTTGAAGCATCGTACTCGTAGCTCAGTGATAGCGTCTCCGTCTCACACTCCGGAGACCCTGGTTCGATTCCCACCCAGCCCATCTTGCAAGAGTTGAGCCAAAGCCACCTAGAAAATCAGTCTCTGTAGCATGCCGTACCCTCGCTTCTCATTCCAACGAGCAGCTCTGTCTCCAGGAGGCATCTCACCTCGTGAGTGTCTAGCAGAGGCAAGCGCAGCTGCTTATATACCGCCGCGACGCCGCGAGCAACGGCGCGAGTTGGAGCCCCGTTTCTCCTCAGTTGTGACGTCACGGTGTCACGTGGTATTGAAGGCGACACCGCCGCGCCTGAGGAGCTGGGTTGAGCTCTAGTAATATGCTTCGCATAAAATTGCACATAATGCAGGCCAGGGTATCTAGATCCAGTGCACTACTTTAGAATTCACCTGCGTCATATGTTGTTCTCTCATAGAGTCAAAGGAAAGTAACAGCACAGGAAGTGGGTCAGCATGGTGCTCAGGAACTTTCCGAGCCAACTCCAAGTTATCAGCCACTGCTTTTGTAGCAGCGAGGTGCACTTTCTTTGTTATGGCGGTGAACGATTTATGGTGCATCGGTTTTGCTAAACCAAGAACTGCACAAAATCGGACGAGTTGATTGTGTCTAGCTCTAAATGCGCGCGCCGCAACCACTGCCTTGATATTCACGGCGAAACTCTCTCTTGGGCTGGCCGAAGGGCGCACTCCACCGTTAGCGTCGTCTACTGGAGATGCACGCTGCGATGAATACGTTGACGAGATAACGGACATGGTACATGCTGCATTGTTGCAACACAACCTCAAAAACGACACGAGTCGTTTCCATTTTTCGGCGACTCACGGATGAAAAGGTCGCGCCGTCCGCACGCCGGACATGCCGCGGCGCTCACATTCCCGACGCCGATCTCGCAGATAAAGGTGCTTGCCGTCTCCTCGCCGCTGCTATCTTGATTGTCGAAGATTATCTACTTTTTATCCGATGCGCTGACGAATTCGTCTGCGCTGTCAACAAAACTTGAGCGGCCGGCCGGCTCTGAACCGTTGAAAGCGTCGCCGCCACCTAGGTTAGGCTTAGATGCCGCTGACGTCTCCATTGCACGCCGCTTGACTTTGCGGCGAGTCCCCTTGAACTTGTGCTTTGACCGATACTTTAGAGATCGAAAATCGCGTTTCTTTGCGGGATCCATCGAAACAAGGAGCAGAAAAATGCCTGAAAGGCTGGGAACACGTCGAGAGAGCGGCGCGTCGCAGAAAGAGCAGACAACCCGCTGTTGTGTCGGCAGCGGCAGGCAAGTGGGGGCCCCTGGCCAGTGAACACGCGCGAACGCCGGCGCAGTGAAGGAGACTCGGAGCTAACTGCTCCCAAAGAAAACCGGAACGAAGACTCAGCCTACCTGCGGCCGTTTATTACTAATAAAGACTTCACACGCCAGATGACACCTCCTGATTGGTCCAAGCTCGTCACATGACAGAGGGGGGGGGGGGGTCGTGCGCCATCTAGCTAAACTACTGTGAAACATAACTGTATGATAACACAGATCTGACAGGGGGCGACACTATACTACATCATCCCCCCCCTGGAAACAAAGCAAGCATACAGTGAAACGCGCACACAAGACGCGCACTTAAGTCCAAAGGCAATTTCAGTTCGTTCCCCCCCCCCACGTTCACACACGCACGCGCACCAGTCGCACACGAAGCACGCACTTAAGTCCACAACAAATTCAGTCCGTCCCCACCCAAGTTCACATACACGCGCACCAGTCTTGGGCACCAAAACACAGGCAGTCACTCAAACTAAGTCCGACAAGGAACACGGCACAAAACTCACTGCACCGCAACAAGGAACACATTTTCTACCTGTGTGAACGAAACATGTGAACTGCCTGAGACGGCAATACGCTCTACACTCAGAAAACAAAATCATCAAGCCACGGAGGCCATTTTCTGTCACGATGAGGACGCGTGCGTACCTCAGGACTTTGGGGGTTGTGACGCGTATCGGTCGACTTTAAAGACCTAGTCGTCCCTCTACTATTTCCCTCCCCCTGGTTGGACAAATGAATGTGGGTGCCCTTCAAAGCTGGAGAGGGTTGCCCAGGAAGCTCCTCTCGACATCCCAACAAGTCCTGGGAGGCTACCGATTCTCACACGGAATCAGAGACGACTGCTGACTGTGCAGACTCGGAAGTGATACAGTCAGACGAACTACCTAGCTGAAGCTTATGACTATGAAAGGACGATGTCACGACAGACGAGTCACCGGAATGACTATCCAAGTTTGAATATGAGTACAAAAAGTCTCTATCACTTGTACACAATGTTTTACCTGCTGGATCATTCATCACCAGGGTTAACTTAGACACATGCCACGTCTTCCCATCACTGAGTAGAAAAGTAGATGGTCCTATCTGGGCCTTGACTTTACGAGGTTTACTGTACTTAAAAAATCCTTTCCTGTTAAATCTTATTCTGACAGTGTCTCCCACCTTAATACGAGTTGCCTGAGCACCTCTACGTTGTTCTACACACTGCTTTCTGCAAGACCCTTTCTTGAACGTGAGACACAAGACTGTCCTGTTCCCGTAGATCTACACAGAGCCGCATGGTTCCATCCTTCTTGCGCACCACCACGAGGGGAGACACCCACTCAGAAGCCTCAACGCGCTCGATGACGTTGCAGTCCTCGAGACGTCCCGATTCATTTGTTACCTGGTCACGGAGAGCCAGGGGTAGTCGGCGCAACTTTGAAGATACTGGTTTCGCATCTTGCTGCCGATGAATTCGGTGCACAAAGTTATTGACGAGACCCAACTCGTCACTGAAGAGGTGATCATAACCCGGAAGCACACCTGTGGGGCTCTGTACTGAACGAAGTGATGGTAGACGACATGTCAGCGACGTACCGTTGATCTGTATGCCCAAACGTTGGATGGCGTCTAAACCCAGCAGTGATGTTCCTGTAGTCGTGAAGTGGAACGTGACGGAGCATGACCTTTGGAAAAACTGGATAGTGGCTTGAAACAGGCCTTGAATGTCGATGCATTGCTTGGAGAGGTTTCTCAAGTCCACTGTTGCTTGTGACAGCCTGTGCTGTCGACCAAAGTTATTTCTAAAATCTTCGGCCGTCATCAATGACACAGATGCTCCTGTATCCACCAGCAGTCGCATGGAGGCGCTGTTCACTACGACCGGAACTTCCAAATCTTTAGCTTCAAAAGTGCTTACCGTCAAGACAGACGCGGACGGCTGCCCTACGGAAGTTGAAGACAGCACCTCTGCGGAAAAGACGTGTTAACAATACGGGTTTTTCGGCATACTGATGCAAAATGGCCCAACGTGTGGCAGGCGTTGCACTGCCGGTTCCTTGCTGGACAATTCCTGTACGTTGCAATATGTTACGTGCTGCCACACCGATCGCATGCACCACGGTTCCCGGAGGAGCCATGTGCGAAATGTCGGCCTTCTTGGCGGCTTCTCAAAAGAAGTCGGACATCTTGGCGGCTCCTCGGAAGAAGTCGGACATCTTGGCGGCTCCTCGGAAGAAGTCAGCCATCTTCATGGCCTCCCGGACTACGTCGGACATCTTGGCGGCTCCCCGGAAAAAGTCGGACATCTTGGCGGCTCCTCGGAAGAAGTCAGCAATCTTCATGGCCTCCCGGACTACGTCGGACATCTTGGCGGCTCCCCGGAAGAAGTCGGCAAGATTGGCGGCTCCCCGGAAGAAGTCGGCCATCTTCATGGCCTCCTGGACTACGTCGGCCATCTTGGCGGCTCCCCAGAAGAAGTCGGCCATCTTGGCTCGTCGACGGAGCGCCAAGTTGAGCTGCCTCGATTCTTTGTATTTTCTCGGAGTCGAACGCACGGTTCGCTCGATGCAGGGCTTCTAACGAGCGTCCAATTTCTTCTGCCTTGTCCAGGGACAGGGTTTCGCCATGAGCTAGCAACTTTTCGCAAACGCTGACGTTCGCTACCCCATCTATTATTTGGTCTCGGACGCGCTCGTCGTAGGTTGTGCCGAAGTTGCACTGTACCGCCTTCTCCTTCAATGCGGTCACGAATTCCAGGAATCCTTGTCCCTCGAACTGCTTTCGACTGGTGAATTCGTGCCTTTCCGCCAGAACATTTGTTGACGCAGCGAACAGGCGGTCAAGCCGCTGCAAGAGGCTCTGGAACTCCGACGCTGGCGGGACCGCCTCACTTGACGTTGACGTTGCGCCGATCGACTGCCTTGCTGCGTCGCTTGACGCTGACGCTGCGCTGGTTAACTGCCTTGCTGCTTCCTGCTCCTCGTCTGCAAAGTACTTCCGTTGTCCCTCACGCCCGAGAGCGTTGACGAGCGCGGACGCTTGTTGCGCGTCCGTCCAGTCGCCACCGCCGGCCGCTTCGAGGTGGGCCTGAAAAATTTTTTGCCATCGATACCATGGAATTAACGGTGACCCGGGCACTTCAAGAAAAACGGGAAGGTTCGCCTTAAAAGAAGCCATGCCCGGTAGCGTGCAGGAGACAGTGCAGAAAACAAGGCGGAGCTCGCAGCAGGAATGGGGCACGGAAGAACAAGGGGGCGAGTAGGCCTATGCTCGGAAGACTCGCGACGCCAAGTGCATCGGCGGCGTTTGCCTGCCGTGCGGACACAGGAAGGGACGCTTCACTTACGAAGCTCGTTAATTTCCCGGGGCTTCGGTCGGAACCACTGCGGGAATCCCATCCTCGTCGCCAAAAGATGTGTCGGCAGCGGCAGGCAAGTGGGAACCCCCGGCCAGCGAACGCGCGCGAGCGCCAACGCAGTGAAGGAGACTCGGAGCTATCTGCTCCCGATGAAAACCGGAACGAAGACTGAGCCGACCTGCGGCCGTTTATTACTAATAAAGACTTCACACGCCAGATGACACCTCCTGATTGGTCCAAGCTCGTCATATGACAGAAGGGGGGGGGGGGGTGCGCCATCTAGCTAAACTACTATGAAACATAAATGTATTGTAACACGGATCTGACAGGGGGCAACACTATACTACACCCACGGCCGCGTCGCGCGCTAGCAGCCAATGGCGTGGCTGGAATCGCACCACGTGAGTTAGAAATCCAGCGAAAACGCTTGGTTTCGGCGGTGAAATGTTGTTTTTATTATTACTTCCCGGGGAGATTGTGATGTGTCAAAGCCGACCTCGGAGAGAAAAAGTGTAGGCCTACTGCCTTGCACAAGCCCAATGGCTTGCGACGCCTCGATTTACGCATCACGCGTTGGAAAATGGGCTAGATTTGCACCTTTTCCTACCATCTCGAGTGCTTTCACCAAGTTTATTTATAATTTACCGATCATTTACGGCTCTGATTTCTTTATATATGAAAGAGGAGGGATCAATCTTGTTGAAACAGTCGAAAACATAAAACTGACTTTTTTTAGTGAAAATCGCCGTTTTTAGACCCGCGTCTTCCCATAAGGTGTCCTTCTGACTTGACTTCTGACTCGCCAGTGATGCCTTTCGCAGAGCATTCACCAAGACGTGTCCTTTGTTGTGCGCTGTCCAGGTTTTGGACACAAGATGAGGCTCGAAGTGTTTTTCGCAGACGTGATCATTCGGCTGAAGGACTCGATCCTTCCTTGGTATAGCTCGACACCAAAGGTTCAAGCGTTCTTCGTCTTCCGGTGGAGAAAAGAGAGACAATTTCCCTGTACAGCCTTTGTAACCTGTTCTGCAGCGGGGAACAAAACATTTCCTGCCCATCACACTCACATGTGCACGCCTGACACCTGAAAAAGAAATGCCGAGCCACGTTGAGATAGAAGCGAGTGGCGCTAACATAGCCAACGTAAGCCCGTGACGTCATCACGCCATCTGCAGCCGCAGTCGAGACGAGTGCCAGAAATCGAGGCGCGTGCTAAATTACTTGCCTCTCCACCCCATACGCATGCTAGATTGTGTTACTGCCAGCTCGCTCCCCTCTCCCTCTTTCCATATGCTTGTGCGGGAAGGTGGCACTCCTGAAGCCACCATCTTTCTTGTCTCTTCCACACACATTTTCACTTGCATCTAAAGCACACAGTGCACGGGACACGATAGGATCTTATCGCACATGGGCTTTATATAAAACATGCAGCTGTACTTCGGTGGGTGCACTTGTCACACGGCGCACCATTGGAGAGGTGCGTTTGCAAGTAGCTGCTTGTAATTCAATCATTTGACCAACACAGTCCATGGTAGTTTCCATTTACTGTCTTGGCATCCCTTTGTGGTGGCAGTGAAATTTTTTTATATTGTATTAAACACACTTCGTTTCATTGAGGTTCTAGACACATGGTGTTCTATCGACAAAAAGGTACGAAAAGTGAAGTACAGTCAAATCTCGTTAATATGTAGTTGGCCAGAAACAACGTTTAGGTACGCACTAAGCAATGTATGAATTAACCGCCAATGCCAGTTTATAAGCTACTTACCAGCCGGAAAAGAACTACATCAACATGCTCTCAAACACTTGGACAGCCTTTATTTGAGGGTAGACAGAAATAAATCAGCGATCTTTACTTGCCGCTGTGGTGTCGTTGCCTCGACATCTTCAAACTCGGTAAGGCTGTGAGCGAGTTTTTTTAAGGCCCTGCTTCTCTGCGAAAGCTGGCATGACGCTCAAAGCACGTGCCGCATAAGATAATAAGGGGCGTCATCCATTTCCACATCGTCGCTGTCATCACTTTCGCCTTAAGGGGGGACACCCCACTTAAATTTTCTTTTTTTATTTGTGGCCACAATTTGATAAAACTTCCATCACTTATGTATTTCGACATGCTGATTTCAAATATTCAGTTTGTTTTCCCATGCAACAAGTACTTTTCAAAATATAAGCAGTTCATGTTTTTTTGTATGGACTAATTTGGAGGCAAGTTCTCTCTACAATGCTGGCTGTTAATGAAGGAGACTGGCACATCAAAATGATGTTGAATGATCAGAGGTTGCAGTGCTACAAGAATGAATGTTCTAAACTGATTTATGCCGAAGTTACAGCATGTCAAACTTTTGTAAGCAGAAGGCATTGGTGAAGCCCTGAAGAAATTATTACTTTTTCAAAATTTCTGTAATGATATTTGTTAACATTTTAGGCCTACTGCACTCCCAATTTTTCTACTTTTCTGACGAAAAAAGAATTATTGCAATAAGATGAGTAGAACCAAAGATATCGTCACTCCAAAACTACACTACCATCAAAAATATCGTTTTGAGAAAATGAGAAAAAACATTTCAGGACATGTTCATGTTGACTACGGCAAATGCTTGAATACTAAATTGATCAAGGATGATACTGGGGTCCAACCAGGCAAGAATGAAACTTTTGCTTCTTTAAGGGGGGACACTATAATTCAAATAATGTTCATGATGTTTTCCATCAATATTCATGAAACTTTCCCTTTTGTTCAGACTTTTGTGCTGATTTCACATATATAATTATTTTTCCAATAGGCCATTTAGTTCTGAAGAAAAATTAAATTCAATGTTCATAATTTACAGAAACAATAGGGAAAAAAATGCGCTACGAAATTCGTATTGGCACATGCCTGGGTACTAGAAAACATGAGGAACATAATGGTAGGAATACTATATTCATATATCAAATATTAGTAATTTTATAGCAATTCAATCTTTACTGTTCGAATTGTGGCTACCCTACTGTCTGATCTAAAGCAGAATTGAAAATTTTTAAAGCATAAATTCCGAAATCTGACCCTACATTGTGTACAAGTGAAAAGTCGGTGTTTTGAGAAAACGAGAAAAAAGGAATACATTCACTTTTAATCAAAAGTACAGAAATAATTTTGCATTATTTTGCAATGAAAATGGCTAAAAGCCACCAGGAATGTAGTCGCTCTGACCACGGCCACCCAAAATGCGGCAAAAACATCGTTTAGCACCGTTGGCCGATTCCCGGTGGCTTGCATCGCGCGCGCGGCAAGGTTGTCGTTCACACAGGTCGAGCTCCATGCCGACGCGATATCGCCGCAACACGCGCACGTGATAACGATCTTTATGGCGAGGCCAGATTACCGTTCGCTTTTGCCTGCTGCGACGCTGTTGCCGCACACCTTGCACTTGACGACATCAGTCCGTTTACGGAGTCCTACTGAGAGCCTGCCTCGGCGTCGACTGGCGCGGCTGCATGCCGTCGGCGCGAGTGAGCAAATCCAACACCCGCTTTGTTGCTGGCGTTGACGCAAGAACTCGAAGTTTTTTCGAGCATTCATCTCCCTCTGCAACAAATCCGCACGCTGCAACATTGCAGCGTCACGCCGAACGCAGCTGCTGTCCGTAACGATTTCACTCATTTGTGAGCTGGCTAGGCCTACTTCGGCATCGTCCGCGGTTTCGGCATCATTTGCGGTTGGCAGCGAGCCACTCTCGATGCTTTCAGAAGGAATGGAACACTTTTGAAAGTTATAAGCTGATCGCTTTTTCTTTTTGCCGAACTTGTGCCTCGTGGCGAACTTTCCCGGTGGATCGGACATCGTTGGGCATTTGCCCACAAACCTACGAGACGCGCAGTTGCGTCGCCTGCGGAGTGGAGCAGACGATGGGAACCTTGCGCAGCCAACCACAGCACGCGTTTTTGGTCACGTGCGCTAGTCAACGAATCGCATCGCGCGTTCGGGCTTTTTTCTCCCCGGATTGCAACGTCACTGGCGTACCGATGGAGTCACTTCTGGCGGGAAATTAAAGAAGGAAGGCTCCTCTTTCCAACGAGACCAAGATGGCTGCGATCGCGCGCGTAGAAAAAGAGTTATGCGCCGCGATAAAAAGGGCTGTTTTTGCGCGGAATTCAGCTCACAGTGATGTTATAAATTGATATCGCGGACGAAATAGTCTTCCCGGAGATTCAAAACTTTGTGAATTAAAGGAATATTAGCTGTAGATATAGAAAATTTCTTTTTCAAAAAATCGATTTTTTTCGCTATTTTTTTCGCCGCAAAGAGCCGTGTCCCCCCTTAAGATGGGCGAGGTGAGACGGCGGCAACAATGTTGCTATCCAAGAACTCTGTGGATGTAACAACATCGACGTCGATGTCTCGATAACATAAACATGACTCGCTGCAGCAGAGACTGTTGAACGCCACGACAACACCACTACCGCAAACACACGGGCGGAAAGAAGAAAAAAAATTCATACAGGAACTCCTCTGGGAGTAGTCTAAGTATGCATAAGCATTGTGCCACTTGCCCATCACGCAGCTCGATGTCATTGTCACTGTTATTGATGCGGCCAGTATGAGCGACAACGCTGCGGCGACATGAAACGCCCATTTATGGCCTGCCTTAGAGAGAGTATTGACACGTGAACTCATTTATCTTTCATGGGTGAGCGCTTTTCCTGTCCACGAAATGTTATCGCGCAGCGCAGGACGCGTCTACATGTATTGGAAGTTTCTAGAATGTTATCGATGCTTCTATCTGCTGTCTGTTGTCCCCGAGCCTTGCGTAATCTGATTGCATGTCTGAGCAACGCGAATGGCGTAGAACTTTGTGGAAGGCATGTGGGTTCCAGCGATTACAGTCGCCGACCATTTATTCGGACTTAGGGGACTGCGAAAATGTCCGAATAAACAGGTGTCCGAAAAAGCAGATTAAGAAAAAAAAAACATGAAATCCTTTATTTCCACGCACTTATTCGGGCTCGGCAGTAGGCTTGAAGAAATCGTGAATGCGCCGTTGCACGCTGTTCCGTTTACGCACAATCAGATAAGCCTGAATCTCGGAGAGGGTCGTACGGTCACTGTAGGCGGCTGAAAGCACAGTCACTTTTTATTACACACTCCGCATGCGACGGCAGCGTAGCACATGGTGCGCCATCTTCAGACTCGGAGTCATCTTTCGGCGGTGCAGCAGAAACCTGACGAATGATCTCGCCGTCGTCGAGTTCTGCGCATGTCAGTACAGCAATGTCAGCACCTGTGAAACTGTCAAATGAGACGGTGTCCGGAATCGCAGTGCAACCACTGCGCAGGTCTCAGCAGAACATTTTTCGCGTCAGTAGGGAGCACATCTGAAGGCGACAAATCTTAGGCCTCCCGGCACCCACTTGCCGACATTCCCCAGCGCAGTCTGCGCGGGCACTGGGCCTCTTCGATTTTCGCAGTTCTGGCAGCCCGCTGGTAGCCAGACGGCAGCCAGCTAGTTCCGGTTCTGACAGGAAGTCACGTGGGCTGGGATCCCAAGACAACCCGAACCTGCCCAAAGTTTGCAAAATCGAACGCCGGTACAGCTGGCCAAATGTAAACATGCTACCAGCATGGCAGCGCCCGTCGAGGCCGACGCGCGCTCGGCGTAGTCGGCCCATTTATGCGTTGCCGCCTTGAAAAAGTATAGTTGCATTCAGGAATACGATCGCTTTCACGCGATTTCGCGCGACTCGTCGCAGGACGCGTACTGGGCCAACCTCGCCTTGCGCAGCGCAACAGATGACCTCCGACGCGGCAGATGACAAGACGCGAAATCGTGATTGTATACTCGAAAGCGATAGCTGGAAGATCCCTGTTCGCAGCGATCACGTCGCCCACCGGCGACGTTGATGAGTTGGCGCTGTATCATCACAAGACATGAGAAAGCAGGTTATCGGGTACGTCTCATACGCATAAAATTTCGCGCTGACCTGCTTGAGCTTCGATTTCAGAAAGTTTGTTGTCGCTGATGGTGCTTCTCATTTAAGGAGCTGGACGCGGCTGGCGCGTGAAAATGCACGTCGCCTGTGACCAGCGAAACGTTTCACACGAAAAACAACATTGGTCGCAATCATGAGAGCAATAAGCCAATGTACGTGTGTCAAAATGTACCGAGTGCAGTCAGTGTATTCTTAGATCAACGGCCTGCAGTTCGAACACATATCGGTTTCGAGCTGCCACCTAAGCATACGACGGAGAGACGGAGCGAACACGGGCTAACTGCAAAGCCTTCGCTAACTGCAGAGAAAGGAGAGATATACATACGCGAAATATGTGAAAAGGAACGCCACCAGAGAAAGACGAAACCAAGATGTACCGCAATGTGTGAATCAGTGTGTACACCTTGCGTGGAACACGATGCAGATAACATGCACGCATGAGAGCGCGGCGCGCTGTTTACCACCGCGAAGAAGCAATCAGGGGACACACACACACACAAAAGCTTCAAACGGTTCACCACGGCTCGTATCACACCGCTTCGCGATGCGGAACGGAGCGTTAGCACCTAAAAAGATAACGCTAGAAGTAAGAAAATCCGGAGATGACCGTATACAGTTGGCTGAGCGAGATAAATTTAAGTCCTCAATCGCCCGCGTTGAAATCCGTGAAGTCCCCGTAAAGATGGCGGCGAGCGCCCATCGCCTCTTTTAGTCGTCTGCTAGCCAGAGAACTTCCAGAGAGCAGCCAGACCAAAATCGTCCTGGCAGGTTCTGGCAGCCCGCGGGTAGCCAGAACCGTCCAGCGCGAGCAAAACGAACGCACGGCGGAAGTGCGTAGCACGGTGGGCGGAGCAGCCTGAGAAAAACGAAGACGCTCTGGCTGGCTCTGGCAGCCCGCGGGTAGCCAGAAGTGGAAAATCGAAGAAGCCCACTGTCGGCGCCATTAGATACTTGACGTGATGTTTCCATATGCCGCGTTGGATCACCAGAACCTCGATACCTTACACAAAGCAAGCACCACCACGCCGACATGCCGACACCAGTCACACAAACGAAAAATGTGGCCTACTCGCAGTGTCGTGCACAAAGAAAGAAACAAATCAGCTGCTGGATTGTCTTGACATGGCTTACTAAGCTGAGACCGGAACTGCTGTAGCCACTCTATCGAACCAGGCAGAAACAATAATGATGAGCTGGGATTTGCAGTAGTGCCACTTCGTGGGGCAGCAAGGAGGCTCTGCTCAAAACAAGAATGACGCTCAGCAAGTCGAACCATGCACCGGTCAGAGTCGGTGCATGGTGCTCTCGATCGAATTGGCTCAAGGAGTGTCCGAAAAATCAGACGAGACGTTGCAAAGTGTCAGAAATTTCCGCAGTTGTTATACATTATGGTCTATCGGGAGAATGGCGATGCTGCGAAGCAGACCGAATAATCGAGCATGTCCGAATTTTTGGAGTCCGGAGAATCAGTCGGTGACTGTAATCCAAAGTTGCAGCGTGTTCAAGAGACGCACCTGAAATCTGCAAACACAAACTTTCTTCGCAACTGCAGTCAAACCTTCACAGAACAAATCACGCGGGACTGCCAAAAATCATTCATTATTTTGAAATATCGTTGTAACGAAAAACAAATATGCAGATCCTACGCACTGTGGGAATCGATGTAAGCGAAGGTTTTTGTGTTGGATGCTTTGATTGATGATAATTAGCGATGTTGTCGGCTAAAGCTAAATTTCTTCAACGGTTGAGCTACCTCGAGTGGATGTGGGTTGATGTTAACACGGTGAGTTGATGTTAAACGTTACTTGGCGTGCACCAGTTCTGTTTGTCTGTTTAGTACACAGAACACACAGGGAGAAGTGTTTCCTTGAGGCGTTGTTGTGCACCATGTTTTATAACTTCTGAGATGGTTGAGCGCTGTCATTTCCTCACATGGCACATCACATTGTGGCAGAAGTATTCAACTTGAATTGGATTATGGGGCTGTACGTTCCAAAACCACACGGATTATGAGGCAAGCCGTAGTGGCGGACTCCGGATTAATTTTGACACCATGATGTTTTTTAAGGTGTCCCAAAATCTAAGTGAATGTGCGTTTTCTGTTTGGCCCCCGTCGAAATGCGGCTGCCGCGATTAGAATCACATCTACGACCTCTAGCAATGCCATAGCCGTAAATCTACCGTGGCGGGCACAGAACTACATATTCATTTGACCGTCGACCGCTTCCGTACTGTCTCCTGGACTATGCGGTGCACTTTAATGTCGCTCTGGTTCTGCACGCCCTACGTAACTTGCCGTCTTGACATATATGCATGGCGCTAATTTTTCCGAAATAGCAGCAACCTACTGTACCATACTTTGAACTGAAGCTTATACAGTTTCCCCGCAACAGCTGTCGTATAGTAGTAGGGTTTCCTTGCCGTCTCACGTCACCTTCCCCCCTTTCGTTTTATGGGAGCTGCCTCTTCTGCTCCCTACTCTCTACAGTTATGGCCTCTGGCCTGGCACGTTAGTAGAAAGGGAAGCGCTGCAGTTTCTGCAATGTTTCTGAGGGGAGTCACGGTTAATTACAGCTGTCAAGCGGCTATTATGGAGATGCCCAGGAAGCTCCAGAAGGCATTGTACACATTCGATGTGGTGGGGAGAAAATGAGCTTCTCCCATCGCCTTTTCTCTTTTACTCGCACTTTCATCTATATACACTCTGAGCCACCCCCCAACGCAGTGTGCCCCACAGCAGCAGCAGCAGTGGGAAAGTCGAAAGAAGAGGCAAAGAAAGCTGCGCTATAAAAACTTACGTTTATAAGCCTGTGGACAAACCTAGGAATGAAAATGACGTAACTTGGCAGTAGATGCGTGTACAGACAACCTTAAGAAGAGTGTAGCATTGGGCTTGTTGGTAAAACATGCTTTAATGTTTGAATAACACCGCAAGGACAGCAGCAGAGGGCACAGAGCGCCCTGTTTAACGCTCTCTTCTCTGTCCCCTCTGCTGTCCATGCGCTGTTATTCAAACTTTAAAGCAGACAAGCTTACTCTCCAATAAAAATGTTTCACTCACTTCAAAGCTGCTTTATTTGAAAAAATCAGTGATTTTATTCTCGCGCGTGCTGCACACACGTCCGATTAGGAATGCGTCTACATCTTCCACTTTGTGTAATACCTCATCGGGTATGTCATTGCACCGAGCGATGAAAGTGTGAAATTTGTTCATGTGCACTAATACATCAATGTTTGACACAATCTCATCTTTGTTTGGTGACCCACAGTCACCTTTCTTTGGGTAGTCATCATCACTGGAGATGTCGCGAACACAGTTGACAATCTCTTCGGTTGTCAGGCCCACCGCCTTTAGTGCTGCGCTGTCACTGTCCACATAGTCGTCAAAGAAAGAGACAGCGGGCAGCAGTTCCGCAACCTCGGTCCACAAGTCCCCTGGGTTGTTGTTGGTCACCTCCAAGTCATCTTCAAGCTGCACTGGTGCTTTGACAAGCTCTGCTCTTTGCCAGTAGTTGCTAATAGTGGACGGTTTCAAGTTCCACCAAGCTCCTGTGAGCATTTCTGTTGCCTGACGAATATTGATTGCAGTCGGCTGCTTTAGATGGAGGTTAATAATCAACTGCTGCACAAGGCACTTACAAAATTCTGATTTTTTACTCTTTATAATGCCTTGGTCTAGGGGTTGCAGCAAGGACGTGTTTTTCGGCGGCAGAAACTTCAAGCGAACGTGCGTCAAGTGAACATTAACAATGTGAGCAGAGCAGTTGCCTACAACCAGTAGAATTCTTCATCCCTCCTCATTTGGTCGCCGAGTTTGATGAGCCACTCGGAAAAGAGTTGTCTGGTTATCCTGGCTCGTTTGTTGGTGCGGTAGTCGTGTGGTTACAAAATTTTTCATGCATCGAGGCTTTGCGTAATTACCGATGATGAGTGGTTTATTTTCCTTGTGGCTGTTGCATTTAAGCAGAGCAGGACTGCCACGCAAGTATGCAACTTCTATTTCCCTTTGCACTGGTGCCCTTTGAAGTGCATAGTCGTCCAGTCTGGCAGGAGCTGATAAAAACGTGGTCTCATCCGCAGTGAAAATATTCCTTTCAGAGTACGATTCAGCCATCTGTAGAGAGTAATCATTGCGCCAGGATTCCGCGCCTTCTCTGTCAGCAGTGATTTCCTCGCCAGAGACTACCTGCCAAGTTATTTCGTTCCTTTGGCTTAAACAAAAAAGCCAACCTGCACTGGCGTCAAACCAAGTTATTTCAAGTGCACCGGTAAATTTGCGGGTTTTTCTTTGAGCATTGGGCCAGACACGGGAACGTTTTGCAGTCTGGCATCTTTGAACCACGTGAGAACAGCTTGATCCACATTTTGAAAGTTTTCCAGTCGCAGCCGTTTCCTTGTAGGAGCGAGTTGCAATGCTCGGTGAAGCATGGCAATCTTGTCTCGGTCTTTCAAAATGGTCGTGATGGTCAATAAGGCGATGCCATGCTGTGTGCACAAGTCGATTTGCTTTTTCCCTGTGTCAATTTCCTGCAATATGTTCAATTTGTCCTGCGAAAGCTGCTTTCGCGTCTTTTTGGCGCCGTCGCTAGCTGCATTCATTGTTGGATCTTGCCCGAACCTTTGTCGTGAAGTTCTTGGTGAAGTTTGTGTTGAAGCAGTTCGCACTCAACATGGTGACGATGATAACTACTGCACTGGCAGTTTCTGTTTCACGCGAGAGTTGCGGCGCTGTTACTTTTAGCCGAATTCATAATACTGATGTTCCTTGGTTATAAAGGGAAAAATAAACTACCTGCTTTATTCTGAAGTGTGCGCTGTATTAAAATTCGTAGTTCTGAAATATTTTTACATTGAGTATATAGGCAATCTGGCGGGGATTCTTAAAATATTAGTAAAATTGATAAATTTATGAATGTAGGGTTCGTAGTAACGAGATTTGACTGTACGCCATCTTCTGAAAAGACCGTGACGAGGCGAATGCCTCTGCAGTGTAGCAATAGTTGCCGACAGTCTGTAAATTGTCAACACCTTGCATGTTGAGCTCTTAACCCTGGAAGACGCATTGGGCATCCTTATACCTAAGGAACAGTGCACTGTTGCCCTTAAGGAGGGACGCGGGGTTTGCATTGCCAAAAATGTGAAAACAAAGAAATCGATTCTTCACTTTCTATAACCCTTTTTCTATATGATACCCAAATATCATCTCTGTAAACCACTTAGAAGTGCTCTAAAAAATTAGTTTCATCAGCCAAGATGGCGAAAAATCTTGCAGAAATCAAGAAAGAGCAGCGTTTTTCCGCCACTATATCCCCGGAACGGCTCGATCGAGTGCCGCCATCTTGGTCTCATTGGAAAGCGCATTTCTCCGTCTTTAAATTTGCCACTTCAGCGATCTCCTCCATACAGGAACAAGCGCACAAAAAGCAAATGATTGAAGGGCGTGCCGGAGTCTGCGATTGGCCATGCCCGCCACGTGACTACAGCGCGGTTAGCCATTGGTCCGGCGCTCAAGTCGTCTGCTCGTCTCTTTGCACCTTGCGAGTCTGGAAGTCTCCAGTCGCTGTAATCTCGACGTGTCGAAACGGGCGCTACGCCGACATCGCAGTAGCGTGGTCGATCCCTATGCTTGTGGACGTTTCTGACTCGCGGCTAAGCATTCCGAGCATTGGTGACACGTACTTCGTGACAAAGATTCACGCATGGAATCCTCGGACATGCGCCTAAGCTTTTCAACACTCGGTGTTTTGGAATTCGGGACGAAGCACATTGCGCACACAATCCTCGGACATGCGGCTAAACAATTCGCGCATAGGGAGTCGCGCATAGAGACTGGGCGATCATGCATATCGCGCGTGGACTTCTCGGACCCTCACCTAATCATTTTGTGCATCGGCGCCTCCGACTGGGCAAATAAGCGCATCGAGTGTCGACTCCTCGAGCCCGCGGCTAGGAATTTTGTGCGTCGGTACCTCGAACTGTGCGAATAAGCGCATGGAGGGTCGTCTCCTCGGGCCCGCGACTAGGTAGGTAGCGCGTCGGCACCTCGGACTGCGCGACTAGGTACTTCGCGCATTGGCACCTCGGACGGCGCGACTAAGCACATCACGCGTCGGCTCCTTGTATCTGCGGCTATGCATTTCACACATCGACACTTCGGACTCACAACCAAGCATATTGCGCATTCACTCTATTATCATATTGTCACGATAGCTCATGACAATATCTATCATACCACTCCTTCAAAAGAGAACCTCATCATGAGCTCTGTTCACTAGGCCCCTTGGGCTGGTGCAGACCCCTGGCTGCAGAAGTGTTCGAGGCATCATACGAAAGTAAAATTTTGGAAAGCACCTAGTAGCTGCATATCACTGGCTCCCTGATCGTAAGTTCTACTGCCATTGTCAAGTAAAGATGACTTGGGAAGCTGCTGACACCCTGAGCCTTCATTCAGTAACGGGGTCAATTCTACAAAAAGAAAAAAGGCCTCACTGATTGTACTGGAAATCGCTATCAATCGGGCAGCCTGCAGGTACAGGCTGCGTGAATGTACACTGGAACTATATTCATGCCCACACAGAGTTCTGCACGTCACTTGGTTTGGAACCTAGGCACCATGCTCTTTGTAGAGCAGCAGCAGCAGCAGCATAGAATGCCCTATAAAAAGAAAAAGGGGGGGGGGGGGGGGTGTGTTAAGCGCACCAGACCAGACGCCACATGTACAAGAAGCCCCACATCACAAAACACCCCAAAGACTACAAAAATTTGGTGCCTTTTAGAGAACCGAAGAGAAGGTCAAACTTTCAGAGCCGTTTTCTCAAAACTGTTTTTCTGCCTTTCTGCTCAGTTTCTGGAGCTGATTTCTTCATTACCATTTAACATATTTTGACTCCGTTTCTTTTGTCACATTCCTTGGGCTGCAGTGCAGGTTGTGACATTCTCGCTTTCTTATCTTGACTCTTTGTAAGTTTACAATATGGCTATTCGTCTACCCCAAAGGTGTGCTTGATGTGAAGGTAACATAAAATGTGGCTCTCCAAAAAATTTGTGTAGCGAAAAAAAGAAATGCAAGAATGTCACGACCTTCAGCACGCATTTAGCTATGCAGGCAATACTTAACAAGCCTTCTGTCACATTTTTTAATTTCCCCACACTCTCCAGAAAGTAAGAGGGAGAAAAATTCTGATCAATAAAATTTAATAAAATGTTCTCAAGATATTGCTCTGAAACTTTTATGGAAGCATCAAGGAGACATTCTAAACATTTGTGCCGATTTTCATCAAAATCCATGAAGAAATAAGGAAGTTTGCATTTGTGCAAAATTTTTCTGTCCCCTACAATGACCGTCTACCTTCTACTTGCCAGTATAATTACTTAGTTATGCCTCCAGTGGTTGTGGATTCAGCTGGCCTTGCGAAACTAATTGATTCCCTGAACTAACACTCATCGCATGGTTACGACTTCATTAACTCAAAATTTCTTAAAAACACCATCAACGTTAGTTCAATTACACTAACAAACTTTTTCAGCAATCACTGTATACTTCTAGTCAACCTAGCCAATGGAAAATCGGGTAGGTGGTTCCACTGCATAAATCGGGTTACAAAAATTTAACAGCTAATTATCGCCCTATCTCACTCTCAAGCACTTGCTGTAAATTGCTCGAACACATAATCTTCAAACATCTTGTTAACTTTCTGGAATCCAATGCATTTTTAACACCAACCCAGCATGGATTTAGAAAAACATTTTCATGTGAAATTCAGGTTGCAATCTTTACGGACAAATTGCATTGTATCCTTGATCGTTCGTCATTTGCAGATTGCATTTTTTCATACTTCGCTAAAGTGTTTGATAAGGTCTGTCATAAACTTGTACTTTATAAACTAAGTCGGGTGAACCTTGACACTAACATCCTGAAATGGATTGAATGCTTCCTATCTACGCTCTCAATTTGTAACCGCAAACAGCCATAACTCCCCACTTCGAAGCGTAACTTCCGGTGTACCTTGAGGTTCTGTACTCGGGCCTCTTTTGTTTCTCATTTATATTAACAACCTCCCTTCGTCACTATCATCTAACATTCACTTATTTGCTGATGATTGTGTTATCTTTCGTGAAATAAGTAATGCAGAGGATGCTAACCACCTCCAGTCAGATCTAATTAGTGTAGCAAACTGGTGCAAATATTGGCCAATGGAAGTAAAGTGATGTGGGTATACTGAATAACAGCATGCATACATATAACCTAAATAATGTTCCCTTGGAAGTAGTTCACTCTGATAGATACCTAGGTTTGCATATCTCTGCTAATTTATCTTGGAATGTTCATACCAACTATCTAATTCGCAATGCTAACTGCCTGCTTGGCTACCTACACCTTAACTTTTCAACTGCCCCTTCATCCCTAAAAATGCTTCTGTCGCGTGGCTGGTGCCGCGCGGGGCACGAGCACGCAGGGACGGACCGAAACGTGCGGCCACTTGCTTGGACGAAAGAGAATGCCCCTTCTTTATTGGGCCCGAACATATATAGACAGACATACACAGATCACAGGGGGCGCCACACTCTGGTGGCAGCCTAACAAATGGGGCTGAACTGTGGCGCCCTCTACATCTCTCCCCTTGAAGCATTGGAGGTTAGACGGGAGAGATTCAGGAAGCCAAACACGTCAAAAGTTTCACAAGTTCAAACGGCGCAGCGGAACGATAGGCCGGCCGTAACGTGTTCGAGTCACACCGTCACTGCGGTCCCTGGCTGCAGGGGACTGTTGCACAGACTGTCCGAGGGGGACCGTTGATTCCACGATGTTGGCAGGCCGAGGCTCCTGACAGCGAACTTCCTGCAGTGGTGGTGGTTCCTCTCCGGAGGCAGTAAGCCCAAAAGGCAGTAGGTGACGCCGGTTGCGCTGTAGGGTGCCACCTCGCTGTTTCGACCATGTAGCTTCTTGGTCTTTGCCCGGACTGAGGACCGTAGCCTGCCCTTGATCGGGTCGCACCCAAACACACTGACCTGTTTGGAGTGGCGGCAAGTCTCGAGCTCCATGATGCCTGTTGTAGTTGTCGGCCTGCTTCTGCGTGTAAGTCGCATCCTTGGCGACGACTTCTTTCATTGGGGGCCAGTTGGGACCTAGCTGGGAGCCTTGCTTTGGGATTCTGGTTCTGAGTTGACGTCCCATCAACAGCTGGGCTGGACTAAAGCCGTTGACTCCTGGAGTATCCCTATAGCTGAGCAGAGCCAGATAAGGATCCTTTGACTTGCGAAACAGGTCCTTGATAGTACGCACCATCCTCTCCGTTCGATTGAGCGTAGTGTGGACTGCTGGTCCTGTGGTTAAAGCCGTATGACGCTGCAAACGCTGCGAACTCTTGCGACGAGAACGGTGGGCCGTTGTCTGACCTGACTTCTTGCGGGATTCCATGGCGGGCAAAGATGGATTTGAGAGCATCGATGACTGCCTGAGCTGTCGTGCTCCTCAGGGTCACCACCTCAGGGAACCTTGAGTAATAGTCCACCACCAGGATGAACGTCTGGCCGTTGAGGTGGAACAAGTCCATTCCAAGGAATTCCCAGGGATGTCCAGGTAGGGCCGTGGAGAGCAGGGGCTCGGCAAAGTTCACGCGGGTGGAAGCGCACTGTTCACAGTTACCAAAGAGAAAGGTGATGTCTGTCGAGATACCGGGCCACCAAACTGACTCCCGAGATAGGGCTTTGGTCCTGTTGATGCCCTGATGACCTTCATGCAACAGCGTCAAGACCGCTGGCCGAAGGGACGATAGAATGACTAACCGGGCGCCTTTCAACAGAACACTGTCGCAGACAGAGAGCTCGTCTGCCACCGAGGTGTACTTTGTGAGGTGCAGTGGTATCTGTGGTCTTTTCAGGCCAACCATTCTGGCAGTAGGAAGCGAGGGCTTTGCACTTGCCATCGGACTCTTGTGCCTGTCGCACGTCTTTAGGGCTGAGTAGCAAGACTTCCGCCATGCAGCCGACTACCTGTGCTGCAAAAAGTTCGATAGTGTCTAGAGGAGTGGGTGGCTTGTAGGTGATGCGCGACAACGTATCAGCTGTGGCTAGCAGCTTTCCTGGCACGTGCAGCATACGGAACTGCTATCGCATGGTCTTCAGCCGTAGTCTCTGAATATGAGGCGGCAACATGTCCAGTTCCATCTTGCCCAGAAGCGAAACGAGTGGCAGGTGGTCACTCTCGACGTCGAAGGGGATGCCACGGACGAACTTGTCGAAGCTTTGGATAGCCCACGTCGTTGCCAAAGCTTCTTTTTCAGTCTGGCTGTAACGCTGCTCGGTATCGGTCATTGACCTCGAAGTGAATGCGACTGGGCGGCTCTCTCCTGAGGGTTGCGTCTGTAGCAAAACTGCGCCGAGTCCGAATGAGCTTGCGTCTGCAGACACCGTAGTGGCGTACGACGGGTGGTACTTGGCCATGCACCTGTCTGACGTCAAGAGTTCCTTGATTTTCTCGAATGCTGCCTTTTGCTCGTGCTGCCACACCCAACTTGCAGACTTGTTCAGTAAGGCTCTGATGGGAGCTGTGACGTCCGAGATGTGTGGCAAGAACCTGGCAGGACGGTTCACCATTCCGAGCAGCCTTCTAACGCCAGCGACATCCGTTGGGGCTTCCATGGCTTTGACTGCTTCGACCTTGCCCGGATCTGGCCTGATCCCCTGTGCTGAGACGACAACTCCGAGGAAGGACACCTTGGGCACCCCAAAACGACACTTGTCCTGGTTCAATGTGATACCTGCTTTTGCAAGGCGAGATAGCACCTGGCTCAGTCTGACGTCATGTTTCTGGCGGGTGCGTCCAAAAACCAAAATATCATCTATCATATTGGCGACTCCTTCTTGGCCCTCCAGGATTCTTGCCATCTGCTTTTGGAAGTACTCGGGCGCGGAGGTGATGCCAAAGGGGAGCCGGCGGAGGCAGTATCGGCCATATGGGGTGATGAATGTCGTAAGCTCTTGGGAGTCTTCAGCGAGCTTCACCTGGTGGAAGCTTGCGGTTGCGTCCAGCTTCGAAAAAACTGTTTCATCGCCGAGGAGGCCAAGGATTTGCTCGACAGTTGGCAGAATAGGTCTTTCACGAAGGACGTTGAGTCGTGTTAAGTCGACGCAGAGGCGGTAGGAACCGTCACCTTTCCGGACGACGACGAGACCCGAGCACCACGGTGTTGGCTTGTCGACCCTACGGATCACGCCTGCGCTTTCCAATTTGTCCAGCTCGCGGCGGACAATCTCGAGCAGCGGAATGGGGATTCTGCGAGGTACGCTTAGCGAGAAAGGTACGGCATCGGCTTTCAACCGGATGGTGTACTTGTCCTTGAGAGTGCCCAATACATTGAAGAGCTCGGCGTGCAGCGTCGCTTTTGAAGTCTTGAGTTGATCAAGAAACCGAACTACTTGGAGGGCTTGGAGCGCTGGCAGTCCCAGAAGAGGCACAGTGAGAGACTGGATCATGTAGAGACGCTGACAGCTTGTTTTCCCTTGCCACTGAAGTCGTGCCACGTACGAGCCCAGCACGCGCAGTGGCTGTCCTCCCGGGCCAGTGAGCAGAGTGTCGACTTGGTCGAGTGTGGCAAGCAAGGTAGGAAAGTCGCTGGGAACAGCAGATACTTCGGCTCCGAAGTCGACTTTGAACTGCGCTGTGTAGTCGTCAACGGTGACGTCGACGAACTTTGCCGAGGCGGGCGTCGCGACGGCGTGCAGGTGAACGGAGCTGAGCTTGTACTGCTTGAACTTCCGCGAGCGGCATACTTCGGCAAAGTGGCCTTTCTTTTTGCAGAAGTTGCAGGTGGAGCGACGGGCCGGGCAGTCTGAACGTCGATGAGGTGCGCGGCCGCAGAATTCACATGTGGACGGCTCGCGTGAGCGCTCTGCTAGCGACTGCGGCGAACGAGGCTTAGCGGCGGAGCGGCGGCGAGAGGGGAACTTGTTAGCTTTTGCGGCGTCGAGGTTGAGCTCGCGGGAGTGCTCGGTGCGGTTCTGGGGCAACGCCTTTTCCCTGTCGGCGTCTTCGGATTGACGGGCTTGTGTCCAGGCGTCCTGTAGTGTCAACTTTGCGTTCTGGCACAGCTGGTCTGAGAGATGGGAGTCGCGGAGGCCGACGACGAACCGGTCGCGTACGAGCCTTTCCTCGACAGCAGCAGACGGGTAGTTACAGCGCTTGACCATCCTGCATAGTTCTGCGTAGTACGTGTCGACGCTTTCGTAGCTGAACACATCTGTGGAACCGTGACAATTCGTAAAGCTCGTTTCCGGGTGCACGAAGTGCTCAGTGAAGCGGGTGGCAACGGCTTGGTATGAAAAGAGCGACTGGGCGTCGAGCGAAAAGGTCTCAAGAAGCGGGCGGGCCTCCGGGCCCATGCAGCACAGTAGCGAGCGTACCTGCACGTCTTCCGACGCTCGCATCAGTCTGGAAACTGCTGCGTAGTCTTCGTAGCGGCTGAGCCATGTCGCCCACGTTGGCGGGTTCGCGAAGTCGAACGGTGCCGGCGGCTGGAAGTTGACGCCGTACAGTTTCGGCGGCTCGCCGGTCGCGAGGGACATCTTGGTGCCTTCCTATGAGGTGAGGGCTAAGGCAGGGGGGCGTTATCCGGCCACTTCTGACACCATGTCGCGTGGTTGGTGCCGCGCGGGGCACGAGCACGCAGGGGCGGACCGAAACGTGCGGCCACTTGCTTGGACGAAAAGAGAATGCCCCTTCTTTATTGGGCCCGAACATATATAGACAGACATACACAGATCACAGGGGGCGCCACACTCTGGTGGCAGCCTAACAAATGGGGCTGAACTGTGGCGACCTCTACAGCTTCTTTATACCACTTTTATACGTCCGAAGCTTGAATATGAATGCTCTGTTTGGGATCCTGCCATTGACAAACTAATTAAGCCATTAGAGCTCGTGCAAAATAATTCAGTTCATTTCATCTTGCGTAATTAAAGCAGAACTGCTTGTGTGTTGGCCACGAAAACCGACCTTGCACTTACCCCCCTTTCTTCTCGTAAAATCTCACGTTTAGTCCTTTTTCATAAATTATACCATCATTCAACACTCTGCAATGATTTCATTTTTCCGCCACAATACATATCGCCTCGAATCGATCAACGTTATAAAGATGGTCTTGAATCATGTCACACTAAAACTTTTTTGCAGTCATTTTTTCTGTAGTCATCCACTGAATCGAAAAATCTTCCTGGCGAAATCGTATCCATTTACGATAACCAAAGATTTCGAGCAGTTCTAGGCAGTTCTAGCTAACATTGTGGAATTGAAAAATTTTGGGGGGTTGTTGTTTTCTGTATGGTTGTAACTTTAGTATTTGTGTTTACCACTTTACTATCTTAGTTTGGGACTAATTTATCAGGGGGGGGGGTGTTAACCCCAGTTAAAACTATAACCAGGAGCCTTTGTACTTAAACATTTTAACTGTTTATATTTTCTTTTCTCATTGGCTGTAACCCGATCCCCTCTTTAATGCCTTTGGCCCTGAGTCTAACATTAAATAAATAAATAATAAACACGTCGCCCTTCAGACGGCCCTTGAGGCAGTGTCAGCTCGGGCAATCTTTTTTAATAAACTGGTCACTGTGTCTTCTATATACATACTTCCTAACTATCATCTCAGAAAAAGCGATTTCTATAACCTCATTGATAAGCTTCCTGACCCCTACATACACTTGGGTGAATTTAATGCGCACAACATGATGTGGGGACACTCGCGATGTGATGTAAGAGGTTGATTCATAGAAGATTTTCTTCTTACCTCTTGTTCCTGTCTGTTTAATAAGCAGACGACCTATTACAATGTCCAACACAACACGTATTCATTGATAGATCTAGCAATTCACTCTTCTTCTTTTCTGCCTCACCTGGAATGGAAAGTCATCAATAACCTTTTCGGAAGTGAGCACTTTACTGTAACTTTATACCTTATAACTCTGCATGAAAACCCTCCCCATATTCCTCGATGAAAATTAGCATCGGTAGAACGGGAGCATTTTAAAGAATCAACTTATCTACCGCGAGATTTTATAAAATCACCCCTAGATGTGGCGTCTTGTCGTCCCATTGCTCTGGCCAGTTGTCCAGGAAAAGTGATGGAGAGGATGGTGCTATCGTGGTACTATCGTGGATGGTGCTAGAGTGGTATCTAGAACACTACAAGATATACCCTGACGCTATGCCAGTCTCCCGACGCGGACGCTCTTCAGTAGACAACGTCATAGATCTTGTCTCATCTGTTCAACACGAAAAAAGCCTTAGACTGTCAACGGCGATGTTCCTGGACGTTAAAGGCGCTTGTGACAACTTAACACATCGAGCCATCCTGGATGCCTTGGGCGATGTCAGCCTAGGTGGACTTGTGTTTCAATGCATATTCAACTACTTACTTGACGGACAGGTCATTCTTTGTGCAAACAGAGGATGGTGCATCATCACAACACAGCACCTACTATGGTGTTCTGTTGCTCAAGACTCTGCCACAAGGCAGAGTCTTGAGCGCCACTCTACTTAACCTCGTGCTCATCGAACTGGTTCACATGCTTCTACAATCCGTCCATATGTCGATATATGCAGACGATATATGCATTTGGTCAACAGGAGCAACGTATCCACAGGTGCGCGGCAGACTGTAAAAAGCGTCCACACTAACATTCAGCTATCTTCGAGCATGAGGTTTGGAGATGTCCTCCCAGAAGTGCTCTACGGTCGCTTTCACACGTAAAGCAATGAGACAATACGTTGTTAGAATGAATGGACAGCCTATTGCCTATGAGAAGACGCACCGTTTTCTAGGAGTGATAATAGATCGAGACCTCTCCTGGAGTCCTCATGTCTCTTACTTAAACAGGAAACTAGTGATGATAACAGACATGCTCAGATTTCTTGCAGGAAAGTCATGGAGTGCGTCTGCGAGTGCAATGACAACTCTATGACGCACTGTTCCTGGGTCTCCTACGCTACAGCTTACCTGTACTAGGTGGGACCGGTAAGACCAACCTCCGAGCCCTCCAGTCTGTACAAGCTCAAGCTCTGCGAATTTGTCTTGGCCTTCCCAGGTGTGCATCAACGGCAGCAACAATAGCCATCGCGCATGACCACCCTATCAATACGTATATTCATGTCGACTCCTTAAGGGTGCACATCAAGCACTTCGCCCGACTTCCATCGCATCATCTCGCCTCCCTTCCTGCCGCTCGACCTTGTTCAGCGTTTAGCAGAATTATTGCCACCAGCCACGGAAGTTTACCGTCAAACTTCACACCTACAGCACGACCATCTTTACCCCTGTAGTGCCTGCATCCACTCCAGGCCCCTCTTGTTATTCCCGGCATCAAAAAGAAAATGGAAATGCAATCTTTCGCCTTCAAACAAACCGTTCTTTCATTCCTACATGAAAAACGCAACGAACGCACCTTCGTTTACACGGATGGTTCTGTCTCCTCTAAAAGTTCAACTGGAGCAGTGCTACTTCCCGCTCAATCTGTCACTATCAAATTCAAGACGTTTCACGTTACGTCATCAGCAGCTGCAGAATTCGCAGCTATCCGTGCTGCTCTGGAATTCATTGGTCCCAAATCACCACATTCATGGTCCAGCTTTTGGGATTTAAAGGCAGCTCTCCAGTGTTTGTTGTCCCCTTTCAACCACGGACCAAATGTGCAATTAGTCGCAGAAATCCGACTACTCCACCATTACGCAATCGACAAGGGACATAACATCTACCAGTGGATACTGGGTCACTGCGGAATTTCGGGAAATGACAGTGCGGATGACGCTGCCCGGTCGGCCCTTGATGGTGCCCAGATTATACCCATATTTCTGTCAAGAACAGATTCAGCCACAAGTCTTCGCTCCCTCGCACGCGAGCTTATGCTAAGTCGGCCCATCCTTCTCGGAATCCCATGTACTGCATCCGGAAACAAACATCTTCACGGCTGAGGCCTATGCACTATTGTCTGCTGTGAAGCGTATAAGAAAATAAAAACTCCACAAAGCATTTATATATACAGACTCCCTAGGCGTCGTGAAAGCCTTGATGTCAATCTGCAAGCACAAAAATCCCGTACCTAATGAGCTCCATTTCGTCCTCTGTAAAGCTCATATATCCAACCCGCATGTCATTATATGCTGGGTGCCTGGCCATAGGAGCATTGAGATTAATAGAGTGTTTTAGTTGAATGTCATTACAGTCCACTCCGCTCCGAGTTGCCCCGCTAAGCCACACCGGAGCGGTGGGTGATTTTCACGTTTTAGTCATACGTTTAGCGTAGCGGAGCAGTCCTTTCGTAATTAAACACCCATTGCTCACTTTTACCTTTTCATAAAGTAAAACAAATATATATAACTTATTTGTCCATGAAGTACCTAGGCATGTGCTTGTAATGTTTTACCGGTCCATTTTATCCAGTGGAAAATAAAACACCATCTTGGGGAATGCCACATGATAGCCAGTGAGCTTGCTGTTGCATCCAATCCAAACCTCCGCTTAGGCAGCTTGTAAGCAGACCGTGCTTTTCGCTCTGCTTGCGGATAAGCGGAGGGTACATTCATTCTTCTGAGCGTAAAAATGCCAAACTAAAACGAATGTTGTGGCAGACCAGATGGCCACGTCAGTTGCATCGGAAGCTTTTAATGCTACCCCTGCTTTCCCTGTCACAGACCTGAGGCCTTTCTGCCGAAAAAAACTGTGAAACCACTGGCAACGCATATAGGACGCGGAAACAAATAATAAGCTCAACGTGATAAAGCCACAGTTAGGTTTCTGGCCCTCTGCAACAAAATCACGCTCAACAGATGTTCTATTCTGTCGTCTCAGAATGGGACACACATTTGGCACCAATAATTTTCTGCTTACTGAAAATGAACCTCCAACCTGTGGTGTAAATGTGGGCAGAGGCTCACCGTCCTCCATGTCCTCCTGGAGTGTTGGGAGGCCGAATCTGAGAGAAAGAGATATTTTACCCTTGCATGCCAGCAGCACATACTTCTTCATCTTGTAATGTTTCTCAGTCCAGAAACGTTTTTTGATACCAAAAATGCAGTCCTAGGTTTCCTGAAAGATGCCGCTGTGATAGTTGTTTTGTATAGCACCAGAGCCCTTGTGCTTCAAGGGGTTTGGTGAGGCAGTAGTGCTCTAGCCAATTTTTGCTTCTGGCATATTTTGTTTATCGTATAATTTTTTTTTGCAATGCATTTTAATGCTCATAGTACATGTCATTGGACATCAGCATAATCGTATTACGCGTAGATTTTACGTACTTTACGGCATCTATTTTTGAGGCCCCTTTATAGCCATGTCTAATCAACTTCATAGAATTCATCATTCCACTGCGAAGTCTCTAACACTTGCATGGCGCTCTTTGGCCATACCTGACCTTTGCGACACTAAACAACATACATTCATTGATTGAATTATAGATAGAATGACAGCTTTCTTGGCTTCCATTTTGTGCTTGACCATGCAACAACTCTAAGAACAATATTCGTATTTTCAAATATTGACTGTTACATTCATTAATAAAAGATATTGAATGATCTCAGACTGTTGTAATAAACTGATACATACCATATTACTTGAATCTATGCTGGCCTGATTCTAAGCTCACCCCCGAATGTCTGAAGCCAAAAAAAAATAAAAAACTTAGCTCGAGTGTAGGCCAAACAAAAAAAAGCGAGGATAGCGTTGACAAAATGATAACAGCATTTATTTAATATGAACATTCCGAGCTCACTGTACGTTGTCAGTGCCGTTAGCCTCGTCGCTTTAGCCTAGACTACACACAAGCTCGCGCCCGTGCATGCGCAGCCAGTGCAGCACTGCACACGTTGAAATGTGGTGCGGTCTCTGTGAATGGCTTCTCTGCTTTTGTGCGCTTATTTTCTTTATTGCTGTCATCTCCTCGTTACAGTACACGCAAAAGTGTCTCCCGTTGCCCCTTCCAATTGAAGTCCAGCCTGGCTTACTATGCCTCTGCGGCTAGCACAACTTTTTCTTTGAAAGAGGTACTATGGTGGCATCACTTGTTTGGTGCCATTAGGATAACGGCATGCCGCAAGCTGATACTTTAGAATAATGGACCAGCTCCGATACGACACAGGTCAAAGAGACGACATTGCTCGTGTACTTCAGTTGGCTACTGGCTCGTCTATTAGTGGCTGCGATACTGACTTTTTTAGCTAGCGCTAGCTATGCACCCTATTTGTCATTTTCAGCTGCAAACTAGTGCATTTTTATTTAATCCACGAACCTAAGCTGACCCTAGGGTTTTGTATGTGATTATTTGAAGAAAAAGAAGAAAACTATCGGCCTAGATTCTAATAAATATGGTACTTCACATAGAGTGGTTTGATTGAAAGGGGTTGCTTGTAGCACGGCATCTGTTCTGCTTGGTGGGCTGGGGGCCTGTGCATTCAGTGCTACAGTGCAAAAATGGCTGTGCATTAGGGACACGTGAAGGACCCCTAGTGGTCAAAATTAATCCCCCACTATGGCATGCCTCATAATAAAGTTGCAGTTTTGGCATGTAAAACCCCAGAATTCAAATAAATCGAAGTTGTTGCTCAAAAGTTACTTCTGGGTTAGTGCGTCTCCAGGAAATGCTGGAGAAAAATTCTGTAGTTGGCTCTAACTGATATCGAGGTGACTTTGTAACAATTCACTATCACATGTTAGCCAATGCTTATTTTCAAGCTCCTTTCTTTGAGGATCACAAGCTTTCGCTTTTACCAGCTTGCTTCTACACTCTAGAATGCAGTTTTCGCGTGCCTCTAGTGTGTCCAGTGTGCCTGCGTCAGCCTGTGCATACGCAAACTGTCTGTCACTACTGGGACTGCACAGAGTTGGAGGGCCATCTTCTCAGCTTCTTGTGAATCAGGAATGGAGTAGGATGGTGTCAGGACAACAGCAGCTCGTGCACTCAATGCCAAAAGGTGCTTCAGGGAGTTGAAGTGTTCCTAGGGTAGCTGGTTGATACTTGAACTGCCACTTGCCACAAACCTGTACACATGCGCTTACTATTGTATAATTGCTTCTGGTCTTTTATGGGACTGTAATAAATCAGTTGTGAGCGGAGCACCAGTCGTGTCTGGTCTTGTGTTCTTTGTTATAATATTTATTTGTGCTGCAATGGTTTCCCCAAGTGTTTTCTGAAGACAGGGTCTCGTGCAAAGTTCTCACCTGCTGTGTCTCTTGCAACTAAGAATGTTTTGCCAAGAACCAGCTTGCCGTGCAGGGACATCAATGTTGAGGAGCTGGAGACTGCAACGGCGGCAGCAGCCCCGAGCCCCCCCGTGGTGCCTGACAGCAATGGCTCGTTTGGGCAGCTGACTGCTTTGGACCTGGTCCGAGGCACCTGTGTCACGCCTCACGTCACCCCAGTCAAGTTCACCACCTGCGCAGGTGTGTGCAGGTTCAAACAAGTGCAGGTTCTCAACGCATTGCAGTAATTGGTGCAAGTTATGCGATTGTGTCTACTGTGACGCTGTGGCTTCCAAACAGCTTTGCTTTGACGCTTGGTTAGATGACACGTACTATGTTAGCCTCAGCGAATGCAGCGTCAGAACCCTTCAGAGGCTGCAAATAAAGTCTCATTTTAAATCTCGTAAAAGCGTGGGCGACAGATGTCAATTATAGCAATATAATTGCAACAATTATAGCAATATGTTTTGCAACAGAGCACGCGCACATCATGTCCGGAAAGTCTAGCAAGGTTCATTACAGCATCCGAAATTTTAGTCACTCTTATGCACTGGTTCTATGGAGTTGGCAATGGTGCCGTGGGTTATGTCCAGTGAGACTTAACAAGGCATCTGAACGGTTTTTATATTTTTGGTCATCGGTAATGACATTGCTCTATTCAGCAACACTGCAAACGAGTTGCAACAAATGATAGAGGACTTTAACAGAGAGAACGTAAGAGTGGGGTTGAAGATTTATATGCAGAAAACAAAGATAATGATGAATAGCCGGCCACGGGTACAAGAGTTCAGGACCGCAAGTCAGCCTCTGGAGTCTTTAAAGGAGTACGTTTGTCTAGGTCAACTAATCACAGGGAACCCTGACCATGAGAAGGAAATTCACACAAGAATAAAAATGGGTTGAATCGCATACGGCAGACATCGTGAGCTCCTGACTGGAAGCTTGCTGTTGTCATTGAAAAGGAAGGTGTACAATCAGTACATTTTACTGGTGCTGACATATGGGGCAAAGACTTGGAGACTGACAAAGAAGCTTGAAAACAAGGACTGCTTAAAGAGTGATGGAATGAAGAATGCTAGGCATGCTGTTAAGAGGCAGAAAGAGAGCAGTTTGGATCAGAGAGCAAACGGGTATAGACGATATTCTAATTGACGTAAATAGAAAAAAAAAAAACGGAGCTGGGCAGGTCATGTAATGCGCAGGTTAGACAACCGTTAGACCATTAGGGTGACAGAATGGATACCAAGCGAAGGGAAACGCAGTCGAGCACGGTTGCTAGGTTGAGGTGGAGGTGGAGGTCGCTAGGAGGTCGCTAGGTGGAGCGATGAAACTAGGAAATTCACGGGCGCTTGTTGGAATCGGTTGGTGCAAGACAGGGTTAATTGGAGATCGCAGTGAGAGGTCTTCGTCCTACAGTGGACATAAAATAGAATGGTGATGATGATGATGTATAATGACATGGATGTGATTCATTCCCTTCCTGAAGCGGGCCTGTTCCCTTCGTTGACTAAAGTCCAGTGTTGCCCTTATTCTATTGGAGATTACTTTGGTAAATATTTTATGTAATTGGGAGTAAGCTAATGGGCATATATTTTTTCAGTTCTTTTGACAGTCTTAACAGTTTGCAGTTAATTTCATCTACGTTGGCCGTTGATGAAAGTTTAATTTTGTTGATGATGGACGAGATGTCAGCAACAGAGAATGTTACTGGTGCCATCATTAGTAATGTCGTAGTAGGTGGCGTAGGAAATCAGTAAATCAGTTTCTTTAGTAAAAATGGATGAGAAGGCAATGTTAAACATTTCAGCACAATGAGCGCGCTTACCTCCTTGCCGTGATTGTTTGTAAATGTAATGTTGTGGGTCGGTTGCGTGTTTATGACTTCCCAGAATTTTCCATGGTTACTTGTTAGCATTTTAGGTAAGTCACTGTGATGAAATGTTTCTTTAGCATTATGAATTGCAGTATATGTGTATTCAGCAGTATAGTACTTATTCCATGCTCACTCATTTCCATTGAGTCTTGCAATACGAAAGAGACATTTCTTTTTGTTTTCTTGTGTTTTTAAGCTTTTTCATAACCATAGTTTGTTTTTATTTGCAAGGAAGTTGATCTCGGGGATGAATTTATTCGTTTATAATATTACAACCTTAGTAGAAAGGTTATTTCGTAATCATGCCAGATGACATGTTTTCAGAAAAGCGATTTCAGCCATAGAAAAGAATTTCCAGCCATTAAAACTCAAGCCTTCGGTAGTTAAGCAACGTGCGGTTGACCTCTTGTCAAGGCATAATCTTGATAGGCTTGCCTGTAATGTCAGGAAAGCTAAATCCCTCACCGTAGAACTGTTTTTCTCGGCCAAGACCCATAAACAAGAAATTCCTTTTCGTGCTATAGTGTCAGAGAAAGGGACGTGGCAGGTCTGTGTCGCTAGTTACCTACAGAACTGCTTAGCTTCACTAGTCTTTTCAGACCCCTTTTGCTTACTCAATTCTCAGGCACTAGTTCAGTATTTTAGAGAGGAAAATCCTGGTAATTGTACAGCTTTTAGTATGGATATCGAAGACCTGTATTATTCCTTGCTGCATGACGGGTTGCTAAATTCCGTAAATGAGTGCATTAAAGAACAAGTGCAAGAGTCGGCTTTTATTGACAGATGCGGTGTTTCCACGAGAGCTTTTCTGGAAATTCTTTGAAAGTACTTGAAGTCGACGCTGATTGGGTGGAGAGATGGCGTTTTTCTGCAGAAATCAGACATTTGTATTGGCTCAAAGGCTGCCCCTATTCTTAGCATCATTTACCTGTCTAAGGTTGACAACTGCTTACAGAAAGCCTTAGGTGATAGCGTTATCAAGATATTTCGTTACGTTGATGATTACCTGATTTTTTGCGATATGGAGGAATTAGATTCCGCTGCTACCTCAGTAAGTGAGCAATTTAAACTTTATGGGGGAGGATTAAAGTTTACCAAGGAATTTCCTCAGCGACGCGTATTTCAGTTTCTTGACATTTCCTTGATCTTCGAACGAAATCATGTGTGTTGGCAGTACTCCTCAAGATCTTCGAAGCCGCTGCTAAACTTTCAGTCCAAGCATTCTAAATTAGTAAAAAACGGAATTGCCATGTCGTACCTTAAGTCTTCCCTCACAAGATCCTGCATGCACAAAATGAGCGCCAATTTTAATGCGCAGGTCCGGCGCCTATTAGAAGCAGGTTATCTTAGTGTAGCGGTGGCCACTGTGGCTGAGCGCCTAAAGAAGTCACTTTCGAGATGGACGGACTTGATTACAGAAAGCAGTAACAGCAAAAAAAATAGTAGTGGATATTCCGTATATTCATTCAGTGTCGCACAGGCTTAAAAAAGTTGCTAGTAGATATGATCTTAATGTTGCTTTCACTGCTCCCAATAAGCTAGGTAAGATATCCGCTGCCGTACAGAATAAAAAGCAGCGGGTAAAAGGCAAAGAACCAACAGATATTTGTTCAGTGAAGCACAATAAGAACAACAGCTTTACTGACTGTCGTATGGGTGTGGTTTATAAAATTCCCCTTAGCTGTGGCCAGTTCTACGTAGGACAAACGGGACGGTGTATCAATCAGAGGCTAATGGAACATAAAAGGTCGTTAACCGGTGGATCGCCTTCTAATCTTTCGCTACATTGCCGAGATTGTAACTGCAAGCCAGAGTTTCTATTTATTTATTTATTGTACATACTTTCAAGGCCGGCAGGCACAACAGAAAGGAGTGGTAGAGTACAATATTTGCAGAACGAGAAAAAATAAAAAATAATGAAGGAACTATAAGGCACTTTGAACAGCAAGCTTGAAATTGGTGCTGTCACAAATGGTGACTAAGGAGGCGGGAAGGCGGTTCCATGCAGTGGCGGTTCTTGGTAAGAATGAAGAATGGTATAAATTAGTGCGGCAAGTTGGCACTTCAACTTTGTATTGATGATCGATGCGAGATGAGATGTAACTGGGTCTGGTGAAGAGATTTTCTTTCAGGAAAGGATTGAGGTAGTATATTTTATGAAAAAGACAAAGGCGAGAATGCTTGCGACGTAGTGAAAGGTCAGGTAGATCTAATGTTTTTTTCATGGATGTTACGCTAGAATGACGTGAATAATTAGACAGGATAAAGCGCGCTGCACGGTTCTGAATGCTTTCAAGTGAATTAATGAGATTGGAATGAGCAGGGTCCCATATGGCACACGCATATTCTAATTTTGGACGGACGAGCGTTTTGAACATGGTAAGCTTTAGTGAGGTCGGAGTGGATGCAAAGTTTCGTCTTAGATAACCTAATGTTCGGTTAGTATTGTTAGTGATATATTCAACATGCATATTCCACGAAAGATTGCTAGTAATATGCAGGCCAAGATACTTATAAGAGTTAACAACCGACAGGACAGTACCATTAATAGAATAGGGGGCCGGATCAGAAGGGGTAGAGCGGCAGGAGACACGCATATGTTTGCATTTTTTTGTGTTAAGCTGCATTTGCCATTTGTTACACCAATTTCATACACTAACCAGATCATCTTGAAGCTTACTGGAATCATTAAGGTTAGTTATTTTGTGGTTGATGACGCACTCGTCCGCGAACAGTCTAATGATTGAGTTAGAGATACAGTCAGGAAGGTCATTAATATAGATGAGAAAAAGCAGGGGCCCCAGTACGGATCCTTGTGGTACCCCTGAGGTAACTGAACAAGGTCTAGAGGTATAATCATTAGCGGTTACATACTGGGTCCTGTTAGAGAGAAAATCCTTAATCCATGCAAATACGTTTGGGTCAATATTAAGAAGAGAAAGTTTGAAAATAAGTAAATCATGAGGAACAGAATCAAAAGCTCGCGAGAAGTCCAGAAATACACAGTCAGTATCAAGTTGCTGATCTACATTAATAAACAAGTCATTGGTAAGTTAGATGAATGCGCGATATTGTACAGGCATAAGAATGAAGATACGCGTCTTATGGCAGAGGCGTGGCATACAGTCGACTCCCATTAATACGAAGTTCACGGGGACCGCAAAAACTTCGAATTAAACGAACTTCCAATTAAGCACAAAACACAAAAAACAGCACTTTATTTGTGGCGAAATGGAGTATTTTCTCTAAGAAAAATAGTCGGTCATCTTGCTTTGCTTCTTCTTGCCGAATCGCGCTGCTGAAAGCAAGTTCTGCAGGCTGTAGATGTGGCGGAACACTTCTTCCGCGTTACCTTCAGCGGCAAAGAAGCGCTCCGCGAGAGCAAGGCCCGCAGCTACATCGGCAGCCTTAGGTTGCGGCTCGCCTTTAACGTCATCGTCGCTTTCCTTGGTCGCTTCCTGGGGCCGAATAATCTCTACAATTTCGCTATCCGTCAGCGCACCCCACGTTTCAACCGCCTTGTCTACGGCGACGTAATCTTCAAAATTGACGTCCCCGAGAGCATCACCAAAATCAGTGCCGTCAAGCTCGCTTGTTGACGCTTCCTCCGCTGAAATTTCAGAGGCATCCTCCGAAGAAGCTGCCACAAAACCGCAAGTCCTGAAGCAGTTTGCGATTGTTTCTTGCTTCACACGATCCCATGCTCGCACCAACATGTGGATGGCACTAAGCAGGCTCACTTCGTACTTTCTGGAGCTATTCATACACAAAATCATGCACTCGAGGAGGTGCCGCCTGTACAGGACTTTAACATTCTTGATGATGCCTTGGTCCATTGGCTGCAAAACAGCCGTTGTGTTTGCAGGCAAAAATGCGAGGCGTATTGCACTCAAGGCTGGCACATTCACGTGAGCACTGCAGTGATCGACAAGGAACAACACCTTGCGGTTCGAAGCAGCAAACTTGCGGTCCAATTTGCTTATCCAGCTCTTGAAGATTTCGGCCATCATCCACGCTTTTTTGTTTGCCTCATAGTCCATAGGCAGCGTCTTCATGCCTTTAAAACATCTCGGCTTCGCGGCTTTCCCGATCACAAGTAACCGACATCGTTCCGTGCCAGTCATGTTTGCCGTGATCAGCACCGACACTCTCTCCTTGCTGCGTTTGCCCCCAGCACAGTCATCGTCCTTGAATGTCAGGGTCTTCTCTGGTAGAAGCCGATAGAAGAGTGCAGTCTCATCTCCATTGAAGATGTCTTCCGGTCTGTATTCGGCGAGATATTCACGCAGCTTTCCGTCCTTCCACGCGGCGCATGTTTCCTGGTTAACGGACGCCTTTTCACCACACACGCTCTTGAAAACCAGGTCATGGCGATCTTTAAAGCGTGTCAGCCATCCATCTGACGAAACGAAGTCATCGATCCCCAACATTGCTGCAAGCGTTCGGGCTTTCATCGCAACAATGTCTCGGCTGAGAGGAAGTTTGTTCCTCCTGGCCTCCCTAATCCAAACCAGCAGAGCCTTCTCCAACTCTGGGTAAGCGCCGGTACGCATTCGCTTCCGAGAAGTCTTGAACTTGTCGTTCTCAAATGCATCCATTATTATGCGCTTGTTCTTGATATAGTTTGAGAGCGTGTTCGGCTTGATCCCGTACTTCCGCGCTATGTCTTGTTTGGCGGCACCTCCCTTCTCAACTTCCTTCAAAACCTCGACTTTCGTTGCCAGGTTGAGCGTGCGATAACAGCCACGGTTTGCCATGGCTAAAAACTACGTGACTAGGTACAGTCAATTTCGAATCACCCGTGGAACAACCTAGCCTACGAGCTACCCGCACATAGGCGCTCGACCAACACACGCCTTGACATACGCTGCGCACGCTGCAAGACTAATCTCGCACAATCGTGGCCTCCCGCCGGAGTTCATCACGGAGGCCACGGCAGCCTTAGCAATGAATAATCGCGCCGCTCCAAGAAGGATGGCGTTGCGGGCAGCTGCGGTGGCAATGACACCAACGCGGAGCACGAAACTGTTGCAACACTTGAAAAATTGCACATTCTACCAAAGAATGACTGTCACCTCGAGGATCCCGGCTGAAAATTAACTTCTAATTAAACAATATTACTCGATGAGGACTTGTTTATCGAGCAATTTCTTCTATAGGATTACATGCAAAACTGAAGGGAGCAGCACTTCACTTCAAATTAACTGAAAATTCCAATTAAGCGGCTTCGAATTATCGGGTGTCGACTGTATCTATAATGGTAAAAGTGCGTGCGAGAGTCAGCCTTTGATTACTTTACATAAGGAAGAGATTAAGTGCCTTAACAGTTATCTCTCACATAGACCGGCACATGTACCCGATTGACACGTGGCGTCACCATTCCTGAGCATGCGCAGATGAGTTTTGTGTCTTTCTTTTTTCGCCTCAGTGCTCCGTTCAGTTGATAGCCGGCGTTTGTGTTGTCCACTTCTCTACTCTTATGTCCGGTCTGCACGCCTCACTTCTATTTTGCATAGAAAACCCAGTAAGCATAAGTAAATAATAATTCAAGTTAAAAGAAAAATTAGGGCCATTTGCCAATGGCTGGTGCTCCTCATTACGTGCTCCATGGCATCACCACAGACTGACACGAGATGGCCATCTTTATGGCGAGACTCAAGTCGCATTCACCTTTGCCCACTGTCGCACTGCTGCCACACAACTTGCACTTTACACAAGGCAGCAGAGCATTCATAGAATTGAGGCTTACAATAACGAAGCGCGGCTTTATCACATCCGAGTCAACCGCATCAGCATGAGCCACAAAATCTGATTTTTGCTTGGTAGGGGGTGTTGGAGCATATACCTGCAGTTTCTCTCCAAATTGCCAGGCTGCAGTTGTTGTGCTGGAATGCCGCATAAACACGGCCACTGTCAAAGCTGTGTTGATCTGCTAAACCTATTCCGCAGGGACATGGGCAGGAGGCTTCGGCGGTGCTCGGCACCGTTAGCAAACTATTGTCCACATTTTCCAAAGCTACTGTGTTTTTTTGAAACTTCAACACCCTTTGTTTCCTCTTCTGTTCGCCAAGTTTGTGCGTTGTAAACAAACTGGATTTGACATCATTTTGCATCCCCGAGCGGCCCGGGCAGACAACGGTGAAAAAAATTTGCCTTTTTGCATGAAATATTGTGTGACTCGTGTATGTGTGCCTGTGCTAGAAAAAGTACAAAAATGGTTAGTGAATTTCAAATCGTGCTGGAAAAAGTACAAAAATGGTTAGTGAACTTCAAATAAACTTCAAGTTGACAGTCAGTGTTTGTCTGTGGTGTTTGTTTCTTCATGTCCTTGTTTTATTTGCACTGTTAAACCTCAGTGCCAGGCATGCTTACGCTCACTTTTCTCAAAAAACAAATGAAATCGCTCATCGCGACATTTTTGCATGCTTTTTCTTCACACCCATTTGGCACACGGAGCAGTTGTGCTGCGAAAACTAAACGAGAGTGGCCGTTTCAGACAAGACCAAAAACGTCTGCTATTGGAAATGTAGAACAGCAACAAGCTTGCCGACAGGATTTAAGATGCCATGACAACTAAAAAATTTTATCCGAAATGCATCAAAGATTTCGAGATAATGCATCAGTTGATGTAGAATCACAATATAACATTTTCAATAAACTGATTTTTTCCATGATTTATGGTCTTTAAGAATGCCCCCCCCAAATTCCACCTTTTTTCTTTCTTCTTTTTAGTACTGTGAAATTTAGAATAAGCGAGGTTGTACTGTACAGTACTTTTTTACTGGTGAATTTGTTCCTGGAAAATGTGATGTTTCAGCACTAATGTTCAGTACATTGCCAAGCTGCAATTGTATGATATATTTTCTAGCCACTGGATGAACAAGAAAAGGCATGAAGCGTGCCCATTAGAGAGCAGTGCGCGGCCCACCACCCAGTATTCGCCCGCACAACGGTCACATGAAAATACCAGCACGAACTCGGTTTCCACTTCGAGCCCAGCAAATGTGCTTGTGGATCATCCCACTCACAGCTATCCCCGCGGACGCTATTGCAGTTAGCATCTTCACCTTTATGTTTAACAGCACATGTGGCGTAGTGCCGTTGGAAGCATACTGCATGGTTTTAATAGATGTTAACTTAAATGCACTGGTACAGGCGCTACGAAGTGAGTGTCATGTTTTGTCCTGGTGGCATCGTATTCTGTCATTGCTCGCGAGATCAATTTCATCTTGGACTCCACAATAGAAAAAAAAAAGTCATGGGTTGTTTCTCGTAAGTGGGCACACCGAACTTCCCGCCATAATCCCCCCCCCCCCCCCCCCTCCGCGAAGCTGGCCAAGGCTCACTTCAAGGTGCGCAAAAATGTAAGCTTGCCAAAAAGAAAGTGTGTGCCCACCACCTCGGCACTGTATCAGCGCCTGTCATTTTAATGTTTTGTGCAATGCTTCATATTACGTAGATTTCAACTTCACTTCAGTCTACAAATTTGTGAATTTGCCACCCTTGAAAACTGCTGGTGGTTGTGCTGCTTCTAACATGAGGGCATGTCTGTGTGTATTTACAAAATGAGGTGGCACAGTACAGCTACAAGTTCAGGGAGTGCATGAATGAAAAGCTCCAAGAGAAGGCATTGAACCTCAACGATAAACAGTTTTTTTTCTTCGTTTCGAAGTGAAAAAAGTTGTTCTGGTTCCAGTTCGTGCAAATTTTTTTTTTTTCTCTTTTAGTTCAGTTGACTCGATACACTGCTCCTACGCCGGAAACTATCCGCTCCAAGCTACTATAAAGTGAAACTTTTTTGCCTGCTCCGAAACAATCTTGGGCTGTCCCACTCCTGTAGAACTTTAATAATGAAACTGTTTTCTAATAAAGCATGCATCATCTGCCCAGCGCTCTGTAAATGGATGAACGTGCTTAGAAATGGCTTCTTCGCAGACGGTGCGCCGCCGTCGCAGCTCGGAGATGTCACGGAAGTTCACGCCGTCTCCTCAACGACATCGTCGCATGGCAGCAGTGCAAGTAGTTCCCGCCTCGTCACGCCGCCCATTCTGCGGCGGGGAAAGCGGAGGCGACTGGTGGGTTTTTTCTCTTGCCATTAAGGGGGGAGGCTACACTTTAAATACTACTTTTTTATTTGTGGACAGATCTGAACGAAATTTCACACTTTGTGTATTTTAATATGCAGATTCTAAAGATATAATTAATTTTGCCATAGGATAAGTAGTTTCTGATATACTCTAAAAGCATTGTATAAGCTGGGTCCTTTGTTTGGAGGAAAATTAGCATCTAAACAGAAAACCCTAACAGTAATTTGAGCATAAACACTATCTAGAATGCTCAGGGAGTGTCATAAGGTATTAATCAATGTTCTAGGCTAATCTCAGCAAGAGTTAGAGCTCATCAAAGTTGCGAAAAAGAAATGCCATCTCGACATGTCAAGCATGTGACCCATTTCAAAAACTTTTTGAAATAGTAATGCTTTGAAAAGATGCATATTGCTTACTGCATACATTTCTCTTTCTGTCAAAAAAAAAAAAAATTATGCCGATAGCTGAAATAGGACAGAAGCTATTTTACCTCCAAATTGGAAGTCTGTCAGAATTGTTGTTTTGAGAAGTCAAGGAAAAGCATTCTGCAACATCTTTATTGAGAACATGCCAATAAAATCTCAAAGAAATTCACCAGGGGCATAATCTAGATGCATCCTATCTTTATGCCGCTTTTTGGCCAGCTTCCTTGCGCTCAAAGCGGCTTCTTGCTGGAATTAGCACTTCGATGGCCATCTTTCTCCTTTGCTCACTGAGATGCAGTGCCAGGAATATTAATGTGTAGCTTCTGTAGAATTGCAGTGGACGCAAGCAGGTTCCCAGTGTTGAAGCGGACAGCTTTCCCAACAGCAGCTTGCACGGCAAAGAGAGATGTATGCTGTTCCTTTGAGACACTCCAAATCACTGAGTGAAGGCTCTAATTCGAATTCTGTGTTTTGCCTCGCTGGTATCTCTGGAGCAGGGTTTTTCAGATAGCTGTGTATATACAGGCAGCATTGCTTCTGCCACGTGTTCTGGCAAGTTGTAGTGGTGCTTAGGTTCAGGCTCTCCCTTTGCTCTCGTAGCATTGTGACGACAGAACATTATCAGAACATTGTTGAGAGCCCGTACTCCTTGGCGGGGTCCTTGAAAGCATTACCACTTTCTAGCCGCACCCGGGACACAGCTCGAGTCCAAGGAACTCTTGTACGATGGATAAATCCACGATTGCAAATTCAGTTCCGCTGTCGTTGACGTCCTCTCTCCTGTCGACACCCAGCAGCTTGAACTTTCGTTCCATTGCAGACTGCGACGCCAGGCACGTTTTCCGGCGCTTGCTACTTTCTTCAATTGCGAAGGAAATGGTGCCTGCACGATCTGTGCCAACACGCGTGGTGTGGGCAGACGAAGTGTTGACACTAGACGTGCCGGTTTGCAGCTCGCAACTCGATTCGGTAGAATGTCCAGGCAGACCAGCAACCGGCAACTCCGCGAGTATGACAGGCCTAGCCGCCTTTGGTCACGCATTCCACAGCCGCTTGACGCATAGTAGCCTTGAGACGACGATCTTTTCCAGCCATCTGGGCAGCAAAATCAGCACCTTATCAAACGTCGTCACGAAGAAAGTGGCTGAACAAACGTAGCCTAGACCTGAGGAGGGAACGGAAGAAACTGGTACATAAGAAGCCGATCAATGAGTTAGCAGTAAGAGGGAAAATAGAGGAGAACAGGTATTCGGCTTTAACTCAGGAAGAGGACACTAGTGTTGAAACAATGACCGACAATCTTGTGGGCATCATTAAGGAGTGTGCAATAGAAGTCGGTGGTAACTCCGTTAGACAGGATACCAGTAAGCTATCGTAGAAGACGAAAGATCTGATAAAGAAACGCCAATGTATGAAAGCCTCTAACCCTACAGCTAAAATAGAACTGGCAGAACTTTCGAAGTTAATCAACAAGCGTAAGACAGCTGACATAAGGAAGTATAATATGGATAGAATTGAACATGCTCTCAGGAACGGAGGAATCCTAAAAGCAGTGTAGAAGAAACTAGGAATTAGCAAGCATCATATGTATGCTCTAAGAGGCAAAGCCGGCAATATCATTACTAATATGGGTGAGATAGTTCAAGTGGCTGAGGAGTTCTATAGAGATTTATACAGTACCAGTGGCACCCACGACGATAATGGAAGAGAAAATAGTCTAAAGGAATTAGAAATCCCACAGGTAACGCCGGAAAAAGTAAAGAAAGCCTTGGGAGCTATGTGAAGGGGGAAGGCAGCTGGGGAGGATCAGGTAACAGCAGAATTGTTGAAGTATGGTGGGCAGATTGTTCTAGAGAAACTGGCCACCCTGTATATGCAATGCCTCATGACCTCGAGCGTACTGGAATCTTGGAAGAATGCTAACATAATCCTAATCCATAAGAAAGGGGACGCCAAAGACTTGAAAAATTATAGACCGATCAGCTTACTGTCCTTTGCCTACAAAGTATTTACTTAGGTAATTTCAAATAGAATCAGAAACACCTTAGACTTCCGTCTACCAAGCGACCAGGCAGGATTCCGTAAAGGCTACTCAACAATAGACCATATTCACACTATCAATCAGGTGATAGAGAAATGTGCGGAATATAACTAACCTTATAGATAGCTTGCATTGATTACGAGAAGGCGTTTGATTCAGTTGAAACCTATGCAGTCATGGAGGCATTACGGTATCGGGGTGTAGACAAGCCGTATGTAAATATACTGAAAGACATCTATACCGGCTCCACCGCCACCGTAGTCCTCCATAAAGAAAGCAACAAAATCCCAATAAAGAAAGGCGTCAGGCAGGGAGATACAATCTCTCCAATGCTATTCACAGCGTGTTTACAGGAGGTATTCAGAAATCTGGATTGCGAAGAATTGGGGATAAAAGTTAATGGAGAATACCTTAGTAACTTGCGATTCGCTGATGATATTGCCTTGCTTAGTAACTCAGGGGACCAATTGCAATGCATGTTCACTTACCTGGAGAGGCAAAGCAGAAGAGTGGGTCTAAAAATTAATCTGCAGAAAACTAAAGTAATGTTTAACAGTTTCGGAAGACAACAGCAATTTACAATAGGCAGCGTGGCACTGGAAGTGGTAAGGGAGTACATCTATTTAGGGCAGGTAGTGACGGCGGATCCGGATCATGAGGCGGAAATAATCAGAAGAATAAGAATGGGCTGGGGTGCGTTAGGCAGGCATTCTCAGATCATGAACAGCAGGTTGCCATTATCCCTCAGGAGAAAAGTGTATAATAGCTGTGTAGTATAATAATGTAGTGTAATATAGCTGTGTGTATAATAGCTTACCAGTACTCACCTACGGGGCAGAAACCTGGAGGCTTACGAAAAGGGTTCTACTTAAATTGAGGACGACGCAACGAGCTATGGAGAGAAGAATGATGGGTGTAACGTTAAAGGGACCCTGAAACGATTTTGGCGATTTTCTACAAACGTACTGAGTCGTTAGAGTGGGTTCTTCTGATCATTAATTTTTGCATCTAAGTGCTCTGCGTAAAGCGCGTAATTTATTATAAGGTTTTAAAAATACCCATCGCTGCCGATCGCAGCGCACTGCTCGGCGGAATTTTAAGCCGCCCCTACCCATATGATGCAAATAACCCATATTACGACACATGGGTGAGCTATCTGATTGGCTGACCAGGGCGCGTGGTTGATAATTTTTCCAACTTTATGGTGAACAAATGATGCTCGTAATAGTTGGAATGTTAGTTACTTTGTTTTTGTAAAAAGAAAATAACTTAAAGAGAATACACAAGAATAGTTTTTTAGTACACTTCAGCACTTCTGGCACACAGCAAGTGTCGTCTGCTTGTGTTACAACGTACTCCATTTTGACGAGAGCTCCGCGGTCAGAGTCGGTCTCAGTCTTTTCGCGAGCACTATGATTCGACTTTGTTGCCTTGTGGACTGCAAACCTAGCGACCTGCAAACCGCGAGTGCAGTATTAGGGCAAGCGCAAGGGGACAGGGTCTGGCCGCTTGACGGTGCCGGGATGAGCCACGAGATGAGCAGAAGGGCAAATGTGAACGGTCTGCACGGTGCAGCCACCTGGTGGCACAGAGCTCAACCATACACAGTAGCAGCAACGAAGTGTATTCTTTGTTGCTGGTGTGTATTTTTCGCAGGAGTGTAATCATCAACACGTTGATTTATAAATGTTTAAAATGCTTTACACTTGGTTGGAGCAATATTATCGCTTTGTTTGACTGGTTAAGCGCTGCGCCAGCAAGTGTCTGGACCGTGCAGACCGATCAGGCTGCTCACGTACGTCTACGCTAAAGTTCCTTCATCAGCTTGAGTTTATGCCTCCAGTCATTTGCCGAAATGACCAGCTTGCCTGTTTTTAGCGGAGTACCGGACACGTTCGGCGCTACGACAGAATGCTCGCAACGCACGCTGCTTCGATAGCTCTCGGTCGACGGCCAAGCGGCTAGCGGAGAGGTCTCGCGCGGAAGGGGGCGTGCTCCTAAACAACCGGAAGTGAGCGATGTGACGTCGCATCGTGACGCTGAACCAGTGAAGGCGGAGCTTAGCGCCGCTCGCTCGGCGAGCGAGTTGAGGAGGAAACGCATAGCTAGGGAGGAGGGTAACTTCTAATCGCTTGCGGCTCCATTAATACGTAACGCTTCACTTAAATTGTGGTGCGAATGTTCTACTTAAGCTGTACCCTACGCTACGCGCCTACAAAATTTGTCCGAACCGTTTCAGGGGCCCTTTAAGGGATAAGAAAAAAGCAGATTGGGTGAGGGAACAAACATGAGTTAATAACATCTTAGTTGAAATCAATAAAAAGAAATGGGCATGGGCAGGACACGTAATGAGGAGGGAAGATAACCGATGGTCATTGAGAGTTACGGAATGGATTCCAAGGGAAGGGAAGCGTAGCAGGGGGCGGCAGAAAGTTAGGTGGGCGGATAAGATTAAGAAGTTTGCAGGGATGACATGGCCACAATTAGTACATGACCGGGGTTGTTGGAGAAGTATGGGAGAGGCCTTTGCCCTGCAGTGGGCGTAACCAGGCTGATGATGATGAGGATGATGGTTGTAAAAACCTACTGAAAACGAAACTTTTCAGTTATTAATTAGCTGAACAGTACCATCAATAGTAATGTCAATAGGTTCCATGCACCGGTAATCTAGGTCTGCAACAATGGGCAAATTAGTAATACTTTCTTTCGGGAATACGGATGAGAAGAATTTATTTAAAACTAGAGTACACTCACCGTTAAGAATAGGAATGTTGTTTTCTTTGTGTAAGGAGATGTCATTAGTATAATGTTCAGGAGATAAAATGTGCCAGAACTTTCTGGGATTAGATATGAGTAGTAAAGGAAGGTCTTGAGAAAAGTATTTATTTTTGGCTACACTGAGAGCGGAGCAGTATGAACGTAACAGTTAAGATACCTTTCCCATGCTGACGGGGTGCTGGTTCGTTTTGCAGTTCGGTATGAATGTTTGTTTTTGTTTCTGAGTAGGTTAAGGGGCTTAGTGAACCTCAGTTTGTTCTTGTGAAAGTGAAAGTGAAAGTTTATTTTCTTTTCAACGAAAAGAGGACGCCAAGACAAAAGGCAAGAGCCTGACAAGGTCCCGGTCACCCGTAAAAGAGCTGGCATTGTGCATAAGCACTTGACAACAAAATACACGATGAATTTCTCAAGCATTGTAAAAGCATGAAGCAGTAAGTTAACATGCACAAAATTTGTACAAGAAAAGAATAAATTAAATACACAACTTATCGTATTAGGGGTGTAAAGATACATCTTTTTTATACAAACATAAAAATATCAGTCCTAAAACAAAGAAACAATATCACAGGTAGGAAAAAAATTCAAATAAATACAACAAAAGGTAGTAAAATAAATACATATAAATACAAAGTATGTCGACTAAATAAATGTATCATTCTGTTTGTTCCAGTAGGTATTTTTTAATTGTAGATTTAAAGCGGTTTTGTGGAAGGTAATACTCAGTTTCAAAGGGAAAGTTATTTATCACCGTGGGAATCTGCTAGCTTAGTGTTTGCTTGCCATAATTGGTGCGTGTGATAGGAACAAGCTTACGTTTCGTCCGAAATGCATGACGGCTGTTGGAATTAGTTATTCTGATTAAAAGAATGTTCTGCTCAACCAATGCGCATAACTTATCTCTGAACATCACCCAGTTACAGTGGAACCCCGCTCATACGTTTTTCACCGGACCGGGGGAAAAAAACGTAACAGCCGGGAAAACGCAACAGTGAGGAAAGCTCCGAAAATGATTGAAAAAAGTGCAGCTTCCACTACAGACAATTTATTTCCACAGAATGCGCTTAGGACTTAAAAAAGTCTGGAGTGGTGGCTTGCCGTTTCTTTTGCTCGCTAGAAATCACCACACGTTTCTCTATAGCTTGGAAGGCCGCATTGCTGTCAGCGTCGCTGTGAGGTGCGACGTACCTGCGGAGGAACTCCAGAGCCGCGACAGCTTCTCCAAAGCTAGGATTTGGCAACTCCCCGGCATCATGCGGCTCGTGCTCCTCGTCGTCACCGCGCCACGGCAATGGCAACGGACGAAGGAATATGCGCGGGAAATTTTGCCCTCTTTGGCGTAATCATGCTAACCTGCTAACGATTGTTTAGGATTGCTGCGGAGCGTGCGCGTCCGAGCAGCCCGATTGCGTGCGGCGCGGTTTCGCAAGAAATATAAACAAGAGAGGAGAGCTGGCCCGATAGGCGCAGCAATGCCATGAGCAACGCCAACTTCCGGCTTCACAAAAAAGAGTGACATCAGGGCCTCTCCCGAGTTTCCGTCCTCCGTGAGTCGACCCGTCCAACTCTATGCGTCCAAAAACGATGCGGTGACCGTAATCACAGTGATTTTAGCGAGAGCATTTTTCACGAATGGCCACTTAGTGGCGGCCTCTCGATCTGGCATGCGGCTCCTTGCAGCCAGTTCTATAGCCAAGCCCGGCCAAGCCTCGTCAAAAAGCCAAAATGGCGGTTGGCGCGCGTTGCCTGCTTTAGTCCAGGCGGGTCCGGGTGCTAAGTTGCGACATATCACGTGGGAACGTTTTCACAGCTGCTACGTAACAACGGGGTTCTTTATACATTGGATCCTATGGAAGCTATGCCGGGACCGGATGAAAACGGCGTAGCAGCAGGGAAAACGCAGCAGTGAGGAACATAACAGCGGGGTTCTACTGTATTATGAACAGACTGGTAGACTTCCGTTAATTCGGCTCCGATTACAGTCGAACCAATACATCGATAATTCGATTGCAAGAATAGGCTTGAGACGCCGCTCATGGTCGTGACAAATGGTGGCTTATCGGAGCATTCAAGAACAGCGAAGTCCATACGGGCAATGTGGAAGTGTCCTTTGTTCACAGAAAAAAAAGAAAATTAATCTTTGACTGCTTCTTGCTCTGAGAAATAAAGCTGAAACTGCTGCTTTCGATCTTCGTGAAACTTTCCAGGTGCAATAGTCCGGTGCCCTCCATTTCACAGCACCAATGCCCAATCAGGCTGAACGCTGGCGCCAGCTCTCAGCGGTTGTGCATGGGCACATTTCCTCATGACCACGGTGATCTTTGTCACCAGTGGAATAGCCTTCCTCTTAGGTGCCAGCGATTCCCGCCACAATGTCCTCGTCAGCTGTAGCAACTACAGCTTGAACGTCACTGTCAGTGTCAACAAAATTTTCGTCAGTCACATTGGGCGGGAAGGCACCCGGAAAACAGGAAAAGTCTCAGAATGCCTTGTGCAAATATCTGTGATCGTCTGAACCTTCCGGACATTCATTCACGGCCACTGCAAGACCGGCTTTGCGGAAACAATTGGCCACTGTGTCCTGCTTCACGTCGTTTAAAGGGCCCCTGAAACGGTTCGGACAAATTTTGTAGACGCGTAGGGTACAGCTTAAGTAGAACATTCGCACCACAATTTAAGTGAAGCGTTACGTATTAATGGAGCTACAAGCGATTATAAGTTACCCCTCCTCCCCAGCCATGCTTTTCCTCCTCAACTCGTCTGCCGAGCGAGCGGGGCTAAGCTCCGCCTTCACTGGTCCTGCGTCACGATGCGACGTCACATCGTCGACTTCCGGGTGTTTTGGAGCCCGCCCCCGCCCGCACGAAACCTCTCCGCTAGCTGCTTGGCTGTCGACCCCAAGCGAGAGCTATCGAAGCAGCGTGCGTTGCGAGCATTCTGTCGTAGCGCCGAACGTGTCTGGTATTCCGTTAACCACAGGCAAGCTGGTCATTTTGGCAAATGACTGGAGGCATAAACTCAAGCTGATGACGGAACTTTGGCGTAGACGTACGTGAGCGGCCTGATCGGTCTGCATGGTCCAGACACTTGTTGGCGCAGCGCTTAACCAGTGAAACAAAGCGCTAATATTGCTCTAACGAAGTGTAAAACATTTTAAACATTTATAAAAACAACGTGTTGATGATTACACTCCTGCGAAAAGTACGCACCAGCAGCAAAGAAGGAAACGCTTCGTTGCTGCTACTGTGTATGGTTGAGCTCTATGTCACCAGGTGGCTGCACCGTGCAGACCATTCACATTTGCCCTTCTGCTCATTTCGGCTCATCCCGTTACGGCACAGTCAAGCGGCCAGATCCTGTCCCCTTGCGCTTACGTTTGCCTTAATACGGGACTCGCGAAACGCTATTGCGTTAGTAATCTTCCGATGTAAAGTGACGGCCACAAACGCGCAAATCCTGCGCAGCAGCCAGTTCGCTCGTACGCTGCCTTGCAGAGGGACACGATGTCGCAGCTTGACATATTGCTAGTCGCTACGTTTGCAGCCCACAAGGCAACAAAGTCGAATCATAGTGCTCGCGAAAAGACTGACACCAACTCTGACCGCGGAGCTCTCGTCAAAATGGAGTACGTTGTAACACAAGCAGACGACACTTGCTGTGTGCCGGAAGTCCTTAAGTGTACTGAAAAATTGTTCTTGCGCATTCTCTTTATGCTACTTTCTTTTTATAAAAACAAATTAACTAACATTCCAACTATTACGAAGATCATTTGTTTACCATAAAGTTGGAAAAATTATCGACCACGCGCCCTGGTCAGCCAATCAGATAGCTCGCCCATGTGACGTAATATGGGTTATTTGCATCATATGGGTAGGGGCGGCTTAAAATTCCGCCGAGCAGTGCGCTGCGATCGACAGCGATGTGCATTTTTAAAACCTTATAATAAATTACACGCTTTACGCAGAGCACTTAGATGTGTCAATTAATGATCAGAAGGACCTACTCTAACGACTCAGTACGTTTGTAGAAAATCGCCAAAATCGTTTCAGGGTCCCTTTAAGGTGCCAGTGATATCTGAATGGCCCCCAACAGGTCAACCTTCAGATCGACTACCATGTGGAGGTTAATTAGAAGCCGCTGAGCAGGTCTCCTCCTGTAGCCGACCTTCAGTGCCTTTATGTTGCCCTGGTCCAATGGCTGCAGCCTTGGCTGCAGCCTCAGCAAACTAGGCAGCCTGACTTGCCCACTGCAGTGCCCCATGCTTGAAGCCATTCAAAAGCAAGCTGCCGCGTCATCCATGCTTTCCTGTTAAAGCCATAGCGTACTGGAAGCTGCTTGCAGTTCTTCAAGCACCAAGGTGAGATGCTTCTCCCAATGACAAATGGATTCAGCTTGCGCGATCCATCCATATATGCTGCAACCAAAACCGTAATGCACACTTTGCTCATCTTCTAACCATGACATGTGCTCCTTCGGAAGTCTAACCTCCGTATTCAGAAACGCAACTTGAGTCGAAGCCCATGCTTGACTTGATTTAGATGACGCCTGGCGTTAGCGTGCATAAAGACGCTCACTGCGTTTCCTTCGGCGCGTTCACGATAGGCGTCACTTAGATCAAGTCAAGCATGGGCTTGTACTGAAGTTGCATTTCTGAATACGGGGGTAAGTCTTGCATGGCAGCATTTGCCAGAAAAGTCCAGTCTCATCCGCAATGAAAATTTCTGCGAGAGAAAACTCCCCGGCGATCTTTGGCCACTCGTCGGAAAGCCACTGTTCCATTTCCTGGCTGCGGACAGCATAACTTTCGCCTGAAATGGCTTTATCCACAATGCTGTGGCAGCTTTTGAACTAGAGCTGTGCACGGGCCGCACTTCTGACCCTGCACCTGGCCCGGTCCTTACACTACCACAGGCGACCCGGCGCGGCCCGACGCTAAAGAAGCCCGAGTTCGCCTGGCCCGGCTCGGCCTTAGGCCGGGTTATGGCTCGGCCCGGGCCCAGCCCGACCTGCAATAAAGCGACGCCTACACAAAAAGAAACAATATTAGGAAAATCAGTTTATTTAAATGACCTTATAATGTTGAACTCTTGCATTTCATATGACGAAATCGTGAACATATACAGATACAGCACGCACACACAATTGTTGTTCTAAGTTATTGTGCAAAAACAACAAGTTGTCCATTGATGAAGGGTTAAGGGGGGAGGCTACACTTGAAATACAACTTTTTTATTTGTGGACAGATCTGAACGAAATTTTCACACATTGTGTATTTTAATATGCAGATTCTAAAAATATAATTAATTTTGCCACAGTACAAGTAGTTTCTGATATATTCTAAAAGCATTGTATAAGCTGAGTCCTTTGTTTGGAGGAAAATTAGCATCTAAACAGAAAACCTTAACACAGTAATTTGAGTATAAAGTCTATCTAGGATGTTCAGGGAGTGCCATAAGGTATTATTCAATGTTCTAGGCTAATCTGAGCAAGAGTTAGAGCTCATCAAAGTTGTGAGAAAAAACTGCCATCTTGACATGTCAAGCATGTGACCCATTTCAAAAACTTTTTGAGAAGAGTGCTGCTTTGAAAAGGTGCATATTGCTTACTGCATACATTTATCTTTCTGGCAAAAAAAAATTACGTTGGTAGCTGAAATAGGACAGAAGCTATTTTACCTCCAAAATTGGAAGTCTGTCAGAATTGTTGTTTTGAGAAATCAAGGAAAAACATTCTGCAACATCTTTATTGAGAACATACCAATAAAATCTCAAGGAAATTCACCAGGGGCATAATCTGGATACATCCTATCTTTTTGCCGCTTTTTGGCCAGCTTCCTTGCGCTCAAACAGGCTTCTCGCTTCTTGCTGGAGTTAGCACTTCGACATGCTTCGACGGTCTGGCGCTCCGGACGTTTTCCGGCGCTCGCTGCGTGCTCGCTACTTTCTTCAGTCGTGAAGGAAACGGTGCGTGCACGATCTGTGCCAACACGCGTGGCGTGGGCGGACGAAGAGTTGACGCTAGACGCGCCAGTTTGCAGCTCGGAACTCGATCCGGTAGAATGTCCAGGCAGACCAGCTACCGGCAACTCCGCGAGTATGACAGGCCTAGCCGCCTTCCGTCGCACATTGCACAGCCGCTTTACGCGTAGCAGCCTTGAGACGACAATCTTTTTCAGCCACCCGGGCAACGAAATGAGCATCTTATCAAACGTCGCGAAGCAAGCGGCTGAACAAACGTAGAGAGCGGCGCGATGAAACCAGAGATAAACAAACGTAGCGAGACGCGAGAGCGGTCGAGCGCGCGCCGACGAGCACCGGACCAATAGGAGCGAGGCGCGTGTGGGTGTGCGCGCTTTGGCCAATCGGCGGCACGGACGCATCCTCCAGAAATGACGCGATAGCGTCGGTTTCCCTTCACCGATGCCATTTTGAACTGGTGCAAAATGCGCACAAAGAAAACAGCTTCAAAACAAGCGCAAGATGGCGGCCATCGGCCACCGCGTTCGCGAATGGTGACGGCGCGAAGTTTGAACATTTTTGACCAAATTTTGCTGATTTCGCGTTCACCCTGGCCCCTTTAAGCGCGATTTTTTATTATTTTCCGATTAAATTTAGCTTCTAGATTTCGCGGAGGGATTCTTGAATGTATAAACCTAGCGAAAATGCACTTTTCCGAAAATCGACTTTTTTGTGATTTTTTGCCGTTTCAAGACCCGCGTCCCCCCTTAAGGCAAGCGCTTCTGGGTGCGTGTCTTCGGAGCTTTGTGAAGCCTCGTCCTGAGAATGCCACAAAACACCCTATCGTCCCCTTTTTTTGGTTGCCGACAGCGGTGAGTTGAAAAAGTTCACCCGTTTCTAAGGTGCTGCTGAAAGAAAACGGTGACCTTTCTAGCATGGGCAGTGACGACGTATGCTTCCTGTCGACTTCGGTCAACGACCAGTCTTCAAGCAATACCACAGCCCATTGGAAAAGCCCCCTATACGCCGCCGCTTGGCTAATTTGTATGTGTGGCAAAGGCGACCCCGCGTGCGCCGTACACAGACTTATCTTCGCTTCCCAAATGCTTCCCTTCTCAGCCTTTTTACTGTGAGGGGCCTGCAAGCGGCGGCTTTTCCGCAGCATCGGTACTTGGTAGAACCGAAAACGCATTCCAAGCCTCCGCTAGCTTTTCTTTGCCTTTTGTTAGCGTTTGTACTTTTCTCCCATTCCTGTGAATTTCATTTTTGGTGAATAAATACATTGCACTTCCTGCTGTACCTACATGCGAGACGACAAGCATACTTTCGCATAAGGTACGCAGTCGAGATCGGGGAGCCCGACCGGTCCGTCCGAGACATAGAAAGCCTGGCCCGGGCCCGGTCCAAGCCCGAGTGAGCGAATCTCTAAATGGCCCGAGCTCGGCCCGCAGGCCAAGCCGGGTCCGGGCTTTCGGGCCGGCCCGAGCCTGTACACAGCTCTATTTTGAACGTCCGCATCCACCCAGTGCCACCGCAAAAGTTTTCCTCGCCAAGAGCAGCTGTGAACCATTTCGCCTTTTCCATCAACACGGGGCCATCCACTCGTTCTCGTTCCTCCACGCACGTGGCTTGCAAACATCATGAGGCGTCACATTCCAAACTATCGCGGGAGACGCGAGGAGCTTTTGGGGAAAGCGCACCTTCCAGGACATGGTGCTGCTCTAGACCAGCCTTCGTCGAGCTGGTTTTCTCCGCGCATGTGGCTTACAAATGCCACGTGGTGTCGTGCGCCGTACGACTGCAAATGGGCGCGTGAGATGCTTGCGCCTTTGGGGAAAGCGCAGCTTCCAGTGCGCAGGGAGGTTTTCAATATATTGAATGACCTGCGAAATTAGAGTTCAGTATGCGATGCAACTTTCTGATACATTTACACAGGATTTTCAAGGGGATGATATGTGTGTTCGACATAACCAATTATTCGAAATATCCGGGTTCGATATATCTGGGTTCGACTAATTCGATCTTGGCCCAAGGTCCCGGCCAGCACGCATACATTTCTGTGGGCCCAAACATTCTTTGTTTCAATCTGGCCTTCACTGTATAACTTGGCCGGTTGCCGTGTTCGTGCGTGGCCACTGTGGTGACTGCAGTAGGTGCCCCTTCAGTGGCAGCATCTGTCCCAGCAGAGCTCGGGGCACAGTGAGTGCATTTGCCATCTCCCTCCGAAAGGAAGATTTACAAGCAACATCCATAGCTCACAATGACTGACTGTGGTTTTTACGTGATTCTAACATATGTCCTTTTTTTAAAAGAAAGAAACGTGAGCTGTAAGTTGCCTATGTGGTGCAATCAGACACAATGCCAAAACCGTCTTTACGGCATTCGTAAGCGTCAGTGTGAAGCACAAGTGTGTTGCAGTGTAGCTGACTTTAGGACACTGGCCGCTATTGTGCAACGCATGTTAGGCCCTTGCCCATTTGTTCTGATGAAAAATAGTTTGCATCTTGGATTTCTACTTTGTTTAGGAGCTTTGCTGCCATTTCTACGTTCATTTTCTACTTTGGGCTTCTTAAAGGTGGGTGCATGTTAGATTTACGAAAATAGTGCTAAATGAATTGGCAATGTGTTTTGTAGTTTATTTGTGTATATTTCGACCCACCAGATAATTCAGTCAATTTCGTCGGGCCCATCAGGATTGAGTTAACGGAAGTCAACTGCACATTGGGGAACCCAAAACAATCCTAGATAGCCAACTGCATGCAAAATTCTTTGCATAACATTGATCCCCACAGTGCGTAAGATCTGCCTAATTAACCTGCGTGTCTAATTTTTTTTGTCGTATTTGCAGCGATCAGCTCAGTCACATGACTCTGACTACAGTCACTTGGAAGCAGACAGCACCACATATGACGAAGGGGGGCTCTGCGATGAGTCTGAATCAGTTGAATTGAACATCCTTGGTTTTCCCTCGGTACGTACGCATGCCTGTTTCTGGCAGTCCAGAAATGTTAGTATATTAAAATTAGGCGTCGGCAGCCGAAGGTGCTGACCAAATTGTGCCATTTCTGTGTTAAAAAATGTTTAGTGGTAAGCAATTTGTCGGGACCACTGCTGTTAGCCAGGTTACGCCTTGGGACACACCACCAGCTTTCTGCGTTGCAAGCGTAAACTTCCTATGATGAATGCAATATTTTTTAAAAAGTGGCCATTGTATCTTAGCACATATTTGAATACACCCGCCGTGGTTGCTCAGTGGCTATGGTGTTGGGCTGCTGTGCACGAGGTCGCGGGATCGAATCCCGGCCACGGCGGCCGCATTTCGATGGGGGCGAAATGCGAAAACACCCGTGTGCTTAGATTTAGGTGCACGTTGAAGAACCCCAGGTGGTCAAAATTTCCGGAGTCCTCCACTACGGCGTGCCTCATAATCAGAAAGTGGTTTTGGCACGTAAAACCCCAAATATTATTATTATTATTACATATTTGAATACAGTCGCCGACTGATGATCCATACACGGAGGGCACCACTTTAAATTCAGAATAACTGCCATTGCGTCCCTCTGCATCTGGCTATGTTTCTTGGTAAAGAACTGCTTTTTAAGACCAAAGCAGTCCTCGCTTTCTTAAAAGATGTTGTGCTACATGTTACAAGCCCATTAATTTCGTAGCGCATCCTCTTTCCAGAGGATGCTGCTGTGATAGTTTTCTTTGTGTAGCACATGCCTCTAGGCGCTTGGGTTTCGAGGGCTCTGGTGAGGCAGCAGTGCTCAAGACAATTTTAGCATCTCACACATTTTATGTATTTATGTATTGCATCATTCTTTCTCAATGCATTTTAATGTTCAAAGTACAAGTCAATAGTTATTCCCATAATTTTAATACATGTAGATTTTATGAAATTTAGATAGACTATTTTAGGCCCCTTTACAACCACATCACATTAACTTCACAGAGCCCATCAGTCCACTGCAAACTCATTAACACTAGCATGGCGCTCTTTGGCCATACCTGGCCCTTGCGCCATTAAACCTAAAATGTTCATTAATTAAATTCAGCATAATTGAGAGTCCAAAACATAGTAAACCCTCATTATAACAAAGTGAACAGGGTGGCAACGTTTCATGTAAGGGGAAATTCAATATCGGATGCACCATAAAAGCTGTAGCACTAGCGTCTCGGCTATTTGGCAACACTGCGGGAGTGAATGGGATGCCCTAAAAATCGCACCTCAGTGATAGCCACCCTTGCCTCACTGAGACACAGGAGGTCAGCTCGGTCTGTTGCAAGCAACGCCACTTCTAAATTATCCAAGCAGTGTGCAAGTCCATAGTCGCTGTTGCTGTATTCACACCACCTTTTTCATGATGCAACAGCACAGGGGCCCTGCCCTAGCGGATTAGGCAGAAACGTTTTGGAAGGTCTTGCGTGTGGCCACGCGCCAGGAAGTCCCCCGCAAAAAAACTAATAAATAAAAGCGCTTGGACGGACGCTGCTGCCAACACTCCTGTCGTGGGACGCGTTGAAACTTTACTGGTAGCTTGGCATCGGTGCACTACTGAAAACATGCATAGTGCAAGACTGCAACTCCACTATAAAACAAATAGCGGCCAGGGCTTCCTCCGAGGTGTCTGGACTGCACCGTGAGCCAGGTAGTTGTCACGTTTCATGGTGGCTACCAAATTTAACGAAAAACCTGCGGGTTACACTTGGGTGACATTTAAGGAGGGACACCGACCTTAGGGACGGAAAAATTGCGGAAAAATTACTTTTTTGAAAACATTATTTTTGGATTCTACAGTGTCTGATGCATTATCCCAGAAATTTTTGCGCATCTTGGACCCAAATTTTTGTCGTAATGACGTTTTATATTGCGTCGGCGAGCTGTATTTTTACTGACGAATGTTTAAAAAAAGCGCCTTTTTTCATGACGCGCAGTTGCCGTTCTCGATTGCAGCCACCTTGGTCTTCTTTGAAAGAGCAACTCTTCTCATTTAGTTTTCGCGTCACCGCTACTCTGTGCGCTGAATATGCATGTAGAAAAAGCCTGTGAAAAAGTAGTCTCCATGCGCAATTCCATTCGTCGACTGAGGCACGTGACCGTAATAACGCCATGCCAGGGCCGGATTTTCGTCGTTGTCTGCTCAGGCGTGTGACTTTCTCCACGAAACTGTCCAATTCAGTTTGCTAAAACTTTATTTCTCTTTCCTATGTTTCAGAATATAAGTGCTAAAGGTAATTATTCTGTCTTGATTCATTGTGAAACAACACTGGAATGACTGAAAGCAATTGCACAAAAAATGAAAGCTGAGATAATGAAGGTGTTTCATTTGTTGTAAACATTTAAATCTTTACTTTGAGCACCTAAAACGTGCCTTTAATGTAGCCCTTTGCCTGTGAGGACACATTCTCTTCACGTTTTTATGTAGTTTTTTGTGTTCTTGCAGCAGTTTTGTGCTCCTTAGTTGCCTTTTTGTTCATCGTGCAGAGGCAGATGACAGCGTATTCGGAACGTCCGCTCTTGTCTCTTGTTTCACAACGTGTTTATTAGTGAGAGTTAGAGCTGAAATTCGCAGTTGAATATTCGGCGCGAAAACTTCTGGTCCACCGATGTCACGTTGCCGTCACGACCACGCATGGACGCACTGTCACCATAGCCCACGGTCGCATAGGTGTTCTGCAGTTGCGTCAGCACAGCATGCGGGCGTACTTTCCCAGTCACCTATGTGCGCCGGTCGTGCCTCATCAACAAGCTCGGTGGCATATGCTTCTATGAGTAGTTTTCTCCCTCTTTTTCACGCCTTTCGTGGTCATCCGTACACGTGGGCCGTTTGAAACTTGATTCCTTTGGGGCTCATTACAGAAAAGGTGCGTAAGCTGCCACAATCATCAGTCACGTTGATCGGGACACGCAGCTCGCTGCTGCGCAAATATGCTCGAGATAGGTTCGTCAGCAATTCAAATCTACAACAGCCAGTAGGAGCATGCCTTGTGCGCCACGTGACTGCTGCACCCAATCGCAATGCCGCATTTGCCTTTTTTCACATGCTGGTTTATTTTTTGTGGAGAATTGCGTCACTCGGCTATCTTTAGCCCCGATCTCTCGTCTTTACGGTGATACCAAGATAGTGGTGCTGCATCAGCGATAGCCGGGCAATCCGCAGTGCAATGGGGCCTTCAGAAGCCCGATTTTTCCGCAGTTTTTGATGATCGCACTGTTAGAAAGTGCCGTTTTCTTGATTTCTACCACGTATTTTGTTATATTTCATCGCGAGGTAAGTAATGTTCTGTGGATCGCAAAAAATAAAATAAATTAGAAAATATTAAATTTTGAAAATTTTACCCTTTCAATTGCCACGTTTCACCTTAACAGCTAAGCTTGACATTGAAGTTGCCTGAGGCAGAGATTGGTGGATAGTTACGCGTTGTTTGCACAGTTCATCGAAGCTTTGACCAAGACTGATGAGTTCAGACACTGTTGTTGAATTTTTCGCCAACAACACCTGGAAGGCGACACGCCTTCCAGGTGTTGAAGGCGACACGCCTTCAGTGCCTTTTAAGATATGCATGATCTTTTTGACTCAGCCATTGTGAGGTTGGTGCAGTTACAGAGGTTGACAAAATATTCTATATAACTGATAAATGTCTCCCCGCTCTGTTGCACACGACCATGCAACGTTGCTCTGCGTGAAGCTTGCGAATGGCGGGGCGCCCAAATATCTCCATCTGGGTAGTTTTGAAGGCCGCCCATGTCGTCAGAATGTGATGGCGGTGCCACACGCTGGTGACACTGCTGAAATAAAACAACCCGTAATTCAGTTTTTTTTGTGTCATCCCAGTTATTGTGGATGTTCACCCGGTCGTAGTGAGCAAGCCAGTCTTCTACGTCATGGTCTTCTGTTCTGCTGAAGATGGGTGGGTCGCGTCGATGCACCGGGCCAGAGCAGACCACAGTAGTCCCAGGGGCAGTGAGCTGTGGTTGTTGTGGTGCTTCTTCCGGCACAATGAAGGCGAGCTGCAGTGTCTGATTGCGAAGTTCCAGATTTCCTGTTGTACCGAGCAGCTCCACCGATTCTGAAGGGGGTTTACTAGGGTCGTAGAGCAGCAGTGACAAACACTGATCACCCAAAATGAGTATGAGCCACGGGATGGCTATGGGGCTTTTTACTGTGCCGATCTTCTTCCGCACACCACATATAACACGCCACTGCCTATTTATTTATTTACCCTCAGGGCCTTTGGTGCGTTACAGAGGGATGAGTACATGGTTGAACAAGAACAGAATCTAAAGTTGCAGATGAAATCAATAAAAAACAGAAATACAGTGGAATCTCGATGATACGAATCTCACGGGGTCACGAAAAATATTCGTATTAGCCGAAATTCGTATCATCGAAACAATTAAAACTAGCTAAATCAAAGAGTCAGAGGTGAACTCACTCAGACACAAGTACGTAAAAAGGATTTATTTCTTGTAGAAAATTCTCTAATGTCCTCTGCCTCTTTTTCTTTGTCAGGTCAATTAGCAGACTTTGTTCAAATCCATAAAAACGCGTGCACGTGCCGCTGCTGATTTCGTTCGCGCACGCCTCAGAACTTAGCGCGCATGCAGCGTTCCAGCCGCCGGTGGTCGGTCCTTCGTCGTCGCCCACGTCTAACACAAAGAACGCGGCCCGAAGCACAGCAGCCACTCCGCCCAATGGCACGCGGAAAATGAAGAAAAGCACAAAAGCAACACAAGTGCCACCGCTTCAAACTCTTCGCGCCCAGTCGCGGCCTCCGCGCTGTCCGGCGCCGCGTCCGCGCCTCGGCACCAAAAGAGAGAGGGAGAAATCGCGTAACTGCGCGCTGTTCTCTTTCACTGCCATCGGTGGGGCTCATGCTCGCAGTCGCGTCCATCCGTGTGCTGGAATCGTGCCAACTGTGGTCTCTCCTCCGCGCAGCGGCGCAACCTCCTCCCCTCCTTAGCAACCGGCGCGCCGGTCATGGGTGCAGCTGCGCATAGCAACCGTGACGTCACACAGTAGCGGTAGAACGGGCGCGCGCGCGTCGGCGGTGGCACCGCCGCTCCTTCGCCAGCCGTTTCGTTGCAGTCGAGTGAGAGGCCCGTGTTGCGCGCCATGCGGTTCGGGGAAGCGCCAGCGGACGCCGGATTCCCCCAACACCAAACGCCAGAAGAACAAGGAGCGAATGCGCATTCCACAAATGAACATGTCACCAGATGCGAAAGCAAGGGAGGCAGAAAAGAAACGCCAACAGCGACTGATTAGATCGCCGGGTACCAAAGGCAGGGAAGCAGAACGAAAGCGGCAGCAGCGACAGGCGATATGGCCGAACACCAAAGCGAATGAATTGGAGCGCAGACGGCAGCAGCGTCTGGTTTTCGCCAAGCACACTTTCAAATTTCCAATGTCTTCGGTAATTTTCGTATCAACCGACGCGGGTCGAAAATTGATTCGTAACAACCATTCTCTAACACGTTGCAAAGTAATGGGGCTCGGCCGGGACCACAGAAAAATTCGTATCATCCAGAAATTCGTATCAGCCGTGATCGTATCATCGAGATTCCACTGTGCACCATAACCCACACCCTGATACGACAGCCTGGAAATAAAAAAGGAGGGGGGGGGGGAGGAATTTGGCGCTTATAACTCGCGCAAATAACTGCTGTGGGGATGCGCGACCCTCGCGCCTCCCCTGATGTTTTTCCCGCATAGCGCGTCTCCTGTGGTCCCGCTTCACTGCGTGGCCTGCGTGACGTCAGCGCGGTCGATGTGGTTGAAGCGCAGTCCGAGAGATGACGCGAGCGTCGCGCTGCTGCGCGGTTACTTGGGTTCGGGAAAGACAAGGCGCTCTCTCTTGGGTTCGAGACAGCTAGCAGCCAGGACGTGCTGCACGTGCAGCAACGCTCTTCCCTGGCGGGTCGCCGAACAGCGCGGACATTCCGCGCGCGCGGCGACCGATGCATCTGCGAGACCGCCTCGCGTGGCCGCCTTCGAACGCGCCACGAGTCGCGTGACCATACACGCGAACGACCAGGCGTTGGGATCCAGCATGGGGCGAACATATTCGCTCGCGAGGACGCGGTGAGTCGGACTTCTAGATTTGTCGCGCGCCCATCGGCATGTTTTGTGGATAGCAACTCGGCTAGCAGGCATTGATGTATGAAAGGTGCAATAAATGCCCTTGTGATTGTTTGCACTACTGTGTTGTCGTTCCTTTGTCCCAAGAGTACGGTGTGAGAACTCCCACATCAGACACCACACTGCATAAGAAATGCTAAAAATCCTTGCAGAAAGTCCCCGTTTTTGGATGCACGATGAATCCGTGTCGTATCTTCGGCCAGAGGCTCTTGGCAACCTCCTTCCTCTTTGGCAATGCTGTTAAAATTGGATGCACACAATGGACTAATCAGTCACGTGACAAAGGATGTGTATCGGATCACTTCTCGACTAGCATTAGCATGACAAGGGATGACAGTATGGAAGGAGCCGGTCACGCATGGGCAACGATGGCGGAGAAAACGCAACCAAGGTGTATTGTGAAGTGCTGCACGCGGACCAAGGGAGCACCCCCGTGGGCATGGTAGAGATATGTATGATGATGTCGTATGCAATCCACAAGCTCAAATCACAATTTGCTCTGTCGTGTGAAAGCTTTGTGATCAGCTTTTGATGTGCTAGGATGGCTGTTGAATGCAGCTCATCTTGATTCGAGTTCAAGTTTGCTAGTGCTGCGTCCCCTCGCCGTAAAATGGTCTTGTAAAGAGTAGGGGAATGGACGGCCATGGAGGGAAGAGGGCAGCCTTACCACGCAAGTGTGGGGTTCCCTACGAAAAACGAAATGCGGAGAACCTGGCCTTTAGGCCTGGCGGCACGGCAGCGTGGGCTGCGCTGCCGTGATTGGGTTTTAAATGTTCATTGTAACAGTACAGAACTTCTGAAAATCCTTTCTATATCTGGATGCATTCAATGGGCAGGGTGGAAAGCCATAATTTCCGTGAAATGGGGTCGTTAGAACTGATAGATTGTTATAAGTGCATTCGCCTGTACATCCATTTTGCATTCAAAACTGCTTTCTATAAAAATATTAAAATGCATGTAATTCTTACAAATATTCAGCTGGACACAACGAGTAATTCGTTATACCTGTGCTTGTTATATCGAGGCTCCTCTGTATATCTCCTTGGAAACTGAAGTGAAACTGGTTTTTTGAATAAAGTGTATAGGGTGCTCTGTGACTTGCTAATATTTTTTCTGGCATTTTGAGGTCCTGCATGTAATTAAAGAAAAAAAAAGCAAGATGACTTATCTGCACTCTTTTAAAAAGGCATAGTGAAACACCATGTTTAAATATTGCCAATGATACTGGTTTCAATTATGCTTTCATATCCTGCACTGAATTAATGACAACTCAGGACCGCATCGGGAGCTTTTGGGTGATCTGTTGAGCGAATTGGAAGGTAACGCCTACGTACCGTGCCTACTCCATCCCACTGAGTATGTGAATTTCGGCCCTGCACATCTGTGTGTATGGTGTGTGCACTGCAGGTTGTGCCCCTGCGAGCAGTGGCCGAAGAGCAGCAACTTCCGCTGGCAGGAGGGTCGCGGCCATCTCTGCGGGAGGAGCAGGTCCTCGGGACACGCTGGCGCCACGACTTGGCGACACCTCGCAAGCCACTGCCCTTCTCACCATCCCAGGTGTGTGCGTGTGCTAAGGATGGTTACGCACTTTACAGTAAGCCACGAATTCTCCAAAAAGTGTCAATTATGCCCGAAGGGCAAAGCATCGATTGCAATTGCAAATTAGTGGACAGCTAGCTATACGAAGTAAGGATAGTAGTTTTATCGGCCTTGCGAGCTTGTCAGTGTGGGCATACTAACCAAATTAAGGGGGGACATTGCGAAAAATGGCCAAAAAATCGATTTTTTGAAAATCACATATTCAGTTTTTATAACCCTTGTTCTATCTGATACCCAAATATCATCACTGTAAACCACTTAGAAGTGCTCTAAAAAATTCGTTTTATCAGCCAAGGTGGCGGAAAATCTCGCGGAAATCAAGAAAGAACAGCGTTTTTTACGCCACAATATCTCCGGAACGGCGCGACCGAGCGCCGCCATCTTGGTCTTGTTGGAAAGCTCATTTCTCCGTCTTCAAATTTGCCGCTCCCGCTACGGGACTCCAGCGCGGTTCGCCATTGGTCTGGCGCTCGCGTCGTCTGCTCGACTTCTTGCACCGCGTGGGTCTGGATGTCTCCACTCGCCACAATCTCGACATGTCAAAACGGGCGGTACGCGCACATCACAGTAGCGTGGCCTATCCCTACGCTTGTGCACGTTTCAGACTCGCGGATAAGCATTCCTAGCATCGGCTACGCGAACTTCGTGACCAAGATTCAGGCGTGGAATCCTCGGACATGCGGCTAAGCCTTTCAGCACTCGGTGTTTCGGAATTCGTGATGAATTCGTAACGTTTCGAATTCGTGACAAATTCGTATCCCTCACACAATCCTCGGAAACGCGGCTAAACATTTTGCGCATAGGCAGTCTCCGACTCGGCAATCATGCACATCGCGTGCAGACTTCTCGGACCGTCACCTAATCATTTTGTGCTTCGGCGCCTCCGACTGCGCGAATAGGTGCATCGAGTGTCGACTCCTCGAGCCCGCAGCTAGGAATTTCGCGCGTCGGCACTTCGGACTCGCAACCAAGCACATTGCACGTTCACTCTATTATCAGATTGTCACGATAGCTCGTAACAATATCTATCATACCACCCCTTCATAAAGAGCTCTCTTCCTGAGCTCTCTTCACTAGGCCCCTTGGGCTGGTGCAGACACCTGGCTGCAGAAGTGATCGAGGCATCATACAAAAGTAAAATTCTGGAAAGCACCTAGTAGCTGCGTATCCATCACTGGCTCCCTGATCCTAAGTTCTACTGCCATTGTCAAGTAAAGATGACTTGGGAGGCTGCTGACACTCTGAGCCTTCATTCAGTAACATGGTCAATTCTACCACATGAAAAAATGTCTCACTGATTGTAATGGAGACTGCTATCAATCAGGCAGCCTGCATGTACAACACTGGAACTATGTTCATGCCCACACCATGCTCTTTGTAGAGCATGGTGCCCAATAATGTTTCCTGTGCTAGTTCAGTGGCCAGTGTGCTATTATTTTGAGAGTGTGCATTCACACATTTAGTATGGCCATTCTTACAAAACATAGAGCTTCAAAATGGGGCCATTTGTATTGCTGTAGATTCACTTCAGCAAAAGCTACATTTGTTTGAAACTTCAAATGCGTTTATTTTAGTTTGATGTTTTTGCACACTGTACTCTGCCTTACAGGTGTTTTTTCTGGGTTGTTCTTGGCCAAAAATGTCAAGGGTGATATCATTTTATTCGTATTGAAATGATCTGGGGGGTGATGCTATTTTTATTACTCTTGCACCATCATGAAAATTACATTCAGGTATAGTTATTGCTGCTAATTAGAAAAAAATGTTCATAATAAATGCAATATTGTTTTCTTGTCCACAAAATGCTTCCAAATGAATAAAAATAGCATCACCCGCTACAGTAGGTCTTTAGCAATGGTGTCATGCATTTAGTTTTTGGTTTAGCAAGACGGAATCATCAAGAAGCCCCGTAACGAGTTTGAAATTAATTTGACTTCAGACCCCAATACTTTTTGAACTGCTACAGCTATCAAAAATGTAATTACACATGTGAAATCAGCTCGATAAAATAACCCAGTCTGTGTAGTTTATTAAAGATTCACTCAAAAATTTAAAAAAAAAATCTTTTAGGACCGACGTTCCCCTTTAAAGGGAAGCTGAAAGGTTTTCCAGAAAAAATGAGTGAACATGTGTACATAATGGTTTTCAACCCTCCGAATTCGAATATCGTATCGAAATTGAGTGAAAGAAAGCGCAAATATATTTTATTTCGACGAAAAGTGCAGCAGTGGACACGCCCAGCTCGCGCGTCTCGTTTCCGCCTGTGATTGGTCGGGCGACCTGTGACGTCAACTTTAGCGACCGACCGCTGCCGCTCCACATGAAGCGCGGTGCCAGGTAGTTTGGTGCCGTAATGGAAAATTAAGAGGTAATAGAAAATTTAGAGAGACTACGTTTTTCTGAAGAGTTCGGCGTTGCTCCCTACATGTACGAGCCGACTGCAAAGAGCCGGCCTCTCGAAGAAGCAAACGATGCTGGTGCGAGCAGTGCTTTCGACGAGAACGAAAGCGAAAGCGAACGAAAGTCTTGGGATCTCCTCGTGTTGGAAATGCTCTTTGGTGAGTATGTTTTTTGCAAAGTGATCTAGCCGATCTTTCGCCGATCTAGTGAGCTCGTTTCCGGTCAAACAACTGCAGTGTTGTGTTCCTGCATGCCTCCTCGTGGAACGTAAGCGGGGATGCGATCGTCGGCATTTGTGCGCTGTCCAAAGCCGTCGGCAACCTACAAAGACGGTTCAAACGCGTGAAAAGCTTCCTGGTTCATGCAGTACGTGTAGTGACCTTCATCTGTGCGCCATCCGCACACTACTCGTAACCGAAGTCGTAAAGGCGGCGAATTTCGTTGGCTCGGTTTCTCGCTGTGCGCGAGAGACGGGGGGAGCGTAGCGTCCTGGCATGCGCCGGCTTTCCAGCACATGCAAACTCTACATTTGCACTGCGTTATGGTAGCTGCGTGCAGGCTGTTTTACAACACACGTGCAAATAGAAAATTCGCGGCGCTTTGCGACGAAACCTGCGTCGAGGGTGGGAAATAAACATGCACCTTCCGTTCAGCGTGCTAACATGAAGGAGCTCGCAGTAAATCAAAATCCAGGTTTGGGCGAGTTCGTGTATTCATAAGGCCTTCCAACACCAGTTATCATCAGTCAGTCCGCACTCATGCCGTCTTTGTTTTCGTTGCTCCGATCTTTTCGCGCTGCGTTTAGAAAGCCTGCTAGGGGAAATTCTGGTGATAATCGTCGTTACGGAAGTGGTTGGAGCACAGCAGTGTTGTTCTTGAGGGCTTGAAATTCTTTCGCTTTACAGCAGCCTCCCACTTCCTTAAAAGCGTCTTGTCTTGTGGGAAGCAATGGAAGACAACATCGTCGCGGCCGCTGGTGTTCGTGCAACCGTAGGCTGCACAGAAAGACGGCATGATCGGCCCACCAGATCAGTTGATGCTGCGCACGTTGACCACCACTCTACATACACACAGACGCACCAACAAAGAAATGCAGGGTCGATCGAAGCAGATTACGACGGCACGCACGCAGAAACAAGCACGGTCAGGCACGGTCGCGCAGGCTGCGAAGGAGCAAAACACTAAAGTTGACGTCACAACACCGCGGTTTCCGGTCTCCGCTCGCATCGTCAGCGTCATCAGCAGCGCGCGGCATTCGACGGGGGGCGGAGCTACAGCGCAATTTCAACCGACGATTACGTCGCTCCTATTTGAAAAAAAAAAAAACAAATTTGACCTACATGGTTTATAAGGTTCCCGCATCCGTATATGAGCGTCTTATTGAATTCGACAGACTCTTCAGCTTCCCTTTAACAAGCATGGTACCTTGTACGTGGCACCATGCTTGTTAAGGGGGGGCGTGGGTCATTTCATTGCGTGGGCGCATTTCACCCAAGTTCTGCAATCCTTAAGGGGGGAGGCTACACTTGAAATACAACTTTTTTATTTTTGGACAGATCTGAACGAAATTTTCACACATTGTGCATTTTAATATGCAGATTCTAAAAATATAATTAATTTTGCCATAGGATAAGTAGTTTCTGATATACTCTAAAAGCATTGTATAAGCTGAGTCCTTTGTTTGGAGGAAAATTAGCATCTAAACAGAAAACCCTAACACAGTAATTTGAGTATAAAGACTATCTAGGATGTTCAGGGAGTGCCATAAGGTATTATTCAATGTTCTAGGCTAATCTGAGCAAGAGTTAGAGCTCATCAAAGTCGTGAGAAAAAACTGCCATCTTGACATGTCAAGCATGTGACCCATTTCAAAAACTTTTCGAGAAGAGTGCTGCTTTGAAAAGGTGCATATTGCTTACTGCATACATTTATCTTTCTGGCAAAAAAAAAATTATGTTGATAGCTGAAATAGGACAGAAGCTATTTTACCTCCAAAATTGGAAGTCTGTCGGAATTGTTGTTTTGAGAAATCAAGGAAAAACATTTTGCAACATCTTTATTGAGAACATACCAATAAAATCTCAAGCAAATTCACCAGGGGCATCATCTGGATACATCCTATCTTTTTGCCGCTTTTTGGCCAGCTTCCTTGCGCTCAAAGAGGCTTCTCGCTTCTTGCTCGAGTTAGCACTTCGAAGGTCCGGCGCTCCGGACGTTTTCCGGCGCTCGCTGCGCGCTCGCTACTTTCTTCAGTCGTGAAGGAAACGGTGCCTGCACGATCTGTGCCAACACGCGTGGCGTGGGCGGACGAAGTGTTGACGCTAGACGCGCCAGTTTGCAGCTCGACGCGCCAGTTTGCAGCTCGGAACTCGATCCGGTAGAATGTCCAGGCAGACCAGCAACCGGCAACTCCGCGAGTATGACAGGCCTAGCCGCCTTCCGTCGCGCATTGCACAGCCGCTTGACGCGTAGTAGCCTTGAGACGACAATCCTTTCGAGCCATCCGGGCAGCGAAATGAGCATCTTCTTATCAAACGTCGCGAACCAAGCGGCTGAACAAACGTACACAGCGGCGCGATGAAACCAGAGATAAACAAACGTAGCGAGACGCGAGAGCGATCGAGCGCGCGCCGACGAGCACCGGACCAATAGGAGCGAGGCGCGCGGGGGTGTGCGCGCTTTGGCCAATCGGCGGCACGGACGCATCCTCCAGAAATGACGCGACAGCGTCGGTTTCCCTTCACCGACGCCATTTTGAACTGGTGCAAAATGCGCACAAAGAAAACAGCTTCAAAACAAGCGCAAGATGGCGGCCATCGGCCACCGCGTTCGCAAATGGTGACGGCGCGAAGTTTGAACATTTTTGACCAAATTTTGCTGATTTCGCGTTCACCCCGGCCCCTTTAAGCGCGATTTTTTATTATTTTCCGATTAAATTTAGCTTCTAGATTTCGCGGAGGGATTCTTGAATGTATAAACCTAGCGGAAATGCACTTTTCCGAAAATCGACTTTTTTGTGATTTTTTGCCGTTTCAAGACCCGCGTCCCCCCTTAAGCCATGCCGTCCTCACTCCGAACCAGTTGTCAGCGGTGGCGCTTCACTCGCGCTGTTTCGCGGTGAGGGCGGAGCTAGTGACGTCACGAAGTGGCCCCTGGTGGCTACTGCCGTGTGGTACCGGCTCTCTTGCTCCTTGGGACGGCACCCGGTACGTACATGCTTCCTCTCGTCCGCCGACACCTTTATGACTCGGGCTGAGCTCACGCACGGTGCCTTTGCCCGTGCGGGGCGCGCGTACCTCGTGTTGTTCCTATCCCGACGCTAAGCTGAAGAACGGGTGCCTAGTGCTCGCACGAGGTCGTACCCCGCCGAGCCGCACTCATCGGAGGCCCAAGCTGAAGAAGATTGCCCGAGCTCTCGCGAGTTGGCCCATTGGTTATCGCGAGAGCGAGTAGCATAGCCGCCGGGACTTTTCCTAGCAGCGTGTCCCAGCTTGAGCCTGTGTTCTCGGAGCGACGTGCTACAGGCTCCCCTAACTGTATTTTTCGCCCTTGGTGTGAAACCCCTTTGGTTCCCTGCCGTCCCGGGACTGGGCGTTCGTGCAGTGTCGGGTGCCGTTGGAGCCAATAAACGGTTTCCGTCAACTTAGGGCAATACTGTGTTCTTGCATGCGTCGCTCGGTAGCCCCTTGTGGCCGGAGCTCGCGCGCAGCGGCGCTAGAGGCTGACGGTTGACGCGGCCCTGTGGCTCGCAAAGCTCGAACCCGTGGTGGTCGGTACTCCTGTGAGACCCCAAGACCCCACAACGTGAACTAAGTCGTGAAAATGCAGCACAGCGTGGACTTTGTGCCTGTCGCAGATGGCTTTCAAGACAGAGCAGCTGCCTGGGCCGTCCGGAGTAGAATGCGCACCCCTTCCCTACCCTGCCCCAGAAGCCTTCCGCGCAACAGAAGACAGACGTGCTTCCTCCCTGCTTTCGTCCGTTGTGTGCGTGAGATTGAGCAGTGATCACTGGCTCACCCTCCCATGCTTTCACTTGCACATTAAGCTTACAGCACACGGCGACAATTTTGTCATCCTTAGACTTTATACGGATCCTCACGGCAACGCTGACGGCAGAAATGTGTCTGGAGTCGTCTTCTTCCATAGGTGGCTGGCTCTATCTTGAAAGTGATCATCTTACGCAAAGGAGGGACAGACGGACAGTTTTCTCATTGGGTAACCATAGAAATGTTTACACATTTAAAAGGAAAGAGCAGGCACAAGGACAGGGGCTACACCTGCAGCTGTTTATTCGGATGGAAGCCATGCTGCATATATCCAGTACAAATGCTCTATGTCTGCTCTTTCCTTTCAGCTCTACAAAAATTATGTCTAAGAGTGAACACCAATTCGGCCAAGAAATTATTTTGGACGCTGTGAACTAGTGCACCTTAGACGGTGGACAGTGTTAATACCTGCTCGGTATGCGTTTGTGCAGTTTCTGAACCAGCCCCACATGTGCCCACTGGGAGGCATGCAGCGGACGTCGACCCCTGTGCGTGGTGGCGATGCGCCGCACCCTTCGATCCATGACTTCCAACTGATGCAGATGTCACAGTCACCAGCTGCTGCCAACAGGTGCGTCTACTAACAAATCAAAGGCCTACGTAAAGCAGGAAACAGCAATATTACGGCACAAGAGATTAAGTGAACAAAGTACACGGACCCCTGCTTTCACCTTGATCTCGTTTTTCTTATGCGCCCCAAGTGTCACTCGAAGGGTCCTGAAACGGCTTGGGCAAATTTGTAGACCCACAGGGTACGGCTACAGTAAAACATTTGTGCCATAATTCAAGTGAATCCATCTCATATTAAGGGGGGACACCCCACTTAAATTTTTATTTTTTATTTGTGGCCACAATTTGATAAAACTTCCATCACTTATGTATTTTGACATGCTGAGTTCAAATATTCAATTGGTTTTCCCATGCAACAAGTACTTTTCAAAATATAAGCAATTCATGTTTTTTTGTAAGGACTAATTTGGAGGCAAGTTCTCTCTACAATGCTGGCTGTTAATGAAGGAGACTGGCAATTCAAAATGATGTTGAATGATCAGAGGTTGCAGTGCTACAAGAATGAATGTTCTAAACTGATTTATGCCGAAGTTACAGCATGTTACTTTTGTAAGCAGAAGGCATTAGTGAAACCCTGAAGAAATTATTACTTTTTCAAAATTTCTGTAAGGATATTTGTTCACATTTTAAGCCTACTGCACTCCCAATTTGTTCACCTTTCTGACGAAAAAAGAATTATTCCAATAAGATGAGTAGAACCAGAGATATCATCACTCCAAAACTACACTACCATCAAAAATGTCGTTTTGAGAAAATGAGAAAAAACGTTTCAGGACATGTTCATGGTGATTATGGCAAATGCTTCAATACTAAATTGATCAAGGATGATACAGGGGTCCAACCAGGCAAGAATGAAACTTTCGCTTCTTTAAGGGGCGACACTGTAATTCAAATAATGTTCATGATGTTTTCCATCAATATTCATGAAACCTTCCATTCTTGTTAAGACCGTTGTGCTGATTTCAAATATGTAATTATTTTTCCAATAGGCCATTTAGTTCTGACGATAAATGAAATTCATTGTTCATAATTTGCCGACACAATAGGGGAAAAAATGCGCTACGAAATTCGTATTGGCACATGCCTGGGTACTATAAAACATAAGGAACATAATGGTAGGAATACTATTTTGATATATCAAATATTCGTAATTTTATAGCAATTCAGTCTTTACTGTTCGAATTGTGGCTATGGTGGCTGGCTACCCTACTGTCTGATCTAAAGCAGAATTGAAATATTTTAAAGCATAAATTCCAAAATCTGACCCTACATTGTGTACAAGTGAAAAGTCGGTGTTTTGAGAAAACGAGAAAAAAGGAATACATTCACTTTTAATCAAAAGTACAGAAATAATTTTGCATTATTTTGCAGTGAAAATGGCTAAAAGCCACCAGGAATGTAGTCGCTCTGACCACGGCCACCCAAAATGCGGCAAAAACATCGTTTAGCGCCGTTCGCCGATTCCCGGTGGCTTTGCATCGCGCGCGCGGCAAGGTTGTCGTTCACACGGGTCGAGCTCCATGCCGACGCGATATCGCCGCAACACGCGCACGTGATAACGATCTTTATGGCGAGGCCAGATTACCGTTCGCTTTTGCCTACTGCGACGCTGTTGCCGCACACCTTGCACTTGACGACATCAGTCCATTCACGGAGTCCTACTGAGAGCCTGCCTCGGCGTCGACTGGCGCGGCTGCATGCCGTCGGGGCGAGTGAGCAAATCCAACACCCGCTTTGTTGCTGGCGTCGACGCAAGAACTCGAAGTTTTTTCGAGCATTCATCTCCCTCTGCAACAAATCCGCACGCTGCAACATTGCAGCGTCACGCCGAACGCAGCTGCTGTCCGTAACGATTTCACTCATTTGTGAGCTGGCTAGGCCTACTTCGGCATCGTCCGCGGTTTCGGCATCATTTGCGGTTGGCGGCGAGCCACTCTCGATGCTTTCAGAAGGAATGGAGCACTTTTGAAAGTTATAAGCTGATCGCTTCTTCTTTTTGCCGAACTTGTGCCTCGTGGCGAACTTTCCCGGTGGATCGGACATCGTTGGGCATTTGCCCACAAACCTACGAGACGCGCAGTCGCGTCGCCTGCGGAGTGGAGCAGACGATGGGAACCTTGCGCAGCCAACCACAGCACGCGTTTTTGGTCACGTGCGCTAGTCAACGAATCGCATCGCGCGTTCGGGCTTTTTTCTCCCCGGATTGCAACGTCACTGGCGTACCGATGGAGTCACTTCTGGCGGGAAATTAAAGAAGGAAGGCTCCTCTTTCCAACGAGACCAAGATGGCTGCGATCGCGCGCGTAGAAAAAGAGTTACGCGCCGCGATAAAAAGGGCTGTTTTTGCGCGGAATTCAGCTCACAGTGATGTTATAAATTGATATCGCGGACGAAATATTCTTCCCGGAGATTCGAAACTTGGTGAATTAAAGGAATATTAGCTGTAGATATCGAAAATTTCGTTCTCAAAAAATCGATTTTTTCGCGATTTTTTTCGCCGCCAAGAGCCGTGTCCCCCCTTAAAAGAGCTACGGATGATTACAAGTTACCCTCATTGTTATTCTTGCTTCTACTCCAACTCGTTCACTGAGCGATCGGGGCTAAGCTCTGCCTTTGCTAGCTCTGCATTCTGTCTTGGAGCCAGCGCACGAAGCCTCTCCAACCTCCCTACTGGCCACCTGGCCGTTGATACCCAGCAGCAAGCAAGATCCAAGCAGCATGCATTGCAAGTGTTCTGCTGCAGTGCCAAGCACATCTGGTATTTGGTCACCGGAGCCGAGCTAGGCATTCTGACGGAGTGGCGGAGGCGTAAGTAGGAATGGCCTGCAGCCACCTAGTGGTGCAGTGCGCAGCCAGCCAGACACAGAGCTAATATTGTTGTCACCAAGTGTAAAACATTTTAAGCATATTGTAACGATGTTGAGGAACGCAGGTTATAACAAAACAACAATATTTATTAAGGGCGAACCTGTGCCCACAACTAAAAGTCACTGCGGCCGTGAAGAAATCCCTGGCAGTCGCGTTCTAAAACTGACCTCGAACAGTCTTCTTTCTTCTAGCGGGATACCTCGTGCACGTGGCGCATGTGAGCCGGGTCCAACCAGCTACCAGTGCCACGAAGATCGCTGCCTGTTGTTGCTGAACACCACCACGCTATGGCGCGCCCAGCGTCCAATACGGAGGACGTGCAACTTCAATGTGACCAAATTGTCGCTGCATTATCCCCCTCCTTACCGCATCGGCAATTACCAATTACCATTGGCATGCGCAATTACCGTGACGAACAACGAAGGGAATGAGCTAGTCGCTGCCACCATACCGGCCAGAAATCCAGAAACGGCGGAGGAAGTGGCCATCGTTTTCGGCATCGCCACATGCAAAGACACAGCAATCATCTTGAGCGACTCGCAAACAACATGTAGAAACCTATGAAAAGGCCGAATTTCTGCCACAGCAGTGAAGATTCTAAAAGAAATAACAAGACGCCATGAACTACCCGAAATATACGTTGCATGGACCCCAGGCCACGAACACCTGGCAGGAAACAAAGCAGCACATGCTGTCGCCCGAGAGCGTACCAGCCGGGATTTCCTGCCGCACGATCTCCGGGAAGCGACGAGGGTGGAGGACATTCCCATCAACTACGCTGCAATATTCCAACATTACTGACTGGAAAGAAGACAATATCCTCTACCACAGCCAAAATTAAGCAAGGAAGAAGCCACCGCCCTCTGCAGACTACAAACGGATGCATATGCCCATGGAATTATCAAGCACCCGATGCACCCTACCCAATTCTCATGCCTATGCCGATATTGTGATGTACCAAACACCCTCCAACACATGGTGTTGGTGTGCCCACACCGGGAGAAAAACAGTCGAGATGATGCCTCGGAACCGCTACAAGCGACCGAAGAAACGTGAGAGGCAATGTTAAAGGCACAGAGCCTGGAAAATCAGCGAAGTGTGGTGGACCGGGCCCAGGCTGCGGCATTAGCCAACGGCTTTCTGGACTACGAGAGCCACCCACCTAGAGCGAAGAAAGGACACTTTCTCGCTGTTTCTGACAATAAACGTTCATTCCTCCTCCTCATGACCTCTCGTGGTAGGGTTTCATGCGGACGTGGAGTTGCGCTGTCTTGGGCTCTCGTGTCCAGCGGATTTCAATTCGTAAGTGACGTCTCTTATATGACGAAATATTTCGCAAGGGCCGAAGTATTGGCAGAGAAGCTTGTCAGACAGTCCACGGCCTCTCACTGGGGTCCATACCCAACACTTGTCACGTGGCTGATAATGAGCTTCGCTACGTCACTGGTTGTACCGGCTGGAGTCGATGCGTTGTTGGCGGCGTATTCGATATTTTGCCATCTGTCGTGCCTCTTCGGCTCATTGCAAGAAATCATCTAGGTCAGATGAGTTATTGTTTTCTTCATCTAACAGTAATATAGCATCCAAAGTTGTCGCTACTGCTCGGCTGAATACAAGTTGTTACTCTTGTTGTTTCTTGAAAGGCTGTATATATGCGAAGGTGACGTACGGCAAATTTTATCCCATAGCCTTTGTTCAACGTCGACATACATTGAAAGCATGTCAGCCAGTGTTCTGTTGAGGCATTCAGTTAAGGGGGGACGTGGCAATTAAAAAAAAAAAAATTATATATGGGAATAAATTGACGAAATTTGGTATGTAGGTGTGATTTGTTATGCTGATATCATAACTAAAATCAGTTTTGAGCTACAGTGGAATCTCGATGATACGAATCTCACGGGGTCACGAAAAATATTTGTATTAACCGAAATTCGTATCATCAAAACAATTAAAACTAGTTAAATTAAAGAGTCAGAGGTGAACTCACTCAGGCACGCGTACGTAAAAAGCATTTATTTCTTGAAAATAAGTCTATAATGTCCTTCTGCTTCTTTTTCTTTGTCAGGTCACTTAGCAGACCTTGTCCAAATCCATAAAAACGCGTGCACGTGTCGTCGCTGATTTCAACCGCGGCAATAACACGCCTCAGAACTTAGAGCGCGTGCAGCGTTTCAGCCGCCGGTGGTGGTCCTTCGCCGTCGCCCACGTCTAACAAAGAACGCGGCCCAAAGCACAGCAGCTACTCCGTCCGATTTCATGCGGAAAAGGAGGAAAAGCACAAAAGCAACAAAAGCGCCACCGCTTCAAACTCTTCGCGCCCAGTCGCGGCCTCCGCGCTGTCCGGCGCCGTGTCCACGCCTCCGCACTGAAAGAAAAAGGGAGAAATCGCGTGACTGTGCACTGTTCTCTTTCGCGGCCGTCAGTGGGGCTCACGCTCGCGCTCGCGTCCGTCCGTGCGCTGGAAACGTGCCAACTGTGGCCTCTCTTCCGCTCAGCGGAGCAACCTCCTCCCTTCCTTAGCAACCAGCGCGCCGGTGGGGGGCGCAGCTGCGCATAGCAACCATGACGTCGCACAGTAGCGGTAGAACGAGCGCGCGTCGGCGGTCGCAGCTGCACTTCCGCTCCTTCGCCAGACGTCTCGTTGCAGTCGAGTGGGTGTGACGCATGGCTCCGAAGCGGCTTAGTGATTGCGCGCCAAGCGGTTCGGGGAAGCGGTAGCAGACGCCGGATTCCCCCAACACCAAACGCCAGAAGAACAAGGAGCGAATGCGCGTGAGACGACTGAACATGTCACCAGATGCGAAAGCAAGGGAGGCAGAACGGAAACGCCAACAACGACTGATTAGATCTCCGGGTATCGGAAGCAGAGATTCAGAACGAAAGCGGCAGCAGCGACAGGCGATATCGCCCAACACCAAAGCCAGGGAAGCGGAGCGCAGACGGCAGCAGCGTCTGGCTTGCGCCAAGCACACTTTAGAATTTCCAAAGTGTCTTCGGTAATTTTCGTATCAATTGACGCGGGTCGAAAATTGATTCGTAACAACCGTTCTCTAGCACGTTGCAAAGTAATGAGGCTTGGCCGGGACCACAGAAAAATTCATATCATCCAGAAATTCGTATTAGCCGTGATCGTATCATCGAGATTCCACTGTATCTATTATAGTTCTTTAGTTAGAACACTTCAGATCCTCTAGTGGTCATGCCCCAAATTAAATAATTAATTACACATAACTTTGTCAAGATTTTCATACCAGCATGTTCAAGAAAGCCCATTATGTGCAATAAAGCCATTGGTTTATTTTTTAAATGCCAAAATAAGCACAAAACCTTTTTTTGAACTTTTCTGTGCATGTTGTCTTACTAATGACCTTTGCAAAACACTCATTGTAAATTTTTTTATGAGGTGCAGATGAAAATAGACAGCTTTATTGCACTCATCAATGTTTCACGATCTAAGTGCAAAAGACAGAATGATTCTGTCTTCATTCGTTGTGAAATTGCACTGGGATTACTGAAAGCAACTGCACAAAAAGTGAAAGCTGAGAAAACGGGGCTCAAAGTTTTATTTGCTGGAAACATCAAAATATTTACCGTATTTACTCGCGTAATGAACCCACCTTTTTTCCAGATAAGTTGACATAAATTTGGGGGGAGGGTTCATTACGCGGGGAAAAAAAATTTAGATATTTTTTAGGTCGAAATTTCATGTCACAATGAAGATAGGAAAATCGCAATCCCAACCTTACCTTTATAGTAAAAACACGTACGCGATGAATGTGAATTAAAAATTCATTTTTGTTTTCATGCTGCTGGCTGCTTATGGTCTGTCTCACTCGGGCTCGCTATCTGAATCCACGCTTCCACTCATATCGCTTGCGACTTCGTCGGCGTCGTCGTCTTCCCACAGCGCGTCGTCTTCACTGCCGTCGAGGCTGTTGGAGATGCCAGTCTTTTTGAAGCTGCGGACGACCATCTCGCTGGGAATCACACTCCATGCTTCTAGAATCCATCGACAGAGCATGTCGATGGTGGGCCTTCTAATCTTACCTGCGGGAGTCAGGTCGTGGTCTCCCGCGGCCATCCACTCTGTATAGAGCCGGCGCACGTTGTCCTTAAAGGGCTTATTAATGGAAACATCAAGGGGCTGCAGCACTGATGTCAAGCCACCTGGGATGATAGCGAGGTCCGTGCGTAACTCGCTCATTCGGCAGCGGACATTTTTTTCCAGATGGCCGCGGAAGCTGTCCATAACAAGCAGCGATGGCAGGAGAAGAGCCCCGGGCCGCCGTCCCCAGACTGTTTTCAGCCAGTCGGACACCAGCTCGGCCGACATCCACCCTTTCTCCTGGGCGCGAATGTGGATACCGGCAGGAAGAGTTCCCTTTGGCAGAGTCTTTCTTTTGAAGACGACGAACGGCGGCAGCTTCCTGCCGTCCGCTGTTACAGCTAACATCACGGTGCACCGCTGCTTCTCGGCGCCCGTCGTCTTAACCTGCACACTTTTCGCACCTTTCATATCGACAGTGCTGTTTCTTGGCATGTCAAAGTTTATAGGCGTCTGGTCCGCGTTCCCGATTTGCGACAGCAGGAACTTTTTGTCCTCACGGATCCGAATGACAAAGCGGTGGAAATCACGCACTTTGTCCCCACAGTCTGCCGGCAGCCGCTGGCATAGCGTAGTACGCCTTCTGAGGCACAACACGTTCCGGCGCATGAAACGAGTCGTCCAACCACTGCTCGCCTTAAATTCACTCGCGGCAATGCCGTGACTTCTTGCAGTGGCCCGCGCGTGATTCTGTATCAGCTCGTGGGATACGGCACATCCTTCGTTGCGGAGCCTCTTCACATAGCTCAGAACTTCTTCCTCGACGCGAGGAAAGTTGCCCTGCTTCGGCCCGCGAAAGGCCCGGCGATCTTTCTTCGTCGCTCTGAGTTCCTCTTGTTGATTCCTCCAGTAGCGCACACGCACAGGGTCTACACTAAAATGCCGTCCAGCCGCGCGATTGCCATGCTCCAAAGCATGCTCCACGACTTTGAGCTTAAAACCGGCCGTGTAGCTAGCGTAACGCCCCATCGTACAACGCGTAGAAAATGCTCAGCACGCACGAAATAATGCAAAGGTCGTAGCGAAGCACTTAAACAGCAACAAAATAGGACTGGCGAAATGGCGACCGACGCTGTCCAAGTGCGTTGTCTTTACTTCGTTCTGCCGCCGCCGCGCATGCATGGCGCTATAAGCAGAGGTTTGCTTTGCATTTAATAGATGGCACTCGGCAACCTGCATCATCATCATCATCATTGTAAAAAAAAAAGAATCTAGAGAAGTTTGACAAATTGGTTCGAGAAATACAAAGAAAATAGCCGAGCGTGGTGGAAACTGCCGTCACCCCATTTCAAAGAGGACGCCCCAGTAAAACCCTTTGCGCATCCACCAACGAATCATGCAAGGTCAATGAACGATCAATGAAAGCGTGCAGTCGACGCCCGCGTCACCCGCGTTCGCGTCGCCGGTGTTCAGCATCGTTGGCTTCAAATGATGTTTATTTTATCACTGCGCGATCAGACAATTTTATGATCGTCGACAGTCGACAGCGCCGGCCAATTGAGCTGAGATAACGCGAACATGCTGAACACCGACCCTGCGGGCGGGTGCGCGTTATTTACGCGACGTAAAAAAAAAAAAAAAATTCAATTTTCGACGACAAAAGTGGGGGGTGGGTTCATTACGCGAGTGGGTTCATTACGCGAGTAAATACGGTACTTTGAGCACCTAAAACCTGCCTGAAATGTAGTCCTTTGACAGTGAGGGCACATTTCCTTTACATTCTGAGATAATTTTTCGCTTCTTTACAGCAGTTTTATGTGCGTTTGTTGCCTTTTTGATACGCCGTGCATCCTTTTCAGCAGCCCGCCGCAGTGAACACGATCCTGGACTGTATCCTAGTTGCGACGTAATTGTTTGCAGTGCTCTTTCACAGCCACCATTGAAACGGCAAACTGCATCTGCCACAGCACTTCCAACACTCAGGAGTGAAGCAAACTGATTTTTTGATTGGAGTGACCAAATGACATTGTTCAGTGACTCCATGGAATTCTGCGTTTTGCCTTGCTGGCATCTTTCAAGGAGTTCTCTTGCAGATAGACGTTTATATATAGGCAGGTGTGCTGCTCGAACATGTGCAGGAAGCTGCAGCTTGTGTGCAGGGGCTGGTTGACCTGAGGCCACCGCAGAATTAAAATTGCACCAAGAGTTCACGTCAGTGGGACAGTGCTCGTGATGCGGCTCTTCATCGGTGAATGTTATATGGTGAAATGTAGCCATGATGGCCTTTTCCATAGCAGGCACATCATTTGAGTTACTTTTTATGGCTAAGTCATAATAGTTTGTGAGTTTTTTAATTAAACGCTGCGTTAGGCGGCCCTTTTCAGTCATGCTGAGGTCACTGTCCTTGCTCTTGTTTTCTCAGCAAGGTTGCGCAAAGCAGTTCCCATTCTTTTTTCACGTGATTCACACACTCTTGTTTGTGTATGGGTATGAAACCATACACCTTCTCTTCACTGAGGGCAATATTTTCACACACTCTTGTTTGTGTATGGGTATGAAACCATACACCTTCTCTTCACTGAGGGCAATATGTTCACACACTCTTGTTTGTGTATGGGTATGAAACCATACACCTTCGCTTCACTGAGGGCAATATAAGTGGCTATCCCCATCACAAAGGGCCTTTGTGTAACGGAGCTGGTGTTTCTGAAGAGACCGCTGAAACATGGTTTTTGCCGCAGCTGAATCCGCAGCTGAATATTTGATGCAACGTCTGCTCTCGCTGATGTCACATTGCCGTCGCGACCACGCGCGGGTGCGCCTTCATCATGGCTCGCGGGCGCGTCGCCTCCGCAGCCCCCGGTCGTGTTGTCATCAGCGCACGTGGTCGCGTTATCACCACCGCACCCGGTCGCGTCATCAACACAGCCCATGGTCACGTTGTCACCAGTGCACGCGGTTGCGGCGTCAGCACTGCACGCAGACACGCTTTCCCGATCACCCATGTGCGCCGGTCGCACCTCGTCGACACGGGCAGCGGCATCCGCTTCTGTGGGTAGTTTTCGCCTTCTGTTCCACGCCTTTCGTCGTTTTCCGTACGCGCGGGCCGTTCGGAACTTGGCTCCTTTGGGGCTCATCACGGAACACGCGCGTTCGGGTAGTTTGGCTGCCACGATGGTCAAGCACAATGAACGGTACGCGCAAGGCGCTGCTGCGCCAGTGCGCGCGTATGTGTTTTGCGGGCAATTCAAATGTACAACAGCCAATAGGAGCGCCCCATGTTCCCCAAGTGACTACTGCGCCCAATCACGGTGCCGCTTTTACCTCTTTTTCGCTCGCGTTTGCTGGTGTTATTTTTCAGGGGAGAAATACGGCGCTGCGGCTATCTTGAGCCCCCGATCTCTCCTCTTTACAATGGTGCCAAGATGGCGGCGCTGCGTCATCAGATAGCTGGGCTATCCACAGTGCGACGGCACCTTCCGAGGCCCGATTTTTTTCGAAATTTTTGATAATGGCACTCTAGGAAAGTGCTGTTTTCTCTATTTCTACCGCGTATTTTGTTATAATATTTCACCACGAAGTAAAAGAAGGTCCGAGGATCGCGGAAAAAATAAATAAATCGGAAAATCGGAAATTTTGACAATTTCGACCACTTCAATTACCGCGTCCCCCCTTAAACCGTTTGTCTGAAGGTGGTACGCTGTAGTTCTCCTGTGATCAGTACGTGTCATTTGCAACAAGCATTTCATTAGGTACGCAGTAAAGGCTGTTCCATGATCGATAATAACAACTGCGGGAGCGCCATGCCTGAGCACGATATTGTGGACAAAGAATTTTGCAACTTCGACAGCCGTTGCACTGTACAGAGAATCAGTTTCTGCGTAACGGGTCAGATAGTCCGTGGCCACAATTATCGACTTTTTGCCTAAAGATGATGTTGGGAAGGGTCCAAGGAGGCCCATACCGACTTGTTTTGCTTCTTTCTTCTCACATCTTTTTTCTCGCATCTTTCTTCTCTTTCTTAAAAAATTTCTTCTCGTATGGCTGTGGGTACGACAAGTAAAAACTTTGTCTCGCTGTTCTCGAAGTTTCACTTGTAAAGGACACTGCCTAGCAGACAGAACGAAGATAACCCTCTAGAGAAAATATGTGGGAGTTGAACGTCAAGTCCCTCCAGGCGCTTTGTAAGTGGAATCAGTTCCGGGTCATCTCGTTGTTGAGCGATTTGTGATGCGTGAACAATGCCAAGGAACCGGAAATCCTCTTCTTGTGACACAGTTGTCTCGACAGGTGCGCGTGACAAGCAGTCGGCATCGCCGTGTTTCCTCCCGGAACGGTATATGACAGTAATGCCATACTTTTGAAGCCTAAGGCTCTGTCTTGCTAGTCGTCCCCATGGATCCTTGAAATTCGCCAACCAGCAAAGCGAATGGTGATCACTGACTGCTCTGAATGGTCTACCGTAGAGGTTGGGTCGAAATTTGCATATTGCCCAAATTACTGCAAGACACACTTTCATGGTTGCTGAGTAGTTTGCCTCAGCTTTCGAAAGTTACAGCTGGCATAAGCTATTACGTTCTCCTGGCCATTCTTCCACTGCACTAGTATGGCACCGAGGCCGATGTTATTCGCATCGTTATGAACTTCAGTGTCGGCTGTCTCATCAAAATGGGCAAGGATTGGAGAAGCTTGCAGGCGTTTCCATAACTTGTCAAAGGCGTCTTGTTCGCTTTTCCACATGAAAGGTTCCTCTTCTCTTCTTAGTATTGTAAGGGGCTCAGCAATATTTGAAGGTTTTCCACAAATCTTCTGTAGTATGCGCATAAACCCCAAAAAACGTCACACTGACTTTTTGTCTGTGGGTGTCGGGAACGTCGCAACAATCACTGTCTTTTCGGGATCTGGCCGAACGCCTTCAGCACTGATGAAGTGTCCGAGAAACCGAAGTTCATCGCAGCCGAATTGACATTTTCCAGGATTAATTGTCAAGTCTGCTGCGTGAATAGCTAGTTGCAGGTGCTCTAGATGTTAGTCAAATGTTGCGGAAAATACGACCACATCATCCAAATACGCTAAGCACGACTGCCATTTCAGTCCTGCGAGCACAGTGTCCATCATTTGCTGGAACGTTGCAGGCGCGGAACAGAGACCGAATGGAAGCAAATACTCTGTTGACCCTGCTTACATGTGGTAACCTACCGGAAATTGAAGTTGATGGTGTTCTTGTTAAGCTGGAACCGCATGGCGCGTTTTCCGCAAGCGAAAAACGTGAGGCACGGCGAACGCCCGCGTTGCCGCTGACGCGCGAGCACCCTCACGAAAAAGGGAGCGGCGCTTTCGCGCCGCGTTTTCCGGGTTGCCAGACAACGTAACTCCCAACGACATGAATTGTCTCTGTTATTCCACATATAATATGCCCTTAAACTTACAGAACACTACAATGAAAATAATCTTGGTGTAACTAGAATGCGACATTTTTGTCCGAAGTGTACCGTATTTACACGATTGTAATCAACCCCCTTTTTTAAATTTGAAAGTCTGAAGTTGGGGGGTCGACTTGCAATCGAAACCAAAACATGGCCCCACCAAAAAAAGCAATACCAACGGGAGCTACAATGTAGTTACAATTTTATGTTTGCTCTATGGCCCTACCCGTATCTTTTCGCTATCCCGCGTGTTTGTTCGTGTTTCGGAAGGGTTTTTCAACATTTTTGAGAGTCCTACAGTGCATGCAACACTGATGAGGGGGGGGGGGGTGTCGATAGTTGATGGAAGCGCCTCTATTCCCATTTGCGGCGGCACCCTCAGAACGGCGGCGCTTGCGGGCAGTATCAGTAGTTCATGGAAGAGCAGACACTGCTCGCGGGTTTCTCTATTAAAGGCATTGGTATTCAAGTTGGTTTGACCAACTTTTTGACGCGTTCCACTTGACTGCCGATTACGTGCTACTACTTTGCTTCCCCAGTCGTCACGAGTGCTCCAGGCCTACTAATCGTTAGGCACTCGTTCACAGCAGCGTTCAAGAGGGCTGCCATCGTTTACGTCGAAGAAACAAATCACTGCGCAGCGGGCCGCAATTTCGATCTTTCTAAACGGGTGGTGCGAGAGTGGCGACTGCAGCGAAGTGAAATTTTCACCCTGTGATACAAGTGAGAAATTTCCCACGTGCCAAAGTCTGGACGCTTTCTGGAGCTGTAGGCTAAGCTTGCACGAGGGTTGCAATGTGGGCTTGTTGGTAATGCATCTTCAAAGGGAGTATGGTAGCGCGATTCATAGACGGGACATAGCGCTGTGTGTGTCCCTTTGTGTCTTCTTTTGTCCCGTCTTTGAATCGCGCTACCATACTCCCCTTGACTAAGCTTGCAGCTTACGTCGCTGAAATGCGTGATCGGTCCCTGTCATTGAAGTGCGACGTGGTCATGAAACAAGCCCAGACCTTCGCATTAATTTTAAGGTTCTGCTTTGCCGCAAGAACAACGAGTGGCTGGCAGCAGAAGACTGCAAAATTACGCCAACCGGACCTGTCAAAAGAGCCTCCCTGACGGCTGCGTGTGGATGGGTGCATTTGGCGTGGGCTGCTGTTCTGCAAGATGTCCTGGTGCGGTCGTTTGCCAAATTTGAAATTTCGCTGGACCATGACGCGCTGTGAGATCACAGCAACGATGATGATGGCAACACTAGTAAAGGCGAGTAGTCCAGTGACCATGTCAGCTACTAATAAATTCTCGTTATCGAATGTGCCCTCGGGTATGCTCCTTTTTTTTTTTTTTTTACTGTCACGCGATATGGGGGGGTCGACTTACATTCGAGTCGATCTACAATCGTGTAAATACGGTACTTATCAAGCTTAATTTCAAGCAGCAACATTGTGTGCGAAACTGCGACTGTACCTTCCGCATGCTGAGAGGCCGCTGCTTGTTTACAACTTCCCATTGAAAATAGTGTCGGCCGCATTCTACCGAGCAGAAGAGGCGATTGCTACTATTAAGGGGGGATGCAGGTTTTGCATTGTGAAAAATTGCCAAAAAATCGATTTTTTTTAATGTCGCATTTGCAGTTTCTATAACCCTTTTTCTATCTGATACCTAAATATCGTCACTGTAAACCACTTAGAAGTGCTCTAAAAAAATTCTTTTGACAGCCAAGGTTACGACCAATCTCGCGGAAATCAAGAATATCTTCGGAACGGCGCGATCGAGCGCCGCCATCTTGGTCTCGATGGAAAGCGCATTTCTCCATCTTCAAATTTCCATTTCAGCGACCTCCTCCATACAGAAACAGGCGAACAAAAAGCAAATGATTAAAGCTCGTGCCGGAGTCTGCGATTGGCCGCACCCGCCACATGACCCCAGTGCGGTTTGTGATTGGTCCGGCGCTAGCGTCGTCTGCTCGGCTTTTTGCACCTCGCGAGTTTGGACGTCTCCACTCGCCGTAATCGCAATGTGTCAAAGCTGGCACTACACGGACATCGCAGTAGCGTGACCGATCCCTACGCTTGTGGACGTTTCAGACTCGTGGCTAAGCATTCCAAGCATCGGTGATGCGAACTTCGCGACCAAAATTCACGCGCATAATCCTTGGACATGCGGCTAAGCCTTTCAGGACTCGGTTTTTCGGAATTTGTGACACCGCACATGGCGCACGCAATCTTCGGACACGCGGCTAAACATTTTGCGCCTAGGGAGGCTCCGACTCGGCGATCATGCACATCACGCGTGGACTTTTCGGACCCTCACCTAGGCATATTGTACATCGGCGCCTCCAGCTGGGCAAATAAGCGCATCGACTGTCGACTCCTCGAGCCCACGGCTAGGAATTTCACGGGTCGACACGTCGGACTGTGCAAATAAGCGCATCGAGGGTCGACTCCTCGAGCCCGCGACTATGCATTTAGCGCATCAGCACCTCGGACTGCACGAATAAGCGCATTGAGGGTCGACTCCTCGAGCCCACAACTAGGCATTTCACGTGTCGGCACCTCGGACTGCGCAAGTGTGATAGGAGGATGTCGGCCCAGGCCTCAAGCACACAGGGATGGCACAATGAACACAGAGAGGCTTTAAGGGGGGAGGCTACACTTGAAATACAACTTTTTTTATTTGTGGACAGATCTGAACGAAATTTTCACACATTGTGTATTTTAATATGCAGATTCTAAATATATAATTAATTTTGCCACAGGATAAGTAGTTTCTGATATACTCTAAAAGCATTGTATAAGCTGAGTCCTTTGTTTGGAGGAAAATTAGCATCTAAACAAAAAAACCCTAACACAGTAATTTGAGTATAAAGTCTATCTAGGGTGTTCAGGGAGTGCCATAAGGTATTATTCAATGTTCTAGGCTAATCTGAGCAAGAGTTAGAGCTCATCAAAGTTGTGAGAAAAAACTGCCATCTTGACATGTCAAGCATGTGACCCATTTCAAAAACTTTTTGAGAAGAGTGCTGCTTTGAAAAGGTGCATATTGCTTACTGCATACATTTATCTTTCTGACAAAAAAAAATTGTGTTGATAGCTGAAATAGGACAGAAGCTATTTTACCTCCAAAATTGGAAGTCTGTCGGAATTGTTGTTTTGAGAAATCAAGGAAAAACATTCTGCAACATCTTTATTGAGAACATACCAATAAAATCTCAAGGAAATTTACCAGGGGCATAATCTGGATACATCCTATCTTTTTACCGCTTTTTGGCCAGCTTCCTTGCGCTCAAAACAGGCTTCTTGCTTCTTGCTGGAGTTAGCACTTCGATATGCTTCGACGGTCTGGCGCTCCGGACGTTTTCCGGCGCTTGCTGCGCGCTCGCTACTTTCTTCAGTCGTGAAGGAAACAGTGCCCGCACGATCTGTGCCAACATGTGTGGCGTGGGCGGACGAAGTGTTGACGCTAGACGCGCCAGTTTGCACCTCGGAACTCGATCCGGTAGAATGTCCAGGCAGACCAGCAACCGGCAACTCCGCGAGTATGACAGGCCTAGCCGCCTTCCGTCGCGCATTGCACAGCCGCTTTACGCGTAGTAGCCTTGAGACGGCAATCTTTTTCAGCCACCCGGGCAGCGAAATGAGCATCTTATCAAACGCCGCGAAGCAAGCGGCTGAACAAACGTAGACAGCGGCGCGATGAAACCAGAGATAAACGTAGCGAGACGCGAGAGCGGTCAAGCGCGCGCCGACGAGCACCGGACCAATAGGAGCGAGGCGCGCGGGGGTGTGCGCGCTTTGGCCTATCGGCGGCATGGACGCATCCTTCAGAAATGACGCGACAGTGTCGGTTTCCTTTCACCGACGCCATTTTGAACTGGTGCAAAATGCGCACAAAGAAAACAACTTCAAAACAAGTGCAAGATGGCGGCCATCGGCCACCGCGTTCGCAAATGGTGACGGCGCGAAGTTTGAACATTTTTGACCAAATTTTGCTGATTTCGCGTTCACCCTGGCCCCTTTAAGCGCGATTTTTTATTATTTTCCGATTAAATTTAGCTTCTAGATTTCGCGGAGGGATTCTTGAATGTATAAACCTAGCGAAAATGCACTTTTCCGAAAATCGACTTTTTTGTGATTTTTTGCCGTTTCAAGACCCGCGTCCCCCCTTAAGGCAAGCGCTTCTGGGTGCGTGTCTTCGGAGCTTTGTGAAGCCTCGTCCTGAGAATGCCACAAAACACCCTATCGTCCCCTTTTTTTGGTTGCCGACAGCGGCGAGTTGAAAAAGTTCACCCGTTTCTAAGGTGCTGCTGAAAGAAAACGGTGACCTTTCTAGCATGGGCAGTGACGACGTATGCTTCCTGTCGACTTCGGTCAACGACCAGTCTTCAAGCAATACCACAGCCCATTGGAAAAGCCCCCTATACGCCGCCGCTTGGCTAATTTGTATGTGTGGCAAAGGCGACCCCGCGTGCGCCGTACACAGACTTATCTTCGCTTCCCAAATGCTTCCCTTCTCAGCCTTTTTACTGTGAGGCGCCTGCAAGCGGCGATTTTTTATTATTTTCCGATTAAATTTAGCTTTTAGATTTCGCGGAGGGATTCTTGAATGTATAAACCTAGCGATAATGCACTTTTCGAAAATCGACTTTTTTGTGATTTTTTGCCGTTTCAAGACCCGCGTCCCCCCTTAATGAAACGGGGACGGGACTAGGATAACGTACACGATAACACACACACAGTTCCTTTCATAAATGTCTGTCGCGTAAGTATCGTCACGCTCAGCGTCAATGTAGGAAGGCGTCCGATAGCGCGTCGGTATCACACACTCACGGCACAAAGAGGCGCAGAGATGAATCTCGAGCGGCGAGTGGCGCAGGTGCTGGAGGCCGGGGCGGGTGCCCGGCACACGACGAGCCACTCGCGTGACAGCAGGGTCGGGACGTCGGCCCACCACAGGGTAGACCGTTCGGAAGGCTTAGCTGCACCGGAACATGCCGGTGTCGGATGCTCGCCCAGCAGTGGGGCAGGCCGGTTGAAGACCAAGGACAGCCCGGCCTGTTCTGCCAGCACACCCAGGAACACTGGCCTTGGGTAGATGACTGCTCGGCTCGTTCGGAAGGCCAGCCCAGGCAGCTCAGGCAGATCGCATGGCTGCCGTCTCCGCCCAGACACTGGCTTTTTCTTTCTCTTCGTCCGTCGCCGCCGTACAGCAATCACGCGCATTCGGCCGCGACATTCAAACAGTCCAAACTCCTATCACAGCAAGTAAGCGCATCGAGGGTCGATTCCTCGTGCCCGCGACTAGGCAGTTAGTGCGTTGGCACCTCGAACTGCGCGACTAAGCACGTCGTGCGTCGGCTCCCTGTAACTGTGGCTAGGCATTTCGCACATCTGCACTTCGGACCCGCAACCAAGCGTATTGCGCGTTCCCTCTATTATCATGTCACGATAGCTCGTAACAATATCTATCACACCACCCCTTCATAAAGAGAACCTCATCATGAGCTCTGTTTACTAGGCCCCTTGGCCTGGCACAGACACCTGGCTGCAGAAGTGATCGAGGCATCATAAAAAAGTTAAATTCTGGAAAGCACCTAGTAGCTGCATATCCATCAGTCTCTCTGATCCTAAGTTCTACCACCATTGTCGTGTAAAGATGACTTGGGAGGCTGCTGACACTCGGAGCCTTCATTCAGTAACATTGTCAATTCTACCAAAAAAAAAAACCTCACTGATTGTACTGGAGGTTGCTATCAATCGGGCAGCCTGCGTGTACAGGGTGCCTGAATGTACACTGGAACTATATTCATGCCCACACAGAGTTCTGCACGTCACTTGGTTTGAAACCTAGGCACCATGCTCTTTGTAGAGCAGCAGCAGCAAAGAATGCCCTGAAGGGGGGGGGGGGGGGTAAAGCACACCAGACCAGAGGCCACATATACAAGAAGCCCCACATCACAAAACACCCCAAAGACATGAAATTTGGTGCCTTTTAGAGAACCGAAGTAAAGGTGAAACTTTGAGAGCCGGTTTCTCAAAATGGTTTTTCTGCCTTTCTGCTCAGTTTCTGGAGCCGATTCCTTTATTACCGTTTAACATATTGCTACGGGGTAGTATTCCCAATGACGAAGAGCCGAGAAGGAAGAAGACGAAGACGACGTTTGGAAGCTAGCGCGGGCTGTTGCCTCTTGGTCAACTGTGGCGTATTGCCTTGTAAATATACTTGTAAATAGCGTTTCGTCGGTGTCTTCCTACGTAACATATTTGGTGGAGGTGGACGTTCCCTGTACCTCGTCACGGAGCTTCGCAGTGGACGGTACGTCGAGCCTACCTTCATGGCTCCCGGCGACGCCAACCCGACTCCACCGGCTCCGACACCTGCTGCCACTTCGACGACCTACATCACCCTCTCCGCTCCCCGTGATCCTGGCGTATTCTCGGCAAAAGATGGCGAAGACGTTGAGGACTGGATCAGCCTTTACGAACACGTCAGCCGCAATAACCGGTGGGACCCCACTATCATGCTCGCCAACGTCGTCTTTTACCTCGGTGGCACACCTCGAGTTTGGTATCGGACGCACGAAGATGAGCTGACCAGTTGGGATTCGCTTAAGCAAAAGCTTCGAGACTTGTTTGGCAACCCCTACGGTCACCAACTTGCCGCGCAGAAGGCGCTTTCCGGTCGTGTGCAGACGTCAACGGAGCCCTACGTCACGTACATTCAGGACGTCTTGGCTCTATGCCGCAAAGTTGACGCACACATGACTGAGTCCGACAAGGTCTCCCACATCCTCAAAGGCATTGCCGATGACGCCTTCAACTTGCTCGTATTTAACAACGTCGCGACGGTGGATGCAGTTATAAAAGAGTGCCGCCGCCTGGAATTCGCTAAAAGCCGACGTATCGACCAACAGTTTGCCCGTCTGCCCAACACCCCAGCGACATCTTCCTGTGCCGACGCTCCTCGTCCCAACAACACTGGCGATGTTACCAGGATTGTCCGGCGTGAGATCGAGGCCGCCTATCCGGCTGCGTTCGACTCCAGCCCCTCCAATGCACCTGCAGTCACTGTTTCCCTGATCCAGGCAGTTGTCCGCCAGGAGTTCGCCAACATGGGTATTCACTCCATCTGCTCGGCCCATCGCCCTGACCCCTACCCGGCATCTTCGATTCCACCCCGTCCCGCACCTTCTTACCCACCACGTTTCCGCAACCCCTCTGAATGGCGCACTGCAGACGACAAGCCAATTTGTTTTCACTGCCATCGGATTGGGCACATTTCTCGCCACTGCCGCAGTCGCTGGAGTTCCCTGAACCAGTCTACATATACTGCCTACTCTCGCCCCCCAGGTGGCCTTTCTCGTCCCTATGCTGCCCGCTCAGATAATGCCGCCACCGATTCTCCTGCGCCGAACCGCCCCTATTCTCGTTCGCCTTCGCCCCAACGACGACAATCTCGCTCTCCCCAGCCCCGTCGTTCCTATTCGCCGACTCCCTTCGGACGCCGCTCCCAGCCGGAAAACTAGACGATGCAGCGCCTCGAGGTGACGCTGCATTGCTCCCTACGCCGCCAAATCCTCTCCTGACGTTGCCCACTCATCTGAACCTTCTTGACGTACAAGTCGACGGTGTTCCTGTATCAGCTCTCATAGACACTGGGGCGCATTTGTCGGTAATGAGCGCGGATCTTCGTAACCGGCTGAGGAAAATAATCACGCCCGCCACGACGCCTCTTGTCCGTGTCGCCGATGGCGGAACAGCCCCCGTAATTGGTATGTGTGCCGCCCGCGTCTCCTTCGCCGATCGCTCCACTACCGTGCTATTCACAGTCATCGCTCACTGTCCCCACGACATCATCCTCGGCCTCGACTTCCTCTCCGCACATTCTGCTCTCATCGATTGCTCCGCCAGTACTCTCCGCCTCGACCTGCCTGTTCTGGATCCCGCTGAACAACACCTTCCTCGCCTCAGTTCCGTCGACTTCGTTCGCTTGCCACCTTCGGCACTGACTTACGTTGACTTCGTGTCATCCCCTCCAGTGCCCGACGGTCACTACATCGCGGCTCCTATGCAAGACGTCCTCCTTACACACGGGATCACACTACCTCATACTATTTTATCTATTACGGCCAATTGCGTCTGCCTGCCAGTGGTCAATTTTGCCTTGACGACACAAGTGCTGCCACGCGGGATGTCTCTGGCCCATCTTTGCTCATTCGAGGATCACTCTGTAGCATCGCTTTCAGTAGACGACAATTCAACCGATCCTCCTATACCATCGCAGTCGGCACCTTGTACCATCGCCAACTTCCAGAATATGATTGCACCCGACATGCCGTCCGAGCACGCTCGTGCGCTCTACCGCGTTCTGATTTCCTACCAAGATATTTTTGACTTTAACGATCGTCCTTTGGCCCAAACAACAGCTGTTAAACATCGCATTAATACCGGAGATGCCCCTCCTATTCATCGCCGCCCGTATCGAGTATCACCGGCTGAGTGTCAAGTGATTCACACCGAAGTTCGCAAAATGCTTGCCAAGAACATTATTGAACCATCCTGTAGTCCATGGGCGTCACCGGTTGTGCTGGTAAAAAAGAAGGATGGCTCATGGCGCTTTTGCATGGATTATCGGCACCTTAACAGGGTTACCAAAAAGGATGTGTATCCCCTACCTCGGATTGATGACGCCCTTGACTGCCTCCACAGTGCTCGCTATTTCTCCTCTATTGACCTTCGCTCCGGCTATTGGCAGATTGCCGTGGACGATCTCGACCGCGAGAAGACTGCCTTTGTAACACCCGACGGTCTTTATCAATTCAAGGTGATGCCGTTCGGCCTATGTAACGCTCCTGCCACTTTTGAACGCATGATGGACTCCCTTCTTCACGGTTTCAAATGGTCCACGTGCCTGTGCTACTTGGACGACGTTATAGTATTCTCCCCAACATTCGCTACGCACCTCGAGCGCCTCTTAGCAGTCCTGGACGTTTTTCGGCGAGCCGGTCTGCAACTCAACGCATCGAAGTGCCAATTCGGCCGTCGCCAGATTACCGTCCTTGGACATCTCGTTGACGCGAACGGAGTGGAACCGGACCCAGGCAAGATCCATGCTGTTACGCACTTCCCTGTTCCGAAGTGTGTCAAGGATGTGCGCAGCTTCATCGGCCTTTGCTCGTACTTCCGCCGTTTCGTCAAAAATTTCGCGGCCATAGCACGACCACTAACCGAGCTTTTGAAAAAAGACGCCCCTTTCCAGTGGGGCGATAACGAGGCCTCTGCATTCTCGCTTCTCATCGATCTTCTCACAACGCCTCCAGTTCTGGCCCATTTCGATCCTTCTGCGCCTACCGAAGTCCGTACTGATGCCAGCGGTCACGGAATTGGCGCAGTACTGGCACAACGCCAGCGTGGCCACGACCGTGTCATCGCTTACGCCAGCAGGCTCCTCTCGCCCGCGGAGCGCAACTATTCCATCACTGAGCGTGAGTGTCTGGCCCTAGTTTGGGCGGTTGCGAAGTTCCGCCCCTACTTATATGGCCGACCCTTCTCCGTCATCACAGACCATCACGCGCTTTGTTGGTTATGCTCATTGAAAGACCCTTCAGGAAGACTTGGTCGCTGGGCCTTACGCCTCCAAGAATATTCGTTCTTTGTCACCTACAAATCTGGCCGACTACACAAGGACGCTGACTGCCTTTCTCGCTACCCGGTAGACGAGCCTGACGACGCCGACAGTAGTACCACCGACGGCATTTGCTCTGTGTCTGCCTTCGCTAACATCGCCGATGAGCAGTACCGAGACCTATCGCTGCGAGTACTCATCGAGCGTCTGCGCTCTACACCTACCGACGCATCCGTTCGCCGATATGTCCTCCAGGGCGGCATTCTGTACCGAAGGAGCTTCCTCCCTGATGGCCCTGATCTTCTTCTTGTCGTGCCGAAACATCTACGACAGACTGTGCTCTTTCAGATGCATGACGCACCCACTGCAGGACATCTTGGCGTAACCCGCACGTACGACCGCGTCCGCCGCCTCTTCTATTGGCCTGGTCTTGCTCGCTCCGTCCGACGCTATGTTGCTGCCTGTGATCCCTGCCAGCGTCGGAAAATGCCTCAGGTGCTACCTTCAGGTCATCTCCAGCCGATCTCCGTCCCTGTGGAACCGTTTTTTCGTGTTGGATTAGACCTCCTCGGTCCCTTTCCCACGTCATCCTCTGAGAACAAATGGGTAGCCGTCGCAATGATTACGCCACCCGATACGCTATCACGCGGGCTCTACCTACCAGTTGCGCCACTGACGTCGCGGACTTTCTCTTGCGTGATATTATCTTAGTGCATGGTGCCCCGCGACAGCTGCTTACTGACCGTGGTCGTAACTTCCTCTCGAAAGTTATCGCCGACATTGTGCGTTCCTGCTCTATTCAACACAAGCTGACTACCTCATACCATCCTCAAACCAATGGCCTGACAGAGCGCTTAAACCGTACTCTTACCGACATGCTGTCCAAGTACGTTTCGAAGGACCACCACGACTGTGACGTTGCCCTTCCTTACGTCACCTTCGCTTACAATTCTTCCCGGCACGACACCGCCGGATTTTCTCCATTTTATCTACTCTACGGTCGCGAACCGACCTTGCCCCTTGACACGGTACTTCCTCCTGCTGCGACCTCAACAACCGAGTATGCGCGCGACGCCATCGCCCTCGCCGATCATGCCCGCCAGCTTGCCCGTGCTCGACTGACGGACTCGCAAACCACGCAGCAGCGTCAGTACAACGCCCGCCACCGTGACGTACAGTTTTCGCCTGGTGCACTCGTGCTCCTGTGGTCGCCCTGTCGTCACGTTGGACTTTCCGAAAAGCTCCTTTCGCGATACACAGGGCCCTACCGCGTGCTGCGCCAGGTGACGCCTGTGACTTATGAAATTGCTCCTGTGAGCTCAACCTCGTCATCTACTCTGGCGTCTAGTGATGTCGTGCACGTCAGTAGGCTCAAGACCTACTACACTGCTTCAGAGTCCAGCCTTTAGTCGCTCCGGGACGGCGCTTTTGCCGCCGGGGGTAGTGCTACGGGGTAGTATTCCCAATGACGAAGAGCCGAGAAGGAAGAAGACGAAGACGACGTTTGGAAGCTAGCGCGGGCTGTTGCCTCTTGGTCAACTGCGGCGTATTGCCTTGTAAATATACTTGTAAATAGCGTTTCGTCGGTGTCTTCCTACGTAACAATATTTTGACTCCGTTTTTTTTGTCACGTTGCTTGGGCTGCAATGCAGGTCGTGACATTCTCGCTTTCTTATCTTGGCCCTTTGTAAGTTTACGATATGGCTGTCCGTCTACCCCGAAAGTGTGCTTGATGTGAAGGTAACATGAAAAATAGCACACCAAAAAACTCGTGTTGCGAAAAAGAAAGGCAAGAATGTCACGACCTTCAGCACGCATTTAGCTATGAAGTCAGTACTTAACAAGCCTTCTATCACGTTTTTTTATAAAATGCACAGCCTCTACAGAAAGTAACAGGGAGAAAAATTCTGCTCAATAAAATAGAATAAAATGTTCTCAGTATATCGCTCTGAAACTTTTATGGAAACATTAGGGAGACATTTTAAACATTTGTGCCAATTTTCATCAAAATCCATGAAGAAATAAGGAAGATTTTCAAAGCCACGTCTCCCCTTAAGGGGGATGCTGTGGGCATCTGCTATACCATCTATGCTGAGGGTGTCTGCTATAGCTTGGCAAGCCGTGTGATGTTGTTCTTGTAATTGCGGTCCCGTATGTCCCACAGGACGCGACGCTTCTCCACTTCAGTTATTAGGGCCTCGTTGAAGGTTGCTTTGTCCATTTTAGGTGAACACGATGCGCGAACGAAATCCCGGTAGCACGGGCCTTCAGTTCTGCAGAGAAAAAAAAAATATCCGCTGAAGATGTTCCGTCGAGATACGCAGAGAGCAGGGCCATCTGGTGGCAAAACCAGAAACCAAAATGCCACATGACTTACCTGAAGTCTGATTGGTGGACGCGCCGCGTGCCACGTTTCTTTTTTCTACTCCGAGCAGCAGCATGCGGCGGCACAATTTCGTGACGGATCATGCCGGGCACGCATCAAAATGACGTGCGCGTCCCACCATCTGCGCTTCAATTGCGGCTGATATTGCGCCATACGGTTCCACCTTTAGATCTCTCGTTGATACAAGAGCGCAGCTTTCAATTGTCAGCGCTGCTCTTCGCTGAAGGCTGAAAAAGTTTCTGACACCTGCCGTACCGTGCACTGTGTGAGTCGCCGATGGCAGTACTTCACCTGTCCTTGGAATGTGCACAGCACGTGTGACCAATTATACCATTGCTCTGTTTATCGTCCTTGAACACTGTCCGCACGACTTAATTCTCGGCCTCGACTTCCTTGCGAAACACTCTGCCCAAATTGACTGCTCCGCAGGTGTTGCACAGTTGGATCTGCCGCTTCCTGCCGACACAACAACTTGTGCTTCACAGCGCCTATGTTCTGCTGAGTTTTCACGGCTGTCTCCACAGACGGCTACAGATGTTGTCCTGACGCCCTGTCCTCCTGTACCTGATGGCGAGTGCGTCGTGTCGCTGCTTGCGGACGCGTTTTTGTCACGCAATATTGCCGTACTGAGTACCTTAATCCGGATCCGCAAAAACTGCGCTCGCGTGCCCATTCTCAATTTTGGATTTTCTTCGCATGTGCTGCCACACGGTAATTTGAGATTTCTTCTTTGACCTCTGAATAGTTCCTCAGTACCAACGGACCTTTGTCACCCACTTCTCCGTACTCGACGCCTGTGGACAATGTTTCTAAGATGATCACCCCTAACCTTCCTTCCGAGCAAACAACAGCTCTTCGTGACCTCCTGTCATCTTATCGGGACATCTTTGATTTGGACGACCGTCCACTTGGCCAGACATCTGTTGTCACGCATCGCATCAACACCGGTGATGCCAGGCCCATTCATAGGTGGCCATATCGTGTCTCCGCAACAGAAAGGGCCATCATACAGAAAGAGGTAGACAGGATGACGGACAAGGACATCATTGAACCTTCCAGTAGCCCGTGGGCATCACCGGTTGTCTTAGTAAAGAAAAAAGACAACTTGTGGCGCTTCTGCGTTGACTGCCGTCACCTCAACAGGATAACGAAGGATGTTTATCCCCTGCCTCGTATTGATGATGCTCTTGACTGCCTTCACGGATCCCAGTACTTTTCATCAATTGACCTCTGCTCCGGCTACTGACAGATTAGTGTCAATGAGATGGACTGTGAGAAACTGCCTTCGTCACACTGGACGGTCTGTACCAATTTAAAGTAATGTCCTTTGAATTATGCAATGCGCCAGCTACATTCGAGCGCATGATGGACTCTCTTTTGCTCGGCTTGAAGTGATCTACATGCCTCTGTTACCTCGACGATGTGATTGTGTTTTTGCCGAACTTTGAGAGCCTCACAACCATACTCTCCGTGTTCCGCAGGGCTGGCCTGATGTTATTAGGGCTATGATGTTAATGTTGCTTTCACTGCTCCCAATAAGCTAGGTAACATATGCGCTGCCGTACAGAGGAAAAAGGAACAGGTAAAAGGCAAAAAAAGAACAGATATTTGTCTAGTGAAGCACAATAAGAACAACAGTTTTACTGACTGTCGTATGGGTGTGGTTTATAAAATTCCCTTCAGCTGTGGCCAGTTCTACGTAGGGCAAACGGGACGGTGTATCAATCAGAGGCTAATGGAACATAAAATGTCCTTAACCGGTGGATCGCCTTCTAATCTTTCTCTAAATTGCCAAGATTGTAACTGCTTGCCAGAGTTAGATGAATGCGTGATATTGTGCAGACATAAGAATGAAAATACACGTCTTATGGCAGAGGCATGGATATCTATAATGGTGGAAGTGCATGCGTGAGTCAACCTTCAATTACATTACATAAGCAAGAGATTAAGTGCCTTAACAGTTACCTCTCACATACACCCGCACATGTACCCGACTGACACGTGGTGATACCATTCCTGAGCTTCCGCAGATTAGTTTTGTGCATTTTTTCTTTTTTCGCCTTGGTGCTCCCTTCAGTTGATAGCCAGCGTTCGTGTTGTCCATTTCTGTACTCTTGTGTCCTGTCTGCATGCCTCACCTCTTTTTTGCATAATGTATCAGCCAAGGTGGCGAACCATTATGCAGGAATCGCAAGAAATGTTACTGTTTTTCAAGCCACAATATCTCCGGAACAACGCAACTGAGAACTGTCTTCTTGATCTTAAGCACATTTCATAGTCTTCCATTGTACCACTTCAGCTATCTCTTCTAGAAACAAATGGATAAAAAGGAAATGATTGAAGCTGTTCCAGGAGTTAGTGGAGCCCACCACATAACTCTGGTGCGCTTAGATATTAGCCCCTTGCGAGCTCTTGACATTTCGACCACTGTGATCTTGACGAGTGTCGAAACAGGCACGATGCGGACCTCGCAAAAACACAGCCGATCCTTCGATTACTCAGTGTCTCAGACCTGCGGCTAAGCATTCAGAGCATCTGTGATGCATTGCTTCGGACATCGCGACAGAGCACATTGCACGTGCAATCCTTGGGACCTGCAACCGTGCACATTGCACCCGTACTCTTGAACCCATGGCCAAGTACATGTGAGAGCACAATGGGACAGAATGCCACTCACGACTACTTTATTTTTACGGAAAATACGTACGAATATACCCTCGGTATGCGCCTGTGCAACAAGCACACTCGAGCATCAGTTGCGATAAGATAAGGACCTTTCAACAAACTCTTTCTCTGACTTGTACACTGACAAGGACGTTTAACTAACACAGAAGCCACCTTTCTTAATGATATAAAATGCTTCGATTATTTCCCTAGCTTTCGTATTTTTGCTTCTCCTCGTAATCTACCCGTCAGAAAAGTTTCCTCACAAGAATGCGAGGGGCAGTTTCTAATATGCTTTGGTATATTAGGGCCCTCTTTATTTTGCTCAACATTTCGTTCGTGTTTCCTGATCCGCTCATTCACACAGCCTGTCTGTCCTATATGCGGACAACCACAGGCGAGGGAATTTCATAGACTACCCCTATAGCACATTTCATCAGCTGTCTGCAGCCTCTTTCTTTTTCATTCTCCTTTCCCTTATCTATCCATGAGCAAAGGCCTCCAAGTTTCCTAGGAGGTGTAAAAACAAGTGGAATCTTGTAAATCTTGTCCTCTCATGTGTGCTATGTGTTGTTTTTTGGCACCTTAAAAATAGGTATAATGAACCAGTACCAACTTGCCCTGCAAGAAGTTCTCTTAATAATGGTACAACTTTAAAAACCATTTTCTCAAAACTATTCTTCTTGAAAAGCATATATAGCATCGGCGAACAAGGACAAAAGGGAGACGACACCACTATGTGCTAACTTCAACAACTTGATTTTCAGGAAGCACCCTCGTATTTAACGCATGCCCAGTGGCACCACCTACAAGGAAACGCATACAGGTTCCTCAAAAGAAAAGCCTCGCACTTTTTCTTCAGAATTTTTCTTCATCTGCGAGGCTTTTCTTTCAAGGAACTGTTCCTTTGCAGTAATTGCTACGATTGGGTGGATGTCTCTCTTTTCCTTTATTAAGTAGTAAGCATTTGTTTATTATTTTCTTGATACCCTCATTAATTCACGTTCAATTAATTTGGACACCTTTTTAGTCTCGTGAAATCCAAATTAATAAAGTTTTACTGTACTTGCTTGGACTCCAGCTGTGGCGGTTGCATTTCGATGGGGTTGAAATGCAAAAGCGTTTGCTTATATTTAGGTGCACATCAATCCCACTATGCTATGCCTCATAATTAGATTCTGGTCCTGGCACATAAAACTCCACATGTTATTTATTTATATTATTTGTATTTAGTGATCCCCTGAACACACCTGTGATGAAGAAACTTGGCAGGGAAAACGGACCACAGACCCCTACTCCATTCAAGAATGCACTCGCAGAGCTGGAGAAAAAAGGCGGACCCATCGCCCAGCTGGTGAGTTTTTGTGGTTTTCGCTTTGGTTTATTTACTTTGAGTGTTTGGTTTATGTACTTTGAGGGTTTGAGAGGGAGAGCAATTCTGCGCATTCTTTTGACCTGCAAATATGACTGCATGTGATCTGTTCGCATGTGTATGCTGTGCACCATTCAGTGTAATTTACCCTATGGGCGGTCTATACAATCCTATACAGTCAATTTCCATTAATTCGATTAATTTGCTCTTTTGGTTAATTTGATCCTGACCAAAAGTCCTGTCCACTGCTTATGCATTCATTTGGGCCCAAACTTTCATTATTTTGATCCTAATACTGTATTGGACTTCGCCTGACAAATTGAGGTTCGCCAGTCAGCACGCATGTACGTACATGCGTGCTGAATGGTGAACCTCGATGGTGACTGGTGAACCCCATGGTGACCGCAATAGCGGCCCCTTCAGTGGCAGAGTTTGTCTCAGCAGAACTTAAGGGACAGTGAATGCATTGAACATACGTCGAAAATGTTCCACTGAAAACGCCCATTTTCTACCTGCCCTATGAAGATTTTCAAGCAACACCAGTTCGCAATGTATGATTATAGTATTTACTAGAAGTAAGTGAATACAGAATAGTAAATTCTGAAGCAAATATTGATTCAAATCAAGAAAAAAGGCCGAATATCGAATGAATATCAGAAAATGTTTCATTAAATTTAATGCTTACAAATTTTGGGCATGAAAATATGGTGCTGCGCATGCTCGGGAGTTTCCTAGTATTGCATGACCGGAGTGTAGCAAGGTATTTATAACGTAGATACTTAGAAATCAAGATATTGACACGTGTACTTGTTTACTTTCTCTGTTGACCGCTTTTCACCAGCTAACAAATGTGAAACGTTTTTGCTCAGCGTAGGAAGCACCTGCATGTATGGAGTTTCTCGAATGTTATTGATAGGTTTATCTGTTGTCTGCTGTCACCGCACCTTGTGTAATCTAATTTGATGCAGGACGTGAATTGTGTACTAATTTCTGGAAGACACCTGGGCACCAGCGATTACTCTGGAAAGTTCGATGACTCATGTATAAAATCTGACGCCCTTGACCCGCAGATGAGATTTTGGCGATTGCCACTATGTTCGCCGCTGTCGTTGTGCTTTGAGTGTAGCCTCTTCTTGTGGGCCCAATTAAAAATTAGTTTCCTCATTCATAGTTTTGCTGCTGTGTTCTTCGCTGTCACTACTACGTCACATTTATTGGAGTTGCTAGTACGTTCATCTACCAGATGCCTCCTCAGAGCTGCAATCCAAGCCTGAAACCCGAAGATAACACCAATGTCGAGGACCAGCAAGCTAGCCGTAGGCAGCAAGGACTGTTTCCGGAATACGGACCGCTTCCCGAGAAGACTACAGAGATCAAGGCCAAGTCAACAACCCCGATGGCCCCAGCGTCCCCCATCTTGCTATAACAACCTCGGGAGCCTTTGACCTTCTGTGGATCATCGGCTGAAGACCCTGGAACGTGGCTGAAGACATACAAGGGGACCGCGACGATCATCAACTGGAGCAGCGACGACAAGCTGCGCCATGTCAATTTTTCATTGGGTGGCGCCACTTGGACCTGGTTTGAGAACTGAGAGACCAGCCTTGTGACGTGGGACCTTTTTCTTGAGAACTTTGTGAAGACCTTCATGAATCTCGTACGAAAGGAACGGGCCGAAGTTCTCTTAAATACCTGAGTGCAACTACCGAATGAGAACATCGCGACCTTCACGGAGATAACGACTTGCCTCTTTCGCCATGCCGACTCTGACATGTATGAAGAAAAGAAAGCTCGGTTCTTATGGTGTGTGAAAGAACAACTATTCGCTGGATTGATATGCAACGCGGCCAAGACTGTCGTGAAATTTGTGTCGGAGGCCGCAACACTCGAGATGATGCTTGAAATGTGTGACGGGCAATTCAACCGCCGTGCACTGACAACAAACTGCATTGCAGTTCAAGCACTAGGCGCCACCAACCTGCATGAGATGATGAAAGCGGTCATACGGGAAGAGCTCCAGAAATTGTGCCTAACATTGCAGCCCCAGGTAGCCCCAATCGCTGACATAGTTAAAGAAGAGCTGCAGATGTCACTAGAAAAACCAGAAGTTTCGCATCGCTGCGACACCAGCTGGAAGCGATGACCTACACTGCCAAGATTCCCCTTTACGACTGTGCCAGGACACCGTAATGCCACAAATCTGTCGTCTGCCACCGCAAGCCTTGCCCGCCTGTCGCCCAGCACAGCTACCAGAGGAAGACGGACATTTGAGCTCCCCCAATCAGCGCCTGCTCTGCTGTCACTGCGGCGAAGCTGGCCATGTCTACCGCCGATGCCCATACTGTGACTAGGGTCTGCGAGAGTTCGCCATCAGTGCACTGCGCCCACAGAAAGGTGAATGGCCATGTGATATCGCTGACTACCTCGCCTACACTCCGTGGAGCCCTCGACAACCGTCACGTTCGCCGTCACCAGGCTGCTACCTGTTGCCACGCCATTCATACATTGGCCCAGCCTGGGGCCGGTCCGTCAGCCCGTATCCGGAAAACTAAAAGCAGCAACCGTTGGAGGTGGGCTAACTCAAACTTGTGAAGATCCTGTGTAACCCCCTAAGACGCTGAAAAGTCTATTTCGACAACATATCAAAGAGATGTTGCAATCCTGACGAAGCCTAGAAGCAAAGGAAACCTGATGATGCGACATTTCAGCTACAAGTCAACATGATGCTGCTGTGACCCAACGCCAAGACCAAGCTGCAATGCAAAACAAAGAACCACCGACCTTGATGTGCTTCTCGACGGCCACGCAGTCACCGCTTTAGTGCACACAAGAGTCGACTACTCGGCCATGAATGGATTCATCACTACCCAGTTGAGAAAAGTGAAGTGCATGGGAAGGCCCTCAAATTTGAACCACTGGAAAAATTACTGTTCATGACCGCACCTACCTTGCCACCTTCGTTATCCTCCAACAGTGTTCACGAGATGTCATTCTCAGCATGGACTTCCTGAACCAACACGGCCCAATCATCAAATTAAAGTCGAAGTCGATAACCCCGTTCGGAGATGAAGCAATACCGCCGGAAAGCTATCGTAGTCACCACGCCTTGAGTCTGCTCAAAGATCAACTGCGCATCCCTCCTCGCTCCAGCATTGCCATTTCTGTCGGCACCGAAACGCCCGCAGACGTAGAAGGCATGATCGAAGGTGATCAACGTCTACTGCTCAATCGTGAAATTTGCGTCTCAAGAATGATTGCTCGACTGCATCGAAGAAAAGCGAAAGTGATGCTGACCAACTTTAGCCAGGAGTTTAAAGATACACTAAAGTGAAAAATGATTTCCTCTGCATCAATAAATTACCGTTCTACAACACCAAAAACACCACTCTTACAACGATAAGGCATTTGGTAAGCCAGAAAAAGCGCAAGAACGAAATACGGGTAGCGGCGCCTACTTGAGTTCCCACACCTGGGGGCTGTGACGTCTTGGATTTTGATGGCATCTTCTAGGGCCTACTAATTATGTATAGCGGTACAGATTGACTACATTGTGTTCTAAAGGAACCAAATATTAAACATGGCAAGTTTTGGGGACCTTTATTCAGCCAACGCGACCCAAATGTGAAAACATACTTTAGAATTCCTGACGTCACGCTGACGTACCGGTGCTGGGGTTTCGGCGTGAAATTCAAGTACTCATACTTGGACCTTCATTTTCTTATTTAATGAAATTATTTTTTGAAAGGACTGCCTGCACGGATCTCCAACAACGCTCCATTAGTCTAAACTGATTTATTGCTTTGCTTTAGTGTCCCTTTAAGCACATCAACAAGGGCACGACGATCGCATACATAGAGGAAATTGAAGAAACCAGCAATGCGTTCATCCTCTCGGATTCTGCTGCATTTACCCCAACGACCATAGTTCCCGAACGAGACTTCGACATAATAGCTCGAACTAACTTATTCCGCTTTTCTTTCTTTCCTGACACTATTAAACTGTGGAATGAATTGCTGAATGATGTGGTACAAAAAATACTGTGACGGATTTTGAGGTTGGTCTTGATAAGTATTTTGCTCAAACTGTATAGCCTATTATTTATTCCTTGCATGTAACTGTGTTTTTTCTACAAATGATCTTCGATGTTTGTTCTATGTACAATTCAATTACTGACCCTCCCTGTAACGGCCCTCAAGTGAGGTTTAACAGTATGACTAAATAAATAATAAACACAAGTCTCCCCATCACTAAGCAGGTAAAGCTCAGTCTTCTCCAACAACATAAAGACTGCTTTTCGACGTCATCGAGGATTCGACAAACCATCGCATAATAAGTCCATCGCATAATAAATGAAGAGTGCACTTGGCTGTTCCGTCTGAGCTCTTACCACATTTCGACATGAGAACATGGAGCTATAAGGCAACAAGTTGATGAAATGCTGTGCTGCAACATGATCCACATCGAAAAGCCTGTGGGCATCCCCTGCAGTCTCGGTGAAGAAAAGGACGGAACCGGTTGAACAAGATCACAAAGAAGGATGTATACTGCCTCCTACGCATAGACGACGCATTGGATCGGCTCTGCAACGCTAAGTACTTCTTGTTGATGGATCTCAAGACTGGCTACTGGAAAATAGAAGTCGACAAGAGAGATCGCAAAAAGACTGCCTTTATTACGCCGGATGGCCTCTAGGAATTTAAGGTCATGTCATTCGGACTGTGCTTGATGCCTGCAACGTTTCAGTGTGTCATGGACACGGTGTTAGCAGGATTGAAGTGGCAGAGCTAGACCTGTATGACTTTGGATTACGTCGTCGCCTTCACCAGAAATTTCGATGATCACCTTAGGCGACTTTCGACAGTGCTAGAGGTCAATAAAGGTCAATGAGACATCCACACAATTGTAGCAACTGCTACAAAGGAAACCCATACTGGTTTCTCGAAAAAAAAAAGCTTTGCAGTCGAAGAAAAGTTCGTCCTGGTTCGAGACTCAAACCCGGGACCACCGCCTTCCGGGGCAGCTGCTCTACCGTCTGAGCTAGCCAGGCGGCTAGCAGATGGTAGGGCGAAGTCGAAGATTGTCTCATTTTCCCTTTATTGATTACTTCCCTCCACCTTGCGGGCTTCCGCAGAACTATTACGTCAAGTACTAGAGGTCATCAAGTCATCAAGACTCACTCTGAAGCCAGAAAAGTGCTGCTTCACTTACGATGAGCTTCAGTTCCTGGGCCACGTCATCAGCAAACCTGGAGTCCGCCCCAACCTGCCGAATACAGCTCCCATCACAAAGTTCCAGCAGCACATCGACAAGAAGGCAGTACATAGATTCCTTGGCATGTGTGCCTACTACAGGTGCTTTGTCAAGGACTTTTCACGCATCGCCTAGCCGTTGACACATTTACCTAAATGTGATGTAGAGTTCAAGTGGAAAACACCACAGGCCAGCACATTTCAAGAACTGAAATGACGCATGCAGTCGCCACCAGTACTTGCGCACTTTGACGTGGACCCCGATAGAGAAATCCACCCTGATGCCAGTAGTCTAGGCCTCGGTGCCGTCCTAGTCCAGAGGAAAGATGGGCTTGAACTGGTGATAGCTTATGGTAGCTGGTCACTGTCAAAAGCGGAAGGCAATTATTCTACAACTGAAAAGGAATGCCTCACCCTTACCTATATGGCAGGCTGTTCAAAGTCGTCGGCGACCATCACGCATTGTGTTCGCTAGCGAACTTATAGGATCCTTCAGGACACCTGGCGAGGTGGAGCCTCAGACTGCAAGATTATGACAGTGTGATCTACAAATCCTGACGGAAACACTCTGATGCCGGTTGTCTATCATGCACCCCCATTGACCTGCTGCCTCGAGATGACGAGGGTGACGATGCCTTCCTTGGAATAATAGGCGCAGAAGACTTCGCTGAATAGGAACGAGCAGACCCGGAGCTAAAAAGGCTTGGGTATTATTTGGAAAGGAACACCGACGTTTTCCCTAGGGCATTTAAGCGAGGATAGCCTTCGTTCATGAATACTTTGTTTAGCGCCAGAAGACAGACACAAGAAAGACGACAGGACAAGCGCCTTGTGTCTTTCTTGTGTCTGTCTTTTTGCGCTAAACAAAGTATTCATGGATTCGCACCAACTAGCCCGCCAACGCATTGTGCTGATAGCCTTCGTTCTCGCTTCAAAACAACCTACTCGTAAAGAAGAACTCGCCAGTCCGCACCAACTGCCTTCTTGTTGTTCCTTTGGCACTGCATCCAGGAGTACTGCCCGCCCTGCATTTATGATCCGAATGCTGGGCGCCTCAGATTCTCCTGGATGTTATAGAAGATGCAAGAAAGGTATTACTGGCCGTGCCTGACCGCCCACTTCGCGCATTACATGAAGACATGCCGAGTCTGTCAGCGACACAAGACTCCACTGACAAGGCCAGCTGGATTACTACAGCCAATCAAGCATCCTTGCCGACCATTTCAGCAGATCGGGATGGACTTGTTGGGACCCTTTCCGACGTCGACAACCGGAAATAAGTCTATTGTCGTAGCGACAGACTAGCTCAACCTCTGTCGAAAGGTAGTGCAGCTGATATGGCAGAATTCTTCGTCGAGAACATCCTGCTGTGACGTGGCGTCCCAGAGGTCCTCATCACCAACAGAGGAATGGGCTTTATAGCAGAGCTGACTCAAGACTTTCTGCAATATAGCTAGACAAGCCGCAGGAGGACAAGTGCCTACATTGGGTGACTTTGGGTGAAAATAGTTGGGTGACCGGGACCTTGTCAGGCTCTTGCCTTTTGTCTTGGCACCCTCTTTTCGTTGAAAAGAAAATAAACTTTCACTTTCACTTCACTTTACTACTACCCGCAGACAAATGGTCTTACGGAGCGCCTGAACAAGACCCTCACCGACATGCTAGCAGTGTATGTCGACATCGATCACAAGATGTGGGATTTTGTCCTTCCGTAGGTAAGCTTTCTTTACAATACTTCGGTGCAAGAAATAACACAGATTACGCCGTTCAAGCAGTTTACTGTAGGAACCCAACATCAACTCTCGGTGCCATGCTGCCGCACGTCACCGACGAAGAGAATCTTGACGCCAGTCAATCAATCAATCAGTCAATCAATCAATCAATCAATCAATCAATCAATCGGTCGGTCGGTCGGTCAAGTCCGTAAGTCAAGTCCGTAAGTCAAGTCAGTAAGTCAAGTCACGTCACATCGTCCACTTCCGGTTGTTTTGAAGCCCGCCCCCGCCCGCGCGAAACCTCTCCGCTAGCCGCTTGGCCGTCGACCGAGAGCTATCAAAGCAGCGTGCGTTGCGAGCATTCTGTCGTAGCGCCGAATGTGTCTGGTATTCCGGTAACCACAGGCAAGCTGGTCATTTCGGCAAATGACTGGAGGCATAAACTCAAGCTGATGAAGGAACTTTGGCGGAGACGTACGTGAGCAGCCTGATTGGTCTGCACGGTCCAGACACTTGTTGGTGCAGTGCTTAACCAGCCAAACAAAGCGCTAATATTGCTCTAGCCAAGTGTAAAACATTTTAAACATTTATAAAAACAGCATGTTGATGATTACACTCCTGCGAAAAATACGCACCGGCAGCCAAGAAGAATACGCTTTGTTGCTGCTACTGTGTATGGTTGAGTTCTATGCCACCAGATGGCTGCACCGTGCAGACCATTCACATTTGCCCTTGTGCTCATCTCGGCTCATCCCATTACGGCACAGTCAAGCGGCCAGACCCTGTCCCCTTGCGCTTATGTTTGCCCTAATACGGGACTCGCGAAGCGCTATTGCGTTAGTAATCTTCCGGTGTAAAGTGACGGCCACAAACGCGCATATTCTGGCGCTGATCGTATAGCGGCAGTCCGATGCGCAGCGGCCAGTTCACTCGTACGCTGCCTTGCAGAGGGACACGATGTCGCAGCTTGACATATTGCCAGTCGCTACGTTTGCAGTCCACAAGGCAACAAAGTCGAATCATAGTGCTCGCGAAAAGACTGAGACCAACTCTGACCGCGGAGCTCTCGTCAAAATGGAGTACCTTGTAACACAAGCAGACGACACTTGCTGTGTGCCGGAAGTACTTAAGTGTACTAAAAAATTGTTCTTTTGCATTCTCTTTATGCTACTTTCTTTTTATAAAAACAAATTAACTAACATTCAAACTATTACGAAGATCATTTGTTTACCATAAAGTTGGAAAAATTATCGATCACGCACCCTGGTCAGCCAATCGGATAGCTCGCCCCACTGACGTCATATGGGTTAGTTCGGTCATATGGGTAGGGGCGGCTTAAAATTCCGCCGAGTAGTGCGCTGCGATCGGCAGCGATGTACATTTTTAAAACCTTATAATAAATTACATGCTTTACGCAGAGCACTTAGATGTGTCAATTAATGATCAGAAGGACCTACTCTAACGACTCAGTACGTTTGTAGAAAATCGTCAAAAGCGTTTCAGGGTCCCTTTAGTGTTTCTATGGGGACTTCGCCGGGACTGCGCTAATCCGTCGTAAAACCCGGGTTGTCGCAAAACCGGAGGACGTATAACCAGGATTCCACTGTATCTGCCCAATGAGTAAGAACATTATTTACAGGAACAAGTACTTTGTTTTAAAGAAGAGGTATTACGTTCGGCTAGACAAGAAGTAGCGTTTACATACAAGATCAAAATTTACTTTTATTTCCACCGGCACAGTGTTCCAAGATATAGTACCAAAGAATTCTAATAATCGTTCATCGGAGACATTGCTGCAATAAGGAAGGTTTAAGTTAAAGTTAGTTGCTTGCCTGGTGTTTGCACGTGGGAAGTTAAAGGGAAGCTGAAACGGTTTTGAATTTCCATGAATTGCTGGGATTGGGAAGAACAGACCTAATGATTTACGGTTACGAAATTTTTTTCTTCGTTTTGTTAATATAAGGGGCGGAAATCACTTTCTAAATCACCCTCGTGGACATGCCCCCATCGCTTCCCGGAGCGCCGGCTGAGGTAGTTGCCAGAGGAGAGAACCGGCGAGAGTGACGTCATTCGCGGGGACCAAGCTGCCGGACTGGCGTGCTAGCATGTGCTGGCATGCCTCTTTCCGTCCTGCACTTTACTGAACGACGCTACGAGAGATCTGCCGCCGCCGCCGCTCATGTTTGTTTTCTTTTGCGATTTTCGTAAACTGTTCTGTACTGCATGAGTGCCTACAGCCAAGGACGCCCAATATGCCCTCGTTCTGTGCAGCATTCGGCTGTGCGGACCCAGGCGGGCTAGACGATGTGGTGTTTCACAGGTTCCCGAAGGACAAGAAGCTTGCAGCGCAGTGGGTCTGTACAGTGAGGAGAGATAAGTTCGTGCTGACGAAATCAACTGTGCTGTGCTCGGACCATTTCCGCGATTGCCGCCTTACGACAAATGCGGAAACGCGTTGTTGCTAGCGTTGCTATGCTCTGTTGCATACATCAGGTGCAACGCTGTGGAGGCTTGAGATACTTCTTGCAGTGGCTGCGTTCGCATTTAGAAAAAGTTGGGTGTTTATTGACCCGATTTTTTAGAAAATTTTCCATATATAAGCTCAGTTCTGAATGAAAAAAAAATTTACCCATAGAAACAATCCATGTACTTATACGGCTGCTAACACGTTCTTTTAAATCAATTTTCTTTTTGGCATTTTTTAATTGCAGCCCGTCGCGGCAGCTTCACGTGCATGCTCGCGCGAGCAAACACCGCTGGCACGCTGCGAAGCATAAACGGAAACGCGCGCAGTAATAAATTTTGGTGACCGGACTTCATGCGTAGCTTCCACAGCATTGCACTTGAGGTATGAAATGGAGTATAGTCTTGCCTAGTGACATTCGACGTACGGTTGCAGTTACCATGTTTACCACACAGCGGTGCTAAAACTGCCTAATATCTTTATGTCAACACTAGTGTGGAGCACGCATACCGATTCTTGATCGAGCCACAATAGCAAAGTCGTCAAACCATAGTATGCATATTGCCCATATAATACCTCTGGCCATCTCTGGATGTGTATAAGCAACTTCCATGACTGTACCTCACAGCACTGCATGTGCGCGCTTTGAAACGCGGCACTTATGTTCGTGATCATGTATGAACACTAAAAAAACCATGGGACTTTAGACAAGCAGCGGCAAGGTGCTTGTCATCGCGGAATTGCACCCGTGTTTACAATCTAATGAGAAGTTAGTGCTTCAGCATTCTTCCAGCAGCAAGTTCCCAGTGACACTTTATAGCGCATTTTTTCTCCCGCCATTGGAACTTGCAGCTACATGAAAAGAAAAAAAAAAAACATACGAACCAGCTAAGATTTCCAATGCGCAAGAAGGTGCACACATCGCTCTCGCTGTTGGCACACTCAACACCGCCGTTGCCGCCATCGTTTTCCATATCGGCTATCGGTTCGAACATGTACGCCGAAAATAAAGCTGTCCGAGACAGCGAGAATATTTCATAATCCTTACAACTCAGCTATGAAGCCAGAACAGAACAGCGTGCTACGCTCTGAAACAGCGGCGCCGACCGGCGACTGCCGCGAATGACGTCACAGCGGCCCCGACCAATCACGGGCAACAGCGGCGTTCGCGTGATGCCCTGAGGCGCTGGTGCGCGTTTTCTTGAAAAAACAGCTGCTTGCGTTTGTTTCCGCCCTTTTTGAACCAGATATTCCCAGTGTTCAGGGGACTCTAAACTGTAGAATGCCGCAGAGAACTCATTTTTTCCGAAAAGTGTTTCAGCTTCCCTTTAAATATGGTGTTGGGTAAGGGAAAGTTGGTATTGAGTATTTTGTGAACTAAACAAGTGATCTTAAAATTTCTTGACCCTGTGAAAGAAAGAATATGAACGTCAGTAAACAGAACGCTACTAGGGTGATGAACTGAGGAAAATGTTATTCTTCTTACGGCGCATTTTTGCAACTGCAGTATAGGTATTAAGTAAGTTGTATATGTTAGGCCCCATATTTCACAACAATAGCAGTCGCCACCTATCTCCAGCATGCCGCAGAAGCCTGACAGCTCGCCCGCCTGCGGATCAAGAGCCAGAAGAGTACCGACAGCCCACCCTACAACCTCCGACAACACTACATCGAGTACCAGCCCTGTGACTGCGTTTGGGTTTGGACCCCAGTACGCCAATGAGTACTTGAAGAGAAGCTTTTACAGCGCTATTTTGAGGCCCTACAAGATCATTCGATGCATTGGCGCACTCAACTATGAGTGCTGACTTTTTCACTAATCATTATCACAGTGGTATTTCACTATCACTGCGGTCTCGCTCAGGACCTGAAATAGTCGATGTTGTGCAGCTTAAACCATTTTGCCAGTATTAACGAACCTTGGGACTTTGCATAGCTGAACTTTGGACTTTCTTTTTTAATGCAAAAGCTTTACTGCCTGCGAACTTGCGATTTCGCCGTGGTGCTGCTCCTAGGAGGCACATGACGTCACAACGCACGCCTCGCCGCAGATATTTCTGTCTCTCTCTCGCTCCCTAGTCACTACTGCGCATGCGCCACTAGTAGCACCGAGCCACAGGTGTTCTGCTGCCGCACAGTGCCACGCCTCTCCGCCGCCGCCGTTAGGTATGACGTCACACCGCATTCCTCGTCGTTGCGCTCGCCTTCTCTCGCTTCTCAGCTGCGCCACAACCACAGTGAGGCAGCAGTATGGACGGCGACAATTCTGATAAGCAGGAGGAGGCCTGGAATCGACATCGGAACGAGGTGAAGAGGAAACAAATCAACCAGGAAACAACAGCACACCGAACGACTGGCTAAACGCTGCAACATAGCTAGACAACCAGACTAACCTGGACTTGCAATCAAGATTAACCGAGGCTAACCATGCTACGTCTTAGCTTTCGCTACGTATATCCTGGCATAGCCGAGCTAAGCCACTGCCAACCTTTTTGGACTGTGTTACTTGTTTCTTTGTTGTGTTGTTACCTTTATTTAATAAGTGTCCTTTTGTTTTCCGCTCTCCTGTTTTGTTTGTAGCATCGGAAAGCATTTTAACAATTTCTAGTAAGCGCAGCGGCACGTGGCATTTCCCGAGGCACTTTCGGAGGCACTTGCCGCTTCGGCGCATGTGCGAGTAAGAGCGGGCTTGAGAGAGAAAATCTGGGGGCTTTTGCTCCTTGAATATGACTGCCTAAAGCACTACGGAGGAGAAGTTTCTTTGCTCGTGTTGTATGTGTCGAGTTTGTTCCATTGGGGCCACGAACAGTGTCAGTATCTTTGCATCCGTCGCCAGGGTGACCTCGGCAGCAGCAGTAGCGCTCGTCCTGTCTGTTTCTAGTCTCTGTCCATGCCACTTCGCGCCACAATCCAAGAACATGTTACCTTTTGGCCAGCAATTTTATGAACAGCCTCGTACAAGTCGCTGCAAGTCCGGTCATCGCCAGGCGGGTAATCGTCAGGGTCGCTGATGATGGCACGGGAAAAGCCAGAGTGTGCGCAAAGCAGTTGCCGACCTTTGGAGGTGCGAATTCTTTCCATGAAAAGTTCAGCAAATAGATTGCACCAAGCAAATCAATGTTGTACCTCTTGCTGACATCATACGCTGTGAGCATGTGCTGCTAAAGAGCCTTGTGGTACAGCTTCTGGGTGGTCTCAAAGATGCCCTGATTCGTTGCTTGCTGTACTGCACTTGGGTTTGCAGGCAAAAATTCCACAGCGATCGCCATGGGGTTATCGATCTCCTCGTGGCTCGCACAATTGTGAGTTATAAGCACTTGGCGATTGTTTGCGTCGTCTATCCAGAAGGTGCACATAGTTAACAAAAATAGGAGCAGTCATCTATGCTCACTTGTTACTTTTGTAGCTGCATTCCTTGGGAATAGTTGCATTTCGGAGGCACCGTGGCTTCTTCGCCTTCCCCAGCAGCAACAAGGGAAGTTTGTCGCCGCCTGTTGCATTAGCACCAAACAGCACTTTGTCATGCTCCTTGCTTTGTTTTCCTCTGGATGAGGATCTGCCAGCGGTAGTGAACGTGCGATTCGGTAGCATCTTGTAGAAAAATGCCGCCTCATCTAGGTGGTAGATGTCTTTGTTTTCATACTTTTCAAGCAGAGCTTATTTATTTATTTATTTATTTTCTATGCTCTCAGGGCCATAGGCATTACAGAGAGGAAGGGCATAGAAAATCGGTGGCAGTTATCCTTAAATTTGTTGACGTCGGTTAAGGCAGCGACGAAGGTAGGGAGATGGTTCCAATCATCTCGGGTTTGAGGAATAAATGAATTTATTCCCAGGCTAGTTCGACAGTGCGGCATGCCTACTTGAAGTTGTGGTCAGTTCTTGAAGATATATAAAATGGAGAAAGGAGTGACTTATCTTTGAGAATAAGGTTGGTTTAATAAATTTTTTAAAGAGACTAACGAAAGTATTTACACCACAGGGAAACAACCGGAAGACCAAGGGCTAATTTTATTGCAGATACCCTTTCTGTTCAAAAGTAATTTGAAGCAACAAAACAGGCGGCGTGATTTTGGACAGACTCTAAAGTGTTAATTAAAGTTATCTGATTAGGACCCCACATGGAGCATGCATATTCTAGTTTAGGTCTCATTAATGTCCTATACAGATAAAGCTTAACGGTGCTAGCAGCTATGAAATGGTGCCGTAAGAAACCGAGCGTGTGGTTAGCTTGGTTAGATAGGTAGTTCACGTGCATTTTCCAGGACATATGGTGTGTTATGTGAATACTCAGATATTTGTATGATGAGACAGGGGATAATGGAGTGTTATTAAGAAGCTAGCAAGGGCTGTTATCACGAGGGGGCTAGAAATATGCAGGGGTTTGCACTTATTCGCAAGATTGCATGTTTTCAATCGGACTTGAATCGATCACAGGGATTAGTAATTAAAGAATGTAGCACACAGTCATCTGCAGAAAGAATTATCAGGGAGATAATGTTGTTAGGAAGATCATTAATGTAAATTAGAAAAGAGAGGACCTAACACAGAACCTTGAGGTACTCTAGAGGTTACAGAAACAAGAAGCGAGTAATAATCATTAACTGATACATATTGGCTACAGTTGGAAAAAGAACAGTTAATCCAGCCTGATCGTCAATATTAAGAGCACCGAGTTTAACCCTTTGAGGGCCAATGATGTAAATATACGGCGCCGCGAACAAGTCCGAAAATGGTTGATGTCGTATATTTACGGTGCCATCTGTTCATTTAAAAAGCACGCCCATTTCCTAACTTTTTCTTTTCTGTCATGTGCTGCCACTATGTGGGAATGCAGGGAATGTTTTTCTCGCGCCTCCCTCTCTTGGTTTTCATTGCATGGTTCGTTTTAGCGCTAGTTTTCTCCCGCGCGTCTATATAGTATCGCCCGCACATTGGCGTGCGCACGGGTGTGTGGCAGCTCGTGTTTTGTTTTTTGCGGGCGGTTTCGGCTTCTTACGCTTGCAAAACTGATGGCTATCTCGTTACTAATCGCTTAAAGGGTCTCTTTTTACTCATTCAGTGCTCACAGGGGTGCGCATAGGAAGGATGCGTTTCCGCTGCTCTTTTTTTTTGACACTCGCGAAAACTAATTGCCTCTGGTTGGCGATAAGATGAAGATTAGGGGAAGTTTGTCACATGTTTTGCTTTTTTGCGGGCACACAACCACACATTTTCTTTTAGTGTGCGCACCTACGCGGTTCGATTACGCTGTGGATGTACATATCAGATATTAGTGTACTTGAATATTTCACAAGACTAAATTGTCTTGTGAAATATTCTAGTGTGCGCATTTTCAAGGCCTTGAACTATGTGTCTTGAACTATGTGTATAAAAATGCATCAAATTTTGAATTCTTATAAGTTTATTTCCTTTTTTATTGTTATTCGTGAATGAAGAGGTACACACATACCAATGCAAAATATTTTTTTCTCATTTGATGGTCACCCTAGAAAAATTGTGGTGAATATTTTTCAAAATGAGTCAATAAGAAGAATTGAAATCTGCAATAAAAGAAATCGACCCTGGGCGGTCGCATATGTCGAAAAAAATCAACCCTCAAAGGGTTAAGTAGTAGACCATGAAAAACAGTGTAAGATGCCTTAGCAAAGTTTAAGAAAATGCAGTCCACAATAAGTTAGTATCCATTGTGCAAAATCAGGGTGTCTACCAACCGGGAAAACCGGGAAAACCGGGAATTCTCAGGGATTTTGAGTAGTCTGGAAAAAGTCAGGGAAAACTCAGGGAATTTGGGCCTCTGTCAGGGAAAATTAGCGGCAATTTTATTGAAAGGGTCGAAAGTCGCGGTAATGCTGGCTCGAGCAACAGACAGGAATCGTAATGAATCGTCTTTGATGTCCTGTCGTCGGCTGGAGAAGTTGCCAGTGTGCAGTCAACGACCCACTTTCCGGATTCCGGATAATTTCGACGGCTTCGCGGCACCGCCACGTGCCCCATAGAGTCAACGTATCAGAACATCTGAAATTTCGGACGCAAGAACTCTTCGCCGTCCGATTTTCCGGACGTTTGCCGTGACCGCAGGTCCGAAACTGCAATAATGAAAGGCACCACCGCTGCCGTTTTGATTACTTCGCAACCTCGAACCGGCACTCTTGCACGCAGATCCGCTGGCAGCCGTTGCCAACTGCGGCAACGCTAGGCCTAGCTGCTTCGACGTTCGCTATGAAGCTTCTTGCCGTTGGGTGCCGAATTTTTTATTGAAAGAATCAGCTGCTGTCAGCAATGGCACGGACTCCGCCTTTGTGGTCCTCGCGATTGGCTTAGGAACTTAGAAAACACGGTGCGTTGCATAATGCCGGTTCCCGAAAGTCAGCTTCGCCTCTGTACAGAAATGTTACACATTGAAGCGTGCGCAAGAGTATTGCAGTTAAGCATAACAAGCGTGGGAAATGGCTATTGCCACGGAAAACAGTATGTATTCCTTAATTATAAACACGTGCACCCGGTATTTCCTGTCACAGTACGAGCGCCGATATGCCTAATATGTGTACCTACAGGCCTTCAGAGCGTTTTCAAACGTGCCTGTGGCGGTTTGAGCTCTTAAGGGCAGTAAATGACACGCATTTATTTTTTTTTTCCAACTGGCCGATTTTTCGAACGTTTTCGCGATCCCTAGGGAGTTCTAAAAATCGGCCGTGGACTGTGCAACTGACCAAGATGCTTCAAATGGTCCTTGGGGCAAATGAGTGGCAGAAGGAGGACAAGAACAGAAATGATGTACGCATTGAGGAATAAACGGGAAAGGAAGCGTGCTGCCGCCGTTTTGAAGGAGCTTGAGCTCAAAAAACAGTTTTGGCTGATGCCGAGATGCAGGTGTCCCTCATCCAAATAAAAATAAACTCTTTAAAGCAGTGAAACACAACACTCAGGTGTAGTGCGCAGGCTGAGAGTATGTCGGGACAGTTGAGGTTGATTTACGAGCCATTGAGAGAGAATCTCAATTGTGACAGAGTTCGGACCTCATACCACTGAGCTTGCTATCAGTTGATAGAAATAGCTCATATTCGAGTATATTTGCTTCTATGTGCATCTCCTTTTTATTCGTATTTGTGAATGTCCGACTTCATTTGCAATTTTTTCGAAGACATTTTATTTGCTGAGCATTTTACTAACCCCTGCCTACTATTCTGTTTTGAATAACATAAACACTACTCCTTAGTATTCAAATTGGATTAAGTCGCTTTTTTATTTTTTTCATGTGCTTTCTCGAGAGTGGCAGCATTGGGCGACATGGTTTCAGCCCGTCTTGACATAAAACATAGTTCTGCGTCACTCAGGGAAATGTGCAAAGGCACTCAGGGAAAACCTGGAAAACTCAGGGAATTTGGAAATGTCAACTTGGTAGACACCCTGAAAATAAATCATTAGTGAAAGATAGAAGTTGTGTGTCACATGAAAAAAAAAATTTTTGAAGCCATGTTCACATAAATGGTAAAAAGTTTTTAAATTCAAGGAGAGTAACTAGACGAGAATAAATTATGTGCTCAAGAAGTTTACAGGTAATGCTGGTTAGTGAAATTGGCCGATAGTTAGGTATTGAACCGGTACTACCTGAATAGGGAACCACCATCCCCGCCTTCCAGTCATGAGGGATGGAACAACCCTGTAGTTAGCTTTCACATTCCACAAAGAATCAATGCTCAGCAGGTAGATGTGTTTTTCAAGAACTTTTTGTTATGCCTTCGATATCTGAACTAGATGAAATCTTGTCTTTCAATTAAACATATCAAACCAATGGAATTAATGATTATTGGATCCATGGGTAGAAAGTCAGCTGTACAAGGCTGAGGGAATGCAATCAGCAAGGTAGAGGAAAAACACGAGGTAAAAAATTGTTCAACACTTTGAAGCAGTCACTCTGGTATATTGGAGTGTTGTCATGGTTGCGGAGACCTATTGTATGGAGCTATTCCCGCTGACCACGTTCCAAAATTTCCTCGGGTTATTTCTAAAAACGGACAGGAGTGTGTATTCGTAGAAATCTTTCTGCTTCTGACAAGATTTTTTTATACTCCATGTTGGCAGTGGCATAAGTGTTCTGGCGTTCGGCTGTTTGTGTTGCCTTGGCCCACCGGAATAATCTTTTCTTTTTGTTCAGCAGGCACCGCAGGCACGTGTTAATCCTTTGAGGGCCTAATTTTTTTTAGCCATATGTGACTGCCCAGGGTCAATTGTTTAATTGCAAATTCCAATTCATCCAAGGGACCTATTTCTAAAAAAATTTACTGCAATTTGTCTAGAGTAATCGTAAAGTGGGAAAAGGTATTTTGCATTGGTATATATGTACTGTTTATTCATGAATAACAACAATAAAAAAAAGGAAATAAGCTTATAAGAATTAAAAATTTGATGCATTATTATACACATAAGGCTTAAAAAATGTGCATGCGAGAATATTTTGCAAGTGTCAAATATTCCTGCTCTTACACTAATATTTGTGTCCATAGCATAATCGAACTGCGTAGGTGAGCGCACTCAAGAAAACTGTGGTTGTGTACCCCTTAAAAAAGCAAAATGTGCGACAAACTTCCGCTAATCTTCATCTTATTGACAAACAGAGGTAATTAGTTTTTGCGAGTCCCCAAAAAAAGAAAACAAAAGGAAACGCATGCACGGCGGCATCCTTCGTATGTGCACCCCTGTGAGCACTAAACAAGCGAGAAACAGGCATTCACCCTTTGGGTGATTAGTAACGAGATAGCCATCAGTTTTGCTAGCACAAGAAGCCGAAAGCGCCTGCGGAACAAAACCCAAACCACCGCTCGCTTGCGCACGTGCGAATGCGTGAGTGGTAGTATATAGATGCATTGGAGCAAACTAGCTCTAAAACAAACCGTGCAACGAAAACCAAGAAAGGGAGGCCCGAGAAAAAAATTCCCTGTATTCCCACATAGTGGCAGCACATGCCAGAAAAGAAAAAGTTGGGAAATTGGTGTGTGTTTTAGACGTACAGACGGCGCCGTAAGTATACGGCATCGACCATTTTGGCCTTTTTCGCGGCGCCATATATTTATGTCATTCACCCTCAAAGGGATTAAACCGTGGAGCACGAGAGTTGGATATAATGCGTTTCTGAGGGACGAATTGATTAAATAAAGAAATGGCCTTTTCTTTGAATAAGCTCCAATTTTGATCAGCATTGCGAGTGTGGAAACTTTTAATGAAGTGAGCGATAAAGTCCATTAGTCCACAGTTTATAGACTCAAAGCTGGCGTTTCTTGTAGCCGATGTCGGCGCCATACGTCTACAGGACCACGGTTCACGGCTGCACTTTCGCCAAAGATCGACTTCGAGGTCACGCCGTGTCGTTTCTTGAACCGCTCAAGCCAGCTATTGCTGTACTTGAAATCTTAATTGCCCATTTGGAGGGCGAGAACTTCAGCTTTTGCAGTAAGTGCAGGTCCATGTGCAGGGAGATTTTTACTCCTGACATTCTTCAGCCACTGTAGAAGTGCACTTCCCACTTCGAGGTATATTGAATCGCGATTTCGCTTTCTCTTCGCCGAGAAGCTCTTTTCAAAGCTATCAAGCACAGCTTCCTTGTGTTTTAATACGGTTGATAAAGTAGATGGCAGTATGCCAAATTTCTTCGTGATTTCAGTTTTCTGCTGGCCGCCTTTTTCGACTTTTATCAGCAGAACTTTCTGCTCCAAAGTCGGACACTTTTGCCCGGAGACTGACGGAGCCATCTATCACTGTAGACCACGAAAGCACACGCGAGGCACGCCTAACGAAACACTCCGAATAACACACAATCATGCGGCCTGCAGCACAAATCCAAATGTACGCACTGTTGGCATGAAAGGGACTGAATGCAGTGGGTGACGCAGAAGGCAGAAGCTTCAAAATGTCATCAGGGCACCTCGCTTTCCTCGAAAGTGCACGCTGTTGATGACAACGGTACTCCGGGAGCAACTGCATATTGCATCTCCCACGTACGAGGGAGGAAAGAGTGCGCATGGTGCCGAGGAGACGGGAGGGAGGCGGTGTGCAGCGTTTTACTCCAGCAACAGCAACGGCGCATTGCGCGGTTGCAGCGCGCCCTATCCGCAAAGCGATCTGTGTCGGGGACTGAGTCGATGGTGACTCGTACCTTTGCGCATGCTGCATTCTCGCTGCTCAGTTTGCATTGCGCAAAATGTTTGCAAGTTTATATGGCCGATAAAACTAATGTCCTTACTTTTCATATGGCTGCCTAGCAATTTGCCATCACAAATTGATCGCTTGTATTTTGGGCAAAACGGGGTTTCTTAGAGGTGGCTGCAGAAAAAAGAAATCGCTCAAAATTTTACTCCGCATAATGAGTGCACCGCCCAACTTTATGCATACTTTTTTGGGAAAAAAGTGCGTTCATTATGCGAGTAAATACGATATGTCATTTTCTACTCTGCACGCAATCTTGGTTTGTGATCTGCTTCTGCCTGCCTCAGTGTTTGTGTAGTACTGACTTATGCTGCTAGTCAGGTGTCCTTGTGCACTGCACGCAAAATCTTGCGCTGCATGAAACGAGACAAATGCAGCAGCTCTTGCGTGACACCGTCAATGGAAGTGCGCTGTCCAGCACTAAAGGAAGGGAGAGAGAAAAAAAGCGGGGCCCGTGACATATTCGTTAAGTGATCCTCGAGCTCCGGTATGGGAGAATTCAGGGAAGGAATTTCGCTTGCAGAGGCTAGAGGGGGCAAGAGGAAAGAGTGTTAGCGGTGATGCTCACCTCCTGATATGTTGGGTTCGTGGCACTAAAATAGTTGTCTTGGCTATTAACGAACCAATTTGAAAAATTGACGGCCCTTTAAAATGCTGCTGCCAATGACCGTATGCGCACTGACCTGGCAGCAACAAATCTTTGCAGTGGGGGTTGCTTTCACAAATTGTTTCTTTTAAGACACTCGTAGGTTTGTTTCGTCCATGTACACTCTTCTCATTTCTCGCGAGAATGGTTTTGCTCCATCGCTTTCAAACGTCGAAAAACACAGCTACACAGTACACGAACACACCCGCTGCTCTCAGTTGGTGAGAGACTTTAGAAATCTTTCTTCGTTGTAACTTCACTTTCGAGTAAAACAAAACACCATAGAAAAAATGCACAGGATGTTTGTTTGCAGCGGTGTGTCGCCGTGGGATCCTCTTTGCAGGAAACCGTAGCGCAGCGTCATCAATGCTCGCTGCATTCTTTCTTCACCGGATCACGGCTCAGAACAAACACACGCTGAACAAATGCTGCATTGTAAGCTCGCAATGATATTTCTGGCATGATAGACCACTACAAACAGTTTGGGAAATCATTCAGACGAGGGGCAGATGCACACAGCTGATAAAACTCGGCCCAGTTTGAAACACGAACAGCCATGGTCTCCATTGGCGGGGTCACTGGCCGTGCGGCTTGTGACGTCAGTCTAGAGTGCGTGCTCTTTGGTGGAGGCTCGTGTTCATCTGCCTTATAGGGGCAAGTGCCGCTGTGTTCTAAAGTTGTACCCGGCTATGGTAGTGGCGTTTCCTTGCTTTCTTACGTCACCTCTCCCCTCCCCCACAAATACGGGAGCTGCAAGCAAAGAGTGGCAAGGCTCTTTATTAGTCGCTCGTTTCGTGACTGCATCGGTTTTACCCTTTCTTTGCCTCCTTGCCCTTCCTCCCCTCTACCATTCTATAACTCCCCTCTGGACTGTTGCACATTCGTGCAAAGGTAAGCGCTGCAGTTTCTGTAATGCCTTTGCGGGGCCCCATGAATAATTACAGCCGTCAGAAGGGCATTGTGGTGATGCCCAGGGAGCTCCAGAGGGCATTGTGAGGACCGTCGATGGAAAGGTCGTATTGAGTTTCTCACGTTGCCTTTCATCTCTGCCAAGCTGCGGCCATGTATATGCACCTTCTGAACCACTCCCAGACGTGGCATGCAGCAGCAGAAGTAGCGGAAAAATCAAAGGAAGAGACAAAGAAAGCTTTGCTTTAATAAAAATTTAATTCTGATTGTATGTCTGGCATTTGTTTAATATGCGAATTCATCAAGAGAGAGAGAGAGAGACAGATAAATTGATTGGGAAAGGCAGGGAGGCTAACCGAATAAGCATTTGTTCAAAAGTAATAGAGGAGGCTAATTGGTGCTGGCCTTTCCACGGTATCTGAACATGGCAGCTTTGGGGAGTTCATTGCTTTGCAAGTGATTGCAAAAAAGAAAATTCTGTTGCTGCGTTTGCAGCCGGACACTCCGTCCCTCAACCTGGATGACATCGGTGACCTGCTGGGCAATGTGGCGCGGCAGGGACGGCAGCCAGCCACCACTGCGACGGAGGTTGTCCCTCCCAAGAGACGGGGAAACAAAGAGGTCAGTATGGCCACCTTGAATACTGCTTGTTGGCATCACCTAGTGGAATGCCAGCGAGCGCGAGGGAAACCAGAGCCACAAGGAACAAAAGGCTCTCAAGCTGTTCCTTCCATCCATCTCGTTTGCTGGCATTCCACTACGGGATGCCAACTTCCCCAACAAGCCACTCACTCTTGAGGGACTGCTTAATTCATGCTGAGTGGCGGCCTTGTTACCGTATTTACTCTATTGTAACGCGCCCTCGATTGTAACTATACTTGTTTTCCTCGACAGAAAAGAACAAAAAAAAGAAAGAGACCTCAACTGTAATGCGCACCCATCTGCCACGACCTAAAAAAAGAAAAGTCCTTTACATTACTGCGCATCTCATGATTTCATACAGAAGTACAACTTTCTCTCATTTGGAAAAACAAAGATTTACCCCCAATGCACTAAAGTTGCGATTAATAAAGAAGTTGCAGTTCCACCGAAAGGCAAAGCATCGATTGCGATAGCAAATTTGTAGGCAGCTATCCCAAAAGTAAGAATAGCACCATATTTACTCACATAATGATAGTACTTTTTTGTGAAGAAAAGTGACGCAAATTCAGCAGTGCGATCATTACGCAGGTTAAATTTTCTGCCAGGTCAACAACAGTGTCTCCTCTGTCAACAAACAGGCGGCTGCCACTGTAACAGTGCGGGACACCAAAGCAAAAATGGTGGCCGGCGGAGCAAGCTTAACACACCAAACGTGATTTTTTTTCCTTCTCATGAGTACATTACGTGTATTAAGAGTTTCTTCTGAATCAGTAATGAATAATATCGTTAATATTGTCAAGTTTGTGGCAATTAGATAGCCATGTCCTCTTTGAGGCGACAGGAAGGGAGATGGGCATGCTTAGCTGCCAGTGACATAAAAACACATGGTGGGCGTGCTGCAAAAACTGCGCCTTTTGTCTTTACAACTATCCTAATACGGCACGTTTCCTCTAAGGGTGGGCGATTATCTTAGCTGTGTTACAAGCGTGGGCGTATGAATAGGATACACTCCTAATGTATCATTGTAAACGTGGCTCCGCTCGCGATTTGTTGCGTGCCCACAAGTGTAGACGAGAGGAATCGAAGGGTGCCATTTTCGTTGTTATTGCTGACCACAACCATTATAAAGGCTAGAAGTAATAAAGCCAGGCCAAGTTTTGTTGCAGCTTTTTTTTTTTCATGAAAGTGGGGAAAGTGCTGAAAGGAATGAAATGGGGCATCTGCTTAAGAATCTGTTTCGTGCATGCAGACCGCTTAGTATGTTTGAAGAGTCGTTTGCGTAGCATTCAACAGATTGTAAGCGTGATCATTAGCTAGAGTTGGCACATGACATATCGCCGCGGCAAGTTCAGGGAGTGATCATTGCGTGAAAAAAATAAAATCGAATTTTAGTGACAGAATTCAGGAGTGCGATCATTACACGAGTGCGATCATTATGCAAGTAAATATGGTAGTTTTATTGGCCGTATAAACTTTTAAACATTAGCTTACTGACTGAATTAACAAGCATGGTGTCACGTGCGCACAAGCAAACATGAACACAAATTGCTCAATGACCGCGGAAACTCTTTAAAAGTTGCAGTGGGGAAGTGCGGTAGCAGGAACAAGCGAATTGACCTTTGTACGGCTTCTTGCTTCAATGTGAACTAAGCGACGAGAACACAGCGTGGTGCGCCTAGGTGCGTAGATTGTCTTCATATTGCAGATCGCTTTCAAGGTATTGGCCGCATGGCAGTGCCCTATGCAGTAGCTGGCGGAGTAGAACGCCTCTCCTGTTTGCGCCAGTCCCGCACGCAAGTTTCGGAAACTCCGAATGCCTGTGATGCGGGCTGATTTCCGTCCATCTCGGCACACGTGATCGCATTCCTTTTAAATGCGGCATCTTGATGAACTCTGCACGACTTTGCAGTCGGCACTTCCCTTCTGATAGAAAATGGGAATACAGAAACGAAGAAAATGGGAAGACAGACGGTGGACTAACCTGAGCATACGTACTACAGCACATGGAGGAAGCTACGGCAGCTAGGGTCAAAGTGCATATGAGGCAGCCATTTTGAAATGCCGATGATAACACAGATTTTGGGTCGTACTCGTAAAAAGCAGTGCTGCATGTATTCTTTGGAGGCCACTTACGTTACATAGCCAGAATGTGGTCAGCTATCAGTAACCTAGGAATCCGGATGTACTCTTATTAAAAAGAACACCAAATTTGTATTCCAGCACTGATAAAACATCTTGAAGGGAGGGGGGGGGGGGCAGGGTAAGAAGACGAAGACAGAAGGCAGGAACACACAAGACAGCGCTCTCCTGTGTGTTACTGCCTTCGTCGTCTTGCGCCGCCCCTTCAAGGTGTTCTACAAGTACCAACTCGCCAAAATGTCGATCCTTCTACAGCACTGATAACTCAGTTCTGGAAAATGTTTTTTTTTTATGGTTAGAATGTCTGTCAAATATAATTGAGTGCTTTTTTCCCTCTGAAGCTGAATAAAAAGTGACATTGTCCTAAACACCAATGGGTTTTCAGTCTAATAGTTGGCCATACTGTCCTTAATGGCAATTTGTAAAACTGGAAAGCAAACCTTTCTAAACAATAGATGTTGCTTAAAAAGGTTTGCTTTCCAGTTTTCTTCCCAGAAAGAGGAGAGCTTTTAAATTTTTATAGCAGGTGGTTTGTGTAATTTATCGTCAGCTTGTTGAGGTGAATCTGCGCGACGAACAAGAGCGGAAAATGCGTATCGTGGGTCGACCGCGGCCAACGCTTACGCTATAGTTGCAAAATGAGAGGCCCACAGTATTTTCTGCGTCACCCCATTAAAAAATTTTTTTTTTTCCATCTGTGTCTATCTGCCGTCCGTATAAATGCATCTACAGCCAATTGTGATCACACTATAGTCATGGGGCATATTTTCGAGCCTGCCATGTAAATCTAAAGCTAGTCTTGTGACGGGTTACTTGAAGCTACCAATATGAGACCAATATGTGCCCATGAATGGTGTTTGGAATGAGGTCGGGGCCATCGTACGGTGTTTACAAAAGTAGGGGCCATGAACAACCGTTGCTTTGTGCACTCGCTTTTAGTGGTGAAGTGGTTGTTTGTCTTTTTTAGCTGCTGTTAATATATCTGCATTGATTTCATAGGAAACAGTAACTTTAGATCCAATTAGGCCTAACGGGCTAATTGTGGCCACTGGTGTGGTCGTGACGCTGAGTCACGTGATGTGATGACATAGTGATGATGTGACAACGGACAGCAAACCGTCGCCGAAAGGTTGTCGCTAATAGCTTTGGGCTTGTTGGTGCATGATTTGAATAGCAATAAATAGCGCGCAGAAGACAAGACAGTAAAAATTCAGACACACATGAACTGGACGAGCGCTATGAGCACAGATACAAGCACTACGAGCGCTCGTAGTGCCCGAAGCAGAGTTCGGGTCTGTAGCCTGGGCAACTACCACGAGCACACGTTCCAAGTTAGTCTATGTCTTTGAATGTGGGCAGAAAAACTCCGAATTGTGTGAATCATTCCGGTAGCTAACCGGCTTGATCTTCGCAAGTGCTTCCATGCTTCCGTGCTTGCCATGTTTGCGTTGTTTTCTCCGTCTACGTAATGTTCATCATTTCGATCGGTTCGGTCAACCTGTTAAAAATGTTGTACTGATAAATCTAGATGGCAGGAGGAGGTTCTGCAAGTTCAAAGCCTGGACAGTTGTCAGGAAACATTTGTGAAGGATAGAGATTGTGCGCCATGGGAATGATGAGCATGTCAAGGCACGAACCACGGACGAGTCATTCACCGAATATTTAAAGGGCCCTTGAAACGGTTCGGACAAATTTTGTAGACGCGTTGCGTACAACTTAAGTAGAACATTCGCACCACAATTTAAGTGAAGCGTTACGTAATAATGGAGCTACAAGCAATTAGAAATTATCCTCCTCCCTAGCCATGCTTTTCCTCCTCAACTCGTTCGCCGAGCGATCGGGGCTAAGCTCCGCCTTCACTGGTTATGCGTCACGATGCGACGTCACATCGTCCACTTCCGCTTGTTTTGGAGCCCGCCCCCACCTGCGCGAAACCTCTCCGCTAGCCGCTTGGCCATCGACCCCAAGCGAGAGCTATCGAAGCAGCGTGCGTTGCGAGCATTCTGTCCTAGCGCTGAACGTGCCTGGTATTCCGGTAACCACAGGCAAGCTGGTCATTTCGGCAAATGACTGGAGGCATAAACTCAAGCTGATGAAGGAACTTTAGCGTGGACGTACATGAGCGACCTGATCGGTCTGCACGGTCCAGCCACTTGTTGGCGCAGTGCTTAACCAGCCAAACAAAGTGCTAATATTGCTCTAACCAAGAGTGAAACGTTTTAAACAATTATAAAAAACGTGTTGATGATTACACTCCTGCGAAAAAATACACACCAGCAGCAAAGAAGAATACACTTCGTTACTGCTACTGTGTATGGTTGAGCTCTGTGCCACCAGGTGGCTGCACCGTGCAGACCATTCAGATTTGCGCCTCTGCTCATCTCATGGCTCATCCCGTTACGGCACAGTCAAGCGGCCAGACCCTGTCTCCTTGCGCTTGCGTTTGCCCTAATACCGGACTCGCGAAAAGCTATTGCGTTAGTAATCATCCAGTGTAAAGTGACCATTACAAACGCGCAAATCCTGGCGCCAATCGGATAGCGTCAGTCCGATGCGCAGCAGCCAGTTCGCTCGTATGCTGCCTTGCAGAGGGTCACGATGTTGCAGCTTGACATATTGCCAGTCGCGACATTTGCAGTCTGCAAGGCAACAAAGTCGAATCATAGTGCTGGCGAAAATACTGAGACCAACTCTGACCGCGGAGCTCTCGTCAAAATGGAGTACGTTGTAACACAAGCAGGCGACACTTGCTGTGGGCCGGAAGTGCTTAAGTGTAGTGAAAAGTTGTTCTTGTGCATTCTCTTTATGTTACTTTCTTTATACAGAAACAAATGAACTAACATTCCAGCTATTACGAAGATCATTTGTTTACCATAAAGTTGGAAAAATTATCGATCGCGCACCCTGGTCAGCCAATCTGATAGCTCGCCCCACTGACGTCATATGGGTGATTTCGGTCATATGGGTAGGGGCGACTTAAAATTTCGCCAAGCAGTGTGCTGCGATCGGCAGCGATGTGCAATTTAAAAACCTTATACAGCATAGACCCTTTATAACGTAACCGCCTATAGTGGGGGACCGCATATAATGCGGCTTTATGTGACCACCAGTACGCCTCCCATAGAGTTTAATGTGTCAGCGTACCGCTTAGTGCGCGGTCGCGCACGATGGAAGACCGTGTATAGTGCGGTTTCTCCGTAGAGAAGGGAGCGGACCCTTCGGCACTACAATGCCCGCACCCTCTACAAAAAGGGAGAAGAAAGCCAAGAAACCCATCGCAAGAGGGGAGAAAAATAGAGGAGAGAGAGACTGTACAGCGTGCGAAGAAAGAAGCGCAACTAGCGGCCTTATCCTTTGGTTTTCTTTGTGCAGCGCCGCGAGGGCGGGGCCGAGCCAGACCGAGCACCCGCACCGCCGTCGTAACGGGGTGGGTCCCACTCAGTGGGAAAGAAGGGGAAACGTTGGGGAAGTCCATTTGCTGGGGGTGGCCGGTTGATAGGCTGGCTTTGCACATGCGCCACTCTTCTCCTTTTCTCCTGTGTGGGTGCGCGCAAGTCGTCATCTTGTGATACCGAAGTGTGCTGCCAGCGTCGTAGGCCTAGCTACCGGAAAACGTGTTTCCTTCTCTTGCGTTTGTGTCGCTGAGCCAAGTTGCCATGGCGCCTGATCCTTCCAACTCAAGAAAACGGCAAGCTTTATCCCTGGAGACGAAGCAAAGTATTATAAGAGACGTCCAAAGTGGCCTAAAGAAGGTTTCCGACGCGCAGAAGTACGGCATCGCCGACACAACAGTGTCGGCAATTTGGAAGAACAGGGACAAGGTGCAACAGCAACTGCAAGAAAATTGTGGATCGCTAGAAAAGAAGCGGATACGTTCATCAAAGTATGAAGATGTCGACGCTGCTTTATTCAAGTGGTTCTGTCAGGTGTGAGCCCAGAATGTGCCCGTGAGTGGTCCGATTCTACAAGCAAAGGCCAGGTCATTTGCAAACTTGTTGGGCCGCGATAGTTTCAACCCATTAAATGGGTGGATTCGGCGATTTAAGGACCGGCACGGAATAAGCTGCCGTGTTATCTCCAGGGAGAGCGCACAAGTTGATGATTCTACTGTTCAGGCCTGGCTCAGTATAAACATGGAGACCATGCTGGCGAAGTATGCGGAGCGGGACATTTACAATGCGGATGAGGCTGGCGTGTTTTACAATTTGCTCCCAAACCGCACACTCGCACTGTCCCACGAACGCTGCTCCGGTAGAAAGGCTTCGAAGGAGCAATTTACCGTTCTCTTCTGCGCTAATATGGATGGCAGCGACAAGAGGCGCTTATTTGTGATCGGAAGGTTGGTGCGGCCGCGCTGTTTCAAAAAAAGAGAGTGCCTGCCGATTACATATAAGGCCAACAGAAAGTCATGGATGACTAGGGAGCTATTTGCAACTTGGCTTAAAAATTTGACGAGGACATGGGGCCAGAAAAGCGACAAGTTGTCCTAGTTCTTGACAACTGCAGTGCCCATCATGTAAGTTTAAAGCTCAATGCAGTGAGCCTCAAGTTCTTGCCCGCAAATGCCACAGCCAAGAGCCAGCCGATGGACCAAGGCCTAATCGCTGCAGTGAAAGCGCATTATAAAAGACGCATATGCGAAAGAGTGCTGAATAACCTTCAGCGAGACGAAGCAATGAAGGTAAACCTACGGAGTGCTATCGACATGATCACGGCGTCTTGGTGGCAGATAAAAGCATCGACCATTGCCAAGTGTTTCGCAAAGGCGGGGTTTGTGCGCAACGCCGTGGTCAGCGATCCTGATGTGAGGAGCGACGATAGCCACTGCGGCGACGATGTCGACGAAGTCCTCAACGCGGATGATGTGTGCTCGGATCTGGTGAAAAAGAACATTGTTGGACAGGATGACACATTCGAAGGCTTTGTGAAGGAGGATTGCGATGACTTTGTCTGCGAAGAAGCAGACTCAGACGAAGCAATTGTAGCAGCAGTGTGTGATCGCGATGACAGTGTATCGGACGATGACGACGACGAAGGAGACAGCACACCGGAACTTTCGCACAGAGATGCACTGGATTACATAAGCAAGCTCAGGGTGTACTGACGCAGAAGGGCTTGAGTGAGAAAGCTTCCCAGCATCTGATAGCTGTTGAAGATGAGATGTTGCATAATGCGGTGAAGGCTCAGCGCCAGACGAAGATAACGGCATTTTTTCATTGATGAAGAAAAATAAAACGTTTTGTTTAGTGTCCAATTCTGGTGCTTTACTGCGCGTTAAGTTGTAAAATACATAATAAAAGATGGGTTCACCATATTTGCATGTGAATAAGAGTCTAAAAATGGCGCATTTGATATGGTGCAGTACCGCTTATAATGCGGATTTTCCCGACTCCTGCTACCTACGTTAAAGCGGTCCATGCTGTAATAAATTACACGCTTTACGCGGAGCACTTAGATGTGTCAATTAATGATCAGAAGCACCTACTCTAACGACTCAGTACGCTTGTAGAAAATCGTCAAAATCGTTTCAGGGTCCCTTCAAAGAAACAAATACAGTTAAACTTTGAGATAACGACCTTCAACATAACGAAATTGTTGATTTAAAAATGTATTTAGCCTTTCATAACTTGTCCAAAGAACACCATGTATTTAGAACCTCAATAAAGCAAAGCAAAGTTAGCACACAATTTCATTATAACAATATTTGGCTGCTGCCATGATACCAAGACAATAAATGGAAACTTGCCGAGATGCAGATTGGTAAACTAACGTATTTATTTGAATTGAGGCCAACCCCGATTCTAGGCTAACCCCCGAAATTCTGAAGCCAGAGAAAAAAAAAAAAAGCAATTAGTCTTGAACGTAGGCCAAACAAAAAAGTGAGAACAGCGTTCACAAAATGAAAACAGCATTTATTCAATATTATTATGCCAGCTCACTCTACCTCAGCATTGCTGCTAGCCTCGTTGCTATATAAGGGCTAAATATAGTCGGACATAACATGAGCATGCGCACACGTTATGTCACCTGTGCGAGAACAGCACCTATAATTCGACCGATGGTTCGGCGCACTGGCACAGCCAACGTAATTGGACACTGCTAATGCGCCGTGCGTCAAGTGTCGCTCGCTTGCACACTGACAAGGTTGGACTGTAAACGCACCTTATCTTCCTTATCGCTGTCATCTCCTCGTTGCAGCTGGTGCACGCAAAAGGTGTCGCCCGTTGCCCCCTCAATGACGGAAAATTTTCTCATCGATGCCAAAGTCCCACTTGGCTTGAACGTTTGACGATGCCTCTGAGGCTAGCACAGCTTTTTATTTGAAAGCAGCACACTCTAAGAAGAAAAGGAGGAAATGGGGTATTGAGGTTACTCCTTTAGGGGAGGAACTGATCTGCCACAAGCATTCCTCTCTTTAGGGGGTAAGTGCGAGGGGATGAACTGTTACTCCCCATGCCGTTACTCCTCCGAGGACTAACATTTGCTCTTTTCCGATGCTCCTCAAGGGAGTAATGGTCATTATTTCCTATGCTCCGCAGAGGCGGAATTAAAGAAATTAGGCATTTATACCCTGATAAAAAGATGGCTGAGCTGAAAAAAGGATTCCTGAGAAAAAAAAAAAAAGGCGCCCCAAAACAGGATTCGAACTCACATCCTCGTATTCACAAGTCAGGTACTCTAACCACTGCACCACAGAAGATTGCTTGACGGGACAGGGAATTGTGACAGGTTAAGCATCAGAACGCAGGTGCCGCAATAAAAGCAACTCGGCATTTTGTGTATGCTGTGCGGGGAGAGTGTAACGTTGAGTGTGCCTGCAACCGTAAGTGAGTGCAAAAAGAAATCTGCCGGAGTATTCTTAGGGTGATTTAAACTGAGGTACTACGCGATGTAAACGTGTAGCGAGCTCAAACGGAGCACCTAAGACGACAAAGAAGGACAATTTCTTTGTTGCTTAGTGTGTCCCGTTTCAGCCACACATCGCTTCAGTTAGGTTCATAATCTCCTTGGAACGGAAGGAACTTAGGTACTATTGACCAGCAAAATCTGGCAATCTATCAATGACTTGTGCATTTAACGTGTATCCCTCTATTATGGTGTGCACACGAAGCATGGCTCTTCACTTTCCAGGTTTTAAATTTCTCGCAATTTTCCCACGAGAAGGCAGAGTGCTGCTTTGCATATAATTCAAAAGACAGGGCACCAACTTCGAAGTATTCACGATTTATAGACAATGCCATTTTTGCCGCATCACTCCACGACACAGACAAAAACAGCGGAGCACATGGGGAGTAACTGTTGCCGTCCTCCCGTTGCTCTCTATCCGCACAAGCACTAAACACTTACTCACCGAAATTTGCACATGGCATGCACATTCATGCAGTTACTCTCTTGAAGGACGAAAGCGCCATTTTTAGGACCAGCTGCACAGTTACTCCTGGTTTCCCCAGGATTCTTCTTAAAGTGTATAGTGGCAGTGCCTGTTTGGTGCTATTATGATAATGCCACGCCGCACACCAATACGACAAAAGTCAAAGTGGCAGCGTCGTTCGAGTAGTTCATTTTGACTGCTGGTACGGCTAGTAGCGGCTGCGATATTGACTTTTCCAGATGGCGCTATCTATGCACCATATTTATCAATTTCAACTGAAAACTGGTATATTTCTTGAATTTTTTAATCTAAGCCTGCCCTAGAGTTCGGTATATAAATACTTGAAAAAAAATATATATATCAACCTAAATTTGAATAAATACCGTACCTCTCAAATAGTGCATCGCTGACCAACAGTGACCGCCAAAGTGGTCATGTTCGGTGTATAAAGAAAAATTTATTGGTAAATGTACTTATTTGCATAAAAGAAGTTGCATCTATGAAGTTTTTTTATCTCCTCTTTAACGGTCACATCAAAATAAGAAAAGATGACTATATTCATCCGCCTGGCCGTCGGTCTAGAAGGACAAACCACGATAAGTGCGTCCGGCCATTTAATACGCATTGCAATACATTTAAGTTTTCCTACTTCCCTCGCACTGTGAACGCTTGGAATGCGCTACCAAGCGAAGTTGTAAATAATCCAAATTTAGACCAGTTTTGTTCTCTAGTAGAGCAGCTGATGGACCCTGTATAACTACTTTTCCTGTTGTAAAACCCCAGAAAGTATCTTGTAGTGTTGTATTATTTTTGTGTGTGCATTTTTCTCATGTATATCATACGATACATAATGCTAGATTTTCTGTTTTCGTGTACGCGAAGCGTAACCATGTCGGTAATATAATATTGATGTACTTGTTGTTGAAAAGTGTTCTGATCTGCCTCATGTTTTCCTGTTGTCTTTTTGAGAACTTGTTGTATTTTATTACATGCGTATGATGATGAAAGCTCGCTCCCTGTATGGGTCTGCAGAAGACCTACAGTATTGCTAAATAAATAATAATAAATAAATAAAAAGGTTGAATTAAAATACAGTGAAACCTCGTTAAACCCTACTTAGCCAGAGCTCGGAAAAAGTACATACTAAACGGTAGTCGAACCTCATAGCCAACATCTCTTCGCAGTCGCAACAGCGCTATCAAGCAACTTTTTCGCATTACAAATGCCACACACCGTAGTCAACAGTAGATCCCTGTCGCGTGCCAGCGCTGACTTCTTCGTGTCGTATCCGATAGCATGAACTGTCTAATCTTTCTTCTATGCTGAGCACCCGGTGTCTTTTTTATCCGAGCTTCGACATGACGCGAGTCCCTGTTTGCACGACACCACAAAGCCCTCTGGCACGGCGCTGAAAGGACGTTGATGTTGATGTGGTGTCACGCGCAAACGCTCAGGGCGCTTGGAGGCCGTTCTGATCTCTGAGGCTTGCTGTTCTGCCGGGCCGCCTAATGGAGATGATGCACTGCCGTGATTGTACAACGAAAAGTGGAAACACTACGTGTTAACCGATACGTATGCAATAAGCTGGTACGGTTCATGCAGATACAAAACACATTATGTTCAATGGCTGCTGAGTCGGGGATTTGACTTTACTACATTTAAAACAAAACTGCTGTTTAAGCCGGTATGGTTTAACAAGGTTTTACTGTACGTACAATTAAATTTGGGTATAACCAAGTGAATTGCCTACTTTACCGACGTCATTGTAACAGTTTAACTGTACTAGATTTCGATTCACGAGCGGAATTATTAGAACATTCGCATACCTCTACTGTTGCACCTCATTCGAACACTTTTTGTTTTCTTTCCTTTAGTGCCTTTTTCACCCCCATTTCTTGTCTAAAAATTTTTTATGTTTTTTGCCACCATATAATAAATATGAACTGGAGGTCAGTGACCTAGCTGTGTTTCCTGTGATGTGATGTGAACGCCTGCAATTGCTGTGCTCTGTCTGTTCCTTCCACACATTTGGCAAGTGCGTGCCAGCATTGGAATAGATTACTGGCTAGGCCCACACACGGCCACCAACATGACACAAAATGGCGGTGTTGTTTCAGAACCTCTCGCCATCCAAGCGGGTCCGCAAAGCTCTCCACGAGACCTGGTCCACTCCCGGTGACATTGCTGTACCAGGGCTCACCTCCACGGGATTTGCACCGCTGGAGCCGGAGTCGTTCATCCTACCGGAGACACCCGTGCGTAGCTGCTTGTTCTCAGTGCAAACTGCTTGATGAAAGCCTGATAGAAAGCTAGCAGTATTGTTTAGAAGGAACTTCAGTATACACTTGTGCAAAGATTACGGAGAGAGAACTTGAAGGGTTGAAATCTGGGCCAGTTGGTACGTACTTGAAGGAAAAAAACCAGTAAAAAAACACAAAGGACAAGAGGCATGCATGGCATTGTTTATGGCATGTGCTGCAGGGGTTGTCTATAAGTTCCCTCTCACATGCGAGAGATTTTACATAGGCCAAGCTGGTTGATGTATTAATGACCGCCTGCGTGAGCACCACTCCTCCCTGGGGTCAGACAACGGTGCAAACTTGCCTCGCCATAGCAATGAATGTGGTTGTTATCCTTTGTTCAGCTATGTAACGATTCTTGGTAGGGGCAAGGGCAAAGAAGAGCGAGAAGTCCTGGAAGCGCACCGTACTACATCAGTTTATTAGGTGACAACTGCGTTAGTGTGACCTCGGTGCGCTTACTTGAAAAAGAATTTGCATTTCTAGGTTGGTCACGATAGAAGCGATTCTTGTCTTTTCATGATCTGTGATTAGCGATGATGCGGTTGCGCATGATCTGCTGGCCTTGCTGGGACTACACCGATTCTAGTAAAGCTCAGTTGATAGTCCAGTCGTTGTGGTGTGAACCTCTCCTCTTGTCCTTTGTGTGTTTTTTGACTGGTTTTGTCCCTTCGAGAACTTGTTATAGGTAGTTAAACTGCTTGACCTTTCAAATGGGTGATTATTTTGACCAGAGGTGACCCCCCCCCTTTTCTTCTTCCTTTTTTTTTTTCATTGTACACTTCCTCGAAAGCCTTTCTGTAGCTTCTACGATGAATTTGCTTCATGAATACCTCACTTAGCTCTTCACTATGCAATATATGTCTACTTGTACCACAAACAGTAGTTAGAAAATCCTTTATTTCACCCTGTTTCAAAATCAACAACAATTCTGCGAAGCAAGAATCTTCATAGAAGAAAATGTATTGCTTTCACTCTTTCACTGTCAGAGTCGACAAGTGGCTTTCCTTTGCCTGTGATACTCCCATGCAAGCTGTCAGTGGCAGATGCCACCATTCCATATCTGCCAAAAGGTGCAAAAATGACCGTGGCTTAGGTAAAGTTAAGCCCAGGATGCGAAGCATACTAGCCTTTATTTTAGTTGTTGAACCACTGTTTAGCCTGGTGAACTGCTGTTGCTTGGCTATATTTGGTTCGGCTAGACGAAGAAACTCGTGCGTTACTCTGCTTCGCCTTCAAGAGTGGAACGCGACAGCGTTCCCGTCGACCCGCCATTAAAATGGGCTACGGCGCAGCGACTACGCGCCCCGCATTGGACGCGGTGAGCGTCGAGCAACGCAGCGTTCGGCGCGGCAACGAAATGTGCGCCTGAGCAAGCGACGCACGCCTGAGCGTTAGAAACAGCTCGTTGCCAAGGCAACACCGCATTCACTAGAGGCGCTTTTGTACCGCTTTGAAGCATCGTACTCGTGGCTCAGTGGTAGCGTCTCCGTCTAACACTCCGGAGACCCTGGTTCGATTCCCACCCAGCCCATCTTGCAAGAGTTGAGCCAAAGCCACTTCTCCTCTGTCGTGACGTCACGGTGTCACGTGGTATTCAAGGCGACACCGCCGCGCCTTAGGAGCTGGGTTGAGCTCTCGTAATATGCTTCGCATAAAAGTGCATGTTTTTAAAACACGATCTTTGAGCACTGTCCAAGTGCCGCCATCTATGTGGTAGAAAGCAAAGACTGCAATAAGCGCACCCCTTGAGCACTGATGAAATGGCTGCAATCCACCTTGCAGAACACATTTGAATATAGCTAATGATGCGTACATGACGTGGAACTTGTGTAATACCTTTTCCGAGAGTCTTTAAGTACAATAAACTGAACTGAACACGAACACTGAATCAATGCGGCCTTTGAGGTGCTGAAAAAGTGCTGACATCCATGCAGTGGGGAAAAACAAGAAAAAAGAAAAGTGAAATATCCACAGATTTCAAATGCTGGCACTGCACCCATCTATGTAGGGGAAGAAAAATTAAATAGATATGCTGACTTTGTCGAAAAAGCTTTAAAAACGGGATTATTGCCATTGACGAGTTGAGTTCGTCCAAGCAGTTAAGAGGTTAATGACAAATTTCAAAGCTATTTTTAAAAGTCCATGATGTTTTTTAGACTGGTTGATTGATTGATTCATTGATTAATTGAGTGATTCCTTATTTGTTTATCACAGTACATGTGATGGGAGACGAAGGTAAAAAGCTGTTTCCAGGATGGCTTGAGGGAAGTCCTTCACCCCCATTCTGACTAAGACAGCAGCAGAGGCGCATGCATTTTGTTTACATTGTCCTACACTTTGATAAAACCATCATATTAAAAACAACATTGTCATACGCTTTGACGAAACCTTAAAATTGAGCACATCACTAGTTACTGCCCTACACAGACAGTCGTGCATTAACATACACCACTTATGTCAGCATGAAACACCAGCTCAACACTTCATTACAAAATACACATTGTAATAGTGGCATTTAACAACAGAATTAAATACAAATCAAAGACAGCTCTAGAGGTCAATTTTATTCTAGAAAGAAGTGTACAAGTCAGGTCCTTTTACGTCACAAATATTGATTTGTTTTTTATTATAGTCATTAAGTAAATGCGGAAGTTTGTCACGAAGCCTTTGCCAGTGCGACAATACGGAACATTCCATATTTCTGTTCTTGTGTTATGTGATACTTCTTTCAGATGGAGATTTACCTACCGCTTGAAGAGAGAATTATGACAGTCCTAATTTAGGCAATTTTAGTGCCACCATATGTACTCGTATGTGTCTTGTGCTCTAATTCAAAATGTTTCAAAGAGCCATGCAGTAGAGCGCGGCATTGGCACATTCTCGACTATTCTCAAAACTGTTTTTTTTTTTTTCGTATCTATGAGCCATGAGAGGTTAGATTGTGTAGTAATCCCCCAGACCAAATGACAGTAGTTTTGGTTCAACAAAGCAAATGGGGCATTATAAATCAAGAATTTATTGACTTCAGAATTAAGTAGCGGTTTCAGTTCAGAATTCCCGTTGTTGCACCTAACTTTTGTAATATCGCATTGACATGCTCATCCCACTGCAGTGATTCTGAAAAATGCACACCAAGTACCCTAATGCTCTATAACTGCCTCTATATCTGAGCAGCGAAAAACAAGGTTACCTATTACACTGTGGCAGCGTATGAAGAGCCGTTAGTGGGCTCGGGCATGCATACAGTGCCAGTGCGCCAAAGTCAGTTGACACACTATGAGTGCGCCTGGTCATTTTTCACCACCAGACGTTCGCCTCAGCCACATTCACATTGATATCGTTGGTCCACTACCACCGTTCTCAAACCAACGATACATACTCACTTGCATCGACTGATTCACACACTGGCCTGAAGGAATGCCACTCTCTCGCATTACTAGACAGTCTAATGAATTACTTAATTACATTATTACTTACATTACTAAACAGTCTGTAGCACAAGCCATCTTAAATACCGCGATTTATCATTATGGCACACGACACGTCGGCCACCATAATGACAGACAGGGAAACAATTTGACTTGTCCTTCTTTCAAGCTCTCTCCCGTCTTCTGGGTGTAACGTGCATAGGAACGACAGCTTATCACTAGAGATGGGCAAGTAGTGAATCTGAGGCTCGAAGCGAATTCGAAGTGAATAGTGATTTGGTCGAATAATTTCGAATCGACTGGTTTGAACAGTATATACAGTTAAACCTGGATATACAGTCGCCGACCGATTTTCCGGACTCCGAAAATTCGGACATGCCCGATTATTCGGTCAGCTTCGCGGCACCGCCATTCTCCCCATAGACCATAATGTATAACAACTGCCGAAAGTTCGGACACTTTGCAACCTCTCGTCTGATTTTTCGGACACTCCTTGAGCCAACTCGGTCGAGAGCACCATGCTCCGACTCTGACCGGTGCATAGTTCGACTTGCTGAACGCCATTTTTATGTTGAACGGAGCTTCCTTGCTGCTCCACGAAGTGGCGCTACTGGAAATCCCCGCTCATCATCATCGTTTCTGCCTGGTTAGAGTGGTTCTGCAGCAGTTCCGGTTTCAGCTTAGTAAGCCATGTCAAGACAATCCAGCAGCTGATTTGTTTCTTCGCGCAAGACGCTGCGAGCAGGTTGTGTTTTTCGTTTGTGCGACTGGTGTCGGCACGGTGGTTTTTGCTTTGTGTGCTGTGTCGAGGTTTCGGTGATCCAACGCGGCATACGTAAACATCGCGTCAAGGGTCTAATGGCGCCGACAATGCCGGCGCAGACTGCGCTGGGGAATGCCGGCAAGCGGGTGCCGGGAGGCCTAAGACTTGTCGCCTTCCGATGTGCTCCCTACTGACGCGGGAAATGTTCTGCCGAGACGTGCGCAGTGGTTTCATTGCGATTCCGGACACCGTCTCATTTGACAGTTTCATAGGTGCCGACACTGCTGTATTGACATGCGCAGAACATGACGACGGCAAGATCATTCGTCAGGTTTCTGCTGCACCGCCGGACGATGACGAGTCGGAAGATGACGCACCATGTGCTGCGCTGCCGTGGCATGCGGAGAGTGTACAAACAGTGACTGTGCTTTCAGCCGCTAATAGTGACCGTACGACCCACTCCGAGATTCAGGCTTATCAGATAGCGCGTAAACGGAACAGCGCGCAACGGCGCATTCACAATTTCTTCCAAGCCTACTGCCGAGCCCGAATAAGTGCGTGGAAATAAAGGATTTCATTTTTTTTTTCTTAATCTGCTTTTTCGGACACCTGTTTATTCGGACATTTTCGCAGTCCCCGTGAGGTCCGAATAAACGGTCGGCGACTGTAACGAAGTTGACAAAAGCTCGAAAATTTTTTGTTACATGCAGGTTTCGCATGAAGGCTTGTACGAATGATGCAGAAATGAAACCAAATGGCTTAAGATATCCATGAATACGAACTCACCGTTCAAGCATTTATTTTACAGCGAAAAACTGCGTAATTTCCGCTGCTTCTTCTGCACGAGTGAAGGCACAACACGCCGCTCCAAAGAAGCTAAATTGTGTAAAGCTCCATCATCGCCCGAGCCGACGAAACGGCGAAAGACGTCTATTGCAACCATCACCTCCTTTGTAGTAGGCACGTCACACGGATCTGCCTCACAGGCACCATCATCACCGCCATCGGGATTTTGCACACTTTCAGCTACTGCTGCATCAGTCACGTCTTCTGTAGCCACGGCGGCGTTAGCAAGCAAAAGGTCACTCGGTTCAACATCGTCGGGTACACCACCGTTAGTGTGTAGCCCGTTCCACGCTTCGGCCACATCGGACAGAGTAGAAAGGTCTTCCTCCTCCTCGTCGGCACCAGCCTGTGCGTTTTTATGCTATTCTGGCCTTTAAAAAGCAATTCCCGATAACTTCTGCCCTGACCTCTTGCCAGGAAGCAGCAGGCATCTCGTCTGCTTGATAAATGTTAATCTTCATCTCCCGTTCCAGATGGATGTCAAGATGTATCTTCAGGATTAGTCGGCGCCGGTAACAGCATTTAAAACTGTTAATGACCCCTTTGTCCAGGGGTTGTATTAGGGACGTGCAGTTGGCCGGGAAGAAATGCAGTTGAATGTTCGACAGCTGCAGGCCTTCGACGCGGTGCGCCGAGCAGTTGTCCAGCAGGAGGCAAACTTAACGGCCTTGCCGCTTGACGTCCTGGTTAAGTTCCTTTTACCACTCAGAAAATATTGGCCGAGTCATGCACGCTTTGGAATTGGCCACATACTTCACGGGCATACGCTTCGTTCCCTTAAGGGGGAACGCGGGGATCAGATCGCGAAAATTGCAAAAAAGATCGATTTTTGGCAATGACCCATTTTGTGATCTGCAATGCCTAATCTACATTGTATCAAAATGGTTTGGCTGAAAACATACTAAAAGTGCCCGAAAATAAATAATTTATCAGTGCTTAGGGCAAGAAAACAGCTTTAAATCGCATAAAATCATTGCAGTTCGCGGAGCCCTAGCTTGTCTTTCCCGCCACCGAACGCCGCCATCTTGGTATCGTTCAAAAGCTCAAAAGTTTTGCCATTCTGTTTCTGAATTCTTTGGTCGTCGCCATCTTGTAACAAACACACAAACACAAAAGAAGTGCGGGTCCACTAGAGGCAGTCACACAAGCCCTGCGGTGAAAGTGGGCCTCCGATTGGTTGCCGTGCTGAAAGGCGTCTTGCCATTGGTTGCTGCTGCAGCAGCAGGCAAGCTGTCAACCGCAGCGGACTGCAGTTGTCTGTTTTGAAAACAACGCCGGCGTCTTCCTTCGTTTTACACTGGCAGAATTCGGATTTATGAAAGCTCCCAGGTCAGTGATGGATCGTCGCTCGTTCGAAAAGAAATTTTAAACGCAGCATGCCTTCGGAAAATGCAAGCGCAAGCCTCCTACGGTTAGAAACAAGACGGCGGCCAGCGGGAGAAGCGGAGCACCCGACTGAACATGTGGATAACGGCGCGTTATCTTGCACCGTGCGATTCCAGCAGCGAAGCTGACAATCGCCCTGTGACATCGACACTGTTTACCAAGCCACGGGAAAACGTGCCAACGGAGGCTCTCGCACCTGTGCGTACGGCCGCGCAAGTCAGCAACCGAGATCACGTTGTTGAAAGCGGCGTGGGTCGAGGGTGACCTTCACCGGCAGAGACGGCGTACCGTTTCTGACGCATCGTGTGACAGGTACACACAGTCTGCGAGTGAGCGCAACCTCAATGACTCAAGGCTCACTAGACAAATCGTCGGCCGAATGTCACACGATTCAGACGCGCCTCGAGCCGTGTTTTGTGTCAGCGGTGACTGCAGAAGCGCGGGCGTGCAGGGTTCGTGACTCCCTTCGCGCAGTGTCCTCAACTGAGCGGAAGTTTAGTTTCATGGACCAGCAAGGCCAATAACAAATTTCAGCCCCTTGTGACTGTGCAGGTTTCCGCGATGAACTCTTTGATCGCTAAAACTCTGTGCTTAAGATGCCAACAGCGTTCTGTGGGTGTACGCTGCAATACTAGGCTTGATCTGGCAGTCAAAATGGTGGTCATGCACTACTCCAGAGGGCTCAAGAAAAGGATAAAGAACACATGAAGAAGGCATCCAAAGCCCACCAAACAAAGAGGCAAAGGTGTAAGAAGATGCCTGAGAGCAATGATTCAAAATATTACAGCCCTGGTGCTTTTTAGTAAATTTGCAGTGCTTTTAAAACTTTGCAGCCAGTTTTCTCAATTGCATGTTTTTTTTTTTGTCAATCACCTCGCTCGTGGAAAGCGTAGCACAACAATGGCTGGACCGATTTTGGTCCAGCTTGTTTTGCTGCGATCCACAAGCTGTGCTGCACCTAATGACAGTCTTGAAATGTTTCTTTATCTTTCCATTATTTAATTATTGCACGATAACTGCATGGCTCCATGCAGTGAAGCACAGTCATGTGCATGTTATGTTGAGCAAAAAATTATTAGCGAACTAAAAAAAAAATTGAACACTGTCTTGGTGTAGATTAGACATTTGGGCAAACGAGCAAAGTATTCCCAGCTCCCTATCGTGTTTCGTTACTGTGCCAGCCTTTCCACAAGCAAGGAACTTATAAATTCCTATAAAACAAAAATTAATTAAGATATCCTAATAAAATTTTAGATTTGTCTCTGTATTGCAATTTGCAGTGTGTGCCAAATTTTAGCCCTTTTTGTCAAGAAACAAAAAAGCTATTTCTGAACCCCTCTACCTTTCTTAAAACACCTGGGACAGGCACTTTTGCAGACAACGACCGGGACTCGCTGGTCTGTACCGTCAAGGTTGGCGCAGAGAAGAATCGTTATGCGGAGCTTGCTCTGCTTTCCGCCACGGCAGTCATCGCGGCAGTCATCGCCTTTTAACGCTAGTGTGCGGCCCGGAAGCGTTTGATAAAGTGGAGCTGTCTCATCGGCATTGTAGATCTCGGCCACCTCGAAACGACTCAGCATTCCAGGTAGCTTGTCAGCCACCCACGAAGCAGCAGCATCGCTGTCTGCGGAGGCAGATTCGCCGCTGACTACTCTCCTGACAACACTGTGCCGGCTCTTGAATTCCTGCAGCCACCCGTTGCGCTTGCCTTGAAATCCTCATGGCCTAAGATACGCGCAGAGTCCTTTGTCTTCTGTTGTAAAATTGTGCCACTTATGGGCACGTTTCTGGCTCGTGTGTCCAAAAACCACGTGAACACTGCCTTCCCCATATCAGCATATGTGGACAGCTTCAGTCTTTTTTTCTTCGAGCTTGTTCCCGGCTTCACTGCATTTCTGATGCTGTGTTCCGCACTCAAAATCGTTGATAGGGTGCTCGCTGGAATGCTGAAACGGGCGGCCATGTCGTTCTTCTCGCCCATGGAGACTGCATTTAAAATTGCGAGTTTGTCTTCAAAAGACAGAACTTTTCGTTTTCTGGCAGTACAACTCATCACGAACAACCGACGACGCAGTTACAAGCAGAGACGCACGACTATACGCCGAACGCAGGCCTTGCACCTCCAAAACAAGTCGGACGAACCAGCACCAAAGCACAATCGACCTACGCACATGTGCAGACGCAGGACAACATGCAAAATGGTGAATGCAATGCGTCGTCGTTCGTCATCGTCCCTCCCCCCTCTCCCTTACCTCGCCCTGGCAATGAAAGAACCGGCCATCAGCGATGCTTTTAAAGTGAATTCTTGCACAGCAATGTGTTTAAGCCGTTGAAACAAATGAAAATCACAAAATAAGAATGCTTGTCCTCAAATCCATACGAAAAAAAATTCTGCCAAAGAAATCAACTGCCGTTAAAAATACCACCTCACACTAGACAAGCAAAGTCTGAAAAGGCTGCTACGTTAGGCACGGAGCAGCACTAGCCGCCGCAGTCATCATCCTCATTGCTAACTTTGCTCAGTTGCGGCGATCCCAGGCATTCGCGTAGCTGCTGGCTCCTTACAGTATTAATATTATAAAGGAGGTTTACTGGGGTTCATAGCGACCGCCGGTTCTACGATGCACCGAGCACAGTCCTCGAGCTCGAGCCTCTGCTGCGCGCTTGATGCTGCCGATGCTGCTGACTGTACGCACGTTCGTCATCTTCCTTACAATGGCCCCGCGTAAATAAAGGAGCAATCCTCGCGACTTAGTTTTCTGGAAGGATGGTAGAATTGTGATACGGCTTGAGACGCTGAACGTGAATAACTTCGCGGTTACGACGTCCCATGTCGGACGGCGGCGTTAGCGGCTCAACCAGGTAATTAACGGGTGATGTTCTCTTGAGAACGCAGTATGGACCGTCGTACTTCGGAAGGAGTTTTGAAGCGAGCCCAGGCGTGTGGGGTGTGGCACTAACAACCAGACGAGAGCGCCCGGGAGAAAAGTGGGAGTCGAGTTCTGGGCATCGTGAACGGCTTTTTGGCGGTTCTGGTCGTCCGAGGTGAATCGGCGGGCAAGCTGGCGACATTCCTCTGCTTGTCTGGTGGCTTCCGAGATCGGCAGGCATTCGGATGGGTCTGGCCGGTAGGGCAGAATGGTGTCGATAGTGTGCGAAGGATGACGGCGGTAAAGAAGGTAAAAGGGTGAGAATCCGGTAGTGGCCTGAGTCGCGGTGTTGTAGGCGTAGGTGACAAACGGAAGAACTAGGTCCCAATTAGAATGATCAGGTGAGACATACATGGCAAGCATGTCACCAAGAGTTCGATTAAAGCGTTCCGTGGTACCGTTAGTCTGTGGGTGATAAGCAGTGCAGTGCAGTGCAGTGCAGTGATGACTTTAGATAAGAAGGCGCGGCCTCTATCGCTTACAGTTCACGTGGACCTCCATGACGAAGGAGAAAACGGCGAAGTAGGAAATTGGCGACCTCCTGCGCTGTAGCATTTGGTAGAGCAGCAGTCTCCGAATAACGGGTTAAGTGGTCCACCGCAACGATTATCCACCTCTTGCCGGCAGGAGTCAACGAAAGTGACCCGTAGAGATCTATGCCCACGCAATCAAAGGGTTGGGATGGGCATTGTAAAGGCTGGAGTTCACCGGTGGAGTTGTGCGGTGGCGCTTTCCGGCGTTGGCATTCATGACAAGAGCGGACGAGGGAGACTGGCCACGCCCGTGAGGTAGAATGATACGTGAGCCAGCTTGTCCGAGTCATTCCATTTGTTGTGAACGCTCACCCGTTCGTCGGATGACAGCCACTCTTCGGCGTCGGTGTCGTCGGTTCCGCTGAAGATGGGAGGCTCCCGCTGGTGAACGGTGCCAGCACAAGGGATGGGTGGCGATGGAAGAGTCTGCGGGTCGGCGTCCGGCTTGGCAGAGGGTAGCGTCCGGGAACGAAGTTCCAGGATGGTAGAGTGGAACGTTACCCAGCACCTCCACCGCTTATAAAGGACGTTTATTGGGGTTCGTAGCGACTGCCGGTTCTACGATGCACCGAGCACAGTCCCCGAGCTCGAGCCTCTGCTGCGCGCTTGATGCTGCTGATGCTGCTGACTGCGCGCACGTTCGTCATCTTCCTTACAATATTCACTAATCTAGTGCACTTCTTCAGCCGAATTTTCCTTAAAAGTGCAAAAAGTAATGATTGATTAGCTTTGTGAGTTCGTTACATCAAGTTTAACTGCCGCAACGCGTCCGTTAGATTGAGGTCTCAGGGTGTCTACCAACCGGGAAAACCGGGAATTCTCAGGGATTTTGAGTAGTCTGGAAAAAGTCAGGGAAAACTCTGGGAATTTGGGCCTCTATCAGGGAAAATTAGTGGCAATATATTGAAAGGGTCGAAAGTCGCGGTAATGCTGGCTCGAGCAACAGACAGGAGTCGTAATCAATCGTCTTTGACGCGCTGTCGTCGGCTGGAGGAGTTGCCAGTGTGCAGTCAACGACCGACTTTCTGGATTCTCGATAATTTGTACGGCTTCGCGCCACCGCCACGTAACCCATAGACTCAACGTATCAGAACGTGTGAAATTTCGGACGCAAGAACTCTTCGCCGTCCGATTTTCCGGACGTTTTGCCGTGACCGCAGGTCCGAAGCGGCAATAATCAAAGGCACCACCACTGCTGTTTTGATTACTTCGCCACCTCGAACCGGCACTCTCGCACGCAGATCCGCTGGCAGCAGTTGCCATCACTGCGGCAACGCTAGGCCTAGCTGCTTCGATGTTCGCTATGAAGCTTCTTGCCGTTGGGTGCCGAGTTTTTTATTGGAAGAATAAGCTGCTTTCAGCAATGGCACGGACTCCGCATTTGTGGTCCTCGCGATTGGCTTAGGAACTTAGAAAACACGGTGCGTTGCATAATGCCGGTTCCCGAAAGACAGCTTGGCCTCTGTACAGAAATGTTACATGGTGAAGCATACGACGCAAAAATATTGCAGTGAAGCATAACAAGCGTGGGAAGGGGCTATTGCCACGGAACACAGTATGCATTCCTTAATTATACACGTGCACCCGGTATATCCTGTCGCAGTACGAGCACTGATATGCCTAATATGTGTACCGACAGGCCTTCAGAGCGTTTTCGAACGTGCCTGTCGCTGTTTGAGCCCCTAAGGGCAGTAAATGACACGCATTTCTTTTTTTTCCAACTGGCCGATTTTTCGAACGTTTTTCCGACCCCTAGGGAGTTCTAAAAATCGGTCATGGACTGTGCAACTGACCAAGATGCTTCAAATGGCCCTTGAGGCGAACGAGTGGCAGAAGGCGGACAAGAGCAGAAATGATGTACGCATAGAGGAATAAACGGGAAAGGAAGCTTGCTACCGCCGTTTTGAAGAAGCTTGAGCTCAAAAAACAAAATTTTGGCTGATGCCGAGATGCAGGTGTCCCTCATCCAAACCAAAATAAACTCTTTAAAGCAGTGAAACACAACACTCAGGCGTCGTGCGCGGGCTGAGAGTGTGTCAGGACAGTTGAGGTTGACTTATGAGCGGTTGAGAGAGAATCTCAATTGTGACAGAGTTCGGGCCTCATACCACTGAGCTTGCTATCAGTTGATAGAAATAGCTCATATTCGAATATATTTGCTTCTATGTGCATCTCCTTTTTATTCGTATTTGTGAATGTCGGACTTCATTTGCAATTTTTTTCGAAGACACTTTATTTGCTGTGCATATTACTAACCCCTGCCTTCTATTCTCTTATTGAATAACATAAACACTACTCCTTAGTATTCAAATTAGATTAAGTTGCTTTTTAATTTTTTTCATGTGCTTACTAGAGAGTGACAGCATCAGGCGATATGGTTTCAGCCCGTCTTGACATAAAACATAGTTCTGCATCACTCAGGGAAATGTGCAACGGCACTCAGGGAAAGCCTGGAAAACTCAGGGAATTCGGAAATGTCAACTTGGTAGACACCCTGGGTCTAAAATACATGGGCTTCATTTGGGGCAGCGTTGGGGAAAAACTTTGTTAAATCCAGGAATTCTTTACATAGAGGTTCGTTACATCCAGGTGCTTTTCTTTACTGCATTCACAAGTTTTCATGCAACAATACCAACTGCTCCACGTCACCTGGGAGCAGCAGTTCCTGCTGGCTGATAACAACATTTCCTGCTATTATTTCCTGCTATTAGGCACTCTCTTCTTTTTCCGCGTTTCCACCTTCTCTTGCGATCGCTTCTTGGCCGTTTCCAAGCGCAGAGAATCTTTCTCGGCTGCCCGTTGAACGGCCAGGTGGCCAGGTGTTAGCCCCACTGATGAACAATGCTTTTGGGTGTCCCTGTGGCAGCCAGCATTATATCTTAAAACTGCTTCATGCAGTGTTGTCTCCACAGCAATCAGCGACACATGCAGCTCTTTGGACATCAGGGACCACAGTACGGAGTGACACGATTCTGATGCATTCTGCATCTTTGCTCCCAGGCAGCGTTGCAGAAGAGAAGCCTGTGAGAGGTGCTCATAAATGCTTCAGAGGCATACCATCACTCTTGCTGGCATTGTGATGACACCTTTAGTCTGCACCCTCAGGACACAAGTCGGGGTGAGAATCCTCATGTGTCGATGTCACGTGGTGGTACGATGCCATCACTGCACGCTGCATTGCAGCCACATCGTTGGAATTGTTCCGTAGGGCCCAGCCATAACAGTCGGTCAACTTGTCGATGACGGCCTTTGTCAGCCTGCCCTTCCCTCCTAAATCCTTAACACCTTTCGGCACAAGGTTGCGCAGTGCTGTCCCCATCCTCTTCTGGACTTGTCCATGCATTCCTCTTTCGAAACGGGAACCAGTCTATAAACATTTTCTTGCACAAGGGCAGAGAAGGTGGCACTATCTTCATCAGACACGGGCGTTGTGTAACAGAGTTTGTGCTTTGGCACCGAACATGAGAAATGGTTGACAGCTGCCTCAATCTTCATCCTCCCAGACTTAGAGTCAGTGTTTTTCTGGCACACATGATCCTCCTGCCAGCTTGGATAGCCTGGGTCTCCAGGCTTTGGTCCTACTTGGCAACCAAGGTACTGGTTCGATAAAACAATGGCGTCCAAGATGAGGCTCGTATGATATTCGGTTATTGCACCAACTCCAATATGGGACGTATGGCCATGCTTTTGCCATGTTCCATCAAAGTTTCCATGATAGCCCTGCTGAAATATAGATTCATTTCCTTGTAGGTGGTTTTCACAGCAGAAGCAAATTCTGCATCGAACTTGTCTATGCACTGTGTCTGTAGTTCCCTGAATTTCTTCAAGTGCTTCTGAAAACTCTTATGATGCAGGCCACGATGGGACACGTTTATCCCTGCCCAAAAGTCATTGAGGGCTGTTTGTCCTTTCCCTATCTGTTTTGTTGCCACAATGGCTCTTATATTCACGTCAAAGGCCATTGAGTCATCCTGACAAGCGGAACTCCGCGAGCTTTAAAAAAAAAAGAAAAAAAAATCAAATCAATTGTTTTATTACCAACAAACTTGTTGGGGGTCCTCCAGGCGAAAAGCTGCGACATTCAGCTTGAATGTACCTGAAGGCCCTCGCATGGCAGCAGTAAGTCAACAATGGAAACACTGATCTATTAGGGCATACAAATACTATGGGTCACATCTACAATAATTACAAAGATCACATTCCAAAAATGGGTTAACAAAAATATGATCTAATTTGTTTTCGAGTCAAGTTATTTATGATAACATTTTCTTTCCCAAATTTATTTAACAGCGAAGGTAGCGTGTGTCGTAGCGACTGCATGAGGTAATTTGTACGCCTGTACGGTACTAACCACCTGTCTTTGCTGCGGGTACGTGCTCACTTCTGTCCTATTCAAGTCGTTACATATTTTTCAAAAATGTTTTAAAATTTTCGGAGCCCAAGGAAAAAGAATACAGTAGCCTGTATTCATAGATGCTAGTTACTTGTATTATGTTATAACTTTTAAAAAGTTGCACAGCAGTAGAATGGAAATAAGGTACATTCGCTACATGTCAAAGTGCTTAATTTTGAAGTTAAAGAAGTGCATGAAGATTACATTTCGTGGTGGTAGCCCATACAAGCGCACCATAATTCAGATGCGATTCAAACAAGGAATAATATATCTGCAATTTTACTTCCTCTGGAAAAAAATGACGGCAATGGGACAATGCACCTGCAGAAGATGACAATGATTTCATAACTAGTTCAATGTGATATGTCCAGTTCATATCTTCTGAAAGCGTAATGCCCTGTACTTTGTATTTGGTTACAATCTCAGTGGACGCGCCATCCAACAATAATTCTTCGTTTAAATAAGACTGCCTGCCTCTTGCCTTGAATAATATGGCCTTTAATTTGGAGCTATTAATTGTTAGAGCATTATCACGCGACCAACTCGACAAATTAAAAAGGATACTGCGAGATCTCTGTAACAGATCATCAAGATCATTGCCAGAGACAAACAGGCTTGTATCGTCAGTGTATATGCGCCGTGCACGCCGACGGACGCACCACTGGTGGCGGCCTTGTGCAGAACACGCGGCAGAGGAGCGTGGCGCGCGCTGTAGTTTGTTGTGTCGTTGATTGTGCTTCTCTGTCTTATTCACGTTTTCAGAGCAAGATAGGCAACACCATTCGCACGTGTGGGGTGGCCAAAGCTTCAGAGAATGTCGAAGAAAAATTGTTGCAGGGTGGGGGGCTCAAATACCGCTGAAAACGTGCCGGCGATACGGTTCTAATCATTCCCGGCAAAGCCTCGTCAGCGGGAGCAACGGTAGCAAAAATGGATTGTCGCTTCGAAGGGAAATTTCTTGTTCCCATCCTTTCTTTTGTCTCATTGGTGTTTTTTTTCACTCGATCATAGACGCGTGAGCAGCGAAATTAGTCTGCAGTGCAGCATGAGGTTTAAAGGCATTTCGCTAAAGTTCGGAATGCTGTTTGCCGCTTATATTGTTTTCCGCTTCTTTACCGCGTTGCGCTATCTAGGCAGCACGACTGCACGAGCGCATTGTGTTGTATGGTAAAGCTACTGAAGTTTGCAAGAACTGAAATTGTTGGTTTCATGTGGCGCGGTAAATCCTCGCACCAGCTGTCGCGCACTTCATGTTTTTACATCTATTTTATGCGTGGCTTCGCACATGTTTAACTGTTGCTATTGCTCCATGCATAACTTGTCGATTCTTTTGAGCTGCGAAGTTTTCACCCTGCGTTGTTTGTAAAGGGTATAAATCACACTGTCTTATCGGAATGATACCAAGGAAGTGCTTCTTTAACAGCTTTGTTCTTTTCGCCCGAGGGCATCTTAGATATTGTTTGCGTTTTTGGAAATGTGTTTAGAAAATAGGTAGTTCAGGGCGAGAATTGCTAATAGCTGCTGCATATGGTATTTTTGTTCCACTTCTCGCTGAAAAGTACGCGTCCCGTTTGGGAAGTCATCACACCTCGATGCTGCCTGAGCAAACTTAACACGCCGAGTGATGTTGTTTGTTTCGCAACATAGTCTCTTCTTGCATGTGAATTTTGTACTCAACTAAACCGGGCCTTGCCGCCAGCGCTCATCTACTTTGACTGGCGCTGCTCTGCCTTTAAATATATCATGTGGCACCTCTCTCTAGTAATATAAAAAAGTATTGAAAAGTTAGTCAGTCATTAGCTTTGTACGTTTCCAAGCAGCTCCCTTGGGGAATTCAAAATTGCACAAACTGCAGCGGGAATGGTAGTTCATCGGCGTATGCAGCAGAATTGCATCGGCGGTACAGCACTAACACGCGCTTTTATTAACCTGTGTGTTTGGTGACTTCGTTGGCTAGTGTACGCGTTTTCATCAATAAATTGGCAATTACTCTTCTTGAGGTGACTTCGACTGCACTTATTCGGTGATGTCACATGTATTCATCGACAGAAAAATCACAACCCCATATGCAGAGATTGCACCGTACGGATTTGTTTGATATAAGTCTTCACTAACGACGGATGCTTATTATTCAGGTGCAGAAGCAGCATTGCGGCAAGGGTAGACTTAAAAAAAAAAAACTATTGAGAGATCGCATCACTAAACAAAATTTATCGGCTAGTGAACATGAGCTCCACGTCATGTACATGGGGTTCATGGCGTTTGTCTGCGGGACACCTTGCACGTATGTGGACCATGTTGTCCCAAACACCGGTAACATCGTGTTCATATCCGCTCGCCCAGAGGTCAGCATCTTCCCTACAGCTGCCACCGCAGAAGGAGCAGCCTGGCACCCAAACAAAGGACAAATCGCTGCCGCGAACTTCAGCCATCCTTGCTGCAAAGGGTTGTCGTCTGCTACTGCTCCCACATGTACTGTTGGAAGCGTCCGCTAGGTGGCTTTCAGTGGCGCCTCTATAGGCAGTGCACGAGGCGTATAGTAGTACAATGGACTTACTATTTCAGCAATATCGTTTACGTAGATATTAAACAAAATCGGACACAGAACGCTACCATGGGGAACACCTGATTTATTTCCCTATAGGAAGAGCAGTATTTTTCTATAGCAACGCACTGTGTCCGCCCAGACAGATAAGATTGAAACAGCTGATTTGCCACGCCATGGATACCATATCCTTCTAGTTTACTTATTAAAATGTGATGACTTAAACAATCAAATGCCTTGCTATAATCAATAAAAATACCCAACGTTAGTTTTCCCGCATCAATGTTATTAATTATTAGCTCTTTTTGGCTTAACAAAGCTGTTCTGGTTGACCTGCCTGAGCGGAATCTGTGTTGACAATCAGAAAGAATGTCATTCTTCGCAAAGAAATTGTTAATGCATGCAGAAATCAGTTTTTCTAAACCCTTAGAAAAAGCGGATAACATGGAAATAGGCCTATAATTCCCCAGGTCATTTCCTTTCCCACCTTTGAAGATAACTAACACCCTTGCTTTCTTCATACTTGTTGGAAAATGGCCTGATTCCAAACAACGTTAAACACAAATGCAAGAAGAACTGCGATGACATTGATTGCAAATTTTATAGGTCTGATTTGAATGCCATCTGCATCAACAGCAGTGCTGTTTTTTGAGCTAAAAGATGTACAACAAATTACGTACATCTCTGAACAGTAGTACCGCTGATCGTGTTTTTTGATGATGCCATCACGCTCACAAAGTGTTAATTGAAACACTTGGTTAAAAGGACGCCCGACACCTTTTCGTTGTTCAGTTATCTCACGCAAACTGTGATTCACATTTCCCTGTCTGATTGCATCATTGATAAATGTCCAAGTCTTTTCTGGATTTTTTCTCCGCACGGCTGCAAAAAGGCTCTCGTAATAGAGAGCTTTAGCTTTTCGCAGTTCTTTATGTAGTATAAGTATATTCCTTAACTTCCTAAATGCAAGGAGATCGCTTTGCTGACGCGTATGTAGAAATTTATTGAACATCCTACTTTTTTTTTGTTGTTAATCATTCTAACATGCTGTGGTTGCACCGACGTCTTTCTAATGCGTTTTTTTACCTTTCCTGCTTTAAGCGGGAAAGACAAATTGTATCGGCGACTGAATATGGACAGAAATTCATCGTACGCTTGACTAGCGTCTTTATTGTTATAAAGAGAAGACCAGTCTGTGTGCAAAGCAAGTGAGCGAAAGTGTTCCATATTTTTGCCTGACAGGCATCTGTAGCTGAACGTGGTATCAGGTAAAGTTCTTTCGGGAATATAAAATGAGCATATTATGAATATTGGACAATGATGGCTGATATCTTATCTGATAGTCCCGGTTTTGTATATCTCTGCACCAGTGTTAACAGTGAAATTGTCGAGACCTTATTGACAAGATGGTGTCACGCGAGTAGGTCTCGTAATAACACTGCAGAAACCGGAAGAATTGATTACATCAGTTACTGCACAAGTTGGAGTGCTTTCATCAAGCACATTAATGTTGAAGTCACCACCAAGAAGCACTTTGTAATTGTGAAAAGTAGCATGCTCTAAGAGCTTTTCAGTAAAGCCTAAGAAGCCTAAAGCCTAAAGCCTGTCGATAGTTGATGGAAGCCCCGCAGGGGCGCCTGCGTCAGCAGGCGTTTGGTGTGTTGCGACACCACGGACCTGAGCACACGAGGGTTGGACCCTCCCGCGTGTAGTCGTGCGCGGCTTAGCCGTGTCCGGGGAAAGGGGGATCCTGGAGGTTGAGCCGATGCCGGGTGATCGGACCTTTATTGCCCCCCGGCGGAGGCAACACACCTCTTTGGCCTCTGCTTCACGTAGACGGCACCCCCGGACTGACCCACCCGGGGGAAATCGGCAGTCGCCTTTTCCTGTCCCCCTCTTCAATCTTTTTCTTTCCTATCTTCTTTCTTGTACTGTCCTATCATCTCTTCTCTTCCGTCACTTCCTAATTTTTCTAGGCGGCTAGGGTTAACCTTGTGTATGTGCCCTCCCTTGGGTATATTATATTAGGTTATAGCAGCAATGCACGGCTGGCGTCTGCAGCCTTACACGTTAAGTGCTACAGCGTCCCCCTGTTGGGCTCCATGGTGGGTGGCCGCCATTGCCGCCGAAAATGTCCGAAATATTATGGGAACACCTGCTTTTCCACGTCTGCTTGATCGTCACCCTCAAAAGAGGGGACGCACCGATGAAATTCTAAGCCTATTCAAACCAAAAGAAATTTTCCCCCGATTCCAAGTCGTTCACAGCGAAAAAACAGAAAAACCAGCTAGAACCCTATCTCCTTTCCTTGTTGCTAAGGGCTTGACTGATGCACTTGGCCCAGGCTATAAGGTCACCAAAATGTCGAGCGGGGATCTCCTCCTTGAAATCCATGATAAAGAACAGCACAGCAAACTAAATAAACTTGTGGCATTTGGAGATATACCTGTTACCGTTTCACCCCATCGGTCTATGAACACAGCACGCGGTGTAGTATCTGATGCAGATCTCATTGACTTGTCCGAAACAGAGCTGTTGGAAGGCTGGAAAGAGCAAAATGTAATTAACGTACAAAGAATCATTATCCGAAGAGAAAATAAAGAAATTCCTACAAAGCACCTGATCCTCACCTTTGCCACTTGCGATCTGCCACAAACAATAGAAACTGGATACACGAAGATAGCTGTCAGACCATACATCCCTAATCCAAGAAGATGCTTCCAATGTCAGAGATTTGGCCATGGGTCGCAGAGCTGCCGTGGTAAACTTACATGTGCGAAATGTGGAGCCCAAGGCCACGCCTCAGATAAATGTGAAGCAACACCTCACTGTGTAAACTGTGAAGGTGAACATCCAGCATACTCCCGATCTTGTCCCAACTGGAAAAAAGAAAAAGAAATAATCACCTTAAAAGTACACGAAAATATCTCCTTCAAGGAAGCACGAAAAAGGTGCTCCCCATTCCACACCAAAACGTACGCCGATGCGACGCGTCAGGGGGCAGCGCCGCACCGGCCTGCGCCACCTGCCCGGCCCGCGCACAGCGAGTCGTTGGCTGTGGCATCCCCCGCCCCCGAGGTGGAAGCAGTTAAACCTGCGCCACCTACCAAGACACAGAGGCCGGCTACCCCGGGTACGTCGGGCCTCAAGACCACGCCTCGCCAGGCGAGGTCTGACAAACAAATGAGAAGCCCGCAGGCGCGGGCGTCCAGTGCCTCCCAGGAGGCAATGGACACAACACCGGCACGTTTGGTGCCAAAACACCGGCATGGCTCTCTCGAGCTCGCCAAAACAAACAAAAAACCTATAACAGGGCCAGACGACGGTCCTGTTACCTAAAGTACACCACTACACACCTGAACACAGAACATTTCTCATCCTCATAAAATGGATGTACAAATTATTGATTGGAATGCCCGTGGCATTCTAAACAACTTAGATGATATCAAAGAAATAATACAAGAATTTAATCCTAGGCTGTTCTGCGTTCAGGAAACACACTTGAAAACATCAAATACAAATTTCTTAACACAACACACATTATTCCGGAAAGATCGCGATGATGGCCATGCCGCGTCTGGTTATTATAGCCCAGAAGTCAGTTGCTTGCCAACACCTCCACCTTCAAACCAATTTTGAGGCAGTAGCGGTTAGGGCGATTCTTTTCGACAGGTTGGTTACGGTCTGTTCCCTCTACATACCACCCGAACATCGCTTGCAACTAAGGGATCTTGAAACACTAGTCAATCAGCTTCCGGAACCATTCATTTTGACAGGTGATGTGAACGCACATAATACGCTATGGGGCGACTCGCGCTGTGATGCAAGAGGGCGTACTATAGAAGACTTTCTTTTATGTACCGGTGCAGTTCTTCTCAATAAAAAAGAACCCACGTTTTATAGCACCACACATAGGTCATACTCATCAATAGACCTAACCATAACCTCTCCATCTATAATGACGTACCTTGATTGGAAGGTCCTAAAAAACCCTTACGGAAGTGACCACTTCCCTATTCTTTTAACTTTAACAAAACGAGCTGATCCCGCTCCACAGATTCCCAGGTGGAAAATCGACTCTTCGGATTGGAAAATGTTTCAAGAGATCACATATTTACAGTACGATGATTTGAGTTCTTTAAACATAGATGATGCTGTGGCATATTTAACAGGTTTTATTTTTGACGCCGCTGAAAAATGCGTAAAACAAACTAACGGACTTGCCAATAAGCGTCGTTTGCCTTGGTGGAATCACGCATGCAAAGAGGCACGGAAAAAACAAAATAAAGCTTGGAGCCTGCTTCGTGACTCTCCAACTACGGAGAACCTCATTAATTTCAAGAAGGCGAAATCACAGGGCAGAAGAACACGACGAGGTGCTAAGCGAGAAAGCTGGGAAAGATACATATGTAGTATCAACTCTTACAAAGATGAGGGTAAGGTATGGAATAGAGTGAACAGATTAAAGGGCAGGGAAGCACAACCGCTTCCTTTAGTAAACGCTCAAGGCAACACCATGAAAGATCAGGCAGACTTCCTGGGTACGCATTTTGAAAATATTTCTAGTGCATCACACTATTCGCCAACTTTCCTAAAGTTCAAGGAACGCATAGAGCGAGAGCGCCTTCAACGAAAATGCGCAGCAGATGAACCTTACAACTGTCCCTTTAGTCTCGCTGAACTGAAGGCTGCTCTCATTTCCTGCAGCAACTCAGCACCAGGTAGTGACTGCATAATGTATGCAATGATCAAGAATATGCATCCAGAAACATTGAACACACTTCTGTCCCTCTACAACACCATGTGGGTATCTGGGCATATTCCATCCTCATGGAAAGAAGCGATTGTCATCCCAATTCATAAGCAAGGCAAAGACCCCGCATTAGCCAGTAGCTATAGGCCAATAGCACTAACAAGCTGTGTGTGTAAGTTATATGAAAAAATGGTAAATCGGCGTCTAATCTATTTCCTGGAAAGCAACCGTCTACTTGATCCCCTTCAGTGTGGTTTCAGGGAGGGTAGGTCAACAATAGACCACCTAGTTCGCATTGAGGCAAATATTAGGGAGGCTTATATACACAAACAATTTTTTCTCTCTGTATTTCTGGACTTGGAGAAAGCCTATGACACAACTTGGCGATTTGGAATCCTCCGAGACCTCTCTGCGATGGGCATACGCGGCAACATGCTAAATATGATAGAAAACTACTTGACTAACCGCACGTTCCGTGTTAGAGTGGGCAATGCCCTGTCCAGGCTATTCACTCAAGAAACTGGTGTGCCACAAGGAGGCGTGCTTAGCTGCACCCTCTTCATTGTGAAAATGAATTCCCTCCACAAAGTCATTCCATCCTCAATGTTTTATTCAATATATGTAGACGATGTGCAATTAGGATTTAAGTCTTGTAATCTTGCTGTCTGCGAGCGCCAAGTCCAACTCGGACTGAACAAGGTCTCACAATGGGCAAATGAAAATGGCTTCAAGCTAAACCCCCTCAAAAGCTCCTGTATACTTTTTTCTAGAAAGAGAGGTTTGATACAAGATCCTGATATTATGCTGCATGGACAACACATACCACTCAACACTGAACATAAATTTTTAGGCATAATACTTGACTCAAAACTAACCTTCATTCCCCATATCAAGTATTTGAAAGCTAAATGCCTTAAAACAATGAACGTCCTGAAAATACTGTCACATACAACATGGGGAAGCGACAGGAAATGCCTCATGAACCTCTACCGGAGCCTTGTACGATCGCGGTTAGACTACGGTGCGGTTGTGTATCACTCAGCTACACCCAGTGCTCTCAAGATGCTGGACCCTGTACATAATCTTGGTATCCGCCTCGCCACCGGCGCCTTTAGGACGAGTCCGATTCAAAGCCTCTATGTCGAATCGGATGAATGGTCGCTCGATCTGCAGCGGTCATATTCTACATTTAATTATTTTCTGAAAGTACATGCTAACAAAAACTATCCTTGTCATCCCACCATAAACGATATGACCTCTGCAACACTCTTTCATAACAAACCTACAGCCAGAGAGCCATTCTCGATCCGTGTGACAAAGCTGAGCGAGGAGATGGATATTCCTATCCGTGAAAATAGTGTAATGGCTTCTGCCAAGCCGTTTCCACCGTGGTTGTGGCGAATCATTGACTGTGACACGTCATTTGTGGAGGTAACGAAGCACGCTCCAGAGGCGCACATTCATATGCATTTTCTGGAATTACAATTTAAATACCCTTGTCCAGAGTATTACACAGATGCGTCTAAATCACATGCTGGCGTGTCATATGCGGCCGTCGGCCCATCCTTTTCCGAGTCCGATGTTCTGCACCCTCAAACAAGCATCTTTACTGCAGAGGATTATGCACTGTGGTTGGCTGCGAAACACATTAAACAGTTAAAATTACATAAGGCGGTCATATACACAGACTCATTAAGCGTTGTGAAAACATTGATGTCATGCTTCAACCACAGAAATCCAGTAATTGCAGATCTTTTCTCTCTCCTCTGTACTATTTATGCCTCTGGCCAACACGTAACGATATGCTGGGTGCCTGGACACAGAGGTATTGAAGGTAACGTCCTGGCAGACCGAATTGCTACCTCCTTAGACACAAAAGCTTCCAACACGTCCGCAGCCGTTCCGGTCTCAGACCTAAAGCCGTACTTACGGAAAAAACTCAGAACCTACTGGCAGCATAAATGGGACTCTGAAACCCATAATAAACTCCACACAGTTAAGCCACATTTAGGATACTGGCCATCACTGACCAAGTCCAGACGAAGTGATGCCCTATTCTGTCGTCTCAGAATAGGGCACACTTACGGTACACATAACTTTCTGTTGAGTGGCGGTGAACGTCCAATATGTAGTAGATGCGGGGAGACACTCAGTGTTCAGCATGTCTTCCTAGAATGCCGCGAAACACTAGTCGAGAGGAAAAAACACTTCCCTTTAGCATTCAGTCAGTGTATACCACTTCACCTGGCACTGTTTCTAGGCAGAGAACCACTATTTCACATGCAATCTACCATAGCCTATTTAAACGACGTTGACACGCTGCACGTTTTCTGTGCAAGAAATTCGTAACACGGCCTCTTGCGAGAAGCCACTGTTGCGATGTGAACCTTTGCTCTAGCACATGCCTCCAGGCCCTTGTACTCAAGGGATCAGCGGAGGCTGTTGTGCTATTCGTCAACAACAATCACCTTTCCATTTTTATTCATGTAACACTATTACACCATTCTTGTACATCCTATACTTATAGCATACCCTACTTCAGCCATTCTCATACTTTTATTCCTTGTGTATTTTATGCAACTTATTGCTCTCAGTTTTAGGCCTCTCTACAGCCACATCACATCAGCCATTAGTCCATTCAGTGCTCATCACCATTGTCTTGGCGCTCTTTGGTCACACTTGGCCCTTGCGCCATTAAACACTACATATCATCAGTTGATGGAAGCGCCGCTATTCCCGTTTGCGGCGGCGCTTGCGGGGAGTATTGGTAGTTCATGGAAGAGTAGACACTGCTTGCAAGTTTCTCCTTCTCTGTTGAAAGGCATTGGCATTGGTTTGACGTGTTCCACTTGACTGCCGATTACGTGCTACTTCTTTGCTTCCCCAGTCGTCACGAGTGCTCCAGGCCTACTAATCGTTAGGCACTCGTTCACAGCAGCGTTCAAGAGGGCTGCCATCTTTTACGCCGAAGAAACAAATCACTGCGCAGCGGGCCGCCGTTTTGATGTTTCTGAACGGGTGGTGCGAGAGGGGCCACTGCAGCGAAGCGAAATTTTCACCTGGGACGGCAAGTGAGAAATTTCCCACGTGCCGAAGTCTGGATGCTTTCTGGAGCTGTAGGCTAAGCTTGTGGCGTACATCGCTGAAATGCGTGATCGGTCCCTGCCAGTGAAGTGCGACATGGTCATGAAACAAGCCCAGACTTTTGCCTTAATTTTAAGGCCCTGCTCTGCCGTGAGTACAACGAGTGGCTGGCGGCAGAAGACCGCAAAATTACGCCAACCGGACATGTCAAAAGAGCCTCCTTGACGGCTGCGTGTGTTTGGGTGCATTCGGCGTGGGCTGCTGTTCCACAAGATGTCCTGGTGCGGTCGTTTGCCAAATGTGAAATTTCGCTGGACCACGACGCGCTGTGGGACCGCAGCAACGATGCCGATGGCAGCACTAGTGAAGATGAGTACAGTCACCGACCGTTTGTTCGGACATCACGGGGTCAGCGAAAATGTCCGAATAAACAGGTGTCCGAAAAAGCTGAAGAAAAAAAAAATGAAATCCTTTATTTCCACGCACTTATTCGGGCTCGGCCGTAGGCTTGAAGAAATCGCGAATGCGCCGTTGCACGCTGTTCTGTTTACGCGCAATCAGATAAGCCTGAATCTCAGAGAGGGTCGTACGGCCACTGTAGGCGGCTGAAAGCACAGTCACTGCTTGTACACACTCCGCATGCGACGGCAGCGTAGCACATCGTGCGTCACCTTCCGACTCAAGAGTCATCGTCCGGCGGTGCAGCAGAAACCTGACGAATGATCTCGCCGTTGTTGAGTTCTGTGCATGTCAGTACAGCAGTGTCAGCACCTGTGAAACTGTCAAATGAGACGGTGTCCGGAATCGCAATGCAACCACTGCACAGGTCTCGGCAGAACATTTTCCGTGTCAGTAGGGAGCACATCAACAAGCGACAAATCTGAGGCCTCCCGGCACCCGCTTGCCGACATTCCCCAGCGCAGTCTGCGTGGGCACTGTCGCCGCCATTAGACACTTGACGCGATGTTTCCGTATGCCGCGTTGGATCACCGGAACCTCGACACAGCACACAAAGCAAACACCACCACGCCGTCACACCGACACCAGTGGCATAAACGAAAAATGCGGCCTAGTCGAAGCATAGTGCGTGAAGAAACAAATCAGCTGCTGGATTGTCTTGACATGGCTTACTAAGCTGAAACCGGAACTGCTGTAGAACCACTTTATCGAACCAGGCAAAAAGGATGATGATGAGTGGGGATTTGCAGTAGCGCCACTTCATGGGGCAGCAAGGAGGCTCTGTTCAAAACAAAAATGGCATTCAGCAAGTCGAACCATGCACCGATCAGATGTTATGGTGCTCTTGATCGAGTTGGCTCAAGGAGTGTCCGAAAAATCTGACGAGAAGTTGCAAGGTGTCCGAACTTTCGGCATTTATTATACATTATGGTCTATAGGGAGAATGGCAGTGCCGTGAAGCAGACCGAATAATCGAGCATGTCCGAATTTTTGGAGTCCAGGAAATGAGTGGGTGACTGTAGTCCAGTGACCATGTCAGCTACTAATAAATTTTCGTTATCGAATCTGCCCGCAGGTATGCTCTTTTTTTTTTACTTTTCCAGTCACGCGAATGGGGGGGAGGTCGACTTACATTCGAGTAGACTTACAATCATGTAAATACGGTATATTAGATTTTCCAGCTTCTCGGGTAGGCACACGGTGACAAACTTCAATGTCAGCTAGTACCTCAGCTAGGCTCAGCTAGCACATCACCAATTTTCCCAACAAGTTCAGTAACGCGTTCATTGTCCTGTTGCAGAAGTCCCTTCATTTCTATATTGGACCCGCGCGAGTATTGCTCTGTTTGAACAACCCTCTTCTGAAGTTGTTGAATAACATTTTCATTTTCCTTGCACCTAGCACATAACATTTAATTCGCCTTTCTCAAGGCTTCCCTATTTTCTGTGGCTTCTCTAAGCCTTTTTTTCAAGTCCTCAAATTCATCGCTCATAAATTTAACACCGTCCATGAGAGACTTCATTTCAGCATGAAGTTCTCGGATTTTGCATCGGCTTTCTCTTTCAATTGGAGATTTGGTCATGTTTTTGCAAAGGAACAGTACCAGTGGACAGAAGGTATTATAAATATACAAGAGATACACAGCAATACAGAAAGGTAGCAGCGACAGCATAAATTATCTAGTTACAAAGCATGTATAATTTGCACACCAACCTGCAGTACTGGGGTCAAGTTTTTAGCGTTGCGCCGATTAGCTGTCACTGCTGCCAAGTGTCGGTCCAGCGAAGGCAGCCAGCTTTTGTACCGCTTGTCCTGATGACGTCCTCAGCGGAAGAATCATCAAGGAAGTGACGCTAGCAGACCAAGGCCCTGGTGGTCAGCAAGATTCGCAATATCTGCAGTACAGGGATCAAGTTTTTAGCGTTGCGCCCATCAGCTGTCACTGCTGCCAAGTTGCCATGCTTGCAACTACTCCGTAATGTAAACATAGCAGCTCAAGCTTTGTTGCAAGTCCAGGTTGGGTGCCTCCTTGAACCTTCATCCCAGTCGCGAAGCACCGCCGGCACGGGGTCCCGGATAGCAGGTCCCCTAGGGCATCCATTTGCACAAGGAGAAATTTTTCGCCTTGTAGTGGTGGCAGCGTCAGGATCGCGCTCCATTGCTGACTAAATTGTCCACATACCCAATTCAAGATATCCTGCTTCAATACGCCAGCCACATACTTGGAACTTTGCAGTAACACAGTATGGCATATTTTCCTACGGCCACCTGTGAACAGTAAAATTCGTTAGAGGCACATACAGTCCAGCCCACTTATAACAGCCGCAGATATAACGAACGCTCGCTTAGTACGAACGAGGGCGGTGCTACCGTCAAAATATATATTGGGGCAATGGCACAGTGTCTCGCATAGAACGAACTGTTGTGGCCTCAACACTCGGTTAGAGCGAACGCGAAGCTGTCGGGCCCCTGTAGTTGACCGAGCCAGCAGTCAACTACAGGGGCCCATATCCAGCGACCGAGCCGCTGGATATGGGCAGCATTCATGCGTTCAAGGTGTGCTACCGGCGGCGCGTCATCCAACGCTTGTTGATCGCGATTGATGCTGCCATGCCAGTTCGCATCAGCTTGCTTGCAGCTGTGGACATGTTGAAAGCGGCGTGGATGGAACTCACCGCGGAGTGCATAGAAAATTGCTTCCGCAAGGCGGGTTTTATGGGCCCAGGCACCGAGGACGCCATAGATTGCCCACCGGAAGGCCGGTCGCACGAGGACTTGTGGCAATGCGTCGTTGACACGCAGCTGGCCGGACCTGACGTTGCCTGGGACGATTTCGTTTCTGCTGATGAAGACGCCGACATTGCGGAGCCATGCACTGACGAAGCTATCGTGCGTGAAGTGCGAGCCCTTCCTGACTGCCCAGAGACCGACGAGGACAATGACGAGGATGCTGCTCTACCGCCGGTTGCTGTGAACGCTTCAACCGCGATCGGTTACATCGCGTCGCTTAAGGAACTCGTGTGCACCAGAGGCCTTGGCGATGAACATATTACCACGCTGGAAAAATTAAAAACGGTAGTGATGCGATCAGCTTTGAAGAAGCAGACATGAATCACGGACTTTTTTCAAAAATAAAGTGAACTTTCGTCTCGCTTGCTCTTTTTTCCCGTATTATAGGTGGTCCACTTAGTACGAACTTTGGATACAACGAACAAATGCCACGTGATGATCAAGTTCGTTATATGTGGGCTGGACTGTATATGTTTATTAACTGCGGGAAGGCGAAAGCCGTTTGCGACTCATTCCACTGAGTTGAATATTCCGTGTTTGAATTCATTTCGTGACAGATGAGAAGAGCAGATGGCGCAAGCGTGGCAGAGGGATCATGTGACATCACGACGTGCTGCACCGTGATGTCACGTGATATTAAGGTCACGTGACCTAAAATGTAACGGACGGACGCTAGTAGGAACAATTAAACGCTATCGCCTTAATAAATATCCTCTCAGCAACTACTGAAAGCCATGCAAAGCTGAAGACTGCGGTCCTGGTAAACCTTAAAGATTGTTTTCAAATGCTGATGAGTCTATGTGGCCGTCTACCTCTATCTGTGGGAATGTAAAATAGGAGACTGAAAATGTAGATCCACCTCCACTATTACTATTCCGCTCCGATTAATTTTCGTTGCGCCGAGATTTCATCAGACAACAGCAGTCGTCTGCTAACACTTATTACCAGCTACTCAGCAAGATGCCAAAAATTAAAAAAATTGGCAGATCATAGTGCTGCACTGGTAGTAGAAAGCTTCGAATATTACGCGGCGCGCATTTTCTCCCCGGCATGCTTATTTGTGTTTCAACTTCACCAGGCACGCAGGACACTTTGCTATGGTTGCTGCAACAGGATAAAAGCAGCTGATAGGCTTCTCAGCAGTCTTTTGTTTATTAAGAAACGTTTCTCCGATCGGCGTTCTGCGGAGGCAGTGCAAATTTGAAGTCCACTTCACCGCAATACAGGGCGCACTGTAGCAGACGACGCGCGAAGCCCCGCCTGCGGCTCTCACTGCACCTGCGCAATAGTTTCTCTGGCACCCGACAGAGGCGCCCCACGGAGTGCCGGCAGCACGGAGCGGCATTCTAACCAAGAGTGGACGACCCTGTACAAGTGCACCGTGTCGTGTGTGCATCTCTGCACCAGAGCATGGTTTCGAATAGGTGCTAGCAGTAAGGCTACAGAGTTTCCGCTGATTCTCTTTTGCAGTGCCAGGCATGCTCAAAGGGTTGTCTCAATCAACCATTGAACAGTCAAATACGCTATCAATTAAGAATTAGTTTGATGTGATTGCTTGGGCGAGAAGACTAAATCCGAATTAACCGATTTTACTTATTAAGCAGAGAACTTGCATAATAGTCAAGTAGGAATCACTGTAGCAGCTCGTTCTTGGCATTACATGTTCATATTGTGGTTCCTGATGCAGCAAAAAGCTCGTTAATTCAGATTTCGCAGGACCGGAAAAAATGTCTGAAATAATCGAATGTTGAATTATCGAGGGTATCGAGAAAACAATAAATGCTTTCTACGTTACAGGCTTTTATTTACTAAATGAATCAGCGAATCTGGTTTCTGTTTTGCAAAAGAGCAGTGCTGAAGTTGCAATTCTTGTAATCTCGTGACTGATTGGCAGTGAAGGCCCTGCGACTTTCTTCTCGGCACAGCCGCTGCGTGTATCTTTATCCGGGACGTGAAACACATTTTTTTACTACTGTGCGCGCATCACAGTTATTTTTTTGCCAGTGAGCTGGTTGCCAACAGATTGTCGATCGATTGGGGTGTAGCCGGCACACTTCATCCGCGACAGCTTCTGCCTTGTTTGTGACATTGCCCACATAGCTTCGCACCAAGTCAAAACAAAATGCTACAACTGCTGTGGATGAAACCGTGATCATGGACGACGACCATAGTTATGAAGGCACACGGCCAGCACGCGCACAGAGTGAAAGCGAAACTACGCCATTTGCCACCCGCTGCGGTCAAAGGTGTGGTTGCTATTGACGCAATGATGAACAGCGACTAAGCAGTTACAACTAAGCGTGCCTGTTTGATTATTGGTTTAAAGTTTATTTACATGCTTTAGATGTGGCCAAGCTTGGGCAAAAGGTGAAACATATTGCTTCAAGAAAGCCCAAGCCCTCTTATACAAGGCACACAACAGCAGCATAGATACCATACATAGATGTGGTACATAGATGAAAGGTGGGTAATGTACATACATTGCCCACCTATTACATCATTTGTCTCAGAGGTACAGTTTTTGAGAATTTACAAGAATATTAAATTTTACAAGGCACAAGTTTGTAAAGTTCTACTCTGACGCCATTACAGGTAATTTGTGTATTATCAAGTACAGACATTAAAAATAAGCATTTTAGCACAATTGATTTTTCTGTAACGAAGTAGAATAGTGGTGTTGAACTATCTTCTTCTTGTTGGAAAAACAAGAAATGACAACAACCATAGCGATGCGGGCACTCATTTCTGTTGGAAGCCAGCACAGTTTTTGCTCCCTTGCACGTTTGCGGTGCTTTGTGCTCACCGAGCTCGGAGTCGTCCTAATTAAGGACAGTTTGAGTCCGTTAAATAATGCATGTGCCTGCCTAGACCAGAAGGCGAGTCCGAATTAATGAGATTTTACCCAAGAGAGTGGAAATGCCTCGTGGCACTTGCCGCGCTTTGTCGTGTTTGATTTGTGCCCGCGGATGCCTCACTCTGGGTGTGCTGCGTGCAGAGCAAGAGCCTGCTGGGCGACTCGTCGGTGCTCTTCTCGCCGCCGTCCATAATCCGCGAGACGCTGCCAGAGGTGTCCTCCGGTGAGCCGTTTGCCACTCCGGTGCCGACCAGGCCCAAGGTGAGACTTGCCTGCGCCTTGAGAACCGGGCCGAGTGGTGCCGAGGAGCAGGTGCCGTACCGTGCTCCCTCGCACCGCACGTGCAAGCCGGCTGCTCGGGCAGCCGTAGCGTACCACCACAGTGCCCTAGCTTTTCAGGGCAGTGGACGCGCACGATCAGTTCTTGTGGTTGCCATTTCAGTGAGCTGTTCTCTGTTGTTGACACTGCACAGCCCAAGCCAGTCCAGCACGGTCTGCTCACGTTTCGCACCCGGCACTCGGAAAGCACGCCTTCGTCGCGGAGGCTCCGCCAGGTAGCACCCCCCTGCACTGCATGCTGCCTGCTTGCCTGTTGTGTTGTCTCACTGCACCCATGCATTGCGCCCAAGCCAAGTCACATGACAGTGACTCGAGAGACCTTGCTCGGCAGTGCACTCATCTAGTGCCACTGTATAGAGTTTCTTACTGAAATTACTAGAGGGAATTGTCGGAATCATGGTTGGTACATGAATTGGGCTGTGGTGTTGGTTCTTGGGGCTGCAAACGTATCACGATGTCAATATCCCCAAGTTTAACAGAGCGGTGCACTATCGTTTAGAAGTTCAACAGTCTTCAATAAAATCAATTTCAATAAAATTAAAAAAAGAAATGATCTGATGCAGTTAACTATAGCACGTATATTATTCTACGAGTACACTAATTTGGTGTTAGAGACGAGAATTCCGTGTGAATTTTCCAGATTTTCGTACGGGGGTGACTGTTACTCGCGAATGATGTCCCACGGTATATAATCGGTGTGCATTTGTCATGCAGGAATAAGCATACGCAATGCAGTCGTCTGGCAATGAGCGACATACACTCGTGGTACACGCCGGCAATCACTGCGATCGTGTTTGCTTGACGGCCTGCTATTTGTTTGTTTCGATGGCCCAGCTCCTGTCGACAGTGGCTCACATTTTTTTCGCCATATAATTTCCACCGTGGTGTCTTCAAGTTCAGTGTGAATGTCATTATGATCGTGGAATGTCGACGCCTGCACCCACTGTGGTTGCACTGTTTATGAAAGCAGAAAGTGCAGTTCACTGAAATTGTGCCAGACCAGTATAAAGACAAAAGAGTACTTTTTTGCTTCCTTTTTTTTAACTTTAGCTATATTCTGTTTTTTTTTTTTCCCTCGCAAATCAGTCACCATTACAATACAAAACACCCTGAAGATCCCTTCTCAGGGGAGTATCCCTTCTCATTTTGCACCGTACTCTTTTCACACCGACTGCACTCGCATTTAACTTGTAACGATGGAATGCCAACCAAGCAACATTGCACACACACAACTGCTGTGGCTATGCTTACGCGTGCCACAGTGTCAGCCATTTGCAACACGAATGCGTGCTTTCAGATGGTGGGAATTACAGCGGGCCAGTTAAACATCCAATTTTTAACAGAAAAAGAACATGCTTTGTACTCGACGCCTGCTCTGGTAGCGATACTCCAAATGGACGCACACAGCAAAATTGTTAATCTGGATATGGTAGTGGTGCACCTGTAGTGGAGACTTGTCACAAAACACTCAAGTTTACAGTGCGGCTTGTTGGAGATTTTATTTTCCATTCTTACATCGTTACATTGAGGCTTAACTGCGGAGGCTGGACGTATGAGGCCCATGACATGGGCGTGCCTAGTTCTGTGGGTGCCTTTGTGGCACAATAGCACAGTTGTGCTGTATTCACAGGAACTGCACATTCAGCTCTCTCCTATTTTTATCCACCCTGCCTTTCAGTCCATTCTGCTCAACAATTGAACTGCCATTGGAGTTTAATGCTTTCTAGGTTCAGTTCTTTTTCTCTAAATGCAATCTCCCAGTGTCGAATTTTTTTATTGCAGATTAAAAATTGTCAGACTGACCTATATCAGAAAATTATTACCGCAGTTTTTCTAGAGTGACCATAAAGAGAAAAAAAAAAAAACATTTGCCGTATGTAAATGTGCATTGTTTATTCAGGGCTTCCATAAATTCATTATAAGAATAAAAAAAGTAGATTCAGTAGAACCCCGCTGTTACGTTCCCGGCTGCTACGTTGTTTTCATCCGGTCCCGGCATAGCTTCCATAGGATCTAATCTATAAGGAGCCCCGCTGTTACGTAGTAGCTGTGAAAACGTTCCTGTGTGATACGTCTCAACTTAGCACCCCGAACCCGCCTGGACGCGCGGGTTCGGGCTGCTAAGTTGCGGCGGTTGGCGCGCGCAGGCAACGCGCGCCAACCGCCATTTTGACTTTTGATGAGTTTTGGCTGGGCTTCGCTAGACTTGGCTATAGAACTGGCTGCAAGAAGCCGCACGCCAGTTTGAGAGGCTGCCACTAAGTGTCAATTCGGGAAAAAATGCTCTCACTATCATCACTGTGATTACGGTCACTGCATGGTTTTTGGACGGGTCGACTCACGGAGGAAGTAACTCGGGAGAGGCCCTGACGTCACTCTTTTTTGGGAAGCCGGAAGTTGGCGTTGCTCATGGCGTTGCTCCGCCTCTCGGGCCAGCTCTCCTCTCTTGTTTACATTTCTCGCGAAACCAGGCCGCGCGCAACCGGGCTGCTCGGACGCACGCGCTCTGCAGCACTACTAAACAATCGTTAGCACGGTAGCATGATTACACCAAAGAGGACAAAATTTCCCGCGCATATTCCTTGTGTGTTGCCATTGCCGTGGCGCGGTGACGACGAGGAGTACGAGGCGCATGATGCCGAGGAGTTGCCAAATCCTAGCTTTGGAGAAGCTGTCGCGGCTCTGGACCTCCTCCGCAGGTACGTCGCACCTCACAGCGACGCTGACAGCAATGCGGCCTTCCAGGCTATTGAGAAACGTGTGGCGATTTCTAGCGAGCGAAAGAAACGGCAAGCCATCATTCCAGACTTTTTTAAGTCCTAAGCGCACTCTGTGGAAATAAATTGTCTATAGTAAAAGCTGCACTTTTTTCATTCATTTTTGGAGCTTTCTTCACTGTTGCGTTTTCCCGGCTGTTAGGTTTTTCCCCTGGTCTGGTGAAAAACGTATGAACTTGGTTCCACTGTACACTGAAATAGATATATTCTGATTCGGCAAGTTTGGTTTGTCTGACAGGTGCACAGCCACACTTAAGAAAACTCCATGGCTGTGCACCTGTCAGACAAACCAAACTATTCAGAAAGGAGTCCTTCATTCTGTAGCCACTGTGAGGCAATCAGTTTTCGTTGTCTCGAGAAAAGAAACGCGGGCATCGCAGCATCGTTTGTATACACCAGCCCCTGGCGGAGAGAGATGAGCAACCAGAGGGATACCAGTTTTTAAGAGTGCAACGAAAGGAAACGACCCGCAAAACAAAACCAAAGCTAACCACCGCACGAGCAGTTTCTGAAACGCTAGTGTAAAAAAAGCCGCGAAAAAAAAGAAAACGCTGCATCGCTTGATACACGTACGCAGGGTGACAGTGCTTGCTCGGCAACAAATATATAGAAAATTGGCACGTTTTTCAACACATATACGGTGCCGACGGCATCGATCATTTGGAACTTACTAAAGGAAAGGTAAACAGCGTTGTTCACAATGCTGTTTATTTACTGCATTGACCCTCAAAGGGACAGAAGTCGACCGAATGGTAGGTAATTGTGCATTAAATTTGTGACTAGCCTTTGAGTGCTGCCACACTTTCAAATCTAAGTGTCATGTTTATGAAGGATCTGCTGAAATTAGGTTCACATTACAACACATTTAGCAGCAAAACCTTAATTGTGAAAATTGTTCACTGCCTTTGTGCTGGCTTGCCGAAAGCGTACTGCAAAGCAAACGCATGCAAGGGGACAAAACCTGTACCAGATGGGTTGACCTTCTTTGTTGAGCTGATACGTGTAAAGCTACAACAGACCCTATAGCTATAGCTGACCAGAGTAGCAATGTGCGCTTGTTGATATGGCATCTTGATCTGAGTTTTCCAGCGCAAGTAAGGCTAGACACAGGATACACATGGCGCCGTGTGTGTCCTGGGCTTTTTCTTGTCTTATTCGCACTAAAAAAATTCAGATTTGTAGCTATAGCCTAGAAATAAGTTTAATGGGCATAATATGGCAAACAGCACAAAAGCTAGACAAAACATTAGGGGACCGTGCTGGTGTCATATTGACAAGCGTAGCTAACAAACATTTTGCTTTTATAAGTTAATGAGCAGAGTCACTGTCATGTATTCTGGGTTTCGTCGGTCTACTGTTAACACAAACTACCTCTGAGAGGAGAGTAGCTACAATTAGGTTGTTCCGAGAGGAACAACCTAATTTAGATGGCCCGGTTGTTCTTGGCTTGTGGCGAGAGGTGCATGTGCACTTGCACGCAAGCTGTTCCAGTGTTGAGTGAGTGGATCATCAACATTGCTGGTGGAAACCTTTTGGACAGAATGTATAGAACACCAGGACACAGTAGAAAACCCACTTATAAAGATTGCCTGTGAAGCCGCTTTATTCATTTCTGCAATTGGATGTCAGTTCTACAGATTCAGTGCCCTGCCTACTGCAGGTTCAGCATCGTTTCTTAAAATTATTTTAATGCTGGCTTGCCAAACCAAACAGATGTGCTCAGAACAATCACGGGAAAAAAATGTAAGGAGCTTTCGGGGGCTTTGTGAAAATACACTCAGGCACCTCAGGGTCATTTACTCCACAGTTCCCCAATGTGTGTAGATGCAGCATGTTTCTCACATTGCTGCCTTCGCACTGAAATATGGGAGTGGCTGGGTGTCCATTCATTCACTGCTTGCTTTGATGACCATTTTTAAATGCACACACATCCCTTCTCTTCTTGTAAACTGTAGTACTACTGCAAAGTACGTTATGGAACCAAGGTGCCCCATGGCATAGCAGACCTCAAGAAAGGAGATGTTAAAGATTTGAAAAATTGTTAACAGTGCTTTCTATTTGCGTTGTGCAAAATATTTAGTATTGTAACATCAATGAATCGCCGTGCAAGCACTTCATTTCAGCTTTGCTGGTTGACCAGCAAAGCTGAAATGTGCGGCGCCGGTGTTTATTACTGAGTGGATCCCGATGGTTCGTTAAACAACAGCTTGGTAGGCTGCCAAATTCTCGGTACGCAGTTGCTGCTTGTACTTGGCTGCACAAGCCTGTTCTTGTGCCTGGGCTGCAGAATCGGGACGGCGTAGACGAGCTCGTTACCGTTTCCGTTCGCGGCGTTGTTGGTCAAGAGCTGGCGGCTCCTCAGGAGTGCGTATGAAGCGTGGCCTACCCATTTTGGAGCCATAGAGAAATGGCTGCGATGGAGAACAACAACATCACTACTGGCGCAGCTAATCAAACACCACGTAGATAACAGAAGGCCTTTTCACTCTCATCCATGACGTCACGTTACCTGGCTTGACTGCCATGGAATCTAATGGGAATGCCCCTGAGTAGGCAGTAGTGATTTGACGTCACTGCTTTCATCACGCCAGCCTTGTCCATGGAAATTTCGGGCCAGGTAGCGTGACATCATGGATCAGAATAAGCAGGCCTTGTCCCACCTAGGTGGTGTTGGCTAATCACATGCTTCTCTTTCTCTCTCTGTTTGTTTTCTTCTCATGCATGTGCCTGGGGTTGCGCCACAGGAGTTTTCGGCATACAGGCGACCAACAAACAGACGGACGGACAGATGGAAGAACCAACTAGCTATATACCGATTCACTGTAATATGCCATATTTATTCATGTAAGGCCCGCAACCCCACTTTAGTGCACGAAAATTCGAACAAAAAAAAGTCACTGAGCATCACGTGACCATAACTTCCGAGATCACACTATGTGCTGTTGCAGTTTCTGTGGCCTGCCCACACACTCGCTGATTACCTTTTGTCAAGCTACTATAGTGTAGACCGCTTATAACGGTAAGTTATGGGAGTTTTAAAAATTCGCGCTATAAGTGGCACTGCGTTATAACCAAAGCATGATTTTTTCGGCTTTTGCCTATGCGAAACGGACCACCCACCTTTCAAACACAATTTATTACATATTTCGCTCACACACACATACAACACAATCGCAACACAGTACAGAAACCAAGTTCTTCTGACAAGTGCGGCATCAGCAGAAGAACGCTGTTATTTTCATCTGGAGATTTTTTTTAACAATGCTTCGAACAATTTCGTCCTCTACAAGGCTTAAGCACTGAAGTGCTTTCTCACTCAAACTGTTCTTCGCGCAGTACATCTTCGCTTTGCTGAGGTATTCCAAAGCGTCTTCACACAGGACATCTGGGTCTGGCGTCGGGTCGACATCGTCGTCCGACTCATCTTCGGTTGCAAGCTCTGTGCTACCGTGCACAGCTGCGACGATCGCATCATCCGTGCTCGCTTCCTCGCAGACAGGAAGCTCCGACTCACCGGTATCGACATATTCTTGGAAGGTGTCTGTGGCGGAAACAAACTTGCTTTCAACAAAGCCGGACTACACGTCGTCGGTGTTGACTGTCTCATCGACAACATTGTCACTCGGCTCATCGGCGTTAAGAGCCTCTGCATTGCGTACGACGCCTGCTTTCTTAAAGCACTTGCTTATTGTCGTGGTTTTTACCTGCCACCATGAAGGGGCAACCAAATCAATCACACCCCTTAAATTCACCTTAAGAGGCTGCTGCTGCTGCACACTTGGCAAAACTCTCTTGCAGAGGCGTTTTTTGTAAAGTGCCTTTACGGTTGCGATGACACCGTGGTCGAGTGGCTGACATTTTGCAGTTGTGTTGGCAGGCAGAAACTTTAACTTTACTGCAGTCAACTTTGACTTGATGTTGGGGGCTGTGCAATTGTCGAGAATGAGCACGACCTGTCGCTTCTCTGCCTTCACGTCTTCATCGAACTTACAAAGCCAGCTTGTAAACATGTCTTGCGTCATCCACACCTTTTTGTTGGATTTGTATGTCATTGGCAGGCACTCTCGCTTTTTAAAGCAACGTGGCCTCGCTGATTTTCCAATGACAAACAGGCAGCACTTGTCCCTTCCATCCATGTTAGCACAGAACACAGTTATGCGCTCTTTTGAGGCCTTGCAGCCAAAGCAGGCTTCGTGTCACAGCGCAAGAGTGCGGTTGGGCAGAAAGTTATAAAATATGCCAGCTTCGTCGGCATTGTATACGTCGCTGTCCCTGCAGGTGGACAGCATGGTTTCCAAATTTAAGCGAAGCCAGGCTTCGATGGACTCGTTGACATCACCGCTTTCATCGCACACCACTTTGCAGCTGATGCCATGGCGATCCTTGAATCACTGGATCCATTCATTAAGTGGGTTGAAATCGTCGTGGCCTAAAAGAGCACCAAGGGACTTGGCTTTTTGTTGGAGCACGGGGCCACTCACTGCTATGCTCTGAGCCTTAACTTCATGGAACCATCTGAAGAGCGCTGCGTCCACGTCTATGTACTTCAACGTACGTATTCTCTTCCGTGACAGGGTAGATGAATCTTGTTGCAGTTGCTGCCACAATTTGTCCTTGTTCTTTTATATGGTCGACACGGTTGTGTCAAAAACGCCGTATTTGGCCACCGCCGACACCTTCAGCCCACTTTCTGTCTCTTATAACACATTCCTTCATCTCCAGCAATAAGGTGCATGCTTTCCTAGGTATACTTTGTGGTGCAAAATACATTCTTGAAAAGGGACGGAACAAAGGAAGACAGTGAAGCGCCAAACTACCAACTGTTTAATGACAGTCTGAGAAAACATACAGAAGAAAAGACAACTTCCGCTCATGCGCAGGGAGCCAAGGTTTGACAGAACATGGTCATGATAACATACTTTGGATAAAGCACACTTTGGTAGAATATAATATGATAGATGTATCGCTGACGCAATCAGACCCTTTCTTTTTAATATAAAACGCTTCCGACGACTCCCTTGGTCCCCACTTTTGCCAAGAATCAATACTCACTCAAAGCATGGTGTTGCAATCACTTAAACTTTGCAATCAATTACTAGCCGCGTGGCTTTGCAGTGGTGTGTACTGCTCATTCGTAACAAATTCAGCCAAACTGAAATTCCATTGTAGTTGGCCTTTAAAGGGGTTTTGAACCACTTTTTATCAGAGTCGAGAAATGTATTTGACATGAAAACAGACTATTTCAGAAATACTTCGCCCCAAAAAGTACTTCAGTGCATTCAGCAAAAGCGCCACTATTGGCGATCACAGATCCCATTCGCGGTTCTTCCACTCCTTCAGTGCCTTGCACTGCAATGGCAGAGCGAGGCACGCCCAAAACTCTCCGCCTACTAAACATGGCATGCAGTTCAAATTTGATATTAGGTGCTCATGCCACTAGTTATGATTTTGGTGCCTTCGTCTTGCCAAAGTCAGGCGCTGTGCCTCTGCTTACGGTTGAGTTCAGTGTCTCGTCCCTTTGCTGTGCTATACACAGTGTACCAGATAATCACACGCGGCTAAGTAACATAGTAACATGAGTAGCGCATTTCCTTTCGCACTTATCTCTATGACAATCAGATAATTTTTGAGAGTCAATCCAACTTCATCTTCATGTGCGCTCGTCCAAGTACGTTGGCAGTGCCCACATTGGCTAAGCGATGGATGCTACACTTCGGACTTGTGTAAAAGGATTCCTAATCTAACGAGCTTCGGTCACGATGGCGACACACCTCGGGGGTGTGCCACTCAGGAAGCAGATGACCCGTTCGTTGGAGGTTGGTGTTCGGTCTTTGAGCCACGGCACCCTGCAGCAGCCGCAGTATCTACGCTATGTGGCATATGCAGCTATGTGCAGTTGTGGTGGCCAACTGTTCGCCTGACAGGGGTAGAGTGCACGTTCGCACTATGCTGCAGTCCGGCCATACTGTGCGATGCAGCCCACCTTTTTCCTGCACCAGCTTGACCAATAGATGGTAGCTGAATCCGAATTACGCATTTTACTCAGTCGATTAACATGAAGCAAAGTCTGCCAAGGCATCTAGCCAGGAGTGAGTATGCACTTGCTAGCATACATCTAGTCTCACTTCAAGTCTTACATGGTTCGAGGCTAATTGACTATTCAGAACTAACAGAAATTAGCGAGACCCGACGGCCACAACACTGATCAACAGTGCAGCCAAAGTCACCCGTGATACCTGCATCGGTATCGCGGGTGAGTGTGAGCATACGATAGTCGCACTTCTGGAAGTGTGTAATTCATATCGAAATTTGAAACACAGATTTTCACTTGCTTCAGCCTGTTTATTAAACAGGGTGTCTACCAACCGGGAAAACTGGGAAAATCGGTAATTCTCAGGGAATTTGAATAGTCTGGAAAAACTCGGGAAAACTCAGGGAATTTGTGCTTTTATCAGGGAAAATTAGCTGTAACTTTATTGAAAGGGAACGGAAGTCGTGTTAATGCTGGCGCCAGTAACAGAGAAATTGCAACGTATCGTCATTGACGCCGTGTCATCGGCACGAGGTATTGCCATAGTAGTTAAGAGCCGATTTTCCAGACGCCTGACTTTTCGAACGTTCCCTATAATTCGCACGGCTTTGCAACACCACCACGTACTCCATATAGTCAATGTGTATTGCCCTGACTGCGTGTCCCAAATGGCATTAATCAAAGCCACCGCCGCCGCCATTTTGATTATCTCGCCGCCTCGAACCGGCACTCTCGCACGCAGATCTGCTGGCAGCTGTAGCCATCACTGTGGCAACGTTAGGCCTAGCTGCTCCTCCGCTCGCTATTAAGCTTCTTGCGGTGCGGTGCTGTGTTTTTCATCGAAAGAATTTGCCGTTGTCAGCAATGGCACCGACTACTCCGCCTTTGTAATCCTCGCGATTGGCTTTGAAGCTCGCAGAGCACAACGCGTTGCGTAATGCGTCTCCGAAAGTTAGCTTTACCTTAGTACAGAAGTGTTACGCGGTGAAGGATAACAAGCGTGGGAAGGGGCAATGGTCAAGGGACACAGTATGTATTCCTTAATTATACACGTGTGCGCCCCATCTCCTGTCACAGTACGAGCACCGATATGCCTAATGAGTGTACTGGCAGGCTTTAGGAGCTTTTTTGGGTGTGCCTGTGGCAATTTTAGCTCTTAAGGGCTGTAAAAGGCATGCATTCATTTTTATTCGTACTGCCCGATTTTTCGGATGTTTTTGCGATCCCTATAGGAGTCCGAAAGATCGGACGTTGACTGTACAACTGACCAAGACGATGCTTCAAATGATCCATGGGGTGAACGCGTGGCAAGAGGAGGATGAGAACAGAAAGGACCGACACATCGAGGAATTAACGGGAAAGGAAGCGCTCCGCCGCCTCTTTGAGGGAGCTTGAGCTCAAGAAACAAAGTGTTGGCTGACACCAAGATGTAGGTGTTCCTCATGGAAACCAAAATAAACTCTTTAAAGCAGGGAAACCCAACACTGAGATGTTGTGTACGGGCTGAGAGTATGTCAGGACAGTTGAGGTTGAATTTCCAGCTGCAGATAGAGAATATTAGTCGTGACAAAGTTCAGGCCTCATACTGATAAGCTTGCTATCAGTTGATAAAAATAGCTCTTATTCAAAAATATTTTCTTATGTATGCATCTCCTTTTTATTCGTATTTGAAATAGTTCGACACAATTTGGAATGGGTTTTGCCATTTTTTTTCGCTAAGCCCTCTGTTTTCTTTATAAATAAAATAGGTGTTACTCCTTACTATTCAAACTGGATTTAGTCATTTCTTTGTTTCAACATGCTTACTAGAGAATGACAGCACTGAGCAACATGGTGTCAGCCTGCCTTGACATAAAACAAAGTTCTGGCTTATTCAGGGAATTTTGCAAAGGTGCTCAGGGAAAACCTGGAAAACTCAGGGAATTTGGAAATGTCAACTTGGTAGACACCCTGTTAAACTGTGTCAATAAATATATGCAATAACAGTAGGAAGAACCGCACTAATCCAAACAACCTTCTTGCTTGATGCAATCTATTGGACAATAGCCAATCTACTATTTATTAAATATTGCAGCCCAAAAAGAGTGAGGAGAAGGCTTCTGTTCAAAAGAAAATGTTTAAGAAAAAGGTGACTTCGTGTTCCGCTTGCAAGCTCCAAGCGCCCTTCACGGCTGCAAAATTCAGCTGACAGCTTACAGTTCAGTTCACAGCAGTGTATGGCATCCGCGTACCATGTTTTTTCACCAAACCCAAGGGGTGGTTCGGACCCCTTCGAGGAACAAGAGTCCATGATTGGTAGTCACTCTCTCAACGCTGCAGAGGAGTATTTGGGTCGGTGAAACAAAATGTGGATGGAAATGAAGTGGTGGACATGATGTTAGCATCATGTAGCTCATGTGCTAGTCGAGAGGAAGTAGAACACCAGTAACGCATAGAGCGGAAAGGCTGCTGGATACACACAATCGTTCACGGAATGTACATCAGGTCACTTCACGTGACAGCAGAGAAAACAGACAATGCATACAAACTAATCCTATTCCGCTTTTCAATACGTGGGCAACAGCGCAAACACTTGGTTTCACTGGACACATTCACTCATTGACACTGAATGAGCTATGTGCTTGTTCTTCGCATTTCAATTCATTTGACTCAAATTAGCTCAGTTAATCTGAATAATTTGAGGTTTCCTGTACTTTTCGATGCAAATTCTATCGAATAATTTGAATAGCCCGCGCAGCTCTATCTGGATCATTTGTAGTTTCTGGCTGGCAGCAACGTGCGACTCTTAGGTAAGGGTGCCACATACAGTCTTTGACTGACTTTGCAGACCTTGCGGTGACCGGAAAATTCTTTATTTACTCGAATCTATACTCGCAGACAACCTTCTGTGGTTATGAATGGAAATCTATGGGGGTGGAGCTTCTGCACATGTGTTACCACGCCAAGTAGTCCACCAGCGTTTGCCGGTGCTTTCGTTACTCAGAATAGATGCTGAATCGACGCTGCTTTCCCTTTCAGACATAGAAGGGAAAAGCCGTAAAATAAGTTAACTTTTATGTTCAGTGGTGTGTTTTATCGTATATAACTGTTGCTGATAAGGAGTTTATGCTTTCTCTTTCCCAGCTTAAACTAACGTGGATGAAAACATGGGACTCTTTTCAGAAGCACTCTCATTTGTGTGCGCTTTGACTACGTAGATTTCCCTTCAATGCCGCAGAAAGTTGTCTGCGAGTATAGGCTGGCCCCGATTCTAAGCAGATCCCCGAAAGTCCAAGGCCAGGAGAAAGAAAAAAAAAAAAAAACTTTTTTTATTACACTTGCCTGAAATTTAGGCCGAACAAAAAAAGTGATAGCGTTTACAAAATGAAAACAACATTTATCTAATATGAGCATGCCGAGCTCATTCCACATCGCTATCTTCCTTATCACTGTCATCTCGTTGCAGCCAGTGCACGTAAAAAGCATCTCCCGTTGCCCCCTCAACGATGGACATTTTTCTCATCGATGCCAAAGTCCCACTTGGCTTGAACATTTGACGACGCCTCTGTGGCTAGCACACCTTTTTGTTTGAAAGCGGCAGTATAGTGGCATTGCCTGTTTAGTGCCATTACGATAACGCCACGCCGCATGCCAATACGACACAAATCAGAATGGCAACGTCGTTCATGCACTTCATTTTGACTACTGGCGTGGCTAGTAGTGGTTGCAATATTGACTTTTCCAGATGGCACTAGCTATGCACCATATTTATCAGTTTCAAGCGTTTTTTAAAATCCTCCAATCTAAGCCGACCCTCGAGTTTGGTATATGATTATTCGAAAAAAAAAAAAAAAATTATCTGCCTAGAGTCGAATAAACACGGTGGTCCGAAAAACTCATTCAGCCAAAAAATAAAACTTGCTACGCATAGAGCAGCTTAAAAAAAAGCTCTAATAATGCCTTGCTTGTACTACACTTAGAGGCAATCAGACTTGCTTGGATTTGCGCAAGGGTGATGTTGTTTCCGTATACGGTCTGACAAGAGTGTCACTGCATTGGCGATCTCCGCCAGTGGAGTTCGCCATGGAGATCGAAGAAACGAGCTTTGCACCACTCCACTCTCGTGAACGCACAGGAAGTGGGCTCGCTCACACAAATGCCGAGCTGCACAAACACCCATAAAGGTGCAACATCTGCGAGACACACCTGCTCAGTGGACACACCTTGTGCAAAATAGCAACCAGCACTTTTAGGGGAAAAGAAAAACAAGAAACAGATCACGCATTTAGTTATTGTGACGATAGTGTTGACAGAAAGCAGAAAGAAAAAAAAAGAAAAAGTGCCGTCCCCTGGAGCTTTTTGTCAGCCAAGGAAGAGCGGACATGTCCTCTGAGACTAGAGAGTGGCGCTTGCTCTATTTCTGATAGCTTGTGCCTCCCAATCTTGGAGGCTATAGAACAGGCCACTGAAAGCCAAACTAGGAAAAAATCCATCATGGCAGCCTCCAAGAACGGGTAGTGTGGGTCGGAATGAGCAATTTAATTTTGAAAATTGAACTTTGAGGCCTCAATTCACCCGTGGAACCGTGCATTCACAAAGTCTGGAATATCCATCAACTCTGAATTTTTGGAGTCAAGCAGCCTCGCACACACTTTAGCGGCGGTTATCGATTCCGTGAATGTCGTCTGCAGCTTTGTTGAGTGCAGCGGTGGCGATTTTTATGTGCTTCGTGTTGTGAGCCAGCTGGGGTACATGGCACTTGGGGTGGCGAACTACCGCACCAAGCGATCCCGCATCAGTAATCATATATAATTTTTTTTTTCTTCTTCATTTTGGTTAATTCGAAAATCTGCTTAATTAAAATAATTTTATGGTCTGGCAGCCTTCGAATTATATTGAGGTGTCACTGTATTTATTGTTGAACATCCCAATGCTCATTCGGCTTTCAACTGTGTTGTGGCACGTGGTCCTGTGATACGTAATTCGCTAGCGCAAATCACGGTATGTTTTTGTCTTGTATAAGCTGCTGTCTAATAGAGTGACAGGACGTGTGTCAAGGAAAGAGCAACGCAATCGAGGACGGCAAGGGTAGGGATGTTGTCGCCCGATGCTTGATGGAGGCCATTGAAGCTCAGGCCTGCCAATGAAATGATATTGTCACATTGTTGTGACAGTGAAGAAGCAGACGATAATGAAAACGGTGGATCGGGAATCCAATTCTTTATTGGACGTACATGCACCCAGGAAGAACAAATAACACTCAAAGCACAATGATAGTGACTAACAAATGCGTCGATTGTCGAAAATTTTGTGCACGGGTCAGACGCATCGGCTATTTATATGCGATGCGACTCATCAATAATTCCCGCCTGATCACTTATGTTTGCAATCCTTCCGAAATCTGCAACACTATTCACATCGCACATGCAATCTGATTATAAGGTTATGTGACAGCATAGACAACAATTGAGAATGTTGCGATGGATGTGGGTGCGCCATGAGATCAACAGTTAGCAGGTGAACGAGCGGTCACCAGGCGAAGGAGAAACAATGTATGCGTGTCAATGTGGCCAGCAGTTTTCAGTAAATTTTTTCTTATGAGTGGGTTTGACTGTGTCCAGGTTGTTGTGCCTAAAGCTGGTGCTGCTGTATCGTCACAACTCACTGAAAGCCTCAATATTGGTAACAATTGTAGCAAATTTGTTGGTTTTGACAAAAATGCATCTGTCAACCCCCCACAAGCTTCTTGTTTGAAGTTTTACCTAAGGCCTTCATTTGTTAGTTCATCTAGTTGAGAACATGCAGACACCATGAGTGTTTAAGCTTTCCCATAACCAGGTGCTGTCATGTGTGACATGCACGCTATACATGTGAGCATTTATGAAGCAAAACATAGGTCACGCAGTCTTTCAAGCTCTGGCCACGTTCCTTGGCCAAGTACAGTTAGATGTTTAAACAAACACTGTGGCAAAGCCAACAACGCCAGAATGAAAGACATGAGCTGACTGAGTGATCAACAGTGATTGACCAAGGGATATCTCTGCCCAATGTTTTGACAATTCCCATGTTGAAGCGTTACTGACAGCAAGCTGTCACTGGAAAACATGGCGCAATTTCGAAGCAGGGAACCGATCGGGACGAATGCTGCTATTAACTGTTTATTTTTCTAAACACTCAAACAATTTATAAGCTGATTGTTTGAATGCTTATACCTGACAAGTGTGGAAGTTCTTTCTGATTTGCCTTCATGCTTTCCTATCAAGAAATGGCGTGTTGCATGCACTCGAATAAGCGTATAAATCAATGGTGTGTTGAGAGAAACGACCAGTTGGTAGTGGAGTTGGTTCTTCTTGGTTCCCTATATCTGCTAAGTTTTCGAGTTAACGTAGTAGAACTAGAATTAGGAAGGAACAGCGCCAACTAAGACGAACACAAGAGGGGAGAACAACACAGGACAAGCGCCAACTTCATCTAACTTTATTCACCGAAAATTCAGCAAATATAGGAAAAACACAGACATGCGCACAATGACCATCATGCGTCATCTGCCAAACCGCTCCAGATATGACATTTCACTTTTGAAGAGGGTCACGGAAGTATCACTTACACAGTTTTTTCCTCTTTTCTTTATATGGAATGCTTCTAAAACCTCACGTGCCTTAGTTTCCCTACTTCTGCCAAGAATCTTTATCGCTCCGAACCGTGGTTCACACTTCTTGCAGTACTGGCATTGTCTTTGTGGTGAATGTTCTGCCGCTTGTTGCGGTGCAAGTTGCGCAATGTTCGCAACATTGCGCAACTTGCACCGTGTGTGACCAAGCGGCAGAACATTCACCACAAAGACAATGCCAGTACTGCAAGAAGTGTGAACCACGGTTCGGAGCGATAAAGATTCTTGGCAGAAGTAGGGAAACTAAGGCACGTGAGGTTTTAGAAGCATTCCATATAAAGAAAAGAGGAAAAAACTGTGTAAGTGATACTTCCGTGACCCTCTTCAAAAGTGAAATGTCATATCTGGAGCGGTTTGGCAGATGACGCATGATGGTCATTGTGCGCATGTCTGTGTTTTTCCTATATTTGCTGAATTTTCGGTGAATAAAGTTAGATGAAGTTGGCGCTTGTCCTGTGTCGTTCTCCCCTCTTGTGTTCGTCTTAGTTGGCGCTGTTCCTTCCTAATTCAAGTATGCACCATCTAGCCCAAATGAATGTTCTCCTGAAGTAGTAGAACTAGCACCACAGCCAGTCCTTCTGCCATTGTTTGGTCCTGCAAAATCCACAAGTAAAACAAGGACATGAAGAAACAAATACCACAGACAAGCGCTGACGGCCAACTGGAAGTTGATTTGAGAATTCTCCACCCATTTTATACCTTTTCCAGCATAGGTACGCGTATGCCAGTCGCACATACATCTACAAAAACAGCTACATCATAATCTTTCATGTCTATGCTGGAAAAGGTATGAAATGGCTGGAGAATTTCAAATAAACTTTCAGTTGGCAGTCAGCGCTTGTCTATTGTATTTGTTTCTTCATGTCCTTGTTTTATGTTTGACGTCATAGTTCTACGGAAACCCACGAGGTTGAGAGAAGTAATTAATTAAGCGAAAATTAGACATCCAGCCAATCGTAGCAATTCCTGCAAAGGAAACCCAGATGGGTTCCTCGAAAGAAAAGCCTCACAGTGAAGAAAAATTTGTCTTGGTCTGGGACACGAACCTGAAACCACTGCCTTTCCGGGGCAGCCGCTCTACCATCTGCGCTAACTCAAAGTTAGGTTCGTGTCCCAGACCAGGACGAATTTTTCTTCAACTGCGAGGCTTTTCTTTCGAGGAACCAATATGGGTTTCCTTTGTAGGAATTGCTAGGATTGGGTGGATGTCGAATTGTCCTTGTTTTATTTGTGCTGTTTTAACATGGTTCTAAATATGAACCACCTAGCCCTTGTGAAGACCTTACTAGGCATTCACAATCTAGTTGTCTAGCTCGTGTACGATTCCAGGGCTCGATTGTTGAGGAAGACCACTTGTGTGAACTTACTGGCAGTAAGCTTGATCAACTGCCACGGCAGTTTGAACATTGTGTGCATGAAATAAATCAGAAAAAATGAGTAGGTCATGATACAGCATCCTGAATTTCGGGGGTTGTACATTGCTTCTGGTAGTAGTGCTGTAGAAAAAAGTACAGGAAATTAGACTTGTCTGAAATGTTGCTTAGGCAGCCACATGCAGTAGTGTATGGCAAGCTTTAGGGAGCAAAATAAATAACCGATGAAGAAAACATAATGCTACTTGACAGGCATTGTCAGGAATCAGTGCTCACATGAAATGTACCATTTGCAAGGAGGCAGCAGTGTGCATGAAGCAGCCATCTGTAAGCCATCTTCCGTGGTGTTTCAGATGGCAATTTGGGCTAGTTGGTTAATGGTTCATGTTGAAGTTTTTTGATGCAAGTCGCTTTAAGCGTTAGCAATTGGATGTGTTGCACCAAGAGGATTGCATGCTTGAGCCCCTCGGCGGCCAACTCTAACCACGCCTCACTGGCCACCGTAAGGGAAGTGAACAGGCGACACCTGGAGGGCAAGTAGGAATGAAGAAGCAAAGTGCAGAGTTCCAGCTGAGCTCAAGGGTTAGGGAACACATTGCGAGTAGTACATTGAAAATTGTGCATGGTGCACGCCAAAGGGAGCTCAGAACAAAGCAGTGGGACCGCTGTCTATGTCGCCACATGTCCACTTGTGACATTTGAGCTCTCTGGCGAAAAACAAAAGCACAGACCGTCCAAGGTTAAACATTATTTAAAACTTGACATTTCTACCTCCACACAAGAGCCTTGTTCACAATGGCTCATTGTGAACAAGACTCCCATGTGAAGGTCAATTTGTCAGGTTGTTACACCTTGGTCGTTGTCTGTATTGCTTTTTGCCATGATTCTTCCAGACCAGGCAAAATTTGGTCAGACTCTTGACTTCATTTCAGCACGAGTGGCATCCATCTGCACTTGCTACATTGCTCCACACAACGCCTTTTTTCGCCCTGATTTCAGATGTTTGTCATGCCGACACTGACACATGCGGTTGGCAAGGTATTTTGGGCGCTCGTGTTGGTGTAATGTCGTGCTCACCACCAAGGTGGATGCACCATGAATTTGTGTGTATGGTGCACTGCGGCGATCGTTACGAGCTGACTGGTTGTCGGGCAACACTGGTGACAAAATGGTGTGTGGCATTAACACCCTCTGGACTGTCACAGTGTGACACTGATGGTTCAAAAATTGGAAATAAATTATTTGTCATTGATAACTTTAAAATATTTTTTTTCTTTGAAACGCCCAGAGTCATGTTTGAGGCAGGAGCATAGCTAGCTGGTGGGTCCACATAGCTGTTGTGTGGGAAGCGCACTTTGCTGCAGCTAAACTGTAGAGGTAACCCGTGCCTTTTTGCCACGCCAGTTGGACAAGTTCAGTGCCCTGGTGTGTGGAAAGACGCGGGACCAGCTGGAGCTGACGCAGCAGGCCCGCCAGTGGATGCTGAGCCTCAAGCCGCGCTCACTGAACCTCTGAGAGAGGGCGTGCTTGCACAATCCCTTCCTCGGTACGTCCCTCCACCATACGTGGGTGCCCCCCAGTGTGGCTGCACAAAATCTGCACTGTTTGTTTGCATGCGTTGCGGTGGTGTAGACTGCACCACTCCCTTGCATGGCACTCTGCTTGCGTGCTGCAGTGATCACTTGCTCTTGTTTGTGACTCCATTCTCACTGCTGTTTGGCATCTAGCACTTGGCACTGCGAGACCTCTGGTAGGCCGGTTGCTAGCACACTGTTAATGGCGATGATGCATTTTTAAGCGCAGTGTTGCTTTGAGCCATTTAGTGCTTTGGGGAAACAAATGGGGAAAAACACACACACTGAGAAACATGTGGCGCCCATCCTGTTTCACGGTTCGTGTTTGTTTCTCATCATTTATTTTTTAATGAAGCACACATTGTTGAAAAGGGTCTGGGTGTAGTCATCCAACTATTCTCAGTTTGTCATTTTAACTGAGGGCAAAGGGCCTAATGTTCTTTCACACACAAAAAATGCTGGGCCTTTAAGCACACATTTTAACCAAACATTTTAGTTTGACATCACTTCCTCTAAGCCCATCTCACAAACAGCAAGAGTCCAGTCATTTTGGCATGCTTGTGTGACGTCAAGAAGTGTGGAGCCACTGTTGTGTTGTCTGCTCCAAAACACTCTTTAACGACACGTGGACTTTAATGGACTCTCCTAGCACTGTTGCATTGTGCCTTTCACTTTGAAGAACTTTTTTTCTATTAATAATGTGTAGTGTCGTTGAGCGGAAAAAAGGGCAGGAAGAAACGGAGTGGACAGAACAGTTTCTCATAATAACGTGATTATCAAAATCTGTGGCTCGGATTGTAATTGCATCAGGTCTGGCAAATGCTTGCTCGGGCCCAGTTTGACGCTGCATAAAAGTAATGCAACAGTGTTGCAACAACTCTGCACAACTAGAATGCTCATGTACATGTACCTTTGAAGTTGTGCTGGCGAAGTTGGAGAATTACAGGGTGAATATGGAAGCTATGTGGGGGAGTGGGTGACTGGGACCTTGTCAGGCTCTTGCCTTTTGTCTTGGCGCCCTCATTTCGTTGAAAAGAAAATAAACTTTGACTTTCACAACAAAGTGTCAAAGTTGTACAAGTTCGCAGCTTGCCAGAAGAAAACCAAAACACAAGCTGTAAAAGAACTACCAAGTGTGTCGACAATTTCTGGGAACCGAGTGTGGGCTTGGCAAAACATTACGCTTAAGATCTCAGTCACTGCACAATCGGTGGAACCTGTGATAAGCTGACCCAAGTTGTCAAAGCCATAGAAATGGCCATTTGAGCAGAGTTGCAGTGCATTCCTTACCCACTTCATTCCAAATAATGGAGGTGCCCATAATTCCACCTCCCTTTTAACTCCTGAGACTAGCGTGAGCTGAGTGCGCAGTAACGCGCACTGGGTGAGAGATTTTGTTTGAAATAACCATGGTGCAGGTTTCAGAGTTGAAATTCGCACAAGTTTTTCTCCATTCACAAGTGTTGTAGATTGGGTGAGTTGGTGCATATTGCGTTCTCACGCTGGTACAGTTTGAGAATGCAATACAGTTTGAAGAACAAAGTCTGTTTCTTCTTTTGGTTGGCTTGGCTGTTTCTTCATTTCCTTGTTGCGCTTTACCAGTTCGACAATATTCAAATGCATAGGACTTTGCCAGAACCAACAGAGTTCTTCGAATTATCCATCAATCCAAATTTCTTGGATTAGTCGGCTTTCACTGTAGTACTGCTCTTTTGCACAAGAATACACTTCGGGGCATCTTATCTCGGCTCCAAGTTGTTGCCTTTAATCTCTCTACTACAGCAGAACCTCATTGATACGAACCCGTTATGTGCAATTTACTGGCGCCAACATTTGCGATCAAGAGAAAAACTAAGGTCTGAGGACCCCTAAGTGTTTCTATGGTGAATGTGGAAGCATTAATGTCCAATTGAATGAACGGTCCTTCGATTCTTGCGTTGCGAGTGATGTATGTGCTGCCTAAGCCAGCAAGCAGCGGCAGCCTGCGATGCCGGCACCACATGCCACTGATGCCCTCAGGCAACACCTGGTGCGCTACCGCCCTTTCGCTCACTCTTCCAACGCCTCTTAGATAGCACAAAGGCTGGTGCACTTCGATCCATGACGTCATGCTACCTTGCCCCACTGCCATAGAATCTAATGGGGATGCTCCCAAGTAAGCTGCGGTGATTTTGACGTTACTGCCTCTGTCACGCTGGGCTTGACAGTGGAAATTTCAGTCCATGCAGCATGATGTCATAAAGCAGAGTGCACGGGCCTGCTATCTAGGCGGTGTTGGCTTGGCTCTGTTGAGGAGCGCTTGTGCCGAGTAAGGGTGACATAGCCCTTTCCCCTCACGCGACACCTGGTGTGCTAGCTTGGTAGAAGGTGTTCTATTTCGCTTGTCCTGCTGCATTGAGGCGCAGCTCATGACGTGGTGTCGTAGCCAGTGGCAGTGCAAGCTTAGGTACCTTTTCACTGCTATAGACGACAGATGCTGCCATTTTCGCTCAATGGGTCATTTGACCCTTTTCCATTAAATTCACCCAGTGTATTGCACTTCTTTTTTTACCAGTTCATAAGTTCTCGTAAAACACAATCTTTTGGCACCGACGTTCAGTACATTGCCAGACTGTAATTGTGTGGTACAATTTCTGGCCACTAGATCCCATGTAAGCAAGGAAAGGCACGAGATGCGCGTGCCAAGAATGGTAGCCCAACAGAAGCTTCCCTGCAATACTTAGCCGCTTCTGAAAACGCCAGCATGCACTTGGTTTCCTATTCCAGTACCAGAATATTTCCCGGGTCGTCATATGCTGCATTCACAGCTGTCGCCACCAGCCTTATTGCGATAAGTCTCTTCACCTATCTGTTTCACAGTACTGTTTCATTAGGTGGAGTGCTGCTGTAAGTATACTGCAAGTTTTTCATTGGTGATAACTGAAACACGCCGCCGTTCCCTGCTGCAGGTGGTGTGAAGTGAGCGTCGTGTCTGATGGCGTGGTAGGCATTGTATTCCAGCGTCCCCTACCAGCTTGATTGTGTTTCGGCTTCTCATCGCCATCTTAAGACAATATGCAATGGGGGAAGACAATGTGCGTCTTCGGTAGCTCGAGCCCCCACCAGCTTGATACAGGTCGGCAACTCATGCCACAACGATTTGTGAAGAACAGGGCACGCAACACTTCCCGCCGAAATACCTTGCGCGAAGAAACTGCTGGTCCATGCCGAATTCAAGGATTGCAAACGTAAGCTTGCAAGCTGCAAAAACGACAACACGAGTTTCCTGCTGCAAGGATTTGCGTTTCGCTTCACGTCAACTACAATTGAGTCTGTCAAACTTTTTAGGGACTTCAGATCGTATATTTTGGCGGTTAGTATGTCGTTTTCCAGAACTATGAACGAGGTTCTTCTGTATCTACTGTTTTTAAAAGAAGCCTTTTCTAAATTTTTGTCTCTGCTAAAATCTCTCTGGTTATGTGTAGTAAAAGCTTAAAAGCTTTATACCCTGAAAGGACCACTCACCAGGTCTGCCCATTTTGAGCTGACAAGTGCAGTGCGTACAGTGGGTTCTGACAATCATGTCTGCTAAGTATTGCATCCCTTTGTGCCATGGAAAGAGCTTGAATTTCAAAGTGGGTGCAGCGCTCTCAGCTGGAGTGTCAGTCGCACATGTGCACCTACGTACATGTCTTTGCTCTTACATCACTCGTAGTAACACGTGACTTTGAGAATTATTCAAGGCACCATCAGTTATTTGTTCTATCTGTTGGTTCAGTACACGAATTAAAGTTTAGAGAAATAATGAAACATACAAACCGAATGTCTGCGTGTTTTTACTTTGCTTCATACTGTCACGTGGTCGTGACGTTGAATAACACAGTAGCAGTACTGTGAACGACAAAACTAACTTTTATTGGGCGCTACACTTATAGCACAACGATAGCGGCGAACACGCTCGGCGATCGTCGAAAATCTGATCAGCGGGTCAAGGGCGTCGGCTTTTATAGAGCAGTCGTCGAATGTTCCAGACTAATCGTTCGCACCCGCTTGCCTTCTACAAAGTTCTACACCATTCGCGTCAGGTGATGAAATCAGATAACATAACGTTCGGCGACAACAGACAGCGGATAGAAGCATCGATAACGTCCCAGAAACTTCGGATACATACAGGCGCGTCCCACGCTGTGCGATTACATTTGTTAGGCGGCGAAACGTGGTTGCGCCCGATAAAGATAAGTACACGTGTCAATACCCCCCTCTTAAAAAGCATCGACCCGATGCTGCAAACAAACGAAAGTAATAAACAAAAGCACTTGTAGCAAAGAAAAGAACAAAAAAAATGGCGAAGTTTGTCAGCGTCCGTAAAAGGGTTTAAGGCGCACCACGTGGACCACTTCAGATCGTGCGCGGCGCCGCTGTGAATGCGAAATGCCGTCTGGCACGACCTCATAGTCCAGAGCGCCAATACGTCGGATGACCTTGTAGGGCCCGAAATAGCGTCGGAGTAGTTTCTCACTGAATCCTCGTCGGCGTATCGGGGTCCAGACCCAAACACGGTCACCAGGTTGGTACTCGACGAAGCGTCGTCGGAGGTTGTAGTGTCGGCTGTCGTTCCTCTGCTGGCTCTTGATTCGCAGGCGGGCAAGCTGTCGGGCTTCTTCGGCGCGCTGGAGATAGCTAGCGACGTCAACATTCTCTTCGTCAGTTACGTGCGGCAGCACGGCGTCAAGCGTCGTAGTCGGGTTCCTGCCGTAAACCAGCTTAAACGGCGTGATCTGTGTTGTTTCTTGCACCGCCGTGTTGTACGCAAAGGTTACGTACGGCAGGACCGCGTCCCATGTCTTATCGAAAGCGTGGCAGTTTGGGCGAGTTGGTATGTCATGAGAGGAATGCGTCATTCTTGGTCGCAGTCGTAATCAGCTCACAAGAGAAATCATCGAAGCAAAGGCTATCATTGATCTGGGCCATGCATGTGTAAGCTCACCTTCATTATCATTATCAAACAATGAATTGGCGTATCTCCGACTGCAGCCACAGGCTGTCTGAATATGTTACCACTTGGTTACAATCGCTTTTGTGTCTTCATTTCTTTGTTATCTCCTGATGTCATATGGTTTGCCGAGTGTATAAGTAGTCTTGTGTCACGAAATAAACTGTCAGTTGGAAGATAGCGCTCACTCTGTTTTTCGTTCCCTTTGATTACCCCTACCTTCTTCCTTTTTTTGCTCTTCCAAGCTGCGCTACAAGCCTAAAACACCCATGTCTTATGTTCGACGTCGACGTACATTGCTAGCATGTCGGTGAGGGTCTTGTTCAGGCGCTCCATGAGATCATTCGTCTGCGGATGGTAGGCAGTTGTCCTCCTGTGGCTTGTCTGTCTGTACTGCAGAATGGTTCGGGTGAGCTCTGCTGTTAAATCCGTTCCTCTGTCTGTGATGAGGACTTCTGGGGCACCATGTCGAAGCAGGATGTTCTCGACGAAAAATTTCGCCACTTCGGCTGCGCTGCCTTTTGGTAGAGCTTTAGTTTCAGCAAAACGGGTGAGATAGTCTGTCGCCACGACGATCCACTTATTCCCGGATGTTGATATCGGAAACGGCCCAAACAAATCCATCCCAATCTGCAGGAATGGTCGGCGAGGAGGTTCGATCGGGTGTAGTAATCCTGCTGGCCTTGTCGGTGGTGTCTCGCGTCGTTGGCAGTCTCGGCACGTCTTGACGCAACGGGCGACGTCGGCGCTCAGACGCGGCCTGTAATACCTTTCCTGTATTCTCGACAGCGTCCGGGAGAATCCGAGGTGCCCAGCGGTTGGATCGTCGTGTAGGGCGTGCAGTATTTCTGGACGCAGCGCTGACGGTACAACAAGAAGGTAGCTGGCGCGGACTGGTGAGAAGTTCTTCACGAGCAGGTTGTTTTGTAGCGTGAACGAAGACAACGCGCGCTTAAATGCCCTAGGGACAACGTCGGTGTTCCCTTCCAAATACTCGACGAGACCTTTTAGCTCCGGGTCGGCTCGTTGCTGTTTAATGAAGTCTTCCGCGCTTATTATCCCAAGGAAGGCGTCGTCGTCCTCGTCGTCTTGCGGCGGGGGATCGATGGGGGCGCGCGATACGCAGTCGGCGTCGGAGTGTTTTCTTCCGGACTTGTATATTACCGTGACGTCGTATTCTTGTAGTCTGAGGCTCCACCGCGCCAGCCGTCCTGGAGGGTCCTTTAAGTTAGCTAGCCAACACAATGCGTGATGGTCACTGACGACTTTGAATGGCCTGCCATAGAGGTAAGGGCAGAATTTAGCTGCAGCCCAAATGATGGCGAGGCATTCCTTTTCAGTCGTAGAATAGTTGCTTTCCGCTTTTGACAGCGACCGGCTAGCATACGATATCACCCTTTCAAGTCCTTCTTTCCTCTGGACCAGGACGGCACCGAGGCCTAGGCTACTGGCGTCAGTGTGGATTTCGGTATCGGCGTCCTCGTCGAAGTGTGCAAGTACCGGCGGCGACTGCATGCGTCGTTTGAGTTCTTGAAATGCCTTGGCCTGAGGCGTTTCCCACTTGAACGCGACATCACATTTGGTTAGATGTGTTAGCGGCTCCGCAATGTGTGAAAAGTCCTTGACAAAGCGCCTATAGTAGGCACACATGCCAAGGAATCTGCGCACTGCCTTCTCGTCGGTGGGCTGCGGGAACTTTGCAATGGCAGCTGTCTTCTGTGGGTCGGGGCGTACTCCCGATTTGCTGATCACGTGGCCTAGGAACAAAAGCTCATCGTAAGCGAAACGGCATTTTTCTGGCTTCAGAGTGAGCCCTGATGACTTGATGGCTTCTAACACTGTCGCAAGCCACCTAAGGTGATCGTCAAAATTTCCGGCGAAGACAACGACGTCATCCAGGTAAACAAGGCACGTCTGCCACTTCAGTCCGGCTAACACCGTGTCCATGAAGCGCTGAAACGTTGCAGGCGCCGAGCACAGTCCGAATGGCATGACCTTGAACTCGTACAGGCCGTCTGGCGTGATGAAGGCAGTCTTTTCGCGATCTCTCTCGTCGACTTCTATTTGCCAGTAGCCAGACTTGAGGTGCATCGACGAGAAGTATTTAGCGTTGCAGAGCCGATCCAATGCGTCGTCTATCCGTGGAAGGGGGTACACTTCCTTCTTCGTGATCTTGTTCAGTCGACGATAATCGACGCAGAAGCGTAGGGTTCCGTCCTTTTTCTTTACCAGGACTACAGGAGACGTCCACGGGCTTTTTGACGGCTGGATGATGTCGTCGCGCAGCATTTCGTCGACTTGTTGCCTAATAGCTTCACGTTCTCGCATCGAAACTCGGTAAGGGCTCTGGCGGAGTGGTCGAGCGCTCTTTTCGGTTATTATGCGATGCTTTGCAACTGGTGTTTGTCGAATCCTCAATGACGTCGAAAAGCAGTCTTTGTATCGTCGGAGAAGACTTCTGATCTGTTGCTGCTTACTCATAGGAAGACTTGGATTCACGTTGAAGTCTGGTTCGGGGATAATGCTCATCGGGGTAGATACGGCTGAATCCGAGAGGACAAAGGCATTGCTGGTTTCCACAATTTCTTCGATGTATGCGATTGTCGTGCCCTTGTTGATGTGCTTGAACTCTTGGCTGAAGTTGGTTAGCATAACTTCCACTTGCCCTGCGTGGAGTATAGCGATCCCTCTTGCGACGAAAATTTCACGGTCGAGCAGTAGATGTTGGTTGCCCTCGATGACGCCTTCTACGTCAGCGGGTGTTTCAGTACCGACGGAAATAATAATGCTGGAACGTGGCGGGTTGCTCACTTGATCTTCGAGCACACTCAAGGCGTGGTGACTATGACAGGTCTCCGGCGGTATCGCTTGATCTTGTGACAGCGTTATCGATTTCGACTTCAGGTCGATGACTGCGCCATGCTGATTCAAGAAGTCCATGCCGAGAATGACGTCTCGTGAACACTGTTGGAGGACAACGAAGGTGGCAGGGTAAGTCCGGTCATGAACGGTAATTCTTGCCGTGCAGATCCCTGTCGGCGTAATCAGGTGTCCTCCAGCGGTCCGAATTTGAGGGCCTTCCCATGCAGTCTTAACTTTCCTCAACTGGGCGGCGATGGGTCCACTCATGACGGAGTAATCGGCTCCTGTGTCTACTAAGGCGGTGACTGCGTGGCCGTCGAGAAGCACGTCGAGGTCGGTGGTTCTTTGTCTTGTGTTGCAGCTAGGTCGTGGTGTCAGATCACGGCTGCGTCGTGTTGAACTGAAGTTGGAACGTCGCGTCGTCAAGTCGTCGTTCGTCAGTGTAGTCTTGCCTTCCTGACTTCGTCGGGATGGCGGCGTGTCGTAGTTATGTCGTCGAGATCGTTTCTTCGTCGTCTTCTGCGGCGGCGGAGGAGCTTCGTGAGTTCGACGAACAGCAACCGCACCTCCATTGGTTGCTGCTTTTAGTTTTCCGGATATGGGCTCGCTGACCGGCCCCGGGCTGGGCCAGTGTATGGTCGGCGCTGCGGCGACAGGTAGCGGCCTGGTGATGGCGAACGCGATGGTCGTCGAGAGCTCCACCTAGTAGCGGCGAGGTAGTCGGCAATATCGCGGGGGCGTTCACCTTGCTGCGGGCGCGGAGCATTCACGGCGAAACCTCGCAGTCCCATCTCCCGGTATGGACATCTTCTGAAAACGTGACCCGCTTCTCCGCAGTGGCAGCAGAGCGGGCGGTGGTCAGGAGCGCGCCAAATGTCCGTCTTCCTCGCGTAGGTGCGCTGGGCGACGGGTGGTCGTGCTGGCGGCGGCGGCGGCGGCGGACGACGAAACTGTGGCGTGACAGGGCCCTGGCGCGGTCGCGGAGGGGGACCTTGACGGCGTGCGACGGCAGCGTAGGTCATCGCTTGCGGCTCAGGCTGGGGCGATACAGGGGCTACTCCAAGTTGTTGTTGGAGCTTCTCACGCACGGCGTCGGCAATCGAAGCCACTTGTGGCTGTGATGGTGGGAACAGCTTTTGTAGCTCCTCCCGCACGACTGCTCGGATAGTCTCGCGCAGGTCGTCGGTGGCCAGTGATTGAACTCCGGCGTAATTTGTCGAGTTCGTGCGGCGGTCGAATTGCCGGTTTCGCATCTCGAGTGTCTTCTCGATGCTGGTGGCCTCGCGAAGAAACTCGTCGACGGTCTTCGGTGGGCTTCGTACCATTCCGGCAAAGAGTTCCTCCTTCACACCACGCATCAGCAGGCGGACTTTCTTCTCCTCGGGCATTTCAGGGTCGGCGTGGCGGAAGAGACGGCTCATTTCTTCCGTGTAGATCGCGGTCGTCTCATTAGGTAGCTGCACCCGGGTTTCTAGTAGCGCTTGGGCTCGTTCTCGGAGTACGACGCTTGCGAATGTCTGCAGGAAGCCGCTTCGGAAAAGTTCCCAGGTCGTTAAGGTGGCTTCTCGGTTCTCGAACCACGTCCTGGCCGCGTCTTCCAAAGTGAAGAACACATATCGCAGTTTGTCGTCGCTGTTCCAGTTGTTAAAGGTAGCGACTCTCTCGTACGTCTTAAGCCAGCTTTCCGGGTCCTCGAAAGTTGAACTGCGGAACGTCGGAGGCTCCCTGGGCTGCTGCAGCACGACGGGTGACGCTGGTGCTGCCATTGGGGTGGACTTGGTGGCCATCCTCCTAGTCGTCTCAGGCAAAAGTCTGTGCTCAGGGGGCAGTCCTTGCAGCCTGCGGCTACCTCGCTGGTTCTTGTCGACGTTGGTGCCTTCCGAGTAAGGGCTTGGGTCACGGCTTTGTGGGGGCGTCCGGTTTATGAACGCAAAGCACCTCCACCAGATGTCACGTGGTGGTGACGTTGAATAACACAGTAGCGATACTGTGAACGAGAAAACTAACTTTTATTGGGCGAACCTGTGCCCACAAAACAGGCTACACTTATAGCACAACGATAGCGGCGAACACGCTCGGCGATCGTCGAAAATCTGATCAGCGGGTCAAGGGCGTCGGCTTTTATAGAGCAGTCGTCGAATGTTCCAGACTAATCGTTCGCACCCGCTTGCCTTCCACAAAGTTCTACACCATTCGCGTCAGGTGATGAAATCAGATAACATAACGTTCGGCGACAACAGACAGCGGATAGAAGCATCGATAACGTCCCAGAAACTTCGGATACATGCAGGCGCGTCCCACGCTGTGCGATTACATTTGTTAGGCGGCGAAACGTGGTTGCGCCCGATAAAGATAAGTACACGTGTCAATACCATAGCAAGAGGTATATACAGTCGCCGACCGTTTATTCGGACCTCACGGGGACTGCGAAAATGTCCGAATAAACAGGTGTCCGAAAAAGCAGATTAAGAAAAACAAAAGAAATCCTTTATTTCCACGCACTTATTCGGGCTCGGCAGTAGGCTTGGAAGAAATCGTGAATGCGCCGTTGGCACGCTGTTCCGTTTACGCGCAATCAGATAAGCCTGAAACTCGGAGAGGGTCGTACGGTCACTATTAGCGGCTGAAAGCACGGTCACTGCTTGTACACGCTCCGCATGCGACGGCAGCGTAGCACATGGTGCGTCATCTCCGGCGGTGCAGCAGAAACCTGACGAATGATCTTGCCGTCGTCGAGTTCTGCGCATGTCAATACAGCAGTGTCAGCACCTATGAAACTGCCAAATGAGACGGTGTCCGGAATCGCAATGCAACCATTGCGCAGGTCTCGGCAGAACATTTTCCGCGTCAGTAGGGAGCACATCGGAAGGCGACAAGTCTTAGGCCTCCCGGCACCCGCTTGCCGGCATTCCCCAGCGCAGTCTGCGCGGGCACTGTCGGCGCCATTAGACCTTTGACGCGATGTTTACCTATGCCGCGTTGGCTCACCGAAACCTCGACACAGCACACAAAGCAAACACCATTGTGCCGACACCAGTCGCACAAACGAAAAACGCGGCCTGCTCGCAGCGTCAGCGAAGAAACAAATCAGCTGCTGGATTGTCTTGACATGGCTTACGAAGCTTAAACCGGAACTGCTGCAGAGCCACTCTATCTAACCAGGTAGAAACGATGATGATGAGCGGGGATTTTCAGTAGCGCCACTTCGTGGGGCAGCAAGGAAGCTCCGTTCAAAACTAAAATGGCGTTCCGCAAGTCGAACCATGCACCGGTCAGAGTCGGTGCATGGTGCTCTCGACCGAGTTGGCTCAAGGAGTGTCCGAAAAATCAGACGAGAGGTTGCAAGGTGTCCGAACTTTCGGCAGTTGTTATACATTATGGTCTATGGGGAGAATGACGGTGCCGCGAGGCTGACCGAATAATCGGGCATGTCCGAATTTTCGGAGTCCGGAAAATCGGTCGGCGACTGTAGTCCCGTTTCGTCTGCTTGTTCCTACGTCGTGTGTTTGCTCACGCCGAAGACAAATCAAGTTAATTTTCTATGGTGTTCCAGCACTGCAATCATGTTCTTTCATCCTTTTGTGTTTCCCTTAGTGCTCATGATTGTGGCACTGACTTATACCGCTAATTGGGTGCTCTTGTACAGAGCACGCGGGATCGTCACTGGAAGTGCACCACGTGGCGAAACCTCGAGAGAGAAAGGGGAAAAAAAGCAAAAACGAAGTTGGGGCCCCGTTCGTCGCGCAATCCTCCAGTATAGAACACAGGGAAGGGATGTTGCTTGCAGAGGCTAGACCGGGCAAGTGGAGAGAGTGTCTACGTTGGCGCTGATGCTCGCCTCCAGACATCACGGGTTCACAAGACTTCAAATTAATTTATGAAAATACTTGTGGTGGAATGCTCCTTAGAGAGGGCATGTAACAATTTGCGATGTAAAACAACCAAAATTTGCCAAGTGGTCTGGTGAGGGGCCCTTTAAAATAAATCATTGTGCAAAAACTCTCATGGTAGGCCACATACCTGTTACTGGTAGAGTACACATACTCAGTGGCCATAATTCATTAACATACATGATGAGTACACAAGACATTGACAACGTGTAATAGGACTCTACAAAAACAAGTAAAATGGAACATGGCTTAAAATGCATGTAGACTGTCTCAGTTGAACAAGTTCAGCTATACACACCAGGCTTGAAACCCTACATGTTTTACTTTCAAGAACATTGTATAAAAATTATTTAGAAGACATTCCGTCAAGCATTTATTCACACAAATCAGAAACGATAAGGGGAGCTGACCTGCCGTGTTTTGTGCTATTTCTACGAACATGTACTAATCATCAATATCTGTTGGAGAAATAAAGTTTATTCCTGTCCTATCCTGTACCCTTATCTTTCTATCTCGTTGGGGATAGGGAGGTATAAGTATAAATGCGGCCAAGGATTGTTGTCCTTGTCAAGGACCTTTGTCAAAACGTTGCTGCAGCAAGATACGTCTTTTATTCGACCGCGGAAGGTCACTTCAAGACTTTGACTGCAGTTTCTGCAGTAGTTCCTAGTGATGTAGTGCATGTTACCACACAGGTTCAAGCAAGTCCAAGGTACCACAGAACTGCGCGTTTCCTAAGAAAAACGTTTAGCATCATGTGAACCTTGTCGTCTGCTTTAGTTTGTTCCATTATGGCAAAGCACATTTAGGCATGGGAAGCCAGTCTTACAAATGCAGTGCGTATTCTGAATAAAACCCAAAGCCAGAAGCTGCCTTTGTGAGCATGTTGCAACAACCTTCTAGCCACTAAGTTCGTAACTCGCCTTCTGCTGCAGTCAGTCGAGTGTTCTGCCACTAACCTAGTTCAGCACTTTCAGACGGACAAGACCTACTGGTGCTGAGGAATGATGCAACAAAACTGCTGAGGAGTGAGCAGCAAACATGGACATGACTGTGCTGCACAGAGGAGTAGCAAAAATGCTCATGTACATGTGGAAGTAGTATTCGTGGTTCGCTCCACAAGATTTTTTGCTGCATTCAAAGGTGTTCCAACGTGACTAGACCCATGTAGAGTTGGCATCAAATGTCTACAAACTGTAATGAAAGTTGGGCGAATTCGTAACTGTTTATTATTCTACTGCAGCATGTACGAAAGTTCATGCCTGCTTGTTCTCCTGCCTGTGTTTTTGTATGTTGTGCAGATTGAAGTATAATAATGCAGAGTTTACAGACTGCAGGATGTGGGGAAACATTCTGTGCAGCTTGTGATCAATAAAACTTTAACATTACACTGTGCACATTATTCATCTTGCAAATCGAAATATTCGGCTGCAGAAACATCCTACTTTGCCTCAGTTCTGTTTAGTGTTTGTCACTGACTATTACAGCGTAATCGCTGTGCTTCTTACTGTCAATGCCGATGTTACTAGCATTGTTTCAGAATGATGCAGGATATCTTTTTTATTTTAATTTGATTTTTATTTTATTGTAGCAGGTGCAAGTCATTTGCCTCCCGCCGAACATAGCCAGTCTTTTTTTTTTGCATGCATTCAGTGGAATTAACTCTCACAAGTTAGGCAACAATGTGCTTGTATTATTTGGCCTCCTTCCCCCAGTGTGTTGTGTGCATGCAGCTTAGCGTCTTGCTATTCTCACATTGTTGTTGCAGCTGTCTTCTTGCCTAACTGCTGTGCGGGATTAGAGTTGTGTGGCCAAGTTTGGGAGAAGCGTTGACTTGTGGCACCACCTTGTGCAGGTGCTCTCTGCCGGGGTGACACATCCGCTTTTCTATCACCAGCGCCACCTGCAGCATTACGGTCACAACCGGGACCCCTTTGGTGGCGTCCAGCACTACTTTTAGAAGGGACCACTATCTTTCTTCGTCTATGGCACCAATGAGTGGCCCTATGGCTCACTCGACATTTCTGTGCACCAGTTTTATATTGTGCTTGTCACCAACCATTGCATTGCAATTGCCAAATCCGCTTGATGTAGCGTGGCAGCCCTGCCTGCTTTACGTGTTCACAGAGCCCTTTTTTTTGGCCCTGCGTACTTTTAGCCCCTCGTGAACCAGCATTTCTTTTATACCCATGCACCACTGTCCCTTTTTTAATGCGATTGCATTTTGAGCAGCGGCCAAGGACAGCTAAGCTTGGTGGCTAGCGGCTGACAACTTTTTTTAATGGATCACTTTTGGAACTGCTTTTAAACATTGGGCGCAGGACTTGCCCGTGCTTTTAGTGTGATGACTTGTACACCCTTTTATGCTGTATTTCTTTCTTGTGCTTTTACACCACGGGAATGCAAAGACCTGCTATTTTTATAAACTCTTGTGGACATTCCTTGTCTTTCGTGTTCAAGTTATTGCATTTGTTGCCTTGCACTGTCTCTCGGTGATTAAATCACTAGCTGCGAGTGAGTGTGCGCTCCTTATTCAGAAGCGTTGTGATCTGGGCTTGTTAGTTTACATTCATTATGGTGAAAACAGCACAGACGACGAGATCGGGGAAATAGACAACACAGCACATTGTGTTGTCGGTTTCACCACAATGTCCTTATTCAAGTTGCAGACACGTGTGAACCATCTTGCGATACTTCATACGGAGAGATTATAGACTGTGAGTTGCGTAATGTAAGAGTGTAAGCCTTAGATACAAACGAGGCATTGCTCCCCATGAGAAGTGCTGCTCCACAATTTGTCTGCCTTCTTTCGCACCCAAGTGACTTGCTTCTTGTTAGTGGCCTGCCACAACAGACAGTTCGCAAGGCTGCCATGTATTCTTCCATGGAAAATTCCTCAGGGGTTCCCATTGTAGGCTTTCTTCAGTTTGTCACAATATGTTTTATGACTATCATTGTTGTTAGCACCAATGTTTTGTTATCATTACCAGTCTAGAGCTTCCAGCAAAGGTCAGCAAAAGGCAGTGAACAACCTTTTTTTGTGTGTGTGTGCATGGTTCTCTTTATACTCCCTATTGTTACAACTCTTGAATGGGAGTCTTTATTGCCGCTAATGCAAAATGCACACTGCTTATGTGGTGCTCTCATTTCTTTAGGTGCCTTTCTAGTGTCGTTGCTTTTACACAAATTCACTGATGGATATGGGAGTATTGTTCGGCCAACCGTGGTTTTTACGAGTAAAATGTTGCCTCTCTTTATTCTTTTACTTCTTCAGTTCATCTTCATTTACTTCGTTCCAACCATCTTTTTTGTTGTCTACCTCTGTCTTTATTGACTGTATTTGCATTAATTTGTCCCAAAAGATTTCTAGACAAACATCGTAGAGGAATGCAGCATATTAAGATTGACGATTGTTGCGACTGCTGTCTATGACCAAATATCTCTATTCTCAGGATCTGACAGACTTCATGAAAGGAATGCACTTTTTTTAGTTGTCTGTGTCAATATGTGCTCTGTAAACAGTCACATTGGGATGAAAGGTGAGCCCCACAGTACCAGTGTTCTAATTTAGAAATAAGCAGTTAGTCCTCGTCTTGTAAATGTTGTCCAGGTTGGATTCCCCCCCCCCCCCCCATGTTCTGTTTTACACTGAGAATGGCATGAAAGCACAGTCAATTATCCTCATGAATGAAGCTGAATTAACGATATTCAAAAGCACTGTTTACTGCGTGCTTCTGTGATGCTTCTACAGAACTTCCGCCTCAAGGAGGCGTTGTGTGAGCTGTGCTGAAAGCCTTTCTTTCTCGTTCTGGAAATTTTTGTTGCCATAGCATTGGAACATCTCGGTCAAATTGTTCATGTGAACTGTCACACGAAGAGAGATGATTGTCTCCTAATGTGTTTGTGCTTCTTTCAAAGCACTTCGTCATCCGAATAATGATGCAAGCCAAACGCTCTCTCCCCTTGAATGATTTAATCTTTTGCCCCATTGCATACCAAGTGACCAGTGCCGTGTCATGCATTCTTGTGTTCTGGCAGAGGCTTATGATTATCCTAGAGTGGTGAAAGCTTTTATTTTGCATTTGCCTCACATATTATTGTATGCTCTTATGCAAAGACCATACTTTTAATAAATTTGAGCCTGAATTTGCTGAATGTAGTTGTCACATGTGAAATAAGTAATTTAGTAAATGTGCACTTGCATTTAAAAACTTACAGGCTTGCCACTGTATAGATCATATATTGAGAAAAATCTGGCACTAAACGCCTGTGACGCCATCTAGTATAACGAATTCAACATGATTACAATGCGCCAGTGTGGCTGTTCATTTGGCATGAGAATGATTCGAAGCACATGGATTTGCCTAAACTTTGCCCTTCTGGCTTCAAACAACTTTAAACCACTTTTTTAACCATAAATTCTTTGTACGGCAACAAATGGTTGCATTCAGTGTTTAATTACCATTCAGAATGGAAAAAAAGTAAGCACATGCTAGTGTTACCTTGCAAACATGGGCTAGATTTTGTGACATGCATTGTAATTTATTTATGCACTGGAAATTATGCAGAGAGTTATAATTATAATTTCCCTCGCTCATGAAATATGGGGCTAACATGCTACACCAGAAGAAACAATAGGCTGCAGCATATAGTCTGTGAACGACTTGCCAAAAATGGTGCATGCCACTGCCGTAAAATTTTTCTCTGCAACAGCTTTTGCACAGAGCATTCATTTCATTGCCATTCCAGCAACCTATCTGAGCGCACCGTGCATTTTCTTTGCAGAAGGGTACGCATTTGGGCTGGTTGGTTCACGATGACGGGCAGAGAACAGGGCTAAAAGGATGGGACGAAGAGAAGGACACAGACCACAGCGCTAACAACCAAGTGAATAGGTTTACAGTAGTGAAAGACTGGACAACAGAAGACACGCAGGGACACACACAGCACCGTGTGTGTCCCTGTGTGTCTTCTGTGTTGTCTGTTCGTAAACCTATTCAAGGATAAAAACACTTGGTTGTTAGTCAGCACTGTGGTCTGTGTCCTTCTCTTCGTCCTGTCGTTTAGCACTGTTTTTTGCTCGTTTACTTTGTTTAAGGAACTCGATAATTCATCACTATCGGCTGCATCTTATAAAACGTTGCCATGACCATGTTTAATGATATTGAAGAATAAGGTAAACAGCATGAGCCAGATTATTGCAGTTAACAGGCAAGAAACCAAATGTTTGTAGGTTATTCCAGGCAGCATTGCAACAGAGCGCTACACCAGTGTCGCACTGGTGTACCGAGTGTCTCGGATGCTGGCTGAGGTCTGCTCATGTGAGGAGTGTGCATACCACATTTCCCATTCCACAAAAATGCGAGTGCGGCCTTTACATGACATCGTAAAAGTGCTTACACAAGTTAATTTGTTTAGCTAAGGTGCGGGCCAAAGAAATGTGTGTCCTTGTGCTAGTATAGCTGATTATATGATGGTTTATTTGTATTGTAATTGTATAATTATTGCATTTCATTGTGTACATAAGAGGCCTTTATTTGCTATTGATTAGAGATATATTGGGGAAAAAGAAAAATACCCGGGAGAGTAGTCTATGTAGTGTGGTCACGTCTCGTCTTTGTCACCCAAGTGTGCTCTTGCTTATGACAATAAAAATTAAGAAAATGCTTTGTCATTGTGTGCTTCCCCTTGCACAGTGAATTGCTTCAAGTGGGCGGTGCCCTTCCCATCTCATTTTGAAGCAGGCCTGCTACACTCTGGAAGTGGTTTTGTAGATTTGGTTGTAGAAAGTTGTGATGTGAGTGAAGTGTATACGTGGTGGTCCAACTGCACTATTTTGCTGCAATTCAACTTGCCTGCTCCTCGCTACACCCACTCAAGTGCCATTTGCACCAACTGTGCAAAACTGCGGTATTTTTGCCTTTTCCTGGCAATGTCATGGTTTCAGTAGGGTTATGCAACTGCAGTCAATGACTGATTTTTCGGACGTGCCCGATAATTCCGATGTGTTAGTAGCACTGCCAAGGTACCCGTACAGTCAATGTGTAAGAATGTCTGAAATTTCAGACACAAAAAACGTTCGCTGTCCGAGTTTCCAGACTTTTTGTCGCGACTGCAGGTCAAGACAAAAGGTTTTGTCAGGTCTAAAACGGCATTGATCGAAGACACCGCCGCCGCTGTTTTGGTTATCTTGCCGCTTCAAACAGGCGTTCTTGCACGCAGATCCGCTGGTGGCCGTAGTCACCACCGCTGTACAACGATAGGCCTAGCTACTTGGAACGACAGAAAGCTTAGATAGTTGGTAAGGATTCATTATGCAAAAAAAGGGTAAGGCATGCAGACAGGACACGAGAAGAGACGCGTTTGTGTTGTCCACTTCTCTTGTGTCCTACCTCACCCTTTTTTTGCCTAGCTACTTGATGTTCACTACCAAGATTCTTGCTCTTTGGTGCTTTTCATTAAAACAATTCACCGCTGTTAACAATGGTGCCAACTCCGCCTTTGTAATTCTTGCCAATGGCCTCAAAGCTTGGAAAGCACGATGCATTGCATAATGCTTGTTCCCGACAGTCGGCTACGCTTCAATATAATACTGTTATGCAGTGAGACACCCAAAGTATTGCGGTGAAGCATACCAAGTGGGAAGAGGCAATTGTCACGGGACTCGGTATGTATTCCCTAAGTATACACATCCACACCTGCTGCCTCCTGTCAGATTATGAGCACCGGAACTGGAAGGCCTTCAAAGCTATTTCAAACGTGCCTGTGTGATTTGGGCCCTTGGGGGCAGTAAAAGGTAGTGCTTCGAAAGGTCGATCAGGTCTCCGCAACGAAAGTTTTTGTTTTACGCCGAATTGACTTGTAACTATTCTCAAAGGCCATACGACACACGGGAAGCCGACAAACTGCCTCACAACGAGAGCAAATGTACGGGATGGTACACACATACCACCATCACCCTCTTCGATACACCGTACAGAGGCATCTATCTCATCTTGGATCCATTCATAGATGCATAGTCTCTTGTTGAGCTTCTAGCATTGTTATTGGCTGTAATACACATTTTGTCTAGTGCGGTAAAACACATCAATGCACATCTGTCATTTGGAATGCACGTAAGACATTTGCCATCACTCTGCCTTGTGCCTGACTGCGTAAATCGTTCTAGTTCATTTGTATTTTTATGTGTCGTGCACCCGGGTGCATATCTTTGTTCTCGTTAGCCTACAATGCACGATATGTTTGCAACATACCGTGCATCGTATACTCGGGGTGTCTACCAAGTTGGAATTTCCACATTCCCTGAGTTTTCCAGGTTTTCCCTGAGTGCCTTTGCAAAATTGCCTGAGTGATGCAGAACTATGTTTTATGTCAAGACTGGCTGGAAACCATATAGCCCGATGCTGTCACTCTCTAGTAAGCACATGTAAAAAATAAAAAAAAAACACTTAATCCAGTTTTAATACTAAAGAGTAGTGTTTGTTATTCAAAATGAGAATAGAAGGGAGGGGTTCCTAAAATGCACAGCAAATAAGAGGTTTGTTCGATTCAGAAAAAGGTGCACGGCACTACAAACGAAAAAATGCAGAGGGTGCCAGTTATGGTGTGCTGGGCTGCACCTACTCGCTGCAAGGTTCAAGGGTGCACTGCACCTCGGCAGCACCTTGCCTTGCACCTCGTTCAATCGTGCACAGGGGTGCATGGTGCACCGCTGCACCTCGGGGAATCGACGGCCTAGGTGCAGCGCACCATGAATAGGTGCAGGAGGTGCAGAGAAACTTGGCTGAATCGAATAGACCTAAGATGTCTTTGAAAAAAAAAATTGCAAATCGAGTCTAACATTCTCAAATACGAATTCAAAGGAGATGCATACAGAAGCAAACATTTTCGAACGTGAGCTTTTTCTATCAACTGATAGCAAGCGAAGTGGTATGAGGCCCGAACTTTGTTACAATTAACTGCATATCATATTGACCGCAAATAAAACTGGTACAGAGGGAGAGAACACATAAACAGCATGGGCGGTATGATATGCAGTAAATACCAACTAGGCCAAAGTAAAGTTCTTCTGAAGTTTGTTACAATTAAGATTGTCAACAGCTCGTAAGGCAGCCTCCACTGTCCTGACATACTCTCAGCCCGTGCACGACGCCTCGGTTGTGTTTCACTGCTTTAAAAAGTTTATTTTGGTTTGAATGAGGGACACCTGCGTCTCTGCATCAGCCAACACTTTGTTTTTTGAGCTCAAGCTCCTTCAAAACGGCGGCAGCATGCTTCCTTTCCCATTCAGTCCTCAATGCATGTAGGTCCTTTCTGTTGTCCTCCTTCCGCCACCCGTTCGCCCTACAAACTGTTTGAAGCATCTTCTTGGTCAGTTGCACAGTCCACGTCTGATTTTTCTAAGTGCCTAGGGGCCGCGAAAACGTCCGAAAAATCGGCCAGCTGGAAAAAAATAAATACATTTCGTTTACTGCCCATAAGGGCTCAAACCGCCGCAGGCACATTCGAAAATGCTCTGAAGGCCTGTCGGTACACGTATTAGGCATATCGGTGCTCGTACTGCGACAGGAGATAACAGGTGCACGTGTGTATAATTAAGGAATACATACTGTGTCCCGTGTCGATAGCCCCTTCCCACGCTTGTGCTTCACTGCAATACTTTTGCATATGCTTCACGAAATAACATTTCTGTACATAGGCGAAGCTGACTTTCGAGAACCGGCATTATGCAACACACCGTGCTTTCCAAGCTTCTAAGCCAATCGCGAGGACTGAGTCGGTGTCATTTCTGACAGCACTGAATTCTTTCAATGACAAACACGGCACCCAATGGCAAGAACCTTAACAGCAAACGTCGAAGCAGCTAAGTCTAGCGTTGCTGCAGTGGTGGCTACGGCTGCCAGCGTATCTGCGTGCAGCACCGATTCGAGGCGGCGAGGTAATAAATATGGTGGTGGCTTAATGCTGTTTCGGACCTGCGGTAACGGGAAAACGTGCAGAAAATCGGACGGCGCTAAGTTCTTGCGTTCGAAATTTCAGACGTTTTGATACGTTGCCTCTATGAGGTACTTGGTAGTGCCGCGAAGCCGTCCAAATTATTGGGAATCCGAAAAGTCAGTATTGACCGTACACTGGCAACTCCTCCAGCCGACGACAGGGCGTCAAAGACGATTGATTATGATTCCTGTATTTACTCGAGCCAGCATTACCGCGACTTTAAACCCTTCCAATAAAATAACAGCTAATTTTCCCTGATAGAGGCAGAAATTCCCTCGAGTTTTTCCAGACTACCCAAGATCCCTGAGAATTCCTGGTTTTCCCAGTTGGTGGACACCCTGTATACTGTCAGTGGGAAGGCAAGCGTACTTGGTCGCTGTTGGCTTTGTGACTTGCTTCACCGTTGAGCAGTACTTACTGATTGCGCAGTAATAAGCTTCGCCAAATGGCTACAAATTACTGCTGTGCTACTCCAAATGTTCGAAAAATATCAGGTTTTCTGCCCTGAAACTGCTACAGAATGACATTTTTGCTATTCCGAAAATAGCTCTAAATCTTAAACTGGCTGGAGCACTGCTGCACATTCGAAAGGCATAAACCTCTTGAACCTCCATAGGTGATGCTATCATAATGGCTGGCACCAACCTCAATTGGAGGTGACCGAAGACGTTACTGAACACCCCAATTTGTTCTGTTTTTTCCATGGCACAGTGACCACTCCATATCACCAGGACTGGTGGTATGCACTGTTGAGAGCATACTTGCCAACTTTTAGGATTTTATCATAAAATGCCACATTTCTAGTTTGCTTATGATTGCCATATTGATGCCAATCATTTTACAATTTTTCGTTTGTGTGCAATTTGGGAAAAAGCTGATCTTAAGAGAATGCAAGTATAGACTTTTATTGAGGGTGCTGCCATTTTGCAATCACAGCAGCGTCTATCTTCCGGCACCACGGTATGTTGGATCGCACGGGAGGGTGCAGAGCGAGTGTGCTGTCATTGGCAAGTTTCTGCGTTTTCCTGGGAGGTCTCAAGTTATTGCGACTGGCAGACTTCATAGCGTGTCGTTCATTATTATTATTTGACAGTATACTGCAGACTACGATCGGAGTCTAAGCAGGAGTGGGCACAGGAACATAATCAAAACAAAAGTACAAAAACAAATGCAGAAAACCTAATAGTAGGCATTTACACTTTTCAAAAAGGCAATAGAATCCACTACTTCCAATAGTCAACAACACTCTGTGGTAGCCTATTCCAATGGGAAACAGTATTAGGGAAAATATTTAAATGAATCGGTACAATTCCATGGTTAAAGCAAGTGTTTGCTCGTGATGCAGGGTTGAGGTAGCAAGCCTTGTTAGCATGTATCTTGTATAGCAGATATAAGAACTTAAAGAGAAGCTGAAACACTTTCGAAAAAAATGAGTTCCCTGCGGCATTGCAGTTTTTAGTCCATTGAACACGAATATCTAGTTTAACAAAGGCAGAAACAAACGCAAGCAGCTGTTTTTTTTTTTTGCAAGAAAATGCGCACCAGCGCGTCAGGGCATCGCGCGAACGCCGCTGTTGCCCGTGATTGGCCGGGACCGCTGTGACGTCATTCAAGGGGATTGCCGGTCGGCGCCGCCGTTTCAGAGCGTAGCACGCTGTTCTGGTCTGGCTTCACGGATGAGTTGTAAGCATTATGGAACGTTCTCGCTGTCTCGGACAGCTTGTATTTTCGCCTTACATGTTCGAACCGACAGCCGATACAGAAAACGATGGCGGCAACGACGATGTTGATTGTACCAACAGCGAGAACTATGTGTGCACTTTCTCGCGCATTGGAAATATTAGTTGGTACGTACGTTTTTTCATGTAGCTTCACGTTGCAATGACAGGAGAAAAAAATGCGCTAAAGTATCACTGGGAACTTGCTGCTGGAAGAATGCCAAAGCACTAACTTATTGGATTCTAAACACGGGTGCAATCCGCCTCTCATTTTCCTGTGCTGCCCTCTGCCGCACACCACTGAAAACGTTTTGGAAGGGTCCCGGGGCTTTCGCCGGTTGATTTGTGTGCCTGCGCCCACGTTGAGTACGCGTCGGTTGTGCGGTTCGTGGATCGCGAATCATTATTAATGGCTTCTTCGGGACAGCATGTCGTTCCTGGAAGCCATGTCGCACTCAATGACTACTGGGCGAGCAGGCCTGAGTGCGCTGTTCAGCAAACAATGTTGTCGATAAAGGCACGCCGAGTTCCGTTTAGCAGCGCGGCTGCCTTGGAATTTGTCACTGATTTCTGCACTTGGACATCACTTTTTGTATTCTTTTCACACATTATTTAGACGTTTCGCATATTCAAAAGTCTTGTAGCGCAGCCTTCTCGTCGGATTTATTAAAGCGGTGCACTTGTTTACATCGACATCTACAGGCGCAGGTCGTTGTTATCGTCAAATATTGTGCAAAAGGTCCATCGCCGATATGAAATAGTGTCAAAATGTAGCAAAACATGCATATCTGCGCATATGTGCCATGTTACACCCTGAGACGAGTCAATATGAGCGGCCGAACCACTTAAACAACGGCAAATGTGATCCAGATACATATATTACGGGCTGTTAACTCATTGTCCCTTTTCTTTAACTCCATCATACTTAGCTTTAGCGTGACATAGAGCATTATTAGAGAAAACTGCTCGCATAAGTGCTCATTTGTAGGCCATGTTCTCGCGAAAACGCGCGGATGCCATCGCTCACACGGCGTTGGTATAAATGAGCGAGGCGGTTGTTAATGCTGCTGTATACCGAATACACCATCTCTGCCGCTTGACACAGAGGCAAACAGTGCATCTCTGAAATTGAGAAATGATTCGGCAAAGCAACACATACAGGCCCACCCATATCGCAGCGAATGCGGCCGACAGCCTACAGGTACCGTGACGTACACACGTTGGCAGCGCTGTCTCGCCGGTTATCGCTTATTGTATACGCACCGTGCGAAGTGAATTGTAACTGGTTTCAAATCGCAAAAGCCAGAATTGAACTATAAAAACAGTTTCGTTCGACCAAACCGCTTACATTTCACTTCAGGTCCGCTGGTAGCGAGTGCACGAACTCGACGGTGCCAGGTTAATCTTCGCTGAACAAGATCGACATTAGCTCAAATTTCGTGGGCACGGCTTGAGAGGGTTAAAGCTTGTGCATTCAACTTGGTAGGCGTGCTTGACTTATTTTGAGCACGACTAATTATATATACAAACGAAGACGCTGTCGCTATTGTGTCGTCGGTTCGACGGCCGATCGCGCGGGGTTCAATCGAACGATGGTCGGCACCACGGCGGCCGCATTTCGATGGGGGCGAAAACACCCGTGCAGGTTAAAGAACCCCAGGTGGTCGAAATTTCCGGAGTCCTCCACTACGGCGTGCCTCATAATCAGAAAGTGGTTTTGGCACGTAAAACTTCGTAATTTAATTTAACGATGGTCGGCACGCTGATTTTGCCGTTGCCTTCGACAAGAAAGCCTGTCGCAGTACAACTCGCGCTCGTCGGTTGCGTCATTGTCGACCAGGTATGATAAAAAGGCTTCAGTGACGCACAATAGTCGGTCAATCATTGGAGTGAGCGTCTTGTCGGTCTCGTATCAACCCAGTGTTGCCGCGCCTTACGAGTACGTGCAGTCAGGAACGCGCTGCCACCACCAGCAAGTGAGGACCGACGCTGCAAGAAGATTCCGTCAGCAACGTGATGTACTTAAGTGTCGCCCAAGTGTAACGCAGGGGTGTTTCCTTAAATTAGCGAGCCATTCATGAAAGGCGACAACTACCTGCCTTATGGTGCAGTCTGGACAACTCGGGCGATGCCCTGGCCGCTTTCTCTTTAAAAGTGGAGTTGCGGTCTTACGTTACGCACGTTTTCGGCACCGCACCGACGTCTAGCTACCAGTATAGTTTCAACGCTGTTCACGGCAAAAGTGCGTGCAGCAGCGCGCGTCCGAGCGCTTTTTTTTTTTTTCGGGGGACTTTCCGGCGCGCGGCCACACGCGCGACGCTTCCAAAACGTTTCGCGACTAATCCGCTGGGGCAAGGCGCATGCGCTGTCGCGCCGCGAAAGAGGCTGATTCCGCGATGTGAAGCACCTAGCCGCTGCTTGTCTAAAGTTGGGTATTTTTCTTGCGTGTTGTTACACGATCGCGAACATAAGTGTCGCCTTTCATAGCGCGCACATACAGTGCTGCGAGGTACAGTCATGGAAGTTGCTTATCATACACATCCAGATCGAGATGACCAGGGGGATTATATGTGCAATATTCAGACTATGCTTCGACGACTTTGCGATTGTGCCTCGATCAAGACTCGGTATGCGTGCTGCATGCTGTGTTGACATACAGATATTAGGCAGTTTAGCACCGCTGTGTGGTAAACACGGTAACTTTATGGTAACTGCAACGTCGTACGTCGAATGTCGCTACGCAAGCCTAGCAAAGCTAGCAACAACGCGTTTCCGCATTGGTCGTAAGGCTATCCGGCTACGCTAAAACTGTGCTACCAGACGTTCATGTCTGCAAATGTTCGCATTTCTCGAGTGCATCAATGTGGGCACCGGAATTGGAATACCCATTGCCCGCATCGTTGTCTAGCTCCGATGATAATCACTGTCGCGGAAATAGTCCGAGCACAGCACCATAGAGACAGCGCAGTTGATTTCGTGGGCACGAAATTCTTTCTCCTCACCGCACGGACCCACTGCGCTGCAAGCTTCTTGTTCTTCGGGAACATGAGAAACACCACATCGTCTCGCCCGCCTGTGTTCGCACAGCTGAATGCTGCACAGAACAAGGGCATGTTGGGCGCCCTTGGCTGTAGGCACTCACGCAGCACAGAACGGAAGCACAGTTCACGAATATCGCCAAAGAAAGCAAAAGTCAGCGGCGGCAGTTCTCTCCTCCGGCTGCCTCCTCACCCGGCACTCCGGGAAGCGACGGGGGCGTGTCCGCGAGGGGGATTTAAAAAGCAATTTCCGCCCTTTATGTTAACAAAACGAAGAAAAACATTTCAGAATCTTAAATTAATGGGTCTGTTCTTCCCAACCCCAGCAATTCATGGAAATTGAAAACCGTTTCAGCTTCCCTTTAAGCCTGTATTCTGTGCTTAATCGGAGAGTCTCAAAGTTTAGCATATTAATCGTATCCCTCACGCTGTCTGTCCTTTTGTAGCGGTTGCAAATGAAGCGAGCGGCCATTCTCTGCACTTTTTCCAATTTGTCTGTTTTAGTGCAAGGGTCCCATAAGCAGGACGCATACTCCAAATTGGGTCCAGTGCTTTATACGCAGTAAGTTCCACGTTTGTCGGAGCTCTCGACAATTTCCTTTGAATTTTCCATAGGGCCTTACGTGCAGTGCGGCATATGTTATCAATATGTTGGTTCCAACTTAAAGTTAATGTTATTGTTACTCCTGGGTATTTCACAGCTGGTACCTCTTTAATTGCTTCCACAACAATTTTTTATACATGCTGTGACGGTTGTTTCTTGTTGGATACGCAAAGAACAGAACATTTTTAGATATTTAACACCATTTCCCACTTTTTGCACCAGGAGTGAATATCCCTGAGATTCGTGTTAAGGTGTTCTTAGTCACGTGGTGACCTGAGCCTAGTGTGCACAATGCAGTCATCTGCAAAGAGCTTTACACTGACACCAAGGTCTAACACGGTCACAATATCATTGATGTAAATTACGAACAAGACCGGCCCCAGGACAGAGCCCTAGTGTACACCTGAGGTCATGGGAACGATGTCGGAAAAGCTATTATGAACGTTAACATATTGTGCATGGTTGTCAAGGTATGCCATAATAAAATCAATGAGTATGCTATTTATTCCAAAATTATAAAGCTTCTGTATGAGTTTTTTATGCGGCACTTTATCAAAGGCCTTGGCAAAGTCAAGGAACACTGCATCAATTCTACCTCTGACATTAATTGCAACAAGAAAGTTGTAGCAAGTAGTAATTCACTGTAACAGTGGATAACCCACACCGAAAACCGTGCTGGACATGTGACAACAATATGTTTTTTTTTAACTAATGAACCGATTCCCTGCAAATTATGTCTTCCAGTAGCTTAGAACCAACTAAAGTTAAAGATATCGGACGGTAATTGGATACCATTTAGCAAGCACTTGCGTTAAAAATAAGGACAGCCCGCGCATTTTTCTAGTCGTGAGGCAATGCGGAGCGTGACAAGGCAGTAAATATTACCTGTAGATGGTGTGATACCCACTCTGCATAGCGGCGCAGGAAAGCCGTAGGGATATTGTCTGGCCCAACTGCCTTTTTATCGTCCAGATTTAGGAGTAAATTAAGTATGCCTTCTTGAGACAGAACTGCATCACGCATTGTCGACTGGAACCCTTCTGGAACAAAAGCAATACTCATCTTTAGGTGCAAACACTGATTGGAAGTAGTTATTAAATTCATTAGGTACATGTTTAGAATCTGTGACTTGTGCCCCATTCACAGATAAAGAAATTTCGTTTGACCTGTTTTGATTTATAAATCTCCCAAATTTTCTTGGTGCCTGTTTCAGAAAGTTGTAGAGGGTGGCTGAAAGGACGTGGTCTTTAGCTTGCTTAATGCTATTTCTGAGCTCACTTGATAATATTCTAATGACTGATAATGGACAGCATGCCAGTCATTGGAATTGTTTAAGCTTCCGTTTCATGTGTATATCGTGTTATCCACAGATTATGCCTTTTCTTTTTCAGTTTGTTCGGAACGAAACATTGCAGGCAGTCTAAGCGTATTGCTTTAAACTTGCGGACTAAGATATTTACGTCTTCGTGAGTCTCAAATCCCCGGTATTGTGCGTCTAAGTTCTCAAGAATGCTTATGTCATCTGCTCTATTAAAATCTTTAACAAGGACGTGAATTAATCTTATCGGTCCTATTTTTCGATAGCAAATGTTGCTAGTACTAGTTCATGGTCTGACACACCACTCATAACATGAACATGTGTACAGGCATTTGCACGGGTTGCGAGCAGTAAATCTAAAGTGTACTGTGTGGAAGGTCAGAGAAAAGACGGGGAATGCGGGAGATGGCAATTCAAGACGATGAGCAAAACGTGAACAAGGTGAATGCAGGAGCCAACGTTCCGACAAGTGGACTTGTCGAAACGTTGGCAAGGCTCCTGCATTCACCTTGTTCACGTTTTGCTCATCGTCTATGTGGAAGGTGTAATTCTAAATCGCATGAAAAAAATATTTAAAAGTAGGTCAGAATGTTGTGAATTGCTACAAGATGGCCAATCAGTATGAGGTAAGCTTGTCAGTGCTCATTACCAACTTAGCATACCGCCCCTGAAACGCTGTACATAATCGAACAGTTGCTCAAGAAAAAGAATATCCGCATTTGGTGGGTGGTATACAACACCGATAACAATAGTTATCACCAAAAACTTCTATCTTGGAAAACAAACTTTCATGCCCCGGAATGCCATCAAGTTGTGTCAAATTTATGTAGTTCTTTACCATAATAGCCACTGCACCCCCTCGAGACTGTGGTCACATCGCAATATTTTGTACGAGGGGGGTACAACGTCACTGTCCGGTACGTCGTGTAGCCACGTTTCAGTCAACAGCATTACATGGGATCAAGATCTAAAAGCAAAGCTTCAGTGTCGTGTTTTTGTTTACGACACTTCGCGCATTTAGAGACGCGAAACGCATAGACTTCGTTTCCCTAGAGCTGTCACTCTGACGAACCGTCAGCGTTCTTTTTTTCCCATCACGGCCTCTATGTTTTTTTAGCTTTTGGAAGTTGTGCATCTGCGTCGCGTGAACCTGAAACTTAGTCGTAAAGGCTGGTCAGTTTTCGACGCTGATTCTTTTGTTCATCCCCACACGTAAACGCTGTCTTTGGTAACGCGCCTATCGCGTCTGAGATAGGCAGTTTTCGTGGTGCTATCAGCTGTTGACCATAGCAGCTTTCTGATTTTTCGGACTCTAGGCATGTAGTCATTGGACCGGTACAGGTTATTGCCTTTTAACTTCTTCGCATTATTAAAGAGCTGGGCCGCTATATTTTAGCGATGCCTTATGCCTTATTCTATGCTATTCTTATCATCCACCACACACGGCCGCCTGATCGCGTTGATAATGTGGGCAGACCGTCGCTCTGACCAGTGGCCAAGAGCGCAAAGCCTGAAAAAGCATAGAATCGGAAAAGGCATCGCTACAAAATACCGGCCCAGTACTTCAGGGAAGCCGTATAATCTAAATATCACAAGCTGCGTTTTCTTCGCTGTTTTTTGCCCGATTCGGTGAATTCATGAGAGACTGCTCACTTTTATTCCAAACATTTTCTGGAATATACCTGTAATACTGCCTCCATAAGAGAATCCTGCGTCTCCGTCTCTTCTTCCTTCACACAATATTTGGGGCGAGGACTTACGGAGTCGCCATCTGTTGGAAGCGCCGCCCTTGCATAGTACGAGGGATAACGCGGCGGGATCCTCATATATGTTTGGCTTACAGCGCTCAATAAAAACACCATGCGGCGGCCCTCCTGGACATTTCTGTAAGTACTCTCAAAATAAGAGAAGTTTCTTCCTGTCAAAGTGATATTCTTGGGCAAACTGAAAGCGTAGAATCACTTACAGACGCTATCTTTTTACCAAATATGTACAGTGAGCACCACTGCGCGTGGTCGCCGCGATGGAGTCTCCCGAACCGGCTTCTTGCGTTAAAGGTAGCAAACGCGGAGAGATGTGAAGTATCTATGTGAAATATGTTCCTATAATGGGCTGTCTGTATAACCGAATGGAGAATATCAGAATGAACCCTCAATGCAGCGACTGCACGGGTTCGCAGCGACCGACTTCGCGTTTGCATGCATCTCCGCGCACAATGTTTTGCTTCCGTTGTGGGCGCGTTCTCGTACCGTGCCGTCAGCTTTAGGCCGCAGAATATGAGTATTTGACAGTACACAAGCAACCATTGTTGCGTGCACGCTATCAAAACTGTTCAAAAATAATTTCGTTATAGAGACTTCGACCCCTACGGTGTCTGTGATGTGCCGTCGCGATGATTCAATCTTTTTTTGTTGTAAATTCTTGGACGTTTCAACATTATTTCTCAAGTTGCGTCGCACTGTATGTTTATCGGTCTTCTCAGCGTGCAATATTCCGCTGCTTCTTTTTCGTAATCCAGTACATTAATTCATAACACAAACCTGACCATGTGCAATGCCTTCTAATGTGCTTCTTACCACTCCCTTTCCTTTCCTTTGAACTTGCCAGAATTTAGAATCAACAAGTTCGTAGACCAATTAAAGCGTCATGACAGCCGGGCAGTGGGCGAGCGTCTCGGTGCGCGTTTTCGTCCTTTACCGAACATCGCAGTACCAACGCCGTAGCAGAAAACTTCCGCGCGTCTGTGCTTTCTGCATACACGAGTTCTAGCCGATGGCTGTTTGCCGGTTCTAAGTTCGCTAGCCAAGCTTCACGCAGCTTCTTGTCCTGCGGCTACGTGTGACTAAGGCTGGCACCAGGCTCTGTTGCATACGACTGGCACTGAGGCACCGAGCAGTAGCCTACCATGCCGCATGCTTCAGAAAGCAGCCACTACCCATATCCAGCTTTAGTGGACACGTACCAACTAGCGCCCCAAGCGACCGCAGCATGAAGCTAGCGCGTTTTCAATGGAACGAGCGGAACCCACCACAGCGGAGGGGCAGGAACAGAGGTTGCACGGCGGCTTACGGTAGCTGTTCTCATCGCGAAGATAAGGTACGGACCGCCACATTACGACCTGACGGCCGCAAACTACAAGCAACTTGACAAGCTACACAACATGGCTATGAGGGCAATCACCGGCCTACCAATACACGCAAAAATAGAAGACCTGCACAGATACTCTGGCCTCCCGACGGTGGAAGCATTGGTTAAAACTCACAAGGATAACCATGAAACGAGGCTGAAGAACACGTGGAATGGTCAGCGACTGCTATCTGCACTGCATGGCACCAACCTTCACCTTCCAGAGCTGGATCACCTCCTTCCACCCTGGGATGAAATAAGGGTTACGGAACCCAGACCACTACCTAAGAACACCAAAGGTGAAGGCAGGGCACACCGACAACAAAGTGTACTAGACGCGGAACAAAAGCATGAAGGAAAAAAAATATATACTGATGCTGCGTTACAATACGATGAACATTCACGAAAAATGTATGCTGCTACCGCTTTTTACAGAGAAAACAGGCAAGCACACGCCGTGAGCCACAGCGGCTATACTTCCTGGAGAGCCACCGATCTTGAACTACTGGCCATCGAAGAAGCCATTCAACTCTGTGAGGCGCGCACCGAAGACATGGTTCACATCTACACCGACAGTCAAGAGGCCGTCAAGCAATTGAACTCCCGATCCTACACGACTACCATAGCGCACCGCATAAAACAAGCCTGCCGCCACCTGCGGGACAATAGACATGCACGCATTTTCGTACACTGGACACCTGGTCAGAACATGAGGGGAGTGGGGAACAGGGCTGCCCATGAAGCTGCAGGCGAGAAAATTAGAGAAGACCGCCATCGCAGCCGTGAAGTGAGCCCGTCCCTGCTGGACCATACCTATAGCTCCCCGTCATCCGTCGTTGTACCAGATCAACGGATTGCCCGGTTGAAACACGAGAGGAAGGCTCTACTACGGGAGTCCATTCCTAGCATCCTTCTTCCCATTCCCACTCGCCATCCTAGAACAGCCCAGGTCCTCATCCACAAAGCAAGAGCTAAGGCATCTATTACACCGGATGTCCTGAGCAAGTGGAGAAGAACAGAAGTGGAATGCCCCAGCTGCCCTGCGATCAACGTCGATCTTAAACATATGATCTGGTTCTGCCCTGCCACAGCCACTCTTAGGGACAAGCACACCCGACCTCTAAAGGTAGCATCGTACGAAGACTGGGTCGCACCTCAAGCAGATGCCACCAGAAGAATCAACGCTTTGCTCTCCTTTGCGAAGGAGGCAGGCATCCTTGCTTTCACCTAACCCCAACCCCTATCTTAGGCCACGGGCCATCCCTTTTAATAAAAGTTTCAATCAATCGAACGAGCGGGTTTTTCGCGAATAACAAAAGCTGCAGGTCGATTATCGGAAGAGGCAGGTGACAGACGTGTTCTGGAAGACAATCCACACGAGCGAAATGCAGTGATCACTCTATGGCACGTAATAATTTTGTTCCCACAGCGGTTAGAGATTTAGCAATGGAAGCCTAACGAAACGACGAAAATTTGTACTCGATTTTCGAGGCGAGAACGGCGCCTGTAATTAAACTACTGCGTGTATCGTAATACCCCGCGTAGCGTATGTAGTCCGGAGACTCAGCTTTCGATTGATGCCTATCTCGACTCTCCGCACATGGCGTAACACTGTTCCCAAAAGCGTTTTTTGTAACACTGTCGTGTAAATTCGCTGAGTGGTAACTCAGCGAAGCCATGGAAGCCGTGGCCGAGGGTTAGAATCGCGCGCACCTTTACTCCCGCTGCGCTGTGGCCACTGTTCGATTCCTGCTTCGCACTTTTTCTAAGCCGCATAGGACCTAGTTTTGTAGTCTTGCACTAGATGGCAGAAACACGAAACCCAACGTTTGCTTTCGGTTCTGGTTTTTCAGCGGCGCAGTTGCTTTTTAAAAGCCGCATTGGACTTAGTTTATTAGCCCCGAGAAAGAGGAATGGCGCCCTCTCGCGAGTGACGTCACGGCCAGGACGCCGCTCGCTCCGGCTCGCTCGGCTGCCGCGCGCGCTCGTTCCCTTCGTGTGTGCTTGGGGTATGGGTGGCTCGAGCCGTACGTATTGAAGAATAAGTCGGCTTCTTTCAGCTGCAATACCTTAACCACAGTTTCTTCTTCAAAAGCGTGTGAGTCGAGAAACTTTGCGGCTTGGATATCGCAAGCTAAGTAGCGTTAAAGGGGTCTACTAGGTTTTGCAATGCATATATGCGCCTTGTCTATCGGTAAATTTTGACTAAAAAAAGAATATCTGCAAATTCAACGCGCGAAGTTGGGTATGATGCTTCGCTAAACACTTAACATTCCTTTAGTATTTAGCTATGAGAGGTATTGCATTTTACGTGGAAGAAAAATTTGGTACTTGGCGTCAACATGTTATCCGACGTTAGAAAGACACTGCCCAGCGAAGCTGTCATCATGATTCCTATTACTCTGGTGTGTTGTTCTATTCAAATATGGCCATTCATTAATGCGTAAAAAAATAGTTAGGCGCGCATTTCTTATGAAAATGTTTGCTGCTACTTTCATCCCCCTCTGAAACAGGCCTCCAAAAAACGAATTGCTCATGGCTGCTAACACAACGGCGCGTCATATAGAGTATTTACATAGTTAATTCACAAACACCATAGTAGCAATCACCTGAGAGAAAAGTTTCGTTGTTAAGATCGAGAGCCACTCAATTGAAAGTGATGAAATGTATCATAGTGGCCCTCAGTAGCCTTTATCGACAATATGGCACACCCCTGATCACGTAACGGTAGCAATCGACTGTCCGTATGGCGAGGCACGCTATGTTCGCGAAACCCATCAGTTCACTTCAACTTCGAATTAAAACCATAAAGCATTTTTTTACAGCGCCAACTGGAATGGCTAAAGTATTCTCGAGCTACTACTACGCAGCTTAGATTGCCTACAAAAGGAAAATTCAAGCACCTTTTGTCTCACCATGTCTCGATCCAGCGTTATTTAATTATACAAACGGATAACTATTCGCTTCGTCGGTACTTAAGAGAGAACCTTGCAGGCTAATTTAAGTTTGCTCCAATCCAATCGCAAACATTCATAAAGAAAGCACCACAAGCCTTGCATATACTTTCACTTGATTTCTGACCCTCCACAGGGGGAATTTCGATATCTTCAATATGTCCCATACTACTAGTCATTGACGCTTCGACTGCTTTCTGGCTGCAGCTATGCGGTCCAGCAGGCATACTTCACTAAAAAAATTGGGCCTAGCAGCCTGTGTCAGTTTGCCAAACAGATTCGTCATGTATATTCCTCAAGCAACAAGCACCAGTAAATTTCTCAAGTGAGTTTGATTTCATTTGATTTATTAATTTCGATTTACACACACACATGTACAGAGGAGTGGTAAATGGAGGTGGATGAGGGAAAAAAGCCGCACAGACGCGGCTTGAGGTAATCTCACCCTCTTAGGTACAATATGGCTGCATGGGGTAACACATCAAGCGCCATATAAATTACATTTATATAGTGGCCATAAAACATTGCAGTTATACAATATATGAAAGCACAGTGAAATATTTCCACGATAACAATGCAAAACACACTGCGGCATTGAAATAAATAAATGATATACACTTGGTAACATAGACAAAAAAAGAGGAACATAACATGCATTATTAATCATTAACAAACGCGCTCTAAAGAGGTGAGTTGAACGTGTAGCACGGAAAAGGGAATATATATTGGTACATTCCTATTTGTACTCTGTAAATAGCTGTAAGCCTTCATTAACTTTACTTCAAATTTCCGCCGCTTAAAAAAAATAAACACGTGAAGAACCGCCTAATGTTGACAAGGAGTTAAAGAAGCAAGTGAGGCGTGTAGAATCTAAGCTCCAGTATTAGTTAAGTCACCGTGCTACTGCCGAGCGTTTCTGTGAGGAAATGCAAAAATTCGATATTATACCATGAACTATTCGTCGTGAGCAAACCTGTTTTAGCGGAATAAAATCAACGTAACTGCTGTAGAAGTCATATATAGCCAGATTTGTGACATACTTGTTGCACCGCGGCAGGTATGGTATCATAACTGGATTCCTATAGCCTATGCTTTTGCGATTGTCTATCCGCGTACGAAAAACCCGCAATGGGCTGGTCTGCGTCGCTTCGGCTGGCACTGTAGCGTTGCCTTCGAGAGCTGCATTGTTGTCTAAGAAATTAGCTCTTTGAATAAATGTTCGCAAAGGAAGACGTCATAAAAATATATTTGAGACGACCACCATAAGTATACAAGCAGAGAGAACGAGGGCGAACAAACGAAAACACCGCAAAAAGCGCCCGTACAACGCACGAACTGTAGCAGACGACAGGCGCGAGTCCGTGCCCTGACGTCACGCGAGCGGCGCTCGCAGCGCCGCTCGTGTTCGTTCTCAGGGCTAATAGTCTCCCACCAGACGGCAGAAACACAAAACTCATGATTTGCTTTCGGTTCTGGTTTTCCAGTGGTTCTCTTGAAATATTATGTTTTCTATTTTTCCTTCCTAAAACAGCAGTGTCGTGTTCATTGGTTAAGTCATCGCATTTATGAAGATTTTATTGATTGGACATCATAAATAGAAGCTTGCGCATAGCTTTGTGTTATGGAAAAAAAAAATGTGCTTTGTAGCGTGGATCCTGGGAGAACAAAATGGCTATTCTTATTGCGTTCTTCTGGAAGGTCCGTTTTCTTCGACTTTCGCCTGTCCTTAATGGCACATACTCCGAGCGAATCAGGTCCACCTGGACTACAATGCCACCCGATGGCCAGTGCCATTCCTATGCAACATTCGTGCAGAACAAAGGGTCTGCTAAGCTGAGTCGCTACCCGAACGTTAATTATTTCTAAAGATTCATCCAAATAAGAAATGCACCAACTAGGAGAAGATGTGCAGTGTGTGGAGTAATAGCTACGGTTAATGTGTTCCCTACAACCAAGTGGTGTGAATCCGTAGGTGTGGCCGTAAAAAAACCATTTGAGTAAATGTCCCGTGCTGTGTCTGCCCCGGTCGCTCAACAGAGAAGCTAGCTTGGCTAGCCGTCAGTATTTAGGATCAACATATGGCGTCGCTCGTTCGGTGCAGCTGCTTCAAATGCGCAGCATTCTTTGGCAAGTACCCCAGCAATTTGGTAGCAAAATCGTGCAAAATCGTGTCTGTAACGCCAAAAAACTTGACGCATTTCCCACACGAGAACATAGCTCTTTATAAAAAGGGTTGGGGTGGCCAACGTGAAATTGGAAGTGGCATCAGCATAAATTTGGGCGTGATACAGGGATGGGCCAAGTTGAATTTGGTAGTGATATGGGAGTGGCCCAACCTAAATTTGGGGTGAAATCGTTATGAGCCAAGCTGAATTCGGGGCTGATATGGAGGTGGCCCAACCTATAAATTTGAGGTGATATAAGGGTGGGTAAGCCTAAGTTCGGGGGAATATGGGGGGTGGGCCAGCCTGGATTTGGGGATGATACGGGGGTGGGAGAACCTAAATTTGGGGGGATCTGAGGGGTGGGCCATCCTAACCACGGGGGTGATATGGGGCTGCGCGAAGCTGAATCGGGGGTGATATGGGGATGAGCTAACCTAAATGTGGGAGTGATTTGCGGTGGGCCATCCTAAATTTGAGGTGATAGAGGGGTGGGCCAGGCTAAGTTTGGGACTGATATGGGGATGGGCTAATCTGGATTTGGGGATGATATGGAGGCGGGCCAACCTAAATTTGGGGGTCACATGGGGACGGGCTAACCTAACGATGAGGGGGATGTGCGGCTGGGCCAAGCTGAATTGGGGGTGATATATGGGTGGACTTACCTTAATTGGTGGCTGATATGCGGCGGGCCATCCTAAATTTGAGGTGATCGAGGTGTGGGCCAGCGTTAGTTTGGGACGGATAGGGGGGTGGGCCAACCTAAATTTGGTGGTGTTGTGGAGGCGGGCCAATCTGTATTTGGGAATGATATGGGGTTGGTGCTACCTAAATGAGGGGGCAATCTCGGGGTTGGCCAAGCTGAATTTGGGGGTGGTATGGGGGTGGGCCAACCTAAATTTTGGGGTGCCTCGACTCGAATTGGAGGACGATTTATGAAAATTCGCGCGTGGACCAACTTGAAAATTAGGGGTGGCCCAATTGAAATATGGGATTGGGCCAACTTGAAGTTTAAGGCTGGGCGAAAAGAAAATCGGGCGTCACTGACTTTAAATTTGAGGGTCATCATCATCATCAGCCTGGTTACGCCAACTGCAGGGCAAAGGCCTCTCCCATACTTCTACAACTACCCCGGTCATGTACTAATTATGGCCATGTTGTCCTTGCGAACTTCTTAATCTCATCCGCCCACCTAACTTTCTGCCGCCCTCTGCGACGCTTCCCTTCCCTTGCAATCCATTCTGTAACTCTTAATGACCATCGGTTATCTTCCCTCCTCATTACGTGTCCTGCCCATGCCCATTTCTTTTTCTTGATTTCAACTAAGATATCACGTTTGTTCCCTCACCAAATCTGCTCCTTTCTTATCCCTTAACGTTACACCTATCATTCTTCTTTCCATAGCTCGTTGCGTCGTCTTCAATTTAAGTTGAATTCTTTTCGTAAGCCTCCAGGTTTCTGCCCCGTACGTGAGTGCTGGTAAGACACAGCTGTTATAAACTTTTCTCTGGAGGGATAATGGCAACCTGCTGTTCATGATCTGAGAATGCCTGCCAAACACACCCCAGCCCATTCTTATTCTTCTGATTATTTCAGTCTCATGGTCCGGATCCGCAGTCACTTGTCCTAAGTAGATGTATTCCCTTACCACTTCCAGTGCCTCACTACCTATCGTAAACTGCTGTTCTCTTCCGAGACTGTTAAACATTACTTTAGTTTTCTGCAGATTAATTTTTAGACCCACCCTTCGGCTTTGCCTCTCCAGGTCAGTGAGCATGCATTGCAGTTGGTCGCCTGAGTTACTAAGCAAGGCAATATCATCAGCGAATCGCAAGTTACTAAGGTATTCTCCATTAACTCTTACCCACAATTCTCCCCAATCCAGGTCTCTGAATACCTCCTCTAAACACTCTGTGAATAGCATAGGAGAGATCGTATCTCCCTGCCTGACGCCTTTCTTTATTGGGATTTTGTTGCTTTCTTTATGGAGGAATACGGGGGCTGTGGAGCCGCTATAGATATCAGTATTCTTACATACGGCTCGTCTACACCCTGATTCCGCAATGCCTCCATTACTGCTGAGGTTTCAACTGAATCAAACGCTTTCTCGTTATCAATGAAAGCTATATATAAAGGTTGGTTATATTCCGCACATTTTTCTATCACCTGATTGATAGTGTGAATATGGTCTATTGTTGAGTAGCCTTTACGGAATCCTGCCTGGTCCTTTGGTTGACGAAAGTCTAAGGTGTTCCTGATTCTATTTGCAATTACCTTAGTAAATACTTTGTAGGCAACGGACATTGAGCTGATCGGTCTATAATTTTTCAAGTCTTTGGAGTCCCCTTTCTTATGGATTAGGAATATGTTAGCGTTTTTCCAAGATTCCGGTATGCTTGAAGTCCTGAGGCATTGCGTATACAGGGTGGCCAGTTTCTCTAGAACAATCTGCCCACCATCCTTCAACAAATCTGCTGTACCTGATCCTCCCCAGCTGCCTTCCCCCTTTGCATAGCTCCCAAGGCTTTCTTTACTTCTTCCGGTGTTACCTGTGAAATTTCGAATTCCTCGAGACTACTCTCTCTTCCATTATGATTGTGGTTGCCACTGGTACTGTATAAATCTCTACAGAACTCCTCAGCCACTTGAACTATCTCATCCATATTAGTAATGATATTGCCGGCTTTGTCTGTTGACGCATACGTCTGATTCTTTCCAATTCCAAGTTTCTGTTTTACTGCTTTTAGGCTTCTTCCGTTCCTGAGAGCATGTTCAATTCTATCCATATTATACTTCCTGATGTCAGCTGTCTTACGCTTGTTGATTAACTTCGAAAGTTCTGCCAGTTCTATTCTAGCTGTAGGGTTAGAGGCTTTCATACATTGGCGTTTCTTGATGAGATCTTTCGTCTCCTACGATAGCTTACTGGTATCCTGTCTAGCGGAGTCACCACCGACTTCTATTTCACACTCCGTAATGATGCCCACAAGATTGTCGTTCATTGCTTCGACACCAAGGTCCTCTTCCTGAGGTAAAGCGAAATACCTGTTCTGTAGCTTTATCTGGAATTCCTCTATTTTCCCTCGTACCGCTAACTCATTGATCGGCTTCTTATGTACCAGTTTCTTCCGTTCCCTCCTCAGGTCTAGGCTAATTCGAGTTCTTACCATCCTATGGTCACTGCAGCGCACCTTGCTGAGCACGTCCACATCTTGTATGATACCAGGGTTAGCGCAGAGGATGAAGTCTATTTCATTTCTAGTCTCGCCGTTCGCGCTCCTCCACGTTCACTTTCGGCTATCCCGCTTGCGGAAGAAGGTATTCATTATCTGCATATTGTTCTGTTCCGCAAAGTCTACTATAACTCCCCTGCTATTCCTAGTGCCTATGTCATATTCCCCCACTGCCTTGTCTCCAGCCTACTTCTCGCCTACCTTGGCATTGAAGTCTCCAATTTAAATTTGAGGGTCTGCCAACTTGAAATTTGGGAGTGGACCTACTTAATGTTTGGGGTGGGCCAATTGAAATTTGGGGACCTGTTTACGAATAGTTAGACAACACCAATGGTGTTTCTGCATATTTTTCATCATCGCAAAGTACGTATATTAATAGCTGTTAACCAATACCCCTTAAGGTGAGCTACCACTCGAGCCTTCCCAGCCCACTGAGCTAATGATGTCACAAGAGTGCTATCGTCGTGACGACTACGAGGTTCAATGTGGAGATCCACAAGAACAAATCGCAGACCGAGCTGACCGTTTTCACACCAATGTCATTGCTAACACTACTCGTTCGTGCTAGACGCAACACAAGCTTACGACGATCATAATTCAACTTTCAATCGCACGCTAGTCGACACGTTCTCAGTGCACAATTTCGTCAATCATCTGGATAGGAACCTTGCTGGATGTTTTACTGTTATGTTGCGTCGTTTTTCACGAAAGCCTTCTCCCGCAAAGAGAATACATTTTTTAGATTAACGACGCAAGCTAGTATATAACTCATGCGAAGCAAATTTATTAAGGGTTATAGGGATTTTTCAAAGAATATGTATAAGTAAATAAGATTTCAGATGGTATTGTTTCGACCGGGCATGACAACAATTTCTTCCCGCCTGTCACAATGCTTTGACCGAAAACGTAATCATTTTGCTCAAACGTGTTGCCCCAATACTACTGTGTAGTATTGTAGTACTACTACTGTTGCCCCAGTACTGTGTACTGTTGTTGATATTGTAGTAATGTGGAGTTTTCCTCTTCATAAGAGCCCAAAAAGAAAAAGAATATTGCAGAAATTACACTCTTAGAAAATTGTACAACCTTTGGGGATTATCTTGTCCCACAACAATAATCGTCATCTGTCTTGCCCGCGTTTCCTTTCTTTAACGCTGCGAACCCGGTACTTCCCAGTCACGAACGGCATGCGCGTTATCAGTGTGACGCAGCATTCTCGACAGGAAAGTAGCGAGCGCCGAGTTTTCAAGAAAGGAAACGCAAGCAAGGCAGACGACGATTATTGTTGTGGGACAAATACACACCCCAAAGAGTGCAATCGTTTTAAGAGTGTAGCTAAGCGCAAAGTACATTGGAAGATTTGAAACCAGCAATTATTTTTAATTTGCAGGTTGGTCTTCTCCGCTGGTAGATCGCTGTCCGATCACTTCAACGAATTTTGTTTGTGTGCAACTGCAGCAAAAACAAAGATACTACCATTTCATTGCCAGGACCTTTATGCCCTCCACACACACAAGAAGGACACCAGATAATTGACACTATCAGTTTATAAACTGATATTGTTTTGCTAATTTCAGTGTAGCGTGGTGTCTGCGAACGGAGTATTTTCTTATTATCAGTCCAGTGTTAGCAGTGGGAAGCACTTTGGTCTACCATCCCCATGAGGGCATACTAGACATTGTAGCGCTTTACTCTAAGACAAGTGCTTAAAACTTGGTGTGCTTTGTCCTTTCCGCAGGTTGTCCATCCATTCTGTTATGGTGACCATCAACGCTGTGTCCGTCAGGCCTCCTCATTTTAGCTTCACCATCGCGAGAGTGGACAGAGAAAGGAAGCTTTCTTCACAATCAACCCCAGCGGGATTCCACCACTCGTAACTGCTGCAATTTGCATTCAGTGGCTCGGCATGCTAACTACATCCTTAGTTTCACAATAGCTAGAGCCCGCAGAAAAAGTAGAGCTTTGGTCGCTATCACTACCACGAACCCATGTAAATGCACATATAAGTACGTGCAGGGGCTGGGCATGCTAACTTCTGCGCTACCACCTGCCACCGCCACCTCAGATTTTCTATGCATACCTGCTTGTTTTCATAGCAGGCGCATGCAGGACAAACGCGGATAAGTAATTGGATTGGATTGGGAAAACGTTTATTAAGCCTGCAGTAAAGCGCGAAGGCGCACTTCGGACGTGGCCTACGTCGTCATCGTGGCGGGCGCTCTGCGAAGATCCCCACTCGCCGTTGCCGGCTCGCCAGGCTCCTGCCTAGCCAGCGCCTCGATGACCTGCTGGACGGCCTGGAGTTGTTTTTCTTGGTCGTCGCTCCGCTTTGCTTCCTCAAGCTGCGGCGGTGTACGTCCCGAGTTAGCTTCGCTTGGATGTTTCATTTCATTTCATTTATTTACTCAGTGTTGTAGCATTGAACGAAGATCTCTAAAAAAGTGTCATATGCTTTATCTGGATTTTTTGCACATACACACTTGACCAGTCAGCTCGTTTAATCAATTCGCTAAACTTAAGGAGAGTTTTGTCAATAATACTTCTATATCGCGGGAGGTTTGGACGTTTTTCTTTAATGAATAAGTTTTGTGTACAAATATAATTAGGTAGGTGATCACTAAGGCGTGATCACAATATGCCTGTGTTGTAATCGTATTTGTTTAGGCTTGTTTACAGACGTCGATAGATGTGGAGCTGTTGTGAGTAACACGGGTAGCCTATAAAATAGCATTTTCAGATCCATAGGATGCTATAAGATTTATCAGATCAAGCGCATACAAATCTTCACTTATTATTTCATTTCATTTCATTTATTTACTCCCTAGGCCGTACAGGCATTACAGAGAGGAGTGGCAATAGAAAACGAAAAAAAAAAATGTAGCTAATGAGGCAGCACATGGTCACAGATAGCCGACTTGAACACATCATGGTCCGTGATAGTGACGATGGATGCGGTAAGGCGATTCCAGTCTTGACTTGTTTTCGGGATGAAGGCTTCGAGGTATACATTGCTTTTACACTGAGGCACCCCAACCTTCATTCGATGATCAATACGGGATGACAAATGGCTCGGTGGCGAAAAAAGTGTAATTTTTAGCTCATTATTAGTGTAGTATATTTTGTGAAACAGGCATAAGCGGGAAATTCGACGTCTAGTAGAAAGGAGAGGTAGTTCAAGCATTTGCTTCTTGTGAGAAACGCTGGCTAAGCGATAGTAGTTAGGGAGGATAAACCTAACTGAGTGGTTCTGAACCGATTCTATGGACTGTGTTAACGAGCTAGTGTACGGGTCCCATATCGATGAAGCGTACTCGAGTTTAGAACGCACTAGTGTTTTATATAGTAGTAGTTTTAGCGGAATGGGAGCGAGGCGGAAATTCCGCCTAATAAAACCAAGGGAACTGTTAGCTTTGTTAATAACATGGTGGATATGCTTCTGCCATGACAGATTATTAGTGATATGGACGCCTAGATACCTGTAGCTGTCGACGAACTGAAGAGGGCAACTGTTAATATCATAGCCCTGAGAAATGGACTGGTTAATCTTTCGAGACACCCTCATTGCTTTACATTTGTTAATGTTTAGTTTCATAAGCCATGCATCACACCAGGAAGAAATTTTATTTAAGTCAGATTGAAGAACGGAGAAGTCAGACTCATTAGAAATTACGCGGTACAGAACGCAGTCATCTGCAAAGAGCCTTATGTTAGAAGTAACAGAATCAGGCAGGTCATTAATATAAATTAGAAAAAGAAGAGGCCCTAGGACTGACCCCTGAGGAACACCGGATGTTACATTGCATGATTTAGAGTCATGATCATTAACAGAAACGTACTGTGTTCTATTCGGCAAGAAACATTCAATCCACTTATGCCGGTTACAATCAAGATGGAGTGCGCTAAGTTTCAGTAATAGTAGTCGATGTGAGACGGTATCGAAAGCTTTCGCGAAGTCAAGGAAGATGCAGTCAATAACTGAAGCTCGATCTAATGCGGATACAAATCATTAGTAAAGGTTAATAATTGAGTCTCACAAGAATAATTCTTGCGAAAACCATGCTGCTGTGACGCAAAAAAATTATTAGACTCGAGAAAGCTAACCAGGTTGCAGTAGATTATGTGCTCTAATAATTTGCATGGAATAGAAGTTAAGGAGATCGGCCGGTAGTTTAAGGGGTTATGTGTATCACTGGATTTGTGGACTGGAATCACCTTCGCCGTCTTCCAGTTGTCCGGAAGTGTTGAACTCAGCAAAGACTGCGTAAAAATATATGACAAGAAAGCAGCTGAATATGCTACAGTACTCTTAAGGAATTTGTAATTTATGGTATCAACACCTGCCGATGAAGAAAGTTTAGCTTTCCTGATCAAATTGTATATGCCATCTAAATCGATCGAAATCGGCTCCATCTCAAGGTACGTAAAGGCACGTGCGGACGGTGAATGATCTATTAGAGCGTTAGAAAAAGATAGCGAGAATGTGTTGTTAAAAACCGTTGAGCAAAGCTCACGGGGGACCGGAAATCCATCGTCAGTTTTCAGAACGATTTCTGTGGGTTTGCGTACGTTAATAATGTTCCAGAACTTCTTAGGATTAGTTGTGAGCAGATGAGGTAGTGTTTCAGAAAAAAAGTAGTTCTTGGCTGAGCGAATGGCCATTTTATATTCAGATGCGATAGCTACGTAAGCAGCTTTTGCTTTGGTTTCCCCAGATAGCTTGAAGCGTCGAAAAATGCGTTTTTTCTTGTTAAGAAGTTGTTTTAAACTCAAGTTAAACCAAGGAGCCCGATTGCATGATGATAATAGGCGAGTCGGAACATATTTTTCAGATAGCGTCTGGACCTTGTTCTTGAAAAGGAGCCAGTTTTCTGCAATAGTTCTTTCCCAGAACTGAGGAAAAAAGAAATCGGCAAAACCTTGTAATTCGTTATTGATCGAGGAAAAATCTGCTCGACTGTAGTCACAAATTTTCTTACGGTGTTTTAGACGCTGTGGCGAGCGTATGGGGATTGCAAAATGAATCACGCAATGATCGCTTAAACCAGGTATAATTGATAATGATGAAATTGAATCAGGGGATGTGGTGAAGACGAGGTCAATGATGTTGGCAGAAACTGCAGTGACACGGGTAGGCTCTTTAACAAACTGGGTGAGGCCAAATGTCGAACATATATCAAGAAAGGTTGAACATTGGGATGAGGATAAAGTCACTGATGGGAAGTCAACAGCCCAGTCAATGCCAGGGAAATTGAAATCACCGAGCAAGAATATTGGTGCTGCTGGATATTTAACAAAGATTTGGTTATGACAGTCAAATAGCTCATTGAAAAATGCGGATGTACTATCGGGTGGTCGATAGCAAGCGGCAAATATCACGTCTTTGTTATTTATGTGAATACAACAGCACAAGAACTCAATTTGCGAAGGCACGTGTATATCAAAAGAGGTGATATCAGATGAAACAGCGATCAAGGTCCCACCACCACATCGTCCTATTCTGTCATTTCTACAAATATTGTAAACCTTACTGCACGCGAAAAGCTCCGAATTTTCAATTTTATCTGAAAGCCAGGTCTCGACTAAAACAACAATATCTGCATTGCACGTGTCGATCAGCGCAGACAGAGCATCGCGCTTATTCATAATGGAGCGGATGTTAGTGAACAGCACAGAGAAATCGTTGCCATGCTTATTCTGTACGGCCGCGCGATGCTAACTCGAAGGGGGTGACAGGGGCTTCGCAGGGAAATTCATTCCGCTGCTGCCTACATTACCGCTGGCAGTAGCAGTACTGTTCTGCTGGAGTTCATAAACGGTATCGGTTTGAGAGCAATACACGTAGCACGTTTTGTTGATGAACAATTTGTTGTACCTGAGGTGATACAATTGACCGGAAGACTTCCCAAATGCAATTAACTTATTCCTGGTCATTCTAGTTGCCCGACAGAAGTCTTCTTGAATGGATACCCCGGATCCTTTCAGTTTCTTCTTTTGTGTTAATATGTTTTCCTTTACTTTAAATGATGCCAATTTCACCAGCACTGGTCGACATTTGTTATTTATAAAGGAACCTAAGCGATGCGCACGCTCAATTCCTTCTTCGGGTAATTGCAACGCGAAAAACTTCACAAGGAGTGCACGAACTTTTTTTTTCTGTTTCCGCCCCAGTTTCAGAGGCACCATCGGCGATACCATAGAAAATCAAGTTATCTCTTCTTGACCTGTCCTCGAAATCGTCCAGACGAGATTGCACCGATACACTCACTTTTCATGGCCTCGGTAATAACGCCTCGGATATGAGCAGGTTCTTGCAAGTTTCAAGTGCAGCGACTTTCTGCTCTACGTACGCTAATCTGGCATTCATGCTTGTAATACGCTCCTCAAGTAATTCTTGGTTGGCTTTCACTTCGTTAAGAGTTGAGATTAGCTCAGCGTGACGCGCATCCATTTTAGTGGCAAGAGAGTTGATGGCCTCGAGAACGAGGTTAGTGCTACAACTGGGATTAGGCGCAGGGTTAAGCTCAATGTCTCCGGACATCACAAGCAACTTCGTAACATGTACACAGTCGGCAAATAAACACCACAAAATGTCCGGGCATGGGATGAGCAGCAAAGAGCGATTGCTAGAGCGCTTACAGTAAAGGGAAGTCGAGTTACCAACCTGGATGTAAAAGAAGAACGGTCTCAGCAAAGACTGCGCCATTGCTGCCATCCCATGCCCACTGACGAGGGTTGTCATCGTTGGCCTATTTATATGCGCACCACAGGGTGACGCATGCGTTGATGTCGTTGGTTTGGTGAAAAGATCCGGTGCGATGATTCCGCTGACGTTTCCAGCATGCGCAGACGAAGAGAACAGCAAATCGCCGCATGATGCAAAGGCCGAGTTTTCAGGAAGGAAGGGCGTAGTACAGGCTCCATCGAAGGGGTTCCAGGCACGGACAGGAAACAGCCCGATTAGTGGAAGAATCTGGATGTAAAAGAAGAACGGTCTCAGCAAAGACTGCGCCATTGCTGCCATCCCATGCCCACTGTTTGGAGCAATCCCATAGCATGTGCTCGAATGTGGCCGTCTCCCTGCAGCACGCTCTGCACTTGTCATGGGGGTGCGATTCCGGGTGCATTCTATGCAATAGCGCCGGGCTTGGAAGCGTTCTCTTTTGTAGTTGCCTGAACAGCACGGCCTGGGACCTGCTCAGTCCTTGACAGGGTGGCGGGAAAAGTCTGCGGGCTAGCCGAAAGCCTTGGTCAGTTCGTTATAGCTGGTCATCCGGTCTTTGGCGCTGAACTACAGCGGGCAGCCGTTGCCTTGGGCGCGGTCGGTTAGCCCTCGCGCTCGGGCGTGTGCCGTTTCGTTGCGATTGGCATGCTTCTCCGACGCTTGTCCTGCGTGCGCCCTGGGAGCCACTTGATTCGAGTCCTCTTGTGGCGGTTTGCCTGTCGGAGCAGGACGCGTACCGCCGTTGGGGCAATTCTTCCTTTGGCGTAGTTCCTCACCGCCTGCCTGGAGTCGCTGAGGATCATGTGGCATTCTCGGTCTACGATGGCCAGGGCGATGGCTATTTCTTCTGCTTCCTCCACTTGCTTGCTCGATGTGCTGGCGGTCGCCAGCACGTTGCCTCCGGAGTCGACCACCGCGATCGCGAAGCCGTTGCGGCCGGCATATTCGGCTGCATCCACGTATCTGGCGCCGGTGTCTTCCGCGTGCAGGTCCGCCAGTATCATGGCTCTAGCGCGTCTTCTGCCTTCGTTGAATTCCGGGCACATGTTCCTCGGCAAGGGGTCAATCCGCACGTTCCGTCGTACGTGGTCGGGGACGGGGCATTTTGGTCTCTGCTGTTCGTGATAACCGATGCCTAGACTGCACAGGATCTTTCTGCCAGCCTTTATTGATGACAGTCTTTCCAATTGAGCGGCTCCTTACGCTTCGGCGATCTCGTCGAGCGTGTTGTGTATGCCCAGCTGGAGGAGAGGTTTCGTGTTGGTAGTTTCGGGTAGACCGAGTGGTGTCTTGTAAGCCCTCCGGATAAGGATGTCGAGCTTGTGCTTTTCGCTTTTCACCCACTTGTGGAAGGCTGCCACGTAACCTATGTGGCAGAGTACGAAGGAGTGTTTAGTAAAGCAATGAAGGGGGCTAGTTGTTGAACGTTCATGGTTATATTGCGCTCAGTTTTACACAGACGATATTAAGGAAGGACAGGACGTGGACGGACGTAGCGCAAACTACCAACTGTTTATTACTGTTAAATAACGCGCTTATATACAAGGAGATATGGCGCGGGGGGGGTATATAAGATAGAAAAAGAAAGATAAAAGAAAGAAAAGATAAAAGAAAAAGAAAAAAAGAAAAAGAAATGTGCGTAAGCACTCCGTCCATCGCGCTTATCGAAGCTGAGGTCGAGTTTGCCAGGGCGAACAGGTGCCAGTGAACGACGTATGCCTGACCCGAACTATGATCACATTCCGTGAACTTGTCATATCTTTTATACCCCCCCCCCGCGCCATATCTCCTTGTATATAAGCGCGTTATTTAACAGTAATAAACAGTTGGTAGTTTGCGCTACGTCCGTCCATGTCCTGTCCTTCCTTAATATCGTCTGTGTAAAACTGAGCGCAATATAACCATGAACGAAGGAGTGTATTTATTTATTTATTTATTTATTTATTTATTTACTTATTTATTTATTTATCAATACTGTAGGTCTTCTGCAGACCCATACAGGGAGCGGGCTTTCATCATCATAGGCATGTAATAATATACATCAAGTTCTCAAAAAGACAACAGGAAAACATGAGGTAGATCAGAACACTTCAACAACAAGTGCATCAATATTATATTACATACATGGTTACGCCTCGCGTACACGAAAACAGAAAATCTAGCATTATGTATCGTATGCTATACATAAGAAAAATGTACACACGAGAATAATACAACACTACAAGATACTTTCTGAGGTTTTACAACAAGAAAAGTTATACAGGGTCAGGAAAACAGGAAAAGTAGTTATACAGGGAAAAATGTACACACGAAAATAATACAACACTACAAGATACTTTCTGGGGTTTTACAACAAGAAAAGTAGTTATACAGGGTCCATTAGCTGCTCCACTAGAACAAAACTGATCTAAATTTGGAATATTTACAGCTTCGCTTGGTAGCGCATTCCAAGCGTTCACAGCGCGAGGGAAGTAAGAAAACTTAAACGTATTGCAATGCGTATTAAATGGCCGGACGCACTTATCGTGGTTTGTCCTACTAGACCGACGGCCAGGCGGATGAATATAGTCGTCTTTTCCGATTTTGATGTGTCCGTTAAAGAGGAGATAAAAAACTTCATAGATGCAACATGACGCCGGCAGGAAAGAGTTGCCAAATGCGCTTGATTGCGCATGTCCGTTACACTGTCGTGCCAAGAATACTTTGAACAGATAAACCTAAGAGCCCTATTCTGTAATCTTTCAAGTTTATCACGAAGGTACTTTTGATGAGGGTCCCACACTATGCTTCCATATTCTAAAATAGGTCGGACCAGAGTTTTATAGGCAGTTAATTTTAGGCCTGAGGGGCTTTACTCAGTCTTCTGCGTAGGAACCCTAATTGCTTGAATGCCTTGGCGCATGTATCGGTGACGTGCTTATCCCATTTTAAGTCTTGCGAGAATGTGACACCCAAGTATTTTACTTTGTCGACTTGTGTAATATTCAAGCCTTTGAGATTGTACGTAAATGATAAAGGTCGTTTTTTCTTGGTTAGGCTGATGAACGCTGTTTTAGAGATATTAATTTCCATCCCCCACGTATTGCACCATTGGGCGATGTTTTGTAAAGAAGAATTAAGCTTTAGTTGGTCGTCAGCACTATGAATTGCAGTATAAATGACACAATCATCTGCGAAAAGTCGCAAAGTTACACCTGCTTCTGTACAAGAAGAGATATCGTTAACGTATATAAGAAACAATGTTGGCCCCAAAACAGACCCTTGGGGTACACCGGACAAAACGCTTAGGAAGTCAGAATCTACATTGTCTAAACTTACATACTGGGTACGATTTGTAAGGTAAGCCGAAATCCATCCTATTACTTTGCTATTAATGCCAATCGATTCAAGCTTGGCTATTAATTTAGAATGAGGTACGCGATCGAATGCTTTCGCAAAGTCTATGAGTATTGCGTCAGCTTGAAGTTTAGAATCAATTATGCCAGCGAAGTCATGAGTTATTTCCGCGAGTTGCGTTACCGTGGACAGCCCTCTACGGAAGCCATGCTGTTTAGGGTACAGTATATTCTTAGACTCTAGGTAGTCCATGATGGCTTTGTTGAGGATATGCTCCATCAATTTGCAACAACAAGTAGTTAGTGATATGGGTCGGTACGTTTCCACAGAAAGTTTGTTACCACCTTTATGAATTGGGTTTATTCTAGCGCGAAGCCAGTCTGTCGGAACTGCACCATTTTTCAGTGACAGCGTAAATATTTTATGCAAAAACGGGGTAAGTTGTTCTGCATAACGCTTAAGAAACGCATTCGGGATTTTATCTGGGCCCGGGGATTTTTTAACATCTAGTTGTAGAAGCAGGTTCAAGATACCTCGTTCGGTTATCTCGATTTCCGGCATAGCCGAGTCACGTTGAACAAGCGGTACTTGGACTGGGCATGCTTGGGTGAATACGGACTGGAAAAAAGAATTGAATGAGTTAACTATTGTGTGCATATTTTCAGTAATGATGCTGTTGATTTCCATCTTACGGATTGGACTCTCCGGCTTAGCAAGGTAACGCCAAAATTTTTTCGGTTGCTTTGTCATGAAATCTATTAAAGTGTGTGAAAAAAAGTTATTTCTTGCTTGCCGTAACAAGCTTTTAAATTCATGGTAATATTTAGTTACTACTGTTGGATCGCATTTACGCTTCCGGATTCTTTTCAGTCTCCGTTTCATATGAATAATTTCTCGTGTTATCCAAGGATTTCTTCGTCTTGTGCTCTTACGTTTCGTAGGTATATAAGTTTTTTCACAGTGAAAAATTGCCGCTTTAAATTTCAGCCATAAGTTCTCTACATCATCGGAAGGTTCAGCGTAAAAATCGTCTAAGTTCATTTCCAGGTAATCAATAATGCTTTCATCTTTTGCCCTGCAATAATCTTTAATAACTATATGTGAATTTTCAGTGTTACTTTTTGCCAGGCTAAGATTAGGAAAATGAATTAGAATCAATTTATGGTCAGATATTCCATCTTCCACCTTAACTTCAGTGTCTACTGTGCAGGAAATCAAAGCAAGGTCTAAAATATTAGAAACAAGCCCTTGGACGCGTGTCGGTTGCGTTACGCGTTGGGATAAAGAAAAACTTAACATGGTATCAAAAAGTCGTTCGCAGCTGCTTACTTCCCTATTGCTGACGGTCAGGTTATCCCAATCAATTCCTGCCAAGTTGAAGTCGCCAACAAGTACTAGCTTCGTCCGATCATGCATTTTCTCGAGGAGGTAGTTGTGTAATTCCGTAAGGTAAGTTTCAGGTGCCCCAGGCTTTCTGTATACTCCACAAATTAGTAGAGGTGTGGTTTGAAATGTGACTGTGCACCAGAGACTCTCATGGTTAGGTATACCTTGTTCCTCTTGGAACTTTAGACCATTCTTTATAGCGATGGCCACTCCGCCTCCACGGCTATCACGATCTCTGCGAATTAGGCTATAGTTTTCTGGAATTATTTCTGAGTCGTGGATAGAGGGATGAAGCCACGTCTCTGTAATCACTAAAACGTCAGGTTCGTAAGCCAATAAAATCTCCTCCAGTTTATCTGTTTTGTTCACTATGCTTCGAGCGTTGAAACACAATGAAGAAAACGACGGTGTTCTTTCTTGGCATCATGCATTTGAACTATTACCCTCGTGACCAGTCATCTCAGAACGCGCTTGTTTAAGAGGTATCCTTTTTTCCACGTGCTTATCCCATGCGTACAGCGTGTCATTTATTTTCAGCTTATCGAAAAGAAGCACAACTTTATCACCGCATGCTCGGTTTGGTTTTGAGGACTCCCATAACTTCCTGCGCGTTTCACGAACTGCAAACGAAAAATCCTCCGACACCGACAAGTCTGTGCCTTTGAGCTTTGAACAGTTGCGCAGAACTGCCATTTTTTCGGCAAAATCAAAAAACCGCAATATGACGGGTCGATGTCGATTAGCTAATCTTTTGCCAGCGCGATGGACGCGCTCCACAGTCTTTACTTTAACTTTCAGCAAATTGTTGAAGATTTCGTTCTCGACATATTTCTTCAAAGATGCGGGGCCTTCTTCGCTACTTTCTGGAATACCATATATCACAATATTGTTCCGGTGGCTTCTGTTCTCTAAGTCGTCCATTTTACTGTATAAATGTGCGACTTGCTTTTGAACCGCACTAACAGTTGTTTCACACTTTTCAACTTTTTCTTTGCAGTCTTTGAGTGTTGCAAGCGTGTTCTCAATGAGAGACAGCCGTGTTTGGACGCCCTGCATATCGATTTGAAGTTCAGTTTGGGAAGCCTTAATTTCCGTGACGGTATGTAAAATCTGTTGCAGAACATCTGAATCAAGATTACCCGTTACATCAGAATCAGGACCTGGGTTTTCCTCTATGTCGCCACACATAATTAAGAATAAGTGAACCATGCGAGATACATTCATACAACATAACCGCAAACAGGCAGGGCTCGGCAACACCACCAGGCATGCGTAGCTGGTTCTAAAACACTTCGTAAGACGATATTTTTCACCAACCTGTACATAGTAGAGCACGAAAGTTAGCATCGTGCGCCTTGCGGTGCCACCGAGCCCACTAAAGGGTGGTAGCAGGCGTTGTCCCAATTTATGCAGTTCCTCGGAGGTCGCTGGAGTCGCTGGATTGCCGAAAGCTTTATCAAGATGGATCACGTTGGGCGTTGCCGAGTCAAACCGCAAGAGCGATATGGTTGCAACAGGGGCCAGGCCAACTTGATACGATGCTGTCGATGTCACAGACGCAGTGTGTCCGAAGGGAGCCGGAAAGGAGGCATCACCGCGCAAACCGGGTCCCAGGAATGCCTGTACATAGTAGAGCACGAAAGTTAGCATCGTGCGCCTTGCGGTGCCACCGAGCCTACTAAAGAGTGGTAGCAGGCGTTGTCCCAATTTATGCAGTTCCTCGGAGGTCGCTGGAGTCGCTGGATTGCCGAAAGATTTATCAAGATGGATCACGTTGGGCGTTGCCGAGTCAAACCGCAAGAGCGATATGGTTGCAACAGGGGCCAGGCCAACTTGATATGATGCTGTCGATGTCACAGACGCAGTGTGTCCGAAGGGAGCCGGAAAGGAGGCATCACCGCGCAAACCGGGTCCCAGGAATGCCTGTACATAGTAGAGCACGAAAGTTAGCATCGTGCGCCTTGCGGTGCCACCGAGCCCACTAAAGAGTGGTAGCAGGCGTTGTCCCAATTTATGCAGTTCCTCGGAGGTCGCTGGAGTCGCTGGATTGCCGAAAGATTTATCAAGATGGATCACGTTGGGCGTTGCCGAGTCAAACCGCAAGAGCGATATGGTTGCAACAGGGGCCAGGCCAACTTGATACGATGCTGTCGATGTCACAGACGCAGTGTGTCCGAAGGGAGCCGGAAAGGAGGCATCACCGCGCAAACCGAGTCCCAGGAATGCCTGTACATAGTAGAGCACGAAAGTTAGCATCGTGCGCCTTGCGGTGCCACCGAGCCCACTCTGATGAAGTCTGATGTTTTCCTCCTTCATGACTGCCTTCTTGGTAACGTGCTTGAGCAGTTTGGTGGCGTTGGCCGCCTTACCCATGATGCGGGTGATGGTGTCTTCGTTCCTGCCGAGCGCTTCGATCGTCATGCCCAGGACTCGGATCTTGCTGACCGTCGATATTGTGTTACCATCCCTGGTGCGGATCTTCATCTTTTCGTGTTTTCTTTGCTACTTGATTCGGTGCGTCTTGATCGGTTGGTAAAGCAGGAGCTCCGACTTAGTTGGGGCGCAACGCAGTCCCGTACCTTCCAGGCTTCCTTAGATCGTGTCGACGGCCGTCTGTAGTGTGGATTTTATGCGGGCATCACAGCCCTTTCCACCTAGCGTAATGTCGTCCGCGTATATCGTGTGCTTGAGTCCTTCACGCTGGCATAGCCTTTTGGCAACTTGAATCATAACAAGGTTAAATAGCATGGGTTAGATGACGGAGCCTTGGGGACTGCCCTGGCTTCTTAATGTCTTCTTGTCCGTCTTCAGGTCGCCGGCTCTGAGCTCCGCCGTTCAGCCTGTGAGGAAGTCTAAAATATTTGTACGACCTCTCGCCTAGGTTTAGATGGGACACCTGCGCGAGGATGGCAAAGTGCGTCACATTGTCGAAGGCGCTTTCTGGGTCGAGCCCGAGGACGGCTTTGGTGTCCCTGGTTTCGCCGTTGATGACCTGATGTTTGATAAGTAAAAAATCTGAGTGCCCTCCCACTCTGGGAAAAAAGATGACCAGCAAAGCTGTGTATGTGGGCCCCTTAATGGCGAACTGCACCTCTGCCGTATGTCGGCCCTGTATTGCACTGTCTTCGGGATCGGCCCACGTATGGGGAGTGCTTATGCCTGCTTCACCTCCGCCGCAGGTCGGCCTGGCATGGCGTTACATTCCGGATCAGCCCACGCATGGGGAGAGCTGGACGCTTGCTTCACCTCCGGTGCGGGTTAGGCCGGCATTACGCTATTTTCGGGACTTTGCTCCGCACGCGGACGCGATATTGGGGAAAGTAGCCCTTAAGAGGAACCTTTAGCTCTGGGGGTCCTATCTAAATACATGTAAAAGGAGAATTCGTTTTTCTCCATAACCACTGCATCAAATTTTACAAGGTTTGTTGCACTTGAAAGAAAGACTTAAAATCTAGTGACTGTTGGTTTAGCATTTTTGATTTAGGTCATCAATTGCTTATTCGAAATTGGCAAAAATCGCAAATTTTCAGAAAACGAAACCATCAAGTTCACAACTCTGTCTTTCGGCAGTGAAAACTATCACAATTCTGTACATTGCATCTAACAGCACATCTAAAGCGGTCAAAATTTATATCTTACGCATGAATCTAAAGAAATTAGTAATGTGGAAATACAGCTTTTGTACAACCCTTGTTCACAACTTAATGACTTCACGTAAGATATAAATCTGCATATTGGATTTGTCCGCTTTGAATTGTCTAAAGGATTCTGTTTACAGAACCGCGATATCAGTTCTTGATGCGGAGTTATTAATTTGTAAACTTCGTGCTTCTGTATTTCTCGCGCTTCCGAAATTTTGAAAATCTTTTACCAGAATTCAAGCCTTACACAGAAATTCCGCTTCCAATAGTCAATAGAATTTACCTTTCTCTCCCGAATCCAGCAAATTTCATTAAAATCGGCCCAGGGGTTATCTCAGAAAAGAGTTTCGGCGTTTTACATCTATTTGAATAGGCCGCGTCGGAGTTGGGTCCGAGTTAAAGCTTACTCTTAACGACTTCGTTGTAAAAAAATGCATAAAAGAATAAAAAAAACGCATCAGCCCTCAATATCGCCGCCTCAGATTTCGTCATGATGGCACCGCCACCATCGGCACGGCTCCATGAGCAGCTACCAAGCTGCTCACTTTCGTTATCTTCCTTCCCTCGGCTGCAGCGCATTGTCTTGATGCCAGTGACGCGCTAAATCTGCACCATCATTCCGTCATGCATCGCTTCTGTGACCAAGCAAGCATTCGGTGGCACACGTTCACTGCCGTATTGACATTAAAACTTTAATATGCTTGCCTTGGAGATGGAACGCGACTATGTGGCCATGGGGAACATGTTCACGGGGCCATACTATTGATGACAGCATCACAAAAGGCTAGATGTGGTCAGGTTGACTTTACAGGTTTGGAAGGAATGACTGACGGGCTAGTTGCTTCATATGACATAAAAAACAGCACTTAAAGTTAGCGCAGTTTGTGTGTGGTTCCTCCTTTGTGTCCCGTCGTGAAGTGCTGTTCTTTCTGTGACTTTACAGATGTTTTTCTGCGTCAATTACGCCTTCCAAGAGTGTTGGAAATTTTTTGTTCGCATGGCTCCACAGAAGCATGTTTAGTCAAAATTTTTTCGCTTGGCTGCATAATCTCGAGGACGGGCTCCAAACTGCTCATTTCCTTTAGCCACGTAAGAACCCTTACTGAAAATTTAATTAACGTAGCTTTGTTAATTACGCAAACAACTTCTGAACTTACTCCGCATCTAGAGGTTACCAATCTGAACACTCCAATGATAAAATGATGTTAACATTGTTTGTATATTTTCAATTGTTTTGTTTCGTTCAGTTAAAAGCAGCCGGCATATTGATGGTGCTGTTGATTTCTCATAAAGTAAGTGTGAAAGCTTGGACAGGTTATCCTGGCACAAACCAACTTCAGGAGCTTAAGCACATGGCCCAACCTTGCACGTCTGTCTTTACAACCGGTTCTCATTCATTATACAAGAAGCACCTCGGCGCTACGGTACATCCCACAAGGTGTGCGAGAACATTGTGTGCGCTCCCGATTAGGTTTCTGAGCGTTGGTGGTATCAGGCTCGGTTTCCTGGCATCATAAGGAATAAAAACAGCTTCCTGTAGGAAAGCATTGAGCACATTTTCAGTACTTTATAACATATGGATCAGCACGGATATGTACGTTAGAACGAAAAGTACTGAAATATTAAGGTGAAGGTTTCGTTGGACGTATTTTAGCTGTCTAATAATAAGATCTAAAGAAAAAATACTGTGATTTTGTGACAATTAATGCTGACATGAAATATGAGCTCCGACACAGTACCCGTGGTAGAACTTGCCCCTGGACTACAGGGCTACATTGAACCACGATATGCTGGTTTGATAAATACCAGTAATTGGAAAGTGGTTCGCTCTTGAATTTCCTGTATGTCGGCGCTGCTGCGTAGCGTTAGGAGCCCTTTTTAAACCACAAGCACTATGTTTGAGCTAATATTGAAAGCAAATGTATTCTTTCTTTAGGGGGGGGGGGGGGCTTTTTTAGCGTCTAACCACAGTTCCAAAGTTTTCAGTTAGCTCAAGATGCGCCTGCATGTGTTTCTAATATCCAGTATGTTGTCACAGACTCAATAGCGAAAGAGCGTTATCTTATCAGATTGCGCGCGTGAAGCGAATATTGACGACCATTCTCCATCACATTTTACGACCCGAGATAGCGCTGCAATGTACGAGCATTCCAATCTGTCGAACCGACGCCTTCATCCGTAGATCGGAATCAGAGGAAGCACTTTGCGCGCAGCCATCGTTATGTTTGAGTTTTATTTTATTTTCCAGCGCAAGCTCATCTTATAATGAGTAACATTCGTGACTGACTCTTTTGGAAGTGTTTTGCTCTTGACATTACTACAACGTGAGAGTATAGAGGTGCTCCACCTTCATCGAGTGAATACTGGGAAACGGACTAGGCCTTTTCTTGCGCCTGCGTTTACACATCTAGCGCACCAATTTATTTTTCACAATTTACTTTTTAATTTAGGGGGCGGTAAAGCACAGCAACCTTTTATTAACAGGATGTTTTAATAACACGGAAAATTTAAATGCTTATCAGTCGGCTTTCACCTCATGGTATGGAATTTCAATAGATATATACTTATGATAATTAAAAGCCTATCCGTTTGACAACGTTTCATCAGAGTTCCCCATTGCAAGGTGATACAGACTTGCAGGTGGTTCGTATCGGGGACCCTCGACATATGTCTAACCGCCAAACAAAGGGTTATTCCAAATGTTTCATTTCAGGCAGGCGTGTTGCCCTCCTGTCTTTCATTCCCGTTCGCAAACACGCATAAGACAAAGTTCTGCGTGAAGAGCGTCGTTAGTCCAAGCCAACGAGCTTCCGTAACTCACCTCGCCTATATCGCAGCCATTTAGGCTTGGATAAGAAATATATATATATATATATTAAATCGACGCATCACGAATCCAAAAAGAGCTGCCCGCGACCAGCCCAGCTTCTTTCATTTCGTACTTCGTCGTAGCGGCTAATAGTAGCCCACGAAGCAGAGCCCTGAGTGTGGATATGGCAAAGAAGGTTTTCTATATACTGTTTCGTCACCCACCGACAATTGCGTGCCGTGCTACTGGCCATTCCTAGAAAATTGTATATGTGACGCCCAGCCATTTGCAACACAGCAACTTTGTTTTGCGATGGGAGAGTCCAGGTGAGGGACAGGGTGGTTATGGAGATAAGGACACGCTATTTTCTGCAGTAACTTAGGAATGCATGAATGAATGCTTTTATTTATTGAGAAAAAGGAGGAGCAAGCATCAGTGGAAGCACGTCTCAGCAGATTGGGTAAGAAGCGTGGGCAAAGAGGAAAAGCTGGGGCCCGGGTGGCAAGCGAAGTCGCAGCTTAGGCGCGAGAGAATATAAGCAAGAGTCGGCGAAACCAGTTGAATTGCAGTGTAGATGTGCGATGTGCCGAGTAAATGATTGGAGCCACCGCCCAGCATCCATCCTTTGCGGCAGTATAAGCTCCCGCCGTTCTTGGTAACAAACCTTTACTGAAAACCAATCTAAGCAATTACTTATTCATCAGCCATGCCTTGCCACGTATTCCTTAGTGGCCGGGTCCGTGGATTACAACTACGCTGTCCCGACAAGTTACGACCATAACGTGACGCTTGCGGTTACGGTTGCCACACTCGTGATTCTTACTATACAACTACTATACTGCGCGAATACTATAAACATGGGTTTACTGCACAAGTTAGTGAACAGACATTTTAGATTTGCCTTACATACGCTCAACGCAAGCACCATTGCAGCTTGTTACGATGCGCGTCCCTTCAAGACAGAGACGTGAACGCAAACATAAGAACGCGTTAGAAGACAGGGAGGGTCTTGGGCCTGCCAAACATATCCAAGCCAACCATATGTTAACAATCATGCCGTCGTTTCTATGCAGAGAGTTCGTGTATTTAAACTCCTGGAGTGACAGTCCAATCCGCCACTTACGGGAGCGCGTGAAGCCGCCGGGGGCCACATTTTTAGAGGAAAAGGAGCGCGGCCACAGTACGTGGCTGCGATATACGCACGACGCAACCTGTGCTTGCGGTTCTGCGATGAAAAAATAAAATTAAACCCTTTTAGGAAGTATATCAGTCCGCCACTGTGTGTCGCTGTTGTCAAAAATAAAATGTCATGGTGGTGGGTGCCTTGTGTTCTATGTATGTTCTATGTGTTCTATGTATGTTGTGTTTTATGTATGTTGGTGGGCTCGGCGGCTGTGCACAAACGCAGATCGCTAAACCATTCGCTCTTGTCATGCAGGTGTTTCAGCGCGCATTCGTGCGCCTGTTGCTTCCAGCCCTAGTGACGGCTTCCCTGGCAGCCCCGCTGCAATATCGTGCTTCGTCAGGTGAAACTGACAGGATTGCCTGTCACCCCTCCCTGATGTGAACCCCTGGTTTTTCAACTGCACCAACCTTCAAGCCCCTGGATTTCGTCGGGAGCGGCGGATCTGCGTTTTTGATGACACCGCTACTGAAGACGGTGGTGCTCGATGCAGCATGGACGAACCTGTCGTCATCGACATCAACCTTACGGTCAACTACAAAAGAGCAGGCACTACCGGTGGCGCCTTGTGGGCTCGGCGGCTGTGCACAGACGCAGATCGCTAAACCATTCGCTCTTGTCATGCAGGTTGGTAAAGCTTACAGTCTTTTTTGTAAGAACTCTAGCAATTATTTCCTGCTTCAGCTGCCGAGCCCGCACTGCTGCCTTCTTGTCGCTCTTGAGTTCTCTGATGTAATTCGTGCCTTGTTGATGATGTCGGGTGATATCGAAAGCAACCCGGGGCCGGACTCCAACGCTTTGCTAGTTGAATTGAAGAACTTGTCTGCTGGACAGTTAAAATTAATTAGTCAGGTTCAAGACCTGAAAGTTCATTTATTGTCGACGGACAAAGCTATTGCTGATATGGGCAAACGCATGACTGACCTAGAGGCTCATTATCAAAATCTTGTCTCCCTGCGCTCTGACTTTGAAGCCGTCAAAACCTCTACCGCTCAAGTGGCCACCGGGGTACACAGGCTTGAAACGCGTATTGATGACGCCGAGAACCAGCCACGACGCAATAATCTTATTTTTTATGGCCTCCCTGAATCAACTGGATCAGAGGCGTTTGCCCAGACCGAGCAACTTATCATCAAGCACTGCCCCGATCATCTTAATATTAGCATCGAGCTGAAGGAAATTGAGCGCGCACATCGTCTCGGTCATCGCACAGGTACTAACCGCCACCGTCCTGTCATAGCAAAATTCACCTTCCATAAAACAAAAGAATTGATTCCTTCTAACAGCCGCAAGTTCAAAGGAACCAGCTTCAGCGTTGGAGAGGATTTCACTCGTTCCGTACAAAACGCTCGCAGGCACCTCATAACTTTCGCGAAAAGCAAATCATTACTTTTTTCTTTGCGATTCAAAACACTGCATATGGGTCATAAGCGCTACGTCTACGACGAGCAAACGCAGTCTGTCAAAGAAATAATATAGCAATTTCCCCGTCGTAAAAATTTCTGCTACACTGTCAAGCCCAAATCTAACATATCATTGTCTGTAACCTTTGCCAACGCACGCAGTTTCCTTCCCAAACGCGACGCTTTTTCCAACCTTGTTTTATCATCCAACAGTAATATAATGGTGATAACCGAAACGTGGCTAACAGAAGATATAACAGACACAGAAGTACTAGCCGACCTACCGGAATTTCATGTCTACCGAAAGGATCGCAAAGGCATGCGGGGGGGGGCGGTGTACTGATTGCTGTGCATCAGCAGTTATCGTGCTCCGTAGCCAAAAACACTTCTGATCTTGAAGTACTATGGCTAATTATTCATGCTTCCCCCCATACTATAATTCTAGGTGTTTGCTACAGGCCTCCGAATAATATTCCAGATTTCTCATTTAAACTTAATAACAGTTTGAGTGACCTTAGTAATCAACACCCGCAAGCAGAAATCCTCCTTTTTGGTGATTTTAACTTTCCTCAAATAGACTGGAGTAATGACGTCCCCATAAGTATGGGCAGTGAGCCTGCCAGAGATTTTGTGGATTTCTGCCTTAATTTTAATTTAACCCAACTTGTATCAGAACCTACACGCGTTGCACTGAGCACTTCTAGCATCTTAGATCTCGTCCTAACCAGTAATCCGGAAAGCTTATCATCAATAGCATATCTACCTGAAGTCAGCGACCATAAAGTAATTCACGCCAATTTTCGTTTCAGCCCGTGAAACGCCATTTAGTCAGCAAAACAATCCGCCTGTACAATAGAGGTAATTATGATGCACTTAATAGTGATCTGAGCACATTTCTTCCTACGTTCGTGAGGTTATGTTCTACGCGCTCTATTAATGAAAACTGGTCAATATTTAAAAACAAACTAGGTGATCTCGTTGATAAATTCATACCAAGAATAACATTCCGCGGAAATCGTAACAAACTATGGTTCACTAAAACGCTTAAGCGACTTGAAAACAAAAAGAAACGTCTCTTCCGCTCAGCCAAACTAAACGGACACCCCTCTGCTTGGGAGAAATATTTTGTAGCCGAGGACGATTATCTGAGGGCTACACGGAAAGCTAAATTCTCCTTTTTCCACGATGAACTGCCTAAAATGCTTACGAACAGCCCTCGTCAATTTTGGCAAATAATAAACCCTAAGGAGGCGCGCATGATCAGCGCGTTAAATGCACATGGCGAAGTGGTCAGCGACGACGAGTGTGCTGACATTTTTAACGCAGCCTTTTTATCTGTATTTACTAACGAGACTTCAACTCCAGATCTTCCCACATCTACTAACATAACTGCGCGTATGTCGCCAATTATATTCTCGGCAGATGGAATCACTTCGATTATTGATAACATCAAGCTTTCATCGTCAGCAGGTGTAGATGACATTAATTCCAAGCTCTTAAAAATATTAACCATGTATCTGCTGCGTACCTAACTTTGTTGTTTTCACAGCCACTCTCTACAGGCATCTTACCATCCGACTGGAAAGTGGGCAAGGTCGTTCCAGTCTTCAGATCAGGCAACAGAGACACCCCATTAAATTATCGCCTTATATCATTAACTAGTGTCCCCTGCAAAATCATGGAACAGGTCATATACTCGCATATCATGAACTTTTTAGACTCAATCTGTTTTTTTTTCACCCTTGTCAGCATGGATTTCGAAAAGGCTACTCTTGCGGGTGCAGCGGTGGCGTAGAGGTAGAACACCCGCCTCGCGTGCAAGAGGTCCGTGGTTCGAATCCCGGTGCCGGCAATTTTCCACCGGATCAAAAAAAAAATCCGCGTGTTGATAAAATTCTGTTGATAAAGCTCTCAGGAATGGAGGAAGCCTAAAAACAGTGAAGAAGAAACTAGGAATTGGCAAGAATCAGATGTATGCGTTAAGAGACAAAGCCGGCAATATCATTACTAATATGGATGAGATAGTTCAAGTGGCTGAGGAGTTCTATAGAGATTTATACAGTACCAGTGGCACCCACGACGATAATGGAAGAGAAAATAGTCTAGAGGAATTCGAAATCCCACAGGTAACGCCGAAAGAAGTAAAGAAAGCCTTGGGAGATATGCAATGGGGGAAGGCAGCTGGGGAGGATCAGGTAACAGCAGATTTGTTGAAGGATGGTGGACAGATTGTTCTAGAGAAACTGGCCACCCTGTATACACAATGCCTCATAACCTCGAGCGTACCGGAGTCTTGGAAGAACGCTAACATAATCCTAATTCCTAAGAAAGGAGACGCCAAAGACTTGAAAAATTATAGACCGATCAACTTACTGTCCGTTGCCTACAAACTATTTACTAAGGTAATCGCAAATAGAATCAGGAACACCTTAGACTTCTGTCAAGCAAAGGACCAGGCAGGATTCCGTAAAGGCTACTCAACAATAGATCGTATTCACACTATCAATCAGGTGATAGAGAAATGTGCGGAATATAACCAACCCTTATATATAGCTTTCATTGATTACGAGAAAGCGTTGATTCTGTCGAAACCTCAGCAGTCATGGAGGCATTACGGAATCAGGGTGTAGACGAGCCGTATGTAAAAATACTGAAAGATATCTATAGCGGCTCCACAGCCACCGTAGTCCTCCATAAAGCAAGCAACAAAATCCCAATAAAGAAAGGCGTCAGGCAGGGAGATACGATCTCTCCAATGCTATTCACAGCATGCTTACAGGAGGTATTCAGAGACCTGGATTGGGAAGAATTGGGGATAAAAGTTAATGGAGAGTACCTTAGTAACTTGCGATTCGCTGATGATATTGCCTTGCTTAGTAACTCAGGGGACCAATTGCAATGCATGCTCGCTGACCTGGAGAGGCAAAGCAGAAGAGTGAGTCTAAAAATTAATCTGCAGAAAACTAACGTAATGTTTAACAGTCTCGGAAGACAACAGCAATTTAGAATAGGCAGCGTGGCACTGGAAGTTGTAAGGGAATACATCTACTTAGGGCAGGTAGTGATGGCGGATCCGGATAATGAGACTGAAATAATCAGAAGAATAAGAATGGGCTGGGGTGCGTTTGGCAGGCATTCTCAGATCATGAACAGCAGATTGCCATTATCCCTCAAGAGGAAAGTTTATAACAGCTGTGTCTTACCAGTACTCACGTACGGGGCAGAAACTGGAGGCTTCCGAAGAAGGTTCAACTTAAATTGAGGACGACGCAACGAGCTATGGAAAGAAGAATGATAGAAGTAACGTTAAGAAATAAGAAAAGAGCAGATTGGGTGAAGGAACAAACGCGAGGTAATGATATCTTAGTTGAAATCAAGAAAAAGAAATGGGCATGGTCAGGACACGTAATGAGGAGGGAAGGTGACCGATGATCATTAAGAGTTACGGAATGGATTCGAAGGGAAGGCAAGCGTAGCAGAGGGCGGCAGAAAGTTAGGTGGACGGATGAGATTAAGAAGTTTGCTGGGACAACATGGCCACAATTAGTACATGACCGGGGTAGTTGGAGAGTAGAACTTGTTGTTGGGCGAGTTGGTAGATATTAGCGAACATTGTTTAACTGCGCGAACAAACGAACCACAATGACAGAGAGGGACAAGGACGGGCGCAGTCTGCGCCCGTCCTTGTCCCTCTCTGTCGTTGTGGTTCGTTTGTTCGCGCAGTTAAACAATGTTCGCTAGTTGGAGAAGTATGAGAGAGGCCTTTGCCCTGCAGTGGGCGTAACCAGGCTGATGATGATGATGAAGATCGAGCACTACGGCGCTCGTTGATCTTGTTTAGGATGACGTCAGCATTTCATTCAGCGTTTATTTCTAAGAAAATGAGTTGAAGTTCCGTTTATTTGCATCACAATGGCAGGCGTAATCAGGCAAACATTGACAGCATTTCATTAGAGAGTGCCTGTCTACTCTGTGGTGATTAGGTATGACAACGACAACAAACACAGAAAGCTTTGCTTACATCGATTTGCACATACTTATGACCCGCGTAATTTTTTACTGTCAATTTAAATGCTTAAGTATGGCGCTTATTAACGCAATATTTCCATTCATAGTGAGCAAAAGCGGCTGTCGTATCTACAGTAGAATCGATTTAAATGGCTTTATTCCTATGGACATTATATCGTTGCCAACTTCCGTGGGATTGGAGTCATCAAAATGGGATACAGTTGACAGGGAAATCAGGAGGTTGATGAACGGCAAGAAGGCGGAAGCTTGCACAAGACCTCAGGGATATAAAATGACTTTTTGAGCAGCTTGGTCAGGGGGCCACGCAATGGTTTCCACGGCTATTAAAAATCCTCCAAAATATGAACAGAGGCCGACAAGAATGCCGGCATTTTGGGAAAGGTGAAACCGCTGGAAATTTCAGGGTAGCATTAGCGTAAATATAAAAGATCACTTAAAAATAAGAAACCATAACGTTGACGGGGTGGCCAAATTCTGGCACAAATAAATCGGCTGTTGAAGCAGTTGAGCTGAAACGCAATGGTGCGAAATAAGGCGAGAATGTCGGCAAGTGTTGAACAAAGGTCAAGTAGGTCCTGTGGCCGACGCCAGCGCTCGGCAGCTCTCAAGGGACTGCACGTATTAGCGAGATGCCTGGTCGTCAGTAGTTACAGTATGATTCGGGTCTGAAATATTGGACGCGGACTCCATCACATTGAATACAGTGCATTCTACGGCGTCATTCTTGTACAGATGGTACCCATTCTCGCGCACTAAAAATGGGAACAAATTGTGTCATGTGCCGGCTGCCACCTTCCTCTTACTGCCAACATTCTTTCCCCTCTGTAGTTGCTTATCTTTTATTGGGTTCGGCTGCCAATCACGAGATCTCGGGATCGAATCCGAACCACGGCAGCCGTATTTCAATGGGTGTGAAATGCGAAAACTTGCGTACTTAGGGTTAGGCGCACGTTAAAAATCCCAAGTGGTCTAAATTATACCCGAATCCTCCACCACGGCGTGCCTCACAATGAAATCGTGGTTTTGGCAAATAAAGTGTCATAATGTGTTATGTAACATTCGTTAAGGATGTCCTGGGCGGTCGCACAACTCTTGAATACAATTAAGTGTCAGGAGTTGCGCGTGAGGTCTTTGAATATATCATCATCATCATCATGGTTACGCCCACTGCAGGGCAAAGGCCTCTCCCATACTCCTCCAACAACTCCGGTCATCTGCTAATTGTGGCCATGTCGTCCCTGCAAACTTCTTAATTTCACCCGCCCACCTAACTTTCTGCCGCCCCCTGCTACGCTTCCCTTCCCTTGGAATCGAGCCCGTGTATAATAGCTGTGTCTTACCAGTACTCGCATATGGGGCAGAAACTTGGAGGCTTGCGAAAAAGATTTCTACTTAAATTGAAGATGACGCAACGAGCTATTGAAAGAAGAATGATGGGATAAGAGAAGATTGGGTGAGGGAACAAACGCGAGGTAATGATATCTTAGTTGAAATCAAGAAAAAGAAATGGGGCATGCGCAGGACATGTAATGAAGAGGGAAGATAACCGATGCTCATTAAGGGTTGAATATGTGGATAGCCTTTATGGCGCTGGATAGCTGTTAATATACATTGCGGCTATATAATAAAGGCGGAACGGCAACATGGTAGAGAATGTGGAGAACATACAAATCCCGCATATATTACTGCACAATAATTTTAGATAGCGTTCTTGCTTCACGCACGTAGATGACCGCCACAGGAGACTACTTTGGAAACTAACTGCAAGTACTGTATATGTCGTACCCAAGGGTGTACCTGGCCGGGTGGCCACTAAATGTGACCTAATATTGGGACGAGCTTCTGCCATAGCATGCTAACGGATGAGAACATAGACTGAAGTGACTAGCGCAAGAATGGACAGGGCACACTAAAGACGCTACAAGGACAAGCGCCCAGTTGGAAGTTTGCGCTTATCCTTGTCGCCTCTTTAGTGTCCCGTGTCCACTCTTGCGCTAGTCACTTTAGCATGGAATACCAACTAGCCCGGTCTCACACCCTGCGACGACACAGGGACAGTTTGCTCAACTCTTGTTTCGTGACTTTTGTGTCAAGGTGACAAACCAAATTATCCATGTATATGTCTTAATACTTAAGCACATCTAGATTTTCAGCTGCAGTGGCATCCCATGAGTGCGCATTGCAAAGTCGCTGGTGAAATAATTGTGTGCACCTTAACGAATTCGACAGGGCAAAATCAAAATCCGTCCACGACGGCGTCTCCAGTAGGCGCTGTGCGATGTTCGGACGTTAACAATGTGTGCCGACTGAAGACAGGCTGCCCCGAAGTGCTTCTGACGGTTAGGCTAGCTTCTTTACTCCGTAGAATGAAACAAAAAGAAAAGGAAAAGAAAAGAAATGAAGAAGAAAGAAGAACCGCATGAAAAGACCAGAATCAACAATTGCTCGTCGCGAGTAACCGCTGGATGACGAGTAATTTCCAGGTGACGAACGAATACGCTTGATCAAAAACACTGATAATGCCGGCGGGACAAGCATTGTGTCGAAGTTCAATGCGCAGGGATAGCTTTTACTTTTTAAATTTTTGTTTGGTTGACGTCATCACGCGTCACCGCGGGAAGTTTGAAAAGTTTAAGGTGACTACGCCACGTGGTGGCACTCAAGCGAACTAAACCCTTGTGTCCAAAAAAGCTGGATACGCTATTATAGTACTTCGAATGCTGTTGCGCAAATACCCAAGGCGGGAAAATCTCACCACTTAATCAGAACCACATCGCAGGTGGGACTTTAAACTTTCGTTTGCAGTTCGCTTCGGCACTTCCGAAGCAGCCGACGCGGTCGCGTTGCTCATGTGATCCCTCATGCCACATCATGCCGACGATGGTGCCAGCTTTTCCAGTGGTGGAGCTCGCCCCCAATACACTCAAATTGTTCCCCCAACTGTAGCTTTCAAGGTCGCCAATTCTACCTGCCATCACAGCAGTTTCATTATGAAGCAGCCCATCTGACCTCCACTTTTTCTACTGTTTGTGCTAGCGATTCAATACTTGCTTGAATCGAACTCAACCGCTTGTTAGTGTCAGAAATGTGGTCGTCAAGATTTTCCCCCGTTGCTTTCAGCTCAGTTGAGGAAGCTAGCTAGTTCCCAAGAATAGCAGCCAACTAATCTTGTACCGAAGGACCAGGGTTCAACTCGATGTCTCTACTCAAGAGGAGAAGCATGGCGCATACTAAATACCGGCAAGGAATTTGTGTAACACTTGTGGGACTCTTTCATGACACAACTTTAACAATAGTGTGGTTTCAATTTCAGAGTGCCCGAGCTGAACGCTTTCGAGACCAATCTATAAGGAAGTTTGGGTAGTCTTGATCTTGATCCCTGTGACAGGGCTTGGAATCAGATTCAGGTATAGTTCATAAGGCCCAGGATTATCCCCCACATCGTCACTCATCTTCAATAGTGACACGTGCACTTGTCTTTATCGGGCGACAGTGTTTTGCCGCCTAACAAATGTTATCGCACAGCGCGGGACGCGCCTCCATGTATCCGAAGTTTCTGGAAAGTTATCGATGCTTCTATCGGCTGTCTGTTGTCGCCGAACCTTGTGTTATCTTATTTCATCGCTTGACACGAATGGTGTAGAACTTTGTAGAAGGCATGCGGGTCCCAACGATTAATCTGGAACATTCGATGACTGCTGTATAAAAGCCGACGCGCTTGACCCGCTGATCAGATTTTCGACGATCGCCGGCCGTGTTCGCCGCTATCGTTGTGCTTTAAGTGTAGCCTGTTTTGTGGGCACAGGTTCGCCCAATAAAAGCTAGTTTTTGCCTTTCACAGTATTGGGACTGTGTTCTTTGACGTCACGACCACGTGACATCTGGTGGAGGTGCTTTTGGTTCATGTACCGGACGCCCCCGACAAGCCGTGATCCAAGCCCGGAACGCAAAGATAATACCTACCTAGCCCCGGACCATCGAGCAAGCCGCCGTGTTCAACTGCGCCCGGAGCACGGACTTTTGCCTGAGACGACCAGGAAGATGGCCACCAAGTCCACCCCAATGGCAGCCCCAGCGTCACCCGTCGTGCTGCAGCAGCCCAGGGAGCCTCCGACGTTCCGCGGTTCAACTTTCGAGGACCCGGAAAGCTGGCTTGAGACGTACGAGAGAGTCGCTACCTTTAACAACTGGAACAGTGACGACAAACTGCGATATGTCTTCTTCGCTTTGGAAGACGCGGCCAGGACGTGGTTCGAGAACCGAGAAGCCACCTTAACGCCCTGGGAACTTTTCCGAAGCGGCTTCCTGCAGACATTCGCAAGCGTCGTACGCCGAGAACGAGCCCAAGCGCTATTAGAAACCCGGGTGCAGCTACCTAATGAGACGACCGCGATCTACACGGAAGAAATGAGCCGTCTCTTCCGCCACGCCGACCCTGAAATGCCGAGGAGAAGAAAGTCCGCCTGCTGACGCGTGGTGTGAAGGAGGAACTTTTTGCCGGAATGGTACGAAGCCCACCGAAGACCGTCGACGAGTTTCTTCGCGAGGCCACCAGCATCGAGAAGACACTCGAGATGCGAAACCGGCAATTCGACCGCCGCACGAACTCGACAAACTACGCCGGAGTTCAATCACTGGCCACCGACGATCTGCGCGAGACTATCCGAGCGGTCGTGCGGGAGGAGCTACAAAAGCTGTTCCCACCATCACAGCCTCAAGTGGCTTCGATTGCCGACGCCGTGCGACAGGAGCTCCAACAACAACTTGGAGTAGCCCCTGAATCGCCCCAGCCTGAGCCGCAAGCGATGATCTACGCCGCCGTCGCACGCCGTCAAGGTCCCCCTCAGCGACCGCGCCAGGGCCCTGTCACGCCGCAGTTCCGTCGTCCGCTGCCGCCACCGCCAGCACGACCACCCGTCGCCCAGCGCACCTACGCGAGGAAGACGGACATTTGGCGTGCTCCTGACCACCGCCCGCTCTGCTACCACTGCGGAGAAGCGGGTCACGCTTACCGATGATGTCCATACCGGGAGATGGGACCGCGAGGTTTCGCCGTGAACGCTCCGCGCCCGCAGCAAGGTGAACGCCCCCGCGATATCGCCGATTACCTCGCCGCTACTCAGTGGAGCTCTCGACGACCGTCGCGTTCGCCATCATCAGGCCCCTACTTGTCGCCGCAGCGCCGACCATACACTGGCCCAGCCCGGGGCCGGTCAGCGAGCCCATATCCAGAAAACTAAAAGCAGCAACCGATGGAGGTGCGGTTGCTGTTCGTCGAACTGACGAAAATCCTCCGCCGCCGACGAAGACAACGGAGAAACTACCTCGACGACATAACGACACGCCGCCGTCCCGACGAAATCAGGAAGCCAAGACTACACCGATGAAAGACGACTTGACGACGCGACGTTCCAGCTTCAGTTCCACACGACGTAGCCGTAATCCGACGCCAAGACCCAACTGCAACGCCAGACAAAGAACCACCGACCTCGATGTACTTCTCGACGGCCACGCAGTCACTGCCTTAGTCGACACAGGGGCCGATTACTCCGTAATGAGTGGACACATCGCCGCCCAGTTGAAGAAGGTTAAGACTGCATGGGAGGGCCCCCAAATTCGGACCGCTGGAGGACACCTCATTACGCCGACTGGAATCTGCACGGCAAGAATAACCATTCATGACCGGACTTACCCTGCCACCTTCGTTGTCCTCCAACAGTGTTCACGAGACGTCATTCTCGGTATGGACTTCCTGAATCAACATGGCGCAGTCATCGACCTGAAGTCGAAATCGATAACGCTGTCACAAGATCAAGCGATACCGCCGGAGAGCTGTCGTAGTCACCACGCCTTGAGTGTGCTTGAAGATCAAGTGAGCATCCCGCCGCGCTCCAGCATTATTATTTCCGTCGGCACCGAAACACCCGCTGCCGTAGAAGGCGTCATCGAGGGCGACCAGCTTCTACTGCTCGACCGTGAAATTTGCGTCGCAAGAGGGATCGCTCGACTCCACGGAGGGCAAGTGGAAGTTATGCTAACCAACTTCAGCCAAGAGTTCAAGCACATCAACAAGGGCACGACAATCGCATACATCGAGGAAATTGTGGAAACCAGCAATGCCTTTGTCCTCTCGGATTCAGCCGCATCTACCCCGATGAGAATTGTCCCCGAACCAGACTTCGACGTGAATCCAAGTCTTCCTATGAGTAAGCAGCAACAGATCAGAAGTCTTGTCCGACGATACAAAGACTGCTTTTCGACGTCATCGAGGATTCGACAAACACCAGTTGCAAAGCATCGCATAATAACCGAAGAGAGCGCTCGACCACTCCGCCAGAGCCCTTACCGAGTTTCGATGCGAGAACGTGAAGCTATTAGGCAACAAGTCGACGAAATGCTGCGCGACGACATCATCCAGCCGTCGAAAAGCCCGTAGGCCTCTCCTGTAGTCCTGGTAAAGAAAAAGGACGGAACCCTACGCTTCTGCGTCGATTATCGTCGACTGAATAAGATCACGAAGAAGGATGTGTACCCCCTTCCACGGATAGACGACGCATTGGATCGGCTCTGCAACGCTAAATACTTCTCGTCGATGGACCTCAAATCTGGCTACTGGCAAATCGAAGTCGACGAGAGAGATCGCGTTGTGACAGAGACGTGGATAACGACTTAAATGACATCCCACTGTTGGACAAAACGATATATCTTAAACCTGTGACTGAAGTTGAAGTAATGACAATTTTCACAGAGCTCAAAAATAGTACCTCACGTGATATAGATGGACTACAAATACGCCCCATAAAATCAATTCTGGATATTATTTTGCCCTACATCACTCACATCATCAATCTCTGTATTGCAAATGCTGTATTTCCTCATGGAATGCAAGTTGCGCGCTGTTCTGTACTTTTCAAGAAGGGAGACAGGAACCAGTTAGGCAATTACCGCCCAATATCCATACTTCCAATATTCTCAAAGGTATTAGAAAAAGCTCTTCACAAACAGTTTACAGAATTTGAATCCAACCATCATATACTCACCAAATCACAATATGGGTTTAGAAAGCACCTTTCAACAGAATTCGCACTCTTAGAACAGAAGGAATATATACTAAAACAATTTGAACATAACAGTATAGTCTTGGGTATTTTCATTGATTTTACAAAAGCGTTTGACCTTATAAATCATAAATTAATTCTCCGGAAGCTTGAACGATACGGTTATCGCGGGCACGCAGCATCCATAGTCAAATCGTATCTGGAATATCGCCGACAAGCTGTAAGTGTCAATGGCTTCATCTCACAAACTCTCCCTGTCCGCTGCGGTGTTCCGCAAGGAAGTATACTCGGTCCATTTCTTTTCAATCTTTATATCAATGACATCGTCAACGTATTTCCCCTCGCAAAATTTATCATATACGCTGATGATACGAGCATATTCTTATCCGGCGAAAATGCCAATAATCTAATAGATTCAGCAAACTGCATGCTCAAACACCTAGACAAATGGACACAAAATAATGCATTGCAAATTAATGTGAGCAAAACAAAAGCAGTTGTTTTTAGGGCCAAGAATAAACAAGTTACTCTGACAAAAGAAATATACTTCAGATCTTGTCCGCTAGAAATAGTACCCCAGTTTAAAACTCTGGGCGTTGTGTTTAACCAGCAGATGTCCTGGGACGATCATGTGGCCCACATTACTTCCAAATTATCACAAATAATTGGTCTGCTCTATCGCAACCGTGAAATATTACCCTCTTGTGTTATGATGTTAGTTTATTACTCTTTATTTAATTCTCGCCTTAACTATTGTAGCCTTATCTGGGCAACTACAACACAGGCAAACCTGAACAAATTACTTGTATTACAAAAAAAAGCAATGCGGATTGTTAAGAAATTACCGACGTTGCATCATACAAGAGAAATATTTTTAGAACACAAAATAGTTCCAGTAACAAAAATCTATGACTATCACCTCAGCCGAACACTTAAACAAGAACATTTAAGCAAAACATCTTTTATTCAAGCTCTTTCAGGCCTGACAAGGCGTGAACAAAGCTACAACACAAGAAATAAGGATATGTGGGAAATTAAAACATTTCGAACAACATATGGGCTACAAACGTTAGAACACCGGCTTCCACAACTTCTTAATAACCTATTGAGACAGGATATAATACTTCAAAATGCCACATTTCGGACACTCTTGGCTTACTTTCTTTCCTAAACTTTTTCTTGTTATTTCTTTATGCAACGAAACCCGAATCGCTTTACAGAAGTATGGTGTTACTCGGTGTTATTCCTGTTTTTTTTTCTATTAAAGTGCCTTTGCCATGTCATTGCATTGTGTAAACCATTAAAAGCCTTCATTTCTTTATTTGCCATGTGAGCATGACTTAATTCTTTTTTTAAGTTATGTACCAGATGCAGCCTTTATGTAATATGTTTATATATTGCTATGTGGTGTAATGTGACCGCCGTGGGCAGTGTTTCTTTTTGTGTATCTTCTTTTTTATGACTTTGTATGCTACTGCCAAATAAGGGGGGCCGTTGCTCTGTCAAGCTGTTGAAAGACAGCTTTTACTTCGGTCCCCCTGCATCATCATGTATGACGTGATGGTCGAAAATAAACTTACTTACTTACTAAAAGACTGCCTTTATCACGCCAGAGGGCCTCTACGAGTTCAAGGTCATGCCATTCGGACTGTGCTCGGCGCCTGCAACGTTTCAGCGCGTCATGGACACGGTGTTAGCCGGACTGAAGTGGCAGACGTGCCTTGTTTACCTGGATGACGTCGTTGTCTTCGCCGTAAATTTCGACGATCACCGTAGGCGGCTTACGACAGTGATAGAAGCCATCAAGTCATCGGGGCTCACTCTGAAGCCGGAAAAGTGCCGTTTCGCTTACGGTGAGTTTTTGTTCCTAGGCCACGTGATCAGCAAATCAGGAGTACGCCCCGACCCACAGAAGACAGCTGCCATCGCAAAGTTCCCGCAGCCAACCGACAAGAAGGCAGTGCGCAGATTCCTTGGCATGTGTGCCTACTATAGGCGCTTTGTCAAGGACTTTTCACGCATTGCGGAGCCGCTAACACATCTAACCAAATGTGATGTCGCGTTCAAGTGGGAAACGCCTCAGGCCAAGGCATTTCAAGAACTCAAACGACGCATGCAGTCGCCGCCGGTACTTGCACACTTCGACGAGGACGCCGATACCGAAATCCACACTGACGCCAGTAGCCTAGGCCTCGGTGTCGTCCTAGTCCAGAGGAAAGAAGGATTTGAAAGGGTGATATCGTATGCTAGCCGGTCGCTGTCAAAAGCGGAAAGCAACTATTCTACGACTGAAAAGGAATGCCTCGCCATCATTTGGGCTACAGCTAAATTCCGCCCTTACCTCTATGGCAGGCCATTCAAAGTCGTCAGTGACCATCACGCATTGTGTTGGCTAGCTAATTTAAAGGACCCTTCAGGACGGCTGGCGCGGTGGAGCCTCAGACTACAAGAGTATGACGTCACGGTAATATAAAAGTCCGGAAGAGAACACTCCGACGCCGACTGCTTATCGCGCGCCCCCATCGATCCCTCGCCGCAAGACTACGAGGACGACGACGCCTTCCTTGGGATAATAAGCGCGGAAGACTTCACTAAACAGCAACGAGCCGACCCGGAGCTAAAAGGCCTCGTCGAGTATTTGGACGGGAACACCGACGTTGTCCCTAGGGCATTTAAGCGCGCGTTGTCTTCGTTCACGCTACAAAACAACCTGCTCGTGAAGAACTTCTCACCAGTCCGCGCCAGCTACCTTCTTGTTGTACCGTCAGCGCTGCGTCCAGAAATACTGCACGCCCTACACGACGATCCAACCGCTGGGCACCTCGGATTCTCCCGGACGCTGTTGAGAATACAGGAAAGGTGTTACTGGCCGCGTCTGGCCGCCGACATCGCCCGTTACGTTAAGACATGCCGAGACTGTCAACGACGCAAGACACCACCGACAAGGCCATCAGGATTGCTACAGCAGATCGAACCTCCTCGCCGCCCATTCCAACAGATTGGGATGGGTTTGTTGGGGCCGTTTCCGATAACATCCGGGAATAAGTGGATCGTCGTGGCGACGGACTTTCTCACCCGTTTTTCCTGAAACTAAAGCTCTACCAAAAGGCAGCGCAGCCGAAGTGGCGAACTGTTTCGTGGAGAACATCCTGCTGCGACATGGTGCCCCAGAAGTCCTCATCACCGACGGAGGAACGGCTTTTACAGCAGAGCTCACCCAAGCCATTCTGCAGTACAGCCAGACAAGCCACAGGAGGACAACTGCTTACCATCCGCAGACGAATGCTCTCACGGAACGCCTGAACAAGACCCTTACCGACATGCTAGCAATGTACGTCGACGTCGAGCACAAGGCGTGGGACGCGGTCCTGCCGTATGTAACCTTCGCTTACAACACGGCGGTGCAAGAAACAACACAGATCGCACCATTTAAGCTGGTCTACGGCAGGAGCCTGATGACGACGCTCGCCGCCATGCTGCCGCACGTCACTGATGAGGACAACCTTGACGTCGCTACCTATCTCCAGCGCGCCGAAGCCCGCCAGCTCGCCCGCCTGCGAATCAAGAACCAACAGAGGACCGACAGCCGACACTACAACCTCCGACGACGCTTCGTAGAGTACCAGCCCGGCGACCTTGTTTGGGTATGGACCCCGATACACCGACGAGGACTGAGTGAGAAACTATTGCGACGCTATTTCGGACCGTACAAGGTCATCCGACGTATTGGCGCACTGGACTATGAGGTCGTGCCAGACGGCATTTCGCTTTCGCAGCGACGTCGCGCACGACCTGAAGTGGTCCACGTGGTGCGTCTTAAACCGTTTTACGGACGCTAACGAACTTTCCTTATTTTGTTTTTTTTTCTTTGCTACGAGTGCTTGTTTATTTCGCTGGTTTGCAGCATCGGGTCGATGCTTTTTAAGAGGGGGGTATTGACACGTGTACTTGTCTTTATCGGGCGACAGTGTTTTGCCGCCTAACAAATGTTATCGCGCAGCGCGGGACGCGCCTGCATGTATCCGAAGTTTCTGGAAAGTTATCGATGCTTCTATCGGCTGTCTGTTGTCGCCGAACCTTGTGTTATCTGATTTCATCGCTTGACACGAATGGTGTAGAACTTTGTAGAAGGCATGCGAGTCCCAATGATTAATCTGGAACATTCGATGACTGCTGTATAAAAGCCGACGCGCTTGACCCGCTGATCAGATTTTCGACGATCGCCGACCGTGTTCGCCGCTATCGTTGTGCTTTATGTGTAGCCGGTTTTGTGGGCACAGGTTCGCCCAATAAAAGCTAGTTTTTGCCTTTCACAGTATTGGGACTGTGTTCTTTGACGTCACGACCACGTGACAATAGCACGCGAAGACTCAAAGCAGTAACAAAGAATACACTAGGGGCTCAGCAGCACCAAAAGGCAGACACAATTGCTTCTAAAGCAATTTGTGAGTGACCATTTGTCACTAGCCTGAATAAAGAAAACGAAGTTCAGCATTGTGCATCTTACGGTGCCGCCAAGCCCACTGAAAAGCAGTGTTGGTCGTCCAGGGGTATTACTGCTCCCACGATTATTTGTTTTGTTTCATTTAATTATTTCAGAATACTGCAGGCCAACGTGGCCCAAGAAGGAGTGGAAATACAATCAAATGGGAAAAGAGAACAGCACAGAGATAATTTCCAAGAATATTCGCACAACAAAATATTACATTAGTTTCACTAGGACTATATTTAACAGACACAAAAAAAGAATAGCACATTTACAACAGTATTTCCATGACAAGTAATACAATAATTTCGCTGGGTCGATATTTAATATAACAAATGCAGTTCAAGGGCTTTGTGAAAGCTATCAGCCTCACAAACAAATTCAGGTAGACTGTTCCAAACCAAAACTGTGCGTGGAAAAAGCTTTAAATGCCTCTGTTTTGGGAAAAATTTGTTGTAAGGAGTGTTTCTAAGTGTTTCGTGTTGGTCTTCTTGTAATGGACTATAAATATGCGGGTACAGATATATTTATTTTTCCAGACAATATGCAAGGATTTTTGTTGACTGAATTTTCTACGTACAGCTAAAGTGCAGATGTTATGTGCAATCATGAGCTTAGTTGGAGAATCCAGCCTTCTATATTGTTATGGGGATGTTGGGAGTATAGAAGATTGCATTTACAATATGCATACAAAATTAGTTGGGTAGTAAAGATGGCTGACCCCTAACAACACGCAGCAGCAAGTGTCCCGCGATCTACCTCTCTTTCATCCTTCTGTAAAAGGACTTACAGGACTTCACAACCCGGGTGGTGAAGCGCTGTCTCGGTGCATGGTAGGCGAAGAGTTGCAAGTGAAGTATTGCTTCAGCCGCGAAACGTGGACGATGTAAACAGGCGTCGCACTTGAGGATGCATCAAAGTGCAGTGGCGCAATCTGGTAATCTACGTCGTTAACTTGACGTAGGACTTCATAAGGCCCTGTGTAGCGAGAGAGAAGCTTCTTGGAGAGGCCAACCCGACGACATGGGGACCAAAGGAGCACCTAAGCACCTGGCGCGAACTTAACATCGCGATGGCACCGATCATAATGCTCTTTTTGTGTGTTGCGAGGCTAATAAACAAGATCGGATGACTTGACGTGCTATGTGAGCGCGATCAATGACTTCACGAGCGTACTCAGTTGCAACACGTGGCACATAAGGGAGGATGGTGTCAAATGGCAGTGTGGGATCGCGACCATACAAAGGATAAAAGAGTGAATGTCCTGTGGGTGTCATGTCGGAACGAGTTATATGCGAACGTCATGTAGGCCAGCGTGGTATTCCAGTCACTGTGATCGTTGGAGACCTAGATCGACAGCATATCTGTGATTGTTCGGTTGAGACGTTCCGTAAGGCCGTTTGTGGGTGGTAGGCAGTGGACAGCTTGTGCTCAGTGGCACAAGAGTGGAGGTAGTCGTCGACTACTCGAGACAAGAACGAGAGGTCGCAGTCTGTAAGTAACCGCTGAGGTGCACCGTGGTGGGGAATGACGTTGTGGAGGAGAAAATTGGCGACGTCTGTTGCGCAACTAGTCGGCAACGCCTTTGTTATCGCGTAGCGTGTCGCTTAATCATTAGCGATGGCGATCCACTTATTCCCTCAAGTTGTCGAAAAATGGTCAAGCAGGTCAAGGCCTACGCGAACGAACGGTTCAGAGGGAACTTCACTTGGATGGAGTCGTTCGACAGGTGGCAGGGGAGGTTTATTCCGGCGCTGTAACAATTTGCAAGTGGCGGCATAACGACGTACGGAGCGGTAGAGACCCGCCCTGAAGAACCGGCGTCGTACGCAGTCGTATGTGCGCAAAACTCCAAGGTGTCCCGCCGTCGGTGCATCGTGAAGTTGTTCGAGAGCGACGGATCGCAGATGAGGAAGGACAAGGAGCAACTCGGGGCCATCGGGGTTGGTATTGCACTGGTAGAGGATGCCGTCGTGCAGAACGAACATGCAGCACGTGGCGTCGGTGCTGCCAGATTGCACCGGTGACAATGAACTGTAAGGCTTTGTCGCGTTGTTCAGCGCGCATGTCGGTCATGTCAGTAAAAGTCATCACGCAGGTCACCGGATCATGCGCAGCAGGATTAGGGGGATCCACAGGGTGACGAGAGAGGCAGTCAGCATCCTTGTGCTATGTCCAGACTTATAGTTGACAACAAACGAAAATTCCTGCAGCTACAAGGCCCATCGACAAAGCTGTCCCTTCGGGTCCCGGAGGGAAGACAGCCAGCAGAGTGCATGGTGGTCTGTAACGACCGAAAATGTGCGGCTATAGAAATATGGCAGGAACATGCCGCCAGCCCGAACTAAAGCCAAGCACTCCCGCTCTGTGATGGAGTAATTTATGGGCAGGTGACAGCAGGCGGCTGGCGTAAGCTATCACGCACTCGGTACCATACTGTTTTTGGGCGAGAACAGCGCCGATACGCCATGGCCGCTCGCGTCAGTGTGACTTCGTTAGGTGCTAATGGATCAAAGTGGGCAAGTGTGGGAGGGGTGGTCAGAAATCCGATGACAGCGGCGAACGCGTGAGCCTGCTCCGGGCCCCATGAGAACGGCGTGTTGTTCTTTAGAAGATCTGTCGAGGGCCGAGCACTGTCGGCGAAGTTTTTGACGAAACCGGGAAAGTAAGAACACAGGCCGACGAAGCAGCGCACGTCAGAAGCTGAACGTGGCACAGAAAAACTGCGTACGGCGCGAACTTTTCCCGGATGTGGTTGGACACCAGATGCGTCAATGGGGTGTCCCAACACGGTAATCTGACGGCGCCCGAATTGACACTTCGTGGAGTTCAGTTGGAGGCCGGCTTTTCGGAAGATCGCAATGGCAGCGAGTCGGGTGAGGTGGCTGCCGAACGTGGGAGAAAAAAAAATTACGTCATCAAGGTAACAGAGACAGGTGGTCCATTTGTCGCCTCGCAGAAGAGAGTCCATCATACGTTCCAATGTCGCAGGCGCATTGCATAGGCCAAAGGGCATGACTTTGAACTGATATGGGCCATCCGGTGGGATGAAGGCCATCTTCTCGCGGTCCATTTCATCAATTGAAATCTGCCAGTAGTCGGATCGAAGATCGATGGACGAGAAGTATTTAGCTCCGTGCAAGCAGTCCAAGGCGTCAACGATGCGTGGTAGTAGGTATACGTCTTTTCGCGTGATCTTGTTTAAGTGGCGATACCCGACGCAACTACCATCTAGGTACCATCTTTCTTTTTCACAAGGACGGCAGGCGAAGCCCAAGGACTGGCTAATGGCTCGATGACCCCTTTGCGGAGAATTTTGTCTACGTCTGATTGGAGGACTCGATGTTTAGCATGCGATACACGATAAGGACGCCGACGAATAGGCTTTCTGTCTCCATTGTTTATACGGTGCTGAACAACAGATGTTTGGCCTAAAGGCCTGTAGCCGAAAACAGAGATGTCACTGTACGATTCAAGCAGGAGACGTACGTCCGCGGCCTGTGCAGAGTTAAGGTCAGGTGCAATCATTTTCGCAAAGTCATCCCTTAAGGAACCAGAGCTGTAAGCTGCAATTGGCGCTAATAAACCACTGGCGGCATTCAGACTCTCAATGTCCAATTCGGAACCACTAGAAACACTGGCCAAGAACATGCCGGCCGGAATCACTTGAGGGCACAGGCTGAAATTCAGAAGCGGTAGAACGACGTCGTTATTTGTAACCGGGACCAGCGCATGCGGAACAGCAACGTTCCGGTTCAAAAGCACGTCGATGATGGGGCGAAGCACATATTCCTGCGGCTGGGTGGTCAAAGTGACGTAACTGCCTCGGGTGACAGACGCGTATCGTGAAGCGAACACATGTGCGTACGGCGGCGCTCGGAGCATCGGCGCGTGGAGGCAGTTGTACTGAAGAGCGCCGGTCGCGCAGCCGAGGAGAGCAGAATGAATGGATAAAAAATCCTATCCAAGGATAACGTCGTGAGGGCAGTGGTAGGTCACAGCGAAGAGAACAGAAGTAAGGCGGTCGGCTATACTTAAACGCGCAGTACACATTCCAAGAACAACCTGCACGCCGCCTTCGGCCACATGAAGCACTCGGGCAGCCGCTGGGCTAAGGACCCTTTTTAAACGTCTACGTAGGCTATTCTTTCGAGAAACCCGTATGAGTATCCTTTGCCGCAATCGCTATGATAGGGTGGATGTCTCATTTTCCCTTTAATAATTACTTCTATCCACCTTGCGGGTCTCCTCAAAACTATTCTGTCAAACACTTCCTTTTGTTTCGAGTTGTTGACGGGTTTGCCTTTGATCTGCCTTCTGCTAGCCGCCTGGTTAGCTCAGATGGTAGAGTGGTTGCCCCGGAAAGGCAGTGGTCCTGGGTTCGAGTACCGAACAAGGACGAATTTTTTTTCGAATATATGAGGCTTTTCTTTCGAGGAAACAGTATGGAGTTTCCTTCGCAGCAATTGCTGTGATAGCGTGTATGTCTCATTCTCCCTTTAATAATTACTTAAAGTTCCTTAGGTTAAATTGGCATACAATTCCCAATTCCCAGCGCTTAGGCCCACAGCGTTCCCAGAAAAACTGCGCGATCAGCTACCCCCCCCCCCCCCATTTACTCCTCATTAGCTCTAGTATAACCGCTGTCCAAAGCTGTAGAAAGCATGAAGACACCACTGTTAGCGATCAAGGTCGCCTGCTTTGTGGGAGGCCCAGAGTGGTAGTGAGATGATGGAGCGACTAATCATTCTGAATAGCTACCCGGGAGCGCTAGTTTTCGGACGCCAAGGGACAAGCAGAAGCGACGAGCGGATCATACGCGACTCGGGGCCTCAAATACATGTAAAAACGCAAAAACGTTTTTCTGAGATAACCCCTGGACCGATTTTAATGAAATTTGTTGCATTTGAGAGAGAAAGTTAAATTCTAGTGAATGTTGGAAGTGGAATTTTGATTTAGGGCTTGAAATTTGTTAAAAGGATTTTCAAAAATTCAGACGTTTGAAAAAAATAGAAGCACGAGGTTTACAAACTAATAGCTCTGCATCAAGAACAGATATCGCGATTCTGTAAACGGCATCCAATAGACCATTCAAAGCGGACAAATTTGCTATGTCAGTTTACATCTTACGTGAATTTGTTACGTTGTTTACGAGGGTTGTGCAAAAGTTGTAATTACACACTTCTTCATTTTTCGAGGTTCATGTGTAACATATCAATTTTGTCCGCTTTAGATGTGCTATCAGGTACAATTCACAGAATTGCGATATCATTTTTTCTTGCTGAGTTGCGGAGTTGTAAACTTGATAGTTTCGTTTTCTGAAAATTTGCGATTTTCGCCAAATTTTTATAAAAAATTGACCTAAATCGAAAATTCGAAACCAACAGTCACTAGATTTTAAGTTTTTCTTTTAAATGCAGCAAACCCCGTCAAATTTGGTGCTGTGGTTGCCTAGAAAAACGAATTCTCCTTTTACATGTATTTAGATAGGAGCACCCGAGCTAAAGCTTCCTCTTAAGGATTTGAAATTCGCGCCGGACGTACGCCATGATGCACCACTAAAGAAAACATAATAAAAAGAAGCACACCCTGAGACTGTTGCTTCACTACGGCACTTAGGAACGATCGCGCTTATTTATCAGCCTTATCTTGAAGGCAACCTGCTACTTGCTCGACTTGCAATGAATCGATGATTTTGCTAAACACCTTGCCAAGCTCGTCGGCATTCCGGGTGAGATGTCTGGTGGAGATAACAGCTCCTGCAAAGCTTCCGTTGGGTTCCCTTTCTTCGTTGTTTTTTCTCTTTATTTGTGCACGACGGTGGCCGCGGGCTTTCGTATAGTCAGCGTTGTGTTTCGTGTGTTTTCTAAGAACTGGTGTGATTCAATAAGAGGAAGCTTTAGCTAGGGCCCTTCTTCGAGGCCGGCTGCTCAAATACATGTAAAACGCATAAATGATTCTATGAGAAAATCGCTCAACCGTTCAACCGATCTGAATGAGAATTGTTGCATTCAAGAGAGAACGTTAGATCACAGCGATCACTGCAATATTAATTTTGATTTAGGCCATGGTATTATTGACGGCTAATCTGGAAAAAGAATAGAAGTACGAAATTTACAAATCCGTTAGTTCGGATAAAAACCGATATTGCATCTCTCTTAACTGCATCCCTTGGAGAATCTCAATCGCGCAAATTGGATGGGTGAATTTAAAACTTATATGAGTTACAATGCCTGTAAAGATTCTGAGAATGCCATATTCACGAGTTAGTGGTGTATTTCAGGGTGCCATATGATATATAATTTTTGTCCGCATTAAAAGAAATATTAGGTGCAGCTTACAGAATTCCGATATCGTTTTTAGTTGCTGAGGTACAGAGTCGCATACTTTGAGCATTTTTTCTTGAAATTTCGCATTTTTTTAGAATTTAAAACAGTGGAAGCTAAATAAAAATTCGCTTTCTCAAATCTCATTTTAACTGTTTCTTTTAAGTTGTACATAACTCATGAATTGCAGTGCAGTGGTTGTAAGAAGAAAGGATTGATGATTTACCATGTAGGAGCTAAAGCGTCCGTTAAGTTATGTTTAGAATAATATTGTTACGGTTAGAGTTAAACAGGCTTTATTTAAGGACCGAGATTGATGGTGAAGTAAAGATGGCGTCCCGAGGCTGCACACGCATGCACACGCTAACGTCTTCTTCTTCTTCTCCTCGCCCGGCTCATGCCGTAGCAATCCCCGGTTGCCAGACGAAGCCCGCTGGGCAAGTCGAAATCACTCGGAAAGCGTAGGGTGAAACCGCTTAAGACGGGCAACATGTACTAACTGGGTCCGGCTAGACCGACGACCAGCCGACGTCAAGCGTGCCACCACGTACGTCAAGTCACTCAAGCGATCTACAATGACGAATGGGCCCGTGTACTGGGGTAAAAACTTTTCGCATTAGCCACGTTTACGTTGCGGAGTCCACAACCACACAAAGTCTCCTTTGGCGTACGAGACAGACTGATGTCGGCTGTCATAGCTCTCTTTCGATCGGTCTTGCGATGCCACAGTGCGAAGACGAGCGATACGCCTGGCTTCTTCGGCAAGACAAAGCGTCTTGGCAGCAGAGTACTCGCTGTTAAAGTCAAACGGTAGTATAGTGTCAATGCAGCTTAGCGGTGAACGTGCGTAAAGGAGATAAAAAGGACTGTAATCGGTCGTCTCATGCTTTGCAGTATTATAAGCATAGGTGATGAAGGGGAGTACGTCATCCCAGTCCTTGTGATCGGAAGATACGTACATGGCCAGCATGTTAGTTAGAGTTCTGTTCGTACGTTCCACGAGCCCATTTGTCTGAGGGTGATAAGGCGTTGAATGACGGAACTGCGAACTGCAGAGACGAAGCAGTTCTTCTACGGCGTCCGCAACGAACTGACGACCGCGATCGCTAATGATGACACGGGGGGACCATGTCGAAGAATAATGAATCGAAGCAAAAACGTCGCAACGGACGCAGCTGTTGAAGATGGTACGGCCGCCGTTTCCGCGTAACGGGTCAGATGGTCGACACATACTGACACGTGTACTTATATTTATCGGGCGACCGGGTTTCGCCGCCTAACAAATCTTATCGCACAGCGCGGGACGCGCTTGCATGTATCCGAAGTTTCTGGAAAGTTATCGATGCTTCTATCCGCAGTCTGTTATCGCCGAACCTTGTGTTATCTTATTTATTCGCCTGAGGCGAATGATGTAGAATTTTATGGAAGGCACGCGGGTCCCAACGATTAGTCTGGAACATTCGACGACTCTGTATAAAAGCCGACGCGCTTGACCCGCTGATCAGATTTTCGATGATCGCCGAGTGTGTTCGCCGCTATCGTTGTGCTATAAGTGTAGCCTGTTTTGTGGGCACAGGTTCGCCCAATAAAAGTTAGTTTTGTTGTTCACAGTATTGCTACTGTGTTATTCAACGTCACCACCACGTGACATCTGGTGGAGGTGCTTTACGTTCATGTACAGGACGCCCCCGACAAGCCGTAATTCAAGCCCGGACCGCAAAGACAACACCAGCGCAGTCCCGGAACATCGAGCAAGCCGCCGGCTACAGCAGCTTCCCCCGGAACACGGAATTCTACGAGAGACGACCAAGAAGAGCGTCAGAGAAGTTCGTCCAGAGCCGACCAAGAAGACAGCCCCAATGGCAGCCGGAGCAGCCCCAATAGTTCTGCAGCAGCCCAGGGAGCCACCGACGTTCCACAGTTCCACATTTGAGGACCCGGAAAGCTGGCTGGAGACGTATGAGAGGGTCGCTAAGTTTTTCAATTGGGACAGCGACGACAAGCTGCGGCATGTTTATTTCGCATTGGAAGACGCCGCCAGGACGTGGTTCGAGAATCGGGAAGCCACCTTAACGACGTGGGACCTGTTCCGAAGCGGCTTCTTGCAAACGTTTACAAGCGTCGTGCGAAAAGAGCGAGCCCAAGCTCTACTAGAAACCAGAGTGCAGCTGCCAAACGAGACGATCGCGATCTTCACGGAGGAGATGGCCCGTCTTTTCCGTCACGCCGACCCGGAAATGTCGGAGGAGAAAAAAGTTCGCTTCCTGATGCGGGGCGTCAAGCAAGAACTTTTCGCCGGACTTATTCGTAACCCACCGAAGACTGTGGCTGAGTTTTCTGCAGAGGCATCGATGATCGAGAAAACTCTGGAGATGCGCACCCGGCAATATAACCGCCAGGGGCACACGCCGCAGTATGCCATCCAAGGACTGGGTTCGGACGACCTTCAAGAACCCATCAGGGCCATTGTGCGCGAGGAACTGCGCAAGGTCCTGACCCTGCGGCGGACGACGCAATTCCGTCGTCCGCCGCCGCCAGCACGCCCACCCGTCGCCCAGCGCACCTACGCGAGGAAGACGGACATTTGGCGAGCTCCCGACCACCGCCCGCTCTGCTATCACTGCGGAGAAGCCGGCCATGTGTATCGCCGATGCCCATACCGGGAGATGGGACTGCGAGGTTTCGCCGTCAACGCTCCGCGCCCACAGCAAGGTGAACGCCCTCGCGATATCGCCGACTACCTCGCCGCCACGCAGTGGAGCCCTCGACGAGCGTCCCGTTCCCCGTCACCAGGCCGCTACCTGTCGCCGCAGCGCCGACCATACACCGGCCCAGCCCGGGGCCGCTCTGCGAGCCCATATCCGGAAAACTAAAAGCAGCAACCGATGGAGGTGCGGTTGCTGTTCGTCGAACTGACGAAGATCCTCCGCCGCGGCGAAAACGACGAAGAAACTATCTCGACGACCTAATGAAGACATGCCGCAGTCCCGACGAAGTCAGCAAACCAAGACTACACCGACGAAAGATGACTTCACGACGCGACGTTCCAGTTTCAGTTCAACACGACGCAGCCGTGATCCGACGCCAAGACCTAACTGTAACGCAAGACAAAGAACCACCGACCTCGACGTGCTTCTCGACGGCCACGCAGTTACCGCCTTAGTGGACACCGGTGCTGATCACTCCGTCATGAGTGCACACATCGCCGCCCAGTTGAAGAAGGTTAAGACTGCATGGGAAGGCCCTCAAATTCGCACCGCTGGAGGACACCTGATTACGCCGACTGGAATCTGCACGGCAAGAATAACCATTCATGACCGGACTTACCCTGCCACCTTCGTTATCCTCCAACGGTGTTCACGAGACGTCATTCTCGGTATGGACTTCCTTAACCAACACGGCGCAATCATCGACCTGAAGTCGAAGTCAATAACGCTGTCGGAAGATCAAGCGATACCGCCGAAGAGCCCTTGTAGTCACCACGCCTTGAGGGTGCTCGAAGATCAAGTGAGCATCCCGCCTCGCTCCAGCATTGTTATTTCGGTCGGCACCGAAACACCCGCTGACGTCGAAGGCGTCATCGAAGGCGACCAGCGTTTACTGCTCGACCATGAAATTTGCGTCGCAAGAGGGATCGCTCGACTGCACGGAGGAAACACGAAAGTGTTGCTGACAAACTTCAGCCAGGAGTTCAAGCACATCAACAAGGGCACGACGATCGCATACATCGAGGAAATTCAGGAAACCAGCGATCCTTTGTCCTCTCGGATTCTGTTGCATCTACCCCGATGACCTTAGTTCCCGAGCCAGACTTCAACATAAATCCAAGTCTCCCCGTGATTAAGCAGCAACAGCTCAGAAGTCTGCTTCGACGATACAAAGACCGCTTTTCGACGTCATCAAGGATTCGACAAACACCAGTCGCAAAGCATCGCATAATAACCGAAGAGTGCGCTCGACCACTACGCCGGAGCCCTTACCGAGTTTCGACGCGAGAACGCGAAGCTATAAGACAACAAGTCGACGAAATGCTGCGCGACGACATCATCCAGCCGTCGAAAAGCCCGTGGGCGTCTCCAGTTGTTTTAGTGAAGAAAAAGGACGGAACCCTACGTTTCTGCGTCGATTATCGTCGACTGAACAAAATCACGAAAAAAGACGTATACCCCCTCCCACGGATAGACGACGCATTGGATCGGCTCTGCAATGCTAAATACTTCTCATCGATGGACCTCAAGTCTGGCTACTGGCAAATAGAAGTCGACGAAAGGGATCGCGAAAAGACCGCCTTTATCACGCCAGACGGCCTCTATGAATTCAAGGTTATGCCATTTGGACTGTGCTCGGCGCCTGCAACGTTCCAGCGCGTGATGGACACGGTTTTAGCAGGATTGAAGTGGCAAACCTGTCTTGTTTACTTGGATGACGTCGTCGTCTTCGCCGGAAATTTCGACGATCACCTTAGGCGGCTTGCAACAGTACTAGACGCCATCAAATCATCAGGGCTCACTCCTAAGCTAGAAAAGTGCCGCTTCGCTTACGACGAGCTTCTGTTCCTAGGCCACGTCATCAGAAAATCCGGAGTACGCCCCGACCCACAGAAAACAGCTGCCATCGCAAAGTTCCCGCAGCCCATCGACAAGAAGGCAGTGCGTAGATTCCTTGGCATGTGTGCCTATACAACAGGCGCTTTGTCAAGGACTTTTCACGCATCGCTGAGCCGCTAACGCATCTAACCAAATCTGATGTCGAGTTCAAATGGCAAACGCCGCAGGCCGACGCATTTCAAGAACTAAAACGACGCATGCAGTCACCGCCTGTACTCGCACATTTCGACGAAGACGCCGATACCGAAATCCACACTGACGCCAGTAGCCTAGGCCTCGGTGCCGTCCTAGTCCAGAAGAAAGACGGACATGAACGGGTGATATCTTATGCTAGCCGGTCGCTGTCAAAAGCGGAAGGCAATTATTCTACGACTGAAAAGGAATGCCTCGCCATCATTTGGGCTCCAGCAAAATTCCGCCCTTACCTATATGGCAGGCCATTCAAAGTCGTCAGCGACCATCACGCGTTGTGTTGGCTAGCTAACTTGAAGGACCCTTCAGCACGGCTGGCGAGGTGGAGCCTGAGACTGCAAGAATATGACGTCACGGTTATCTACAAGTCCGGACCAAAACACTCAGACGCCGACTGCCTATCACGCGCCCCCATCGATCCCCCGCCGCAAGACGACGAGGATGACGACGCCTTCCTTGGAATAATAAGCGCGGAAGACGTCACTAAACAGCAGCGAGCCGACCCGGAGTTAAAAGGCGTCGTCGAGTACTTGGAAGGGAACACCGACGTTGTCCCTAGGGCATTTAAGCGCGGGTTGTCTTCGTTCACGCTACAAAACAACCTGCTCGTGAAGAAGAACTTCTAACCAGTCCGCGCCAGCTACCTTCTTGTTGTACCGTCAGCGCTGCGTCCAGAAGTACTGCACGCCCTACACGACGACCCAACAGCTGGGCACCTCGGATTCTCCCGGACGCTGTCGAGGATACAGGAAAGGTATTACTGGTCGCGTCTCACTGCCGACGTCGCCCGTTACGTTAAGACATGCCGAGACTGTCAGCGGCGCAAGACACCACCGACAAGGCCAGCAGGATTACTACAGCCGATCGAACCTCCTCGTCGACCATTCCAGCAGATTGGGATGGGTTTGTTGGGGCCGTTTCCGATAACATCCGGGAATAAGTGGATCGTCGTAGCGACGGACTACCTCACCCGCTTCGCTGAAACTAAAGCACTGCCGAAAGGTAGCGCAGCCGAGGAGGAGGAATAAACTTTTATTGCAGAACCAGCACTTTATGGTGGCCGGGCCTACGCCTCCCACGAAGGGACGTCGAGGGCTTGCCTCGCCGCCGCCTCGCGGGCGTGCTGGGTCGCCCAGGTTTGGTCGTCGAGGGTGGAGCTCCGCAGAGCCTCATGCAACCTCGACGAGAGAGTCGTGGTGTTAGTCTGTGCGTACTGTGCTGGGCACTCCCATAGCATATGCGAAAGCGTAGCCGGGTGAATTCCACAGCACCGGCAGTTGGGGGTAGTGTAGACGTCCGGAAATATAAGGTGGAGGCGGGCGGGTGAAGGGTACGTGTTTGTTTGTAGTAGACGCAGGGTGGTAGCCTGCGCCCGGCTGAACTTTGGGTGAGGCGGGGGGAAGATTCGGCGACTCAGGTAAAAGGCCTTAACAAGATCGTTATAAGTTGTCAGACTGTCCCTGGTGTCCAACTCATCTCCAGTGACTCCGGCGCGGTTGACTAGGCCTCGCGCAATGCAGTGGGTGACCTCGTTGAGATTGGGGAGGTGTGGGTGGACAGGGCCCGCATGGGCCGGGATCCATGTTAGGGAGATGATGCTGTCTTTAGAATGTGGTGCCTGGCAGAGGATGCGAAGAGCTTGGGGACAAATACGCCCTTTGCTGAAGTTAATAACGGCTGAGCGAGAGTCACACACTATGGTGTGACAGGTGGGATCTAAAGTGGCCAGGGCGATGGCCACTTCTTCAGCCGTCTCTGCAGTGGGGGTAGTGACGCTGCAGGCATGGTGTAGGGCTCCATCACGTGTGGCAACGGCCACAAATCGTGTGCCATGGGAGTATCGGGCTGCATCAACAAATGTGACGCCAGGTACGTTGGCAAGGGCTTTTATGATAGCTCCGGCCCGAGCTTGGCGCCGGGCCCTGTTATATTCAGGGTGCATATTCCTAGGGATAGGGTCTATGTAGATCCAGCTACGGATGTCGGTCGGGATCGGTTGTTTGGGGCCCTGTTGCTGATGGTAGGTGAAGCCAAGCGTGGACAGAATAAAGCGCCCCGTTTCAGTATGGGTGAGCCGTTCAAGCTGAGAGCGTTGTTGGGCTTCAATGAGTTCGGAAAGGTTGTTGTGAACTCCCAGTTGGTTGAAGAGTTCAGTGCTGGTGCAATGTGGGAGACCAAGTGCTTGCTTGTAGACCCCTCGTATGAGGGTGTCGAGCTTGTTCTGCTCAGCCCGGTACCAGTTGAGGTACGCAGCAACGTAGGTGATGTGGCATATGACAAAGGATTGGACGAGTCGGAGAAGGCTTTCTTCTTTGAGTCCTCCTCGACGGTTAGATATACGTTTAAGAAGTCGTAGGGTGTTTTGAGATTGGGCACAGATCTTGTTGAGAGCCAAGGCGTTGGAGCCGTTGGTAGAGATGGTGAGACCAAGAACCCGGATACTAGGGACGTTTGGGATAGGACTGCCATCTTGAAGGCGTAGGGTGATGGCGTCACAGGGTCGGTGATCAGATTGGTGTTTGGGAGGGCGACCCCGCTGAATGGGCTTGTATAGCAGAAGCTCCGATTTAGCCGGCGAACAGCGCAGTCCAGTCCCTTGGAGATAGGCTTCAACCGTGTCAATCGCCGTTTGGAGGGCCGATTCCACTTGACCATCACTGCCTCGGTACGACCAGATGGTGATGTCGTCGGCGTAGATGGTATGGTTGATATTGTCGACTTGCTGTAGCTGCTTGGCAAGGCCAATCATGACTAAGTTAAAGAGCATGGGAGAGATAACGGAACCTTGCGGGGTGCCTTTGCTGCCAAGGGGAAGCTGGTCTGATCGTAAATCCCCGGCCGAGAGGGTAGCCGTGCGATTGGAGAGAAAGTCACGGATGTAATTGTAGGCTCGCTCTCCCAGCTGGAGGTTGGAGACCTGATCAAGGATAGCTGCATGGGAAATGTTATCAAAGGCTTGAATGAGGTCGAGTCCGAGAATGGCTTTCATGTTACGAGAACGATCGTTGAGCACTTGATGTTTGAGCTGCAACATAGCGTCTTGAGTAGAAAGGTGAGGGCGAAATCCAATGATGGTGTGGGGATAGAGAGAGTTGTCCTCGAGGTGACTGTTGATGCGTGCTAAGAAGGCGTGTTCCATCACCTTGCCTACGCATGAAGTGAGGGAGATGGGCCTTAAGTTATTGAGGCTAGATGGTTTGCCAGGCTTTGGGATTAAGATAACGTTGGCAGTCTTCCAGGCGGCTGGAAGGGCACCACTGCGCCAGCAATCGTTGATGTAGTCAGTCAGATGGGACACGGACTCGTCATCGAGATTGCGAAGGCTTTTGTTAGTGACCCCGTCTGGCCCTGGAGCAGAACGACCGTTAAGCTTGCGTAGAGCGGCGTGTATTTCAGATACGCTGAAATCGGCGTCTAGTGTTGGGTTGGGTCTACCGATGTAATTGCTCTGTGGACTGACTTGTCCCCTGGAGATATATCTGGTGCAGAGGTAGTCAAGCACCTGTTGTGGACCTTGCTTAAGGGTCTCCGTATAAAGGAGCTTCTGCAGCCGATCCTGTTGGGTGGTGCGGGTGGTGGTATTATCAAGCAGATGTTTGAGGAGTTGCCACGAGTAAGGGCGATGAAGTTGTCCATCCACCGTGTTACACAGCTCAGTCCATTGTTGCCGGCTGAGGATTTGACAATGCTCCTCGATGGCTGTGTTCAGTTTCGAGATCTTGCTTCTGAGGCGACGGTTTAGGCGCTGCCCCTTCCATCGAGCTAGGATGGAGGCTTTAGCCTCCAGAAGATGGGCGAGGCGGCTATCCATGCGTTCAACTGAGGCATCTGTAGTTACCACCCGAGTGGCCGTTTGAACATCAGTGCGTAGAGCTTGCATCCAGGTGTTAATGTCGGTAATGCCTTCTGCTGAGGTAGAACCTATGCGTATTTTTCGAAAAACATCCCAGTCGGTAATGGTGAATTCTTTAGTGGGGGCAGGGGCGGCAGCGAGTTGGGGTAAAGAGAGAGCAAGGATATAATGGTCGCTGCCCAGGTCTTGCTGGGTATTGGTCCAGTGTGCATTGGTGATATGTTTGATGAAGGTGAGGTCGGGGGTAGAGTCCCGGGTAGTGGAAGTACCGAGGCGTGTAGGAAAGGAGGGATCCGTGATGAGCGTAAGGCCTAAGTCGTGGTAATCTTGCCAGAGGTTGCGAGCTGCAGCTTCCGTGCGAACGTAGCCCCAGCCTGTATGGGCGAGGTTGAAATCACCGCCGATGAGTAGGGGGTGCGCTCCAGCTACGTGAAGAGCCTTCTTAAAGAGGGTGAGGAAGCGACACCTTGCTTTATCCTTGGGGCTATTGTATATGTTCAGAAGGAAGATGCATTCTTTCCGTTTACGATTGGGAATTAATTCGAGGAATAGATGTTCGATGTGAGGACTATTGAGATCATGTTCAATAACAGGAATACGACGCCGTACTAGGGTGGAGACCCGGCGAAGAGGGTGGGTGGTATGGAAGGTTTGATAACCGGGGAGCGTGGTCGGGGCGTTGTTGGTTTCTTGAAGTAGGATAGCATCCGGGCGGCGGGTATGTTGGCGTAGGTATTGATTGAGCACTGGTTGTTTTTGATGAAAGCCTCGGCAGTTCCACTGCCAAATCAGGGCGTCTTGATTAGTGTGAGCCATGGTGGGAGATGGTGGATGTCGCCACCGGCGTACCGGAAGGGTCGCAGACGGGTGCGGCATGGCTAGGAGGCGTGAGAATATGAGTTTCCAGGTTGGTCACGCGTTGGACAATACCAATGAAGGCTTGCTGGATGGAGTCCAGAGCATGTTGGAAAGTGCTAATAGTTGTTTGAAGTGAGATGAGCATGTCTTTAACTTCAGAGCGGACCTGTCCCGTGGCTCCATCTTGCAGGGCTCTCTTCTTGGGGGCGGGAGTCGAGGGGGCCTCCTGACTAGCGGCAGGGACGTTCTGTGCGATAGGTGTAGGGGCTGGTGTTTGGGACTGTTTGAGGTCTCTAACCTCCTGCGAGAGTTTAGTTAGGAGATCACGTAGGATGGCGTTCTCGCGCTTAAGCTGAGCTATTTCTGGGTTTTCTGGTGAAAGAGGAGGGTAGGTGACTTGTGTGTTGTCGATCTTACGACCCTCTCGCGAGGTGCCCATGAGAGCGTCTGCGAAGCTCACCTTGCTGTTGTTGGTAGATGTGATGCGTGAAGCCGATGCAGACCGGGATCTTGAGCGTTGTTGCCTGGATCGAGATGGAGTTCTGGAGCGGGAACGGCTCCCCCTTGACGGTGTGCGGGAGCGTGGCCTGGTTCTGGTGCTGAGGGTGGAGGGGCCGGCTTGTTTATAGGTGGCTTGGCTGGTTGTTCGTCGTTCTCCGATACGCTTGCGGATGACGTACGGGGTTTTATATCGAGCGGCACACCCTTACAAAAAAAATTGTTGAAAGGTTATTGAAATATCATTGGTCAACGTCAACAAATGACCTTGAAAGATCATTGGCGAATTGTTGAAACATCATTGAGGAAATTGTTGACAAGTGTTGATAATTGGCCCGCGACATTTTGTCGAAACATCATTGTGGCCTCTCAATTTGAAAGATCGTTGGCATATCGTTGAAACGATGGTGCATTTCACTCTTGAAAGCCCATTGAAGCAGTGTTGAAGATGTGTTGTTTGTCAATGTTGAAAGCCCATTGAGGTATTGTTGAAATGTGTAGTTTGTCAATGTTGAAAGCCCATTGAAGCATTGTTGAAGCTCAAAATTGAAAGCCCATTGAGGTATTGTTGAAATGTGTTGTTTGTCAATGTTGACAGCCCATTGAAGCATTGTTGCAAATGTGTTGAGCCTCAAAATTGAAAGCCCATTGAGGTATTGTTGAATTGTGTTGTTTGTCAATGTTGACAGCCCATTGAAGCATTGTTGCAGATGTGTTGAGCCTCAAAATTGAAAGCCCATGGAGGTATTGTTGAAATGTGTAGTTCGTCAATATTGAAAGCCCATGGAAGCATTGTTGCAGATCTGTTGAACATCAACACAAATTACGTTGAAAGCTCTTTATGCCCCACTGGGTATTTAGCAGTTTAAACCTGCACTTACCTTAAAATACTGCTGAGCTATGTTGCATATAATTACCTTTGATGTCACGGTGGCATGTCTGCTGTGAGAGGATAAGGATAAAATTTAAATACAGGCATTTTGTACCGCAGACCTCTGTCACCCTGGGCTCAAAAGCATGCTCCTAGATTGCCTGTAATAAACCATATTATAAAACTGCTAGCAGTACTGTTATGCCACTTTTTTCTATTGTCAGAGTGAATGGTCCTCCGAAAAATCAAGAGTGCTGAACTGATGCAGACAAAAACCATTTTTCTAGGTGAACTGTTTATTTGTAACCAAACATCTCTGTACATGTACAACCCTTTGTAGTTTGAGATCAGAAACTTCTTAAAAACTATCGCACAGTACAAACTTCCTGCAGCTTGACACCATAACAAAATTGAATACTGAAGATGTAGTCAGTGTGGCTCTCAAGTAAAACACATTTCCCAAAAGAAATAAATTTTAAAAAATAAATGCCTAAATAAATAAATGTACAAGCAGACTGACATGACTGTAAATAAGAACACTCAAAAAAGGTACTTGCTTTCTCTATTAGGTAGCCAGTGGTATTATAACCATGGCACAATTTGCTTGTGCCCACAGCACTCAACTGAAACCTGATATGCAGGGTGGTTATCTTTAAGTTTCATGGAACTTATTGAAGACTGACTGTTGCAGCTAACATAATTCTAGATACAGAGTGCCAAACATTACTTGCATGAGAAACAAGACACCATAGTCAGCTGATTAACAAAAACTCAGTTCCTAATAAAGTTTTTACGAATTGTAGCCGGTAATTTTACAAGGTGTATGCACTTAGAATGAATTTCCAGAATGACACCAGTAACGAGACACATGCCATCAAACTGGCTGTAGAAATGCACTGCTATGCATCGAAGTACAAAAGTAACCGGAATGCCCTTGTATTTCTCTCACATTTATGGAAAAATATCGAAACTGGTGTCATCCTGGAAATTAATTTCAAGTGAATGTCTTGCAAACTCACTGGCTACAATTTGCAAACTGAAATATGTGCTGTGATGTTATAAGTGAATTAATAAATTTATGACAATCAGTTTAATGTTTCCATTTCTTGTGCTAGTAATGTCCACCTCTGAATAATCCAGCTCAAGAACAAGAATTATGCTACCTGGCAGACAACTTAAATATCTGTAAAACTGAAAAAGGATCACTGTACAATCCTTATTTGTTGGTTGAATGGTGTGTGCCAATTTCAGTAAACCTTACATACTTTTGAAACATGGCAATCACAATAAGTGATGCCTATGGGAGCAGTTTATTATGCCGCATTGCTGTTGCATGATCCAGTTGTGTTTTCTGCCATGATAACGTTGCTGCGCAGGTAATTCCATATCAAGCGACTTATTCATATTGACTGCTTCAGATTTTCATATGAAACAAAGACAGCTATTAGTGATGTGCTGGAATACAGCAAAGTTACTCCTTGTGCGAGTTCCATTTCAATTTTATTCGCTGCCACAAAAAATAACGAAAGAATTCAGAAGATATGGTTTTATGCAAACATGAAAGGCACATCAATGCCATTACTGGAGATGTTTTGTTGCATATTAAATTTAAGCCGACTTATACCTAATAATTTTACTCATGTATTTTAGATAGCAATAAACCATTTTTACAAAGTTATGTAAAATGCCGTTCTTACTGAACTCTGGAAATGGCACAGATGCACTTGCAGGTATGCAATTCCATGCCGAATCGACAAGCATTTTTTTCACACCGCACATAAATCTGAAACATTGCCATATGTTTACTAGAGTTCAAAGCTTGTTACCCACTTTTATTTATTTCTGCCAGATATTTTGTAGCATTTTAGGTGACAGTTTAGTTTTCCTGTTCAGCTGAGCTAGAGGCATCAAATGTCCTCTAGCTTTTCATTTTTTTTTCAAATGCTTCAAATACTTTTTTTTCAAATGCACATTGTATTGATCGAGGCCTTCAAATGGTGTGCGTGGAAATATGGTGAAGTGATGCAACTGCCAAAATAGCCAATTTTTCAAATATTTGCATACTTCAATTGCTTTTGGCACCGGCAAAAATGAGTCAAATTGCAATCCGTTAGTTTTTTTTTCGTAAGAAAAAATTCACAGGACAGAAATTAAATACAGAATGGTAGCCCAAGTGACATAGTATAGCAGAAAAATATATGAAGCTCTGAAGGTTCAGCTGATCGCCTGTAAAAAAAAAATTCTAATCTTTTGCAAGAAGCTTCATGTTCAAGGAAAAAACAGCCTTCGTAGTTGGCGAAAAAATGTGATACATTATTGGATAGCTCTACATGTCTGCTATGCATGTGTGAAGTTAAAAAAGTCATTTTTAAAAGCGAGAAATTCCTTTTTGAAATTTTGTCAGCACCGACTTTTCTCTGATGTGCGCACAGCTTGCTGGCCGGGAATGCAGACGACAAAGCTGGCTTCGTATGCACAGATGACAGATAAGCGGTGTTAGGGTCTGCATTTTATTGCTAAGGGACACATGCTCTAATGCAACGAGGTTTGTGTTTGGTGTGGGCCAGGTAAACCATACAGCCATTGCACATAAAATATCAATACGAGGTCTGTTAGAAGAGTATCCGACCTTTGGCTGAAGAAAAAAAACTGGCATAACTGAAGTGTTGGAAACCTAATCACCCTCAAAGTAGTCTCCTTGGGAATCCAGCCACTTCTCCCAGCGGTGCTGCCGTTGTTAGAAGCATTCCGAGAAGGCTTCTTTCCAAATGGACTTTAGCTCAGCTGTCGTTGCAGCCATAATGTCTTCTCTTGTCTGAAATCATGCTTGTTTCAATGGCCCCTTGATTTTGGGAAACGGCCAGAAGCTGCAGGCCGCCATATCAGGAGAGCAAGGAGCCTGTCGAACTACAGGAGTCTGGTTTTTCGCCAAAAAAGTCTGAATCAAGTGCGAGAAAAACATTGTCTTGAAGGATGTGCCGATTTCCTGTTGACAACTTCGGTATCTTGCTCCATACAGCATCACATAGGCCATGGAGGACATCCCTGTAGTAGTCTTTAGTGATTGTTTGACCCTGTGGTGTGTATCCGTGGTGTACCACACTGCGGGAGTCAAAGAAAGCAGTCAGCAACACTTTCACGTTGCTGCACACTTAGCAGTCTTTGGTTGGTGACGTGGAATGCTTCCACTGTAACGACTGGGATTTGGTTTCCAGGTCGTAAACATACAACCAAGACTTGTCACAAGTGATTATGGTGTTCATGAAGTTGGGGTCACTGTTTGTGGAATCCAGCATGTCTGCGAGACTTCGACACAAAGTTGCTTTTGCTCCACCATGAGCAGCTTGTGAACGAATTTTGGCGCAACTCTCTTCATGGCCAAATCTTCGGTGATAATGGAATGTGGATAAAATGTGCTGATGCCCACCTCTTCCGCAATTTCTTGGATAGTTACACGACGGTCCCGCATCACCACGGGGTTCACTTCGGCAATGACCTGGTCATTTCGGCATGTTGATGGCCGACTGGAGCGTGGCTCGCTCTCCACCGATGTGTGGCCTTCTTTAAACTGGTTGTACCACTCCATAATCTGTGTGCTGCTCATAGCACAGTCACCGAAAGCACTCTGAATCTTCCAGATGGTTTCCACTTGGCTGTCGCCCAGTTTCTGTCAAAATTTTGATGCAGTAGCACTGCTCCAGTCGCTCTGCCATTTTGCTTGCGATAAAAAACCGACGAGAGCACCGTACTACCTCATTCAAACGCTGCGTCCCAGCAATTCACGCTATTGGCAGGTGGGAAAAAATTCATGCATGCGCACAAAGGTTCAAGGGTGGCTGATGAAAACGCGCTTGTTTCATATTCATCAGGTGTTCGCAAAAAAAGGTCGAATACTTTTCTAACAGACCTCGTACGTAATAAATATGTGAGGGAATCCTGCAGTGCTAAAAGATATGTTTCATGCAGTTTAGAAAAAGAAATATCAGCTATTATGTAGACAGTAAATCTATAAAGAGCACTGATATTGTTCATACAAAGCATCCTAAAGGGCATGTCGCATTGCAATGCAACATAGAGGGAGCAGGACACTTTGTGCCCTGCTCCCTGAAGCCCAATGATGATGCAAGTAGAAAACACCTTCATAATTAAGACTGAAAACCTACATGAGTATGAACAAATTCTTGTGGTGTTGTTTGCTACCACTGTTTCAGAGCTGGAACATGCTCATCTATAAAAGCCATATGTGCCATGTTCAGTCTGATGTGGTCAGACACCGTTGGCGACCACTTTTTGCGTTCATGTTAAAAAAATACGAGCTGAGACTGCAGCAGCAGCGCTTGACGTCACCTGCCTTCGTAATGATAAAAAAGGCAAGTCAGTTTGTTGAGTAGTTCTTGTGGCTAATATATTAACAACCTTTCCTTGCTAGATGACATGGCTTCATATATTTATGCTATATTTATGCTGTATGTGTGATCCACAAAGGAACATTATAAAAAATACCTTATCGCACTTAAAGAATAATCACTTTTTGTTTCATGTCACATGCATAGCAGACATGTACGGCTGTGTAATGATGGGTGACATACTTTTGTGCCAACCACCAAAGCTAATTTTTTACCTTCAACACGAAGCTTGCAAAAAATTTCAACGTTAGTTTTTTTAGCTGATAAACTGAACCTCCAAGGCTTGAAATATTTCGCTGCTATCCCAAGTCAAGCAGTCTGATTTTATATTCATTTTGTGCCTTCTGTATTTCCCTACGTTAGAAGAAAATTCAAACTGCAAATTTTGGCAGTCACACCACTTCAGTCTCTTGACATGAACACCACCTGAATATCTGGATCATACAATTTCCCTTTCAGAAGAAACGTGTATCAGTGGCTTCTAGCTTAGCTGGGCAAGAACAATAATTTTTGCCAAAATTCAAAAAAATTTTTGTGAAGGAAAATAAATGGGGAGCAAGAGTTCGGAGCTTCAACTATATCTGTGATGGCCAAAAAAACGCTGGTTGGTTGCCCTGGAATTACTTAAGAGTATGTATGAAAGCAAATTTTCTCAAAAATTTTCTCGTTGTACCTACTCAAAATCAAGCAAACTTGAAATGGTTTGCCATAATGGAACAGTTCTTGAGAAAATTGTTGGGTGGTTTGGCATGAAATGACTTAAGCTACTTAAAAAATATATTAATAAGGAAACACTATCCTTACTGGAACCATATCAAAAACTAACATAAAAATGTAGTGAACTATAACAAAGCACAGCACTTGTATTCTGGATTGAGCAATCCAATGTGGGCTTCTCAGGAGACTAGCATAATTAACATAAATAAAATTAACATAAAAATGTCAAGGCATAGGAAGGCACAACATTTGTATGCTCATTTGAGAAATCCAAATTGGGCCCTTCAGGAGACTAACATAAAACATAAAAATGTCGAGAGTTACAAAAGCACAACACTTGTGTTTTGGTTTGAGCTGTCCAACTTGGGCTCTTCAGAGGTGAAGGGGCAGGGGCAGTTGCTTCAGGGGCAGGGTCCCATGCGAGAAGCGAGGCCAGAGTTCTTTACATAGGGCATGTTGGTACCAGGAAATTTGCGACACGTGAAGCCTGCAAAAACAAGCCAGAATAAGTTTTAAAAAGCAACTTCCACATGCAAAAGAATGGCATGCAATATGCCCTTGTTACAATGAAATTGATTTATGTATTTGTGTTGCTTTATTCCAATTTTCCATCGGTACAGCTTTACAGCATGACCATTTAAATTTATTTAGTGTGGCACAGGACTCCACTAAGTGTCAAATGCAGGAAAGGGCAAAGAGGAACAAAACACTGTAGCAATATAACTTTATGAATATCTTCAATGTCAAAGATGTGAACTTTGCTTGCTGATAAACAAAATGGTGAAAAAAATTCATGTCGTCCATAAATGAACCTGAACTGACAACTAAAATTATTTCTTGTAAGTTTCATAATTAAAATGTGCAGCACTTCACTGTACTTTTCCATGCTCCAAATACAATAGTGTCATGTCACTATAATTGAGTGTAGCTTCATTTGATGTTAGGTTTCCTGAGTTCACATGCAATCGGAACGTACTTCTCGCCTTACAATGACTTAGGACTTTCCACATTAAAGAAGACACTGCTTACAGCGAAGTATGTTTTCTTCCTCAACGACTGAATTACTGTTATAATGAGGATTCCGTGTAGTTGTGCGCCAAACTGCTTAGCATGACACATGCAGAATGTGACAGATACGAAGAAATGCTGTCTTTTAAGAGCCATATGCCATAGGACTGACTTCTTTAACCCTTTTAGGGTTCACTGCCATACATCTGTCACTATGATGGAACGTTCTGAAAAAATTTGCCTTTTCAGAACAAAGTGTTGCCTAGACTCCCACTGGAGGTGCTGCAACCTTCTGAGACTTCTAGAAAATATTCTTATAGTGCTGTCGCTCCTTGGGTTTCTCCCAAACTGATTTTTCACTTAGCTCCTTGGTGTCTGTCATTGCACTAATTTGGGAGTGCTGCCACAAGTTTCCGTAAGTTTCATTACAGAAAAAATTATGCTGCTTTATCCTGCATAAAACAATAAAACATGTAAAACTGCAAATACTGAAATGGTATTGCCACTTTATTGTTATTTTAAAAAATTATTTACCAGTTTATCTTCTCGGAAAGTCGCCCTGAAGAACTGAAATCTGCAATAACAATATTAAGGATGCGCGAAAAGTGATTTTTGAGACTGAACCGAATAATGCCAGAAGCAAATCAAATATTGGATAGCTTCTGAATAATGAACAGCTGATATCACAATTAATGTAAGATGAGGTTCACATACTAGTATTCTTAAAGTTAGCAAGTTTCTGTCATTGTTATGTTATGAAGAGCTGTTTATTAAAGGCACAAATGGAGCAGCAAAAAGTTTCTTCACATGCACAGGACTCTTCAGTAAGCATGAATGATTGCTGTGCAGCCTCTAAAGTGCAGCTACTTTAGTAACGTAGCCTGGTCTGCTATTCTTACAAGTTCTTACGTTTTACGTCTATACTATGTTATTGGAGGTGAAAATTTACCGTACTTTGGCTCAAATCTCATGTTTTATTGGTGTTTCGAAATATTAGAATAATACTCACATTTACAAATAGTGACCATTCAAAGACTAAATTGAATAGCACACTATTCAAGTCAAAAGTTTTGAGTATGTGCACACTACAAAAGATATATAACTTCTAAATTAGAGGCATATTTCTCCCCAAAATGTGATCCTCAACGGGCTAAACAAGAGCGACAGAAAAGCCCATTCATCTTTTTGATAAATTTAAGCCCATAATCTACTTGGCAATGGTTCATAACCATGTTAACAGGTAGGTGAAGTAAGGAAGCAGGAAACAATTCTAACAATTTCAGAATGGGAGTAGTGGACATGTCCGATGGTCTGTAAGAAGCTTTATACATAAGGCCCCAAGAGCCTATTCTCCATTCATTGAAGTATATGGGGAAAAGCCACATAAATATTTTTTTCTTATCTTAGAATACAAAGTGATACAGTGCATGTTAATAAATACGAGTCATAGGTTAGGTGCTTAGAATAAGTAAGCATCCACTAAACATAGTACTGTTGACTGTGAAGCTGGCAACTCGGTCCCTGTTGTTTCTTTGATTGAAACTACCAAAAGAAAATTGCCACAACCCTCAGGTTCCCTCCGCTGAAAGGTTGCTGTCTCGGATCACATGGACCTGCTTCAAGATAGGAGCAACTTTGATTTGATGTGGTCTGTTAAAATTGGTGAAACTACTGTTTCACATCTCAGAACCTGGAGAGCTGTTTTGATTTCTGCAATTTGGTGAACGTGCTCCTGCTCGAGCTGAGCAGTAACCACACTTGAGCATAGCTTCTCCGCAATTCGTGTATTAACACTTTCAGGCTACTTAACCATGTCCTCCATGCCAACAGATTTGGAGCGTGCTTCACAGACAACTATTCCTTGCAATGACAGCCAAGTAGCACTGCTAATGCACAAATACAGCTCATTTTATTTGGTGGAGATGCTAAAAACTTTCGGCAGTGAAGGCAGCTTTTAAATTTTAGAAGCATTTGAGTATGGCGGTATTAGGCTTTTAAGATCATATGAACAGTCATTCCAAGTGGCAGGCTATTGTAGCACACAACTGCACACACAGGCTACATGAAAGTCGTTTGTTATGCCAATGGCAAGTTCATAAATTTAGAAAAGAAATGTGAATGTAAAAATGCAACCGGAAAGGGTATATGGTACTTGCCTATAACAGCACTGACCCTGATGGGGTCAAGAGCCTCTGTTGCCCCTTGGTGTTATTTCCAAAGCCCAAATGGCCCATGAGCTCCTCCTCTGTGAACACATGGTGAAGCAAGGCCCTTGCAAACTTTCCTGGTCCACCATGGCAGGCCATGGTAAGCTGGGCCAGGATAACCTTCTCAATATGCACTCTTACAGCGTATGTGAACCTGCATGTTTAAGTAAATGTTAGCAAAACAGTTTTAAGCCTTTCAAGTACATTCACACAACAGCCCTACTGCAAATCAATTACAAAAGTACCTGTTGCAAATCTAAAATGCTAAACTTGACTTCTTACAAGCTTCTGATGCTGTCTGGATGCCCCATGTTTCAGAAAAACAATCCAGCACAATCAAGAAAAATAAACCAACGTATCCAAACATCTAGTACTTGAAAAAGGGGAGCACCAGCGAAACACAAATGACACGCACACAAGGAAACGGCATTAGACATGGACGGACATTGGGACAGACCAGCGTTCGTCCCTGTCTAACGCCTTTTCCATGTGTGCGCGTCCTTTGTTTTGCTGGTACCCCCCTTTTTCAAGTTCGTCATGCACCAACTGGCCCAAGAGCTTGCGCTAATGCACATCTAGTACTATTTATTGTGATTACCATTCTTGGGATACTTCATATTTTCAGGTGTTTGTCTCGATTGTCCCATCCATTTGTGTGAATATGTAGCCATGGTCTAATGGGGAGATTGGGCTGCTATGTTGAGGGAAGAGTTCAATACCAACCGTTGGAACAGCTTGGGTGACTGGGTATGTGACCCTGGGCATATGCCACTTTTCAATGAATCTCTTTCACGCTATCTTGAGCAGATGCTGCTGCTTGTGTTGGCAAGCAGCATTAGGAGCTCGAAGTGGGACATGATTGTCGATCATTACTAAGATTACCACTACACATCACGTTCGCTTGCTGTGCTCCAGAAGTAATGCGAGATTCCACTCCACTGTATGAAATGTACATAAGCCGCAAGGACAGTAAATTAAATTAATTAAATTAAACCTCAATTAAATTAATCTACTCGCAAAGCACAGGCTGCACAAGATCACGGAGTGAACTCAGAAGTTTGTGGACAGTCAGTTGATGTCCATGTCAAGGACCTCTAGGGAGACTCGGTCATTTCCTCGATGTGCATCATCGTGCCGTCACACATTGTATTACAATTCTGTCTCGTACCACTAATAGTCATCACGTATCACAGAATTCAAAATATAAATAGACACTTATATCTACTGTTTATTTAATCTTTACGGAAAATACTTTGAGCATGAGTTTTTGCAGAGATCATGAATTCTACCGCTTAAAGGAGCACTAAAGTAAAATTAAATTAATTAAATTTTGGCGTTTTAAGAGCCAAAACGACAATCTGATGTTTAAGCTTGTTTCACATGCAAGCGATTCAGCGAATAGAGCGAACAGCGACGCGGCGCTGCAAAGCTTATCGCAAAGTTTCGTTTCATATGCATTGCCGCCGCGCATTTTCCGCTGCTGCGAATAGCAATGTTGCTGGCATAAAACACAGGACTTTCAGCCAGTTTCGGTAGTTTGCGACTACCAACATAAACATAGCTTTGTCTCTGCCTCTCAAATTTTTATTTTATAAATACATATCCTGCGCTTAGCAATTTAACAATTCGTTGAAAAGCTCTCTTGGCATGTTGCCTGTACCACGTGTACCAAGTAAATAAACATCATCCTATGCGCAGGCTTTCCAGCACTAATCCTCCGCTGGTCACGTGTCGAGGTGGGTCGTTCGGAAGCAGTGCTGCCGCTCTGCCGCTGCGATGAAATTCCAACTTGCCCGAACTTTGCCGCTCCCACCGTTGAAACTGATTTCTGCGGCGCGGCGGCAGGATTTGCAAGCATTTTCGCTTGCATGTGAAACAGGCTTTAAGCACGCCATAGTGGGGAACTCTGGATTAATTTTTACCAAATCAGGCTGCAAGGTACATGGGCAGTTTTGTATTTCACTTCCATCAAAATGCGGTTGTTTGATCATGTGACCTCGTGCTTAGCGGCGCTGTGCCAACACCCCTAAGCAACTATGGCAAGAAAGCACTAAAGAGAAAAATTATTTTAGATGTATCTGTAAATGACCTTCCTACAATTCAAGAGATTCACTCGTACCATGACAAGAGGGTGAGTAAATTGTAAAAGCAGCAAGAGGAAAGATTGGTGGCAGTGCTGCCTTGAAGTTACCACACCCGCTTGCTGTGACGTCATGGATTTTGATGTCTGTTCAGGTGCAGCAATTTTTTTTTACAAATAAAGATGTTCTTCATTGTATTCCAAAAACTTAAAATAAGAACCGTCAGGAACTTTTACTGAAACAATACAACCCAAGTTTGTAAAAATACTTGAAATCCACGATGTGACAATGAGATGTCAGCATGAAGATTTTGGGGCGATACTCAGAAAATTGAACGCTGAGCTTTATTTTCTCTAATAATCAAGCAATTACCAAGAAATTTACAGAAGTAGATATTTAAAACGATGCTTTATTTTAAATTCATTTAAGGTGTCATTAGTGTCCCCTTAATACAAAACAAGGAATGCACTTAGCTGCATAATAGGTTAACATGCATCACTGGTTCTCATTAAGGTAGGATTATCAGTATAGCAATGGGCATGCACTGGCTACTCCAGAGGGGAGCCCTGCCACTTCCCCTCAACCTCCCAATTTCCATTTTTTTTTTTATGAGCAGTGATGCAATTTCTGTATCCTAACGAGGCATAATGCCAAGGAGATTCATGCCATGCTGGCTACAGTATGTGGTGACCGGCACTTCACACCGTCCAGCTCGGCATCAATCTTTCTGGAATTTGGCCCTTGAAATGCAGAAAGCTTTGATCACTGCTCGTTCTTCAGCCAACTTTCTCAAAGGGTGCTGCTGCTCTGGTTTGATACCTCTAGCAGTGCACTGCTGCATGACATAGGTAAAACTAGGAAGATGTGCACTCACGTAGACCACTAATGTCCACACTGTTTCTGAACACCCCTCCCATATCAGGCATATACCCTGAAGAAGGCACATTCTATCTTTAATATGTTCACAAGTGACACTGAAATTCACTCCCAGTCCCGGTGCAGTTGCAGTCTTTCAGCTGAGTGCTTAAAGGCACCATGTCTCCTAATGAAGGCACTCTGCACCAATTGATCACTGGAGCAAATGCCTTGCAGTTGCATCAGCAATGTTGTTTTTTCTGCTTCCTGCAATACATTTTCACGGCATCACTGTATTTGATCATGGTGACGTTACAGAATGGATGGCCAAAGAATTCACCTTTAGCATTCCAGCTTGGGTGTCTCTCAGCTCATTTTGAATCTGAAAAAAGATGTCAGTATTAAAATGTGAAGCCACAATGCAGCAAAATCAACAATCAAAAGAGCTACATGGACCATTAGGCTGACATAAATAGACGGATACAAATGACTAGTCATTGAATACACTAAAGTGTGGCCGCTCTTGCCAATGGCAGTGTGAGCTTGTCAAATAATTTATTTCACATTCCTCTATTATTTTAAAAATTATTTCCATGCATCTACTGAACTGTTATGGCCACATATTAAAGGATGCTCCTTCATATAAAACCACAGTGTTGCATTCTTTTACTCCCCGTCTACCTGATGCTACTGAAGTTTTGCTTACTCTCAAAGAAAGAATTTCACAGAACTGCTCTTTCGACAATGCATTATTCCAAGCTTGTCGCAAAGCGTTGTCATTTAGTTCACAACTATGCGCTCCCCTTTCAATCTGTTCACTATTTAGTGCTCGGATTCAAAGCAAAAATAGCTTTTCGACATAACTAGCTACTTCTATGGTCACAAGAAACAATGCTAATTATTGATGTTTATGTTGCCGATAACGTATACATGCCGCCTCGAAACCCAGTGGGACGACAAGGCAGATATGCCAGGCATCTCGTTCCTTTACTGATTTAAAAATTTTGTTAATTCAATCACTTACTGAAGTGCGAAAAGCTGCAATTTCACGAAATTACGTTATTTTGAATGTTGTAGGACCTGGAGTGACATGAAATCTGCCTTTCCGTGAATGCTAAGAGCGCCTACGCGAAGCCGTTTGGGGCGAAGCACTCGATGGCGTCGAACGAAGATGAAAAAAGAAAGCTGAATGCGCGCGAACTGGTGGAAAACAAAACACACGCGGTTAGCAAGGCGTATAACTCGATGATTTCGCAGCACTCTGTGGCATCCCCCTCTATTGTATCTCACGTATCGCATAGAATCACATGTACACCCTTCAAATTCTTTATTATTATTGCGCGACAGCCTCCTCTGTGTTTTCCGATCGCGCGAACATCGGCCGCACGGCGTGTCAGATAGCAGCCTAGTCACTCGTTCCTGAAGGGAATTCAGCGCAACAGAATACACTTTCGCCGATCCCACCGCCCCACGCCGCTACAAGCTCGCTCCCACGTCTTGTACTAGCGTGGCGCAAACGAAATATCTTCCGATTACAGTACAGATCGGATGGTTTCACGTCGCATTGTTTTGCGCTCATTAATAAGGCTAACTCAATCGGTGCTCGAATACCGTATCAGAAATCATGGCGTACAACATGCCCTGTTTTAGCTGGCACCACATAGCTGCCTTACGTCACCACAAGCGGAGTGTAAAGTTAAACCAGGACAAAGCTCCATGTTATATACCACGAATCTAGTGCGGTACAACCAATTCTGGCAACGGAAGGATAGTGCTAGGAATGAAAACTAGAAAAGAGGCGCACGGAAAACGCGCACAGGCGCTGAAATTCCCACAAGGGGAATTCGAAACACTAACTCACCTTTGATGTCGCTGAGTCGGAGGCGATCATGGCGATCTTCGAGGCAACAAGCCCATAAAAAGCGAGCAACACGCAGGAACATTCCAAAGATGTCACAGCGAAGCACACAAAGAACGCAGAAAACGCAGGAAGTTTTCACACAACCGCCATGCACGATCACGCCGGAATGCTACAAGCCTCAACAGCGCAAACGCGCAATCATACATGTACACTCATACAAATACACGCTTATATTATCATAAATTGTACCATTTGATAACAACGTCTGTGATGTCATGTTATTACAGAAAAATTGTAGCGCTTTGGAAGTGTATAAAAGTTTTTTGCTTCACTTCTTTGATGAACTACTTTCTTTGGCGCAGTAACGCAGTGCACCGGCCGGAGCTAATGGCATGCGCGGGAAAAGGCGCCAAATTCAAACGTCGCAAACGCCGTGCTAATGTTTCCGCGCACAGTTTTCGTCGTTTGTATTTAAAAAAAAAAGTAATGCGTGCCGCAACCATGCAAACTGAACTATTGACCGCAAAAGTACAGAAACGTCGCTGTTTGTGCTTCTTATTTCGACGTCATGGCAAACTGCAGGCGGTCTGTCGTCCCATTCTTTAAACATTTGTGCGTGTGCTTCTGCGCTGTGCGAGTTGTCACCGAGAACGTATAGCAGCGCAGGTTGTGCTTGGTGGCCGAGCAGATTTCCAACACATTCGCCAGCACCCCGTCTAGGTCACAGAGAAGAATTTGGCCTCCATGTGAAATATGAGCACCATGTTGTACATATCCGCCAAGCTTTTCGTTTCGTTCTGTAGCGCGCTAACGGGTAACATCTAAGCTAAATTACTCTGTAAAAACGATGTTCACTCCTTTCTCCGCCGCACCCGCCGTGGTGGCATAGCGGCTGAGGTGTTGCGCTACTAACCCGTGTGCTTGGAATCTAATGCCGGCGGCGGCGGCTGCATTTCGATGGGGCTGAAATGCGAAAACGCCCGCGTACTGTGCGTTTAACCTGCACCAAATTTGGTGCAGGTTAAAGGACCCCAGATGGTCAAAATAAATATGGAGTTTCTTACTACGGTGCGGCTCATAATCAAAGCGTGGTTTTGGCCCGTCAAACCCCAGACTTGAATTTTGTTAACGTTCCCCGCCACCTTGACCATATTTAACATGGAGGCATGCAATGCCGTTTCCTAACACTCAGCCAGGGCACTGGCCCCTTATAATGGACGCCGATAGAAATGCAGGATGCGTCCAATCATCGGTTGTTTATCACTGCTTGTAGCGACGTTTGTCTTCTCAAACTATATATATATATATATATATATATATATATATATATATATATATATATATATATATATATATATATATATATATATATGCAGGGTGTTTCTGCTAACTTTAGGCCGAGTGTAAACTCTATGCCCTCTATGACGACGCGACTAAATGCATGTTGCTCCCTTTGGTATGTAGCGTGTCGCGCTATTTCTATATATTGCTTAATTGGCCAATTAGTCAAGGATAATTAACCAACTTCTGAAGCAAGGAAGTTGCGAAGAAATTCCAATTAGAAAGTTGCAGAGCAGTTGGCAACACGTCCGAATAAACAGTTTCTGTCTTTTTATCTGTTAATTAGTGTTTTCCAGCTTACTGCGGATGCTCGCAAAATACAAAAAGCACCACGTGACATGCCCGCCTGCGAGTCGTGATTGCACGGCTCCTAAGCCTTCTGCGCACAAACGAAAACATACCATTTCACAGGTGTGAACACCCGTCTGCTTATCGCCATCATGAACCGCAGCGAGGGAAGCACGTCGCTGGCGATCAATACCACAGCCAACGCCTTCGTCACTGCCCTGTCGCCTTTTAAGCGGCAACACACCCTGCTCGATGGTATGCTCGTTTGGGAGCGCTGCACGCACGGCGCGCAAGCGGGTATGTCAGGTGATATTTTTTGTATTTCTCGGGCATCCGCAGTAAGCTGAAAAACACTAACACTTAATAGATAGAAAGTTAGAAATTGCCTAATCGGACGCTTTGCAAAGTGCTCTAGAACTTTCTAATTGGAATTTTTCGCCTAACTTTGTTCATTCAGAATGGCTAATTTTCTTGACTAGTTAGCTACTTAGGAAAAATACAAGAATAGCGTGACACGTACAAGAGTGAGCAACATGCATTTGGTCGCATCGTCTTATGGTGCATCGGCATATTTTTAAACTCTGAGTAAAGTTAGCTGAAACCCGTGTATATACGTCTATGGTTCAAGTAACGTGAAACAACACCCTGTATATATGCAATGGTGATCAAGTGATCAGTAAAGCAACATATATGTGCAAAAGACGCACACATACATATGTGCGTGTGTTTTTCACATGTACTTCGAAACTCAATATTGCTCGTGACTCAGTGTTATTCAACAATAAGTTAACAGCATTTAGTCAACGACTTTATTGTTGGAAACTACTCAACAATGGTTCAATACTCAATACTTTTCAACAATACGTCAAGAGAATTTAGTCAACGACTTTATTGTTGAAAACTACTCAACATTAGCTCAATAATACTCAATACTATTCAACAATATATCAACAGAATATAGTCAACGACTTTATTGTTGGAAACTACTCAACAATGGCTCAATAATACTCAATACTATTCAACAATATATCAAGAGAATTTAGTCAACGACTTTATTGTTGAAAACTACTCAACAATGGCTCAATAATACTCAATACTATTCAACACTATACCAACAGAATTTAGTCAACGACTTTTTTGTTGTGAACTGCCCAACAACTTTACTGTTGAATTATTGCTCTGTGGTTTCAATAATTGTTGAGGTATTGTTGAAAGGCTATTGAGTCAACAGTTCGTCAACAATATGCCAACAACATTTCAACAGTCATTTTCATAAGGGCAGCTTTTGTCCGCGGTGAGATGGGGACCACCACAGAGCGAGCACTTAGGGTTACAGTTATGGTCGGCGGGGGGGTTGCGGACACCGCAGCCCCGGCATATCTTGTTATTTGGGTAGGGACAAACGTCCATACGGTGTCCGAGGCGGCCACACTGGTAACAAATGTCAATTTGCTTCCGATATAGCGAACATGGGAGTAACGTGGAACCGTAGCAGACCTGATAAGGCACATCCAGTCCGTCAAAAGCGACGATCACTGTTGTAGTTGAAGCGATGCGCTTGGCTGCCAAGGCTGTCGGGTTTCGGGCAGTGACAATTTTGTTGTGGATCTGCTGGGGAGTCTCCGTGAGTGGGATCCCACGGATGACCCCCTTCGTCGTGTGCTCAGCTGCGGTTTCGTATGCATTGACCTCGTGGTTGACGCCGTTCACATGGATAGAACGGATGCGAGCGTACCGGTCTGCATGGTCCGGGCGAGGTGTACTGACGACAACGATGTTTTGTTGCGTATTCGGGCAGACAGTGTCTTCTGAGCTTTCTTCGTCCGTGAGGTTCGCTGCTCGGAGAATTGCGGTGGTTACCACGGGACTGCCGATCTTGGCTATATGAAGGGCGCCCTTGGGGCGGATGACAATCTTGATGTCCTCCGTCGGAAGCGGCGGCATGCGGCCCGCCTTCAAAACTTGAGCTTTAACGGGCTGCCTCGCCCGAGAGCGGGGCCGGCTACTTGGGGCTTGAGATGATCCATTGGCCTGGGTCAAGTTGTCGGTGCCGCGTTTTGAGCGGCGGGATCGTGCAGTGACCCAGCCAGACTGGGCGGTCACTTCATCTGGCGAAATATCCTGGCCGGCGACCTGGATCTCCATAGCGAAGACAGAGGTGCGGGATCACTCTGGTAGGAGATGTAAACGCCGCGCGCCGAGGCGCGACACGCCGCCGAGACCCAATCGGTGCAGTCGGAGGCTGAACGACCGGCCAGCTAGGCTTAGCGCGGCGGCGACGTGGCGGGTGGAGAAAAGGTGCGGTTCCCAGGAAAATGGAATGTCCCACCTGAAAGCGAGGTGTCCACAGAGTCCGGAGAACTTCAAGAATTGTTTGGTGAAAACTTTAGGTCGCTAAGCACAGAGAAATCCGCGATAACATTTGAGAAAGCCGGAGCCGACATGAAAACATCCGCACTCCTCGGCCTCCAGCGCAGCCGAAGTGGCGAAATTTTTCGTCGAGCACATCCTGCTGCGACATGGTGCCCCAGAAGTCCTCATCACTGACAGAGGAACGGCTTTTACAGCAGAGCTCATCCAAGCCATTCTGCAGTACAGCCAGACAAGTCACAGGAGGACAACGGCCTACCATCCGCAGACGAATGGTCTCACGGAGCGCCTGAACAAGACCCTCGCCGACATGCTAGCAATGTACGTCGACGTCGAACACAAGACCTGGGATGCCGTCCTGCCGTACGTAACATTCGCTTACAACACGGCGGTGCAAGAAACAACACAGATCACGCCGTTTAAGCTGGTTTACGGCAGGAATCCGATGACGACGCTCGACGCCATGCTGCCGCACGTCACTGACGAGGAAAATGTTGACGTCGCTAGCTATCTCCAGCGCGCCGAAGAAGCCCGACAGCTCGCCCGCCTGCGGATCAAGAACCAGCAGAGGACCGACAGCCGACACTACGACCTACGACGACGCTTTGTCGAGTACCAGCCCGGTGACCGTGTTTGGGTTTGGACCCCTATACGCCGACGAGGACTGAGCGAGAAGCTTTTGCGTTCGCTATTTCGGACCGTACAAGATCATCCGACGTATTGGTGCACTGGACTATGAGGTCGTGCCAGACGGCATTTCGCTGTCACAGCGGCACCGCTCACGACCTGAAATTGTCCACGTTGTGCGGCTCAAGCCGTACCACCAGCGTTGACGAACTTTGGGATTTCGCGTAACTGACCTTTGGACTTTGTTTCTTTCCGTTGTTTTGTTACTTATGTTTAATAAGTGTCCTTTTGTGTTTCGCTCTCTTTGTAGCATCGGGACGATGCCTTCTTTAACAGGGGGGTACTGACACGTGTACTTATATTTATCGGGCGACCGGGTTTCGCCGCCTAACAAATCTTATCGCACAGCGCGGGACGCGCTTGCATGTACCGAAGTTTCTGGAAAGTTGTCGATGCTTCTATCCGCAGTCTGTTATCGCCGAACCTTGTGTTATCTGATTTATTCGCCTGACGCGAATGATGTAGAATTTTATGGAAGGCACGCGGGTCCCAACGATTAGTCTGGAACATTCGACGACTCTGTATAAAAGCCGACGCGCTTGACCCGCTGATCAGATTTTCGACGATCGCTGAGTGTGTTCGCCGCTATCGTTGTGCTATAAGTGTAGCCTGTTTTGTGGGCACAGGTTCGCCCAATAAAAGTTAGTTTTGTTGTTCACAGTATTGCTACTGTGTTATTCAACGTCACCACCACGTGACAATGCGATCACCCATCGGTTGTCGTTAGATGATCGGGGAAATGGGCCCAGAAGATCGATACCCACTTGTTCAAATGGCAGGCAAGGTGGCGGCAGAGGTTGGAGAAGACCTTTTGAGCGGTCGTAGGGCGCTTGTAGCGTTGACATTGTTCGCAACTGGCGACGTAGTGCTTGACTGTGGCCCGCATTTTGGGCCAGTAAAAACGCTCCTGTGCCCGGTTCAAAGTTCTTACGAATCCTAGATGACCAGAGGTTACATCGTTGTGCATGGCTCTCAGTATGTCCGTTCGCAGACTTTGCGGCACCACCAGATGGAAGCGTGCTCCTTTAACCGCATAATTGGTCTTGTAAAGCAGGCCGTCACGGACACAAAATCGACCGGTGGCTCCAGGACGCGATGCGGCTACAAATAGAGGTTCCTAACTAATATCATTTTCCTGCTCTGCTTTGAAAGTCATCGAATCTGGGAATGTAGAAGAAATGGGAGCAAAACAGTCATCAAAATTGTCTTCGTCACACTCCGTCGTCGTCAGAGGAAGGCGGGAGAGACGAGCAATAAAAACAGCGCTAAACAGCGCGAACCAACCAGCCCAAATGCGTACTCTTTTGCGGGAGAGACAGTCCGCATCTGCGTGGCGACGCCCGGACTTGTAGGAAATAACGAAGTCGTACTCCTGCAGTCGAAGAGCCACTCGTCCACTCGGGTCACGGAGATTCACCAACCAGCACAACGCGTGGTGGTCAGTAATGACAGTGAACGGGCGTCCATAGATATAGAGTCGAAATTTGTGGACAGCGAAAACAGCTGCCAAGCATTCTTGCTCGGTCACAGTGTAATTGCGTTCCGCCTTAGTCAAAGAGCGACTAGCATAAGCCACAACGTGTTCAGCTCCTTGATGACGTTGCACAAGTACGGCACCGATGCCGATGCCACTGGCATCAGCGTGCACTTCTGTAGGTGCGGAAGTGCACGCCAGTTTCCCGAGAGACATCCACGCTTCGACGACAGTGTCAGTCAGGAACAAGGCAGCTCAGCTAATCTGCGGTCGCGCGCTCGCCGTCTGCATTACGTTATTCTTCGCCGAACGGTCGCAGTTTCGCCGACGTGGTACGAGGCCGCTCTCCAAGCCCACGGCGGGGAAACTGAAATCAGCGACCTCCGGGGGGAAGGTTGCAAGTCGTCGAACCGCCGAAAATCCCCCATTATTGCTGAGAAACGAGCACAGCAACCCGGAGAAACGGGACGCCGACGAATTTGTAAGTGCCGACCTACTCTTAACAATTGATGGGGACGACGTGACAGCTTTAGTTGATACTGGTGCAGACTTTTCGATTATGAGTGAGCAGTTGGCAGACCGGCTTAAGAAAGTCAGAATGCAATGGACGGGCCCTTATATTCGAAATGCCGGGGGCCAGATAATGGTACCTACAGGAAAATGTACTGCACGGCTCCAGATAGGAAATACAGCTTTTGTCGCCACTTTTATGATTTTAAAAGAGTGCTGCAGATCACTCATCCTTGGAATGGACTTCTTGCGGGACTACGGCGCCGTGGTTAACATACGGGACGGCGAGATAACCTTGTCAAATAGTACAGACACGAGCCAAGACGAAGAGCACCGACGTACATCGTTACGTGTAGCCGACGACGACGTCTGCATACCACCACTATCATGCAGTCTTGTCTCCGTAAGTTGCGGAAAACAGTTTGACAAGGACGCTGTAGCCGAACAACTAACTGCACTTCTGTTCCATCAAGGTATTGCCATCGCTCGGGGTATCGTCAGCCTAATCGGCGGTCGCACAGAGGTACTACTGACAAATTTTACCAAGGAACGCCGGCACATCAGTAAAGGCACAGCTGTGGCGTACTTGGACGAAATGGACCACGTACAACACTGCTTTGCTGGAAAACAGGAATCAACCACCGATACGATGCCATCTATACCCGTCGTCGACGTTGACCCAGGTTTAGTGCCGCAACAGAAACAAGGGCTCAGAGAACTGATTGACCATATTAAAGACTGCTTCTCTACAACGTCCCGAGTGCGTCAAACACCACTGACGAAACACCGCATCATTACGGAGGAAACAGCAATACCCATCCGAAAGCATCCGTATCGCGTGGCTGAGAAAGAGCGTGAAGCAATACAGCAGGAAGTCAAGACAATGCTGGACGATGATGTTATCCAGCCGTCGAAAAGCCCTTGGGCATCGCCCGTGGTACTCGTTAAGAAGAAGGATGGCAGCCTGAGGTTTTGTATCGACTATCGCAAACTCAATCGGGTCACGAAAAAAGATGTGTATCCCTTACCACGCATCGACGATTCCCTCGACAGGCTACGGCATGCACGTTACTTCTCATCGATGGACTTAAAAAGTGGATACTGGCAAATAGAGGTGGAAGAGGTGGTGAATTAAGTGGAAGACTTGCTTAGTGTACCTAGACGATGTGATTGTTTATTCTGCCACATTTGATGAACATCTCAGTCGGCTACGGTCAGTTCTTCAAGCCATACGGTCCGCTGGGCTTACCTTAAAACCTGAAAAGTGCCACTTTGGCTATCAAGAACTACAGTTTTTGGGCCACATTGTAAGTCACACAGGCGTCAGACCTGATCCTGAGAAAATCGCAGCCATCGCAAAGTTTTCAGGGCCTACGGACAAGAACGCAGTCAGACGCTTCCTGGGCCTATGCTCATATTACCGGCGATTTATTGCGGGTTTTGCACGCATCGCCTCACCGCTCACCTGCCTAACCAGAGAAGATGTCACGTTTATGTGGGGCGAGGAACAGGAGGCGGCATTTAACGAGTTGCGGCACCGTCTACAAACTCCGCCTGTTCTTGCCCACTTTGACGTGGATGCGCCGACAATGATCCACACCGACGCCAGCAATGTGGGTCTAGGTGCCGTCCTTGTTCAGCGGCAAGACGGCGCTGAGCGAGTCATCGCTTACGCGAGTAGAACACTGTCACGTGCCCAGTCGAACTACTCCACCACAGAGAAGGAATGCTTGGCTGTAGTATGGGCCATTACCAAGTTCCGCCCGTACATCTATGGCCGCCCATTTCAAGTCATAAGTGACCATCATTCTCTCTGTTGGTTGACCAACATGAAAGATCCATCTGCACGTTTGGCACGCTGGAGCCTACGGCTTCAAGAGTACGACATGGCAGTGGTCTATAAATCGGGACGACAGCACTTAGACGCTGACTGACTTTCCAGATCACCGATCGAGTCGTCAGGCCGAGATGATGACGAATCCGCAGGCTTTTTAGGAGTTGTTGGTGCCGCTACCATCTCTCAACAACAGCAAGATAACCACGAGCTCGCTTCACTAATTGATTTCTTAGAAGGCCGCACCACAAACAAGCCCAGATTGTTCTCAAGGAACTTGTCATCATTCTGCATACCAAACAGTGTTCTTTTTAAGAGGAACTTCTCTTCAACAGGGAAGAGATATCTACCGGTCATCCCTAAAACTCTCCGCAGCGAAATCTTGCAGGCCTGTCACGATGAAGCTACGTCGGGCCACCTAGGCTACACAAGAACATTAGCACGGATCAAAGAGAAATACTACTGGCCACGGCTCGCAACACACGTGAAACACTACGTTCGAACGTGCCTTGACTGTCAGCGACGAAAAGTGCCACCTACGAAACCTGCCGGACTATTACATTCCGTTCAAGTGCCGGAAACACCGTTTGCACAAATTGGGATGGACCTTTTGGGTCCATTCCCAATATCAACTGCAGGAAATAAATGGATCATAGTTGCGACAGATCACCTTACGCGTTATGCAGAAACCAAAGCACTTCCGAGCAGCACAGCAGCCGAAGCCGCGCAGTTCTTCATCGAAAACGTCGTCCTTAGGCACGGTGCTCCAGCGGTCATCGTAACCGACAGGGGAACCACATTCACGGCTGAACTTTTGCGAACTGTACTCACGCTTAGTGGCACAGCACACAGAAGGACGACAGCTTATCACCCGCAAAGCAATGGACTTACGGAGCGCCTCAACAAGACTCTTGCAGACATGTTGTGCATGTATGTCGATATGGAACACAAGAACTGGGACCAAATATTACCCTACGTAACATTTGTTTACAATACGGCTCGGCAAGAAACAACAAGAATGACGCCATTCAGTCTCCTCCACGGTCGAGAAGTGATCTACAATGCTGGATGCTATGCTTCTTCATGATTCCAGCGATTCCGAGAATGACGCCGCAGATTTTACAGAGCGCGCCGAAGAAGCAAGACAGCTCGCACGCGTTCGCATAACTAGCCAGCAAGACCGTGATGCGCGACGTTACGATCAACGCCATCGATGCATCATCTACCAGCCCGGCCAAAGAGTCTGGGTTTGTGCTCCAGTGCGCCGCCGAGGCCTCGCGGAGAAACTTCTGCGCCGATACTTCGGACCGTACAAGGTTCTACGACGCCTTAGCGACGTCAACTATGAAGTCATTCCTGAGAGCCAATCCTGCTCGCGGCGCCGTCACGACCTGCCTGAGACTGTGCACGTGGTGCGCATGAAACCTTATTTGGCTGAATGACATGGACACTTGCTGGAGGGCTGGACACCGGGTGCTACCCGCCAAGCATCGGGACGATGCTCCTTCTGAAGGGTGGCAAATGCCGCGACGCCATCTGTGCCCAACCACGCTGACGACGAGGACGACGACCTCGTGTGTGCAAGCGAGCGTGCTAGAGAAGAAGAAGCCAAGACTGAGCGCTTGTTCTAATTGTAAAGATTAAAATAACGCTCTCCGCTCTTGTCTCAAGTGAGCCGTGACAATATTGTAGGCCCAGTCGTTCACCTTTACGGAATGTATTTATTGTAAGCCCATATGCTGTGCATCGGCATATTGTTGTTGTGGAAGCGTTAACTTGTTAATCAAACACATTCTTGCATTAGTAACTTGGTTTTGAGTACATCTTTGTCCTGACTACAATTTATAGTATCGCAGCAAGAAACATTTTAGTAGAGGCTGAAGGGATTCCAGCAGTTTAAGCATACTGACTGCACAAAACACTGATGACACCTTTTCACTTTCCCCACAATGCACTCAGGCTTTCCTACACTTCCATAAGCATCTACACTTTCCATAAGCAAAAAGGGAGATAAAAAAATGGATTACAGTTTCATTGACACAGTACTTGCTGCTTCTGAAGCGGGCATCGAAGCAATCGTGGTATACGCTGCTACATGCATAGGTCTTGCATGATGCAGGTCCTGCTATGCACTGCACACAGGGCACACGTTGCAAACAGATAATTTCTTTTCGCAGTGCTCAACTATAACGACACACTGACTCAAACATGACTGCGTTGTCACGTATGCTTCAGTGCGTCAGTGTTCTTGATTGCTACACGATCGATTTATGCCCAACTAACCCAAAAGACGGACGCACTAGAAAGAAGTGAGTGAATGAGTACAGTGAACTTGTACTGAACTGTATTCACATGCCGAATAGAAGAGCGCAGTGTCAGCTGAAACAGGCGGCACGGCTGATTATATAAGTACTTCCAAGAGTTCGGCTACTAGTGTATTTCGCTTTCGGAAGTTATCTCTACCACTGGAAACAGCGCAGAGCTTGCCCGTTAAACTTGAGTCAACCGACACCACACGAAACACGCCGCTGTTGACCAACCCAACTTCCACACGGTTCATTCACCACATCACAGGCCACACGAAGTCAAGAGTGCCATATTTTAAATCACTGCAGCACCAAACGGACCTGAAAATTCATTTCCTTCGACAGATTTCTCAGTTGAGTTCGTTCACTCGCCAGTTACGAACTCGATGGATGCGCTAGGCCTACGCGTAACGTAAACAACATCGGCGGTAGGCGAGTGTTGATTATCCAGACTTCGGAGCTCGTAAACGTGTTTCCATTCGTTTTGAGCGCAACAAAAATGCACATACAACAAGCACAGACGTTGCGGCAATCGTGATTCGGTTGGCTGTTTTAGCAGACGATCGTACCGAGCCCGGCGGAACCCAGTGGGCAGGTTGGATTAGTCGGCGTCGTTCGAAGTCGCTTCGGATCCACGTCGCACTGCCACAACCCACGGTCGTCGGTCGGTCGGTCGTGTCGTTGTCGGCCTACTATTACAACACTGTCTTTCAGGAACAATGTCGCGCGCGTCGTGCGTCCAAAAAACTCGGACGATCGTTGGTGCCGGGCGCCTTCGTACGGTCGGCCATTACAGGCCTAGCAGCCGGAGACTCCGCAGCCTCCGATTGGTTGACGCCTGCGAGGCATCGCAGCCTCTCATTGGTGCACGCCGGCGCAGCTTCGCCGCGCGTCGGCAAACTTCTAGCATCGGCAGTAGACATAATCGCTGCGCGACGTTCCGCTTCGCCGAGTTCCCGACCGACGCTTTGACGCATTTGACCCTTCGGCGCGCGCCGAAGCTTTCCAGCGCGTGCCAGTGGTTGGGGGCCTTACACCACTACCGACACGACAATGAGGCCCTCCGTCGCCTCGTCGTCTTTCATCGCCACCGCCGCCGCTGGGAAACCAGCTGGTGCGACCGACGCTGGTGAGACCGCATTATATTAATCTTCATGAAGTCCGCCTTGTGCGATATTGTTTAAAAACAAAGTGTGTGTTTCAGTTGACAACGTGAGGGCTATTGCTTTAGTTGCTACTGGGGCTGCAGTTTCTGTTATGAGCAGGTCGTTCAAAAATTGTCTTGGACAAAAAGTTAAGTTCTCTTGGGATCGGAACGCCACCTTTCGCGGAGTTGGCGGGGAAACGTTGCGCCCACTTGAGGTCTGTTCTGTTTCAGTTGGCATAGGGGACCAAACATGTTGAAGTGAATTTACTGTGCTTGCACGTACAACACTTAACATTATTTTAGGAATTGAGTTCTTGCATGAGTGGGGGTAACTTTGGATTGTGGCGCTGGCACGATTTCTCTTCGCCGCGACGCGCGAACTTCAATGGTAGATAACACCTGATGCCGCGGACGTTCTCTCCGTGTCGCAAGATGTGTGTTTGCCCCCTCAGACTGCAATGTTGGTACCTGTAAACACTTCTCTCTGTCACACGAGTTCTTGTTGTGGTACAGCCGAGCGGAATTGTAACAACGCGCTCAAGAAAAAATTGGAGGACGCTTAAGCTTCAAAGTTATCACCACCACCGCCTTCAAGAGTGGAACGCGACAGCGTTCCCGTCGAGCAGCCAAGGGGTGTAAGACAATGGGCTACGGCGCAGCGATCGCTTACGAGGCGCCCCGCATCGGACGCGGTGAGCGTCGAGCAACGGAGCGTTCGGCGCGGCAACGAAACGTGCGCCTGAGCGAGCGGAACGAACCAAAGAACTCTGTGTCTCGGAGCCCCGGGGAAACGACGCACGCCAGCCAAACGTCGTGATCGGCATGGGCAGAGAGATAGTGATCTAAAGAATGGAAGGACGCTTGATTCTGCAACCCGTGTGGGAGCAAGGAGAAACGTCGTCAGGGGAGAGGCAGTCCGGGACGCGACGCGCCTCGCACAACCCCAATGCGCGCGTGACGCGCCTCCTGTCGGGGCAGCACCGTACATTGAGAGGAGGGGATCTTCTGTGTTTGCCGCAAGATGGCTCTGCGTGTGCAGAAAGCGCTGAAGAATTGTAGCGGAAACGCACTTCCCTACTCGCGTAACTGCGACTTCTGTAAGTTACATGTTCATAATTACCGATATACACCGCAGTATAACTTTCTACGGCTCGTTTCTAAGGCAACACCGCATTCACTAGAGGCGCTTTTGCAGCGCTTTGAAGCACGGAACTCGTGGCTGAGTGGTAGAGTCTCCGTCTCACACTCCGGAGATCCTGGTTCGATTCCCACCCAGCCCATCTTGCAAGTTGTTTTTTATTCATAAGGTGCCTGCCGGGATTTATCGCTCACGGCCAACGCCGCGGACGCCGACACCGACGCCGACGACACCGGCTTTTCTGCGACACGAGCTCCTTAACGCTGTCGCGTTAAAATATGATAGTCCCTCGCTCCCTCGTTGTCACCACTGATGGCTGTACACGTTGTGGACAGTGAACGCTTCAACCCAATCCATAACATTGCCGCTAGGACTTAAACTGGCTAGTTTTGACGAACAAACCCTTGTCAGCGTCGGAACAGTCGAAATTTCAACTGCCGAACAAAACAAACCAACTCCGATTGAAGCCATGATAATTCTGCTGACTTTAAGTGCATGATTAGCAAGTCGCTGCCTTCTAGTGAGGAGTGTCTGCTTTAAGCAGTGCTCACTCACTACGCCAAAGTGTTGTATTTTGCTCAAGACCAACGAGCATCTCATACACCACCGGTGTCTCGTATGCAAGACCGCATCCATACAGGGCAAGCGACACCAATTTGTCAGAAGCCTTATCGCGTTTCACCTTGAAAGAGAAAAGACATCGCTGACTAGGTCGAAGAAATGTTACAGAAAGGAGTGGTGCAGGAATCAACGAGTGTGTCACACACCACCGGCGTCTCGTATGCAACACCGCATCCATACAGGGCAAGCGACGCCAATTCGTCAGAAGCCTTACGCGTTTCACCTTCAGAGAGAAAAGTCATTGCCGAGAAGGTCGAAGAAATGTTATTAAAAGGAGTGATCCAGGAATCATGTAGCCCCTGGGTTGCTCCTGTGGTTCTATTCAAGCAGAAAGACAACTAATTGAGATTCTGTGTGGACTATCGCCACCTTAACATCGTCACAAAGAAAGAAGTGTACCCCTTACCACGAATAGACTTCACTCCACGTCGTATTTCTCTTCTGTTGATTTACGGTCAGGATATTGGCCAATTCCCATGCACCCTGCAGTTAAGGCGAAGGCAGCCTTCATGACACCTGATGGTCTATTTATGTTCAACTTTATGCCCTTGGGCTTATGCAATGCTGCAGCGACATTCGAGCGATTTATGGATACCGTGCTCCGCGAACTCAAATGGGAAATTTGCATGTGCTATTTAGATGACGTCATTATCTACGGCCGGACATTTGACGAGCACAATCAGCGCCTGTCGGTCGTTCTCCAGCAAGCTGGCCTTATTTTAGACTCGAAGAAGTGTCATTTCGGTGACCGTCAAGTTCTCGTACAAGGCTTTCTCGTCGACAAAGGGCATACGACCAGACCTTGAAAAGATAGCAGCAGTTCGCGACTTCCAACAGCCACACAGGGTGAAAGATATACGAAGCTTTTTGGGCCATTGCTCATATTTCCGGCGCTTTATCAAGAATTTCGCAAAGCTTGGCTCTCCCCTCACGTCTCTCCTTCACAAAGACACCCCATACTTGTGGATTGCAGACTGCGAATCGGCGTTTCAGCAGCTGAAATATTTGTTGACTTCTGGGCCGGTTCTGCGGTATTTTGATCCGGAGGCGTCAACTGAGCTGCATACTGACGCTATGCTTGTTCAGATCTGTGGCGGTCGTCAGCATGTCATTGCCTATGCTTGTTGTACATTTACAAAAACGCAGAGAAACTACACCGTTACTGAACTCGTGTGTCTAGCAGTCGTCTTCGTCATTCAGAAGTACCGTTCTAACCTACACCACCGCGCATTCACGATAGTGACTTACCATCGTTCACTCTGTTGGCTTTTTGGGCTGCGTGTTATTGCTAATGGCTAGGGGTGGCATTCACGAAGTCTTACTTATTTCGCATTGGAATGGCCGACAACGCTCTCTGCAATGCCTGTCTTTGCGAGGAACGCTAGGAAACATTCTGTGCAACTGTCCTGAATATAATGTTCAGAGACAGTCCCTGGCGTCCGTTCTAGCGTGCCTTCACAATAGATCATTGTCAGTTGAAACGATTTTCATATATCGCCGACAGAACACATCGCAGCTGAAGGCGGCGAAGGGACTACTTCGGTTTTTGAAAGAGGCGGACTTGGACAAGCGGCTGTGGCAGTGATGTCACGTACCACGCAAGAGTGACGGTCTGTAACTGACGATGTGTATGCTGTGCTATGCGCGCTCTCTCTCTCCTTCCCATCTTCTATACCCCCCCCATCCCGCTCCCATGTGTAGGGTAGCCAACCGGTAGAGCGAAACTGGTTAACCTCCCTGCCTTTCCTGCTCAACTTTTTCCTTCCTTCCTTCCTTGGGCTGCGTGACCCGTCCGGCCAGTTGGCCCATTGGACTTTGCGCCTTCAAGGTTACAGCTTTTCCGTCAACTAAAAGAGTGGACGGTGTCACATGGATGCTGATTGCCTATCCCGTCTCCCTTCGCCGCACACTAACACTGTCGATGATGACTTCAATGACTACCTAATTTCCACCTCTTCCGACTTACCACACCTGAGTACCTTCGAGAGCGAGCAACGTTGCGACCCTACATTGAAATCCCTACGGGCAGCTACGTGCAAAAAAAAAAAATACTCAGCTGATGTCCCTCCATTGCTTCTAGTTGTTCCCGAAGACCTGCGCCCTGCTGTCCTTCGTTCCATGCATGAAGATATCACGTCCGGGCACCTTGGCTTCGCACGCACGCTGCATCGAATTCGCCAGAGATTTTTCTGGCCCAAGCTCTGGAAAACAACAAAACAGTATCTCGCCAGCTGTACTGTTTGCCAGTGCCACAAGCAAACGACGACCGCTCCAGCAGGCTATTTGCAACCAGTTAGGCCACCGACATTACCCTTTGAAAAAGTAGGATCGACTTGCTCGGCCCAATCCCGAAGACGTCAGCTGGCTACCGCTGGATTATAGTATGCGTAGATTATCTTACTCGCTACAGAGAAACGGCGGCACTTCCATCTGCCACTGCTGCAGATATCTCTTTGTTTCTGTTGCACCACGTCACACTCCGTCACGGCGCTCGACGGGTTGCCATCAGTGACCGTGGACGGCCATTCACCGCCGACGTTGCTGATGAACTTTTACGGCTTTGTGGTTCTGCATATCGTCACTCCGCTCCTTACCACCCGCAAACCAATGGCCTCAAGTAGCGGATGAATCGAACCCTTACCAATATGTCAACAATGTATGTAGTTGCTGACAAAAATTGGGATGCCGTCTCAACTTTTGTAATGCACGCGTACAATAGTGCCAAGCACGAAGTTACTTGATATGCGTCGTTCGTTTTGCTGCACGCGCGCGTTCTCCACAGCTTTCTGGACACTATTCTACCTTTACTGTGTCAAGAAGATACTTCCACGCCCAAACTCTGTGTCGACTGGCGCATGTTAGGATGTTGTCCTCGCAAGGCAACAACAAGATTCGCTAGGATGCGCGGCATATCCCCGTCAGCTTTAGTCCCAGTGAATATATGTTTGGTTGTGGACACGTGCTCGCAAAAACGGATTGTACCGAAGCTTTCTCGCCACTTACAGAGGGCCATTCGTTACACTCACTGGCTTGAGTGATGTGAACTATGTCGTCCTCAAAGTGACGGCAAGTAATCGGCGTTCACGTGCGACGCAAGTTGTTCACGTGGACAAACTCAAGCTGTACCATCACAGGTCCCTTTAACTCGCTCAGTGAGCTTCGCCTGGCCCGGGGGAAAATGTCAGAGCACTGCGCTGCTGAGCAAGAGAAAAAGAAATAGAGTGCGCGCACGTGATCTCGGAGTACTCTGCGCCGGCTGGGGCTTGCCTTTGGCTTCCCCCTGGACCTCTTTTCACCCTGTAAATGAACATCTTTCGTAACAATATCATGTCGTGTTCATGTATCTCTCGTTCGGGTGCTGTGTCATGCGCAGTCCGGTGAAGCGAATCCAGCGTCGGTCCAAGCTTGTGACGCATTGCCGCCTGCCAAGTAGCGGGCTTGACAAAATATAAGGGCGCCGACGGTGAAAGCATAGAGAAAGAAATTCAACAAGAGGGGACACTCGGTGAAAACTGGCAACAGGAAACACGTCACCCCTAGTGTTAATCCCATCCGTTAGCTGACGCGAGCATCGGAAAAAAAGAATGTGAGATTAACTTACAGTCGTATTATTTTTCGTATTCTTTCCTGGTAAAACTAAAACGTTTTGCGTATAAATGGACTTATACTTCGCGACCTATTTTTCTCGCGTTACCTAGCAACAAGCTAGCGGCACGCCAAACCAGAACCACGACACAAGGTTTTTCTAGCCAGACGCGCGATATGATGCTTCATGCGCCAGACGTGCCACCGAAGTGAGCGAGGCAGGCTGCGCATCTGAAGATCGCCTGTTCGGCGACCCGTCTCTTTTGGATGTAGCCTGTATGTCGGGTTCCTGGTGTTTTCTTGCGTCCCTTCTGCATTTCGACATGGCACCACTGCACGATTGGACTACGGCAAGTCAGAAATTTTGTTTGACAGTCTGTGACACATTTCAAGCAAATTTAGGCTTATAATAGGGCACCTAACGGAGAGTAGTGATGCAGTTAGCGAAAAACAGCTTAATGCTTAATGTTAAGCTTAAAAGCTTTTAAACTTAAAAACAGCTTAAAAAGCTTAATGTCTCGTATTGGGAAATGTTTGCGAAGCTTTCTGAGACCCAAGATTATTGTAACTTATTTCGGTAGTTCTTGGGCATGCTTGCCGCAACCGGCTATGTGACGCAGTTAGCGAAATACAGCTCGACCGTGGTGACGGTTTCGCGTGTACTGAATATTACTGGGACAAGTTCGTGACGCTTTCCTTGACCCACATTGTTGTATTTCGCTACTTATTGGGAAACTTCTGAGGTGCGCGCCGCGCCACGCCTGGCGTTGCGCCGCAGTTAGCGAAAAGCAGCTCGGCTGTGTGCCGCAGTTTCTCGTGTGTTGAATCTTACTGGGACAACTTCATGATGCATTCTCTGACAACCAAAATTATTGTAGTTAATTTCGTAAATTTTTGTGCTACTTTTGAGCCATACTCGCCGCGCCTGTGGTTGTGAAGCAATTAGCAAAAAAGCAGGCCGGCTGTTGTGACAGTTGGGCGTGTACTGAATTTAAATGGAAGAAGTTCGTCAAGCTTTTTATGACCCTGCAACAACAAATACCTTCTTTCGGTACTCACGCTTGCCGAAAACTTAACGAGCGATTGCCAAGAGTGATAACACGGGAGTGTGGGATAACATGGAAGGACGCATAAAGGAAAACGCCGAGAAGCTAAAAAACGAACAACTTGAAAATTGTGTCTTCTGAGCGACTGAAAACAGGATTGGCACCCGCGAATTTGTCTTTAGTGCGACTAGAAGGCATTCTTCGAGCGTGTAACATGGTCTGGCTGAGAGCCTGTGTTGTGGCCACCTCTGTGCACTTGGCGGATCATCCCGTCGACTAAGGCCAAGTCATTTTGGAAACACGCAGTCACCCGTGTATTTGTGATCTTAAAGTGTAGGAAGTAATGCACGGGAAGGTACGGATGCTTGATAAGCAGATGTTTTCTTCATATTTTATGACATTGTTTGGGAGGAGTCTATTTGCTAAGAAATATATGTAAAACTGAATTTTGTAGCGTGAGCTACACTGACCGAGGTTGAGCAGTTTCGCGTGGCACCTGGAGAGCCGTGCTGCGCATGCACGAGAAGCAGTGATGTCACGTGGCTTACAGCTGGCGCACCGGAGCCGCCGCCGCGCGTGCCTCGCCTGTCTGCGGATTCCAGAGGAGTGACGTCACAGCCGCGGCAGATGCACTGGCGCCGGGGCGCATTAAGAGAAAGAGAGAGAGATAAACAACTTTATTTGCCACTGTAGGGTAGGAAGTTAGGACAGGTAGGCCTAGTGTGGCTCCCAGGTGGGGCAACGTCTTGGGCCCACGAGATGAGTGCGAGTTGCGTTTTCTTGTCTGCTCTTGTCAGCAGCTGGTTCCAACCCTCCTCGGAGGGAGCTGGCAGCAATGATTTTGGGAAGGGTTACCCTCGCATCCCCAGAGGATGTGTTCCCGAGTGGCGAACACTCCACGGTCGCACTTAGTACAGACGGGGTCGTAATCCCATCAGTGATTAAATAAAGCCTAGAATGACTGAGAATTGAATCGATCTGCAGTCTGCGAAGTATGGTGGCTTGCGCTCGTTCGAGGTCGGGGTGGGGAGGCGGGTACACGCGTCTCGTCTCCTTGTAGAAGATGGTAATGTCAGCATAGGATTTGGGGGCTAAAGAAAACATTGTTGCGCCAAAAAAACCAGATGCCTCTGCAAGTGCATCTGGGTTCGAGGGGCCGGCCTCCCGGTTAGTTAGGCCTCGGGCTAAACGGTCGACCCCTTCGTTCCCAGAGTTCCCCGCGTGAGCAGGTACCCACACTAAGCTCACAGTTCTGTCGAGAGCGCAACCGCGGAGGATGTGTGCTGCGGCGCGAAAGAGTGAGTTTTTTTTAGAAATTTTGGATGGTTTGTTTAGAGTCACTGAGAACCGTACTTGTGCGGTGATCCGCGATGGCTAGCGCGATCGCGACCTCTAGCGGTGGGGGAGTGTGTGCGCACTGTAGCGGCACTGATGAGAGTGGTGGTTGGCGTCGCTACACAGGCTACGTATGTGTTGGAGTCGCATTTCGCCGCGTCCAGGTACATGGCATGTTCGTCGGCGGAGTTGTGACGTCTAAGGCTTGTGCCTTCAGTTGGCGGCGCCTATTGTGGCGGCCGGGTAGCATATTCTTGGCCATGGGTTTGATGACCAGCCGACTGAAGACTCCATTCGGGAGGGGAGCAGTGGGGTGGATGTCACTTGTAGGGTTGATGTTAAGATGATTAAGAATGTAACGACCGTGTTCGGTGCGAGAAAGACGGTGCATCTGTGCAGTCTTGTTGGCCTCTATAAGCTCTGCGACGGTGTTGTATACTCCAAGCTGGAGAAGACGCTATGTGCTGGCGGACTGGCACAGTCCCATGGCTGCCTTGTACGCCGAGCGGATGATGCTATTTACCACCTCTTCGTGTTTGCAGCGGAGGTGGTAATAAGGGTATGTGTACACAATCCTACTAATGAGGTAGGCTTGTGTGAGGCGGCAGAGGTAGGTTTCCCGCATTCCCCTGCGGCGAGTGGCAATGAGGCGGATTAGGCCGTTGATTTGGTGGGCTGTGGTTCGGAGGCGTTGGACGGCTTCCGAGTTCTGCGTGTTGTTCTGCACCAGCATGCCTAACACGCGGATGGTCTGTACGGGGGCTATGGGGTGGGTGGCAATGTGGAGCGTGATCGGCTCTTGAGGGTCGGGGACGGGTCGGCGAAGACGCCTGTCTCGTATAACTAACAATTCAGACTTGGTGGGCGAACAAACGAGACCATTTGCCTGCACGAAAGTGTGCACGGTGTCGATTGCCTATTGAAGTGAATCTTGTATCTCCCCGTCCGAGCCAGAGTTTGTCCAGAGAGTAATATCGTCGGCGTATATTGAGTGCTTAATGTGGGGTATGGTGTCGAGAAGTGTGGGAAGACCTCGAAGAGTAATGTTGAATAGGAACGGGGACAAAACAGCTCCCTGTGGTGTTCCGTGGGTGCGCATGGTGACTTTGTCACTGCAGAGGTCTCCAATGTGGAGTTCAGCAGTGCGGTTGTGAAGAAAGTTGGCAATATAGTTGTAGGTGCGAGTGCCTACACTCATCTGCGAGAGGTTGGTCAGTACAGAAGCGTGCGACACGTTGTCGAACGCTTTACTGACGTTGAGGCCTAGAATGGTGCGTGTCGCCCGGATGGGACCCGGGTCGAGTATGTCGTGTAGTATATGCCACAGGATGTCTTGGGTAGAGAGTCCTGCCCGGAACCCAAACATGGGGGGGGGGGGGAGGAGATCCTCCTTGTCTGCGTCTCAGAACTACGCGCTCAATAACCTTCCCCAGGCAAGACGTGAGCGAGATTGGCCGGAGGTTGCCCAGATCGAGTCGTTTGCCTGCTTTGGGTATGAAGATCATCTTGGCATGCTTCCAGGAGCCTGGAAGGCGACCTTCATGCCAGTGGTGGTTCATCATCATCATCATCACCAGCCTGGTTACGCCCACTGCAGGGTAAAGGCCTCTCCCATATTTCTCCAACAACCCCGGTCATGTTCTAATTGTGGCCATGCCGTCCCTGCAAACTTCTTAATCTCATCCGCCCACCTAACTTTCTGCCGCCCTCTGCTAGGCTTCCCTTCCCTTGGAATCCATTCTGTAACTCTTAATGACCATCGTTTATCTTCCCTCCTCATTACGTGTCCTGCCCATGCCCATTTCTTTTTCTTGATTTCAACTAAGATATCATTAACTCGCGTTTGTTCCCTCACCCAATCTGCTCTTTTCTTATCTCTTAACGTTACACCTATCATTCTTCTTTGCATAGCTCGTTGCGTCGTCCTTAATTTAAGTAGAACCCTTTTCGTAAGCCTCCAGGTTTCTGCCCCGTAGGTGAGTACTGGTTAGACACAGCTATTATACACTTTTCTCTTGAGGGATAATGGCAACCTGCTGTTCATGATCTAAGACTGCCTGCCAAACGCACCCCAGCCCATTCTTATTGTTCTGATTATTTCCGTCTCATGATCCGGATCAGCAGTCTCTGCCTGCCCTAAGTAGATGTATTCCCTTACGACTTCCAGTGCCTCGCTGCCTATTGTAAATTGCTGTTCTCTTCCTAAACTGTTAAACATTACTTTAGTTTTCTGCAGAATAATTTTTGGACACACTCTACTGCTTTGCCTCTCCAGGTCAGTGAGCATGCATTGCAGTTGGTCCCCTGAGTTACTAAGCAAGGCAATATCATCAGCGAATCGCAAGTTACTAAGGTATTCTCCATTACCTCTTAACCCCAATTCTTCCCAATCCAGGTGTCTGAAAACCTCCTGTAAACGCGCTGTGAATACCATTGGAGAGATCGTATCTTCCTGCCTGACGCCTTTCTTTATTGGGATTTTGTTGCTTTCTTTATGGAGGACTACGGTGGCTGTGGAGCCGCTATAGATATCTTTCAGTATTTTTACATACGGCTCGTCTACACCCTGATTCCGTAATGCCTTCATGACTGCTGAGGTTTCGACAGAATAAAATGCTTTCTCGTAATCAATGAAAGCTATATATAAGGGTTGGTTATATTGCGCACATTTCTCTATCACCTGATTGATAGTGTGAATATGATCTATTGTTGAGTAACCTTTACGGAATCCTGCCTGGTCTTTTGCTTTACAGAAGTCTAAGGTGGCTCAAAAGGTCCGCAAGTGCTGCGACCGACTGGTCGTCGAGGTTTCGGAGCATTTCGCTGGTGATATGGTCATCGCCGGCGGCCGCGGTAGTCTTAATGCGGTTGAGAGTGGCGCGGACTTCTGACTCCGTGATGTCTCTGTCCATGTCTGGGTTCTGGGAGCCTTTGTAATTTAAGGGGGTGGGAATGTCGGTGAAGGTGTTTATGCATTTGTCTTCCAAGGTAGCGAGGAGTTCCTGGTTAGTGCCTGGAAACGCGTGTATGATGCGGTTGAGATTATTGTGTGATGCAGACTTGGTGTGGGTCGGATCAAGCAAGTGCATGAGCAGAAACCATGTGTTCTTGCATCCCAACTGCCCGTCGAGTCGGTCGCAAGTCTCATGCCATTGTTCCTGACTAAATTTGGTGGAGTAGGCTTCGATCTCTCGTTCGAGGCGAGCGAGGCGAAGCTTGAGAGGGCGGTTGTGTTTGCGTCGGAGCCAGCGAGCGTGGAGGCTGCGCTGGGCCTCCCACATATGCATGAGTTCAGCATCTGGGGTGGGGCCACCCTCCTCCTGGGTGACTGTGGAGGTGGCGTTGGCTGCGTCGTGGAGCACAGTATCTGTCCATGTGTCGAGGTCGTCTATGGGGCTTTGTGGACGCTGAGCTCGTACGTACCAGAAAGCGTTCCAGTTGGTGTGTTTGAATGTACGACGGGGGCCCTTGCTGTGTGTGGCTGTGAAGGTAGGGCTGAGAACATAGTGATCGCTACCTATGTTCATACCGAGATTTTCCCAGCGCGCATTTGGGATGTTGCGGGCGAAAGTGAGGTCGGGGAAGCTGTCTTTCGTGATGCTGTTACCGAAACGGGTGGGCCGTTCGGAGTCGAGGAGGAGCGTCAGAGCCAGTGTCTGGGCAGTGTCCCAAACCTTGGCTCCTTTACAACCGCAGGATTCCCTGGGGTAGCCCCACTCGGCGTGTGGTGCGTTAAAGTCACCCACTATAAGTAGCGTCTCGTTCCGCGAGGTCGCACACGCCTTGCGGAGGAGAGTGGCTACATTAGTGCTCTTGTCACTTGGGGACTGTGCACGTTTAGGATGTTGAGTGGGGATTCGGTTTGGCTCTTTGAAAGGACCTGCACGAAAGTGTGTGGGACTTCGGAGTAGTCAAGATTGAGCTGATTGGCGGTGAGTTTGCAGTGTACAAGGATGGTGGTGCTCGGGCGGAGAACCGGCGCCACCGATTGGATGTAAGTGGTATAGCTCGCGAGTTTGGTGCCAGTGTATGTTTCCTGGAGCGCTATACTGTGGGATGTAAATGCCTGGGCCTGCAGGGTATACTCCAAGGCTCTCCGCTTTGCCTTGAAGCCCCTGCAATTCCACTGCCATACTGTGATGGGCGCGCTAGACATCGTTTTTCCTGTAGGGTTCGGGACGCTGCGCAAACGCTACCTCGGTTTTGATAATACCGCCAGCAGACGCGCGCGCGGCTGCACTCTCGGTAGAGGGAGGTGCACTAGGCGACTGAGTCGGCTTTGGTGTAGTGAGGGCGTCAGTTTGCGCAGGGCCCGTGAGGTGATCGAGGCGTGTGGTTAGGGTGTGAATATTGGCTGCCATTTTGGTGCAGCCTTCAATGAGCTGGTCGATAGTGGGGGTCAGCCGTTTCAGGACGTCCTCTATTTTAGATAAGTGGGCGTCAAAGGTTTCGAATTTTGCATCAAGGTCAGAGGTAGAGGAGGGGGGAGTGGCCTTGCGCTTATTGCAGTTCGGCTGGTCGGTTTCCATGTAGGGGTCATTGGTGAGGTCGGAGGTGGGAGCGCGAGCCACCTGCTGCGGGCACGGATGTGGTGCGCCTGTGCAGACTCATGGCTTTGAATTTTAGCATTTGCCTGTGCTAACTGTAGCTGTAGTTGTTTAACCATGTCTGCCAGTTCCCTTACCTGGGGGTTGGGCAGTTGCCTTGCGGCTGGTGGAGGGGACTTCCACGCGACCTGTTTGGTGGACTTGGTATCCAGCCTGCCCTGGGAGGTTTCCCGGGAGTCCCGAGAGCGCTATGGGGAGCGGCTAGGGCTGTTGTGACTGGAGCTGCTGCTTCGCAGCGGTGGGAAAACGTCATTTCCTGGGGGTCGTTGCTGGCGGCCGTGGCTCCGAGAGCGAGACTGATGGCCACGTGACAAGGTGCCGGGGTCAGTTTCAGTGTCCGTGGATGACTCGGAAGATTTAGGTCGGTTGGTAGGCACGAAACGGTATTTACAGCTTCTACTGCCAGTGGGATGTGCGCCTTTGCATACGACTAACGTGGCTTGACAAGTTGGTGGTTGGCCGACTGGATGAGCTTCGTGGGAGACACCACAGTGGCGGCAAGTGGGTTGGCGCGGTTGTGGGCACACATCTGTTCTGTATCCTAGCTTGCGACACTTAAAACAAGCCTCCGGGCGCCTCTCGTGAGGGAAGACCTCGAAAGTGAAGCCCAAATACCGCATGTATCAGGGCAGGTTGGTGTTGGCGAACGTGACGACAAAGTGTCGTGTCTGGCCCATACGCCGCGCAGCAACGATAGGGATGTCGGGATTGCGAGCCCGAAGCTCGGCAAAGATTTCGGCGTCGCTGTCATAGCTTTAAGCCCGGTACAGAATCCCCCGCGCGGAGTTGTCTGGGGCTGGGGCGTAGGCGGCGACTGGCACTTCTGTGTTGCCGATGGTAATGGCGCGGACCTTGGCGTAAGACACTGCACGAGCACTGTCAGGCGTGCTCACTGTCACTGTGTTGTTAGTAGGGTGGATTCTAACCTGGTCGGCAGGAACTGCCAGGTGTTGGTCGACGTTGGCGGCTGCGTAAATGGCAACAGCCAATTGGGCGGGGCCAAAGGTGTGGAGGTTGAGCGTGCCTTGCGGGTGAAGGACTATCTTGAGGTCGTCCGAGGGCAGGTGGGGAAGCGGGCGCTTCCTGGTCGGCGGTGGAGGGCGGCCGCGTTGCTGTGCATTCGGGGCAGACAGCGTCGTGGCCGGCGTCTGGGCTTCAGCAGGTTGTTGTTTAGGCGGAGATGGGTGTCGGTAGTCGCGTTGCATTTCGAACGCCGTCCACGTGCCGTCGGATAACCCCTCGGCGGTGATATCGGAGCCTTCTTCGGCGTAAGGCATCTTCTTCTCGACGTTGGGCGCGGCCGGGTGCGGCGTCACCACCGCAGCTGCGCGCGAACGCGTTGAGGTCGTGGCAGCTCATAGGATTAGCTGCCGCAGCAGGTTTGGCCAAAAGAAAAAGGTCGGAAAAACATGAAAACTTGCTTGCCTTGGTATGGAAAGCGCAACACCGGGTCCGAAGCGGTAGTAGCAAGTCCACGGCAAGAAAAGTGAAAGTAAGTGGCCGGTAAAAAGAGAAATTGCCCGAAAATCACGGAGCGCATGTGAAATGCGTCCGTTCACTCCGAGCGCTGCAGGGCCACCCGCACGTACCCAACTGTGCGCCTCCTTTACGCAGTAGCCAAGTCTGACGCTGCGCCGGAGCCGCTTGATAGCACCTCTCATTTTGTGCGCATGCGCAGAGGTATCAGTGGGGGTGTACAGGCTCGTCCACTCTTAGGGTGAACACGGCTCGCCGTGGCCGCGCTCCGCGGGGCGCCAGTGCGTCCGGAGCGGCGGCGCATCGAAGCGAAGCGGCGCAGGCGCCCACGGACCTCGGGGAGGCGCTTCGCGTCGTCTGCTACAGCGCTGGACCGCGCCGCTCTGGCTTTGGTGTGTAATACGCTTCGCTAGACCCAGGTGACTGAGCGACCGAGGCGGCGTGGCGGGAAGGCGCACTTCACTTACTGGAGCATTTTCCAGCTGGTTCGGTCTACAGTTTGTGAACAGCCTGCTTAATCAATATACATTAACAGAAACAAGCTTATCACCACATAAATCACTTAGCATGTTTTTAATAAGTGATGAGGGTAAAAATACAGTCATTTCTTCGCGCTCTTTATTAGGCTGGTGCCATTTTATTTGACTCTCACAGCACTTGGTGTAGTGCATGCCGAGAAACCTATTAGGCGCGCTCTTCTTCGTTGGAGTCATCATGTGATGAGCCTAGCGCGCCATTTCGCGCATGTCTTGATGCTAGAACGAATGTGCTTAATTGACCTAAAAAAGCGATCGAAACCCGCAATAAATTCCACAGAAAGTTAGAGAACGATTCTTCAATCATGCATCATCATGTTTGACATCGATTTTACCATTAAGGAGGGCAATAATATTACTTCGACAGCAACTAAGAAGTGACATCCGCTACTTCGCGACTTTCTTATTGACGCGTTGCTGTGGCTGGTAGGGTTGCATGGAGCGCTTTACGCGATGTTGGAAAGGGCTCTCCCCTGCATAGCAACTGATTTGGAGGCAGTTTTACTCCCCCTTTTCATCTTTCTACATCATATTTTTGTTGTCGCAGATTAGTTAAAATCGCCGAAGCGGTGCCGGTCCTTTGACGGCTACCTGACGTGAGAAGTCGCATTCTTATTTAGAGGAATCGTCGGTCAGTTATTTGATTACATTGATTAGGTGGAGTGAAACATGTGGCACCGTCGTTTATTTGGTTGTTTGTTTTTTTCTCCTTGGAGTCGATGCACACAGCATGCGAATGCCCTTTCTGTCCGTTTTGAATAGGTAATTGAATTGATGGATGAATGGATGCAAAACTTTAATAAGGTCCTGAGGTACGCGACTCAGCGCGCTGCGGGCCACTCCCACGTTAGGACAGTCAGGCCTTGCCCGACCGCGTAATTGAAGTGGAAGACTCATAATCTACATGTCTGTTTTCTAGCTTAAATTACGTCTTGCGGGGTAATTAAGTCGTTACTCGCTTGTATTTCATTTCAGTACTTCCTCGGAATAGGTCATATGTATATTCTCACTAGCATATAATTGTGTGGTATGCGTCCCGAAGCGACACATGGCCTCTGCGTTACGCCATATAGGGGGGCATCGGATAAATTTGGAGAAAATGAGGAATTGATTTTTCTTTTTTTAGGTGTTAGGGGGGTGGCGAGGCTGAGTGGGTAAAACTCAAATATGAATACGGCACAGGAACCCTTGCCTTGAACAAGCGATGCTCTTGCCGTCATGGGGAAGTGGCCGGTCCGTGTGTTGGACGAACGTGGCCGCGATAATTAAACCGGCGGTCATGAGGCCGGCCCGGTGTCGTCTGCCGACAGCATGCCGGTGGTCGGCCAACGGGCTCGACATTTGTAAAAGCCAAGCCCGGCCCAAGCCAGATTGCTATGTTCGGGCCAGTCTACTTTTTAACTGGCCATGGGCGTCAGCCGGATCTACCGCCGAGCCCCCCCCCCATCCCCCCCCCCTTTTTTTTTGGCTTAGGTCATGCTACTCCATTTTAGCTTAATATGGTGATGTGGTGCAGCTAACGGCTGCTCAAGTGAGTGACTGGCCGCTCACGAGTTAAATATTCTGGGATGACTCGTCAAATCGAAAGACACCAGAGGTGTTTCCATTAAAGGCATTTCTATCGACTTGCATGATGAATTGCATTTTGTTCGGTTGTCGGTTGCGGGGCACTTCGGCGACAAGAACGCTGTAACAGTGCAGGATTTTATTTCCCCAGTGCACTTTCGGAAACTGGCCATGTCGCGGGTACCGGAAAAAGAAAGACGACGCACTGTAGATCTGTGCCTACAAAACTATTCTCAACGCGTTATATCGTAGATGACAAAAACGCCACTGAAAACTGTGAATCGAATAGTCCAGGCTTACAAGAAGGATGGAAGAATTGCGGATGCTCCCCGTAAAGCCCGGCAAACAGTGACCACTGAAGCTGAATACATGACCATTGTTGCGGCTGCTGCTGCAAACCCGACCTTTATCGCTCGGGAAATTAAGAACAGCCTCTGGCTGGGTGACGTCTCTGACACGACTATCAAGCGTCGCCTCTACGCCCCAGCCTAATAAAGCGATTTATGTGGTGATAAGCTTGTTTCTGTTAATGTATATTGATTAAACAGGCTGTTCACAAACTGTAGACCGAACCAGCTGGAAAATGCTCCAGTAAGTGAAGTGCGCCTTCCCGCCACGCGGCCTCGGTCGCCCAGTTACCTGGGTCTAGCGAAGCGTATTATACACCAAAGCCAGAGCGGCGCGCTCCAGCGCTGTAGCAGACGACGCGAAGCGCCTCCCCGAGGTCCGTGTGCGCCTGCGCCGCTTCGCTTCGATGCGCCGCCGCGCCGGACGCACTGGCGCCCCGCGGAGCGCGGCCACGGTGAGCCGTGTTCACCCTAAGAGTGGACGAGCCTGTACATATAGTGGGGCGTTTGCCAGTGTGATGTAGCCATGGAGAAGGAGAGCGAAATTGCTGCTCAGCGGCGCACAAGAGCGGAGAAGCTTAACTCATCGGATCCCGAAGTAGTTACCTGGCAATTACCGGTTGAGCATAAGAAGAACGAACAGAAGAAGGCTAAACGGGCTGCGGAGACACCCGAGCAAAGGGAGGAACGTCTATAGCAAAGCGGCGTCGCCAGGAGGCTGCGCGACGTGCGTCAGCTCACGCTACGTATATCCTGGCATAGCCGAGCTAAGCCACTGCTAATTTTTTCCGTAATGCCGCCCATTCACCACTGACGCACGCTTCACCTCTACACGCAATATTCCTGTTGTGTCTATAGTGCAAAATGACACATGCTTATAATTTACTTTTCTAACCTGATTGCATCCGGTTGAGCTTCATTTGGCAACGACTGCTGCTCACCTGGTGCCACAACTTTGGATGTGTGCACAGGAAGCCCGGAACGAGCATTTATATAGAGCGAAATAAACACTTCATCGTTTCGGCAGACGTCTTGAGTTTACTTTATGAAATGGCATGTGGCAAAGATTCAGTGGAGGGCTGTAAATTTCTTTCGCAATCATTTTTACCAAAAAAAAACGATTCCGCATGAACGCGCCGCGTGGTTTAGCAGTAGAAGCGAAAAAAAAAAATGCTGCGCCGATCATCGAAGCTGGCGCGGCGTGTACCAGCTGGCGTTCAAAACGCGCGCGCCGAAAATCGAAGCCAGAAGGCATTAACCCCATCCGCTTGGTGCGCTACAGTCTATTCGGCCGCTGGGCTCTATGGGAGTGTCCGATCTTGTTGAATCTCTTTCTCTATGGTGCAGGTGCGAATCATGGTCGAAGAAGGAGGATTGTTCAGGAAGCAGGTGTCGGTGGTACTTGCGGCTATCTGCAAAAAGAAGCACACGTGCTTGCAAAAACCGCTTGCTATTCCGCTGCCCGACCCACTGAAGAGGATTGGCCGGAGCAACGGCTTTACATCCTGTCGTGTCCATGTAGATGTCGTTCGGGTGCTGTGCCATGCGCAGTCCAGTGAAGCGAATCCAGGGTCGGTCGAAGCTTGTGACGCACTGCCGCCTGCCGAGTAACGGGCTCTACAGAAGGTAGCCCAGTCGGCGGTGCAGTTGTGAATCACAGTCGAAGACGGAGCGTTGTCCAGATAGCAGGTGTCAGTGATACTTGCGGCTATCTGCAAATAGCAGACGTGCTTGCAAAAACCGCCGCCATGCCACCTCCATAACCAGATACTTTCTTTCATTCCTCACCATATTTTATGTTCCTTGTGCAAATGGCTTTGTTTTAGGTTAGCGCCGAGTTCCTTGTGCTGCTTAAAATTTTCTCTGATTGTGTTATTTCATTTTTTGATGCAGTATTGATGGTATGTGTGCCTTTTTTGCAAGCATCTTCCTTGCGTGAACTAGCCAAGTAACGTTGATTTTCCGTAACACCTATTTTAATGCTATCGGTATCTTCAACGTTTAGGATGTGTCGTTATAATGCTGTTATTGTTTTCTTTTTCTTCCATGTTTTTCCTCTTGTGTTCTTTTTATTGCAGCATGCATTATCTGTTTAAATGCTGGTACTGTAACTATCACACATTTATTGTAGCACCACTATGTAACGGTCGTATGGGCCTTTACAGTAGATAAGAAAAATTGTATCCATAGTCAAGCAATATAAATACATCGGCGTGTATAAAGAAAGGAAGAACTAACTCAAGCACGCACCTAGGTAATTTGAAAATAAAGGGGATGCGTAATAAGGAAATAATGAAAGGGAGAAGTTGGGGCCAGAGTATGTATGTGGTGGTGCGTGGAATATGGAAAGCAGTCATAGTGCCAGTGATAACTTTCGCAAATGCCGTTCTGTGGCATTTGCAGCCATATCCATATCCAATCTGCGTCAATTTTTTTCATTCTATTTCAATTCCATTTTGTTATCATTTCAATAATCCAATTAGGAATTACAATTTCCCTCTGCTGTCCTCTGTGTCATAGTTGGTACGGGTGACTGTCTGATGGATGACTGTCTGATGGTACGGGTGACTGACGGAACACAAAATGTGATTCGAATGCCTTCCGCTTGATCAATTTGAACGCTAGAAGTTTAGTAAACAAAATTGGAGACTTAGAATATATCCTGGCTAATTACGATCCCCATGTGCTTGCAATAACCGAAACATGGCTGCGGCCCGAAATACAAGACCAAGAGCTCGTACCACCTAATTACAAAATCATACGAAGAGACCGCGATGCTCGTGGGGGCGGAGTTGCTATTGTATTCAAGGCCGATATTGACTGTGTGCAAATTACTGTCATTCCAACACATGAGAGCATCTGGTGTGAAATTAAGCTAGATAAAACAAGGATAATTCTTGGAACTGTTTATTTGCCGCCTAAATCACCCATTTCCTGTCTTGAAGATATGCAGCTTTACTTAGAAAGCCTTAAAAAGCGCAGCTGTCGCATAATCATTGCTGGTTATTTCAACTTGCCAGGGAGTGATTGGTCCACGCTTAGCGCTCAGCCTCGCGAAGATGCCCATTGTGAACTACTTCTAGAAATAGCTTTCAGTAAGGATTTACAACAGGTAGTTCATGAGTGCACACGCGTAGTTGGGAAATCAAGATCTGTATTAGACTTGGTGTTCCTAGACGGGCGATTTGAAGACTGCGACGTATCGGTTGAAACCGGCCTCTCGGATCATAAGCTAGTTTATGTGGAGATAAAGTCTACCGCTGTATACCCGAAGGATGGTAGTACTACGCATGTTCTGTGCTTCGATAGAGCCGATGACACAAGCATTATTTATCTTTCGCTGTGTTTTGATGAATTCATTTCAACGGATGACGTCAATGCGATGTGGATTGCGTTTAAAGATATTGTTTTTTACTGCGTAAACAGATTTGTGCCAACTCGGAAGAAGAAAATAAATAAACGTAATCCGTGGATAACACGCGAAATTATACATTTAAAGCGGAAAATTAACCGTGAGAGACAGAAGTCAAACAAAGATCATAATAAAATTTCGGCGCTAAGCTATATATTGGGCACAAATATGGCTGCTGCTAAAACAAATTACTATGACGTGACATTAACTAATTTTATGAAGCACGATCCGCACCGTTTTTGGCGCCATTTGTCGCATAATAACGAAGGTTCAAGTGTCATTGTCGCTAATGACGAACTTGTGTCGGGCAACTCGCGCATGGCAGTATGTTTTAATGATTTTTTTCAATCTGTCTTTACTGACCCTTCTGCAGATGGTCTTTCTCCCCTCTCTCTAGAATCCCCGTACACATCACCAATGCCTAATATTCAGGTTTCGCATGAAGGCATTGTAGCTCTTTTGCTTAAAATTAACGATAAGAAATCTGTAGGTCCAGACGGCATACCAAATGCCTTTCTGCGCAGATACGCGGAATGGGTAGCTCACTATCTAGAGATCATTTTTAGTTCTTCGCTGAAACAAGAACGGGTCCCAGATGACTGGCTGGTCGCAAAAGTGGTTCCGGTTCACAAGTCTGGTGAAAGGCAACATATTGGAAACTATCGGCCAATTTCACTCACGTGTGTATGCTGCAAGCTACTTGAACACATAGTTTCAAAGTCAATCTACACCTACCTTGAAGACAAAAAAGCTTTTTTTCCCAACCAGCACGGGTTTAGACAGCACCTTTCGACCGTCACACAGTTGATAGAAACGATCAACGATTTTTCAGCTTCCTTGAACAATAGAAAGCAGGTCGACGCTATATTTTTAGATTAGTCGAAGGCTTTCGATCTGGTTGTACATAATGAATTAATGAAAAAAACTGATGGAAATGAATATAAATTATGATGTTGTTATGTGGATCCGCTCATATCTTACAGATCGGACACAATACGTTGAAATAAATAGTAACGAATCTAACCAATTAAAAATAACCTCAGGCGTTCCACAGGGATCCGTTTTAGGACCACTTCTTTTTCTAGTTTACATAAATGATACTGCTCATAACATAAGTAACGACATAACTATCCGGTTATTTGCAGACGATTGTTTATTATATCGTGAAATCAATAACCAAAGCGATCACGCGTCACTTACTGAAGCCCTTAAAGCTGTAGAAATCTGGGCCGCTAAAAGTAAAATGAAAATTAACGAATCTAAATCAGTCATGCTCAGAGTTACACACAAAACAAAGCGTGTTATTGAGTGTAATTATGAGATGAACTCAACAATTCTTACCGAAGCTGAAACGATAAAATACCTAGGTTTAACAATTTCGAAAGACTTAAGTTGGAAATAACACATAGACAGAATTTGTGGAGCTGCAGAAAAAAAGTTGTGGTTCCTTCGCCGAAAATTAAAGCTAGCAACGACACCCGTCAAACTACTTGCATATTTAACTTACATTAGACCAACGCTAGTGTATGCCAGTGTCATTTGGGATCCGTTTCAATCCGGAATTATAAACCGCATTGAGAAGATACAGAGAAAATCTGCAAGGTTCATTCTTTCCCAGTATTATCGTACTGACTCTGTTTCCGAAATGCTTCGGTTGCTTGATTTGCGTGCACTGGCTCAACGACGGAAGTTAGCTAGACTTAAATTTCTTTTTTTGTTGTCAAAAGGCCACTTCAATATTGAAACCACGCCCTATCTTGCTCCCAGGCAGGCTAGAAACGTCAGATCAAGCAATAATTGCATGTTCTCAATTCCAAAAGCATATCTGGACATGTACGCTTATTCATTTTTTTCCGCGAACGATTAAGGAATGAAACAGTTTGCCGGCGTCTGTTTTGCAGTCGAGTAGCATTGAAATCTTTGAGGAACACGTTAAAAACCTTTTATGAAATTTAATCTTAGTGGTGCCATGCAAACATTGTCACACTATTCTAGAAATACATACAGTAGTCTTTCTTTCATGCTGCTTCCAATATTACTGTCACAATGTCAGAAACATGTATTTCTTAGCCAAACTTTTGTTTTTCTTTTTCATTATTTGTTTCGCATTGTATTTCCAACATTCATTGCTTCATGCCCAATTTACGTTTGTAAAGTGTTTACATTTTTTTACGCTATGTGCAAACCAGCTGTACCCACCCTGTTACGGCCAAGAGGGCCAACAGTATTTGAAAATAAAAATAAAAAAATAAAAATAGTTTGTAGCCTTGTTAGGTAGGATGAAGTTTCTATGTAGAAAGTACTGATAAGGGCGAAATCAAAGTGAACAAAAAGACAACTTTGCCGACAGTGGGAGCCGAACCTACAACCTCAGGGTTGCGTGTGCGTTGCACTAACACTTGTGCTACGGAGACTGCTATAAATAAGTCCACTAACTTGGCTATTGATGTTTACTAGGTCTAGCCCTAGGAGTGTCAGCCAGCGCCTCTCAGCCACGATGGGCGGGTGTGAAACACCCCTTTTTGCCTGATGGCGTCACGTAACGTGTAAACTTGGGGAGACCTCAAAGTCTATCGGGTGACGCTGCAAGGGATTTTCACTTAAAAAGAGTTCTGTGGATGACACCAGGTAGGAGGTATTCGCCGTCAAATTTGCGGTAAAAATTCACTACAGTTAGATTTACTTTCTTAAACGTTGGTTCATGAACTGAAGCACAAAAATTACTGGATCGCCAATGCATTTATCTACAAAGTGCGGGAATTAATATATGGAATTAATATATGTCATCCTGAGAATTATTTCCTTGCGGATCAGCCTCGCGAACTTCCCGGGTAAAATTTGTCAATTGCAATATGGCCCATAAGGGTAAAAACTTACGTATTAAAATGTCGGTAATTAGTCGATTATGCATTTCAATTTTTTTTTTGTGCAAGCAATGCCCGCCTCTTCGTAGGCCAGCTTCTGAAACTATCTGAAAGAGGCAATTTAGAACAAAAAATTGAAAGTGTTCGATGAAGCACCAGGTACATATGAATACATGGCAGGCCTTTAGGAAAACATTGCAAAAGGGGAGAATACGGCTTCATCAATGCAATGTAAGGGAAGACGACACTGTTCGGTCTGAATACTTTGTTTAGCGCAAAACAACAGACACAAGAAAGACGACAGGACAAGGCACTTTCTTGTGTCTGTTGTTTTGTGCTAAACAAAGTATTCATGGATTCGCACCAGCTAGCCCGCCAACGCATTGTGCTGAACTGTTCGATCTGTTGCCACCTCAGCTGTGTAATTTTTGCATAGGTTTTGCTATTCATTAAGTAAGTCACTTATATAATTGGAAGATGGCAGCATCTCTTAGGCGGTACTGTTTTTATGGGAAGGATACGGCTGCTCCGGCGCCGGCATATTTAAAGGGACAGCGCCATCTGAAGGAAGCCAGCGTGGCGGAGGCGGCCATGGCCTCGCAAGGCGTGGAGCTGCCAGACATCAGGGACGATCAGCAGTCTAGTGCGCCATCATCGCTCAGTGGGGAAGACTCAACTATCGTCGACCCTGATGAAGAAGTGGCTGATATGGCAGAAGTGGACAGCGACGGCTTCAAGGTGGTGAGTCATCAGAAGCAAAGAACGATCGGAACAGAAGTGGTTCTTGTGGGGAAGGAGGAAAGGCTAGCACTATCTTCTGCAACCCATGCGGGATCACGGCTCAGCGCCAGCAGGGTGGGGAAGATGGGATTAAAAGAGAGAGGGTAGGTGGGACATAGGTAGAGGGCCGTCCTAGCAGCATCAGAGCAGCCCGGACTGGAGGGCCCAGTGGGTTCGACCGGAGGAGTAGGCTGGAAGTAGACCGTATAGGAGGTGGCCCAGCAGAAGCAATGTAGTGACGGATCAGGAAGCCCGAGGTGGTGGGATGGCCGTTAGGCTATCCGTCTTTGTAGAAATTTCCTATAGTCTCGCCGAGAGTCCCGACGAGTCGAGGTACTCAACGACACCTAGGCAGGCTGGTAGCTGATTACGACAGGGGAACAGAGTATTTCCCTGTCGTGAACATGGGAGCCCCAGGCGGCGGAACTCCTGCAGAAGTCAGCCGCGGTGCTGCAGGTAAGCACGGCAGGCCAGCAGGAGGTGCTCCAGAGTCTCTGGTTCACTGCAGGAGGCACAGGCTAGCGAGGTGGCTTTCCCAAGGGGGTGCCAACTCAGTCGGAGTCAACTCAAGCAGCGAACTCACAGTCGGAGCAGCAACGAGGCATCCCTTTGTGGCAGGCCGTGCTGTGGAAGAGGCCGTGGAGGCTGGCCCAGGGATACCCGTTTGTCCGGGTGGCAGGCGATGATGTGCCGGCGCAGCCTGTGTCTCGAGAAGTCTGCGGCCGTTACAGCAGGGCTGAGGGGGACGCCTGAGTGGTGGGCACTTGCCAAGAGTGTCCGCCTCTTCATTGCCCGGCATCCCCATGTGTGCCGGTAGCCACTGCAGGGTAATGAGCAATCTGCGTCCTAAAGGGCCGTCAGTCTTGAAGAGAGCAGCGTAGCCCCAAGGCTATCCATGTCAGGGTTCTGCAGGCAGAGCAGCGCCGCCTTGGAGTCACAGAAGATGGCTGTTGGGGTCGCTGGTAGCTCCTCTACCAGTAGGTCCACAGCAAGGTGGAGTCCTGCTAGCTCTGCTGCGGTAGAGCGTGCATGTCCTGGGAGACGGCGCAGCTTGCTTTTTGGCAGATCCGGTGCAACGCAGGCTGCTGTGGATGAGCCCGCCTCCGGTATCACGGATCCATCGACGAAGATGTGAAGGTGGTCCCCAAGTCTCTCTTGGAAGAGAGAGGCTGCCATCTGCTGTAGGGCACATGTTGGGGAACGGTTCTTCAGGACACCTGGCAGCTCCCTCGAGATAGGGATTGGTGGACGATGTGGTGGAGAAGTATAGGAGAGGCCTTTGCCCTGCAGTGGGCGTAACCAGGCTGATGATGATGATGATGTGGTGGGCGAGGCTGTACAGCGTTTGCAGACGTGTCCCCTATGACTTCCTTAGACTTCCTATGACTTGCTTCCACACAGCCATCCCATATGTGATTCTGGCCGGGAGTGTAGGCGGGTCTGGAGTGCTTGACCATCTGCGGCATGGTGTAGGCGATCAATGTGTCGTAGCCCCTGTTGCAGGAAGAGTAATGACAGGGGCCAGGCATCTGCCTCAGCCAAAATGGCGGAAACTTGCGAGGTTCGGGGAACGCCAAGACATAGCCGTATTTCTGAACGGTGCTGCAGCTCCAGTTTCCGCAGGCGGGGTGGGGGCAGCGCCACAAGAGGGAGGGCTTACAGTAGCCGTGAAGTGGCTGCAGCTTCAAAGAGCTGCAGGGCCCACCTGGTGGTACAGCCCTGTCCACGAGCAAGGAACTGTGAGATCGCCTCTCGGACTTAAAGCGTCTGGGCGCACAGGGCCTTGGTAGCCGACAGCAAGGTCAGCCGATGGTCAATGCGCAGCCCCAGGTAGGTGACTACCTTGCTCCATGGGATCTGGACGCCCTCCAAGCACAGCCGGGCAGGTGAGCGGTGAGCTGCTGCTCTGGAATGCAGCAGCAAGGCCTCGGTCTTCCTGGCCGAGATGGTAAGGCCGATGCTGTGCAAGTAGGCAGCCGCAGTGTCCAGGGCTCTCTGTAGGGCCCCACGTGTCTTGCGGATGTGTTGCGGTGGTCCCCGCACACATAGGGCGATGTCGTCTGCGTAGATTGAGGACTGTATGGGGAAGTGAGGGTCGATCGGCAGGGCAGCAGGCAACCCTGCCATGGCCAGGTTGAATAGTGACACGTGTACTTATCTTTATCGGGCGACACGTTTTGCCGCCTAGCAAATGTTATCGCACAGCGCGGGACGCGCCGGCATTTATCCGAAGTTTCTGGAAAGTTGTCGATGCTTCTATCCGCTGTGTGTTGTCACCGAACCTTGTGTTATCTGATATCATCGCTTGAGGCGAATGATGTAGAACTTTGTAGAAGGCATGCGGATCCCAACGATTAGTCTGGAACATCCGACGACTGCTGTATAAAAGCAGACGCGCTTGACCCGCTGATAAGATTTTCGACGATCGCCGAGCGTGTTCGCCGCTATCGTGCTATAAGTGTAGCCTGTTTTGTGGGCACAAATTCGCCCAATAAAAGTTAGTTTTGTCGTTCACAGTACTGCTACTGTGTTATTCAACGTCACGACCACGTGACATCTGGTGGAGGTGCTTGTGCGTTCATGTACCGAACGCCCCCGCAAAGCCGCGATCCAAGCCCTAAGCCCGAGGACAAAACCAACGTCGCCAGCGAGCTAGCCGCCGACTGCAAGGACTGCCCCCAGAGCACGGACTCCTACCTGAGACGAGCAGGAAGATTGCCACCAAGTCCTCCCCAATGGCAGCCCCAGCATCCCCCGTCGTGCTGCAGCAGCCCAGGGAGCCCCCCACGTTCCGCGGTTCAACATTCGAGGACCCGGAAACCTGGCTCGAGACGTACGAGAGGGTCGCTGCATTTAACAGCTGGAACAGCGACGACAAACTGCGACATGTCTTCTTCGCATTGGAAGACGCTGCCAGGACGTGGTTCGAGAACAGAGAAGCCACGTTAACGACCTGGGACCTTTTCCGAAGCGGCTTCCTGCAGACATTCACAAGCGTCGTACGCCGAGAACGAGCCCAAGCACTACTGGAAACCCGAGTGCAGCTGCCCAACGAGACCACGGTGATTTTTACAGAAGAAATGAGCCGCCTATTCCGCCACGCCGACCCGGAAATGGCTCGGCGCCTGCAACGTTCCAGCGCGTGATGGACACGGTTTTAGCAGGATTTAAGTGGCAGACCTGTCTCGTTTACTTGGATGACGTCGTTGTAATCGCCGAAAGTTTTGACGATCACCTTAAGTGGCTCGCCACAGTACTAGAGGCCATCAAGTCATCAGGACTCACTCTGAAGCCAGAAAAGTGCCGCTTCGCTTACGATGAGCTTCTATTCCTAGGCCACGTCATCAGCAAATCCGGAGAACGCCCCGACCCGCAGAAAACAGCTGCCATCGCAAAGTTCCCGCAGCCCACCGACAAGAAGGCAGTGCGTAGATTTCTTAGCATGTGTGCCTACTACAGGCGATTTGTCAAGAACTTTTCACGCATCGCTGAGCCGCTGACACAGCTAACTAAATGTGACATCGAGTTCAAGTGGGAAACGCCACAGGCCGACGCATTTCAAGAACTCAAACGACGCATGCAGTCGCCGCCCGTACTTGCGCACTTCGACGAGCACGCCGATACCGAAATACACACTGACGCCAGTAGCCTAGGCCTCGGTGCCGTCCTAGTCGAGAGAAAAGATGGACATGAACACGTGATAGCTTACGCTAGCCGATCATTGTCAAAAGCAGAAGGCAATTATTCTACAACCGAAAAGGAATGCCTCGCCATCTTTTGGGCCACAGCGAAATTTCGCCCTTACCTATATGGCAGGCCATTCAAGGTGGTCAACGATCATCACGCGTTGTGTTGGCTAGCTAACCTAAAAGACCCTTCAGGACGGCTGGCACGGTGGAGCCTCTGGCTACAAGAATACGACATCACTGTAACCTACAAGTCCGGACGAAAACACTCAGATGCCGATTGCCTATCCCGCGCCCCCATTGACCCGCCACCGCAAGATGACGAGGATGACGACGCCTTCCTTGGAATAATAAGCGCCGAAGACTTCGCCGAACAGCACCGAGGAGACTCGGAGCTAAAAGCTCTAGTCGAGTATGTGGAAGGGCACACCGACGTTGTCTCAAGGGCATTTAAGCGTGGATTATCTTCGTTCACGCTTCAAAACAGCCTACTCGTGAAGAAGAACTTCTCACCAGTCCGCGCCAACTACCTTCTTGTTGTTCCGTCGGCGCTACGTCCAGAAGTACTGCACGCCCTACATGACGATCCGACCACTGGGCACTTCGGTTTCTCCCGGACGTTATCGAGGATACAAGAACGGTAATACTGGCCGCGCCTAACCGCCGATGTCGCCCGTTACGTCAAGACATGCCGCGACTGTCAGCGACGCAAGACACCACCGACAAGACCAGCGGGATTACTGCAGCCGATCCAGCCTCCTTACCGACCTTTTCAGCAGATGGGGATGGACTTGTTGGGACCGTTTCCGACATCAGCTTCCGGAAATAAGTGGATTGTCGTGGCGACGGACTATCTCACCCACGTCGCTGAAACTAAAGCTCTACTGAAAGGCAGCGCAGCCGAAGTGGCTAAATTTTTCTTCGAGAACATCCTGTTGCGACATGGTGCTCCAGAAGTCCTCATCACTGACAGAGGAACGGCTTTTACAGCAGAGCTCACCCAAGCCATTCTGCAATACAGCCAGACAAGCCACAGGAGGACAACTTCCTACCACCCGCAGACGAATGGTCTCACAGAGCGCCTCAACAAGACCCTCGCCGCCATGCTAGCGATGTACGTCGATGTCGAGCACAAGACGTTGGACGCGGTCCTGCCGTACGTGACCTTTTCATACAGCACGGCGGTGCAAGAAACAACACAGATAACGCCATTTAAGCTGGTTTACGGCAGGAACCCGATGACGACGCTCGACGCCATGCTGCCGCACGTAACTGACGAAGAAAATGTTGATGTCGCTAGCTATCTCCAGCGTGCCGAAGAAGCCCAACAGCTCGCCCGCCTGCGGATCAAGAGCCAGCAGAAGACCGACAGCCGACACTACAACCTCCGACGACGCTTCGTCGAGCACCAGCCTGGCGACCGTGTTTGGGCATGGACCCCGATACGCCGACGAGGACTCAGTGAGAAACTACTCCGACGCTATTTCGGACCCTACAAGGTCATCCGACGTATTGGCGCTCTGGACTATGAGGTCGTGCCAGACGGCATTTCGCATTCACAGCGGCGCCGCGCACGATCTGAAGTGGTCCACGTGGTGCGCCTCAAACCGTTTTACGGACGCTGACGAACTTCGTCATTTTTGTTCTTCTCTACGAGTGCTTTTGTTTATTACTTTTGTTCGTTTGCAGCATCGGGTCGATGCTTTTAAGAGGGGGGTAATGGCACGTGTACTTATCTTTATCGGGCGACACGTTTTGCCGCCTAGCAAATGTTATCGCACAGCGCGGGACGCGCAGGCATTTATCCGAAGTTTCTGGAAAGTTGTCGATGCTTCTATCCGCTGTGTGTTGTACCGAACCTTGTGTTATCTGATATGATCGCTTGAGGCGAATGATGTAGAACTTTGTAGAAGGCATGCGGATCCCAACGATTAGTCTGGAACATTCGACGACTGCTGTATAAAAGGAGACGCGCTTGACCTGCTGATAAGATTTTCGACGATCGCCGAGCGTGTTCGCCGCTATCCTTGTGCTATAAGTGTAGCCTGTTTTGTGGGCACAGGTTCGCCCAATAAAAGTTAGTTTTGTCGTTCACAGTACTGCTACTGTGTTATTCTACGTCACGACCACGTGACAATAGGAAGGGGCTCACCACTGTCCCCTGGGGCACGCCTGCAGCGACTGGTCGGGAGGTGCTCTTCGATCAACCCACACGCACCCTGAAGGTGCGATTGTGCAGGAACGACGAGAGGAACTCCCGCAGGTTACCACAGATGTTGAGGAGGTCCAGGCGTGATGAGCGACTGTGTGAGGGAGGCTGTCGAAGGCACCCTGTACGTCGACCAGCAAGAGCATCACGAGGTCTCCGCCGGCCTTGGCGTCCTCCAGGGTGGACACCATGACAGCGATGGAGTCCGCAGTGCACCGCCGCCGCCGGGAGCCCGTCTGTTGGTCTGCCAGGAAGCCGCGAGCACGGGCCACCCAGTCCAGTCTTGCCAGGGCCATGGCCTCCATCACCTTGCAGGCAGCGGAGGTGAGGGAGACTGGTCGATTGGATGACAGTCCCCTAGACGGTTTTCTGGCCTTGAGGATGAGTGCCACAATGGCTATGCGCCATGTCTCTGGTACCTTCCCTGACTGCCAGATTTTATTGAAGCACTCGAGCAGGCGCTGTTGCTCACTGGCGGCCAGATTGCGGAGCATCTGTGGCGTTACACCATCTGCTCCCGGTGCGCTGCGGTGTTCCCCTCGCCTCAGAGCAGCCTGGAGTTCGCGCAGGGCAAGTAGCTCTTGGCAGAAGGCGGTGACCTGACTGGACGTCCAAGAAGGGTGGAGTTTGTGTAGACAGGTGGGCAGCTGGGCAGGGGTGTGTCCGACCGGCAGAATGGCTGGACTCTGTGGCACAGGAGGGGTGAACCGGTCCGCCAGAAGTTCCGCGAGGCCCTCTTTGCTGATTCCTAGCAAGATGGCCACAGCGAGGACGGGTTGCCCGATCGTCCTTTTGCCAGTGAGTGACTTGAGCAGTCACCAGGCTAGGGGGCCCTTTTACGGTCCTTGATGCTGGAGCACAGGATCACCCAGCTCCGGTTCCTCCTGCACCGCGCCTGTCTTCTACAGCAGGCGTCCACTCGTCTGTATTCAGTCCAGTGCTCTGCCTTCCCTGTCCAAACTGCTCTGCGCTCCGTGCTTGGAGGCACGGAGATTGAGTAGGCGGTGATCCGGGGCAGGGGTGTCCGGTGGGGCAGCGCACTGAACGGTAGCCGCCTGGGCGCACTCCGCGATGGCGTCTAAAAAGTCACAGCGATCGGCCGCCTCACTACAGTGCTTCCTAAAGAGAGACCAGTCTATGGCGTGGAAAGTTCTGGTCTTTGGCTTCCTTCGTGTACAGAGGTGATCACAATGGGGAAGTGGTCCGAACCCCAAGTGTCAGGAGTTGTGTCCCAGGAGTAGGAGCACTGTTCTGTGATGAGAGAGAGACCGATGGCTGAGTTCACCTCTCGGTCGATATAGATGGACCCTCCGCTGTTCAGGATCACCAGTTCGGCTCTGCTGATGGCGTTACGGAGGCTGGATTTGAGGTGTTGATTTGAGAGAGCGGAACGCTATCAGGCTCTTCGAAGCCATTAAAATACTGCTGGGATCGGTTCCGATTCGCAGTCGCTTCACAACGCAAGGTGCTCTTCATCCTGAGATCGCAACGGAAGAGCAAGTTGACATTCTTCTCCGGTGCCCTCAGATTGGTGACATAAATGTTAAAGCCCGGTTGCCCCATTCCTACATGACTAACACATCTATTATTAGGGGAGTACTAATGTGCTTTTCGGAAAGCGACCTTCTTGACTACTTGAAAACACAAGGTGTTCAGCACTTGAGACGTCTGTTGCGCCGGCTGGAAACTAAAGAAAAAGAATGGGCACCGAAACCTACTAACTCTGTTGTGCTAACGTTTGTTCCAAACACCGAGCGCCCCGATAAAATTGACCTTGGTTTACCAAGCCTGCAGTCAAACAATTCGTTGAAATTCCTCCCCGATGCTTTTTGCGCCAACGCTTTGGACATGCAGCCAAAGTTTGCATCAAAGATCAACGTTGCAAACAATGTGGTGGCGCCCACGATTACAAAGCCTGCAAGGCAGATTTTGCTTGCGCTAATTGTGGGGGTGGCCGCTCAGCGAGTTTCAGTGGCTGCCCCTTCCGTTTAAGCGCCTTCCACCGTCGAATGTCCTTCATTAGCGGTCCCACACCACAACCTACTGAGAAGCCGATACGTGGAAGTGACGAGTTCCCTGCGTTAGACTCGGAAGTTCGTGGCGTGGTAACAAGCAACGTCTGTGAGCGACCCGACCCTAGAAAGACGGCAAAGTCTTCTGTGGGTGATTCGGATGTTCGATCTGCTTCAGCAAAAAGTGTCGAAGTTTCTCAACGACCAGGTCACAGCCAGACTCGACGACATGGAGGACATTCGCTTGTCTCAAAAACAGATGAAGAAACCAGCTGCAGTGGCCAAGAGTGGGTCCCAGTCCGCATCTTTTGTTGAAGTTGTGAGGCAGTGCGTAAAGCAAAATAAGGAGCTCAAAAATCTGGATCTGTCCGACCTTCTGCGAGTTTTGTTTGAAGTCCTGCTTTCCTATGTTCAAGCGATGCAGAATGGTACCCTGAAGAGCTTTATACAGCTCGTTCTTTCCTTTGAGTCCATGATTACCGCCTTTGCAGCGAACTTTACCTTAAAATATAGTTTCCTTCAACCTCGTGCAACTAAAAATCACCCAAAGGTGCCGTTTATAATGCAATGGAAGTGCGCTGGGATTATAAGTCGATTAGCAGTACTGAAATTATTTTGCTAAGAAACTTGTGTTCAAGTATTGGCCCTCTCAGAGGCTGGCCTACCAAGTGGAAGATCTTTGACTGGATATGTCGCCCACAAGAATTGCAGTACAAAGTCATTTTCCACAGGAAGTGCCGCCCTTTACATGCGAAGAGAGATCCCTCATGCGGCTTTGAACGTCACCGATCTTTGCACCAATAGTATTGAGGTAGAGGCTGTGAGGATACAGCTCGGCTTCCGAAATCTTTCTGTTACATCTGTATACGTGCCTCCGCGGAAGAAGGTAGCAATTGATTTGTTTCTTCAGCAGCTTTGTGCCCGTTGCTCAGCCCCCAGAATTGTCTGCGGGGACTTCCACGCCCATCCCTCTGTCTGGGGTGACAGGAACAGAGATTCCTGCGGACGAAAACTTGTAGAAGTTTGTGCCAAACCACATGTTCAGCATGCACATGCAGCTTATCGTACCACGCGCACGTTCTTTTCTGCCAAACGACAAGCTAAGCATGCACATGCAGCCTTTGGCACAGCCCGCACGTGGATTTCTGCCAAAACACGGCTAAGCACGCCCATGCTGCTCTTTTAAGCACACGCTCATGGATTTGTGCCAAACCACTTGTTATGCATGCACATGCTGCTTTTGGCTGCGCACGTGGTTTTCTGCCAAACCACTTGTAAAGTATGCACATGCACCTTTTGGTAGCACGCGCACGTTGTTGTCTTCCAAACCACCTGCTAAGCACGCACCTGCAGATTTGGCAGAGCACGCACATGGATTTTTGCCAAAGTGCTAAGCACGCCCATGCTGCTCTTTTCAGCACACACGCATGAATTTGTGCCAAAGCAGTTGTTAAGATGCACATGCAGCTTTTGGTAGCACGCGCACGTTGTTTTCTGCCAAACCACCCGCAAAGCATGCACATGCAGCTTTTGGCAGGACGCGCACATGGATTTCTGCCAAACCACGCGCTAAGCACGCCCATGCTGCTGTTTTCACCACACGCGCATGGATTTGTGCCAAACAAGTTGTTAAACCTGCACATGCAACTTCTGGTAGCACGCGCACGTTGTTTTCTGCCAAACCACCCGCAAAGCATGCACATGCAGATTTGGCAGAGCGCGCACGTGGATTTCTGTCAAAGTGCTAAGCACGCCTATGCTGCTCTTTTTAGCACACGCGCATGGATTTGTGCCAAACCACTTGTTAAGAATCCGCATGTACCTTTTGGTAGAAGGCGCACGTTGTTTTCTGCCAAACCACAAGCTAAGCATGCACATACAGCTTTTGGTAGAGCCTCAACGTGGATTTCTGCCAAACCACGTGCTAAGCACGCCCATGCCGCTCTTCTCAGCGCACGCGCATAGATTTGTGCCAAACCACTTGCTGTGCATGCACATGCTGCTTTTGGCTGCACACGTGGTTTTCTGCCAAACCACTTGTAAAGTATGCACATGCACCTTTTGGTAGCACGCGCACGTTGTTTCTTCCAAACCACGTGCTAAGCACGCCCAAGCTGCTCCCTGCAGCACACTCTCATGGATTTGTGCCAAACCACTTGTTATGCATGCACATGCAGCTTTTGGCAGAGTGGCCATGTTGTTTTCTGCCAAACCACAAGCTAAGCCTGCACATGCAGCTTCTGGCAGAGCGCTCACGTGGATTTCTGCCAAACCACGTGCTACGCACTCCCACGCTGCTCTTTTCAGCACACGCGCATGGATTTGTGCCAAACCATTTGTTAAGCATGCACATGCAGCTTTTGGTAGCACGCCCGCGTTGTTTTCTGCCAAACCACAAGCTAAGCATGCACATGCAGCTTTTAGCAGAGCGCGCACGTGAATTTCTGCCAAACGACGTGCTAAGCACGCCCATGCTGCTTTTTTCACCACACGCGCACGAACTTGTGCCAAACCATTTGCTAAACCTGCACATGAGCTTTTGGTAGCAGCCGCACGTTGTTTTCTGCCAAACCACCTGCTAAGAATGCACATGCAGGTTTTGGCAGAGCGCGCACTTGGATTTCTTCCAAACCACGTGCTAAGCACGCCCATGCTGCGGTTTTCAGCACAAGCGAGTGGATTTGTGCCAAACCACTTGTTAAGCATGCACTTGGAGTTTTTGGTAGCAAGCGCACGTTGTTTTCTGCCAAACTACCTGCTAAGTATGCACTTGCAGATTTGGCAGAGCGCGCCCGTGGATTTCTGCCAAAGTACGAAGCACACCCATGCTGCACTTTTTAGCACACGCGAATGGATTTGTGCCAAACCACTTGTTAAGCATGCACTTGCAGCTTCTGGCAGAGCAGGCACGTGGATTTCTGCCAAATCACGTGGTAAGCACGCCCATGCTGCTCTTTTCGGCAAACGCGCATGGATTGGTGCCAAACCACTTGTTAAGCATGCACATGCAGCTTTTGTTGCACGCGCACGTTGTTCTCTGCCAAACCACAAGCTACGCATCCACTTGCAGCTTCTAGCAGAGTGCGCACGTGGATTTCTGTCAAACCACGTGCCAAGCACGCCTATGCTGCTCTTTTCACCACACGCGCATGGATTTGTGCCAAACCACTTCTTAATCCTGCACATGAAGCTTTTCGGAGCACGCGCACGTTGTTTTCTGGCAAAGCACAAGCTAAGCATGCACATGCAGCTTTTGCCAAAGCGCCCACGTGGATTTCTGCCAAACCACGCGCTAAGCGCGCTCATGCTGCTCTCTGCAGCACACTCTCATGGATTTGTGCAAAACCACTTGTTAAGCATGCACATGCAGCTTTTGGTTGCGCGCACACGTTATGTTGTGCCAAACTTCGTGCTAAGCATGCACATGCTGCTTTTAGCAGAGCGCGCACGTGGATTTCTGCCAAACCAAGTGTTAAGCACGCCCATGCACCTCTTTTTAGCCCACGCGCATGGATTTGTGCCAAACCACTTGTTAAGCATGCACATGCAGCTCTTGGTAGCACGCGCACGTTGTTTTCTGCGAAACCACAAGCTAAGCATGCACATGCAGCTTTTGGCAGAGCGCGCACGAGGATTTCGGCCAAACGACGTTCTAAGCACGCCTATGCTGCTCTTTTCAGCACACGCGGAAGGATTTGTGCCAAACCACTTTTTAAGCATGCACATGCAGCTGGTAGCACGCGCACGATGTTTTCTGCGAAACCACAAGCTAAGCATGCACATGCAGCTTTTGGCAGAGCGCACGTGGATTTCTACCAAACCACGTGCTAATCACACCCACGCTGCTCTTTGCAGCACACCGTCGCATGGATTTGTGCCAAACCACTTGTTAAGAGTGCACATGCAGCTTTTGGTAGCGCGCGCAAGTTGTGTTCTGCCAAATTTCGGGCTATACATGCGCATGCTGCTTTTGTCTACGCACGTGGTTTTCTGCCAAACCACTTGTAAAGTATGCACATGCAGCTTTTTGTAGCACCCGCACGTTGTTTTCTGCCAAACCACCTGCTAAGCTTGCACATGCAGCTTTTGGCAGAGCGCGCACGTGGATTTCATTCAAACCACGTGCTAAGCACGCCCATTATGCTGTTTTCAGCACACGCGAATGGATTTGTGCCAAAGCACTTGCTGTGCATGCACATGCAGCTTTTGGCAAAGCGCACACGTTGTTTTCTGCTAAACCACAAGCTAAGCACGCACATGCAGCTTTTGGCAGAGCGCACGTGGATTTCTGCCAAACCACGTGCTAAGCACGCCCATGCTGCTCTTTTCACCACGCGTGCATGGATTTGTGCCAAACCAGTTGTTAAATCTGCGCATGGAGCTTTTGGTAGCACGCGCACGTTGTTTTCTGCCAAACCACATGCTAAGCATGCACACGTGGTTTTCTGCGAAGCCACCTGCTAAGCATGCATATGCAGCTTTCGGCAGAGCGCGCACGTAGATTTCTGCCTTGCCACGTGTAAGCACGCCCATGCTGTTTTTTTTCCGCACACGCGCATGGATTTGTGCCAAACCACTTGTTAAGCATGCATATGCAGCTTTTGGTAGCACGCGCGCGAGGCGTTCTGCCATAGAACGTCGTTTGGCGGAAAACTACGTGCGCGAGCTTTCAAGAGCAGCATGCGCATGCTTAGCACATGGTTTTAGGAGAAAAGCCAAGTGTGCGCGGTTCCAAGAGCAGCATGTGCATGCGTAGCACATGGTTTGGCAGAAAACAACGTGCGCACGCTACCAAAACCTGCATGTGCATGCTTACCAAGTGGTTTAGCAGAAAACCACGTGCGCAGCCAAAAGCAGCATTCGCGTTCTTGGAAATCGGTTTTGGCAGAAAGGCCACGCGCCCTCAATCAAGAGCTGCAAGTGCATGCTTAACGCATGGTTTTGCACAACACGACGTGCGCGCGCTAAGAAAAGCTGCCTGTGCATGCTTACAGTTGTTTGGTAGAAAACTACGCGCGCGCGCTCAAAAGAGCAGCAAGGATGATGATGTTTGGTGTTTAATGGCGCAAGGGCCAGGTGTGGCCAAAGAGCTCCATGCTAATCTTAATGAGTTCGCAGTGGACAGATGGGTTCTGTGGTCCTAATGTGCGGTTGCTCTAAAGGGGCCTAAAGGTGCTGATGTAAATTCAATAAAATGTAGGAGTAATAAAATTATGGGAATGACTATTGACGTTTACTATGAACATTAGAAGGCATTGAGAAAGAATGATGCATAATATAATATACGTGAGAGGCTAAAATCTCTGGAGCACTTCTGCCTCACCAGAGCCCTTGAAAGCCAAGGACCTAGAGGCATGTGCTATACAAAGAACACTATCGTAGATCTATCCGCTCGAAAGAGGATGCACTACGGAATAATTGGGCTTGTCACGTGTAGGCCAACATCTTTCAAGTAAGCGAGGACTTCTTTGGTCTTAAAAAGCGGTTCTATAGTAAGAAACATGGCCGGATGCAGAGAGACGTGACGGCTGTATGCGAAACGAAAATGCTTCCTCCTGTCTCTTTCGACTTCCCGGCACTCCAGGAAGACGTGGAGGACAGAATGCCTGTCGCCGCATCTACCACAGGTTGGAGGCTCGTTACCAGTCAGGAGAAAGTTATGCGTGCCGAACGTGTGTCCTGTACTTAGTCTAGTGAACAGGACGTCTGTTCTCCGTGTTTTCGTTGTTGGGTGCCAGAAACCTAACTTAGGCTTAATTACGTGAAGATTATTACTCGTTTCTGCGTTCCGCAAGCGTTGCCATTGGCTTCGCCGTTTGTTTCAGAGGAAAGGTTTCATGTCTGTGGCAGGGACTGCAGCAGAACGAGCACCCTGCGATGCCATTGATTTGGCCATGTCGTCAGCAAGCACATTTCACTCGATTCCTCTATGGCCAGGAACCCAGCATATATACTACATGTCTGTGTGATAAGTAGATGTTACATAAGTGTGTGTAGAGTTCATGGAAGACAGGATTTGTATGCTTTTGTAAAAAAATGAGCGCTTTTACAAGACCTAATGGGTCTGTGAATATTATTGCTCTGTCCAGTTTCAGTGTCCTTATATGTTTTACTGCAGACAGTTCTGCATAGGCTTCTGCAGTGAAGATACTTGTTAAGGTGCTCAACACGTCAGATTCAGAAATAGAGTGACCAACAGCAGCGTAGGATACGCCAGCATGTGATTTGGACGCGTCTGTGTAAAATTCTTAGCGGGAGTACTTCGATTGAAGCTCTCGAAAATGCATAGCGATTTCCAGCTCAGGAGCATGCTTCGAGACCTCTACAAAGGATGTATCGCATTCTATCACCTGCCACTCCCAGGGTGGTAATAGATTAACAGGAACCATTAGGCGATCTTCGAGTATCGGGACATCTATTTCTTCGCTAAGTTCTCTTACACGCAGTGACAAAGGAAGTCTCATGGAGGGTCTGTTACAGAAAAGTGTTTCACACGTCAAGTCGTTTACTGTCGTGAAACACGGATGTTCCTTATTAGAGCGCACTTTAAGAAAGTAGGTGAAGCTGATGTATGCTCTCTCAAAATGGAGTGACCACTCATCTGACTCGACATAGAGACTTTCGACAGGGCTTGTTCTAAAGCGCCAGTGGCCAGGCGGATACCCAGATAGTGGACGGCGTCTAACTTTTTAGCGCGCTCGGGGCGGCAGAGTGGTAAACCACGGCACCATAGTCCAGTCGTGATCAAACTAGGCTCCTGTAAAGATTCAATAAACACTTTCTGTCCCTACCCCATGTAGTGTGGGGTAGGATTTTAAGTAAGTTCATTGTTTTAAGACATTTTGCTTGAAGATATTTTATGTGTGGGATGAATGTAAGCCTGGAGTCAAGTATAACACATAGGAATTTGTGTTCTTTGTTTACGGGTATTCGTTGTCCATGTATTTCAACAGGGGGATCTGCAGCAAGCCATTTTTTCCTGGTGAAAAGGATCCAAGAACTTTTGTTGGGGTTCACTTTGAAGCCGTTTTCGTCTGCCCACTTTGAGACTTTGTTTAAGCATTGTTGTACCTGCCTCTCACAGACTGTTAGGTTACAGGATTTGAAACCTACTTGTATGCCGTCTACTTAGACGGAATAAAAAATAGATGGGGGTGTGGGATGTCATGTCTGCCGTAGGACGAATCCCAACATAAAAATGTAACGATTCTTTATTCGACTAACGGTTGCAGCGGACGAGCATACCAACGCTACGTTCGTCCCAGTAGTGGAAGGTAGAAAGCGGTTTTTCTCAGCCAGGCAGCCTGTTTCTATAGCCACCGTCGATCACGCATACCACGGGTGACGTGGCGAAGGCGCTATGTTTTATCGACCATGCAGTCCAGCGTGCAGCGTGCAGCTGTGTTATGCTGGGCCAGATGATAAGAAGACGGAGGGTGCACAGAAATATGCGCGGAGTTTGTCGCCACAGCACCCCCCCCCCCCCTCCCGCGGAGTGCAGAGCCGTCAGGGCTTGTAAAAATCTGGGCAGTGTACCCGACGTCCGCTGCGTGTAGTGACAGGAGCAGGCTGCGATGTCGGTGGTCGTGGATGGACGTCTGTGGATGCACTGGTATTCCCTGGTTCGGCGGAATCGGTGTAGGCCGGCTTCAGCCAGTCGATAGAGACGCGGACGGCGTTCGCTTTAATGCGCAGGGTGAAGGTTTTGTCGTCGCGACGGAGAACTGGGTAGGGTCCGCTGTAAGGTGGCTGTAAAGGCTGGCGGACGGAGTCATCGCGGAGAAAAGTGTGCGAGCACGTTGCCAGATCCTTGAAGACGAAGGGGGTGGTCTTACAGCGGCGAGCTGCAGGTGACGGGCGGAGGGCATCGATGGTGCGTCGGAGCCGGGCGATGAAATCAGTGGGATCTGACGCCGCGGTGGTGGATGGCGGTGCAGCAAGAAATTCGCCTGGGAGACGGAGGGATTTCGAAGGGATTTCGCCTGGGAGACGGCGACATAGCGGTCGGCCACGAGGCGTGCAGAGCCGCGTATGCCTGGATGGCTGAGGTTAGGTAGCTGGTTAAAGAGGGCACGGCGATGGGAAAGGGGCACCTAAGGCCTGCTTCGTGCTGTTGATATGTCGCAGTAGATAGTCGTTGTCGATCCAGGTATGGGGACTTGTTGCAGCTGTAGCGAGGACCCGCCCTTAAGAAGCTCCTGCAGTTCGGCGTCCGTAGTCTGAGCCTTGGCGAGGACATCAGCTGTTATCTGCGAAGGGCTAATAGCTGCCACACGTGAAAGCGCGTCGGCGACCACGTTGTCCTTCCCGCTGACATGTTGGATGTCGGTGGTAAACTGGGCAATGAACGAGAGCTGGTTCTGCTGGACCGGCGGGAGTTTGTCGCGGCGTTGAGAAAAGGCGTAGGTCAGAGGTTTATGGTCGGTGTAGATAGTGCAGTGCTGTGCTTCGAGAATGTGGCGAAAGTGCTGAACTGCTTCGTATATCGCCAGAAGTTCTCTGTAGTAAGCTGGCGAACTCGACGGGGCAGGGGTCGTGGTTTCGTCGGTGGGACTGGCCGCAGAAAGGGTCGTTTTGCGAGCCGAGAGTTTCTTGGAGAAGAACGCCAAGGGATGCCAGGTGTCGTCTACGCGCTGCATCAGGGCGGCGCCTACTGCGATGCTAGAGGCGTCCGTGAAGAGCCCCAAGGCAGCGTCTGGCACAGGATGGGAAAGAAGGGTGGCAGTAGAAAGAGCAGCTTTGCATTTTTCGAAAAGTTGCGTTAAAGCCGGTGTCCACGTGACGGGTTGGTTAGACATGATGGAGGGGAATCTGGTACTCGGCTGCGTGTGGCAAGAAACGCCTGTAAAAGTTCAGCATGCCGAGGTAGCGGCGAAAGTCTTTAGCGATGGTTGGTTGAGTGTAATTTTGCATGTCTTAGATGCGTTCAGGTAAGGGTCGAGTTCCCTTTGGTGAAACTTCATGGCCGAGAAATTTGACGACTGAAGCGCCGAGCGTGCTCTTTGGGACATTGACGAGTAGGCCGTGGTCATCGAGGCGTTGGAAAAGCAGACGAAGGTGCCTGTGGTGTTCGTCAGTGTTGCGGGAAAAGACCAATATGTCGTCAAGATAGACGAAGCAGAAGTCGAGGCCGCGGACGACTTCGTCGAAGAAGCGTTGAAAGGTTTGTCCGGCGTTCCTCAGGCCAAAGCTCACGAAGGGAACCTCGAACAAGCAAAAGGGAGTAATGATTACAGTTTTCGGGACGTCGTCTGGATTGACGGGTATCTGTGTGTAGGCCTTGACCAAGTCTAGCACGGAGAAAATGTGGCAGCCAGAAATGCAATGGGCGAAGTCTATCTATTTTTTATTCCGTCTAAGTAGACGGCATACAAGTAGGTTTCAAATCCTGTAACCTAACAGTCTGTGAGAGGCAGGTACAACAATGCTTAAACAAAGTCTCAAAGTGGGCAGACGAAAACGGCTTCAAAGTGAACCCCAACAAAAGTTCTTGGATCCTTTTCACCAGGAAAAAATGGCTTGCTGCAGATCCCCCTGTTGAAATACATGGACAACGAATACCCGTAAACAAAGAACACAAATTCCTATGTGTTATACTTGACTCCAGGCTTACATTCATCCCACACATAAAATATCTTCAAGCAAAATGTCTTAAAACAATGAACTTACTTAAAATCCTACCCCACACTACATGGGGTAGGGACAGAAAGTGTTTATTGAATCTTTACAGGAGCCTAGTTTGATCACGACTGGACTATGGTGCCGTGGTTTACCACTCTGCCGCCCCGAGCGCGCTAAAAAGTAAGACGCCGTCCACTATCTGGGTATCCGCCTGGCCACTGGCGCTTTAGAACAAGCCCTGTCGAAAGTCTCTATGTCGAGTCAGATGAGTGGTCACTCCATTTTGAGAGAACATACATCAGCTTCACCTACTTTCTTAAAGTGCGCTCTAATAAGGAACATCCGTGTTTCACGACAGTAAACGACTTGACATGTGAAACACTTTTCTGTAACAGACCCTCCTTGAGACTTCCTTTGTCACTGCGTGTAAGAGAACTTAGCGAAGAAATAGATGTCCCGATACTCGAAGATCGCCTAATGGTTCCTGTAAATCTATTACCGCCCTGGGAGTGGCAGGTGATAGAATGCGATACATCCTTTGTAGAGGTCTCGAAGCATGCTTCTGAGCTGGAAATCGCTATGCATTTTCGAGAGCTTCAATCGAAGTACTCCCGCTAAGAATTTTACACAGACGCGTCCAAATCACATGCTGGCGTATCCTACGCTGCTGTTGGTCACTCTATTTCTGAATCTGACGTGTTGAGCACCTTAACAAGTATCTTCACTGCAGAAGCCTATGCAGAACTGTCTGCAGTAAAACATATAAGGACACTGAAACTTGACAGAGCAATAATATTCACAGACCCATTAGGTCTTGTAAAAGCGCTCATTTTTTTACAAAAGCATACAAATCCTGTCTTCCATGAACTCTACACACACTTATGTAACATCTACTTATCACACAGACATGTAGTATATATGCTGGGTTCCTGGCCATAGAGGAATGGAGGGAAATGTGCTTGCTGACGAGATGGCCAAATCAATGGCATCGCAGGGTGCTGGTTCTGCTGCAGTCCCTGCCACAGACATGAAGCCTTTCCTCTGAAACAAACGGCGAAGCCAATGGCAACGCTTGCGGGACGCAGAAACGAGTAATAAGCTCCACGTAATTAAGCCTAAGTTAGGTTTCTGGCACCCAACAACGAAAACACAGACGTCCTGTTCACTATAATAAGTATAGGACACACGTTCGGCACGCATAACTTTCTCCTGACTGGTAACGAGCCTCCAACCTGTGGTAGATGCGGCGACAGGCATTCTGTCCTCCACGTCTTCCTGGAGTGCCGGGAAGTCGAAAGAGACAGGAGGAAGCATTTTCGTTTCGCATACAGCCGTCACGTCTCTCTGCATCCGGCCATGTTTCTTGGTATAGAACCGCTTTTTAAGACCAAAGAAGTCCTCGCTTACTTGAAAGATGTTGGCCTACACGTGACAAGCCCAATTATTCCGTAGTGCATCCTCTTTCGAGGGGATAGATCTACGATATTCTTCTTTGTATAGCACATGCCTCTAGGTCCTTGGCTTTCAAGGGCTCTGATGAAGCAGAAGTGCTTCAGAGATTTTAGCCTCTCACGTATATTATATATTGCATCATTCTTTCTCAATGCCTTCTAATGTTCATAGTACACGTCAATAGTCATTCCCATAATTTTATTACTCCTACATTTTATTGAATTTGCATCAGCACCTTTAGGCCCCTTTAGAGCAACCGCACATTAGGACCACAGAACCCATCTGTCCACTGCGAACTCATTAAGATTAGCATGGAGCTCTTTGGCCACACCTGGCCCTTGCGCCATTAAACACCAAACATCATCATCCTTGCTCTTCTTTTGAGCGCGCGCGCGTAGTTTTCTACCAAACAACTGTAAGCATGCACAGGCAGCTTTTTTTAGCGCGCGCACGTCGTGTTGTGCAAAACCATGCGTTAAGCATGCACTTGCAGCTCTTGATTGAGGGCGCGTGGCCTTTCAAGAACACGAATGCTGCTTTTGGCTGCGCACGTGGTTTTCTGCTAAACCACTTGGTAAGCATGCACATGCAGCTTTTGGTAGCGTGCGCACGTTGTTTTCTGCCAAACCATGTGCTACGCATGCACATGCAGCTCTTGGAACCGCGCACACTTGGCTTTCCTCCTAAAACCATGTGCTAAGCATGCGTATGCTGCTCTTGAAAGCTCGCGCATGTAGTTTTCCGCCAAACGACGTTCTATGGCAGAAAGCCTCGCGCGCGTGCTACCAAAAGCTGCATGTGCATGCTTAACAAGTGGTTTGGCACAAATCCATGCGCGTGTGCGGAAAAAAAAACAGCATGGGCGTGCTTACACGTGGCAAGGCAGAAATCTACGTGCGCGCTCTGCCGAAAGCTGCATATGCATGCTTAGCAGGTGCCTTCGCAGAAAACCACGTGTGCATGCTTAGCATGTGGTTTGGCAGAAAACAACGTGCGCGTGCTACCAAAAGCTCCATGCGCAGATTTAACAACTGGTTTGGCACAAATCCATGCACGCGTGGTGAAAAGAGCAGCATGGGCGTGCTTAGCACGTGGTTTGGCAGAAATCCACGTGCGCTCTGCCAAAAGCTGCATGTGCGTGCTTAGCTTGTGGTTTAGCAGAAAACAACGTGTGCGCTCTGCCAAAAGCTGCATGTGCATGCACAGCAAGTGCTTTGGCACAAATCCATTCGCGTGTGCTGAAAACAGCATAATGGGCGTGCTTAGCACGGGGTTTGAAAGAAATCCACGTGTGCGCTCTGCCAAAAGCTGCATGTGCAAGCTTAGCAGGTGGTTTGGCAGAAAACAACGTGCGGGTGCTACCAAAAGCTGCATGTGCATACTTTACAAGTGGTTTGGCAGAAAACCACGTGCGTAGCCAAAAGCAGCATGCACATGTATAGCCCGAAATTTGGCAGAACACAACTTGCGCGCGCTACCAAGAGCTGCATGTGCATGCTTAACAAGTGGTTTGGCACAAATCCATGCGCGTGGGCTAAAAAGAGGTGCATGGGCGTGCTTAACACTTGGTTTGGCAGAAATCCACGTGCGCGCTCTGCTAAAAGCAGCATGTGCATGCTTAGCACGAAGTTTGGCACAACACAACGTGTGCGCGCAACCAAAAGCTGCATGTGCATGCTTAACAAGTGGTTTTGCACAAATCCATGAGAGTGTGCTGCAGAGAGCAGCATGAGCGCGCTTAGCGCGTGGTTTGGCAGAAATCCACGTGCGCGCTTTGGCAAAAGCTGCATGTGCATGCCTAAGAAGTGGTTTGGCACAAATCCATGCGCGTGCACTGAAAAGAGCAGCATGGCCGTGCTTAGCACGTGGTTTGGCAGAAATCCACGTGCGCGCTCTGCCAAAAGCTGCATGTGCATGCTTAGCTTGTGGTTTGCCAGAAAACAACGTGGGCGTGCTACCAAAAGCTTCATGTGCAGGTTTAACAAGTGGTTTGGCACAAATCCATGCGCGTGTGGTGAAAAGAGCAGCATGGGCGTGCTTGGCACGTGGTTTGACAGAAAGCGACGTGCGCGCTCTGCTAGAAGCTGCATGTGCATGCGTAGCTTGTGGTTTGGCAGAGAACAACGTGCGCGTGCAACAAAAGCTGCATGTGCACGCTTAACAAGTGGTTTGGCACCAATCCATGCGCGTTTGCCGAAAAGAGGAGCATGGGCGTGCTTACCACGTGATTTGGCAGAAATCCACGTGCCTGCTCTGCCAGAAGCTGCATCTGCATGCGTAGCTTGTGGTTTGGCAGAGAACAACGTGCGCGTGCTACCAAAAGCTGCATTTGCATGCCTAAAGGTGGTTTGGTACAAATGCATGCACGTGCGCTGAAAAGAGCAGCATGGCCGTGCTTAGCACGTGGTTTGGCAGAAATCCACGTGCGCGCTCTGCCAAAAGCTGCATGTGCACGCTTAGCTTGTGGTTTGGCAGAAAACAACGTGCGCGGGCAACAAAAGCTGCATGTGCATGCTTAACAAGTGGTTTGGTACCAATCCATGCGTGTCTGCCGAAAGGAGCAGCATGGGCGTGCTTATCACGTGATTTGGCAGAAATCCACGTGCCTGCTCTGCCAGAAGCTGCAAGTGCATGCTTAACAAGTGGGTTGGCACAAATCCATTCGCGTGTGCTAAAAAGTGCAGCATGGGTGTGCTTCGTACTTTGGCAGAAATCCACGGGCGCGCTCTGCCAAATCTGCAAGTGCATACTTAGCAGGTACTTTGGCAGAAAACAACCTGCGCTTGCTACCAAAAACTGCAAGTGCATGCTTAACAAGTGGTTTGGCACAAATCCACTCGCTTGTGCTGAAGACCGCAGCATGGGCGTGCTTAGCGCGTGGTTTGGAAGAAATCCACGTGCGCGCTCTGCCAAAACCTGCATGTGCAAGCTTAGCAGGTGGTTTGGCAGAAAACAACGTGCGCGTGCTACCGAAAGCTGCATGTGGATGCTTAACAAGTGGTTTGGCACAAATCCGTGCGCGTGTGCTAAAAAGAGCAGCATGGGCGTGCTTAGCACTTTGACAGAAATCCACGTGCGCGCTCTGCCAAATCTGCATGTGCATCCTTAGCAGGTGGTTTGGCAGAAAACAACGTGCGCGTGCTACCAAAAGCTGCATGTGCAGGTTTAACAAGTGGTTTGGCACAAATCGATGTGCGTGTGGTGAAAATAGCAGCATGGGCGTGCTTAGCACGTGGTTTGGCATTAATCCACGTGCGCGCTGTGCCAAATCTGCATGTGCATTCTTAGCAGGTGGTTTGGCAGAAAACAACGTGCGGGTGCTACCAAAAGCTGCATGTGCAGGTTTAGCAACTGGTTTGGCACAAGTCCGTGCGCGTGTGGTGAAAAAAGCAGCATGGGCGTGCTTAGCACGTGGTTTGGCAGAAATTCACGTGCGCGCTCTGCTAAAAGCTGCATGTGCATGCTTAGCTTGTGGTTTGGCAGAGAACAACGTGCGCGTGCTACCAAAAGCTGCATTTGCATGCCTAAAGGTGGTTTGGTACAAATGCATGCACGTGCGCTGAAAAGAGCAGCATGGCCGTGCTTAGCACGTGGTTTGGCAGAAATCCACGTGCGCGCTCTGCCAAAAGCTGCATGTGCATGCTTAGCTTGTGGTTTGCCAGAAAACAACGTGGGCGTGCTACCAAAAGCTACATGTGCAGGTTTAACAAGTGGTTTGGCACAAATCCATGCGCGTGTGGTGAAAAGAGCAGCGTGGCCGTGCTTAGCACGTGGTTTGGCAGAAATCCACGTGCGCGCTCTGCCAAAAGCTGCATGTGCACGCTTAGCTTGTGGTTTGGCAGAAAACAACGTGCGCGTGCAACAAAAGCTGCATGTGCATGCTTAACAAGTGGTTTGGCACCAATCCATGCGCGTCTGCCGAAAGGAGCAGCATGGGCGTGCTTATCACGTGATTTGGCAGAAATCCACGTGCCTGCTCTGCCAGAAGCTGCAAGTGCATGCTTAACAAGTGGTTTGGCACAAATCCATTCGCGTGTGCTAAAAAGTGCAGCATGGGTGTGCTTCGTACTTTGGCAGAAATCCACGGGCGCGCTCTGCCAAATCTACAAGTGCATACTTAGCAGGTAGTTTGGCAGAAAACAACGTGCGCGTGCTACCGAAAGCTGCATGTGGATGCTTAACAAGTGGTTTGGCACAAATCCGTGCGCGTGTGCTAAAAAGAGCAGCATGGGCGTGCTTAGCACTTTGACAGAAATCCACGTGCGCGCTCTGCCAAATCTGCATGTGCATCCTTAGCAGGTGGTTTGGCAGAAAACAACGTGCGCGTGCTACCAAAAGCTGCATGTGCAGGTTTAACAAGTGGTTTGGCACAAATCGATGTGCGTGTGGTGAAAATAGCAGCATGGGCGTACTTAGCACGTGGTTTGGCATTAATCCACGTGCGCGCTGTGCCAAATCTGCATGTGCATTCTTAGCAGGTGGTTTGGCAGAAAACAACGTGCGGGTGCTACCAAAAGCTGCATGTGCAGGTTTAGCAACTGGTTTGGCACAAGTCCGTGCGCGTGTGGTGAAAAAAGAAGCATGGGCGTGCTTAGCACGTGGTTTGGCAGAAATTCACGTGCGCGCTCTGCTAAAAGCTGCATGTGCATGCTTAGCTTGTGGTTTGGCAGAAAACAACGTGGGCGTGCTACCAAAAGCTGCATGTGCATGCTTAACAAATGGTTTGGCACAAATCCATGAGAGTGTGCTGCAGGGAGCAGCTTGGGCGTGCTTAGCACGTGGTTTGGAAGAAACAACGTGCGCGTGCTACCAAGAGGTGCATGTGCATACTTTACAAGTGGTTTGGCAGAAAACCACGTGTGAAGCCAAAAGCAGCATGTGCATGCATAGCAAGTGGTTTGGCACAAATCCATGCGCGTGTGCTAAAAAGAGCAGCATGGGCGTGCTTAGCACTTTGGCAGAAATCCACGTGCGCGCTCTGCCAAATCTGCATGTGCATGCTTTGCAGGTGGTTTGGCAGAAAACAACGTGTGCGTGCTACCAGAAGTTGCATGTGCAGGTTTAACAACTTGTTTGGCACAAATCCATGCGCGTGTGGTGAAAATAGCAGCATGGGCGTGCTTAGCACGTGGTTTGGCATTAATCCACGTGCGCGCTGTGCCAAATCTGAATGTGCATTCTTAGCAGGTGGTTTGGCAGAAAACAACGTGCGGGTGCTACCAAAAGGTGCATGTGCAGGTTTAGCAACTGGTTTGGCACAAGTCCGTGCGCGTGTGGTGAAAAAAGCAGCATGGGCGTGCTTAGCACGTGGTTTGGCAGAAATTCACGTGCGCGCTCTGCTAAAAGCTGCATGTGCATGCTCAGCTTGTGGTTTGGCAGAAAACAACATGGCCACTCTGCCAAAAGCTGCATGTGCATGCATAACAAGTGGTTTGGCACAAATCCATGAGAGTGTGCTGCAGGGAGCAGCTTGGGCGTGCTTAGCACGTGGTTTGGAAGAAACAACGTGCGCGTGCTACCAAAAGGTGCATGTGCATACTTTACAAGTGGTTTGGCAGAAAACCACGTGTGAAGCCAAAAGCAGCATGTGCATGCATAGCAAGTGGTTTGGCACAAATCCATGCGCGTGTGCTAAAAAGAGCAATATGGGCGTGCTTAGCACTTTGGCAGAAATCCACGTGCGCGCTCTGCCAAATCTGCATGTGCATGCTTTGCAGGTGGTTTGGCAGAAAACAACGTGTGCGTGCTACCAGAAGTTGCATGTGCATGCTTAACAAGTGCTTTGGCACAAATTCATGCGTGTGTGCTGAAAAGAGCAGTATGGGCGTGCTTAGCACTTTGGCAGAAATCCATGTGCGTGCTCTGCCAAATCTGCATGTGCATGCTTAGCAGGTGGTTTGGAAGACAAGAACGTGCGCGTGGTACGATAAGCTGCATGTGCATACTTTACAAGTGGTTTGGCAGAAAACCACGTGCGCAGCCAAAAGCAGCATGTGCATGCATAACAATTGGTTTGGCACAAATCCATGAGCGTGTGCTGAAAAGAGCAGCATGGGCGTGCTTAGCAGTGGTTTGGCAGAAATCCACGTGCGGGCTGTGCCAAAGGCTGCGTGTGCATGCTGAACATGTGGTTTGGCACAAACTTCTACAAGTTTTCGTCCGCAGGAATCTCTGTTCCTGTCACTCCAGACAGAGGGATGGGCGTGGAAGTCCCCGCAGACAATTCTGGGGGCTGAGCAACGGTCACAAAGCTGCTGAAGAAACAAATCAATTGCTACCTTCTTCCGCGGAGGCACGCATACAGATGTACCAGAAAGATTTCGGAAGCCGAGCTGTATCCTCACAGCCTCTACCTCAATACTATTGGTGCAAAGATCGGTGACGTTCAAAGCCGCATGAGGGATCTCTCTTCGCATGTAAAGGGCGGCACTTCCTGTGGAAAATGACTTTGTACTGCAATTCTTGTGGGCGACATATCCAGTCAAAGATCTTCCGCTTGGTAGGCCAGCCTCCGAGAGGGCCAATACTTGAACACAAGTTTCTTAGCAAAATACTTTCAGTTCTGCTAATCGACTTATAATCCCAGCGCACTTCCATTGCATTATAAACTGCACCTTTGGGTGATTTTTAGTTGCACGAGGTTGAAGGAAACTAGCCATATTTTAAGGTAAAGTTCGCTGCAAAGGCGGTAATCATGGACTCAAAGGAAAGAACCAGCTGTATAAAGCTCTTCAGGGTACCATTCTGCATCGCTTGAACATAGGAACGCAGGACTTCAAACAAAACTCGCAGAAGGTCGGACAGATCTAGATTTTTGAGCTCCTTATTTTGCTTTACGCACTGCCTCACAACTTCAACAAAAGATGCGGACTGGGACCCACCCTTGGCCACTGCAGCTGGTTTCTTCATCTGTTTTGAGACAAGCGAATGTCCTCCATGTCGTCGAGTCTGGCTGTGACCTGGTCGTTGAGAAACTTCGACACTTTTTGCCGAAGCAGATCGAACATCCGAATCACCCACAGAAGACTTTGCCGTCTTTCTAGGGTCGGGTCGCTCACAGACGTTGCTTGTTACCACGCCACGAACTTCCGAGTCTACCGCAGGGAACTCGTCACTTCCAGGTATCGGCTTCTCAGTAGGTTGTGGTGTGGAACCGCTAATGAAGGACATTCGACGGTGGAAGGCGCTTAAACGGAAGGGGCAGCCACTGAAAGTCGCTGAGTGGCCACCCCCACAATTAGCGCAAGCAAAATCTGCCTTGCAGGCTTTGTAATCGTGGGCGCCACCACATTGTTTGCAACGTTGATTTTTGATGCAAACTTTGGCTGCATGTCCAAAGCGCTGGCGCAGAAAGCATCGGGGAGGAATTTCAACGAATTGTTTGACTGCACGCTTGGTAAACCAAGGTCAATTTTATCGGGGCGCTCGGTGTTTGGAACAAAGGTTAGCACAACAGAGTTAGTAGGTTTCGCTGCCCATTCTTTTTCTTTAGTTTCCAGCCGGCGCAACAGACGTCTCAAGTGCTGAACACCTTGTGTTTTCAAGTAGTCAAGAAGGTCGCTTTCCGAATACCACATTAGTACTCCCCTAATAATAGATGTGTTAGTCATGTAGGAATGGGGCAACCGGGCTTTAACATTTATGTCACCAATCTGAGGGCACCGGAGAAGAATGTCAACTTGCTCTTCCGTTGCGATCTCAGGATGAAGAGCACCTTGCGTTGTGAAGCGACTGCGAATCGGAGCCGATCCCAGCAGTATTTTAATGGCTTCGAAGAGCCTGATAGCTTTCCGCTCTCTCAAATCAACACCTCAAATCCAGCCTCCGTGACGCCATCAGCAGAGCCGAACTGGTGATCCTGAACAGCGGAGGGTCCATCTATATCCGCCGAGAGGTGAACTCAGCCATCGGTCTCTCTCTCATCACAGAACAGTGCTCCTACTCCTGGGACACAACTCCTGACACTTGGGGTTCGGACCACTTCCCCATTATGATCACCTCTGTACACGAAGGAAGCCAAAGACCAGAACTTTCCACGTCATAGACTGGTCTCTCTTTAGGAAGCACTGTAGTGAGGCGGCCGATCGCTGTGACTATTTAGACGCCATCGCGGAGTGCGCCCAGGCGGCTACCGTTCAGTGCTCTGCCCCACCGGACACCCCTGCCCCGGATCTCCGCCTACTCAATCTCCGTGCCTCCAAGCACGGAGCGCAGAGCAGTTTGGACAGGGAAGGCAGAGCACTGGACTGAATACAGACGAGTGGAAGCCTGCTGTAGAAGACAGGCGCGGTGCAGGAGGAACCGGAGCTGGGTGATCCTGTGCTCCAGCATCAAGGACCGTACAAAGGGCCCCCTATCCTGGTGACTACTCAAGTCACTCACTGGCAAAAGGACGATCGGCCAACCCGTCCTCGCTGTGGCCATCTTGCTAGGAATCAGCAAAGAGGGCCTCGCGGAACTTCTGGTGGACCGGTTCACCCCTCCTGTGCCACAGAGTCCAGCCATTCTGCCGGTCGGACACACCCCTGCCCAGCTGCCCACCTGTCTACACAAACTCCACCCTTCTTGGACGTCCAGTCAGGTCACCGCCTTCTGCCAAGAGCCACTTGCCCTGCGCGAGCTCCAGGCTGTTCTGAGGCGAGGGGAACGCCGCAGCGCACCGGGAGCAGATGGTGTAACGCCACAGATGCTCCGCAATCTGGCCGCCAGTGAGCAACAGCGCCTGCTCGAGTGCTTCAATAAAATCTGGCAGTCAGGGAAGGTACCAGAGACATGGCGCATAGCCATTGTGGCACTCATCCTCAAGGCCCGAAAACCGTCTAGGGGACTGTCATCCTATCGACCAGTCTCCCTCACCTCCGCTGCCTGCAAGGTGATGGAGGCCATGGCCCTGGCAAGACTGGACTGGGTGGCCCATGCTCGCGGCTTCGTGGCAGACCAACAGACGGGCTCCCGGCGGCGGTGGTGCACTGCGGACTCCATCGCTGTCATGGTGTCCACCCTGGAGGACGCCAAGGCCGGCGGAGACTTCGTGATGCTCTTGCTGATCGACGTACAGGGTGCCTTCGACAGCCTCCCTCACACAATCGCTCATCACGCCTGGACCTCCTCGACATCTGTGGTAACCTGCGGGAGTTCCTCGTCGTTCCTGCACAATCCCACCTTCAGGGTGCGTGTGGGTTGATCGAAGAGCACCTCCCGACCAGTCGCTGCAGGCGTGCCCCAGGGGTCAGTGGTGAGCCCCTTCCTATTGTCACGTGGTCGTGACGTTGAATAACACAGTAGCAGTACTGTGAACGACAAAACTAACTTTTATTGGGCGAACCTGTGCCCACAAAACAGGCTACACTTATAGCACAACGATAGCGGCGAACACGCTCGGCGATCGTCGAAAATCTTATCAGCGGGTCTAGCGCGTCTGCTTTTATACAGCAGTCGTCGAATGTTCCAGACTAATCGTTGGGATCCGCATGCCTTCTACAAAGTTCTACATCATTCGCCTCAAGCGATGATATCAGATAACACAAGGTTCGGTGACAACACACAGCGGATAGAAGCATCGACAACTTTCCAGAAACTTCGGATAAATGCCGGCGCGTCCCGCGCTGTGCTATAACATTTGCTAAGCGGCAAAACGTGTCGCCCGACAAAGATAAGTACACGTGTCATTACCCCCCTCTTAAAAGCATCGACCCGATGCTGCAAACGAACAAAAGTAATAAACAAAAGCACTCGTAGAGAAGAACAAAAATGACGAAGTTCGTCAGCGTCTGTAAAACGGTTTAAGGCGCACCACGTGGACCACTTCAGATCGTGCGCGGCGCCGCTGTGAATGCGAAATGCCGTCTGGCACGACCTCATAGTCCAGAGCGCCAATACGTCGGATGACCTTGTAGGGTCCGAAATAGCGTCGGAGTAGTTTCTCACTGAGTCCTCGTCGGCGTATCGGGGTCCATACCCAAACACGGTCGCCAGGCTGGTACTCGACGAAGCGTCGTCGGAGGTTGTAGTGTCGGCTGTCGGTCTTCTGCTGGCTCTTGATCCGCAGGCGGGCGAGCTGTCGGGCTTCTTCGGCACGCTGGAGATAGCTAGCGACATCAACATTTTCTTCGTCAGTTACGTGCGGCAGCATGGCGTCGAGCGTTGTGGTCGGATTCCTGCCGTAAACCAGCTTAAATGGCGTTATCTGTGTTGTTTCTTGCACCGCCGTATTGTATGCAAAGGTCACGTACGGCAGGACCGCGTCCCACGTCTTGTGCTCGACGTCGACGTACATCGCTAGCATGTCGGCGAGGGTCTTGTTGAGGCGCTCTGTGAGACCATTCGTCTGCGGGTGGTAGGCAGTTGTCCTCCTGTGGCTTGTCTTGCTGTATTGCAGAATGGCTTGGGTGAGCTCTGCTGTAAAAGCCGTTCCTCTGTCAGTGATGAGGACTTCTGGAGCGCCATGTCGCAACAGGATGTTCTCGACGAAAAATTTAGCCACTTCGGCTGCGCTGCCTTTCGGTAGAGCTTTAGTTTAAGCGACGTGGGTGAGATAGTCCGTCGCCACGACAATCCACTTATTTCCAGAAGCTGATGTCGGAAACGGTCCCAACAAGTCCATCCCGATCTGCTGAAAAGGTCGGTAAGGAGGCTGGATCGGCTGTAGTAATCCCGCTGGTCTTGTCGGTGGTGTCTTGCGTCGCTGACAGTCGCGGCATGTCTTGACGTAACGGGCGACATCGGCGGTTAGGCGCGGCCAGTAATACCGTTCTTGTATCCTCGATAACGTCCGGGAGAAACCGAAGTGCCCAGCGGTCGGATCGTCATGCAGGGCAAGCAGTACTTCTGGACGTAGCGCCGACGGAACAACAAGAAGGTAGTTGGCGCGGACTGGTGAGAAGTTCTTCTTCACGAGTAGGTTGTTTTGAAGCGTGAACGAAGATAATCCACGCTTAAATGCCCTTGGGACAACGTCGGTGTGCCCTTCAAAATACTCGACTAGGGCTTTTAGCTCCGAGTCTCCTCGTTGCTGTTCGGCGAAGTCTTCGGCGCTTATTATTCCAAGGAAGGCGTCGTCATCCTCGTCATCTTGCGGTGGCGGGTCAATGGGGGCGCGTGATAGGCAATCGGCATCTGAGTGTTTTCGTCCGGACTTGTAGGTTACAGTGATGTCGTATTCTTGTAGCCTGAGGCTCCACCGTGCCAGCCGTCCTGAAGGGTCTTTTAGGTTAGCTAGCCAACACAACGCGTGATGATCGCTGACCACCTTGAATGGCCTGCCATATAGGTAAGGGCGAAATTTCGCTGTGGCCCCAACGATGGCGAGGCATTCCTTTTCGGTTGTAGAATAATTGCCTTCTGCTTTTGACAATGATCGGCTATCGTAAGCTATCACGTGTTCATGTCCATCTTTTCTCTGGACTAGGGCGGCACCGAGGCCTAGGCTACTGGCGTCAGTGTGTATTTCGGTATCGGTGTGCTCGTCGAAGTGCGCAAGTACGGGCGGCGACTGCATGCGTCGTTTGAGTTCTTGAAATGCGTCGGCCTGTGGCGTTTCCCACTTGAACTGGATGTCACAAGCTGGAGACGTTGTCAACCGGCCAGGACCAAATAATAACCGATGTACAGGACCTTAAACATCAGATGCGTTCTATTGACACAACTATTTCTGATTTGAGCAAGCGCGTAGCAGATCTAGAAAATGTCTTCCAGGGTATTTCAACTCTCAAAATTGATCTGCAGTCTGCCCAATCTGTATCCGCTAAGACTGCTGCTCTTGTTACTAACCTTGAAGCTCGGTTAGATGACGCCGAAAATAGGTCACGCCGCAACAATTTGATATTTTATGGCCTTTCGGATTCTAATTCGCGCGAAACGTTCGTTGAATCGGAAGAATTGCTAATCCGCCATTGTCGTGACAAATTACGCATAACCTTGGACCCATGTCAAATTGAGCGTGCACATCGTCTGGGCCGCTACGAAGATGGCCGTCAGCGGCCGATTATAGTTAAATTTTTGTCCTATAAAACAAAAGAAACTGTCCTCTCAAATGGGCCCAAGTTAAAGGGCACCAATTTCAGCATTGGAGAAGACTTTTCCCTTCCAGTTCGTAAAGCACGCAAACACCTTGTTGCATTTGCAAAAGCAAAAACTGGACCGTTCTCCCTGCGATACAAGACTTTGTTTCTCGGAAAGAAACGCTACACCTTCGATGCCGCCACAGAAACGGTTACGGAAATAGCATAGCGCTTACCTCGCCATCGTCACAAACCTAATCTGTGCGATACCGCCCCTCGAGAGAATATTTGCCTCTCGGTTATCTACACCAACATACGCAGCCTGCTTCCAAAGAGCGATCTTGTGTCCAGCCTCGTGTCTTCAACGGGCAGCAACCTGCTCATCTTGACAGAGACCTGGCTAACTGATAACATAAGTGACGCTGAAGTTCTTTGTAACCTACCTAACTTTAATCTTTTCCGCACTGATCGCACAAACTCTCGAGGGGGTGGCGTCCTTATTGCTACAAGCAATAAGCTACAGTGTTCCCGCATAAACATCTCATCAGACCTTGAAATATTATGGCTCCTTTGTCGCGCCACACCAGTATCTATATTAATTGGCGTTTGTTATAGACCCCCTCACAATAGCCCCGAATTCCCCCGTAAACTTCACAACATTTTAAACGAACTTAAAACTAGACACCCTAAGGCACACATTCTTCTTTTTGGGGATTTTAACTATCCTGGCATAGATTGGTGTGCCCCTAATTATCCTATTTTTAGACAGGATGAATCCCGTGAATTTATGGATGTCTGCTTAACTTTTAACCTAGCCCAACTAGTAACCCAGCCTACACGCATCGCCGGAGATACTGCTAACATTCTTGACCTCATACTATCTAGCCACCCCGACAGCCTGAACACTATTACTTATCTCCGTGAAATCAGCGATCATAAAGTCATTCATGCATGCTTTAACTTCACCCCAATAACAAAAGCAACTTGCCAAAAAACAATTTCTCTCTACAACAAAGGAAACTATGAGGCCTTCAACGCGGAATTGGAGGCCTTTTTTCCATCATATCAGGGGTCATTTGACGAACAAGACATCCACACAAATTGGTCAATGTTTAAACATAAAATGAATGAACTGACTAATAAATATATTCCCAAATGCAGCTTCCGCGCTAACCACCACAAGCCATGGTTCACCAAGACACTGGGAAGATTAGAAAATAAAAAGAAACGCCTTTTCCGTAGTGCTAAACTGAACAGAACAGACTGCGCATGGGAAAAATATTACGCTGCTGAAGAGGCGTATTTGGTCGCAGTAAAAAACGCTAAACATCCCTTTTACCACATCGATTTGCCAAACATACTTACAGATAACCCGACTAAATTCTGGCAGCTTTTAAACCCCCAATCTTCGCGCGTTGTTACCCTGACTGACGATTCTGGACGTGTTATTTCAGACGTTGAGTGCGCTAAGATATTTAATTCTGCCTTCGCATCTGTATTTACTAAAGAACAAAAACCACCACCCCTCATGACAGCCAGTGACCTCACAATTGCAATGCCAGCCATTACATTCTCAGAAACCGGCATATCCCTTCTTATAGATAAGTTAAAACTTTCTTCATCTACCGGCATTGATGACATCAACACAAAAGTCTTAAAAAACACTCGCCACACGTCTACCAAGTTTTTATGCTTCCTATTTTCGCAGTCCATTTCTACAGGTATCATACCCCACGACTGGAAAGTGGGGAAGGTCGTCCCAGTCCACAAGTCGGGTAAAAAAGATTCACCACTTAACTACCGCCCCATATCACTTACCAGCATACCCTGCAAGCTCATGGAACACGTCATTTACTCTTTAACAATGCAGTTTCTGGACTCAAATAATTTCTTTCACTCATCACAGCATGGATTTCGTAAAGGTTACTCCTGTGAGACTCAACTAGCCATTTTCGTTCACGACCTGCATGCCAACCTTGACGCTAATCTCCAAACCGACGCAATCTTCCTCGACTTGGCTAAGGCATTTGACAAGGTACCCCATAACCGCCTATTTCTGAAACTTTCCAGCCTAAACTTGCATTGTGACATACTAGCATGGATAAAAGAATTCTTGACTCATCGCTCCCAATCAGTCATCGTCAATAAACAAATGTCTAGCTTACTACCAGTTTCCTCAGGGGTACCCCAAGGATCCGTCCTTGGGCCTCTTTTGTTTTTAATTTATATTAACGACCTACCTCAGAAATTAGATTGCCATATTCGGATGTTTGCCGACGATTGCGTTATTTACAAAACAGTTACTGACACCTTTAACCAACAATCCCTACAAAATAACCTAAATCTGGTTGAAAACTGGTGCAACGACTGGCTAATGACACTTCATATAAACAAATGCAAATATATATCTTTCCACCGTCACAGTAATCCTCTCCTGTTTCCTTACACTATCTCTAACGTTCCTATCGACCCGGTCCAATCATATAAATATCTCGGTGTTCATCTTGGTCATGATCTTACGTGGAATAGCCATATCGCGAATATTATTTCATCTGCTAACAAAACGCTTGGCTTCCTAAAGCGTCATCTCCACTCTGCCCCCCTGCATGTTAAGCTACTCGCATACAAATCACTAGTTCGATCAAAATTAGAATACGCATCGCCCATCTGGTCCCCGAAACAAGTATACCTTGCTAATTCACTTGAATCAGTTCAAAACAGGGCAACTAGATTCATTCATTCCTCGTACTCTTTTGATATCAGCATATCATCTCTGAAATCGCAGTCCAACCTACCTACTCTTGCACTTCGTCGCCACATTTCTAGTTTGAGCTTATTTCATAAATTCTTTTATTCCGAGCTATCACAGGAACCCTACATCTGCCCTCCCCCACCACGTTTCTCTCTTCGCACCGGACATCAGCAGCAGGTGTCTCGACCACGAGCACACACAGCAACTTTTGCTTCGTCATTCTTCCCCCGGACTGCTTGCGACTGGAACAACCTTCCCCAAGAACTTGCTGCCATCACATGCCCATCTATGTTCCTTAACCAAATTACGCGTGCGCTTGCATCACAATAATCATTTTTGTTTGTATAACTCGTTCAACATTTTTCTGTTTACTTTGTTAACCTATATGTGTCCCACCCCTTATGTAATACCCTCACATGAGGGTCTTTAAGGAAATAAAGTGAAGTGAAGTGAAGTGAAGTTAGCTGTGTCAGCGGCTCAGCGATGCGTGAAAAGTTCTTGACAAATCGCCTGTAGTAGGCACACATGCTAAGAAATCTACGCACTGCCTTCTTGTCGGTGGGCTGCGGGAACTTTGCGATTGCAGCTGTTTTCTGCGGGTCGGGGCGTACTCCGGATTTGCTGATGACGTGGCCTAGGAATAGAAGCTCATCGTAAGCGAAGCGGCACTTTTCTGGCTTCAGAGTGAGTCCTGATGACTTGATGGCCTCTAGTACTGTGGCGAGCCGCCTAAGGTGATCGTCAAAACTTTCGGCGATTACAACGACGTCATCCAAGTAAACGAGACAGGTCTGCCACTTAAATCCTGCTAAAACCGTGTCCATCACGCACTGGAACGTTGCAGGCGCCAAGCCATTTCCGGGTCGGCGTGGCGGAATAGGCGGCTCATCTCTTCTGTAAAAATCGCCGTGGTCTCGTTGGGCAGCTGCACTCGGGTTTCCAGTAGTGCTTGGGCTCGTTCTCGGCGTACGACGCTTGTGAATGTCTGCAGGAAGCCGCTTCGGAAAAGGTCCCAGGTCGTTAACGTGGCTTCTCTGTTCTCGAACCACGTCCTGGCAGCGTCTTCCAATGCGAAGAAGACATGTCGCAGTTTGTCGTCGCTGTTCCAGCCGTTAAATGCAGCGACCCTCTCGTACGTCTCGAGCCAGGTTTCCGGGTCCTCGAATGTTGAACCGCGGAACGTGGGGGGCTCCCTGGGCTGCTGCAGCACGACGGGGGATGCTGGGGCTGCCATTGGGGAGGACTTGGTGGCAATCTTCCTGCTCGTCTCAGGTAGGAGTCCGTGCTCTGGGGGCAGTCCTTGCAGTCGGCGGCTAGCTCGCTGGTCTTGGGCGACGTTGGTTTTGTCCTCGGGCTTAGGGCTTGGATCGCGGCTTTGCGGGGGCGTTCGGTACATGAACGCACAAGCACCTCCACCAGATGTCACGTGGTCGTGACGTTGAATAACACAGTAGCAGTACTGTGAACGACAAAACTAACTTTTATTGGGCGAACCTGTGCCCACAAAACAGGCTACACTTATAGCACAACGATAGCGGCGAACACGCTCGGCGATCGTCGAAAATCTTATCAGCGGGTCAAGCGCGTCTGCTTTTATACAGCAGTCGTCGAATGTTCCAGACTAATCGTTGGGATCCGCATGCCTTCTACAAAGTTCTACATCATTCGCCTCAAGCGATGATATCAGATAACACAAGGTTCGGTGACAACACACAGCGGATAGAAGCATCGACAACTTTCCAGAAACTTCGGATAAATGCCGGCGCGTCCCGCGCTGTGCGATAACATTTGCTAGGCGGCAAAACGTGTCGCCCGATAAAGATAAGTACACGTGTCACTATTCAACCTGGCCCAGGCACGGTTGCCTGCTGCCCTGCCGATTGACCCTCACTTCCCCATACAGTCCTCAATCTACGCAGACGACATCGCCCTGTGTGTGCGGGGACCACCGCAACACATCCGCAAGACACGTGCGGCCCTACAGAGAGCCCTGGACACTGCGGCTGCCTACTTGCACAGCATCGGCCTTACCATCTCAGCCAGGAAGACCTCGGTCTTCCTTGCTGCTGCATTCCAGAGCAGCAGCCCACCGCTCACCTGCCCGGCTGTGCTTGGAGGGCGTCCAGATCCCATGGAGCAAGGTAGTCACCTACCTGGGGCTGCGCATTGACCATCGGCTGACCTGGCTGTCGGCTACCAAGTCCCTGTGCGCCCAGACGCTTTAAGTCCGAGAGGCGATCTCACAGTTCCTTGCTCGTGGACAGGGCTGTACCACCAGGTGGGCCCTGCAGCTCTTTGAAGCTGCAGCCACTTCACGGCTACTGTAAGCCCTCCCTCTTGTGGCGCTGCCCCCACCCCGCCTGCGGAAACTGGAGTTGCAGCACCGTTCAGAAATACGGCTATGTCTTGGCGTTCCCCGAACCTCGCAAGTTTCCGCCATTTTGGCTGAGGCAGATGCCTGGCCCCTGTCATTACTCTCCCTGCAACAGGGGCTACGACACATTGATCGCCTACACCATGCCGCAGATGGTCAAGCACTCCAGACCCGCCTACACTCCCGGCCAGAATCACATATGGGATGGCTGTGTGGAAGCAAGTCAGGAAGTCTAAGGAAGTCATAGGGGACACGTCTGCAAACGCTGTACAGCCTCGCCCACCACATCATCATCATCATCAGGCTGGTTACGCCCACTGCAGGGCAAAGGCCTCTCCTATACTTCTCCACCACATCGTCCACCAATCCCTATCTCGAGGGAGCTGCCAGGTGTCCTGAAGAACCGTTCCCCAACATGTGCCCTACAGCAGATGGCAGCCTCTCTCTTCCAAGAGAGACTTGGGGATCACCTTCACATCTTCGTCGATGGATCCGTGATACCGGAGGCGGGCTCATCCACAGCAGCCTGCGTTGCACCGGATCTGCCAAAAAGCAAGCTGCGCCGTCTCCCAGGACATGCACGCTCTACCGCAGCAGAGCTAGCAGGACTCCACCTTGCTGTGGACCTACTGGTAGAGGAGCTACCAGCGACCCCAACAGCCATCTTCTGTGACTCCAAGGCGGCGCTGCTCTGCCTGCAGAACCCTAACATAGATAGCCTTGGGGCTACGCTGCTCTCTTCAAGACTTCAAGACTTCAAGACGCAGATTGCTCATTACCCTGCAGTGGCTACCGGCACACATGGGGATGCCGGGCAGTGAAGAGGCGGACACTCTTGGCAAGTGCCCACCACTCAGGCGTCCCCCTCAGCCCTGCTGTAACGGCCGCAGACTTCTCGAGACACAGGCTGCGCCGGCACATCATCGCCTGCCACCCGGACAAACGGGTATCCCTGGGCCAGCCTCCACGGCCTCTTCCACAGCCCGGCCTGCCACAAAGGGATGCCTCGTTGCTGCTCCGACTGTGAGTTCGCTGCTTGAGTTGACTCCGACTGAGTTGGCACCCCCTTGGGAAAGCCACCTCGCTAGCCTGTGCCTCCTGCAGTGAACCAGAGACTCTGGAGCACCTCCTGCTGGCCTGCCGTGCTTACCTGCAGCACCGCGGCCGACTTCTGCAGGAGTTCCGCCGCCTGGGGCTCCCATGTTCACGACAGGGAAATACCCTGTTTCCCTGTCGTAATCAGCTACCAGCATGCCTAGGTGTCGTTGAGTACCTCGACTCGTCGGGACTCTCGGCGAGACTATAGGAAATTTCTACAAAGACGGATAGCCTAACGGCCATCCCACCACCTCGGGCTTCCTGATCCGTCACTACATTGCTTCTGCTGGGCCACCTCCTATACGGTCTACTTCCAGCCTACTCCTCCGGTCGAACCCACTGGGCCCTCCAGTCCGGGCTGCTCTGATGCTGCTAGGACGGCCCTCTACCTATGTCCCCCCTACCCTCGCTCTTTTAATCCCATCTTCCTCACCCTGCTGGCGCTGAGCCGTGATCCCGCATGGGTTGCAGAAGATAGTGCTAGCCTTTCCTCCTTCCCCACAAGAACCACTTCTGTTGCGATCGTTCTTTGCTTCTGATGACTCACCACCTTGAAGCCGTCGCTGTCCACTTCTGCTATATCAGCCACTTCTTCATCAGGGTCGACGATAGTTGAGTCTTCCCCACTGAGCGATGATGGCGCACTAGACTGCTGATCGTCCCTGATGTCTGGCAGCTCCACGCCTTGCGAGGCCATGGCCGCCTCCGCCACGCTGGCTTCCTTCAGATGGCGCTGTCCCTTTAAATATGCCGGCGCCGGAGCAGCCGTATCCTTCCCATAAAAACAGTACCGCCTTAGAGATGCTGCCATTTTCCAATGATATAAGTGACTTACTTAATGAATAGCGAAACCTATGCAAAAATTACACAGCTGAGGTGGCAACAGATCGAACAGTTCAGCACAATGCGTTGGCGGGCTAGCTGGTGCGAATCCATGAATACTTTGTTTAGCACAAAACAACAGACACAAGAAAGTGCCTTGTCCTGTCGTCTTTCTTGTGTCTGTTGTTTTGCGCTAAACAAAGTATTCAGACCGAACAGTGTCGTCTTCCCTTACATTGCGTTGATGAAGCCGTGTTCTCCCCTTTTGCAATGTTTTCCTAAAGGCCTGCCATGTATTCATATGTACCTGGTGCTTCATCGAACACTTTCAATTTTTTGTTCTAAATTGCCTCTTTCAGATAGTTTCAGAAGCTGGCCTACGAAGAGGCGGGCATTGCTTGCACAAAAAAAATTGAAATGCATAATCGACTAATTACCGACATTTTAATACGTAAGTTTTTACCCTTATGGGCCATATTGCAATTGACAAATTTTACCCGGGAAGTTCGCGAGGCGGATCCGCAAGGAAATAATTCTCAGGATGACATATATTAATTCCATATATTAATTCCCGTACTTTGCAGATAAATGCATTGGCGATCCAGTAATTTTTGTGCTTCAGTTCATGAACCAACGTTTAAGAAAGTAAATGTAACTGTAGTGAATTTTTACCGCAAATTTGACGGCGAATACCTCCTACCTGGTGTCATCCACAGAACTCTTTTTAAGTGAAAATCCCTTGCAGCGTCACCCGATAGACTTTGAGGTCTCCCCCAAGTTTACACGTTACGTGACGCCATCAGGCAAAAAGGGGTGTTCCACACCCGCCCATCATGGCTGAGAGGCGCTGGCTTACACTCCTAGGGCTAGACCTAGTAAACATCAATAGCCAAGTTAGTGGACTTATTTATAGCAGTCTCCGTAGCACAAGTGTTAGTGCAACGCACACGCAACGCTGAGGTTGTAGGTTCGGCTCCCACTGTCGGCAAAGTTGTCTTTTTGTTCACTTTGATTTCGCCCTTATCAGTACTTTCTACACAGAAACTTCATCCTACCTAACAAGGCTACAAACTATTTTTATTTTTTTATTTTTATTTTCAAATACTGTTGGCCCTCTTGGCCGTAACAGGGTGGGTACAGCTGGTTTGCACATAGCGTAAAAAATGTAAACACTTTACAAACGTAAATTGGACATGAAGCAATGAATGTTGGAAATACAATGCGAAACAAATAATGAAATACAAAAACAAAAGCTTGGCTAAGAAATACATGTTTCTAACATTGTGACAGTAATATTGGAAGCAGCATGAAAGAAAGACTACTGTATGTATTTCTAGAATAGTGTGACAATGTTTGCACGGCACCACTAAGATTAAATTTCATAAAAGGTTTTTAACGTGTTCCTCAAAGATTTCAATGCTACTCGACTGCAAAACAGACGCCGGCAAACTGTTCCATTCCTTAATCGTTCGCGGAAAAAAATGAATAAGCGTACATGTCCAGATATGCTTTTGGAATTGAGAACATGCAATTATTGCTTGATCTGACGTTTCTAGCCTGCCTGGGAGCAAGATAGGGCGTGGTTTCAATATTGAAGTGGCCTTTTGACAACAAAAAAAGAAATTTAAGTCTAGCTAACTTCCGCCGTTGAGCCAGTGCAGGCAAATCAAGCAACCGAAGCATTTCGGAAACAGAGTCAGTACGATAATACTGGGAAAGAATGAACCTTGCGGATTTTCTCTGTATCTTCTCAATGCGGTTTATAATTCCGGATTGAAACGGATCCCAAATGACACTGGCATACACTAGCGTTGGTCTAATGTAAGTTAAATATGCAAGTAGTTTGACGGGTGTCGTTGCTAGCTTTAATTTTCGGCGAAGGAACCACAACTTCTTTTCTGCAGCTCCACAAATTCTGTCTATGTGTTATTTCCAACTTAAGTCTTTCGAAATTGTTAAACCTAGGTATTTTATCGTTTCAGCTTCGGTAAGAATTGTTGAGTTCATCTCATAATTACACCCAATAACACGCTTTGTTTTGTGTGTAACTCTGAGCATGACTGATTTAGATTCGTTAATTTTTATTTTACTTTTAGCGGCCCAGACTTCTACAGCTTTAAGGGCTTGAGTAAGTGACGCGTGATCGCTTTGGTTATTGATTTCACGATATAATAAACAATCGTCTGCAAATAACCGGATGGTTATGTCGTTACTTATGTTATGAGCAGTATCATTTATGTAAACTAGAAAAAGAAGTAGTCCTAAAACGGATCCCTGTGGAACGCCTGAGGTTATTTTTAATTGGTTAGATTAGTTACCATTTATTTCAACGTATTGTGTCCGATCTGTAAGATATGAGCGGATCCACATAACAACATCATAATTTATATTCATTTCCATCAGTTTTTTTATTAATTTGTGGCGACGAGCGACCACGTAGACCGTCAAAGTATCGGGCTCTCGCAGGAGAGGAAAAACCAACACTCCGTCGCTTAGCGTAGCATTCTTTTTAATGATCTTCGGAACGCTAGCCCGCGCCGGAACGCGCCAGCCGCTCGAGCCTCGTGTAGACGCGAGCGTCCGCGTCAACTCTCGTGCGACGCCGATGCTGCTGCCGCTACAGAGGGCTCCGCCCCTAGAGAGGAGGAAAGTTCGACGAACGATGGAAAGTCCACGTGACGCGGCGTGTCTTCGCGTTGGTCTTGGGTGTCACGTGCGCAGGCGGCGACGAAGGATGCAGCAGGGTCGCGTCGCATACAGGTGGAGCCGATGGCGCGGGTGCTTCGATGTAGGCGGGTTTGAGATGTTCCAGGGCAATTGTGTCTGATCGGCCGTTGACATTCACAACAAACGTCGTCGGACGACGCTCTAGAACACAATATGGCCCGGAGTAGTGTGGTTGTAGAGGCTTCCGCACGGCACAGTTACGCACGAAAACGTGGGTAGCAGAGCTGAGTGCGGGAGAAACGTACGGGCACCTTGCTTCTTGTGAACGTGTAGGCACGGGGCGCATCTGGCTGAAGAAAGCTTGCAGTTCGGCTACGTAGTCGGCAGGGGATGGCATAGGCGTTTGGGGGGTGGCGACAAAGAAATCGCACGGAAGGCGTAGGTGGGTGCCGTAGACTAGCTCAGCACAGGAGCAACCTAGGTCGCTCTTGAGTGCGGCTCTGATGCCAAGTAAGACGAGAGGTAAATGCAGGACCCACTTCTCCGGCGATTCATGTGCCATAAGGGAGGCCTTGAGATGCCGGTGAAAACGTTCAACTAGTCCATTGGACTGCGGGTGGTAAGCAGTTGTGCGAAAACGTGTCGTTCCGAGTAGTTTGAGTAGCTCGTTGAAGAGCGCTGAGTCAAACTGTCGACCGCGATCTGTGATTTTTGTGGATGGGCAGCCGAACCTTGCGATACAGGTAGACACGAAAGCTGCTGCAACAGTGGGCGCTGAGATATCAGATATAGGTGTAGCTTCTGGCCACCGTGTGTAACGGTCGATGCATGTCAGTATGTAGCAGTATCCTTTCGAAGGTGGAAGAGGGCCGACGAGGTCCAGGTGTACGGTGTCAAAACGAGCATCCGGTGGAAGAAAAGACTTGGCAGGCGGAATGGGGTGACGCTGGATCTTCGAACGTTGACACGACAAACAGCAGCGAACCCAATCGCGAACTTGCGCGTTTAGCCGAGGCCAAACGAAACGACTGGAAAGAAGCTTCTGTGTCGCGCGTATGCCAGGGTGCGACAGGTTGTGCACGGTTTCGAATAGACGTCTGCGAAGGGATGCCGGAATGAATGGTCTGAGTGTGTCGTTAGAAGTGTCGCAGACGATGGACGTACCATCTGGGGTCACAACGACGTCTTCCAATTGCAGGGACGTTGGCGAATTCCGGAGTGTACGAAGTTCAGTGTCGTAACGCTGTTGACTGGCGAGTAAGTCGGCCTCGATGATGAAAGGTTCCGATGTCAACGTGGAAACGACATTGACACGACTCAGAACGTCAGCTGGAATGTTGTCGGTGCCCTTGATGTGGCGGAACGTTGTTGTAAACTCGGAGATGTAGGAAAGCTGTCGAATCTCGCGGGGTGAGTAACAGGACGCCGAACGATTCGTTGCGTGCACAAGGGGCTTGTGGTCCGTCAAGACAGTGAATGCACGGCCTTCGAGGAAATGGCGAAAATGCTTGATAGCCAGGTAAACAGCGAGTAATTCACGGCCGAAAACGCTGTAGCGGGACTGCGCAGGCTTCAGTTTCTTGGAGAAAAAAAATGGCTGTGGCTTAGGTAAGGTTAAGCCCAGGATGCGAAGCATACTAGCCTTTATTTTAGTTGTTGAACCACTGTTTAGCCTGGTGAACTGCTGTTGCTTGGCTATATTTGGTTCGGCTAGACGAAGAAACAACTCATGCATTACTTCTTCGCCTTCAAGAGTGGAACGCGACAGCGTTCCCGTCGACCCGCCAAGGGGTGTAAGACAATGGGCTACAGGGCAGCGACTACGCGCCCCGCATTGGACGCGGTGAGCGTCGAGCAAAGCAGCGTTCGGCGCGGCAACGAAATGTGCGCCTGAGCAAGAGACGCACGCCTTAGAAACAGCTCGTTTCTAAGGCAACACCGCATTCACTAGAGGCGCTTTTGTACCGCTTTGAAGCATCGTACTCGTGGCTCAGTGGTAGCGTCTCCGTCCCACACTCCGGAGACCCTGGTTCGATTCCCACCCAGCCCGTCTTGCAAGAGTTGAGCCAAAGCCACTTCTCCTCTGTCGTGACGTCACGGTGTCACGTGATTTCATGGCGACACCGCCGCGCCTGAGGAGCTGGGTTGAGCTCTCGTAATATGCTTCGCATAAAAAGCGAGTGGATGCCACTCATTGTCGATGAATTGCTGCAGAACGGCACCAACGGCGGTATTTGAAGCGTCGGTCATGATGGCAGTGGGTGCGTCTGGCTTTGGGTGTCTAAGCAGCGTGGCGTCGGCGAGGGCAGACTTGACTTTTGCGAAAGCGTCTGCGGCCTCTTCAGTCCACTGAAGCACTTGTTTGCGCTTGTTTACCAGGAGAGCGTCTAGCGGAGCCATAAGTCGTGCGCACTCGGGAATGAATCGGCGGTAGAAATTGACGAATCCGAGAAATTGGCGAAGCTTGGTGAGTGTGGTCGGTCGGAGAAAGTTTTCGATGGCGCGAATCTTGGACGGCAGAGGTCGAATGCCGTTAGCGTCGACGATATGACCGAGGAACTCGAGTTCGGTTTGACCGAATTCACTCTTGGCGGCGTTGATGACAATTCCTCTACTGGCAAGGCGTGAAAACAACAACCGCAAGTGGTGAAGATGTTCTTCGGCCGAAGAGCTTGCCACGAGGAGGTCGTCAATGTATGCAAAAACGAAAGGCAGACCTCGGGTGACGGAATCGATGAAACGCTGAAAGGATTGGCCCGCGTTCCGTAAACCGAAAGGCATGCGGAGAAATTCGAAAAGACCGAAGGGCGTGGTGATGGCGGTCTTGGGAATGTCTTCTTCAGCGACCGGTAGTTGATCGTAGGCGCGAACGAGATCGATCTTAGAAAAGATCGTCGCACCGTGCAACGCTACCGTGAAGTCCTGAATGTTCGGTAGAGGGTAGCGATCAGGAACTGTGACGTTGTTTAGTGCCCGGTAATCGCCGCAGGGGCGCCAGTCGCCCGTCTTCTTAGGCATCATGTGAAGTGGTGATGCCCAGTTACTGGCAGAAAGGCGGATGATGCCAAGTTGCAGCATGTGTTCGAACTCCGCGCGAGCGATCTTGAGTTTCTCCGGGGACAAACGCCGGGGTCGGAAGTAGACCGGTGGGCCGGAGGTGACGATGTGATGGCACACGTCATGTTGCACCGGTTGCGTCCAGTCCGGTAGGCGCGTCAAAGTGGGAAACTCGCGTAGGAGTGCGGCGAAAGGTTCGTCCAACATGGCAGAAATAGGCGCTATGGGCGATGTGCCTGATGATGGGACGCCGGGAACGGATAGCTGGGTCACGGAGTCGATGAGACGACGTCGTTGGATGTCCACAAGGAGTCCGTAGTTATGCAAGAAGTCTGCTCCAATGACTGCATGACGGACGTCTGCAACCAGGAAAATCCAGCGGAACGCTCGTCGAAGGCCAAGGTTTAGCATGACGGAGCGTGACGAGAAAACTGGAATCCTGGTGCCATTGACGGCTTGCAAAAACGACACAGGAGTCGCTTTTCGGTCGGAGCGCTGGGCGGGTAGAATGCTGACGTCAGCACCTGTGTCGACCAAGAATCGTTGTCCCGTAACTCTGTCCGTCACGTAGAAAAGGCGACTTGTGTGCTGGGCCGGACCACTCGTCGCCGTTAGAGGTCGGCCGGCCTGTTTCCCTGCCAAGCGCAGGGACGCCGACAGTGACGAGCGTCGTTTCCAAAACGGCGGTGGTAGTAGCAAACGCCAGGCGCTGTAGTTGAGGTTTCATTTTGGGTGCCCGTGCGTCTTGATCTGCTGGAACTACGGCTGCGTGGGCGACGAGACGTGCGGCGATGCTCCGCTCCACAGATGATGCGTTCCAAGCGCTCACACAAGGAGTCGAGCGGAGATTGCACTGCAGAAGAGCAGGGAAGAGTTTGCAGAGCGGTTGTATTGTCATCCGGAGACGGTGACGTTGCTGCAATGGTTGGGGTGGCTACTTCCATGACTTTGTCGGCCAAAGCGGCAAGTCCGGTAAGGTCCATGGTAGAGGCTGTCGCCAGGACCATCTGCACGTTAGCCGGGAGTCGTTGCAAAAACAGTTCGCGCAACAGCGTGTCGTCAATGGATCTTGCGTTGTTTCCGAGCAGCTGGCTCATTCGGCGAAGAAGTTGACTAGGGCGTCGGTCGCCGAGTTCTTCAGCGGACAGAAGCTGCTGGATGCGAGAACACTGTGAAGCTGCTGTGCGCTGTAGCAGTGCTGCCTTGAGATCGTCATAAGCGGCGGCAGACAATGGGGAGTTCAACAAATCTGCTACCTCGTCAATGGCGGCGGGCGAGAGTGCTGCGACGGCGTAATGGAACTTCGAGGCTTGAGAGCGGATACCAGCGACTTGAAATTACGCTTCGGCCTGAAGAAACCACGCCGAAGGATGCTGGTCCCAGTACTGTGGGAGGCGAACAGCGATGGCGGAACAGGAGGGCTCACCACGTTCCCCGGAATGGTTCTGGCCTTGAGCTCTCGTAGCGTTGGTCTGGTCCATGGTCGTCTCTACCACAGGAGCGTATGGCAATATCACGTCCGGGTTCACCAAACTGTGGCGACGAGCGACCACGTAGACCGTCAAAGTATCGGGCTCTCGCAGGAGAGGAAAAACCAACACTCCGTCGCTTAGCGTAGCATTCTTTTTAATGATCTTCGGAACGCTAGCCCGCGCCGGAACGCGCCAGCAGCTCGAGCCTCGTGTAGACGCGAGCGTCCGCGTCAACTCTCGTGCGACGCCGATGCTGCTGCCGCTACAAATTCATTATGTACAACCAGATCGAAAGCCTTCGAGTAATCTCGACCTGCTTTCTATTATTCAAGGAAGCTGAAAAATCGTTGATCGTTTCTATCAACTGTGTGACGGTCGAAAGGTGCTGTCTAAACCCGTGCTGGTTGGGAAAAAAAGCTTTCTTGTCTTCAAGGTAGGTGTAGATTGACTTTGAAACTATGTGTTCAAGTAGCTTGCAGCATACACACGTGAGTGAAATTGGCCGATAGTTTCCAATATGTTGCCTTTCACCAGACTTGTGAACCGGAACCACTTTTTCGACCAGCCAGTCATCTGGGACCCGTTTTTGTTTCAGCGAAGAACTAAAAATGATCTCTAGATAGTGAGCTACCCATTCCGCATATCTGCGCAGAAAGGCATTTGGTATGCCGTCTGGACCTACAGATTTCTTATCGTTAATTTTAAGCAAACGAGCTACAATGCCTTCATGCGAAACCTGAATATTAGGCATTGGTGATGTGTACGGGGATTCTAGAGAGAGGGGAGAAAGACCATCTGCAGAAGGGTCAGTAAAGACAGATTGAAAAAAATCATTAAAACATACTGCCATGCGCGAGTTGCCCGACACAAGTTCGTCATTAGCGACAATGACACTTGAACCTTCGTTATTATGCGACAAATGGCGCCAAAAACGGTGCGGATCGTGCTTCATAAAATTAGTTAATGTCACGTCATAGTAATTTGATTTAGCAGCAGCCATATTTGTGCCCAATATATAGCTTAGCGCCGAAATTTTATTATGATCTTTGTTTGACTTCTGTCTCTCACGGTTAATTTTCCGCTTTAAATGTATAATTTCGCGTGTTATCCACGGGTTACGTTTATTTATTTTCTTCTTCCGAGTTGGCACAAATCTGTTTACGCAGTAAAAAACAATACCTTTAAACGCAATCCACATCGCATTGACGTCATCCGTTGAAATGAATTCATCAAAACACAGCGAAAGATAAATAATGCTTGTGTCATCGGCTCTATCGAAGCACAGAACATGCGTAGTACTACCATCCTTCGGGTATACAGCGGTAGACTTTATCTCCACATAAACTAGCTTATGATCCGAAAGGCCGGTTTCAACCGATACGTCGTAGTCTTCAAATCGCCCGTCTAGGAACACTAAGACTAATACAGATCTTGATTTCCCAACTACGCGTGTGCACTCATGAACTACCTGTTGTAAATCCTTACTGAAAGCTATTTCTAGAAGTAGTTCACAATGGGCATCTTCGCGAGGCTGAGCGCTAAGCGTGGACCAATCAATCCCTGGCAAGTTGAAATAACCAGCAATGATTATGCGACAGCTGCGCTTTTTAAGGCTTTCTAAGTAAAGCTGCATATCTTCAAGACAGGAAATGGGTGATTTAGGCGGTCTATAAACAGTTCCAAGAATTATCCTTGTTTTATTTAGCTTAATTTCACACCAGATGCTCTCATGTGTTGGAATGACAGTAATTTGCACACAGTCAATATCGGCCTTGAATACAATAGCAACTCCGCCCCCACGAGCATCGCGGTCTCTTCGTATGATTTTATAATAAGGTGGTACGAGCTCTTGGTCTTGTATTTCGGGCCGCAGCCATGTTTCGGTTATTGCAAGCACATGGGGATCGTAATTAGCCAGGATATATTCTAAGTCTCCAATTTTGTTTACTAAACTTCTAGCGTTCAAATTGATCAAGCGGAAGGCATTCGAATCACATTTTGTGTTCCGTCAGTCACCCGTACCATCAGACAGTCATCCATCAGACAGTCACCCGTACCAACTATGACACAGAGGACAGCAGAGGGAAATTGTAATTCCTAATTGGATTATTGAAATGATAACAAAATGGAATTGAAATAGAATGAAAAAAATTGACGCAGATTGGATACGGATATGGCTGCAAATGCCACAGAACGGCATTTGCGAAAGTTATCACTGGCACTATGACTGCTTTCCATATTCCACGCACAACCACATACACACTCTGGCCCCAACTTCTCCCTTTCATTATTTCCTTATTACGCATCCCCTTTATTTTCAAATTACCTAGGTGCGTGCTTGAGTAAGTTCTTCCTTTCTTTATACACGCCGATGTATTTATATTGCTTGACTATGGATATAATTTTTCTTATCTACTGTAAAGGCCCATACGACCGTTACATAGTGGTGCTACAATAAATGTGTGATAGTTACAGTACCAGCATTTAAACAGATAATGCATGCTGCAATAAAAAGAACACAAGAGGAAAAACATGGAAGAAAAGGAAATCGTAACAGCATTATAACGACACATCCTAAACGTTGAAGATACCGATAGCATTAAAATAGGTGTTACGGAAAATCAACGTTACTTGGCTAGCTCACGCAAGGAAGATGCTTGCAAAAAAGGCACACATACCATCAATACTGCATGAAACAATGAAATAACACAATCAGAGAAAATTTTAAGCAGCACAAGGAACTCGGCGCTAACCTAAAACAAAGCCATTTGCACAAGGAACATAAAATATGGTGAGGAATGAAAGAAAGTATCTGGTTATGGAGGTGGCATGGCGGCGGTTTTTGCAAGCACGTCTGCTATTTGCAGATAGCCGCAAGTATCACTGACACCTGCTATCTGGACAACGCTCCGTCTTCGACTGTGATTCACAACTGCACCGCCGACTGGGCTACCTTCTGTAGAGCCCGTTACTCGGCAGGCGGCAGTGCGTCACAAGCTTCGACCGACCCTGGATTCGCTTCACTGGACTGCGCATGGCACAGCACCCGAACGACATCTACATGGACACGACAGGATGTAAAGCCGCTGCTCCGGCCAATCCTCTTCAGTAGGTCGGGCAGCGGGATAGCAAGCGGTTTTTGCAAGCACGTGTGCTTCTTTTTGCAGATAGCCGCAAGTACCACCGACACCTGCTTCCTGAACAATGCTCCTTCTTCGACCATGATTCGCACCTGCACCATAGAGAAAGAGATTCAACAAGATCGGACACTCCCATAGAGCCCAGCGGCCGAATAGACTGTAGCGCACCAAGCGGATGGGGTTAATGCCTTCTGGCTTCGGTTTTCGGCGCGCGCGTTTTGAACGCCAGCTGGTACACGCCGCGCCAGCTCCGCTGATCGGTGCAGCATTTTTTTTTCGCTTCTACTGCTAAACCACGCGGCGCGTTCATGCGGAATCGTTTTTTTTTTTGGTAAAAATGATTGCGAAAGAAATTTACAGCCCTCCACTGAATCTTTGCCACATGCCATTTCATAAAGTAAACTCAAGACGTCTGCCGAAACGATGAAGTGTTTATTTCGCTCTATATAAATGCTCGTTCCGGGCTTCTTGTGCACACATCCAAAGTTGTGGCACCAGGTGAGCAGCAGTCGTTGCCAAATGAAGCTCAACCGGATGCAATCAGGTTAGAAAAGTAAATTATAAGCATGTGTCATTTTGCTATATAGACACAACAGGAATATTGCGTGTAGAGGTGAAACGTGCGTCAGTGGTGAATGGGCGGCATTACGGAAAAAATTAGCAGTGGCTTAGCTCGGCTATGCCAGGATATACGTAGCGTGAGCTGACGCACGTCGCGCAGCCTCCTGGCGACGCCGCTTTGCTATAGACGTTCCTCCCTTTGCTCGGGTGTCTCCGCAGCCCGTTTAGCCTTCTTCTGTTCGTTCTTCTTATGCTCAACCGGTAATTGCCAGGTAACTACTTCGGGATCCGATGAGTTAAGCTTCTCCGCTCTTGTGCGCCGCTGAGCAGCAATTTCGCTCTCCTTCTCCATGGCTACATCACACTGGCAAACGCCCCACTATATGTACACCCCCACTGATACCTCTGCGCATGCGCACAAAATGAGAGGTGCTATCAAGCGGCTCCGGCGCAGCGTCAGACTTGGCTACTGCGTAAAGGAGGCGCACAGTTGGGTGTGTGCGGGTGGCCCTGCAGCGCTCGGAGTGAACGGACGCATTTCACATGCGCTCCGTGATTTTCGGGCAATTTCTCTTTTTACCGGCCACTTACTTTCACTTTTCTTGCCGTGGACTTGCTACTACCGCTTCGGACCCGGTGTTGCGCTTTCCATACCAAGGCAAGCAAGTTTTCACGTTTTTCCGACCTTTTTCTTTTGGCCAAACCTGCTGCGGCAGCTAATCCTATGAGCTGCCACGACCTCAACGCGTTCGCGCGCAGCTGCGGTGGTGACGCCGCACCCGGCCGCGCCCAACGTCGAGAAGAAGATGCCTTACGCCGAAGAAGGCTCCGATATCACCGCCGAGGGGTTATCCGACGGCACATGGACGGCGTTCGAAATGCAACGCGACTACCGACACTCATCTCCGCCTGAACAACAACCTGCTGAAGCCCAGACGCCGGCCACGACGCTGTCTGCCCCGAATGCACGGCAACGCGGCCGCCCTCCACCGCCGACCAGGAAGCGCCCGCTTCCCCACCTGCCCTCGGACGACCTCAAGATAGTCCTTCACCCGCAGGGCACGCTCAACCTCCACACCTTTGGCCCCGCCCAATTGGCTGTTGCCATTTACGCAGCCGCCAACGTCGACCAACACCTGGCAGTTCCTGCCGACCAGGTTAGAATCCACCCTACTAACAACACAGTGACAGTGAGCACGCCTGACAGTGCTCGTGCAGTGTCTTACGCCAAGGTCCGCGCCATTACCATCGGCAACACAGAAGTGCCAGTCGCCGCCTACGCCCCAGCCCCAGACAACTCCACGCGGGGGATTCTGTACCGGGCTTAAAGCTATGACAGCGACGCCGAAATCTTTGCCGAGCTTCGGGCTCGCAATCCCGACATCCCTATCGTTGCTGCGCGGCGTATGGGCCAGACACGACACTTTGTCGTCACGTTCGCCAACACCAAGCTGCCCTGATACATGCGGTATCTGGGCTTCACTTTTGAGGTCTTCCCTTACGAGGGGCGCCCGGAGGCTTGTTTTAAGTGTCGCAAGCTAGGACACAGAACAGATGTGTGCCCACAACCGCGCCAACCCACTTGCCGCCACTGTGGTGTCGCCCACGAAGCTCATCCAGTCGGCCAACCACCAACTTGTCAAGCCACGTTAGTCGTATGCAAAGGCGCACATCCCACTGGCAGTAGAAGCTGTAAATACCGTTTCGTGCCTACCAACCGACCTAAATCTTCCGAGTCATCCACGGACACTGAAACTGACCCCGGCACCTTGTCACGTGGCCATCAGTCTCGCTCTCGGAGCCACGGCCGCCAGCAACGACCCCCAGGAAATGACGCTTTCCCACCACTGCGAAGCAGCAGCTCCAGTCACAACAGCCCTAGCCGCTCCCCATAGCGCTCTCGGGACTCCCGGGAAACCTCCCAGGGCAGGCTGGATACCAAGTCCACCAAACTGGTCGCGTGGAAGTCCCCTCCACCAGCCGCAAGGCAACTGCCCAACCCCCAGGTAAGGGAACTGGCAGACATGGTTAAACAACTACAGCTACAGTTAGCACGGGCAAATGCTAAAATTCACAGCCATGAGTTTGCACAGGCGCACCACATCCGTGCCCGCAGCAGGTGGCTCGCGCTCCCACCTCCGACCTCACCAATGACCCCTACATGGAAACCGACCAGCCGAAGTGCAATAAGCGCAAGGCCACTCCCCCCTCCTCTACCTCTGACCTTGATGTAAAATTCGAAACCTTTGACGCCCACTTATCTAAAATAGAGGACGTCCTGAAACGGCTGACCCCCACTATCGACCAGCTCATTGAAGGCTGCACCAAAATGGCAGCCAATATTCACACCCTAACCACACACCTCGATCACCTCACGGGCCCTGCGCAAACTGACGCCCTCACTACACCAAAGCCAACTCAGTCGCCTAGTACACCTCCCTCTACCGAGAGTGCAGCCGCGCGCGCGTCTGCTGGCGGTATTATCAAAACCGAGGTAGCGTTTCCGCAGCGTCCCGAACCCTACAGGAAAAACGATGTCTAGCGCGCCCATCACAGTATGGCAGTGGAATTGCAAGGGTTTCAAGGCAAAGCGGAGAGCCTTCGAGTATACCCTGCAGGCCCAGGCATTTACACCCCACAATATAGCGCTCCAGGAAACATACACTGGCACCAAACTCGCGAGCTATACCACTTACATCCAATCGGTGGCGCCGGTTCTCCGCCCGAGCACCACCATCCTTGTACACTGCAAACTCACCGCCAATCAGCTCAATCTTGACTACTCCGAAGTCCCACACACTTTCGTGCAGGTCCTTTCAAAGAGCCAAACCGAATCCCCACTCAACATCCTAAATGTGCACAGTCCCCAAGTGACAAGAGCACTAATGTAGCCACTCTCCTCCGCAAGGCGTGTGCGACCTCGGGGAACGAGACGCTACCTATAGTGGGTGACTTTAACGCACCACACGCCGAGTGGGGCTACCCCAGCGAATCCTGCGGTTGTAAAGGAGCCAAGGTTTGGGACACTGCCCAGACACTGGCTCTGACGCTCCTCCTCGACTCCGAACGGCCCACCCGTTTCGGTAACAGCATCACGAAAGACAGCTTCCCCGACCTCACTTTCGCCCGCAACATCCCAGATGCGCGCTGGGAAAATCTCGGTATGAACATAGGTAGCGATCACTATGTTCTCAGACCTACCTTCACAGCCACACACAGCAAGGGCCCCCGTCGCACATTCAAACACACCAACTGGAACGCTTTCTGGTACGTACGAGCTCAGCGTCCACAAAGCCCCATAGACGACCTCGACACATGGACAGATACTGTGCTCCACGACGCAGCCAACGCCACCTCCACAGTCACCCAGGAGGAGGGTGGCCCCACCCCAGATGCTGAACTCATGCATATGTGGGAGGCCCAGCGCAGCCTCCACGCTCGCTGGCTCCGACGCAAACACAACCGCCCTCTCAAGCTTCGCCTCGCTCGCCTCGAACGAGAGATCGAAGCCTACTCCACCAAATTTAGTCAGGAACAATGGCATGAGACTTGCGACTGACTCGACGGGCAGTTGGGATGCAAGAACACATGGTTTCTGCTCATGCACTTGCTTGATCCGACCCACACCAAGTCTGCATCACACAATAATCTCAACCGCATCATACACGCGTTTCCAGGCACGAACCAGGAACTCCTCGCTACCTTGGAAGACAAATGCATAAACACCTTCACCGACATTCCCACCCCCTTAAGTTACAAAGGCTCCCAGAACCCAGACATGGACAGAAACATCACGGAGTCAGAAGTCCGCGCCACTCTCAACCGCATCAAGACTACCGCGGCCGCCGGCGATGACCATATCACCAGCGAAATGCTCCGAAACCTCGGCGACCGACTGGTCGCCGAGGTTTCGTTGAGGTCGGTTGAGGATTGAGGATTGAGGATCAGTTGAGGTCGCAGCACTTGCGGACCTTTTGAACCACCTTAGACTTCTGTAAAGCAAAAGACCAGGCAGGATTCCGCAAAGGTTACTCAACAATAGATCATATTCACACTATCAATCAGGTGATAGAGAAATGTGTGCAATATAACCAACCCTTATATATAGCTTTCATTGATTACGAGAAAGCATTTTATTCTGTCGAAACCTCAGCAGTCATGGAGGCATTACGGAATCAGGGTGTAGACGAGCCGTATGTAAAAATACTGAAAGATATCTATAGCGGCTCCACAGCCACCGTAGTCCTCCATAAAGAAAGCAACAAAATCCCAATAAAGAAAGGCGTCAGGCAGGAAGATACGATCTCTCCAATGGTATTCACAGCGCGTTTACAGGAGGTATTCAGACAACTGGATTGGGAAGAATTGGGGTTAAGAGGTAATGGAGAATACCTTAGTAACTTGCGATTCGCTGATGATATTGCCTTGCTTAGTAACTCAGGGGACCAACTGCTATGCATGCTCACTGACCTGGAGAGGCAAAGCAGAAGAGTGTGTCCAAAAATTATTCTGCAGAAAAGTAAGTAATGTTTAACAGTTTAGGAAGAGAACAGCAATTTACAATAGGCAGCGAGGCACTGGAAGTCGTAAGGGAATACATCAACTTAGGGCAGGCAGAGACTGCTGATCCGGATCATGAGACGGAAATAATCAGAAGAATAAGAATGGGCTGGGGTGCGTTTGGCAGGCAATCTCAGATCATGAACAGCAGGTTGCCATTATCCCTCAAGAGAAAAGTGTATAATAGCTGTGTCTAACCAGTACTCACCTACGGGGCAGAAACCTGGAGGCTTACGGCAAGGGTTCTACTTAAATTAAGGACGACGCAACGAGCTATGGAAAGAAGAATGATAGGTGTAACGTTAAGAGATAAGAAAAGAGCAGATTGGGTGAGGGAACAAACGCGAGTTAATGATATCTTAGTTGAAATCAAGAAAAAGAAATGGGCATGGGCAGGACACGTAATGAGGAGGGAAGATAAACGATGGTCATTAAGAGTTACAGAATGGATTCCAAGGGAAGGGAAGCGTAGCAGAGGGCGGCAGAAAGTTAGGTGGGCGGATGAGATTAAGAAGTTTGCAGGGACGGCATGGCCACAATTAGAACATGACCGGGGTTGTTGGAGAAATATGGGAGAGGCCTTTGCCCTGCAGTGGGCGTAACCAGGCTGGTGGTGATGATGATGATGATGAACCACCACTGGCATGAAGGTCGCCTTCCAGGCTCCTGGAAGCATGCCAAGATGATCTTCATACCCAAAGCAGGCAAACGACTCGATCTGGGCAACCTCCGGCCCATCTCGCTCACGTCTTGCCTGGGGAAGGTTATTGAGCGCGTAGTTCTGAGCTGCAGACAAGGAGGATCTCCTCCCCCCCCATGTTTGGGTTCCGGGCTGGACTCTCTACCCAAGACATCCTGTGGCATATACTACACGACATACTCGACCCGGGTCCCATCCGGGCGACACGCACCATTCTAGGCCTCAACGTCAGTAAAGCGTTCGACAACGTGTCGCACGCTTCTGTACTGACCAACCTCTCGCAGATGAGTGTAGGCACTCGCACCTACAACTATATTGCCAACTTTCTTCACAACCGCACTGCTGAACTCCACATTTGAGACCTCTGCAGTGACAAAGTCACCATGCGCACCCACGGAACACCACAGGGAGCTGTTTTGTCCCTGTTCCTATTCAACATTACTCTTCGAGGTCTTCCCACACTTCTCGACACCATACCCCACATTAAGCACTCAATATACGCCGACGATATTACTCTCTGGACATACTCTGGCTCGGACGGGGAGATACAAGATTCACTTCAATAGGCAATCGACACCGTGCACACTTACGTGCAGGAAAATGGTCTCGTTTGTTCGCCCACCAAGTCTGAATTGTTAGTTATACGAGACAGGCGTCTTCGCCGACCCGTCCCCGACCCTCAAGAGCCGATCACGCTCCACATTGCCAGCCACCCCATAGCCCCCGTACAGACCATCCGCGTGTTAGGCATGCTGGTGCAGAACAACACGCAGAACTCGGAAGCCGTCCAACGCCTCCGAACCACAGCCCACCAAATCAACGGCCTAATCCGCCTCATTGCCACTCGCCGCAGGGGAATGCGGGAAACCTACCTCTGCCGCCTCACACAAGCCTACCTCATTAGTAGGATTTTGTACACATACCCTTATTACCACCTCCGCTGCAAACACGAAGAGGTGGTAAATAGCATCATCCGCTCGGCGTACAAGGCAGCCATGGGACTGTGCCAGTCCGCCAGCACAGAGCGTCTTCTCCAGCTTGGAGTATACAACACCGTCGCAGAGCTTATAGAGGCCAACAAGACTGCACAGATGCACCGTCTTTCTCGCACCGAACACGGTCGTTACATTCTTAATCGTCTTAACATCAACCCTCCAGGTGACATCCACCCCACTGCTCCCCTCCCGACTGGAGTCTTCAGTCGGCTGGTCATCAAACCAATGGCCAAGAATATGCTACCCGGCCGCCACGATAGGCGCCGCCAACTGAAGGCACAAGCCTTAGACGTCACAACTCCACCGACGAACATACCATGTACCTGGACGCGGCGAAATGCGACTCCAACACATACGTAGCCTGTGTAGCGACGCCAACCACCACTCTCATCAGTGCCGCTACAGTGCGCACACACTCCCCCACCGCTAGAGGTCGCGATCGCGCTAGCCATCGCGGATCACCGCACAAGTACGGTTCTCAGTGACTCTAAACAAACCATTCAAAATTTCTAAAAAAACTCACTCTGTCGCGCCGCAGCACACATCCTCCGCGGTTGCGCTCTCGACAGAACTGTGAGCTTAGTGTGGGTACCTGCTCACGCGGGGAACTCTGGGAACGAAGGGGTCGACCGTTTAGCCCGAGGCCTAACTAACCGGGAGGCCGGCCCCTCGAACCCAGATGCACTTGCAGAGGCATCTGGGTTTTTTGGCGCAACAATGTTTTCTTTAGCCCCCAAATCCTATGCTGACATTACCATCTTCTACAAGGAGACGAGACGCGTGTACCCGCCTCCCCACCCCGACCTCGAACGAGCGCAAGCCACCATGCTTCGCAGACTGCAGACCGATTCAATTCTCAGTCATTCTAGGCTTTATTTAATCACTGAGGGGATTACGACCCCGTCTGTACTAAGTGCGACCGTGGAGTGTTCGCCACTCGGGCACACATCCTCTGGGGAGAGGGAAGACGACGAAGTCGAAGATTGCGGACGTGCTTCGCATGGGCTCCCGTTTTGAAACCGTTGTTCGGTGGAACTCCCTGTTCTGTGGACTTGCTTTTGGTGGGATATTCCACAGGAAGTTGCCCTCTCCCTGCGGACACCTAATTTCGGCAAGTTTGCCCCCTTTTTAGGGGTTTTTCCACGCTTTTCGTGCTCGACCACCGCGCGGCAAAGTTAGGCCTCATCATTAGGCCGAGGCGCCGCCGACGGCACCGGGCTCCGGGGCGGTGACTTGTGGTTGTGGGCCTCTGTGAGGCTGAAGACCATGGAGTACTCCGTTGCGGGAGAGACTATAACGCCCGAAGAGTTGGAGGCGGGAGAATGTGCCTGGGTTTTGCGGGCTCAAGATAGATTCAAGAAATCTGTATACGGGAACCATCCCGAGAGTAAACCTAGCGAGAAGCAGGCAGGCAGCGACGGGCGCCAGACGCACGGAGCAGAACAAGTCAAGCGCGGGAAAGCGCCGGTGTGGAAGAAACGGGGACCGTTTTTGAAGATGCCAGCGAAGGACTTCAAGGTTGTGTGCCGACCCAAGAATTGGGACTTGAGCATGGTAACGTCGAGGGAACTCGGATATGCCTTGAGAGCGGCAGCGGAGCTGACGAATGCGACTGCGGTGGAGGAAGACCTGGTGCGGGTCAACGAGACCAATAACACGATGACGGTGAGCACGCCGTGTATGCATCGCTGTGGGGCATATGCGAATGTGAAGACGCTCAAGCTGGGTGCTCATGACCTTGAGATTTCGGCGTACGTGGCGGCGCCGGAGAACTCTGTGCGCGGAGTCATTTACAACGCGTACAACGGATGCCCACTGGCAGAAGTTCGGGCGGGATTCCTGAAGAGGAATGACGGCATAGAAATTTTGGATGCCCGACCTTTGGGGAAGTCGAAGGCGATTCAGATAACGTTCGGGGGCAAGCATGTTCCCTGGCAGGTTATTTACTGGAACTGTTTGTACGCGGTGATTCCGTACAGAGAGTTAGTCGAGACCTGCTATAACTGCAGACGAGTGGGACATCGGGCGGACGTTTGTTATCGTCCGAAGACTAATCTGTGTCGCCGTTGCGGAAAGGATCATCCTGCACCACCAGAAAGAGAGCCGCTGACCTGCACTCCAGAATGCATCGTGTGCCATGGGGCGCACAACACAGGGAGCCGGAACTGCAAGTTTCGTCTAGCCCGTAAGCAGCCGACGGGCCTGCAGCAGGGCAGTGAGGACAACGGCCTAACTGACAAGGAGGAGCGGCGCTCGAGGCCCAGGAAGCGGTCATCCAGCGGTGCGAGAGACGATAACAAGAGCAGGGACTGGTCCACTTCCTTCCCACCACTGCCCGGACCCGAGCGTGGCAAAGGAGAAAAGGGTTCCAGTCATGGAAGAAGTCCCAGTGCCACAAGAAAAAAGGTGAGCTGGCCCTACGTGGCCTCCCAGAGTGAGACTGCTCGAGAGAAGGAGCTACAAAGGCAGGTGCAGCAGCAGGCTGAGACGATTAAAAAGATGGAAGTCAGGATGGCAGAAATGGAACGCGCGCTTAAAAGCGACAAAGGACAAAGGGTACAGACGCCGGTGGTCCAGGCCCCACTGAAAGCGGCACAGGCGACTGCTTCTCGCGAGAGCGAGAGCACAGCTATGGAGGTGGAGAATCGGGGGAAGCTTAAGAGGCCGCCATCGGCGGATGAGGGTGCTAATGCAAAAAGAGTGGCAGAAACTTCAACGGCGGACACGCCGCAGCCAGTCGTTAAAGTCACTAGTCTTAGGGGGGAAATGTCTGCCCTTGCGGACAGAATAGGAAAACTGGAGGAAAGACAGGATAGGTTGGAAGGTCGGGTCGACAGGATCGAAGCCAGACTAGACAAGATTGAGGAGCGTCTTGACGCCTTCACCAATGACATGCGGGCTTTCCAAACACAGGTTATGGGCATGTTTCAACAGCTCAATGCTACGCTACAGGCTAGATTGCCTCCCGTAGTCGGCCAAGCGCCGATGTTAGTAAACCTAGTGCCTAATCATGGCCCCTCGCCAGCAAATTGAGGTTTGGCAGTGGAACTGCAGGAGCTTCCGTCGCAAGCGGGGGAACCTGCAATTGCACATACAAAATCTGGACAGTAAGCCTGACATTATAGCTTTGCAAGAGGCTAGTGGCTGGGTGAAATTACCGGGATTTAAGGCATTTACACCACCAGAGATTGATCGGGGGGGTGTATCGAGCGTCTTCACGGCCGTGCTAGCCCATCGCAACGCCACGGCGATTCAGCATACCATAGATAGCAGCAGAGAGGACTACGTCCTGCTAGAGGTTCTGCCCAAAAGAAAGGACGATAAGAGCCTCTTTGTACTTAATGTATATTCTTCTCCTAAAGATAAAGGGCTGGGCTTGCCAGACCTCTTGATAAAGACGCAACGGCTAGCGGCTAGGGCTCAACTCATAGTGGTTGGAGATTACAACGCGCCTCATCCGGAGTGGGGCTACATCCGAGCCACTCCAAAGGGAAATAGGCTTTGGCGGGTAGCTCAGGACCTACAATGGACAACCTTGAACAACCCGCTAGATCATACGAGGATAGGCAACAGCGTTAGCACAGACACCTCTCCGGACCTCACATTTGTTAAAGGTATTAGGGATGCAAAGTGGGTAAACACGGGACAGCCACTGGGCAGTGATCACTATATCCTTTCCACGTTATTTAGTGCTGCTAAGCACAAAGACAGGGTAAAAGGAACTAGAGTGACGGATTGGGACAGATTTCGGAAAGTCAGGAAAGACACAGTGAGCTGGGAAATCGAGGACTTGGGAGCCTGGGTTGAGGCGCTCAAGCAGGACGTGAAGGGTACCACAGCAGAGGTTCCGATGGTGGAGGAAGGTTTTACGGCGGACTCTAGACTGTTACACATGTGGGAAGCGCATGCGAGTCTCCTTCGGAGATGGAAGAAACAAAAGCATAATGGGGTCCTCCGTAGGAAGGTGGCCAAGCTAGAACGAGAAATCGAAACCTACACGTTGGACTTGCAGTGCAAACAATGGGGTCAGATTTGTGACAGAATGAATGGGCAATTCGGATGCAAAAAAACATGGCAGTTGTTGAGGCACCTTTTAGATCCGGCGGCAACCAAATCGGCGCAGAAGGGTCAAATGGCTAGGTTAGTTCATCAGTATCAAGGCACGACTGGGGAGTTCATTCAAGAACTCCGAAGTTGTTACATAAACGGCGAGACGAGCGGTTTCTTGCCGGATTACTCGGGAGAGGAAAACCTCGAATTAGATGCGGACTTTACGGTGGCGGAGGTGGAGTTTGCAATGGGGCAGCTTCGTACTACGTCGGCAGCGGGTCCAGATGGGGTTACTAATAAAATGCTGAGGAACCTGGATTTCAAGTCAGTGGGGGCGCTCACGGACTTGATGAACAAATATTGGGCGGCCGGGGAGATCCCGGCAGAGTGGAAGCATGCTAGGATTACATTTATTCCTAAACCAGGGAAGATCTGTATTGAGAATCTTCGACCCATCTCGCTGACGTCCTGCTTGGCCAAATTGATGGAGCATGTGGTCCTCAACAGGCTTCAGGGTTATGTGGAGGACAAGGAGTTGATACCTAAAACGATGATTGGCTTCAGGGCTAATTTATCAACGCAGGACGTCATGATACAGCTCAAAAAGGACGTGGTTGATCCTGGGTACGGCACGGGCACGAAGGCTATCTTGGGGCTCGACCTCACAAAGGCCTTTGACAATGTCACCCATGAGGCAATATTAAGGAACCTATCGGACATAGGACCGGGGGGGGGGAGAACCTTCCGTTACATCAGATCATTTCTGGAGGATAGGACTGCGGAGATTGTAGTCGGAGAATTTAAATCGGATCCTTTCCCGTTGGGGGGCAGTGGGACACCACAAGGGTCGGTTTTATCGCCGTTCTTGTTTAATCTCGCCTTGATCAAGATACCGCCCAGGCTGGCAATGATATCGGGACTTAAACATACATTTTATGCGGTGACATTACTCTATGGGTAACAAAGGGAAGCGACGCACAATTGGAGGAAACTTTACAACAGGCAGTGGATATTGTGGAGGAGCTAGCCGGGGAGGCAGGACTCTCGTGCTCTCAGCCCAAGTCCGAGCTTTTTGTGCTTAGGGATAAACCAAGAGGGATACATGCGAGGCACTATGTGCCGCCACCACCGCTGAAGGTGAAAGTGGGGGGTGCACCGGTCGCTGAGGTCCAAACGATCAGGATCCTGGGGCTGTATTTGCAGACTAACAGGAAGAATAGGCAGGCCTTGGAAAGGCTCAAAAATACTGTCAATGCTACCGTGAGACTTATCAGGAGAATCGCCAATCGTAAACAAGGCGTCAAGGAAAAGGACTTGTGTAAGCTGGTACAGGCGTTTGTGCTCAGTAGAATAGTGTATGCGACGCCTTATATGAAGATAGACGCGACGGAGAAAGGCAAGGTGGAGGCTATGATTAGACAGGCGTATAAGGCGGCCCTTGGGTTGCCTAACAATACTTCCACCGAAAGGCTGCTGGGATTAGGGGTGCACAACACCTTGGAAGAACTGCGGGAGGCACACTTGGCGATGCAACTCAGTAGACTTTCCAAAACGATAGTAGGGAGGGATATATTGGAAGGGATCGGCATTGGAGTTGATCCTCCAGCTGGGGACATGAAAATTCAGGTGAAGCGAGAAATGCACAAGGGCTTGTACATAAAACCTTTACCTAAAAATATGCATCCGATATATCACGAGAACCGTAGGAAGGCAAGAGCCAGAGCTTTACATGCTAAGTACGGGAAGTACAACGGGGCGGTCTACGTAGATGTCGCCGAGTATAAGAACAAGGATGCATTCGCAGTTGCGGTGGTGGATGGGCGCGGACGCTTAGTCACCTCTGGATCAGTCAAAACCCGCTCCTCAGAAACTGCAGAGGAGGCGGCGATAGCGCTAGCTATAGGTAATACTGAAGCTGACCTGATTTTCAGCGACTCTAAAACAGCCATCCGAAATTTGGCGAGGGGCAGAATCTCTGTCACAGCGGCAGGATTACTAAATCGGGCCACGGGGCGAGGGACTACGGAGGTGGAAATTGTCTGGGTACCGGCGCACTCTGGGAACCTTGGGAACGAGGCGGCTCACATGAATGCTCGAGGTTTCGTCAGCCGAGCAGGTGAGCCGGACGTTCCAGGGAGGTCCACGAGAGATGGGCTGGTGTCCTTTCACGACATTACTAACCATTACAAACTTGAGCGGAGAATTTACCCTCCACCGGACAAGCAATTGGTGAAGGCGCAGGAAAGCGTCTGGCGAAGATTGCAGACGAGATCTTTCTATAACCCATACGTGTTAAACAAAATCTACCCAGACGTTCAGCCGGAATGCAAATGGTGCCAGGAACTGGCCACCTATGACCACATATTATGGAGCTGTAGCATAGCGCCGCCACCGGCGCATATTATGCGTGATCCTTCTCTCGAGCAGTGGGAGGCCGTGTTGGCCAGCTCAGACCCGGTCGTCCAGACCAGGGCCGTGGAGTGGGCCACCCAGGTCGCCGTCAGCCATGAGCTGATGGCCATCTAGCACGGAATCGTCCGCACGTGCGTTCTGACGAAAATAAAGTTTTTCCATCCATCCATCCATCCATCCGGGGATGCGAGGGTAACCCTTCCCAAAATCATTGCTGCCAGCTCCCTCCGAGGAGGGTTGGAACCAGCTGCTGACAAGAGCAGACAAGAAAACGCAACTCGCACTCATCTCGTGGGCCCAAGACGTTGCCCCACCTGGGAGCCACACTAGGCCTACCTGTCCTAACTTCCTACCCTACAGTGGCAAATAAAGTTGTTTATCTCTCTCTCTTTCTCTTAATGCGCCCCGACGCCAGTGCATCTGCCGCGGCTGTGACGTCACTCCTCTGGAATCCGCAGACAGGCGAGGCACGCGCGGCGGCGGCTCCGGTGCGTCAGCTGTAAGCCACGTGACATCACTGCTTCTCGTGCATGCGCAGCACGGCTCTCCAGGTGCCACGCGAAACTGCTCAACCTCGGTCAGTGTAGCTCACGCTACAAAATTCACTTTTACATATATTTCGTAGCAAATAGACTCCTCCCAAACAATGTCATAAAATATGAAGAAAACATCTGCTTATCAAGCATCCGTACCTTCCCGTGCATTACTTCCTACACTTTAAGATCACAAATACACGGGTGACTGCGTGTTTCCAAAATGACTTGGCCTTAGTCGACGGGATGATCGGCCAAGTGCACAGAGGTGGCCACAACACAGGCTCTCAGCCAGACCATGTTACACGCTCGAAGAATGCCTTCTAGTCGCACCAAAGACAAATTCGCGGGTGCCAATCCTGTTTTCAGTCGCCCAGAAGACACAATTTTCAAGTTCTTCGTTTTTTAGCTTCTCGGCGTTTTCCTTTATGCGTCCTTCCATGTTATCCCACACTCCCGTGTTATCACTCTTGGCAATCGCTCGTTAAGTTTTCGGCAAGCGTGAGTACCGAAAGAAGGTATATGTTGTTGCAGGGTCATAAAAAGCTTGACGAACTTCTTCCATTAAATTCAGTACACGCCCAACTGTCACAACAGCCGGCCTGCTTTTTTGCTAATTGCTTCACAACCACAGGCGCGGCGAGTATGGCTCAAAAGTAGCACAAAAATTTACGAAATTAACTACAATAATTTTGGTTGTCAGAGAATGCATCATGAAGTTGTCCCAGTAAGATTCAACACACGAGAAACTGCGGCACACAGCCGAGCTGCTTTTCGCTAACTGCGGCGCAACGCCAGGCGTGGCGCGGCGCGCACCTCAGAAATTTCCCAATAAGTAGCGAAATACAACAATGTGGGTCAAGGAAAGCGTCACGAACTTGTCCCAGTAATATTCAGTACACGCGAACCCGTCACCACGGTCGAGCTGTATTTCGCTAACTGCGTCACATAGCCGGTTGCGGCAAGCATGCCCAAGAACTACCGAAATAAGTTACGATAATCTTGGGTCTCAGAAAGCGTCGCAAACATTTCCCAATACGAGACATTAAGCTTTTTAAGCTGTTTTTAAGTTTAAAAGCTTTTAAGCTTAACATTAATCATTAAGTTGTTTTTCGCTAACTGCATCACTACTCTCCGTTAGGTGCCCTACTATAAGCCTAAATTTGCTTGAAATGTGTCACAGACTGTCAAACAAAATTTCTGACTTGCCGTAGTCCAATCGTGCAGTGGTGCCATGTCGAAATGCAGAAGGGACGCAAGAAAACACCAGGAATCCGACATATAGGCTACATCCAAAAGAGACGGGTCGCCGAACAGGCGATCTTCAGATGCGCAGCCTGCCTCGCTCACTTCGGTGGCACGTCTGGCGCATGACGCATCATATCGCGCGTCTGGCTAGAAAAACCTTGTGTCGTGGTTCTGGTTTGGCGTGCCGCTAGCTTGTTGCTAGGTAACGCGAGAAAAATAGGTCGCGAAGTATAAGTCCATTTATACGCAAAACTTTTTAGTTTTACCAGGAAAGAATACGAAAAATAAAACGACTGTAAGTTAATCTCACATTTTTTTTTTCCGATGCTCGCGTCAGCTAACGGATGGGATTAACACTAGGGGTGACGTGTTTCCTGCTGCCAGTTTTCACCGAGTGTCCCCTCTTGTTGAATTTCTTTCTCTATGCTTTCACCGTCGGCGCCCTTGTATTTTGTAAAGCCCGCTACTTGGCAGGCGGCAATGCGTCACAAGCTTGGGCCGACGCTGGATTCGCTTCACCGGACTGCGCATGACACAGCACCCGAACGACAGATACATGAACACGACATGATATTGTTACGAAAGATGTTCATTTACAGGGTGAAAAGAGGTCCAGGGGGAAGCCAAAGGCAAGCCCCAGCCGGCGCAGAGTACTCCGAGATCACGTGCGCGCACTCTATTTCTTTTTTCTCTTGCTCAGCAGCGCAGTGCTCTGACATTTTCCCCCGGGCCAGGCGAAGCTCACTGAGCGAGTTAAAGGGACCTGTGATGGTACAGCTTGAGTTTGTCCACGTGAACAACTTGCGTCGCACGTGAACGCCGATTACTTGCCGTCACTTTGAGGACGACATAGTTCACTCAAGCCAGTGAGTGTAACGAATGGCCCTCTGTGTGTGGCGAGAAAGCTTCGGTACAATCCGTTTTTGCGAGCACGTGTCCACAACCAAACATATATTCACTGGGACTAAAGCTGACGGGGATATGCCGCGCATCCTAGCGAATCTTGTTGTTGCCTTGCGAGGACAACATCCTAACATGCGCCAGTCGACACAGAGTTTGGGCGTGGAAGTATCTTCTTGACACAGTAAAGGTAGAATAGTGTCCAGAAAGCTGTGGAGAACGCGCGCGTGCAGCAAAACGAACGACGCATATCAAGTAACTTCGTGCTTGGCACTATTGTACGCGTGCATTACAAAAGTTGAGACGGCATCCCAATTTTTGTCAGCAACTACATACATTGTTGACATATTGGTAAGGGTTCGATTCGTCCGCTACTTGTGGCCATTGGTTTGCGGGTGGTAAGGAGCGCAATGACGATATGCAGAACCACAAAGCCGTAAAAGTTCATCAGCAACGTCGGCGGTGAATGGCCGTCCACGGTCACTGATGGCAACCCGTCGAGCGCCGTGACGGAGTGTGACGTGGAGCAACAGAAACAAAGAGATATCTGCAGCAGTGGCAGATGGAAGTGCCGCCGTTTCTCTGTAGCGAGTAAGATAATCTACGCATACTATAATCCAGCGGTAGCCAGCTGACGTCTTCGGGAGTGGGCCGAGCAAGTCGATGCCGACTTTTTCAAAGGGTAATGTCGGTGGCCTAACTGGTTGCAAATAGCCTGCTGGAGCGGTCGTCGTTTGCTTGTGGCACTGGCAAACAGTACAGCTGGCGAGATACTGTTTTGTTGTTTTCCAGAGCTTGGGCCAGAAAAATCTCTGGCGAATTCGATGCAGCGTGCGTGCGAAGCCAAGGTGCCCGGACGTGATATCTTCATGCATGGAACGAAGGACAGCAGGGCGCAGGTCTTCGGGAACAACTAGAAGCAATGGAGGGACATCAGCTGAGTATTTTTTTTTTGCACGTAGCTGCCCGTAGGGATTTCAATGTAGGGTCGCAACGTTGCTCGCTCTCGAAGGTACTCAGGTGTGGTAAGTCGGAAGAGGTGGAAATTAGGTAGTCATTGAAGTCATCATCGACAGTGTTAGTGTGCGGCGAAGGGAGACGGGATAGGCAATCAGCATCCATGTGACACCGTCCACTCTTTTAGTTGACGAAAAAGCTGTAACTTTCAAGGCGCAAAGTCCAATGGGCCAACTGGCCGGACGGGTCACGCAGCCCAAGGAAGGAAGGAAGGAAAAAGTTGAGCAGGAAAGGCAGGGAGGTTAACCAGTTTCGCTCTACCGGTTGGCTACCCTACACATGGGAGCGGGATGGGGGGGGGGTATAGAAGATGGGAAGGAGAGAGAGAGCGCGCATAGCACAGCATACACATCGTCAGTTACAGACCGTCACTCTTGCGTGGTACGTGACATCACTGCCACAGCCGCTTGTCCAAGTCCGCCTCTTTCAAAAACCGAAGTAGTCCCTTCGCCGCCTTCAGCTGCGATGTCTTCTGTCGGCGATATATGAAAATCGTTTCAACTGACAATGATCTATTGTGAAGGCACGCTAGAACGGACGCCAGGGACTGTCTCTGAACATTATATTCAGGACAGTTGCACAGAATGTGTCCTAGCGTTCCTCGCAAAGACAGGCATTGCAGAGAGCGTTGTCGGCCATTCCAATGCGAAATAAGTAAGACTTCGTGAATGCCACCCCTAGCCATTAGCAATAACACGCAGCCCAAAAAGCCAACAGAGTGAACGATGGTAAGTCACTATCGTGAATGCGCGGTGGTGTAGGTTAGAACGGTACTTCTGAATGACGAAGACGACTGCTAGACACACGAGTTCAGTAACGGTGTAGTTTCTCTGCGTTTTTGTAAATGTACAACTAGCATAGGCAATGACATGCTGACGGCCACCACAGATCTGAACAAGCATAGCGTCAGTATGCAGCTCAGTTGACGCCTCCGGATCAAAATACCGCAGAACCGGCCCAGAAGTCAACAAACATTTCAGCTGCTGAAACGCCGATTCGCAGTCTGCAATCCACAAGTATGGGGTGTCTTTGGGAAGGAGAGACGTGAGGGGAGAGCCAAGCTTCGCGAAATTCTTGATAAAGCGCCGGAAATATGAGCAATGGCCCAAAAGGCTTCGTATATCTTTCACCCTGTGTGGCTGTTGGAAGTCGCGAACTGCTGCTATCTTTTCAAGGTGTGGTCGTATGCCCTTTGTCGACGAGAAAGCCTTGTACGAGAGCTTGACGGTCACCGGAATGACACTTCTTCGAGTCTAAAATAAGGCCAGCTTGCTGGAGAACGACCGACAGGCGCTGATTGTGCTCGTCAAATGTCCTGCCGTAGATAATGACGTCATCTAAATAGCACATGCAAATTTCCCATTTGAGTTCGCGGAGCACGGTATCCATAAATCGCTGGAATGTCGCTGCAGCATTGCATAAGCCCAAGGGCATAAAGTTGAACATAAATAGACCATCAGGTGTCATGAAGGCTGCCTTCGCCTTAACTGCAAGGTGCATGGGAATTGGCCAATATCCTGACCGTAAATCAACAGAAGAGAAATACGACGTGGAGTGAAGTCTATTCGTGGTAAGGGGTACACTTCTTTCTTTGTGACGATGTTAAGGTGGCGATAGTCCACACAGAATCTCAATTAGTTGTCTTTCTGCTTGAATAGAACCACAGGAGCAACCCAGGGGCTACATGATTCCTGGATCACTCCTTTTAATAACATTTCTCCGACCTTCTCGGCAATGACTTTTCTCTCTGAAGGTGAAACGCGTAAGGCTTCTGACGAATTGGCGTCGCTTGCCCTGTATGGATGCGGTGTTGCATACGAGACGCCGGTGGTGTGTGACACACTCGTTGATTCCTGCACCACTCCTTTCTGTAACAATTCTTCGACCTACTCAGCGATGTCTTTTCTCTTTCAAGGTGAAACGCGATAAGGCTTCTGACAAATTGGTGTCGCTTGTCCTGTATGGATGCGGTGTTGCATACGAGACGCCGGTGGTGTATGAGATGCTCGTTGGTCTTGAGCAAAATACAACACTTTGGCGTAGTGAGTGAGCACTGCTTGAAGCAGACACTCCTCACTAGAAGGCAGCGACTTGCTAATCATGCACTTAAAGTCAGCAGAATTATCATGGCTTCAATCGGGGTTGGTTTGTTTTGCTCGGCAGTTGAAATTTCGACTGTTCCGACGCTGACAAGGGTTTGTTCGTCAAAACTAGCCAGTTTAAGTCCTAGCGGCAATGGTATGGATTGGGTTGAAGCGTTCACTGTCCACAACGAGTACAGCCATCAGTGGTGACAACGAGGGAGCGAGGGACTATCATATTTTAACGCGACAGCGTTAAGGAGCTCGTGTCGCAGAAAAGCCGGTGTCGTCGTCCGCGGCGTTGGCCGTGAGCGATAAATCCCGGCAGGCACCTTATGAATAAAAAACAACTTGCAACATGGGCTGGCTGGGAATCGAACCAGGATCTCCGGAGTGTGAGACGGAGACTCTACCACTCAGCCACGAGTTCCATGCTTCAAAGCGCTGCAAAAGCGCCTCTAGTGAATGCGGTGTTGCCTTAGAAACGAGCCGTAGAAAGTTATACTGCGGTGTATATCGGTAATTATGAACATGTAACTTACAGAAGTCGCAGTTAGGCGAGTAGGGAAGTGCGTTTCCGCTACATTTCTTCAGCGCTTTCTGCACACGCAGAGCCATCTTGCGGCAAACACAGAAGATCCCCTCCTCTCAATGTACGGTGCTGCCCCGACAGGAGGCGCGTCACGCGCGCATTGGGGTTGTGCGAGGCGCGTCGCGTCCCGGACTGCCTCTCCTCTGACGACGTTTCTCCTTGCTCCCACACGGGTTGCAGAATCAAGCGTACTTCCATTCTTTAGATCACTATCTCTCTATCTCTCTGCCCGTGCCGATCACAACGTTTGGCTGGCGTGCGTCGTTTCCCCGGGGCTTCGAGACACAGAGTTCTTTGGTTCGTTCCGCTCGCTCAGGCGCACGTTTCGTTGCCGCGCCGAACGCTCCGTTGCTCGACGCTCACGGCGTCCGATGCGGGGCGCCTCGTAAGCGATCGCTGCGCCGTAGCCCATTGTCTTACACCCCTTGGCTGCTCGACGGGAACGCTGTCGCGTTCCACTCTTGAAGGCGGTGGTGGTGATAACTTTGAAGCTTAAGCGTCCTCCATTTTTTTCTTGAGCGCGTTGTTATAATTCCGCTCGGCTGTACCACAACAAGAACTCGTGTGACAGAGAGAAGTGTTGACAGGTACCAACATTGCAGTCTGAGGGAGCAAACACACATCTTGCGACACGGAGAGAACGTCCGCGGCATCAGGTGTTATCTACCATTGAAGTTCGCGCGTCGCGGCGAAGAGAAATCGTGCCAGCGCCACAATCCAAAGTTATCCCCACTCATGCAAGAACTCAATTCCTAAAATAATGTTAAGTGTTGTACGTGCAAGCACAATAAATTCACTTCAACATGTTTGGTCCCCTATGCCAACTGAAACAGAACAGACCTCAAGTGGGCGCAACGTTTCCCCGCCAACTCCGCGAAAGGTGGCGTTCCGATCCCAAGAGAACTTAACTTTTTGTCCAAGACAATTTTTGAAGGACCTGCTCATAACAGAAACTGCAGCCCCAGTAGCAACTAAAGCAATAGCACTCACGTTGTCAACTGAAACACACACTTTGTTTTTAAACAATATCGCACAAGGCGGACTTCATGAAGATTAATATAATGCGGCCTCACCAGCGTCGGTCGCACCAGCTGGTTTCCCAGCGGCGGCGGTGGCAATGAAAGACGACGAGGCGACGGAGGGCCTCATTGTCGTGTCGGTAGTGGTCTAAGGCCCCCAACCACTGGCACGCGCTGGAAAGCTTCGGCGCGCGCCGAAGGGTCAAATGCGTCAAAGCGTCGGTCGGGAACTCGGCGAAGCGGAACGTCGCGCAGCGATTATGTCTACTGCCGATGCTAGAAGTTTGCCGACGCGCGGCGAAGCTGCGCTGGCGTGCACCAATGAGAGGCTGCGATGCCTCGCAGGCGTCAACCAATCGGAGGCTGCGGAGTCTCCGGCTGCTAGGCCTGTAATGGCCGACCGTACGAAGGCGCCCGGCACCAACGATCGTCCGAGTTTTTTGGACGCACGACGCGCGCGACAGTGTTCCTGAAAGACAGTGTTGTAATAGTAGGCCGACAACGACACGACCGACCGACCGACGACCGTGGGTTGTGGCAGTGCGACGTGGATCCGAAGCGACTTCGAACGACGCCGACTAATCCAACCTGCCCACTGGGTTCCGCCGGGCTCGGTACGATCGTCTGCTAAAACAGCCAACCGAATCACGATTGCCGCAACGTCTGTGCTTGTTGTGTGTGCATTTTTGTTGTGCTCAAAACGAATGGAAACACGTTTACGAGCTCCGAAGTCTGGATAATCAACACTCGCCCTCCGCCGATGTTGTTTACGTTACGCGTAGGCCTAGCGCGTCCATCGAGTTCGTAACTGGCGAGTGAACGAACTCAACTGAGAAATCTGTCGAAGGAAATGAATTTTCAGGTCCGTTTGGTGCTGCAGTGATTTAAAATATGGCACTCTTGACTTCGTGTGGCCTGTGATGTGGTGAATGAACCGTGTGGAAGTTGGGTTGGTCAACAGCGGCGTGTTTCGTGTGGTGTCGGTTGACTCAAGTTTAACGGGCAAGCTCTGCGCTGTTTCCAGTGGTAGAGATAACTTCCGAAAGCGAAATACACTAGTAGCCGAACTCTTGGAAGTACTTACATAATCAGCAGTGCCGCCTGTTTCAGCTGACACTGCGCTCTTCTATTCGGCATGTGAATACAGTTCAGTACAAGTTCACTGTACTCATTCACTCACTTCTTTCTAGTGCGTCCGTCTTTTGGGTTAGTTGGGCATAAATCGATCGTGTAGCAATCAAGAACACTGACGCACTGAAGCATACGTGACAACGCAGTCATGTTTGAGTCAGTGTGTCGTTATAGTTGAGCACTGCGAAAAGAAATTATCTGTTTGCAACGTGTGCCCTGTGTGCAGTGCATAGCAGGACCTGCATCATGCAAGACCTATGCATGTAGCAGCGTATACCACGATTGCTTCGATGCCCGCTTCAGAAGCAGCAAGTACTGTGTCAATGAAACTGTAATCCATTTTTTATCTCACTTTTTGCTTATGGAAAGTGTAGATGGTGTGAGTGCATTGTGAGGAAAGTGAAAAGGTGTCATCAGTGTTTTGTGCAGTCAGTATGCTTAAACTGCTGGAATCCCTTCAGCCTCTACTAAAATGTTTCTTGCTGCGATACTATAAATTGTAGTCAGGACAAAGATGTACTCAAAACCAAGTTACTAATGCAAGAATGTGTTTGATTAACAAGTTAACGCTTCCACAACAACAATATGCCGATGCACAGCATATGGGCTTACAATAAATACATTCCGTAAAGGTGAACGACTGGGCCTACAATATTGTCACGGCTCACTTGAGACAAGAGCGGAGAGCGTTATTTTAATCTTGACAGTTAGAACAAGCGTTCAGTCTTGGCTTCTTCTTCTCTAGCACGCTCGCTTGCACACACGAGGTCGTCGTCCTCGTCGTCAGCGTGGTTGGGCACAGATGGCGTCGCGGCATTTGCCCCCCTTCAGAAGGAGCATCGTCCCGATGCTTGGCGGGTAGCACCCGGTGTCCAGCCCTCCAGCAAGTGTCCATGTCATTCAGCCAAATAAGGTTTCATGCGCACCACGTGCACAGTCTCAGGCAGGTCGTGACGGCGCCGCGAGCAGGATTTGCTGTCAGGAATGACTTCATAGTTGACGTCGCTAAGGCGTCGTAGAACCTTGTATGGTCCGAAGTATCGGCGCAGAAGTTTCTCCGCGAGGCCTCGGCGGCGCACTGGAGCACAAACCCAGACTCTTTGGCCGGGCTGGTAGACGATGCATCGATGGCGTTGATTGTAACGTCGCGCATAACGGTCTTGCTGGCTAGTTATGCGAACGCGTGCGAGCTGTCTTGCTTCTTCGGCGCGCTCTGTAAAATCTGCGGCGTCATTCTCGGAATCGCTGGAATCATGAGGAAGCATAGCATCCAGCATTGTAGATCACTTCTCGACCGTGGAGGAGACTGAATGGCGTCATTCTTGTTGCTTCTTGCCGAGCCGTATTGTAAGCAAATGTTACGTAGGGTAATATTTGGTCCCAGTTCTTGTGTTCCATATCGACATACATGCACAACATGTCTGCAAGGGTCTTGTTGAGGCGCTCCGTAAGTCCATTGCTCTGCGGGTGATAACCTGTCGTCCTTCTGTGTGCTGTGCCACTGAGCGTGAGTACAGTTCGCAAAAGTTCAGCCGTGAATGTGGTTCCCCTGTCGGTTACGATGACCGCTGGAGCACCGTGCCTAAGGACGACGTTTTCGATGAAGAACTGCGCGGCTTCGGCTGCTGTGCTGCTCGGAAGTGCTTTGGTTTCTGCATAACGCGTAAGGTGATCTGTCGCAACTATGATCCATTTATTTCCTGCAGTTGATATTGGGAATGGGCCCAAAAGGTCCATCCCAATTTGTGCAAACGGTGTTTCCGGCACTTGAACGGAATGTAATAGTCCGGCAGGTTTCGTAGGTGGCACTTTTCGTCGCTGACAGTCAAGGCACGTTCGAACGTAGTGCTTCACGTGTGTTGCGAGCCGTGGCCAGTAGTATTTCTCTTTGATCCGTGCTAATGTTCTTGTGTAGCCTAGGTGGCCCGACGTAGCTTCATCGTGACAGGCCTGCAAGATTTCGCTGTGGAGAGTTTTAGGGATGACCAGTAGATATCTCTTCCCTGTTGAAGAGAAGTTCCTCTTAAAAAGAACACTGTTTGGTATGCAGAATGATGACAAGTTCCTTGAGAACAATCTGGGCTTGTTTGTGGTGCGGCCTTCTAAGAAATCAATTAGTGAAGCGAGCTCGTGGTCATCTTGCTGTTGTTGAGAGATGGTAGCGGCACCAACAACTCCTAAAAAGCCTGCGGATTCGTCATCATCTCGGCCTGACGACTCGATCGGTGATCTGGAAAGGCAGTCAGCGTCTAAGTGCTGTCGTCCCGATTTATAGACCACTGCCATGTCGTACTCTTGAAGCCGTAGGCTCCAGCGTGCCAAACGTGCAGATGGATCTTTCATGTTGGTCAACCAACAGAGAGAATGATGGTCACTTATGAGTTGAAATGGGCGGCCATAGATGTACGGGCGGAACTTGGTAATGGCCCATACTACAGCCAAGCATTCCTTCTCTGTGGTGGAGTAGTTCGACTCGGCACGTGACAGTGTTCTACTCGCGTAAGCGATGACTCGCTCAGCGCCGTCTTGCCGCCGAACAAGGACGGCACCTAGACCCACATTGCTGGCGTCGGTGTGGATCATTGTCGGCGCATCCACGTCAAAGTGGGCAAGAACAGGCGGAGTTTGTAGACGGTGCCGCAACTCGTTAAATGCCGCCTCCTGTTCCTCGCCCCGCATAAACGTGACATCTTCTCTGGTTAGGCAGGTGAGCGGTGAGGCGATGCGTGCAAAACCCGCAATAAATCGCCGGTAATATGAGCATAGGCCCAGGAAGCGTCTGACTGCGTTCTTGTCCGTAGGCCCTGAAAACTTTGCGATGGCTGCGATTTTCTCAGGATCAGGTCTGACGCCTGTGTGACTTACACTGTGGCCCAAAAACTGTAGTTCTTGATAGCCAAAGTGGCACTTTTCAGGTTTTAAGGTAAGCCCAGCGGACCGTATGGCTTGAAGAACTGACCGTAGCCGACTGAGATGTTCATCAAATGTGGCAGAATAAACAATCACATTGTCTAGGTACACTAAGCAAGTCTTCCACTTAATTCACCACCTCTTCCACCTCTATTTACCAGTATCCACTTTTTAAGTCCGTCGATGAGAAGTAACGTGCATGCCGTAGCCTGTCGAGGGAATCGTCGATGCGTGGTAAGGGATACACATCTTTTTTCGTGACCCGATTGAGTTTGCGATAGTCGATACAAAACCTCAGGCTGCCATCCTTCTTCTTAACGAGTACCACGGGTGATGCCCAAGGGCTTTTCGACGGCTGGATAACAGCATCGTCCAGCATTGTCTTGACTTCCTGCTGTATTGCTTCACGCTCTTTCTCAGCCTCGCGATACGGATGCTTTCGGATGGGTATTGCTGTTTTCTCCGTAATGATGCGGTGTTTCGTCAGAGGTGTTTGACGCACTCGGGACGTTGTAGAGAAGCAGTCTTTAATATGGTCAATCAGTTCTCTGAGCCCTTGTTTCTGTTGCGGCGCTAAACCTGGGTCAACGTCGACGACGGGTATAGATGGCATCGTATCGGTGGTTGATTCCTGTTTTCCAGCAAAGCAGTGTTGGACGTGGTCCATTTCGTCCAAGTACGCCACAGCGGTGCCTTTACTGATGTGCCGGCGTTCCTTGGTAAAATTTGTCAGTACTACCTCTGTGCGACCGCCGATTAGGCTGACGATACCCCGAGCGATGGCAATACCTTGATGGAACAGAAGTGCAGTTAGTTGTTCGGCTACAGCGTCCTTGTCAAACTGTTCTCCGCAACTTACGGAGACAAGACTGCATGATAGTGGTGGTATGCAGACGTCGTCATCGGCGACACGTAACAATGTACGTCGGTGCTCTTCGTCTTGGCTCGTGTCTGTACTAGTTGACAAGGTTATCTCGCCGTCCCGTATGTTAACCACGGCGCCGTACTCCCGCAAGAAGTCCATTCCAAGGATGAGTGATCTGCAGCACTCTTTTAAAATCATAAAAGTGGCGACAAAAGCTGTATTTCCTATCTGGAGCCGTGCAGTACATTTTCCTGTAGGTACCATTATCTGGCCCCCGGCATTTCGAATATAAGGGCCCGTCCATTGCATTCTGACTTTCTTAAGCCGGTCTGCCAACTGCTCACTCATAATCGAAAAGTCTGCACCAGTATCAACTAAAGCTGTCACGTCGTCCCCATCAATTGTTAAGAGTAGGTCGGCACTTACAAATTCGTCGGCGTCCCGTTTCTCCGGGTTGCTGTGCTCGTTTCTCAGTAATAATGGGGGATTTTCGGCGGTTCGACGACTTGCAACCTTCCCCCCGGAGGTCGCTGATTTCAGTTTCCCCGCCGTTTGCTTGGAGAGCGGCCTCGTACCACGGCGGAGAAACTGCGACCGTTCGGCGAAGAATAACGTAATGCAGACGGCGAGCGCGCGACCGCAGATTACCTGAGCTGCCTTGCTCCTGACTGACACTGTCGTCGAAGCGTGGATGTCTCTCGGGAAACTGGCGCGGAGTGGCAGGTGACATTTCCTGGATGCCGCGCTGGTGATGAGGGCAAAAACGATAAATGTGCCCTGGTTCGCCACAGTGAAAACACAATGGTCGGCGATCAGCAGTGCGCCATACGTCGGTACTGCGAGGCTGGGGTCGCCTGAAATGCTCCCTCTGTGTCCAGGCAGCAATAGGTGGCCGCTGGTGGTACTGCTGTACCGGCATGGTAGAAAGCGGGCGACGGACAGCGTCTGCGTAGCTATATGCGCGTGGCTCGAAGCGCGGCTCGGGACTCAGTTCAGGGAGTGGCTCAGGAGGTGCTAATGCTTGCCGAATTTCTTGGCGAACAACGTCAGCGACCGGGGCAACAGTAAACTCCTTCGGTGTCACAGTTTGCTTCGCAATCTCCTCGCGCACAATGTCTCGTATCAGTTAACGCAGCGAGGTCTCGTCTGTCACTGTGAGTACTGCGGCTCCTGCAGGCGCATCGTTAGTCAGGCGTTCCTATTGCCGACAACGCTGCTGGAGCGCCCGCTCGATTGCTGTGGCTTCCTTAATGAATTATTCCACTGTTCTAGGCGGGTTACGCACTAGACCAGCGAATAGCTGTTCTTTGACGCCGCGCATGAGATGGCTCAGCTTCTTCGAATCCGGCATGTTGGGATCCGCGCGACGAAACAAACGAGACATGTCCTCGGCAAACATGGAGACACTTTCATTGGGCTTCTGAAAGCGCAACTCGAGAAGTCGTTGTGCATTATCTCGGCGATCAGTGCTTCCGAAGGTGTCAGGTAGCCGACGGCAAAATTCGTCCCACGTTGTCAAATGTGCCTCGCGGTTTAGGAACCACGACCTTGCGCTACCTTCAAGAGCGAAGTACACATTAGAAAGCTTCTGGTCCGGACGCCACTGATTGACCTGAGCTACGCGTTCGTACTGGTCCAGCCAGTCTTCGGCGTCTTCGTACGTGTCACCGTGGAAGCTTGAGGGGACTAGATTGTTTTGGATAGTCACCTGTGTTGGACTTGCAATCGCCATTTCCTCAGTCATTGAGGTCGCTGACGAAGTTCGTTGCAAGAGACCGAATTCCGGGCACAGACTTTGCAGGCGGCGGCTTGCACGGTGCACAGGTGTCTCGACGCGTGGATGATGTCTTGAAGGGCTGGACGCAGGGCTGCTCGCAGGAGTCGTCCCTATCATTAGGCGATGATGCGATACCCAGCACATCCACCAGTGTCACGGCTCACTTGAGACAAGAGCGGAGAGCGTTATTTTAATCTTGACAATTAGAACAAGCGTTCAGCACTGTATGTAAACACCGGCCCTTTCTTGGGTTTGTGTCCCGTGTCTCCCTTCCCTGATGACCTAAGGTTTTCCGAGCACTCTACACTTCTATAATTCTGTCAATAATAATAATATTTGGGGTTTTACGTGCCAAAACCACTTTCTGATTATGAGGCACGCCGTAGTGGAGGACTCCGGAAATTTTGACCACCTGGGGTTCTTTAGCGTGCACCTAAATCTAAGCACACGGGTGTTTTCGCATTTCGCTATAATTCTGTCACGACTTGAGTACTGCTCATCAGTATAGTTCCCGTACCAAACTCGCGACGCTAAAGCTTGTTCAGCGCCGGACAATACGCACCCTTTACTCCCGTCTTTTCGGTTGTCAGAAGCTCATGCCAGCCTTCGAGGATTGTCTCAAACCCCTCAAGTAGCACACCCTGCAATACCAACGCAACATTGCACTAGTCTGTACTGCAGGGTGTTTGACGTCTCTCTAAACAGCACTAATCTTTGTTCAGTTCGTCTGAACAAGTGGTCAGCACAGCCTGAGCCCTCATCACGCCTGTATGGCCCGACACCACAACTCCATGATTATATCTGGCATGCAGAGCGTTCTCTCCACCCCCCTGGCGATTTGGATTCTCCTTCCTTGGAACCAGACTTCATTGGCACTCCTGTGTGTTGTGCACCTGTCGAGTGTGTGCGTGTGTGCCGTGCTGTGTTATTGAGCAAGTGTGTGTGCACGTGGAGGGGAAGGAAGTGTCTTCTGCATCCTGCAAATTCCTGCTTTAGATGGCTGGTTATCAGATGCTCTAACATACAGGCATCAGCCTTCTTTTTAGTCGAGTGTGCCAAGTTACCACTAAGATTATTATTATTATTATTATTATTATTATTATTAGAATCATCGCTTTGACCGCATTGATTGTGTTGAAGCGAGCGTGTCACATAATTCAAAATATTTCTGGAGCTTTGTGGGCTCTCTCTTCTAAAAGGAGTGCCAAAGATGTACGTCTTCTTCATGAAAATAGTGGTGTTGTTTCGAACACTGCTGATGCCTTTGCAGAACATTTCTGTTTGCTATATGGTGTGAAATATGCTTCAAGTAACCTTCCTTCTCAGTCTGGCGCAGTGTATGCTAACAGTAAATGAAAACCTCGTTTCCAAGTATATGAAGTGCCTTAAACTTTGCCTTAAACTTTCCCTTTCTTGTGGTGTTGATGGTATTTCGTCCACAGAGCTTAACCCTTTGAGACGCTGTCTACACAATTGGGTACAGCAGGAGCGTGCATCAATTGCAAAAGCACTGGTGAAAGTAATGGTATTTAAAATGTGTTTCATACATCTTGAAACACTTATTATTGGAACTGTGCTGCAATTTTAAATAATGTGCAGAATGTTTTAACAAAATGAGTGGGAAGGTATACGGCTGGGTGTTGTTACTCTGTGTCAATGTAGTGCACCAGGCATAATTGTCAAGTGGCTGGATAAGTGCTTTTCAACCTTTTCAAAACACGAAATAGTACGTGTTTTCATATTTTGTGTTCCTGTAGTGAGTTTTCGCATGGAGTCGAAATTTTGTACACTTGACAAAACTCGCTAAACAATTGAAAATTCTTAATATTTGCTGCAGCTGTACACTTTCTACGATTCTGAGGATGCAAGAGATGTGGTGAAAGCAACTTTTCAATCAACGGGATAAAGTTGTGTCTGAAAGGGTTAAGACGTATGGAAACATACTTGTTCCTCGTTCTCACAAGCATCTTCAATAGTTCCCTAAAGTCTAGTACCTTTTCTAGCACTCGGAAGGTAGCATGAACATTGCCCATGCACAAATCAGGTGCTAGATGTGCAGTTACAAACTGCCGACCTATATCTATCCTCTTCAGTGGGTCAGGTGTTTGAATCGATATGAGATTCCTCGCTTTCTGTTAGTGCTAAGAGCATTTTAATAAATGAACAGCATGACTTTGTGTGCCAACATTTCAGACTTTCAGACTATTTCAGACTGTCAACAGTGTTCACTACTGCATCGACTTCCAAAAAGACATTTTTTCACTCTCAAACTGGTGCAGAAGCAATAAGTACTCTTAAATGCTTCCAACACTATGGCATTAAGTTATATGCATAAAACGCACCACGTGAAATTTTGATACACCCTACGTGATGCTCCACTCCTTAGGGTCGATGAAATGAATGATCTTGGTGTGTACTTCGACAAAATGCTAAGCTTCTCGTCACATAGATAATTACACAAGATGGCCTTCACGCTCTTGGAATTGCATGCCGTATATTGCATGATTTCCACTCACCTGTTGTGTTTCTGAAATTCTGCTGTGTGCCTCCAACTACTGGAGTATGCCTCTGTAGGAGGGGGGTGCAATGAGCAAATCTAATTCTGACCTCATTGAACGCATCCAGAATAAATTTATGTCTATCTTCAAGCACCACTTTTGCCATTCTGGCGACCACAGTTGAGCCTTCTCAAATATACTTTAACTCGCACCTCCAGATTCAAGACTTAATTAATCGCACCTTTTGTTCCTGTATAAGGTGGTCCATGACATTATACATTCCTTAAAGCTTCTTGATCATATGCATTTGTTTGTGCCGCAACAGTATACCAGGTAGCATTCCACATTCGTTGCCTGGGCTTGTTACAAGATTGTGCTAATAAAACTCGACTCCAAAAGATACTCCAGAGTTCATTTCCTGTGTTTTGTGTATCTGTAGGTAATCACGTAGAATTAATTCCCTTTTACTTTTCCGCGTTTCCTTTTTTCCCTGTCTGTTTCTCTATCTTCCATTTTTTTGTCTACTGCATTCATATTTTCTCTACATTTTGTCTCGCATAGTGCTCGTTAAGTGCACCAGTACAAAGTCTCTTTAGCTGTTCCTGGGCACTACAATAAAAATTTGAATGATTGACTATTATCGTAGTATAAAATTGTGCTTTTTAAGTATGTTCTAGTATACTATTTTAGTGCAGTAGCTTTCGTGCAATTAAAAAAAGGGCATGAATTAAGAAGAGAGAGAGAAAATGATAAATGAAAGGTAGGGAGGTTAACCAGGACTGGGCCCGGTTGGCTACCCTACACTGGGGAAAGGGAAAGGGGGACGGAAAGATTAAAAGAAGAGAAAGTCCACTGGGGATATCAGTCGGTCACTCAGTCTGGATCACAGACGCGGACTCAATCCGGTATCTTTCAAATATCGCAGCAGCGCTTTTGTGGCCTTTTGTAGCTGCGATATGCGAGACCATGGTCCCAAGATTTGGTTCAAGGTGAACGGCTTTCCATCTAGCTGATTGAGATCTCTGCAGAGGTCTTGCCTTTCATCTTCAAAAGATGGCCAGTAGCACATTAGGTGTTCTATGGTTTCCTCGACACGGCAGGCATTGCACTCGGCGCTATCAGCCATTCCAATCAAAAATGCATATGCACTGGTGAATGCGACGCCCAAACGTAAGCAGCACAGCACTGTTTCTTCATTTCGCAGAAGACCTGGTAACAGCCGCAGTTGCATAGAGGGATCGAGGGACTGCAATCGATGTTGAGTGAATTCAGGTGTGTGCCACTTTTCCAATGTCAAAAGAGTGCGCTAGCTTGCCTAAGTGTTGGGCTGCGTCGGTCCGCGATAAAGGTACACAAACAAGGGTTGCTCCTTCGTGGGCTTTCCTAGCAGCTTCGTCAGCGAGGTCGTTGCCGGAGATACCGCAATGACCAGGCAGCCACTGAAACACGACGTCGTGTCGTTTCATGATCATATGATGGTGCATTTCTCATATCTCCGACACGAGTTGTTCACATGACCTGCGATGAATAGATGACAGAAGACATTGTAAGGCCGCCTTTGAATAGCAGAATATTGCCCACCGATTAGCCGGTTGGTTATTAATATAATCAACGGCACCTTGGAGGGCAACAAGCTCCGAACCGGTCGATGTTGTCAAGTGAGAATTCTTGTATTGGATGCTTAGTGATCGTGATGGTATAACCACTGCGCTGGTGGAGCTGGTCTGAGTGGAAGAACCATCCGTATATATGTGGACTCGATCAAACTAGAAAGTGTGCAAACAATCCAGAGCTGCTTGCTTCAAGGCCAAGGTAGGCAGGACGGTCTTCTTTCTTATCCCTGGAACCGTAAGACGCACTTAAGGTTGTTTTAAATACCACAAAGCTGAGGTTGAACGTGCTGAGAGTGCGAAGCCCGATGGTAAGGAGGCACGATGGATGCTGACCTTGTTGGAGAAGGACGCCTGTGGTCGTCGTTCTGGCATGAATTAAGAAAGTGCAATAATATGCTATGTGCCTGATCATATGCATTGTGCTATTAATACACTTGCTTAATGCTATTAGGTTTTAATAATGGCTGGCTACTGTATGCAGTGTTGTGCAATAAAATAATATGCCACAGCAATTATTGCGTGCCTCGCAGAACAAATTGAATATATCTTTCTCAGTCAAAACATCATAGCAGGCTGAAAACAATAAACTGCAATTTTGCTTTTTGTGGTGACGAAGTGTATAAATTGTGAAAATAACCTGTTTATATATTTCTTATACTATGCAAATGAGCTGCTTCCATACATTCGAATAAGTGCTTCAATAGTACGACTTGGCAAAGGGCAACGAAAGACTCCTATTAAAACCCTCTAATTCTCAAGCTTGTATTATCTGACAGTATGTCATTTCATTAATGTAAAGAAAGGCAAACTTGATATGTGGAAACCAGTTACAATAGAACATGGCCCTTACACTGTGAAAATGTTTTGTAGCAATACACTCAATGTGAAGGCCTCCGGATGCGGTGTTGAGGCATCAAAACAACCTAGAATAATATAGGTGCTCCATGGGCTAGATTTGGCAGAATCAAGAATTGGGGGGAGACAAGATACGAATTACATACATTTTAGCTATTCTAGTTTTTTTTTTTGTGAGTGCTACAGGTGTTTCAATTCTGTTTTGCTGATTTTCTCAGAACCCACTTTTTCACGTTTCTCTCATGCACCAACAAGCATAATTATATTGACACGGATGCCTTATCTGTATCCGGTTACCGTATTTCACCGGCTAAAAAATGTTAAACGTTATCGCTCGGTGCAGGATGCGCCTGAACGTATCGGAAGTTTCGCAAATGTTATCGATGGTTCTGTCTGTTGTCGACGAACCTTGCTAATCTGATTGCATACGCGACACGAATTGTGTTGTAGTTTCTGGAAGGCGCGCTGGCACCAGCGAATAGGCTGTAACTTTCGACGACTGCCGTATGCAAACCGACGCGCTTGACCCGCAGATGAGATTTTCTACGATTGCCGACATTGCTCGCCACTATCGTTGCGATTGAGCCGGCACTATTCATTTACCGTCACTACTACGTGGCAATATTTCCAACACAGATTTTTTTCAGTTATACATTGCACGCCTAATTCTTACATAGTTGGCTGTGCAATAAGCTACCAAAAAATGAAATGGTGCAACAGTTTTATATATGGCATCGTCGTGCAGGTGTTTGCAAAGCGATCTGGCAGACAGACGACGCGCGAGCGCTGATGTCAATATTTTGTACACTATCGTTACTTTAAAAATAAAAACAAACTGTTGCGGCAGGTGTATATTCATTATTAAAACGTGTTTTTATATCTAAAAGCACATACAGATCACTAACTTATTGTTTCAAGCTTAGTTTACAGCAGGCTGTTTTAGGCCGGACTTTGACGGATGAAGACGGAATAGTCCAGCAACAGTGCGCCGCAGCCGAGGAGCGAGCTTCGGCGCGCGTCGGAGCTTGTCTCCAGTGGTTGCGCGCCCTTTCCCTCCAGCCGAAGCGAAGCGACGCGTTCGCTTGCCAGCGCGCGCCGAAGCTTTCGGCGCGTACCAGTGGTTGGGGCATCAGGCTGCGCTCGGAAACGGGGGAATCACTGCGGTACGCGCGTTCTGCTGCAGCCGTTAGAAGTACGGGGTGTCTTATGAAGCCGTTGGTACAACCTTCTCGGAATCCGATGTACTACATCCGAAAACAAGTAACTTTACTGCTGAGGCCTACGCATCACTGTCAGCTGTGAAGCATATAAGCAAATAAAAACTTCAAAAATCAGTTGTATATACGGACTCCCTAAGTGTCGCGAAGGCCTTGATGTTATTCTGTAAGCACAAAAATCCAGTAAAATGAACTCTGTTCCGTCCTGTGTAGAGCGTATATATCTAAGCAGCATGTGATTATATGCTGGGTGTCTGGCCATAGGGGGATCGAGGGTAACGTTCTGGAAGACCAGGTGGCCACATCAATTGCATCACATGCTATTAATCCTACCGCTGCAGTCCCTGTCACAGATCTGAAGCCCCTCTTATGAAGGAAACTGCGAAACTACTGGCAACGCTTGTAGGAAGTGGAAACAAATAATAAGCTGCCCGTAATAAAGCCTCAATTAGGTTTCTGGCTTTCTGTAACAAAATCACGCCGAACTGTGTCCTATTCTGTCGTCTCAGAATAAGACACACATTTGGCACCCATAACTTTTTACTCACTGGAAATGAGCTTCCAACCTGTGGTACATGCGGGGAAAGGCTGACCGTCCTCCACGTCCTCCCGGAGTATCAGGAAGCCGAATCTGAGAGAAACATTTTCCCCTAGCATACCGGCAGCACATCCCCCTTCACCGTGTAATGTTACTCGGCCCAGAACCGCTCTTTCGCGCTAACGCAGTACTAGGTTTCCTAGATGTTGTGTTCCATGTTATTAGCCCCATACATTCGTAGCGCCTCCTCTTTTCAGAGGATGCCGCTGTGATAGTTGTTTCGTGTAGCACATGCTTCTGGGCCGTTGTGTTTCAAGGGTTCTGGCGAGGCAGTAGTGCTCTAGGCAATTTTAGCATCTCACATATTTTTTTTACATTGCATCATTCTTTCCCAGTGCATTTTAGTGTACATACTACATGTCATTAGTCATTGTCATAATTTTATTACGCGTAGATTTTTTGTAATATACACCAACTCTTTTAGGCTCTTTACAGCCACGCCACATTAACTTCAGAGAACTCACCAGTCCACTACCAACTCATTAACATTAGCATGGCTCTCTTTGGCCATACCTGGCCCTTGCGCCAATAAACATCAAACATTCATTCGTTCAATTAGGATTCCGGACTACTTATCCGCTTTTTTGGCTGAATTTGTAGCTGTAGTGTTAGCCTTAGGTAAGCTAAATTCATCAATATCAACTGTAGTCACAATAACCGATTCTTTATCATTATGTACGCCGCTCAAAACAAATGGTGGCGCTAGCCTTTTACGTACACTTCCTTTTCTAGGGCCTGACCACATAAATTTTGCATTAGATTACTTCGGTTGCCTGGTCATAGGAGATTATACATGAACTATATGGCTGACAGTCTCGCGAGAGTGGCCCTCAATGGCCCTGTACTATCATTACTTGCGGCATCAGCTTACCTAACTGCTACTGATTCAAGATATGTGCAATAGCTGTAGACTTTTTTAATCAATCGATAGCAAATTTTTCAGAATATCGACACCTCCTATTCCCGTGGCACGAACATTCCTTTCACACCAGAAAACCTGAAGTAATCTTTGCCCGGTTACGCTGTCAAACACCATTATTGAACTTTCATCGCCCCAGTGCTGGTCTGGCACCCTCCCCTCTGTGCCATTCTGTGCAGTAGATGAGACCATCGATAACTTTTGTTATTCTGCCACAGTTTTTCCGCTTTAAAAGGAAAAATGCTTAAGGAAAAACAAAAAGCTCCTGACTGGAAGCTTACCATTATCATCGAAAAGGAAGGTGTACGTACAATCAGTGCATTTTACCAGTGATGACTTATGGGGCAGAGACTTGGAGATTGACAAGTTAAGGATAGTGCAAAGCGTGGTGGAATGAAAACTGCTAGGCATAACGTTAAGAGACAGAAAGAGAGCGGTTTGGATCAGAAAGCAAACGTGTACAGACGGTATTCTAATTGGCATCAAGAGAAAAAAATGGAGCTGGGCAGGTCATGTAATGCGCTAGTTAGATAACCGTTTAACCATTAGTGTTACAGAATGGGTACCAAGAGAAGGGAAACGCAGTCGAGGACGGCAGAACACTAGGTGGAGCGATGAAATTAAAAAATTCGCGGGCGGTAGTTGCAATCGGTTGGCGCAGGACAGGGGTAATAGGAGATCGCCGGGAGAGGCCTTCGTCCTGCAGTGGACATAAAACAGGCTGCTGCTTATGATGATGATGATTTTAGAACCCACGTTCATGCAACTTGGTTTAAATTTCTCCATATTAAATATCCTTTGTCTAGGAGCCTCCTCTCTTGGCAACTACCGCAGGGATGTCTGCTCAGCCGTGGAGGAATTCGTAGCTGTTTCGAGACATTCGTCTTAACTTCCTGAAGCATTATCGTTATCCGTTTCCACATGACGCTTTTATCAGTTTTTGTAAAACCAACATCTTCCTAATACGATCTAAATCTTGAAAAATCTCCCGCACTGAGTAGGCGCCAATAAGAAGAATATCAAATCCAATCCGATCTTGAGCTCTAGTGCTGGAATAATGCATCGCTGTCTCTCTCTCTCATGCGCTCTACAGCCTCTACAAGGGGCACCGATGAGCAGCCTATTTGCGAGCCCTCTTCCTGCTGGTAGACGGGCTGTTGTGATTGTGTGCTGACTTCGCGGAACCAGTCGCTCATGGAGAACGCCAGAACTACGAGCATGGTGAGCGAGCCGACGCCCTCATCAGAGCCAGCTCCAAGTGCGTTGATTCATGGCAACCAGTTCGACGCTGCCAAAAAAATATCGGCGATTCGCGAAGTGACATTCCGTCAAACGACCTCGTGATGCCTTGCTTGAAGTCATAGCTCCTAGAATGGGGATTTAGTGTCCGTGATATGTGACCCTCTCCACGTTCGTGCGCTGTGCCGTGCGTGTGTTTTGTGCCAAGTTCTCCTCGCATGAGTCACCCATCTCCTGACACCGGATGGGGGAAGGTGACGGGGCCGCAGTGACGGAAGGGATAAAACGCCAGACAGACGCTTTGTGAAAAGATCGGCAGCTTGAACTTGATGTGGACTTCTTCTCAGCATGACTCCTGATACGTCCTTCTAGAAAATGTAAACACAAACGTGTGTTCTAGAACATCCTGACTATAGGGCCCAGATGCATGATGCCAGAACTTCCCGCATCATCGGACCCCCGATCACAACAGCAGTACACTTGGGCAAACGAGCCCTAAAGTTCGGCTAAGGAAGCATTGCTACAACGTAAAAAAATTCACCCCATGGATGGCTCGCCATTGATGACAAATGCTGCAATTGTGAGCTATTGCTTAACATCCATGCTGTTATCTCTTCGTTTAAGAACTTGCTTTTCTTAGAAAATAACCATTGTCGCTCATGTCATTTCGCACTGATGCTTTGGAAATAACACTTTCTTGGAAGTTAGCGCCATCCGTTCATGCACGAACATGTTCATGCGCGAACAAGCCCAAATTTCTATAGTATACCAAAGAAAGCTGGCTGAACTTCATCTTCAAAGGGAACAGTGTAAATGGGGGACCAGCGAGTGGCAGCACTCACTTCAAAGATGTTGCCGTGCCAACTAGCTCGGATTCGGACCCTAGAGCTGATGTTGTGATGATTAATGTGAAACATGACAGAAGCTTTCTCTGAAGGTAATCTGCTCTTGCTGCCCGGCGACCGTATCGCAACCACAATGGGACCCAAGTTTTGCAGCGCGCCCCAGCGGCGGTCGCTTGAGTGTGACTGAAATCCCCGACCTATCTTTATTGAACGCAAGGGTAAATGTGAAGGCAGCCACTCACCGAGTGCCGTACACTTGCCGGAACAGAGAGTGGTGCGTCGGTGCCCTGTCGTGCATGTACCCTTATGCAGAAGCGCATGCGTGACGAAAAAAATACATAGCCGATAGAGAAGTGGGCTTCTTAGTTTATTCTTTTGCCTCCGCTTTCAAGGACGCCTCCGGTCGCTAGCGGAGATTCTATTTCGGCACGTTTTGCGTGTTTGTTATAAGCGGCGCATGACGAGTTCACTCTGCAATCCGCAGTGTTCTTTTCCGCTGCCAACACCGTTCGGATTTTGAGCAGCAGCTCTTGATTGCCGTCTTCGACCACTTGAAAGCACCTGTCTTGCTAGAAGCTCTGGTGAGGCCGAAAGGTAACATGTTCGTTGCACTTGTTCCACTTATGCTGCATGGTCAATGCCGCTGTGCATTGCGAATGCCATAACACATACCGATTATAAGTCAGTTAAAGGAATTGTGTCACGGGATTGAAGCGCGTACTGAGAGCCAAGAAGAAATGCACTGCCGGGAAGGCGCATATATATTTATATCTTAGAAAAAATGTTGTCGGAATTTTATCGGTTTTCCATTCATATTGCGTGCCACCACGAACAAAAATATTGTGGAATTTTCGTTCGTATTTCATTGTATATTTCTTTGACATGGAAATGTCTGTGAATCCATAGGAAATCTTTTGGAGTGCTTCTGCGTTGTTTTTCCATTCAGTCCTTATTGAATGGTCATTGTATGTAGGTAAATTTTTATTGCATTTTCATTATACTGGGATATGTCCCACTAAAGCCTATTGTAGCAATGTTATGCTCCCTGAGGCCGACTACTAACTGCAGCCAACAGGGAAACAAAAAAGGCACATGAAAGGCTTTCTTATAAACTCAAATTATGGCGTATTACGTGCCAAAGCCACGATTTGATTATGAGGCTCGCCGTAGTGGGGCACTCCAGAAATTTGGACCATCTGGGGTTCTTTACCGTGCACCTAAATCTAAGGACACGAATGTTTCCGCATCTTTATCTTTATTTTAACGTCCTCTGGTTTCGACAAAATGTGCACTCATACGCTGGACATTTATTTCATGTTTTCTTTCTTTACTGAACTTTACTGAACTGAGCTTCTTTAACTAGATCTTTCTCTTTCTATTGCTCTTTTTTTTCAATATCCAAATCATATATCTTCTTCCTTCCCATTTTCTCCTTAAAGTAGGCCCAACACAGAGATCACCTGCATAGAGTTGTAAATTCTCTCCCAGGTTTGTCACCCCTACTTCTTCGACGAACAGACGAACTAGCACTCAGACAAAATAGCACTAGTAGCGCTACATGTTCTCTCTGTCTCTATCACAATCACAAGAAACCCACGCCTCTTTGTTTTCTTTCTGTCCTCTTTTTTGAACATTTACACTTCCCACGCCTTACTCTACACACCACCTTATTCTCAACTTTCCCCATTGAAGGTGGGGGAGCAGAAAGCAGCTGCTAGCATGCATAATACAATTGCCTGGCCAAAATGTTGGTTCCCGTGATATTATTTGTTCGACCCATATTGATCTCTTGAATCCTCCATCTTGTTCTGTAAGTTTTCTCTTGTTTGAATTTCAAAAACATTTAGTGCTTGTAACCGCTTTACAGGATTAGCATTCTTAAAGTTTATGCACAATGGTTATGATAGTGTTACAAGCCTCTCACATTGTCTCGCTGCTCTCGCATCTTCTTCCAACTACTGCTTTTCGGGCATGAGATTCCTCTTGGAGCTTTCGCATTTAAGTGGCACACGTGCTGCTTAGATAGTCTCCAATTTAGGAATAAGCGTTTACATTCACAAAATTAAAGCAAAAAGCAAACTTAGATACCTTTTTCGACTAGCAAAAGGAGGGAAAAATCGGCACTATCTGCACATATTAGCTTTTTTTAAACGTGCCACTGTATTCAATATTCCTCATAGAAATTGCCACGGATTGAAGGCGAACATGCACAACATTGCAGCAAAGTGCTTTTTGTCCCGAGTCGTGGACTTGCTTACATAATGTTGCTGGAGGGCCTCTAACACTTACACACCCACAAATATTACAGGGCACGTGCAGAAGAGCTTTTTATGTGGAAGGACCTGTACCGCTTGTTCTCTTCCCCTTTAGCAGGGAAGAAGTTTCGGTCTGTTGGCGGGATACATGCAAACTGGGATACATAGCGCAAGAATTACACAAGGACAAATCAGGAACACGGGACGAGCGCTACATGGGACGAGCGCTTCGTCCTTGTGTCTTTGTTGCGCTATGTATCCCAGTTTGTACGTTCTCTTCCGTTCTTCCTTATTTGCGCCAAGCGATCATATTTGTGGTCTACTCAGCTGTTCAACTGTTTCTGGTTATTTCGGTTTCCGCAAGAAGATTAACAAAAGCATGAAAGTGTCCTAAACATTCTTTTTATTCTCACAAAGCATTAGCCTGGTGGTATAAGAATGTTTTCTGTTATTGATGCATCATGCCAGTTTGCACCAGGCTCAGACACAAGTCGTGCCGTACCCTCTTCTCCAGGTACTGTGGATAGCACCATTTAAAGGATTTTTTTGACGCAGTAATATATGTCAGGTACACAACGAAATGTCATCAAGGATAAAAAATGACAATCATTCCACTCTGTAACGATGCAATGAGAGCGAAAGCACTTTGCTTTTCGTTTGAGAGCTTTGACTGTCGTTAGTCGGCCACGTCGCCGGGAACGTCTGGGAACGTACGGTACAGTACCTGTAGCGCACGGTCCCGATTCGTCACGTCTCGTACATTTCTGATCCTCGTCGGGTCGTTCTCGAACCACAGACGGTCGCACACTCTGCAACAAAGTCCGAATTGTTGATCCAGAAAGTGTCGTAGGAACTTGGCAACCGCGCCTTTGAAGTCGTTCACTCGCTCCATCCGGTACTTCTGCCATCGGATTGTGTTGCGAGGCTGGAGCCGTTGCTCGTTCAGAGGTGCCCAGGGCCGCGATTGTCGTTTTCGTTTCAGCATCGTGGGAACGTTCTTCGTGGGTGGTCGTTTCGCGCCCGCACCGTTTACATTCTCTTTGCTGTTCCCTCCCGTGCTCCTCGTACGCATGTTGTTCTTCGGGTGTACTAACTGTACGTGTCTGCCCCATCGATATTGGATTGGATTGAAACCAACTCTATATGTGCCTACACTTGGGCGCTCGCGCGCCCCGACGAGGGCCTACGTCATCTACAAAGTCGCCGTTACTCAGCGCGGGTCTCCGCCCGCCATTGCCGGCCCAATGGGGTCCCTACCTTTCGAGCGCCCCGAGCACCTGCTGGATGGCCCAGAGCTGTTCCACCTCGGCTCGAGGCAGCCGCGAAGAGCTACGACCAAGACAAACAGCTCTGGGCCTCCCCATCGATAACTCAGCTGTTGGATGGCTCACACACTCTTAATCAATGGCTAATACTTCCGTGGACGCGGCCTCCCAATCACGATGTCAAGAGAGAATTGAAGCTGGAATGATGAGCGCAGGCCACAGGCGGTCACGCTCAGACTCTTGCAAACGAACTCCTACCCAAATCCGGCGTCCCTTAACAGCATATATCCCGACATTTATCCGAATTGTTCTTGGTGGCCTGTAGTGAGATTCCTACTCTGCTTCATATGCTCTGGCAGCGCGGGTCGCTTAGCCCGAAGTTCACCAAGGATGAGTGGGACGCGCTTCTGCGAAGTCCCGTCTTTGAGGACCAAATCCTGGCCGTTCAGCGCGCCCGCGATCGGCCTGGCAGGCTAGATCTGTCAGTCCCATTGTGGGAGAAGCCGGGTGCGCGTTTTATCGCATTTTGCTAGACCCAATAAAAGTTTATTCACTCACTCCCTCCTTCCCTGGAATGATGAGCGGCAACGGAGCCAGCTGTGGAAGACGACGCCGCTCGCGCCATTGCTGATGATGAAAGTTGTTTTGCACATCGGAGTCAGCTGTGGAAGAAGACGACGACGACGAACCCCCGAGCAGTGGCACCAGTGTGTTTGCGTGGTTAGCACCGAGAATTTTTAAGTTCAAGAGTGCGTTACAGGTTCCCGAGCGCACATAGTATAGGATACATAAACTGTATTAAATGATTAATCAGAATAATCGCTAATGGTCAGGGCCCCTAGTCCAGGGCTCCGCTGGCTCTAGCCAATTTCTCAGTACTCTGGATTAGCTTGAGCTGGTCGTCGAAGGCCAAGCTGGACAGCAGTGCCTTCCATTGCTGCCAGGGATATCAGCCATTCAGCTTGGACCATTTCTGCACGATCACCCATATCGGCCCACAAAATGTTATTTTTTCTGTTGCCAGACGCCGAAAATACTACGGAAGGTTAGTCACATACAGCTTTCGCTGTAAAAAACGCATACGAGTGCTTGATGCTTATGTAACAAAGTGTTTGTTGCTGCGAGCTACCATGTTAGCAATGTTTTTATGTGACTGAATGAGTGAGTTGCGCATATTTATTGTTCATTGCATATGGTTTAGGTATACCGGAGTAACAAACCATGCACTTTCTTTTTACCGACAGTTTTTCGCAGAACATTTAAAAGTAAATAACTTTACATGAAGTGCCTGATATTATGACAGCTAAATGTACTTTTATGCGCCGAGACATAAATGTAGCAATTTTTGTGAGTCCTCCGAAAGCAAAAATAAGCCAGATCTCTCTCTCTCTCTCTCTCTCTCTTATATTTAGAGGCTTGCATACTTTCACAAATCTGTTTGTTTTCCTTTTTTTGCACGAAGGAGGATGCTTCTAGTAACAAACTGGTCAGCCTCTTCTCTTTTTTCTGATACGCAGCAACATTCTGAGTAAAATCTTGGCCTTTGAGATAGAGGACCGACCGAAGACTACACTGACGCAAGCGGCCATGGCATCGGCTCAGTTCTCCTCCAACAACCGAATGGTACCGAGTGCGTGATAGCTTACGCCAGCCGCCTGCTGTCATCTGCCGAGAGAAATTACTCGATCACCGAGCGGGAGTGCTTGGCTTTAGTTTGGGCTGTCGCCAAGTTCCGGCCATATTTTTACGGCCACACGTTTTCGGTCCTTACAGACCACCACGCACTCTGCTGGCTGTCTTCCCTCCGGGACACGACAGGACGGCTTGGTCGCTGGGCTTTGCGGCTCCAGGAATTTTCATTTATTGTCATTAACAACACCGGACACCTGACATAAGGAAGTATAATACGGATAGAACTGAACATGCGCTCAAGAACTGAGGAAGCCTAAAAGCAGTGAAGAAGAAACTAGGAATAGGCAAGAATCAGATGCATGCGTTAAGAGACAAAGTCGGCAATATCATTACTAATATGGATGATGTTAGGCCGCTCATCGTCGAACAGGAAGAATGGACGGCGTAGGGCTGCATGATTGTTTTGTATATACTTTTGCAGTGCCGCGAGTTGGCCATGCGTTTTGTGAATGGCGAAGCGTCCACCCCCCAGCGCCTCGGGCGGCAACCGTTTCTGTTGTTGAGGGGTCGGACGGCCCGCGTGGTGTTGGGTGACGAGCCGAGGCGCGCGCCGCCGCGGGGGTCGCGGTGCAGAGGCGGAAAACGGATTCGGAGAAAATGCTTTTACGCGGGCTTTGTTGACATTCCGCCGATGGTCATAATAGGGCCACGCGGACAAAGCTCGAACGGACGAAGGTTGTATACGCGACGTTGTGGCGCCGGCTCTTGAGTCCCCTGCTAATTAGAGACGCAGCTGCTAGCAATGTTGACCACGTCTGGCGCGTACGGAGCGGGGGGTTCGCGCCCCTCGCATTCGGACGGCAGCCACGTGCATCTTGTTTTGAGCGCTGGGGAGAGCCCGCTTTGTGTCGTGTTACAACATGCAGTGCGCGCCGTAGAGAGGGGCGCGGCGTCGTTTTAAGAGCACCCGAGTCCGGATGCCGCCAGCGGTAATTAGTTTTCTACCAGGAAAAACCTTGAGGGGGACTACGGTACGCGGTGTTGGGACACCAGCGCCCGAGCCCCCCCTTGCTGGCTAGAAACGCCGCTGAGGTGCGAGATGGCCTCAATAAATCATGCATGCCTGGCGTGTTTGACGAGGCCGTCACTGACCACGTGGAAATAGGAGGGGGAGAAGAAGATGTGGGAAGAGGGAAAACAGGGTGGTTTTCCAATAGATTCACTTATGAGAGTAAGCCCATCCCTTTGGGTTGTGGCTTAAGAAACTGTCAACTCTCATTGGCAATTGCTTCCGTGGGATGGGCTAACGACCCTACCGCCCTTTTTCTTTGTCTCTTTCCCCTATAACAACCGAGACGAGGTGCTTGTTCCTCAGTCTAGGCTGTAATCACCACTAAACCTGATAGAACAGTAAGACTCCGTACGATGCAACGCTAGTCTGGGCCGTAACCACTTAGTGGTAGAACAGTGAGACTCGGTTGGTCGTATGTAGTGACAGTTGTCCTAGGCTCTAACTTAAGAGAGAGTAGAAGAGTAAGGCGCTGTTTACTTGTGTGTTTTGTATCAGTGTTCTTTTGCTCACTGTGTATTTGACTGTGTAAATATTTCCGTTGCAATATATCTTCAAGTTTTGTTACCTCCAACCTGCCTCCTGCTTCATCAACGCCGATAAACACCTTGAAGAGACTTTGGTCGACTTCAAGGAGAAAAGAACAATCACAAAACTTAACTGATGAGATAGTTCAAATGGCTGAGGAGTTCTATAGAGATTTATACAGTACCAGTAGCACTCACGACGATAATGGAAGAGAGAACAGTCTAGAGGAATTTCAATTCCCACAAGTAACGCCGGGAGAAGAAAGGAAGCCTTGCGAGCTATGCAAAGGGGGAAGGCAGCTGGGGAGGATCAGGTAACAGCAGATTTGTTGAAGGATTGTGGACAGATTGTTCTAAAAATACTGGCCCCCATGTACACGCTATGCCTCATGACTTCGAGCGTACCGGAATCTTGGAAAAACGCTAACATAATCCTAATCCATAAGAAAGGGGACGCCAAAGACTTGAAAAATTATAGACCGATCAACTTACTGTCCGTTGCCTACAAAGTATATACTAAGGTAATTGCAAATGGAATCAGGAACACCTTAGACTTCTGTCAACCAAAGGAACAGGCAGAATTCCGTAAAGGCTACTCAACAATAGATCATATTCACACTATCAATCAGGTGATAGAGAAATGTGCGGAATATATCCAACCCTTATATATAGCTTTCATTGATTACGAGAAAGCGTTTGATTCAGTCGCAACCTCAGCAATCATGCAAGCATTACGGAATCAGAGTGTAGACGAGCCGTATGTAAATATACTGAAAGATATCTACAGCAGCTCCACAGCCACCGTAGTCCTCCATAAAGAAATCAACATTATCCCAATAAAGAAAGGCGTCAGGCAGGGAGATACGATCTCTCCAATGCTATTCACAGCGTGTTTACATGAGCTATTCAGCGACCTGTATTGGGAAGAATTAATGATAAGAGTGAATGGAGAATACCTTAGTAACTTGCGATTCGCTGATGATATTGCCTTGCTTAGTAACTCAGGGGACCAATTGCAATCCATGCTCACTGACCTGGAGAGGCAAAGCAGAAGGGTGGCCCTAAAAATTTATCTGCAGAAAACTAAAGTAATGTTTACCAGTCTCGGAAGAGAACAGCAGTTTACGATAGGTAGCGAGGCACTGGAAGTGGTAAGGGAATACATCTACTTAGGCCAGGTATAGTGACCGCGGATCCGGATCATGAGACTGAAATAATCAGAAGAATAAGAATGAGCTGGGGTGCGTTTGGCAGGTATTCTCAGATCATGAACAGAAGGTTGCCATTATCACTCAAGAGAAGAGTGTATAAAAGCTGTGTCTTACCAGTAGTCACGTACGGGGCAAAAACCTGGAGGCTTACGAAAAGGGTACCACTTAAATTGAGGACGACGCGACGAGCAATAGAAAGAATGATGGATGTAACGTTGAGGGTTAAGAAAAGAGCAGATTGGGTGAGGGAACAAACGCGAGTGAATGAAATCATAGTTGAAATTAAAAAAAAAGAAATGGGCATGGGCAGGACATGTAATGAGGCGGGAGGATAACCGATGGTCCTTAAGGGTTACGGACTGGATTCCAAGGGAAGGAAAGCGTAGCAGGGGGCGGCAGTAAGTTAGGAGGGCGGATGAGATTAAGACGTTTGCAGGGACGACATGGCTACAATGAGTACATGCCCGGGGTAGTTGGAGAATTCTGGGAGAGGCCTTTGCCCTGCAGTGGGCGTAACCAGGCTGCAGCTGATGATGATGATCACAAGACTGGAAGCCTCCACAAGACGCTGACTGCCTCTCTCGTCACCCCGTGGATCCCCCTGACGTGATGCGCATGATCCGATGACTTGCGTGATGGCTTTTACTGACATGACCGATATGCGCGCTGAACAACAACGCGACGAATCCTTGCAGTCCTTCATCGCTGGAGTGCAAATTGGCCGCACTGACGGCACGTGTCGCATGTTCGTGCTGCACGACGGCATCCTCTACCACCGCAATATTGACACGTGTACTTATCTTTATCGGGCGACCACGTTTCGCCGCCTAACAAATGTTATCGCACAGCGCGAGGCGCGCCTGCATGTATCCGAAGTTTCTGGAAAGTTATCGATGCTTCTATCCGCTTTCTGTTGTCGCCGAACCTTATGTTATGTGATTTCATCGCCTGACGCGAATGGTGTAGAACTTTGGGGAAGGCACACGGGTCCCAACAATTAATCTGGAATATTCGACGATTGATGTATAAAAGCCGACGCGCTTGACCTGTTGGTAAGATTTTCGACGATCGCTGACTGTGTTCGCCGCTCTCGTTGTGCTTTAAGTGTAGCCTGTTTTGTGGGCACAGGTTCGCCCAATAAGAGCTAGTTTTGCCTTTCACAGTATTGCTACTGTGTTCTTTGACGTCACGACCACGTGACATCTAGTGGAGGCGCTAGTGCGTTCATGTACCGAACGCCCCCGCAAAGCCGCGATCCGAGCCCGAAGCCCGAGGACAAAACCAACATCGCCCAAGACCAGCGTGCTAGCCGCACACTGCAAGGACTGCCCCCAGAGCACGGGCTTCTACCTGACACGACCAAGAAGATCGTGGTCAAGACAACTCCAATGGCTGCCTCAGCGTCCCCCATTATCCTACAACATCGGGACCCACCAACCTCCATGGAGCAGTGAATGAAGACCCGGAATCCTGGCTGGAGACCTACGAATGAGTCGGAACTTTCAACAACTGGGACTCCGACGACAAGCTGCGGCATGTATACTTCGCCTTAGAAGACGCCGCCAGAACGTGGTTTGAGAACAGGGAGTCGACTTTGACAACACGGGACCTGTTCCGTAGCGGCTTCCTGCGTACCTTTACAATCGTCGTGCGAAAGGAAAGGGCCGAAAGTATGCTGGACGCCCGACTGCAGCTACCCAATGAGAACGTTGCCATCTTTACGGAAGAAATGAGCCATCTGTTCCGCCACGCCGACCCGGATATGCCCGAGGAGAAGAAAGTCCGCCTTCTCATGCGTGGTGTGAAGGAGGAACTTTTTGCCGGAATGGTACGAAGCCCACCGAATACCGTCGACGAGTTTCTTCGCGAGGCCACTAGCATCGAGAAGACACTGGACATGCGAAACCGGCAATTCGATCGCCGCACGAACTCTACAAACTACGCAGGTGTTCAATCACTGGCTACCGACGATCTACGCGAGACTATCAGAGCGGTCGTACGGGAGGAGCTGCAGAAGTTCTACCCAAGGTCGCAGTCCCAAGTGGATACAATCACTGAAATCGTCAAAGAAGAAGTACAGCGATCGCTTGGAGTTCCCGAGGTGCACCCACAATCATTACATACCCAGCCGGTAGCGATGACTAACACCGCTGTCGCCCGCCGTCAAGGTCCCCCTCCGCGACAACGCCAGGACCCTGCAACGCCGCAATTCTGTCGTCCACAGCCACCGCCGCCAACAGGCCCACCCGTCGCCCAGCGCAGCTTCGCGAGGAAGACGGACATTTGGCGAGCACCTGACCACCGGCCGCTCTGCTACCACTGCGGAGAAGCGGGTCACGTTTACCGACGATGTCCATACCGGGAGATGGGACTGCGAGGTTTCGCCGTAAACGCTCCGCGCCCTCCGGAAGGTGAACGCCCTCGTGACATCGCGGACTACCTCGCCGCTACTCAGTGGAGCCCTCGACGACCGTCCCGTTCGCCGTCACCAGGCCGCTATCTGTCGCCGCAGCGCCGACCATACACCGGCCCAGCCTGGGGCCGCTCTGCGAGCCCATATCCGGAAAACTAAAAGCAGCAACCGATGGAGGTGCGGTTGCTGTTCGCCGAACTGACGAAGATCCTCCGCCGCCGACGAAGACGCCGAAGAGACCATCTCGACGACATAATAACGACACGCCGCCATCCCGACGAAGTCCGGAAGTCAAGCTACACCGACGAAAGACGACTTCACGACGTGATGTTCCAACTTCAGTTCAACACGATGCAGCCGTGATCCGACGCCAAGACCTAACTGCAACGCCAGACACAGAACCACCGACGTCGACGTACTTCTCGACGGCCACGCAGTTACCGCCTTAGTGGACACAGGGGCTGATTACTCCGTAATGAGTGGACACATCGCCGCACAGTTGAAGAAAGTTAAGACCGCATGGGAAGGCCCTCAAATTCGGACCACCGGAGGACGCCTCATCACGCCGATTGGAATTTGCAGGACAAGAGTAACCATTCACAACCGGACTTACTCTGCCACCTTCGTTATCCTCCAACAGTGTTCACGAGACGTCATTCTCGGTATGGACTTCCTGAACCAACACGGCACAATCATTCGCCTGAAGTGGAAGTCAATAGGGCTGTCGGAAGATAAAGTGATACCGCCGGAGAGCCCTCGAAGTCCCCACGCCTTGATTGTGCTCGAAGATCAAGTGAGCATCCCGCCTCGCTCCCGCATTGGTATTTCTGTCGGCACCAAAACACCCGCTGACGTAGAAGGCGTCATCGAAGGCGACCAATGTGTACTACTAGACCATGAAATTTGCGTCGCAAGACGGATCGCTCGACTGCATGGAGGGAAAACAGAAGTGTTGCTGGCAAACTTCAGCCAGGAGTTCAAGAACATCAACAAGGGCACGAAGATCGCGTTCATCGAGGAAATTCTGGAAACCAGTAATGCGTTTGTCCTCTCCGATTCCGCCACATCTACCCCGACGACCATGGTTCCCGAACTAGACTACGACATTTATCCAAGCCTCCCCATGATTAAGCAACAGCAGCTCAGAAGTCTGCTCCGACGATACAAAGGCTGCTTTTCGACGTGATCGAGGATTCGACAAACACCAGTCGCCAAGCATCGCATAGTCCCCGAGGAGTGCACTCGACCACTCCGCCAGAGCCCTCACCGAGTTTCGCCGTGAGAACGTGAAGCCATAAAAGAAGAAGTCGAGGAAATGCTGCGCGACGACATCATCCAGCAGTCGAAAAGCCCGTGGGCATCCCCTGTTGGCCTGGTGAAGAATAAGGACGGAACCTTACGTTTCTCCGTCGATTATCGTTGTCTGAACAAGATCACGAAGAAGGACGTATACCCCCTCCCACGGATAGACGACGCATTGGATCGACTCTGCAACGCTAAATACTTCTCGTCGATGGACCTCAAGTCTGGCTATTGGCAAATAGAAGTCGATGAAAGAGATCGAGAAATGACCGCCTTCATCACCCCAGACGGCCTCTACGAGTTCAAGGTTATGCCATTTGGACTGTGCTCGGCGCCTGCAACGTTCCAGCGCGTAATGGACACGGTTTTAGCAGGATTGAAGTGGCAGACTTCTCTCGTTTACTTGGATGACGTTGTTGTTTTCGCCAGAAATTTCGACGATCACCTTAGGTGGCTTGCAACAGTGCTAGAGGCCATCAAGTCATCAGGGCTCACTCTGAAGCCAGAAAAGTGCCGCTTCGCTTAAGATGAGCTTCTGTTCCTAGGCCACGTCATCAGCAAGTCTGGAGTCCACCCTGATCCGCAGAAGACCGCTGCCATCGCACAGTTCCCGCAGCCCATCGACAAGAAGACAGTGCGTAGATTTCTAGGCATGTGTGCCTACTACAGGCGATTTGTGAAGGACTTTTCGCGCATCGCTGACCCACTGACACAGCTAACTAAATGTGATGTCGAGTTCAAGTGGGAAATGCCGCAGGCCGACGTATTGCAAGAACTCAAACGACGCATGCAGTCGCCGCTCGTACTTGCGCACTTCGACGAGCACGCCGATACAGAAATACACACTGACGCTAGTAGCCTAGACCTCGGTGCCGTCCTAGTCCAGAGAAAAGATGGACATGAACACGTGATAGCTTACGCTAGCCGGTCATTGTCAAAAGGTGAAGGCAATTAATCTACAACTGAAAAGGAATGCCTCGCCATCGTTTGGGCTACAGCGAAATTTCGCCCTTACCTATATGGCAGGCCATTCAAAGTGGCCAGCAATCATCACGCCTTGTGTTGGCTAGCTAACTTGAAGGACCCTTTAGGACGGCTGGCACGGTGGAGCCTCAGACTACAAGAATACGACATGACTGTAACATACAAGTCCGGACGAAAAGACTCAGATGCCGATTGCCTATCACGCGCCCCAATTGACCCGCCGCAGCAAGATGACGAGGATGACGACGCCTTCCTGGGAATAATAAGCGCGGAAGACTTCGCCGAACAGCAACGAGGAGACCCGGAGCTAAAAGCCCTAGTCGGGTATTTGGAAGTTTACACCGACGTCGTCCCTAGGGCATTTAAGCGTGGATTGTCTTCGTTCACGCTTCAAAACAACCTACTCGTGAAGAAGAACTTCTCATCAGCCCGCGCCAACTATCTTCTTGTTGTTCCGTCGGTGCTGCTTCAAGAAGTACTGCATGCCCTACATGGCGATCCGACCGCTGGGCACCTCGGTTTCTCCCAGACGCTATCGAGGATACAAGAACGGTATTACTGGCCACACCTAACCGCCGATGTCGCCCGTTACGTCAAGACATGCCGAGACTGTCAGCGACGCAAGACACCACCGACAAGACCAGCGGGATTACTACAGCCGATCCAGCCTCCTTACCGACCTTTTCAGCAGATCGGGATGGACTTGTTGGGACCGTTTCCGACATCAGCTTCCGGAAATAAGTGGATTGTCGTGGCGACGGACTATCTCACCCACGTCGCTGAAACTAAAGCTCTACCGAAAAGCAGCGCAGCCGAAGTGGCTAAATTTTTCGTCGAGAACATCCTGTTGCGACATGGTGCTCCAGAATTCCTCATCACTGACAGAGGAACGGCTTTTACAGCAGAGCTCACCAGAGCCATTCTGCAATACAGCCAGACAAGCCACAGGAGGACAACTGCCTACCACCCGCAGACGAATGGTCTCACAGAGCGCCTCAACAAGACCCTCGCCGACATGCTAGCAATGTACGTCGACCTCGAACACAAGACATGGGATGCGGTCCTGCCGTACGTAACATTCGCTTACAACACGGCGGTGCAAGAAACAACACAGATCACGCCATTTAAGCTGGTTTACGGCAGGAACCCGATGACGACGCTCGATGCCATGCTACCGCACGTCAGTGACGAGGAAAATCTTGACGTCGCTAGCTATCTCCAGCGCGCCGATGAAGCCCGACAGCTCGCCCGCCTGCGGATCAAGAACCAGGAGAGGACCGACAGCCGACACTATAACCTCCGACGACGCTTCATGGAGTACCAGCCCGGCGACCGTGTTTGGATATGGACCCCGATACGCCGACGAGGACTCAATGAGAAGCTACTGCGACGCTATTTCGGACCTTAGAAGGTCATCCGACGTATCGGCGCACTGGACTATGAGGTCGTGCCAGACGGCATTTCGCATTCAGAGTGGCGCCGCGCACGATCTGAAGTGGTCCACGTGGTGCGCCTTAAACCATTTTATGGACGCTGACGAACTTCCTTATTTTGTTGTTTTCTTTCCTACGAGTGCTTTTCTTTATTACTTTCGTTTGTTTGCAGCATCGGGTCGATGCTTTTTAAGAGGGGGTAATGACACGTGTACTTATTTTTATCGGGCGACCACGCTTTGCCCCTTAACAAATGTTATCGCACAGCCCGGGACGCCCCTGAATGTATCCGAAGTTTCTGGAAAGTTATCGATGCTTCTATCCGCTTTCTGTTGTCGCCGAACTTATGGTTTGTGATTTCATCGCCTGACGCGAATGGTGTAGAACTTTGTGAAAGGCACGCGAGTCCCAACCATTAATGTGGAATATTCGACGATTGATGTATAAAAGCCCACGCGCTTGACCCATTGATCAGATTTTCGACGATCGCCGACTGAGTTCCCCGCTCTCGTTGTGCTTCAAGTGTAGCCTGTTTTGTGGGCACAGGTTCGCCCAACAAAATATATTTTTACCTTTCACGGTATTGCTACTGTGTTATTTGACGTCACGACCACGTGACAATATGACCCGTGACGGCCCTGAGTTGATCCTTGCCCTTCCTTGTCATCTGCGATCCATCGCTCTTGAACAACTTCAGGATGCACCGACGGCGGGACACCTTGGACTTTTGCGTACATACGACCGCGTACAACGCCGGTTCTTCTGGCCGGGTCTCTACCGCTCTCTGCGTCGCTATGCCGCAACTTGCGAATTGTATCAGCGCCGAAGAAACCTCCTCTGCCACCTGTCGGACGACTCCATCCAATTGAAGTTCCCTCTGAACCGTTCTTTCGCGTAGGCCTTGACCTGCTGGGCCCTTTTCCGACGACGACTACAGGGAACAAGTGGATCGCCGTCGCTACTGATTACGCGACACACTACGCGATAACAAAGGCATTGTCGACTAGTTGCGCCAGAGACGTCGCCGGTTTTCTCCTCCACGATGTCATTCTCCACCACGGTGCACCTCGACAGTTACTTACAGACCGCGGCCGCTCGTTCTTGTCTCGAGTTGTCGACGACCTCCTCCGCTCTTGTGCAACTAAGCACAAACTGTGCACCATCTACCACCCTCTAACGAACGGTCTTACGTAAGATCGCAACCGAAAAATCACAGAGATGCTGTTGATGTACGCCTCCAATGATCACCGTGACTGGGATGCCACGCTGGCCTACGTGACGTTCGCGCACAACTCGTCCGGACACGACACCGGATATTCACCCTTTTATCTTTTGTATGGTCGCGACCGCGCCTTGCTGTTTGACACCATCCTCCTTTCTGTTCCACACGCTAGCCCAGCTAGACAATACAGTATACACGGACGCCGCCGTATATCCACACGGAAGAGAACGCGTAGCCGCGAAGGTAGTGGTTAATTGGGAAGGAAACCCGATCACGTATGCCACAGCAAAGGTCGCTGGCACAGCGGAGGCCGAGGAGATTGCCGTAGCGCTGGCGGCAGCGGAAGGTTATAGAACAGGCCGATCTCTCAACATACTGACGGACTCAAAAGAGGTGTGCAGAAACTACACGAGAGGCAGAATCAGCAAAACTGCCCTCAGAATACTCAGCGGAGCCACCTCCGCCGAGAAGGAAAAGCCCCGACACAAACTAATCTGGATCCCGGGTCACGTAGGCATAGCGGGGAACGAAAGGGCAGACAGCCTAGCTCGAGGTGAAGCGTTCCGAGCTGGGTGGTCGAATGCCCCGGAGACCCACCTACAGGCTTGCGAGGGGGGATACGCAGAGACCCTAAACTTACATAGAGGAACTAGAATTAGATATCCGCCACCACACAAAGACCTCTCAAAGGAGGAAGCGACCAGCTGGCGCAGACTACAGACAAACTCCTTCCCCAACTTACACGTGCTTAATAAGATGTTTCCGACGCAATACAGGGCCACCTGCCCTTGGTGCGGTGCCAAACCTACACTTTACCACATCACCTGGGAGTGCGAACGCAACAAAGCATTCCACAAACACGAACACCCGAGTGCGGAGCAATGGGAGAGTCGGCTCACCAGCAGCGAGCTCACGGCCCAAAGGGCCCTAGTGCAGCACGCGAGCGATGCAGCGACTCAGTGGAGCCCTGGAATAGGGGCCCACCCTTGCTGAAGAGAAGTCTCCAGTCGCCAGCGCCAAGAAGATGAAGACGACGGAGACCTCATAACCGCGAAACTCTCGAAAGACTCAAAAGTTTTCCCTCCCTCCCTCCACATGTTGCAGCTGAGTACGCTTGTGAAGTCATCGATCGCGCTCACATGGCACGTCAATTCGCCCGATCTCGTTTATTAGCCTCGCAGCATATACAAAAACAGCGTTATGACCGGTGCCATCAGGATGTTAAGTTCGCGCCAAGTGCTTGGGTCTCCTTTGGTCACCATGTCATCGTGTAGGCCTCTCCAAGAAGCTTCTCTCTCGCTACACAGGGCCTTATGAAATCCTACGTCAAGTTACCTACGTAAATTACGAGATTTCACCGCTATATACATGTATACAGTTTAATGCATCCTCATGCCCGACGCTTGTTGCCGTCGTCCACGTTTCGCGGCTGAAGCCATACTTCGCTCACAGTTCTTCGCGTACCATGCGCCCAGGCAGCGCTTTACCACCCGGGGGTCCTGTTACCGAAGCATGAAAGAAGACAGAGGAAGAAGAAGATTGCGAGACACTGGCTGCTGCGTGTTGTTGGTGGTCAGCCATCTTGTGTTCACTGACTCATCCTGCATATATATCGTAAATACAGTCTTTATATATTCCTAACATCCCCGTAACAATAGTAAGAGTACACAAATAATTTCCTAGAAATAATTCTGCGGCGTAAAAAACGTATCCAGGGCTGGCACAAAAACTAGTGGCATCGAGCCTATGCAGTGGGAGCACTTATTTTACAATACGGTGGCATTCGATTTGCGAACGATCAACCTACCTGTTTTGTTTGATGGTCCGCCCTTAGTAGAGATGACACGATATGGTTCACGACCTTTCTGCATGATTATTTTGCGACGTTACAACAAAAAGAAGGACCACGAATTACATATTCATATAAATGGCTGTGGCATGGGCCCTGATGCTGGTGCCACTTAAAACATAGTCAAGCATGAAGTTAAACAGTCAAATTTTGGGGTTTAACTAGCCATGATCTCATTATAAGGCGCACTGCGGTGTATGACTCCGGATTAAATTTGATTACCTAATAATCTGTAACGAGTACGTATATCTACGCACGAGCGCTTTTTCTTTTCCTTTCGCCACATCAAAATCCGGCTGCCGCGACAGGAGTGGAATTGGCGGCCATAGCACCGCAACGCCGGGGCCACTAAGCTACCACAACGGGTAGGGCACGCGCATGAGAACACAGGAACAGGCGCCCTTGTTTTAGGTAATTTGTTGTAGCTATGTTTTAAGCATGAAATGATTTTATCTCCTGTTGTCGGCCACCTTCAAGTTAGATTGAGCCAAAAGCCAGGGACGTTATCCACGCCCACAAATGAGAACATCCGGGCATGTAGCGAGAACAAAACGAGATCAGCCGGACAAACACTCACAACTTTAAAAAAGTGCGGTCTCTGGCCGCCAACCCTCCGTACAGGACTGCATTACATACGCTAGTTACCGCTCAAACAAGTTACAATGTTGCTCCCGAGTTCTTCCTAATGTTTGTTCACTATCACTCAGGCTGTAACTTCTAGTGAGGTGAAGTTTCATTTGTGATATCCAATAGTGACGTTCAAAGGCAAAGACCGGGCACCATACATTTCATTGTCATCTTTTGGCGCTGAGGCTGAAGGCCAGTGGTCCGCGATTTCCGCGGTGCGGGTTCTGCGTCACCTCGCGAAATGGCGCCATGCTGCGTTGCACTTCCTTCAGGCGCTTCTTCCCGCCGCGGTGGCTTAGTGGTCTTGCGCTGCTAAGCACCAGGTCACGGGATCAAATCCCGGCCGCGGCGGCCGCATTTTGATGGAAGCGAAACGCAAAAACGCCCTTGTACTGAGGGTGCGTGAAAGATCCCCTGGCGGTCAAAATTAATCCAGAGTCCCCCCCTACGACATGCGTTATAATAAAATCGTAGTTTTGGCACGTAAAATTCCGGCATTCAATTCAATCTTCTTCTAGATCGTCAGTGCACCCTGTCTAACTGGCGTCTTTCGCTGCTTGTCGTGCGGCCTTCAACCGGTTTTCTTCCAGCTGGGCAGCATGCACATGGACCAGTAGGGCGCGCTGTGGTGTGGCGTGGTGTAGAGTCACTGGAAAAAAGTTGCAGAGTACCGCAAAGGTCGGGATTTGACTGGCAACATTGAGCGGCCACCGCCATATACCTTGCAAGCCGACTTCGTCGCGGGAAGGCCGCTGTGTTGGAAGAGCTTGATATTCGGTGACACATCGGGTTGAGTGTTTACTGAAGTACAAATACTTTCTACCTGGAGATAATGGTTGCTCAGAGCGAAAAGAAAATGTTATTTTGTGCGAAGTAATGCAGCCAGTGGTTGTTTTGCACGCCGATCGTGTTTACTGCTGGAACTGTGCTACGATTGTAGGCAGCAGCTTAGCGCTGCTATCGGGAGCTTATGCACGCCTTTTTTTTTCCCCTTCCGTGGAGCGAGCTACGAAGAAAACATTTCGTCACTTCGAACCGGAATGAGGCAAGCTTGTGCTTTTGGGCATGAACATCGTGGACCGCCATCGGCTTCCATTGAATGTTTCTAATCAGGACGAAACTAACACCTGACAGTGTCACAGGCACGTACGTTCCTTGTATAAATTCAAAAACTAAATCGGATAGATTTACTTTAGTTTGTAAACGGATACCACGCGTCCTCGATTCTGCCGGGCGACTTCGTCCGCCGCGTACGCACGACACACTGCGACTGCCGTGTGCGCACCGGTGTTTGCGCCGTGATCGTAACACGACCTGTGCACAGCAGGCGTAAAAACCACCTTCGATGACCATTTTGCACACTAAGTCTTGGGGAAGGCCAATATGAGCCATTTGCGGGATTGCAGCAACGTATATGTACTTCTGTACGCTGATAATGAGCGAAAGTTTGCTTCATTGCGATTTATGAGCGCTGCTGTCTAGTGCGTTCATGAGCGGCTACTCTTCTCAACTTATTTATGACTGTTTTCTTAGACTGCCAAGATTTGCTGCCTGTGTATAAAAAAAAAGCAGGAACGCCCGCTGGTGACGCAGCACTTTTTTTTCTAAGTTACATTGGCGATGTATAAAATTCTTGTGCTTTTAGAGCGGCTTATGTAGCATTCATAGTGACAGAGTGAAACTAAAGCTACTGGGCGTTCTGTTGTTTTGTATTTCTTGTTATGCATCAAGCACAACATTATTTGGGTATGTACCGTAGTAATTCAACATAAAACATAGTATGTATGCTGACTTCAGTTCATTGCATGTGCTCGGCTTACAAGCTCAAAATTTGAAGCATGTGTTGTTAATATCACCTGGCCATTGGTTTCAAGCTCGAAATGCGTATGTATAAATGAGCAGAGGATAAGTGGAAAAAAGGAAGTATCATGGGCCTCGTATTGACCATGTTTTTATTGACTGCGATCGTCACGATCTGCGAAAAACAAGTGCCATATGTGTCGGAGGCGAGAGCGCGTTCACGTGCGCGTAGAAATCATGCTCATACCTGGTGCACGTGAGGAGGCGGAATTCTCGCGCGACAAGTGTGCCTTCGCGTGCCACGAGCACGGAATAACCGCGTGTGTTGAGCAACAAACGCGTACCCGTGTGCCCGCGTCAAACGTGCAAGACGCGAACGATCCCTGCAATGAACTCCTATTTTCGTAGCATCGCTAACACCACGTGCACTTTGCTTAAATATCTTCTAAAACAGTGCCTAAAAGCACAAGCAAGGTGTACTTATAGCTCGCACACGCGGGTGTTTTTTGTAGGCTTGAAGTTCTCCCGGCTGATACTGTGTAACTACGCAGAACGACGCCCTCGGTCATTTTTCCCGGTCGGAATCTAGAAAAAAGTATTTCCAGACTCAGTTCGGTTGCTGCATCCGAAGGCGCAGCAGCCAGGCATGATTGCCTTGCAGTCAAACGCGAGCGCGACAATCGGAACACCAAAAAACGCAGGGAACCTACGCTGCCCGCGCTATAACTCATCCGGCCCGCCCGGAGCTTAGAAGGTATGTGGCGTGCACTCCAAAGTCTCGTGGTACGGTAGGGCCAATGAACGCGTCGGCGGCGCGGGGAAAACGAATGCGGTACTCAAATTTCTTCCAGTGACTCTAGCGTGGTGGGGTGGGCCGTTGCGAACATGCACTACACCCATTTTAATGTTGTGGCTAGTATCACCTCCTACCAATCTGCTTTGCCGGTTGCCATTTCGTGCTTCCATCTGTACTCTCAATTACGGGAGAGCCGGCAAGTTTTTAAGTGGTTGGATCGCAAAACACTTCCCTAACTTGCGGTACAGATGAATACGTAATTTGAAAGTACCGCCAGTCTTCAAACTCTGCCACCGACGCGCGACCTCATCGCCTCCGCCTCGTCCCATCTCCTCCGCGGGAACCAGTTTGCGCCCGCTTTTCTGCAACCGACTGGGCTTCTTGCCATCGCTCTTGGAAACGCGCAGATCCTTCCTTTTGCTTGTGTTTTTCTTTCTCATTGACGCGACTTTTCTCTTAAGCTCAGTTGGCTCGGTACAGTGAACGTTGCACCGCTGCACGCTGCGTTTCCTGCGGTGTTGTGCTATGCCGTGCGGTAGCGCATGCAACTTCAGCAAGAAGCCTGAAAATTGTTATGCAGCTTTTATGATCCCACAAGGAAAGCGTGACGGCTTGCTCAAGGAGCAGTGGCTGCGCAACATTGACCAAAACACCTTTGTTCCAACAAAGAAGTGTTGTTTGCGAGGTAACGCGCCTTTTTTATTGTTCGCATAAAAGCATCGCCTAATGCTTCACTTCCCATTTTACAGCGAAGCTGTCTGTGGCTAGGATCTGGCATTTGGTGGCGTCCGCGCAAGAAAACTCTCCTCAAAAGTGAGAGTGAAAGATCCAACAACAAAAGCAAACGCATATCGCCACTCGCGTCGGAGCTGTGTCTCTGTGCATCCATGACGTAGTACTTGACGTAGTGTGAGCCTTAAGGCGACCAAGGCTTATTTTACAGCGAGGCTGTATATGGCTCGGACCCGGAGTCTCGTGGCATCTGCGAGCAGAAATTGTCATCATCAGCAATGGCTCGAGCTTCGTCGTCTTCTTTGCCGGAGCCCCTCGGCGCACCCGCGTGCCACCGCTCGCGCGCTGGTCTTCCACAGCTGGCTCCGTTGAGCAAAAAAACTTCATCACCGCCAATGGCGTCGTCGTCGTGTCCTTCGTTGGCGCCCCTCGGCACAACAGCGCGATCGCGCTCGTGGCTCTGCTCACGCGTTCATCGTCGTCGTCTCCTTCCCCAGCTGGTCCCGTTGCTGCCCCTCATCCCAGCGACGACTTCTGTCGTCGTAATGGAATGGTCGGGCTTACGAGTGTATGAGCCATTGCTTAAAGAGCCAATCATTGGGTCATTCATTGTCTTACGTGACGATCACATTTAATAACAGAAGTGATACGCACGTGTGCGTACCTATCGTCACGGTGACCACCGATCAAGACAGTAAATATGTTGGTGCATTCTGCTTGTGGCTGTGAATACTGTCGCTGGTTTAGAAAGGTGTCAGAATTATTTCACAAGGAGAATTGGGTTTGCGAGCGTCATTTAAAAATGCTGCGATTTGATTTTTAGAGAGTGAGCCCGCTCTACAGTAAACGTCCGATTTTTCGGACTTCCTAGGGACCGCGAGAACATTCGAAAAAATTGAATGCATGGCATTTACAGCCGCCAAGGACACAGGTCACCACAGGCATGTCCGAAATAGCGCTGACGGCCTGTCAGTACACTTAATAGGCGTATCGGTGCTGGTACTGCAATCGGAGGCGGCGGGTGCACGCGTGTATAATTAAGGAATACACACCGTGCCCCATGACAATTGCCCCTTCCCACTCACAATATGCTTCACCGCAGTACTTTGCGTATGCTTCTCCGTTTGACAGCTTTGTACTGAGACGAAAATGACCTTCGGGAACCGCGGTTATGCGACGAGGCGTGCTTTCTGAGCTTCGAGGCGAGGATAACATAAGCGGATGGGGGCGAAATGCGAAAACACCCGTGTACTTACACCTAGGTGCACGTTAAAGAACCCCAGGGGGTCGAAATTTCCGGAGTCCTGCACTACGGAGTGCCTCATAATCAGAAAGTGGTTTTGCCACGTAAAACCTCATAATTTATAATAACATAAGCTGGAGTCGGTGCCATTGCAGACAGTGGCGAATCCTTTCGGTGAGAAACACGGCTCTGAACGGCAAGAAGCCTAATAGCAAACTTCAATGCAGCTAGGCCTAGCGTGGCCCCGGTGGAGGCTGCGGCTGATCTGCACGCGAGTGCGCTGGTTAGATGCATCGAGGTAATAAAATGGTGGCGGTCGTGGCTTCGATTAATGCTGTTTCGGACCGGAGGGGATGGGAGAAATCCAGGAAAAACGGACGGCGAAGGTTCTTTGCATCCGAAATTTCAGACGTTCTTATACATTGGCTCTATGTGGTACAAGGTGGTGCCGCGAAGGCATCCGAATTCCCCGGCACATCCGAACAATGGGCCGTCCGGAAAATAGGTGGTTGAGTATAGGTATTTTCCAGGATTCAGCCGTCGAAAGCCTGCTCCAGGCCGCCACCGACATCATAGTCGATTACACGGCCGGCAGAGGCCTAGCATGCTCGCCGCAGAAATCAGAATTGTTTATATACAATCCGAAGCACTTAAGGTGCAAGGCACCGTCGGAGACCAAAATTAATGTGGCGGGTAAGGAGGTACCAATAGTCGAGTGAATTAGAGTCTTGGGCGTGATTCTCCAGTCACACAGCCACAATGGCGAGACCGTCAAGAGGCTGCAGAATCACGCAATACAGACCCTGAGCCTAATTAGGGGGCTGGCCAGCAAAGGCCGAGGGTTAAAGGAGAAAAATTTGATTAAACTAATACAGGCATACATATTCAACTGAGTGAACTACGCAACGCCATATCTCGATTTGTAAGTGGTGGAAAGAGAAAAGATTGATTGTCTAATGCGGAAATGCGTAAAGCGAGCGCTGGGACTGCCCATGTGCACATCCACAGAGAGACTGATGGCTCTAGGAGTGCACAATACATGGGCAGAACTGGCGGAAGTGGTGCGAACCTCTCAAACTGAGAGACTTAGCACCACGAGTACAGGAAGAGCCATATTGACCAAAGTTGGAATAAATACGGACAGAGGCCCCCACCCAAAAGGTGGAAGTAGATAGGGAAGTGAGAAAAAATCTGGTTATCCCCCCACCCCCTGCCAAGAAACATGTACCCGGAACATAGCAAAGACAGGAGGCATAAACAAGCCGAAGCATTAAAAATTAGATTCAGTAAAATTTCGGAACATGAGGTGGCCTATGTAGACGCGGCGGGAGGTAGCGGCAGTTTTACGGTGGCAACGGCCGTCAGCGGCCGGGGTATTCCCGTGACCGCTGTCACTCTGCGCGGGCGCAGCATAAAAGTTACCGAGGAAATTGCGATCGCATTAGCTTGCGCTAAAACGGACGCGAAATTTGTGATCAGTGACAGCAAAACTGCCATACAAAATTTTAGCAAGGGAAGGATCTCGCCCTTAGCGACCAGAATCCTAGGCCAGAGAAAGTTAAATAGAAAAATTCAAATAATTTGGACTACAGCGCACGAAGCCGGCCCCGGCAACGAGGCGGCCCACGAGCTGGCACGATATCTCTACCGCCGAATCGCTACGGGGCCCCTCAATGACCGAGGGGGCGAGGAAAGGACAAAAGAGAGGAAAAGACAAAGGAGAGGAAAGACAGGGAAGTTAGCCAGTGTAAGTACCGGCTGGCTACCCTGTGCTGGGGAAAGGGGTAAAGGGAATAAAAGGAGAAAGAAGAAGAGGAAAAAAAGAAAAAAAAAGGAAACTCGCATAGTAACGCGAAACTACGTTCTACAACGTTCAACGGCGGTCGAACAACTCGCATGTCCTTAAAAACTTCAACAAAGCCCTTAAGGCCTTGAGTGCCGAAGCCCGTCTGGACCAATGTCCTAGAGCTTTTTCCTCTGTAAAGGGGCGATTGTCTAGTTTTGCGAGAGCGGTCACGAGCACTGCTCTTCGCACTGCGTAACGGGGACAGTCACAAAGGAGGTGTTCAATCGTCTCCTCGCAGCCGCAGGTGTCACAAGTAGGGCTGTCGGCCATTCCAATGCGGAATGAACATGAGTTCGTGAATGCCACGCCGAGCCACAGGCGGCGCAGAAGTGTTGCTTCCGCTCGTGGCAACCCTGGTAGTAGGCGGAGTTGCAGACGTGGATCCAATTTGTGGAGACGTGCGTTCGTGAATTCACTGGTGTTCTACAGATTCTGTGTAAGCTCGCGGGCGAGGGAGCGAAGACTTGTGGCTGCATCTGTTCTTGACAGCGGTATGGGTATAATCTGGGCGCCATCATGAGCCGACCGGGCAGCGTCATCCGCACTGTCATTTCCTGAAATTCCACAGTGACCTGGTATCCACTGGTAGATGATGTTGTGTCCCTTGTTGATTGCGTAATGGTGGAGTAGTGGGATGTCTGCGACTAGTTGCTCATTTGGTCCATGGTTGAAAGGGGACATCAGACACTGAGGAGCTGCCTTTGAGTCACATAAGATGGACCATGAATGTGATGATTTCTGAACAATAAACTCCAGAGCAGCACGGATAGCTGCGAGTTCTGCAGCCGTCGATGATGTAATGTGAGATGTCTTGAACTTGAGGGTGACGCACTGATCCACTGAGGGAATCACCACTGATCCAGCTGAACTATTAGAGGATACAGAACCGTCTGTTTAAACGTGGATGCGTCCTCTGTGCTGTTCATGTAGCACTGAAAGCACGGTTTGTTCGAGGGCGAAAGTTGACATCTCTGTTTTCCTTTTGATACCGGGAATAACAAGAAGAGCCTGGAGTGGATGGAGGCACCACAGCGGTTGAGATGGTCGTGCTGCAGGCGTGAAGTTTGACGGTAAAGTTCCATGGTTGGCGACAGTAATCTTGCTAAACGCTGAACGAGGTCGAGTGGCAGGAAGGGAGGCGAGATGATGCGATGGAAGTCGGGCGAAGTGCCTGATATGCATCCTTAAAGTGTCGACTTGAAGATACGTGTTGATGGGGTGGTCATGCGCGATGGCTATTGTTGCTGCCGTGGACGCACATCTGGGAAGACCAAGGCAAATTCGCAGAGCTTGAGCTTGTACAGATTGGAGGCCACGGAGGTTGGTCTTGCCGGTACCACCCAGTACAAGTAAGCTATAGCGCAGGAGAGGGAGCGGAGAGCACATGCTAAAATATGGGGAGATCACGCAGCATTATAGATTGGCTCGTAGACTGGTATTCCCGCGAGACCCGAAATTAAACAACAGACAAGCAGTCGCGTGGAGACGACTACAAACTTATACGTATCCGCACCCGGTTATGGCGAACCACATGTTCCCCGAGGCCAGGAGTGATAGGTGTAATCTTTGTGGGGCGAGACGCACCCTCGACCACATCACATGGGAATGTTCGTACTCTCCCGGGGGACGCACAATATAGGTAGTAGAGACACCTGGGAGACCCTGCTGCGCAGCTCGGACTCTGAGCTCCATCTCCGGCTCGTCCAACTGGCTGAAGAGGCTGCTGGGACCCAAGACCTCCCAGCCTGCATCTGAGGCGGCGGCACTCGCCCCCTGACCTGCGTGTCGAGGGGTGGGTAGATCACCTTATCCGTTGGAAATAATGTTTATTCTATCTATTTTTCAGAACTTGGAATACTTCCAACAGTAAAAGCTCGGTGCGAATAGACTCGAATAGCAATAGCTATCCGAAATTTCGAATATTCGCACACCCCTCACTATTACATAAACTAGCGATACATTTATGCTGTGGTCTTAAACAACAACTACCATTAGTTGTTTACTTAATATATTTGTAGCAAATGTCTGCTTTTTATGTACGTTGTACTTCTGCTACTGGAAGGAATCCGGGACCTCTAGAGAAACTCATTACCTTTTGTCCCTGTCTCATATTGAGATTTCATATAGTTGCAAGAAATAAATGCGAATTGAAAACATTTTCAGGCCCCCACTCTCTGCCATATGTGATCGATAAATAGTTCTATGCCTCTTAAATATAGATAAGGAATATAGATTGTCCCTAACAAGTCCAGGCCCATAGTTGTCAGATTTTTATCGTTTAAGCGAAGGGAAACAATTATCTCTTCTAAAAGTAAGTTAAAGACAACTGGTGTTTCCGTAAGTGAAGATTTTTGTAGGGCAACGAGAGCTGTCAAATCTAAACTGTGCGAATTTGGCAATGAAAGAGGCCAATTTTTCACTGTGAAATACAACAAGCTGTATATCAGCAAAATAATGTTATATTTACTCCCCTGATAGCGACAGTGTCTGTGAACTGCAATCGGGCCATGTTCGCTGCACGGCTGAATTATCGCCCGCTGCTACAAACCACCATTCTCACGCGTCTTTTTCTTAACTGAAATTATGCACTGGCAACGCAGCCAACCTTGTCGCGATTTTTCTTTTTTATTGTCGAATGCGCGAAGTGCAGTTAATAAACGTGAAGCTCTAGCATCTATTTTTTATTCGTGTGCTGCTGACGTGGTTGTGTTGACGGAGACTTGGTTGACCGATAAAATTGTTAGTGCAGACCGGTTCCGCTGTGACAAGAATTACGTTGTTCACCGTCATGACCGCGACTTAAAATCAGGTGGTGGTGTTTTGATTGCCTTCACCGACAGTAAAGTGTCTCATAGGATTTCACTTGCGTCGTCTTTGGAATTAGCTTGTGTTAGTATTGTTATAAGTCATCAAAACACATTGCTTTGTGCGTGTTATCGGTCACCAAGTGCACCATCTACTTTTTTGCGATGAACTGCATGACACTGAATTTTCTCGTCTCAGAATATCCACACTCACCGTTATTCCTTTTAGGCGATCTTAATTTCCCTAAAATAAAGTGGACTTAGCTATCGCCCTTCGTTACCTTCGCTATCGCCCTTGTCGGTACGTCCGCCGAAAGTAAATCTTTCCTTAACTTGTGCCTCAATTTTAATCTTACGCAGCTTGTTTCTAGGCCTACTAGAGCTGGCACTACTTTGTCTAATACTCTAGACTCGATCCTTGTCACTGAACCAAACTTAATAAATTCTATAACTTGTTTGCCCGGACTAAGCGATCACTGTTCTTTACATTATGTTGTTACAGGCCCCGTTAGATGTGAGAAGAACAATGCAAAATTTGTCACAAATTATGCGAGTAGGGATTACACTGTAATTAATGATGAGTTTGCGGTATTCATTGACGACTGTATACCAGAATTTTTCAGCCGCGCTGTGGAAGAAAATCGGAACTTGTTTAAAAACAAAGCCACGTCACTTGTCGCGAAATATGTGCCACTGCGCAGACTTTCCGGAAAGGGACGCTCTCCTTGGTCTTCCGCTACATTAAAAACACTGTCAAACAAAAAACAACGCCTTTTCCGTCTTGACAAACGCAGTCGAACACCCACTCGTTGAAATGATTATTCTAATGCGCTGCATGCTTTTCGTGCCGTGTTAAAAGAAGCGAAGGACGTTCTTTGATACCCTCACTCTACCCTTACTTCTTTCACTTTCTACAAATCCATCAAAATTTGGGAGCACTGTTGAAATAAAAAGAAAAATAACATACCTCTTACAGATACGGATGGTAACAGCATGAACAATGTAGAATGTTGCAATGTCCTAAAGGACACTTTCGCAAAATCATTTTCTGTTTGCTGTGCTGATACAGTGCCACACATGCGCAAAGATTTATTTCCCCTGAATCCGCTCGTTGTCGATTTTGCGAGCATTTTGAACTCAATTCAAGATTTAAAACTATCGGGGAGGTCTTCCTATGGGGCCGACGAAATTCGAAATTTTTGAGAAATACAGCTGTCTACTCCTCTATATTTTTTATGTACCTTTTCACCCAATCTATTGAGTGCTCAACTTTGCCCGTAGGATGGAAAGGGAGAAAGTGGTGCTTCTGCTGAAGTCAGGTAACCCGCATTCTCCTCTCAATTACAGACCATTTCACTTACCAGCGTGCTTTGCAAAATCCCTGAACACGTCATATTTTCCAATCATATCTCATTTCTGGAATCCAACTCTGTCTTCACTTCAAGTCAGCATGAGTTTTGGAAAAACTACTCCTGCGAAACATAACTAATATCGTTTATACACAACATTTCTTCCTCTTTAGACAAAGGCCAAGTCAATGACTGTATCTTTCTAGATATTGCGGAAGTGTTTCACAAGGTGTCTCATCACTTACTGCTCCTTAAACATAGTACTCCTAATATGGACCCTAATTTACTGAGATGGATAGAATGTTTTCTAAACAACCGTATCCAGTTTGTAACAGATAACAATTCTGCATCCTCACACTGCGCCGTGAAGTCAGGTGTTCAAGGCTCCGTCTTGCGACCGTTACTATCGCTAATTTATATAAACGACTTACCTGCCGTAATTAATAGTTCTATTAAACTTTTTGCCGACGATTGCGTTCTATACCGTGAAATAACTAAGCATGCTAACTTTATGCTTCAGTCAGATCTAGATAACATTTCAAGGTGGTGTTCACAATGGCTAAAGTTCTTAAATCCGAATAAATGCAAAATTATGTCTGTCTCGCGTCGCTCAAACTCACCATTTCCTTTCAGCTGTATTATCAATGAAACCAACCTTTTGCACGAGACTTCCTATAAATTTCCTGGAATCCAGCTAAACAGTAATCTTTTGCGGCATGCGCACATCCAACACATCACGAACAATGCAAACAGAGCTCTCGGCTGCATTCGCAGGAATTTTTTCATTTGAAGTTACTGCTCTACAAACACTAATTCGTCGACACCAGGGCCCGGTGTCGACGAGAGTACTACCATGCGCTTACGTGCCGTCTTTCTGCAGATCACGGCAAATGGGGTACTGATTTCGGCGATATCGCCGCCGCCTGGTCACGCCTACCGATCCCCACTGGAAATGGCGGGATCATCGCTGGATCCTTCGACCATGTCAACCGTCACTGAAAACGTCAGCGGACAGTGGGCGTCGCCAACAGACCGTCAAGTACTAAAGCGGCAGCTTCACGTCATCACAACGGGGCCCGGTGTCGACGAAATCACTACCATGCGCTTACGTGCCGTCTTTCTGCAGATCACGGCAAATGGGGTACTGATTTCGGCGCTATCACTGCCGCCTGGTCACGCCTACCGATCCCCGCTGGAAATGGCGGGATCATCGCTGGATCCTTCGACCATGTCAACCGTCACTGAAAACGTCAGCGGACAGTGGGCGTCGCCAACAACCGTCAAGTACTAAAGCGGCAGCTTCACGCCATCACAACGGGGCCCGGTGTCGACGAGATCACTGCCATGCGCTTACGTGCCGTCTTTCTGCAGATCACGGCAAATGGGGTACTGATTTCGGCGATATCGCCGCCGCCTGGTCACGCCTACCGATCCCCGCTGGAAATGGCGGGATCATCGCTGGATCTTTCGACCATGTCAACCGTCACTGAAAACGTCAGCGGAGAGTGGGCGTCGCCAACCAACCGTCAAGTACTAAAGCGGCAGCTTCACGCCATCACAACGGGGCCCGGTGTCGACGAGAGCACTACCATGCGCTTTCTGCAGGTTGGTGTTGCATAATGCCCCTAGGTGTCACGCGCCAGCGCTGAGCAAGAAGTGACTGGAACGCGCGCTCGGCAAGAGGTCGGCGCTGAAGAAGAAAAAATAGTAGAGGCTGCGGACGCCGGCTTGAGTTTTGTGTACGCCATCGTGTATGTCTCGCCGATGCCTGGTGCATCTTCATTTGTCTTTTCGTGACAAAACTCGTGGATGTGCTGGGTACGATTCATCCGATGCCACAAACCCCTCCAGGTAGCAAGAGTACCAGCCCTATACTAGTGGACACCCCTGTTCACCGGGCCAGCAGGAGAATCCGAGGATTGCCTCCGGAGCTGGATCATCGCTCCACAACAACATCGACGCCCCCACGGATCAGTATGGAACAAACATCGACGTCTCTATCGACCATTATGCAAGGTATGGCCACAACCCCAATTCCAGTACCTGCTGCAGAATCTCCGAGTGCCGAAAGTCTTCCACGGGGATATCTTCAAGGATGTAGAAGACTGGCTAGACCAGTTTGAGCGCGTTGCCGAGATAAACGAATGGAGTGACGCGGCGAAATTGAGAAATGTCTACTTCAGCTCGGAGGACGGTACGAGAACCGAGAAGGGCCCCTCAGATCGTGGTTTGAGTTCCGCCGTGCCTTGCTGGAGACATACACCAATGCTGATCGCCGCGAATGAGCCGAACGGGCGCTCCAATTCCACATTCATCTGCCGAATGAAAGCGTGACGTCGTACGTAGAGGATATGATGCGCCTCTTCCGTCGGGTGGACCCTACCATGTCAGATGAAACGAAGTATGCGCCATCTAAGGCGGGGAGTTAAAGAAGACCTATTTGCTGGCCTGGTTCGAAGCCCGCCGAAGACCATGGCTGAATTCTTAACGGAAGCCATCACGATGGAAAATTTGCTGCATCAGCGCTCAGCTTTCTATCAAAGTCAAATGAACGCTACTTGACCTTCGGACCAGCGCTCCGCTACGTATGACAGGCACGCGAATGCTGCTTCACTGACGGGCGCGGTTGCCTTTGGGAACCTGGATGTTCTCCGAGACGTTATCCGCTCAGTGGTGCGTGATGAGCTTCAACGGCTCAGCTGCCCACCTCAGCCCACGTTGGGTTCCATTTCTGCCCTCGTGAGAAGTGAAGTGCAGCAAGCGATCCAAAGTCCCGTTTCAAGCAGCAATGCGCCGCTTGTGACAACACAGTTGCAGCGGCCGTCGTATGCGCAAGTATTGGGGCGAGTCCCTGTCCGCGCTCCGAACCATTTCATCCCCGCCGCGTCATACGTCCCGCCGCTCCCATCAGTGCAACCGATCCAACGTATGGAGGATCGGCACCCGCTCGAAAGGAAATCTGACGTTTGGCGTGCCGCGGACAGAAGGCCTCTGTGTTATCATTGTGGAGAAGCCGGTCACGTAAACCGCGACTGCCCGTGCCGCCGCCTCGGACTGCAAGGTTTTGCCGCAGATTCACCAAGGCCAAGATATGGCGAAAGGCCTAAGGCGATTGAAGAGTACCTTAACCAGCAGGGTATGCCACTGTTCCCGCAACTGCAGGTGCGCTCGCCGTCCCCCAGGCGGTCTTCCCCAGCTCCTAGAAGCCCTCCAATGGCGGCGCAGGCACGATCGCCAAGCCCTTGCCGGGAAAACTAAGAACAGCGACCTTTGGGGGCGAAGCCACTGATAATCGCCCTTCCGAAGACCTTCCATCGTCGCGAGCACGGTCTTTTCAGAACGATTCAACGACGACAGCAGCCGAACTCAGCGACAGACTCTCGCTAAACATGCCTGTTGTTCTCCATGGCCGCCACGTTAGTGCGTTATTGGACACGGGTGCCGACTACTCAATCTTGTGCGGAAAACTAGCGACGGAACTTAGAAAAGTCATCACGCCTTGGTCTGGAACGCAAGTTCGTACTGCTGGCGGGCATATCGTAACACCGTTTGGCACGTGCACGTTCAGAGTACAAATTCGTGGGTGTACGTTTCCAGCCAGCTGCCTTATACTCCACGATTCTTCTCGGGACCTCATCTTGGGCGTCGACTTTCTGCGAGAGTATGGTGCCATTATAGACCTCCGGGAGCGCACAATGACTTTTTCGACAGAGAGAGCAGCGAACATCCGTGACAAGTGCCGACGTAACGCGCTTCGGGTTTACGCCGACAGTATAACTTTACCACCACGCGCAAGTGTCCTGGTAGCGGTCGTATGCGACGATCTGCGCGACGGTGAAGCTGTTGCAGAGGGCAATTCCTCCCTTATGCTGACTCATGGTGTATGTGCAGCACGCTGTCTTATTGTGCTTCGAGGTGGACATTCTGCGCTCCACGTGACGAACTTCAGCCATGAACATCGGCACCTGTTTCGTCGTACCACTATCGCTTTTGCTGAGCCCATAGCAGACGTTGCTGAATGCTTTGCGTCTATGACAAAGGACAACCCAGCTCAGACACTCAGCAATATCGACATCAATTCAGACCTTTCGGAGGAAAAGCAAGAAGCGCTGCGCGAGTTGCTACTTCAGTTCAAGGAGTGCTTCGCATCTTTTCAATTCAATTCAATTCAGTCTTTATTTTTCTCTTGGACAGAGAAGGAGACAGGAATAAAAGCTCTTAAGCTTGACAGAGGTCCTGCCCCCTTTATCAACTTGGCAGTACAGAGGCAGAGATTTTCAATTTCCCAAATAAACACTGAAACAAAATAACAAAACACTTTGTAAAAACAGCGCTATGCATTGCAGCACAAGCATAGGTATTAGAAAAATAAGTGGTCATGGGGAAACGAAAAAAAAAATAATAACAGGTATAGGTTTAAACTGAGTGCAACATTACGTAATCTTGCTAAGAAAAAAATCGCTTAATAACATCACTCGAATGCTGAAAGGGGTCAAACAATTCTGTGTTTAATTTGTTTAATAATACTGGGACAGTATAAGAAAGAGACTGCTCTGTATAATATGCCCTAGGCGTCGGCACTAACCAAATTTCTTTGTCTAGTCTGCAGGATATGCGTGTTTTTCTCAAGTTTTGCCAGATAACTAATGTAATGTTCATCACTGTGTGAAGAGCGTTTATAGATCATTAAAAGTCTATAATTGTATAAACTATAGAATGGCAGGACTTCATATTTTAAAAACAAGTCATGTGTGGGGGAACAATAAGGAACACCAGCAATGCACCTTACAGCTCATTTTTGAAGAAGGTGAAGCTTGGATAAATTTGTGACACCCGTAGTGCCCCAAATGGTACAACAATATTGCAAAAGAGAAAGAACTAATGAGTTGTATAGCAATAGCCTAACTTTCACAGGAAGAATACCACGCAGCCGCAACATGACACCGACAGCTGAAGACACTTTTGATCTGATATAGTCAACATGATCATTCCAAGTCAAATGCTTTGAAAATATAACACCAAGGATTTTAACAGAATCTACAATTTCAACAGTATCAGAGCTTAAGAACACGTTCAACGGCCTAGAAATTATCTTTCCTTTTGGAAAGTACAATATTATTTTTGTCTTTTTAGAATTAATCTTCAAACAATTTGATTTTGCCCACGTATTTAATGCACTCAGTGTTTTGATTGCTTTCTCTTCAATGTCATTTTCTGATCTCCCGGTTATGAACACCGAAGTGTCATCAGCGTAGGATACAATCTTTCCATCGGTTACACATTGCACAATATCATTTATATAGATTAAAAATAAGAGCGGTCCCAATATGCTTCCTTGGGGGACTCCTGCATAAACATTTTGTATTGAAGACAGCGAATTTTTAAAGTCAACATATTGTGTTCGGTTCGACAAATACGATTTCATAAGATCGTGAGCTTTTCCTCGGCCACCATAGCTTGCCAGTTTATGTAGTAAAATTCTGTGGTTAATCAAGTCAAAAGCCTTAGTAAAATCTATATATATGCCTGCACCTATTTCCCTATTTTGAAACATATCTATAATGATTTCTTTTGGAGTCAGTAATGCTGTTTCAGTGGATCGATTCTTTCGAAACCCGTGCTGAAAGTCAAGGAGCAGGTTATGTTTTTCAAAGAAAGACAGTACCCTACCATGCATTAATTTTTCTATACCCTTCGAGAACACTGGCAGTATAGAAATTGGACGATAGTTACGAATCAAATTGTTGTCGCCGCTTTTAAAAACCGGTATTACTCGAGCCATTTGCAGTGCCTTTGGAAATACAGCGGTAGATAATATGAGATTGTAAATGTGAGTAACAGCGGGGCATATTAAGTGAAGAACATTTTTAATGGGCGCTATTTGGAGACCAGTTGCATCTACTGACTTGCTGTTTTTAATATTACTTATGCACGAGAAAACTTCTGTGCAGTTCGTGGAAGCAATGAAGAGGGATGATAGACAGCTGCTTCCCTTCATGAATTCGATGTAATTTTGGCTGCACTCTACCTGACTCTGAGATGCCTGTAAAATAAAAAAATTGTTGAAAGCGTCAGCTAAACAGGTCCCATAAATTCGTTTTCCTTCATGCTGAAAGTTTTCGGAAGTATCACGGGTATTTTGTTGCAATAAACAATTCAGTTTTCGCCAGATTACATCCGATCGCTGTTCTTCAGGGCTCCAAAATACATTTGTGAAATAGGCGTCTCGAGCCATTCTTAGTTTTGATGTTAGATTATTTCTGTACTTTTTGAATTGCCGCAGCAACTCTTCATCTTTTGATTGTACAAACTGTGCGTACAATCGGTTTTTATGCTTGATCACTTGGAGCAAGTCGGACGTCATCCAGGGTTTCCGTGCTTTTGATGACGTGGCTGTTTTCCTTAGTGGAAAATGTGCATCATATATAGCCTTGAATGTAGTGATGAAGTTAAGGTAAGCGGTATCACTACTATCTTCCTCGAAAACGTCGTTCCAGGTCTGTTGGCTAATCGCAGCAAGAAAAGATTCAAGATTTTTTTTCGCTATAGATTGTGTATAAATTACTTGCCTTTTGTAATTAACATGTACAGCCTTATCAGCTATCATGATGATTCCAAGATGATCACTAATGTCGGTATAAACTACGTCTGCAGTTACTAAATTACTGTCAACATTTGTAATGAATACATCTAATAAAGATTCACTTTCTAAAGTCACTCGCGTCGGCTTTGTTATTACGCTAAAAAAATAATTAGCAGCAATTAAATACTGGAGTTCTTTTTGGGATTGACTCAATGAAAGCATATTTATGTTAATATCGCCACCTAGAACCATATCTATGGAGTGATCAGATGCGTAGCTAAAAATCTTTTCAAGAAATTCAAAGAAGTGAATAATGGTACCAGATGGTGGCCTGTAAATGACACAGAAAAGTTTGTTAGAACTTCGTAGAGTGAGCACTTCGTAATCAGCAGTTGTCGTCGTGTATTCTACGACTATTTCGCACGATAATGTTTCTCTAAGCAGAAGCGCGATGCTGCCTCCCCTTTTATCTTCGCGGTTTTGATAGAAGCACTGATAGCCAGGACGGTGAAACACAATTGATGCTGATGTGTACTAGGTTTCAGTTAACATGATCGCTGTAAGTGACACTCCGATATTATCGAGTAGAACAGCTAATTCATCTTCTTTGTTTGTTAAGGATCTGACGTTTAAATGAAAAACTGACAAAACAGATTTTTTTTGGTTTCACTATATGCTTAATTTCGTGTGGCTGATAACCCATGTCGAGAAACAAATTTTAGGTGTCACAAGTATAAATACACAATTTCACGCAAATCATCAAACTTGGTGATCGCTATGAGTGCTGAGGTATCCGTTCTGCGCACAAATATTTTGCCATTCCGAGTCCATACATATTTCCACTTGCACTCCTTTTTCTTTGCATTTGCCGCACCGAACAGCTTTTTCATCGAAGGGCTCAAGTGCTCGTTAATGAAGATGGGGGTTTTGGGTTCAAGTTCAATGTCCTCTGACGTTATCCTCAGCTTTCGAGCTTTCTCAAGAAAGCGGTCACGAACGAATCTGCGAACAAACTGAACCACTATATTTGGCGCTTCTGTATTCCCCGTAGTTCGAACGCGGTGACAGACCTCGATGTCTCCACTTTCAAGGGGCATCTTAATAACCTTCGCTATCTTTTTTGTGATATCCATGACATTCTCGTCTTGCGTCTTCGGAACACCTTTCACTTCAACGTTGTAACACCGCATGTGCTGTTCATTTTGTAGAAGCTTCACTTCATGCTCTTGAACTTGAGCATGCAAAGCGTCTCGTTCCTTTTCTAGTTTTACTACGGATGTTCTCAGCTCTCCATTTTCCAATTCAACGCGGTTCACGGACGCTTTCATTTCTTCATAACTCTCGTTTATGAAGCCTAGACTGTTCTTTATCTCGCGGATGTCCTTTCTTATGTCCCGTTCGAGACTTTCCCGTAGTTCGCGGAACTCTTGTTTAAATTCTCGTTTCAGTTCCTCAAAAAGTTAGCAAGTTCCTTTGACATTGCCACTGGACAAAGGGGAAAATAAGCTTGCAGCTCGGATGACGCAATGACAACAACAGTACACAAGAGCAAGTACAGCCGCCCTGATTTTTAATAATATAGCGCGAGCGTCGACTGAACTGCTGGTGAGCGCCTTATAGCGGCGATAAGCGTGCAACAAGGCGACAGTTCGCGCACGAGCCTTGTTGCCTTGTTGCACTCGCCTTGTTGCACGCTTATCGCCGTTATAAGGCGCTCACCAGCAGTTCAGTCGACGCTCGCGCTATAATATTAAAAATCAGGGCGGCTGTACAAGCGACAGTTGGTATGCAACTGTAGTAGCAGCAGCAGTCACGGCAAACAGAAAAAAAAAAGCTCCCAGGCTAGTAGGGCAAAATTTCACCAACCTGAGAATGTACAGCAAAGCGCTTAGCAAAGCGTGCGATCGCCGTGACTGCTGCTGCCAAGTGAGGCGTCGGCAGCGTCGGTGCGTTCTTCGCCGGCTTTTCTGCTCTCCGCCAGGAATCCACGCAGGCGCAGTACACTAGGCCAGGAAATGCCCTTGAAGTACGTGGTCCGATGATGGTCGTCGTGTCCAGCGATAGCCGAAGTCAAACCGCTCGCAGATATAGCTTGGCCGGCACCTGAGAATGTACAGCAAAGCGCTTAGCGAAGCGTGCGATCGCCATGACTGCTGCTGCCAAGTCTTCTAAGGAACGCCAGACGCCCATCACGAGACGCCGAATAATCACGTATGCCGTTTCTCGTCCCATACGACAACTGCCTCATCGCGTATCGGCGAAAGAGCGCGACGTGATTAATGCACAAGTGAAAGAAACGCCTGACGATAACGTCATACAACCATCCCAAAGCCCATGGTCGTCACCGGTGGTCCTTGTCAAAAAGAAAGACGGAATGCTTTGGTTCTGTGTTGGCTATAGAAAGTTCAATAACGTCACAAAAAAGACGTTTATCCACTTCCGCGGATCGATGATTTGTTAGATCGACTGCGGCGAACGGCGAACCAAGTATTTTTCATCCATAGATTTGAAGAGTGGATATTGGCAAATCGAAGTTGACAAACGAGATCGCCCCAAAACTGCCTTTGTTTGCCCGGATGGACTGTATGAACTTAAAGTACTTCCATTCGGCCTGTGTTCTGCGCCGGCCACATTCCAGAGAATGATGGACTCTGTTCTGGCGTGTCTGAAGTGGCACAGTTGTTTAGTGTACTTAGATGACGTCGTCGTGTTTGCGGCGACCTTCGAAGAACATCTGTAGCGTTTAGAGGCGGTCCTTGAGGCGCTCCGCTCCGCTAATCTCACACTAAAGCCAGAAAAGTGTCACTTCGGTTACAAAGAGTATGTATAGAAGTTTCTCGGACATGTCGTGAACGCCGACGGCGTCCAGCCTGACCCAGACAAAACATCTGCTGTAGCTACTTTTCCGACTCCTCGTGACAAAAAAGCAGTATGCCGCTTTCTCAGTCTGTGTGCGTACTATCATCGCTAACTTCTCTCGGATCGCCGAACCACTCATACACCTCACGCGAGAAGATACACCCTTCGTTTGGACGGATGAGCAGAACGCAGCTTTCACCGAGTTACGGCAGAGCCTGCAGGAATCACCCGTCCTCGTTCACTTTGAAGAGGACGCTGACACCGAGGTACATACCGACGCAACCAACATCGGACTTGGCGGTGTACTCGTTCAACATCAGGAAGGCGTCGAGCGAGTGATCGCGTACGCCAGTCGCACCCTTTGACGCGCCGAAATCAACTGCTCCACTTCCCAGAAAGAGTGTCTAGCGGTTGTGTGGGCCATCATGAAATTTCGGCCTTATCTCTACGGTCGCCCTTTCAAGGTGGTGACAGACCACCATTCCTTGTGTTGCTTAGCCAACTTACGAGACCCGTCCGGGCGACTTGCTCGATGGAGTCTCCGTCTGCAAGAGTTCGATGTTACCATCGTCTACAAATCAGGCCGCAAACACGAAGATGTGGACACATTATCGCGCGCTCCCGTTAAAACTTGCGATAAAGACATGGACGAAGACGGCGCATTCCTTGGGGCGCTCGCCGCATCTGACCTGATCACACGGCAGCGCGAGGACGCCAAAATACGCCCTCTCATCGATCACCTAGAAGGTAAGAATGTTACAATCCGACGACACATTTCTCGCAATCTATCGACCTTCTGCCTCCGAAAGCATGTCTTCTACAAGAAAAACTCAAGTGCCAGCAACAAAGAGTACCTATTGGTCATACCTGCCGCCCTCCGCGATGACATTCTCCTAGCCTGCCATGATGAACCCACGTCTGGACACTTGGGATTTTCGCGTACTCTTGCAAGAGTACGCCAGACGTACTACTGGCCCAGACTTTCTCTCACGGTGAAGCGTTACATGCAAAGCTGCCGTGCGTGCCAACGCAGGAAATCGCCGTCTTTGAAACCCGAGGAGTTACTCCAACCCATCGCACCACCTAGCGAGCCGTTTGATCATATCGCCATGGATCTTCTGGGACCCTTCTCCTTGTCAGCCCGCGGAAACAAGTGGATTATAGTCGCCACAAACTATCTAACACGCTACGCTGAGGCGAAAGCTGTACAACGTGCCACGGCCTACAATGTTGCCTAGTTCTTTATCGATCAGATAGTCCTCAGACATGGTGCCCCATCATACGTCATCACCGACAGAGGAACTGCCTTTACAGCCCAACTGATAGAGGAGATATTCGAGTTGAGCTGCATGCAGCTTCGCAAGGCCACTGCCTATCATCCGCAGACCAACGGACTGACGGAACGGCGAAACAAAACCATTGCTGACATGCTCTCTATGTATGTAGACGGGCAGCATAAAACATGGGATCAAGTCCTGCCGTACGTTACATTCGCGTACAACCCCGCCATTCAGGAAACAACACGATTCACACCATTCCGTCATGTCTACGGGTGCGAGGTCCAGACCACGCTAGACGCAATGCTCCCGCACGACACCGACGCATCACTTACTTCCGACGCCGAGCAACTTACTCAACACGCAGAGGAAGCTCGTCAACTCGCACGCATACACATCACGAAGTCAGAGTACAGACGCACGACGCTACAACCTTCGACATCGGCGAGTACCAGCCAGGTGACCAAGTCAGGGTGTGGACTCCAATCCAATGCCAGGGCTTATCTGAGAAGCTGCTTAATAGATACTTTGGACCCTACAAAGTGATACGCCGCGTTAGTGAAGTGAACTATGAGGTCATTCTCAACGGTGCCGCGTCGCCTCGGCGTCGACAGCACCACTCGGAGATAGTGCATGTTATTGCCCTCAAACCGTATTTCGCGCGTTAAGGCGGCGCCAACCCGATGTCATACGACTTCCACACTTCCACTTTCTTTTAGTAAGCATCGTAGTTTAGTAAGGACTGGGGCCGATGCTTTTCTTTTGGCGGGGGAATAATGCCGCTAGGTGTCACGCGCCAGCGCTAAGAAAGAAGTGACTAACGCGCGCTCTGCAAGACGTGGGCGCTGAAGAAGAAGAAGTAGTAGAGGCTGCGGACGCCAGCTTGAGCTTTGTGTACGCCATATTGTACAACTGTCTGTCTCGCTGACGCTTGGTGCATCTTCATTTGTCTTTTCGTGACAATATTATGCTACTCCTAAACCTAAGAAGCGCCGTTTTCTGTCGATAACGTAGCCCTTGTTCCTTGCTATTCGCTTTATTGGAAGTGTGCCTTTCACGTGGTTTTGCATTACGAGCTTTGTAGTGCATCTGCTTGTACTTTTGTCCGGAGACGTTGGGCTGAATTCTGGACCTCTAACAGAGGCTCAGGTTGCAAAGCTCATGAAAGCTGTTGATGTCATTCCTGTTAATTGAAGAAAACCAGCAAGAACTTTTGAAGAAGGTCTCAATTATCCAGTCAAATCAATGCGAATTCACGGAGAAACTAGATTGTTTGGCAACAAAGCTATCCAAAGTAGAATAAAACATTGAGTCCATCAGAGGCACACACACAGCTGTCACCAACCTTCAGTCGATTGTAGAATCGCTGACAAAAGCAGTTCAAACTTTGTCAGAAAAAAACGAGGACTTAGAAAACCGATCTAGGAGATGCAACCTTGTTTTCTATGGCATTACGGATACTGAAAGGGAAACCTGAGATGAGGCAGAAAAAAATGTTCTCTGTTTGTCTAAGGATCTGCTTGGTGTGAGCATCAGTCACAGTGACATTTAACGCGCTCACAGGATAAGGCGATACAGCGCGCAAAAGCCACGACCAACTTTAGTTGCTTTTTCGTCCTGCAAAACTAAACAGAAGGTCTTGCTTTACGGTCGGAAGCGTAAAGAAACAACCTGCGCTATGAGTGAGGACTACTCCGCGCAGGTTCGCTTAGAAAGAAGGCATCTAATTTCATTCGCCAAAAAGCAAACACCCCTTTCAGCTTCGGTTTAACCGTTTGAATATTGGAAACAGCACCTACATCTTCGATAACGAGGCAAAAGAGGTAGTACAGTGCAAAACATAGCAAACCCACGAAGTTGCTCGTTCTGCGCATGACAAACAAAGTTTGCAGCTTATAATTATTAACTGTCGCAGCATAAAAAAATAAAGCTGATGAGTTCGCGCTCGTAATTTCACTGCATTGTCCGGACATTATCATTGGCACTGAATATTGGCTGGATGACACAGTTTTAAATGCTGAAATGTTCCCAATAGGCTACGTGGTTTATCGCTCGGACAAGAACAGACCCGGAGGGGGCGTATTGATACTTGTTTCAGATAACTTGCAAAGCTGGCCGATCGATCTTTGCAACATAGACTGTGAGCTTGTCCTGTGTAAAGTTGCTTCACAAACCGGTAGGACAATTACAATAGCTTCGTTCTATTGGCCACCAGGAAATGACAGTATAGCTATATCTAGCCTGTTTGAAGCACTGGCGTCAGTTTCTTGTGACGCTCTAATGGCGGGGGGGGGGGGGGGGGGCGATTTCAACCTACCAGACGTGTTCTGGGGCGGTGGTCTGCCGACCAATTTATCAAACTCATCGTTGCATTCTGCATTGTTGGACCTCACAAGTAGCTTCAACCTGAGTCACTGCGTCGAGTCCCCAACCAGAGTTACTGCTCTGTCATCCAACACTCTCGATCTCCTCTTCGCAAATGAAGCTGATCTTGTGTCCTCATCTATGTGTGTTCCCGGTATCAGCGACCACGCTGTCGTTTTAACCAGCGTTTCTTATCCACACCAAAATAGAGTTCGGCTTACTCCAAAACTTATATACTTTTACGATCAGGGAAACTACTAGGAAATGAACAGTGAACTAACTGATTTTCTTCCAGCTTTTTCACAGGTTTGCTCAGAAAAAGATGTTAACATTGCTTGGAGCGTAGTGAAAGATAAAATAGTTGCACTGATATCGGAGCACATACCATCAAAATTTCTAACGGCCAAACGTCGGAAAGAAAAACCATAGATCACCCCCGAAATCCGTCAACTCCTTAGAAGAACACGCCGTCTTTTTCAGAACCTCAGAAAAAGCTAAATGCCAATTACTGCTGAAAAATTATTTTCTGTCCAGTAAATTTGTAAATCGATAATTAGTAAAGCGAAGCGTCATTTCTTGAGTACTTTAGACGCAAAGATTCGAAACAATTACAAAATTATATGGAAGCTTGCCAAGAAAAACAGGAAAGAGAAAATTGGTATACAATTTATCACGTCTGACTATGGCACGAAACAAATCAATTGAAAGCCACTGCTTTCATCGATTATTTCAGGTCCGCCTTTCCCGCTAATTCAGCGATGAACCATATCCCTTTACCGTCTTGTGCCTCAGTTTTTCAGGAAATGCCCGATATCACTTTATCAATTCATGGTATTTTTCAAATACTTATCAGCCTAGACACAAACAAAGCGACAGGTCCTGGCGGCATACCCAATCACGTGCTGAAAGAATGTGCTAATTCTCTTAGCAATCTTCTTCATACAATGTATATGACGTCATTATCTGAAGGAATCATGCCGGCCGAATGGATGTTTGCTCATGTGGTTCCTGTCCATAAGAAAGGACCAAAGATAATTTAGAACAATTTCACCCAATTTCTCTCCTATGCGGCGCCTCAAATATTATGGAACACATCGTATCAACCTAATATCAAATCAAATCAAATCAAATCATATTTTATTCTCCAGCAAGTATCTGGATGGTCACCTGGGCTAAAATCTGTACGAACAGCTTGACGAAGGCCCAGGAAACCATTACATGGCAGCAGCAGACAGAATGAAACAACAATAGCTATACAGAAGTAGTCATCAAATCAAATGCAGTAAGCAATCAAGTACAGCATCAAATCAAGTACAGCAATAACACAGAAGTTTTCTTAAACGACATATGAATGAATACGGATTACATGTGCACAAAGGCACTTGAATTCGCAAAACGTTTTTTACACAGAACAACATGGCTTTCGCGCCGAATTTTCTTGGGACACACAGTTAACGGAATTTTCTTTTAATATAACAACTGCATTAGATCAAGGTACTACCGTTGACTGTTTGTTTTTAGATGTCAAAAAAATATTCGATTGGGTACAACATGATTGTATAATACACAAGCTTCAGCATTTAAAAATTCCCGCTGACCTAATTAACTGCCTAATTAACTACTTCGTAAATCGCAGACAGATAACAGTGGTAAATGGATGTTGCTCAACAGCTGTTCCAGTCACGTCGGGAGTACCACAGGGGTCTGTTCTGGGTCCGTCATTATTCCTTATTTTTATTAACGATATAGCTAAGAACATCCAGTCGAACCTATGATTGTACGCAGATGACTGCGTTGTTTACCGCTCGATAAACAATCCAACTGACAGCAAAATCCTTCAAGAGGACCTTAATAAAATTTCGAACTGGTGTGCCACTTGGTGCATGACACTAAATGAATCAAAATGCAACCACGTGTGCTTTTCTAGGAAAAAAACTGACGTTTCCCATTCTTACAGGCTAAATAATTCAACCATTTCGAGCGTAACAGGGGCCAAGTACCTCGGCGTTCACTTTTCGAGCGATCTTACTTGGCAGGATCACATGGCAGAGATGGCCGCGAAAGGGAATAACACACTAATATTCTTGGCTCGAAATTTTCATCCCTGTCCTCTGGCAACCAAAAAGTTGTTATGCATGACATACGTAAGGCCTATTCTTGAATACGCGGGTACGATATGGGACCCTTATCAGGACAACCTCAAATACATCTTAGTGCGCGTACAAAACCGAGCGGCAGGCTTTATCGCTGGGAGCTGTCGCAGATCTAGTAGCGTCACAGAAATGAAAATACGCCTAGCGCTTACGACGTTAGCCGAACGCCAGCGCTGCTTGCGTCTCAAATTTTTTCATAGGATCTTTTACAACAATACTGGCACTAATAAATCGAAATACATGTTCAACCCGCATTACATATCCCATCGCCGTAAACACACATTAAAGGTAAGGCCAATGAAGTCAAGAACGAACTTGTTAAAGTATTCTTTTTTCCCCAAAACCATCAATGAATGGAATGCTGTGCCTGAGGACACGTTTCTAAAACATCAAATTCAGCCTTCTTCAATGAACTGCTTGACATGTGATCAGTTCGCGTGTTTCGATGTTTCTTTTTCATTTTATTTTTCGCGTTTGCTGGCCTACTATATGTATTTATGAGTGTATATGTGTTCATACGTTCATGTATGCCCATGTATGTGTATATATGTACATATAGTCCTTTTCCTTTTTTCCCGTTTTGTTTTGAGATAGTTATGCTGCCTGCAGTGCATTATTCGTCACCGTGTTTTTTTTGTTATATAACCTTAATTACAACTGTTTAACATGTGTATTATTTCTCCCCCCCCCCCCCCCCCCCACCGCTGTTATGCTCTCTGAGCGCATGTGGGACTGTGTAATAAATAAATTGGACCGAAGATAGAGTACGCGTCATCTGTCTGGGACCTTGGTCAAGAAATATTAGCAGATACTATTGAGTCAGTTCAGAACAGGTCAGTACATTTCATCCTTTTAAATTATTCCCGCACAGCTAGCGTTTCTTTAATGAAGTCAAACCTTGGCCTTATTAATTTGCAGCTTCGAAGAAAGATTTCCCGCCTCTGCCTTTTTGAAAAAATTCTTTACCAAAATAACTCACTCAAACAATTCATTTCAGAACTGAGGTGAAACAGCGCGAAAAAGACGAGGACACAAGGAAACAAATACCGCAGACAGTGCTTGTCTGTGGTGTTTGTTTCCTTGTGTCCTCGTCTTTTTCGCGCTGTTTCACCTCAGTTCTAAGTATGAACCAACTAGCCCTCATCAAGATCTTACTAATGCACATTTCAGAACCTTCGTTCATGCGGCATCTTGATCATCGGTTCAAAGTGTTCATTCCTTTGTGTCGCACCAAATGTTTTCTCTGATTAATTTCTACCAAAAAGCAGTGCTGAATAGAACCGCCTTCCCCCCCTCCATCGCCTGCATCCAGGAGGCATCATCTTTCAAGATAACAATAACTGGTTATATTTTGAGTTTATCACTCTGAATACTAAGAATTGTTTGAATGTGTTGTACTTTTATTGATTATTGTACCTACCCCCTATGTAACGCCATTCTGGGCCCTGAAGGTACTATAAATAAATAAATAACCCACATGCACTTCTTGTTGGACTATTTGGTAGCTGTTCATTATAAAATATAAAGACGCCAAATAAGCGAGCACACACAAGCGAAGAGAACGGGATAGGGCGCCACTCACAACTGTTTTATTCACAGAAAGCAGGCACATATATACCGTCAGTCAACACAAGTGCATACAGCAAACTTTCATTCACGCATCTAATCGACCATTCATGACACACAATGCTCAAGAAACCTCATCTCGGACTTGTACAATGATATCAAAGTTTCGCTAACGCACATGCTGCTTTTCTTGCCTATGTGATAGGCATCAACCAGTTCCCTTGCTCTAGTATCATTACTTCGGGCAAGAATCCGCACATCTGAAAAACGTGGTTCAGAAGAGCGTGAGGGACAGGTCCCGATGTGCTTAGGCAAATTGGGGCCCTCTTTCATTTGCTCAACATTTCTTTCATGCTCCCTGACACGCTCATTAACACAGCGCCCGGTCTGACCTATATATAGTAACGACCGCACGGATCTCATAGACAACCCCTTCGGCACACTTCATGAAAGGTCTCCCATGCTTGGTTCCACAGCCTTGCTACCTTCAGATTGTGGGCCACCTCGTGCACATACGGCACAGCCACCGGTCTCACCTCTTGCCGAGGGGCCTCTGCTTCAGCTCTCATCGCCTTTCTCTTCATTTTATGTAAGAAGCTTTCGGCTACTCCTGTTAGGAGCGAACCAGGGAACCCAGCTGAAGTCAGCCTAGCCAATTGATTGTTGAAACTCACATGTCATCTTGTGAACACACGACTTCCTGAGCGCGGACTCAAGGCAGAGTGACGCAATTCCTCTCTTCAATAATTTCAAATGTGCTGAGTCAAATGGCAGAAGCCCTTTCTTTGCACGTGGAGCATATCACGAACAAACATGATCCTTACCGAACTCAATGCGAAGATCTAAAAACTGTAAAACACCTCCTTGCGGCAGTTCATGCGTAAAATCTAAGCCTTTTCCATAAGAATATATATATATATATATATATATATATATATATATATATATATATATATATATATATATATATTGAAATGGGGGTTTATTGCAGCTCGTTCGAGGGATCGCAGGTAGCTCTAGATCACGAGTCCTAGCGCTTCGCATCAACAGCCCGAGCTCTGGTCTCGCGCCGCAGCGGTGGCAGTCCGCGCTGAGCCACATGCATATTACCCACTACAATATATATATCCGGACAGGCCACCATTGGAATCTGCACCTGGCAACGTTTAACGCTAGAACGTTATCTATAGTGAGGCGAGCCTAGCAGTCCTATTGGAGGAATTAGAGGACAGTAAATGGGATATAATACGGCTCAGTGAAGTTAGGAGACCAAAAGAAGCATATACAGTGCTAAAAAGCCGGTATGTTCTGCTTTACCGGGGCTTTGTAGAGAGTCCAGAACTAGGAATCGGATTCCCGATTAATAAAAATATAGCTGGTAACATACAGGAATTCTATAGAATTAACCAGAGGGTGGCAGGTCTTGTGAAACTTAATAAGAAGCATGAATTGAAGGTCGTACAGGCATACGACCCTACATCCAGTCATGATGACCTGGAAGCCGAAAGCTTCTATGAAGACGTGGAATCGGCAATGGGTAAAGTCAAAACAAAATACACCATACCGATGGGCGACCTGAATGCCAGGGCAGACAAGAAACAGGCTGGAGACAAGTCAGTGGGGGAATATGGCATAGGCTCTAGAAACAGCAGGCGAGAGTTATTAGTAGAGTTTGCGGAACAGCATAATATGCGGATAATGAATACCTTCTTCCGCAAGCGGGATAGCCGAAAGTGGATGTGGAGGAGCCCGAACAGCGAGACTAGAAATGAAATAGACTTTATACTCTGTGCTAATCCTGGCATCATACAAGATGTGGACATGCTCGGCAAAGTTCGCTGCAGGGAGCATATGATGGTAAGAACTCGAATTAGCCTAGACCTAAGGAGGGAACGGAAGAAACTGGTACATAAGAAGTCGATCAATGAGCTAGCGGTAAGAGGTAAAACAGAGGAATTCCTGATCAAGCTACAGAACAGGTATTCGGCTTTAACTCAGGAAGAGGACCTTAGTGTAGAAGCAATCAACGACAATCTTGTGGGCATCATTAAGGAGTGTGCAATAGAAGTCGGTGGTAACTCCGTTAGACAGGATACCAGTAAGTTATCGCAGGAGACCAAAGATCTGACCAAGCAACGCCAATGTATGAAAGCCTCTAACCGTATACATCTAAATAGAACTGGCAGAACTTTCGATGTTAATCAACAAGCGTAAGACAGCCGGCATAAGGAAGTATAATATGGATAGAATTGAACATGCTCTCAGGAACGGAGGAAGCCTAAAAGCAGTGAAGAAGGAACTAGGAATTGGCAGGAATCAGATGTATGTGTTAAAAGAAAAAGCCGACAATATCATTGCTAATATGGATGAGATGGTTGAAGTGGCTGAGGAGTTCTATAGAGATTTATACAGTTGAGTGGCACGCACGACGATAATGGGACAGAATAGCCTAGAGGAATTCGAAATCCCACAAGTAACGCAGGAAGAAGTGAAGAAAGCCTTGGGAGCTATGCAAAGGGGGAAGGCAGCTGGGGAGGATGAGGTAACAGCAGATTTGTTGAAGGACGGTGGTCGGATTGTACTAGAAAAACTGGCCACCCTGTATAGCAATGCCTCATGACTTCGAGCATACCGGAATCTTGGAAAAACGCTAACATAATCCTAATCCATAAGAAACAGGATGCCAAAAGCTTGAAAAATTATACACCGATCAGCTTACTCTCCATTGCCTGCAAAGTATTTACTAAGGTAATTGCAAATAGAATGAGGAACACATTAGACTTCCGTCAAACAAAGGATCAGGCAGGATTCCGTAAAGGCTACTCAACAATAGACCATATTGTCACGTGGTAGTGACGGCGAAGAAAGAAGCAGTACGGTGGAATACAAAACTAGTTTTTATTGGGCGAACCTGTGCCCACAAAACAGGCTACACTTACAGCACAACGAAAACGGCGAACACAGTCGGCGATCGTCGAAAATCTGCTCAGCGGGTCGCGCGCCTCAGCTCTTATACAGCAGTCATCGAATGTTCCAGATTAATCGTTGGGACCCGCATGCCTTCTAGAAAGCTCTACACCATTCGTGTCAAGCGATGAAATCAGATAACACAAGGTTCGGCGACAACAGACAGCGGACAGAAGCATCGATAACTTTCCAGAAACTTCTTTTACATGCAGGCGCGTCCTGCGCTGCACGATAATATTTGTTAGGCGGCCAAACGTGGTCGCCCGATAAAGATAAGTATACGTGTCAATATTCACACTACCAATCAGGTGATAGAGAAATGTGCGAAATATAACCAACCCTTATATCTAGCTTTCATTGATTGCGAGAAAGCGTTTGATTCAGTCGAAACCTCAGCAGTCATGGAGGCATTGCGGAATCAGGGTGTAGACGAGCCGTATGTAAAAATACTGAAAGATATCTATAGTGGCTCCACAGCCGCCGTAGTTCTCCATAAAGAAAGCAACGAAATCCCAATAAAGAAAGGCGTCAGGCAGGGAGATACGATTTCTCCAATGCTATTCACAGCGTGTTTACAGGACGTATTCAGAGACCTGGTTTGGGAACAATTGGGGATAAGAGTAAATGGATAATACCTTAGTAACTTGCGATGCACTGATGATATTGCCTTGCTTAGTAACTCAGGGGACCAATCGTAATGCATGCTCACTAACCTGGAGAGACAAACCAGAAGAATGACTCTAAGAATTATTCTGCAGAAAACTTAAGTAATGTTTAACAGTCTCGGAAGCGAACAGCAATTTACAATAGGTAGCGAGGCACTGGAAGTTGTGAGGGAATACATCTACTTAGGGCAGGTAGTGACCGCGGATCCGGATCACGAGACTGCAATAATCAGAAGAATAAGAATGCGCTGGGGTGCGTTTGGCAGGCATTCTCTGATCATGAACAGCAGGTTGTCATTATCCCTCAAGAGAAAAGTGTATAATAGCTGTGTCTTACCAGTACTCACCTACGGGTCAAAAACCTGAAGGCTTACGAAAAGGGTTCTACCTAAATTGAGGACGATGCAACGAGTTAAGGAAAGAAGAATGATGGGTGTAACGTTAAGGGATAAGAAAAGAGGAGATTGGGTGAGGGAACAAACGTGAGTTAATGACATGTTAGTTGAAATCAAGAAAAAGAAATGGGCATGGGCACGACACGTAATGAGGAGGAAAGAAGATAAGCGATGGTCATTAAGGGTTACGGACTGGATTCCAAGGGAAGAAACGTAGCAGGGGGCTGCAGAAAGTTATATATATATATATATATATATATATATATATATATATATATATATATATATATATATATATATATATATATATATATATATATATATATATATATTCTAACGGTGTTTCTTAGGCAGAGCTCGGAGCAGCGCAACGTCGACGGCAGGGCAGTCACAGCTTCCAAGCACGAGAGCCGTTGCTGAGCAGGAGCGCTCGACCCACTACCGTTGAGAGCCCCTAGCGTCTCTCTTCGCTACAATCACCCCCCGGGAGTGACAAGGGAGCCGTCCGGCGACCTAACAGCTCGTCACGATGAGCGGGTCGTAGTAACGCTTTAAACGGTCGACATGGACAATGTCTCGTCCACGGCGGCGCATGTCTGAAGATGGCTCAACTGGTTCTATGACATAATTCGCAGGAGATGCGCGTTAGAGAACACGATAAGGGCCTTCATACTTAGGGACCAGTTTTGATGAGAGGTCAGGGGCAGTTAAAGGGACTGAGAGCCACACGAGCGCTCCCGGATCGAAGGTGACCGTGGCAGTGGCGTCACCGCGAGTGCTCCTCTGGCACTCTTGATCATCGGAAGTAAAGGCCCGTGTGAGGTCGCGGCATTCTTCTGCGTGTCTGACCGTGGCAGAAATAGGCACGCACTCGGATGCATCCGGCCGGTACGGAAGAATGGCGTCGATGGTGTGCGAAGGCTGTCGACCATACAGCAAGAAATAGGGTGAAAGGTCAGTGGTGCTCTGCGTAGCGGTGTTATACGCGTAGGTGACGAATGGCAGAACGGCGTCCCAGTTCGTGTGGTCGGAGGCAACGTACATTGAAAGCATGTCGCCGAGCGTACGGTTGAAGCATTCTGTGAGGCCATTCGTTTGAGGGTGGTGCGCCGTAGTCGTACGATGAACAACGTGGCACTCTTTGAGAATCGCTTCAACTACTTCTGACAGGAAGACGCGTCCGCGATCGCTGAGCAGTTCTTGAGGTGGACCATGCCGCAGTATGAATCGGCGTAGCAGGAATGATGCAACAGCGCGCTGTAGCTGCTGGGAGAGCAGCGATTTCAGCGTATCGTGTAAGGTGATCTACTGCCACAATGGCCCAGTGGTTGCCAGACGACGTCAGGGGAAGTGGCCCATACAAATCGATGCCAACGCGCCCGAACGGCCGGGTAGGGCAGGGTAGAGGCTGCAGACCAGCTGGCGAGTGGTGGGGTGAAGATTTTCGGCACTGGCAGTCGGGGCATGAGCGAACGAACTTTTGAATGTAGTTGTACATTCCCCGCCAGTAGTAGCGTCGTCGGAGGCGCTGGTAGGTTTTGAAAAGTCTCGAGTGAGCACACTGTGGATCAGAGTGGAACGATGCGCAGATTTCAGAACGTAGGCTTCGAGGTACAACTAATAACCCCTGGCGGCCGTCAGAGGTGTAATTGCGTCGGTGAAGCAGGTCGTCTCGAATGGCGAAATGGCGAGCTTGACGGCGCAATGCACGAGTGGTTGGCTGCGATGACGGATCGGCAAGGCAGTCTATGATGGAGGCAATCCAGGGGTCCTTGCGCTGCTCAGAAGCGATGGTCCCAATGTCGACGGAAGAAACGTCAAGCTGGGATATTGCGCAGCAGGGATTGTCGACTGGCAAGGGAGAACGTGAGAGGGCGTCAGCATCAGCGTGCTGGCGTCCGTTCCGGTACAGTACGCGGATATCGTAATCCTGTAGGCGAAGCGCCCAGCGGGCGAGACGGCCTGAGGGATCCTTCAATGACGACAGCCAGCATAGTGCATGGTGGTCCATGACGACCTCAAATTGTAGACCATACAAATAGGGCCGGAACTTGGTAAGCGCCCAGATGATCGCCAGGCATTCTTTTTCCATGACGGTGTAATTGGTCTCGGCTTTAGTAAGCATACGGCTTGCATATGCCACAACATATTCAGAAAACCCTTCTTTGCGCTGCGCTAGGACAGCGCCGAGGCCAACACCGCTGACATCTGTGTGTACCTCAATAGGTACCGTTGGGTCGTAGTGGCGCAAAATGTGAGGAGACGTCAGCAAACGACGGAGCTTAGTTAACGCCTCGTCGCACTCGGACGACCAAGAATGGAGAGGTCCGTTGCTGCCAAGAAGCTTCGTCAGGGGCGATATGATGGCGGCGAAATTGCGAATGAAGCGCCTGAAGTAGGAACACAAACCTACAAAACTGCGCAGTTCTTTGACGGACGTCGGTTTAGGAGATTCAGCTACGGCACGAAGTTTGTCTGGATCGGGGAGGATTCCATCCTTCGAGACGACGTAACCTAGTATCGTGAGCTGCCGCGCTGCAAATCGGCACTTCTTTAGGTTCAGTTGGAGGCCAGCGTTTGCTAAGCACGTCAAAACACGCCGTAGGCGTTGAAGGTGCGTGGTGAAGTCAGGGGCAAAAACAACAACGTCGTCGAGATAACATAAGCACGTGTGCCACTTCAAACCGCGGAGAACTGTGTCCATCATGCGTTCAAAGGTTGCTGGCGCATTACAAAGTCCAAACGGCATGACGTTAAATTCGTATAAGCCGTCGGGTGTGACAAAGGCTGTCTTCGGCCTATCGACGTCAGCCATGGGTACTTTCCAATAGCCGGAGCGTAAATCTAGAGATAAAAAGAATTCTGCTCCGTGTAGGCTATCAATGGCGTCATCGATTCGCGGCAGCGGGTATACATCTTTGCGAGTGATCTTGTTCAGGCGCCGATAGTCTACACAGAACCGTACCGAGCCGTCTTTTTTCGTAACAAGGACGACAGGGCATGCCCATGGACTGTGCGAGGGTCGGATCACTTCGCGGCGAAGCATATCGTCCACTTGCTCATTAATCACACGACGTTCTGTGGCAGAGACGCGACATGGTCGTTGCCGCAATGGCGGTTGGGAGCCAGTGTCAATATGGTGCGTGACAGCAGACGCCCGGCCAAGGGAAGGTTGCCCGACATCAAAAGAAGAACGAAATTCTTCTAAGAGGCGCAGAAGCTGCGAACGCTGAGGTGGGGTGAGGCCATCGGCAATAGATGAATCGAACACACCTGTGGGCAAAGGGTCCGACGTAGAGAGAGAACCGAGCGTGTTGTAACTGGCGCAGGACGTGTCTTCGGGAACATCCGTAATTTGTACGGCGTCGATCACTTCCACGTGGCCAAGACATTCGCCTTGAAGCATCATCACAGGGTATGGGAAGGGGTTACAGACAAAAATAGCTGTGGAGCCCTGTTTGACGTTTCCAGTCGTAAAAGGCAGCAGCAGACCTTTTCGAGTATAAAAGTGGCCCGACGGAGAAAGTAGTGCGATGGCGTCAGAGAGACTGCTGCACTGCATTGATACAATCACTGACGAGTTGGCAGGAACGTTTGTGTTGTGCCTGACGAGTAGTTTGTTCGCAAAAGAAGCATTAACGGCAAGCGTGATATCTGAGATCGGCGACAGTTCTAGTTCGGCCCGTGCACAATGAATGACGGCATCGTGGCGGGCGAGAAAGTCCCACCCCAGAATAACTTCGTGGGAGCACGAGGAAATCACAATAAATTCGACGGCGTATACAACGTCCTCGATGAGAACACGAGCGGTGCACGCCGCAATCGGGTGAATACGCTGTGCGCCCGCTGTTCAGAGGGCGAATCCAGCAATGGCCGTTGTAACCTTTCGAAGGAAGCGACAAAGCTTTGCTTCCATAACTGATACAGCGGCTCCGGTATCCACGAGGGCATATGTGCTGCGCACACCGTCAACTAACACGTCTATCGCATTGGTCGGGCTACGTTGAGGACTTCCGCGTTTCGATGGGGTCGCAGTCCTTGCCTCATGGACTGCGACGATTAGTTTTCCTCATCGCTAGCTTCGGGCCGAGGCCGCATCGGTGATGGGGAGCGTCGGCGTGGAGAAGTTGAGCGGCGGATGTTGGCGGACCGGCGGAATGGTGACGCAGCCCGAGGTTCGTCGTCGTAATAAGGGCGCGGAGAACCAACCATAGAACTTGGCCCATATGGTGTAGCGCTAGGTGACTGCACGCGACTACAGTAGCGTGCGACGTGGCCTGCGTAGCCGCACGCAAAACATATCGGTCGATTGTCCGCTGTACGCCACCGAGTCGTTGCGGCAGGTCCCATCCATGTGGAAGGACGCGTTGGACGTGGCGGCTGGTGAATTGATTACATAGCAGGCTGTTGTCGGGGCATAGCGAGGACTTCGGCGTACGTGAGGGGTCCCCGTTGAGGGAGTTGTTGAGGCTGGGTGACGACTTCCGCGTAGCTGAGTGGCACAGCTGTCGGGATCTGTTGGGGCCTGGCCATGACTTCGGCGTAGCTGTGAGGCGCAGCCGCAGGAACACGCTGGTGGTGCTCAGGCAAAACCTTGTGCAGTTCTTGCGCTATGACACGGCGAAGCGGAGGCGCAAAACTTGGCGTAGGCGCGTGTACCGACTGCGGCTGCGCAAAATACATCAACGAGAGTTGCCGGGCAACTTCCTCGCGGACGAACGCCTTCATTTCTGCGAGCAACGCTGCCTGGTTGGGCATGGCAGCCAAACCAGCGAGGTGTTCGTCACGCGGTAGAGATCGACGGGTCAGTGACCGCTGCCTGCGGAGTTCTTCATAGCTCTGACACAGCGTAACAATTTCAGCCACAGAGCGTGGACTTTTGGCCAGCAACATGTTAAAGGCGTCGTCTTTTATGCCCTTGAGGATGTTGCGGATTCGATCAGACTCCGCCATGGTCGAATCGAGTTTCCTGCATAAGTCCAGGACATCTTCGATATAGCTGGTGAACGTTTCGCCTGGCTGTTGAGCTCGTTCTCGCAAACGTTGCTCGGCACGCAGCTTGCGAACAGCAGGGCGACCAAATACATCGGCGAGGGAAGTCTTAAATTCCGACCATGTCTGGAACTCTGCTTGATGGTTGTTATACCACAGGCTGGCAACCCCAGCGAGGTAGAACAGAACATGGCTCAGTTTGGCCGCTTCGTCCCACTTGTTATGGTCGCCTACCCTTCGTACGCCGTGAGCCATTCGTCCACGTCAGTGTCGTCCGCTCCAGTGTAGATAGGAGGGTTGCGATGACGAGGCACCCCGGGACACGCAGTGGATGCAGGAGGAGGCGTTTGCTGGGAGGCGTCTTGGGGCATGGTAGATGGTAGGGTACGAGACCGGAGTTCCAGGATGATCGTCTGATGGTACCCCGCACACTCCACCAATTCTAACGGCGTTTATTAGGCAGAGCTCGGAGCAGCGCAACGACGACGGGCAGGGCAGTCACAGCTTCCAAAAACGAGAGCCGTTGCTGAGCAGGAGCGCTGAACCCACTAGCGTCTCTCTTTGCTACAATGTGTATATATATATATATATATATATATATATATATATATATATATATATATATATATATATATATATATATATATATATATATATATATATATATATATATATTTCACAACACTTTCAATCCAGATAGGGATTATTACAGGAGTGGGCATATGGCCATCAAAAAAGTACCATATGAGCAAACACTGAACAAACAAGGCGTTTGCATAGAACAACATGGACACTTACATTTATTGAGTAACACACTGGTCTTCACACAATGGCTCTTGCAAAAAAATAAAAATCAAAATAACTAAAACACTAAGTTGTGATTGCGATTGCTTCTTCTGGATTATTTGTAAATATTTCTAATGTGGGCTGTGCAGTAATAGCAGGGTTTAAGCAGTTCCACTCTCGCACAGCTCGCGGAAAGAATAAAAAGAAAAAATATTCTTGTTACAAAGAAATTCCTCTAGCGTGAAAGCGTGCTTATGCCGGGTCGGTCTAGTGTGTTTGTACTTTAGAAAGGCGGCGGGATCCAACTTCAGCGCACTGTGTAATACCAAGTATAGGAACGTTAAAGGGAAGCTGAAAGGTTTTCCAGAAAAAATGAGTGAACATCTGTACATAATGGTTTTCAACCCTCCGAATTCGAATATCGTATCGAAATTGAGCGAAAGAAAGCGCAAATATATTTTATTTCGACGAGAAGTGCAGCAGCGGACCCGCCCAGCTCGAGCGTTTCGTTTCCGCCTGTGATTGGTCGGTGCGCCTCGTGACGTCAACTCTAGTAACCGACCGCTGCCGCTACACATGAAGCGCGGTGCCAGGTAGTTCGGTGCTGTTTTTCTGAGACGGTAGTGGAAAATTTAGAGAGACTGCATTTTTCTGAGGAGTTCGGCGTTACTCCCTACATGTACGAGCCGATTGTGAAGAGCCGGCCTCTCGAAGAAGCAAGCGATGCTGGTGCGAGCAGTGCTTTCGACGCGAACGAAAGCAAAGTCTTGGGATCTGCTCGTGTTGGAAATGCTCTTTGGTGAGTATGTTTTTTGCAAAGCGATGTAGTGATCTCGCCGATTTTTCGCCGATCTAGTGAGCTCGTTTCCGGTCAAACAACTGTATTGTTGTGTTCCTGCATGCCTCCTCGTGGAACGTAAGCGGGGATGCGATCGTCGGCATTTGTGCGCTGTCCAAAGCTGTCGGCAATCTACAAAGATGGTTTAAACGCGTGAAAAGCTTCCCGGTTCATGCAGTACGTGTAGTGACCTTCATCTGTTGACTACCACGTTGACTACCACTCACGTTGATTACCACTCACGTTGACTACCACGCACGTTGACTACCACTCTACATACACGCAGTCGCACCAACAAAGGAATGCAGGGTCGATCGAAGCAGATTACGATGGCACGCACGCAGAAACAAGCGCGGTCAGGCACGGTCGCGGACGCTGCGAAGGAATGAAACACTAGAGTTGACGTCATAACACTGCGGTTTCTGGTCTCTTCTCGCATCGTCAGCGTCAGCAGCAGCGCGCGGCATTCGACTGGGGGCGGAGCTACAGCGCAATTTCAACCGACGATTACGTTGCTCCTAATTGAAAAAAAAAACCAAATTTTACCTACATGGTTTATAAGGTTCGAGCATCCGTATATGAGCGTCTTACTGGATTCGACAGACTCTTCAGCTTCCCTTTAATCGTTGAACCTTAGCTCGAATTTCGAAGGTAGCAGGTAGCAAGGCCTGCGCGATAAAGAAGTTCGGTTGGTGAATCTGTGCGTTTAAAACGATTATAGATAAACTGAGCAGCTTTTCTTTGTATGCGTTCCAGCGTATGAATGTGGTTTTGGGAATGTGGAAACCATGCTATGTTGGCGTATTCGAGTGCCGGCCTGATAAGGCTGACGTGGGCAAGCTGTTTTGTCTGGCTGATGGAATGCGATAAGGTGCGTTTGAGGTAGAAAAGCTTGTTCAAGACTTTTTTAGCCATATACTCTATGTGCGCATTCCAGCTGAGGTCGGATGAGATGATTACGCCTAAGTATTTATACTGGGTGACGCTTTGTAGAATAGTGCCGTTGAAACCGTACGGGAATTGCAGACTTGATTTTTTGTTTGTGACCGACATGCAGAAAGTTTTGTCAGAATTTATCACCATTGGCCAGTCTGCACACCCCTGCACTACCTTATTTAGGGAATTGTTCAGTTTTGCCTGATCTTCGTGGTTACGCACAGCATGATAAAGAATGCAGTCGTTTGCAAAGAGGCGAATGGTGACGTCGACATGGTTTGTTATATGATCTATGTGTAATAAGAACAGAAGTGGGGCCAGTACAGAGCCCAGGTAAATGCCGGACAAAACAGGGACAGCATCAGAAAGGTGATAATTGTATTCTACGTATTGGGAGCGGTTTGACAGAAAGTCATTAATCCAACCAACAAGAGGGTCGTTACCAAGTAGGCGGTTAAGTTTGTGAAGCAATTTAACGTGGGAAACACGATCAAACGCTTTAGAGAAATCCATAAAGATTATGTCTACCTGTAATTGCTCATTACTGTTTTGAGTTAAGTCGTGAAGGGTTTCAGCGAGTTGGGTGACTGTTGATAAACCGTTTCGAAAACCGTGCTGGTTTGAATGGTTTAAATTGTCTGATTCCGTGAATTCTGTTAAGTGTTTCAAGATTATGTGCTCTAGTATTTTGCAGCACGTGCATGTTAAAGAAATTGGCCGGTGGTTAGACGGGCAAGATGCGTCACCTGATTTTGGGATCGGAATTATTTTTGCAACCTTCCACTCTGCAGGAAGGCGGCTCTCACGGAGTGACTTTAAGAAAAATAAATGAAGAAACTTGCTTACTGGTTCTGCGTACCATTTCAAGAAACTGTTCGGAATTTGATCTGGATCATAGATTTTCTTTTCATCTAAATTGAACAAGAGAGATAACATATATAATCTATGCATTATATATATTATCATACATCTTATATCTTATATATTATTATATAACTATATATTATCAAGATAATTATCTCCCTTGCCAGCTATGCCAGCTTGTGATATTTTTGGGGTGCCCAAAATGCTTTCTTGGCAGTGGCTAGGGACGAAGTGGTTCAGGGAACCATTATCGACGGTGAAAATGGATTGACAGTACTTGTTAAACGTGTTAGCTTTTTGCTTATTTTCCTGGTAATTCATGGAGGGCGCGTAAGAGCGTTTCACGCTTAGGTAGCGCCAGAATTTTTCAGGCGAGTTCCTGATAAAGCTGTGTAATGAACTTGAATATATGAATGAATGTGAATGTGTAATGAATATATATATATATATATATATATAGTCATATAATGAGAAGCCAACAAACACTGACACCAAGGACAACATAGGGAAATTTCATGTGCTTAATAAATGAAATAAAGTAATCATAAATTAGTGGAAATTAAAGTGGATGAAAAAACAACTTGCCGCAGGTGGGAACCGAACCCACAACCTTCGCATGTCGCGTGCGATGCTCTATCAATTGAGCTACCGCGGCGGCGTTTCCCCACCCACTTTCTAGGGCATTTCTGTGTACTAGTAGAACCCTGGGAGTGTTAGCCAGCGCCCCCACTCACAGACCTTGGCGGCGGACGTGGAACGTCTTTTTTGCCGCAGGCGTCACGAGAACGTGATCTTTTCGGGTGAAGGAAGCTGGTCAATAAACCCACATATGCTACCTGAAGGCATCAATGTTGCCGGATTCGAGACCCTCGTTAAGTAATAAACGAGAAGAAAGGGGGTTAACCGAGGGACCCGATATTTATTAGTCATATAATGAGAAGCCAACAAACACTGACACCAAGGACAACATAGGGAAATTGCATGTGCTTAATAAATGAAATAAAGTAATGATAAATTAATGGAAATTAAAGTGGATGAAAAAACAACTCGCCGCAACTTACCCCCTGCCTTCGCATTTCGCGTGCGATGCTCTACCAATTGAGCTACCGCAGCACCGTTTCCCCATCCACTTTCTTGGGTATTTGTGTGCCCTAGTAGAACCTTGGAGTGTTAGCCAGCGCCACGACTCACAGATCTTGGCGGCGGACATAGAACGCCCTTTTTGACGCAGGCATCACGAGAACGTGATCTTTTTGGGCGAAGGCAACAGTATGGTGGCTAGAGGGGGAAGTGTCAGCATCGGCTGGGCTGCGCCGCGTATGGCGATGCGGCATTTTTTCATGACAACTACAGGTGGCGCACTCATCGTCCCCGAGCTTGGTTTAGATTTTGTGTCGAATGGACGTGCTATTCGGGGCTCCGTGGCGGCGACGAAATCCAAAGTTCTTTGTGCATGCTTTGAGCTTGCTTCTGTTCTTGATTTGCTCGTTTTTTTTTTGCCTTTAAATAGTAATTGAGCGGCTTTTCTTTTTCTTTTTTTTGTCTCTCGTTATTTGGGTGCGCGGGTGTGTTTCGTGCACATTGGGTTTTGCAGGATTGTTAGAGCGTCCTTTCGCGCCACGTGCTTCAACGCGTGCAGCCGGTTGGGACGCTGAGTGTTTGTAGTCTTTAAATGGTAGCTTGGAGGTGGCAAGAATAATAGCTATTAGGTGGTTTTACTGTGCGTGTTTGTGGTAGGAAAGTGAGAGCGTGGCCGCGTTGTTGAGCGCGCACGAGAGCGTGTCGTACCTTCGGTCTCCGCGGCATTTGTTGCTTTTGAAACAGTACTGAGGGTTGCTTTGCGACATTTTGAGGATTTGGATCCTGTGCGTATCGGTTCTTGCTAAAATGCAGGTGCTCTGCATTGATATAGTGGTATAGTACTGTAGCGTTTGCACCAGTAGTAGCATTATTATAGTACTATAGTATTCGCAAAAAGGCGTGCAATATATGGCGAGAAAGCCGGTAAAGCAGGCAGTGCGTGGGGGGTCCCTCAAGGCAGATGAGGATACGCATGAGAATGGCGAGGGCATCGAACCAACTGGCACACAATGTGATGTCAATACTAGACTGCCGAAAATGGAGGCTTTCCAGGAAGAGCTTGTCAAACAGGTGCCAGAGCTCAAGAATGAGCTGGACAGTGAGCGTGATGCACGGAAGGTAGTTGAAAAGAGACTTGAAGCAGCCGAGGAAAAGCTGGACAGGGCCGCCATTGTGAACGAGAATGTGCATGACGATGGAACGCATACCTCCGACACGACAGGCGAGGGAGTGTCACTAGGCTACGTAGAATTCGGGCAGCGTGATGAAGGGTGAGCTGGAAAGAGCGGCAGCTATCTCGAGGCCGCCGCGCGGAAACAGCAGGAGCCCAGGGGACAATGCCCCTTGTCGAGTTTGAATCTCGCGGAAAAGGACAAAGGGAAGCAGGGAGAGGTAGGAGAGAGTGAAAAGGTGATTATCGCCGGCGACTCAAACATGGCTAGTTGCTCAAAAGCAATTGTGGACAGGGTGAAAGGCGATAAAAGAGTGGCGGTAGGGACATGTCCAGGGTGGACACTGGGTTCTGTCATGGAGCCAGCAAAAGAAAAGCTCGCGCAAAATGCCCACGTGCGCAACCTTGTCATAGTAGCAGGTGGGCTAAATGACGTCCTGAACAGGAAAGGGACAGGACAAGCCCAACGCTTGGCGAAGGGGGTGGACGACTTGCGCGAGCTATCCCCTCAGGTGCAGATCGTGGTGTGCATGGTGCCGGAGGTGCCTGTACGTGACTGTTGCAACTTAACGCATTTTCGAAGTGCGCGCACCTTTATCGCCTTATCTGGCGATCCTTCGAGTTCGGATTATCACTACTAACACGTGCTCCTTTCTATCTTCCTGCCACTCGGCTACTTATAAATACGCTCTACACCTTTGAATAAACGCTCATTTTGTTCTACTGACTACGTTGATGCTTCACTGGTCTGGCGTTATTGCGAGCACGCCATGGCTATGCTACAGTGGCGACGAGGATGGACATCGCCCATGCAGTAAAAGTCGACGCTGAACCGGAACCCACGCAGAACCGAGAAACCAAGGTCATCATGGCTCACCAACTTCCCGACTTCGAAGAAGGCAAAGATAAGTGGAAGCCGTACCTTATTAAAGTAGAAGCATACTTTGAAGCGAATGCGATTGAAGACTCGACTAAGAAGAGAGCATTGCTTGTTGCTGCGTTAAATACGCATACGATCCAAGTGCTGGCAGGGAAGGTGGCTCCACGCAAGCCAAATGCATTGACGTATGAAGAAGTCGTCGAAGTTTTGAGTGAGCACTACAGTCCCAAGAGAGCTACAAGTTTTTCAGTCGTTTTCAAGCGGAGGGCGAGCCTGTTAATGAATTCCTGGTAGACATTCGCCGAATAGCTGACAATTGCAATTTTGGCAGTGCTTTGGATCGCATGCTTCGAGATCGCATTGTTTGTGGAATACGGTCAGGTGCCCTGCAGAAGCAGCTACTGGCACAGCGGGATTTAACGCTACAAGACGCTGAAGCGATGGCCCTTGCAGCTGAGGCTGCGGATAGTGATGTAAAAGAGATGATCGGACCGGCAACGACACCCGTGTTAAAAGTACAGGCGTATCGGAAAGAAACTCTCGTGGATGAGAGGAGGGCTGCCGCACGTCAAGAATGCGCTAGGTGCGGTAGTACAAAACATAATGACGCGTGTTGCCCCTGGTCTAACGCTCGCTGTTACCGCTGTGGACGACGTGGTCACCTTGCAAGGAAATGTCGAAGTCGCGGGGCTCGAGAACAAGGCACTGCAAGGACAGCCCAAACTAACACCCTTTTGGGGACGGAAGCCTCAGCCGACGAGGAATCCGAAGCCGCCCACATTTGGACTTTGGTATACCAACGAAAAAGCTGTCTGGAACCGCCGATCCGCCGAACGTTTGCTTGGTGCGGTGTGCAGCTGAGCATGGAAGTTGATACCGGGTCGCCCGTTTGTGTCATCCCGCGTGAACTATATTATAAGCACCGTGAGCAATGGCCGAAACTGAAACCGTCCAGTCTCAATTTATCTTGCTACACAAGACGCCTTCCAGTACTTGGGGAGCTTGCGCTCCAGGTTTGTCATAAAGGGGTGACAGTGGAGTGTGCGTTGACAGTCTTGGACTGTGCGGGACCAAGCCTCTGCGGTCGCGATTTAATCCAGCGGCTGAACAGCGCAGGTGCTCCAGTGGTTAGTTTTGTAGACACCTCGGCGGCAACAAATGACTCGAGCGAATCCAGCGTGAACAGCATATTCAATGACTACAACGACGTGTTCTCCGAGGAACTGGGGCTAATCAAGGGTCCTCCAGCCAGCCTGCACATGAAGGAAGGCGCCGTACCCAAGTTCTGCAAGGCCAGACCCATTCCATACGCGCTACGCGAGCGAGTGTCACTCGAGCTAGACCGTTTAGTTTCTGTGGGCGTGCTGTCACCGGTGGCACACTCTGAATGGGCAACGCCCATAGTCGTAGTGCTTAAAGGGCCCCTGAAACAGTTCGGACAAATTTTGTAGGCGCGTAGGGTACAGCTTAAGTAGAACATTCGCACCACAATTTAAGTGAAGCGTTACGTATTAATGGAGCTGCAAGCGATTAGAAGTTACCCTCCTCCCTAGCTATGATTTTCCTCCTCAACTCGCTCGCCGAGCGAGCGGCGCTAAGCTCCGCCTTCACTGGTTTAGCGTCACGATGCGACGTCACATTGCTCACTTCCGGTTGTTTAGGAGCACGCCCCCTCCCGCGCGAGACCTCTCAGCTAGCCGCTTGGCCGTCGACCCAGAGCTATCGAAGCAGCGTGCGTTGCGAGCATTCTGTCGTAGCGCCGAACGTGTCCGGTACTCCGCTAAAAACAGGCAAGCTGGTCATTTCGGCAAATGACTGGAGGCATAAACTCAAGCTGATGAAGGAACTTTAGCGTAGACGTACGTGAGCAGCCTGATCGGTCTGCACGGTCCAGACACTTGCTGGCGCAGCGCTTAACCAGTCAAACAAAGCGCTAATATTGCTCTAACCAAGTGTAAAGCATTTTAAACATTTATAAATCAACGTGTTGATGATTACACTCCTGCGAAAAATACACACCAGCAGCAAAGAATACACTTCGTTGCTGCTACTGTGTATGGTTGAGCTCTGTGCCACCAGGTGGCTGCACCGTGCAGACCGTTCACATTTGCCCTTCTGATCTCGTGGCTCATCCCGGCACAGTCAAGCGGCCAGACCCTGTCCCCTTGCGCTTGCGTTTGCCCTAATACTGGACTCGCGGTTTGCAGGTCGCTAGGTTTGCAGTCCACAAGGCAACAAAGTTGAATCATAGTGCTCGCGAAAAGACTGAGACCGACTCTGACCGCGGAGCTCTCGTCAAAATGGAGTACGTTGTAACACAAGCAGACGACACTTGCTGTGTGCCGGAAGTGCTGAAGTGTACTAAAAAACTATTCTTGTGTATCCTCTTTAAGTTATTTTCTTTTTACAAAAACAAAGTAACTAACATTCCAACTATTACGAGCATCATTTGTTCGCCATAAAGTTGGAAAAATTATCGAACACGCGCCCTGGTCAGCCAATCAGATAGCTCGCCCATGTGACGTAATATGGGTTATTTGCATCATATGGGTAGGGGCGGCTTAAAATTCCGCCGAGCAGTGCGCTGCGATCGGCAGCGATGGGTATTTTTAAAACCTTATAATAAATTACACGCTTTACGCAGAGCACTTAGATGCATCAATTAATGATCAGAAGAACCTACTCTAACGACTCAGTACGTTTGTAGAAAATCGCCAAAATCGTTTCAGGGTCCCTTTAAGAAAGACGGCGCAGTAAGAATCTGCGGCGATTTCAAGGCCACAGTAAATCCAGCGTGTGCAACTGAGCAATACCCATTGCCAATCATTGAGGATATGTTTGCCCGATTACACGATGGGGACTATTTCAGCACTCTGGATTTACGGGATGCATACAATCAAGTGGCGCTAGACGATAACGCGAAGAAAGTTTGCGTCATTAATACGCCAAAAGGGCTATTTTGCTACAATCGACTTCCTTTCGGTATAGCCTCAGCGCCCGCAATATTCCAAAGGAAAATGGATGAGGTATTGGCTGGCCTTCCAGGAGCACAGGCTTATCTTGACGATGTGCTCATTTCCGAAAAAGCGAGTGACGGCGGCGAAAGGCTGAAAAACGTCTTACAGCGCTTCCGAGAGCGCGGTGTAAAGCTAAGGTTCGATAAATGCAACTTGCGCAGCCCAGCAGTAACTTATCTAGGCCATCGGATCGATCGTGATGGGCTTCATCCGACAGAAAAAAACCTTGACGCTATCATGAAGGCACCGAGCCCCTGTAATGTCAGTGAGCTACGTTCATTTTTCGGTATGATTACTTTCTACGCGCGGTTTCTGCCGAACATGCCAACCACACTTGGCCCATTGTATCAACTGCTTGAAAAGAACGCACGCTGGCAATGGAAACAGCCGCAAGAGCACGCGTTTGATCTTGCCAAGCAAAGCCTTAAAACAGCCAAGGTTCTAGTTCATTTCGACCCTTCGAAGGAACTTAAACTGGAGTGTGACGCGTCTCCGTACGGTGTGGGAGCTGTCTTGTTTCACACGACCGGTAACGTTCACAGGCCCATTGGGTTCCGCTCGCGAACATTAACGCAGGCGGAGCGCAACTATTCGCAGCTCGAGCGAGAGGCACTGGCACTGGTATTCGGCGTCACGAAATTCCGTGACTACCTTCTAGGTCGGGAATTTACCTTAGTGACTGACCACCAGCCATTGTTGGGCCTGCTGAAATCGGACAAGCAGACGCCTACAATGGCCGCCGCACGGATACAACGTTGGGCACTCCACCTGGGGGCCTACCGCTACCGGCTACAGTATGCACCAGGACGACAGATGCTGAACGCTGACGCCCTCAGCCGACTTCCGCAAAGATCTCCGGAATCTGACGATGACGGTGAGCCGCCCGAATATGTGCTGTCGCTAAACCAGCTGAACAATGGCACCATAACAACGCGTGAGCTGAAAGCATTAACGGCTTTTGACCCTGTCCTGGTCGAGGTCAAACGGTACATATTAAATGGGTGGCCCAGAAACGCAAACGGAATGGCCCGGGCCTTACTGCCGTTTTTTGACCGCAAGCTCGAATTATCCGTAGCACATGAACTGGTGTACTGGGGTAATAGGGTCATAATACCGACCGAAGCTAGGGAGCGAGTGCTGCATCTTCTACACGAAACGCACCAGGGTTCACCGGCAATCAAATCTGTCGCTCGTTCTTTGTTCTGGTGGCCAGGCCTCGACAAAAATATTGAAGACGTGTCTGCACAATGCCAGTTCTGTGTGCAAAATCTGCCGACGCCAACTGCAGCTCCCGTCGTTAACTGGCCTGAAACAGGCGAAAGGTGGTCCCGCATTCACATTGACTACGCGGGTCCGATCTGCGGAAAAATGATACTCGTACTAGTCGACGCACACACCAAATGGCTCGAAGCAATACCTTTGTCACATGCCTCAACTCAGACTACCATTGACTGTCTGCGTGGCATTTTCAGCAGGTTTGGAATACCACGCACGATCGTTTCTGACAACGGGACCCCATTTGCCAGTCAAGACTTCGCGTTGTTCGTGACAAACAACAACATTGTGCACCTTCGATGCGCTCCATACCATCCCCAGTCTAATGGTGCGGCGGAAAGGGCAGTGCGAACGATAAAAGATGGTCTTCGAAAAATGACGAAAGGAAAACTGGAAGAGAACCTAGTACGGTTGCTTTTTTAACTACCGGGGGACTCCGCAAAAATCGGGTAAATCCCCAGCAGAGCTACTTTTGGGCTATCAAATTCGCTCACGCTTGGACGCATGTTTTCCTCCAGCACTTGCAGGACCAAAAGAGGACCAAGATGACTGGCTGCCGCTACCTGCAAGTGAAGTGTATGCCCGCAATTACGGTGTGGGGAGCAAGTGGACGCCCGGTCATGGGAAGGCGACGTCGGGAGCGAGAATGGTGACCGTGGAAACATCGGACGGAGTCGTCCAGCGGCACGTGGACCAGGTCCGCCCGCGACAGGAAGTACCAGGGGACAAACCGACAGTAACTACAACCACCACACATCGCAGTGAGCCGGACCAAGCAACACAACTACAGCATCCAGAAACGGTGAATCTGGATGAAGGCATAACTGCTCGGCGCATTCCAAATGGCACCCGTTCTCCAGACCTTGCGGCACCAGATATTCCAGTGGCCCCCGTTGCATACAGGTGTCGCCCAACAAACGCTGAGACGCTCAACGAGAGAACGCAAGCCAGTGCAACGCTTTCATTTCTGAGGAGGAAGGAATGTTGCAACTTAACGCATTTTCGAAGTGCGCGCACCTTTATCGCCTTATCTGGCGATCCTTCGAGTTCGGATTATCACTACTAACACGTGCTCCTTTCTATCTTTCTGCCACTCGGCTACTTATAAATACGCTCTACACCTTTGAATAAACGCTCATTTTGTTCTACTGACTACGCTGATGCTTCACTGGTCTGGCGTTATTGCGAGCACGCCATGGCTATGCTACAGTGACAGTCACGTACAAAGAGCCATAATGGCTGCTAATGAGGCAATATGGAAAATGAGCCGAGAGAAAGGCTTCGAGGTGGGCGAAGTAAACAGGGAAGCGAGAAGGTGTGGTGGGTTTAAACAAGACGGGATCCACTTCAATAACAGGCTGGCAGAAGAAATAACCTGGCGAACTGGTGGTCGCGCTGTTGCTTTTTAGGGGGCCCGCGGGCGCTCAGGAGGCCAGAGTTGATAGTAATGAAGAAGGTGCCCTAGGGGAACATCAGAAGAACATCGCCGTCGATAGCAAGAATATGAGGAAAGCAAGAAAGAGAGCTCGCCATGCTACATAAACATGCAGGTCGGCAGAAGAAAGGAAAAGTGGGCAGAGATTGAGGAGCAGTTAAATAGAGAACAAATAAGGGTGTATGTGGTTACAGAAATGCACCTTGGAGACTCAGAAGAGCCGCCAGTTATTGAGAATTATGTTGGGGAAGGGTCCAACAGAACTAAGTCGGAAAGAAAGGGAGGGGGAGTCGGAATGCTTATCCATCACGGAGCCAAAGGGAAAAGAGTAAATTCACAATTTCAAGAGCATCTTTGGTTATCAGGTAAAATGAGCGGGAAGAAAACTTGGCTGGGCGTTACGTATTTGTGGACCGGAAATAATTGCACAGAGAAGAATAAAGAGTTAGTGGAATGCATAAGCGCTCATATTAAGGGTTTCGGGAGTGGTGCAGAAATTGCCCTATTAGGTGACTTGAATGCCCGCATACAAGATTTAGATGGCTATACCGACAACAACGGGAAGTCAATGCTAGACCTCTGTGAGAAACATAACTTCGTTATCCTGTATACAGGGATTAAGTGTGAAGCGCAGATCACGTGGGAAATGGGAAACGGGCAATCGACCATTGATTGCTGTCTGATGACAGAAGGAATTCATGATAAGTTGAGAGAAATGGTCATCAATGAGGAAGGGTTTTCCAGCATAGGGAGTGACCATAAACGCATCATATTGAAAATGGGATATGTAGTTGGGAAAGAGAGCAAGAAGCGTAAAATGGCCAGTCCAAGTTTGAACACTTAACAGATAGCAAATATAGTCACTACAGCCGAGGAAGAACTTGGCAAATGGACAAGTAGAGAGGGGGAGTATGGTGAGCTTCTAAGTGTTATAACGACAGAAATACGGAAAGAGAAACAACATGTTCGTTGGAAAGGAACAAAGAAACCGAAAAGCTGGTGGAACAGGGAGATAATAGAAGGGATCGCAGAACGGCAGAAAGCATCTCGAGAGCACAGGCCGGAAAAAAAGGCGCAGTTGCCGCAGGATGAAGTAACCAGTAAATTGGGAAATATACTGGGAGAAAAAGTCTATGGTTCAAATACTGGTGCAAGCAAAATTAAAAGCTGAAAGTGAACGCTGGTCGTCAGAAATACGTGAGAAAAAAAAGGCCGCACCTAGAATATTTTGTAACCACATAAAATTATTAGGCAGGAAGTGAACAACAATGCAACATATCCTAGACGAAGATGAAAATAGACTGGAAGGAGAAGCGGCAATCAATTACATCCGAATAATAACAGCCGAATCTTTCCAAGGCAATGACGAGGTAGTATTTGAAGAAAGAAACTGCATGAAAGAGACCCAAGTGGAAAAGGAGCTTGTGCTGACAAAGTTCAACTGGAAGAAATCGGAAGAAAAAATTCCTAAGCACACAGCCACAGGGCTAGATGAGGTTGCCGTCAGGCTGATTAATGAACTAGGACCAAAAAGTAAGAAAGCTCTGGTGAAAGCAGTGGAATAAGCTTTAAAAAGATAGACGAATACCAGACAGTTGACGATAAAGTAGAATGAATTTAATTTATAAAGGCAAGGGGGAGAAAGGTAGAATTCACTCGTATAGACCGTTGACCATAACATCGGTAATATTGTCACGTGGTCGTGACGTTAGAGAACACAGTAGCAGTACTGTGAAAGACAAACTAGCTTTTATTGGGCGAACCTGTGCCCACAAAACAGGCTACACTTAAAGCGCAACGATAGCGGCGAACACAGTCGGCGATCGTCGAAAATCTGATCAGCGGGTCAAGCGCGTCGGCTTTTATAGAGCAGTCATCGAATGTTCCAGACTAATCGTTCGGACCCGCGTGCCATCCACAAAGTTCTACACCATTCGCGTCAGGTGATGAAATCAGATAACATAACGTTCGGCGACAACAGACAGCGGATAGAAGCATCGATAACGTTCCAGAAACTTCGGATACATACAGGCGCGTCCCACGCTGTGCGATTACATTTGTTAGGCTGCGAAACGTGGTTGCCCGATAAAGATAAGTATACGTGTAAGTATACAGGCTAGCAATGCAGGCAACCAAATTAAAGCTTCAAACTTGGGCAGAGAATAATGGCATTTTGGGAGAACTTCAGAATGGCTTCAGAATAGGTAGACGTTTAGACGATAACTTATTTGTTCTCACTCAGTGTATTGAAATATCAAAAGTAGAAAGCGGACCGTTATATGCGACCTGTTTAGACATTACGGGAGCCTATGACAACGTAGACCACAACATATTGTGGGATATTCTGAAAGGGGAAGGCTTAGGTGACGATTGTCTACAGCTTTTGAGAGATATTTACCTAGAAAATACCGTTTGCGTTGAACGGGAAGGGATGAGAAGCGAGGAGAAAGTTCATGTCAACAAGGGACTGAGACAGGGGTACCCTTTATCCCCACTGCTGTTTATGGTGTACATGATGAGGATGGAGAGGGCGCTAGAAGGAAGTAATATCGGGTTTAATCTCTCATACAAACAGGCGGATACAGTAGTTGAACAGCAGCTCTCACGTTTATTTTATGCGGATGACATTGTGTTGCTAGCTAACAAACAAAGTGATTTGCAACGTCTCGCTAATATCTGTGGACAGGAAGGCAACAATTTAGGTTTTAAATGTAGTGTTAGAAAATCAGGTGTTACGGTATTCAATGAAAACAGCGAACAGACAGTGGAAATACAGGGCCAGGAAATACCTCGGGTAACAGAATATAGATACCTTGGTATATGGATAAACGAAGGCATTAGATATATGGAAACACATGAAAAAACAAAAACAGTGAAGGGGAAGAGAAATGCAGCCATAGCGAAGCACAGAGCGCTATGGGGATACAATGGGTACGAGGTCCTCCGAGGTATGTGGAAAGGTTTAATGGTTCCAGGACTTACTTTTGGAAATGCGATTGTTTGTTTTAAATCAGGGGTACAATCAGGAATCTATGGGAACCAAAGGTCAGTGGGTCGCCTCGCATTGGGCGCTCACGGGAAGACTACAAATGAAGCTGTGCAGGGTGATATGGGCTGGACTAGTTTTGAAGTGAGGGAAGCTCGCAGTAAAATTAAGTATGAAGAACGCCTGAGGAATATGGAAGAAAGTAAATGAGCTGGGAGAGTGTTCAGGTATCTGTACAGGAAAAACATTGATTCACAATGGAGGAAAAGAACAAGGAAGCTTACCAGCAAGTATGTGGCTTGTAGGGTGGGCAACACAGCAACAAAGATGTTCAAGCGGAAAGTCACAGAGGCTGAAATAATCTCATGGGTGGCGTCAATGGAAAGGAAACCTGCCATGAGTAACTACTTAAGAGGAAAAAATGAAATCAGGAAAGAAACAATTTATGAAAGCTCAAAGGGAAGCTCATTACTTTTCGAAGCGAGATCGGGATGCCTTACAAGACGCACCCATAAAGCGAGATATCATAAGGAACAAGAAGCATGTGCTTGCTGCGGTAAAGCTAGGGAAACTATGGAGCATGTTTTATTGGAATGTGAAGACGTCTACGCAGCGGGCGATTTAGGCACCAGTGACCTCCTTGAAGCCCTTGGGTTCAGCGGGAGCCGTGGAAAAGAAAACATGTCCGCAATAGACATTAGTAAGAGGCGATTGGAGGATTGGTGGACGAAGAGTAGGGAAACAACTAAAAACGGAGACGTACAAAAGCACAGTTAGCAATAGGGGATCAGAAAATTTGGGTGTGGGAGTTTATAGTGTTTCTTTTTAGAGCGCAGCTCTTTGGCGTCCGTTCCTGGGTTTCGCGTCGTCGTCGGCGTCGTCGTCGGCGTTGTCGTCGGCCTCGTAACCAGCTCGCCGACGAATCTGCTCCGCCGCCGCGCATGCGCGCTGTCGGCTCTCCGGGCGAGGGAGGATGATGGAAGGGAGGAGGAGAGACTGTGGAGGAGGGCTGGCTACACAAATGGCTCTTTGGCGTCCGTTCCTGGGTTTCGCGTCGTCGTCGGCGTTGTCGTCGGCCTCGTAACCAGCTCGCCGACGAATCTGCTCCGCCGCCGCGCATGCGCGCTGTCGGCTCTCCGGGCGAGGGAGGATGATGGAAGGGAGGAGGAGAGACTGTGGAGGAGGGCTGGCTACACAAATGGCTCTTTGGCGTCCGTTCCTGGGTTTCGCGTCGTCGTCGGCGTTATCGTCGGCCTCGTAACCAGCTCCGCCCCCCTTTCATACCCCCAGCGCTAGCAGCGACCGACTGATACAGCTTTCGTGAGTCCGCTACCGCACTCACGAAAGACGTCGTGCACTTCCTGCAACTCGCATTAACCGTCCATCGATCCACACCGATGTTAGTAGTGGGAGACTTTAATGTTGACATAAAGACAAACAGCAATTTCCTAACACTTATGCGGGAGAACATCCCGTTCCTTTCGCTCGTAACGCGTCCCACGGCTGTGACAACCTCGCGAGGCACTTGTATAGATCTCGTCTTTGAGAATCAAGCATTGGTGTACCAAGTCGAACACATATCAGTCTATTTCTCCGACCACAAAGCTTCCTTCATGACTGTCAAGAACTGTTAGTGGAGTCTTTGTTAAAGGAATACGTGTGAAAAATAAAAAAAAATTCTGTGATAGCGCATACATGTGTTGCTCGATTTCTTTGCCTCAATCTATCGAAAAGGTGAAACAGCTTATTTGCTGCGCTCAAATTTCGCATTAGGAAGTAACGTAATCGTCGGTATTTTTTTTTCATTTTTATTGTTTAACTAAGGTAGGACATTAGACAGTATAATAGCAAGAGCTTGGTGGTGCAACCCACCGCCCCGTTCCAAAGGGGACGCTCATAACATCCATCCAGATGTCTAGCGCGAGGTTGTGTTTGAGCAATCTCTCCGGCACGCGCGCCGTCAAGTTTTGTCTGCCCCACTTTTGTTTGCTTGTGCATGACGGATCCTGACGGCTCACCTGCGAGTTTGGTGTTTCCTTGTGCTGACTCTACGTGATGGCAAAACAACAGAGAAATTGTTTCGCTCATGGATGTACCGCTCGATACGTCTCAGCCAGAGAAAAAAAAACAAAAAGAGGCTTCTCTCTTCGCCGTCCCCACCGATGATGAGCGCCGCCGGGCTTGGGAACCTTCCATTCCGCGAGCTGACAAGCCACTGGACAAGAACTACGTTGTCTGTGAAGTTCACTTCGACGAGAGGTTTATATTTCGTAGCTACACACATGTAATCAACGGCGAAACAGTGGAAACTCGCCGTGATTGCCCTTCCCTAACACCCGATGCTGTTCCATCTTTGTTCCCCAACGTCCCTGCGTACCTTTCCAAGAAGCTGCCATCGAAAAAACAGACGGCTACTTCGACTGAGTGTGTGCCGCACAAGCGAAAGAAGGACGATCGTTTAGATGAGCGTGATGACAGCGTAGTCAGAGACGTCCCATCAACTTCGCATTGCGACAGCAGCAGTGGAGGCTTGGACAGTGTTTTAGAAGTAAGCCTCCCAAGTAAGTTCTGGGCAAGGCACATGATTTCAAGCGCTCCGAAAGTTGTGGCATTTTCTGTGTGTGTGTCGAACGGTGAAACATTGTGTTTGAGAAGTTACTTCTGTGCTCTAGTACTGATGTAGATTTCCACTGCACTGCGTATGTGCAGGGATCATTGGTGAAAAGCGTCAATGTTAGCAATGTTATTGCTGTGAATGAGTTGCAGTTTCAGATAGATGCTATGAGTCCTTGTGAAGGGTTCGAAATTCTCAGAATTCATAATACAAAAAACAAAAGACAAAGTTTATGGAGGGAAGTGTTACAGCATCAGATGTTGCGTCATATCCCAAATTGAGACGAGGTGCTTCCAATGCAAGTACCTTCGGAAGTTGCTGCTGAATTAAGCCTCCTACAAACGCACACGAGAAAGACAGGCTATCTTGTCACGCAAGCTAGTAAGAAAAACTAAACAACTTCGTCGACAGAGGCTGAGCATTGGCAAGCTGAGTGACATGGTCAAAAAAATGAAACGGAACAATGAAGCTACGTCTACTGCTCATTTTGAAACAAAGTTGGCAAGCCTGTCAAGAAAGCAGCAAGTGCAGGTTAGAACATGCTTCGAAGCTTCAACGAGGAAAGGCAGGAATGGTATGAAGTTTGAGCGAGAGTGGAACTTGGAATGCATTGTTATGCATATGAAGAGCCCACGACTTTATGATCGCATTCGAAAGCACAAAGTAATGGTTGTTCCGAGTCCTTCATGCCTGCAGTCTTACGTCCGCAAGTACAAAAGTAGGTTTGGAATAAATGAAAAGGTGCTGGCGGCAGTAGCCGAGAAGGCAAAGGGCACTGATGTTCGACACAGAGCAGCCTTATTGACGAGTTAATGTTCTCAGAAAACTTGAGGGTCAACAGAAATGGACTTATCAACGGATTCGTTGACCTCGGCAGCTACACCTCTGGAAAACAAGCAGGAGTCCATTGTGAACATGGGCTGGTGATTTTGTTTCAGCCATTCACCGGCAAATGGCAACAAATTCTCGGGGTTTCCGGCTCACGAGGTATAATGTGAAAGCGGATCTACTGTCCAGAATAATTGTCGATACTGAGATCTGCTCTGAGAAATCTGGACTCTTTGTTAATTCCGTCACATGCGATGGTGCTTCTTGGAATAGAAGCATGTAATAATAATAATATTTGGGATTTTACGTGCCAAAACCACTTTCTGATTATGAGGCACGCCGTAGTGGAGGACTCCGGAAATTTTGACCACCTGGGGTTCTTTAACGTGCACCTAAATCTAAGCACACGGGTGTTTTCGCATTTCGCCCCCATCGAAATGCGGCCGCCGTGGCCGAGATTCGATCCCGCGACCTCGTGCTCAGCAGCCCAACACCATAGCCACTGAGCAACCACGGCGGGTTCGAAGCATGTAGAAAATTTTTGGCAGTAACGGAAATCTAAAAAATACGCTGTCTAAAGTCCAGCACCCAGTGGATACAAGCAGATACCTACATTTTATTTCGGACTTCCCTCATCTTGTCAAATGTATGCGTAATTCCATAGCATCGAAAGGCCTCTTAACGCCTAATGGAAGAGTGGGCAACGAGTACGTGAAGGAAGCTTGGAAGTTTGACACTGCGAATACAGTAAGGCTGAGAGCAATGCCACATGTAACCATGGCTGTTTGCCAGCCAAATGGATTTGAAAAGATTCGAGTGAACCTGGCGTTTAGTTTCTTCAGCGACGAGGTATTGAGGGGCCTTTATATATACAAGAATGAAGTGGAGGCCCGCTATGGTCCTGGCAGTACAATAGCAACCTCATTGTTTGTATCTATGATGAGGGACCTAATTGATGCGATGACGTCTAGGTACAGGCGGAAGGGTTTGAGGCGAGGCTGTGAACAAGCCAAAAACATCAAAAAGTTCTTGGTTTTTCTTGATGTTTGGGAGCAAGCAATTGGCAAGCTGGGCGGGTTCCTGAGCCAAGGAACAGCTGAAGGCCTCCGCATAACCCTCTCAAGCACACTCTCTCTGTTGACTTACGTCACAGAGACATTAGGCTTCCATTATTTGACGACCTCACGTTTGTGCCAGGACGCCCTTGAAAACTTATTTGGTATATTAAGGCAAATGTCAGCTTGCAATGACCACCCCACCCCAGCGCAATTCTTGATTTCTTATAACTGCCCGAGTTTCTATAGCTTGGCCCTGTCACCTACCCGCGGCAACACGTCACACGGAGTTCTGAGTAGCCTTCTTGACCCACGCCACTGCAAAAATTTGGTCGACATGCCGAGTAAGCTGGATGATCTCCTGGATGTGGGCCACCTAAATGAAGTTCACGAGATGGTAAAGGCATGTTATGCGATGCCAGTTGGTGTGTATTCATTATTAACTAAAGCACAACAGATAGATGATGGACTTCACTTCTTCACTTCACTTTATTACCTTAAAGGCCCCCAGGATGGGGGGTATTACATAAGGGGTGAGTAGCTAATAAAATAAACTATATACACAATGGAAAGATATTTAGGTACAAGTTTGCTCGCTGGTAAATATGTTAATTATACAGTTGAAAAACGTGGATGGGCAGGTGATTGCGGCGATGTCGTGTGGAAAGCCGTACCAGTCCGAGGCTGAACGTGGGAAGAATGATGTGGCAAAAGTGGTAGTGTGGGCACGTGGACGGGAGACTTGAAGAGGATGACCAATGCGGAGTGAAATGCGTGCAGGAGGACTGATGTAGGGTGGATGATGAAGTGAGCTGTAAAAACACCTATGAAATAAGTACATAGTAGCGATACGACGCCGACAAGCCAGGGTTGTTAAGCCCGATTCTGCTTTTAACGATGATATACTGGCATTATATGAATAGCATGAATGGATGAATCTTGAGGCACGATTCTGTACTGATTCTGGACAGTTTGTTAGATATTTTTTATTAGGGCTCCAGATGGCAGAGGCATATTCCAGCTTGGAGCGTACGAGTGACTTGTGTGCAAGCAATTTTAGATTTGGTGGCGCCAGACGTAGATGACGTTTTACAAAACCAAGGCTTCTGTTAGCAGATGATATCACTCTAGTGGCATGCGCGTTCCAGGTTAGATCGTTAGACGATGTTACGCCTAGGTATTTGTAAGACTCTGTTAATGCTATCGTGACGTGCGAGATGGTATAAGGGAACAGGAGAGGATTACGTTTTCGATGAAATGACATGAGTTTGCATTTATCGGGGTTTAGTTCCGTGAGCCATTGGTTACACCAGTCCTTGACGCAAGTTAAATCTCTTTGGAGAGTTAGTTGATCAGAGGGGTTACTGATTGCGCGATAGATAACACAGTCATCGGCAAAGATACGAACGTTACAGAAGACCTGTGTTGCTAGGTCGTTAATATATATTAAAAATAAAAGGGGACCAAGGACTGACCCTTGCAGGACGCCTGATGTTACTGCAAGAGACCTAAAGGTTTGATTATTAACGTGAACAAATTGGGTACGGTTTGCCAGAAATTCTTTTATCCACTGCAGTACGTTATGATGCAAGTTTAACCAAGAAAGTTTTAGTAGCAAGCGCTTGTGAGGAACCTTGTCGAAGGCTTTCGCGAAATCTAGGAAGATTGAGTCAGTTTGAAGGTTAGAATCAAGGGCCATGTGCAGGTCATGGACAAAAATAGCTAATTGTGTTTCACAAGATAGGTTCTTACGGAAGCCATGTTGAGAAGGATGAAAGAAATTAATCAAGTCAAGAGTCAAGAAAGTCCATTGTGCAAGAATAGATTACATGTTCCATGATTTTGCATAGCACACTTGTTAAAGAGATGGGGCGATAATTAGGGGCGATTCTTTGTTTGCACGAAGCGCTCTGTATGTTCACTTCGTTCTTGTCAATTGTATTTCTGTTGTACCATAGTTCAGGAATTCATGAGGCTGCACACGAGATCAACGATACTCCCACCAAGGCCCCGATTTCGCATCTAAATCTATGCGGCATGAAGGCAGTATCAACAGGACGACACTAGAGGCGGATGAGGGCTAAAAGCCAAATAAGGATCATTGTAAAAATGGGACGATTTATAAAGTCTACCAAAAAAAGACAGCTTTAAAGGCTAGATAAGATTGGTGCTTGACGCAATCAAACATAAATAAAATGCTGCAGAAAGAATATACAGAAACATTCCAAGTGCAGGAAAGAATCATTACAATCGTCAATCGTGCATGCCAGCACGTTTCAAGAAACACTGTTCTTATTCAAATAGACAGACTGACAGCTTGCTTATGCAGGCTTTCTTGGAAACTAGCCGCATGCACACTTTGTGATCGCAATGTATTTTTTTCCTGTTTATTTATTTATTTTTATTGTTTAACATAGGTAGGACATTAGGCAGTATAATAGCAAGAGCTTGATGGCGCAACCCACCGCCCCGTTCCAAAGGGGACGCTATGACATCCATCCATCCATCGCTAGGGAGCTTCCATGCGCACGTGCGCGCTTCATATTGCCCGCGTAGCAGCTGTTACGCGCCTTTTCCCGTCCGGATATCGCTTTTGTGTGGGTCGTGTTTATTGCTGATGCACTGATGCACTGGTGACATGGGGAAGTGCTTCGCGCTGTTTTGTAAGAGAGGTGACGAGTTTTGTGCGGTAAAGCTATCACTTTTCAAGCCACCGAATGACGACGCCAGGTTGGAGGCATGGAGAAGAGCAATCCCGCGCAAAGATCGCGTGCTGCAGCGGAGCGGCCGTGTGTGTGAGAAACATTTTGCTCCTCATTTCATTCTAAAAACGTGGTCCTCCGAAATAGACGGTCACGTTATGATGTCAGGGAATAGAAGATCCGGCCTAACAAAGGACGCTGTGCCTTCAATTTTCGAAGGAGCACCATGTTACCTTACCAAGAAGATCAAGAGTCCCCGAAAAAGAGTGACGCGGATAGAGAAACCTGCGGCAACTTCTATGTGTCTTCCGAATTACACCAGCATGTCTGAGGACTCATCACATGGTGCGGAAGTGTCGAAGACCGCAGGCACAAGCCATGAAGAGGAAAACAGCGATTGCACTGAAGCTCTAAACCACTCTTCATTCGAGGGCTTATTCGACTTCACAGCGAACATGTGCTTACCAAGGTATCGTGGGCAGTACATCGGATCGACGAAGAGGGAATCAAAGACGTTCTGGTCATTGATGCTCCCATAGTGTACAGTGACGGAAGCTGCTGTATATTTAATAAGAAATCTTTGCACGTAAGCTCAGACATGGCGATCCAAGCCTACACTTTCGACAGGCCAGCCGACTGCACAGCAATATGAATCAGCCCGCCGGCCTCAACAACATCTGAACTTGAACGCATGGTAAAAGCTTTTGACAATGTGAACGTTTGCTGCCGCGGACCAAGTTTAAAAAGCTTTCCGTCTAGTGGAGACAAAAGTGGAGACAAAACAAATGCCCGTTATTATCGCCTGCAGGTGGCATATGTAGGCCATGCAGTGGCCTCCACAAAACATTGCAATCGCATGCAGATCGCCAAATGGCAAGGGCAAAGCAGACGGTACCGCTTCAACGGATCAGGCTTTCTGCTTTGAGGAAAGGTGTACCCTCTGCCCAACTTGAAAGAATCAACACATTGCACCATGAAAAAGCCACTGTACTGCGGTCTCGAGCACGATTTTTAGCACGAAACTAATTGCTTATGAATCAGCTTAAAAACTATAAGCAAGAATTCGCCAAAGTGAAAGAGGAAGGGCTCCCAGAGAAGCTAGAAAGTGATGATTTACCTGCAGCACAGTTGCTTCTTGTAAAGGAGTGTACTGCTGCAGCAAATGCACGACGAAGCAGAACAGAAGATACATTGACGACTGGTTGCTGCTGTGCCTTTTGTTAAACATCCGAAGCCCTGCGGCATACTCTTTCCTGCGCAGCAATGCCATATTACCTCCGCCGTTCGTTTCCACTATCAGGAAGTACATCAGCTTAGTCGGGCTGAAGTGTGGTTTTGACGAAGGGTTCTTTAAGGCCCTTAAAATGAAAGTTCCCCCGAAACCAGCATTTTAACGACGAGGGATCCTCATTCTTGACGAGATTCAAGTTAGAAAGGAGATCACGGTGAACTGATGAACACTGACATATGCCGGGCTTGTTGACTTTGGTGAGAAGAACAGCCAAAGCAATGAGCCGGCTGATCACGGGCTTGTTTTCGCCTTCGCACCGTTTGGGGAAAAATACTTGCAGCCAGTGGCTGTGCTTGCCTCCAAGGGATCTACGAAAGGGACGCTCCTAGCACCGCTACTGCTTCAATGTATTGTACACTTGGAGGAAGCGGGCATTTTTGTTGATGGGGTTGTTTGTGATGGCGCCTCTACTAATAGAGCAATGTGGAGACAGCTTGGAATCAGCGGTGCTCTGGGGCATGTTCTAAATGCCTTTAAGCATCCACTAGATTCATCGTGAAAGGTGCATGTCTTCGCAGCTGCACCTCATCTCTTCAAGTGCATACGCAATCGTCTGTATGACAAAAAAGTGTTGAAGAAAGGCGGAAAGTTCATTAAATGGTCTTGCTATGATGCCCTGTTTGTATCAGACACCAAGAACGCAACTGAGCTGAGAGTATGCCCAAAATTGACTTGCAACCATGTTCATCCTTCTGACATGCTTAAAGTGAGAGTGTAATTGGCAACCCATAATTTCAGCAATTCAGTAGCAAAAGGTAATTTCTGTTACGCATGCAAAGGAGCACCGCGGCTGTTTAATGTCGAGCCGACCGTTGAGTTCATAATCTTTATGAACAACTTATTTGATGCCCGGAACCGGCGCTTTCCAGAAGAAGGCCTGACTATAGACTGCAATGATCTTAAAGTTCTTGAGAGTGCCTCTGATTGGCTTGACGAATGGGTGGAAGAAGTTGCAAAAGGAGAAATTTCTCAAGATCTCTTCCTAAGCAGGTCAAGTGCGGCACAATTAAGGGTGACGCTCAAATCTGCTCGTGAGCTGTCAATCTACCTGTTGACAAAGTGCGATTTCAAGTATGTCCTGGCCGGAAAAATGAATCGGGACCCATTGGAATGCTTTTTTGGTGTTATTCTACAAGCGGGTGGCTAAAACGAACATCCAACTTTCCCAACGCTCTTTGAACTGTACCGTATGCTGTCGCTTTACTCCCTCCTGAAGCCACCGCAATTTGGTAACTGTTCAGCTTCCGAGAAAGAACAATACGGCAGTGTGACTTTGGCTGACTTGAAGAACGCATATAACAGCTCAGCATCGAAGGAACTGAACAAGCTGGACCAGCTGAAAGAGCAGCTTGACGGCCTAATCGATGAAGGAAGCTGGGAGTGCGATGAAGGGTTACAGTACAATAATAACGATGCAAGTGTTGTTGAATGTATAATTTATTATGTTACAGGGTTTGTATCCAGGAAAATTTTCAATCAGACCTCCTGCACTACGCGCAAGAAAGCACTGGAGGGTCAGAAAGGCTTGTTAAAGGTGCCCGAAGCTGAGCTGGTTAATTGCAAAACAAGGGACAGACTTACGCACCCTAGCATGCACCTATTATCAGCTTTTTATGGAAGCTGAAGAACATTTCTCTAAATACGCAAATCGGAGAGATGCCCACGATAAAAGCATTGATGCTGTACTAGAGAAGTTCACTTTCACTTTCCCTTGTACTATCGACCGGGAGGACATGCTCGCCAAGCTACTCCATTATTATATAAGCCTTCGTATGCGTCAGTACTGCCATCAGGTGGAACGTAAGCACGTTGAAAAAGGCCAGGACTTGCGTAACCTGTCCAAACTTGTACGATCACAAGGAGCCGAGCTGAGTGTACTGCTTGTTGTTTTGATTGTATACACAACAGTGGTATTTAGGTGTTCCGTGCGTAATCCAGTTTTGCAGTGACTACTTTCTGCTTCATGTATGAAATAAACACACAAGGTTCTACTTCTATTATAAATTTTTCGTGGCTGCGGAAAATACCCACCACCATCCTCACAGAAATCGCATGCAGCTCTCGCGTAACCAAACTAAGGCATGCGTTCAGCCGCTTTCACACACAGACATTCATTTCCCCATCGGTTGGCCGTAGCCGCTGGATTCTCAAACACGACTGGTAACCTGATGCGCCCTTCATCTCATTCTTGAGTGAGAAGTAAACTCGGTTCATGTTATAACCGAGAAAAGTTGCAAACTATGTAATATTGGCCTTCTTGGTTCCCGCTCCACCAAAGCTTCTCCGTAGCGTTACCTGTCGTCTTGCGCGCGCGTCGATAAAGGGGCTTTACGCTCGGCTTGATCAGCGGACAACTTTTTCAGAGTTAGCGATGATTCACAGCATAACAAACGCCTAAAGAATCAGCTGATGACCGCAAGCTTTCCTGGAGCTGCATACGGAGACGCTGTGCTAAAGCCATAGAATAAAGAACCAACTTTAGAGAAGGAAAACTGTGCCATCCGCAGTCATTCGAAAATAAGAAACGGCAGCGCATGGAACTTAGGTGGACGCCAGATGACACTGCTCAATCCGGAAGCGGAAGTGCACTTACTTTTATAGCAAGATCTAATATGGCCGCTTTTTGCTGGTCGCGTACGCTGGTACAAGCCGTGCTTGCCCTGCCGGCTATGCGACATGCCTCAATGCCTTGGCTGCCGCGTAGCTGGTGCGTTCTAATTACCAGGAGATCAAAGAGCCTCTACTGACACCCATACAAACAAGCCACACGTGAGTGAACAGAACGTACGACTTTATTGGCAGAAGACAAGCAGTGTACATTTTCGTGCAATAGCAGAAATAAAATTTGCATGTCGAGATACGCTGGAATCATTCACGCGAGCTTGTAAACGGCTCACCGTCGTCGTCGCACATGTCGGTTTGGTAACGAGGGACAACCAGCGGCGCAAGCGGGTAGGACAGAGTGTCCCACCTGTTCACAGCGGCAGTCGCCGTTAAAGATGAGCAACTTCCATTGCTAAACAATCGGGTGGCGCAGGCATCTGCTGCCGCAGCCAACACAGCGACATGTACTACCGCGCATTTTAGCGTTAACTCCTTTCCAACCTGCACGTTTCTTTTCTTTCGGGGGCCACTAACGTGTGGCTCGCGCTTGGTGCCCCACTTTGTCTCAATACGGGCAAATCGGTTCCGTGGGCATCACCTTCGACCACCACTTTTGCGGGCCTTTTCAACCATGTGGCTATCAACTTCATGTACTTCGAACCATGTAAGCACATATGCTGGTCTCCGTTGTGAGCAAATCATGGCCGAGGTAGGCCACAAGTACAATTTTCCCGTGGCTGCAGCAGGAAAGAACGAACGGAGAGCACCAGTTACAGTGCGTGTATACTGAGAGTCTATGTTGCTGTGCGGACTGCAGGAGCAGATGCTTACCTCGAGAGACTGCTTACCAACGCAACTGACCAGGCCCCCAGATCCGAGAAACGTAACACGGCAACTGCAACCAAGTGGGACAGCAAAACCAGATTCTGCAATCAATCACTTCAGTGTAGCTTGTGCAAAGACCCAGGCTATCGAGGAAGAAGAGAAATCATCAACGAGACTAGGAATATGGAAAATGAGAAAGCTTGCATTCAAGAGAGAAGCCACACTGCTCTGCAAGCATTGAAGGCTAAAAACATCAAAAAAAGTAAAATGGTGCATAGCACACGGTGTGTAGGTTAATGCAAGACACATGCTGATGCTGCATCAGCTATTTCAGGAGAGGAATTGTGCATGACAACGTACACCAGAAGATACTGCTACAGATATGGTACGCTACCAGACAGTTACTGGTATTAAGTATCAGCGAAGAATCGGTTGACCTTTATGTTTGGATGAGAATGAATGATCTCTAACGAGAATGGGCAATGTAAAATCTTGCATTTATAGAAAAAAATGACACTTGGCACAAATGGAACTGACATGGCCAGGAAGCTTATTAAGGGCAAACTGACGGAACTCTTTTGACCAGCGTCGTCGGTGCTTGGTCAGAAGTTGCAGGTGCATCTAAACACGAATAATTTCTAGAACATCTTTTTTGAGTTATCTGTATGACTCGGCCAAATGTCTGTGCTGGTGGAAGGGTGGCTGAAGCTCTTTTGAGTCTTGACACAGTCCTCTGCAGACTTGATATACCAACTCTTCTGCTTGCGCTTCTTTGTTCATTGTATAAAAGCCTTGCAAATTCGGCTCCAGCCTCTCCCTGTTAGTGTAGATGGGAGCTCCTGTGATGACCAAGATGTGCTTGGCATAGACTCGGGGGGGGGGGGGGGGGGGGGGGCAGAACAGTGACACACTAGATGAACCCATGCAGTGTTTTCTTTTATGTTCGAACCGATTATACTCAACCATAAATTTGAAAAAAACATTCATATCTGCTGCAAACAAATGACATGTATCTCAGCACTAGCAAGCCAATACAGCATATGTCAAGCATTATTTATTTCTGAACCAGGTGTTGTTTACCTTGTAGTAGCAGCCTAAGTCCACACAATGACCTTGTACCAAGCAGCAGCTTCTGTTCAGTGCGGGAAGTGTGTTGCTTTATACGGGTGCCGTCCTCATTACTGCATGTCTGGAACAGAAATATTTACTGCATAAGAAATTGAAAAAGAATAATTTTGCAATATGAAATGCAATAAGGTGTGACTTATATATTGTAATGGTTTGCGACTACAGAACACATGCAAATGTACACTGTCTGTTCTAAGGTGCTTAAGTAGCACGTTAAATAAATATTACTATTGTCCATAAAATTGATGTCAGCCTAACTACAATGCATGTCAACAGCTGAAGTATTATTAATATTACAAACGAGAACATTTGTGCGCTCAGTTATATACTAAAGGAGATCACACTGCTGGTTCCACAAACAAATGCATGAAAGTCATGAAGCTATTGGAACTGATGCATTATTTTTCTGCACGAACGTGATGCACCACTTCACTACTGCAAAAATAAATCCCCTGCGGTAAAGCAAACCGAACAGCAAAAACATTTGGAACCAACAAGTACGAAATATGGGTGAATTATCATGCTTGCCAACTGTTTAATACATTAAATTATCTACTTTCACTTCATTTTACCAGAGGATTATTCAGTTTTGTGGACGAAAGAAGTTGCCGGCGGAATGAAAAACAGTTTGATATGTATATTGATAAGGCTACTCAGTCACCTATGGCCACGGCTACAATGAGATGAAAAATGCGGCGCGCGTTCCGATATTGCTCTCTTTCTTTCCTGATTGTGTGTGCATAACGAAAGCCTCGCAGGCAAAGGTTTATTTAGGAAACAGCAATGGAGGATCCTCACTGCCCATATGTAATGCAGGATCTAGTTAGTTAACGTGTCACCGCCTGTAAGTTAATGAGACGAATATTATATAATGATTCAAGCAGCGGTGTTGAACGACTCACCGTTATTGCCATTGTCAGCCGCAGCAGAATTCAGCTCCCGTTTCGATGCAGCCGTGTTCCAAATGGCTCACTGCCGAAACCTAGCTTTCGGGCTTACATGTCCGCTTGCAAAGACGTCACTTCACCGCAAGTTAAATAACGCGACGCGCCGAAGCGCAATGAACTAGTTTTAGCAACAAAGAAGCAACCAGTCTAAGTGTACGAACGATTGAATCCGTACCGCCGTGCACTCGAAAATACCGGTAAACATTTTAAATACATGCCAGAGGTCACGTGAAAGATCGATGAAGCCGAACGCTATTTGCGTGTATAGTGACTAAGAAACAACAAACTTACTAATAAATAGTGCAATATCTAATTACCAATGATAATTTTTCCATTTTTTTGTAATAAAGATGCTTCGGTAATTGTAAGAGAAAGTTTGTAAAATAATGTTGCGCTTAATACGGCGCCTCTAGCGGGAAATATTGGAACTAACGTAAGCATCCCGAAGGGATTATACTATGCTTATTTTATTGACAGCACCGCGTGGTTAATTTTTTCGCCCTCTGTGGCCATTTGCTGAGCTTGAGAGTGTGCTACCCCTGCTAAAGCCACGAACGGCGCCGCTACGGATTGGATTGGATTTAGTGGCCTCGCCATTTGTAACGGGTGGGCATCGCCGTGAAAAAGTAGCGACGCCCTGGCCTTGGTAGGTAACAATCAGGTACAGGCACACATAAGCACAGTCACACATGCATTCACACACACTATCAATGTCAATCGATATTAATGTTTGGCCGTTAATGTGCGTGCACTATGGTCCACCACTCATTGAGTCGACTCTTAGTTGTGGCCACTTGGTCAGCGCCGCTAGATGGAACGCTGGGGGAGAAGCCAAGCGTTAGCGGTAGTGTGGTGCCATCTATAGGCGCTGGTTCTGTGCTGGCTCGAGCAGCGCAGAACTAAATGTTCAATTGTCTCTTCGTCTGCATCGCACACTCTGCACATAGCGCTTCCCACGTTGTCGTCAAAGCGCCGGCGGTAAACTAGAGTTCTTAGAGCGCTGGCTCGTGCCTCGAAGAGGATGTTGCTGGCTACACTGTTGTCGTAGAGGGGCTCCACACGGATCTCTTGTTTGTAGTCCCTATAGAGTTTCAGTGTGGACTTACCCTCCATTTCTCGCTGCCAAGTGTCCACCTCCATCTGTCGCACCAGGGTATCGACTGCTTTGGCCCACTTTCTCTCAGTCTCCTCCTGTACAGGGCTCGAAAAGCAGCCGTATTTCTTGGACAGCTGCTGCAGCCTTTTCGTCCACCTGGTGCAAATGCCATTGCGGTCTATATAATCAAACATACGCCGTGCCCAGCGATGTGGCTGCATCAGGCGCAACCTGCCCTCGTGCGTCAGCTTGCTGCGTGCCTCGCACGCTTCAAACCGGGACCAACCGAGGTCACTCTGGATTGCCTCGTTTGCCACGTTGCCGTGGCAGCCCGTAGCCAGTCTCCCTACAGCGCGCTGGCTGCGTTCCAGCCATTCTCGGGTCTGCGCTGTTAGGCAGACCCCCACAGCGCATTGGCATTGGCATTGGAACTGCATTGGCAAACGTCAGTGCAGGCACGTGTACGGTTTTCCACAGCTCTCGCACGATGATGAAGCGATTGAATCCCCACAGGAACTTCCTGCGGAGTATTAGGCTGACTCGCTGGGACGTTCTTCTCAGACGCTTTTCATGGTGTGCCGTATAATCTTGTTGCGCGCTTAAGCTCACACCGAGGTATCGGCACTCAGTTGCCTGGGGTAGTAGTCCTCCGCATGGTAGTGTCAGCGAGCCGGGTGCCTCAGGGCCAGAGGAGGCAATCACTGCCGATTTCTTTGTGTTAAAGTGCAGTCCCAGTGGTGCTAAGGCTTTGGCACAGCTGGTGATGAGGGTCTGCAGGTGCCGCTGTTCGATGTCGCCACTGTTCCCCGCCATCAGCACTATGTCATCTGCAAATAACAGCCCCGGCAACGCTTGCTGCTCCGTGAGCCCATCACTAGTTCTCTCCACCACAAAGCCTACCCTGGAGGCCAATAGCGTGCGCTCTACACATGCTGTATACAGCATATAGAGTAAAGGCGAGAGTGGGCAACCCTGTTTTAAACCCTTGCCCACCACTACCTCGGTCGAGTAGGCACCGTTCAGGATAGCTACAACCATGCTGTCTGCATTGAGGTGTCTGATAAGCCCAGTCCATGTTGGAGTCATCCCCATCGCCTCAAAATGCCGTAGCAATGGCTCGTGCGGGACACTGTCGTAAGCCTTCGTCACATCAAGAGAGCAGCTAATCAGGCCACGTTCCTCCTTTCGTGCAGCCTCTATATATTGGCTCAGGACAAACAAATTGTCCTCGAGCCGTTGGTCACGCCGAAAACCATTGTGCAATTCAGTGAGGTTCCCGCCCTTTTCGGCCCACGCAGTCATCCAAGCCTTTATCACTTGGGCGAACACACGATGCTCTACGCTAGGGATTGTAAGTGGCCGGTAGTCACGTAGAAGGCCGGAGTAGGCAACCTTTTAGGGAGCAGGATCACCTTGCCCCGTAGCCAGTCTACAGGTATTGGTCCACCGTCCAGAATTTCGCTGAAGAAATCAGCCAGCTGTGACCGTGATTCAGTACCGCGACATTTCACAAATCCCGCCGGGATACCGTCAAGGCCTCGAGCAGTGCGCGCACCTATTCTCGTGGTTGCCCTATCCACGGCACTCCGAGACACTGTCCACGTCTGATGGTCTGTACCAGCCAAGCCTGAGCGATCTGGGGCAGGGAGGCGCACAGCTGGTGAACCCTGTGGTGGCGGCGCATATAGTTGGCGGATATGGTCAGTTAAGGCTCGGTGGAGTTCTATTTGGCCCCCGTTGACTCTGTGCGAACTTTAGGCTTTGCAGCTTTGCAATCAAGGCGGGACACATCCGTCCAGAATTTGACAGCTGCTCATGTGCCTGCAGATTTGATTGCCTGGAGCGTCTTGTGGTTGGCCTCTGCTATCTTCCGCTGCGTGATAGCCTGCATCTTCCGTTTTCGGTGCAGATATTCCTACGATGTCCCCTGGACATCCTCGCTGTCACCATCATCATCATCATCGGCCTGGTTACGCCCACTGCAGGGCAAAGGCCTCTCCCATACTTCTCCAACAACCTCGGTCATGTACTAATTGTGGCCATGTCGTCCCTGCAAACTTCCTAATCTCATCCGCCCACCTAACTTTCTGCCAACCCCTGCTACGCTTCCCTTCCCTTGGAATCCAGTCCGTAACCCTTAATGACCATCGGTTATCTTCCCTCCTCATTACATGTCCTGCCCATGCCCATTTCTTTTTCTTGATTTCAACTAAGATGTGATTAACTCGCGTTTGTTCCCTCACCCAGTCTGCTCTTTTCTTATACCTTAGCGTTACACCCATCATTTTTCTTTCCATAGCTCGTTGCGTCGTCCTCAATTTAAGTAGAACCCTTTTCGTAAGCCGCCATGTTTCTGCCCCGTAGGTGAGTACTGGCAAGACACAGCTATTATACACTTTTCTCTTGAGGGATAATGGCAACCGGCTGTTCATGATCAGAGAATGCCTGCCAAACGCACCCCAGTTCATTCTTATTCTTCTGATTATTTCCGTCTCATGATCCGGATCCGCTGTCACTACCTGCCCTAAGTAGATGTATTCCCTTACCACTTCCAGTGCCTCACTACCTATCGTAAACTGCTGTTCTCTTCCGAGACTGTTAAACATTACTTTAGTTTTCTGCAGATTAATTTTTAGACGCACCCTTCGGCTTTGCCTCTCCAGGTCAGTGAGCATGCATTGCAGTTGGTCCCCTGAGTTGCTACGCAAGGCAATATCATCAGCGAATCGCAAGTTACTAAGGTATTCTCCATTAACTTTTATCCCGAATTCTTCCCAATCCAGGTCTCTCAATACCTCCTATAAACACGCTGTGAATAGCATTGGAGAGATCGTATCTCCCTGCCTGACGCCTTTCTTTATTGCGATTTTGTTGCTTTCTTTATGGAGGACTACGGTGGCTGTGGAGCCGCTATAGATATCGTTCAGTATTTTTACGTACGGCTTGTCTATACCCTGATTCCGCAATGCCTCCATGACTGCTGAGGTTTTGACTGAATCAAACGCTTTCTCGTAATCAATGAAAGCTATATATAATGGTTGGTTATATTCCGCACATTTCTCTATCACCTGATTGATAGTGTGAATATGGTCTATTGTTGAATAGCCTTTACGGAATCCTGCCTGGTCCTTTGGTTGACTGAAGTCTAAGGTGTTCCTGATTCTATTTGCAATTACCTTAGTAAATACTTTGTAGGCAACGGACAGTAAGCTGATCGGTCTGTAATTTTTAAGTCTTTGGCGTCCCCTTTCTTATGGATTAGGATTATGTTAGCGTTTTTCCAAGATTCCGGTAGGCTCGAAGTCATGAGGCATTGCGTATGCAGGGTGGCCAGTTTTTCTGGAACAATCCGCCCACCATCCTTCAACAAATCTGCTGTTACCTGATCCTCCCCAGCTGACTTCCCCGTTTGCATAGCTCCCAAGGCTTTCTTTACTTCTTCCGGCGTTACTTACGGGATTTAAAATTGCTCTGGACTATTCTCTATTCCATTATCGTCGTGGTTGCCACTGGTACTGTATAAATATCTATAGAACTCCTCAGCCACTTGAATGATCTCATCCATATTAGTAATGATATTGCCGGCTTTGTCTCTTAACGCATACACCTGATGCTTGCCTATTCCTAGTTTCTTCTTCCCTGCTTTTAGGCTTCCTCCGTTACTGAGAGCATGTTCAATTCTATGCATATTATACTTCCTTATGTCAGCTGTCTTACGCTTGTTGATTAACTTCGAAAGTTCTGCGAGTTCTATTGTAGCTGTAGGGTTAGAGGCTTTCATACATTGGCGTTTCTTGACCAGCTCTTTCGTCTCCTGCGATAGTTTACTGGTATCCTGCCTAACGGAGATACCACCGACTTCCATTGCACAGTCCTTAATCGTGCCCACAAGATTGTCGCTCATTGCTTCAACACTAAGTTTCTCTTCCTGAGTTAAAGCCGAATACCTCTTATGTAGCTTGATCTGGAATTCCTCTATTTCCCCTCTTACCGCTAACTCATTGATCGGCTTCTTATGTACCAGTTTCTTCCGTTCCCTCTTCAATTCTAGGCTAATTCGAGTTCTTACCATCCTATGGTCACTGCAGCGCACCTTGCCGAGCACGTCCACATTTTGTATGATGCCAGGGTTAGCGCAGAGTATGAAGTCTCCTCGCTGTGAGGATTCTTAACTGCGTGGCGATGGTTCCGGTTGGCAGCTCGCGAGCCTTCAGTGATGCCTGGACCTGCCCGTCCCACCAGCTCTTCCTTCTAACCCCTTGATGCGCGTTGACAATCTTCTCGTGTTTCCGCATGATCCGGCGGAGCTGGTCAATGTACTGCTTGTAGGTCTCCGCTTCTTCGCGGCTGGGACTTATTTCAAATTCGTTGGCCACTTCTTCAGATGCTGCTTAGGGAGAAACCGCACTGCGGGGTCGCGCTTCTTCGACTGTCGGTGCCAAGGGGATGCCTTAAACCGCAGCCCGAGGACGGTGTGGTTGCTCCCCAAACTGTACCGGCCTTCCTCATCAATGTCGACGTGCTGGAGGGTTTTGCCGAGGTTCAGCGGCACAAGGGCATAATCGATGCACAAGCTCTGGCCCCGCTCACACCATGCAAACATGCCCTCGCACTCAGCCCGAAGGTTTGCAATTTCAAGGGAAAGCTCCTGGGCCAGCTCGAGCATGAGCCTCCCATTGTGGTCGGAGTAACCATCGAGCTCCTGAATGTGGCGATTAAAGTCGCCTAGGATCAGCACTTCCCGACTGTGGCCCCAGCGTTCGATGTCGTGCTTGATGCACCGTACGACGTTGGGGTTCTACGTACGGGCACAAGTTGGAAGCGCCATCTGTCGAGCGAGAAGGAAGCACAATAGTATAGTCAGACGGCTAAGTTATGTCTGTCACACTTAAGTCACACCTACGTTATGTCTGTCACCGTGGTTTAAGTGTACTGGGTTTTGGAACGTTCTGGTTTGCAACCATCTCCAATCTGTTTTTTTTAGACCTTTTGAGTTGTTTGTGGGGTTGTGGGTATGCTTCTCTTTGTTTCATGTAGTGTGTTAGTATGTCGTGGTACGTGACCAGTCTGTCCCTGTCGTCTTTTATCGCTTCTTTGTCGTCGTCGCCTCCTCTGTCTTCTCCATCGCCTTCGCCGCAGTCCTTCCCCCGGGGTTGCGAGGTGTTGGGCCGTCACTGTCCGTGCCGTGGTGGGTTAGTTTCCCCGCGGCTCGGTGGGCCTTCTCGTTGAGGTTAGAAGGGGCATTCGTGGTTACTTCTCCCATATGTGCCGGGATCCATTTGAGGTATTTGGGTGTAATTTTGCCGTTCATAGAGTATTCTGCTCTGCGGTTCAGGATTTTGGCCGCCTCGGTGGAGACCCAGCCGTTCGTGAAATTCCTAATAGTGGTCTTGTAGTCGCTGATTATTGTTCTGTATTGTTGCCGACCGTTGATTACAGCCAATGCGACGATCTGGTACTTACAGAGCCCGCAGTCACGGTCTTTCCTTTCGTACATACGACCGCCATTGCGAAGAGGGAGCTACCTTCGTCAGTGCCGACACCACCATTGTCGTCCCGGTTTCGGACCCTTCAGATGCAATTTTCTGGAAAACTAAGTATTCTCTGGGCGCAAAACATACGTTGCGAGGTTTCTAGAATGCTATGTAAACAGACCACACCGACTGAATATTTGCCTTTACTGCCCTTTTGAAGAGCCCCTAGCGAGGCCGCATAGCAAATTTCGGTTATACGCTGGATGTTGTTATACGCTGGATGTTGTTGCTAGAAAGCTCCCTCTAGGGAGCTTTCTAGCACAAGAAAATTTTCACAATGGTTAATTATTAGCCAAAATAGAAATAATTAAAGTGCCGCAAACGCACGATTTCAAGAGGCGAGCGTCACCACCAACATAGACAATCTCTCTCTCCACTTTCCCCATATAGCCTCCGTAAGCGAAATACTTACCCTGCGTTCTCCCACACCGGAGTTGTACGATCGCGTGACGCATACGTCATGCACCCCGCATTCTTTTTTTTTCTCGCGTTTTTGCTGCGCGGCGCACATCCGGTGGCAGTCTCGCGCACGAGCTGTTGCATTTGTCTCGTTTCGCGCAGCGCGCGATCTTGCGCGTAGTGCACGAGAACACGTGATTAGCGGTATAAGTCATTGCTAAATGAACACTGCGGCACACTTAAGCGGATCACATAGCATCATCGCGCGCTGGAACAATGTAAAAAATGACATTATCTCGTTCTCTGCACGTGCGACTGCGCGACGGGGGAACAAGCAGAAGAAACGGAAGTACATCTATGTTGCTACGGTACAAATTAAAACAAAAACACGTATACATTAGGTTTTAGGTTTGCTTATTTCTAATTCCTTCTATTGAAGCAACAGATCAAGCAAATAACTGCTGTTGCTTAGAATAATTCTTAGTCGCGTGGCCCTGTGAGTGACGTCACAGAACTGCGAACTACGTAGGCGCACTTGTGTGATTGATTGTGTGTGTGATTGACGTCGCGCTTCCAGCTCTCCGGCTGGAAGCGCGACGCCCGCGAGGAGAAAGGCGCATGCGCGTTTGGTTTAAAATTTACGCTCTTTGGCAGCGCGCAGTGGTGTAACATAGTAATTTGCAGGCGCGATCGTTAGCGCACATTGTATGCACTGCACTTGTCAGTTCAAAATGGATAGATCTGATGAGGGGCCCTTAAGAATAGAAAGTTCTGACTAACCTTTTAAGAGGAAAGTTAAAGTTAGTCTCATATCTCCCATCAGACATGGTGATAAGCTTTAAAGTAATCTGAAAGGAATGTCTGGTGTTCTCGCGACTGCTTTTTAATCAGTCTGCAACACTGATGTGACTTCAAAGCTTCTATTCTTCGCATCGCTGATATTTTTTTTATGTTCCCAAAGTAACAGATATTTTTGTCATTCGGGGTTTGAAAACCAAGACGGGGCTGGGTGGCGTACAGCCTCGCCATATAAAACATTATCGCACATCTGATGCCAGATGTTCTTCCTTTTATAATGAAGAAAATATTCAAATGAGGTATTTTCCTGAAATCAGCTAAAACGAGAAAAGAAAACTTGCATTTTTAAAAACGCTGACCATTCATTACTTACCGTCATCTAATTTGCACTTTCCTGTTCTTCAGTAATGTAATGGGAAAATGTGCAGATATATATTTAATAAGTTGCCTATCAAAATTTATTGTTCTTTCTTTTTTTCATTAGGATTCAGGGAGAGATATTTAACTGATTTAGCCATAGTCTTGTTACTGATATTCTAAGGAAAGTTATTTATAAGATTATCTTAGCGGAATCTGTATTTCTTGATCCCACTAAAGCACTCGGCACAATTTACCGTTTCATAAAGCAGCGAACCGGGCTAGTTGGTGGACGTTCATGATTTTATCGCGCTTAATGTTACACTGATGGCAAATAATGGATGAACATAAGGAATACAACATGGACATTCGTGGCGCAATACGTCCACGTACATCCACGTCTTATTCCTTACGTTCATCCACTAGTTCCTTGAGTGTGACACTAAGCGCAATACAATCATGAATGACCATTTCATTCTTTTTAAAAGGCTTGATCTGTTCAGAATTTGCGGCCCTCCTTTGCTGCTTTTCAAAAGTTACTTACATAAGCGAATTCAGTCTTTCCGGTGCTGTCTCGGACATGAAAACTAATTTAGGTGTACCTCAAGGGCCTATTCTTCGTCATCTTCTCCTTTTAATTGATATTGTCACGTCATAGGGACGGTAAAGAACTCAGCAGCCAAACTGTGAATGACGAAACTAACTTTTCGGCGGGCGAACATGTTCCCACAAAGCAAGTTATACTCGCCGCATAGCGGCGAACACAGTCGGCAATCGTCGAAATCTGATCTGCGGGGCAAGCGCGTTGGCTTATACATGAGCTATCGAAGATTCCGGAATAGCCTCTGGTGCCCGCGTGTCTTCGAGAAAGTTCTACACAATTCGCGTCGCGCATACAAGCAGTCAGACTTCACATCACGGTTCAGTGGCAACACGCTGCGGATAGAACCATCGACAACATTCGAGAAACTTCCGATACCGGAAGTTTCCGGTGTCGCTCACGTCCTGCCTAGGTAAGCTCTATGAAAGGGTTATCCATAGCAGATTGCAGCGATACCTGGAAGAGCGGAGCTGGTTCCCGGACTCCATGATAGGATTTCGCAAGGGTTTATCTTGCCAGGACGCGTTCCTCCTACTTAGAGATGAAATTCTAACTAATATACCGTACGGCGACGAGAGACTAGTCCTAGCACTAGACCTTAAAGGAGCATTTGACAACGTCTCTCACGCCGCAATATTGGAAGAACTCGAACTCGCGGGTTGTGGTGAGCGCACATACAATTACTTAAGAGCGTTTCTTTCCAACCGCGAGGCGAGCATCAGTATTGGCCAAATCACTTCGGATTTATTTAAAATGCCTGACAAAGGAACACCTCAAGGAGCTATATTATCTCCTCTTCTCTTCAACATTGCTATGTGTCGACTCGCGCGCGATCTGGATCGGATACCCGACCTAGGTTACACGCTCTACGCAGACGACATCGCGCTGTGGACGAGCAGAGGTTCACTAGGGGATAAGGAATATACGCTCCAAAGTGCAGTATTAGCGGTGGAGAAATTTTCTAGATGGAGTGGCCTGAAGTGCGCACCCGAAAAATCTGAGGTTATCCGGATACACGCGAAAGGCTACAAATCCAGAGGATCGATTAACATCGTGGTTGAGGGCCAATCAGTCCGAGAGGTACCCACGATGCGAGTCCTGGGTTTGTGGCTTCAGAGCGACGGGAGAGCACTACAGACACTCAAGACCCTCAAATCCACAGCCAACAACATAGCCCAAATGATACGTCGCGTGACGTATCGAAAAGCGGGAATGCGAGAAGACGATACCCTAAGGCTCGTACAGGCCTTAGTGGTTAGTCGAATAACCTATGGCTTACCGTACCAAATCCTGAACAGGGAGGAGGAAAAGCAGGCTGACACAATAATCCGAACCGCTTTCAAAGCTGCTCTGGGCCTCCCTAAATCTACTTCAACGGAGCGCATGTTAGCTTTGGGAGTGCACAATACTTTCGACGAACTGAGGCAAGCCACCCTGATGCGACAGAGGGAGCGCCTCAGCTTCACAAAAACTGGTAGGGCAATATTGGCTAGACTCAATATCCCAGCATACCCCATTTATCTCACAGAGCAGGCCGTACCTCTCCCTCCTTCGATGAGATCCAAAATTACAGTAGCCCCAATTCCAAAGAATATGCATCCAGAGTACAACAAAGAAAGGCGCAAAGCACGTGCACAACACATTCAATCAGCCTACTCTAACAACCATAGGTACAACACGTACTACACGGACGCAGCTCTGTATGCAGACACGACCGGACAGCGCTACCAAAGGAGGTATGCCCTGGCAGTCGTGAACGCTGTCAGCCAACAGCAAATTACCGCGTCGGCCACGGCGGGATCCCCAGCCTCGGCTGAAATATTAGCAGTGGCGATCGCACTCGCTCACGCGGAGCGTTCGCAAAGGGACTCGGTCGTGGTCACGGACTCCCAGGAGACATGTCGCATGTTTCTCAAGGGGCACGTGACTGCGGCTAGCCTCGCGATAATCCCGAAATCCTTCAACCACTATCATCGCCTACTCTGGTGCCCGGGCCACGCGGGGGTACAGGGGAACGAAAAGGCTAACGCGTTAGCTCGAGGGTTCACTAACCGAGCGACGGCGTCCTCTTCTAACCCCAACCACCCGCACTACCCATCACAAAATTCCACCAATTTAAATGCCAAAGACATCCTTGCTCATCAGCGTGGAGTCCGAAGAAAATACCCGCCGCCTCACCCACAACTTAACGGGGAAGAGGCCGCCGATTGGCGTAAAATACAGACCGGGGTGTTCCCCCATTTAAAATTGCTAAACGCCATGTATCCCACTCGTTATAGGGCCAACTGTCCTTGGTGCGGTGGCATACCTACCCTAATGCACATAACCTGGGAGTGCACTAAGCACCCTCATAGGCCAAACACCAGTAAGACAATGGAGGAGTGGGAGGCACAGCTCGCCCGCTCCGATCTGGCAGGACAAAAGTCCTTAATTAGCCAGGTCAGGCAGGCGGCAGAGGCCAGTGGGGCCCTGGACTGAGAGGCTCCGACCACCCCTAGCTCCTTCAAATCTTTAGAATCACAATAAAGTTTCTTTCTCTCTCTCTCTCTCCGATACCGGCAGGCACGTCCTCCGCTTTAGACGATGAAATGTGGTCACTCAGTATAGATAAAGAAGCACACGTGTCACTATACATGATGTGCCTAACTGTGCACATTACTCATATATGTCTTGTGCCGATGACTCGATGATACTTGATTCTGCCAATTGAAATTTTACACTAGCCTCTAAACTCTGAACTTGCAAACGCGCAAGAATGGTGCACTAGAATTTACTTGCACACAATATCTTTAGCAACAAAATTCATTGTTCTCAGCACTGGCCACCGTGTCATAAACAGTGTGCCTCCTGTCGTAATCGGTATGCATATAATTACCGACACTGAACATGTAAACTAACTAGGAGGCAAATTAGACAGCGACCTTAGGTTCCATCAAAATATTGTATGCGTAAGAAAGGAAATCGATCCCGACATGTGATTCCTCATCAGATCACATTACCATGTAAGCTCTCACACACTGTTTTTGCTCTTTTTATCATTCACATATCTACTGTGGCGTCGCACCCTGGGGAAACACATGCAATGTCCATATCAACTCGCTGCAAGAATCAAGTCATCAGGCTACTAATAATTCAGTTATTAGTAGTCTTTTACACAGAACATTTAAAAGTTCTGTGTAAAAATTACACAGAACTTTTAAAATGTATACCGACAGTTACCTATAACTTAGGCATCTTGTTTTAAACCTGTGAAGCAATCGGCTCTCAGTTTACGAGTTTCAAAACCATCATGAAATATATATCGATATATAAATACAGAAATGAATAAATCTTCACTGAACGCTAGCAATACGAGATTTGCGTCTAGCGAAAACCTTACCTTTCCGAAATTGCGCACTAATTGTAGTTAGGTGGCCTTTCATTTTTCTACCATTTCATTGTGGAACACCTTGCCGTTAGTTAAGAACCATACAACACAAATACTAAGAATTACTTTCTTAATTTATTCTAATTGCAGTGCACCTTTGTTTCCTTACTGTTTATGGTAATACTCTTGAGTCATTCGTCACTGTTAGCACACTGCCTTATTTTTCAAGTATATTGCTCATAGTGTTCTTTAACATCTTAGCTGTCCTTTAGCTGAATATGTCTGCTTGTTTTGCTCATGCTAAGTGCATGTAGTTGATGCTTGATTTACATATGTGGGTGCTCGCATAGTTGTGTTCCATTTTCTTAGGTGCTATGCGTTTTTAACTTTATATTTAATCATTCTCAGCTTCTGGTCACTCTTTCTACTTTTATATCACTAGTGAACCAATATTCCAATGTCAATAACCTCGATTTTTCTTTATTTAGCGTTAGTTTGACAGGAGGTCCCAATACAGTCGGTCACCATGAGACCTCTCCTGTATTTCTTGTTTGTCAATACTTATAGATACTGTCAGGGCGTTTACATGAAACCACCGGAAGCGGGTCGAATCAGTTTGTCGGGCTGGAATGTGCCTCCCGAGTTCATGTACACGCTAGCCGGTCGGGCTGAACGAGCGCCGAATCGGGCCGCGTCAGCCCGACCCGTTTAACCCGAACCGTTTGATGTAAAAGCGCACGCGTCGGGGCTGCCAGCGCCGAGGCTTATTCCCGGGACCGCGGGAATAGTATCAGGACAAAGCAAAGACAAGCACTGTGAGGTGCTACCTCATCGTAGGAAGTAGACCCGTCAAATAAAACTGTTGCAGACGACAGCGGGAACCGGAAGCCCAGTTCAAATGCGTCGATGTCTCTGCTGGACACTGCGTGCCGTCGTTATCCAAACTTGTCAGAAGCGAGCTCATGTAAGCGCTGTCCGGTCGGGTTTGGTTAGCGTGATTTCTGACTCGACCCGATTGCATCAGGTTCATGTAAGCCTGGCCTGTTGGAAGCAATCAATTGAAATAAAATTTAAAGGCCGTAAACGTGGGAAGAATACCCATTTTCCCTTCGTCCTCTCTCTCGCGGCACATTCCTCCGCAGTGACTGCTCGACCGACCAGGTTACGACGCGCATGTCTCAGCCCAGTTAAACTTATCAGCCGCATCCTTAATCGCAGAGACTCCCGTCGTAATTAGCCTTTCGCGACGCCTCCATTGCCTGAACGCCTCCGTTTCCTGAATCGCCGCAATAAACCCATTTTGGTTCTGCGGGATGGCCTATTCCTCTGTCTAAGGCGCTGCGATGTGGGGACGTTGGCGAGCTCTCTCTGCGCCGAACACTTAGCTGTTTTCATCCTCCGCCGCCTGAACCAATTTTTCGCAGCCATGTGGTCACGGAATATGTCACTAGAACGCTCGAGCGTCGGGTTCCTGCCCCGCCTGTCCGCCATGGCATTCACTCCGTTTGTCGATTCCGGAACGTCGCCCAAGTGCGGTGGTACGAGGAAGGTTTTCAACGCCTCCTTTACACTGTTGGGGCTACTGAAACAACAAGGAACGCCTTTCGGAATCGCTACTGTCTCCTCGCTCTCTATCTTTGGCACTGCCAGAGAGTCACTCAAATGCTGAGGCACGAGGAAGGTATCCAGCCCTACACTGACCCTCATAGGTTGGCTGGAACAAGCCTCGTCCCTGCAAGGAGGGTTCTCCGGGATGACCGCTAGCTCAGTGTACGACTCGACTGCGCCGTCACCGGTGCTGGAGCCCTGAGCGATTTCCTCTCCGTTCTGCCGCGTCGGGTCTTCTCTTGGCTCGGCCGCTACCGTATCTCGGCCTATCCTAGACGATTCCGGAAAGTCACCCAAGTGCTCGGATACGAGAAAGGTCTCCAGCGCCTCCTTAACGTTCTCGTGGCTACTGGAAGAAACCTCGTCCTCGCAAGGGACGCCCTCCGGAATGGCCCGTCTCTGTAGACCGGTATCGGCCTCGCTATCGATGTGCGCTCTCTCTCTCTGAAGACTTCGCCACCTTACACTTTTCGTGCTCATCGTATACTGGTGCAACCTCAGTCTCTTCGAAAGGAGGAAATTTGGCACCCGTCATCCGAGCTTTCCCTCACGCGCTCTGCAGGAATACCAAAATGCCCGAATAACGCACTCTTGGCTTTATCGAAATTCCGAAAGTTTTTGTCAGAAAGGCGAACCAAGCAACAGGACACATTACAGTGAAGTACCCCAAACAACCCTACAGCCCAATGGTCCCTGTCCAGCTGCACGTCAACTGCACCTGTCCAGCTGCACCTGCAAACATTCTCGAGAAATTCAAGAACACTTTCTATGCTTTCGTCGTCCTCGAATAAGGGCAGCCTAGACCGTGCCTGCAGCGCCCTGAGATACTGGGTTTCCCTGTACATTTCCTCCATTCGTATTGTGTGCTGCCGCTTTCGCTCATCCCTTTCGCGTTATTCCCGCTATCGATTTCTCTGGTCCTGAATAGCCTCCCCAGCCTCCATAATCTCCTCTTCATCTCTGCCGCTTGCCTCTATCGCCTCGGTGACTCCCGCCTCCTTTAGCTTTTTCCCACACTCAGTCCCGAATTCCCCCCATATCGCCTTTAGGTCCGTTCTGCAAAACTTCCTTCATTCATTCATTCATTTTATGTCGGCATTATGTTACCTTATAGCATCCATGGCTACCTCTCTTTTGCAGACAAGTTTCTCAAGGAAACAAGGTATCTTTTAACAAGGCTTCTAACACGCTTGCTGCCAGGAAGAACCACGTTAAGCCTTGCAACTCTCAAGGAGAAAAGGTCGTGCACTCACCATGCCGAAGTTGAAGCGTTGTGCAGGCTATCCCACCGCTGCCATCCAATGTTGCGACTCAGGGTTCGAAGACATGGGATCCTCTTTTCTCGGGGAGGGGTAAGTGAACGTGAGGCTGGGTCCGATATGCAGGACGTTGGACAAACATGTTTATTATTACATATGTACAAGAAAATGCAAAGTAATGCAGAAAAGTTGATGATGAAGTGGTTGGCAGCGCTCACTGCCGCCGTCCGTAGCTTCTTTATGCCTTGCGTGATCATTGTTTAGTCACTTCCCCCAATCCGGTGTCAGAAGGCCGATGACATCAGGTCCCATCGATCCGGTGTAAGGAGACCGATGGCATCAGGTCCCACCAATCCGGAGGTAGGTTGTCCCTTTTCGCTGACTCCCATCGTACTCTGACAGATGATGGCCGGATCATCGCACTGCTTGGGCGCGCCAGTTTTTGCTGATGACAGGTGACAGCCGTACCATTGCTAATCGCTGAAACCTCTCCTAAGCAAGGTATTCCCACGCTGTTCATAATTCACCCGTGTCGAGAACCACTTTGACGAGGCTGTCCGCCCGTTCCCCATAATCATGCGAGCCGTGACCGAGGGGTGTCGCAGGGTGAACGGCCGATCACAACACTGCTCTGTAAAAAAATTACGCAGAGAATGCGTCGCTGAAAGAATGAGCAGTTGGATCAGTTAAGCGTCACGGGGCTGAGCTGTAAAGCACCAGATGAATTGATGAATAGTAGAAGCTGTAGAACAGTGCAAGACTAGTAATGCGGCAGTGATGGGAAAGAGGTGATTACTGATGTACTACACTTATACGAACATGAAAAGTGGATGAATCTTGCTGCATTATTATGAACAGGCTCAAATTCATTATGAAGCATGCATAGTGTGGGTCCGAGGTGGCATATGCGTACTGTAACTTAGTTCTTACGAGCGATGTGCATGCTTGCGCTGTATGCTGTAAATGACAGAGCAAGCTGCTTCGGGTTGTGCACATTGGCTCTCAGCGCAGACATGAGCGACAATGCTATAACGTGTTTCCAGTACACGCAGTTTAAGCGAAGGGCTCCCTCTGACCGATTTTGAAGACGTTTCAGATAAAAAATCTGTTAGTTATTCGGGGTTGTGAACCAAACACAAGTCGTCAGAAGGTAAACTCCACATAGGTGCTTCCTAAAAAATCACGGAAAATCTAGACATATTGTCAAAGTGCTCACGATGAACTGGCACGAAAGGGAAAATCACATTACTGAAAACGTGTGTCTAGTTCATTATGGAAACACCTTAAAGCGGCAGAGAACATTAGCAACAAAGTGAGGAGAAATTAAAGACAGGACAGCGCGCTCTGCTGACGATGCTGCCATGTCCTGTTATGCCTTTTCAGAGGCTGTGCTCAGCTATCTGGCCTCGTGCTTCCAGTACGTCACGTTGCTTTCCTGTAAGGAGGCGAACCATGGTCCAGCCCCATGTAACAGGTGAGCATGCGCTATTGTGGTAACGTGAATTAAAGCTCCTCCTAATGCAAATTTTAGAAGAGCTGATTGCAAATAAACTGCGCAGATTAAAACACTCCTATAAAACACGTGACTAAAAGCTATATATTTTACTGCAGATGAGTGGCTAGGCACAAGTATGTAGTAAAATAATTATTTTGCCCATTTCGCCAACTATAGCAGCATGGGTCATTGCTATCCCAAGCTACAAGGAAGCCTGGAGTTGGTCTCTAATGAGCATGCGCTCACTAGATCAGTTATTTAGGCAAATAATATTACCTATGCTGTTGCTGCGTGCGTAAGCCAGGTTTCTATGTTGGCGAAGGCAGTAGCTTCCTGAATAATACATGACTTTCAGTTGTTTTTTATCGCTTGCCTTTTTCTTGTCTGTCGCTGGCCTTTACTATGCCTACAATGTCGGAGTCACATATAAAGATGTATTTACAATAATTACAAGAGATGCAACGATAACTAAACAAGATGGCTGTCAAGACCGATTCCACCTCTACACGTCTAGCCGCCTCCTTCCGAATGGCGCCACTCTTGGTTGCGCCGTAAAATAAACCTCGCCTGCAAAGGCGCCGCCTCGTCGCTAGCTATAAGGGTAGTTAGCACGCGGCAAACTAAGGCTTCAGCCGAGACACATGCTCGTCAGTGGGACAGGTGAGTCCAGCAGAGCGATCTCGTCAGAATCCTCAACTGAGCGCATAAACTTTCTGGGCACAACAATATACATTGACAAAGGGGAGCTAAAGACAACGCTGTATAGGAAACCTTTCGACAAAGAACACTACCTAGAATATACCAGCAACCATCCCAGACATTGCAAACAAGGCATCTTCAAAGGCCAAGCCACACGACTACGTCGCATTTGCGTTGAAAACCAAGACTACATAGATAGACTCGATCACCTTAAAAAACCCTATCAAACTGGAACCACCCAAACCTTCAAACCTTCAAGCAGCCTCCACCGCTGCAACCAAACTTGACCGAGCTGAGGTCATCAAGCCCCGCCCGAGGATCAGAAGAACAACAACGCCTCTTCTTACTAATAAATTCTCAAGCGCACTCCCAAACGTGAATAACATCCTCACTAAATACTACCCAATTCTCACCAGCAACCAGAAACTTAAAAAATTTTTTCCCGACCCTCCCAGAGTAGCCTACAGACGCAACACTAATTTTAAAGGTGTTCTTGTGCACGCCAAACTAAAGACAAAGAGGAAGTTGGGAACCAATCCCTGTGGCAGCCCCAGGTGCTCTACATGCAAGCATATTCAATCTACTACTACAGTAAAAAGTACGGCGTCGAATTACGCAAACAAGGTAACTTCGGCTTTCACCTGCACATCAAGCAACGTAGTCTACTGTCTAGAATGCGCCGCTTGTAGCGAACAATACATAGGTGAGACTGGACAACAAATTCATACAAGTCTAGAATGCGCCGCTTGTAGCAAACAATACATAGGTGAGACTGGACAACAAATTCATACAAGACTCAACGGTCACCGCGCGGACACAAAACACAATTTACCCAAAGCAGTAGCCAGCCACTTTAATGAACATGGTCATATATTTGACAAAGCAAGGCTCTATATACTACAAACAAATTTCCTATCCCCTCGCGAAAGGAAGTATACGGAATCATACCTCATGCACAAGTTTCATTGCCTACACCCGACGGGAATTAATTTGGCACGCGACAACTTAGAATCTTTAAAACTGGTAACTTAAATCTGAAATTCTCATATCATCAACCAAGACACAAAACACATTATGCCACCAGCTAACCTTAATTCTTAAGCTCACCTGCTCTCCCATTCCGAAAAAAAAATTTTCCTGCCTACTACTCAATTTAATATACTCTTTCAGGTTTTTACCCCTTCTACCATGTACACTTGCCCCCGCCCGCTTCTGTGCACGTCACCCTCCTGTTTGTTATTCCGGTTTCGCCCCCCCCTTCTCTTTTCCCTGCTTTTTTTTATTATATATTTCTTGAAACCCCCTCACCAACACATTCCCAAGTCAATATGTCTTTTTCGGCGCCTAAACCCAGAGTATCGCCATTTCTGGATGCCGCCGTAACGACACCTACGTTGAGCGACTGGTGCAATTCCCCTTGAAAGACCATGCCGCTGCCTTTCAGTCACCCCATACATTGCACCGCAGACTCCTCGTCGCCATCCTATTTCAACATTACTCCACGTATTGCTACTATGCTACTCAAGTCACCCTTTCAACTCATGCTTTTTTGTTTATTTATTTATTTTTCTTTTGTGTTACTCGCGCATGACCACCTGGCCGGCTCTTCTGGTGCCACGGGAGCATGGTGCCAGCGATACCGCTGAATGCTTCCTAACCTCTCACATCCCCAACACGCTCCAGGCCCCGGTCTTTCGTAAAATTTTGTTTTAACGCGACAGCGTTAAGGAGCTCGTGTCGCAGAAAAGCCGGTGTCGTCGGCGGCGTCGGCGTTGGCCGTGAGCGATAAATCCCAGCAGGCACTTCATGAATATAAAACAACTTGCAAGATGGGCTGGGTGGGAATCGAACCAGGGTCTCCGGAGTGTGAGACGGAGGCGCTACCACTCAGCCACGAGCTCGATGCTTCAAAGCGGTACAAAAGCGTCTCTAGTGAATGCGGTGTTGCCTTAGAAACGAGCTGTTTCTAAGACTCAAGCGTCCGGCACTTGCTCAGGCGCACATTTCGTTGCCGCACCGAACGCGGCGCTGCTCGACGCTCACCGCGTCCGATGCGGGGCGCGTAGTCACTGCGCCGTAGCCCACTGTCTTACACCCCTTGGCGGGTCGACGGGAACGCTGTCGCGTTCCACTCTTGAAGGCGAAGCTTAAGCGTCCTCCAATTTTTTTCTCTTTCTTGTTATTTCTGTATCCCCCTTTTTTCTGTCTTGGGGTCGCCCTGGCTTCCCCCCCCTTTATTTTGTTCCCTGCCTTTATTTCTTTTCTTTTCTCCCCACGCTCCCACTCTCCCGTTCTTGTCACCACGTCTTGGGAACAAAGCTCACAGACGTCGGACGACAGCGCTCGTTTCCTCTGAAGTATCTCTTTAAAACCAGCCGCCAGTGACAACACCCGCACGTGACGTCCCTGCACTAACCCTTTAAAACTAACATGCCGAGGATGACGAGGCCGCCTTTGACGAAGATAGGTCCTCCTATCGAAACGTTGGCGAGCCTTTCTGAGGCACCTTATCCCTGTTTTCAAACTTTATACCACAGTGTGCTATTCCATCTGCCAGTCCCTTTCTTGTTTTAAGGCTGATGATGATGATGCTGAAGTTGCTTTTGTAGCAACTTTTTTCCTAATGCCTTCACACCTTGTACCACTTGTTTTTATGAATAAAGGTATTATTATAGTATTACTGTATTATTATACTATTCTTGAATTGCGACTTTTTATTTATTCATTCTGCACTCACCGACTACGCGACCGGCATTCTTCAGTTGGAACTTCCTCAACTCGCCGATGCTCCAAGCACCGCCCGACCTCCCAACCACAGATTCCTGGCGGTGACTATGTGCTGCGCCCCATCATCGACATGCATGCATCGACGTAGCATCGACATTTTTGGATCTCGCTGGTTATTGTGCTCGGTTTGTGCCGCGATTTGCTGATCTCGTCGAGCCGCTTAGAAGACTCCTGCGGTCTGGTCAACAGTTCACGTGGGATGATGAGGCTGAGCGTAGCTTCCAGCTTGTTAAGACAGCTTTGTCTTCAAGCCCAGTCATACAAATGCTTAACCCAGACCTTGATGTAATTGTTACGACAAATGCTTCTGATAAGGGACTAGGAGCCGTTCTTCAGCAACGCGATGGTGACAGCGTACACACGGTGGCCTTCGCATCGCGTGCCCTGACTCCTGCTGAGCAGAAGTACTCCGCTGGGGAACGTGAGGCTCTTGCTTGTCTCTTCGCGTGCGAGCGCTGGCACGTCTACTTGTGGGGTAGGAAAATTTTGTTGCGCATAGACCATCAGGCACTGGTGACGTTACTTTCAGCTGCCGGTACAGGACGCCGACCTTTGCGTATATCCAGATGGTCAGCTCGACTTTTGTATTATAACTTCGACATAGAGTACCAAAAGGATCGCAAAATGTCGTGACCGATGCGCTTTTACGCCCACCTCTTGACTGTGATTCGCAGCAGACGATGCAGAAAGAAATTGTGTCCGTTGTATCAGAGCGCCTAACAAAGGAACGGCTGCAGGTGGCCACTGCCGCAGACAGCACATTGCAACAGGTTGTTGCACATGTGGTACATGGTTGGGCGCCTAGGAAAGCTTTGTCAGCAGAAATAATGCCGTACTGTAACGTGCGGGAAGAGCTTTCTTTCGTTGATGGCCTTTTGATGCGCGGCAAGCAGGTGGTTGTTCCAAGTGAATTAACCTCGCTCCTTGTTGGTTTTGCGCGCGAAGGTCACCCAGGAATTGTCAGCACAAAGCAGAGATTACATTATCTTTACTGGTGGCCGCGTTTGAATAAGCAGGTAGAAGAAGCAATCCATTTTTGTCATATCTGCCAGGCCACGGACAAGTCCACTAAACCATCGTTTGCACCGCTGCAGCCGGTGACGTTTACAGCGCTACCATGGCAGAAGTTAGCAATGGATATAGTGGGACCGATTGACTGGGCCCCTTCAAGCTGTAGGTACATGATATCGCTAATCGATTATCATTCCAAGTGGCCTGAGGTTGCTTTTTCGTCTACAGCGACGTCAGAGTGTGGCCGACGTTTTGCAGACTGTGTTCAGCTGAGAAGGCTATCCGGAAGAAATTGTCACAGATAGTAGACCTCAATTTAAGTCGCAAATGTTTGAAACATTCTTGAGAGAGAGGGGTATTGCGCATTGTTGTTCTTCTCTGTACTATCCACAAGGAAACAGCACGATTGAACGCTTTAATCGCGTGCTGGAAGATTTCATGCAGGTTGCCAGATTGGAACAACGACACCTCCAGGCTGCTGTGGCTGACTATCTCGGCATATATAGGTCGACACCGCACGCAACACCAGCTGTGTCGCCAGCTAAGTTGCTTCACGGGCGCCCGCCAAGGACAAGACTCAATACAATGGGTTTGCCGACAAGAGAGGGTGTCCATGCCGGTTCGAATAAAAATGTTCCTGCTAGGGTTAAGGCGAAGCAGACGTATGCAAAACAATATACGGACAGGAGGCGAGGTGCGGAAAGACCAGCCTTTTGTGTGGGGGACTTCGTTCGTGTACGCAAGTGCTGTAAAGTGATGTCAGCCGCAATCAGACTGGCTTGCAAGCGCTGACGGCCCGTGCGTTTATCCTTTGATATCCTTCCCTTGTTGTCCCTTTCCCCTTTCCCCCTCCCTGTTTCGTATATGTACGCTCCGAGACGGAAGCAATAAATATTCATGTTCCAACCTTCGAACGGCGTGCTGTCGTGTACAGTAAGACACGACACGTGTGTCGTAACTATTTAACAGGTACGACGAGGCCAGACAGAACCCTCGAGGTGAAAATGGATTAAGCCAGAGAGTTAAGCAGGGAACAGCGGCCGCGGAAATATCGACCATGGCTCATCATCAACTACCGGAATACGATGACCAGTCCGACAACTGGAAGGCCTACATCACGAAGGCAGAAGCTTATTTTGAGGCAACTGGCGTCAGCGACTCGGGAAAGAAGAGGCGCTGCTGGTAGCAGCATTGAGTACGCGCACCGCGCAAGTGCCCTCAGGACAGGTTGCACCGAGGAAGCCAAACTCGCTTACGTATGAGGAAGCAGTCAAATTTTCGGATGACTATTTCGACCCCAAGCATCATGAAATGACGGAGAGCTATAGGTTCTTCAATCGCTGCCAGTTGGAAGGTGAGCCCATTCAACAGTTCATCATTGAAGTTCGCCGGATTGCGGATGGCTGTAATTTTGGCGGCATGCTAGACAGGATGCTTCGCGACAGGATCGTCTGTGGAATGAGGTCAAACGCTGTTCAGAAACAGCTATTAGCAAAAACATATTTGTCGTTGAGGGAGGCTGAAACAATTGCCATATCAGCAGAAGCAGCGGAAAAAAGATGCGAAGAAGATGTCACCTGACATTGAACCCATGCTCAAGGTCAATGCACGAAAAGCTGATGAACTGGTGTCAGTATGTAGGCGTTGCGACAGTCAGAAACACAACAGAAACGCCTGCGGCTGGGCGAAAGCGAGGTGTTACCGCTGTGGTGTATACGGCCATCTGGCGAAGATGTGCCAAAGCGACGTGCTGAAAGGACGCCCAAAAGCTCGTTCACAATGCAGGCAAGGAGAAGCGTTTGCAGTTACAGCGGATGTCACTGAGGAAAATGCAGACGATGCGCACATTTGGACACTAACTGTACCCTTCAATGGTCGGCTACCACCACCTATTCTTCGTACTTTCACATGGTGTGGCATTGACGTACCTATGATTGTGGACACCGGCTCACCCGTCTGTGTTGTGTCCAAAGAGATTTTTTTAGAAAAGCCGTGAACGTTGGCCGCAATTAGAAACCGCATTCATTAAACTGTCCTGTTATCTTGGAGAATTTCCAGTATTAGGGAAACTGAGTATGTCAGTGTCCTACAACGACAAGGAGGTCCTTGATGGTCCTGAACTGTTCAGGTCCGAGCCTCTGCGGACGAGAGTTGATTTCCAAGTTCAATGACGTAGGATCCTCGGTGTTGAACGTATCAGTGCAACAAAGCTCTGGTCCAGGCAGCAGCCGTACCCCCACCATTCATGCCGGCCTGTCAGAGTTCAAAGAGGTCTTCAGCCCCGAGCTGGGTCTAATTGACGGACACCCTGTCCATCTGAAGCTCAAAGAAGGCGCCATGCCGAAATTTTGTAAGGTCCGTTCGCTCCCATTTGCTTTACGTGACAAAGTTTCGAAAGATATTGATAGGCTCGTAACGCTTGGAGTACTGTCACCTGTAACGCACGCCGAGTTGGCTACTCCCATTGTGCCCGTAATGAAGAAGAACGGCGCGGTTAGAATCTGCATTGATTTTAACGTGACCTTGAATCCCGTCTGTGAACTGGAGCAGTACTCGTTGCCAGCTATTGATGACATTTTCGCACGCCTGAATGGTGGGGACTGCTTCAGCACGCGTATAACCAAGTTCCCCTCAATGAGAACTCAAGATGTGCGTAATCAATACACACCGTGGGTTGTTTTGCTACAACCGACTGCCATTCGGCATAGCTTCCGTGCCTGCCATATTCCAGCGGGAAATAGAAACAGTTCTGCAGGGCCTGACAGGTGTTCAGGCTTACCTTGACGACGTTTTGGTATCAGAAAAACTTGATAGCACTGAGAGGTTACGACAAGTATTGCAGCGTTTTCGTGAACATGGAGTGAAGCTCAGACTTGAGAAATGCAGCTTTCGCCAAGAGGCAGTGACGTATCTGGGTCATAACATTGACCTTGAAGGTCTGCATCCAATAGAGAAGCATGTTGAAGCAATCGCGCGAGCTCCCAACCCAGGAAACGTTTAGCAGTTCAGGTCGTTTCTGGGCATGATTACATTTTATTCGAAATTCGTGCCCAACATGTCTTCCGTACTTGCACCGCTGTACAAGTTATTGGAGAACAGCACACGTTGGTTCTGGGGACATGTGCAAGAAGCAGCTTTTCGTGCAGCAAAAAAAAGCCTTCGGGAAACGGCTGTGCTGGCTCACTATGATCCCGAGAGACCCCTCAAGCTAGGGTGTGACGCTTCACAGGATGGAATAGGTGCCGTGCTTTTCCGTACATTCGGAAAGATAAACAAACCTGTCGGGTTCCGTTCTAGAACGCTAACAAGGGCTGAGAAAAATTATTCCCAGCTTGAGAGGGAAGCCCTTGCTCTTGTGTTTGGAGTGTCCAAATTGCGTGATTATCTCGTAGGCCGAGAATTCGTATTGGTCACCGACCACCAGCCGCTCGTGGGCCTGCTGAAGGCGGATCGACCAACTCCAGCATTGGCAGCCGCCAGAATACAGCGCTGGGCGCTGTACTTAGGCGGATTCCGCTATCAGCTTCAATACTTCCTGGTAAACAACTGCTCAACGCTGACACCCTTAGTAGACTGCCACAACGGACGTCTCAGCCGAAGCCACCAGAAGCGGACCCATCAGACTATCTGCTGGCCTTGACTGTGTTAGATGAGGGAACTGTGTCAGTTGAGGAGCTAATGCAGTGGACTGCTGGTGACTCTGCTCTCAGTCAAGTTATGCGATTCACTAAGAACGGTTGGCCGCCCTGCGCAAAAGGCTTGAACACGAGTGTCGCACCTTTTTTTGACAAGAAATCGGAGCTTTCTTTGCCCCACGGGTTGTTATACTGGGGCTGGCGAGTAGTCGTTCCGGTGGAGGCGCGACGTCGCATATTATACCTTTTGCATGAGACGCACCAAGGATCTTCCGCTATGAAGGCGGTGGCTAGATCGTCATTCTGGTGGCCAGGGTTAGATAGCGAAATTGAAGTGGTGACAGCGTCATGTCAGAGTTGTGTTCAAAACCTGCCCATGCCAGCTACAGCAACGCCAAAAAGCTGGCCCGCTACTGTTGAAAAATGGGCAAGGGTGCATATCGATTTTGCGGGACCTATAGCAGGGAACATGATACTCGTGGACGCATACAGCAAGTGTCACTCCAACAAGCAAACGCTTAATGCACAATCAAGTGCCTGCGCAGTATCTTCTGCAGATTTGGCGTGCCACGAACCATCGTATCCGATAATGGAACGAAGTTTACCGCTGACGAGTTCGCTACTTTTGTCAAGAGGAACAACATAACGCATCTGCGCACAGCTGTATACCACGCTCAATCAAACGGACTAGCAGAAAGGGCTGTTAGGACAATTAAGGACGGCCTCAAGAAGATTGGTGAGGGGCGGTTGGAAGATAATATAAACAGGCTGCTTTTAAATTACAGAAGCACACCTAACCGCTCTGGAAAATCACCGTCAGAGCTGCCCTTCGGATACAAAATTCGATCCCGTTTAGATACATGTTTCCCTCCTGTACACGCAGGGCCAGCCAACGAAGCAGACAAGTGGCCACTGCCATTGCCTGAAGCTAACGTGTACGCCCGCAACTTCGGAACGGGTGCGAAATGGACTCCAGAAATTGTGCAGTCTACAAGAGGCTCTCGGATAGTGAGCACTCGAACACTAGCCGGATCAGTATGACGACATGTTGACCAGGTGCGGAACCGGGAAGATGCGACGCCACCGCTTCCTAAAGACCAAGAAGCGGCAAAACGAGAATCATGAACAGGTACTCCTCGCGACTACCCACTGTCGCCGAGAACGCCAGCCGAACAAGGAAGCATAACAGAACCTGAGCACGAACTTCAGCCGGAACTCGCAGAGAGCAACGCTGAACCCGTCAGATCACCCCAAGCCTCTCGGTCTTCTACACGTCAAAGAAAACCAGTACAGCGACTTCAGTATTAAAGGGAAGCTGAAAGGTTTTCCAGAAAAAATGAGTGAAGAGCAGTACGCCGTGGTTTTCAACCCTCTCAATTCGAATATCGCATCGAAATTGAGTGAAAGAAAGCGCAAACATATTTTATTTCGATAAAACTTGCAGCAGCAGACACGCCCAGCTCGCGCGCCTCGTTTCCGCCTGTGATTGGTTGGGCGCCTCGTGACGTCAACAATAGTGTTCGTCCGGACCGACTGCTGCCGCTACACACTAAGCACGGTGCAAAGTAGTTTGGTGGTGTTTTGCTGAGACGGTCATGAAAATTTTCTAGAGCTTGCGTGAGTTCGGCTTGCAGACGACGAGTAACCGCGACAGCCATCGCCTCGCTTGTAGCGCTGTCGTTGTCGCGTGCAAGATCACTTGTAAGGGGTTTATACTTGTACATACTACACGTACGTACAGGCTCGTCCACTCTTAGGGTGAACACGGCTCACCGTGGCCGCGCTTCGCGGCGCGCCAGTGCGTCCGGCGCGGCGGCGCATCGAAGCGAAGCGGCGCAGGCGCACACGGACCTGGGGGAGGTGCCTCGCGTCGTCTGCTACAGCGCTGGAGCGCACCGCCGCTTGCTTTGCTGTACACTTCGCTAGACCCAGGTGACTGCGTGCCCGAGGTGGCATTGCAGGAAGGCGCACTTCACTAACTTTAGCATTTTCCAGCTGGTTCCTTCTACAGCTTGTGAACAGCCTGCTTAATCAATATACATAAATAGAAGCAAGCTTCTCATCACATATGTCACTTAGCATGTTTTTCATATGTGATGAGGGTAAAAATACGGTCTTTTTTTCGCGTTCTTAATTAGGCTGGGGCCTAGAGGCGACGCTTGATAGTCATGTCAGGGACGTCACCCAGCCTGAGGCTGTTCGTAATTTCTCGAATGGTGGAGGTCGGGTTTGCTGAAGCCGCCTCAACAATGGTCACTCTTTGCCGGGCTTTACGGGGAGCATCCGCAATTCTTCCATCCTTCTTGTAATAGCCTGGACGATTCTATTTACAGTTTTCAGTGGCCTTTCTGTCATCTCCGATATAACGCGTTGAGAATAGTTTTGTAGGCACACATCTACAATGCGTCGTCGTTCCTTTTCCAGTACCCGCGACATGGCGAGTTTCCAAAGCACACCGGGGAAATGAAATTATCCTGCACTTTTGCAGTGTTTTTATCGCCGAAGTGCATGGCAACCAGCAACCGAACAAAATGCAATTCATCATGCATGTCGACGGAAATGCGTTTAATGGAAACACCTCTGGTGTCTGTTTCGATTTGGCGAGTCATCCCAGAATCTAACTCCTGAGTGGCCAGCATATCCAGCTTTTCTGGACACGTACCAACTAGCGCCCCAAGCGGCCCCGGCACGAAGCTAGCGCGTTTTCAATGGAACAAGCGGGTTTTTCGCGAATAACAAAAGCTGCAGGTCGATTATCAAAAAACGCAGGTGACAGACGTGTTCTGGAAGACAATCCACACGAGCCAAATGCAGTGATCACTCTATGGCACGTAAAAATTTTGTTCCCACACCACTTAAAGTTTTAGCAATGGAAGCCTATGGAAACGACGAAAATTTGTGCTCGATTTTTGAGGCAAGAACAATGACTGTAATAAAACTATGCCGTCTATCGTAATACGCAGTGCAGCGTATGTAGTCCGGAGACTCAGCTTTCGATTGATGCCTCTCTCGACTCTCCACATATGGCGTAAGATTGTTCCCGAAAGCGATTTTTGTAACACTGTCGTGAAAATTGCCGTGATATGTATAAAAACATGAGCGTACCCCCTAGTGAAGCCTCGGTAGCCGTGGCCGAGTGGTACAATAGCGAGCACCTTTCGTCCCGCATCACGGGCGGCCGTGGTTCGATTCCCCCTTCGCAGCGTTTTTTTTTTTTTAAGCAGCATAGGACCTAGTTTTGTAGTCTCTCACTAGATGGCAGAATCACAAAACCCAAGATTTGCTTTCGGTTTTGGTTTTTCAGCAGCGCATTTTTTGAAAGCCGCATTAGTCTTCTATCAAATGGCATAAACACAAAACTCTAGAATTGCTTTCGGTTCTGGTTTTCCAGTGGTGCTCTTGAAATATTATGCTTTCTGTTTTTCCTTCAGAAAACGTAGCAGTATCGTGTTCATTTGTTAAGTCATCGCTTTTATGAAGGTTTTATTCATTGGACAACATAAATAGAAGCTTGCGCATGGCTTTGTGTTATGAAAAAAAAAACTTTCGTGCTTGTAGCGTGGGACCTGCAAGAACAAGATGGCTATTCTTATTGCGTTCTTCTGGAAGGTCCGTTTTCTTCGACTTTCGGCTGTCCTTAATGGCACACACTCCGAGCGAATGACGTCCAGCTGTGCCACAATGTTACCCGGTGGCCAGTGCCATTCCTAAGCAACATTCGTGTGGAACAAAAGGTCTGCTAGGCTGAGTCGCTGCCCGAACGTTAATTATTTCTAAATATTCATCCAAATAAGAAATGTACCAACTAGGAGATGTGCAGCGTCTGGATTAGTAGCTACTGTTAATGTGTTCCCTACAGCCAAGTGGTATCAATCCGCAGGTGTGGCCGTAAAAAACCATTTGAATAAATGTCCTTCGTTCGGTGCATTTGCTTTTAATGCGCAGCATTCTTTGTAGAGTACCCCAGCAATTTGGTAGCAAGATCGTGCAATATCGTACCTGTACGCCAGAAGCTTGATGCATTTCCCATATAAATATATAGGTCTTCATAAAAAGGGTTGGGGTGACCAACTTGAAATTGGAAGTGGCATCAGCATAAATTTGGGCCAAGGTGAATTTAGCAGTGATATGGGAGTGGCCCTACCTAAATTTGGGGTGAAATGGTAGTGAGCCAAGCTGAATTTGAGGCTGATATGGGGGTGGCCCAACCTAAATTTGAGGTGATATAGGGGTGGGTAAGCCTGTTTGGGGGAATATGGGGGGTGGGCCAGCCTGGATTTGGGGATGATATGGGGGTGGGAGAACCTAAATTTGGGGGTGATATGGGGGGTGGGCCACCCTAACCATGGGCGTGATATGGGGCTGGGCCAAGCTGAATCGAGGGGAGGGGGTAGGGGGGCTAACCCAAATTTGGGAGTGATTTGCGGTGGGCCATCCTAAATTTGATGTGATAGACGGGTGGGCCAGGCTAAGTTTGGGGCTGATATGGGGGTGGGCCAACCTGGATTTGAGGATGATATGGGGGTGGGCCAACCTAAATTTGAAGGTAACATGGGGACGCGCTAACCTAACCATGGGGGTGATGTTTGGCTGGGCCAAGCTGAATTGGGGGGGGGGGAGGTGATGGGTGGACTAACCTATATTGGGGTATGATTTGCGGTGGGGCATCCTAAATTTGAGGTGATCGAGGGGTGGGCCAGCATTAGTTTGGGGCTGATATGGGGGTGGGTCAACCTCGATTTGCAGGTGGTGTTGGAGTGGGCCAATATATATTTGGCGGTGTTGTGGAGGCGGGCCAAACCCAAATTTGGGAGTGATTTGCGGTGGGCCATCCTAAATTTGAGGTGATAGACGGGTGGGCCAGGCTAAGTTTGGGGCTGATATGGGGGTGGGCCAACCTGGATTTGAGGATGATATGGGGGTGGGCCAACCTAAATTTGAAAGTAACATGGGGACGCGCTAACCTAACCATGGGGGTGATGTTTGGCTGGGCCAAGCTGAATTGGGGGGGGGGGAGGTGATGGGTGGACTAACCTATATTGGGGTATGATTTGCGGTGGGGCATCCTAAATTTGAGGTGATCGAGGGGTGGGCCAGCATTAGTTTGGGGCTGATATGGGGGTGGGTCAACCTCGATTTGCAGGTGGTGTTGGAGTGGGCCAATATATATTTGGCGGTGTTGTGGAGGCGGGCCAATCTGTATTTGGGGGGATATGGGGTTGGTCCTACCTAAATGTGGGGGCAATCTCGGGGTCGGTCAATCTGAACTTGGGGGCGATATGGGGGTGGGCCAACCTAAATTTTGGGGTGCGTCGACTGGAATTTTGGGGGACGATTTATGGAAATTCGTGGGTGGACCAACTTGAAAATTAGGGGTGGCCCAATTGAAATTGGGGATGGGCCAACTCCAAGTTTAAGGCCGGGTGAAAAAAAATCGGGCGTGGACGACTTAAAATTGGGGGGTGGGCCAATTTTAATTTGAGGGTGTGCCAACTTGAAATTTGGGGGTGGGCCTATCTAATGTTTGGGGGTCGGCCAATTGAAATTTGGGGGGCCTGTTTACGAATAGTTAGACAACACCAGTGGTGTTTCTGCATCTTTTTCATCATCGCAAAGTATGTATATTAATAATTGTTACCTAATACTCCTCAAGGTGAGCTACCACTCGAGCCTTCCCAGCCCGCTGGGCTGATAATGTCACAGAAGTACTCTCATCGTGACAACTGCGACGTTCAATGCGGAGATCACATGAACAAATCGCAGACTGAGCTGACCATTTTCACACCAATGTCATTGCTAACACTACTCGCTCGTGCTAGAGGCAACACAAACTGACAACTATCATAATTCAACTTTCACTCGCACGCTAGTCGACACGCTCTCAGCGCACTATTTCGCCAATCATTGGATAGAGCCTTGCTGGATGTTTTACTGTCATGTTGCGTCGTTTTTCACGAAGGCCGTCTCCCGAAAAGAGAATAGATTTTTGAGATTGACGAGGAAATCTAGTATATAACTCATACGAAGCAAATGTATAAACGGTTATAGTGATTTTTCAAAAATGAATATAAATAAATAAGATTTCAGATGGTATTGTTTCGACCGGGCATGACAACGAGTTTTTCCCGCCTGTCACAGTGCTTTGACCGAAAACCTAATCACATTGCTCAAACGTGTTGCCCAATACTACATGTGCTAAATGTAGAAAAGTGCGGTGCGTGGTCACAGCTTCAAAGCCAGTCTATTTTGTGTACGGTTGTTTATATTGTAGTAATGTGGAGTTTTCTTCTTTATAAGAGCACAAAAAGAAAAATATAACAGATGGTAGCTAAGCGCAAAGTAAATTGGAAGATCTGAAACCAGCAATTATTTTTAATATGTGGATTGGTCTTCTCCGCCGGCAGATCTTATGCCCTCCACACACACAAGAAGGACACCAGATAATTGGCAACATCAGTTTATAAACTGACATTGTTTTGCTAATTTCAGTGTAGCGTGGTGCCTGCGGACGGAGTATTTTCTTAGTACCAGTCCAGTGTTAGCAGTGAGAAGCAGTTCGGTCTACCATTCCCATGAGGGCATACTAGCCATTGTAGCGCTTTACTGTAGGACAAATTAAGTGCTGAAAACTTGGTGTGCCTTGTCCTTTCCGCAGGTCGTCCTTCCATTCTGTTATGGTGACGATCAACATTGTGTCCGTCAGTCCTCCTCCTCATTTTTAGCTTCACCATCGCGAGAGTGGACAGAGAAAGGAAGCTTTCTTCACAATGAGCCCCAGCGGGATTCCACCAGTCGTAACTGCTGCAATTTGCATTCAGTGACTGGGCATGTTAAGCACATCCTTAGTTTCACAATGACTAGAGTATGCAGAAAAAGTAGAGCTTTGGTCGCGATCACTACCACGAACCCATGTCAATGCAGATATAAGTACGCGCAGGGGCTGAGTATGCTAACCTCTCCGCTACCACCTGCTTCCACCACCTTAGATTTTCCAGGCATACCTGCTTCTTGTTTTCGTCGCAGACGCATGCAGGATAAACGCGGATAACTAAAAAATCTCAGGGCCCTTCCACTTTGTGAAGAAACATGACCTGCAAAGCTGTGTATGTGGGTCCCTTAATGGTGAACTGCACCTCCACCGTATGTCGGCCCCGCATTGCACTGTCTTCGGGATCGGCCCACGTATGGGGAGTGCTTAACGCCTGCTTCACCTCCACCGCGGGTCTCCCTGGCATGGCGTTACATTCGGGATCAGCCCACATATGGGGAGCGCTGAACGCATGCTTCACCACCGCTGCGGGTCGGGCCGGTATTACGCTACCTTCAGGATTTGGCTCTACACACGGACGCGATAGTGGAGAAAGTAGCCCTTAAGCGGAAGCTTTAGCTCTGGTGGTCCTATCTAAATAAATGTAAAAGGAGAATTCGTTTTTCTCGACAGCCACTGCATCTAATTTGACAAGGTTTGTTACATTTAAAACAAGAACTTAAAATCTAGTGTCTGTTGGTTTCGAATTCTTGAATTAGGTCATCATTTGTTTATTCAAAATTGTCCAAAATGGCAAATTTTAAGAAAACGAAACAATCAAGTTTACAACTCTCTTTCGGCAAAGAAAACTGATATCAATATTATGTACATTGCATCTAACAGCACATCTAAAGTACACAAAATTGATATATTACGCATGAATCTTAGAAAATTTAGTAATATGGAAATACAGCTTTTCCACAACCCTTGTTCACAACGTAACGACTTCACGTAAGATATAAATCGGCATATTGGAATTGTCTAATGGATGCTGTTTACAGAACCGCGATATCAGTTCTTTATCTGGAGTTAATAATTTGGAAACTTCTTGCTTGTGTACTCTTCGCACTCTCGAATTGTTGAATATCTTTTACCAAAATTCAGGCCCTAAATAGAAGTTCCGCTTCCAATAGTCACTAGAATTTACCTTTCTCTCCCGAATCCAACAAATATCATTAAAATCGGTCCAGGGGTTATCTAAGAAAAGCGTTTCGGCGTTTTACATCTATTTGAATAGGCCGAGTCGGAGTAGGGCCTGTGTTAAAGCTTCCTCTTAACGACATCGCTGTAATAAAAAGAATAAAAGAAAACAAAAACGCTGCATCCATCAATATCGCCGGCTCAGATTTCGTCATGACGGCACCGTCCCCATCGGCACGGCTCCGTGAGCAGCTACCAAGCTGTTCACTTTCGTTATCTTCCTTCCCTCGGCGGCTGCGCATTGTCTTGATGCCAGCGGCGCGCTAAATCTGCACCATCATTCCGTCATGCATCGCTTCTGCGACCAAGCAAGCTTTCGGCGGCACACGTACACTGCCGCATTGACACCAAAACTTTAAACTGCTTGCTTTTGAGAAAACAGCATGAATAAAAATGGAAGGCGACTATAAGGCCACGTGGAATATGTTCGCGGGGCCATGCTATTGATGACAGCATCCCGAAAGGCTAGATGTGGTCAGGTTGGCTTTACAGGTTTGGAAGGAATGACTGACGGTCTAGCTGCTTCATTATCACATAAACAGCGCTTGAAGTTGTTAGCGCAGTTTGTGTGTGGTTCCTCGTTTGTGTCCCGTCGTGAACTGCTGTTCTTTCTGTGGCTTTACAGATGTTCCTTTTCTGCGTCAGTTACGCCTTCCAAGAGTGTTTACTTGGAAAATTTTTGTTTGCATGGCTCTTACAGAAGCATGTTCGGTCGGAAGTTTTTTGATTGGCTGCATAATCTCGAGGACGGGCTCCAAACTTCTCATTTTCTTTAGCCACGTAAGAACCATTACTGGAAATTTAATTAACGCAGCTTTGTTAATTACGCAAACAACTTCTCAACTTACTCCGCATCTAGAGATTACCAATCTGAACACTCGAATGATAAAATGATGTTAACATTGTTTGTATCATTTCAATAGTTTTGTTTCGTGCAGTTAAAAGCAGCCGGCATATTGATGGTGTTGTAGACTTCTTATAAAGTAAGTGTGAAAGCTTGGACAGGTTATCTTGGCACAAATCAACTTCATGAGCTTAAGCACACGTGCCCAACCTTGCACGACTACCTTTACAACCGATTCTTATATATTATACAAGAAGCACCTCAGCGCTACGGTACATCCCACAAGGTGTGCGAGAACATTGTGTGCGCTCCCGATTAAGTGCCTGAGCGTTGGTGGCATCAGGCTCGGTTTCCTGGCATCATAAGGAATAAAAACTGCTGCCTGGAGGAAAGCATTTGGTACATTTTCAGTACTTTGTAACATATGGATCAGCACGGATGTGCACGTTAGAACGAAAAGTACTGAAATATTAAGATGAGGCTTTCGCTGGATGTATTTTAGCTGTCTAATGATAAGATCTAAAGAAAAAATACTGTGATTTTGTGACAAATAATGCTGACATGAAATATGAGCTCCGACACAGTAGCTGTGGTGGAACTGGCCCCTGGACTATTGGGATACATTGAACCACGATACGCTGGTTTGATAGTTCGCGCTTGAATTTCCTGTATGTCGGCGCCGCTGTGCAGTGTTGGAGGCCCTTTTTAAACAACAAGCACTATTTTTCAGCTAATATTGAAAGCAACTGTATTCCTTTTTTAGGGCGGGGGGGGGAGCTTTTTTTTTTTTAGCGTCTAACCACAGTTCCAAAGTTATCAGTTAGCTCAAGATGCGCCTGCATGTGTTTCTAATATCCAGTATGTTGTCACGGATTCAATAGCGAAAGAGCGTTATCTTATCAGATTGCGCGCGAGAAGCGAATACTGGCCTACATTCGCCGTCACATTTGAGGACCCGAGATTGCGCTGCAATGTAGGAGCACTTCAGTCTGACGAACTGATGCCTTGATCCGTAGATCGGAATCAGAGGAAGCACTTTGCGCGCAGCCATCGTTGCGCTTTGAGCGTTTTCTTTTCCAGCGCAAGCTCACCTTATAATGAGATATATTCGTGACTCACTCTTTGGAAGTGTTTTGTTCTTGACATCCCTACAATGTGAGAGTATAGAGGCGCTCCATCTTCATTGAGTGAATACTTGGAAACGGACTAGGCCTTTTCTTGCGTCTGCGTTTACACACTTACCGCATCAATTTATTTTTTATAACCTAATTTAGGAGGCTGTAAAGCACAGCAACCTTTTATTAACAGGACGGTTTAATAACACAGAAAATATAAATGCTTATTAGTCGGCTTTCACCTCATGGTAAGGAATTTCAATAAAGATATCTTTATGATAATTAAAAGCCTATCCTCTTGACAACGTTTAATCTGAGTTCCTCTTTGCAAGCTGATACAGACTTGCAGGTGGTTCGTATCGGGGGCCCTCTACATATGTCTAACCGTCAAACAAAGAGTTATTCCGCATGTTTAATTTCAGGAAGGCCTGTTACCCTCCTGTCTTTCATTCCCGTTCGCAAACACGCATAAGACGAAAGTGCTGCGTGAAGAGCGTCGTTAGTCAAAACCAACGAACTAGCGTAACTCACCTCGCTTATATCGCTGTCATTTAGGCTTATATAAGAAACATATATATCTTATATCGACGCATCACGAATCGAAAAAGAGCTGTCCGTGACCAGCCCAGCTAGGTTTCTTTCATTTCGTACTTCGTAGTAGCGGCTAATAGTAGCTCACGAAGCAGAGCACTGAGTGTGGATATTGCAGAGAAGGTGTTCTATATACTGTCTCCTCACCCACCGAAAATTGCCCGCCGTGCTACTGGCCATTCGTAGAAAATTGTATATGTGACGCCCTGCCATTTGCAACACCGCAACTTTGTTTTGCGATTGGAGTGTCCAGGTGAGAGAGAAGGTGGTTATGTGGATAAAGACACGCTATTTTCTGCAGTAACATAGGAATGCATGAATGAATGCCTTCATTTATTGAGAAAAAAGAAGAGCAAGCATCAGTGGAAGCACGTCTCAGCAAATTGGCAAAGAAGCGGGGGACAAAGAGGAAAAGCTGGAGGTCGGGTGGCAGGCAAGGTCGCAGTTTAGGGGCGAGAGAATATAAGCAAGAGTTGGTGAAACCAGTTGAATTCTAGTGTAGATCTGTGATGTGGCGAGTAAATGATTGGAGTCACCGCCAAGCATCCGTCATTTACGGTAGTATAAGCACCCGCCGTTCTTGGTAACAAACGTTTACTGAAAACCAATCTTCGCAATTAATTATTCATCAGCCATACCTCGCCACGTATTTCTTAGTGGCAGCTAGGGTCAGTGGATTTCAACTACGCTGTCGCGACAAGTTACGGCTATAACGTGACGCTTGCGGTTACGGTTGCCATACTCGTGACTCTTACTATTGCGCGAATACTATAAACATGGGTTTACTGCACAAGTTAGTGAACAGACATTTTAGAACCATGTTTCTCACCTTACATACGCTCAACGCAAGCACCATTGCAGTATGTTACGGTGCGCGTCCCTTCAAGACAGAGACGAAAACAAAAGAACGCGTTAGAAGACAGGGTACCGACTTGGGCCTCGTGCCAAACAAATCCAAGCCAACAATATTTATTTTATTTCAATAACCTAAAGGCCCAATGCGGGCGTTACGTAGGGGGGGATTCATCAAAGAAAACTTAACAATATACAACACAGAATATGAACGGCTGAAGACAGGAATAAACAAGTTAATAAGCCAGGTACAAGTTGACAGGGGAAAGAATGGCTAGGAACAGGTACTGAAATAATGCACATGTAGCAAAGCCCACAAAACAAAACAAAAATCGCACCTTCAGAAGTTACAAAACATGTCATCTAATATTCCACGAAACGTTACGGCCCACACGCACACAATGAAAAAAAAAACGAAAAAAAAACGCGTATCATTCTACAGTGGAATTTTCTAAGCATGACCAAAGAGCTGTTTGAAATGATGAGGTTCCAGCGATAGCCGCAATGCTAGAAGGAAGCGAATTCCACTCTTCAATAGCCAGGACCAAAAGTGAGTATTTGTATCGTTCTGTCCGAGCGAAAATGGGTTAGTCTTCTTCATGTGATCTACACAAGCCGGTGCGTGCGACAACGGGAGAAGATGCGAACTTGCGGATGGTGTGTTGCTGTGGTAGAGAGTATGGAAAAAAGATAAACGGCTGTGTTTTCTGCGCATGACCAGAGGCGGGAGACGGAGTGATATTTTCAGTATTGTTACAGTTTGATACCGAGAGTAACGGAAACGGATGAATCGAGCAGCCTTGTTTTGTATAGATTTCAACATGTTAACAAGATAGGTATAATGACGGTTTCAGATCACGGATGCGTATTCTATCACAAGCCTGATTAGCATGTTGAATGCGTGTAGTTTTGTGTCCTGGTTGGCTTGGTGTAGTCGGCGTCTAAGAAGACCAAGTTTTTTAGGTGTTTGGTAGTAATCAGTTCAATATGAGTGCTCCAGGATAAATACGAGCTAAAATTTACACCGCGGTATTTTACCGACGCTGAAGTTTCAATGATAGTATTATTAAATGTGTGGGCATTAGGAATCGCCTTAGCAGCGGAAGGAAACTTCAGATGTATAGTTGTGTCTGCGTTAATTACCATCTGCCCTACCGCACCAATGAGTTGGCTCATCAAGATCAGGCTGGAGAGCAATGACGTTAACAATCATGCCGTCGCTTCTATGCAAAGAGGTTATGTATTTAAACTTCTGGAGTGACAGTCCAATCCGCCAACTACGGGAGCGCTTGAAGCCGCCGGCGGCCATATTGTTAGAGGAAAAGGAGCACGGTTACAGTACGTGGCTGCAAGCACGCGCGACGCAACTGTGCTTGCGGTTCTGCGATGAAAAATGAAATGAGACCCCTTTAGGAAGTATATCAGTCCGGCATTGTGTATCGCTGTTGTCAAAAAAAAAAAGAATGTCATGGTGGTGGGTGCCTTGTGTTCTGTGTAAAATATGTTGCGAGAACTGAAAAACAGTCGTTTCCTGTTTTCTTCACTCAGTAACCTGCCGCGTGCATCGGCACTGTGATGCCCTTTCGTCGATACGTGGTGCCGGGCGGTATTGGCAAAACATGACCTTGAAATATAGTATTCTTATGCTATTTCTTAAAAAATCACTATTTGTGTTAATGAGCGTTTTTGATTTAAACCTAGAAAACAAGAAAAATATTCAACGGTAGGTCTCATTTTTGTCCGGCGTTTCAGTTCTAGCTGAAAAGAGTTGGTGAAAGCAAATTTACAATAAAGCTAAGGCGACCCGCCATCTGCACGAAGCCGAAAGCCTACATGCGCTCCAATGAGGGTAACCTGCCTAAGTTAAAGTCATGCGTCACTGGCGGCTCAAGCAATCTTTACTTTTCTTCTCGTTTCTGCATCCGTTCTGCATCCAAATGCAAGATGCTGCATTTGGGAGATGGGCTCGAATCCCGGTGGTTTGTTTGGGACGACAGCTTTCTGTGCACTCTGGTGACTGCGACGCTCAGAATTAGGCGGCAGCCTGACGACAACGGTCGCCGTCAACGTACCAGAATAAGCGGGCGTGCAAGGTCCCACTTAAAGCCGAAAGTACATTCAGAGGAGATGCGCTATACTCTTGTCGGCAAAAAAAAAAGTGATGAGTAACGAGCGGTGCTGTTGAGCGACGCTGTAGACCGATAATGTCACCATAGACAGGACCATGCTCCAATCCCGGTGCTCAGCGGAAATATACATCGACAGCACTTCAACTAGCGTGCTATTGATACTTCATTAAGGTCGTTGCGTGTTTGTGTTGTGTCTTGCAGGAGCGAGTAGTATAGGAGATGACATTGGAGAGAAGGCGGTGAGCGAAGTCCGCGAAAAGTAATTGAGGATAGCCATATTGAACGTCGACGCCGTGTTGAAGAAAGCCTGCGACTTCAGTGGCTCAGCCGACAGAAAGGCTTGAGTGGTACCATACCGCTGGGCGTATTCGGTAACCACAGCGATAGACACACTCTTTGCGGAAGTAAACAGAGGAAAGGGACGTAGTGAGTTGGCCGCCCTTTTCAAGCTCTGGTATGGCTTGAAAAATGAATGTGGAGAAGTATGACGCACCAAATAGTATATGCCAATCCAAATGAATCAGCGTGGTCATACTTGCGCGACATTCCATGGTGGCCTGCCACCAGAACACCATGAAGTTGCAGCGATGAAAGTTTTCATTGGGTACTTGAGAATAAAAACGAGCACATCAAAGATATCCGGGGGATGTTTCTACGGTATAAGAACAGATCGCCTTCGCCCCCCCCCCCCCCCCATTTAACTAAATAACTAAATCACGAATATAAGCTTACAAATAGGGGCATCGTAAGATCGAGCACTAGGGCGCTTGTTGATCTTGTTCAGGATGACGTCAGCGTTTCATTCAGCGTTTATTTCTGAGAAAATGAGTTGGCGTTACGTTTATTTGCATCACAATGGCGGGCATAATCAGGCAAACATTGACAGCATTTCATTAGAGGGTGCCTGACTACTCTGTGGAGATTACGTTTAACAATGACAACAAACAGAGAAAGCTTTGCTTACATAGATTCGCACATAAGTAGGATACGCATAATTTTGTGACTATCAATTTAAAGGCTTCAGAATGGCACTCATTAGCCCAACATTTCCATCCACAGTGAGCAAAAGCGGCTGTCGTATCCACAGTAGAATTGATTTAAATGGCTTTAATCCCATGGACATATCGTCGCCAACCTTCTTGGGAATGGAGTCGTCAAAATTGAATACAGGTGACAGGGAAATCAGGAGGTTGATGAACGGCAAGAAGGCGGAAGCTTGCAGAAGACCTCAGGGATATAAAATGACTTTTTGAGCAGCTTGGTCAGGGGGCCATGCAATGGTTTCCACGTCTATTAAAAATCCTCCAAAATATTAACAGAGGCCGACAAAAATGCGCGAATTTTGGGAACGGTGAAACCGCTGGAAATTTCACGACAGCCTTAGCCTAAATATAAAATACGACTTAAAAATAAGAAACCATAACGTTGACAGGGCGGCCAAATTCTGGCACAAATAAATCGGCTGTTGAAGCAGTTCAGCTGAAACGCAATGGTGCGAAATAAGGCGAGAATGTCGGCAAGTGTTGAAGAAAGGTCAAGTAGGTCCTGTGGCCGACGCCAGCGCTCGGCAGCTGTCAAACGACTGCACGTATTAGCGAGATGCCTGGTCGTCAGTAATTACAGTATGATTCGGGTCTGAAATATTGGACGCGGACTCCATCACATTGAATACAGTGCATTCTTGGACAGATGGTACCCATTCTCTCGCAATGAGGATGGGAACAAATTGTATCACGCGCCGGCTGTCACCTTCCTCCTACTGCCAACATTCCTTTCCCTCCGTAGTTGCTTAGCTTTTATTGGGTTCGGCTGCTAATCACGAAGTCTCAGGATCGAATCCCAACCACGGCAGCCGTATTTCAATGGGTGTGAAATGCGAAAACCCGCATACCTAGGGTTATGCGCACGTTAAAAATCCCAAGTGGTCTAAATTATTCCCGAATCGTCCACTACGGCGTGCCTCATAATGAAATCGGGGTTTTGGCAAGTAAATACTCATAATGCGTTATGTAACATTCGTTAAGGATGTCCTGGGCAGTCGCACAACTCTTGAATACAATTAAGTGTCAGGAGTTGCGCGCGAGCTCTTTGGAAATGTCATCATCATCATCATCATCAGCCTGGTTACGCCCACTGCAGGGCAAAGACCTCTCCCATACTTCTCCAACAACCCCGGTCATCTACTAATTGTGGCCATGTCGTCCCTGCAAACTTCTTAATCTCATCCGCCCACCTAACTTTCTGCCGCCCCCTGCTACGCTTCCCTTCCCTTGGAATCCAGTCCGTGTATAATAGCTGTGTCTTACCAGTACTCACCTACGGGGCAGAAACTTGGAGGCTTACGAAAAGGATTCTACTTAAATTATGGACGAGGCAACGAGCTATTGAAAGAAGAATGATGGGTGTAACGTTAAAGGATAAGAAAAGAGCAGATTGGGTGAGGGAACAAACGCGAGTTAATTACATCTTAGTTGAAATCACGAAAAAGAAATTGGCATGGGCTGGACATGTAATGAGGAGGGAAGATAACCAATGGTCATTAAGGGTTGAATATGTGGATAGCCTTTATGGCGTTCGATAGCTGCTAGTCTACATTGCGGCTATTTAATAAAGGCGGAACGGCAACATGGTAGCGAATGTGAACATACAAATCCTGCATATATTACTGCACAATAATTTTAAATAGCGTTCTTGCTTCACGCACGTGGATAACCGCCATAGGAGACTACTTTGGAAGCTAACTGCAAGTACTGTATATGTCGTACCCAAGGGTGTACCTGGCTTGGTGGCCAGTAAATGTGACGTAATATTGCGAGCAGCTTCGGCCATAGCATGCTAACGGATGACGACATGAAGTGACTAGCGCAAGAGTGGACAGGGGACACTAAAGACGCTACAAGGACAAGCGCCCAGTTGGAAGTTTGCGCTTATCCTTGTCGCCTCTTTAGTGTCCCGTGTCCACTCTTGCGCTAGTCACTTTAGCATGAAATACCAACTAGCCCCCTCTCACACCCTGTGACGACACAGGGACAGTTTGCTCAACTCTTGTTTCGTGACTTTTGTATCAAGGTGAAAAACCAACATATCCATGTATATGTCTTAATACTTAAGCACATCTAGATTTGCAGCTTCGGCGATAGCCCATGAGTGCGCATTGCAAAGTCGCTAGTGAAATAATTGTGTGCACCTTAACGAATTCGGTAAGGGAAAATCAAAATCCATCCACGACGGCGTCTCTAGTAGGCGCTATGCGATGTTCCGACCTTAACAATGTATGCCGATTGAAGAAAGGCTGCCCCGAAGTGCTTCTAACGGTTAGGCTAGCTTCTTTACTCCGTAGAATGAAAAAAAAAAGAAAAAGGAAAAGAGAAGAAAAAAAAAGAACCGAATCAAAAGCCCAGAATCAACAATTGCTCGTCGCGAGTAAACGCTGGATGACGAGTAATTTCCAGGCGACGAGCGAATACGCTTGATCAAGAACACTGATAACGCCGGCGGGACAAGCATTGTGGCGAAGTTCAATGCGCAGGGATAGCTTTTACTTTTTTTATTTTGGTTTGGTTGACGTCATCACGCGTCACCGCGGGAAGTTTGAAAAGTTTAAGGTGAGTACGCCACGTGGTGGCATTCACGCGAACTAAACCCTTGTGTCCAGAAAAGCTGGATACGTCCATGGTCAGTTAAAAAGTAGACTGGCCTTTACACAGCAATCTGGCTTGGTCCGGGCTTAGCGTTTACAAACGGCGAGTCCGTTTGCCGACCACCGGCATGCTGTGGGCAGACGACACCATGCCGGCCTCATGACCGTCGGTTTAAATGTCGTGGCCGCCTTCGTCCAACACACGGACCGGCCACTTCCCCACGACGGCAACAGCATCGCTTGTCCGCGGCAAGGGTTCCTGTGCCGTATTCATATTTGGGTTTTACCCACTCAGCCCAGCCCACCCGCGCCTACCTCCCCCCCCCCCCAATTCCACCTAATCTCCAAATTTATCCGATGCCCACCTCTATGGCGTAACTCCATGTGTCGCTTCGGGACGTATACCGCACAATTAGCAAATTATTATATGCTAGTGAGAATATGCATATGGCCCATTCTGAGGAAGTACTGAAATGAAATAGAAGCAAATAACGACTTAATTACCCGGCAAGGCGTAATTTAAACTAGAAAACAGACATGTAGGTCATAGATTTTCCACTTTAATTACCTATTCGAAACGGACGGAAACAGCATTCGCATGCGGCGTGCATTGATTCCAAGGGAAAAAAAACAAAAAAAGAAACGTCGGCGCCATATGTTTTAGTTCACCTAATCAATGTAATCAAATAATTGACCGACGATTCCTCAAAATGAGAATGCGACATCTCGCATCAGGTAGCCGTCAGAGGACCGGCACCGCTTCAGTGATTTTACACAAGCTGTGACAGCAAAAATGAATTTAGTTTTTTTTAAAGGATGCAGAAAGATGAAAAGGGGGAATAAAATCGCCGCGAAATCAGTTGCTATGCCGTGGAGAGCACTTTCCTACATAGCGTAAAGCGCTCCATGCTCTCCTACCAGTGACATTAACGCGTCAATAAGAGAGTGCGAAGCAGCGGATATATCCCTTCTTAGTTGTTGTCGAAGTAATAGTATTGCCCTCTTTAATGGTAAAATCAATGGCAAACATGATGGTGCGTGATTGAACAATCACTCTCTAACTTTCTGCGAAATTTATAGCGGGTTTCGGTCGTTTTCTTAAGTCAATTAAGCACATTCGTTCTAGCATCAAGACATGCGCGAAACGGCGCGCTGGGCTGATCCCATGATGACTCCAACCAAGAGCGCGCCTAATAGGTTTCTCGGTATGCACTACACCAAGTGCTGTGAGAGTAAAATAAGAGGGCCCCAGCCTAATAAAGAGCGCGAAAAAATTATTATTAATTTTTACCCTCATCACATATGAAAAACATGCTAAGTGACATATGTGATGAGAAGCTTGCTTCTGTTTGTGTATATTGATTAAGCAGGCTGTTCACAAGCTGTAGACGGAACCAGCTGGAAAATGCTAAAGTTAGTGAAGTGCGCCTTCCTGCAATGCCGCCTCTGTCACTCAGTCACCTGGGTCTAGCGAAGTGTACAGCAAAGCAAGTGGCGGTGCGCTCCAGCGCTATAGCAGACGACGCGAGGCACCTCCCCCGGGTCCGTGTGCGCCTGCGCCGCTTCGCTTCGGACGCACTGGCGCCCCGCGGAGCGCGGCCACGGTGAGCCGTGTTCACCCTAAAAGAGTGGACGAGCCTGTACATACTTGTACATACTACATGTACGAGCCGATTGCGAAGAGCCGGCCTCTCCAAGAAGCAAAAAATGCTGGTGCAAGCACTGCTTTCCACGCGAACGAAGGCGAAGTCTTAGCATCTCCTTGTGTTGGAAATGTTCTTTGGCGAGTATGTTTTTTGCTAAACTGCATTCAGCGTTCCAGTGTGTACGTTTCCGGGCAAACTGTAGTGTTATGTTCCTGCATGCCTCCCCGTAGAACGTAAGCGGTGATGTGATCTTCAGCATTTGTGCGCTTCCCCAAAGCTGTCGGCAATCTACGCAGACGGTTTAAACGCGAGAAAAGTTTACCGGCTGTTGTAGCACGTGTAATATAGAACCTTCATCAGCGCGCCATCCGCACGCTACTCGTAACCGGCGAATTCCGTCGGCTACGTGAGATGGTCGGTTTCTTATGTGTGCGAGAGAAGGGGGAGTGCAGCGTCTTGGCGTGAGCAGGCTTTCCAGCACATGCAAACTTTACGCTTGCACTGCGTTATGGTAGCTGCATGCAGGCTGTTTCACAACACACGTGCGAGTAGAAAATTCGCGGCGCTTGGCGATGAAACCTGCGTCAAGGGTGGGCGATAAACATGCACCTTCCGTTCAGCGTGCTAACTTTCTTTTTTTTAGGAGAACCCAAAGCACGCATTATTGATAACCTCCGGTAGTAATCGTCACGGAAGTGGTTAGAGCGCAACATTTGTTCTTGAGCGCTTGAAGTTGTTTCGCTTCACCGCAGCCTCCCACTTAGCTGAAAGCTTCTTGTCTTGCAGGAACTAATGGAACATCGGAACATCGTCGCGGCCGCTGGTGTTCGTGCAAGCGTAGGCTGCACAGAACGCCGGCATGATCGGCCTACAAGTTCAATTGATGCTGCGCACGTCAACTACCACTCCTATATACAGACAAATAAAGGAATGTAGGGTCGAGCGAAGCAGATCAGGACGGCACGCACGCAGAAATAAGCCCGGTCAGGCACGGTCGCGGAGACTGCGAAGGAGCGGAACACCAGTGTTGACGTCACTAAGCCGCGGTTTCTGGTCTCCGCTCGCATCGTCAGCGTCAGCAGCAGCGCGCGGCGCTCGACGGGGGGGGGGGGGGGGGGGCGGAGCTACAGCGCAATTTCAACAGACGATTGCGTCGCTCCTAAGTGAAAATCCCCCCCCCCAAAAAAAAAATTTTACCTTCATGGTTTATAAGGTTCCCGCATCCGTATACGAGTGTCTTATTGAATTCCACAGACTCTTCAGCTTCCCTTTAAGGGAGAAGAGATCTTGTAAAGTGACGTCAGCAGCAATCAGACTGCCTTGCAAGCGCTTACGGCACGTGCGTTTATCGTTTGATATCCTTCCCTTGTTCTCCCTTTCCTCTTTTCCCCTCCCTGTTTCGTATGTATACGCTCCGAGACGGAAGCGATAAAGATTCATGTTACAACCTTCGAACGGCGTGCTGTCTCATACAGTGAGACACGCCACGTGTGTCGTAACTCTGTAACAGCATGCCAGCAGGCGGTGGGAAAGTGTAAAAGGCGTAAAGGTAAAAGTAAAAGCGTAAAATGAAAGCGGAAAAGGCAAAAGTAGCTTTTTGATGAGCGACGGTCGTTGCTGGAACGCGTCTAAACTAGTTCGGGTTTCGTGCAATGGATGGAAACAACTTTATTTTGAATCCGAAGTCTCCCATGAGGGGACTTCGAGGCCTTGCCTCGTCGCCGCCTCTCGGGCTTGCTGGACAGCCCACTCTTGTGTCTTGAGGTTGGAGCTGCGCAGAGCGGCGGCCCACTTCGACGCAAGAGCGTCCGGAGCTACTGCCATTGTAGCTGATGTAACCCGACACTCCCACAACATGTGGGAGACCCGCCGTGGTTGCTCAGTGGCTATGGTGTTGGGCTGCTGAGCACGAGGTCGCGGGATCGAATCCGGCCACGGCGGCCGCATTTCGATGGGGGCGAAAACACCCATGTACTTAGATTTGGTGCATGTTAAAGAACCCCAGGTAGTCAAAATTTCCGGAGTCCTTCACTACGGCGTGCCTCATAATCAGAAAGTGGTTTTGCCACGTAAAACCCCATAATTTAATTTTAACATGTAGGAGTGCAACCAATCTGACAACAGAACAATGGGCATGGAAATTGCCTCGTCATGACTACTTGGGTACCGCTGGGGCTGAAAGCCGCGCAGACGCTGATTAGCGTGAAATTTTGCGATCGCCGGAAATAAGGACTCAAGTTAATGGAGAATTGGTCGCTCCTATAGAGGATTCGGTGGAGCAACCTTTGTGTCGCAGCACTAGGATATGCCGACCTGTCGAAAGATTTGGGTTTTCTTTGCCTGAACAATAAGTGTTTAGTTCGAGTTATCTTGGTTGTTACAAATTACTATGCTGTATTTTCAAGCGCGAGGCGATGTTGTATCCTTTATTGTTTCATTTTAGTTTCTTTCAGTGTACATATCGTCATCATCGTTCAGTATGTTTTGCTATATGGCTTAGTGTGACGAATAAAAAAATGTACATACTGCGCTTGCGTGGTCCAGTGTCATGCGTCTGGTCTGAGCCACACACCGCACACCTGTTGTTGTTCATCATCATCATCATCATCACCATCATCATCATCAGCCTGGTTACGCCCACTGCTGGTCAAAGGCCTCTCCCATACTTCTCCAACTATCCCGGTCATGTACTAATTGTGGCCATGTTGTCCCTGCAAATTTCTTAATCTCATCCGCCCACCTAAATTTCTGCCGCCCCTTGCTAGCTTTCCTTCCCTTGGAATCCAGTCCGTAACCCTTAATGACCATCGGTTATCTTCCCTCCTCGGTACATGTCCTGCCCATGCCCATTTGTTTTTCTTGATTTCATTAACATTAACAGATGTCATTAACTCGCATTTGTTCCCTCACCCAATCTGCTCTTTTCTCATCACTTAACGTTACACCCATCATTCTTCTTTCCATAGCTCGTTGCTCGTCCTCGATTTAAGTAGAACCCTTTTTGTAAGCCTCCAGGTTTCTGCCCCGTACGTGAGTACTGGTAAGACACAGCTGTTATATACTTGTCTCTTGAGAGATAATGGCAACCTGCTGTTCATGATCTGAGAATACCTGCCAAACGCACCCCAGCCCATTCTTATTCTTCTCATTATTTCCATGCTGAGCTTTCGTGTTAACGCGATATTTTTTACAGAAGGATGTTAACTGAATCAATATTATTTTTTCAAGTCGTTTAGAAAAGTGCGGCAAAATTGATATGGGCCGAAAACTGAATATTGAGCCTGTCTGCCTTCTTATATATTGGAATGACTTTAGCAACCTTTATTTTTGACGGAAAGATGCCTTCAGCAATAGAGATACTATATATATGGAATACAATGGGGGCTATATCGTGTATGACATATTTTATGGGTTCTATATGCAGGTCGTCTCAATCACAGCTTTTACAGTTTTTCATTGCCATAAATACAAAGCAGACCTCGTCAACATTAGTTGGATGGAAAACGATTGTGTTTGAGTTTCCAGGTAGGGAGAGAGTGGTTTTCGATCGCGTATGCGCTTGTGTTTCTCTGTTCAGGAAGTATTCGTTAAACGCATTCACCATGTCTGTTTCGGGCAGTAAACGACCTTCTAGGCTAATTTTTTCAATAGGTTCTGTGCGTTGTGTCCGTTCCATTATATTATCATGGTTCCTCCACAGTTTTTCTTGATTTCCATCACACAATAAAAAGACTGTAAATAGTTATTTCTGGTTTTCCTTATTTGCTTGTTTAGACTGTTCCTGTAAACATTAAATTCTTTAAGAGCAGCAATTTCACGAGTTTTAATGAACCTGACGCACACCTTTTCGCATTTTTTTTATTTTCTTTAATAGCTCTCCTGTTATCCATGGTTTTCGGCACGACTTAGGTTTATCTTCTTTCAGGGTGAAGTGTTTCTTATACACAACTAAGAATTATTCAATGAAGATATTGTAGGCTCTTTTCGCATTATTTTCCTCAAGTACGTCCTCCCAACTTACTCGTTGTAATTCTGTTTGAAACGACGCCATTGTACGCTCATTGATGTTCTGAAATAACCTTGTTATATTTTTGTTAACTTTTTTTTCATTGGCGCTCGATAAAAATGCACATTGGATTATGATCGCCAATTGGGCAGCTTAAAACAGCGCTTTTTTACGTATGAAGGCTCATAATTTGTAATAAATAGATCTAACGTAGTCTCAGATGACATTGTCATTCTAGTACTCGATTCTATAACATTTATGCAACCGTTAGACAAGATTATATTTAATATGTCATGCTGTTTAGCACCACATGCACTCATGTCAATGTTCTAATCGCCATCAAGGATCACTTTTTGCCTGCTTTCGCATGCACACGCCAACAGATGATCTACAAAAGTGAGGAACTCCTGCACAATACCATCTGGTGGACAATAGCGCGCAGCAAATATAACACCATCAGCCTGAATGCACAGTGACGCGACGTTATGCGTTATTTTTGTAAAGTCTTCCAATATGTCACAGGGTATGGAATTTTTCACCAGCAGAGAGACACCACCGCCACGTCGAGTTGTTCTGTTCGAGAAAATTGTTTTCTTTTGCGGTAGTCGAAGAATATTAACATCATTCGAGTACCAGGTTCCACATAACATAATGACATCACAGAGTTCATTTATGTCATTGAAAAAGGTTTCTAGTTCACCAAGTTTGTTACATGCAGACTGTACATTCATATGTAAACAGCTCACGCCTTTAACTGCAACTGCTGCGAAAGAAGATAACCATTCTTGTTTATTGATAAGACCGAGCTGCTCCATCGTAATGAGATCATGAACACAACAAATGAAGACTCAGGTGCTGATGGCCCGGAGTTCATTCACGTCTTTCACTACCGTCGCTTGTTCACCACTCGATTTGCGCATCAGTACCTTGTCACTTGCATGACAAACAAACTTATAGTCTGCATTCTTCGCCCATTCTTTAGTGGCAGCAAGAAGCTTTCTGGTTCTTGAGGTTTGGTTTTCATTAATTGTTTCTTTGTTTCTTGTTTCTTTGTTCTTTCAAACCCTTCCGCTTGGCAATCCAAGCGTCCTGCTGGCGCACGAAGCGCAAGATGATCCCGCGCGCTTTCCCTGTTAGCCGGCAATCTGTGAACAGCGACTATACAGTGGGCTGTGATGGGTTGCATTTCCAGTTGTGCACCTAGGTTATTAACCTTTTCAAGTATATTCTCCCCCTCGGTTTCCGCAATCCTATGTATTTCAATGTTTAGTCTTCTACTGCGCCACTGAAGTGCTTCAAGGTCAGACTCAAGTCGACAGAGTTGTTCTGAAGCGCCACTACACTCAATGTTTTCTACCTTACGTTTCACTTCCTTGATTTCCTTCTCTTGGATATATTGATGATTTTGAATTTTGTTAAATTGATCAGATAGCATTTGCATCGACTTCTCGATTTCTGTCATTTTGTTGGGAATCACAAGGAGTGATGAGACTGGCTTGTTGGGCTAGTAGGTACAGGGTTATACTAAGAGAATGCCAGCAAACTTGAAAGTAGAAAAAATCAAGAGGCAGACATAGACGAAGAGGCAGGAAGGTGGCTGGACTAACAACTGAACTTCATTCACGAAAACGACGTCCCCCAAGTCCGTACTGAACATGCGCAGGCACATCAAAGCAAAAACACGGTCAACACCTTAGGGCAACACCTTATCTATACACGTCTACGCTTATCAAGAAACAAAAGTTCTTTCTTGGTTAGGAACACAGATGGCGCGCTTACACACTTCTCAGGGCCAAGCTTACAGATGCGATAGGCTTCAATCGGCTCTCTTTCCTGCTGAGTCTTAGCCTTCGCCAAGATTGAAACGTCACTGAAGATAGGGTTACATCCGCACTCCTTGCAATGCAGCGGAAGATTACATCCTGTGCCTTTGGATATTAGATTTGCATGCTCACGCATGCAATCATTCACACAGCGACTGGTTTGTCCTATGTAATCTCTACCACATTTGAAAGGAATACTGTACACTACGCATGTGTCGCACGTGCGGTGCTTCAGGACATGCTTGGTATTGCTCGTACTCTTTCGCGAACTGTGATTCGAGACCCTCATGCAAAGTTTTGCAAGCATAGATTGAAAAAGGTTGCGGCAAGAAACGACGTCAGTTTGGTTTGTTCTGCGCCGTGTAAGCTTGCAAAACATTGCATGAGGGTCTCGAATCACAGTTCGCGAAAGAGTACGAGCAATACCAAGCATGTCCTGAAGCACCGCATGTGCGACACATGCGTAGTGTACAGTATTCCTTTGAAATGTGGTAGAGATTACATAGGACGAACCGGTCGCTGTATGAATGATCGCATGCGTGAGCATGCAAATCTAATACCCAAAGGCACAGGATGTAATCTTCCGCTGCATTGCAAGGAGTGCGGATGTAACCATATCTTCACTGATGTTTCAATCATGGCGAAGGCTAATGCTATCTTCGGCTGGTCGTTTCTGAGCGCTCTGGAGCGCTCTCGCGAGCGGCGTTGTCTTCGGCTGGTTGAAGAAGGTGCGCGCCCTGCGTTCGGCTGGTTCTTCTCGATTGTTCTCCTCCATCGTGGAGCGCTCTGAGGCGCTTCGAGCCCTGTCGTCGGAGCAGTCATCGACATTAAAACGTCATCGCAGCGCCGCGTCGCTGCTGTTGGCGACGGCCCACCGTAACCTTGGCAACCTAGGCCACTGCATGCTGGCGTCTCGACGAACGCTCGTCCCGCCGGCACGTCCGCCGGATTTTCCGGCAGCGCCGGGAGCTTTGGATAGGCGAATCATCGGACGTTGGCAGTAGTCACGTGGTTTAGCATCGGCAATTTCCTCCTCCGAGAGCGAGTCGCACGTTCGGCTTGCGCGCTTGTCCTCTACCTTTGAGCTCGGGAAACGCCCGATCTACCCGACTCTGCTTCGGGGCGTACAGGTGACCAGTCGAAGATACCATAAGACAGCAGGAAAGAGAGCTGATTGAAGCCTATCGCATCTATAAACTTGGCCCTGAGAAATGTGTAAGCGCGCCACCTGTGTTCCTAACCATGAAAGAGCTTTTATTTCTTGATAAGCGTAGACGTCTATAGATAAGGTGTTGACCATGTTTTTGTTTTGTTTTGCCTGCGCATGTTCAGTACGGACTTGGGGGACGTCGTTTTCATGAATGAAGTTCAGTTGTTAGTCCAGCCACCTTCCTGTCTCTTTGTCTGTCTGCCTCTTGATTTTTTCTACTGACAAGTTTGCTGGAGTTCTCTTAGTATAACCACAAGGAGTGAACGCAGCTTACAGTCCATTTCTGCAGGGTTTGTATGAATCTCCAAGTTTGTCCACGGCGCCGACGTGCTGGTGCCACTTTTACCTCCGCCAGCCCTCCACAGCTCATATTTCCAACTCCTCCTGTACAGCTCCCGTTTACCCTTCAGCGTCTTTTCGCTTACTCCTGAGCCTTCACTGCAATGAAAAGAAAACTCGCATTGACCACAAGTCAGAACAGAGTCAATATCATGCAGTACGTTGCGGCAATAATCACAGCGAGACATCGCCAATAAAAGGACACTTCGCGACAAACACACCGTTCAACTGTAGCACGGCAAACAGACAGTCACCAACCTGATAAAATGGAGGAGCAAGGTAAGACCGTTGCGTCCAGCGCGTTCCACCGCTGCCACCGAATGTAAGGACATACCCGTGCCGAACGAGATGCCGCGGCTTTTCCCCGTTGTGGCAGCACACTCGCTCACAGATAACCGGTGGCGCGCGATTCAAAAGCTCTGGTCTGCAGTGAATTGGTCGATTCCGGCCTGAGAAAATAGAGGAGCAAGGTAAGACCGTTGCGTACAGCGCGTTCCGCCGCTGCCACCGAATCATTATCTCTCTTCCATTATCGTCGTGGGTGCCACTGGTACTGCATAAATCTCTACAGAACTCCTCAGCCACTTGAACTATCTCATCCATATTAGTAATGATATTGCCGGCTTTGTCTCTTAACGCATACATCTGATTCTTGCCAAGTCCTAGTTTCTTCTTCACTGCTTTTAGGCTTCCTCCGCTCCTGAAAGCATAATAAAAATGATGTTTGGGGTTTTACGTGCCAAAACCACTTTCTGATTATGAGGCACGCCGTAGTGGAGGACTCCGGAAATTTTGACCAGCTGGGGTTCTTTAACGTGCACCTAAATCTAAGCACACGGGTGTTTTCGCATTTTGCCCCCATCGAAATGCGGCCGCCGTGGCCGGGATTCGATCCCGCGACCTCGTGCTCAGCAGCCCAACACCATAGCCACTGAGCAATTACGGCGGGTAACTCCTGAAAGCATGTTCAGTTCTATCCATATTGACACGTGTACTTATCTTTATCGGGCGACCACGTTTCGCCGCCTAAAGCCTGTTTCACATGATGCGATTTTCGTCGCATCGGAAGTGCGATTTCCGTCGTTTGCGATGAAAATCGCAGTCGCAGTGCCGACCCCCCGATTTTCGGCTGCGACCAACCGGTTGGTCGCACAGTCACACCGTCGCACCGATCGCTGCGATTTTCCGTCGAAATTGCGCGGAGAGCTGTCATCCGAGCTATTTCGCCGGTTTGTTTTGGAAAATGGCGTCTCGCCCGACAAGTGCAATGCGCGGAGACGTGGATCATCCAATTCGGTACGTACGCGAAGGGAGAATAAAAAACTTGTACCGCAGATTGCATTCTCCGATTGCTATGCGTTTGTTGACACGCTACACAGCAAATGAGGTGCATTTTCACGTTTGCTTCGTACGCCTTTGCGAGTTGTCAGTGCTAGGAAGTGTTCGATCCATAGCAGACGACGAGGTCGTCACAACTTTCTTTTGTTGAGTAGCATGCTAAAATCGCGCTTACGGAGCAGCTTGAATTATTTCAACCTCGGCAAGGGCAAATGACAAGACAGCAAAGTACCCGAAGTTTCAACGTTGCGCTGAACGCGGTACCGTTCAGTTGCATTTTCTTGTCGGTTTTCAAGCACGAATTTCCCGATGCATCTTGAAAGCTTATTTTGCATCTTATTAAATTTGACAGAGCAAAAGTGTAGGCTATCGTAATGAATTTGCTAAGATAGCATTAAATCCGTGGCTTGAATAAAATATTACATGCACGTTAAGTTGCACCTCTTCTCTGGAGAATTTTTTTTTCTTGCACAAAAACCAATAAACATTGACTATGTTGCGGACTATGTATCCCTACTGCATCTGTATGAACACTTGCTCTGCAAGGTAATTAACTGTACAGCTAGTATATTAAGTAAATTGCTTGCTATAGTGGCACAGTGACAACGTACCCTCCTGCACAATTATGTAGAACTTGTGCAACAATGCGAAAAGCAGGCACACGGCCTGTTCTTGTGGGGATAAAAAAGTATAAAACGACACGCTGAACAAAAGAAAATCAAAACTGTGCAGTGAAGTCAGCCAGTACAAGCAGTTCTTGCACGTTCACAGCTGATCAAGTGTGCAGAAACATTCATGCCTTACATGTTTCTAGTAAGTTTCTAATAAGTTTGTGATCACATATATTAGTGTGTAAAACCATATAACGATATCCGCTGAGATTACTATCTTTATAAGTAATGAAATACCATGCTACTTGCAAGAACATATATCACCTGAGGATTTTAGAACAAATTTCTGCATTTCAACTATACGCAATATGTGGTTTATTCAATAAAAGACCACAAACTGGGCTTTTTTGCAATGACAAACTTATTCCAAACTTTACTTACATACAGGCAAGAAAAAAAATTATAGACAGAAATATTGTTCTTCAATTTGTTCACCTGCCACTGTGGCTATAGCATTCTGCTGCTACCACAAGGCATGGGATTTATATGCCAGCCATGGAAGTCGCATTTCGATGGGAGTCGTAGGTGAGAAAAAAAGCTCGTGCACTTTGATTTAGTTCATCACCTTTTATTGAACCCTTAAACTTCCACATACTATTGCATAGGGGGGCATGCTTATGCAAAATCTAACACCAATAGAAAGCAAAGGGCAGAATTGTAAAACAACCATCTTTCATGATAATTCGAGTGTGTAAATATTCATTGCATCAATATGTATTGTTCAACAGCACCGCACAAATAAGCATGATCAGGTATAGCAAGTACTGTGTCAGGATGCTGGTTCTACAGATGTATAAATGTCAAGGCATGAATGCTCATACTACGTCGCACACATAGCACAAAGAAAACCTTTTTCAAGAGTTGTCCCTTCTGGCAGTTATGAGTGGGCCATAAGCAGCAGAAACTTTATCGCAGGACATTGTGCAATACCGCTTATGAAAGAATGAGGAGAGTGAAGTGGCATTTAATAGCAGTACCTTATGCTGCTCTAATAAGAGGAACGATGAGCAAAAACATTTCTGGTACAGCACCTAAACAGTAACTTTCTGCAAGACAGAAAATTCCAGGTCATAGTTCGAGGTACATTTGGCCCACACATACCAACAACACGGGCATACTACAAGAAACACTACAGCCTATGGCGTATTACAGTCTATGTGAAAGCTATCTTATACAGAAATCAAGAGTGATGCAACAAGCCCTCGACAACACTGCAGACTTTCTTGGCCAGTCTGCCCTCTCGCTTTCTGATAAGTCAGCTCATATCGACGTCGGAAAAAAAGAAAGACTAGAATCAAGAACTACCACAGATTGCACATTGTGATCCACATAGCTGGACAAATATGCCCGCAAGTCAACGTCCACAAATCCTCAGCAAGTGTAAGCCCATGACGGCACAGCCAGCACGTGGGTGAAACAATTATGCAATGCCTGGACGCAACTTCCACACCCGGTGAAAAGAATAATCTCGAAATAATGGGGGTGGACGAGTGGATACTATAGAAAATCGCAGATGCTTTGCTTGTGTCCAAGGTATGGTACGGTATGAATTACCTGCAGCACACAAAAAGACAACTCATTGAATACAGGCATCGGGTAGTAATAACAGGTCTTTCCAACTGTACCATGCTTGAAGACCTCTATGAGAAAGAGCTAACGAACAAGCACCTAGACAGAGTAGAATTGCTGCCTGCAGCACAAATTCTTTGTCTCAAGAGCTCAGAACCTCGTACCAAGATACTATGCCAGCTAGCATATGAGATGCAAAGACGACTACCCCTCCCTTCAGAAACACAACCTCGGGAGTACCTGAACTTGAAACACAACAGACCCATACCGTGGAATATGGGGGTAAACAATTAGGCCAGGAGACTATATGCAACTGCCGAACACACAGAGGAGGTTGCTAATCATGAAGATGCTAGCAAACATAAGGCACATATAGTACACTGATCTGGCAATAGCAGTGTAACAGTAGTATGACACTACGTAAAACTAAACCCCATATAAGTGAGTACCATTCCAGGTCATCCTACACCTAGAAAAGCTGAACTGAAAGCAATCAAAGCAGCACTTGTAGTGCAGATTACACCCTGCACAACACCCTGCGTGGATTCACCAGAAACTGCCTGGGCCTGCACGTCACACAAGATTGTCAGGAAAATTAGGAGATTGACACGCGACTTGCAAGCAGATGGCCAGAAATTAAATTACAGGATACATAGCCATGCAAATATTCCAGGACACAAGCGGGCTTATAAGCCTGACATAATAACTGAAAACTAGATGAGTTTGTGTGTATTCATTATTAACTAAAGTGCAACAGATAGACAACAGACAAGAACGAAGCACTCTGTGTGTTCACTTCGTTCCTGTCCATTGCATTTCTGTTGCACTATAGTTAATGAATTCATAAGGCTGCGCAGGAGAAGAATGATAACTCTGCCCAAGGGCCCGATCTCGCATCCAAATCCACACGTGTGCACACACACGCACACAAATGTTGCAAGAGTGCATAGCATGAAGCAGTATCAACAGGATGACACTAGATATGGATGAGGACTAACTTTCAACTGAGATTCATTTGTAAAAATGTGGCGAGTTTTACAAATTACCAGAAAAAAAGGACGATGAGCAAAACGAGAACAAGGTGAAAGCAGGAGCCAACGTCTCGACTAGTGGACTTGTCTTCTTCAAGGTCCACGTTTGGAAACGTTGGCTCCTACTTTCACCTTGTTCTCATGTTGTTCATCGCCTTGAATTTCCATCTCCTGCCTTCCCCGAGTTTTCCCCAGGAAAAGAAAGACATCTTTGAAAGATAGATAAAAATTGGCGCTTGATGCAGCCAAACATAAATAAAAATGCTACAAAAAGAAAATAGAGAAAAATTCCAAGTGCAGGAAAAAATCATTACAATTGCCAATCCTGCATGCCAGCACCTTTCAAGAAACACTGTTGTTATTCCAATAGACAGATTGACAGCTTGATTATGCAAGCACATTCTTCCAGTTCCATGGCATTGGGAAAAAAATGAGTTTCCTGGAAGGTAGCCACATGCACACTTGGTGATCACAATGTTTTTTTTCCCCTGGACTTGTATATCTATATGTATTTTCTCCCTTTCCTGCTTTTATGTTTGGTTTCATCAAGCACTAGTCTTTATCAGGTTTTATTGTTGTACTACATTGTGGTAACCTTTATAGATCATTGCATTTTCACAATAAACATTTTAATTAGAAGTTAGCATAACCTGTTCTTACTGCTTCACACTGTACATTCTTGCTACATTGGCCAAATAAAAGATTTTATAAGGTATCATGAGGGCCATTAAAGTGGCTTGTTGCAGTCTAAAAAAAGAAAACGAATAGCCTGGCTGCAAATGGCACCAGAGAACACATAGGACAAACAAGAAAACCGAGATGATCTAGCAATCAAAAGTTTAATGTACACAATGAGTTAATGCTCGCTGACAAGCAATAGACTGAACATACACAAAAAGGAGAAGCGCAAATTCATGTGCGTTTCCTGACAGGAAATGCATCCATTTTTAACGGAGGCCGTGATGACAAGATTAACGCAGCATTTTTAGATCTACAGCTTCCGTAATTTCTCTCAGCAGCCGATCTGCACAGAATGCTAGCTTCTTCCTCTACAATGCACGCTCAGATGGGGATGATGATGATGATGATGAAAAACGTTTATATGCTCTATTTTGCAGTGATTTTTGCGGCATCAGATGGAGTCTTCCATCTTCTCTCCAGGGTCGGTTCCCCTAGTCCAGGGCTCCGCTGAGGGTAGCTGCCCTGCGTGCACGCCTTACTAGTCCTTGTTGGACTTTCAGGGTGTCGCTGGATAGCATCCTCTCCCACTGTTCCGCACTCGGGTTTTTTATTATGGCTAGCCCTTCTGTTTTCTGGCAAGCCCATGTGGTATGATATAGGGTTGGTTTGTCTCCACACCATGGGCACTTGCTCTCGTACTGCGTGGGGTAGATCTTGCTGAGCATGTTTAGGCACGGGAATGTTCCCGTTTGTAGCTGTCGCCATGCTACGGCGTCTTCTCTGTTTAGTTGTTTGTGAGGGGGTGGGTATTTTTGTCTGATGCCTCTGTAGTAATTGAGTATCTCGGAATAGCTTTGGGCTACCGGCTCGGGTTCCTCAGTGGGGTCGGGAATGTTGGATGCTCGGTTTGTTGCGTGCCCTCGAGCTATCCTATCGGCCTCCTGATTTCCCGTAATGTCGGTATGTCCCGGCACCCAAACTATCGTGTGTTTGGCCTGGTTGTTGACGGTTTTGCCACTTGAGCGGAGGATGCGGAGCGCGCTGTGGCTGATTCTGCCGTTTAGGTAGTTGCGGCATGCTGCTTGTGAATCTGTGAGTATGGTTAAGGACCTGTTGGATCGGTAGCCCTCCGCTGCCGCTAGAGCCACGGCTGCCTCTTCGGCCTCAACTACCGTACAGTTCCGAATTGATGCGCTGGTGATTTCTTTTAGGTCCGAGTTGATCACCGTTGCGACTTTGCTTTTCTTGTGGTTTTTGTCCTGAGTGTAGGTAGCGGCGTCTACGTACACTGTGTCATGTCTAGTTGCCAGTGTTCTTTGTACATACTCTGCCCTTGCTTGTCTTCGTGCCATGTGTAGGTTCGGGTCCATATTGCTGGGTATCGGTGCTACTTTGATGGTCTTTCTGTATTCGTCCGGTATCGTCTCCGTGCTTTGTGTCTCCTTTATGGTAGCTTCACCGCCGTATCTACTCAGGAGTCTTCTGCCCGTTGCCGATAGCCTTAGTCTTTGCATTTGCGCGATTATCTGCGCTTCTTGGAGCTCCTCGAGACTGTTGTGTAGCCCCAGGGCCAGGAGTTTGTCGGTCGATGTTGACTGCGGTAGGTGGAGCGCCGTCCTGAGGGCTTTCCTCAGGATTGCGTCCGCTTGTTGCATTTCGTGCTTCGTACAGTGGTAGTACGGGAGGCTATACGTCACTCTACTGACCACCAGGCTTCTGACCAGTTTGAGTGTGTCTGCTTCCTTCATGCCGTGTCTTTTTCGTGAGACCCGCGTTATCATGCGGGCCACTTGGTTGGCTGCAGTCTTAAGTAGTGTTAGGGTGTGGGTACATCGTTGGTTCGATTGTATCCACATTCCTAATATCCTGATGAGCGTCTTCTCCGGGATTGGCTGTCCCTCGAGGTGGATGTTCAACTTCATGTTTACTTCCTCTGGGACGGTGCGATTCTTCTTGCCTCGCCATACTCTTAGGAGCTCGGACTTCTCCGTTGAGCAGGCTAGGCCTCTTGCCTTGACATATTTCTCTACGCATGTCGCAGCTTCTTGTAATCTTTCTTCCTTTTCCCTGAGTGAGCCTTTGGTGACCCATACAGTGATATCGTCGGCGTATATGGCGTGGCGTACGCCGTCGATTTGGTCTAGTTGTTGAGCCAGTCCAATCATAGCAACATTGAACAGGATGGGTGAGATGACCGATCCCTGCGGTGTGCCTTTGTTTGGGGTGTTGAACTTTTCGGATCTCAGCTCACCCAGGCCGATTGTTGCTGTTCTGTTGGACAAAAATGCCTTGACGTAGCTGTGTATTTTCATGCCGCAATTTAGGTTGTCTAGTCCTGTCAGGATGGCTTCGTGGCTTACGTTGTCAAAGGCGCCTTTGACGTCCAGTGCCATGATGATGTGCTCTCCGTTGAGCGGGACATTGCTCAGTACCTCTTCTCTGATTTGCAGCAGTACATCTTGGGTCGAGAGCCTGGCTCTGAAACCAAACATGCTGTGGGGGTACAGCTCGTTTTCTTCCATATGATTTTGTAGCCTCCTCGTAACCACTCTCTCATAGATCTTGCCTAGACATGATGTAAGAGAGATTGGTCTGAGGTTTTCCACTTGAAGTTTCTTGCCTGGTTTCGGGATCATGATGACTTCCGCGTGTTTCCATTCTTCTGGTACTGTTCCCGCTTGCCAGTGTCCATTGAGATATTCGGTTAGCTTTTCGACTAGCTCGTCTCCGAGGTTGCGGATGAGCGCGTTTTTGATCTTGTCCGCACCTGCGGCTGTGTTCTTTGTTGCGCTTCTTATCGCCGCGTACACCTCTTCCCGGGTGATGGGTCTATCCAGCCTTCCATTTTCTTCTCCTTTGTAGCGCTCTGTGTAGGCTGCTGGGTCACCGTCGCCGTAGCACTTTTTGCGTACTTTGTCCAAAAGTTCCGAATCTGTTCCCTCGTACTGGTGCACCAGTCGGTATATGACTTTGTTGTTTTCGGTCTTTGATTTTGCCGGATCTAGGAGTGCCTTCAGTACACGCCATGTTTTTGCAGTGCTCAAGGTTCCGTTTAGAGAGTCACTAAATTGTTGCCAATTTTGCTTCGCTAGCTGCGCTGCGTATTCTTCTGCTTTTTTCGTGATTTCCGCGATCTTTAGCTTGAGCTTTCTGTTGTATTTCTGCCTTTTCCACCTTTTTGTGAGCCCCCTTCTGGCTTCCCATAGTCCGAGAAGTCTAGAGTCCACGTCCGGCGTCTGCGGCGTACGCTCAATTTCTTTGGTGAATTTGCGTTGTGTTTCTTTGAGCATGTTCCCCCAGTCTGTTATAGATTCGATGCTTTTTATTGTATCGCCACATGCTTCTCTGAACGCTTTCCAGTCCGTTATGTTTGCTTTCCCTATTTGTCGTCTAATTTTGTCTGCTATTGCGATTTGCGTCTTGAGGATATAGTGGTCGCTACCTAGGTTTTCCATTAGGTTGTCCCACTCCGCTTGCCTAGTTCTTTTGACGAACGTGAGATCGGGGCACGTGTCCTTGTTCACGCTGTTCCCGATCCTCGTAGGGGTATCGACTTCCGTGATGAGTTCACACTCGATATTGTCAGCTGCTTCGGTTACCGCTCTTCCCTTTTGATCCGTTCTCGTGTATCCCCAGCTCTCCTCTCTGGCGTTGAAATCTCCCAGTATGACTAGTGCATTTCCTTTAGCCAGCTTGTCTGCTCCTTTGAACAGCGCGTCGAATTTCGCCCTGCTTTGTCTCGGGGGGCTGTATATATTTACGATGAATATGCTTCCTCCCTTCCTTTTCTTTTTTGGTATGATCTGGACTATTACGTGCTCTACGTCTGTGTCGGCTATCCTGCCATGGCTTATAGCGATGAGGGTTTTGTTGACTAGGATTGCCGTTCTTCTCCCTTCCTCCGGATTCTCGTAGCACGTGTAGCCCTGTAGTGTTGGGGTAATCCCTGTTTCTTGCAGAGCTATTACGTCGGGTGGAGTTAGTTGTGTGTTGATGTACTGTTGTAGTAGTGCTTGTTTTCTTCTATATCCTCTGCAGTTCCACTGCCATATTTCTAGTTTTTCTTCTTTTTTAGTTCTTTTGGTTGTACTGTCCATGCTTAAATTTCGGAGTCGTCGTCTCTAGTACTGTAGTTTTCCAACGCCGGACGTCTCTGGTTGAACTTGTCTTTGACGCCTTCGGTAATTTTCTGTTTTCGTAGGGTGCGGATTTCTGTTCCCTGCATGGTTATCTGCTGTTCCATTCTTTGCATAGCTTGCTGTATTTCTGCTATAAACTTGGTGAGGTTGGCCTGAGTCATTTCGGTAGGTTGACTTTGCGGGGGTGTTGATGGCGGCCTGGGAGCGCTACCTGACCTGAGGTCCTGTACTTCCTGCATTAGTCTATTGATTTTTGCGTCCTGCTCTTCGCGCGCTCTACGGCTAATTTCTAGCTCTCGCCTGAGTGCCCTGTTTTCTTCCTCTAGCTGTTTCTCTCTATTGTTCTGGTTATTACCCGAGTGCGGAAACAAAGTTTTGGGAGGGCCTGCTTCCCAGCTCACCTTCGTGCCACCCTTGGGGTTCTTCTTTTTCTGCTGCTGCTGCTGCTGGCCCTCGATGGCCGGGGGCGACAGGGGTGGGAAGGACCGGGACCGACTCCGTGAACGGCTCCGTGACTGGCTCCGTGACCTGTTCCGTGACCCGTTCCGGGATCCGTTCCGTGACCGGCTCCGGGATCGGCTCCGCTCGCCCTCCGAGCTGAACCATCTCGGATGGCGTTGCCTCCGTTCTTTCTCCCTGCTGCTGCGCTGCTGCTGCTGCGACTGGTGCTGTCGACCTCGCAGTTCGGTGACTTTCTTTAGGCGATCCTTGCAGTCCCTGGATCCGGTGGCGTGGTCGCCTCCACATATCAGGCACTTGGTTTGGCATTGGTGATTTTCCGGTGGATTCTGCATTCCGCATTGCCTGCACGCCTTGGCATTTGGCGTCGGGCAGACGTCGGAGCGGTGGCCATGTTGGCAGCAAATGTAGCACACCTGCCTCGTCGGCCGGTATGGGTAGCACCTAAACTCTGCGCCCGCAAAGATCACGTATTTGGGTATGGTGGAGGCGTCAAAGGTGATGACCGCCGTTTCCGATTTTCCTAGCATTCTTGCGGTGAGCACCACAACCCCTTGGATGCGGACTCGTATCTTCGCCTTGAGCATTTCCGTCGGCGTTCCCGCGGGGACTCCGTGTATTACGGCTCGCTTGACGTCCTCCGGCATGGCCACGTATCTGTTGACCTCGTAGGCTTGGCCTCTGACTCGCAGGTTGGTTATTCCGAGCATCATCTTCGCTACTTCCTCGTTCGAAGTACTTCCTATGATGATGTTCGACCCTGGCCTTAGTCTGACTATGAAGTCTTCATCCTTGAATTTGTTGTTGCATGCCTCGATGATGGCTTGCACGATTTCTATCGCCTTCAGTGCTTTGATTGGTAGGCCATTCTTTGGTCTGATAATAATTTTGGCGTCGCCCTTTGGGAGCGGTGGCAGCCTTTGTCGCGGCTGTCGTTGTTCTTTGTGCGCACCTTGCGCGCCAGCTGTCGTTCCGCTCACACCACCTGCTGCCGAGGTGGCCGGCGCCATCTTGCTATTATTCTCCCCTCTCCGGGTCTCGTTCGAGTTCAAAATTGCAGCGTTCCACGATCCGCTCCTCTGCTCTTTTTTCTGGCGTTTTGAAGTATAAATCTGCCATTGCTCGGCGGTATCGTATGTGCTTGACGTACCCGGTTGGTCCTGCTGCATGGCGGCACCCTCGAGCTCTCCGTCTCCGGTGGCTTCGGTGTCGGAGTGGCGGCGATAGCGATCGTCGTCCATGTCTGTGGAGATCGGCTGCCTAGAAAAACTATGGATCCTATAGATGCAAATACACTGGGAGAATCTTGTGTCAGCATGGTCGCTGTTACACTTTCAGAGATGGATGCGTTTCCTGTTGGGATCTGTATGGACACACATCAGATCTTGTTTCTGCTTTTTGTGTAAATTTGATTTATTGCTTGTCGAACAGCATTTACTCGGCATGTTCAATAAACTTTCATTTGTTAATACACCTCATGATTGTCTTGGTCTCTAGCAGAAAGGTGTTCATTCTTTTTACAGTGAAGCTGTGTATGCCTAGGCGAAACACTCATGGTCCGATCCCAAAAACCCTAGTGTAGATGAGCCATTGTTTAAGGGGGTGTGAGCCATTGCATTCGTCTTGCATGATGGACGGATACATTTCGTGTTGGGTAGACATAGAAATGCTTATGCATTTCAAACATACATTTATCTGCGTATTATTGCAGGGAAGGGACACAGAGAGGAATGGGGTTAAGACAAGATCATGATGTCATTATTATCTCGCAGCGAAGGTGTGGTGGGCCATTGGCTAGACCGATAGTGACGTCGTTTCTCTCTAGCAGCAGAGTGCGCGTGCAGCAGTCTCTCTCCGACCTCCCAAGAGGTTCGAAAATGTGTCCCTGTATTTAATAAAATGAAATGTGCAGCCCCGGTGTGTCACTTCGTAACTACATTGCATAACTGATTAATAAACATTATAATTAACGCATTACAAAACACAAGTGCGTAACATAATCCAGAAAGACTTCGATGGACCCGCTGGATTAACACAATGAACCACTCATTGCACTTTCCATGATGGTGATCTTGCAAAGTGCAATGTGTGGCATTCCAAACAAACAATGTAATAAACCCAAGCCAAACATGCGCATAACCTCATTAAGAAACACAGACATAACCAATAATATAGAAAGACTTGAATAAACCATTGGAATTAACCCAGTGATAAACACCAGGGCTCCACATTTCAGCTTCGCTGGTTTACCGTCTGTACAGGGTGCATGGGCAGTAACTTTATCTGTTATTATTTGTTAAGTATTGTATAATGTTGTGCCAGTAAAACACGTTGGGCTAGTTGGTGCAATGTATTGGTACTGCTTCTTTTGCTGGTTTTTTTCTTAATGTTGTGCCCTTCTTCCTTTTGTAACAACTTTTTATTGCCCCTTGCATAATACTCCAACCTTGCAGCCTGCGAGGTATATAAATAAATAAGTACATAAGCATGTCATTCATTCATCTGCATACACCTCGCACCATTCCTTACTCAACCAACGTCACTGTGTTGATGTCTCGCAGCGTGCATCTACATTAATTGCCGTTTGCATTTCGGTATGGTTTGTGAACAGTTTAATGCATAAAGATTACATGACATTAAGCTTGTGACCTATGCGGTGCATAAGCAAACCTTGCAAAAGATGACATGTTGTATTGTTGAAAATAAGACAAATTGTATATATCGCAGTTACTTTAACAGCATTTATTTGACCACTTGACAAAAACTTCACTTCGCACAGATTCCAACACGTACACTGAATCTGCAGTTTTCTTTTTTGCTTATTAATGCAGTCGTTACTGCATGGCCACATTGTAGATTTGAAAACAAAGTGAAATAAATTTGTTTGTTGCAATATAGCAATATGCGTAGATCACTGCGATTGTAACACGAGAACTTGATACAAACATGCACACTATAGGATGCAGACAAATGCTCAGGACAAACTCCAGAATGTTTGCATCCTGATACTTATGAAAGTGAACGGTTTCATTCCATGGCTTTCAATGAGAGGGAGAGAGAAAACTTGTGTTCGTGGAACAAAAACGCATTGATAAGCTTAGACATATAGTCATTGCTTAACACTTTCAAAATGAATAATTATAGCTTGCTATCGACATTGAAGCAGCCATTCGACAGCAAGAAAAGGAATCAGTTTTTCCAGCTCTGAACACTGAATTGCAGGAAATGCAAGCAGGCATAAAACTCTGCCAATATAATCTGTTTAGGAATACCAAATTGGAATAAACATTGAGGCTTGCATTTGTACTTTCTCTGGCTGAGCAATCTAGTTTGAAATGACTTCCATAAGCATTAGGGTGGCTGCTTGGGCTAGTTGGTAATTCATGATCAAAAATAACGTACAGCGCAAAGGACAAGAACAGCGATAGACGACATACACAGCGCTGACTTCCAACAAGATTTTATTGCGTTGCCACATCGTGTGTATATATACAAGAAGAGGCATGCGCAGAAAATGTACGATAGTCACAGGGGGTGTCCTAACAGCAAGTCATTGAACTAAGAACATGGTCACCTGAAAAAATAAAAATTAAGCATTACGATTACTATCTGTTTAGAAACGCGACTTCACCAGGGGTCAGCGCGATTGAGGGCGCACTAACGCACATACTGCCAAGTTTTCTGATGAAATCAGCTTCCACAATTCCCTGGTGAGCTGTGAGCAGTGTTCGCTAAAACTTGCGTATCTTCAAAGAATGGCACGCAGCCGCAGTCCCGGCAATGAACGCCCAAGTGGCCTTGTACAGTGCTGCGGACGTTGTTACAGTGTTCTCTTAGTCGAACGTTTAAGCACCTGCCAGTCTGTCCTACATATTTACTGCCGCAAGACAGGGGAATTTGGTAGACTACATTCATTGTGCACGTCACAAACCGTTTTCTGTGCCCGACAGAACAACAACTCTGATGCGATTTAGGCGCGTTTACACGCTTACAGAGCTTTGCCAATTTTTCCGGGGCTGAGAAAACGACTTTGATCCCTGCATGCTGCCCAATTTTCTTCAGCCTATGGGATACATCATGCACATATGGCAGCACTGCAAACCTGCGTCTTTCAGCCCGCTGGTTCCCTGATTGAGCGGGATCATCACGTTTTGTGCGCCTCAGAAGCTGTTCCGCTATGGCTGAAATTAAGGCCAAAGGGTAACCAGCCCAAGAAAGACGATCAACCTGAGCAGCAAGACTATGTTGCATCTGGTGTGGGCACGATTTATTGAGGCTGTTAATGAGACATAGCTTTATAATACCTTGTTTAACGAGTTTTTAGTGTGCGGAGTTAAAGGGCAAGTGTGGCTTCTTACTTCTCGGTTCGAAGCACCAGCACACATGTTTGTTATCAAGGCTCAGCCTGAGATCTAGAAAGCACAAGGAATCATCGATGGGGACCTCATGCGTAAGTTCTAGAGGCTCCAGCTCTTTCTTAAAGATATCCAAGACTTCAGAAACAGCAGGCTCAAAAGCGGGATTAGTGCAATCAATAAATATGAGGTAGTGCACCTCATACTTATCCTCACACCTCATATTTATTGATTGCACTAATCCCGCTTTTGAGCCTGCTGTTTCTGAAGTCTTGGATATCTTTAAGAAAGAGCTGGAGCCTCTAGAACTTACGCATGAGGTCCCCATCAATGATTCCTTGCGCTTTCTAGATCTCAGGCTGAGCCTTGATAGCAAACATGTGTGCTGGTGCTTCGAACCGAGAAGTAAGAAGCCACACTTGCCCTTTAACTCCGCACACTAAAAACTCGTTAAACGAGGTATTATAAAGTTATGTCTCATTAACAGCCTCAATAAATCGTGCCCACACCAGATGCAACATAGTCTTGCTGCTCAGGTTGATCGTCTTTCTTGGGCTGGTTACCCTTTGGCCTTAATTTCAGCCATAGCGGAACAGCTTCTGAGGCGCACAAAACGTGATGATCCCGCTCAATCAGGGAACCAGCGGGCTGAAAGACGCAGGTTTGCAGTGCTGCCATATGTGCATGATGTATCCCATAGGCTGAAGAAAATTGGGCAGCGTGCAGGGATCACAGTCGCGTTTTCTCAGCCCCGGAAAAATTGGCAAACCTCTGTAAGCGTGTAAACGCGCCTAAATCGCATCTGAGTTGTTGTTCTGTCGGGCACAGAAAACGGTTTGTGACGTGCACAACTAATGTAATCTACCAAATTCCCCTGTCTTGCGGCAGTAAATATGTAGGACAGACTGGCAGGAGCTTAAACGATCGACTAAGAGAGCACTGTAACAACGTCCGCAGCACTGTACAAGGCCACTTGGGCATTCATTGCCGGGAGTGCGACTGCGTGCCATTCTTTGAAGATACGCAAGTTTTAGCGAGACACTGCTCACAGCTCACCAGGGAAATTGTGGAAGCTGATTTCATCAGAAAACATGGCAGTATGTGCGTTAGTGCACCCTCAATCGCGCTGACCCCTGGTGAAGTCGCGTTTCTAAACAGATAGTAATCGTAATGCTTAATTTTTATTTTTTCAGGTGACCATGTTCCTAGTTCAATGACTTGCTGTTAGGACACCCCCTGTGACTATCGTACATTTTCTGCGCATGCCTCTTCTTGTATATATACACACGATGTGGCAACGCAATAAAATCTTGTTGGAAGTCAGTGCTGTGTATGTCGTCTATCGCTGTCCTTGTCCTTTGCGCTGTACGTTATTTTTGTCCATAAGCATGTCGTAACAATATTGATCTAATACAGGTTGAATGCATGACTAGCTTAAGAAATCTGGATGATTGCTATAAATTACAGTGAAGAAACTATAATATCTAATAACATTATAATATAATAATAATATTTATTTCCACAAAACAGGCTAACCGTGAGAGGCGTGCGAGGCTGAGCAGAAAGCTGAAAAATTCTATGGCAAGTGCGCCTGCCGTGGGCCTACGATCCTGCATTATGAATAGCGCGTATTGATATGGTCTTCTTGTTCGAAGTTCCGAGTATACTACCAGCGCGAGACACGGGACAACAAAGTGGACGAGAAGCGTGTTTTTTAGAATGCAATGTTACAACGTACAGGTTTCTACAAAAGTGACGGTAACTGCTCGAAACATTTGATGCGTCGGCTTTTGCGCCTTTAGAAATATTTAGAGAGGGCTCCCATATATATATTTGCAGCGCAAGCACGGCGATGGATGAACCAGGGAAGTACTAAGGTTGAATTTCACAACAAAATTTTCATTCCACCTCGTAATCACACAGATCGTTTGAGGCTTCGTTCAGAGACACACGCGGGCGTTCGGGTTGGTGCTTGTTGTTGCGTTTGGCGTAAGAATATGGCTAGGAGCAGGCACCACATATGCGCAATGACGGGCAATATACAGGCATCATTTCTCCAGAATTTGACGCCGAGCACGGGTAGCGCGAGGATCTTGTTGGGCTGACACGACAACTTCGCGGCAGCCAAATTCCGAATACTGCATATACGGTGAGGGTAGCTATATGAACTTGTCGATAGGTCATCTTGTAGATTGTTGTAGCGCAGGCAGAACGAAACGGCCATAAAAGGTAGATAAGACAACACACAGCGCTGAACCATAGAATAAATCATCGCTGAACCACCCACGAACAGCTGTTTACGTGCGCGATGTCGCACTGAACTACAGAAACCGCCGTCGCGCACCCCAAGAAAAATCTTAACGAACGTTTTTTAAATTAGTAAACGTACATGTTATTTGCTTTTAATCAAGAGAAGTCAATAATATTATAGTGTAAACGTTTTATTCACTACAATAAAAGAATTATGCAGCGTGTGCCATGAAACCTGGCAGTAAGCAACCCTGGGCGTCGCACCAGTCGCATTGTTGAAATCGCAATCATGTGAAATGAGCCCTCTAAAAATCGCATTGCGACGCGTGCGACAGCACCGATTTTCGTCGTTGCAGTCGCAGCAGGTGAAACAGCCTTAACAAATGTTATCGCATAGCGCAGGATGCGCCTGCATGTAAAAGAAGTTTCTGAAATGTTATCGATGGTTCCGTCCACTGTCTTTCACCGCAACTTGTGTAATCGGATTGCATGTATGCGCGACGCGAATAGTGTAGAAGTTTGTGGAAGACACGCGGGTCCCAGTGGTTAATCTGGAACATTGGACGACTGAACTATAAAAGCTGACGCGCTTGACCCGCTGAGCAGATTTTCGACGATCACCGACTGTGTTCGCCGCTGTCGCCGTTCTTTGAGTGTAGCCTGGCTTTGAGGGCACAAGTTCACCCAATAAAACGCTAGTTTCGTCTTTCCCGGTTTGGCTGCTTTCTTTACCGTCACTACCACTTGACAATATTATGTTTTTTATGTCCGCTGTCTTACGCTTTTTGATTAACTTGGAAAGTTCTGCCAGTTCTATTCTAGCTGTAGGATTAGAGGCTTTCATACATTGGCGTTTATTGATCAGATCTATCGTCTCCTGCGATAGCTTACTGGTATCCTTTCTAACGGAGTTACCACCAACTTCTATTGCACACTCTTTAATGATGCCCATAAGATTGCCGTTTATTGTTTCAGCATTATGTCACCATTGTTCATTGTTTCTGTTGTTCAGCACCGTACTAACACTGGAGACACGAATCCAATTTGTTGGCGTCCCTATCGTGTATCGCATGCTGAACGTCTTGCCATCCAATCAGAAGTAGAGAAAATGCTGCGCAAAGGGGGTCATCGAGCCCTCAGCCAGTCCTTGGGCTTCGTGTCTCGTCTTTGTCAAAAAGAAACATGGTACCTGGCGTTTTTGCGTCGATTATCGCCACCTAAACAAGATCCCGCGAAAAGACGTTTACCCACTACCACGCTTCGATGACGCCTTGGACTGTTTGCACGGAGCCATATACTTCTCGTCTATCGATCTTCGATCCGGCTATTTGCAGATTTCAGTTGAAGATATGGATAGCGAGAAGACGGCCTTCATCACACCGGATGGCTTATATCAGTTCAAAGTCATGCCGTTTGGCCTATGCAATGCTCCTGCGGCATTTGAACGTAGGATGGACTCTCTTCTGCGAGAATTTACAAATGGATCACGTGTCTCTGTTACCTTGACGACATTATTTTTTCACCTACGTTCGGCAGCCACCTTATCCCACTCGCTGCCATTCTTGCGGTCTTCCGAAAAGCCGGCCTTCAACTGAACTCCACGAAGTGTCAATTCGGGTGCCATCAAATTACCGTGTTGGGACACCTCAATGGCGCATTCAGTGTCCAACCAGTTCCAGAAAAAGTTCGCGCCGCACGCAGTTTCTCTGTGCCACGTTCTACTTCTGACGTGCGCTGCTTCGTCGGCCTGTGTTCTTACTTTCGCCGTTTCGTCAAAAACTTCGCCGACGTTTCTCGGCCCTTGACATATCTTCTAAAGAAGAACACGCCATTCTCATGGGGCCCGGAACAGGCTCACGCGTTCGCCGCTCTCATCGGATTTCTGACCACCCCTCCCATACTTACCCACTTTGATCCATCTGCACCGACCGAAGTCCACACTGACGCAAGCGGCCATGGCATCGGCGCTGTTCTCGTCCAACAACAGAAAGGTACCGAGGGCGTGATAGCTTACGCCAGCCGCCTGCTGTCCCCTGCCAAGAGAAATTACTCCATCACCGAGCGGGTGTGCTTGGCTTTAGTTCGGGCTGTCGCCAAGTTCCGGCCATATTTGTATGGCCGCACGTTTTTGGTCTTTACAGACCACCACGCACTCTGCTGGCTGTGTTCCCACCAGGACTCGACAGGACGGTTTGGTCGCTGGGCTTCGCGGCTCCAGGAATTTTCGTTTACTGTTAACTATAAGTCTGGACGTCTGCACAAGGACGCTGACTGCCTCTCTCGTCACCCTGTGGATCCCCCTAATCCTGCTGTGCATGATCCGGTGACCTGCGTGATGGCTTTTACTGACATGACCGACATGCGCGCTGAACAACAGCGCGACGAATCCTTACAGTCCATCATCGCCGGAGTGCAATCTGGCAGCCCTGACGCCACGTGCCGCATGTTTGTTCTGCACGACGGCATCGTCTACAGTCGCAATCTAAACTCTGACGGCCCTGAGTTGCTCCTTGTCCTTACTCGTCATCTGCGATCCGTCGCTTTCGAACAACTTCACGATGCGCCAACGGCGGGATATCTTGGCGTTTTGCCTACTTAAGACCGCGTACGGCGCCGGTTCTTCTGGTCGGGTTTCTACCGCTTCGTGCATCGTGACGTCGCCACTTGCGAATTTTGTCAGCGCCGGAAGAAACCTCCTCTGCCACCTGTCGGACGACTCCATCTAATTGAAGTTCCCTCTGAACCGTTCTTTCGCGTAGGCCTTGACCTGCTGGGCCCTTTTCCGACGACGACTACAGGGAACAAGTGGATCGCCGTCGCTACTGATTACGCGACACACTACGCGATAACAAAGGCATTGTCGACTAGTTGCGCCAGAGACGTCGCCGGTTTTCTACTCCACGATGCCATTCTCCACCACGGTGCACCTCGACAGTTACTTACAGACCGCGGCCGCTCGTTCTTGTCTCGAGTTGTCGACGACCTCCTCCGCTCTTGTGCAACTAAGCACAAACTGTGCACCATCTACCACCCTCTAACGAACGGTCTTACCTAAGATCGCAACCGAAAAATCACAGAGATGCTGTTGATGTACGCCTCCAATGATCACCGTGACTGGGACGCCACGCTGGCCTACGTGACGTTCGCGCACAACTCGTCCGGACACGACACCGGATATTCACCCTTTTATCTCTTGTATGGTCGCGACCGCGCCTTGCTGTTTGACACGATCCTCCTTTCTGTTCCACATGTTGCAACTGAGTACGCTTGTGAAGTCATCGATCGCGCTCACATGGCACGTCAAGTCGCCCGATCTCGTTTATTAGCCTCGCAGCATATACAAAAACAGCGTTATGACCGGTGCCATCACGATGTTAAGTTCGCGCCAAGTGCTTGGGTCTCCTTTGGTCACCATGTCATCGTGTAGGCCTCTCCAAGAAGCTTCTCTCTCGCTACACAGGGCCTCATGAAATCCTACGTCAAGTTACCGACGTAAATTACGAGATTTCACCGCAATACATATGTATACAGTTTAATGCATCCTCAAGCCCGACGCTTGTTGACGTCGTCCACGTTTCGCGGCTGAAGCCATACTTCGCTCGCAATTCTTCGCCTACCATGCGCCCAGGCGGCGCTTTACCACCCGGGGGTCCTGTTACGGAAGGATGAAAGAAGACAGAGGAAGAAGATTGCGAGACGCTGGCTCCTGCGTGTTGTTGGTGGTCAGCCATCTTGTCTACACTGACTCTTCCTGCATATATATCGTAAATACAGTCTTTATATATTCCTAACATCCCCGTAACAATAGTAAGAGTACACAAATAATTTCCTAGAAATAATTCTGCGGCGTAAAAAACGTATCCAGGGCTGGCACAAAAACTAGTGGCATCGAGCCTATGCAGTGGGAGCACTTATTTTACAATACGGTGGCATTCGATTTGCGAACGATCAACCTACCTGTTTTGTTTGATGATCCGCCCTTAGTAGAGATGACACGATATGGTTCACGACCTTTCTGCGTGATTATTTTGCGACGTTACAACAAAAAGAAGGACCACGAGTTACATATTCATATAAATGGCAATAGATCATATTCACACTATCCACCAGGTGATAGAGAAATGTGCGGAATATAACCAACCCTTATATATAGCTTTCGATGATTAGGAGAAAGCGTTTGATTCAGCCGAAACCTCAGCAGTCATGGAGGCATTACGGAATCAGGGTGTAGACGAGCCGTATGTAAAATACTGAAAGATATCTATAGCGGCTGCAAAGCCAGCGTAGTCCTCCATGAAGAAAGCAACAAAATCCCATTGAAGAAAGGCGTAAGGCAGGGAGATACAATCTCTGCAATGGTATTCACAGCGTGTTACAGGAGGTATTCAGAGACCTGGATTGTGAAGAATTGGGGATAAGAGTTAATGGAGAATACCTTAGTAACTTGAGATTCGCTGATGACATTGCCTTGCATAGTAACTCAGGGGACCAACTGCAATGCATGCTCACTGACATGGAGAGGCAAAGCCGAATGGTGGGTCTGAAAGTTAATCTTCAGAAAACTAAAGTAATGTTTAACAGTCTCGGAAGAGAACAGCAGCTTACGATAGGTAGCGAGGCACTGAAAGTGGTAAGGGTATAGATCTACTTAGGGCAGGTAGTGACTGCTGATCCAGATCATGAGACTGAAATAATGAAAAGAATAAGAATGGGCTGGGGTGCGTTTCGCAGGTATTCTCAGATCATGAACAGCAGGTTGCCATTATCTCTCAAGAAAAAAGTATATAACAGCTGTGTCTTACCAGTACTCACGTACGGGGCCGAAACCTGGAGGCTTACAAAAAGGGTTCTACTTAAATTGAGGACGACACAACGAGCTACAGAAAGAAGAATGATAGGTGTAACGTTAAGGGATAAGAAAAGAGCAGATTTGATGAGTGAACAAACGCGAGTTAATGAAATCCTAGTTGAAATCAAGAAAAGGAAATGGGCATGAGCAGGACATGTAATGAGGAGGGAAGATAACCGATGGTCATTAAGGGTTACGGACTGGATTTCAAGGGAAGGAAAGCGTAGCAAGGGGCGGAAGAAAGTTAGGTGGGCGGATGAGATTAAGAAGTTTGCAGGGACAACGTGGCCACAATTAGTACATGACCGGGGTAGTTGGAGAAGTATGGGAGAGGCCTTTGACCTGCAGTGGGCGTAACCAGGCTGATGATGATGATGATCGGTCACGAGCCTCGTGGAGAATTTTGCGCACTAGTTGACGCAGAGGCCTCGTCAGTCACTGCCATAGGTCGGCCCACTCACTCACACTCACTCGCACTCATTTAAAAGGCGTGAGCGCGAGTGCGAGATAGTGCCAGTTGTGAGCGGTGGTGAGTGTGAGTGCGAGCGAGTGCCAGTGAGTATGAGTGGAGGTGTGTGTGAATGTGGTGAATGCGACTGAGTGGAAGTGAGTATGAACGTGAGTGCCTGTGAGCGCGAGTGCAGGTGAGTATGAACGTGAATGAGTGGAGGTGAATGTGAACGAGAGTGAGTGCTTGTGGGAGTAGAAGTGAGTGTGAAAGTGGTGAGTGCTTGTGACTGAGTGGAGGTGAGTGTGAACCTGAGTGCCTGTGAGTGCGAGTGCAGCTGAGTGTGAACGTGAGTGTTAGCGTGAGTGGGTGAGTGCAGGTGTGAATGTTAGTGAGTGCTTGCGAGTGCCTTTATGGTGTATGCATTAGCATGATTCAGCGAACTTCTCAGATAACCACATCCGGAGTGTTACTTTCCAAAACTACGGTATGATTAAGAGGCAAGCCGCAGTGGCGGACTCGGGATTAACTTTTAACACCTGGGGTTTTGGCATTCCGCCCCCATCGAAATGTGGCCGCCGCGGCCGGGGATCGAGCCCGTGTCTTTGAGCTTAGCAGTGCTACTTTTCATATATAATGGCGCTTGGCAGGACGACAATAGTCTCAAACGATAGCACCAACACACAGCCAACGGATTCTATTATGCTCAGTTTGACGTGCCTGTTGGTGTAAATTTTAGGATTACAGGTATTCTGGGCTGTTCACCATGTTTGTGATATTTCTGCCCAAAACTGGTTAAGTAGCACAGTGAAATAAAATCTGCAAAATGTTCCAATTAACTAATTTCTTCAGGACTGAAAAAAAAACTAAGCATGGAGACATATCTGCTCATTCAAAACGCCTTGCGGACTTCCTCTCGTGAATTGACACTCATCCCCCCCCCTCCCCAGTTTCGGCCTTTGTTCGGGAGACGTAGAGCAGCTTCCATAGAGTTACACGAGTTGAGACAATTAATAATTAGTTCTGCTGTTTGCGCGTACGTGTGGTATTATCGTATTTTATAATGTGTAATACTTAAGAAGCATGAGAGAGCGCTATTAACCTGTCCGAAACAAGTGATTTTAGTGCTTTTCAGCACTATATCTGCGTTTCTTCTGTTTTTCTTCCTGTTGTCGCGTTGTGTGGCTGTCTCCTTCTGGTCGGAAGTGTTTTGAAGCCAGGTCACTTTCTCCAGTCCTGCCAAACTTGCACGTACCAGATTGCTGTAGTTTATACAGTTTTATCACTTTCTCGGCATTTTTTGTGCGAATGGCTCTTCCGCTGAATCCTCGTTGTTAGGCGGGCCAAGGGTGGAAAAATATTTCCTTTGCTGCGCCGAAAAGTGCGCGGATTGAATGCTCTCAAGCAGGCGAACGAAGTCGCGCAGCGTTTATTTATCTTTTTAGGAATCCTTCCGATCTCGCAAGAGATCGTTGCAGGGAGAGCATACATATATATATATAAAAGAAGCACAATCAAGTACTTTATACACTGGAAAACACTAAGCCCCTAGCAGACTTAATACATGAGATTATTAGTAGCAGTGCGATTGGTATGAGTAAAAAAATCATGAAAAATACAATGACAGGATGCGCGATGCTGCGATCAGATTAATCAGCCAAAATCCTGATACAGTTCTTTTTTTCTCAGAAACTGTTCAGCATATATATCAATTTCCACCATAATGTACGCTGTATGGCCACTGTTAGCGCATTCAAAATCAGGCATGGGAAGACCGACGGCGGGCTCCTCGACTTTGGCGCCGAGCCGTTGGAAGCCAGCGCGTGTGTGCATGCGTGCACCAGTGGCGCCTACTGTTCCATCGGACTGCCGACGCGACAATTTGGCGCCGGCTGCTTGTACGCATGAGGCGGTTATGCCCATCTATGGGCCGACCTTGCGCCTGCGTCCCTGATTCGAACAAACCGTCCTAGGGTGACCTGGAATACTGGGAGGGTAGAGCTTTTCCGAAGAACTGCCACTGCGCTGCGTTGCCGCACCTGCGGGCTTTCTCCGCTGCGCGCTGTAAGAATGGCCAGCTGCAGTGCAAGATTGCCCCCCGCTTACGACTATGACGGCCAACATACCGGGAGCTCCGCCGCCAACTTCTAGCCACAGCGTGACTAAATCGACTCTGTGACGGAATGAGTTCGGCGGGCCAACTATTGTTCCCAAACTCCCCAACGCGCTACCCGGAACGGCTCCGAGTTCTACGGGGCCCCTCTGACGTCGGCTCCGGACATTGGAACGTGTGTGCCTTTGTGTGCGTAGGCCGTCCTGCGGGAGGCAGCTAGTTTTGCGATGACGAAACGAACGTTCGCCGCCTTGTATCGCCGGCGGCCCGAGTGTTTGGGCGGATGCTCGACACACTTCTCTTGAGCAGTCATGTTGGACTGACACTCTCTCTGAAGCAGTCATGTTAGACTGATGTACTTTCTCAAACAGTCATGTTAGACTGATATAAATATTGTAAATAAACCCATATTCCTCGTTCTCGATGCGAAGCAGTCTTTCCCTTCATCAACGTCCTCAGCGTGGATAAGTTGGACGACGGCATGGGCCAGCTACCTTCCAATTCATGCCGGTCTCCAATCTTGACAATGGATCACGAGCGACGGGATTGAGCCCCCAATCCTGACAACTGGCTGACAGCAGTGAGATGGACTTTGCGACGTGGTGCTGTGACTGCGGTGACTGCTTGGTTCTTGCTTTGACTCTCTAGGCTTCATTTTGTGGTTGTTCTGTTTAGAACTGTAGGGAAGCTAGATTGTTGAGTGTTGGTTAGGTTGTGTTTTCCTAGCTAGATTTAGAGAGCAGGATCAAGGCAGTAAAGCAGCAATCATGGAGTTAAGGACACTGCTGAGAGACGAATTGTTGATTGTTGGTGAGGAACTTGGCCTAGATGTGTGCAAGGAAATGCTAAAATCGGAATTATTGCAGCTAATTTCCGAGAAGGCCAGTCAGGAAGAAATTGAAATGGGGTTTGAACTTCTCAAAAGAAGATAGAAACGGGACAGAGATAGAGAATAACGAGAGAGAAAAGAACAAGAGAGAGAGGAACGCGATAAAGATGGCGAGTTGAGAAAAATGCAACTTGAACTTGAACAAAAACGTTTGGAGTTGTCTCAAGGAAGTGAAGGCGCTCTGGGACGATCAAGTGAGGCAGAATCGTACCGCATGGACAAGCTATTAAAGCCATTTGAGGTCGGGACCGACATAGGCTTGTTCCTAAGCAATTTTGGAAGGACTTGCGAAAAGATGAACTTCGGCCCGAGTACATGGCCACAGCGGTTGCTGTCTATGTTGCCGTGTGAGGCGGCGGAAGTAATCGCCAGATGTAGTGCACAGGATGCATATGATTATGCAAAAGTTAAGGCTAGTCTCCTGAAGAAATACCGCCTTTCAGCCGAAGCTTTTCGGCAAAGGTTTAGAAGCACAGGCACGAAAGATAGCGAGGGATATCCGGAGTTTGCATATAGCTTAAAGGCCAATCTAGTCGAGTGGCTTAAAAGCGCGGAAGCGTACGACAGCAGAGACATGATGATTGAATGCATATGTGTCTAGAGCAGTTTTACAAAACCATCCCCCAAGCTGTGAAACTGTGGGTGCAAGACAGAGGGAATGTAAACACTGTGGAAAGGGCGGCCGAATTAGCCGAAGAGTACGCAACCCGTAGAAAGTTGAACGCCGAGGGCGGAAACTTGGACGGTCGAAATGGACCGCGGAAACCATTTCCATTCAAAAGGGGTGCGCAGACTAGACGATTGGAGCCTGTAGACATGGCGAAAAAGGCCGCAGAAAAGAGCGAGGAGAAACTTAACGAAGAAACCGCACAAAAAGAACAGAAAAGAAAATTCGAATCTTTTAGACCAATTCGCTGTTACAAATGCCACAAACTGGGACATATAGCTGTAAACTGCGGGAAGCCTAGCGTAGTTTCTCCTACGTGGAGGAAAAAGATGAGAATATGGAACTTTTAAGTCCATATCTTCACGACCTGCAAGTAAATGGAAAACCATGACGAGTGCCAAGAGACAGCTAGTGCCGCCACGATGGACATTGTCCATCCATCTGACGTGACGGTAGATGACTCCACCGGAGAAGTTTCATGGATAAAACAGCTTGTAGAAGAACACAGCGTGTGTCTGGCCATGGCTAAAGTCAAAAGCAGTGGACCATTCGGGGAGCTAGAGACCGAGGCTGCAGTTTCCAAATTTCTGTCACTGCAGTATCCTTACATCTTTTCGAATCGTTCGAATCAGTTACTGCGTGACAAAGGGCTCAAACTGGGAGAGGGCATAGTACAGGCATTGACCCGAGGCCAAGCTCGTAAGATCGCGGCGCTTTCGGCTGAAAATGCACCAGCTCCTCCAGCGGAAGCAGAAAAGGGGATAACTTCAATACCCGAATCCGAGCTAGGCCCGAGGGACTAAAGAACAGTTGAGGAGAGCCTGCCAGCTGACCAGCTCAATGAGAGCGTAGCACTAGAGTGTCAAAGTTCTAGCCTGCAGGAAGAGCAAGCTGACGCACTCACAAGCGAGACAGGGTCGTTATAATCACCCGCCTCAAAGAACATTGATCAGCTCTTACGTGTGGATAGAAAGTCACTGGCAGCCGAGCAAAAGAATGATGAGAGCTTAGCTAAATTGCATGACACAGCTAAAGAAGGCATTGCTAGGCGCAACGTGACGATACATGAGAGAGGAGGATTGTTGTATCGGCACTACAGAGATCTAAAGGGTAGGGTTTTAAATCAGTTAGTCGTACCTACTAAGTACAGGGAGGACATTATGAGTCTCTGTCATGGAAAAGGTGGTCCGGCCACCTAGGCATAAACAAATCAAAGGAAAGATTGCTTATGGAATACTACTGGCCTGGCTGTTTCAAAGACGTAGAAAACTTTGTAAGATCATGCGACGCCTGCCAGCGTTCTGGTAAACCAGGAGAGACATGGAAAGCTCCACGGAAGGTAGTGACCTTAATAACAGAGCCTTTCAGACGACTTGTATTAGACATGGTGGGGCCTCTTCCAAAAACAAAATCGGGCTACAGGTACTTGTTTACCATGCTGTTTCCGGCTACCAAGTTTCCAAAAGCAATCCCTTTGAAAGAGCTCAGCTCCACTGAAGTAGTAGACGCGCTTTTGACAGTGTTTGCACGAGTTGGGTTTCCAGCCGAAATTCAGGCAGATCAAGGGTCAGTTTTCATGAGCGCACTGACTTCCACATTCTTGCAAAAGTGCGGGATAAAGTTAATACACAGTTCTGTCTATCACCCTCAGTCAAACAGTGTAGAGAGGTGGCATTCGGTGCTTAAGCGAGTTTTGCATGCGCCCTGTTACGAGCACAAGGAGGACTGGGAGAACTGTCTGCCGGCAACTTTGTTCGCTTTGCGAGCGGTTCCACATGAAGCGACAGGGTTCTCGCCAGCAGAACCAGTAGTTCAACCAGTAGTTCAACCAGTATGGAAGGACACTCCGTTCTCCACTGAGAATGTTAAGAGAGATGTGGGAGGAAAGAGGGGAGAGTCCAACAGTGGTTGAATACGTGTTAAAATTGCTGGAACGGCTAAGCGCAACCCAAGAACTAGTCGGAAAGAACATGGGAGTAGCTCAAAAGAACGCCAAATTCTAATGCTCTGAAAATGCCCGGTCGCAGGAAGGAGGTGAGGATATATCACTGCAATTTGATGAAGCCATATATAGAGCGGATCGGAGTCGTTAACTATACCATCAAAGAGCAGGATGGCACTAGTACCAAATTTAAGGAGTATAGGGCGACCTCCAACTCTGAAATCGGCCTAGAAGAAGTAATAGAACACTCGGTAAGCTCGCACGCTCTAAGACGCGAGCAGCTAGATGAGCTAAAAGAGGTGTTAGGGGAATATCTCCACAGATTCAGCGATCGGCCGGGTAGAACCGAACTAATAACGCATGAAATTGAGCTGACATCAACCGAACCAGTAAGATCAAAGCCTTACAGGGTGTCTCCAAGACAGAGAGAGATTATGGGGGCACAGATACAGCGCATGCTAGAGTTGGGAGTTATTGAGCCCGCTGAGAGTGACTACACGTCACCGCTAATACTCGTAGAAACCCCTAACAAGGACCCTCGTCCGTGTGTTGACTGCAGGAAGTTAAATACCATCACTAGGGATCAGCTGTACCCGATACCCAACATTGAGAAACGAATTGAAAGAGTTAGCGCTGCTAAATACATTTCAACTATAGATCTCGTGCGGGGGTACTGGCAAGTTCCCCTTTCAGAAAATGCCAACCGATATGCCGCATTCATCTCGCCTGTAGGCACTTTTCGCCCTCTCGCACTCAGCTTCGGGCTGAAGAACGCGCCGTTTAGCTTATCTAAGTTAATGGACATTGTCCTAAAAGACTTGCAGGAGTTCGCCTTGCCCTATCTTGATGATGTAGCAATTTTTTCGGACAGCTGGGAACAACACGTATCGCACCTCAAACAGGTGTTCTCATGGTTGAGGGAAGCCGGCTTAACGATGAAAGCGGAAAAGTGTAGGTTTGGTTGTTCGCAGGTTACTTATCTGGGCCATGTTGTCGGTCAGGGCATGAGACGGCCGGCTGAGCTGAAAATAGCTACGATTGGAGAATTTTCTCAGCTGCGCACGAAAACGGACCTTCGTTAATATTTGGGACTTGTGGGGTACTATCAACGGTACATTCCGAATTACTCGCAATTGGCAAGTCCATTAACAGACGCCCTCCGAAAGGGAGCACCGAGTAACGTACACTGGGATAAGGACAAAGAGAACGCTTTCCAAAGTTTGAATACGCTATTGGTTTCTCGTCCTGTGCTTCGCGCGCCAGACTACACAAAGGAATTCATAGTTCAATGCGACGCAAGCGACAGAGGTATAGGCGTGGTACTTAGGTCGGCGACGATAACGAGGAGCATCCTATCCTCTATGCCCACCGTAAACTAAATGTGAGGGAGGAAGCCTACAGCGCTTCAGGGAAGGAATGCGCTTGTTTAGTTTGGGCCGCCCAGAAGTTGTCGTGTTACTTGTACGGAGCGAAGTTCATCTTCGAGGCCGACCACTGTCCTCTGACGTGGCTCAATCAAATGTCACACAAGAATGGCCGCTTGCTCCGATGGAGCCTCACTCTCCAAGAGTACAACTTCTCCGTTAGATATAAGAAGGGAACGTTGCATAGCAATGCAGATGGTTTGAGCAGGCTAATTTGAATTCTGCGTTTGAGGGTCCCTCCTAAATTTTAGGGTTACTAGTGTTAATTTTTTTTAAGCCAAGAAGATCTCTCATTTATCAGGATTCCCTCCATGATTGCTGAATTTGTCAGCACGAAATTGCTTCAGAAATTGGCATAGCGAAATGCAGCATCTTTTTTTTGTTTGTTTCTGCACTTATGTTTTTTTTGAAGCCTAGCGGGTCTAAGGTGAGAGCCAATGTACGTCATCTCGGCGCAGAGCCGTGTTGTGGGGTTCATTTTGCAGTTGCCTGTCCTTGTTGGATGTTTTGGGGCGGTGACATCAATACACAAGTGGTCGCTGCGAGCCAAGGCATCAATCACCCCCTGACCACCAGCCATTTTCTTCCTGCCCAGCACCCGCCGTGGTTGCTCAGTTGCTATGGTGTTAGGCTGCTGAGCACGAGGTCGCGGGATCGAATCCCGGCCACGGCGGCCGCATTTCGATGGGGGTGAAATGCGAAAACACCCGTGTACTTAGACTTAGGTGCACGTTAAAGAACCCCAGGTGGTCAAAATTTCCGGAGTCCCCCACTACGGCGTGCCTCATAATCAGAAAGCGGTTTTGGCACGTAAAAACCCCATAATTATTATTATTATTCCTGCCCAGCGGTTATCAGCGCTAGACAGTCGAGATTTTTCGGACCATGGAGGCGCTGTTAAGAATGGCCAGCTGCAGTGCAAGATTGCCCCCCGCTTACGACTATGACGGCCAACATACCGGGAGCTTCGCCGCCAACTTCTAGCCACAGCGTGACTAAATCGACTTTGTGACGGAATGAGTTCGGCGGGCCAACTATTGTTCCCAAACTCCCCAACGCGCTACCCGGAACGGCTCCGAGTTCTACGGGGCCCCGCTGACGTCGGCTCCGGACATTGGAACGTGTGTGCCTTTGTGTGCGTAGGCCGTCCTGCGGGAGGCGGCTAGTTTTGCGATGACGAAACGAACGTTCGCCGCCTTGTATCGCCGGCGGACCGAGTGTTTAAAAACTGCTGTTGGGCGGATGCTCGACACACTTCTCTTGAGCAGTCATGTTAAACTGATGTACTTTCTCAAACAGTCATGTTAGACTGATATAAATATTGTAAATAAACCCATATTTCTCGTTCTCGATGAGAAGCAGTCCTTCCCTTCATCAACGTCCTCAGCGTGGATAAGTTGGACGATGGCATGGGCCAGCTACCTTCCAATTCATGCCGGACTCCAATCTTGACAACGGATCACGAGCGACGGGATTGAGCCCCCAATCCTGCCAGCGCCAAAGTGGCAGGCATCGCTTGATGTTTGGTCGCTATTAACGAACATTGCGATAATTAAGCTCCTATAATGTACTACGTAACTGCAAGATAATACTGCAGCGACCCGCCCCACAGAGAACGCGTTTGTGTGCTGTAAATACCGTGATTTTGTATAATTCCTTCTATGCTTGCAGCTTTGTTACCGCAGTGGCCCGTACTTACGGAGCTGGCACACATTCAGCGCGCTCTTCATTGTGAGCGGAGGTGTTTAGTTAAATGCGGCATGCCGAACGTAAACGTGCTGCAAAATAGAATAAGCACGAGATGACGCACATGACCAGGAGAACAAAGCAGATGTAAACGGATTGCTCATGCTAACGCTTTTCGGCTTTCATTTTCTTTCTTTTATTTCATGCGTTGTATTTGCTTTACAAGAACCCGCGCTCTGTTGTTTCCTTCTTAACATGAAAGTAAATTTAGCAATTTATTCTGCATGCTCGCCGGTTCGCACATAACAACTATACTTGCTGGTTAATTGATACGTAGTTCTAATGACATAATGAAAACAGACAACGTACTATAAGGACGTAAATTCTTCACGTTTCACTGCCATTGAAGGCAATATCAGTACTGATAGGTAAATTTAATAGAAATGTTTGCAGTGCATCAAGGGTGGTAATTTAATGCAAACACACATAACATTGTCATGCACAATAAATGCTTGCTAGTTTACGTACCAATCCTACGTTAGGCAACAAATTACGCTTATGCAACTGGCGGGCCATTTTCATATGATAGCGTGAGACAAGTTACATGCTGATGATTTATGAGCAGACTCACAGATTGTATAACAAGGCTGTTGTAACAGTCAAACTTCACATAATAAATGCGTAAATGGCTGCGCCAGTAATAGTTATATATTCATTTCAATCTAGAAAAAAATAAGTTTGTGTAAAACGGAAAATTTCCTAAAAGGAGGAGGGGCCGCACAAATGCAGATGACGCAGATGCAAGATTCAATGGTTCTGGCGGGCTGACCGGATGTCTTCGCGTCATATCACCTCGAGAACTCGCTCCTTTCTCTATTCTCATTGACATATTATACGTAAAAACCCTGCCCCTTTTTATTCATGCGGCGCAATCTTTATAGTGTCACATTACATGATCACCTCCCGTCTCCTAATCTTTCTAGCTTCTCATATTGAGCTATCATACGGCGTAATGTCGTCCCCATATTGCATCACCACTGCCGATGTTTCTTTACTTTCTCTCTTCCCTCACTCCGTAGTTACGCGCCTCCGCCACATTGCTAGGCATTGCATCATTGCATCAATTCAGAGCCAATGATGATTTTAAGATGATGCATGTGGTACAAAGCCAGAAAATGTGGCTTCATCGAAAGGCTGATAGAATAAGGCAACCATGCAGTCCGGTGCGGATCACGCCAAACGCGTGTCTCAAAAAAGTGACGAAAGGCTCATTTTTTGCAATTGTGGCTGTGTGACTAAGAAGTTGGTTCTGAAAACAAAGTGTGAACACTGTCGCAATATTCTACTAACCAAGAAAGAATGTACTATTCAGCTGAGCGCAGCTGATTACTCTTAGGCACCACTTGTCACGGCCAGGCACTTCCTGGTGGGCGACCGAATCCTGGGCTCAGGCCTAGTTGCGTAAACTTGCGTAGGCACTTTCCACGCTGCGGCTGTTCACATGTGTCCCGAACATTTACTTATTACTTTATGCAAAGTGCCAGTATTTCAATTTGCGCCGCACCTGCAGCTGTGTCGGGACGTACGGACACCATGTGCTAGAAAAACAGGGCAGGGCAATTTAATGTGGCACACGCACTTGAACGATCAGGCGTGAACCTCGTCCTGAATGATTGTGGCGCACAGTCACAGTGGTGGATCTGCCACGAATTAGGTGGTGAATAGAAATGCACGAGGAAATATAGCCACCCGAAATCATTCCCCGCACACAGCGCAAGTCGCATGTGATTTTTGCTGAAGGGGGCACCACGTGGTAGGTGGCGCAACCATGCGCAAATGGGACTCAATTTAGGCGTCGATCGAAGTATTTTTCCTCTCGAGGCCAGTTTGTTAAGTGATGCCAAAGTGGCAGAATGTTCGCTTTCCAAGGAATGAAATTATTGCGGCTGTGATCTGGGGACGAGGCATTCTTAGGAAATAAGTACATGCTTGCGTAATGGAACCGTGAACGTTCTAGCAATATGCTGAAATTGCGATCGCAGCCATTTGGATACACAAGGAGCGCTCTTGTGCAGACAGACGTGGTCAGCCGAAACGCTATTTCGGCCATCGCGGATCGCCACGCTGCTTGGAAACAGGTCTGTTAATTCTTTCAGCCAGCCGTAATAGACAATGCCCCGGTGCACTACTTTTATCTGCGTAGGCTACAAAAGCAGACGGCTTCACTATTAAACCATTGCCTTTTTCTTTCTTGCCTCTTGCAAACCCACGCCCGTCTTTGCACCGGCAGTTTTCGTGGAGGAGCATTGCCGTTCGAGCGTTCATGGAAATGGAACCATCAGCAATGGCGACGTCACTCGTATTGGTGAGCATTGTGGTTTTGGTGCCGTTCAGTAGCCGTGATACTGTGCAGCTTCGCGTGCACCCGCGGCAAGAAGCACTCCGATCGCTGCGTCACGCACACCGGAATGGGAGAAGGCGTGCAAGCGGGTATGCGCGTAAGGTGTGGGAAGCTCATTATACAGCGAAGCTGTTACATTGCGAATTTAAGCGCTCGCAAATGTTATATAAAATTTTATTTACCCTTTTACCCTCACAGCCTTGCAGTATCACAGTGTGTGTGTGAAGGAGGGTGCATAAAAACACTATTGCAGAAGCACAGGTCATACAGTGATCATTGTACATGCAAAACAAAAAAAAAACAAAAAAATTCAAGAAAGAACGTGAAATATCGATGCATAGAAATTTCAAAATTAGCAGCAAAAGAAAGCGTCAGTGTACATCATGTGAATAATATACCAGCGACGGAGATACTGTACTCGTATAAACAGCAAGAGAACCCAAGCAGCCACTGAAAGAGCCACGACAAATGGCTCATTTTGTTCACTAGCAATTCGTTTCGGCAAAATGTTCTACATATAAATTGTTTTGTGGAAAACATAATTTTATTCATCGTCAAATACAATGTTTGTCCTATATTGCCACACCTATTCTTTCTGATTGATATTGTGGCTCCAGAATGCACATGTATTCCTTGGTGCCAGTTTGAGAATAAAATTTAGGAGGGAAAGCAAAAGGTGAAGAGAAATAACACTGTTAAAAATCCATGGACGTAATTTTTGCCTTGTTTTCTGCAGGGACTCTCATTCTAAAGATTGCTTTATGGCAGTTATGTAAAGAAATCTGGCGTAATTAATCACAACGCAGTGCGTCAAGATATTGCACTTTTCCGAGATTATCTTACCGGTACCTGTTGAGATATCTTGAACTGTGCATCCGTTACATTAGTGATATTTCCTTGATTGCATACATCATATCCCGAGCATGTTCATTTAGTAGTTTAGTATCCTTCCCTGAAAAACCTAGAACTTTGCTCGCCTAGCTATGCTGTAACAAAATCAATATGTCGATTGCTAACACATACATGGGGTGTGGCAGGCGCCTAAATACTTATATCCGATAAAACTGTAGCAGGGAGAATTATTTACTTTATAGGTTGTTGCTAACGAATTTTCTTTTTCGTAAATTGCATGTGAAGGTTTTCTGCACATTTCTTGCATATTTCATGTTATACACCATAGCTCAATATTATGCAAATGATCCTGGAGTCACTAGAATCCCTGGCGCTGGTTATTTCCCGGTATACCACACAGTCATCAGTGAATAATAATCATCATCTGTGATTATATAATCATCTATATCAATTAAAGAAGAGCAATAGGCCAAATACCGTCGCATGAGGAATGCCGGTCGCTACTGTAACAACACCGGATGCTGCTACAACCACCACTACGAACTGAGTGTGTAAGTCCACGTATTCGAAGACCCACTAAACTACTTGTGAATTGACATTAAGCAGTGTGCTTCGTGGAGAAAGAGATTATGGTGAACACCGTCAAAAGCCTATCTAGAGTCTATAAAACACCGATTCTGTGCAACTACCCCGATCCTCGTGAACCTTTTATCTTGCCCCTTGTGTTTTTCGACTGTTTTTTTTTTCCTTCAAGTATGTACCAACTGGCCCAGATTTCAGCCCTTCGTGAACAAATTCACCTAGCTGAGTTATACAGGGTGTCCCAACTATCACGCACCAAGTTTCAAATGCTACGTATCTGGGCAGAACCAAAGTAATCATGTATGCCGTTGCTTGGAGATACTCAGATTCTTTTTTGCATTCCACCTAATTACACAATGAGTCTTAATAAAAAAGCAACTTCTCAAATATTACAATTATATTAAAAGTGTTAATGAGAAAATTGTAGAGCAACATGAAAAACTCCCGATACGGCTTTCTGTGGTTTAAAAGGTGCTACGTAAAAGTCTTTTTTCGAGCATGAAAGAAGCCCGCGAATACACGCAAAATTGCCGTGCGACTGGCCGCTCGAGGCACTTTGCGTGTATTCGCGGGCTTCCTTCACGCTCGTAAAAACGCTTTTACGTAGCACCTATTGAACAACAGAAAGTTGCATCTGCAGTTTTTCATGTTGCTCTACACCCGCCGTGGTTGCTTAGTGGCTGTGGTGTTGGGCTGGTGAGCATCCCTGCCACGGCGGCCGCATTTCGATGGGGTGGGGGGGAGGGGGATGCGAAAACACCCGTGCACTTAGATTTAGGTGCACGTTAATGAACCCCAGGTGGTCCAAATTTTTGGAGTCCCCCACTACGGCGGGCCTCATAATGAGAAAGTGGTTTTGGCACGTAAAACAATTTTTTTATACTGCTCTACAATTTTCTCAGTGACACTTTTAATCTAATTGTAATATTTGATACTCTCTATAGAACCATGCTGATTCGGACCGAAGGGTCTGCAAGTATTAACGCATTTAGTAATGCTGCTATACAAAATATAATTTATTATTGTACAAGCAATACATGCTAGCGAAATTGGCCTTTACTTAAGAACTAGCTTCCGGAGTCGAGGTTTATGTATTCATTTGGCAGGCAGGACAATATAGACAGTGATTTCATACATACAAGAGCTTGAGGAAATTAGAATTAAATGGCGCACACAATCTAAAAAAAAATCCTCCCGTTACATCATCTGGGCCTCCTGCTTTAGTGGAGTCTATACGCCGCAGAATAATCCTAATGCCTTGTTCACTCTTTATCATATCTTCCATGACCGCAACATTTAAGTTGCATAATCTGTGTGGTACATTATGTGGCGTGTCGCTGTAAAAATAGAGGCAATTAAGCACTTGGCCTTTCTTAGGCTGTTTTCTATTTCTATTCCGTCGTGCTGCAGTGAAGGAAAGGAGATCCTGGCTTTTTGATTAGATTTAATGCAATTAGAGAATATCATTTGATTTGTTTTGGAGTGGGAAGGAATATATTTTTAAAATGCAACATTCGCTTGGCGGGTTTTCGTCTGCAAAGTTTGGTTACAGCACGTAGTTTGTCTCGAATGGCTGGCATGGCGTCTTTCTTGAAATTACAATACAACATTTGCCTTTTACCAGTAAGGCGGCGTAGTTGTGCGTTAAACCGGAGTTCGTTCTTAAAACACCGCACCGCCGTAAGAGTAAGGGTCTCGCAGCTCAAGAAGCCCAATGCTGAAACACAACCATAGATCCTCGACACAACTTTTTCCTAAAATAAATTCCAGCAGATAATCTTCTAGCAGAAAACCTGGCCCTTCGGTACCCCTTCTTCTCGTTCATTACATAGCCAGGGCCTCTTCGCTGGCAGCTTTGATGCCTTCAGGTAGCATGCACAGGTTTATTGGCCAATTTCCACGTCCTATGTTCGCGTACCACGTGACGCCTTGCGGTAAAAAAGATGGTCAGCATCTGCCACAAAGGCCTTGAGTGGAGGCGCTGGCTAACACTCTCGGGGTAACTTTTACACACACACGTCTGTCGTGGTTACACACCCACGAAAGTCGACGAGAAAACAGCGCCGGGGTAGCTAAGTTGGTGTAAGTATCGCACATGTAATGCGAATACGTGGGTTCGTATCCCACTTGCCGTAAGTTCTTTTTCGTCCACTTTCATATTAATTTATTCATAATTTCTGCATTTCACTTAAATAAACAAGTAATTCGTCCTATGCTTTCCTTGTTGTAATTGTCTGTTGGCTTTATGTGTTTGCGCCTTGCGAAATCCAAGTCCCTCGGTTCCCTTTTCTCTCACAGATAATATAGCAAGGCAAGACCTGATTCGGAGATGTTCACCTAGCGTAGCCATACATTTTTCGAGTAGAGCCACGCTGCTTCGTAATATAGGAACAACTTACAACTGCGACGCTAAGTTGGTGATCCATTATAATGAGTGTACAGCGCTAAGGTTGTCTATTCCATGTCTAACCTTCGCGCTGTGCACTCATGATATTTTATTTGCTAAACATATTTCTGGCTTCGTGCGCACATGTTTTTTTTAAGTAACTCCTTTCTTTTTCTTTTGTTGCAAACTGTACGTAATGCCTCTTTCAGACAGGCAAACTTCAGTGCACCTGGAGCTAGTGCACTTCGCCGTCATTCTGAGCGGCGCTTACGTCGGTGTCCGCGGCGAGCGCGCGCAGCGTTAGCTGTGAGTGAATGAATAGGTAATGCCGAAAGGTGAGCCACGAGTAATCATTAATGTTTCTTTAATTGCTGTCGTTATAATCAGGGGCGTAGCCAAGTGGGGGGGGGGGGGGGGGCGCTTATGCGGCTTCAGCGCCACCCGAAATTTTCTCGTGCTGTCCTGCGCCGCCGACCAAAACAATCCCCTGCGCCGGAAATCATTCTGGATTTTTTCTAGAATGTCCTTTTCACGCTCGAAAATACTTATACATTTCAGCGCGAACATTGCAAACTCGGGCTGGATTTCGTGGCAACGCCCATGCACCGCAAGGAGCCCCATCCAAGCACCAAGATTCAAGCGGGTTTTGATGGCGAGCGGGTTCGTCGCGGCATATCGCGTAGGCCGCGGAACATATGGAGCGCGTGGACTTCAATTCCGAAACTATATGGGTATAAAGTTCCCGTAAACTTCTTATGTGAAATGTGCATTGACATTTCCAAAGTCGTTGATTAGATTTTCAATTCCGGAACTTCGCGGGTCTAATGTTGCTATAAACATTTCATGCCAAAGGTGCACTGACTTTTTGAATACTCGAAAGAAAGAGCGCTCCGAAGACGCGGACCAAAAGAGGAACTTGTCCGACGGACAAGCGCCTTGTCCGTCGTACATGTTCCTCTTTTAGTCCGCGACTTCGTAGCGCTCTTTTCTTCAAGTATGCAAAGCCAACTCGCCCACATTCATTCATTCACAAAACTTTATGAGTGTCCTGAAGCCCGGTCTTTTCAGACCGAGGCAGGCCGCGTCCACGTCGGCACAGCCAGGCCGAGCCTTATGGCGTCATGGTGGACCCTTTGGACAGCCCGTAGTTGATCTTTATATGAAGAGCTTGATATCATCTTGTGCCAGTAAAGCCATTTTTCTTCGGGGTCGGCGAGAGTCGCTGGACAGCCCGCCAGCATGTGTCTGATGTCAATGATGCCATCGCACACGTTACATTCTTTCGTAATTCCTCTTTCGGGGTAAATTTTATTTATGAAATACGGAATGGGGTACGTCCCGGTTCGCAGTAAACGTAGCGTGACTGCCTGAGCCCTGTTCAATTTTACGTGTGACAGTGGGAATCGCCTACGCCCCAAGTGGAAATATTTAGTGATGTCGTTGTAAGTTAGTAAGTGATCTTTATGCTCCCCGGAATGGTAGTGGGTGTCCGTTCGGTTCTGACCGGCATCAAGCTTCTGACTTTTATTTATTTGTTTATTTAATCATACTGCAGGCCAACATACTGGCCCATGCAGGAGGGGTAATACAGTTGACAAGGTAATAACAATGCAACGAAGATAATAAAAAATGGATATATAAACAGTGCATGAAAATGATGCATCCCATAGCCGCGTTACAAAGATCACAATATTGCTTCCCTTAGCACAGTAACTACAACAAAATAATCGCACATTTGAATTTATATGTGGATCAAAATGCTGTGCCAAACAACAATCGCACACTAAACATAACTAAATACTGGAAATTTCACATATGAAAACGAGAAAAATAGTGAAAAAATTTGTCTTTATGGTTGTGTTATTTTATGTGAAAAATAGTTCTCCAACGCATTTATGAAGTTCCCCGATTGAAGTACTTCAACAGGGAGAGAATTCCATTCGTTTATAGTACGCGGATAAAAACTATTCATGTGAGATTTTGTTTTAGCAAATAATGGCGTAAGGGAAAAGTTGTGTCTATGTCTTGTTTTTCGTGCATTAAGAGGCGTTATATATTGAGGTATTTGAAGCCCAGTTTTTCCATTTATGATGTTATGTAAAAACTGGAGACTACTAACTTTGCGCCTGTGTTCTAGCGAAGTGATTTTATTCCTAAGCATTAGTAAGGACGGGGAATCCTCTCTTTTATATTTTCCAAAGATAAATCTAACGGCCTTCCTTTGTACACGTTCCAAATTCATGATGTCCTTTTTGGTATGAGGATCCCATACAACCGCTGCGTATTCAAGTTTCGATCGCACGAATGTGTTACATGCTAAAATTCTTGTGTTTACCGGTGCCTTTTTAAGTTTCCTTTTCAAGAACCATAATTTCCGCAAAGCTGCTGAACATGTAAGGGAAATATGGCCTGACCAGGAGAATCTGTTAGTGAATGTGACGCCTAAGTATTTGTATTGTTCAACTTGAGTTATTTCTGTGTCGTTTAGAACATAGGAAAATATACCAGGTTCCTTTTTTTCTTGTTACTCGCAGCAAGACTGTTTTATGTACGTTTAATTCCATGCCCCAAGTTTTTGAAGTCGTAGATCGGACCACACAACTAGACAAGCCGAATCAACACACTATCAGACAAGTTGTCAAGGCACGCAGCGAGGTCTGATGAGACGAAGCGTTGTTGTTATTCGCCGTTATTATTCGTTGTTATTTGTGCCGTCGTGTCACAGAAAAGAATACCAACATTTTTTTTTCGCCTGCGCCAAAGCATCCATGTCAAGATAGTAAAGCTAGCAAAGGTAACGTAGTTACCTTTGCTAGCTTAAAAACGAAATGAAAGCCGGAGAACACCTGGACCGTGCAATAAGCAACATGTCGCCAAGCCTGTAGATTGCAGTACCAATGTGGTGTATTCCATTCCCACCTCTTGCGACTGCACTTACGTAGGGCAAGCAGGACGCTGTATCAATGAACGTTTGCGTGAGCATGCGCACTGTGTCAAGATTAAGACTGGCAGTAATCTGGCTGTTCATTGTGCCAAGTGTGGCTGTTCTCCACTCCTTGACGACACACGTGTGTTGAAAAGGTACAGCAATCAGATGGCCAGAGAAATCTTTGAGGCATTTTCAATGTGTTAGTTTGGAGCCACCTGTGTTAGTTCCCCTTCCATAGCCCTTTGTGATAAAGAACTTGAGTTCCTTAGAAGTTAAGCAGTTTGGCCGTTTGCACAATCTTATGGTTTCTTTTGTATTGTTTAATGTTTTTGACGCATGCGCAGCAGTAGTTGACCGACAATGACTCACCTTCCCCTCCCCTTCTTTCACTCTTTATGCCTGTTGCAAATTGTATATAATTGCGCACGCTCCAATAAAAGTGTTGTTGGCAGTCAGCGCTCGTCCTGTGTCCTCCCTTGTCCGTGTTTTTTGGCACTGTTTTAAATATGAAAGTAACTACGTTCTTCTTATTTTTTAGTTTGACTTTTATTCGCGAGGGCACATTGAGTCTCTTGAATTTTCTTGGTCTCGCTTCCCGCGGACTGCCAGAGCCCAGCCAGAGCGCATGCGTTTTTCTCGTGTTGCGCCGACCACAGCGCGGCCACTTTAGTGCGCGTTCGTTTTTCATTGGCTTAGTGGATTTTCGCCTGGAAGAGTTTTGGACGCTTCCCGACTAGCGGACGCGAAAAAGAAACAATGGTCGCTCACCGCCATCACTGTGAGCATTCGACGAATTGCAACGCGCTCACTTGAGCGCAACCTCTCCGGAAGGTCTTGTCTCGCCGGTGTAGGATACCGAGCAGTATGCGCATGGTTCCCTGTGAGCCAAGCATCTCATGTTTTCTTCGATATTCCTTCGGTAGCCAGATTAGGCGCCCTTGTCGTCTAAGAATAGGACCCACATTTGGCACCCATAACTTTTTACTCGCTCGAAATGGGCCTCCAACCCGTGGAAGATGCGGGAAAAGGCTGACCATTCTCCACGTCCTCCTGGAGTGTCGAAAAGCCAAATCTGAAAGAAACAATTTCTCTTAGCATACCGCCAGTACATTCGCCTTCATCCTGTAATGTTACTCGGCCCAGCACCGCTCTTTGACACCAACGCAGTCCTAGGTTTCCTCAAAGATGTTGTGTTACATGTAATTAGCCCCATACGTTCGTAGCGCCTCCTCTCTCCAGAGGATAGCGCTGTGATAGTTGTTTAGCATAGCACATGCATCTCGGCCCTTGTATTTCAAGGGCTCTGGCGAGGCAGTAGTCCTCTTAGACAATTTTAACATCTCACATATTTTGTATATTGCATCATTTTTCCCAATGCATTTTAGTGTTCATAGTACACGTCATTAATCATTGCCATAATTTTATTACGCCTATATATTATGCCATTTGCACCAACGTCTTTTAGGCCCCTTTACAGCCACGTCACACTAACTTCACAGATCCCATTAGACCACTGCGAACTCATTAACACTAGCAGGGTGCTCTTTGGCCATACCTGGCCCTCGCGCCCTTAAACATCAAACATTCAATTCAGATTAGGTGCCCAAAGTAGGCATTCGAGTGTGCCCAATATGCTTTCCTTCGGGTTCTCTCATTTCGGTGCCCCCGCCCCACAACAAAAAAGGCATTTTTGTTGCGCAGCGAATTGTTGAATGGTGAAAGTTGGATTTTGTTGCGTCTTCTTTTGCGGAAAGTGATGAGCCGCGGGGCGCTTCAATTGCCGGATACTCTTGTTGTATAGTGCTGCGATGGCAATCATACGGGCACTCAGGCGCACTCCTGCCGTCGCCGTCACCCTCATGTTCCGTATATATGAAGTCCAAGAGCGATAGCATCATTACCGGCTGCTGTATGTGCGAGTGAAAGCGCAAGGGTGGGGGGCTGACATGGGTGAGCCGACGATGGTGGCTCAGTTTTGTGTGCGCAAGGGGGGAAAAGCGGGGAAGAAGCGCGATGCCTTCCGTCGCGCGCGATACGTCAGGGGGAGTAGAGGAGGAGGGGGGGGGGGGTGAGCCTTAGGATTCTGTGATCTGTGACTGCGCAGCATGTGTATTTGCCTTGTTTGACGCATTATACACAGTGGCTTTCTCTTATACTTCGATTTATTAGACACTTTTACGTATATTTAAATATCTTGTTGCGAGGTTTTCTGCATAAGTGCAGTGAACCTTGCTTCCAAAGACACTTTTCTGCCCTTTATCAAGCTGTATCTTCGCATTTGTATATTTCATTATATCTTCGCAATTCTAGCATACGAGGGCGAGTCAAAGGAAAGTGAGCCAACCCATCCCGCGCAATAATGGTTCGGTTCATTATCTGCGAGGCATGCCCGCAGCACACAGGGATCTCTCATTTACAAAAGTGACACACAGGTGCGAGAATAAATGTTCTGTAATGCTCTCATACACTGCCTTGAACATGATTCTGTAACATAATGGACGCTCTAAAAGTTGAACAGCATGGCGTCGTGAGGTTTTTGACAGCTGAGTGTGTTTCCTGGAAAAATATTAGTCGCCGTATGGCTGCCGTGTACGTTGAACGTTGTATTTCATTGGCCACTGTGTAGCATTGGAGCAAATGGTTCAAAGAAGGACGTGCAAGTTGCAAATACGATCCAAGACCGGGCCGAAGCCACCGTGCGATCAATCCCCCCAACACAATTCCAAAGGTTGATGAACTCATTAGACAAGAACGGAGGATAAGCATCGACGAACTGGCAGAACGTGCGAACATCAGTCACTGTTCGGTTCACACCATAGTTCATGAACATCTCGGTTATCGGATCCTGTTTGCGCAATGGATGCTCAAGATTTTGAACCACCGCCAAAAGACGGAGAGGTTCGGCGCTGCAGTGGCTCATCTGATCCGGTATCACAATGAGGGTGACGACTTCTTGTCTGCAATTGTGACCGGGGACAAATCGTGGTGCCGCTACTACGAGCCTGAAGCATGATGGCCAAGCTTACAGCGGAAACATTCGAATTCACCCCTTCAAAGAAAGCAAAGGCTGTCATTTCCCCCAGAAATGTGTTGTTGACTTTTTTTTTTCGACCGTCAGGGGCTATACTTCGACCTATACAGGTCGAATTCGCTAAACCTGGAGACACTATCGTGTCCGATATTGTGAAACGCCGGATCGGCTGCGTGTCGCAATCGAGAACAAACGACGTGGAAATTTGACGAATGGGGTTATCTTGCACCACGACAATGCTCTTTGCCATGTCGCTGATGTGGTTAACACAAAACTTGCAAAGTTTTGCAAGTGGGAAACGCTGCAACATCCGCCATATAGCCCAGACCTGTCGCCGTGAGACTTTAAAATTTTCGGCCAATTGAAAAAAAAGCTCAAGGGAAGCAGATTCGTGTCGGACGATGACGTGAAAGAGTCGGTTCTAAACTTTCTGAAGCAGCAACCCAAGGATTTCTATGAAACTCGTGAGTCGCGTTAGTCCCAGTGACTAACGCGACTCGTTAGTCACTGGGACAAATATCTAAATGATTAGAGACAACATTTAAATAAAGTATGCCGGTTGTTATATATTCCCATTGGCCAACTTTTATTTGACTCGCCCTCGTATATTTTGCAGAACTCCTGCTTTTTATATGTGCTCTCTAAATGCTGTTTCGACACAATTCGTGTGTGAACAGTGACTCCTTGCTTCAACAATGGGTAAGCAACGCTTGAACCATTGCTACGCCCCTGGATGTAGCACTGGATACACTGGAGCGGACGCTACAAAGAAGCCCTCGCTTTTCAAGGCACCTGCGGACCTTGAACGACGGAGCCTATGGCAGCGGAACTTGTACAGAGCGGATAAACCACTTGCGGAGGATTGTGCAGTCTGCGAACTACACTTTGAGCCGCACTGTGTTGTCACGGACTATGTGCACGTAATCAACGGCAAAGAAGTTCGTCTAGGGCGGGGAAAGCCTACGCTTTCGTCAGACGCCGTGCCAGCAATCTTACCGAATGCCCCGGCGTACTTAAGCAAGTGCGTGGTGCCGAGAAAGAACGAGAGAAAGCGCAAGGCTGAAGAGATCAACAGATCAGCTAAAAAGGTACTGTTCTCGAGTGCTGCAGAGCGTCAGACTGTAGACGAGCCTACCAATGTTTGTGAGACAGTTTGTGCGTACGAGCACGAAAGGGATGTAAATTCTGTCGTGACTGTCGCCGCGCGTAAGAATGTAACCCCGCCTAATAAGCGCTGGTTTCTGCATGAGATGCATGACGCGCAAGAAATTTGTTTCGCTTCATGCACCTTTAACGCCGTCACAAGTGAATTGAGAGTCGAAAGCACCATATTTTGCACAGAGGATAGCTCTGGTGGTTTTCGTGTGAAGACATTTTTGCGTGGTAAGCTGTTGGCAGAGTCATCGCTGACAACAGTGCAGGACGCAATGAATGCTGTGCAACAAGCCAATGAGATGTATCTGTGTAATGGTGCTGCTGCGAACGACGAGGTCCTTTTGATGAGCAGTCTTACAGACCGCTTCCGTAACCAAGTAGAAAACAAGTGAAAAGCCGCTTTCAGCATAAATTGCCTTGGTAGAACGACCAAGGATGGAACACCGTGCATTGCGTGCAAATATTTGAGAAAAGCGCTTCTGACCCGCCGGTCACGTCTCCTAAGTCGGAAGTCGCCAAAATGCGCCCCAACGAGAACATCGCAGAAGTTGCAAGCATGTACGCGCAAGAACAAGCGCCTTCCATCAAAGATAATGAAGCTCAGCGAAGATCTCAGTAAGATGAAAGCCGATAGTGCTGCGACCAAAGAATAAGTGCTTGCCGAAAAGATTACGCATCTCTCATCAAAGCAGCAGCTTGCTGCTCGGCAGTGTTTTGAAGCTTCAAGGAGGAAAAGTTCACGTGGGATGATTTACGAGAAAGAGTGGATTTTGGAGTGCGTACTACTTAAAATGCGTTGCCCAAAACTTTACAAATACATGCGAAAGCAAGCCATTCTAACCACGCCAAGTGAAACAACTATAAGGAAATACACAGCTGAATACAGGAGTGGTTATCCGTTTAATGAACAAATGCTGATCGCACTAAAAAAGAAAACGGTGCCACTAGATGAACTTCACAGGCATGGAGGCATTATCATTGATGAAATGAAGCTCTCCGAGAACCTTTCAGTGACCACAGGAGGAAAAATTGAAGGTTTTGTCGACCTTGGAACATGCACACGCGAGGACCAAAAGACCTTGCTATGCAATCATGGCCTTGTTGTAATGTTTGTGCCCCTTGTTGGCGGTTGGACGCAGGTGCTTGGTGTCTTTGGTAGCCCCGAGAATGTCAAGGGTGAATTGCTTGCGAAAATTCTGCTTGAGGCCACAGTACTTGCAGAAAAGGCTGGGCTTCTTATCGACTGTATAACGTGGGATGCAGACTCTTGGAATATGAACATGTGGAGAGTTTTTAATGTAAAGGCATCAATGAAAGAAGTTACCTGCAAGAAGCAACACCCAGTTGACAGTAGCCGGTTGCTTCATTTTTTTTTCTGACTTCCCTCATCTTGTCAAGAATATTCGCAACCGTCTTCTAGGAACGACTTTCAAGACAACGGATGGACAGGTGTCCATACAGTTTGTGAAGGAAGCCTTCACACTTGACAACAGGGCACTTGCATTGAGGGCAATGCCTGGTATATCAAGTGTTCATGATGCACCGAACAACTTTGAAAAAAAATTAGAGTGAGTTATGCTTTTACGCTTTTTGGACAGGGACCTCTGCGAGCATTCTTTCTTTATCAGACACAACTGCAGAGAAGCTGTGGCAGCATAGAAGCTACTGCGAAATTCTTTTCAAGAATGAAGTCGCTGATTGCTGTAATGACTTCTAGGTATCCAGCAGAAGCTCTCGCACCCAATTCTACCAGTGTACTAAAGATCCAAGATATTCTTGAATTTCTGAACACATGGGAGCGTCACACTGACAAGAGGAATTTTCTCAATGACTCAACTGCAGAAGGACTAAGGGTAACACTGACAAGTACGCTCGAGCTTCTTGACTACTTGAACAAAAAAAGTGGGATTAAAAATATTCGCTAACTTCAAGGCTTAGTCAGGATAAAGTTGAGAACTTTTTCGGTATAGTGAGACTTTCGTCGGGCTGCAACAGTCATCCAACGCCGCAGCAGTTTCTACTGACTGTTCATTGCCTTTCTTGGTTCAACTTGGCACGAAGCGTCACGGGCAGCAATGTGGAGGATGATGTGATCAACTCTCTTCTTAAGGTAACCGACAGAGAAGAGGGTACCACTAAGGGAAAGTTTTTGGAAACAGTCAAGTTATACACAGAGAAAAATACAGAGGTTCTGACTACATCTTTGCCAGCAGAAACTGATGAACAAAGCAAAATAGTGCGTGCTACCGACAAAATGTCCTGATTGCATTGCCCGCCTCTTGCTGTCAACTGAGCAAGGTCGCTTGTTGGCTGCTTCTGTCTTTGTGCAGTTCAAAGATAAGGGTGGTTTGTTGTAACCTTGAGTTGAACTCTTTACATTTATTAAATTCCTAGAGGATGTTTTCGCTAGCTGTTTCTCTACTAATAAGGTGCACAGTGAGAGTGTAATGGATACTCTGGAGATGATTCATGGCCCTTGAGTATCGGTTGCAAAGCGCACGCAGAATGCTTGACATCCGGTGTTGTCGGCTTTCATGTCACAACCAGGCTCCACTTTTTTTGCAAAGGGGCTGAACAAAGCCAGCACCTCCAAGCGCAAGTCATCTAAGCACTTGAGTTATGCAGGCTGAATTGAATGCATATTAAACCATTAATTTTACTCCTATGTCAGCATTCCTGAGTGATAACCGCAGTTTAATTAACCTTTGTATTGTGTGTACAGCACAGTTGCTTATCTGTATTGTGAATTTCTTTAAATCTTTCTGTGGGTATCGCTTTTCATATATTTGTACTTATTTAACCATGGCATTGCTAAACATGTGTATTTCTATTGTGCATTTTTGTATTAAGTTTTCAATTTCGTCATACCATGGAAAACCTTTTAATGTATTTCTAGTTGACTGTATATTTGTGTATTGACACGTGTACTTATCGTTATCGGGCGACCACGTTTCGCCGCTTAACAACTGTAATCGCACAGCGAGGGACGCTCCTGCATGTATCCGACGTTTCTGGAAAGTTATCGATGCTTCTACCCGGCTGTCTGTTGTCGCCGAACCTTGTGTTATCTGATTTCATCGCGTAACGCGAATGGTGTAGAACTTTGTGGAAGGCACGCGGGTCCAAACGATTAGTCTAGAACATTCGACGACTGCTCTATAAAAGCCGACGGGCTATATCCGCTGATCAGATTTTCGACGATCGCCGACTGTGTTCGCCGCTATCGTTGTGCTTTAAGTGTATCCTGTTTTGTGGGCGCAGGTTCGCCCAATAAAAGCTAGTTTTGTCTTTCACAGTACTGCTACTGTGTTCTTTCTTCACCGTCACTACCACGTGACATCTGGTGGAGGTGCTAGTGCGTTCATGTACCGAACGCCCCCGCAAAGCCGCGATCCAAGCCCGAAGCCCGAGGACAAAACCGACACCGCCCAAGACCAGCGTGGTAGCCGCAGACTGCAAGGACTGCCCCCAGAGCACGGACTTCTACCTGAGGTGACAAAGAAGATCGTGGTCAAGACAACCTCAATGGCTGCCCCAGCGTCCCCCGTTATCTTACAACAACCCCGGGACCCACCGACCTTCCATGGAGCAGCGACTGAAGACCCGGAATCCTGGCTGGAGACCTACGAGCGAATCGCGACATTCAACAACTGGGACTCCGACGACAAGCTGCGGCATGTCTACTTCGCCTTAGAAGACGCCGCCAGAACGTGGTTTGAGAACCGGGAGTCGACCTTAACGACATGGGACCTCTTCCGTAGCGGCTTCCTGCGCACCTTTACGAGCGTCGTGCGCAAGGAAAAGGCCGAAGCCATGCTGGACGCCCGAGTGCAGCTACCTAACGAAAACGTTGCCATCTTCACGGAAGAAATGAACCGTCTCTTCCGCCACGCCGACCCGGATATGCCCGAGGAGAAGAAAGTCCGCCTTCTCATGCATGGTGTGAAGGAAGAATTTTTCGGCGCAATGGTACGAAGCCCACCGCAGACCATAGAAGAGTTCCTTCGCGAGGCAACCAGCATCGAGAAGACACTCGAAATGCGGAACCGGCAATTCAATTGCCGTACAAGCTCTACCCACTACGCAGGAATTCAATCACTGGCCACGGAAGACCTGCGCGAGACCATCAGGGCCATTGTGCGCGAAGAACTGCGCAAGGTCTTGCCTTCGTCGCAGCCTCAAGTGGCATCGATCGCCGACATCGTGAAAGAAGAGGTGCACCGGTCTCTTGGAGTTCCTGAGGTGGAACCAGAATCACCGCAGCCGGAAGCAATGACCTACGCCGCCGCCGCCGCCGCCGCCGTCGCCCGCCGTCAAGGCCCCCCTGCGCGACCGCACCAGGGACCTGCAACGCCGCAACGCCGCAATTCCGTCGTCCGCCGCCGCCGCCGCCAGCGCGCCAATACGTCGCCCAGCGCACCTACGCGAGGAAGACGGACATTTGGCGAGCCCCCGACCACCGCCCGCTCTGCTATCACTGCGGAGAAGCCGGCCATGTGTACCGCCGATGCCCATACCGGGAGATGGGACTGCGAGGTTTCGCCGTCAACGCGCCGCGTCCACAGCTTGGCGAGCGCCCACGTGAAATCGCCGATTACCGAGCCGCCACTCAGCGGAACTCTCGACGACCATCCCGTTCGCCGTCACCAGGCCGCTACCTGTCACTGCAGCGCCGATCATACACTGGTCCAGCTCGGGGCCGCTCTGCGAGCCCATATCCGGAAATATAAAAGCAGCAACCTATGGAGGTGCGGTTGCTGTTCGTCGAACTGACGAAGATCCTCCGCCGCCGACGAAGTCGACGAAAAAACCATCTCGACGACCTAAGGACGACACGCCGCCGTCCCGACGAAGTCCGGAAGCCAAGACTACACCGACGAAAGACGACTTCACTACGCGACGTTCCAGCTTCAGTTCAACACGACGCAGCCGTGATCCGACGCCAAGACCTAACTGCAACGCCAGGCAAAGGACCACCGACCTCGACGTGCTTCTCGACGGCCACGCAGTTACCGCCTTAGTGGACACAGATGCTGATTACTCCGTCATGAGTGGACACATTGCCGCCCAGTTGAAGAAGGTTAAGACTGCATGGGAAGGCCCTCAAATTCGCACCGCTGGAGGACACCTGATTACGCCGACTGGAATCTGCACGGCAAGAATAACCATTCATGACCGGACTTACCCTGCCACCTTCGTTATCCTCCAACAGTGGTCACGAGACGTCATTCTCGGTATGGACTTCCTGAACCAACACGGCGCAATCATCGATCTGAAGTCGAAGTCGATAACGCTGTCGGAAGATAAAGCGATACCGCTGGAGAGCCTTCGTAGTCACCACGCCTTGAGTGTGCTCGAAGATCAAGTAAGCATCCCGCCTCGCTCCAGCATTAGAGACATTTAGCTTTTAGCGTGTCCGGTATTCGGGCAAGCGCGGGCGGTTTTCCGGTTTAGCGGGGGCGCCAACCTGAGCGGCCAGATTGGTGGCGCCAGCTGGTGGCGCAAAGCTCAACCACACAAACACAGAGCTAATTACTATATTCTGCTTAGCTGCTGGCATAAATTTTCGACAGTGGCGTAATCGTGTTCCCAATTACGCCGCTGCCAAAAATTTGCACGGGTGGCGAAGCAGGATATGGTGAGTTACTGCAGTTTTAGGTATGCGTTTGTCTGGTTGAGCTCTACAACACCAGGTGGCTTCACCGCTCACGTTTACGTAAGGCTTTACGTAAAACCCCTCAATCTCCCAAAGTAGCGCCATTCACTTCCCTCCTCCTCCGCTCGGCGCGGCCTCGACGGTCTCGCCGCTGGTGGTGGGCCTGCCGTAGCAGACGACGGCTAACACGCTACGGGAGGAAATCCGCGGAAAAGTTCGTTCGAGTCCTGCGGAGCAGTTTTTTCAATCTAGATCTTGCTTTGTCCGTCGGTAACTGGCCTTAAGGATGTCGTGTCGGATTTGCGGAAGAAATAGAGAAAAGCACCATTATTCAAGGCGTATTTAAGGCGTAAAGCGCGCGCACATTGAAAGTTCGTGTTGCTGAAGCACGACACAAGCACGCGGTGTGCTCAGACACGCGAGTAATTACCAGAGTTTCAGGTTTTGACAGCGTGAAAGTATGTGCACGTGGTTTCGTAGGTTAATTTACGTACCTGCAGGATGCTTTTGTTCGGCCGGCGCGTGAGAGATTCCGACTGTCTGCGGTCAGCAATGCCTGGCAGCAGGGCCGTTTCTGTTCCGCGCCTTTTACAAATGTACTTAGCTCATGCACAGGTTGTGGTGGCCATGAGCAACGTTTTCACACATAGGTGGTATAGATAATTTGATCAACGTACCAGCATATGAAATCCTTATTTATTTATTACAGTGCAAATGGTTAGAATTTGATAGAAAAAAAAGAAGGAACTTGATGGGACAACTGGAAATAGGTTCAGAAAATAATTATCCCCCTCCCCTCATTGGCACCAGCAACACTTTTGTTGAAGTGCTAATTTTATCTCTGTAAACTACGTGCGTCTGTATTCTTTTGCGTTGTAAGTTTTCACAAGGAAGCAGTGTTGCGTTAACTGGAACAGTCAAGGCACACAAGACAGAAAAAAAGTTGATTCTTGGGTTTTACATCCCAACACCACGATCTCATAAGGCACGCCATAATGGGGGCTCCGGATTAATTTTTTTCCAGCTGGGGTTCTTTAACGCGCCCCAATGCACTGGACACGGGCCCGTTTTGACACGGGCGTTAAAAGAAGAGGTTGGAGGAGCCGTGGCACTTACTTCACAAAGCCCGCGTTCTTTGCCACTTGCTCGAAGTCAGCCCACCCGATCTTGTGAATCCACACTTTTCTTCGTTTTGCGTTGCGCCCGGCGGATGGTAAAGCAAAAAGCTTTTTGCCGTCACTGGGTCTGTTGGGGCAACCGCAGGCGCAGCAGCACGGCATCGCAATTAAGCACTCGGCCCTAACACATTGCATAAAACTACCGCGCTCCTTCAAACCGCCTGCCGTACTTTCGTCGCGCAGGCCCAAGAATGGGGGTCGCAGCGCGCTGGAAAGAAAAGATATACAAAAGCGCGGCGCCTGCTCTGCGCCGGAAAGAAAAAAATATACAAAAGCGCGGGGCCTGCTTTCACGTGACACAGATTGGCCAGTGGGGGAGCTGAGGTGGCTGGGGCGAGAGGAGGAGTGGAGGAGGAAGCGCCTGGGTGAGCGGGGTGGCGGAAAGATCTAAGAATGGCGCTACTTTTGGAAAATTGAGGGGCTTTACGTTTACGCCCCGACCATCCGGTAATCCGCCCAAACCGCTCCCGTTTACCGGAATAGCCTACAAGCTAACAGTCTATATTTTTATTTCGGTCGGCACCGAAATACCCGCTGACGTAGAAGGCGTCATCGAAGGCGACCCCCGTCTACTGCTCGACCGTGAAATATGCGTCGCAAGAGGGATCGCTCGACTGCACGGAGGAAACACGAAAGTGTTACTGACAAACTTCAGCCAGGAGTTCAAGCACATCAACAAGGGCACGACGATCGCATACATCGAGGAAATTCTGGAAACCAGCAATGCGTTTGTCCTCTCGGATTCTGTCGCATCCACCCCGACGACCGTAGTTCCCGAGCCAGACTTCGACATAAATCCAAGTCTACCCGTGATTAAGCGGAAACAGCTCAGAAGTCTGCTTCGACGATACAAAGACTGCTTTTCGACGTCGTCGAAGATTCGACAGACACCAGTCGCAAAGCATCGCATAATAATCGAAGAGTGCGCTCGACCACTCCGCCAGAGCCCTTACCGAGTTTCGACGCGAGAACGCGAAGCTATAAGACAACAAGTCGACGAAATGCTGCGCGACAACATCATCCAGCCGTCGAAAAGCCCGTGGGCGTCTCCAGTTTTAGTGAAGAAAAAGGACGGAAACCTACGTTTCTGCGTCGATTATCGTCGACTGAACGAAATCACGAAGAAAGACGTATACCCCCTCCAACGGATAGACGACGCATTGGATCGGCTCTGCAATGCTAAATACTTCTCATCGATGGACCTCAAGTCTGGCTACTGGCAAATAGAAGTCGACGAAAGGGATCGTGAAAAGACAGCCTTCATCACGCCAGACGGCCTCTATGAGTTCAAGGTTATGCCATTTGGACTGTGCTCGGCACCTGCAACGTTCCAGCGCGTGATGGACACGGTTTTAGCAGCATTGAAGTGGCAGACCTGTCTCGTTTACTTGGATGACGTCGTTGTATTCGCCGGAAATTTCGACGATCACCTTAGGCGGCTTGCCACAGTACTAGAGGCCATCAAGTCATCAGGGCTCAGTCTGAAGCCAGAAAAGTGCCGCTTCGCTTACGATGTGCTTCTGTTCCTAGGCCACGTCATCAGCAAGTCTGGAGTCCGCCCTGACCCGCAGAAGACAGCTGCCATCGCAAAGTTCCCGCAGCCCACCGACAAGAAGGCAGTGCGTAGATTTCTTGGCATGTGTGCCTACTACAAGCGATTTGTGAAGGACTTTTCGCGCATCGCTGAGCCGCTGGCACAGCTAACTAAATGTGACGTCGAGTTCAAGTGGGAAGCTCCGCAGGCCAAAGCATTTCAAGAATTGAAACGACGTATGCACTCGCCGCCCATACTTGCGCACTTCGACGAGCACGCCGACACCGAAATCCACATTGACGCCAGTAGCCTAGGCCTCGGTGCTGTCCTAGTCCAGAGAAAAGATGGACATGAACACGTGGTAGCTTACGCTATCCCGTCGTTGTCAAAAGCGGATGGCAATTATTCTACAACCGAAAAGGAATGCCTCGCCATCATTTGGGCTACAGCGAAATTTCGCCCTTACCTATATGGCAGGCCATTCAAAGTGGTCAGCGACCATCACGCGTTGTGTTGGATAGCCAACTTAAAGGACCCTTCAGGACGGCTGGCACGGTGGAGCCTCAGACTACAAGAATACGACATCACTGTAACATACGAGTCCGGACGAAAACACTCAGATGCCGATTGCCTATCACCAATTGCCTATCGATTGCCTATCGATTGCCGGTGGGCCCCCATTGACCCACCGCCGCAAGATGACAAGGATGACGACGCCTTCCTTGGAATAATAAGCGCGGAAGACTTCGCTGAACAACAACGAGGGGACCCGGAGCTAAAAGCCCTACTCGAGTATTGGAAGGGCACACCGACGTTGTCCCTAGGGCATTTAAGCGTGGATTGTCTTCGTTCACGCTACAAACAACCTGCTCGTGAAGAAGAACTTCTCACCAGTCCGCGCGAGCTAACTTCTTGTTGTTCCGTCGGCGCTACGTCCAGAAGTACTGCACGCCCTACACGACGATCCAACCGCTGGGCACCTCGGAGTCTCCCGGACGCTGTCGAAAATACAGGAAAGGTATTACTGGCCGCGTCTGACCGCCGACGTCGCCCATTACGTCAAGACATGCCGAGAGTGTCAGCGACGCAAGACACCACCGACAAGGCCAGCAGGATTACTACAGCCGATCGAACCTCCTCGCCGACCATTCCAGCAGATTGGGATGGATTTGTTGGGGCCTTCTCCGATATCAACATCCGGGAATAAGTGGATCGTCGTGGCGATGGACTATCTCACCCGCTTTGCTGAAACTAAAGCTCTACCAAAAGGCAGCGCAGCCGAAGTGGCGAAATTTTTCGTCGAGAACATCCTGCTGCGACATGGTGCCCCAGAAGTCCTCATCACCGACAGACGAACGGCTTTTACAGCAGAGCTCGTCCAAGCCATTCTGCAGTACAGCCAGACAAGCCACAGGAGGACAACTGCCTACCATCCGCAGACGAATGGTCTCACGGAACGCCTGAACAAGACCCTCGCCGACATGCTAGCAATGTACGTCGACGTCGAGCACAAGGCGTGGGACGCGGTCCTGCCGTATGTAACCTTCGCTTACAACACGGCGGTGCAAGAAACAACACAGATCGCACCATTTAAGCTGGTCTACGGCAGGAACCCGACGACGACGCTCGCCGCCGTGCTGCCACACGTCACTGATGAGGACAACCTTGACGTCGCTAGCTATCTCCAGTGCGCCGAAGAAGCCCGCCAGCTCGCCCGCGTACGGATCAAGAACCAACAGAGGACCGACAGCCGACACTACAACCTCCGACGACGATTCGTCGAGTACCAGCCCGGGGACCGTGTTTTGGTTTGGACCCCGATACGCCGACGAGGACTGAGTGAGAAACTACTCCGACGCTATTTCGGACCCTACAAGGTCATCCGCCGTATTGGCGCTCTGGACTATGAGGTCGTGCCAGACGGCATTTCGCATTCACAGCGGCGCCGCGCACGATCTGAAGTGGTCCACGTGGTGCGCCTTAAACCCTTTTATGGACGCTGACGAACTTTCCTTATTTTGTTGTTTTCTTTGCTACGAGTGCTTCCTTATTTCTTTCGTTTGTTTGCAGCATCGGGTCGATGCTTTTTAAGAGGGGGGGTATTGACACGCAGTGGCGTAGCTAGGTCGCGTGGCACCCGGGGCCCTTAGGCCTTCTGTCACCCCCCCCCCCCCCGCTGTGTGTAGCCTGCGGCGGAAAGAGGGGTGTCTCAGACGTATATGACACCCCCCCCCTCACTGGCCCCTTGCACCCCCCCCCCCCCTGTTGCTACGCCACTGTTGACACGTGTACTTATCGTTATCGGGCGACCACGTTTCGCCGCTTAACAACTGTAATCGCACAGCGAGGGACGCGCCTGCATGTATCCGACGTTTCTGGAAAGTTATCAATGCTTCTACCCGGCTGTCTGTTGTCGCCGAACCTTGTGTTATCTGATTTCATCGCGTAACCCGAATGGTGTAGAACTTTGTGGAAGGCACGCGGGTCCAAACGATTAGTCTGGAACATTCGACGACTGCTCTATAAAGGCCGACGCGCTTGATCCGCTGATTAGATTTTCGACGATCGCCGACTGTGTTCGCCGCTATCGTTGTGCTATAAGTGTAGCCTGTTTTGTGGGCACAGGTTCGCCCAATAAAATTTAGTTTTGTCGTTCACAGTGGTGCTACTGTGTTCTTCAACGTCACCACTACGTATTGTATATTTGTGTTGTGCATTTTAATAGTATGTGAATTCTTCGCATCCTCATACCACGGAAGTGTGCGATAAAACTTTGAAGATAATCATTATCTGTGGCAGTTTTTTTATTTATTTCGTCTCATCTATTCATACAAGTAAGCACTGCGCACGGCGTGTACCGTCATTTTCAATCGATGCAAGCAAGCATCTTTGCATCGCGGTTTTGGCCAAAATAGAGAAAGAGTAAATTTCAAACGCTAGAAAAATTCGTTTCACTTAACGGGCGCGTCCTGGGTGCGAATGAATGAAAGAAGTTGCGGAAGTAGCCTTCAGAGTCCACATGCCGCGTAGGCTTCGATGCGCGCCTTCCCGTGGATGGATGGATGGATGTTATGAGCGTCCCCTTTGGAACGGGGCGGTGGGTTGCGCCACCAAGCTCTTGCTACTATGCTGCCTGATATCCTACCTAGGTTAACCAATGAAAAAAGAAAAGAAAAACACTATGAAATAACACGTCCAAATTTTCTGATCCCCTATTGCGAACTGTGTTTTTGTACGTCTCCGTCTTTTGTCGTTTCCCTACTTTTCTTCCACCAATCCTCCAATCCCGTAGTCGCCGATCACAGCGCCGCCGCTACTTTCGCCGCCGCGATAAGGCTGTTTCACATGCTGCGACTGCAACGACGAAAATCGGTGCTGTCGCACGCGTCGCAATGCGATTTTTAGAGGGCTCATTTCAGATGATTGCGATTTCAACAATGCCACTCAATGCGACTGGTGCGACGCCCAAGGTTGCTTAGTGCCAGGTTTCGTGGCACACGCTGCATAATTCTTTTATTGTAGTGAAGAAAACGTTTACAGTATAATATTATTGACTTCTCTTGATTAGAAGCAAATAATATGTACGTTTACTAATTTAAAAACGTTAGTTAAGATTTGTCTTGGGGTGCGCGACGGCGGTTTCTCTAGTTCAGTGCGACATCGCGCACTTAAACAGCTGTTCGCAGGTGATTCAGCGCTGTGTGTTGTCTTATCTACCTTCTACGGCCGTTTCGTTCTGCCTGCGCTACAACAATCTACAAGATGACCTATCGACAAGTTCATATAGCTACCCTCACCGTATATGCAGTATTCGGAATTCGGCTGCCACGAAGTTGTCGTGTCAGCCCAACAAGATCCTCGCGCTACCCGTGCTCGGCGTCAGCTTCTGGAGAAAGGATGCGTGTATATTGCCCGTCATTGCGCATATGTGGTGCCTGCTCCTAGCCATATTCTTACGCCAAACGCAACAAGAAGCACCAACCCGAACGCCCGCGTGTGTCCCTGAACGAAGCCTCAAACGATCTGTGTGATTACGACGTGGAATGAAAATTGTGTTGTGAAATTCAACCTTAGCGCTAGCCTGGTTCGTCCATCGCCGTGCTTATCAATACCAAGACCATATCAATACGCGCTATTCATAATGCAGGATCGTAGGCCCACGGCAGGCGCAGTTGCCGTAGAATTTTTCAGCTTTCTGCTCAGCCTCGCACGCCTCTCACGGTTAGCCTGTTTTGTGGAAATAAATATTATTATATTATTAATGTTATTAGGTATTATAGTTTCTTCACTGTAATTTATAGCAATCATCCAGATTTCTTAAGCTAGTCATGCATTTAACCTGTTTTAGATCAACATTGTTACGACATGCTTATGGGAGTCATTTCAAACTAGATTCCTCAGCCACAGAGAGTACAAATGCCAGCCTCAATGTTTATTCGAATTTGGTATTCCTAAACAGATTATATTGGCAGAATTTTATGCCTGCTTGCATTTCCTGCAATTCAATGTTCAGAGCTGGAAAAACTGATTCCTTTTCTTGCTGTCGAAAGGCTGCTTCAATGTCGATAGCAAGTTTTAATTATTCATTTCGAAAGTGTTAAGCAATGACTATATGTCTGAGCTTATCAATGCGTTTTTGTTCCGCGAACACAACTAAGTTTTCTCTCTCCCTCTCATTGACAGCTATGGAATGAAACCGTTCACTTTCATAAGTATCAGGATGCAAACATTCTGGAGTTTTTCCTGAGCATTTTTCTGCATCCTATAGTGTGCATGTTTGTATCAAGTTCTCGTGTTACAATCGCAGTGATCTACACATATTGTTATATTGCAACAAACAAATTTATTTCACTTTGTTTTCAAATCTACAATGTGGCCATGCAGTAACGACTGCATTAATAAGCAAAAAAGAAAACTGCAGATTCAGTGTACGTGTTGGAATCTATGCGAAGTGAAGTTTTTGTCAAGTGGTCAATTAAATGCTGTTAAAGTAACTGCGATATATACAATTTGTCTTATATTAAACAATTCAACATGTCATCTTTTGCAAGGTTTGCTTATGCACCGCATAGGTCACAACCTTAATGCCATGTAATCTTTATGCATTACACTGCTCACAAACCATACCGAAACGCAAACGGCAGTTAATGTAGATGCACGCTGCGAGACATCAACGCAGTGATGTTTGTTGAGCAAGGAATGGTGCGAGGTGTATGCAGATGAATGAATGACGTGCTTATGTACTTATTTATTTATATAGCTCACAGGCTGCAAGGTTGCATTATTATGCAAGGGGGAATAAAAAAGTTGTTACAAAAGGAAGAAGGGCACAACATTAAGAAAAAAACCAGCAAAAAAAGCAGTACCAATACATTGCATCAACTAGCCCAACGTGTTTTGCTGGCACAGCATTATACAATACTTAAGAAACAATAACAGAAAAAGTTACTGCCCATGCACCCTGTACAGACGCTAAACCAGCGAACCTGAAATGTGCAGCCCCGGTGTTTGTCACTAGGTTAATTCCAATGGTTTATTCAAGTCTTTCTATATTATTGGTTATGTCTGTGTTTCTTAATGAGGTTATGCACATGTTTGGCTTGGGTTTATCACATTGTTTATTTGGAATGCCACACATTGCACTTTGCAACATCACCATCATGGAAAGTGCAATGAGTGGTTCATTGTGTTAATCCAGCGGGTCCATCAAAGTCTTTCTGAATTATGTTACGCACTTGTGTTTTGTAATGCGTTAATCATAATGTTTATGACTCAGTTATGCACTGTAGTTACGAAGTGACACACCGGGGCTGCACATTTCATTTAATTAAATACAGGGACACATTTTTGAACCAATTGGGAAGTCGGAGAGGGACTGCTGCATGCGCGCTCTGCTGCTAAAGAGAAACGTCACTATCGGTTCAGCCAATGGCCCACCACATCTCTGCTGTGAGATGATAATGACATCATGATTTTGTCTTAACCCCATCCCCCTCTGTGTCCCTTCCCTGCAATAATATACAGCTAAATGTATGTTTGAAATGCATAAGCATTTCTATGTCTAACCAACAAGAAATGTCTCCGTCCATCATGCAAGATGAATGCAATGGCTCATACCCCTACACTAGGGTTTTTGGGATCGAACCATGAGTGTTTCGCCTAGGCATACACAGCATCACTGTAAAAAGAATGAACACCTTTTTGCTAGAGACCAAGACAATCATGAGGTGTATTAACAAATGAAAGTTTATTGAACATGCCGAGTAAATGCTGTTTGACAAGCAATAAATCGAATTTACACAAAAAGCAGAAGCAAGATCTGATGTGTGTCCATACAGATCCCAACAGGAAACGCATCCATCTCTGAAAGTGTAACAGCGTCCATGCTGACACAAGATTCTCCAAGTGTATTTGCATCTACAGCATCCATAATTTCTCTAGGCAGCCGATCTCCATGGAATGCTAGCTTGTTCCTCTACAATGCACTCTCCACATTTGAATGTGCATTGTAGAGGAAGAAGCTAGCATTCTGTGCAGATCGGCTGCCTAGAGAAATTACGGAAGCTGCAGATCTAAACATGCTGGGTTAATCTTGTCATCACGGCCTCCGTTAGAAATGGATGCATTTCCTGTCAGGAAACGCGCATGAATTTTTGCTTCTCCTTTTTGTGCTTGTCAGCGAGCATTTACTCGGTGTGTACATTAAACTTTTGATTGTTAGATCATCTCGGTTTTCTTGTTTGTCCTATGTGTTCTCTGGTGCCATTTGCAGCCAGGCTATTCGTTGTTTTTTTTTTAGACTGCAACAAGTCACCTTAATGGCCCTCATGATACCTTATAAAATCTATTCTTTGGCCAATGTAGCAAGAATGTACAGTGTAAAGCAGTAAGAACAGGGTATGCTAACTTTTGATTAAAAGGTTTATTTTGAAAATGCAGTTATCTATAAAGGTTACCACAAAGTAGTACAGCAGTAAAACCTAAAAAAGACTAGTGCTTGATGAAACCAAACATAAAAGCAGGAAAGGGAGAAAATACATATAGATATACAAGTCCAGGGAAAAAAACATTGTGATCACCAAATGTGCATGTGGCTACCTTCCAGGAAACTCATTTTTTTCCCAATGGCATGGAAGTGGAAGAATGTGCTTGCATAAGCAAGCTGTCAGTCTGTCTATTGGAATAACAACAGTGTTTCTTGAAAGGTGCTGGCATGCAGGATTGGCAATTGTAATTATTTTGTTCCTGCACTTGGAATTTTTCTCTATTTTCTTTCTGTAGCATTTTTATTTATGTTTGGCTGCATCAAGCACCAATTTTTATCTATCTTTCAAAGATGTCTTTCTTTTTCTGGGGAAAACTCGGGGAAGGCGGGAGATGGAAATTCAAGACGATGAGCAACATGAGAAGAAGGTGAAAGTAGGAGCCAACATTTCCACAAGTGGACCTTGAAGAAGACATGTCCACTTGTCGAAACATTGGCTCCTGCTTTCACCTTGTTCTCGTTTTGCTCATCGTCCTTTTTTTTCTGGTAATGTATATAACTCGCCACATTTTACAAATGAACCTCAGTTGAAAGTTAGCCCTCATCCATATCTAGTGTCATCCTGTTGATACTGCTTCATGCTATGCACTCTTGCAACATTTGTGTGTGTGTGTGTGTGTGTGTGTGTGTGTGTGTGCTTGTGTGTGTGTGTGTGTGTGTGTGTGTGTGTTTGTGTGTGTGTATGTGTGTGTGTGTGTGTGTTTGTGTGCGCACGCACACACGCGTGGATTTGGATGTGAGATCGGGCCCTTGGGCAGAGGTATCATTCTTCTCCTGTGCAGCCTTATGAATTCATTAACTATTGTGCAACAGAAATGCGATGAAGAGGAACGAAGTGAACACACAGAGCGCTTCATTCTTGTCTGTTGTCTATCTGTTGCGCTTTAGTTAATAATGAATACACACAAACTCATCTAGTTTTCAGTTATTATGTCGGGCTTATAAGCCCGCTTGTGTCCTGGAATATCTGCATGGCTATGTATCCTGTTATTTAATTTCTGGCCATGTGCTTACAAGTCACGTGTCAATCTCCTGATTTTCCTGACAATCTTGTATGATGTGCAGGCCCAGACAGTTTCTGGTGAATCCATGCAGGGTGTTGTGCAGGGTGTAATCTGCAGTGCAAGTGCTGCTTTTATTGCTTTCATTTCAGCTTTTCTAGGTGTAGGATGACCTGGAATGGTACTCACTTATATGGGGTTTAGTTTTATGTAGTGTCATATTACAATTACACTGCTATTGCCAGATCAGTGTACTATATGTGCCTTATATTTGCTTGCATCTTTATGATTAGCAAGCTCCTCTGTGCGTTTGGCAGTTGCATATAGTCTCCTGGCCTAATTCTTTGCCCCCATATTTCACGGTATGGGCCTGTTGTGTTTCAAGTTCAGGTACTCCCGAGGTTGTGTTTGTGAAGGGAGGGGTAGTCGTCTTTGCATCTCATATGCTAGCTGGCATAGTATCATGGGACGAGGTTCTGAGCTCTTGAGACAAAGAATTTGTGCTGCAGGCTGCAACTCTACTCTGTCTAGGTGCTTCTTGGTTACCTCTTTCTCATAGAGGTCTGCAAGTATGGTAAAGTTGGAAAGACCTGTTATTACTACCCGATGCCTGTATTCGATGAGTTGTCTTTATGTGCTGCTGGTAATTCATACCGTACCATACCTTGGACACAAGCACAGCATCTGCAATTTTCTATAGTATCCACTTGTCCAACCCCATTATTTCGAGATTATTCTTTTCACCAGGTGTGGAAGTTGCGTCCAGGCATTGCATAATTGTTTCACCCACGTGCTGACTCTGCCGTCATGGGCTTACACTAGCTGTGGATTTGTGGATGTTGACTTGCGGGCATATTTGTCCAGCTATGTGGATCACAATGTGCAATCTGGGGTAGTTCTTAATTCTAGTCTTTCTTTTTTTTTCCGACGTCGATATGAGCTGGCTTATCAGAAAGCGAGAGGCCAGACTGGCCAAGAAAGTCTGCAGTGTTGTCGTGGGCTTGTTGCATCATTCTTGATTTCTGTATAAGATAGCTTTCCCATATACTGTAATACATCATAGGCTGTAGTGTTTCTTGTAGTATGTCCGTGTTGTTGGTGTGTATGGGCCAAATGTACCTCCAACTCTCACCTGGAATTTTCTGTCTTTCAGAAAGTTACTGTTTAAGTGCTCTACCAGAAATGTTTTTGCTCATCGTTCCTCTTATTAGAGCAGCATGAGGTACTGCTGTTAAAAGCCTCTTCACTCTCTTCATTCTTTCGTAAGCGGTATTACACAATGTCCTGCAATAAAGTTTCTGCTCCTTATGGCCCACTCATATCTGCCAGAAGGGACAACTCTTGAAAAAGGTTTTCTTTGTACCATGTGTGCGACGTAGTATGAGCATTCATGCCTTGACATTTATACATCTGTAGAATTAGCTTCCTGACACAGTACTTGCTATACCTGATCATGCTTACTTGTGCAGTGCTGTTGAACAATACATGTTGATGCAATGAATATTTACACACTCGAATTATCACGAAAGATGGTTGTTTTACAATTCTGCCCTTTGCTTTCTTTTGGTGTTAGATTTGGCATAAGCATGCCCCCCTATGCAATAGTATTTTGAAGTGTAAGGGTTCAATAAAAGGTGATGAACTAAATCTAAGTGCAAGAGCTTTTTTTCTCACCTATGACTCCCATCGAAATGCAACTTCTGTGGCTGGCAAATCAATCCCTCGCCTTGTGTTAGCAGCAGGATGCTATAGCCACAGTGGCAGGTGAACAAATTGAAGAACAATATTTGTGTCTATAATTTTTTTTCTTGCCTGTATGTAAGTAAAGTTTGGAATAAGTTTGTCATTGCAAAAAAGCCCAGTTTGTGGTCTTTTATTTAATAAACCACATATTGTGTATAGTTGAAATGCAGAAATTTGTTCTAAAATCCTTGGGTGATATATGTTCTTGCAAGTAGCATGGTATTTCATTACTTATAAAGATAGTAATCGCAGCGGATATCGTTATATGGGTTTACACACTAATATATGTGATCACAAACTTATTAGAAACTTACTAGAAACATGCAAGGCATGAACGTTTCTGCACACTTGATCAGCTGTGAACGTGCAAGAACTGCTTGTACTGGCCGACTTCATTGTGCAGTTTTGATTTACTTTTCTTGAGCGTGTCGTTTTATACTGTTTTATCCCCACCTTAGATATGCCTCATCAGGCATATCTAATCCATCTTCTCGAGTCGATCCAAAACCGTGCTGCACGTTTCATTGCCAGAGATTATAGCCCATTTTCGAGCATAACTAACATCAAGCTGTCGTTGTCGCTTTCATCTTTGGAATCGCGCAGGAATATAGCATTACTTTGTCTTCTGCACAAAATCATGCATAATGTACGCCCATCTACTTTACCACTCGTTCGTCCCTCCCGCACATCTAGACACCTGCATAATCATCTCAGTTTCCAACGCATCTTCGGTCACACCAACGCATTCAACTGCTCAGCTTTGCCACGTGCGATTGCACTGTGGAATGGTCTTCCTGATAACCTCGCTGACATTAATGACCCATTAACCTTCAGACAAAAAATCACTGCATATTTGGCTAGTACTTAGCTAAAAACTAGTATCTGTTCAGTTTTGTTTTGTTGCCTAAATAACTTTATTGTTATTTATTTATGTAAGCATTTGTTCTAAGGCTGTTTGCTTTACTGTATACTGAAAAGCTAACACCTGTTCGTTTACCTTCCTTGCTTTTTATCTTTGTTTACTTTGCGTACTTTGTTTATTATTTGATTCTCTTTTTTTGTTCATACTTATGTAACAAAAGCTATGTTTTTGCTCCGCATTTGTTATCTGTACCGCCCCCCTTACGCAATACTCCTTCTGGAGCCTGTGGGGTATATGAAATAAATAAATAAATAAACAGGCCGTTTGCCTGCTTTTCGCATTATTGCACGAGTTCTACATGATTGTGCAGGAGGGTACGTTGTCACTGTGCCACTATAGCAAGCAGTTTACTTAATCTACTAGCTGTACAGTTAATTACCTTGCGGAGCAAGTGTTCATACACATGCAGTAAGGATACAAAGCCCGCAACATAGTCAATGTTTATTGGTTTCTGCGCAAGAGAAAAAACAATTCTCCAGAGTAGAGGTGCGTGCACCTCGTCTCTGGAGAATTTCTCTGGAGTTGCAACTTAACGTACGTGCATGTAATAATTTATTCAAGCCACGGATTTAATGGTATCGTAGCAAATTCATTACGATAGCCTACACTTTTGCTCTGTCAAATTTAATAAGAGGAAATATAAGCTTTCAAGATGCATCGGGAAATTCATGCTTGAAAACCGACAAGAAAATGCAACTGAACGGTACCGCGTTCAGCGCAACGTTGAAACTTCGGGTACTTTGCTGTCTTGTCATTTGCCCTTACCGAGGTTGAAATAATTCAAGCTGCTCCGTAAGCGCGATTTTTGCATGCTACTCAACAAAGGAAAATTGTGACGACCTCGTCGTCTGCTGGGGAACGAACACCTCCTAGGACTGACAACTCGCAAAGGCGCACGAAGCAAACGTGAAAATGCACTTCATTTGCTGTGTAGCGTGTCAACAAACGCACAGCAATAGGAGAATGCAATCTGTACAAGTTTTTTTATTCTCCCTTAAATCGCGCACGTACCTAATTCGACGATCCACGTCTCCGCGATTGCACTTGTCGTGCGACACGCCATCAAAACAAACCGGCGAAATAGCTCCGTTGACAGCTCTCCGCGCAATTTCGACGGAAAATCGCAGCGATCGGTGCGACTGTGCGACCAACCGGTTGGTCGCAGCCGAAAATCGGGGGGACGGCACTGCGACTGCGATTTTCATCGCAAACGACGGAAATCGCACTTCCGGTGCGACGAAAATCGCATCATGTGAAACAGGCTATAATCGCCCAAGGAGCGCGGTCGTTCCACTGCCGATTCTAGTACACTGTACCACTACGCAATGTCGGCACGCCTAGGGACAAATGCCTACAACATGCGCTAGGAATCCACAGAAGAAACCTCCGTAGTGCCTAGGCAGAGTTATATATTCAAGGAGTAAAAGCCCCCAGATTTTCTCTCTCAGGCCCCCTCTTACTCGCGCCTGCGCATAAACGACTGGCGATCCCTCAAATGAACGTCTCGCCCCTAGCAACTGTCAGCTTGCGCACCTTGCATCATGCGCAGATTTTCGGGACCGCTATTTCCGTATTCGAAAACACAGTCAGCTTGCTACATTTAGCCTGCGGGTGAGGCAGAGGTCCGGAGAAAGTATTACAATCAGCCGCGCCCAACGAGTGGCGTGCCTTACGGCATGCAATCGTTTGTTTATCAGATCGTGTAACTATTTAATCTCCGTCTAGAGATAGCCTACGTAGCGTTGCAGTCTCAGTATATTAAAACAATCAACAGTCTAATCAAACCCTTACAGGTATAACTGTCTAATTTCATCGTGCAATCACGGCTTATCGTAGATATTCTAGCGAAAATGACATTGATCGAACGTGCAGAACCATTTCAAATACAACACTGATTTGAATTTTTTGTAACGGAGTGTGTCACTCTTGACATTGGCGATTTTATTTTCAGGCTGTTTTTACACAAGAGCTACACTATTACTTGTTTCTCGGCAGGAGAGAAAGAAAGGGCAGATATTCCATTTTTTGAAAAACGAGGGACACTTTTTGGTGACGTGTACCTAAAATTCGCACTGTGTAGGTTGCTTATGTCCTCTCAAAACAGTTACTGATAGTCACTTTCTCCCAGTTCTTATGCGTTATACATGGCATGGAGTTGCTTTCCCCTGGTATCCTCGGTAAAGTATGCGGGTCACGGTGTTTACATTTATTCGAAGCACGAAGTGAGAGTGACGAGCGATATATGTGTATTCTGTGTAGGTTCATTGCGGTTCATAGCTAGTTATTCATTGAAGCGTTCCAGAGTGTCATACTGCCGCTGATCTAAATGTTTCCCAGACTCCTAAAACAACAGCACAAGAGGCGCTTGGCAATACGTAAAAATAGAGATAATTTTAAATGCAATGCATTGCGAAAATGTCACTTTCCTCTTTGCAATGAGAGTGTTGAAGGTAATTACTAAATTCCCGTTTTTCTATGTGTTTTCGTGCATCATAGCAGATTCGTAGTTTGTTTTTGTTTCTCCGGTGTCCACGCTGAGCTAATCAAGGCATCTTGCTTATATATGGGGGGAAAATTACGAGAACGGTATGGTCAATGTGTAGACAACGTTCCAAATGGGTGGGTCAAATGCGCATCTTCTAGTACGATACAAATGCGAATGGTCCATAGCGTTATTTGTCTGTTTTAGGAGCGGTGTCAAATTTAGACAGCCGCGCTGACATAATTACAACTACAACTGAGGTAAAATTTTGCGAAAATAAGGGGAACAATACGCCAAGTTTATTTGCGATGGTAAATGCATGCTGATCAAATACAGCGCTAAAAAATGGTGAGCAAGTGTTCGAAAGTATCACGATGCTGCTATTAGCAAGGTTTCGCAATGTCCCAAGAGGACTCTCCATTTCGTATATTTTATACGTTGAAAGAATAGGCAGCATTTCAAGTGTTAACGTTTCTGGCTTATTTAAAAGCGTGAAGAATATTTATTGAACCCCCTTTTTTTTACTTTTTCATGCGCGATATTTTAGTTTCGCCTGGTGCAGGTCTCGCTAAAATAAACGAGAGATTCGTTTTGTTTCGCGACTGTAAGGACAAGTTAATGGGTGAAGTGTAGGTGAAGTTCAATATGCATGAGCTTTCGCAATAAATTACGTATACAAACACTCTACAGTACTGTGAGCGTATGGGAGTGGGAGAGTGGGAGAAAACTGAGCCTGCTGCCCTGGCAGAATTATCAAAGCCACCAAAACCAGATTTAGCTATCAATGGTGGTACGCTATGGAAACTCTTTGTGCGAAGTATGACTGGATCAAGAGCCTTTGTAAAAAATGTTTCATTCAAGTGTTAGAACCTGTGATGTAGCTGCTATCAGCTATGCTTCCCAGTGTCCCAACATAGGTGTACTTTACAACAGGTTTATATTATGCGAAGCATATTAACGTAGGTTTCGGGCCTTCGCGCGACGCCCGGCGGTGGCCACCATTGACCGTGAAGTGGGGTCACGTGACATGACGTCACGTGATGACGTCACACAGGCTGCAGATGGGACCTCATATCGCGCCGTCGGTCGCCTCCCGGCGGTGGCCACCATTGACCTTCAAGTGACCTTCAAGCAGGTCACGTGATATGACGTCACGTGATGACGTCACACCGGCTGCAGATGGGGCCTCATATCGCGCCGTCGGTCGCCTCCCGGCGGTGGCCACCATTGACCCTGAAGTGAGATCACATGATGTGACGTCACGTGATGACGTCACACCGGCTGCAGATGGGGCCTCATATCGCGCCGTCGGACGTCGCCCGGCGGTGGCCTCCACGCTTCGGTTCGCGCCGTCACGCGCGACGCGGCGGCGGCGCCACCATCGCAGCATCCCGTGATATGTGACGTCACGCCAGGGATGAAGCGGCGCGCGCCCGCCGTCGCGTCAGTCTCTGTGCCCGCAACCGCGCCAGCGTCTTTGCGCCGGGCGTGTATGCGGTCAAGATGCCTCCAAACGCTAAGGATACGCTAAAGTTAAGCCGAGTGGATGCTTCGCATCCACTGGGCTTAACCTTGATAAGTTTCTAATTTTTTGTAGAAAGTGGACAGGAGACATGGTAACTGGAATGTGCGGCAAACTTTTTACGTTCCTGGTCCAGTTAGAAGCATTGCAAATAATTACTGTTAGGAAATTACTGATAGCACAAATAGGACATTTCTTTCCCTATCTTCAGGCGTCATAATATGTTCCGACTGGATTTCAGCGATGTTCTCGGTGAAGTAAACAAGAGATTCTGTTTATAATTGGCGATAATCAAGGGCGCGTTATGGGCAATATGTAAAAAAAAATTATGGGGTTTTGCGTGCCAAAACCACTTTCTGATTATGAGGCACGCCGTAGTGGAGGACTCCGGAAATTTCGACCACCAGGGGTTCTTTAACGTGCACCTAAATCTAAGTACACGGGTGTTTTCGCATTTCGCCCCCATCGAAATGCGGCCGCCGTAGCCGGGATTCGATCCCGCGACCTTGTGCTCAGCAGCCTAACACCATAGTGGGCAATATTGACACGTGTACTTATCTTTATCGGGCGACCACGTTTAGCCGCCTAACAAATGTTATCGCACAGCGCGGGACGCGCTTGCATGTATCCGAACTTTCTGGAAAGTTATCGATGCTTCTATCCGCTGTCTGTTGTCGCCGAACCTTGTGTTATCTGATTTCATCGCTTGACGCGAATGGTGTAGAACTTTGTAGAAGGCATGCGGGTCCCAACGATTAGTCTGGAACATTCGATGACTGCTGTATAAAAGCCGACGCGCTTGACCCGCTGATCAGATTTACGACGATCGCCGACTGTGTTCGCCGCTTTCGTTGTGCTTTAAGTGTAGCGTGTTTTGTGGGCACAGGTTCGCCCAATAAAAGCTAGTTTTTGCCTTTCACAGTATTGCTACTGTGTTCTTTGACGTCACGACCACGTGACATCTGGTGGAGGTGCTTTTCGTTCATGTACCGGACGCCCCCGACAAGCCGTGATCCAAGCCCGGACCGCAAAGAGAACACCAACGTAGTCCCGGAGCATCGAGCAAGCAGCCGTCTTCAACAGCTGCCCCCGGAGCACGGACTTCTACCTGAGAAGACCAAGAAGATTGTGGCCAAGGAAACCCCAATGGCAGCCCCAGTGTCCCCCATCATGCTGCAGCAGCCCAGGGAACCACTGACGTTCCGCGGCTCAACAATCCAGGACCCGGAACCCCCGGCTTGAGACGTATGAGAGGGACGCTACGTTTAACAGTTGGGACAGCGACGACAAGCTGCGGCATGTCTATTTCGCACTGGAAGACGCCGCCAGGACCTGGTTCGAGAATCGGGAAGCCACCTTAACGACGTGGGACCTGTTCCGAAGCGGCTTCTTGCAAACCTTTACAAGCGTCGTACGAAAAGAGCGAGCCCAAGCACTACTAGAAACCAGAGTGCAGCTGCCAAACGAGACGATCGCGATCTTCACGGAGGAGATGGCCCGTCTTTTCCGGCATGCCGACCCAGAAATGCCAGAGGAGAAAAAAGTTCGCTTCCTCATGCGGGATGTCAAGCAAGAACTTTTCGCAGGACTTATCCGTAACCCGCCGAAGACCGTAGCTGAGTTTTCTGCAGAGGCATCGACGATCGAGAAAACTCTGGAGATGCGTACCCGGCAATATAACCGCCAGGGGCTCACGCCGCAGTACGCCATCCAAGGACTGGATTCCGACAACCTTCAGGAGACCATCAGGGCCATTGTGCGCGAAGAACTGCGCAAGGTCCTGCCTTCGTCGCAGCCCCAAGTGGCTTCGATCGCCGACATCGTGAAAGAAGAGGTGCACCGATCACTTGGAGTTCCCGAGCTGCAACCACAATTACCGCAGCCCCAGCCAGAAGCGATGACATACGCCGCCGTCGAACGCCGTCAAGGTCCCCCTCCGCGACCACGCCAGGGCCCTGCAACGACGCAATTCCGTCGTCCGCCGCCGCCGCCGACAGCGCGCCCACCCGTCGCCCAGCGGAGCTACCGGAGGAAGACCGACGTTTGGCGCGCTCCTGACCACCGCCCGCTCTGCTACCATTGCGGGGAAGCGGGTCACGTCTACCGACGATGTCCATACCGGGAAATGGGACTGCGAGGTTTCGCCGTCAACGCTCCGCGACCGCAGCAAGGTGAACGCCCTCGCGATATCGCTGACTACCTCGCGGCTACTCAGTGGAGCTCTCGACGACCGTCGCGTTCACCATCACCAGGCCGCTACCTGTCGCCGCAGCGCCGACCATACACTGGCCCAGCTCAGGGCCGGTCAGCGAGCCCATATCCGGAAAACTAAAAGCAGCAACCGATGGAGGTGCGGTTGCTGTCCGTCGAACTGTCGAAGATCCTCCGCCGCCGACGAAGACGCCGAAGAAACTACCTCGACGACATAACGACACGCCGCCGTCCCGACGAAGTCTGGAAGGAAAGAATGCGACGACGAAAGACGACCTGACGACGTCACATACCAGCCACAGGTCAACGCGACGCAGTCGTGATCCGACGCCAAGACCGAACTGTAATGCAAGACAAAGAGCCACCGACCTCGACGTGCTTCTCGACGGCCACGCAGTCACCGCCTTAGTCGACGCAGGGGCTGATTACTCCGTCATGAGTGGACGCATCGCCGCCCAGTTGAAGAAAGTTAAGACTACGTGGGAAGGCCCTCAAACTCGTACCGCCGGAGCACACCTCATAACGCCGACTGGAATGTGCACGGCAAGAATTACCATTCACGACCGGACTTACCCTGTCACCTTCGTTATCCTCCAACAGTGTTCACGAGACGTCATTCTCGGCATGGACTTCCTCAACCAACACGGCGCAGTCATCGACCTGAAGTCGAAGTCAATAACTCTGTCGGAAGACCATGCGATACCGTCGGAGAACCCTCGTAGTCACCACGCCTTGAGTGTGCTCGAAGATCAAGTGAGCATCCCGCCTCGCTCCAGCATTGTTATTTCGGTCGGCACTGTTTGATCCGCACCGATGGCACCGGCTGTTGGAACCTCAGTGCTGACGCCCGTTATTGCAACTGGGTCGCAAGCCCCAAGGGTAGCGTAGGCCTGGCGGCCTGGGGCACACTGGAAGCATCCGAAGGTCCCAGCAAAGCATGAGGCGACTGCTAACAGAACAACTTGTTTATTCTAGCATCGCAAAGAGCGGGCGGTCAGGTCGACCGAAGTAGAGAGACGGGAGAGCACGTTACTCAACAGCAGAAATCGGAGCCTCTCTCCTGGCGTCCGGGGGCAGCTGCTCTTATACTCTCGGAGTTGAGAGCAAGAGGGAAGGTCATGGGACGACACCACGTGACAGCGGCGACGGACGGACTGATAGACACGTTGGGACAAGGAGGTGACGCATCAGCCGGGCCGGCGCCGGACAGACCTCCTCGCTTCACACTGGGGGAGCTCCTCTCCCCGGCTGCCGCGCTTTGACAAGCGTGGGCACACACACACACACGCACACACAAAGACACGTGGCACTGAACATGCCGGGACGCGCTCGGCGGGGCGCGCTCGCGGCCGCTCCGAACGGGCCAAAATGTCCGCCGCTTGGAACGAAGCTCCGGCGTACGTTGCATCCGCGCTGGCTTTACCGCGCGTCGTAGGCGAAACGTAACAGACCGCCCCGCCGGGGGAGGGAGATCCCGATGGTCAGGGGACTGCATCCGCTGTCCGGAGGGATGTCGCTCGATGATGCTCATAACCGAAGTCGGTCGTCCCTCGGCGTTTCTTGAGCGCAGCGCACCGAGAAGGCCTCGTTCTCACGTTCAGGTTCACAGAGGACACTGCAAAGTGACTTCGGGAGAGTTCTCATTTTTCTCTCGTTCCCAGCAAGCGTTAGAACTACGCCGAAACTCAGCCGCTCAGTCAGCAAGCACGGCACAACCCTCACTAAGCCATGCCAGGCTCTTTCCCCTTTAATACTACTGCCTTGTTCCTTACAGTAGTCTAGCAGCACTCAGAACGCGTCCACAAATTGGAAAATTGCACTAGAAAGCACATCATCACTTTGAAACACTACACAAAAGCAATATGTTAAAAATCCTGCCTCAGGAAGAAAAACATCAATAACAAACAATTTTGAGGCTGATTCCCACGTTAGGGGCTTCGACTTAAGCCATCGGCGTTACCGTTGAGACTCCCCTTTTTGTAACGCACCTCAAAGGAATGTTGTTGCATAGCGAGGCTCCAGTGCAGGAGGCGGCCATTTGTGAAAGAGATGGTCTGCAGCCATTGGAGAGGGCAGTGATCCGTTTCGAAGTATGCGAAGCGGAGATCGCAGCGAGCGACCGTACACTAGATCAGCTGGCGAAAACCCCGTAGCCGCATGCGGCGCGCTCCTCAATGCAAACACCACCCCAGGCAGAAATAGCTCCCAGTCAGTTTGTAGTTCAAACCACAATGCTCTCCACACGCGCTTCATGACTAAGTGGAGCTTCTCAACGGAATTCGACTGTGGGTGGTACACTGAGCTATGTAACAGCTTTACCCCACACCTTTCGAGAAGAGCTGTCGTCAAAGCGCTAGTTAACACTGTGCCCTGATCTGATTGGATTTCCGCAGGAAAACCAACTCGCGCAAATATGGACAGTAGTGCATTGACTATCTCAACTGAGCTGAGTTCTTTAAGCGGCACTGCTTCAGGGAACTTTGTCGCTGGGCAGATCACAGTCAAAATGTGTCTGTACCCCGTGGCTGTTACCGGCAGAGGTCCCACTGTATCAATAACGAGCCGTCTAAAAGGCTCCGTAATGATAGGTACCAACTTCAACGGCGCCCTCGATTTGTCCCCTGGTTTGCCGACCCGCTGACAGGTGTCGCATGTCTTCACAAAGTGGTCTGCGTCCCGAAAACACCCTGGCCAATAGTACTCTTGCAAGAGACGGTCCTTAGTTTTCTTAACTCCTAGGTGTCCGGACCACGAACCCCCATGCGACAAGCGCAACAGATCCTGACGATAGCACTGAGGCACGATCAGCTGATCGAACTCCACTCCCCTGCGGTCTAGATACTTCCGGTACAGAACCCCACCTCTTTCCACAAAGCGAGCATTTTTCTTGGCGGCACCTTCCTTGACAATGCAGCGTATGTTTTCTAGGCTGCCATCCTTCTTTTGCTCGGCTATCAAAGCCGACCGGCTGACTTTTAGCAACCTATTAAGTCCGTCTGACGTAGGCGCGACGAGCAAATCTGCAGATAGCTCTTCTAACTTTCCCGCATCGGGCATTTCCTCTCCAGTATCTAGTGCCTTTAACGCTACAGGCTCAATTTTATTCAGTTCGGGCGTGCTCTGAATATCACCTTGCTGCGCCTCTGACCCTTTCTCATCGTTCGACAACGTCGGCCCCGCAACTACCGCCTTTGCAGCGAGCTCCCGAACCTTCGATCTGGTTAAGGCCTGAACGCTAGCCTCACCAAACAAAAGCCCCTTCTCGCGCAGGAGGTGATCGGACCTGTTCGAAAATAGGTACGGGTACTGAGGGGGCAGCATAGATGACACTGCGGCCTCCGTCTCAAGTGCTCCGAAAGGTCCTTCAATAAGCACTTTTGCTACGGGCAGACACACGCTATGAGGTTCCACGGCTTGCTTGATCCATGCGCACTCGCCCGTGAACATATCGGGTTCTACGTAAGAAGGGTGAACTACATCCATCGTAGCTGCGGAATCGCGAAGCACTCGGCACTCCTTCCCGTTCACGAGGAGGTCTCGCATGTAAGGCTCGAGAAGCTTCATGTTCTCGTCAGTGCTGCATAACGACAAAAACACGACTTTTGTTTTTGTTTCTGGACACTGCGCCGAAAAATGACCCGGCTTCTGACACGTATAACACACGCGCGCTTGCCTCGTCTCGAACCGCTTTCTGCGTTCGGCTTCGGCTGCCGCCGTCTCCTTACGTTCGGTCGGACTGCTTTCACTCGCATCCGCAGTACGTGTGTCCCCCTTTGCTCTCATGGGCGTGAACTTCGGCCTCTCGAACTTAGAGCCAAATTCACCCTTTTGACCGTCCTTAGCTCCGCGAGCCCGACGCGTCACAAACTCTTCGGCTAGCTCAGCGGCTCTAGCCACCGTACTAACGTCTGGCCTATCCAAGACCCAGTACCGCACGTTCTCAGGTAACCGACTATAAAACTGTTCCAGCCCGAAACACTGCAGAACTTTCTCGTGGTCACCAAACGCTTTCTCTTCTTTGAGCCACTCCTGCATGTTTGACATAAGCCTGTAGGCAAACTCTGTATACGACTCACTTTTGCCTTTCTCATTTTCTCGAAACTTCCGACGGAACGCCTCCGCGGACAGCCTGTACTTTTTTAGCAGACTCGATTTCACTTTGTCGAAATCCTCTGCCTCCTCTCTCTCCAAGCGAGCGACTACGTCGGCCGCCTCGCCGGGTAACAAAGTGAGCAAGCGCTGTGGCCACGTTTCCCGAGAGAACCCCTGCTTCTCGCACGTTCGCTCAAAGTTAACCAGGAACAAACCAATGTCCTCTCCAAGCTTAAACGGCCGCATCAGGTCAGTCATTTTAAACAATACTCGTTCTCCTGCACCGTGTGCCTGACTTCCATTACGAGCGCGTTCCATCTCCACCTCGAGACGCTTCATTTCCAAAGCGTGTTGACGGTCACGCTCTTCTTTTTCTTTCTCGTTTCGTTCTTTTCGTTCAAGCTCATCTCTCTCTCTCTGTTCTTTACGTTCAAGCTCCTGTCTTTTTGCAGTCTCCCTCTCCTCAATGGTCTCAAGGCATTCCGACAGCTCGTCATCCTCAGCTCCTAACTCAAGAATAACCCTTAGCAGTTCTGGTTTTCTGAGTTTGTCTGAGACATCCAGACCCAACTCTCTTGCAAGCTCCAACAATTTCGGTTTGCGCAACGACTTCAAATCCATGGCTGCTCTGAATGCTGCTTTCTCTACTGCCTACTATTGTCTTGCCGCAACTAACCCGGCAGCAACGACAACCACAATTACCAGCTCTGTTTCTGACACTAACAAAAGCCTGGCAAAACTCAGAAGAAGAAAGTCCCGCACTCACCAAACCTCGCAGCCAAGATTTCAGCGCAGTCGTTCCGCTGCAGGCAACCAGTCATCACACAGGGCTCGTTGCACTGCTCCCGGATGGTCGTTGTGCTGCTCAGCATACAGTCAACCGCATTTCTTCGCTGCTGGCCTCCATTGTCGCGATCTCACCGCTGGCAACCAGATGTTTGATCCGCACCGATGGCACCGGCTGTTGGAACCTCAGTGCTGACGCCCGTTATTGCAACTGGGTCGCAAGCCCCAAGGGTAGCGTAGGCCTGGCGGCCTGGGGCACACTGGAAGCATCCGAAGGTCCCAGCAAAGCATGAGGCGACTGCTAACAGAACAACTTGTTTATTCTAGCATCGCAAAGAGCGGGCGGTCAGGTCGACCGAAGTAGAGAGACGGGAGAGCACGTTACTCAACAGCAGAAATCGGAGCCTCTCTCCTGGCGTCCGGGGGCAGCTGCTCTTATACTCTCGGAGTTGAGAGCAAGAGGGAAGGTCATGGGACGACACCACGTGACAGCGGCGACGGACAGACTGATAGACACGTTGGGACAAGGAGGTGACGCATCAGCCGGGCCGGCGCCGGACAGACCTCCTCGCTTCACACTGGGGGAGCTCCTCTCCCCGGCTGCCGCGCTTTGACAAGCGTGGGCACACACACACACACGCACACACAAAGACACGTGGCACTGAACATGCCGGGACGCGCTCGGCGGGGCGCGCTCGCGGCCGCTCCGAACGGGCCAAAATGTCCGCCGCTTGGAACGAAGCTCCGGCGTACGTTGCATCCGCGCTGGCTTTACCGCGCGTCGTAGGCGAAACGTAACAGCACCGAAACACCCGCTGACGTAGAAGGTGTCATCGAAGGCGACCAACGTCTACTGCTAGACCGTGAAATTTGCGTCGCAAGAGGGATCGCTCGACTGCACGGAGGAAACACGAAAGTGTTGCTGACAAACTTCAGCCATGAGTTCAAGCACATCAACAAGGGCACGACGATCGCATACATCGAGGAAATTCTGGAAAATAGCAATGCGTTTGTCCTCTCGGATTCCGCCGCATCTACCCCAACGACCATGGTTGCCGAACCAGACTACAACATTAATCCAAGTCTCCCCGTGATTAAGCAACAGCAGCTCAGAAGTCTGCTCCGGCGATACAAAAGCTGCTTTTCGACGTCATCTAGGCTTCGACAAACACCAGTCGCCAAGCATCGCATAATCACCGAGGAGTACGCTCGACCACTTCGCCAGAGCCCTTACCGAGTTTCGCCGCGAGAACGTGAAGCTATAAGAGAACAAGTCGACGAAATGCTGCGCGACGACATCATCCAGCCGTCGAAAAGCCCGTGGGCATCCCCTGTTGTCCTGGTGAAGAAAAAGGACGGAACCCTTCGTTTCTGCGTCGATTATCGTCGTCTGAACAAGATCACGAAGAAGGACGTATACCCTCTCCCACGGATAGACGACGCATTGGATCGGCTTTGCAACGCTAAATACTTCTCCTCGATGGACCTCAAGTCTGGCTATTGGCAAATAGAAGTCGACGAAAGAGATCGTGAAAAGACCGCCTTCATCACCCCAGACGGCCTCTACGATTTCAAGGTTATGCCATTTGGACTGTGCTCGGCGCCTGCAACTTTCCAGCGCGTGATGGACACGGTTTTAGCAGGATTGAAGTGGCAGACCTGTCTCGTTTACTTGGATGACGTCGTTGTATTCGCCGAAAGTTTTGACGATCACCTTAGGCGGCTTGCCACAGTACTAGAGGCCATCAAGTCATCAGGGCTCACTCTGAAGCCAGGAAAGTGCCGCTTCGCTTACGATGAGCTTCTATTCCTAGGTCACGTCATCAGCAAATCCGGAGTACGCCCCGACCCGCAGAAAACAGCTGCCATCGCAAAGTTCCCGCAGCCCACTGACAAGAAGGCAGTGCGTAGATTTCTTGGCATGTGTGCCTACTACAGGCGATTTGTCAAGAACTTTTCACGCATCGCTGAGCCGCTGACACAGCTAACTAAATGTGACGTCGAGTTCAAGTGGGAAACGCCACAGGCCGACGCATTTCAAGAACTCAAACGACGCATGCAGTCGCCGCCCGTACTTGCGCACTTCGACGAGCACGCCGATACCGAAATACACACTGACGCCAGTAGCCTAGGCCTCGGTGCCGTCCTAGTCTAGAGAAAAGATGGACATGAACACGTGATAGCTTACGCTAGCCGATCATTGTCAAAAGCAGAAGACAATTATTCTACAACCGAAAAGGAATGCCTCGCCATCATTTGGGCCACAGCGAAATTTCGCCCTTACCTATATGGCAGGCCATTCAAGGTGGTCAGCGATCATCACGCGTTGTGTTGGCTAGCTAACCTAAAAGACCCTTCAGGACGGCTGGCACGGTGGAGCCTCAGGCTACAAGAATACGACATCACTGTAACCTACAAGTCCGGACGAAAACACTCAGATGCCGATTGCCTACCCGCGCCCCCATCGACCCGCCGCCGCAAGATGACGAGGATGACGACGCCTTCCTTGGAATAATAAGCGCGGAAGACTTCGCCGAACAGCAACGAGGAGACTCGGAGCTAAAAGCCCTAGTCGAGTATTTGGAAGGGCACACCGACGTTGTCCCAAGGGCATTTAAGCGTGGATTATCTTCGTTCACGCTTCAAAACAACCTGCTCGTGAAGAAGAACTTCTCGCCAGTCCGCGCCAGCTACCTTCTTGTTGTACCGTCAGCGCTGCGTCCAGAAATACTGCACGCCCTACACGACGATCCAACCGCTGGGCACCTCGGATTCTCCCGGACGCTGCCGAAAATACAGGAAAGGTATTACTGGCCGCGCCTAACCGCCGATGTCGCCCGTTACGTCAAGACATGCCGCGACTGTCAGCGACGCAAGACACCGCCGACAAGACCAGCGGGATTACTACAGCCGATCAAGCCTCCTCACCGACCTTTTCAGCAGATCGGGATGGACTTGTTGGGACCGTTTCCGACATCAGCTTCCGGAAATAAGTGGATTGTCGTGGCGACGGACTATCTCACCCGCTTCGCTGAAACTAAAGCTCTACCGAAAGGCAGCGCAGCCGAAGTGGCGAAATTTTTCGTCGAGAACATCCTGCTGCGACATGGTGCCCCAGAAGTCCTCATCACCGACAGACGAACGGCTTTTACAGCAGAGCTCGTCCAAGCCATTCTGCAGTACAGCCAGACAAGCCACAGGAGGACAACTGCCTACCATCCGCAGACGAATGGTCTCACGAAGCGCCTGAACAATACCCTCGCCGACATGCTAGCAATGTACGTCGACGTCGAACACAAGACGTGGGACGCCGTCCTGCCGTACGTAACCTTTGCTTACAACACGGCGGTGCAGGAAACAACACAGATCACGCCGTTCAAGCTGGTTTACGGCAGGAACCCGACGACGACGCTTGACGCCATGCTGCCGCACGTAACTGACGAAGAGAATGTTGACGTCGCTAGCTATCTCCAGCGCGCCGAAGAAGCCCGACAACTCGCCCGCCTACGGATGAAAAACCAGCAGCGTACGGACAGCCGACACTACAACCTCCGACGACGCTTCGTCGAGTACCAGCCCGGCGACCGTGTTTGGGTATGGACCCCTATACGCCTACGAGGACTGAGCGAGAAGCTATTGCGCCGCTATTTCGGACCTTACAAGGTCATTCGACGTATTGGCGCACTGGACTATGAGGTCGTGCCAGACGGCATCTCGCATTCACAGCGGCGCCGCGCACGACCTGAAGTGGTCCACGTGGTGCGTCTTAAACCGTTTAAGTGGTCCACGTGGTGCGTCTTAAAACGAACTTCCCTTATTTTGTTGTTTTCATTGCTATGAGTGCTTATTTATTACTTTCGTTTGTTTGCAGCATCGGGTCGATGCTTTTTAAGAGGGGGGTAATGACACGTGTACTTATCTTTATCGGGCGACCACGTTTAATGTATCCGAACTTTCTGGAAAGTTATCGATGCTTCTATCCGCTGTCTGTTGTCGCCGAACCTTCTGTTATCTGATTTCATCGCTTGACGCGAATGGTGTAGAACATTGTGGAAGGCACGCGGGTCCGAACGATTAGTCCGGAACATTCGACGACTGCTCTATAAAAGCCGACGCGCTTGACCCGCTGATCAGATTTACGACGATCGCCGACTGTGTTCGCCGCTTTCGTTGTGCTTTAAGTGTAGCGTGTTTTGTGGGCACAGGTTCGCCCAATAAAAGCTAGTTTTTGCCTTTCACAGTATTGCTACTGTGTTCTTTGACGTCACGACCACGTGACAATATTTAGGTAAACTTCAAAGACAGTGAACTAATCATGGCATTTGCAGTAAATTACGCATGCAAGTGATCCGGAGTTTTATGAATGGTGTTTTGCGAAGAGACAATTTATCCCGCTGCCCTGGGAGAACTATGGACCCAACCAATATCAGATCTAGCGGAAATTCAGATGGGGGGGAGGAGCAGGAAGGAAGGCAGAACACCATGGTGAATGTTATGGCGAAGTAACATGTGTGCTAAGGAATTACTGGCTTTTTAAAAATTCTCAGCAGTTAGTGCTCCAAAGCATTACTTGTGGGCAAGGCTTCAAACGGAACAGTCAAACGGAACAGGGGCAACTTTCGAAAGTTTGCGATATGGTCAACTTTTATTAAAATTGTTTGAAAGGAAAAGCTTCGCTGCAAATCGGGTTGTAGTCTTCCCAAAGTCGCACACATCTGCTGCGTTTCTTTCTTGTGAATATTGCAAGTAATTGATGTTGATTAAACTTCGTTGCGTATGACCTTGACAATAGTTTTACGTATACTAGCGATACATTTATGCTGTAGACTTGTAATTGTACTTGTAAATAACTTTCAGCCTACTTCCCTTGCATTATGCATCGCCAATGTTGCGGAGCACACGATACGTAACAGGATCACTGAACATGTTGAAAACAAGGAACTCTTAAACATAACCCAATCGCCTTTAGACAGGCGTTGTCCACACAGGACACTATGCTTTTGCTTAAGGGAGCAATCTTTGATAACACTACTCGCGACGTGAGAGGGATCCTCGCACTGGACCTCTCCAAGGCCTTCGACAGGGTCGCGCATAGACCCATCTTGACGGAGATTTCCTCTGTTCACCTGGGTCGGCGTTTTCATGACTAATCAGATCTTTCCTCGCGGATCGCAAGGCACACCTCCGACTAGGCACGGTCTCGAGAGGACCCTACGAGCTAGGCACCTGCGGTACCCCGCAGGGCTCGGTCCTCTCCCCACTATTATTCAATATAGCCATGCACAAGCTCTCCATTCACCTCACTGCAATCCTGAACATGTGTCACACCATTTATGCAGATGACATCACGATCTGTGCGCCGGCCGGCTGGCTAGCCATGCTCGAACACTCGTTACAAAGCACGTTGGGGGCTACGGAATACTTTCTTCTAAACACGGGCCTTGAACTTTCCCCAGCTAAATCAGAGCTGCTGTTATACCGACAGCCCAGACAAGGGGTCAGAAACCTTACGCCTATGGAAGCTCTGCCGATAGAAATTCGAACTAAGAATGGACATCTCATACCGACGATGGGCTCGGTCAAGATTCTAAGTTACCTCATTGATGCCAAGGGCTGTAAATCGACGGCCCTCAACAGGCTCACTGGACAGGCTAGTAATGTCATAAGACTTCTAGCATGCGTCTCGAATCGAAGAGGTGGTCTCAAAAGGACAATCTGCTCAGAGCTTATCAGGCATCCTTCCTAAGTCATGTTATCTACATCGCGCCGTACCTTAGTTGGGGTAAGGCGGAAAAAGTCAAAATCGACTCCCAAATCAGAACCGACCTGGAGCGCGTGCTCGTCCTTCCGCAGTCCACGAGCACCGAGAAGCTGCTGGAGCTAGGGCTCCACAACACCATCGATGAGCTAATAGAAGCTAACACAGAGACTGAAATAGTTAGACTATCATCCACTAAGCCAGGGATCAAGATTTTAGAAGAAGCGGGTATCCAACACAGACATAAACCGACACAGACATTGACCCGGGAAACCAGGGGTGCGATCTTGTACGCGTTCCAAAATAGAACGGAGGCGGTTCGTTCCAACGAGCCAAATACGATTCGTCAGTTTGAACCTTACCGAACGCCATGACGTCAATTGTGACGTGATATCTGCTGTCGATCATTCCGTGTAGTCTGCTATCGGACGAACGGAACGGAACATACCGCCTATTTCGTGACGAAAAGAACGAACCGCCTCCGTTCTATTTTGGAACGCGTACAAGATCGCACCCCAGAACTCGCATCATGGTTGACCCCGTGAAACATCCACCCAGTGCATAACGAGGGTAGATTTGCGAGAATCAAGTCCATCCTTAAAAATATCAATCAGCATGCAGAAACTGATTGCCCTCTTTGTCGATGCTGCCACATATGACAGTGGTGATAAGTTCGCCGTCTCGGTTGTAGACGCGGGATGCAACCTGGTTAATGCAGCCACTGTCCATACTATGTTTGCCCATGTGGCAGAGGAATCAGCGATCGCTGTGGCTTTTCACAGCTCAAAAGTTCCCCCTATCGTCTTCTCGGACTCGCGCACGGCGGTTAGATCCTTCTCGTCCGCCCTCGTGTCTGAACAGGTCAACAGTATTGTGAACAAAGCACTTCAAAGAACTCGGAAGAGCAGCGAAGGAGGATACTACATCTCGTCGTTTCCAGCCCATCTAAATAGCTCAGTTAACTCGTTCGGATGTAATCTGTTGTAGCTTCGACGGGGCGGCCGGACGAAAGGTTGACGGCATGAGGCCTAACGGCCGGGGAGCGCAGCGCCGCAAGAAAGAGCCGGACTGCTCCAGTCGGGGACCAGACGAAGAATGCACTTTTGTTTCTCTGAGGTGAAGCAGGAAGGCAGCTTACAGCGTTTGGCGCTGAGTGGCGCCCTGATGTAAAGACAGCGGCATTCACTGGTATAGACCGTTGACCATTACATCGGTAATATACAGGCTAGCAATGCAGGCAATCAAATTAAAGCTTCAAGCATGGACAGAGAATAATGGCATTTTGGGAGAGCTTCAGAATGGTTTCAGAGTAGGTAGGCGTTTGGATGACAACTTGTTTGTTCTTACTCAGTGTATTGAAATATCAAAAGCAGAAAGCAGACCGTTGTACGTGGCCTTTTTAGACATTACAGGAGCCTACGACAACGTGGACCGCAACATATTGTGGGATATCCTGGAAGGGGAAGGCTTAGGTAACGATTGTATACAGCTTTTGAGAGAGATTTACCTAGAAAATACCGTTTGCGTTGAATGGGAAGGGATGAGGAGCGAGGAGAAAGTCCATATCAACAAGGGACTGAGGCAGGGGTGCCCTTTATCCCCGCTGTTGTTTATGATGTACATGGTGAGGATGGAGAGGGCGCTAAAAGGAAGTAATATCGGGTTTAATCTCTCATACAAACAGGCGGGTACAGTAATAGAGCAGCAAGTCCCAGGTTTATTTTATGCGGATGACATTGTGTTGCTAGCTAACAAGCAAAGTGATTTGCAATGTCTGGCTAATATCTGTGGACAGGAAGGCGACGATTTAGGCTTGAAGTTTAGTGTTAGAAAATCAGGTGTTATGGTATTCAATGAAAACAGTGAACAGACGGTGGAGATACAGGGCCAAGAAATACCTCGGGTAACAGAATATAGATACCTTGGTATATGGATAAACGAAGGCAATGGATATATGGAAACACAGGAAAAAACCATAACAGCAAAGGGGAAGAGAAATGCAGCCATAATGAAGCACCGAGCGCTATGGGGATACAATAGGTACGAGGTCCTCCGAGGTATGTGGAAAGGTGTAATGGTTCCAGGACTTACTTTTGGAAATGCGGTTGTGTGCTATAAATCAGGGGTACAATCAGGACTCGACGGGAACCAAAGGTCAGTGGGTCGCCTCGCATTGGGCGCTCACGGGAAGACTACAAATGAAGCTGTGCAGGGTGATATGGGCTGGACTAGTTTTGAAGTGAAGGAAGCTTGCAGTAAAATTGAGTATGAAGAACGGCAGAGGAACATGGAAGAAAGTAAATGGGCTGGGAGAGTGTTCAGGTATCTGTACAGGAAAAACATTGATTCACAGTGGAGGAAAAGAACTAGGAAGCTTACCAGCAAGTATGCGGCCTGTAGGGTGGACAACACAACAACGAAGGTCAAGCGGAAAGTCAGAGAAGCTGAATTAATCTCATGGGTGGCGGCAATGGAAAAGAAACCTGCCATGAGTAACTACTTAAGAGGAAAAAAATTAAATCAGGAAAGAAACAATTTATGATAACTCAAAGGGAAGCTCATTACTTTTCGAAGTGAGATCAGGATGCCTTAGAACAGGCACCTATAAAGCGAGATATAAGAAGGAAGAAGAAGCATGTGCTTGCTGTGGTAAAGCTAGGGGAACTACGGAGCATGTTTTATTAGAATGTGAAGACGTCTACCCAGCGGTCGATTTAGGCACCACTGGCCTCGTTGAAGCCCTTGGGTTCAGAGGGAGCAGTGGTAAAGCAAACATGTCCGCAATAGACATTAGTAAGAGGCGACTGGAGGATTGGTGGAAGAAAAGTAGGGAAATGACAAAAGACGGAGACGTACAAAAGCCCAGTTCGCAATAGGGGATCAGAACATTTGGGCGTGGTAGTTCATAGTGTTTTTTTTTCTTTTTTCATTGTTTAACCTAGGTAGAATATTAGGCAGTATAGTAGCAAGAGCCTGGTGGCGCAACCCACCGCCCCGTTCCCAAGGGGACGCTCATAACATCCATCCATCCATCCAGCGGTCGATTTAGGCACCACTGGCCTCCTTGAAGCCCTTGGGTTCAGCGGGAGCAGTGGTAAAGCCAAGGAGGATATATAAAAATTGCTGGAGTGGAGACGGCGCGCTCCGACCGAAGCCTCCGTCCGCCATCTTGCCAGAGGCAGAAAGCGCGCTCGGCTCCGGCGGCACCGGCTCGCGCTGCTGTTTTCGCGAGTTGGTCTGCAGTGCAAGTTGATGTGAGGGGCATGTAAACACCATCGATTTGATTATGGTTGCCTCTTGCGTTGCCTACGGATGTGCGAACAGGCTGAAGAAGGGTTGTGGCCTCACGTTTCACCTGTAAGTACTCGAGAACACGTTCATTGAGCCACTACGCTCGCGTTGCCGATGGATGTCAACTGATAAGTTGTGTGTGTGTGTGCAACGACTAGATCCGGAGCTGCTGAGCCTGTGGGAGCGGGCTGTTCGCCGTGAAAGGTGGCATGCAAAAGATGGAGATCGCCTTTGCTGTCTGCATTTCGCGCCGGAGTGCCACTGGAAGCTATTTTTTTCCGAGGCCCGTGCCTACATACAAGGGCTAAGAGACCCTGCAGGGCGTCCAGTAATAGAAGGGCTGAAGAAAACTGGGTTCGTTGGATTTTTGGTGTGCATAACCAGCACAGAAAAATTGTTCGATGAGCTTGTTCGCAAGGATCAGCTGAAATACTTGCTGACGCACAAGCTTAGCCAAGATCATGCCGAAAACTTCTTCGGGTCCATACGTGCACGAGGTGGTCATAACAACAACCCAACCGCTGCGCAGTTCAACGCTGCATACAAGCGTTTGTTGGTTCAGAGAGAATTGACTTCATCATATCTCTGGAAACTGCTCCCAAGACATAGTCTCAATTCTAAATCCAACAACTACAGGAGCTTTGGTAGGTGAAAGCAGCATGCTTACTGATATGCGCAGGTCATCAATCCTGCAGGCCGACGACCACAACTAAACCCATCGCATTGACTGCCCAGAAAGCTTGTCAGCTTTTGTCGGTGCTGTAGTGCCGTACATTGCAGGTTTCGTCGTTCAGAAAGTTCGTTCAACGGTAACATGTGAACTGTGCATCGCAGCCCTGCCCTCGGATGAACTGGCACCTTTAATTAGCCAAAAGAGCCGAGGTGGACTCATTTCACCGTCACAAGACGTCGTTGGCCTGCGGGCTGCGATGGGCTGCGATCGCTACAGGCAGAATATGATACTATTAAAATGGTGACGGTAAGATCAAAACACCTCATCCTTGGAAGTCCTGGGCACCTGCACAGAGAAAAACTGGTTCCAGAAACTGGAGGACCACATCCTTGATCTTGATCCACTTGATAACCATGTTTATATTTTGTGCAAAAAAATCGCTGAAAACTATATAAAAGTGAGAATACACCACATGACGAAAGAACGAAACCGTGAACTGATCAAAAACAAAGTGAGAACACTTTTGTCGAGGGTGATTATTTTCAATCACCCGTAGGGTATTTGTCATGGTGTTCTTGACGGTATGTGAGATTTTCTCCCTAATATCTGCTCATTTGAACTGCCTTCTGTATATCAGTTGGCTGCTGGTTGATGGTAAATAAACGACTACAACTAGAACCACACATTTGCATTCCTTTCTAAATGGGAGCAGCTGCATCAGAAAGCGAAAAAGCGCGAGCGCAGCTGCATTACGCTTTTCTCCTTAATATTTCTACAGTTACACTGCCTTTTACATGCCACTTTTCTGCTAGCTCATGGAAAATAAATGTAATGACTAGAACCACTCGTTTTTGTTGCTCTGTAAATGCGAATAACGTCATCCACAGCGCGGAAAAGCACGAGCGCGGCAGTGCTAAGCTTTTCTGCTTAATATTTGAGCTGGCAAACTGCCTTGTACATGCCAGTTTCCCTCTGATTGACGAAAAATAGACGTTTAATACTACAACCGCTCGTTAGCGTTGCTTTGTAAACGCAAAAAAGCGCGGCTGCGCTATGCTTTTCTCCTTAATATTTCCGCAGTTAAATAGCCTTCTTCATGCCAGTTGGCTGCTACAGTTGATGAGAGATAACCGTTTACAACCAGAAGCACTTGTTTTCATTGGTTTCTGAATGCGAACGCCTTCATGAGCAGCGCGAAAAAGTAGAAGCGCAGATAGGCGCGGCTGCGCCACTGCCTTTTGCCTCTGGCAAGATGGCCGCCGGCCGTTCGGCGCGGCTTCACCCTTGTCCATAGGCGTGTATAGGCGGCTTCCACTCCAGCATGTTTTATATATCCTCCTTGGGTAAAGCAAACAGGACCGCAATAGACATTAGTACGAGGCGATTGGAGGATTGGTGGAGGAAAAGTAGGGAAACGACAAAAGACGGAGACGTACAAAAACACAGTTCGCAATAGGGGATCAGAAAATTTGGACGTGTTAGTTCATAGTGTTTTTTTCTTTTCTTTTTTTCATCGGTTAACCTAGGTAGGATATCAGGCAGCATAGTAGCAAGAGCTTGGTGGCGCAACCCACCGCCCCGTTCCAAAGGGGACGCTCATAACATCCATCCATCCATCCATCCTAAACCGAAACCAGAAGTTAACACATCCTCAAGAGCAGGCGCACCAGAGAGCGTGCGATTTCATGTGCCACGCTGTTGCGGGTAGCCAGGCTTCGAACGAGGTCAATATCCACAGAGATGGATTATGTACTTTCCACGAAATTTCTTCGCATTAACGACTTGGCAGGAGGACATCTCCACCCCATTCCCACTCCATATTGAACAAACCTCAGGCTAGCACACACAGACACGTTCGTGTCCCACTCCTCGGTCCCTTAAAGGGGCACTAAATCGAAACAATAATCAGTTTAGACTAATAAAGCATTGTTTGAGAACCCTGCAGGCAGTCATTTCAAAATAATAGTTTTGTGACGAAGAAGATCGGCAGGCTGAAAAGCCCCGTTGCCATCGCGTGGCACGGGGCTTTTCCCAGTTTGTTCGCTGGCTGCGCCCTACCTGCTGGAGCTGAGTTTGTCGCTGCTGCTCTACGAGCCGAATAAACCCCCTTTACAATTGGTGGAGCTGCTGGGTACAACCAGAATTCTGGAACTTCGTAATCGGACACTGCAGCCCGTCTTCATAATGCCGGAAGAAGGACCACCACAACCACAACCCGCTGCCCCTGTGACTACCGTGGTCTGCCCCGGCCCGTTGCGGCAACGCGACCCACCCATCTTCAGTGGTACAGAAGACCATGATGTCGAAGACTGGCTCGCTGACTACGACCGGGTGAGCATCCACAACCACTGGGACGACACCCAAAAACTTAATTACGTGTCGTTTTACTTGAGCGGTGTCGCCAGCGTGTGGCACCGCAACCACGAACGTGATCTGGCGACGTGGACGGCCTTCAAGACTAACGTGACAGAGGTATTCGGGCGCCCCGCGGTTCGCAAGCTTCGCGCCGAGCAACGTTTGCGTGGCCGTGCGCAACAGTGCGGGGAGACATTTACGAGCTATATAGAAGATGTTGTCGACCTCTGCAATCGCGTTGACGTCGCAATGCCTGATGCCGAGAAGATCCGCCATATATTAAAAGGCATTGAAGACGACGCCTTCCAGATGCTGTTGGCGAAAAATCCCTCGACAGTCTCTGAACTCGTCAGTCTGTGTCAAAGCTTTGACGAACTGCGCAAACAACGCGTAGCCACCCGCCAATCTACACCTCAGGCCACTTCAATGTCGAGCTTGGGTGCTGCCCCGGATAACACTTCGCTGCTGCTACAGATCAAGGAGTTCGTCCGTGAACAGGTGGCTCGTCAGCTTTCCTTGATTCCATTTGCACACGGCCAGCCGAGTACTCCGTTGGCGCCCGCTCTCCAATCTATCATCAAGGAGCAGGTAGCCGACCACATTTCGCCTTCTCTTCAACAGGCTCCGACGGCCGCTCCCCTGACGTACGCCGAAGTCGCGATGAGGCCTGCGCCACAGACCTATGGCCCCCTTCGCCCACCTTTGCGCCCACCCGTATCCCCTCCAGCCCGTCCACTGGTGAACTATGCACGACCACAAGACCATTGGCGCACGGAAGACAACCGTCCGATTTGTTTTTATTGTGGCCGTGCTGGACACGTTGCACGTCACTGTCGCCTGCTTACACCGAACGTCCCGAACAATGTGCGTCCGTATGCCCCACGTTTCCAACAACGCCGTAACTATTCGGACGCCTTTGAATCTCATTCTGCCGTCGACACCGCATTCTCCGCCGCTCGCCGTTCACCTTCTCCTCGCCGCCGCTCGCTTTCCCCCATGCACCGGCGGCGGAGCCCTTTGCGCCAGGAAAACTAAATATCGCAGTTCAGGAGGCGAGAACTGCGGTGCCAGCGAAATGTATAAGGCCTCACACTTCTCCGAAGAATGTTATTGAAGTCGCAATCGAAGGAACATTGACGCTAGCACTTGTCGACACCGGCGCTGCACTTTCAGCGATAGATGCCCGTATTTGCCGCAAGATCGGAAAAGTGACGACGCCGCTTTCTGGACTGTCTCTTCGAACTGCCAATGCGCAGCACATCGAGCCATCCGGCGCCTGCACTGCTCGTGTCGTAATTCAGGAGGTCCTCTATGTCATAGAATTCATCGTGTTGCCATCATGTTCACACGACGTCATATTAGGTTGGGACTTTCTCTCCACACATCATGCGATCATTGCGCCCGCGCTGAAATCGAGCTGTTTCAGTTTTCGCCCGATATTATCACTGACCATAAGGACCATTGTCGCAAAATCGCTGTTTCAGATGACACCGTTATACCTGCCTGGTCTTCCACTCTTGTCGGTATCTCTTGCGAATCTGTAGATGACGGCACAGTACTCTTCGCTCCGTCTGAACTCTTAGTTCGCCGCCGTTCACTACCACTGCCGTTCGCCGTCCTCGAGTTCAAAGCTGGTGCCTCTCTCATGTGCGTCTCCAACCCATCGGCTGAACCAATTATTCTACGCCGCCGTGAAAGCCTTGGCAGAGCGGAGCCACTGACCTCATCTTCAATTTTTGACACGTTGGACGACTCCACTTATCTTGCTGCTCTCGAGGCATCGCCTCCTCAGTCACTGCCGCGTTTTTTTACGCCAGCTATTGCCAGTGACCTTACGACGCAGCAGCGCGACGAACTTCTTCGCTTGCTCCTAGGCTTCTCTTCGTCTTTTGACTGCCAAGCAACATCACTCGGCCCCCACCACGACTGTTTCGCACACTATCGACACTGGGAGCCATGCACCAATTCGACAGCGTCCCTACCGAGTATCGGCGACTGAAAGGCGCGTTATCAATGACCAGGTGAACGATATGCTCAATCGCGGTGTCATCCAGCCTTCTAGTAGTCCTTGGGCATCACCAGTCGTCCTAGTTAAAAAGAAAGACGGCTCCATACGATTTTGCGTCGATTATCGAAGGCTTAATAAGATTACCCGATAGGATGTATACCCGTTGCCACGTATTGACGACGCCCTTGACTGTTTGCAAGGAGCGGAGTTTTTTTCCTCCTTAGATCTCCGCTCTGGCTACTGGCAGGTGCCCATGGCCGACGCTGACTGTTCGAAAACCGCGTTTGTAACACCTGACGGCTTATATGAATTCACTGTGATGCCGTTCGGTCTGTGCAATGCGCCCGCCACCTTCGAACGCATGATGGACGGCATCCTACGCGGCCTGAAGTGGCATACTTGCCTCTGCTACCTCGACGACGTTGTCGTCTTTTCTCCTTATTTTCCTACCCATCTTCGGCGTTTACATCAAGTTTTGACCTGTCTCCGGAATGCTGGTCTCCAGCTTAACTTAAAAAAAGTGCCGATTTGCAGCTCGAAAACTGACCATATTAGGCCACGTTGTCTCCAAAGAAGGCATTCTTCCTGATCCTGCTAAACTTCGCGCCGTATCCGAATTTCCAAAGCCCACTAACTTGAAAGCACTACGCAGCTTCATTGGCCTATGCTCTTATTTTCGACGTTTCGTTCGCAATTTCGCTACTGTGATCGCACCACTAAACCAACTTCTCCAAGGCAACAATGAACTTTCTCCTTGGTCGGAAGCCTCTCATAAAGCCTTTACTACTCTTCGTCACCTACTCACGTCTCCGCCAATCTTGCGCCATTTTGATCCCAGCGCACCTACAGAACTTCACACTGACGCCAGTGGTGTCGGCCTTGGTGCCGTGCTCGCACAACGCAAGAAGACTAATGCCGAATACGTCGTCGCCTATGCCAGTCGTGCCCTCACGAAACCTGAGGCCAATTACTCAGTAACAGAAAAAGAGTGACTGGCTATCGTATGGGCTCTTCAAAAATTTCGTCCGTATCTCTACGGTCGACGCTTTGACGTTGTGACGGATCATCACGCTCTTTGCTGGTTGTCCAACCTAAAAGACCCGTCGGGCCGCCTCGCTCGGTGGGCCCTCCGAATCCAGGAATACGATATCCGAGTCGTCTATCGCTCTGGACGCAAACACGCCGACGCCGATGCCCTCTCGCGCTCCCCTGTTACTTCAGACAGCAGCACTTCTACCGACAGACATGACATCTCACCACTTGACATCCTCGACATGGCATCGGAGCAACAACAAGACCCATGGATCGTCATGATGTTCGACTTTTTGTCAAATCCTCCGGCAACTTCGGCACCTCGAGCGCTACGCCGACAGGCGCAGCATTTCAGAATCCGGGACGGACTTCTATACCGCCGCAACTACCACCATGACGGCCGCAAATGGCTTTTAGTAGTGCCTCGCCACCTACGACAAGAGTTATGCTCCGCTTTTCATTCTGACCCGCAGTGTGGTCACGGCGGAGTGTCAAAAACTTACACACGGCTTCGCCTACGATATTATTGACGAGGGATGTACACCTTCGTCCACAAATATGTACGCTCCTGCATTGCCTGCCAGCGACGCAAATGTGTCCCGCATCTCTCCACCGCTCCTCTCCAACCACTTCCCTGCCCAGCTCAGCCATTTGACCGTGTCGGCATTGATATATATGGGCCTCTTCCATCTACTGGCGCTGGCAACCGATGGATTGTTGTCGCCGTAGATCATTTGACACGGTATGCTGAAACCGCCGCCTTGCCTGCCGCATCAGCAAAAGACATCGCCTCGTTCATACTACACAACTTCGTTCTCCTCCATGGCGCACCACGTGAACTTTTGAGCGATCGGGGCCGCGTATTCCTCTCAGATGTCCTGCAGTCACTCTTGTCTGAATGCCAAATTATTCACCGCACTACTACCGCTTATCATCCACAGACCAATGGCTTAACAGAACGATTCAACAGAACTCTTGGTGACATGCTATCAATGTATGTTGCATCTGACCACTCCAACTGGGACCTTGTACTTCCGTTCGTCACTTACGCATATAAGACTGCCTCTCAAGCCACTACCGGATTCTCCCCATTTTTTCTGCTTTACGGCCGCCATCCCTCCAGCACCATTGATACGGTTCTCCCGTACCGGCCGGACCCTGCTGAATGCTCACCTGTTGCTACGGTTGCTCAGCACGCCGAGAAATGCCGCCAACTGGCCCGTTCGTTGACGTCTGCTCAACAGTGCCGCCAAAAAGAACGCCATGACCTCAATCCTCCCCCTCACCCCTTCCCCGTCGACTCACTCGTGTGGCTTCGGGTCCCGCCTGTTGCTGCTCCTGGCCTTTCGTCCAAGCTCCTCCCGAAGTACCACGGGCCCTACCGCGTGGTTGCACAAACATCACCAGTGAACTACGTGGTCGAACCCGTATCGCCATCTTCCGATCTGCGTCGTCGGGGGCGAGAGACTGCGCACATTGACCGGCTGAAGCAGTATTACGATCCGCCCACCTCTTCCTAGGTCGCCAGGATGGCTCCTCTTCAATTCCGGGGGTGATTGTGACGAAGAAGATCGGCAGGCTGAAAAGCCCCGTTGCCATCGCGTGGCACGTACCCAGTTTGTTCGCTGGCTGCGCCCTACCTGCTGGAGCTGAGTTTGTCGCTGCTGCTCTACGAGCCGAATAAACCCCTTTACAGTTTGATTATTAGTTGAGAAAATGAAGGTCGCAGTATCAGTATTTGAATTTCGCGCCAAAACCCCGACCCCCGAACCTCAGTGTGATGTCAGAAATTCCAAAGTATATTTTCGCATTTGGGCCGCGTTGGCTGAGTAAAGGTTCCCGAAACTTGCATTGTTTAATATTTCATTCCTTTTGGACACAATGTAGTCAATCTGTACCGCTATATAAGTGAGTAGGCCTTAGAATATGCCATCAAAATCCATTACGTCACAGCGCGCGAACTTCGAGGAGGCGCCGCGACCCATCTTTCGTTCTTGCGCTTATACCAGGCGTATTATTGTGGTAAGAGTGGTGTTTTTAGTGTCGTAGAAAGGTAATTTACTGATGCAGAAGAAATCATTTTTCTCTTTAGTGTATAGACCCTTACCACTCACAGTCGTTCCCCAAATGTGGTCATAACTCATGCTCTTTTGATCACATGCTCTGGGTATGCCCAGCCCTTAACGCCTCTCCACCCATCACGAAAGAGCAATGGGAGGAATCCCTCAAGAGCAGCCATGTTCACATTCAACTCCAGGCTGTCCAGAGGGCCCACGACATTGCGGCGGGACCTCGTCTGCCGGTCCCATCATGGGCAGAACCACCGAATTAGTCTTGTGGAGCCTTCAATCGGCTCCCCTAGATCTCAGTTTCTCAGGACTCAAATAACATTCTTGTCATGCCATGTCATGTCATGTCATGTCTCGCAGACATTACTTGTACGTTCCCTGACGCGGCAGACTTTCAGCGAGAACCACGCAATGATCTTACACTCGATCCGCTTTGTGTCGCCGCCCGTGCTTTTCAAGGCAGCGGTCGCTTTACATTTCGGGATAAGTTTCTCTACAAAACTAATTACTCCGGGCATGAACAATTCGTAGCAGCTTTAAAAGCACAGTATTAAGAGCAAAGGGCGCACTATTTGCGCTGACTAGAACTTACAGTGCGTACCACAAATCATTATCAATGACACGTACGCATATTGGAATACATAACAAAGTGAAATGCAGATGTGTTCAGGATACAATATACACATAGGACTCTCGGGTTACCATGATTACCATCATTCTGCGTAGTGAAAACAAAATGACGTACATATTGACACATGTACTTGTTTATCTTTTTCGGGCGACCGCGCTTCTCACCGTCTAATAAATGTTACCGCTCAGCACGGGACACGTCCGCATGTATCGGAAGTTTCTCGAATGTTATCGATGTTTCTACCCATTGTCTGTTGTCACCCAAGCTTGTGTAATCTGATTGCATGTGCGACGCGAATTGTGTAGAATTTTCTGGCAGACACGTGCGAACCAGCGATTACTCGGGAACCTTCGATGACCCAGGTATATAAAAGCCGACGCACTTGACCGGCAGATGAGACATTCAACGATCGCCCACTGTGTTTGTCGCTATCGTTGTCCTTGGAGTGTAGTTTGTTGTTAAAGGGAAGCTGATGAGTCTGTCGAATCCAATAAGACGCTCATATACGGATGCGGGAACCCATATAAACCGTGCAGGTAAAATTTGGGTTTGTTTTTTTTTTCAATTAATCGTCGGTTGAAACTGCGCTGTAGCTCCGTCCCCCGTCGAATGCCGCGCGCTGCTGCTGACGCTGACGATGCGAGCTAGACCAGAAACCGCAGCGTTATAACGTCAACTCTAGTGTTTCATTCCTTCGCAGCGTCCGCGACCATGCCTGACCGCGCTTGTTTCTGCGTGCGTGCCATCGTAATCTGCTTCGATCGACCCTGCATTCTTTTGTTGGTGCGACTGCGTGTATGTAGAGTGGTAGTCAACGTGCGTGGTAGTCAACGTGAGTGGTGATCAACGTGAGTGGTAGTCAACGTGGTAGTCAACAGATGAAGGTCACTACACGTACTGCATGAACCGGGAAGCTTTTCACGTGTTTAAACCGTCTTTGTAGATTGCCGACAGCTTTGGACAGCGCACAAATGCCGACGATCGCATTCCCGCTTACGTTCCACGAGGAGGCATGCAGGAACACAACACTACAGTTGTTTGACCGGAAACGAGCTCACTAGATCGATCGGCGAGATCACTACATCGCTTTGCAAAAAACATACTCACCAAAGAGCATTTCCAACACGAGCAGATCCCAAGACTTTGCTTTCGTTCGCGTCGAAAACACTGCTCGCACCAGCATCGTTTGCTTCTTCGAGAGGCCGGCTCTTCGCAATCGGCTCGTACATGTAAGGAGTAACGCCGAACTCCTCAGAAAAACGCAGTCTCTCTAAATTTTCCATTACGTCTCAGAAAAACAGCACCAAACTACCTGGCACCGCGCTTCATGTGTAGCGGCAGCGGTCGGTTACTAGAGTTTACGTCACGAGGCGCCCGACCAATCACAGGCGAAATTTCGAAATTTCGTCGAAATAAAATATATTTGCGCTTTCTTTCGCTCAATTTCGATACGATATTCGAATTCAGAGGGTTGAAAACCATTATGTACAGATGTTCACTCATTTTTTCTGGAACACCTTTCAGCTTCCCTTTAAGGGCACAGGTTCGCCCGATAAAACGCTCGTTTTGTCAATCACAGTTTTGCTACCTTCTTCACCGTCACTACTACGTGACGATATACACATACATAGGCTTGATGTCAGCACATGGCATATCTAAGTGCAACCTCGAATTATTGGTGTTAAGCGTACAACTTCAAGCCACACACGTCAAAAAGCCAAATGTGCAAAAAAAAAGAAGCAATGGAATTATATATGTATTACAGTGTGGTGAATGCATGTTTGTGCTCAATCTAAAGTTACACAGGTTAGTTTTCCTTTGTTTTAATTTATTCCAGACGAAGCAGTGTCAAATTTATAAATAACGTAAAATTCGCGAAGCTCGCCGTCATGGCTGGAGCGGAATCCAGATTCGAAAATTAAATTAAATTATGGGGTTTTACGTGCCAAAACCACTTTCTGATTATGAGGCACGCCGTAGTGGAGGACTCCGGAAATTTCGACCACCTGGGGTTCTTTAACGTGCGCCTAAATCTAAGTACACGGGTGAGTATCGTCACATTGAGATTGTTAAATGAGTGGCCCGGCATGGTTAACATGTCTCGAGAGTGGTAAGTTTGTTTGGGATTTGGCACGCGATCTGTGACTGTTAAACGGATCCTGAAAGGTGCTTCAGTCTGGCCTATGTATTGCTTGTGGCAAGTGCACTCAAGGAAGTACACTATATGTTACAAGCCGCAGTTGAAGCTGCCTTTGTCAGCATGCATTGGTTGGCTGTGCTGGTGGCAGCCAATGTAGGAACTACATTGACGGCCATATATATATATATATATATGTAGACACAGTGAAGTAGACGCGCGTATGAAGCGGTTTATTGACGTTTCGGCCGGGGTCCGGCCTTCATCAGAATACATTGCATGGTGTCAGTGCAGTTAATATACATGTGCTTATCAACCAAATGAAGATACGTTAACATGAAAAACGAATAAAATGGGTGAACAAAATACATCCGAATCGTTCAAAGGATAGCTGACACGTGTATAGACCGATGGCGATTGCAAACATATAATCTAAGATACAAAGTATAAAAACGTACCGAAATGAATTGTAAAAACCAATCGCCACGTGACAACAAAACGTCGATATGCTCTGAATTTGTTCTGAGCAATCAGAGTTTCAAAAGAATTGTGGTACTCTAAAAAATGCTTTAGCCAAACAAAATTACCCACCACAATTAATTGACGATGCAATAAAACGCGCAGACGTGCATGACCGAAGGACGCTTCTTTGCATTAAGAACAAACCGACTCCCTCACCCCAGGCAAATCTTGTCCTAACCCACACTGCGTCAGTCTCAAATGTTTCGCATGTATTAAAGAAACACCACAATATTCTAATGCAAAGTGAACGCCTCAAAAACATATTCTCTGATCCGCCTAAAGCAGTATACCGTAAAGCTAGAAATATTCGAGATATACTAGCATCATCATCTAAGACTGACTGCCCTGATGCCATCGGATGCCATCCTTGTCGAAAACCGCGATGTAAAGTATGTCCCTACATGGCCACATCGCAACAGGTTACTAGTACGTCTTCAAACTTTTGTTTAAAAATCAAAGGCGATTTCGACTGTGAGACAAAAAACGTAATATATATGCTTGAATGTACGCTCTGCAAAAAACTGTACATCGGACAAACAGAAGGGCCTTTCAGATTCCGCTTTAACAATCATAAATCCCACGCTAACACGTTGCCCAACCTGCCCATCTCAAAACACGTACATCTTCCTGACCACTCATTTGATAAACTGAAAGTCACGTTGCTTGAATTTGGATTTCGCTCAAATTATGATAGAGAAGCCCGCGAATCCTTCCTTATCTATAAGTTTGATACTGTCGCGTGTGGTATGAATGAATGTGTAGGAAAATTGAGTTGCCTGTCTTTGTAGCCCGTCACTTGTCCCTTCTTCTACTTGTACGTCGCTATTCCCCTTTTTCTGTTTCTGTGTTTGCTTAATAACATAGCACATATTGAGCGCATATCGACGTTTTGTTGTCACGTGGCGATTGGTTTTTACAATTCATTTCGGTACGTTTTTATACTTTGTATCTTAGATTATATGTTTGCAATCGCCATCGGTCTATACACGAGTCAGCTATCCTTTGAACGATTCAGATGTATTTTGTTCACCCATTTTATTCGTTTTTCATGTTAACGTATCTTCATTTGGTTGATAAGCACATGTATATTAACTGTACTGACACCATGCAATGTATTCTGATGAAGGCCGGACCCCGGCCGAAACGTCAATAAACCGCTTCATACGCGCGTCTACTTCACTGTGAATATTGTCACGTGGTAGTGACGGTGAAGAAAGAACACAGTAGCAGTACTGTGAAAGACAAAACTAGCTTTTATTGGGCGAACCTGTGCCCACAAAACAGGATACACTTAAAGCACAACGATAGCGGCGAACACAGTCGGCGATCGTCGAAAATCTGATCAGCGGGTCAAGCGCGTCGGCTTTTATAGATCAGTCGTCGAATGTTCCAGATTAACTGATGGGACCCGCGTGTCTTCCACAAAGTTCTACACCATTCGTGTCACGCGATGAAATCTGATAACACAAGGTTCGGCGACAACAGACACGCGGATAGAAGCGTCGATAACTTTCCAGAAACGTCGGATACATGCAGGCGCGTCCCTCGCTGTGCGATTACAGTTGTTAAGCGGCGAAACGCGGTTGCCCGATACAGATAAGCACACGTGTCATTACCCCCCTCTCAAAAAGCATCGACCCGATGCTGCAAACAAACGAAAGTAACAAAGAAAAGCACTCGTAGCAAAGAAAACAACAAACAAAAAGTAAGGAATTTCGTCAGCGTCCGTAAAAGGGTTTAAGGCGCACCACGTGGACCACTTCAGATCGTGCGCGGCGCCGCTGTGAATGCGAAATGCCGTCTGGCACGACCTCATAGTCCAGAGCGCCAATACGTCGGATGACCTTGTAGGGTCCGAAATAGCGTCGGAGTAGTTTCTCACTGAGTCCTCGTCGGCGTATCGGTGTCCAAACCCAAACACGGTCGCCGGGCTGGTACTCAACAAAGCGTCGTCGGAGGTTGTAGTGTCGGCTGTCGGTCCTCTGTTGGTTCTTGATCCGTAGGTGGGCGAGCTGGCGGGCTTCTTCGGCGCGCTGGAGATAGCTAGCGACGTCAAGGTTGTCCTCATCAGTGACGTGCGGCAGCATGGCGGCGAGCGTCGTCGTCGGGTTCCTGCCGTAGACCAGCTTAAACGGCGTGATTTGTGTTGTTTCTTGCACCGCCGTGTTGTAAGCAAATGTTACCTACGGCAGGACGGCATCCCAGGTCTTGTGTTCGACGTCGACGTACATTGCTAGCATGTCGGCGAGGGTCTTATTCAGCCGCTCCGTAAGGCCATTCGTCTGCGGGTGGTAGGCCGTGGTCCTCCTGTGCCTTGTCTGACTGTATTTCAGAATGGCTTGGGTGAGCTCCGCTGTAAAGGCCGCTCCTCTGTCGGTGATGAGGACTTCTGGGGCGCCATGTCGAAGCAGGATGTTTTCGACAAAAAATTTCGCCACTTCGGCTGCGCTACCTTTCGGCAGTGCTTTAGTTTCAGCGAAGCGGGTGAGGTAGTCTGTCGCCACGGCGATCCACTTATTTCCGGTTGTTGACGTCGGAAAGGGTCCCAGCAAGTCCATCCCGATCTGCTGGAATGGTCGGCAAGGAGGCTCGATTGGCTGTAGTAATCCGGCTGACCTTGTCGGCGGTGTCTTACGTCGCTGACAGTCTCGGCATGTTCTGACATAATGGGCGACGTCGGCGGTCAGGCGCGGCCAATAATACTTTTGTTGTATCCTCGAGAGTGTCCGGGAAAAACCGAGGTGTCCAGCGGTCGGATCGTCATGTAGGGCGTGCAATACTTCTGGACGAAGTCCTGACGGGACAACAAGAAGGTAGTTCGCGCGGACTGGTGAAAAGTTCTTCTTCACGAGGAGATTGTTTTGAAGCGTGAAGGAAGATAGTCCGCGCTTAAATGCCCTGGGGACAACGTCGGTGTGCCCTTCCAAATATTCCACCAGGCCTTTTAGCTCGGGGTCTGCCCGTTGCTGCTCAGCGAAGTCTTCTGCGCTTATCATGCCAAGGAAGGCGTCGTCATCTTCGTCATCTTGCGGCGGCGGGTCAATGGGGGCACGTGATAGGCAATCGGCATCGGAGTGTTTTCGTCCGGACTTGTAGGTTACAGTGATGTCGTATTCTTGTAGTCTGAGGCTCCACCGCGCCAGTCGTCCTGAAGGATCCTTTATACTCGCTAGCCAACACAAAGCGTGATGGTCACTGACGACTTTGAATGGCCTGCCATAAAGATAAGGGCGAAATTTAGCTGTAGCCCAAACGATGGCGAGGCATTCTTTTTCGGTCGTAGAATAGTTGCCTTCCGCTTTTGACAGCGACCGGCTAGCGTAAGATATCACCTGTTCGACTCCGTTTTTCCTCTGGACTAGAACGGCACCGAGGCCTAGGCTACTGGCGTCAGTATGGATTTCTGTATCGGCGTACTCGTCGAAGTGCGCAAGTACCGGCGGCGACTGCATGCGTCGTTTGAGTTCTTCAAATGCGTCGGCCTGCGGCGTTTCCCACTTGAACTCAACATCACATTTAGTTAGACGTGTCAACGGCTCGGCGATGCGTGAAAAGTCCTTGACAAAGCGCCGGTAGTAGGCACACATGCCAAGGAATCTGCGCACTGCCTTCTTGTCGGTGGGCTGCGGGAACTTTGCGATGGCAGCTGTTTTCTGCGGGTCGGGGCGTACTCCGGAATTACTGATGACGTGGCCTAGGAACAGAAGCTCGTCGTAAGCGAAGCGGCATTTTTCTGGCTTCAGAGTGAGCCCTGCTGACTTGATGGCCTCTAGTACTGTGGCAAGCCGCCTAAGGTGATCGTCAAAATTTCCGGTGAATACAACGACGTCATCCAAGTAAACGAGACAGGTCTGCCATTTCAATCCCGCTAAAACCGTGTCCATCACGCGCTGGAACGTTGCAGGCGCCGAGCACAGTCCAAATGGCATAACCTTGAACTCGTAGAGGCCGTCTGGGGTGATGAAGGCGGTCTTTTCGCGATCTCTTTCGTCGACTTCTATTTGCCAATAGCCAGACTTGAGGTCTATCGAGGAGAAGTACTTAGCGTTGCAAAGCCGATCCAATGCGTCGTCTATCCGTGGAAGGGGGTATACGTCCTTCTTCGTGATCTTGTTCAGACGACGATAATCGACGCAGAAACGTAGGGTTCCGTCCTTTTTCTTCACCAGGACAACAGGGGATGCCCACGGGCTTTTCGACGGCTGGATGATGTCGTCGCGCAGCATTTCGTCGACTTGTTCTCTTATAGCTTCGCGTTCTCGCGGCGAAACTCGGTAAGGGCTTTGGCGGAGTGGTCGAGCGTACTCCTCGGTGATTATGCGATGCTTGGCGACTGGTGTTTGTCGAATCCCAGATGTCGTCGAAAAGCAGTCTTTGTATCGTCGGAGCAGACTTCTGAGCTGCTGTTGCTTAATCACTGGGAGACTTGGATTAATGTCGTAGTCTGGTTCGGGAACCGTGGTCGTCGGGGTAGATGGGGCGGAATCCGAGAGGACAAACGCATTACTGGTTTCCACATCCACAATTTTCTCGATGTACGCGATCGTCGTGCCCTTGTTGATGTGCTTGAACTCCGGGCTGAAGTTTGTCAGCAACACTTCAGTTTTCCCTCCTTGCAGTCGAGCGATCCCTCTTGCGACGCAAATTTCACGGTCTAGCAGGAGGCGTTGGTCGCCTTCGATGACACCTTCTACGTCAGCGGGTATTTCGGTGCCGACCGAAATAACAATGCTGGAGCGGGGCGGGATGCTCACTTGGTCTTCGAGCACACTCAAGGCGTGGTGACTACGAGGGCTCTCCGGCGGTATCGCTTTATCTTCCGACAGCGTTATTGACTTCGACTTCAGGTCGATGACTGCGCCGTGTTGGTTCAGGAAGTCCATACCGAGAATGACGTCTCGAGAACACTGTCGGAGGATAACGAAGGTGGCAGGGTAAGTCCGGTCATGAATGGTTATCCTTGCCGTGCAGATTCCAGTCGGCGTAATCAGATGTCCTTCAGCGGTGCGAATTTGAGGACCTTCCCATGCAGTCTTAACCTTCTTCAACTGGGCGGCGATGTGTCCACTCATGACGGAGTAATCAGCACCGGTGTCCACTAAGGCGGTAACTGCATGCGTGGCCGTCGAGAAGCACGTCGATGTCGGTGGTTCTTTGTCTGGCGTTGCAGTTAGGTCTTGGCGTCGGATCACGGCTGCGTCGTGTTGAACTGAAACTGGAACGTCGCGTCGTCAAGTCGTCTTTCGTCGGTGTAGTCTTGGCTTGCTGACTTCGTCGGGACGGCGGCGTGTCGTCATTAGGTCGTCGAGATGGTTTCTTCATCGACTTCGTCGGCGGCGGAGGATCTTCGTCAGTTCGACGAACAGCAACCGCACCTCCATCGGTTGCTGCTTTTAGTTTTCCGGATATGGGCTCGCAGAGCGGCCCCGAGCTGGACCAGTGTACGGTCGGCGCTGCGGTGACAGGTAGCGGCCTGGTGACGGTGAACGGGATGGTCGTCGAGAGTTCCGCTGAGTGGCGGCTAGGTAATCGGCGATTTCACGTGGGCGCTCGCCAAGCTGTGGACGCGGAGCGTTGACGGCGAAACCTCGCAGTCCCATCTCCCGGTATGGGCATCGGCGGTACACATGGCCGGCTTCTCCGCAGTGATAGCAGAGCGGGCGGTGGTCGGGGGCTCGCCAAATGTCCGTCTTCCTCGCGTAGGTGCGCTGGGCGACGTATTGGCGTGCTGGCTGCGGCGGCGGCGGCGGACGACGGAATTGCGTCGTTGCAGGACCCTGGCGCGGTCGCGCAGGGGGGCCTTGACGGCGGGCGACGGCGGCGGCGTAGGTCATTGCCTCCGGCTGCGGTGATTCTGGTTCCACCTCAGGAACTCCAAGGGATCGGCGCACCTCTTCTTTCACGATGTCGGCGATCGAGGCCACTTGAGGCTGCGACGAAGGCAAGACCTTGCGCAGTTCTTCGCGCACAATGGCCCTGATGGTCTCGCGCAGATCGTCTGTGGCCAGTGATTGAATTCCTGCGTAGTGGGTAGAGCTCGTACGGCGGTTGAATTGCCGGTTCCGCATTTCGAGTGTCTTCTCAATGCTGGTTGCCTCGCGAAGGAACTCTTCTACGGTCTTCGGTGGGCTTCGTACCATTGCGCCGAAAAGTTCTTCCTTCACACCACGCATGAGAAGGCGGACTTTCTTCTCTTCGGGCATATCCGGGTCGGCGTGGCGGAAGAGACGTTTCATTTCTTCCGTGAAGATAGCAACGTTGTCGTTCGGTAGCTGCACTCGGGCGTCCAGCATGGCTTCGGCCCTTTCCTTGCGCACGACGCTCGTAAAGGTGCGCAGGAAGCCGCTACGGAAGAGGTCCCATGTCGTTAAGGTCGACTCCCGGTTCTCAAACCACGTTCTGGCGGCGTCTTCTAAGGCGAAGTAGACATGCCGCAGCTTGTCGTCGGAGTCCCAGTTGTTGAATGTCGCGATTCGCTCGTAGGTCTCCAGCCAGGATTCCGGGTCTTCAGTCGCTGCTCCATGGAAGGTCGGTGGGTCCCGCGGTTGTTGTAAGATAACGGGGGACGCTGGGGCAGCCATTGAGGTTGTCTTGACCACGATCTTCTTTGTTACCTCAGGTAGAAGTCCGTGCTCTGGGGGCAGTCCTTGCAGTCTGCGGCTAGCACGCTGGTCTTGGGCGGTGTCGGTTTTGTCCTCGGGCTTCGGGCTTGGATCGCGGCTTTGCGGGGGCGTTCGGTACATGAACGCACTAGCACCTCCACCAGATGTCACGTGGTAGTGACGGTGAAGAAAGAACACAGTAGCAGTACTGTGAAAGACAAAACTAGCTTTTATTGGGCGAACCTGCGCCCACAAAACAGGATACACTGAAAGCACAACGATAGCGGCGAACACAGTCGGCGATCGTCGAAAATCTGATCAGCGGGTCAAGCGCGTCGGCTTTTATAGATCAGTCGTCGAATGTTCCAGATTAACTGATGGGACCCGCGTGTCTTCCACAAAGTTCTACACCATTCGTGTCACGCGATGAAATCTGATAAAACAAGGTTCGGCGACAACAGACACGCGGATAGAAGCGTCGATAACTTTCCAGAAACGTCGGATACATGCAGGCGCGTCCCTCGCTGTGCGATTACAGTTGTTAAGCGGCGAAACGCGGTTGCCCGATACAGATAAGCACACGTGTCAATATTTACCCGGACCCAGAACTGCTTTTTTTCTGGTATATATATATATATATATATATATATATATATATATATATATATATATATATATATATATATATATATATATATATATGCTTTCTCATCTCGTCTATACCATGGGGCTGACAAGTTGGAGTTTTGAACACACCGTGGCGCGACCTCTCGGCGTTCACGAAGTTGGCTCTGGGTGGTACGGAAAATACATGGTAGAGTGTATAAGCGCGACTGGACGAGGAAGTCTATAAATATATACCGTGCGAGCGGAAACAAACGTAACAGCAAAAAAGAACATAGAGTGGTACATTTCGTTGAACCGGACACGTGTGCAAGGCAAGGGAAAAAAGAAAAAAACATGTACTGCAATCGTCACAAAGACAAACCAAGGGATCGTATCTCCTTTTCCGATAGTGACCCCGAAGGCTTGCTTATGCACTTTTGCTCTAATTTTGCTATCTCGTAGCCCTCTACAATCTCCCTCGTCATCCTGCTATGAGCCTTATACAGAACGGAAGTGCTTTCAAACATGGGCTTGCAGGAACAATCTCGGCAGTGAATACCCAAATGAGCCGAGATTACCTTAGTGACGTTATATTGATGCTCCTTTAATCTCTCGTTGATGCATCTGCCGGTTTGACCAATATACGTAATTCCACATGAAAGTGGGATGGCATATACAACGTTATGAGTACAGGTTACAAAGTGTTTGCGATGTTGGGTAGAACATGAGTGCCTTCTGTTATTTTCTGTGTTAACCTGTTTGCATAGCTTCTGTAGACGCTCAGGGGCAGAGAAAACCACGTCTACTCCCGATCACCGCTATTCTTCTGAGATTACGTGAAATGCAATGAATGTATGGTACCACAGCAACTTTCTTTGCTCTAGCATTGGTACTGCTTGCATTCGACGCGTTTTTGCGGTTTTTGCTTAAGCCCTCCGCGACAGAAGTTAGCATGCGCATCGGGTAACCAGAATCTGCCAGGCGCTTGGCCTGCTCTTTGAAACTGGCTTCCATTTTTTGGTCACATGACTTCGTCAAAGAATTGTGGAAACACGATGTCACTACTGCGCGTTTTACAAGTTTTTAATGAGCGGAATGAAATGGTAGGACTGGCTTACTGCCTCTCGGCTGATAACTCCAGCATGTCATTTGTGGATAAAAGTACAATCCCAAGTCTAAAAACCTTATGAAATTGCCTACGGGGACTTCATGTGTCAAAGACAAAGGGGACAACACTTTAGTGAATGAGGTTACGGTTTTTGAAACCAGCGAGTCAAAACTTGTCTGATTTGTTATTTAAAATGATTAGAAAATCGTTAACGAATCCGAACTCTTTCGCGACATCGGTGTCATTTTCTAGGTGTTCATCAAGAACCTGGTCACGGTTAGCTAGAAACAAGTCACTTAAGCAGGGAGCAATACATGACCCAATGCATATGCCATCTTTTTGTTTGACAACATTTCCTTCCCAAGTCGTGTAAGTCGAATTAATATAAAAACGAAGAAGTTCTAAAAATCTGTCGCTAGTGAAACCACAAGCGTTTTGAAAAGGAACCGCTCCAAACTTGTCAATGCAGTCAGACACATATTTCCTCACGTCATTCTGTGGGAGGGAATAGTACAGATCTTTAAAGTCAATGGAAAAAGCGAGATCTCTGTCTCGACAGTCTGTAAAGAATTCCACCACTTGTTCTGACTTGGTTACCAAAAATGGGTCGTCGATTGGCAAGAGCTTTAAGAGCTTTTGTAAGTACATCGCTACATGTTTGTGCCATGTAGCATTCTCTGACACTATCACTCTGAGGGGACATTCTGGCTTGTGCGTTTTTGCAGAGAAAAACAATTCAAGGTCACCCTTTGTGCTTTTTTTCAATAGACCGGGATAGGCCATCTAGTTTGAAGCTTTTGCGTAGCTTATTTGCTTCATTTTGGACTTTCCTAAGTGTTATGTCCTTGTGGACCCTGGAAGTTGACGAAATGGCTTCGCGAGCCTTTGAATTATACAGCGTCCTCTTCATCACCACGAAACCACCCTCATTATCCGCAGGGATAAGTGTGAGCGCATTGTCTTTCAACAGTCCTGTTCAAGGAGAACTTTTCGCTAAGGGGACGGGACCGCGTAAGCACATCCACAGCCTCAGATACACACCTTTCCGTCTCGGCTTCAGGTACACGCTTTGACACTTGGCGTACCATTGCCAACAGATCGGGAGCAGACTACTTTGGCTGAGTCGCGAACTTCGGCCCACATTTGAGTACTTGCTGTACCTTGTTTGGCAGCGCCACGTCACCGACGATGTGTACCTGGCTTCTTCTGTAGTCGCTGTCTCAGGCTTGGAAGAGCATGCTGACATAGGAATTCCGTCATGCGGTTGATGATCCGGGAGAACGCCACGAGTTCCCACTTGTTGTAGGTTCCAGAAGTAGCCGCAAGTTTTCTCTGTACATTAGCACTTGTCGCTGCCATTCCGAGCGCATCAGTTTGCAGATTCGAATCCCGTGGTTAGTCGAAGGTTGGCAGCACCCGAATAATGCGAGAATTTCGTGTGGCAGAATCTTGTGTCGGATGCAGGAGCCGAGCATGCGAGCTCTGCAAGTTGCCGAAGCAATCAGTGGGACGATGCGGCACGGTTCAACGAGATGCCACGGTGGGATGCCCGATGTACTAGAAATGAACTTGGTTAAAACACGTTGGCGGGCTAGTTGGTTAGAATCTATGGTTAGATCCATGGTTGATCCATGGTTGGTAATCCATGGTTGGTTAGAATCCATCCCACTTTCATGCGGAAGTACGTATATTGATCAAACCGGCAGATGCATTAAAGGAGCATCAATATAACGTCACTAAGGTAATCTCGGGTCATTTGGGTATTCACTGCCGAGATTGTTCCTGCAAGGCCATGTTTGAAAGCACTTCCGTTCTGTATAAGGCTCATAGCAGGATGACGAGGGAGATTGTAGAGGCCTACGAGATAGCAAAATTAGAGCAAAAGTGCTTATAAGCAAGCCTTCGGGGTCACTTTCGGAAAAGGAGATACGATCCCTTGGTTTGTCTTTGTGACGATTGCAGTACATGTTTTTTTCTTTTTTCCCTTGCCTTGCACACGTGTCCGGTTCAACGAAATGTACCACTCTATGTTCTTTTTTGCTGTTACGTTTGTTTCCGCTCCCACGGTATATATTTATAGATGCGTGCGAAAATAAAAATCGATAGTTGAAAGTGAAGCGCTGTGTCTGTGTATCTGTTTCTTTCTTCGTCCTCGTCCAGTCGCGCTTATACACTCTACCATGGATTCTAACCAAATAGCCCGGAAAATACGCCGCCCCGTTCTTGCTCGCTTTGTGCCTTGTTTTGACTTCTGTGCGTAGTTCTCGCACTCGAAAATTGTTCTACACGTGCCTATAGGCCGTCGTGCGCTACCGAATGCAGCACATGCCATGGAGTGCGGGCGGACCCGTCGAGTTGGTAGCAAACTCTATTTAGGCGAGAGACTACGCCGACCAGCGCGCGGTGCCCAAGCATTGGCAGCGGCGTTATTGATGCGTGGTGAATTGTCATGAGGGTCATGGGCCTTACACGCTGGAATTTTCAACATCCTGTGCAACTACGTGGTGGCGATCAACAAAATTGGCTGTGTAGTATACAAGTAGCAGCTCTGCGCATTAAGTTAATTACGCTGTCAACGAGCTGTATATATACAGCCGGTCTCGCTTGCTTACGTGTGGGTGTTCAGGGTTCATTTCTTGTTTTATTGTAGTGTTCAGTTATCGGAAAAGGCGCCTGCGTTCGCTGAGAGCTAGTTGATCATCTTGTCGAGAGTGCGCGCGCCATTTTAGCATAATCATGATGAAAAATGCAGTCGTCTCTAAAGGTGCACGCGGATGAGTTCTTTTTATTGGAAAACTGGCACGTACAGGAATTTAAAGGACCTAAAGGGATATTGATGATCACACGACCCACGTATATAATTAACCGAAAGTATAGAGCACTCGAAACTGTTTCAGAACGCGTTCATCGAGCGAACAAGCGAAAGCAAATGGATCGACTGACCTGGCACAGAGAGTCATGTGCGGCAATAAAATAAGGAACTGTACATAAAATGTGTCTAAACAGCCGTTGTCACGTTAAATATGGTACCCACGAAACACAAAACCTCTTAAAAACTTCTTGAAATGGCTACAAACGGCTATAGACGTCTTGGTCTATGATAAGACTGAAAATAGAATTTCTTCTAAACATAACCTCAGCACTTGGAATGTGCTACCATATATTCTATCTGCGGCAAAACCCACTACGGGTGTCACTAGAGTCTGTTTTGGTAAACGCATTCAGAATGTCTAACTCAAGAACTTTTCTAGATCTTTTTGTCTAAAAGTGCATAAAATGCCAAACGACGTGTTAAATGTGCGGTTACCGTCGGCCGTCGACGTTAGCGAATAAAAGACGCCTCAGACAAATCGAACTCGTTCGAAGCAACATAAGTTAATTGGCTTTAATATTAAATAATTTCACACCAGAACTTCAACAATCAAGGGCGTGTTATTGTTTTCCATACAGGGCGCGCACGCAACGCCTGGAAACCATTCTATGATCGCGCAGCAGCAGGAGCGAAATGCCGGTGTTGCACAGCGGTGTCACAGAGCCACCGCGCTGCGACCACTTCGGCGGCCTAATCCAAATTTGTCGAACATCTCATTCTGTGCTGGAAACACTGGGAGGCAGGAAGTTTGAAAAAAAACGGCCACTCCCGCCCGCAATGTCTCGGTCGTGGGTTCGTTATGCCAGTTGTTCAAGCCGTTCTGTACATTTATACTGGACATTAACTGGAGTCATTTAGCTGTGCTGATGCTGTTTGCCGTGTGTTTTGCATCAGTGCTTCGTGACATCGGCTGTATTGCGTGTTTTCGCCGACGGCTTACTACCACAATGGCGGGATCTGCGTTCGCCGCCTTCGTGTCTCGGTGCGTCTTTGTACGTCGCACGTTCGGATAACACTTTTTCCGGTAAGTGAAATGCATTGCGCTTCGTTTTTCGTCAACAATGTGAATATATTTAGGTGTTACCCGCGGCAATTCTTGATATATGGGCTCTTCTGCCCTGCGAGTTTTCGTCATTACTTTTATACGAGGGTTCTGCTTGTGTTCAGCCGTTCAGCACTACCGCGCTCCACGACTTCCGCAACAACAGTCAGAACTTTGCCCTGCTTGTTAGCCTGTGGTTAACGTAGCACGAGCCAACCGAAAGGAGTGCATTCGAAGATGACGCGCTGGCTGTAATGCTGAACCAGACTGAACTCGCCTTATTTTGTGTCCTTTTGTACTTACGTGTGCGCGCGTGTGTCAGTGACTATGCAGTTTGTAGCTATCCCACTTTATAGCAAAACAAAAAATATAACTGCAATGTTTACTTCATCTATACAATTCCAAATTAAATCGTCTGCTGATGTACAAATTTCACTTGTTTTGTTCTAAATAAGCAGCAAAACCTTTAACCTAGTAGGTGCTTCATCTGGGAGTGAAATCACGACAGCTTGGCATTTATTAATGAATGACTGTGACTGGGTCACCTTATGTGTAATTGCAAATCTGCCTTTCAACTGACTTGATGCTATCTTATTTTGTCCCTTTCACTCTATAGACGGCTGGACATCCTTCTTGTACCTTGGCGCTAGCTGGATGACGGGACCTCATCATGATCAGTGTAAGCCAATGTACTGTACCCTCTCTGGTCCTCCCAGTGCTTTTTATGTGGGTTAAGGCCAGGGAGCGCTTCGTGGTAAAATAGCTAGTTGGTGTCTCACCAACGGCCATTTTTTAGCTCTGGTCCATTATAAGCTGCCACTATTATAACCAATTTCTCAGTGCCAGTGTACATACACAGTTCTACTAATAATTAGTTTCCCTAAGCCTTACAAAATTTACCTGTAGGTAGTCATTGCTATGTAAGAACTCACAAATTAACTCTGCTGTGTCATAGAAGTATTCCATACATGAGTAAAAATTTTCTACAACAGTGTACATTACACCTTGCTTCCCTAATGCACAAATGTATTCAAGCCAGTATTTGATTAGTTTGGTATTCTAAATGTTTCCTGTGTGATTTAGTTTCTTTACAGGAACTTACTGTACAGCATCAGCAAGCAGTCTTATTTAAGATTTATGTGTGCTGTAAAAGTTGTGCTTTGCCGCTAGAATTGATAAAACATGGGCCAAGGCTTCCATACAAGGACAAACTTCAATTTCGTTCTACCACCATGAGCACTTGGCTGGTGCTTGCAAAATGAATCGCATCAAGTAGCTTGTGCCAGACTGTTTTTTAACCTTATTGTGAGGAGATTACAAAGTGATCTGTGGATGCGCCTGCGTCTGAGATATAGATTGCGCTGCAACATATGTGCGTGTAGAACAGGCATGATGCTGAGGGTTCCAGCAGTTTGCAGAGGTGCTTTTAAAATTTTGTCATGACTGCAATTTCACCTGTGCTGTTTTTTATCACTTATTTCAATAATATCATTGGATGTGTTATCAGAATTTATCAATCTATTTGCCCTGGCCCATTAGCCTGCCACATTTGCCTCTTCACTAGGTGGGCAATTATTCTGCATGGACCATTACTTGAATACACCTTTTTGTGTGCAGTAGCTTCTCAGTTGCAAGTCAGCATAGATGCTCAGAATTACCCGAGAGTATAGATACACTGATAATTTGCCACCTATACGAATCACTTCGCACTTTCTCACGCAAACAGCATGTTAACACTTCCAAGTCAGCGGGCAATGTTATCGTTTGATCACATCATGAGATACTTTCAACTTTGTATGAAGCATCATCCAAGGTGTTGCATCATTTGTGTGAGGTATTGCCCGAAGCCAATTAGGGTCACTTGAAAATATATCAACAAAAGTGATTGATCCAGCTAGGAGTGTTACTTTGGAACACTACTTTATCACCAGTCCTCCTTTGCATGCTACCTGCTTACTCTGTACTGTGTCATGTTTAAGTTTGAAAGAAAGGCAACAGCTAGGCAGCGCAAAATGCCAAACTTGCTTTTAGTTCAACAATATAAGACGCTATTTAACTTAATTAAGTTAGTACATCATTTACCTGCAGAGTGAATTACTGTTTTAAACTGATATTTTGCTGGAAGCTTCTCAGACTTGTTTGACAGGTTGATAAGTGGCTTTTTAGCCACAAAACACCATACAATAATTTAAAGGCTGATTTTGACTCTGCTATGCAACTTAATGACTATATGCCAGGAACAAGGCCTCTGAGTTGAGGCGCTGGCTAACACTCCCAGTGTTCTACTAGGACACATAAATACCCATGAAAGTGGGTGGGAAAACGACACCGCTGTAGCTCAATTGGTAGAGCATAGCACGCGAAATGCGAAGGTTGTGGGTTCAGTTCACACCTGCGGCAAGGTGTTTTTTCATCCACTTTAATTTCCATTAATTTATCGTTTATTTAATTTATTAAGCACAAGTAATTTCCCCTATGTTGTCCTTGGTGTCAGTGTTTGTTGGCTTCTCATGATAGGAAATATACTAGTCATTTTAAACATCATCGCATACATACCTTAAGATACCCGTAATTTAAGAGAAAGGAATGTTTAAATTTATTTTTAATGTGAGCCAAACTTCTTACGTAGCACATATTGCTAATTGAAGTTCCAATTTCAACATTCCCATTTCCTCCCTTGCCCTTTTTTTCCTGTTCTGTGCAGGTATTGCTTTCCTATGTCTACAAGAACCGTCACGGGTGGCCTGTGACAGCAAGCTTTTGTGGGCAGCCAGTGCTCTCCTACGAAGGCTGGCCTACTCTGGCAGCGGCGGCAATCATCTTCAAGATTTATCGATGATCACCTTTGCTGCTATTTGTCACTCTTCTTAATTACACTTTCTGCATCTTTTCTAATCTATTAGGTAATAAAGTATGAGTATGTGACATGGTGTGAAGTTGATGCCTTGCTGCATTTTAGCTTGCAATCACCTTTTATGCATGAAAAGCTCATCATACAATTTATGAAAAAAAAAATAACAGCATATTATGATTTACCTTTCAGTATCTTGTCACATGCAACATACAAGGAATTCACTAATGGATGGTATGCCGAAGAACTGGCCATTATTTCTGCATGATGCTGTGCAAGCATTTGGCGTTACCTTACAAGAGGCACCCGGAAAGTAAGTTACAATTTACTTTTAAATGAAGCATGGACATCAGAAAAAATATATTTATATTGCTAGTTAGAGTGGTTCGCATGGTTCGCAGAGTGTTTTTCCAGATGTGTACTATCCTTTATTTCTTAACTCATTGCAGCACAGTGTTCTGTTTCGTATACTGGTGTAAGGCTATTGTGCCCCCTGTAGCTGAAACCAGGATATAATTTTTGCCTGAACTGCAGCATCACTGACAAAATTTTTCTTTGCTAGAAACTATTTCAATTTGGTGGAGACCCAGCAGGGCGAAGTTTTGTCAATAATGGTGTGTTTCACGCAGAGATGTTCTTGTTTAGGTCAATGAGTGAACATTGGAAGTATATCAGCATACAATACAGATCTTGTTTGATTTGCAAAATAATTCTGAGAGGTGGCATTCAATTGATTGGTCTAATTAAAAAGCACAAATTGACCAATGAGGCTGTACTACACTATTCCCATGTTTCACATCTGGAAAAAATACCTCTGCATCACTCTATCCGACAATATAAACTATTTTTTTTTCTGATGTCCATGCCTCGTTTAAAATAAATTGTAACTGTGGGCAAACGTCGTGTTACTGTAAGAGCTGCCGCAAAAATTTGAGGGAATGTCTAATAAAAGTCTTCAGTTGTTCTTGTCAAGCTGTCCATTAGCCAACTTTTAGCGTAACGTTAGCAGGGCTAACTGAAGTACTTCTAGACGTCCATGGCTACAAAATGTCTTGATCAAGACAGCTACTAGGCTTTTGAATTAGCCGTTGAAGACATCTTTTAGACATCAAATAGCTGCTTGCGTGTTTCGTGGGTACTGTCAACAAATGAATATGACAACGAAACCGTTGCTGGCACGGCGTCATTCGATTTTCTCCGAAAAGAAAACTAAACTACTGCGCGTCAGCGCTATGCAGAGACTTCGTCACAGTATTCGCTGATTTCCATGCCTGGAAATGCGCTTTTGCGGCATAAGCATGCATGCGGCCGGCAGTCTCGGCGTCAGCACACACAGAGTCGGTCGAGTCATGGGGTGCTGACGCCGGCCATTGCTGTATTAGTTTCATTGCTAACTAGTGCATTTGTTGGGCCACGGTTCTGAGTTGGTGCACGTGCGTAAGCGAACAGACACATATTGCAGCAGTGTACTGTTGCGCATATCGCGTAGCGTGAGCAGCACACGCGTGAAAACGACATCTAAACGGCGTCTGCGACCTCTCGTGCTGCAGTGCGCGCACGCGTGTGACGGAACGCAAAGCCTGGCTCCCAGGCAAGAAATTCTCTAAAATTTCCACTGCAGCGCAGCTGAGACGAGCAGACATACCGCGGCGAATATGCATAGTCAGGGCATCGCGTTTTGTAGCTCTAGGGGTTACAGCTATGTTGATCGGCGTTTCCGCACAGGGGATGAATCTGAAACTTTCACCGGGACACATGCATGGGTAGTAGAGAAGGAGGCTGCCCACTTGGCTTTCCCCGATACGCGCGTAGTTCCTGCTTTTGCGGTCGCGATCGGCGGCGCTGCGCCGATACGTGAAGGAAACTTTCGTACGGTGCGGTCTGAAGAGGAAAAGCGCCGATGAGGAAAAAAGAAAAAAGAGAGGGTGTACGGTACGCGTGCCGTGCTGCTGCGCGTCGCTCCGCTAGCGTTCTTACCAGAACGTATATTTGAAGCGTATAATATGTTGTCATGAATGCATGTGCGCAAAATGTGTGTGGAGAGGAAGCGCGGGCCGGCGACCCAGTAATAGCGCTTGTCATGCGTCTATCATAAGATTTTCCTCGTGCGGGTGTCCCCGAAGAAAAATCTGTCGCCCGCTCAACGAAAGCGTACTCTCAGTAGTGAGCCCGCGTTGATCTCGCAAGGCGACTGTCAAAGAAGCGACATAACGTCAGGAAGAGTGTGCGGGCTAGAAACCATATTGATACGAGGTCGTATGAGTAAAAACAGCGAGCCAATGTCGCAACGACGGCACACATTTTTATTCCCGCCGTGCGCGCTCACATGGAATAGTTTGCGCCGCCGCCTTCTGGAGGTCACTTTGCGGCCTTGATTTTTCGCGCAGTTCTACAAAAGTTTAAGCGCAGCAGTTTCAAAAGGAAAGCGTGCGTCGCTGTTGCAAACGACGCCCGCTATGTTCCAGCGCGGCGCTGCGGCGCCTTGGAATCACTGATTAAAATACAAACTGACGATCCTCGCTACCTCCTCCTCGCTATCGCGTTATGCGAAGCGCTTGGCTGATGTGTAGTACTCGTTGTGCGTCCGGCTGTATCGCCGCTGTCAAGTGTTCGCTCCGCCAGGGTGCTAAACAACCGTTCGGTGTGACCTTAGTTCGGTGTGTTTGTCATCGTCGTCCTGCAGCTGACATTCTTGGCAACCGCCGCGAGGTGAGAGGTGCCCCACGGCCGTTTTCACTCACCGTCATGTGTACGTATACGCGTGAACCGGACTGCGTTCTGCTTGTGATTGCTTTCGGTCTAGAAAGAACGCGATCTAGGTTACCGTGGCCGCGCCGTCTGCACTTTCTTCGGTGACGACGACGGCACTCAGCCGCTGCTTTTCTTCTCCCTTCGAAACTCTACCGGGCACACCCCCCACTCGTCATTTCAAAACTTCTATTTTGTTGGCAGCACCTGGAGTTGGATGCACTAAAAGGTTTCTTTTTTTTTTTTTCACCTCTCGAAGCTGCCGGCCTTGGTGGAAGTGACGAGATGTCGAGCAGCTACTCCAAGGTAACTACTCGCTTAATCCTTGTCTGGCGATTCGATGACAATTGCCCCGATGATGTTGCAGCGCGTGGACGAGCTGCGGCGGTCCTTCAAGCTCGGTAAAACACGGCCTACCAGCTATCGCGTCGAGCAACTCAAGGCCATGGACCGATTTCTCGCCGACTACCACGACCGTTTTGTAGACGCCCTCAAGGAAGACCTGAACAAGGTCAGTCATGATCTCGTCATTTTGTTATCATTGAATAATCTGAAAGCGTTAATTTCTAGCGAAGATTTATAAGCAAGAAAAGCGTGATGATGCGTGCATAGGCAACACAACGAAAAATGAGGCAACCATCGCAGCACAAAACAGCTTTAACGTACGTTGCTTGCATGCTCGCACAGTGCAGGTAATGCTGTTCTATTGGGTAAAACATTCTGATGCTGCTTGGATTTACACGGTTCATTCCACCCCAACCATCTCCACCTACTTAACTAAGTTTCTGTACAATCGCAGTCTGTGAATGTGTACTGTGAAGACACTTCCTCATTCTACAGGTGGGGCAAAACATTAGTCTGGGGTAGTGCATGATAAAATGCCAGCCAGCAACATCTGACGGCCTGGGGCGAGACTGGTGTTTGCGTCATGCCTGACTTGCAAGGACGGCAGTTATGAAGGCAGCCGCTTTCTGAGCTGTGGCAATTGCTACAAGGCCTGCTGCACCAGTGTTTTAAACAGTTGAGCAAACATGTTTTCACAATGCATCCAGGAAGACTTTTTTCTGGCCAATGCCCCTGGAACATGGGCCACTACACAAGGCCGTGAAGATGTTGCTGGCAGGAGTACAGTTCGCAATGTTTTTTCCCTGCCTCTACTCTTGCTTGCTGGCACACCTGACTTGAGATTGACAACTATTGGGCAGAATAAGGACTTTCCAAGTGAAACACTTCGCATTTTTAATAGATTGAATGGCAGCACATACGTTTAACACAAGTGAGTAGTATCGTTAATCTCAAGTGTCCATAAATATGATGAGAGGAAGTTTGTGCAACATGGTCTTGGCTTGTAGCGCGAAGTGAACACGGACTCAGAAAGGAGCAGACAGGACGAGTACTAACTCTTGACTAAATCTTTACTAAAACGAAGAACATATATATAGGTAAAGCAATGAAGGGGGCTAGTTGGTGAACGTTCATGGTTATGTTGCGCTCAGTTTTACAAAGACGATATTAAGAAAGGACAGGACGTGGACGGACGTAGCGCAAACTACCAACTGTTTAATAATGTTAAGTAACGCGCTTATATACAAGGAGAAATAACGCGCTTATATACAAGGAGATATCTCCTTGTATATAAGCGCGTTACTTAACATTATTAAACAGTTGGTAGTTTGCGCTACGTCCGTCCACGTCCTGTCCTTTCTTAATATCGTCTTTGTAAAACTGAGCGCAACATAACCATGAATGGATATATATAGGTGATTGCAAAAACAGCAGCATAAGAACACGACAAGGTAAAAAACATCGGTTACACATATCAGGAGGTATGGAAGCCAAAGAAGGAAACAAAAAAAGATTGCTTCAGATGAGTACACGTATTGTGAAGGTACTGAAATTCGCAATCTAACAGAGACAGCGATGCATGGCTAACGCAAGTGTCTCTTAATCTTTTGATGTGGAATGCCTCGGTAATTTCCCGTGTAGTTTGGCATTTGTGTCTGGAAAGAATTCTTGTGTCTTCAAAGAAAGGTTTACAGCCACAATTGAAACAGTGTGACGCTAAATGTGATAGATTAGGATTGTGTAGTGAATGTTTGTGTTCTTTTAGTCTAATGTTAATGCACCTGCAGCTCTGTCCAATTTAAGCTTTCCCGCACTCGAGTGGCATCTGATAAACTATACCGGTGTTGCAAGGCACTAAAGGGGACACATGTTTAACGCTGCAGTCATCTTTTCTTTTTTTTGCCACCCTGTTCAAGTTTCCTATTTATCATAGGGCACATGTTAGACAACTTGCGAGAGGCCGAGAAAACTGTATTGAAGTCATACCTATTGGCCACGTTCCTTAAACCATAGGATAATCTATGTATATAGGGTACCACAGCAAACTTTGTTTCTTTTTTCTGTTTTTCTTGTTTCTTACCGGGGCTTTTTACCCATTTTAAAAGGGGGTGGCAGACTGAAGTAGTCGTGGTAGATCCCTTATGTGTCCGCAGCAGTCTGTGAATGTAGGGTGAGTGGTCATACCGCTCCGACGTCATGCGCCTGGTGATGATCCGAGGCACTCGTAGACAGGCCCTCCGTCTTGAGAACCTCTCATGTAGGTGTGGGTTCAGCTGACCTGCGAGCCCATCGTGTCCACCCAGTCCAGCATTGTTTAAAAGTGTTGCCCCCCTGCACCTCACTTGTGCTGTCGCAAGCTATTTTTTTTTTCTTGCATTGCGCAAGGCTTCCATTTTCAGTTTTGGTGCTATCCTTTTGTCAGATTTGTTGCCTGCTATCCATTTTGCATGACATTCTGCCACATACTTTGTTACCTGCATACAAAAAGCTGTAAGCACATCGCATACCTGGCAATCAAATCACTCCTATGATTAGATAATGATTAGGTCAATTGGTTTCCAGTAGGACGTTCGACAGGGACAGGAAGAGACAACACACACTGGACTGAATGTTTACTACACTTTTTATAGCACAAGACAGTCAATGCTTCTTTTTTGTGCCATGCCAATGATCCGACTCCTTAGGTTGAAATATCGTCTTTGTGCAAGTAACCATCTTCTTTTTCTGTTAGTAGTATTCGTGGTTTACTGATGCAAGATTTCCCACTTCTGTCAATTCTGTCATGGCTTCTCAAATCTCGCGCGTCAGCTTGTCCTTACTTGTTCCTAAAGCTTTGATGTCCTGAAATTGAACGGTGCAAAGCTGAAACTCCTTCCAAAGATGCTGCATGCTCTCTTGTCCTGTCATTGATACACCTGCCTGTTTGTCCTATATACCATTGGCCACATAAGTGTATATCATATGTCACCCCTCTTTTGCAGGTAGTGTGCTTCTTCTTGTAGTTTATTGTGCATTGCTTATTTTGCTTATTGTGCATTACTTCTTTCATTATCACCAGCACCATTGCATAGTTTAATTTCATGACATCAAGCTTTTAGGAAAAGTAAAGACAAGCTGACACGCAAAGTTTTAGAAGCCATGGAAATTGACAGAAGCGGGAAATCTTGCATCAGTACACAGTCAATACTACGACAGTAAAAGAAAAGGGCGACTTGTGCAAAGATGATATTTCAACCTAAGGAGTCGGATATTTGGCATGACACAAAAAAGAAACATGGCCTGTCTTGCGCTATAAGAAGTGTAAAAAAATCAATAATAAACACTCAGTTGCTAGTCCGGCGTGTGTCGTCTTCTCTTCCTATGTGTGTCAGACCGTTCTGCTGGAGACCAATTGTGCTATGTGCAACCAATTAGCTCAGGCAAACACTTCTGAAATCATGAGGTGTTCTTGATTTGCTTAAATTGCATGTTAAATGCGAATATACAGGAAAAATGACATTATGATATTGAATAGTTGCTCATTTGTAAGCAGTTTGTGTGTAGCTTGCTTGGTTGCATGTGCATCTAATGCTACTTGCAATTGGCAGACTGCTCAGCTGAGGATCGTGCGAGACTGCTGCTTATCTGTTGCGCCATGATGACAGCTTTGCATTATCTGAAGGAAAGAAGCATGATACTGCAGCATTGTGCATTGCTTTAAAAGATATATATTAAAAAAAAAATAGTGAACAAAGAACAAAGTATCATTCAAAAGGAAAATGCACTGAGATTTAAATTTTACCAACGCTGCAAAAATTTACAGCTTTCGCATTGGCTTAAGCTATTTATACAATAACCATCAACACTTGAAAATATTAATTTAATTAGTTGCACTAATTAGGCAACAAACTTATGCCAGAATATTTAGCTCGCTCGAACAAAGAAATTAAATGGAAACCAGTAGTGGATTGCACCATGCCTTAACATAAATTTGTGGACGAACATTCCAGATTTTATTTGCTCCTACTTTATTTAATTACTCTAAGAACAAATTTAATATTTGTTTTGTTTTATTTTATCTTTCTTTTTTCCATTGAACTGATTAGGCACAAGGCAATGCAATGTGGCAAATCAATGACTTGAGATTTACATAATCTTGTGCTGCAGAAGGTACTGCCAAGATTCTGCCTTTTGGCACATTTGCACTTAACAAGTATTACCTGTTCTATTGAAATTTTTTTCACTGAATTTTCTTGAGGCAAAGTATCCTGTACTAAGGACACTTTGGGCAACTGAAGAGTCTTCAAAATTGCTTTCCGCGAGTCTCCCAACATACAAACAATTCGCAATCTTTTCAACGCTCTTTCAATACAAATAGCTTGATCACCTCTGGGAATCTGAGGTCTTAATAGCTTGGAAACAACATTGACCAGAGTTTTCCACTGTCGTGAAGCTGAAAAATTTCTGGTAGAACCTATCTCAAGATGACGTAACTTAATGTAATTATCTTTCGTACAATGCAGCGACACACTGTATTACCGAAGGCACCTTTATTTAAAATCTGTGGTCATTTTGAGATTTCAATTGCTTTGGCTTTAGGTGACATACAGTCTCTAACCAGAGCATGATTGGCCCGCTTTGCTATGACCTTTGCTTGCCAGCCATGAACAGCCTGAATACTATAGAATGACGTCAGTAGAACAACGAAGGTGGTATGATGCCAACTGTATTAAGATGTGGTGGGATGAGAATCAAATGGCGAAAGTGGAGTGATTATGATGGAACGACCATGATTGCATCACGACAAATCTACAGTGATGACATCACAATGACAGTATGGCGACAACGCAATGATGACAATAGCATGGTTGAAGGACAGCATCAATATGATAGAATGTTGTTGATAGAATGAAGACGGCAGTATGATGACAATGGTACAGCTGTGTTACCTAGCACAGCATGACAACAGAGTGATGATGACTGTATGACGATGGAATGGACACTATGGGATCACGACCCTGAGGACATATGCAGTGGCTCATATTAGTGGACAACTTGAACCATATGGTGTTACAGGATAGATAGGTAAATAGACAAAGAATGCTAATCACATTAAAGAGAGGGGGCACATAGTTGCCTCGGGGATCACTAGTACCGTTTTCCCAGTGACTGAAAAGCCAGACTAATATGCATTACTCTGTGCAGCATATCGCTGCTTTGTCATGGCCTGCTTACCTCTAGTTTCCCAGAAACTGACAAACCCCACCGAGCGAAAATTTCATTAACGCTGCAGTCATCATAGCCTTCAGTGTTGCGAAGTTGCAAATAGAATGCCCGGGCCTGCTATGTGCTTGACTGAGACCCTGGCTCATCTCGAGCACCAGTCAAGTGTTGCTTAACAGGCATGGTCCAAGCCAGTACTGTGCCCTACTGTGAACCATATGTTTTTTGAAGCTTCAAAAACACCTTGGAATGAGTCTACCTCCCAGGAATACATGACCAAATTAATTTTGAAAAGCACTTGATAGGAGCGTAGATACTACAAGCGTGATATTTGCCTTTCTAATTTTCCCTTCGTTTTGATGGAGTTGGGCAGCACCGATGGCAGTGCCCAGCCTGTACTTCTTTCCCATCCGGTCTGTGGTTCATAATGTCATCTCTGTGTGGCCTGCTTTTGATTGTATGTGTACATCGATAGCACATACAATAGCTTGTCGATGGATCCTGTGTCGGTTGCCAGCTTGTGCATATTGTACTAGAGCTGCCAGTGGTAACCCCACCTCTTAATTCTGTCTCGGGTTCCTGCCACATACCTTGGGAAACAGGTCACATTTGGTACGTTTCACAGAAATTTGGTTCGATTCCTGACCACATTTTAAAGGGGGACAAAGTAAAAAAAAAAGAAATGTTTCTGTGCACGGATTCAGCTGTGAACCCCGGGAGGTCAGAATTAGACCCTTCACTATGGCATCTGTCATAGCCATGAAGTTTGTTTGGTCCATTAAACATCATGGATCAGTCGCTGTTTTGCTCAAGCTTTGTTCAGAGCTGAGAAGTGCACCACACCCTTTCTTCCTTGCGTAGTGGCAATGTGTTGTCTGTGCTTGTGTTTTCCTTTGTCTGTTTTAGGCATTTTTCATCCATAGCTTTTGATTAAGACAGCTGCATGCCCTCTATTTATCGTGTCTTCTATGGCAAATCAGTTCTGCCAAAGAGTGGAGGAAGATTTGTGCGAAGGAAAATTGTCTTCACCTGCAAAGGAAATCTATATAGGTTTCTCCAAATGAAAGCATTGCAGGTGAAGAAAACTTGGTTCTGGTGCGCTATCAAACTCGGGACCTTGACAGAGTTTTCCAGGGCTTTCACACTTGGTCGATCAAATTTGAGTGTGTTTTCCAGAGGGTTATTGTGTGAACCGCCTGAACACCGTTCTGCTGGAACATAACACATGTGGCATTCCAGTGCTGGTATGCTGCTAGATATTCTTCCTGAAGCCTTTTTTTTTGTCTGAAAATAAGTCTCGCTGTGTTGCTTAAGCCAATGTGCTTCCCATTCAGGAATGAGTGCAAAAGCTAAATATGGCAAATTAGTTCTGAGAAAGACCACAAAAGTGGGAGGGAGAGTTCATGAAAGGGAAAGAATTTGGTTTCTTTTGTAGCTCTGTGCTACTTTCTTCCATCTTGCAGCATGACCGAAGGATTGTTATGAGGTGTGCCGCTGCACTTGGTCGAAAACATCTGCCAGTTAGCTGAAGACCCTCTGTGTGACAATGCTTAGGAGTTTGTTTCTTTCAGAACAAGTTCGAGAGCATTCTCTTCGAGATCCAATACACCCGCAATGAAATAAAGGGTACCATCATGGAGTTGGACAAGTGGGTCAAGCCAGAAAAGGTCAGTGCCCTTCCACCTTATCTTTGTTGAGTGAACGTGAAAGGAAGTCTACCATGAGATTCAGTTTTCTGTCGTTTTAAGGGCCATACAAATTTAAGTATCTGGTGTCAAAGCATGTTCCATGCTGCCATCTCAGAAGACATAGCAGACCACATATCCTTTGTGAAGAGCGTTCTCACCTGACTCCCTCTTTCTGCCATAACCTTGGGAGCATAATTGGTATCATTCTATTGCAGCTCGAATATATCCCAAATCCATGTATCCGAAACGTGGCTGTGAGGCTTTACATAATTGCCATCTTCGTTTAGCCAGTTTTAATGCATCAGAATGAGAATGGTCATGCGACACGAAAAGCCATTGTGGGGTTCTCAAATGTGCTCGCACCGCCTATCCGCTTGCGCATAGGGTTGCCAACTCTTGGTGCGATGGCATCTGGCGATGACAAACCCTGTCAGGTCCAGGAGCCATCAGTTTGTATGTTCAGCAAAGCTCAAATTTCGGTGTCCTACCTCCTTGCAATTTACGCCAACAAAGGTGCCGTATAGTTGCTTGACTAATATGGCTACCAATACGGATGGAGTTAATGGGAAAAGTGGGGGCCTACAGCAGAACTGGAGATGAAAAATGAAACTGCCTTTATGTTTATGACAGTGCAACAGAAAACAAAAAGGAAGAATGTGCAAACAAGCTGTCAATCAATTTAAAAAGGAAATCTGGTATATTTTTGTTATCCAGTATGCTGTCCCAACTAGATCAAGTTGGTTCATCTACCCAAGAGATGGTACTGTCCAGTCAAATCTGGGGCAGTTGGCAACCTTACTTGTGTACGGGAAAGACATAGTAGTAGACATAGTAGTGGAGAGGAGGCCGACTTGCGTGGAAGGGTGGGAGCCACCTGATAGAGGGGGCACGTGCAGTGTACTGGAATGCAGCTTTGCACAGTTGGCACTCGGCCGTCAGCAGATAAACGTTGCCCCCAGGCAAGCCTGGACACGTGTTGCGTGTTCCGTTAGTCGTGTTAGTGGCTGTGTTTGTATACGTGTGTTGTATAGTTGAAAGCAACGATGGATGCCATGCCTTCTATGAGGTAAATAATGTTAATTCATTACTGTTCCATGAATCCCATTCTGGTTACCCTTATCTTTTTCTACATCCTCTTTGGTTCCACTGAGTTTGTATTACCTTTCTTCTGAGTTTATTCTGTCATTTTAACGTGGCAGGTTCCAGCAGCACTCCTTGTCGCGCCCCTACAGGCAGCACACGCCACCTATGTTATAGAGGGTCTTCAGAATTAAGCCAAGGCTAGCTAACCAGGCTAGAGGCGCGGGTATGTTGGTAAATAATCATAACACAAACACGGTGCAAAAGACGGGCACCAACAGTCGAAAACACAGGGCACACACGGGGCAAAAGTATTGTTTGTATCATTCTATCTTGTCCCTGTCTTTTTCAATATGCTTGTGATACTGATATGTGGACTTATCTTTTTCGGGTGAGTGCTTTTCACCATCTAACAAATGTTATCGCTCAGTGCGGGACACGCCTGCATGTATTCAATGTTTCTGAAATGTTATCGATGGTTCTATCTGCTGGCTGTTCTCACCAAACCTTGTGTATTCTGATTGCATGTATACACGAGGCGAATAGTGTAGAACTTTCTGGAAGACGTGTGGGCACTAGCGATTACTCTGGAACGTTCAATGGCTCGTGTATAAAAGCAGACGCGCTTGACCGGTAGATCAGATTTCGACGATCGTCAGCTGTGGTCGCCGCTGTGATTGTGCTTTAAGTGTAGCCTGTTTTTGTGGGCACAGACTCGCCCAATAAAAGTTAGTTTCGTCATTCACAGTATTGCTACTTTCTTTACCGTTACTACTACGCGACATCTGGTGGAGGTGCTTTGCGTACTTGTACCGGATGCTCCTACAAAGCCGTGACCCACGTCAGAACGTGGAAGACAACACCAACGTCGCCAAGAACTAGTGACGTAGCCGCAGGCTGCAAGGACTGTTGCCAAGTCAACCATAATGGCAGTCCCAGCGTCCCCATCGTGCTGCAACTGCCCAAGGAGCCAGCGACCTTCAGTGGATCATCATTTGAAGATCCGGATAACTAACTGGAAACATGAAAGGGTCGTTGCATTCAACAGCTGGAACTCCGACGACAAGCTCTGGCATGTGTGCTTTGCCTTAGAAGACGCCACCAGTAGTGGTTCGAGAACCGAGGATTAACCCCGACTACATGGGACCTGTTCTGCAATGGCTTCTTGCAGGCGTTCACAAGTGTCATGTGCAAAGAGTAAGCCCAAGCTCTACTCGAAACCCACATGCAGCTGCAGAATGAGAAACTGCTATCTTTACAGAGGAGATGACTCGCCTCTTCCGACATGCCAACCCAGACATGGAAAAAAGTTCGCTTCCTAATGTGTGGTCTGAAGCAAGTTTTTCGCCAGATTGATACGCAACGCGCCTAAGACCGATGTCCAATTTATTTCCAAGGCCACAACTATTGAGAAGACTCCCGATATGCGAACAAGGCAATATAACCACTGACCACAAATGACACAGATGTTAAAGCACTCGGCAGCGAGGACCTGCAAGACCATCGGAGTGGTCATTCGCGAGGAACTGCAGAAGCTCTTTCCAAGGTCGCAGCCTCAAGTAGCCTCAATCGCCAACATTGTCAAAGAAGAGGTTCAGCGATTGCTTGGAGTTCCTGAGGTTCAATCACAATCACCACAGCTCCAGCCGGAAGCAATGACCTATGCTGCCGTCGCTTGCCATCAAGGTATCCCTCCGCAACTGCGCCAGGGCCCTGTAACGCTGCAATTGCGTTGTCCACTGCCACCAGCTAGCCCACCCGTCGCACAGCACAGCTATGCGAGAAAGACAATTTGGCGTGCCTCGAACTCTGCTTGTTCTGCTATCACTGCAGAGAAGCTGGCCACATGTACCGCAGATGCCCATACCACGACACAGGACTGAAAGTGTTCGCCGTCAACACGCCGCATCCACAGCTTGGGGAATGCCCATGTGACATTGCCGACTACCTCGCCGCCACTCAGTGTAGTTCTTGACGACTGTGCCGTTTGCCCTCACCAGGCCACTACCTGTTACCGCAACACCGACCATACACAATGGCCGAGCCCGGGTCTGGTCTGTAAGCCCATATCGGGAAAACTGAAAGCAGCAACTGATGGAGGTGTGGTTGCTGTTTGTCGAACTGTTGAAGATCCTCTGCCGCCTACGAAGACCCCGAAGAGACTACCTCGATGACATATCAAAGAGACGTCGCCATCTCGATGAAGTCTGCAAGCAAAGAATGCGCCGACGTAGGACTACCTGACAACGCCCTGTACCAGCCACAGGTCAACGCGTCACAGCTATGATCTGATGCCGAGACCTAACTGCAGTGCAAGACAAAGAACCACAGACATCGACGTGCTTCTCGACGGCCATGCAGTCACCGCCTTAGTGGGCACAGGAGCCAATTGCTCCATCACAAGTGGACCCATCGCTGCCCAGTTGAGGAAAATTAAGACTGCATGAGAGGGCCTTCAAATTTGGACCGCCGGAGGACACCTCATAATGCCGACAGGAATCTGCATTGCAAGAATTGCCATTAATGACCGGACTTACCCTGCTACCTTCGTTATACTCCAACAGTGATCACGAGACGTCATTCTTGGGCATGGACTTCCTAAACCTTCACGGTGCAATCATTGACCTGAAGTTGAAGTCGATAACGCTGTTCGAAGATCAAGTGATACCGCTGGTGAGCTCTTGTAGTTGCCGCACCTTGAGTGTGCTCGAAGATCAAGGGAGCATCTTGCTTCACTCCAGCATTGTTATTTCTGACGGCACCGACACCTGCAGACGTAGAAGGTGTCATCGAGGGCGACCATCTACTGCTCGGCCGTGAAATGTGCGTTGCAAGAGGGATCGCTCAAGTGCCCAGAGGGAAAGCAGAAGTGACGCTAAGGAACTTCAGCGAAGAGTTCAAGCACATCAACAAGGGCACGACAATTGCGTACATAGAAGAAATTATCGAAAGAAGCAATGCGTTTGTCCTCTTGGATTCTGCCGCATCTATCTCAACGACCATAGTTCCTGAACCAGACTTGACATAAGTCCAAGTCTCACCATTAGTAGGCAGCAACAGCTCGGAACTCTTCTCCAATGATACAAAGACTGCTTTTCGACGTCGTCGAGGATTCGGCAAATGCCAGTCGCAAAGCATCGCATAATAACCAAAAAGTGTGCTCTACCACTCCGCCCGAGCCCCTACTGAGTTTCGGTGGGAGAACGTGAAGCTATTAGGCAACAAGTGGACGAAATGCTGCACGATGATATCATCCAGCCATCAAAAAGCCCGTAGGCATCTCCTGTGGTCTTGGTAAAGAAAAAGAACGGAACCCTACGTTTCTGCATCGATTATTATCAACTGAACAAGATCACGAAGAGGGACGTATACCCCCTTCCACGGATAGACGACGCATTGGATCAGCTCTGCAACACTAAATACATGATCTTGGCTTCTAGCGCGAAGTGAACACGTACACAGAAAGGAGCAGACAGGACGAGTGCTCGTCCTGTCAGCTCTTTTCTGTGTCCGTGTTCACCTCGCGCTAGAAGCCAAGATCATGTTACCGTACCAACTCGCCCAACTGTCTATCCTTTTGCATTAACACTAAATACTTCTCATTGATGGATCTGAAGTCTGGCTACTGGCGAATAGAAGTCGACAAGAGAGATTGCGAAAAGACCGCCGTCATCATGCCAGACGGCCTCTACGAGTTCAAGGTCATGTCATTCAGACCGTGCTTGGCGCCTGCAACATCTCAGTGCGTCATGGACAGTGTTAGCAGGATTGAAATGGCAGACCTGTCTTGTTTACTTGGATGATGTTATCATCTTCGTTGGAAATTTCGACGATCACCTTAGGCGGCTTTCGACAGTAGTAGAGGCCATCAAGTCATTGGGGCTCACTCTAAAGCTGGAAAAGTGCCACTTCGCTTACGATGAGCTTCTGTTCCTGGGCCACGTCATCAGTGGAGTGCACTCCGACCCGCACAAGACAGCTGCCGTCGCAAAGTTCCAGCAGGCCATTGACAAGAAGGCAGTGCGTAGATTCCTTGGCATGTATGCCTACTACAGGCGCATTGTAAAGGATTTTTCATGTAGCGCTAAGCGGCCAACACATCTACCGTATTTACTCGCATAATGATCACACCTTTTTGTCAAAAAAATTCACGCAAATTCAGGGGTGCGATCATTACGCAGGTTAAATTTCCGGCAAAAAGAACAGGTAAACAAACAGGCGGCTTCCGCTGTCACAGTGTGGGACACCAAAACAAAAATGGCGGCGGAGGGCACTGAACGAAATTTTTTTCCTTCTCGGGAGTACAATATTGACACGTTATCATTTGCCATTGTCGCCGTAGTTTAAGTGTAGCCTGTTTTTGTGGGCACAGGTTAGCCCAATAAAAGTTAGTTTCGTCTTTCACAGTATTGCTACTCTGTTCTTCATACGTAACTCCACGTGACAACATACACATTCAAACAGTTTATTCTGTATTGGTAATGAATAATATTATTACGATATCATCGAGCGATGCTCAAGGGACGAGCCGCCGCGAGAACGACGATAAAGTCGGTCTGTGCCCTTGGCGCGAGCAAATGTCGGCCTGGCGCTCTGGCTCCAGTCCAGTGTAAATTAGTGTAAATAGCCTGTAAATAGCCTCTTCCGTCTGTGTCTTTCTACACGTAACAATATCGTTAATATCGGTAAGTTTGCGACAGTAGCTTAGCCATATCCTCATTGAGGCGGCAGAAATCGAGATGGGTGCGCTTAGCTGCCAGTGACATAGAAACATATTGCGGGCATGCTGCGGAAACTGCGGCATTTGTCTTCACTACTATCCTCATATGGCACATTTCCGCTAAGGGTGGGTGAATATCTCAGCTGTGTTACAAGCGTCAGTGTATATATAGGGTACACTTCTAACGCATCAGTGTAACTGTGGCCACTATCGTTGCCGCTCGCGATTTGTGGCGTTCTCACGAGTGCAGACGAGAAGAATCGAAAGGCGCTTTTTTTTTTTGTTGTTATTGTTGACCAAAACCATTATGAAGCCTACAAATAATAAAGCCAAGCTAAGTTTGGTTGTAGCTTTATTTTTTTCATGGAAGTGTGGAAGGTGATGAAAGGAAAGGAATGAGGTATTTGATTAAGAATGTTTCGTGCATGCAGACCGCTTGGTATGTATTCGAGAGTCGTTCGCGTAGTATTTAACAGATGATAAGCACAGTCATCATTAGCTAGACTTGGCACACAACATATCGCTGCGACAAGTTCGGGGTGCGATTATTACAGAGGAAAGGAAAAAAAATCAAATTTTGACGACAAAAATCAGGGGTGCGATCGTTATGCGAGTAAATACGGTAACTAAATCTGATCTCGAATTCAAGTGGCATATGCTGCAGGCCATCGCATTTGAAGAACTCGAATGAGGCTTGCAGTTGCCACCAGTACTTGCACATTTCGATGAGAATGCCGATACAGAAATCCACACTGATGCCAGTAGCCTAGGCCTCAGTGCCGTCCTAGTCCAGAGGAAAGACGGACTCGAACGGGTGATAGCTTACACTAGCTGGTCGCTGTCAAAAGAGGAAGGCGATTATTCTATGACCAAAAAGGAATGACACGCCATCATTTGGGCTACAACGAAATTCCGCTCTTTATTTATTTATTCATTTATTCAAGTACTTACATATCGCCCTGGTGCGCAGGTTGCCTTGTCTTCATCATTGTTAAGAACGCTGCCTTCATCTGTTATCGGTTGGATCCCTACCTCATCTTTATTATTCGCCTTTACTAAGTTCCACAAATTTTTTGGATTACTTGCAATTCGTGGTGCAAGGGAAAGAAAGAACTCTTTTTTGCTAATTTGATTTTAGTTTATTTCGGCACTCAACTGCTCAAGTCTCAAAAAAGCAGGCGAGTTAGTCTGGTCTCTATAGATTCTGAACATACAATTTCTTTTGTTAATAAGTGTATTTCTTTCGTGAACCCTGGCTTGGACCTTCTGCATTTTATCGAAAGTATTTGGTAAAGTATGTAAGTGTCAGTTAAGTCCAGAATCTTATGTTTGAAGTCGGACCACAATTCATCAGTCGGATAGAACTTTATTGAACAAAGCTGTCAAGTTCGCATTGAGGGGCAAAGATAATATTGTTACGAAGAGTTGTGTAGAAATGGTTTTATTTATAGGAGATGGACGATGATTGTAGCGTGATCGTAGCGCAGCCCGGCCTCTCAAACTCCTCGTTCTCTTCGTCTTTTCTTCTCTCTTCTTGTCCGCGCCTTTCGTATCTGTTACATTTCCTCGCAAGCAGACGAAGCCCGTGGGGCGAGTCAGGATGGACAAGCAGGGTAGAAAGGCTTCAGGCGAGCAAAATGGGTCAGTTGAGTTCTGCTTGATCACCGACCATTGCACAGGAGGTGAGCTATGATGCGAGTTCACTCAGGCGGTCCACAACTACAAATGGGCCTGAATATTGTAACAAGAACTTTTGGCACAATCCATGTTTGCGTTGCGTTGTCCAAAGAAGGACCAAGTCACACTTTTCCAACAATACTTGTATGTGACGGTCGTCGTATCGCTCTTTCGAACGACTTAGCGAGGCCAGAGTACGAAGACGAGCTATTGACGGGCTTCTTCGGCGAGACACAAAGTCTTCGATACAGAATCGTCACTGTGCAGTACGAAGGGTATGAAAGTGTCCAGAGGACTTCGCGGTAACCTTGCATACAGGAGATGAAATGGGCTATAGTTCACGGTTTCGTGTTTCGCCGTGTTGTATGCGTAAGTGATGAAGGGCAGCACGTCGTCCCAGTTCTTATGATTGGAGGAGACGTACATGGCAAGCATATTGGTCGGTGTTCTGTTCGTGATTTCAATGAGGCCATTGGTCTGTGGATGATACGGCATGGAATGACGGAACTGTGAAGTGCACAAACGAAGTAACTCTTCAATGGCATCAGCAGAGAACTGGCGATCACGGTCGCTGATGATGACACGTGGTGGGCCATGACGAAGGACCGCGGAACGCAGCAGGAAGACTGCCACGCAAGCAGCTGTGGAAGACGGTATGGCTGCAGTTTCTGCATACCATGTAAGATGGTCTACGCAGACAATTATCCAATGGTTCTTGTTGTTAGATAACGGGAATGGACCCAAAAGGTCAATGCCTATTTGCTCGAACGGTGTACTGGGCGGTGTCAATGGCCGAAGGGGACCCGGGGCTGCGGTGGTCGGTTGCTTGTGATGTTGGCACGTTTCACAACTAGCGACATAGCGCTTGGTTGTTTCGTACATCTTGGGCCAGTAAAAGTGCTCCTGCATGCGGTGCAGCGTTTGTACGAAGCCGAAATGGCCGGATGTCACATCGTCATGCATGGCGCTTAGAACGTCGGAGCGGAGACTCTCGGGGACAACAAGCAGAAAACGTGCTCCATGCCCGGAGTAATTATTTTTGTAGAGCAATTTATCATGGGCACTAAAGCGACCGCTGCCTTTAGAAGTATGGGCGGTGACAAAAAGCGGATCGAGGGTAACATCATTCCCTTGTTCTCGCTGAAAGTGTGCCGCGTCAGGGAACGTAGAAGTAACAGCAGCGAGACACTCGTCAAAATTCTCAGCATCACAGTCCGTAGTCGCAAGAGGAATCCGAGAGAGGCAGTCTGCGTCAGCGTGACGGCGGCCACTCTTGTACGATACCACACAGTCGTATTCCTGGAGGCGCAGCGCCCAACGTGCGAGGCGACCAGAGGGATCACGCAAACCGACCAGCCAGCATAAAGAATGATGGTTGGCGATAATGTTGAATGGTCTACCGTAAAGATAACACCGAAACTTTTGTATGGGGAAAACAGCTGCCAGGCATTCCTGTTCCGTAACCGTATAATTGCGTTCAGATTTGCTCAGGCAATGGCTGGCATATGCGGCATGTTCTGCGCCACTGTGACGTTGTACAAGCATCGCTTCTATCCCGATTCCACTTGCATCAGTGTGAACTTCAGTCGGGCAAGATAGATTGAAGTGACCCAAGAGGGGTGCTGACGTCAGTATAAACTTCAGTTGAGAGAATGATGCGTCACACTCTGGTGTCCAATTGAAGGATGCATTTTGTTGCAAAATATGTGTCAACGGGTAAACGATGTCGGCAAACCGGGGAACAAAACGTCGAAAATACGAACATAGGCCAACTCCGGCCAACCGGAGTTCTCGTGCTGACTGCGGTGGCTTGAAGGAGCTCACCACTTCAATCTTACGAGGATCGGATCTGACGCCATCCTTGTCGACTAAGTGTCCCAGGACCAGTGTTTGACGAATCGAACCGTCACTTTTTTGAATTTAGAACCAGTCCAGCTTTCTCAATGCAGTCGAGAACGAAGCTGAGGCGTTCAATATGTTCTTCAAATGTGCGGCCAAAGATTACAACATCATCGAGGTAACATCATGCATATCTCCCACTTTAGACCACGTAGTACTGTGTCCATGAATCTTTCAAAGGTGGCAGGAGCATTGCAAAGGCCAAAAGGCATAACATTAAATTCAAATAAGCCATCTGGAGTCACGAAAGCGGTCTTTTTCTTGTCGGCAGGGTCCATAGGTATTTGCCGATACCCCGATCACAAATCAAGTGTTGAGAAGTAAGAAGCAGCGTGTAAGCTATCAATGACGTCATCGATTCGCGGTAGTGGATAGACATCCTTCTTTGTCACTGCGTTTAGATGTCTGTAATCCACGCAGAATCTCCAGGAGCCATCTTTTTTTCAAACTAGGATTACTGTGGCTGCCCATGTACTAGACGACTCTTGAACGACACCTTTGTTCATCATCTCCTTGACTTGCTTTGCAATAACTTTGTGCTCGGACGATGACACTCGGTAGGGCTTCTGGCGGATGGGGTGTGCTGAGCCGGTGTCTATTCTGTGACAAGCGCAGGACGACGGTAAATGAAAGGGTGCATCTCCATGCGTGAAGTCGGATGCAGCCTCATGCCTGGCAAGGACCTGTACCAGTGCTTGCCGTTCCAATGTACCGAGAGCCTTGCTGATCATGCCAAGCATTAGCTCTTCAGAATGGCGATTATCGCTAGGAGAGCAAGCTGTAGAGATGTCCGTAGTTAGTGCCACTACTGAGCTACATGTGGCTTTATCGAAGAGAGCGAGAGGAAGGACAACCGGCGTGGCGGAACAGTTCAGCGCCCACAATGTGGCGACTCCTTTTGCCATGCACACGACAGAGCAGGGGACAAGTATATCTTTTTTAGCACAATTTATGCGGAGAGGCCTAACTACAAGGTCAACACAATCAGCATCAACAGTAGTTGCAGAAACCCGACGGGCGTCCGGCACCATGATGGTGCAATCACATCATCAAGAACACTGAGTGTGTCTGTGTCCCTGTCTTCGCCACCCGAGCTTTGTTTGGAATGTGCTGATATAAATAACTTGTTCAATGATATTTCGCCACAACCGCAGTCCATGGAAGCGTCGCACTGTTCAAGAAAATCGATACCATGAAAGGTAATACCATCGTTCCAAGAAAACATAACTTTGTGGCTTAGACAGTTTTTAAAAGCGAGGCTCATCACAGACACAGTCACGCCAGTATCAACTAACGCCATGGTCCGTAGTCCGTCAATCGAGACATTCACTTTGTTTTCAAGCATCACAACAGGCAGAGGTATTTCTTGCAAAGACCATCCGGCGACCACACCTCTATTGGCTGCGGATGCTAGTTTCTCGGCGGCAGTAAGGAAGAACGGCGCCGAGGGGACGGAGAGTGACGGGGACGGTTATTTGGTGGCGTCAAACTCTGCTCAGATGCTGGCGAATCGCTGCGTCTGCTCCCGTGTGAGAAGTGGTCCATTGGAAGCAAATCGGTCGTCCGCAAGGCATATGAAGTGCGGGTTCTGGGTGGCGAGAACATCGGTGGTGTCCTATGTGATTGATGTCCTTGGCGACAATACTGAGCTATATGGCCTGTGGAACCGCAGTTGTAGCACATGGGAGGGTCCTGGTTCACAGCGTCTTCCTTGAGAGGAATGGCAGGGTGCTGCGGGCGACGTTGTCATGTGGATAATGGGTCTCTGCTGCTTGCTCAAATCTGTCATATAGTTCGTAAGTCACGTCGTGGTAGTAGGGTCGGTGCTGTTCTTATCGCGGCCTGACAGAAGTCACAGGGCCTCGGGGGTAAAAACATAGCTGCTCTCGTTGTGGCCTAGCGTCATAAGTAGGGCCTCTGTCGTAGAGACGTGGCTGCTGTCGGGGGGCAAGTTCAATATAATAAAGAATAAAGACCATCGTGCATTTGTTAATTGTGAACAAGGCACCCGTATTGGGCGCCGAAACGTCAATCTGTGTTTTGAACTTTTTCAGTTGGAGAGTGTACGTTTATTCAGGAACGATAATTAACACTCTGACATAGTTGCAACACTTTGTTTGGAATCCACACTGCAGAAGTTGTGTATTGATATTGTCCAAGCTAGTTTTGATCTACAATTGAGAAGGCGTTTCTCAGCTGCCTTTCCTCGGTTGGTCTTCATGCCAGTAGTGGAAATGATCCTTAGGAAAATGAAGCACCATGCTTGCAAGAATGCCGTAGAAACCCTGGTGGGCACTCAGAGGCTGGAAATGGTTCCGTACATGCTCAAGGTCACACATTGCCGGAAAAAAGTGGCTACTCGGTTTAATCTGCCGGTGTTTTTTTTTTCAGCCCCCAAGAAGCTTGCTCAGCTGAGCTGTCCCATTGGTAGTGCAGACAAAAAAATGTGTGCTGTAAAAAGAACCATGACAAGTGTCCTGTAGAGTGTGCCAACAACACTGCGTACGAGATCCCCCTATCCTTCAGAAAAGTACACAACAGCCAGACAAGGCGATGCATCAATCACCGACTCGAGGAGTACGCAAGCAATCTAGCTAACAAGAAGGCGCATCTTGCTGACCACTGCAGTAGCTGTTCCACTTGTGAACCATGTTTCCAATTGCATGAAAGTCCTAGGCAAGAGCAAACAAAAACTGCCCGTGAAACGTTAGAGGCATATTTTATCAGGAAAGCAGGTCAGGAGTGTGTAAGCGAAACATCGATTGACTGTAAAATGCAGGAATGAAATTCCTTTTGTGCCTGGTTTAATCACTTTGTTTGACGAATTCCATGTTACCTTGTAACGGTGTGGTATACTTGTGGGACTGGCTTCAATTAAATCAGTTGTTAGTTTGTGCGTGTGTTTGTCTTTGTGTCTGTTGTGCCATCCCATTGCGCGCTATAGCAAGATGGTCGTCACTTCACTCTGCTGTAATCAGGAGATCACGATTTGGCAGTGCATCGTTTACGTGTTGCAAATTGCCGATAATGGTTCATGGTGATGTTCTACCTTTCGAACATCGAATTTTTTTTAGCCTGAAGTGACATAGACAACCAAATTTTACAGTTCTTGTGTGGCTGACATGCAGTTGTAATGCCAAGTCCACGATGTCCGAGACCTTCACAGAATGGTGGCACGCCATAGTAGTTTCCGAAGTTTTCGCATCTGGCTAACTAGAGCGCTTCACTTCCTTGTGCAGAATAGTCATCTCCCACTTGTAGTAAAATACAGTAGAACCTCGTTCATACATTTTGGGAAAAAAATGTGAGAAAAAAATTTGCTAACCAGGAAGATGTACGATCTGAAGTAATTAAAAAAAATTTCAGACTCTACTATTTTTTACCTCTTCATAGCGTAAAGCGTTGTGCGGATTATTGGGACATGAGACGCCGACAAATGTTGAGCTGGTGGTGCTCCGGCGGCCCGAGACATGTTTTGTTGTTTTACTATTGCATGGTTTTTTAACAGGGCAATGGGAAACCGAAACTCAACTTTTTATTGGGTGTACCTGTGTCTACAAATGCAAGTTACAATCAAAAACAATCAAAACACTACAATAGTGGCGAATACAGTTGGTGATCGGTGAAAATCTGATCTGCGGGTCAAGCGCGTAGGCTTTTATACATTAGTCATCCAAGGGCTCTCCCTTAAAAACGCTCAAAGAGTAACTGCGCCGAACAGCGTTTACATTTTGCCAACAATTCAGTTCTAAACATAGGTTTTCAGCATCATTTTTGTTCCTGTTGTATTCTCGCACCTAGGTACAAATTTTGGTTAAAAATATCCATCTAAGGGTCGAAATGCGTCATCACATAGGTATATTAAAAGGGCGTCTGGTTTCGATTACATGATTTCGAATCTGCAAGCGCAGCTGCCATCTTTATTCGAGACCTTGTGATATACAGTAGAACTTCGTTGATACGTTCCCATTACGTACGTTTTCCTGGCGCCAATGTTCGCAGTCGAGAGCATGAAAAATGACCCAATAGGAGTGTGCTGATCTGTGCTGTTTGGTACGTCATTAGAATGCGGACAAACAGTGCTTGGACGGGACGAAGTGACGTCGACCGACAAGACGCTGAACTAACAACCACTGGCTTGTTGCGGGGAACTAAATACATATACAAAAGAACAGGCTCAATGCAGAAGAACAGAAACGCAGCATCTGTGCTGACAAAGGAATGAAATCATCGCATCACCTGCTTCATCAAGCAGGCTGTCACGTTTTTTAATAAATAGTTACTCTCACAGCTACGCAAAGAAAAAGTGGGCACACTGATGCAGGAGTTTCCCGCGATAAACCAGTGGTTGTTAGTCAAGCGCCTCATCTGTTGCCCTCACTTTGGGTCGGCCAAGTGTTGTTTGCTCCCATCATAATGACCTAATAGTTACGCTCATTTTCTACTGGTTCAGTGCATCGCCAAACTGTGGTTGTATATGTTTTCTGGCTGCTAGATCCAATGCAAACAAGAAAATGCGCGAGGTGCGCTTGATTGAGAACAGCCATGGTATCAGCCTGGTTAGGTACTTAGGGACTTCACCGCAATGCTTGTCTGCCCGTCCCACGTGAAACCTCCGGCTTGAACTCAGTTTCTCATTTCGGTACCAGCAAATCTTCTCCAAGGTTGTCGCTCACAACATTCAAAGCTATCACTGCCAATCCTACTGTGATAAGCATCTTTGCCTATCTGTTTCGCAGTGCCTGATGCCGTGGAAAGTGCAGCATATGCTTTTAATCTGTGATAATCGAAACATGCCACCATTCTCTCTGCAGACTGCAATCGTACACATTTTACGGCCGCTAGATCCCATGTGAACAAGAAAAGGCTCGAGGCGCATGTGATCGAGAACAGTATATAGCTGCCCGTCTCATGTGAAAACGACAGCACATGCAGTTTTTTCAAATCCCCACCCAGGCCATCGCACGCCATATTCACAGCTATCACCACCAAACTAGGGGAAGGTGCGATAAGCACCTTCCCCTATCTGTTTTACAGCGCGTGGCATGTAGTGCCATTGGTAGCATACTGCATGCTTTTAGTACGTGACGATAATTTAAATTGGCCGCCATTTTCTGCTGCAGGCGGCATGATGTGGCCATCATGTTTCGCTTCAGCGGCATCCGGTTTTACCCACCAGCTTGATTTCGTTTCGGTTTCCCATTGCCCTCCTACATGACCACGCAATAGGAAAACAACAAATCGCATCTCGTGCCGCCGGAGCACCATCAGCTCAACGCGCGTCGGTGTCTCGTGCTCCAACGATCCGTGCAACACTTTGCATTACGTAGATGCCAACAATAGCAGGGTCCGTAAATTTTTTTAGTTACTTTGGATCGTGCATTTTCCCAGTTAGTATGTTTTTTCTTTTCCAAAACTTGCGAACGAGGTTCTACTGTTTAACCTAATCGAAAACTAACCTAGCACTTATTCCATTAGCTAACCGCTGCAATGTCGCCCGTTTTTTTACAAATTTTCCATTGCACCACACTTATTGACGACTTCATACTGCAGCCTCAGTACCTTTCAAATCGCGCCCATCATTGCAGTAAGGTAGGAATTGATTCATGTTACACAAAACCTTTCTTTAAATCTTTCATTCCCCGTACATTGCAGGTATGGAACCACTTAGCCTCAAGTATTGTAACCATCACCGATAACAAGTATCGTAACCATCACCGATAACAAACTTTTTTGCAGAACATTAACTAGCATTGATAACCAGGAGAATTATGTTGTCAAAACTCACTGCGCTTGTTTGTTTGCTTTACTCTACTACTATGTAAGCACATCCCTGTTTAATGCCATATGGCCCTGAGGTTATCTTAAATAAGAAATAATAAAATGAAGAGTGAATGCCAGAGTGTCAGTCAACATGAAGTAGCGTTTCCTCAAAATTGCATTGAGTGCCTTTGATTGTTTTAAATTTTTTTTGAATTCTATGTAACAAATTATTGTTGTGAGGGAGCATGTGATACTTGGTGGTAATGCCTGTCAAGCTGATTTGCAAAGAGAATATGACAGAGTATGTGCATTAGCAAGTAGGGGCTTGCGACATTGTTTCTGTTCTGGTTGTCATAGCTATAATGACTAGAAAAGACAGAAGTTGGGGCTTAACATCTTGCTTTCTGTTTGTCATAAAACACCCTTAACCCTCTGAGGGTCGATTTTCTTTGCCATATGCGACCACCCAGGGTCGATATTTTTTTTTATTGCAGATTCCAATTCTTCTTAGGGACTTATCTTGAAAAAAATTAACCGTAATTTTTCTAGGGTGACCGTAAATAAAGAAAAAAATCTTTTGCATTGGTATATATGCACCCTTCATTCATGAATAACAACAATAAAAAAGGAAACATACTTATCAGAATTCAAAATTTGATGCATGTTTATGCACATAGTTCAAGGCTTTGAAAATCCGCACACGAGAATATTTCGCAAGTCTCAAATGTTCCTGCTCTTACACTAATACGTACATCCATAGTGTAATCGAACTGCATAGGTGTGCGCACTGAAGAAAACTGGTTGTGGGCCCACCAAAAAAAAGCATGCACGGAAATGCATGCACGGCGGCATCCTTCCTATCCGCACCCCTGTGAGCACTTAACGAGCGAGAAACAAGCGGTCGCCCATTGAGCGATTAGTAACGCGATAGCCATCACTTTTGCAAGCGCAAAAAGCCAAAACCGCCCGCAGAAGAAAATCCAGACGGCCGATCCGCACGCACGTGCATGCGCCAATGCGCAAACGGTAGTATATAGACGCATGGGAGCAAACTAGTGCTAAAACAAACCATGCAACGAAAATCGAGAGAGCGAGGTGCGCGAAATAAATTCCCTGTATTCCCACATAGTGGCAGCACATGACAGAAAAGAAAAAGTGAGGAAATTGGCGCGCTTTCTAAACGTAAAGATGGCGCCGTAAATATATGGCATCGACCATTTTTGGACTTGTTCGCGGCGCCGTATATTTACGTCATTGACCCTCAGAGGGTTAAAAGCAAGTAAGCTTGTATGTCAAATTTTAGAATACCCATTAGGTAGGTTGCAAAACTGTAGGCTTTTGCTTTCCTGATAGGGTTTGCACCCCTCTATCTGGTAAACCTGTTGTCATTGTGGCGACCTTTGAGCTTATGGCTTGGCGTAGGCAGCTTGCAGACCAATAATCTCCTTTGTCCATCTTCCTGAAAAGAGAATAATCTCCTTTGTCCATCTTCCTGAAAAGAGAAATGATAAAGCCATGACAAACTTGCAAGGAAAAATGGTCAAACAAAAGTTAGTTCAGTAAACGAACAAATTACAGTTCTAGTTGGTGTTCAGAAACATACCTTGTGAGGATTCTGGCCCTTGATGTTACTTCCAGTGGTGACGCATTCACTATTGACTGGTACATCTATAGATAGTAGAGTCCAAAGGGGTGAACAAATATGAGCAGTGTCTTCAAGGCTGTAGTTGAAAGAAAAAAGAGCCTTAATTACTATGGCCGAAATGGGAGTGAGTTTGTGATTTTGAGTTTGGGATGTATGACTAAAAACAGTGCACAAAACACTCCATGCCAGAAAAGCACAAACGCACACAAAACTGAGTGTGCATTTCTTTTAAGGGTGTCCTTGTGTGGGCTGTGCCTAGTAAAGCCTCGATTATATGCAAATTTTTTCTGCCAGATACTAGGTAATAAAGTCATTTTGTTATGTCTAAAATGCAAATAATGTGCAGTGAATTTATTGCTGTGCATCATTTATGCAGAAACAGCCAAAGCTATTTATCATTTATGCTGTACTCTGCAAAACATAACATGAGCTTCATTTGAATTGCCTTTAAAGAGCAATAACTTTATCATGATTATTTTCCACCTTTATGAAATGACTACAGGAATGTATTGTATCTGTCTCGCATGCAAGGAAATTCAAAGTGGAGATGCGAAGTAATGTTTTTTTACCCACCGTTGCACACACCCAGAGGCTGCAATGTTAATCCACAACACGTCATTACACAGCCAGATGTGGCAGATGAATAAAGGTGGAAGCCATGCAGTCATTATGCCAGTGAAATGCTGCAGCTTAAAAAATTCACCTTCTTTAAACACGTTCGCTTGGTGGTAGCTATTAAATGGACGCATAAACTCTGAGATGTTATTGTTATCTCATTAAAATTAACCTGCATGATGTGCTGAAAGGAAACAACCACCCCGTTCGCATATATTACCACCACACAATTTCAATCGCTAAACAGCACAGACTGCAATCGATACCAGTGGGCTGCTGCTTATCACATGTCAGTGAGGTCTCGAAATCTTTATTCAAGTAATAGACTACAGACTTTAATAATATAAGTTCAATAAAACAATGGTATGCTTATTAACTATGTTTGGGTATTATATGTACACTTTAGACCAAATATTTAGCTGCGCTGAGCGCTGTTGTGACTTGGGGTTCAAAGACGTGGGTTCACTTTTCTCATGGACTTAACGATATGACGTATGATACACTCTTTCGTAACCGTGCCTCTGTAAGACAGCCCTTCTCACTTCGTGTAAGGGATCTTAGTGTTGAAATGGATGTCCCAATGCTCAAACATCGCCTAATGCCTCCAGCTAAGCTGCTACCTCCTTCGGAGTGGCAGATGATACAATGCGATATATCTTTCATGCAAGTTACAAAACACGCTCCAGAGATTGAAATCCAAATGCATTTGCAGGAACTCCAATACAAACACTCCTGCACGGAGTTCTACACAGACGCATCGAAGTCACGCGAGGGGGTGTCCTATGCAGCCGTCGGCCCATCCTTCTCGGAATCCGATGTACTGCATCCGGAAACAAGCATCTTTACGGCTGAGGCCTACGCACTACTGTCGGCTGTAAACCATATAAGGAAAACAAAACTAAAAAAATCTGTTGTATATACGGACTCCCCAAGCGCTGTGAAGGCTTTGATGCCATTTGTAAGCACAAAAATCTAGTAATCAATGAATTATATTCCGTCTTATGTAAAGCGTATATATGTAACCAGCATGTCATCATATGCTGGGTGCCAGGTCATAGGGGCATCAAAGGTAACGTTCTGGCAGACCAGATGGCCACATCGTATTCTGTTCATCCTACCGCTGCAGTCCCTGTCACAGATCTGAGGCCCTTCTTGCGCAGGAAACTGCGAAACTACTGGCAACGCTTGTGGGACAGGGAAACAAATAATAAGCTCCACGTAATAAAGCCACAATTAGAGTTCTGGCCTTCTGCAATAAAATCACGCCCGACAGATGTCCTATTCTGTCGTCTTAGAATAGAACACACATTTGGCACCCATAAATTTTTACTCACTGGAAATGACCCTCCAACCTGTGGCAGATGTGGGGAGAGGCTGACCGTGCTCCACGTCCTGGAGTGTCGGAAAGCCGAATCTGAGAGGAGACATTTTTTTTAGCATACTCTCGGCACATTCCTCTTCATCCTGTAATGTTTCTCGGTCCAGAACCGCTTTTTAACACAGACACAGTCCTAGGTTTCCTCAGAGATGTTGTCCTACACATTATTAGTCCCATACATTCGTAGCGCTTCCTCTCTAGAGAGGATGCCGCTGTGATAGTCGTACTGTATAGCACATGCCTCCAGGCCCTTGTGTTTCAAGGGCTCTGGCGAGGCAGTAGTGCTCCAGGTAATTTTAACATCTCACATATCTTTTATAATGCATCAATCTCTCAGATGGATTTTATTGCTCATAGAACAAGTCATTATCATTGACATAATCTTATAACACATAGATTTTACGCACTCTAGAGCGACTATCTTTAAGGCCCCTTTACAGCCACGTCACATGAACCTCATTGAACTCTAACTACATTGCGAATTCATCAACACTGACTTGGTGCTCTTTGGCCATACCTGGTCCTTGCGCCAATAACAACCAAACATTCATTCATTCACTTTTCTCATGGAGGATTGAGATGAATGTGAGGCTGGGTCTGCTATTCAGGACGTTGGACAAACACGTATATATTTACTTAAGTACAAGAAAATGCAAAGTAAAACAGAGAAATGCAATGAAATACAAAAAGTTGATGATAAAGTGGCAGTCGCCGATCGCTCCCGTCGTCTGTAGCTCCTTTTATGCCGTGTGTGATCTTTGTTTAGTCACCTCCTCCAATCCGGTGCCAGGAGCTCGATGACATCAGGTCCCACCGATCCGGAGGTAGGTTGCCCTTTTCGCCGAAGCTGACGTTTCAATGAGAGGGTCATACCAGGTGGGTTGTACCAAGCGGGTGATACTAAGCGCATCTCTGGCTTGGACACGTCAATTTGTGCTGCTGACAGGTGACGGCCTTATCATTGCTAATTGCTGAAACCTTTCATGAACGAGGCACTCCCGTGCTGGCCATGACCGATCCCTGTCAAGAACCATCCCGACGAGGCTGTCGGCCTTTTCACCATATTCGTGCGAGCTGGGATCGAGGGGTGCTGCGGGGCAAACGGCCGATCACAACAGCCCGTCCACCGCCAAGAAGAGGGCTCGGAAGGGGACAGCTTATCGGTGCCCCTTCAAGAGACCTTGGTCGCTCAGCAGGCGCAGCTTCGGCTTGAAGTCCCAGGCTTGGCGGGATAGTTGAAAGGCGAATCGCAACAGCTCGTCCACCGCCAGGAAGAGGGCTTTAAGGGGGGCAGCTCATCAGTGTCCCTTGAAGAAGCCTTAGGCACTCGGCAGGCTCAGCTCCGGTTTGAAGTCCAATTTTCATCTTGGAGGTAGGGTTGGCTGCAGGTCGTAGGCTCGGAACTGGCATTTTAGTGACGAAGTCCACACAATGCCTGATCAGCGACAAGGCATGCGCCCAAACCCCCTCCGAGATATGCCAGGTAATCCTCCCTCTACCTTAATTAATCCCGTGGTCAAAACCAGCGAGCACCAGAAAGGCAGCCATAGAGGAGCGCTGCTCAAGTCAACCTAAACAAATTAATTAGGAAAATAAATTTCAAACCCCAAACAATGTTTAAATGGCAGTGTGCCTAACGTTTTGGTCAATTTTGTTTTTGTCGTGTCGCAAAGAAGGTGCAACTCAAGCAGCTCTGAGGCAAACGATAAACAAATGGAGATTGTTTAAAACCCACATAAACAATAATTAAAACCCACACAAAAAGAAAACCACTTCCCGTACCTACCTAGATGTCTTCAGCTCGTACCATTACCTACTCATTAATATAACACTAGAAGAAAAGAAACAGATTTAACCAATGGTCTGAGTTTGGTGTGCGAGTTATTCCTGCTTTCAGTAGGAAAAGCCATGGCTGAGTGCGTTCACATTTCCGTTTTCCCTTCCCTTTCTGTACTTTACCTAGAAATTATGTTCCTGTAGGGAAAGACTCCATCGGAGTAGGCGACCATTCTTGGGCGACATATTACGGAGCCATGACAAAGGACAGTGATCCGTCTCGACCAAAAAAAAAAAAAGCGGGAGCCGGCCAAGTAGCATTGAAGCTTCTGAATGGCCCATACAAGGCACGCACATTCTTTTTCCGAAGTGCTGTATGCTTCCTCGCGTATATTAAGCTTTCTACTAACCAAAAGCACTGGGTGCTCTTGTCTACTTTCATCCCGCTGTCTCAGAACTGCCCAGAGACCCCTGTCACTCGCATAGCACTGCAGTATGAATGGTAGGTTATAATCCAGAGCTCTCAAAATGGGTTGAGAGGTTAGGGCTTTCTTTAAAGTAAGGGAAGGACCCTCTTTCATCTCCTTCCACAGGAGTTTAGTCGGCTCTTCTTTCCTTAAGCTTAAGCTTAAGGAAACGTTAAGGGACTGGCGACATAGGAATAGTTGGGGATATAACGCTGGTAGTATCCAGCGAGTCCGAGAAATGCGTGGTTTTCGATTTAGTAGGAGGTCAAGGATAGCTATCGATAGCGGCAAGCTTTATCTTATGAGGTCGCCGGTATCCTTGCCCTAAGATGCCCAAGGTATTCCACCTCCGACTTGTTGAACTGACATGTCATGGCACTTGTAGTGAGCCCAGCGTCACACAATTGCATCAAGACGTCTCTCAAGTGGCCAGTGAGCTCTTCCAACTGTCCGAGAAGACCTGCAATATTATCGAGATACGGGACCGCATAGTCCTCTGCCCCAGCGAGCACACGATTCATGAGTCGCGAGAGACAAAAGGGCACATTTTTGAGCCCAAACTCATGACCAATGGTCCCTAAGGTCCCTAAGGGTGAGATGAACACGGCGTAATGACTGGCGCGTTTAGTCAAGGGTACTTGCCAGTAGCCACGTGTAAGATAGTGTAGAGACGTACTGTGCTCGGCTATCTGTTTTCACTCTCTCTTGTAGGTTGGGAATAGGGTATAGCTGGTCCCTTGTGATTGCATTCAGTTTCCTATAATCAATGCAGGGCCTCGACTCCTTTCTGGGTGCCTCTACTAGTATGAGAGGTGAGGTATATTTGCTCTTTGAAAGGACAATGACACCGCTATCCAACATTCTTTGAATTTCGCGTGCGAGCATTTCTTTTTGCTTGGGTGAAACTCGGTAAGGTCGGGAGCGAATTGGCTCATTAGTGGTTAATTCAATGTCGTGTTCCACTAAGTTGGTTTTTCTCCGCCTGGCTAGGAACACCCCTGTGAATTCCACAAGTGCCTGTTCAAGCTCCTGCCTTTGTTTTTCATTCAGATCGGAACTATGGGTGACCCTGTCTAGCAGGACGGAGAGTGTTTGTGGTTCCAACTCGTGTCCGGGCATAACGAAGTCTGTCTCTAGTTCCTCGGGGATATTCAACGCGAGTTGGACCACTGCTGCTTGCTGGCAGTAAGGCTTCATCAATTTTGAATGGTAAATCTTTACCTGTTTTCGCCTACCGGGCAGTTTGATCACATAGTTGATATCTGACAGCTTCTGTAATACTATCGCAGGGCCCTCCCACTGAACCTCGAGCTTGTTAGCCTTAGATGGTGATAAGAGCATTACTTGGTCTCCCTCCGAAAACAAACATTGCTGAGCGTTTTTATCGTACGGGCGTTTCGCCCTCAACTGTGCCGATGTCATGTTCACCTCCACGAGCTCCTTACAGGCGTGGAGCCTCTCGAGTAAGACGAGCATGTACTCAACCACTGTGTGATCATCCCCCCTTCCCTCCCAAAATTCTCGCAGTGTGCCAAGGGGTGACCTCAACAACCTCCTGTAGACGAGTTCGGCAGGACTAAATGCAGTGGCCTCGCGGGGTACCGACCTAAGCGCGAACATTGTGGCGTGCAAACACGCTTCCCGATCTTTTTTCTCGTAGCATAGTGCTCATAGGACTCTTTTTAGGACGGAATGCCATGCTTCGACAGAATTACTCTGGGTATGCCGGACGGAGCTGTGTATTATTGGGATGCCACATTTTTCCAAGAATGTTGTGGTGAGTGCACTGGTAAATACTCTGCCCTGATCACTTTGTAACTCCGCCGGAAAACCCACTCGCGAGAACACCGATAGGAGCCCATCAACAATGTTAGCTGAGGTGAGTTCCTTCAAAGAGACTGCCTCTGGGAACTTTGTGGTGGGGCATATCATGGTCAATATATAGTGGCAGCCTGATTTCGTTATCGGCAGTGGACTCACTACATCCACGACCAGCCGGCGGAAAGGCTCGGTAATGAGCAGCACCAACTTTAAGGGTGCCTTCTGCTGGTCCTGTGTTTTGCCGATTCTTTGGCAGACGTCACAAAATTGCACGAATTTCACAACGTCCTTGAAACAATCTGGCCAATGAAATTCCCTCAGTAGGTGAGTCTTCGTTTTCTTACTGCCGAGATGGCGTGCCCAACCATTCCCGTGACAAAGCTTCAGTATTTTGGCCAGATACCTTTGTGGGACTACAAGCTGGTCATAGTACACTCCCTTTGAGTCTTTGTACTGATGGTACAAGATGCCTGTGCGACGGCAAAAATCTACATTTTTCTGTGCCTGGTCCTCCCCTTCCAAATGGTGTAATTCCCAAAGCGTTTCGTCCTCGGCTTGTTCTGACGCAATGACCTCTGGGCCAACTTCGACAGTTCTGGGAAGCCGTACAAACAGGGAAGCACCAGAAAGGGTTCCTGTTCTTCGCCGAGTTCTCTAGGGAGATTGGAACTATTTTTGTCCTCGCCCGAACCGCCTCCTAAATTTGTTGTGGTCCCTATTTGTTAGTGTGTCTGTGCCTCTTTGTTCTCTGAAACATGGAGCTGTGTTTCGATCTTTTTGGCCTTGGAACGGGTGAGAGCCTGTACTGTGTATTCGCTAAAGCTCACACTTCTTTCTCTCAATGTCTGCTCTGAATGATTAGAAAAAAGGTAACCATACTGCTTTGGTAAACTTTGTGACACGGCAGCATCAGTTTCTAGTTCTCCAAACGCACCCTTAATGAGTACCTTTCCCATTGGCAGACATGCTATCCTCTTGTGCTACAGTGCAGTCCACTGATAATGATATCGAGAGAGACCAAAAATATGATCGTTATAACCGATGATCGCTATATCTGGACTGCAATTATTAAAAAAAAATTTAAAAATAAATAAAAAAAAACGCAGAACATACCTTTGCAGCTCCAAACTCGAATTTGCTACTTGCTCTAAAGAATAGATGATCTAGAAAGTAGGCTGTGAAAAACAAGCTTTATTTCTTGCGTCAATGACCGTGTCAAGGGTTAGGCGCGCCGAAATAGTCCGAAATCTGCACTTGCTTTTGCGGCCGCTTCAGCTTCACAACCGCGGTGTGCATGGATTCCAGCAGCTGCGCGAACACTGGCGGCAATCCTTTAGCATGCACAAAATCAATTAAGGAGTCGATCGACAACAGTGCACTTTGCATGGACATCGAGGTCGGGGTCAAGGAGCCACTGTCAATCTCGTCACTGTCGCTGCTGCCGTCGCCACCGTCCCACAACTTTTCTGTCTGTCGAGACAGCAGATCTTCGGCGATCGCCTCGTCGGTGACCTCATCGCAGAACGAGGCAGCACTGTATGCAGTCAAAAACTCCTCCTTTGACGCACCACCTGTGTCACCAGTAGGAACGAGCTCCCAGAGCTCGGTTATGTCAGCGGCTTCCACCGTGTTGGTCTCAGTGGGTTGGGGAAGTTCATCCTTACGCACAAAGCCCGCCTTTTTGAAGCAATTGGTGACGAACCACTGATAAAGCGCCTCTTCAATATCGGCGTACAAAGGGTCTCTAATCCTTTTCCGCTGATCGGCATGGCCGCTGATAGCTCCTGCCTTCACAATCGCGGTGCTCCCGGTTTTCAAGATGGTTGATATCATTAACTGGGCGAGCTCATACTTCTTCACAAGCGCTCACCTTGAAGCCACATCAAGAGTCCTGCAAAAATATCCATCTTTGGGTCAAGCGATACAGCTTTGCGCTTTGTCGGCACCATCTTCGAACTGGGTTGAACCATAGATGGTTGAACCGTTGGTTGCATGCTGCTTCGGTGGAGTCAGCCTGCTATCGCGAGAGAGAGAGGCGTGGGACATAGAGAAAGATGCGCGGGGGGGGCGCCACCGCGCCGCTTTGCTTGTCGCTTTTTTTTTCTTTATCTCTCTTTCGGAGCGACTGTGGCCGATGCACATGAAGCAGCTAGCGCCAGCTTGTGGCGCGCTGCGCCTACTCAGGTACTCTCCGGTGCGCAGTCGGGGCGGGACGTGCTGCGTGGTAATGGCGGCAGATACGAACTTACGGAGGTAAACATCGCCTCGTCTCGACATCGTTCGTTTCAGGGAACTAAGCAATGCAAATGTTACGATTATTTGGCACGGAAAATGCCATCCAGACGGCAAAATTTTGATCGTTATATCTGATACGCGGTGAATAACCGATCGTTATAAGTGTTCTTTTCCCCATAGACCTAATGCATAATATGACACTCTCATGGCGACCCATCGTTATAACCGATATATCGTTATATGTGGTATCGTTATAAGTGGACTGCACTGTACTTGCCTAATCCATGCACATTCCCCCGTATACCTGTCCGCGGGCACGTATGAGGGGTGGATTATGTCCACGGTAGCCACTGAGTCATGGAGAACACGTTAGTTTTGGCCATTTATGGTCATGTCTCGCAAGTAAGGTTCTAGCAGCCACATGTTGTTGTCGTTCGTTAGCATTGAAAAAGTTGCCTTTTCCTTGCAGCAACCAATCGCCAAATGCCTGGTTTCATGGCACCGAAAGCACAAATTTGGTTTCTGTGCCTCGAACGCTCTAGCTCGGTTCTTCTGCTCCTCCATTTCCTTGCCTGGGCACGCACTGCTGATTGACTCTTTGTGCTGATCTATTTCATTCGCCCTTTTTTTTACCTGCCTGGCATGATTGCTAGGTTTGGAGCCCTTAGCAGTTTTTTTATACGTTTCTTTGCCATTCTTCCGCATGCTTTCTCCTCCCTTTGTCTGAGAGTGAATTCTTCGGCGAGTTCTGCATTGCACTCTAGATTCTTTTTCTTGGCTGGTCTAATACCCACAAGCGTGCCTCCTCATTCAGGCCAATCAAAAATTGTTCAATGCATATTAACTCAACAACTTTGTCATGGCCTCCGAAAACGTCTTCGTCCCTACGCCATTCTGTGAGGCTGCACTTCATGCTGTATGCGAAGTCTGTGAATGGCTTCATTCCGTTTGACATCATTTCTAAAACACCGGAGGAAGGCTTCAGCGGAGAGTCGATGCCTTTTTAACAGCGAGCTTTCTACTTTGTCATAATCGGCTGCCTCTTCTTTTGAGAGTTGAGCAAGCGCTTACGCTGCTTCACAAGGGAGAATGGTTAGTAGCACCTGAAACCATGTCTCACATGGCACTTTGCCTTCGCAGGTTCTTTCAAAATTAACCAAAAAGAAACCAATGTCCCCACTGTTCCGGTGCGCAGTGACGACGACCAGCATGGATGCAACAAGAACAAGAAGTGTGTTTTATTCAGGGATGCTTACAGGTATATATAGCTTTGGTTGACTGTCCGATAACAGACACGTGCTTCGTTGATCAGTCTGATCGGAAGGGGCCATTCCAGGAGCGCATGCGCGACTTGACGATACATCTTCCCCCGGGATAATGTTATAAGTTGAGGGTAAGATACGAGAGTTGTTTAAAATCCCGGCCGTAATGCAGACGATTGGGTTGCTGTCTTTGCCGGGTGGATCGCCTTGGCACCGCTTGCGTGGGCAGCATTGTTGACTGTGAAGCAGCTGTCGTTGCTTGAAATGGCGTAGTTGCGATTGATTCTGATGGCGACGCCCTCCTAGGCATCGTCGCCCGGGAAACCTCCTCGCTCTCGGATTCATCTTCTCCCAAGTCCGCGTGGAAAAGCTCACGTGTGGCTAGAAGGTGTTGCCGGTTGCGTCGGAGTATTTGGTTGTCCTGTGTAGCGACGCGATAGGACCTCGGCGCTTTCGCTGTTTCTGTTGCTTGCAAGAACAGCTCGAATCTCTGCTTGAACAGGCACCAATTCCTTGCGGTGTTCCCGGACAGCACCAGCTGTTGCGGCGGCTTCACTAAATCCATCTTGTCGGTTCACTGAGACGCCCGTCTTTCGATGCGTTCCTGCTTGCGCAATTCTATCCCACTTCTGACACCATGTTCCGGTGCGCAGTGACGACCACCAGCATGGATGCAACAAGAACAAGAAGTGTGTTTTATTCAGGGATGCTTACAGGTATATATAGCTTCGGGTGACTGTCCGATAAGACACGTGCTTCGTTGATCAGTCTGATCGGAAGGGGCCATTCCAGGAGCGCATGCGCGACCTGACGATACACCCACCAGTTTTAAAATGGGATAGCATGTCTTTTATCTTTGGCAGTTTCACTACTTGAGCATTAGATGCTGTGTTTTGAGAGGCCACTGCTTCGGCTAGCTGTATATCCAAGCGCTTTCCTTCAAGTACACGTTCCTCCTGCTCTTTCTTTTTGCATTCGCATTCCCTCTGTCCCTGAATATCCTCCCAAGCCTCCATGATCTCCTCGTTGTCTCTGCTGCTTACCTCTATCGCATCGATGACCTCCACCTTTAGCTCTTTCCCACAATCAATCCTGAATTCCCCGCATATCGCGTTTAGGTCCGTCCTGCACAACTTCTTCCAATCCATGGCTACCTCTCTTTTGCCGACAAGTTTCTCAAGGAATTAAGTGTTGAAGCAAGGTATCTTTCAACAAGGCTTCTAACACCCTTGCTACCAGGAACTTTCAAAAAGAAAAGATTGTGCACTCACCATGCCGAAGTCGAAGCGCTGCGCAGACTGTCCCACTGCTGCCACCAATATTGCAACTCAGGGGTTCGAAGATGTGGGTTCACTTTTCTCGTGGAGGATTGAGAAGAACGTGAGGCTGGGTCCGATATTCATGACATTGGACAAGCACGTATGTGGCAGATGAGGGGAGAGGCAGACCGTGCTCCACGTCCTCCTGGAGTGTCGGAAAGCCGACTCTGAGAGAAGGAGACATTTTTCTTTAGCATACCGTCGGCGCATTCCTCTTCATCCTGTAATGTTTCTGGGCCCAGAGCCGCTTTTTAACACAGACACAGTCCTAGGTTTCCTCAGAGATGTTGTCCTACACGTTATTACTCCCATACATTCGTAGCGCTTCCTCTCTAGAGAGGATGCCGCTGTGATAGTCGTACTGTATAGCACATGCCTCCAGGCCCTTGTGTTTCAAGGGCTCTGGCGAGGCAGTAGTGCTCTAGGCAATTTTAACATCTCGCATATCTTTTATAATGCATCATTCTCTCAGATGGATTTTATTGCTCATAGAACAAGTCATTATCACCGACATAATCTTATAACACATAAATTTTACGCACTCTAGAGCGACTATTTTTAAGGCCCCTTTACAGCCACGTCACATGAACCTCATTGAACTAACTACATTGCGAATTCATCAACACTGACTTGGCGCTCTTTGGCCATACCTGGACCTTGCGCCAATAACAACCAAACATTCATTCATTCACTTTTCTCATGGAGGATTGAGATGAATGTGAGGCTGGGTCTGCTATTCAGGACGTTGAACAAACACGTATATATTTACTTAAGTACAAAAAAATGCAAAGTAAAACAGAGAAATGCAAAGAAATACTAAAAGTTGATATAGTGGTAGTCGCCGATCACTCCCGCTGTCTGTAGCTCCTTTTATGCCGTGTGTGATCTTTGTTTAGTCACCTCCTACAATCCGGTGCCAGGAGCTCGATGACATCAGGTCCCACCAATCTGGAGGTAGGCCGCCCTTTTCGCCGACGCTGACGGTTCAATGAGAGGGTCATACCAAGCAGGTTATACCAAGCAGGTTATACCAAGCAGGTTATACCAAGCAGGTTGTACCAAGCGGGTTGTACCAAGCGGGTTATACTACATGCACCTCTGGCTTGGACACGTCAGTTTGTGCTGCTGAGAGGTGACAGCTATATGATTGCTAATCGCTGAAACCTTTCATGAACGAGGCACTCCCGCGCTGGCCATGACTCATCCGTGTTGAGAACCATTCCGACGAGGCCATTGGCCTTTTCACCATAATTGTGCAAGCCGTTACTGAGGGGTGCTGTGGGGCGAACGGCTGATCACAACAGCGCCCCTAGCAGAAAGATCATGAATTAAACTAATTGACCAAATTACAGTAGCTCTCACTTCCTTGCTTGATGCTGGAATGTGCCGTAGTTGATTTTTCACCCTCTGTGGTGATTGCTGGAACATGAGTGTGTGGGGCCTGGTTATACAGTTATATGTGCCTGTAGCTATTTCATATCTACATTAAAATGACGATGGCATTTGTACTCCGGTGAAGAAATGTTAAAACATTAGCTTAGGTGGTCATGAAGTTGGTACATCGCAGTTTTCTACATAGCGTAAGCTGCTATGAGGAAAGTACTGGTGAAAGTGGGCCAGTCCTGGATATAGTGCAGTTCAACATGGCACCACAAAGCATGAGCTGTTGCAAGAAAAGAAGACAAGTGGCACATGCACTGAGTATGCAATGGTGGCCTAGTGGTTAGAGCACCGGCCTGCTGTGCTCTATGGCAGAGGTTTCTGCATCGGTTGCACATTATTTTGCTTTTATTGAAACAAGCCAAGACCTATGTACTGCAAAGAATGAGGCAAAGAATGTTTCACAGTGTAGCCCATATGCCAGTGACAGACAGGCAAGATTGGTCAACATGCTCTTTGCAAGTTTCCAGGTGTTGTCTGCAGTGTAGCATTCACCATATGTAAATCCATCTAGATCAATGACGGAGGTAACCTAAATAAATAAAGCAACACCAGAATGATGTCAAGGAGTATAACGGGAAAAGAAATGCTTTCACAGACCACACACACACTAGGCCAGGGTTAGGACAATCCTGGTGATGCCCTGCAGAATGCGAAATTTACGTCAAATCATTGAAGTGTTCAGCAGTCTGTAGCATAGTCTTCACCCTATCTATGCAAATTAACTTGGTCTGCACGTAAGCTGTTTCAGTGGTAACCTTTCTGTATTGTGAACAAGGTGCCTGTATGGGCACTGTGATTTAATTCAAATTGGTCAAATTTTGCAATTCTCTGGTCAGATTTACAGCACTTCTACAGTGTTTTTTACTTGGTAAAATTCTTCTCTGTAAAAGCACGTCATACATTGCAAGAATTGAGCATGACCTTGACATGGCCTTCGTAATTATGAAGAAATGTTTCAATTGACTAGTACCAGCAGTCATGGAGGCATTATGTAGTCAGCTTAGATCTTTCTGTGGCCCTAGTTGGCCTAGTGCATATTTGACAAATATTTTTAAGGCACAAACAAGAGGCACGGCACAATAGGACGGTCATACACAAGATGGGCACCTGTCCTGTGTGTAGTCAACAATGTCAGGAAGCATACGTGAACCTTTTGGGAACTACAGGGTTTGTTTGAAAAGTAATGTATGTGAACTGTTGTCCTTGCTGCAAGATGCGAGCGAAGCCACTAAATTGGTGCCTGAGGAAGCCAATCTGCTGGAGGCAAATAGCAAGTTACTGCAAATGTGGGAAGCCCTCGCCAGTCTGCAACACAGATACAAACACAAAAAGCTCAACCGAGCGCTCAGGAAGTGTATTAGCACTCTCACCCTTCACATCGAAGACTGTGCACAACTTACTCATCAAAATTGGCACAGCACATGCGACAGCATATCGACTACTGCCAGTGCTGTTTATGTGTGCGCATCCCCCAAGAGGGGACAACTGTGTCAGTACCCCGTCTTTGAATATATACGAGAATGAAAGCATGTTTTTAGATAAGTTTTATATTTAGATTAAGCGTGATTCCCCATATCTTCAGTGTTCTCGCACGTGCGCATTCACATATTCAGTGTCCCTTTTTTTTCATTCTCCTCTCCTCATGGCTATATAATCAGCCACTTGTCATTTCAATAAACAGTTGCAAGTAGCGCCTTGTCCTGTCTGTTTTTCTTTTTGTGTGCTGTCACTTTTCGGCGCTTATTCTATTGAAAGCTATGCACCAACTAGCCCCACAATGTGTTTTACTGTGGCCATCTTTATTTGCGGTCAATATGATATGCAGTAAACACCAACTAGGCCAAAGTGAAGTTCTTCTGATGCAACAGTATGGAGCGGCAACCAAACCTGCCTGAAACTTGGAATATCCTCCGTTGCCTCCTCGATCCGACCAACAGCAAGAACACACTACAGCACAACTTGGAAAAAATTATTCATACCCATCTGGGCATGGACGCACAAGTTCTTCAAGAGCTGATAGACTGATATGTAGGACCTCAACCTGCTACACCCGCTCCATCATACACTGGCACCACTAACGACCACCTGGACGCGCCCATACAAGCAGCAGAAGTACGTGGAAGCCATCCACACACTCCATCCTAACTCGGCCCCAGGACCTGATGGCATTACTAATGAAATGCTTCACAACCTGGATGAGGATCCTATACTAGCCCTCGCAACTTATTTTGATGCATACTGCAAAACTGGAAACCTCCCCTCACAATAGAGAGAAGCCAAAATCATTGATTCCCAAACCAAAAAAGCGCCTCCTACTCGAAAACCTCTGCCCTATCTCCCTTACTTCATGTGTCGGGAAGGTCCTCGAACATGTCATCCTCAAACGCTTACACAGACACATGAACGACAATGACCGCTTCCCCAATACCGTGGTTGGCTTCTGCCCTAAATTTTCTGCTCACGATATTGTGATTCAGCTTAAGCAGCAAATTGTTGATGGTGATAAAACCTCTAGGCTGGACACCAGAGCCATCTTGGGGTTAGACCTAACCGAGGCCTTCGATAACGTCACGCATGAGGCCATGCTGAACCAACTGGCACGACTCCAGGTTGGACATCGAACGTATAACTATGTTAAGAATTTCCTTACAGGTCGCACAGCCACCATTACCATCGGAGGGTTGCATTCACCGATTATTCACTTCGGCAGCAAAGGCACGCCGCAAGGATCAGTTCTGTCCTCTTTTCTGTTTAACGTGGCCTTGCTCGGACTACCGCCTCCATTAGCTAGCATCCCCAACCTCAAGCATAGCTTCTACGCAGACGATATCACCTTGTGGGTCACGGTGGGCAGCGACGGGGACATCCAAGATGCGCTGCAGCCAGCCACCAATGAGGTCGTTGCATACGTAGAACCGCGCGGGTTGGAGTGCTTTCTGCAGAAATTGGAGCTCCTTCTATACAAGCTTAATTGCGGAGATCGACCTCCAGACCCTCACCTCCCCCCTCCATTCGAGGTAGGACTCCACGTGCATCAGCAACGCATACCTACTGTACCTAGCATCCGTATCCTTGGCTTGCGCATCCAACAAAACGGCAAAAACACGGAGATGCTCAAGCAATTAGATACTCATGTACACCAAACCACTCGCCTCATTGCACGCATTGCAAATCGACATCACGGCATGAAAGAAAACAACCTTATCCGCCTGGTAACCACCTACGCCCTGAGCAGGATAACCTATGTTGCCCCGTACCTTAGCCTCAAATCAACTGACAAGCTCAAGCTCGATACCATGATCAAGAGGGCCTATAAACAAGCCCTACATCTTCCCATGTCCACCTGTAACGAGAAACTGGACTCCCTTGGCATTCACAACACCGTGGACGAGCTTATTGAAGCACAGTGTATTAGCCAATACGAACGACTCGCCAATTCCACTACGGGCAGGCACATTCTAGGCACCCTAGACATAAACTACACCACCAAATTCGGACTAAAAGTACCCATCCCTCCAAATATTTGCGCTCGACTAGTTATCCAGCCCATACCTTGCAATATGCACGCTGAACACAATCCGGAGCAATGTGCAGAAAGAACTAAATGGCTACAAAAGCGCTACAGCGACCAAGCCGCTGACGTAACTCACGTGGACACAGCGGAATATCTCAACCAAAACGCCTTGGCAGTAGTTGCAGTCGCGGGCTCGCAGTACCGCCTCGCTGTGGTCGCATCAATACTTACCACGCAACCCAAAGGAGAAGAAACGGCCATCACTTTGACCTACGCAGCTACCAATGCACACAGCATCATCAGCGATTCAAAAACGGCCATTCGTAAATACACAAGAGGGCTGATAGCACCCCAAGTGCTGAATATACTCTCTGGCACTCCTCCCTCAAGGCAACGCCACGTCCAGATCATCTGGACCCCTGGTCACTCGGGTCTGGCTGGAAACGAAGCCGCCCACGATGCCACCCGAGCTCTCGCACACCGGGCGCATCCTCCTTCTCCTGAGTCTTTCGATCCTAACAAACCCTCTGTTCTGCATCGTGGTCACGCGCGGGACCGAATGGTCACGTTCAGAGAAATCCTCCTCCACTACCGCAGAGAGTGGTTACGCTACCCCCCAGCACACGAAACGCTGAAATAATCTTAATACAGTAAAACCTCGTTAATTCGAACTCGGTTTATTCGAAATCCCTCGTAATTCGAAGGTTTTCGGCGGTCCCAACAGTTTGCATGCAAATTTTGCCGGATAATTTGAACAGCCAGTGTGCCCATATCCGGATAATACGTCAATTTAAACCATGGCCTCCATGATCCGCAACAAAAAAGTTAGTGTGCCAGTCTCTGAGGCCAGTATAGTTGCCGGAGTGGCAGCCAGGCGGCACTTTAAATCAACTTTCTGTTTCCGGCGAACGTTGTGCGCAGTTTTGTGGAACGTAGCGGCGGTAACAGTGAATTGCTGCGCACTGTCAATGGCTCCTTTACTAGATGCCTGCCGCGTTGTCCGGTAAACTCAGTTCCGTGCCCTCTCCCTTTTCTCGTCTCCACGAAAAGGCAACGAGCGCCTCTCATGACGAACGCCTGCAACTTACATCACGTGCTGCAGCAGATTACCGTGGCATCTGTCACCATCTCGGAGGCCCATGATAACGCTCGCTACGTTTATAGTCCGCCGTTATCGGCGCGCGGGCGGGCGGCGTTCGCGGTTAGTCATGCTACGTCGGTTGCGCTGCGCCAGCCGACATGCCATCCCCTCTATACTTGAACACGCGCGCCTTCAGCTGCTATCTTCGGAGCATGCGCAGAACGTTCGCCAAGTCGCGCGCCGTCCGCAAAAGCCGTCTGCGGAGTTGTGTTGGTGCCTTTTTCTTCGCGCGCAATGCATTGTGGTGCGAGAGTTCCGCCGACTCCGACGCGATGCCGACGCGCGAATGGCTCGGGAGCCATATCGGCACCGGGTCGGGGCGCGTCGGAAGCCGCCGGTTACGTTGGCTGCGCCGGTGCGCCCGACTTTAGGGGGGTCGTTTTCGCCGACGTGACGTAGCGTGCGCGCGCGTGGGCGTTACGTCGGACTAGACGCTCGCGCATATAACGCGCGCCGGTGGAAGTATTCAGCTGCCGCTGTCACATGCAGCGGAAATTGAAAAGGCAACTAGCGCCGCCTCAGGGAATTTATGCTGAACTAAGGGAAACACCACTACAATGGGAAAGTGAGCAACGTGGCGGGCATCTAGTAAAGGAGGCATCGGCACTGTAAACAGACTGAAGGACGCAGCCGCCGGTGCATCTAACTACTGCGCCAAGCAGTCACGCATCGATGACGTACTTAAAGTGACCGTTTTTTAGGCGAAATAAAGGTGCAGTGTTGATACAGTCACATTTCATACGTTTATTTTCCGTTTTTAGTCCATTTTTGATAATTCAAAGACCCGGTTAATTCGATGATTTTGTGCGGTCTGACGGACTTCGAATTAACGAGGTTCTACTGTACACCACTTGACGACTACTTCGGAGGTGAGCTTTTCTGAACCCTGTGCTATACAACCGTATTTACTCCGATGCATACTCCCCACTCTGCAAAGCGTGCAAGGCCCGCACTGACCTCGATCACATCATCTGGCAATGCCCCAAAGCCTCACTCACCAACACCTACAGCACTAACACTACACGCATCATAACTACGGCCGAGCAGTTAGAGACTTTGCTGCTCAGCTTGGGGCCCAAAGGAGCAGCTCTGGGCCGTCCGGATGGCTGAAGACGCCGCCAGAAAGCAAGGACTGGCCGCCATATGAGGAAGGGGGGGATTGGGGGTTAGTCTCCCAACCCCCACCACCCCTGGACCCCATCAAGGACATAATAAAGTTTTATCTCTCTCTTGGGTGTTTTGTGAAAGTGACATCAAGTTTTTAGATAATTCCATCACAGGTGTTGGGTTCAGGAGAACATTCATTTGGGCTAGATGGTGCATACTTGAATTGTCCTTGTCCTGTGTCGTTCTCCCCTCTTGTGTTCGTCTTAGTTGGCGCTGTTCCTTCCTAATTCAGGTGTTGGGTGTTTGAATACGACCCTGAAACAAAAAGGCAATGTACCATGTGGCACACCTCGGCATCTCCTCGCCCCAAGACAGCCAGGATGAGCAATTTAAAGGTTCAAGACCATGCTCATTGTTTACTTTGACGTCAGGGGACTCGTCCACCTTGAGTTTGTACCATGTGGTACAACCGTGAACACCAAAATCTGCGTGGAAGTGCTCAAGAGACTCAAACGAAGCGATCTTGTCCAGCCTGACATTGACTAAAATTGGAAACTTGACCATGACAATGTGCCAGCCCACACCGCCTTCCTTGTGACGAACGCCCTGGTCGATTCAACGGTGCCAACGGTTCCCCATCAGCCCTGCAGTCCTGATGTGGCTGCCCCAGACTTCTTTTTGTTTTTGTGCTTGAAAACGCCCCTGAAAGGACATCATTTCGGGGCTGTTGACAAAGTCAAAGGCTTGCACCACGGCTGTAAAAGACATTCCGGGGGAGGCCTACCATGGTGACTACAATGCCTGAAAATCTTACTGGAAGTGATGTATAGACACAGGAGGAGCTTATTTTGAAACCTTTTAATGTGTTGTATTGACCTGACCAACAAATTTTTTTATTTGACTCATTGACATTACTTTTCAGACAAACACCGTATGTAGAGAGGTTGTGCAGCTACCATCACAAGAAAACCGGGAAAACTGCTGGTTCAGAATGTTGGTACAGTATTGTTCACTGCATGCTTTCATGATGTAAGATTTCGCAGGCTAGCAGTTATTGAGCAACAGCAAAGGTGCTGCAATTTAATTGGAATATTCAAAGGGTAGGCGCGAAAATGTTTGGCGAAACGGAGCTGTACATTTATGTTGTCCCAGTCTAGTCATCTCCAACCATTTTAGTGCTGACCTGAATGGTGCATGCAGGCACCCAAGAATATCATGCTGCTGATGGACCAGGCACTGATCCACAGTGAGCCGTTTGGAGTGGCCCTGGTGATAGGTGCCTGGAACTACCCGTTGCAGCTGACGCTGTGCCCCCTCATCGGGGCCATTGCAGCTGGCAACTGTGCCGTGATCAAGCCATCCGAGCAGGCGCCGGCCACAGCCAAGCTTCTTCTGGAAATGGTGCCCAAGTACCTGGACCCCGTAAGTGCGATTCACAGGCCCTTCTTTGTGCTTCTCCCACCATGTAGGTGGAAAAGCTGCACTCCACATTTGGTTTTGCCATGACTGTAGCTTTGAAACAGCAGTAATCAAAGCCACCATTGGTGCCATTTTGATTATCTCGCAGCGTCGAAGCAGTTATCTCGTCATTCTCGCTGGTGGCTTCAAAGCATGGAAAGCATGGCAAGGGTCCGAAAAACAGTGCATAATTATTGTTCCCAAAAGTCAGCTTCACCTCAGTACAGCAGGTTACGGGGTCAAGTATATGCAATGTATTACGGTGAAGCATACTACAAATGGAATGGGGCTACTGTCACAGGATATGGTATGTGTTCTGTAATTATACACATGTGCACCTGTCGTCTCCTGTCACAGTACTATGAGCACCAAGATACCTAATAAATGTACTGGCTATTCAGTACACTTATTAGGCACTTCAGAGGTATTTCGGTCATGGCTGGGGCAATTTGTGCTCTTTAGGGCATGCTGCCCGATTTTTCAGACATTTCTGCAGTTCCTAGGGGGTCTTAAAAATTGTATGTTGACTGTAGAGCCCCAAAGAAGGTTTGGGCATGCTTGCTGTTGAAACTAACATGCCCTAGCAAAAGTTCTGATACGAAAACTAATAGCCTATTAGGTTATTGACACTAATACAGTCTGTTAGGTCTCTTAGTGTATTAAACTATGATCTGTTGATGCATTGGTCTATCGGTGTATTAGTCTAATAGGCCTATTACTGTATGAGTTTAATTGGCCTATTATGGTATTAGTCTAATGGGCCCATTAGCATATTAGTCTAATAGGTGTATTGGGGTCAAAGCAAATGTTGCAATGCACCAGCTGCATAACAAAAAAAAAAGAGGTAGAATTGCAAAATTTCCTAGAAGCATTTATTAGCACGGCATGTACTTTTACACATTCCTCTTTCGAGATCTTCATCAGGTCATCAATTTTGATTGCCAGAGCTTTTAGTCCACTTCGTCCAGAGGACATCCTTTTGAGGAAATGGTCAAGAAAACCTGGGGACAAAAATGGACACATATAGAAACATTTAAAAGCAGGGGCGCTAGTTCTACCACTAAAAGTGGAATATTTGCTTCCAAATTGGAATAATGTGGCTCCGCAGTTACCAGACTAGTTTTATAATGTGTGATATGCTAGCCCAAAATGCTTACTATAATGCAAAATGATTCTACCTGGCATGACAGAACAAATAGAAAGCACACAAAATCAACACAATATGTTCTGTGTGTTACATCGAAACTGTAGGCAGATAAGGAACAACTCTAGGCAGAAATATTACACAGCATTGTCAGAAACAGGCATGTCATTGCTGTGACGTGCACAGCAGTCGGCCGAATGACACTGTACTGAAGTATGTTCACTGTTGGGATAACAAAAAAGAAAACAACTTTACACTGTACTAGAAGCATGAACAAGTAGAATAGAATTTTAATATTCTACTTATTGTGCCAGAGAAAGCACTGCACATTGATGCGTGCTGATGGGTCCACAAAACTGTAAAGCACAGGGGCAAAAATAGTTGTCTTGCTTTGCTTTGAAGTCGCAACAGTATCAGAGGTGAGACTATTTAAGTATACTACTGCATGAATAAGATTGCACAGGTGCTAACACCGCACGTTTCTTAAAAACATTGTTCATTCGCTTACAAGCATGCCTTGCCTTGACCTGGAAGCCACTAATGCACATGTGCTTTGTACAGCTACGTCTGACTACGGTTGTGGTTTTATGTTGTTTACCCCCCGTTGTGTTCCCTTCTCAGCGACGCTGCTCTTTGATGTCAATAAATATTATGGCCTTTTACATGTGATAACACGTTATCAAATTAGGTTTTAAATCTAACATTACTTTATGCAGACTTCAAGAGAAGATACAAGACTAATGAAACTTTAGTGGCAAACAAATATAGTTGGTGCCATTTCGCCACCGTTTGTAAGCTCACTGGGCACCATGGCTCTGCCTTGCAGAGTCACGTTACATAGGGCTCATGTCGGAGCTAATTCGAGGAAGACCGAGCTCCGGCAGCATTGGGTTTTGAACTCTTCTTTTTACTATTTCTCATATCATGCTGCATAGGCTGTGCAGCAGGGCGCCAACTTCCTCTTTCTTGATGGGCGCTGCACACGGAGTGACTTGTGGCCTGGGCGCTACAGGGCTCTCCCCCACAGAGCCCTGTAGCCAGAGCCCAGTGAATGTGCTTAGATGTGATGAAGGGAGCAGGTTGAGTGGAGAGACCGTGGGCATAAGAGCCGCAACATAAGCAGGTTTGAGTCAGTCAGCAGCTGTTGCTGTCCAGCGTGAACGTCTTAGGCACACGATGGAGTACACGGAATGGTCCATCGTAGGCCGGGCTAAGAGGTGGACGCGCGTGGTTGCCAAACAAGTACATGGCTGCATGAATCCGTATCCTAGCTGAAAAATACCAACCGGTAGTGTCGGTCCGTAGGAATTACAGGAGCAAGGTCACGAAACGTGGTGCGTAGCTCCCAGATATAGGCAGAAGCATCATGGTTGCGAGGTGGCGACAACGATGCAAAGAATTATCCAGGAAGGCGCAAGGGAATGCTGTAGACACGTTCAGCCGAAGCACAGCCTAGGTCAGTCTTCAGTGCTGATCGGATTCCCAGAATGACGAAGGGAAAGTGGACGAGCCAATGTTCCTTTGGCTGATAAGTGGCGAGGGCAGCCTTCAGTTGTCAATGAAGTCGTTCCACCATGCCATTTGCAGAAGGATGGTAGGCAGTCGTACGAATTTGTAGAGCGCCCAGGATGTTGGCAAGCGTGGTGAGTAGGGCCAATTGAAACTGGCAACCTCGGTCAGTGGTGATGACAGAAGAGTATCCAACATGCAACACCCAGCCGCTCATGAAAGCCATAGCAAATGCCTCTGCCATAGTGTCTGTAATAGGAAACGTCTCTGGCGGATGAAGCGATCCACACATGTGAGCAGGTAACAGGCACCACGTGATGATGGGTGCGGGTCGACATAGTCGAGGTGGACGTGGGAAAACCTCGTGTCTGGAGGCCGAAATGGGGAATTAGACGTGACAGTATGGCGGTGAACTTTAACACAGTGGCATTGAAGGGCAGATTCGTGCCCAGCAACAGACATCTGCATTGGTGCTAGGCCAAAAGAAGCGAGTGGTGACTAGCATCTGGGTTGCAAGAATTCCAGGGTGGTTCGTTTGCTCAGTTGATCAAAAATTGCATGATGAAAAACTAAAGGCATGAATGGTCGAGAAACACCAGTCGTGTCTCGCATGTTATCAATGCGGAAGAAAATAGAAGCGGGCACTCAGTGAAGGACAGGGACGTGGATGAGGAACGAAGGCAATGCAGCTCGGGGTTGTTGCGCTGGGCGACTGCCAGCTCCACCATGACAACTAATGGTTGCGCTTCCTGGGCATCAATGCGAGAGAGTGTATCAGCGGCAGCATTTTCTGGCCCATGCACCTGACAGTGATTCACTGTGAACTTTGACAAAAAGCACAGTTATCGGATCTCCCATGCAGTGTAGTTGCTGTGATTCCGACAGAAAGCAAACGTCAGGGGCTTATGGTCTGTGACGACCCTCCAGAAAGTCCCGGCCCTCCAGAAAGTGGCGAAAATGCTTGATGGCGAGGTACACCACAAGGAGTTCTCGACCGAATGGGCTGTATGTATTTAGCTTCAGGTGGCTTCACTTTTTGCAAGAAATGACCAAGAGGCTGCCAACTAGGTACGTGTTGCTCAAGAGCTGCACCGACTTCCATGCTTGATGCATCGGTGATGAGACGAATTGAAGCATCAGGAACGGGACGTATGAGCATGGCAGCATATGCCAGCGCCTTCTTGGCATAAAAGGGCGATGGTTTGGGCTAGTTGGTTTTCCATGAGACTGTTTGGTGCAGCGTGAAGTGGGACAGGGAACACAGGAATAAACATCAAGGCCTTGTTTGGTGGCTTCAACCCATCTACCTGCCACAGCATCAGGGTTAGCAAGATCGTGAGATCTGAGTGGTGCAGGCAGGGCAGGCTATACCAGGAGGCACTGAATCTTCAACCACAACAAGGAGACCAGTGTGAAGTTCTCAGGAAAAGGAGATGGCATGAATATTGTGAATATTACTGCGGCGGCTGCATTCTTTGTGCCCTTCAAGCCCACAATACGATGGAGTGGTCCCCACCCTTGCTGGGACATCACCCTTTCGCACTTTGTTCGCCAGATGCTCGGCCGTGGACCTAAGTATGGCATGAACCTCCTGAGCTGTTGGCCGTCGTACATTGTGTGGCCGATCTCGCCCCCACTGTGGAAGCTGACGGAAGTGTCGCAGAAGGTGCCGACACGCTTCTGTGGGGTAAGCATCGGAACAGAATGACCCCAGTCTGCAATCGGAGACAATGAGAGACCTTCCTAAGAGACAATGAACTGTGTGTTGTTCCTTCCAATAAAGAATGCGGGTTTGCTGCCTTAACGTTTGACCTGTCCAAAGAAAAAGCCCAGATAGCCATTAGCTCAGTATTTCACTGATGTACTGGCATGAACTTATCAAAAGTGAAGACTAGGGCGAAGCAACTTTGCCGGGAGTTAGATTTACGTGCCTTGGAATAACGAATCGAGAAAAGCAAGAAGGTGGACTTAGAAATGTTGTTTTCGGAAAAAACTCGTAAATCGGATGTTTCTTTCCGAGTCATCATTTCAGAAAGAGGAGCGTGGCAGAAAGAATTGGGTTTGTTCCTACAAGAAAATCTGAAGTCATCTGCAGAAAGCCCGTTTTTGATTAATAACTCCCAAGAGTGTTTTCTGCTCCAGACAAGCTTTGTTCAATATCAAAGAGAAAGAAACAAAAAGCCCAGTGTGAAGTAAGGCACTGTAACCGTTACATGGATTGTGTACGGGGGTTGTGTACAGAATCCCATTGAAATGTGGTGAATGCTGTGTCGATCAGACCGGCACGTCAGACAGGTGTGTGAATGATCGTCTGCATGAACATGCGAAGAGTGTTAAAAATGGAAAAGATTTCTTAGCCCTGCATTACAGCGCATGTGGATATGCCCCTCTGTTCGGAAAAACAGTAATTTTCACACACAGGGACGATCGAACACGCATCATTGCTGAATCGGCTGGCATGGCATGTGAAGTATGCTCGTACATAAGTAAGCCATCCCTGGCTTATCACAAAGGGAGTTGGCATTCTTACACAATGGCAGTGCGACCAGTGCGCGGTGATTGCAGCTTTATTTTTCATGTTTATTTTTTCTATTTTATTTATTATTTTATGTCTTCTTCCTTTTGCTTTCTTTTTTATATAACACCTTGTATCGGGCAATAATATTTCAGTTGACAGTAAAGCACTTGTCCTCTCTTATTCCTGTGATCTCTGTCTCACTTCGCACTGCACCAAACAGTCTTCTTGGCAGTCGCAAAGGTAGATGCAGCGTCCTCAGTCCACTTAAGTGGCGCAGTTGGATCTTTTTTGATAGCCAGTAGGTCGATCAGAGGCTTCAGGAAATTCGCAGAGTTCAGAAAAAAGTGGTGATGAAAGTTCAGTAGGCTCAGGAATTCTCCTTAGTCTTATTAGGCAAATTGAGGGTGGAAAGTCTTGAATTCTCTTCACTTTGGTGGCGAGAGGCCGGATACCTTGTGGGGTGACAAGGTGGCCTAAGAACTCTATGGTAGCGACGCCAAAGAGGTACTTGTTCAGATTAATGACAAGACCGTAATCATCAAGTCAGTGGAAAAGGGTGTGCGGGTGAGTTTTGTGCTCAGGGTCAGACGGGCTTGCGACGAGAAGATTATCAAGGTAGGTGAACACGAAGTCTGGACCTTGTGTGACTTTCTTTATAGTGTGCTGAAAAGTCTGTGCAGTATTGTGCAATCCAAAAGGCATACTCACATACTTGAAGAGGCCGAAAGGGGTGGTAATGGCTGTTTTCGGAATGTCTGCAGGTTCTACAGGAATTTCATAAGCTTTCACTAAGTCCATTTTAGAAAAGATTGTGTGCCCAGCCCAATTCGATGAGAAGTCTTGTATGTGAGGAAGTGGATAACGGTCTGGTAAGGTGTGGGTGTTCAGAGCGCGGAAATCCCCACGTGGTCTCCAGTCGTTCGGATATTTCTTTAGCACCATGTGGAGTGGCGATGCCCAGTTGCTTTAAGAGGATCGCACAATGCTCAGTTCAAGTATGTGCTCAAACTTGCGGTGAGCGATGGCGAGGCGGCCTCCAGACAATTGCCAGGGCTGAGTAAAGATGGGAGGTCCAGTGGTCACGATGTGCTGAGTGATCGAGTGCTTCACCAGTGACTCTGTGGTATGCGGCTTCGTAAGATTGGGAAAATTAGTGGAGATTTTTGCATATGCCTATCTGCACAAATTGCTGGCATGACACTAACCTGGGCTCTTGTGTTCAGGAAGCAAACGCCACTGATCTTGTCAGAAACGTAGAATAGGCATAATGTCCTTCAACCAGTACCACTTGGCGCCGTCAGTGGCCAATCACAGCATTTCCCGACCAGGAGCACGGACGGGTGCACTTGTGAGCAGAGGTGCCGAATACGGGGTGCTACCAGCACATAGCTGTAGATGAGCTGTCGTGTTGTGCATTGGATGATTCAGCATTGGATCAAGCATTGGATCAAGACCTGATCGAGTGCAGGCACCGTAGCCTGCACTTGATCAGGTTGCACCCAGACACGCTGACCTGTTTGGAGTGGCGGTAAGTCTCGAGCTCCATGATGCCTGTTGTAGTTGTCGGCCTGCTTCTGCTTGTAAGTCACATCCTTGGCGACGACTTCTTTCGTTGGGGGCCAGTTGGGACATGGCTGGGAGCCTTGCTTTGGGATTCTGGTTCTGAGTTGACGTCCCATCAACAGCTGGGCTGGACTAAAGCCATCGACTCCTGGAGTGTACCGATAGCTGAGCAGAGCCAGATAAGGATCCTTTGACTTGTGAAACAGGTCCTTGATAGTACGCACCATCCTCTCCGCCTCTCCGTTCGATTGAGCGTAGTGTGGACTGCTGGTCCTGTGGTTAAAGCTGTATGACGCTGCAAACGCTGCGAACTCTTGCGACGAGAACGGTGGGCCATTGTCTGACCTGACTTCTTGCGGGATTCCATGGCGGGCAAAGATGGATTTGAGAGCGTCAATGACTGCCTGAGCTGTCGTACTCCTCAGGGTCACCACCTCGGGAAACCTTGAGTAATAGTCCACCACCAGGATGAACGACTGGCCGTTGGGGTGGAACAAGTCCAATCCAAGGAATTCCCAAGGATGTCCAGGTAGGGCCGTGTAGAGCAGGGGCTCGGCAAAGTTCACGCGGGTGGAAGCGCACTGTTCACAGTTGGCAACGAGAGAGGCGATGTCTGTCGAGATACCGGGCCACCAAACTGACTCCCGAGCTAGGGCTTTGGTCCTCTTGATGCCCTGATAATCTTCATGCAACAGCGTCAAGACCGCTGGCCGAAAGGACGATGGGATGACTATCCGGGCGCCTTTCAGCAGAACACCGTCGCAGACGTAGAGCTCGTCTGCCACCGTGGCGTACTTTGAGAGGTGCAGTGGTATCGTGGTCTTTTTAGGCCAACCATTCTGACAGTATGAAGCGAGGGTTTTGCACTCACCATGGGACTCTTGTGCCTGTCGCACGTCTTTAGGGTTGAGTGGCAAGACTTCCGACATGCAGCCGACTACCTGTGCTGCAAAAAGTTCGATAGTGTCTAGAGGAGTGGGTGGCTTGTAGATGATGCGCGACAACATATCGGCTGTGGCTAGCAGCTTTCCTGGCACGTGCAGCATATGGAACTGGTATCGCATGGTCTTCAGCCGTAGTCTCTGAATACGAGGCGGCAACATGTCCAGTTCCATCTTGCCCAGAAGTGAAACGAGTGGCAGGTGTTCAGTCTCGACGTCGAAGGGGATGCCACGGACGAACTCGTCGAACCTTTGGATAGCCCACGTCGTCGCCAAAGCTTCTTTTTCAGTCTGGCCGTAACGCTGCTCGGTATCGGTCATTGACCTCGAAGCGAAGGCGACTGGGCGGCGCTCTCCTGAGGGTTGCACCTGTAGCAAAACTGCGCCAAGTCCGAATGAGCTTGCGTCTGCAGACACTGTCATGGCGTACGACGGGTGGTACTTGGCCATGCACCTGTCTGACGTCAAGAGTTCTTTGATTTTCTCGAATGCTGCCTTTTGCTCGTGCTGCCACACCCAACTCACAGACTTGTTCAGTAAGGCTCTGATGGGAGCTGTGACGTCCGAGATGTGTGGCAAGAACCTGGCAGGACGGTTCACCATTCCGAGCAGCCTTCTAACGCCAGCGACATCCGTTGGGGCTTCCATGGCTTTGACTGCTTCGACCTTGCCCGGATCTGGCCTGATGCCCTGTGCTGAGACGACAACTCCGAGGAAGGACACCTTGGGCACCCCAAAACGACACTTGTCCTGGTTCAATGTGATACCTGCTTTTGCAAGGCGAGATAGCACCTGGCTCAGTCTGACGTCATGTTCCTGGCGGGTGCGTCCAAAAACCAAAATATCATCTATCATATTGGCGACTCCTTCTTGGCCCTCCAGGATTCTTGCCATCTGCTTTTCGAAGTACTCTGGTGCGGAGGTGATGCCAAAGGGGAGACAGCAGAAGCAGTATCGGCCATATGGGGTGATGAATGTCGTATGCTCTTGGGAGTCGTCAGAGAGCTTCACCTGGTGGAAGCTTGTGGTCGCGTCCAGCTTCGAAAAAACTGTTGCATCGCCGAGAAGGCCAAGGACTTGCTCGACATTTGGCAGAATATGTCTTTCACGAAGGACGACCTTGTTGAGTTGTGTTAAGTCGACGCAGAGGCGGTAGGAACCATCACCTTTCCGGACGACGACGAGACCCGAGCACCATGGCGCTGGCTTGTCGACCCTACGGATCACGCCTGCGCTTTCCAATTTGTCCAGCTCGCGGCGGACAATCTCGAGCAGCGGGATGGGGATCCTGCGAGGTACGCTTAGCGAGAAAGGTACGGCATCGGGTTTCAACCGGATGTTGTATTCATCCTTGAGGGTGCCCAATCTATTGAAGAGCTCGGCGTGCAGCGTCGCTTTTGAAGTCTTGAGTTGATCAAGAAACCGAACTACTTGGAGGGCTTGGAGCGCTGGCAGTCCCAGAAGAGGCACAGTGAGAGACTGGATCACGTAGAGACGCTGACAGCTTGCTTTCCCTTGCCACTGAAGTTGTGCCACATACGAGCCCAGCACGCGAAGTGGCTGTCCTCCCAGGCCAGTGAGCAGAGTGTCGACTTGGTTGAGTTTGGCAGGCAAGGTAGGAAAGTCGCTGGGAACAGCAGATACTTCGGCTCCGGAGTCGACCTTGAACTGCGCCATGTAGTCGTCAACGGTGACGTCGACGAACTTTGCCGAGGCGGGCGTCGCGACGGCGTGCAGGTGAACGGAGCTGAGCTTGTACTGCTTGAACTTCCGCGAGCGGCATACTTCGGCAAAGTGGCCTTTCTTTTTGCAGAAGTTGCAGGTGGAGCGACGGGCCGAGCAGTCTGAACGCCGATGAGGCGCGCAGCCGCAGAATTCACATGTAGACCGCTCGCGTGAGTGCTCTGCTAGCGGCTGCGGCGAACGAGGCTTAGCGGCGGAGTGGCGGCGAGAGGGGAACTTGTTAACTTTTGTGGCGTCGAGGTTGAGCTTACGGTAGTGCTTGTTGCGGTTCTGAGGCAACGCCTTTTCCCTGTTGGCATCTTCGGATTGGCGGGCTTGTGTCCAAGCGTCCTGGAGTGTCAACTTCGTGTTCCGGCACAGCTGGTCCGAGAGACGGGAGTCGCAGAGGCCGACGACGAACCGGTCGCGTACGAGCTTTTCCTCGACGGCAGCTGACGGATAGTTACAGCGCTTAACCATCCTGCGCAGTTCTGCGTTGTACATGTTTACGCTTTCGTCAGGTAGCTGAACACGTCTGTGGAACCGTGACGCTTCGTAAAGCTCGTTTGCCAGGTGCACGAAGTGCTCAGTTAAGTGGGTGGCAATGGCTTGGTATGAAGCGAGCGACTGGGCGTCGAGCGAAAAGTCTCGAGAAGCGGTCGGGCCTCCGGGCCCATGCTGTACAGTAGCGAGCGTACCTGCATGTCTTCCGACGCTTGCGTCAGTCCTGAAACTGCTGCGTAGTCTTCGTAGCGGCTGAGCCATGTCGCCCACGTTGGCGGGTTCGCGAAGTCGAATGGTGCCGGCAGCTAGAAGTTGACGCCGTACAGTTTCGGCGGCTCGCCGGTCTCGAGGGACATCTTGGTGCCTGTTGGGACAGCTGTGGCGACCTCTCCAGAAGGGATGGGCCAGGTCTGGGGAGGTGATAACGTTCGCTAAGACGTTGGTGACGTTCGGAGGTAAGGAGGACAGTCGATGTAAAAACTTTTTCTATGGTGATGTGCCAGAGATGGAAGTGTGCCTCGACCTGCAGGAGCCAGGTGCTGAGGCTGTTGCGCCAAATTGGTGGCAGCTCCGGCAGTGTTGGGTTTTGAACTGTTCTTTTTATTATTTTTTATATCATGTTTCACATGCTGTGCGGCTGGGAGCTAACTTCCTCCGCCTGGATGGGGTGCAGAGCGAGTTGTGGCCTGCGGCCCGAGGCAGAGGGCGTTACAGTTCTGTTACCCAAGTTGGCCTGACGATTGGTTTTGAACCCGGTTCTCTCACCACGGTAGCCTGATGCTCCAACCATTAGACCATGGGCTACCGCGTGACCCAAGTAGGCGGGAAAGCAGTTAGGCACACTGACAGGCAGGCGGACACAATGCGTCCAAAATGTCTTTGAGGTAGCGTAAGCCTGCTAATCGCATTAAAAAAAAATTATTTGTAATGTGTCACGCAATAGGTCTTTTGGGTATGCTTTTGCACAGCTATTCATTTTAAACAGCTCACACCCAAACCCTCCTAAGTTATTCTTTGCACATATGTTTGTAGATGCTAAAAGACGGTCTTGCTTTACCGCGCTTCATGCATGTAGAGTGGGATTGAACATGGCGCACTGTAGCAGGTGATGAATTTTCCACTACTCTATACAGAGCGGCAGGTGAGGAGAACATAGAGGCAGCCTAGGCAACACAGAGCCAGCCTATGCACCCACATCTGATTGAAATAGGTCATATGCTTCCCGAATTGTCCGCCTTCGTGGTGAGTTGCCATCATGGTCAAAGCTCTGTTATGTCGGGAATCCTTTCAGCACGAGTCCTGAGTGCAGCATCCATCGCACAGCCAGTGTCCATGTTGCTGACATACTCGCACGAGCAAGCATAAAGACCACATTTTGTTCGAACCTTGGAAGTTCTGTAAATGCCGTAGAATAAGTGCAAAAATAAATGTGCTGCTTTTGCAAATATGAGAAAAAACAACTGCACACATCAGCCATCTAGCACACTGTAGTCTACGTGGTGTCTACGCTCATACTAGACCCTTTGGTAAAAAATAATTTTGGTAATTACTTCTGATAGGTGCCATATTCGTTGCAAGGCATCCCAAGGCTTCAATGAAAGGTAGCTAAGGGCCCATTTAATGTTAATCACTTGATAGTGGTCATAACTGCATCAACAGTGAATGCCATTGATGCAGAGGAGTTCGACATTCAGGCTTAAATGAAAGGTAAAGCACTCAATGTCATACCAAAATTACTGTGAAACTACATGCATAGCGTTCGTGTGCATCACCACGGTCTGGGATCTAGCAACGCAGTGAACAGTGCAGACAACGGGTGGTGTAAAAGAGTGACAGATGTGGTGGTGGATCATCATCTGCACTGTGTGCCTCGTTCAACCAAAAGCTGCCTAGTCCACCTTTGAACTCCTGCTGTCTACCTAGTTGCCGACAAGTTTGTTATAAAGCCCATGAACCACGTGTAAATTTTCCAAGCACTATAGAGCATGGAGTGAGTGTCAGTTTATTCATGATGAATCGCCTTATAAGTTTATGCCTGCAGATAAATGATGGAGCTAATAGTGCCTGTACAATGCTGCACTAAACAGCATTGTGACATGTTTGTCACTTGCAGTGAAATTCAGTTTATTGGTTTCTATTGTATTGTAAGGAATGGATAGGCCGTGTCAGGGATGTTGCCTCAGTAGGCTGTATCGGGGATGCTGCCTCAGTAGGAGTACATGAAATGTCTTGTGCATGCTGTAGAGGGTGTTGGGCACTAGGGTACAGAAATGACGTGATCAAATGCACAAATCACATTTCATCAATGAGAGCAGCATTCCGGGCAAGTTGGTAATCCATTGCTTAAATGATATTGCGCGACATAAAAAACGACACGGACGTGAAAGAAGACGCTTGGTGTGTCGTCTTCTTTCACGTCCGTGTCGTTTTTTATGTCGCGCAATATCATTTAAGCACATTTATTCGCACACTATAAAGCTTACATGCCTAACTTATGTGACAGATACTGGGGGACCTACAGTGTTATCCTGAAATCGTGCTTGCTCCCCATTTCTATTGGGTATGTTGTGGTCAAAGGTGGTGGGTGCATATAAGCATCTCTCTGTCTTGTTGGTAGAGTCTCCTTGTGCCATTTTTGGACCTTGCGTGTTGGATATGGGGCCTCCATAACCAAGCAAGCATGAAATTTCTGCAAGAAATTGCATACTATCTCTTCTCGTGATCACCATTTTGATAGATTATACCTACTATGGCAAAGTGGGCTTAAAATGTGACCATTCCTACTCGGGTAGACAAACATACTGCCAAGCTACACCTCTCTGAATGTTGCTCGCAAGGCTACATTTAATAAAGGGCAAATCTGACTTCGACCCCTTTTTTTTTTCACTTTATTTCCTTAAAGACCCTCATGTGAGGGTATTACATAAGGGGTGGGACACATATAGGTTAACAACAGTATACAGAAAAATTTTGAACGAGTTATACAAACAAAAATGATTATTGTGATGCAAGCGCACGCGTAATTTGGTTAAGGAACATAGATGGGCATGTGATGGCAGCAAGTTCTTGGGGAAGGTCGTTCCAGTCGCAAGCAGTCCGGGGGAAGAATGACGAAGCAAAAGTTTTTGTGTGTGCTCGTGGTCGAGACACCTGCTTCTGATGTCCGGTGCGGAGAGAGAAACGTGGTGGGGGAGGGCAGATGTAGGGTTCCTGTGATAGCTCGGAATAAAAGAATTCATGAAATAAGCCCAAACTAGAAATGTGGTGATGAAGTGCAAGAGTAGGTAGGTTGGACTGCGATTTCAGAGATGATATGCTGATATCAAGAGTACGAGAAATGAATGAATCTAGTTGCCCTGTTTTGAACTGATTCAAGTGAATTAGCAAGGTATACTTGTTTCGGGGACCAGATGGACGATGCGTATTCTAATTTTGGTCGAACTAGTGATTTGTATGCGAGTAGCTTGACATGCAGGGGGGCTGAGTGGAGATGACGCTTTAAGAAGCCAAGCGTTTTGTTAGCAGATGAAATAATATTCGCGATATGGCTATTCCACGTAAGATCATGACCAAGATGAACACCGAGACATTTATACGATTGTACAGGGTCGATAGGAACGTTAGAGATAGTGTAGGGAAACGGGAGAGGATTACTGTGACGGTGGAAAGATATATATTTGCATTTGTTTATATTAAGTGTCATTAGCCAGTGGTTGCACCAGTTTTGTACCAGATTTAGGTTATTCTGTAGGGATTGTTGGTTAAAGGTGTCAGTAGCTGTTTTGTAAATAACGCAATCGTCGGCAAACATCCGAATATGGCAATCTAATTTCTGAGGTATCCGCCGTGGTTGCTCAGTGGCTATGGTGTTGGGCTGCTGAGCACGAGGTCGCGGGATTGAATCCCGGCCACGGCGGCCGCATTTCGATGGGGGCGAAATGCGAAAACACCCGTGTACTTAGATTTAGGTGCACGTTAAAGAACCCCTGGTGGTCAAAATTTCCGGAGTCCTCCACTACGGCGTGCCTCATAATCAGAAAGTGGTTTTGGCACGTAAAACCCCAAAATATTATTATTATTAATTTCTGAGGTAGGTCAATAATATAAATTAAAAACAAAAGAGGCCCTAGGATGGATCCTTGGGGTACCCCTGAGGAAACTGGTAGTAAGTTAGACATTTGTTTATTAATGATGACTGATTGGGAGCGGTGAGTCAAGAATTCTTTAATCCATGCTAGTATGTCACAATGCAAGTTTAGGCTGGAAAGTTTCAGAAATAGGCGGTTATGGGGTACCTTGTCAAATGCCTTAGCAAAGTCGAGGAAGATTGTGTCGGTTTGGAAGTTAGCGTCAAGGTTGGCATGCAGGTCGTGAACAAAAATGGCTAGTTGAGTCTCACAGGAGTAACCTTTACGAAATCCATGCTGTGATGAATGAAAGAAATTATTTGAGTCCAGAAACTGCATTGTTAAAGAGTAAATGACGTGTTCTATGAGCTTGCAGGGTATGCTGGTAAGTGATATGGGGCAGTAGTAAAGTGGTGAATCATTTTTACCCTACTTGTGGACTGGGATGACCTTCCCCACTTTCCAGTCGTGGGGTATGATACCTGTAGAAATGGACTGCGAGAATAGCAAGTATAAAAACTTGGCAGACGTGTGGCGAGTGTTTTTCAAGACCTTTGTGTTGATTTCATCAATGCCGGTAGATGAAGAAAGTTTTAACTTATCTATAAGAAGGGACATGCCGGTTTCTGAGAAAGTAACGGCTGGCATTGCAATTGTGGGGTCACTGGCTGTCATGAGGGGTGGGGGTTTTTGTTCTTTAGTGAATACAGATGCGAAGGCAGAATTAAATATGTTAGTGCACCCAACGTATGAAATCACACATCCAGAATCGTCAGTCAGGGTAACAACGCGCGAAGATTGGGAGTTTAAAAGCTGCCAGAATTTAGTCGGGTTATCTGTAAGTATGTTTGGCAGATCGATGTGGTAAAAGGAACGTTTAGCGTTTTTTATTGCGACCAAATGCGCCTCTTCAGCAGCATAATATTTTTCCCATGCGCAGTCTGTTCTGCTCAGTTTAGCACTATGGAAAAGTTGTTTCTTTTTATTTTCTAATCGTCCCAGAGTCTTGGTGAACCATGGCTTGTGGCAGTTAGCGCGGAAGTAACATTTGGGAATATATTCATTAGTCAATTCATTCATTTTATGTTTAAACATTGACCAGTTTGTGTGGATGTCTTGTTCGTCAAATGACCCCTGATATGATGGAAAAAAGGCCTCATAGTTTCCTTTGTTGTAGAGAGAAATTGTTTTTTGGCAAGTTGCTTTTGTTATTGGGGTGAAGTTAAAGCATGCATGAATGACTTTATGATCGCTGATTTCACGGAGATAAGTAATAGCGTTGAGGCTGTCGGGGTGGCTAGATAGTATGAGGTCAAGAATGTTGGCAGTATCTCCGGCGATGAGTGTAGGCTGGGTTACTAGTTGGGCTAGGTTAAAAGTTAAGCAGACATCCATAAATTCACGGGATTCATCCTGGCTAAAAATAAGATATTTAGGGGCACACCAATCTATGCCAGGATAGTTAAAATCCCTCCCAAAAAGAATGTGTGCCTTAGGGTGTCTAGTTTTAAGTTCGTTTAAAATGTTGTGCAGTTTACGGGGGAATTTGGGGCTATTGTGAGGGGGTATATAACAAACGCCAATTAATATAGATACTGGTGTGGTGCGACAAAGGAGCCATAATATTTCAAGGTCTGATGAGATGTTTATGCGGGAACACTGTAGCTTATTGCTTGTAGCAATAAGGACGCCACCCCCTCGAGAGTTTGTGCGATCAGTGCGGAAAAGATTAAAGTTAGGTAGGTTACAAAGAACTTCAGCGTCGCTTATATTATCAGTCAGCCAGGTCTCTGTCAAGATGAGCAGGTTGCCGCCCGTTGAAGACACGAGGCTAGACACAAGATCGCTCTTTGGAAGCAGGCTGCGTATGTTGGTGTAGATAACCGAGAGCCAAATATTCTCTCGAGGAGCGGAATCGCAAAGATTAGGTTTGTGACGATGGTGAGGTAAGCGCTATGCTATTTCCGTAACTGTTTCTGTGGCAGCATCGAAGGTGTAGCGTTTCTTTCCGAGAAACAAAGTCTTGTACCGCAGGGAGAACGGTCCGGTTTTTGCTTTTGCAAACGCGACAAGGTGTTTGCGTGCTTTACGAACAGGAAGGGAAAACTCTTCTCCAATGCTAAAATTGGTTCCCTTTAACTTAGGCCCGTTTGAGAGGACAGTTTCTTTTGTTTTAGAGGACAAAAATTTAGCTATAATCGGTCACTGATGGCCATCTTCGTAGCGGCCCAAACAATGTGCACGCTCACTTTGACATGGGTCCAAGGTTATCCGTAATTTGTCATGACAATGGCGGATTAGCAATTCTTCTGATTCAACAAGCGTTTCGCGCGAATTAGAATCCGGAAGGCCATAAAATATCAAATTGTTGCGGTGGGACCTATTTTCGGCGTCATCTAACCGAGCTTCAAGGTTAGTAACAAGAACAGCAGTCTTAGCGGATACAGACTGGGCAGACTGCAGATCGGTTTTGAGAGTTGAGACACCCTGGAAAACATTTTCTAGATCTGCTGCGTGCTTGCTCAAATCAGAAATGGTGGTGTCAATAGAACGCATCTGATGTTTAAGGTCTTGTACATTGGTGATTATTTGGTCCTGACCGGTTGACGACGTCTCCAGCTTAGCAAGAACACGGTCCAATCTGTCAGGACCAGGGTTCGTCTCTAATCGCCTGACAAGAGCAGGAGGGATTTCATAACACCAAAACATTCACCAGCGACGCAAATGCAACACTGCAGGCTCGGCAGCTATACCAGACAGTAGTTATTAGTTTTTTTAGCGAAAAGGCAGCATGGTTTACTGACCTGCATTGCGAAAGTCAGTGGATGAGAAGGCTGTGTCATGGCACAGTCACCGAGCCCACAAAGCGCAGGCGGGAGGCGGTGCTCGTTATACGCTAGCAGGAACGATGTTGTCGCTGCCGACTGCGCTTTCCATCGGATGTCAAGGATCCAGTGAGGGAGCGCGGCTTTCGTCGACGCTTCCGAGGTGCTCAAAACAAGGGCTCCGTAGTTCCCGTTGTAGAACGGCATTCTCAGCTGTGGTAGGACGACCGAGGAAACGTTGAAGAGTACCGGCAAGACGTAGGCGAAGGTAGGCACGAGTACCTGCATTGCGAAAGTCAGTGGATGAGAAGGCTGTGTCATGGCACAGTCACCGAGCCCACAAAGCGCAGGCGGGAGGCGGTGCTCTTTATACGCTGGCAGGAACGATGTTGTCGCTGCCGATTGCGCTTTCCATCCGATGTCGAGGATCCAGTGAGGGAGCGTGGCTTTCATCGACGCTTCCGAGGCGCTCAAAACAGGGGCTCCGAAGTTCCCGTTGTAGAACGGCATTTCCAGCTGTGGTAGGATGACCGAGGAAACGTTGAAGAGTGCTGGCAAGATGTAGGCAAAGGTAGGCAGTAGGCACGAGTACCTGCATTGGGAAAGTCAGTGGATGAGAAGGCTGTGTCTAGGCACAGCCACCGAGCCCACAAAGGAAAAAGTGAAGTTGCTACAAAGGAAACCCGTACGGGTCCCTCAAAAGAAAAGCTTCGCAGTTGAAGCAAAATTCGTCTGGGTCCAGGACTGGAACCTAGGACCACCGCCTTTCCAGGACAGCCGCTCTACCATCTGAGCTAACCAGGTGGCTAGCAGATGGCAGGGCGAAGTCGAAGCAAAGGCAAGAGTTTGACAAAATAGTGTTGCGGAAACTCGCAAGGTGGCAATTCTTTCCACCTTCTGGGTTTCCACAGAACTATTACTTCAAGGCTAAATTTAGCTCCAGTAGTGTCATGCATGGTGTGACAGTGGCACCATGTGTGCACGTGACACATGCATGATCAAATGATGTCTTCTTTCTTCTATGCAAAAAATGCACCCACGATTACGATACTCCCACGCAAATTTTGAGCATAGCTGTTTAGATGTTTTGAATTTGGGATATATATTGTGGCAAAAAACTTGATTTTGAATGACAAGGTCCTCTCGGCGGTGGCGCTGAGCCTCTGTTGGGCAGCTCAGTTATTCATGCTGCTAAACTGCTCAGTGGCAAACAAAGCATTTCCACTGGTTGTGCCACTCATTGTACAGAAAGAAAGTGTGAACGCGGGAATGTGTGGCGTGCGGAGCAAATTCTCTAACGGTGGTGGCACAGGCGAAGTAGCGCATGCACATCCGAAGCCCATGCCAGCGCTTTGTTTCCAAAGTTTTCGCCGCATGCCTGGCTGCAGCCCTTGAGCATGTCTCGTGTGGCACTCCACTTTCCATTTCGCAACACTCTCCTCTGCTTTCCTCCTTGTGCTCTCTCCATCTTTCACCTCTGTGTTCACTTTTCCATCTTTTGCTGTGTTTGTTCACTCGGTTATGAGGGACACCAAGAGATGTTGACGTTCACCGCAGGGGCAGGCGCCTAAAAGCTGCGCTCTAAAATACCAAAGTAAGGCTGCTATTATGGTTTGCGAAGACGCGCTGTGTTTAAACAAATCTAACATGCCCCCCCTTTTTTTTTCAAGAAAATGGGTTCGAAAATTGCCTGCGCATAGTCGGATACGAAACCAAAATCTAATTCAATCTAATTCGCAACCGCCTGTCATCAGAGCCGTCAGATGCAGAGTCATCGCCATCAAGATACGATGACAGCACGTTTTGGTGAAAGTTGCTGTTGCTTTGTGAATAACTTTTGGAGATACCATGCTATCACAAGGGGGCAGGATATCTACCCTCTCCCCCTGCACACTCATCTCCTCTACCCTTGCCGTGACTGCACATGGCTGTCCATACATGGACCATGTGCCGTATCTTGGAGGTAATGTGCAGCAAGTGCAAAGGCCGAGTCGGGACGGTTGGTCCCTCGACGTCCATTGTGTTCTCGCATGTCTAATTTCGGTGTAATCTCAAGTTTCTGAGACACGATGTGAAGTGTTTTTTAGCATTGTAGCAGCGAGTTCGTGGTCATTGAGTGAGATCTGCTTGAATTAGCCAGAATGTGCGTGACACCAATAAAACTAAAAACCTTACTTCGTGTGGTTGTAGCATTGATTTCGATGGCAGATAAACAACTTTCTGGCGAAGTTGGGCCCTTTATTTTTTTTTCAGGACCAATATCTGTATCTTTTATACTTTTCGTTTTTAATTTTTGAGTGCTGCCTGATGGCTGCAGGCACTAAGCACGATCAGACATGGCATCCAAGATTTACGGTCCTGTGCAACACACGCAATTCTTGGATGCCGTGAGCCACGCTGATGCATCGCTCTCGCGTGAAATCTGCACCGCACGTGCTGGTGCGCATAACCTTGCAATTATGGCTTGACCTTCTTGTGATTTGTTACTAAGTGTTTACTGAAAAGATACTATCCACAAGGAATGTTCTGGGAATTTGTGAAATTGTTTTTACTGCTAAAGCTTTTAAAACCTCAATAAGAAAATTTGCTTGCTGCAAAAAATTTTTCCCTGCAAGTACAACTTTATTATATCAAGATTTGATTGTATTTCTAAACATGGTTGCTCTAACCTTTGTGCTTGTCATTTGTGGCTGATGACGACGACATGCCCCTTTAATTGTGATAGCTAACCTACAAAACAAATTTCCCTTTCATGAAGTCAAATTCTGAACATCTCATTCGTTCTGATCGTGAACATTGAGGATATGCTATATTTTTTTTAATAAATAGGGCGCATGGTACATTCAATGCACTTTTATTTTCTTACTTTAAACCTGCAAAAGCTAGGTACGTGCTATGATTGTGTAAACATAGTAAGCGATAATGCTATAATGTTTTTGTTACGTGTGGCTTTAGCAAGCGATAACCTGTGATAAATTTTAAAGACGTTTCACGAGAAAAATTTTGGTAGGCTTTATCAGGGACACAGTCACAGTATGGTGTGTAAAATGACTTGTGCATGCTGCGAAGGGCATATCAACACTAGGGTACATAAATGGCGTAACAAAATTGACAAGTTATATTTATTCACACATTACAGAGCTTACATGCCTAACATGATACAACTAGTGCGGGTCAAATAGTGTTTTTTTTTTTTTTCTATCACGCTTGCCCATTTGGTTTACAGAGAATATTTGGGCACTGGGGAAAAGAAATGACTCCCCTCCATGGCCTGTGCTTCTCTTGCCCGCTACACTTGTAGAGGATTCAGGCTGTTGTGCTTGCTTCAATCCTGTGCTCGCACTCCCTTTTCACAGATGGTCATGTTCCACTGTGGGCAAGGTCCGAATTTCTTCATGCTTTTTAAGGACGCTACATGTCAAATGCAAGAGGCTCATAGCTGTGCAAGTGTGAAATTTCGGCAGTGAATTGCACACTTGTAGGTCTTGCTCTCTCCCACTCGGATTGACAAGCATGCTTCTTTGTTGTGCCTCTTTGAACACCGAGCGAGAAGTCAACTTTAACTCTAATTAAGTCATGCATGATGCAATAGCGACACCATCTTTGAAATGATACATGCATAATTGATAAATGGCTTCTTTGTTCAACACTGTACCACAGTAAAGTGCTTTGATGGTAGGGTGGAAAATAAAACGAAAATAGTATTACTTGTTTTCATTACAAGCTGTTTTAGCAAGCGACCCTCTCTGATAAACATTTTGATGCGAAGTGTCTAAAATCAATGTAGCACAGGCAATTCGCTCTTCTAATAAGTGCATCGGGGAACATAAGTAGAGCAGTATGCTGCTTGAGGTCTTGTAGCCTTCCACAGCAGGGATTGTATGCCAGAGACAACTATTGTAAGGAAAAGCCAGGATAAAAAGAAATTCGAAAAATTTTAGCTCAAGAAATCACGAGGCAAATGGCAACTTTGTCCTTGGCTCACGCCTTTGTATTCTTGCAGTTGTTGTGCACGAGTTGAATTGTGTGCTTTTTAGGTTGCATGCGCCTCCAAGTAGCCACGTATGCTGTCAACACAACTCGGAAATTAGGATGTACAGAATTGTGTGTGGACCATAGTCAAAGCTCAGGGACACGCCTGTGAAATCGGCTAGGGCCTTTTAGGAACACCTGCGAGAGTGCTCACAGCAGGCGCTATGGTGAACATCGTCGTGATTGAGCACACCAGAAAGGTGAAGCAGGCAATGCAGATGCATGCAAAATATGCAGGACCTTTTGAGAATGGCTTGACGTGAATGAGGTGTACAACATATGAACGAGGCTCAGCTTCACTGTTTGAAAGGGTTCTCTATACATTAAAAACTGGCAGTCACTTCAGCTTGAGCGAATGCCGAGTGCGAGACCGCTCAAGTTGGTATGAACAGTCTCATAGCCGTTGTAGCTGAATACATAAAGATATCGTTTTTTTCTTTTGCTGCGGCTTTCCATACTCGTCGCACCTACATTCTGTGCCAGTATTTGTCAGCGTATAAGCAATGAAACTCTGTTATTAGTTGTGCATTACTTTGTCTTAGCATTCTAGCTTTGTTGCTTATTTTAAACTTATGCAACATTTGTGGCATTGTTAACTTATCTTCAGGTCATGGGACGTGTCTGTACTTGTGTGCAGTAAAAATTTCGTCATGAGTGAGTGCTTGTATGTGCCCTCAATCATTGTGTTTTGTTATGCTAGCACCCTAGCTTCCCAATGATTTCTTTCCTTGGGCCCCTGAAAAACAGTTATTTTCTTGTGGTAACCATGCTTTGAAACCTACCGAGACAGGTCACATCTTACAGGCAAACTCCAGCATGTGATTATATTTCCAAAGCATTCACATCACTCTCCTTAAGCCGGTCTGAGAAATAATGTTTGCAAGAATTGTTCCAGATATTGGTCGGCCACAAGTGTTGGCCAATGTCATACTTGGGGAGATTTATTTTAGATCCCAAGCATCTCATGCAACGGTACCAAGTTATACATTTATGAATAATCAACAGCAAAGGCACTTCTAACATATTGCGTACTGGGGTTCATTTCTGACAAGGCATTTGCAACGTACAATCTAGAATTGAAACAAACTTTAGGCACTGGCATGCTTAGTCTTCTGAGCAGGCTTTGGGACTTGTCAATCTCATTCTCTGGAGGCCTTCTTCTTCTTGGTCGTGCAGGAGTGCTTTGCTGTCATTGTTGGGGGCCCCAAGGAGTCTGCTGAGCTTCTAACCGAGAAGTTTGACTACATCTTCTACACGGGCTCCACTAATGTGGGCAAGCTCATCTATGCTGCCGCCCAGAAGCACCTCACACCAGTTACCCTTGAGCTGGGTGGAAAAAGGTGGGTAGCACTTCTAATCCCAGCTTCACGGTACATAAGAAGGACTTAAATTTTTTTGTGTCCCCGTGTATTCCTCTTGTCTGCGTCTCTCGCGCTGTAGCTACCATGAAGCTTCACCAACTCGCCCAATTTTCCATATTATTGAATGATTTCAGTGCCAAGCCCAGCAAGCTTTTTTGTCAGTGGCCAATATCTAGTAAACTTGCAAAAAATCGGGCTGTCTGAAAAAATGAATGCATGCCTTTTACTGCCCAAGGCCTCAAATTGTCAGTCGCGTCTGAAATAACCCTGAAGACCTGCCAATGCATTTATTAGGCGTATCAGTGCTCATACTGTGATAGGAGACGGTGGCTGCACGCGCGCATGATTATGAAATACATACCGTGTCCCGTGACAAATGCCCCCTTCCCAATTTTGTTACGTTTCACCGTGTAACACTACTATACTGAGACAAAGCTGACTTTCGGGACCCTGCATTATGCAACGTGTTGTGTTTTCCGAGCTCGAAGCCATTGGCGAGGATTACAAAGGTAGAGTCGGTGCCGTTGCTAACAGCAGCGAATTTCTTAAATAAAAAACTCTTCACCAAACAGCAAGAAGCTTGGTTGTGAAAGTCGAGGCAGCTAGGCCTAGCGTTGCCACAGTGGTTGCTCCAAGCGGATCTGCGTGCGAGAGCGCTGGTTCGAAGCAGCAAGATAATCAAACGGCGGCGGGGGTGGCTTCGATTAATGCAGTTTTGCACCTGCGGTCATGGTAAAAAGTTCGGAAAATCGAAGGGTGAAGGTTTTGTGTGTCCGGAATTTCAGACGTTCTTATAGATTGACTCAGTGGGCGGGGGACGCGGCGGTGACACGAAGGCATCTGAATTATAGCACAGTCTGAAAAATTGAGCGTCTGGAAACTCAGTCATTGACTGTATATATACAGTTCAACCCATTTATAGTGAACTCTATAAGTCTGCGAAAAGTGGGCATTGTATCAGTACTTCGTTATATAAGGATTCGCCGTTAAAGATGCTCAAAAATTAACTGCATTACGGCTGCACTTAGGTTGAGAAACCAGATTTTCAACTTCATTTTTGTTCCCAGTGTGCTCTCACACTTAGCTGCAAATTTTCATTAGAAATGTCCATCTAAAGAGTGAAATGTGGCGTTATAAAGTGCGGGTAAATCACGTTGGCGGGCTAGCATGTGTAAACATGACGGAATGAGGACGTAGAAAGAAACAGACATGCAGAGACAGCGCTGTCTCCGGGTGTCCGTTTCTTTCTACATCCTCGCTCAGTCGTACTTACACATACTATCATGGGTCGTATAGCTCTTTCAAAATGGCGCCAGGTTCCGATCACCTGTCATTTCAAAACTGCAAGTGCAGCTGCCATTTTTTATTCAAGAGCCTGTGATATATTTGACTACCAACAGGACATGACTGTATTCTGCACAAGAGAGTGAAGCATTCTAGTCAGCCGGAAGCGTAAACTCCGGAAACTGCTGTGGCATGCCGCCATTCTGCAAAGGTCATTGACGTCATGGTCTCCGCATTACTACTGCGCATCAGCCCCATGCAAGAACCGTAAAATTACATTAAAAAAAAAGAGATGTTTGAATGGTAGAATGTCGCCACAAACCGTAATCAGCAATCGGCAATGCGTGAACGAAGTGCTGCGGAACTGTGATCTCCTGATAATGGCTTAGTAACCATCTATCCTTTGCCATTGTGTGGTGGCAGCGTGGAGTGCAGGGTCCTTGCCAACTTGGGCTACGTGATTATCGACAGTAACGACCAGAATGCTTGAGCGGCCGTTCTTCCTCTGGCAGAAAGAGATTATAGATGGTTGTTCGAAATAGTTGAAATAGGCGTAGTGCACGTGGTTACTGCACAGACAATTGTGCGGATACCAGAGTACAGTCATAGCGACACACAATATCGCACCGGCGCATGTGCCTGTACACGCCCTGCGCCATGCTGCTTATGCTGTACACCTCCTCCCCGGAAGAGGTCTTGAAAGCAAGCGACCTTCTTCATGGCTTTCGAAATCTGAGCAGGACGGTAGCTCGGTCATCTCGAAAGCCGTATCATTGTCACTCAGGGTTGGACTGGAGCGGGGTGCATGCTTCTGTGCTTTAGAACTTTGCGTGTGCCCTCTTTTTATCATAACCAGCTTCGACGTGTTTGTTCTAACAGTACGACGATATAAAAAATTTTTGTTACGTCTGGAAGCAGTTTATTGCGCAGGGTTGGAAAATCCTAAATGCACTGAAATGAGACCATTGTATCTGGGATCATTATAAGTGGGTTCGACTGTATACGCATAGCTGAGTGTGGATGTAGGCCAGTTGGTGATTCATGCTTTTAGGAAGTTAGCGCAAGCAAAACACGAGACATGAAGAAAGGGACAACACAAAGCGGTGTGTTGACCTTTTCTATGTCTCGTGTTTTGCTTGCGGTAACTTCTCAAAATCATGTATGGGCATATATATGTCCAGTAAAATCTCAACCCTCGGTAATTCATCCTCTGGTCCTGGCAGGTGTAGGCATCAGGTGAAGGGTTACTGACCCAAAAATATGAACGCGAAATAACTGGTAGATTCTATTGCTGCGAGCACATAGGTGTCATATGTAAAGCATGAGTAGGAAATGCAGCTTAGAGTGAATTTCAATTTAATATTGAAGCTCTTACAACTGACAAATCTGAAAGCAATATAGTCATCAGCATATATGTAAACTATGTTAGGTCACGAGTTTCGACGATCGATATTGGTGACTTGCAATGGCTTGTCTCACTGTTCCGCAGACATTTCAGCACTGTTTGCATGAAGTGCCTTGCACCGACTACACATGGAGAAGCGTATGTACCCTATGTGCACACTTAAAGCATTTGTACAAACTTGTTAGTTGTTAGCCTTTACGGACTAGCAGGTTACCAAAGCCGTGGCCGGAAGAAGCAGAGCTTGTGGCACCATTTTGTGACGATTTGTCGGACACATCTGAAAAATTATTTGTGATGTCAGTGTTGCTTGCGAAGGAAAATCAAAGATATGGCACTTTGACGATTATCTGGCTACCATTGCTTCACATCAGCAGTTGGTAAAATATCTAAGTTGAAGTGCAGTTATGTCTCGCTGCAATGAAATTGATGGGCTGCATGAAAGAAATTCGTTGTCGAGATGTTATCAAATACATAGGCAACATATCAACTGCTGAAGCAAAAAAAAAAAAAAATGTTTCAAAAATTGGTTAGTTTGGCCTTTGCCTTTGACCATTGCTTGGTGAGCCTAAAGAAGGCAGTAAAAGACAAACCAGGTGCTTGCTTCAGTGAGTGAAAAGAAATGCTCCCAGTACAATAGGAACTTACGCATTTTCACATTTGTAAAACTGCTGCTTTCGTGCATAGTGTGGGCATCACTATGGCAATTGATGACGGCGTTATTTCGTGAAAGAAAGTCCCACCCAAGTATCACGTCGTGAGAACAGGACTGGAGAAGCACAAACTCCACAATATAGAGAATGCCCTGAATAACAACTCTAGCTGTGCATGCTGCTGAAGGCTGAACTGGCTGCGCACTTGCTGTGCGAAGACAAAACCCAGAAAGTGGCGTCGTAACTTTTCGTAAAGCGCGAGAGAGGCGTTCGTTTAGGACAGACACGGCTGCTCCAGTATCAATTAGTGCAACGGTAGGGACGCCGTCAACAGTAAGATCGACAACGTTCGAAGGCGACAATGGAGGACTTGTACAGATCGATGGTGACGCAGTTCTTGCCTCCTGAACTGCGGCGCTTAGTTTTCCTCTTGTGTGGGTGAAGGGCGCCGATGCATGGGGGACAACGAGCGGCGACGCGAGGAAGGTGAACGACGTGTAAAGACAGGGCGCTCGGCTGGTGGCCTGTTCGATTGCCGACTAAAATAAGTGTCATGGAAAGGCTGCACATTGGCGTAGGGAGGCGACTGCACAAACTCATCAGAGCGCAGCATGCGGCGGCGGTAGAGTCGTGCAACGTGGCCGGGAGTACCGCAGGCATAACATATGGGCCTGTTGTCTTGCGTGCGCCAAGGATTAGTAAAGGCAGGAGCAGGTCGATGAACGGGACTATGAACGGCTGGTGGCGGTCGAGGATGTAGGGCAACGAGTGGTTGACGAGGGGGCTGCGCGGCGACGGATGCGTAAGTAAGCGGCGCGGCAGCAGGGTACTGCTGGTGCTGCATTGGTAGAGCCTCAGCAACTTGGTCTTCAATAACCCGCCGGAGCATAGGAGCGAGCTGTGTAGGAGGCTGTTGCGGCAGCGGCTGCTGTAGCTCAGCGAAGGGTAGCAAAGAAAGCTGACGTGCAACCTCCTCCCGCACGAAAGCTTGGATTTATGTGAGCAAGGAGGAACGATCAGAGAAGGCGTCATGGAAGAGAGGGCCTCGTCAGCCACTGAGGGGCGCCTAGTCAACTCGCGCTGCCTCCTCAACTCGTCGTAGCTTTGGCACAAGTTTATGAGCTCTGCTACAGTGTGTGGGCTCTTGGCGATCAACATTTGGAAAATGTCATCGGCGATGCCCTTCAAAATGTGCTTCAATTTGTCATTTTCCGGCATAGACGCATCCATACGTTTGCATAGGTCGAGAACCTCTTCAATATAACAGGTGAATGTTTCACCGGGTTGTTGCACTTGCTCTCGTAACCGGTGCTCGGTGCGCAACTTGTGGACGGCAGGGCGACTGAAAACTGCAGCGAAACTGGTCTTGAAAGCGGACCAGGACTGAAAGTCAGCTTCGTGATTCTTAAACCACAGGTGAGCCACTCCCGCTAGGTAGAATATGACGGCATTTAACTTGGCGGTATCATCCCATCGATTGTGGAAGCTCACCCATTCGTACGCAGCCGACCAGTCATTGACGTCCTGTTCATCCGTACCGCTGAAAACCGCTGGATGGCGTTGCGGGACAGCGCCAGAGCAGGCAACGGGGGGTGGCGGCGGCGTCGGCTGGGGAGAGTCAGGCATGACGGGAGGCAGAGTCCGAGACCAGAGTTCCAGGGTGTAGATGTTCTTGAGTACCCCGCACCTCCACCAATTGTAATGGGTGCACTGAACAGTTCCGATGGTAACGTCTCTTCGTAACCAAGGAGGCAGGTGACGCAAAGCAGGAACAGCGGGTAGCTCGAACGGCTCGCACTCGTGCCAAGCACTGGCGATCCGGCTGGCCCACTGGTTGCACAGCAGGCATGGAAGAGACGATCTGGCTGGCCTTGTTCCTGTGCTCTTCTTCTTCATTACAATGCCAACAAATCTGCATAGTAATGTTTTTGAACAATCTGACTTGCAAAAGTTAGAACTAGAATAGGGATGGAAGTGCTGCACCAGCCTGCGCCAAAACACTTATTTTGGATGAAGATGCCAAATTTAGCACGGTGTGCATGTTCAGTGGCAATCGCACATGTGCTGGCTAGTACTTAGCCCTGCAATCCAAGCCTAAGCAATGAGTCTCAGCACCGGCGTCTTTGGAGTGTGGGTGTGTTTGTTGGCAAAATTGTATTTTTATGCGAAGCATACTAGCCGCACAACCACGCCCTTCCTTGCTGCGCCGCGCGCGGCCACGTAGCTACCATATGATGTCATAACAGCTGCAAAAGCGGAGGCTCAACTCGTGCGCTCGCTTGCGGCCGTGTAGCTACATAGCCGGGTCTCAGCTCGTGCGCTCGCCTGCGGTCGCACAGATGGTACTGCGGCCTAACTCCTGCTCCTCCCGCTATACCAGGTTGCCAATACCGCTATACCTGTGGTATAGCGGTATTGGTAGCGGTAGAGCGTATTTATTGGTTTGAAAATAAAGGAATCGGCAGAGTAACGCATGAGTTGTTTCTTCGTCTAGCCGAACCAAATATAGCCAAGCAACAGCAGTTCACCAGGCTAAACAGTGGTTCAGCAACTAAAATAAAGGCTAGGATGCTTCGCATCCTGGGCTTAACCTTAGCTAAGCCACAGCCATTTTTTGTTTTTGCAGCCGCAAGAAAAGGAAAACTGTTTTGTGCTATACAATGCATTACGAATGTTTTATACAAGTGTTATGTGTTTGCTTATATGCGGACCAGCTAAAGATGGCTTGAATTAGTGCTCATTTTAAGGGTCAGCCAAGAAGGAAAGCCTCGCTAAATGAATAGGGTGATACAGTTTGCTCAGTGTATAGCTCATCAGTTTCGTTATACATTTTAGCACTCACTTTCATGCTCTGTTGGTACATCTGCATCATTTAATGGGCGGACGCCGTGTGTATGCTGTTCTGCATCTATTTTGCACATATGCACCGCATCCAGTTATCGGGATGATAGTATGACACGCCAGCAAACGAGCTGCTGGCTTTCCTGAAACTTCTTGGTCACAAATATCTAGTGGCAACTGTAATCGTTGCTCAAGTTTGCACAGAGAGCGAGCCAAGCACGTAAGGTTTTGTAATTTGTCAACCTTATTAGCCAAATAGTGGTTGTAATTAAAGGTTAGGTGAAAGCACGAACTTCCAATATTGTGTTCACGGCAACTATGTTGACGACATGACTTGCGCAGATTGAAGCGAAAATGTTCACAAACCATCGTTCGGCGCACAAAGTAGTGACGGTGAAGAGGGCAGCAAAGCTGGGAATGATGAAACTAGTGTTTTATTGGGCAAACCCGTGCCCTCAAGAAACTGGCTACACTCAAAGAACAACGATAGTGGTAGACACAGTCGGCGATCGGCGAAAAATCTGATCTGCTGGTCAAGTGCATCGGCTTTTATGCATGAGTCATTGAAGGTTCCAGACTAGTCGCTGATGCCCGCTTGTCTTCCAGAAAGTTGTACGCAACTCGTGCCATGCATGCAATCAGATTACACAAGCTTTGGTGACAACAAGCAGCAGGTAGAACTATCGATAACATTCGAGAGACTTCTGACACATGCAGGCGCGTTCTGCGCCAAGTGATAATGTTTAACATTTGTTAGCCTGTGAAAAGTGGTTAACCAAAAAAGATAAACAAGTACATGCGTCAATGCCTCCCTCTCAAAAAGCATCATCTCGATGCTGCAAATGTAACAGGAGAACGAAAAACAAAAGGACACTTACAAAATTAACAAAACAATAAAGAAACAAAGTCCAAAGTGACACAGTGCAAAAGAAAAGTACAAAGTTCAGCAATGCAAAGTCCCAAAGTTCGTTGGCACTAGCAGAATGGTTTAAATCACACATGGACTATTTCAGGCCATGAGTGGCGCCACTGTGATAACGAAATGCGATCTGGCATGACCTCATAGTCAAGTGCGCCAATGCATGAGATGATCTTCTAGGGTCTGAAATACAGTGCAGTCCACTTATAACTATACCACATACAGTTGACCCTCGTTACAATGGACCCTGATAATCTGAAAGATTGACCGTTTTATCCAAAGCTTGTAAAATTCCAAATGCCTCACTTCTGACACTTTGGTCGCGATGTGTAACAACGTTATTGCAAGGAGTGAGTGGCAAACAACCAAAGTAAAAAACAAACGAAAGTCTGTTTCACCAAAAACAAACAAAAAGGTCTCAGTTTCACCTGAGAGGCTATGCAAAGTACGGATAGTAGCTTGCTGGTGAAGCAGTGCACTGACACAGTGAAGACAAACAGGAAAACATGACACTCACTGCACCTGTTTGTCTTCACTGTGTCCGTGTCAGTGCGCTGCTTCACCAGCAAGATATGATGATCACTCACCAACTAGCCCATCTTTCCACTTTACGGATAGTAGTTCTATCGGCGGTATAAAGTTGTAAACATTCACTTACTAACTAAATTAACAAGAAGGGTGTCATGCGCGCTCAGGTAAGCATGAACACATCTCGCTTAATGAACATGGAAAGTCGCTGTCGAAACATTGGAGTGAGGAATCTCAGCAGCAGCCGCAATCGAATTGACCTTCGTGCATCTATTGCTTCGATGCGAATGAAATGTCGAAAACAAAGTGCATATAAAGCTACCAGCACTATATGCACACTGAAAATACTGCAGATCGCTTCCAAGATGAGGCTTGCGCGGGCACGCACTTTGTCCACATCACAGATCGCTTTCAAGATGCGGTGCCGGGTAAGCGGCAGACACCAGAGTAGGACTCCCTCGCCTCCCCCACAGTGTTTCAAACTTGAAAGACTTCTTCCACCCTCCCTCCCTTGCATTCACACGCGCAATATTGAGCCCCAATTGTTGGCTGACCCTCGTAGGTAAGTTGCCAGCCTGTGTCGATAAGGCAAAAGTTCGTTTTATACACCTGATTCGTTACAATAATAATATAGGTGGAACAAACTAGGGTTGAAATATGGCCTGTTATATCTGAAAGTCTGTTGTATGCGGGCCCATTGTAAGAAGCGTAGACTGTATAACAATATATCGATTTATAATGATGAGTCGACTTCAGAGTATCAACTTATGCATTAGGGTTATGAGAAAAAAACCCACATATATAATATGTTATTCACTACATATTGGATATATAACAATCGAAATTCGGCTTTTTGGGTGGCATTTCTCATTTTAAATTGAAATGCACGCTCAGATTTTTAGACATCTGTGCATGCATTGTAGAGGAGGAAGCTAGCATTATGTGCACATTGGCTGCATATAGAAATTATGGAAGCTGTAGATCTAAAAACTCCAGGAGAATTTCGTGTCAGCATGGCCTCTATTAGGCTTTCAGAGGTGGATGCATTTCCTGTTGGGATCTGTACGGACACACATCAGTTCTTGCTCATCCTTCTGTGTAACTTCGATTTATTGTCAACCAGCATTTACTCTGAATGTTCAATAAACTTTCATTTGTTATTGCGCCTTATGATTGTCCTGGTCTCTAGCAGAAAGGTGTTCATTTTTTCTTCTGTTATTGTTTGCTAAGTATTATACATATTGCCGCAGAGAGCTCTCCACATACCAGGTATGAGCACTCTCGTGAGGCACCTTTGCAAGCGTCTCATCGCTAAAACCCATTACTCGTCGCATCGCCATTAGAAGAGTGCCAGCATCGCCTCGCACATGGCGATACAGCGCGTTTCTCCCGTGCACGTGCTCACGGCAGCGCCCGAGTCTGCCGTCCAATGAGAAGCCACGGCGTGGCTCTTGGCCTTCAGGGCGCATGAAAAGTGGGTTCGGCGGAGAGACGCAGTTGACTGTAGAATAGGCTCCTGTTAACTCTTCCTTTAAAGTGTGTGAATGCTTAATATTGATTTTCCGGGCACAAGTTCGCCCACAATAAACCAGTGTGTTTAGTGTGCTTCATTGAAGAGTGCTACATTTCTGGGGGAGGTGCGGGGTGTGATTGGAAGTCCCCAGTTCATAAGAGAACGGAGCCCCGACCCTCAGCGATTGGAACCCAGGGAACCGACTCCAGTACACCAGCGCACAAGCCGCCGCATCCGAGGAGACCCACCCGAGTTCGGACCACTTCCTGTTGCTGCAGCAGTGCAGGCAACAGTTACCAGCGACGCTGCAACCATGACCAGCCCAGTGGCATCGTCCCAGCTCATCGTGTACCCACCACACACGCCCGAGTCCTTTCATGGTGATACGTTCGAAGATGTGGAAGACTGGTTAGACCACTTCGAGCGAGTGGCAGATTTGAACGGCTGGGACGAGACATGGGAGCTTCGCAACGTGTACTTCGCGTTAGAAGAGTCAGCGAGGACGTGGTACGTAAATCATGAAGCGACACTATCTTCATGGGAAGAATTTCGGCGACAGCTGCTTACCACGTATGCCAGCACCGATTGGCGAGAGAAGGCAGAGCACGCTGTACAAGCCAGAAACCAGCGCACTAACGAGAGTGTCGGCATGTATATCGAGGACATGTCCTGTCTCTTCACGCACGCGGATCCAAACATGACCGAAGAGCAGAATACGCCATCTGATGCGTGGCGTTAAGCAGGAGCTGTTTGCAGGACTCGTCCGCAACTCACCACACAGTGTTGCTGAGTTTTGCACCGAAGCGACGACCATAGAGAAGGCGCTGCAGCAGCGTGCCCATCACTACAATCGTGATGTCACCAGCGCACCGGCCGATATCCTGTCAGCAGGCCCAGGCAGTAACACCGAAGCACTAAGGGAGCTGGTGAGATCAATCGTTAAGGAGGAGCTTCGAAAGCTGCAGCTACCGGAAGCCACGCCGACAATTTCAACTCTCGCCGCCGTCATTCGAGATGAAGTTCGCCACGCCATTCTGCAACCAGGACGTGAGGAACCGCCTGTTCACCATGACTAACCACCACCCGTACGTCGCGTGCCAACGTACGCTGATGTGTTATGTCAACCGACCGGGCATAGTTCTCCATTCGCGACCCCCCAGCAGCCGCCAGCCTACTGCGCAGTGGACCCCTTCTAGCAGAGCTGAGGCCACGAAAAAGTGACGTGTGGCGTGCACCCGGCCGGACGCCACTCTGTTTCCACTGTGGGGAAGCTGGACACCTTTACAGAATGTGCCCATATCGCAGAGCAGGTCTTCGCGGCTTTACGATAAATGCGCCTTGTCCCCGTGATGGCGAAAGACCCATTGAAATTCAGGACTACTTGACCCGACAACAGGATCCGGCTGCTAGATACCAACACCAGTCCCAATCATCAACGTCTGCACGCTACCGATCACCAAGTTTACGGCCATCCTCGATTTCACCAAGGCGTCGTTCACTGAGCCTATGTCCGTAAAACTGAAGTGAGTGACCTGTGGAGGCGAGGCCGCTGACGTTCGAAAAAGCCAAGATCCTCCATCAAGTTTACCGAGCAGCCGCGACGAACAGAAGCGGATGAATAAGGTAAGTGAATAGAGAATTTCTTCAGACTTGCGCATTACAATAGACGGTCATGAATTGAGTGCATTAGTTGACACAGGTGCCGATTATTCTGTCGTAAGATATGCACTCACCAAGGAATTGAAAAAAAGTTTTAATGCCATGGAGTGGACCCCAGATACGTACGGCTGGTGGGCACCTCATTACGCCCCTGGGTAGATGTACAGCGAGAATCGGAATTCGGGGTTTTTCTTACGTCGCTGATTTTGTCGTGCTACCAGAATGTTCGAAGGATGTAATACTCGGAATGGACTTTCTCCTAATAAATGGTGCCATAATCAACCTGCAGAATTCTAGCGTATCATTTTCTACAAAGCAGGCTATAGACATGCAAGAGTCGGAGGAGCTAGAACACGTTGCCTTGCGTGTTACTGACGATGACATAACCGTGCCACCACGATGCAGCATGCTGGTTCGCGTAAGAAACGAAGCATTCGACGACTCGGAAGGTATAGCGGAGGCCAACGTCGAGCTACTGTTGAAAAAAGGCATTTGCGTAGCACGAGGAATTGTTCAACTACGCGATGGGTGTGTTGATGCATTGCTGACGAACTTCGGAAGTGAATTTCAGCACGTCGCAAAGAACACAGCCATCACCTTCCTGCACAGCGCTACTGCGGTCACAGATGTATGTAGCTTAGCGTCAAAGCTGCCTGCTGTCCAAACTATGCATGACGCCGTAACATCAGTTGCGATCAACCAAAGTCTGACACCAGCCCAGAGAGAAATGATGAAGGACCTTATCAATGAATTCGCAGAATGTTTCTCCACCTCGTCAAAGGTACGGCACACACCAATTGTTAAACACCGTATAATAACAGACGAAGCGACCAGGCCAGTATACCAACATCCGTACCGAGTGTCACCGGTTGAACCAGAGATCATAAAGAGTCAGGTGCAAGAGATGCTTGAGGACGATGTCATTCAGCCGTCAAACAGCCCATGGGCGTCGCCCGTAGTCCTTGTGAGAAAGAAGGACAATACATTGAGATTCTGTGTTGATTACCGGAAATTGAACAGTGTGACCAGGTGGGGTGTGTACCCCCTTCCCCTCATTGATGACACGTTGGATTGCCTCCGACATGCAAAATTTTTCTCTTCATTGGATCTCAAGAGCGCATATTGGCAAATTGAAGTAGACGAAAGAGACCGAGAAAAAAACTGCTTTCGTAACCCCAGACGGCCTGTATGAGTTCAAAGTGCTTCCATTCGGCCTCTGCTGTGCGCCGGGGACATTCCAGCGCATGATGGGCAGTGTCCTCTCGGGTCTTAAATGGCAGTCATGTTTAGTTTACCTAGACGACGTAGTGGTATTTTCTGCAATATTCGACCAGCATGTCCAGAGGCTGCGTTTAGTGCTTCAAGCCATTCGCTCGGCAGGCCTAACCATTAAACCAGAAAAGTGCCAGTTTGGATTCCAGGAACTTCGTTTCCTGGGTCACGTAATTAGCATGCAAGGTACTGCTCCGGATCCCGACAAGACTGCTGCCGTTGCACGATTTCTGAAGCCTACAAACAAGAAGACGGTACGGCAATTTTTGGTACTATGTGCTTATTACAGGCGATTTGTAGAAAACTTCTCGAAAATTGCCGAACCTCTGACGAAACTTACTAAAGAAGACGTACCCTTCATGTGGCATGCTGAACAAGAGGTTGCGTTCAATGAACAAAAGGAACGATTGCAAGCCCCACCAATCCTCGCCCACTTCGACGAGACAGCAGACACAGAAGTCCACTCAGAAGCAAGCAATCTCGGTCTCGGCGCGGTTTTAGTTCAGTGGCAAAATGGGGAAGAGAAAGTCATAGCTTATGCTAGCCACACTCTCTCGAAAGCTGAAACAATTACTCTGCGACAGAAAAGGAGAGTTTGGCTGTCATATGGGCCATCAACAAGCTCCGACTATACCTTTACAGCAGGCCGTTCCGTGCAGTCAGCGATCGCCATTCTCTTTGCTGGCTGGCAAACCTAAAAGACCCATCTGGACGACTTGCGAGGTGGAGCCTCAGGCTCCAAGAATACGACATTACTGTTGTGTACAGGTCTGGAAGAAAACAACAATGCTGACTGCTTGTCCCGCTCACCAGTGGAGTCGACTCCTTCAAAATAAGATTTCCCGTTTCTTACAGCGATGACAGCATCGGAAATCGCCGAGCGTCAACGGGCCGACACAGAATTGCTCCCACTCATCAAACACCTAAGGATACGACGTCCAAGTCCCATGCATGTTCATGAGAGGTTTATCGTCATTTTGCCTTCGAGATCATGTGCTCTACAGGAGAAACTTTGAACGCAACCAGGAAAAATTCTTACTCATTGTACCGTCAGCCATGCGACCAGAAATTTTGGAAGCTTGCCATGATGAACCATCGTCGGGTCACTTAGGTGTCAGCCGGACGTTCGCCAGAATTCGTCTCAGATACTTCTGGCCTAAATTATTAGTGTCGGTGCAGCATTACGTGAAGACATGTCGCGAATGTTAAAGGCGCAAAACACCACCCGTGAAACCGGCCGGCCTTCTTCAGCCCATAGACCCACCAAAGACTCCATTTCAACAAGTTGGAATGGATCTTCTTGGCCCGTTCCCAACATCATCGTCAGGGAAGAGGTGGATTGTAGTAGCGACGGACTATTTAACGTGATATGCTGAAACTGGCTGCCTTGAGCGAGGAACGGCAGTTGAAGTTGCAAATTTCTTCGTTTGTAACATAGTACTGCGACATGGTGCACCAATAGTCGTGATTACCGATCGAGGAGCGGCCTTCACAGCTGATTTGATGCAATGTTTGATGAAGATGACTCACACCAGTCACAGAAAAAGCACTGCATACCATCCCCAAACAAACGGCCTGACGGAACGTCTAAACCGAAGCCTGGACGATATGCTGTCCATGTATGTCGACCTCGAACATAAGACATGGGACGCAATCTTGCCTTACGCCACTTTCACCTACAATACGGCAGTACAGGAGACAACCCAGGTCACTCCATTTCAACTGGTCTATGGCCGCACAGTAACAACCACACTGGATGCTATGTTGCCGGTAGATGATGACAACAACAACCCATACGACGTCGACGACTTCCTACAGCGAGCAGAAGAAGCCCGGCAATTGGCATGGTTTCGTATCCACCAGCAACAACGTAGGGACGCAAGCTACTACAACCTGCGCTGCCGAGAAGCTCAGTACCACCCGGGCGACAAAGTGTGGGTATGGACACCAGTGCATTGTCGCGGACTATGTGAAAAGCTCCTTCACCGATACTTTGGACCTTATGAAGTTATTCGCCGAGTAGGTGACCTGAATTACGAAGTCATCCCTCATGAGCAAGAGCGATCAAAGCGGCACATCCATGCGGAGGTCTTACATGTAGTCCGCATTAAGCCTTACTACGACAGGCAATGAAAACACATCTATAGATAAATTTGTTTCATACGCATTGGGACGATGCGTTTTCGGAGGGGGACTAATGCCGCAGAGAGCTCTCCACATGCAAGGTACGAGCACTCTCGTGAGGCACCTTTGCAAGTGTCTAATCGCTAAAACCCATTACTCGTCGCATCGCCATTAGAAGAGCGCCAGCAATGCCTCGCGCATGGCGATACAGCGCTTGTCTCCCGTGCACGCGCTCATGGCAGCGCCCGAGTCTGCCTTCCAATGAGAAGCCATGGCGTGGCTCTTGGCCTTCGGGGCGCGTGAAAAGTGCGCTCGGCGGAGAGACGCGGTTGACTGTAGAATAGGCTCCTGTTAACTCTTCTTTTAAAGTGTGTGAACGCTTAATATTGAGTTTCCGGGCACAAGTTCACCCACAATAAACCAGTGTGTTTAGTGTGCTTCATTGAAGAGTGCTACAATATAAGGTTCTGCTCTTCTTCCTTTTGTAACTTTTTTTAATCCCCCCTCACCGAATACTCCAACCTTGCAATCTGCAAGGTATAAATAAAGGTATAAATAAAGGTATAAATAAAGGTATAAATAAATAAATAAATAAATAAATAAATAAATAAATAAATAAATAAATAAAAAAAGATAAATAAAAAATAAATAAATAAATAAGAAATAATAAATAAATGTCGTTAATTTCTCTGCATACACCTCTCATCGCCCCTCCTGCAACAAAAGCCTCTGTGTTGTCTCGCAGTGCACATCCACATTAACTGCCGTTAGCGTTTTGGTATAGTTTGGGAACAGTGTAGTGTATAAACATTGCATGACATTAAGGTTGTGACCTATGTGGTACATAAACAAACCTTGCAAAAAATGACATGTTGGATTGTTGAAGATAAGACGAATTGTATATATCGCAGCTACTTTAAAGCATTTAATTGACAATTTGACAAAAAACTTCACTTCGCATGTATTCTAACACGTGCGCTGATTATGCATTTTTATTGCTCATTAATGTGGTCGTTACTACATGACCACACCTTGTTGATTTGAAAACGAAGTTCATGAAATAACTTTGTTGCAACGTATTTGAAAAAAATGTGTATATCACTGTGATTGCAACACCAGAACATGATACAAACATGCGCACTATAGCATGTGGACAAATTCTCGGGACAAACTCCACAATGTTTGGATCCAAAAACTTAGGAAACGGAAGTTTAATTCCATGGCTCTTAATGAGAGGGAGAAAGAAAACTTAATTTTATTCATGAAACAAAATCACATTGATAAGCTTAGAGACAATCATTGCTTAATATTTTCGAAAAGAATAATTGCTTCGCCTTTTGCCTTTGCTTTGAGTTGTCGACAAATTCGACTTTGCCCTGCCATCTGCTAGCCGCCTGATTAGCTCAGATGGTAGAGCGGCTGCCCCGGAAAGGCAGTGGTCCCGAGTTCAAGTACCAGAGCAGGACGAATTTTTCTTCAACTGCGAGGCTTTTCTTTCGAGGAACCCGTATGGGTTTCCTTTGTAGCAATTGCTACGAACGGGTGGATGTACGATTCCCCCTTTAATAATTACTTCTCTCCACCTTGCAGGTTTCTGCAGAACTATTACCTCAAACTCTTGCCTTTACTTCGAGTTGCTGATAAATTCGACTTTGCCCTGTCATCTGCTAGCTGCCTGGTTAGCTCAGATGGTAGAGCGGCTGCCCCGGAAAGGCAGTGGTCCCAGGTTCGAGTCCCTGACGAGGATGAATTTTTCTTCAACTGCGAGGATTTTCTTTGGAGGAACTCATATGGGTTTCCTTTGTAGCAATTGCTATGAACGGGTGGATGTCTGATTTCCCCTTTATTAGTTACTTCTCTCCACCTTGCGGGCTTCCACAGAACTATTACCTCATGAATAATTGTAGCTTACTATCGACATTGAAGCATCCTTTCGACAGCAAGAAAAGGAATCAATTTTTCCAGCTTCGAGCATTGAATTGCAGGCGGTTCAAGTGGGCATACAACTCTGCAAATAGAATCTGTTTGGGAATACCAGATAGGAATGAACATTGAGGCTTTTATTCGTACTTCCTTACTTTGGTTAAGTAATCTAGTTTGAAATGACTCCCATTAGCATGTCGTAACAATGTTGATCTAATATCGGCTAAATACATGACTGGCTTAAGAAATCTGGGTCATTGCTATAAATTACAGTAAAGGAACTATAATGTCTAACAACATTAATAATAATATAGTATTATCATTTATTTGCACAAAGCAGGCTAACCCTTAGCAGTGTGCGAGCCTGAACAGAAAGGTGAAAAACCTTATGGCAAGTGCTCCTGCCGTGGGCCTACGTTTCTGCATTATGCAGAGCCAGTATTGATATGGTCTCTTGTTAGAGGTTAGCAGTATACCAACAGCATGAGGCACAGGACAACCAAGTGGACAACTGGCCTGTCATTTAGAGTGCTGTGATGTCACTTGCCACATACTCATGTACAGGGCAGAAACCTGGAGGCTTACGAAAAGGGTTCTACTTAAATTGAGGATGACGCAATGAGCTATGGAAAGAAGGATCATGGGTGTATAGTTAAGGGATAAGAAAAGAGCAGATTGGGTAAGGGAACAAACGAGAGTTAATGACATCTTAGTTGAAATCAAGAAAAAGAAATGAAAATGAGCAGGACATGTAATGAGGAGGGAAGATAACCGTTGGTCATTAAGGGTTACGGACTGGATTCTAAGGGAAGGGAAGCGTAGCAGGGGGCGGCAGAAAGTTAGGTGGGCGGATGAGATTAAGAAGTTTGCAGGGACGACATGGCCACAATTAGTACACGACCGGGGTAGTTGGCGAAGTATCGGAGAGGCCTTTGCCCTGCAGTGGGCGTAACCAGGCTGCTGCTGCTGCTGCTGCTGCTGCTGCTGCTGCTGATGATGATGATGATGCCACTTGCAGGTTTCTACAAAAGTGATCGTAGCTGCTGAGAAAATTTGATGTTTCAGCGTTTGCGCCTTTAGAAATATACAGAGAGGGCTTCTATATATGTTCACAGCACATGCGCAGGCTTATATATATTCACACCACACGCACCACGCTGGACAAACCAGGCTAGGGTTAAGGTTGAATTTCACAACAGAATTTTCATTCCACATTCAGTAATCACGAACAGGTCATTTTTTACTTCATTCAGGGGCAAATGTGGGCGTTCGGGTTGGTGCTTATTGTTGCAAGAATATCGCTAGGAGCAGGCACCACATATGTGCAATTTTGAGTGATATATACACATTTCTCCAGAAGCCAACGCTGAGCATGAATAGTGCCAGGATCTCGTCGCGCTAACATGACAACTTTACTGCAGCCGACTTCTGAATACTGCACATGTGGTGAGGGTAGCTATATGGGCTTGTTTGTAGGTCAGCTTGTAATTTGTTGTAGCGCAGGCAGAACGAAACGGACATTGAAGACACGAGATAATAAACAGCGCTAAACAACCAGGTGCGATTAGCTGTTGTTTACGTCGCCAAGCCTGGGACAGTCCATAGGCCAATGGGGCCGGTTTTCGCAGGCGACGCTAGTGCCGGCTGTGTTCTAACGGTAGTTACACAGTTACCAGAAAAATGTTTACTTGCTAATACATAGGTTATGTTTTGAATATTATTTGCTTATAATGTAAATTTTAAAATGACAGGCGATGTCTGAATAATTTCTAGTTGCTTAGAAAGTTACCGTATTTACTCGATTCTAACGTGCCCTCAATTGTAACGTGCACCCGTTTTCTGTGACCAACGAAAGGAGAAAGAAAAACGCCCTTGATTGTAACGCGCACCCGTTTTCTGTGACTTAGAAAAGGAAGTCCTTTACTGTACTGCCGACCTAATTTTTTCATACAGAAATACAACTTTGTCTCATTTGGAAAAAAACGAAAGATTTACTCCCAATGCACTAAAGTTGCGATAAAAAAAGTCGCAGTTTCGCTCGAAAGGCGCAGCATCGATTACGATATCAAATTAGTAGGCAGTTATACTAAAAGTAAGGATAGTAGTTTTATCGGCCGTATAAACTTTTAAACATTCGCTTACTAACTAAATTAACAAGCATGGTGTCACGCACACACAAGCGAACATGAAGACCTCTCACTCAATGACCATGGAAACATTAAACGCTGACGTGAGGAAATGCGATAGCAAGGAGCGAGGGAATTGACCTTTGTGTGGCCTCTTGCTTTGATGCGAACTAACTGATGAGAACACAGTGTGGTGCACCTGGATGCATAGACTCTTGTCTCTGTCGCAGCTTGCTTTCAAGATAGGGGCCGTGCAGCCGCGCCATATGTAGCAGCCACCGATGTAGTACGCTTGTTTGCGCCAGTCCCGCACACAAGTTTCGGGAACTCCGAACTCCCGTGATTGCTTTCCTTTAATTGCGGCATTGTGATGAACTCAGCATGTCTTTGCAGTTGGCACTTCCATGCTGATAGAGCAAATGCAGAAAACGAGAATACAGATGGTGCAATAACCTAAGCCAAAGAAAGCAGTTCCTAAGCACACGTATTACAGCATATAGAGAAAGCTACAGCATCTAGTAGAGTACACTTTAGCAGCTAAGCTTGAAGCATGTATGAGGTGGCCATTTTCAAATGCCACTGGCGATATGGTAACGCAGATTTAGGGTCGTACTCAATTCTAACGCCAACACAATTTTTGGACCCATTTTATCGGAAAAAAGTGTGCGTGAGATTCGAGTAAATGCGGTAAATGTGTGTCGAAAGGGCAGTGACACTTGTGAGGAGTACTGCACAGCAGGCGACCAATGCTGGCATCGTCTGCCTCAGGTATTGCTGTTGGGCTGCCCACTTGCTTTGGCCAGGTATATCCTATATATATATATATTCTTATTATTTGGCACTCAGAATTAGCTTGTACCTTTACCTTTGAACGTTGCCGCTGCTGCATATGCCAAGTGAAATCACAACACTCATCACACCAACTTGCTGCGAATTAACAGCTTTATTACAACAGCATCAGTCATCATCATCAGCCTATTTATGTCCATTGCAGGACAAAGGCCTCTCCCTGCAATCTCCAATTACCCCTGTCCTGTGCCAACAGTATCAGTGTTTACATGAAATAAAAGGCATGTGAATAGCGTTCCAAAAGATATACTGATGTGTAACATGCATAAGTGTTTATATGCAAAAGGATACTGCATACAGTCCCACCACACATTTCTGGCGAACACGAGCTGTCCGTCGCAGAATGTAGAAATACATCCGACCACATAGAGCCGTTGCAGGCTGGTATCTAGCTAAATTTCCTCCACTTCACAATATTCATGAATTGCAGCTCGATTTGAACATAAACGCGTAGCGTAGCTTTCACGAGGGTGAATTATGTCGAGACTGTTCTTCTGGTCCAGACTGCTTGCTCTTGCCATTACCCATTCGAGAAGCTCGTTAATTCGAACCGCAAGGGGAAGCCGCTTCAGTTCGAATTAACGAAAGTTCGAACTAACGAAAGTGAAGGAGAGCAACAGTACACTGCGATTTGGAAGCAGTAGGGCATGTCAGAAATTTGGCGAGTCAAAAAGTGATGGCGTGTGCTGCGGGCACACGCCATCTTCGAGTCGAAGCTCTGGGTCCGACTGTGCCACACCACCGATGTCCAATGAAACGAACGTTAGCCGAGGCTTAACACCATCACAATGAATCGCGACGGCCGATGCCTCCTAAGCTGAAAACAGAGGTGCATAACCGATGAAGACTGCGGAGGCAAAGACGCTGAACATGTGAAGGTGGCGAAGGCCCTGATTCGTTGGTTGTTGATTGCAAGTGCAGCTGCGACGTACTTGATTCGCTGTGTTTTGGCGCTTGCCGTGCCATCTCCGCACAGCATTAGCAGCTTTACAAGGTTTGCGAAGCCTCCGAGATTTGCAGCAGGCAAGAAGTCTCGGAGGTTACGTAGAACGGAGAGGCGGCAGCCGCCGCTGCCTTCTGGCTGACCCCGCGTCGGTTAGATTGGGCTAGATTTTTTTCCGATTTTGCCTTCTCTCGCCGTTCTCTCCGTTTCGGAGGCAATACAGCCTTGTGTGTAGGCAGTAGGCGCGTTTCTTTGGCCGTGTGCCAGGTGAGCGTAGTTCGAATTATCCGTGAGGGAACCTTCTCGTGTTCGAATTAACAGACTTCTTTATACATAGACTTCTGTGGGAGCTTGGCCGGACCAAATCGTACAGTTCGAATTATCCATAAATTCGAATTATTGAAGTTCGAATTAACGAGCTTTCACTGTATAAAACATTTCAGTGTTTAAGCTGAACTTGCTGCAAACAGTTTAAAAATTTAAAAGAGAAATGTTTGGTGTACGTATCGGTTTGAAGCGTTACAAATAAAGTTTATAATAGCATAAAGGTTTAACTGGCACTTCGATTACCGCTTCCGGCGGTGTGCTGTTTTCGTTTTTATAGGGGTGACACCTCAAGGCTTGGATGCGAAACACATCGCATGCGACAGGCTTGACTCTTTTCACTGAACTTCAGAAACCGCCGTAGCACACTCCAAAACAAATTTAAACATCAAAACGTTTTTAAATTGCAAGATGTGCATATTATTTGCTCCTAATAAAGACGGATCGACAATATTAGTGTACATGATTTCTTCATACAATAAAGGAATTGCGAGGCATGTGCCACAACACCTGGCAGCAAGCAACCATAAACAACCGCCCAGGCCATGCCTGCGCCTGCCCACGCAGCTACGTGTGATGGGCTGGCAGCTGGGCTTGGCATCCGAGATTACATTGGCACCGGTGCACTCTCGGAGGCCTTCAGTTGGCAGAGCAAAGCAGGTGCGGGGAAGTTCGCTTGCCTCCTCGATCTCGCTGCTGGGTGCCGTGTGCTGCTTGATCATGGCGAGCCAAGTGAAAGCGGAAGTGAAAGACCACCACGTCACGTGTAGCACGCACTGAATATTCTTTCGGGGATATATTCAAATTTCATCGCATATGTGGCCATGTAGCAGTTTTGTGGGCTGCAAAGCCATCTTATTTGCATGTTTACAATTGTGCACCCCATTGGGCATATATTGCAGTAAATGTCACTAATGGATACAACGAAGTAATTTCAACTCCCTCTTAAACTTCGTTATAACGTGGTTCAAGTGCACCATGAATGCTTACCAAGTTCGTGCGTGCGCATACAGGGTGGAGTGAAATAAGCTTGTGTGTGGGCATAAAGCCAATAAAGCTCCAAATTGATTTGTGACAGATTCAAGGTCGTGCCTGCGGTACAGGCACCATGCAACAGTGCACATCGGGCTCCTCAGTGTGTGTAGGCGAAACGCACCCATGCCTTTGGCGATTGTGAAATTTCAAGCAAACTGTATTTTAATGGAAAACAATACAGGCGTGGTTGCTTTCTTGATGCGCCAGTGCAGTGGGGCGAGTCAGGTGCAAGACAAGACGAGGCCTGTAGATGAGGCCTTTATTCTTCAGCAAGTAGTTATATGACACAAGGTGGTTGACAGTCTTCACCCAATCTGTGACATCAAGGTCAGCAGGAGAAGTAAGAGTAGAAGCAGAGAAAGCAACGGGTAGAGTAGTCCTTAACCCATAGTGCATCGCGATTTTTAGGGCTGGTAGGGGCCATGCCACGTGGCGACGATTGAAGTGCTTGCACCATTGTTTGCGGAAAGCGTAATCGTGGCTTCAGATCTTGCTGAAGCTTACTGTAGAAAGTAATAGCGTTTCAGGATGCAACGGGAGTGTACTGCAGAGAAGCTGGTCCCTCAGCACCTCTGAAAGGCTTTTACCGAAACATGCTGGGGTGTCCCTGTAAGCTAGCAGTGCGAGATATGGGTCATCAGCCTTGGTAATCAGAGCTTTAACCATTTTAATAATTTGCTTGACTTCCCCATTTGCCTGTGGACTGGATGGGATGCTACGGAAGCCATACATATGCACAAACTTTGTGAACACATCGGAAACAAACTGAGTGCTGTGGTTGGACATAAGTATTTGTGGTATGCCATGTCTAAAAAAAAAAAAAATTTCCTATGGGTAATGACACCGACAAAAATGACAAAAAGCCAGTGAGCAAATTAACTCTTGCAACAAAACTTAAGGCAAGAGCTCAAACAGTGTGCTGCCTTAGAAAGAAGGGAGAGACTCTTGACCAGGCTGTTGCGCAACTAAAACAAGAAAATGAAGATATTGAAGCTGCACTCAGAAAAATGAATAAGCTCCTGTCATATCCTAAAGGTACTTTGTTGCAGTGTTTTGAAGCTGCAAGTCCCTCGGAGGCACGCACTACAGCCCACAGTGTAGTATGTGCTCTCGAAGTGCCAGGAAAACATCCTTGTACTACCCAGCTGTACATGCTTACTGCCATTCAAAGCTGTTTCTGACATTGCTGTGGCCCTCCCGCCCCTAAAAAAAAGTAGCGAATTCGCCCCCTCCTTGGTGAATGTCCTGCATTTTGAGGTCCCCAGGTTTTACGCTACGAGTTTGATGCTCCTCCCACCAGCAATGTTGTTGTCATGTACAAGCTTTTCATTTGGCACTCATCTAGATCTGGTCTATACAACATACTGCATGCAGCCTGCTAGCAAAATGTTGGCAAACTGCAGCCAAAGTCTAGAAAACCAAAAAGTTTTGTTGCCAAACATGATAGGTGCAGTGAATGGTTGGCGGCGTCAAGCACATTAAAGAAAAGTGAGCATGTTTTTAAAGAGTGGGGGAACGGGTAAGAAAGGTGCATGATTCTATTTGTCGGGCAGTGTCCATAGAATTTAATCAGTCGCCTCACTGTACATCCCATTGATTGAATGTTGGCCCGCAGGCATCTGCAAACTGGGGCTTTGAACTGGGTTGTTGAGCTTACTTTTCAACCTCCGTACATATTTTTTTCACACTACACATTGGGACAAAACATCACTTAGTTATTTGGATCTTTTAGCACTGGCACCAACATAATTTGAGGCTTTCTACTTGGCCAATACAAATAAGGAGGTACTTTTCATTGATGTATACCTATAAGGAATGCATTATGTGACCAAGGTTGGCAGGACAATTTCCTTTAGTGCTCTTAGCCAAGTTCACAATATCATTATATGAATGCAGACACTATGACTTCTCATTGATTCTCACCACAAAAACAGCACATTTGAAATCAATAGCTTTCTTTACTTCAACCACACTCGTTTTGCTGCCCTTTGGTTATCATTGGCCTCTGAGCCTTAAAACCACACATATCATCATCATCATCCACATTAGGTGTGTCTCACACTGCAGACCAGCTTTTTTATAGCTTGATAAAGTAGAAGCTTACGCGAGTTGGTGATTGAATATCGACACGTCTGCACAGCGCAAAAGACGAGGACAGAAAAAAGGGCACAACACAGGTGTTGACTTAAGCTAAGCTTTATTTGTGAAATCAGCAGAATTATATACTTTAGACATGAGTATAAAGTAATAAAAGCGTTTGTATGATGTTGCACATCTCATGAACCCCTATCGCATCACAGGCAGATACTCGATTTCGTTTTTGGTGGGGGCAATAGATAGCATCATCATCATCATCAGTCTGATTACGCCCACTGCAGGGCAAAGACCTCTCCCATACTTCTCCAATTACCCCGGTCATGTACTAATTGTGGCCATGTTGTCCCTGCAAACTTCTTAATCTCATCCGCCCACCTAACTTTCTGTCGCCCTCTGCTACGCTTCCCTTCCCTTGGAATCCAGTCCGTAACCCTTAATGACCATCGGTTATCTTCCCTCCTCATTATTTTATTTATTTATTTATTTGGTCATACTGTTAACCCTCCACTGAGGGTCGTTACAGGGAGGGAAGAAGAACATATACATTTCATAAACTCTTCAATGCGCAATCATAATCAGAATTCAAAATTTGTACACCATTTCTCAAAAACATATCGACACCCAGCTCAAATTGTTGCACGTTCACACTCTTCACAACGTCACTTGGCAGTTCAATTACATCAGGAAAAAAGGAATGCCAATATACATCCGTACGTGTGTTAATATAGGTTGTAGTACTTTGCTGTGGTTTTTTCGTGAACCACGTTTTAGAGGCGCTTTCACATAATGTTCTTGATTTTTAATGCCCCTTGCATTATCTGGAAAAAAAGTTTGAGTCGATGTTTTATTCTTCTCATTTGCAGCGTTTCTAATTCACACTGCTGTATCATCTCTGTAACCGAGTCAGTACGGTGATACTTGCAGCATATAAAGTGTGCTGCAATCCGCTGAATTCTTTCCACCTTCTGTTTTAAGAATTTTTGGTGAGGGCTCCACACAGCATTTGCATATTCCAGAACTGTTCATATAAACGTTTTGTAGGCGACCAATTTAATTTCTTTAGTCGCATCTGGAAGCTTTCTCCTAAGGAAGCAGAGCTTTTGGTAAGCCTTCGAACAGTCACTGTCACTGTCACCCCTAAATATCGGAAACTCTGTACCTCAACCAAGGCATTTTCTTCTATATTATATTCAAATCTGATAAAGTTCTGTTTTTTACTTACGTGAGTGTATGTAGATTTTTAAAAATTAGTTACCATGCCCCAACTTTGGTACCACGAGTTTAATGATTGCAGGCAGCTGTTTAGTTTAATCTGATCTTCCGTGCAGGTTACACGCGTGTAAATTAACCAATCATCGGCAAATACCTTACTTTTTACAGGCGGATCAACATTAGAAGAAATATAATTAATATTAATATCATTAATAATTAATCATTAATATCATTAATATATTAATATTAATTACATGTCCAGCCCATGCCCATTTCTTTTTCTTGATTTCAACTAAGATATCAGAAACTCGCGTTTGTTCCCTCCCCCAATCTGCTCTTTTCTTATCCCTTAACGTTACACCTATCATTCTTCTTTCCATAGCTCATTGCATCGTCCTCAGTTTAAGTAGAACCCTTTTCGTAAACCTCCAGGTTTCTGCTCCATACGTGAGTGCTGGTAAGACACAGCTGTTATATACTTTTCTCTTGAGGGATAATGGCAACCTGCTGTTCATGATCTGAGAATGCCTGTCAAACGCACCCCAGCCCATTCTTATTCTTCTGATTATTTCAGTCTCATGATCCGTATCCGCAGTCACTACCTGTCCTAAGTAGATGTATTCCCTTACCACTTCCAGTGCCTCACTACCTATCGTAAACTGCTGTTCTCTTCCGAGACTGTTAAACATTACTTTAGTTTTCTGCAGATTAATTTTTAGACGCACCCTTCGGCTTTGCCTCTCCAGGTCAGTGAGCATGCATTGCAGTTGGTCCCCTGAGTTGCTACGCAAGGCAATATCATCAGCGAATCGCAAGTTACTAAGGTATTCTCCATTAACTTTTATCCCGAATTCTTCCCAATCCAGGTCTCTCAATACCTCCTATAAACACGCTGTGAATAGCATTGGAGAGATCGTATCTCCCTGCCTGACGCCTTTCTTTATTGCGATTTTGTTGCTTTCTTTATGGAGGACTACGGTGGCTGTGGAGCCGCTATAGATATCGTTCAGTATTTTTACGTACGGCTTGTCTATACCCTGATTCCGCAATGCCTCCATGACTGCTGAGGTTTTGACTGAATCAAACGCTTTCTCGTAATCAATGAAAGCTATATATAATGGTTGGTTATATTCCGCACATTTCTCTATCACCTGATTGATAGTGTGAATATGGTCTATTGTTGAATAGCCTTTACGGAATCCTGCCTGGTCCTTTGGTTGACTGAAGTCTAAGGTGTTCCTGATTCTATTTGCAATTACCTTAGTAAATACTTTGTAGGCAACGGACAGTAAGCTGATCGGTCTGTAATTTTTAAGTCTTTGGCGTCCCCTTTCTTATGGATTAGGATTATGTTAGCGTTTTTCCAAGATTCCGGTAGGCTCGAAGTCATGAGGCATTGCGTATACAGAGTGGCCAGTTTCTCTAGAACAATCTGCCCACCATCCTTCAACAAATCTGCTGTTACCTGGTCCTCCCTAGCTGCCTTCCCCCTTTGCATAGCTCCCAAGGCTTTCTTTACTTCTTCCGGCGTTACTTGTGGGATTTCAAATTCCTCTAGACTATTCTCTCTTCCATTATCGTCCAGCACCAGTGGTACACTGGTGCTGTATAAATCTCTATAGAACTCCTCAGCCACTTGAACGATCCCATCCATACTAGTAATGATATTGCCAGCTTTGTCAGCGCATACATCTGAATCTTGCCTATTGCTAGTTTCTTCTTCACTGCTTTTAGGCTTCCTCCGTTCCTGAGAGCATGTTCAATTATATCCATATTATACTTCCTTACGTCAGCTGTCTTACGCTTGTTGATTAACTTCGAAAGTTCTGCCAGTTCTATTCTAGCTGTAGGGTTAGAGGCTTTCGTACATTGGTGTTTCTTGATCAGATCTTTCGTCTCCTGCGATAGCTTACTAGTATCCTGTCTAACGGAGTTACCATCGACTTCTATTGCACACTCCTTAATGATGCCCACAAGATTGTCGTTCATTACTTCAACACTAAGGTCCTCTTCCTGAGGTAAAGCCGAATACCTGTTCTGTAGCTTGATCTGGAATTCCTCTATTTTCCCTCTTACCGCTAACTCATTGATCGGCTTCTTATGTACCAGTTTCTTCCGTTCCCTCCTCAGGTCTAGGCTAATTCGAGTTCTTACCATCCTATGGTCACTGCAGCGCACCTTGCTGAGCACGCATCTTGTATGAAGCCAGGGTTAGCACAGAGTATGAAGTCTATTTCATTTCTAGTCTCGCCGTTCGGGCTCCTCCACGTCCACTTTCGGCTATCCCGCTTGCGGAAGAAGGTTTTAATTATCCGCATATTATTCTGTTCCGCAAACTCTACAAATAACTCTCCCCTGCTATTTCTAGTGCCTATGCCATATTGCCCTACTGCCTTGTCTCCAGCCTGCTTCTTGCCTACCTTGGCATTGAAGTCGCCCATCAGTACAGTGTATTTTGTTTTCACTCTACCCATCGCCGATTCCACGTCTTCATTGAAGCTTTCGACCTCCTGGTCATCTTGACTGGATGTAGGGGCGTAGACCTGTAGAACCTTCATTTTGTACCTCTTATTAAGTTTAACAACAAGACCTGCCACCCTCTCGTTAATGTTATAGAATTCCTGTATGTTACCTAGCTATATTCTTATTAATGAGTAATCCGCCTTCTAGCTCTCGTCTCTCCACTAAGCCCCGGTAGCACAGGACATGCCCGCTTTTTAGCACTGTATGTACTTCTTTTGGCCTCCTAACTTCACTGAGCCCTATTATATCCCACTTGCTGCCCTCTAATTCCTCCAATAGCCCTGCTAGACTCGCCTCACTGGCTAACATTCTAGCGTTAAGCATTGCCACGTTCACATTCCAATGGCGGCCTGTCCAGAGCCAGGGATTCTTAGCACCCTCTGCTGCGTCGCAGGTCTCACCGCCGCCGTGGTCAGTTGCTTTGCAGCTGCTGGGGACTGAGGGCCGGGGTTTGATTGTTGTGTTCATATAGGAGGTTGTGGCCAAGTACTGCACCAGGGTGGCCAATCCTGCTCTGGTGAGGGAGTGCGTTGCCGGTTCTGGTCACCGGGATCAGGCCACAATCCAGGCCTGTTTATGCAATTTTATCAACACGTGGATTTTTTTTTAATCCGGTAAAAAATTGCGCGGCACCGGGATTCGAACCACAGACGTCTTGCACGCGAGGCGGGTGTTCTACCTCTACACCACCGCTGCACCCTGCACCGCTGCAATAGATAGCATACTGATGCAAAGGTCACCCAGCGGCTGTATCTTGTCCACATCTATGATTTCATTTGTAAGCTGTTCTCGGTGTTTGGAGATTACGACGCATTTTTCAAATTCAGGCACACAAGGGCAGTCTCTATAGGGAATGCCAAGATGACCTTGAACGGCTGTGCAAACATCGTAAAAATGCTTTTTCAATCTCTCATTTAAACATCTGCCCATTTGGCTAACATACTTTTTCCACGAGTCGAGGGAATCATGTAAACCACACTCAGTGTGCATGATCCAAAAAGCCTTCTATGCTTAGTAGTGCAAATATTTCGTTGTGTGGCATGAGCATTCACACGCTTGCAGAGCAGTGATAATTTTCCAGAGCAGAAAAGAAAACTTTAACATCTACTTTATTGCCTATTTTCTTCAAGCTGCGGGTACCTTGCGCAAGTAAGGGGGCACCGGCACTTGTTGTTTGTGGCAGCATAGTCTGCTGGTGCTTTGTCTCTCAGCTTGATTTTCTTTAATATCTTTTCTTCTACCGAAACTAACAGAAACTCGGGCACCCAGCATATGTCAGGTGTGACATATGCAGGGAGCGTTCTGCCACCGAAATTTTTCAGCTCGGTTTATTAATAGCTGAGATGGAGATATTTCAGTGCCGCGAACCCATGACTTCAGGAGGCGACCTCCACTGCCAAGCGAGACACTCTCTCCACTTGCCCCGTCTATCCTCCGCAAGTGACATTCCTTCCCTGCAGCTCGACAAACGCATGTTGCAGACGTCACATGCCCGGGCTTCGTTTTTTTTTCTCTCCTCGCTTTGTGCAGCGTGGCGCACTTCCGCTGATGGTGTCGCACGCAAGCTGTTGTGATTGTGTAGTTTTGCGCAGCTCACGAGGGCACGTGAAGGCAGTGCTAAACGAACAATGAGGCAGACACAACCGGATCGCAGAGCATGGTTGTGCACTGGAACACAGTAGAAAATGACAGTTTGATGACTGCACACGCGACTGCACGATGTGAGAACAAGCAGACGAAACAGAAGTGCATCTCTCTTGCTGCAGTGTGATGTAAAACAAAAACATGCAGACATTCGATTTGTATGTTTATTATTTCTCTAAACTTTAATTCATCAATTGAAGCAACAGATTACACGAATAACAGATGTTGCCGTGAATAATTTTTGAGGTACATAGATGCACTGGCATATGTACGTCATCCTCCAGCTTGGAGTGCCGCGGCCGCGAGGAGAAGGGAAAATAGCAGTCGGTCTGAAATTTCGGATCTTTCCGCTGTCCGTAGTGGTGTAATACTTTGCAGACATGATCGTTATCCCACATTGTATGCTCTGCGCTTGTCGGCTCATAATGGCCAGGCCTGGTGTTGCCCAGGTCTGCTGCCACTCCTTTAAAGAGTGGCAGCAGGACTTATTTAGGACATTTGTGAAGCAAAGATTTGCAATGCCCCATTTAATCAGCTTGGAATGTCCTCCAGTCATCCAGCACAGGTAATCTCTAGAGATACTAAGTTGCAAACCTAAAAACCTAAAGGAGGCATCCACCGGTAGTTCATGCATCAAGGCATGCGGCGACAAAGACTGGTTGAATCGGCAAAGTACATCGGAAACAGCAGGCTTGAAACCTTGACTTTCACAAACAAACATTAACAAAAAGTCATCCACAAACCAGAAAACCTTTAGAACCACTGTTTTGTCATGGCAGCTAGCAAGAAGTCGGTCATGGGATGCAAGAAAAATGTCGCTTAAGGTTTGTGTTATGTATGAACCAATCCAGTCACCACTTTTTCGAATGCAAATGTGTTTCTTCCATGTGGCAAACGTTGATCTTAAGTAGAATCCAGGCAGCTCAAGGAGGCCACTCACTGAAACAGCAGAAACATTCTGGAATGCAACTGGGCCGTAGTGGTCAATACAGTCCTCAACGCATTGTAGCAGCATATTGTGTGGCAAAGAGTAGCACAAGTATTTGATGTCAATAGAGCAGGCATTAAGACCCTTGTCGTTTCTTGAAATATACGCTATGATGTCAGTAGTCTTTCATCAGAACAGAGTCGTCAATTGTTAGCAGGTTAAGTTTTTCCTATAAAACCAAAGCAACCACTTTCTGCCATGTCCCCTTCTCAGAGATAATGGCACATAGCGACCAGTCACCGGCACTGATACTTGCGTCATTCGGTGGCTTTTCGGAACTGAATGTGTACTTGACGTTTACCTATGCCACGTAGGACAAAGGAACTTACTTGCAGAAGGAGCGTATCGGTATTGGTTCCTCGATACCACCTGTACTCAGCGACCTATTTTTAGCCAAATGTGATAGGAATCTTAACATACAGTTGCATGGTTTAAACATTGTTAATATTTTTAGATACATTGACGATTGCTTAGTTCTTGATGTTCCAAATAACGGTGAATTCACTGTAGCCGTGGAAAGTGTGCTTGATGTTTTTATAGATTTTTTAAGTCCCCTAACTTTGACACATGAGCTTTCTGAAGAGAATAAAATTTGGTTTTTAGACCTGTGCCTTCAATTTGACGCATGTGTGCTTGACGTTTGAGCCAGGGGTGAACAAGCCTTTACTTCCATTTGGGTCTGCACACTCTAAACTCGTGAAGAGCTGTATTGTTGTCTCTTACCTTTCAAATGCCTTGAAGAAATCCTGTGGACACAAGACAGAAGAAAAAGCTTTTGGTCGCAGGTATCCCATCTCAGCGCAGCTGGGTATGCCTTATGTTCGCAGGATAGTGCCGCGGAAGCCCTACTTAAGAAAGGTAAAAGAGCTGGTCACCCACGGGCACAGCTCACAGAAGGACAAAGTCGTGACACTGCAAAGAAGGCAGTTAGTTCCTATTTTCATGGAATCTCGCATAACCTTAAGAAGGTTGGCCGGAGTGCAAATGTTAATGTTTTTTTCCGTGCCTAAAAAACTGGTGTCACTGAGTAAGCAAACTTGTGCTGTTTTCCAAGAGAAGGCCTAGTGTAAAACTAATCACAGACAGCGCTTCGCACAGTATGTCCAGGATGACGTATATGAGGTACCTATCTCATGTAGTAGTCTCCATCGGGCAAACCGGCCTATGCATTAACGATTGGCTTAGGGGACACCACACCAACGTTAACACTATTCAAGGTCATCTAGGTGTGCACTGTCACGACTGTGGGTAAAAACCTGCCTCCAACAAATGCAAGATTGTATCTAGGAGAAAATCAAGCCTTACTAGAGAAATTATCTACCCGCCCTGGTTGCTCAGTGGCTATGGTGTTGGGCTGCTGAGCACGAGGTCGCGGGATCGAATCCCGGCCACGGCGGCCGCATTTCGATAGGGGCGAAATGCGAAAACACCTGTGTGCTTAGATTTAGGTGCACGTTAAAGAACCCCAGGTCGTCAAAATTTCCGGAGTCCTCCACTACGGCGTGCCTCATAATCAGAAAGTGGTTTTGGCACGTGAAACCCCAAATATTATTATTAGAGAAATTATCGAGGCTGCCGCAATTTCATGTGCAGGAAATAACTGTATCAGTTGTTCCGTGATAGCCTTGTGTGAAAAAGAGCTAGCCTACCTTGATTCAAATGCCAGGTTGCAATAGCGGTACGCACAGGTTCTGTGCGCATGAGTGATCTTCTTGCTTTTTTTTTTTTCCAAGTGTTCGCTTTAAAACTAGCTGTGCACTGGCAAAATAAACATTTTTGTTGAGTCAATGCTGTGTCTGTGTACTTTGTGTGCCCCCTTTGTCTCCTTCAGTTCCTTCGCTGTAGCCTTCCAGCATGTTCAGCCGACAAGCCCAACTAGTTACTCTACTTAACTCAGTGCATACAGATTTCAGTAGCTCAGAATAGACTGGGATACATAGCGCAAAAAATGACACAAGGACGAAGCAGGAACACGGGACGAGCGTTCATCCCATGTTCGTGCTTTGTCCTTGTGTCATTTTTTGCGCTATGTATCCCAGTTTACGACTGAACTACCAACACGCCCAAACTTCTTCCCTGCTAAAGGTCGGAGTAGACCTTTGTCAATAGCATTTCTAGATATTAAAGGAGCCTGTGACAATGTAGAAAGGGAATGGTTAGGGGATATTCTTGAGCACGAAAGCATGGAGGACAATTTCGTAGAGCCGCTGAGGGAGATAGAGACAACTGTGTACAAGTTGTTTGGGATGGTTGAAAAGGTAATGAAGTGGTGGGAATTCACCAAGGACTGAAACAAAGATGTCCACGCTTTATGTTAAGGGCATAGAAAGACGACTGGAAAACAGTGAATTAGGGTTTGATTTATCCTACATGCATAATGGACAAATGGTGCAACGGACGCTCCCTATACTGATGTATGCACATGACATAGGGCTACTAGCAGACAACAAAAGAGATTCAGAGAGACTTGCGAATATTTGTGGCAACGCAGTGACAAATCTAGGAGAAATCGGGAGTGATGATCTTTAATGAAGATATGAGATGGTGTCAATTCGACAGCAAATCATACCTATAGTCAAGCAATACAAATTTCTCGGCGTATATATAAACAAAGGAAAGGCTTACTCAAGCACCCATCAAGAGAATTTGAAATAAAAACAGAAACAGCGCAACACAGGACGAGCGAGTAAAGAGCACAGGACAGAGCGCTCTGTCTGGCAGCGCTTTGTTTTGTGCTCTTACTCGCTTATCCTGTGTTGCGTTGCTCCTGTTTTTATTCTGAAGATGGACCAACCAGCCCCATTGAACACACAAGAATTTGAAAGTAAAGAGGAAGCGGAATGCTGCAATAATAAAATGCATAGCACTTTGGGGCCATAATAAGTGTGAAGTGGTGCATGGAATCTGGAAAGGAGTAATTTTGCCAGTACCAACTTTCACAAATGCCATTCAGTGCTTAAAATCGAATATCTTGTTGGGGTGGGAAGCTAACCAAAGATCAGTAGGCTGCTTGGCTTTGGGAGCCCATGGTAAAACCATGGATGAGGCAATACAGGGTGACTTGGGTTGGGCCTCTTTTGAAGTCGGAGAAGGACAGGGCAAAATTGGTTTGTAAGAAAGACTCAGGAAAATGGATGAAAATTATTAGGCAGCTAAAGTAACCAAAGGACCAGGCAGGATTCCGTAAAGGCTTCTCAACAATAGACCATATTCACACTATCAGTCAGGTGATAGAAAAATGTGCAGAATGTAACCAACCCTTATATATAGCTTTCATTGATTACGAGAAAGCGTTTGATTCAGTCGAAACCTCAGCAGTCATGGAGGCATTACGGAATCAGGGTGTAGATGAGCCATATGTAAAAATACTGGAAGATATCTATAGCGGCTCGACAGCCACTGTAGTCCTCCACAAAGAAAGCAACAAAATCCCAATAAAGAAAGGCGTCAGACAGGGAGATACGATCTCTCCAATGCTATTCACCGCGTGTTTACAGGAGGTATTCAGAGACCTGGAGTGGGAAGAATGGGGGATAAAAGTTGATGGAGAATACCTTAGCAACTTGCGATTCGCTGATGATATTGCCTTGCTTAGTAACTCAGGAGACCAATTGCAATGCATGCTCACTGACCTGGAGAGGCAAAGCAGAAGGGTGGGTCTGAAAATTAATCTGCAGAAAACTAAAGTAATGTTTAACAGTCTCGGAAGAGAACAGCAGTTTACGATAGGTAGCGAGGCACTGGAAGTGGTAAGGGAATACATCTACTTAGGGCAGGTAGGGACCACGGATCCGGATCATGAGACTGAAATAACCAGAAGAATAAGAATGGGCTGGGGTGCGTTTGGCAGGCATTCTCAAATCATGAACAGCAGGTTGCCACTATCTCTCAAAAGGAAAGTGTATAACAGCTGTGTGTTACCAGTACTCACATATGGGGCAGAAACCTGGAGGCTTACGAAAAGGGTTCTGCTGAAATTGAGGACGACGCAACGAGCTTTGGAAAGAAGAATGATCGGTGTAATGTTAAGGGATAAGAAAAGAGCAGAAACAAACGTGGATAAATGACATCTTAGTTGAAATCAAGAAAAAGAAATGGGCATGGGCCAGACATGTAATGAGGAGGGAAGATAACCGATGGTCATTAAGGGTTATGGACTCGATTCCAAGGGAAGGGAAGCGTAGCAGGGGGCGGCAGAAAGTTGGGTGGGCGGATGACATTAAGACATTTGCAGGGACAACATGGCCACACTTAGTACATGACCGGGGTAGTTGGAGAAGTATGGGAGAGGCCTTTGCCCTGCAGTGGGCGTAACTAGGCTGATGATGATGATGAAAGTGCTCAAGTATCTGTACATGAAAAGCGTGGACACAGAATGGAGGAAGAGGTCAAGAAAGTTGGTACCCAAGTACAAGGTAATTGAAACTGTAAATAGAAAACCATGAGTCATCAGAAAGTAAGTGAGAGATACAGAGACAGCTAATTGGATGCAAAGAATGGAAACAAAAAGGACCATGGAGATTTACAAGAAAGAACTTGGAAGGGAAAATCTGTACGATAACTCAAGGTCAGTGCCTTGCTATTTGAGGCGCGAGCAAATTGCCTATAAGGACAAAAACACGCGGGAGCAAATATTCGGAAATGCATGTGCATGGTGCAGCAAAAATCCGGAGACCACTCGGCAAATCCTAATGGAATACAAAGGGATTCACGCAGCGAGAACTGTAGGTGACGTGCACCTTCCAGAGGTGCTTAGGTTTAAAGTGGATAGAAGCATGAACCGGTCGGCAGTCAAGATAAGCAAGAGATGTTTAGAGTAGTGTTGAAAAAAAAAAAAAAAAAGCAGGCAAGAAATTGATACGGCCGGATCTTGTACACTTGTAGCTAGTGGTACAATGTATATTTTTAAGAAAAAAAAGTTAGATGTATACAGAATGCTAGGTATAAAACATCTGTATCATACCTAATTAAATCAAGCAGGCTAGGCGACTATTTGTCACTGCCCCCTTTCAAAGGGGATGCCAGTAAATCATCATCACCACCACCAGGATGTTCACCCGCAAGCAGCGCTGGGCAGCCACGCTGCTCACCCTCATCCCACCCTTGTCACCAACTCTTATTGTTTAATAAATATGTTTATTAGAGAGTGCCCAGCCTCCTCGGCTGGCCAAACTGAACTGTCACGCCGTGTACCATGATGCCTTATCTAGGTGGGCAACTTCATGCCTCCTGATTGCTCCATAAATGCAGTGCCATCTACGATCACAACACTTGCTTCACATAGATTCCAGCATTTGTTGTTGGATTTGCATAACTCTTTTGTAACTATGTACGGCCCGAACAACAGGTGTATTATTTCAGTGCAGGTCAGCAGCAGCATTAAGTTCTTGTACAAAATACATTTGTGCTGATTTCCTCTAATTACATATTCTTTGGTTATGCAAATGAACTAGAACCAGTTTGAACCCTTATATTTTTCACTCCAGATTTAAATCGGAACTTAGCCATTTTCGGTGTACCGAAATGGAAACTGCAATGAGAAAAATTTCTGTTGAACACTCTGCCCGTAGTGTTGTGTCGAAAGGTGCTGTTGTGTGTTATTGTGGTGCAGCCCTGTGTATGTGGATGCTGCTGTGAACCTGGAGGTGGCCTGTCGCCGCCTCATGTGGGGCAAGTATGTCAATGCGGGCCAGACATGCATAGCACCCGACTACGTGCTCTGCCACACAGCCGTGTATGCCCAGTTTGTGGACACGTGCAAGAAGGTCATCACGGAGTTCTACTCGGAGCATCCCAAGGATAGTACCGACCTGGGTCGCATTGTCAACACCAACCACTGCCGAAGGATAGCTAAGCTGCTGGAGGGACTGCCCATCGCATTTGGCGGGGACGTGGACGTGGACAGCAAGTACGTGGCACCTACCCTGGTCACCGAGGTCAAGGTCACTGACCCTGTCATGCAGGAGGAGGTGGGTGTCTAGCAATCTAGAGAAAAGTTGGCGAAATTCCGAAATTGGTTGGGGAATTTTTTCTTAGTGACCCGAGTCAAAGAAAATGACTTAGTTGACTGCACAAGTTGCAAATTCATGTAGCTCAGTTACTCTGCTGAGTTTTTAGGCTCTCGTGCACCACCCTAACTTGGCTTACCTGCACCAAAATTCTGTCCTCAATTGCCATATTAAAAAAAGCTATTCATAAATTATGTCAAGCACTGGCAAGACAGCCCAATTTTATTGTGTTACAGTTGTTAACATGAAGGACTTGCCATTGACTGAAGCAGTACTTGTCTCCAATATTTGGATGGGTCAGTAAAACCAACAGGAATTGAAAGTGCACACCGAATAGGCTGGTTCAAGCGCAACAAAAACAGACTTGTCATTGTGCATTTTACACATTACAGGTAAAGAGCACATTCTGAGAGTATTGATTATTTTAAACTCCAGAGATTCTGCTCACGACTCTGAAGCACTTTCTTTGGGGGGCCAATGAAAATACCATATTTGATGGCAGGCGCAACCTTATGAGGTATACCAGCCTATTTTAGCAATAAAGGTAGAGATTAACCACGAGTTTTGCAGTGCTAGTGCATGCATGCCAGCTTTGCTTCACAGCGGAATGAGGGCCTGCTACAACTGAGCAAATTTTTGCAGCAAGTCAGTTCTGCAGAAGCCTGCAAGGTTTGTGAAAAGGAAAATTGTCATCCATCTGACTGTAGCATGAAGCTACAACGGAAAGCCATATAGGTTTCTTGGAATGAGAGCTACGCAGGTCAAGAAAAACTTGGAGGGTGCCTAAGCTTTGCCTTTAAGAGTGGAACGCGATAGCATTGAAATCTTCTCACTTTTCGTGGCAGCTAATGTAACTGTAATGTTTATTTGGAAATGCTGGCAGCAAACGCTATGCACAGAGGTGAGCTTTCTGGTAGAAATGTGGCCTCTTGCGTGGGCTGATTCTAGAGGTAGCGCACAGCCATGGCAAAAAAATTCCTTCATTTTCAATTTCCTGTTGTTGTTTTGCACATTTAATATTTAGGTCTAAGAATCTTTAACATAAAAGGCGTGCACATTCGGTGCTTTGTTTCATGACATTTGTTTGTGGGCGGTCATTCTCAAAATTCCAAGGAATAACTGTCAAGAACGAGAAGAAACAGGGTTAACCGAGGGACACGATTTTTATTAATCATATCATGAAAAGGTAACAAACAGACCAAGGACAACATAGGGGAAGTTACTTAGTCAAGAATATAAGAGAAGTTATGAGCAACTTTAGTGACGGAATGTTGTGGCAATATAACCTGCATGTACTGCATGTCATATAGCAAGGGACTGCATATACATACCTTAATATATGCGGAAATATTCACTCGTGAACAACTCCGCCGACACTGGATTTCTATGACATGGAGCCCTCAACGCTATTGCATTAAAAATTCCAGGGATCGAACCTGGGACCTTTCTAGGGTGTAATAGAGTAGCTGCTCGGGCTGGTTGGTAATGTGCAGTCGACAATCGGCGCACGTGCAGTACGTCCGCGCTGCTTGCCGACCTCGAGCCAAAGAGGAAGAGCCTTCTCTTTTCCGCGCCCAAGTAACCCCGCTGTTAGGTTACTGCGCTTCACTGCGCCATACTGCGCTTCAACCACACCGACCGCCGTGGGCACCAGGCCACGCGGCGAAGCCGGATCACAGGAGACGGGAGCCATGCGGGAAAACAACATATCAGGGGACGCGTGAGAGTCGCGCATCCCCACACCGGTCGCGGTGAGTCGTTCTTCCGCGATTTGTCGCGCGCCCATCGGCATGTTTTGTGGATAACAACTCGGCTATCAGGCATTGGTCTATGAAAGGTGCAATAAATGCCCTTGTGATTGTTTGCACTACTGTGTTGTCGTTCCTTTGTCCCAAGAGCACAGGTCAGGACCCCACAACACACACGTGTTCGTTCGCTTTCGGAAAGAGTTTCTCTTTCGTGAGACATCAGCACTGGATTAGTAAAACGTTTTGTTGGGCAAGTTGCTTCATGGCCGAAAAGGAAAAATTAGTAGCACCAGTCTGCGTTCTCATTTCATGCTCATTTATTTTGTGGTAATAGTTCTTTTTTCTTTCCCAGCACTAGGCTCATTGAAGTATTTGGCCGTTTCAGTTTCCTTTTTAACAAGCTTTATTCTTTGGCTCTCTTGTAATTGTAAAATCGTCTTAATGGTGTTCGTACGTATACCACATAACACTACTGTATTGGGGGAAAGCTGACTTCAGGAAACCAGCTGTCACTGCACAATATACCTTGCCCACATTTCTTGCTGAAGCATCGAGTGCATGTTAGATTTCTATTTTCTTTAGAAGCTTTAATGGCATTTCAACATTAGTTTTTTACTTTGGACACACAGAAAGTGGGTGCACACTTGATTCAGGGGCATGTTAGAATTGGGAATATACTGCCAAATGCATCAGTGTGTTTTGGCTTCTTTTTTTTTTCAGCTTCTTGTTTAATTCATTTGCTTTTGAAAATAGTTTTTCTTTCGCGAGGCATCAGCACTGGATTAGCAAAATGTTTTGTTGGGCAAGTTGCTTCATGGCCGAGAAAGAAAAAAAATAGTGGCGCCAGCCTGCGTTCTCGTTTCATGCTCATTTCTTTTGTGGTAATAGTTTTTTTTCCTTCCCAGCATTGGGCTCGTTGAAGTATTCGGCCAACAGCGCCCTTGGCACTTTATGTAAATAGCAAACTTGGCACAGTGCCAGAAGCGCTGTCTGTACATGTGTGGACAAGTCTGGTGCAGAATCACGCGAAATCTCACGAGAGGGAAACTATCTCTGGTCGCCCGAAAATTCCACTCCCAACAGTTGTCTTGGCACAGTGATGTGGTGCACACACATCACACCAGACTGCGAGTACATTTCGGTGAAATGGTGCTGATTTTGCGGAGCAGCAGTTCAGTGTGCAAACATGCACTTATGCATCGGGGAAAGCTTAACAGCTGCCATGCCAGCCACTGTGGTCCCGGTCAAATTTTCGAAATACTCCTTTTGTATTGCCACCGTCATCTATTACCTCTGTGTTATATTACATGGTTGTGCCAGAGAGCCGGATTTTTTCAGGGCATTGGAAAAATGAAAGAAGAAACTTAGCAGCATGTATTTTAGGGAGCATTTTACTGTAGCGTGGCATTTATTTCTTCATAGGTGCTTGTTGGAAGACTCAGATTTGTACATGGCAGTTAGTGCCTACTACCGTTTAGTGTGTAGCTATGCCACATTCCTGCCAGGTATGTTTTAACGAGGTTCCACTGCACAAGCATTTGCACTGTCTTGTTATCTCACAAGATATTGTTGAATCAGTTTTGGTTAAAGAGATAGTGAATAAAAATTTTTCCACTGAGATTTTTAGTTCAAAGGAAACCTGGGGTGCTTTCATTTGAATTAAATATCTCGGTGGGAAAACACTGCATCCTAAATACAGCACTGTTTTTGCAAATAAATTGTTGGAAGATACTAAATTTAATTATTTTTTTTTGTATACTACTGCACCAGCAGCCTTGTCACAAAACACAGAGTGTGACGTCAATGCTACCAAACACTGCTGCCGAGTCCTCCAAGATGGCTCTAGCAGTTTCTAGTGATGCTGCTGCGCTCACTCTTTTGCAACTGGCATTGCCAACCATCGCATCGCCTGCTCACTAGTGTCTCCTCCCCCCCCCCCCCCTCCCTTCCCTGTATGAAGCGGTACAGACGGTGGTGAATGACATGCAATGATGCTCAGTCTCTTTTTGCACTAATATTGTGGCATACAATGTTTCAGGACACATGGCATGGGCTTGTAAAGCGTAGTCCATCTAGATCCAGCACCCTTGCTTATATGGTCGAAAGACATTATATCCTTCATGATTACGGTACACTGAGTTTCATACTGGCAAAAAGATGACAAAGAAGGGAACAAGGACGTGGACGGATGAGTGCAGTTGCTTTACTTAATCATATCTTTGTCAAGAAGTAAAAACAAATATCTTTAGATGACGACAATCCTATAGGCAAGCAAGGAGCCCCAAAACATGACAAGGAAAGCGTTGAAAAAATGTTGAAGCACCTGCTAGAATCAATGCGCATGATCCTTGTGGTCTCCGGACTGCAGCCGCTCAAAGCGCCATGCATGCCCTCGGCATACTGGAGCTGCTTATCTCTGCTCTTTATGTAAATTAGTCCTTTCTTGCTACCTGTGCTGCTCGCGCAGTAGAAGCCCACACACAAGCTTCTTCGTTGCGCGTTTTTGTGAAGCTTCAATTGGATTTGTGACTCGAGCCATGCTCTGGAAGCCAGGTGACACTTCTGAATGACTTTTTAAAGCTTTTCCTTTGACTTTGCCACTGCTGCTGCCGCCGCCACTGGCACATCGTGTTGGAGGGGTGGTTCAGAGCACGCATATGCATGGAAGGAGCGTGGCAGAGAAGAAAAGAGATGCAATTAGGTAACTCTTTTGGACCTCACCAATGCGCATGTGCACGATGCCCTCTGGATGCTGTATAGCAAGTCTGCTGTATAGCCAGCTGCCTGCGAAATTCTTCGCATAACGTTGATTCCCACAGTGCATGGGATCTGGGGCCGTATTCTGTAGCGGTTCGCTTTGGAACCGGTTCGGTCTGGCTGTTACCATTGGTTGGCGCTTCGTTGTCGTCATCCCTGGTGGGCGGGATGACAAATTTTGTTGACGTCACACAGGTTGTCAATTCTGGAAAGGAACCGGTTCCTTGCTACGAGAGGAACCGCGGAGAAGTGGTTCGCTCGAGGGTCGCGCGCGGTGGCGAGCATGATGTTGACGGTTGCTAGGGCAACCGTGGCTACCGGCTAGTCTCGTGCCAGCTGATGAGCCGGCACCTAGACGAGACGAGACAAAGACGGCAATGGCGGCTCCTTTGGTTGTGCTAGGTTGTGCTGCTGGCGAGCGCCGAAAGACAACAACGCGACGAGAGGCAACGACGCGACGCGTTCGGCATGGCCGAAGAAGAGTTTCGAAGGCATTTTAGGCTCTCCAAAAACATAGTGCGACGTCTTTGCAATGAGCTGGAAGAACATTTCGGACCTCAAAGATTTCGTGGTGTCGACACTATGATGAAAGTGCTGTGCACACTGTGGTTTTTTGCCACCGAGAGCTTTCAACAGTGCGTTGGGAATGAAGAAGCGATTGCTCTGTCGCAGCCTTCGGTCAACCGGATGATTACAGCTGTCGCCAAGGCCATTACGATTGTGGGCAGAGAAAAAGGATGGCTTAGATTCCCATTCACGGCGCTACAGAAAGCCGCTGTCAGCTGTGCTGGCCCAACACACATGACGCCTTTGCTAGGTAGGGGGGCTCCTCAACAAAAGAAACGAGTATTTCGCGCTGCCTCGCTGAAACATGACGACCCAGCCACCTGTCCTTGTGCAACGACATCGTTTCGGTTTCGGCGCGCGAACAAGTCCAAAAAGTAAACAAAGCGAGGCAAGTTGTTTGCATAAAGTATGGCCTACCACCTAGCGACTAAATAAGAAAACAACACAAATAAAATTACAACTCCCAGTAGCCGTCTGCACCGCAAGCTCACATTTATTACTGAAAATTATATTTGCAAGTGTTCTATACAAACCAATGTTTTTTTATCAAACCAGCAACATCCTTCAATTGCTATACAATCCCCCAAGTACAAACATAAATGATGACATGATCTTCCGGCAGACCGCCACTCGTTGATTGGTTCCCCTCAGGCCGCCCCGTTCCACTCTTTCTCCAAGTGACGTAATCCAGACGTAACAGCCTGACCGAACCGGTTCCAAAGTGAACTGCTACAGAATACGGCCCCTGCATAATTTTTTGCCCTCCCCTTTTTATAGTGCACACTGGATACTCCGGTCCTCCCTGCCTTACCCATCATTCCTTCGCCTCTTTCGCTCTGTGCGATCACAAAGCACTGCTCTGTGCATGCATTCGTCAGCCGAGCTGTGCCAAGGCTGACTGTCTGCATCTGTATCCTGCTGCCATGGGCAGGCACGTGTGTTGGCGTGCACTTGTAAACCTCGCTATTTAGTGATCTGTTCTATGTGATATGATTACAGTGTTTTGGAATAATCGTCTCTTGTAGGTGCAATCCGATGCGTTCATTTCCTAAATTTTTTTATGAAATACTGCAAACTTTACAAAGTCCAAGCACGAAGAACAAAGGAAAAGTACCATTACAAAAAAAAAGTGAAATTTCATATCTTTATTCAGTATCCTTTTAATATATCTGTGCAGCCATTACGACGCCACAAAATGTTTTACGTAATAGAGCTGTGTCTTAATGACCCTTTGTTGGGAGTAGAAGTTCTTGTTGATGACACCAACAGCTCAAAAATCTAGTACTAATGTGGGTAGACTTGCATGTGTTGATGTATTCGCTTCTTTGCTTTGTGGATTTAAGATATAATTGAAGGAATACCAGAGTGCTAACTTCTGGACAAGGATGCTGTTTATGGACACAGTAAAGAATTGTCTAGTCTAATGCTTTTGTTATGCCATGCAGATCTTTGGTCCAGTGCTGCCAATCCTGAGGGTGAACAGTGCAGACGAAGCAATTGAGTTCATCAATGAGAGGTTGGTGGATTACGTCCCTAACACACACGCACACTTTTTTCCTTTTTTTTCCCGTTGAGTTGCTGTAGAGCTCGCCAAACATGGTAAAGTTGTGACGTTCTTTGAAGAGTTTGGTCATAGCTATATGGTAGGGTAATAAGCAAATATTGTTTAGTAAAGTATATCTTTAGGCCTGTAATCTGTTTTTTTCTGCTGTAATTTTGTTGGATGTATGTTGCTATACGTTGAGCATGTCATTGCTGAGCAATACATACTTTTTTAAACTTGTGGGCTTCCTGTTTTCCTAACTGTATAGATGTTATCAATCTTGAATTGCAGGAACGTTGAGACATATGGGAAAACTTTTACTGTATTTGCATGAACCTAACGCATAGCATATTCCTGAAAAAAATTAGTCTGAAATAGCCAGTGTGTTACAATCAGTTACGAAACCAAAACTGCGTTTGCGGCATTGACAACAGCCTACCGTCAGAGCTGTCAGACGCAGTGTCATTGCTATTACAAGATGACGGCAGAGCACGTTTTGTTAAAGGTTGCTGTGTGTTCATTTTGGGCTTGACTACGATCACTCTCGGAGATAATGTATTTACTCAAATGTAATGCAACAGCGATTATAACTTGAAGGTAGGCTTTCCAGTCACGTGAAATAAAAATAAAACTGCAAATGTTTCATGAGATGAACAGATAAAGAAACAGTACCTTTATTCAAGGGCTCACAGTTTTGAAACGAGTTCTACTGCTAGTCACTGACGCAGCAAGTTGACTGGCAATGGCGGAACCAGCGCAAGACTTGCAGTGCCAAAGTGCCGTCTCCTTTCTGTGTGAGCAGCACACTTTGCTTCTACGAGTAGTGCCGGTCATCCTCATTGCATCGGCGTCTGAGGACGAGTGAGCTTGGGTGGTATTCTCGGGCAATCACTTTCGGGAAATTAACTTGACTCGGTGCCGAGCCCATCCCCAGCAACTGTGTCTGGCACTATGCCATGCTCGCTGTCTTCGAATAATGCCCAAAAGTGCCGCTGGTCGTACGCCAAGTCTCATGAAAATAAACTATCTCCGAAATTGATCGCCCGAGAATCAGGTCATTTTCTGTGGCATGAAGCTCATTTGAAATTAATCACTTCTTAAAAGATCGCACAACCATTTCATTCAGGCGCAGAAGGCAGTACCGAGCTCCTACGAGGTCCACAGATCAAGCCCTTTCGGCTGGCCTCATAGTTAAAGAGGGCTTCCACTGGTTCACCATCCATGAATCTTTGACTAGTTGACGTCAAGCTGCCAAACTGCAGCGGAGCTCTCCAACTCTCCTCGGCCATTAACAATGCTTGTCTCTCGAAGCGGACATCATACCAAATGCACTGCGTCACCATCACGTCGTGAATGATCCAAGTCGAAGTGTGAAAGCCGCAGGGCACGGCGGCACCTTTAACTGTGACACCAGTCGCAAGCACAGCGAAAATGGTGTCAATTCGAACCGATAAGCTTTGACTTTGGTAGACTTTTCTGTGGATTAGATTGAGACGTGAAGGTACAGTTGCCAACAAAATGCTAAAAACCGTGGTCTTAGAATATTTGTTTTAAAATCCTAAATTTTGGTGTTATTCGAATGTAACGTGAGGGTGGAGTTTATGCAATGAAAGTCGCGAAAAAGAACTCGCGTTACTAACAAGTAAATGTGGTACTATCACTTGCACGAGACTTCGCGTCACTCTGCATCGGATGCTTCGACATATTGGTCACCAGCATTTGTCGTGTTGTGCCACTTTGCAAAAGTTCGATAGTTACGTGAGATCTCATGAAAGTTATAGTAGTACACTCAAACCTTGTTATAACAAAGTTGAAGGGGATGCTGAAATTACTTTGTTATATCCATTACTTTGTTATATAGACTACAGTTGAACCTCGCAATGACAAAACCGGTGGGGAACGCGAAAAAATTCTCGATTGCGAGAATTCTGTTGTTGCGAAATGAGACAGCACAGATAGGTAATGCATTGCAGAACGAAACTTTACTGTCAAAATTTCGTTAACCTACTTTGGCAAGCTTGCTTGAGGATACAGAACGGCCTTCCCGACATTGCAAAGTGTGCCGCATGCATCGATCAACAGTGGCAGCACTGCCATGTTCACGGTCAATTGCTTTCCAAGGTACGATCACTCTTGCTAGATCTTGTGTAACTCGGCACCACACGCAGAGCAACAGTGCTCTGTGCATGCAGCTGCATTTCTCCAGCGCACACTGTCGCCCGTAGGCGCCGCGAGGTCGCCAGTCGCCTGCAAAATTGCCGCACGACTGGCCGCGCGCTGCAATTTTGCATGTATTGGCAGGCTTCTTTTATGCTCAGATAGCCACCTTAAGTAGTATGTACAGTAGAATCCCGCTGTTACGTTCCTCACTGCTGCGTTTTCCCGGCTGCTACGTCGTTTTCATCCGGTCCCGGCATAGCTTCCATAGGATCCAATGTATAAGGAACCCCGCTGTTACGTAGTAGCTGTGAAAACGTTCCCGCATTGAAGCTTCGCAACCCGAACCCGCCTGGGCTAAATTAGGCAATGCGCTCCAACCGCCATTTTGGCTTTTGACGAGTTTTGACCGGGCTTGGCTATGAAACTGGCTGCAAGAAGCCGCACGCCAGTTTGAGCAATGCCTCCTTTACTAGATGCCAGCCACGTTGTCCGTAAACTCGGTTCCTGGCCCTCTCCCTTTTCTCTCCTCCGCAAAAAGGCAACGAGCGCCACTTGTGGCGGACGTCTGCAACCTAGATACGTGCTGCGGCCTTCGAGATTACCATGGCGTCTGTTGCCATCTCGGAGGCTCGCGATAACGCTCGCTAACAGACGCCCGCGCATATAAAGCGCCCGCGGAGCATTCGGCTGCCGCTGCCACATCCGCCGGAAGTTGAAAAGGCAACGAGCGCCGCCTCACAGAATTTATGCTGAACTAACTTCAACTAAGGGAACCGCCGCGGCAATGGGAAAGCGAGCAACGCGGCTAGCATCTAGTAAAGGAGGCATTGGTTTGAGAGGCCGCCACTAGGTGGCCATTCGTGAAAAATTATCTCACTATCATCACTGTGATTACGGTCACCGCATGGCTTGTTGGACGGGTCGACTCACAGAGGAAGGAAACTCAGGAGAGGCCCTGACCACGGTGGAAGATAGGCTAGGTGAGAGAACGGAGCGCTGTCAGCGCTTTGTGGAAAGGCGCGAGCGGCGTTCTGGTAACTTGGCCTGACGAGAGGGGGCGCGCGAGACTAGTGCCCGCTTTGCTTCCCGCTGGTGCCCGCACGCCTGCCAGTGGTATAGACAAAATTCCAATCAAGTTAATGAACTTGGCCCAAGAAGCAAGGAAACGCTGATAAAAACATTGGAGGCAGTCGCAACAAATAAGCACATTCCGCACAGCTGGAGATAGAGTAAAATGAATTTGATTTATAAAGGGAAAGGTGATAAGAAGAACATAAAATCCTTCTGACCAATTACGATAACATCAGTTATATATAGGCTGGCGATGCAGGCAGTGAAATTAAAAATGCACTCATGGGTAAAAAGTAATAGAATACTCGGATAACTTCAGAATGGGTTCAGAAGTGGCAGGCGCTTAGATGATAGCCTGTTCGTGCTTACCGAGTGCATAGAAATAGCTAAGGCGGAAAATAGACCTGTGGATTTAGCCTTCCTGGACATAAGTGGTGCATACGACAACGAGAACAGGGAACTCCTGTGGAACATATTAAAAGATGAAGGTATGGGTCATGAGGTAATTGATTTTTTACAGGAAATATATCGAGAAAATAAAGTTGAAATAGCATGGGAAGGAATTAAGAGTACGACAACTGTCGAGGTACACAAAGGATTAAGGCAAGGTTGTCCTCTATCACCGCTGCTGTTTACGCTTTATATGATAAGTATGGAAAGAAGGTTACAACGAAGCAGTCTAGGGTATAATCTGTTGTACAGATTAGGCGGAAAGGTTGTTGAGCAACGACTGCCGGGTTTAATATATGCGGACAATGTTGTACTGTTAGCAGATAGCCAGGAAGATTTGCAAACTCTGGTTAATTACTGTGGAGACGAAGGAGACAGTTTAGGTTTCAGTTTTAGTGCAGCTAAGTCTGGTGGGATGTTTTTCAACGATACAACTGATCAGAAGCTTACAATACAAGGCCGTGAAATGCCCCGAGTGGCCGAATACAAATATCTCGGGGTATGGATAAACAAAGGGCAGATGTACATAGAAAAGCACGAACAGTGTCTCATAGCAAAAGGGTGAAGAGATGCCGGGATAATGAAACATGGGGCATTGTGGGGGTACCATAGGTATGAGGTACTGAGAGGTATTTGTAAGGGAGTAATGGTGCCGGGGCTTACTAATGGGGATTGGGTCCTGTGTTTGAGGGCAGACGTTTAGTTGAGACTAGAAGTAAATGAGAGAGCTGTGGGAAGATTAGCACTAGGTGCCCACGGGAAAACCACAAACGAAGCAGTACAGGGTGATATTGGGCTGGACATCGTTCGAAGCACGGGAAGCTCAGAGTAAAATCGTATACGAAAAACGCCTGAGGAAATTGGATGATAACAGGTGGGCAGCTAAGGTGTTTAAATACCTATACAGAAAGAGCGTTGACTCACAATGGCGGAAAAGAACTAGGAAGCTAACCGGTAAGTATGCCAGACACGAGGACAAAGAAAGACAGAGCATTAAACGACAGGTTAAAAATGCGGATGGTAAAAATTGGATAAATTCAATGGAAAAGAAGCATAGTGGGGAACTATATCGATACTGGAAACAGCTGATCAGGAAGGAAGCGGTTTATGATAACTCAAGAGGCAGTGCCCTACTCTTTGAAGCTAGATCAGGATGTCTTAGAACGCGGAGCTATAAACAGAAATTTAACGAAGAAGACGACGAATGTACTGTGTGTGGTAAATATGTAGAAACAATGGAACACCTCATACTAAAATGTGATGGTATCAATCCCGATGTCGATGCGGCCACAGTAACGCTCCCTGGGGGCCTAGGGTTCAGAGATAACAATAGTCATGTAAATAAATATGTGGTGGAAATTAGCTAAAGACGACTGGAGGATTGGTGGCTCAAAAGCAGAGAGGTGACATAAGGTTAAAAGGGTAGGAAGACGTATTTAAAGAAAATCGCGAATTTTAATAACACACAGCACAGGTAAACAAAAATAAAAGGCAAAATAAAAAGCTGAGCATGGTGGCAACTACCATCACCCCGTTTCAAAGGGGACGCTCCTTCCTTCCATCCATCCATCCACTTTGTTTCCCGCTGGTGCCCGCACGCCTGCCAGCGCCTGCTCTCTTCTGCGGACACCTTGATCGCTACGAGACAGTCGTATTTGCTTTGTGTGTTAGTAATTTGATCAGCTTTATGCGGCTGTGCGATGGGAAAGTGCTTTGTGCCCTTCTTACTTATTTGCAAACCTGAGAAATAAAGTCTCATCATGATGTTCTGCCCGGGACTGTATTTACCTTCTTCGTGGTTACATAAAGCAGCTGGTCCATCAATTTATTTCTCTACCTGTGCTACATGGGGTGATTACACTGCTTGAAAACATGCTCGTAAGTAGGTTCCATTAGGTGTACAGAACATATAAAGGACTGCGGAATCACTCCGTTGAAACTGGCGCAGCCACGTCGGTAAATCGCCTTCACCTCATGCCGCACACGGTTTTGACTGTTCTTTTGAGACGTACACGAAACATATGAAGCCTTTTTCGGTAATTCATGGAAATAATATTGCACATAAAATGTAAGTGAAAGCAAAGCGCCCACTGTAACTATGCAGTATCACGCTCGAAATTTTTAGGAATGCGATCGAGTGCTCGGAAAGAATTTATATGCTGCATAGTCTGCAGTCGCCTGTAATGTGTCAAGGTATGAGGGGTTTGGCATGCGCTGTCTGCTTGTAGCAATACCATGCAACTAAAGTGGTTTAGCTGTAGAGCTACAATAAACATTTTTCTGAAAATATGCGTCCCGTAAAATTTCGATCGGGGCTTCTACGTGCTGCTTTTTAACACAGGCTGAAACAGCGACGATACACGGTTATTTCACCCAGCCCGGCGTTCTTTAAGGTGGGCATATAAGAGCCGTCAGTGAACACATATTTGATGGACTCTGCGCGGGCGGCTGGAGTTGCAGCTTAAATCGATACAGGAGCTAGCGCGGCAAATTGCGCGTCCGCCGTCTGCTTTCAGGCGCCTACGGAACACTGAGGGCCTTAGAGGGCCTTAGAGAGCCTCAGTTCGGAGCGCCACTGGTGGCACGCTTTGAAAGCAGAGCATTGGCATGCTGTGGCTCCCGGCGTCGTTCGCTCACCTAAAGTATTCTTCCATCATGGCCCTGACGTCACTCTTTGTGAAGCTATAGCTAAAGGGAAGCCGGAAGTTGGCGTTGCTCATGGCGTTGCTCCGCCTATCGGGCCAGATCTCCTCTCTTGTTTATATTTCTCGTGAAACCACGCCGCGCTGAGCGCAACCCGGCTGCTCGGACGCGCGTGCTGCTAAGCAGTACCAAACAATCGTTAGCATGTTAGCATGATTACGCCAAAGAGGACAAAATTTCCCGCGGATATTCCTTCGTCCGTTGCCATTGCCGTGGCGTGGTGACGACGAGGAGCACGAACTGCATGATGCCAGGGAGTTGCCAAATCCGAGCTTTGGAGAAGCCGTCGCGGCGCTGGACCTCCTCCGCAGGTACCTCGCAGCTCACAGCGACGCTGACAGCAATGCGGCCTTCCAGGCTATTGAGAAATGTGTGGCGATTTCTAGCGAGCGAAAGAAACGGCAAGCCACCATTCTAGACTTTTTAAAGTTCTAAGCGCACTCTAGAAATAAATTGTCTATAGTTGAAGCGGCACATTTTTCATTCATTTTCGGAGGTTTCCTCACTGTTGCGTTTTCCCGGCTGTTACGTTTTTTTTCCTCAGTCCGGTGAAAAACGTATGAACGGGGTTCCACTGTATTGAGGAACGGAAAGCTGTATAGGGAGTTTTCCATGTCGCTCTACAATTTTCTCATTGGCACTTTTCATCTAATTGTAATGTTTGAGAAGTTGATTATATAGACTAATTATCTAATTAAGTGGAATGAAAAAAATAATTCGGGTTTCTCCAAGTGACGACAAACAAAATTACCTTCTTTCGGTCCAGCTACGTTGCATTCACATATTTTTAAGCTCTGGCTAAAGATAGCTGGGACACTCTGTATGTGATGCAGTCGTCTGTAAACAATCTTAGTGGGACATTTATATCAGAAGGCAAATCATTGAAAGAGATAAGAAATATGAGGCCCCGGAACACTGCCTTGAGGTAATCCAAACAAAACTGGTTTGGACCTGGATTTAATTTTATTTATTTCAATATAGTACTGCTCACAAGAGTGGAGGTAGGATGTAAACCACTTAGTAGTATTTGCACTTCTAAATATTTCATTTATTTTTTAGCAAGAGTTTGATTTATCCTTTATCAAGATTTTATCATGCTTTGGCAAAGTCTAACAAAATTAGGTCAATCTGTCTTGACTATTATTGTTTGTGAAAGATTGTGGACTGTCAGAACAAGCTGCGTTATCGTAGACAACAGCTTTTGAAAACCATGTTGCACTGGTGATGATAAATTGGAAAGTTCCCAGATAATTTGAGAGATGTCTACAGACTGTATGCTGAAGTAAATTGTTATACCGAGGTTTAACTGTACATGAGAAATGGCAAAACCAAATTCAGACGGTAGAACATCCATAAGTATAGCCAGCAAGTAACACTTTTAAAGGTTCCAGGTGAACACTAGATGACAGTGGATGATGGATGATGATGGTTGATGATGATGATGACGGTTGATGATGATGATGATGGTTCTTTTGTTACAATTTAATAGAAGTAGCAAGGGCTGCTCACAAGTGGCAACTGCTCATCTGCTCCCCACCTGTTGTGCTTGTGCAGTCAGCTGTTCCCTTATAGCCAAAGTAATCTCCTCAATGCAGAATTTTTCTGCTAGTTACTTTAATGCCATGGTTCGTACGATCCCAACTAAAGTTCCCTGCCAGATAGAGTAAAAACTTGTGTAAAATACCACTGATCCAGAAGTTGAACCAAAACTGATCAACTGTTTACTGTTTACTTTGATCTTCTTCCTCTCTCTCTTCGCTTCCTCTTCTCTTGATCGGGGCATTACATCCTCCGGGTCTTTTATTGCCATCCTTCCACGGATGGTAAGGCACCAGGTTACCTACATTTGTAACTTCTGTCCTGCCTGCTGGTCATTCAGAGTGCACTGACTACAGTATACCTTGCTACTTCACCATTTTGAGGACAACATCAGGGCCTGCGAAAGCATTTTTCGAACCATCAAGACCTTTTCATACTAGCACCATGTCTCCAGGTTGTATGTTGGGCATGTGAGTTGCATGGCGTGAGTCGTAGTATTTTTTCATTGTACATTTATACCTATTGTATTCCTCTGACGTCTTCGTGCTTTCTGGAATATGGATTTTCCCTACTATGCTGAGTTTGTAGTCTGCGGGTAACCACGTCATCTTCAGAAAGGCAGCAAACTGAGGTCTACAGCGAAGTCCTGCTCTACGAGATTGAGTGTGATGCCTAACCCTGCCTCAAAAGCACACTTCAATCCTCCACGAAATTCTGGGTATACAGAAATGGTCTTCAACTTTTTGGTATGAGGCGTTCTGCTAGGGCATTTTCTTCCAGGTGGTATGGTGCTGAAAATCTCAAAGTGATACCGTTTTCTACTGCCCACCGACGGAACCTCTTGCTGCAGAATTTAGGTCCATTGTGAGAGACAATCACCTTGGTGTGTCTAAGTGCCTCTCTTTCCATCATTGCAATCGCAATGTTTGCATCTTCTCTTATGGGTTTGGCTGCCACCATATGTGTACACTGGTCCACAGCCACTATAAAAGACTGAGTCCGGTGCACAATCTTCTTTCTTTTTGATTGCAGCAAAATTGACATGAACGACTTCGAAGGGGACATCTGTATTCACAGGAATGACCATCTGGTTTCCTTTTGGGCGGAACTTGGCTTTGATAGTCTGACATTGATGACAGGCATTGACGTAATACTCTACATCGGCTTTCGTGTTCTTCCACCTAAAATGTTTCTGAATCATCCAATAGGTATGCCAAAAGCCATCATGCCCTCCTGAGTGTGGACTGTCGTAATAGAGCCGCAATATTTTAGATATGAAACTTTGAGGGACAACAAACTTTCCATCGACTATTTTTAGCTCTTCAGTGTCTTGCCATGCACTTACGACATGTGCCCCTTGATAGTTGTTTATTGGCAGCATGTGCAATCTTGATAACGCGGCTATTTCAGGTAGCTTTTCACCAGGTCTGTGGCTAACATCAAAAGTGAACCGCTGAATTTCGCTAATCCATCTTGCCAGTCTTCCCTTCGGTTGTGTAAGGCTCAGAAGGTATGTCAAAGCCTGATTGTCCGTGAAAAGCTTGAACTGGCGGCCCTCCAAATAACTCTTGAAGTATTGTAATGCCAGCACTACTGCTAAGGCCTCCTTTTCCGTAGTTGTGTAATTTACTTCCGCTTTTGAAGAAGTGTAGAAGTAATAGCCAATGACCTTTAACGCAGCCAAGTTTCGAAAACTCCGAATGCCTGTGATTCGGGCCGATTTCCGTCCATCTCGGCACAAGTGATCGCATCCCTTTTAACTGGTGGCTTCGATCTAGGTTTGAATTTCTTTGGTATAACACTGCTCCTGTGCCATAATCGGACGCGTCAATGCAGAGCTCAGAGGGTTTGGCGAAATTGGGTAATATCGGGATGGCATACCTGCCAACCCTCCCGATTCGCCCGAAAGACTACCAATTTTTCATTGAACTATCCGATTGTACGATCACTGCCCTATATCTCCCGAAAAGTGGTCTCTGCTTGCACAATAATGGTTTTTGCGAAATTTTCACCGCAGAATCCACAGCTACATCGTAATCGTCAGCATCACCAACAACGGCCGCACTAGCACAATCGGTACCATCGACTAAGCAGCCAACCACGGTGCCTAGTAAGCCGACCAAAGCCAGAGCCAGTGTAGCTCTTGCATTTCATGCATGCCTTCCCCCATGGTACATCTTGTTACTGCTGCTTGTGCGTACGATTAGTGTTCACTCGGCCGTCTGTGTGTGGTGCACAGCGTAAAGTTAGAATCCTCGTGTGTTTGATGCCATGGCGCTATCAAAGCCCAAGAAAAGGTATTTGCAGAAGTTTTTGGGAACTTATAATTCTAAATTCCTGTGCTTTTTGACATCAAGAAAAGAACATTTTGCATTCTCTACAATGTGTGCATGTGACGTCAGCGTTTTTCATGGTGGCAAAGGCGACTTGACAATGCACATTTCCACAGCGAAGCATCAAAGCTATGTTTGCTCCGCTGAGCAGCAAGGCAACATAATGAACTTACTCCGGAACAACTGCGACGACAGTGTCATGCATGCGGAGTGCCTGTTTACGGGATTCCTCGTCGAACACAACCTACCCCTTATGTCAGCGACCATGTTGGGCCTCTTCTACGGAAAATGTTTCCGAAATGCAGTGAGGCGAGGCATTATGGATGTGGACGTATGAAGGCAAGTGCAATTGTAGGAGAAATGGCATCAAAGGTGCAGAGCACAATGCTGGAGACAATCAAGCACCGTGCTTTTGCTGTTGCGGTCGATGGCAGCAACGACACTACTGCACAGCTGTACCTGATTTTGGTGACGTATTACGTCGAGGAATGCTCGCACATTTAAAGTTGGTTACTGAGCACTCAGGTACTCCACGGGGAGGCAACAAGAAGAAAAATCGGAAACCTCGTGTTGAAGGCAATGGAGATCTTTGACGTGCCCGTGTCAAACTGCATTGCATTTTGCGCCGACAACGCGAACATTATGTTACGGAAAAGAAAACGGCATTGCCGTAGTCTTAAAGGAGGCACAAGAAAACTTGGTTGTAGTTGGCTGCCCGTGCGAACCTTGCTGCCGAGAAAGGAGCCGCGTGCTCGCCGGCTTTGTTTGTTGAGGTCCTTGTGGATATATTTTACTACTGGGGAAAGAGCTCTAAACTCAAGGACAAGCTGTCTGAATTTCAAGAAATGCACAGTGTGGAAATGTGAAAAATTCTGAAGCATGTACTGACTCGTTGACTGTCACTAGGCAAGTGCCTGACAAGAATACTTGACCAGTGGCAACCTCTGGTTAACCTTTTCTTAAGTGAAATCAAAGCAAAGAGGTGGTGCCCATCCTTTTTAGAGTCTCATCAGATTCCTTGCAGGCCCAAACCACCAGGAGGTTCAAAGTCCGACAAAGCCAGTTGCACCAACCGAGAAAGCACCAACCGAGAAAAAGGATGCCCCAGCTGCAACGAAAGCCAAAGCGTTAACCGAGTCTGTAAGACAAGAAGCTGTTCTCACTTGTGAAGAAACGCTGCTTGATTTTTTGACCTCTGACTAACTTCCGGATTTTTTTTAGAGGTGTGATCCCGCTTTTTCAGAAAGCCAATTGCCAGCTACAATCACAGGCAGCTCAAATACGTATTGACACGTGAACTCATTTATCTTTTACGGGTGAGTGCTTTTACCGCCTAAAAATGTTATCGCTCAGTGCAGGACGCGCCTACATGTATGTGAAGTTTCTGGAATGTTATCGATGCTTCTATACGTTGTCAGTTGTCGCCGAACCTTGTGTAATCTGATCGCATGTATGCACGACACGAATGGTGTAGAACTTTCTGGAAGACATGCGGGCACCGGCGATTACTCTGGAATGTTCGATGGTTCATGTATAAAAGCTGACGCGCTTGACCTGCTGATCAGATTTCAACGATTGCTGACTGTGTTCACCGCTTTTGCTGTTCTTTGAGTGTAGCCTGTTTTTGTGGGCACAGGTTCGCCCAATAAAAGTTACTTTTGTCTTTCACAGTATTGCTATTGTGTTCTTTGCGGTCACTACCACATGACATCTGGTGGAGGTAGTTTACGTTCATGTACTAGACTCCCCCACAAAGCTGTGATACAAGCCTGAACGCGGAAGACAACACCAAAGTTGCCACGAACCAGCCAGGTGCCACAGGCTGCAAGTGCCCCCTGAGCACACTTTTGCCTGAGACGACCAGGAAGATCGTCGCCAAGTCATCCCCAATGGTAGCCCTGGCGTCCCCCATCGTGCTACAGCAGCCCAGGGAACCACCGACGTGCCGCGGTTCCACATTTCAGGACCTGGAAAGCTGGCTGGAGACGTATGAGAGGGTTGCTACGTTTAACAGCTGGGACAGCGACGGCGAGCTGCGACATGTCTATTTCGCATTAGAGGACGCCGCCAGGACGTGGTTCGAGAATCGAGAAGCCACCTTAACGACTAGAATCTGTTCTGCAGGGGCTTTCTGCGGACATTTACTAGTGTCGTGTGAAAAGAGCCAGCCCAAGCTCTACTAGAAACCAGAGCGCAGCTGCCCAATGAGACAATCGCGATCTTCATGGAGGAGATGGCCCGTCTATTCCATCACGTTGACCCGGAAATGTCTGAAGAGAAGAAAGTCTGCCTACTCATGCATGGTGTGAAAGAGGAACTTTTCGCCGGAATGGTAACAAGCCCACAGAAGACGGTCAACGAGTTGCTTCGCGAGGCCACGAGCATCAAGAAGACACTAGAAATGCGGAACCGGCTATACAGCCGCCGCACCAACTCAACAAACTACGCTGGAGTTAAATCACTGGCCACCGACGAGCTGCGCGAGACTATCAGGGTGGTCATACAAGAGGAGCTTCAGAAGCTGTTCCCTTCATTGCAACCTCATGTGGTTTCAATTGCCGAAATCGTCAAAGAAAAGGTTCAGCGATCGCTTGGAGTTCCCGAGGTGCATCCACAATCATTACAGACCCAGCCGGAAGCGGTGACCTACACCGCTGTCGCCCGCCGTTAAGGTCCCCCTCCACAACCACGCTAGGGCCCTTTAACGCCGCAATTCCATTGTCCATCGCCGCTGCCGCCAGCACGACCACGCGTCGCCCAGCACGTCTACGCGAGAAAGACGGACATTTGGCACGCCCCCGACCATCGCCCGCTCTGCTACCACGGCGGTGAAGCCGGCCATGTGTGCCGTCGATGCCCATACCGTGAGCTGGGATTGCGAGGGTTCGCCATCAATGCACCGCACCCTTGGGAAGGTGAATGCCCTCTTGACATCATCGACTACCTCGCTGCTACTTAGTGGAGCCCTCAACAATCGTCCCATTCGCCGTCACCAGGCCGCTACGTGTTGGCGCTATCTGTTGCAGCAGTGCCGTCCATACACTGGCCCACCCCGGGGCCAGTCCGTGAACCCATATCCGGAAAACTAAAAGCAGCAACCAATGGAAGTGTGGTTGCTGTTCGTCGAACTGTTGAAGATCTTCCGCCGCCTACAAAGACTCCAAAGAGACTACCTCGACGACATAACGACACGCCACTGTCCCGATGAAGTTTGGAAGCAAAGAATATGCAGACGAAAGACCACCCGATGATGCCACGTGCCAGCCACAGGTCAACGCGATGCAGCTGTGATCTGACGCCAAGACCTAACTGTAACGCAAGACAAAGAACCACAGACCTTAATGTGCTTCTCGACGGCCACGCAGTCACTGCCTTAGTCGACACAGGAGTCGATTACTCTGTCATGAGTGGACCCATCGCCGCCCAGTGGAAGAAAGTTAAGACTGCATGAGAAAGCCCGCAAATTCAGACTGCTGGAGGACACGTCATGACGCAGACTGGAATCTGCACAGCAAGTATTTCCATTAATGACTAGACTTACCCTGCCACGTTCGTTATCCTCCAACAGTGTTCACGAGACGTCATTCTTGGCATGGACTTCCTCAACCAACACGGTGCAATCACTGACCTGAAGTTGAAGTAAGTAACGCTGTCGGAAGATCAAGCGATATCGCCGAAGAGCTCTCGTAGTCACCATGCTTTAAGTGTGCTCGAAGATCAATTTAGCATCCCGCCATGCACCAGCATTATTATTTCCATCGGCATCGAAACACCCGCTGACGTAGAAGGCATCATCGAGGGTGACCAACGTCTACGACTCGACCGTGAAATTTGTGTCACAAGAGGGATCACTCGACTGCATGGAGGGAAAACTGAAGTGTTGCTGACAAACTTCAGCCAGGAGTTCAAGCACATCAACAAGGCCACGAGGATCGCCTACATCGAGGAAATTGAGGAAACCAGCAATACATTTGTCCTCTCGGATTCTGGCGCATCTACCCCGACGATAGTTCCTGAACCAGACTTCGACATCAATCCAAGTCTCCCCATGAGTAAGCAGCAATAGCTCAGAACTCTTCTTAGATGATACAAAGACTGCTTTTCGATGTCATCGACGAACACCAGTCGCAAAGCATCACATAATAACCGAAGAGTGTGCTCGACCACTCCGCCAGAGCCCTTACCGAATTTCGATGCGAGAATGTTAAGCTATTAGGCAGCAAGTCGACTAAATGCTGCGCGACAACATCATCCAGCCATCGAAAAGCCCGTAGGCATCTCCTGTAGTCTTGGTAAAGAAAAAGAATGGAACCCTACGTTTCTGCATCTGTTATCGTCTACTGAACAAGATCACGAAGAAGGATGTATACCCCCTCCCATGGATAGACGACGCATTGGATCGGCTCTGCAATACTAAATACTCCTCGTCGATGGACCTCAAGTCTGGCTACCTGCAAATAGAATTCGACGAAACAGATCGCGAAAAGACCGCCTTCATCACGCCAGATGGCCTTTGTGAGTTCGAGGTTATGCCATTTGAACTGTGCTCGGCGACTGCAACATTCCAGCGCGTGATGGACACGGTTTTAGCAGGATTGAAGTGGCATACCTGTCTTGTTTACTTGGACGACGTCATCGTCATCGCCGGAAATTTCGATGATCACCTTAGGCGGCTTGTGACAGTGCTGTTGCAACTGGGGGTCCGAAGACCTGGGATCCACTTTTCTCGTGGAGGAATGAGGTGAACTGGAGAGTTTGGGTCTGATATTCAGGACATTGGACAGACAAGTATATATTTACATACGTACAAGAAAATGCAAAGAAATACAGAAAAGTTGAGGTTGTAGTCGCTGATCACTCTTGCCATCCGTAGCTCCTTTTATGCCTTGCGTGATCATTGTTTAGTCACTTCCCCCAATTCGTCGTCAGGAGGCCGATGACATCAGGTCCCATCAATCCGGTGTCAGGAGGCTGATGACATCAGGTCCCACCAAACCGGTGCCACGAGACCGACGACATCAAGTCCCATTAATACAGAGGTAGGTTGCCCTTTTTGCTGACTCCGATAGTACTCTGACAGGTGATGGCCAGATCATCGCACTGACACTGTCTCCGGCTTGGACACGCCAGTTTGCGCTGCGTACAGGTGACAGCCATATCATTGCCAATGGGTCAAACCTCTCCTGAACGAGGTATTCCCATGCTGGCCATAATTCATTCGTGTTGAAAACCATTTTGACAAGGGCGTCGGCCTGTTCCCCATAATCTTGCGAACCGTGACCGAAAGGTGTTGCGGGGCGAATGGCCGATCACAACAATGTTAGAGACCATCAAGTCATCAGCGCTTACTCTGAAGCTGGAAAAGTGCCTCCTCGCTTACGATGGGCTTCTGTTTCTAGGCCATGTCATGCAAAAGACAGCTGCCATCGCAAAGTTCCCGCAGCCCATTGACAAGAAGGCAGTGTGTAGATTCCTTGGCATGTGTGCCTACTACAGGTGCTTTGTCAAGGACTTTTCACGCATCGTGGAGCCGCTAACACATCTAACCAAATGTAATGTCGAGTTCAAGTGGGAAAAACGGCAGACCGATGCATTTCAAGAACTCAAACGACGCATGCAGTTGCCGCTGGTACTTGCACACTTCGACGAGGGCGCCGATACTGTAATCCACACTGACGCCAGTAGCCTCGGTGCCTCGTCGCCTCGGTGCCTGACACCTCGGTGCCGTCCTAGTCCAGAGGAAAGACGGACTTGAACGAGTGATATCTTATGCTAGCCGGTCGCTGTCAAAAGCAGAAGGCAATTATTCTACGACTGAAAAGGTATGCCTCGCCATCATTTGGGCTACAGCAAAATTCTGCCCTTACCTCTATGGCAGGCCATTCATAGTCGTCAGCGGCCATCACGCGTTGTGTTGGCTAGCTAACTTAAAGGGCCCTTCAGGACGGCTGGCGCAGTGACGCCTCAGGCTGCAAGAATATGATATCACTGTAACCTACCAGTCCGGACGAAAGCAATCTGATGCCAATTGCCTATCATGCGCCCCCATTAACTTGCTGCCGCAAGACAACGGGGATGATGATGCCTTCCTTGGAATAATAAGCGCAGAAGATTCTGCTGAATAGCAACGAGCAGATCCGGAACTGAGAAGCTTCGTCGAGTATTTGGAAAGGCACACCGACGTTGCGCCTGGGGCATTTAAGCGAGGATTGTCTTCTTTCCCGCTTCAAAACAGCCTACTAGTAAAGAAAAACTTCTCACTGCTAAATATGCCCTTATCTACATGGCAGGCCATTCAATGTCGTCAGCGACCATCACGCGTTGTGTTGGGTAGCGAATTTAACGGATCCTTCTGGACGACTGGCGTGGTGGAGCCTTAGACTACAAGAATACAAGAATACGACATCACTGTAACCTACAAATCTGGACGAAAACACTCTGATGCCGATTGCCTATCATGCGCCCCCATTGACTTGCTGCCACAAGACGAGGATGACGATGCCTTCCTTGGAATAATAAGCGCGGAAGACTTTGCTGAACAGCAACGAGCAGACTCGGAGCTATAAGGCCTCGTCGAGTATTTTGAAGGGTATACCGATGTTGTCCCTAGGTCATTCAATTGCAGATTGCCTTCGTTCACGATTAAAAACAACCCACCCATGAAGAAGAACTTCTCACCAGTCCGCACTAACTACGTTCTTGTTGTTCCGTTGGCGCTGCATCCAGAAGCACTGCACGCCTGACATGACGATTCGACCACTGGGCACCTCGGATTCTCCCGGACTCTATCGAGGATACAGGAAAAGTACTACTGGCCGCACCTGACCACCGCTGACCACCACTGTCACCCGTTACGTCAAGACATGTCGAGACTGTCAGCGACGCATGACACCGCCGACAAGGCCAGCGGCATTACTACAGCCGATCAAGCCTCCTTGCCGACCTTTTCAGTAGATCGCAATAGATTTGTTGGGACCGTTTCCGACGTCAACATCTGTGAATAAGTGGATCGTCGTGGCGATGGACTACCTCACCCCCTTCGCCGAAACTAAAGCCACTTCTAAGAACATAAGCAGTGAGTGGACGTCGTAGGGATTATGCAGTTCCTTGATTCGTTGAACGGACTGTTTCCTTGTCGTCTTCGTGAAGCCGTCCAAGACTGTCAAGAGACACAACCTTTCTCTGAATTCACCCTCTTCTTGTTTATCTTTAAGTGTGATTTACTCAATGCTTCTATACATGGGAGACGTGGGAACAGTACTCTGCCGTGGTACGAGAGTAAATGATGTCATCTACATAAACATATGTAGAAATCTCCAATTAAATCTTTTAGTACACCGTTCACCATGGGCTGAAATTAAGTGCCCGAGTTCTTCTAACCAAATGGCAGATGGTTGTATTCATATATATCAAATGGTGATAATAATTCCGTTTACTTCTTTGATTTTTGCTGGAGGGGTACCTGAGTAACCTTTGCACAAATCGATTCATGAGAACCATTGGCATCCTCCAGTATTATTAATGGTGTTGTCAGTCAAAGGCATAGGGAATGGATACAGCTTTGTTTGGGTGTTGATTTGCCAATAATCAGTACACAGTCGTAGTGAACCATTTTCTTCAGGGACAATAGTTATCAGAGAAGCAAAAGGTGATGTTAAGGGCCTTATTATTCCACTGTTCAACATTTGTTGCAGCTCTTGTTTCAGCCATGTTTTCTTTTCATGAGAAATCCTGTAGGGTCTTTTTCGCGCAATAGTCATGTCACGAAGTTCGCAAGATACTTCAGGTACAGAAGCTGTAAGTGGCTATTTATCGAGGCTACAAGATTGTGAAAAATTGTCGGTATATTATTAGCACATCTGGCAGTCCTCATCTGTGTCAGTGTCTGGACACTTGAAACAGAGAGGCTAGAGTCACTTCATATTTATCTATTTTATTTATTTATTGGCCACGGTGGCCACATTTCGATGGGGGCCAAATGCAAAAACACCCGTGTATTTAGATTTAGGTGCATGTTAAATAACCCCAGGTGGTTGAAATTCCCGGAGTCCTCCAGAATGCGCGCTTCGTAACCAGAAAGTGGTTTAAAGCCCCATAATTTTTTTTATTTATTCGAATACCTACATTGCTCTTATCGAGCATTGTTGTAGGAAAGAGGCTGTACAGAAATGAAATTAGATTATAACTATTCAAGAGTTAACATGGTATGATTCAATTAGATAATTGAGAGATGCGCTCAGTATCAGTACAGGACATCGCACAAGTGCGCAAAACATGTGTGCAGTACACAGCACTGGCAAAGAAGTAGCGGAACCGAATCAGCTTCACAAGGCATCAATGTCACCATAAAAATAAGCACAATTTTTCATTGACAAAACGGATAGCATAAATATAAGTACAAATACAATATGGGAAAATGACAAAAAAAAGTTGGAGGACGCTTAAGCTTCGCCTTCAAGAGTGGAACGCGAGAGCGTTCCCGTCGACCCGCCAAGGGGTGTAAGACAAGGGGCTACGGCGCAGCGAATACGCGCCCCGCATCGGACGCGGTGAGCGTTGAGCAACGCAGTGTTCGGCGCGGCAACGAAATGTGCGCCTGAGCAAGCGACGCACGCCTGAGCCTTAGAAACAGCTCGTTTCTAAGGCAACACCGCATTCACGAGAGGTGCTTTTGTACCGCTTTGAAGCATGGAACTCGTGGCTGAGTGGTAGAGTCTCCGTCTCACACTCCAGAGACCCTGGTTCGATTCCCACCCAGCCCATCTTGCAAGTTGCTTTTTATTCATGAAGTGCCTGCTGGGATTTATCGCGCACGGCCAACGCAGCTGACGCCGACATCGACGCCGACACCGACGACACCGGCTTTTCAGCGACACGAGCTCCTGAACGCTGTCGCGTTAAAATAAATATTCATGGAGATAGGACAGTCGTGGTATAAGGAACAAAATTCAAATATTGAACATGAGATGCTGCAAATTAGTAAACTGGTGCAAGCTCGGTGAAGTCGCTGTTTCCTGGACTTCGATTTGTTCTTCATGTTCGGCTTGATATTACATGACCTACGGTTGTCCCGCTGTAGTAGTAGCAATTTGTACTTTTATCCACATCCTCTCGGCTGCGCCAAATGTAACATAAAGAATCGGAGACTGATCAACTGTTTACTGTTTAAATTCGATCTTCTTCTTCTCTCTCTTTGCTTCCTCTTTTTCTTTTGATTGGGATGTTACAGCTTGTTTATTCGGCTCTTGTTAGTTTGGAAAATCACATACTTCAGACTTGTTTGTGGTCTCTGCAGGCGTATGCATTTGGTGCCAAACTCTTGCTAACTTGTATGTATATGGCCACACGCCAGTTAATTTTCACAACCATCAGAGTGGTGTAAATGCGGGGCACCACAATGATGCAACGCAAAAAAGGAAGAGCAGGCCTAATGTCCAATTGAAACAGTGTCTTAGTTTGTATTGTCATCAGCGGGACCCATGCAGGGCCACTGTTGTTTGCCACTACACATACCAACGCGGCAGGTGCATGCCTTTATATCTGCATAGCTGCCAACCATGACTGCATCCGGTTCAGTTCCTTAAAGACCCCGATGTTAGGAGTGTTAGATATACAGCATGTTACATAACATGTTGCTGTTTAATTTAAATGCAAGTTCAATTAGCTTTTGCAAAAACATTGATAGACAACCTACAGATGCAACTTGACAGGGAAGGCCATCCTGGTGTTATGCTGCCTGTGAGAAAAATGCAGCCGAAAGAAATAGCAGTTAGGGAGTGCGAAACTTCAAGTGGATGGCCCATAGAGTTCCATACAATAATTACTAGCAGGAAGAGCTGCAAGCATGGAAATGATGGGTAGTACATGGATTTGCCAAAACTTGCTACTTCTGGCTTCAAACGGCTTTGTGACTTTGTAAACTTGTCATTTTCAAGAAAGTAGTGCGTAATGAATAATTAAATAAAGATTAATAAAATTGCCTGATGACAGGATCCAAACACAGGACCTCTAGCACAGAAGCACAATATTGAAACCATTACGCTATAGATGCATGCATCAACATGAGGCATAGAACACCCTTAGAAATTTCTTGCGGGCAAGCCAGCATGATGAGGTACTTGGCACATTTCGATTTGGCCACCTTGACAAGCTTAACGCTTCAATCAGTAGCAATTGTGAGTGTTTGCAGGGTCTTATGCACTTAGAAAAGTATAGATTGCTTTGAAATTTGGGCCAATAAAGACCGGTAAAACGAAGTAAGCAAAGCCACAAGAACGTCTGAATCCACAAGCACAAAGATCAGACAAATCCATGTACACTACTCATCATTCCCATGGTGGCTGAACAATCACAGTGCCAGAGTGCCTGCTAGTAATTATTGTAGGAAACTCTATGGGATAGCTGGTACTGTGTGATTTACACTTCAGGGTACACTGTGAGGTGCCTGGTGCGGTGAGCAGTAGAAAAACTTATGCTAATCACAGAGGCTGGAATTACAATGGCAACGAGAAAGAAGAGATAAGTCGCTTTTGGCTTTCAAAGCTGATACACTGGTATCGTAAGAATGGGAAGAATAAATGAACCTGGCGGTGTGGTGTTGAAGTTATTCGAGATTATTTTAAAAATATTCTTGGTATTGGTTCCAGGTGCATATTCTAGTTTTAGTCTGAGATGCGCTTGCTAGGCATGTAACTTCACATGTTTCGAAGCCATACGTAAATGACGTCTTAAGAATCGCAATGTTTTGTTAGCTGATGATGCAGTGAAAGTAAGTGGCAGTAATGCAGGAGTTCCAAGCAAGGTCGTTTTTGATAGCGTGATGCTGAAATACTTAAATGATTGTAAGGAATTCACCTGGATGTTATGACAAGTAAGGAAAACGGAGGTGGTTGACACTGCAGTTAAAGGACACAAGTTTGAAATTGTTAGGATGTCAACCATAGTCATTAATGACCATGGTTTCGTTGCAGCAGTTGTGGCAAACAGTAGTTTAGTTTTTACTGAATGCGCACATTGGGGGGGGGGGGGGGGTTCACTTTGAACAGTGTGGATGTCATCTGTGTAGTCGCCATCTGCATGGAACTGCGTGGTCACACAGTAGTAAAACGCATGTCTCAGTTGAAGGTGCAGGTCTTATCATGGCTACACTACGAAGGAAGTCGCAAGGCCTTCACCAATGCAAACGCTAATCTGTCACGAGATGATGATAATTACAGCTTTGGAACTGTTCTTGTGCAAAATAAATATAGGATTTGTTGATTCTTTCATTCAGAGAGGCTTGTTGATTTAGTGAGAATTTGTTTATTGTTCTGTCAATATCCTCAATAATTAAACATTTGCTCAATCCTGTGAAATCAGAACGAGGTTTTACTGTAATTTCAACTTGACTTGTCAGCATGCATCCACCGTTGGCTGCATTGCCTGCGCAGCACTGAGGAAAAATTGTTGCTGCCGATTTCCTGCTGAGCAGAAATGGCAACTCAGAATGAAGGGTTTACCCTAGTCTAACTTGGACCATTTGATCAGTATGAATATTACCCGCAAATTGCAACCAAATTCGAAACTGAAAATGCATTCACAGTTTTGGCAGCAGCCTGTCATTAGAGGCAGCATCATAGCCATTTTTATCACAAGATGATGACAAAGCAAGTTTTCGCATTGTTTGCAGCGACAACACACCACTTTTTATTATGAAAGCTTGTTTGAAAGAGAAGTGAATTTACATGGTAAGCTAGCAGTAACAAAGCTGCATCTCATGTTTTTAATGCGGTTATCATTCTTTGCAAACTTCACCCACATTGTGGTGTGTCTGTCTGTCAGTATATCTAACCTCTTTTACTCCAAAATGGGTCATCAAGTAGTCCATCGTATTACAGGTAGAGCATTGGGCTGCTGTGCTAAGGGAACTGGCTTTGCTGCCTCTTCAGTGACTAAAAACATTCTTTAAAATTTATCTGGTGCTGGGCGGAACTTAACTCACGTCATATATATTCGGGCACTTTTGTTTGAATATTCTGATGGGTGCTTTGCACATTGACAAAGATGACGACAACGGTTTTGCCTGGCTCTGCTTGTGCTGACCTTGGCCACTTGGCACAAGTACCGACTCTTCATGCGGGAATCAAATCTGCTGATATTGAAGGCCTCGCATAGTGCGTGCGATTGTGCTTAACAAAGTCACTACAGACATCTACAGACAAACAATAATGATTGTAAGTCAAGCGCTGGTAATTGCACCATAAATCTACTAGATAATCAGACCACGTTTTGTGGTACATAAATGACCACAGGTAACAATTTAAAAAAATTGAATCGAGCAATACAGAAGGTTGTGCAGTTGACCGCAAAAAGTGGGAAAAAATGAAACAAAATAATAGGGAGATTTCTTTTCATGCTCAAACTACCTAAAGGCCAATGATTTTGGCAATATCATGGTGCCATGTGTATAATTGGCTGCATTTGTTGCATGTCGCGTTTGACGTACTCAATTGCTTCACACATGCTCTCATAATTTTCATGCATGTGTATGCGCACTTTAAAATTTGCCATTGGGATTATGTAAAGGGGCCCTGAAACACTTCTTGAACATTGTAAGAAAACATTGCCCATCTGTCGCAGAGGCTACTGTAAGCATGCGAGCCAAATATTACTGCCCTGCATGCAAAAGGGAAATTGCAACCTCATGTCAAGCACAGTGAAGAGTTGCTTGCTATAGATTCCACAATGTCATTGTGCAGCATCATCGCAAGCAGTTGTACCCAGCAAGGCTGATAGCCGATCTTGCAGTCGTGAAAGTATTCTCAGCAATGCATAATTGTTAATTTTGAATTAAATAAATGAAACACATAGATCTCACACGCGACCTCAAAAGGACAGAAGACGTCTTTGCACTGACAGTTTACATGACAACTGTGTTTAGCTGCATCTGCTGTACGTGGCCTTGGACATAACGGTACGCTGCGTAGCATAGTTTATTGCAGCCGCCACAGGTTGCTGTGACGAGCCCTTTTTCCACGCAGCATTCGACTTTTGGGTGAGGCTTTGCCTTCTTGGCTTTTCTGCTGTGTAGGTTCCAGCATGCTAGGGAGGACAAAAGGAGAGAGAAAGTTGGGTATAGGTGTGATAAATCCACTTGTAGTTGAAAGATTTGAAAACGTTTTGCAGCAGGAGATTCGTGAGGTGACATCCTTTAATGATGAGGCCATTCTATGATTAGTTACAATATTGTTTCAGGGCCCCCTCAGCAACCACTCAATTTCTGTTGGAGATAGTTGTGCAATACTAGTACGTAGCTAAGTGCTACAAAGGAAACCCATACAGATTCCACGAAAGAAAACCTTCGCAGTTTAATAAAAATTCATCCTGGTCCGGGACTCGAACCCTGGACCATCGCCTTTCCGGGGCAAATGCTCTACCATCTGAGCTAACCAGGCGGCAAGCAGATGGCAGGTAAAGTCGAATTTATTAACAACTCAGAAGCAAAGGCAAGAGTCTGACGTAATAGTTCTGCGGAAGCACGCAAGGTGGAGAGAAGTAATTAATAAAGGGAAAATGAGACATCCACCCGAACATAGCTAAGTGCTACAAAGAAAACCCATACGGGGTCCTTGAACGAAAAGCTTCGCAGTTGAAGAAAAATACGTCCTGGTCCGGGACTCGAACCCGGGACCACCACCTTTCTGGGGCAGCCGCTCTACCATCTGAGCTAACCAGGCGGCTAGCAGACGGCAGGTGAAGTCGAATTTATTCATTACTTCTCTCCACCTTGCTGGTTTCCGCAGAACTATTACATCAATACTAGTAGATAGAGCAAAATCTCGTCCACATTGGGTACTCTCATGCAGCATGTATAAAACCTTAAAATGAAAACAAGTACAAGCTGATTTAATCTGTTCCTACATACTACTTGACCTAAGTCTGTGAAACATCTCCTATGCTTCATACCTTGCATGGTTTCTTTTGCAGGGAGAAGCCACTGACGCTGTATGTGTTCTCATCACAGCAGAAGGTCATTGACCGTTTCATGTATGAAACCACTAGTGGCAGCATTTGTGCCAATGACACCTTGGTTCATCTGTCTGGTGAGTGGGATCTTGACTTGATATCATGCTGCACACGCTGCTGTCATCACAGACTCTGATGCCCATCTTATATGGGCAATGTGGGTCACTAGATGCTACCATATAAATTGATTGGCCCTACTAACTAAAATTCTAAAAATGACCTTCAAGAACTTCATTTGTGTATTTGAAGCACAGTAATCTTGCCAATGCAGCACATTAAAATAGAATGCTTTATGCGCTTAAACTCTATTCTGCTCAGAATGTACTTCAAGTCACGGCTGTTTGTGTCTGTGATTGTTTCTCTCCAGGTAGCGCTTGTTGTGAGTGTAGTCACGAAGAAAATCCTCAGCCTTATCCATGCATGTTGCTACTATTGCAGGAGTCGTGTGGATAGCCCAATTTCTTAGCGTCGTTTCCCTGGTGAATCTTGTCCACGTCCCCTTTCAACCCCGTCTTGTATTCCTCATCGGCTTCGTCCTGTAGTGCCTCACTGCGCTTCACTGTCTGCAGCAGTAATCCGTCATCCTCGTCATCATCCTCAAAGTCAGCAAGGGCCATCTTGAAGCTCCTTTTCAACTGCTCTTGGCAGCAGTAGCCGAACGCGCAGACCAAGCGATACTGCTGGAGAGGACTTCCAGTCAGTGTACCTTGAGAGTACTTGATAACCAAGTAAGCATCCCGTCTTGCTCCAGCCATTGTCATTTCTATTGGCACCGAAACAACCGCTGACGTAGAAGGCGTCGTCAAGGGCAACCAATGTCTACTGCTTAGCCATGAAATTTGTGTCGCAAAAGGGATTGCTTGTGTGCACAGAGGAAAAGCTAAAGTGATGTTGACAAACTTCAGCCAGGAGTTCAAACACATCAGCGAGGGCACAGCAATAGCATACATCGATGAAATAATGGAAACCAGCAATATATTTATCCTCTCGGATTCTGTCTGATCTACCTCAGCGGTCAAAGTTCGGGAACCAGTCTTAGAAATAAATCCAAGTCTTCCTGTGAGTAAGCAGCAACAGCTTAAAAGTCTGCTCCGATGATACAAAGACTGCTTTTCGACTTCATCGTGTATTTGACAAACACCAGTTGCAAGACATTGCATTATAACCAAAGAATCCGCTCGACCACTCCGCCAGAGCCCTTAGAGTTTTGACATGTGAATGTGAAGCTATAAGGCAACAAGTCAATGAAATGCTGCACGACGACATCATCCAGCCATCAAAAAGCCGGTGGGCATCTCCTGTAGTCTTGACGAAGAAAAGGGACCGAACACTATGTTTCTGCATTGGTTATCATCGAGTGAATAAGATCACAAAGAATCAAATGAAATAAAACTTTCTTCCAACATTCGGGATGCTGAGGGCCATGCTCAAAAAGCCGCTACACAGGCTTGACTAGAACCACAACCCAGTACAAATGGCAGGGACAGGGAAATACAGCAGCATAAGGATGCATTTAAGGCAAAAAAAATAAGAAATTGTGCATAGTCAACCAAACAATAATCTCGCATGAATTATAAGTACAGATCCAAAAGAAACGTAATTTAGAAGGACATATACACCCTCTCATGCATAGATGATGCATTGGATCAGATCTGCGATGCTAAGTACTTCTCGTTGATGAATCTCAAGACTGGTTACTGGCAAATATAAGTCAAGAGGGATAGCAAGAAGTCTGCCCTCATCACGCCGGACGGCCTCTACGGTCATGTCATTTGGACTGCGCTCGGCACCTGCAACATCCCAGTGCGTGAAGGACACGGTGGTAGCAAGGACGAAGTGGCAGGCCTTTCTTGTTTATTTGAGTAATGTTGTCGTCTTCGTGGGAAATTTCGACGATCACCTTAGGTTGCTGTTACAGTACTAGAGGTCATCAATTCATCAGGGCTCACTTTGAAGCCAGAAAAGTGCTGCTTCACTTACAATTAGCTTCTGTTCTCGGCCACGTCATCAGCAAATCTTGAGTCCGCCCTGATCTGCAGAAGACATCTGCCATCGCTAAATTTGCACAGCCCACTGACAAGAGGAGTGTGCAGGTTTCTCGGCTTGTGTGCCTTTTACAGGTGCTTCATAAGGAACTTTTTGCCCATTTCCGAGCCGTTAAACTTTCTCAGGAAATCAGATGTCTAGTTTAATGGGAAACGCCGCAAATCGAAACATTCGAAGTGCTTAAACGATGCCTGCATTCGCCACCAGTATTCGCCCATTTCGATGAAGATGCCGACACCCAAATCCACACCGACGCAAGCAGCCTAGGCCTCAGCACTGTCCTAGTCCAGAAGAAAGACGTATTTCAATGGATCACTGCTTACACTAGTCGGTCGCTGTCTATGGAAAAACAATGCCTTTGCCATCATTTGGGCTTCCATGAAATTCTTTCTTTGCCTTTAAGCAGGCCCTTCAAAATCATAAGCAACAACCATGCCTTGTGTTGGCTGGCAAACTTAAAGGACCCTTCAGGACGCCTCGCAGGTTGGAGTCTCAGACTTCAGGAATTTGGCATCACCGTGGTCTACAAATCAGGACGCAAGCACTCTGATACCGACTGCCTATCACAGGCCCCCATCGACCCTCTATCAGAAGACGAGGAGGAGGACAGTGCCTTCATAGGAAGAATAAGCGCGGAAGACTTCGCTGAACAACAACGAGTAGACCCAGAGCTAAAAAGCCTCGTTGAGTATTTGGAAGGCAACAGAGATGTTCTCCCTAGGCCATATAAGTGAAGGTTGTCTTCGTTTTCCCTGCAAAATGGCGCCCTCGTAAAGATCTCCTCAGTCTGTAAAAACTACTTTCTAGCATTGCGGCCAGAAATTCTGCATGCTCTGCATGAGAATCAGATAGCCGGGCACCTCAGATTTTCCCGTACGCTTGCAAGGATACAAGTGAAGTACTACTGGCCTCACCACCGGCGTCGTCCGTTACATAAAGACATGCCGAGATTGTCAGCGATGCAAGACACCCCCAACAAGGCCAGCAGGACTGCTACAGCACATCGAGTCTCCTTGCCGACAGTTCTAACAAATCGGGATGGACTTATTCGGCCATTTCCGACGCCAACATCTGGAAATAAGTGGATCGTCGTGGCTACCGACTACCTTACCCAATACGCCGAAACGAAACCCTGTCTAAAAATAGTGCTGCCGAAGTGGTGAAATAATTTGTCAAGAATACACTGCTATGACATTGTGCTTCAGAATTGCTTATCACCTACTGAGGAACGGCTTTTACAGCAAAGCTCACGCAAGCGACTCTGCAACACAGCCGGTCAAGCCACAGGAGGACAACTGCCTACTACCCGCAGACTAATGGTCTTACAGAGAGACTACACAGGACCCTTGTCGACATGCTCGCAGTGTACGGTGACGTCTAACACAGGATGTAGGATGCCGTCTTGTCGTACGTAACCTTCGCTTACAACACGGTGGTGCAAGAAACAATGCAGGTGGCGCCATTCAAGCTGCTTTACGGAAGAAACCTGACGACGACTCTCAACACCATGCTGCCGCACGTCACCAATGAAGATAATCTTGACGTCGCCACCTATCTCTAGTGCGCCGAAGAAGCCCGACAGCTCGCCCACCTGCAGATCAAGAACCAGCAGAGGACTGAGAGCCGACACTACAACCTTTGACGATGTTAAGTCGAGTACCAGCCCGGCGACTGTATTTGAGTTTGGGTCTCAATATGCCATCAAGGACTTAGCGAGAAGCTTTTAATAATAGTAATATATGGGGTTTTACGTGCCAAAACCACTTTCTGATTATGAGGCACGCCGTAGTGGGGGACTCCGGAAATTTTGAACACCTGGGGTTCTTTAACGTGCACCTAAATCTAAGTACACGGGTGTTTTCGCATTTCGCCCCCATCGAAATGCGGCTGCCGTGGCTGGGATTCGATCCCGCGACCTCGTGCTCAGCAGCCTAACACCATAGCCACTGAGCAACCACGGCGGGTCGAGAAGCTTTTATGCCAGTATTTTGGACCCTACAAGATCATCTGATTAATTGGCACACTCGACTATGAGGTCGTGCCAAACGGAATTTCGCTATCACACCAGCGCCACTCACGACTTGAAATAGTCCATGTTGTGCGACTTAAGCCATTCTACCAGCGCTAACAAACTTTGGGACTCTGTTTCTTTGTTACTTTTTCTTTGCTGATTGTACTCTTGTTTTTTCGCTCTCCTGTTATATTTGTAGCATCGGGACGATGCTTTTCAAAAGGAGGGAATTGACACGTGTACTTGTTTATCTTTCTTGGGTGACCGCTTTCTCACCGGCTAACAAAGGTCAAATGTTATCGCTCAGGGCAGGACGCACCTGCATGATTGGAACTTAGTGGAATCTTATCGATGGTTCAATGTGTTGTCTTTTGTCACCGAACCTTGTGTAATCTGATTGTATGCGCGACACGAATTGTGTAGTACTTTCTGGAGGATGTGCGGGTACCAGCGATTATTCTGGAACCTTCGATGACTAATGTAAAAAGTGGACGCGCTTGCCCCGCAGATCAGATTTCGACAATCACCGACTATGTTCGCCGCTATCATTGTGCTTTGAGTTTAACTTACTTCTGTGGGCACGTGTTCACCCAGTAAAAAGTGAGTTTCATCATTCGCAGTTTTGCAACTTCGTCGCTCCAACATTACAATATAGGCCAGACTGGGACCACGTTCAGACTTCATTTATATCCCCACAGAGATCATGCCTACGTGCTACCAAATCTTCCATTTTCAAATCATCTCCAGAGCATTAATTCGACAAAATATGTGTTGCCTTTCTCCAGTCAGGCTTCCACGCAGCTTATGAACGGCGTCAAGGAGACTCAAGTTTGATCCACAAATTTCGAACAGTTGTACACAGCGTAAATGGAACACATATGAAACCTCTCATTTCTTTGTGCATAGGTTACAGTAACTAAATAACGGAATCATTGCATATGCAAACCGAATACGTGGCGATGCTGAAAGAGTGTCCACTACTCAACTGGGAGTGTGGACTGACTTGGCCTCGCTGCATTGTTCTGGTCCACGTTACGGCACTTTGTTTTTCTTTTTAATTTGCCATATTACCACAGATACTGTCTTTCTTTCTACATTGTTTTTTCTACTGTGTTCTTTTCCTTTTTTTTTATGATCAGTTCCCAGTACCCTTCTGATCTGACTCCTCTCCTGCCTATTTTTTTCCGTCTGCTTTATTTTTATATTATTTTTTCCGCATTCTTCTTATTTATCAGAAGTGCCTTTGTTTGGTCAGGACATCACAAAATGGTTTGCATGTTCATCTACCACCTAGAAATACGCAAGCTGCTCACTTCCTGACCCCATGACACCCGTCTTGGGGAAGGTCTTCATGACCTAAACACTGCCAATGATGAGGGGCGTGACTCTGCGAATGCGTGGTGAATATCCTTGTTACCAAGAAGTAATCTATTTAGTTTCAAATATGTATCAACATATATGAAGAGACTGTGTTGTGAGAATTTACTCCTTTGAAATGTTGGTCCTTGTTGGTACAGCGGAATCCTGTTGATACGAATCTCACGGGGCCACGAAAAATATTCGTATTAGCCGATATTCGTATCATCGAAACAATTAAAGCTAGCTAAATTAAAGAGTCGGAGGTGAACTCACTGAGGCACACGTACGTAAGAAGCATTTATTTCTTGAAGAAAAACTCTCAAATGTCCTTCTGCCTCTTTTTCTTTGTCAGGTCACTTAGCAGACTTTGTTCAAATCCATAAAAATGCGTGCACGTGTCGTCGCTGATTTCATCCGCTGCCATAGCACGCCTCAGAACTTCGAGCGCGTGCAGTGTTTCAGCCACCGATGGTGGTCCTTCGCCGTCGCCCACGTCTAACACAAAGAACGCGGTCCGAAGCACATCAGCTATTCTGTCCGATGGCACGCGGAAAAGGAGGGAAAGCACAAAAGCACCAAAAGTGCCACCGCTTCAAACTCTTCGCGCTCAGTCGCGGCCTCCATGATATCCGCGGCACCACCTCCGCGCTGTCCGACGCCGCGTCCGCGCCTCCACACCAAAAGAGAAAGGGAGAAACCGCGTGACTGCGCGCTGTTCTCTTTCGCAGCTGTCGGTGGGGCGGCGTTTATTAAGGCGAAAGCTTCGGTTCATGCTCGTGGTCGCATTCGTCCGTGCGCTGGAATCGGGCCAACGGTGGCCTCTCCTCCGCGCAGCAGCACAACCTCCTCCCTGCCTTAGCAACCGGCGCGCCGATGGGGCACCGCTGTGCATAGCAACCATGACATCACACAGTAGCGGTAGAATGAGCGCGTGCGTGTCGGCCATGCGTTGGCGGTGGCAGCTGCACCGCCGCTCCTTCGCCAGACGTCTCTTAGTCGAGTGAGTGAGACGCATGGCTCCGAAGCGGCCCAGTGATTCCACGCCAAGCGGTTCGGGGAAGTGGCAGCGGATGCCGGATTCCCCCAACACCGAACGCCAGAAGAACAAGGAGCGAATGCGCATGCGACGACTGAACATGTCACCAGATGCGAAAGCAAGGGAGGCAGAACGGAAACGCCAACAGCGACTGTTTAGATCGCCGGGTACCAAAGGCAGGGAAGCAGAACGAAAGCGGCAGCAGCGACAGGCGACGTCACTGAACACCAAAGCGAATGAATTGGAGTGCAGACGGCAGCAGCAACTGGCTATGTCACCGAACAGCAAAGCCAGGGAAGTGGAGCGCAGACAGCAGCAGCGTCTGGCTTTCGCCAAGCACACTTTAGAATTTCCAGTGTGTTCGGTAATTTTCATATCAACTGACGCAGGTCGAAAATTCATTCGTAACAACCGTTCTCTAGCATGTTTCAAAGTAATGGGGCTTGGCCGGGACCACAGAAAAATCGTATCATCCAGAAATTCGCATTAGCCGTGATAGTATGATCTAGATTCCACTGTAATGTTCGTAACATACAATAGTGCTCGTGTTTCCTGTCATGGCAAAGGATATTAACAAAGCGCTCGAGGATTTTAAAAGAGAAATTCGTGTTGAACTTCGAGGTTTCAAACAGTGTTGATCACTGTAGTGAAACTTGTGACAATGTCAACTTGCTCTCGCAAGAAATCAAGGCCTTGTGCGAGGAACTCGCAACGACAAGGAAAACTTATGAGAAACTCATTTCAGAAAATAGGCAGTTGCTAATGAAGGTAGAAGAGTTGGAACAATATACCCGTGCTAATAACCTTGAAATTAAGGGCGCACCTGATGAGGGTGAGCCACTTGACATTGTGAAAAAAGTATGTGCTGCTATTCGGGAGCCAGTTACAGAATCTGACATTGATACTTGCCATAGGGTGGGTACAAGTAAGCAAGGAAGTAGTAGTATTGTTGTATGTTTTATACGTCGCGATAGACGAAATGTTGTCCTCATGAAAGCCAGGAAAGAAAGGCCCTCGGCTAAAACAATTGGTTTTAAGACTTCAGCTCCAATCTTTGTAAACGAAAACTTAACACAGCAGGGTAAACAATTACTTGGTGCTGCAGTGGCAAAGAAACGAGAAGTTGGCTGGAAATTTGTGTGGACGCAGGGAGGAAAAATCTTTGCAAGGAAATCGGAAGCATCAGAGAAGCTTAGAATCTGTTGTTGGGAAGATGTTGACAAGATGCGTCAATGGTTAATTTCATGACATTTTGGGTTTTGCGAGCTGCCTCAAGATGGCTAAGGCAGGTTGCCAATATTATGACCAATATAGGCTCTGTCATACCTTGAATGGGTTGTCTAAGCAGTTCGCTACATTTCATCTAAACGTCCGAAGTATTAAAAATAAAACAGATAGCCGAAGTTCTTTGAGCGTCTTGACATTAAATTTGATGTTTTGTTATTTACTGAATCCTGGTTAACTCCGAATGACAGACCGGCCGCACTTTGTAGGATATGTTTATAATGGCATTGTTCATCCTTCTAACCGAGGCGGTGGAATTTGTCTGTAAGTTAAAGATTCCCTCACCCATAATGTTACCGACGAAATGACCTGTATGATGCCTAGTATCGAATGTGTCACAGTGCATGTGTAAAATGTTATCGTTGCAGCTGTTTATCAACTTTCCGCAGGGTATAAGTCTGAATTTTTCAATTTTGTGGGAACGTTACTGCAAAAAATCCATTTGATGCATAGTCTATTTCTTATCATGGGTGATGTCAACGTTGGCATGCTTAGTGGGGACGCATCTTGTAAACAGTTGGAAACTATTCTTGATTAATTTGCTTGCTCAAATGTCATTACGCAACCTACTCGTCTTACTGACCACAGTGCCAGCTTACTTGACGTCAGTATCACAAACACCCAAAAACAAAATTGCACTAGTGGTATATTATCACTCGACAATAAAAATAAGTAAATAAATTAGCGATCACCTTCCTATCTTTACATTTTCGCCACTCGCCAGGGACAGGTTCGACTCATGAAAAGTCGAGCTATCGTAAGATAAATTCACATCTGCTACGCCAATTTTATTATGCGCTGGAAGATACAAACTGGAACCTGGTTTACACAGAATGTGACCCTGACAAATCATACCGCCTTTTCTGTCACAGGCTTAAGGCTATCTGTGATACAGTCGAAACCCACGGTAGCGAAATCCAGAGGAAACGAAATTCTCACCGCAACAAAATATTTTCGGATCCCCGGTGAACAGCCATAGGAGTCAATGCATTTCCTATCTCGCGACAACGAAACTTTTTTCTATAGCGATACCTCATCAACGAAATTTTCTGAAACGACAGTCCGCAAATAATCTACTCATGTAACACTAGTTGTGTCCGGAAACTGCTCAAATGCATTCGTTGTGCGCTTAAATTGCATTAACTACCGCCACAGCACACTCGCGTGGCCGCCGCCATCATTGCTTACAATAAAAAAAGCCTCGCACCACCTCTCATGACAGACGACAGTGATGATGATGATGGTAGTCGTTCGCCCGTCGCAACGGGTGACTGCGCAGTGTCCGGGCCAAAAATGCAATTAGCATTTAAATGACACAAATAAAAAAAGACAAGAACTATAGGCAATCTCGCAGCGAGCACATTTTATTTAATCCTGTGTGCCATTACAGCTTGTGCTAAGTGCGGAGTGAAACGCCTGTGTGCGTGGCAGCCAAATCAACATCTACTACACGGGAAGGCTCCGATAACCCGGATGACGCTTTAGTATCAGTGGGCTTTGTGTATCGCCGCACATGGTCGTGTGCTCAGTGTCGTTAGTGCTAGAGTGCATCAATTGTGTCTCTGTGCCAATCGGACCATTTGCTTTGACAGCCTGCTAAGATGCCGCCTCCAGCCAAAAAGAGGAAATTTATGACACTGCAGGATAAGGCAGCAATTATTGCCCAAGCTGAAAAGGGCATGAAGAAAATGGATATCGCTGAAGAATTTGGAATTGCGTGCAGTTCGATATCGACGATTCTGAAAAACAAGGCCTCCATTCTCGGCACGCTCGGAAATGGTGCGAGTGCGAAAAACAATACGGTGAGCGCTGCGGCTTTTCCAGACGTTGACAAGGCGGTGTTTGCATGGTTTTGTGAATAGCGTGCCAACAAAGTGCCGCTGTCTGGCAGAGTTCTTCAGCAGAAAGCGCTGGACTTCGTATGCATTCTCGGGCACGCTGATTTTAAGGCTAGCCCTGGCTGGTTGAGCCCTTTCAACGCCCGCCACGACATAGTGGCCAAAGTCATTTCCGGGGAGGCAGCAGCCGTCGACCCTTTGACAACGTCGTCGTGGCTGCTGACCAACAAAGAAGTATTGGACCAGTACAAGCCCTCGGACATTTACAACGCAGATGAGACGGCCTTATTCTACGAGATGCTGCCATCGAAGACCCTGGACTTAAAAGGCCAGAAATGCCGCGGGGGGAAACGCAGCAAGCGGCGTGTAACAATTTTGTTGTGCACCAACATGGACGGCACAGATAAACGGCCACTGCTTGGAATCGGCAGAAGTAAGAAGCCCCGCTGATTCAAGGGAAATCGTCGGCTGCCCGTACCGTACACCGCGAACCTGAAGGCATAGATGACCCGGGCCATATTTGGCAGCTGGCTCGAGGCCTTCGATACGGACATGCGGAAGGCAGGCAGATCGGTCTGCCTTTTTTGGACAATTGCAGTGCCCATCATGTCGATGACGTGGAACTGGGAAACGTGTGCTTGGTTTTTTTTCCACCGAACTGCACTTCCGTGCTGCAGCCGCTTGATCAAGGCGTCATTCGTAGCGTCAAGTGCGCCTACAAGGAGAGGCTGATTCAGCGTCTGCTGCTGAACCTCCAGTTGAAGCGTCCCACCATAGTGGATATGTTCATGGCGCTTGAGATGATGGCCGCCGCATGGGCTGCGATGTCGCCAGCCATGATAGCTAATTGTTTTAATCATGCCGGCTTCATTGCCACTCGGCAAGCATCATGCACTGATCCAGTGGCATCGCAAGAAGATTTGCCTGAAGGTGCACTAGTTGACAGTGCTGACGGCGCAGTGCCGCCATCGCTTACCCACACATGGGATGAACTTTCTGCCGTGACAGATGGTGTTCTGGATGGCCTCAGCATCGATGAGTTCATTCGTGTGGATGAAGGTGTTGTCGTCCATAAAGAGATGACTGATGAGGTCATCATCAAAAGTAGCGTTTGCCAAGGTGCCGACGACCACCATACACCAAATCAAGAGAGGACTGTGAACCCGTGGGATGTGTTGAATGCCTTCGATGTAATTCGATCATTTTTCCGTGAGCATGACCACGACGTGGCAATAGACCACTTCTTGCAGTGTGAGTCGAGAGCAGTAAAATTTCTGCAAGGCAAGGCTCGGCAAAGTAAGCTGACAGACTTTTGGCAATACATTTTTTTTTTGCAAGCCAATTCCCTTCTCTGTCATTTCTGCCTCATTCTCGCGCTAACGAAATTCCCGCAAAAGCGAAATGTTTTGCTTTCCCCGGCGATTTCGTTATTGCGGGTTTCGACTGTAGATGCTACCCGCTTGTTCAATGCTCCCCGAGGCAAAAAAGAATTCGTAAACCCTGGATTAGTCAATGCTTGTACAAAAGGATCAAAACCAGAAATAGAATGTATCACGCACGTGTACAGACACGTGGTGCTGCTCTACTCGCGAATACAAAAAGTACCAAAATAAATTAAATGCTGATCTGAAAAAAGCTAAGACTTGCTATTATCAATGCCTTTTCGCTAGGATATTTAATGATCCTGGAAAGCTTTGGAACGAGGTCAACAACCTGTCAAACAATTCGAAACTGAAGCGTCCTATTAACATTGCAGCTTTTGCTCACGGTAAAAGAGAGGTTGAAGCACTCGCAGATATGAATTAATACTTCACTAACGTCTATGATTTTCAGATTTCCTGCAAGAGGGACCTTAGTACCAAAACTTGTCTTGATTCAGTGCAGAAACGTGTAAGCTTGAAACACTCAATTTCTTTGTTTCTGACAAGTCCACAAGAGGTGGAAAATGTATTGGGTAAAATAAAGAACGTCTTGCCAGGAATTGATGACCTGTGTGTTGTACCAATTAAATATGTTGCGTCTGTTATATCTCTGCCGCTAACGCATTTAATTAATTGAATCCTGGAAACTGGAATCTTCCCCTCCGATCTTAAGCTTGCCCGCATATGCCCAATACACAAGTTTGGGGCCCTTAGTGACATATGTAATTACAGGCCCATCTCAGTGCTGCCTGTGCTATCCAATATCTTTGAAAATGTTATTAACGTGCGTCTTGTGAATTTTATAACTAAGCACCACATAATAAATGAAGCACAGTACGGTTTTCAGAAAAATAAAACAACTGACTAGCGTTATTTGTGTTAAAAATAAAATAATGAATGACATTGAAAATAAGCTTTATACCGTTAGTCTCTTCATTGATCTTATGAAAGCATTTGATTGTCTTAACCATGAAATTATATTAGTTAAACTTCATGATTACGGCATTCATGGTGCTGCCTTAGATTTTTGAAAAAATTCTTTCCCACAGAAAACAGTGTATAAACATTTTTATTTATTTATTTACAAAGTACCTACATCGCCACAAAGGCATTATGTAGGGGGGAACAAAATACAACCAATAATACAGATGAGCTTTCGGACAGATATACTGACAAACAGAATCACTACAATAACTGTTAGAGAAAGGCGTACAAGTAACGTGAAACAAGCAGGTTCCAAGATATATAACACATACATTTGTTTTACAAGAGCGCCGTCACAGCATTGAATAACATTGATGATGTTATTTCCCCAACTACTACAGTAAAACGAGAAGTACCTCAGGGGTCGATTCTAGGGCTTTTGTTATTTATACTTTACATAAACGATATCTTTGATATACCTAACTCCCCAAAGTTAGTAATTTACGCAGATGATACCAATATATTTTTTCCTGCATGTACACTTAATAACCTTCAGAACACCGTTAACGACTATCTAATGCAGCTCGATAGTTGGCTTCATGCAAATAAATTAGCGCTGAACCTAAAGAAAACTAACTACGTCTTGTTCAAACCCACTAACAAAACATGTGACCGTGAACTCACGCTGACATTCCAGGACACCATCATAGCACGTGTAAAATGTCAGAAATTTCTAGGTGTGTGGTATGAAGAAAGTATGTCGTGGAATACACATCTAAACAAGCTAACCTTAGAACTAAGCAGAACAGTTGGTTTATTATTGAAATTATCAGATCTAATTCGTCTGCAGCTAGAGAAAGTGATTATTATGTTCACTACTGCTCCCGTTTATCCTACTGCACACTAGTTTGGGGTACTACGACGACTACAAATGATAAAAAACTGGAGGTATTGCAGAAGACAGTGCTGAGGATCCTTGAGAATTATCATGGTGAACCCAAAGATCTACCAACTAATCCTTGTTTAATAAACACAATTTGCTCAAAGCAAGTAAAATATATGACTACAAACTCCTGCTGCACATACATAAACATAACCTGTTACATTCAGCACACTGAATGCACTGCGTAATGAACGGATAACAACACCACGAACGCGTACCAATTTTAAAAGGGCTGGCCTCGCTTATAAATACCCGCACAAATAAAGCGTGTGAATTCACAAATAAATTTCAGCATGACTCTATAAATTCAAGTAGCGAATAAGATGTTTTTTTTGTTGAATGAGTATACCCTTTTAAAACAAGTGCATATTCATTTTTTCATGTTTCTATGTTTTCATTGTATGTTCATAGTTGTCATATCTGTATTTGATTTTATCTTGCATTGTATATTATTTTCACTATTTCAAAATACCCTGTGATGTAAAGTCTTTCAAATTGTTCTTTTGTAAATGTATCCCTTTGCCTGCTGTCTCTATGGTCCCCAGGTCCCCTCAAGTTGTCTGACAACTTTTTTGCCTGGAGGACCCCCAACATTGTGTTGGAAATAAACTGAACTGAACTCTTGAAAAATGTTGGTCCACCGATTGAAACTCTTTGGCAAATAAACCGAAGATAACTGCTAAGTTGTGCTTGTCATCTAGCCATAGCCATCTTTCTACACATGCACATGTGCACACACGCATACGTGCACACACACACACACAAACAGGGTGTTTCTTTGAAATGAAGTTATATTTAAAAGTGGCTGTTTTAAAATATAAGGATGTTGTTTTTTTTCGGAGAGAGGCTGTCACTAGTGGCGACCACATGGAGTGACAGGTGATACTTGCTAATTAGTCGCTAGTTAACAAAAGTTAACTAACGTTTAAACTTATAGTTTCAGTGGGCTCATCATAATTGGGAAATCGAAGCAAATTCTCTGTACCAGTCATGCCAAGTTCTTGATCTGGAAAAATGGAAACACCCCCAGAACTGAGGCACGATGAATTTCAGCTAATGGAGCACGCAATAACGAAACTGGGGGGCTGCAGCGAGTGCGATATCGCACCCCTCCAGGTGACGAATGAGCGGAGTGAAAGCATGAATGGCTGCAGGGTACTGCGCACCATAGCCATAACACCAGTCACAAGCACAGCGAACATGACGTCAACTTGAACAGAAAACAAGTTTTGACTTTGGCTGACTTGTCAATGGATTTGGTCGAGGCATAAAGGTGGAGATTGCCAACATAATGCGAAAAAAGAAAAGAAACGCGCAATTTAGAATATTTGTTTTAAAATGCTTACTTTTGCCATTATTCAAAAGCAATTCGAGGGCCGAATTCAGGCAACACAAATTAAGGGAAAATAACTCGTTACGGTCAAGAAAGTATGCTAATAGATGTAACTAAGTATCATTCCTCTGCTTATATACCTGCATTTAAGATAGCATCCTAACGAAGCTACTGTAAATCAATACTGCTAGAATAAACAATATTTAGTTCAGATTGAAGATTTACTGATTGTTCCATGCCAAGGAGGCTGAAATTTGATGGTATGTGTACTGTAAGATAAGGAGCAGTGTTGCTGTGGCTAGGAGAGCGACATTGACGATGAGAAAGAACAACCTTATTTCGGTGCTCGATCGGCTACACTACCTCTCACTGCTCCAATGTTTAGTCGCGAACGCTTGCTGTTCAAAGTGCTTCGCGACATTTGGCGGAGGTGCTGGGCAAGGCAAAGGCTACAATGGGGCGGTTGAACGACGAGGGGAATCTTTACGGCGTTGGCAAATGAGACAGGAGTGAACATAATGATGGATGAATCGATACATCCCCCGCCAACGAAGGTGTAACGAAGGTGTAGACGCCCGTATGTCTTCAGTACACCTGCATGCGCGCACTGGGGATCGTCATGGAACGCTGCACAAATATCCGAACACAGGTGCCGCAGGATGACAAGCAACCATTTGCGGCCGTCCGGGAAGTAGTTACGATGGTACTAGAGCCCATCGCGAATGGAGAGGTGATGTGCTTGGTGACGTAATGCGCGATTGGTAGTGGGTGTCGATGGGTTGGACAAGAAACACAGCATGGACACGATCCATGGGTCTTTCTTCTGCTCCAGAAGCATGTCCGTGGCAGCGAGGGAAGACTCGGACAATGAGGCCTTTGGGGAGCTAGCCTCGTCTGTTAGTGGCGAACAAGACAAGGCATCCGCATCGGAGTGTTTTTGGCCAGAATGGTACAGCATGCGAATGTCGTACTCCTGCAGTTGAAGGGCCCATCGAGCAAGACGACCGGATGGTTCTTTTAATGACGACAGCCACCACAGCGAATGGTGATCAGGTATCACGTCAAATGGGGGGTTATAAAGATATGGACGGAATTTGGTTATGGCCCAAATTATAGCCAGGCATTCCTTTTCTGTGACAGAATAGTTCAATTCAGGTTTAGTGAGTGCACGACTGGCGAAGGCAATGACGTACTCATTGAAGCCAGCCTTTCTCTGAGCGAGAACGGCCCGAAGGCCAACGCCACTGGCATCCATCTGTATTTCAGTTGGAGCACTTGGGTCGAAATGGCGCAGGATTGGTGGTGGCGTCGGGAGACGACGCAGCTTGTGAAGGCGGCATCGCAACCCGGTGACCAGGTTGAAAGGTTGTGGCCACAACGAAGAAGCTGCGTTAAAGGTGCTATTATGGTGGCAAAATTGCAGATGAAACGGCGAAAGTGCGACGCTAACGCAATGAAGCTGTGATGTTCTTTCAAGGTCGTTGGTCGGGGAGACTGGGCAACAGCTTGTAGTTTCGCCGGATCAGGGCGAAACTACAAGCTTCTTTCAACATGACACAACACTGCTAGTGATTTAACATTGCTGAATTTGATGATGTGGCAGTTGAAACCCTTCATAGCCTAGAAACTGAGATGCTGAACATGCGAGGACATGAATTTTCCATGTGCCTAATGTGCTGTGCTTTAGTTCTGTCATGTGTGTTGTGTTCCATGACACTGGAATAAAATGCAAGCAGCCGAGCTTATGGCACATGCTGTGCATTGAAACCATTGCCATACTGATGTGTACAGTTAGAAGGTTGATGTGGCTTCACATCCTGAACCTATCAGTTGGCTTATTGGCATTTGGAGAATGTTCCAGCTGCAGCCCACTGATTTTATAAGACCGTCATTGCTGCATGCTTGTGTAAAAAAAAAATTTAATTGTTTAAAAGCATTGGCTCATAATGAGCATTGTACAAACTGAGACTATGTTGCCAGCATAGCTGGGGATTAACCAGAGCAACAAGGTTGGCCCAGTCTTTATTTCTTTTGTCGTTGGCTTACGTGCAGGGGTAACAACGTGGCAAGCAGTGTTGGTCATAAGAGTGGGTGACTTTTATACTTGCAGTAATAATAGTTACAAGAAAGTGTACTAAGATTTAACTTTGTTAGGTCACATCGACGATGGAATGCATATGGCAGGCATTTCCAAATCATGACGTGGAGCTTAGCACCATCGTTGAAAATGAAAGTGTACAATTGAAACTGTAGAAACAGTGGGCGCGGTGAAAGCGCTGGGAGCATGTGGCTTACGGCCTCTCGTTTCTTCGTCGTGCAGGTTAGGCATGAATGTTCAATACGTAGTGATGACATATTTCTTGTTATTTTGCCGTGCCCACGCACCTGCTTGACTATTGCATATGAATGCTTTTGTTCGTGCAAACTTATCATCTGCGGGGATGTAGAGTTAAATCCAGGTCCTCTTACAGTTGAGGAAATGTTCGCGCAACTCTTGGAAGGACAGAATGAAATCAGAGCACAAATAGTTGACTTAAAAACTCGTCTTGAATGTACTGAAAAAAGTATTGAGTGTTTTGATGTACGACTGAATACCCTTGAAGAAAACGTTAAAGAAACCCATGCAAAACTAACCGCTAGCGTTGAGACTCTTCAAGAAGCCATCATAACACAGCATGCTAAGCTAGTTGACCTTGAAAATCGCAGTCGTAGATCAAACTTGATAGTTTTCGGTATTGCGGAACACGCGAATGAAACTGAACTGGACTTGAGGAAAAAGGTTATTGATGAATTGTTTAGGAATAAGTTGGGCGTGAACTGCTTTTCAGTCGCCCGCATTCACAGACTAGGACATAGCGAACAAAATCGGCCAGTAATTCTTTATTTTCAAGACTATAGGGAAAAGCAGGCTGTCTGGAAGAATGTTTCAAAGCTTAAGGGTTCTCCGATAAGTATTGATAACGACTACTGTGAGGACACTCGACGGAAGCGTAAATTGCTCTGGCAGACAGCGGAGGAAGAGAAAGCAGCTGGTAAAAAAGTATTCCTTGTGCATGATGGCCTTCATGTTGACAATGACATCTACAGTTGGAATGACTCCTCAAACACTCGAAAATGGCTTACAAAGGTGAAAAAGAAGCCTACAAAGATATAGCAGTTCCCAACTGCGCAGCTGCGCCTGATATCTTTTAATGCACAGAGCACTAGTAACAAACTTGATAAGCTTGAAAATATCCTTATTTTATATGACCCGCATATATGCGTTATTACAGAAACGTGGCTACATGATCTGATAGGCGACGACGAAATTGTGCCGCCTGGTTATCAAGTCTTCAGGCGTGATAGAGGCTCTCGTGGTGGCGGCGTGGCGGTTATTATAAAAGATAGCGTTGATGCCACTCTTGTTGATCAAATTGCGGATCATGAAAGCCTTTTTTTGAATATATCGTTTCAGCAGGATACCTTTTTCCTTTGTGCCATGTACCGTACACCCAATGCAGATGATTTGTTTTTGAATAAGCTATACGATCGACTTTTAGGTTTGCGTAATAAAAACATATTGATAACTGGTGATTTTAATTTACCAACAATTGATTGGGAGAACCTACGTTATGGCTGTTCTTCTACTGGTGATTCTATTCTTGACATCATGTTTTTGCTCAACCTTAAGCAAGCGGTGACTGACTATACTCGAGGCAGCTCAATTTTGGATTTACTGTTCCTCAGTGAAATATTCATTCACGGCACCATTGTAATTGAGCCTGGTATTTCTGACCATAAGCTAATCTTCTTTATCTGGGATAAGGCTTTCCCACTAAAACTCAAAACTAAAACTCCCACTAGAACTAAAAAAACTCAGTCAGCCACTCTTGTAAAGGAATTGTCTAAGGCTGATGATGTCGCTATAATTGATTACCTTGATACGCATATCGAAACCTTATCACACGATGTTGAGACCTCATGGCAACTCTTTGTTAAAACCATAGATTATTGTCTTGATAATTTTGTACCCAGCCGAAAAATGTGTAAGCACCGTGTAAACCCGTGGATTAACCGAGAAATGATCCACATGAAGCGTAAAATTAAAAGACTACGCAAGAAGCGTGCAACAATGACTTCCCAGTTTACAGAATTAAAAGTTTAGCTACAAATAAGCTTGGCAAAAGCAAGGAAATATTTTTATACTAATACATTGACAGATTTTCTACAAACTAACCCCCAAAAGTTTTGGCGGTACTTAAGTGAGACGAAAACCGGGATTAGCAAAATGAATGTCGATGGTTTGGTGATAACTGACTCCTGTGCTATTGCTGAACATTTTAATGCATATTTCCAGAGTGTTTTCCAGAGTGTAACCGATGATTACGAATTTCAGAATTCAGTTGTTGAAACTGATACTGACATAGAAGTAATGAGGGAAGGAGTAATACATATGCTGTCAAAACTAGATCCTAAAAAATCTGCTGGGCCTGACGGTATCCCTAATGCCTTTCTTAACTGATACGCTGAGTATTTATCTGGGTTTCTAACTGCTCTTTTTAACTGTTCACTGTCTTCAGGGGAAATACCAACTGACTGGGGTATAGCATGTGTTAAGCCGATTCATAAAAAAGGTGACCACTTGTTGTTTGAGAATTATCGTCCTATCTCTATTACAAACAGTTGTTGTAAACTTCTCGAGCATGTTATCGCAAACTTCATTCATGAATTCCTTAGTGATAACAATGTACTATCAAAATTTCAACATGGATTTAGAAAAGGGTTATCCACTGTTACACAACTAGTTACAACTGTGCATGAATTTTCACAAGTGCTTGATGCATCAGGTCAAATAGATGTTCTCTTTCTAGATTTCTGTAAAGCCTTTGACAAAGTGCCACATGGGAAATTGCTGTACAAATTACAGTGCTTGGGGTTACCAAGACAAATAGTTCAATGGATTGGGGCTTACCTTCACAACAGACAACAGTATGTGGTAATAAATGATTCATCATCTGCTAGTTTGCGGAACAGAATAATATGAGGATAATGAATACCTTCTTCCGCAAGAGGGATAGCCGAAAGTGGACATGGATGAGCCCGAACGGGGAGACTAGAAATGAAATAGACTTCATACTCTGCGCTAACCCTGGCATCATACAAGATGTGGACGTGCTCGGCAAGGTGCGCTGCAGTGACCACAGGATGGTAAGAACTTGAATTAGCCTAGACCTAAGAAGGGAACGGAAGAAACTGCTACATAAGAAGCCGATCAATGAGTTAGCGGTAAGAAGGAAAATAGAGGAATTCCAGATCAAGCTACAGAACAGGTATTCGGCTTTAACCCAGGAAGAGGACCTTAGTGTTGAGGCAATGAACGACAATGTTGTGGCCATCATTAAGGAGTGTGCAATGGAAGTCGGTGGTAACTCCGTTAGGCAGGATACCAGTAAACTATCGCACGAGACGAAAGATCTGATCAAGAAACACCAATGTATGAAAGCCTCTAACCCTACAGCTACAATAGAACTGGCAGAACTTTCGAAGTTAATCAACAAGCGTAAGACAGCTGACATAAGGAAGTATAATATGCATAGAATTGAACATGCTCTCAGTAACGGAGGAAGCCTAAAAGCAGTGAAGAAGAAACTAGGAATAGGCAAGAATCAGATGTATGCGTTAAGAGACAAAGCCGGCAATATCATTACTAACATGGATGAGATAGTTCAAGTGGCTGAGGAGTTCTATAGAGATTTATACAGTACCAGTGGCACCCACGACGATAATGGAAGAGAAAATAGTCTAGAAGAATTCGAAATCCCACAGGTAACGCCGGAAGAAGTAAAGAAAGCCTTGGGAGGTATGCAAAGGGGGAAGGCAGCTGGGGAGGATCAGGTAACAGCAGATTTGTTGAAGGATGGTGGGCAGATGGTTCTAGAGAAACTGGCCACCCTGTATACACAATGCCTTATGACGTCGAGCGTACCGGAATCTTGGAAAAACGCTAACATAATCCTAATCCATAAGAAAGGGGACACCAAGGACTTGAAAAATTATAGACCGATCAGCTTACTGTCCGTTGCCTACAAACTATTTACTAAGGTAATCGCAAATAGAATCAGGAACACCTTAGACTTCTGTCAAGCAAAGGACCAGGCAGGATTCCGTAAAGGCTACTCAACAATAGATCATATTCACACTATCAATCAGGTGATAGAGAAATGTGCAGAATATAACCAACCCTTATATATAGCTTTCATTGATTACGAGAAAGCGTTTGATTCTGTCGAAACCTCAGCAGTCATGGAGACATTACGGAACCAGGGTGTAGATGAGCCGTATGTAAAAATACTGGAAGATATCTATAGCGGCTCCACAGCCACCGTAGTCCTCCACAAAGAAAGCAACAAAATCCCAATAAAGAAATGCATCAGACAGGGAGATACGATCTCTCCAATGCTATTCACAGCATGTTTACAGGAGGTATTCAGAGACCTGGATTGGGAAGAATTGCGAATAAAAGTTAATGGAGAATACCTTAGTAACTTGCGATTCGCTGATGATATTGCCTTGCTTAGTAATTCAGGGGACCAATTGCAATGCATGCTCAATGACCTGGAGAGGCAAAGCAGAAGAGTGGGTCTAAAAATTAATCTGCAGAAAACTAAAGTAATGTTTAACAGCCTCGGAAGAGAACAGCAATTTACAATAGGTAGCGAGGCACTGGAAGTGGTAAGGGAATACATCTACTTAGGGCAGGTAGTGACAGCGGATCCGGATCATGAGACGGAAATAATCAGAAGAATAAGAATGGGCAGGGGTGTATTTGGCAGGCATTCTCAGATCATGAACAGCAGGTTGCCATTATCCCTCAAGAGAAAAGTCTATAATAGCTGTGTCTTACCAGTACTCACCTACGGGGCAGAAACCTGGAGGCTTTACGAAAAGGGTTCTACTCAAATTGAGGACGACGCAACGAGCTATGGAAAGAAGAATGATAGGTGTAACGTTAAGGGATAAGAAAAGAGCAGATTGGGTGAGGGAACAAACGCGAGTTAATGACATCTTAGTTGAAATCAAGAAAAAGAAATGGGCATGGGCAGGACATGTAATGAGGAGGGAAGATAACCGATGGTCATTAAGGGTTACGGACTGGATTCCAAGGGAAGGGAAGCGTAGCAGGGGGCGGCAGAAAGTTAGGTGGGCGGATGAAATTAAGAAGTTTGCAGGGACGGCATGGCCACAATTAGTACATGACCGGGGCTGTTGGAGAAATATGGGAGAGGCCTTTGCCCTGCAGTGGGCGTAACCAGGCTGATGATGATGATGATGATGATGATGATGATGATGATGATTCTTCATGTCACGTCTGGAGTTCCACAGGGAAGTGTATTGGGACCACTTTTGTTTTTAATTTATGTTAATGACTTGGTTGATGTTATTCCCAAAAATGTGTCTGTACGTTTGTTCGCGGATGATTGTATCATTTTTAAACAAATTGTATCCCCCAGAGATAACATTGAATTGCAACATGCACTGAATGTTATTGACGACTGGTGTCAAAAATGGGGCATGCAACTAAATACTCAGAAAACAGTACTACTTCGTATCACCAGGAAACTAAATCCGAGCCAGTTCTGTTATACCCTTAGAAACAATAGTATCTCGATTGTAGGCAAATATAAGTACTTAGGTGTCACCCTCACAAGCAACTTAACTTGGTCAACCCACATTTCTGATATCTGCACATCTGCACTACGTAAGTTATGGTTCCTTAAAAGTAAGCTGAAATTTGCACCCTCGCAAACAAAGCTTTTAGCTTATAATACGTGTGTTCGTTCTAAGCTTGAGTATGCTTCTATCATTTGGGATCCCTATTTAAAGAAAGATATCATGCAACTTGAACGTATTAACAGAAAGGCTGTTAGGTTTATATTTGGCAAATATCGTAGACTTGATTCCCCATCCAACCTAATGCAATTAAACTGTATTTCTACGCTAGAAGCCCGCAGAAAATTTAGTCGCCTTTCATTTCTTTATAATTGTATATTTGGTAACATAAAAATAGATCTGTCTGACAGTATAAAACCCTTAACAACACGACGCACACGCCATGGCCATGAATTTGCACTAACCCCAATCTTTGCCCGATCAAAAGCTTTCAAATTCAGTTATTTTCCAAGAACTGTGGAAGAATGGAATTCTTTGCCGTCTGATATTTTTGGTTCCAATAATTTTCTCGCTGAGTTGGAGTGTTACCTTCTCTCTTAAGCTTTATTTCTTTCTTGCTTGCTTTTTTGTTGTCTGTTGCTTTGCACATTCATGTTGGATGTAACCCACACCTGCTTGGGCCACCACATTGGCCTGCAGTATTTTGAAATAAATAAATAAATAAATAAATAAATAAATAAATAAATAAATAAATAAATAAATAAATAAATAAATAAATTGTTACGTTCTACCAACAGAAACCTAAAGGTTAGCAAGGAAATCTGAGAAGAACTTAAGGACCACACAGCGAGGTATGGAATGAAGAATGTTCATTGTAACATTCAGACAGGGAGACGACAGTGTGGATTAGAAAGCAAACAGAGGTAGCCATTATTCTAGGTGTAATTAGAAAAGTTGCAGGCACAACTTGGAATCAGCTAGGTCAAGACAGGAGCTATTAGAGATCTCTGGGAGATGCCTTTGTCCTACAGGCGACATGAAAAAAAAAATATACTCACAGTGATGATCATATTGAGGTATAGAGATCAAGTTTATCCAAATCCATGTTGCAAAACTTTGAAATGCACAAAGGCTGTGCACAATGAGTTGGAGCACTTTAAATGCTGTTGCAACGCCTGTCATCATGCAACGCGCCTTGGATGATGCTGCAGTGGACACGCTGCCCTTTGGTGGAGTGGGCCAGAGTGGCATGGGTCGCTACCATGGCAAGTACTCCTTCGACACCTTCTCCAACAAAAAGGCAGTGCTGGTGCGGTCATTCAACCCCATCGGAGAGGCATTTGGCCGAAAGCGGTACCCACCGCTGGATGACTTCAAGATTGCCTACTTCCGGCAGCTGCTGCTGAAGCGAGGATCTCTCCTGGGCACAGGACTGCTTGGCTGTGCCCCCTACCTGTGCGTGTTTGTGCTGGGTGTCGCCTCGGCCTTCCTTCTTCGATATCTGTTCCACGTGAGTGCTGTTTCCTTTCTCCAGGGTTGGTTTGCACTGTCTTGACAGCGTGAACGGGCTGCCATATGTTATGGCGCTGCAACGGTCGAAACCATAAGACTTGTCATCTGATCTAGTCCCATCTTTGTCCAACTTGTTCCCAAAGTCCTTCCTCATCTCGTCGCCATTGAGATGAGGAAGAACATACTCAAAAGAAAAAAACATACTGAGAAAATGTACGATTGGAAGTCACTAAAAAAATTGAGACCCAACTGTAGTTGACATCAACATGATGCAAAGCGCTGCGTGAATCGTTGCAGCATGAGACACCGTTATGAGCCAAGCTGGTGAGTCTCGAGCAGCCCTGAAGCACACATTGTCATTTTTACAACTTCGGCAGGCTGACATTTTTTGCAGTTTCAAGTTCGGCCTTGGTTAGAAGCTTCCTTGAGTGGCGAATTTTGGTGGCAAGTTCTGATGGGCCCACTCAGCACGAATAGTTGCGGCAGAAGACGGGGACGCGCAGAGAGCTGGTAGGGCCCTGGTGGCCTGAGCCGTGTTGTTTTCCTATGGTGCAGTGTTTTAAGACTGTGACGGGAAATGTAAATGAAATTTAGCTGGTGGGCAACACAGGAATACGATAGCTACGATGCTGCGAGAGCGATATGCGACACTCCCCTTGCACCACCTGCAGCCAGGAACGGCGGCGCGTTTGGGTTATCACCTTTTACTTCAAGCATCGTGACAATCATGTATTGTCACCCGCCGTGGTTGCTCAGTGGCTATGGTGTTAGGCTGCTGAGCACGAGGTCGCGGGATCGAATCCCAGCCATGGCGGCCGCATTTCGATGGGGGCGAAATGCGAAAACACCCGTGTACTTAGATTTAGGTGCACGTTAAAGAACCCCAGGTGGTCAAAATTTCCGGAGTCCTCCACTATGGCGTGCCTCATAATCAAAAAGTGGTTTTGGCACGTAAAACCCCATAATTTAATTTTTTTTAGTCATGTGTTGTTAACCAAATAAAGAAAAATCAATAAATAAAAAAGCTTGCAGTATGCTTTTAATGAAACAGATAAGTGAAACAGATAAGTGAAGATGCTTATTGCAATAGGGTTGGCATCGATAGCTGTGAATGCAGCGTGCGACGACCCGGGAGGAGATGTGCTGGTGCCGGAAGAAGAACCTTAATGCACGCCGTTTTCATGTGAACAGGGCGGGCTAGTATTGCGGGGATGTGGCTGTAACGGGTGGCTACTGTACTCAATTGCATGCACCTCATGCCTTTTCTTGTTTACGTGGGATCTAGCAGCCGAAAACAGTATCGTACAATTGCAGTTTGGCGATCTACTGAACATTGATGCCGAAAGATTGTGTTTTCTGAGAGCATGTGAACCAGTAAAAAGTAAGCACAACTGTATTGGGTAATTTTTTATGTTCTCATTCACGAATGTTTACGCAAAGAAACCAAACGTAACAGGATCATATCAACAAGATCCTACTATACTTGATTACTGCAATGACAGCTGTCCTCTCTGGTCAAACCCGGCATTAACGGCTGCCACCACCAACATACCCACTCACTCTGATGTTCTGTATAGGGCAATATACTTATGGATGAGCTGAAACTCCCGATTATGTCAACATTTAAATACAAAACCTTAGTTATTTCCCCTATACTTTTCTTGGCTTCTATAGTTACGACTAGAAACCGTGTGGTTAGGCACTGAAAAATGCTGCTCTAGGCACCTATAACAGGCTCTCAAGCTTATCATAAGAAGCCCACAAACATTGACACCAAAGAAAGCAAAGAGGAAATTACTTTTACTTACTTATTGAATTAAAGAAATGATAAATTAATGAAAATGAAAGTGGATGAAAAAGCTACTTGTGCAGGTGGGGAACGATCCCACATCTTCGCATTATGCATGCAATGCTTTACCAATTGAGCTACCGCGGTGCCGTTCCCCCTTTGATTTTCTTGGGTATTTGTTTCCTACTAGAACCCTGGGAGTGTTAGACAACGCCACCATTCACAAACCTTGGCGGCAGATGTGGAGCATCCTTTCTGCCACAGGCGTAACGAGTACGTGATCTTCTTGGGTGAAGGCAACTCGTCAATAAACCCACATGTGCTACCTGAAGGCATCAATGTTGCCGGATTCGGAGCCCTCATTATGTAATAAACAAGAAGAAAGGGGGGTTGACCGAGAGGCCCGATTTTTATTAATCATATCATAAGAAGCCCACAAACATTGACAACAAAGAAAACACAGTGGAAATTACTTGTACTTACTAATTGAATTAAAGAAATAAAAAATAATAGAAATGAAAGCATACAGCAGACGTCATTGAGCCAGACATCAACATTTTCTGCTAGAGACTGGTCAAAGTAAGCAATCTACTACGACAGGTCTGGCAGTGTGGTAATTTTAGTTGAAGGGCGTGGCAGGTGTTGAAACAGAAGTGCCAGACTTTTGGGCGTTGCAGGATCAAGAGGCAAACCTGAGCTGCCGGCGCTACCCAGCCTATCCATGCTTGACCGCAGCGTTGCCTCACAGCGTTGGTGAATGTCGGCTTTGAGACGCTGAATAACCTCTTCTGTAGAGCCAGTGTTGTCCAACTCTTGTGTCAGGCCAATTCATCATGGATAAGGTAAACTCTGAGCCGCAGCATGGTTATTAACTTAATCTCTTCCCAAATAATTCCTGGCATGATGCACCACAAAGCGAGGCTGGGCATACGGGAGACTAGGTGAGTGAGCGCTAATTTGCAGGCTAAGCTTGGGACTCAAGTCAGTTCTGGGGTAGCTGTCACCATTGTTGGTACTCTTCAAACAATGACTGCATTTTCCTCCTGACACTGAATGATCACTGACGCGCGGTAAATGTTGGGAGTATCTTCAGTCGTGAGTCTTCGCCAACATGAGGATGTGGGTACAATGATGAATGCGGTTGAAATGGTTCTTGTGCTGCCATGGCTGGGTGGCTTGGCAGAGGTTCGGGGTCGACAGCTTCAGATGTGGGGCTTGGGCTGAATGGAGGGAGACTTCGCAATGTAGGAAAACTGTTTAACGAAGGTTAAGGTTACATACACATTGTAACAGACAGGCAGAACACGCCAGCGGCTCGTACTTGAATGCTCTGCCCATCATAGGGAGACGGCAAAACAAAGCAAGGATCCTGAAAACAGAAGCAGAAACAGGTAGCTGATGATGACATCACCGCAGCTACTTGCTGTGCAGGACACGTTGCGCCATCTGTAGCGGCCCACGCCAACTGGGCCAGGCACATTGCATCACTTGCACTACTCACTGTCGTGACTGTGCCTTGGCGTGCAATTAGCCCTAGGCCTCCTTGGCACTTCTTTTCAGCTGCAGTATCTGTGGTGCAGGCATTAAATGGAGCCTTGTAATTTGGCCACTGGGAAATGAGAAAAAATGCAATGCATTGCGTATGTCTATAAATATTAAGCATACTATGCTTACCAGCCAAAGATGTATTGAATGGGTGCTCTTTTTATGGGGAATTCAGAAAGAAAAGCTACCTATCAGCTGAATAAGTCATAGTACTGCAATTTTTTCAGTGTGTAACTTATTAGCTTAATTATACTTGTATGGTTTAGTGCTTCTTTGTGTGCTCTTTTAGTAAATCTTCATTGATAATTGGCAAACGACATGCAAGTAACATAAAAAGACAATAATTCTGGGGTTATGATTTGATTGTGAGGCACCCTGTAGTGGGGACTCCAGATTAATTTTGACCACCTGGGGTTCTTTAGCGTGCACCTACTGAACAGTACACCGGTGTCTTTGCATTTCGCCCCCACCGAAATGAAGCTGCCACAGCAGGGATTTGTTCGCACGACCTCGAGCATAGCAGCGCAACACCATAGCCGCTAAGTGACTGCAGCAGAGAGGGTAACGTTTCAAATCTTTAACACTTGCATGGGCTGCATCTGCTTGTGATTTTGACGGTGCGCCATGGCGACATACAACCTGTTTCTGCTAGTGAAACTTCTTGACCACAAATCTCCATTGGTAAACATGACTGTCACTCGGGTTTGAATTTTCTGCATGAGGAAATCATGCCATGCCAGACTTCTACTGCTGCAGATTGTAAACAAAGTACCTAAACTTTTTGGTTTAGGTCATCCCAAATGGCGGTCGTTAAAAAGCGGAAAAACAAAACTAAGATATTAGTAACTGTATTTGTGGCAACAATGTTCATGTTGCGATTCGTGCAGATAGAGTGAAAAGTAAAATTAACCTTTGTAGACATTCAAAATATTGGTCGCGGTTGTACGTTGGCTCTATGGGGCCAATATCAGAGTTACTAAGAACAGGTGTGAAAAATTAGTCGGAGTCTTTATAGCACTGCGATGTTAGTTTTGAAAACAGGACAGAAAACTAGTGAACTTTTTTTCCTTTTTTTTTCCATTTTACTTTTGTGAAAAGTATCTGCTTTTTTTCCTGCAAGTTATGATGAAAACTGGCTAACATACAATGGCCAGGGAAGTACTAGCTTCACAATTATTATTGGGTGTTTCAGGGCTGGCTGGCCCAACAAAATGTCGCCGAAAAAAAAAAAAAAAAGTGGCAGGTGGCTTTAAACGGCACAGTACACAACGGTGTTTAATATTAAAGGGAATACCGGATGCATTGCTCTGCAGGCCGCTTCAACGAGTTTCATGCAGGCACAGTGAGTGCCGTGGATGGGGCCTTTCCGTCATCTGCTACTTTCTGCTGCCGCAGTTTGTATCGTGACGAAGCACTCTGCTCACATGTTTATAGAGCTGGCCAGAGACTACTCGTCAGTCTCTGAAAGCTAGTGGTACGCAGGCAGCAAGAAAATTACACAAGGGAAGGACATTAGCTTGCAGTTATCTTTGACAGCTTAACTTACAAGGAGAATGACAGAAACAGTGTTTCATTGTTCTTATTTCCTGACCTGTCCCATCATCAGTGAAGTTTGGCACAGCCATAATAGAAAATACGTCTGTCATGGGCCCATCGCACATGCACTATTGCATTATTTGAGTCGCTGCAATGTTTGGGCTGAACAAAGAATGTGCAGGCGCCTTTGAAGCGTACTCAGCGGGATTCACAGCAGATAAGCACGATGGGAAACGTTTGTGTAATATCGTTAGCTCCTGTGGTTGCAGTGATGCCTTTATCACAAGTGGATGCCTAAGTTTAGCAGCATGCAAAAGTGTTCTAAACGTTATTTAAATGTATGCCTTGCTGATTGCTATATCCTTTCATTTAAGGCTGCAGCTAAAGGTATGTCTGACGTTTCCCTTCAAATTTTTTTACAGGTACGTGAGGCGGATTCGGCGGTGTTTTTATAGAAGTTTGTCTTACATGTTTTGTTAGTTTTTGCATGTTTCACTTTAAAGAAGTACTGAACAAAATTTTTGAGGCTCTGTTTCTTGCGCCTAATCAGTAGCTATTGACCCAGTAATCATGAAGATACCCATTCACTGTAGCGCGCAGTCAGCTTGTAAAGACCGGTCATGGTTTTGGTTTCGAAGAGCACTTCGTACCCCATACAGTATGAGGCATGCTCGTTAACAGATCATGTCAGTGCTCAGACCTGTGATGCACACTGGTGCACTGCCTACCATGTCATTGGTGTTCCTCTTTCGTCTGCTAGTTTGGTGGGAAACATGTGCATTATTATTACATTTACTATTACACAATTGTAATGCTTCGTTGAGCCGAAGTCCACTACACAGTATAATCCTGGCATTAGAGACATTTAGTATGTCCACAAACTTCCTGCCATTGGAAGTTTACTGGGTAACCGAACGGGTGTACAATGATGATAATGTTCATTGGCATCTCCTTTGAAACAGGGCAGGAACAAACAGTCACCTCGCCTCTAGGCAGGAACAATGCTGGTAGCAATATCTGTTGGCGCAGTGTCTAACCACAGAGCACGAAAAGCTAATACTGCAACTTACATATTTTATATAACTACTGGTTTGACATAACAGTTCTGCAGAAGCTCGCAAGGTAATTAATTAATAAAGGGAAAGTCAGACATCCACCCGTTCGTAGCAGTTGCTACAAAGGAAACCCATACGGGTTCCTCAAAAGAAAAGCCTCACAGTTGAAGAAAAATTTGTCTTGGTCCGGGACTCAAATCCGGGGACCACCGCCTTTCCGGGGCAGCCGCTGTACCATCTGAGCTAACCAGGCGGCTAGCAGATGGCAGGGCGAAGTCGAATTTGTCGACAACACGAAGCAAAGGCAAGAGTTTGACGTAATAGTTCTGTGGAAACCCGCAAGGTGGAGAGAAGTAATTAATAAAGGGAAAGTCAGACATCCACCTGTTCGTAGCAACTGCTACAAAGGAAATTCATACGGGTTCCTCGAAAGAAAAGCCTCACAGTTGAAGAAAAATTCGTCCTGGTCCTGGACTCGAACCAGGACCAGGACAGTTGTGAACAGTGACCTAATGAAATACAAAGAGAATAAGTCTTTAACAATGTGCAAAAGAGCTTCCTGTGGCCTTACCATGAAACGGCGATGAAGCAGTAATACCAGACACGGGCAGAGGAATGCAACAATGATCTTCGGGCGCATTTTACAGAAAGAGCCTGGCGATGGAGGCCTGACTAGGCTTCGCATGTGCTGGGTCGTGCCGCCTGCCAAGCTGCTAGCCGCAGCCGCAGCCACAGCCATATTTTTATTGATGTGCTCTGCCACCTAGCGGAATCAGCGAAGCTCTATAGCTTGGCCGCGAAATGGCTCGAGTGTCCACTCTTGTCATTTACTATGTTACTCTATGGTGCATGTCCCATCCCTTGACCCATGGCAACGTACATTGCTGTTGATGATGATAATGATGGTTTATCACATCCCCTTCAAAGCGAGATGGTGACAGATAGTCATGCAACTGCTGCTTCCGCACACCTAATGGAACGTAACGGAATCGCAATGCACAGTTTGTACGTATCGACACTACGTGACGCGCATGTCACATTGCGTGTCAAATGGCATGATATGGTCTATTGATGATGAAGATTATTTAATAGAATTCCCTTCGAAACAGCAGGGTGATAAACCTAACCTGCTTGAATTAATCGGGTATGAATTAGTAAAGGCAAGGCGCAGAAGACCAAGATTCAAGAAGAAGAACATAAACGCCAGGACTGGCGCCGGTCCTGTCGTTTGTGTTCTTCTTGAGTCCTGGTCTTCTGCGCCTTGCCTTTACTAATTCAAGCATGAACCAACTAGCCCAAGCAAGAGTTTTACTTAATCGGGTATGCTGTACATGTTTTTCATTACATCAACATTTATACATCTACATAATCTTCCTTTTCTTCCTCAAGATTTCTCTCTCTACCTTGTATCGCTACCTGTGCAACTGTTACACGATGTGTCACCTGGTGAATAATGTGCAACTGCAATGCAAAGGGCATACATATAGATGGTATGCAATGCGCATGTCAAATCGCAAGGCAAGTGGCACGATGCAATGCTAATGATAGTGGTGATGATGATTTAATGGCATACCCTTTGAAGTGTGTTAGCGACAGTCACCTAGCCAGCTCAATTTAATTGGCACACATTACATTACAGCAAAGCTGTTAAGGGCTAGTTTCACCAGTATCACGTCCATGTGTAGAGGAAACTATCATCAGGATTGGCTGAAGCGTCGTCGTCGTCTTCTACAGCTGGGCTCATTGGTGTCCCTTGGGGCGACCGCACAAATGCGCTTATGCCATTGCTCCCATGTTTGTTGCCATAATGAATTAACTAATTAAAAACACAAAGACGTAACCAATAATTGGGAAATACTTAAATAAACCGTCGGGATTGGTTAACCATCTGTACAGAGTGCTTGGGCTGATAATTTTTTCTAGCATTCTTGTACTTGTCTCCATAAACTTGTTTTTCTTGCTCAAACTTTCTTTAACTGCCTCGTACCATTACCTGTACATCTGCCACATGGCGTTCTACCTGGTGTAACATGGAACTGGAAGGCAAAATGTGCACACATCAATGCTGCACAGAACGCATGTCACATTGCTTGTCTCTTCACATGCTAGGATGCATTTTGAGGGCATTTCTTCCGCTGCATGCCAGCAAGCGCTGGCGTGTCTCGGTGATAGTGCAGCAGGACCGGGCTCGATCCCGGTGGGAACTGTGTATGTTTTTTTCGCATTCCCGGCAATAGCAGACACAGACAAAGGCAGAGGCGACAGAAACCATCGCCAAATGAAACGGCTATTGGAATGAGCCCATAACAGCTTATGCTGTAAAAAATCCACTCCCATTCCACCCTTCAAAAGTGGATGTACAGCGAAGCTGTAGACGACATGTAGCATCTGAAACTGCGCTCGCACTCTTTCCATTTGTGCTTTGATGCCACAGTAGCAGGCTGTGCATGTTCGCAAAATCTTTTCTTTGCATGTGCAACAATATGTGCTTTCCCTGGCATTATGCATTCTGGCATTATGGTTTAGATATCGGGCTTCTGTTCTAGAGGTCTTGTGTATGAATCCTGTCATCAGGCAGTTTTATTTATCTTTATTTAATTATTCATTACACACTACTGTGTTCAAATGATGAGGTTACAAAGTCACAAAGCAGTTGGAAGCCAGAAGGATGAAGATTTAGCATATCCATGTGTTACCCATCATTCGCATGCTGCCTGAACCACCCTGCTTGCAGCTCCCTTAGACACTAGTGCCAGAGTTTCTAGAGCTGCAATGCGGGCTTGCTGGTATGACATTGTGGAGTACGATTACCATAGCAAGTACAGACGCGGATGACGCAAGAAGGCACATGAAAGACACAGGCACGTGTCTGTATCTTTCATGTGCCTTCTTGTCTGTGTCTTTACTCCGCAGGGGCGTCTGCGCAAGCAGGCCTTTGGTGTGTTGCGACACCACGTATCCGAGCACACGAGGGTTGGACCCGCCTGCGTGTAGCCGTGCGCCGCTTAGCTGTGTCTGGGGAAAAGGGGATCCTGGTGTTTGAGCCGATGCTGGGTGTTTGGACCTTTAAGGCCCCCGGCGGAGGCAACACACCTTTTCGGCCTCGGCTTCACATAGACAGCACCTCCAGACTGACCACCTAGAGGAAATTGGCAGTCGCCTTTTCCTGTCTCTCTCTTCCTACAACCTTCGTCTTTCCCTTACTTTCCACCTTTCCTGTCTCCTTCTCTCTTCTGTCTACTTCCTTCTCCTTGGCGGCAAGGGTAAACCCTGTGTGGCTATCCAACCTTGGGTAGACCATATTTGGTTATAGTGGCGGCGTACGACCGGTGTCGTGCAGACTTGTGTGCAAGCTTTGCCACGTCCCCTCGTTGGGCTCCGTGGTGGGCGGTCGGTGCTGTTGCCGAATGTTTATATATTTTCATGGAAACTTCTTTCCCCCACTTCCCTGATCGCCCTCAGAAACGAGGGCGCACCGAAGATGTCTTCAAGTTTTTCGGACACCAAATCCAGAATTTTCCTCGCTTGCATGTTATTCACTCTGAAAAGTCAAACAAAGCAGTGCGAACCATTTCACCATTGCTTGTTTCAAAGTGCTTGACTGATGTTTTTGGTCCAGGTTACAATGTGTCGAGGATGGCAAGCGGTGACCTCCTCTTGGAGCTCCACGATCTGAAACAATATGAGATACTACTGAAACTAGTGTCATTTGGGGAGACCCACATAACAGTAACCCCGCACCGTACAATGAACACCACCCGTGGTGTTGTGTCGGATCATGATTTGCTTGAGCTGACTGAAGCGGAACTCCTGGAGGGCTTCAGTGAGCAAAATGTGATCAATGTCAAAAGAATTAAAATGATGCGGGATGGCAAAGAGATTCAGACGAAGCACCTAATAATTACCTTTGGTTCAAGTGTCTTGCCCCAGTCAAACGAGGCCGGGTACATCAAGCGCTGTGTTAGGCCGTACGTGCCAAATCCACTGCGTTTTTTTCAAATGCCAGCGCTTCGGCCACAGCTCGCAAAGCTGCCGAGGCCACCAAACTTGTGCGAAATGCAGTGTCCAAGAACACACCTTTGAAGCTTGTGAGAATGCTCTCCACTGTGTAAACTGTGATGGGGATCACGCCGCGTACTCGCGGTCGTGCCCTTCCTGGACAGACAGACAGACAATGAACTTTTATCGCCCTTCCTGGAAGAAGGAAAAAGAAATTGTAACGATCAAAGTAAAAGAGAACATATCGTTCAAAGAGGCATGCGGGCGGATAGCATACCTGCCAAAGGAAAGCTTTACCGAAGTGGCGCGTCAGGGGGCAGCGTCACAATGGCCTCCAGCGGCTGTCCGACCCACAAGCAGTGAGTCGGCAGTTATGCCATCTGCCCCCACGGTGGTTGCAGCTAGCGCTGCTCTGCCAACCGAGCAGATGGGATCATCGACCCCGAAGGTGGGCGCAGCCTAGGCTGCCCCAGCCTCCCCGGCCCCTTCCAGCACTGGCAACAGCCGGCGCAGCCAAATCCCTCAGGGAGCCCCATTGACCTCTGGGCTTGTGGGTGCAGGGGTCTTGCCCTCCAAGGCGGGATTCTCTCTGGTAACTTCTCGCTCGCAAGAGCACGTGTCCGGAGCCTCACTAGAGGCAATGGACACTACACCTATCCTCAAGGCACCAAACTCCTAAGGAGCGGCGAGGCGCCCTCGAACGCTTCAGAAAAGGCAAAACCCCGGTTACAGGGCCTTGAAAGAGCTTTGTACTCTAAGGCATCGCTTCCGTTTCTGTACACACAGCACCTATTTACTTCCAATATGGATACACAAATTATTCAATGGAATGTCAGGGGTCTCCTTAGAAACCTTGATGATGTGCAAGAACTCATCCACAAACACAATCCAAAAGTGCTGTGTTTACAAGAAGCACACTGTGGGGTCTGATGTGGGATTCTCACACCGTACTCTTGGGACAAAGGAACGACAACACAGTAGTGCAAACAATCACAAGGGCATTTATTGCACCTTTCATACATCAATGCCTGCTAGCCGAGTTGTTATCCACAAAACATGCCGATGGGCGCGCGACAAATCTAGAAGTCCAACTCACCGCAACCGCAGAGCGAGCGAATATGTTCGCCCCATGCTTGATCCCAACGCCTGGTCGTTCGCGTGTATAGTCACGCGAATCGTGGCGCGTTCGAAGGCGGCCACGCGAGGCGGTCTCGCAGAAGCATGGGTCGCCGCGCGCTCGCGCGGGACGTCCACGCCGCGCGCCGACCCGTTGGGAAAGAGGGTCGCTGCATGCGCGGCACGTCCGTGCTGCTTGCTGTCTCGAACCCAAGAGAGAGCGCCTTGTCTCTCCCGCACCCAAGTAACCCTGCAGCAGCGCAACACTAGCGCCATCTCTCGCACTGCGCTTGTACCACTCCGACCGCCGCGTGCGCGGCGAAGCCGCACTACAGGAGACGCACTATGCGGGAAAAACATCAGGGGAGGCGTGAGGGTCGCGCATCCCCTCAACACTTAAAACCAAAATGCACAAACTTTCTTTGACAGTATGTTACTTTTCTCAAAGATCGCAATGATGCAATCGCATCATCGGGTGGTGCTGCAATTTTAATTCAAAAAAGCATAGCGTGTCGAGGTTTACAGCTACGAACGGCCCTTGAAGTAGGGGCGGTTCGAGTTGTTTTGCTAAACAAACTTATCACTATTTGTTCGCTTTATATACCCTCACATTACAAACTAAGCAAACATTAATTTCAGTCCTCTATAGATGAATTGCCAGAACCCTATGTTGTTCTTGGCGATTTCAATGCACACAACTTCATGTGGGGCGACCCTCTTATAGATGCGTGAGGACGTCTTGTTGAACAGTTCCTTTTTAACGCGACAGCGTTAAGGAGCTCGTGTCGCAGAAAAGCCGGTGTCGTCGGCGTCGGGTGTCGGCGTCGGCGGCGTTGACCGTGAGCGATAAATCACGGCAGGCGTTTCATAAATAAAAAGCAACTTCCAAGATTGGCCCGGTGGGAATCGAACCCGGGTCTCCGGAGTGTGAGACAGAGACGCTACCACTCAGCCACGAGTTCGATGCTTCCAAGCGGTGCAAACGCGCCTCTAGTGAATGCGGTGTTGCCTTCGAAACCAGCCGTGGAAAGTTGTACTGCGGTGTATATCGGTAATTATGAACATGTAACGTACAGAAGTCACAATTACACGAGTTGCGAAGTGCGTTTCCGCTGCATTTCTTTTGCGCTTTCCGCACACGCAGAGCCATCTTGCGGCAAACACAGAAGACCCCCTCCTCTCAATGTACGGCGCTGCCCCGACAGGAGGCGCGCCGCGCGCGCATTGGGACCGCTGCCAGGCGCGTCGCGGGACTCCCTCTCCCCTGACGACGCTTCGCCGTGCTTCCGGTTTAGATTACTATCTATCTCTCTGCCCGTGCCGATCACGACGTTTGGCTGGCGTAGATCGTTTCCCCTTCGAGACACCGAGTTCTTTGGTTCGTTTCGTTCGCTCAGGCGCACGTTTCGTTGTCGCGCCGAACGCTGCGTTGCTCGACGTTCACTGCGTGATAGGTGGGCGCTAAGTCCGATGCGGGGCGCATCGTAAGTGATTGCTGTGCCGTAGCGCATTGTCTTATACCCCTTGGCGGGTCGACGGGAACGCTGTCGCGTCCCACTCTTGAAGGCGAAGCTTAAGCGTCCTCCAATTTTTTCTTCTGGTGCGTGCCTGTTGAATAAGAAGGAACTCGCGTATTACTCTCTTGCAAACGGAACCTGTTCAACAGATCTTAGCATAGTTTCCGCGTCTATACTGCCTGAACTTGAATGGGAAGTTATCCTCAACCCTTACAGCAGCGACCACTTCCCTATACTGCTAAAAACATCTAAAGAAAACGAATATCCACCACAGACTCCTTGGTGGAAGATCGATACAGCCTACTGGGAGAAATTCCGAACTCTTACTAGTATCTCATGGGCTGACATGTCTTTGTTAGGAAATGATGCTGCTGTGGAGGATTTTACAGTCTTCATAATAGATGCTGTATCTAAATGCATGTCTGAAGTAAGTGGCTTGGCATGCAAACGGCGTGTCCCGTGGTGGAATGACGAATGTAGGATTGCTCGTAAGAAACAAAACAAAGCATGGGAGTGGCTACGCGTCTCCCCCACTTCGGAGAATCTTATTAACTTTAAAGAAGTAAAATCCGAAGGCAGGAGAACCCGCCGACAGGCCAGAAGAGAGTTGGCAGAAGTTTTTATCGGGTATCAACTCGTATACAGATGAGGCCAAAGTCTGGAACAGGGTTAATAGAATAAGAGGGCGACAACCATACTCCCTCCCTTTGGTAAACGCACAAGACGATACCCTTCAAGACCAGGCAGATTCACTTTGGGAGCATTTTGAGAGCATGTCAAGTTCAACCATTTATTCACAATTTTTTCTCAAATATAAACAAATTTAAGAACAAAAGCCATTCACAAGAAAAAGTCGAGAGAATGAGCCTTACAACCGTCCTTTTAGTATTGCCGAGTTGAGAGCTGCCTTGAGCGCATGCAAGAGCTCTGCACCAGGATCTGACAGAATGATGTATGAAACGATCAAAAACTTACACAATGACACCGAAGTTACACTACTCGCACTTTTCAACACCATTTGGGCTGTAGGATACCTTCCAAGTGCATGGAAAGAAGCCATTGTGGTCCCTGTTTTGAAACAAGGCAAGGATCCTTCCTCAGTGGCAAGCTACTGCCCGATAGCCCTCACAAGCTGCCTTTGTATAAGTATTTGAAAAAATGATTAATCGGCTATTCATTCACATCCTTGAACTGAGCAAAATGCTTGATCCCTATCAGTCTGGCTTCAGAGAAGGGCGCTTCACAACTGATCATCTGGTACGTATTGAAGGAAATATCCGGGACGCATTTGTACACAAACAGTTTTTCTTATCCATATTCCTCGACATGGAGAAAGCGTACGATGCAACGTGGCGTTACGGAATCTTAAGAGACTTGTCAGAAATGGGCATCCATGGTAATATGCTAAACCTAATAGAAAGCTATCTGTCCAGTCGTACCTTCTGGGTAAAAGTAGGCAATATGCTTTCACATCTTTTTACTCAAGAAATGGGTGTACCCCAAGGAGGCGTGCTCAGCTGCACGCTCTTCATCGTGAAGATGAACACGCTTCGTGCTTCATTACCAGCGGCCATCTTTTATTCTGTCTATGTGGACGACATTCAAACAGCTTTCAAATTCTGTAACCTCGCAGTGTGCGAGAGACAGGTACAGCATGGCCTGAACGAAGTGTCAAAGTGGGCAGACAAAAATGGATTTAAGATCAATCCTAACAAAAGTTTGTGTGTTCTTTTTATAAGAAAGAGAGGCCTGATCCCAGACCCTTGCTACAACCGATACCTGTAAACAGAGCACACATTTCTAGGTGTTATACTTGACTACAGACTCACTTTCGTCCCACACATTAAACTTCTTAAAGAAAAATGTCTAAAAACAATGAACATAATGAAACTTCTATCCCAGACTACACGGGGTAGTGACAGGAAGTGTTTAATGAATCTGTATAATAGCCTCATTCGATCACGATTGGACTATGGTGCCGTGATTTATCACTCTGCAGCCCCGAGCGCGTTAAAGATGCTAGACCCAGTCCACCATCTAGGAATCTGACTGCCCACTTGCGCTTTCAGAACAAGTCCCATGCAAAGTTTATATGTAGAATCAAATGAGGGGCCACTTCATCTGCAGAGAACATACGTCAGCCAAACATATTTTCTGAAAGTCCACTCTAATCCTCAACATCCGTGTTCTAATACCGTTAACGATATGATATATGCTACACTCTTTCGTAATCTCTACACTCTTTCGTAAAAGTAGGCATATTGCCTACTTTTACCTCCGTAAGACAGCTTTTCTCGCTGCGTGAGAGGGAGCTTAGTCATGAAATGCATGTCCCACTCCTCGAGCTTCGCCTAATGCATCCAGCCAAGCTGCTACCTCCTTGGCAGTGGCAGCTGATACAATGCGATATATCTTTCATGCAAGTTACAAAACACGCTCCAGAGATTGAAATCCAAATGCATTTCCGGGAACTCCAGTACAAACACTTCTGCGCAGAGTTCTATACAGATGCATCGAAGTCACACAATGGGGTGTCCTATGCAGCCGTCGGTCCATCCTTCTCGGAATCCGATGTACTGCATCCGGAAACTACTATTTTTACGGCTGAGGCCTATGCACAGTTGTCGGCTGTAAAGCATATAAAGAAATCAAAACTCCAGAAATCAGTTATATATATGGACTCCCTTAGTGTTGTGAAGGCCTTGATGTTACTCTGTAACCGCAAAAATCCGGTAATTAACGAACACTACTCCGTCCTGTGTAAAGCATATATATCTAACCAACGTGTGATTATATGCTGGGTGCCTGGACATAGGGGCATCAAGGGTAACGTTCTAGAGGACCAGATGGCCACATCAATTTCATTGCATGCAGTTAATCCTACTGCTTCGGTCCCTGTCACAGACCTGAAGCCTTTCTTAAGAAGGAAACTGCGAAACCACTGGCAATGTATGTGGGACGCAGAAGTAAATTACAAACTGCACGTGATAAAGCCACAGTTAGGTTCTTGGCACTCCGTAACAAAATCATGGCGAACAGATGTCCTATTCTGTTGCCTCAGAATAGGACACACATTTGGCACCCATAATTTTTTACTCACTGAAAATGGTCCTCCAACCTGCAGTAGATGCGGGAAGAGGCTGACCTTCCTCCACGTCCTCCTGGAGTGTCGGGCAGCTGAATCTGAGAGAAAGAAACATTTTCCCCTAGCATACCGGCAGCACATCCCCCTTGATCCTGTAATGTTACTCGGCCCAAAACCGCTATTTGACACCAACACAGTCCTAAGTTTTCTGAAAGATGTGTGGCATGTTGTTAGCCCCACATGTTCGTAGCATCTCCTCTAGGATGCCGCTTTGATAACTCTTTCATATAGCACATGCCTCTAGGCACTTGTGTTTCAAGGGCTCTGGCGAGGCAGCAGAGCTCCAGGTAATTTTAACATCTCATATATTTTCTATTTTGCATCATTCTTTTACGATGGAAAGTAATGCTCATAGAACACATTATTTGTCATCAACATAATCTTATTACAGGTAGATTTTACGCTCTCTAGAGAGACTATTTTAAGGCCCCTTTACAGCTACGCCATACCAACTTCATAGAACTCATACCTACATTGCAAACTCGTCACCACGGACCTGGCGCTTTTTGGCCATATCTGGCCCTTGCGCCAATAAAAAAAACCATACATTCATTGTGTGTGTCTTTAAGCACAAGGTCGCAGGATCAAATCCCGGCCATGGTGGCCGCATTCCCATCGGGGTGAAATGCGAAAGCACCAGTGTATTTAGATTTGGGTGCAGGTTAAAGAACCCCAGGTGGATGAAATTTCCGGAGTCCCCCACTACGGGGTGCCTCATAATCAGATCGTGGTCTTGGCACGTAAAACCCTATAATGTTTTTTTGTCTGTCTTTCAAGTGCCTCCTTGCATTCTCGTTTATGTGTGTTACAAGTCTGGCAGCCATTCATAGCTGTTTCTCACATTCCTGTGGCGATTGGAGGCCTATTTTCGCCTGCCATGCGTGTCTCGATTGTATAGGAGACCGTTAACGGGGCCTAGTACATGTTCCTTAAATATACGCATGCATGCACCATGCACTGAGAAGCAGAGGGAAACCATCTGTGTTTTGGGAAAGCTAGCCAAAAGAAAGGTGGCTAGATGAAAAAACTCAGTCGAGGGGACTTTTAAAGCGAACAAAAGAGTGGGGTCTTTCTAAAACTCTGAAGGCCTCCTTACTCAAAAGACTAGCGCAAATAACATGGACACAGACAGAGGAGGTGACAGGACGAGCGCTAAACATCAACTGAGGTTTTATTGCGAGAGAAGGTACATATATACATTTCAGTGGTGCATGCGCACATAGGGTTAAAACAGTACAAGCACAATCTAATCAAAATGAGGCAAACTATTCTGCAGGTACGTTTTTTCTTTTTGGACAAGGCAAGTGGTGTCGTACTGACACAGTTATCACCTTCCCTGTCAATGTGATATGCCTCACAAATCTCGCGCCCCCACCTTGTGCCTCCCCTACCATGCACACATGTGGTATCAAACGCAGGCACGCACCCGCACTGCTTACAATGCTTGGCCAAATGACCGCCCCACCCTAATGAATCTACCAGCGATCGGTGCTCTCATAGCCGTTCGTTTAGGCAGCGGCCAGACTGCCAGACGTAGCATCTACCGCAGGAGAGAGGTATGCGGTATACGACCCTAACGATGCAGGGTACAAACTTGCATTCGTGTTTTATGGCGCAGACTGGTTTTTTCTTTTCGTTTATGGCTTTGCACATGCGCACCAGCTTTTCGGGGGCAGTGAACAACACGTCCATGCCGCACTTCACTCCAACTTTTCTCAGCCGGTGTGATAGCAGGTGCACGTGCAGTATAGCTGTACGCTTCACCTTCTTGCAGCTTTTTTCCGCTGCCATGCCAGGGCATCTACCTGCCCTGATTTCTTTCAGGAGGCATTCCGCCACAGCCGTCACAATACCTTTCGGAAAACCGGCGTTCTGCAACCGGAGCACTTGCATCTGCAAACTAACCTCAATTTTACGGTGGCAAGAATTTTCGAGAGCACCATGCAGGCAAATTTTTTGCAATGCCCCGCTTAACCAATTTTGAGTGAGCCGAATTATATGCTGAAATTTCCTTTTTTGTGTGGGCTGGTATGACCAGCAGATGTGCCCCGTGCCAAAGTACAAACACAGCTCAAGGAATTAGAGATACCCGTTCAACGGCACTTCATGCGTGAACTTTAGTTTGCCAGAACAATCACCGAAAATCTCTAAAACACTTTTTACAACCTGTGGTTTGTCACTCTCGTTGTCAACATTCACAAACACAATAAAATCATTGACATATCTAAAACACTTCACAACTCGTTTTTCTTCTTTCATGCATGCTGCCATGCGCTTGTCAAATTGGCCTAAAAATATTTCGTTAAGTATTGGAGCTATGCAAGAGCCTATGCAAATACCATCTTTTTGTACGAACAACTTGTCGTTAAAACAAATGTAGGTGGAAGAGAGGTAGCACTCAATTAATGCTACAAAGTCATTTACGGAAACCCCGCTACTATATTGGAACTGGACAGCCCCCCAGCTTTCAATCCGCTCTTTTACTGCGTCTACTGTTTTACTGTTTTACTGCGTTTTACCTGTTTGGGGAATGGAATAGAAGAGCTCCTCAATATCAACTGAAAAAGCAAAATTGGCTTGTGAAGCACCGTCTTGCTCACCCAAAAATTCAATCACATCCTTTAGGTTGCTCACACGAAAAGGATCTATGTCTAGTTGGCTAAGATGCTTTTGTAGGTATTTTGATACCAGACCTTGGCAGGCTTCTTTCTCGGATACAATTGCTCTGAGAGGCATGCCTTCTTTGTGGGTTTCTGAAGAAAAAAATATGTTCAGCCCTGGCATATTTGCAGCTTTTACAGACTTGTGTAGTCCTGTCAAATTGATCTGTTCACACAGTTTTAATGCCTCTGTTTTTACTTTCCTGCCAGATCATTCCAAGGGAACAAAATTCTTCTCAATAGCCTGCTTAGCCTTTTCATGGCACATCGTTTTGGGCAACGCGACGAAACCACCCTCCTTATCAGCAGTCAGCAAAGAGAGATTGTTCTTCCTGAGGTAATGAATTGTTTTGCTCACCGCTAGCGTTGCCCCAAGTGAACACAGCTTTCTACCTAACAGGCAATCGACACCTTCGGAAATACATCTAGCTTTCTCTTCCACCTCTGCACATTGCTCAACTTTCCTAGCCATAGTAAGGAGTCCGAGCAGTGTTTCGTTAACCTCATTACAAAATTTAGGCCCGCAGCTCAAAACCCTTTGAACTTTATCTGGGAGACCACATTCCGCTAAACACAACACTTTTTTCTTCTTCTGAACATCTTGGGAATCCTCTTTTGCATTTTTCCAAGCACACAAAGATGGCAGGCCAAAAGACCACAGAAACTCGGTAACATTAGCTGCCTCCCTAGCCCAAGTCCTCGTCAAGGTGTCGCAGGTTACCTGGCAGCTTGTCCTGGTCGCGGCATGCATGCGTAGGTACGAATGGAAGTACTGGATGTGTCTCCAGAGTTTGGCACGGAAGATCTTAGTGATTCTTCTAGTATGTCGCATGGACGCTTGGCAGGGATGGAACAAGGCTTGCACATCAGGCGGTACTAGTCTATTCTTCAGGGCGAAGGATAGCACTCTTGCCCGACAGGTAGTTACTACTAATAGATTCACATAGGTAACTGAGGGATCTCTACACTTAAACGAAGGTATCACAGGGCCCGATGTACAAGAAATCAAAGTGATCAAGGCAGAAAGATGGACTACTTGGTGTGACATCATTACTCAAAAGACTAGCGCAAATAACATGGACACAGACAGAGGAGGTGACAGGACGAGCGCTAAACATCAACTGATGTTTTGTTGCGAGAGAAGGTACATATATACATTTCGGTGGTGCATGCGCACACAGGGTTAAAACAGTACAAGCACAATCTAATCAAAATGAGGCAAACTATTCTGCAAGTACATTTTTTCTTTTTTGGACAAGGCAAGTGATGTTGTAAAAGAGGAAAAACGTGTTGTGAGGTGTTTTAGATATGTCGATGATTTTATTGTGTTCTTGAATGTTGACAATGAGAGCGACAAACCACAGGTTGTAAATAGTGTTTGAGATTTTCGGTGATTGTTCTGGCAAACTAAAGTTCACGCATGAAGTGACATCGAACGGGTGTCTCCAATTCCTCGAGTTGTGTTTGTACTTTGGCACAGGGCGCATCTGCTGGTCGTACCAGCCACGCACAAAAAAAAGGAAATTTTAGCATATAATTCGGCTCACTAAAAATTGGTTAAGCGGGGCATTGCAAAAAATTGCCTGCGGGGTGCTCTCGAAAATTCTTGCCACCGTAAAATTGAGGTTAGTTTGCAGATGCAAGTGCTCCGGTTGCAGAACGCCGGTTTTCCGAAAGGTATTGTGACGGCTGTGGTGGAATTCCTCCTGAAAGAAATCAGGGCAGGTGGATGCCCTGGCATGGCAGCGGAAAAAAGCTGCAAGAAGCTGAAGTGCACAGCTATACCGTACGTGCACCAGCTATCGCACCGGCTGAGAAAAGTTTGAGTGAAGTGCGGCATGGACGTGTTGTTCACTGCCCCCGAAAAGCTGGTGCGCATGTGCAAAGCCGTAAACGAAAAGAAAAAACCGGTCTGCGCCATAAAACACGAATGCAAGTTTGTACCCTGCATCGTTAGGGTCGTATACCGCATACCTTTCTCCTGCGGTAGATGCTACGTCTGGCAGTCTGGTTGCTGCCTAAACGAACGGTTATGAGAGCACCGAACGCTGGTGGATTCATTAGCGGGGGGCGGCCATTTGGCCAAGCATTGTAAGCAGTGCGGGTGCGTGCCTGCGTTTGATACCACATGTGTGCTTGGTAGGGGCAGGCACAAGGTGGGGGCGCGAGATTTGTGAGGCATATCACATTGACAGGGAAGGTGATAACTCTGTCAGTACGATATCACTTGCCTTGTCCAAAAAAGAAAAAAATGTACTTGCAGAATAGTTTGCCTCATTTTGATTAGATTTTGCTTGTACTGTTTTAACCCTGTGTGTGCGTGCACTACCGAAATGTATATATGTACCTTCTCTCACAATGAAACGTCGGTTGATGTTTAGCGCTCGTCCTGTCGCCTCCTCTGTCTGTGTCCGTGTTATTTGCACTAATATTTTGAGTAATGATGTCACACCAACTAGCCCATCTTTCTGCCTTGATCGCTCTGAAGGCCTCCCTGTAAACTTACTATACTTGGTTTCATACATCAGGTGCAACGCTGTGGAGGCTAGAGATACTTTATTCAGTGGCTGCATTCACACTTAAAAATAGTTCGGTGTTCTTTTGACTGATTCTTGCAAAAATGTTCTTTGTACAAGCTCCGTTCCGAATGAAAAAAAAAAAAAGAATTTACTTTTAGAAAGAAACAAATCATGTACTGATACGGCTGCTAACATGTCGTTTTAGATCACTTTGCTTTTCATTTGTTTTTTTTATGTGCAGCCTGTCGCGCCAGCCTCACGTGCATACTCACGCGGGCAATCACCACTGGCGTGCATCGAAGTGTAGACCATTGCATAGATGGAATACGTAGAGGTATAAATTTCAGTGACCGTACTTCTTGCGGGGCTTCCACAGCATTGCACCTGATGTATGAAATGGAGTATAGGCATCTCAGTGCTCCTAATGTGACCGGAGATGGCACATCTGCGTGTGTAAATTAAGGAACACATGCTCTTTCCTCTAACAGTGACACCTTTTCTCACTTGGTATGCTTCATAGCATAACAAGGCTGTATTGAGGCGAACCTAACTTTAAGGGCAAATTATGCCAAGTGTGTAAGCTGTTTTTCTGCCTTTTAATTCAACTCACCAGATATTTGACCAGTTTCATAGGTCCTGTCAGGATTGAATTAACTTAAGTCGACTGTATTGTGTGCCCTTGAGTTTGTCGTTGTGACAGAACTGATTCGTTGGTCTTGTGAAGGGTGAACTTAATGATGACAGGACGATGGTAGTCATGTGAATGGCAGCTGAGGCGATAAGCGAATTCTATTTCTTTTGGGTCAGTGCTTATGTTTAGATGATTGCGGCAATGACAAGTGTTTAGTTCCTCGGCCTGTGTAAAAGTTTCTGATGACAAAGCATCTGGAAGGTTGTGAAAAAGCAGGTTAGTCAGCCTCGAAGTGTTTTCAGCATGTCCATGTGAGCTTCAAGGTTCTGCACTAGGCGAGCCATCTGAGCTATGTGTGTTCTTACAGAAGGCAATCAGTTTGCACAGTGGCAAGGTTATGGTAAACATATTTCAGGACAGCCATCCACTGACTTGAAGCTCTTTAAACCTCATTGATTAGTGTCATTGGACCTCCGGCCGGACCTGTTTGTGCCAGGTTTTGCCTAGCACATGTTTTGACGGGAAGGTACGTGTGTATAATAAGCAGCTCCGTACGTATTTTAGAGTCACTGTCTCCTGAAGGTAGCAACGAAGTTGTGCAAGATGCTTTTGCGAAACAGCTTTCTCCTCACGGATCCACCATATCTTTCAGACAACAAACATCATTGTTTACGTGCTTGGCATCAAAAGTACTCTCAAGAACTGTAGTATTCTTCTCGTGCTTTCAAAGAACAGAAGCATAATCCACGTACACTGTTTAAAGCCTTCTCACTTCCTTGTTTGCCTCCAGAAGTGCCTTCATTGTGGAAGGAAGGAATGTATACAGTGCTTCAGAGAAAAACACATCAAACACCCTTACTCAGCCTTGGCAGCTCTCGAAAGGCAATGCACGCACTGATGTGCCTTTTTCCGTGACCACTGCGATAAGGCTGCAGTGACCAGCTTAGAGCCTGCACTTGGTGCTGCTGAAGAACAGGGCAGTTGTCATGCTGCAACACAGTCGTGTGGCTGGGAAGCGACATGAGGGAGGGCAACTGGGTCGAGGATGTTGCAGTAATTGTTGTCCACGAGTTTTCCTTGCAGCCTGACAAGAGGTCCAAGGCCACCTTTGCTCATGCATCCCCACACGCTGACTGTCCTTTCGCTTGCAGCGAGTGGCTAGACAAACTCTGGCCTGTAGCCGAAATATGAAGTAATTGAGGTTAAGTAAGCAGGTTGTATGATCTGTACAGTGTGTTATGAGGCCATGCAAATTGTGAGTCTTTTCATCAATGTGCAAGTTTGTTATGAAATTTTCTGAACAAGACATGCTGTTATTGTATTTGAGGCTGCATTACTAGATTCTGTACTTCTTTAGTACAGAATCATATGTGGAACGCTGAGCATTCCACATATGCCATGGAAAGCTTTCCTAGTAACGAAACTACAAACAGCTTGGGAAAACTCTATACATTGGAGTTTACACTGCTGTTTTGGGGGCCCTTGAAGTGTAATGTAATGTCTTTGGGGATACCATTTCTATATATTGGCTGCCATTTTTATGCATTACTACTGTTGTGTACTGATTCTGGCCGCTAAGTTCAGCGGATGACGTATCTGCATCTGTTAACCCTGTGTTGAAGAGCGCCCTCTCCCGGCCTCAAGAATGTATATATTGTAGCAGTTATCAAGTTCCCACGGTTCTGTGTTTGTTTCGTGACGGCAATAAAAGGTTATTGCCGATACGCCTTGTCGCGATGGTGCCTCGCGATACGACCCACGCAGCAACATAACACTGGCGACGAAGATGGGATGGAATGAGACCGCCGCAATAGGAAGCTAGCTCCTGTCCGTACTCGTTCACAATGACGGCCACCACAACGGAGGGGCTCGAGCCTTTCGACATCACCCACCCTGAAGAGTGGGAGGACTATGCAGAACGTTTCCAGTTCTTCCTTGAGGCGCAGGACGTTACGGACGCCAACAAGAAGAGATCGATTTTCCTCAGCCGCTGCGGTCCCGCCACTTTTCAATTAGCCAGGGCGCTCGTAGCACCGGCCCAGCTGAAGGATACACCGTTCGAAACAATCCTCGCTGTTCTGCGTGACCACCTAGCGCCGAAACCACCGGAGCTTGCCAGACGATATGAATTCCATCGCCGCGACCAGGCACGAAGTGAGTCTGCCGCCGCCTACCTCGCTGCTCTTCGAACGACGGCACAGCACTGCAACTTCAACGACCTCGACACCGTGCTACGGGATAGATTCGTGTTCGGACTGCAGAACGACATGGTGAAGCGGCGACTACTGGCGAAAAAAGAGGTGTCTTTCACTGGTGCTGTCGAGGAAGCAGTCGCCGCTGAGGCCATTGCCCGGGAACCCAGCCTAGCCTCGTTTCAAACCACCAACGCGCCACGTTTCGAGCCCGTGCATCAAGGGACGACGACGGGCGATGATGGCGAGCAAGACACCGCCGAGGATGTTCTTCGGTTACGTGCGAGCCTCACTCAGCGACGGGACACCGAGAGATTGGTGGGCGGCCCCTGCGCCAGCTGTGGAGGCCCGCACGAACGCCGCCTGTGTCGGTTCCGTGGAGCCCAGTGCAGGGAATGTGGAAAAACCGGTCATATTGCTAAAGTCTGCCGGTCCCGGAGGCAGCTTAGCCCACGTCGAAATGCCAAAGATCAAGCCCGGATGCAACAATTCCAGACCGCTCCTCGCACAAACATTTCATACTGCGACGACTTGGCAGTTACTGCTATCAACGAAGTGTCTAAACCGGCCAAGAGGAAGATACATGTGAGTGTGAAAATCGAAGGCACACAGTGTCAGATGGAGGTGGATTCGGGATCAACTTTTTCCATTATCTCCGACGCCACAGCCAGACGCATTTTTCCAAAGGGGCGTGTCAGAAACCTACAGCCACTTGATGTTGTCATGAGGGACTATCAAGCAAACCGTATCGCTGTACGAGGAGTTGGTACCGTCCGAGTGCAGTTCAAAGATTTTGACGGCCCATTGCGCCTGGTCATTGTCAAGGGTGAGCGCCCAAGTCTTCTCGGGCTGGATTGGTTTCCGGCACTCGGTATCAATATCACGGGAGTGCAACGCATCGATCAGCAACCATCCTCACTTGATAGCATATTCCGGGATTTTGCCTCTGTGTTCGACGGGACACTAGGCTGCTACAAGGGACCGCCCGTTCAGTTTGCACTTGACCCTGAGGTTGTGCCTATCCGCCTGAAAGCAAGAAGGGTTCCTTTCGCACTGCGACCGAAAATCGACGCCGAACTGGACAAGCTGATAACACAAGGAATCCTTGAGCCGGTTGACCACGCTCGTTGGGAAACCCCTATTGTTACGCCACTGAAGGCAAATGGGGACGTCCGATTCTGTGCAGACTACAAGTGCACCATCAACAAAGCCTTGCAGCAGCACTCGTATCCGGTACCAGCTGTCAACCACCTGCTGGCATCCCTCTCTGGTGGAACTGTCTTTGCGAAGCTAGACTTAGCACAGGCCTACCAACAGCTCCCAGTGACTGATGAATCTGCAGAGGCGCAGACCATTGTGATGCATCGGGGTGCTTTCCGCGTTCAACGATTACAGTTCGGTGTCAGCGTCGCACCTGGCATCTTTCAGAGTTTAATGGAGAACCTATTACGCGGACTACCAGGCGTCATTCCATATTTTGATGATGTCCTCATTTCAGGTGCATCGCACCAAGAACTACTTAGTCGCCTTCGAGAGGTCCTTCAGCGGTTCCAAGATGCAGGGCTTAAGGTCAAGAAGGAGAAATGCCAGCTAGGAGTGACTCAAGTGGAATTTTTGGGTTTCCGAGTCGATGCTGAGGGAATCCACCCCACACTGGCCAAGACGCAAGCCATCCTTAATGCACCGCGGCCGTTGAACAGAGCCGAGCTGCAGGCCTTCCTGGGTCTTCTCAATTTCTATCATGCATTCCTTCCACACAAGGCCACTGTCGCTGAACCCCTGCACCGTTTGTTGGACAAGAAGGTCCCCTGGCTGTGGGGAAACCTACAACAAACTGCGTTCGACAATGTGAAGAAGCTACTGGCATCCAACCAGGTGCTGACACATTTTGACGAGAAAAAGCCGGTGATCCTTGCATGCGATGCGTCCCCGTACGGAATAGGAGCAGTGTTGAGTCACAGAATGCCGGATGACACGGAAGCACCAATCGCTTTTTATTCAAGAACCTTGTCCTCTACGGAGCGTAATTACGCCCAGATTGATAAGGAGGCACTCGCTGTGGTTGCCGGAGTAAAGAAGTTCCATGACTACGTATTCGGCCGCCCATTTCAGATCCATACAGACCACAAGCCGCTCCTGGGGCTCTTCACATCAGACCGGCAAACGCCACAGATGCTTTCACCACGAATGTTGCGTTGGTCCATTTTTCTTAATGGATACCAGCATACTCTCCACCACCGACCAGGAAAACAGTTAGGCCACGCAGATGGTCTCAGCAGACTGCCTCAAGCGGACCAGTGCCAGGATGACCCTTCGCCAGCAGAGGTCGTCATGCTTCTGGACGTACTTCCAGAATCTCCAGTCCATGCAGACGATGTAGCTAAGTACTCCGCCAAGGATGCTATCCTCTCCCGTGTCCTCAACTGGGTGTGGAAGGGGTGGCCAAGGTGCGCTCCGAGTTCCGAGTTCACACCTTTCATGTCCAGGCAACATGAACTGTCCGCCCACAAGGGATGCTTACTGTGGGGTGACCGTGTGGTGATTCCACAGAAGTTGCGTTTCCGGGTCCTCGAAGCTCTGCATGTCGGACACCCTGGCATCGTCAGAATGAAAGCGCTTGCCCGCAGTTATGTATGGTGGCCCGGCATGGATGCGGCCATTGAGGAATGGGTCCGGCGATGTTTTCCTTGCCAGGAAACACGGCCCGAGATGCCTCGGGCACCTGTGCACCCATGGGAGACGACCCGGACACCATGGTCACGCCTGCACATTGATTTCGCTGGTCCCTTCCAAGGACAGACCTTCTTGATTGTGGTGGACTCTTATTCCAAATGGCTGGAGGTCATACTAATGTCGTCAATGACATCGAGTGCTGTAATCACTACCTTACAAAGATTGTTCGCAACTCATGGCCTGCCAGATACCCTTGTTTCAGACAACGGCCCGCAATTCACATACACAGAATTTCGAGGGTTCCTGGATGCCAACCTCATCCGCCAAGTGACATCTGCACCGTTCCATCCATCCACGAACGGGCAGGCAGAAAGGATGGTACGGACCACCAAAGAGGCATTAGCTCGAATAATCCGAGGAAGCTGGGCAAAGCGCTTGGTAGACTTCACTCTACAGCAGCATGTAACTCCGCACACAGTCACGGGGCGCGCCCCGTGCGAGTTGTTGATGGGCCGCCGACTGTCTACCATGCTGGATCGGCTGCATCCAGACCGGGCCCCTGACAAGTCCTCCCGGTTGGCAGAAGTTCTGCCGACACCACGCATATTCCAGCCCGACGACCCTGTATTTGCACGTAACTACGGCCAGGGCCCACCATGGGTATCTGCTGTGATTTCCAGAGCAACTGGCCCGATCTCTTATGAGGTTGCTCTTCCGGATGGTCGTGTGTGTCGCCGGCACGTGGACCAGCTTCGTCGGCGGAGCAGCATTCCCATGAGGTTAGCCGAAACTGTACCTGAAGGACAGCCTGAGGTTCAGCCTTCGTCAAGCCCTTCACCTGGCGGAATGAGCAGCAGCAAGACACCAGATCCCAGTGAAACCGAGCAGCACCCGACAGCCATGCTACCTCCCGAGGCGCAACCAACAGTCATGCTTCCTTCGGACGACATAGCAGCACCTCAGCCAGCACCAACAGAGCAAAGTGTAGAATTGCCGGGCCCACGCCGTTCGCAGCGTTCCCGGAAGACACCACAACATCTTCGGGACTTTGTGCTGGCATTGGCTGACTGTTGAGTACTAACTAAGGGGGAAGGAGTGTTGTGTACTGATTCTGGCCGCTAAGTTCAGCGGATGACGTATCTGCATCTGTTAACCCTGTGTTGAAGAGCGCCCTCTCCCGGCCTCAAGAATGTATATATTGTAGCAGTTATCAAGTTCCCACGGTTCTGTGTTTGTTTCGTGACGGCAATAAAAGGTTATTGCCGATACGCCTTGTCGCGATGGTGCCTCGCGATACGACCCACGCAGCAACATAACAACTACCAGAAAAAATTCATATGCCATTGACATCTTTAGCATTATTCCCATTCATCATCAGTGATTGGTTTCGCTTGACAGGTAGTCCTGCATAAATGATCCTGTATTTTGTTTTAGCGAACATTGGCACCTTTTACAAATGGTCTGATACTGTCTTCATGCTACAAGGACGAACTAAGAACTATTGACAATCGAAACAGAAGATAGTTCAAACAGCATAGTTTTAACAAGCACTGAGGGGTGCAGTCAGGGGGCCAAATGCACAGGTAGTGAAGGATATGTCTGTAAAAATGACCTTCTTCCAATCCTGCAGCACCCAATGTGCGGGACACACTGCATAAACTGAAGCTGCTTGTTCTTGTTGGCCGCATGAAAGAGGGCCTTAGGACTTTCTGTGCAGCAGTTCTGCCTTTCAGACCTGCCTGATATAAGCAGTGCTTCACAGTAATTTTTGAAACATTCATGCTAAGGGTTTCTTTGATCTCGAACCCTAGATCTGCCAACAACAACAGCTATGATGGCAAGATCATCCGTGTGGCTTGTGGCCCAGCACTGCGGCTACCGAGGAACGTCTTTTATATGGCGGTTGCTCTTTTATGCCTGAATAATTCTGTTAACTATTTTTAGCGGCCGCTGTATTATGTTTAGAAATAGTGCATTGACTATACTGTCCTCGCCATAGTTCCACAATACACTGCCTCCCATTGTCTGGAACTCAAGCCATGGTGCAATCATGGGCATTGACGAGTGATGTAAATCTTTTCACAGCAGGTAATTGTTTATGTAGTGAGGAGGTCCACAGCACATGGCAGTATTGCTGCTGATGAATAGGGCAACATTTATTTGATTTTAGACGTTTTTGGTCAGCCACGCAGACCACTGAGAATGATTAGTGGCTAGAATTACACGTGAAGGTGATTTTCCACTGTCGAAAAGCCCTTTGAAGCATGAGCTAGAAGTGGTCGCTTTCGAACACGAACTTTGCGAGTGGCTTTCTTCGCGATGGTTCAAACCACGAGCGCAGATGGTGAAAGAGCACCTTCCACAGCACTCACTGCGCCTGTGCGAAACTCCTTGCAGCCGGTGGCCAGTGGTGGTGGTGCCGAGCAGGGGCCATGTGCCTTCAGTGTTCACTCTATTGGTAAATCACTGTGTACATTGATGGGTCTTTGTTCATGCTAGTCATGAGGATCTTTTTTTTTGTTGGGGACATACTTCTTAAGCCTGTACAGATAATTATTCGGTATAGATATGTTTTATTAACCTACTCAATCGATATAGTGCCATGGGAAAAGTTGGAGTGTGTTGAGAATTGAGCAATGCGTTTAAAGCAACCTACAATATATTGCAATCCTTTCTTTAAAACTACAAAATAGCCTGTGAAATAAGAAAAAGTCACAATGCACCAGCAATTGACACAAACAGCATGGCTTGAACAAACAAAGCTCGACATACAGTGGGCGCCATTTTCGTAAAGCTTTTATTTCTTGGCCGCATTTATTTGCACAGCTAGTATGCAACTTTATACGGTTCTGTGAAGTCGAATAACTTTTTCTTAGTCTGCCTGTTGTATTAGTACACTCATGTTGATTGAGCTTTACTAAGCTGCTCTGAAATACATATGTTGTGCTCCAAAATGAGTAATTTCACCCCAAACCTGCTTTGAAGGGCCAAATTTGCTACTCCTGGAGCTGCTCCAAAACACTCTTGGGCAGTTCCACCCCTGTGTTTCCTTTCAGAGTGCAGCTCTTCGGCACCCGTTTCTGCACTGAGCGCCGGTGTCAGCCTTGCCCCTTGTAACTGAGTGAACGGGCACAGCAAAAGGATGAAAGTGCAAATGCGGGGCATGGCAAAAGCTTGAAAAGAAAAGGGTAGTGCTGCACACAACAGGCTTTGTGATGACGATAGCTACGAAATGGTGCCAAAGTAGCGCACGTCATTTGTATGGAGACAAAGCGCTGTATGAGTGGTCTGTCTGTTGCAGCTGCTGTTAATTGCGTCCATACATCACGATTAGCGGGGCAGTCATGCCACATTTCACTCCATTTGTAACGGCCGCACGAGACGGATTGTCCTCACAAGCCAATATATTGCAAAATGAAAATGTGTAGAGCTGCACTCAAATTTTGCACTAGGGAGTATCGTAATCATTAGTGAACTGTCTTGTCTTCCTTGTGCAGCAAGGTATGCTAAAAAGAATAAATCATTACCACTTTCTTAAGTACATTGATGATGCAACACCCTCTACTGTGTGCCAATTGTATTCTGAGCTTTTTGGCAGCTGCAGTGCTTAGTGAAGCCAATTTGTGTGGACGCACTAATCCGCATGTTTTGCTTCTGGCAGGATGGCAGCAAGCTGCCGCAGAGGCGCGACTGACCCCCAAGTGCACTTTGAGCACAACCAGTGTATGCAAGGTACTACGCACCATTTGCTATATTCACTCGGCTTGTCAAGCATAGAGGTTTGGCCTTGTAGGTAAGGCATACTTTGGACTGTTTAAATGCATGAAACAATGAGGACAAACGAGATGGATGCACATAAGCTCTTACTTCAACAGAGGCATTATTGGAAACAGGTGTGCATATTTATACTAATGCATATCACACATGCGGGAGCAAAGATGCCATGCATGCTTAATATCACGTTCGAAAATGAAGTTGTTGAAGTTGGCTTTACTGTGTTTCTCCTCTTGCCTGTCCTCAATGTTGATGCCACTTGAATGATCCAAAGTTCACTCAGCTGTTGAGTGCAGCATTGGGCTTCATCGGTTATACACCTCTGGACTGTTAAGGCACTCCGACACTGCCAAAGGGACACGTCGCATGACCTATGCTGTTTCATGCACATAGCAGGCAATGCAGGTCGTGTGGCCACAGTACATTTAAACCTCAATATTGGTATGCATCACGTAACCGCACAAAAACAAGGGACAAAGAAGGAACACACAGGACAGGCGCACACAGGACAGCTGCGCCTGTCCTGTGTGTTCCTTCTTTGTCCCTTGTTTTTGTGCGGTTACATGATGCATACCAATAACGACCACCAACTAGCCCGCTTATCCCTGTTAAATAAACCTCAATATAACAGTCGTTAAAATTGGCAATTTGTTTTGTGACATCAAAATTTCATTGAAATTCAACCGTTTATGGAAATAAGTACAGTCGCCTATGGATCTGTCATACGTGGAAGGGGGCAGACAATTTTCTAAATTAGTGGGCAATAGGAAAAAGCAAATTTAAATGAAAAAAAGTTCATTTTATTCAATTGGAGAGATGGCAACAAAAGATACAGTTTCATGCCGTGTCGACAATATTGTCGACACAGTCGCTAATCTTCAGATCAGCGATCCAAAGCAAAGCCAGCCATGCTTTTGCACCAACTCCGCATTTACAACTGATAGTATCACCCGCAGTGCGATGACGGTATCATGAAAAGCGCCAGCAACAGGGAATGAATGCTTCGTCTGCCTCTCACTTCCACGAGTCTCCGAAACTCGAGATTACGCAGCCTAGCAGTACTAAATGCACGACAAGACAGCACATATGATGCCACGGCGTCTCGACACTCCACTCTACGCTCGCGCATCAGATTACCTCTAAAGCAGAGCATGCGGGCTGCATATGCACATGCACTGAGCTGCGCTGACAGCCATGTGCAGCCATGGCGGCGCTAGAAGAGCAAGTGTGCACGAACTTTCCCCTTTTCCCCAACTTTTCCCCTCCCCACATTCCTCTTGCTCGCATGAGAAGACAGCTCTCATCAAGCCATCATTCCTCTCTGCTCACCCTCGCATGATTTCACTCGCAGCCAAAGCATACAGCGCGTGTGGCACAATAGGATCTTATCAGACTTGGGACTTTCTTTGGAACATGATGCTGTTGCGCTTCGGTGGTTGCTCATGGTCGCATGGCTGGCTTGCAGTTTGACAGGTGCACTTGGCAAGAGCCGTTCGTAATTCATCCACTTCACCATCTGCGTCCGTGGAAGTTTCCATTTATTGTGTCTGTTTCTTCGAGGTGGCAGTGAAATTTTGTTGCATAGAAATCGTGCATATAGCACACTCCATTATATTGAGGTTCTAGATACGCGTGTTCTATGGACAAGAAATTATGAAATAGTTAAATACTTCGTTATATTGAGAAGTTCCTTATATCAAGGGTTAAGTATCACTATTTCGGCATCTTCGGGGTTTTATAACAAAATAAATGCGTTTTGTAGACGCATACTTCTGTTTTTAGTTTGCAGGAAACCTTTTGAAAATTTGTCTGAAATATTTTTAGCTTCATCGTCATAGCTAGAATGCCCCCCCCCCCCCCCCCCCAAAAAAAAAAACCCCTAATTTTGGTGTCAGTCATTGGCAGTTGGTCAAAAACCAAAGTTTGGAAATTTTTCACGGACATACTGCGGGTGTCATAAACTTAACTTTCCTTGGGTCAATAGTACTAGTAGAGCAGATTTACGGAAAAAATGTTGGCGGGGTACAGTATCTTAGCTTTCTTGATAGGCCTCCGAAATTGTAAAATCTCTTAAGTCGTTATAACACTGTTTTCCATCCTTAGTGAATATGAATTTTTTTCAAGAACTACATGCTAAGATTTGCAAAGCAAAGGTTGATTCCTTTCTATAGAGACATTTTGCCACCTCATATAAAAATTTCACTGAAAACTAAAACTAGTCGGGACCCCCTTTAGCCTGTTCTTATCTGAACTCGTTCTCCACTCGTTTGGTAGTAAATAGGTTCACTTTTGAAGCCTTTCATGTAATGCATGCATCTTATTTAGTGACATAAGGGTATGAAACGGAATTTTGCACTGAATTACATTATGCATATGTGACCTATTACTTTTGGTCATGGATGGAAACTGGAAGAGAAGTCTACGAGCCGTCATAGCTTTTCTGCTATGCATCAAATGGAGCACCACTTAGCTGCTGGAGACTGTCCATGCCAGAAAAAGTCACTCTCCTTGCTAGTAGCCCCTCTTCAGCATTCGCACTCTTTTCACTCTAGCAGAGCAGTGCATGCCATTATCACTAACATATTATGAAAGCAATTCATTAGGCTAAAGAAGTGTAATCACTTGTGCATGGTCCTCAAAGCTATAAAGCTCGTGACGCCCATTTACGCAAGGTTCGTTTGTGTACTAGAGATTGCTAATATAAAAAATAGTAGTGATTTGAGTAATTTTGTAGACATTACTATCCTAGTATTTAATTCTCGGAAAAGCTAATAAACTTATCACAGAATAAAATATTATAAATCTTGATTAAAATGTTGCACTTATTTTATTTCTCTTATTCCCCTTTGGTACGAGAGGAGTGGCAGTCATAGACTGACGGGGTAGTTTTTATTAACTATTAATCCATTCTGTGCTTGTTTTACATTTCTACTATTTTTCTTGAAAAAAATATTGTCGATATTCCTAGAGTTGTTAAATTATAAAAATAACTATTGGTATGCCATACGGGTTTTAATGCCCTTGCTGTAGAAACTATAAAAAATTATTCTCTATGTTAGAGTTGATTTTGAAAATATAAATCATTTCTTAATTTTGATTCATATTTCATTAAGGAAGTCAATAAATAAGAATAAGGGAGATTGACTCAACTAAAGCTTGTTTATAGTCATGACATTTTTCTAATTGTTTATATTTACACTGCACTGCTGAGAGGGGCTCGGACAGAGAGTGCGTGCATTAATCACTAAATCGCACCATGTACTAAATATGTATCGACTTGCAAACGCTACTCAAACTTAACAACACAAGGGATCAACATGAGAACTGCAGTTGGTGCAAAGCTCTGTTAGCATAGGCATAAAAGGGCCTCGAAGGTGGGCTGCTAGGAAAGGGGTGAAAGTGTGTAGTCGTTAGTTCCACATCCCATGAGTGCCTTCGATGGTTTCTACTATTGCGTTTTGTTTAACAGGCCACTGCATTGTATACTAGCTATGCTTGTATCATTGAGCATTTCTAAAAAAAATGGAAGCTTTTGCCTCAGAGTTTAAAACTGGGCGAGTTGGTTATAACAGGAGTAACACAAGATAGAGAAGTGCACAGCACATGTGGTGTCCTGTGTACTTTGCTGTCTTGTGCTGCCATTAGTTTTGTGCTGCTTTTACTAAGAAGCTTATGATTCGAATGGACGAGGACAGCCCATGTTCAAGTGCTAGAACCTTTACTCAGATTATCCATATTAGTAACCAGAGTTGTTTATGCCCACTGCCTTGGGAAGCACAATGCAAGATTTTGTGGAGGTTGTTTTCAATTTTTTAGGATGATGCAACTTTTGTGTCTGTTTGCGCTAAGGAGAGCTCTGAAAATAAACCTACACATTTGACTGTACTATAATTAGTGGTAGTGAATTTAGCGCATGATTGCATGTTGCATGAGATAACCTGTGCACAAAATACACATCGCACAACAATGTAGCGTGTGAAAGTGTAGTAGTGTGATAAGCAATTATAGAACAAGTGCTACGTGGTTTGTTGATGGTCAGTGGGAAGCCGTCACGTGGGGTCCAGTCCAGAGAGCAGCCGAGCGGATCCATTCAAGTGCCAGCATGAGGAAGGCAGCAACACCGTTCCTTTGGTCTTTGTGTTCATCACATCAGGAGCCATGCAGCCGTAAAGACACTTGGGCTATCTTCATCATTACAATGGCCCCATGACAGAAGAGCAGCCGTCCTGGTAACTTGCGGTGACAACACAATAATTGGATCGTAATATGGTTTCAGCGGGCTGACATGTACAGTCTCGCAACCGTGACGCTGCAGGTCGTCAAAGGTTCGACCACATAGTTTACCGCAGATGTACAGGCGACGATCCAATAGGCGACAATCGGCATTGAGCCAGAAGCTTAAACGAAAGATCAAGAACATGGGGCGGAATCCACAAACAAATGAGGGAGCCGACATGGAATGTGGTAGTGCTCAAGTCGTTGTCACGTCGATTCCACTGGTGAGCTTGACCTTCCATCATTAAGGTACGCACAAGTTGGCGGCATTCTTCAGTGTACTTTACTACTTCTGATATGGGCTGATATTTGGAAGCATCGGGTTGCTATGACAGTACTATATCGAGCGTGCACAAGGGTTCTCATTAATATAACAAAAAGAATGGCGAAAAACCTGTGGTCGCTTGAGTTGCGCTATTGTAAGCGTAGGTTACAAAGAGGAGAACAATGGCCTTGTTTGAGTGGTTCGACATGATGTTTGTAGTGACTACTATGTCACCAAGAGCGTGATTGAAGCGCTCACTTAATTCATTGGTTTGAGGATGGTACGCGGTAGATGTGCGGTGGATGTCATGGCATTTGGCATGTAGTGCTTCAACCACTTGGGGCAGAAAGACATGTCCTCTTTCACTGAGGAGTTCTCAAGAAGTGCCATGTCAAAGCACGAATTGCGCAGGATGAAGAAAGCAACCTTGCATGCTGTAGCAGCAGGTAGGGTGGCTGTCTCAGCATAATGGGTGAGACGGTCAACACCAACGCCGGCATCTACTTGGAAGCCGATTATCCATCGGGTTCCATACGGAGTGCACGGGAGTGGGCCGTAAAGGTAGATGCTGATCCGATCGAAAAGACTCGCAAGGCAAGGTAGAGTCTGAAGAGTTCCAGTCGAGCTTTGCAGAGGAATGTTGCTTTGTTGGCACGCTTCACAAGTACGGATGTACTTGAGAACAAAGCTGTACATACCATGCCACTAGAAGCATTGGTACAACCTTTGCTTAAGTTTTCAGCATACCTGCATGAGCACTCTGTGGGTCAGCATGAAAAGCAGTGTCAGAGCCCATGTGACGAGGTATTACAAGAAGCCACTTGCGACCATTCAGTACTGTCATTTGGTAGTGACTGTCCAGAAACACAACAGCAAACCTATCAGTAGCTTAACTAACTTTTATTGGGCAAACCAGTGCCCACTAAAGCAAGTTACTGACCCTAAACTGAAGTCATTGGACACGGAGTGCCCCCAGGTGCATCACTATAGTTTGTGCATCCACAGCTTCCTCAGTCACTGGCAGCTAGTGGTGCGCCTGGGCCAAGTCTAGTTGTGTGAATACCTTCTCACCCCATAGGAATGCAAACAGATGGCCGATCACTGGCACAGGATATGCAATGGGCTGCAGGGCCTTGTTAAAAGTGCACTTGTAGTCAGCACAAATGTGAATATCTCCGTTTGCCTTCAATGAAGTTACAATAGTTGCTTCCTATCGGGCATGATCGATGGGCTCAAGAATTCCCTGTGGTATCACCTTATCCAGGTCAGCATCAATTTTGGGGCAGAGCGCAAATGTTACTCTCTGAGCCTTCAGGTGGACTGGTCCAACGTCCGGGTTGAGAGGGTACTGCATCTGGTGGTCCACGGTAACTACTCAGCACTCTGTCGAATACCAAGACGAAATCCCTGAATCTGTCTTTACACGGAGCAGGCAGTTGGCTGACAGGTTGCACACCGGTGTTACTGATGCCTAATGCCTGGAACCAATCCAGACCGGGCAGGCTCGTGCGCTTGTCTTTGATGGTTGCCAGTTTCAGTAGCCCGTTGAAATGGTTGAATGTCAGTCTGACTATGCTTATTCCATACACGGCAGTGCGGTTCTGTCGGTAATCTCTCATTACAATATCAAGCAGTTGCAGCTTCGGAAGTCTTCCGTTTGGAAAAATTTTCCTAGCTGTAACGCAGCGCTTTGGGCATGTTGGTATGACATGATGAGGCTTATAGCACATGTTAGTTAGTTAGTTAAATGGGGTTTAATGGCGCAAAAGCGGCTGAGGCTATGCTGCGCCAAACACGAGGTGTTTTAAAATCAAGTTTATGCAGGAAAAGGCTTTGTTAATCTATATTTTATGTAAAAATCCAGTGTCGTGTAGAAATTTACAGACGTCACATAATGGGACTAGCGGATCATCACCTAAAATTAGAGCAGGGTGTAAAGGTATGTGTAGTGGATATAATTTGTGCAAAAGTGTTCGTCTGTGTGTTTCAGTCTGCGTACATGTGAGTAATATGTGCATAACTGTTAGTGGCTGTTGACATTTCTCGCATGTTGGTGTGTCTTCTTTCGTAAGTAAGTAATTGTGCGGGAGGTGTGTGTGCCCAATGCGTAGTCGGCATAAAACTACTTCGATGAACCGCTCCTGATGATAGCATGACTTCCACTCGCCAACTATGGGTTTCGTGAGATGTAGTTTGTTGTCCGCACAACGGTCCCATTCGCGTTGCCATTTTACCGTGAAGTCTTTTCTAATTGCACGGATGCTATCATTATATGGGAGTTTCGTGTTTGTAATATCTTTATGCGCTGCCATCAATGCACATCTCAGCTGCTTCGTTACCTGGTATCCCAACATGGCTTGGGACCCAACAGAAACGAATTGACCTCCCGTATTCGTTAAGCACCAACATGTTTAAAATGTCTCCTATCAGGGGTTCACACTCGGATTTCAACTGTAGAGCCTTCAGTGAGCTTAAAGAGTCAGTGTATATGACTGCATGTTTGTGTTTATCAGTTATAATCTTTTTAACAGCAACCCAGATAGCACATGAAAGGACGAGGACACAGAAAGATGTGAATCTGCAATAATTGACTCCCGGTGATAGCACTCTGTTATCTAGGCGCCAATCCCTCCTTCGTCGCCAGTGTTGTACTATTGCGAAAGCGACGACACTCTGACCCGCTGCTTGACTCAACTGTAGAAGGCACAGCCACTTGCTACGGCCCCTCTTTATTCACTTCTGTGACTTCATAGTCAGAACCAAGCAAAGTTGTCTTGGGATGATTGCATGCGACCATAGGAATCTGCCAGTAGCCAGATTGCAGGTCCAATCACAAGTACCCAGTGCCTTCTAAACAACTGAGTGCATCGTCAATTCAGGATAAGGGGTAGACGTCCTTCCATGTTAAGTTGTTGAGACGGTGTTAATCGATGGTGTTAAACGACGCAAAATCAAATAAAGTAATATTTTTTGCGCACTAGCGCAACTGGAGACGACCATAGACTCTGGAATGGTTGAATGATGCCACGCTCGAGCACGTCATTCACTTGGTCGTTGATTACACGACGCTGCACTGCTGAAATGTGATAGGGGTATTGTCTGAAGGAGGCCGTGATCCGATGTCGATCGTGGTGGGGAACACTGTCCGTACTACCCAAGGTGTGTTTCGTACAGTCGAAGGAAGAGCAGAACGTATCTAGGAGAGACAGGAGTTGCTTGCAGTGCTTCAGGGAAAGGTTGGCGTCAATGCATGTATCAAAGACTTCGGTAGCCAATCATGAACATTTTGGAAACGGTGTCATGGTGTCAAGCGAAAGACCAGAAGAGAAGCCAGGAACGTCCAAACACTCCGATATGTCAACGGGATTGACACAGCCGACTCATGGCAAAGCAGAGTGAGTGGGTATGGGAACGGCTGGTGCACTAGCATAAGCCCCGTTTACATGAATGCGACAGTGGCGCATCGCATTTCCAAGCGCATTTGGGAAAGGTGATGCGACGCTGTTTACATGTAGCGCCTTAACTCTCGCAAAAACGTAGCGCCACATGGTGTCGTATAAGTGAAGTGCAACCGACTTCCGGTGCAACTGGTTTCCGGTTGTGGGCCGAGTGCACGTTGGTGGTTGAGTGCCGAGAAATAGACAGTTTGCGTTTAGCGTACGCAACTTATAGCGTACGCTATATGCTGTAGTGTGGCGGACGCGAAGCAGTGCACGTTTTTTGCAGCTTTAGCTGGCCAGCGAGATCTTCGGATCTCGGAGGCCATTAGTCGTCGTTGCGGCTATTTTCCGACTATAGCGATAGGTAGCGCTGACATCTCGAATATTTCTTTCATTAGGCTTCGCCTCGTTCGAAACTAGAAGCGATCTCGAAAACACCACAAGGTTATCCATAATACCCTGTTGTCGAAGCTGCCTGAGACTAAGGAAAGCGCTTTACACATTCATTTGCTGCGAACGAAGTGCATTTTACAAAAGCAACGCCAAATTCAATTCGAAGCAGGCAGCCGGGACCGCCGCCATGTTGGTGGGTAATTCCTTCCCATCATTCCTAATGCGACGATCCTGCGTTTACATGCCCCGCAAGAGTCGACTTGCGCCCGTAAATCTACCCTCGCCTGGCGCATTAATGCGATGCGCCTTCCTAGAGCATTACTGCTGTTTACATGAATGTGATGCGCTAGAAATGCGATGCGATGCGACACTGTCGCATTCATGTAAACGCGGCTATAATCATTGTACCAGCAGCTACATAGAGAATGGCGAATGAAAGTGGTAGAGGCTTGGTGGTGAAGAAAGCTAGGTGAGAGTGTGAACAGTACTGGGGTGTCAGGCGCAGATGGACAAAATAAAGCGGCAGGTGTTGAAATGTTTGGCAACAGATCAGTATTGGTGATGACAATAATTTTAGAGGGGGGGGGGGGTGGAAAGAGGGAGCTGGCAAATTGTTGTTGAGGACAGACAGAGCAACTTCGGCACAGGCGTAGCCAATTACAGCTCTATAGCGCGACAGAAAGTCCCATCCCAGGATGACATCATGGGAGCAGGAAGGCAGTACAAGGAACTCGGTTGTACAAAGTGAGTCCTGAATAATGATCCTAATGGTGCAGGCCGCTGAAGGTTCAATGGGTTTTTTGGTGGCTGTACGAAGTACAAGGCCAGAAAGGGATCTGGTGACCCTGATATTACGGCAAAGAGTCTCATGTATGATAGATACTGCAGCACCCATGTAGACAAGTGCGAATGTAGCGACTCCTTCAAGCTGTACTTCTATAATGTTTTGTGATGATAATGGAGATCATGGTCATTTAGACAAGCGTGCAGCTCTTGCCTCCGGAATACAGCACTTAGTTTCCGTTGCTGGAAGGCCGACGACGACACATCGGCGATATCGAACAGCGACATGGTGATGGGGAACGATGGCTGCTGTAGTTCTGACGAGTGGTTCAGAAGTTTGGCGATGAGTTTGGTTCAACATCCTGGTGGGTTGCAAGTAGGTCCGTGCGGATCAACGACGAGGTCCGGATGTAACAGGCGGCTGCAACAAAAGCTTACCACATGTCCTATGTGCACTATGGATCTTGTGGCCGGAAGTACTGAGGGGGCAATTGAGGCACAAGGAGGAGTGCTGGGCACGGTGATGTCAATTAGGGTAGTGTCGTTGGTCTAGGACGCGACACGTCTTCCACGTATGTCAGTGGTGCAGCGATTTGAGCGTGCTGGTGGACTGCCAGGAAAGCCTTTGCAACCTGCTCACAGATGGCCTGCTGCATGGGCTAAGACAAAGATTGGACAGGCTCTTGGGTGAGAAGGAACAGTGAGAGCTGGCAGGCCACCTTGTCACGAAAGAAAGCTTTGATTTGAGGCAGTAGAGAGCCGTCATCAGTCCGGAAGCAGTCGCCAAGCTGGAAAGGGAGGACACGTGAGGAACAGTTCGGTGGGCGAGCGCTCGTTACCAGTGTAACTTGTCAAAGATTTGACAGTAGGTGACTGCGGCTGCAACGGTGGTAGGATTCTCAGCCAGGAGCATTTGAAAAGGGTCGTCTTCAATGCCCTTGCGGATTTGCTTAATTTAATTTTCCTTGGTTATCATTCGGCTCAAGGATAGACAGTTGGGTGAGTTGGTACGGTAACATGATTTTGGCTTCTAGCGCGAAGTGAAACACGGACACAGAAAGGAGCAGACAGGACAAGCGCTAACTCTCAACTAAATTTTTATTAAAACGAAGAACATATATACAGTATATAGGTGATTGCAAAAACCGCAGCATAAGAACATGACAAGGTAAAAAGCATCAGTTAAATATGTCAGGGCGTATGGAAGTCAAAGAACAAAAATTACTTCAGATTAGTACACGTATTGCCAAGGTACTGAAATTCGCAATCTATCAGAGACAACGAAGCATGACTGACGCAAGTGTCTCCTAATCTTTTTATGTGGAATGCCTCGATAATTTCCCGTGTGGTTTGGCATCTGTGTCTAGAAAGAATTTTTATGTCTTCAAAGAAAGGTTTGCAACCACAATCGAAACATTGTGCCGCTAAATGTGATGCATTAGGGTTCTTTAGTGAATGTTTCTGTTCTTTTAGTCTAACGTTAATGCACCTTCCACTCTGTCCAATGTAAGCTTTCCCACACTCGAGTGGAATCTGATAAACTATACCTGTGTTGCAATGCACTAAAGGGGACTCTTGTTTAACTCCGCAATGATCTTTTCTTTTTTTGCCTTCCTGTTCAAGTCTCCTATTTATCAAAGGGCACATGTTAGACAACTTGCGTGGGGCCGAGAAAACGGTACTGACGTCATACCTATTGGCCACATTCCTTAAACCATAGGATAATCTATGTATGTAGGGGACTACAGCAAACTTTGTTTCTTTGTTCTGTTTTTCTTGTTTTTTACCGGGGTTTTTTACCCATTTTACAAGTTTTTCGCAGGTTAGTGATAATAAATGCATGGGATAGCTAGCCTTTCCAAGCCTTTCTATCTGTTGTGAAAAACTTTGTTACATATTGTGCGGACGACTTAGTAATGGCAGACCTAAGAGTTGAATAAGCTATCCCCTGTTTAAAAAGTTTAGAATGGCAAGAAGAAAATTCTAGGAGTGGCTTCTTGGCCCTAGGCGAAGTCATGACGAAGCCCTAGGCGAAGTTCTTGTCCCTAGGCGAAGTCAGTTATTTCTGAAAAAGGAACGTGGCAGTACACAGTCTCAACTTTTTTGCATAATGTATTGTCTTCAGTTCGTCTTAATGACCCCTTCCTGATAAGACATTCGGAAGAAATTGTAGCCTTCCTAACAGAAAATAATCCAGGTAATTGCTCAGTGATCAGTGTTGATGTTAAAGACCTTTTTTATTTGCTTCCGCAATCGGAACTACTGTGTAGTGTTAAAGAAGCTCTGACGCTCAACAGTGATGAGTTCCAGTTTACTCAGGACTGTGGGATGCCCGTGGAATCTTTTTTAGAACTTTTGTTGTTTTACATAGAGTATACCGTTGTAAAATGGGGTAGTTCTATGTCAAGAAGAAAATTCTAGCAGTGCCTTCTTGGCCCTAGGCGAATGATGCCAACAGACATGCTCATCCTGGAACGTTAAGTACAGATCTAGAAACTGTAATTTGTTGCCCTATATAATCTCTAGCATGAAACCTAGGCCCCCACCACATTCCCTAAAAACTTTTAAAATATCCGTAGCTTTCTTGGTGTAGTTATCGCGAGAACAAAACACCAGATAGTCGTTTACGTATCTAAACGCATGCACCACCAATTCCTTAAGATTGTTTTGTAGTTTTCTATTAACGCGACTTAGATAAATGTCACTCAAAACTTGCGCAACTTTAGAACCAATACAAACTCCCGATTTTTGTACATACATCCCGGTAAAAAACAAGAAAAACAGAAAAAAGAAACAGTTTGCTGTAGTACCCTACATACATAGATTATCCCATGGTTTAAGGAATCTGGCCAATAGGTATGACGTCAGTACTGTTTTCTCGGCCTCACGCAAGGTGTCTAACATGTGCCCTTTGATAAATAGGAGACTTGAACAGGAAGGCAAAAAAAGAAAAGATGATTGCGGAGTTAAACATGTGTCCCCTTTAGTGCCTTGCAACACGGATATAGTTTATCAGATTCCACTCGAGTGTGGGAAAGCTTACATTGGACAGAGTGGCAGGTGCATTAACATTAGACTAACAGAACAGAAACATTCACTAAACAAGCCTAATACATCACATTTAGCGGCACATTGTTTCGATTGTGGTTGCGAACCTTTCTTTGAAGACACAAAAATTCTTTCTAGACACAGATGCCAAACCACGTGGGAAATTATCGAGGCATTCCACATAAAAAGATTAGGAGACACTTGCGTCAGTCATGCTTCGTTGTCTCTGATAGATTGCGAATTTCAGTGCCTTGGCAATACGTGTACTAATCTGAAGTAATTTTTGTTCTTTGACTTCCATACGCCCTGACACATTTAACTGATGCTTTTTACCTTGTCATGTTCTTATGCTGCGGTTTTTGCAATCACCTATATATATAAACGTTCTTCGTTTTAATAAAATTTAGTTGAGAGTTAGCCAGTGGCGTAGCAACAGGGGGGGCCGGGGGACCGTGGGCCCCGGGTGCATGGGGCCAGTGGGGGGGTGTCATATACGCCTGAAGACACCCCTCTTTCTGCCGGCTTGACTGGGCGCAAATTGCAAAGAATGTTCCAGTATCCAGTAGCCCGAGCTCATGCACCCGATGCGTTGCGCCGCAGAATTGTCGACTGCAGCTCTATCAATACCCCGCGAAATAATTGCACCAATGTGCGGGCTGAAAAATTTAATTCGCGAAATGGTCGCTAATCTACTCGCTTTAGCGGAACGTTTCATGTGGGGTGCGCTCGTGCTGTGAGCAGGAGTCGCTAAACATACTGTGAGGCGTTGTAAGTCGTTGGGGCTCTTGGGTCGCTCTTCCGATCAGAACACGCAGCGAAGACGAACAAAGACAGCAGAAAGAGGGTGTTCAACCGGCGCGCCCGGCGCTCGCGTTTACGGCGAAGCGTTCGTTGAGAGCGACGTTGCATAAGTGGGGCCGTCAAAAGTCGCGAATGAGATTCTCTGGATCGTCTTCAGACTCGGTTCGGCCGAAGAGTTTGGCGGCGTATGACTTGACAGGCTGTAGTCGCGGGCCCGCCGCGATGTCCGGCTCGCTTTTCCCCTCTCCCGCTCGCTCCGAGAAGCCGCTGTGAAGCCTGCCGTTATGTTTCACGCTTTCCTTCTTACCTTCGAAAGTTTCAGAAAACTGTTGTTGTTGTGTGACTTCATGTCACAAGTACAGTGTCTGTATCAGCTGCACTGAATTTTATTTAAAGAAAAGGTGAATTTTGTAAGGATATTTCCCGATCGAGATTCTATCAAGTCGTCTTTTTGCGACTACTAAGAACTCGGTAGCGTGAAAAATATGGCAGATAAGTAATAACCATATCCTTAATAATCCCATAATTAGTACTTATAGAGGAAGCACTTCAATTCAAGAATTCAGGACTCAAAGTCATATTATTAACTCAACAAAATCTTCTTAAACAAAATCGTTTTGGGTGCCACAACCTACAGTACTTCGGCACTGCGGGCAGGTCTCATTATATGGCAGCAGCGAAAGAAATATGAAATAGTGGACCAGTGACGTTGATCCCTTAATCCTCTCCATTGCGAATGCAAACCAACAGTAGTGCAAACTTTCGCTGGCACGGGCTTCAGCGCGGCCTTTTCTTTCTTTTTTTTATGGTGACGCCAAGAATCGACGCGAAGCGTGCTCTATTCTGTTCCCAATCTTCTGGTGGTGCCGCAGCTCGGATAATCACGTTTGTCCGTATAGCAGCAAATGAAAAATAAAGGCTTTATTGATCAGAATGAAGAGAACTCGTAATTGTCATAGCATTGGCGCCCGCGCAGCGGGGAGGCAGGTAGCGTTTTTTAATAGGGTGGGAAGGTCAGCGTCACTGACAGTTTAATTTTCGTTTTCGTTCTGGGCTGCGTGCCATAGTACCTACGACCATTTTTATGAAGTTGTAGTTGGGCAAGATATGAATGTCGACCTTCACTTTTTCAAATGCAATATTGTCGCTAAAATTGGTAATTAAAACTTTATTATAAAGATATTTTTGTTACTTGTACGTGAGTCATATTTTCCACGATGCCGCATTTGTATTGGCTGCCAAGCCTTACAGTCTGACAGATGTGCACATAGGCTTATCACATGTTATCAGTGCAGCACGCTGTGTTATTTGGAGCAGGAAAAACAGCGTGTATATTTGTTGCATTCGCGATCTCTGTGAAAGAAAGCGAAGGAGAGGGGGACCCGGGGAACGTGCGCGGTATCCAAGGCAGCTGTACTGGTGCTGAAACTCGGAAATTGTTGATATCCTCGTCTTCCTCGACTACATCAGGGGGGGGGGGGGGCGACAAAAGACCTATGGGCCCCGGGTGCCAGACGACCTAGCTACGCCACTGGAGTTAGTGCTCGTCCTGTCTGCTCCTTTCTGTGTCCGCGTTTCACTTCGCGCTAGAAGCCAAAATCATATTATTCGGCTCCCTCTGTTGCAGAGATCAATGACATCCTCAATATAACTAGTGAAATTCTTTCCCAGCTGTTGCACACATTTGCAGACACGTTGTTTGGTGCAAAGCTTTCGCACAGCCAAATGGCCAAATATCTCCACAACAGCAGTCCTAAAAACATTACATGTCGCAATGGTTGCCTCATGATTTTGGAACCAGAGGTTGGTGACATCCGCAAGATAAAAAATAAATTTGGTGAGCTTTGTCAGATCATCCCATTTGTTGTGGTTGCTCGCCTGTTCGTGTAACGAAAGTCAGTTAACATGAATATCAGCGGTGCCGCAGAGCACAGCTGGGTCTTGTTGTTGAGCGCCACCCAAGTGACTGGTCCAGTTGACGAAGTGGATCGCTCACCAGTGTCGTATGGCATGGTGTTGGTGGTAGCGGCAGGGAAAGTGCAGCTCTGGAGTTCCAGGTTGAGTCATTAGGATACACCATACCTCCACTGTTACATCAGTGGGGCCACCATGATTGCCACACCAGGACGGCAGCTGGAGAGAGGTACGGAGACGCAGACGGGGATTGAAGCAGAGGGTGTTTATTGCAAGTACGCACACCTCAAATAGGCTGAGCATCATTACATCAGCGCCCCCGAGGGCGGATAAGATATGGTTCTGGTCTCGAAACTGTCGATACAACATCCACCAAATGCTACGGGCTTGCTGATGGTTAGCAGGAAGCTGTCACGTCAGGTCCAGTGCAGAGAGCAGCTCCAGCCAAGCGCCAGGAGGAGGAAGGTAGCAACACCAATCCTTTGGTCATTGTCTTCCCTACTTCAGGAGCCATGCAGCCGCAGCGAAGCTTGGGATATCTTTGTCATTACACAAGTAATAAATATTATGGTGACTTCTTGTTGTCGACTGTCTGTGCATTGACCCAGGGTGAACAGCATGTGAGAAAGCAAGTGGCTGGGTGCAATGCAAGATAGTTTGACCCTCCTAATAAAAAGCCCTGCACACGCCTATGTCCAATCATATATCTCCATTGTTACTACCAAGAAATTGCCACATGCAGAATTACACATCGTCATGCACCAGCTTCACTTGCCTGATTTGCGAAATCTACTGGTTCAACACACGCACAACAACAAGCATTACAAATTTTGCAAAAAGGCATCAGGGAGAGCAGGCATTGCTCTACTTGTCTTAGAAACACAAGCACAGCTTTAATGATGGCACACATAAATACCAGAAAAAGAATGTTTATTTTCTATATAAATGTGCAAAACAGATTGAGAATAAGCATAATCAACGTAAAGAAAAAGAATGTTTTGCAAATTCTTTTTTCAGCAATTGAAGGGAACCTCGGCTAGAAAACTAGTAGTGGGCTTCACCCCAAGGCTTTTTCAATTTTTATAGACATCTCTCGTCGTATGTGAACCATAAGTGTACATTTCTTTTGCTTTACATCAAATGTTTGACACACTGCAGCTGAATATGTTGCATCAGCCGGTCTCCTTTGACCATATGTTCAATGGACAGCAATGAGCAACCAATCTTCTTTCTCGTTCAGTGTTCCTGCTCTAAACCAACAAAGGACACTTTGTGCCTTTCCTTCAGTGTTGGCCGAAGACATTTAGCCATAAACTTCGTACTCGCTACCAAAACTCAACAAGAAAATGTTTTTTTTTCTCGTGTGTTGCCCATAGGCAACTCTTTTCAATAAAGTGTTAAGTGGCAGCAACTGCATGAACAGCTCACTTGGTGCCACTGAAAGTCAGGATAGCTAAGGCATCTGGAGAAGTGCATAAGAAAGATGTCATTTTTTGGAATGTGCAGCAGACACTACAGGCATATTTTTCAGGCAGCCCTCGTCTGCTAACTGCCAGCTAGTTTGAGCAAAAATTAACTGACATAAGTGTTTGCGGCGGCAGTCTGGCACTTCGAGTCTGGAAAATAAATACAAATCCGAATGTTTGCTGACAATTGTGTAATTTACCGATCAGTTTCTAACCATCGTGATGCAGTAAACATTGAGCATAATCTAGACCGTGTCCTGGAATGATGTGACTAGTGGCTAATGGCCCTTAACCCAACTAAATGTAAACTTCTTTCCATTACCTGCCAAATGCAGCCCGTTACATTCCCATACACGATTGCTAACGAACCTATACGGCCAGTAACATTGTTCAAATACTTAGGCGTTACTTTGTCCAATGATCTGTCATGGCATGCACATGCTACAAACATTATATCATTGCCGAATAGAACTCTGTTTCCTGAAATGTCATCTTTGTAAAGTGCCACAACACGTTGGATTACTAGTCTATAAGTGCACGAGGTCACGGGATTGAATCCCTGCCACGGTGGCCGCATTTCGATGGGGGTGAAATGCAAAAACACTCGTGTACTTAGATTTAGGTGCACGTTAAAGAACCCCAGGTGGTTGAAATTTCTGAAGTGCTCCACTATGGTGTGCCTCAAATCGGAAAGTGGTTTTGCACGCAAAAGCTCATAATTCTTTTTTTTTTTACTAACCTGTAAGTCGCTTATCTGTTCGAAACTAGAGAATGTGTCAGCCATATGATCCCCACATCAAGTATGCCTTGCAGATGACCTTTAAGCAGTACAAAATCAGGGTGCCAGATTCATTCACTCATTCTCACGAAGCCAGTGTTACTACCCTCAAAGCAGAATCTGGGTTGCAAACTTTCTCTCTCCTCTGACACATAGCAACACTTTGTCTATTCCATAAGTTTTACTATTCATCACTCAATAGTGTTCCTTACGTCACCCTGCCTGCATACATATCTTGTCGCACTGGTCACCAACTGCAAGTTTCCCATACACATGCAAGAACTGTTCCATTCTCAGCATCATTTTTTTCCTCGTTCAGTGAAAGACTGGAATGGCCTTCCTCACAATATCATCGCTTTCACGTGCCCGTAATCTTTTTCTGCCAATGTGTCTGAGTCCCTATTGTCGCAAATTTTAGTGTTTCATTTCTTCTTTATCTACATAATCCCACCCCTTATGCAATACCCCCTAGTGGGGTCTTCAAGGTAAATAAATGAAATGAAACTCTCAGACTAGAGGGCTTCAGAAGCTGTCCCCAAAAATTGTATGCAGGACGACACTTCGGGAGTATCGGGGACTAGATCATCGAAGAGACTCACTGATTCTACTGAACTAGGGCCTGTATCCGAGCTAGTTGGTACAGTAAAATTTCAAGGCAGGTAAAGTACAACAAAACCCGGACAGTGGAAAGAATGAGGACATATAGAGTGCTACTTCCAACTGAATTTATTGTACAAGAAAACCCGTATACTATAAGCATTCACCATTCATAGCCACAGCACACGTGTCGGAAAACATTCTATATCTAGATAGCTAACACCATTGCCCATTGAGGCGACACCCGAACCATGCACTCAGATAAAAGCATAGAAAACAATGCCATGACAACAATTTAGAAGAAAAAAAATGCCACAACAATGAAAAGGGAGTCTAGTTCAATAAGGAAAGATTGTCAAAAGGAGAAAATAATGCAGAAGTTGTATAAAAGAAAAGTAGTGCCATGAAATGCTAAGAATGCTTCCCCGTGGAATAAAAGGTTAACACAGGCGGTAAAAGTGGTACAAAAATACCGAGGCCCCAAATAGGCAGCATACATGTAAAATTTCTAGGTAGAGGAATGAAAGAGACTGACAAAAACAAAGAACAGGGGATGGCTCAGAGGGGCTGGTGCACTGCATCACTTAGTGTTGCAGATAATTGTGCTCTTTCCTCCATACTGACACAGAAAGGGTGCTGATGCAACTAGTGCCAAGCCGTTCAGTGCACAACTCTTCAAAGACATCTCAGGCGGTCTGATCCCTGTAACTCCCGATTATGACAGTCTGTTCTGGAAAAGGCAAACACTCACACATGGCACAGTGCAAAGCCATATCGTTAAATGACCAAAGCACTGTTAAAAATTTAGTGGTCATAAATCTTAGCATGCAACACAGTTTCCATTAAGGCAGTACTGTCTTCTCCCCAAGAATCAAAGTATTAAGTACATCACGTTTGTTGAGTGTACTGTGTGTATTGCCAAGTAACACATTTACGTGCGTGTATGATGAAGAACCACCGCATCCCCTCACATATTCATATCGAGGTGCATTGCGCATACGTGCAGTGCATTCCATATGTGCAGAATTGCACGTAACTTGAAACATGTTGGCACCAGTATAAGAGTGATGTGTTCTTTACCAAAAAGAAACAAACTTCTTGTGTGTGCTCGCACACTAACGGAACTAAGGAATTATCACTTTGCACTGTGAGACACTGCAAGTTATTTGTCAAATGTGTATTTGTTGTAGTATACACTGTTCGCCTTTCTTGTGGTAGTGATGTCGGACAATCTGGAAGGCGCATCAGCAATCACCTTAGGGAATAACACGCTTTGTTAAACGTTTCAGGCTCATCACATTTTGCTGGCCATTGTAAACACTGCAGTAGCTATCTGGTTTTCAAAGAAACTGGGATTATTTTTAGGTATCAAGATCAATTGTGAGCTCATAGAATTATATAGGTATATCAAGAAGAGGGAGTAAGCATGCGTCAGTCAAGCCACAATAATTTTTCATAAGGACGTCATCTACCTTGATTACTTCATTGTGTTTTTTGTTTGTACTGTAGGTCACTTTCTATCACGAGTAGTTCAGTTGATTTTCCGGTATCTGTTTTCTGCTGTGCATGCTTATGAAATCATACAACTACATATGTAATATAGTCTTTGTGCTCAACAAAACATTTTCAGCTGTATGAAGTGCTTTCAAGTCTGTTTTTCTGCAATCTTTTGTCTGTGTGGTAGTGTGCTTTGAGATTTGTTCAGCATGAACTTTAGCTGACTAGCCTGTCTGGCCAAATAGACATTCCTAGTGGACTGTCCATTTCGGCTGCCATTGATTGGCTGGAGCTGAACCAGTGATAAGGAAACTGGCTGGGGTGCCTGTTTCTTTTTCGCTGAAACCTCAGCCCAGCCAATGATCACTGTAGCAGCAGAAGAAATCAACATGTCCACTAAGTGGACATATACAGTCTAACCCCACCCACCAGGACTCCCAAGCCTAGGCAGTCGCTTTCAGCTGTGGCATCTGGAGTGTGGACATTAGGTGGCGCATTGTAACTTGGGTTTAGGGAAATTATAAATGTATTGTGCACGTTTATATAGTTCTTGAGCATTCACATACTATGTGGACCAGCTAAAAATAATTTGAACTGGCACTCTCTTTATTGGGCAGCCGTCAGCTGAGTGAATAAATCGTATTCAGCGTGTAGCTCATTTTAGTCGTGATAATACATTTTAGTGCTGGCTTGTATGCGCTTTTGGTAAATCTGTGTCAATGGAGAACACCATGCTTGTAACGTCCCAAATCTAGTTCACCTTCGAGCCACGTCTGGTCCCTGATTTGACAGTGTGGCATGGCAACAAACCACCTGCTTGCTCGTAAAACTTCTCAGCCACAAAAAAGGGGCAACAGTGATCGCTACTCAAATGTGGATTTTGTATCTATTCCATTTTCTGCAAGACCACATGATGCGAAATAGGACCTTTCCCTCCACAGAATGCAAGAGAGGAAAGTAAAGCTTCGGTCTTTGTCAACTCGGCAGTCATAAAAAGCAAATCGTGGAAACTGCATTCGCTGTAATTGTGATGACGCCGTAACTTGCCCAAATCAGGCGTGATAAATTCAGTAAGCCCCATTTGGTGTCTAAATTATCTGTCACCATTGTAGTACACTGTGTCAATGGAGCCCTTGGTTGGGCCACAAATAAATTGGAGCTTGTCCAACAAATTGGTCTGTGACTGTATAGCCGATATTAGGTGTGTATAGTGAGTGAAAAGGCAGTGATGTTTTTTCTTCATTTTTTTGATAAAATATATTGGGGTTTTTTCCTTTAATGGTATCTCGAAAACTAGTAAATGGCAATGACAAAGTAACTTCCCGTATATTACGGGATGTGTTAATACTGGATGTCTGAGTAAAACATGGCCAAGAATAAAAAATATACGGATGGCTTCACACAAATAGCACTCACTGTATAGTTATAGATGTTTTGTTAATTGTGGAAAAATAATTATTTAGGTGTCATTAGCTTTTATTAACCTACTTTATCGATATGGTGCCAACACAGAAGTTGCAAAAGATGCTTAAATGACCGATAAAGACATTTAAAGCAACCTATAGGTCAAATGCAGTCCTTTTTTCCCCCACGGAAAAAAGTAATAGGTCAGCACAGCATGTTCGCATGCCTGGGACCTCGTCAACCACGGGCCCAGTTCATCACATTACAAACAAGGAGCTGCGCTCTTTCCCTAACGCATGAGTTACTGTCGGTGCGTATGTTCGGTCCTTTATAAACGTGGGGACGCAGTTTCAGTGTGCGCAAGATGCACAGTGTACTAGGTAACAAAGTTTATGTTCAAGACCGCTGATATTGCTGGTGCAGGGGTGCATTGTCATGTGGTATGTTTAAAATTTTCAGACACCTTTTTTTTTTCGGAGGAGGGAGGGCAAAGAAAGAACACACACAAATTCTAGGTTGCTTTAAATGCTGTTATCAGTCATTTTTTTACATCCATCACAACGTTTCCTATGACGCATTATCAATACAGTTATTTAATAGAACTTTGGCAATAAACCTGAATTTGCTTATTTCTTATTTGTGCACAAGAAAAAAAAAACACTTATGACATAGCACTGTTCTCGTAAAGCCTCATGTTATGTTTTATTTCTTGGCTACATTTAGTTGGCACAGACAATATGTAACTGAATACTGGTCTGCGAAGTCAAATAACGAACAAGTTTTCTTAATCTGCCTGTATTTCACTCATGTTGATGTTTATTAAAGGGACACTAAAGTGAAACAATAAATCAGTTTAGACTAATGAAGCATTGTTTGAGAACCCTGCAGGCAGTAATTTAAAAAGAATTGTTTGATTATAAGATGAGAAAATGAAGGTCCAAGTATCAGTATTTGAATTTCGCGCCGAAACCCCAGCGCCGGTACATCAGCGTGATGTCGCGGATTCCAAAGTAGTATGTTTTCGCATTTGGGCTACGTTGGCTGAAGAAGGGTTCCCGAAACTTCCCATGTTTAATATTCGGTTCCTTCAGAACACAATGTAATCAATCTTTACCGCTATGTATAATTAGTAGGCCCTAGAAGATGCCATCAAAAACCAAGACGTCACAGCCCCCAGGTGCGGAAACTTAAGAAGGCGTCGCCAGCCGTATTTCGTTCTTGCGCTTTTTCTGGCTTAGCAAACGTCTTATCGTTGTAAGAGTGATGTTTTTAGTGTTATAGAACGGTAATTTACTGATGCAGAAGAAATCATTTTTCACTTTAGTTGTCCCTTTAAGCTGCTCCAAAATGAAGATCCTGTGCTACAAAATGGCCAAATTCTCCGAACATGCTCCAAAATGGCAAGTTTGCTGCTTCCAGAGCTGCTCCAAAACACCCTTGGCCGCTTCTATCCCTGACTCTCCCTGACCTGAAAACAATTGCTCGATGAGCCTAAAGTGTGCAGTACAAAAGGAACCAAGCACTTGCAGCACTGATTAAAAATCAATGCTTTCTGCGTAATAGGTACCTGCTCAATTTGTGATTTGCAAACCTACTGCTTTCCTGCGTAGCATATGTGTCACTGTAGCTAGTACTGACACCAACAAATCTCGGTTATATTTTTTTCATGTGGTGTGACTTACAAACGTTGGTAACTAGCAGCCAGGCATACATGTATATTTATGATTTTGTTTAGTCATGAAAAATACCAAATTATTACTTTCATTCGTGTTCCTTCAAATGCTTTTTCGAAGTTTCACATAAGAATTCTCTAAAACTGTCTGAGCTATACATTACTGCTTTACATTCATTCAAAACACCAGTTGTCATTTTATGTACCCCGTTACATGTTGCGACTACTACGTCTTGAAATAACGCTTTCAAGCATAAGAGCACTGAAAATTAGCACTGAAAATTGGCACAATTCTAGTGGTAATGAAAGAGTTAACAAAAAAGAAAAGAAAACTGCGTACTGAAAGATGCAGTAACATCGATCAGGTTACATAAACAAATTATCGTAGAAAGATTTCGCCCAACTTCTTGAAATAGGTATGATAGTGATGAAACAAAAGACGTGGACTTGTCACTGCAGTAGAATCCAGCGTACAAATATTTTGCATAATTTTTTAAAGGCAGATTAGATATAGTGATATTATTGTCTCTGTTTGCTTAGGTTGATAGTGTCAGTAAACAAAACGTTAATATTTGGTGGCCATAGCTAGTTTGCTCCTGTTTACATTCCATGTGAACAGATGTGACATTCCGCATCATCATGTGCAAGATTCCCATAGATGGCTGTTATTGGCCGATAGCTGACGTCAATCAAGAGGGGTGTTTACATCAGTGTACTTCCTACTGCTACTGCGTGTATTGTTACGGTGGAAAAGAGGACAAAGTCGTCCACGGTAAAGATGACGAAGTGGCAACAGCCTCTCGGGGTTCTGTGCTGCTGTATGTATACGCATCGTGCAAATGCATTGTGTAGTTTATACCCGTAACATTTTGGTGGAGGTGCGGGGTACGTGTCTTCGCCACAGAGCTTCGCAGCGGACGTCTCACCCAGCCTGGGACTATGCTTCCAGTGGAAGGCGCCGCATCTGCAGCTACAATGCCGACTACGCATACCCAGTACGTTGCTCTACCTCAGCTGCAAGACCCCGGCAAGTTCACCGGCCTCGAAGGTGTTGACGTCGAAGAATGGTTGAAGATGTATGAGCGCGTCAGCAAGTTGAACAGGTGGGATCGGACCATAATGCTGGCCAATGTCATGTTCTACCTCGACGGAACACCGCGTACATGGTTTTACACACACAAAGAAGAGCTAATCAGCCGGGACTTGTTCAAAGAGAAGCTGTCGGACGTTTTTGGCAATCCGACCAGTCGACAACTAGCCGGCAAGCAACAACTCGCCACGCGTGCCCAAACTGCTACTGAGTCGTATGTCTCCTACATTCAGGACGTCCTAGCCCTCTGTCATAAAATCGACACGTCCATGCCAGAGGCAGACAAGGTTGGACACTATCAAAGGCAGCGCGGACAACGCATTCAACCTTCTGGTCTTTAGAAACTTATCGGCTGTCGACGCCATCGTGAAGGAATTTCGCCGTTTCGAGCAGGCGAAAAGTCGCCATATATACAAGAAGTTTACACGGCTTCCAAATACTGCAGCGACCTCTTCCTGTATCGACCCCACCGACCAATCTAGCTCGCCACCACCAAGCGAAAACATGACCCGAATTGTACGCTGCGAACTCGAAGCAGCGTTTCCTGCCTCGCCTCAACAGACGTCTTGGAACAACACTGCTGCGACGATATCGCTGATCCAGTCCATGGTTCACCAGGAAATCACTAATAAGGGTCTTCCCAGCGCCTGCTCCTTGAGTCACCCTGACACCCACCCTGCTCCTATGCCTCAGTCCTATCGCAATCCACCTCACAGTGTCCATTATCCCTACACTACCAGGAATCTATCGAACTGGCGTACACCTGACGACAGACCAATCTGCTTCTGCTGCGACCTAATCGGTGACGTTTCCCATCACTGCCAGAGCCGTTGGCCGTCCCCTCCTCGAAACACCTTCCGGAATGCAAGTTCGCCCCGAAGTTCCTCACCCCGTCGCTTCTATGACGCTTCCGACGCCACTACATCGACTCGCTGCTATGCTCGCTTGCCCTCTCCTCAACGTCGTCAGCCACATCCACCCCAGCATCACCGCTCGCCGTCACCAACCTACCCAGGACCGTCCCAGCAGGAAAACTAGGCAATGCAGCACCTCAAGGTGGTGCTGCAATGTCGCATTTGCCGCAAAATCCTCCTTTGACACTGTTTACGAGAAATAACCTTCTTGACGTCCAAGTTGATGGCACACCCGTCACAGCACTCATAGATACTGGAGCACACATATTGATTATAACCAGCCGCCTACGCCATCATTTAAAAAAAATTGTTACGCCTGCCATTACTCTGCATGACGAATCGCCGACGGTAGCACGATGACCGTGATCCAAATGTGTACTGCACGTGTGAGCATTTCCAGCCGCCATACTGTCGTCCTTTTCACTGCGCTTAACCAATGCCCCCATGACCTCATACTAGGCCTAGACTTCCTCTCCGCCCATTCAGCGCTCATCGATTGTTCCTGAAGTACTGTGCGTCTTGACCTGCCTCTCCTGGACATTCCTCCGGCACCACACTAAATTTGCCTAAGACCGACTGATTTTGTTCACGTTCCACCACAGGTCTTCACATACATCGAAATGTCGCCTTCTACGCCAGTTCCCTATGGTGATCACATCTCCGCTCCCATAACTGCCATCGTTCTCACCCACAATGTTACCATTCCGCATACAATAGTGAGGGTCACAGACAATCGCACGTATCTTCCTGTGGTGAATTTCGCGCTCGCTAAGCAAATTCTGCCGAAAGATATCACCGTGGCTACAATCACTCCTTTCGAAGTTAGTTGCCTTGAAACCTTCGCCGTCGATGCTTCCTGTGAGCCTTTCCGGTTTGCTAAATGTACTGACAACAGCATTAGGAAAATGATCGCCCCGGATCTCGCTCCTGCAGAGACTGAACAGCTCAGCAGTCTATTGCTTTCCTACAAGGATATATTCGACCTGAACAATTGACCCTTAGGCCAGGCGTCACTTGTCAAACATAGTATACATACAGGTGATAATCCACCCATCCATCAGCAACCCTACCGAGTGTCAGCTTCGGAGCGTCACGTCATCAAAACCGAAATTGACAAGATGCTAGCGAAAGACATCATTGAGCCATCGTCAAGTCCCTGGGCAACCCCTGTCGTGCTGGTCAAAAGAAGGACGATTCATGGGGATTCTGCGTTGATTACTGCCACCTCAACTGCATAACGAAGAAGGACGTCTACCCGCCACCTCGTATCGATGACGCTCTGGATTGCCTATATGGGGCACAGTATTTTTCGTCGATCGACCTGCGGTCCAGATATTGGTAAATCGCTGTTGATGATCTAGATCGTGAAAAGACCGCCTTTATAACGCCTGATGGTCTTTACCAATTCAAACTTCTGCCTTTTGGGCCCCATATGCAATGCTCCAGCTACCGTACTTACACGACTGTAAATCGACTCGAATGTAAGTCGACCCCCCCCCCATATTGCGTAACAGAAAAAAAAAAATATAGAGCACACCCGAGGGCGCATTCGACAATGAAAATTTTTTAGTAACTGACATGGTCTGGACTACTCGTCTTCACTTGTGCTGCGATCGTCATCGTTGCTATGGTCTCGCAGCGTGTCGTCGTCGAGCGAAATTTCCCATTTGGCAAACGACCGCATCACGACATCTTGTGGAACAGCAGCCCACGCTGAATGCACCCAACCACACGCAGCCGTCAGGGAGGCTCTTTTGACAGGTCCGGTTGGTGTAATTTCGCGGTCTTCTGCCACCAGCCACTCATTGTACTCACGGCGGAGCAGGACCTTAAAAGGTGAAGGACCGGGCTTGTTTCATGACCATGTCGCACTTCACTGGCAGGGACCAATCACGCATTTCAGCGACGTACGCCGCAAGCTTAGCCTACAGCTCTGGAAAGCGTCCAGACTTCGGCATGTGGGAAATTTTCCACTTGCCGTCACAGGTCAAAATTTCGCTTCGCTGCAGTCGCCACTCTCGCAACACCTGTTCAGAAACATCGAACTTGCGGCTCGCTGCCAGTGATTTGTTTCTTCGGCGTAAAGGATGGCAGCCCTTTTGAATGCTGCTGTGAACGAGTGCCGAATGATTAGTGGGCCTGGAGCACTCATAATGACTGAGGAAGCATAGAAGTAGCACGTAGCCGGCAGTCAAGTGGAACGCGTCAAACCAATGCCTTTTGTCATACTATGGAGAAAGCTAAGCGCAACAGGGAAAGAGAAACCTGCGAGCGGTGTCTACTCTTCCATGAACTACCGATACTTCCCACAAGCGCCGTCGTTCTAATGGTGCCGCCGCAAATGGGAACAGCGGCGCTTCCATCAACTATCGAGACCCCCCCATAAGTGTTGCGTGTACTCATGCGTGCACTATAAAACTCTAAAAAATGTTGAAAAACTCTTACGAAAAGCGAACAAACATGCAGGATAGCGAAAAGCTACGGGTAGGGCCATAGAGCAAACATAAAATTGTAACTACGTTGTAGCTCCTGTTGGTCTCACTTTTTTGGCTGTGCCATGTTTTGGTTTCAATTGTAAGTCGACCCACCACTTCAGGTTTTCAAATTTTAAAGAAGTGGTCGACTTACAATCGTGTAAATACGGTACCTTTGAGCATATGATGGACTTATTGCTCCAAGGATTCAAGTGGTCGACTTGTCTCTGCTACCTAGATGATGTTATCGTGTTCTCGCCCTCATTCAGCACACACATTGAGCGCCTTTCAGCTGTACTTGCCGTTTTTCGCAAGGCCAGTCTACAGCTCAACACCAAGAAATGTAACTTCGGCCACCGTGAGATTACTGTTCTCCAACATGTCGTCAATGCGACTGGCATTTGACCGGACCCAGAGAAAATTCGCGCCGTGAAAGAGTTCCCTGTCCCACAGTCCGCAAAAGATGTCCGAAGTTTCGTGGGCCATTGCTCTTACTTTTGCCGCTTTGTTAAAGATTTTGCCACGATAGCACACCCTCTCACAGATCTCCTGAAGAAAAGTGTGCCGTTTTCATGGGGATCCTCTCAGGCCACCGCCTTTTTTTGCTTTACCACCATGCTCACCTCCCCACCGATTCTAGGACATTTTGCTACTTCAGCCCCTACAGAGGTGCGCACCGATGCCAGTGGCCGCGGAATCGGTGCTGTCTTGGCACAAGTTCAACACGGCCATGAACGTGTCATTGTGTATGCTAACTGTCTTTTGTCACCTGTGGAGCGGAACTACTCTATTACAAAGCGCGAATGTTTGGCCATTGTGTGGGCAGTGGTGAAATTTCGCCCCTAGTTATACGTTAGGCTCTTTTCTATGGATGGATGGATGTTATGAGCGTCCCCTTTGGAACGGGGTGGTGGGTTGCGCCACCCAGCTTTTGCTATTATACTGCCTAATGTCCTACCTAAGTTAAACAATAAAAAATAAACAAATAAACACTGTAAATTCCCACAGCCAAATTTTCTGATCCGCTATTGCTAACTGTGCTTTTGTATGTCTCCATTTTTTGTTGTTTCCCTACTTTTCATCCACCAATCCTCCTATCGCCTCTTACTAATGCCTATTGCGTAGATGTTTACTTTTCCACTGCTCCCGCTAAACCCAAGGGCTTCAAGGAGGCCAGTGATGCCTAAATCGCCCGCTGGGTAGACGTCTTCACATTCTGATATAACATGCTCCATAGTTTCCCTAGCTTTACCGCAGCAAGCACATGCTTCTTGTTCCTTTTTATATCTCTCTTTATAGGTGCGTGTTCTAAGGCATTGCGATCTCACTTCGAAAAGTAATGAGCTTCCCTTTGAGTTATCATAAATTGTTTCTTTCCTGATTTAATTTTTTTCCTCGTAAGTAGTTACTCATGGCAGGTTTCCTTTCCATTGCCACCATCCATGAGATTATTTCAGCCTCTCTGACTTTCTGCTTGACTGTCTTTGTTGCTGTGTTGCCCACCCAACAGGCCGCATACTGGCTGGTAAGCTTCCTAGTTCTTTTCCTCCAGTGTGAATGAATGTTTTTCCTCTACAGATACCTGAACACTCTCTCAGCCCATTTACTTTCTTCCATATTCCTCAGGCGTTCTTCATACACAATTTTGCTGCGAGCTTCCCTCACTTCAAAACTAGTCCAGCCCATATCATCCTGCACAGCTTCATTTGTAGTCTTCCCGTGAGCGCCCAATGCGAGGCGACCCACTGACCTTTGGTTCCCATTGAGTCCCGATTGTACCCATGATTTAAAACAAACAACCGCATTTCCAAAAGCAAGTCCTGGAACCATTACACCTTTCCACATACCTCAGAGGACCTCGTACCCAATGTATCCCGATAGCGCTCTGTGCTTCATTATGGCTGCATTTCTCTTCCCCTTCACTGTTTGTGTTTTTTCCTGTGTTTCCATATATCTAATGCCTTCGTTTATCCATATACCAAGGTATCTATATTCTGTTACCCGAGGTATTTCCTGGCCCTGTATTTCCACTGTCTGTTCACTGTTTTCATTGAATACCGTAACACATGATTTTCTAACACTAAATTTAAAACCTAAATTGTTGCCTTCCTGTCCACAGATATTAGCCAGACATTGCAAATCACTTTGCTTGTTAGCTAGCAACACAATGTCACCCATATAAAATAAACCTGGGAGCTGCTGCTTAACTACTGTACCCGCCTGTTTGTATGAGAGATTAAACCAGATATTACTTCCTTTTAGCGCCCTCTCCATCCTCACCATGTACATCATAAACAGCAAGGGGGTAAAGGTCACCCCTTGTCTCAGTCCCTTGTTGACATGAACTTTCTCCTCGCTTCTCATCCCTTCCCATTCAACGCAAACGGTATTTTCTAGGTAAATTTCTCTCAAAAGCTGCAGACAATCATCACCTAAGCCTTCCCCTTTCAGAATATCCCACAAAATGTTGCGGTCTTCATTGTCATAGGCTCCTGTAATGTCTAAAAAGGCCACATATAATGGTCTGCGTTCTACTCTTGATATTTCAATACACTGAGTAAGAACAAATAAGTTATGATCTAAATGCCTACCTATTCTGAAGCCATTCTGAAGTTCTCCCAAAATGCCATTATTCTCTGCCCAAGTTTAAAGCTTCAATTTGATTGCCTGCATTGCTAGCCTGTATATTACCGATGTAATGGTCAATGGTCTATATGAGTGAATTCTATCTTTCTCCCCCTTGCCTTTATAAATTAAATTCATTCTACTTTGTCGCCAACTGTCTGGTATTCGTCTATCTTTTAAAGTTTGTTCCACTGCTTTCACCAGAGCTTTCTTACTTTTTGGTCCTAGTTCATTAATCAGCCTAACGGGAACCTCGTCTAGCCCTGTGGCTGTGTGCTTAGGAATTTTCTCTTCTGCTTTCTTCCAGTTGAAATTTGTCAGGACGAGCTCCTTTTCCACTTGTCTCTTTCATGCTCTTTTTTCTTCAAATACAACCTCGTCATTGCCTTGGAATGATTTGGCTGTTATTTTTCTGATGTAATTTATTGCCGCTTTTCCTTCCAGTCTGTTTTCATTTTCGTCTATATTGTTGTTGACTTCCTGCCTAATAATTTTATGTGGTTACGAAAAATTCTAGGTGCGGCCTTCTTTTTCTCACATATTTCTGACAACCCACACTCACTTTCACGTTTTAATTTTGCTTGCACCAGTATTTGAACCATAGACTTTTTTTCCCGGTATATTTCCCATTTACTGGTTACTTCTTCCTGCGGCAACTGCACCTTCTTTGCCTGTCTGTGCTCTCGAGACGCTTTCTGTCGTTCTGCGATCGGCTCTCGTATCTCCCTGTTCCACCAGTTTTTCGGTTTCTTTGTTTCTCTTTCCGTATTTCTGTCGTTATTACACTTGGGTCACCATATTCCCACTCTTGGCCATTTGCCAATTTCTTCCTCGACTCTAGTGACTATATGTGCTATTTGTTCAACCTTCTGGTTTGGACTGGCCATTTTGCGCTCCTTGCTCTCTTTCCCAACTACATATCCCATTTTTGAAATGATGCGTTTATGGTCACTCCCTATGCTGCTATACCCTTCCTCATCAACGACCATTTCTCTCAACTTATCATGAATTCCTTCTGTAATCAGACAGTAATCAATGGTCGATTGCTGGTTTCCCACTTCCCACGTGATCTGCCCTTCACACTTAGGCCCTGTATTTACGATAAAAAGGTTATGTTGCTCACAAAGGTCTAGCATTGACTTCCCGCTGTTGTCGGTATAGCCATCTAAATCCTGTATGTGGGCATTCATGTCACCTAATAGGACAATTTCAGCACTATTCCCGAAACCCTTAATATCAGCGCTTATGCATCCCACTAACTCTTTATTCTTCTCTGTGCAATTATTTCCAGTCCACAAATACGTAATGCCCACCCAAGTTTTTTTCCCACTCATTGTACCTGATAACCAAAGATGCTCTTGACATTTTGAATTTTCTCTTTTTCAATTGGCTCCCTGATGATGAGCATTCTGACTGGCCCTCCCTTTCTTTCCTACTTAGTTCTGTTGCACCCTTCCCAAGCATAATTCTCAATAACTGGCGGCTCTTCTGAGTCTCTAAGGTGCGTTTCTGTAACCGCATACACCCCTATTTGTTCTCTATTTAACTGCTCCTCAATCTTTGCCCACTTTTCCTTTCTTCTGCCGCCCTGCATGTTTATGTAGCCTATTGCATGGCGAGCTCTTTCTTGCTCTCCTCCTTTTCTTGCTATCGACGGCAATGCTCTTCTGAGGTTCCCCTAGGGGACCTTCTTCATTACTATCTACTCTGGCCTCCTGAGCGCCCGCGGGCCCCCTAAAAAAAGCAACAGCGCGACCACCGATTCTCCAGCCTACTTCTTGTGCCAACCTGTAATTGAAGTGGATCCTGTCTCGTTTAAAACCACCACACCTTCTCACTTCCCTGTTTACTTCGACCACCTCGAAGCCTTTCTCTGGGCTCATTTTTCATATTGCCTCATTAGCAGCCATTACGGCTGTTTGTACGTGACTGTCACATACAGGCACCTCCGGCACCGTGCACACCACGATCTGCCCCTGAGGGGATAGCTCGCGCAAGTCGTCCACCTCCTTCGCCAAGTGCTGGGCTAGTCCTGTCCCTTTCCTGTTCAGGATGTCATTTAGCCCACCTGCTATTATGACAAGGTTGCGCACGTGGGCATTTTCCGCGAGCTTTTCTTTTGCTCGCTCCATGACAGAACCCAGTGTCCGCCCTGGAAATGTCCCTACCGCCACTCTTTTATTGCCTTTCACCCTCTCCATAATTGCTTTTGACCAACTAGCCATGTTTGAGTCGCCGGCGATAATCACCCTTTCACTCTCTCGTACCTCTCCCTGCTTCACTTTTTCCTTTTCCGCATGATTCAAACTCGACAAGGGGCATTGTCCCCTAGGCTCCTGCCTTTTTCCGCACGGCGGCCTCAAGGTAGCTACCGCTAACCCCAGCTAACCTTTCCAGCTAACCCTTCATCACGCTGCCCGAATTCTACGTACCCTGGTGACACTCCCTCGCCTGTCGCATCGGAGGTCTGCGTTCCATTGTCACGCACATTCTCGTTCACAATGGCGGCCCTGTTTAGCTTTTCCTCGGCAGCTTCAGGTCTCTTTTCAACTAACTTCCGTGCATCACTTTCCCTGTCCAGCCCATTCTTGAGCTCTTGCACCTGTTTTACGAGCTCTTCCTGGAAAGCCTCCATTTTCTGCAGTCTAGTATTGACATCACATTGTGTGCCAGTTGGTTCGATGCCCTCTCCATTCTCATCCATATCTTCATCTGCCTTGAGGGACCCCCGGCGCACTGCCTGCTTTAACGGCTTTCTCGCCATATATTGCACGGCTCTTTGCAAATACTATAATACTCTAATAATGCTACTACTGGTGTAAATACAATACTGTCCCACTATATCAATGCAGTGTATAATAGCTGTGTCTTACCAGTACTCACCTACGGGGAAGAAACCTGGAGGCTTACGAAAAGGGTTCTACTTAAATTGAGGAAGACACAACGAGCTATGGAAAGAAGAATGATGGGTGTAACATTAAGGGATAAGAAAAGAGCAGATTGGGTGAGGGAAGAAACGCAAGTTAATGACATCTTAGTTGAAATCAAGAAAAAGAAATGGGCATAGGCAGGACGTGCAATGTGGAGGGAAGATAACTGATGGTCATTAAAGGTTACGGACTGGATTCCAAGGGAAGGGAAGCATAGCAGGGGGCGGCAGAAAGTTAGGTGCGCGGATGAGATTAAAAGTTTGCAGGGACGACATGGCCACAATTAGTACATGACCAGGGTTGTTGAAGTATGGGAGAGGCCTTTGCCCTGCAGTGGGCGTAACCAGGATGATGATGATGATTATCTGGATGATATCAATGCAGAGCACGTGCCTTTTAGCTAGAACCGATACGCACAGGATCCAAATCCTCAAAATTTCGCAAAGCAACTCTCAGCACTACTTCAAAAGCAATGAGTGCCGCTGAGACCGAAGGTATGACACGCTCTCGCACGTGCTAAACCATGTGGCCACGCTCTCCTTTTCCTATCAAAAATGCGCACAGTAAAACCACCTAATAGCTATTATTCTTGCCACGTCCAAGCTGCCATTTAAAGACTACAAACACTAAATGTCCCAACCGGCTGCACGTGTTGAAGCACATGGCGCAACAGGACACTAACAATCCTGCAAAACCAAATGTGCACGAAACACACCCGCGCACCCGAAATACGAGATACAAAAAAAAGAAATAGAAAAAGCACTCAATTGCTATTTAAAGGGAAAAAATAAACAGAAGCAAGCTCAAAGCATGCCCAAAATCTAATGACTTCATTGCCGCCACGGAGCCCCAAAAAGCACGTCCCTTTGCCACAAAATCCAAGCCACCGGTCTCCTATTGTAACGGACCACCACGCCCTAAGTTGCTTTCGTCCTTAAAAGATCCCACAAGGATGCTTGGACGATGGGCTTTGCAGCTACAAGAGTATTCCTGTTCGGTGGTGTATAAGTCTGGACGACTACACAAGGACGCCGACTGTTTGTCCCGTTGCCCTGTACACATGCTTGCCAACGCCGACATGGACGCTTCCGTGAGTGTTCTTTCTGTTTCTAAGCTTTTGGACATGGCCAATGAGCAACGCCATGACACTACTTTAAGGACCCTCATTGACCGAATGGAATCCGCTCCTATTGATTCATTGTTACGGTGGTTCATTCTCAACGACGGGATATTGTACCGACGCAGTTTTCATCCTGACGGTCCTCCCCTTCTTCTTGTCATTCCTCAACACCTCCGCTCAACTGTGCTTCAGGAGCTTCATAACGCCCCAACTGTTGGACACCTTGGCTTTGGTCGCACTTATGACCGCGTGCGCCGCCGCTTCTACTGGCCCAGCCTCGCACGCTCCGTACGGCGCTATGTATAGCTGCTTGGAAGCCCTGTCAACATCGCAAAAAGCCAGCAACGCTTCCTGCCAGGTACATACAGCCGCTCGACATTCCACCTGAGCCGTTCTTTCGCGTGGGTTCGGATCTCCTTGGCCCTTTTCCCGAGTCCAACCCCGGCAACAGGTGGATTGCTGTGGCTACTGATTACGCAATGCGCTATGGCATTACTCGGGCACTTTCCATGAGCTGCGCAACCGACGTCGCAGATTTCCTACTCTGGGATATAATTTTAGTACATGGCGCCCTGCGACAGCTCCTTACCGACCGCGGCCGCACTTTCCTCTCCCAAGTCATCGCCGATATCCTACGATCATGTTCTACCAAGCACAAACTGACCACCTCTTTCATCCCCAGACCAACGGCCTTACTTAGCGACTTAATCGGACTATTGCTGACATGCTATCAAAATACGTTTCACCCGACCACAAGGACTGTGATGTGGCGCTGCCCTACGTCACGTTCGCCTATAATTCATCACGCCACAATACTGCTGGGTATTCCCCCTTTTACTTGCTCTTTGGTCGTGACCCAGTATTACCATTGGACGCTTCCCTCCCCTTGATACAGGATCTGAGGACCGAGTATGCCCGTGACACCATCGCCCACGCTGAGCATGCCCGCCAGCTTGCCCGTACTCGTCTGTTGGCATTGCAGGAATCTCAACGACACGCTTGCAATCGCCGGCATCGTGACGCATATTTTTCAGCAGGCTCTCTCGTGCTACTTTGGTCCCCTTGCCGCCAAGGGGGGTCTCCGAGAAACTCCTCCTGTGCTGCGAACGCCCTTACCGTGTTCTACGTGAAGTGACCAATGTCACTTACGAGATCATCCCTGAGACCTCCGTCATGCCATTTGGTTCCACATCGCCTGACGTCGTACACGTCTCTCCGCTTAAGCCGCACTATGCCCTTGCCGACGGCCCCATTTGAAGCACCGGGACGGTGCTTTTTCTGCCGGGGGTCGTGTTACGGTGGAAAAGAGGACAAAGTCATTGACGGTAAAGACGACGAACTGGCAACAGCATCTCGGGGTTCTGTGCTGCTGTGTATATGCGCATCGTGTAAATACATTGGTAAATAGTTTATACCCATGACAGTATTAATTGATGCAGTTTACTAATCTGGCTGAAGTAAGCAAAAATTGGTGTTCTGAATTTGAATAAGAATTAGGTACTTCCGGAAGAAGTCTACTATTGTCCACTCACATGTGACCGCACCTGCTTGCATAAGAATGAAACTTATGCCATGCTGCTTATTGGGTGTCTTAGCTGTCGGCTATCACTAATTTCAATTAGCCTTGAACACTCAGCTAGCCTTGAACCACGCAAAACTTAAGATCAGACAATGTGTAAGCTTTCTAGTGTGCATTCACTCCTGCTCACTCCTGTCAAGGCGCCTTGGTACACATTGCTTTTGATAGTGCTTCAAAATGCGCAGTTTGGATGTGGCTACTTACCATTGGGCAAACTGGTGTAGGACAAAGTCAGTCCGCACCACATAGCAGGGCCACGCTGTAGCACACATCGGCGTGAGTGCACACTCCAGCCCCGTTGTGCACATTGCAAACATTCTGCTATGCTGGTTGCATGCACTACAGTTAGCCACTACAGTTGCGTGCAGCTGCGTCTGCTGCACAATGCAATTACCACTGTGGCTCACCGACGACAGCCGCTTGCTTTGATTAGTCGCTGGGCGTCGTGTGTCACTGATCTCGGGGGCGTGCGGATGTTACGAGATACGTAGTTGAGAGACGCAGAGCAGCACCGCAAACAGATTTTAATTAGACTGTACCCCAAACTCGGAATAAAACTCACTATGAAGAAATACACTTATGCAACCTACTTAATAATCACTAAACATGCCCTTATTACTGGCTACGTTAGTTCTTGGCATTTGCTGCGCGAAAGTCAGGCCACCCTAGCCTATGGCTGCGACCTTTGTCGTCGCACTTATCTTCAGAGTCCGAAGCGTACCAGATCTTTATCATAGTCAGTGTTTTCACCGACTCCATAAACGTTGCTGCCTTGCTGTTGGCCAGTCAACTCGTCCGTTTCTGATGACGATGTCTTGAACTCTGTCGGTGACGTGGAACCCTGGATTATTGAACCCTGGATTATTGAGCCACGTCAATAATCCCAGCTCGGCGCCGCTTCTACCTCAATCACAACTTGTGTCACGCGCCTCGAGGGCTTGTGCTGTTTGGACTGATACATGCACATCGTCTTCTTCTTCCTTTCTGCGCTGCACGCCTCTTACATATGACACTGGGTTGCGTGGAGCCAGGTGCTTGGACAGCCGGCTCAAGCGCCAACATCTGACTGGCACAAGTTGTCTGCTTCCCGAGTTGCACTCCTTCGAGGTGTGTCGCATTATGGTTGAAGCTAATGATGTTGGGAATCCTTTCAACGCGAATCCCGAGTGCGCATTCATCACTTAGCCTAAGTGTCCGCTGCCAATGTGCACTCATGAGGTAACATAAATATGACTGGATTCAGTTTGACCCTCAGATATTGCCAGATTGCCGTAGAGATAAGTGCAAAAGTAAATGTGCTACTCATGCCATTCATAGTTAGCACACAGCTGTGTGTAGCTTGTACTGTACCACAGCAAAAGGGTGATACTTTGTGAACTCAATTATAAGTTGAGGGATAGCCTCCGAGTTTGACGCATCGTAGGTGCCAAAATCGGAAGTAGTGGCATCTGTGTGAGCATGGCACCTACGATGCATCAAACTCGGAGGTGCCAAAATCGGAAGTAGTAGCATCTATGTGAGCATCCAAAATCAAATTCTAACTGTGTGCCATGGTGATGATCAATAGGCAGAACATTTTGGGCACTTCCCCACTCTGCTGTAGCCTTCCCAATGGAAGGCATTGAAAAAGGAGCAAGAGCACCATAAAGGAGCTCACAAGCAATCTTTGCCAATAACTCCACTTCTGTTGAATACGTTGAACAACTTTTTGCTGCAAAGTATTTCTGAAATAATGTGTGCATATTTCAGCTTCAAGTGCATTTCTTGGCTTAGATAAAAAGTGTTGAAGGACCCATTTAAGCATGTAATCTGTCACAAATTCAATCTTTCTGCTTCTTGATCTTGTCAGAATGAGTGCACCTAGTTGCTCTATTTTCAACACGGTATTTCTACTCATTTCTACTCGTGGTGTTTATTTGCTTGTGTCACCTTGTTGCTCTTTGGCCACATCTGGCCCTTGTGCCAATAAATCCCACTAATCATCCTCATAATACATCTGTATAAGGCGTTTGTTTTCTTCATTTCAGATGCTGGGCACAGAGATTTAAAAGCAATCCAGAGGGAACAAAGGATTAATGCCACATTCCTGCAGCATCGCCAAGTGGAGAGATGATTTTTGTTCCACTCAGGCCCCGTTTCCTTTTTCTTCTTTGTAAACTTAATAGCTTCAGTTGCTCTTCTGTGTAAGAGAGAAGAAAGCACCTGGCAGAAAAAAGTTAAGCACTTTAGGCAGGCATGCAGAGCAACACCAGACACACTAATGCTGTCACTGTAGCCATGCCTCTCTTACTCCCGTTTGAGTCACAGAATCAAGTCTCCAGCATTTTTTATAAAGCCACCTATACTGAGCGACATGAAACGGCTAGCCAGATGGCCAAGCATTGTGCTTACCATGTCAAGCACTGCACCAACATGGTTTCAGGCAATAGTTCTCATGGTCTAAAGGGAAGGCAAACCTTGAGTTGGCCTGGTACACACAATGTTTGTATTATGCTAAGAAATGACAATGTTCCAGTACTTGCCGAGTCTCCTGCATGTGCCCACTGTGGACGGGGCTGTGCCAGTGAGCTAGTGTACTGCTGGGCCACCTGTTTCAAGGCAACAGTCCACGCACTCCCACTAATTAAGCTGACTGACCAGGAGTCGTGACACAGCACGAGTTATTTAGAAAACTGCACTTTTAAGTTGAGAAGCAACATAAAAAAAATTATCCTTATTATTGATGCTCAACGCACTTTACCAATTAAAAATAGGATGTGTGACCTCGCATCAGCTGGTGGCATTAATGTTGTTCTATGTTTGCATTGTCTTGTGAAAGTGCTGTTATCATCAAAAGTGCAATTTGCATTAAAGAATCCTTGGAAAAGCAGCAGCTTTGCTGCAGCAATAAGATGTGCTCCCAGCCAATGCTGCCATGCCTTTATAGTCTCATATGCTCTGCACCTGTGCAGACTGCTTACTCTGGAAAGAATGCATTGAGTGCAGATGAAACGATGCAAAACAGCAATGACCCTCTGCTGTGAGCTGGTCACTGGGTTCGATAGGTCGTTGAGTGCAGACGAAACGACGCAAGACATCAATGGCCCTCTGCTGTGAGCTGGTCACGCGGTCCAGTAGGTATCACACACAAACGTCTATACAGCATAGAGACATGAAACAAGCTAAGAAACTACTTTGCTATGCGTTTGAAACTCATTATTGTACGCATCTGCTTCCTTGATAAAATAAAGCTCCAATAACTCTTGAGCCACTGCTTTTGCCTAATGTGATGTCACTATGTGCAGTCTCAATTTGTTCTTTATTGACCTCATGTTCTGCTGCTCTTTCATTTATGCAGTAGTACCTAGTATAATCAACATTATATTGGCAGCATTATGCCCAGGTCAGCGCAATGCCACTCCAATTCAGAATTAATGGCTTCATGTGTTTCGAATGACAGCCCCCTTTTTTTTTTGTGCCCCAGAGACGAAAAAGTTGAGCAAGTTTGCAGCAAAGGACAAAAATGACAGGTTCTCCCTATTGTGGTGCAAAGGTGATGACCTCTCACAGTGGAGCCCAAGCAATGATACGAGAAGATGCTTGAAGCACTTAGTTAACAGAGAGAAGACCACGATCAAAGCTCATCTGAGCTATTTGCGTACAATTCTTCTACCTGTGTACAAGAAGCAGTCGATAGCACCTGGTTTTTTGGTGGCACTTTGTCATCAGTTGAGGGGAAAGACTGCGTGTCAGATGTAAAATGACAGCTCCTGCGCAGTATTTACAGCCAGTGAGGGCATCGTAGCAACATGTGCCTAAGTTCAGGAGATCATTCATTTGGGCTAGATGGTGCATACTTGAATTAGGAAAGAACAGCGCCAACTAAGACGATCACAAGAGGGGAGAACCACAGGTGCTTGTCCGGCGTGCCTAAGTAAGAGGCGGTTAGAGGATTGGTGGAAGTAGGGAAACGACTAAAAACAGACACCTACAAAAGCAACGTTCGTAATAGGGGATCAGAAAAGTTGGTTGTGGGAGTTCATTGCGTTTTCTTTTTTTCTTGTTTAACCTAGGTAGGACATTAGGCAGTATAATAAAAGCTTGGTGGTGCAACCCACTGCCCCGTTTCAAAGGGGACGCTCATAACCATCCATCCATCCATACATCCTCTCCAATTCAGGATTTTTCAAAGTGCTGTCGAGAGTTCTGATTTAGGCATGATGAGTGCTGGCACACATAAACCATAAGCGAACTGTCAACGTGAGGGAAACCTTGAAAAGTGTCTGTCTTCAGCCTGGACATGAGGTGTAAGTTGACGTAGTACACTGCACGATAACATCTTGGGCAAATTGGTGTTAGCTGTATGAAACATGATTTCATTGTGCAGAAATTGGAAAAGGAAGAACCAGTGAAAAGAATGAGGAGACAGAGACAGACTAGCACCTGTCTTTCTGTGTGCTCTTTGCTTTCACTGGTTTTTCTCTTTCTGAATGTTTGTGCTACAAAATCATGTCTGACATAATATAGGCTACACATGACAGCCAATGCACTGGAGTACTCTAGTTCACTATATCTGCAGCCATGCTCACAGAAACTTGCAAGAAAATGTGCTCTGCCGTCATCCCTTGATGGCGATGCTGCGTCTGGCGGATCTGAAGGTATGCTGTTGCCAACACCTCGAATGCGGTTTTGGGTTCATACCCGATCGCAATATGCAGGCACCTTTTGGACCCATTCTTTTTTTTTATTTTTTATCCATTACTGCCGGCCGCCTTTCGGTAGCCAGGGCAGGAGTGGGTACATGACGTTTTACATATTAATGGTCCATGAAGAAAAGAAAACAGTAACAGTTAACTACAGAGAACCACATAGGCACACAGTAAGGTTACTGCGAAACAAATCAGGAACAAACAAAACAAGACACAAACGCGTTGCATTCAAATCCGAAAAAGAAAGCATCAAAAAAAAAAAGGAAACCGAGCACACAAGGCTTATTGGCTAGAACTGACTGCTGAAAAAAATTAATCGGGTGATAAGGTGGCCACATCATAGGGTAACTTGTTCCAGTCTGCTGTCGTTCTCAGAAAGGACAGCTTGTACTTGTTGGTTCTGCACTGAGGCATTTTAATTGTTTTGCCTTGTTTGTGCCGAGTCTGTCGGGTTCTGTTGTACTGCATGTGAGTGTGGAATTCTATTTTGGTATGATTATTAATGATTGCAAGTAACATCTTCAGACGGTGCATTTTTCGACGAGATTCCAAGGTGGGAAGACGGGAGCGGCTAAGAAGATCAGATATCGATACCTGTCTTCCGTAGGCTTGGTGTATAAATCGCAGTGCCTTTCTCTGAACCCACGCAATACTTTTTACATTCGTTTTAGCGTGCGGATCCCAGATCACGTCAGCATATTCCAGTAGGGGACGCACGAGCGAAGTATAAGCTACAAGTTTTGTTTTGGTGGTTGCATGTTTTAACCAGTGTCTTATTAGCCATAGTCTTCTGGATGCCACTGAAACTATGTTTTTAAAGGGGGGGCTCCAATTGAGGTTCGAGCTGATAGTTACGCCAAGGTACTTAAATTGTTCTACTGGTTCTAGAGAAGCGCTACTAATTTTGTGAGAATACTTCAGTGGATCTTTCTTTTGGGTTAAGGTCATTTGTTTGCACTTCATGACATTTAATGTCATCGACCAGTTTTGGCACCAATTACTAACAGCACACAACTAGTTATTTAGAATGAGCTGGTCACCTTCGGTAAGAATTGTGTGATAAATTACGCAGTCATCTGCAAAAGAAAAAAAAAACGGGCCCGCACAGGAGAGTCAAGTTTTAGGTCATTTAAATATATAAGAAAAAGAAGCGGCCCAAGGACAGTCCTGTGGCCCTCCTAAATATACTGGAGCGATGGGTGAGCTTGAACTGGATGTCTGGATATACTGTTGCCAGTGAGATAAGTATGAATCAAGCCACTGTAAAATTTGTTGATTCTGTAAGATGTGTCTGTTTTAGCGAAAGCGTCAAACAGCGACAAAGCTGTTTTGTATGCTACTGCATGGCCGCATCAATCCGGTTATATGGAGTCAAGTCGGTGCGTCTCATAGAGCGCTGTGCCTGCCCGTAAGCTCGGCATCGACATGCATGGAGCCGCAAAAGTTTAAGATTGGGGTTTGGTTTGCCGATACCCCGTTGTCGTTGTACGGTAGCTTGTCGTAAACACTCACTCATTAGTTTGTACAAATTGTCTTGAGATGGCACCTCTGATATTAGCTGACAGACCCAGTTTGTCCCTGTATAGACAGACTGCAGTCTGGTGGCCCGCAGTATGTGTTGGTGTTAACCAAGTGGGTAGGTGACCTGAGCCCCACGGGTCAGCTTTGCGTGACCAAGCTAAGAACACATATCTTGTCGACATACAATACAATACAGATTTATTTGCAGAAATAGAAGAGTTCTGGTCAATACTATAGGCTAAAAGCTGCTGGAAAAACAGCTTGACTGGGCCGATGATCGCAAGGTCTATAGTGAAATGCTCTTTTTTTTCTCTACCTATAAATGTAGGTGAACCATCATACAGAACTTTCAGATCATTCATTATAATACGTTATTGACCGCAGTTCCATGACTGTCTTGGGGATGGGAACACCAACCGTCGCGGATCGTGGGCATTAAAATCTCCATATAACACAAACCACAACGCGAGACGAAGCACTCAAGTACTGAGGCATCTGAAGAACTGTAGGCCATTTGTATATGCTAGCCATTATCGCAGTTGCATCCCTGAGGCTCACACTAACGCCTGTACCCTCAAACTCGTCATCACAGAGATTGTCTGTGTCAAGAACCGTGAAATGCATGTCAGCATGTACGTATACACTGATGATTTCGAAGCATTGCGCGTATGCGCCACGTCTATGCAATGGAAAGAGCCTGGCAGTTGATATTAGTCTTTCTCTGCATTAGTTCCTTGAAGCGTTATATCAAATAAAATTTATTTCAACGTACAAATGATGTTGAGGACCGTGGAAAAAAAAGCCACAAACACTTGATGTGGTCCATGATCCGTTTTACAGGCAGTAACAAAACAACAAAGGAACACTGTTTAACACAGAATTAAAAAAATACATTTCCACGTTAATGACTGTGACACGATTATCAGGATGACAATGAGAAGTATTAGAAAAAAAGTAAAGCATACATAATGAGTAACTCTCAGGAATATAGCTAGTCATCAATACATTACAAACCCGCCGTGGTTGCTCAGTGGCTATGGTGTTGGGCTGCTGAGCACGAGGCCGCGGGATCGAATCCCGGGCACGGCGGCCGCATTTCGATGGGGCAAAATGCGAAAACGCCCGTGTGCTTAGATTTAGGTGCACGTTAAAGAACCCCAGGTGGTCGAAATTTCCGGAGTCCTCCACTACGGCGTGCCTCATAATCAGAAAGTGGTTTTGGCACGTAAAACCCCATAATTTAATTTTTAATACATTACAAGAAACCCAAGAAATAATCACGAAAAGTCGTAAAAAGTGCAGCACTATGTACTTCAACTTTATAAGACAATATTGACACGTGTACTTATCTTTATCGGGCAAGCACGTTTCGCCGCTTAACAAATGTCGCACAGCTCGGGACGCGCCTGAATGTACGCGAAGTTTCTGGAAACTTATCGATGCTTCTATCCGTTGCCTGTTGTCGCCGAACCTTGTGTAATCTGATTTATTCGCCTGACGCGAATGGTGTAGAACTTTGTGGAAGGCACGCGGGTCCCAACGATTAGTCTGGAACATTCGACGATTGCTGTATAAAAGCCGACGCGCTTGTCCCACTGATCAGATTTTCGACGATCGCCGAGTGTGTTCGCCGCTACCGTTGTTTTTCGAGTGTAGCCTGTTTTTTAGGGCACAAGTTCGCCCAATAAAACGCTTGTTTTGTTAATCGAGGGTTCTTCCTTCTTAATCGTCACTACCACGTGACATCTGGTGGAGGTGCTAGTGCGTTCATGTACCGAACGCCCCCGCAAAGCCGCGACCCAAGCCCGAAGCTCGAGGACAAAACAAACATCGCCCAAGACCAGCGTGCTAGCCGCAGACTGCAAGGACTGCCCCCAGAGCGTGGACTTCTACCTGAGTCGACAAAAAAGATCGTGTTCAAAACAACCCCAATGGCTGCCCCAGCGTCCACGGTTATCCTACAACCTCGGGACCCACCTGAAGACCCGGAATCCTGGCTGGAGACCTACGAACGAATCACGACATTTAACAACTGGGACTCCGACGACAAGCTGCGGCATGTATACTTTGCCTTAGAAGATGCCGCCAGAACATGGTTAGAGAACCGGGAGTCGACCTTGACAACATGGGACCTCTTCCGTAGCGGATTCCTGCGCAGCTTTACGAGCGTCGTGCGCAAGGAAAGGGCCGAAGCCATGCTGGACGCCCGAGTGCAGCTACCTATAGCGAGAACGTTGTAATCTTCACGGAAGAAATGAACTGTCTGTTCCGCCACGCCGACCCAGATATGCCCGAGGAGATGTCCCCATTCTATATGCGTGGTGTGAAGGAAGAACTTTTCGGCGCAATGATACGAAGCCCACCGAAGACCGTAGAAGAGTTCCTTAGCGAGGCCACCACCATCGAGAAGACACTCGAAATGTGGAACCGGCAATTCAACTGCCGTACAAACTCTACCCACTACGCAGGAATTCAATCACTGGCCACGGACGATCTGCGCGACACCATCAGGGCCATTGTGCGCGAAGAACTGTGCACAATGGCCTTCGTCGCAGCCTCAAGAGGCCTCGATCGCCGACATCGTGAAAGAAGAGGTGCACCGATCGCTTTGAGTTTCTGAGGTGCAACCAGAATCGCCGCAGCCCCTGCCAGAAGCGATGACCTACGCCGCCGTCGACCGCCGTCAAGGCCCCCCTGCCCGACCGCGCCAAGGCCCTTTAACGCCACAATTACGTCGTCCGCCGCCGCCGCCGCCGTCAGCACGCCCGCCTGTCGCCTAGCGCCGCTACGCGAGGAAGACGGATTGGCGCGCTCCTGACCACCGGCCGCTCTGCTACTACTGCGGAGAAGCGGGTCACGTCTACCGCCGATGCCCATACCGGGAGATGGGACTGCGAGGGTTCGCCGATAACGCGCCGCGACCACAGATTGGCAAACCACCTCGCGATATCGCCGACTACCTCGCCGTCACTCAGTGGAGCCCTAGACGACCGTCTCGTTCGCCATCAGCAGGCCGCTACCTGTCGCCGCAACGCCGACCATACACTGGCCCAGCCCGGGGCCGGTCAGTGAGCCCATATCCGGAAAACTAAAAGCAGCAACCGATGGAGGTGTGGTTGCTGTTCGTCGAACTCACGAAGATCCTACACCGCCAACGAAGACGCCGAAGAAACTACCTCGACGACATAACGACATGCCGCTGTCCCGACGAAGTGTGGAAGCAAAGAATACGACCATAAAAGGCGACCTGACGACGTCACATGCCAGCCACAGGTCAACGCGACGCAGCCGTGATCCCACGCCAAGACCTAACTGTAATGCAAGACAAAGAACCACCGACCTCGACGTGCTTCTCGACGGCCACGCAGTCACCGCCTTAGTCGACACAGGGGCTGATTACTCCGTCATGAGTGGACACATCGCCGCCCAGTTGAAGAAAGTAAAAACTGCATGGGAAGGCCCTCAAATTCGGACCGCTGGAGGACACCTCATCACGCCGACTAGAATCTGCACTGCAAGAATTTCCTTTCATGACCGGACTTACCCTGCCACCTTCGTTATCCTCCAACAGTGTTCACGAGACGTCATTCTCGGCATGGACTTCCTGAACCAATACGGCGCAATCATCGACCTGAAGTCGAAGTAGATAACGCTGTCGGGAGATGGAGCGATACCGCCGGAGAGCTCTCGTAGTCACCATGCCTTAAGCGTGCTCGAAAGTCAAGTCAGCACCCCGCCTCGCTCCAGCATTGTCATTTTCGTCGGTACCAAAACACCTGCCGACGTAGAGGCGTCATCTAGGGTGACCAGCGTCTACTGCTCGACCGCGAAATTTGCGTCGCAAGAGGGATCGCTCGTCTGCACGGAGGGAAAACTGAAGTGTTGCTGACAAACTTCAGCCAGGAGTTCAAGCACATCAACAAGGGCGCGACGATCGCGCGTACATCGAGGAAATTTTGGAAACCAGTAATGCGTTTGTCCTCTCGGATTCCGCCGCATCTACCCCGACGACCATGGTTCCCGAACAAGACTACAACATTAATCCAAGTCTCCCCATGATTAAGGAAGAACAGCTCAGAAGTCTGCTTCGACGATACAAAGGCTGCTTCTAGACGTCATCAAAGATTCGACAGACACCAGTCGCAAAGCATCGCATAATCACCGAGGATTGCGCTCGACCACTCCGCCAGAGCCCTTACCGAGTTTCGACGCGAGAACGTGAAGCTGTTAAGCAACAAGTCGACGAAATGCTGCACGACGACATCATCCAGCCGTCGAAAAGCCCGTGGGCATCCGCTGTTGTCTTGATGCAGTAAAAGGACGGAACCTTACGTTTCTGCGTCGATTATCGTCGACTGAACAAGATCACAAAGAAGGATGTATCCCCCTACCACGGATAGACGACGCATTAGATCGGCTCTGCAACGCAAAATACTTCTCGTCGATGGAAGTCTGGCTACTAGCAAATAGAAGTCGACGAGAGAGATCGCGAAAAGACCGCCTTCATCACGCCAGACGGCCTCTACGAGTTGAAGGTCATGCCATTCGGACTGTGCTCGGTGCCTGCAACGTTCTAGCGCGTCATGGACACGGTGTTAGCAGGTTGAAGTGGCATACCTGTCTTGTTTACTTGGATGACGTCGTCGTCTTCGCCGGAAATTTCAACGATCACCTTAGGCGGCTAGCGACAGTACTAGAGGCCATCAAGTCATCAGGGCTCACTCTGAAGCCAGAAAAGTGCCGCTTCGCTTACGATGAACTTCTGTTCCTAGGCCACGTCATCAGTAAATCTGGAGTACGCCCCGACCCGCAGAAGACAGCTGCCATCGCAAAGTTCCCGCAGCCCATCGACAAGAAGGCAGTGCGTAGATTCCTTGGCATGTGTGCCTACTATAGAGGCTTTGTCAAGGACTTTTCACGCATCGCTGAGCCGCTGACACAGCTAACTAAATGTGACGTCGAGTTCAAGTGGGAAACGCCGCAGACTGATGCATTTCAATAACTAAAACGACGCAAGCAGTCGCCACCCGTACTTGCGCACTTGGACGAGGACGCCAGTACCGAAATCCACCCTGACGCCAGTAGCCTAGGCCTCGGTGCCGTCCTAGTACAGAGAAAAGATGGACATGAACACGTGATAGCATACGCTAGCCGGTCGTTGTCAAAAGCGGAAGGCAATTATTCTACAACCGAAAAGAAATGCCTCGCCATCGTTTGGGCTACAGCGAAATTTCGTCCCTATTTATATGGCAGGCCATTCAAAGTCGTCAGCGTCCATCACGCCTAGTGTTGGCTAGCGAATTTAAAGGATCCTTCAGGACAGCTGGCGCGGTGGAGCCTAAGACTGCAATATATCACTGTAACCTATAAGCCCGGACGAAAACACTCTGATGCCGATTGCCTATCACGTGTCCCCATTGACTCGCCGCCGCAATATGACGAAGATGGTGACGCCTTCCTTGGCATTTTAAGCGCGGAATACTTCGCTGAACAGCAGCGAGCAGACCCGGAGTTGAAAAACCTCGTAGAGTATTTGGAAGGGGACACCGACGTTGTCCTTAGGGCATTTAAGCGAGGATTGTCTTCGTTCTCGCTTCAAAACAACCTACTGGTAAAGCAGAACTTCTCACCAGGGCGCGCCAACTACCTTCTTGTTGTCCCGTCAGGACTGGGTCCAGAAGTATTGCACGCCCTGCATGACGATCCGACCGCTGGACACCTCGGATTTTCCTGGACACTATCGAGGATACAGGAAAGGTATTATTGGCCGCGCCTGACCGCCGACGTCGCCCGTTATGTCAGAACATGCCGAGACTGTCAGCGACGCAAGACACCACCGACAAGGCCAGCGGGATTACTACAGCCAATGGAGCCTCCTTGCCGACCATTCCAGCAGATCGGGATGGACTTGGGACCTTTTCCGACGTCAACAACCGGAAATAAGTGGATCGTCGTGGCGACGGACTACCTCACCCGCTTCGCTGAAACTAAAGCGCTGCCGAAAGGTAGCGCAGCCGAAGTGGCGAAATTCTTCTTCGAAAACATCCTGCTGCGACATGGTGCCCCAGAAGTCCCCATCCGTGACAGAGGAACAGCCTTTACAGCGGAGCTCACCCAAGCCATTCTGCAATACAGTCAGACAAGGCACAGGAGGACAACGGCCTACCACCCACAGGCGAATGGTCTTACGGAGCGCCTGAATAAGACCCTCGCCGACATGCTAGCAATGTACGTCGACGTCGAACACAATACCTGGGATGCCGTCCTGACGTACGTAACACTCGCTTACAACACGGCGGTGCAAGAAACAACACAGATCACGCCGTTTAAGCTGGTTTACGGCAGGAACCCGACAACGACGCTCGACGCCATGCTGCCTCACGTCACTGACGAGGAGAATCTTGACGTCGCTACCTATCTCCAGCGCGCCGAAGAAGCCCGCCAGCTCGCCCGCCTACGGATCAAGAACCAACAGAGGACCGACAGCCGACACTACAACCTCCGACGACGCTTCGTCGAGTACCAGCCCGGCGACCGTGTTTGGGTATGGACCCGATACGCCGACGAGGACTCGGTGAGAAACTACTGCGCCGCTATTTCGAACCCTACAAGGTCATCCGACGTATTGGCGCACTGGAACTATGACGTCGTAGCAGACGGCATTTCGCATTCACAGCGGCGCCGCGCACGATCTGAAGTGGTCCATGTGGTGCGCCTTGGACCCTTTTACGGACGCTGACGAACTTCTTTATTTTGTTGTTTTCTTTGCTACGTGTACTTATCTTTATTACTTTTGTTTGTTTGGAGCATCGGGTCGATGCTTTTTAAGAGGGGGTATTGACACGTGTACTTACCTCTATCGGGCGAGCACGTTTCGCTGCTTAACAAATGTTATCGCAGAGCGCGGGACGCGCCTTAATGTATCCGAAGTTTCTGGACAGTTATCGATGCTTCTATCCGTTGCCTGTTGTCGCCGAACCTTGTGTTATCTGATTTATTTGCCTGACGCGAATGGTGTAGAACTTTGTGGAAGGCACGCGGGTCCCAACGATTAGTCTGGAACATTCGACGACTGCTGTATAAAAGCCGACGCGCTTGTCCCGCTGATCCGATTTTCGACGATCGCCGAGTGTGTTCGCCGCTACCGTTGTTCTTCGAGTGTAGCCTGTTTTTGAGGGCTTAAGTTCGCCCAATAAAACGCTCGTTTTGTTAATCACAGTTTCTGCCTTCTTAACCGTCACTACCACGTGTCAATATCTGGAATATATTGTTCAAGTTCACCGAAAATATATTGTATATCTGGCTGCGTTCAGGGCTGCATGCGTACGGGAATCTCAAATCACGTATTTAGAACCATTGTGAAATACTATGTTGTGTCACCTGCCACAGTCAGCAAATCCCGTATTTTATTTATTTATTTCAATACCTTCAAGGCCCCGGCGGGACTAGGCAGACTAGGACTTCACAGGTACTAGAAGTTACAAGGTACTTGCTGTACTTGAGTGGTAACAAACACAAATTCACCGTAAATGTTCATAGGCACGAAGGCCCCTAAGCAAGTAAACAGAAGTTGAATGGGACATTTCTGTGGTCACAGCCAAATATTGCTGAAGCAGTCACAGGTACCGTGGCAACTACACAATTAACTAAAGGCTTGCAGCGTGCTCGCTTCAGCAGTCGGACAGAAAAATGCATTATACGAGTTCACCTGTACCAAAAGCTAACATGATTTGTGTGGGCTTGCTTCAGTAGCCACGCGCAAACACAAGTTCATCCTAAATATTCACAATTATCAGACAACCTCGATGGAAGTTGCCAGAGGCAGAGCGTAACTATTCTGCCATGGCAGCTGATACAAATACTTCTGAAAATATCACAGGTATCTTGGCGACTAAACATTTTTCTAAGGCTCACTGCAGACTGGCTCAATGGTCGCAAACAACTACATTGCAGTTCACATGTACTAAGAAATTCAGTGTGGCATTTTTCTGGTCTTGCTTGAACAGTCAGAGACAAAAAACACAGTTCACAGGTACATTGTCTCATAAGGAAGTGACCACACGCTGGGTGCAGCCCTTCATCCATGGTTCCAGATACAAAACAGAAGAGATCACAGGTACGCTACACAATTTACTATTCATCTTGCAGGATCAGTTCCAGTGGTCGCAGACCCGAAATTGCCCTGATAAGATCAGAGGTACTAAAGGAGATTTTCGTGGCCTTTAATTCTGTGCTGATCAAAACGAAGAATGATGTCGACTCAAAGTGAAACCATGCTGATGGCAGGAAGACAGCATGGCTGTAAAGTATGCAATAAGAACGTGTTAGAAATATATGGCCTCTTTTGTCGGTGTCTTTCCACACGTAACGTTCTGGTGGAGTTCAGCGATCCCCGTCCTCACCACGGAACTCCGAAGTGGTCGGCACACCGAGCTTGTCACCATGCCTCCCAGTGACGAGCCCGCCTCTGCAACGGCTTCGGCTTGTCCGACTGCTCCAATCGTCACGGTTGCCCCACATCGTCACCCAGGTGTGTTCTCTGGCCTGGAGGGACAGGATGTCGACGACTGGATCAAGCTTTATGAGCACGCCAGTGCTAATAACAGAAGGGACCCAACGATTATGCTCGCCAATGTCATCTTTTATCTCGGCAGCACCCCATGCGTGTGGCACCAAACGCATGACGATGGATAACCAGTTGGGACAATTTCAAAGAGAAGCTACGGGAACTGTTCGGTGACCCCATTGGGCGCAAGTCTGCCGCGAGAAAGGCTCTTTTTGCGTCTCGTGTTCAGTGATCTAAAGAGCGGTATGTTTCCTACATCCTCGACGTCTTGGCTCTATGCCGTAAAGCTGACGATAATATGTCGGAAGCAGATAAAGTGGCACACGTGCTAAAAGGCATCGCCGATGGCACTTTAAATTTGCTTGTTTTCGGCAACATCTCGACTATCGACGCCATTATAAAAGAATGCCGTCGCCTTGAACAAGATAAGAGCCGCCGTATCTCAACCACATTGCGCGGCTACCCAGCACCTCCACCAGAAAGTTACGTGTGGAAAGACACAGACGAAAGAGGCTATTTACAGGCTATTTACACTGGAGCCAGGCAGCCAGGCTGACACTCGCTCGCGCCAAGGGCACCGACCAACTTCATCGTCGTTCTCGCGGCGGCTGGTCTCTTGAGCATCGCTCAACGATATCGTAATAATCTGTACAAATATTTCTATCCACTATATGCATGTTAACAATGTGCACTTTTAACAGCAATCTGCAGGTTCTGACAGCAACTTTGCTTGCTCGTGGCTTAATACAAACTCGCTCAGCTAACAATTCTCAGAAAATGAGTTGTAATGATTTAAACTCTGTACAAAAATAAAACGGATTCTCCTAGTCTCCACGATAGCTGTCAAGCGAGTTGATAACAGTGTAATATGATGATTTTATAAGGCACTAGGCACAGTCTAGTTGCACAGGCAGTACACAAACGCTAATCGTGCGCTCAGCCGACACAAGAGCGCTTTCTTCGTCCTCCTCTTCACTACAATTCCCCCGGGAGAGAAGAGGAGCCATCTTGGCGACTTACGGCGTAGGTAGGATGAGGGAGTCATAGTGCGGCTTAAGTCGGTTTACATGAACCGTGTCACGCCCGCGATGCCTAAGGTCGGGTGAAGGTGTCACAGGTTCTACAACGTAGGGGACAGCGGAGGTACAGTCTGTGACGCGGTAGGGGCCATCATAGCGTGCAAGAAGTTTCGTTGAAAGGCCAGGGCTGTGAGGCGGGACCCACAACCAAACAAGGGAACCAGTCGGGAAAACTGGTGTAAGCGCGCCACTGTCACGCCGCAGCTTTTGACGACCTTGAGCAGCGGTCGTAAGGGTTCGCGCGAGCTGCCTACAGTCCTCGGCGTATTTGGCGGCTTCAGACACAGGCGTGCATTCCGAAGTGTCGGGTCGGTATGGGAGCAGTGTGTCCATAGTATACGAGGGCTCTCGTCCATACAGCAGAAGAAAGGGCGATAAGCCAGAGCTAGCTTGTGTGGCCGTATTATAGGCATACGAGACGAAAGGCAAAACAGTGTCCCAGTTACTGTGGTCTGAGGCGACGTACATAGTGTTAGATATGGGGCTGTTTCCTGAGCCTAGTGCGAGTTCCACAGACCACATCGAATCGCGCCACTGCTAAGTAAGGAGCGCAGAAACACGGAAAGCACATTCCAGAGGGGCGCACGTGCAAACAAGTTGAAGGCCCGCACTTCGTACGCCGCCGGTGGAGCTATTCAATGCTTGGCTCTTCCAGAAAGCGAGGGGATAGCCCGGCACTGTTCCAGGTAACGTGAGTCCCGAAGCCAGACGGCTGTGATGTACCCGGAAGGCGTGGCAGTGTCGCACCGGCCGCCTTTGAAGAGGGCATTTGCAAGCCAGCGAGGACATACCGCTGGGAGTAGGGGGCCCTCGGACAGTTGGGGCCCAAGCGTCGCCCCCCCTCCACGGCCGCCTTTGAAGAGGGTCCTCAGACAATGGGGGCCCAAGCGTCGCCGCCCCCGTCCGCCTTTGTGAAGGCGCGTAAGTCAGCATCGTAAGTCAGCAAGGCAAGACGGCAGGGAGCCGCCGGGTGTGACACCACCGCACGGGCGCCTACCATTGGCCGAAAATGGCGTCATCTGAGCGGACTGATGAACATTATATTAGTTATCTGGCAAAACTTGAGAAAAACACTCATATCCTGCAGACTAGACATAAAGAAATTTGGTTAGTGCCGACGCCTAGGGCATATTATACTGAGCAGTCTCTTTCTTATACTGTTCCAGTATTATTAAATAAATTAAACAGCATTCAAGCAGCATTCAATTCAAACAGCATTCAAACAGCATTCAAACTGCATTCAAATTCAAACAGCATTCAATTTCAGCATTCAAGCGATGTTATTTTATCTTAGCAATATTACATAACGTTGCACTCAGTTTAAACCTATACCTGTTATTATTTTTTTTGTTTCCCCGTGACCAGTTATTTGTTTTTCTAATACCTATGTTTGTGCTGCAATGCATAGCGCTGATTTTTTTTCCAAAGTGTTTTGTTATTTTGTTTCAGTGTTTATTTGGAAAATTGAAAATCCCTGCCTTTGTACTGTACTGCCAAGTTGATAAAGGGGGCAGGACCTCTGTCAAGCTTACGAGCTTTTAGTCCTGTCTCCTTCTCTGTCCAAGAGAAAAATAAAGACTGAATTGACTGAATCTCCCATTGGCCGAACATGACACGTCTTCCAAACCTCGAAGGGTTTAAAAGACGCAGACCGGGAGCATCGTAGAGCATTCCAGAGATTTCCAGAGCATTCCCTGATTCACCTCTCTCGAACTTCTTGCCGCGGGCCGCAGCGTCCGAGTTGCTGCCGGCCCGTAATGATTGTACGACTGGTCATTGACGTCTCACTGTAAATAATGTAAAATAAACCTTCCCAAGTTTTTCATCGCAAAGTCCGTCCTCAACTCCTACAACTGGTGGCAGCGGTGGGATCGCCTCCGAATACAACAGCTGGTGGCAGCGCTACGGATAAACCTTCGTCGAGAGAGATCCTAAGGAACCGGGAAGAGCGAAGAGAGAGCCTTCGTCGAAAGAGGTCCTAAGGAGCTGGGAGTAGCAAAGAAGAGTGAGCTTTCGACCCAGGGAGTCCTGAGGAACCGGGAACAGCGGACAAATGAACCGGATGGCATGGTGCTGCAACCGTAAGTGAGCGCGTGGTTTTTTCCTTTTGATTCGTCAGACTCAAATGTCGTGTGTTCATTTTGATAGTTCTGGGAATCGGGAATTTGATGCATTGTGTGTTTGCACAAATTAATTAAGGAAAACAGTTCTAACCACCTGTAGGGGCAGCTGCCATGGATCTTAGAAGGTTGACGAGGTTGGACTTGTTGGTGTGCGACGATTTGGGCGTTGAGGCGGACGAACGGATGAAAACGCCAGCTATCATAAAGGCGATTAACGATAGTGTCAATGATGGCAAAAGCATTGAGCTTGCTTGGGAGGTGATACAGGAACCACGGGAGCGTGAGCGTCGTGAACGTAAGAGTGAGCGTAAGCGTGAAGAACGCGAGAATGAACGGAAGCGTGAGCTTCAAGAACTTACTCTTAGCTGTGAGCGTCACGAACCTGAGAATGAACGCGAACGTATCAGGAACGTAAGCGTGAGCGTGAGAAAAAGTATGAGAGAGAGAAGGCAGCACTGATCAAAGAGATACAGTATTGTGATCAGTTAATGGCACAGAGACAACGGCTGTCTGAGAATTCTGTAGATAGTACAGAGCGAAAGAATGAGGCAGCATCGAGCGGATTTTCGCCAAAAGCCGACGAGAAGAGTAGTGCCTGTGAGATTGGCTGCAGGTTCATAAGTGAAGGGAAAAGGCTAGCTGCTGACGATGCCTTAGTGGCAACAGAGGCCGTTAAAGGCCGCAAGGAGAGCGACGAGGTGCTGTGCCCACAGATGACTGTAGAGACAGCTAGGCCAGCTGCGAACAAATTGGCGCAGTTACCTCGCGTGTGCGTCGCTTGTAATGTTAGCGAGGTTGCTAGCAAAGAAATAGGTATTGCTGACCCGACAGACGCGAGCACCCATGTAGAGCCAGATCTGCGTGCAGAAGTGAAGTGCGAACTGGACGATGCAGTTGAGAGTAGTTGTCGGGATGGCGAGCTCCGTAGTTCGAGAGAACAACTGCATTGTTCAGGGATCGGTGCGGCTCTCCGCCAGTCTAGATAGCCTAGATAGGGAGGATTCCGTTGTTAATCATTCGGACTGTGCGCGTGAGACAGCGATCGATACCGACGGGCTGTGTGCCGATGCACAGCGTGCGCTGGGCAATGCAGTAGAGGGCAATTCGCAAGAGTGTGAGTTGCATAAGTCGAGTAAAGCCTGCTGCATTGTTCTAGAGTCGGTTGAGCTGTCCGCCAGTCGAGGCAAAGTGAGAGTAGATTTAAATGTAAATCACTCAGACTGCGCGGGTAAGAGACCGATCCGGGCCGATGAGAGGTATAACGGCCAGCACGAGGCGCCAGAAGGCAACATAATAATAATAATAATAATAATAATAATAATAATAATAATAATAATAATAATAATAATAATAACAACTTCTTTATTTTCATCAGTGATGGAGGAGACTGCGGGTAAAAGTCGCTTTGGGTAAGCGACTTGACTAGAGCCCGCAGCCTCCTTTACAAGGCAAACAGCGATTGAATGGAGACATATATATATACATAGGAATTGACTATATGTGAAATGTGCACAAATATAAACGCAAAAACACAACTTATCTGAAAAACGCTCTTCAATTATTTAAGAAAGATTGAGTGACAAAATGTTCACGTAACGCTCGTACACCAGTTATATAAATGTCAAGACCTGATTTCAGAAACAAATTTAAAAGTGTTGGTAGTGTGTATGATATCTTTTGTGTAGAATAATTGGCACGCGGAGTGACCGCCTTCCACTGTTCCGTACACCTCGTGATGTAAGAATGTGTGTTCCTGGTGAGATTAGATAGCTCATGAAGAAACTTTATGTTCTCTTTTACCTCCCGTTTGAAAGCTTGATTTAACTTGTAATTATAAAGGTTAAAAACGGGTATTACATTTGCTATCCGAAATAAGTCTGATGTGTGGGCATTGTAAGGCAGGTTAAATAGTATTCGCAAAAATTTTTTCTGAAGTATATGTATCTTTTCTAGATTCGTATGTGATGTGGTAACCCACACGAGCAGACAATAATAAAGTGTACAAAAAAATAGGGTGTTATAAATAAGAACCTTGATTCTGTAAGGTAAAAGAGGTCTCAGCCGCACCATCATGCCAACTACACGAGATAATTTGCCCAATACCGATTCTATGTGCATGTCCCAAAGCATATTTTGTGTGAAAATAACGCCAAGTATTTTAAAACTATCTACGATTTCTAGGTTTACATCGTCATAAACAAGGTTGATGGAACTGATTATTTGCTTAGATTTGGGCCTAAAGATTATTGCTTTTGTTTTGTTTATATTAATTTGTAGACAGTTTTGTTTTGAACATACATGAAGAGTTTTCAGAGCAGTGTTAGCTTTATTCTCAAGGCTACTAGAGTCAGGTGACGAAAAAAATATACAGGCGTCGTCTGCGTACATTACGTATTTCGCATCTTTATAGATATTTACTAAGTCATTTATATATATGATAAACAGGAACGGGCCAAGAATACTACCCTGAGGAACGCCTCTGGTGATATGCTTCAAATTTGAGCGGCTATTGTTTATTTCAACATATTGATAGCGATTATCAAGATAAAATTTTATAAGGCTTCCACAGTGCCCTCGAATACCGTAGGTTTCAAGCTTATCAAGTTGAACAGAGTGAAGGATGCAATCAAATGCTTTAGTAAAATCAATATAAATACCAAGGACAATGTTTTTAATTTCAAGTTGCGATAAAATAAATTCTTTTTGGTGGAGTAGTGGTAATTCTGTAGACCGTCGTTTTCTAAATCCAAACTGGGCTGGAGAAATTAGGCTGTGCTTGTCAAAAAACTTCGAAGCCTGCATTAGTATTAGCTTTTCTAGACCCTTCGAAAAAAAAGGTAATATAGAAATGGGTCTATAATTTTTAGTATCATTAACGTCACCTTTCTTGAACAAAACAGACACTCTGGCTATTTGCATCCGTTTAGGAAAGATAGCGCTTGACAAAGACAAATAAAAATATAGGTAATGTACGGGGAAAAAATATTTACACGTGTACTTATCTTTATCGGGCGGCCACGTTTCGCCGCTTAACAACTGTAATCGCACAGCGAGGGACGCGCCTGCATGTATCCGACGTTTCTGGAAAGTTATCGATGCTCCTACCCGGCTGTCTGTTGTCGCCGAACCTTGTGTTATCTGATTTCATCGCGTAACGCGAATGGTGTAGAACTTTGCGGAAGGCACGCGGGTCCGAACGATTAGTCTGGAACATTCGACGACTGCTCTATAAAAGCCGACGCGCTTGACCCGCTGATCAGATTTCCGACGATCGCCGACCGAGTTCGCCGCTATCTTTGTGCTATGGGGAACCAGCGCTGCCCAGGAGGCGCTACGACATTTTTCATGCGTTACTAAAATATGCTGAAACCGTCCGATAGGGAGGCTACGAAGATGGCACGACATATTGAACGATAAGAAACGTGCGCCTGTATCAATGTTTGTCTAGCCCGATACGGCCAGCCAAGTTCTGTCCATGGCCATGCGCGCTGCGCAGAGCGCATGCGCTGCTGCGTCCTAGCACGTCGGTTCCCTGCCGTTTGAGGAGCCGTGAAAAGTGTGACTCAAGACAGTCGGCGAATTTGCTGACACGAAATCACTGCGTGTGCTACTGGAAACTGTGTCTACCGCTCGCTAGGCTGTGTGTTACGGCGCTGCTGTCGGCACGCGAAGCTTCAGCGCTGGTTGCCCATAAGTGTAGCCTGTTTTGTGGGCACAGGTTCACCCAATAAAAGCTAGTTTTGTATTCCACCGTACTGCTGCTTTCTTCACCGTCACTACCACGTGACATCTGGTGGAGGTGCTTTTCGTTCATGTACGGGACGCCCCCGACAAGCCGTGATCCCAGCCCAGACCGCAAACAGAACACCAACGTAGTCTCGGACCACCGAGCAAGCCGCCGTCTTCAACAGCTGCCCCCGGAGCACGGACTTCTACCTGAGAAGGCCAAGAAGATTGTGGCCAAGGCAACCCCAATGGCAGCCCCAGCGTCCCCTATCGTGCTGCAGCAGCCCAGGGAACCACTGACGTTCCGCGGTTCCACATTTGCGGACCCGGAAACCTGTGTGGAAACGTATGAGAGGGTCGCAACGTTTAACAACTGGGCAAGCGACGACAAGCTACGACATGTCTATTTCGCATGGGAGGACGCCGCCAAGATGTGGTTTGAGAATCGAGAAGCCACCTTGACGACGTGGGACCTCTTCCGAAGCGGCTTCCTGCAAACATTTCAAAGCTTCGTGCGAGAAGAGCGAGCCCAAGCTCTACTGGAGATAAGAGCGCAGCTGCCGAATGAGACGATCGCGATCTTCACTGAGGAAATGAGCCGTCTGTTCCGCCACGCCGACCCCGAAATGTCCGAGGAGAAAAAAGTACGTCTACTGATGCGTGGTGTAAAAGAGGAACTTTTCGCTGGTATGGTAAGAAGCCCACCGAAAACCGTCGACGAGTTTCTTCGTGAGGCGATGAGCATCGAGAAGACACTCGAATTGCGGAACCGGCAATTCGACAGACTCATCAAGCCAACAAGCTACTCCGGAACTCAATCACTGGCCACGGACGATCTATGCGAGACCATCAGGGCCATTGTGCCCGAAGAACTGCGCAAGGTCTTGCCATCGTCGCAGCCTCAAGTGGCCTCGATCGCCGACATCGTGAAAGAAGAAGTGCACCGATCGCTAGGAGTTCCTGAGGTGCAACCACAATTACCGCAGCCCCAGCCAGAAGCGATGACTTACGCCGCCGTCGCACGCCGTCAAGCTCCTCCTCCGCGACAACGCCAGGGCCCTGTAACGCCGCAATTCCGTCGTCCACCGCCGCCGCCGCCAGCACGACAACCCGTCGCCCAGCGCACCTACCCGAGGAAGACAGACGTTTGGCGCGCCCCCGACCACCGCCCGCTCTGCTACCACTGCGGGGAAGCCGGCCATGTGTACCGCCGATGCCCATACCGGGAGATGGGACTGCGAGGTTTCGCCGTTAACGCGCCGCGGCCACAGATTGGCGAACGACCTCGCGTTATCGCCGACTACCTCGCCGCCACTCAGTGGAGCCATCGACGGGCTTCCCGTTCGCCGTCACCAGGCCGCTACCTGTCGCCGCAGCGCCGACCGTACACTGGCCCAGCCCGCGGCCGGTCCGTCAGCCCATATCCGGAAAACTAAAAGCAGCAACCGATGGAGGTGCGGTTGCTGTTCGTCGAACTGACGAAGATCCTCCGCCGCCGACGAAGACGACGAAGCAACCATCTCGACGACCTAATGACGACACGCCGCCGTCCCGACGAAGTCAGGAAGCCAAGACTACACCGACGAAAGACGACTTGACGACGCGACGTTCAAGCTTCAGTTTAACACGACGCAGCCGTGATCCGACGCCAAGACCCAACTGCAACGCCAGACAAAGAACCACCGACCTCGACGTGCTTCTCGACGGACACGCGGTTACCGCCTTAGTGGACACAGGGGCTGATTACTCCGTCATGAGTGGACACATCGCCGCCCAGTTGAAGAAGGTTAAGACTGCATGGGAAGGCCCTCAAATTCGCACCGCAGGTGGACACCTCATCACGCCTACTGGAATCTGCACGGCAAGAATAACCATTCGTGACCGAACTTACCCTGCCACTTTCGTTATCCTCCAACAGTGTTCACGAGACGTCATTCTCGGTATGGACTTCCTGAACCAACACGGCGCAATCATCGACCTGAAGTCACAGTCAATAACGCTGTCGGAAGATAAAGCGATACCGCTGGAGAGCCCTCGTAGTCACCATGCCTTGAGTGTGCTCGAAGATCAAGTGAGCATCCCGCCTCACTCCAGCATTGTTATTTTGGTCGGCACCGAAACACCCGCTGACATAGAAGGCGTCATCGAAGGTGACCAACGTCTTCTGCTCGACCGTGAAATTTGCGTCGCAAGAGGGATCGCTAGGCTGCACGGAGGAAACACGAAAGTGTTGCTGACAAACTTCAGCAAGGAGTTCAAGCACATCAACAAGGGCACGACCATCGCATACATCGAGGAAATTGTGGAAACCAGCGATGCCTTTGTCCTCTCGGATTCTGTCGCATCTACCCCGACGACTGTAGTTCCCGAACCAGACTTCGACATAAGTCCAAGTCTCCCCGTGATTAGGCAGCAACAGCTCAGAAGTCTGCTTCGACGATACAAAGGCTGTTTTTCGACGTCATCGAGGATTCGACAAACACCAGTTGCAAAGCATCGCATAATAACCGAAGAGAGCGCTCGACCACTCTGCCAGAGCCCTTACCGAGTTTCGACGCGGGAACGTGAAGCTATAAGAGAACAAGTCGACGAAATGCTGCGCGACGACATCATCCAGCCGTCGAAAAGCCCGTGGGCATCCCCTGTTGTCCTGGTAAAGAAAAAGGACGGAACCCTACGTTTCTGTGTCGATTATCGTCGACTGAACAAGATCACGAAGAAGGATGTATACCCCCTCCCACGGATAGACGACGCATTGGATCGGCTCTGCAACGCTACATACTTCTCGTCGATGGACCTCAAGTCTGGCTACTGGCAAATAGAAGTCGACGAGAGAGATCGCGAAAAGACTGCCTTCATCACGCCAGACGGCCTCTACGAGTTCAAGGTCATGCCATTCGGACTGTGCTCGGCGCCTGCAACGTTTCAGCGCGTCATGGACACGGTGTTAGCCGGACTGAAGTGGCAGACGTGCCTTGTTTACCTGGATGACGTCGTTGTCTTCGCCGGAAATTTCGACGATCACCTTAGGCGGCTTGCGACAGTGTTAGAAGCCATCAAATCGTCAGGGCTCACTCTGAAGCCGGAAAAGTGCCGTTTCGCTTACGATGAGCTTTTGTTCCTAGGCCTCGTGATCAGCAAATCAGGAGTACGCCCCGACCCACAGAAGACAGCTGCCATCGCAAAGTTCCCGCAGCCCATCGACAAGAAGGCAGTGCGCAGGTTCCTTGGCATGTGTGCCTACTATAGGCGCTTTGTCAAGGACTTTTCACGCATCGCGGAGCCGCTAACACATCTAACCAAATGTGATGTCGCGTTCAAGTGGGAAACGCCTCAGGCCAAGGCATTTCAAGAACTCAAACGACGCATGCAGTCGCCGCCGGTACTTGCACACTTCGACGAGGACGCCGATACCGAAATCCACACTGACGCCAGTAGCCTAGGCCTCGGTGCCGCCTAGTCCAGAGGAAAGAAGGACTTGAAAGGGTGATATCGTATGCTAGCCGGTCACTGTCAAAAGCGGAAAGCAACTATTCTACGACTGAAAAGGAATGCCTCGCCATCATTTGGGCTACAGCGAAATTCCGCCCTTACCTCTATGGCAGGCCATTCAAAGTCGTCAGTGACCATCACGCATTGTGTTGGCTAGCTAACTTAAAGGACCCTTCAGGACGGCTGGCGCGGTGGAGCCTCAGACTACAAGAATATGACGTCACGGTAATATACAAGTCCGGAAGAAAACACTCCGACGCCGACTGCTTATCGCGCGCCCCCATCGATCCCCCGCCGCAAGACGACGAGGACGACGACGCCTTCCTTGGGATAATAAGCGCGGAAGACTTCACTAAACAGCAACGAGCCGACCCGGAGCTAAAAGGCCTCGTCGGGTATTTGGAAGGGAACACCGACGTTGTCCCTAGGGCATTTAAACGCGCGTTGTCTTCGTTCACGCTACAAAACAACCTGCTCGTGAAGAACTTCTCACCAGTCCGCGCCAGCTACCTTCTTGTTGTACCGTCAGCGCTGCGTCCAGAAATACTGCACGCCCTACACGACGATCCAACCGCTGGGCACCTCGGATTCTCCCGGACGCTGTTGAGAATACAGGAAAGGTGTTACTGGCCGCGTCTGACCGCCGACGTCGCCCGTTACGTCAAGACATGCCGAGACTGTCAACGACGCAAGACACCACCGACAAGGCCAGCAGGATTACTACAGCCGATCGAACCTCCTCGCCGACCATTCCAGCAGATTGGGATGGATTTGTTGGGGCTGTTTCCGATATCAACATCCGGGAATAAGTGGATCGTCGTGGCGACGGACTATCTCACCCGTTTTGCCGAAACTAAAGCTCTACCAAAAGGCAGCGCAGCCGAAGTGGCGAAATTTTTCGTGGAGAACATCCTGCTGCGACATGGTGTCCCAGAAGTCCTCATCACTGACAGAGGAATGGCTTTTACAGCAGAGCTCACGCAAGCCATTCTGCAGTACAGCCAGACGAGCCACAGGAGGACAACTGCCTAACATCCGCAGACGAATGGTCTCACGGAGCGCCTGAACAAGACCCTCGCCGACATGCTAGCAATGTACGTCGACGTTGAACACAAGACGTAGGACGCGGTCGTGCCGTACGTAATCTTTGCGTACAACACGGCGGTTCAAGAAAAAGCACAGATCACGCCGTTTAAGCTGGTTTACGGCAGGAACCCGACGACGACGCTCGACGCCATGCTGCCCCACGTCACTGACGAAGAGAATGCCGACGTCGCTAGCTATCTCCAGCGCGCCGAAGAAGCCCGGCAGCTCGCCCGCTTCGAATCAAGAGCCAGCAGAGGACCGACAGCCGACACTACAACCTCCGACGACGCTTCGTCGAGTACCAACCTGGCGACCGTGTTTGGGTCTGGACCCCGATACGCCGACGAGGACTCAGTGAGAAACTACTCCGACGCTATTTCGGACCCTACAAGGTCATCCGACGTATTGGCGCTCTGGACTATGAGGTCGTGCCAGACGGCATTTCGCATTCACAGCGGCGCCGCGCACGATCTGAAGTGGTCCACGTGGTGCGCCATAAACCCTTTTACGGACGCTGATGAACTTCGCCATTTTTTCTTTTTTTTTGCTACAAGTGCTTTTGTTTATTACCTTCGTTTGTTTGCAGCATCGGGTCGATGCTTTTTAAGAGGGGGGGTATTGACACGTGTACTTATCTTTATCGGGCGACCACGTTTCGCCGCTTAACAACTGTAATCGCACAGCGAGGGACGCGCCTGCATGTATCCGACGTTTCTGGAAAGTTATCGATGCTTCTACCCGGCTGTCTGTTGTCGCCGAACCTTGTGTTATCTGATTTCATCGCGTAACGCGAATGGTGTAGAACTTCGTGGAAGGCACGCGGGTCCGAACGATTAGTCTGGAACATTCGACGACTGCTCTATAAAAGCCGACGCGCTTGACCCGCTGATCAGATTTCCGACGATCGCCGACCGTGTTCGCCGCTATCGTTGTGCTATAAGTGTAGCCTGTTTTGTGGGCACAGGTTCGCTCAATAAAAGCTAGTTTTGTATTCCACCGTACTGCTTCTTTCTTCACCGTCACTACCACGTGAAAATATTAAGCACATACTTGATAGGGCGAACCTGCATGCCTTCTGCATCGCAATTTGAGCTATTCTTTAGTGAAAGGAAAATTGATGTCACCTCATGCTCAGTAAAGGGATGAAGAAAGAGTGAAGATGAATTTTTGTTCGGCATAAATTCACTAATGTCAGACGACGCACTACTACCAGAAACATTTACAAGGTAATCATTAAAAACATTTGCAAGAGCACTTCCCGATACTTCGCTCCCAACAAGTATTAGGGTTTGTATTCGCGGAGCGGATTTTCGACGATTTAAGACATCATTTAACTTTTTCCATAAGGTATCAGGTTTGTTCAAACAACCCTCGAATTCTGCATGAAAATAGGACTTCCTATGGGATTTTAGTTCCTTATTGAGCTTGTTTCTATACGACTTGTATTCCTTCAATACACTTGGATCCTTAGTCTTGACGAACTTGTGATAGAGCGCGTTTTTATAATTAATACGTTTTAGCAATTCGGGGCTATGCATGGCTTCCGTAATTTTTTACCGAGCCTGCGCTTTTTTTCTGGAAAATGGTTCTTATATATTCGAGAGACTTCATCAATAAGCTTGCCATACGCGATTTCGACGTTATCTATTTCTAAAATTTGTTTAAGGTCGCAGCGTAGAAGTTCGTCTCTGAAGCTATCTAGACGTGTTTGAGTAATAATTTGACATAGGATATACTCATGCTTCCTGTTCTTCTTAAAGTTGTGTTTTCTTAGAAAAGGAAATACTGGAAGGTGATCACTGTCAGCATGTTGATATTGAAATCACCAGCGGACACCAAGTAATTGCTATTTTCTGCAGTAAAACACAGCAGCTGTTCATAAAAAGAAAGGAACTGAAGAACATTTACATTTGGAGGCCTGTAGCAAACAGAAAATATGTACTCATTCGCACGAACTGTTACCATTTCAAAATCTTCACAACAAACACAAAAGTCGGGAAGCAATTCACAACTTACATGTTCTTTCAACAACAGCAAAACACCGCCGCCACGGTGGTTTGTTCGGTTCACACAAAACGATTGATAATGTCTAAACTTAGGCACGTCACGACCATCTCTGCACCAAGTTTCACTGAGCATTACAGCATCAAACAAAAAATGAAAACCATTGATAAAGTCATCGATATGTGTTTCTTTGTTATAGAGCGAATGAACATTAAGGTGAAGACAGTTCAGTGAACCAGCATGTTGATTTGACACAAGATTATCTACCTCATGCGGAAAGAAGGGACTATCAGTAGCCATCTTTAAGCAGGAATGATCAACTTCAGTGCGCTCACAAGAGAGCAGGCTCAGGAAGGAAAGTCTGATCTGTGACGCACTACGATCACAGAGTTCAAAGATAGAGAGTTCAAATGATAGAGAGTTCAAAGAAAAATCGCCGTAAAAAGAAGCGCGGTAAAGACAGAAAGACGGTGACTAATGTAGCGCCGCCAAAGATGGCGAGAGACCCAAAAGGGCAGGGCGCGAGAAAAAAGGTGCGGTCGTCACGGACGATGTTGACGCTTCCAAACGTTCGAGCCACAGGTCAAAGAGAGACCGCGAAGTATGTTCTGCACGGACGCGGACAAAGGGCACGGGGCTGTTAAATTCCTCACCGTTTCGTCGTTCTCTTCGACGCTCAGCGTGCAGTACGAAGAAGCGCAAGCTGGCAGGACGAGACCAGGTGGGGAGTAGCGACGCGGTTAATCGAGTTTGTGAGGAAACCGGGGCGCCAGGACGCAAATTGGCAGGAGACCGTAACGTCTTGGGGGAGCTGATAGTGAGTCAGCCCTTTTGTTGTTCCTCGGCAGCCAGATTTCTGAAGTGAAGGCGCTGAAATGACGGAGGACAAAGAAGAAACACACACACACACAGGGCGCCACTTCCAACAATGTTTAATCAGGAAAAAAACGCCATCGATTTATACTACGAGCGCAATCACAGTTTCTCAGGGCGCATTCGCGTTCAAGTGAAGCAGTTCTTTGCGTGACAGTGATATGGATGCAACACTTACGCAGTTATCAGCTGCCTCAATGATTCTTTTGGCCTCAAATATTAATCTAACCCATTTGTCACGGCTTCTGGCAACCACAGCGCAGGCGTGGAAGTATGGCTTACATCTGCAATTTCTACAATCAATTGCCAGGTGGCCCTCCCTCCCATTGTTCACTTTCTTATTGTGTTGCCTCAGCCTGTCATTCAGGCACTGCTCAGTTTGGCCCACGTACTTTTTACCAGAATCTAAAGGAATCTCATAAACAACTCCTGCCTGACAATCTACGTATTTGTTTTCGTGCTTTGTAGCACAGGCCGGTGCCTTGCGGGAATAAGGGTTGGTCATTCGACATAGCTTAGAGAGCTTGCACGGGGCAGAAAACACGACATTTACGTTAGCTCGCTTTGCAATCTTTTTCAAATTATGTGACATGCGGTGTATGTAGGGTATGACAGCAACTTTTTCTTTTTCGCGGGGTGACTCATGGTCCGGTTGGCGGAATCGCGACTTCTTCAGGATTGTTTCCGCTACGGACACTAAAACAGGTTTCGGGTAGCCTGCCTCTTCCAGGCGGTCAATCTGCTTAAGAAAACTCGCCTCAGCTCGATGTGGACATAACTTCTTAAAAACATTCAGCAGGCACATGTTGGCAATGCTGCGTTTAACTAGCTTAGAATGCGAGGAACTAAAAGGCAGCAGAGGTTTAGTAGCGTTTAGTAGCACGCCCAACTATCCATCCTAACATCGGCAGCCAGAGTAGCTTTCAAACCGCGACCACCTCGGGTACGGCTCAAAGTATGAGTCAGACGTAAACGTTCGGAACGGGAGGCAAACAGAGCTTCCGTAGAAGTAAAACGTTCTGTTTTGTTTTAATTTTGAGCACTTTGTAATTTTGGCGAATTGAGACTAGGATTTCTTTCAATGTGTAAGGTTTGAGCTTTGTTTGTGTTTTCGTTTGAGAAGATCCAAGATGTGAAAGAGGCGTTTTTTTTTGGAAACATGTAGTATCGCGAGGTGTTCATTAATAAGTGGATAGGCTTTCTTTTTTTGTGTGTGTAAGTAACCTGAGTGTCAAGGTTGTTGAGAGGCCTATCGTAACGCGCGTGTGTTTTAGTTAACCTTCTTTTTTTATGTGTTTTTTATTTTCTAAGGTTAATGGCGTGGGTTTTCAGTGAGTGCATAATTTGCACAGAGAAGCGTTCTTAGTTCCATTAGCGCGTGTCCTGTGTGGACGGAAGGAAGCAGATTTATGACTGGGTTGCTCGTGTGTTGAGGGCAGCCGTATTCTGACTTCTCTGATAAGTATGCGTGGAACGAGTTATTAAAAGACGCATTATTTTAAGGGTTCTGCGGAGTGTGTAAGTCCCGCAAGTTTAATTGTTCGTTTAAGTCACGTGTCCTGTAGGACTTTCAGGGAAGAAACGTGAGTAAGCGTAAATGAAAAGTTTGCCTACAACGCAAGTACGCGTTCTGTTTAGTGACCACAAGGCTAGTGCGCTTGTGATTGCGTACTTGTGAAGTTGACCAGATTGTTCAGTGGCACCAATACGTGCGATAAGTACGCCACTGCGATGGGTTGAAAACATGCTGTTCGTGTAGTTAGGCCACTTAAGTTATGTTCGGCTGTTTTCCTTATTTGTTTGCAGCGACAACGACCCTTTGTTTTGCAGCAACAATGGTACTCTGGTCTTGTCGGCATTCGGGGAGAAATGGATAGTGGTTTGGAGAGGTGGTTGGAACTGTTTTGTCAAAATTGGGGAAATAAAAGATCAGGGTTCAATTTGACTCAGTAATCGCCTGGCGAGTCAGGGGTAAAGAGCCTGCGCTTACACGTGGTGCAGCGCTGTGTTGTTTTGTTTGTTTGACGTATGTTCTGCAGGGCCCAGGATCCCGAAGTTCGTCAAACGAGACTCGACACCAGTACCCTGCAGGTTCTTTCAGCGTTCCTCATGGCCAGCGAATTGAGTTCACCGGCCATTCAGAACATCCGGGGCGAGGACGAGCTGTTAGATATGGGGCTGTTTCCTGAGCCTACTGCGAGTTCCACAGACCACATCGAATCGCGCCACTGCTAAGTAAGGAGCGCAGAAACACGGAAAGCACATTCCAGAGGAGCGCACGTGCAAACAAGTTGAACGCCCCCACTTCGTACGCCGCCGGTGGAGCTATTCAATGCTGGGCTCTTCCAGAAAGTGAGGGGATAGCCCGGCACTGTTCCAGGTAACGTGAGTCCCGAAGCCAGACGGCTGTGATGTACCCGGAAGGCCTGGCAGTGTCGCACCGGCCGCCTTTGAAGAGGGCATTTGCAAGCGAGCGAGGACATACCGCCGGGAGTAGGGGGCCCTCGGACAGTTGGGGCCCAAACGTCGCCCCCCCGGCCGCCTTTGAAGAGGGCCGTCGGATAGTTGGGGCCCAAGCGTCGCCCCCCCGACCGCCTTTGAAGAGGGCCCTCGGACAATTGGGGCCCAAGCGTCGCACCCCCCCCCCCCCCGTCCGCCTTTGTGAAGGCGCCTAAGTCATCATCGTAAGTCAGCAAGGCAAGACCGCAGGGAGCCGCCGGGTGTGACACCACCGCACGGGCGCCTACCATTGGCCGAAAATGGCGTCATCTGAGCGGACTGTCCCATTGGCCGAACATGACACGTCTTCCAAACCTCGAAGGGTTTAAAAGACGCAGATCGGGAGCATCGTAGAGCATTCCAGAGATTTCCAGAGCATTCCCTGATTCACCTCTCTCGAACTTCTTGCCGCGGGCCGTAGCGTCCGAGTTGCTGCCGGCCCGTAATGATTGTACGACTGTTCATTGACGTCTCACTGTAAATAATGTAAAATAAACCTTCCCAAGTTTTTCATCGCAAAATCCTTCCTCAACTCCTACAATCAGGGTGTCTACCCCCCGAAGGGGCGTCTGCGCAAGCAGGCGTTTGGTGTGTTGCGACACCACGGACCCGAGCACACGAGGGTTGGACCCTCCCGCGTGTAGTCGTGCGCGGCTTAGCCGTGTCCGGGGAAAGGGGGATCCTGGAGGTTGAGCCGATGCTAGGTGATCGGACCTTTAAGGCCCCCCGGCGGAGGCAACACGCCTCTTTGGCCTCTGCTTCACGTAGACGGCACCCCCGGACTGACCCACCCGGGGGAAATCGGTAGTCGCCTCTTCCTGTCTCTCTCTCCTCAAACCTTCGTCTTTATCTCTCACTTTTTTACCTTTCCTGTCTTCTTCTCTCTTCCATTTACTTCCTTTCTCCACGGCGGCAAGGGTTAACCTTGTGTGGATATCCTACCTTGGGTACACCATATTTGGTTATAGTGACGGCATACGGCTGGCGTCGTGCAGGCTTGGATACAAGCCCTGCCGCGTCCTCTCGTTGGGCTCCGTGGTGGGCGGTCGGCGCTGTTGCCGAACACACACACTTTCCTATGGCAGCTCAAATCTCTGTTCTCCATGATCGGCGTCTCAAAAGATGCCGCACCGAAGTACCATTTCAGTTCTCCTTTCGAAGCAACGCTCCATCTTTCCCCAAATACTACGTAGTCCACAATGAAAGTAACACGCCTATTAGAAAGCTTTCTCCATTCCTGGTCGCCAAATGCCTGAAAGATAAAATCGGACAGACATACAAAGCCTCCAAAATGTCTAGCGGGGACCTCCTCCTAGAATTGAATAGTAAAGACCAAGCAGATAAGCTGTCTGAACTTACCAGTATTGGCGATGCGACAGTGACTGTTTCAGCCCACAGAACACTCAATACAAGTAGGGGAGTAATATCTGAAGAAGATTTTATTGGATTAAGCGACAAGGAACTGCTGGAAGGTTTCCAGGAACAAAATGTCACCAAAGTACAGAGAATAGTAATCCGCAGAAACGATCAAGAAATCCCCACCAAACACGTTATACTCACCTTCGGAACAAGCGTAATGCCTACCTCGCTCGATGCAGGTTATGTTAAAGTCAATGTAAGACCACATATTCCAAACCCCAGACGATGTTTCAAGTGCCAAAGGTTTGGACACGCTTCACATGCATGCCGAGGACAAACAACTTGTGCTAAATGCAGCTCCAACGAACACCAATCTGAGAATTGCACCTCTTCCGCACATTGTGTTAACTGCAAGGGAGATCACCCAGCTTATTCACGGTCCTGCCCTTGCTGGAAAAAAGAAAAAGAAGTCATTGCTCTAACTGTAAAAAAAAATTTCGTTGTTTGAAGCCCGAAAGCGGCTATCGTACCTTCCGCGAAGAAGTTATGCCGAAGTGACGCAGGCGGGGGCAGCGTCACAGAGGCCTCCGGACTCCTCCGAGCCCACGCGCAGTGGTGCCGCAGTGACTCCTCCCGCCCCCGTGGTGGAAGCAGTCAGTACTGCTCCACCCTCTTCGACGGCCCTGCAGACATCAGTCCCGCAGGGCCCTAAAATCAAACGAACCCAAGGCCCGAGGCACGTGTCTCGGCGCCTAACTCTCGGTCCTCCAGCGCCTCAGAGAGAGCGATGGAGGTCGACGCAAAAACCCCGGTGTCATTGACACCGAAGGACAAGCGCTCTCTTGAGCGCGGTAAGAGGGACAAGATCCCAATAACCACCCAAAATAAGAAAGCGATAACCTGAAGGTTATCGCTCATTTGTATTAGCCTTTTTATCCATGTCACCTATAACCCTGCCTCTTAGTTTTTCGTAGTGCTATTTTTTACCGTTCAATTTCAAGATGGCTTTTATTATTCGTTGGAATTGTAGAGGGCTTTTACACAACTTAGGTGACATCAAAGACTTGTTAAGTAACTTCTCGCCTGTGGCCTGTGCTTACAAGAAACAAACTTTGGCGAAAAGCACAAAAACATTTTAAAAGACTTCACTGTTGTGCGGCGCGATCGTACTCAGGCGAACAGGCTTTCGGGTGGTGTAGCTATAGTCCTACAGAGTGGCATTGCAGCTAGAGAAGTTGCCATTAATACTCACTTAGAAGCCGTTGCAGTCACGGTTTTAGCACATAAAACCATTACCATTTGTTCAATGTACATTCCACCACATTCACATTTTACTGCAAGAGATCTGGAGTTAATTTTAAACCAGCTACCTAAACCTTTTTTAATAGCAGGTGATTTTAACGCTCATAACATATTATGGGGTAGCAAAACAACTGACACCAGGGGACAAACACTTGAAGATTTTATCCTGACTAACGAAATAAGCCTTTTAAACACTGGTTCGGCAACGTACTGCTCCCCAAGCACAGGAGCTATGAGCTGTCTTGATCTGGCGCTGTGCACTCCATCTCTGTTGATAGATTTTAAATGGAGTGTTATTAACAATCCTTATGGTAGCGATCATACGCCCGGCATTATTTAAAGAACATCTCCTTTCCCTACAGTACCATTAAGATCACCCCATTGGAAACTCCATCTAGCAGACTGGCCTCTCTTCAGCGAGAAGGCCAGTCTCGATGACATATCGGATGAGCAAACAATAGACGAAATGAATGAAAAGATTATTGCCTCCATACTTGCTGCAGCAGAACAGACGATCCCGCAATCCTCCGGTTTCTTAAGGAAAAAACTAAAACCCTGGTGGACGAATGAATGTACACAAACTAAAAAAGCACAAAACAAAGCGTGGGGTATCTTTCGGCGATACCCAACGCAAGATAACCTCCTGTACTTCAAAAAAGCAAAGGCGAAAGCCAGGTACACGCGTAGGCAAGCCGAAAGACAGTCATGGCAAGCATATGTATCCTCCATCAATAGCTCAATAACATCCAAAAGAATGTGGGATCAGCTTCGTAAATTTAGAAGCGAGTACGCTCCTTATACAATCCCCATACTCTCACCTCCAGGTACACAGACGAATTTAAAAGAACAAGCAGACATATTAGGGCAGCATTTCCATAACATATCAAGCTCACTAAACTACTCCACTGAATTTCAAAAGTACAAACAATCAGCAGAAAAACAAAAGCTTCCGACAGCAGGAAGTTCCGAGGAACCATATAATGCCCCCCTAACACTTTCCGAAATTAACAGAGTACTCACTACTGCCAAAAAAACAGCGCCAGGTCCGGACAGAATACATTACACAATGCTCGCACACCTATCTTCAAAAGCAGTTAAGACATTGCTCCGCTTTTTTAACATAATCTGGGAAACAGGAAAAATGCCGAATGCGTGGAAAAAATTGGAGGACGCTTAAGCTTCGCCTTCAAGAGTGGGACGCGACAGCGTTCCCGTCGACCCGCCAAGGGGTATAAGACAATGCGCTACGGCACAGCAATCACTTACGATGCGCCCCGCATCGGACTTAGCGCCCACCTATCACGCGGTGAACGTCGAGCAACGCAGCGTTCGGCGCGACAACGAAACGTGCGCCTGAGCGAACGAAACGAACCAAAGAACTCGGTGTCTCGGAGGGGAAACGATCTACGCCGCCAAACGTCGTGATCGGCACGGGCAGAGAGATAGATAGTAATCTAAACCGGAAGCACGGCGAAGCGTCGTCAGGGGAGAGGGAGTCCCGCAACGCGCCTGTCAGCGGTCCCAATGCGCGCGCGGCGCGCCTCCTGTCGGGGCAGCGCCGTACATTGAGAGGAGGGGGTCTTCTGTGTTTGCCGCAAGATGGCTCTGCGTGTGCGGAAAGCGCAAAAGAAATGCGGCGGAAACGCACTTCGCAACTCGTGTAATTGTGACTTCTGTACGTTACATGTTCATAATTACCGATATACACCGCAGTATAACTTTCCACGGCTGGTTTCGAAGGCAACACCGCATTCACTAGAGGCGCGTTTGCACCGCTTGGAAGCATCGAACTCGTGGCTGAGTGGTAGCGTCTCTGTCTCACACTCCGGAGACCCGGGTTCGATTCCCACCGGGCCAATCTTGGAAGTTGCTTTTTATTTATGAGCGCCTGCCGTGATTTCTCGCTCACGGTCAACGCCGCCGACGCCGACACCCGACGCCGACGACACCGGCTTTTCTGCGACACGAGCTCCTTAACGCTATCGCGTTAAAAAGCCATTATAATCCCTTTCTTGAAAGCTGGAAAACATCCTACAACAGCTACCAGCTACCGACCTATAGCACTCACAAGCTGTTTCGCCAAGTCATATGAATCCATTATAAACATCAGATTGGCATACGTCCTCGAAACTGAGAACCTGCTCGATAATCATCAGTGTGGGTACAAGAAAGGCTGCTCCACAACAGATCATCTAGTTCGGTTAGAACACGAGATACGTACGGCCTTTCTACAAAAGCAATATTGTCTCACAGTTTTCTTTGATCTTGAAAAAGCGTACGACACAACATGGAGGTTCGGTATTTTAAGGGATTTAGCGGATCTAGGGATCCGCGGCAGAATGCTTAAATGTCTAGCTGATTTCATGTCCGATCGAACATTCCAGGTGCGTTTAGGAACGGTGCTGTCCAGCGTATTTATTCAGGAAAACGGAGTACCTCAGGGATGCGTATTCCCCGCAGGGGCGTCTGCGCAAGCAGGCGTTTGGTGTGTTGCGCCACCACGTACCCGAGCACACGAGGGTTGGACCCTCCCGCGTGTAGCCGTGCGCGGCTTAGCCGTGTCCGGGGAAAAGGGGATCCTGGGGGTTGAGCCAATGCCGGGTGTTTGGACCTTTACGGCCCCTCGGCGGCGGCAACACACCCCTTTGGCCTCGGCTTCACGTAGACGGCACCCCCGGACTGACCCACCCGGGGGAAATCGGTAGTTGCCTTTTCCTGTCTCTCTCTCCCTCCAGTCTTCGTCTTTTTCTCACTTTTCATCTTTCCTGTCTTCTCCTAGCTTCCGTTTACTTCCAAATTTTCCAGGCAGCAAGGGTTAACCTTGTGTGAATAACCAACCTAGGTTATCTCATATTTGGTTATAGTGATAACGTACAACTGGCGTTTGCAGGACCTGTTCTTACAGTCCCTGTAACGTCCCCTTGTAGGGCTCCACGGTGGGTGGTTGGCGTTATTGCCGAAAATTAAATTATTCTATGGCTAGTTCCTTCCCTACCCTCCCAGATCGCCCTCAGAAAAGAGGGCGCACCGAAGACGTATTTCAGTTTTTTGGACGACAAAGACCCAACTTCCCACGATTTCACGTAATTCATTCGGAAAAGTCAGATAAACAAGTACGCACGATCTCCCCATTTCTAGTTTCGAAGTCTTTAACTGAGGTTCTTGGTCCAGGTTACAAGGCATCAAGGATGGCAAGTGGAGATCTCCTTTTGGAGCTCCGTGACCTGAAACAATACGAAAAGCTACCTAATCTAGTGTCTTTTGGAGACTTTCAAGTGACAGTGACTCCGCACCGCACTATGAACACTACACGCGGCGTTGTCTCAGATGATGACCTGCTTCAGTTGACAGAGGCAGAGCTCCTAGAGGGCTTCAATGAGCAAAATGTTGTTAATGTGAAAAGAATAAAGATGAGGCGCGATGGTAAGGAAATTGCGACCAAACACCTAATTCTCACCTTCAATTCAAGTGTCCTGCCCGAATCAATCGAGGCCGGGTACATAAAGCTCCGTGTCAGGCCTTACGTGCCCAATCCACTCCGTTGTTTCAAATGTCAGCGCTTCGGCCACAGCTCGCAGAGCTGCCGCGGCCGCCAAACTTGTGCTAAATGCAGTGGCACAGAACACACCAGTGAAACTTGTGAGAACGCTCTCCAGTGTGTAAACTGTGATGGGGAGCACGCCGCGTACTCACGGTCGTGCCCATCCTGGAAGAAAGAAAAAGAAATAGTAACGATCAAAGTTAAAGAAAATATCTCATTCAAGGAGGCACGCAGGCGGGTTGTATACCTGCCAAAGAAAAGCTTTGCCGAAGTGGCGCGTCAGGGGGCAGCGTCACAACGGCGTCCGGCGCCTGTCCGACCCACAAACAGTGAGTCGGCAGTTGCGCCATCTGCCCCCACGGTGGTTGCAGCTAGCGCTGCTCCGCCAACCGAGCAGAAGGGACCTTCTACCCCGAAGTTGGGCGCAGCTGAGGCTGCTCCAACCACCCCGGCCCCTTCCAGCGCTGGCAACAGCCGGCGCAGCCAAATTCCCCAGGGAGCCCCATCGACCTCCGGGCCGGTGGGCGCAGCGGTCTTGCCCTCCAAGGCAGGACTCTCCCTGATAACTTCTCGCTCGCAAGAGCACGTGTCCGGCGCCTCACAAGAGGCAATGGACACAACACCTAACCTCAAGGCGCCCCAAGTGCCTAAGGAGCGGCGAGGATCCCTCGAACGCTCCAGAAAGGGCAAAACTCCCGTTACAGGGCCTCGAAAGGGCTCTGTAATTTAATCTCTGTAATCTCGATAATCACTACTTCTGTACACACAGCACCTACTGACCTCCAATATGGATACACAAATAATTCAATGGAACATCAGAGGTCTTCTTAGGAACCTTGATGATGTGCAAGAGCTTATCCAAAAACACAATCCACTAGTGCTGTGTCTACAGGAAACACACCTAAAACCACAACATACAAACTTTCTCCGACCGTATATTAAGTTTCGCAAAGATCGCGATGATGCTGTCGTATCATCAGGCGGCGTTGCCATTTTGATTCATAAAAGTGTTTCCTGTCAGCGTTTACAGATACAAACGCCCCTTGAAGCAGTGGCGGTTCGAGCTGTTCTTCTGGATAAACTTGTGACCATTTGCTCGATCTACGTACCCCCACACTACAAATTAAACAAACATGAATTTCAGTCATTTATAGACGAGTTGCCAGAACCCTATGTTGTTCTTGGCGATTTCAATGCGCACAGCTCCCTGTGGGGCGACTCTCGTACAGACGCGCGAGGTCGTCTTGTTGAACAGTTCCTTTTTTCTTCAGGTGCCTGCTTGCTCAATAAGAAGGAACCCACGTATTACTCCCTAGCAAACAGAACCTTTTCTTCAATAGATCTTACCATAGTTTCCCCATCCATACTGCCCGAACTCGAATGGGAAGTCACGAACAATCCTTACGGGAGCGACCACTTCCCTGTACTGATAAGAACATCTAAAGAAAACGAATATCCTCCGCAAGCTCCTAGGTGGAAGATAGACACAGCTGACTGGGAGAAATTTCGAATTCTCACTAACATCTCATGGGCCGACATGTCTTCTCTAGAAATTGATGCTGCTGTGGAGTATCTTACATTATTCATAATAGATGCCGCATCAAAATGTATATCCGAAGCGAGTGGTCTGGCATGCAAACGACGTGTACCGTGGTGGAACAGCGAATGTAGGATCGCCCGTAAGAATCAGAACAAGGCGTGGCGGTTGCTACGCGCTTCTCCCACTGCAGAGAATCTTATGAACTTTAAGAAAACTAAATCCCAAGGCAGGCGAACCCGCCGACAGGCCAGAAGAGAAAGCTGGCACAAGTTCCTATCGAGTATTAACTCGTTTAGGGATGAGGCCAAAGCCTGGAACAGAGTTAATAGGATTAGAGGGCGGGAAACACATTCACTCCCCCTGGTAAACACACAGGGCGATACACTGCAAGACCAGGCAGACTCACTTGGGGAATATTTTGAGAGCGTTTCAAGTCAAACAAATTATACACAATCCTTCCTCAAATACAAACAAACAGAAGAACGTAAGCCATTAACAAGAAAAGGTCGAGAGAATGAGCCTTACAACCGTCCTTTTTGTATTGCCGAATTGAGAGCTGCCTTGAGCGCATGCAACAGCTCCGCACCAGGATCTGATAGAATCATGTATGAAATGCTCAAACACTTACACAATGACACGCAGGTTACACTACTCACACTTTTCAACACCATTTGAGATGCAGGGTACCTTCCAGCTGCATGGAAGGAAGCCATTGTGATCCCTGTTTGGAAACAAGGCAAGGACCTTTCCTCAGTGGCAAGTTACCGCCCGATAGCCCTCACAAGTTGCATTTGTAAGGTGTTCGAAAAAATGATAAATCGGCGACTCATCTTTTTCCTTGAACAGAGCAAAATTCTTGATCCTTATCAGTGCGGCTTCCGAGAAGGACGCTCCACAACTGACCACCTTGTACGTGTAGAAGCAAATATCCGGGACGCATTTGTACACAAACAATTCTTCTTATCCATATTCCTCGATATGGAGAAGGCGTACGATACGACGTGGCGTTACGGAATTTTAAGAGACTTGTCAGAAATGGGCATCCACGGTAATATGCATAATATAATAGAAAGCTATCTGTCAAATCGTACCTTCCGAGTAAAAGTCGGCAATGTACTTTCACGCCCTTTTACGCAAGAAACGGGTGTACCCCAAGGAGGCGTGCTCAGCTGCACGCTCTTTATAGTGAAGATGAACACGCTTCGTGCTTCATTACCACCCGCCATCTTTTACTCTGTCTACGTGGACGACATTCAAATAGCTTTCAAATCTTGTAACCTCGCAGTCTGCGAGAGACAGGTACAGCATGGCCTGAATAAAGTCTCAGTGTGGGCAGACAAGAATGGATTTAAGATCAATCCTAACAAAAGCTCTTGCGTTCTTTTTACAAGAAAGAGAGGCCTGGTTCCGGATCCTTCCTTAGAACTGTGTGGACAACGAATACCTATCAGCAAAGAGCACAAATTCCTAGGTGTCATACTTGACTACAGACTCACTTTCGTCCCCCACATTAAATATCTAAAAGAAAAATGTCTGAAAACAATGAACATAATCAAACTTCTATCTCAGACTACATGGGGTAGTGACAGGAAGTGCTTAATGAATCTCTATAAAAGCCTCATTCGATCGCGACTAGACTATGGCGCCGTTATTTATCACTCTGCCGCCCCGAGCGCGCTAAAGATGCTAGATCCTGTTCACCATCTAGGTATCCGGTTAGCCACTGGTGCTTTCAGAACGAGCCCGATTCAAAGCTTATACGCGGAATCAAATGAATGGTCCCTCCATCTACAGAGAACTATATCAACCTTACATATTTCCTTAAAATACAATCCAATCAACAACATCCATGTTTTAACACTGTTAACGATATGACCTGCACTACCCTTTTCCATAATCGCCCCTCTGTAAGAAAGCCTTTCTCACTACGAGTGAGGGAGCTTAGTGAAGAAATGCACGTTCCACTCCTTGAGCTTCGCCTAATGCATCCAGCCAAGCTGCTACCTCCTTGGGAGTGGCAGCTCATACAATGTGATATATCTTTCGTGGAAGTGACAAAGCATGCTCCAGAGATTGAAATCAAGATGCATTTCCGGGAACTCCAGCACAAATACTCCTGCACGGAGTTCTACACCGACGCATCAAAGTCACACGACGGGGTGTCCTATGCAGCCGTCGGTCCATCCTTCTCGGAATCCGACGTACTGCACCCGGAAACTAGTATCTTTACGGCTGAGGCCTACGCACTGCTCTCGGCCGTAAAGCATATAAACAAATCACAACTCCCGAAATCAGTTATATATACGGACTCCCTCAGTGTTGTGAAGGCCTTGATGTCTTTCTGTAATCACAAAAATCCAGTATTTGTTGAACTCTACTCCGCACTGTGCAAAGCATATATATCTAACCAACATGTTATCATATGCTGGGTGCCTGGACATAGGGGCATCGAGGGAAACGTTCTAGCAGACCAGATGGCCACATCAATCTCATCGCATGCAGCTAACTCTACTACTTCGGTCCCTGTCACAGACCTGAAGCCTTTCTTAAGAAGGAAACTACGAAACCACTGGCAACGCATGTGGGACGAAGAAATAAATAATAAACTGCATGTAATAAAGCCACAATTAGGTTTCTGGCCTCCTGTAACAAAATCCCGCAGGACAGATGTCCTATTCTGCCGTCTAAGAATAGGACACACTTTTGGCACACACAACTTCTTACTCACGGGAAACGAGCCACCAACCTGTGGTAGATGCGGGGAGAGGCTGACCGTCCTCCACGTCCTACTGGAGTGTCGGGAAGCCGAACCCGAAAGAAAAAAACACTTTCTCTTAGCATACAGGCACCACATCCCCCTTCATCCTGTTATGTTACTTGGTCCAGAACCACTCTTTGACACCAACGCCGTCTTAGGTTTTTTGGAAGATGTTGTGTTTCATGTTATTAGCCCCACACGTTCGTAGCACTTCCTCTCTTCAGAGGATGCTGCTGCGATAATTATTTTGAATAAACACATGCCTCTAAGCCCTTGTGGTTCAAGGGCTCTGGCGAGGCTGTAGTGCTGTAAGAAATTCAACGTCTCGCATATTTTAAACAATGCATCATTCTCTTACGATGGATTTTAATCTTCACAGTCTTAGTCATTATTCATCGCCATAATTTTATAGTACATAGATTTTACGCATTTACAGCGACTATTTTTAGGCCACTTTACAGCCAAGTCACATCTTCCATAATACATCATTAACCTGGCCAAAGGGCCAAACCTGGCCCTTGCGCCACAAAACAACACACATCATCATCAGGGATGCGTATTGAGCACAACACTGTTTGTGGTAAAAATGAACTCGCTCAATAATGTAATTCCACCTTCTATAATGCATTCACTATATGTGGATGATCTTCAAATTGCATGTCGTGCATCGAACATGGCAACCTGCGAACGACAAATTCAAATTACACTAAACAAACTAACGCAGTGGGCATCTGAAAACGGCTTTCGCTTCTCAAGTGAAAAAACGATTAGTGTTGTCTTCACACAAAAAAGAGGCCTACAACCAGATCCCATCCTTCAACTACAGGATGCCACACTACCCGTGAAACAAGAACACAAGTTTCTGGGTGTTCTGTTTGATAAAAAGTTGAACTTTCTCGCACACATCAATAGTATTAAAATCAAAGCGAACAATGCACTTAACATTCTAAAAATCCTCTCCCGGAAACGGTGGGGCTCTGACCGTAAATGCCTGCTGCACATCTACCGCACTTTGGTGCGTAGCATATTAGACTATGGTAGCATTACATATGGTTCAGCCAGACTATCTTACGTCCGACGACTTGATCCAGTCCACAACTTAGGACTACGATTAGCATGCGGTGCTTACAGAACATCACCTATACAGAGCTTACATGTTGAATGTAATGAACCTCCTTTACAGCATCGCAGAGCGCTACTAACTTTTTCCTACATACTCAGAATCCGATCCTCACCACAACACATATGCTATAACATCGTGACAAAGTGCAGCTCACGCTTACATTACACAAATAAACCAAACATGATTAGGCCGCTTATCTTGCGATACAAGGAATACTGTCTGGATTATGACATCCCTCGGGAAGTCCTCCTGGTAGCCAGAAAGCCAGAATGTTTACCCCCGTGGTGTGATTTCACAGCGTTATGTGATTGGACACTAACACATCTAAAGAAAAAGACACACCACATCAACACATTATACAAGAATTCCGCTCTCTTCAAGATAAGTACATAAACTACATGGAATTTTATACTGATGGCTCTAAAACGGAAAAACACGTGGGTGTAGGGGCTGTAAAAGAAAATTGGGAAACATGTATTCGATTACCTCAGCATGCCTCTGTCTACACAGCCGAAGTGTACGGGATATGGACGGTAGTTCAAAAGATCATTGCTGACAAACTTGAAAACACTGTCATATACACAGATTCATTAGGCGTACTGAAGGCTCTACACATGAAATCCCAAAGTGAACCCTTGTTAGGCGATATTTTGAATGCATTAACGTCAAACAAATATGGCAGATCAATTAGGTTATGCTGGGTACCAAGCCATGTTGGAATATTGGGTAACGAAGCGGCGGATAGATGCGCATCAATGGCAGCATACAAAAACATTCAAAATACAGCACTTCCATATAAAGACAGTGTCAATGCGATTCGGGAGGCCTTGATGTCAAGATGGCAACGCGATTGGGACACTTGTTTAAGCAACAAGCTTCATCTAATTAAACCTGTCATTGGAGAGTGGAAATAATGCAGTCACCAGCAACGATTCTACGAGGTGATCTTGTGTCGACTGCGAATTGGACACACACATCTGACGCACAATTTCCTTCTCCAAAAAGAAAACCCGCCAACTTGCGAAAAATGTAATGAAGCTCTTACAGTCATGCACATCTTAATAACATGTCCACACATCGATATACTGAGACGGAGGTTTCTACACAGCCTGTATAAATTGCACATCCCATTACACCCTACCCTATTACTAGCAGATGACCCCCTAGTGCCATTTCCTAACCTCTTCGATTTTTTAGAAAAAACTGGTTATTTACACCAACTGTAATGTAATGCAGGTTTACCTGCCCTAACGGTTCTCTTTATTCTGTCTTGTGACTGGCGCAGCATGGCCTTAGTTGCCTTTGTGCCACTAAACCCAAACTAACTAACTAACTAACTAACCAACCTACCAACCGGGAAAACCGGGAATTCTCAGGGATTTTGAGTAGTCTGGAAAAACTCAGGGAAAACTCAGGGAATTTGTGCTTCTATCAGGGAAAATTAGCTGTAATGTTTTAGAGGGTCAAAAGTCGCGGTAATGCTGGCTCGAGAAACAGACAGGACTCGTAACGAATCGTCGTCGGCTGGAGGAGTTGCCAGTGTACAGTCAACGACCGACTTTCCGGATTCCCGGTAACTCGGACGGCTTCGCGGCACCACCACGTACCGCAAAGAGTCAATGTATCATAACGTCTGAAAATTCAGACGCAAGAACTCTTCGCCGTCCGATTTTCTAAACGTTTTGCGTGATCGCAGGTCCGAGACGGCATTAATGAAAACCACCACTGCTGCTATTTTGATTACCTTGCCGCCTTGAACCGGCGCTCTCGCACGCAGATGCGCTGGCAGCCGTGGCCACCACTGCGGCAACGGTAGGCCTAGCTGCTTCGACGTTCGCTGTTAAGCTTCTTGTCGTTCGGTGCCGTGTTTCTTCATTTCTCCGCTGACAGTAATAATTTTGTCTTCGAAGCTCGGAAAGCGCGGCGCATTGCATAATGCTCTTTCCCGAAAGTCTGCTTCGCCTCATTACAGTCGTGTCACGCGGTGAAGCGTACAAGCGTAGGAAGGGGCAATTGTCGCGGGACACTGTATGTATTTCTTAATTTTACACATGTGCACTCGCCCTCACCTGTCACAGTAGGAGCACCGATATACCTAATAAGTGCACTGACAGGCATTCAGAGCTTTTTCAGACGTACATGTGTCGATTTTAGCCCTTAAGGGCAGTAAAAGACATGAATTTATTTTTTCGGACTGCCTGATTTTTCGGAAGTTTTCGCGGCCCCTAGGGGGTCTGGAAAAATTGGACGTTGACTGTAAATTGACCTCGAGTATTCTTCAAATGGTCCGTGGGGCGAACGCGCGGCGAAAGGAGGACGAGAACAGAAAGGATCGACGCACTGAGGAATGAACGACCACTTCTTTGAAGGAGCCTGCGCTCAAAAAACAAATTGTTGGCTGATGCTGAGATGTAGGTGTCCCTCATCCAAACCAATATAAACTCTTTAAAGCAGTGAAACACAACACTGAGGCGTCTTGTGCGAGCTGAGAGTATGTCAGGACAGTTGCATGACACTGAGCATGCTATCAGTTCATAGAAATAGCTCATATTCGAAAATGTTTGCTTCTGTATGCATCTCCTTTTTATTTGTGCTAGAGAATGTCCAACTCGATTTGAAAATTTTTTCGAAGACATTTTATTTGCTGTGCATTTTAATAACCCCTCCCTTATATTTTTTTGAATAACATAAACACTACTCCTTAGTATTCAAATTGGATTAAGTTGTTTTTTTTCAAATTTTTTTCATATGCCTACTAGAGAGTGACAGCATAGGGCGATATGGTTTCAACGCGTCTTGACATAAAACATAGTTCTGCATCACTCAGGGAATTTTGCAAAAGCACTCGGGGAAAACCTGGAAAACTCAGGAAATTTGGAAATGTCAACTTGGTAGACACCCTGTACAATAGTCAACATGTCACCGAGAGTGCGGTTGAACCTCTCTGTCAAGCCGTTCGTTTGCGGCTGGTAAGCTGTAGACTTGCGGCGAACGATGCTGCATGCAGCGAAAATGGCTTGGATTACTTCGGACAAGAAGACACGTCCCCTGTCGCTGAGCAGTTCGCGTGGTGCGCCATGTCGAAGAACGAAGTTCCACAAGATGAAAAACGCAACTTCGCGCGCAGAGGCTGCCGGGAGTGCTGCAGTTTCGGCGTAGCGCGTCAAGTAGTCGACTCCTATAATTATCCATCGGTTACCCGAGGAGCTGCAGGGAAGTGGCCCGTGTAGGCCTATTCTGACGCGATCAAAAGGCCGAGCCGGGCAGGGCAGCGGCTGTAGCTCACCAGGAGGGCGCTGTGGAATTTTACGCCGTTGGCATGCCGTGCATGCGCGTACGTACTGGCGCACGAAGTGATACATGCCGTGCCAGTAGAAACGCTGCCTTAGCCGAGTATACGTTTTCAGAACACCGGCGTGACCATTATGAGGAGCAGCATGAAAATAAGCGCATATGTCAGAAGGCATGTGTCGTGATATCGCCAGGAGCCATTTGCGACCATCAGGCAAATAATTTCTGCAGTAAAGGACATTGTCGCGTACAGTAAAGTGAGCGGCTTGGCGACGAAGTGTTCGAAAAGAGGGTGTGGCGGATGGGTCGTGAGGAAAATTCAACATAGTTGAAAGCAGGGGATCCTTACGCTGCTCGTCCGGCATATCAGCGACGTTGAAGGCTGACATGGATGTGAAGAGCGGAGACACTGAAGCCACATCAGTAGGCAGCGATGATCGGGAAAGTGCATCGGCGTCAGAGTGCTTTGTGTCCGATCGGTAGCGTTAGATACGGGACCGTTTCCTGAGCCTACTTCGAGTTCACCAGACCACATCGAATCGCACCACAGCTAATTGAGGAGCGCAGAAGCACAGATACCACATTCCTCAGGCGCGCACGTGCAAACAAGTTGGCGGCCCCCACTTCGTGTGCCGCAGGTGGAGCTATTCACTGCTTGACTCTTCACGAAAGTGAAGCGAGAGCCTGGCGCTGTTCCAGGTAACGTGAGTCCCGAAGCAAGACGGCTGTAATGCACCGCGAATTCCTGGCAGTGTCGCCCCCACCTGGCTATTGTGACGGCGCATTGCAAGTCAGCAAGGCAACACCGCAAGGAGAAGTAAAAAAAGGCTTAAAAGACACAGAGCGGGAGCAGCAAGGGAGAATTCCCAGAACATTCCTTGATTCATCTCTTTCGAACTGCTTGCGACGGGACGCAGCGTTCGAGTTGCTGCCGGCCTGTAATGACTTTAAGACTGTTGACTCTAACCGTAAATAATGTAAATAAACCTCCCAAGTTTTTCATCCCAATGTCCTCCTCAACTCCTACAACTGGTTGCTAACGGTGGGATCGCCTCCAAATTCAACGACTGGTGGCAGCGCTACGGATCAACCTTCGTCGAGAGAAATCCTGAGGAACCCGGAACAGCGAAAAAGAGCCTTCGTCCAAAGGAGTCGCGAGGAACCGGGATGAGCGAAGAGAGAGCCTTCGTCGAAAGAGGTCCTAAGAAACTGGGAACAGCGAAGAAGAGCGAGCCTTTGACTCAGAAAATCCTGAGGAACTGCGAACAGGGACCAACATAAACCAGATGGCAGGGTGCTGCAACCGTAAGTGAGCGCGTGGTTTTTTTCCTTTTGATTCGCCAGACTTCAAATGTTGTGTGTTCATTTTGATAATTTTGGGAATCGGGAATTCGTTGCATTGTGTGTTTGTAGAAATTAATTAAGGAAAACAGTTCTAACCACCAGTCGGGGCAGCTGCCATGGATCTTAGAAGGTTGACGAGGTTAGACTTGTTGTTGGTGTGCGACGATTTGGGAGTTGAGGCGGACGAACAGATGAAAACGCCAGCTATCATAAAGGCAATTCAAGATAGTGGCAATGATGATAAAAGCATTGAGCTTGCTTGGGAGGTGATCCAAGAACCACGGAAGCGTGAGCGTGAGCGTCGTGAACGTAAGAGTGAGCGTAAGCGTCAAAAACGCGAGAATGAGCGTGAACGTGAGAGTCACGAACGTAAGCAAAAGCACGAGAAAGAGATAGCAGCATTGGAAAAACAGATACAATATTTTCAGCAGTTAAAGGAACAAAGACAACGCCTGTCTGAAAATTCTGTAGGTAGGACAGAGCAAAATAATGAGGAAGTATCTGCCGAATTTTCGCCAAAAGCCGACGAGAAGAGTACTGCCTGTGAGATTGGCTGCACATTCATAGGAAAAGAGAAAAGGCTATCTGCTAACAATGCCTTAGTGGCAGCAGAGGCCGTTAAAGGCCGTAGTGAAAGCGACGAGGTGCTGTGCCAACAGAGCACTGTAGGGACAGCTAGGCCAGCTGCGAACAAATGGGCACAGTTACCGCGCGTGTGCGTCGCATGTAACGTTAACGAGGTAGTTAACGAAGCACAGAATACCGTTGACCCGACAGACGCGAGCACCCATGTCAGGTCAGATCTGCGTGCTGAAGTGAAGTGCCAGCTGGACGATGCAGTTGACGACAGCTCTCAGGATTGCGAGCTGCGTAGCTCAAGAGAATACAACTGCATTGTTCAGGGATCGGTGCAGCTCTCCGCCAGTCTAGGTAGCCTAGATAGGGATGATTCAGTTATTAATTATTCGGACGTTACGCGTGAGACAACAATCGATACCGACGGGCTGTGTGTCGATGCACAGCGTGAGCTGGGCAATCAAGTAGAGGGCAGTTCGCAAGAGTGCAAGTTGCATAACTCGAGTAAAGCCTGCTGCATTGTTCAAGAGTCGGTTAAGCTGTCCGCCAGTCGAGGCAGAGAGTGTTGATTTAAATGAAAATCAATCGGACTGTGCGGGTAAGGGACCGATTCGGGCCGACGACATGTGTAACGGCCAGCACGAGGCGCGAGAGAGCGACGTGAAAGAGAATTCACAGAAAAAGTGCCGCAGAAAGAAGCGTGCTAAAGATAGGAATGCGGTGACTAATGTAGCGCCGCCAAAGACGGCGAGAGACCCAAAAGGGCAGGGCGCGAGGAAAAGAAAGGTGTGTTCGTCACTGACGATGTTGATGCATCCTAAACGTTCGAGCCACAGGTCAAAAGGAGACCAAGAAGCATGTTCTCCACGGACGCGGACAAAGGGCACGGGGCAGTTATATTCCTCGTCGTTCGGTCGTTCTTTTCGAAGCTCAGCGTGTACTACAGAGAAGCGCAAGGTGGCAAGACGAGACCAGGTGGGGAGTAGCGACGCGGTCAATCGAGTTCGTGTTGAAAGCAGGGCGCCAGGACGCAAATTGGCAGGAGACTGTAACGTCTTGGAGGAGCTGATAGTGAGTCAGGCCTTTTGTTGTTCCTGGTTAACCAGAATAGCTTTGAAACCGCAACCACCTCGAGTACGGCTCAAAAGTGAGTCAGTCGAAAACTTTTGGAACGGGAGGCAAGCAGAGCTTCCGTAGAAGTAAAACGTTCTGTATTGTTTTATTTTTTGAGCATTTGAAAATTTTCGCGAATTGAGACTAGTTTCTTTCCGTATGTAAGGTATGAGCTTTGTGTTTTTGTTCGAGAAGCTCCGAGATTGGAAAGATGCGTTTTATGTAAGCATGTAGTTTCACGAGATGTTCATTAATAAGTATATGGGCTTTCGTTTTGTGTGTGTGAGTAACCTGAGTGTCAGGGTTAACGGTGAGTGGCCTATCGTAACGCGCGTATGTATTAGTTAACCTTCTTTTGTTTAAAAGCGTTTTTTTATTTTGTAAGGTTAACCGCGTAGGTTTCCAGTGAGTGCATCATTTGCACTGAGAAGCGTTCTTAGTTCCATTAGCGCGTGTCCTGTGTGGTCGGAAGGAAGCAGATTTATGACTGGGATGCTCGTGTGTGTTGAGGGCAGCCGTATTCTGACTTCTGTTCCCTGCGTGCAGGGAACTAGTAATTAGAAGACACTTTTTTTAAAGGGTTATGCGGAGTGCGTAAGTTAGGCCAATTAAGTTCTTGTTTAGGTTACGTGTCCTGTAGGGACTAAATAAAGACACGTGTGTAGGCGTAATGAAAAGTTTGCCTACGACGCAAGTACGCGTTCTGATTAGTGACCACAAGGCTAGCGCGCTTGTGATTACGTACTTGTGAAGTTGACCAGACTGTTCGGTGGCACCAGTACATGCGATAAGTACGCCACTGCGATAGGTTGGAAACATGCTGTTCGAGTAGTTAGGCCACTTAAGTTATGTTCGGCTGTTTTCATTGTTTGTTTGCAACGGCAATGAGTCATTGTTTTGCTACAACATTGTCACTCTGCTCTTGTCGGCATTCGGGGAGAAATGGATAGCGGTTTGGAAAGGTGGTTAGAACTGCTTTGTCAAAATTGGGAAAAAAAAAGATCAGGGCTCATTTTGACTCAGTAATAGCCTGGCGAGTCAGGGGTGAAGAGCCTGCGCTTACACGTGGTGCAGTGCTGTGTTTTTTTTGTTTGTTTGACGTACGTTCTCCAAGGCCCAGGATCCCGAAGTTCGTCAAACGAGGCTCGACACCAGTACCCTGCAGGTTCTTTCAGCGTTCCTCATGGCCAGCGATTGAGTTCACCGGCCATTCCGAACTTCCGGGGCGAGGACGAGCTGTTAGAAACGGGACCGTTTCCTGAGCCTACTTCGAATTCACCAGACCACATCGAATCGCACCACAGCTAATTAAGGAGCGCAGAAGCACGGATACCACATTCCTGAGGCGCGCACGTGCAAACAAGTTGGCGGCCCCCACTTCGTGTGCCGCAGGTGGAGCTATTCACTGCTTGACTCTTCCCGAAAGTGAAGCGAGAGCCTGGCGCTGTTCCAGGTAACGTGAGTCCCGAAGCAAGAGGGCTGTAATGCACCGCAAAGGCCTGGTAGTGTCGCCCCTACCTGGCTATTGTGACGGCGCTTTCCAAGTCAGCAAGGCAAGACCGCAGGGAAAAGTAAGCCCTCGGACAAATGGGGACCCAGCGGCGACTCTCTTCGCCGGGTATGACACCATCGCACGGGCGCCTGCCATTGGCCGAAAATGGCGTCATCGGAGCGGGAACGCCCATTGGCCGAACGTGACGTGTCTTCGAGACACCGAAGGGCTTAAAAGACACAGACCGGGAGCAGCAAGGGAGCATTCCTAGAGCATTCCTTGATTCATCTCTTTCGAACTTCTTGCGACGGGCCGCAGCGTCCGAGCTGCTGCCGGCCCGTAATGACTTTAAGACTGTTAATTGACTTTAACTGTAAATAATGTAAATAAACATCCCAGGTTTTTCATCCCAAAGTCCTCCTCAACTCCTACAACTGGTTGCTAGCGGTGGGATCGCCTCCATATGCAACAGCAGACAACGCGGATGTCATATTCTTGTAAGCGAAGTGCCCATCGGCCTAGGCGACCTGACGGATCCTTCAACGAGGACAGCCAGCAAAATGAATGGTGGTCGGTGACAATGTCAAAAGGGCGACCATATAGGTATGGACGAAATTTGACGAGCCCAAATAATGGCTAAGCACTCCTTTTCTGTTACTGTGAAGTTGGCTTCTGCCTTCTTTACAGTGCGGCTCGCATACGCGACGACGTACTCGTCATAGCTGTCTTTCCATTGTGCGAGGATTGCACCAAGTCCAATGCCGCTGGCGTCCGTATGTACCTCTGTAGGCGCTGTGGGACTGTAGTGTCGAAGAATCGGTGGCGAAGTAAGTAGGCGACGTAATTGCGTGAAGGCTTCGTCACAGGAAGTTGACAACGCGGAGATGCCGTTGGTAGCGGTAAGCAAATTGGTCAGTGGGGCGATGATAGTCGTAAAATTGCACACGAAACGCCGAAAGTAAGAGCAGAGCCCTATAAAGCTGCGGAGTGCCTTAAGAGTAGTGGGCATCGCAAACTCTGCGACCGCGCGAAGCTTGGTTGGGTCATGAAGCACACCATCCTTCGATACAACGTGACCGAATATTGTTAACTTGCGAGCAGGAAAACGGCACTTTTTGATGCTAAGTTGGTGGCCAGCAAAGGTGAGGCAGGTCAGCATCTCACGCAAGCGAACGAGGTGCGTCGGGAAATCTGGCGAACACACCACGATATCATCAAGGTAGCACAGACATGTTTTCCATTTATAGTTGCGAATGATGGTGTCCATCATACGCTCGAAAGTAGCGGGCGCGTTGCAGGAATCACGGTAAATTCGTACAAGCCATCGGGCGTGATGAAAGCTGTCTTCTCACAGTCATCTTCTGCCATCGGCACTTGCCAATAGCCGGAGCGAAGATCCAAAGATGAGAAGTACTCCGCGCCTTGTAAGGAGTCGAGGGCGTCATCTATCCGAGGCAGCGGATAGACTTCTCTATGAGTGATCTTAGTGAGTCGACGGTAATCAACACAGAAGCGTATTGACCCGTCGTTGCGTACTAATACTACAGGAGACGCCCAAGGAGTGGGAAGGGCGAACGACACCACGGTGCAGCATGTCGTCGACCTGCTCGTTAATGATCTGTCGCTCGGCTGCCGACACGCGGTATGGTCGCTGGCGTAAAAGTGGATGGGAACCAGTGTGGACGCTGTGAGTGACGGTTGCCGTACGCCCCAGATGTGGTTGTTCACAATCAAACGACGAGCAAAAATTCTGAAAAAGCGCGAGGACTTGCTGGCGATACGGAGGTGGCAGATCGGCGTCTACGACAGATTCAAGAACGTCTGACGACGACGACAATGATGATGATGACGTGCACAGTACGGAAGAAGTGAGGGCGTCGAGTTCATAACAGGTCGTGTCGTCGGAAGCATTGAGAATGTGAAGCGGGTCAAGGGGCTGAACACGACCTAGTGATTCGCCGCGCAGTAACGTCACAGGGTAGTGAGACGGGTTGCACACAAGCATTGAGGATAATCCAGATACAGTGGTGAGGACGGCAAACGGGAGAGGTAGGTCCTTGCGACGTAGAAAAATAGGCGACGGTGTAAAAAGTACTGCAGTGTTTGGCGCGGTAGAGCAAGAGATGGGCACAAGCACACACATTTCGGGTGGTATGTCCGTATCGGACACAATAGTGAGCTTGGAGGTTTTTTTCTGCAGAGGGGTTAGGGAGTGGAGCATCGGCAAGCGGGAAAAGCGCCACTTCGGTCCGGGCACAGTCGATGATGGCACGATGGTGAAACAAGAAGTCCCAGCCGAGAAGGATGTCATGTGAACATGAAGACAACACGAGAAATTCAACAGCATAGACCATGCCGTCGATAACCACCCTTGAAGTACATTGAGCAAGCGGGGCTATATGCTGCGCAGTCGCGGTGCTGAGAAGCATACCAGACAACGGCGTTGTGACCTTGTGGAGGTTACGGCAAAACTTTTCGCCGATAACAGAAACTGCCGCCGCAGTATCAATAAGCACAATTGCGGTGGTTCGTTCGACCAAAACGTCCAATAAATTGCGTGGCGACTGCACGCCTTGTAGCGAAGCTTGCAGTTCGTTCCTGCGGAACTGCAGCAACTAGTTTCCCTCGCTAGGTGACTGGCGGTGACGTAAGGGGGTAAAGCGAGCGACCACGTGGTGATGACAAACGATGGGTGCCGACAGGTCGTCGAGGAGGCGGCGAGAACTTTGAGTCTGGAAGCATCGCATGCCCGGTAGTATCGTGGGAATAGGCATATCCAGGTGTTGCGACAGCAGCGTTAGCAGGTGGCACGCGACGATGGCAGAAGCGCGCAACGTGGCCGGCGACACCGCAAGCTAAGCATATGGGTCGGTTGTCGCGTGTGCGCCAAGGGTTCTGAACTGGGCGTTGAGACGGAATGGGAGGAGACGCGGGAGGAGGTGCAGCTTGACGCATTGGCGCCGGAAACGCGAACGTCGGTGGCACAGGTCGCGCGGCGACTTCGGCATATGTCAGAGGTGCAGCCACGGGAGGGCAGGGTTGAACTAAAGGTAAAGACCCAGCAAGTTCCTCGCAAATGGCCCGCCTAATGGGAACAGCCGGAGATGTGTCAGGCTGGGGAGGTACATCGTTGAGAGGCAGCATAGACAGTTGGCACGCCACCTCCTCACGAATGAAATTATTGATCTCAACAGAGAGCGATGCGGCTGGCGTGGAGTTGGAGCGAAGCGTGAGGCCCGAGAGAGAGTCGCCAGGTGCGACAGCGCTGCGCGCAAGGACCCTTTGTCGACGCAGTTCATCGGAGCTCCTGCAATGAGTGTCGACAGGTGCGACAGAAGTAGGGTTTCGCGCCAGGAACATTTGAAATGCATCCTCCTCGATGCCCTTGAAGATGTGCTTCACCTTGTCCTCTTCAGATATGGTGGAATCGACGCGGGCGCAAATATCCACGAGATCCTCTATGTAACTGGTGTAAGTCTCGCCGGACTGTGGCGCGCGCTAGCGTAGGCGCTGTTCAGCACGGAGTTTTCGCAAGGCTGGGCGACCGAAGACTTCTGCGAATACTATTTTGAAAGTGGACCAGGTTCGCAGTTCCCGTTCATAATTGTGGAACCAGAGGTTCGCAACGTCAGCAAGATAGAAGATGACGCTACGTAGCTTCATCGGGTCATCGCACTTGTGATCACTGACGCGCTCGTAGGTAGAGAGCCAATCTTTTACGTCATTCTCACCTGATCCGCTAAAAATAGGAGGGTCCCGCTGCCGCTGCATGGCGCCGCACATGATAGGAGCGGCAGATGCTCCAAGCGGATTGTTGGGAGCCTCGTTCATGGTAGCAGCTGGAGCAGATGTCAAAGTTCGGCTGCGAAGTTCCAGGGTGAGGTCGGGGAGTGCAGCACCTTCCACCAAATGTGATATGCTTATAAGGCACTAGGCACAGTCTAGTTGCACTGGCAGTACACAAACGCTGATCGCGCGCCCAGCCGACACAAGAGCGCCTTCTTCGTCTTCCTCTTCGCTACAACAGTAATACCTACGAAACACAGAACCACTTAAAAACCTCTTGAAACGGCTACAAGCGGCTATGGACGCCTTGGTCTATAATAAGACTGAAAATAAAATTTCTTCTAAACATAACCTCGGCACTTGGAATATGCTAGTATACATTCTACCTGCGGTAAAAGCCACTACTGGTGTGTGTGTCAAAACGTTTATCGTAATAAGGTCCGGAGGCTCGACTTCTTAAGGCAAGGCGGGCCGCTCCCACGTTGGCACTGTCAGGCCAAGCCTTTCAGCGACATCATGGGCCCTCTGGACTGCCCTCAGTTGGTCCTGAAACAATGGACTTTGAATCCTTTTCTCCCACTGTGTCCATTCTTCAATGAGGTTGGGGAGAGTCGCGGGACACCCCGCTAGCATATGTCTGATTCCAATGATGCCATTACAATCATTGCAGTCCATCTTAATCTCCCTCTCTGGATATATTTTATTAATGCTGGACGGTGTGGGATATGTACCCGTTTGCAATAAGCGCAGTAAGACTGTCTGAGCCCTGTTCAGTTTTGAATGTGGCAATGGGAATTGTCTGCGTTCTAAGTAGTAATGTTTGGTAACGTCATTGTATGTTATTAAATGATCTCTTGATTCCCTGGCTTGGTGGTGAACGGCTCGGTTGTGACTGTCACGGTTAGCAAGTCCTCGTGCCAAGTCATGAGCAACCTCATTGAGGTTTGCCCGAGTCTCGTCCACTTTCCCCATATGCGCAAGAAACCATCGGGTTTCAGTTCTCATAATCCCAATGTTTTCAAAAAGTTTAGCTGCAACTCTAGCTACGTAGCCTTTATCAAAACACTTTACAGCGGATTTCGAATCACTGTAAATTCTGGCCCACTTATTACTCCTGAAGGCTAGAGCAATTGCCGCTTGTTCCGCCACCATGTGGTCCTTGGTAAAAATAGTGAGAGTGTCTGCCACCTTCCTTTGATAATTTGATACAATGGTCGTATATGCTTCTTTACCTTTCACCCAGGCAGCATCAACTATAGCTGCCAGTTGGTTCTGCTGCTCTATTTCCTGCAAGAGAGCTTTAGCTCTTGCCTTTCTCGTTTCGACATTATATTCTGGATGCATGTTTCTGGGGAGAGGGTTGGTTCTGATCTTGTTCCTAACTTCAGTCCTTAATTCTACTACAGCCTCTATTGGGTTCCTTGTTGTATTCAGTTCTGCACCTATTGCCTGTAATATGTTCTTGCCAGCTCGTGACTTTGTCAATATTTCGTGTTGCGCTAGCTGTTGGGCCTCCGCGATTTCTTCCATTGTGTTGTGCACCCTTAGACTCATGAGTTTGTCGGTTGCAGCACTACTGGGTATCACTAGGGCTACTCTAACGAGCTTCCTGAGCATCACATTAAGTTTGTTAGGTTCTCCCTGCTTCCATTTGAATAATCCAGCCACATAAATGAGGTGACAGAGAGCAAAGGCGTGTATTAGCCTCAAAGCGCTGTCTTCTCCGAAGCCCCTGTCTCTATTGGTAATTCTCCTTAGTAACCTAATGACTTCATCTGTTTTACTCGAGCTGTGTTGTATGGTTTTATATTTAGCATTGTTTCCGTCTATGTGATACCCAAGAAGCTTAATTTTTTCAACTAGCCTGATTGCGGATCCTTCATGAGTGTATAAGCACACTCTTGGCTCATCTTCCAGAATGTAACCTCTTGGTTTACGACCTTTTCTGCGATGTTTAATGACTAAGAGTTCTGATTTGGCGGCCGATCATTTCAACCCCATGTCTTTTAGTGTGTTCTCTACAACATATAAACTTTTCTGTAATCTGGTCTCTGTCTGTCCTAATCTGGTCTCTGTCTGTCTGTCTACCCTTAGCACTCCATATGGTTATGTCGTCGGCATATATCACATAATGTATACCCTCAATTTTCTCCAGATTTCTTGCAACCTTGGACATTGCTAAATTAAATAGCATGGGTGAGAGCACAGCCGCTTGTGGAGTGCCCCTATTTCCCAAATTCTTAGCTTCTGATTTAAGCTCACCCAGCATGAGCTGTGCAGTTCTATTTCTAAGAAAGTCCTTAGTCATGTTAAAAACTCTCTTACCTAAATCCATCTCCGAGAGAACGTCAAGTATTTCCTTATGCTTTATACAATCAAAAGCTTTTTCCTCATCCAATCCCAAAATAGATTTCGTATGCGCTAGGCTGGCCTGTATTAATTGGTGTTTAATCAGCAGCATAGCATCCTGAGTTGACAGCCCGGGACGAAATCCAATCAAGTCGTATGGGAGGATGTCGTTCTCCTCAACGTATTTCGTGAGTCGATTTAGGATGACATGTTCCATACCTTTGCCTAGACATGACGTTAAGGGAATAGGACGGAGGTTGTCCAGAGTGAGTTGTTTGCCTGGCTTTGGTATGAGGATAGTATTGGCCACCCTCCATTCCTCTGAGTGTACCCCTTTTCTTCAACATTCATTGAAGTGTTCAGTTAGATAAGCAATTGATTCATCATCTAGATTCATCATCTATATGTTAGTTATTCCGTCAGGTCCAGCCGCCGATCTGCCATTAAGACTGTGAAGAACCGCCCTCACTTCACTCTCAGTGAAATCCCGGTCAAGTTCTTCACACATGCCTCCCGTATATTCGGGGCTCTCGTCTCCTTCGTTAGGTTGTTTAAGTGGGAGCTGTTTGGCTGCGAGACTATCCATAATATCCCTCTTTGTTTTATGTTGGCTTTCCTGATGAACCAACTTAGCTATAGCTGTTCTCTTGCTGGTCCTTGTTTCATTCTGTCTGTCTACCCTTGGCATTCCGTCTGTCTACCCTGTATTCTCGTTGAGCAAGTGCTTGAGGAGGTTCCAGCTACCTCCTTGTTTGAGTCTAGCATCAGCCCAATTACAGATCTCATCCAACTGTTGCTTCATGAGGGTCTTCGAATGATCATCAATTTCTCTGTTTATTTGCGCTATTTTTTCTCTTAGCCTTCTGTTAAGTTTCTGCGTTTTCCATATCTGTAATGTAGCCTGTTTGGCCTCAATCAGACGCGCCAGCCTGCTGTCCATAGCTTCAATATTTTCCTATGTCCTGATTTCTTTAGCAACCTCTTTGACGTCCTCTCTGAGCTGGATGACCCATGTCTGAAGGGGCTCCTGCTCGGCATCTAGAGGCCCCACTTTCCTCCTGTTCGCCCTGATTTTTCTGAAGTTATCCCAATCAGTGAATTTGAAGATTCTAGTTTCCTGTCTCGGTATGGGTATGGTTATGTGTATTATGTAATGATCGCTGCCAAGATCCAAGTTTGAATTTTCCCAATTGGCTCCTCTTGAATTGTTTGCGAAAGTAAGATCTGGTCTGGAGTCCCTGCTTGTGGACGTGCCACAATGGGTGGGATACGCCGGATCAGTAATGAAGCATAACCCCAGATCCATGGCAAAACTCCATAGCTCCTCTCCCTTCTTTGTGTTCCAAGTGTATTCCCATGTGTGAAAGGGGGCATTAAAGTCCCATCCAATAATGAGCGGGGAGTTTTTGGCAACGGAAAGCACCTTGTTGAAGACTGCTCTAAACCTCTGTCTCGTGTCGTTAGGACTGCTGTAAATATTCAAGCAGAAAATGCTTTGCGTCTTACCTCTGTTCCTTTTAAGCATTATCTCAACTGGAATAAATTCAAACCTGGAATGTCTAAGGTGAATATCATGCTCAATGTATGGCAACTTTTTGTCAATGAGGGTCGCCAACCCCCTCCCCATGTTTTTGTCTCCGCATATAACTTTGTACCCAGTAAGTATTATTTCGTCCGCTAAGGTTTTCTGCAGCATAATTACCTTTGGCCTGGCGTCAGATGACCTGATAACCTGTTTCAGTACTGCCTTTTTGTGTTGGAACCCACGACAATTCCATTGGCACACGTTAAATCCACGATTACTGTCCATTGTTATTAGCTGAGGCTGCCTTTCCATTACCCGCTATTTTCCTCTTTGTGATGGCCCCCGACAATCCAGGAATGGACTTTATGCTATCCACCTCCGATGGCAGATACTCATCGTCGTCATCTCCTCGCGCCTCCATTTTCCTAAGTCTTTTCTCCGCCGTTAGCCTCCATTTCCACGATTTGTCCACTTTAAAGTTGGTCGTTTCCATTGTCTCTCTTATCGCTTTATTTGCCTCTTTTATTTCACTGAGGGCTGAGAAGACTGAATCATCCTCGGAACTCACCGCTCTCTTTTTATGGGCAGGGGAGCTGAATTCCCCTGGATCATTGTTTTTGCTTACAGGTCTATCTGTCTCTAATCTAGCAGGGCTCGACTGCTCTTTTTTACGAAGCTCTGCTATCGCCTGATCAATTCTTAATTAGCTTTTCTTAAAGAAGTTACTTCTTTAATTAATTGCTCTATTCTGGCATCATTGTCATCACCCACAGCCTCCGAGGCACCCCCAGCAACCCTCGCCATACCTTTGACTTTGTCAGCCCAGGTGGTTCCTGGCGGCGTCTTCTCGCCCGGTATTGAGTCCCTTTGCACGAAGCGCACCTGCGCTTCCCTTGACTTGGAGCGCCTTCTCTCCCTGGATAGTGAACGATGCTTGGATCTGGTGCGACTCCTGGAGCGTGAGTGCTCCCTGTCCTCGGGGCTATGGTTGGGCGCCAGCGGTTGCGCCTCCGACTGCGCTTTTGTTGACGACCGAGTCCTGTTGCGCTCTCTTCGACGGAGTGGTATGACGTAAGGGACTTAAAATCTTTGCTTACAAAACTTGCCGCAGGTAGGGTGATCGGCTTTACAAAATTTACACCTAGGTACACACACATGTTCATCTCCTGGGTTGCGAGTTCCACATCCCCTGCCCTGAAAAAATCGGGTGTTGGACACACATCAGAGTGGTGCCCGACTCTTCCGCAGGTGAAGCAGAGGTCGAATTGCTTCCTGTAAAGGTCGCAGCTCACTCGTACGGATCCATACCTGACAAAATTGGGCACTTTGAGTCCATCGAAAAGTACAATGACCGGTCCCGACGTCTTGATGCGCTTATCAGCCAGCGCAAGCGGGTTCAAGTCATGCACGATATTTCTTGTTATCATAGCTTGGGAGTCTCTGGTGTCCACTCTTCGAATGACGCCTTTGCATGTGGCATGTGGTGCCTCTTCGTATGCATTAATCTCGTATTCTGCTTCCATAATCTTGAAAGACTTGATTCTAACGTACTTCGCAGCGTGTTCGGGCTTAGGTGTGCTGACTACGATGATATTTTGAGTGAAGTTTGGCCAGACAACATCTTCACGGGCCTCCTCTTCCGTTGGGCCGCATGCCTTGATGACTGCGGAACCAATCGTGGTCGTGCTCACCTTGTTCAAATGGAGCCGTCCTCGAGGCCGTATAATGATATTTCTGTGCTCCTCAGCCAGTTGAGGCATCCTTGAAGCTTTGATAATCCGATTCTTAACCATTCCACCGATGGTGGTTTTCTTGGTGTCATGCTCTCGCTGTCTACGTGGCAATGTGCTCTCCTCATCCAGACCCTTTGTGCTAGCTCGCGAACTTCGGCCAGCCACTACTTGCCAGCCGAAGTAATCCTGAGCATAGGTTCCTTCATTTCCAGCAAAATCTTCATCTTCCATGTTTGTATCCGCCATACCTGCGGGCAGGTGGGCTTACTAGGCCCAACAAAGGCCCTACTCCTTACTAAGCTTAGCTCCGCTAAGCTCAAGTCGGTGTCTAGGAGCAGAAAAGGTTCAGTGAAATTGTGAAAATACGAGCCCAACGTCGAATCTTGGTGTCAGTCGATTCGCCGTCGCTTCGCGGATCCAGTGATATGCTTCTTTTCATTGTACTCTCAAATTTGGCGAGCGGAGCATGGAAAAAAAAAAGACGGAGCCGATGCTTCCACGTCTGCACTGCTCGGTGCACTACTGGTGTTATTAGTCTATTTTGGTAAACACATTCAGAACGTCTTACTCAAGAACGTTTTTAGATCTTTTTGTCTAAAAGTGCATAAAATGCCAAACGACGTGTTAAAAGTGCGGTTACCGTCGGCGTTAACGAATAAAAGACGCCACAGACAAATCGAACTCGTCGGTAGCAACATAAGTTGGCTTTAATGTTAAATGCTTTCACGCCAGAACTTCAATAATCAAGGGCGTGATATTGTTTTCCATACGGGGCGCCCACACGACGCCCGGAAACCATTTTTCTATGCTCGCGCAGCAGCTACTGACAGAAGCAGGAGCGAAACGCCGGTGTCGCAGTGACCACAGTGGTTTCATAGAGCCACCGCGCTGCCATCACTTCGGCGGCAGTCAAGTAGGAACGCTCCAAATTTGACAGACACCTCACTCCGTGCTGGAAACACTGGGAAGCAGGAAGTTTGAAAAAACGACCACTGCAGTTCACAATGTCTCGGCCGTGGGTTCGTTATCCCAGTTCTGCGTCATTCTAAGCCGTTGTGTACATTTATACTGGATATTAACTGGAGTCATTTAGCTGTGCTGATGCTGTTTGCCGTGTGTTTTGCATCAGTGCTTCGTGACATCGGCTGTATTGCGTGTTTTCTCCGACGGCTTACTACCACAATGGCGAGATCTGCGTTCGCCGCCTTCGTGTCACGGTGCGTCTTTGTACGTCGCCTGTTCGGATAACACTTTTTCCGCTAAGTGAAATACATTGCACTTCGTTTTTCGCCAACAATGTGAAAGTTTTTAGGTGTTACCCGCGACAATATTTTATGGATCGGCTCTTCCACCCTGCGGGTTTTCGTCATCTTTACTTTTATACGAGGGTTCTGCTTGTGTTCAGCAGTTCAGCACTACCGCGCTCCACGACTTCCGCAACACAAGTCAGAACTTTGCCCTGCTTGTTAGTCTTTGTGGTTAAAGTAGCACGAATCAACCGAAGGGAGTGCATTCGAAGACGACGCGCTGGCTGTAATCCTGAACGAGACTGAACTCTCCCTATTTTGTGTCCTTTTGTTCTTGCATGGGTTACAGCGTTGCGTGCGCGCGCGCGCGTGTGCCAGTGACTATGCAGCTTGTAGCATTCCCACTTTATAGCAAAATAAAATAAAACTGCAATGTTTACTTCATCTATACAATTCCAATTACTTCATCTATTCCAAATGCAATCGTCTGCTGATGTACAAATTTCACTTGTGTTTTGTTCTAAATAAGCAGCAAAAGTTTTAGCCTAGTAGGTGCTTCATCTGGGAGTGCAATCACGACTGCTTGGAATTTATTAATGAACGACTGTGACTGGGTCACCTCATTTGTAATTACAAATCTGTCTTTCAACTGACTTGATGCTCTCTTTTGTTCCTTTCACTCCATAGACACTTGGACATCCTTCTTGTACCTTGGCGCTAGCTGGATGACGGGACCTTATCATGATCAGTGTAAGCCTATGTACTATACCCTCACTGGTCCTCTCAGTGCTTTGTATATGGGTTAAGGCCAGGAAGTGCCTCGTGGTAAGATAGCCAGTTGGTGCCTCACAAACGGGCATTTGTATTGCACTGGTCCCTTATAAGATGCCACAATTATAACCAATTTCTCGGTGCCAGTGTACATACACAGTTCTACTATCAATTAGTTTCCCTAAGGCTTACCAAATTTAACTGTGAGTAGTTAGTGCTATGTGAGAACTCACGAATTTCCTGTGTTGTGTCATACCAGTATTCCATGCATGAGTAAAAATTTGCTACAATAGTCCATTACACTTTGCTTCCCTAATGCACAAATGTATTCAAGCCAGTATGTGATTAGTTCTGTATTCTAAATGTTTTCTGTGCTTTAGTTTCTTTACAGGAATTTACTGTACAGCATCAGCAATCAGTCTAATTTAAGATTTATCTGTGGTGTAAAAGGTATGCTTTGCCGCTAGAATTGATAAAACATAGGCCGAGGCTTCCATACAAGGAGGAACCTCAATTTCGCTCTACCACCGTCATCACTTGGCTGGCGCTTGCAAATGAATCACATCAAGTAGCTTGTGCCATATTGTTTGTTAACTTTATTGTGAGGAGATCGCACAGGGATGTGTCGAGGCGCCTGCGTCTGAGATAGAGATTGTGATGCAACATATGTGCGTGTAGAACAAAATTAAATTATGAGGTTTTACGTGCCAAAACCACTTTCTGATTATGACGCACGTCGTTGTGGAGGGGTCCGGAAATTTCGACCACCTGGAGTTCTTTAGCGTGCACCTAAATCTAAGTACATGGGTGTTTTCGCATTTCACCCCCATCGAAATGCGGCCGCCGTTGTTGGCATTCGATCCCGCGACTTCGTGCTCAGCAGCCCAACACCATAGCCACTGAGCAACCACGGCGGGCACGTGTAAAACAGGCATGATGCTGAGGGTTCCAGCAGTTTGCAAAGGTGCTTTTAAAATTTTGCCAGAACTATAATTTTACCTGCGCTGTTTTTGCCACCTCATCATCATCATCATCAGCCTGGTTACGCCCACTGCAGGGCAAAGGCCTCTCCCATACTTCTCCAACAACCCCGGTCATGTACTAATTGTGGCCATGCCGTGCCTGCAAACTTCTTAATCTCATCCGCCCACCTAACTTTCTGCCGCCCTCTGCTACGCTTCCCTTCCCTTGGAATACATTCCGTAACCCTTAATGACCATCGGTTATCTTCCCTCCTCATTACATGTCCTGCCCATGCCCATTTCTTTGTCTTGATTTCAACTAAGATGTCATTAACTCGCGTTTGTTCCCTCACCCAATCTGCTGTTTTCTTATCCCTTAACGTTACAACTATCATTCTTCTTTCCATAGCTCGTTGCGTCGTCCTCAATTTGAGTAGAACCCTTTTCGTAAGCATCCAGGTTTCTGCCCCGTAGGTGAGTACTGGTAAGACACATCCATTATATACTTTTCTCTTGAGGGATAATGGCAACCTGCTGTTCATGATCTGAGAATGCCTACCTAACGCACCCCAGCCCATTCTTATTCTTCTGATTATTTCCGTCTCATGATCCGGATCCGCCTTCACTACCTGCCCTAAGTAGATGTATTCCCTTACGACTTCCAGTGCCTCGCTGCCTATTGTAAATTGCTGTTCTCTTCCGTGACTGTTAAGCATTACTTTAGTTTTCTGCAGATTAATTTTTAAACCCACTCTTCCGCTTTGCCTCTCCAGGTCAGTGAGCATGCATTGCAATTGGTCCCCTGAGTTACTAAGCAAGGCAATATCATCAGCCAACCGCAAGTTACTAAGGTATTCTCCATTAACTTTTCTCCCCAATTCTTCCCAATCGAGGTCTCTGAATACCTCCTCTAAACACGCTGTGAATAGCATTGGAGATATTGTATCTCCCTGCCTGACGCCTTTCTTTATTGGGATTTTGTTGCTTGCTTTATGGAGGACTACGGTGGCTGTGGAGCCGCTATATATATCTTTCAGTATTTTTACATACGGCTCGTCTACACCCTGATTCCGTAATGCCTCCATGACTGCTGAGGTTTCGACAGAATCAAACGCTTTCTCATAATCAATGAAAGCTATATATAAGGGTTGGTTATATTCCGCACATTTCTCTATCACGTGATTGATAGTGTGAATATGATGTATTGTTGAGTAGCCTTTACGGAATCCTGCCTGGTCCTTTGCTTGACAGAAGTCTAAGGTGTTCCTGATTCTATTTGCGATTACCTTAGTAAATAGCTTTTAGGCAACGGACAGTAAGTTGATCGGTCTATAATTTTTCAAGTTTTTGGCGTCTTTCCTATGGATTAGGTTGATGTTAGCGTTCTGCCAAGATTCCGGTACGCTCGAGGTCATGAGGCATTGCGTATACAGGGTGGCCAGTTTCTCTAGAACAATCTGTCCACCATCCTTTAACAAATCTGCTTTTACCTGATTCTCCCCAGCTGCCTTCCCCCTTTGCGTATCTCCCAAGGCTTTCTTTACTTCTTCCGGCGTTACCTTTGAGATTTCGAATACCTCTAGGCTATTCTCTCTTCCATTATCCTCGTGGGTGCCACTGCTACTGTATAAATCTCCATAGAACTCCTCAGCCACTTGAACTATTTCATCCATATTAGTAATGATATTGCCGGCTTTGTCTCTTAACGCATACATCCTATTTTGGCACCTATTTAAATAATATATTGGAGGTGTTATCAGAATTTAGCAGTTTACTTACCCTGGCCCATTAGCCTGCCACTTTTGACTTTTGACTACGTGGGCAATAATTCAACATGGACCATTACTTGAATACATATTTTTGTGTGCAGTGGCTTCTCAATTTCGAGTCAACGTAGATTTTCAGAATGACCTGAGGTTATAGATGCACTGATGAATTTGCTACCTATACGAATCACTTTGCACTTTCTCGCGCAAACAGCATGTTGAAACTTCCAAAACAGTGGGCAATGTTACCCTTTGATCGCATCATGAGATACTTTCATTTTTGTATGACGCATCATCCAAGGTGATGCATCACTGGTGTGAAGTATTGCCCTGAGCCAATTAGGGTCACATGCTTTGGGACACTACTATATCACCAGTCCTCCTTTGCATGCTACCTGCTTACTCTGTACTGTGTCACGTTTAAGTTTCAAAAAAAGGCAGCAGGTAGGCAGTGCAAAATGCCAACTTGCTTTTAGTTTAACAATATAAAACGCTATTTACCTTTTTAATTAAGTTAGTACATCATTTACCGGGAAAGGGGATTACTGTTTTAAACTGATTATATGTTGCAGAAAGCTTCTCTGACTTGTTTGACAAGTTGATGAGTGCTTTTTTGCCACAATACACCATATAATAATTTCAAGGCTGCCTTTGTCTTACCCTGCTCTGCAATTTAATAAATATATGCCAGTAAATATACTAGTACTTTTAAACATTATCACATACATACCTTAAGATACCCGTAAATTAAGAGAAAGGAGGGGCCTAAATTTATTTTTAATGTGAGCCACTCTTCTTACCTAGCACATTTTGCTAATTTAAGTTCCAATTTCAACATTCCTATTTTCTCTCTCACGTTCTTTCCCTCTTCTGTGCAGGTATTGCTTGCCTATGTCTACAAGAACTGTTGTTTGGAAACACAAGAACCTTCATGCGTGGCCTGTGACAGGAAGCTTTTTCGGGCAGCCAGTGCTCTTCTACAAAGGCCAGCCTGCTCTGGCAGCGGCGGCAGTCATCTTCAAGATTTATCCATGATCACCTTTGCTGCTATTTGTCACTCTTGATAATTACAGTTTCTGCACCTTTTCTAACATATTAGGTAATAAAGTATGACTATGTGACATGGGGTGAAGTAGATGTCTTGCTGCATTTTCGCTTGCAATCATCTTTTATGCATGAAAAACTCATCGTACAGTGTATAACAAAAAATAACAGCATATTATCATTTATCTTTCAGTTCCGGTAACATGCAACGTGCAAGGAATTCAGTAATGGATGGTATGCCGAAGAGATGGCCACTATGTCTGCGTGATGCTGTGCAAGCAGGTGGCGTTACCCCACAAGGGGCACCCACAAAGTAAGTTACAATTTACATTTAAATGAAACATGGACATCAGAAAAAATATATTTATATTGCCAGTTATAGTGGTTTCCAGAGTTTTTCCAGGTGTGTACTACCCTTTATTTCTAAACAATTCGTTGGAGCACAGCATTCTGTTTCGTGTACTGGTGCCAGGCTATTGTGCCCCCTGTAGCTGAAACCAGGATGTAATTTTTGCCTGAAATGCAGCATCACTGACAAAATATTTGCCTGCTAGAAACCATTTCAATTTGGCGGAGACCCAGCAGGGCGAAGTTTTGTCAATAATGACGTGTTTCATGCAGAGATGTTCTTGTTTAAGTTAATGGGTGTCAGGAGTGACAAGCACAAAGAAAGAAAGAAGACGATGAAGAAGGAGTGGAGCGAGGGCGTGGAGCCGCCATCTTGGAGAAGGGGCGCGCGCAGAGAAGGACGTGGTGGCCGGGCGCAGCGTTCCAGAAGAAGACGGCCGGAGATCGCCTGTCTGGGTCCTGCCCCAGATCTCAGGCGACACATCGACGTCCCGCCCGAGTACCAGGCTCGGCGAGCAGATGTCCGACGTCCCTGGAACCACCGCTGGCCCGGACCTACCTGCTAGGACACGTCAGCGTTGCTGCCGCTGAACGTAGACGCGCGGAGGCTGGCTACAGCCAGTCACCATCCCGTCCGGAGAACCAAGCTGGGCCGGCGCGCACCGGGAGCGCCAGCCGGCACGAGCCCCGCTCTGCCGGAGCGCGACAGCCCCTCAGCGACCGTGCCGTCGTCACGTCGGCTGGGGCATCGGTGACGCCGGACACTAACAACGACTGACGACGACCAGATCGCATTGACAGACCACAGACCGGGGGACGCCGATACTCGCGTCGAACAGTACCGGTACTGTAAGCGCTCCTGCTACAGCGAATAGACAATCGCCGCACAGACGTTTGTAAACGCGGTAGTGTGAGCGGAAAGCTTAGTAAGAGAGGACGCATGCCGTGTGCAATGTGTTGAATCTTACCGTGTGTTCCTGTTGCTAAAATATCCTATTGAATGAATGTTACGTGTGTGCTGCATCTTGCGTTCGTGTGTTCCTTCCGCTCGCTCAAGCAAGCGTACCAGGCGTTAACTTACGCGTGACAACATTGGCGAGCCTGCCAGGATCCCTTTAACTTCGTCACGTGCCTCGGGGTGTCTTGAGCAGCGGAATGGACCTTGAACGTTTGATGGCGGCTGGGAGTGCCGCGGGCATGTCGGCTGAGGCCATAATAGCACTGTATCACGAGGAACAGAAGCGATTAAGAGAAGAACGCGCAGAGGCGCGAGAGGCTGCGAAGGAAGATGAGGACAGAGCGAAGGCAGCTGAGGAGAGAGCCAAGGCAGCTGAGGAGAAAGCCAAGGCCGCTGAGGAGAGAGCGAAGGATGCGGACGAGCGTGCATATAGGAATTTGATTTTGGAAAAAGAGCTTACAGAAAAGAAATTGCAGCTGCGCATGAGTAACAGTGGAGAAGAGGCAGCAAATAGCTCAGACGTGCTACATCAGAGAATAGCGACAGTGTGTCCCCAAAAGCTTATCGCCCCTTTTGACGAAAGGCGAGATGACCTAGATACCTACATGCAGCGTTTTGAGCGAATAGCAACTAGACAAGGCTGGCCGAAGAGTGACTGGGCGACGGTATTGAGTATGTGTCTCGTGGGGGAAGCATTGGCCGTGTACAGCCGGATGTCAGCGACTGACGCACTAGATTATGACAAGGTAAAGAAGGCTCTCCTACAACGCTTCAGACTAACGGCCGAAGGTTTCCGGGATAAATTCCGAAGCTCCAAGCCACACGATAACGAGACAGGCCAGCAATTCGCCGCTCGAATCTCCAACTACTTTGATCGTTGGTTGGAGATGGCTAACGTAGAGAAGACATTTGAAGACTTGAGGGACAACATGATTGCAGAACAGTTTCTAGCATCATGTCATCAGGGCGTGGCAATATTCCTGAAAGAGCGCAACTTGAGGACGGTGGCTGAACTATCTGAACACGCCGACCGGTATTTAGAAGCCCAAGGCCAAAGGCACTTAGGAAAGGGGAAGGAAGATAAGAAGATACCAGATGAGAGAGAACATACTCGGAGTACAATCAAATGTTTTATGTGTGACAGGATAGGGCATCGGGCTATGAATTGGCCCTTGGGTCGCACTCGCAGTTCGACCTTGAAGTGCGAGGGATGCGGATGGCAGGGACATACAATACAAACCTGTCGAGCTAATTCAGAAAATAAGACTGCATGTGTTGTTGCGAGCAAAAGTCACATTTATGGTGAGAGGACGCAAATGGAACAGGAGTCCAGCGACAAAGCAAGTGCTGTCATGACGGTTCCATCGTCGGAAGACCCGGAGACCTCGATGCCAGTAGTAGAGGGAATGCTGCAGGGACGAAAAGTGTCTGTACTCAGAGACACTGGGTCCAACATTGTTCTGATAAGACAATCCATGGTGCCGGAAAGAGATATCACCGGGACAGAAACGCCAGTTCGATTGGCGGATGGTACAGTAAGGCGAATGCCTATGGCTCGTGTGTTGCTTTTGACGCCTTATTATTGCGGTTGGATTGAAGCCCGGTGCGTCGAAGAACCGCTTTATGACGTCATTCTTGGGAATGTGCCAGGAGTCAGAAGAGTGGATGATCCAGATCCCCTCTGGAGTTTTCCTACTATCCCGATTACAAGTAGGACGGAGCATGAATCCACCGAAGCCGGTGGCAGAGACAACGGAAGAAGTTCGGATCCGTATACCGGAGAAGCTATCATATTGTCAGTAGAGAAAAGCACAAGGAACCAGGATAGGAAAGATGTCGGTATAAAGAATACTTCAGGCACCGGCATCGATATAACTGCGAAAGAAATGAAGAAAAGGCAAGAAGCGGACAGTACGCTGCGACATTATTTTGAAATGTTAGGGAAATGGATTCGGAATAAGAAGAGCCGGGTCGTATATAAGTTTGAGAAGGTCGGAGAATTACTTTACCGTATAGCCAGAACTCACGATGGAAGAGAAACGCGACAGCTAGTAGTGCCAGTGAGTTTACGAAGAGCAGTCCTCGAGTTAGCGCATGACACTATAATGGCTCGCCATCAAGGAGTAAGAAAGACGACCAGCCGAGTATCAGAAGAATTCTTTTGGCCGTGCATGCAAAGTGACATTAAACGGTTTGTGCGATCTTGCGACATATGCCAGAGAACCACATCAAAAGGATTGGTATCAAAGGTACCTGTAGGGACTACGCCTGTTAGTGAGCAACCATTTCAAATGGACTCCGGAATGGTCATCACAGAGTTGGTTGCTGAAAGCACCTACCAAACAGACATCCCAGCAACAGAAATTACGCCTCAGAAGGCGAAGATAACAAGCATGATGTCTAAACCGAGGGTATATGAGAAAAGACGGACTCAAGAATTGAAGAGCAATGGACGCATCATCGCTGTGTTCGACAACTTTGACAAGCTTTCGGCATGCAGGGCTGGGTCCCGCTTCAACTTCTGGTGTCATCCAAATCATTCTGCCCGAGGTCATGTCTTGATGAGGCGCTGGTGGTGAGAGTCCGGACCAGTGCACAGCTTCCTGCCTGGCTGTATCCATGTCAGACAAGAACCGGTAGGCTGGAGTTCGCGGACTACGTGAGTGAACGTGCCACGAATGAGATTACTGACTTTGCTGCTCATGTTCGTTTTTGTTAATAACACTAAAGAGGTATACAATCATACTTGAGAACAGCATGCTGCGCATACATATAGTGTTTAGAGCTTCTGAGGAGTCTTCCTCAAACACTCGCGGAATACAATGCCTTGTGAATGGGGCTGGCGTTGACATTGATGTAGTGTTAAGACTCGGCAGAAACTTGCATGATGCGCGGTGAAGCGTAGTGATGTGTGAATGAAGAAACGACGAAGTTAAGTTATATGTGGTGGGTGCAGTGAAGTGCGGTGAAGTGCAGTGATGGGTGAACGAAGCGGTGAAGTGAAGTTATATGTGGTGTAGGGAAGTGAAGTGCAGTGTCCGTGTAAGCCCAAGAGGTGACGAGCAGTGAGGGAAGTTTTCGCGGAGCGAAAACTCGGTAAACAAGGGGGCCATTGTCAGGAGTGACAAGCACAAAGAAAGAAAGAAGACGATGAAGAAGGAGTGGAGCGAGCGCGTGGAGCCGCCATCTTGGAGAAGGGGCGCGCGCAGAAAAGGACGTGGTGGCCGGGCGCAGCGTTCCAGAAGACGACGGCCGGAGATCGCCTGTCTGGGTCCTGCCCCAGATCTTAGGCGACACATCGACGTCCCGCCCGAGTACCAGGCTCGGCGAGCAGATGTCCGACGTCCCTGGAACCACTGCTGGCCCGGACCTACGTGCTAGGACACGTCAGCGTTGCTGCCGCTGAACGTAGACGCGCGGCGGCTGGCTACAGCCAGTCACCATCCTGTCCGGAGAACCAAGCTGGGCCGGCGCGCACCGGGAGCGCCAGCCGGCACGAGCCCCGCTCTGCCGGAGCGCGACAGCCCCTCAGCGACCGTGCCGTCGTCACGTCGGCTGGGGCATCGGTGACGCCGGACACTAACAACGACTGACGACGACCAGATCGCATCGACAGACCACAGACCGGGGGACGCCGATACTCGCGTCGAACAGTACCGGTACTGTAAGCGCTCCTGCTACAGCGAATAGACAATCGCCGCACAGACGTTTGTAAACGCGGTAGTGTGAGCGGAAAGCTTAGTAAGAGAGGACGCATGCCGTGTGCAATGTGTTGAATCTTACCGTGTGTTCCTGTTGCAAAAATATCCTATTGAATGAATGTTACGTGTGTGCTGCATCTTGCGTTCGTGTGTTCCTTCCGCTCGCTCAAGCAAGCGTACCAGGCGTTAACCTACTCGTGACAATGGGCAAACATTGGCATGATATCATCATGCAATACAGATCTTGTTTTATTTGCAAAATAATTCTGACAGGCGACATTGAACTGAATGGTCTAAGTAAAAATTGGAGGACGCTTAAGCTTCGCCTTCAAGAGTGGGACGCGAGAGCGTTCCCGTCGACCCGCCAAGGGGTATAAGACAATGCGCTACGGCACAGCGATCACTTACGATGCGCCCCGCATCGGACTTAGCGCCCACCTATCACGCGGTGAGCGTCGAGCAACGCAGCGTTCGGCGCGGCAACGAAACGTGCGCCTGAGCGAACGGAACGAACCAAAGAACTCGGTGTCTCGGAGGGGAAACGATCTACGCCAGCCAAACGTCGTGATCGGCACGGGCAGAGACATAGATAGTAATCTAAAGAAAGGAACGGCGCTTGATTCTGCAACCGGGAGCACGGCGAAGCGTCGTCAGGGGAGAGGGAGTCCCGCGACGCGCCTGGCAGCGGTCCCAATGCGCGTGCGGCGCGCCTCCTGTCGGGGCAGCGCCGTACATTGAGAGGAGGGGGTCTTCTGTGTTTGCCGCAAGATGGCTCTGCGTGTGCGGAAAGCGCAGAAGAAATTCAGCGGAAACGCACTTCGCAACTCGTGTAATTGTGACTTCTGTACGTTACATGTTGATAATTACCTATATACACCGCAGTATATCTTTCCACGGCTCGTTTCGAAGGCAACACCGCATTCACTAGAGGCGCGTTTGCACCGCTTGGAAGCATCGAACTCGTGGCTGAGTGGTAGCGTCTCCGTCTCACACTCCGGAGACCCTTGTTCGATTCCCACCGGGCGAATCTTGGAAGTTGCTTTTTATTTATGAAGCGCCTGCCGTGATTTATCGCTCACGGTCAACGTCGCAAACACCGACGCCGACGACACCGGCTTTTCTGCGACACGAGCTCCTTAACGCTGTCGCGTTAAAAAGCACTAAATGATCAATGAGGCTGTACTACACTATTCCCATGGTTCACATCTGGCAAAAACTACCTGTCCTATCCTAACTAACTATCCGACAATATAAACTTTTTTTTTCTCATGACCGTGCCTCATTTGAATTAAATTGTAACTGTGGTCAAACCTTGTGTTACTGTAACCGCTGCCGCAAAAATTGAGAGTATGTCTAAAAGAAGTCTTCAGTTGTTCTTGTCAAGCTGTCCATTAGCCAACTTTTAGCATAACGTTAGCGGGGCTTGCTGAAATACTTCTAGACGTGCATGGCTACAAATTGTCTTGATCAAGACAGCTACTAGACTTTTGAAGTAGCCGTTCAATATATCTTTTAGACATCAAATAGCTGCTTGCGTATTTCCAGGGAAAAATGTCAGTTTCATCTAAAAAGCAAAGCAGTGACTGCAACAGCAAACTATCAGACGGCTATATTTATGCAGCCGTACATGTTATCGCCAGTGTAAACTACAGTAAGCCTTCGCTTCCTTGTTAAATTAAAAACTTGGTGTCGTGCGCAAAGCCAAACATGAACACATCTCACTGACGGTAAACACGCTGTGTGATCGCTGGCCTGATGAAGCGGGGCAGCAGTGACAAGCAATCGCTTCTTGCTGCTTCCAGCTACAATGCGTTTCCAGAGTCGAGTTTACGCGACCTTCAACACTACAGCTGCGCGGGAGCAGCGCCCGCGAAGCCACAACTCACCGTGGCGCACGTCCGCATCAGCGCACATTCATCAGGAGTGTAATTTCTATCGCAATAATAAAACAAAAAATTCGGCGAATGTCGATTATGTAGCTTCAGTAAAATGCAATGACATATGGGGATGCAACAGTCTCGTAATTTTGTCCAGCGCGTCACGCACACGTCAGCACATACGCTGGCCCAACTGATAGAAGGAAACTAAAGCAGCACAATTGGTCAACCGCCCTGTGTGAAAGGTGCTGCCATTGAATTAAATACAAATGTCTACAATACAGTTCGATGAGCAAAACGTGAACAAGGTGAATGCAGGAGCCAATTTCGACAAGTGCACTTGTCTTCTTCAAGGCCTTGAAGAAGGCTTTCAAGGCCTTGAAGAAGACAAGTCCACTTGTCGAAACGTTGGTTCCTGCATTCACCTTGTTCACGTTTTGCTCATCGTCTTGAATTTGCATCTCCCGCATTCCCCGTCTTTTCTCTAGACAATACAGTTCGGTTATTCAAAACTTCCGCGGTTGTACGATTGCTCGTGCAATCGCGGTTACACAAAAAAATCGAACGGTAGACGAAGCTTAACCGAAATCGCCGAACAGAAATTTAATTAACAGTCAAAAGAAACAAACGTTCTCCATCACCAAAAAATTATTTAATGGGTTTTACGTGCCAAAACCACGATCTGATTATGAAGCACGCCATAGTGGGGGACTCCGGAATAATTTGAACCACCTGGGGTCCTGAACGTGCACTTAAATCTAAGTACACAGGTGTTTTCGCAGTTCGCCTTCATCGAAATGCGGGCGCCATGGCCGCGACTCCATTACTCATTAATTCGGAGCAATAGTCGAATGAGTAGCGTAAATGTTTCGATCGTTACAGACAGCTGAGACGTAAGCCTGACTTTACCAACATACTAGCATGCACCCGAGAACGTGTAAATAAGCAGGAGTTCACAAGAAGTCGTTCAACAGTTTTGTTATTCCCAGAAATGAACGTGTACGGAATTGTTTGACAGAAACGCATGGGAATATTCAGCACCTCGGCCAGCCAACCATCATGTGCAACAAGTGCTGCGATCGCGATACAAATGTTTAGTTATTTCAACCATATGCCGTTTTACTATCACTCGCAGTCGCGCTTATGCTAAGAAAACTCAAACAGCAGATGTAGCTCAAGTGACATGGTTAATCAGTGAGGGCGGGCGCGTGACACAAATTTAGCAGTTAATGAATATCAACAAGCGTTCCCCACTACTAATACGAAACAATAAAACCATATACGAACAAGCTATATTTTAAGTAGGCTAAATGTATCGATCGTTAGAGGAAAGTGAGACCTAAGCTTGATCATATTACCAACGGAATAGCATGCATCCGACCACATGCAAATAAGCAGCAGCCTAACAAGTCACCCAAAATTTCGTTATTGTGAAAAATGTGCACGGCACTGTTCGGCACGAATATATATATATATATATATATATATATATATATATATATATATATATATATATATATATAATGTGGTTACGTGGTAGTGACTGTGAAGAAAGCAGCCAAACGGAGAAACACGAAACTAGCGTTTTATTGGGCGAACTTGTGCCCTCACAATCAGGCTACACTTAACGCATGGCGACAGCGGTGAACACAGCCGGCGATCGTCGAAAATCTGATCTGCGGGTCAAGCGCGTCTGCTTTTATACATCCGTCGTCGATTGTTCCAGAGTAATCGCTGGGACCCGCGTGCTTTCAACAACGTTCTACATTATTCGCTTCGCGCACACATGCGATCAGATTACACAAGGTTCGGTCACAGACAGCGGATGGAAGCATCGATAACATTCCAGAATTTTCCCACACACGCAAGCGCGTCCTGCGCTGTGCGATAACATTTGTTTGGTGGTGAAACGTGTCGCCCGATGAAGACAAGTACACGTGTCAATTATATATATATAGGGTGTCTCAGCTAACTTGGACTAAGATATTAAAAAAATGCGCTCTTCAGAACAGACATTGCATGGATGTTGATAAAATTTATCTAAACTTAGAGTACCATTTTGGCTCGTCTTTATTTTAGTAATTAGCCGAGATAAATTAACTTTTTAAATATAGCTTGAAACGTTCAGGCGTCAATAGGAAAGTAGTGGAGCTACACAAATATTACCCAGCACAAACATTTCCAACGAGATAGACTTGGCGTGGCCGTTTTTATTCGGGAAGAACCAAAGCCCGCGGAATTTAAAAAATTCCACATGACAGCGCGCTCTGTGCACTCGAATGCGCCGCGATTACAGTGCTCTCGACCGTGCTTTGTAAAAAACATCGCTCGTATCGCGCCTTTCGTGCTGCCCACGACAGAGCTTGGCGTTGTGCTTGGTTCCAAGATAAACGCCAGTGGGTTCGGGCGGCAGTTGAAATACAGCGCGGTTCCCGTTTCTGCGGCGATGATTGCACTCTCACGCTAGCAGAATACATGCAGAGGAAAAATGACAAGCTCTTGAGTTCGAATTCGGGAGCAAACCCCAGAATGAACACCTTATAACAAGCTTGACATATAGTGTGAATTACGCTGGTTGTCACAAAAGGAAGAATTGTAAACTGACACGGAAGGTTGTTTTTTAACTTCCTGTCCATTCCTTGTCGGCAGAGAATTTGTAATTTCATATTACTTGCGTGCCATTTCCGCGTCGCACAGGAGTTTCACACAGATGGCTCTTTTCGTGGATAACGGTCGTAGAGATTTATTCTCTGTGATGTCCGTCTAAAGAATTTGTTCAAACAAGTCGCCCTCTGCCATAATGCAGTAATGGCACCTTTTCAACACTTCCGATGAAGCTTTTTTGTGGACGCAAGATGGTGCCTCGCTGCAGGCCTCGGCAATCTCTGCCTTTAGCGCTTCTGGTGTAGTTGTAGGTTTGCGGTACACTGTCTTTCACATGTCCCCACAAGAAGTCAAGAGGTGTCAAGTGCGGCGACCTTGCAGGCCATGCCTCTGGTCGATGCCGCCCGACCCACTGGTGTTTGAAGGCTCTGTCAAGCCAGGCTTGGGCAAGGCTGCTGCTCTGAGCTGGTGCACCGTCGTGCCGATACCAAGTTCGCTTTAAAAACGTAAGAGGATGATTACAGCGAAAATCTTCGACTGGGCCTTCCAAAATGTCGTTCACGTACCGCTGAGCAGTGAGCATGTGCTCAAAAAAATATGATGCCAATTATTCTTCCATCAAAGATACCGCACCACACACTGAATGACCCTTGGTACTGGTGTCTGGTGTGCGCCACCTAATGCGGGTTCGTATCGCTCCAGTAATGCGCATTATGGATGTGTCACAATCCGCCCGGGTTCGTGCACGAGGGAGGGCTCGAGGCACCCTCCGTTTGGCAGACGCTCCGCAGCGTGGTGGTGATGAACGATGACTGGCCGCCGAGCAGCTGTGCTCGTCGCTATTTATTGGTGCGGTGACCAATGTTGCCTACCGAGCCTGGCAGGCCAGCGAGCCTGGCAGGCCAACGAAGATTATGCCCGAGGGGGCGTCACATGCTTGTTACGGCCCCGGGTACCCCCAGTTTGTTAAATAAAAGAAACAAACGTCCGTATTCAGAGCATAAGACTCTGCCGCCGTCCAAGTCGATGGTGCCTGCTATCCAGGTGAGTAATGGTCTGGCGGCCTCCGCGGTCGAGTACTCCGCCAGGTCACCGGTGTTGACGGGCCGGGTGTGGCAACACCGTGTGATGCCCGAGACAGCTGCGCTCCATCCGGAGGGTCCGCAGTGGTCGGCCTTGTGAGTGGTGCCGGGCTTGACACCAGCCCAACGGGCGCCGTACCGCTGGCAACGCTTGCCGCCTTCGAGGTGGGTGGTGCTCCGCTGAAAGCAACTGGTGTTACCGCTAGTCCTCCTGGGGGCTGGAACTCTGAAGTGGCAGTCGAGGGTGCTTCACTTCACTTTATTACTTAAAAATCCCACTGGAGGGGCGTTACATAAGGGGTGGTTAGAAAAATAAACAGTAGAAAGAGGCGTTAATTTTGAGATATGGGTGACAACAGCTTCGGTAAAGGCAGATGGGCTTGTGATGGCTGCGATGGCGTGTAGAAGGCCGTTCCAGTCCCTTGATGCTCGAATAAGAAATGATGCTTGAAGAGTGGTGGTCCGGGTATGTGCGCGTGCAACTTGGAGTGGATGACCGGCGTGATGAGATATGTATGAAGGGGGCGTGATGTACGGTGGATGATTTAGGGGGCTGAAAAAAAAGTGGTAGAGAGAGAAGGTGGCAACCTGTCCAAGGAAAGAAAGCGATTCCGCTTTCGTGGATGATATGCTGATATCGTACGAATATGAGGATTGATAATAATAATATATGGGGTTTTACGTGCCAAAAACACTTTCTGATTATGAGGCACGCCGTAGTGGGGGACTCCGGAAATTTTGACCACCTGGGGTTCTTTAACGTGCACCTAAATCTAAGTACACGGGTGTTTTCGCATTTCGCCCCCATCGAAATGCGGCCGCCGTGGCCGGGATTCGATCCCGCGACCTCGTGCTCAGCAGCCCAACACCATAGCCACTGAGCAACCACGGCGGGTATGAGGATTGAATAAACCGAGTAGCACGATTTTGCACAGCCTAAAGTGCATTTATGATATAAATCTGGTGCGGGTTCCAGATGGGAGATGCATACTCATGTTTCGATCTTACAAATGATTTATAGGCCAATGCTTTTACTTGTTGTGGAGTATGACGCAGATGTCGCCTGAGAAATGCCAGTGATCTATTAGCAGCTGAGATTATGTTAGTAGTGTGCAAGCGCCAGGACAGATCACAAGATAGGGTGACACCGAGGTATTTGAATGATTGGACTGATTCTATTGGAACATCGGCAATGGAATAGCTAACTGTGAGGTGGTTACGGCAGCGAGTGAAAGACACGAGTTTACATTTGTTAGGATTTAGGTTCATTAGCAAGCGATTACACCATTCTTGTACACTATTTTGATCGTTCTGAATGAATGTGTGGTGAGATGTGCTAGTAACTTTGCGGTAGATTACACAATCATCTTCAAACATATGAATCTTACATGATACATGCGTTGGTAGATCGGTAATGTAAATTAAAAAAAGAAGTGGTCCTAAGACGGATCCCTGGGGGACGCCTGATGTTACACAAGCCACCTTCTGCTAGAATAGTGGTTATTAACAAAAACAAACTGAGAGCGGTTAGTCAAGAATGGTTCTATCCACTTTAGTACGTAGGGTTGTAAATTTAACTGAGACAATTTTAGCAGCAAACGTTTATGAGGAACTGTGTCAAATGCTTTTGCGAAATCCAGGAATATGGCATCAGTCTGAAGGTTACTGTCAAGATTAACATGCAGGTCGTGAAGGAACATTGCCAACTGCTTTTCGCAAGAATAGCCTTTTTGAAATCCGTGCTGGCAAGGGTGAAAAAACAGTTTGAGTCTAGAAAGTTCATGATATGCGAGTATATAACGTGTTCCATGATTTTGCAGGGGACACTAGTTAATGATATAGGATGATAATTTATAGGGGTGTCTCGAAGACTGGAACGACCTTGCCCACTTTCCAGTCGGATGGTAAGATGCCTGTAGAGAGTGACTGCGAAAACAACAAAGTTAGGTACGCAGCAGATACATGGTGAATATTTTTTAAGAGTTTGGAATTAATATCATCTACACCTGCTGACGATAAAGGCTTGATGTTATCAATGATCGAGGTGATTCCGTCTGCCGAGAATATAATTGGCGACATACGCGCAGTTATGTTAGTAGATGCAGGAAGATCTGGAGTTGAAGTTCCAAAAGGACTGCTTCATGGGCAAGTTGGTGCTTAGATTTTCTAGGTATACTTTGCGGCGCAGAATACATTTCTTGAAAAGGGACAGAAGAAAGGAAGACAGTGAAGCGCCAGGTATACTTGTGGTGCTTCACTGTCTTCCTTTCTTCTAGCCCTTCTCAAGAAATGTATTTTGCGCCACAAAGTCTACCTTGGAGTTGAAGTCTCGTTAAGAAATACAGAGAAAAGGGCTGCGTTAAAAATATCAGCACACTCGCTGTCGCTGACCACTTCGCCACGTGCATTTAACACGCTGATCATGCGCGCCACCTGGGGGTTTATTATTTGCCGAAACGGACGAGGGCTGTTCGTAAGCATTTTAGGCAGTTCATCGTGGAAAAAGGAGAATTTAGCATTCCGTATAGCCCTCAGATAATCGTCTTCGGCCACAAACTATTTCCTCCAAGGGGAGGGGTGTCCGTTTAGTTTGGCTGAGCGGAAGAGACGTTTCTTTTTGTTTTCAAGTCGCTTAAGCGTTTTAGTGAACCATGGTTGGTTACGATTTCCGCGGAATGTTATTCTTGGTATGAATTTATCAACGAGATCACCTAGTTTGTTTTTAAATATTGACCAGTTTTCATTAATAGAGCGCGTAGAACATAACCTCGCGAACGTAGGAAGAAATGTGCTCAGATCACTATTAATTGCATCATAATTACCTTTATTGTACAGGCGGATTGTTTTGCTGACTAAATGACGTTTTACGGGTTGAAACGAAAATGTGGCGTGAATTACTTTGTGGTCGCTGACCTCAGGTAGATACGCTATTGATGATAACCTTTCCTGAGTACTGGTTAAGATGAGATCTAAGATGCTAGAAGTGCTCAGTGCAACGCGTGTAGGTTCTGATACAAGTTAGGTTAAATTGAAATTAAGGCAGAAATCTAGAAAATCTCTGGCAGTCTCACTGCCCATCGTTAAGGGGACGTCATTGCTCCAATCTACTTGAGGAAAACTAAAATCGCCAAGAAGGACTTACTAAGGTCACTCAGACTTAAGTTTAAATGTGAAATCAGGAATAATATTTAGAGGCATGTAGCAAACACCTAGAATGATGGTGTGGGCGGAAGCATCAACAATTAGCCATAATACTACAAGATCAGAAGTCATGTTTTTGGCTACGGAGCACAATAACTGCTGGTGCACAACAGTAAGTACACCGCCCCCTCACATGGCTTTTCGATCCTTTCGACAGACATCAAATTCTGGTAGGTCGGCTAGTACTTCTGTATCGTTATATCTTCTCTTAGCCAGGTATAGGTTATCACCATTATATTGCTGTTGGATGATAAAACAAAGTTGGAAAAAGCGTCACCTTTGCGAAAAGGGTTCTACTTAAATTGAGGACGACGCAACGAGCTACAGAAAGGCGAATCATGGGTGTAACGTTAACGGATAAGAAAAGAGCACATTACCCGCCGTGGTTGCTCAGTGGCTATGGCGTAAGGCTGCTGAGCACGAGGTCGCGGGATCGAATCCCGGCCACGGCGGCCGCATTTCGATGGGGGCGAAATGCGAAAACACCCGCGTACTTAGACTTAGGTGCACGTTAAAGAACCCCAGGTGGTCTAAATTTCCGGAGTCCTCCACTACGGCGTGCGTCATAATCAGAAAGTGGTTTTGGCACGTAAAACCCCATATATTATTAAAACAGCACATTGGTTGAGGCAACAAACGTGAGTAATGACATCTTAGTTGAAATCAAGGAAAAGAAATGCGCATGGGCAGGACATGGAATGAGGAGGGAAGATAACCGATGGTCATTTAGGGTTACGGACTAAATTCCAGGGAAGGGAAGCGTAGCAAGGGACGGCAGAAAGTTAGGTGGGCGGATGAGATTAAGAAGTTTGCAGGGACAACATGGCAACAATTAGTACATGACCGGGGTAGTTGAAGAAGTACGGGAGAGGCCATTGCCCTGCAGTGGGCGTAACCAGGCTGATGATGATGATGAAATTTGAAGGTGGATTATGGTGCATTAAGAAGAATTATCATCGATTAAGATGTATGAAGGAGAATCAGGGTGTACTAAGGACGATTAAAGTGCATTAAGGAGGATCAGCATGGATTAAAGTAGATGAAGGTGGATTAGGGTGCAGACAGGAGTATTATCGTGCATTAAGGTGAATAAAGGAGGATTAGGGTGGATTAAGGAGGATTGCGGTAGATTGAGGTCGATGAAAGAGCATGAAGGTGAATTATGGTGAATTAGGATGTATTAAGGTACATTTAGGAGGATTAATGCCGATTCAGGTGGGTGATGGATTAGCTGGATTAAGGTTTATTACAGTAGGATTTACAACGTTAGTCCTCCTTCATCAACCTTATTCCCCTCCACTCCACATTATTCCTTGTTCATGCACCTTAATCCTCCTTAATGCACCCTAATCGGTCTTAATACTCATCCATCAAGCCTAATTCACCTTAATCCTGCTTCATGAACCTTAATCCACCCTACTCCTACTTAATCCGTATTCATGCACCCTAATTCACGTTAATGCACCATAATCCACCTACATCAACCCTGCTTCATCATAATCTGTCTTAATCTTCCTTTATCAACCCTAGTTTATCTTAATATACGCTAATATACCTTAATCTTTCACCCACCTTAATCCTCCCTAATCCTTGTTCATGTACCCTAATTGGTCTGAATACTCCACGAACCCTTATTCACCTTAATCCACCTTAATCCGCCTTAATACACCTTAATCGTTATTCATGCACCTTAGTCCTCCTTAATACACTCTAATCCACCTTAATTTAATCAATAATGAATCATTAGTTAACTTGGCTAATCATTCTCCTTTACAGAAGTGGACATGCTTTGGGTCGCCTCTGGCCTTCCTTGGGTCACACAATATTTTCTGTTCACAACGCCACCTTGAAGTATTAGCGGAGAGGAGTTACGGAGTCGCCATCTATCGAAAGCGCCTCGCTGGCATAGTATGCGGGATCACGCGGCGCGCTCCTCATAGGTTTTGCTGTCAGCGCTCACTGAAAACTCTACGCGCGAGCTTCCCCGGAAATTTCTGCAAGTACATTCGAAACGAGAGAAGTTTTTTACTGTCTAAATAATAATATTGGGGCAAACTGAAACGACAGAATCGTTTACAGACGCTATCTCGTTACCGAATACGTACAGTGAACGCTACTGCGCGCGGTCGCCGCGACGGAGTCTCCCGAGCCGACTTGTTGCCTGAAAGGTACGTAAACGCTCAGAACAAACTATGTGAAATATGTTCTTATAGTGTTTGTATAACTGAATGGAGCGTAATAGAATGAAGCCTCAATGCAGCAATCGCACAGATTCGCAGCGACCGACTGCGCGTCTGCATGCTTGTCCGCGCACTCTTTCGCTTTCACCGCGTTCGCGTTTTCGCACCGTGTCATGAGCTTTAGGCAGCACATCATGAGCATTTGACAGTATACAAGCAACCATTGTTGCGTGGGCGCTATCAGAGCTGTTCAAAAATAGTTTCATTGTAGAGACTTCGACGCCTACAGGGACTGTGATGTGCCGTCGCGACGATTCAATCCTTTTTTCTTCTTCTAAAATCTTGGACGTTTCAATATCATTTCTCGTGTTGCGTCGCACTGTATGTTTATCCGTGTTCTCAGCGTGCGGTTTACCGCTGCTTCTTTTTTGTAATCCAGTGCATTAACTCATAACACAAACATGACCGTATGTCATGCTTTTTTTTAATGTGCTTCTTACCGCTCCCTTTCCACTCCAGTGAACTTGCCAGTATCTATAGCTTCTACAAGTTCATAGACCAAACCGTCATGACATTAGTCGGGCAGCGGACTCGGGCGAGCGTCTCAGTGCGCGTTTTCCGAACATGGCAGACCCGGCGCCATAGCAGAAATCTTCCTCGTGTCTGTGCTTCCAGCATACCCGAGTTGTAGCCGATGACTTTTTGTCGGTTTTATGTTTCGCGAGCCAAGCTTCACGCAGCTTCTTGACCTGCGGCTACGTGTGAATAAGGCTGACACCGGGCTCCGTTGCGTACTTCCAGCACTGCGGCACCGAGCATTAGCGTACCATGTTGGCGCTTTCAAAGGCAGCCACTCCCTATTGCAGTGCTTTCAAGCGTTGTAAAGGAGACACTCGAAGCAGGAAAATCTTCCTACTATACATGAGGACCGCAGCGTACGAGGGAATTTAAACTCACGTTTTCAGCTCGCTTTGGCGCTGCCGAAGCAGCCGACGCGGCCGCTATGTCCACGTGATCCCTATTAGCACGTCACGCCGACAGTGGTGCCAGCTTTTCCCGTGGTTGAGCCCGAGGCCAATAGGAACATAAAGGTCTTAAAACTTAAAAAATAACGCAATGTGGACTAGCTAACCCTCATCACCTGCAATATCACGGGTATACTTGACACTAATTTTTTCAGGGCTTGCATTCATTGTATCTGACTGACGCACGGATCGACGTAAGCTAGAAATAATAGGACCTCTACAAGCGTTATTTCAATTTTCAGTAAAACAGGCAGCGGATCCTAACAATCGAAAAAAGTGCGGTGGGGAGGCTGTATCTTAGCACGTAATTGTTCACAGCGGAAAGCAGAATCTATACTGCTGCGTTTCCGTCTGAATAACAACAGTTCGCGACGTTCGAGGTGATGAAGCCGCGGCAGAATATTAAGCATACTGAGGACAACCGCACTTTTATGCAAGGGACAAATCGCCGCAACAAAAACGCTCGTGAGCAGGCAAGAAGAATAAAAAAAATGCAGCATCACGGGATGCCTTGCTACGAGCAGTAAGAAAGGTGCCTCAGCTCGCAGAGAAGAAGAGGAAGACGACGCTTTTCGATCTGTTGTCACCTCAGCTCTGTAATTTTTCCATAACTTTTGCTATTCATTGAGTGAGTTATTTATATCCTTGGAAGATGGCCGCATCTTTAAGGCGCTACTGTCCCTATGGAAAGGGTTCGACTGCTCCGGCGCCGGCATCTTTAAAGGGACAGCGCCATCCGAAGGAAGCCAGCGTGGCGGAGGCGGCCATTGCCTCGCAAGGCGGGGAGCTGCCAGTTATCAGGGACGATCAGCAGTCCAGTGCGTCATCATCGCTCAGTGTGGACGACTCAACTATCGTCGACCCTGACAAGGAAGTGGCTGATATGGCGGAAGTGGACAGCGACGGCTTCAAGGTGGTGAGTCATCGGAATCAAAGAAAGGTCGGAATCCCAGTGGTAGTTTTACCAACCGAGAAAGGTGTTGATTTGAGAGAGTGGAACCCGATCAGGCTCTTCGAAGCCATTAAAGTACTGCTGCGATCTGCTCCGATTCGCAGTCGCTTCACAACGCAAGGTGCTGTTCATCTAGATATTGCAACGGAAGAGCAAGTTGACATTCTTCTCCGGTGCTCTCAAATTGGTGACATAAGAATTCAAGCCCGGTTACCACACTCCTACATGACTAACACATGTGTTATCAGGGGAGTACCAGTGTGGTATTCGGAAAGCGACCTTCTTGACTACTTGAAACCGCAAGATGTTTTTCACGGGAAACGTATGATGCACTGGGCGGAGACTCAAGAAAAAGAATGGACAGCGAAGCCCACTAACTGTGTTATGCTAACGTTTGCTTTCAACACTGAGCGACCAGAAAAAATTGACCTTGGTTTTACGAAGCATGCAGTCAAAGAATTCGTTGAAACTCCTCCCCGATGCTTTAAGTGCCAACGCTTTGGGCATGTAGCCACAGTTTGCATCAAACATCAACGTTGCAAACGATGTGGTGGCGCCCACGATTACAAAGTCTGCTAGGCAGACTTTGCTTGCGCTAATTGTGAGGGTGACCACTCAGCGAGTTTCGGTGGCTGCCCCTTCCGTGTAAGCGCCTCACACCGTCGAGTGTCCTTCATTAGTGGTCCCAAACCACAACCTACTGAGAAGCCGATACCTGGAAGTGAGAAGTTCCCTGCGTTAGACTTGGAAGTTCGTGGCATGGTAACAAGCAACGTCAGTGAGCGACCTGACCCTAGCAAGACGGCAAAGTCCTCTGCGGGTGAGTCGGTTGTCCCATCTGCTTCAGCCAAAAGTGTCCAAGTTCCTCAGCGACCAGATCACAGCCACACTAGAAGACAAGGAGGACATTCCCTTGCCTCAAAAGAGACGAAGAAACCTAGCTGCAGCGGCCAAGAGTGGGTCCCAGTCCGCATCTTTTGTTGAAGTTGTGAGGCAGTGCGTCCAGCAAAATAAGGAGCTGAAAAATCGGGATCTGCCCGACCTTCTGCGAGTTTTGTTTGAAGTCCTCCGTTCATATGTTCAAGCGATGCAGACTGGCACCCTGAAGACCTTTCTACTGCTACTTCTTTCCTTTGAGCGCATGAGTACCGCCTTCGCAGCGAACTTTACCTTATAATATGGCTAGTTTTCTTCAACCTCGTGCAACTAAAAATCACCGAAAAGTGTCGTTTATTATGCAATGGAACCGCGCTAGGATTATAAGACGATTAGCAGAACTGAATTTATTTTTGAAAGAAACTTGTGTTCCAGTATTGGCCCTCTCGGAGGCTGGCCTACCAAGGGGGACATGTTTGACTGGATATGTTGCACACAAGAATTGCAGCATAAAGTCACTTCCCACAGGAAGTGCCGCCCTTTACATACGAAGAGATATTCCTCATGTGTCTTTGAACGTCACCGATCTTTGTACCGATAGCATTGAGGTAGCGGCTGTGAGGATACGGCTCGGCTTCCTAACTCTTTCTTTTGCATCCTTATACGTGTCTCCGCGGAGAAAGTAGCAATGGATTTGTTTCTACAGCAGCTTTGTGACCGTTGCCAAGCGCCCCGAATTATTTGCGGTGACTTCAACGCCCATCACTCTGTCTGGGGTGACAGGAACTAAGACTCCCGCGGACGCAAACTTGTAGAAGTTATCGACAGTTTGGACCTGTGCGTGGCCAATGACGGAAGTCCCACTTTCTTCCGGCCTCCAGCCTCAGCCACATCTATAGACCTAACCTTGCTTTCACCTGACGTCCGTGTGGAGTGGTCAACTGCACCTGACCGCATGGAAAGTGATCACTATCCAACTTTTGTGTTTACTGCCGACTTCCATATGCGCCGCGCTAAAATGAGCCATGCTGTTAATTGGGACAAATGCAGGGAGAAACTTGCGAGTGTTTTTGGTGATGTGATAGGCAAAATGATTTATGGTAAGATGGCTGCTACCATGGCAGTCAATTTGCCTAATCATTTTCCGACTCCAGATTTAAAACTCGAGAAGCTTTGCGCAGCGCGCAGAAGGGCGGAGCGACAACTGATGCGGAAGAAGGACGACAGATCCCTGAAGATTTCCTTCAACAGGCTTAACTCTGCCATTCGACGCTATACTAACAAGCTCTGTTGGTCGCAATGGGCGTCCTTCTGCGCTAGCTTGACTTTTTTCACCGATGACGAGAATTTAGCGAGTCATTGGTAGCCTTGCTGGTAATTCTCGTCCTAGTAAGCCTTTCGAAGCGCTTGCGCTGCGCAAGCAGAAACCTCTCGCGTGCTTGGCAGATGAATTTGCAGGTGCATTTGTACGTGCAAGTTCAGGAATTCATCCATGTGCTCTGCCTGCAACATCTACGTCTGTTATGAACGCCCCGCTCACACTTCTAGAGATACAGACAGCACTAAGCAGCCTGCGGCATCGATGTGCACCAGGTCCTGATGGCATTACCAACCAGATGATGCAGAACCTACCTCTAAAACACCGGAAGATGCTCCTAAGCTATCGCATTCGAATGTGGGAGACTCGCCATGTTCCTCCTTCATGGAAGGTGGCTTGTGTTGTCCCAGTGCTGAAGCCCAGCAAAGAAATGACAGACTTGGCTTCGTATCGTCCTGTATCACTGACGTCATTTAGGGCTAAGCTCATGGAGAAGCCGGCAAGTAAGCGTTTATCATGGTGGCTCGAAGATAGAAGGGCTCTGCCAACATGCACGACTGGATTCCGCATAGGTTTAAGCACGCAAGATTGCGTCTTGGACTTGATAAGCCACATTGAGCACCAAAGAGCTTTCAGCCTCTCAACACTAGCTATTGTCCTAGACGTATCAAAGGCTTATGATAGCGTCCTTCAGAGCTCAATACTAAATAGCTTGCAGGCCATAGGCGTACAGGGCTGTCTTCTGCGATTCATTCATTCACTTCTCAGTGATCGTAAAATTCAAGTGTGGTTAGAAAGCACCATAAGCACCGAAAGGGCGGTATCGCGAGGCGTACCTCAGGGAAGTGGTCTTTCGCGGACGCTATTTAATGCTGTAATGGCTGGTCTATCCGTTGAAGTGCAAAAACATTGCAGGAATATCCATATGTCGATATATGCGATATAAATACATTTGTGTTTGGTTAAGCGGATATCAACACAAGCGTTTAGCTCTGATAGCTCGACAGGCATTACTTTCATTTCAAAATTACCTTCAAGCTGTTGGGTTGACTCTCTCGGTAGAAAAATCTGGCTTCATCATGTTTCCAGGTAGAGGAAGACGGTATGCGCGGGTGAAGATAGACCTTGATCAATGTTGCCTTCGTCAATTGAAGCAAAAACGCTTTCTGGGCGTCATTATTGACCACCGTCTACAGTGGCGACGAGCTGTGGGCTCTATTGTGACATCAATATCTCCGCGTCTCAATGTGATCCGTAGAGTTGGAAGTGAGCAATAGAGAAATCACCATTCTTCAATGATCGGGCTGCACGATGCACTAGTGGCGAGTCGAATAATGTACCAGCTCCCTTTAATTTCCCCTCACTATCACAGCTGGAAGGGCTTGGGGTTTTGCGCAGAAAGGGCCTAAGTAGGGCTCTTGGCGTTCCGCAGATTGCTCCTAACAATGCAGTACTTTATGAGTCTCTATCGAGACCTCTCAGCTTAGTCGCTTCACAAAGGTTATTGATGCATACTGGCCGCCTCAAACAGACGAGAGACGGGCGCGCCCTTCTACAGAGCCTTCGAAACAGCTCTGAGTCCCGAGCGTACTTGGCCCTTATTACTCTTGGTTACCTGGGTCTTGACACTAGAGGTCGAACTACGGGGTTGAAACCACCTTGATCTTTCGCGAGCCTCGATTGTTCGTTGACAATTCCTCACGTTCGTGCTAAGCGGAGTTCTCCTTTGGCGGCAACGCGTTCGCTCGTACTGGAGCGTATTGAAACTGTATATGCACGTCATCTTCAAATTTTTACTGATGGCTCTTAGGACAAGGTCAGAGGATCTTGTGCAGCTGCTTTTCACATTCCCTCTTTGAACTATGATTGGTCGGTTCGCTTCACGGCAGGCGTGTCCTCCACATCGGCCGAAAACGTTCCCATTGAGGCAGTTCTAAACAAGCTACGGTTTCGTACGCCTCAACCTGTTGTTATTCTTACAAATTCGAAATCCGCTCTTCAAAGGTTAGAGCATGGGTTCCCTACTGATGCCTTATGCCTAAGCTCCCTACGCTTGGTGCACAATCTCCATATCAAAGGTCCCCTTTCTGTGCCGCGTCTTCTTGAAGACCTGTTTCTTTCAGCGTCAAATAACTCCTTATAATTGTGTTCGCGCTAGGTCTCCCCCACATCGCCAATTTCGGTATGCCTTGGCAGCTTTCCTCTTGTCGCCCCGTGCCGCTTCCGAGGCTAAGACCATGTTCGGCTTCTGCTCGCTTGAGTACGGCATGCTTGAGGCACTGCAAATCATTGGCAGTGGCTTAGCTCGGCTATGCCAGGATATACGCAGCGAATGCTAAGGCATAGCTAGACATGGCATAGAGATTAACGAGTTCATTATCAAGAATGATCTCCAAATACTGAATGACGGTTCACTTACATTTATTGGTAGAGGAAAGGAGCATTCCACTATAGACCTTGCGATAACAACGAGAGATGTGTGCTTAGCCTGGTCATGTGAACCCGACCCGTGGGGCTCAGATCACCTACCCATTTGGTTAACACCAACACATACTGCGGGTCGCCAGGATGTCGTTTATACAGTTACTAACTGGGACAAGTTCCGACAGCTGATCTCAGAGGCACCATCTCAAGACAGCCTATTTAAACTTATAAGTGAGTGCTTACAAAAAGCTACAGTACAACGAAGACGGAATATCGGCAAACCAAATCCAGATCTAAAGCTTTTGCGGCTCCGCGCATGTCGACGGCGCGCTTATAGACGGGCGCAGCGCTCTAAACGACGCACCGACTGGACTATATACAATCGCCTTGATGCAGCCATACGGCGGCATACAAAACAGCTTCGTCGCAAGAGCTGGGAAGCTTTGTGTAGTTCGTTGCATACTGGAAGTGGTTTTGGAAATGTATGGCGCATACTGAAGGCTCTCCGCACTCCTGAAATCTGGAAGAATCCTACGGCTACATTGAGCATAGCGACTGGCCAGTCACCAAAAGTAATAGCAGAGGCTTTTGCAGACTTTTTCGTCTCTCATGCATCCAGTGACACCACAATTAGCGACCTTCCTTGTTTGACAAGTCACAGCACCGTAATCGCTTCCTACGGTCCAGCTTGCCAGATGGACGAGGCAGATTTCACTCTTAAGGAGCTGGGACACGCGCTGAGCCTCTCCAAACGCCGCACTGCTCCAGGCGCAGATGGTGTGACGTACCAAGCATTGCGGAACGTTGATAAGAGTTTCCATGACCGTATATTGGATGAGTATAACGAGGTATGGAGAACCGGTGTGATTCCTGCTGAGTGGAAATCGTCCGTGGTAATACCAATTTTAAAGCCCGGGCGTCCGGCAAGGCACCTGAAGTCCTACCGACCAATATCCCTAACTTCAAACATCATCAAGTTAATGGAGCGAATGGTCTTGTTTCGCTTAGATGTCAGGCTAGAGGAGCTGAATTTTTTCCCTGATGTCATGAGTGGCTTTCGTCGCCGCCGTTCGGCTCTGGACAGCATATCAGACCTCGTCTCAGCACTCGAATTTGCTAAAGAAAACAAGCATTCCGCCTACATGCTCTTCCTGGACATACAGCAAGCTTTCGATTCAGTTCCGCATAAAGCGATTATTTTCGCTCTTGCAACCGCGGGAATTTCGGGTCGTCTGCTCCAGTTTGTGCATAATTTTCTGTCAGAGCGCCGGATGAAAGTGCGTGTCGGAGAAGTAACTAGTGAATACCGAAATGTGAAGTGTGGTGTTCCACAGGGCAGCGTATTATCACCGCTTTTGTTTAACGCGGCACTCGCCGCGCTTCCAAGTCGTTTGCCTCGAGACACTGACTTCCCTGTGAGCATAGCTGTCTACGCAGATGACATTGCTCTGTGGATAAGCGGCCCTTCGCACCTTGATCCGCGACTTCGTGCAAGCTTGCAAAGAGCTCTCAACGCTACTTGGGAGTACTTGGGTGAAGTTGGCCTGCTCATATCACCTGCTAAGTCGGCTGCAATAGCCTATCACCCTAAACAACGCGCTCGTCGAACAATGAGCCGACTGTATCTTGACGAAACGCCTATAAACTGGGTGCGACAACACCGTTATTTGGGCCTGATTGTGGATGATCGCATCTCTTGGCGTCCTGCCGTTAAATCTGTACGGCGCAAATCGCACTCCCTTCTTAAGTATGTGGCCGCCTTAACTGCTCGAGGTGCTGGTTGCGACCAAACAACGGCTCTTCAGGTGTACCAGTCATCTGTACTCTCAGGCATGCTGTACGCATTACCAATTTTGAACATACCACCTAGTTTGATGGCCCAACTGGAGCGAGATCATCGCGTTGCCCTTCGACTAATGCTTGGATTACCTCGTGAGGCGCAATCTATTGCATTACTTACTGAAGCGCATCAGTTACCCCTGAGGCTGCAAGCAGATCAGAGAGCTCTGTATCACATTGAGCGTCTGCACCGCGCATCGAATGGTCAATCGCTCCTTGATCGTCTGATTCACCGCCCATTATCTCGCATGGGAAAAATGGCGGCATTATTTATGGATATCACTACCATTTCTGAACATGCTGCTTCAGATGCGTCTCCGCCTCCAAAAAGTATCACGAAACACGTATTCCCCATTTTCCTCACAATCCCTGACATGCACAAAACGTCTGATATGGCTGTTTCGGCAATATTTCAATTGGCTCAGTCTCACTTGTTCGAAAAGTTTCCAGATTATCTTCAAGTTTTCACGGATGCATCTGTACACAACGACGGTCAAGGCGCCTCTGCAGCTTCTTACTACCCTTCAACAGAAGTACGACGTATCTTTCAAATACCTCATCCAACTTCGTCAACAACTGCGGAACTAGCAGCGATTAATGTTGCACTGAAATACGTGCAAGAGGAGTTAATTACATCGAAGGTTGTCATCTTTACGGACTCCCGTGCTGCCCTTAGCAGGTTACAACGCAGTGAGCTTGATTGTCCACTTGTGCGCAACATTAATGACTCTGCGAGCAAAATTACATCACGTGGGTATGTCTCGTTGCTCAATGGATACCTTCACACGTAGGAATCGCCGGAAATGAAGAGGCTGATCGGCTCGCTTCAAGTTGCGTTCATAACAACTGTGACTGCCCAGAAATTACGTGCAAGCTTGATGACGCTCGTCTGCTGATTCGTCGCCACCTACTCAAGCAGCATCCAGATCAGCGCGTCGCAAATGGAACGTTCCCGCCCCGTGTTCGTGGTCGAGGCTTGCCTCGTCGCTCTAGAGCACAACTGCTCAAGCTGAGGGTTGGTTGCGTGAACGTGCACGAACGTTTATACAGACAAGGGCGTGCGGAAAGTCCATTGTGTACGTCTTGTGGCTGTTACGAGACACTTCAGCACCTTATACTTGATTGTCCCGCTTTCAGTGCGCAGCGCATGTCACTAATGAGAAATTATCATCTCCTTGGCCTGCGGTGTGCGACACTCGAGGAATGTTTGTACCCCAGTGGCTGTGCATCTAAACGTGATCAAGCCCATCGCGCCCTACTAACCTTTATAGACCTAACTAACTTAGGTTCACGTTTGTAGCATGAACATTCGACATTCTGTTGTAGCGTGACCTTCAGTGACCGGCCCTACTGTGTGTGATCAGTGTTGTACCCTAATGCTTCTTCCTTCGAAGATGGGAGGTTCAAACACCTTGTAGTATATATTGTGAACCGGTGATTACGTGCAGGTGATTACGTGAAACGGTGATTCCGTGCAGCTTTACTTGGCGTCTCATCGTGGAGAACACAATCAGCCGCATAGCGAACTAGCCATGGACGTGGTTGATAATTGTGGAGGCTGTTCGACGCGGCGTCACTTTAATTCCGGCTGCAGAGTTGTACTTTAGTCTTTAGATTTGTCCTGTTGCAGTGTTCTACTTTGGTCTTTAGATTTGTCCTGTTGCTCTCCTTTCCTTTTTCCTTTTTCCTCCCCTCCTTCCTATCTTCCATTTCTGTGTTGCTGTCGCCTCCCTTCAGAAGAGTAGGCAGGCGTTGTGCCCCTTCCGGTGGCAGTTGCCAGCCTGCTCCTCGCTTTCCCTTTCCTGTTACCTGTGTATATGTGTATCTGTGTGCAAAACAAATAATAATAATAATAATAATAATAATAATGGCATAGCTAGGCATGGCTAGCCTTGGTTAATCTTGATTGCAAGTCCAGGTGAGTCTGGTTGTCTAGCTATGTTGCGGCGGCGTTTAGCCAGTCGTTCGGCGTGCTGTTCGTCTATTTCCTGTGCGATTCGTTTCCTCTTCATCTCGTTCCGATGTCGATTCCAGGCCTCTTCCTTCTTATCAGTTGAGTCAAACACATTCGCTTGAGGAATCGTCGTGCTTTATTGAACAAGATTCAGGTGGCCGCGCATCACTACGACAGCGCGCCGGCGAGAAGGCAGATTGTCATTTCTGACAATTTTAGCACTCTCCCCGACCTCATCGTCACTGATAGACCGTGAGGGCAATGGATGAACAGCCTCAACACCTGCCTCGGAAAGGAGCACAAGTTCGAGATCAGTGGCCAAGACATTAAGCTTTTCCAAGTAGGTTTTGCATTATCATGATAGGGCAGCCCAAGTATTTCGAAATTTTCACGTCTGCTGTACTGCTCTATTTCGTTAACTTGTTCGCTTAATTCCTGGTTTTCGTGTTCTATTACTCGAGTCTCGAGTTTTTCGACTCGCTTTCCCAGGGCAGACATGTCTGCATCCTGCTGTTTTATTTTTGACAGAACTTCATTGTATTTTTTGGCCATTTCCAGCATAAACTGCTCAATACCATCCACAGTGGCCTTTATCTTTCCTACAGTATCGATTTTTGAATTAATCTTAAGTACTTCTGTGAGCACAATATGGATATCCGCTATTTCACTTGCAAGATTTGCTTCCGGTTCCTCGCTTGTTTTCTTACCACTCTGGTTGCTTCGAGCCTTAGCTGTTTTACATGCTGGGCATTTCCATGCTTTTTTTTTGCAGTTTCTGTCTTTTTTGTATGCGGCTTCATCTATCCCTGAACATGTGCCAATATGATACATATAATGATATTCCAAGCCCGTCAGGAACACTGGGTCCTCAGAAAGCGCTTCGTTGCATGTAAGGCATGTGTCAGTCATTTTTCTGATCGTCACAGACCGAGCAGTCAGCAGTAGCGGAAACAAAAAAAAATGCAAAAATTCAAAAGACCAACGTGCAATTTAAGGCCAGAGAAAACCGAAAAAAACGCCAGTTGCGTTTAACTTTTCCTTTTGTTTCATTATTTCCTCGAGTGACGGCTCACCGCGACGCTGGCAGATCCTCGAAACCATATATCCTCGACATAGTTTTAGATAAGGTGGAAAATAATATATTGCGAAACAACGTCCGTCATTAGGCCCTGCAATAACCGTTCAACCCATAAGCAGTATGGCTGTCACCCCTTACCACGTCTGGTTTTTCCCTAATTGTACAGCACTTTTCGTACAAAATTGCCAACACGAAACAAGAGTCGCAAGGAGATGAGAAATTAAGCGATCTACTAAGGGAGAAAGCCAAGCCAACAGCCAAACAGGGAGGAAAAGCGAGAATTGTTTGTGAAAATATTCATGAATCGCCATCTTTTTTATTTAAGAAAGAAGTAGAGAAAACGCCGCCGGGTGTGGAGAAGAATTCGTGTGTTTTGAGTGACTCTTCTACAGTTATCAATCGAGCCGCCTGACGCAGCTACTTCCCTGCTGTTCTAGCCTTCCGCGGTGGGCGTAGTACGTCTAGAACCGCAGCGTCCTGCGCTCTACGCGGTTGTAGGGGGCTGGTGACCACGCATCGTTGCGCAACTTCCCAAATAACACCACGAATCAGTTTTGGCACTTGGTAGAGCAGTAAAGGAGGGAGTCAAAAGAACTGTGATTATTCCGCAAATATACATTTCTCTAAAAGACATGTTTTTTCCGCAATTTAACACATGCAGAAAGAAGACGCAAAGACAATACGGGCGGCACTTCTAACTGGTTTAATTTGGGCTGTGATCCATGAATATATATACATATAACCGCATGCGCTGGCAGTTCACAAATCTACGTTACCCAACGGTCAAACAACCTAGTTTCCGATTTGTAGAGCACGATAGATGTATCGCTAATGCAGTTTGTACCTTTCCTTTTTATATAGTAAGCTTCCATTAGCTCACGTGCTGTTTGAAATCTACTTCTGCCAACAATCCTAATCTCAGTAAAACGTGGTTTGCACATGCAGGCCTTGCAGAGCGCAGGCAAATGTGCCACGCCATCTTTCATTAGATTTGGTTCGTGTTTCCTGGCTCGTTCATTTATGCAGCGTCCAGTCTGTCCTATATAGGACATGCCGCACAAACGTGGAATTTCAGACACCACGCCCGTAGCGCATTAAACTAGTGGGAAGTGCCGCCCGTGTTGTCTTTATGGGTCTTCCTGCGTGCAAGTCTGCATGGGAACTTCGGACGTGGAATACAGATGTAGGCACTGTACTACGATCGGAGCACTTGCTGCATGTGATGGTTAATTGGCCTACCACACTACTGAACTTAATCACGCTGGCCTTTTCGGCTGGCGAAAAGACAAGCGTGCAGCATTCCAGCCGTAAAGACAAGTATGGTAATGTTCAGCAGTGCGGCCAGCCAATTCACCACCACGTACATCACACACACACACACACACACACACACACACACACACACACACACACACACACACACACACACACACACACACACACACACACACACACACACACACACACACACACACACACACACACACACACACACACACACACACACACACACACACACACACACACACACACACACACACACACACACACACACACACACACACACACACACACACTCACACACTCACACACACACACACACACACACACACACACACACACACACACACACACACACACACACACGGTGTTGCAGCTAACTTGGACCAAGATTTTGAAGAAACCTATGCGTTCTTCAGGACAGGAATTGCGTGGATGTTAGCGTGTATTTAAACTTACAGTACCACTTTTTTACTCGTTTCTTTTTGTATAATTGGCCGAAATAAATTATTTAATTTTTTAAATATAGATTGAAACGTTCAGGCATCAATAGGAAAGTTGTGGCGTAATCATTGGCACGCTGAATGGGACAAGGAAGTTGAAAATAAGCTGCACCTGCTTAAACCGCAGTTAAGCAAATATTTTCCACTGAAGCTTGATAGACACACCGAAGTCACCATGGCACGACTCAGAATAGGACACACTTATGGCACACACAAACACCTCTTGACTGCAACTTACCCACAGACATGCACACGCTGCGGTGAGAACCTAACCGTCCTACATGTCCTCATCCAATGTCCTGAACTTCACCGAGAGCGAGTGGCTCATTTTAGGGAGCTCTACTCACACCATATACCCCCCACCATCCCTCCACGTTCTTATCAGAGGATGCACTTTTTAAAAGAGTGCTTAATTATCTTGCTCAAGTTAACTTTCTACACATCATCTCATTCCACCCTAACCATCAGATCGTGCCTCATACGTGAGGTACAATCGCACGCACAAAACTATGTCTGAGCTCTCGCACTTCTTGCGTAAGCAAGAATTGTACAGCAAGGGAATCGGACAATCCAGAATAATTTAACACGTGTGCCAGTAGCAAATGCATTTAAGGCCTTATATGTATTTTAGCAATTATTTTAGAATTGTCCTAATATCTGTGGATCTATCTTACGTGTACGCCTCTATACAGGCTTTCTTTTAGGTCATAGTCTAAACTTACAATCTTGATAAATCAAAACACATGTCCTGGCGCTTTATGGCCTTAGATGCATTTGCGCCAATAAACTTCAATCATCATCATGAGGAAAATTGTGGAGCTTCACAAATTTTCCCCAATGCAGGTACTTCCAACGAGATGGACTTAGCGTGGCCTTTTTCATTCGGGAAAAACGAAAGCCCGCGGAGTTTAAAAAAATACCACGTTAGCGCGCTCTGTGCGCTCGAATGCACCGCGATTACAGCGCTTTCATGAGTGATTTGTAAAAACATCGCCAACGCCGCGCCTTCCCTTCACTTAGGAGAAAGGGCTTAAACCTTTGCTCATTCGTTCTGTATGCTTCGCCCGGCTCCGACATTACCGGCAGCATCTGGTGACGGCGCTCCGAAAAAGCGCTTCATCAAAAGCGCCTGCCGCCGAAGAACGAGCAGTCATCAGCCGTTTATTCCGATATGACGAGATGAGCCATTTTTTTACCACCGTTCAAGTCGATGCGGAATAGAAAAAAATACACACAAAACATGCATCATACATCTGGAACCTGTGCGAGAGAGAGCATCGTTTGTTACAACGCCGCTTTTTTTCCAAGCTGTGCCAGCGGCTAGATGCATGTGCTGATGATAGTGATCTAAAGAAAGGAAGGACGCTCGACTGTCAATTACTGTCGTGCCGCACAACCGTTTCGAATAATTTTTTAAAGCTTTACTGGCTGCGAACTTGCAATTTCCCCGTGGCGGGGCTCCAAGGAGGCACATGACGTCACAACGCGCGCCTCGCCGCGGATCTTTCTCTCTCTCTCTCTCTTGCTCGCAGTCACTACTGCGCATGCGCCACTAATAGCACAGAGCCACAGGGGCCGAATCTTATAACGGTTCGGTTGGGGAACCGTTCCTTTGGCCTCACCTGATTGGCCAAAATTTCAATTACGTCACAGGTCGTCAGAGGCAGCGGGGCGGTATCGCAATTTTTGAATACGTCACGCATCTGTCAATCGTCTTCAAAGAGAACCGGTCGTAGGAACCGGCTAAGGGGTAGTCCGCTTTGGGTTCCGTTGCTGTGGCTTGGCTTTGGCTTGTGACCCTGGCCGCGCGCGCCGGTCGCGCGACCCCGGAGACACGCGGGCGTCGCGCGCGCGTGCGTTGGTTGCTTCGGAGGCTATTACTTGCCTTCGTCGTCTGCTTGGCGTTCCTCTTTCGGTGTCGACCACGGCTGGAAGCGCGATACGCGTTCGAAGAACTGGCGGATAATGAGTTGCACCGCCCTTGCTGGCTTTCTAAGTAAACCTTTTGCAGGCTACGCTATCAAATGTAGGGGACTCAGGTGCAAGCGTACGAGTGGCCATTCCACGCAGAGGAAGGAATATTGCGCGCTGCGGTTCATCGCCACTGGCCTGCAGCTCCCAGGGGTCGGTCGGACGTGAAGCATTCATTGGAATGACCTAGATCTCTGCTGCCGACACCGTTCACAAAGTTGCTCTCGCAATTACTGTGTTGGCCGGTTGAAGGGCTGGGTCAGCTTTCCCGTGACCTCAGCTTCCAAGCCAATGCCAAGGAGATATTTGCATGGTGAGATCGAATTCTCAGTGCTATCGCCAGCGTGAATAGCTTGCAGATCGCCGTTCAGCAGTCGGAAGGGTTCAACCTAGGCTGGTTCAGCACTTCCATCGTTCGGCTGATAAAACTATACAGTCAGGACGGGAAGATATTGTGGAGATCTCTTATTTGGCTGCCTTTCTTTCTCTGGTTCGGGAGTGCCGCACTTTGTTACTCAATTTTACGGCACAGCGCGCACCGTCAGCACCACACTATTCGATTTGACTTCGCGCAGGCAATGCAGGGCCCGTGTATCGTAATGTTCGATTTCAAGTTCCATTGCTTTTATCACGCGACGCGCCGTGGGGCTTATCGCAGGGACAGCGGCGGCGCGGCGGCGAGCGAGTCATGTCCGAGCCGATGACGAAGGGCGAAAAAAGATGGAAAATTGATATAGTCGGCTAGTAAAGGTGTCCCTAAGAACCAGTTCACGGTTTTGTCGCGCTCGCTACTTGAGAAGTGCCGGCAGTGCGTTCCTGTTGCGTGCATCCTGCGAGCTCCTGGTAGCAGACGACATAGCGCTGCGCTCTGCCAACTCATTTACGCTTGCGATACCGCCTGTCGGCTGAGAATAAAAAAGAATGATATAAATAAATTACTTCTGCATTGCGTAAACGCCCAGCACCACACGTTTATACTTCAGAACTTGGCGTATAATATTAAATTTATATTTTACATTTATTTAGCAAGCGGAAACATTCTGCAATTCCTCGATTAGCTCGTCATATAATGACGTATACTTCAGAGGTGGCACCCTCTCATCTCTTGGTCGCGTCCTCCCTTTCTTCCACCGCCGGCTTGGGAGTGGCACATCTATTGACGTAAGCGGCGAAGCGAACGGTTCGTATTCGGAACCGTTATAAGATTCGGCCCCAGGTGTTCCGCCACTGCGCAGCGCCGCGCGTTTCCGCCACCGCCGTTTGGTATATATGGGGCGCGATCGGAGATATTTTGTTCGATACGCGTTCTGTTCAGTTGCTGCAACGTCACAAAGTTGCAGTATGCAAAATTTGTGACAGCGGGGCGGAGAGAGCAGCCAATCAGGAAGCGGTGACCTCCCCGGAAGTTTACCTCCGTCGTTTGTCGTCTGCTTGCAAACAGTATACTACAAAGCCAAATGTTTCTCGTCTTCCAATTGAATGAAATCTTTATCTAAAAAAATGTATTTTTTCTTCTCAAGCCCAAACACGTTTTCAAATAGTAGTACGCGTGACTACTGCAATTTATAACTATTAGGTTCTTTGCGTCGTCCCTAGGTGGTGTCGCGCACAGCGAGAAAGAAAAAGAAAAAAAAACGACGGGAAGAGTTGCGCACTTTTCAAGAGGCAGCGACAACATCCCAGTGGCTCGCTGGCACCGATGATGTTGTCGATTTCTCTGTACAACCAACGAATTATTTGTTTCGAGAAACAAAAACGACGCCGGAATTCACTTTCTGCCATTTCTTCAAACGCGTTTCGCACCGCCACCCGCTCTCCTCTTTCCTCTAGAAACGCCAGCGCAACAACCTAAGTTTCCAACGGAAGCGCCATTTTCTAGAAATAAACTATGGATTGGATTCAAACGTGCCATTCCGCAGCCGCAAGGGCTGCCTGTTGGATCCAATCCAATCCACCAGACGCGCCATGCGAAGCCGTATGATCGCTCCAAACTTTTCAACCCCCGTCGCCTTTGGACGGAATGCTCGGTGGGCGGATGATTGACAGGAGCGTGTCGTCATTTTGACGTCACCAAAAACGGGGCGGCGCCCTGCGGCTGGCGACGTCGGCGCGGAGTAGGCCAATTGCGCGCGCCGGTAACCGAACGAACGCGCCGAACAACCATCTCCGATCGCACCCATGATGTCACATCGCATTCCTCGTCGTTGCGCTCGCCTTCACTTGCTTCGCCAGGTGCGTCGCATGCCTGATAACATGTAGGAGCATTGAAAAGGAGAGCTCGCGTGCGACGCAACCACAGTTGAGGCGGCAGTATCTTGTTTAGATGAAAACCTTTTGGAAGCAATCGTAAAGTTATACCACAACTTTTTTGAAAGCGGTAATTGGTAATGTAATTCAAATCAATGAGCGTAATAAGAATGTAATGAGTAATGTATTATATTTACTTTCAAATAATAATTTTGCCATGCGTGATGCACAGCTAGTTAAAGGCAACAAAACATTTTTTGTCCAGCAGCGATGCCTGCATTGGGCTAGACCACGTTGAGCGCTGACAAGTTCAATACCTCACAGCGTTACTTCATTATTTGAGCCTGTTCCCTTGCCACGGGGGCGGCTGTGCCTACGCTGGTTTTTTGCGGCATTTCGCTGCTCGTAGCAAGCTGTGAGTGCAAAATCTTCGGAACGAAGTTCTCACACGCCGAGTTCAACTACTCCAACGCGAGCATGAAAATATTACCGTAACGCTTTATGCCGTGCAGTTTGAACACGAATGCTGAACAGCTAAACCTGCGGGCACCACGTGGTAGGACGAATAGCAAATATCACTGAATGCGCAAGCGTACCCCCAGCGAGTTATTTCACTGTACCAAAACAGCGGCGAACAAACAGCCGTAGTACAGTGTTCCGTGACAAAGCGGAGTGGAAAAACAGGATGAAAACGGCAAGCACTTTACATGCATGTGTATATTCCCGGCTGTGCCTCCACCTCGCTTCATCATAGGCCGCTGTAAGGCCGTTTGTTCGACACTCAGGTGATCATCCGTTTAAAAAATTGCCCGTGTGCACATTAGAACCCTTACCTCAGCCTTTCTCCTCTTGGCGAAGGCCGCTCTTGGAAGTGGCGAGGTGTTTCTCTTGGCGGAGAATATAGACGGAACAACGCCGGCCTTCAGTCGCGCCGATTTATTTGGAATACCGATTGCCCGCATCGTTGTCAAGCTCCGATGACACTCACTGTCGCGGAAATGGTCCGAACAAAGCACAGTTGATTTCTTCGGCAAGAAATTGTCTCTCCTCAGCGCAGGGACCCACTGCGCTGCAAGTTCCTTGTCCATCGGGAACGTGTGAAACACCACATCGTCTCGCCCGCCTGTGTTTGCACACCCGAATGCTGCACAGAACGAGGGCATGTTGGGCGCCCGTGGCTTTAGACACTCACGCAGCACAGACAGGAAGCAGAGTTCACGAAAATCGCAAGCGAAAACAAACGTGAGCGGCGGCAGATCTCTCGTAGAGTGGTTTAGTAAAGCGCAGGACGAAAGAAACATGCCAGCACATGCCAGCACGCTCCCCGGCAATGAAGTCACTCTCGCAGGTTCTCCCCTCCGGCTGCCTCCTCACACGGCACTCCGGGAAGCGACGGAGGCGTGTCCGCGGGGGGGGGATTTAGAAAGCGACTTCTGCCCCTTGCATTGACAATACAAAGAAAAAATTTCAGAACCTTAAATTAATAGGTCTGTTCTTCCTAACCCCAGCAATTCAGGCGAATTGAACACCGTTTCAGCTTCCCTTTAATGTCGATGTCACGAGTGCTACGTTTTCGGTTTGCTGCGCACACGCGCACTTTAAGATTGATTTTAAATATGGCCTAAGCTATATTCGCCGTTTGTATTTTGCAGATGATGGGTGTGTGCCCACATAAATCGATCTTACACGTTAACTCGACTTCGAGGTTTTGCGTCCGTACTCCTTTAAAAGCTTTAGCTCGGGCCCAACTCCGACGCGGCCTATTTATATACATTTAAACGCAAAAAAAAAAACATTTTTTGAGATAACCCCTGGCCCAATTTATTTGAATTTTGTTGTATTTGAGAGAGAAAGTTCTAGTGATCGTTGGAAGTGGAACTTCAATTTAGGGCCTCAATTAAAAAAAAGATTTTCAAACATTTGAAAGATTGAGAAGGATTGAGAAGCACGAAGTTTACAAATTAATAACTCTGCATCAGGAACAGATATCGCGGTCCTGTAAACTGCATCCATTAGACTGTAGCGGCAGCAGCATCGGCGTCGCACGAGAGATGACGTAGACGCTCGCGTCTACCCTCGGCTCGAGCGGCTGGCACGCTCCGGCACGGGCTAGCGTTCCGAAAGAGATTTAAAGGAATGCTACGCTAAGCGATCGACTGTCGGTTGTTCCTCTCCTACGAGAGCCCGAGACTTTAACGGCCTACGTGGTCGCTCGTCACCACAAGATCATTCAAGGCGGACAAATTCTATATGTCAATTTATAGTTTACGTGAATTCGTTCCGTTATGTACAAGGAGTCTGCGAAAGCTGTATTTTCGTATTGCTCATTTTTTAGATTCATGTGCAACAAATAGATTTTGCCCGCTTTAGATGTACTATTACATGCTTACATGCAGTACTATTACATGCATAATAATTTTCGTTCCCGAGTTACACAGTTGTAAACTTCGTAATTTTGCTTTCTGACAATTTGCAATTTTTGCCAACTTTTAATAAAACATTGACGACCTAAATCATAAATTGGAAACCAACAGACATTAGATTTTAATCTTTTTTTTAAATGCCAGAGACCTCGTCAAATTTGGTGCAGTGGTTGCCGAGAAGAAACGAATTCTCCTTTTACATGTATTTAGGTAGGAGCACCCGAGCCCCCGTAAGCTTCATCTCGACACAATACTTGCATGCATCCGTTCGCGTGTAAAGAAGCAAAAGTCCAACAAGCCGCCCAGATGTTTCATTTTTACAACGTGCACGACGCTGTTAGCCAGAAACGATACCAGCATACACGCGTGGCTAAATTCAGCAGCGCGGCCGGCCATCACGGGCAGCAAATTTTCAGATCGCGATACAAACGCCAACAAACGTTCTATTATTCCGAATGTATGCAGTTTTATGATTACATTGGCAATCGCGATTACGCAAACAAAACGCCAACAACACACGTACCGAAGTTAAAGCAACACGGTTATCACTACGAGCGCGCGAAAGAATAAGTCAACAGAGAAAAGGTTTCACTGTTACGTACTAAAAAATACGACCACGAGCGAACGACCAGTGTAGTCGGCGCAAACCTTTTATTCGTCACAGACAGCCGAGGAGTAAACTTCTCCTGATGTCACCACCATACTAGCATACGATCACGTGCAAGCAGAAGTCTAACAAGTTGCCCTAAAATTTCGTTATTTCAAGAAACCTGCATGGCACTGTTTGGCAAAATAAGAGCAATATAGCAGCCCTAAAGACAGGCGTATTAAAATTCAGCAACGTTGCCGTCCCTAACGTGCAGCAAGTGCACCGACCGTTATACAAACGCATACACAATTTCAGCTATTTCAACCTTATGCAGTTGTACGAATGATTGCTCTCGCAATTGCAGTTACGCGAAGAAAACGGAAACGAAGCTAGAGCAGCGCTATTCTGGACATACATTTTCGTATTATTCGCCTCTGTTCAGGAAAGACGCAACGATGGCTCTCGCAGGCTCATGCTGTGGGCTACATGGAAGGAGTTGGCGGTTCTAAAGCTTCGAATTACGAAATTTCTTTTCGGCGGATATCAGCGCTGCGCAGAAATATAGAACAGATTAAGCTCGGATGTTTGCAGAAAACCAATACAATGCGACCACACGCAGCACAACGTATGGTCAATCGCCCATTGATAAGACACGCCCAATCATCGTGAAGTTTTCTTCCGTCAAAGCGAAAGGAAGTATTCTCTCACAGAAACCTAAATTGAAAAGTAGCAGTGTTTCCATTAGCGAAAACTTCTGTAGAGTAACGCGTTTGACACGAAAAAACTTCTCGAATTTGGCAAGTCTAGCGGCCAGCCTTTTTCACTTCGTTTTAATAAACTAGTCATCAACAACAAAGCCTACATACACAGCGCAGTGACTAACACTGCTTGTGAACTGGAATCCCCTAGAGAGGCGCGTGCAGCTTCCACTCGCAACGCACCTGCTAATCCAGCACATGAGAGAGCGGCATAGCTGTCTCCCCTATCTGCAAATGGTGCTTCAATATTTTTCACCAATGCACGCAGTGTTATCAATAAACGAACAACTTTATCATCTCGCACTGACGCATGCTCAGCTGACATAGCTGTCCTTTCAGAAACCTGGCTTTCGGCAAAAATAAAGAAAAGACGGTGAAATTTCCGAATGTAAGAACAGCTACGACATCTACCGGTACGACCGTGATGTTCGTGCTTGCGGATGTGTTCTAATCGCCGTGAATGATCAACTTTCTTCATCGAATGTTCCAGTAGTGTCTGCTTTAGAGCTTGTGTGCGTAGGTGTTGTTATTGAAATACGCGACTGCATTTCTTGCGGTTGCTATAGACCCCCAACAGCACCAAAATCTTTCTGCGATAATTTATATGATGTTCTAAACAATCCAACAGTTCGGTATCCTACGTCACCTTTGTATATTCTGGGAGACTTTAATTTTCCTAATATTTTGTGGAGAAGTGATTTCGGGTTCGATAACCTGGCAAAAAGATCACCCGAGGATGCACAATTTCTGAATATCTGTTCAGATTTTAACTGGTCGCAGTTAGTACACGAACCCACTCGTAGAACTTCTGCGTCATCTAACGTCCTGGACCTTATTTTCACCACTGTGCCTGACTTTGTTTCTAAACTAAACTCCAGGGCGTAAGTGATGACTTGATTATTAATTTCATGTTGTAAAGACATGTATCTTCCAAGAGAGGATTTTAAATTATCGTTGACTGTAACCGCACTGACATACCCTCGATTACCGGTGAACTGGAAACGTTTACCAGAAACTACCTTACTAAATTTCATGAACGCTCTGTCGAATAAACGGGCACCCACTAGAGAAGAGAACGGGACAGGGCTCCTCCCGTTCTTTCGCAGCTTGTGCGTTAGCGAAACTTTGTTATCAGGCGCCCTGTCCCGCTCCCTTCTCTAGTGTGTGTCCGTTTATTTGGAGTCTATATTTTATAATGAACGGCTATTAACTAGCCCAACAAGAAGTGCTTTCAAGCTCTGTCGAAGAAAACTGGCAGCTCTAGAAAAATAAATTGTTCCACTTAATTAACCGGTATGTAACTCGAAGGCAGATTCCTTATAACTCACGGTCACCTTGGTTTAATAATTCCCTTGAGCGACTACGCAACAAAAAGAAACGTATTTTCCGTCGTGCCAAATAAACCAATGTTACCGATCGCTGGGATGCTTACCACTGTGTAGAAGCCGAGTACATTTATGCTGCTAGCAATGACAAAAAAGAAAACTATTTTAATATCACACTACCATCATTCCTACTAAACCACGCAAATTCTGGAGTATTGTTGGCGACAAGAAAGCTGACTCCATTCTTTTCGTTCAGGCTGATGGCAGTGATGCTGACGAAAACCAGCATTGCACTATGCTGAATGAATTGTTTACCTGAATTTTTTGTGATGATAACCTTGCCGATTTACCAAATATTGCTCATTCCTTCTTTTGTGCTATGGATCCCATATTATTTGATTGGGTTGGTATTACCCAGTGACTAATAATCAAAGGATCTCATCTTCTGCAGGTCCTGATCTTATTAATTCAAATATGTTAAAATGTATGGCATTATTTTCATTTGTTATTCTATCTAAGCTGTATACGCAGTCGGTACAGTGTTCATCGCTTCCTACAGGTTGGAAAACGGCGAGAGTGGTTCCAGTCTAAAATCAGCTAGGTAACGAAGTATGTCCCTAAAACTACCGCCCCATCTCATTAACTAACATTCCATGCAAACTCTTAGAACACGCAATATATTCTCACCTCGTCGATTTCCTGGAAAGCAACTGTACGACTGAAGCATAACTGCGAGTCGGCCTAGTTGGAACAGATTCATCTTAAAACATTTTGTGCGCAAACAAACAGGGACGAAGAATAGGGGCAACACAAGGACGAGCGTCCATGTGTTGCCCCTATTCTTCGTCCCTGTTTGTTTGCGCACAAAATGTTTTAAGATGTACGATTGTACGCCGAATCCTATACGGCGCAACTCCATACGAATACCCGAAAAAAAAAAATAGAGGACGCTTAAGCTTAGCCTTCAACAGTGCAACGCGATAGCGTTACCGCACCCCGTTCGCACCGCCCACTCATTCGCCCGGCATGCTCTTGAGTCATACATGGACACGCGGTGAACGCCGAGCAACGCAGCGTTCGGCGCTGCAACGAAACCTGCGCCTGAGCAAGCCGAATGAACCAAAGGACTCGGTGTCTCGGAGGGAGAAGCGATCTACGCGAGCCAAACGTCATGATCGGCACGGACAGCCTGGCCGTGAGGCGCCATGAAGGCGGACGCGATTATTGGGCTGACGCCTCGATGGGATCGTCCTCTATCTCGCTTGGGAGCACCACGCAGACGCATGTTTCCTCGCCAGCAGCGCGGCACAGATCGCAGCGATCACGTCAGAGGCGTCCCGCATCAGACCCTGCACCTAGGAATCGCGCTGTGAGCGGAAAGAGGAGCCGCGTCGCCTAAACACGAGGGTTCGAGTGACGCACACTGAAAGTTGGAATGGGAGAGAGCGAGAAAACTTATTAAACGCAATGGTATTGGGGCATTCTCGCACCGGTCCCCGCCCGGCCGCAATGTGCTCAAACTAGACGAAGGGGAGAAGCGGGCGAGTGGCGCACCACCTGCAGGTGCAGCGCCGTACATTGAATGGAGGGGGTCTTCTTTGTTTGCCGCAAGATGGCTGTGCGTGTGCGTCAAGCGCAGAAGAAATGTAGCGGAAACGTTCTTCGCTACTCGTTGATCTGCGGCTTCTGTAATATACATGCTCATTATTACCGATATACACCGCAGTATAACTTTCTACGGCACGTTTCTAAGGCAACATCGCATTCACTAGAGGTGCTTTTGTCCCGCTTTAAACCATCGAACTCATGGCTGAGTGGCAGCGTCTCCATCCCACACTGGTTCGATTCCCACCCAGCCGATCTTGCAAGTTGTTTTAACGCGAAAGCGTTAAGGAGCTCGTGTCGCAGAAAAGCCGGTGTCGTCAGCGGCGTTGGCCGGGAGCGATAAATCCCAGCAGGCAGTTTTTATTTATGAATTGCCTTCCGTAATGTTTCGTTCACGGCCAAGGCCGCCGACACCGACGACACCGGCTTTCCTGCGACACGATATCCTTAACGCTATCGCGTTAAAAGCGAGCGAGTAGTGACGTCGTTGCTCTGTCGCAGCCGAGTGCGCTTGCAGCAGGTCCTCTCCGGCTTCGCCATGCGAACGCCACGTCTCATACGTTCGCCTGAGGAGCAGACAGCTTCCGATCAGGAACGCCGCGAGCAGAAACGGGAACGAGCTCTACGCCGTCCCTCCCAATGCTGCAGCCTGGACACAAGAACAGGCTCGTGCAGCCGAGCGCAAGCAGCAGCTACATAACGAGGATCCGGCTGCCTACGAAGCCGTCGTTTAATGAACCATCGGGAATAACGCAGTGATAAACACTGGGGCCACATGTTTCTGCTTCGTTGGTTAACCATCTGTACAGAGAGCTTGGGCGGTGATTTCTTTCTTCATTGCCTTCATTTCGTTCTGGCTAATTCAGAAGGAGCCTGTTCGAGGGCGCTGCTTTATGACGTGGGTGGGAGCGCAGTCACGTGGTATTCGCCGTATTTCACAGGGTTTATTTATCAGTCGAAAAAATTTTGTATCCAGTTACTATGAAAGGCAACGACCGAGCTAAACAGCAGAAAGGCTGCCGCCCCAAAATAGGCGAAGGCGAGGTCGACGAAAGGGGGTAGTGCGGCCACGGCTGGAGTAGAGGCGCCACACGCCGGCAAGACGTCATGGCCGCGTCACGGTGACGCCTCCCTTACAGGAGAAGACTAATCGATCTATGGGCATTCCTGATAAAGTTGCTTCGCTAGCCCGCACGCAATTAGTACGTCGCTGAAAATACCGCAGTTAGATGTCTCTTGGCTGTGCCTACAGATGTTTCACTGACACTGGATACTACGTCTCGAGTTTGATAATTAATTACAATTACCTCATTAAACCTCACTAACGAAAAATTAATGGCCGCTACTTCACTGTAGTGGAAACAATATGCACTAGGTTTTCTTCAAGTAACCCATGACTTTTTTCATAATCTCGGTGCATGATAGTTAATTGGGACACCCTGCATATATTTATGACATCTGCATGCAAGTGACGATGTTTCCATCCCTAATAAACGTAAATTATTACAAGTGTTTTCCTTAATGAGTCGTTAGCTTTGCTTACTGCAAAGGGAAGCCATACTGAAACGCATTTCATGCACGTGCATTTCACATGCCGTTGATAAGAGACTCTGCCGAAGGGGTCATTAAAATCTACAGGTTTTTTTCCAGGGTCAAAAAAGCGCGCAAAGCATTTTGAAGCGAGGTGTACATACAGCAACATATTCATTCTCTAGGCATAAGCTATCCATACCTTTAGAAATAATTGTTAATTGGCTACCTCCTTCTCTAAAGATGTAATAAAATTTGTCCTGTGTTTGTATTTAAAAGTATTGTGTATGTGCACAGTGATTACTATTGCAGTTTAAAAAAAAATGTTGAATTGAGAAAATACATATCGGGCAGCCGCAGCTAGTTCTTCTAATGCGCTTGTCCTCCTATTGTCAGGATTTGCCGAAATAAAGCAAAAGTATGAATTAAAATCCGTGCGCATCCGCGCCAACAAAGATGCAGTAAGTAGCCACAATAAATTTTTAAGTGAAAAGGTCGAGGGTCAAAAGAAACTTGAAATCATGTAGGGGATAAAACTCTGGCAGTGACACGTTAGGTAGGGAGGTAGGCTATTTTGTCATCACCGAGGGGGGGGGGAGCGGATCAGTAGCCCCCGTCCCTGGAATTCTCTGGAGGGGGCCCGGGTCCGGAAGCTCCCCCGTAGTCAGCGCCTCTGTTCATGCACTTAACACACCCACATTAATACATGACTGACAAGTGCTGACAAGTGCTGCCATTGCGACTCTAAAACCACCCTAGAGCATACCCTATGGGAATGTACGGGTATAGTACACACTAACAGTGATGCAGCCTCAAAGAGCGACAGCCTCCGCACGCGCTAGGTGTGTGTGTTGCCCAGCTCGGACCTACAGCACCAACTCTGGGCCATCCAGCGAGCCGAGGAAGCCGCCAAGGGCCAACAACCCTTGACCGCAACCTAGGCGGGGTTCAGGCCCACCACATAAAATCGCAGGGCACTCAGTAAAGCTGTTTGAATGAATTATTTAATTTTGAAGAATCGCACGCGTCAATGGCAGGCGAACGCGGCGGTGTGGTTAGCCAGGCCACCGAGCAAGCTCGAGACAACGAACCCGAGCGACAACGGTGAACTGCGGGCATACTGTCACTTACGTCACAGTCGAACGTGTATGTAACCTTATTAAGAAACACAAAGACGGAACCAACAATTGAAAAAGACTTCAATGAACCGTGCAGGATTAACCCAGTGACAAACACCGGGACCACACGTTTCAACTTCGCTGTTACCCATGGGTACAGAATTCTTCGGGGGTGATTTTGTCCTCTACAAATACCTGAATGCTCTAGCAACTCATTTACTTTCTTTCAAATTCCTCAGTAGTTCTTCAATATCAATTTTACTCGGAGCTTGCCTCACTTAAAGGTTTGTGCAGCCCAAATCACCCTGTACAGCTTCATTTGTAATCTACCTGTGAGCGGCCATTGCGAGGCGTCCCACGGACTTTTGGTATACCATCTTGTCCCGATTGTACCCCTGACTTCAAGCTGACAACTGCACTTCCAGATGTAAGCACTGGAACCATTACACCTTTCCACATACCCCGCAGCACTTCATACCTTTTGTATCACCATAACGCTCTGTGTTACATTATGGCCGCACTTCTGTGCACCTTGCAAGAGTTGGGGTCGGGCATGTAATAGATGGTACCTGGCCCATGCCGTCGTCCGACTCATCCACGCTACGGACGTTGTTGAAGGGAAGGGACGTGTTCTGATCGAGAACGAGGAATAGGGTATTTATTTACGACATCTACATGAATGGTGGAGAACGTTCCATTTCATCATTCTAGCATGACTGAAAGAGAATGCACCCTGAAGAGCCGACAAGGGCTGCATAGAACTGTCTGTCTTCCCGAGATCCCTAGGAGAGGGAGAATTGCCGTTCAACCTTCGTCCAATGGGACAGTCATCGTAGTCGACCCGCATTTGAGGGGAAGGGTTCACACACTATCTTCCGCACTTTGGTTTCACTGAACACACCGAGGGGAGAGGGTTCTTCCAGACAGGGGTCTTGACCCGAGCAGGCGCCTCTTGATTCCAGAGCTGACCCCTCAGTCAGTAGCCGCCGCGTCTGTCCATTGACTGTGACGGCCTGTGGGGCTCGTGGGAAAACAGCACAAAACATCGCCTTCCAGGAGTTCCCCCGCTCCATGCAAACCGTGAAGGTGACAGCGAATCGACCAACAATATTTGGTTCGCCGAATGGCTAGACAGGTCGGCGCCGTTGGGCTGTTGAGGCGGCGCATTGTTGTCTTTACAAAGCGAGCCGTCGTAGCGGGCGGGGAAAATTTTGCAGGTTGGTACCCCTCCAGGCCGATCGTAACACCCTTCGCTATCATTCTTTTTCGTTTGTTTCCACAAATTTCTTGCCTTCGTTTATACATCCCCACACATATGTATTTTTTTGCTCGAGGCATTTCCTGGCCTTCTATTGACACTGCCTGTTGGCTGTTTTCATTGAATACCACAAGAACTGATTTTTAAGGCTAAATATCAGCCCTAAACTCCCGTCTTCCTGTCCAGATACCTGAATACCTGAACGCTCTTGCAACTCATTTACTTTCTTTCATATCCCTCAGCCCTTAAAAATCAGTTTTACTCTGAGCTTCCCTCACTTAAAAGCTTGTCCAGCCCATATTACCCTGCACAGCTTCATTTGTAGTCTAACTGTGCGCGCCCAGTGCGAGGCATCAGGGCGCTCAATAAAGCTGGTATCCGCCAGGTGCTGCATATCACTTTGCTTGTTAGCTAGCAACACAAAATCATCCGCATAGAAAAGAACGGGGAGGTGGTGCCCTACTATAGTGCCCGCCAATTTACACGACAAATAAACCCTATATTGATTCCTTCTATTCCCCTTTCCATCCTTAGAATTTACGTCATAAACAACCCTGAGTGTACCCTGAGTGGGAATGTCAGCTGGCCAGCGGTCGGCAGGGAACATAATCCGTTCCTGTTCTTCATGCAGGCTCTGCTTTTCGCTGGAACGACCAAAGCCATCACGTCTTCAGAAATAACCAGCTTTACCTAACAAGCTTCGACCGCCTGCTGCGATAGCGTAGGGCTTCTGCTAAAATGCGCTGACAATGAAATCAAGTCATCAGATCCGGTCTTATATCTGCCACATCTTTCGGCTTCCTTCAGCGGGCATGACAGCTGGCCAGCGGTCGACATGGACCTTAATCCGTTCCTGTTCTTCATACAGGTCAGTAATACTGCGGGCTCTTGTAAATCTAGCAATCGGTGATTTGTCCAGCTGACATGCCGAGAGTGTATTATTGCTGTAGCCATGTTTGTGCAGGAGTTTTCATGTGCTTTGCTGATTCTTTGCGGCGATATCAAGTCAAACCTTGGATTACCTTAGATTACCTTAGATGGACTACAATACCCGGTAGCCGCGTACATCGCGGCCCCTCCAGCGGCAGTCAAGGGCGTCATTTCCCGGGCCTACTGGAACGAGACACCAGAACAAATCCTAACTGACTTACAATACAGAAACCCGGACGCTAACATTATAGCGGCCCGACGCATGGGTAAAACAACGTCCATCTTAATAACTTTTGCCTCAGGTCCCGTGCCTCACACAATTAAATATATGTGTGTGGTACACCGCTGCACCAAATACCAGGGAAGCCCCGATGCCTGCACAAACTGCAGGAAGCCTGGACACAGGTACGACGTGTGCCCTCTCCCGAAGGCTGGACTGTGCCCGCGGTGTGGCGAGAAGCACACCCCTCAAGAGACCCCATGCACGCCACGCTGCATTCTTTGTGGCGGTTCCCACCTTACCGGTACCGGCTCGTGCAAAGCCAGGACCCCTCCACCTCGTAGACAGACCGCGTCGAAACCCAAGCAACCAGTGCCCACGCCAAAGGACTTTCCACCGCTAGTGTCTCATCAAGATCGCCAGCGAGCCTGGACCAAGCCTACCAGTACACCCCAAACCTCACAGCGGGAGGAAGAGATAGCTCTCCTGCGGGAAGAGGTAAGGCATCTTAGGGCAGCCAATAATTCCATCCCTCCTACCGTTTCTCCACCCACTCCTTCACCAACACCCCAAACCTCTTCACCTACACCCCAACCCTCCACACCCCCTCCACAAAAGAAACGCAGATCAGAAGACATTCCAGACATGGATTCTAAATTACAAAAATTTGCCCAACAGCTCGAAGCCAGTATTCTGGCTCAGACTCAAAATTACATTGAAGCCGCCATCACTAAGCTTACAGAAACTATTATCAGTCAGGTAACCTCTACTATTCTACAACAAATTCCACAAATAATTGCTGGAATGCCTTCACATATCCCAGCTAGCAACCCCACAGCTGCTCCCATCCTCCGCCCCCCCACCCTTCAGCATGGCCCAGTTGACGGGCAATAATCTCCAATTAAGCATCCTACAATGGAACTGCAGGGGGTTTCGTCGCAAACGAGACCCCCTGCAGCAGCTCCTCTCTGCTTCCTCCACACCCCCTGATATAGTAGCACTTCAGGATGCTGGCACAAATTTATCGCTGCCAGGATACGCTCTGGTACCCTCCGATACCACTCCAAACCCCAGGGTTACGACGTATCTCCAACATTTCGTACCATACACTTGTCATGTACTAACCTCGCCGGTAGCTCACACATTCATAGAATTAATCCCCTCCACTCACAGATCTCAACCCCTCTTCATCCTCAACTGTTACCTCCTCCCGAGGCAACCGGTCTCAGATTTAATCTCTCTAATTAAAGCCGCCTCCAACGCTGCAAAAAAGGACCCCCTCATTATATTAGGGGATTTCAACTGCGCACATGTAGACTGGGGGTACACACGCACTAACAAGAGAGGAGCGGAATTGCACAACACCCTTCAGATGCACGGCCTGTCCATATATAATGATCTGAGCACACCTACAAGAATCGGCAATAGTGTCACTGCCGACACAAGCCCAGATCTTACTTTTGGTCGCAACCTTCCCACACCAGTGTGGACAAACTCAAATGAGGCCCTGGGTAGTGATCATTATATCATAACTATACAGCTTGATTTCGCCATAAAAGCTAAAGCCTACCGTGTCAGGATTACCAGCTGGGATAATCTTCGGAAGCACAGAGAGGCCAAAAATTTAGAATCCCCCTTTAACCTCCACACATGGATGACAGAGCTGAAACAGGATGTCCAGGCATTCACGCAAACATTAGATGCCACCCCCGAGACTCCCGTTGCAGACAGTCGCTTAGCGCACCTACTACAAGCTCAAAGCAGTATCCTCACACGCTGGAAAACCCAGAAGCAAAATCGGAAACTTAAGCTAAAATTAGCGCAACTACAGAAACAAATAGAAGAACACAGTGCCGCACTCAGTAAATCTAACTGGCACCAATTATGTGACGGATTACGAGGTAATCTCTCCTCCACCAGGGCCTGGCATCTTTTGCGACATATGATAGACCCCACTCAAACTAAAAAGCAAACTCGGCTCACACTAAAAAGACTTACCCATAAACATCGCCAAAATCATCAAGCACTGTTACGTCAACTCCAATCAACTTATACCACTGTGGGCCAAGCTGTATCATATCCCGACTATGTAGGCCCCGATCAACCCTCCCTCGACGCCCCCATTATGGAGGTTGAAGTCAGAGCAGCCCTTATCAAGCTCCGAAACTCAACCCCTGGGGAGGACCAAATCACAAATGTCATGCTCAGAAATTTAGATGACCGTTCAATTTCCCTTCTCACCGACTACTTCAATGAGTGCTGGGAAATGGGGGTGCTACCTGCTGAATGGAAGCACGGGAAAATAATATTCATTCCTAAACCAAACAAGCCCATTAACGCCCAAAACCTCCGTCCCATTTCGCTGACTTCGTGCTTGGGCAAACTGTTTGAGCATGTCATCCTCACCCGTCTCACGCAACACATGGAATCCCATGGACTATATCCCCATACTATGGTAGGATTTCGATCCCACCTCTCGGCACAGGACGCCCTACTGCAGATTTCACACGCTATCCTCAATGACATGTTACATCACACCAGAGCAATCCTGGCAGTCGACCTCACCAAGCATTCGACAAAGTTACACACAGCGCCATCCTGCAGGGCATCCAAGAGCTGCAGTTGGGGCCTAAGACCTACAACTATATCCGGGCCTTCTTAAACGGTCGCACAGCCTCACTGCATATAGATGATATACAGACCCCCCACTTCACGCTTGGTAACATTGGTACCCCGCAAGGGGCGGTGTTATCTCCCTTCCTCTTCAACCTCACCCTCATCCCCCTGGCCAAGGCTCTCAGCCGCATCCCGCACTTAGGACACACACTTTACGCGGATGATATAACGGTCTGGACCACATACGGCTCGGATGGCGACATAGAATCGACCCTTCAGGAAGCCGCTACAACTATCGCTACTCACGCGGCAAACATTGGGCTTGAATGCTCCCCCACAAAGTCAGCACTCCTCATAATCCGCCCGCGGCGCGTCCCTACCTCCCCCATCACTATCTACCTGCATGACACTCCCATACCGCAAACACCTACCCTCCGCATTCTTGGCCTGCATTTACAGGACACGGGGAAAAACAACCTTACCCTGAAAGCACTAAAACAGTCCACTTACTCAGTCATCCATCTTCTTGGAAGGGTTTCACATTCACGAGCCGGTCTAGACGAAGCAGATAATCTGAAGGTGCTGCATGCCTTTGTGCTTAGCCGCATTCTTTACGCCACTCCTTACCTGAACCTCTCCTGTTCGGATAAAGACAAGATCAATGCTCTTATCCGCATGGCTACCAAAGCAGCGCTAAACTTACCAAAGAGCACTAGCACGGACAGACTCTTAAAATTAGGAATGCACAACACTATACAAGAACTTATAGATGCACATCGCTACACACAGTACCTTCGTCTGGCTGGCACGGAAACTGGACGATATATACTGGATTCTCTGGGAATTCGCATACCGGCACACACGACAGACTTCATCTCTCTCCCTCGAGCCATACACTCCGCGCTTATCCTGAAACCCCTTCCTAAGAATGTCCACCCTGAATACCATCAATCCCGCCGAGTCGGTGCCCTACTATAGTGCCCGCCAATTTACACGACAAATAAACCCTATATTGATTCCTTCTATTCCCCTTTCCATCCTTAGAATTTACGTCATAAACAACCCTGAGTGTACCCTGAGTTGGAATGTCAGCTGGCCAGCGGTCGGCAGGGAACATAATCCGTTCCTGTTCTTCATGCAGGCTCTGCTTTTCGCTGGAACGACCAAAGCCATCACGTCTTCAGAAATAACCAGCTTTACCTAACAAGCTTCGACCGCCTGCTGCGATAGCGTAGGGCTTCTGCTAAAATGCGCTGACAATGAAATCAAGTCATCAGATCCGGTCTTATATCTGCCACATCTTTCGGCTTCCTTCAGCGGGCATGACAGCTGGCCAGCGGTCGACATGGACCTTAATCCGTTCCTGTTCTTCATACAGGTCAGTAATACTGCGGGCTCTTGTAAATCTAGCAATCGGTGATTTGTCCAGCTGACATGCCGAGAGTGTATTATTGCTGTAGCCATGTTTGTGCAGGAGTTTTCACGTGCTTTGCTGATTCTTTGCGGCGATATCAAGTCAAACCTTGGTCCCACCACTGACAAGTTACTGGCTGAGATTCTAGCCAGACAAAAAGTTATATAAAAAGGTTCGATGAGATCGAAGAGAGATTTAAGGATCTTGAAACATCAGCTTCTCGGATTAAAGGGGTCTGGCCAGTCACTCGTGTTCTGGACAAAAAATGTCAAAGACATGGAAAAAAGGATTGTCGACCTTGAGGACCATGGGAGGAGGAACAACCTTCTGGTATTTGGCATTCCAGACAAATCGAGCGAAACACAGGCGGACGTTGAACGTAGTGTTCAAGGAATTTTCGAAGAGACGCTAGGAATAAAAGTAACGTCTACTGAAAGAATCTATAGGATTGGCCGCTGAATTGCTGGTAGACCAGGGCGAGGGATCTTGAAGCTAATGGATCACCGCGAAAAGGCCAATGTATTGAAAAACGGCTACAAGTTAAAAGGGGAGCGAGTTTCTACAACAGAGGGTTACTCGTTGATCACCAGACAGAGAAGAAGGAACCTTTGAGCGAGCACAGTGGAGATCAGAAAGTTGGGCTGAAAAGTTAGGCTGATGGACGTTAAAATTGAAATTGGAAATGACCTTTTTGATTGGGATGACAACCAGCAAACTAAAGTTCGTTTCCAGTCCCCAAACCCTCGTCACCAACTATGTACGGTTAACATCGAAGCCAAGCCATTCATTTGTCTCTAATTCAATGCTCGCAGTACTGTAAATAAAAGTAATGAATTAGAAAGTATTGTCATCTCGCATAAACCTCAAATAGTTATGATAACTGAGACTTGGCTACACTGCGATATATCCGACGCTGATATAGTACCATCCGTATACGGCATCCTTCGTAAAGACAGAAATTCCCGTGGTGGAGTGATTGCCATTCTGTACCAAAAACCATTACATTTGATCAGACTACCTGATCTACTCGGTTCAGAATGCATCATCGCTGAAATTTGCCTCAAGGAGTGCACATTCGTAATAGGTGAGCTTTACAGCCCACCATATGATAAAAGCGCTTTCTTCGGAGTGCTAAATGAGTTTTTATGTGACCATGGCGCCCTCACGAATAACATTTTGATTATTGGTGATTTAAACGTAGCAGCCATTGATTGGAGCAGTGATATTCCAGAGCCTCTCACTGATATTGCTGAACAGTTAACTGATTTAGTTACCTTCCATGACCTCTCACAATTAGTTAAAAAACCGACTCGTGTTCATAAAAACGCTAAATAAATTCTTTATCTTTTTCTTGTCGAGAGAGGTACACTCGGGAAAGATCCCATAGTTCACATTCTCGAGGAGATATCAGACCACAAGAATAAAGAAGTGCGAATGGTTCCAATTTTCACACGTTTGAATGACGTGGGCGTTCTGGTTGCGCTGGACGACTTGTTTTCTGATTTTATTTTATTATAACAGGCGAGCAATTGCAGTGTTGATGAGCTCTGGCACTTCTTCAAGTCTAGTGCTCAAGTTCATCAAAGATTTCGTGCCTCACAGAACAAAAAGAATTCAATATACAAACATGGCTTAATAAGGAGGTTGTTCGCCTTGAACGCAAGGCGAAAAGGATAAGAAAAACATGCCGGCAACAATGTGTATCAATAGAAGATGTCTGCTCGGCACCTGCAACTGTAGGGTCGGGCGTTCCACAAGGGTCGATCTTGGGACCGCTAATTTTCTTGGTATTTATAAATGACATTGTTAATCAAGTATCCGTCAAAATTAGGCTATATGCAGATGACCATAATTTACCACAGGATTGATAACCCTCGTGACCAGGACCAATTCAATCAAGCTCTTCATCGCATAGAAAAATTGTGCGAGACCTGGCAAATGAAAATTTACACCGGAAAAACAGTTCGCATGAGGATCACTAGAAAACGCTTACCATTACAATTTAAGTATTGCTTAAATGGAAATTTATTATCTGAAGTAATACATTATAAGTATTTAGGCGTCATATTTACCTCGGATCTTCGGTGGAACGAGCATATTTCTTACATCAAGAAAAAAGCAGTAAGAAAACTTGGGTACCTAAGACGAACACTGCGACAGGTGCCACCAGACATTAAAGTGATGACATATAAAACGTTTATCCGACCAATCATAGAATATGCGGCAACTGTGTGGGACATGTACACGAAAGAAATATTGCCCAGTTGGAAAGTATTCAAAGAAATTCGGTCAAATGTGTTTAGAATACCTACAGCTGGCGCGCATCTGCTAGTGATTGGGTGAAAGAGGCTGAACTGGGTTCGTTACCGTCCCGGCGTCATGCTCATCGGTTACAGCACCTGTATTTACTCTATTACTGTATTTACACAAATCGTACTTTCTAGGTAAATCTCCCTCAAAGCTCTATACATCATCATCATCATCATCAGCAGCAGCAGCAGCCTATTTTGTGTCCACTGCAGAACGAAGGCCTCTTCCTGCGATCTCCAATTATCCCTGTACTGCGCCAACTGATTCCATGCTGCCCCACTTGGTTGTGATAGCCGTGTTACGTTTCTCCGGTGTGGGGGCCTGGTCGGTTCCGTAGGTAAGCATTTGCTCATGCAGTACGCACAACGACAAAACGACACAACGACTCCCAGCATATACACACCGTGACTGGTGCTCCCCGTTCGTTCTTTCTTGCTGCAACGATGGGCAAATTGTGCTTGTGGCGTACCTCGGCCATGATTTGCTCAAAACTGAGACCAGCCTAAGTGCTTACATGGTTCGAAGTGTATGGAGTTGTAGCCGTATGAGTGGGAAGGCCCGCAAAAATGGCTGCCGAAGGTGATGCCCACGAAAGCGACTTGTCCATATTGAGACAAAGTGGGACAAGTGTGAGTCACACATTAGAGGCCCTGGAAACAAAATATACGTGCAGGTTGAAAGGAGTTAATGCTAAAATGCCGGGTAGTCCATGTCGCTGTGTTGGATGCGGCAGCAGATGCCTGCGTCACCTGATTGCTTCGCAATGGAAGTTGCTCATCTTCAACGGCAACAGTCGGTTCAAACAGGTTCGCCGCTCTGTCGCTCGTTACCAGACCACCACATGCGACGAAGGCAAGCGCTACGCCTGTAGGTAGGCGGCTGAATGTACCGTAAGAGACCCATGTACGTGAATGCTCACTGTTGCCATGTGGTTCGTAGCCAATGAATAATGTATTGTCTGAACCCTATGCGGTGATTGATTGCTGTTTAATTTTGCGGTTATATCACTTGGTTACTGTCGCCGTGTTATGCTTCTTGGATGTGGCAGCCTGGTCAGTTGCATTGGAAAACAGTCTCTCGCAGTAAGCATTTGCTCCTTCAGTCTGCACAGCGACACAGACTCCCAATTTACACACACCGTGATTCGTGCTCCCTGTTCACCCTTTCCTTCTGCAGCCTTGAGAAAATTGCGCCTGTGGCCTTTCTCGGCTGCGTTTAAGCACCAACGGAGACCAGCATACGTGCTCACATGGTCCGACGTGTATGAAGTTGATAGCCACATGGGTGGAAACGCCCGCAAATGTGGCTGATGAAGGTGATGCCCACGAAAGCGACTTGTCTATATTGAGACAATGTGGGACACCAAGTGTGAGCCGCACATTAGCGGCCCCAGAAAGAAAAGAAACGTGCAGGTTAGAAAAGAGTCAACGCTAAAATGCCGGGTAGTCCATGTCGCTGTGTTGGCTGCGGCAGCAGATGCCTGCGTCACCCGAAGCGAAGCTGCACTTTTCTGGCTTCAGAGTAAGCCCTGATGACTTCATGGCCTCTAATACTGTCGCAAGCTGCCTAAGGTGATCGTCGAAATTTCCGGCGAAGACAACGACGTCATCCAAATAAAGAAGACACGTCAGCCACTTCAATCCTGCTAACAGCGTGCCCATGACGCGCTGAAACGTTGAAGGCGCCGAGCACAGTCTGACTGGCATGACCTTGAACTCGTAGAGGCCGTCTGGCGTGATAAAAGCGGTATTTTCGCGATCACTTTTTTCGACTTCTATTTGCCAGTAGCCAGACTTGAGGTCCATCGACGAGAAGTATTTAGCGTTGCAGAGCCGATCCAATGCGTCGTCTCTCCGTGGAAGGGGGTACACGTCCTTCTTCGTGATCTTGCTCAGACGACGAGTATCGACCGCAGAAACGTAGGATGCCGTCCTTTTTCTTCACGAGGACTACAGGAGGTACACCGGCTGGACGATGTCGTCGCGCAGCATTTCGTCGACTTGTTGCCCAATAGCTTCATGTTCTCGCGTCGAAACATGGTAAGGACTCTGGCAGAGTGGTCGAGCGCACTCTTCGGTGAATATGCGATGCTTTGCAACTGGTGTTTGTCGAATCCTTGATGACGTCGAAAAGCAGTCTTTGTATCGTTGGAGAGGACTTCTGATCTGTTGCTGCCTACTCATAGGAAGACTTGGATTTAGGTCGAAGTCTGGTTCAGAGACTATGCTCATCGGGGTAGATGCGGCAGAATCCGAGAGGACAAAGGCATTGCTGGTTTCCACAATTTCCTCGATGTATGCGATTGCCTGCCCTTGTTGATGTGCTTGAACTCTTGGCTGAAGTTGGTTAGCATAACTTCCGTGTTGCCTTCGTGGAGTCGAGCGATCCCTCTTGCGACGCAAATTTCACGGTCGAGCATTAGATGTTGGTCGCCCTCGATAACGCCTTCTACTTCAGCAGGTGTTTCGGTGCCAACGGAAATAATAATGCTGGAGTGCGGCGGGATGCTCACTTGATCTTCGAGCACACTGAGGGCATGCTGACTACGAGAGCTCTCCGGCGGTATGGCTTCGTCTTCTGATAGCGTTATCGATGTTGACTTCAGGTCTATGATTGCGCCGTGTTGGTTCAGCAAGTCCATGCCGAGAATGACGTCTCGTGCACACTGTTGGAGGATAACGAAGGTGGCAGTGTAAGTCCGTTTATGAACGGGAATTCTTGCCATGCAGATTCCAGTCGGCGTAATGAGGTGTCCCCCAGCGGTTCGAATGTGAGGGCCTTTCTATGAAGTTTTAACTTTCTTCAACTGGGCGGCGATGTGTCCACTCATTACGGAGTAATCGGCCTGTCTCCACTAAGGCGGTAATTGCGTGACCGCCGAGAAGCACGTCGAGGTCGGTGGTTGGCTGGCGTTGCAGTTAGGTCTTGGCGTCGGATCATGGATGCGTCGTGTTGAGCTAAAGCTGGAACGTCGCGTCGTCAAGTCGTCTTTCGTGGGTGTAGTCTTGACTTCCTGACTTCGTCGGGACGGCGGCGTGTCGTTATTATGTCGTCGAGATGGTCTCTTCGTCGTCTGAGTTGGCGGCGGAGGATCTTCGTCAGTTCGACGAACAGCAACCGCACCTCCATCGGTTGCTGCTGTTAGTTTTCCAGATAAGGGCTCGCGGAGCGGTCTTGGGCTGGGCCAGTGTATGGTCGGCGCTGCGGCGACAGGTAGCGGCCTGGTGACGGTGAACGGGGCGGTCGGCGAGGGCTCCACTGAGTGGCGGCGAGGTAGTCGGCGATGTAATAATAATAATAATAATAATAATAATAATAATAATAATAATAATAATAATAATAATAATAATAATAATAATAATAATGCCTTTATTTTCCATCTCAAGGATGTGGGAGGGGGAGAGAAAAAGCTACATATCCAGCTTGACGGGCTCTCGCCTCCCCGATACAATACATGACGTTTAAAAAAAAGGCAAACAGTACAAGCATATCAGTACAGACAAAAAGGAATATTACAAATGACAATTTTTACAAAAATGTACAATTCCAAAAAACAAAGTGATGTGCATAATTTGTCGTACATTTCAGACAGAAAGTGCCACCCTTTCACTTATAAGTGAAACAAAATGACGCAAATCTTTTGACCGGGTGCGTTGGAGATTTAAATTGTAATGTTGGCACAGGTTTAAGAGATGTGGAAGAGTGTATCTGAGCATATGTTGTCCGTAACCTGTTCTGAATGAATGTATGTGCCAAATATCGGTGTTTCTGGTTGCGTAGGCGAAATTTCTTTTCTGCAATTATGCCAGTTGTGCAATGACGGAGACGTTATTTTTGACCTCGGTAATGTATTTAGTTATTAGGCGGTATGCGTACAGATCATGAATCGGCATTATGTTGTCTTTCGTAAAGAGTGGTTTAGATGGGTGGTCATATGCTACATTGTATATTATTCTGAGCATTCTTTTCTGCTGAATGTGTAATTTTCGTAGATTCGCCAAGGATGTTCCCCCCCAGACCAAATGACAATAATTTAGATGCGAACAGAACAATGAATTGTGAAGGAGCAATTTCACTTTTATAGGGAGGATGTTCTTATGAGTGTAAATCGATCCGATGACACGTGACAGTTTAGATGCTACGTAGTTTGTGTGGTCATCCCACGTCATTTTCTCATTGAAAAGTACACCTAGTACTTTAAAGGAATTTACTATCTCTATTTTAAAATTATTAAGAGTGATATCATCGTTAATAGGAACATCCTTGTTTTTTGGACGGTAAATAATGGCCTTTGTTTTAGAAGTGTTAATTTTTAGAGCGTTATATTTTGTCCACTTCTCAAGCTGCCTAAGTGCTGTATTTGCTTTCATGATCACGTTCGAGGCAGACGAGGCTGAAAAGAATAAGCTGGTGTCATCAGCATATATGACCATTTTCATTTCTCTGTCTATCTGTGTTATGTCATTCACGTATATATTAAAAAGAAACGGGCCCATAATGCTGCCTTGCGGTACGCCGGAAGAGAGAGCTTTAACATTGGATCGGTGACCGTTTATTTCAACATACTGTTGTCGACTTCCGAGATAGCTGCTCAAAAGCATCAATGACGTTCCTCTAAAGCCATATACTTGAAGCTTTTTTAAAAGTAACTTGTGGTTCAGGTGGTCCAAAGCCTTCGAAAAATCTACATATACTCCTAATGCTAAATTCCTGTCATCAAGTGATTGTAGAATGTATTCTTTTTGTTCTAATAGAGCGAGTTCGGTGGACCGGTGTTTCCGAAAACCAAATTGTGAAGGTGTCAGTATATTATGCTTACTACAAAAGTTATTCATCCGGGTCAAAATTACTTTCTCAAGCCCTTTCGAGAAAACGGGTAGTATTGACAAAGGCCTATAGTTTGCAAAGTCATTCTTGTCACCTTTCTTATAAACAAATGCTACTCTTGCAATCTGCATTTGCTGAGGAAAGACACCATTTGCCAGACAAAGGTTAAATATATGGGTGAGACTCGGTGCTATTACATCCATAACATATTTCACAGGTTTCACCTTAATACCGTCTTTGTCACAACTCCCGGAATTATTTTATGAAAAAAATACGGTCTTTACTTCGGACTGAGTGACAGGACTTAGGAAACATGTCTGATTCATGGTACAATTTATGTAGTCCAGAGCCATCACATCATAATCATTTCTCTGGAGATCAATAAAAAAATCATTAAACGCATCAGCCCACTTCCTGCCCGACAATTCTTCATTTTCCCGACTAATTTTTATAACTTGGTTTGATAGAGAGGGAGGATGAAGCACACTTTTTAACTTTTTCCGCGTCACGTCAGTCCTAGAGGTTGAGTTAAAAAAGAAATTGCAATAATACTCGTCTCTAGCGGTTCTGATATCTTTCGTTAGTTTATTACGAAGGCATTTGTATGTTTTAAAGAGATCAGAATCGCGATGTTTCAGGAACTTCTTATACATCCTATCCTTCGCTTGAATTCTAGTAAGTAGATTTGGCGTTATCCAGGGTTTACGTATTTTTTTTGACTGCGTAAGGTACTTGTAAGGAAATGATGCAATATAATTTCACAAAGCTACTCAAGAATAAGTTATATGCATGATCTGCTTCTGTTTCGCACAGCACATTGCTCCAATCAAAATTATTGACTTTTTCTCTGAAAAGTTCTAAGTTTTTAGGTGTTATTTCTTGGAACTGAATACGCTGTGTGCTCTTTGGGCGTGCGTGGTTGTTTTCAAGGTACATGTATATGGCATTGTGATCGCTAACATCACTGCATATTACTCCGGCTTTGCAAGAAGGTGTGTAGTTATTTGTTATAAATTGGTCAAGTAGTGTTACAGATGTAGCGGTAATTCGGGTGGGGGAACTGATAACATTTGAGCATCCAAAGGACAGAATGAGCTGCTGCATTTCTCTTTTAGCGGGAGTATCAGTAAGCATGTTGATATTGAAATCTCCGCCCATTATAATAGTGTACTTATTTTCACCGACAAAAGCCAGAAAAGACTCCAAAAAAATAAACCAGTTGCGTGCGTCTCCGCTCGGGGGCCTGTAAACGACAGCAATAATATTTCTGTCTTTTTTAATGACAGGATTTCATAGTCTGTGTGAATGCATGAGTAGGCCGGCAAGATTTCACATGAAAACTGTTTTTTAACAAGCACTGCTACACCGCCCCCACGGCCGGTAGTTCTGTTTAGATAAAAATTACTGTATTCCTTCAAGCGAAAGGCGTTTGAATCGTCAACGTACCACGTTTCCGTTAACATTACAGTCGAAATGCGACTGAATTTCAGAGAACAACGTTTCGAGTTGAGCGACCTTGTTTCTGGCAGATTGTACATTCAAGTGGAAAAACTTTAAAAAATTAGAGTGTAGATTGCAAGATTGTTTGGCAAGATCGGAAGGTAAGACATAATCGGACTCAGCCATGGTAAACTGTTGGACCAAGGTTAGAACAAGAGATCAAACGAACTAAACGAGCCTATCTAGATCCTCCTCGTGGCGGACGTTGATAGCGTTGTCACCGTCTTTCTGGCGAAGATATATGTTTCCATTTCGATGCCACGCATATTTGAAGCCATGCGTTCGTGCCCAGTTTTTCACGTTTGCAAGAAGTGTCCTGTTTCTTTTCGTCAGATTTTCAAGGATGTGAAATCGCTCATTCAACGCATTTAGTTCCTTTCTTCGTTTCATAAACGCCTCCTTTGTCGACTGCCTTCCAAAACGGACGATAATTCCTGGCACCTTATCTTTAGCGGCTGGCAGCTTGTGAATAGCGACAACATCATGATCAGTCAACTCCGGGATTTTAATCTTCCTTGCTACTTCATTTACCTTTGACAACAGGTTTTCTTTTTCAGTTACCGGAATGCCGTGAAACTCGAGATTCATTTTCCTGCTTTGCCATTCTAGCTGGTGAACCTCTTTCATGATCTGGGAGGTATCAAAATTTTTTTCTTGCCTTTCAATTGTTTCAACACGTTTCTTCAGTTCGCCTATTTCGTTATCCTGGCGACGCATGTGGATCAGGATTTCGTCATACTGACTTGACATCAGCCGAACTGATTTTTCGATATTTTCGACAGTATCTTTAAGCGTTGCAAGTCCGTCCAGCTTTTCATTCAGAGCAACCAGGAGTGTTGCTAGTTCAGCTTCATCCGGCCCGTTCTACAAGTAGGGCACCGCCATGCCTTTCTCCATGACTCACCTTTTGACTTAAATGTGTTCTCAGACACGTTAGAACAATTTCCAAAATGGTATCGGTAGCCACACTCCGCGCAAAGCAGTCCTTCGCTATCCAAACACCTCTCGTTACAACACAAACAGATCTCTTTTTCTGTGGAAGCCATGGCAGAGAAAAAAAAAAATAGAATAATACCTTTACAGCATTTGCTATTACTACAGCAACGCTAAAATGTCAAGGCAGCAGTGGCAGCGGTTTTAGACGATTGGTAAAGTGAAAATGCACAAATCGATGACTAACCTGCAAAAACGCAGAGCATGTGAATTAGACAGTGCCGACACGCTGCCACTGCTGCCAAATGGTGGTCCGATGTTCTTGCGTCCCTTCTTATACTGTGACGGTCCCAAGCGCGCTGATGTCGCTCTCCAGTCCGCATGCGCCGATGTACTTTCCAGGCGATCGTCTCAGCTTCCTGGCAGCCTGGCGGTGGAAGGAGCTATCACACAATCGTGATTCCCAGCCGATGCGCAATCAACTGCAAAAACGCAGAGCATGTGAATTAGACAGTGCCGACACGCTGCCACTGCTGCCAAATGGTCGCGAGGTCGTTCGCAAATCTGTGGTTGCGGCGCGTTAACGGCTAACCCTCGGAGTCCCATCGCCCGGTATGGGCATCGACGGTAGATGTGCCCAGCTTCTCCGCAGTGATAGCAAACCGGACGGCGGTCGAGGGCGCGCCAAACATCAGTCTTGTTTGGAATGCTGCGTGGGGCGATTTGTTGGCGTGCTGGTGGCGGGGGTGGTGGCGGACGACGGAACTGTGTCATCACTGGGCCCTGCCGTGGGAGCGAAGGGGGTACGTGACGGCGGGCTACATCGGCGTATGTCATCGCTTGCGGCTGAGGCTGCGGTGATTCAGGGGCTACTCCGCGTTGTTGTTGGAGCTCCTCACGGACGGTGCCGGCAATTGAAGCCACTTGAGGCTGTGATGAAGGGAACAGCTTTTGTAGCTCCTGCCACACGACCGCTCGGATAGTCTCGCGCAGGTCGTCGGTGGCCAGTGGCTGAACTCCGGCGCATATATACTTTGTCGAGTTACTGCGGCGGTTGAATTGCCGGTTCCGCATTTCTAGTGCCTTCTCCATGCTGGTGGCCTCGCGAAGAAACTCATCGACGGTCTTCGGTGGGCTCCGTACCATTCCGGCTAAAAGTTCCTCCTTTGCACCACGCATCAGTAGGCGGATTTTCTTTTTCTCGGACATTTCCGAGTCGGCGTGGCGGAATAGGCGGCTGATTGCTTCTATAAAAATCTCATTATAGGCAGCTGCGCTCGGGTTTCTAGTAGTGCTTGGGCTCGTTCTCGGCGTACGACGCTTGTGAATGTCTCCAGGAAGCCGCTTCGCAAAAGGTCCCAGGTCGATGAGGTGGCTTTTCGGTTCTCGAACCACGTCCTGGCAGCGTCTTCCAATGCGAAGAAGACATGCCGCAGTTCGTCGTTGCTGTTCCAGCTGTTGAATGCAGCGACCCTCTCATACGTCTCAAGCCAGCTTTCCGGGTCCTCCAATGTTTAACCGCGGAACGTCGGAGGCTCCCTGGGCTGCTGCAACACGATGGGGGACGCTGGGGCTGCCATTGGGGTTGCCTTGGCCACAATATTCTTGGTCTTCGCACGTTCGTGCTCCGGGGGCAGCTGTTGAAGACGACGGCTTTCTTGATGGTCCGGGACTACGTTGGTGTTCTCTTTGCGGTCCGAGCTTGGATCACGGCTTGTCGGGGGCGTCCGGTACATGAACGAAAAGCACCTCCACCAGATGTCACGTGGTGGTGACGTTGAAGAACACAGTAGCAATACTGTGAAAGACAAAACTAACTTTTGTTGGGCGAACCTGTGCCCACAAAAACAAGCTACACTTATAGCACAACGATAGCGGCGAACACGGTCGGCTATCGTCGAAAATCTGATGAGTGGGTCAATCGCGTCGGCTTTTATACATCAGTCGTCGAATGTTCCAGAATAATCTCTAGGACCCGTGTGCCTTCCACAAAGTTCTACATTATTCGCTTTGCGCGCTGTTGCGTACTCCAGGGCAGCGTATCGTACTTCTGCCGAGTTGTAGCGGCGCCTGCCTATGGAAGCTCGACCGACGATACTTATTGGATAGCGTGGCGTTGTGTCGGCGGGCTGCAGGCATCCGGTAGACCATGACGACCAAGCAAGGGCGAGTCTATTTCTAGTGCGGAACTTTCATGGTTTATTCAAAGGTAGATGGAAGAAAATGAGAAGAGCTTGACGTGTTCAAAAGTACATTTCGGAGCCCCTTAAACAAGCTCTCTACAATCGTGGGAGGGCTCGTGCTTCCGTTGACGTCACGTGACCGGCACAGAAAGAGGGCCCCTCCTCCGCTGGTCATATGGAGCTTTTGGTTCCGCCGAGCCTGCTGCAAGGAGGAGGTCGTCCCCCCTCCTGGAATTGTAGACGCCTGTCCGTCTCTTCTGCGCGTTGCGGGTTCGTGGAAGTTCTCCTCTAGGTCCAATTCGAGGAAAGGGTCTCTCTAAACTCGCACACACACCCACCCACACACAAAAGAAGCCTGTATACTGCGGGGCTTCCGCCAGGCTGGCAGACACTGGATATGGTCGTGGCGAATTAGGAAGTCGTGCTTCATTTCGACGAGGCCTGGTGGAAGAAGGTCAGGTAATAGAAAGTTCATCCTGCACGTGGTGCGGGACGCCAACCATCGCAGGGGAAGCCACGCCTCATTTCGGCGAACAAGGTCGCGTGAGAGAAAAGTCCTTTCTGCACGTGTGCCAGACGCCAACCATAACAGCATCTTCGGCGGGGGAGGAGGATCCCGACGCATAGGGGCCAGCAGCCGCTGTGCGAGGAATCGGTGTTTCAGTAGCAGAATTCCCCTTAGAGGTGACGAACCCTTAGTTCGTAGCTGGTAGATTCCTGGGAGTTGTCATCAGTCCCCGTGGCGCTCTTGTGACTTTTCTCCTTGGTCCGGTCCGGTGAAATTGGTCTCGCAAGCAGGTCTCGCAACGTTTCGTCCCCTGCGTGGGCAAGCAATCACCTCAGAACAGTGCCGGACACACAACCACAAAGCAGCGTGCACAAGGCTGCCCTCCTCCAAGACACACCCGGCTTTAAAAAAAAAAGAAAACCCGCTGCACCTTTCCAATTACTCACGCGCGTCCTCCCCCCTCTCCCCCCTGAACACTAAAACAGCCATTTCCTTAAAGTGTTAAGACGTGGTTATTAAAATCAGCTAACAATCGACTACATAGTTCAGGACAACATTCATTTGGGCTAGATGGTGCAAACTTGAATTAGGAACGAACAGCGCCAACTAAGTCGATCACAAGTGGGAAGAACGACACAGGACAAGCGCCATCCTGTGTCGTTCTTCCCAATTGTGATCGTCTTAGTTGGCGCTGTTTCTTCCGAATTCAATCGACTACACTTCGGAAAACAACGTATGAATGAACGTAAAAATGCCATGCCAACTCGGATGAGCATGAGGCTTTGGTTACTCTAGGGGCAACGACTCAAACCCTCGGCATTGCCGTTAAGCTTACCCTTGTGGCGAATATCTCAGCTGTACTGTTGAAGAGCCAAGCTCCAGCGCAAGAGACGACTGTTTTTCGTAGACATGGACTGCAGCCATGTGGGGGGACAGTGGTCAGTCTCTATGGTGAAACTTGAACCAGCGATATAGCAAGTTTGCTTCTGCACCACCCCTTCTACGCAGGCGCATTCCTTTTCTGATGCACTGTATGCATCCTCATGAACTGAAAGCTTTCTACTGGCGTATAGTACAGGGGGTTCGTTCTCGTCATCTCTCTTTTGACAGAGACCACCCCCATACGCCTGTCGCTGGCATCACACTGAAGAATGAATGGCTTAGAGTAGTCGGGCGCGTTCAACACTGGCTGACTCGTTAGTGCTTTCTTCAGCATACTAAAAGCCTTTTCTTTTGCGTCATCCCACTTCTGAGAGCATCCGTCAACGAACTCGCAATCTCGGAATACCGCGGGATGTATCTTTGGTAATAACCCGCCAAGCCAAGGAATGATCTGATGTCCCGCTTGGTGCGTGGTTGCGGGAAGTTGTCTGTTGCGGTCAGTTTAACCTCGGAAAGCCGACGATGGCCTTGCCCTATTACATGACCTAGATAAGCTACCTCCGCGCACTCTAATTGTCATTTGGGAGCCTTAACAGTTAAGTTGGCCTCTAGTAGACGACACAGCACGGTTCGCAGGTGTTCTATATAGTCCGCCCAAGATGAAGAAAATATTGCCATGTCATCGAGATACAGAAGTGCAAAATCCTCCATTCCTCGTAGCACCTGGTCCATAAGGTTAGAGAAGCAATATGGCGCATTCTTCAATCCAAAGCTCAGGACTTTCGGATGAAAGTTTCCCATCGGGCAAATAAACGCCGCAAGCCTGCTTGCCCTCTCGGTCAACGGAACCTGCCAATATCCTCTGAATAAATCGAGAGAAGAGATGAAATTAGCACTGCTCACTTTTTCAACCCTTTCCCCGATATGCGGTATTGGATAAGTCTGGTCCTTCGTGATTAAATTGAGCCTGCGGTAGTCGATGCACGCTCGTGGCTCCTTTCCTGGGACCTCAACTAAGATAAGAGGCGAGGTATAATCACTCTCTGCTGGCTCGATTACACCTAGCTCTAACATCTTGTTGATTTCAGCGGCCATGACTTCACGCTGACGAGGGGAAACACGATAAGCTTTCGAACGAACTGGGTCCGATGAAGTTAACTCGATGTCGTGAACGATCGCAGTGGTCCTGCCTGGTGTGTCTCAAAATACGTCTTTAAATTCAAACACGAGTTCCCTCAGTTCGGCCCTTGATTGGGATTCAACTTCGCCTGTTCTACTAACTTGTCAATGGTCTCGTGAATGTCTTTTGCCTCCGTCACTTCTGTTAACTCTGGAAAGTCGACAGGCATCTCCTCAGGTTGGTTATTCAATGAGGGTTTCAGGATCATTACCTTTTCCCCAACTTCAAAGCGTCGCGTGCGAGCCGTCCTGTCATAGTAATGCTCAGTATTGCCTTGTGCCTTACGCATTTCCTGCTCAGCGATCATTGTGGCGGGGCTTACGTTCAATAACTTTCTGCAATCTGCCTCGCGAGTCATTTCAGGCTCCACTGCTTTCCTGACCTTTTCCTTAGCTGGTGCACTTCCCGCATTAAACCCTATAGGGCAGTCTTGTTTGGTGCTGGTTGACGAATCCTCCCTGAAACCTGTTTCTTTCACAACTGGACAATCATACACTGCCTTGTCCGCGAGCTTTCTTGCCTCGGAACGAGTTAGGGTTCGCACTGTTTCCTCGCTAAACCCGATTCCCTTGCGTCGTAGCAAATCTTCTGATTCGTTAGAAAACAAATACGGTTATTGAGGCGGGAGATGTGCCGAGACGGCGGCTTCAGTTTCCAGTACTCCAAATGGGCCTTCGATCCGATTCTTGGCCACAGGCAGACAAACAGTGGAGGCCTCTGCGGCTTGCCTTATCGAAGCACATTCTCCTGTGAATTGGCCTTCCTCAACGTACGACGGATGCACCACGTCCATTGTGACTGCAGAGTCGCGAAGCACTCTACACGGTTTGCCGTTTACCACGAGGTCTCGAATGTACGCTTCTAGCAATTTCAGATTTTCCTCGTTACTAGTTAGTGACATCAACACTAGATTGGGATTTTCGCATCCCACGGAGATATACCCCGTTTGCTGGCAGTTGTAGCAAACTATTGGTTTCTTGGCCTCGAAAGCTTTTTTCTTTTGCCTTTCTGGCCTCTGTTCGCGTGACTCCTTCCTTCCCTTGCTAATCTTGTCACTACTTTTCGCCGAATCTGACCTTTCCTCGACCATCGACAATCGACCATCGCTCTGGCTTGCCGGTTCTGTATTTATTCACCTCCTTCTTAGGAGCTTCGTTGCCTTCGAACGCCCGGCGAGTTACGTACTCCTCAGCGAGATTTGCCGCTCTCTGGATAGTGTCTACGCCTGGTCTATCCTGAACCCAATGCTTGATGTTTACTGGCAGCCGGCAGTAGAACTGTTCGAAAGCAGCGCACTGCATTGTCTTTTCGGCATCGCCATTGGCACCCTCTTCTCTGAGCCATTCTTTCAGGTTTACCTCCAAGGTTTATGCAAAATCTGAGTATGACTCGCTTCTGGTCTTCTCGACTTCCCTGAATTTTCGCCTGAATGCTTCCACTAATAATCTATACTTCTTAAGCAGATTCGTTTGACGTCATCGAAGTGCTCTGCTTCTTTCCCCATGCGGGCCATGATATCAGCTACCTCACGTGGCAGTAATGTAAGCAAGCGTTGCGGCCACGCGTTTCTCGCGAATTTTGCCTTCTCACATGTGCGCTCAAACTGTACCAAAAAATACATATGTCCCCTCCTAATGCGTAGGGTGGCATCAAGTCTGACATTCTGCGCTCGCTTTCACGTGCCTCTGTGCTAGGTCTTTCAGTATTTTGAGCTTTCAGCAACTCAATCTCTAGGCGCTTCATTTCGAGTGCATCGCGTGCAACACGGTCGCGTTCTTCTTTGGTCTCACGTGCTGCTCGCTCGCGCTCTGCTGTTTCCTCTAGGCGCTTACCCTCTTCTTTTTCCTCTAGGCGCTCACGCTCTTCCTCTTTCTCTTCAATGCTCTCTAGGCATTCCTTCAGTTCATCGTAGTCTGCCCCGATCTCTTCGATCGCCTCAATGATCTCCGGCTTTCTCTTCGATTCGGCAATTTGGAGGCCCAACTCTTCGGTCAAGCTCAACAATTCCGGCTTCTTTAGCGCCTTCAAGTTCATGGCTGCCCTTAGTGCTCCTAACTCTTCACTCTATAACAACCTTGACGTACTCAAAACTTCCTTCAACGGTTAAAGAAGAATCACTGCACTGTACTTTCCAAAAAATACGTAAAGCCAAGTGATATCTTAGTGAAGAAAAGCCGTGCTTAGAACGACAGAAAGCTGAGCTTGTTGGTAAGGATTCATTATGCAAAAAATGGCTGTGGCTTAGCTAAGGTTAAGCCCAGGATGCGAAGCATACTAGCCTTTATTTTAGTTGTTGAACCACTGTTTAGCCTGGTGAACTGCTGTTGCTTGGCTATATTTGGTTCGGCTAGACGAAGAAACAACTCATGCGTTACTCTGCTTCGCCTTCAAGAGTGGAACGCGACAGCGTTCCCGTTGACCCGCCAAGGGGTGTGAGACAATGGGCTACGGCGCATCGACTACGCGCCCCGCATTGGACGCGGTGAGCGTCGAGCAACGCAGCGTTCGGCGCGGCAACGAAATGTGGGCCTGAGCAAGCGACGCACGCCTGAGCCGCATTCACTAGAGGCGCTTTTGTACCGCTTTGAAGCATCGTACTCGTGGCTCAATCAACTCCGCGTTCGGCTTTCGAGGAGGAAGGACGCGTGATGGCTCGCTCCGTGCGAGGTTCTTTGGCGGCCGCCGTTGGCCGCGGTGACAGGTTTTCTTCTGCACCCTCGGATTATAGGATGTTGCTGCCTACATTGCCTTCAGGCGAGAGCATGCAGCAGTGCGTTTTTTTGCACGGGGACCTGGCAAGAAGACCATATCGGCTGGAAGATTTTCGCGAGCCATTGGAGGACGCTGGTATCATCAAGAACATCACGGGTATTGGAGCCTACCAGATGAATCACGTCTGGCTAGTCAAGTTGCGCAGCAAGGCGGACAAGGATGCCCTGGTAAAAACGGGTGGACTTCAGGTCAAGGGCGGCTTCTGCGCTGTCATTGACCCCGTCCAGCAAGACGTCACCGTGAAAGTGCACTGGGTCGACTTTGCTGTCCAAAGTGAGAGCTTTCGGCAAGCGTTGAGCAGCTTTGGTGACGTCCTTGACGTGTCGAACGACAACTGGTCCGTCGCCGGTTTTGAACATGCGACATCCACGACGAGAGTGGTGCGAATGAGACTTAAGAAAGGTGTTGAGCTTGATGACCTGCCTCATCTTTTCAAGTTGGGAAGTGGCACCGTCCTTCTTGTGGCCCCGGGCCGGTCCCCGCTATGTTTGAGGTGCCGCAGGCAAGGACACATTCGACGGGACTGCCAGACGCCACGATGTGGTGTGTGCCGGGCGTTCGGACACGAAAGTAATGATTGTGCAAGGAGCTACGCCAGAGTAACTAAAACGGCTCTCCCAACAGAAGAAGTACAAGAGAACATAATGGACGCGGAGGAGGCCGAAAAGTCTGCCCCGAACAGCAACACCAAGGATTGCGAAGACAAGGCCCGGGAGACTGACGCCGAGAAAACTGGAGGGACGACACCTGACAGTCGGGACTTGACGAAGGCAACTGAGGAACGTGCCGAAATAGGCTGCACGCAAGAGTCACTGCCCTTAAGTCAAGCAAGTGAAGAGGAAGACATGAGCGACAGCACCGAGATCACTACGGCCGAATATCAAGCAGACGCTACGGGAGCGACCGCGGGACGCGGGAAGTGTCCCAGAACAGGCATTCCTACGTTGACGGAGGACAACACCGAACGCAAGGTTAAACGCCTGGAGCGTCAGTGGCACCGCGTTGCTGGCGCCAAGGGTAAAAAATATGTCCCCGAAGTCCGGTCGGCGTCATCGTCGCCGGTTCGGGGTCAGGGACGCGATAAGTAATACCCTGGTATTCCCACTGCAAGGTCGAGCCACGGTTAGCGTTGTACTGGTGGCTCGCGCTTACAATCACCATGATTAGTATACCTGCACCATTACGCGTCGGTACGCTCAATGTACGGGGTCTAGGGGCTAGTCGCAAGCAATATCAGGTCAAACGCATAATGCAAGAAAGAGACCTAGATTTGCTTGCGGTCCAGGAGACGAAGGTTAGCAGAGAGGAGGCGACCGAAGGCTTGGTAGCAAAATTTTCTTTGAGGTACAATGTATGCGTGAGCCATGCGGTGGGATCATCAGCCGGGTGTATGTTGTTTGTTAAAAATTCAATTGGCATTGTCGTTGAAACGGTTACAAGTTGCTTGCGAGGACGCTTTGTTTTGTGCGATCTTTCTTACGGCGAAGCGAAATTTAGAGTTATTTGTGTCTATGCACCTACAAAGCCGCATGAAAGATGTTTGTTCTTTCGCGAATTGAGTATGTATTTTGATTGTGAGAGGTGTTTGATTGTGTTGGGTGACTACAATTGTGTCCTTAATCAGCAAGACCGTTCAACCACTGCTCGTGTAAATGATGAAAGTGCTGCGTATCTTAAAGAATGCGTGAGCAAATTCTCTTTAAATGATGTGGCACAGTTCGCAAGAGGTGGAAGTCGCCAGCATTTCACACACTTTCAAGGCACCAGCCATGCACGACTAGATCGAGTGTATATGTGTTCGGAGATTGCGCCTTTGTGTCAGAACTACGATGCTGATGCTGTTTCTTTCAGTGATCATTGTTTAGTGACCTTCGAGATTGGCCAAAAGCAAAAAAGGAAGCTTGAATGGGAAAGATGGAAATTGAATGCCAAGCTTCTCAAGGATGACGTGTTCATAGATGAAACAAAAAAAGAAATACATCAATTTTTTAATGACACACTACGCAGTGCCGCAGAGAAATGGGAGTTATTTAAACAAAGGGTAAAATTGACCGCAATAGAAAGAGGTGGGCATTTGAAGTATCAGGCTCAAAAACATGAACAGATGTTGCGGCAGGAGCTCAAAGACTTGGTGCGAATCGAAACAGCTAATCCGGGTTTGGTGACGCAAGAACTGCAAGTCATTAAAAGAAAACTAGAAAGCTTAGAGGAGGATAAATACAGAGGTGCAATTATACGAGCACGAGCCGAAAAATACCTAGCGGGGGAAGTACCTACAAAGCGAGCTTTGTCGGATGAAAAGGCGTACGCCCGAGGAAATGAAATATTGGAAATAGAATATAATGGTAGGATATTCAGAGAACAGAAAGTTATCATGACGGCATTTGAAAGTTACTATAGAGATTTGTTTGCTTCTCGTGAGCCAAAGGCGCCGGGCTACGAGGATGACTTTCTGGCAGAAATGCCGACGCTAGGCAAAGAGGAAACGAATTTATTAGAAATGAATATTAGTATGGAAGAGATTGAGAGGGCTATCGGGGAACTAAGCTCGGGCAAATCTCCTGGTCCGGATGGGATTACCGCGGCATTTTACAAGGCGTTCAAGACGGACATGGCAACAGCATTGCATGAAGTATTTTCAGAGGCACTCGAGCGGGGGACTTTACCACCATCGTTCAATCGTGCGCACACAGTACTTATCCCAAAAGGCAAAGAAAAAAATATACTACGTAATGTAACGGGATACAGGCCAATTACGTTGACTAATGTTGACTACAAGGTTTTCATGAAAGTTCTTGCAGCAAGGCTGCAGGGAGTTATACGGAAGTTAGTTGGGCCGCATCAGACATGCGGCATCAGAGGTAGGAAAATATTTACAAATATTCATACAGCTAGAAGCATTTTAGAATATTGCGATAGCGCTCTCCTCAAAGTAGCGATGCTGCAAATAGACCTAGCTAAGGCTTTTGATATGGTACCACATAGTGTTCTCTTTTTATTAATTAATTATGTAGGGCTTGGTTCCGTCATGTGTAAAGGCATCAAAATGGCATATCAAAGCTCATGTACCAATTTAATTGTTAATGGTGAACTATCACAACGCATACAAGTACTTTCTTCCGTTCGACAGGGTTGCCCGTTAAGTCCTTTACTTTTTGCTTTATTTTTGGAGCCGCTTTGTAGAAAAATAGTTAATAGTACAGAAATCAGGGGGTTTAAGATACAGTCCTGTGAAGTACGTGTTCTAGCTTATGCAGATGACGTTGCCCTATTCGCTGCAGATAGGGAGAGTGTTAGCTCATTATTAAGAATTACTGAAAGGTTTTGCGAGAAAAGCGGCAGTGAAATCAATAAGTAAAAGAGTATTGGTCTCTGGCATGGCCATTGGACTGCCACGCCCGGTGTTTTTGAAAATATTCGGTGGCTCACGACACCTAGCACTTACCTGGGGGTACCTTTGGATGGGTATCGTGAGAACGAGTCACTTTGGCTCGAAAAAAACGGATGAAATGCGTGCGATGGCCGAAGTATTGGGTGGCCGTGAGTTGTCGATTTTTGCACGTGCCACTATTTGTAACGTTTTTCTCGTTGCGAAAATTATGTATCTTCTGCAGGCACTGTATTGTACACGTAAGCACATTCAAAAATTTCACCGAATATTTGCCACGTTTATCTGGTGTTCTACGTGGGAGCGAACATCAAGGACAAATTTGTTTCGTCGAGTAAAGAAAGGTGGTCTGTCGGTGTGCCACTTGTTTCTTCAGCAAGTAGTATCACGTTTCATATTGATAAGGGACGAAAGAGACCCGTTTCTGTGTTGTTTTTTTCAAACCATGTTAACAGTTTCTATGCCTGAATTTTTTGTTTCTTCAGCCATTGACCCTCACTACACAATTTCAAGGTTCTTGCGTGAAGTTGTAACGTCCTATCGCTTCCTTAGGGCGAGATTTTCCCTTGAGTACCTCTCCAATGTAAAAAGAAAGCGTCTTATGAAGGATCTCATTGAAAGTGTGTTCCCTGTTCCATTATATCGGTTAAATTTTCAACAAGGGCATGGGCAAGACGTACTTAAAAGAGTTAAAAATATGTGTATACCGGCGAACGTTAAAACATTCTTCTTCAAGCTTCACACGGGAACCTTGCCTGTTAAAACGTGGCTAGAGGAAAGAGGGATTTATGTGCCATGGGGAAGCAGATGCTTTCTGTGCAACAAAGCTGAAACGATTGAACATGTTTTCATTGATTGTAATAATGCCATATTCTTTTGGGATATATTACAGAGAACGTTAAAGATAGACCTACCCCTCAATCCACATGGCATTCGTTTTTTACCCCCTGAACGCGATTTTGAACAGATGGATGTTATCTTTTTACTTGGACTGCACGCAGTATGGCGTAGTCTGTTGGCATATAGACATTGCGATGTTAAAGGCCGAACTGTCTATGAATATTTTGTGGAAATGGTTGTGAAGGTGCGTGACGTGTACAAGATGAATGACTGCGATGAAGCTGTGTTGTCAATGCTTGATACGTTGACACACATAAAACGAGTGTGATCTATGATCACAAACACTTTTGAGGCTTGTAGCCAAGCTGGAAATAAAGAAAAAAAAAAGTACTCGTGGCTCAATGGTAGCGTCTCCGTCTGACACTCCGGAGACCCTGGTTCGATTCCCACCCAGCCCATCTTGCCACCTAGAAAATCAGTTTCTGTAGCACGCCGCAACCTTCGCTTCTCATTCCAACGAGCCGCTCTGTCTCCAGGAGGCATCTCACCTCGTGAGTGTCTAGCAGAGACAAGCGCAGCTGCTTATATACCACCGCGACGCCGCGAGCGACGGCGCGAGTTGGAGCCCCGGTTCTCCTCTGTCGTGACGTCATGGTGTCACGTGGTATTGAAGGCGACACCGCCGCGCCTGAGGAGCTGGGTTGAGCTCTCGTAATATGCTTCGCATAAAAAGAAGTGAGGCGTGCAGACAGGACACAAGAATGGTGTCCACTCTTGTGTCCTGTCTGCACGCCTCACTTCTTTTTTATATTTATTTATTTATTTAGAAATACTGTCAACCCTCAGTTGAGGGTCATAACAGGGAGGGATGTTACATATACGTTCATGCAAAACAGCGAGATACAAAAGAAATATGCACATACACTACAGTGTCCTACGGATACAATACAAGATACTATATACAGACTGTAAGGCATGTATTCAAATGTTCAACCAGCTGCCGCACGCACTCCGGAGTGCGTGCATAAAAGCCGTGCACTCACCATATGCAGTCATGAATCCAGACACCTTCCTTCCGAACATTGTCGCCATGACGAAGGGGCTACGATCTCGTAGTTGTCGTCCAAGTTGGGGTCTCCAGGGTTCTGTATCCCAATCGCTGCCAGTCAGTTTGTTGCGTACTCCAGGGCAGCGTATCGTACTGCTGCCGAGGTCTATCGGCGCCTGCCTATCGAAGCTCGACCGACGTTACTTATTGGGTAGCATGGCGTTGTCGGCGGGCTGCAGGCATGTCGGGTAGAGCATGGCGGCCAAGCAAGGGCAAGACGATTTCTAATGCGAAACTTCCACGGTTTATTCAAAGGTAGACGAAAGAAAATGAGAAGAGCATGAAGTGTTCAAAAGTACATTTCGGAGCCCCTTAAATAGGCTCTTTACAATCGTGAGAGGGATCTTGCTTCCGTCGATGTCACGTGACCGACACATAAAGAGGGCCTCTCCTCCTATGGTCATATCGAGCTTTTGGTTCCACCGAGTCTGCTCCAATGAGGAGGTCATCCCGCCTCCTGGAATTGTAGACGCCTGTCCGTTTCGTTTGCGCGTTGTGGTTTCGTGGAAGTTCTCCTCTAGGTCCAATTCGAGGAAAGGGCCTCTCTAAACTCGCACATACACCCACACAGATACAAAAGAGGCCTGTGCACTACGGGGCTTCCGCCAGACCGGCAGGCACTCGAAATGGTCATGGCGAATTAGGAAGTCACGCTCCATTTCGACGAGGCCTGGTGGAAGAATCTCGGGTGAGAGAATGATCTTTTTGTATGTGGTGCGGGGAGCCCAACCATCGCGGCAGAAGTCACACCTCATTTCGATGAACAAGGTCGCGTGAGAGAAAAGTCCTTTCTGCACGTGATGCCAGACGCCAACCCTAACAGCACACATGCGATCAGATCACACAAGGTTGGCTCACAGACAGCGGATGGAAGCATCGATAACATTCCAGAAACTACCGATACATGCAGGCGCTTCCTGCGCTGTGCAATAACATTTGTTAGGCGGCGAAACGTGTCGCCTGATAAAGTCAAACAAGTACTCGTGTCAATACCGTTAGTATCGTATAACATTTGTTAGGCGACACGTTTCACCACCTAACAAATGTTATTGAACAGCACAGTGTGTTTGTGGGTGTGTGTGCGAGTTTAGAGGGGCCCTTTTCTCGAATTGGACCTAGAGAACTTCCACAAACCCGCAATGCGCAGAAGAGATGGACAGGCGTCTACAATTCCAGGAGGGGGGACGACCTCCTCCTGGCAGCAGGCTCGGTGGAACCAAAAGCTCGATATTACCAGAGTAGGAGGGGCCCTTTTTCTGTGCCGGTCACGTGACGTCGACGGAAGCAAGATCCCTCCCACGATTGTAGAGAGCTTGTTTAAGGGGCTCCGAAATGTACATTTGAACACGTCAAGCTCTTCTCATTTTCTTCCATCTACCTTTGAATAAACCATGAAAGTTCCGCACTAGAAATATTCTCGCCCTAGCTTGGTCGTCATGGTCTACCGGATGCCTGCAGCCCGCCGACTCAACGCCACGCTATCCAATAAGTATCGTCGGTCGAGCTTCCATAGGCAGGCGCCGCTACAACTCGGCAGAAGTACGATACGCTATCATGGAGTACGCAACAGTGCGCAAAGCGAATAATGTAGAACTTTGTGGAAGGCACGCGGGTCCTCGCGATTATTCTGGACCATTCGACGACTGATGTATAAAAGCCGACGCGATTGACCCGCTCATCAGATTTTCGACGATAGCCGACCGTGCTCGCCGCTATCGTTGTGCTATAAGTGTAGCTTGTTTTTGTGGGCACAGGTTCGCCCAACAAAAGTTAGTTTTGTCTTTCACAGTATTGCTACTGTGTTCTTCAACGTCACCACCACGTGACATCTGGTGGAGGTGCTTTTCGTTCATGTACCGGACGCCCCCGACAAGCCGTGATCCAACCTCGGACCGCAAAGAGAACACCAACGTAGTCCCGGACCATCGAGAAAGCCGTCGTCTTCAACAGCTGCCCCCGGAGCACGAACGTGCGAAGACCAAGAATATTGTGGCCAAGGCAACCCCAATGGCAGCCCCAGCGTCCCCCATCGTGTTGCAGCAGCCCAGGGAGCCTCCGACGTTCCGCGGTTAAACATTGGAGGACCCGGAAAGCTGGCTTGAGACGTATGAGAGGGTCGCTGCATTCAACAGCTGGAACAGCAACGACGAACTGCGGCATGTCTTCTTCGCATTGGAAGACGCTGCCAGGACGTGGTTCGAGAACCGAAAAGCCACCTCATCGACCTGGGACCTTTTGCGAAGCGGCTTCCTGGAGACATTCACAAGCGTCGTACGCCGAGAACGAGCCCAAGCACTACTAGAAACCCGAGCGCAGCTGCCTATAATGAGATTTTTATAGAAGCAATCAGCCGCCTATTCCGCCACGCCGACTCGGAAATGTCCGAGAAAAAGAAAATCCGCCTACTGATGCGTGGTGCAAAGGAGGAACTTTTAGCCGGAATGGTACGGAGCCCACCGAAGACCGTCGATGAGTTTCTTCGCGAGGCCACCAGCATGGAGAAGGCACTCGAAATGCGGAACCTGCAATTCAACCGCCGCAGTAACTCGACAAACTATATATGCGCCGGAGTTCAGCCACTGGCCACCGACGACCTGCGCGAGACTATCCGAGCGGTCGTGTGGCAGGAGCTACAAAAGCTGTTCCCTTCATCACAGCTTCAAGTGGCTTTAATTGCCGGCACCGTCCATGAGGAGCTCCAACAATAACGTGGAGTAGCCCCTGAATCGCCGCAGCCTCAGCCGCAAGCGAGGACATACGCCGATGTCGCCCGCGGTCACGTACCCCCTTCGCTCCCACGGCAGCGCCCAGTGATGACACAGTTCCGTCGTCCGCCACCACCCCCGCCACCAGCACGCCAACCCATCGCCCCACGCAGCATTCGAAACAAGACTGATGTTTGGCGCGCCCTCGACCACCGTCCGGTTTGCTATCACTGCGGAGAAGCCGGGCACATCTACCGTCGATGCCCATACCGGGCGATGGGACTCCGAGGGTTCGCCGTTAACGCGCCGCAACCACAGATTGGCGAACCACCTCGCCATATCGCCGACTACCTAGCCGCCATTCAGTGGAGCCCTCGACGACCGCCCCGTTCACCGTCACAAGGCCGCTACCTGTCGCCGCATCGCCGACCATACACCGGCCCAGCCCGGGGCCGCTCCGCGAGCCCATATTCGGAAAACTAACAGCAGCAACCGATGGAGGTGCGGTTGCTGTTCGTCGAACTGACGAAGATCCTCCGCCGCCGACGAGGACGACGAAGAGACCATCTCGACGACATAATAACGACACGCCGCCGTCCCGACGAAGTCAGGAAGGCAAGACTGCGCCGACGAAAGACGAATTGATGACGCGACGTTCCAGCTTTAGTTCAACACGACGCATCCGTGATCCGACGCCAATACCTAACTGCAACGCCAGCCAACCACCGACCTCGGCGTGCTTCTCGGCGGTCACTCAATTACCGCCTTAGTGGACACAGGCCGATTACTCCGTTATGAGTGGACACATCGCCGCCCAGTTGAAGAAAGTTAAAACTTCATGGGAAGGCCCTCATATTCGAACCGCTGGAGGACACTTCATTACGCCGACTGGAATCTGCACGGCAAGAATTACCGTTGATGACCGGACTTACACTGCCACCTTCGTTATCCTCCAACAGTGTGCACGAGACGTCATTCTCGGCATTGACTTGCTGAACCAACACGGCGCAATCATAGACCTGAAGTCAACATCGATAACGCTGTCAGAAGACGAAGCGATACCGCCGGAGAGCTCTCGTAGTCACCACGCCTTCAGTGTGCTCGAAGATCAAGTGAGCATCCCGCCGCGCTCCAGCATTATTATTTCCGTTGGAACCGAAACACCCACTGACGTAGAAGGCGTTATGGAGGGCGACCAACATCTACTGCTCGACCGTGAAATTTGCGTCGCAAGAGGGATCACTCGACTACACGGAGGCAAAACGGAAGTTATGCTAACCAACTTCAGCCAAGAGTTCAAGCACATCAGCAAGGGCACGAGAATCGCGTACATCGAGGAAATTGTGGAAACCAGCAATGCCTTTTTCCTTTCGGATTCTGCCGCATCTACCCCTATGAGCATTGTCCCTGAACCAGACTTCGACGTAAATCCAAGTATTCCTATGAGTAAGCAGCAACAGATCAGAAGTTTTCTCCAACGATACAAAGACTCCTTTTCGACGTCATCGAGGATTATACAACCACCAGTTGCAAAGCATCGCATATTACCCGAAGAGTGCGCTCGACCAATCTGCCAGAGTCCTTACCATGTTTCGACGCGGGAACTTGAAGCTATTAGGCAACAAGTCGACGAAATGCTGCGCGACGACATCATCCAGCCGTCGAAAAGCCCGTGGGCATGTCCTGTAGTCCTCGTGAAGAAAAAGGACGGCATCCTACGCTTCTGCGGTCGATAATCGTCGACTGAGCAAGATCACGAAGAAGGACGTGTAGACCCTTCCACGGACAGACGACGCATTGGATCGGCTCTGCAACGCTAAACACTTCTCGTCGATGGACCTCAAGTCTGGCTACTGGCAATTGAAGTTGAGAGAGAGGTCGCGAAAAAACCGCCTTTATCATGCCAGACGGCCTCTACGAGTTCAAGGTCATGCCATTCGGACTTTGCTCGGCGCCTGCAACATTTGAGCGCGTCATGGGCACGCTGTTAGCAGGATTGAAGTGGCTGACGTGTCTTGTTTATTTGGATGACGTCGTTGTCTTTGCCAGAAATTTTGACGATCACCTTAGGCGGCTTGCGACAGTATTAGAGGCCATGAAGTCATCAGGGCTTACTCTGAAGCCGGGAAAGTGCAGCTTCGTTTACGATGAGCGTCTATTCCTAGGCCACGTCAGCAGTAAATCTGGAGTACGCCCCGACCCGCAGAAGACAGCTGCCATCGCAAAGTTCCCGCAGCCAATCGACAAGAAGGCAGTGCGCAGATTCCTTGGCATGTGTGCCTACTATAGGCACTTTTAACGCATCGCGAATCCGCTTACACAGCTAAGTAAATGTGAAGTCGGCCTCTATTGGGAAACGCCGCAGGCCGACGCATTTCAAGAACTCAAACGACGCATGTAGTCGCCGCCGGTACTTGCACACTTCGACAAAGACGCCGATACCGAAATCTACACTGACGCCAGTAGCTTAGGCCTCGGTGCCGTCCTAGTTCAGAGGAAAAACGGACTTGAACGGGTGATATCTTATGCTAGCCGGTCGCTGTCAAAAGCGGAAGGCAATTATTCTACCACTGAAAAGGAATGCCTCGCCATCATTTGGGCTACAGCAAAAGTCTGCCCTTACCACTATGGCAGGCCATTCCAAGTCATCAGCGACCATCACGCGTTGTGTTGGCTAGCTAACTTAAAGGAACCTTCAGGACGACTGGCGCGGTGGAGGGTCAGAATGTAAGAATATGACGTCACCGTAATATACAAGTGCGGAAGAAAACACTCTGACGCCGACTGCTAATCACCCGCCCCCATCGATCCCCGCCACAAGACGACGAGAACGACAAACGTATTCCTTGGAACAATAAGCGCAGAAGACTTCACTAAGCAGGAACGAGCAAACCCGTAGCTAAAAGGCCTCGTCGAGTATTTGGAAGATAACACCGACATGGTCCCTAGGGCATCTAAGCGCGGGTTGTCTTCGTTCACGCTACAAAACAACCTGCTCGTGAAGAAGAACTTCTCACCAGTCCACGCCAGCTACCTTCTTGTTGTACCGTCAGTGCTGCGTCCAGATATACTGCACGCCCTACACGACGATCCAGCCGCTGGGCACCTCGGATTCTCCGGGAAGATGTCGAGGATACAGGAAAGGTATTACTGGCCGCGTCTGACCACCGACGTCTCCCGTAACGTCAAGACATGCCGAGACTGTCAGCGACGCAAGACACCACCGACAACTCTAGCAGGATTACTACAGCCGATCGAACCTACTCGCCGACCATTCCAGCAGATAGGGATGGATTTGTTGGGGCCGTTTCGGATGTCCATTTCCTGGAATAAGTGGATCGTCGTGGCGACGGACTATCTCACCCGCTTCACTGAAACTAAAGCTCTACCAAAAGGCAGCGCAGCCGAAGTGGCTAAATTTTTCGTCGAGAACATCCTGCTGCGACATGGTGCCCCAGAAATCCTCATCACTGACAGAGGAACGGCTTTTACAGCAGAGCTCACCCAAGCCATTCTGCAATACAGCTAGACAAGCCACAGGAGGACAACTGCCTACCATCCGCAAGCGAATGGTCTCACGGAGCGCCTAAACAAGACCCTCGCCGACATGCTAGCAATGTACGTCGACGTCGAACACAAGACGTGGGACGCGGTCCTGCCGTACGTAACATTCGCTTACAACACGGCGGTGCAAGAAACAACACAGATCACGCCGTTTAAGCTGGCTTACGGCAGGAACCCGACGACGACGCTCGACGCCATGCTGCCGCACGTCACTGACGAGGAGAATCTTGACGTCGCTACCTATCTCCCGCGCGCCGAAGAAGCCCGACTGCTCGCCCGCCTACTGAACAAGAACCAGCAGCGTACCGACAGCCGATACTACAAGATCCGACGACGCTTCGTCGAGTACCAGCCCGGCGACCGTGTTTGGGTATGGACCCCGATACGTCGACGAGGACTGAGCGAGAAACTATTGCGACGCTATTTCGGACCCTACAAGGTCATTCGACGTATTGGCGCACTGGACTATGAGGTCGTGCCAGACGGCATTTCGCATTGACGGCGGCGCCGCGCACGATCAGATGTTGCCCACGTGGTGCGTCTTAAACCCTTTTGCGGACGCTAACTTTCCTTATTTTGTTGTTTTCTTTGCTACGGGTGTTTTCATATATTACTTTCGTTTGCAGCATCGGGTCGATGCTTTTTACGAGGGGGGTATTGACTCGTATACTTTTTTGTCTTTATCGGGCGACACGTTTCACCGGCTAACAAATGTTATCACACAGCGCAGAACTCGCCTGCATGTATCGGAAGTTTCTGGAATGTTATAGATGCTTCCATCCGCTTTCTGTGACCGAACCTTGTGTAATCTGATCGCATGTATGCGCGACGCGAATAATGTAGGCCTTTGTTGAACGCACACGGGTCCCAGCGATTACTCTGGAACTTTCGACGACTGATCTATAAAAGCCGATGCGCTTGACCCGCTCATCAGATTTTCAACGATCGCCGACTGTTTTCGCCGCTGTCGTTGTGCTATAAGTGTAGCCTGATTTTGTGGGCACAGGTTCGCCCAATAAAATTTAGCTTTGTCTTTCACATTATTGGTAATGTGTTCTTCGATGTCACCACCATGTGACAATACATATAACCGCCCTTCGTTTATTGTCGAGCTGAGAGCTGCCTTGAGCACATGCAAGAGCTCGGCACCAGGACCTGATAGAATATTGTACGGCATGATTAAGGATGTACACATTGATACACAACTGACGCTACTTGGACTTTTCAACACTATTTGGGCTGCTGGGTCGTCCCCATTTTGAAGCAAGGTAAAGATCCATCGTCGGCGGCAAGTTACCGCCTGATAGCTCTCACAAGTTGCCGTTTTAAGCTGTGTGAGAAAATGATTAATCAGTGACTCGTACTTTTCCTGGAATTAAAGAACACGCTTGATACCTATCAGTGTGGCTTCAGAGAAGGGCGGTCCATAATTGATCACCTGTGCGCATTGAAGGAAATATTCGCGACGCCTTTCTAAACAAACAGTTTTTTCTATCCATATTCCTCGATATGGACAAGGTGTACAACACAACGTGGCGCTACAGAATCTTTTGAGACTTGTCGGGAATGGGCATCCGTGGCAATATGCTAAACCTGATAGAAAGCTATCTGTCCAATCGTAACTTCCGCATTAAAATTGGCAACGTGTTGTCACGTCCATTTATACAGGAAACTGGTGTACTTCAAGGAGGCATGCTCAGCTCCACACTCTTCATTGTTAAGATGACCGCATTGCGTGCTTCTTTACCACAGGCGATTTTTTATTCTGTCTATGTGGATGACATTCAAATAGGCTTCAAATCCTGTAATTTCGCAGTGTGAAAGAGACAAGTACAGTAGGTCTTGAACAAAGTGTCCAAGTGGGTAGATGAAAACGCATATAAAGTCTACCCCCTGAAATGTTCTTGTGTTCCTTTTACAAGAAAGAGAGGCCTGGTTCCAGGCCCGTGCGTGGAACCTTGTGGACAGCAAATACCTGTCAAGAAAGACCACAAATTTCTAAGTGTAATGCTTGACTCTAAGCGTACTTTCATCTCACACATAAAATATCTCAAAACCAAATGTCTAAAAACAATGAACTTGTTGAAAATGCTATCTCACACAACATAAGGTAGTGACAGGAAATGTCTAGTGAATATTTTCAACAGCCTAATTCAATCACGGCTGGACGATGGTGCAATAGTATACAAGTCTGCCGCCCCGAGCACGCTAAATATGCTGGATCACGTCCACCGCCTGGGTATCCGTCTGGCCACAGACGCATTCAGAACTGGCCCCATTGAAAGCTTATATGTAGAATCCAATGACTGGTCACTCAATCTGCAGGGATCATACATCAGCTTCACATATTTCCTTAAAGTGCACTCGAATCTTGAACATCCGTGTTCTAAAACCATTAGCAATTTAGTGTGCACTGCACTTTACCGCAATCAACCCTCTGTGAGACCACCTTTTTTACTGCGTGTGAGAGAGCTTAGCATGGAAAAGAATGTCCGACTCTTCGAACATCGCTTAATGCCTCCAGCGAAGCAGCTACCTCCGCGGGAGTGGCAGGTCATTGAATGGGATATATTGACGCGTGCGCTTACCTATCTTTATCGGGCGAAACGTGGTCACCAGACAAAGATAGGCAAGTGCACGTGTGAATAAGACACGTTTGTAAGACTTATGGTACGTCCACACTAGCGACAAAAACGCGCGCGACACAACGCGCGCGGCGAGCGGTGCTGTCGCGCGCGGCAAGATTCACGAAAAGCGGCAGCAACGCGCGGCAAACGCGCGAATGGGTGCGAGACCCATTTTTCGCGGCAGACGCGAAACGTCCACCAATCAGAAGCGAGCCGCTTTACGAGCCGCGCTGTTGTGGCGCCACCTGTCGCATAAGCAAAGAATCATAATCTATGGGCTCTGAGACTGAACAGTGACACGCGCGCCGTAAAATCTCAGAGGCCATTTCCAGTCAAGGGGGCTGTTTTCGTTAACCCTTACCACACCGCCACTGAGGCGTCGACGAAGAATTCGCCTCGCAATGGAGGCGTTTTTGGAAACCGTTCGCGGATATGCGTACCTCTATGATAAATCGAGCGTCGGACAAGGAGCTGCGCGCCAACCGCTGGCACATTATGGACAGCAGTTTGGCATGACAGGTGAGTAATTGGTGAAGGTATGGAAGCAGAGTGCGCGCTTGGCCCTCAGTGTCCCTGTACCGCACTCAAAACTTTCTCGTCCGCTGTCTGGCACGTCGGCGTCGCACAAGTAAAGAACAAACAAGTATTATAGTGTTCACAGTCACCAGTAGCTCCTCGTCCGTATCCGACATGCCTGAGCGTGGCCGGCAGTGGCGCAAAAAAACACAGACACTTCCGATGGAAGACGAAATGGGCAGAGCGAAGAGTGCGTTGTCGCGAGAAGTATCGAATGGAACGAGACAACGCGGGACTCCACGGGTACAGTGGCCTAGAAGGGGCAGTGCAGCGAGCGGAGGCGGCGGCGCATTGAGTAGCCTGACTCCGGTGGTGGCGAACGGAGCGGCGGCGCTGCAGTCGACCAATCTTGAATGTGATCGCCGTCTGCACGTGGGAGTCGACGACTGCTGTGCTTGTTAGGCGGTGTTTCTCGTTTCTTTGTGTGTGAATGTGGGCTTCTACAACGCCCGAATGGCTCAGAAGCAACGCCTGAACCATTGTTTCGCACCGGGGTGCAACACAGGATACTCCCGGATCAAGCAAACGGCCAAACTCTCGTTATTCAAAGCACCCGCCGACCCGGAGAGAAGAAGCGTGTGGGAACGCAACCTTCGCAGAGACGACAGGAGACTCACACCTGATTGTGCTGTTTGTGAGTTGCATTTCGAGAAGCATTTCATCGTCAGGGACTATGTTCATTGTATTAACGGCACGGAGGTGCGAATTCCGCGCGGGATCCCGACGCTCACACCGGACGCCGTTCCAACTATTCTACCGAACGTTCCCTCATATTTAAGCAAGCGCTTACCTGCGAAAAGAAATGAAAGGAACAGGAAATCTGCAGACGATGTCGTGCCCAGGAAAAAGTCACGACTGTCTACTACTGACGAGCCTGATGTCTTGGACGAGCCCACGACAAGCCAGGGCGCCGTTGTAACAGTTGCCTCCTTGAAAGAAGCAAGACTGCCAGATAAGTACTGGACGTTTCATGAGCTACGTAACGCTGAGGGTGCGTGTTTTACGTGTTGCGCCCTGAACGCCGGCACAGGGGAGGTCAGCGTAGAAAAGGCAGTGTTTTTCACTGTAAACAGCGATGGTGTTTTCAGCTCGAGAACGTTTGTGCTCGGGAAGCTCGTAGGAGAGGCGGTGGTAGTTACTGTGTGGGATGTGGAAACCGTTCTGGGTCAAGCGTGCGCACTGCACTTGTGTAAAGGAGCAGCTGCCCATCGCGATTCATTGTTGAGCAATCTGACTACAAACTTGCAAGGCCAAATGCAGTTCAAGTGTGGGTCTGCTTTCAGCATTAAGTGCCTAGGAAGCGCGAAGAAGGTGGGAACGCCTTGCGTCAGCTGCAAGTATTTAAGGAAGGCCCTTCTCACGCGGCAGTCGCGACTGAAGAAGCTTAGGAAAACAACGGCTAATACCTGTGGAAGTGCCGAGCGGAAGCTGAAGGTATGCAAGCGCAGAAACAAGAGGCTCTTGTTGAGGCTAGGAAGCCTTGAAGAACACATTCAGAAACTGAAAAATGAATCTTCTGCTAGTACTGAAGAAGCATTAGCAGCAAAGATAGGATCACTACCTCCAAAACAGCAGCTTGCCGTCAAACAGTGCTTTGAAGCAGCAAAAAGGAAGAGTTTATGTGGAATGCGATACAACAATGAATGGATGCTGGAGTGCATTTTGCTCAAGATAAGAAGCCCGAAGTTGTATCAGTACATGAGGAAGCAAAACATCCTTGCACTTCCAAGCGAAACCACAATACGCAAGTACACTGCTCGCTACAGAACTGGCTATGGCTTCAATGAAAAGATGCTGAGCGCGTTGAAAACAAAAGTAGCCCAACTTGAAAATATGCACCGGCATGGAGGTATCGTCATTGACGAAATGAAGCTTTCTGAGCACTTGACTGTGAGCAATGAAGGCAAGATTGAAGGCTTTGTAGATTTGGCGCAGTACACGCCTAAGGGCCAAGAATCACTGCCCTGCAATCACGGGCTTGTCGTTTTGTTTGTGCCACTTGTGGGCAGCTGGACACAGGTGCTTGGGACATTCGGTAGTCATGAGAACGTCAGAGGTGACCTATTAGCCAAAATCGTGCTGGAGGCTACAGTTTTGGCAGAGAAGGCTGGCCTATTCGTGGACTACTTAACCTGTGATGGAGCTTCATGGAACAGAGTGATGTGGCGAAAATTCAACATACATGCTTCATCGAAGGAAGTGGTCTGCAAAACTGTGCACCCTGTTGACAGCAGCCGCTTTCTTTACTTCCTTTCTGATTTTCCTCACCTCGTGAAAAACGTTCGCAACCGACTTCTGACAACCTCGCTGAACACTCCCGAGGGGCTAGTTTCTTTGGAGTTTGTGAAAGAAGCCTTCAAACTGGACAGCAATTCGGTAACCTTGAAAGCGATGCCAAGTATTACCACTGTTCACTTAGCTCCCAACAATTTTGAGAAAATGAGAGCGAGTTATGCCTTTCAGCTATTCGGACACGGTCCACTGCAGGCATTTTTTTTGTACCGCACTCAGCTTGAGAGACAGTGTGGTAAAATTCAAGCTACAGAAAAATTTTTTATGCGAATGAAATCTTTAATAGCTGTTATGACTAGCAGATATGCTGCAGAAGCTCTACGGCCAGCCTCTACTAAGGTGGAAGTCATAAAAGAAATGCTTGATTTTCTAAATTTATGGGAGGCTCATGCCGACAAGCAGCAGTTCCTAAGTGTGTCTACTGCAGAGGGGCTAAGGGTGACACTTACTAGTACACTTGAGCTGCTCGGCTACCTGAATAAAGTGGTTGGATTCAGCTATGTTCTGACATCCCGGCTCAGCCAAGACAAGATTGAGAATTTTTTCGGCATTGTAAGGATGTCGTCAGGCTGCAATGCGCACCCAACGCCACAGCAGTTTCTGCTCACAGTTAACTGCTTGTCATTTTATAACCTCGCCCGAAGTGTTACAGGTGCCAACGTCGACGGAGATACTATCAGTTCTCTCCTCAGCGTTGAAGACAAAGAAAAAACTGCAAAACAGAAACTGGTGGATATCGTGAAATCTTACACAGACAAGCTGGCACCTTCATCTGCTTCAGGAGATCCTGTAGACCATCCCTACATCGTGAGCAGGAGTGACTCTAGGCTTATATGCCACATTGCTGGTTATGTGGCAAAGAAGTGTGTATTGCCAACCAAGTGTCCATCTTGCACCGACCGTCTTTTGCTCCCGGCACAGGAAGGGCGCCGCTTAGCTGCAGCGGAATACATAAAGCACAACGACCGTGGTGGCTTGGTCTACCCCTCACTCGAACTGTTCAGGTTCATCACACGCTTAGAAGACGTCTTTACAAACTGCTTTAGCACACGGAAACTGCACTGTGAAAGCATTATGGATGTTCTGCAGATGATTCACAAAGCTGCTCCACTACAGGTTGGATGTGAAGAGCACGTAAATAGCCTAACGCCGCGAATTGTAGGCTTTTATATCACCATGAGGCTTCATTTTTTTGTGAAAGGCGTCAACAAATCAAATCTCCTGAAAAAGCGTAACTCGACCAAGCACCTCAAGCTCAGCAGGTTGACCTAAGTGGAGGTCTTACCTATACAGATTGTAAACATGCATGCATGTGCACAAACTGAGTCCTTGTGTTTCTTTCTTGCAACATAACCTTGCAAACACCCCTCCTTTGCATGGTCTCTTAAACTAAAGCAGTTGTTCTGCCATTTGTTTGAAGTTTCCCTCTTTGCCTTCTGCTTCAGTGTTTGCGTTGATCCATTTCTGCAGCTCATTCATATGCGGGCGTTAAGCTCTTGAGAATAAATTGCTTGTGTGGGCGTATTGCAGGACTCATAATTGTTTATTCCATGGATGGATTCAATCTGCACTTATATTATTGCATGAATTTACCATCCAAGGTGAGTAATCAGCTTCTTTCTGTCATACCATTCAGTTCTCCTGGGTGTTAATATTTTGCAGTTTTGAGTTCTCCAATATCCTTGTGAAAAGTTGTACCAAACGTTAGGAAGCGTGCAGTGTAAGAACTAATTAGATAAAAACAATTAAAACCGCCGCGCTACTGCCGAGTTTAATAATAATTGGTTTTGGGGGAAAGGAAATGGCGCAGTATCTGCCTCGTATTTCTTTGGACACCTGAAGCGCGCCGTAAGGGAAAGGATAAAGGAGGGAGTGAAAGAAGAAAGGAAGAAAGAAAGAGGTGCCGTAGTGGAGGGCTCCGGAATAATTTCGACCATCTGGGGATCTTTAACGTGCACTGACATCGCACTGCCGAGTTTAAATTTCATTTTTAACGTGTTTATTACCGCAGCCACATTTCAGTGGTGGATACAGAGACGCCAAGTTCGTTTCAGCGTGTGCTTTGTATCTACCGTATGCACTTTGCATTTAATTTCTTCGCTGTAACCAAAGAATATGAAATTAACTCTTCCATATGATAATTTTGAAGAAAAGCACTTGCGTGCGATATGATCATATGAACGCCTCCGCGAAACGCGCGCCATTCGCTACAGCAGTTTCGCCTGCTAGCTTGGAAGATAGTTCGACCGCAGCGCCGCCGCTACTGCCGACGCTCCAAGGGTCGCCTGGAGAGCGGCGCCCGCTGCACTGCCCCTTCTAGGCCACTGTACCACGGGCTGCTGCCGCGTGCCGCAAAACGCGACTGTGGACTTGCCCGCACGCGTCTGCCGCGCGGGCGCTTGCCGCGTGCGGCGTGTCGCGCGCGTTTTTGTCGCTAGTGTGGGCGTACCATTACAAAATATGCACCAGAACTCGAAATTCGTATGCATTTCCATGAACTTCAACCGAAGTACTTTTGATCTGAATTCTACACCGATGCATAAAAATCGCATGTTGGCGTGTCTTACGCGGCTGTTGGCTCCTCTTTCTCTGAATCAGGTGTATTGAACCCCAATACAAGAATCTTTACCGCAGAAGCCTATGTAGTACTGTCTGTGGTTAAAGATATAATGAAATTAAGTCTAGAAAAATCAATTATATTCACGGACTCGTTAAGTGTCGTACAAGCACTGATGTTCCTAATAAAACACAAAAATTCAGTTTCTGTTCAGCTTTGCTCGTATTTGTGCAATACTTACCGTTCTCGTAGACATGTAATAATGTGCTGTGTTCCTGACAATAGATGCATCGAGGGTAATGTTCTGGCAGACAAAATTTCCACATCAATTATATAGCAAGCTATCAATCCTACCACTGCTAATGCTACCACAGATCTCAAGCCTTTTTTGCGAACGAAACCGCGAAGTCACTGGCAAGACTTGTCGAACAACGAAACAAATAATAAGCTCCACCTGATTACTCACGTACGTGAGTACTCACGTACGGCGCAGAAACCTGGAGGCTTACGAAAAGGGTTCTACCTAAATTGAGGACGACGCAACGAGCTATGGAAAGAAGAAAGATGAGTGTAACGTTAAAGGATAAGAAAAGAGCAGATTGGGTGAGGGAACAAACGCGAGTTAATGACATCTTAGTTGAAATCAAGAAAAAGAAATGGGCATGGGCAGGACATGTAATGAGGAGGGAGGATAACCGATGGTCATTAAGGGTTACGGACTGGATTCAAAGGGAAGGGAAGTGTAGCAGGGGTCGGCAGAAAGTTAAGGTGGTGGATGAGATTAGGATGTTTGCAGGGACGACATGGCCACAATTAGTAAATGACCGGGGTAGTTGGAGAAGTATGGGAGAGGCCTTTGCCCTGCAGTGAACGCAACCATAATGATGATGATGATGATGATGATTAAGCCAAAGTAAGGTTTCCGGCCCTCCGTTACAAAATCACGAAGAAGTGACTTGCTATTCTGTCGACTCAGAATAGGAAACACATATGGTAATCACAATTTTCTTTTGACTGGCAATGTGCCTCCAACTTGTGGTAGATGAGGTGAGAGGCTCACCGTCCTCTACGTCCTCGCGGAGTGTCGGGAAGCCGAAAGAGAAATAAGGAAACATTTTCCTCTAGCATACCGCTATTGTCTCCCTCTTCATCCTGCTACGTTTCTTGGTAAAGAACCCCTTTTTACCACAAAAGCTGGCCTAGGTTACTTGAAGTATGTGGTCTTGCATGTTTACAACCCAAAGGTTTCGTAGCGTATCCTCTCTGCAGAGGATGCTGCTGTGATAGTAGTCATTGTATAGCACGCGCCATCAGGTCCTTGCGCTTCAAGGGCTCTGTTACGGCAGTAGGGCTTCCTGGAATTTTTAGCCTGTCACCAATTTTAGCACATTGCTATTGTTTCACAATGTATCTTTCGCGTCCTTGGCATGCTTCATAGCCACAGTCATAGTTTTATTACCTGTATCTGTTACGCACTTTACAGCTACCGTCTTTTAGGCCCCTTTACAGCCCCGCACATCCCTTGTTCGTAATTTATAGCTTCACATTGAACACATTGACATTGGCCTGGCGCTCTTTGGTCATACTTGGCCCTTTCGCCACAAGACGCTATATTCATCATCATTCACCGTCTTTTAGCGCTTAAGCGACCACAAAGCCATATATTTTTCAATAAAGCTCAGAAGTAAAAAGCTATCAAATTAGTTAATAATTACAACTAAGCTAACGCTCATGAATATATTGTGCATGGATACATTACGGGGGCAAAAAAATTACAAGGAAGAGAACAGGGATGCAGACTGAAGAAGTGCAAACTAACAACTCTTTACATGTTACAGAACACGTTAATCTTCAAACTAATAAGAGCGCGCGGGGGGGGGGGGGGGAGTGCTGGACAGGCCGTGACGTGTGCTTTGGCAGCGTGATAGCCAGATCCTCAGAGTCTAATTGCGCCCATCTTTCCTTAGACCAATCTTTAGGTACTTGGCAGTATGCTTGGTCTGAGAGCCTTCTTTGTTTTCTTGCGTGGATTCTGTGTTCACCTTTGTGTACGTGCCTTTTAATTTGTGCGGTTATGACAAAATCAGCTTTAAGTCGTGACGTTAGGCTGTCTTCTTAGCCTGTCCAACAGCCCGTGCATGTAAAGCATAACCATGTACCTTACTTTTTTTCTTTTTTTCCGATTTCTCTCGTGCTTTTCACAGTTTACCCTGATTTCCGGTAGCGTCTGTTCGCATATCAGCCAAGCAGCCGCCAAATTTTAAAGACACGCCGTGGCGTAGAGCACCGAGACACAAGTAACCCGCCTTCAAAACAGTGGCTACCCCAACAGTTTGCTGGCGCGAATATGGTTCTTCGGACGGACGGACGGACGGACGGACGGACGGACGGACGGACGGACGGGTGGATGGATGGATGGATGGATGGATGGATGGATGGATGGATGGATGGATGGATGGATGGATGGATGGATGGATGGATGGATGGATCATCCCTTTTCAGCAGGTTGTGCCACCAAGCTCTTTTCTTATTTTGCCTGACGTCTTACCTATCTTTGTTTTAACAGACGAAAAATTCCTAGCATCAAGCTTTCAGTACCACTCTTGAGAACTTCGCTTTATACACCTTCATTGTAGTTTCCCTACTTTTCGGCCACCAAACCTTCCATCGCATTTTGTCAAGCTCTACTGCGAACATGTTTACTTTCCCCCTGCTATTGCTGATGGATGGATCATCCCTTTTCAGCAGGTTGTGCCACCAAGCTCTTTTCTTATTTTCCCTGACGTCTTACCTATCTTTGTTTTAACAGACAAAAAATTCCTAGCATCAAGCTTTCAGTACCACTCTTGAGAACTTCGCTTTATACACCTTCATTGTAGTTTCCCTACTTTTCGGCCACCAAACCTTCCATCGCATTTTGTCAAGCTCTACTGCGAACATGTTTACTTTCCCCCTGCTATTGCTGAACCCAAGGGCTTCAAGGAGGCCAGCGACGGCCGTCTTGAAGGCCTCTGACGGCGTCCGACTAAACTGACGGCTGCGCAGATATTTTTACATTCTAATAAAACATATTCCATCGTTTCTCTACCGCAGCAAGCACATGCGTTTTATTTTTCTTACTGTACCTTGCTTTCTAACTACGCGTTCTAAGGTATCCTGCTCTCACTTCGAAAAGTAAACAGCTTCCCTTTGAGTTGCCATAAATTGTTTCTTTCCTGATTTCGCTTTTACCTCATAGCGAGTTACTCAAAGAAGGTTTCCTTTCAACTGCCGCCCCCCATGAGCTTATCTCACTTCTTTGACTTTCCGTTTGGCGTTCTTTGTTGCCGTGTTGCTTACTATACCAGTCGCATACTTCCTGGTGGGCTTCTTAATTTTAATCCACTGCGGGTCTATGTTTTAAAGCAAAGCTTTTTTATGGCTAGGCGAAACGAAAATGTGTCTGTCCGCGACCGTGTAAAGAGAACTATCATCATCAGCAATGACTCGAGCGTCGTCGTTTTCTTCCACAGTTAGCTTTTTGGCGCCCCTCCGCGTAACCGCGCGAACACGCTCGTGCCACTACTCCCGCATTCGCCGTCGTCTTCTTTCATGCGGCTCCGCATAGAGTTTCTCACTATAACACCTAGAGGGTAATCTGGCGCCACCGTCTATGGGAGTTTCTTAAGGGGGCACCGTGCCGTCATGGGAATGACGGTATATGTGTCTGCGAGGCTCGTGTTGGCTGGTGTTGTAAAACGCTTTGTCTAAAACGTCGATATGGCTACGGGAATAACGCGTTCTCAAAGTAAAAATCTTCATAAAATGTTTCCATTCAGGTATATTACATCTTTACTCACCCACGATGCATGACCAAGGGAAGAAAAGCAAGAACAGACAACCGACTGTTTCAAAGCGAGTGCGAACCTTATCGTCTGTCTTCCAACTTTAGCGGCCCGCTGATACTTTTTACGTAACATGTAGTCGTAGACACAATAACAAGTTCTCATAGTTCAACAAAACATGTTTTCGCGTAATAATAAAGCTAAAACAGCTTTTCACGTGCTGTTCTAGTAGAAAATGAATCATTGTGACAGACGGAACGGCACTTGCCCAGCGCGTCTTCAAGGCGTCCTGTCTCTACGAGAACGATGCCAATCCGAATTCACAATACACCGGCATTCCCATGCATACCACAGCGCAGCAGCGCCAGATTTCCTTCTTGGTAATGTAGTCTTGGTAATGCGGCTCCGTTACCGCTCATCATTCGAGCGCACAATTTCACTTCTGTCGTCGTAATGGGGACGCCGTATTTACGGGGATGTGGTCCATTACTTCGTAATGGAGAGGCCGTATTTACGGAGGTATGAGCCACTACTAAAAAGTACCCCTTTTAGTAATGGCTCATACCTCCGTAAATACGGCCTGCCCATTACGAAGTAATGCCATTCCTAATAACCCTGTCCTAAGCCACTCCTAATACCCCTGTCAAACGGCGAAGTGCCCTTACGGAGAGTGCACTCGGTTTTAAGTGTACTTTTCCGAATCTAAACGTCGCAAGCGGAATGTACTCGCAGAAGAGTGCACTCCGGTCGGAGTGCGTTCACGGAACGCATTTTGCTGGTCGAGTGCGTAGCCTAGCCAGCAGCGGTTTCAACGATACAAGATGCAATCCATAGAAAAAGGACACAGAAGTTCATTCTAGCTGTTGAAGAACTTCTAACAAAATAATCAGAACAGAACTCACTGATATTCTCTTCCAGTAGGATCAAATGCCGCCTCGTCGCACGCCACCGTCTTGTTCTGAATTGGCTAGGCATTCGTCTTGGGCGGCCTTGACTTGTAACGCTATTATGACAAAATATTTTCGTTTTTTGTTGAGAAAATTTAGCTTACGATTGTTTTTTTATTTAGAATGCACTAATGCAATCGCTTTATAGCAGGTTTTTTTTAAAATCATATCTTCAAAAAACATCATTTTAGTCTGTCGCCATTTTTTTTAGTGGAGTGCACTCCGCTTTACCGTTTAGCACCGCGTATCCTAGAGTGTTACTCAAGATCCCGAAGTGTACTCCCCGTAAGTGCACTTAACTTGCCCGTTTGACAGGAGTATTACGTGACAGCCAGATTTAATTTTGAAGCAAGCGCCGCCTCACTGACTAACGACGAGTGGGAGTGGGAAGATCGAATGACGAGATTTCACGAAACAATCCATAGAGTGCAGACGCGCACATTCGCGCCGCCGCACCTAAAGTTAAGCGAAAATCAGTCTATCGAAAGGCGGCAGTTACAAACGAGATCCTATCCGAGTCCATAGGCGGAGCGTTTCATTTTGCCGGAGGGGGCTTTGCCGGACCAGCTTTCAGAGTCACGTATATATATATATATATATATATATATATATATATATATATATATATATATATATATATATATATATATATATATATATATATATATATATATATATATATTGTATTGGAAGAAACGTTGTGTGACCTCGAAGCCTTATGCGAGCATTTACAGGGCCTCATACAGGAGACAGTTCAATTTCACAGCCTGAGTCCTCTCCCACCACCAAGAATCTGGAGTATCTCGGTGGCGTGACCTTCATCCATGTAATTCTCGTATAATTCGCTATCGCTAATATTGTTTCACCTTTTCGGCGAAACTGCAGCCTCTGTCTGTGCTTTTTGTTTTCTGCGAGTCCGACTGTAAGCGCTAGTGCGCATGACTGCTGTTGATTCTGATTTCGAGTGAATCCGCTTTGGCCACATTTCGGTTACTCAGTGTATTATACAGGGTGCCCCAACTATCATGCACCAAGGCTGAAAGAAAGAGCAATTGAGTTACTCGAAGAAAACTTAGTGCATAGTGTTTCCAGTACCAACCCTTTAATTACCAACCTTTATATATAGCTTTCACTGATTACGAGAAAGCGTTTGATTCAGTCAAAACATCAGCAGCCATGGAGCCATTACGGAATCAAGGTCTAGACGAGCCGTATGTAAATGTACTGAAAGATATCTATACGGCTCCACAGCCACCGTAGTCCTCCATAAAGAAAGCAACAAAATCCCAATAAACAAAGGCGTCAGGCAGGGGGATACGATCTCTGCAATGCTATTCACAGCGTGTTTACAGAAGGTATTCAGAGACCTGGATTGGGAAGAATTGGGGATAAAGGCTAATGGAGACTACATTAGTAACTTGCGATTCGCTATATTGCCTTGACTACTGCCTGTTGACTCAGGGGACCAATTGCTATGCATGCTCACTGACCTAGAGAGGCAAAGCAGAAGGGTAGGTCTAAAAATTAATCTGCAGAAAACTAAAGTAATGTTTAACGGTCTCGGGAGAGAACAGTAGTTTACGATAAGTAGGGAGGCACTGGAAGCGGTAAGGGACTACATCTACTTAGGACAGGTAGTGACCGCAGATGCGGATCATTAGACTCAAATAATCAGAAGAATAAGAATGGGCTCGGGTGCCTTTGGCAGGCATTCTCAGATCATGAACAGCAGGTTGCCATTATCCCTCAAGAGAAAAGTGTGTAACAGCTGTGTCTTACCAGTACTCACGTACGGGGCAGAAACTTGGAGGCTTACGAAAAGGGTTCTACTTAAATTCAGGACGACTAAACGAGCAACGGAAAGACGAACCTTGGGTGTAACGTTAACGGATAAGAAAAGAGCAGATTGGGTGAGGGAACAAACGCGAGGTAATGACATCTTAGTTGAAATCAAGAAAAAGAAATGGTGCATGGGCAGGACATGTAATCAGGAGGGAAGATAACCGATGGTCATTAAGGGTTACGGAGTGGATTCCAAGGGAAGGGAAGCGTAGGTTGGGACGGCCGAAAGTTGGGTGGGCGGATGAGATTAAGAAGTTTGCAAGGACAAAATGGCCACATTAGTACATGACTGGGGTAGTTGGAGAAGTATGGGAGAGGCCATTGCCCTGCAGTGGGCGTGACCAGGCTGATGATGATGGTGGTGGTTTCAATACAGCGGAGTAGCCGCCAGTAATTTTTTCGTTCATGACATTTAATTCGACAATTGAAATTAATTACCTAATTCGAGAAGTACTGTCCTAATTATCAAAGTGCCAATGAGGCATTTGTCGGCACCCCCAGGCCCCCAAAGGACATCTTAACTGCTGTGTTTTCAGCGACGTACTAATTGCGAGAATGTTTTTCCGATTGGCAAACAAACGTCACGAAATATGACAAATACCACGTGACTGCGCTCCAACCTGCATCATAAAGCAGCACCCTCAAATAAGCTAATTGAAAGTAAGTGCATTGACTGTCTCAAACCCGAAAAGAACGCGCATCACCTTGATAATGGTATGGAAGGAGCATCAACAGCAGGTTTTGCGGCTTTGCAGCTATTCCTTCCTCTCTACGTCACAATTATTATCCGTCTCTGAAGGCCGACTGATGACGTTGATAAGAAAAGCCCCTTGATAACGCGACCAAAGAGCTTTCTGACGACGAACGAAACATGAAAAACAATGTAATAGGCATAGCATTTTTCAAAATTCCAGCTTTCCTCGCACCGCATCCACAAAGCGCGCGCGCAGCGATATTTCGCTCCAGAAACTTGCTTCGGAACAAAGTCAAATAGAAGTGACGGTTTTAGTTTTCATGAGAGTGTACACGTGCTGCAAAAACGGGTTCATGGCATCAAATGAAAGCGAAATAAACAGACAGGGAAACGACCCACGTGTTGAGAAAAGGCAAACCCGATGCGTTCGAGAAAGTAAATAACCACTTCAAAATAAGCCGGAAAGGTGATCGGGACGCCTGCGAAGGAAATAAAAAAAGATACATCACATGTCAGTGAGCTCTTATTATCTTTGGATTCGTAAGCACCGTTGAACACCAGCTGCGGCCCAGAAGACGTGTTCAAATAGGTCGCCTTTTGCAGCTACGCAGTACTGAGTCCGCCTGATCACATGTTCAGTGGCTTTCTTGATGACCGACGCTCGAATTCTACGGCAGACATCCGTTATCTTTGTCTTGAGCTAATCTGACGTCCCTCTCGATCATGTAAGCACGATCTTTCACATAACCGCTGAGAAAGAAATCGAGTAGAGAGAGGTCAAGTGACCCAGCCAGCCAGTTTAATGGCCCGTGCATGCTTCCAATCGGATGCGCATGAAAAGTCGTATCCAGCCAGTTTGGGGCTTGGCTGCTGATGTGTGCTGGTGCTCCATTTTGCTGGCACCAATGAAGTGGAAGATGCAACAGCGGCACTTCGCTGAGAAACTCGGCCACCACTCCTTCAAAGATTTCATCCACGTAACGCTGTCCAGTCAGTGTGTGATCGAAGAAGATGTGACTGATTATAGCACCGGAGTAAATTCCGCACCCCAAATTGAACTACCACTGGCACTGGTGCCGGCTGTACTTTACCCGGTGTGCATTGTAGTCACTACAATAGGGTGCATTATGCAAATTTACCAGGGCGCTTGTTTGAAAATTGGCTTCATCTGTGCACATTAAATTGCTCAAAAAGTCCGGTGACTCATCGACTTTTGTGAGGAACCAATTATGACCCAATTGTCAGAACCTGTAGAATCTAGATGATTCTACAGGTCTCTATCTTCCAAGCATTGGCAGGTCGCCGTTAAGAATTCTCCAAACTGATGACTTTGGAATTGGTACCTGGACGGCCACGTTGCACGTGCTATAGGATGAAGGTTTGAGGCCATAAATGCTAGAACATCCGTGCAGAGGCTAGGACTCCAAGATGTTTTTTGAAGCTGCCGGTTTGTCTCAAGCAGGGGCGTAGCCAGGAGAGGGAGGGGCTTATGGGGCTTCAGCCCCCTCCCCCCCCTCCCCGAAATTTTTTCGTGCTGTCACTGCACCGCCCACCCAAGCAATCCCCGGTGCCGGAAACCATTCTGAATTTTGTCTAGAATGTCTTTTTCACACTCGAAAACACTTTTCACCGCGAACATTGCGAACGCGGGCTGGATTTTGCGGCAACGCCCATGCATCGGGAGTCACATAACGCAAGCAGCCCCATCCGAGCAGACAGTTTCAAGGGCGTTTTGATGGCGAACGGGCTCGCCGCGGCATCTTGCGGAGGCCGCGGAATCTACGGAGCGCATGGATGTCAACTCCTAAATTGATGGGTATAAAGTCTCAAATTTTCGATGTGAAAGGTGCATTGACATTTCCAAAGTTGTGCTTTAGATTTTCAATTGCGGAACTTTGTGGGGTTTAATGTTCCTATAAATATTGGATGCCAAAGGTGCATTGATTTTTCTAAAGTCTTACATCGGACCATACAACGAGGCAAGTCAAATCAACCCACTATCAGACAAGTTGTCAAAGCCAGCAGCGAGGTCCGATGAGATGAAGTGTTGTGGTGGTTCATTTGTGCCGTCATGACACATAAAAAATATCAACATTTTTTTTTTCACCTACGCCGAAGCATCCATATCAAGACACTAAAGCCAGCCAAAATAACTACGCTCTTATTTATTTTTTATACTTCGACTTTTATTCGCGAGGACAGCATAGAATAAAGAACAACTTTAGAGAAGGAAAACTGTACCTTCCGCAGTGGTTTGAAAATAAGCAGCGGCAGTGCATGGAACTTACCTAGGTGGACTCCAGATGGCGGTGCTAAAACAGGAAGCGGAAATGCGCATTTTTTTGTTAGAGCATTATTCAATACTGCCGCTTTCAGCCGGGTCGTGTACGCTTGAATCCGCTCGTACGCGCCGTACTCGCCCCGCTGGCTATGCCGTATGCCTCGGCAGCCGCGTAGCCGTTGCGTTCGAACTGCCAAGGGACCAAAGAGCCTCTACTGACACCCATACAAACAAGCCACAAGTGAGTGAACAGAACGTGCGACTTTATTGGCAGAAGACAAGCTGTGTACATTCTCGTGCATTAGCAGCAATACAATTTGCATGTCGAGATACGCTGGAATCATTGACGCGAGTCCGACGGCTCACCATCGTAGTCCCACATGGCGGTCTGGTAACGAGCGACAATCAGCGGCGCAGGCACATTGGACAGAGTGTCCCACCTGTTTGCAGGATTGCGATGCTATCGGGTGACGCAGGCATCTGCTGCCGCAGCCAACACAGCGACATGGACTACCCGGCATTTTAGCGTTGACTGCTTTCTAACCTGCACGTTTCTTTTCTTTCGGGGGCCGCTAATGTGCGGCTCACACTTGGTGTCCCACATTGTCTCAATATAGACAAGTCGCTTTCGTGGGCATCACCTTCATCAGCCACTTTTCCGGGCGTTTCCACCCAACTTCATTCACGTCAGACCATGTAAGCACGTATGCTAGTCTCCGTTCGTTCTTAATCGCAGCCGAGAAAGGCCACAGGCGCAATTTTCTCAAGGCTGCAGTAGGAGAGGGTGAACATGGAGCACGAATCATGGTGTGTGTAAATTGGGAGTTTGTGTCGCTGTGCAGACTGAAGGAGCAAATGCTTACTGCGAGAGACTGTTTTCCAATGCAACTGACCAGGCTGCCACATCCAAGAAGCATAACACGGCGACAGTAACCGAGTGATATAACCGCAAAATTAAACAGCAATCAATCACCGCATAGGGTTCAGACAATACATTATACATTGGCTACGAACCACATGGCAACAGTGAGCATTCACGTACATGGGTCTCTTACGGTACATTCAGCCGCCTACCTACAGGCGTAGTGCTTGCCTTCGTCGCATGTGGTGGTCTGGTAACAAGCGACAACCAGTAGCAGAAATAGATTGGACAAAGTGTCCTACCTGCTTGCAGCGATAGTCGCCGTTAAAGATGAGCAACTTGCAGTGCGAAGCAATCGGGTGACGCAGGCATCTGCTGCCGCAGGCTACACAGCGACATGGACTACCCGGCATTTTAGCATTATCTCCTTTCCAACCTGCACGTTTATATATATTTTTTTAAATTATGGGGTTTTACGTGCCAAAACCACTTTCTGATTATGAGGCACGCCGTAGTGGAGGACTCCGGAAATTTCGACCACCTGGGGTTCTTTAACGTGCACCTAAATCTAAGTACACGGGTGTTTTCGCATTTCGCCCCCATCGAAATGCGGCCGCTGTGGCCGGGATTCGATCCCGCGACCTCGTGCTCAGCAGCCTAACACCATAGCCACTGAGCAACCACGGCGGGTCTGCACGTTTATATTCTTTCGGGGGCCACTAATGTATGGCTCACACTTGGTATCCCACTTTGTCTTAATATAGACAAGTCGTTTTCGTGGACATCACCTTCGGCAGCCATTTTTGCGGGCCTTTCCACCCAACTTCATTCACGTCAGACCATGTAAGCACGTATGCTAGTCTCCGTTCGTTCTTAATCGCAGCCGAGAAAGGCCACAGGCGCAATTTTCCCATGGCTGCAGCAGGAAAAGGTGAACGGGGAGCACGAATCACGGTGTGCGTAAATTGGGAGTCTGTGTCACTGTGCAGACTGCAGGAGCGAATGCTTGCTTCGAGAGACTGCTTTCCAATGCGACTGATCAGGCTGCCACATCCGAGAAGCATAACACGGAGGCCGTAACCAAGTGATATAGCAGCGAAATAAACAGCAATAAATCACCGCATAGGGTTCAGACAATACATTATACATTGGCTACGAACCATATGGCAACAGTGAGAATTCACGTACATGGGTCTCTTACGGTACATCCAGCCACCTACCTACAGGCATAGTGCTTGCCTTCGTCGCATATGGTGGTATGGTAACGAGCGACCAGCAGCGGTACAAACAGATTGGACAGAGCGTCGTACCTGTTTGAACCGACAGTTGCCGTTGAAGATGAGCAAGTTCCATTGCGAAGCAATCAGCTCACGCGGGCATCTGCTGCCGCAACCAACACAGCGACATGGACTACCCGGCATTTTAGTATTAACTCCTATCAACCTGCACGTTTATTTTATTTCCAGGGCCGCTAATGTGTGGCTCACACTTGTCCCACTTTGTCTCAATATGGACAAGCCGCTTTCGTGGGCATCACCTTCGGCAGCCATTTTTGCGGGCCTTCCCACTCATACGGCTAAAACTTCATACACTGCGAACCATGTAAGCACATAGGCTGGTCTCATTTTCGAGCAAATCATGGCTGAGGTAGGCCACAAGCACAATTTGCCCATCGTTGCAGCAAGAAAGAACGAACGGGGAGCACCAGTCACGGTGTGTATATGCTGGGAGTCGTTGTGTCGTTTTGTCGTTGTGCGTACTGCATGAGCAAATGCTTACCTACGGAACCGACCAGGCCTCCACACCGAAGAAACGTAACATGGCTATCACAACCATGTGGGGCAGCAAAACCAGATTCTGCAATCAATCACTTCAATGTAGCTTGCGCAAGGACCCAGGCTATCGAGAAAAAAGAGTAATCATTGAGACTAGGAATACGGAAAATGAGAAAGCTTGCATTCGAGAGAAGACACTCTGCTCTGCAAACATCGAAGGCTTTAAACATCAAGAAAAGTAAAATGGTACATAGCGCATGGTGTGTAGGTGAATGCAAGACCCATGCCGATGCTGCATCAGCTATTTCAGGACAGGAATTGTGCATGATAACATACACTAGAAGACACTGCTACAGATATGTTAGGCTACTAGACAATGACTGGTAATAGGTATCAGCAAAGAATCGCTTGACCTTTATGTTTGGATGAGGATGAATGATCTCCAACGAGAATGGGCAAGGAAAAAGCTCGCATTTATAGAAGCAAAATTACACTCGGCACAAATGGAATTGACATGGCCAGGAAGCTGATTAAGGGCAAACTGACGAAATTCCTTTGGCCAGCTTCGTCCGTGCTTGGTCAGAAGTTGCAGGTGCATCTGACGACGAAGAATTTCTAGAAAATTCTTTTCGAGTTACCTGTATATATATATATATATATATATATATATATATATATATATATATATATATATATATATATATATATATATATATATAAATTATTTATTTATTTCCAAAATGACATACAAATACGAGCCTGCCCAAGCCAACAATGGGCTTGTGGGGCAACGCTCGGCAGAATGGAGCAAGCCAGGGAGCGGCACAGTAAATCAATTATGTACAAGACTCAAAATAAAACTAAAGAAAGAAAGAGAGAAAGAAAGGAAAGAAACCAAATTACACATACAAATCAAAAATATAAGATTTAACATCTTTCCGTGTGCTGGAAGATAAAACTTTATCTGGCAGGTCATTTAACACATCAGGTACATAGAGGGCACGGACACGTTTGCCATATCTTGTCCGTACTCTTGGTAAGGTAAAGCGGTCGCGTGTACGTAATGCTCTTGCGGGGACATACGGTATGCAGAACTCATTGTTCCATATATACAAAAGGATTACCGTTTCTTTGAATAACAGCCTGAACGAGGGCATGTGCGAGCATGAAAAAAGACTGGAATTGTTAGTAATGTGTACACCATACATCACCGCCCGAATTATGGATTTTAGTAAAGAATCAACTTTATTGCGCCAAAACACTGAACAGAAATAAAAATAACAGATTCCATATCTCAGCACACTGTACGCTAATGCATGTGCTATTGTTTTCCTTACGTAAATTGGGCATAGTGCTTTAATAGAATGCAGTAGGCAGGCTATTTTGCGCAGCCTTTCACAAACGTTAGCCAAGTGAGTGTTCCAGGACATGTTAGAATCGAAATGAACACCGAGATAATTGACACTTGAGAGGTATGGAATAGGAGAGCAAGAGCAATTGTTACACAGAGGAGAATGAAGAAACAGTGGAGTGATGACAGGAATAGATTTCAGCGGATCGTGAAAACATAATAATTTAGTTTTATTCTAGTTAATAGAAATTAAGTTTTTACGGTACCAACTGATAACATTTGTAGTGTCAGTTTGTAATTCAGCCACGGCTTGATGGTAATTAGTATGACGAGATACTAAAAGCGTGTCATCTGCGTATTGAAACACCCGACAGCGAAAAATTGCTTGACTGAGATCATTAACGTACAAGTTGAATAAAAGGGGAGCTAAAATCGACCCTTGGGGAACTCCAGCGCTCAACTGTCTAGGTTTGCTTTTAATATTTCCGAGAACTACTACTTGAATTCGACCGTGCCAATAATTCTTAAGGAAAGTTAGAAAAGGCCCTCGGAAGCCATAGCTATGACGTTTACAAAGTAAAATTTCGTGGTTGACGGAGTCAAAAGCTTTTGATACATCTAGAAATAATGCACAAGCGAATGCACTAATTTCAAGAGTACTATTAGGGAAATCGGTTAATTCATCTAATGCTAATCTAGTGCCACGCCCACAAGTAAATCCGTACTGATTAGGCGACATTATGTTGTGCGCATTAATGAAGCTCTGCATTACGTGAAAAATATGCTTTTCAAGTATAAGATCAATGCACGAAAGTATCGAAATTGGCCTGTAGTTTGTGACAACATTGACCTGTCCGCTTTTGAAGAGAGGAACTACAAGCGCTTCCTTGAGGCCAGGCGGTATTTCTTTCGTGGTTATAATGTTATTTATAATTGCTAAAAGAACATTCTTCAGGGCCTCGAAATTTCTGCGAAGGACGTCCACAGATACACCATCTAATCCAACCGACTTGTGCTGTTTTAAGTTAAATAAAGTATAGCGAATATCATCCTCGGTACACTCAGGCAGGAATGCAGAGTCAACTACCGATTGTGGCATACAATAACTAGCCGTATTACCGGAAAAGGAATTAAATTGGTCTGCTAACGTTATAGATGGTGGACCGAAATTCTTCGCAATAGTTTGGTACGCGCCTTTCCGGGGACGACCCCTTAATTCGTTAACCACGGACCAAGTCTTGGACGGGTTATTTCTAAATTCAGAAAATTTACCTTGGAAGTGCTGTCGCCTGGCACCTCTAAGCACAGCAGTGACTTTATTGCGAGCCATCTTATAAGCTTCACGGATATACTGATTATTAGGTGAGCGCCGACAACGCGCCCAGGCTAGTTCTTTTTCAGCTAATGCGGTTAGAGCATTTCCATTTATCCACGGGCATTTCGGCTTTCGTTGCTTTAAGACGACTACGTTTTTGCAAGAGTGCACTGCCTGCGTATAAACGGCAATAAAAGATTTATACAGGTGACTGGCAGGAACTTCATCTAGGAAAGATTTCCAGTCGTAGCCTTGCAACAACGAGTCCAGCTTTCTTTTATCAATAACCTCTATCTGTGATACTGGGTTGTTAGCCGCAGCATGCTGAGACGATAGAAAGCTACACCCAACATAGAAATGATCGGATAGCTTTTGCTCAATAATAAACGGAAGTACCTGGTCGTTCTCAGTGCGAACGTTGACGTGATCTATGCATGAAGACACAAGCGATGTACCCAAAATTTCGACACGTGTAGGAAGGTTGATAATAGAATCTATTCCAACGTCAGCAAGCGTGTTCAAGTAATCAGCTACAATGTGTCGTTCTTTCTTCAGCACGTCAATGTTAACATCACCTATCATGCACACGTGACCAGATGGAAAAGCAAGTAGATGCAATTCGTCCACAAACTTTCTAACACTGATTTGACGGCCTATAAATAGCGAGCAATGTGATGGCAAAAGATCGTGTGTGAATACGAAGGGCTAGCAATTCAGCACTTGTGAAAATTATGTTCAGAGTACTTGAAATCCAACAATTTTTAATGAAAATGGCAATTCCACCGCCACGGCCGTCCTTGCGCGTCAAAAAATGATTGTGATAACCTTGGAGTTGAAAGAGACCAGTATGTTCCTGCCCAATATTAATTTCAGTTAAGACAAAAACATCAGCTATATCACGTACTGCACCAACGTGGACACAAAATTCATTCCAGTGCTCGCGAATACTACGCACGTTTGCATGAAAAACAGTGAATGTGCCTTCACCTGGTTTTAAAAGAACAGAAAAAGAAGGAAAGTCTCGAAATTGTTCGCACGAAGCCATGAATCAGGAAAAAGATTACAACAGACAAAGCAGAGGATAGAAGAGGCCAGACTAGCCGAGACAAGTCACAAGGGCTCATTATGCGCACAAATGGGTCACCCTCCTTCTTACGGGCATAAATTTTACCATGTTTCACCCATACGAACTTGAAATCGGCCTCTTTGGCCTTAGTCTTTGTCTCCCAGAACAGTTCTCTGTTGTATTTCGTCAAGTTTTCGACAAAGAAAACCGAGGGCTCATTTTCCTTCGCCAGAGATTCCAGTTTCTTTCGCTTTGCCAGCCAGCTGTCACGTATGCCCGCCGAAAGGAAGCGCACTAAAACTGGAGCTGTTTTGCTCTTCCTGGGCAACCGGTGCACAGCTACTACGTGACCTGGCAGGAATGAATCAATGCCCTGTTGAGCGGCCAGTTCAGCAACAGTAGCAGTCAAGTTTTCACTAGGAAGTTGGGGTAGGTTATGAATTTCGAGGTTTGAGGATCTACTATACTGTTCAGAGGCATTTATTTCTCCTCTAAGGTCTTGAATGACAGCTGCCTGAGAAGCGACCTGATCCTCAAGTACCATCACCCTAGAAGACAATTCAGTGACCTGTTTCTCTCGTGTTGCTGATCCTTTCAGCAAGGAATCATATTTATTTGAAAGAAGTCAACCGAGTCGTGTATTTCCTGCATTTTTGTTTTCACTACTTCGATCTCGGACTTGAGGCACAACAGTTCGTCTATTTTCGACGGAACCAGGGAAAGAGATTCAACTTTCGCACGAATAGAATCCAGCAACGATAACTTTTCAGCGATAGCTGTTAACTGGCTAGAACTGCCTTGGGAAGAATCCGCTGATCTACATGTTTTACACCGCCACTTTTCTCTCTTTTTCGGGCCCATCGACAAGAATGTGCCTTCAGCCACACCTGAGCACTCTTGACCGAGGTGATACAACGATGCACAGTTAGAGCATTCGATGCACCGGTCTTCGCCGGCAAAATCAACCCCACATTGAGCACAATCACACACGCGGTAGATCAAGCAAATGACAGTTTTGCAGTTGGCGGCATGGAATGTACAGAAAAGTTGCTACAGCGAAACCAGCTCACCTGCAGGAACAGAACAATTCGTTTTAGGGCTGGCTCTGGACGTGACGCCAACTGCGCTTGCTGCTTGCAAGCGATGCGCTTTTATGGGGACGATAACGGCGCTTGTTGATCAGAGCACCATCTTGTGACGCGAACCGAAGTCAAGAAGAACTGGAAAAGTTCCACGTTTTTCAGCAGAGCTGCCACACCGTCGAAGCCATCCGTGCAAAAGAGCATCCGACGTCCGATGAACCACTTGAGACTCTTGTGACGTAGTTGCGCACCTGCAGGAACAGAACAAATCGTTTTAGGGCCGGCTCTGGACGTGCCGCCAACTGCCTGACTCAGTCAATTGTCCGTGCTGGTGGAATGGTGGCTGAAGCACTTTTCAGTCTTGGCACAGTCCTCTGCAGACTTGATATCTCATCCAAATTCTTCTGCATGGGCTTCTTTGTTGGTGGTGAAAAAGCCTTGCAAATTCAGCTCCCACACATTTCTGTTGGTGTAGATAGGAGCTCCTGTGAAGACCAAGATGTGCTTGGCATAGACTCTGTTGGGGCAGAACGGTGACACGAGATACAGCACAGATTAGCCAAACTCATGCACGTTAAAGAACCCGAGGTGGTCGAAATTTCCGGAGTCCTCCACTACGGCGTGCCTCATAATCAGAAAGTGGTTTTGGCACGTAAAGCCCCATAATTTAGTATTTTAGATTAGCCAAACTCATGTGTGTTTTTTTTAATGTTCGAACCAATTATACTGAACCATAAATATGAACAAACATTCATAGAAATAGCAAGCCAATACTGCACATATCAAGCATATTTGTTTCTGAACCATGTGTTGTTTACTTTGTAATAGCAGCCAACGTCCACACATTGGCCTTGTTGTAGCAGGCAGCAGCTTCTGTTTAGTGCGTGGAGTGTGTTGCTTTATACGGCTACCATCCTCATTACTGCATTTCTAAAATAGAAATTTTGACTGAATCAGAAATTGAAAAAGCACAACTTTGCAATATGAAATGCTAAAAGGTGTAACATATATACTGTAATAGTTTGCGACTACAGAACACATGCAAATGTACACTCTCTGTTCTAGGGTGCTGAAGCAGCATGTCAAATAAATATTGCTATTGTCCATAAAATTGATGTCTGCCTAACTACAATGCATGTCAACAGCTTAAGTATCATTCAGATTACAAATGAGGCCATTTGTGCGTTCATTTGTACACTAGAAGAGATCACAGTGCTGGTTCCACAAGAAAATTCATGAAAGTCATGAAGCTTTTAGAACTGATGCATTATTTTTCTGCACGAACGTGATGCACCGCTTCACTACTGTAAAAATAAATGCCCAACGGTAAACCTAACTGCAGCAGCAAGAACATTTGGAACCAACAAGTACGAAATATGGGTGAATTATCATGCTTGCAACTGTTTACTACATCAAATTCTGTACTTTCACTTCATTTTACCAAAGGAATATTCGGTTTTGTGGACGAAAGAAGTTGCCGGCGGAGCGAAAAACAGTTTTATATGTATATTGATAAGGCTACTCAGTCACCTATGACCACGGCTACAATAAGATGAAAAATGAGACGCGCGTTCCGATATCGCTCTTTCTTTCCTGATTGTGTGTGTATAACGACAGCCTCGCAAGCAAAGGTTTATATTGAAAACAGCAACTGAGATCCTGACTGCCCATATGTAATGCAGAATCTAGTTCGTTAACTTGTCCCCACCTGTAAATTAATGAGACGGATATTATATAACGATTCAAGCAGCGGTGTTAAACGACTCACCGTTATTGCCGTTGTCAGCCGCAGCAACATGCAGCTCCCGTTGCGATGCAGACGTGTTCCGAATGGCTCACGACCGAAACCCAACTTTCAGGCTTACATGTCCGCTTGCAAACACGTCACTTCAACGCAAGTTAAATAACTCGAGACATCGAAGCGAAATGAACTAGTTTTAACAACAAAGAAGCAACCAATCTACGTGTACGAACGAATGAATTCGTGCTGCCGTGCACTCGAAAATACCGGTCACGTTCGGTCAGACCAGAGGTCACGTGAAAGATCGATGATGCTGAACGCTATTTGCGCCTACAGTGACAAAGAAAGAATAAACCTACTAATAAAAAGGAGAATGTCTAATTAGCAATGATAATTTTGTCCACTTTTTTATGTAAAATAAAGGCTTCGATAATTGTAGGAGAAAGTTTGCAAAATAAAATGGATGGATGGATGTTATGAGCGTCCCCTTTGGAACGGGGGGGTGGGTTGCGCTACCAAGCTCTTGCTACTATACTGCATAATATTCTATCTAGGTTAAACAATGAAAAAAAAAACACTATGAACTACCACGCCCAAATTTTCTGATCCCCTATTGCGAACTGTGCTTTTGTACGTCTCCGTCTTTTGTCGTTTCCCTACTTTTCTTCCACCAATCCTCCAGTCGCCTCTTACTAATGTCTATTGCGGACATGTTTGCCTTACCACTGCTCCCTCTGAACCCAAGAGCTTCAAGGAAGCCAGTGGTGCCTAAATCGACCGCTGGGTAGACGTCTTCACATTCTAATAAAACATGCTAAAATGGCGGTTATTACGGCGCCTCTAGCGGGAAATATTGGAACTAACGTAAGCTTTCCGAAGTGATTCTACTATGCTGGTTTTGTTCGCAGCGGTGCGTGGTAGGGTGCCTCGATGCGCGCGCCCCCCTCCGCCGCTCCGTGGAGGGTGGGGACAACCGCGTCGTCTGCTACGGAGTCCGCCGTATTTGTGCCCACTTCTTTCATCGCGCTTCGGGAGCGCGCACTGGCGCCGAACGTGTTTCCTTGAAAGTAAGCTGTTTTTCTCGCCGAACGACACGTATCATTATGAATAGAAGGCGAATGACTCAAATGATAAAATGTCACACTTTCGGCGAAGTCAAGAACCTCAGTGGCTGCTATCAGAAAGCAGTCATTCTTCGAAAGCGCGCACACACAAACGAGGATGAAGTGGGGTATTTGGAATGTGTTGCGACATCCAATATTTTGTGAAACCTCTTATATTCTCTGGCCTTAAAAAGTTCGCGTCGCGTTAATTGAATATTTTTTTTCATTACAGCAAAACACTTATGTAGAAATCACTGAAAGAATCCACAAAAAATATGGTGTAGTGATCAAAAGCTTTGCGACACCGCCGCATCAATTTATTACAACAATGTGCGAAAAATATGAAAATACTATAGAAAAAAGTTATAAAAAGTACACACCAGCTCTGTGAACACTATCAAAATTGTGGTTTCACTGCAAGTTTACTGCAGCACACGTTTTGCTTCCGCGGCCGTTGACTTCTTTCTTTTCAAGCTGACGCAGGTGAATGCGTAACCTCATTCGGGCATAGGTGGAAATGAGAAGCTTCTGAACAGTTGCACTGTGCACTTGGCAAGCATTCACGTTGAACTTAACCATTTTGCTCAAGTACGTCACAACAGCCTCTAAAGGAGATTGTACAGTAAGAAGGCTTTCGGTCCATTCCGTGATTCCCTTGAATAGCTCCTCGCACGACTTCAGAATACTCATTACTTGAGCACTGGGGTAATGCAGGTGGTCGCCGTTCCGGATGTATTCTTTTAGCCTTGTCAGGTAAGAATGCTGACTGTCTGTCGAACCTAGCAGAGCAGTTTTGCACTGCTCGCAACTGCTTATCTTTTTGATAATGCCTTTTGCGAGGAATCCGGCAATATGAAAGAGGGTGCTACATTCTGTAGATGTCAGCTCTTCAATGAAGAGTATCTCAGAATCATCGATTTCAGATGGGTCTGGTTCAGCTAGCTCACGCTTGCCATCTGTCAGTAGATCAACCAGATGCTCCGAATCATCGACAGCATAGCTGGTTGTCTTCGGCGTGCCCCAAAATTGGCTAATGTACACAACTTTGAGAGCATATTTCATGTCCAATGCATCTGGAACCGGCTTCTTTAGGCGAACAACAGAGAAAAGGTTTTCCAGGCAATCTTGCAGTATTCTGCCAGTTAGAAAGAAAGTGTAACCTTCAGAGCTCAAAAGAATGTCCTGGAGTTGAAGTCCTGGAGTTGAATTCTTAAGCAATAGTAATTGTCATAGTCATTAATCCCAGTCTTATACCTTCTTACTTTTAATTATAGTCATCTCTATTCATTGTAACACTAGCTACAAAGTAATTACGCACGATCGTTAGGGTAATTAGTCAATGACATCATAATACACTCAAGTCAGTGACACTAATGATGTGTTTATTATAATTCTATCACATATGACGAAATAATCACGCATAGACTACTGCGCTGAGGCTGCAGACAGACGATGAAGGTCGATCTTCCCCGACAAGGCAGTCTAATATGACCCTTTGCAAAAACCTTTCACCACGGCCACCAAACTGGTTTTGGGGTTAGAAATAAGGTGCAGCAAAGGAGACACATATGCCCTGAACAATGCCAGGTTCCCTGCCTTCACGCTGCCGCGATAAACGAATTAGGCGCAGTTCTGCCAAGCCACTGCTTTTGTTGGAGAAGGGTGAAATGAGCCCTGTCAAATTGTTCGCCATGTGCGAGCAAAGTGGCATGAGGCGTAGAATATTAGAATGCAGAGCTGCACCCAACTTCTAGGCCGGTCTGCCATGGTGAAGGGGCATTTTCTGTGCAGGAAAGTTGGTTTTCGGAATTTTCCAAATGGTGTACGAAACAATCACTGGTCTAGTATTAGAACTACTAATCACCACAAAGGAAGTAAAAATCAACAGCTCCAAATATTTCGATGTCATTATATTGGTACTCAACAAATGAAATCTTAGACTTCATTAATTTGTCGTGCGGCCTTCGCGCCTTTACTTATTTTCTTCAGAACCTCGGATGAAAGCTACGGTGTAACGATCTCTGACGCGTTCACTTTCATCAGTAATCAGTAATACAGACATTTGCAGTGTTAGGCAAACAGATTACGAGCGGCAGAGGCCTAGAGCATAAAGGTCCGGGCACCACTGCAACACACGCATGTATTGTGTTCTGTTCAGATCAAGGTCCCTTATGCCTTGAAACTTAGTCTCTTTACACTAAAGATGCGATTCATGACCACAACTCCGCGTCCTGAAGTGTACGTTAGCTAAGCATTTTAAACACAATGCTTGGTGCCGCGGTATATGCTGGCATAATCGATCGTACCCAGTATCAAGCGCGAAATAGTAATGAATGCCTACAAAAACTGTAACGCCGTTTTTAGCGCGCACGTTGGGTATTATTTTAAAGCAGTACACTTATCTATGGAGCAAGCAGCACGGAAACGAAACAAGGAATATAGTACTTACACTGCATAGGCGTGAAGTGTTGGCCGGCTGCCACCTGTCCCGTTTCACTTTTACAGTCCACAGGAGCCTTCCTTTCGGATCTCTCGGAAATGAAAACATTCTCCAGCCATTTCGGGAGTGATTTGTGCACGCAGGCACGCAACACCCCGGCATGTCTTCCTCGTCTTGCGGCCAAGAAAAATTGCAACCGACGGGAAACAGGCCGCCGCACGTGCAACTGACGCAAGCGGGACGGGGAGGGGGCACAAATATGGCGCGCGTCCTCGCCGAGGCGGCACTGACCCTTTCAAAGGATGTCCCCACCCTCCACGGAGCGGCGGAGGGGGTCGCGCGCATCGAGGCACCCTAGTGCGTGGTCGATTTTTTCGCCCTCTGTGGCGATTTATTGAACTTGAGAGTGTGCGAGGCCTGAGGGCACATTGAGCCTCTTAAATATTTTTTATCCTCGCTACCCTACCCGCGGGCTGCCGGAGGCAGCCAGAGCGCATGCGTTTTAACGCGATAGCGTTAAGGAGCTCGTGTCGCAGAAAAGCCGGTGTCGTCGGCGTCGGTGTCGGTGTCGGCGTCGGGTGTCGGCGTCGGTGTCGGCGTCAGCGTTTTGCGGCGTTGACCGTGAGCGATAAATCACGGCATGCACTCCATAAATAAAAAGCAACTTCCAAGATGGGCTGGGTGGGAATCGAACCAGGGTCTCCGGAGTGTAAGACGGAGACGCTACCACTCAGCCACGATTTCGATGCTTCCATAAGGTACAAACGCGCCTCTAGTGAATGCGGTGTTGCCTTCGAAACGAGCCGTGGAAAGTTATACTGTGGTGTATATCGGTAATTATGAACATGTAACTTACAGAAGTCGCAATTACACGAGTAGCGAAGTGCGTTTCGTTGCATTTCTTCTGCGCTTTCCGCACACGGAGAGCCATCTTGCGGCAAACACAGAAGACCCCCTCCTCTCCATGTACGGCGCTGCCCCGACAGATGGCGCGCCACGCGCGCATTGGAGCTGTCGCGGCTCGCTCCCTCTGTAGAATCAAGCGTCCTTCCTTTCTTTAGATCACTATCTCTCTATCTCTCTGCCCGTGCCGATCACGGCGTTTGGCTGGCGTGCATCATTTCCCCCTCCGGGATACCGAGTTCTTTGGTTCGCTCCGCTTGCTCAGGCGCACGTTTCGTTGCTGCGCCGAACGCCGCGTTGCTCGACCATATGGCTCGACGCTCACCGCGTCTGATGCGGGGCGCCTCGTAAGTGATGGCTGCCCTGTAGCCCATTGTCTTACACCCATTGGCGGGTCGACGGGAACGCTATCGCGTTCCACTCTTGAAGGCGAAGCTTAAGCGTCCTCCAATTTTTTTCTCGTATTGCTCCGACCACCACGCGGCGCACTTCGGTGCGCGTTCGCTTTTCTCTGGCCAAGTGGATTTTCGCCTGGCAGAGTTTTGGGCACTTTCTGACTATCAGACGAGAAAAAAAGAAATTATCGTCGATCGCCGCCATCACTTTGGGGACTCGATGAATTGCATCGCGTTCGCGTGAGCGCAACCTCTCCGGAAAGTCTTGTCTCGCCAGTGTAGGATACCGAGCAATATTCGTATGTTTCTCGGTGGACCAAGCGTCTCACGTTCTCTTCGATATTCCTTCGGTAGCCACATGAGGTGCCCAAAGTAGGCATTCGATTGTAGCAAACATACTTTGCGCTTTTTCATTTCGGTGCCCCAGCCCCACAAAAGAAAAATGAAGACATTGTTGTGGATGCAGCGGATTGTCGCATGGTGAAAGTCCGATTTTGTTACTTCTTCTTTTGTGGACAGTAATGGGCAACGGGACGATTCATTTGCCGGACACTCTTATTATATAGTATTGCGATAGCACTTATATGGACACTCCATGCCCATTCCTGCCGTCACCGTCGCCCTCATGTTTCGTATAAAATCCAAGGGCGGTAACATCGTGACCACGCGCCGCATGCTGTATGTGCGAGTGAAAGCGTAAGGAGGGGGGAGCGGGGGTTGGGGGGCTAAAATGGGCGAGACGACGATGGTGGCTCAGTGTTGTGTGCGCAAAAGAGAAAAGCGGGAACAAGCGCACCGCCTTCCATCGTGATTTTTTGTCATCGCCGAAGGGGGGGGGGCTCACCCCCCCCCCCGGGAGTATCTGGAGGGGGCTCGGGGGCCCCAGAGCCCACCCGGTTTCGGCGCCTATGTTCATGCACCCAACACACCCACATTAATGCATGACTGACAAATGCTGACATTGCGAGTCTAGAACCGCCCTAGAGCATACCCTATGGGAACGTACCGGTATAATACATACTAACGGTGATGCAGCCTCAAAGAGCGACAGCCTCCGCACGCGCTGGGAGTGTGCGTTGCCCAGGTTGGACCTACAGCACCAACTCTGGGCCATCCAGCGAGCTGAGGAAGCCGCCAAGGGCCAACAACCCTTGGCCGAAACCTAGGCGGGGTGCAGTCCCAACCCATCAAATCGCAGGGCACTCAGTAAAGCTATTTGCATGAATTAATTTAATTTTGAAGAATCGCAAGCGTCAATGGTACGCGGATATGGCGGTGTGGTTAGCCACGCCACCGAGCAAGCTCGAGACATCGAACGCGAGCGACAACGGTGGACTGCGGATTGCCATCTCTGACGTCGTAGCCGAACGCCTGTGTAACCTCATTGATTCACAGAAGAATAAAAATGGGTTGGAGTGCATACGGCACACATTGTGGGCTCCTGAATGGAAGTTTACGATTCGAATCGGTGCATATTATCAGTGCTGGCATATGGGGCGGATACGTGGAGACTAACAAAGAAGCTTGAGAACAAGTTGAGGACTGCGCAAAGAGCGATGGAATGAAGAATGCTAGGCATAACGTTAAGAGACAGAAAGGTAGCGGTTGGGATTGGAGAGCAAACGCGTATAGCGGATATTCTAATCGTCATTAAGAGAAAAAAATGGAGCTGGGGAGTTCATGTTATGCGCACGTGAGATAACCGTTGGACCATTAGAGTTACAGAATTAGAGTTACAGAGTTACAGAGGAAGGAAGAAGAAGAAGCCGAGGTGCGGCCGTCCCTCACACCGGCTCCGTCGGTTTTGAATGTTTGTGCAGCCGTCTTTGCCGCCATCACGGATTCAAGCACATCACTGGATTTGTGAAGTCACCGGGAATTCGCGGACACCTTTCTTTAAGGTGGGATTTCCATTTTTGGACTTTTACTGGCCTTTCTTGGCGCAAGACCTAAGTAGGCCTACTGGACCCGCCGGGCCGCGATGGCGGACACGCGCATGGAAGATGAAGACGCTACCGGATTAGAAGAGCATGAGGAAGATCTAGGTTGGCAAATTGTGACAAGCCGAAAATTTCGCTCCACCACAAGGATTGCTGGCGATGGGAAAACATCGCCGCAGAGCCAGCAAGAGCAAGGCAACAGCAGCAAGAACAAGGGACCTACAACCACTATGTTCAAAAATCGGATTGTCAAGGCATCAAGGATGCCCCAATTGCCCGAGGAGCACAGCAAGATCATCATCCGTCCACGAGGAGGTCTCAACTTGAGCAAAGTGAGCACCACAGCCATAGGCGTGGCGATTATTGAAGCATCAGGCCTGACTCCGCAACAAGCCCGAGAGGATGTCGTTTGCCCTAACTTCACGCAAAACATCGTGGTGGTTAGTACACCAGACCCCAGTCATGCTGCCAGGTATGTGCGAATCAGCTCAATAGTTATAGGGGAAACCGAATATGAAGCGAACGCCTACGAGACAGCTCCGCATACCACGTGTAAAGGGGTGATTCGGAGAGTTGACCTCAGAGACAATCAGGCCACGATAACGCAGAACATTGTGCATGACTTTAACTTACTGGCATTGGCAGCCAAACGCATTAAATCCACGGGCTCGGTCATCGTTCTCTTTGATGGGCTCAAGGTGCCCAATTATGTCAGATACGGGTCGACCCTTGTAAGGTTTTACCTGTATAGGAAGCAGTTTGATGTCTTCTATGCTTGCGGAAAGATTGGACATCGAGCAGATGTATGTCCAACACCGGACGTGGTACAGTGCAGAGGATGTGGGACTCAAAACCCGGAGGACAATCACATGTGTGTGCCTAACTGCAAATTCTGTGGAGGGGACCAGCCAACTGGGGACAAGACTTGCCGACAGCGGTACCAAATTCCATACGTGGTGCGAATTCGACGACGAGAACGCAACAGATCTGCATCGGGGGCGACACCACCTCAGCTGCAATGGGATGCCCAAACGGGCACCAGGGGGCGCACGCGCTCAAGGAGCCCCACACGGTCAAGACGCCGCTCGCCGTCGAAGGGCAGAAGCCGCTCCAGATCACGTGAAGTGCAGCTGCGCTTCGAAGGAGGAGGGCAGACGCCTGGCGACAAGGCGACATCTGGAACAACCTGGGCCGACAAAGTGAAAGGTACTGTGAGGACCGCGGAGAGCGGTGCGGGGCGGCCGGTCGGAGATAATGATGCCAGGGTAGAACAGCTAATTAAAGAAGTAACGTATCTGAGAAAGGCAAATGAAGAACTTACTAAGCAGGTTGTAGAACTTCGCAAGAACTCGCAGACTAGCTCCACAAAAGTAGCAATAGCCAAACCGGTGAATAATGACAACAGTCAGGATGAAGAAAACACACCAGCTCGAAAGAAGCGGGCAATAAACCCAGTAGAAACGACAGTGTGCTCGGCTTTGGAAGAGATCAAGGAGGCGATTAAACAACTTAGAGATGCCATAGACAAAACTACCTTCAAAGTTGATAAGTTATGGAAATGGAGACTGACGGCTGAAAAGAGGCTTACCAAAGTAGAAGCGCAAGGCGAGGACGACGAATACTTACTCTCAGAAGCAGAAAGCGTCAGATCACTCCCTGGCGCGTCGGGGGGTTCTACGAAGCGTACTCTAGCGGGTACCAGTAAGGCGGGTTCTATAAGCAATGGCTAGCAGGGGGAGCTTTACCGTATGGCAATGGAATTGCCGAGGATTTCACCACAAAAAAGCACCTCTCATGCAGTTAATAAAAAACTCTGCAGGCAAACCGAAAATTATTATGCTGCAGGAAACCTTGGCGGATGACATTAGCCTCTCCGGATACAAAGCGACATGCAGGGGCAAAGAGCCGGGTAGGGGGCTAGCCACGCTCGTAGATGAGAAAATACCTTACATAGAACATGATTTGCACCTTGGACTAAACAAATTAGAATACTTACTTGTCGAAATAATTCTGAAAAGGAATAGAAGCAAACCGCAAAGCCTCTTTTGTCTTAATGTTTATAGCAGCCCTAGCGACATGAAACAGAGTTTCAGGGCACTTCCTAATAAGACTATGGCTATTACTAAGCCCGCTCCACTCATTATTGGAGGAGATTTCAACGCCCCACATAAAACCTGGGGATATCGCTGGAATACGAAGAAAGGGGATGGACTCTGGCACCTAGCTACAGATCTTAATCTCTACCTCATCACAAACCCAGCTTATCCCACTAGGTGTGGTACATCTACATGCAGGGACTCCACCCCAGACCTTACTTTTGTATCAAATTTAGTGAACGCTGGCTGGAATAACTCCAATATTGACCTGGGTAGCGATCATTACATATTACAAATACTATTGGAAACACCAAGTAATGAGATAAAGCATTTTAACTACATTGACTGGGATCTTTTTCGGAAAGCAAGGAAAAGCAGAGCTGAGACAGAGACAGGAGAAAAGAAAACACTCCAAACTTGGACCACTCAGCTCAGGGAAGATGTAAAGGCGGCAACGAAGGATATTACCACAGAGGAGGATATCGAAATCATGGACAGTAAGCTGGCGCACTTGATTGAAGCCAAACAATCTATGTTAAATGATGGAAAACGCAACGTCTGAACAGGAGACTCAGGAAGCGCATATCATTGTTGAATAGGGAGATTGAAGAACACTCCAGAAATTTACAGAAACAACAATGGGATCAGCTTTGCAATTCCATAGATGGTCGAATCAGACGTGGTGGAAATTGGAATTTACTTAGACATTTGCTTCATGAGAACGACACGAAATCTAATAGGAGAACAGCAGTAGCACGACTCGTCCATCGTGAGAGTCAGGACACAACGGAGGAGGCCATTCTGGATCGGCTTGCAGATAAGTATTTACCGCTTAAGGATAGCAATGAGAGTACAGACCCGCCTGAATATACAGGGGAAGACTGTGAGCCTATGGATCAAGACTTCACAGAAAGCGAAGTTCGCGCAGCCCTGTACGACCTCAACAGTAGATCTGCTGCCGGTCCAGATGGCATTTCCAATAGGCTGTTGAAAAATTTGGATGACGAATCTATAACATATTTAACAGAGTATTTCAATGAACTCTGGAAAAATGGTGATTATCCAAAGGAATGGAGAATTGCTAACACAATTCTTATTCCCAAACCAGGCAAGCAACTGAATCTAGATAACCTAAGACCCATATCGTTAACATCATGTCTGGGCAAAACCATGGAGCATGTCATACTCAATAGACTTACTATGTACAAAACAGAAATCTTCTTCTGCATAACCTGATCGGTTTCCGTCCTGGACTTTCGACTCAAGATGCAATGCTTTTAATCAAACATCACCTTATTCTTGCTAGCCCGCTGCATACGAGAGCTCTTCTAGGCCTAGATGTAGAAAAGGCCTTTGATCGCATCAAGCACAGGGCCATATTGGATATCCTCTCGGAGATGGGATTGGGTAAACGATTGCACAATATAGTTAAAGCCTTTCTCGGTGGCCGTTCTGCTTGTCTCAGGTTAGGCGAACTCCAATCGAGAAATCTGGAACTTGGGAATCGTGGGACACCACAAGGGTCTGTGCTATCTCCCATGTTATTTAATTTGGCAATGTCAAAAGTGGCTCGAGGTCTCGCGCAGATTGAGGGTATCCACTTTGCTATATATGCAGATGATGTAACAATCTGGAGTGCTGAAGGTAATATGGGACAAACAGAGACCAAACTACAGGAAAGCATTTATGTGGTGGAAACAACACTTGAGGGTATGGGACTGAACTGCTCTGCTAAGAAATCTGAACTATTGGTACTACGGAGCAGTAAGCATGGGCGCAAACCGAACGGATATATCCCAGAGGAAGAGCCCCGCATTGACATATACGCGAAGAATGGAGAACCAATCAGGCAGGTGGAGACTATTAGAGTGCTAGGACTTTTTCTGCAAGCGAATGGATCTAATTGCAGGATGATACAACACATCTCTAACAAGTCAGAAGAAGTCATTAGGCTTCTGCGTAGAGTTACCAAGAAGCATAAGGGGCTAGGAGAACACAGTACCATAAGATTGGTACATGCATTCGCCTTTTGCCACTTCTCGTACGTGGCTGGCATGCTACAGTGGACACAGGCTGATAAGAACAAGCTAAACGCTTTAATCAGGCGACTTGTAAAGACTGCACTAGGACTTCCCATCAGCACGGCTAACGATAGCTTATTGCGCCTAGGGCTGCATAACACACTAGAAGAGATAGCTGAGGCTCAGCAGGTGGCCCACCAGGAGAGACTAATGGGGACACGACCTGGGAGGGCGCTACTTGAAGAAATTGGCGTAGAAATTAACAACCACACCAACGAAGGAGAATTATTAACACAATACGTGGCTGGCATGCTACAGTGGACACAGGCTGATAAGAACAAGCTAAACGATTTAATCAGGCGACTTGTAAAGACTGCACTAGGACTTCCCATCAGCACGGCTAACGATAGCTTATTGCGCCTAGGGCTGCATAACACACTAGAAGAGATAGCTGAGGCTCAGCAGGTGGCCCACCAGGAGAGACTAATGGGGACACGACCTGGGAGGGCGCTACTTGAAGAAATTGGCGTAGAAATTAACAACCACACCAACGAAGGAGAATTATTAACACATTTGCAAGCGGGACTACGAGAAACAATAAAGACGACCCCGTTCCCGAGGAACATGCACCCGACACATAACCTCGAGAGACGAAAGGCAAGGGCGAAGGCACTCCTTCAAGACATAGATAAAAATAAGGATGCGTATACCTCCGTTGTTGTAGACACTCAAGGTAACATACGGGATGCCATCACCGTCTATACCAAGGACCCAACAGTAGCAGAACAAGTAGCAATCGCCTTAGCCATTCGGGCTAATCGGTGGACGCATATTTACAGCGACTCTAGAACAGCCATACGCAACTTTACGAACGGATATGTGACACGGATAGCAACAAAATTACTAGAGAAGGTCAACAGTGAGAGGATTGAAATCCGCTGGTTTCCTGCACATCTGGGGGTAGTGGACGGAGCTCGGAGAAACCTCAATGAGGTGGCAAATGAAGCAGCACGAGGACTTTCTAGCCGTGCTCTTCAAGACCGAGCAACTTACACTTCACCCGGGGAACACAGGGATCGATTATTAACATATAACGAAATCACGAAGCATTATTATTTAAGCAGAAGGGAGTACTCATTGCCACACGGTAAGCTTTGCAGAGCCGAAGCGGTCACATTACGTTTGCTACAGACTAGAACATACCCAAGTCCATATTTTATTAACAGGATCTATCCTTAGAGGGAAACTCAAATCAACTGTAATAAGTGCAATGGCATCATTACTCTTGACCACATGCTTTGGCAGTGCCCCGCGGTCTTCACAGACTGTGACAAGGAAGAAGAATGGTGGCCGCAAATGTTACACAGTGAATCGCTCTCTGACCAATTACGGGCAGTCCAGAAGGCCCGCGATGTGGCTGAAGGGCTCGGCCTGACAGTCCCAACGTGGGAGCGGCCCGCGTCAACCTATGGTTGACCTTCAGGACCAAATAAAGTTCTTCATACCATACCATACCATACCAAGAGAAGGGAAGCGCAGTCGAGGACGGCAGAAAACGAGGTGGAGCGATGAAATTAGGAAATTTGCGAGCGCTTGATGGAATCAGTTGGCGCAGTACAGGGATAATTGGAGATCGCAGGAAGAGGCCTTCGTCCTGCAGTGGACATAAAATAGGCTGCTGCTGCTACTGATGATGATGATGTATAGAGCTCTTGAGGGAGATTTATCTAGAAAGTACCGTTTGTGTAAATACAGTAATAGAGTAAATACAGGTGCTGTAACCGATGAGCATGACGCCGGGACCGTAACGAACCCAGTTCAGCCTTTTTCACCCAATCACTAGCAGATGCGCGCCAGCTGTAGGTATTGTAAACACATTTGACCGATTTTCTTTGAATACTTCCCAACTGGGCAATACTTCTTTCGTGTACATGTCCTACACAGTTGCCGCATATTCTATGATTGGTCGGATAAACGTTTTATATGTCATCACTTTAATGTCTGGTGGCGCCTGTCGCAGTGTTCGTCTTAGGTACCCAAGTTTTCTTACTGCTTTTTTCTTGATGTAAGAAATATGCTCGTTCCACCGAAGATCCGAGGTAAATATGACGCCTAAATACTTGTAATGTATTACTTCAGATAATAAATTTCCATTAGTGTAATAGGTAAATTGTAATGGTAAGCGTTTTCTAGTGATCCCCATGAGAACTGTTCTTCCGGTGTAAATTTTCATTTGCCAGGTCTCGCAACATTTTTCTATGCGATGAAGAGCTTGATTGAATTGGTCCTGGTCATGAAGGTTATCAATCCTGTGGTAAATTATGGTCATCTGCATATAGCCTAATTTTGACGGATACTTGATTAACAATGTCATTTATAAATACCAAGAAAATTAGCGGTCCCAAGATCGACCCTTGTGGAACGCCCGACCCTACAGTTGCAGGTGCCGAGCAGACATCTTCTATTGATACACATTGTTGCCGGCACGTTTTTCTTATCCTTTTCGCCTTGCGTTCAAGGCGAACAACCTCCTTATTAAGCCATGTTTGTATATTTAATTCTTTTTGTTCTGTGAGGCACGAAATCTTTGATGAACTTGAGCACTAGACTTGAAGAAGTGCCAGAGCTAATCGACACTGCAATTGCTCGCCTGTTATAATAAAATAAAATCAGAAAACAAGTCGTCCAGCGCAACCAGAACGCCTACGTCATTCGCACGTGTGAAAATCGGAACCATTCGCACTTCTTTATTCTTGTGGCCTGATATCTCCTCGAGAATGTGAACTATGGGATCTTTCCCGAGTGTACCTCTCCCGACAAGAAAAAGATCAAGAATTTATTTAGCGTTTTTATGAACACGAGTTGGTTTTTTAACTAATTGCGAGATGTCATGGAAGGTAACTAAATCAGTTAACTGTTCAGCAATAGCAGTGAGAGGCTCTGGAATATCACTTCTCCAATCAATGGCTGCTACGTTTAAATCACCAACAATCAAAATGTTATTCGTGAGGGCGCCATGGTCACATAAAAACTCATTTAGCACTCCGAAGAAAGCGCTTTTATCATATGGTGGGCGGTAAAGCTCACCTATTATGAATGTGCACTCCTTGAGGCAAATTTCAGCGATGATGCATTCTGAACCGAGTAGATCAGGTAGTCTGATCAAATATTATGGTTTTTGGTACAGAATGGCAACCACTCCACCACGGGAATTTCTGTCTTTACGAAAGATGCCGTATCCGGATGGTACTATATCAGCGTCAGATATATCGCAGTGTAGCCAAGTCTCAGTTATCATAACTATTTGAGGTTTATGCGAGATAACAATACTTTCTAATTCATTACTTTTATTTACAGTACTGCGAGCATTGAATTAGAGACAAATGAATGGCTTGGCTTCGATGTTAACCGGTCATTGTTGGTGATGAGGGTTTGGGCACTGGAAACGAACTTTAGTTTGTTGGTTGTCGTCCCATTCAAAAAGGTCATTTTCAATTTGAATTTTATAGTGCATCAGCCTAACTTTTTAGCCCAACTTTCTGATCTCCACTGTGCTCGCTCAAAGGTTCCTTCTTTGTCTGGTGATCATCGAGTTATCCTCTGTTGTAGAAACTCGCTCCCCTTTTAACTTGTAGCCGTTTTTCAATACATTAGCCTTTTCGCGGTGAACCATTAGCGTCAAGATCCCTCGCCCTGGTCTACCAGCAATTCAGCGGCCAATCCTATAGATTCTTTCAGTAGACGTTACTTTTATTCCTAGCGTCTTTTCGAAAATTCCTTGAACACTACGTTCAAGGTCCGCCTGTGGTTCGCTCGGTTTGTCTGGAATGCCAAATACCAGAAGGTTGTTCCTTCTCCCGTGGTACTCAAGGTCGACAATCCTTTTTTCCATGTCTTTGACATTTTTTGTCCAGAACGCGAGTGACTGGCCAGACCCCATTAATCCGAGAAGCTGATGTTTCAAGATTCTTAAATCTCTCTTCGATCTCATCGAGCTTTTATTGTAGAACTTTTTGTCTGGCTAGAATCTCAGCCAGTACCTTGTCAGTGGTGGGACCAAGGTTTGACTTGATATCGCCGCAAAGAATCAGCAAAGCCCATGGCAAATCCTGCACAAACATGGCTACAGCAATAATACACTCTGTGCATGTCAGCTAGACAAATCACCGATTACTAGATTTACAAGAACCCGCAGTATTACTGACCTGTATGATGAACAGGAACGGATTAAGTTCCATGTCGACCGCTGGCCAGCTGTCATGCCTGCTGAAGGAAGCCGAACGATGTGGCGTATTTAAGACCGGATCTGATTACTTGATTATCGTTGTCAGCGCTTTTTAGCAGAAGCCATACGCTATCGGAGCAGGTGGTCGAAGCTTGTTAGATAAAGCTGGTTATTTCCGAAGATGTGCTGGCTTTGGTCGTTTCAGCGAAAAACAGAGCCTGCATGAAGAACAGGAACGGATTAAGTTACATGCCGACCGCTGGCCAGCTGACATGCCCACTCAGGGTACACCCAGGGTTGTTTATGATGTACATTGTAAGGATGGAAAGGGGAGTAGAAGGAATCAATATAGGGTTTATTTGTCTTGTAAACTGGCGGGCACTAAAGTAGGGCACCACCTCCCCGTTCGTTTCTATGTGGATTACTTTGTGTTGCTAGCTAACAAGCAAAGTGATATGCAGCACCTGGCGGATACCAGCTTTATTGAGCGCCCTGACGCCTCGCACTGGGCGCGCACAGTTAGACCACAAATGAAGCTGTGCAGGGTAATATGGGCTGGACAAGCTTTTAAGTGAGGGAAGCTCAGAGTAAAACTGATTTTTAAGGACTGAGGGATATGAAAGAAAGTAAATGAGTTGCAAGAGCGTTCAGGTATTCAGGTATCTGGACAGGAAGACTGGAGTTTAGGGCTGATATTTAGCTTTAAAAAATCAGTTCTTGTGGTATTCAATGAAAACTGCCAACAGACAGTGTAAATAGAGTGCCAGGAAATGCCTCGAGTAAAAAAATATATATGTGTGGGGATGTATAAACGAAGGCAAGAAATTTATCGAAACAAAGGAAAAAGAATGATAGCGAAGGGTGTTACGATCGGCCTGCAGATGTGCCAACCTGCAAAATTTTCCCGGCCCTCTGCGACGGCTCGCTTTGTAAAGACAACAATTCGCCGCCTCAACAGCCCAACGGCGCCAACATATCTAGCCATTCGGCGAACCGAATATTTTTGGTCGATTCCCTGTCGCCTTCATGGTTTGCTTGGAGCGGGGGAACTCCTGGAAGACGATGTTTTGTGGTGCTTTCCCACGTGCCCCAGAGGTCGTCACAGTCAATGGACAGACGCGGCGGCTACTGACTGCGGGGTCAGCTCTAGAATCAAGAGGCGCCTGATCGGGTCAAGACCCCTGTCTACAAGAACCCTCTCCCCTCGGTGTGTTCAGTGAAACCAAAGGTCGGAAGATAGTGTGTGAACCCTCCCCCTCAAACGCGGGTCGACTACGATTACTATCCCATTAGACGAAGGTTGAACGGCAATTTTCCCTCCCCTAGGGATCTCGCGAAGACAGACTGTTTCTAAGCAGCCGTTGTCGGCTCTTCAAGGTGCATTCTCTTTCAGTCATGCTAGATTGATGAAATGTAACGTTCTCCACCCTTCATGTAGGTGTCGTAAATAAATCCCCTATTCCTCGTTCTCGATCAGAACACGTCCATTCCCTTCAACAACGTCCATAGCGTGGATGAGTCGGACGACGGCATGGGCCAGGTACCATCTATTACATGCCCGACCCCAACTCTTACAAGGTGCACAGAAGTGCGGCCATAATGTAACGCAGAGCGTTGTGGTGATACAAAAGGTATGAAGGGCTGCGGGGTATGTGGAAAGGTGTAATGGTTCCACTGCTTACATCTGGAAGTGCAGTTGTCAGCTTGAAGTCAGGGGTACAATCAGGACACGATGGTATACCAAAGGTCAGTGGGACGCCTCGCAATGGCCGCTCACAGGTAGACTACAAATGAAGCTGTACAAGGTGATTTGGGCTGCACAAACCTTTAAGTGAGGCAAGCTCCGAGTGAAATTGATGTTGAAGAACTACTGAAGAATTTGAAAGAAAGTAAATGAGTTGCGAGAGCGTTCAGGTATTTGTAAGAAAAAAAATCACCCCCGTAGAATCCTGTACACATGGGTAACAGCGAAGTTGAAACGTGTGGTCCCGCTGTTTGTCACTGGGTTAATCCTGCGTGGTTCATTGAAGTCTTTTTCAATTGTTGGTTCCGTCTTTGTGTTTCTCAATAAGGTTACACACACGTGTTTCTCAATGAGGTTACGCACACGTTCGACGGTGACGTCAGTGACAGTATGCCCACAGTCCACCGTTGTCGCTAGCGTTCGATGTCTCGAGCTTGCTCGGTGGCCTGGCTAACCACACCGCCGCGTTCGCCTGCCATTGACGCGTGCGATTCTTCAAAATTAAATTAATTCATTCAAACAGCTTTACTGAGTGCCCTGCGATTTGATGGGGTGGTCCTGGACCCCGCCTAGGTTGCGGCCAAGGGTTGTTGGCCCTTGGCGGCTTCCTCGGCTCGCTGGATGGCCCAGAGTTGGAGCTGTAGGTCCGAGCTGGGCAACACACACTCCCAGCGCGGGCGGAGGCTGTCACTCTTTGTGGCTGCATCACCGTTAGTGTGAATTATACCCGTACATTCCCATAGGGTATGCTGTAGGGTGATTTTAGAGTCGCAATGTCAGCACTTGTCAGCACTTGTCAGTCATGTATTAATGTGGGTGTGTTAAGTGCATGAACATAGACGCCGACTACGGGGGAGCTCCCGGGCCCGGGCCCCCTCCAGAGACTTCTGGGGGCGGGGGGTGCTGATCCGCCCCTCCCCCTCGGTGATGACAAAAAAGCCTACCACCCCTACCTAACGTGTCATTGCCAGAGTTTTATCCCCCACATCATTTCAAGTTTCTTTTGACCCTCGACCTTTTCACTTAAAAATTTACTGTGGCTACTTACTGCATCTTTGTTGGCGCGGATGCGCACGGATTTTAATTCATACTTTTGCTTTATTTCTGCAAATCCTCACAATAGGAGGACAAGCGCATAAGAAGCACTAGCTGCGGCTGCCTGATATGTATTTTCTCAATTCAACATCCTTTTAATATTGCAATTGTAATCACTGTGCACATACACAATACTTTTAAATACAAACACAGGACAAATTTTATTATATCTTTAGAGAAGGAGTTAGCCAATTAACAATTATTTCTAAAGGTATGGATAGCTTATTCCTAGAGAATGAATATGCTGCTGTATATTCACCTCGCTTAAAAATGCTTTGCGTGCTTTTTTGACCCTGAAAAAAAAAAACCTGTAGGTTTTAGTGACCCCTTCGGCAGAGTCTTTTATCAACGGCATGTGAAATGCACGTGCATGAAATGCATTTCAGTATGGCTTGCCGTTGCAGTAAGCAAAGCCAACGACTCATTAAGGAAAACACTTCTAATAATTTACGTTTATTAGGGATGGAAACATCGTCACTTGCATGCAGATGTCATAAATATATACAGGGTGTCCCAATTAACTATCATGCACCGAGATTATGAGAAACGTGATGGTTTACTTGAAGAAAACCTAGTGCATATTGTTTCCACTACAGTGAAGTAGCGGCCAGTAATTTTTCGTTAGTGAGGTTTAATGAGGTAAATGTAATTAATTATCAAACTCGAGCCGTAGTATACTAATTACCAGTGTCAGTGAAGCATCTGTAGGCACAGCCAAGAGACATCTACCTGTGGTATTTTCAGCGACGTACTAATTGCGTGCGGGCGAGCGAAGCAACTTTATCAGGAATGCCCGTAGATCGATTAGTCTTCTCCTGTAAGGGAGGCGTCACCGTGACGCGGCCATGACGTCTTGCCGGCGTGTGGCGCCTCTACTCCGGCCGTGGCCGCACTACCCCCTTTCGTCGACCTCGCCTTCGCCTATTTTGGGGCGGCAGCCTTTCTGCTGTTTAGCTCGGTCGTTGCCTTTCATAGTAAGTGGGTACAAAATTTTTTCGACTGATAAATAAACCCTGCGACATATGGCGCATACCACGTGACTGCGCTCCCACCCACGTCATAAAGCAGCGCCCTCGAACAGGCTCCTTCTGAATTAGCCAGAACGAAATCAAGGCAATGAAGAAAGAAATCACCGCCCAAGCACTCTGTACAGATGGTTAACCAACGAAGCAGAAACATGCAGCCGCAGTGTTTATCACTGCGTTATTCCCGATGGTTCATTAAACGACGGCTTCGTAGGCTGCCGGATCCTCGATATGTAGCTGCTGCTTGCGCTCGGCTGCACGAGCCTGTTCTTGTGTCCAGGCTGCAGCATTGGGAGGGACGGCGTAGAGCTCGTTCCCGGTTCTGCTCGCGACGTTCCTGATCGGAAGCTGTCTGCTCCTCAGGCGAACGTATGAGACGTGGCGTTCGCATTTCGAAGCAGGAGAGGACCTGCTGCGAACGCGCTCGGCTGCGACAGAGCAACGACGTCACTACTCGCTCGCTTTTAACGCGATAGCGTTAAGGATAGCAATAGTGGCTTGTTGGTGCGGCATATCTTATTTTGTTATAGCGCAAGCTTGACAAGGAGAATAAAAGGCAGCCTTCTGTTGCCTTGTCAAGCTTGCGCTATAACAAAATAAGATCGTTAAGGATCTAGTGTCCCAGGAAAGCCGGTGTCGTCGGCCTTGGCCGTGAACGAGAAATGACGGAAGGCAATTCATAAATAAAAAATTTGGAGGACGCTTAAGCTTCGCCTTCAAGAGTGGGACGCGACAGCGTTCCCGTCGACCCGCCAAGGGGTATAAGACAATGCGCTACAGCACAGCGATCACTTACGATGCGCCCCGCATTGGACTTAGCGCCCACCTATCACGCGGTGAGCGTCGAGCAACGCAGCGTTCGGCGCGGCAACGAAACCTGCGCCTGAGCGAACGGAACCAACCAAAGAACTCGGTGTCTCGGAGGGGAAACGATCTACGCCAGCCAAACGTCGTGATCGCCACGGGCAGAGAGATAGATAGTAATCTAAACCGGGAGCACGGCGAAGCGTCGTCAGGGGAGAGGGAGTCCCGCGACGCTACTGGCAGCGGTCCAAATGCGCGCGCGGCGCGCCTCCTGTCGGGGCAGCGCCGTACATTGAGAGGAGGGGGTCTTCTGTGTTTGCCGCAAGATGGCTCTGCGTGTGCGGAAAGCGCAGAAGAAATGCAGCGGAAACGCACTTCGCAACTCGTGTAATTGTGACTTCTGTACGTTACATGTTCATAATTACCGATATACACCGCAGTATAACTTTCCACGGCTCGTTTCGAAGGCAACACCGCATTCACTAGAGGCGCGTTTGCACCGCTTGGAGGCATCGAACTCGTGGCTGAGTGGTAGCGTCTCCGTCTCACACTCCGGAGACCCTGGTTCGATTCCCACCGGGCCAATCTTGGAAGTTGCTTTTTATTTATGAAGCGCCTGCCGTGATTTATCGCTCACGGTCAACGCCGCAAACGCCGACACCCGACGCCGACAACACCGGCTTTTCTGCGACACGAGCTCCTTAACGCTATCGCGTTAAAACAACTTGTAAGATCAGCTGGGTAGGAATCGAACCAGGGTCTCCGGAGTGTGGGACGGAGACGCTGTCACTCAGCCATGAGTTCGATGGTTTAAAGCGGGACAAAAGCACCTCTAGTGTGAATGCGATGTTGCCTTAGAAACGTGCCGTAGAAAGTTATACTGCGGTGTATATCGGTAATTATGAGCACGTAAATTACAGAAGTCGCAGATCAACGAGTAGCGAAGCACGTTTCCGCTACGTTTTTTCTGCGCTTGACGCACACGCACAGCCATCTTGCGGCAAACACAGAAAACCCCCTCCTCGCAATGTACGGCGCTGCCCCTACAGGTGGTGCGCCACTCACCCGCTTCTTAAAGCCCCTTGAACTTCGTAATGTAGTGCCCCGCTTTGAAGAATGCCGCCTCCTCCTCGCGCGCTCTGGCCGAGGCCGCCGCCGCGTCGCTATTGGCCTAATAGTATCACGTGGGCCCTAGCACTTTGCTTCAGCGCCATTTTTGCTCGAGAAGCGTCTACAGAGTGGCGAGGAGCGCATGTTGATGTCGTTGCTACGCTCGAGCAATGTAGGCGGCACCACGGTCGAGGAGGGAGCGCGAAAGAGGGGAGAAACGAGGAGAAGTGAATGCAAAGGAGGAGAGTGGCACTACTTTACGAAGTTTAAGGGGCTTTACCGCTTCTCCCCTTCGTCTAGTTTGAGCACATTGCGGCCGTACGGGGACCGTTGCGAGAATGCCCCAATACCCTTGCGTTTAATAAGTTTTCTCACTCTCACCCATTCCAACTTCCAGCGTGCGTCACTCGAACCCTCGTGTTTAGGCGACGCGGCTCCTCTTTCCGCTCACAGCGCGATTCCTAGGTGCAGGGTCTGATGCGGGACGCCTCTGACGTGATCGCTGCGATCTGTGCCGCGCTGCTGGCGAGGAAACATGCGTCTGCGTGGTGCTCCCAAGCGAGATAGAGGACGATCCCATCGAGGCGTCAGCCCAATAATCGCGTCCGCCTTCATGGCGCCTCGCGGCCCGGCTGTCCGTGCCGATCATGACGTTTGGCTCGCGTAGATCGCTTCTCCCTCCGAGACACCGAGTCCTTTGGTTCATTCGGCTTGCTCAGGCGCACGTTTCGTTGCCGCGGCGAACGCTGCGTTGCTCGGCGTTCACCGCGTGTCCATGTGTGACTCAAGAGCATGCCGGGCGAATGAGTGGGCTGTACGAACGGGGTGCGGTAACGCTATCGCGTTGCACTCTCGAAGGCTAAGCTTAAGCGTCCTCTAATTTTTTTTGTCGGGCATTCGCATGGGGTTGCACCGTATAGGTTTCGGCGTACAGTCGTACATCTTAAAACATTTTGTGCGCAAACAAACAGGGACGAAGAATAGGGGCAACACAAGGACGCTCGTCCTTGTGTTGCCCCTATTCTTCGCCCCTGTTTGTTTGCGCACAAAATGTTTTAAGGTGAACCTGTTCCAACTAGGCTGACTTGTAGTTATGCTTCAGTCGTACAGTTGCTTTCCAGGAAATCGACGAGGTGAGAATATATTGCGTGTTCCAAGAGCTTGCATGGAATGCTAGTTAATGAGATGGGGCGGTAGTTCTAGGGACATACTTCGTTACCTAGCTGATTTTTAGGCTGGAACCACCCTCGCCGTTTTACAATCTGTAGGAAGCGATGAGCACTGTACCGACTGCGTATACAGCTTAGATAGAATAACAAATGAAAATAATGCCGTACATTTTAACATATTTGAATTAATAAGATCAGGACCTGCAGAAGATGAGATCGTTTGATTATTAGTCTCTGGGTAATACCAACCCAATCAAATAATATGGAATCCATAGCCCAAAACAAGGAATGGGCAATATCTGGTAAATCGGCAAGGTTATCATCACAGAAAGTGAGGTAAACACTTCATTTAGCACAGTGCAATGCTGGTTTTCGTCAGTATCACTGCCATCAACATGAACTAAATGAATGGAGTCAGCTTTCTTGTCGCCAACAATACTCCAGAATTTGCGTGGGTTAGTAGGAATGATGGCAGTGTGAAATTAAAATAGTTTTCTTTTTTGTCATTGCTAGCAGCATAAATGTACTCGGCTTCTACACGGTGGTAAGCATCCCAGGGATCGGCAACATTGGTTTCTTTGGCACGACGGAAAATACGTTTCTTTTTCTTGCGTAGTCGCTTGAGGGAGGTAATAAACCAAGGTGACCGTGAGCTATAAGGAATCTGACGTCGGGTTACATACCGGTTAATTAAGTGGAGCAATTTATTTTTTCAGAGCTGCCAGTTTTCTTCCACAGAGCTTGAAAGCACTTCTTGTTGGGCTAGTTAGTAGCCGTTCATTATAAAATATAGACTCCAAATAAAGGGACACACACTAGAGAAGGGAGCGGGACAGGGCGCCTGATAACAAAGTTTCGCTAACGCACAAGCTGCGAAAGAACGGGAGGAGCCCTGTCCCGTTCTCTTCTCTAGTGGGTGCCCGTTTATTCGACAGAGCGTTCATGAAATTTAGTAAGGTAGTTTCTGGTAAACGTTTCCAGTTCACCGGTAATCGAGGGTATGTCAGTGCGGTTACAGTCAACGATAATTTAAAATCGTCTCTTGGAAGATACATGCCTTTACAACATGAAATTAATAATCAAGTCATCATTTACGCCCTGGAGTTTAGTTTAGAAACGAAGTCAGGCACAGTGGTGAAAATGAGATCCAGGACATTAGATGACGCAGAAGTTGTACGATTGGGTTCGTGTACTAACTGCGACAAGTTAAAGTCTGAACAGATATTCAGAAATTGTGCATCCTCGGGTGAGCTTTTTGCCAGGTTATCGAACCCGAAATCACTTCTCCACAAAGTATTAGGAAAATTAGAGTCTCCCAGAATAAACAAAGGTGACGTAGGATACCGAACTGTTGGATTGTTTAGAGCATCATGTAAATAATCGCAGAAAGATTTTGGTGCTGTTGGGGGTCTATAGCAAGCGCAAGAAATGCAGTCGCGATTTTCAATAACAACACCTACGCACACAAGCTCTAAAGCAGACACTACTGGAACATTCGATGAAGAAAGATGTCGTAGCTGTTCTTACATTCGAAAATTTCACCGTCTTTTCTTTATTTTTGCCGAAAGCCAGGGTTATGAAAGGACAGCTATGTCAGCTGAGCATGCGTCAGTGCGAGATGATAAAGTTGTTCGTTTATTGATAACACTGCGCGCATTGGTGAAAAATATTGAAGCACCATTTGCAGATAGGGGAGACAGCTATGCCGCTCTGTCATGTGCTGGATTAGCAGGTGCGTTGCGAGTGGAAGCTGCACGCGCCTCTCTAGGGGATTCCAGTTCACAAGCAGTGTTAGTCACTGCGCTGTGTATGTAGGCTTTGTTGTTGATGACTAGTTTATTAAAACGAAGTGAAAAAGGCTGGCCGCTAGACTTGCCAAATTCGAGAAGTTTTTTCGTGTCAAACGGGTTACTCTACAGAAGTTTTCGCTAATGGAAACACTTCTACTTTTCAATTTAGGTTTCTGTGAAAGAATACTTCCTTTGGCTTTGACGGAAGAAAACTTCACGATGACTGGGCGTGTCTTATCAATGGGCGATTGACCATCCGTTGTGCTGCGTGTGGTCGCATTGTATTGGTTTTCTGCAAACTTCCGAGCTTACTCTGTTCTATATTTCTGCGCAGCGCTGATATCCGCCGAAAAGAAATTTCTTAATTCGAAACTTTAGAACCGCCAAATCCTTCCATGTAGCCCACAGCATGAGCCTGCGAGAGTCATCGTTGCGTCTTTCCTGAACAGTGGCGAATAATACGAAAATGTATGTCCATAATAGCCCTGCTCTAGCTTCGTTTGCGTTTTCTTTGCGTAACCGCAATTGCGAGAGCAATCAATCGTACAGCTGCATAAGGTTGAAATAGCTAAAATTGCGTATGGGTTTGTATGACGGTTGGTGCACTTGCTGCACGTTTGGGCCGGCAACGTTGCTGAATTTTAATACGCCTGTCTTTAGGGCTGCTATATTGCTCTTATTTTACCAAACAGTGCCATGCAGGTTTATTGGAATAACGAAATTTTAGGGCAACTTGTTAGACTTCTGCTTGCACGTGATCGTATGCTAGTATGGTGGTGACATCAAGAGAAGTTTACTCCTCGGCTGTCTGTGACGAATAAAAGGTTTGCGCCGACTACACTGGTCGTTCGCTCGTGGTTGTATTTTTTAGTACGTAACAGTGAAACCTTTTCTCTGTTGACTTATTCTTTCGCGCGCTCGTAGTGATAACCGTGTTGCTTTAACTTCGGTACGTGTGTTGTTGGCGTTTTGTTTGCGTAATCGCGATTGCCAATGTAATTATAAAACTGCATACATTCGGAATAATAGAACGTTTGTTGGCGTTTGTATCGCGATCTGAAAATTTGCTGCCCGTGATGGCCGGCCGCGCTGCTGAATTTAACCATGCGTGTATGCTGGTATCGTTTCTGGCTAACAGTGTCGTGCACGTTGTAAAAATGAAACATCTGGGTGACTTGTTGGACTTTTGCTTTTTTACACGTGAACGGATGCATGCAAGTATTGTGTCGAGAGGAAGCTTACGGGGGCTCGGGTGCTCCTACCTAAATACATGTAAAAGGAGAATTCGTTTCTTCTCGGCAACCACTGCACCAAATTTGATGAGGTTTCTTGCATTAAAAAAAAAAAGATTAAAATCTAATGTCTGTTGGTTTCCAATTTATGATTTAGGTCGTCAATGTTTTATTAATAATTGTCAAAAATTGCAAATTGTGAGAAAGCGAAATTATCAAGTTTACAACTCTGTAACTCGGGAACGAAAAATATTATGCATGTAATAGTACTGCATGTAAGCATGTAATAGTACTACATGTAATAGTACATCTAAAGCGGGCAAAATCTATTTGTTGCACATGAATCTAAAAAAATGAGCAATACGAAAATACAGCTTTCGCAGACTCCTTGTACATAACGGAACGAATTCACGTAAACTATAAATTGACATATAGAATTTGTCCGCCTTGAATGATCTTGTGGTGACGAGCGACCACGTAGGCCGTTAAAGTCTCGGGCTCTCGTAGGAGAGGAACAACCGACAGTCGATCGCTTAGCGTAGCATTCCTTTAAATCTCTTTCGGAACGCTAGCCCGTGCCGGAGCGTGCCAGCCGCTCGAGCCGAGGGTAGACGCGAGCGTCTACGTCATCTCTCGTGCGACGCCGATGCTGCTGCCGCTACAGTCTAATGGATGCAGTTTACAGGACCGCGATATCTGTTCCTGATGCAGAGTTATTAATTTGTAAACTTCGTGCTTCTCAATCCTTCTCAATCTTTCAAATGTTTGAAAATCTTTTTTTTAATTGAGGCCCTAAATTGAAGTTCCACTTCCAACGATCACTAGAACTTTCTCTCTCAAATACAACAAAATTCAAATAAATTGGGCCAGGGGTTATCTCAAAAAATGTTTTTTTTTTGCGTTTAAATGTATATAAATAGGCCGCGTCGGAGTTGGGCCCGAGCTAAAGCTTTTAAAGAGTACTGACGCAAAACCTCGAAGTCGAGTTAACGTGTGAGATCGATTTATGTGGGCACACACCCATCGTCTGCAAAATATAAACGGCGAATATAGCTTAGGCCATATTTAAAATCAATCTTAAAGTGCGCGTGCGCGCAGCCAACCGAAAGCGTAGCACTCGCGACATCGACATTAAATGGAAGCTGAAACGGTTTTCAATTCGCATGAATTGCTGGGGTTGGGAAGAACAGACCTAATAATTTAAGGTTCTGAAATTTTTTATTTGTATTGTCAATGCAAGGGGCAGAAGTCGCTTTCTAAATCCCCCCCGCGGACACGCCCCCGTCGCTTCCCGGAGTGCCGTGTGAAGAGGCAGCCGGAGGGGAGAACCGGCGAGAGTGACTTCATTGCCGGGGAGCGTGCTGGCATGTGCTGGCATGTTTCTTTCCGTCCTGCGCTTTACTAAACTACGCTACGAGAGATCTGCCGCCGCTCACGTTTGTTTTCGTTTGCGATTTTCGTGAACTGTGCTTCCTGTCTGTGCTGCGTGAGTGTCTAAAGCAACGGGCGCCCAACATGCCCGCGTTCTGTGTAGCATTCGGGTGTGCAAACACAGGCGGGCGAGACGATGTGGTGTTTCACATGTTCCCGAAGGACAAGGAACTTGCAGCGCAGTGGGTCCCTGCGCTGAGGAGAGATAATTTCTTGCCGAAGAAATCAACTCTGCTTTGTTCGGACCATTTCCGCGACAGTGATTGTCATCGGAGCTTGACAACGATGCGGGCAATCGGTATTCCACATAAATCGGCGCGAATGAAGGCCGGCGTTGTTCCGTCTATATTTTCCGCCAAGAGAAACACCTCGCCACTTCCAAGAGCGGCCTTCGCCAAGAGGAGAAAGGCTGAGGTAAGGGTTCTAATGTGCACACGGGCAATTTTTTAAACGGATGATCACCTGAGTGTCGAACAAACGGCCTTACAGCGGCCTATGATGAAGCGAGGTGGAGGCACAGCCGGGAATATGCACATGCATACAAAGTGCTTGCCGTTTTCATCCTGTTTTTCCACTCCGCTTTGTCACGGAACACTGTACTACGGCTGTTTGTTCGCCACTGTTTTGGTACAGTGAAATAACTGGCTGGGGGTACGCTTGCGCATTCAGTGATATTTGCTATTCATCCTACGACGTGGTGCCCGCAGGTTTAGCTGTTCAGCATTCGTGTTCAAACTGTACGGCATAAAGCGTTACGGTAATATTTTCATGCTCGCGTTGGAGTAGTTGAACTCGGCGTGTGAGAACTTCGTTCCGAAGATTTTGCACTCACAGCTTGCTACGAGCAGCGAAATGTCGCAAAAAACCAGCGTAGGCACAGCCGCGCCCGTGGCAAGGCGAACAGGCTCAAATAATGAAGTAACGCTGTGAGGTATTGAATTTGTCAGTGTTCAACGTGGTCTAGCCCAATACAGGCATCACAGCTGGACAAAAAAATGTTTTCTTGCCTTTAAGGGGAAGCTGAAAGGTTTTCCAGAAAAAATGAGTGAACATCTGTACATAATGGTTTTCAACCCTCCGAATTCGAATATCGTATCAAAATTGAGCGAAAGAAAGCGCAAATATATTTTATTTCGACGAAAAGTGCAGCAGCGGACACGCCCAGCTCGCGCGTCTCGTTTCCGCCTGTGATTGGTCGGTGCGTTTCGTGACATCAACTCTTGTAACAGACCGCTGCCGCTACACATGAAGCGCGGTGCCAGGTAGTTTGGTGCTGTTTTTCTGAGACGGTAATGGAAAATTTAGAGAAACTGCGTTTTTCTGCGGAGTTCGGCGTTACTCCCTACATCTACGAGCCGATTGCAAAGAGCCGGCCTCTCGAAGAAGCAAACGATGCTGGTGCGAGCAGTGCTTTCGACGCGAACGAAAGCAAAGTCTTGGGATCTCCTCGTGTTGGAAATGCTCTTTTGTGAGTATGTTTTTTGCGAAGCGATCTAGTGATCTCGCCGATCTTTCGCCGATCTAGTGAGCTCGTTTCCGGTCAAACAACTGTAGTGTTGTGTTCCTGCATGCCTCCTCGTGGAGCGTAAGCGGGGATGCGATCGTCGGCATTTGTGCGCTGTCCAAAGCTGTCGGCAATCTACAAAGACGGTTTAAACGCGTGAAAAGCTTCCCGGTTCATGCAGTACGTGTAGTGACCTTCATCTGTTGACTACCACTCACGTTGACTACCACTCACGTTGATTACCACTCACGTTGATTACCACGCACGTTGACTACCACTCTACATACACGCAGACGCACCAACAACGGAATGCAGGGTCGATCGTAGCTGATTACGAGGGCACGCACGCAGAAACAAGCGCTGTCAGGCACGGTCGCGGACGCTGCGAAGGAACGAAACACTAGATTTGACGTCACAACACCGCGGTTTCCAGTCTCCGCTCCGCTCGCTCACTCAACGGGGGGCGGAGCTACAGCGCGATTTCAACCGACGATTACGTCGCTCCTAATTGAAAAAAAAACCCCAAATTTTATCTACATGGTTTATAAGGTTCCCGCATCCGTATATGAGCGTCTTATTGAATTCGACAGACTCTTCAGCTTCCCTTTAACTAGCTGTTCATCACGCATGGCAAAATTATTATTTGAAAGTAAATATAATACATTACTCATTACTTTCTTATTACGCTCATTGATTTGAATTACATTGCCAATTACCGCTCTCAAAAAAGTAATGGTATATTACTTTACGATTGCTTCCAAAAAGTTGTCATGCAAACAGGAAAAAAAAGCAAAGTATAAAGGGACGCCAACCTTTCTTCAAGGTAACATACACTTGCCAACATTTCATGCCCTCCCCCACATGTGCCTCCACGACACCTCACGACACTACCAACGTCCTAGCGCGACATCGCGGAACTGCACCGGTGTTTACCATCTAATGAGATGTCAGTGCTTCGGCATTCTTCCAGCAGCAAGTTCCCAGTGACACTTTAGCGCGTTTTTTCTACCGTCATTGGAATGTGCAGCTACATTAAAAGACATATGTACCAGCTAAGATTTAAAAAGTGCGAGCAGGTGCAACATCGCTCTCGCGGTTGGCGCACTCAACTTCGTCGCTGCCCCCATTGCCGCCATCGTTTTCTGTATCGGCTGTCGGTTCGAACATGTACGGCGAAAATACAAGCTCTCTGAGACAGGGAGAACTTTCCATAATGCTTACAACTCAGCTGTGAAGCCAGAACAGAACAGCGTGCTACGCTCTGAAACGGCGTCGCCGACCGGCAATCCCCGTGAATGACGTCAAGGGGTCCCGACCAATCACGGGCAACAGCGGCGTTCGCGCGATGGTGGTGGTGGTGGTGGTGGTGGTGAATTGTAGCAACAGGCGAGTTTAGCCTGGCGAACAAGGCCGGCAATTGCTCCGCCCGAGCGTCTCGCACAATACCGCTGATGGGTTTCACCATATATCCATCAACCCAGTCTCTCTTAAGAATTTGATCAGGAGAAGTGAAGTTTCTTTGCGGGCCATCACTGATCCCTCGGGAAATACAAGGTGTTGCAGACGCGCATGCGGAAGGTCCTTGTTTTGCAAATTCTTCAGGAGAGTGTCTCTTTCATCTTGGAATTGCTGGCAGGACCACAAAAAGTGCTTAATGTCTCCTGTCTCGTTGCATGCCGTACAGTTCGGAGAATTGATTCGCCCCGTTTTAAATAACCAGGCAGGTGTGTTAGCAGATCCTGTCCTTATACGATATAGAAGTGAGGCTTCCTCTCGGTGCAATCTCTTGGTTACGCAGGGCATATGCGGTGGAACCCAAAGTGACGCAAAGTGATTTCGAATCTCAAATTTTTGCACGTGGTTACTCTTTGGAGCCTTGATTTTGGGAGGATGATAGAGTGCTGCGTATGCAAGCGCATCAGCTTTTTCGTTTCCTGAGATACCAAGGTGGGAGGGAATCCACTGAAATTTTACTGTGAAGCCTTTGTTGTTGATTTCTTTCACGATGGCTAGGGATTTGCGTGGTAACTTGAGGGATGGCAAACCACGGTATACTTGTTGTAATGCGGCCTTTGAGTCCGTAAGGACAACCACATTCTGCCGAGGCAAAGTCTTTAATTTGCGCAGAGCAGAAGCTATCGCTACGCCTTCCACAACTGTCGACGAGGCTATACAGTCCAGACGCCCAGACCACGTATATCTTAGAGAGGGAATGTAGTATGCAGCTGCACAGTGGTCTTCGTCTGCCTTGACAGAGCCATCTGTGTATACTTGTAGGTGATTCGGGTAAGTCGTGTTCAGGTGGTCCAGGACTAATGACTTGGCTTCTGCAGATGGAATGCAGCTCTTTGATTGTAATCGTGGTACACTTAAGTTGCATGTGATGTCCTCGAATGTCCAGGGTGGTTCTATCCTTTCCCTCGGTCTCGAGCAGCGCAATCCTAATACGCGAAGCGTGTTCAATGCTGCATAAAAATGTGAGCGCGGCCTGTTACCTATACGTTGTAAGAGGGCTCTACCGGGCGTAGACTCATTCAGTCGTAGTAGCTGGATCATCAGAGCCTCGGAAGCCTGAAGTCGTAGAGGGCGTGACTCAGCTTCGTAGAGCACTTTCTTGTTTGACGCTGGCTGAGGGACTCCAAGGCAAAGTCGGATACCTTTTCTGTGGATGGCTTCTAAGCGCTCGTATTGGCTGTCGGAGGGTGACATTAGAGGTAGCTGATACAGGACTCGACTGGTAACCAACGCTGTATGTAGCCGTAACATTGACGTCGGGTGGTTGCCCCAGCGTATGCCAGCGACTCGCTTGAGCACATGTAGCCTGGGTGACGATGACGCCACAACGTGGTCAACACAGCGGCGCCAGAGTAGCCTGTGGTCTAAGGTAACGCCCAGGAATAGGACGTTGGTGACTTGTCGAATCTGGTATCCGTCCAAAGTCAGCGTCAAGCGTGTAGATTTTCTTTTCACTCCAGGAAATAGTACGAATGATGATTTCTCTGCTGATAGTGTTAATCCAATCGTTGCCAAGTGACCCTGAATTGCTTTTACTGCTCCCTGGGCTATTCGTGCGAGGCGGCGATGCTGGTAGCCGGAGACCCATATGCAGATATCATCGGCATATATAGATATCTTCACTGGTGTTCGATGGTTTAGTACTGTTGGGAGACTACTCATGGCAATGTTAAATAATAAGGGAGATAAAACACTCCCCTGTGGCACACCACGAAATATACGTATTTCATCGCTCAAAGTGTCGCCGAGACGAACTCTGATGCGACGATCATTGAGGAACGTATGTATGAAGTTCAAGAGATGACCCGTGACGCCTATAACTTGTAACTGGCTGATGATGGCTCTTTGAGACACGTAGTCGTAAGCTTTAGAGACATCCATAAAAACAGCAAGTGTCGACAGGCCGTCCGCACTGTAATGTTCTATGTGGCTTAGCAGGTCCAGCACATTGTCTTGAGCGCTTAGACGCTGCCGAAACCCAGTCATGCACGAGGGTAGTTTTCGACCCTGCTCGACATACCAAGTGAGTCTTGTGCACGCCATCTTCTCCATTAGCTTCGCTGCACACGAGGTCAGTGATACCGGTCTGTATGAGTCCAGAGCTGCAGGATTCTTTCCAGGCTTCAGAACCGGTACCACCCATGCTACCTTCCATAAATGTGGGATAGCCCCACTGGCCCAGACTTGGTTGAAAAATGCCAGCAAATCGGCGTGATTCTCGGCCGCCTCTCAAATCGGCCGCCTCTCAACCGGTAGGTTTGTCAGCATCTGATTACTGATAAGGTCAGCTCCCACCGCACAGCGACGTCGGAGGCTGCTCATGGCTAGTTCCAGCTCTCTGAGTGTGAAAGGAGCATCCATTAAAGACGACGACAGCGGTGGTGGCGGGTCGGTTGTGCCGGCTGACCTGCCGGAAGAGTATATTTCAGCGAACGCATTCGCAAGACAAGCGAGTGTCTTGCCTAACTTCAATGCTAGGGCTTCAAATGGCTTGTGTGGTCGAAAGTTTCCAGCAAGGTTATTAACGACCCACCATATCCTTGGAACTGGTGGGAAGACCGATAGGCTTGCACAAAATGATGCCCATTGATCTCTTCTTAGTTTCCTTGTATACCGCCGAATCACTGCGTTAATCCGATGCACTGAGGCGCTGGTGCACGTTTTCTTGCAAAAAACAGCCGCTGGCGCCCTTTTCCAGCCTTTTTAAACGAGATATTCGTGTTCAGTGGACTCAAAACTGTAGAATGCCGCACGCAGGGAACTCATTTTTTTCGAAAAGTTTTTCAGCTTACCTTTAAAGCAATGTAAACGAGCGAGAAAACACTACTTCACCTGCATGGAGGGAGGGAACTCAGGAGAGGCCCTGACGTCACTCTTTGTGAAGCTAAAGTGAAGCTGAAAGTTGGCGTTGCTCCACCTATCGGGCCAGTTCTCCTCTCTTGTTTACATTTCTTGCGAAACCACGCCGTGCTGCGCGCAACCGGGCTGCTAGGACGCGCGCGCTCCGCAACAATGCTAAACAATCACCATGTCGCATTGCATTGCCGTAGCCGAAGTCATGGTAAAAGAAATTCATAATGAACTTCAAAAATTGGGCCGTGAGGTCGAATCGGCTGCTTTTACCGGCTTTTATGAAAATAAACATGCCTTATAAGGCCAGCGAACTGAACTGTTCTCATCAGCCTCAAGTACCGGCCGCTGCCCAGTTCTTGCGTGTTTTTAAAGAATGGTCACCTATCGCTGCCTTCTACTTGCTTTTTTCTGCTTGGGCTTCCTGGGGCCCTCAGACGGACTTGCGAGGTAGGCGTCTGGCGATACGGAAAAAAAATGGACGCATTCTCACTGCGCTGCGAGAACGCACTGAAGACACATACGACACACCGACCCATTTGCGATTCATTCGGAGTTTATGAGCACAAACACATTCGCTTGAGCAATCGTCGTGCTTTATTGAACAAGATTCAGGTGGCCGCGCATCACTACGACAGCGCGCCGGCGAGGAGGCAGATTGTCATTTCTGGCTCCGCGTTTAGATTCATTGACTGCGGCCTGAGGTGCCTTCTCACCACGGTAAATGAAGCATGACGGAACCAAAGTTTTGCGATAGCCGACGCGCGGTGCAGAACAGTACGCGCGTAGACCCGCCACCTCCCCCCCCCCCCCCCCCCGATATTAAGCGGCATCCCCCTTCCTCCTATCCGCCCACGCCAATACTCCTCAGACACATTCCTAAAGCGCCGGCAAATCACTCTACTCCGCGGTTAACATTTTGTTGCCTTTTACAGCGAAAGCAGTGTATGACTAACCTGCGCGGTTTTTTTTTCGGCGTCCGTTTACAAAAAAAAAAAATCATGTGCCCCGATCCTTGTGATCGTGCAAAAAGGTTCCAAGATCAATGGCACATACCCCTGTGGATCCGAGAGACTATATAACGCGCCCTTCAGAAACTTCGGGTTCAGCCCACGTATGGGGAGTGCTTAACGCCTCCTTCACCTCCGCTGCGGGTGGGCCCGGTATTGCAATATCTTCGGGATCGGCCTACGTATGGGGAGTTCTTTTTGTAGTTCACTAGGGTTGAGGATTGGGTGAGTTGATATTGCATTCTAGAACTGGTACAGCGGAACATACAAAGGAAGAAACAAGCTGAGCCGGCCAGATAACGGAACAGTTTCATGCCCGTTTCACCTCCGCCAGGGGTCGGCCCAGTGTTGCATTATCTTCGGGTCGCCCCACATATGGGGAGCACTTAACGCCTGCTTCAGCTTTGCCGCGGGTGGGCCCGGTATTGCAATATCTTCGGGATCGGCTTACGTATAGGGAGTTCTTAATGCCTGCTTAACCTTCACCGCGGTTCGGCCCGGCATTGCACTATCTTCGGGACGAACCCACGTATTGGTAGCGCTTAACGCCTGCTTCACCTCCGCCGCGGATGGGCCCCGTATTGCAGGTAGTTTTCCGCATCTCCTGGGATGTGGCGGCCAGTTTTTTCATCGATTCGGTGCCCGCGCGATTAACACAAGATGACTTCAGTTGTCATCATCTATTGCAGCAGGTAGGGCGTCGTTTATTGATTCAATTATAATATTTTGTTTTAGTTATAATGCACAACACAATTTTCATGTCACCATCTGTTCAGCGATCACGCGCATCCCTGTTGCTACGTTAGTTGAACCTTCTTTGGGTAGGCTGATCCAGGGGCGAGGAAAGGGACTCGGTTCATAGTCAGCTGGTCTGTATGCTAGTTGAACGCGTTGTCAAAGAGTCAAACAGTCAAACAGTTTATTCAGACAACGTATGGTACAGCTGCCTAGGGCGCAGACCAAAAGGCAAGTGGATGCCTGACAAGGAGTCTGCGCCCTTCTTGCTCCCATTCGAGAGCACAAGACATTCAGCGCATAAAATAAACAACCACTGAAAGAGATGGAAATACAGAGTGGTTGGTTAACATTGAAACGGGAGTTATCTCATATTAAACATTTTAGTGCAATTGGGAAGATACTCACTCGACTGCCTCCAACACCACTTGAGATCTCGATGTCCCACAGCAGCGACCAACAGCCTTCTCTCGCTGCTCCATTGCGAACAACCGGCGCTTGGATGCATCAGATGGAGCCCCGCCCTTTCTCTGGAAAATTCGGCGAGGACGTGGAGGAATGGCTCACCCACTACAAGCGTGTGAGCAAGTACAACGGCTGGAACTCCATGACTCGGCTCGACAATGTGGTTCTGTTCCTCAGAGACAGTGCGCTAGTGTGGTTCGAGAACCATGAAGATACGTTCACAACGTGGGACAGCTTCGTTACTCACCTCACAGAGTGCTTTGGCGATTCCACCACGAAAAGGAAGCGGGCGAAGCAGACATTGCCTCAGCGCGCTCAAGTCCCAGGTGAGACCTGTACTACGTACATAGAGGCGATCCTGAAGCTTTGCAAGACTGTCATTCCTCAAATGTCCGAAGACGACAAGGTTGGACACCTTCTCAAAGGCATAACCGAGGATGTTTACAATTATTTATTCGGAAAGGAGAGTCTTGCCTCGGTCGCCGACCTCATCAAGCATTGCCGCACATTTGAGGCATTGAAGCGTGTGCCTTTAGCCGAATAATGGGTCTGGTAAAGCAGGCCGTCACGGACACAAAATTGACCGGTGGCTCCAGGACACGAGGCGGCTACAAACAGGGGTTCCAAACTAATGTCATTAATGTCAACTTGAAGCTGCGCCGTATCACGCCAAAGTATGGCAGGTTAGCAAATGTCACAACGGTGGCAAGCGTTGACGAAAACGACAACTACAGTTTTCAATTTGACCTTGCGGCAACTATTAGGCAAATTGTCCGCGAAGAACTTGAACGACACACCAAAGGGGTGGATGTTGAACAGCTTGGTTGCGCTTCCAACCAATCTCAAGAACATGCATCTGCTGTGTCAGCATTGTCTGCCATGCCAAGCGTTGCAGACTGTCGAGTCGATCAGCTGCGACAGCACCGACGTACCTTTCCCGACGACATGACGCACGATCAATGAACTCGTCGAGCTACGACCACGAATGGGAATTCGGAAGATCGCGTTTATTATTCGCAGCGTCCCAGGGTTGACTCCGAGGCATACAACGTCGTTCGTGCATCGCCTGTATGTTACAGCTGTGGCGCCTCAGGACACATTGCTCGTTTTTGTCGCCGGCGCCGACAGACAACAACGTATGGCCCACCACCAACTTGGCCTAATTTTGGACGTGACAGTTGTGACGACCGCTGGCCGATAGACCCTGCAAACACCACAGGCGCGCCACTTCGTAATACCTTCCGTCAGTATAGTAGAAGGAGTGGCTCGCCAGCTTCAGACCGCAGCCTGACGCCCCCAACCAGTCACCAATGCCGTTCACCGTAACCACGGCGATGTGCTGCGTCACCACCGCCGTCGGGAAACTAGCCTGCGAGGCCAATGGAGGTAAGGTCGCCGGACAGTCTGCGTCTCTGCGAAATACTCCTCTGCCTATCATGATGGTGAAGAACAAAGTGCGTGTATTAATTGATAGTATACCTGCAACAGCATTAGTGGATACTGGTGCTACCGTTTCCGTCATGAGTGTGACTTTAAAAGAGAGACTGGGTCGGAAAGTTATGTTCCGGTGGAATGAAGGTGTGACGCTTCGTGGTGTCAGTGGAGAGTGCCTAGTTCCCCTTGGTATTTGTGTTGCAAGTGTTTTATTCGCAGGAGAAGATCTTAAAACAGAATTTCTTGTACTACCGCGATGCATTCATGATGTGATTCTCGGGATTGACTTTCTTCAGGATTGTGGTGCATCCATTAACTGTGGCACAGGCGAAATTACATTGAATAGCGCTCTTCTCGCCACCCTTGCCAACACATCCTTACCAGTGAAAAACTATTGTGTTGTTTCGAACGATTCGCTGCTACCGCCTTGGTCGCTGTCACGTATCCCTGTCGATTTCGCTGCTGCCGACCTTTCATCGTTTGACGCGCAAGTCCAGTCACTTACGTCGAGCTGTGCAAAGAAAGATGTACTTGTACCGCGCTCTGTCGTGAGAGTAGTGAATGGCGCCTCAAATTTGCGGGCTGACAATCGTTCTTGCGTCCTTGCCGTTCTCCCGCGTGATATGAAGCTCGCTGAATTTGACAAGATTACTTACTTCTCCATTACAGTTCTAAGAGAGGAGGAGCAGTCTCATACTAGCGATCCCCAACGAAGAATTTCTGAAGAGCAGATCCTACGAATCATCAACAAGGCCCTGCCCTCACATGAGTGCCGCGCTATCGCACAAGTTTTTTGGGCGCATCTTTCTGTGTTCGATTTCACACAAAGCGTCAAGCAGGCTTCACTCCCGCGTTCTCGTGCTCGCCACAGAAATAACACCGGATCTGCGCACCTCATTCGCTAAAAGCCTTACCGCGTTTCTTCAACAGAGAGGACAGTTATTGCTGAACAGGTGAAAGACATGCTGCGGAAAAGTGTTGTTCAAGAGTCTTCTAGATCGTGGGCAGCACCAGTAATCTTAGTAAAGAAGAAGGATGGATCGTGGCGGTTTTGCGTTGATTACAGGAAGCTGAATGCGGCCACCAAAAAGGATGTGTATCCGCTTTCTAGAATTGATGATGTCATCGATTTTCTGCATTCCGCTGCCTACTTTTCATCACTGGATTTGCGATCATGGTATTGGCAGATACTCATGCCCTCAGACGATAAGGAGAAAACGGCTTTCGTGACACCAGACGGTCTTTATGAATTTAATGTTATGCCTTTCGGCCTTTGTAACGCGCCAGCAACATTCGAATGACTCATGGATACTATCCTCCGAGGACTTAAATGGGAAATTTGTTTGTGCTACCTCGATGATGTGGTGATTTTTGGCAGCACATTGAGTGAGCATAACAGCCGTCTCAATCTTGTTCTGGATTGTGTCAAACAAGCTGGCTTGATCCTAAGTTTCAAGAAATGTCGTTTCGGAGAAACCGAGATGTTAGTACTTGGGCATCTGGTCGACAAAAACGGTGTGAGGCCAGATCCACGGAATATTGAGGCAGTCAGCTCCTTCGAAGCACCGAAGTCAGTACTGGAGTTGAGGAGTTTCTTGGGCCTGTGCTCGTATTTTCTTCGCTTCGTTCCAAGATTCGCCGACGTGGTGTACCCCCTAACATGTCTTCTCCAAAAAGCCGTCCCTTTTTACTGGACATCGGCTTGCGACGACGCGTTCCGTCAGCTAAAATTTCTACTTACGTCAGGGCCCATATTGCGTCACTTCGATGCATCCGCACCTACGGAAGTGCACGCTGATGCCAGTGGCATCGGCATCGGTGCCGTACTTGTGCAACGTCAAGGAGCTGAACACGTTGTGGCTTATGCTAGTCGCTCTTTGACTAAGGCGGAACGCAATTACACTGTGACCGAGCAAGAATGCTTGGAAGCTCTTTTCGCTGTCCACAAATTTCGGCCCTACATCTACGGACGCCCGTTCACTATCATTACTGACCACCACGCATTGTGCTGGTTGGTGAATCTCCGTGACCCGAGTGGACGAGTGGCACGTTGGGCTCTTCGACTGCAGGAGTATGACTTCGTCATTTCCTACAAGTCCGGGCGTCGCCACGCAGATGCGGGCTGTCTCTCCCGCCTTCCTCTGATGACGACGGATTGTGACGATGGCAATTTTTATGACTGTTTTGCTCCCATTTCTTCTACATTCCCAGACTCGATGACTTTCAAAGCAGAGCAGGAAAATGACATTAGTTTGGAACCTCTGTTTGTAGCTGCATCGCGTCCTGGAGCCACCGGTCGATTTTGTGTCCGTCACGGCCTGCTTTACAAGACCAATTATTCGGCTAAAGGCGCACGCTTCCTTGTGGTGGTGCCGCAGAGTCTGCGAACGGACATACCGAGAGCCATGCACGACGATGTGACCTCTGGCCATGTAGGACTCATCTGAACTTTGAACCGGACACAGTAGCATTTTTACTGGCCCAGAATGCGGGACACAGTGAAGCACTATGTCGCCAGTTACGAACAATGTCAACGTTACAAGCACCCTACGACCGCTCCGCCAGGTCTTCAACCTCTGCCGCCGCCTCGCCTGCCATTTGAACAAGTGGGTATCAATCTTCTGGGCCCATTTCCCCGATCATCTAACGACAACCGATGGGTGATCGTATGTGTCGACCATCTGATCCGTTACGCGTAAACGGTGGCCGTACCATATTCAGCAGCTGCGTCCGGAGGAGGAGGAAAGAACTTTATTGGGTCCTGAGTAACCCCTTCTCACCCACTCTTGGTTTAGTGGTCGGCAGGGGTCGCGGGCTGCACCCACGTTGGGACGGGAAGCCCGTGAGCCTCCGCCCTTTCGTGAGCCCTCTGGACGGCCCGGAACTGGGTCTGGTGGTCGTCGCTATGGAGGGCGTCCATCCAGTCTTCTTTGCTGAACACGGTGCCGCTTAACGCGGAGCATTGCCAAAGCACGTGCGATAGCGAGCAGTACGATTCGCCGCAATCCGGACATTGCGGCTCTAAGTCCGGTGAATAAAGGCTCATTCTGCCTCTCGAGGGGAACGACCTTGTTTGCAACATTCTGAATATAGATGACTGTGGTCTAGTAAGTTTAGCGTGGGGGAGCGGGAAGGTCCTCCTCGACCGCTGATAATACGTTGTTATTTCGTTGAAGGTGAGCAGCGGGTCTCGGTGCTCTCCTCCCTCCCCGCCACTTCGCTCGCCACGATCGCCGCGGTGCGTGAGTCCTCGCGCGCGTCCGTGTGCCAGCTCGTTGGCGTTGGAAAAGCCGGGGTGCACGTCGGCCCCCATGTGGGCTGGGAACCATTTGAGGATGTGATGACCCGCGGCTCCCTCACTGCCGAGGACGGCCGCCGCTTTCCGAGATATCGAGCCCGAGGCGAATGCTCTGGCCGCCGATCGCGAATCTGTGTATACGTAAGGACGTTCGGGGTCCCTCATTGCCATGGCTATTGCCACCTGCTCGGCCACCTCGGACGTTACCCCCTTGACCGATGCTGCGTTGATGATCGTGCCATCCCAGCGTATCGAGACGGCCGCGTACCGGTCGCTGCGCCCGTACTGGGCCACGTCTACAAATGACGCCAGTCCCGGACAGGTGGCGGTCGATTTCAGCAGTGCTCGGGCCCTCGCCTTTTGGCGCCCCTCGTTGAATTCTGGGTGGACGCTTCTCGGAAGCGGTTCTACCTTGAAAGTGCCCCTGACCGCCGCGCTGAGCGCGACGCTGCGTGCGGTGCACTCTGCCTCGGCATTTATCCCTGCTTCTTCTAGGATGCGTCTGCCGGCCCCGGTGGTCGACAGCCGCACGACCTGTGCCTTGGTCTGTGCTTCGATGATTTCTGCTAGCGAATTGTGGACCCCTAGCCGATCGAGCCGCTCCGTGCTTGTACTGATCGGAAGACCTAGCACCCTCTTGATGCTCTTGCGCATCAGTGTGTCTATCTTGGCCGCGTCTCCCTTGGTCCATTTTAGCGCCGAGGCTACGTAATTTACGTGACTCATGAGGAAGGCGTGGTAAAGTCTGATGAGATTGCTCTCGTTGAGCCCTCCCCTGCGGTTGGTCACCCTGAGGATCAGCTGGAGCATGTTCTCCGTTTTGGACGTCAGTCTCATGACCATTTGGGTGTTACTGCCTTTAGCCTCAATTAGCAGCCCCAGGATTCTTATAGTGTCCACTCTGGGGATCGGCTGGCCGTCACTCGTGTGTAATTTGATTGGTATTTGATCGATGGGCGTCGAATTCCTCATGCCTTGTTTCGAGGGCCTGTAGAGCAACAGTTCCGATTTGCTGGGTGACAGATGGAGTCCCGTTTCCTTCAGGTACTCTTCCGTTGTGTCCAGCGCTTCTTGAAGAGCCCTCTCAACTTCTGCGTCGGACCCTCCCGGGCACCACACCGTAATATCGTCTGCGTACAGGGCGTGATTGACGTTGGTCACTCTCGTCAGCCGGTCCGAGAGCCCTTTCAATGCTAGATTGAATAATAGCGGGGAGAGCACCGCCCCTTGTGGGGTGCCCCTCGCGCCTAGCGTGTACCAATCGGACGTGGCCTGTCCTATTTTGATCGTGGCTTTCCTGTCTCTGAGGAAGGAGCCTATGTAAGAGTGGAATTTCCGGCCGAGCCCCATCACCGAAATCTTTTCCATTATAAATCTGTGTTTCACCGTGTCGAACGCTTTCATTAGGTCCAGGGCCAGTATGCCCCTGGTGTCTCTGGTTATGCGGTCGATTATGTGCTTTTTGAGTTGTAACATTACGTCCTGTGTGGAGAGGCCTGGTCTGAAGCCCACCATGTTATGTGGGAAGAGGCCCTCTCTCTCTATGTACCGCGATACTCGGTTGTGTATGGCATGTTCCGCCGTCTTGCCTACGCACGAGGTCAGCGATATTGGCCGCATGTTTTCCGCCGCAAGTGGTTTAGCGGGTTTCGGTATTAGTATGACCGAGGCCTCTTTCCAGACCTCTGGTACTTGTCCCGTTTCCCACGCTCTGTTGATTTCGTCGGTGAGCTTCTCGACTGACTTTCCGTCTAGGTTTCTTAACAGTTTATTCGAGACCCCGTCAGGGCCCGCCGCGGAGCGTCCGTTGAGGCCTTGTAAGGCATCCCAAATTTCCGATTCCGTGAAGGGCGCGTCGAGTTCTTCGACCTCTGTGCCGGCGTATTGCGGATAGTCGTCATCGCTTGACGGGCCCAGTGGCAGATACGTCTCCGCCAGCTCCTTTAGGAACTCGCTGTCCGTTTTGCCCTGCTCCTTTTGTTTGTGTAAAATCCTATCAATTGCCAATCTCTGATTGCCTTTGGATTGCTTGTCGTCTAACAGTTTCTTTAGGAGGTTCCATTTGCGCCCGGTTCTCATATGTCCGTCTACCGACGCGCACACCTCGTTCCACTCTTGCTTGGAAAGCTCGATCGAGTGCGCTTCGATTTCCCGGTTTTGTGCCGCTACTTTCTTTCGCAGTCTGCGATTTAGTCTTTGCGTTTTCCACCTGGCCGTGAGGGAATTCTTTGCCTCTAATAGGTGGGCCAATCTCGCGTTCATCCTTTCCACGTTCCGTTCAGTTTGGACAACCCTCGTCGCGGTGCTAATGTCCTCTTTGAGCCTTCTAAAAAGGCTTTCTAGGTCCGCATATTCGCTTTTGTCTTCCTTCCTTATTTTGCGGAAGGCGTCCCAGTCGGTGACCTTAAATTCTCTCGGTGGTGTCGCCTTGACGGGGATCGTCACCGCCAGTATGCAGTCGTCGCTGCCGAGGTTCTCGTGCAGGTTGCGCCACTCAGCCCCTCGCACGTTCTTTACGAAGGTCAGGTCGGGCGTCGTGTCCCGCGCCACCGACGTGCCAAGTCGAGTTGGATAGCGGGGGTCCGTCACCAGCTCTAGCGAGCACATAGTGACCGCCTCCAATAGCCGTTCTCCCTTAAGCATTGGCCTTGCATAACCCCAGGCTCCGAGGGGGCGCGTTAAAATCTCCTGCCACTATTAGCGGTGCCCCCCTGGCCATTGAGGCCACCTTCGTTATTATCGGCATGAACGATTGTCTGCGGTCAGACGGCGGGATGTACACGTTCACTACGAATACACTGTTTTTCAGCCAACTGTTCGGTATGATTTCGATCGCGGTTACCTCCGCTTTCACGTTGCCTAATTTGAAATCTCGTTCCTGGAAAGAGCATTTGTTCGCGACGAGCGTTGCCACTCCGCGCTTACTCTGTTCGAATTTCGACGAGGCGACCCGGTAGCCGGGCAAGGTCGCCTCGCTACCCAAAGTTTCTTGTAAGATTATAACGTGTGGTTTGTCCGCCTGTGAGGCAACGAACTGTAGCAGCGGAGCCTTGCGCTTTTTGATGCTAGCGCAATTCCACTGCCACACGGCCAGCTCTCTAGTTGGGTTGTTTGCCATGATTGATACATTGGATTTGTTTAGCACTGTCAGGATTGGGGGCTCAATCCCATCGTCCGTGGTCCTTTGCCAAGATTGGAGTACGGCATGAATTCGAAGGTAGCTGGCCCATGCCGTCGTCCAACTTATTTACGCTGAGATCGTTGATGAAGTGAAGAACTGTTTCTCATCGAGAACGAGGAAAAGGGTTTATTTACAGAAATTAAATCAGTCTAACATGACTGCTTGAGAAAAAGAGTATCAGTCCAACATGACTGCATGAGAGAAGTGACTCAGTCTAACATGACTGCTCAAGAGAAGTGTCCTCAGCATTCGCACAACCACAGTTTTTATACACTCGATCCGCCGGCCATACGAGGCGGCGACTGTTCGTTTACTCATCACCAACTCGCCGCTGCTCTGCAGATCAGTTTACAGACACAAAGACACACACATTCCGAAGCCCAAACGACGGCGTTGAAAGGGTGCCGTTCCGGGAAGTATCGTTGCCGATCGAGGGTCGCTCGTTGTTTTGCGCCAGGACGAGCATGAGAAGCACCAAAATACGGCTTCCCCTAGGCAGCTTGTCCATGCGTGTCAAATCAGGTCCACGTTGGGGAACTCCGAAACTATTGTTCACACACCGAACTCGTCCCGTCACAATGTCGATGGGGCTCGAGGAAGGAAGCGGGTTTTCAGCACAAAGGCCGCTTCTTCGAACGCCTCCCAGCTGCAGCGACGGTGAGGGGGAGATGCGCGTCGTGTCGCCCTGTGGTAACTGTGTGGCAATCTTGTTTTGCAGCTCGCCATTCTTAACAGCGCAAAGGCCGCTTCTTCGAACGCCTCCTAGCTGTAGCGACGGAGAGTGCGGAATGCGCGTCTTGCCCCCTTGTCGTAATTGGGTGGCAATTTTCCCTTGTAGCTCGCCATTCTTAACAGCGCCTCCATGGCCCGGAAAGTCTCGACTGTCTAGCGTTGACAACCGCTAGGCAGGAAGAGAACGGCTGCTGGTCAGGGGGGAATTGATGTCTTGGCTCGCAGCGACCACTTGTGCATTGATGTCACCGCCCCAAAACATCCAAGGACAGGCAACTGCAAAACGAACTCCACAACACGGCTCTGTGCCGAGATGACGTGCATTGGCTCCCACTTTAGACTCGCTAGGCTTCAAAAAAACAACAACAACATAAGTGCAGAAACAAAAAAAATGCTACATTTCGCTATGCCAATTTCTGAAGAAAATTCCTGCTGACAAATTCAGCAATCATGGAGGGAATCCTGCTAAATGAGAGGGGATCTTCTTCGCTTAAAGAAAAGTTAACACTAGTAACCCTAAAATTTAGGCGGGACCCTCAAACGCAGAATTCAAATTAGCCTGCTCAAACCATCCGCATTTCTATGCAACTTTCGCTTCTTATATCTAACGGAGAAGTTGTACTCTTGGAGAGTGAGGCTCCATCGGAGCAAGCGGCCGTTTTTGTGTGACATTTGATTGAGCCACGTCAGAGGACAGTGGTCGGTCTCGAAGATGAACTTCGTTCCGTACAAGTAACACGACAACTTCTGGGCGGCCCAAACCAAACAAGCGCATTCCTTCTCTGAAGCGCTGTAGGCTTCCTCTCTTACATTTAGTTTACGGCTGGCGTAGAGGATAGGATGCTCCTCGTTATCGTCGCCGACCTGACTAAGTACCACGCCCATACCTCTGTCGCTTGCGTCGCATTGAACTATGAATTCCTTTGTGTAGTCTGGCGCGCGAAGCACAGGGCGAGAAACCAATAGCGTTTTCAAACTTTGGAAAGCGTTCTCTTTGTCCTTATCCCAGTGTACGTTACTCGGTGCTCCCTTGCGGAGGGCGTCTGTTAATGGACTTGCCAATTGCGAGTAATTCGGAATGTACCCTTGATAGTACCCCACAAGTCCCAAAAATGAACGAAGGTCCTTTTTCGTGCGCGGCTGAGAAAATTCTCCAATCGTAGCTATTTTCAGCTCAGCCGGCCGTCTCATGCCCTGACCGACAACATGGCCCAGATAAGTAACCTGCGAACAACCAAACCTACACTTTTCCGCTTTCATCGTTAAGCCGGCTTCCCTCAACCGTGAGAACACCTGTTTGAGGTGCGATACGTGTTGTTCCCAGCTGTCCGAAAAAATGGCCACATCATCAAGATAAGGTAAGGCGAACTCCTGCAAGTCCTTTAGGACAATATCCATTAACTTAGAGAAGCTAAACGGCGCGTTCTTCAGCCCGAAGCTGAGTGCGAGAGGGCGAAAAGTGCCTACAGGCGAGATGAATGCGGCATAGCGGCTGGCACTTTCTGAAAGGGGAACTTGCCAGTACCCCCGCACGAGATCTATAGTTGAAATGTATTTAGCAGCGCTAACTCTTTCAATTCGTTCCTCAATGTTGGGTATCGGGTACAGCTGATCCCTAGTGATCGCATTTAACTTCCTGTAGTCAACACATGGACGAGGGTCCTTGTAAGGGGTTTCTACGAGTATTAGCGTTGACGTGTAGTCACTCTCAGCGGGCTCAATAACTCCCAACTCTAGCATGCGCTGTATCTCTGCCTCCATAATCTCTCTCTGTCTTGGAGACACTCTGTAAGGTTTTGATCTTACTGGTTCGGTAGAGGTCAGCTCAATTTCATGCGTTATCAGTTCGGTTCTACCCGGCCGATCGCTGAATCTGTCGATACATTCCCCTAACACCCCTTTTAGCTCATCTAGCTGCTCGGGTTTTAGAGCGTGCGAGCTTACCGAGTGTTCTACTACTTCTTCTAGGCCGATTTCAGAGTTGGAGGTCGCCCTATATTCGTCAAACTTGGTACTAGTGCCATCCGGCTCTTTGACGGTATAGTTAACGACTCCGCTCCGCTCTACATACGGCTTCATCAAATTACAGTGATATATCCTCACTTCCTTCCTGCGACCGGGCATTCTCAAAGCATAGTTAGTATCTGAAAGTTTGTGCAACACTTTAACGGGCCCGTCCCAGTGAACTTCAAGCTTGTTCTTTCTTGAAGGTTTGAGGATCATTACCTGGTCTCCGGCGTTAAACGTACGAAGCCTCGCATTCTTGTCGTAATAGAATTTGGCGTTCTTTGGAGCTAGTGCCATGTTCTTTCCGACTAGTTCTTGGGTTGCGCTTAGCCGTTCCAGTAAATTTAGCACGTATTCAACCACGGTTGGACTCTCCCCTCTTTCCTCCCACATCTCTCTTAACATTCTCAGTGGAGAACGGAGTGTCCTCCCATACACTAGTTCTGCTGGTGAGAACCCTGTCGCCTCATGTGGAACCGTTCGCAAAGCAAACAAAGTTGCCGGCAGACAGTTCTCCCAGTCCTCCTTGTGCTCGTAACATAGCGCACGCAAAACTCGCTTAAGCACCGAATGCCACCTCTCTACACTGTTTGACTGAGGGTGATAGACAGAACTGTGTATTAACTTTACCCCGCACTTTTGCAAGAATGTGGAAGTCAGTGCGCTCGTGAACACTGACCCTTGATCTGCCTGAATTTTGGCTGGAAACCCAACTCGTGCAAACACTGTCAAAAGCGCGTCTACTACTTCGGTGGAGCTGAGCTCTTTCAAAGGGATTGCTTCTGGAAACTTGGTAGCCGGACACAGCATGGTAAACAAGTACCTGTAGCCTGATTTTGTTTTTGGAAGAAGCCCTACCGTGTCTATTACAAGTCGTCTGAAAGGCTCTGTTATTAAGGGCACTACCTTCAGTGGAGATTTCCATGTCTCTCCTGGTTTACCAGAACGCTGGCAGGCGTCGCATGATCTTACAAAGTTTTCTACATCCTTGAAACAGCCAGGCCAGTAGTATTCCATAAGCAATCTTTCCTTTGATTTGTTTATGCCTAGGTGGCCGGACCACCCATTTCCATGACAAAGACTCAAAAGGTCCTGCCTATACTTAGTAGGTATCACTAACTGATCTAAAATCCTACCCTTTCGATCTCTGTAATGCCGATACAACAATTCTCCTCTCTCATGTATCGTCACGTTGCGCCTAGCAATGCCTTCTTTAGCTGTGTCATGTAATTTAGCTAAGCTCTCATCATTCTTTTGCTCGGCTGCCAGTGACTCTCTATCCACGCGTAAGAGTTGATCAAAGTTCTTTGAGGCCGGTGATAATAACGACCCTGTCTCGCTTGTGAGCGCGTCTACTTGCTCTTCCTGCAGGCTAGAACTCTGACACTCTAGTGCTACGCTCTCATTGAGCTGGTCAGCTGGCAGGCTCTCCTCAACTGTTCTTTTGTCCCTCGGGCCTAGCTCGGATTCGGGTATTGAAGCTATCCCCTTTTCTGCTTCCGCTGGAGGAGCTTGAGCATTTTCAGCCGAAAGCGCCGCGATCTTACGAGCTTGGCCTCGGGTCAATGCCTGTACTATGCCCTCTCCCAGTTTGAGCCCTCTGTCACGCAGTAACTGATTCGAACGATTCGAAAAGATGTAAGGATACTGCAGTGACAAAAATTTGGAAACTGCAGCCTCAGTCTCTAGCTCCCCGAATGGTCCACTGATTTTGACTTTGGCCATGGGCAGACACACGCTGTGTTCTTCTACAACCTGTTTTATCCATGCTACTTCTCCGGTGAAGTCATCTACCATCACGTAAGACGGATGGACAATGTCCAGCGTGGCGGCACTGTCTCTTAGCACTCGGTATGGTTTTCCATTAACTTGCAGGTCGTGGAGATATGGACTTAAAAGTTCCATATTCTCATCTTTTTCCTCCACGTAGGAAAAAACTACGCTAGACTTCTCGCAGTTTACAGCTATATGTCCCAGTTTGTGGCATTTGTAACAGCGAATTGGTCTAACAGATTCGAATTTTCTTTTCTGTTCTTTTTGTGCGGTTTCTCCGTTAAGTTTCTCCTCGCTCTTTTCTGCGGGCTTTTCCGCCATGTCTACAGGCTCGGATCGTCTAGTTTGCGCACCCTTTTTGAACGGAAATGGTTTCCGCGGTCCATTTCGACCGTCCCAGTTTCCCTCCTCGGCGTTCAACTTTCTACGGGTTGCGTACTCTACGGCTAATTCAGCCGCCCTTTCCAAAGTGTTTACATTACCTCTGTCTTGCACCCACAGTTTCACAGCTTGGGGGATGGTTTTGTAAAACTGCTCTAGACACATGCATTCAATGATCATGTCTCTGCTGTCGTACGCTTCCGCGCTTTTAAGCCACTCGACTAGGTTGGCCTTTAAGCTATATGCAAACTCCGGATAGCCCTCGCTATCTTTCTTGCCTGTGCTCCTAAACCTTTGCCGAAAATCTTCGGCTGAAAGGCGGTATTTCTTCAGGAGACTAGCCTTAACTTTTGCATAATCATGTGCATGCTGCGCACTCAATCTGGCGATTACTTCCGCCGCCTCACACGGCAACATAGACAGCAACCGCTGTGGCCATGTACTCGGGCCGAAGTTCATCTTTTCGCAAGTCCTTTCAAAATCGCATGGGAACAAGCCTATGTCGGTCCCGACCTCAAATGGCTTTAATAGCCTGTCCATGCGGTACGATTCTGCCTCACATGATCGTCCCAGAGCGCCTTCACTTCCTTGAGGCAACTCCAAACGTTTGCTTTCAAGTTCAAGTTGCATTTTCCTTAACTGAAACTCGCGATCTTTATCGCGTTCCTCTCTCTCTCGCTTTTCTCTGTCCCGTTCTTCTCTTTCTCTTTCCCGTTTCTCTCTTTTTTTGAGAAGTTCCATTCCCATTTCAATATCTGCCTCACTGGCCTGATTGGAAATTAGCTCCAATAATTCCGATTTGAGCATTTCCTTGCGTACATCTAGGCCCAGTTCCTCACCAACAATCAACAACTCGTCTCTCAGCAGTGTCCTTAACTCCATGACTGCTGCTTTACTGCCTTGATTCTGCTCTCTAAATCTAGCTAGGAAAACACAACCTAGCTAACACACAACAATCTAGCTTCCCTACTGTTCTAAACAGAACAACCACAAAATGAAGCCTAGAGAGTCAAAGCAAAAACCAAGCACTCACCGCAGATACAGCACCATGTCGCAAAGTCCATCTCACCGCTGTCAGCCAGTTGTCAGGATTGGGGGCTCAATCCCATCGTCCGTGGTCCTTTGCCACGATTGGAGTACGGCATGAATTCGAAGGTAGCTGGCCCATGCCGTCGTCCAACTTATTTACGCTGAGATTGTTGATGAAGTGAAGAACTGTTTCTCATCGAGAACGAGGAAAAGGGTTTATTTACAGAAATTAAATCAGTCTAACATGACTGCTTGAGAAAAAGAGTATCAGTCCAACATGACTGCATGAGAGAAGTGACTCAGTCTAACATGACTGCTCAAGAGAAGTGTCCTCAGCATTCGCACAACCACAGTTTTTATACACTCGATCCGCCGGCCATACGAGGCGGCGACTGTTCGTTTACTCATCACCAACTCGCCGCTGCTCTGCAGATCAGTTTACAGACACAAAGACACACACATTCCGAAGCCCAAACGACGGCGTTGAAAGGGTGCCGTTCCGGGAAGTATCGTTGCCGATCGAGGGTCGCTCGTTGTTTTGCGCCAGGACGAGCATGAGAAGCACCAAAATACGGCTTCCCCACGGCAGCTTGTCCATGCGTGTCAAATCAGGTCCACGTTGGGGAACTCCGAAACTATTGTTCACACACCGAACTCGTCCCGTCACAATGTCGATGGGGCTCGAGGAAGGAAGCGGGTTTTCAGCACAAAGGCCGCTTCTTCGAACGCCTCCTAGCTGCAGCGACGGTGAGGGGGAGATGCGCGTCGTGTCGCCCTGTGGTAACTGTGTGGCAATCTTGTTTTGCAGCTCGCCATTCTTAACAGCGCAAAGGCCGCTTCTTCGAACGCCTCCTAGCTGTAGCGACGGAGAGTGCGGAATGCGCGTCTTGCCCCCTTGTCGTAATTGGGTGGCAATTTTCCCTTGTAGCTCGCCATTCTTAACAGCACCTGCAGGCGCCATACGTGCTTCGATGCGCGTCACTCTTGCCGCGAGCGCTACTATGCTTTCCGCTAGTTGCTGGACCATTAGCTGCAAAGAGCTAATCGACTGCTTAATTCCCAATAGGATGCTGCTGGACTCGTGTTCCGCCAGGTACCCTCCTCCGTCAGGGGAGGGGCCCTGCGTTTGACCGAGCGAACCGACTGCTCCCCTTGCGGGGTCGGTTTACTTTGCGCCACCTGCTGCTGCTGTTGTTCGGCTAGCTGAGAAGTGGAACCTTGTTTCCGAAACGATTCAATATTCGCCCTCATTTTCTTAATCTCCTCTTTGAGGCGCGCGTTTTCTTCCGCTAGCTGAGCTATTCTAGGGTCTTCCTTGTTATGCTTTGGCAATGCTACCTGCGTTACATTTGATTGTGATTTCGGTTGCGGCTTTGGCCTGGCCCGGTCCGCCCAGGTCGGTCCCTCTTGAATGCGCACTTGGGAGCGGGAGCGCCCCCTAGAGAGGGAACGGCCTCTCGATCGGCTGCGCTGTCGTAGTGTCGGCGTTGTCGAACGTCCCCGTCTGGGGGCGCTTGCCACGCTGGAATCGCGTGATCTACCTTCCACCTGTTGCGGCTGGCTTTGCAGCCGCGATTTCTTGGCATTTCTGCGTTGGCGCCTCCTGCGCCGCATGACGTAAGGGATTTGGTTCAAAGTGTTGTTTTCACTGGCTTTACTCAACGAAAAATAACAAAAAAACATAGACGTTTCGCCACCTATGCGGGTGGCATCGTCAGTACACAATGGCAACAAATGAGAAATACATCCTATTTATCTATGAAACTGCCGTAAACATCCGGCAGGGGGCCACGGTTAGAGTTACATGAAGATTGATTACGACGAATCATGGTTCATCCATTTAGTACATGTTGCCCGTCTTAAGCGGTTTCACCCTATGCTTTCCGAGTGATTTGGACTTGCCCTGCGGGCTTCGTCTGGCAACCGGGGATTGCTGCAGCATGAGCCAGGCGTGGAGAAGAAGAAGAAGACGTGAGCTGGTGCAGCCTCAGGACGCCATCTTGACCTTACCATCAATCTCGTCCCTTGAATAAAGCCGGTTTAACATTAACTGTAACAATATGTTTTCTATGCTTGTTTTAGGTGCTGTGCCCCAAACGAGAAGACAATAGTGGAAACAAGAATGTACCATTGTGTAGTATAGTTGTTTTTTTAGCCAGATAGGCAAAACGTTCTTTATTTTATACATGATACCAATGGACCTAGATATACCAGTGCGAACTTTTTCAATGTGAGATGACCAGTCAAGATGCTCGTGAAATATGACACCAAGAAAGATATGTGTTCCTACATGTTCGATAGACATCGCGAAATTGGATAGGATAAGTATTTCTTGTTTTATGCACTTATTACGAGGGCGGAATATAATTTACTTAGTCTTTTTAGTGTTAACTCTAGTTCATTACCATGGAGCCACGTGGACAAATTTTCCAGCCAGACATTGGTTTCTACTTGAAGGACTTCTAGATCTTGTCCGCGGATGATTACATTGGTATCATCAGCGCACAGTATTCTTTCTGGTGTTGTAGAGGGCACGTTAACTATATCATTTATATAAAGCAGAAATAACAGCGGCCCAAGGATTGATCCTTGTGGAACTCCATAATGTATCTGACCTAAGCTGGACTTTGCATTCGTAATATTCGTGTACAGGTGAAGATTTAAGAGGTAATTCTTTATTAATGTGAGAGGCGTTCCTCTAGTGCCATATTTATATAACTTCTACAGTAAAATAAGGTACTTAATGGAGTCGAATGCCTTTTTAAAATCTAGAAAAACACCTATAGTATATAGTTTTTGCTCAAAGTTGTCTATTATCTTGTCCTTAATTTTTATTAGCGCCATTTCAGTAGATTCCTCTTTCTGGAATCCGTATTGCTGCTCGGCGATGCTATCATTTCGCTTGCAGAAGTTTAGTAGCCTGATGTTTATAACTTGTTCAACTACTTTCGAGAAGATTGGTAGGACTTAAATTGGCCTATAATTATTTATCTTATTTCCATCACCTCCCTTGTGTATTACAGATATTTTTGCCATTTTTCCTTTATCTGGAAATATTCCGGTACTCAAAATCAGGTTGCATATATGCGTAAGTGGCTGACTAATCATGTGACTGGTGTATTTTATAGGTTGAACTTTAATGTCATCAGCACCATATGTACTGTTATATTTTAGGTTTTTGATTACTGTGCAGATTTCTAATTCGGTAGTTGGAAAGAGAAAGATTGAGTTTTGGATGCTGGACGTGATATAGGTTGTAAAATCACCGTTACTTGCCTGAGAATTACTTGAAGCTCCTGATATAAGATAGTGCTCATTAAATTTGTCAGCAAGCGACACCTCTGCGTAAGACACTCCATTTATAACGAGTTCACAGATGCCGTCTCTTTTGTTGCTAGACTTTAGCTTGTTTAATGCATTCCATACTTGTTTAGGGTTGTTGCAGATATCAGTAAATTTATGTTCGTGATAACTATAGTCCTGGCTTTTTTAATATCAGACCTTAACTTATTACGAAACTGTTTATATTCAGTCAAACACTCCATATTTTTCGTTCTGGTGAAAGGGGCAAATTGTCTGTCACGTTCTCTCATTCTTTTCAGAACGTCGGCATTTATCCATGGCTTTCTGGCTTTTTTACACTTTTTGAAATATACGGTAGGGAAGGCTTGATTTAAGAGCCCAGTAATTGTTTTAATAAAGCCGTCATATGCTGCGGCGGGGTCAGACTGTTGAAGAACATCTGCCCAGCTTGTTTCTGCTACTAAGTTTGTAAATATTGTGGTCTTAATGATTCTGTACCTTAATGATTCTGTATGTAATGCGTGCACATGTTTTGGAATGGCTCTGTGGTGTACAGTAGGGTTTAAGGAACATAAAAATAGGTAAGTGGTCACTTATATTAGCTATTAGTACACCTGCTTGCACATTATCCTTTTTTTAACTTGTAAAACACACATCTAGTAAAGTATGGCACATGTCTGTCACTCTAGTTGGCATATGTATTACATTTTCACAACCAAACGAGAGAAAAATATCAAGCATTCTTTGCTGTTTAGAATCAAGCAATAAAAGATTGATATTTAAATCACCACAAATAACCACAGGCAACATAACTGCATGCACTGTTCTAAGATATTTTCAAGAAATTCTAAAAAAATAGCCTGTGATGCAGAAGGCGGCCTATATACAACGGCAAGTATGGTACCAGCACACTTTAACATGAGACATTCAAAGTGTTGATTCATTATACAAAACTCTTCTATGGTGACATAATTTAGGTAGTTCATTATACAAATAGCCACATCTCCCCCTCTCTTATCACTCCGTGAAATTGATACACATGGGCTGCTGAGCACGAGGTCGCGGGATTGAATCCCGGTCATGGCGGCCGCATTTAAAGTTAAAGAACCCCAGGTAGTCAAAATTTCCGGAGTCCTCCACTACGGCGTGCCTCATAATCAGAAAGTGGTTTTGGCACGTAAAACCCCATAATTTAAATTGATAAACATTTGTATCCTGGAAACTATAACATCAAAATCGTTGGTGAACCAAGTTATAGTGAAAGCTAAAATTTCAAATTTATGGTCTAATTCGTTTAGGAAGATTTCCACAGTCCTGTTTATTCCGAAGGCTTTCAGCATTGAGATGGAATAAGGAACAATTTTTTTTCTCGTAGGTGCTTTGAATGTTTGAACGAATCAGCATCATGATAAGAATATGTGAACGGGACCATCAATTTCAAGGGTGTCAGCGCTATCAGTTACCACGATGCGCGTGCCGCCCGTTACTCAACGTATCTTATCCAGATCATTTGTCGTCCTAATCCTGATAGCTCAGCTGCGAAGGTGGCGACGAACAAACATTTTTCCATTCTTTAGCCAGGCAAACACATTCTCTTTTTCTTTCGCCATTTTCTTCATTTTCCAAAAGAGCATCTTGTTTTGTGCTGGCAGGTTTTCATTGAAGGATATTTTAGATTTCGTTTCCTTTAGCCCTCTTTTTTTTTCAGACCATGCGTCTCTGGTTGAGCGGGATACGAAACGTACAAGAACAGATGCAACCTTCTTAGCACTCTCCCCGACGTCATCGTCACTGATAGACCGTGAGGGCAGTCGATGAACAGCCTCAACATCTGCCTCAGAAAGGAGCGCAAGTTCGAGATCAATGTCCAAGACATTAAGCTTTTCCAGTAGGTTTTCATTATCCTTATAGGGCAGCCCAAGTATTTTTAAATTTTGACGTCTGCTGTACTGCTATAGTTCGTTAACTTGTTGCCTTAATTCCTGGTTTTCGTGTTCTATTACACGAGCCTCGAGTTTTTCTACTCGCTTTCCGAGGGCAGACAGTCGGCATCCTGCTGTTTTATTTTTGACAGAACTTCGTCGCATTTTCGGGCCATTTCCAGCATAAACTGACCAATACCATCCACAGCGGCCTTTATCTCTCCTAGCGTATCGATTTTTGACTTAATCTTAAGTACTTCTGTGAGCACAATACGGACAACCGCTATTTCACTTGCAAGATGTGCTTCCGGTTCCTCGCTTGTTTTCTTACCACTCTGGTTGCTTCGAGCCTTAGCTGTTTTACGTGTTGGGCATTTCCATGCTTTTTTTTGCAGTTTCTGTCTTTTATGTATGCGGCTTCATTTATCCCTGAACATGTGCCAATATGATACATATAATGATGTTCTAAGCCCGTTAGGAACACTGCGTCCTCAGAAAGCGCTTCGTTGCATGTAAGACATGTGTCAGTCATTTTTCCGATCGTCACAGACCGAGCAGTCAGCAGCAGCGGCAACCAGAAAAAAAAATTGCAAAAATGCAAAAGCCCTACGTGCAATTTAAGGCCTGAGAAAACCGAAGAAAACGCCAGTTGCGTTTAACTTTTCCTTTTGTTTCATTATTTTCTCGAGTGACGGCTCACCGCGACGCTGGCAGATCCTCGAAACCATATAACCGCGACATGGTTTAGATAAGGTGGAAAATAATATATTGCGAAACAACGTCCGTCATTAGGCCCTGCAATAACCGTTGAACCCATAAGCAGTATGGCTGTCACCCCTTACCATGTCTGGTTTTTCCCTAATTGTACAGCACTTTTCGTACAAAATTGCCAACACGAAACAAGAGTCGCAAGGAGATGAGAAATTAAGCGATCTACTAAGGGAGAAAGCCAAGAACAGCCAAACAAGGAGGAAAAGCGAGAATTGTTTGTGAAAATATTTATGGATCGTCATCTTTTTTATTTAAGAAAGAAGTAGAGAAAACGCCGCCGGATGTGGAGAAGAATTCCGTGTGTTTTGAGTGACTCTTTTACAGTTATCAATCGTGCCGCCTGACGCAGCTACTTCCCTGCTGTGCAAATGGGGGGGGGGGTTGTTCTAGCCTTCCGCGGTGGGCGTAGTACGTTTAGAACCGCAGCGTCCTGCGCTCTACGCGGTTGTAGGGGACTGGTGACCACGCATCGTTGCGCAACTTCCCAAATAACACCACGAATCAGTTTTGGCACTTGGTAGAGCAGTAAAGGAGGGAGTCAAAAGAACTGTGATTGTTCCGCAAATATAAATTTCTCTAAAAGAGATGTTTTTTCCGCAATTTAACAAATGCAGAAAGAAGACACAAGGACAATACGGGCGGCACTTCAAACTTGTTTAATTTGGGCTGTGATCCATTAATATATATACAAATAACCGCATGCGCTGGCTGTTCACAAATCTACGTTACCCAACGGTCAAACAATCTAGTTTCCGATTTGTAGAGCACGATAGATGTATCGCTAATGCAGTTTGTACCTTTCCTATTTATATAGTAAGCTTCCATTAGCTCACGTGCTGTTTGAAATCTATTTCTGCCAAGAATCCTAATCTCGGTGAAACGTGGTTTGCACATGCAGGCCTTGCAGTGCGCAGGCAAATGTGCCACGCCATCTTTCATTAGATTTGGTTCGTGTTCCCTGGCTCATTCATTTGTGCAGCGTCCAGTCTGTCCTATATAGGACATGCCGCACTAACGTGGAATTTCATACACCACGCCCGTAGCGCATTAAACTAGTGGGAAGTGCCGCCCGTGTTGTCTTTATGTGTCTTCCTGCGTGCAAGTCTGCATGTGAACTTGGGACGTGGAATACAGATGTAGGCACTGTACTACGATCGGAGCACTTGCTGCATGTGATGGTTAATTGGCCTACCACACTACTGAACTTAATCACGCTGGCCTTTTCGGCTGGCGAAAAGACAAGCGTGCAGCATTCCAGCCGTAAAGACAAGTATGGTAATGTTCAGCAGTGCGGCCAGCCAATTAACCACCACGTACATCATATATATATATATATATATATATATATATATATATATATACACACACAGGGTGTTCCAGCTAACTTGGACCAAGATTTTGAAAAACACGTATGCGTTCTTCAGTACAGAAATTGCGTGGATCTTAGCGTTTACTTAAACACACAGTACCATTTTTTTGCTCGTCTCTTTTTGAATAATTGGCCGAGATAAATTCATTAATTTTTTAAATATAGGTTGAAACGCTCAGGCATCAATAGGAAAGTTGTGGCGTAATCATTGGCACGCTGAATGGGACAAGGAAGTTGAAAACAAGCTGCACCTGCTTAAACCGCAGTTAAGCAAATATTTTCCACTGAAGCTTGATAGACACACCGAAGTCACCCTGGCACGACTATGAATAGGACACACTTATGGCACACACAAACACCTCTTGACTGCAACTTACCCACAGACATGCACACGCTGCGGTGAGAACCTAACCATCCTACATGTCCTCATCCAATGTCCTGAACTTCACCGAGAGCGAGTGGCTCATTTTAGGGAGCTCTACTCACACCATATACCCCCCACCATCCCTCCATGTTCTTATCAGAGGATGCACTTCTTAAAAGAGTGCTTAATTATCTTGCTCAAGTTAACATTCTACACATCATCTCATTCCACCCTAACCATCAGATCGTGCCTCATACGTGAGGTACAATCGCACGCACAAAATTATGTCTGAGCTCTCGCACTTCTTGCGTAAGCAAGAATTCTACAGCAAGGGAATCGGACAATCCAGAATAATTTAACACGTGTGCCAGTAGCAAATGCATTTAAGGCCTTATATGTATTTTAGCAATTATTTTAGAATTGTCCTAATATCTGTGGATCTATCTTACGTGTACGCCTCTATACAGCCTTTCTTTTAGGTCATAGTCTAAACTTACAATCTTGATAAATCAAAACACATGTCCTGGCGCTTTATGGCCTTAGATGCATTTGCGCCAATGAACTTCAATCATCATCATGAGGAAAATTGTGGAGCTTCACAAATTTTCCCCAATGCAGGTGCTTCCAACGAGATGGACTTAGCGTGGCCTTTTTCATTCGGGGAAAACGAAAGCCCGCGGAGTTTAAAAAAATACCATGTTAGCGCGCTCTGTGCGCTCGAATGCAGCGCGATTACAGCGCTTTTATGAGTGATTTGTAAAAACATCGCCAACGCCGCGCCTTCCCTTCACTTAGGAGAAAGGGCTTAAATCTTTGCTCATTCGTTCTGTATGCTTCGCCCGGCTCCGACATTACCGGCAGCGTCTGGTCACGGCGCACCGAAAAAGCGCTTCGTCAGCAGCCCCTCGCGCCTGTCGCCGAAGAACGCGCAGAGATCAGCCGTTTATTCCGATATGACGAGATGAGCAATTTTTTTTCCACCGTTCAAGTCGATGCGGAATAGAAAAAAAATACAAACAAAACATGCATCATACATCTGGAAACCGTGCGAGAGAGAGCATCGTTTGTTACATCGCCGGTTTTCTTGCAAGCTGTGCCAGCGGCTAGATGCATGTGCTGATGATAGTGATCTAAAGAAAGGAAGGACGCTCGACTGTCTATTACTGTCGTGCCGCACAACCGTTCCGAAAAATTTTTTAAAGCGAAAGCTTTACTGGCTGCGAACTTGCAATTTCGCCGTGGCGGGGCACCAAGGAGGCACATGACGTCACAACGCGCGCCTCGCCGCAGATCTTTCTCTCTCTCTCTCTTGCTCGCAGTCACTACTGCGCATGCGCCACTACTAGCACCGAGCCACAGGTGTTCCTCCACTGCGCTGCGCCGCGCGTTTCCGCCACCGCCGTTTGGTATATATGATGTCACACGCATTCCTCGTCGTTGCGCTCGCCTACACTCGCTTCGCCAGCTGCGTTGCATGCCTGATAACATGTAGGAGCATTGAAAAGGAGAGCTCGCGTGCGCCACAACCACAGTTGAGGTGGCAGTAAGGACAGCGACTAAACTGATAAGAAGGAGGAGGCCTGGAATCGACATCGGAACGAGATGAAGAGGAAACGAATCGCACAGGAAATAGACGAACAGCACGCCGAACGACTGGCTAAACGCCGCAACATAGCTAGACAACCAGACTAACCTGGACTTGCAATCAAGATTAACCAAGGCTAACCATGCCTAGCTATGTCATGTCTTGCTATGCCTTAGCATTCGCTACGTATATCCTGGCATAGCCGAGCTAAGCCACTGCCAATGTTTTTGCAGTGCCTCAAGCATGCCGTACTCAAGCGAGCAGAAGCCGAACATGGTCTTAGCCTCGGAAGCGGCACGGGGCGACAAGAGGAAAGCTGCCAAGGCATACCGAAATTGGCGATGTGGGGGAGACCTAGCGCGAACACAATTATAAGGAGTTATTTGACGCTGAAAGAAACAGGTCTTCAAGAAGACGCGGCACAGAAAGGGGACCTTTGATATGGAGATTGTGCACCAAGCGTAGGGAGCTTAGGCATAAGGCATCAGTAGGGAACCCATGCTCTAACCTTTGAAGAGCGGATTTCGAATTTGTAAGAATAACAACAGGTTGAGGCGTACAAAACCGTAGCTTCTTTAGAGCTGCCTCAATTGGAACGCTTTCGGCCGTTGTGGAGGACACGACTGTCGTGAAGCGAACCGACCAATCATAGTTCAAAGAGGGAATGTGAAAAGCAGCTGCACTAGATCCTCTGACCTTGTCCTCAGAGCCATCAGTAAAAATTTGAAGATGACGTGCATATTCAGTTTCAATATGTTCGAGTACGAGCGAATGCGTTGCCGCCAAAGGAGAACTCCGCTTAGCACGAACGTGAGGAATTGTCAATGAACAATGGAGGCTCGCGAAAGATCAAGGTGGTTTCAACCTCGTAGTTCGACCTCTAGCGTCAAGACCCAGGTAACCAAGAGTAATAAGGGCCAAGTACGCTCGGGACTCAGATCTGTTTCGAAGGCTCTGTAGAAGGGCGCGTCGGTCTATCGTCTGTTTGAGGCGGCCAATTTACGTCAATAACCTTTGTGAAGCGAGTAGGCTGAGAGGCCTCGATAGAGACTCATAAAGCATTGCATTTTTAGGAGCAATCTGCGGAACGCCAGGAGCCCTACTTAGGCCCTTTCTGCTCAAAATCTCAAGCCGTTCCAGCTGTGATAGTGAGGGGGAAATTAAAGGGAGCTGGTACATTATTCGACTCGTCACTAGTGCATCATGCAGCCTGTTCATTGAAGAATGGTGATTTCTCCATTGCTCACTTGCAACTCTATGGACCACATTGAGACGCGGAGATACTGATGTCACAATAGAGTCCACAGCTCGTCGCCACTGTAGACGGTTGTCAATAATGACGCCCAGAAAGCGCTTTTGCTTCAATTGACGAAGGCAACATTGATCAAGGTCTATCTTCATCCGCGCATACCGTCTCCCTCTACCTGGAAACATGATGAAGCTCGATTTTTCTACCGAGAGAGTCAACCCAACACCTTGAAGGTAATCTTAAACTGAAAGTAATGCCTGTCGAGTTATCAGAGCTAAACGCTTGTGTTGATATCCGCTTAACCAAATACAAATGTATTTATATCGCATATATTGACATATGGATATGCCTGCAATGTTTTTGCACTTCAATGGATAGACCAGCCATTACAGCATTAAATAGCGTCGGAGAAAGAACACTTCCCTGAGGTACGCCTCGCGATACCGCCCTTTCGGTGCTTATGGTGCTTCCTAACCGCACTTGAATTTTACGATCACTGATAAGTGAATGAATGAATCGCAGAAGACAGCCCTGTATGCCTATGGCCTGCAAGCTATTTAGTATTGAGCTCTGAAGGACGTTATCATTAGCATTTGATACGTCTAGGAAAATAGCTAGTGTTGAGAGGCCGAAAGCTCTTTGATGCTCCATGTGGCTTATCAAGTCCAAGACGCTATCTTGCGTGCTTAAACCTGTGCGGAATCCAGTCGTGCATGTTGGCAGAGCCCGTCTATCTTCGAGCCACCATGATAAACGCTTACTTGCCAGCTTTTCCATGAGCTTAACCCTAAATGACATCAGTGACACAGGACGATACGAGGCCAAGTCTGTCATTTCTTTGCCGGGCTTCAGCACTGGGACAACACAAGCCACCTTCCTTGAAGGAGGAACATGGCGAGTCTCCCACATTCGAATGAAATAGCTTAGGAGTATCTTCCGGTGTTTTAGAGGTAGGTTCTGCAACATCTGGTTGGTAATGCCATCAGGACCTGGTGCACATCGACGCCGCAGGCTGCTTAGTGCTGTCTGTATCTCTAGAAGTGTGAGCGGGGCGTCCATAACAGACGTAGATGTTGCAGGCAGAGCACATGGATGAATTCCTGAACTGGCACGTGCAAATGCATCTGCAAATTCATCTGCCAAGCACGCGAGAGGTTTCTGCTTGCGCAGCGCAAGCGCTTCGAAAGGCTTACTAAGACGAGAATCACCAGCAAGGCTACCAATGACTCACTAAATTCTCGTCATCGGTGAAAAAACAGTCAAGCTAGAGCAGAAGGACGCCCACCGTGACCAACAGAGCTTGTTCGTATGGCGTCGAATGGCAGAGTTAAGCCTGTTGAAGGTCGTCTTCAAGGATCTGTCGTCCTTCTTCCGCATCAGTTGTCGCTCCGCCCTTCTGCGCGCTGCGCAAAGCTTCTCGAGTTTTAAATCCGGAGTCGGAAAATGATTAGGCAAATTGACCGCCATGGTAGCAGCCATCTTACCATAAATCATTTGGCTATCACATCACCAAAAACACTTGCAAGTTGCTCGCTGCATTTGTCCCAATTAACAGCATGGCTCATTTTAGCGCCGCGCATATGGAACTAAGTATGGACAGTTGGGCTAGTTGGTTGAAGTCTGGCGTTCGTGTTGTCTTTCTCGCCTCGTCCTTGTTCAAATGTGCGCTGGAACTATGTTTCACAACGCATATGGAAGTCGGCAGTAAACACAAAAAATGGATAGGGATCACTTCCCATGCGGTCAGGTGCAGTTGACCACTTCACACGGACGTTAGGTGAATGCAAGGTTAGGTTTATAGATGTGGCTGAGGCTGAAGGCCGGAAGAAAGTGGGACTTCCGCCATTGGCCACGCACAGGTTTAAACTGTCGATAACGTCTACAAGTTTGCGTCCGCGGGAGTCTGCGTTCCTGTCACCCCAGACAGAGTGATGGGCGTTGAAGTCACCGCAGATAATTCGGGGCACTGGGTAACGGTCACAAAGCTGCTGCAGAAACAAATTCATTGCTACTTTCTTCCACGGAGACACGTATGAGGATGCAAAAGAAAGAGTTAGGAAGCCGATCCGTATCCTCACAACCGCTACCTCAATGCTATCGGTGCAAAGATCGGTGACGTTCAAAGACACATGAGGAATCTCTCTTCGTATGTAAAGGGCGGTACTTCCTGCGGGAAATGACTAATGACTTTATGCTGCAATTCTTGTGTGCGACATATCCAGTCAAAGATCTCCCCCTTGGAAGGCCAGCCTCCGAGAGGGCCAATACTGGAACACAAGTTTCTTTCAAAAATTATTTCAGTTCTGCTAATCGACTTATAATCCTTGCGCGGTTCCACTGCATAATAAACGGCACTTTTCGGTGATTTTTAGTTGCACGAGGTTGAAAAAAACTAGCCATATTATAAGGTAAAGTTCGCTGCGAAGGCGGTAATCATGCGCTCAAAGGAAAGAAGTAGCTGTAGAAAGTTCTTCAGGGTGCCAGTCTGCATCGCTTGAACATATGAACGGAGGACTTCAAACAAAACTCGCAGAAGGTCGGACAGATCCTGATATTTGAGTTCCTTATTTTGCTGGACGCACTGCCTCACAACTTCAACAAAAGATGCGGACTGGGACCCATTCTTGGCCGCTGCAGCTGGTTTCTTCGTCTCTTTTGAGGCAAGGGAATGTCCTCCTTGTCTTCTAGTCTGGCTGTGTTCTGGTCGCTGAGGAACTTGGATATTTTTGGCTGAAGCAGATCGAACAAACGACTCACCCACAGAGGACTTTGCTATCTTGCTAGGGTCAGGTCGCTCACTGACGTTGCTTGTTACCATGCCACGAACTTCCGACTATAACGCAGGGAACTTCTCAATTCCAGGTATCGGCTTCTCGTTATGTTGTGGTTTGGGACCATTAATGATGGACACTCGACGGTGTAAGGCGCTTACACGGAAGGGGCAGCCACCGAAACTCGCTGGGTGGTCACCCTCACAATTAGCGCAAGCAAAGTCTGCCGTCCAGGCTTTGTAATCGTGGGCGCCACCACATCGTTCGTAACGTTGATCTTTGATGCAAACTTTGGCTACATGCCCAAAGCGTTCGCACTTAAAGCATCGGAGAGGAGTTTCAATGAATTCTTTGACTGCATGCTTCGTAAAACCGAGGTCAATTTTTTCTGGTCGCTCAGTGTTGGGAGAAAACGTTAGCATAACAGAGTTAGTAGGCTTCGCTGTCCATTCTTTTTCTTGAGTCTCCACCCAGTGCATCATATGTTTCACGTGAAAAACACCTTGCGGTTTCAGTAGTCAAGAAGGTCGCTTTCCGAATACCACACTGGTACTCCCCTGATAACACATGTGTTAGTCATGTAGGAGTGTGGCAACCGGGCTTTAACTCTTATGTCACCAATCTGAGAGCACCGGAGAAAAATGTCAACTTGCTCTTCCGTTGCGATATCTGGTTGAATAGCACCTTGCGTTGTGAAGCGACTGCGAATCGGAGCAGATCCCAGCAGTACTTTAATGGTTTCGAAGAGCCTGATAGGGTACTACTCTCTCAAATCAACACCTTTCTCTGTTGGTAAAACTACCACTGGGATTCCGACCTTTCTTTGCTTCCGATGACTCACCACCTTGAAGCCGTCGCTGTCCACTTCCGACATATCAGCCGCGTCCTCGTCAGGGTCAATGATAGTTCAGTCGTCCCCACTGAGCGATGATGACGCACTGGACTGGCACTGGACTGGCAATAACTGGCAGCTCCCCGCCTTGCGAGGCCATGGCCGCCTCTGCCACGCTGGCTTCCTTCGTATGGCGCTGTCCCTTTAAAGATGCCGGCGCCGGAGCAGTCGGACCCTTTCCATAGAGACAGTAGCGCCTTAAAGACGCGGCCGTCTTCCAAGGATATAAATAACTCACTCAATGAATAGCAAAACTTTTGGGAAAATTACAGAGCTGAGGTGACAACAGATCGAACAGCGTCGTCTTCCTCTTCTCTGGGAGCTGAGGCACCTTTCTTATTGCTCGTAGCAAAGCATCCCGTGATGCTGCATTTTTTTTCATTCTTCCGGCCTGCTTACCAGCGTTTTTGTTGCGGCGATTTGTCCCTTGCATAAAAGTGCGGTTGTCCTCAGTATGCTTAATATTCTGCCGCGGCTTCATCACCTCGAACGTCGCGAACTGTTGTTATTCAGACGGAAACACAGCAGTATAGATTCTGCTTTCCGCTGTGAACAATTACGTGCTAAGATACAGCCTCCCCACCGCACTTTTTTCGATTGTTAGGATCCGCTGCCTGTTTTACTGAAAATTGAAATAACGCTTGTAGAGGTCCTATTATTTCTAGCTTACGTCGATCTGTGCGTCAGTCAGATACAATGAATGCAAGCCCTGAAAAAATTATTGTCAAGTATACCCCTGATATTGCAGGTGATTAGGGTTAGCTAGTCCACATTGCGTTATTTTTTTAAGTTTTAAGGCAAAAGCCTTTATACTCCTATTGGCCTCGAGCTCAACCACGGGAAAGCTGGCACCACCCTTGGCGTGGCGTGCTAGAAGAAGAAGAAACTTTAATAAAGAATAGTCCGGCAGTGCTTGCTGTGGTGGCCTCAGGTGACGGCTCGAAGTCCTTGGACTCGAGCGGCATCTTCGGCTTGCCGGACGGCCCAGAGCTGGTCTGCCAGCTCTGAACTTCTGATAGCCGCCTCCCAGCGGCGGCGACGCCTACGGAGAAGGTCCCCGGCGGCTCCCGCATCCGGGGCGGCGTCGGGAAGAAGTGAGCTCGAGCCTTCTCCCACCCTGGCAACGGCCGCGATTATGGACGCGTCGCTAACGGAGCTGGTCTGATTGCCGTTGTTGCCGGCACACTCCCAGAGCATGTGTCGTAGCGTTGCTCTCTGTCCGCATGTTTTACACGCGTCTGTTGAATATAAACGCGGATAGCAGTGGTGTAAGATAGCGGGGCTAGGGTAGGTGTGTGTTTGGAGCAAGCGTAACGTTACGGCCTCGTTCCTGTTCAATTTGTCGTGCGGTGGCGGGAATGTGCGTCTTTCGGAATGTGCGTCTTTAGTGTTGGCTGAGGTCTCTGAACGTGGTTAGGCGATCGCCCCACGCCCAGTGTGCTTCTTGTTGTGTTTCTGTTGTAGTGTTCCGATCCGGCAGATCCGATGCCCCGCTCTAGGGGGCGGAGGCGGCCACATAATCAGCGACGGCTCGGCGTGTGAGACCTCGAGCCGTGGCGTGGGCCGCCTCGTTGCCCGCGAGCGGAACATCGGTATGTGCCGGGGTCCAGAGGAGGAAGACCGTAGAATTTTGGCGTTGCGAGGGCGATGACGAGTCGCCGTCGTCAGAAATTTGGAGTATGCGGGCCGCTTCCCGCGAGACACGACCGCGCGCGAAGCCGCGGATTGCCGCCTGCGAGTCGCTGATCACGATCGCAGCGTTCGGCACCGAGACGAGTGCTAGGGCTATCGCGGCTTCTTCGGCCGCCTCCGCGTGTCCCGTGGTCACCGTGGCGCTCGCGAGGCACTTACCCGAGCGGTCTACAACCGCTATCGCGTGAGCGCTTCTCCCTCCTCCATATGGAGCCGCGTCTACGTATACCGCCTCGTTGCTGTTACCAAACTTCTTCTGTAGGTCGCTTGCTCGTTTGTTGCGGCTCCCGGTGTGGTGCGTAGGGTGCATGTTCTTGGGAAGCGGCGGGATGATCAGGCGGTCGCGAACAGAGGCGGGAACCGCCGTCTTCTCTCCATGTTGGGTGTGGTACGCGATGCTGAGCGACTCGAGGATGCATCGACCTGCCTTTGACCTCGATAATCGTTCGTATTGTGCAATGTCGTGCGCCTCGATTAACTCGTTAAGGGAGTTGTGAACTCCGAGCTCTAGAAACTTGTCGGTGCTCGCGTTGAGTGGAACGCCGACCGCCCTCTTGATAGCCTTTCGGATCATGCATTCGAGTTTGTTTTTTTCGGACCCGATCCACCTCAGGTAGGGGGCAACATACGTTATGCGGCTTATCGCGTACGCCTGCACGAGACGGATCGCGCACTCTTCACGCATACCATTGCGTCTATTCGTGATGCGATGCAAGAGTCGGATCGTGTCATCTACCGAACGACGAAGTATTCGCACCGTCTCTCCGTTATGGCCGTTTGCTTGCAGGTGTAACCCTAGGATTCTAATTTTCTCTACGTGTGGTACGGGAGTACCATCTGCCAATGTGATGCGTATTTTGGAATAATCCCGTTCCTCTTCGAGCAAGGTTTTACGACCTCTCCTTGTGGGTTTATAGAGTAAGAGTTCGGACTTGGTAGCCGAGCACTCGAGGCCCGTTCCACGCAAGTAATTCTGAACCGCATCTACTCCTGCCTGTAGCGTTCGCTCGACGTGACCGTCACATCCTCCCCCGGGAACCCAAAGGGTGATGTCATCCGCGTAGAGACTGTGATATAATCCTTCTATTTCTGTTAATTTCTCGGGTAGACCAAGTAGAACTAAATTAAAGAGCAATGGTGATATGACGGATCCTTGCGGCGTGCCGCACGGACCCGTCTCAAATTCCGGCGATTCCTCGTCGCCGACGACGACGCATGCGCGCCTGCCCGCGAGGAAATCTCTAACGTAATTATACATTCTTTGGCCTAGTCCTAATGTTCTAATTGCTTTTAAGATCGATTCGTGCTTAACGGTGTCAAAGGCCTTTTTAATATCTAAGCCTAGAATTAGAATGGCGTGCTATTAGGGATCACGTGGACATAGCAGCCGCGTCGGCTGCTTCGGCAGTGCCAAAGCAAGCTGAAAACGTGAGTTTAAATTCCCTCCTACGCTGCGGTTCTCATTTATAGTGTCAAGATTTTCCCGCTTCGAGTGTCTCCTTTACAACGCTTGAAAGCACTACGATAGGTAGTGGCTCCCTTTGAAAGTGACAACATGGTATACTAATGCTCGGTGCCGCAGTGCCGGAAGTACGCAGCGGAGCCCGGTGTCAGCCTTATTCACACGTAGCCGCAGGACAAGAAGCTGCGTGAAGCTTGGCTCGCGAAACATAAAACTGACAAAAAGTCATCGGCTACAACTCGGGTATGCTGCAAGCACAGACACGAGGAAGATTTCTGCCACGGCGCCGGGTCTGCGATGTTCGGGAAACGCGCACTGAGACGCTCGCCCGAGTCCGCTGCCCGACTGATGTCACGACGGTTTGGTCTATGAACTTGTAGATGCTGTAGATATTGGCAAGTTCACTGGGGTGGAAAGGGAGCAGTAAGAAGCACATAAAAAAAAGCATGACATAGGGTCATGTTTGCGTTATGAATTAATGCACTGGATTAGAAAAAAGAAGTGCGGGAAACCGCACGCTGAGAACACCGATAAACATACAATACGACGCAACTCGAGAAATAATATTGAAACGTCCAAGAATTTAGAAAAAGAAAAAAGGATTGAATCGTCGCGACGGCACATCACAGTCCCGGTAGGCGTCGAAGTCTCTACAATGAAACTATTTTTGAACAGCTCTGATAACGCCCATGCAACAATGGTTGCTTGTATACTGTCAAATGCTCATATTCTGCTGCCTAAAGCTCATGGCACGGTGCGAAAACGCGAACGCGGCGAAAGCGAAAGAGTGCGCGGACAAGCATTCAGACGCGCAGTCGGTCGCTGCGAATCTGTGCGATCGCTGCATTGAGGCTTCATTCTATTACGCTCCATTTAGTTATACAAACACTATAAGAACATATTTCCCATACTTCGTTCTGATCGTTTACCTACCTTTCAGGCAAGAAGTCGGTTCGGGAGACTCCGTCGCGGCGACCGCGCGCAGTAGCGTTCACTGTACGTATTCGGTAAAGAGATAGCGTCTTTAAACGATTCTGTGGTTTCAGTTTGGCCCAAGATTATTATTTAGACAATAAAAAACTTCTCTCGTTTCGAATGTACTTGCAGAAATGTCCTGGGGAGGTCAAGCATGGTGTTTTCAGTGAGCACTGACAGCAAAACCTATAAGGAGCGCGCCGCGTGATCCCGCATACTATGCCAGCGAGGCGCTTCCGATAGATGGCGACTCCGTAACTCCTCGCCGCTGATACTTCAAGGTGGCGTTGTGAACAGAAAATATCACGTGACCCAAGGAAGGCCAAAGCCGACCCAAAGCATGTCCACTTCTGTAAAGGAGAATGATTAGCCAAGTTAACTTATGATTCATTATTGATTGAATTAGGGTGGATTAGAGTGTATTAAGGAGCATTAAGGTGTATAAGGGTTGGTGGAGTATTCAGACCAATTAGGGTACATGAACAAGGATTAGGGAGTATTTACGTGGGTGCAAGATTAAGGTATATTAGGGTAGATTAAGATAAATTAGGGTTGATAAACGAAGAATAAGACAGATTATGATGGAGTAGGGTGGATTAGGGTTGATGTAGGTGGATTAGGGTGCATTAACGTGAATTAAGGTGCATGAATAAGGATGCCCGGTAGGTGAGTACTGGTAAGACACAGGTATTATACACTTTTCTCTTGAGGGATAATGGCAACCTGCTGTTCGTGATCTCTGAATGCTTGCCAAACGCACACCAGTGCATTCTTATTATTCTGGTCATTTCCGTCTCATGATGCTGATCCGCCATCACTACCTGCCCTAAGTAGATGTATTCCCTTACCACCTCCAGAGGACTGGGTGCCGCTCACTCTGACTCTCGACGGGGCGCCAATTCATGAAGTGGAGACACTCAGAATATTGGGGATGTGGATACAGCAGAATGCTGGAACACCTCACACCCTACAAAAACTAAGGGCGGTCACAGGAAACGTGGCCAGAATGACAAGGAGAGTGGCAAGAAGCAGAGACAGCCTAACTGAGGGAGAGACCATCAGCCTGGTTCACGCATTCGTAATTAGCCGACTCACATATGCCCTTCCATATCAGGCCTTGACAAACCAAGAGATTAAACAGGCAAACGCAATGATAAGAAAAGCCTTCAAAGCCGCCCTTGGTCTTCCCGAATGCGCTAGCACAGATAGATTCGAGGGACTGGGCCTGCACAATACTTTTGACGAGTACGCAGTCGCGACGTTATATGCCCAGAAAGAACGACTTTGTTCTTCAACTCAGGGCAGGGAAGTATTGGCGAGGTTAGGCTTTCCCCTGAGACCCCAGTATTGCGGAGAGGAAACGGCACAGATAGACCGCAATGTTCGATCGCGCATCGCGGTGGCCCCAATTCCCAAAAACATGCACCCCAAGTACCATCCCGGACGACGCAGAGCAAGGGCAAAGACCCTTCACAAACGTTTCGGCATGGGACCGGGGGTGTATTATACGGATGCCAGTCGAGCCAGCTCAGACACTTTCACCATAGCTTTGACATGCAACAACAACATAACAACGGCATCCTTCAAAACCACCTCGGCATGCGTGGCAGAGGCTGCAGCCATCGCCTTGGCCATTCAGGACGCCGAGCGCCAAACCAATTCGGCTGTCATATTATCCGATTCACAAGCGGCTTGCCGCCTGTTTTTGCAAGGAACGGCACCCAAATCAGTAATCAAAATTTTAGGCACTTAACTAGAGGGGCACCACACTATCGTCTGGTGTCCGGCACACGAGCGACTGGCAGGAAACGCTAAGGCAGACCGTATTGCTCGAGGTTTCAACGTCCGAGCAACGGCATGGTCTAGCGATAACCTTCCACCGAATTCTCGTGACATCCTCCTACAGCAAAGGCAGGAGCGGAGACGTTTTGGACATCCTCACTCCGATTTAAACAGCCAACAGTAGAGGGACTGGCGTCGTATTCAGACGAATACATACCCCAACCTGCACCACCTACACAGAATACACCCCACGAGGTTCACTGACGAGTGCCCGTGGTGCACAGACACACCCACACTAAAACACATCACATGGGAGTCTCCCAGGAGGCCTCCGCACATAGACAGTCCCATATTACACGAACATCCACTAATGAGGAATAGGCAGTGGGAGGCATGGCTTGCGGACGAGGGTCGGGAGAGCCAGTTGGCTCTTCTGGACCAAGCCCAGCGAGCCGCTCGTGCCAGTGGGGCCCTGGAATAGGGGCTCCAACCATCGGGCCTTGTTTTATTTACATTAATAAAGTTTTACTCTCTCTCTCTCTCTCTCTTCCAGAGCCTCGCTACCTACTGTAAATTGCTGCTCTCTTCCGATACTGTTAAACAGTACTCTAGTTTAAAAATTATTCTGCAAAAAATTAATCTGCAGAAAACTAAAGGACAAGCGGCGACATGTCTAATTCCCATCGTAGGATGCGGCCAGGACGTGGTTCGAGAATCGAGAAGCCACCTTGACGACGTGGGACCTGTTCCGAAGCGGCTTCCTGCAAACATTGACAAGCGTCGTGCGAAAAGAGCGAACCCAAGCTCTACAGGAGACCAGAGTGCAGCTACCGAATGAGGCGATCGCGATCTTCAGGGAAAAAATGAGCTGTCTGTCCCGCCAAGCCGACCCGGAAATGTCCGAAGAGAAGAAAGTGCGCCAATTGATGCGTGGTGCAAAGGAGGAACTTTTCGCCAGAATGGTAAGAAGCCCACCGAAGACCGTCGACGAGTTTCTTCGTGAGGCGACGAGCATCGAGAAGACACTGGAAATATGGAACCGGCAATTCTACCGCCGCACCACGTCAACAAACTACGCTGGAGATATGTCACTGGACACCGACGACGTGCGCGAGACTATCAGGGCAGTCATAAGAGAGGAGCTTCAGAAGATCTTCCCTTCATCGCAACCTCAAGTGGCCAACTGTTGGAGGATAACGAACGTGGCAGGGTAAGTGCGGTCGTGAATGGTAATTTTTGCCGTGCATATTCCAGTCGGCATTACGAGGTGTCCTCCAGCGGTCCGAATTTGAGGGCCTTCCCATTTAGTCTTAACTTTCTTCACCTGGGCGGCGATGTGTCCACTCATGGCGGAGTAATCAGCCCCTGTGTCGACTAAGGTGGTTTCTGCGTGGTCGTCGAGATGCACGTTGAGGTCGGTGGTTCGTTGTCTTGCATTACCGTTCGCTCTGGGCGTTGGATTACGGCTGCGTCGCGTTGACCTGTGGCTGGTATGCGATGTCGTCAGGTCGCCTTTCGTCCTCGTAATAATTGCTTCCAGTCTTCGTCGGGACAGCGGCGAATCGTTACGTCATCGAGGTAGTTTGTTCGGCACCTTCCTCGGCGGCGGAGGATCTTCGTCAGTTCGACGAACAGGAAACGCACCTCCATCGGTTGCTGCTTTTAGTTTTGCGGATATGGGCTCGGTGACAGGCCCCGGGCCAAGCCAGTGTATGGACGGTGCTGCGGCGACAGGTAGCGGCCTGATGATGGCACGGGACGGTCGTCGAGAACTCCACTGAGTAGCGGCGAGGTAGTCGGCGATATCACGAGGGCGTTCACCTTGCTGCGGGCGTGGAGCGTTGACAGCGAACCCTCGCAGTCCCATCTCCCGGTATGGGCATCGTCGTTAGACGTGACCCGCTTCTGCGCAGTGGCAGGAGAGCGGACGGTGATCAGGAGCGCGCCAAACGTCTGTCGTCCTCTTGTAGCTGCGCTGGGCGACGGCGGGGGGGGGGGGGGGGGCTAGGTGCTGGTTCCGGCGGCGGTGGTCGACGGAACTGCGGCGTTATAGAGCCATGGCGCGGTCGTGGAGGGGGACCTTGACAGCGGGCGACGGCGGCATGGGTCATCGCTTCTGGCTGGGGCTGCGATGATTGTGCTTGCACCTCGGTAACTCCAAGTGATCGCTGGACTTCTTTGGCAATTTCAGCAATTCAGGCCACTTGAGGTTGCGATGAAGGGAAGATCTTCTGAAGCTCCTCTCGTATGACTGCCCTGATAGTCTCGCGCAGGTCGTCGGTGTCCAGTGGCATAACTCCGGCGTAGTTTGTTGACTCGGTGCGGTGGTAGAATTGCCGGTTCGGCATTTCTAGTGTCTTTTCGATGCTCGTCGCCTCACGAAGAAACTCGTCGACGGTCTTCGGTGGGCTTCTTGCCATTCTGGCGAAAAGTTCCTCCTTTACACCACGCATCAATTGGCGGACTTTATTCTCTTCGGATATTTCTGGGTCGGATTGGCTGAAAAGACAGCTAATTTTTCCCTGAAAATCGCGATCGCCTCATTCGGTAGCTGCGCTCTGGTCTCCAGTAGAGCTTGGGTTCGCTCTTTTCGCACGACGCTTGTCAATGTTTGCAGGAAGCCGCTTCGGAACAGGTCCCACGTCGTCAAGGTGGCTTCTCGATTCTCGAACCACGTCCTGGCGGCATCCTACGATGGGAATTAGACATGTCGCCGCTTGTCCTTTAGATTTCTGCAGATCAATTTTTTTCAGAATAATTTTTAAACTAAAGTACTTTTTAACAGTCTCGGTAGAGAACAGCAATTTACAGTAGGTAGCGAGGAACTGGAAGTGGTAAGGGAATACATCTACTTAGGGCAGGTAGTGATGGCGGATCCGGATCATGAGGCGGAAATAACCAGAATAATAAGAATGGGCTGGGGTGCGTTTGGCAAGCATTCTCAGATCATATACAGCAGGTTGCCATTATCTCTCAAGAGAAAAGTGTATAATAGCTGTGTCTTACCAGTACTCACCTACGGGGCAGAAACCTGGAGGCTTACGAAAAGGGTTCTACTTACATTGAGGACGACGCAATGAGCCATGGAAAGAAGAATGATGGGTGTAACGGTAAGGAATAAGAAAAGAGCAGATTGGGTGAGGGAACAAACGCGACTTAATGACATCTTAGTTGAAATCAAGAAAAAGAAATGGGCATGGGCAGGACATGTAATGAGGAGGGAAGATAACCGATGGTCATTAAGGGTTACGGAGTGTATATCAAGGGAAGGGAAGCGTAGCAGGGGGCGGCAGAAAGTTAGGTAGGCGGATGAGATTAAGAAGTTTTCAGGGACGACGTGGCCACAATTAGTACATGACTGGGGTTGTTGGCGAAGTATGGGAGACGCCTTTGCCCTGCAGTGGGCGTAACCAGGCTGATGATGATGATGAGCTTGTCCTCGCTGTCCCAGCTGTTATACGTAGCGACCCTCTCATACGTATCCAGCCAGATTTCCGGGTCCTCAAATGTGGAACCGTGGAACGTCGGTGGTTGCCTGGGCTGCTGGAGAATTATTGGGGCTGCTGCGGCTGCCATTGGGGATGGCTTCTTGGTCGTCTCTGGACGATCTTCGTGGACTGTCTTCTTGTCGTATCTGGTAGAAGACTGTGTTCCGGGGGCAGCTGCTGTAGCCGGCGGCTTGCTCGATGCTTCGGGACGACCTTGGTGTTCTTTGCGGTCCGGGCTTGAATTACGGCTTGTCGTGGGCGCCCGGTACATGAACGTAAAGCACATCCACCAGATGTCACGTGGTAGTGACGGTGAAGAAGGCAGCAAAGCTGTCATTAACAAAACTAGCATTTTATTGGGCGAACTTGTGCCCTCAAAAGCAGGCTAAAATCAAAGAACGATAGCGGCGAATACACTCGGCGATCGTCGAAAACCTGATCAGCGGGCCAAGGGCGTCTGCTTTTATGCATCAGGGGTCGAATGTTCCAGAGTAATCGCTGGCACCCGCGTGCCTTCCACAACATTCTACATTATTCGCGTCTCGCACATATGCAATCAGATTAAACAAGGTTCGGTCACAGGCAGCAGACAGAAGCATCGTTAACATTCCAGAAACTTTCGATACATACAGGCGCGTTTTACGCTGTGCGATCACCTTTGCTAGGCGGTGAAACGTGTCGCCCGATAAAAACAAACAAGTACACGTGTCAATATTACAACAGCCTAAAAATCTCGAGGTAAATAAGTTCATTCTTTAAAAGCTTTAGAATCGGCTGAGGCTAATTTGCAGCGAGAGACATGCGGTGGAGAATCATATGGTGCTGCTAAATTTAGAGCGACTGGGGAGTGGTGACTTCCAAAAGGATTCTTGATGACATTCCATTTAAACTCATAGAGAAGAGAAGCAATACCAAGTGCTTAGTCTATCGATCAGTATGAGTTGTGATGTACGCTGTAATAAATTGGCTCCTTCTTATTAAATACGCATGTACTAGATGTCAAAAGAAAATATTCTATCAGCCGACCTCTCGCGTTACAACGAGAATTTCCCCACGCTGTTTTGTGGGCATTAAAATTACCCACGAGTATGTAGGGCTGAGGAAGCTGATTTGTGAGGTTGTAGAAAACTGTTTCTGGAGGTGATAGTTTGTGGGTATGTATATGGAGCAAACAGAAACCAACTCATTAATAACTCAGCACTGGGCACGGTGGCACTGCCAGTATGCGGCACGCTAACCCGTTTGCATTCATTGTACAGCTGTCCTTCGGCCTGCTGCTTCATGCCGGGGATGGCGGCACTGCGCAAGCCGGGGCCACCAGGGCGGCGCAGGAGCTCTACGCTACCCGATGCCACGTGCTGGATCCACCGCCATACTCATCGTGGGAATTGCACCATCAACACCGGAAGATAGCATGCTCGGAGATATTGGCCCGTGATCTGCGTTCAGCGCAGATCACGGGCCGAGTCGATCCCTGCCGAGTCGATCCCTGCCTGGGATCGACTCGGCCACTGGGCACGGTGGCACTGCCAGTATGCGGCACGCTAACCCGTTTGCATTCATTGTACAGGTGAGAAAGGATTTTGGATATTGCACCCGCTCAAGCAACCCTTTCTTGCTAGTGCTGCCGTGCCCACCGTTTTGTATCCTGGATTTTATGTCGCCTTGGCCTAGACAAAATTGCTGCTATTAGGTGGTGATATTGAAACTAACCCTGGCTTCGATCTAACCCAAATTTCAAAACAGCTGAAGGATATTGCAGCTGACATCAAAGATATTAAAGAAAAACGTTTAGTAGATATAGAAAACAAGCTTGACCTCCTTGCAGTCCTTGAAAATAGAGTCGAATCCTGTCAACAAGAAATCGCCTGTATGAGCGAAGTAATAGGCACTCTTCAGCATAAGATTGACGACCTTGAAAACCGCAGTAGGCGATCTAACCTAATTATTTATGGCCTAAAGGAAAAAAAACGATGAAACTAGTGGTTCGTTAGTGCAAACTGTAAACAAAGACATTATCGAAGACACCCTGGGACTAGAAAAAGTTGCCATCGAGCGTATACATAGGTTGGGGAAACGAGCCACAGATAAAACTCGACCGGTAATAATGAAGTAACTTGACTACAGACAAAAAGTGGCAATCTTAAGCCGAGGTTTCAAACTAAAAACAACTGATTACTCAATTGGTGAAGACTTCTCTAAAAGAATAAGAGACATACGGAAGAAACTTTGGGATAGTGCTATACCAAACCGTGAAAGAAAGGAAAAAGTATCACTTTCTTTTGACAAACTTTACATTAACAAACGCGCATATATTTGGGACGAAGAGAAGAAGGACAAAGTACCGATGCAAAAAAAAAAACGACGCAGAAACAAACCGACGAATAACCCGCAGAGCCGCACAAGCGGCACAAGCCGCACAATCAAAAGATTAACATTGATAAATGTAAACGCCCGCAGTGTCCTAAATAAAACAGAAGCCTTGGAAAGCCTTCTAGTCGATTACGAGCCCGATATTGTGGCCATCACGGAAACATGGCTATCACCCGCTATATTCGACCACGAGATTGCCCCGTCAAACTACACAATCATCCGGAAAGACCGACCTTCACGAGGTGGAGGAGTGGCCTTACTGATAAAAAACTGTCTTCGCTTTGTCCTTCTTCCCGAGGTGGACAACGCTGAAGCCGTTTTCTGCAAACTTTTGTGCGACGGGACGTCAATCGTAACCGGTTGCGTTTATCGGAGCCCTTCCTCTGACAGTGCATGCCTTTCAGCAATTCAAAAATATATGCAGCGTCAGGTCCATCAATCCAGGATTATTCTTGCGGGCGACTTTAACCTAGCTGACATAGACTGGTCCACAACGCATCATACGTCAGAAGCCTCCGAAGTGCTAATAGACTTAATGCTAAATTTTAACCTACATCAACTTGTCACTCGTCCTATCCGCGTTCAAGGCTCAACGAAAAATATCCTCGACCTCATATTTCTTAGCAACCATTTTACTACAAGTCAAGCACAAATAGACATTATTGAAGGAATATCTGATCACAGTATACCTATGTGTACATTCCAGCTTGATCATTGTATTACTACCCAGTCAACAGTAAAAAGCTTTTTTTAACTTTCATAAAGCAGATGACGCAAGCATACTAACTTATCTGTCGCATAAATCGATTCCTTTTCGGAAAAACCATCTCAGGAATATACTGATGTAGATGCATTGTGGCTACATTTTAAAACCATCGTCCTGCACTGTATAACTAATTATATTCCAATGCAAACGAAAAAAACAGCACCTTAAGAATCCATGGATCAGACGCGAAACAATCCATGCTAAACGGCGCGCAAATCGGCTTCGTAAGGCTAACAAGAATAACCCAAAACCATCTATAACCTTGAAGTTAAAATCTGCAGTTATGCATTTCAAGCAGAAACTAAAAGATTCGAAACAATATTACTGCAGTGTCACTCTTGCTAACTTCCTAAAAGATAACCCACAAAGATTCTGGAAACATCTGCGCAGTACCGAGCAGACAACAACCAAACTAACTGAAGAAGAAAAAAGTGCAACGGCAAACAAATATAACAATTTCTTCAAATCAGTCTTCACGGAAGACAATGGTACACTCCCCCCTCTTCCACCATCCTGTACGTGAGTGCTTGATCGCTTAATAATAACGGATGCCGGCATCCACAATCTTCTCCTCAACATTGACCCTAAGAAATCAACCGGGCCTGACGAAATTCCAAACGAATTCCTAAAAAAATATGCTGAGTGGTGCAGTAGATATCTGGGACACATTTTTCGTAAATCACTAGCAACTTCTAATCTACCACATGACTGGAAAAAGGCTAAAATAATACCGATCCACAAGAAAGGAGACAAAAATAATGTTGCCAATTTCAGACCCATATCTCTCACCAGCACTTCATGCAAAATACAAGAACATATCATTCTAAAACACATGACAGTATTTCTAGAACGTGAAAACATCCTATCGCCTCACCAGCATGGTTTTCGATCTGGCTTATCAACCATCACTCAACTAACAGAGGTAGTTCATGACCTCGCTCTTAGTATTAATAATCCTTCTCAAATTGACATGATTTTACTTGACTTATCTAATGCTTTTGATTGCGTGAGTCACACTAAACTAATTGCAAAAGTGGTGCATGCCATCGGGAAAGGAGAAGTTTCTGCTTGGATAACAGCTTTTCTAACACACCGCTCACAATTTGTTATGTTTGACCACATGCCATCTGATGTCGTTCCTGTCACATCTGGAGTACCACAAGGCTCGGTACTCGGGCCGCTGTTATTTCTAATCTTTATTAACGATATAACCGATAATATAGGGTGCAAAATCGAACTCATCGTGGATGACTGCGTGATATATAAGGAAATTGACAGCCATAACGACCATCTCAATCTTTCTGATTCCCTTAACACGCTAGCCGAGTGGGGTTCCCAGTGGCAAATGTCTATTAACGTCAATAAATCAGTGGCAATGACAATAACAAGAAAAAAGCAACCCTCTCATTTCACCTATATCCTTAATGGCACGCCTCTTTCCATGGTTGAGCAACAGAAATATTTAGGAATAACGCTGACATCAAACCTCAATTGGGAACCACATACAACTAATATTACAACTACTGCACTACGAAAGCTATTTTATCTAAAAAGACGCCTAAAGATCGCTCCAACGAACATTAAGCTTCTGGCTTACAAAACATTTGTGAGACCTATCTTAGAATACGATAACACAGTTTGGTTTCCTTACACAACAACTAACATAGCTAAACTTGAAGCTGTACAAAGAAAAGCCGCAAGGTTCATTCGTAGTAAATATCGTTCTACTGACTCACCTTCACGTCTCTTAGCTTTCTCAGGCCTCAACACATTATCGACGAGAGCGAAACAAGGTCGATTAAAATTTCTGTTTCAAATGCTGCACCGTCAGTATAAAATTGATATCACCCGGTACATTTCATATTCGCAATCTAGAATAACACGGCATCAACACGAACATACGCTAACTGAATATTCTTTTTCTAATGACGCATTCAGGTACTCATTCTTTCCTCGAGTAATCAGAGAATGGAATGAACTTAACTCATCATTAACAGCGACAAATTCTTTATCCCTGTTCGTTTCACAACTGGAGCTCATCACAAGAGATTATTAATGATTTCTCACGTTTGTTCCCTGTTCTCTTTATGCTAAACTAACAGTGCTTAGAAAAAAAATGTATACACTTCTTTGTTTCCAATACTTCACGTTTTTGCTTTGACTATGATATGCCCCGGTTGTTGTTCATTTTGCTCTGCTTTGTTTAGTGTTCTGTTGTATAGCTTATCTACCTTATCTTTTGTATTTTGTTGAATATTGTTGCTTTTTCATTCTTTGTGTAACTCGCACATGTATTTATGTCGGGAAAAGAAAGTGTTCATGCCCGTCTGCTAGGCTCTCGGCTGAGAGCGGCAGTATTGTAAAATAAATAAATAAATAAATAAATAAATAAATAAATAAATAAATAAAGTACTCTCCGCACTGACACTGCCTCAAGAGGTGTCTGTAAGGCCACATGATGACTAGCTACAGACTTGTCTGCAACGATTGCTACGCCACCGCACGACACGTTAGCCTCGTTGAGGTCTTTTCTGAAGATGGCATAATTACGAAAAAAGTTTGTGTGCTTTTCAGGTGAGTCTCTTGAACAAACAGCAACTTTGGGTTATGTTTGTGTAGGAGTTCTCGAATATCGTCATGGTTATGAAGAGGTCCTCTAACTTTCTATTGTATTATATGTGTATTTATTATGCTAAATGTATTTAGTGCTGTGTGTTTAAGAGACGAGGATTAGCTCACAATCCTTTTGGAGGCGCTATGACGCGAGTTTTGTCTTTTTTGGAGCGATTGAAAAAGGCTCGCCGCTCCTTAGGCGCTTGTGGCGCCATCTGGCTGGTGGTTGTGTCCATCGCTTGTTGCGAGGCGTTGGACACGCACTTTTCTGGGTGCTGTGTTTTAAGTGAAGGCCTCGGCACGTTCGACGAGACCTTTGAGGCCACCGGCCCGGAGGTCGATGGTCCCTTCTTCAGGGGTAGCGGAACAGCACAAGTTGTAGCCGCTGGGGGCCGGATGGTGTCACCTCCGGCTCACCGAGTGTGTGCCGGAGAGCCGCCGGAAGCCGTTGTGTCGCCGCTCCCTGATGCGTCACATGGGCAAATGTGTTCTTGGGTAGATAGGATACCCGCCTGCGTGCCTCCTTGAAAGTTATGTTTTCCTTTACTTTTATCGTCACAATTTATTTATTTTATTTTTTGCTGGATGGGCACGACCGAGAGTATGCGGCGTGCTCTTTTTCACAGTTTCCACAATGGCGAGTGTTCTCACAAGCTTCAGAGTTATGTTCATGGGCACTGCATCTCGCACAGGTTTGATGGCCTCGGAAGCTCTGCGAACTGTGGCCGAAACGTCGGCATTTGAAACATGTGAGGAGATTGGGCACGTAAGGCCTAACACGGAGCTTGATGTACCCTGCCTCGATTGACTCGGGCACGACATTTGAACCGAAGGCGATTATCAAGTGCTGGTTTGGATTTGTTTGGCATCTCGCCTCATCTTAATTCTTTTGACATTGATAACATCCTGTTTACTGAAGCCCTCCAAGAGTTCAGCCTCAGTGAGCTCCAGCAAATCCTTGTCCGAGACAGCGCCGCGGGTGGTGCTCATCGTGCGGTGCGGGGTTACTACACTTTGGTCTCCCCAAGTGATGCCAGTTTAGGCAGTTTCTGAAATTGCTTCTGATCGCGGAGTTCCAAGAGGAGGTCACCGCTAGCCATCCTCGACGCCTTATAACCTGGACCAAAAACTTCGGTAAGAGTCTTCGATACAAGGAATGGTGAGATTGTTCGCACTGGTCCATCTGGTTTTTCAGTGAGAATGATGTGGAAAGCAGGGAAAGATTCTTTTTGCTGACCAAAAAACTGGAATACTTCATCGGTGCGCCCTCTTTTCTGAGGGCGATGACGGAGTGGGGGGAAGAAACTAGCCATTAGGATATGTGGAGATTTCGGCAGCAACGCCAGCCACCCCGCCACGTAGTCCAACACGGGGACGCTGTAAGAGATGTTAAACAGGTCCTGCAAACGCCAGCGGTACGTTACCGCTATAACCGAATATGACATCGCCTAGGTAGGCTAATCACACAGTGTTAAACGTTGCCGCCAGGAAACTCAGAAGTAAGAAGTAAAAAGAAGATAGGAAAGGTGTGAAGGCTAGAGAGAAAGACGAAGGTTGCAGAGGAGGATAGGAAAAGGCAACTACCGATTTGCCCCGGGTGGGTCAGTCCGGGGGTGCCGTTTGCGTGAAGCCGTGGCCAAAGGGGTGTGTTGCCGCCGCCGGGGGGCCGTAAAGGTCCAAACACCCGGCATTGGCTCAACCCCTAGGATCCCCTTTTCCCCGGACACGGCTGAGCCGCGTACGGCTATACGCGGGAAAGTCCAACCCTCCTGTGTTCGGGTACGCGGTGTCGCAACGCACCAAATGCCTGTTCACGCAGACTACCCTGCGGGAAAAGACGGTTAAAGATAACACCAGGTCCGGTGCACTATAGTGCGATACAATTAAAAAAAAAGCAGCAGTTGGCAACCAAGATACGCGGACCGCGTGGGGTTGTTGTTCCGCCAGCCAATCACAGAAGCAAACGAAATCGTCGTCACGCGACCATTTCAAAATGGCGTCGTGCTTGATACCTCCGGATGTTCTGCAGTTCTTGAAGAGTCTTTTCATTGGCGGGAGCGATGAGGTGTGCAACAGACATAGACAAAGTGCATGGAGTCTGAACATTTCGCTCTTCAAATATCCGCGATAGAGTTCATTTCACTGCTGACCTCGTTTTACCCATGAAACTTCACTGCCAACTAAAGTTAAACTTGACAATGAATAGATGCAGCGAAGTAAGCGTTTTATTTCAGTTTAATAAGCAATTAGGATTTAACCGTTCGGCTGTAATAGAAGAATGAAAACGAACAAAATTACGCGACATCACCAAACAGAGGGAATGCGCACTCCCCGTCAAAGTCAAAGAAATGTATTCGGTATCCCAGATACCTAGAAATATGCACCCTGAGCACAATTGCGGCAAACGTAAGGCGAGGGCCAGGGCCCTTCTTAGCCTGGCGGCTGAGATTGAGGACAACGTCACCTTCGTCGACGCTGCGCAATACGCAGCTTCCAATCATTTTGTTTTAATAGCTGCCCCGCAGCGGGGAGAGCTGCTGTCGTCGCTTACGCATCAAAACGTGAACGCCGACAAAGCCGAACTGGTGGCTGTAGCCATCGCCATGGCCACCACGAACCGTTCCACTATTTTCACAGACTCGCGAGCTGCCGTTAGAGCATTCATGAAAGGCTCGGTATGAATGGAAGCCGCTCGCATTCTCTCTGCAGCATTTTGGACAGGCAAAAAGCACTTGACCTGGTTCCCCGGTCACATGGGCAGCGATGCTCATGAAGCCGTCCCCAAGGCCAGCGAACTTGTCCACTCCCAGGCGCGAGATCTCACCCGCCGCGCCGGAAGTGGGTGATCGGAGGCCGGAGGATGGCAATGGCACAGGGACCCTCTCCTTACTTTTAACGTGGTCTGCAAGCGCTATCAACTATGGCGCCGAAAGTTTCCACTTCACCACCCACCCCTAAAGAGACCACAGGCAATCACCCTGCGAATGTTGCAGACGGAGACGTATCCGTCTACATTTATTTGCTCAAAATTCGTAGGCGGCATCAACCCGGGCTTTCCGCGCTGTGGACATCCCAGATGCACTCTTAAGCACATGCTCTGGCACTGCCTCGCCTTGCGCGGGGGCTCAGGGTCTCCCTCTTCGGAGGAAGACTGGCCCCGGCGCGTCACCAACTCCGCCAAGGAAGAGCAACTCGGGGCTGTCCAGAGAGCCCGCGATATCTCCGAGAGTCTCAACCTCCCGGCTCCGTCGTGGGTGCGGCCCGCAGACGCTGCTCTCTAGCGGGGACACTCATCGTCTTCTCAGGACCAAAATAAAAGTTCTTTGTCTGCCTGTCTGTATATGGAAGTGGGTGGAGGAGGGGGGCATTCAACTCTGGTCGGCCCAGGCGGCCGCGCGCACCCGCGCGGGCCGCGTTATCTTGAAAGCCATCTACGTTGAGGACAGCCCGCCGTGATCTGTGTTTTCGCGGTGTAGTTCGCGTTGATGCGATGCGCAAGAAGGTCAATTTACTCGCTTCTGCTTCCGTGCTTATTCACTACAGCGTTTTGACAGCGAGTCTACGCGGTCATAGAGTGAGCTGTGTTCTTGTTTGCTGGTGTGCGCGTGACACCATGCTTGTTCATTGAGTTAGTATGCCTATCTTTACAAGTTTATATGGCCCATAAAGCTACTATCCTTAGTTAGTATAGCTGTCCACTAATTTGCTGTCGCAGTCGATGCTTTGCTTTTTGGGCGAAACTCCTTACCCAATGATTTTCTGAAAGGGAAAAAATTAGACAAGCCTTTGCTTAGGCCCCATATGCCTAAACAAACATCTCTGACAAGTGCGGCAAGTTGGGCAGGCTGGTAAAGTTGCATACTGATCGTCTATCTAATGCCTTTCTTGCGCTGTTCAATATCCAGCTCACTTTTCTAAAGAAACGCTTGGTTGTAAATGTATAAGCAAAACTTCTTGGCGGTTTATATATGATACACCTTACGCGTGTATTTTTTGTACAATCAAAAATCCATTCGACTTAAGAACACTTGCCAACAATGTGGAACATGTGAAGAAGCTTGATACATTGTCCGATAGATGGAGCATATTTCTCACAGCTCCAACTAGTACAAGGTTCAATAAATTTCATGATGTAATCCTTGATTGAATAAATCAAATATCTAGGCCCGATTATAGACACGTTAATTGTTGTGTTCATATAGGAGGTTGTGACGAAGTGCTGCACCAGGGTGGCCAATCCTGCTCTGGTGAGGGAGTGCCTTACCGGTTATGGTCACCGGAATCAGGCCACACTCAAGGCCTGTTTATGCAATTTTATCAACACGCGGATTCTTTTTTTGTTTAATCCGGTAAAAAATTGCGCAGCACGGGGATTCCAACCACGGACCTCTTGCACGCGAGGCTGGTGTTCTACCTCTACGCCACCGCTGCACTTGGTTGTAACCGCGGTAGGATGACCTTGGATGGCCGGGGTAGTTGGAGAAGTATGGGAGAGGCCTTTGCCCTGCGGTGGGCGTAACCAGGGTGATGATGATGATTATAGATACGTACAAACTGGGATACATAGCGCAAGAAAGACACAGGAACAAGCAGGAACATGGGACGAGCGCTAACTTCCAACAATTGATTTATTGCAGCTGGTGAGCATATATATATACTCACTGGGATGCCACTACAATAGACACACTGAAGGGAAGGACGAAAAGCAGTCATGTGACTACTATAACCAAAAATTCAAGCTCTTTCTTTGATAAAAGTACAGACGGCGTGCTAACGCAATCGTCACCTGCTCTGGCTATCTCAGCTGCTTCGACAATTTCCCTCGTAATCTTATTCCTGTGGCGATAGACAACAACCATTTGTTTTAGGACAGGGAAGCATGGTGCCTTCGCGTCACATTTATCTACAATGTGCACCCAGATGCTGATCTATTGCGATGCTGTCCACTTTGCTACTAAGCTCCGCCAGACGCACGTTTAAGCATCTGCCCGTCTGTCCCACGTAGTACTTCCCACACGAAAGTGGAATCTTATACACCACGTTGCGAGTCATCATCATCATCATCAGCCTGGTTACGCCCACTGCAAGGCAAAGGCCTCTCCCATATTTCTCCAACAACCCCGGTCATGTACTAATTGTGGCCACGCCGTCTCTGCAAACTTCTTAATCTCATCCGCCCACCTAACTTTCTGCCGCCCCCTGCTACGCTTCCCTTCCCTTGGGATCCAGTCCGTAACCCTTAATGACCATCGGTTATCTTCCCTCCTCATTACATGTCCTGCCCATGCCCATTTCTTTTTCTTGATTTCAACTAAGATGTCATTAACTCGCGTTTGTTCCCTGACCCAATCTGCCCTTTTCTTATCCCTTAACGTTACACCTATCATTCTTCTTTCCATAGCTCGTTGCGTCGTTCTCAATTTGAGTAGAACTCTTTTCGTAAGCCTCCAGGTTTCTGCCCCGTAGGTGAGTACTGGTAAGACACAGCTATTATATACTTTTCTCTTGAGGGATAATAGCAACCTGCTGTTCATGATCTGAGAATGCCTGTCAAACGCACCCCAGCCCATTCTTATTCTCCTGATTATTTCCGTCTCATGATCCGGATCCGCCGTCACTACCTGCCCCAAGTAGGTGTATTCCCTTACGACTTCCAGTGCCTCGCTGCCTATTGTAAATTGCTGTTCTCTTCCGAGACTGTTAAACATTACTTTAGTTTTCTGCAGATTCATTTTTAGACCCACTCTTCTGCTTTGCCTCTCCAGGTCAGTGAGCATGCATTGCAATTGGTCCCCTGCGTTACTAAGCAAGGCCATATCATCAGCGAATCACAAGTTACTAAGATACTCTCCATTAACTTTTATCCCCAATTCTTCCCAATCCAGGTCTCTGAATACCTCCTGTAAACATGCTGTGAATAACATTGGAGAGATCGTATCGCCCTGCCTGACATCTTTCTTTATTGGGATTTTGTTGCTTGCTTTATGGAGGACTACGGTGGCTGTGGAGCCGTTATAGATATCTTTCAGTATTTTTACATACGGCTCGTCTACACCCTGATTCCGTAATGCCTCCATGACTGCTGAGGTTTCGACAGAATCAAACGCTTTCTCGTAATCAATGAAAGCTATATATAAGGGTTGGTTATATTCCGCGCATTTCTCTATCACCTGATTGATAGTGTGAATATGATCTATTGTTGAGTAGCCTTTATGGAATCCTGCCTGGTCCTTTGCTTGACAGAAGTCTAAGGTGTTCCTGATTCTATTTGCGATTACCTTAGTAAATAGTTTGTAGGCAACGGACACTAAGCTGATCGGTCTATAATTTTTCAAGTCTTCGGCGTCTCCTTTCTTATGAATTAGGATTATGTTAGCGTTCTTCCAAGATTCCGGTACGCTCGATGTCATGAGGCATTGCGTATACAGGGTGGCCAGTTTCTCTAGAACAGTCTGTTCACCATCCTTCAGCAAATCTGCTGTTACTTGATCCTCCCCAGCTGCCTTCCCCCTTTGCATGTCTCCCAAGGCTTTCTTTACTTCTTCCGGCGTTACCTTTGGGATTTCGAATTCCTCTGGACTATTTTCCCTTCCATTATCGTCGTGGGTGCCACTGGTACTGTATAAATCTCTATAGAACTCCTCAGCCACCTGAACTACCTCATCCATATTAGTAATGATATTGCCGGCTTTGTCTCTTAACGCATACATCTGATTCTTGCCGATTCCTAGTTTCTTCTTCACTGTTTTTAGGCTTCCTCCATTCCTGACAGCATGTTCAATTCTATCCATATTATACTTCCTTATGTCCGCTGTCTTACGCTTGTTGATTAACTTCGAAAGTTCTGCCAGCTCTATTCTAGCTGTAGGGTTAGAGGCTTTCATACATTGGCGTTTCTTGATCAGATCTTTCGTCTCCTGCGATAGTTTGCTGGTATCCTGCCTAATGGAGTTACCACCGACTTCCATTGCACACTCCTTAATGATGCCCACAAGATTGTCGTTCATTGTTTCAACACTAAGCTCCTCTTCCTGAGTTAAAGCTGAATACCTGTTCTGTAGCTTGATCTGGAATTCTTCTATTTTCCCTCTTACCGCTAACTCATTAATCGGCTTCTTATGTACTAGTTTCTTCCGTTCCCTCCTCAGGTCTAGGCTAATTTGAGTTCTTACCATCCTGTGGTCATTGCAGCACACTTTGCCGAGCACGTCCACATCTTGTATGATGCCAGGGTTAGCGCAGAGTATGGGGTCTATTTCATTTCTAGTCTCACCGTTCGGGCTCCTCCACGTCCACTTTCGGCTATCCCGCTTGCGGAAGAAGGTATTCATTATCCTCATACTATTCTGTTCCACAAACTCTACTAATAACTCTCCCCTGGTATTCCTAGCGCCTATGCCATATTCCTCCACTGCCTTGTCTCCAGCCTGCTTCTTGTCTACCTTGGCATTAAAGTCGCTCATTAGTATGGTGTATTTGGTTTTCACTCTACCCATCGCCGATTCCACGTCTTCATAGAAGCTTTTGACTTCCTGGTCATCATGACTGGATGTAAGGGCGTAGACCTGTACAATCTTCATTTAGTACCTCTTATTAAGCTTCACAACAAGACCTGCCACCCTCTCGTTAATGCTATAGAGTTCCTGTATGTCACCAGCTATATTCTTATTAATCAGGAATCCGACTCCTAGTTCTCTTCTCTCCGCTAAGCCCCTGTAGCACAGGACGTGCCCGCTTTTTAGCCCTGTATATGCTTCTTTTGGCCTCCTAACTTTACTGAGCCCTATTATATCCCCTTTAGTGCCCTCTAATTCCTCTAATAGCACTGCTAGACTCGCCTCACTAGATAACGTTCTAGCGTTAAACGTTGCCAGGTTCATATTCCATTGGCGGCCTGTCCGGAGCCAGTGATTCTTAGCACCCTATGCTGCGTTGCAGGTCTGACCGCCGCCATGGTCAGTTGCTTCGCAGCTGCTGGGGACTAAGGGCTGGGGTTTGATTGTTGTGTTCATATAGGAGGTTGTGGCGAAGTACTGCACCAGGGTGGCCAATCCTGCTCTGGTGAGGGAGTGCGTTACTGGTTCTGGTCACCGGGATCAGGCCACGCTCCAGGCCTGTTAGTGCAATTTTATCAACACGCGGATTTTTTTTAAAGCCGGTGGAAAATTGCTGGCACCGGGATTCGAACCACGGGCCTCTTGCACGCGAGGCGGGTGTTCTACCTCTACGCTAGCGCTGCACCTCGCGTTTCGCTGCACCTCGCGCTGCACCACGTTGCGAGTGCATGTAACCAAAGGATCTTTGTGCGCGGTAGCGCAACCGTGCTTTCGTTTCTTCGTGGGACAGCTCAACACATCCAACCTCGAGAGTTTGTTAGGTGCTGTAAAAACAACGTTAACGCCAGAACGTTGCCCAACCTTCTTTAGGTTGTGGGAAACCTCATGAAAGTAGGGAATTACAGCCACCTTTCATTTGTCCCTTTCTTACTTCCTCTCTCTTTCGTCATCCGCTCTCTGCTCATCGCTCATGCGTGAATTTAAAGGTTGAGTATATTGAGCTGTCCCATGAGCAAATGAAAGCCTGGTTGCACTACCACGCACAAAGATCCTTTTGTTACATGCACTCGCAACATGGTGTATAAGATTTCACTTTCGTGTGGGAAGTACTACGTGGGACAGAAAGGCAGATGTTTAAACGTGCGTCTGGCGGAGCGTAGTAACAAAGTGGAGAGCATCGCAATAGATGGGCATCTGGCTGCACATTGTAGAAAATGTGACGCGAAGGCACCATGCTTCCCTCTACTAAAACGAACTGTTGTTGTCTATCGCCACAGGAATAAGATTACGAGGGAAATTATCGAAGCATCTGAGATAGCTAGAGCAGGTGATGATTGCGTTAGCACGCCGTCTATACATTTATCGAAGAAAGAGCTTGAATGTTTGGGTATAGTAGTCACGAGACTGCTTTTCGTCCTTCCCTTCAGTGTGTCTATTGAATTGGCGTCCCAGTGAGTATATATATGCTCACCAGCTGCAATAAATTATTTGTTGAAAGTTAGCGCTCGTCCCGTGTTTCTGCTTGTCCCTGTGTCTTTCCTTCGCTATGTATCCCAGTTTGTACGTATCCCACCAATACGCCCAAATTTCTTCCATGCCTAAGTGCATTTGTAGTACCTTGGGCCTTCCTCATGATGTTCCTCCTGATCTTTGTTTTTTGGTTACTCGTGCGGCATATGCCGAGGTTCAAGCTCGCGCCCTCTCCTTCTGCGTTCAGACCAGGATTTTACTTCCTGATATTCTGTCTATGCTTGGGGGGTTCCCTCCGTCTTTTAACCATGGCAGAAGGTTGTGCAAGATTTTCCGTGCTGAGTAGTGCCGACAGGCTGGGTTCTACCGTGACTGGCTGTACGCAAGCATCTTTAGTGATGACGACATGAGGCGAGCACGCCAGAGATGGCGGGAACACTCCAGGCTGTTGACCTATTCCACTGAAACCTTCTGGCACGGCGTTCTGGACGTCATTGGTCCCTTGGCTTCCCGCAAGGTCATGCCTAGTGAGGACATGCTCCACACTATAGGTGACGCCGACGTTCCTGAGGCAGTTCGCCGGTTTCTGTGCCTCGGTCCGAAATTCGCCGTTCAGCCTCGGAAGGATCCCGCTGAGCTTCTGACTTGTGTCCGTAATGTGGCTAAGATGGCGCCAGTGGAGGTACGTGAGTCCTGTGTTTCTCAGGGAGTCAATGTGCTCTCTTGTGGCGCACATATGAACGCACGGGTGAGCGGATCGGTCGAGTGGCGGCTACACTTCGGGAACGCAGGCTATGTGTTCTGCCTGCAGACAAGGAAGGGGGTTTCTTGGTGCTTTCGCAGGGTGTTTTCCGTGATAAAGCCTGTGCTGCGGTATGTGCTGTCTTTAATCCTATTCGACGCGTTTCGCTGAAGAAAGTAAGGTTGCGAGCTAATCAGATGTGTAAAGATTCTAATTTGGCTAACGTTGTTAAGAAAATCAATGGCATTGACGGTGACTGCCTAGAGATGTTTTTCCCCGCCAAGACCCATAAGGATGATTCTCCTTTTTGTGCCATTGTTTCTGAATCCGGGACGTGGCAGAAGTGCGTCGCAGAATTCCTGCAAAATAACCTGAGACTTCTCAACGTGGCGGATCCGTTCCTTACCAGATTCTTCAGCCGTGATCAACTTTTTAAATGGAGCCGACGGCGAGTGTTTAACTGCATTTTCTTTCGACATAAAAGATTTGTTTTATTCTTTGCCACGTGAGGGCTTGCTGTCCAGTGTTGAGGCGGCAATAGTTGAGCACGGCGCTGTACTTTTTTCTAACGCTTCTGGTGTTAATGTGGCAAGGTTTTTAGTGCTTTATCATTTTATTCGCGGTCCAGTTTTGTTGAATTTGACAATAGCATTTACCTGCAAAAGCAGGGTGTTTGCATAGGCTCATGCATAGCGCCCATATTAAGTGACCAGTTTTTAGCTCGATGTGACAAAGCTCTTTCGGTGCGGTTGGGTGACTTGGGCGTTGTAAAGGTTTTTAGATATGTAGATGATTTTCTGGTATTTTTAGATAGAGCACTACTTGATCCAGCCGCCAGTTCTCATGTAAGTTGCTGCTGTTGACAGTATTATTGCCTCATTCAAATTTTGTGGTGAACGTAAGTGGCCTATAATTAGGCCACTTACGTTCACCACAGAATTTCCAGCGCAGGGCAATATCAGGTTTTTAGCCTGACGTTTGCATTTCAAAGCTGAACACGTGTGTTGGGTATATGGGCCCAGAGCTAATAAGCCGCCCTTGAAGTACAGTTCTGCACACTCCAAACTTACAAAAAGAACTATGGTACGTTCTTTCTTGTCATGCGCTCTATCTAAGTCATGTGCTCATTTGCTGGATGAAGGCCTTAGCAAGCAGGTGGCTCGTCGGAAGCAGCGAACTATTCGAGACATATCATTATCTCGGTTGCGGAATGCTTGCATCGTCAAAGGAAACGAACTTCACGCATGAGCGATGAGGAGAGTGCGGATGACGAAAGAGAACAAAAAAGAAAGGGACAAAAAAAAGGTGGCTGCAATTCCCTACTTTCATAGGGTTTCCCACAACCTAAAAAAAGTTGGGCAACGTTCTGGTGTTATCGTTGTTTTTACAGCACCTAACAAACTCTCGAGGTTGAGTGTGTTGAGCTGTCTCATGAGGAAACGAAAGCCTGGTTGCGCTACCGTGCAACCACGCCGTCTATACTTTTATCAAAGAAAGAGCTTGAATTTTTGGGTATAGTACTCACATGACTGCTTTTCGTCCTTCCCTTCAGTGTGTCTATTGCAGTGGCGTCCCAGTGAGTATATTTATACTCACCAGCTGCAATAAATCAATTGTTGAAAGTTAGCGCTCGTCCCGTGTTCCTGCTTGTCCCTGTGTCTTTCTTGCGCTATGTATCCCAGTTTGTACGTATCCCACCAACACGCCCAAACTTCTCTGCGAAACCAATTATGGACTTCAGTTTGACGTTAGTTTCTGCTTCACATAGTTTCTAGCAGTTACATAGTTACTAGCAGTTACATAGTTTCTAGCAGTCAGGTCATCAGGTGTTCATAAAGCCTGGCGATAGAAACTGTCGCTCCTGTGCCGCAGTCGAAGTGCTTGTGCGACGGCTAGGCCATATTCGGCGCGACGATTGATTGGGAAAAAGGTGCGACAACGGGTGCCTGCGCGAATTTCTCGCAAGCGACGATGCACCGGACGATGTCAACGCGTGCGCCCGTGCGTCATCGTTTGCCTCACTGCTTGGAAAACAGTGCAGCGTTGATACCGCTTGGAGCGCTAGCTGGCTGTAAGCTAGCTGGTGCGGCTCACGGAAGAAATCTCATAGTAAGAAAACTTGGCCTATTCTCTCCACCCTGCACGGTTTCACTGCTTGGTCATGTGCCGAGGCGTGGTTTGTTTGTTTATGGGGCGTGTCGCGTATCAGGGGCGTGGCCCACTAGGCCGGCATACGCAGTCAGTCGGGACGGCTGCACGCGAGTGGAACCACATCCTGTGCAATGTGGGGCTCAAGTAAGACAATCTTCCTTCACGTGCACATTTCACAAACTGGTTTGCAGGGTAGACTTAACAATAAATGCTTGCTCAGTCTGAGGTGATTAGAAAGAACCACTCGTAAGTGACAGATGGCTCTTTGAGATGAGAGTAGTGGGCGAACAAGACGAGTCTTAGCCTGCATACAACATAACCATAAAAAAACATGTGCTGGTCAGACCCTTGTGGAGAGTATAGCTAGCTGCTTCCTTTGCCGCCGACTGTTGAATTATTGTAAATCCTTCTGTAGATTTACAAGGAAACTCATTCCTGCCAGTATGGAAAAACATACTGCCAAGCTACGCCTATGAGAATGTTGCCATCTGTGCATGTGACACATTCGTGATCTGTGCTCTACACAACGACACCAAAGTAAGGCGCGCAGAGTACGATCGCAAAGATATAAGCGATAACAGTATAGCTTGTTTCTCTTTCATGCGGTTGTAACGAGTGACCCCTCCCTCGCCGACTGTAACGATGTTTCACGTCAATGTTGCTGGCGCGTTGATGTGAGCGCACGGGGTGGGTGCACGGTGTTGTAGTGGGAGGAGTCATGGGATATCTAATGACATGGTGAGATGGCTCGCCCGTAACCTAAGCCAAGCCGAGATATTTAACCACGCGTTTCAAGATTGATACTCGTTTTAGCGCATAGCGAAAGCAAAACCTTCTAGCATTGTTTTGGTTGCGATAACATGTGAATCTTATATTACTTGAGGTGATGACCAGTGGGGGAACAAAGAATGGCGCTGGACGCCAATGTTTCTACAGGTCGCTTTGTCGAAACGTTGGCTACAGATACGTCGCTCGTTCGACTAGTGCAATTAACGTGAACCATTCATCTTCCTACAAACAGCTGTCTGCTTTGAATATTCGGGGAAGAGAAACCTGACTGCACGATTTTATTCCATTAACAATTTTATCGACACTCGAGGCGAATTCAGGCCGTTGGTGCTGACTGCGTCGTGCTGTGAGAGAAGTTTTGAATAAAAAAAAGAATGAGGAGATGTATAAAAATGCTAGAACGAAGCACACATAAACCGTAGCTGAATAAATCACACCAGGCCTGGCGACTATATGTTTCCCCTCTACTTCAACGTGGATGCCAATAAATCATCGTCATCATTATGTGACAAGGTGGAGTGTGGAATCTGTACAGGAGTAATGATGCCAGCGCTAACGTTCGCAAGTGCAATTTTGCGGTTAATATTGTTACGAGGGATGACGCAGACGAAAAGCTATGTACAAATATATTTACAAGGAAAATATGCTGCGCTAGGCCAAGAGGCAACAGCCCGCGCTAGCATCTAATCGTCGTCGTCGTCTTCACACTGCTGGCCTTTCGTGATCGCACATATTGTGCCGTAGCACTACCCCCGGCTGCAAAAGCGCCGTCCCGGAGCGACTAAAGATCGGACTCGGAAGCAGTGTAGTAGGCCTTGAGCCTACTGACGTGTACGACATCACTAGATGCCACAGGAGAGGACGAGGTGGAGCCCACAGGAGCAATTTCGTAAGTCACAGGCGTCACCTGGCGCAGCACGCGGTAGGGCCCTGTGTATCGCGAAAGAAGTTTCTCGGAAAGTCCGACGTGACGAGAGGGCGACCACAGGAGCACGAGCGCACCAGGCGAAAACTGTACGTCACGATGGCGGGCGTTGTAATGACACTGCTGAGTGGTCTGTGAGGCCGGAAGTCGAGCACAGGCAAGCTGGCGTGCATGGTCGGCGAGGGCGATGGCGTCGCGCGCATACTCGCTTGCTGAGACCGCAGCAGGAGGAAGTGCCGTGTCTAGGGGCAAGGTAGGTTCGCGACCGTACAGGAGATAAAAGGGAGAAAATCCGGCGGTGTCGTGCCGGGAAGAATTGTACGCAAATGTTACGTAAGGCAGGGCAATGTCCCAGTCGTGGTGGTCCTTGGAAACGTACTTGGCCAGCATATCGGTAAGAGTACGGTTTAACCGCTCTGTCAGGCCATTGGTTTGAGGATGGTATGAAGTAGTCAGTTTGTGTTGAATGGAGCAGGAACGCACAATGTCAGCGATAACTTTTGAGAGGAAGTTTCGACCACGGTCAGTAAGCAGCTGTCGCGGGGCGCCATGAAGCAAGATAATGTCACGCAAGAGGAAGTCCATGACGTCAGTTGCGCAGCTGGTAGGGAGAGCCCGAGTGATAGCGTATCGGGTGGCGTAATCAGTCGCGACGGCTACCCATTTGTTCCCAGAGGATGACGTGGGAAAGGGACCGAGCAGGTGTAATCCAACACGAAAGAACGGTTCCACAGGGACGGTGATCGGCTGGAGATGACCGGCAGGTAGCACCTGAGGTGTCTTCCGACGCTGGCAGGGATCACAGGCAGCAACATAGCGTCGAACGGAGCGAGCGAGACCAGGCCAATAGAAGCGGTGGCGGACGCGGTCGTACGTGCGGGTTACCCCAAGATGTCGTGCAGTGGGTGCGTCATGCATCTCAAAGAGCACAGCCTGTCGTAGATGTTTTGGCACGACAAGAAGAAGATCAGGGCCATCAGGGAGAAAGCTCCTTCGGTACAGAATGCCGCCCTGGAGGACATATCGGCGAACGGATGCGTCGGTAGGTGTAGAGCGCAGACGCTCGATGAGTACTCGCAGCGATAGGTCTCGGTACTGCTCATCGGCGATGTTAGCGAAGGCAGACACAGAGAAAATGCCGTCGGCGGTACTACTGTCGGCGTCGTCAGGCTCGTCTACCGGGTAGCGAGACAGGCAGTCAGCGTCCTTGTGTAGTCGGCCAGATTTGTAGGTGACAGAGAACGAATATTCTTGGAGGCGTAAGGCCCAGCGACCAAGTCTTCCTGAAGGGTCTTTCAATGAGCATAACCAACAAAGCGCGTGATGGTCTGTGACAACGGAAAAGGATCGGCCATATAAGTATGGGCGGAATTTCGCAACCGCCCAAACTAGGGCCAGACACTCACGCTCAGCGATGGAATAGTTGCGCTCCGCGGGTGAGAGGAGCCTGCTGGCGTAAGCGATAACACGGTCGTGGCCACGCTGGCGTTGTGCTAGTACTGCTCCAATTCCGTGACCGCTGGCATCAGTACGGACTTCGGTAGGCGCAGAAGGATTTAAATGGGCCAGAACGGGAGGCGTTGTGAGAATGTCGATTAGATGAGAGAATGCAGAGGCCTCGTTATCGCCCCACTGGAAAGGAGAGTCTTTTTTCAAAAGGTCGGTTAGTGGTCGTGCTATGGCGGCGAAATTCCTCACGAAACGGCGGAAGTACGAACAAAGGCCGATGAAGCTGCGCACATCCTTGACACACGTCGGAACAGGGAAGTGCGTAACAGCATGGATCTTGCCTGGGTCCGGTTGCACTCCGTTCGCGTCAACGAGATGTCCAAGGACGGTAATCTGGCGACGGCCGAATTGGCACTTCGATGCGTTGAGTTGCAGACCGGCTCGCCGAAAAACGTCCAGGACTGCTGAGAGGCGCTCGAGGTGCGTAGCGAACGTTGGGGAGAATACGATAACGTCATCCAAGTAGCACAAGCACGTGGACCATTTGAAACCGTGAAGAAGGGAGTCCATCATGCGTTCAAAAGTGGCAGGAGCGTTACATAGGCCGAACGGCATCACCTTGAATTGATAAAGACCGTCGGGTGTCACAAAGGCAGTCTTCTCGCGGTCGAGATCGTCCACGGCAATCTGCCAATAGCCGGAGCGAAGGTCAATAGAGGAGAAATAGCGAGCACCGTAGAGGCAGTCAAGGGCGTCATCAATCCGAGGTAGGGGGTACACGTCCTTTTTGGTAACCCTGTTAAGGTGCCGATAATCCACGCAAAAGCGCCATGAGCCATCCTTCTTTTTTACCAGCACAGCCGGTGACGCCCAAGGACTACATGACGGTTCAATAATGTTCTTGGCAAGCATTTTGCGAACTTCTGCGTGAATAACTTGACGCTCAGCTGGTGACACGCGATACGGGCGGCGATGAATAGGAGGGGCATCGCCGGTATTAATGCGATGTTTGACAGCTGTAGTTTGGGCTAAAGGACGATCGTTAAAGTAAAAAATATCGTGGTAGGAAAACAGAACGCGGTAGAGTTCACGAGCGTGCTCGGAGGGCAAGTCGGGCGCAATCATTTTCCGTAAGTCAGCGATGGAACAATTTGTCGACTGCGATGGTAGAGAAGGATCGGATGAAGTGTCGTCTACTGCAATGGATGCTACTGAGTGATCCTCGAACGAACAAAGCTGGGCCAAAGACATCCCACGTGGCAGCACTTGTGTCGTCAAGCCAAAGTTGACCACTGGCAGGCAAACGCAATTCGCCGTAATAGATAAAACTGTATGGGGTACTGTGATCCCGTGTGTAAGGAGGACGTCTTGCATAGGAGCCGCGATGTAGTGACCGTCGGGGACTGGTGGGGATGACACTAGGTCAACGTAGGTCAGTGCCGAAGGTGGCAAGCGAACGAAGTCGGCGGAACTGAGGCGACTGGGGTGTGGTTCAGTAGGATCCAGAACAGGCAGGTCAAGGCGGAGAGTACTGGCGGAACAATCGATGAGAGCAGAATGTGTGGAGAGGAAGTCTAAGCCGAGGATGATGTCGTGGGGACAGTGGGCGATGACTGTGAATAGCACGATTGTTGAGCGATCGGCGAAGGAGACGCGGGCGGTACACATACCAATTACGGGGGCTGCTCCGCCATCGGCGACACGGACAACAGGCGTCGTGGCGGGCGTGATAATTTTCTTGAGCCGGTTACGAAGGTCAGCGCTCATTACGGACAAATGCGCCCCATTGTCGATGAGAGCAGACACGGAAACACCGTCGACGTGCACGTCAAGAAGGTTCAGATGAGTGGGCAAAGTCAGTAGAGGATTTGGCGTCGTAGGGAGCAATGCAGCGTCACCTCGAGGCGCTGCATCGTCTAGTTTTCCGGCTGGGAGCGGCGCCCGAAGGGAGTCGGCGAATAGGAGCGACGGGGCTGGGGAGAGCGAGATCGTCGTCGTTGGGGCGAAGGCGAACGAGAATAGGGGCGGTTCGTTGCAGGAGAATCAGTGGCGGCATTATCGGAGCGTGCGGCATAGGGACGAGAAGGGCCACCGGAGGGGTGAGAGTAGGCAGTATAAGTAGACCGGATCGGGGAACTCCAGCGACTACGACAGTGTCGAGAAATGTGCCCGATTCGATGGCAGTGGAAACAAATAGGCTTGTCGTCAGCAGTGCGCCACTCAGATGGGTTGCGGAAACGTGGTGGGTAAGAAGATGCGGGACGGGGCGAAATCGAAGAAGCCGGGCGGGTATCAGGGCGATGGGCCGGGTGGGTAGCAGGGCGATGGGCCGAGCAGATGGTGTGAAGACCCATGTTTTCAAACTCCTGGCGGACAACTGCCTGGATCAGTGAGACCGTGACTGCAGATGTGTTGGTGGGACTGGAGTCGAAGGCAGCCGGATAGGCGGCCTCGAGCTCACGCCGGACGATCCTGGTAACATCGGCAGTGTTGTTGGGACGAGGAGCGTCGGCACAGGAAGATGTCGCTGGGGTGTTGGGCAGACGGGCAAACTGCTGGTCAATACGTCGGCTTTTGGCGAGTTCCAGGCGGCGGCACTCTTTTATAACAGCATCCACCGTGGCTACGTTGTTGCAAACGAGCAAGTTGAAGGCGTCATCGGCAATGCCTTTGAGGATGTGGGAAACCTTGTCTGACTCAGTCATGTGGGTGTCAACTTTGCGGCACAGAGCCAAGACGTCCTGAATGTACGTGACATAGGGCTCTGTTGACGTCTGCACACGGCCGGAAAGCGCCTTCTGCGCGGCAAGTTTTTGACCGTAGGGGTTGCCGAACAAGTCTCGAAGCTGTGTCTTAAGTGAATCCCAACTGGTGAGCTCATCTTCGTGCGTGCGATACCAAACTCGAGGTGTGCCACCGAGGTAAAAGACTACGTTGGCGAGCATAATAGTAGGGTCCCACCGGTTATTGCGGCTGACGTGTTCATAGAGGTTGATCCAGTCATCGACGTCTTCCCTATCGTGGCCCGAGAAGACGCCAGGATCACGGGTAGCGGGGAGAGTGATGTAGGTCGTCGAAGGGGCAGCAGGTGTCGGAGCCGGCGGAGTCGGGTTGTCGTCGCCGGGAGCCATGAAGGAAGGCTCGACGTACCGGCCACTGCGAAGCTCCGTGACGAGGTACAGGGAACGTCCACCTCCACCAGATATGTTACGTAGGATGACGCAGACGAAAAGCTATGTACAAATATATTTACAAGGAAAATATGCTGCGCTAGGCCAAGAGGCAACAGCCCGCGCTAGCATCTAATCGTCGTCGTCGTCTTCACACAGCTGGCCTTTCGTGATCGCACATATTGTGCCGTAGCAATATAATCACGTAATAGTGACGGTGAAGAAAGCAGCAATAGTGAGAATGACGAACCTGTACGTTCAAAAAACAGGCTACACTCAAAGAGTGGAGATAGCGGCGAACACAGTCGGCGATCGTTGAAAATCTGATCTGCCGGTCGAGCGCATCGGCTTTTATGCACCAGTCATCGAAGGTTTCAGAGTATTCGGTGGTGCCTGCGTGGCTTCCAGAATGTTATACACAATTCGCGTCACACATGCAATCATATTACGCAAGCTACGGTGACAACAGAACCATCGATAACATTCGAGAAACGTCCGATACATGCGGGTGCGTCCCGCGCTCAGCGATAACATTTAGGGTGCTATTCTCGACACGCATGGCGGCTGCACGGTCGCCATTATCCGCCATGTTGACTCTCTGATTGGTTGTGGAGAGCTCACGTGCCTTGAAATTTGTGCAGGGAAACGGAAGTTTTGCGAAATGTCATTTTGCGTTTTCATCAAGATGACGAAACGTGACGTGGAGCTGCAAATGTTATGGACTAATACATTTTTTTTTGGTCCTTGGCAGATATATTGTGATGTTAGCGCTTCAAAAAGAATGTGAGCGGTAGCGTGCAGAAGCCAGTGCAATGCATCTGCGATTGCGCGAATATGTGGTGGCGATCCAAGATATGCGCCATGCCAGCTTGCTGATTGGCTGAAGGAATATCTCGTGAGGAGCGTCACAGGAAGGGCTGTTTCGTAAACGTCATTTTGACGATGCGTGACGTTGCGCTGGGCCGCCATTGCTGAGATTTTCCGCCATAATTTTTGCTGCGACGAGCCGCGCGAATGATGCTAATGAGCAGCCATATTTAATGGCTGCCGAGAGGAATGCGTATCGCCACATTTCCCCCGTCGTATGGCACCACGAAAATCTTTTGTTCATAACGCGTGCTCATAGTAGTTGCATCGCTCTCGGGTGGTGTTGGCATTTGTGGTTGGGGCCATCATTTTTTAAAAGAACGCGTTTATAGGAAATAATATTGGTTGAACATAGGAAACTTTCGGCAATGTTGTCCACTTTTCACTGCTGCATTTGTATTGTAATCAAGATTATAGCCTTTTCGCACAATCAATAGTTATGACAACGGCCTCTTTCTAATTTATAAAAAGAAATGTACGCAAGGCGGCGCCTTGATGTTTCCTCCCGCGGTGCGAGTAACCAGCGAAATGAACAAGAGATGGCCGCGCCGGTGCTTGCGTCGCTCTCGTGGATATCTCTGGTGCGCGCAACGCTATCGGTGATAGTCGGCGGTTTCTCAGTCGGACTGAGTCACTTGCGTTTCACGAGATAGCGATAACGTGGCCTAAAACGTGCGCGCATCACCACAGGTAGGTCGCGTGTGTTGTCTCAAGCAAGAAAACAAGCGCGTTGGCGCCAACGTGGTGGCTCATTCCTTTTTCCGGGGACACGCATCCTAGCTATTGAAGCAGACGATGGCTTGTACGCAGCAGACGACGGAAGCGAGGAGCGTTTTCGACGGAATAATCATACGCTTTGAGATAGCTGCTTTATTTTTACTGCGTAGGAAAACTGTTTTGCTTTACCGATAACGCTATATTCAGTGCCTTCATTTCAATTTCTTAGGCGAAACGTCAAGTTGGCGTCACGTTACGTAAGCAAAACGGGGCCACCAGCGCCATTCTGTTTGCGTCGCGCCTACGTCACGCATCGAAGAAAATGGCGGAATGTCCAGAATAGCGCCCTTAGATGGTGAAAAGCGCTCACCCGTAAAAGACAAAGAAAACCACGTGTGAATGCCATGCTCTCAAGAACCATCAACAAAGTTTGTTGCTGGGCTTGTTCGTTTATGCTTAACAATTGAGTACTGGTAAGCGCAATTCTAAGACAGGACAGAAGACACAGAAGCACAAGACAAGCGGCAACTCGCAACTAAATTTCATTCTGAAAACTTCGCCTACTTAAAGGCCCCCTCACCGGACCCCATAGCAAATTTCGGCTATATGCTGCAAGTTGTTACGTGTCCTTTAGGGAGCGTTCTGCTGCAATAATTTTTCAAATCGGCTCATTAATAGCGAGGTAGAAATATTTCAATGCCGTGAACCCATGATTTCAGCAGGCGGGCTCGACTGCCAAGCAAGACGCTCTCTCTACTTGCCCCGCCTAGCCTTCGCTAGCGAAATTCCTTCCCGGCGTTCTCCCAACCAGACCTCGAGGATCGCGTGACGCATTTTTCTCCTCGCTTTTCTTTCCGGTGCTACGCATTTCCGCTGACGGCGTCGCGCGCGAGCTGCTAGACAGTAGAGCGTTTTAGAATAGGGGCCCCAATAGTTTGGGGCACCAAAGAGCTTTGTGGGTGTTTAGCGTTGGGGCACGCAGGAGTGAGAGCTTTCGAATAGGGTTTTACGTTTCCGGATAGCGTCTTGCGCTAACAGCGCCACTACGGCGTCAAAGAAAGGCTATTAAAAATAATTAAATGAAATATACCATTTTATGAGAGGAATAGTAATTTTGACTTGCGTGTATTCGCGTTTAATTACAATTTAGAGGTTATTCTGTAAGCAGCAAGCAATTAGTTACGCTAAGTTTTGAGCAAACCAACTTTACGTGCCTTCACCAGCCAAGCTTAGCCGTATTAGGCCTTTGAATTCGGAATCAGCGGCGTCTAATAAATCACTCTTTATACCACACGCTAGTTGAGAGAAAGCGATAACCGCAGTCACTACTCCTAGCTTGCGAACTTCACGCGTTAACACATATCGAACCCAGTTAAGTGCTAGGTTAGAGCCGTCGCTTTGATAGGTGCCGCCATGTTTGCTGACGCAAAGCTTTTGGGGCCGCTATTTAGACTGCCACTAAATCGTTGAAATAGCGTTCCCAACGCAAAACCCAAACGCAGTTGGCGTCTCGCGCATGCGCAGTGGCTTCGACGCTATAGATATGTGTACTTGTTTGTCTTTATCGGGCGACCGCGTTTCGCCGCCAGCAAATGTTATCGCACAGCGCGGGACGTGCCTGCATGTATCCAAAGTTTCTGGAAAGTTATCAATGCTTCTATCCGCTGTCTGTTGTCACCGAACGTCATGTTATCTGATTTCATCGCCTGGCGTGAATGGTGTAGAACTTTGTGAAATGCACGCGGGTCCCAACGATTAGTGTGGAACATTCGACAATTGATGTATTAAAGCCGACGCTCTTGGCCCGTTGATCAGATTTTCGACGATCGCCGACAGTCTTCGCCGCTATCGTTGTTCTTTGGATGTAGCCTGCTTTTGTGGGCACAGGTTCGCCCAATAAAAGTTAGTTTTGTCTTCCACAGTATTCCTACTGTGTTCTACAACGTCACGACCTCGTGACATCTGGTGGAGGTGCTTTTCGTTCATGTACCGGATGCCCCCGAGAAGCCGCGATCCAAGCCCGGACCATAAAGAGAACACCAACGTAGTCCCGGACCATCGAGCAAGCCGCCGTCTTCAACAGCTGCCCCAGAAGCACGGACTTCTACCTGAGAAGACCAAGACGATTGTGGCCAAGGCAACCCCAATGGCAGCCCCAGTGTCCCCCATCGTGCTGCAGCAGTCCAGGGAGCCTCCGACGTTCCGCGGTTCAGCATTCGAGGACCCGGAAACCTGGCTTGAGACGCCACCGTCATGACGTCACCGTAATATACAAGTCCGGAAGAAAACACTGACGCCGACTGCTTATCACGCGCCGCCATCGATCCCCTGCCGCAAGACGGCGAGGACGACAACTCCTTCCTCGGAATAATAAGGGCGGAAGACATCACTAAACAGCAGCGAGCAGACCCGGACCTAAAAGGCCTCGTCGAGTATTTGGCAGGAAACACCGACGTTATCCCTAGGGCATTTAAGCGCGGGTTGTCTTCGTTCACGCTACAAAACAACCTGCTCGTGAAGAACTTCTCACCAGTCCGTGCCAGCTACCTTCTTGTTGTACTGTCAGCGCTGCGTCCAGAAGTATTGAACGCCCTACACGACGATCCAACTGTTGGGCACTTCAGATTCTCCCGGATGCTCTTGAGGATACAGGAAAGGTATTACTGGCCGCGTCTGACCGCCGACATCGTCCGTTACGTCAAGACATGCCGCGACTGTCAGCGACGCAAGACACCACCGTCAAGGCCAGCAGGATTACAACAGCCGATCGAGCCTCCTCGCCGACAATTCAGGCAGATTGGGATGGATTTTCGGGGCCATTTCCGGCGTCAGCATCCGGTAATAAGTGGATCGTCCTGGCGACGGACTATCTCACCCGCTTCGCCGAAACTAAAGTTCTACCAAAAGGCAGCGCAGCCGAAGTGGCGAAATTTTTCGTCGAGAACATCCTCGTACGACACCGTGCCCCAGAAGTCCTCATCACCGACAGATGAACGGCTTTCAGAGCAGAGCTCACCCAAGCCATTCTGCAATACAGCCAGACAAGCCAAAGAAGGACAACTGCCTACCACCCGAAGATGAATGGTCTCAGGGAGCGCCTCGCCGACGTGCTAGCAATGTAGGTCGACGTCGAACGCAAGACCTGGGATGCCGTCCTGCCGTACGTAACATTTGCTTACAACACGGCGGTGTAAGAAACAACACAGATCATCGTCATCAGCAGCCTGGTTACGCCCACTGCAGGGAAAAGGCCTCTCCCATACTTCTCCAACTACCCCGGTCATGTACTAATTGTGGCCATGTTGTCCCTGCAAACTTCTTAATCTAATCCGCCCACCTAACTTTCTGCCGCCCTCTGCTGCTTCCCTTCCCTTGGAATCCATTCTGTAACTCTTAATGACCATCGGTTATCTTCCCTACTCATTACGTGTCCTCCCCATGCCCCATTTCTTTTTCTTGATTTCAACTAAGATATCATTAACTCGTGCTTGTTTCCTCACGCAATCTGCTCTTTGCTTATCGCTTAACGTTACACCTATCATTCTTCTTTCCATAGCTCGTTGCGTCGTCCTCAATTTAAGTAGAACCCTTTTCGTAGGCCTCCAGGTTTCTCCCCGGACGTGAGTACTGGTAAGACACAGCTGTTACACACTTTTCTCTTGAGGGATAATGGCAACCTGCTGTTCATGATCTGAGAATGCATGATCTGAGAACGCGCCCCAGCCCATTCTAATTCTTCTGATTATTTCAGTCTCATGATCCGGATCCGCAGTCACTACCTGTCCTAAGTAGATGTATTACCTTACCACTTCCAGTGCCTCACTACCTATCGTAAACTGCTGTTCTCTTCCGAGACTGTTAAACATCACTTTAGTTTTCTGCAAATTAATCTTCAGATCTACCCTTCGGCTTTGCCTCTCCAGGTCAGTGAGCATGCATTGCAGCTGCTCCCCTGAATTATTAAACAAGGCAATATCATCAGCAAATTACTAAGGTATTCTCCATTAGCTCTTATCCCCAATTCTTCCCCATCCAGGTCTCTGAATACCTTCTGTAAACACGCTGCGAATAGCATTGGAGAGATCGTATCTGCCTGCCTGACGCCTTTCTTTATTGGTATTTTGTTGCTTTCTTCATGGAGGACTACGGTGGCTGTGGAGCCGCTATAGATATCCTTCAGTATTTTACATACGGCTCGTCTACACCCTGATTTCGCAATGCCTCCATGACTGCTCAGGTTTCGACTGAATCAAACGCTTTCTCGTAATCAATGAGAGCTATCTATAAAGGTTGGTTATATTCCGCATATTTTTCTATCGCCTCATTGATAGTGTGAATTAGGCCTATTGTTGAGCAGCCTTTACGGAATCCTGCCTGGTCCTTTGGCAGACAGAAGTCTAAGGTGTTCCTGATTCTATTTGCAATTACCTTAGTAAATACTTTGTAGGCAACGGACAGTAAGCTGATCGGTCTATAATTTTTCAAGTCTTTGGCGTGCCCTTTCTTATGGATTAGAGTTATGTTAGCGTTTTTCCAAGATTCCGGTACGCTCGAAGTCATGAGGCATTGCGTATACAGGGTGGCCAGTTTCCCTAGAACGATCCGCCCACCATCCTTCAACAAATCTGGTGTTACCTGCTCCTCCCCAGCTGCCTTCCCTCTTTGCGTAGCTCCCAAGGCTTTCTTTACTTCTTCCGGCGTTACCTAGCTCTGGGATTTGCAATTCCTCTAGGCTATTTTATCATCCATTATCGTCGTGGGTGCCACTGGTACTGTATAAATCTATATAGAATTCCTCAGCCACCTGAACTATCTCATCCATATTAGTAATGATATTGCCGGCTTTGTCTCATAACGCATACATCTGATTCTTGCCAATTCCTAGTTTTTTCTTCACTGCTTTTAGGCTTTCGCCGTTTCTGAGAGCATGTTCAATCCTACCCTTAATATACTTCCTTATGTCAGCTGTCTTACGCTTGTAGATTAACTTCGAAAGTTCTGCCGGTTCTATTCTAGGTGTAGGGTTAGAGACTTTCATACATTGACGTTTGTTGATCAGATCTTTCGTCTTCTGCGATAGCTTACTGGTGTCCTGTAAAACGGAGTTACCACCGACTTCTATTGCACACTCCCTAATGATGCCCACAATATTGTCGTTCATTGTTTCAACACTAAGGTCCTCTTCCTGAGTTAAAGCCGAATACCTGTTCTGTAGCTTGATCTGGAATTCCTCTATTTTCCCTCTTACCGCCAACTCATTGATCGGCTTCATATGTACCAGTTTCCTCCGTTCCCTCCTCAGGTCTAGGCGATTTCGAGCTCTTATCGTCCTATGGTCACTGCAGCGCACCTTGCTGAGCACGTCCACATCTTGTATGATGGCAGGGTTAGCGCAGAGTATGAGGTCTATTTCATTTGTAGTCTCGCCATTCGGGCTCCTCCACGTCAACTTTCGGCTATCCGGCTTGCAGAAGAAGGTATTCATATCCGCATATTATTCTGTTCCGCAAACTCTACTAATAACTCTCCCCTGCTATTCCTAGTGCCGATGCCAAATTCCCCCACTGTCTTGTCTCCAGCCCGCTTCTTGCTTACCTTGGCATTGAGGCCACCCATCAGTATGTGTATTTTGTTTTGACTTTACCCATCGCCGATTCTACGACTTCATAGAAGCTTTCAACTTCCTGGTCATCATGACTGGATGTAGGGGCGTAGACCTGTAGAGCCTTCATTTTGTACCTCTTATTAAGTTTCACAAAAAGACCAGCCCCACCCTCTCGTTAATGCTATAGAATTCCTGTATGTTACCACCCGTATTCTTATTAATCAGGAATCCGACTCCTAGTTCTCGCCTCTCCACTAAGCCCCGGTAGCAAAGGACGTCCCCGCTTCTTAGCACTGTATATTGTATCCAACAGTTACAACAGCCGTTTTTACGAAAGCTGATTTATGCTGGGTGAACCTGTGCCCGTCAACAAAAGCCGACTGAGCACCCAACAACAACAAAAAACGTCCCTCGAGCTTCGCTCCTTCGAACGTCGTTCTCCTCTTTGTCGCCTCCTGTCGCGTGCCAATCGTCCGATTCTCGCGCACGAGCCGCTGGCCTGTCAGCACCGGCCGAGCGTTGCCTTGCGGTGCTTTGCTTGACGCTGGCGGTGTGGCGGCTACGCAGTTGGGATATGTCGGTCGTCTTTGTCTTCTCGCAATGCTGGCGGCATTAGCCCCCTCCGAAGAAGCATCGTCCCGATGCGTAGGAAAGGCCTAGAGAGGCCAACTGCTTTGGAAGGACAGTGGTCAGAGGATGGCCGGTGCTAGGCTTGATCGTATGTGCAACTTCTGTTAATCATTGTCTTTCATAGTATGGCTTCATTCGTACTACGTGTACGACCTCTGGGCGTGTCCTGCGTCGTGTGGAGCAGACTTCGCCTTCAGGAGTTACCTCGTAGTTTAAGGGACTTAACCGGCGAAGTACTTTGTAGGGGCCAAAGTAACGGCGCAGTAACTTCTCCGAAAGACCGGGCGTACGTATTGGCGTTCATACCCACACTTTGTCTCCGGGGTTGTACTGTACCTCTCTTCGCCCTAGGTCGTACCGGTGTGCGTCCACGTGTTGCTGTTGTATGATACGGTGCGTTGCCAACTGCCGTGCTTCTTCTGCCCTTTCTATGTACTCGCTAACGTCAGGGTTGTCAGGGGCGGCAATATCCTCCTTTTGTGCTCCTAACTTCACTGAGCCCTATTATATCCCATTTACTGCCCTCTAATTCCTCCAATAGCACTGCTAGACTCGCCTCACTAGATTACGTTCTAGCGTTAAACGTTGCCAGGTTCATGTTCCAATGGCGGCCTGTCCGGAGCCAGGGATTCTTAGCACCTTCTGCTGCGTCGCAGGTCTGACCGCCGCCGTGGTCAGTTGCTTCGCAGCTGCTGGGGACTGAGGGCCGGGGTTTGATTGTTGTGTTCATATAGGAGGTTGTGGCCAAGTACTGCACCAGGTTGGCCAATCCTGCTCTGGTGAGGGAGTGCGATACCGGTTCTGGTCACCGGGATCAGGACACACTCCAGACCTGTTTATGCAAATTTATCAACACGCGGATTTGTTTTAATCCAGTGGATATTTGCGCGGCACCGGGATTCGAACCACGGACCTCTTGCACGCGAGGCGGGTGTTCTACCTCTACGCCACCGCTGCACCTTAACAAACATAACAAATAAACAGGTATGGAGTGTGTCCTGATCCCGGTGACCAGAACCGGTATCGCACTCCCTCACCAGAGTAGGATTGGCCACCATGGTGCATCTAGTTCCGAATCATCTTTGCGCTTCTTTCTGTACTAAACAACACATTTGCCCAATAATTCTGCACAGAAAATTTAGGTGACTATCCCCCTTTTACATCCGTTAACTTTCCGGCGATGGATCCCATTACCCTGGACCCAGCAGGTATCCGAGCCAGAATTTTCATGATAAAGCGGTCATCATCATGTGGTATTGACGGTATTAATTCCAAGTTTCTCCAAAACACTGCAGAATACAGCTCCATCATACTTACCTTTATTTTTACTAGATCACTTAACGACAGTGCTCTACCCACTGATTGGAAAACCGGTAAGGTTAACCCGCTTTTTAAATCGGGAAACCCACGTCACCCTTTAAATTACAGACCCATCTCACTAACTTCGGTACCCTGCAAAATTTTTGAGCACACAATTTTCACTCACCTTGTAAACTTTCTTGAATCAAACAATTTTTAGCCCCTAGCAGCACGGTTTCAGAAAACCGTTTTCTTGTGAAACACAACTAATAACATTCACTAATGACTTGGATTGACGCAGCGGTGGCGTAGAGGTAGAACACCCGCCTCGCGTGCAAGAGGTCCGTGGTTCGAATCCCGGTGCCGGCAATTTTCCACCGGATTAAAAAAAAAAATCCGCGTGTTGATAAAATTGCATAAACAGGCCTGGAGTGTGGCCTGATCCCGGTGACCAGAACCGGTAACGCACTCCCTCACCAGAGCAGGATTGGCCACCCTGGTGCAGTACTTGGCCACAACCTCCTATATGAACAACACAACCAAACCCTGGCCCTCAGTCCCCAGCAGCTGCGAAGCAACTGACCACGGCGGCGGTCAGACCTGCAACGCTGCAGAGGGTGCTAAGAATCACTGGCTCCGGACAGGCCGCCATTGGAATATGAACCTGGCAACGTTTAACGCTAGAACGTTATCTAGTGAGGCGAGTCTAGCAGTGCTATTGGAGGAATTAGAGGGCAGTAAATGGGATATAATAGGGCTCAGCGAAGTTAGGAGGCCGAAAGAAGCACATACAGTGCTAAAAAGCGGGCACGTCCTGTGCTACCGGGGCTTAGCAGAGAGAAGGGAACTAGGCGTCGGATTCCTGATTAATAAGAATATAGCTGGTAACATACAGGAATTCTATAGCATTAACGAGAGGGTGGCAGGTCTTGTTGTGAAACTTAATAAGAGGTACAAAATGAAGATTGTACAGGCCTACGCCCCTACATCCAGTCATGATGACCAGGAAGTCGAAAGCTTCTATGAAGACGTGGAATCGGCGATGGGTAGAGTGAAAACTAAATACACTATACTAATGGGTGACTTTAATGCCAAGGTAGGCAAAAAGCAGGCTGGAGACAAGGCAGTGGGGGAATATGGCATAGGCACTAGGAATATCAGGGGTGAGTTATTGGTAGAGTTTGCGGAACAGAATAATATGAGGATAATGAATACCTTCTTCCGCAAACGGGATAGCCGAAAGTGGACGTGGAGGGGCCCGAACGGCGAGACTAGAAATGAAATAGACTTCATACTCTGCGCTAACCCTGGCATCATAAAAGATGTGGACGTGCTCGGCAAGGTTCGCTGCAGTGACCACAGGATGGTAAGAACTCGAATTAGCCTAGACCTGAGAAGGGAACGGAAGAAACTGGTACATAAGAAGCCGATCAATGAGTTAGCGGTTAGGGGGAAAATAGAGCAATTCCAGATCAAGCTACAGAACAGGTATTCGGCTTTAACTCAGGAAGAGGACCTTAGTGTTGAAGCAATGAACGACAATCTTGTGGACATCATTAAGGAGTGTGCAATGGAAGTCGGTGGTAACTCCGTTAGGCAGGATACCAGTAAACTATCGCAGGAGACGAAAGATCTAATCAAGAAACGCCAATGTATGAAAGCCTCTAACCCTACAGCTAGAATAGAACTGGCAGAACTTTCGAAGTTAATCAACAAGCGTAAGACAGCTGACATCAGGAAGTACAATATGGATAGAATTGAACATGCTCTCAGGAACGGAGGAAGCCTAAAAGCAGTGAAGAAGAAACTAGGAATTGGCAAGAATCAGATGTATGCGTTAAGAGACAAAGCCGGCAATATCATTACTAATATGGATAAGATAGTACAAGTGGCTGAGGAGTTCTATAGAGATTTGTACAGTACCAGTGCCACCCACGACGATAATGGAAGAGAAAATAGTCTAGAGGAATTTGAAATCCCACAGGTAACGCCGGAAGAAGTAAAGAAAGCCTTGGAAGATATGCAAAGGGGGAAGGCAGCTGGGGAGGATCAGGTAACAGCAGATTTGTTGAAGGATGGTGGGCAGATTGTTCTAGGGAAACTGGCCACCCTGTATACGCAATGCCTCATAACGTCGAGCGTACCGGAATCTTGGAAAAATGCTAACATAATCCTAATTCATAAGAAAGGGGACGCCAAAGACTTGAAAAATTATAGACCAATCAGCTTACTGTCCGTTGCCTACAAACTATTTACTAAAGTAATCGCAAATAGAATCAGACACACCTTAGACTTCTGTCAAGCAAAGGACCAGGCAGGATTCCGTAAAGGCTACTCAACAATAGATCATATTCACACTATCAATCAGGTGATAGAGAAATGTGCGGAATATAACCAACCATTATATATAGCTTTCATTGATTACGAGAAAGCATTTGATTCTGTCGAAACCTCAGCAGTCATGGAGGCATTGCGGAATCAGGGTGTAGACGAGCCATATGTAAAAATACTGAATAACATCTATAGCGGCTCCACAGCCACCATAGTCCTCCATAAAGAAAGCAACAAAATCCCAATAAAGAAAGGGGTCAGGCAGGGAGATACGATCTCTCCAATGCTATTCACAGCGTGTTTACAGGAGGTATTCAGATACCTGGATTGGGAAGAAATGGGGATAAAAGTTAATGGAGAATACCTTAGTAACTTGCGATTCGCTGATGATATTGCCTTGCTTAGTAACTCAGGGGACCAACTGCAATGCATGCTCACTGACCTGGAGAGGCAAAGCAGAAGAGTGGGTCTAAAAATTAATCTGCAGAAAACTAAAGTAATGTTTAACTGTCTCGGAAGAGAACAGCAGTTTACAATAGGCAGCGAGGCACTGGAAGTCGTAAGGGAATACACCTACTTAGGGCAGGTAGTGACTGCGGATCCGGATCATGAGACAGAAATAATCAGAAGAATAAGAATGGGCTGGGGTACGTGTGGCAGGCATTCTCAGATCATGAACAGCAGGTTGCCATTATCCCTCAAGAGAAAAGTGTATAATAGCTGTGTCTTACCAGTACTCACCTACGGGGCAGAAACCTGGAGGCTTACGAAAAGGGTTCTACTCAAATTGAGGACGACGCAACGAGCTATGGAAAGAAGAATGATAGGTGTAACGTTAAGGGATAAGAAAAGAGCAGATTGGGTCAGGGAACAAACGCGAGTTAATGACATCTTAGTTGAAATCAAGAAAAAGAAATGGGCATGGGCAGGACATGTAATGAGGAGGGAAGATAACCGATGGTCATTAAGGGTTACGGACTGGATTCCAAGGGAAGGGAAGCGTAGCAGGGGACGTCAGAAAGTTAGGTGGGCGGATGAGATTAAGAAGTTTGCAGGGACGGCATGGCCACAATTAGTACATGACCGGAGTTGTTGGAGACATATGGGAGAGGCCTTTGCCCTGCAGTGGGCGTAACCAGGCTGATGATGATGATGATGATGATGATGAATGACTTGCATGCGTTCTTGGACTCGGGTTTTGCGACGGACTGTAGTTTTTTAGATTTTTCTAAAGCCTTTGATATAGTTCATCACGAGTTACTTATCTATAAGCTAAGCCTTCTAAATATTCATCATTTAATATTCAAATGGATTTGCAGCTTCCTTTGTAATCGTACCCAATATGTAACCATGAATGACAATAACTCACCAGAGGTACCAGTAGAATCGGGTGTACCTCAAGGCTCTGTGTTGGCGCCTTTACTTTTCCTCATTTATATTAACGACCTGCCTAATCAAATCACTAGCTCTATTTCTTCGTTTGCCGACGATTGCGTAATTTACCGAAAAATAACTAATGATTCTGATATGGTTACATTACAATCAGACCCTGGTGCTCCCGCTGGCACATGAATCTTAACACTTCCAGATGTAAATTCATGAGAATCTCACGCAGCCAAGTATCTTTTCATAACTACCATCTTAACAACATCCCACTTGAATCAGTATCTTGTTATAAATACCTGGGAGTGCACATTTCAAATAATCTCTCATGGAAACGACATATCGAACTCATTACATCAAAAGCTAACCGCATGCTGGGCTATCTTAAACGAATTTTTTTCACTCGCACCTTCTTCCCTAAAGAAATAGTTATATGTCACCTACATTCGGCCTAATCTAGAGTATGCATCCTCAATATGGGACCCCGATCAATTAACGTTAATTAACAGCTTAGAAGCTTGTAGAATCGGTCCTATCGCTTTATTCTTAACAATTACCAGCGCACAGCAAGCGTAACTAGCATCAGACTTGCCCTCAACATATCTCTCCTTTCCAAACGCAGAAAAATCGCTCGCCTTTGTCTGTTCCATAAAATATACCAATTAATTCCTACACTCAAGTCACGCTTTATTGAACCAGCCTCTTTTACTTCTGCACGCTTGGACCATCGTCATAAGGTGAACATTCCATTCCACAAAACGTCTACCTATGTTAATTCATTTCTTCCAAAATCATGCCAGAAATGGAATCACCTACCGGATCTACTAGTCTATATAACTAACACAGATAACTTCCATAAGGCACTTACTAATATTATCTAGTATGCCTTGATGTGAATAGAGAGTTTTAGAATAGGGGCCCCAAACGTTTTGGGGCCCCAAAGAAATAGCGTCGCAGCCATTGCGCATGCGCAAGACGCAAACTCCGTTTGGGTTTTGCGTTTCGAACGCTATTTCACCGATTTAGCGTGAGCCCAAATAGCGGCCCCAAAAACTTTGCGTCGGCAAACATGGCGGCACCCATCGAAGCGACGGCTCTAACCTAGCACAAAACTGGGTTCGATTCGCGGTAACCTGTGAAGTTCGCAAGCTAGGAGAAGTGACTGCGGTTATCGCTTTCTCTCGACTAGCGTGTGTTGTGAAGATTGACTCATTAGACGCCGCTGATGTTGAATTCGATTGTTGATTGTGTGGCTCGTAGGCCTAACACGGCTAAGCTTGGCTGGTGAAGGCTAGTAAAGTTGGTTTGCTCAAAACTAAGCGCAACTAATTGTTTGCTGCTTGCAGAATAACATCTAAACTGTAATTAAACGCGAATACACGCAAGTCAAAGTTATTCCTATCACAAAATGGTACATTTCATTTAATTATTTCTAATAGCTTTTCTTTGACGCCGTAGTGGCGCTGTCAGCGCAAGACGGTATCCGCAAACGTAAAACCCTATTCTAAAACTCTTCAGTCCTACGTGCCCCAACGCTAACACCCGCAAAGCTCTTTGGGGCCCCAATAGTTTAAAACTCCCTAATGTATAACGAAGCAATTCCGTTTTCTCCTGATCAGTATTGTTTATAAGTTTTCTTTTTTATTATCTACCTAATCTACAAACAGTGTAGTTTGTAATATGCTTTATTTTATGTCATTCTGTGCTTATTGTCTGACTCTAACCTGTCCTATATACCATGTATTTATATTTAATCTGTATTACCGAAGTTTTCCGTTTTTCATTGCATAATTATTTTTTACCTTAACAGTATGCTTTTTTGTGTCTGAATAATATTCGTGTTTTCCTTTCTCCTTTGTTTCATACATATCTGTATTTTATTAGCCCCTCCCCTCTGTAATGCTTCATTGTAAGCCCTGAGGGTACTATAAATAAATAAATATATAAATAAATAAACAAATACTTTGCCACAACCTCCTATATGAACAACACAGATCAGGCCGTTCAAGTTGGTTCACGGCAGGAACCCGACGACGACACCCGACGCCATGCTGCCGCAAATCACTGACGAAGAGAATCTTTACGTCGCTACCTATCTCCAGCGCGCCGAAGAAGCCCGACAGCTCGCCCGCCTACGGATCAAGAACCAGCAGCGTACGGACAGCCGACACTACAACCTCCGACGACGCTTCGTCGAGTACCAGCCCGGCGACCGTGTTTGGTTATGGACCCCGATACGCCGACGAGAACTGAGTGAGAAACTATTGCGACGCTAGTTCTGACCCTACAAGGTCATCCGGCGTATTGGCGCACTGGACTATAGTCCAGGCACGACCTCATATATGAGGTCGTGCCAGACGGCATTTCGCATTCACAGCGGCGCCGCGCACGATCTGAAGTGGTCCACGTACGTGGTGCGTCTTAAACCATTTTACGGACGCTGACGAACTGTCCTTATTTTGTTGTTTTCTTTGATACCCAGTCAAAAAAAAAAAACAATTGACTCCAATTGGCTTTTCCAATAGTGATCAACTGGCACCAATAGGAACCAATTGGAACCAAATGTAAAATGCCTACTTCCAATTGGTTACGATTGGGTCAGAGGAGAAACCAATTGGAGGTGCCAATTCGAGAGAGAGGTTCTTGTTGGGGGAAGGAAATAATTGGGGTAAAGTGCAGTGCAGTAACTGTCTCTCAGATGAGGACACCTCAACCGCACTGCACAAGAGGGATAGGGAATCGAAAGAAGGGTGAGATAGACGCGGCGGCGGCTGCCCAGACAGCGCGCGGGCAGGTTGTTTACATTCGCTTATAAGGCGCGGTGACGCTCCTACTCGTGGCGAAGCAGGGCTTCCTGTGCGGCGATAGCCGCGTCTCACATCTGTCGGACGTTGGTGTCGATGGCTGGGCACTGGTCCAGCACGGCACGGAGTGCAGCCGCGAGAGCGGCTATGAGCGCGTCCCTGGGGTCGCTGCTTGGTGCGGTTTGTGGGCCGCGTGATGGCTCAGGAGCGGCCGTCTGGGTGTTTCGGCCGCGCAGGGCGTCACTGTAAGATCGGCCCTGCGGGGCACGAGCAGTCGTCGAAGGAGTGGCTAAATGCGACTCGTGCGATGTGGCGCCGGCCATCTCAAGCGCTTTCTTCCTCGAAAGGGGCCGCTCGGACGAAGACAACAACACGGCCGCCTTCCTTTCGCGTTGCCACTCTAGACAGCTCGGCTCTGTCGAAGGGTGTCGGCCACCGCAATTTACGCAGCGTGCCTTCTCCGCGGGGCAGTCTCCTGTAGGATGCGACCCACCGCAGCGGAGGCAGCGGGCGTCGCGGAAACAGGTGGCGCCGGCGTGTCCGAAAACGCCGCAGCGGTCACACTGTAGCGGTCGAGGAAGGCGGGCACGAACGGCGCGCAGCTGCTTGAAAAGCCGCACGCTTGGATGCACGACACTCCCGACGAAAGTGACGGTGACGCTGGCGCCACTCCTCGAGCATGACAGCACCGCGACGGGCGCTTCCAGGTTTTCGCGCACCGTGCGGGCGTCAAAAGAAGGGTCGACCCCATGGATGACACCCACACAGGAGTTGTTGTGTAGAGCCTTGGGGCGCACCGTGACGCCGCCGAGGTCGCACATTTCTAGGAGGGGCGCCAAGTCGGCACCGCGCATCACGTCTGTAGCCACCACATTCCGGCGGAAGTTGACGCGAACGCGTCTCACGCCTGGCACAGAGGAAAGCTGGGCAGCGATACCGTCCCGTGACAGTGCGAGGAAAGTCGCTTTGCGTCCGGTGGGACGGTAGAGGACCGTGACATCGGTATCGTGGACGACGCCGTCGTCAACGGGTGGGGCGAGCGGCTCGAAGTCGACGAGCCGTCGGCGACGGCGTCTCCTTCTTGCGGCTTGTTTTGGCTGCACCGCTGCCGGCTGGCAGGCTTGGGCAGCCTCGGCGGCCGCGAGTGGCAGCGGAGAGTTTCACTGTATGAGCTCCCCTGTTCCCCCAGCAGCTGGGGCAGGGGTGGGCGCTCTCGGCCGGCTCTCGTTGGGCGAGGGGCCGTCAGCCTGGTCGTCGTCCGTGACGGTGGCAGGCACCGCCGCCGAGCGCGAGCCCTCCCTCGCCGCAGGAGCGGTGGGCTCGATGTTGGTGAGTGGGGGCGACGCGAAGGCCGCCGGCGACGACAGTGATGGGGCATCGGGCCGGGCAGGACTTGCCTCGGGCGAGATCGTCACGTCCGTGCGGGAGGACGAAGTGTCGGCACCAATCATGCTTGCGGTTGGCAAGAAGAAGCTGCCGGCACTCTCGTCGGTGTCGCCGATCGACGCGCAGCTGGCACCGTCGTCGGTGGAGGCAGCCGAGGTGGGGGCCTCTGTGGTGGTGTCCGTTGAAGCGGACGGTTCGGCGTCGCGGCCGCTGGAAGTCGTCTTCGGCACATCAAATGGAAATGCGCGGAAGGGAGTGTCCGAGGATGATGGGACGCGTGCGGTCGGCGTCGCACTCTCCTGCGAAGGTGGGCATGACGGCGTGGAGTCCGTCGAATCGGCCGACAGCGCACGCAGCGTACGAGCCTTCAGTCCGCGCTTCCACCGTAACGCGGGAGGCGATCCGCCGGTGCGTGGTTGTTGTCCACGCGGCTGGCGCTGCCGGGCCCGTCGGTGCTCCGAGTCGTTGAAGCCAGGAGCTGACTTCTTCGGCCTCTTCCGATGCTGCTGCTTCGGAGCGTCACCCATGAGATGGGGCCTCCGTGTATCAGCGTGGCTCAGGAGATCGAGCCAGCTGCCGTGCGAGCCCTGAAAAGGGCTGCGCTCGTAAGCGCGGTCGAAGGCGGAGACGTACGCGCGCAAGAAGTGGCGGGCGAGCCGTAGTCGTCGGAGCGAGGGGCGATGCGACCGCTCGCTTCGAAGGTCCGGGAGCGTCTGAGGTGCCAATTGGAATGAACTGGACCCAATTGTAACCAAATGGAAAATCCCTAGTTCCAACTGGTTATGACTGAGTCAAAGTGAAACTAATTGATTCCAAATGGACTTGCCAATTGGAATCAACTGGGCCCAATTGGGAAATCATTAGCTCCAATTGGTTACAACTGAGTCAGGTATGCAACCAAGTCCAATTGGCCTTGCCAATTAGAACCAGCTATGCATGCCCACCTTACATTTCTAACTGAATCCAACTTGACTACCAATAGGAATAAACTACAACGTACCGAACTGCGAAATCGTACTTCCAGTTCACTAACCCATTCAAGGAAACTGCAATGAGGTATATAGATATATGCATGCAGTATGAAGGCTAGCAAACCTGATTCCGATAGCTGGAGTCATATATATATATATATATATATATATATATATAGGTTTTCTTTGTGGGGTGTGTCCTGAAAGATAACTTATTGGGCTTGGAGGGACACGATGCAGGCACCATGCACTTGGGTTTGGTCAACATGCATACATTATTCTTAATTTACGAAGTAAATATAAGAAATGAAACTCAGATTTATTCAGGAACACGAAATCCAATCATTTATTCATGAAACACAAAATCCAATAAGAACACTAATTTCACAAATGGTCATGATGCCTAAAAGCAAACAGTTTCATGAGTGATTACACACGAAATGTGTGCTCCAATCAGCTATAAAGCAAACAGTTTCACGAGTGTTGCACACGAAATGTGTGCCCCAATCGGCTATAAAGCAAACAGTTTCACGAGTGTTACACACGAAATGTGTGCCCCAATCGGTTATAAAGCAAACAGTTTCACGAGTGTTACAAACGAAATGTGTGCCCCAATCGGCTATAAAGCAAACAGTTTCACGAGTGTTACACACGAAATGTGTGCCCCAATCGGCTATAAAGCAAACAGTTTCACGAGTGTTACACACGAAATGTGTGCCCCAACCGGCTATAAAGCAAACAGTTTCACGAGTGTTACACACGGTATGTTTGCCCCAATCGGCTATAAAGCAAACAGTTTCACGAGTGTTACACACGAAATGTGTGCCCCAATCGGCTATAAAGCAAACAGTTTCACGAGTGTTACACACGAAATGTGTGCCCCAATCGGCTATAAAGCAAACAGTTTCACGAGTGTTACACACGAAATGTGTGCCCCAATCGGCTATAAAGCAAACAGTTTCACGAGTGTTACACACGAAATGTGTGCCCCAATCGGCTATAAAGCAAACAGTTTCACGAGTGTTACACACGAAATGTGCGCCCCAATCGGCTATAAAGCAAACAGTTTCACGAGTGTTACACACGGTATGTTTGCCCCAATCGGCAATAAAGCAAACAGTTTCACGAGTGTTACACACGAAATGTGTGCCCCAATCGGCTATAAAGCAAACAGTTTCACGAGTGTTACACACGAAATGTGCGGCCCAATCGGCTATAAAGCAAACAGTTTCACGAGTGTTACACACGAAATGTGTGCCCCAATCGGCTATAAAGCAAACAGTTTCACGAGTGTTACAAACGAAATGTGTGCCCCAATCGGCTATAAAGCAAACAGTTTCACGAGTATTACACACGAAATGTGTGCCCCAATCGGCTATAAAGCAACCAGTTTCACGAGTGTTACACACGAAATGTGTGCCCCAATCAACTATAAAGCAAACAGTTTCACGAGTGTTACACACGAAATGTGTGCCCCAATCGGCTCTATAGACTACTTTACATAATGCTAAACGAAGAGAATAGAAGGTGAAGGCTATACAAGAAAGCTGCAAATGTGGATATTTCCAAATGAAGCTGATAAACACATCACACATCCCTAATGTGCAACAAGCAAAAGCCAAAATTACCCTCATACTATAATTTCGTGTCCCTTCAGGACAGTGTGTGTGAATGCGCAATTCAAAAAATTTCGCATGGTTTGTAGTGTTACTAAAATCATAAAAATATGACGTCAAGATAACGATAACAGATATCTAATTCATTTAAATTATAAAATTTTAACCACTTATTCTTTCTATAAGATCCTTACATTTTGCACTGCAAAATTGGCCAACTGTGTTTATTAAAGTGAGCATTATTATGCTGAGGAAAAAGTCTATAGTACTGACAAGCAGTGCTCAAAGAGGTGGAAAAAGACTAAGTCATTATCATCATCATCAGCCTGGTTACGTCCACAGCAGGGTGAAGGCCTCTCCCATACTTCTCCAACAACCCCGGTCATGTACTGATTGTGGCCATGCCGTCCCTGCAAACTTCTTAATCTCATCCGCCCACCTAACTTTCTACCGCCCCCTGCTACGCTTCCCTTCCCTTGGAATCCAATCCGTAACCCTTAATGACCATCGGTTATCTTCCCTCCTCATTACATGTCGTTTTCATGCCCACTTATTTTTCTTGATTTCAACTAAGATGTCATTACCTCGCGTTTGTTCCCTCACGCAATCTGCTCTTTTCTTATCCCTTGACGTTACACCTATCAATCTTCTTTCCGTAGCTCGTTGCGTCGTCCTCAGTTTGAGTAGAACCCTTTTCGTAAGCCTCCAGGTTTCTGCCCCGTAGGTGAGTAGTGGTAAGACACAGCTATTATACACTTTTCTCTTTAAGGATAATGGCAACCTGCTGTTCGTGATCTGAGAATGCCTGCCAAACGCATGCCAGCCCATTCTTATTCTTCTGATTATTTCCGTCTGATGATCCGGATCCGCCATCACTACCTGCCTTAAGTAGATGTATTCCCTTACGACTTCCAGTGCCTCGCTGCCTATTGTAAATTGCTGTTCTCTTCCGAGACTGTTCAACATTACCTTAGTTTTCTGCAGATTAATTTTTAGACCCACTCTTCTGCTTTGCCTCTCCAGGTCAGTGAGCATGCATTGCAATTGGTCCCCTGAGTCACTAAGCAAGGCAATATCATCAGCGAATCGCATGTTACTAAGGTATTCTACAATAACTTTTATCCCCAATTCTTCCCAATCCAGGTCTCTGAATACCTCCGGTAAACACACTGTGAATAGCATTGGAGAGGTCGTATCTCCCTGCCTGACGCCTTTCTTTATTGGGATTTTGTTGCTTTCTTTATGAAGGACTACGGTGGCTGTGGAGCCACTATAGATATCTTTCAGTATTTTTACACACGGTTCGTCTACACCCCGATTCCGTAATGCCTCCATGACTGCTGAGGTTTCGACAGAATCAAACGCTTTCTCGTAATCAACGAAAGCTATATATAAGGGTTGGTTATATTCCACATTTCTCTATCACCTGATTGATAGTGCGAAAATGATCTATTTTTGAGTAGCCTTTACGGAATCCTGCCTGGTCCTTTGCTTGACAGAAGTGTAAGGTGTTCCTGATTCTATTTGCGATTACCTTAGTAAATAGTTTGTAGACAACGGACAGTAAGCTGATCGGTCTATAATTTTTCAAGTCTTTGGCGTCCCCTTTCTTACGGATTAGAATTATGTTAGCATTCTTCCAATATTCTTGTACGCTCGAGGTCATGAGGCATTGCGTATACAGGGTGGCCAGTTTCTCTAGAACAATCTGCCCACCATCCTTCAACAAATCTGCTGTTATCTGATCCTCCCCAGCTGCCTTCCCCCTTTGCGTATATCCCAAGGCTTTCCTTTCTTCTTCCGGCGTTACCTGTGGGATATCGAATTCCTGTAGACTATTTTCTCTTCCATTATCGTCGTGGGTGCCACTGGTACTGTAAAAACTCTATGGAACTCCTCAGCCACTTGTACTGTCTCATCCATATTAGTAGTGATAGTGCCGGCTTTGTCTCTTAACGCATACATCTGATTATTGCCAATTCCCAGTTTCTTCACTGTTTTTAGGCTTCCTCCATTCCTGAGAGCATGTTCAATTCTATCCATATTATACTTCCTTATGTCAGCTGTCTTGCGCTTGTTGATTAACTTCGGAAGTTCTGCCAGTTCTATTCTAGCTGTAGGGTTAGAGGCTTTCATACATTGGCGTTTCTTGATCAGATCTTTTGTATCCTGCGATAGTTTACTGGGATCCTGCCTAACGGAGTTACCACCGACTCCCATTGCACACTCCTTAATGATGCCCACAAGATTGTCGTTCATTGCTTCAACACTAAGGTCCTCTTCCTGAGTTAAAGCCGAATACCTGTTCTGTAGCTTGATCTGGAATTCCTCTATTTTCCCTCTTACCGCTAACTCATTGATCGGCTAAGTCAGAACTAGGACGTCGCAGTGCCAGGGGGCGCATTTACATTCGCTCTCCTGTGCAGCCGGTCGACTGCAGCGCCGCCCCGGCGGCGCCAACGGGAACTATATATCTAGGTAACTTTTCGCCCTAGGGGAGTCTAGTCCCTGCGCCATCCAAAGCGCCTAGCGCCATCCTTCCCCTAGCGCCGCCGCCTCCCCAACTTTTGCAGCCTCCACGGAGCGACGAGAGCGCTGGCGCGCTAATGGCGCAAAGGGTCGCTGTCCATCAAAATGCTGCGCAAAAAAACAGGTAAGTTTCCACTTTGTCTGCTATATTGGTTCAGCGGCAGTTAACATAGTGCGGTTGCCGCAAATGTTAGTTTTGTATTCACTTTTGTTCTTGCATGAAACTATGTGCGCGTCCGTGGCAGATGCAAAAAAGAAAACGGGTACCTGCGCTCTACTCGCGCGTCTGATCTCTGTTCATTCAGTCACACAGTTTGTTGCACGGGTTTCTTCTGATCGCGATCGAGGCCAATCAGGATGAAAATTTGCGCTGTGTTGCACGGCCGTGCCATCCTTGTCAAGTTTGTTCAGCTGTGGCGCAGAAAACGAATGCGCGCTCGAATGTTGGATCGACGCGCAATAGACTGGATCTCTACCGAGCAATATCGCTATCTCATTCAGTCACAGCAGTTGTTGCGCGGGGGTTTCTTTTGATCGTGATCGAGGCCAATCTGGATAAAAATTTGCACTCTTGCACGGCCCTGCTAGCCGTGTCAAGTTTGTTGAGCTGTAGCGCAGCAAACGAATGCGCGCTCGAATGCTGGATCGATGCTCGATCGACTGGATCCTTACCGAGCAGTATCGCTACCTTAAATGCGCGGGTGTCACAGGTGTAAAATGTGCTATGTGCTCACACCGCACACATTAATCTATATATTTAGAAAACGTGCATTCCAGGATCGTATCATTACTGATCAAATGGTACACTGATAAAATGTTCCATACCCACACCAATATCTCTGATGTTCAGGAGCGCCTTGAAGCACAACAAGGATCCTAAGCTTAACAAAAGCCAAGGTGAACAAGCTTTTTATTCAGCAACAACTTTTACACAGAATTGCGAATTATATCGTTTCCACAATAACAGTGCAAAACTCAACCATACCAATAGCAAAAAAAAAGACTATTTTCAGCGTCGTACTCCTGTGAGCATCCGTAGAAGCACTGCAGCAGAATGCAGCGAATGCTTTCACAATGTTTACAGAATAACAAATAAAATTGCACGTGACTCAAACTTTAGAACAAGTTTGATAGTGGAAGAATGAGTGCTGGCACGAGAATAATAAACCACAGAATTACAAAGTGTACCACTTTCACTGCAACAGCACAGAACTCAACCGTGCCAAAACTTAAGAAAAGAAAAGTATTTTCGTCACCATACCCCTGTCAGCATCTGCACAAGCACTGTAATTGAATGCAGGAAATGCTTTCACAATGTCTACATTTTGTAAAATGTTAGGAATGAACACTGCATGAGAATAACAACAAACAAAATTGCACGTGACTCCAACTTCAGAACAAGTTTGATAGTGCTCCAGCTTCCTCTACACCAACAGCTTTCTGCAGTAGTAACAGTGGGCAGAACTCTTCATCCTGAACAATGTGCAGTTTGGTTTGCCAACACTGATTACAATAACATTAACAAAAACAGCTGTTACTCATTGCAGTGGGTTTAGAATGATCACACTCACTAGTTGGCAAAGATACCTTTTGACATCACTGGCGCAATGGCTCTGCACAGCTGGAACCCACAGACCTTTTATTGCACTTATGGTCTGGATAGAAAACATAAAATGGCGCTCCTAGGATGCGCACTCAGCGAGTTTCCATTTCAGGAACAACACCACACAACTACCTCCATGTCGTCCTAGGCGAAGGAGGTAGTTGGACAAGGTTATTATCAGGCTCTTCGAATTGGGATTGCCAGAATAAACACTGTGACTCTTGTAAACCTGGCCTAACTGTTGGCTCACCATGGCATGCTCAATAAGCACACGTTCGGCACATTGGTGAACCAATGCATGTTTATTTGCGACTAGGAGTTACATTGATATTCCTGATATGCCATGAAGGGCCACTAGCTTTGCTTTTGGCAGTACACGAGGAACTACACATATGGAGGCTTGAGGAAACCATGCAGCTTGTTTCATGGGCCACACCCCTGCATGATTCACTAGAAAAATGGAATGGTGTGCCTTTGTGGCAAGTACTATTTCACGATGAGCCCTCCTTTTAGGCCAAATCCTTAACCTCTCAACAATGAATGAGTTGAACGCCAAGGTGAATGGTTCTTCCAAAAGGTGCATTCCAGCAGGTATACCTGCAATCACAAGTAGATGAAAGCCCCACTGAAGATCTCACTGTGACCACAGCAAAGTCACTCTACAGAGTCAGTCATGTCCCTTTCACTATTGCCGTAGCGCCTTTGTTATTCCCGCAGTGCATGGCCTCTGCTTATTGGACTTGATGGCACAAGTGTGTACATTGATGATATTGTCGCAGCCAGTGATATCATTGCCCCGCGACAATGTCCTTAAAAGCAGTCCGGGGACCACAAAAAAGTGCAGGAGTCAGTGTTTTGAAAGAAAAGTTTGTGTTTGGTACACTGTAGGGTTCTTCGGCTACTGTGGTGATGCTGGAGGCACCAGACCAACAGGTGGAAAATAGAAAACCATTAGGGAGAACTTCAGAGCTGAATAGCAATACATAGATACCAAGTATCCTTGGAATGCTCAGCTTCTATAGCTATTTCCTGCAGTATCGAGCATAACTAGCAGAAAACTTACATACACTGCTCGATTAAGAAGTTTCATGGAACTGGGGAGGATGTGAAAGCACTGCCTTTCAATGACTGAAAGCCATTCTAAGCTTGGTGCGAAAACCAAGCCATTTTGATGAGCTCCGTGACCTTGTACTGCCATGCAATGCTTCACCCTACGGCTTGAAAGCTGTCCTCTCACGAACCAGAGGCAATGGTCTCGAAGCACCAGTATCTTTTGCATCCTGAACATTGGAAAAAAAAGCAAGCAAAACTACACGCAGGTTCAAGGAAGTGGCAGCAATTGTCTTTGTACTGAAACATTTTGAACTCTATCTTGCTGGTCGTCGCAAAACTATGTACACTGCCCATATGCCACTACTGAGAATAATGAGCCAGGTGGACCAAATCCCACTAATGGCGTCAACCAGAATAATATGGCGGGGTTTGATACTTGGCTGCTACGACTATGTGCTTCTTTACCACATTGGAAAAATGCATCAGAACGATTCTCAGTCGAATCCTGTTCCCAAGGGAACTTGATGAGCGGGCGACGCCGGGAGACATTTTAGTTCTCAAAGCAATACAGCAACCACTGCTCATAGGCCACCGTTGTTACGAACTTCCAACCGGTGCCGCCAGTGTTACGACATCCAACCGGTGCCGCCAGTGTTACGAACTTGCACCGCTGCACCACGATTACGGCTTTGTGGTCCCGTAGCGCTCGTCACCCGTTTCGTGACAGAGCGTTGGTAGCGAAGACTCCGAGCCTGGCGTCGATGAGAATAACAAAAGGGACTTTATACATTATATACAGGTTATCATACAGGACATGAACGGATCGGCACTGGGGCCGAGAGCTCACACAAACGCGACTGTTCTCGTACGACGGCGTCCGGCGAAAACGTGTGACACATCTCACCCCAGTCGGGAACGACACTCTCTCCCGGTGGGTTGGCGGATCCTGTTTTCGAGGCGGCCTGTCGCGGCTTTTATAATCCCCGAGGACCATTGTCACTCAAACGGCCCAATACAAAGTCAGCACACGACGGTCGTCCGAGGGGTCCAACCAGCGACCGCGCTGGCCACCCGGTTCAAAGTTCGCGCGCGCGGTGACCTCCAGGCAAAGGGAGGTGCGGCGCCGGGCTGTCTGGCACACGCGGACACGTCCAAACACGCTGCTTCGCCGAGGCTTCTCCCGCACGAAGGCGCAGCATCTTGACTTGTGAAGGGAGAATTATGGCGCTCGCAGGATAGATTCTGCATCTTGCAGATTCGGGATCCGGGCTTGTGGTAATGGCACAACAGCATCCCCGCCCTCAGATAAGGCGCCGGGAAGACGAGCTGCCTCCACGTGGCTCGGATGCCAGGCGCGCACGTTCGTCAGGCTCGTCCAAGTTCACGTCCATTGTCGGGACGCCAGGTAACTTCACGTGCCCAGGTCCGACTCGTCAGGACAGGAGCTCTGCTCACCACGTCGTCGCCAAGGCACCTTGACCAGCTCCGCTCGGGTCGTTCCTAAGACCTTGCTTCTCGCCACTGGTCCCGCTTGGTCGTTCTGCAGCTTGCACAACCGACCGGCAAAAGGCAACACCCAACACGAACAAGTGCCCTCTATCTCCCGTCAAACACCAGACAAGGCCATAATTCAAATCAACCTAACTAAATCGCTATCCCCTTTTGCTCCCGCTGCAACAAGAGGCAGGTGTACGATCTAGCACACAAGGCTCAAACAATCAGTTTTCAAATCAACAACGCAACAAAATAGACAAGAAACAATTATTAATCAGCAATAATAATGACAAATAGAATGGTCCCCTTGAAATCGCTTGGACCGAAAACATACTTCTGAGGAAGCAAATGAGGTCATTCATTTTTCCCGGCGATATTTTCGCGGAATCCGAAGCTGCTTATATTTGCGACCCTGCTCATCCGTGTAGCGGCGGTACAATAAGCCAGATTCCTTGCCAAATGAAACCCCCTTTTTTTTCACTCCTCGTTTGACGCTCTTCCTCAGATCGGCTAGTGAACAATCTTCCTGTTGCTCGCGAATCCGAGTTTCCCTTTCAACTGCAGCCTGCTCCTGCCAGCTGGCGGAAACCGGAGCGAGTGTGGAGCCCGCGTCGCCTAATTGCGGCGTCGCGTCTATATCGCGGCTAGCACTGCACGCGTCACTCCCACTCACTTCCCGGACCCGCTTGTCTAGGCCAGCCTCCGAGCTCTGCCTCTCCCGTGACTGCTCGCCACTCAAGTTACCGTGATCGGTCCGTGTGCCGCACCGCCTTTCGGTCACCGACGCTAAGTCAAGTTCCCTCGACAGCGGGCGCGCTTTGGATCGCGTGGGGGCCATGTACGCCACGTCGGCAAAGAATGATTTGCCCTGATTCCTCAGCAGCTGCTCCGAGCTATTTGAGAAGAGGTAGGAAAATTGCTCCGGGAGGGCGGCTGACACAGCGGCTTCGGTGTTAAGTTTCCCAAATTCTCCTTCAATGATAACCGTTGCGATCGGTAAACAGACACTCTCCTTCTCGGCCACTTGCCGTATCCTAACGCACTCTCCCGTAAAATCACTCGAGGAGACGTAAGACGGGTGAACAACGTCCATAGTTGCTGCAGAGTCCCGCAGTGCTCGGCACTTCTTGCCGTTTACCTTAATTTCCTGCACATAGGGCTCCAATAGACGTATGTTTTTGTGAGTTTCCTGTATCGTTGCAAAAGCAATTCTCTCTGGGCAGCTTGCAGCGATGTGCCCTTGCTTTTTGCAATTGTAGCAGGTTAACGGTCTCCGTTTTTCAAAAGAACGCGTCATTTCGTTTCGCTGTTTCGGACCATCGTCATCATTCTGAGATGCATTCTGTCCATCCCTTACAGTTTCTTTGGGAAGGGACTCGTCGTCCCGAAACTCGCGACGCGTGATTTCCTTCCGTTCGTCGGGCTTCCCGTAAAACCCATCTCTTCTATCTGCTTTTTCTATGCGCACTGCCTTGCTGTGCAAGCTGCGGCGGGTGTAATACTCTTCCGCTAACTCTGCTGCCTTGTTTAGCTTAACCTCCTTTAACCTATCTTGCAGCCAGAGCCGGACATCCTCATCAATGCAACGGTAGAACTGCTCCAACGCGATGCATTCGACAATTTTGTCGCGGTCGTCGTAAACCTCTTCGCCCTTCAGCCATTCCACCAGGTCGGCTTTTAGACGAAACGCGAAGTCAACATTCGACTCCTTACCCTTTTTTGCATACCGGAACCTCTGCCGGAAAGCTTCGGGCGACAATTTGTACTTCCGCAGTAGCGCTTCCTTCACATCACTGTAGCTCTCAAACGCCTCTTTCGATAAGCAAGTTATTACGTCTGATGCCTCCCCAGGAAGCAAGGCTAACAGATTCTGTGCCCAAAGGGATCGCTCAATGCTATTCCGTTCGCACACGTGCTCAAATTTCACGAGGTATTTGGCCATATCCTCTCCGACGACAAAGGGTGGAAGTTGATCGCGTATTCTGGGAACATTAGAAGTGAGACTAGGCGCTGGCGAGCTATTTCGGGTCTCCAACTCTTTCATTTTAAGCTCGTGCTCGCGCCGTTCTCTCTCTCTCCTATCCTCTCTTTCCTCCTCGCGACGTTGCTGTTCTCTCCTTTCCTCCTTTTCCTCCTCGCGACGTTGCTGTTCTCTCCTTTCCTGCTCGCAATGTTCCTTCTCCTCCCTTTCCCGACGTTCATTGATACCCGCCAAGGCCTCAGCGGCTTCCTCAGCCGTTACGTCCCCAGTCCTCATGACCTCAAGGATCGCATTCTTTCTTTTGGTTGAGCCCAACTCAATGCCCAACTCCTCACAAATTTCGAGAAGTTCCTTCACCTTGTACTTCTCCATCGTTCACACTGTCCTCCTGCTGTTTACCCTTTTTGAATATACCTGCCGTACGCTACTATAACACTACTAGTAAGACATATGCAAGTATTTCACACACTGCCCTGTTTACCCTCTCAGCATCCCCTGGTTTTCAAAACACTCTTACTAGGCTTGAAACACACAAGGTTAAACACAATGCAACACCAAGTCAATCCCTGAGCTACTATAACCTGTGTCAGAGAAAGTCTGGTGTTTGAGGTAAACTTCAGGCACTCACCGCGCCGAGGTAGCTGATGCCGGTCAATCCCGTAGCTGCCATCCAGTGTTACGGACTTCCCACCGGTGCCGCCAGTGTTACGACATCCAACCGGTGCCGCCAGTGTTACGAACTTGCACCGCTGCACCACGATTACGGCTTTGTGGTCCCGTAGCGCTCGTCACCCGTTTCGTGACAGAGCGTTGGTAGCGAAGACTCCGAGCCTGGCGTCGATGAGAATAACAAAAGGGACTTTATACATTATATACAGGTTATCATACAGGACATGAACGGATCGGCACTGGGGCCGAGAGCTCACACAAACGCGACTGTTCTCGTACGACGGCGTCCGGCGAAAACGTGTGACACATCTCACCCCAGTCGGGAACGACACTCTCTCCCGGTGGGTTGGCGGATCCTGTTTTCGAGGCGGCCTGTCGCGGCTTTTATAATCCCCGAGGACCATTGTCACTCAAACGGCCCAATACAAAGTCAGCACACGACGGTCGTCCGAGGGGTCCAACCAGCGACCGCGCTGGCCACCCGGTTCAAAGTTCGCGCGCGCGGTGACCTCCAGGCAAAGGGAGGTGCGGCGCCGGGCTGTCTGGCACACGCGGACACGTCCAAACACGCTGCTTCGCCGAGGCTTCTCCCGCACGAAGGCGCAGCATCTTGACTTGTGAAGGGAGAATTATGGCGCTCGCAGGATAGATTCTGCATCTTGCAGATTCGGGATCCGGGCTTGTGGTAATGGCACAACACCGTGTAACACAGCTCATAGGGGCAGACAGGGTTGACAGGGTTCTTTCTGCAATTCCTAATGTATTTCAGGAAGGCGATACGAAGTAGTGGACTGGAAGAGAATTCACCCCATTCAAGTAATGTGGAAAAGAGCTATCAATCCATAAAGGTTGCATAATGCAGGGTTCGCAAGCAATTGTGCCAAGATATGCACAAAAGCAACCCCTAATGACACTTCATGTCAACCACCTTGGAGTTGTAGCAATGAACACTGCAGCACGTGGGCACTTTTGGTGGTCATGTATCTGTTATAGTACCAGTACTGCTTTTAGACATCAAATGACACAGATCACAAACATTATTTAGGTGTATGTGACATTTTACCCTTTATTAGTCAAGAGGGCCAACATGAACTACACAATGACATCTGTTTTTATCTATGAGGCACTTGACACATGAGTGTATAGATTGAGCTGCAACTAAATTGCTTCTCTCAACATAAAAGGAACAAAAAATGCATGCCATCAGAATAATTTCTTCAGCCATAACTGTATGCTTATTCTGACCCACTGTGATGACTCATTAGCTACTTTTTGCTGCCGATCACAAAGTTGCAGGTTCAGCCCCTGTGGCCCCATTTTCAATGGAGGCAGTAATCTGCAAACACCCATATAGTATTTACAAATATACTCTATCAGAGTAGTTTCTTGCAGCACTGTGGAAGCTGCACAACTAGTTAGGCAATAGGAAGACCGAATGCCTCTCAAGATGTGTTCACCCGTGCTGCATCTGCTCATAGTGTGCTGACTGTTCTGTCAAAAATGGGTACACTTACGGAACAAATGTTTTGTTGCTTTAACCATAAGCCATATTCTAAACTCGGAACACCGTTTCTACAAGCCACATAGATATAGTGTGTGTACACCTCGTACCTTTGACTGTGCTGCATACTGGCAGCATGAAAGCAATCATTTACAAGATTACAGTACATGAACAAGTATATATACGCACGAAGACACACTCGCAAATGCACAACATGGTGACATTGCTATCACTGCATCATCTAACAGTGGTTAACGCACGTGCCGCATTCCAGACACCGACACAACAATTCCTTCCCTATTAGATCAAAAGCGGTCATAGCCCCAACACTCCGGAGGCTGCCTTTCTCAGCTGCTCCGTCTTAGGTGTAGCAGTTCATTATCGGTTGACAACTGGTCTGACAGCTGTGGTTCAACCCGAGACTGTGGCTGAACAACAGGCAGCGGAGGAGAAGCGACCTCAGATGTGTTTGGCAGGCAAATTTCCCTGTTATCTTGGTTTTTGCCATCAAGTGCACAATGTTGTAAATGATCTGCACTTACAAAACGCACTTTGTTTGCAGTAACAATGAAACACATAGTTGGACACTTAAGTCATGTAACATATCCAGGAAACCACTTACACTGCCCTGCCTTGCATTGAACAAACCAGCACACGGTCACCAGCTACAAAATATTGTGGGTTCACTCGGTGCTTATCTGCCGACTGTTTCACCCTTTTTGCTTTATCGGTCGTGACATTTGTCAGCTTCGGTCTCAACAGAGACAATCTTGGTCTGCAATTTCCTTCTCAAGAACAATTCAGCCATTGTCTCTCCGGTGAATGTGTGCGGCGTTGTTTGATAGCAAAATAGAAAGTTGTCTATTCTGTGCTACACAGTTCTTGAACTGCCATTTTCTCTGTCCTCCAGCAACTGCATAGACAGTGCAGTCTTTGTAGCTTGTACAGCATGCCCTGCTGCCTCATTGGACTGCAGGAGGTACAGAGGTGTAAATGTGTGCTTCACACCATTAGTTTTCAGAAAACTTTGGAACTCATTGGCACGGAATTGCGGCCCGTTGCCTGTTAACACTTCTAAAAGCAGACTGTGCACAGCAAACAAGAGATCTAACCACTGTAACTGTCATAGCAGGCATCGTCGTGCTACACACTTTAACTTATAATCACTTGCTATAAGCATCAATGGCTAAAAGAAACATTTTTCCTTCTTTCTAGGCAAAATCAAAATTCACCCTTTCCCATGGGTGCTCGCACATTTTCCACGAGGTCAGAGGTTTTAGTTGTGCTGTGGTTTTACGCTTTGACAAACGCTGCATTTTTGCACCGTTTCCTCCAGTGCATCGTCAATTCCCGACCACCAGACCATCGACGTTGCGACCATTTTCATCTTTGGGATTCCCAGGTGCTGTCCGTGCGTCTAATTCAGCACAGCATTCTGCGAACATTTTGGAATGATCACTCTGTTTGTCCAAACAATGCAACCAGCTTCAACTGAAAGTTCAAAACATCGAACCCAGAAAGGTTGCAATCTCCCAAAAACAGCCTTTAGCCAACCATGCCATATGTTGCAAATTAGAGTTAGTAAATTGTCGTGCATTGTTTCACACTCTATATCCTTTGCTGTCAAAGGGAGCTCGTCAAGAGTGGAACAATAAAAAAATTCTTCAGTTTACTCTGCCATTTATGGCAGTGGCAGTCTAGATAAGGATGGCCAATTGCTATACCGAGCTTCTGTGCTATCGTACAGCTGTAGTTAGCTAAGAAAGCAAACCATCAGTGTACCCTAGCAGTGGCCATATCACTGCTTTTCCTTTTATAGTTGAAGAGCATGGTTAGGGGTTGATTGTCTGTTAATATATTAAAAGCTTGACCATACAGGTAGTTGTGACATCTTTTGACACCGAACACATTGCTCAAAGCTTCTTTTTCGATCTGCCCATAATTGCATTCAGTTGGTGACAGTGACTGGGACGTAGATACACTTGGTTTGTCATTTCCGTTCACGACGTGCAACAAAACAGCACCAATACCATATATGGAGGCATCACATGTTAGCTGTATCTTTTTTTTTTGACGTCATACAGCTTGAGAACGTGCTCGTTGGTAAGCATTTCTTTACAAGCCCTAAATGCCTCACCGCATTGGCACGACCAATGCCATGCTGTTTATCTGCTCAACCAGTCATGCAGGGGTTTTAGCACTGTAGCTAGGTAAGGCAAAAATTCTGAGTAGAAATTAATCAAGCCCGAAAAGGCTTTCAGCTGAGTCACATTTTCCGGTTTTGGCACATGCTCGATGACTGCTACCTTATCCACAGTGGAATGCAAGCCATTCTTATCACCCTTATGGCCCAGGTATCTTATTCGTTGTTGGAACAACTTGCACTTGTCAGTGTTGATCCTTATGCCATGTTCTTGTAGACATATGAGCATCTCCTCTAACCTGTCATAGCACTGCTTTCAATCTTCGCCTGCGATGACGACGTCATCTAAGTAACAGGCGGTGTAACAGGCGGTGCCAGACAACCTGTTTAGGATTTGGTCCATCACTACTTGAAACACTGCCAGCACGCAGACTATGCCACATGGCAAGCATTGGAACCTGAAAGCAGTTCTTGCGCTCGCTCGTCCAATTAAAGCTGCAAGTATGCCTTGGATAAATCCAGAATTGAAAAGGTGGCTCTGCTATGTAACATCGCAAAAATGTCATCTAGCAGAGGGAGCCAGTACTGGTCAACCTCAATTGCAGGGTTTACTGTGACACATTAATCACTGTATAGCCGAAGCTCCTTGCCATTTTTCTTTGGCACGATAGCGAGAGAGTTGCCCAGCACTATGGTGCACACAGTATATGACTCCAACTTTTTCAAAGTTAGCCAGTTCCTAATTGACCTGTCTGCACAATGCGTGCGGCACTGGTCGCACCTTGTAGAATGCAACAACTGCTTGCCTTGAAACCTTTTATCACTCCATAACCAGGCTTGAACAGTTCGCAATATTTGTCAGTCAAGGGCATTTCCTTTGTCAGTGTGTTCACTTGCATTACTTCATTCCAATGGATTTCGACTTTACTGAGCCAGTTGCAGCCAAACAACACAGGCATTTATGCAGAAAGTTGGGCTAGTTGGTGTTGATGCGTTTGCTGTTACATAGTAGCGCTAACAAGACTAATGGAAGAAAAGTTAAGACAGGACAGAGTGCTAGACTTCAAGTCTAACACTTGAATTCCAGCGCTCTGTCCTGTCCCAACCTTTTTTTTTTTGTTAGTCTTGTTAGCGCTAGTAAGTATGTCACAGCAGACGTAGGCATTCTCACACTTTCGGTCTCTTTAGCAATTACTAGGGGCAAATGAAAACACTGCTCACAGTAACTCACTTCAACATCAATGATTCCTTCGGTATCAATCGGCGTGCCATGTTTGATACCAGCTTGTCTGAGATTAGCACTCGGTAAATGCTTCGCACACTCTGCCTCTGACATTACAGAAACTGCTGCTCCTGTGTCTAGTTCCATGGGTACCTCTCCCGTTTAACTATACATTTATTACAATGCCAGGACTGCCCGAACGGTTATCGATGTGACAAAGTGTAAGCAACTCTCTATCCAATGTTTCCGGCTCCAATTGGTGTACCACTCTCGTTTTGCACATTTTTGCAAGATGGCCTTTCTTATGTGATTTATAACAAGTGCTGCTGTAAGAATGGACAACTTACAGGTGCGTGCCGCCCCCCACATTGATGACAAATTGACTTAGCCCTTTGCGTCAAAGTCCTTGGGTGTCGGCTTTTGAGGGCCATGGTTGCTGCATGCCCCTGCTTCTGAGCCCCGTCTCAAAGTCGACGAGTTGCTTTGCCAGTGGAATTCGCTGCTGCTGTATGACTGTTCAGTGCTATTTTTCGCACCCATTTGCAATGCATCTCTCGCTGCCATCTCCATGGCAGTGGCAACGTTGCAAACACAGTTCCAGGTGAGCTTGGTGTCGGTCATGGCTGGCAACCAACAACGTACAGCCGCGGGTAAAGACCAGCTATCAAGCAGTCCCAAAGTTCTTGTTCCAGGAAGCCGCCGAAATTGCATGAGGCTGTTAGTTTCTTGAGCTGGACCACAAAGTTTGTGATGCTTTCTTGAGGTGCTTGCTTCCTTTGATTAAAGTGGCATCTTGCGCTCACTATTGAACGCCTTGGCAAGTAGTGCTTCCGCAGCATTGACACGATTTCCTTGTACGTCAATGTGCGAAGCTTCCGATGAAGACCTCCAAGCTTACGCTGTCGGGATCAAATTCCGGTAGCTTGCCGACCGCCGTCGCCATCTTCAGTTCTTGTTGCTGTCGGGATCGAATTCCGGTAGCTTGCCGACCGCCGTCGCCATCTTCAGTTCTTGTTCAATCGCACCCTCATTGCCTGTTTGTTGTGCCCGTAGAGGGAGGCACAGGCCTCAAGAAACAGCTGTATTGTCCGTGCTGCATACTGGCAGCATGAAAGCAACCATCTACAAGATTACAGTACATGAACAAGAATATATACACGCGAAGATACACTTGTGCGTGGACAACATGGTCACATCGCTATCACTTCATCATCTAACAGCAGTAAATGCACATGCTGCATTCCAGATACCGACACAACAATGGGCACAAATTGCCAACCACATGACCCGCTGTGGTTGCTCAGTGGCTATGGTGTTAGGCTGCTGAGCACGAGGTCGCAGGATCGAATCCCAGCCACGGTGGCCGCATTTCGATGGGGGCGAAATGCGAAAACACTCATGTACTTAGATTTAGGTGCACGTTAAAGAACCCCAGGTGTTCAAAATTTCCGAAGTCCTCCACTACGGCGTGCCTCATAATCAGAAAGTGGTTTTGGCACGTAAAACCCTATAATTAAATTTTTTTTTGCCAACCACATTTTGCTTTTGCTCTAATGGCATTTTGCTCCCGGCACATTGTCCTTTACGCTTCTGCTTAGGGCATGGACTCGCTTGGTTTTTTTTGTTGGTCGTCCGGCTGGGATTCGTCCTGCACCCCTTGGTAAGCCAGGTCGACGTCTTGCAAGGCTTGTTGGCTGCACTTTAATTTTTTTGCCGTGCCTCTTTGTTGCCACGACAGAAGCCTTCAACCTTATCAGGAATTCATGAATGGCACTTGTGGTGGTGATCTCTTCCAGATGTGCACTCACAGACTGCAGGAGTGCAGCACTAGCAGGGTCTCTTGCAGCTGCTGTGTAAATGCGCTGCATGCTCTTGCTGAATGATGAACACTCATACTGTTCTGCCAGGTCCTGCAAAGGATGTTTTTGTCAGCTATTGTCCATTCATTCTAGCACAAACCTGCTAGCTGTGAATTTGCCGTGTGCTTAAATATGTGGACACTCATGAGCAAAAATGCAGCTTGCCTTTTTATAATATAGTGTGCCCAGGAATCGGTCGTGATGGCAAATTTTTTTTTTTTGTATGTGCCTTAAGTTGTTGCGCATCTTAAGAGCAGATGTTTGCAATTTGACCAGTAATTTATACTTGAGTATTCATCACAAACAGCCTAGAACAAGGCCCTCCTTGCATGCACTCGTAAATGTGTGTGTGTGTGTGTGTGAAAGACACTACAGGCAAAGCTACTAATGTAATCAGTTCTGTCCAGTCAACTAGCTTTCATCTGTAAATGCATAAAAGTAATCTTGCAACAACAGCTATGCAATGGTGGGCACCATGAAAAAACTGACATTGAAAAGACTAAAAATGAAAGAAAACATGGCATCTGTATCAGGTTATCAGCGTGCTGAAACATGGAATGTAACACACCTCAGGCTGCAGGCTGGAGCCAGCATGTGGCTCTTGTGGAATGCACAGTGGCTCAGTGCAGTTGGCACTTTCTTGTGCAGCTGGCTCACTGGTCCCAGGAGAAAGAGAAAGTGCCACGTCGTCTTTCTGAACAGTAAATGGCACGAAAAATTGCTCTGGGGGGCATCGATCCCCAAGTGCCAGATGAGCCAGCTCTCTGCAGTCCCCTGGAGTAAGCTCTGGGCTGTTTGGGAACAGCCCACCAAGGGCCCGCTGTACAACTGCTTGATGCTTGCAGAAGGCACCCTGGCTCCCCTTCCAGCAACTGCAGACTCCTACATCAGCCCTTACCTCATACGTCCCATTACCCAAAGAGTTGGGCACATTGTAAACATTCTCTTCAACTTGAACTATGGATTCTGGTGGGATTTCGGGCATTTTTTGGAGAAGGTGCTGGAAATCAATTTTGTGTGATTGTTCACGATAATTTGCATGACGCAGCAGCCGCGTTTCAAAATATTTTTCCCAATTAGTCATTACAAATTCAATTAGGGCTACTGCGTTGTAAGCTTTGGTCCGGCTGAGAATGACATCCTTGAGGATTCGGACAGATGCCTCAGAATAGTTGTTAGTATTCTGTCCTCTTGTGACAATCCCAGCACGGTACAAAAGCACCCACTCATGTTCACGTTGAAGGAATGCCTCAACTCTTTGGACGTAGGATGGATAAGGCAGGGCATGTAGGCATGCTTTGGCTGCCTGAAGGTCACCTTCATCTTTTGCGTAAAGGATCTGAAACATAATATGAAACATCGATGTGTATCAGTTCGTTTTCAACATCCTCATTGTCTTCTAGTGGTGTTTTCTATATAGTTCATAGGGAATTTTAAAGAGCCCATTCTTGCCAGAAATTTCAGTATGCAAGAAATAAGTTAGGCCAAATTATTGCTGTATCTTGTGCACAAACTCTGTGAATGTTATTTCTTTCATTTTGGTTGAATAACTCCATTATCCAGTGGTTGTCAATTTGTGGCATATGTCATTCATTATAATAATTGCATTTTTATTTGTTAGAATTGTTTCAAAGAAGTGTTGTGAAAACATTTCTCTCACTATGTGTATTATGCAACATTAACATAGCTGGCTAGCATGATATTAACACTAATGAATGAAAAAAATTGCCATGAGAAATGGCACTCACTCGCACAGTGAATTAATCACTGTGCTAGCATTAAAGACCTGTGTTTCGCCCTGCTTGTTTGCATCCAAAATGGCCAGAAATTACTCATAACTGACATTACAGAGAATAGATCCGTGCATTTTAGAATAATACCCTGATAAAAAATTCCAGACTTAGCAGTCGCAGCACTGAAGCTTTAGTGCAGCCCTAGAAAGCCCAAATGAGTAAAAGGAAAATCAAATTGAAGCTTTTCTCTACCTATTTTGGGACCGAATTGCACTACAGATACAGAAGAATTTTATGCCTCCAGACTAATCAATGAATCAGTCTTTTACCTGTCACATTTTTTGATGACTTCAAAACAATGTGTTTCACATGTGGCCAGTGATTGCCAAGCTTTGATGGTGCAACATGACAGTGTCCCATATCATGTGGCACTTTCTGTGGTGCAGCTTCTGACATCAAAAATAATCAGATCAGTGACTGTGGAACCTAGTCGTCGCTGATCTGATTATCTGATCTGATCATTTATAACTTTTGGAGAAAAAAGTACACATATGAAATATGCATACTTTTTCTCCACAAGTTGCAAATCGATTCAGTGAAATGACATTTTAGGACTGTGGACAGCATCCTCTAGCTCATGATAGACCAAATGACTGTGACTCCACCAGAAGCTCTCCAGTGCTACCGTATATCGAGTAGATGGAGCAGCTGTGAAAGCATGTGCTTTTGGAAAGAAGATTGTTTTTAAAGCAAATATTTATACAATGCATATTGCATGTTTCTTGTGGCTGATGCACGTGGGTGCCCACAAGTGTGATAAGTCTTCAACTTAATCAGTTACAGACTAAGTTGCATCATGTTTTAGCGCGCCTTGTGTATATGTATTGTCCAAAGGTAAACATTGATACTAGTCTGTGCCATTTTTTTCTTCATTTCGTGTTTCTCTTGGCGTGAAGAACCTAGCATGGTAGCTTAACACGAACATATGCTAACTAGCCCTATTCCTCGCCTTATGTAACCTCTTTGCTCTTTACACCATCTCGCTTTGTTGTGGGCTTGCGTATGTTCTCTGTCGCTTGTATTCAATCAACATCCATCTGTAAATTACTCTTTTGTGTGGTGTAATGTCGCCAACATGCTGTCGAGTAGTGAGGCAAGTGAAAAAGACAACCAAGGTCATTCTGACCTGATACGCCGCACCCATTCTTTTTTTTTTCTCAATCCAGGTTACGAGATGTTGTTCTCTACCTTTGTTCTGACTATAAAGTTCCAATCTTGCTTCATCGGTGGCTCAGAATAAGCTTCGCCAAAGATCTATCGTGCAGCGCCTCTTTCTGCAGCTTCCAGCTGCTGCCTCCATGGGACAGAAACTGTCCATATCTTGCGCCATTCACCTACACTCCCACGTTGGCTTAAGCTGCAGCCAGGGTGACAATTCGCAGCTGAGAGGGGCGATAGCGTCAGCATTGCTTTATATTTCATCACTTTTACCTGTGTATATTGTTCGCTTTTATCATGTAGCAAGTGCTTTTTTCATAATACACCTCTGCCTTAATCCGGGCCTTACAGTAATAGTTTGTTGCATCACGTTTCAGTTGCTTCTCTTATCATGCATCTCTGATTTACACAGGCACTAAGAAGTTCTGAAATAAGACAAACTGCACAAGTTTGTACACTTTCCGTTTACTAGAACCTGGGTTGCAGTGCATTTTTTACTGTGCTAAATGCATTATCCTTACTTGAAACCCTTTAGCCCACTGCTTGAAGTGTTGAAGCAGTGTTGACAAGCACATACAACAGTAGCAGCAAACTGTGAAGCTTGTTGCAAGCTGTATTTGCTGACCATTATCACAGGTGCTTTTTAGTGGATGTCTAAGGCACTTGTCCTAACAAGCAATACTCGGACAGAACTCTACATAACACCGCAGAAAAATTGAAGCCTAATAGTAAAAACATTCACAAGCTAGTTCTACTGTTCTAAGTAGTGACACCATCTCATCAACTTTGTTTAACTGTTTCAAGTAATATTTACTTTTATTTCTGTTATGTTCTTTTTTCTGTCATTTTGAAGCTTAGTGTAAGCACTTTAAGCCTTTTTGTTACCTTCTGAAAGCTTGCCATGAGGTGGCGCCGGTCATCTTTCGGTATCTTGTTGTGTGCAGCCAAAAGCCAGCGCCACTCAGCTTGGAGGACATGAAAGATGCACAGCAATTGTGTTGCTGAGGGCCAGACGTCACAAAGGGCATCCTTCTCCGCCCTGGAGTTGTCAGTCATGAATGCTGTCGGAGCCTGCAGGTAAAAAGGAACTTAATGAATCAGCACTTTAATAGATGAACCCTGCATTTCCTTAATATATTATTATCCCATATAAAATCATGCAAGAACTTGGTCTCATAAGCAAGGTACAAATGCATTACTTCATGCTGTCTTTGGAAAAGAAATATATAATGTTACTGACATAAAAGGCCTGTTCCAAATGTTTACATATATTTATGGTATCTACTCGCATAATGATAGTACTTTTGTGTGAGAAAAATTGCCGCAAATTCAGGGGTGCGGTCATTACGCGAGTTGAATTTCCCGCGTAAAGAAAACATTTTTTTTTCATCCCACATTTGCTGCAGGATGACAACAGGTCAACAAACAGGCGGCTGCCGCTGTAACAGTGCGGGATCCCAAAACAAAAATGGTGGCCGGCAGAGCAAGCCGAACGCGCTGAACGTGATTTTTTTTCTTTTCATGAGTATATTACGCGCATTGAAATAGTTTCTTTCATATCAGTAGTGAAGAATATTGTTCACATCGGCAAGTCTGCGGCAATAACGTAGCCATGTCCACTTTGAGGGGACAGAAACAGAGATGGGCATGCTTAGCTGCCAGTGACATAAAAACACATGGCAGGTATGCTGCGGAAACTGCGGCATTTGTCTTCACTACTATCCTAATACAGCACGTTTCCGCGAAGGGTGGGTGAATATCTTAGCTGTGTTACAAGCATCAGCCTATGAATAGGGTACGCTGATAATGTATCGTAAACGTGTAAACATGGCTACTATCATTGCGGCTCACGATTTGTCGCATGCCCACGAGCGCAGACGAGAAGAATCAAAAGGTGCCTTTTTTGTTGTTCCTTTTTTGTTGTTGTTGTTGACCACAACCATTATAAAGCCTACAAATAATAAAGCCAAGGCAAATTTGGTCGTACCTTTTTTTTTTTTTTCACGGAAGTGTGCAAAGTGATGAAAGGCATCCGCTTAAAAATGTTTGGTGCATGCAGACCACTTGGTATGTCTTGAACAGTCCTTCGCGTAGCATTCGACAGCATTCGACAGACGGTAAGCGCGATCATCATTAGCTAGGTTTGGCACACGACGTATCACTGCGGCAAGTTCGAGGTGTGATTATTACACTGGGAAGAAAAACATTGAATTTTGACGTCAAAATTCAGGGGTGTGATCATTACATGAGTACCATCATTATGCAAGTAAATTTGGTGTATATATATATTTTTTACCCAAATGTTATGAAGGTTTATGTGCGTTTTTGTTAACTGTCATTCAGAGCAGTGTTTCTGGCACGAGACTTGGTTCTCCCTATGTTAATGTGCTTGCTTGCAGTGCTTGGATTATTCATTCACCTATTTTTCTATACCTACATATATCATAATATTTGTTGAAGTTCTTATCATTTTATACTCTCCGTGGCATTTGATTTTTGAAATGCCTGCCTATGTTATTGAGGAGGAAAAACAGTAGCGTGAAGGAAACAAGGACAAGACGAGTACACGGGACTGGCGCTTAATTCCAACTGAGGTTTACTGAAGCATTGTGATATCTGTAAGTACAGCACGAGACAAGCATAGGGTATCACATTCATGACAAAACATCCACATATCAAGGAGTCACCAAGAACACCCTCACTCCCCAAAACAACCACATTGCAGCCATGCACCATGACAGAACCGGGCGGCCCAATATACCAGAGGTGTTTACAGACAATAGATTATTCAACAGCTTCACTCTAAAGAATATGTGAAGATAGGTTGAAGCACATTCTCTGACCCACCAACTGATAAAGACCTGTAAAAACAAGACTGAAAAGTAAATGCTGTGCTGGTAAGCAAGACCTGTAAGGAATACATAACAAAACAAAAATGAAAGAAAAAAATAACCTAGGATACTTGACTAAGAAACTTTTGTAAAGCTTGAACTGCAACAAAAAATAACAATGTTTAAAGAATGAGGTATTGTGTCACTAAACAGGAACAGGGACACTATACATATGCTCCCAGGAGGGTGACCTCTTTGTCAATTAGTGCTAAAGAAGGCATGCTAATGCACTTGTCACCTGACTTCAGGACATGAAATGCCTCAACAATTTCCCTCTCTGTTCTGTCTCGTGAGGGCTTTCCAAATGTGTGAGTGAAAATTTTTGTATGCGCTGGAAATTGTTGAGGCATTTTATATTTTGAAGTCGGGTGATAAGTGCATTAACATGCCTTCTTTAGCACCTAATGACAAAGAAATCGCCTTTCTGGAAGGATATGTGTAGTGTCCCTGTTTCCCGATGCAGCGCCTCGTTACGCATGATTAGTGTTTTTATAGTTTAAGCTTTATAAAGTTTCTTAGTCAAGTATCTTAGGTTCTTTTTTTTTCGTTTTTGTTTTCTTTTATGTATTCCTTACAAGTCTTGCTTACCAATGTAGCATTTGCTTTTCAGTCTTGTCTTCTAGGTTTTTATTAATTGGTGGGTCAGAGCATGTGCTTCAACCTCGCTTACCATATTTTTATTTAGAGTCTAGAGTCATACTGTGCAATAATCTCTACTGTCTGTTATCCCCTCTGTTATATTGGGCCCCACGGTTCTGTTATGATGTATGGCTACGATGTGGTTGTTTTGTGGGCTAGGGTGACTCTTTGACATGTGGCTCTTTATCATGAATGTGATACTCCCATGCTGGTCGCGTGCTGTACTTACAGTTATCATATTTCTTCGGTAAACCTTAATTGGAATTAAGTATCAGTCCTGTGTACTCGTCTCATCCTTGCTTCTTTCGTGCTATTGTTTTTCCTTCTCAGTTATGAAAGAATTCATCCAAGAAAATGTTTTACCTCCCCTTATGCACTCATTGTTTATATGATTGTTACCAGTGATGATTTTGCTAACAGCCCCAGTTCTAGCTACTAGCTATGGAGCTGTTGATGGGGGGTATATTTCCATATTGTGCAGTAGTCAGTAAATGTAACTGAAAAATCAAAGTGCTTGTGGCTGTTTTGGGAAAAGCATGGATATGTGTTTCCTGGCAATCATAATATACTAGTAACTTCCTGTTTTATAAAACTGGCAAGCCATCTTATAAAAATATTGGTATTATTAAAATTATTGTTATTAAATTCCAGGATTATAAAAATTCCATTCGGTCCTTTGGCAGCACTGGTGCAGACTCTTTTACAACATGTTTTAATTGCAATGTACAATTTGTACCTCTTTGTTGCCGAAGCATGATGGGTGCCTGTCCTTCAGCAGCTGAAAAGCAGCATGGTACCCCTCCCTTGTTTGGGAACTGTGCACAAGCACAGCTACAGGCACTGCTCCTGCTTTCGTGGCCGTGAGCAGCACGGTGGCCGTGCTACCATCTGCATCACATGATGATGTTGAGTCCACGAACACAATGTTTTGTGATGACTCCAGGCTCTGGGCGCGCTGCATAATGGGCGTCACAACGAGCACTGCCCAACAGTCATTGGACGTGCTCACTGAGCAGACATCAGTGCCTGCATATCCACAGTGAGAAGTGTCAGCTTTTCTACAGGAATTGTTGTGTTGCTATTAGTTAAAATTTCAGCATGTATGGTACATGTGAAACAACTCTTGCCATCAAGCTATGCAGTATGTGTCGCTATTCTAATGATGAGGACCGCCTTATTCTGGCTCGAGAAACAAAGTTTTCTTTTTATATGAAACTACCAAAATGTGCATGGCGCCTTCCTTAACAGCAACAGCCTCAGCCACTAAACATTTTTCATTGATGATAATACATGGGTCATGCCAGCCACTACAGAAGAGGAAAATTGTACCTGGATTGCTAGATAGACAGCTTGGAAGGATGCACGCATGCTCGCCCAAGGACTCAGTTAACATCACCAGAGCTGGGATAATGTAAAACTATACTAATCTGTTTTAATTTGAACTCCACCATTGGCCCTCCATAATAGGTGAAATTGGCTCAAGCCCCGTCTATGTGGGCGCGGCGGCTGCCCATATAGGCAGTGACCGAGCACTTTTGACCTATGAAGCAGGGCTAATGGTGCAGTTGGATTATGTGCATTATCCCTGCCTTGGTTTGCCCTATGTGAAAGCATTAGCATTAATTTTATACACAGTGCTTCCTAACTTTGGACTTTTGGTGCTGTTCTGCAGTTCTTTTCAAAAAGATTCTGTTGTTCGAGCATTTCCTCTGATGTTTAAGCCATTCTAAAATGCCTTGGTAATTTTAGAGCAAATACGACCTGCATGCCTGCCCCATCTGCCACCGTCTTGTGATGTCAAGGGAATGCTATAATACAACTTCCTTGTTAACAAGTTAGCAAGTAATGTCAGAACTTTCACCACATAGCTTTTGCCAAGTTATGCATAGAAAAACCATAAGTGTGTCTCACCAAATTTTTGTCGTTTTGAAGAAAACTGCTTTGTATTTGACGCTAGTAGGCTCTGGAAAGAGTATCGTTTACACTAGTCTCTGCTAGAATGAAGCTCCATCTTTTTTCTCACAAATGACTTCGTTCCTCTCTGAAGGTGGCATCAAAATGTGGCAAATGCCTCAAGCTCCAATACGTGAATGTCTATTTTTACAAAGGGCATGTACAGGGTTGCCAAACCACGAATTGTCCCTTCAACTTGCAGTTCACAGCACTTAGGCAAATTCCATAACATTTAGAGCACTTGATCCTGAAAGCATCTGGTAAGAACACTTTTAAGCTTAACACAGTTTATCCGAACAGGCCAGAACCCCACAGACACCTGACCTGACAAAAGGTTGCTTGGTGAAACAAGTCACTGAGATGTCTTAAATGGGTCCTGAAACACTTTTTTAACTAATCATAGAATGGCCTCACTATGAAAGGGCGTTGCCTCACAAGTCTCATGCCGCAAAAGTTTTTAAAATCCTTCAACTATAAGTGAAGTTATTGCACCGATGCCCAGCTTTCAGTGTCTTCTCCACTAGTGCACTGGAAGCTACACAGTGCAGAACGCAAGAGGGCAAAGGCCGAGCCAAAAGTTTAGTGTCGTGGCAGCAAAAGGGCTCTTTGTGGCACCTCGTGGTGGCCGCGGTAGACTACGCTACGCAGCATACCACTGCCATCTCGGAGGCCATGTGCAGCAGACGCAACTACGCACAATGCAAAGATGAAATAATTTTTTCTTGTCTTTTTGAGCTTGCAGTATTTATCATTTATTTAACTCAAAATTAGCAATTATGTATTACTGAGAGTGCTCTCACGATCACAAAACCAGCCAGTGTTGGTGGGCCAACACTGGCTAATTTTCACATCCAGAAATGTAGGCGTTGGGCGACTGTGGAGGAGCGGCTAATGTGCTACATAAGCTGTTGCCTAAGAAAAAAACCTGTGCATGGAAAACGTTGTGCCTACAATGTGATGTTTTGGGTATTTCAATGTGCTATTATATGAAAAGTATGAACTCAATCGCATTTTGTTCATATGTTTTACTTTTGTCTGCTGTTCCTTTGCAGTAATAAAAATTATAGTTCATATTGACCTCCTGTGCAGTGCTTTTTCTCTTGGATTTTACTGTTATCTCTGCTGCTTCTCAGCCTCATTGTGAACAATGTTGTCTCACATCTAATATTACTGTAACACAGAAATTACCTGTAAAAGACAGTTTGTTATGCGTTGCTTTCTTTTTTTCTTCTACTCGTCAAAAGTAATTGCATTGCCTCGGTAAACTTTGTGTGTGTGACAAAAAAAAAGCTACATTTGTGGGTATGTCTTACTGTGGATATCATGTCAGCTGCAGTTTCCCATGGAAACCAGTATGCATGGCCAGTAATAACCATGTCAGCATCTTCTAAGGCTCCACTTTGGTAACTAGAACTTCTACTGCTTCAGTACTGCCTCATCAGTGAAGCCTAACATATCGGCTGCCTCTGTATGACTACGCACTCTGTCTGTACTTAAAGAAATTGGGCTTTATCCATAAGATGTGTATACATCCCAAACATATGTATACCAGATCCCAAAGCTTATTTGTGCTAACACTTAGTTCCCTTTCATTTTTTATTTACATCATACTGCATACCATGTGGTCCAAGCAGGAGAGGCAACATAACACAAAAAATATGCGTACAAGAGGCACAATTGCAAAATATAAAACATATCAAAGAAAACAAAAATAGCACAAAACAGCAATGTTACTTAGGAACTTATTTGGAGGCGGGATTTAAGTTGTGCAAACGGTTACCACCGATTCCCTGGACAAGCACAAGTATTTTGACAAAGTTATTGGCACTTTGTTGAGGTGCCACCTTTCCTCCATGAGTTCTTAGTACATTTGTTAACATCAGTTAACCTTTTTCACTAGTTCAATGTGCAATTACCACTGGTCATTGCTGTTACTGCAGGTAGTGTACTTTGTCAAAAAAGGATGACATTCAGAAAGTGTAGGAGCTCATTTAAAGTTGATGTGTGTGGTTTACCAAGCAAACAAAACACAGCAATCTAAGAACAGGCTATGCTCAATATCAATGGCACACATATTCAACAAGTTTGACATGACAAAGCTCACCTGAAGCTGCGTACTTGGCTATCTTCTCCTGCAGCTTTGCCATTGGGTTTCCTGGTGGACCAAATCTTGAAGTCCTCCATTCATTGTGCCACCAGTATACACTCCTCCTAAGGGGGTTTACGCTGCCATTGGCAAGCAGGAGGGGGCCATCAGGCTTAGCAGCGAGCAAGGCTTCGTGGTGCCGTATTGCTTCAGCAGGCCCCAGGCCTGTTTCGAAATATCCGCTGAAGGACGCTTTTGCTTCTTCACTGGGCCGAAGCATTCGTAATGCATCAGCAGAGTCTGTGCTGTGATTATGCTGACCTGATATCTTGATGACTGTTGGTAGGGGGACAGGCCTGCGTAGGAATGGGTCATTTTTTTTCGTGTCCCTGTTCAATTTTTTAATTTTGATATCCAATCTAGCCTCGCACTTTGTGCTTCGCTGGGTAGAAGTCTTCGTCTTGTTTCGTTGGTTGTGTTGGCAGCGCCAAACTTTGTGGAAGACCATCCTAAAATAAGAAAAATTCAGCATTTTCTTTAGCAGGCCACATTTTTACCGAGTCTTTCTTAGAATGTATAATACATCTTCCATCACTGTATTTCTTTACTCCTTGAATGCCTGTTTCATTCCTTGTGAGTTTCTATTCTTTCTTTGTTTTCAACAAGATACATGCACTTTTATTTACGAACTAACTAATTATTTTTTTCATAAACACAGGGCATATTACAGTGAAAGCTCGTTAATTCGAACTTCAATAATTCGAATTTATGGATAATTCGAACTGTACGATTTGGTCCGGCCAAGCTCCACAGAAGTCTATGTATAAAAAAGTCCGTTAATTCGAACGCGAGAAGGTTCCCTCACGGATAATTCGAACTACGCTCAGCTGGCACACTGCCAGAGAAAAGCGCCTACTGCCTACACACAAGGCTGCATTGCCTCCGAAACGGAGAGAACGGCGAGAGAAGGCAAAATCGGAAAAAAATCTAACCGACACGGGGTCAGCCAGAAGGCAGTGGCGGCTGCCGCCTCTCCGTTCTACGTAACCTCCAAGACTTCTTGCCCGTTGCGAATCTCGGAGGCTTTGAAAATCTTGTACAGCTGCTAATGTTGTGCGGAGATGGCACGGCAAGCGCCAAAACACAGCGAATCAAGTACGTCGCAGCTGCGCTTGCAATCAAGAACCAACAAATCAGGGCCTTCACCACCTTCACATGTTCAGCGTCTTTGTCTCGGCAGTCTTCATCGGTTGTGCACCTCTGTTTTCAGCTTAGGAGGTATCGGCCGTCGCGAATCATTGTGATAGTGTTAAGCCTCGGCTAACATTCGTTTCGGTGGACATCGGTGGTGTGGCACAGTCGGACCCAGAGCTTCGACTTGAAGATGGCGTGTGCCCGCGGCACACGCCATCACTTTCTGACACGCCAAATTTCTGACATGCCCTACTGTTTCCAAATCACAGTGTACTGTTGCTCTCCTTCACTTTCGTTAGCTCGAACTTCCGTTAATTCGAACTGAAGCGGCTTCCCCTTGCGGTTCGAATTAATGAGCTTTTACTGTATAAAGGCTAGAACCCATGGCTCTCACAAGGGGTTATAAAAGGGGTTTGTAGATTGAAAATTTAGGCAAACGTAATCAACATTCAAAGGAAAGAGATAATTTGTGGCTATAGAAATATACTGTTGAGTCTGCATTGATTCCTTTCTTTTCATATTCACACTTTCTGCTTTCTTGTCAACTTGTAAGTCTTGTAACCAGTGTGTGCAACTTTGTTTTATTTTCTTGCATCATATTTTACCTTTGCACAAAGCCTGTTCCAACTAATTTCTTGTCTTATAATTGAACTAAGCACACCAGATTTACAGCCCTTGCTTCCACTTTAAATTTTACAGTCTGTATGCTTTCTTCCCATGCCATTGCTTTCCTTATCACTTAAAGTAAGCATAATTTTTAAGATCCTTCCACCACCCCACTAATGAAGCATCAGCAGCCTACTTTTAACAATGAGAACTCTGTCCGACACTGTCATTTCCTTTCTATAGCCCCCACTGCTATTACCCCTACCTGCCTAATTATGGTTCTCCAAGCTCCAGAGGAGACAAAGCTGTGTGCTGTGTAAAAAAAAGAATATCTGTGTTGACGAAAACAAGTCATTATGCTGGAATGTCGGCCCCAGGCTGTTTTCTTGTTGCCCATTTGCACTTCGTTGATTTATAACAATACCAGCTGCGCAATATTTATATATATACACTGATATACAGCCTTAGCATTAACACTTCAAGAAAATATCCTGCACTTGCTCCTGCTTCGTTACTGCTCTTAGTTCATCCTAAGATTGCATTTTGTTATCTAATTATGTGAAATTTAGATTTTGACCAATTGGCCACAATCTAAATTTCACATCGGTGAATGTGTGCTCCATCTGGCAAATAGACATCTGCACATAAAGGCCATACATAAAAAGAGTTGCAGGAGCTGAACAGAGCTTCTGCTGTCTGCTGGATGATCTGCAAATTAATGCACTGCAGGCTATCTGCTCCTGAAACTTGCCATTAATGACTAGATGTGCAGACATCCTTTGTTCCTTCATGTCAGACGAACCAGGCAAATGCAGGTGTGCAGTTTCAATTCTAACAGATTGAGCAACATAATATGCCATCTTTGTCTGAAATAAACATGCTAACAAAGAAGCAGCGGACACGAAAGGATTTAAAATTTTGAAATATGGTAGACAGCTGTACATGTAACTGCATATACTGCCAACACCTTTTACCTCACATTCCTCTCTCTCTCTCTTTCATTCCATTGTCGTGGCAATGTTACGATGTACTTTGTTTTATATCTGTTATTTACTCAATTTAGCAAACGATAAGAGTGCTCTAGATAGGTCAACCAAGTGCATTGTAACACCACATGCAGCCTTAATTTTCAGAAAATGAAGTGTAAAGATTTACGGAACATAATTGTGCAGCATAATATCCTTGCATAATTTAGTTGTAGCTTAGAAGAGTTAACTGCTGGGCTAGTTGGTGATCTTGCATACTGAAAATATTTTGCGCCAAAAAAAAACAACAACACACAAGAGCACGTGCTACGAGTTGTAGCACCTGCGTAAATCTCGTCACTTACTTAATGCAGTTTGTTTTGGAGTTCTGAATTATCCAGGACGTGTTGGTCGCAGAGCTGTACATCTTCACCCAGTCTTCCGCAGCTGCTCCATCCGTGATGTTTAGCCGGATGACTTTTACGCTTGGCGAAGATGCCGCGGTGTCGTGCACACAGTCGGTCGCGTTAAACATCAAAGAAGTCGCATCGGTAGAAGCTGCCGCAGACGCGTCGGTTTCTGTGCAATCCATGATATATTCCGCGTCCTGTGAGTGCCCTATACTGCTGACATCGAATGCTTCCGCTGAAGCAGCAGATTCAAAGGCTTGCGCGTTATCCTCGTGCTGCATGGTGCGTACGCTGTCGGAAACCGCAGTGATCGACGACCGCTCTAACCAAGAAGAGCGTATGTAATTGCCGCCAGTTGTGTAAAGTTTCAGTTTCGTTTTCATTTGTGATTTTATTGAGCGATTCAATTTTGGTTCTCGCAATTTTACGTTGAATTGGGGAAGAGAAGTGTTTTTCTTGCGTTTTTACTGCCCTCAATAATTTTTTGTGGATGTTAATTGCCATGTTGGAGCTTGGAACGTTTTAATACCAGAAATATTAGAGGGCGCTATTCTCAATGGCTGCTGTCGATGAGATGGAGACATGAGAGCTCCGGTGTTAACTGTGTGTACGTACTGTTCCGCCGGAGCAGTGGCGCAAGTATCATGTTGTGCGACGAGTCTGGATATTCGAGCCCCTTGTACGTGTGGTGTGGTGCAGTTCCGTGCATTTCGTGGCGGCCAAAAAAATAACTTTGTTTTTCGGCAATATGAACGCTCATTAAGCGCTTTGTACTTTGATTTTATAAGAGCACTGTAAATGCGACAAGGAGTGCACGAAGGCGTTTTATGTAAGCGTGGTACGCACGATTTCCCGTTGTCCTGAAAGAACTAAATGTCGTACAGAGTCTAAATTCAGAGGGAACCAGCAACATATAATTGTTTATATGCGAGGGCGAAATTCCTTGCCGTTTTAATTAAAGCTTTGAGAGTAAATCAGAAAGCTGGCTTTCATTCTCTCTCTTTAAATGTGCTATACGAAGCGTGTACGTATCACCTACGTCTTGTTGGGAAAAGTAAATACAGCACCGACGTTTAATGCGGGGTGATTAAGGGACACACCACGAGTGAGTTGTATGCGAAGGTTAACACATACATGTTTTAATTAGCGGCAGTGTAGAAAAAGAAAGGAGAGGGGGGGGGGTATTGTTGAGATAGGTGCTCGAAAGCTTTACAAGTGATTCCACGCATGTTTTGTCGGTGTACTCGATGAACTAAATAATACCGCATTAAAGAAATTGTGACGAAATGTGGGCATGTGCATAGTGGCATAGTTTAAAATTTAATATGCGCGAGGAAGTAAATCCGATAAGAACCGAAGTGTACCATGTGTAAAAAATGTGTGAAAACTACAGCTGCATTCTTATGTTATGCAGCTTTGTCCGATGTCGAGATAATGGTCTTATGAATGTAGCACCCATCGCCCTTCTACACATTTGTTCTGGCTTCGACGCACTACCCATCGAGGTTAATAAAACTACGCGCGACGAGCGCGTCGCCCTGGTTCCGGTTTCGGTTTTTCGCTGCCGTTTGTGGTGATAAGTCGTTTGTAAATCGTGCTTTTTGTTGCTGATTCTCTTGACAAGGGACGAAAAAGAAAACTGGAAATTAAAATAAGCAATAGATAAAGTACTTTAGACGAAACACTGTTTAAACATTCTTTTTAACATCCTAGAGCTCTAAGCGCCACCTGTTTCCGGTAGTCAAAATGTGTCATGGCGGCTTCCTGTCAATTGGATGTGAGCTAATGTGTGCGTAGCATGGGAGCTTCAATGGTACATTTAAGCTTTCATGGTTATCCCAAGCTGTTCCTTATCCTTCCGCGTAATAACTCTTTCTCGTACCCAATAGAATACCGAATAGGAATCGTACAGAAGCTCAGAGGCTGCACACGTCATTCTCTTAGACAGGTAAGGTAGCTAGCTGTTCGCGACCACTTTCAGCTCATCTGGGGCGTACATAATATTTTTGTGCGTTATTTATGCATGATTAGGCATCATTTCTCACGCCGCCTGAAGTCCTCGCTGAAAGTACGGTTTAAATGCACTACACGCCTTAAATTGACACCCATCTGTAACGTGTTTGAGCCGTTATTTATAGCCCATATTTTGCGAACTGCGATTTGAATCTCATGCGCGCTACGGCCTTTGTACTGTTGCGCCCGCGATATCAATGTTTTTAGATCCAGAATGCTGCTTCCACATGAAAAAAGAGACTCGCCGTGTTAGACTGTACACATGGAAGGCGAACGCTGTGACACGTTCTTTCAATTGGCCGACTGTTGCAAGCGCTGGCATCATTGCCGTCGCCGAAGTGTATGTACAGGCACACTATAATAGAGACGTACTTATTTACTGTGCTAAATCAACAATTTGGTGTTTCGTCCCGTGGCGCTCTTCTGCTCGGCCTGACAGGCAGGTGTCACGTAGTGCGTTGCAGTGAAATCGCATGAGCATACAGCGAAATCTACGCGAGCGTTTTTGTAGACATATGCTCCAAGATTTCTGTCACTAGATGCCACTTGAAAGTGCGTTTAGCTAGCAAGCCAACACTAGTGTCTGCGCTTTCAAGCATAACTTGATAATACGAAGATAATGAGACAGAGTGTAAACATATGAATGACAGATTCAATATTTCTTGACACTCGTAAATCCTCAAACCTGCCAGTTCTTCATTAGTGCATGAAAAAGTGGAATTTTGTGTTGTTTAAAAGCAGACATTGGTTCATCCAAACATGGCTTTGTCTAGGCCGTTGCATTGTATGAATTAATTATTAAATGCGTAGGCGTTTTAGCAATGAGGTGATGTAGCTGAAGAATGCACCTTCTTTGTTCTCTTTTCACTTTGCCTCGTGCTATTCTGTCTTCAAGTTTTGCCATTGTCAAAGCAGCAATTTCCGATTGGCACAGCAACGCTCATCTGGCTGGCATCTGTCAATGTCGTAAGTTGTCATTGCTCCTTTCAGCACGTACTTTACATGGCTTTTGACATATTCAGTACAACCTAAATGTGTGTCGCAGCTGTGATTGCTTCAGTGCGTATAGAAGCAACGAAGTGGTGCCAAATACTTTTGCAGAATAACTGAAATGTGGCCAAGTTCATTTGGATTCATGATTATGGCAAACCCAACACTGTGTAACACTACTACACAGACTGACGTTTCAGGTAGTCGAGACAAGATTGTTATTAAAACTTCTTTGAGATTTGGCAAACTGTTAACTGGGTAGGGTAAAGTAATTGTGAGTCAGAATGGTAGCCTCAACGTTGAGCACAAGGCAAAAGGTGTGTTCTTTATTGTGATCGTTTTCTACAAGCATGCACATTAGCATTACAGTAGTACGAGCATCATTGTAGCACATCCTTCCCTGTATAAAAAGGGTCATGATGCATACTGCTTAGCTGGCGTTATGCATTGTCCACTTCTATGGTGTTGATGTCCAGAATCTCTACAAAATGGAACTTCTTTGGTACGGTCTTGTGGCTGCTTGTGTTGTTCTCCCCTAGCCAGAAGCATGCAGGGAGGCTCACGGTCACTCACCAAGTCTGAAGTATAATCCAACATTTCGGAACCGCGTTCGGGTCCTTTGTTCACTGAGTTGGACAGGAAATCATCGTCACTTATGTAGCCAGCGCGTGATGTAACGAACATGGGTAAATGGCAGGCATAGTTCCTGGTATCTGGTTCATCTTAGCTGGAGTCGATTGAATGATCAGCGATTCTAGCAGCCACTGGGAGGACATGTTCTTCTTTTTGGGGGCAACAACAGTGGCATTGTCCCAGTCAATCTTGTGACTATGTTCCTGCTCATGCTCAGCAATGGCATTCGTCATGTGACTACTATTTCTTACATCACATTTTTCTCAATTCCATGCCTGACAAGACGAACTTTCATAGAACCCTTGATTATGTAGCCAGAGGCAGTGGCACTGGTTATGTCATGTTTGCGATGAATGGTCCTTTTGTCCTTGTCTATCCACTATGACTTGAGGTTATGTCCTGGCTGCTTAAGTGCAGCTGCATTTTCCAGGTCAACTAACCGGACATTAATGTCTGCATACAAACTGGGCAGATCTTGCATGCCATGCCCAACATCAGAGTAAGTTTTCTGTTTCTTCCAGCACTTTTGCTCATGAACTTTCATTTTCCTCTGGTCCGAGAGTTGTGGAAAGAAGCTGTCTGCTCATAAGCATTTACACTAGCGAGGAGATATTTTTCAGCGGGCTCAATCTATAATCGTGTCTCTTGTAGGCATCACCTGACCTCTGAAGGGAGTTCTTGATAATTTTACAGTGGCTTCTGTGAGATCATTGTGCTGTTGGTAGCGTGGACTTCACGCCATTTGTTGGAATTCTTATAAATTCTGCGAACAGCGAGCTGCGCCCTTTTGCAAACTACTGTTTTTTGTGGTTCACGACCACTACATTATTTCACACTTTGTGAAAACAAAGAGGCAGTGAGCCACAACCACAGGCCCTGTCAAACTAGCCAGTCCTAGCTCAGGATACCCCAACTAGCATTTTGTGACGATGAGCCGCCACACCCCTCCAATACAAGATATGTCCATGGTGAACTTCAGTAACAGCTTTTCTCAGAATCCCAGTTGCAGTTGTGTCACCCTTCTCATAGCCCTGTGGTGCTAGCATGTATGACATGACTTGAAGACATTTGCTGTGTGCATGTACTTATGATGCAGTACTTTGTCGTCTTGCTAGGCATTTGTTGATTCCAAAGTGGCCTTCAAGGGAGAAGTGCTGGGTAAGCTCCTGTAGCTTCTTGGGTGCGATAGCTTATTGCCACGATATCAACATGTTTTGGACTACATTATCCTTGTGAAGCTAGAATTCTTTCAGACTTGCAACACCTTGTCCAGCGAGTGAAGATGCGAAGTTGGCAGCAGCATTAATCTAGCACTTGTTTTTTCTTCAGTTCTTGTAAAGAAGGTGGGGAGAGGCAGCATGCATAGCCTTCAATCTTGGTAGCCCCTTCTGGTGCCTGTTATTCTCATTCACACAAGACCTCGACAGTGTATCAGCTGCGGGAAAGCCTTTGCCTAAGATGTACATTATGCCTCGTAATGTATCAATCGTGCACATTTTAGGAACTTGGAAATAGATTGTTGTCCCATTTATAGACTTTATCTCGAGCTTGCAAGAAAGCAAGCCCATCTTTCTGTATCTGGGAATACCTAGGCGTTCTGTCTCTGCAAAATATCTTGAGGCGTATCTAGTAACATCTTGCCCATTGTCTTGCTTTTGGCTGAGCGCTGCAACTAGACCACATCACAAAGCATCAGCTGTGATTAACGGCTGGTCTCTCATTTTGAGGAGCACCAGTTAAGCACTTGATCTGAAGAAAGTACTGCTTTCCATTTTGAGAATTCTTGATCCTGTGTGGGTTCCAGATAAACCATGCTTTGAAAGCAGCCTGCTGGGCAATGGGTGTAGTGTTTGTCAGGTTAGGAGCGAATAAACCTAGATAGATGGTCATGCCCATTAGCACATGTAGTTCTGATTTGGAGGATGGCCATAGCATGTCTGTGGCAGCTTTGAGCTCGTTTTCGTTCATGATGTGCCATAAGTAGGATATTATTGTGATGCCAAACATCCATTTCTCTTTGTTGATGGCAGCTCTTGCACAGCAGGTGCCCTCAAATGTACTGAAGAGTTCGTTGTGTTGCTGTTTAGTTGAGCACCAACTGATAACCTTGACCATATGACAAGCAACACATAAATTCTTGATGAATATAATTCATACACTATTGTATGTGATCTGGGGCACTCCAAATACCAAATGGCATGAGCAATTAAAGCGAAAGCAATGGAACGGTGCTGTAAAGGTGGTCAAGAATTTGCCATCATTTCTCGGGGACTTGCCAAAACCCTGAAATTGGGCATTCATTTTTCAGACACCAAGCTGTGACTCCTAGCATCTGAAGGGTATGCTCTACTGCAAGAATTGGATGTGGTGCTCATAGGGCTTGCTTGTTCAGTTTTACTGTAATCCACAAAAGTGTGGAGTGCTCCTGATGACTTTGTCACCACTACGATAAGCGTGTACCAAGGAGTTGTCTCTGTCATAGCTGTGGTAAAACCAATCTTAAACCTAGAGAAGTTTGGCTCTCATCTTCTATGAAAGTAGCCATACAAAACAGTGAAATGTTAGTGCAAAGGACACAGGCTCCGGTTTCAACATTGTCATAAAAGCTGCGCAGAGTATTTGAGTATGCGGCTTTAAATCTCCACAACCATTAACATTCTTAATCTGTCTAAGCGCTCGACTTCACTTTCACAATCACCTCTGTGACCTATTTAGCAAATTTATTCGGAAATGCCAGTGTTCTGCCTGATGCATGAGGTGGAACTTTATGTTGTGCCGGTTGCCTTACACACTGACCACAATAACTTGGAGATCACCACCTTCTTGAAATGTCACAAACCACATTGTTTTCAAGGTGAGACAAGAATTTGTGTCTAATTATCACCTGTGACAAAGAGAAATAAGTGATGCCCGTGGCAAGATGTTATTCAGGTGGTTGAGTTCCTACAGGAGGTAGGGGGTGATACGAGTGAGAACCCTCAAAAGCCGATTATGGCCTTAGCCAAGCAGCCTCAGGTGACATAATAAAGCATTTTGGGCACGATGTCATTAGGCACCACCCTATGTAATTCATTTGCTTCCACAACACCTGCATGGCTCACGAGTGTCCGGTGGCAAATTTCTGAAGCCATGTCAACCTTGATGTCGCATCCCTAGTTCCGAATACTTAAATCTGCATGCCACAGTGTATGGCGGGTGTTACTGGGAAGGAGACTAACGAACAGCTACACATAGAGAAAAACTCTCTAAAGGCTGTTATTGCAGAAGCACTGCCCAACATCAACACACGCTATATGATAATAGAATGTTGCTGCTATCAAAAATGAATCCAGTCAGTAATTGAGCATGAAGATGGTTTTACTTAATAGTTTTATAAAAAATGGTAAAAGAAAGCTAATAAATTTGGAACTCATATTTCGAATCTTGTCTGAAATACTGTTGATATTCCAGAAGTCATTATGTCTTCAAATATCTCATGCAGCCGGTACTCCTGTTCTACTTCTCCATGACCTTCAGGTATGCTAGAGAAGTCTTTCTCGTCATTGGGCTCCAAAATGTAGTTGAGCAAAAGGAGTAGACCTATGTGGCTGACAGGATGGCTCTTCTTTAAGTGCTGTGCATAGAAGAAAAAAAGCATGCAAACATCTTCATCACTGTAATGGGCAGTAACTGTTAGGGATGAAACATGAAAATCCCTAAGAAAGACATTTAGGTTTGGTGGAAATGTAGAAAATACACAGAATAAAGACAGTGAAGGAAAATGAAAAATGTTTTGTGTAAGCTTTTTCAGCAATGCGCTTGTTGCCTGTAGGCAACATCAGGCACAACCTGGAAGCGCGACCTTAACCCCAAGTTGACGTCAATTTTGCATGCAATTTGTGCATATAGTCCTTGTCGGGTGTACAACTAAGATTTATATTGCATGTTTTACCCATTACTCATCTGGTGCTTTAACAGCAAAGGTTTTTCACATGCCTTTCTTGTAAAAAAAAATTTTTCGAATTGCCCAAGTGCATCTAATTTGATTTTTTTTTTTGTACATGGCACATGTGCTGATGGCCTGGAACTGATTCGCATTATTAACACCCATAGCGTTCAGAGGCCCTTGTCGCTGAAAATCCAGCAGTGGTGTTGGCGACCTTTTCCATATGAGAAAAATTAATCTCGATCCATGCAGGCCCTCCACGTGGCGCATAGGTGTTACTGAAATAATTGAAATTCTCATAGTAGAATGTGTAAAAAAATTGGTAAAGTATGACTTGCACACAACCTCGAGACGTGATAGCGTTGGTTTGTAATTTGAATATACGAGAAAACATAATTCTGTTGCGCGGAAACTCAAACCCCCTTTCCAGCTGCCATTTCAGGTCCGTCTTAGGAGTGGCACACCCCAGAAAGCTCACCTTCATGCATAGCGTTTGCCACCAGCATTTCCAGGGAAGCATTACAGACGCATAAGCTGCAGCTACCGGGAAGCGTGAGAAGCAACCAGGGATCTTTTAATGCTATCGCATTCCACTCTTAAAGGCGCAGCTTAAGTGTCCTCCAATCTTTTTTTTTATTGTTTTGGGGACTGCCTTCTTGAAGGTGTTGCTTCGTTTCCTTTCTGCTATAGGGTGAATATAGTATCTGCTTTGAACAACAGCAAAGCCACATTTTGATTGCACTTGATGCTGGCTGCACTAGCACGACATCTCTCCTGAACACTGTCCAACAGTTCACTATGATGTTATCGCTGAAATAGAAGAATACACAGGACACCCTTGTGTACCACTTCATCTACCTCGAAGTCATATGCCATAGCTCTATGACCATATCCTTAACGTCCACTACTTTCCTAGATTCGTTTCAGATAACTGGAATGCACAGACTAAAAAAGCTTGGAAGCACTTGCACTCTTTGGAGAATTTTGTATGAGCATTTTCAGGCTGTTCTGGTGACACTGTAAAAAATACTGGTTCTCCCGTAATCGAGTAAATGTAAACATGAAATGACTGCCGGCAAAGCAGATTGGTTGTAGATGATACTAGCCACAATCTTAAAATGGGTGTAGCACACATTCGCAACGGCACACCACACCGCACCACGCATACTGTACACTGGTCCATACTTGCGCAAGTTTCCTGTCAAAGACAGAACCCCATTGCAAGTCTTGTGTAGGTCCACCAGACGTGCCAAGGACCTCACGGACTGCTGGCATTGAAAAGAGCACAAGCGCACAAGCACCTGTGTCTCAGGGCCAAAAGATGACAATAGAGTGTATAGTGCCTTGTATGTGCCTCTAAATGTCGCTATTAGAAGTGACAATTAAAACTTGAGCGTACTAGAAGTTACAGCTTGAGTGATATTGTGAGCAAATATTTAGAACTCAGCAGCAATATTTTTGGTAACATGTTTGGGAAGTAACTAGCGTATGTAATGCGATCTTGACTGTTTGCCCGGATGATCTGGTTTGAGTGCCAGGATAATGGCTGTGGCTTTTGGTTCATTGAAGGTGGCCAACAACAGGAGCTAAAAGCATTTCATACTTAAAAGGTCTGCAGTAGTGGCACTGTTCGGATAGTCGAGGACTTCATTTCATGGCCCTCATCCTGACACCTTTGAACACTGTTTCTGCCTTTGTAACGCTTCCTAGAATTTATCCTTCAAATTCTTATGTGAAAGAACCGCGTATTCATTTTGGCATATTTCTCAAACTGTACGAGCAGAATTGCTGCCGATTTCATAAATACAACCTGTAAATCAGTATAGCAGAACTGTTAGTTGAAGTATGTAATCCAGATCAAGGAGCCAATCTCACGACAATGTTCCCGCTGGCACTGATGCGTGGCATTCCTGGCTTTGGTGAAATCTTTATTCTACATTATAAAGCATGACACGTTCACACCTGCTCTTCTTTCCTTTTGGGGGATTTGCTGTTTCAAGGAGCTTTGCTCTTTGAGTAGCAGCAGCCTGATTGACACAACTTCTGACCCAAGTATTTAAAATTTTTGCACAGTTTGGTCAAGGAGTAGCCAGATTTTGAGAAGTACATCTTTAGCAGAGTCTATAGGTGGTGTTTTTTGGTGGGGAGAGACAAGCTGCTTCATAGCTTCCCTTCTGTCTGTTGTCATTGTGTCAGCAAACTGAACTGAAAACTCTTGAAACAGTATATTTCTTAATGAGGAATCTTTGCAAGGCACATTGTGAAGCACATGCCAATGAATTGCTTCAACCTTTTACATTAAACAAATTATGCCATGTGCTGACGAGAGGCAAAGAAAGCTGTTCGCTTGTCTGCTGTGCTGTGAAGTGATTGAAATATTGTTACCCAGTACCCTTCACCAAAGATGTTATGGGAAACAGTGCAAGGAACTAGCATAGGTACACAATTGCAGGTATTTGCCGGAGTTGTGTGGGAGACAAGATGGCAGACCGATTTTCCTCCAATGCATGTGAGCTTGTCATCTTCACGGTGTAATGTAATCTTTTCAGGTAGCGGTTAAAGAATGTGTGGCAACATGAAATGGCCTTTGACGACACAGGCGAGTAGTGGATGCCGTGCTTCAGTTCTAATTAAAGTTACATCAGCACTGAGCATGCATGCCATGCTCAAGTTGGGTCCATACTTTGGATTACCGTGTACAGTGTCACTCTCTTCTACATTGCAGAAGATGGGTGCCACTGTTTCTTTACTGTTGCCATTTCAATTTAGTATTTTTCTCATGTTTTCATGCTCTGCAAAATACAGCCAGAGGTTGCACGGTTTTGCAATGAAGACTACTTTGTTTATTCACTATAAAATTTTAGCTATAATAAACGAAATTTCCAAAAAAGAAATTTGATGTTTGCCCTGCCTTCTTTTGGGTGATCAGACATGGGAGTCATTGAGGCATAATGGCTCATACGTGTTCCCTTTATGCTTGACAGGCGTGTGCACAAAGCTCCTTGCATGTTGAAAAAAAAAATGGAGACCACCGATAATTGTTCTTGGTTTGCTCCCTTAGCCACAAGTGCTCTCTGAAAGTATAGCTGCTTTTTGTTACTCTTTCTGACGGTGTGTTTTAGTTACATAAAAATTGTGATGAACGTGCATGTTCAGTGTGGTTGCAGAAATGAGAAACTTTACTGGAAGATCCTTTGCAAGAGATGCAAGTGCTTGCCCATTTCATGAAAGAAAAAGGCTTTGTTTTCCTTGTACACAGTAAGCTAAGGGTCAGGCAGACTTGATCACAAAAACAAAGAGAGAGAAATGGGTTGACAGAGAAATGGAAAGCCCGCTGACTACATCTTAACTGTCTAACGCATAGACGACAGCTGTACATTAGCCAACAGCGTGGGAAAGGAGAAGGGATGGAAAGATGAAAGAGATGGCCATAAAGGCACATGTGGTGACAAGGAGAGTGAAGCAAAAAGTGGTGGCATCCAGAAAATGCTAGATATTCTTGATGAGAAAACTGAAATGTTGGACGACTAATTAATAGCAACCTTTATCGTCTTACCGCCGTATTCAGTAATGCATTTTGGAAGCCCATGCTTGACTTGATGTAAATGACGTCTGGTGTGAACGTGCCCAAGATGTTCATTGCGTTTCTTTTGGTGTGTTCACGACAGGCGTCATTTAAATCGAGTCAAGCATGGGCTTCAAGTTAAGATGCATTTCTGAATATGGAGGTTAGTGTTATGGCATGGTGAAACTCTCTGGAATGAAGACTTCATGAACTAGAGAATGGATGTGCCCGTGAGAACCTACCTTTACGTATTATCACAGACATCTGAATCACAAGAGCAGTCTGAAGCATGTGGTAGGTTTGTGAAGACTTTCCAAGAAACCTGCATGGATGTTCTTTGTAACAGTTTGCTACAATCGGCTGTATGATTCATTTTATATTTTATGGTCACGTTGCAGGTTTCTGCACAATGCTTTCATCATTACTGTTCAGATGAAGAAGTGGTCCTTGTTTAACAGAATGGAGTCATGAGAAAAGAAGGAAAAAGGGAATTTTTAGGCACTGGAAAGCCAATACAGGCATGAACGTCAAAAGTGACACTTGCAGGCAGGATAAATGCAAGATTATCTTGTTTACATGTCCATAGTTTGTGCTTACAAAGAAGGCAGAAGAAGGATGCCAGGAAAAAATTTCGTCTGAGGTTCCTCTGGTTATGAAGCTGTTTACAAACATGAGAGCTAAATACAAAAGGTACGGTCCTAATGAACGAACACTTTCTCCCAGCTGCGATTCATAATTTAAGATTTTGAGGGACTTTCACCTCAAAAAGAAAGAAGTCCGTGATCAATAAACAGTGCAGGCAGCCAGTATAACAGTTTTCATTGACAGCGAGTTGGTCCTAGGATATGATCCAGTTTGCATCTTCAATAAAATGGCTATTGATTGGCTACTATTGATCTGTACAATAAGCACAGCACACATACGGAACAGCATGCAGTCCCGTTTATGCGTTGGGCATCAATTATACCGTGTTAAAAGTGTGGAAATACAACAGATTCATAAAACCAGCTCTCTTTATCACCTTATTTTAGGGAGGGACTTGTCGATGTTACACTGCAGAGCATGAATATTTTTTTAGGAGAAGGCTTCCAGTTATTTATGAATTATATATGGTAGAGGTTCATTACCTCTTGAAAACTGTTCTGCATAACACTCGTGCTTCTTCACACATCTATATGATTCTGTCATGGAATAAGTTGGGTGCTGCAGATAAATGGCTCCTTAAGAGCCTAAAGGTACAGCATCATTAGGTAGCTAAATTTTCATTCTTTCTTTTTTGATGTTTGGTCCAGTTCTCTGAAACACACTCACAGAACTACAACGGTTAAATCTGAGTACCAATAATAAATGTGTTATTTGGGGGCTTCAATGATTTGCTGAAGTTGATGGAAAGTGAAGGACTGTATAGAAAAAAATGTCTGTAAGGTCAACTGTCACCTTCTGAGCATAATGTTTCAGGTACTGCACTAAATATAATCTAAAACACATGAAAAGTTTTCATAGAATAAAGTACAGCTACACTGGATCTCGCTGGCATCATTATCATATGTCGCTGGTGAGGAACTTCAACACAATGTGGGAACTACCATGGCTCGTACAATGCTCCAAAGGATACATTGTCATAGCGCATCTATGCTCAATGGCATTTGAACTGTTTCTTACAACTTCTAGCCATGCACTTATTCATTTATGACTTGGATGGTCGTGAAGCCTAAGTGCTTTTCTACCTAGCAATACTGCAAGCTTGTCTGCCGACACTAGCTGCACAAAAGAGCAACAGTAGCTTGTGCTCCAGCAGAATTTGAGGGCAGATTATAAGTTCTTGCCACACAATAGATGAGAAATATGAACATACTCCCAAGCTGCAATATCTTAGCTGGTGTACAGCTGCAATACCAGGTTCTGCACTCCCTTAATTGCACTGCTTACAGCTGTCAAACTATACCTCCGGTGCTATGCAAATTTTAGGGCTGGCAAGAAGTTCCACGAGACAGGGTATCAACCACACAGGCATTTAAAACGCTGAGTTAAGAGCGTTTAAGACTTACTAAACACAATTTGCCACTTGGCTTGCAACTCGATTCCCCTCCCCTCTAGTGTCATTGGCTGAAGAGCCACAACAGGAACATAGTAGCAATGTTTTGTTGTCTTGCCTGCTTACTAATAGCAAGAAACTACGCTCCTAGCACTGTAGCATAATCAAAGAACAAAAGGTCAAGTTTATTAAGCAAGCTTGATCAACCAGCTCTCCAGTAGTCTGGGCTCCACGTCAAAGGGTATCGTCGTATCGTGTCATGACTACAAAAGTGCATGAAGACTACCAGAGGCTGCAGTTTCAGTAGAAGGTAGGGGATAACCCCTTATTAAGGGTAAGCCTTTCCTTTTGACAATGATCGGCCAAATTTAATCACGATTTCCCACTTCTCCGCCGCTGCAGAAATGCTATCGTCCTTTAAAGATTGACATTACAAAAACGTACGTACGTACGTACGTACGTACAGTCCTATACACCGCGGCTGGTCGCGTCGCAATCCCGTGTTTCTCTACTTTTAACGCCCGTTCAATACGTATGTAGAACCCATCAATCGGTTTGCTCTGGCGCAGTTAGAAGACGATCGTCGTCGTGCTCTATGCGCACCACAAACGCGTCACACACACACACACAACTAGATTGCGCAACACGCGCTGTTCCACCTTGCATCGCTTCGTTCGTGGTCGTGCTGTTTGCGCGAACAAACGCGTCACACACGCAACTCGATAGCTCTTTGCGCGCACCAAAGGCCAAAACTCGATTGCTCTTTCCACGCACCAAACGCCAAAACGCGATGTTCCACCTTCGTTCGTGGTCGTGCTATTTACGCATGCACATTCGTCACACGCGCAACTTCAATTGCTCTTTGCACACACCAAGCGCATCACACACACACAGCTTCGATTGCCGTAACACGCGGTGTTCCACCTTGTATCCACCTTCGTTCGCGGTCGTGCTATTTACGCATGCACATTCGGCGCACACGCAACTTCAATTGATGGCCCATCCTTTGGCTTCAGCGAGTTGGCATATCTCTATGGGCCCCGGGCGCGCGCGCATGGGGACTAGGGCGTTTCAGGAGCTAGGTGCGTTTTTCACACGACAACTAGGGACCTAGGCTCCCCTAGGGCGAAAAGTTACCTAGATATATAGTTCTCGTTGGCGCCGCGGGGGCGGCGCTGCAGTCGACCGGCTGCACAGGAGAGCGAATGTAAATGCGCTGCCAGGGGCCACGGCACTGGCACTGCGATCCTGCGCTCACCGCTGATGTTTGTACAGGTCCTGCTGCCGATTTTCCTGGGCCGGCCATGGTCTGTTTCTTCGATGCAACCGGTCCCGATGACACCCATCGGTGAATGGCACAGCGATACAAGCTCCCCCTGGCTCGGCGCACTTTCGTCAACGGACTGCGGTTTATCAACACCGTTTTTTGCCACTTCACCTCTGCTGGATGCTCCGCCACTTCTGGACGCCGCAGATTTTTCCGTCTGGCAACGTGGGACTGAGTCAGCTGAGCGGGCAGTACAAAAGTGCGCGCATTCCAACGCCGCCCTGGGCCACGGCACTGGCACTGCGATCCTGCGCTCACCGCTGATGTTTGTACAGGTCCTGCTGCCGATTTTCCTGGGCCGGCCATGGTCTGTTTCTTCGATGCAACCGGTCCCGATGACACCCATCGGTGAATGGCACAGCGATACAAGCTCCCCCTGGCTCGGCGCACTTTCGTCAACGGACTGCGGTTTATCAACACCGTTTTTTGCCACTTCACCTCTGCTGGATGCTCCGCCACTTCTGGACGCCGCAGATTTTTCCGTCTGGCAACGTGGGACTGAGTCAGCTGAGCGGGCAGTACAAAAGTGCGCGCATTCCAACGCCGCCCTGGGCCACGGCACTGGCACTGCGATCCTGCGCTCACCGCTGATGTTTGTACAGGTTAGCTACTATGACGCTTATTCCTATCGTGACGATGATGTCTGTCTTTTAGCAGTGTCGTGGCCACCCCATGTTTTGAAAAGTGTTCGCGCTTGTGCATCGTATCTGTTGTGCCTGCTTGTTCTGGATGGTGATGTCGAGCTAAACCCTGGACCCATGACCAAGGCTCAAGAGGAAAAGCTAGACCTTGTGGCTGGCTCTATCTTGCGTGTTGAAGCTAGTAATTCTGCGCTGCAAGAATCTGTTAACAAGGTGCTTCATATGCACGTTGAGTTAAAGAATGATTTAGAAAAACTGACAAAGCGTGTCCTTGATCTAGAGCAGAAAGTTGCAGCGGCCCCATGTGCGCAGTCCATCACGAGCAGTGACAACGGTCTCGTAGGCGTACAGGAAAAAATTGACGACCTCGAAAATCGCTCTAGGCGGTCTAACGTTCTCTTTTATGGATTAACAGATTCGGCGAGGTCTGAAACTTGGGAAGAGTCAGAACGACTCGTAAGTAATTTCTGTACCCAAAAACTTGGGCTTACCGTGACGTCGATTTCGAGAGCACATCGTGTGGGCCGCTTTTCGTCTGAGAAGAAGCGGCCTATCATAGCCAAATTTTTCAATGAAAAAGAAGTTGAATTGGTTCTGAGCCGCGGCCATAAGTTGAAGAACACTAACTTCAGCATCTCGCGAGATTACTCGGAAGCAGTTCGCGAAAAGCGACGGAAACTTCTCCAGTTCTCGAGAACTATGAAGAAAGACGGAGACCGAGTGCGTCTGGTTTTCAACAAACTGCACTTAAACGACGAAGTTTACGAGTGGAACACCAATGAAGGCCAGGCTGTTCTTGTTTCTCGGCGCAGGGATCAATGATGTTCCTCCTCCTTTGTTTCATTAAGCTCAGTTTCATCTACTGGATCACCCGTAAAATTGCACTCTAGCACTGATAACAAATTTCTCTTTTTATACACCAACGCTAGCAGTGTTATCGCTAATGGTATTGCACTCTCATCGCTCATCGATTCATTCCAGGCTTCTTTAGTGTTACTTACCGAGACCTGGCTTAACAACACCATACACGATAACAACATCTTTACGAGTGAATCCACTTTCAAGTTTTTTCGATGTGATAGGCAACAGCGTAGAGGGGGCGGTGTGCTCATCGCGATAAAGGAAGAATTCATCGCCGCACCCATCATTATCGATTCTTTTCTGGAATGTATTTGGATTTCCCTGAAGGGTGCTGCATTTGGTGTGATAATTGGCGTTTTTTATCGCCCACCCGACATGTCTGGCGCGTTTTCCGAAGAGTATCATCGAGTGTTGAGCGAGGTGTGCGCGCATTTTCCGAGGTCGGTGATTATCATATTTGGCGATTTCAATTTTCCTAATATAGATTGGTCGACGCTCTCCGTATCGGCCACGGATGCGGCCGCGCATACCTTTCTCAGCACTTGTCTTGACTTTTCATTAACCCAACTTATTAGTCAACCAACACGATCCACTGAAACTTCTGCCAATATACTAGACTTAATCTTAACTAATAATCCAGATATATTATCTGACATAACTCATGAAGCAGGCATCGCTGACCATGATGTCATAACTGGATGCATTAACTTTTGCGTGAGCAAAAGAATAATTACCAAAAAGAAAATAAGGTGTTACGGTAAAGCCAATTTCGACGCAATTAACAATGAATTAACCACATTTTCAGGTCAATTTCTGCATGATTTTCATTCCCGTTCCATTGAACAGAACTGGGTCCTGTTTAAGGCCACCCTCAGTTCACTCATTGACACCTACATTCCTGTGTTATCCATTTCCTACAAAAGCAGTTCTCCATGGTTTACTAACAAGCTTCGGCGGCTTAATAACAAAAAGAAAAGACTTTACAGGCAGGCTAAGCTGACTGGTGTAGCGAGTGCTCATGATAAACACAAAGCATGTGAAAAGGCTTATAAGGCATTACTAAAATCCACTCGCAAAAACTTTTTTTCTCATGATTTACCATCCATGCTAAAAACTAATACTCGTCACTTTTGGCGTGTGGTGAACCCTGCAATTCGCACTGACATCATTCTTACTGATTCTTTTGGTGTTTTCATCAGCGATTCAGATTGCGCTCAACTTCTTAATGATACGTTTGTAACAATTTTCACTCATGAAAACATTAACTCATTGCCAACTTTAAAGACATTAGTGGGAATCACAATGCATGAGGTAGACATCAGTGAGGCTGGTGTTTTATCTCTACTAACCAATCTTAAAATGTCATCTAGTGCCGACCATCTAGGTTTCAACAATAAAATTTTAAAGAATACATCGCATAGTATTTGTCCTCTGTTAACAGCTCTATTTTCCCAGTCACTATCAACTGGTGGTATTCCTAATGACTGGCGCATTGCTAAAATAATACCCATTTTCAAATCAGGTGATCGCGCTTCTCCCCTTAATTATCGTCCCATCTCCTTAACCAGCACTATTTGTAAATTACTCGAACATATCATACACAGTCAAGTAATCAACTTCCTTGAAGACCATAACATTATTTTTAAGCATCAGCACGGTTTTCGCAAGGGCTACTCATGTGACACACAACTTGCCGGATTTATTAACGACATACACGCACTAATAGACGCCGGGTTCCAAGTTGACGCAATATTTTTAGATTTTTCTAAGGCATTTGACCGTGTTCCACACCATAGGTTGGTACTTAAACTTTCACAGCTTAACATTCACCCTACTATAATTGCATGGATCACCGATTTTCTCTCATCTAGAATTCAGTTTACATCAGTTAACAATTCTAACTCATGTTATGCTGATGTTACGTCTGGAGTTCCACAAGGCAGCGTACTTGGTCCTTTACTCTTTCTAATTTATATTAATGATTTACCCAGTTGCGTTTCATCTAAAATCAGACTATTTGCAGACGATTGTGTAGTTTACCGATGTGTAACAAGTAACACCGATAGCCACTTACTACAAACTGACCTGGACGCAATAAGTGCATGGTGTTCTAATTGGTTAATGCCATTAAATATTTCCAAAACTAAACTCATGTCTTTCACCAATAGGCCACGAATTCTAACCACCTACTCCCTTGATAACAACCCTGTGGAACTCGCAACTACTTACAAGTACCTTGGCATCAATCTTCAATCAAACTTATCATGGAATAATCATATTAACCTTACCCTTGCCTCTTCAAATCGTACTCTCGGACTTATTAAACATAACTTAAAAGAAGCCCCAATGCATGTTAAAAAACTAGCATACACAACATTAATCCGTCCTAAACTAGAATACGCGTCTGCCATCTGGGATCCCGAACAAACGTATATCATAAGTAACATCGAAGCCTTGCAGAACCGTGCTGCGCGATTTATATTTTCAGATTATTCACGTTACACCAGCGTCACCGCGTTAAAGAATAAAGCTGACTTGGACAACTTAGCACTTCGCCGTAAAATTTCTCGCCTAACACTTTTCCATAAGCTTTATCACCATCCATCACTTCACGATGATTTCTTTCAGTCGCCAACAGTTATTTTTCCACGCCGTGACCATCCATACAAAGTCAAACGCATTAACTGCCAGTCATCCCATTATGCATCTTCGTTCTTACCACGCACAATAACTGAATGGAACGCCTTACCATCAGTCATTGCCACGGAACCAGACTTGACTAAGTTTCAACATTTAATTCGCTCACGACTTGTCGACTAATCGTATTATTATTCTTTTTTGGGACTTTTACAGTGTTTTTCGATATTTGTTGGTGTTTTTAGTGCAGTTGCCTTATGTTCTCCTAATATGTACTAATGTTTTCTCTGTAATAATTGTGACCTAATTATCTTGTATGTTAACTATGTTTCACTGTATTATTACTACTGTTAACCTCTCTTGTTTTTAGTATGTACAAACTACAACCAGTGCTTGTGATTGACCCCCCCCCCCCATGTAATACCCTCGTAATGAGGGCCTTTGGGGGTATTTTGAATAAATAAATAAATAAATAATCCAAAGACATTAATTACGGCGTCCAGCATGTGCTCAATTTTCGTGCAGTAACAGGCACTTTTCTGCAACCAGGGGCACAGTGAAAAAATCCGCAGGTGAAACTGAAAACCAATATTGCTAATAACATAGTGAGGCACATAATTGCACCTTTTCATCATATTGGCTACATTGTAAATGAGCTTGGTACTGGCGAGATGTAGGTATTTCCTTGAGTCTTTAAAAACACACAAACAGTCGCAATCTTTGTAGCTGGAATTATAATTTCCGTTGATAGTTCTTCTACAGCCTCTAGCAGGTGTTGCATTGTCACTAGACTGTACTTTAAGGGCTTGCACTTCAAGGGCTTAACAACAACAAAAGCTTCTGATTGGTTTTTGCAAATTATGTTTTCAATAATTGCATAGGTATTATCAATAAGTTGTACTACAGAACTATTTGTTCTTTATCTTCAGAATACTCTCTCCCAGTGAAAACAACACCTCCCTTGAGCATTCGGGGATACTGCACACTGATGGCAAGTTCACTAGCACCTTCAGACAGCCTACTTGATAGAGAGAATGGAACACCCCTTCCAAACAAACGAACATCTCCCATCACTTTGAGGGTTTTCTGAGTTTCCTTGGCATCCAGCGAGTTGCAGTAAGCAAGAACTCTTGGTTCAGCAGCTGTGGCCAATAGAACCTCAATAGTTTCCTCCATTTGCAGCATACGGCAGATTTGGTGGGGGATCCCATTTGCTGACTTCACTGCCTTTTTTAGGCAACCGTTACCCGCTTCAAATGGAAATGCAGAGTGTGCCCAGAGAGGACCCCACTGGTGCACACTCTTTCCAATATGAGTTAGTTGGTGCATGTTAAAGGTCATGGAACTTTTACCATATAACAGCTCAGCTCGAACATGAAACTCTAGTAAGAGTTCTTCGCAAAGAGTAAGGTGTGACGATGCGATTTCTTTCTGCAGCATGATATGCAATGCTTCCACCAGGCAGGCCCAATGTTGTATGCATGAGCGATCAGCTATGCCCTCTAAAACTGGCAAGCTATAAAACAGGAGCCAATTCTCCCATTCCTTTGCTTTCCAGAATTTGCGTTCCCTTGTTGGCCTTGGCATTCTTTTCACATTTGCAGGAGGAGTGATTGTCATTATTCTTGTGTCAATGACACCTTGCTGTGCTCCCATATAAAACTTGCAACTAGTGTCATCTAACCACAGTTCCATGAACTGCCTTGCAACACCAAGCAATATGCAGTGCATATAGTCAGGGACGAACCCCCACACTATATTAAAGTGCTCCAACCTGATCAGTGGTGACACAGTTCTGACACCATTTACGGGCCTGCCTTGAGCAACAGCTTCTCGCATATCCTGCATCATTTGCAGCTCCGTTCTTTCCTGTACCGTTTGCTGTACTGGGTACTTTGTGGAACGTAGAACTCTTTCACCCTTTTGAAGGCACCAATAGCATCCGTGATATGCATTAAACTGCATTACACCCTGCATTGGTGCCCTGGCGACTGAATCTACAGCGCAACAAATGCAGAAGGCCTTGAAATTTTTTGTACTGCCATTGTGCTCAAGATTGAATCCTTTCTGAGAAAGGTCATTTACAGAATCAACAAATGCATCCTGAAAGAGCACCATGTCAGGCTTTTTCTTGCCAAACCACAAGTCAGCCAAAATCACTTTATGCATTCTTTGTGTGACTGGCAGTTCATTTACAACCAACTGAATGGGCCAAATTGCAGTACCACTTGATTTAAAAAGGGGTGCGCCATCTGCATTTAACATAAAACTAATTCTATGTCCAGCATTTGCTGTCGAGGCCACAAAATCACGGTACAGGTCTCCATCCCAAATATCTGAAAAACTGTCTTTTGCTTGAAGAGGCTTTGTCAGGTCTAAGAAGTCGCATCCCTTCAGTGCCTTTGGAGTTGCGAAGGTATATCAAAAAGTACAAAAAAACATACATTGTTGACTGATGAAAAACATATGTTGCGGTTGCATCGCGAGCACTGAAAGGGCGAACTTGGATCAACGCGACCTATGTACAAGGAACATTCTGGATAAAAGAAATGGAAACTCGTTGGCGTGCCAGATCCTTCAATTATTTTCTTTAGCATGTGCTGAGAATGGGCAAGAACTGGCCTTTCAAAAAACAAGTTAATCATTTCAACCAAATCCATTAGTGCTGAAAATGTCAAGCTGTGCTGGACAGCAAATTTTAAGACCATGAGCAGAATATCACCTTTCGAAACTGCAACACTGTCTTGAACAATTTCGCCAAACAGTTCACCTAGCAGACCGCAGGCAGAATTCGAAAAACAGGGAACTTCAGTCTCCGAGTCTTCCTCTTGAGCATATGGCTGGCTCAAGTCCTCCCCTTGTCCAGATTCTTCGTCTTGAGCAACTGGCAGGCTGCAGTGCTCCCTTGTCCAGAATCTTCGTGTTGCGCGTCTGGCTGGCTGAAGTTCTTTTTTTCCTGAGGCTTGCTCTTGTGCATCTTTGTTAGGTTCTACCTGTAAATATATTATTGTTTGTGAACAAGCAGTAATATTAAGTAAATCTCGCCTATTTAAATATGAGTGAGAGGTATCATAATTTGATTTGCTCAGTGCCCTAGAGAAAATTTCAAATGCTGAGCTGGTAGTCTATCTGCTTATCGACAACTAATGTAGTCCGTTTAGTAAGAAATGCATCAAATAGAAACGTTACCCAAGGAAGTATGTCGCAGGAATGCATTTGACCAATTGTTGATAGAATCGAGTTGGAACATCGTGTATGCTTACCAAATCGACATTTCCGGGAAAGACACATCCGCGCACATTACTGCCGGAGAATTCGTTTATAGCAGACGCTGCACGACCGTCCTGGGAATATTCCATGCAATGTGCGTCGACCGGCGCAGTTGACGCCTCCGCGTTGCATTCTCGGTGCGTCATTCTGCTGTCGTCCAGGTTAAGATCGCAGGAAACACTGCCCGGCTGGGATTTCTGCAGACAGCGCGCCATATCTGGTTACTTTTCGGAACTCGATCATTCGACATGCGCACATCAGTCGAAAGAAACTTTGAATTACGTACCGCTTCTGCACCTGCCATTCGGAGCCGCGCCGATGAATCTGTAGACCTAGGCACGAAGAACTTGGCACCAGGATTCAAGTATTTCTTGTAATGTCCACGCTTCTTGCGTTTTTTCAACGGTTCCATTGTTCTATTGCAAGCCGTGCCACACTTTAACTATAGAATAAAGCTTTGACTACCACACGCTTTAAGGTCTAGGTAACCCTACAGGAGAAAGCATAGTGGTGAACACGCTAAGTACGTCGATGTCGATGTGTTTTTCTTTTGCATTGGGTCGCCGCAGACATAGTGAAGAGCAAAGACGCGGTGAACCCAAAAATACTAATAAAATAAATTATTAATAAACAATTTACATTGTATACCTAGCTCCAAAATGTTTTCATTTGTTTCTTCACCCACAGTGTTGTCATACATCCTTTTGCAATTAGTACTTGCTCACAACGTTATATATAATTATGTTTCAAATAGTTTATATGGTGGTAAAATTTGAAAAACAACACAATATATATAAATAACTACGATCTGACATTTTGCCTTGAAAGACATAAAAACAAAAAAAAACAGTTTGCATAAACAAGCATAAGAAGCAGGGTTGTCATAGCAACACTGTATCGCGTTTAGACAACAACACGAGGTTAATCACGAGGCTCGTCTTGGTGCCCGCTACGCTTCGATCGTGGTTGTACTGCGCGCGTGATCGAAGCACGGAACCAGAATGATAACTCATGCGTACGTGCGTTACCAGGATGACCGCAGATGTGCGGTGGTTCAAATTGAAGACGTCAAAGGATTTAAGCCGGACGATGACTTCAGGACAACATTTTATAGCGTCAAGTGGATCAAAGATGGTGAAGCGTATTTTTATCGCGCCAGAATTCTTCTCGTTGGAGGTAAGCTTGCTAATTCATGCAAACTAGCTGCAACGTTTTATTTGTGTGTGTGTGCGCGTACGTATATATATATATATATATATATACAGGATATATATATATATTTCCCCACCTGCGGCAAGTTGTTTTTTCATCCACTTTAATTTCCATTAATTTATCATTACTTTATTTCATTTATTAAGCCCATGCAATTTCCCCTATGTTGTACTTGGTGTCAGTGTTTGTTGGCTTCTCATTATATGACTATATATATATATATATATATATATATATATATATACGTACGCGCATACGTATCAGCCTCGATCCTATCAGTCTCAATCCGCACGTGTAGATCGACCGCATATCAGTGGTCAAAAGCAGCACATTATTGCATTAAATGCCATTGCCCGTTTGGTATGATTTGTGCTGTTGAGCTGTGTATATATTTCCTATTCCGAAATATTTTTAAACCATCTAACCATAAAACAGCTGAGGAATATTCCTCAGCCGGTGAGCAATATTGCTCACAGGCTGCATGCACGTGTGAGCACAGTGTGCTCAGTGGGCTCACTATTTTTTCCCCATATCTGCAAACGTATTTGACAAATTCTCACACATACCAAGCAACTAATCGTAATGGATACTGGCTAGTTCACTTAATTAGCTTACTTATATTCCTGACCTGTGTGGCTTAACAGTTATGCTGCCGAAAATGCTATCATTTCTGCGTAAATCCTGTCTTTAAATGCTTGACGAATTTAATGTATGCTGGAATGCCATATATATAAAATGAGAGCATGCTTTTAATTTGAGGACTCTTATAGCTAAAGGGTGTACCGTGTTGCAAACTACTGCAGGCTACTGACCCAGCATCAGCATTATAAATTGGGCATTGTTTTTCTTTTTTCAGAGTCTGAGGATGACCTGAAAAGCAAGATGAAAAGCGGGCGTGTTAGAGTCCGAAGAATCCTCAGCAGCAGTGACAGTGAGGAGAGCGACAAGGACGTCACAGTGCAGGTAAGCGTATTTTTTTTTGTATAGTGGTGATATTTCTTTTGTGCTTGCGAATGAAGAGTGACGTAATATCCGTGTGATATGCTATTTGCTTCTCTTTACAGACACAAAAAAACAAAAAACGGGAAGGGCCCAGCAATAAGTTGTTGGAAATACTTGCTGCAAAAAAGAAAAAGCTAACAGAAAAAGATTGCACCGAGCAACAAGCTCAACTTTCAGCAGCTAAAGAAGAAGTGGCCCGCCTTAGCTCAAGAGTTAAGGAACAAGAAGAAAAACTTAAAGAGCTCCGAGCTCTAAATAGAGAGCTGCAGCGAAAGCTGCTGGATTCATTGGAGTGCAAGCAAGGTAAAGAGTTTTTCTTTGGTGTGTGTGAAGAACACAGTAGAAGGAGCCGTGATCAGGTTTTGCGGGCAGTATACTCGATTAATAAAAAATAACCATTGTTTTGATGCTTTTTCATATTTCACTTCGTGCAGCCAATTCACAGGAACCACAATCAGCATTGCCAGCAGCACAGGCACCACCGTACAGAAGTCTGTTGCCGGAGAAAGCACAGGCACCTCAGCTGCCTGATACAGTATGCAACTTGTCATTTATGAGTTCAGGAAGAAGAGTTTATTCCTATATTCCTTCCCTTCAACAAGTGTATAGCTGGCATATTCAGTTTTTGTTGGGTTTTCTTTAAATTTGTGATTTGTATTGTTTTACAGACTGACATTGGTGGTGGGCTTGAAATAGCAAGCTCTGCTTGGAGGCGGATACAGACCAATACAAAAGACTCTATGTTTATTAAAGACCTTTTAACAGCGGTGTGGAGTCCAGCAGAGCTGCTTGGGCGGTCTCTGCAAGGTAACTGCAAGTTAACAAATTTCCTATGGCTATTTTTAATCTGTTCTCTAATTATCTTTGCATTCTTCTTTGTTCTAACACTTTGCAGGAAAGCACTGTCCACGCTTTCCCGACCGCCCGAGAAAAGAGCCGCTGTCGCCGTGGAAAGTGTCGGTGATACGCGGTGAGTAAACAACAGATAAGTCATCATGTCTAATACTTCAAATTGTTAATAACTTGGTTCGGCTAGTGAAACTTTACATTTCCTGCTTATTGTGTGTGTATTTTTACTTTTGTTCCACAGAATGCTACAAGGAGCGACTTCAGAAAAAAGGACTGGTGGCTGAATTGATGCCTGGGGCATTAAAACAAATGAATCGTTTCATTGTAGAAAAGATCAGCGACATCGAAAGGATGGCCAAAAGGTTTGAAAGCTGGCTAATTGCATGGTCACATTTCAGGCCAGAGAGATGAAGTCGTAGGAAAATTATTTTGCCTGTGCATGCAGTGTCCACAGTACTATATATATGCATGGCAGTACTCCGATCATATTTAATTGCCCACAAATATTGTCTGCAACTACCTTGGTATTTAGAGACCAGCTAGCTTTTAGGAAATTGTCAGCACATTTGTCATTAGAGAGCTTTTGCCATATTCTCCATGCGCTACAATTTATAGTGCCTGCATATTCATTTCGCCTTTTATTCCTACACTGTTTCGATCAGAGCAACCAAGGAGCTGCCACAAGACAGACGATGAGAATCGATCTGTCAGCTGAGCCTATCTGCAGTAGGATTTATTTATTTATTTAATAAAATTTCACTACTTCATTTGCTTTGTGTATTGTTTATAGCCAATTGGTATTGACTGTATTGCCCGTTGGTGCAATTGGTCATTCCAACCAATTGGTGCCCATTGGGTACAATTGGTCACTCGCAGAAAAGCCAATTGGTCACTCGCAGAAAAACGAATTGGTCACATTCCAGTTGGTCCAATTGGTCCAACTGTGTACTAATTTACGATTGGAAATTTTCCAATTGGTACCAATTGGAAATTTCCCAATTGGTACCAATTGTTTTTTTTGACTGGGTACGAGTGCTTTTCTTTATTAGATTCGTTTGTTTGCAGCATCGGGTCGATGCTTTTTAAGAGGGGGGTATTGACACGTGTACTTGTTTGTCTTTACCCGGCGACCGCGTTTCGCCGCCAGCAAATGTTATCGCACAGCGTGGGACGCGCCTGCATGTATCCGAAGTTTCTGGAAAGTTATCGATGCTTCTATCCGCTGTCTGTTGTCGCCGAACCTCATGTTATCTGATTTCATCGCCTGACGCGAATGGTGTAGAACTTTGTGGAAGGCGCGCGGGTCCCAACGATTAGTCTGGAACATTCGACGATTGATGTATAAAAGCCGACGCGCTTGACCCGTTGATCAGATTTTCGACGATCGCCGACCGTGTTCGCCGCTATAGTTGTTCTTTGAGTGTAGCCTGCTTTTGTGGGCCCAGGTTCGCCCAACAAAAGTTAGTTTTGCCTTCCACAGTATTGCTACTGTGTTCTGCAACGTCACGACCACGTGACACTATTTCTTTTTGGGGCCCATATTCTAAAGCTCTCTAGTTTTAATTTAGCGTACGCAACTATACCGTACGCTACACGCTATAATAGCGACTTTTAACGTGTCCGGTATTCCGGCAAGCGCAGGCGGTTTGCCGCTTTAGCGGGGGCGTAAACGTGAGCGGCCAGATTGGTGGCGCCAGCTGGTGGCGCAAATCTCAACCACACAAACACAAAGCTTATTACTATATTCTGCTTAGCTGCGCGTGTAAATTTTCGACAGTGGCATAATCGTGTTCACAATTACGCCGCTGCCAAAAATGTGCACCACTGGCGGAGCAGGATATAGTGGGTTACTGCAGTTTTAGCACTGTGTTTGTCTGGTTGAACTTTACGCAACCAGGCGGCTGCACTGCTGTGGCCGCTCACGCTTACGCCTCCGCAAATCCGGCAATCGGCCCAAACCGCTCCCGTTTACTGGAATAGCGGACAGGCTAAATGTCTCTAATATACCGTACGCTAAGCAGCGCACGTTTTCAAAAATTTTAGTTGGCGGCGATATTTTTGGATCTCAGAGGCCATATGCCGTCGTTGCGGCTATTTCGCGCCTGTAGCGATAGCAGGCGCTGACATCTCAAATGTTTAGGTAGGCGTTTGGATGATAACTTGTTTGTTCTTACTCAGTGTATCGAAATATCAAAAGCGGAAAGCAGACCGTTGTATGTGGCCTTTTTGGACATTACAGGAGCATACGACAACGTAGACCGCAACATTTTGTGGGATATTCTGGAAGGCTTAGGTAACGATTGTCTACAGCTTTTGAGAGAGATTTACCTAGAAAATACCATTTCCGTTGAATGGGAAGGGGTAAGAAGCGCGGAGAAAGTTCAAATCAACAAGGGACTGAGGCAGGGGTGCCCTTTATCCCCGCTGCTGTTTATGATGTACATGGTGAGGATGGAGAGGGAGCTAGAAGGAAGTAATATCGGGTTTAATCTCTCATACAAACTGGCAGGTACAGTAATAGAGCACCAACTCCCAGGTTTATTTTATGCGGACGACATTGTGTTGCTCGCCAACAAGCAAGGTGATCTGCAACGTCTGGCTAATAACTGTGGACAGGAAGCCAACAATTTAGGTTTGAAATTTAGTGTTAGAAAATCAGGTGTTATGGTATTCAATGAAAACAGTGAACAGACAGTGGAGATACAGGGCCAAGAAGTACCTCGGGTAACAGAATATAAATACCTTGGTATAAGGATAAACGAAGGCAATAGATATATGGAAGCACAGGAAAAAACCATAACAGTCAAGGGGAAGAGAAATGCAGCCATAATGAAGCACAGAGAGCTATGGGGATACAATAGGTACGAGGTCCTCCGAGGTATGTGGAAAGGTGTAATGGTTCCAGGACTTACTTTTGGAAATGCGGTTGTTTGCTATAAATCAGGGGTACAATCAGGACTCGACGGGAACCAGAGGTCAGTGGGTCGCCTCGCATTGGGCGCTCACGGGAAGACTACAAATGAAGCTGTGCAGGGTGATATGGTCTGGACTAGTTTTGAAGTGAGGGAAGCTCGCAGTAAAATTGAGTATGAAGAACGGCTGAGGAATATGGAAGAAAGTAAATGGGCTGGGAGAGTGTTCAGGTATCTGTACAGGAAAAACATTGATTCACAGTGGAGGAAAAGAACTAGGAAACTTACCAGCAAGTATGCGGCCTGTAGGGTGGACAACACAACAACAAAAGTCAAGCGGAAAGTCAGAGAAGCTGAATAAATCTCATGGGTGGCGGCAATCGAAAAGAAACCTGCCATGAGTAACTACTTAAGAGGAAAAAAGGAAATCAGGAAAGAAACCATTTATGATAACTCAATGGGAAGCTCATTGCTTTTCGAAGCGAGATCAGGATGCCTTAGAACACGCACCTATAAAGCGAGATATAAGAAAGAAGAAGAAGCATGTGCTTGCTGTGGTAAAGCTAGGGAAACTATGGAGCATGTTTTATTAGAATGTGAAGACGTCTACCCAGCGGTCAATTTAGACATCACTGGCCTCCTTGAAGCCCTTGGGTTCAGAGGGAGCAGTGGTAAAGCAAACATGTCCGCAATAGACATTAGTAAGAGTCGACTGGAGGATTGGTGGAATAAAAGTAGGGAAACGACAAAACACGGAGACGTACAAAAGCACAGTTCGCTATAGGGGATCAGAAAATTTGGTTGTGGTAGTTCATAGTGTTTCTTTTTCTTTTTTCATTGTTTAACCTAGGTAGGATATTAGGCAGTATAGTAGCAAGAGCTTGGTGGCGCAACCCACCACCCCGTTTCAAAGGGGACGCTCTTAATATCCATCCATCCATCCATCCATCCATCCATCCATCCATCCATCCATCCATCCATCCATACATACATACATTTCTTTCCTTAGGCTTCGATTCGTTCGAAACGAGAAGCGATCTCCAAAACACCACGAGGTTATCCATAACATTCTGTCGTCGAAGCGGGCTGAGAGTAAGCGAAAGCCGTTTACACAGTTATTTGCTACGAACGAAGTGCATTTTACAAAAGCAACGCCAAATTCAAATCGAAGCGGGCAGCCGGGATCACCGCCATGTTTCCCGCAAACTCCGCAAACCACGCAAAAATGCTAACGCTAACTCGTTTGCGTTGCGTACGCTCGCTATACGCGCTATTTCGTTTAGCGTTCAGCGCATGCGCAGTGGCGACCGACTATGCAGAAGAATTTGGCCACTTCTGCTTTCGGCAGAGCTTTCGTTTCAGCAATCTGTGCTATCAGCTCTGCGTCGCGGGTCATTCGAACAGCTCGTATTCGATATTAGATGCCTACTCCATACATCACTGGAAAAAGGACACCACGTGACGTTTCAGTAGCTGCCAAGTCACTGCGGCGTCACTGGAAACGAAGACACCGATAATGCCGCTCTGGCAGCTCTTGAAGATGCACAAGAAAAGGCCATACCGCTTTCACGATCCGACGCAGCTAGCAGACTTCGAGTGCTTGCACAGGAGATCACGCTCACTCTATGGTGCACACCAAACAGCCAGACCAACAGGAGCAGCCGTCAATACCACCTGCCGTCGTTGATGCATCTCTATATGCCAACTGCACTCCGCCGAAGAGAGGCGACTCTGCTTTATCGATTATGGCTAGGGGTGGCTTACACGAAATCTTACTCATTTCGCATTAGAATGGCCGACAACGCTCTCTGCGATGCCTGTCTTTGCGAGGAGACGCCCGAACACATTCTGTGCGACTGTCCTGAATACAATATTCAGCGACAGTCCCTGGCATCCGTTCTAGCGCACCTTGACACTAGACCATTGTCCCTTGACAGGATTTTCACATGCCGCTGACAGAAGACATCGCAGGTGAAGGCGACGAAGGGACTACTTCGGTTTCTAAAAGAGACGGGATTGGACAAGCGGCTGTGACAGTGATATCACGTACCATGCCAGATTGATGGACTCTAACGGACGATGTGTGTGTGCTGTGCTATGTACTCTCTCTCTCTCTCCCTTCCCCATCTCTCATCGCCCCCATCCCTCTCCCACGTGTAGGGCAGCAAACCGGTTAAGCTAAACTGATTAACCTCCCTGCCTTTCCTTTTCCACTTTTTCCTTCCTTCGCTTCAGCGAAGCGGGTGAGGGAGTCCGTCGCCACGACGGTCCACTTATTTCCGGATGTTGACGTTGGAAAGGGTCCCAACATATCCATCCCGATCTGCTGAAACGGTCGGCATAGAAGCTCTGTCGGCATGGAAGCTCTGTCGGCTGTAGTAATCTCGCTGGCCTTGTTGGTGGTGTCTTGCGTCGCTGACAGTCTCGGCATGTCTTGACGTAACGGGCGACGTCGACGGTCAGGCGCGGCCCAGTAATACCTTTCTTATATCCTCGATAATGTCCGGGAGAACCCGAGGTACCCAGCGGTAGGATTGTCATGTAGGGTGTGCAGTACTTCTGGACAGAGTGTTGAGGGAACAACAAGATGGTAGTTGGCAGGGACTGGCGAGGTCTTCTTCAAGAGTAGGTTGTTTTGAAGAGAAAACGAAGGCAATTTAGACAAGTAGATTTCCGGCGCCGGGGGTTGTTTTGGTCGGCGGTGCATGGCAGTACGAAAAAATTTCGGGGGGGGGGGGGGGGGGTTGAAGCCCCATAAGCCCCCACCCCTTGGCTACGCCCCTGCCGCCAGAGTGCTACGTCACCCCTCCTTTCCTACCGTTGGCTCGCGCGCGAGGGAAGACGGTGAGCCGCCATCGCCGGCTTCCCTCGCACGCGCACGAGATTGAGCCGCCATCGCCGGCTCACCTTGCACGCGCACAGCAGATGGCGACGGCGCCCTTGAACTTTATATGGAAAATGACAGTGTCGCTGACGCCGATAGTCCCGACGACAGCAAGAAATGCGCCTGGAGTGTCCGTACGATTGCTATCGCAACAAAATGATTCCAAAGTCAGCAACTTCGCACTGCCGAGAGAGTGTGGCTTTGCCCAGGAGATAAAAGAAACTCATATATTTTGAGTGTAGATGACATTAAATTGGACTTTCGGGCGTTATTAATAAAGGCAATGACAATAATACTATGAATGGTATAAAATTGACATTTTCTTGCATGATGTGCCACATACACGATAGTGGAGACCAGCGGAATGCACTGCCGAGGGGTCAGCAGCTTGGTGGAGTCAGAGGTCCCGACGGGTAGCAGTTGTGCAGCTACATATTGCCATCGCGGAAATAGTATCAAGCATACAGACACAATAACAATGATGAGTTGCATGATAAGTAAATAGCGTCAGTCTACAAGAGAAGCAACTTACATTCAAAGCATCGAGAAAGGTTACTAACGAATTCCAATATCACATGCATAATCATGACCAGTGGCACAAAAAATGATAAAAATTGACTTGCAATTGCGGCTCTGCGAAAGTGGATGTCCAGCGAAACTGTTGCAAAGCCAGCGCTACAAATGCTGATAGGCGATGCTTTATTGCTTTACAGTAATTGTAATTTTGACAGCACGCCGCTGCTGGTCGTATTGCCGTTATTTTCTCCTTTGCCTTTCGTATTCACGCTTCTCTTCGGGAGTCCTAACTATGCGTTGCCCACTCATAGCGGTGCTGCAATTGTCGAAGCCTTACAAACTTTATAATTGCATGGTCTTTCAATCTAAATGTAATATTTGGGAAATAGAGGAGGCGTATGATGTCTATATTTTGGAGAAGATGCCTATATTTCATAAAAAAGCGTTCGTGTGATATATTTCTGTAAGACGACTGGTCACCGATTCCGTACATTATACATTGCTTAGACCTAGATAGAAAAGTCTTGTTCTTTCATTGAAGAAAGGCTGTTTATAGCAATTCCGTTTATCACCCATACTTTCTTGTCTTACGATTCAGCCAGTGAAAGATTTTGCGAAATACAGTTTATGTAACGATGTTACGTTAAGCTCCTAGGATAAGAACAAGGAGGTTGCAGAAGCATACGCATTTGGGCTGGTTGGAAGAGATAGCCACCTCTTATTGCATTATGTTTAATGCGACTGTGAGCCACTTTTTAAAGAATGCGCCCTACTGTAAAACTATCATAATGCATGTATTCTGAAGCCTTCCACACCCACAAGAGCGGCGATGCTTGCGTAAGCTTTCCATCAATTTCACACCTACCGAAAAAAAATTCGTTCTGATCCGAGTGATTGTGGTCTTTTTACATTACCGCTTGCTCGCTTCACGTGTTTACTCGTTCATGCACAGCGGCACCTTTAGAATTATATATATATATATATATATATATATATATATATATATATATATATATATATATATATATATATATATATATATATATATATATATATATAGCTACGCTGCTCGAAACAAACATGTGGTTGTTAGCCAGCGCTCTTGCTTGTCCTTTTGTGACATCCTGTTTTGGTGCTGTTTCCGCTCAAGTAAAATAAATTTCGAATGGCCGAGCACCAAGGCTGGAACAGTTGACATGAAATTATCTAAATCAAAATGCATGACTTCGCAGGCAACGCGCTCTGGCCAAGCCATGGCTTGCGGCGCTATCAGCAGCGCGCAATCTCCGGATCTGGCCGCGGGGCATCCCTTAAGGCTTGGATGCAGAGAGGCCTCCGAAGGTGAGTGGAATGTAGGTGGTCCAACACGATCATGTATACATTATGAGGAAACGAACGGCTAATATGCGTGTCATGGAAAAAGTGAGCACTTTATTGTCATGTTGTTGTGACGGTGAACAACACCATAGCAAGAGCCGCAAGTGATGAAACGATTAGGCAGACTTGTGCCCCCAAAGTGATCTACAGTCAACTAACTACAACAGTGACGAGCACATGCGTCGATAACTGATCTGCGGGCCAAGCAGCTTGTGTGCTTCGAAGCCTGTGTGCTTCGAACCATGACGTCTTGCCTGGCTGACATAGAATCTAATGAGAATGCTCCCGAGTAAGCCCAACACCACCTATAGATAGCACAAGGCCTGTTCACTACGATCCAAAACGTCATAATACCAGGCCTGAAATTTCCATTGCCAAAGCTTGCGTGACGAAAGCGGTGAATAAAAATCACCACGGCTTACTCGGGAGCATCCCCACTAGATTCTATGGTGGTCGAGCTAGGTAGCATGACGCCATGGATTGGAGTGAACAGGCCTTGCGCTATATAGGTAGTGTTGGTGAATTGCGATGATTTTGACGTGACTGATTTTGACACGCCAGGCTTCACAATAGAAATTTCGGTGCAAGTAGCACGGCGTTTTATAGTGTGTGGCGATAGAAAGCGTGTTTTCCTGTACTTAGCATGTGTCGCTTTTTCCGCGCTTGGTGTATAGGAGCCTAGTTTGGCTAGCCGTGGTCACTTAAGATAGGCTGTGGTCCATGCGGTGCACCAGTTTTTGGGAGGTTGTAGCACACGATGGCGACGTGAGCAGTCGCTGTGTATTTAGGCGGATGCGTGGCACCGGTCAGTATAACCTATGCTGCTGGATCTTCTGACTTGGATCTAAGCCGTAGAGACGTCCGCGAGAGGTCCTCCTCTTTCGGGAGGGGGTTTCTCCTCTTGCTGATGACGGAGCAACCAATCAAGAGCAGGAAAAAGCACGAACCATTCATTCGTAATAATAATGGTGATCGGCCACAGACAGGAGGAGATGGAGTATCTGGACCGCAATTTTCTAGCGGTGCCATTTCCCTTAATATTCTTTTGGCACTTCTCGCACGGGAGTGACAAATCGTCCGCGTTAGCAACGCAGAAAGCCGGCCATGAACGGTAGATGATAAGAGCGGCATAGAATCAAGCGAAAGGCATTCGTATACAAAGGTGTTTACAAATAATGAAAAATTAAATTCTGGGGTTTTACGTGCGAGAAACACGATTTCATTATGAGGCACGCCGTAGTTAGGGACTTCAGATTAATTTCGAGTTCTTTAATGTGCACCCAATGTGCGGTACACAAACTTTTCCCTTTCACCCACATCGAAATGCTGCCGCCACGGCGGAGATTCGAAGCCGCGCCCTATACGAAATTGTGTGCCACTGAGTGTCCTCCGTGAAGCTGACGAGGGGCACGGATCGACAACGTTGACGCTCATACGCTGCCTCACGCTACAGGCTAACACCACCATATTTTTCGTCGGTTGATGATCCGGGGTGGTGCGGTTATAGGCCTGTGAATTCTAATGCAGCACATTATTTTCCCTTTTGGGGAACACTGCGGAAGCCAGGTTCCCGTCCCACCTGATTTCAGGCCTCTTCAATGAAAACGACACTCCTTACCGAGTCGAGATTAGAACCAGCATCTTTTAGACCATAGCCGGATCCGGACTATAAGCTAGAGTTAGGAAGACATTATAACCGCGCGAAAAGAGCATTTAAATGTCACACCGAATGGCCGTTATGTATTTAGGCCTCGCCCACTTCGTCTCTTTTCTGCACCAGCAACGTTCCAGTGCATAATACACACCGTAATTTCCGGCTTAAAGTGGCAGTGTAGCTTAGTATACCTACTTGATGCAGTAATCTTTCCCGCAACATCTGAAAAGCACACACAGCGACTGCGGTTAGTGCTAAAGGCAATTGGTTTGCCAACCTTAACCATTAAACCGTAGAAGTGTCAATTCGGATTTGAACAACATGGTTTCCTTGGCCACGTCATGAGCAGTCAAGGTGTTCGACTAGATCCCGAAAAGACAGGGGCCGTCGCAAGGTTCTCGAAGTCCAACAATAAAAAGTCAGCTGAATAACTAAACACTCGAGCTGAGTATCTAAGAAACGCAGCATGTAATCAGTCAGCTCGAGTTCACAGAACGGCACACGGGTTGGGAGTATAAACCTAGACCTAATAAGCCCCTGTTGCCGTATGGGCCCGTCCACTCGAAGCTCGTCAAAAGGAGCATTGCCAACTTGTGCTTTGGAAATGCATCTTTCAAAGAAATACTGCCACCATAAAATCTATACGAGTCTTATGGATCGGCCGGGAAGGTAATCAACAGCAGGGTTTCAGGAATCGGTGCTAGTTTGGGTCGTAGAGGGGCCGCTAAAAAGGAGCGGGTCAGATTGCACAACTCGGGACGCGGCATATCAATGGACGGAACCCAGAGGGAAGGTAGCAGTGGTGCCCTACCTGCATAGAACGGCACACAGTCTTAAGAAAATGGCTAGCACGGTGGACACATCTTCATCATCAGCCTGGTTACGCCAACTGCAGGGCAAAGGCCTCTCCCATACGTCTCCAACAACCCCGGTCGTGTACTGATTGTGGCCATGTCGTCCCTGCAAACTTCTTAATCTCATCCGCCCACCTAACTTTCTGCCGCCCCTGCTACGCTTCCCTTCCCTTGGAATCCAGTCCGTAACCCTTAATGACCATCGGTTATCTTCCCTCCTGATTACATGTCCTGCCCATGCCCAGTTATTTTCTTGATTTCAACTAAGATGTCATTACCTCGCGTTTGTTCCCTCACCAATCCTCACCCATCATTCTTCTTTGCATAGCTCGTTGCGTCGTCCTCAATTTAAGTAGAACCCTTTTCGTAAGCCTCCAGGTTTCTGCCCCGTAGGTGAGTACTCGTAAGACACAGCTATAAAACACTTTTCTTTCGAGGGATAATGGCAACCTGCTGTTCACGATCTGAGAATGCCTGCCAAATGCGCCCCAGCCCATTCTAATTCTTCTCATTATTTCAGTCTCATGATCCGGATCCACAGTCACTACCTGTCCTAAGTAGATGTATTGCCTTACCACTTCCAGTGCCTCGTTACCTATTGTAAATTGCTGTTCTCTTCCGAGACTGTTAAACATTACTTTAGTTTTCTGCGGATTAATTTTTAGACCCACTCTTTTGCTTTGCCTCTCCAGGTCAGTAAGCATGCATTGCAATTGGTCCCCTGAGTTACTAAACAAGGCAATATCATCAGTGAATCGCATGTTACTAAGGTATTCTCCAATAACTTTTATCCCCAATTCTTCCCAATCCAGGTCTGAATACCTCCAGTAACACGCTGTGAATAGCATTGGAGAGATCGTATCCCCCTGCCTGACACCTATATATGAACACAACAATCAAAGGGTGGACACAAAAGTGGCCTTTTCAGTGCCAGAAAAACTCGCAAAAATATGTCGATTAACGGACCCGTACCATAAGCCAGCTGTGGGATGCTCTACGAATTATTATAAAGCACTACTGGGTTGCGTAGAAGCTCTTGTTTGTGAGCTCCCACTGTCTTGTGGGAAAATATACATCGGATAGACAGGAAGGAGCGTTAAGGCTTGGTTACGAGAACATAGTCTAAACGTGACAAATAAGCAATACGGTTATCTCTCAAATCACTGTCAGGAATGCGGCTATGCGCCGGTGTATGGATCCTGCCTGGTTCTTGCGAAGAACAAAGATAAAGATGCGCGAGAGATTATTGAGGTTCAGGCTATCTGTCGAAATAGTGATACGTGTGTTAGTGCCCCTTCGGTCGACTGATTAGATAAGCAGACGGCATTTTTGGATGGTTAAGATTCAGATGAGGTGGTGCCACTGAACATGGGAAAATAGGTGGGTGTTTCCTGAAAATCAAGTTGTTGAAGTCAGCGGATTGTGGTCTCGTCTCTCTTCTGTCCTTGTTCGCTGGTTCTAAATTTGCTTTCCACGTGAGTTTGCGAACACGCCCAACAAATGGCAATAGCTTTAATGATTGAAGAAAATGCCTGCAACTCTTCCAATTCATGCTCATTTTGACGAGGCAGCTGACAAGAATAGACACGGATACCAGTAATGGCAGTGGTTTGGACACCGACCAAAATGGTGTAAAATAGTTATTTACGTGTAGGCTCCCCCATGGGAGCCTTGCTCGCAATGAAACAAGTGGCAGAGCGGGCGTCCCTTTTTATGTGCGGCTCAAAACATGACTAAGGCATCTGGCATACATGGGCGGCAGATTTCCTTCGTTGCGATTAAGAGTGTACGCCTTGGTTTGGATGATTAGGGACTCAAAGACGCGAACAATGATTTCGTTCCTTGGAAATCACGCGATATTTCTCCAGTTAATCTTATGTAATGTGGTTGCGCAGTGTTTGGGCAATGCATTCGATGCAACGTGTCGTTTCTGGACGGCATTCCTGTGCTGCTTAAGCCTTGTTTGGAAGTTGCCGGTTTTTTCGACGTAGACATACCGACAGTCCGCACATGGAATGACATCCACTACGCCTGGTAACTTGTCCTTTTACAAGGAGTGATTCATATGCACGAGCTCGTGTCTAAGTTTCCTAGAGGTTACGTGCACAGCCTGCACGTCATATGACCGCAGGACGCGTGCAAGAGTATCGCTTATGCCGGGGACGTACGGAATCGAAGCCAGTTTTTTGGGTGGTTCAGGCTGGGTGGGTACTGCGCGAGCCAGCTGGCGCCCTACTGAGTCTATTAAGTACTCAGGTGTGAAGAAGTACACACAAAGTACCGAGCGCAAGAGCAGACAACATTGTGGCCGTCCTCAACAAGTGGAAAAGAAAGACGAGGGAGGCTCGTGCAGCGAATGAGAAAGGGGTTCGCGCAAGGGAGATGGTTGGAACGCCGGCACCACTAGGGGCGACGGGCCTACGGAACACACATCTACCGGTGAGGTTCACTTGACCGGGCATCTGTCTTCGGGACAAGGAACGCCTCGGGTCGTTGTACGGCACGAGACCTCGGAGTGGCCTGCTGCAGCCTCAAACCCGCATCTACGCACGAGGTTCGGGAGAGCGAGCGTCGGTCATCGAGACGAGGAGCGCCTCAGGTCGTCGCCTTGCTCGAGGCCCCAGGTCGGCCTGCTGACATCTTGCAACCCGCTCCTACGCGCGAAGTTCGAGTGACCGGGCGCCCGTCATCGAAACGAGTGCCTTGGGCCATCTTCTTGCTCGAGACTTCAGAGTGGCCTGTTGGCGTCTACGGAGCTGTGGGACGTCCACCTTTTTCCTGCCCCGTGCTGCTGCGTCTGCTCTTCCACGCCGGTCATCACTCTACGAGTGACTGTTCCACCTCAAGGACTCTACGTCTCACCGCACTCCAGACTTAACCGCAAGCTCATGAGACTACATTTTTCATATTTACGAACAACCTTGTATGTGGGGGGCTAGTTTAAGATATTCTTCGTGTTTACGTGCCGTCCAATATAATTGTCGTGTGTTTGCTCATCATTCACCGTCTCCTCCATCTTCCTCGCGTCACACGCTTTGCAACGTGACGGTCCTAACAACATCACATATCTGGCGTCCCCGCCAGGACCGCTCTTACGCTATCGAGAAGAGCAGCATATTGCATTGCGTGTCTGACGGGTGAGGATGGAGACAGACAAGCTTACGGCAATTGGAAAAGAGCTGGGGTTGACTGGCCCGGCACTGAAACAATGGGTAGACGAAGAGCCCGCATGCGAAAGGGAAGCGCGTGAAGCACGCCTGGCTGAACGCAATGCAGCAAAAGAAGCTGATGCCGAAGCGCTAGCTAGGTTAAAGGCAGAAAGGGAAGTGCTCGAGCTCAAGTTAAAATCGAGGGAGTTAAATGCGACAGCGGGTAGCAAGACTACTGGGCAGCTTACAGAGAGTGTGCACGCAGGTGCTACCGAGAGCTACCAAAGTCCGCACAAACTAATCCCAGCATTTAACGAAGAACGCGATGAGTTGGATGCATACATTCAACGATTTGAGCGGGTCGCAATGAGCCAGGGCTGGCCACAAGACAAATGGGCCCCATCGCTAAGCCTCTGTTTGACAGGCGTAGCTCTAGGTGTTGTCGGCAGAATGGCACCGGATCATGCTATGGACTATGCGACACTAGAACAGACGCTTTTGTAACGCTTCAGGTTCACGGAGGAAGGCTACCGCAGCAAGTTTTGGTCAGCGAAACCAGATAATTCCGAAACAGGTAGACAGTTTACCGGTCGGCTATTGGGATACTTTGATCACTGGCAAGAAATGGCCAATACGGATCGGACATATGATGCCCTGCGGGACAAGATTGTCTCAGAACAGTTCCTGTTGACTTGCCATGAGAAACTGGCAGTCTTTTTAAGAGAAAGGAATTGTCAGGGACTTGACAAACTAGCGGAAGCTACTGATAATTACGTGGAGGCGCAAGGGTTAGTCAAGCTTGGCAAAGGTAAAAACGAGAGAGAACCTAGCAAGCCACCAGGTCAAGCTCGAACTCCTGAGCGACAAGAAGAGAAGGAAAGACCACGCTGCTTTCTTTGTGGTAAACGCAGTCACAGAGCTGCTGATTGCTGGATCAATACGAAGGGTCCCAATACAAACATATCTTTCTGTGGAAAGTGCCGCCGCTCTGGGCATAAGACACGTGACTGCCCCAAAAAACCCAGCAGTACCGAGAAGGCTTCGGGCTCGATGCAGCAAGTAGAAGTGTCCAAGGCTGTTAACGAAGAGACGCAGACCTTGCGGCGAGTTCCCGGAAGTTCGGAACGCGGGAGAACGCAAACGCATAAACGAGACGAAAAGTCTATGCCTACTGTGGAAGGTGTGCTTGAAGGACATCCCGCTACTGTCTGGCGAGATACGGGATGTGACTCTATTATTGTCAAAAGGTCCCTCGTACCAGACAGTAAGCTGACAGGAAAAATTTCCTCGGTCTGTCTCCTGCATAGAAGATTGTTGAAGTTACCTGAAGCAACCGTGGAGATCGCGTCACCGTTCTTCACAGGCAAGACAAGGGTTTTATGCATGGACAATCTTTTATAAGATATTGTCCTGGGAAATGTGAAAGGTGTACGGAACGCCTCCAATCCTGACAATGAATGGGAAAGACATCTTTATACACCGAGCTCTGCGGATGAATCATTTAGAGCAGAAGGTGGAAACTGTTCTACGAATGAATCCATCTCTGCTGACACTTTATCATCGGCTGCTAGTGAAATCAGGGACAAGTCGGAAATGGCAGCGACAACCAGACAGACAAGATCAGGTTCGCACTCATTACCGGTACCAGCTATAAGCCCCCTAGACATCAGCCCAATCAACTTGAAAAGCAGGCAAAGGGAGGACAGCAGTCTACGTAAATGCTTTGAAGCAGTGGACAAAGAGATGAAGACTAAGTTTGCCGAAGTGCAATTCTTTGTAAAGGAGGGAATTCTTTACCGAAAATACACACTGCGGTCAAAGAAACAAATGGAGCAGCTTGTCGTGCCCAGAAGCCTTCGTCATTTTGTGATAAAAATGGCTCACGAAGGGATCCTTGCCGGACATCAACAAATAAAGCGAACCACAGACCGTGTGAGCGAAGAGTTCTACTGGCCAGGATTCCAATCAGACATCACGCGATTTGTTAAATCGTGCGATACGTGCCAGAGGACGTTTTCTAAACATTTAATAGGGCGAGTACCATTGGGAAACACTCCCGTAATTGATACTCCGTTTAAGAGAGTTGCCATTGACGTTGTGGGACCATTATCTTCCATTTCAGAGAAAGGGAATAAGTACGTTCTGACAATGGTCGATATGGCAATGCGGTATCCTGATGCTGTGGCACTGCCTAGCATTGAAACAGAAAAAATAGCTAAGGCACTCCTGGAGATGTTCTCTCGTGTAGGAGTCCCACAGGAAATGATCAGTGACAGAGGCACATCATTCTCGTCACGCCTGATGAAGGAGCTAAGCCGGCTTCTCTCTTTTACGCAGTTGCCAACAACTCCATATCATCCGATGGCAAATGGCCTTGTGGAGAGGTTCAACGGCACCCTTAAACAAATGATAGGACGAATGTGTCAAGAGAGCCCGAAAAAATGGGACCGGTACTTGGCACCATTGCTTTTTGCTTATCGCGAAGTCCCTCAGTCAAGCTTGGGTGTTTCACCCTTCGACTTGTTGTATGGCCGTTACGTCAGAGGACCCATGGCGATATCGCAAGAGTTATGGACAGGTGATCGTATTGATGATGACGCAAAAACCTCATACGGGTATGTAGTTGAGCTACGGAAGCGTCTTGAAGACACTTTTCATTTGGCCAAGGAGGAGCTTCAAAAAGCAAAATGTTTACAGAAGAAACACTATGACCGGAAGGCCAGACCACGTCATTTAGCCGTTGGAGACAAGGTTTTGCTACTGCTGCCTTCGGATACCAACAAATTTATTCTATCGTGGAGAGGGCCATTCACTGTACTTGAGAGGAGACATGACGCCAATTACGTCATTGACCTCGGCACCAGGACGACAGTGGTCCATATAAATCTACCTAAAAAGTATGAAGAACGGCCACCTATATCACCGCCATTACCGAAAGCGTCAGCTGCTTGTCGGACTGATGACACCGAAAATGATCATGTGTACCGCTTGAATTAAAAGAAACGGCAGCTGTCGGGAATCTATCGGCATCGCTCTCTCATGGGGTTTTAAACATGGTGTTTAACGGCATGAACTTCAAACCAGTGTAACTTTAATGTCGAGCAACATTTGCTGGTATGTTAGTTTTGTGGATTTTTGTTTTCACCTTATATCGTGGTGTTGTGACTTCTTAATGTTGTCATCATGGCGAGTGTGCGGTGCTCGGAACTCTAGTGTTGTAGTATTTTTAATTTTTATGTGTACTCTTACATACCGAATGTGCGGTGCTCGACACTGTAGTGCTGTGGTAATTTTTATGTGTGCTCATACGTACCGAGTGTGCGGTGCTCGGATATGCGGTGCAGTGGTTATACTCTTGTGGTGCGTGTGTGCTACTGTGGACCAGCAGCTATCGAGTACCCTTAAGTTTTTTGAACGAAAGATCTTTCTTAAGTAGGGGGTGGTTGTGAAGAAGTACACACAAAGTATCGAGCGCAAGAGCAGACAACATTGCGGCCATCCTCAACAAGTGGAAAAGCAAAACGAGGGAGGCTCGTGCAGCGAATGAGAAAGGGGCTCGCGCAACGGAGATGGTTGGAACGCCGGCACGATCGCCGCCAGGCCTACGGAACAGACATCTGCCGGTGAGGTTCACTTGACCGGGCGTCTGTCTTCGGGACAAGGAACGCCTCGGGTCGTTGTACGGCACGAGACCTCGGAGCGGCCTGCTGCAGCCTCAAACCCGCATCTACGCGTGAGGTTCGGGAGAGCGAGCGTCCGTCATCGAGACGAGGAGCGCCTCAGGTCGTCGCCTTGCTCGAGACTTCAGAGTGGCCTGTTCGCGTCTACGGAGCTGTGGGCCGTCCACCTTTTACCTGCCCCGTGCTGCTGCGTCTGCTCTTGCACGCCGGTTATCACTCTACGAGCGAGTGTTCCACCTCAAGGACTCTACGTCTCACCACACTCCGGACTTAACCGCAAGCTCGTGAGACTACATTTTTCCTATTTACGAACAACCTCGTATGTGTGGGGCTAGTTTAATATATTCTTCGTGTTTACGTGCCGTCCAATATAATTGTCGTGTGTTCGCTCATCATGCGCCGTCTCCTCCATCTTCCTCGCGTCACACGCTTTGCAATGTGACGGTCCTAACAACATCACATCAGGGTATCCACAAGCCGCCAATTCCCGCTGCACAAGTGCATGGTCTGCCATGCGGTCTTCCGCTGTTGTGCGCAAGTTTTTCGCCCGACGAAGAGGCGAGCCATCAAAAGACCTCTCTTGCGAAGTAGGGTGCACCGATCTGTAGTTTAGGTAGCAACCTGTGTGAGTTTGCTTCCTAAACACCTTGAATAACAGGCTTGGCTCTTCTCGCTGCACAAGGGTGTCCAAGAACGGCAGTTGGCCTTCAGATTCCCCTTCAACCCACGAGCTCGATTGCTCTTTATCTTGAGTCCCTGATCATCCAAACCACGACGCACAGGCTTAATCGCAACGAAGGCAATCTGCCGCCCATGTATGCCAGATGCCTTAGTCATGTTTTGAGGTGCACACAAAAAAGGGGCGCCAGCTCTGCCGCTTGTTTCATTCTGAACAAGGCTCCCGTGGAGGAGCCGAAAGATAAATAACTATTTTAAGCCATTTTGGTCGGTGTCCGGACCTCTTCCTTTTAAGTATGCACCATCCCGACCTGACGGGCTTCCGTCATACTCTCGACTTCATCCATTTGCGATAGGCGTACCGCCAGCAAGTGGTCACTGAAATCCGCCGGTTGGTCTCACTGACTACGCGCATTTTGGCATTCAACGGGCATCTGACATACAACCTTGCCTGCAAGTCCTAGGGTTTTATTCTGCGCTCTCTGCTTCTTCGCAGACCCGTGTCGACGAGATTTGGACTAAGCGTAGTTTCTAAGGTGGAACGGCATCTGTTGCAGGTGAGGATCATGGATTGCGAGGATTATGTACGAAGACTTAGGAATGACGCATTCTTTTCTCGACGGCGTCTCAAGGCACACTGCCCAGAAGAGGTGGCGCACACAGAATCGCATGCAAATTTTAAAGCCAACCTTCGCGCTCGGAAAGGTGATCAGTGCCACGACAGAATATTCGAAAGGCTGAAGCAGTGCCGCGCAGCATGCCCACCAAGTGCCCTCAAAAACTGTGTACAAGTTGTCCTGATACCAGCCTGACGGCTACGATATGGCATTTCTGAATCTCGATCTCAACTTCAACGCGGGACCTGCAAGGAAATGATATGCGCTGCTGAGCGCGCTTTGAACTTCGCCGACCGATCCCGGCGTGGCGAGGCTCGCACACGCGCTGTAAACGTACTGTCGAAATTGCGCGCCCAACCCACAGTGGACACCTTGTGCAAGCACGCGCGTGATGCCGTCAAGAGGCGCAGGAAAATAGGGATATTGTCTTGCTTCCCGCCGACAAGGGGAACGCTATCGTCCTTCTCGACAGGAGTTAATACATTAAAATGTGTTCGCTATTGTGTTATGTTCACATGTACGCCGACGTCGCAAGAGACCCGACACCAAAGCTTCAGAGGGACCTGCAGAAACTAATGGCCGATGTCTACCGTATGGTTCCGTCTCAACAAAAGCGGTTGTACTACAGATTCCTCTGCCACAATGCATCTGATCCAGCAATATATGGCCTGCCGAAAGTACACGAGCCCGATGTTGCCGTGCGCCCCTTTGTGGACTTCGGACGTTCGTCGCTCTACAAGCTGTCAAATTATCTTCAGAGAATCATATTGCCACTTGTTAGAAAAAGTGCTACGCATGTACGCAACACACACGGCTTCATTGAAAAGGCTAAAGGGACAAGCGGCAACCCCGACGAAGTCTTAGTTTCTTTTGACGTGGTCTCACTGTTTACGAGCGTACCAACCGACATGGCCGTGGACGTTTGCGTCGCCGCCCTTGACAAAGACCCGACGTTGCCTGACAGATCCCCCATCGATGTGCATGATCTAGGCAGGCTATTAAAATGTTGCCTATCAAATACGCATTTCACGGCCCAGAAGAAATCTTATCGGCAAGTCCACGGAGCGGCAATGGGGGCGTCATTTCGGTCACAGTAGCTAACTTACCAATGGAGCCTATGGAAGCTCAAGCGTTGTCCTCGCTTACACCAGCACCTAATGTCTTCTTCAGATACGTCGACGACTGTTTCAGTATTTTGCAAAGAAAAATCCTTGACCTCATGACGGCTCACCTAAGCAGTAGGCATGCGGCAATCAAGTTACCTGCCGTGGTTGCTCAGTTACTATGGCTTGGGCTGCTGAGCACGAGGTCACGGGATCTAATTCCGGCCACGGCGGCCGCATTTCGATGGGGGCGAAATGCGAAAACACCTGTGGTACTTAAATTTAGGTGCACGTTAAGGAACCCCAGGTTGTCGAAGTTTCCGCAGTCCGCAACTACGGCGTGCCTCATAATGAGAAAGTGGTTTTGGCACGTAAAACCCCATAATTAATTTTTAGCTATCAAGTTCACCATTGAAGTGGAATCTGAAGGCCAGCTGCCGTTCTTGGACACCCTTGGGCTGCGAGAAGGGCCAAACTTGTTATTCAAGGTGTTTAGGAAACAAACTCGTACTGGTCCTTACCTAAACTAAACGTCGATGTACTCTGCTTCGCAAAAGGGGTCTGTTTGTCTCTCTTTGCCCGGCGAAAAACGTGTGCACAACAGTGGAAGACCCTACGGCGGACAATACACTCGTGCGGCGGGAATCGACGGCTTGGGGATACCCTGAGTACTTCATTGACTCAGTAGGGCGCCAGCTGGCTCGTGCAGTACCCACACAGCCTGAACCACCTAAAAACGGGTTTCGATTCCGTATGTCCGCGGCATAAGCAAGACTCTTTCACGCGTCCTGCGGTCATATGACGTGCAGGCTGCGCACGTGCCTTCCCGGAAACTTAGACATGAGCTCGTGCCTATGAAACACTCCTTGTAAAAGGACAAGTTCCCAGGCGTAGTGCATGTCATTCCATGTGCGAACTGTCGGTATGTCTACGTCGAAGAAACCGGCAAATTCAAAACAAGACTTAAGCAGCCAGAAACGAACATAAATGCCACGTATGACGTCCTGAAACGACACGTTGCATCGAATGCCTTTGCCGAACACTGCGCAACCACAGCACATACGATTTACTGGGAGAAGTCTCGCGTGATTGCCAAGGAACGAAATCATCCTTCGCGTTTATATCTTGAGTCATCGAAACCACGGCGCACACTCTTAATCGCAACGAAATCAATCTGTCGGCCATGTATGCCAGATGCCTTAATCTTATTTTGAGCTGCACATAAAATAGGGGCGCCAGCTTTGCCGCTTGTTTCATTGTGAACAAGGCTCCCGTGGAGGAGCCGAAACGCAAATAACTACTTAAACCGTTTTGGTTGTGTCCGGACCACTTCCTTTTAAGTATGCATCACCCCGACCAGATGAGCTCTCCGTGCCATCCTTGTGCAGTAGCAAAATGACACACAAAAGGTTATAGCTCACGCGGACCGGGCCATATCGAAAGCAGAGACTAACTATTAAGCAGCAAAAAATGTCTAGCCGTGATATGGAACATAAGTAAATGTCATCCATAACTATACGGCAGACCATGAAAAGAAGTTCGCGATGGCCGTTCACTTTGCTGACTGGTGAACCTCAAGGATCGATATGGACGACTAGCGAGATGGAGCCTCGGATTGCAAGATTATGGCATCATGGTGTTATAAAGATCTGGAAGAAAGCACACCGATACCGACTGCTTGCCACGCGCACTAGTAGACGAAGCACTATTAGAGGAAGATGATTTCGCGTTTCTAGGCATTGTCGAAATGACTCAAATCGCGGAACGTCAACGTGCTGAAGAAGAATCACTATCACTGATTAAACACCCCAGAGAATTGAACATCCACGTACCCCGTATTTTTTTCAGAAGCTTGTCGTTGTTCTGCCCCAGAGGAAGTGTCTTATGCAGGAATAACTTTAAACAAAATCGTAAAAAGATTTTGCTTTTAGTGCCTAGAAATATGCGGCATGAAATTGTACAAGCATGTCACCATGAACCCACACTGGACATTTGGGTGCGAGTCGAACGTTCGCCAGAATTAGTTTGAATTACTATTAGCCGACCTTGCTAGCTAGAGTACAGAATTATGTTAAGACTTTCCGCGGGCATCATATACAAACATCGCTTTCTGTGAGACCGGCATCCAGCATTTGAAGAAGTTGAAATGGACCTTCTTGGACCCTTGTCTGCATCTTCACTGGGGGAAAGGTGTATCGCGGTGCATAGATAATTTGTTTAATTAAATGTATTTAAGGAGGGTCATGCATAATACTTAAACAGGTGCGCGGAAGTAGACTCCCTGTACCGAGGAATGGCAGCTGAAGTTGCCAAGCTATTCGTAAACAACATAGTCATCCGGCCTGGAGCTCCATCTATCGTCATTACTGATCGTCGGACAGCCTTCACAGCGGAATTTATGCGATGCCTGTTGAGGATGACTCATACCCACCACAAAAAAACTTCCGCCTATCATTCTCAAAGCAATAGTCTAACTGAACGCCTCACCTGAACACTCGTTGAGATGCCATTTATGTACGTCAATTTTGAGTATAATATGTACAAAAAAATTTTACCCTACGTTACATTTGCCTCTCTTGACTGCTGGGGTGTAAATAGGTTCACAAATTTTCGTCAGTTTTCGAGGTGTCTAGATTGAAAAGATGAAAAATGAAGTTCATTAATTCAATCTTGTTGATTTTTTCAGCGCAGTGCTCTGTGCAATATATTCAATGTTAAAAATTCTTCCGGTCATTTTGAAGCTAGTGGTCATGCTGTAGCACAGGGCAAATTTAAGAACGAAAATTATTACAAAACTGCATGAAATTATTTAGTAATAGCCCGATCAAAAATATCACGCACAACGAAAAGAAAAGTGAGTTTTTACTTGATTAACAAAAACTTTTCATTTTGTGCTCATTTCTAAACTATTTCGAAGCATCGCCTATCACGTGTAACGTTCTAGTAGAACAGATTGCACTTAGTGCAAAAAAAAAAAAACTTCGTCTTCCTGCTACACCCTAGGAGCCTTGTCTTTATTGACTGCTGTCCTCTTCAGAGGTATAATTTCCCAGAGGTTTCCAAAGTCTAGGGCCAACTGCCACGCTTTTACATTCCAGCGTTTTGGCAGCGAATTTCTGCAGACATCAAGCGATACGTGTTCATGTTTACCTGTGCGCGTTTGACACCACGCTTGCTAATTTAGTTAGTAAGCGAATGGTTGCAAGTTTACACGGCCCATTAAACTAATATCCTTAATCGCCGCGCCGGTTTGAGAGCACCGCATGCAGGGCAAAATTCAACAAGCGGGTGTACAGCTCTCCCATCTCTCGTTCACACCGCCTTGATTGCCTATTGCACTGCGCGTGTTTGGGCACGTTTCTTACAGCGTGCGGTGTGTGCCTACGTGTGCGTGTGTGGACGTTTTATTCGAAGGCCGATGTACATGCTTCTATTTGCCTTTAAGAATATCGGTACGCTTGAAGATTGTTTTCATGGCTACAATTCGGCGAAAGGGCAGCACGAGGGTTGCATTGTTAGTAATGCATCTTCAAGGGGAGTACGGTAACGCGATTAAAAGATGGGACAAAAGAAGACAAACAGTGTAGCGCTGTGTGTGTCGCTAGGTGTCTTCTTTTGTCCCGTTTTTTAATCGCGCTACTGTACACCTCTTGAAGAAAGGGCGGCGTCTGCTTAGCCATGTAAGTGACACTGAGCAGGTAATTGGAAACGACATTATATGTGCCACCGGAAAACTCGACGGCACATACGATGCGTATTAGCTAAAGTCATTTTTGCAGTTTCCCACAAAATATTTGCTACAAATCCGTGTTGTTTCTGATGGTGACAACGGACTTCCGTCGACACTGTACGGAAACAAACAAAATATATCGCCACATAGCGCAAGTACGATATGCGCACACAACTTTAAGTGGTACGTCCCCTACAATATGTAATAGAGGCAGCAATGCGAATAGCTTGGCTATTTTTTAACAGTGCTCAAAAGACGGAAGCTGAAAGTATTAGTAATCATTTCTGCTTCAGCAATACCATTACCATTTTCCTGTGAATCGGCAGAATTTCACTGGTGACATCAGCCCTTTCGTGTTTACATTGTTGTCGCGACAGTTAACAACACAATAATAATTTCTAGTCGTCCGAAGAGGCGCCATCGCAAACAAGAGACGTTTTGCACGCAGCGCGAATTGAACGCGGGCGCGACCTTGAAGGGAAGTGGCGGAAATGTACACCCTGTTGGAGGTGAAATCGTTCCGCCAGGGGAAAAACGAGCGCTGGCGTCTAGGATGAAACTTGGCGTGCGGACGTCTATCGATGCTTCGTGTTTCGAGTGAGACTGTTACCTTTGTCTTGCGCATCAGTACGATGTGCATTAAGAGGGCGGATAGTGCCACGTAGCCTGAACTCAAGTATTGCGCATATCTCTTTGGACACCGCAAGCATTCCAGCGAAGGGAGACACAGCGTCCACCGCAACACGCGGAGTGCGCCTGCCTGCCACGATGCTTTACCGTTAGTGCGGCAGCTTCTGCGTGGTGTTACGGCTGGCGTGTAGCACCCCGTGAAAAAGGGATGCTCGGCTATGATGCCTCATCGAAACGAAGGGTGAATTCCTAATTCGCTATGGTTATCTCGAGTGGAGACCAGTCTGGCGGACGCCCCGCAGTGTTCACAGGCCTCTTTGTGTTTGTGCTCCCTTTCCGCGAACTAGACATGAGCCCCGGGCTGCCACTAGCAGAGACACGCTCGTGAAGACGTCAACTGGGACAATGGATTAGCCGCCTGTCCACAACCAGACGACCTTTCCACGAAATGTGAAGCTCTACAGGAGAACTTCCACGAAGAGACATTGCCTAGAAGAAAGGATCAAGCCGGCCTTGCCGGACCTACAGGCTCAGTGAAAGTGAGAGCAGCTGCAAAGCCACGACGAGGGCTTACCACGTCAACTGGGATAATGGACCAGGCACCCTTTCCGCGAGCCAACGTCGCCTAGATGAAAGGACAAGCGCCCTCGATCCTGGACCTGGGGGCTTGGTACCTGCGGAGGCGGGCTCGTGCCGGCTCACTGAAAATGGGAGACGCCCACCCACAAACCAGACTCAGTGCCTGTCACGTGACGTTGACCTAAGCAAGATCCCGCCCATGATTTTAGAGAGCCTATTTAAAGGGGTTCCACGATGTACTTTTTACTTCATTCTCTTGTTATCTTTCACCAACCACTGAATAAACCGCGCAAGTTTCGCGCTAGAAATCGTCTCGTCCTTGCCTGGTCGCCAACTTCTACCGGATGCCTGCAGCCCACCGACAAGGCCACGCTACCCAATAGTAACGTCGGTCGAGCTTCGAGTAACAGGCGTCGCAAAAACTCTGCAGCGGTGGGGTACGCTACCCTGGAGAACGCAACAACTGGTTGGCAGCGATTGGGATACGCAACCCTGGAGACGCCAACATTGGACGACATCTAACAGATCGTCTCCTCTTCGTCCTGGTGAAAGCGTTCGGACGGAAGGTGTAAGGATTCATGACTGCATATGGTGAGTGCGCGGCTTTTCTTCACTGAGATATCACTTGGATTTGCGTATTTTTCTTTAGAAGTACAGAGTAGTGATTTTTCTTTAACCGTTTACGGAAGTTTTGACTACGTCCTGGTTGTTATAAAGTGAAGAATAAGCAGCACTAAGGACATCCAAGAACTTGAAGGCACTACAGAAGCCGGAATTGTTGAGCTTGACCAGAGATTTAGGCCTCCAAATTGCAGAATCAAAGAGGAAGCCTGAAATCATTGAGGTGATCGGGGCAGACGACGATGAACTGAAGGGATGGCTGCAGAGGATTGCGGAGAAGGAAGAAGAGCGTAAGTGGGCAGCACGTGAAGCGAAAGAAGAGCGCGACCGTATTGCAAGCGACGCACTCGAAATGAAGCGCTTGGAGATTGAGCTTCTGAAAGCTCAAAGTACTGAAAGACCTAGCATAGAGGCAGTGAAAGCGAGCGGAGAATGAAAGACTTGATGCCACCCTACGCATCAGGAGGGGTCATAAGACTTTTTCTGGTGCAGTTTGAGCGCACGTGTGAGAAGGCAAACTTCGCGAGAAACACATGGCCGCAACGCTTGCTTACGTTGCTGCCACGTCAGGTAGCTGATATCATCGCCCGCATGGGGAAAGAAGCAGAGGACTTCGATGAAGTCAAAGCGAATCTGCTCAAGAAGTATAGCTTATGAGCCGAAGAATTCAGGCGAAAATTCAGGGAGGTCGAGAAGACCAGTTCAAGTTTATTCTTCTTCTATTACAGACTAGAAACGTCCTCCCGGGCTAAAAGCTGCCGTCAGCAGCTTGACTGGACCCAGGAGGCGTTACACATGGCAGCGCGATAACAGTAACCTTTTTGGTACAAAAAAATTGAGCAGAATTAAATTTATTAAACGTAAACTAAACATAAATTTGAAAACTCAGATACACGCTTATGACAGGATATGTAGGAGTCAACAGGACATTTTTGTACAAATAAAACAAGAAGGCAAAAAAAGAAAACACTGTCATTTATATACATCGTTATACATGAATATATATGTTATAGGTTAACGAAATACGTCTTCAACTCTTTACGAGAGAATTTATTATCGTGAACATGATTATTTTATATTTTCGGCAAATTGTGTTTAATAGATTGTAACTTATACTCGGTGCGAAAGCGCGGTACAAGCCAAGGTTCAGGGTTTATGAGATGCACAGGTATGTCATGGTGTTGCAAGGTCGCTAGTGATGTAAGAAAATCTCTCCATTCTTTCCGTGCAAAATAAAATATTTGTAAAAGACGATATTCGTAGTATCGATCTACCCATATGATTTGGTATGTTTGTGAGAATGTTTTTGTTGTTGATTGGGCTTCAATATTAGCAATGCGTCGGAAAGGCGCCTTTTGTAATGTAACTATTTTATTTATGTTCGTGTTGTGGTTGCCCATACTAAACTGCAAACATTAAATTGCGAGGTGAACAATCCACGATAAATTTGTAGCTTGGCTTTTGTCGGCATGTGAGCTCTGCATCGATATAGTGCACCGGCGACTGCAGAAAACTTGTTTCGAAGGATATTACAATGAGCATCCCAACTCAAATGACATAAAAATATTACTCCAAGTATTTTGTGTTCATTAACTAGTACTATGTGTTTGCCTAAATAAGTGATTGAATGTTCCAACTGAAAATGTTGGTTTCTGGCTCTGAAAATAATAGCTTTCATTTTAGTTGGGTTAATTCCGATCACATTTGAATGTGACCAATCACATAGTTTCATTAGCAATACATTACACCTGATAATTAGTTCAGTTGCGTCTTTTCCACAGAAGAGTATAGTGCTATCATCCGCATATATAAAGAAATCAACTGTAGCATCTATATTTAGTAAGTCATTAACATATAAGTTATGTAACAGTGGACCCAAAACACTCCCTTGCGGCACTCGATTTTTAAATTTTAAGAAAGATAGGATGTTGCTAATACATACACACTGAGCTCTATTTCTGAGATATGATTCCATTAAAGTGAGTGGATGTCCCCGTACTTCATATATTGATAGTTTATATTTAAGATTGTCATGACGGATGCAATCAAATGCCTTGCTAAAATCAATGAAGAGCCCGAGGGCGAATTCTCCGTTGTCTATGCTTTGCACAATACTTTATTCCAAGGATAAAAGGGCGGCTTCCGTAGATCTACCTTTTCTAAAACCAAACTGTGAGTTTGTTACTACATCAAGTCTGCCTAGAAACTTTGTTAGGCGCGCAGCAATAATTTTTTCTAGCACTTTTGAAAAAACGGGTAGGACAGATATTGGTGTATAATTAAAACCTTATTTATATCGCCATGTTTGTATAGCACAGATACTTTAGCTGGTTTCGTGCCATCTGGGAAAGTTGCCGATTCTATTGCTAAATTGAATATATGGACCAACGTGCGGATAAATGGCAAGTGATGTAAGACATAGTTTATTGGCTTAATTTGTAAATTGTCAGTATCCAATGCATTGCTGTTATTAAGATTTTTTATTGTTGTAAACACCTCATGTTCGTCAGTTGGCTCCATAAATATAGTTTCTGAAACACATTTATGTAGTTATTACATGGCTTTGGAGTCATGAGTGTGCGTAACACTCGCATTCACAAAATGAGTATTGAAATGGTCTGCCAGTGCTTTACCGATCAATTCGCAATTTGCGTAGCTTATCGGCTTAGGTACACTACTTTTAGTTTGACTACATAAAACGTTATTTATTATTTTCCAAACCACATCCGGATGTTTCTTGTTGATTTCAAAAAACAGACGTTGATAGTAATATATTTTTGCCTGCCTTAGTATTTTATTCAGTTTATTTCTTTCGGTCTTGAATTCCTTAAGTTAAATTTCTGATCTGGAGTGCAAGAACGCATGATAAAGGCGGTTCTTCTTTTTTATCATTTTGATGTGCTCACTCATAATCCACGGTTCTCGTATCGTTTTTGATTTTCTAACTTGATTGAAGGAGAAATGCGCAGTGTAGATGCACACAAATAGTTCAAAAAACTTGTTATATGCTTCGTTAACATTTTTTTCTCTTAACACAGAATCCCAGTTTTGCGTACCTACACCTAGATTGAATAAATCCAGTACTTCGTTAGAAATGTGCTAGTAGGTAAGTAATTCAATGTTTTGTTTGATACTGTTATCTAGTGCGTACACTATAAAGACTGGTCGGTGATCACTAATATCATTAGAAAGTGCACCCGCGGTGCAGACTGAGGTTTCCATATTTGTAATAAGAAGGTCGAGGGCAGATGAGATAGATTGAGTAACCCTCGTTGGTGTAGTGATCAGATTGGTAAAGCCAAATGACAGTAGTAGATTGTTTAAATCCTGCACATGCTTATTTGTGTCTAAAATATTTATGTTGAAGTCGCCTCCACAGACAAAATGAACATTATTAAATGAACAGAACTCCAGAAGCTTACCAAAGCAACCAATGAAATTCTCAATAGTTCCGCTCGGAAGGCGGTATATTACTGATAAGACCCTTTTCTTGTCGTTCACAGTTAACATCTCACAGTCAAGACTTATGAATGTAAATTCTGGCATCAATTCGTAATGGTAAATATTTTTAGTATAAAGGGCAACGCCACCCCCTCGCTTATTCTGACGGTTTAAAAAAAAGAAGTATATCCATCCAGGCTGATGACATCGTAGCTATTTTGAAACCAAGTTTCAGAAATCATGATGACGTCGAACCGGAAAGAAAATTGGTTGAGAAGACAAGAGATACTGTCACTTTTGTGAATAGCGGAACGGGAATTAAAATGCAAAACAGAGATAAGCTTGGTATCTTGTAGATGAACGTTTTGTGGTTGCGAAAATTCAAAATATTACATTTTGAACAGAACGTACAAGATTTAGCACAACACTTAGCAAATCTTCCAAAGGTCTTCGTGGTGCTGTATTGTTACAATAGGTCTGTCGTCAGACTGCCTCGCGAATATCTTGCCATTATACGACAAGACGGACTTCCATCCATGGTCACGTTTTCTACCGATAGCGATTCCAAGTAGTTGCTTTAGGTTAGGGCATAGGTGCTCGTTCACAAAAATTTTGTGAGCGTTATCATTTCCGATATCCTTGTTAGAATGACGTGCCCTCTTTGCCTTGTTAAGCACAGCATCGCGCTTGGTCCTGGATTTAAACTGCACAATGATATTGGATTTTTCTGGTTCTCGGGTGGGTACAAGGGTGACATAATTCAATGTCAGTCTCGACAATATCTTTTTGATGACTTTCCCGATCATCGGAACGGTGTCCAGCACATTCTCATTATCTTTTTTACGACGCCTTGTATTTCGAGATTTTCATTTCTCGAGTACTGCTCCGAGTGCACAAAGCGTTTTTCAAGTTCTCGGGCCCTGCTTTCGAGGGCGTTGCATCTTTCTTGAAGCACTATATTTTCATTTTCTAGTTTTTGTCTTGCAGTTTCTTCAGCAATCAGTCGTGTCTTCAGTTCTTCAACTAAGGCGTGACAAACTCAATGCTCTGAATTCAATTTTTGTGCTCTATTTTCATTTCTAGAATCTCACTGCGCATGTCCCTTTCCAATGCGTGACGATACTACTTCAGTTGATCCCTAAATTCCTGTTTGAGTTGAGTGAGTTCAGCTTTCATTTCCTCTTTTAGTTTAACTATTTCCTTAGCCATACCTTATCAACACAAAATATGCATTCCACAAAGCAATGAAAGCAAAGAACAAAGCATAGAAAACAAAGCAAAGAAACCCGGCAGCAGCAACGGTAAATTGTATGCAATAGTATTAGTACAATAGTATCTTAAAGCACCAACCTGCGGCAAAATGCAAACAGGCGTTCAGCGTTGTAGTAGATGCGTCGTCGCTGCTGCCAAGTGAATCGAACTCCCGCGAAGCACTCGTTTATGAAGCTTTGGCGCTGTGACGTTGCCGCCGATGCCGCAGTTGACTGGCTCAGCTAGTAGTCGCTAATAGCCAAAAGTGAGTCATGCTCAGATTTTGCATACACCTTGGAGGTAAACTTGAAGGAATGGCTCAGAGAAGAGGCTGCACTCGGCGACGCCAAAACGACAATGCAGTGTGTTGCTTTAGAGCAGTTCTACCACCGGCTGCCAGAAAACATCAGGTATTGTGTTCAGGATAGGCCAGGCGTAGACACTGTCACGAGAGCGGCCAACCTCCCTGAGGAGTACCTAACTCGCTGTGCGTTCGAAGGCAACGAAGCTCCTAAGAAGGAGATGAATAAATACAGACCCGACAAGCCAAAGCGATGGTCAAAGTCCAGTCGGTCTAAATCCAAGGAAAGGTCAGATTCGGTGAAATATAGTGACCAGGAAAGCGAGGGAAAGTTGGAGTCACCCGAACAGTGGGCAGAAAGGCAAAAGAGAAAATGCTTTCCAGGCCAAGAAACCAATACTTTGCTACAACCGCCAGCAAACGGGGCATATCTCCTTGGGACGCAAAAATCCCAAACTAATGTTGATGTCACTAACTAGTTATTTATTTATTTATTTATTTATTTATTTATTTATTGTCATACTCTCAAGGCCCAGAGGCATTACAGAGAGGAGTGGTGATTACTGCAAACAAATTCCTTAACAATATTCTTGAAGTTGGTGGCTTCACAAATGGCAGTGATGGAGGCAGGGAGGCGGTTCCAGTCATTCGTCGTTCTTGGTATAAAGGAATCAAAATAACCGTTGGTGCGACAAGTTGGAACTTCAACCTTAAAACGATGATCCGTGCGTGACGATATGTATGATGGCGGGGAGATTAGTTCATCCTAAAGTGTTTCGTTAGAGTAATAAATCTTGTGAAAAAGGCATAGGCGAAAGTACTTACGACGTAACTCTAGGTTAGGCAAGTCAAGGGTTAGTTTCATTGATGAGACACTTGCATGACGAGAATAATTCGAAAGAATAAAACGAGCAGCTCGGTTTTGAATGGATTCGATGGTGTTTTTTAGCTTTAGAGTAGAAGGGTCGAAAATGGAGTATGCATATTCAAGTTTAGGCCTCACTAATGTTTTGTACAGAAATAACTTGACAGCTGCAGTTGCCGATGAAAAATTACGTCGTAAAAACCCAAGCATGCGATTAGCGTTACCGTAAATGTAATTTATATGAATGTTCCATGTAAGATTGTGTGTAATGTAGATACCAAGATATTTATATGATGATACATTTTCTACAGGTATGTTGTTAATATTGTACGCAGGAAGAGTGGTATTTCTTACAACACGGGACACACGCATCGCCTTACATTTATTAGAATTGAGCTTCATTTGGGATCTAGCACACCATGATGTTACTATGCCAATGTCTGATTGAAGAGTATCGCAGTCGTCAGGGTTAGAAATGACACGATAGAGAACACAGTCATCGGCGAATAACTTAATTGATGATTTAATTTGGTCGGGGAGGTCATTAATATAAATTAAAAATAATAATGGTCCCAGAACCGAGCCTTGCGGTACACCGGAGGTTACTCGACCAGTGGAAGAGAAGTATTCGTTAGCATAAACGAATTGGGAACGGTTAGACAAAAAACACTTGATCCAAGCAAGCACGTTAGGATCAACGCTGAGGTTACTTAATTTAGTTAAAAGTAATTCGTGTGAAACAGTATCGAATGCTTTGGCGAAGTCTAAAAAAATGCAGTCAATAATAAAGTTAGCATCCATCGCCTGGAATAAATCATTAGTGAATGACAAAAGCTGTGTTTCGCAGGAATAGTGTTTTCTAAATCCGTGTTGGTAGGGGGTGAAAAATATGTTTGACTCGAGAAATGAAACCAGGTGTGAGTAAACTATGTGCTCCATCAATTGCAGGGAACGCTAGTTAGGGATATAGGTCTGTAATTAAGTGGGGAGTACCGACTGCCAGACTTATGTACGGGAATCACCATCCCTGCCTTCCAATCATTCGGAAGGATGGTAGTTTGAAGTGACTGAGCAAAGATTTCGCTAAGAATTATAGATGAATAAGTAATAGTTCCCTTAAGAAACTTCGTGTTTATACCATCTACTCCACTGCATGCAGAAACTTTTGAGGTCTGTATCAACTTTACAACGCCATCAAGGTCAATGGTAATGGGGAGCATTGGAAAATAATGCATATCAGAAAAAACAGCGCTTGCGCACAACACAGAATCAGAAAATACAGATATGAACGCGTCATTCAATACTTCACAACAGACGCTCCGATCGACAGGTTCGTTGTTAGGATCACACAGTTCAATGGCACTAGATTTTTTACCGTTGACCACACTCCAAAATTTCTGTGGGTTGTCTTTCAAAAAAGAAGGCAACGTGTGCTCATAAAATGTTGTTTTGGACTCTGCTACAGCATTCTTGTAGTCGCTCAGTGCTATTGTGTAAGCATTCCAACGATCATGATTGCCAGTTAATTTTGCTCGTCGGAAAAGCCTTTTCTTTTTGTTCAGTAAACGTTTAAGACGCGCGTTGAACCAGGGTGCGCGAGAATTGGAATAATTACGTTTTTGCGGGATGTACCGGTTAATTAGGGATTTGGCTTTTTCTTTGAATATTGACCAGTTTTCTTCAACCGATCGAGTGTGGAAACTTGGAATGTAGTCAGTGATGAAAGTTTCTAGTTCGTTATTAATTGCGCCAAAATCAGCATTTTTGTAATCACGTATAACTTTCGACGAGGTAACAGATGGCATGGTTAACTGCAAATTACACTGGATTATACAATGGTCGCTAATACGCGGTAGGTAAGTTAGGGGCGAAAAAAATTCCGGGGATGTAGTAAGGATTAAATCCAGGATATTAGCCGAGTGTGCAGAACATCGAATAGGCTTCAGAACAAGCTGCTGCAGGTTAAAATCAAGGCAAAGGCTGATGAATTCGGAATATTCAGAACAGCACTCTTGGTTTGAAGGGGGATCAGTATGCCAGTTAATGCCAGGAAAGTTAAAGTCCCCAAGGAGTATTAGTGGCGTGGAAGGAAACCGTAAAATTAGACTATTTAAGGCATCGTGAAGGTCTGAACAAAATGTGTTAGGTGAGGAAGGGGACCTGTAAACGACGCAAATGATAAAATTTTTGCGTTCGAAGCCTACGCGCGTGCACACTAGCTCTAATGGTGAGGCAAGCTCAATTGCAGCAGCGGTAATCGAATCATGAACACCGATAAGTACACCACCACCACACCGTACATCGCGGTCATGTCGATAGAAACGGTAAACACCCTCGCATTCCAAAATTTCACGGTCTTCAATTTTGCTAGAAAGCCATGTCTCTGTCAGGATAACAATATCGGCACTGCACGTGTCAACGACAGAAGATAAAGCATCCCGCTTATTGCATACGCTGCGAATATTTGAATACAAAAGAGAAATATTTTTTGCCACCGGACCATGGCACCGCTATGTTTGCGAATTGCTATAGGGCCATCAGAAGGTGCATTTGGGACAGAATTTGTTGAACGAAGCTTGTTTGTGTGGATTTCGCACACACGATCAGTTACCGGACAGTAAACATAAGTTTTTTTGTCGATTTGTAGACGGTTGAGCCGTAGCGCATACTTCTGTCCGCTAGCCTTTCCGAATTCAATCAATTTTTTCTGTGACAAGCGTGTGGCGCGGCAGAAGTCTTCGCTAACAGAAATTCCAGAACCTTTGAATTTTTTTCGCTCAGTGAAAACCTTTTGCTTAAGTTTTGAGGACGAGAATTTTACGATTATGGGCCGGTTTTTATTTACTGCATAGGAACCCAGCCTGTGGGCGCGGGAAATGGCTTCGTCTATTAAAGTTATCTGTAGTAAACTAGTAAGGCAGTTTCAAATTTTAGTTTCAGATTCGGACCAGTTCTCAGCTGGGACGTCAGGAATCCCGTAGAATATAAGGTTGTCACGGCGAGAGCGGTCTTCCAGTTCGTCCAACCGAGAAGTTATTGCTGCAGTTTGGTCTCGCACAGCTTCATCGACTACTCTCGGTAGATCAACACCATTCTGATTTGCTTCATATGATTCCACCAGGGATTCAACTGTTGCGAGCCTACTGGCTAAGCTGGAAACTTTTTCCTCAAGTTTTTGCTGATTAGCTCGGACCTCTGATAGCATCCCTATTACCTCGGTATGGCGTGCGTCACTTTTAGCCGACAAGGCCGCAATGGCGTCTAGAATCTCCTTTTGAGGACCAGGGTTCTGTTCCACATCCCCAGCTCACATAAGCAATTTGACATCATATATACACACGTAACGAGGAACATGTCACGAGGAACAGTAACGAGGAACATGTCAAATTGCTAGAGCCCTACGTTCGAGACCTCGGGGTAAACGGCAAACCGTGTAGGGTGCTTTGCGACTCGGCAGCCACAATGAACGTGGTGCATCCGTCGTACGTAGAGGAAGGCCAGTTCAAGGGAGGATGTGCTTGGATAAGGCAAGCCGTAGAGTCCTCCATTGTTTGTCGCCCTGTGGCCAATATTCGTATCGAAGGCCCTTTTGGAGTACTGGAGATTGAAGCCGCCGTCTCGGCACATCTCCCGCCTTAGTATCCATATTTGTTTTCTAACAAATCGGAGGATTTACTGCAGCGCAGGGGAATCGGGTTTAGTGAAGGGATAGCGCAAGCTCTAGTGCAAGCCCTAACTCGTTCCAAGGCAAGGGAGCTCGCGGCCAAGGCAGTGTGCGAATGTCCAGTGGTGGAGCAAACAGGTTTGACGGAGGATTCGTCAACCAGCCCCAAACAGCACAGCCCTATAGGAGATAATGGGGAAAGTAAACCAGCTAATGAAGAGGTCATGAAAGCAGCGGAGCCTTTAGTGTCTCTTGAGGCAGAATGCAGAAGAAAGTTAATAAATATAAGCGTAGGCCACATTGATTGCTGAGCAGGAAAAAAGATTCTTTCCTGCGTAACCTAAGGCCAGACGCGAAAGAAGGCATGGCTAAACCGAACGTAAAGTTCCTCAAGTGGGCAGGGGTCCTCTATAGGAAGTACACCAGTCGAAAGGGAGCTCAGTTCGACCATCTCGTGGTGCCGCATCCCTATCGTGAGCCGCTCCTGCACCTGGTACACGGGGGCTTTTGCACAGAGCATCTGGGCAATCGTAAGACAAAGGACCGCTTACTGCAGGAATTTTACTGCCCCGGCTGCTTTCGGGAAGTGGAAGCATTGTAAGAAGCTGCGACACATGTCAACGCATAGGCAAGCCCGGAAATAAGACTAAAGCGCCAATGAAACTTGTTCTCATTATCCCGCAGCCGTTTCGCAGGCTCATAACACAGTGGGACCACTTCCTGCAACTCAGTCTGGATATCGGCATATTCTCACTGTGCTATGCCCAGCAACGAAATTCCCTGAGGCAGTGTCGCTCAAATAACTAAGCTAGGTGGAGATCGTCAACGTGCTTTTGTTTATCTTCGCGCTTGTAGGGTTTCTCGCAGAAATGCAGTCAGATCAAGGATCAGTCTTTACGAGTGCACTTTACACGTTTGTGGAAATGTGCGGTATTAAAATTATTCATAGCTCTGCATCGTCCGCAGTCAAGCTCAGTAGAGACAGTCCACTCAGTCATGAAACGGCTTCTGCGGGCCATTTGTTATAAGCACAAAGTCGATTGAGAGGTTTGCTTGCCTGCAGCAATTTTCGCGCTTCGAACTGCACCGCACCGGTCAACAGGGTTTTCCCCTTCAGAGCTCGTTTACGGTCGCTCCCTTCGGTCCCCTCTTCGCATGTTCGAGAAACCTGGGAAGGCCGGGCAGACGATCCTTCAGTTTGTGGCCTACGTGATAGAGCTGTTAGACTGTACACTCCTCAAGAATTTGCAGGGCACGAAATGCGTAAGTCGCAAAGCAATGCTAAGCATTACTATGACATGACGGCTGGAAGGCGACGCTTTGAAGTTGGGGAAAAGGTAATGTTTCTGAAACCCTCATTGAAAAACAAACTACAGGTTCAATAGGAAGGACCAGTTGACATAATTCAGAAGTTATCTGAAACAAACTATGTAATCATGGCACTGGGAAAACGAAGGACACCACATTTGTACCACAGCACTCTGCTTAACGCTTACCGGCAGAGGGAAGCCATTGTGAACATGTCCCTTAACCAACCTGAGGAGATGCCTGTCTGTTTTCCGGCGTTAACATCAGTAACGGGGGCAAAATACATTCACGAGACCACTGACAACCTAGTAGAGCAGTCGGAGTTGAATCCCAATCAAAGGGCCGAACTGAGGGATCTTATGTTTGAATTTAAAGACATATATTCAGACACACCGGGCAGGGCCACTGCGATCGTTCACGATATCGTGTTAACCTCATCGGTCCCAGTTCGTTCGAAAGATTATCGCGTTTCACCTCGTCAACGTCAAGTCATGGCTGCAGAAATAAACAAGATGTTAGAGCTTGGTGTAATCGAGCCCAGAGAGAGTGATTATACCTCGCCTCTTATCTTGGCTGAGGTCCCAGGAAAGGAGCCGCGACCGTATATCGACTACCGCCGGCTCAACTTAATCACGAAGGACCAGACCTACCCAATACCACATATCGAGAAAAGGCTTGAGAAAGTGAGCAGTGCTAATTTCATCTCTACGCTCGATTTAGTCAGAGGGTATTGGCAGGTTCCGTTGACCGAGAGGGCAAGGCGGCTTGCGGCGTTTATTTCCCCGATGGTAACCTTTCGGCCGAAAGTCCTGAGCTTTGGATTGAAGAATGCTCCCTATTGTTTCTCTCACCAGCTCACGTAAGCTCCCCGCCATTCCAGATCCCTCAACACCACGCATCAGGCTGATTTGGACTTCTGCTCATGCCTCCCTATCGGGCAATGACCGCGCTAATGCAGCTGCCCGAGAGCTAACCTGCCGGGCACCTGACAGTGAGGCGAGCAACCCATATCAAGCCTCCCAGAATTTGCCTAACACATACCGTGACACTCTAGACTTTCACAAACTAGGGCGCTTGCGATATCACCCGTCACCCAAATCCTTCTCCTGGAATGAAGCCTTATCCCTGAGACAGCTTCAAAGCAACTCATATCCGAACCTCCACCTTTTCAACAAGTTCTCCCCAACCTTATATCTCGCCACCTGTCCAGGCTGTGGTGCACCACCGACGACGTTCCACGTCACGATCGAGTACCAAAAACTACCTAAGGAACTGTTCAACATCTTGTTCTACAATCCCCCCAACCAACATATGCGCCACGGGAGGCGATCCTCCGTCGCTCCGTGCCTCAGGTCTGGCTGGCCCTGATACGACGAGCACGAGCGGGAGTGACAATAATTGGTGCCCTGGACTGAGGGCCCCAACCACATAAATCCTTTCACTTTATAATAAAGTTTATTCTATCTCTCTATTGTTTCTTTTGCCTTATGGACTAGGTGCTACGAGGAATGGAGGACTTCACTTCCGTATCTCGATGACATAGCATTCTTTTCTTCATCATGGGCGGACCATATGCAACACCTCCGAACCGTGATGTTTCGTCTACGAGAGGCCAACTTAACTGTCAAGGCTCCCAAATGCCAATTAGGGCGCGCGGAGGTAGCTTATCTAGGTCATGTAATTGGTCAAGGCCATCGTCGGCCTTCCGAGGTTAAACTGACCGCAATAGACAACCTCCTGCAACCACGCACCAAGCGGCACATCAGGTTATTCCTTGGCTTGGCAGGTTATTGCAAAAATATATCCCGCGTTATTCCGAGGGTGCAAGTGCTTTAACAGATGCTCTCAGAAAACATCAGGTCATTCCGAGCTTAAACTGACCGCTATAGAGAACCTCCCGCAACCACGCACCAAGCGGCACATCAGGTCATTCCTTGGCTTGGCAGATTATTACAAAAAATATATCCCACGTTATTCTATTGCAAGCTCTTTAACAGATGCTCTCACAAAAACAGAACCACAAACAATAAAGTGGGATGACGCAAAAGAAAAGGCTTTTAGTATGCTGAAGAAAGCACGAACGGGTCAGCCACTGTTGAACGCGCCCGACTACTCTAAGCCACTCATTCTTCAGTGTGATGCCAGCGACAGAGGTATGGGGGTGGTGCTTTGTCAAAAGAGAGATGACGAGAACGAACACCCTGTATTGTACGCCAGTAGAAAGCTTTCAGTTCATGAGGAAGCTTACAGTGCATCAGAAAAGGAATGCGCCTGCGTAGTATGGGCGGTACAGAAGCTAGCTTGCTATATCGCTGGTTCAAGGTTCACTATAGAGACTGACCACTGTCCCCTCACTTGGCTGCAGTCCATGTCTACAAAAAAAGGCCATCTCTGGCGCTGGAGCTTGGCTCTTGAACAGTGCACCTTTGATATTCGCTACAAGGGTAAACTTAACGGCAATGCCGCCGGTCTGAGTCATTGCCTCTAGAGTAGCGAAAGCCTCACGCTCACTGTGGTTTCCATGTTATTTTTACGTTCCAATTTTTTTCATACATTCTTTTTTATTTTCGCGAAGTTGTACTTGATTGTTAGCTGATTTTGGTAACCACGTCTTAACGCTTTCGCGAAATGGCTGTTTTTAGTGTTTAGGGGGGGGGGGGGGGGGCTGAAGCGCGAAAGGAATGGGAAAGCAATAGGAGCATTTCTTTTTTTTTGTAAATCCTGGTATGTCTTGGGGGAGGGTGGCCTTGTGCTCGCCACTTTGTGCTTGGGGGTCCGGCACTGTTCTGGGGTGATTGCTTGCCGAAACAGGAGACAAAGTTGCGAGACCGGTTTGCGAGTCCAGTTCACCGGACAGGACCAGGGAGAAAAAATTTGCAGTGGCTTAGTTCGGCTATGCCAGGATATACGTAGCGAAAGCTAAGGCATAGCATGGTTACCCTTAGTTATTCTGGATTGCAAGTCCAGGTTAGCGTGGTTGTCTAGCCATGTTGCGGCCTTTAGCCAGCTTTTTGGCGCGCTGTTGGTCTGTTTCCTGGGCGATTCCTTTCCTCTTCGTCTCGTTCCGATGTCGATTCTAGGCCTCGTCCTGCTTATCAGTTTAGTCGCTGTCCATACTGCCGCCTCAACTGTCGTTGCGGCGCACGCGAGCTCTCCTTTTCAATCCTCCGACATGTTATCAGGCATGCAACACAGCTGGCGAAGCGAGCGGAGGCGAGCGCGACGATGAGGTACGCGTGGTGACGTCATAGCAAACGGCTCACGGCGGAAAGGCGCGGCGCGGTTGCGGAACACCGGTGGCTCGGTGCTACTAGTGGCGCATGCGCAGTAGTGACTAGGGAGCGAGAGAGAGAGAAATATCCGCGGCGAGGCACGCGTTGTGACGTCATGTGCCTCCTTGGAGCACCACCAGGGCGAAAGCGTAAGTTCGCCGCCAGTAAAGCTTTCGCTGTAAAGACACAAGACCACCACGAGGACTGATGAACGACTCACAGGAATCTACCAGCTACAAGCCAAAGGTTCATCACCCCTGACGGAAATTTTGCTACTTAAACGCCGATCCCTCGCCCAGTGGCTGCTGGCCCCTACGCGTCGGGAGCTCCCTCCCCCGCCGGAGATGCCGTTACGGCTGGCGTGTACCAGCCCGTGCCTCCATGCCTCATCGAAATGAATGGTGAATTCCTAATTCGCTATGGTTATCTCGAGTGGAGGCCGTTCTGGCAGACGCCCCGCAGTGTTCACAGGCCCCTTTGTGTGTGTGCACCCTTACCGCGAACCAGACAGGACCTCCAGGCTGCCGCCAGCGGAGACACACTCGTGAAGACGTCAACTGGGATAATAGATTAGCCGCCTATCCACAACCAGAAGCCCTTTCCACGAACTCTCAAGCTCTACAAGAGAACTACTGCCTTGCTTAGTAACTCAGGCGACCAATTGCAATGCATGCTCACTGACCTGGAGAGGCAAAGCAAAAGGGTTGGTCTAAAAATTAATCTGCAGAAATCTAAAGTAATGTTTAACATTCTCGGAAGAGAACAGCAGTTTATGATAGGTAGCGAGGCACTGGAAGTGAGGACGACGCGAGGCACTTAATGTGAGGACGACGCGATTGCTATGGAAAGAATGATGGGTGTAACGTTAAAGGATAACAAAACAGCAGATTGGGTGAGGGAACAAATGCGAGTTAATGACATCTTAGTTGAAATCAGGAAAAATAAATGGGCATGGGCAGGACGTGTAATCAGGAGGGAAAATAACCGATGGTCATTAATGTGATTTTAGCTTCTAGCGCGAAGTAGCGCGAAGTCATTAACTGTTACGGACTGGATTCCAAGAGAAGGGAAGCGTAGCAGGGCGGCAGAAAGTTAGGTGGGCGGATGAGATTGAGAAGGTTGGAGCGACAGCATGGCCACAATTAGTGCATGACCGCGGTAGTTGGAGAAGTATGGGAAAGGTCTTTTCCCTGCAGTGGGCGTAACCAGGCTGATGATGATGATGACAGGAGAACTTCCGCGAACCAACGTCGCCTAGAAGAAAGGATGAAGCCGCCCTCCCGGACCTACAGGCTCACTGAAAGGGAGAGCAGCTGCAAAGCCACGACGAGGGCTTACCACGTCAACTGGGAGAATGGACCAGGCGTTCTTTCCGCGAACCAACGTCACCTAGAAGAAAGGATAAGCGCCTCCGATCCCGGACCTGGGGGCTTGGTACCTGCGGAGGCGGGCCCGTACCGGCTCACTGAAAGTGGGAGACGCTGTTACATATTCGACGGCTAGACACCGAGGGCGGCAGGACGACCGGCCCAAGGAACAGACGACCCACACAGTGCCAGGAAGACAATGACGTTTATTCTTTCAGCGACGTGCTTTTTGAGCGCTAAACAGCCAATGAGGGGGTGGCAAAAAAAGAAAGATATCACCGCAAGCGGGGCAATCTTATGTGCAGATTCCAACGTACAATACGACCAACACCGCGAATGTTAGAACGCCCATCCACAAACCAAACTCACTGCCTGTCACGTGACGTTGACGTAAGCAAGATCCCGCCCAAGATTTTAGAGAGCCTATTTAAAGGGGCTCCACAATGCACTTTTTCACTTCATTCTCTTCTTATCGTTCAGCAACCATTGAATAAACAGTGCAAGGTTCGCGCTAGAAATCGTCTCGTCCTTGCGTGGTCACCAAGGTATACCGGATGCCTGCAGCCCACCGACAATGCCACGCTACCGAATAGTAACATCGGCTGAGCTTCGAGAAACAGGCGTCGCAGCAACTCGGCAGCAGTGGGGTACGCTACGCTGGAGAACGCAACAGTGGGAGCTCGAGTGCACGCAAAGAGAGAGAGAGAGAGACAGACAGACAGAGATTGTGAAGAAGTGAAACTAGCGCCTCTTCCTCTTCACAATCGCTCTCTATTTCTCTGCGTACGCACGAGCTGCCACGGAGTAACTGTCCCACCAACGGGAAACCAGCGCGTTTGGCTCGCTCGAGGAAGATTGCAAGCGGCGTTCGAAGACGGCGGCACAATTCAGTAATTCTTCGATCGCTTTCACTGCGCAGGAGACAGAGTGATCTTGAGTTCTGGGCTGAAGTTCGCCTCTTAAATATAGTCTGTACCTATAAAACCATGTTGAGTAAAGTCGAAACAAAAACTGGAGGATGCTTAAGTTTCACATCTAAGAGTGGAACGCGATAGATTTCAAAGATCCCCGACTGCTTGTGACGCTCCCCGACAACCGCTGATTTCTTGCGGATGCGCAGAAGCAAGCGCGATGGTGTTGTTGCAAGGAGTCCGAGCGGGCCACGCCGCTCGGAAAAGGGGTTTGTGTTTGTTGTGGTTTTTGAGTAACAGAATTGTGTTTTTTGCTTTATTCAAATAAAACTCCGATGATATCATGTCTGTAGGTCGTGTTTAGGCCGTACTTTACGATTTTAAGGCGTAAGATTTTAGTGGCTCATGACTGTCCGGGCGCAGTCCGTGGTGGGCGCAGTAAGCGGTGATCACCGGCGAGGGGAGGAAGGAGAGGAGGCGCCGTGCCAGTAGCGCTGTGTGAGTGGACGCGTAGGAGAGCGCGGACATGCGCGTGGGGGTGCGCGCACATCGGCGACAAACCTTGTGGCTATATGGCTGTGATTGCATCCCAGGCTCGCGGCCACGGCGGCGTCCGTTCACAGAACAGTGCAGAAAACACCAACAGAGGCAGTCATAGATAGGCTATCTCCTATTGCAGCTTAGCTGAGCAAAGTGCCGATAGATATTTTGTCTTTTGTGGTTTACTTTGGGGAATGTAATTATTTCAGTAACGCCTCAGCGCCACACGGAGGGCCTGCGTGGTTGTGGTTCGGAATGATTTTTCGCCAAGCGGTGTCCGCCACGTCTACATCATGTTTGTTTTTTTTTGCGGCGCGGAGCCCTTAACACTACCGCGTGTATATATATATATATATATATATATATATATATATATAGAAAGAGAGAGAGAGTGTGGGGTGATGTGGGGGTTCTCCTCCGTGCTCTTGGGACAAAGGAACGACAGCACAGTAGTGCAAACGATCACAAGGCCATTTATTGCACCTTTCATAGATCAATGCCTGCTAGCCGAGTTGCTATCCACAAAACATGCCGATGGGCGCGCGACAAATCTAGAAGTCTGACTCACCGCGACCGGAAGCGAGCGAATATGTTCGCCCCATGCTGGATCCCAACGCCTGGTCGTTCACGTGTTCGGTCACGCCAGCGGTGGTGCGTTCGAAGGCGGCCACGCGAGGCGGTCTCGCAGAAGCATGGGTTGGCGTGCACGCGGGAGACGTCCCCGCCTTGCGCCGACCCGCCGGGAAAGAGGGTCGCTGCACATGCGGCACGGCACGTCCGTCCCGCTTGCTGTCTCGAACCCCAAAAAGATAGCGCCTTGTCTCTCCCGCACCCAAGTAACCCCGCATCAGCGCAACACTAGTGCCATCTCTCGCACTGCGCCTGTACCACTCCGACCGCCGCGTGCGCGGCGAAGCCGCACTACAGGAGACGCGCTATGCGGGAAAAACATCAGGGGAGGCGCGACGGTCGCGCATCCCCACAACCTTAAATCACTCCTTATTCCGGCGAAACATGTGACACGGTCTAACATTAACCCGTGCTTCGCGAACAGGGTGGTACATGCAACAGTGGTCGCGCTGAGGAAATGTCCACACGCTGTCCATAGCATGCGAGCCGACATTGTCGTTGGGTACACCGCTGGCGTCCGCCTGTCACAGCAGCGGCTTTGCAGCCTCGACGGCACGATCTCAGGCCAGGGCTCCGGAGACGACGACGCAGTAGTCGGTACGAGCAAGCGTCGCTCGCGCCGACGCACCCTGCTGGGAAGAGCCGCCGTAGCTGTCGGTGACCGCCGGCTCTTTTGTCCGCCGCCGAGGGTTGTGAGCTGGATACAGGAGGCCGCCGAAGTCGCCGCGCGGAACTGGCCACAGCATCACCATCGCCCGGGGGGGCTCGATCGTAGTCCGGGGCAGCAGCGCAGACGATGTGCAGGTGACGGGAAACCAGGGGTGACTCCGATCACGCTGCGCACACTCAAAACACTCGGCAAACACTGAAGTAGTGCAAGGGAGAGGAAGTCTGCGTGCGCATCGCCCACGTGGTACGATGTTCGACTCGGCTGGCAAAGATCGGGCAGCTACTCAGATGCTAAGTTCACGTGAACGAAGCTCGCTTCCTTGGGTCGAACGAGTAATTTCAATTGGTGCGAGGCTAACTCGAATGAGGGAAGCAACTTGCAACACCTCAACGCCACGGTCCGCCGGGTTGTGTCCCTCCACGTGCGACAGGCAGCTTCGTAAATCCTTAGGCCTAAAGCGTCGCTCTTCTGACAACAACCGGCATCCAACAAACAACACCCAAAATGGGCGCAAAACAGGCAGCCGCGAGGAGACGTCAGCTCTGTGAGGTGGTCCTACTCCGCTCGGTGCAAACAGCATCCGAGTTGACTGCGCCCACCGTCCCAGACGGTGTCGGAGCGCCCGGTGCCAGGTCGCAATACCAGTCAGCCCGTAGTGGCACCCATGGCCCGCGGCCACCCGGCTCCCAGAGCCGCGACTTCATCAGAGTCAAAGAGGTAGAAGAAGCTATTTACATAAGAAATTCGGACCACCCACGAGGCTTCCGTACTCACTCGCTTCAGACTTGCCAATATGCTCCGCGGGCGCTATGCCTCGCTCTCCCAGGATGCACACCACGTGGCTCTCGTTCCGACGAATGTCATTAAAAAAACACTTGCGAAAAGGCTTAGCATGTTGACATGTTCAAACACACTACAGCCACCGTCACCTCGCTCAAGAAAGCTTGCCGCCGACGTTAGCGATCAAAATTCACGCTAGGCCTACGCTTCCGTTCAAACAAAGGTCTCGAACGAAGCAAAACTTAAAATTATCCTCCGATGCACCAAGAGCCCCACGTTGGGCGCCAGATGTGGGGTGATGTGGGGGTTCTCCTCCGTGCTCTCGGGACAAAGGAACGACAACACAGTAGTGCAAACAATCACAAGGGCATTTATTGCACCTTTCATACATCAATGCCTGCTAGCCGAGTTGCTATCCACAAAACCTGCCGATGGGCGCGCGACAAATCTAGAAGTCTGACTCACCGCGACCGGAAGCGAGCGAATATGTTCGCCCCATGCTGGATCCCAACGCCTGGTCGTTCGCGTGTTCGGTCACGCCAGCGGTGGTGCGTTCGATGGCGGCCACGCGAGGCGGTCTCGCAGAAGCATGGGTCGGCGCACGCGGGAGACGTCCCCGCCGCGCGCCGAACCGCCGGGAAAAAGGGTCGCTGCACGTGCGGCACGGCACGTCCGTCCCGCTTGCTGTCGCGAACCCCAAAGAGAGAGCGCCTTGTCTCTCCCGCACCCAAGTAACCCCGCATCAGCGCAACACTAGTGCCATCTCTCGCACTGCGCCTGTACCACTCCGACCGCCGCGTGCGCGGCGAAGCCGCACTACAGGAGACGCGCTATGCGGGAAAAACATCAGGGGAGGCGCGACGGTCGCGCATCCCCACAAGAGAGAGTGAGAGAGAGCGCGCGTGGTCCGAGAGCTCTCAAGACCAAGTGCGTATTCCAATTCCACCTCGCTGCGGACTTGAAAAAAGGATCGGTGTTCAGTTCAACCACCGGAACTTCTTTTTCTTGAGGCGTGACACGTGCGCGGAGATGCTACGTTTTTTTTTACGCCTGTCGAGGCTGGCGCCGGGAACGCAGCTGCTCACGAGCCAGGCGTTTTCTCCAATGCGCTCAGTAATTGTGAAGGACCCTTCAAACCTCTCTAGTAACTTCTGGCCTCGTGATCTGACTCCCTTTGTACCCACACTTTGTCACCGACGTTATACAATGGATCAGGTCGATGTCGGCGGTCATAGTGACACTTCTGCGTTTCTTGTGTTTGTGAAGCTCTCCTTATCGCCGCTGTTCAGATTATTTTAAACACGGACGCTCGGTCAGCGGAGATGGTAACAGGAGTGCCTAGGTTGATGGTCGCTTTTAGCTGGGGCAGCTTCCCATAGACGGTTCCATGCTGGGTTGTCCTGGTCAGCGCCGTGCTAGCGGGATAAGCAGTTGACTGCAATTGAACGTCCCAGCCGGCTTCTCCTTTCCCCCCTATTTTCGTAAACGGAGCGAGTCGTGCTTATGGTTTGGTTGTTTCATTCCGTAAGGCCGCTTGCCTGGAAATGAAATGAGGACGGAAAATGGTGCTGCACCCCTGCCGTGCTAAGGTAATTTTTTAATTCGCGACTGTGGAATGTCGTAGCGCAGTCTGATATTAATTGTTTTGGCAGGCCATGCCTACATTCAAATCTTAACTTACTTCAGGAAATCGATCAGGTGACCGGACGCGAGACATGGCACAGCGGCCACTTCGACGTACTTCGAGAAATTCCACGGCCACAATGATGTAGCGGTTTCTTGCAGTAGTGATTGGCAGAGGTCCGATGTAGTCGATTCCAACATTATGAAAAATATTTTCTGCCAAGCGGAATAAGCGCCACTAATATTGCGGAAGCTTCGCAACTGGCGACGTCGGAGCGGACATTGCTTTTAATCTTCGGCCACCAGAAGCGTTCTTATGTTTTCCGGAGCGCGCATCGCTGGCCGATGTGCCCTTCTTCCGGGGGTGTTATACAGAGAGCGGAAGAGAGAGAGAGAGAGAAATGCAAAGGAAATACAGGGACGTTAACGAGAGATCATATCCGGTTGGCTACCCTGTACTGGGGAGGGGCAAAGGGATGCGATAGGTGAGAGAGAGAAAAGGATAAAAGCAGAGAAAAAAAGAAAACAACACACACGCAAGCACACGCAAACGTACACGCGCGCGCGCACACACACACACACACACACACACGAACTTTATCTGTGGGCACTGTCACGCAGCCTGCAAAGGCATTCCTAGTGTTACGCAGTGTCACCGTACAATCCTACGTCACGCAGTGTACAGTCGCAAGTTGTCAGAAAGTCTCGTGCATTCTAAGTACCGCAGCAGTGCCTTCATAGCAGAACGCGCTGATGTTCGTGTAGGTCAGTTTTCAAGGATGTTGTTTTCTGTTATTGGGCGCTTTTCCAGTTTGTCTAGGGCGGCCGAGAGGGCTGATCTTTGCGAGTTGAAATGAGGGCACTCACAAAGAACGTGCGCGATTGTTTCATTGCACCCGCAGAAGTCACAAAGTGGGCTGTTGGCCATTGCGATAAGAAAGGAGTACGCATATGAAAATGCTACTGCAAGCCATGCACACTAAGAAAAAAAAAGAGTACCTCTTACTCTTTTTAAAGGGTCCGGACTCGCCACGTATATGACACACTTTGTGGGAGACACCCGAACTCTTTTTCGGCAGAGAGTCCCGACACTATCTGTGCTCGATACAAGGTGGTTACGTGACTCCACACACAATAGTCATGCAACTCTCTTGTAGTAGTCTCCTAACCCCCTCAAAAGGGTAACACGACTAGTGCTGAGAGAGTCCGTGAACTATTCTGCATGAGTCAGACGACTCAAGATAAAGAGTCACATGACCACTGCGGAAGGATTCGGGTAACTATTCTAGATGAGTCTGATGATTCCAGCCGTGTGTGTCAAGTTACCTTGAGTGCGCGGTACAGGACTCTTGTAAATAGAGTAAAATAACTTATCCATGTAAGTCGTTTGACTCTCGGATCGAGCCCCTTTTCAATATGTGTCACCAACTTTTGCTGTAAGTACACACGACTACGGCTAGTTCTCAAGATGACTGCTGTGAAAAGACAACATATATGAAAGAACCCATAGCAAGCTTGCTAAGAAGGATATGGCAGGTTAGCAACAAAAATTTAACATTTCATCACCCTTTGTTGACTTCTGGAAAATTCAAATGTATTAGTCAGCACAGAATCACCATGAAAGCAAGACAGTTGTCACTACTATTAAACTGGAATCAATAGCCAACCAAGCAAAACAGTCTTAAATATTTGTAGCCTCCAGGTGCATGTGCATGACACTGCAATGCAACTCGGAACCATAATGAGACCCCAAATATTATGTAACTCATGTAGAAGTTTAATTCAGCGCTGCACAAGTCTCTAATGTCAAAACATTTATAAGTTAAACCTATTTCACTGTTCTTCGAGACATGTTTTTATTTAGAACTTACGATTCGATTTACGATTAGTAAGCTACACATAACAAATAAAAAAGGCTGCACTTATGTACAAAGGAGACCCAGATAATCAAGTGCAATAAAAACAATATTCCAACTTAGATTACGTAATCTATGCGTTATACTATGCTTGCTGAAAACAACTGGTTGGCAATTGATAATCCAATCTAACAGTAAAAACAGCTGTCTTACCTTACGGTACTCTTGTTGGCACTTTTCCCCACGACTTGTGCGTGTTAGCGTCAGTTGAAAATTGATCTGAAAAACACCACACTAAAAAGTTGTGCATCAATTTTATTCTGTCATACAACGTGCAACAGTGTATAAAAGCTTCACAACAGATAATATTACAAAAATAAATACAGCAACATTTCTACTAATTGTTTATTTATGTTAACAAACATACTTTTCCAAGACGAAGTACAATAGCTGACACAGACAATTTCACAGATTGCAATAACCCCTAATACAAAACATGCCATAATGCAAACACAATGACAAAATATGTAGCACAGGTAGCTGTATTTTGTTACGCCAAAGATAGCACATGAATAATGAGGACAAGGGAGGAAGCAGAACACATAAACAAACTATACCCAGCTGCATGCACGCAGCTGTATACATACACATAGTGCACAAAGATCCAAAAGAAACAGAGGAAGATGTGAGGAAGGCTTCTTTTGCTCACCACAAGTCATCCTGTAAGAGCACATTATGCACTGGCTGTAATCTATCCGCAGCACATACATGAATAAGTTACATTAGGTGCAATCACTCATACGATGTTCTTGTGATTGCCCTTATTCCAATCTTTAACTTTGCAAGCATGACTGAGTTACGTAAAGCCTCCCTACGGCTTGGCACGTATACAGAAAGAAGTGTTTCTATAAACACTGGAGGTCATGGAAGGATGACTGACACATACCTCTTTTAATTATTTTGTCTTTGTCTTTATGATTATCTACCACAGTAGGGTTTTGTAGAGTGAAACACATCCAGATAATACACTGTGGGCTACAAAGTGTGAATACCTGTTCTTGATTTCTATCTTTCTCTGGTGTCCCGCTAAGGTAAGATTGGTGCAAAAAATTGTCTTCCCCATGTATGCGTTCCCACAAAACAAAACAGGAGCAGATGATAAGCCACATTAATGGTGTGTGAAATAAAACATCTGTTCTTAACTTACCACTGCCATTCCAATTTGGTGCGATTTTCTGCTTTGTTGTGTACTCTAGCACAGGTGCTACGCAGTTCACTTGGTGCCCAAAGCAACTCTCACACCATAGCAGGATGTCAATTTTGTTTTTCAAATTCTAAGCGAAACTCTGGTTATGGGGGACAATTAATTGCAAACATAGTTTTGCTTTGTATCTTCATTATGTTGTAGAGCAGGGTAGAAAGCAAGAACAGATATTTCTTATTCGGGTTCCCACTGTGCATTGCATGGATATGTTTCAATGAATGATAAAACTATTTGGTAGATAAACATGAAAGAGAATTAAGCTCGAAGTCTACCATATCAGTAACTGGGAATTTTATGTGTAATTGAAATTTTGTGATTCTCAGTGATGAAGAAAGAGTTTTGACAATATGTGCCAAGGCCACTAAGTCACTCATGCTGACAAAGTAAACTATAAAAACAAGCAAGATTACCAGAAGTTCGAACTTGCAACCTAAAGTGAGACACCTCACATGACTGATTTATGTATTTATTGAGCATAAATTACATCTGGCGCATAATCTGCTTGTACAAGATGCGGAACAATAAGTTACTGTTGCTTTCTCTCTGCGGCATTTGGCTCTTCTGAACACATGCACATTGTGTGGCACAGCTGCGTGGATGTAGCTGGGCACAGCTGTTATTCAGCATCAATTTGTTTTTACGGTCCTGTACAATAATCGTTTTAATTGATAATTAGCAAATAGCCAAACTATTGGGTTGATCAGCTCCATTTTAAACAAAACACACTGACAGATTTCCCTGTCTATCGCTAACAAAGAGATGGGTAAATCATTTCATATTTCAAGATACAGTGGTGGAACAGAACAAATGCTGAAGACAGAAAATCTACAATGACCAGTACCTTTTTCATTAAATGCCATGTACTAGCTCTTTCTACAATGAATAGCATTATTACCAAAAATTGTAGCCTGAAAAAATAATTGGGAAATATTTACAAAAGTGACAGAGCTTAGAACTGCATGTTAATTTCAAATGTCTTAAACAAGATCACGATAATTGAAGTTTCATTAATTTTAGGAAAATGCTGACATCCAATTATTGAAGCTAGTCAGTGCTGAAGGTATTGTTAGTTTGTAGAAGTCCTCAGACTGGCAGCTCTGAAATATTTGTCACCATACTTGGTGGAAAATGCTTCGCTCTTTCAGATATTACTTTGCCAAAAAGCCTTCTGTAAGCCTTGTGGGACGATTCTGTGTGGAAGAGAAATCTATTTGATCATTACTTTTTGGGTATGTGTATCTCAGAACTGGTGCTAGTCTGAGTTCTTACAAAGTAGACATTGTTGAGTACTGTAATTCTAATGCCTGCCACTGCTATAAATTTCTGTTAGTGAAAATTGTCGCACTGTCCTGAAGCAGTTATGTTCAATAATTAGTGGCAGCCACCGCTGAAACACTCAGTACAAAACAAAATAAATATATGGAGTGAAAATTGAAATGTCCAGCAAAGTTATAATCAAGTCTACATTCTACAGAACTGTGTTTTTTCTGTTAGTGTGCCAATACCAATTGCACATTCACAAACATTTTAGTATTGCACTTCTGGCAAAAGCAGGAAAATTCACCGTCTTTAACAGAAGCTCTTGGGAAGACAGCCCAGATTCGCTTCGACAAAAGGACTTAACTTTGCGTCGCTATGTTGTAGGTCACTGTAGCAAGGGGAACGTTTTGCTGATTGAATATTACTCGAAATATTTTTATTATTTGTACAAGAGGTTTGAAAAGAGAGCCAATTGTAGAGTTCTTCATGCAGATTTCATATATTCCATTAGTTTTTGTTTAGCTGTTTCTTGGGTTATGCACTAATAATAATAATAATAATAATAATAATAATATTTGGGGTTTTACGTGCCAAAACCACTTTCCGATTATGAGGCACGCCGTAGTGGAGGACTTCGGAAATTTTGACCACCTGGGGTTCTTTAACGTGCACCTAAATCTAAGCACATGGGTGTTTTCTCATTTCGCCCCCATCGAAATGCGGCCGCCATGGCCGGGATTCGATCCCGCGACCTCGTGCTCAGCAGCCCAACACTATAGCCACTGAGCAACCACGGCGGGTGAGTTATGCCCTACACAACGGCAAAATACATAGTACATAGTGATATTTACGGGCACTTTCTTGTGTATTCAATTTTCACAAGAAGAAGTGTGCTGCAGCTAACTCAGCTCCCTGTACACTGCAAGGTGCCGATATTTATTGAAACAGCACGTAAAGTTACTAGAAGTATGCAAGATAGTGCCTGCCTGCCTTTGCATACCTCTCATGTACTCTGAAAAAAATTATTGAGAATACTTAAATAATTCTTTTCTCATAATAGCATGAGAATGACCTTGGGCACTTATAATTGTTCTATACAAATGAAATTCGGCATACATACTCTTCAAGATATGCAGAATACCGATATCTAATTGAAATTGCAATCTGTAAAAATTATTTAATGTGGCCTAATATAGTTTTTTCGCATAGTTCCAGTAATTCTACAAGCTGTTTGGATGGGTATCGCCACTTTGCGGTATACAACTAGCTAAATAAGATACAGCATGAAACTATTTGCGAAACCTTTTACACACGAAAGTGCCCATAAAAATATATTGCCATTATGTAGGACATAACTAAAGAACACCAGCTACACAAAAAGCAATGGCAATTCAAATCTACATAAAACTCCCATGAATGGCAGCACATTCAAATCTCTAGTACAAATATTTAAAAAAAAGTTGTTTCGAGGAGCATTTCTTCTTAATAAGTGGGTGTCAGTGTTTCTGCCAAAGGGTTAGAAAATGCCCTGAGGCATACCATAGGGAGCTTTTTAAATATCACATGCACGGATCTGCCTAAAAAGCCCCATGCCCTGCTTGCATTCCTTAGACATTCTTCTGCATTCTGTTGTAGGTCCCCGTTTGCATCTCTTAACACTGACGGCGCAAAAACAAAAAACTGCCTATTAATACACTGAATTTTTAGCCTGTAAAGGGGTTGTATGCGAATGGGGGCAGCCAACTCTACCATGAGAATAAACAAATATTTGTTCTCGCATTAATGAAACCAGTCAAAATATAATCTCGCAAATCTGGAAATTAATGCACAAAGAACCTTGCTGATTGTTACATTAGTGTCCCGAACAGGATCTTTTGATGTTTATAGTTCCTAGTTTATTTCACTTTCCTCTGGTAATTGGGCTCTGACCTAGAATACTCAGTGTAGGAGACTAACCAAGGCGTGGAAGCCAATATTTAAATCTGAAATAGACATTCATCCCCCAACCACATGGCACTGCTACGTCATCAGAAGAAGCATGCATCCATGGGCATATAGTCTGTAAAATTATTTTTACGTGATCTGTAGCGTTACTCTTGCACTAACAAATTCTGAAAATTAGGAAATACATCTGCTATTTAAAGCACTGCTGCAAACCTGTGTTTGAGAAATGCTATACTCAAAAGAATACCAATGTGTGCATGAAACCTATGCTGCCTTTGACATTCGTCAGTGTGGCAAATAAGCACTGAGAAATGCCAAGGGTATCATAGCTTTCATGTCTCAAACCTTGTATGCGAGTACCAGTATCATTGCAGTGAAAGGAAGTCGCATTATTACCAGACTTATGAGGGGAAGCCATGTTTCTCTAGTTCAATATTTTCTTTCTTGTGCTCCTATATCCTCGAGTTTTTCAAAAATAACGGGTGCTTGAAATAAGTGCTCTATATTGCTCTTAAATTTATCCTGCACCAGAGCCCGTGTTATGTTACATTTCTTGCACGCATTGCAGTGCTGTAGATTATCAAAGGAAGAAAAAATGCCGTAAGTTGGCATTTTGGCCTTCTGTACAACAAGAATTAAGAACCTATCAATTACATCCACAAGTACAAAAGAACTACGAGAAACGGGGGTTAAAGGCAGGTATACATTAAAACAACAGGAGTAGATGGTGAGAATTCTAAGAGAACGGAACTATTAAAAACTAGGTACTAAAGACACATATGAATTATAATAGCAGAAATATTTGCAAAGAATTTGAAGATACAAATAGAATGTCTGTTCAAATCACTCCACCCCAACATTCATCCATGGTTCGATAAGTGATCACAGATGGTGATGCTGTTTGGATAGATGGTAGGTGAGGCACAGCTGTGAAATAGGTAGAACATGTAGAGGGGTCACCAAAGGTTGCAGGCTGGTTGCGCAGCAGGTTGCCTTGATCTCCGGACTCACTCGAAACTGATGCGTTGAGCCTGGTTATACGTCGTTCGCAAGAGGCCTGGCCCGAGTCTGCGGCATGGCTTGGGTAAAATTTCGAGGCAACCTGAAAAACACAGATCCATATATTTAAGCACCAAGATATTCTGTACCATAGGGCAAATCTGAAGTTTACCATCTGCACAGAGCAGATGATGAAAACAGACACAAGTCACCAGACTCAAGGTATATAAATGTGCAAAAGTTTAAATGAATGTGAAGAGCAGCTTATTGGATGGAATCCTTCATTTTGTCTTTTGTGGATCAATAATAGTACCTTAACATAAAGTCAAGTGTACATGACCCTCCCAATTTGTGTAAGTAGGCTATTCCATGCCAGCTGTTCCAACCTGGCACACGACCACTTGGAATTTCTTTTTGAAAGCTGAGGGCCCTTCAGTATAGAAAAAATCTCAATTTCACGCAATACTTAAAGCAAAAAAAAATTTTTACTGGCATAAACATTATGTCAAATTTTGTGTAACGCACCAAAATATGCGTCATGAAATGGCATAGCCAAAAATTTGGTTCCTTCAATAAGAGGGCCAAATGTTTAACGACAATGAAGAGAGGCCTTATACCAAAAACTTAACTGCTTATTAGCCACGGCTCAGTTTATTATGGCTGATTAAAAATGGACAAAATAGCTCATTAACTTTATTTTCACAGAAGTGACCTACAGCAAAAGCAGCAAATTTATGCAATCCATGTGTTTAGGACTTGTGCTACGTGCAAGAATTGTATCAGAAAGATACATTATGCAGCAGTGCAGAGAGAGGAGGATGAACTTGGAAAAGAAGTCAGTTTTGGTGTACGTTTATCGGCCTACTTACCATTGAGGGAGCCCTAGTAAATTTCTGCCAAATACCATCTATGGGAGTACATTGTATCGTTTTTAAATTGGTAAAGCTTTATCAAAAGAGTCTTTGTGTTAAGCAAGAGAAAAATTGTACAAGTGGTCTCTTGTAGTTTCAAAATTTGCATCGCATTTCGTCTAATACACAGAGCCTCTTGGCAGCTAAGACAAAATGCATGGACTTGAGCATCCCTGCACTGATAGCAGGGAGTCTAACCTGCTTCGAAGTTACTTCTTTCAATGCTGAGTGACTACAAGCCATCTCACTAAAAACGACGCCGCTTAATTACAGGTATTTACCTGAATCTTTCTGTCGGCTGTCAGCCTGCTGGCATCATCACTAAGGCTGCCAACTCCCTAGTGGATGTAGCCGGGACATGGTGGCAGCAGGATGCAGTGGCAGAAGCCGCCAAAGGCTCCCAACTCCCTAGTGGACATAGTCAGGACAGGGTGCTGGTAGGACACAGGAGTGGGAGCCGCCAGAGTGTACCTGCAACAAATTTGCACAAATGTTCTTAGTCCTACCATGTCACGATTTACAATAAAAATTGAGCTGTCTATGTAACAGGGCTACCAATACAAATAAAGGTAAACAGTTAGGTCCTACGACACAACTAGAAGCCCGACAAAAAAGAAACGGTACTTATTTTTATGAAAATCTAAACAATGAAAAAAAAATTTGCAACCAATTTGTGCGTAGAAGCTCAGTTGAAACCTGAGCTCATACCATCAAGTGATCTGCTAGTCAACTGCAAACCAGATACCTTAAAATGTCATTGTAAATTTTTTACAAGGATTATTTTAAGCTGCATTATTACAAGTTCAAAATCTCTTAATATAAGTAAATCACCAAGCTAATTCAATTAACGAATTCCAGTGGTCGTTAATGCAACAAAGTGCAAGCTCCGAATGCAGCTGGCCAAACTGGGCAGTGAAAAATAACAATGTGGCTCTCTACATCTTGTTTTCCTGGCTTTCGCTCTAGCAATGGAGTATACAAGAATTTTGACATTCCTGATATTTCACCCTGTTAATTTTTATGCCATAATGCATAATACTTCAGCAAGAGCAATAATGCTTTCTTTTAACCATAGTGATAGAACAAGAAAATTCATTGGAGCCAACGTTCTGAGAAGAAAGATCTCCTTCTCTTTGCCGAAATATTGGCTCCAGCGATCCTTGTTCTATGGCTCTTCATCAGTTCAAGTCTGTCTTCCTGTGTACCTCTGTACTTTCAATGTTATGTCAATGAAATTATAATAACGGATCATTAGTAGATGTAACTGATGAGGAACTTGGGCTTGTTGGTAGATAATAACAGAGTAACTGCGCAACATAGAGATACAGACAAGGGAGGCTTGTGTGTGTTTTCTCCTCCAGCCATGTTTCCCCTTTAGGTAATTACTCTGTCTCAATGTAAAACTGTTACCCTTTGCACAATAATAGCAAAATGCATAAAGACAGGAAAGTGTACACAAAAATTACAACAAATAGCATCATATGCTAATGAGATATGCGAAAGTGCCTGCTACGATTTGTCTCACCCATAACGTGCTGGATAAGATGGCGACTTCTGGCTGCTGCCATTTCTTGAATACCTAAAATAAAATAAATTTCAAAATTAAAAAAAAAAAACACACAGGACAACAGCAGTAGCCGATGACATAACGCATTGTTTAGTACAAGAAGGTAAACTAATCTCTGATGCACGGCAGACTAAAGTTCCTTTATAAAGTTAGTAGAAAAATACACCACACTTCATTTTATTCAATACTGTCAGCGTTTCTTGGTACAAGAAAAAAGGTATTTCTGCATGGAAGGAGCAAAATAATAAATGGCCTTCTACTTTCACAAAATATGCTGCAGCGACTAAGCCAACTACAGCTGTATATACTTAAAATTGTTGTATGCACATTAAAATAGCCAAGACAGGATAAACTTGGGTTCATATGCAGCTCACTGGAAGGTACAACTTTGCAATCAACTCATTTCTGCTTGGCAACTATACGCACTAACATAAAACTACAAATAAAAGTACCCTTTTTTCATAAAACACCGGACTCAATATAAAAAATCCAGTAATCATATTACAATTTCACCACATAACACAGCCACGTTTTGTAAGCCTAGTAGGAATTACTATATAATTGTTGCAGCATATTCATGCTTTTATATATTTACAACCGTGAAAATAAAGATTACGTAAAAATAATACATTATATATAGGCTTAGATTGTCAGCTAATGTGTTTTGCGTTTTCTACTTACAGCCAAATGCACATAAATTTTTTTCTGTTTCAGCGCTTTTAAAGTGCTGTGCCTGTTCGCTTGTACATGCAGCCGCTTTACCGCTCTTAAAATATCTGTGCTGCCACATCGCCTGACACTGCCATTCAGCGTTGTAGCGCTTTTATTATACGCAGTAATATACCTAAAGCGCTAGTAAATGTTCAGAATACACAAGCTGTCATTTCGACTACCTGTCTTCGCCAGCGAAAGTCACACTGGTGCTAGTATTGTACCTACACTTCAAGTTACGCAGTACTTTATATTCTACGGATTTTTCGATGCGACAGGCCACTCGTCACTAGAGTCGTTAAGAACGGTGTTTCTCCTGGCAGTACAGCTTTGCAATAACTTGAGATGCGCTCCTGAGGCTTCCGTCTGCCAGTAGTATTTTCGCATACATACGCGCACGTGCCTAAGAAACGTCTGTGAACTGCCAGGAGAAACGTGGCGCAAAATGTAGCCATACCGAAAGCGCCGAGTACTCGCCGTTTGTAAACTCGGAACAAAAGCTGATATGCTTACCTGAGACGTTAAGAGAAATATGGCACAGATCACAGGTCCCCGGTGGTAGTGGTTCGTATGAATCTGGTCGTCTCTGTCAGTTGCGATATCCCATATCACAATGAAAGATGCAGTGCAAACCGCAGCACTTCGGGCGCTTGTGACGTTCTGGCGAGCTGCACTTGCTCGATGTCGGCAAAGACAAAATCGGCGATACACTGCTGCTGGCGGCGGTCCCCTCGTCGCAATCACACAGCACGGACAGAAGCTCCCACCGTAACTTGCCCCAACGCTTGGTTGCAGTTGCCCCTAACGCAGCTATTTCAGAACCACTCAAGGACAACGTACTCGCGCGTGATGCAGCGGAACTTTCAAATGGCGTCATGCTATTGACGGCTTCGGCTTTGGATCATTTTGTATCTGCACAACTGAGCAAAACAGTTGCGCTAGTTTCGGTTTTGTTTCCTTGCGTTGAACTAAAAACTGTTTTGCTCACTGATAATTTTAAGTCACTTAAGTTGTGTTCACGAATGAAACAGCCATGAATTTAACACGCGTGTTGAAATACCCGCTACGTTCACTTGGCAGAAGCAAAATTTGCTCGTCCGAGCGTGGTTGCGTTTGAAATATCTATCGGTGGGCTGTCGGAGCATGCTCGAACTGTGAAGACTGCCCTTGATTTCTGCCGAGTGCAGTTTGCTCTGATGTGAGGTAGAACTACAAAGCCGCCCATGTTACTGAATGATCTGGTGCACTTGAAGCTGCCAGAAATCCGGTATTTCCTCCACAAGTTCTTGCGACTGTGTGCCGCTGTCACCAAATGCGAGCGTAGTCATTTGGCGGAGATCTAGGAATACATTTTCTAGGACTATCGTTCACCGCTCTCTCACGACATGGAGAAGCAGCGTGGTTGGTCCTTAGTAACATTTTCTATTTATTGCGAATTTTGCCATAGCAATTATATGGACACAACCGCCGAAATATATCTGTCGGTGTTGCCGTGAGCTTACGTATACAGTCAAGTGCGATAAGATCCTATCCTGCGCCGTTGGCTGTGCGCGTTAAAGGAAGTGTACGAGGGTGAGCCGAGATGTCTAGTGCCTGGATGGGCGCCCCCAAGTTTCTATAGGTGGTCAGGTGATAAAACGCGCGCAAGCCGGGGAAAGGAGGCGCTGGTTTAGCACACTTCTCCTCTGGCCGTTGCGACAGCCCGCTCTGGCGCCACTCTCACTCTGTGTTGGAGATAATTTCCGATAGGTGCAAAGGGGGGGGGGGGGGGGGAGGGAGGGCGCTTTTATGGCACCATTTCAAGTTTCAGATACGCTTTGAAGAACGAGGCAGCAGAAGCGTTCTCTCCGCTCTGTTCGGGCCCTTCATCACGCCGACGCTGTGACAGCGAGTGTTCGCGGTCATTGAGTGAGATCTCTTCATGTTTGCACATGCGCGCGCGACCCCGTGCTTGCTAATTTACGGAGTAAGCGATTGTTTACTGCAGTTTATTCAGGCGATGAAACTACGAACCATCGTTCGTGCAGTTGTTCGTGCAGTGGTTCATGCAGCATTGGGACTGCTACATTTTTGTTTTTTACATTTCTAGGGGGTTCAAAAGCAGTGCTGCGTACGCGAATATTTGTTCCTGGTCGCGGAACGCAACGCACTGCGGTAGCTCAGCGGCTTTGGTGTTGCGCTGCTGAGCTCGAGGTCACGGGTCCAATCACAACCGCAGCAGTCGCATTCCAATGGGGGCAGAATGCGAAAACGCGCGTATACTGTACATTCCGTGCACGTTAAATAACTCGAGCTGCTGAAAATAGATCTGCAGTTTTTCATTACCGTGCGCCTCATAACAACATCTTGATTTAGGAACCTAAATCCTCAACATCTAATTTTACGTAGCGCAATTACATTTACAATCGACACTGTTGAGTGCACCTACTGAACTTATCTCGTTGCTGTGCTCTCTTTAGTAGCCAATGCTTTTGTTTAAGAATTACTTATGGTCAGAATCCAGTGTGACAAATCCGGGTCTTCCTTAGCATAGGAAGCTAGCTATCACTTAAGCGTGTGAGATATTAACAAACATATTCAAGGAAAGTCGATATTTAGAGTTCGATGTAATTGCAGAACATGACAAGGACGAAAGAATGATACACCGCGTTGCAACCAGGGCAGGAACCCGAGGGCCTGCCTAAAACAGAAGACGTTATTCTTCTCCAGCATTTTAATCTTTCTCTCGCCAGACTCATCTCGAATATCAGAGGGGTCGCGATCTTCCATGATTACTCTTCGCGTGCTATTAAGAGTCAAACGACCCATACACAAATGTTGACTCTTGTTTTGTGACTCTACCCGCGCGAAAATGGGTCTTCGTAAGAAAAAAGAGAGTCAAGTGGCCGTGACTCACTTTTTACTCTCTTTTTTCTTAGAGTGTAGATGGACTAGAAGGGTGCAGTTACGTCGTGGAAGGTCGGGCCAGAATACGGAGCTGTAGATTAGGGGCAGGGTATAAAGGCGTGAACTTGTGAACTCGGATGAATTCAATTGAGCTAATGTCAGGTCACGCGTAAGTGCGGAAATTTTTTTGGCCACATCGGTGCTTGAAAGAGGAATGGAAACGCAGTTGGTGCCGTCACGGGCAGATCGGGCAGCTGCGTCTGCTTGATCATTGCCATTTTTGACACAGTGACTAGGAAACCACTGATACACTATATCGTGTCGTTCGTCAGCTATGCGATGGTGGACTTCTCTGATCTCACCGACGAGCTGCTCATGTGATCCATGGCGCAGTGCTGAGAGTACACTCTCTAGGGCTGCCTTGGAATCACAGAAGATTGACCCTGCATAAGGGGCTTCCTCCTGAATGAAATGAAGAGCCGCACGCAGGGCTTCCCTTTCAGCAGCTGTAGTTGATGATACATGGGAGGTTTTAGCTCATGAATGGCTCGAAATACTTCCGATCTGAAACAAACTAGGGGGTGACGTGCTTGTGGGTGTTCCTTGTGCTACTGACGCCGACACAGTGCGCCATGCCATATTACATATGTCAAATTATTTCCTCTACAGAGACTGAGGCGATGATTGGTGCTAAGTCGTCGTCCTCCTGAAGGCCTTTGGGGAGACCTTGTTGAGAAAAAAAAGCGATTTTCCTCATTTTGGGACACGCTGTCAAGAGGATTCCATCGGAGAGCATTGGCGATGTTGTTTAACCCCCCAGCACGGTGGCGCAGGTCAAAATTGTACTGCAAACTTATGCTTTAGCTGCTGTTAAGGAAACATCCATATTATTGCAGCATTATCGATCGTGACTGTTAACTTGCGCCCAAGGAGGTAGTGACGGAATTTATAATCGGCATTCAATACCACCGATAGACATTGCAGCACATTGGAGTGGTAGTGGGGCTGAGTATCTGAAAGTTTGGCGCTCGCATACGCGGCAATAAGTTCGATGCCATTAGGGTCACGTTGCACTAGCACTGTCCCAAGATCCATGTGGCTGACATCAATGTGTACTTCCGTAGTCCAGCCGTCATTAGAGTGACTTAGTACGGGACAGTCAGTTAAATCCTGTTTTAATGTTTGAAAACCGATTTCTTGTGGGGCGCTCCATTTGAAACAAGCGCCCTTTTAAGTAAATCGGTCAGGGAACCAGCGGTCGATGAGAAGTGGAGAATAAAGCGGCCTAAATACGAAGGAATGCTCACAAACGACTGAATTTGTTTCAGACAAGTTAGTGTGGGATATTCTGCTACAGCAGCAATTCGGTCAATGAGCGGCTGGTTGCCGTTTGGAGAGGTAGTATGAAATCTTCGAGAGACCAAACTGGCACTTCTCGCGGTTAAACCGAAACTGAGCCTCATAAAGCGTGTGTGGTAATTCATCCAAATTGTGCAGATGTTGTTCTTCTGTTGCTCTTCTACAATACTGTAACAAGTCGGTTAACTATCTGTGTTGAACTCTTTCTACTTGCAGCAAGATCCTGTGGCGCACGCTTCGGCTTTGCTCGTTCTTGCTGCTGGCATGCATGTTCTTGTACCAGGCGTCGCGTATCACCGATGAGTACCTCGCCTACCCAACCGCCGTGGATGTCAAGATGGAGGGGCAAGGCACGCTCAAGTATCCTGGTATCAGCTTCTGCGTCACCAATTGGTAAGTTCCGTCTTTAATACCTTGGTATCCAATCCTTTTTGAACCGCAGCTTTCTTTGCTTTTCCTCCGAATTTTTCATTGCTGCGGCTGCTGCCGCCGCTGTCTTGCACGCCGCGTCGGGAAGTGCTTCAGAACATGCAATACATGGCAGGAGCATACTTTGTACCGACGTGCAACATTACAGAGGGGACCTAGATAGAATGGTAGAGAGGAGGTAGTGAGAGGAGGGAGAAAATAGGTAGAACAGACGCCGTCTCAGAACGAATGATTAACAGTCTTGCATCTCTTTAGTTGCAGCTCCCATACATGGGGAGGGGTGAGCTCGCACGAACCACACAAAATAAGCTTGCCGGGCACCACGGCCTGGTTTTAGTAATTATGACTAGGGGTGCTGAGCATCAATTGAGCGTAAATCATAAGGCGAGAGCTTTAGGAAGTACGCTTCTAATATTCGTAATTAGGAAGAAAATACTGCTATCGCGTGAATATTTGGGCTCGGTTAACGTAACGAGTGCAGATGTGCGTCAATCCGCAACACTTCATAAAACACGCGTTGCCTGATTGCCATCAATGTGCTATACGTAAGCGTCATTATTGATGAGCAGTTTATTAAAAACCACCCTAAACTTACCACCTTCTTATGATAAGTACTTTTCTAATTTTCTTGCGGGTAATTAAAACATGTGAAGCTGGAACTGTCACTGAGGCAGTATTAAGCGAGTTAACGTATTAAGAAAAAAATCTGCCATAAAAGACGCACACAGGAAACATACAAGAAGACAGGAAAGAGGCTGGACTACTAGAAGCTTATCGACAGAAAGGGGCTGTAATTTATAAAGGGCACTTTGTGACAGGACCATCGCACAATCGGCTTATCACATCCAACCGTAAAGGAAAAGCCAATAAATTCCAAAGGCCGCATGTACCTTCTGTGTGCCGAGGGATCTCACATATACTTTTCCCTGAGCTCAGTGAAGAATATGTTAGCAATACCGATGTTATATAATCGTAGCAAAGCAGAGTCACAAATCATAGCAAAAGTAGAGTCAAAACCAAGTAACAACTAAACAAATGCAAGAGTACAAAAAAGCAGTAAAACAACACCCAGGATCACTTATAGTGCCTAAGGCAACCATCAGACCAAACACACTACGCAGAACTGAATATCATGTCACGCCTAGCAAATTACTTATTAAGTCTATGATTACAAGAAAGATCCCATGAAGTCAATTTTCTTTCTTCGTAGGGCAACCGACGAGTCACTGCAATCTGCTGCCCCTTTTTTACCAATAAGAAAGGCGTCGAGTACCTCACGTGTCAACTTATCGGGACTTCTGCCCAGTATCCTGATATCACCAAGTACCGGCTTACACTTTTACTCATTGCAGTGAAGGGGCAAATTCGACCTAGTTTCCCTTTTTTCACGATTTATGGTTCCGCCACTTTATCGGTGATACACTAGCCCGTTTGTCCAGTATAGACCCGTCCACATTTCAGTGGGATTTCATTCACAACACCAACGACAGTCCACAAAAGGCTCACCATGCTTCTTATCGTCCTGGAGCTGCTTCTTCCTTCCGATGCGCGCGCATAATCCCTTCAGGTTTCTTGGGGCTGAGAAAACAACAGGTACTTCGTACCTGACCGCAACCTTTTCGGTCTGTGCGCCACGCGGTGCGTAGAGTTGATCACTTGTGGTCGCCGTTGTCCTGGCTTGGATCTGGTTTTCTTCCTTTAATTTTTTTGTAGTAGGATCTCTGCCACCGCAGTTATGTGAGAGCGTGGGAAGCCCGCCCTTTGAAGTCTGCCAATCTGAATGGTAAAGCTAGTCTTAACCATGTGAGCACAGGACTTAGTCAAAGTAGATCCTAAGCAAATAAAGGCGATAGCCCTTTTACCAATCTTAGAATGTGTGGAACAATAAGAAAACAATTTTTTCTTTGCTCGGTAAAGATACGTCCAGCTGACACGCACTCCTAAACACTTACTGTTAACATTCAAAAACTGCAAACAATTGTTGACCGGGAAATCGTAGATGAGGGAAAAGCCTCTCCTTAGTATTTAAACAGACATAACATTCTTTCTACCAAACTGGCATGTGTGGCTTAGTCACTGGCAACTGGCTTAGTCAGTTCCTAAAATAAAAAAAAAAAGTGAACACACCTAAACATTCGCATGACTGAGCCATTGGCAATAGAGGATGCCAAGGCATCGTCGATGAAAGCTAAAAATATTGTTACGATGAGTTGCGAAGATATGGTTTTATTTACAGGAGATGGACGATGGTCGTAGCGTGATCGCAGCGCAACCCGGCCTCTCAAGCTCCTTTCTCTTCGTCTTCTCCTTCTTCTCTTCTTGTCCATGCCTTTCGTATCTGTTTCATTTCCCCGCAAGCAGACGAAGCCCGTGGGGTGAGTCAGGATGAACAAGAAGTGTAGAAAGGCTTCAGGCGAGCAATATGAGTCAGCTGAGTTCTGCTTGATCGCCGACCATTGCACAGTAGGCGAGCAATGACGTATGGGAGTTCGCTCAGGTGGTCCACAACTACAAATGGGCCTGAATATTGTGACAAGAACTTTTGGCACAATCCACGCTTGCGTTGCGGTGTCCAAAGAAGGACTAAGTCACCTTTTTGCAGCGATACTTGTACGTGACGGTCGTCGTATCGCTCTTTCGAACGACTTTGCGAGGCCAGAGTACGAAGACGAGCTATTCGATGCGCTTCTTCGGCGAGACGCAAAGTCTTCTATACAGAATCATCACTGTGCAGAACGAAGGGTGAGAAAGTGTCCAGAGGGCTTCGCGGTAACCTTGCATGCAGGAGATAAAATGTGCTATAGTTCGTGATTTCTTGCTTCGCCGTGTTGTATGCATAAGTGATGAAGGGCAGCACGTCGTCCCAGTTCTTATGATTGGAGGAGACGTACATGGCAAGCATGTTAGTCAGCGTTCTGTTTGTCCTTTCAACGAGGCCATTGGTCTGTGGTTGATACGGCATGGAATGACGAAACTGTGAAGTGCACAAACGAAGTAACTATTCAATGGCATCAACCGTGAACTGGCGACCACGGTCGCTGATGATGACACGTGGTGGGCCATGATGAAGGACCACGGAACGGAGCAGGAAGACCGCCACGCAAGCAGCGGTGGAAGACGGTATGGCTGCAGTTTCTGCATACCGTGTAAGATGGTCTACGCAGACAATTATCCAGCGGTTCTTATTGTTAGATAACGGGAATTGACCCAAAAGGTCAATGCCTACTTGCTCGAACGGCGTTCTGGGCGGTGTCCATGGCTGAAGGGGACCCGGAGCTGCGGTGGTCGGTCGCTTGTGACGTTGGCATGTTTCACAACCAGCGACATAGCGCCTGGTTGTTTCGTACATCTTGGGCCAGAAAAAAGCGCTCCTGCGTGCGGTGCAGCGTTCGTACGAAGCCGAAATGGCCGGATGTCACATCGTCATGCATGGCGCGTAGAACGTCGGAGCGGAGACTCTCGGGGACAACAAGCAGAAAACGCGCTCCATGCCCGGAATAATTAGTTTTGTACAGCAATTTATCACGGACAGTAAAGCGACAGCTGTCTTTGGAAGTACGGGCGGCGACAAAAAGCCGATCAAGGATAACATCATCCCGTTGTTCTCGCTGAAAGTCTGCCGCTTCAGGGAACGTAGGAGTAACAGCAGCGAGACAGTCGTCAAAATTCTCAGCGTCGCAGTCGGTAGTCGCAAGAGGAATCCGAGAGAGGCAGTCTGCGTCAGCGTGACGACGGCTACTCTTGTACGATACCACAAAGTCGTATTCCTGGAAGCGCAGCGCCCAACGTGCGAGGCGACCAAAGGGATCACGCAAACCGACCAGCCAGCATAAAGAATGATGGTCGGTGATAAGCTTGAATGGTCTACCATAAAGATAACATCGAAACTTTTGTACGGCGAAAATGGCTGCCAGGCATTCCTGTTCCGTAACCGTATAATTGCGTTCAAATTTGCTCAGACAACGGCTGGCATATGCGACCACATGTTCTGCGCCACTGTGACGTTGTACAAGCACCGCTGGTATCCTGATTCCACTAGCATCAGTGTGAACTTTAGTCGGGCAAGATGGATCGAAGTGACGCAAGAGGGGTGCTGACGTTAGTATAAACTTCAGTTGAGAGAACGATGCGTCACACTCTGGTGTCCAATCGAAGGATGCATTTTGTCGCAAAATACTTGTCAACGGGTAAACGATGTCGGCAAACCGGGGAACAAAATGACGAAAATACGAACATAGGCCAATGAATGAGCCGAGTTCTCGTGCTGACTGCGGTGGCTTGAAGGAGCTCACTGCTTCAATCTTACGAGGATCGGGTATGACGCCATCATTGTCGACTAAGTGTCCCAGGACCAGTGTTTGATGTTCGCCGAACCGACACTTCTTTGAGTTTAGGACCAGTACAGCTTTCTCAATGCAGTCGAGAACGAGGCTGAGGCGTTCGTTATGTTCTTCAAACGTGCGGCCAAAGATTACAACATCATCGAGGTAACACATGCATATTTCCCACTTTACACCACGTAGTACTGTGTCCATGAATCTTTCAAAGGTGGCAGGAGCATTGCAAAGGCCAAAAGGCATAACATTAAATTCGAATAGGCCAATTGGAGTCACGAAAGCGGTCTTTTCCTTGTCGGCAGGATCCATAGGTATTTGCCAATACCCCGATCGCAAATGAAGTGTTGAGAAGTAAGAAGCAGCGTGTAAGCAATCAATGACGTCATCGATCCGCGGTAGTGGATAGACATCCTTCCTCGTCACTGCATTTAGATGTCTATAATCCACGCAGAATCTCCAGGAGCCATCTTTCTTTCAGACCAGCATTACTGGGGCTGCCCATGGGCTAGATGACTCTTGAACAACACCTTTGTTCATCATCTCCTTGACTTGCTCGGCAATAAATTTGCGCCCGGACGATGCCACTCGGTTGGGCTTCTGGCGGATATGGGGTGTGCTGAGCCGGTATCTATTCTTTTACGAGCGCTGGACGACGGTGAATGAAGGGGTGCATCCCCATGCGTGAAGTCGAATGCAGCCTCATGCCTGGCAAGGACTTGTACCAGTGCTTGCCGTTCCGATGTACCGAGAGCCTTGCTGATCATGCCAAGCATTAGCTCCTCAGAATGGCGATTATTGCAAGGAGAGCAAGCTGTAGAGACGTCCGTAGTTAGTGCCGCTGTTGGGCTACATGCGGCTTTATAGAAAAGAGCGATTTTCATACCGCGAGAAAGGACAACCGGCGTGGCGGAACAGTTCAGCGCCCACAATGTGGCGACTCCTTTCGTCATGCACACGACAGAGCAGGGCACAAGTATATTTTGTGTGCAGCCACGTATATAGACGCGGCTGCTGTCGGGGCGCGAGTTCATAATCCTCAGTGCCTCTCGCCGCAGAATACGGAGAGAAGGATGCCACGTTTGGCTCGAAATCTGGTGATAGGCGGAAGCTGTGAGTGCCTGGATGTGTCACTTGCGAGTGCAGACTTAGCTCTTCCCGAACTATTTGTCGGATCGTTGATGCCAGATCGAGGGGCTGGTTGGTGTCCACGCTTGCAACTGTCGTCACATTGGCTAGCCTGCCAAACTTCGGCGTGATGCGCCTTGTCTTCATTTGCTAGAAAGTACGACAATGCCGAATGATGTCAGCGACGGAAGCCAGGTTGTCTTTTGCGACGAGGAAGTTGTAAACATCCTCGGCAATTCCTTTTAGGATGTGCCTGACTTTGTCTTCCGCGGACATTCCAGAGTCCACCATCCTACACAGTTTTATTACTGCCTCCATGTAGGTCGTGCAGGTTTCGCCTGGCACTTGCGCACGTTGCAGTAGCGTCTGTTCTGCCCTTTTCTTTTTCGTTGCGGAGTCGCCGAATCGTTCTTTGATTTCCGAAACAAACCTTCCCCATGTTGTGAACGTTCCCTTGTGGTTGTCGAACCACAACAACGCAGTATCCGTTAGAAAGAACACGACGTTCGAAAGCTGAGAAGCGCTGTTCCACTTGTTAGCGGCACTCACCCGGTTATAATGGATGAGCCATTCCTCGATGTCTTCGTCCGATCTTCCGGCGAAGGGACGCGCATCTCTCAGTTGTAGAACGGAACTGGTCGGCGCAGCAGTTGGAATAGGCCGTTCTTTGTCTGCTTCGTGGGACATATTCAACTCCGGTGGATTCGGTGGGAGTCCAGCAAGGCGACGGCTCCGTCGAGGAACTTGTGATTCAGCCTCCGTCTTCGGGTGTCGATTACTCAGCACCTTCCACGACAACTGTTACGATGAGTTGCGAAGATATGGTTTTATTTACAGGAGATGGACGATGGTCGTAGCGTGATCGCAGCGCAGCCCGGCCTCTAAACCTCCTCGTTCTCTTCGTCTTCTCCTTCTTCTCTCCTTGTCCGTGCCTTTCGTATCTGTTACAATATATTGTATAGCATTCAGGCAACACAAGAGCCCATGCAAATAACACACAGGTAGTTTAATCTCACGAATGAGACTTAACGATGCTCTGCGCGTGCGTCGCGCTTTTGGCGCGAATAACAGAACGACGAAGGTTGGCGACGAATTAGCGTGCGTAACGGCTACCACGAGGAATAAAAGAGAAAGCGCTGTCCCTTTCTGGTCTTCACGGTCTTATGCAGACCCGTAACCCACATACAATTTACGGACCCGATGACACGTCACACTTGGCTCCCAATGGATCGACCTGAGCTCTGAAGACGTTTACCTCTTTTGGATGTGGTCGCATCGCTAGCTGCGCACTTGTTCGGTTCAACCACTGATATAAAAACGGCGCCTTCACCGTGCACTTAAGATAGCGAATGCCCAGTGTTCCATCACGCGTTTAAGCAGTTGGGTGATGCCACCCGAGTGGAAGCCTTCAGGTCAGCCGTGCCCGAAGCAAGTGCCTAAAGACTTAAGTCGTGCAGCTATATCGCGAACTGGCGGAACTCGAAACAAGGTTTCCTGAGAAACACGACACTGCTAAAAAAGTTGATGCTACAAAGGGACTTCCTGGCCCACAGCTGCAGGCAAATGAAAATTTCCTTTATAATCGGCTCGCTCAAATCATAGGACGCATCCAGCGCTTGGAGCGCAAGACGCCTGCAGATTCCGACTGTAATGCTTGGGGTAGGGCATAAAATAGATGGTAGCTGGCCCGTGCCGTCGTCCAACTTATCCACGCTGAGACATTGTTGAAGGGAGAGGCTTGTTCTCATCGAGAAACGAGGAATATGGGATTTATTTACAGTATCTACCGGAGAACGTTACAAATCATCAGTCTAACGTGACTGAAAGAAGAATGCACACTGAGGAGCCACCAACGGCTCCTTAAATACACCATGTCCTGCCTAGATGGTGAGGGAAAATGGCCGTTAAGCCTGCTACAAATTCGGAGCGTTCAAAGTCATCGTTGCTGACCCGCCTTTGAGGGGGAGGGTTTACGCACATTTCCGCACAGGTTTCACTGAACACATCGAGGTGAGTGGGTTCTCGCAGACACGGGTGTTGCCCCGAGCAGGCGCCTCTTCATCCCAGTGTTGACTCCGCAGACAATGGCTGCCGCGACTGTCCATGACTTCCAAGCCCCGTGAGACGGCCGCCAGACATCTTCTCCCAGGAGTTCCACCGCTTCTAACAAGCCGCGGTGGCCACGGCGATTCCACGAACAATACTTGGTTCCCCAACCGCGTTTAGTCATAGCGGCGCCGAGAGGATGTTGATGCGGCACACCGTCGTCTTTACAAAACGAGTCGCCGCGGCAGGTGGGGAAGGCTTCCATGGTCGCTTCTGGTAAGCTCGCCACAGCTGCGGCTGGCTGGCAAAATTTTGTAGGCCGGTACCCTTGCAGGCCGTTCGTAACAGCTCCTCCATGGCCCGGAAAATCTCGACTGGCCAGTGCTGATAACCGCTGGGCAGAAACAGAATGGCGGATGGCAAGGTGGGGATGCCTTGGCTTGCAGCGACCAGCTGTGAAATGATGATACCGCCCCAAAACATCTAACAAGGACAGGCAACTGCAAAACGAACCCCACAACAAAGCTCTGCGCCTTGATTACGTATCTTGGACCTCACTTTAGGCCCGCTAGGCTTTAAAGAAAACAGAAGTGCAGAAACAAAGGCACTGCATTTCGCTACAGCAATTTGCAAGAAATTTCGTGCTCATAAATTGGGCAATCATGGAGTGAGACCTGCTAAATGAGAGGCGGTCTTCTTGGCTTAACAAAATTAACAATAAGAACCCCAAAATTTAGGCGGGATCCCTAAACGCAGAATTCAAATTAGCCTGCTCAAACCATACGCATTGCTATCCAGTCCCCTTCTTGTATATAACGGAGAAGTTGTACTCTCGGAGAGTGACGCTCCACCGGAGCAAGTGGCCATTCTTGTGTGACATTTGATTGAGCCACGTCAGAGGACAGTGGTGGCTCTCGAAGATGAACCTCGCTCCGTACAAGTAACATGACAACTTCTGGGCTGCCCAAACTAAGCAAGCACATTCCTTCTCTGAAGCGCTGTAGGCTTCCTCTCTTGCAGTTAGTTTACGGCTGGCATAGAGGATAGGATGTTCCTCGTTATCGTCGCCAACCTGACTAAGTACCACGCCCGTGCTCCTGTCGCTTGTGTCACACTGAACTATGAATTCCTTTGCGTAGTCTGGCGCGCGAAGCACAGGACGAGAAACCAATAGCGTTTTCAAATTTTGGAAAGCCTTCTCTTTGTCCTTATCCCAGTTCATGCTATTCGGTGCTCCCTTTCGGAGGGCGTCCGTTAAAGGACTTCTCATTGGCGAGTAATTCGGAATGTACCGTTGATAGTACCCCACAAGTGCCAAAAATGAACGAATGTCTGTTTTCGATCGCGGCTGTGAAAATTCTTCAATCGTAGCTATTTTCAGCTCGGCCGGCCGTCTCGTGCCCTGACCAACAACGTGGCCCAGATAAGTAACCTGCGATCAGCCAAACCTACACTTTTCCGCTTTCATCGTTAAGCCGGCTTTCCTCAACCGTGAGAACATCTGCTTGAGGGGCGATACGTGCTCTTTCCAGCTGTCCGATAAAATTGCTACATCATCAAGGCATGGCAAGGCGAACTCCTGCAAATCTTTTTGGACAACATCCATTAATCTGAGCAGCTAAATGGCGCGTTCTTCAGCCCGAAGCTGAGTGCGAGAGGGTGAAAAGTGCCTGCAGGTGAGATAAATGCGGCAGAGCGGCTGGCACTTTCTGAAAGGGGAACTTGCCAGTTCTCCAGCACGAGATGTATCATCATCATCATCATCATCATCATCATCATCATCATCATCATCATCATAATCATCATCATCATAATCATCATCATCATTATCATCATCATCAGCCTGGTTACGCCCACTGCAGGGCAAAGGCCTCTCCCATACATCTCCACCAACCCCCATTAATGTACTAATTGTGGCCATGTCGTCTCTGCAAACTTCTTAATCTCATCTGCCCACCTAACTTTCTGCCGCCCCCTGCTACGCTTCCCTTCCCTTGGAATCCAGTCCATAACCCTTAATGACCATCGGTTATCTTCCCTCCTCATTACATGTCCTGCCCATGCCCATTTCTTTTTCTTGATTTCGACTAAGATGTCATTAACTCGCGTTTGTCCCCTCACACAATCTGCTCTTTTCTTATCCTTTAACGTTACACATATTCTTTTTTCCATAGCTCCTTGCGTCGTCCTCAATTTCAGTAGAACCCTTTTCCTAAGCCTCCAGGTTTCTTCCCCGTAGGTGAGTACTGATAAGACACAGCTGTTATACATTTTTCTCTTGAGGGATAATGGCAACCTGCTGTTCATGATCATGACCATTGATCAGTTCATGAACGGATCATGAACTCATTGATCGGCTTCTTATGTACCAGTTTCTTCCGTTCCTTCCGCAGGTCTAGGCTAATTCGAGTCCTTACCAACCAGTGGTCACAGCAGCGCACCTTGCCGAGCACGTCCACATCTTGTATGATACCAGGGTTAGCGCAGAGTATGAAGTCTATTTCATTTCTAGTCTCGCCGTTCGGGCTCCTCCACGTCCACTTTCGGCTATCCCGCTTGCGGAAGAAGGTATTCATTATTCGCATATTATTCTGTTCCGCAAACTCTACAAATAACTCTCCCCTGCTATTCCTAGTGCCTATGCCATATTCCGCCACTGCCTTGTCTCCAGCCTGCTTCTTGCCTAGCTTGGCATTAGAGTCGCCCATTATTATAGTGTATTTTGTTTTCACTCTACCCATCGCCGATTCCACGTCTTCATAGAAGCTTCCGACTTCCTGGGATGTATAGTTGAAATTTATTTAGGACGAGATGTATAGTTGAAATTTATTTAGCAGCGCTAGCTCTTTTAATTCGTTTTTCAATGTTGGGTATTGGGTACAGCTGATCCCTAGTGATGGCATTTAACTTCCTCTAATCAATACACGGACGAGGGTCCTTGTTAGGGATTTCTACCAGTATTAGCGGTGATGTGTAGTCCCTCTCAGCAGGCTCAATAACTCCCAACTCCAGCATGCGCTGTATCTCTGCCTCCATAATTTCTCTATGTCATGGAGACACCCTGTAAGGCTTTGATTTTACGGGTTTTGTTGATAGCTCTATTTCATGCGTTATTAGTTCAGTTCTACCTGGTGGATCGCAGAATCTCGATATATTCCCCTAACACCCCTTTCAGCTCATCTTGCTGCTCGAGTCTAAGAGCGTGCGAGCTTACCGAATGTTTTACTAGTCCTTCTAGGCTGATTTCAGAGCTGGAGGTCGCCTTATACTCCATAAACTTGGTACTAATGTCATCCTGCTGTTTGATGGTACAGTTAACGAATTCGCTCCGCTTTACGTATGGCTTCATCAAATTGCAGTGGTATATCATCACCTCCTTCCTGCGACCGGGCATTTTCTGAGCATAGTTAGTATCTGAAAGCTTGTGCAACATTTTAACGGGCCCGTATCAGTGAACTTCAAGCTTGTTCTTTCTTGAAGGTTTGAGCCGTTCCAGTAGATTTAGCACGTATCCTACCACTGTTGGACTCTCTCCACGTTTCTACGAAATCTCTCTTAACCTTCTCTGTGGAGAACGGAGTGTCCACCCATACCGTCCGCCCAGTTCTGCTAGGGAGAACCCTGTAGCCTCATGAGGAGCCGTTCGAAATGCAAACAAAGTGGCCGGAAGACAATTCTCCCAGTCCTCCTTGTGTTCGTAACAGAGCGCCCGCACTACTCGCTTTAGCACTGAATTCCACCTCTCTACACTATTTGACTGAGGGTGATAGACGGAACTGTGCATCAACATTATGCAGCACTTTTGCAAGAAGGTGGAAGTCAGTGCGCTGGTGAATACTCACCCTTGATCCGCCTGAATTTCGCCTGGAAACCCAACTCGTGCGAATACTGTCAAAAACGCGTCTACTGCTCGGTGGAGCTGAGCTCTTTCAGAGGCATTGCTTCTGGAAACTTTGTAGCCAGACACAGCATAGTAAACAAGTACCCGTAACCCGACTTGGCTTTGGTAGAGGCCCTACCGTGTCTATCACAAGTCGTCTGAAAAGTTCTGATATTAAGGACACTACCTTTAGTGGAGCTTTCCATGTTTACCTTGTTTTCCCGAGCGCTGGCAGGCGTGGCATGATCTTACAAAATTTTCTACCTCTTTGAAACAGCCAAGCCAGTAGTTATCCCTAAGCAAACTTTCCTTTGGTTTGTTTATGCCTAAGTGGCCAGGCCACCCATTTCCATGACAGACTCAAAAGGTCCTCCCTGTACTTAGTAGATACCGCTAACTGATCTAGTATACTACCCTTTCGGTCTCTGTAGTGCCGATACAACAATCCTCCTCTCTCGTGTATCGTCAAGTTGCACCTAGCAATGCCTTCTTTAGCTGTGTGATGCAGTTTAGCTAAGCTGTCATCCTTCTTTTGGTCGGCTGCCAGTGACTCTTTGTCTAAACGTAAGAGCCGATCAAAGATATTTGAGTCTGGTGATAGTAACAGCCCTGTCTCGCTTACGGGTGCGTGAGCTGGCTCTTCCCGCAGGCGTGAACTTTGACAACCTAGTGATCCACTCTAATGGAGCTGGTGAGCTGGCAGGCTTTCCTCAATCGTATTCCGTCACTGGAGCATAGCTCGGATTAGGTTACTGAAGTTGCCTCTTTTGCTAATTCCGCTGGAGCAGCTTTTGCATTTTCAGCCGAACGCGACTCGATTTTCCGAGCTTGGCCTCACGTCAACGCCCTCTCACAGTTTAAGTCCTTTGTCATGTAGTAACTGATCCGACCGATTCGAAAAATTGTACGGGTACTGCAGCAACAAAAATTTGGAACCTGCAGCCTCGGTCACGAGCTCCCCGAATGGTCCACTGATTTTCAGTTTGGCCATGGGCAGACACACACTGCGTTCCTCTACAACCTGTTTGATCCATGCTACTTCTCCCGTGAAGTCATCTACCTTCACGTAAGACGGATAGACAATGTCAATAGTGGCGGCACTGACTCGCAGCGCCGGCATGGTTTACCATTACCTTGCAGATCATGAATATATGGGCTTAAAGGTTCCATATTTTCGTCTTTTTGATCCACGTAGGAGAAAGCTACGCTAGGCTTCCCGCAGTTTGCAGCGATATGTCCCAGTTTGTGGCACTTATAGCAGCGAATCGGTCTGAAAGATTCGAACTTTCTTTTCTGCTCTTGTTGTACGGAGTTCCCTCGTTTGATTTCCCCTCTCTCATTTCTGAAGGCTTTTCCTCCACGTCTACAGGCTCCGGTCGTCTAGACTGCGAACCCTTTTTGAACGGAAATGGTTTCCCTGGTCCATTTCGACTATCGCAATTTCCGTCCTCGGCGTCCAGCTTTCAACGCGTTGCGTACTCTTCGGCTGATTCAGCCACCCTTTCCCCAGTGTTTACATTTCCGCTGTCTTGCACCCACAGCTTCACAGATTGTGGGATGTTTCTGTAAAGCAGTTCTAGAAACATACATTCAATAATCGTGTGTCTGCTCTCGTACGCTTCCGCGCTTTTCAGCAACTCGACTAGGTTTGTCTTTTAAGTCATATGCAAACTCCGGATATCTCTCGCTATCCTTCTTGCCTGTGCTTCTAAATCTCTGCCGAAAAGCTTCGGCTGAAAGGCGGCACTTGTTCAAAAGACTAGCCTTAACCTTTGCATAATCATATGCATCCTAAGCACTGAGTCTGGCGATTACTTCCGCAGCCTCACACGGCAACATAGACAACAAACGCTGTGGCCATGTACTCGGACCAAAGTATATCTTCTCGCAAGTCCTTTCAAAATTTCCGAGGGACAAGCCTATGTCGTTCCCAACCTCAAATGGATTTAACAGCATGTCCATGCGGTATGATCCTGCCTCACTTGATCGCCCCAGAACCACTTCACTTCCTTGAGACCTCTCTAAACGTTTGCTTTCAAGTTCAAGTTGCATTTTTCTCAACTCGCGATCTTGGTTGCGTTCCTTTCTGTCCCGTTGTTCTGTCTCCCGTTCTTCTCTTTTCCTAAAGAGTTACCCAATTTCAATGTCTTCCTTACTGGCCTGTTCGGAAATTATCTGGAATAATTCCGATTTTGGCATTTCCTTGCGTACCTCTAGGCCCAGTTCCTCACCAACAATTAACAATTCGTCTCTCAGCTGTGTCCTTAACTCCATGATTGCTGCTTTACTGCCTTGATGCTGCTCGCTAAACCTATCTAGGAAAAGACAACCTAGCTAATAATCAACAATCTAGCTTCCCTACTGTTTTAACAGAACAACCACAAAATGAAGTCTAGAGAGTCAAAGCAAGAACCAAGCACTCACCGCAGACACAGCACCACGTCGCCAAGTCCATCCCACCGCTGCCACCAGTTGTAATGTTTGGAGTCGGGCTTGAAATCGATGGTAGCTCGCCCATGCCGTCGTCTAACTTATGCACGCTGAGGACGTTGTTGAAAGGAGAGACTTGTTCTCATCGAGAACGTGGAGTATGGGTTTATTTACAGTATTTACATGAGAACGTTACAGTTCATCAGTCTAACATGACTGCAAGAGGAATGCACACTCAGCAGCCGCACAACAGCTGCTTATAAACACTCTGTCCTCCCTAGATTCTTAGGTGAGGGAAAACGGCCGTTCAGCCTACAAACTCGGAGCGTTCAAAGTCATCGTAGCCGACCCGCCTTTAAGGAGGGGGGTTACGCACACTTCCGCAAAGGTTTCACTAACCACGCTGAGGTGAGTGGGTTCTCGGAAACACGGTGCTTTTCCCCGAGCAGGCGCCTCTTCATCCCAGTGTTGACTCTGCAGACAATGGCCCCCTCGTCTGTCCATGACTTCTAAGCTGCGTGAGACGGCAGTGCAAAATATCTTCCAGTAGCTCCCCGGATTTCCACCGTTGCTAACAACCCCTGGCGGCCACGGCGAATCCACGAATAATACTTGGTCCGCCGACCGCGCTTAGTCGTAGCGGCCGCGCTCTCTTGGGGACGCGGCGTATTGTTGTTTTCCCAGACCGAGTCATCGCAGCGGGCCGGGCGCCTTCCAAGGTCTGGTTCTCCGAATATCGCCTCCCGCACCGCTGCGGCTGGCTGGGCATATTTCGTAGGTCGGTACCCTTGCAGGCCGTTCGTAACAACAGGAATTTGCATGGTGCAGAAGGCACCCGCTTCTCCTCCACGTGCACGCACATGCACACACACACACACACACACACACACACACACTTGCTCAATCACACAGCATGACACACACGCACACACTCGATCGGTGCACAACACACAGGAGAGTCAAATCAGTCTGGTCGCAAAGAAGGGGAGTCCGAATGGCCAGGGGGAGAGGTAGAAAGCTCAGTATGCCAGATATAATCATGGAGTTGTGGTGTCGGGCCATACAAGCATGATGGAGCTCAGGCTGTGCTGACCACTTGTTCAGACGCACTGAAGAAGAAAGAGGAGTGCTGTCCAGACAGCCGTCAAGCACAATGCCGAACAGACTAGTGCAATGTTGCACTGGTATTGCAGGGTGTGTCACTTGAGAGGTTTGAGGCAATCCTCGTAGGCTGGCATCAGCTTGCGACAACCGAAAAGACAGGAGCAGAGAGTGCGTGTTTTGCGGCGCTGAACAAGCTTAAGTTCGTTAGCGTTGCGAGTTTGGTACGGGACTATCTGATGATCAGTACTCAAGTCGCGACAGAATGATAGAAATGTTAAGGGCTCGGAGAACCTCAGGCCATCAGGGAAGGGAGACACGGGACACAAACCCGAGAATGTGCCAATGCTTAGATGCAGTGCTGGTGACATATGCGGAAACTTGAGAGAAAAGCTGAATGCTACACCCTGAATGGAAAGGGCCCGAACAGTCTTTATAGAGGTGCCTCCGAGGAAGTAGGTTGGACACGCAGCAGTTTTGTTGTGGCTGCTATGCATGGCAGCACTTTTCTCAGTGCTACTACGAAGTTTGTTATTGCAGGCCCAGTCGTTCACCTTTATGGAATGTATTTATTTCAAGCACATACGCTGTGCATCGGCGTAATGTTGCTGTGGAAGTTATACCTTGTTAATAAATAGCATTCTGCGCAGATGCATTAGTAACTGGGTTTTGAATACATCTTTGTCCTGACTACAATTTATAGTATCGCAGCAAGAAACATTTTAGTAGAAGTTGAAGGGATTCGAGCAGTGTAAGCCTACCGACTGCACAAAGCACTGATGATACCTTTTCACCTTTCCCACAATGCACTCACACCATCTACTTTTCATAAACAAAAAGTGAGATAACAAATAAATCACAGTATCATTGACTCAGTACTTACTGCTTCTGAAGCAGGCATCGAAGGAATCCTAGTATACGGTGCTACATGCATAGGTCTTGCATGATGCAGGTCCTGCTATGCAATGCACATGCTGCAAACAGATTTCTTTTTGCAGTGCTCAAGCATAAGAACACACTGATTCAAACATTACTGCACTGTCGCGTATGCTTCAGTGTGTCAGTGTTGTGGAATGCTGCACGAGCGATTTATCCCCAAGTAGCCCAAAAGACGGATGCACTTGAATGAAGTGAGTGAAGGAGTACAGTGAAATTGTACTGGATTCCCATGCCGAAATTGTACTGAAATGTATTTACATGGCGAATAGAAGAGTACTTCCCATAGTACTTCCCATAGTTCGGACACTAGTGTCTTTCGCTTTCGATAATTATCTTTCCCACTGGAAACAGCACAGAGCTCGCCCATTAAACTTGAGTCACCGACACCACACGAAACACACCGCGGTCAACCACCCCAAGTTCCACAAGGTTCATTCACCACATCAGACATCACACGAATTCAGGAGTGCCATATTTCAAATCTCTGCAGCACCAAACGAAACTGAAAATTCATTCCTTTCGACAGAGTTTCTCACCTGAACTCGCTCAGTCACCAGTTACGAACTCGATGGACGCGCTAGGCCTACGCGTAACGTAAAGAACATAGGCGATAGGCGAGTGCGGATTATTCTGACTTCGGAGCTCGTAAACGTGTTTCCATTCATTTTGGGCACAACAAAATACACATACAATAAGCACAGATGCTGCGGAAATTGTGATTAGGATGGCTGTTTTAGCAGACAATCGCACTGATCCCTGCGGGACCCAGTGGGCAGGTCGGATTAGTCGGCGTCGTTCGAAGTCGCTTCGGATGCACGTCGCACTGCCACAACCCACGGTCGTCGGTCGTGTCGTTGTCGGCCTACTAATACAGCACTGTCTCAGGAACACTGACACGCGCGTCGTGCGTCCGAAAACTCGGGCTATTGTTGGTGCCGGCGCCTTGGCATGGGCGGCCATCATAGGCATAGCAGCTGGAGGCTTCGCAGCCTCCGATTGGTTGACGACTGCGACGCGTCTCAGCCTGCTATTGGTGCACGCTGGCGCAGCTTCGCCTCGCGTCGGCAAACTTCTAGCATCGGCAGTAGACATCATCGCTGCGCGTCGTCACGCTGCGCCGTGTTCCCGACAGACGCTTTTGAAGCTTCGGTGCGTGCCGAAGCTTTCCGACGCGTGCCAGTGGTTGGGGCGTTAGAGGTAACACGGTGTGGGTGGCCGCGCTCCGCGGAGCGCCACGACGGCCGCCACGCGAAGTATTGCGGCGCAAGCGGAATCAGTGCCGGAGGCGGAGTTAGCTGCGCGTTGCCTGCTACGGTTCCTCCTACTTCGCGGCGAGCGGCGAAACCTAGATTGCGAGCGCGCTTTGGAGTACACAAACCTGTCAGCAATGGCGCATCACCCGGTAGTATTATGAATCAATTATTAAAGCACGCAGCCACGCTGCACACCTAAAATTTTAACTGTGCCTTTTACTTCTAAAAGGTCCCTTTTGTCACAGAGGGTCGATTTCAAAATTCGCATGCTAAGGAAGTAAAAAATCACACGACAAACAAGGCATATTATAGAGTTTTAGAAAGGGGGCCCCTATAGTTTGGGGCGCCATAGAGCTTTGCGGGTGTTAGCGCTGGGGCACGCAGGAGTGAATAGCTTTCGAATAGAGTCTTACGTTTGCGGATAGCGTCTTGAGCTCATAGCGCCACTACGGCGTCAAAGAAAAGCTATTGGAAATAATTAAATAAAATATACTATTTTATGATAGGAATAGTAATTTTGACGTCCGTGTATTCACGTTTAATTGCAATTTAGAGGTTATTCTGTAAGCACCAAACTAGTTGCGCTTAGTTTTGAGCAAACCAACTTTCCGTGCCTTCACCAGCCAAGCTTAGCCGTGTTAGGCCTACAAGCCATCAAATTCACAATCGAATTCGGAATCAGTGGCGTCTAAAGAGTTAATCATCATAACACACGCTAGTTGGGAGAAAGCGATAACCGCAGTCACTTCTCCTAGCTTGCACTTCACACGTTACCGCGAATCTAACCCAGTTTAGTGCTTCGTTAGAGCCGCTGCTTCGATGGGTGCCGCCATGTTTGCTGACGCAAAGCTTTTTGGGCTGCTATTTGGGCTCCCGCTAAATCGGTGAAATAGCGTTCCTATCGCAAAACACAAGCGCAGTTTGCGTCTCGCGCATGCGCAGTGGCTTCGACGCTATTTCGTTTGCGCCCCAAAACGTTTGTGGTATGTGGTAAATTATGTGGTAAATACAAAGAAGCGCAAACAACGGCTGCAAATGAAGCTTAGATAAAGTCTCGTTCCTTTCGAGCAGCATGGCTACAGTCTATTGTTCGAGGTGTGCGCCGTGTCGGTTTCTAGTCGTCGGTGGTGCGGCGCCGGGTATTTAATCGGTGGCGGCGCGAAGCCATGTTTCGGTGGCGGCGTCGGCGGCGTGACAAGCTAAACCATAAATTTAAAAAGCGGTTTCACTACAGCCTTCTTTGCTAAACTGGTTGAAAATTTGGGGCATTTCGTACTAAGGGATGAGATGACCAATTACAGAGGGGTTGAAAGGTGAGAGAAATGCAAAATGTTCTGTATATCTTGTTTTTTGGCGCCATATTAAAAAAATGAGGCACATACCTCAAGCGTGTTTGTTGTGTTTATATATTTTGTGCTCCACGAACGTGCAGAACCTATCTTGCTTTCTGCGTCGTAGTCGCAATTATTTTCTTTTTTTTTTGCTATGCCTCGGTTATATTTTTCCATTGCGCAAGGATTCAGTGAATTACTGTAGAATTGCAAAGCCGGCGCCGACGCGCGAGACACTCTATATATTAATCGCACTTCCACTTTTTCTGAATGAGATTGTGTTTATACAATATTCTTTACGAAAAAAAGAAAGAGACCTCTTCTAGCCCACCTTTTGCTTGGTTCAGCCCTTTACCAGTCAAATAATTAGTTGATGTTACAACACAAACATTTCCGATTGGACAGTTTCTAAAATCACTTGTCCTGGTTATTAGTCACCATTTATTCCAAGTAATTTTTCTTTTAACGGCCTTTTCCCGGAATATGAAAGAATTAAAGTACTTTTTTGTGCAGCAGGTGAACAGTTTTCCAGCTGAGGGTATAAAACAAATTCACCCGCTTTGTTAGCGCATCAACAGCTAGGTTGGATAAACTAAGTGCGGATTAGTATGAATGCAGTCATTGCTCATATACGCTATTTCCGAAAAAGACTTGTTAACCTGCATATCGAAACTGTCCTATAGTTCAGTAGAGCTGTCGGTGTCAGTTGCATTCGATTTTCCACACACACACACACCACACACACACACACCACACACACACACACACACACACACACACACACACACACACACACACACACACACTCACACACACACACACACACACACATACTTATATATATCGTAAGCATTTATGCGGACTTCATCTTCATCTGTACAAAGTCATCATCACTCATCGGCTCGTGTTCGTTTTTGCGTCGGCGCCATTTTTCCTTCTTGGAATAAAGCGTCGTCTTAACCGTGGTATTTCAAGTGGTGGAGGCGCTTTAAGATCCCTTCGACCTCAATCCACTTCAAGATCTCTCCTTGAGCTACGTTCGGGACGCCGCTTACGCCAAGAGGCCGCCATGTCGCAAGACCAGACCGCAGCATCCAACATCTCGGTTCAAGTGCCAGCCACCCCCAATCCCAGCCCTGCCAACAACCGGTATCACGACCCTGAAATCTTCTCTGGCTTGCCTGGTGAGGACGTTGAAGACTGGCTCGACAACTACGATCGTGTCAGCAAATACAACAACTGGAACGAGCCATCGAGGTTAAATAACGTGCCATTTTACGTCTCTCAAGTAGCAAAGACATGGTTCCTGAATCATGAGAGAGACTTCCGTGATTGGTCGTCTTTCAGGGAGCAGCTACGGCGGATTTTCGGCACACCCACGGTTCGTTCGGAAGTTGCGAAAAAGAGGCTGTCTGAGCGCGTCCAGCATTATGGCGAATCGTATACCTCGTACATTGAGGACATCCTCGCGCTTTGCCGCCGTGTCGACAGTGCCATGCCAGAACCTGATCGCGTGCGACACCTTCTTATGGGTATCGGATCTACTGCCTTCAACGCACTCGCCGCTCAAAACCCTTCGACGGTGTCGGACGTCATCTCCGTCTGTCAGCGCCTCGACGCCCTGCAGTCAATCCGTTTGCAATCGGACTTTTCCGACAACCGCCTGGCAAACAGTATTGAGCTCCGGTCTATCATTCGAGCCATAATTCGTGAGGAATTGCAAGCGCATGGCTCACCCCCTTGCAGCAGCGCTCACGTGCAACCTGCTTCTACTGACCTGCGCGGTATTATTAAGGAGGAATTGACCTCCCTGCAGAACGCCCAGCATACCAACGCTTCTCGTTGCCCACAACCGGCTTCTTACGCCCAGATTGCTGCAATGCCAGCCGCGCCGTCTCCAATTACACCTCCTGCGCCTGTTCACAATCACCTGGTACCTTTAGTCACCCGAGCTCCGAACCAACCTTACTACTCTGCCTGGCGTTTGTCGAGGCCTATTTGCTACTACTGCGGCTTTCGAGGACATATCTCCCGGTTTTGCTGACGCCGCCAGCAAGACGAACGTCGTGGTTACGCGGCCTTTGAACGCGATGAGCCACCTCCTCGCGTTTACCGCACTTATGACGACAATCCTCCCGTTCGCCGATCTCCATCTCCGGCCGACTTCTCCAACACCGCACACAACACACGTGCCTCGAGACGCCGCTCCCCATCGCCGCTCCGACGTTCTGTTTCGCCACTTCAACCTGTCTCCCAACTCCATGTCCAGTGACCGGAAAACTAACCAGTGCAGTTTTTGGAGGGAAAACTGCATCACCGCGAAGTGCTCCAAGTCCTCCTGAACGTCCTTCGAACATGCTGTTGGTGTCTGTGGAAGGTGTGCCTTTGTTAGCTCTGGTTGACACGGGAGCTACTATATCTGTTATGCGTGCGGACCTGTGCTCTCGTCTGCGGAAAGTGAAGACGCCTTATATTGGATCATCTCTGTTTGGGGCTAATGGAGCAATCATTCGACCATCAGCCCAATGTACAGCACGCGTCTTCATTGATGGTATCTGTCATCACATTAAGTTCGCGATTTTATCATAGAGAAAGAAAAATACAATAAGAGGGGACACTCCCATGGAGCCCAGCGGCCGAATTGACTGCAGCGCACCAAGCCGTCGATGTTAAAACCTGAAGCACACTTCCGGTTTCGGTTTTGTGCGCGCGCGTTTTGAATACTAGCTGGTACACGTGGCGCCTGCTGCGCTGATCCCCTTTTCGTACCATTAATGCGCGTGCTTATTATTTCTACAGGCGCGCGCTGCTTAGGGCGGGAAGCAGCATTTTGTAGGATGTGAAAATATACGGAAAGGCAGCTGTCAGGCAGGGTTTGTACAGCAGTGCCATTTCCAGAAAAGAGATGCTAGGATAAGCTTTCAATGGAATTCCATATTTATTTCATTCCATCAAAATAAAACACTGTGCAGTCCATGTGGCGTAATAAAAAGAATGCTGATACATAACACAAGGCATGAGGCTATGAGTACACTACAGAAGCTTAGAGAAAAACAAAAAGTAATGTTTATTTCACTTCATAAAAAAGCGGCGTTCATACCAATCATACATTTGCCATTCATTTTGCACGGCCAACTGAAAGACAAAAAATGACACGCACATCCACGTATATTTTTGGCGTTTCGTTTCCAATTAACACACAGTTTAGTATGTAGTCTTGCTGAGACCACCACATTGCTTTGCACTTAAATATAAATCCATGCCCTCTACCCCCAAAATAAAACAAACGTGGTATGCAGTCCATTTGGAGCATTAAAACGAATGCTGATACATACAAAACATAAAGCTTTGAATACAATACAGAACCTTAGAGAAAAAGAAAAAATTAATGTTTATCTCGCTTCATAAGAAAGCAGCTTTCACACCAACCATACATCTATCTGCAATACACTTTGCGCGCTGCAAGCAAACTGAAATACAAAAAATGACACGCACATCCACGTATACTGTCGCCGCTGCGTATCCAATTAACCCACAAAGCAGTGTTGCTGAGCACGAAATTGCTTTGCCCTTAATTAAATCCATGCCCCCTCCCCCATCGCTCGTTCCACGAGCTAACACCCCCTACACCCCTCGCACACACATCGTCATGCTTTTGGCATTATATATCCAATTAACACAAGAAGTAGTGTTGCTGAGACCACCGCATTGCTTTGCACTTAAGTATACATCCATGGCCTCTACCCCCAAAATAAAACAAACGTGGTATGCAGTCCATTTGGAGCATTAAAACGAATGCTGATACATACAAAACATAAAGCTTTGAATACAATACAGAACCTTAGAGAAAAAGAAAAAATTAATGTTTATCTCGCTTCATAAGAAAGCAGCTTTCACACCAACCATACATCTATCTGCAATACACTTTGCGCGCTGCAAGCAAACTGAAATACAAAAAATGACACGCATATCCACGTATACTGTCGCCGCTGCGTATCCAATTAACCCACAAAGCAGTGTTGCTGAGCACCAAATTGCTTTGCCCTTAATTAAATCCATGCCCCCTCCCCCATTGCTCGTTCCACGAGCTAACACCCCCTACACCCCTCGCACACACATCTTCATGCTTTTGGCATTATATATCCAATTAACACAAAAAGTAGTGTTGCTGAGACCACCGCATTGCTTTACATTTAAATCCGTGCCCCCTCCCCCCATCCCTCAATCCACAAGCTAACCCCACCCCCCTTCCTCGTGAATACATCCTCATACTTTTGGCATTAGATAGCCAATTAACAAAGTAGTGTTGCTGAGACCACCGCATTGCTTTACATTTAAATCCGTGCCCCCTCCCCCCCATCCCTCATTCCACAACCTAACCCCCCCCCCTCCTCCTCGTGCACACGTCCTCGTATACTTTTGGCGTTATATATCCAATTAACAAAGTAGTCTTGCTGAGACAACTGCATTGCTTTGGGCTTAAATCCTTACCCACTCCTTATCAGCTCAGTAAGGTGTGCAAAATCAATATAGAAGCATTAAACGTTTCAGCCGGACGCAGGCAAGAGTAACATTTTTGAGGCAACCACCAGTGCGCACTGCTCTATACTCTGGCACTTGGTAAAGGTTAAAAGAAATTGTTTTGAGCCTGCTGTGGGTGCCGTGTTCACAAGGAATAGCATTCTGTAGGGCCATGTCCCCCCCCCTCCCCCCGGAGGAGCTGCTGCACCTCCGGAGGGTGCCACCACCCACCACAACCACCCCCGCCCCCCACCACCACCCCCCCGCCCCCCTCCACCTACCACCACACACTTGTAATGTATCAATAGTGTGACCCTGCCAAAATGCTATTCAATTTGAGCAAGGGAGCCCTAGCAGACCTTAAATGCCAATTATATGTTCATTGGTGAAAAGAAGTACTGCATTAACCTTTAACTTTTTCAAGCTGCACGCCAGACACTGATGAATGAAACCTAACTTTGTCTAAATTGCGGTTTACGAATCGAACATGCCAACACAGACGTATCCGGCAATACATTTTGACAAATCTCTGGCGACATGCAATGCAGCAAAATTCCATTTCCCCCACACCAAACAGATACTGATACAAAACATCACACACATGTGCAAGATGCGCTGTAGCCTCAATCACGGCAAGAAAGTGGGTCTCCATTTCTTGAACAAAATCGAACAATCTTTGTGATGGCACTGTCAAATTTCCAAACAGTTTGCTCGGTACGTGATAAGCCTTCAGTAGTGTAAAATACTGGTGCTCGGCACTCACTGAATTTATGTCACCTTGCAGCAACTGTCGGCAAGTGCACCCTTCGAATGATTTTGCCAGGAACACTTTGACCAGAAAGCCTGCCACGTAATATGCTGCTGAATCGTCAATGATATGCGACTGAATGTCTTTTGCAAGAACTGAAATGTCTTCGAGAGACGGAAAGTTATCAGGGCCAACTGATTCGACTACATCAACCAGAGAGGTGCTATTTAGAGAGAACGGCGACACTTCATGGAGGAGTTTAGATCTATCTTCTTCTACGTTGCCCTGCTCAGAGAGTTTGAAGGCTTTCTGAATACAAATATGCTTTAAACCACAAATGAACTGAGACACATTTGGGTTAGTATTGCAACCGTGCTTTTGTCTGATGTGCCCAAACATGTTCTCTAGTGGGTCCTGTTGGAGCCTACGAGTTAGCAGATAGATGAAGTTGTAATTGGCCGAGATCGTCCCAAAGATGGATGACAGCCTGAATTGTTATCTGCCAGCCAGTGATTGTTTGCGGCTGACGCTTGCCAGAAAATTTCCAAGAAGCAATCCATGGAAGCTGTTCTTTCAGAAATTTAATTAATTCATTTTGCCCCTTTTTGATGGCATATCTGTATTTCTGAGCATTCCTATGGGGGCTGGAGCTGTTCAATGTGTCGAATAGCTTATCCATACGGTCACAAAAGTTTGCTGTAGCTACAGCTGAAGAGGAAAGCTCATTTACATAAACCAATGTCATAATTGCAATACTAACTGATGAGCTCAGGACTTGTACAGCTCTGCTGACTTTCATGTTACAAAATGGCCTTTGGTATATGTGCCGCTCTGTTAGCTTTGGAGCCAATCGTAACCTTAGTTCATGTGTGGATTTGTACAGTTGTTCAATATGAGACCAATTCACAACTTCTTTCCCAATGAGCAACTCATGTGCTTGGAGATTGTTGCGGGTCGTTTTGATCAAATGAGGTACATCAAAAATAAAATAAACTCTCTCGCCTAGAACTTCAAAATATGGTTTCCCAATCGTGATGCCCAATTTCTGCGCCAAGCTGACATTTGACGTGCCTTGGTCACAGATTACCGCTTTGACAACAATTCTGACGGCTTTAAGTTGCTCAATAATCGAGATTAGTAATTTATCAATAACATTTGCCCATGTCAATACATGCCCTATCGTAAATGCGACTGGCTGAACCCACCTCTTAGATATACCTGCCAGAAGCACAACCATGGCTCTGTCGGCAATACTTGATGACCGCTCGATGCCATCATCTGCAAACCCATGCACAATATCTTCACCGGCATCATAGGATAAGTTCTTTTTCAAAGCTATTTCATCAAACATGAGGGTGCATACTCGGTCGCGCTCATTCCATGCGTGAGTGCTAGCAGAAATACTTTGAATAATTCCGGGAATCACTCCTGGTGACATCCTAAAGTTGCACAACCAGCGTCTCAGAGTACGCTGTGTTGGCAAAGAGAAAATTGGTGCCAAAAAACGGTATGCACGGGGTCCACGGAAGTTCAAAAGCAAGGCAAACTTTTTGAGCCAGATAGGGAAGCGCTTGCCTTTTCCCCTCTGCTGCAATCGCAGGTGTGTACACAAAAGCTTAAAAACCTCCTCTGTCACTGATGGACGAATAATGCCCAGTGCCTTCGAAATGGATGGCGGTAGCTTGCTCTGCTTCTTCTGCAACCGTTTGATGGTCCGCTGGCATCTTGCTAGCTTGGACTGCAGTCGCCGGACGGTCGCCCTAAATTTTGTTGACGGAGAGCTCCTCACTGCGCTCTTCCAAGCAACTGTAAGATACAAAAAATATGCACGCATAAATAAAGCTACGTGTACAACAATTCGACAATTTCTTGATACAACACTAATTTACTGGTTACTTCATACTGAACAGCTCATTATGAAACTGTAAAACAGTACGATACATTCAACCAAATATAACCATTGTTCGCAGGTACAATTCCTACACAGAGCCTCCATGAACACAATTAAAAGTAGATCTAAATTGCTTTGTGTCAAAGCCATGAGGGAGCCTTTCTCGCATATACTCATGAAGGAGTTCGAGTAAATAGTACAAAAATCAAACAATATGAGTTTCCTTCGGCTGCTCAACTTTTCCATTATTAAAATGAACCACTATTACAAGAACACCCCCCATCTTGAAGAAAATCCACAAAGCCTTTGGCTAGCGTTAAATGAACCAAACACTTACCGGGATAGTTTCCTACTGGTCTTTCAGCTGAATCGAAAATGTTGGCGCTTGGGGACACCTCGGAAATGGCATCTGCACAAAAACAAAGAGCAAGATATTACCCAAACAGCTTATGCATCCCAAGCATCCTTTGAGCTACAACGCTAACAAGAACTTGCCTGGCACAATTTTGCATTACCTCCCTCACTTACTGCCAATATAGTTGAAAGTACAAAGCAACGGTAGCTTGTGCGTTGACAATTATTTCCTAACTTGCACAGCAAGACCTAACCAAATGCTAAGCATCAACAGTTAATACCACTGTGCTCTTTAAACAAAATAAATATTGCATAGTTTATAAGTTGTACGTCATGTGTTTACAGAGTTTGTTAGAGATATCACTCTACGCATTTACAAAGCTCATGCTTCTGCAGACAAGCATTCATAAAAGCTTCAATTTCTGATATGAGAAGTGCCAGTGTCCACCACACAATTTAACAATGATACAATCATAGTACACATATATGGAAAATATATGTCACAAGAATAATCATCCTAAAAGATTGTGCACTTTATGAGCGTGCTCCAATCTGAACAGTACTCTTAAATATCGCACCTTGACCTTCCAGTTACCTCGTATGTAATGGTTATTCAAAGGTTATGGTCGACTAAGGACTTATTTATTAATTTCACTTATTTCGATATACTGCAGCCCAGAAGGGCTATCGCAGGAGTGGGGAAATACAATACATAGAATAGCATAAAGAGCACAGAACATCATGACTAATATACAATAGAAATTCATTGAGTGGTAAAGATCTTGCGTAACCAGGCAGCGCACTCCGCAATCTCAGAAGGGACAGGGAGACTAAACGCTTCGGTATGATGGTGACAAGTGGACGTATTCAACTCATGGTGACTGGTGATATTGGGTCTAGATTTCCCTTACTTGCCAAGTAAGGAGAATGGAGAATTGTGGGGAGTAAGAGTATAAAGAAACCTGAAAGATTCAAAGTGACGACGAGAAGAGAGACTGGCAAGTTGAAGACTAAGATGGGAAATGGGCAAAAAATACCTGTCAAAACGATAAACGAAGCCCACAGCTTTCTTGTCAGATGCACTTTTTTTGATAGATATTTTGTGTGCATTCCAAACGCCAGAGCCACACTTCAGTATTGGACGAACCATCGTTTTATAAGTGAGGAGTCGTGTGCTAAGTGGGGATGAACGTAATATGCGTTGCAAGCAGCCTAAGCACTAGGTTGCACGAGTTCGATGTGAAGCATCTCCTAGAGGGTAGTCGTTATACGAATACGTAAGTGGAGAAGGCGGAAAATGTTTGGTAAATGACATAGGTACAACTTTCTGGAAGTTGATTTGCATCTGCCAAGTCACACCATGATTGAAGTAATGCAAACGAGTCGTTATGGATGATGTGATCGTGACGAGTTTTAATCGTATGGTACAATACACAATCATCTGCCTAATGCAGATTCTAAGAGGAACATTACTTGTTAGATCATTTATTAAGATCAAAAATAGAAGCGCACCCAATATTGAACCTTGAGGCACACTAGACGTTACACTGCATGTGGAGGATTGAGAAGACCTAAAGAGTACGTCATAGTACGTACTGAGACCGATTGGATAAAAAAGAAATCCAGTTAAACACTTTGTTGTTAAGAATAACAGTGAGCTTCTTGAACAATTCAGAGTGCAACACAGTGTCGAAAGCTTTTGAAATATCAATAAATATTGCATCAATTCGATCACCTGCATAGAGGGCCTGATGGGGCCTGTGCGACGGTAGTGTATTCAATAAGCTGGGTTGCAGTGATAAATCCAAACCGTGCTGAGCACCAGATAAACCATTACACTCCAAGAATTCAATATGTTCGCAAATTACACATTGAAGTATTTCACAAGAATGACACGTTATAACGATGGGTCTGTAGTTTAGTAAGGACTGCTTACTACCATATTTGAATAGCGGAATAACTTTAGCTGTTTTCCAGGCAGAAAGTATAACAGACGTCGAGAGAGATTTCTGAAAAACAATTAAATATTGACTAGTCCATAAAAAGTCTCTAAAGAGAAATGCCTTATCTATATCGCCAGGTTAACCTTTTTCAGATTCAGTTAAAAATCAAATTCAACACACCCTGGTTTGAAACAATAATGTTGTTAAAAGAACTATGCGTCTGCTCTATAAAATGTATGATAGTTACCATCAACAGCACAACGCTCATCCTCGGTAGAACTGCTGCCAAACATATCCACCTGGGAGGTCGTTGCACCTAGCTCGCTCACAGGGGTGTTGCAGCCAGACATCTGTTGTAGGCTTGCTGGAAAAATACCCATCATTGCCACTTTGTTAAGTTTAACTTGATACACCAAACTCACCTTTAGCAGCATGGCTTGCCGTCATGAGGGAGCCTTGCTCGCATGTCTTATGTAGGACGTCCTCACCAGCTTGTTCCTCACTTGCAGGACGGCTGCAGCCTACATTCATTGGCAACACTGAGTGTTAGTCGCAAACACAGGACACTACAAGTACCTTGCAAAGCAGGGTCTTCAAACATAGTGCTGATGCCTATAGACTTTTCCAGATGGTCCTCTGGAACGGTGTTTTGATGTGATGCAACAGCGAATCCAACAGATGGCACATCGGCAGCATCTGCAAAAGCTAAATAGAAAAAAATGTTCACCTGAGGTTGGTTCAGGTCGAAATAATTACCACAAAACTCTTACCACTAGCAATTCTATGAAGACACAGAGACGTACATGAGCTACAGCAAAGTGCACCAAGACAGTGCTGACACTTGGAGCTTTGCTGTATTGCGTACCTGAGGAAACTGTAGGTACAGCTGTTCTAATGAGTCGCGTGCGACCTGGGTCCAGGAAATCTTTTGCAGTGAAATGGTCGCTGCATATCCTGTATGACTTGTACAACACACCTGCCGGCTTTTCCATAAGGTCGGCTCTGCGGGAATATGCCACCCATGCCGTCGACCTGCGCACGTTTTAAAAGAGCATGTTGTATGGCACAAACAATAAGCATCAAGCATTTTATTGCATTAGTGTGTACATGCTTGACAAATCAGGAATTTAAAATGCGCTACATTAGTTATAAAAAAAATTTGTACACTAGTTTTGAAATTGCCGAACAGCTGTAGGGGCCTCTAGAATGTTCCACTTAATGCGATAGAATATTTCATTTTGCAAATTTTCTATAACAAGATACTCACAAAGAGGTACACAACACTTAAGTTACAGGTACAATGGTACGCTTATACCACAAAAAAAAGATGCATTTGCTGCAATGTGTAAATGCTCATGATTTTTTAAGAATCCCAAACTGATTCCAGAGCGTACACATTATGCCCCTCACTGGATTACTTCAGCTAAATAAATGTTATAATCGGGCGACATTGCTGCATATTTTCATTAAAGCAGCAGAAACAGTGCGCTGCTAAATTGCAACACAACAAACCTGCTGTCCTGTGGGATACGAAAAAAACTGGTGCCGGGCTTCTTTCTCGTTCTTCCATTGTTTTGGCACCACTGTACACAACAGTAACTGCCGTACGAGCCACTACAGGAGGACATCTGTTGAGAAACGTAAATGACAAGCATGTGTCATTGATGTAAAGCGCTTGAAGAGGCGACATGCGCGAAAGCGGCGAACAGACGAGATTACGAACAAAGGCAATTAGCTTTAACATTTTTAATTTAACAAAACATAAGTTACAGTAACGTTGGGCGCCAGAGGAAGGGCCGCAAATTTATCTTGCTAGATGCATTTAAAGCGCGAAGGCCGAGCTGCTTTTTGCTGCGTCACGACAGGCGCGGCGAGCGGGCCTCAAAATAATTTTCAACAATGTTGGGCGTCAGAGAAAGAAAAGCGCCATGAACTTGTCAGTGCATTAAAGCGCGAAACCGCGCACCACGGCAGAGCTGCTTTTCGCTAACTGCGTCGCAGCGCCAGGCGCACCCACTGCGCTTGAAAAGTACCCCAAAAAGTAACCAATTTAGTCACAATAATGTTGGGGGTCAGCGAAAGCGCCAATATGGCCGAAACTTGTCATTGTCACATTCAGTACACGCGAAACTGCGTCACAGCACCCTGTGCGACTAGCGTCTATGCTAGCGTCGCGTGCCCAAAAACTACTGAAATTAGTTAAAATTAGTTAAGGCTTACAGGAAGCGTCGCAAACATCTCCCAGTACGATTCTTTAATTAAAATTAACTGCTCCACGACGGCCACGCTGTTTTTCGTTAACTGCATCACAAGTCTAGACTAGGTGCCAGATAAGCCTAATTGCTCGAAATGCGTCGCAGACTGTCAAAGAAAGTTTCTCACCTTGCCGTTGTCCAATAGTGCAATTTCGTCATGTCGCAGTTCCGAACGAACGCTAGAATTCGCCGGGTGCCCATGAAACCAGGCTAAATCCCAAAACAGAAAAACAGTCACACGGGTGAGCAAACAGTCCAACGCTCAGATACACGGCCGGTCGCTCTCGCTTCGGCGGCGTGTCTGACGAATGACGCAAACATCTGCCTCGTCATTCGCCCGTTCGCCTGTCGCTAGGCAACGGAAGTAAGCCGCAAAGTTTAACTTAATTTATACGCAGATATTTTTAATTTTTCCGGGAAAGAATAAAATAAATTAAACAATTGCTGTTAATCTCATTTCACATTCTTCTTTTTCTCGATGCTCGCGACCCCAATTCGTCGATGTTAAAAGTATAGCGTGACGTGTTTCCTGTTTCCAATTTTCACCGAGTGTCCGCTCTTGTTCAATTCCCTTTCTCTATGATTTTATTCCCATGCGCTCATAACTAATTTTAGGTTGGGTCTTTCTCTCGTCAGCGTCCGCTTTAATCTCTTGCCGTCAACGTGTAGTCCATATGAGTGAGACAGTTCATTGCAGCGGAAGTACCGATGAGCCACGACTGCGTTTTCTCACTGCTGCCGATTCTGCACTGCCTGCCGGCCACGAGCAAGTCATAAGTCTCTCTTCTACAGACATCACCAATGGTGACGTGTTCGTCACTCCTTACTGTCGCTGTCTTGCCCGTGGGATTGTCTTCGCTTCCTTCCTGGTGTGGTTCAAAGAAAGCTCTGCGTTAATCATCGCTTTAAATGTGACCACTGAGACAATCCTCCTACCTCAAGGCTCCGCAGTGACCTGTTTTGTGGATACCCAACCAGTCTCCCTACTCCCTCTTGTCGCCTCGCAAGCTCTTCCTCAACAGGACAAATCTGCTTCATCTGCCCTTACTTCCCTGATAAGCCCTGACCTTACTGCTGCTCAACATGAAGCGTTGCTAAAATTGGTTACGAAGCACCAGGCCTCCTTCGATATGGATACTTCGTCACTCGGACAGACTTCCGTTGCCTTCCATTGTATCGACACCAATGGCCAGACTATTGTACGCCGTCGTGTCTACCGAGTCTCTTTGACCGAACGCAAAATCATCGCGGAGAACGTCACCGATATGCTGAAAAGAAACGTCATACGTCCCTCCGCCAGTGCTTGGTCATCATCCGTCGTTTTGGCGCAGATGATCGGTACGATTTTGTGTTCACTACCGTGCGCTAAACAATGTCACCCGTAAGGATGTATATCCGATGCCCCGTATCGATGACGCCCTTGATTCGTTGCCAGGCGCGCAATATTTCTCCTGCCTTGATCTTCGCCCCGGATATTGGCAAATCCCAATGCACGAAGCGGACAAAGAAAAGACCGCCTTTTCTACTCCGGATGGCCTTTATGAGTTTAATGTAATGCCTTTCGGTCTATGCAATGCTCCCGCCACATTTGAAAGAATGATCGACACGGTTCTTCGCGGCCTCAAGTGGAAAACTTGTCTATGTTACCTCGACGACATCGTCGTGTTTTCCTCGACTTTCACTGACCATCTGCAACGCTTAGATGAAGTGCTCACATGCCTTTCTAATGCCGGACTTCAACTAAACACGAGGAAGTGCCGTTTCGCTAGCACAACGATTAAAGTCCTGGGTCATCTCGTTAGCAAAGACGGCATCCAGCCCGATCCGGATAAAATTTCCGCGGTGCTCAACTTTCCACGTCCACTTCGTGCAAAAGAACTGCGCAGCTTCATTGGGCTCGCCTCATACTTTCGACGTTTTACCCGGAACTTTGCCAGCATTGCCTCGCCCCTCCACAAGCTCCTTACTAGTTCCAGTTCCTTCGACTGGAACGATCAGTGTCAAGCCGCGTTACAAGAACTCAAGCGCGCACTAACATCCCCACCTGTTCTTTGTTATTTTGATGACAAGGCACCCACATTAGTCCATACTGACGCCAGCGGTCACGGAATTGGTGCCATACTGCTGCAGCGTGACCCCGAATTTTGCGAAAACGTTGTTGCATATGCAAGCCGCACTCTCACTTCCGCGGAAAAGAAGTACTCGATAACCGAACAAGAGTGTTTGGCTGTTGTCTGGTCCATTCAGAAATTTCGTCCATACCTCAACGGTCGACATTTCACGGTTGTGACCGACCACCATGCCCTATGTTGGTTGTCGACGATGAAAAACTTGTCCGGGCACCTTGGCCGCTGGATACTCCGTTTACAAGCATATGATTTCAGTGTCATATATAAGTCCGGACGGAAGCACCAAGATGCCGATGCTCTTTCACGATGCCCATTACCACCATCATCGGAGCACATCACATCACCTTGTCAAATTGGCCGCACGGAGGACGCTTCGTCTATTACACCGATTTCTTCCTTGACTTCATCAAACCGCCTTTCAGTGCTTTCCACTCACCAGTGCGCCGATTCATATTGCCATAGTATCATCAATTGCCTTAGCGGTGTTTCATCTCCACCCAATGCCAGGCTACGGAAACAACTCAAACTGTTCAAGTTTGAAGACGACGTGCTCTACCGGTACATTTTTCACCCGGAAGGCCATCGATCGGTTCCCGTTCTACCGCGCTCTGTTCGCGCTGTAGTTCTGCAGGCCTCACATGATGACCCTACGTCAGGCCACTTGGGTTACAACAAAACACACGAGCGCATACGCAGCCTATTCTATTGGCCAGACCTTTCCACGAGCATAGCTAGATATGTTGCCTCGTGCAGGCTTTGCCAAGACCGTAAGCGACCTACTACTGCTCCGGTCGGGACCCTACAACCACTTCCTTGTCCAGCACAACCCTTCTCTGTCGTCGGCATTGACCTTTTCGGGCCACTCCCACCTACTCCAGACGGCAACCGATGGATCGTCACTGCTGTTGACCATTTGACCCGGTACGCTGAACCAGCCTCAATACGCTCAGGAGCTGCCTCAGAAGTAGCGGCCTTCTTCTTGCAGGCTGTCTACTTACGTCATGGGGCGCCTCACGTTCTTCTGAGCGACCGAGGCACGACATTTCTTTCAAGCACTCTTAATCAAGTTCTGCAAGCGTCCAACACCGTGCACAAGACAACGTCTAGCTACCACCCTCAAACCAACAGCCTAACAAAGCGATTTCATCGCACGCTGTGCGACATGCTATCCATGTATATTCAACCTGATCATCGTAACTGGGATGTGATTCTCCCATTTGTAACATTTGCGTACAACACGTCTGTTCAACGGACCACCGGATACTCTCCGTTTTTCTTAGTATACGGCCGCCACCCAACCCCATCACTCGACGTTTCTTTCTTCTCTGGCCCCATCAACGCTTCACCATTCATTTGCGACCAGTTTGTGTCTCGTCTTGCCCAATGTCGTCGTCGCGCCCGTATGAACACTGAAGCAAGCCAAGACGATCGCAAACATCGGTACGATGCCTCTCATCGCGTCGTTTCCTACCGCCCTGGTGACGATGTGCTCCTATGGACCCCTGCGCGAGCACCCGGTTTATGTGAGAAGCTTGAGTCTCGATATCTTGACCCCTACAAAGTCATCGAGCAGACCTCGCCGGTGAACTATCGCGTTACACTTGTTGAGGCCCCCACCGACCGACGCTGCCGCGGAACAAAGATCGTGCACGTTTCTCGCCTGAAGCCCTTTCAACTCCGTTCCCCTGTCTAATGTGCGGCCAGGCTGGCCGCTTCCGTCCACGGGGGCAGTTAGTGTAAGCATTTATGCGGACTTCATCTTCATCTGTACAAAGTCATCATCAATCATCGGCTCGTGTTCGCTTTTGCGTCGGCGCCATTTTTCCTTCTTGGAACAAAGCGTCGCCTCAACTGTGGTATTTCAATATATATATATATATATATATATATATATATATATATATATATATATATATATATATATATATATATATATATATATTATAATACCGAGACCGATCAAGTTGTCCAGCGCTGTTTATTCCAAAAAAGGCAGCGCCCGCAGCTCACGCGCGAAGAAGTCGAAGAGGGAAGATGATGATGGCTATGTACAAATGAAAACGACGAAGTACGTTAATAGTGCTTACACTAACTTTCCCCCGTCATGGAAGCGGCCAGCCTGGCCGCAGATTAGAGATTATCTAAACGGGGAGTGAAGGGCTTCATCCGCGACACGTGAACAATTTCAGCATTCTGGCGGCGCCGGTCAGTGACGGAGTGTACTGGGCGGACGAGATAGTTCACTGCAGATGTTTGCTGCACAACGGTGTATGGACCAATGTAGCGTGTAAGGAACTTCTCACAGAGGCCTGAGGTGCGGACTGGAGTCCAAAGCAGGACTTGGTCTCCTGGGTGAAAACGTAGGTCACGGCGTTTGTTGTCGTAGTAGCGCTTGCGCTCAGCTTGGGTAGCTTCTGTGCTTTGCTGGGCGATTTGACGGCAATGTTCAACTCGGGCAGCAAAATCTTCTGGAAGCGACGCGTAAGGCGAAGAAGGTGCGAAAAATAGTTCTCTGTCGAATATGGTGGAAGGAGATCGTCCATACACAAGGATGAAAGGGCTGTAGCCGGTAGTCCGTTGAATAGCAGTATTATATGCGAATGTCACCAAAGGAAGAATTTTGTCCCAGTCAGTGTGGTCAGGACGGATGTACATGGCAATCATGTCAGACAGCGTACGGTGGAAGCGCTCAGTAAGGCCATTGGTTTGCGGATGATAAGTAGAAGTAGATTTGTGGATGGTATTAGTGGCTCGAAGAACTTCCTCGAGAACTTGTGAAATGAACGCCTTGCCACGGTCACTGAGAAGAACGCGAGGAGCCCCGTGGCGCAAGACGATGGCGCGCAAGAAAAAGTCGGCGACCTCAGAAGCGGTGCCGGATCGCAGAGGGGCAGTCTCGGCATATCTTGTTAAATGGTCGACCGAAGTGACAATCCAACGGTGACCGGAGGGTGTCAACGGCAAGGGACCATACAAATCAATGCCAACAAATTCAAAAGGTGCGTCCGGGCAAGGGAGAGGTTGTAGTAAACCGGCAGGTTTACCCCATCGTCTCATCGATGAAGATGTTGGCTGAAGTCAGACGAAAAGATGACAATATCGTCCAGATAACAGAGGCATGTCTTCCATTTTAGACCACGAAGGACGTTGTCTATCATGCGTTCAAATGTGGCAGGAGCGTTACAAAGGCCAAAAGGCATCACGTTAAATTCATAAAGGCCATCCGGTGTAGCGAATGCGGTGTTTTCTTTGTCAGTCTCGTTCATCGGAATTTGCCAATATCCTGACCGAAGATCAAGGCTGGAGAAATACTCCGCCCCTTGTAGTGTGTCCAAAGCGTCGTCAATTCCAGGGATTGGATATACGTCCTTGCGTGTAATCTTATTGAGCGCTCGATAATCCACGCAAAAGCAAACTGAGCCATCTTTTTTTCTTTACCAGGACCACGGGAGACGCCCATGGGCTAGATGAAGGTCGTAATATCTTCCGCGCAAGCATGTCACCAACCTGTTGTTCAATGACCTTTCGTTCGGATGGCGATACACGATAGGGGCGTCGTCGTATAATAGCGGAACCATCGGTTTCGATGCGGTGTGTAGCCGCAGGAGTTTGGCTCAACACAGGGGAACAGCTGTCGAAACAGGCTTTGTGTTTTGCCAAGACCACCATTAGGGCTTCGGACTGCGCGGCTGTTAGGTCAGAACCAAGAACGGCTGGAAGAGGGAAAGAATCATCCAAACCTGAGGTTGGGGCTGGCGATGAAGAAGGGCAAAGCGTGACTAGAGAGATAGGTTGAGTGTCGGCGAGGGTTGCCACAGTCATCCCTTTGGGCAGCATCACAGGATCTGGGGTCGTGTTGCAAGCAGACAGAAGGGCGCAGCCGCGTGAAAACCGGACGAGACAGGTGGCAATGAGAATTCCGCGAGAAGTACAGCGGGAAGAAGGGGCGACTAGGGCGTCTCCGTCGGCGATTTGACTGGATGTTACGGCTACAACGTCTTCGTGACCAGGACGCAGGACGTAGTCGGCAGCGATGATCAAGTTCGCGCATGAAAGTGAAGAGTCCGCAACAGGTTCAAGCTCGGTATCCGTGATGTGGACAACTTCCTCTCTACATGAAATGATGGCTGAAGCAGAATGTAGGAAGTCCCAACCCAGTATAATTTCATGGATACACGTTGGAAGGATGAGAAACTCGATGTGGTGGCGTATGCCGTCGATGAGAACACGAGCAGTACACTGTCCGTCAGGGTGAATGAATGCATTATTAGCACCACGCAAAATAGGTCCAAGATAAGGCATTTTTACTTTACGGAGCCGCGAACACAGATCACTCCGAAGAACAGAAACGGCGGCACCGGTATCGATGAGAGCTGACGCGGGAACCCCTTCGACAGTCACAGAAAGCATGTTGGCCGGGCGAACAGGAGGAATTTTTGAAGACCGATAAGAAGCAGTTTCCCCTCCAAAAACTGCAACAGTTAGTTTTCCGAGTGCTGGTCGACAAAATGGGAAGTGGGGCGAAGCGGTGATGTAGAGCGCCGGTAAGGGGATGGAGAACGACGTCTGGCCGAACGGGAACTATGAGGCAGATTGGGAGCAGCTGGTGGAGACGGAGAGCGCTGTGGCGGGGACGAGTACGGTCCGGGATAGTAGTCGGCTGATCGGCGAGTGCGGTCTCTTTCGTGCTCATCATAGCCTCGTCTTTCATCCTGCTGGCGCCGGCGGCAGAAGCGAGATATATGGCCGCGTATACCGCAGTAAAAACAAACCGGACGAGGTGGACGCCACTGAGGGTACGATGGCGCAGCAAGTGCTCTGGTTCCCATCGAAGCCAAATGGTCATAGGAAACGCCAGTAGGCACGGAAGGCACGGAAGGCACGGTAGGGGTGGGTAGCGAAACAACATCCGCGTAGGTAGGTGTGGAGCGCGCTACCGGAGCAAGATGCGTCGTGGGTGTAGTCATCGCTGTCAACTCTTGCTTTACGACCTCGCGCAAGTCGAAGGCGGGGGTTGAGGCGCAGGCAGCAGGTGGACGCCTGAGGTCTTGTAGGTGAAGCTCTTCGCGGATGATGGTGCGGATAAGAGCACGTAGATCTGGAGAATGGGGAACCTGAGGATCGCTGCTGTCATGTGGAAGACAAATAGACTGCAGCTCGTCGAGGCGTTGACACGTTGAAGTGATGTCTTGGACAGAAGCCGGATTTTGCACGATTAAGGCGTTGAATGCGACAGGCCCAATGCCTTTTAAGATGTGGCGAACGCGTTCGGCTTCCGTCATGCTAGGATTCGCACGGCGGCACAGAGCCAAGACATTCTTTATGTATGAGGTGTAAGACTCTTGGGGAAGTTGGCGCCGCGTTCCCAGCTTCTGTTTGGCGACTTCTGCACGGCCAGACGAGGAAGCGAAGATTTGCCGCAGCTTGGAGGTAAACGTGGGCCAATCCACGATGTCGGATTCGTGGTTGAAATACCACGTCTTTGCAACACCGGTCAAGTAGAAGGCGACGTGCCTCAATTTCTGGGTGTCATTCCACTTGTTGCAAGAACTCACGCGGTCGTAGTGGTCGATCCAATCGTCTACGTCATCACCGCGGAGTCCTGCGAAGACAGGGGGTCGCGCTGAGGGCTCGTCACAGTCCAAGAGGGGGCCGCAGGCGGGGTCGTCTCTGTGGTAGGGTTAGAGGTGCCGGAAGGGCCGGGGTTGGAAGTGTCCATTGTTGTAGGGGTAGCTGGGTGCAGGCGGCGACCGGAACGGAGCTCCAGGGAGGACGGGAACGCGAGAGGACGTCGGGATCTTGACGTACCTCCACCACTTTATAATACCGAGACCGATGAAGTTGTCCAGCGCTGTTTATTCCAAAACAGGCAGCGCCCGCAGCTCACGCGCGAAGTCGAAGAAGAGGGAAGATGATGATGGCTATGTACAAATGAAAACGACGAAGTACGTTAATAGTGCCTACAACATATATATATATATATATATATATAAACTGTTGCGAAGAACAGCATTATGCAGTAAAAATGTTGTTATTTGCGAAACCCAATGGTCGTTTCAAATTTGTGCAAAAATAAAATAACAGACACACATATTGCATGTTTTGAAATAGTTTTAACATAATGAACCGCGTGAAGGCATATATTCAAGCTCAAGAAAAGCGCCAGCCAGAGTTGAACATGCAAACGATGATGATGACAAAATGTATTTATTAAGGGATGACGCGAAGGCCTATAATGGGGAATAGGAAGAGGAGGGGGGAGGCGTATTCAGAGCCATCCTAGAAGCTGCGCGTCCTTGGCGAAAGCCAAGAGCGAGTCCAGAATGACCCTGTCGGAATCCATCGAGCCAGTTGCCGGTCTAATCCACTCCTTGTTGGACGACACTCGCACCGCCCTCAGGTGGTGGTCCCGCTGCTGAGCGTGTCGCTGGCAATCCCAAAACAGATGGGCTGCGGATGGCCGCGTGGCCATGTCGCAGTCAGGGCACCTGTGTGGCGTCTGGAGCGTTTCTTGGTTCGCGGAGGCTGTGGGATGGCCGGGTTCCTGCGATGGAAGGGAGTTGGGGGACGGAGATGGAGGGCGTCTTTCCCGGCGTGGCCGGTACTGCCGGCACCGCTCCAGCACATCCCGTGTGAGGACGAAGCCGCAACGAAGTCTATGCAGCAGCACCTGCCCCGACCTGCAAACGATAAAAAGAAACACAACCACAATCATCACAATGTGTGGAATATTTGACCGCAGTCTGGAATTGTTAGAACTGACAAATCAACACTTTACGGTCCATGAAAGTAGAGGAAGAAAGTAGATAAAAGGCTGCATGCCGAACACACCATAAACACATCAGAACCTAACAAACTGGCAACAAAACAATAACCAGAAAAAACAATTTCTTTCAGAGGCAGGATTTGCAAAGCCTGTAGTTGTCATGAATAAACAAGAGTTTATCTACCGTGAGTGGGTGCAAATTGGCTATTCGAGATCGGTGGACCAGACCAGCCACCGAGAACACTCGCTCGCTCGGGGTGCTCATGGCTGGGATGCATCGAATTTCTTTAGCCAGACATGAAAGCCATGGTAGCTCGTTCTGAGCCCCTTTCCAAAATTTTAACACGTCGTTCACGCGCAAGGTTTACTTAAAAGTGCGTGGCACTCCGCATTTATTTCATTGGTCCACTGCTGTGGCGTACTAGAATGGCGTCGTGCTAAGGACGACAAAGCGTCTTTAGGGCGCGTGTCACATTCAGTCGGCTTTGCCACGTCTCAGTCCTTGATATAGCGACGCACCTGTTTCGCTAGAAACTCAAGTTTTGATGTAGCCCTTTCTGTCACATATTCTTCAGCAGCTTTTAGATTTTGAAATCTAGGATCGAGAGGCGATGCCGTGACCATGAGATCTGTCAGAGGAAACCTGTGTTCAAATCTCTTCAGCATCTCTATTTTGATTTCTTGAACTACGCTGCTTCCGGACATGTCTTGCAGTGAGGCGAGACGCTCGCTTCGAATAACGATGAGCACATTAAAGGTGCTCCATTTTTACTGGGAGAGCAGCTCTACCGCGCATTTAAACTGGCTTAGGAATTGCGCAATCTCTTTAATCAGGCACCAGTCTTCGGCACCAGGGAGCGGGTGCCCTATACGAGTCAACAACTTCCTGAGCGCAGCCTTAGTCGCGACGAGGCTCTAAAACACAGCTAATACGCTATGCAACCTGGTCGGTGTGTCCAGTTTAACTGTGACTGCCCCTCCCCGTGCTACTGGAGCGGCGTTGTATGCGTGGTCGCTGTTTTGACAGCCTTCATGAAGTACATGATCATTTTCGTCATGTTTAAGCGCTTCGGCTGTGCTGACCAACGATTGCACTGCTGCATTCAGTTCCGAGTCCACGATCTCCTCCAGGTCGGAGGCCCGGTAGTGCACAGTTTTCACAATATCACGGCAGTTGAACAGCAAACTGTCGAGTTTTGGGACACTTCCAAATCCATCCTTGATGACGAGGTTGTGTAGGCCGTGGCCAACACCCAGGTGATGTTCCGTGTGCGCGAGATTCGCTGGCCGCCTCATGTTCGAGCCGGCGTCAGTGACTGCACACACTTCCTTTCCCACCATGCCGAATTCTTCCAGGCACCTTTGAATCTAATAAAAACAGCAACCATTACAGTCTGAAACAGCGTGGTACGCCGCTTCCCTCACCAACAGAATACTTCTTCTTAGTGATATATAGTAAAAAAAAGGAAAAATGTGTGCCAGCCGCGGCATCTGTTATCGACCTATGAAGCACCTAAGGTGCGGCCAGCTTAATTAAAGGGTCAGGGAGGGGAGAGGAAATAATAAAGGGGAGCGATAGGAAGAGAAGACAGGTGTATAGGTATAGTTATAAAACACTGCACAAAGAACGCAACACCCGCCCGCGATTGTCCGAGCACCGAGCTAGCTTAGACTGCAGGCGCGCGTCCCCTGACTGCATAGTGCCCGCGCGCACGTCCGAGATTTCACGGCGCGCGGGCCAAACACACACTTACGAGTGCTCGCCCGGGCTCGGCAATACATGATATTCACAAGTCGCGCGAGCGGCGCACACAGAGTCCGCTTGCAGGTGGTGGGCGCCGACGCACGCACGCGATGCTGTCAATCGGCGCCGCGTGCACACACACGCAGCCACGCATCGCACTCACGCACAAAACATTTACAAGCCGCGCGCGCGGCATGTCCTATCAGGAAAAATAAGCAACGCACGCGGTACGCTATACTGTAAAGGCTGCCCGATCCGCCGCGGATCGAGCGGCCATTGCACTGTACGGCCGTGGTATATTGTAGGACAGCCCGAGTGGGGGCGCCCGGCTGTATGCAATCGCCCGTGGTAGCACGCGCAGAGCGTCTTGTCACTGCGTGCAACCAGCTGGAGAGAAACACAGAATTGAACACACTTCAAGTGTGTTCGCTACACTCGCCCAGTATTAATGCAATCATTTAATGCTTTCGTGATATTATAAATATATTTTTAGACATAGAAGCAGAAACGAAGCTTTTTCTTTTGCCTTGTCTGAAAGCTCAAGTCAGTTTAAGGTAAATGAAAACTTGAGAAAAGTACCTTGGAAGCACGTGCCGAAATTTAATTCATGTGTTGAGGCATGCGCTTATTGGTATCAGGAGTCCGAAAACAACATGCTGGACATACCATCGTCAAACAACGTTTTTTAAACATTGTTTTCTGCTGATACGCAAGTTAGCACTTGCAGGCTTTTGAAGAAATTTCTCTAAGCGCACTGCGCGCTCTTCACCGGAGGTGCCACTGATGATAACATCATCGACATAGACGCAAGCGGCCGGAATTCTAATAATTGTTGATTCAGTGGATTTCTGGAAGATTGCTGGTGTTAGAGGCTCGCCAAATGGCAGTCTGTTGGCCTTGTAGAGAGACCTTTGATGGTGGTGATAGTGAGCAATATTGAAGTTTGTTCGCTCAGCTTTAACTGCTGGTAGGCTTGATTCAAGTCCAACGTGCTGAAGATTTTCCCTGCATGAAACATGCTGAAAAATTCTTCGGGCATCGGTAGCGGATCCCAGGATGCTTTTGTCAGTTTATTAGCGGCACTCCGGTAGTGCCCGCAGAAACTTAGGGCCGTGTTCTTCTGGGCGCGACCAAATGGTGTAGGTCATTCTGAATGTTGCGTTGGCTCGACGATACATTGTTCGTACAATCAATGGAACTCTTTTTCAAATGATGTTCGCATGGTGAAGGGTACTGGCCTGTCCATTAAAAAATTAGGTGATATATCTTGACGCAGGTCCAGGGTGATGGGAGGTCCATTATTCCCAGGAATGTATTCTGAGAACACTGGCTCGTATTTCTCTTGGAGCTGTTCCACTGCCGGGTGGCTGGGTTCTTGGTGTACCCCGCAAACCACCACAAGTGGGGTGAACCCTTTACTGCGTAGCAAATTTGATCCAGAAGAACACACACGACGAGCAAGAGCAGCTGATGTGTCTAAACGTTGTAATAGTCTACATTGGCAAAGCCCAATGTTGGCCGGGAAGGCCTGCACCACATTCTCCACTGCGTGCGGTCTTTCTGGAGAGCTGGTGCATCGTCATGCGAGCTATCGTGAAAAGCGTCCTCGCTGATTAGCGTGCATACCGCCCCATAGTCCCTCTTAATATTGATCGGCTGCTGGTGCAGAGGCATCTTTGTAAAACTCTTCTGCTTCATACCGAGGTTCACCGCACTGTTCAAGCTATAAAGTAGTTCAGATGATGTTGCTGATGTCGCAATTGTATCACTTTGCCTCTGGCAAACTTCAAGGTCGATGATGTTATTTAGCTCGGGTGTGGTCTGCGATCTGGGCTGCTTGTGCTTCGCGATGCATGGTTTTCATTGTGTCGATGTTTACGGCCAAATGTGCAAATTGCTATCTGGAACAGACATCTCCGTGGATTATGGTGTTGGTCCCATCGCCAACAGCGCTGTGCCTTTGTACTTGCTTTTGCCCTAGTAGTGGAGTTGCGTGCCTGCTGACGGGTTTAATGTACATTATGCAAAAAAAAGGGGTGAGGCGTGCAGACAAAACAGAAGAAAAGAGAAGTGGACAACACGAACAGCACTCTCCGCTCGTGCGGCGATGTCGTATGTTCTGGTAGAAGTTAGACTGGTCTCCGAGTACAGGCGCTGCTGCAGGCCTTCTTTTATTTATTTACAAATACTGCAGGCCCTATTCGGGCCCAAGCAGGAGTGATTACATCAGTAGTGATAAACAAGGCTGCAAATTAAAGATATAATACAGAACAATAATAAATCTATATGAAAATATAATATAGAGGAACATCAGTTTTTGCAATTTAGAATTATCAACAATAAGTACGAGTTAGGAACAAGAGTTGTAGTTTGCAACTCAACAACAAAGCAGCGATAAGCCATGGACACACAACAGATCACTCAATTCAGAATTTTTACCTAATTTTAATACAGAATACAGACGATAATGAAATAATTTCATTCCCTATGCGCAGGATGCAATTAATCAAAAGAAAAACCATTCACAAGATCAACGAACGATTGTGTGGTATTAGCGTTAACTAATTCTTGTGGTAGTTTGATGCATTGTGATGTGATTCATTGTCACGCACTCCGCACGCAAACCGGCCTCGCAACATAACATGCAATGGTAGCGTAGAGGTCTTACCTGTTGAGGTAGCTGGTGTGATGTTATTGGGTGCAGGATCATTCCAGAAAGAGGCAAAAGCACGAACACACATCAGACATGTATTGACACACGCGACAGTTCCCCAAAATACCTCAGACGACATGCAGCTATATCATCAATTATAATCGGCCTACAGTTCAGGCGGAAGCGCATGTCGCCGTGTCGGAGACCTCGTGGAACCGATGTCGGCCAGTGGGGTCGGACAGCAGTGTCGGCCAGCCGGGTAGTACGGCCGGGTCGGACAGCCGGGTCTTGACAGCAGGGCCAGACAACAGGCTCGGACCGCCTCGAGGGGCTCAGGCGGCCCTGCGCAACAGTCGATATACGGGAGCCTCCGCGTGCCCGGTTTCCATCCGGCAAGGCTTGCGCTCGCGAGCCCACGGCCTTAGTCAGCGGGTCGCGCCCACAGCTAGCCGGGTAGCCCTGTGGCCACTCACCCGAACGCTCAATCGCCCCGGTTCAGGACCGCCAGCCCTACTGGACCAGCGGAAGAGCGGGGTGAGGTAACTTCTCAGCGGGCGACAGCGTTGACTCGGGTGTGGCGTAGTAGCTCCTATGGGGCAGACGCTCAGCGAGGAAGCTCTTTTCCGTCGAACGCCGAACCTCGCTCACTGCTCACGCCACGGGCCACACTCTCTCGCCCCACGCTTTTCGAGGCGCCGCTGTCGACGCTCCCAAATCGGCGTCGATGATGATGATGATGGCTCTCTCGCTGGTATTTGTAAAGAGTCGATGTCCTCTTCACCCCCGCACGACACACTGTCTTCATATGTTTATACTTTCCACTCCCGCGTACAATGTATTATCACAGCTGGCACATCAGCTCAGTAGCTGATATGCTCGATGTCAGAGTCCGGAAATTGCAGTTGGCGACAAGTGTCTCGAGAGTGGCTACATAGTCGCTCACTGTTTCTGCATCTAGTTGGTCCTGACGTTCACGAGGCCGGATGTGAAATGCCAAGCCTTTCTTTGAATGGTAGGAGTTGTTAGTTTTCTGCAGCCCTCACCCAGTGGTTTTAACTGAGACCTGGATTAACAGCAATATCGGCGGCGAGCACTAATGGCCGGGGATCGTATTGTTTCTGGAGTGCTGCTATGCTGTCGTCGTAGTCAAAGGCCGTGAAGTACTTGGCTGGACGAGCCCCAAGACAGTGTTGTACGTCCGCTCCACGCAAAGTGTTAGGAAGTTGGCTCACCTCGAAGCTGGATCCGTGACCCCGTTAGTTTACAGAGAGTCAAGACATCTGAACCACGATGTCCAGGTTGAACCGTTACGTTCTAGAAGCCAGCTCGGAAGCCTGTACATAGCCATGACTTGTCAAAAGTGTTGCGTAGTGCACAAACAGAAGGCGTAGACAGGGGAGAGCAGTTAAATCCTTTTTTATTGTGTCGGGCACCATTTAGGGAGGAAGGCACAGTGAGCGCCCAGCGAAAACCGACTTGTTCCTCTGCCCCATGGGGAGGAGGGTCACCCATTTCAGAGCGCGTTCCCCCGAGCAGGTCTGGAGCACTAGTCGGTCACGTCGGGGATGTCATGGGCCAGGCAGTCGCGTCAGAAATTAGACACGCCCAAGTGGTACATGAGATGACAGCTAAAAACAAACCTTGACTAGACATAGCTTTTCTTACGGTAGACAAGCAGGCGTTGAAAAATGATCCGGATAACGTCTGCTGTGAGCTTGATTACGGGTGCTTCAGAATGCCTACATTCCCGTTCACTGCGCCCTCGTGTACAGGAATACCTTTTTTGGCATCACTATGTCTAAGCACTAAGTAAAATCAGTTTCAGCACTAAGTAAAATCAACTAAGTAAAACCTTTTCTGGGGCAACAAAAATAGCTGAAAGAGAAAGAGGACAAGACGAGTAAGCGCTATTCTCGTACAATCGTCTAATCGGTGTTTATTTTTTTTTGAGCTACACTTTTTCCTTCCCATATTTTTGACACATGCGCTTCCAGTCATATGTGAAGCCTAGAGTTTCTCACCGTGGAATAGCTCACCTATACTTGTCTCGTAGATGCTCGTCACTAGGGAAACAATGCAAGGATACCCCTTACAAAAAAAATTGTTGAAAGGTTATTGAAATATCATTGGTCAACGTCAACAAATGACCTTGAAAGATCATTGGGGAATTGTTGAAACATCATTGAGGAAATTGTTGACAAGTGTTGATAATTGGCCCGCGACATTTTGTCGAAACATCATTGTGGCCTCTCAATTTGAAAGATCATTGGCATATCGTTGAAACGATGGTGAATGTCACTCTTGAAAGCCCATTGAAACAGTGTTGAAGATGTGTTGTTTGTCAATGTTGAAAGCCCATTGGGGTATTGTTGAAATGTGTTCTTTGTCAATGTTGAAAGCCCATTGAAGCATTGTTGAAGCTCAAAATTGAAAGCCCATTGAGGTATTGTTGAAATTTGTTGTTTGTCAATGTTGAAAGCCCATTGAAGCCATGAATACTTTGTTTAGCGCAAAACGACAGAGACAAGAAAGACGACAGGACAAGGCGCTACTCTCAACTGACATCATTTTATTTCGTCACTCCTTTATAGACCGCTCAAACTAGAGGAACATGCGCAGTGAGCACCATGTGGTGGAGCCACCAACATCCGATCCCAAGAGCGCACTCATGCGACAGAATCCAAAAAACCAAATTCAGCGCTGTACAAGGTTAAGGAAGGCACACTAATGCACTGTGACCCCAATGACTGAATGAAAAATGCTTCCGATAACTCTCGGGCGGTGGTGTCACGGCTCATCTTCAAAATCGTGGTATCACGAAACAGGGGTTTGCACTTGCATGTTTTACAATGCAGAGCCAAATTGGAACCTGTGCCTCTTGGTATGGATCGCTCATGTTCTCTAAGGCGCTCGTTAACACAGCGGCCTGACTGCCCTACATACACTTTGCCACATGACAAGGGAATCTTATAAACCACACCGACGCTGCAATCTACAAACTTCACGTGGTTCTTTTCACAAACAGGTTTTTTACTTGTTTTAGAAGTACGGTTGCACAACATTGACAGTTTCTGAGGAGCGGAAAACACTATCGGAATTTGGTATCAAAAAGGTATCAAAAAGGTATCAAATTTGGTATCAAAAGTATTCATGGATTCGCACCAACTAGCCCGCCAACGCATTGTGCCCATTGAAGCATTGTTGAAGCTCAAAATTGAAAGCCCACTGGGGTATTGTTGAAATGTGTTGTTTGTCAATGTTGAAAGCCCATTGAAGCATTGTTGAAGCTCAAAATTGAAAGCCCATTGAGGTATTGTTGAAATGTGTTGTTTGTCAATGTTGACAGCCCATTGAAGCATTGTTGCAGTTGTGTTCAGTCTCAATTGAAAGCCCATGGAGGTATTGTTGAAATGTGTAGTTCGTCAATATTGAAACCGCATGGAAGAATTGTTGCAGATCTGTTGAACATCAACACAAATTACGTTGAAAGCCCTTTATGCCCCACTGGGTATTTAGCAGTTTAAACATGCACTTACCTTAAAATACTGCTGAGCTATGTTGCATATAATTACCTTTGATGTCACGGTGGTATGTCTGCTGTGAGAGGATAGGGATAAAATTTAAATACAGGCATTTTGTACCGCAGGCCTCTGTAACCCTGGGCTCAAAAGCATGCTCCTAGATTTCCTGTAATAAACCATATTGTAAAACTGCTAGCAATACTGTTATGCCACTTTTTTCAATTGTCAGAGTGAATGGTCCTCCGAAAAATCAAGAGTGCTGAACTGATGCAGACAAAAACCATTTTTCTAGGTGAACTGTTTATTTGTAACCACACATCTGTGTAAATGTACAACCATTTGTAGTTTGAGATCAGAAACCTCTTAAAAACTATCGTGCAGTACAAACTTCCTGCAGCTTGACACCATAACAAAATTGAATACTGAAGATGTAGTCAGTGTGGCTCTCAATAAAACACATTTACCAAGAGAAATAAATTTAAAAAAATAAATGCCTAAATAAAAAAATGTACAAGCAGACTGACATGACTGTAAATAAGAACACTCAAAAAAGGTACTTGCTTTCTCTATTGGTAGCCAGGGGTACTATAACCATGGCACAATTTGCTTGTGCCCACAGCACTCAACTGAGACCTGATATGCAGGGTGGTTATCTTTAAGTTTCATGGAACTTATTGAAGATTGACTGTTGCAGCTAACATAGTTCTAGATACAGAGTGCCAAACATTACTTGCATGAGAAACAAGACACCATAGTCAGCTGATTAACAAAAACTCAGTTCCTAATAAAGTTATTACGAATTGTAGCCGGTAATTTTACAAGGTGTATGCACTTAGAATGAATTCCCAGAATGACACTAGTAACGAGACACATGCCATCAAACTGGCTGTAGAAATGCACCGCTGTAGCACTTACTTTTTTTAACAAAACGCACTGTTATGCATCGAAGCACAAAAGTAACCAGAATGCCCATGTATTTCTCTCACATTTATGGAAAAATTTCGAAACTGGTGTCATCTTGGAAATTAATTTCAAGTGAATGTCTTGAAAACTCACTGGCTACAATTTGCAAACTGATATATGTGCTGTGATGTTATAAGTGAATTAATAAATTTATGACAATCAGTTTAATGTTTTCATTTCTTGTGCTAGTAATGTCCACCTCTGAATAATCCAGCTCAAGAACAAGAATTATGCTACCTGGCAGACAACTTAAATATCTGTAAAACTGAAAAAGGATCACTGTACAATCCTTATATGTTGGTTGAATGGTGTGCGCCAATTTCAGTAAACCTTACATGCTTTTGAAACATGGCAATCACAATATGTGATGCTTATGGGAGCAGTTTATTATGCTGCATTGCTGTTGCATGATCCAGTTGTGTTTTCTGCCATGATAATGTTCCTGCACAGGTAATTCCATATCAAGCGACTTAATCATATTAACTGCTTCAGATTTTCATATGAAACAAAGACAGCTATTATAGATGTGCTGGAATACAGCAAAGTTGCTCCTTGTGCGAGTTCCATTTCAATTTTATTCGCTGCCACAAAAAATAACGAAAGAATTCAGAAGATATGGTTTTATGTAAACATGAAAGGCACATCATCGCCATTACTGGAGATGTTTCGGTGCATATTAAATTTAAGCCGACTTATACCTATTAATTTTACTCATGTATTTTAGATAGCAATAAACCATTTTTACAAAGTTATGTAAAATGCCGTTTTTACTGAACTCTAAAAATGGCACAGATGCACTTGCAGGTACGCGATTCCATGCCAAATTGACAAGCATTTTTTGACACCGCACATATATCTGAAACATTGCCATATGTTTACAAGAGTTCGAAGCTCGTTACCCACTTTTATTTATTTTTGCCAGATATTTTGTAGCATTTTAGGTGACAGTTTAGTTTTCCTGTTCAGCTGAGCTAGAGGACATCAAATGTCCTCTAGCTTTTCATTTTTTTTTCAAATGCTTCAAATACTTTTTTTTTTCAAATGCACATTGTATTGATCGAGGCCTTCAAATGGTGTGCGTGGAAATACGGTGAAGTGATTAAACTGCCAAAATAGCCAATTTTTCTAATATTTGAATACTTCAATTGCTTTTGGCACTGGCAAAAATGAGTCAAATTGCAATCCGTTAGTTTTTTTTTCGTCAGAAAAAATTCACAGGACAGAAATTAAATACAGAATAGTAGCCCAGGTGACATAGTTTAGCAGAAAAATATATGAAGCTCTGAAGGTTCAGCTGATCGCCTGTAAAAAAAAAATTCTAATCTTTTGCAAGAAGCTTCATGTTCAAGGAAAAAACAGCCTTCGTAGCTGGCGAAAAAATGTGATACATCATTGGATAGCTCTACATGTCTGCTATGCATGTGTGAAGTTAAAAAAGGAATTTTTAAATGCGAGAAATTCTTTTTTGAAATTTTGTCAGCACCGACTTTTCTCTGAGGTGCGCACAGCTTGCTGGCCGGGAATGCAAACGACAAAGCCGGCTTCGTATGCAACACAGATGACAAAGAAGCGGTGTTAGGGTCTGCATTTTATTGCCAAGGGACACATGCTCTAATGCAACGAGGCTTGTGTTTGGTGTGGGCCAGGTAAACCACACAGCCATTGCACATAAAATATCAATACGAGGTCTGTTAGAAGAGTATCCGACCTTTGGCTGAAGAAAAAAAACTGGCATAACTGAAGCGTTGGAAACTTAATCACCCTCAAAGTAGTTTCCTTGGGAATCCAGCCACTTCTCCCAGCGGTGCTGCCATTGTTAGAAGCATTCCGAGAAGGCCTCTTTCCAAATGGACTTTAGCTCAGCTGTCGTTGCAGCCATAATGTCTTCTCTTGTCTGAAATCACGCTTGTTTCAATGGCCCCTTGATTTTGGGAAACAGCCAGAAGTTGCAGGCCGCCATATCAGGAGAGCAAGGACCCTGTCGAACTACAGGAGTCTGGTTTTTCGCCAAAATAGTCTGAATCAAGTGCGAGAAAAGCATTGTCGTGATGGATGTGCCAATTTCCTGTTGACAACTTCGGTATCTTGCTCCATACAGCATCACATAGGCCATGGAGGACATCCCTGTAGTAGTCTTTAGTGATTGTTTGACCCAGTGGTGTGTATCCGTGGTGTACCACACTGCGGGAGTCAAAGAAAGCAGTCAGCAACACTTTGACGTTGCTGCACACTTAGCGGTATTTGGTTGGCGACGTGGAATGCTTCCACTGTAACGACTGGGATTTGGTTTCCGGGTCGTAAACATACACCCAAGACTTGTCACAAGTGATTATGGTGTGGAATGCTTCCACTGTAACGACTGGGATTTGGTTTCCGGGTCGTAAACATACACGCAAGGCTTGTCACAAGTGATTATGGTGTTCATGAAGTTGGGGTCACTGTTTGTGGAATCCAGCATGTCTGTGAGACTTCAACACGAAGTTGCTTTTATTTATTTATTTATTCAAAGTACCCCCAAAGGCCCTCATTACGAGGGTATTACATGGGGGGGGGTGTCAATCACAAGCACTGGTTGTAGTTTGTACATACTAAAAACAAGAGAGGTTAACAGAAGTAATAATACAGTGAAACATAGTTAATATACAAGGTTATATATCAAGGTTATATACAAGGTTATATACATGATATACAAGGTTATATCATGGTTGCTCCACCATGAGCAGCTTGGGAACGAATTTCGGCGCAACTCTCTTCATGGCCAAATCTTCGGTGATAATGGAATGTGGATAAAATGTGCTGATGCCCACGTCTTCCGCAATTTCTTGGATAGTTACACTACGGTCTCGCATCACCACGGGGTTCACTTCGGCAATGACCTGGTCATTTCGGCATGTTGATGGCCGACTGGAGCGTGGCTCGCTCTCCACCGATGTGTGGCCGTCTTTATACTGGTTGTACCACTCCTTAATTTGTGTGCTGCTTATAGCATAGTCACCGAAAGCAGTCTGAATCTTCCGGATGGTTTCCACTTGGCTGTCGCCCAGTTTCTGGCAAAATTTGATGCAGTAGCACTGCTCCAGTCGCTCTGCCATTTTCCTTGCAATAAAAAACCGACGAGAGCACTGTACTACCTCATTCAAACGCTGCGTCTCAGCAATTCACGATATTGGCAGGTGCGAAAAAATTCGTGCATGCGCACAAAGGTTCAAGGGCGGCTGATGAAAACGTGCTAGTTTCATATTCATCAGGTGTTCGCAAAAAAGGTCGAATACTTTTCTAACAGACCTCGTACGTAATAAATATGTGAGGGAATCCTGCAGTGCTAAAAGATATGTTCCATGCAGTTTAGAAAAAGAAATATCAGCTATTATGTAGACAGTAAATCCAGAAAGAGCACTGATATTGTTCATACAAAGCATCTTAAAGGGCATGTCGCATTGCAATGCAACATAGAGGGAGCAGGACACTTTGTGCCCTGCTCCCTGAAGCCCAATGACGATGCAAGTTGAAAACACCTTCATAATTCAGACTGAAAACCCACATGAGTATGAACAAATTCTTGTGGTGTTGTTTGCTACCACTGTTTCAGAGCTGGAACATGCTCATCTATGAAAGTCACATGTGCCATGTTCAGTCTGATGTGGTCAGACACCATTGGCGACCACTTTTTGCGTTCATGTTAAAAAAATACGAGTTGAGACTGCAGCAGCAGCGCTTGACGTCACCTGCTTTCGTAATGATAAAAAAGGCAGTCAGTTTGTTGAGTAGTTCTTGTGACTAATATATTAACAACCTTTCCTTGCTAGATGACATGGCTTCATATATTCATGCTGTATGTGTGATCCACAAATGAACATTATAAAAAATAATTTATCGCACTTAAAGAATAACTTTTTGTTACTTGTCACATTCATAGCAGACATGTACGGCTGTGTAGTGATGGGTCACACATTTTTGTGCCAACCACCAAAGCAAATTTTTTACCTTCAACACGAAGCTTGCCAAAAATTTTAACTTAAGTTTTTTTAGCTGATCAACTGAACCTCCAAGGCTTGAAATATTTTGCAGCTATACCAAGTCAACCAGTCTGATTTTATATTCATTTTGTGCCTTCTGTATTTCCCTACGTTAGAAGAAAATTCAAACTTTGCAAATTTTGGCAGTCACCACTTCAGTCTCTTGACATGAACACCATCTGAATATCTGGATCATACAATTTCCCTTTCAGAAGAAACGTGTATCAGTGGCTTCTAGCTTAGCTGGGCAAAAACAATAAATTTTTGCCAAAATTAAAAAAAAATTTTGTGAAGGAAAATAAATGGGGAGCAAGAGTTCAGAGCTTCAACTATATCTGTGATGGCCAAAAAAACGCTGGTTGGTTGCCCTGGAATGACTTAAGAGTATGTATGAAAGCAAATTTTCTCGAACATTTTCTCGCTGTACCTACTCAAAATCAAGCAAACTTGAAATGGTTTGCCATAATGGAACAGTTCTTGAAAAAATTGTTGGGTGGTTTGGCATGAAATGACTTAAGATACTTAAAAATATATTAATAAGGAAACACTATCCTTACTGGAACCATATCAAAAACTAACATAAAAATGTAGTGAACTATAACAAAGCACAGCACTTGTATTCTGGATTGAGCAATCCAATGTGGGCTTCTCAGGAGACTCGCATAATTAACATAAATAATATTAACATAAAAATGTCAAGCCATAGAAAGGCACAACATTTGTATGCTCATTTGAGAAATCCAAATTGGGTCCTTCAGGAGACTAACATAAAACATAAGAATGTCGAGAGTTACAAGAGCACAACACTTGTGTTTTGGTTTGAGCTGTCCAACTTGGGCTCTTCAGAGGTGAAGGGGCAGGGGCAGTTGGTTCAGGGGCAGGGTCCCATGCGAGAAGCGAGACCAGAGTTCTTTACATAGGGCATGTTGGTACCAGGAAATTTGCGACACGTGAAGCCTGCAAAAACAAGCCAGAACAAGTTTTAAAAAGCAACTTCCACATGCAAAAGAATGGCATGCAATATGCCCTTGTTATAATGAAATCGATTTATGTATTTGTGTTGCTTTATTCCAATTTTCCACGGGTACAGCTTTACAGCATGACCATGTAAATTTATTTAGTGTGGCACAGGACTCCACTAAGTGTCAAATGCAGGAAAGGGCAAAGAGGAACAAAACACTGTAGCAATATAACTTTATGAATATCTTCAATGTCAAAGATGTGAACTTTGCTAGCTGAGAAACAAAATGTGAAAAAAATTCATGTCGTTCATAAATAAACCTGAACTGACAACTAAAATTATTACTTGTAACTTCATGATTAAAATGTGCAGCACTTCACTGCTTTTCCATGCTCCAAATACAATAGTGTCATGTCACTAGAATTGAGTGTAGCTTCATTTGATGTTAGGTTTCCTGAGTTCACATGCAATCGGAACGTACTTCTCGCCTTACAATGACTTAGGACTTTCTACATTAAAGGAGACGCTGCTTACAGCGAAGTATGTTTTCTACCTCAACGACTGAATTACTGTTATAATGAGGATTCCGTGTAGTTGTGCACCAAGCTGCTTAGCATGACACATGCAGAATGTGACAGATACGAAGAAATGCTGTCTTTTAAGAGCCATATGCCATAGGACTGACTTCTTTAACCCTTTTAGAGTTCACTGCCATACATCGGTGGCTGTGACGGAACGTTCTGAAAAAATATGCCTTTTCAGAACAAAGTGTTGCCTAGCATCCCACTGGAGGTGCTGCAACCGTCTGAGACTTCTAGAAAATATTCTTATAGTGCTGTCGCTCCTTGGGTTTCTCCCAAACTGATTTTTCACTTAGCTCCTTGGTGTCTGTCATTGCACTAATTTGGGAGTGTTGCCACATGTTTTTGTAAGTTTCATTACACAAGAACTATGCCGCTTTATCCTGCATAAAAAATAAAACATGTAAAACTGCAAATACTGAAATGGTATTGCCACTTTATTGTTATTTAAAAACATTATTTACCAGTTTATTTTCTCGGAAAGTCGCCCTGAAGAACGTAAATCTGCAATAAAAATATTAAGGATGCGCGAAAAGTGGTTTTTGAGACTGAACCGAATAATGCCAGAAGCAAATCAAATATTGGATAGCTTCTGAATAATGAACAGCTGATATCACAATTAATGTAAGATGAGGTTCACATACTAGTATTCTTAAAGTTAGCAAGTTTCTGTCATTGTTATGTTATGAAGAGCTGTTTATTAAAAGCACAAATGGAGCAGCAAAAAGTTTCTTCACATGCACAGGACTCTTCAGTAAGCATAAATGATTGCTGTACAGCCTCTAAAGTACAGCTACTTTAGTAACGTAGCCTGGTCTGCTATTCTTACAAGTTCTTACGTTTTATGTCTATAATATGTTATTGGAGGTGAAAATTTACCGTACTTTGGCTCAAATTTCATGTTTTATTGGTGTTTCAAAATATTAGAATAATAATCACATTTACAAATAGTGACCATTCAAAGACTAAATTGAATAGGACACTATTCAATTCGAAAGTTTTGAGTATGTGCACACCACAAAAGATATATAACTCCTAAATTAGAGGCATATTTCTCCCCAAAATGTGATCCTCAACGGGCTAAACAAGAGCGACAGAAAAGCCCATTCATCTTTTTGATAAATTTAAGCCCATAATCTACCTGGCAATGGTTCATAACCCTGTTATAACCCTGTTATCAGGTAGGTGAAGTAAGGAAGCAAGAAACAATTCTCATAATTTCAGAATGGGAGTAGTGGACATGTCCGATGGTCTGTAAGAAGCTTTATACATTAGGCCCCAAGAGCCTATTCTCCATTTATTGAAGTATATGGGGAAAAGCCACATAATATTTTTTTCATATCTTAGAATACAAAGTGATAAAGTGCATGTTAATAAATACGAGTCATAGGTTACGTGCTTAGAATAAGTAAGCATCCACTAAACGTAGTACTGTTGACAGTGAAGCTGGCAACTCTGTCCCTGTTGTTTCTTTGATTGAAACTACCAGACGAAAATTGCCACACCACTCAGGTTCCGTCTGCAGAAAGGTTTCTGTGTCGGATCACATGGACCTCCTTCAAGATAGGAGCAACTTTGATTTGATGTGGTCTGTTAAAATTGGTGAAACTACTGTTTCCCATCTCAGAACATGGAGAGCTGTTTTGATTTCTGCAATTTCGTGAACGTGCTCCTGCTCGAGCTGAGCAGTAACCACACTTGAGCATAGCTTCTTCACAATTCGTGTATTAGAATAACACTTTCAGGCTACTTTACCATGTCCTCCATGCCAAAAGATTTGGAGCGTGCTTCACAGACAACTATTCCTTGCAATGACAGCCAAGTAGCACTGCTAATGCACAAACGCAGCTCATTTTATTTGGTGGAGATGCTAAAAACTTTCGGCAGTGAAGGCAGCTTTTAAATTTTAGAAGCATTTGAGTATGGCGGCATTAGGCACTTAAGATCATATGAACAGTCATTCCAAATGGTAGGCTATTGTAGCACACAACTGCACACACGGGCTACATGAAAGTCGTTTGTTATGCCAATGGCAAGTTCATAATTTTAGAAAAACAAATGTGAATGTAAAAATGCAACCGGAAAGGATATATGGTACTTGCCTATAACAGCACTGACCCTGATGGGGTCAAGAGCCTCTGTTGCCCCTTGGTGTTATTTCCAAAGCCCAAAAGCCCCATGAGCTCCTCCTCTGTGAACACATGGTGAAGCAAGGCCCTCGCAAACTTTCCTGGTCCACCATGGCAGGCCATAGTAAGCTGGGCCAGGATAACCTTCTGAATGTGCACTCTTACAGCCTATGTGAACCTGCATGTTTAAGTAAATGTTAGCAAAACAGTTTTAAGCCTTTCAAGTACATTCACACAACAGCCCTACTGCAAATAAATTTCAAAAGTACCTGTTGCAAATCTAGAACGCTAAACTTGACTTCTTACAAGCTTCTGATGCTGTCTGGATGCCACGTTTCAAAAAAACAATCTAGCACAAACAAGAATAATAAACCAAAGTATCCAAACATCTAGTACTTGAAAAAGGGGAGTACCAGCGAAACACAAATGACACGCACACAAGGAACCGGCATTAGACATGGACGGACATTGGGACGGACCAGCGTTCGTCCCTGTCTAACGCCTTTTCCATGTGTGCGCGTCCTTTGTTTTGCTGGTACCCCCCCTTTTCAAGTTCATCATGCACCAACTGGCCCAAGAGCTTGCGTTAATGCACATCTAGTACTATTTATTGTGATTACCATTCTTGGGATATTTCATATTTTCAGGTGTTTGTCTCGATTGTCCCATCCATTTGTGTGAATATGTAGCCCATGGTCTAATGGGGAGATCGGGCTGCTATGTTTAGGGAAGAGTTCAATATCAACCGTTGGAACAGCTTAGGTGAGTGGGTATGCGACCCTGAGCATATGCCACTTTTCAATGAATCTCTTTCACGCTATGTTGAGCATATGCTGCTGCTTATGTTGGCAAGCAGCATTAGGAGCTCGAAGTGGGACATGATTGTCGATCATTACTAAGATTACCACTACACATCACGTTCGCTTGCTGTGCTCCAGAAGTAATGCGCGATTCCACTCCACTGTATGAAATGTACATAAGCCGCATGGACAGTAAATTAAATCTCAATAAAATTAATCTAATCGCAAAGCACAGGCTGCACAAGATCACGGAGTGAACTCAGAAGTTTGTGGACAGTCAGTTGATGTCCATGTCAGGGACCTCTAGGGAGACTCGGTCATTTCCTAGATGTGCATCATCGTGCCGTCACACATTGTATTACAGTTCTGTCTCGTTGTACCACTAATAGTCATCACGTATCACAGAATTCAAAATATAAATAGACACTTATATCTACTGTTTATTTAATCTTTACGGAAAATACTTTGAGTATGAGTTTTTGCAGAGATCATGAATTCTACCGCTTAAAGGAGCACTAAAGTAAAATTACATTAGTTAAATTTCGGCGTTTTAAGTGCCAAAACGACAATCTGATGTTTAAGCTTGTTTCACATGCAAGCGATTCAGCGAATGGAGCGAACAGCGGCGCGGCGCTGCGAAGCTTTTCGCGAAGTTTCGTTTCACATGCATTGCCACGGCGCATTTTCCGCTGCTGCGAATAGTAATGTTGCTGGCATAAAACACAGGACTTTCAGCCAGTTTCGGTAGTTTGCGACTACCAACATAAGCATTGCTTTGTCCCTGCCTCTCAAATTTTTATTTTATAAATACATATCCTGCGCTTAGCAATTTAACAATTCGTTGAAAAGCTCTCTTGGCATGTTGCCTGTACCACGCGTAGCAAGTAAATAAACATCGTCCTATGCGCAGGCTTTCCAGACCTAATCCTCCGCTGGTCAAGTGTCGAAGTGGGCCATTCGGAAGCAGTGCTGCCGCTCTGCCGCTGCGATGAAATTCCAACTTGCCCGAACCTTGCCGCTCCCGCCACCGCTTGAAACCGATTTCTGCGGCGCGGCGGCAGGATTTGCAAGCATTTTCGCTTGCATGTGAAACAGGCTTTGGGCACGCCATAGTGGGGAACTCTGGATTAATTTTTACCAAATCAGGCTGCAAGGTACATGGGCAGTTTTGGATTTCACCTCCATCAAAATGCGGTTGTTTGATCCTGTGACCTCGTGCTTAGCGGCGCTGTGCCAACACCCCTGAGCAACTATGGCAAGAAAGCACTAAAGAGAAAAATTATTTTAGATGTATCTGTAAATGACCTTTCTACAATTCAAGAGATTCACTCGTACCGTGACAAGAGGCTGAGTAAATTGTAAAAGCAGCTAGAGGAAAGATTGGTGGCAGAGCTGCCTTGAAGTTACCACACCCGCTTGCTATGACGTCATGGATTTTGATGATGTCTGTTCAGGTGCAGCAATTTTTTTTACACATAAATATGTTCTTCATCGTATTCCAAAAACTTAACATAAAAACCGTCAGGAACTTTTACTGAAACAATACAACCTAAGTTTGTAAAAATAATTGAAATCCACGATGTGACAATGAGATGTCAGCACAAAGATTTTGGGGCGATACTCAGAAAATTGAACGTTGAGCTTTATTTTCTCTAATAATCAAGCAATTACCAAGAAATTTACAGAAATAGATATTTAAAATGATGCTTTATTTTAAATTCATTTAGGGTGTCATTAGTGCCCCCTTATTACAAAACAAGGAATGCACTTAGCTGCGTAATAGGTTAAGATGCATCACTGGTTCTCATTAAGGTACGATTATCAGTATAGCAATGGGCATGCACTGGCTGCTCCACAGGGGAGCCCTGCCACTTCCCCTCAACCTCCCAATTTCCAATTTTTTTTATGAGCAGTGATGCAATTTCTGTATCATAACGAGGCATAATGCCAAGGAGATTCATGCTATGCTGGCTAAAGTATGTGGTGACCGGCACTTCACACCGTCCAGCTCGGCATCAATCGTTTTGGAATTTGGCCCTTGAAATGCAGAAAGCCCTGATCACTGCTCGTTCTTCACCCAACTTTCTCAAAGGGTGCTGCTGTTCTGGTTTGATACCTCTAGCAGTGCAATGCTGCATGACATAAGTCATACCTTCGTTCTGGTAAAACTAGAAAGATGTGCACTCACGTAGACCACTAATGTCCCCACTAAGTTTCTGAACGCCCCTCTCATATCAGGCATATACCCTGAAGAAGGCACATTCTATCTTTAATATGTTCACAAGTGACATTGAAATTCACTCCCAGTCCCGGTGCAGTTCCAGTCTTTCAGCTGAGTGCTTAAAGGCACTGTCTCTTAATGAAGGCACTCTGCACCAATTGATCACTGGAGCAAATGCCTTGCAGTTGCATCAGTAATGTTGTTTTTTTCTGCTTCCTGCAATACATTTTCACTGCATCACTGTATTTGATCATGGTGATGCTACAGAATGGATGGCCAAAGAATTCACCTTTAACATTCCAGCTTGGGTGTCTCTCAGCTCATTTTGAATCTGAAAAAAGATGTCAGTATTAAAATGTGAAGCCACGATGCAGCAAAAGCAACAATCAAAAAGAGCTACATGGACCATTAGGCTGACATAAATGGATGGATACAAATAACTAGTCATTGAATACACTAAAGTGTGGCCGCTCTTGCCAATGGCAGTGTGAGCTTGTCAAATAATTTATTTCACATCCCTCTATTATTTTAAAAATTACTTCCATGCATCTACTGAACTGTTATGGCCACATATTAAAGGCAGCTTCTTCATATAAAACCACAGTGTTGCATTCTTTTACTCCCCGTTTACCTGATGCTACTGAAGTTTTGCTTACTCTCAAAGAAAGAATTTCACAGAACTGCTCTTTCGACAATGCATTATTCCAAGCTTGTGGCAAAGCGTTGTCATTTAGTTCACAACTATGCGCTCCCCTTTCAATCTGTTCACTCTTTTGTGCTCGGATTCAAAGCAAAAATAGCTTTTCGACATAACTAGCTACTTCTATGGTCACAAGAAACAATGCTAATTATTGATGTTTATGTTGCCGATAACGTATACATGCCGCCTCGAAACCCACTGGGACGACAAGGCAGATATGCCTGGCATCTCGTTCCTTTACTGATTTTAAAATTTTGTTAAATCAATCACTTACTGAAGTGCGAAAAGCTGCAATTTCACGAAATTACATTATTTTGAATGTTGTAGGACCTGGAGTGCCATGAAATCTGCCTTTCCGTGAATGCTAAGAGCGCCTACGCGAAGCCGTTTGGGCGAAGCACTCGATGGCGTCGAACGAAGATGAAAAAAGAAAGCTGAATGCGCGCGAACTGGTGGAAAACAAAACACACGCGGTTGGCAAGGCGTATAACTCGATGATTTCGCAGCAATCTGTGGCAACCCCTCTACTGTATCTCACGTATCGCATAGAATCACATGTACACCCTTCAAATTCTTTATTATTATTGCGCGACAGCCTCCTCTGTGTTTTCCGATAGCGCGAACATCGGCCGCACGGCGTGTCAGATAGTGGCGTTGAAGCACCGCTGAGTCACTTGATCCTGAAGGGAACAGCGCAACAGAATACATTTTCGCTGATCGCACCCCCCCCCCCCTCCGTTGCTACAGCTCACTCATACGCCTTGTACTAGCGTGGCGCAAACGAAATATCTTCCGATTACAGTACAGATCGGATGGTTTCACGTCGCATTGTTTCGCGCTCATTAATAAGGCTAACTCAATCGGTGCTCGAACACCGTATCAGAAATCATGGCGTACAACATGCCCTGTTTTAGCTGGCACCACATAGCTGCCTTACGTCACGACAAGCGGAGTGCAAAGTTAAACCAGGACAAAGCTCCATGTTATATACCACGAATCTAGTGCTGTACAACCAATTCTGGCAACGGAAGGATAGTACTAGGAATGAAAACTAGAAAAGAGGCGCGCGGAAGACACGCACAAGCGCTGAAATAATTCCCGCGCTTCCGTTCACCGCGTCGATCGCAATGCACGAACAAGGGAAATTCGAAACACTCACTCACCGTTAATGTCGCCGAGTCGGAAGCGATCATGGCGATCTTCGAGGCAACAAGCCCATAAAAAGCGAGCAACACGCAGGAATATTCCAAAGATGTCACAGCGAAGCACACAAAGAACGCAGAAAACGCAGGAAGCTCTCAAGCAAACAGCGTGCACGCACTCGCCGAAATGTGCCAAGCAGCAACAGCCCAAACGCGCAATTATACGTGTACACTCATACAAATACACGCCTATATTATCATGAATTGTACCATTTGATAACAAATTTCGTAATTTCATGTTAATACTGAACAGTTCTTGCGATTTGCAAGTGTATGAAAGTTTTTTGCTTCGCTTCTTTGATGAACTAGTTTCTTTTGCGCAGTAACGCAGTGCACCGGCCGGAGCTAATGGGATGCGCGGGAAAAGGCGCCAAATTCAAACGTCGCAAACGCCGTGCTAATTTTTGCGCGCACAGTTTTCGTCGTTTGGAATTTTTTAAAAAGGAATGCTTGCCGCAACAATGCGAATTGAACTATTGACCACAAAAGTACAGAAACGTCGCTATTTGTGCTTCTTATTTCGACGTCATGGCAAACTGCAGGCGGTCTGTCGTCCCATTCTTTAAACATTTGTGCGTGTGCCTCTGCGCTGTGCGAGTTGTCACCGAGAACGTATAGCAGCGCAGATTGTGCTTGTTGGCCGAGCACATTCCCAACACATTCGCCAGCACTCCGTTTAGGTCACAGAAAAGAATTTGGCCTCCATGTGAAATATGAGCAGCATGTTGTACATATCCGCCAAGCTTTTCGTTTCGTTCTGTAGCGCGCTAACAGGTAACATCTAAGCGAAACGCACTCTGTAAAAACGATGTTCACTGCTTTCTCCGCCGCACCCGCCGTGGTGGCATAGTGGCTGATGTGTTGCGCTACTAGCCCGAGTGCTTGGGATCTAATGCCGACCGCGGCGGCTGCATTTCGATGGGGCTGAAATGCAAAAACGCCCGTGTGCTGTGCGTTTGGTGCAGGTTAAAGGACCCCAGATGGTCAAAATAAATATGGAGTTTCTTAGTACAGTGCGGCTCATAATCAAAGCGTGGTTTTGGCCCGTCAAACCCCAGACTTGAATTTTGTTAACGTTCCCCGCCACCTTGACCATATTTAACATGGAGGCATGCAATGCCGTTTCGTAACACTCAGCCAGGGCACTGGCCCCTTATAATGACGCCGATAGAAATGCAGGATGCGTCCAATCATCGGTTGTTTATCACTGCTGGTAGCGACGTTTGTCTTCTCAAACTGTGTGTGTATATATATATATATATATATATATATATATATATATATATATATATATATATATATATTATGTGCAGGGTGTTTCTGCTAACTTTAGGCCGAGTGTAAACTCTATGCCCTCTTGACGACGCGACTAAATGCATGTTGCTCCCTTTGGTATGTAGCGTGTCGCGCTATTTCTATATATTGCTTAATTAGCTAATTAGCCAAGGATAATTAACCAACTTCTGAAGCAAGGAAGTTAGGAAAGAAATTCCAATTAGAAAGTTGCAGAGCAGTCGGCAACACGTCCGAATAAGCAGTTTCTGTCTTTCTATCTGTTAAGTATTAGTGTTTTTCAGCTTACTGCGGATGCTCGCGAAATACAAAAAGCACCACGTGACATGCCCGCCTGCGAGTCATGATTGCACTGCTCCTAAGCCTTCTGCGCACAAACAAAAACATACCATTTAACCGGTGTGAACACCCGTCTGCTTATCGCCATCATGAACCGCAGCGAGGGAAGCACGTCGCTGGCGATCAATACCACAGCCAACGCGTGCCAGTTACTGCCCTGTCGCCTTTTAAGCGGCAACACACCCTGCTCGATGGTATGCTCACTTGGGAGCGCTGCACGCACGGCGCGCAAGCGGGTATGTCAGGTGATATTTTTTGTATTTCTCGGGCATCCGCAGTAAGCTGAAAAACACTAACACTTAATAGATAGAAAGTTAGAAATTTCCTAATCGGACGTTTTGTAAAGTGCTCTAGCACTTTCTAATTGGAATTTTTCGCCTAACTTTGTTCATTCAGAATAGCTAATTTTCTTGACTAATTAGCTACTTAGGAAAAATACAAGAATAGCGTGACACGTACAAGAGTGAGCAACATGCATTTGGTCGCATCGTCTTATCGTGCATCGGCATATTTTAAACTCTGAGTAAAGTTAGCTGAAACACGTGTATATACGTCTATGGTTCAAGTAACGTGAAACAACACCCTGTATATATGCAATGGTGATCAAGTGATCAGTAAAGCAACATATATGTGCAAAAGACGCACACATACATATGTGCGTGTGTTTTTCACATGTACTTCAAAACTCAATATTGCTCGTGACTCAGTGTTATTCAACAATAAGTTAACAGCATTTAGTCAACGACTTTATTGTTGGAAACTACTCAACAATGGTTCAATACTCAATACTTTTCAACAATATGTCAAGAGAATTTAGTCAACGACTTTATTGTTGAAAACTACTCAACATTAGCTCAATAATACTCAATACTTTTCAACAATATATCAACAGAATATAGTCAACGACTTTATTGTTGGGAACTACTCAACAATGGCTCAATAATACTCAATACTATTCAACAATATATTAAGAGAATTTAGTCAACGACTTTATTGTTGAAAACTACTCAACAATGGCTCAATAATACTCAATACTATTCAACACTATACCAACAGAATTTAGTCAACGACTTTTTTGTTGTGAACTGCCCAACAACTTTACTGTTGAATTAGTGCTCTGTGGTTTCAATAATTGTTGAGGTATTGTTGAAAGGCTATTGAGTCAACAGTTCGTCAACAATATGCCAACAACATTTCAACAGTCATTTTCATAAGGGACATTTTTGTAGGCACCCTTGAAATCGGACCTAGGGGCAAGCACACAATAAATATTAGGCCTTGTCACGAAACATCACTGTCACCACGCGCACAGAAAAAAAGCAGCAAACGTTACGCCGAGAATGTTCACACACCGCTCATGGCAGTCGACCTTCGGCGAACGCACAGGCCGCCGTCCGCTTTGATGCCCTTCTATCAGCACCGGCGGCGCGATGCGTCACAGCTGGCAGTATGTGAAACACTCCTTTAGAGTTAAGTGGTAGGGCACTATAACGTAAAAGTATTCCAAACCTTTCTATTCCAATTCCGCAATCGGGCCTCTGCGATTGGTGAAAAACTTTATGGACCACCCCCCTTTCACCTGTCTGTCACCCGACATCACAAAAACCGCGATAGCTCCCCATCTGATGTGGCGTCTACACACTCATTATGCATGATTTCACTGAACAGAAGAAAAATAGTTATTTCTGATTCGACGCCTTTTCGCCATTAGCCCTCGAGTATTGGTCAAAAGTTTTCGGGCTGCACCCCCTTCACCTGCCGGTCACGCAACGTCAGAAAACCTCAAAATCTCACCAGGTCAAAGTGACGTGTACGCATTAAAGATGCATTAATATGCTGAACATAACTGAATTTTATTCTGAATAGCCGCAGGCTGCCCCGTTCCGAAAGGAATAAAAGATGGCTGCCGCCGATCGCTCAGGCACTGGCTACTAGCATCTGCGAGAGAGCATGGGTTTATATGCGTGCATGAAATCTTTTTGCGTGGCTGCGTAACGTTTTCCAGCACTTTCGGCACGTTTACGACCTCGGTCTGCCAACCATTCTTTGCTGAGTATGCGTTTTAGCGTCATTCTTAAGCTTCCGTTGCATACCGCCACGGTTGTCGACGAGCCACCGTAAGCTAAGTCAGGGAAAACAGACCAATCGCAGACGCCGGCTACACCCTCCTCATTCGGTTATCTATTTTCAGTGCAGTAGCTTCGTCCCATAGAATCCCTCTCCACTTGAGCGTGCTCCTTGCCTCTTGTGAGCCAATTAGATAAGGCAATCCGCTCAGTGTAGGCAATGTTATTGGTTTTTCCCGCAAACAAATGTTACCTCCTATGAACGAGGAGAGCGTTTGATTGGTCTGTTGAGAGAACCCTGCGGGTGACCGCCCAAAGCTTGCGTCGGCGGTTACGCAAATTTGACGTCAGGAGATAGGAATAAAAACATATTGGAATAGTTTTATGTTATAGGGCCCGTAGTTTCATGAACTGGAGAATATTGACGGACCCATACTATATTGTCACGTGGTAGTGACGGTTAAGAAGGCAGCAAAGCTGTGATTAACGAAACGAGCGTTTTATTGGGCGAACTTGTGACCTCATAAACAGGCTACACTCAAAGAACAACGGTAGTGGTGAACACGATCGGCGGTCGTCGAAATCTGATCAACGGGTCAAGCGCGTCGGACTTTAGTACATCAATCGTCGAATGTTCCAGGCTAATCGTTGCGACCCGCGCGCCTTCCACAAAGTTCTGCATTATTCGCGTCGCACACACATACAATCAGATTACACAAGGTTCGGCCACACAGTGGATGGAACCATCGATCCCATTCCAGAAACTTCCAACACATGCAAGCGCGCCCCGCTCTGTGCGATAACATTTGTTAGGCGATGAAACGTGTCGCCCGATGAAGACAAGTACACGTGTCAATACCCTCCCCCCCCCTCTTAAAAAAAAGCATCGACCCGATGCTGCAAACAAACGAAATTAATAAAGAAAAGTACTCGTAACAACGAAACAACAAAATAGGGAAGTTGGTCAGCGTCCGTAAAAAGGTTTAAGACGCGCCATGTGGACCACTTCAGATAGTGCGCGGCGCCGCTGTGAATGCGAAATACCGTCTTGCAAGACGTCATAGTGCAGTGCCCCAATACGTCGGATGACCTTGTACGCTCCGGAATAGCGTCGCAATAGTTCCTCACACAGTCCTCGTCGGCTTATCGGGGTCCATACCCAAACACGGTCGCCGGGCTGGTACTCGACGAAGCGTCGTAGGTGGTTGTAGTGTCGGCTGTCAGGCTTCTTCGGCGCGCTGGAGATAGGTCGCCAGGTCAAGATTCTCCTCGTCAGTGACGTGCGGCAGCATGGCGTCGAGCGTCTTAGTTAGGTTCCTGCCGTAGACCAGCTCGAATGGCGTGATCTGTGTTGTTTCTTGCAGCGCCGTGTTGTAAGCGAATGTTAAGTACGGCAGGACGGCATCCCAGGTCTTGTGTTCGACGTCGACGTACATTGCTAGCATGTCGGCGAGGGTCTTATACAGGCGCTCCGTAAGACCATTCGCCTGTGGGTGGTAGGCCGTTGTCCTCCTGTGCCTTGTCTGATTGTATTGCAGAATAGCTTGGGTGAGCTCCGCTGTAAAGGCCCTTCCTCTGTCGGTGATGAGAACTTCTGATGCGCCATGTCGCAGCAGGATGTTTTCGACAAAGAATTTCGCCACTTCGGCTGCGCTACCTTTCGGTAGTGCTTTAGTTTCAGCGAAGCGGGTGAGGTAGTCCGTCGCCACGACGATCCACTTATTTCCGGTTGTTGATGTCGGAAAGGGTCCCAACAAGTCCATCCCGATCTGCTCGAATGGTCGGCAAGGAGGCTCGATTGGCTGTAGTAATCCGACTGGTCTGGTCGGTGGTGTCTTGTGCCGCTGACAGTCTCGGCATGTCTTTACATAAGGGGCGACGTCGGCGGTCAGGCGCGGCCCATAACACCTTTCCTGTATCCTCGATACTGTCCGGGAAAATCCGAGGTGTCCAGTAGTCGGATCCTCATGTAGGGCGTACGAGAGACGCAGTCCTGACGGGACAACAAGAAGGTAGTTGGCGCGCACTGGTGAGAAATTCTTTACAAGTACGTTGCTTTGAAGCGAGAACGAAGACAATCCTCGCTTAAATGCCCTAGAGACAACGTCAAATTTCAAATTCAAATTTTTAATGTCTCCATCAAATACAATCCATGAAAATACAATAAAAGTGTGTCCAGTACTCTTTGGACCCGTAGCCGTAGGCTAGTAATGGGTCCAAGAAATGAAATTATATAATGCAGACACTTCGTCACATAAACAATAAAAAGTTGGAAAAGTAGAGAGGGGAATATATACATAATACATATTACAAAAAGAAAGCATAACAAGAAACAGTTGGTTCAATTAAAAAATGTCGTGCATGGTATATTATTATAATATAATGAGATGTGAACAGCAGATAGATGTCTTTTAACATGTTTAATACATGCGCTGAAAGAATTTTTTAGCTGTAAGTGCAAAATTTTGAGCGTATTTTATTTCTTGTGGAAGAGTGTTCCATATCTGAACACCAATGAAAGAGAGCCGTCGTTCACCATAAACGTTGGGCGTGGGAGGTAGATTAAAGTTGCCTAATAATACATTTCTGGTAGTACGCGATGATGTATGGAAGAGGGACATTGGAAGGGGTGGTTGTTTCTTACGATACTGTTTACGACAGTTGCTGTTTTTAGGAGGCGTAGTGAATCGAAGGGTAATATCCGTAGATCGTGGAATAATTGTTGCTGGGGTGATTCTGCTTAGATTGCATCATGATTCGTAATGATCGTTTCTGCAATTTTCTGATTGGCTGGAGATAACTATTGTAGGTCCATCCCCATGATTCCATGATTCGATGATGCCCTTCCAAATACTCGACGAGCTTTTCAACTCCGGGTCTGCTCGCTGCTGTTCAGCGAAGTCTTCCGCGCTTAAAATGCCAAGGAAGGCATCGTTTTTTCCGTCATCTTGCGGCGGCGAGTCAATGGGGCGCGTGATAGGCAATCCGCATCAGAGTGTTTTTGTCCGGGCTGATAGGTTACAGTGACATCATATTCTTGCAGTCTTAGGCTCCACCGTGCCAGCCGTCCTGAAGGATCCTTAAAATTCGCTAGCCAACACAAGGCGTGATGGTCGCTGACGACTTTGAATTGCCTGTCATATAGGTAAGGGCGAAATTTCGCTGTAGCACAAACGATGGCGAGGCATTATTTTTCGGTTGTCGAATAATTGCCTTCCGCTTTCGACAACGACCGTCTAGCGTAAGCTATCACGTGTTCATGTTCATCTTTTCTCTGGACTAGGACGGCACCGAGGCCTAGGCTACTGTCGTCAGTGTGGATTTCGGTATCGGCGAGCTCGTCGAAGTGCACAAGTAGGGGAATGCGTCGTTTCAGTTCTTGAAATTCGTCGGCATGCGTCGTTTCCCGCTTGAACTCGACGTCACATTTAGTTATATGCGTCAGCGGCTCAGCGATGCGTGAAAGGTCCTTGACAAAACGCCTGTAATAGGCACACATGCCAAGGAATCTACGCACATCCTTCTTGTCGATGGGCTGCAGAAACTTTATGATGGCAGCTGTCTTCTGTGGGTCGGGGCGGACTCCAGACTTCGTGATGACGTGGCCTAGGAAGAGAAGCTCACCGTAAGCGAAGCGTACTTTTCTGGCTTCAGAGTGAGCCCTGATGACTTGATGGCCTCTAGTACTGTCACAAGCCGCCTAAGGTGATCGTCGAAATTTCCGGTGAAGACGACGACGTCATCCAAGTAAACAAGGGAGGTCGGCCACATCAATCGTGCTAACACCGTGTCCATGACGCGCCGGAACGTTGCAGGCGCCGAGCACAGTCCGAATGGCATGACCTTGAACTCGTAGAGGCCGTCTGGCATGATGAAGGCGGTCTTTTCGCGATCTCTCTCGTCGACCTCTATTTGCCAGTAGCCAGACTTGAGGTCCATCGACGAGAAGTATTTACCATTGCAGAGCCGATCCAATGCGTCGTCTATCCGTGGAAGTGGAAGGGGGTACACGTCCTTCTTGGTGATCTTCTTTAGTCGACGATAATCGAGGCGAAGCCCATTTTCTTCACCAAGACGGCAGGGGATGCCCACGGACTTTTCGACGGCTTAATGATGTTGTCGCGCAGCATTTCGTCGACTTGGGGTGCTATGCAGGATGCGCCGAGTTTGGCGAAACTCGGGATCTTCACGAGCTCTGGCGACACCCCAAGATGAAAGCACGAATGGTACCGAGACACAGTTTATCTTTCGACAAGCCTCCAGTTTCATTGGCTTATCTAGAATAACTCTGGCTGGCTATCATTCCTTGGGCGTTGCCTTCTGGGCGGTCGACAAACTGGGGCTCACGTGATCATACCGTCGGTGCATGGTCGTGCCTTCTTTCACTTGTTTGTCGTTCCACCGAGTGCATTACATGCAGAAGCAAGTTGTAAAACAAATGCATTTAGTACAATATTATTCGTTACTTTAGCGTGGTTTAGAAGCATTTTGAAGCTTACGAGATGTGCACTGAATGCGTCCTAGACGAATTTGTAATTTAGTACGCTTCGCATTATACCACGAGGGAAGGCTGTAGTGGCGTCATCACATCCATTCACCGGGTAAGCATGGCGGCTAAGCATCAGAGAGGCCCAGTGTAAAAAAACCCGTACAACGAGCTTGCAGTGCGCGACGTAGTGATCAGGCTGGACGATGGCCACTATTTCTTGGATAGTTCTGTTCCTCCGCGGGCAATCTTCCCGTGCACCCGGTAAGACTGCCAATAGCTTCGGCGATTTTACAGATCGCAACGCGCACCTACTGTTCACGGCGAAGTGCTGAAGAAACAACTTGTCCGGTGCTGCTTCTGCGAGTGCACTGAGTTCCTCCACTCTGCGTGACTGCGAGCGTCACGAACATTACATAGTGTGGGCAAAAGGCAGGCATCCTATATAGCTACGATGCGACAAGGAGGTGGTACCGACGATGGATCTCGCTACCAACACAGTGAAGGAGACATCGACAAACTGCAGATAAGTATATTTATACTGTTTCATACTTAGCATAATAAGAGTGCACGGATTAAGTCACTTTCGTAGTAACGAACTGAATGTCCAGCAGTTTAAAGAAGGCAGTGAGAACCAATGAGTGTTCGTGCTTTTACATGCAAGTGGGCCCGCGAAAATATGGAAAAGATGAAGGTAACCTTCACTAACTTGGTGAGATAACAGGAATTTATGAGTGACATTAAGCCAGCAAAATTTATGGAAGAGTATCTTTATCCAAGTGAAATATCAATAGCAAGTACTGATATAAAGCAGGAAACTTATACAAAAATTTCATGGGTTGAACAGCACATGGAAGGCATTACCGAATCGTGATCACCACGTTACCGATATCCTTGAAAAAAGTCTAGAATCATTGCATTCCACCGGCTATGCAATATGGGACATAAACCTGGACGTTAACAAAGAAACTTGAGATGTCAAAGACTGTGCAGAAAGCGAAGTAACAAAAATTGTTGGAGATAGCATTAAGGCAGGAAGACAGTGGCGTAGTAAACCGTGGCAACTGATATGATAGTTGAGATTAAGAAAAAAGAAAGGAATCGGCAGGCAGGCCATGCACGTTCATTGTTGTTGCCAATTCATATCAGGTGATTACATAAGCATGACAGAATGGATGTCAAGGAGAGAGAACTACAGCCGAGGATGGTAGGAAATTGCGTAATGGGAAAAAAATATGATGTTTGTAGGCATAGGATGCAATCAGCTCGTATAAGACGGGATTGTAGGGTGAGGCATTTGTTTTGTAGCGAACAAAAATAGGTTTGTGGTGCTGACAGTAGAGACTCGTGAAGGTGCGGGGCCACCTCAGCTGCTGGCACACTAACCAACATGACAATTGGCTCTGAAAAAGAAAACCCCGGTTATGAAAAATAAAGCAACGTTGTCCCAACGCATTGTTTTATTATGCATACTACACTAGAGGCTTCACAGTTAAGGGCACTTAGTACTAATAGTGCAACGAGCATTTTTCTTTTGTAAATAATGGTTTGTATGCGGTTTATTCATTCCAATACACTTTTTTGCAGCAAAACATTCTGCTGCTGGGGGCACTCAACCGCTTGGTGGCAGTAGGCGAGCGCCAGGCACGTGCTCTTGAGAGTGTGGCAGAGGTCCAGAGGGCTGCTCTGCAACAGTAGTATCGGTGCCCTCACTGCTCTCCTGTCGAGCCCACAGAAGACACCTTATAAAGGAGCTTTCAGTCTAATATTTTGTTTATTATTTAAGAACATGAATAAAATTATTGCAGTAAACATTGTGCTGTGCATATTAGGAGACTTGTAACATGCACTTGGTGTCCCTTCAAAATAGGCAAAAATGTAAGACAACCTGTGCCACTCTTGGACCATGTAAATAAAAAGTACACTAATGCAGCATACATGTCATCGTGCTGTTTGTTCTTTCTATGTGCCATAATACAGTGCGTGTTGATTAGCCACAAGATGAACGGTGTGTGTAATTCACAATGAAGACAGCAAACAGCAGGAGCTTAATAATGCTATCACCTATAGACTATGCATATGACTGCAACACCACCCGATTCAAATGTGTCATTACATGCATGTTCGATACCACATATTCTTTAACATTGTCTTATAATTGCATGTACCATATTTCACACATCTTAAGCCCTTGCATAGCACACTTCTGATGTATCCATTTCATAGGCCAAATAATTGTACACTTTGTCCTTTTGTGTTGCATGAAAAGCAGCATCCTTCACAGTCGGATAAAACTTCAGAAGACAGGAGAGGCCCCACCCACCCAGCAGTCGATTGCCTACATGTCTAAAGAAATAGTCCCTCTCCTACGAGCAGGTATTAGTTTGTCCGGCGGCACAATGTCAGTCTAGAGTGCGTGCCCATTGGTGCAGGCTTGTGTTCACCTGCCTTGAAGTGCAGATTCCGCAGCCTCGTAAAGTTGTATCTGGCTATAGAAACACGTAATGCCTTGCACCAGTTGCATAGACTTCTGCAACTTGATAGCACACAATGATCAGGATCAGAAATCTATAAAAGCATCCAAGCAAAGCTGGCTGGCCACACATCCATTATGAGGGGCTGAAAAAGGTCTCGCCATGACGTCCTTGAAAAAGAGGTGGCATTTGGCACTTCTTTAGAATCAAAAACAGATTACACTGAATGTTGTGTATTACGTCAAAACAAACTGAGCTTGGTTATTTGCACAGCATGTAATGGGAGGTTGTGCTTCACATAGGGAACAAACTGCTCTGTCCAGTACAATATTGAGGCCGGTATGGCCCCTATTAGGTCAACAGTGTCTAAATACAAATTCCACTTTTCACAGGCCATTGATTTCACCGTTACTTTTGTGTGATGGCTCTTTCAATCAGCGCTTGTATTACATGAGCAGGTGGATTTGAAAGCAAAGCTTTGTTTGCAAACCTTCCGACTTCCATAAGTGTGTGACAAGGTACTGGCATGTTGTCGAATAGCTCACACTTCCTTGGTCCTGCACCAACGAAGCCCAACGCTCTATTTGAAGTTGGATTGCACAACAATTCAACGGCACACAAAGAAGTGTAACCCACACAGCAAAGCATTCTGCTGTGTGTATTTCTATTTGTGTCCCGTCTAATTGTTGTGCAATTAAACTTCAAGCTTCTATACCAATACACCGTCTTCAACCTCACCAATGCTATAGTTATTAGGCCACAATGGTGCACACCTTTGAAATTTCCCAACACAAATTAGTTCTCCAAAAAATCACAAATGTTAAATTTTGCAGCACAGCTGTATGTATGCACGTGCCATATTCTTTACCACTAAACTCACCGGAATCAAAGAGGCAAGCATTAAGCAGCCTTGCTGCTGCCATTACCCTTATCATCATGACACCAACGGAAAGACAGTGCCATGTTTCAGTAAAGGGAGTGCTGGAGGGAAAGGTGTGACAGCGAGGGCTTACAATAAAAATAACGGTTACGAAACATGTTCAATGCCAATATATGCTGCATGTCGCTCAGCCTACTTTGGCATTGCGGCAAGCGTTTACTCGTTTGGGCATATCACGTTTTGTGTAATCATTGCTCTAAAACTGTACAAATGGTCTATTTGCTTTGCAATTTTTATTTTTATCATGGTGGGTTAAAGACCCACTTTTCATTGGCATCTGCACCACATTTCTCCCGATATGTAATTTTGCCTTGGTGGTTCATGACATCTTCACGTACAGAGAGTTCTGCAGAGTATCGGATGTGCATTGTTCTACTGCTTAATTAGAGACCCATTATGAGACGAAAATATACAATTTATCCATCCAGAATAACGCCGCCCCCCAAATAAAGAAGATGCACTGAACCTCTGGCACATGCATCGACAGTGAACAAAGCAAACAATCTGAAGTATTTTCTTCATGCAAGCCAACACACTAAGATTCTCAATGCATTTTCATTTCGCCACAAATGCATAGGCACAACCGGCTTGGCGCAACATCCACATCTCGCGCTGCAACAAATTGTGCAATGACTCGCTGTTTCATAGTGCGGCCGATAGATTACGCATGACCAAAATTCAGCATTGTGCATACTTAGTAACCACCAATGAAGAACCCCAAGTTCTTTATGAGATTAGGATTCATAGGTTACTTCACACAATTTGTGATATCCATTTATCTATTTATACTTAATTAACCTCTTTCCCAAGAAAGTGAGCCATTTGGAAGGCACCCTGGCAGACAAGTAGAACAATCGGCAAAAAGTGATCAACCAGCGAAAAAGTCTGTTAATCACAGTAACGCTGACATTGAAGGCGCCTTAATTCCTACGTACAGTCTTGGTTAAAAAACTTGAACCCGCTGTGAACGGCCGGGAGCGGCTGCGCTCCGCTATCGCGGCGCTGTCGCCGCCGGCTCACGCCGGTGCTCGCTTGCGCCGAGGTTAAAGAGGGCGAGGAAAGCATGTCTCTCACTCTAAAGCAACCATTGATAACAGGGCTCGCGAAAAACTAGTGCAGTGGTAGTTCTGCCATCTGCGAGGTCGTCTTGCGGCCGCCGTGGTACGGCGCTTCGTGCGAGTAAATGCGCTTGCCTAGGAAAAACTGCCCGGCTGCCATGCAGCGCGTTATACTATAAAAACTGTCCTAATCATCAAAATTGCCTATTACAATTTTATACTACACATTCAAAAGCGAGAGCCTTAGCCATGTGCAATTAGATAAACATTTTGAATTTGTTTCTGAGTGCGATGAAAACGAAAGATAAAACATAAATTGACATCTCAGTGCTGTCTAGCGTTGTTCCAGGTTTTATTCTAATATGCGGGCGATTCAAACACCGTTCGTTCAGAAAAGACCAGAAGCAGTAATTTGAACTACAAAGACACTCTTCGTAAAGGGCCTGTAATCACCGTTACAATACTTCAACTACGTTGGCCGCACTTCTCTAAGGAACGACCACACGAGGGCGTTTGGCATTGACGTTCTTTAATTAAACCCACAGTGTGATATGAAAAATTTGCGGGACTACAAGACGTTTGCCCTGCCTGAGTAGCCGATTGAATTAGACCCTTTCCCTCGGCATTTCGGAAAGGGCCCACTACCTCGCCTTTTTTTATATCTTCCTGCATACTGCCTCATTGTCGTTAGGGCTCACTCTCATGCACACGTGAGGCCAATGTAAGTTCATCCTGTTTGCACTGGGCATCACGCGCTTGAATCGCGTAAAGTAGACCCGGGCCACGTGATTATAGTATTCTCGTATAGTGAAGGCGTCGCACCGGCGGTGCTGTCGCTGTCACGGGCTCACTGGAAAGAGTATTTTGGATATAGTTTACTGAGGTATCGTTCGTCTCTAAGAGAAAGGGCTTCACATGCAGTTTTAAGAAAATGGGTTTCACGTTACGTCCTTTCAACCAGAGATCTCGGCTACTTTACATTCTAACACATGGACAAGCTGCAATTGTTCAGGGCAACCACAGACCAAGCCGCACTCAATGCCTTCAGGGCGTGTTCCCCCCTGTGATTTCGTCGAGAGATGCAGGTGCCACCACCACCCTAAAGCTTATGCTTTCTTGATTAATTTGCTACTTGTGAAATTCATGATTACAAATACGACAAGCCATTGTGACACATAAATTAATATATCATTCAGCTGCAGATATTAGATCTTAGCTACGATCCTCGCAAAGTACCCGTGTTCGAACATGCGCAGTACTATTCATAGCGTTGTTCCTTTAGTTTGGCCCCAGGAAACATTAACTGATGATTCCGATACTCGGAATTGCGAAATTTGTGCGTATCGCGTTTGACAGCGGTCGCCAGAGACCCCCACCCGCTCATCCAGCATACGCTGCAAACGGCATGCTAGCGAGTCGGTGGCTTCCACTTCGCCACCGCCGCGTGGAAGACGCGCTGGCCGCACTAGTTTTAGAGCGCAGCTCTTTGGCGTCCGTTCCTGGGTTTCGCGTCGTCGTCGGCGTCGTCGTCGGCGTTGTCGTCGGCCTCGTAACCAGCTCGCCGACGAATCTGCTCCGCCGCCGCGCATGCGCGCTGTCGGCTCTCCGGGCGAGGGAGGATGATGGAAGGGAGGAGGAGAGACTGTGGAGGAGGGCTGGCTACACAAATGGCTCTTTGGCGTCCGTTCCTGGGTTTCGCGTCGTCGTCGGCGTTGTCGTCGGCCTCGTAACCAGCTCGCCGACGAATCTGCTCCGCCGCCGCGCATGCGCGCTGTCGGCTCTCCGGGCGAGGGAGGATGATGGAAGGGAGGAGGAGAGACTGTGGAGGAGGGCTGGCTACACAAATGGCTCTTTGGCGTCCGTTCCTGGGTTTCGCGTCGTCGTCGGCGTTATCGTCGGCCTCGTAACCAGCTCCGCCCCCCTTTCATACCCCCAGCGCTAGCAGCGACCGACTGATACCGCTTTCGTGAGTCCGCTACCGCACTCACGAAAGACGTCGTGCACTTCCTGCAACTCGCATTAACCGTCCATCGATCCACACCGATGTTAGTAGTGGGGGACTTTAATGTTGACATAAAGACAAACAGCAATTTCCTAACACTTATGCGGGAAAACATCCCGTTCCTTTCGCTCGTAACGCGTCCCACGGCTGTGACAACCTCGCGAGGCACTTGTATAGATCTCGTCTTTGAGAATCAAGCATTGGTGTACCAAGTCGAACACATATCAGTCTATTTCTCCGACCACAAAGCTTCCTTCATGACTGTCAAGAACTGTTAGTGGAGTCTTTGTTAAAGGAATACGTGTGAAAAATAAAAAAAAATTCTGTGATAGCGCATACATGTGTTGCTCGATTTCTTTGCCTCAATCTATCGAAAAGGTGAAACAGCTTATTTGCTGCGCTCAAATTTCGCATTAGGAAGTAACGTAATCGTCGGTAATTTTTTCACGAGCGTTGTTATCAAACGAGGCTTGAGAGCAAGAGTCATGCTCCCCTCGCCCTCTTTATCCTCGGTGCAAGCGAGCAGCAGCGCGCGCCGGCGGTGGCAGCGCCGCGATAGCGGTGCGCAGCTGCTCCCCGGCCGTTCACAGCGGGTTCAAATTTTTTGACCAAGGCCGTACGTTCCATCGACACACCCGACTACGTTCGTAATGTTCCCACGAACTAGGAAGCATTCTTTTATATATGCGCGCTCCGCCGCAGTATTCTGGAAAGCTAGCCACCGCTTACGCACTGCCGCATCGATAAGCGTGCCAGACACATCTCTGACAAAGTTGCTAACAGTAGTTTGATGGCGTCCAATGTAACGCTTGGCGCCGACGCTTCCCTGAAAACTCCTAGTCCCGTAGAAACGGAGGGCACAGATGACTTGCTGCACGACGGTGAGCGAATGAAGCCCGCCACGCTGTCTCCGCAGATAAGAGTCTTCACCTAGCTCGTCACACAGCCAGCGCACTGATGTCTTCGACAGGCGAAAATGACGCTGAAACTCCCCGTCGCTCATGCAGGTGAGCGGGTCCGGATGGTCATACGGACGCTTGCTGCCGCTGGATGCAATGAAACAGGCTGCTGCTGCCGCCGCCATGTTCCCGAGTTGAAGTCGGAGGGGGTTTCGCGATGTACGAGTTTAGCACGAGTTCGCCTGTCAATCAAAACCAGAGGTCACGCCCCGCGCGAGGCATGTAACTATTGCGCACGCACCCACTACAGTTGGGCCACGCCCAACTTATCTTCCGGCAACAGCGACGCGGTGTCGAGCTGAGAGGCATCAACAATCTTGACCGCCGACATAAAACACGCACAACGCACTGTCATCGGTGATGTACTGAGCACCACTATCAAAAACAAAGCCTTGACTGTCGCCGACTTATGCATACATCTTCTCGGGCTGAGATGGCCGCACAACACGGTTTCGTTGACTGCATTGTGGCGCGTAGCGCACAGTAAATAATTATCGGCACGTCACTGTAGCTGCTTGCAAGGCGTCGATGCGTCGAGGGGGACGACGATGCTGAGGAATGCGTATTGCAGCAGTCGTTTGAGATGGCTGCTCTGTCATCGGTGATGAAACGGAGCCACAGCGTCGTAAACACGATCAGCGTCCGAGAATCGCTCGCTCGTTTAGACCCAGTGCAATGGCATTTCTTCATCACAAGCACTGCGCACTCAACAGTTCCAACACCTCTCTCCGTTCGAAATCTGATTTCATAACTGCACACAAGAGCCCTCACCTGCCAAAATGCTAGTGCTGCGGTGACGTTACGATATCCATCTGCGATCGCTGCTGGCTCCAGCAGAGGTAATCCGCAAGCACCTTCGACGGCACAACACACTCATATACTGCGTACATGCGCTCAGAGGCGCCTTCACTGGGCAAGCGATGACAAGCGATGACAAGCGATGAATTGTGTCGCTGGGGAAGCATGCACTTTTTGCAATGTATCGCAGAGGCTTCGCGCACAAAGATAAACTGGTACATTTTCACTGGACTGCGTCACTACGCACTCTAAAATAACTTACCGCCATTTTGCAGCGACAGCTCTTGTGTCGTTTTTAGTCGGTAAAGCGGGGGCCTTAATAGCCTAGTGAAGCGCCTGCGATGAACAGCCGTACCGCGGCGCTGCGTTTCTATTCCCCTAATAGAGAAAGAGTGGCCATGACCCTCCATGGATCATGACTGACTTTATTTAGAATAACACTGCAGCGCCCCTAGGCGACTTATCACCGTATGAACGCCCTCGTGCGTGCGACCCGCTTCAATGTATCGCTTCTCAGCTTTCGCCTCGCTGTCGCCACTCGCGGCAAGAAGTGCAAAATTTAATAATTTGCTCGATCTCCGTTTGTCATCACAAATTTCTAGCGTTGAAAACGAAAAACAGATACCTCAAGAAATAAAAATGTTCGTTATTTTGTTTGTTGTATTTTAACGTATTCGTTTGAATGAAAGTGTAGGTGCAAGAATGCGCCGCATGTACCCTGTTCGCATTCGACGGAGTATAGAAAGACAGTGACCGAAAGAGGAGGCACACCCTTGACGCGCCCGGGAAAGGCGTGGCAAGCGGCTCACGGCAAGTGCGCAGACAGACAGCGGCGCAGTCACGGTATCGCTAAGTTGCGATAATCCGTTGATAACAATACGCGACGCTGGCGCGTTTCGTTGTGCAGCCTTCTGCGCTTGAAACGTGGAAGCAGCGTGCCGCGCAGGGTGCGCTACATATTTTTTGGCCTGCACCTTCGGCGCGTTCCGCGCTATCTCCGTTCACTGACTGCCGTCGAGCAAACTCGGGTAAAACTCGGGTGAACGAGAAACTCGGCGCATCCTGCATAGCACCCTTGTTCTCTTATTGCTTCACATTCTCGCGCCGAAACTCGGTAAGGACTCTGGCGGAGTGGTCGAGCGCACTCCTCGGTGATTATGCGATCCTTTGCGACGGGTGTTTGTCGAATCCTCGATGACGTCGAAAAGCAGCCTTCGTATGGTCGGAGCAGGCTTCTGAGCTGTTGTTGCTTAATCATGGGGAGACTTGGATTAATGTCGTGGTCTGGTTCGGGAACCATGGTCGTCGGGGTAGATGCGACGGAATCCGATAGGACAAACGCATCACTGGTTTCCAGAATTTCCTCGATGTACGCGATCGTCATGCCCTTGTTGATGTGCTTGAACTCCTGGCTGAAGTTTGTCAGCAACACTTCAGTTTTCCCTCCATGCAGTCGAGCGATCCCTTTTGCGACGCAAATTTCACGATCTAGCAATAGACCTTGGTCACCCTCGATGACGCCTTGTACGTCGGCAGGTGTTTTGGTGCCGAAGGAAATGACAATGCTGGCGCGACCGGGATACTGACTTGACTTTCCAGCACGCGTAAGGCATGGTGACTGCGAGAGTTCTCCGGCGGTATCGCTCGATCTTCCGACAGCGTTCGACTATCAGGTCTATGATTGCGCCGTGTTGGTTCAGGAAGTCCATGCCGAGAACGACGTTTCGTGAACACTGTTGGAGGATAAGGAAGGTGGCAGGGTAAGTCCGGTCATGAACAATAATTCTTGCCGTGCAGATTGCAGTCGGCGTGATCAGGTGTCCTCCAGCAGTCCGAATTTGAGGGCCTTCCCACGCTGTCTTAACTTTCTTCAAGTGGGCGGCGATGGGTCCAATCATGACGGAGTAATCGGCCCCTGTCTCCACTAAGGCGGTAACTGCGTGGCCGTCGAGAAGCACGTCGAGGTCGGTGGTTCTTTGTCTTGCGTTACAGTTAGGTCTTGGCGTCGGATCACGGCTGCGTCGCGTTGAAATTTGGCTGGTATGCGGCGTCGTCAGGTCGTCTTTAGCTGGCGTAGTCTTTCCTTCCTGACTTCGTCGGGATGGCGGTGAGTCGTTATCATGTCGTCGAGATGGTCTCTTCGGCGTCTTCGTCGGCAACGGAGGATCTTCGTCAGTTCGACGAACAACAACCGCACCTTCTTTGGCTGCTGCTTTTAGTTTTCCGGATATGGGCTCGCAGACCAGCCCCGGGCTGGGCCAGTGTATGGTCGGCGCTGCAGCAACAGGTAACGGCCTGGTGACGGTGAACGGGACGGTCGTCGAGGGCTCCACTAAGTGGCGGCGAGGTAGTCGGCGAAATAGTGAGGTCGTTCGTCAAGCTGTGGTCGTGGCACGTAAACGGCGAACTCTCGCATTCCCATTTCCCTGTTTGGGCATCGGCGGTAGACGTGACCCGCTCTTCCGCAGTGGTAGCAGAGTGGGTGGTGGTCAGGAGCTCGCCAAATGTCCGTCTTTTTCGCGTAGCGGTGCTGGGCGACGGGCAGGCAGGCTGGCGGCGGCGGCAGTGGACGACGGAATTGTGGCGTTAAACGTCCCGGGCGCGGTCGTGCAGGGGGGCCTTGGCGGCGGGCGACCGCGGCATAGGTCATCGCTTCCGGCTGGGGCTGCGGTGATTCTGGTTGCGCCTCTGGAACTTCAAGGGATCGTTCAAGCTCATCTTTGAAGATTTCGGTGATTGAGGCTACTTGAGGCTGCGACCTATAGGGTACAACTTCTGCAGCTCTTCCCGCACGACCGCTCTGATAGTCTCGCACAGATCGTCGGTGGCCGGCGATTGAATTTCTGTGTAGTTGGTAGAGCACGTGCGGCGGTTGTATTGCCGGTTCCGCATTTCGAGTGTCTTCTCGATGCTGGTGGCCTCGCGAAGAAACTCTTCTGCGGTCTTCGATGGGCTTCGTATCATTGCACCGAAAAGTTCTTCCTTCACACCACGCACGAGAAGGCGGACTTTCTTCTCCTCAGGTATATCCGGATCGGCGTGGCGGAACAAACGCTTCATTTCTTCCGTGAATATGGCAACGTTTTCGTTGCCATATTCCATAGGAAGGTGATCGTCTTAAGGCTCTGCGCCTTAGGACAAACTTGTATCCGACAAAGTCCTTAACTAACAAGCAAAGTAGTGATCCAAAGTCACGGCTATGCCGTCGATGTCAAGAGAAGCCTGAAACCTCATTCCATATATTACAGGAGTGTGAGTCGGTTCACCTCGCACGAACAGAACGACACAACTTCGTAGCTAAGCAGGTAGCCCATCTAGTTAAAGAGAAGAACCCGAGCGTTTTGGTTCAGGAGGAACCACGCTTAACGACTCGGGAGGGAACTAGATTGAAACCCGACTTAGTTATTGAGACTTCAGATGAAGTGCTAGTGATCGATTTGGCGGTCGTATGGGACTCCAATGTTGGTGTGTTGAGGGATAAGACACGTGAAAAGTCTGCGAAGTATGCTCCATTGCGGAGCTGCTTTGATCCGCACAAGACATTCTCCTCCCTTGGAATGGTTTTTGGTGCTCGGGGTATGACTTGTTCTGAAACTTTGCAGTTAGGTAAGACCTTGGGTCTTACACGGGGGGATCTCGCCTGGTTTAGTGCTTGTGTCCTTAGGGGTAGTTTGATATGTTTAAATAGATTCCGAAAACGAGTGTAGAGGTTCCTTGAGATTCGTTGCGCGTATCAATTTTGTCGTTGTTGTTCTTTGTTGTTGCTTTTTTGTGTTTTTTTTTCTCTTTCCTACTACTACTACTGTGTTGCTCGTTATGACGTGTTAAGTTAGGAGGTTGGCCACAGCGTAAAAAGATAAATATAACAAAACACACAATAGCTTTCCTCAAGATAGCTCACACTCAAATGACGTCTTGGGGAGGCCAGACAAGGACTGACGTGTGGTGGGGTTTCCCCTCCCGCGCTGGTCCTCTCCAATCGCCCTCCACACTAAATCTTGCTGTGGCCAGCAACACCACAAGAACTGTGGTAATTCATGTTATTAGCTGCACTCGGGCGTCCAGCATGGCTTCGGCCCTTTCCTTGCGCACGACGCTCGTAAAGGTGCGCAGGAAGCCGCGACGGAACAGGTCCGATGTTGTCAAGGTCGACTCGCGGTTCTCAAACCACGTTCTGGCGGCGTCTTCTAAGGCAAAGTATACATCCCGCAGATATTCGTCGGAGTCCTAGATGTTGAAAGTCGCGATTACTTCGTAAGTCTCCATCCAGGATTCCGGCTCTTCAGTCGCTCCTCCATGGAAGATCGGTGGGTCCCGAGGTTATTGTAGAATAACGGGGGACGCTGGGGCAGCCATTGGGATTGTTTTGACCACGATCTTCTTTGTCGTCTCAGGTAGAAATCCGTGCTCTGGGGGCAATACTTGCAGTCTGCGGCTCGCACGCTGGTCTTGGGCGATGTTGTTTTTGTCCTCGGGCTTCGGGCTTGGATCGCGGCTTTGCGGGGGCGTTCGGTACATGAACGCACTAGTACCTCCACCAGATGTCACGTGGTATACGGTTAAGATGGCAGCAAAACTGTGATTAATGAACCGAGCGTTTTCTTGGGCGAACTTCTGCCCTCAAAACAGGCTACACTCAAATAACAACGGTAGCGGCGAACGCGATCGGCGGTCGTCGAAATCTGATCAACGGGTCAAGCGCGTCGGCTTTTATACATCAATCGTCGAACGTTCCAGACTAATCGCTGGGACCCGCGCGCTTTTCACAAAGTTCTACATTATTCGCGTCGCGCACGCATGCAATCAGATTACACAAGGTTCGCTCACAGACAGTGGATGGAACTATCGATAACATTCCAGAAACTTCCGACATATGCAAGCGCGTCCCGCGCGTGCGATAACATTTGTTAGGCGGCGAAACGTGTCGCCCGATGAAGACAAATACACGTGTCAATATGAAAAAAGCCGAAGGAACATATGCCCTTAGCGTCAAAAGCATGGGTAGGTTGGTTCTGGTAAATACTTAATATTCTTGTGTGTGTAGGGGCGGGGAGGGTAAAGAAGCAAAGAATGAATGGCAGCACACACGCGAGCCGAACGTTTATAATCAGCAATAGGCAGTTCTTTTCTTCCTCTCGAGCAATTTTCTTAATTCATACTACCGAACAAATAACCACTTAGTGGATGCCGAATACATTCTAGCGAGATTCTGTACACTAGCCATAAAGAATGAAAATTCTCATCCACCCGACCATGCAAGGCGTTTGGATTTTACTTTGTACCTTCTTGCTACAGTAGGGTGGACCACAGTTTTCTTTTTTATGAACCATATTCCACTTGAAGCCTTCCACTGAACTGATTTGTCATATTCAGTGTCCCTGATTTTCTAGATGTCGATTAATTCGGTTTTGTTCTGCTAGCCTTCTCGTCCACTTAGTTGGTACAGTGAGCGCTGCCGGGAGGTTCAATCCGCGTGCCAGGAAAATGTTTCAACTGCGAAGCTTTCAGTCTCAGACATTTGCATGGGTTTTGATTGAGCTTTGCGCTGATGTCGGGCTGATAAATATTTTCTCTTTCGCCTTTTATGAGCGTTGCGGGCAAATTGCAATTAGTGGAGATACTGAGCAATGTTGGTTAAATTATTGCGACATTTTTTCTCATGCTTGTAGGTTGAGCAAGGAGAAGTTTTGTGACAAGTACGAGACGGCATGCAACTTCTCTGATCCAAATTGGGTAAGTTGCGACGTAGTAAGTCTTTTATGTTGAGCTAGAGTGTTGTGAGCGTGTTCAAACTTTATTTGCGCAGCGTAATTTTAGCGAGCGGTACGCATTATAAACGGCAGTGCCCTAACTGGCAACGAGGACACAATTGCATGTGTCAATCTCTTCTTTCTCTCTTCCGATTGTTAATGTGGTGTTACTTAACGTGAGTTGCCGCCTAGCCCGATGACTGAGCTGGTCCCTGTTTGGGTCTTGATGTTTCTTGAGCAATAACGCTCAACGATCGTCCTCTCGATTTCCTTTTAATTAGCGCTCTACACAATCGACGGGTTTTGTTTTGCTTCAAAACAGTATGCAAAATTAACATACTTGTTTACGGTGCCCTAAATGCTCCCGTTCCTGATGCGGGGCGTAAAGCAAGAACTTTTCACCGGACTGATCCGTAATCCGCCGAAGACTGTAGTTAAGCTTGTGACAGAGGCAACGACGATCGAGAAAACTTTGAAAATGCGCGCTAGGCAATATAATCGCCAAGTGCTCACGCTGCAGCGCGAAATTGAAGCAGTGGGCTTCGACGAACCACGAAAGACCATTAGGGCTATTGTGCGTGAAGAACTATGCAAGCGCTTGCCTTCATTGCAACTTCAGGTAGCCTCGGTCACTGACATGGTAAAGGATGAACTACGACGGTCGCTAGGAGATTCCGAAATGCAGCCGGAATCGCCACCTTCCGTGCCGAAGCGATGACCTACGCCTGCGTCGCCCGCCGTCAAGGTCCCTCTCCGTATCCGTGGCAGAACCCCGTACCGCTGCCGCCGCCACCAGCTCGCCCGTCCGTCGCCCAGCGCAACTATCCAAGGAAGACGCACGCATCGCGCGCTCCAGACAACCGCCCGCTCTGCTATCATGGATGAGAAGCCGGTTACATCCACCACCGGTGCACATACCGCGACTTGCGACTACGAGGGTTTGCTGCGAACGCACCACGCCTACAGCAAGAGGAACTGCTTCGCTATATCGCTGACTACCTTGCCGCCACTCAGAGGAGCCCTCGAAGACCTTTCCTTTCGCTGTCACCAGGCCTCTACCTGTCGCCGCAGCGCCGACCATAGGCTGGTGTGGCCCAGCCCGGAACCGGTCCATCAGCTCACATCGGGAAAACTAAAAGCAGCAACCGAATGAGGTGCGTGTTCGTCAAACTGACGGAGATCCTCCACCGCTGACGAAGATGCCCAAAAGTCTTACATGATGACATATTGTCACGAGCCTTCAGAAGTACTATTGCGGGTTTATTAAACCGCAGAGCCGCTTACTCGTGGAAAACGCGTCCGTCGGGGTTGGCTCGCGCGCAGGGAAGAGACGCATGGTCTTTGTTCTTTTGGGCTCGACCCACTCTTGCCCTCGACCCCTTACTTACATGTGGCATTAACCCCTCTTCCGAACGAAGGCATCGTCTCGATGCTGTAAAATAGGCGCAAGAAAAAAAAACAAGAAAGCTAACACAAAGCAAAGCGAAAGTACAAAAAAAGAAACGGTCCGCTGGCACTTCCAATGAACAAAAACGAAGATGAATGAAAATAAATGAACGCGGAGATAAATGAAAAGCAGAAACAAAGACGGGTGAATGATAGAAAAAAAATTTAAAATGCGCAGTTTACGGTTTCGTGCGCACAACATGAACTATGTCCGAGCTTGGTTGTCTTTGTGTGCGGATCCGTGTCTGCGATGTTGTGTCAGGGACCACTTCGTAGTTAAGGTTACTGACGGGGCGTAGTATTTTATACCGACCAAAATACTGGCTCAGCAACTTTACCGAGTGGCCACGGCGGCGAACAAGGGACCATACCCGAACTTGGGCTCCGGTGTTTTAGGACCTGTCCCTGTGGCGGATGTTGAAGCATCGTGCGTCTCCTGCTGCTCTTGGCCGATGTGCAGCCGCGCGACCTGCCAAGCTTCCTCGGTACGCTCAGCAAATTCTTCGGCGTCAGTTGTCAGTTGATCAGCGTCGTGACACGTCAGCATAGCATCCAGCATTGTCTGGATTTCGTGCCCTTAGAGAAGGTGAAATGGTGGGAATCCCGTCGTCTTTTGCACGGTGGCGTTATAAGGTCACGTAAGGCAAGATCCTATCGCTTGTTTTGTGGTCAGCGTCGATGTACATGGTGATCATGACTGTAATCATTGTATTCAGTCGCGTGGTCAGTCCGTTGGTATGTGGATGACACGCGGTCGTCGTTCGTTGCCTGGTGTTGCTTAATTCAAAAATCTTATCCATAAGCTGGGCTGCGAATGCTGTTCCTCTGTACGTCATGAGAGTAGAGGGAGCACCGTGACGCAGTACGATGTGGCGCATGAAAAATTGCGCTACTTCTGAAGCCCTGGCTCGTGGGTTCACCTGCGTCTCAGCATAGTGTGTTAAATAATCAGTCGCGACGATCACGCATTTGTTGCCGTCGGCAGAAAGAGGAAACTGTCCGAGAATGTCCATGCCGACTTGATTGAAAGGCGTGTGAGGTGCTTAACATGGCGGAAGGAAGCCAGCCGGATTAACGGACGGTGTCATTCGGCGCTGGCATTCACGACAGCTTTTAACGTACTGTTGGACATTTGCCGGAAGGCTGGGTGGGTAAATAGTACATATCGCTTACTCTAACGAGTGTTCGTGAGACGCCTAAAAGGCCAGATGGGGGTTCATTATGGCAAGCGAAAAGAACGTCGTCTCGCATGTCACGTGGAACTACCAGAAGGTAAGTACAGCTGTTCGAACGGGCATTCTTCCTATACAGTACCTTGTCTCGTAGACATAAGGATGTCAACGAGCGGAACAGATGGTGTGGTATGGCTGTACCACCACCACCACCACCACCACTACCACCACCACTATCATCATCATCATCATCATCATCATCCTCATCAGCTGCAGCAGCAGCAGCAGCCTGGTTACGCCCACTGCCGGGCAAATGCCTTTCGCATACTTTTCCAACTACCCCGGTCATGTACCAATTGTGGCCATGTCGTTCCTGCAAACTTCTTAATCTCATCCGCCTACCTTTGCCGCCCCCTGCTACGCTTCCCTTCCCTTGGAATCCAGTCCGTAATCCTTAATTACTATCGGTTATCTTACCTCCTCATTACATGTCCTGCCCGTGCCCATTTCTTTTTCTTAATTTCAACTAAGATGTCATTAACTCGCGTTTGTTCCCTCACCCAATCTGCTCTTTTCTCATACCTTAACGTTACACCCATCATTGTTCTTTCCATAGATCGTTTAGTCGTCCTCAGTTTAAATAGAACACTTTTCGTAAGCCTCCAGGTTTTTGCCCCGTACGTGAGTACCCGTAAGACACAGGTGTTATACACTTTTCTCTTGAGGGATAGTGGCAACCTGCTGTTCGTGATCTGAGAATGCTTGCCAAACGCACCCCAGCCCATTCTTATTCTTCTGATTATTTCAGTCTCATCATCTGGATCCGCGGTCACTACCTGCCCTAAGTAGATGTATTCCCTTAGCACTTCCAGTGCCTCGCTACCTATCCAATTTGCTGTTCTGTTCCGAGACTGTTAAATGTTACTTTAGTTTTCTGCAGAATAATGTTTAGGCCCACCCTTCTGCTTTGCCTCTCCAGGTGAGTGAGCATGCATTGCAATTGGTCTCCTGAGTTACTAAGCAAGGCAATATCACCAGCAAATTACTAAGGCATTCTGCATTAACTCTTATCCCCAATTCTTCCCAATCCAGGTCTCTGAATACCTCCTGTAAACACGCGGTGAATAGCATTGTAGCGTGTTTCTGGTTGCACCGCGGCACTCTAAATGATCGATAATCGGTCGAGTTTCAGCGTCGTCACGCTGCTGTATGATCAAGTCCGACGGACTAATTTCATTTCATCTCATTTTATTACTTTAAGAACCCTTTATAGGGGTATTACATAAGGGGTGGGAGTACATTAGTACACAATTTGCATAATACATAACTGAACACGCAAACAACAACAAAAACTACATGAGCTAAAGTGTTACATACGTCAGCGCAAATACATAGACATAAAAAATACAAACTAAAGTGGCAAGAGTATATAAGTCTGTTAACAAAAGTCATTGTCATTGTGAAAAGTGCGCATTGACACTCTTCATGAACGTACAAGGGCAAATGATGGCGGCGATTTGGTGGGGCAGGTTGTTCCAACTTGACGGTGTCCAGGAAGCCGTCATCGTCCTCTGTTTCCTGACTGGCAGGATCAATGGGTGCGTGGGACAGTGTATCAGCGTCCTCGTGCTTGCGGTCAGACGTATAAACGATAGTCACGTCAAATTTGTGTAGCCGCAAGCTCCACCGTGCCAGTCGTCCTGAAGGGCCGCGTATGCTTGCCGATCAACAGAGGGCATGGTGGTCCGTCACTACATTGAAGGGATGACCATAGAGGTAGGGCCGCAACTTCATAATCGCCCATACGACTGTGAGCCACTCTTTCTGCGTAGTCGAATAATTCACCTCGGAACGGGACAGTGAGCAGCTGACATAGGCTATTACTCTTTCGACTCCATCTTGACCATGGACGAGCACTGCGCCAAGGCCAATGCTACTGGCGTCGGTACGCACCTCTGTCTCAGCATCATCATCAGCATGTGCAAGAACGGGTGCTGACTGCAGGCGCTGTGGCAATTCATAAAAAGCTGCCTGTTGCTCATTATGCCAGACAAATGGTGTGTCGTCCCTTGTGAGACGACTCAGAGGCCTCGCCATTTTCGAACAGCCCTTAATAAACCGGCGATAGTAGGCGTACAAACCCCAGAAGCGTCGGACGGCCTTCTTAATGGAAGGAGCTGGAAATGTGGCCACCTCGGCAAGCTTGTCTCGTTCGGGTCGGACCCCTTTGACACTTACTACATGCCCGAGGAACATGGGAGCTTCCCCAAGTGCCACCGAAGTGGCACTTTTCCGGCTTGTGTGCGAGGACTGCCGATCGGATGCCTTCTAGCACACTCCGCAGGCAGTGAAGGTACCGCTCGAACGTTTCGCAAAATACGACCACATCATCAAGGTTCACAAGACAAGTGTGCGACTTCAGTCCAGTGAGCATAGTGTCCATCATTAGCTGGAAAGTAGACGGGGCTGAACAAAAGCCAAAAGGAGGGATTCGAAATTTGTAGAGACTATCTGGAGTTACAAAGGCTGTTTTCTTGCGGTCTCTTTCGCCTACCTTGATTTGCCAGTAGCCACTTTTGCAATCGAGAGAAGAAAAATAGTGGGCCCGCCGTAGCCTATCTAACGGGTCTTCGATACCGGGCACGTTGTTAAGCTTCCGGTAGTTGACTCACAAGTGGCGCGTTCCATCTTTCTTTTTGGCAACAACTACCGAAGATGACCAGGGGCTGCAGGAAGGTGTGATGACCCCATCATCAAGCATATGCCGGACCTGCGTACGTATGGCTTCGCGTTATTTTGCCGACACGCAGTAAGGCTGCTGGTTTACGGGACGTGCGTCCTTGTAAGTGGTGATCCTGGCGTACCTTTGAAGCATTCGCGAAGCAGGTCCGGAAATCATCCAAGTGCTTGCGCAGTGCTGTCTGGCTATCGGTGGACGGTTCAGAATTGATGTCCATATGGCCCAGAGACGCGTCTGCTGTCTCATTTACTTGCGACGTGAAACAGTTGTTAACGTTGGCTACTTCATCTGCAAACGTTGTCGAAGTGCTGCGGAAAAGGTGTCAGCGCTCGTTGCTAAAGTTCGCAACAAGCAATCGCGATTGGTCATCACGAAGCTGCATAACACTCCTAGCCACACAAGCGCCTTGCTAGAGTGGGTGTTCCAAATTAGTTTCGGCCAGCGCTCCGCCATCGCGTGAGCCACATGTGTCGTCGACGAGGATACTGGGTCATGGAGGAAGCGTTACACTGTCTGCAGAAACACGAAGTACGTCAGCACGCCGTTGATCGCCCTGCACGTCATTTGATAGGTCTGCTGAAAATATGATAGAACGCTCTTGAAGATGATAATACCGCCATACTCCTTCAGGAAGTCAAATGCTATGAATAACGTCGTGGGATCATTCGCGTTAGACAAGGCAACACGCTACGAATGTATATCCTTGAACCTCAACTCTAGTCGTCCAGGTGCCCAGTGGTGTAACGACGTGGCTACCGGCGGTCCAAATCTGCGAGTTATACCAGGGCGTGATTACTGTCTTCAGCTGCGTGGCCATTTTCGCACTTAATATAGAGTTGTCTGCACCGGTGTCTACTAAAGCACTAACAGCGTAACCGTCGATAGGCACTGATATATCGAGAGAAAGCCGGTCGTCCTGTTAAACTGCACGTGGTGTCAGATCGGGATCTGCTCGTGTCAGCGTCGATCGGAGGTCTTCAGCACTTCGGCCGTCAGCGACCTCGACCCCAGAGGTCATTTTAGTTAGCTTGCCCGGCGGGGACTGGGTGACCGCGCGGTAGAATACCACTGGCGAGGAAGTAAAAATCGTCTCGGAGATGGTGACCACGAATGCCACCCGGCCGGCGGTGTCCTCAGTGTCCCAGGGTCGCTGACCGTATTGGGGCGGCGGAGAGTATGCGAAAAAGAGGCGAAGTCCAAAGCGCCGGTACAGGTACAGGTGGTCAGCTTCACCGCAGCTTCACCGGTACAGGTGGTCAGTTTCACCGCAGCTTCACCGGTACAGGTGGTCAGCTTCACCGCAGTGGAAGCACAGATGCTGGTGGTCGGATGTGCGCCAAAAATCCTACTTCTGAGGGGACGTGCGTCTATCGTCCATGTAGTGGACCGCTTACTCCGGATGATGGGCAATTGGAGCAGCATGAGGAAAGGGCGACGGCGTGTACCCAGCTTCGCAATGATATCGGCTGCGCCGACTGAAGTGGCGCTGTAGTATGAGCACGAACGAACTGCGGCGGAGATGAAGCAGGTTGCCTTAAGGCTTCCGAGTAGGTCGCACGGCAGGATTCACTAGGCCCTGCCACGCCATTATCAGGAGGCAAGGTACAATGGAGGCCCTGGTGCACCTCGTCCTTGATAACGCTTGTAAGGGAGCTTACCATAGGGTGTAATGTTGGTGTGACGCCGGCCTTTTGCAACTCTTCACGCGCTACAGAGCGGATGAGCTCGCACAGACGGTCGCTCTTACTTCAGATGATCGTGAAAATGTGAGCAGCCGACATGCTGTTCACTTGCCTCTCATACAGGTTGGACGGATATAGATGCACCTTTTCCATAGTCACGGCCTGGGACAAGAACTCCGCGAGCGTCTTCGGAGGGCTCCGCACGAGACCAGCAAAGAGCTGCTCCTTAACCCCACGCATAAAAGGATGTAACTTCTCCGTGATTCCTGGGTCAGCTCGTCTGAAGAGGCGCGTCGTGTCGATGTATGTGGTCACAGTTTCGTCTGTAAAATGGGTCGGAATCGATCGTTGCGCTCGTTCGTGGTGATCAGCACTGGTATTGGTCTCCAGAAGCTGACGGCAAAATTTGCGCCATGACGTTATTGTTTCCTCACGGTTACGAAACCATGTACGCGCGCCGTCCGCCAGATAGAAGCAGACGTATCTGTTTTGCCGGTACTTACACTGGCTCGAGACAAGAGACGCAATCACAAGAGACGAAAGATCTGATCAAGAAACGTCAATGTATGAAAGCCTCTAACCCTACAGCTAGAATAGAACTGGAAGAACTTTCTAAGTTAATCAACAAGCGTAAGACAGCGGACATCAGGAACTATAATATGGATAGAATTGAACAGGCTCTCAGGAAAGGAGGAAGCCTAAAAACACTGAAGAAGAAACTAGGAATAGACAAGAATCAGATGTGTGCGTTAAGAGACAAAGCCGGCAATATCGTTACTAATATAGATGAGATAGTTTAAGTGGCTGAGGAGTTCTATGGAGATTTATACAGTACCAGTGGCACCCATTACGATAGTGGAAGAGAGAATAGCCTAGAGGAATTCGAAATCCCACAGGTAAGGCCAGAAGAAGTAAAGAAAGCCTTAGGAGCTATGCAAAGGGGGAAGGCAGCTGGGGAGGATCAGGTAACAGCAGATTTGTTGAAGGATGGTGGTCAGATTGTTCTAGAGAAACTGGCCACCCTGTACACGCAATGCCTCATAACCTCGAGAGTAACGGAATCTTGGAAGAACGCTAATATAATCCTAATCCATAAGAAAAAGGACGCCAAAGACTTGAAAAATTATAGACCGATCAGCTTACTGTCCATTGCCTACAAAGTATTTACTAAGGTAATCGCAAATAGAATCAGGAACACCTTAGACTTCTGCCACCCGAAGGACCAGGCAGGATTCCGTAAAGGCTACTCAACAATAGACCATATTCACACTATCAATCAAGTGATAGAGAAATGTGCAGAATATAACCAACCCTTATATATAGCTTTCATTGATTACGAGAAAGCATTTGATTCAGTCGAAACCTCAGCAGTCATGGAGGCATTACGGAATCAGGGTGTAGATGAGCCATATGTAAAAATACTGGAAGATATCTATAGCGGCACCACAGCCACCGTAGTCCTCCACAAAGAAAGCAGCAAAATCCCTATAAAGAAAGGCGTCAGGCAGGGAGATACGATATCCCCAATGCTATTCACAGCATGTTTACACGAGGTATTCAGAGGCCTGGAGTGCGAAGAATTGGGCATAAAAGTTGATGGAGAATACCTCAGCAACTTGAGATTCGCTGATGATATTGCCTTGCTTAGTAACTCAGGAGACCAATTGCAATGCATGCTCACTGACCTGGAGAGGCGAAGCAGAATGGTGGGTCTGAAAATTAATCTGCAGAAAACTAAAGTATTGTTTGACAGTCTCGGAAGAGAACAGCAGTTTACGAAAGGTAGCGAAGCACTGGAAGTGGTAAGGGAATACATCTACTTAGGGCAGGTAGTGACCACGGATCCGGATCATGAAACTGAAATAGCCAGAAGAATAAGAATGGGTTGGGGTGCGTTTGGCAGGCATTCTCGAATCATGAACAGCAGGTTGCCACTATCCCTCAAAAGGAAAGTGTATAACAGCTGTGTGTTACCAGTACTCACATATGCGGCAGAAACCTGGAGGCTTACGAAAAGGGTTCTGCTGAAATTAAGGACGACGCAACGAGCTATGGAAAGAAGACTGATGGGTGTAACGTTAAGGGATAAGAAAAGAGCAGATTGGGTGAGGCAACAAACGCGGGTAAACGACATCTTAGTTTAAATCAAGAAAAAGAAATGGGCATGGGCCGGACATTTAATGAGGAGGGAAGATAACCGATGGTCACTAAGGGTTACGAACTGGATTCCAAGGGAAGGGAAGCGTAGTAGGGGGCGGCAGAAAGTTAGGTGGGCGGATGACATTAAGACGTTTGCAGGGACAACATGGCCACAATGAGTACATGACCGGTGTAGTTGGAGAAGTATCCGCCGTAACCTTTGTTTTTAAGTCATGAACCAACTGGCTCAGCAACAAGTTTTATTAAATCTCAGTACCAGTTGGGACGGGTCGAGTGGAAGCGCTGGCCATACCGTTTGAAGTGGTGGGAACCCTAGCGTCGACAACTTCTGGGGCTAGTCACCTGGTCATGTGGCTGGTACAATTAATGGGAGCGTTGACTGGCCCTGGATTTGCAGCGCATATCCTTGGAGGGGCTTGCAACATCCCTGAGGGCTACCCGCACCTCCACCGGTTTGTCAAGGGCCTTCAGAAGTACCCTAGGGGTTTATGAAACCGCAGAGCAGCTGCCTCCTGAAAAACGCGTCCGTCGGGCTTGGCTCGCGAGCAGGGAAGAGACGCGCGGTCTTTGTTCTTTTGGGCTTGACCCACTCTTGACCTCGACCGCTACCTACATGTGGCAATATCTAGAGACGTCGACATCCCGAAGAAACTTGGAAGCAAACAATACGCGCACGAAAATAAAAGGAGACCGGACGATGGGACGTTCCAGCCAAAGGTCAACACGACGCAGCCGTGATACAACGCCAAGACCAAACTGCAACGCAAAAGTGAAAAAGCACCAAGCTCGGCACGCGCCACGACGCCCACGCCATCACCGCTTTAGTGGACATGGGAGCCCACTACTATGTCATGAGAGGGCCCATAGCTGCCCAGTTTGAAAAAGTTAAGACTCCATGGGAAGGCCCTCAAATCACAACCGCTGGAGGAGACTTGTAACGCCGACTGATATCTGCACGACAATGATTACGGATCATGACCCAACCTACCCTGTCACCTTCGTTATCCTCCTACAGTGTTCACAGAATATCATGTCGACACGGACTTCCTGAACCAACACGGCGCATTCAACTCGAATCGAAATCGTAACGCGGACAGAATATCAAGTCATACCTATTATTTATTCTATTATGTTTTTGAGAGACACGATAACCCACGACCACCAGCGAAGCAGGTAATATAGGCGTGCTGTACACGCCGGCTGACACAGGGCTGCTGACACGTGGCTGACAGACGGCCGTGTCACCGGCCTTGTGCACAGCCCTTCTTTATTTTCAATTCTACACACTCGCCGGTAACACACCTTCGCTCGTTGCTGCACCCACAAGCCTTACACCCTCTTCCCTTTAGAAGACCCCTACCTGTATATACTCTGCTGAGGAAAGCATATATCTCCTTGAGAAAGAGAAGCCCACTTGTCACAACGTAGGCTCACGCTTTCACCTTGTTCTCGTTTTGCTCATCGTCTTGAGTTTCCATCTCCCGCCTTCCCATTGTCCTCCCTGTACATCTAAATTGGTCTTTTTCAATTCGACTACCTGACTTCACACTTATGCTTTAGGTGGTATTATTGGCAATTGTCTTAGCTTTACGGAAACTACCAACATCTCTGCCATCAGCCATTAGCTTAACTCATTGCCTGTCTGCCTGTTCTTCAGAACCAAACCGAAATTGTCAGATTCATTAAAACTTTCTCTTTTCTTCTCCTAAGACGCTTAATTCTTGTTCGTTTAGTGTGGGTGCCAGGCCACAAAGGTCTAGAATTAAACGAATGTGCCGATAAATTCGCAGTAGCATTCCACAATGGTCCTATAATCCCCATTTTACTTTCGCAAGCTTTCATCACTACGGCACGATTTAGAAAATATTCTACTACAGATAACTTCGCGCAATGATCATTGACAACATCTGATTTCCAACATTTCAGTTTTCCTTGGAACAACAAATGATGACCCTCTAGAAAAATTACAGTAACGATTACAAGACTACGGTACCGAGTCCAACCCCAATGAACTTTTACCTCCACAGGTCTGGTCTGGCTATATCGCCTTTGTGCCCTTTATGTAATGAGAGTGAATCTCTGGAACACTTCTTTTTCACGTGCCACCGATTCATTATTCAATGGAAAAGATTTCTAGAAGAACCCTTTCAAATTATTGGCTCTTCCTGTAGCTCTTTCCTTTGGGGCTACCGTACTAGGTTACAGCCACAGGAACGTTTGTGAAGCCCTCTGCATCTTTCTGCGTGAGACAAAACAAATTGCATGTTAGAATTCTTCTAAATATTTATTATGCTCACAAAATTCACAACCTATCCAGATAATTAATTATTCATATCTGTAACAGTAGACACATGAAATCCCATTTGCAATTTTGCAGTTTTTCTTGCAGCGCAATAAGCGCTATGTCGTAGCAGAGAAAACAGACACACACAGGCGCTAACTTCCAACAACAATTTATTTCCATGACGGACGCTACTTTTATGCCCTCATTTTTTCTCCCTTTTTTTCAAGCACGTGTCCACTGACAAGGTAACAGATTAAACGATTGTACAACTCACTGACTGACTAGACACAAACTACTATGTTTAACGAATGCGCAACTACTCCAACTCCGTTTTTGATAGCGACATGGATGATTGGCTAACACAAGCATTCCCAAACTCTTCAGTGCGAGCACTTTCAATGATCAGACGAGTTAATTCGCATTTGCTTCTCCCGATAATAACTGTATCTTCAAATCGCGGCACGCACCCGCACTTATGACAATTAACTTCGAGGAAGCCGACCGGCGAAGTGTTGTTAACTTTATTGGAGTGCTCCCTAAGCCTCTCATTAATGTATCTGTCGGTTTGTCCGATATAAGTCTTTCCACAGGCAAATGTAATTCGGTAAATACCACAGGTCCTGCAGTTGACGTACCTTTTTTTTGTGCTGCTTTTTGCACGCGTCCTTTGTGTTACTATATAGCCTTATTTTTGCACACAAGCTGATAAGCTTGTTTGGAGCAGTGAATACTACGTCAACCTTTTCACGTAGTCCTATCTTCTTCAGGTTATGGAACAAGCGGTGAATGTAAGGAATTAAGGTGAATTTTTTTTTTTAAGAGGCCCAGTGCTGGCTGACGTCGAGAAACCAGCCTATCCTGACTACGTTGGTTTGAGCAGCGCTTTAGCAATTGACACAATAAAATTGTTTAGGAAACAGCCTTAGTCAACCGCTTGTTGAAACCTACAAGAAATTTAATGCGGGCGCGATTTCTTTAGTGCGTTGTTCAAACACATTTTCGCTATGCCCTTTATAGTAGGCTTGGAATGAGCAGAGCTGTACGATAAAAGAGGCTTATTAGCTTTAGGTTGGTAACACGAGCAGATGTGATCGGCAGACAAAACGAATTGTAGATAGCGAAAGCGGATACTCCTATCTATTGGCATTTCGAAGGTCACATCAAGGGGACCAAGACGTTCAAAAATTGTGCTTGTAACACCTTCACATTCTTTTTCAAACCAATGAGAAATGCAGTCAAGAAACAAAAGAAATGATCAACAAAGCGCAATGCTCTGTAAACTAAGGTTCCCTTGAACCTAAATGCAGGCAATATTACCGCGCGACTGGCCGCTCGCGGCATTTTGCGTGTATTGGCAGGCTTTTTTCACGCTCCGAAAAACACTAATACTTAGCACGTATTGAGGAACAGAAAGTTGTATCGGAGTTGTTCATGTTGCTGTACAATTTTGTCATTTAAGCTAGGTTAGGTGAGATAGTTAGGTGAACTAACTATATCAACTCACAAGTTGATAAATTTATTAAGACTAATTATCTAATTAGGCGGAATGAAAAAGGGATCTTGAGTATCTCCAAGCAATGGCAAACAACATTACCTTTGTTTTGTCTAACTATGTAGCATTTGCATATTTTTAAACTCAAGCTAAAATAAGCTGGGGCACCCTGTATAGCATGCTACGGATACTGCATGAACACGTTGGCGTTCCATGCATGTCGTGATGCACCCACAGTCTCTGAATACGCTTCCGTGAGCTTTGATATATGCGAACTCTTGCACATTAAATGCAGCTACAAAAACCACAAGACATCGAATTTAGGCCGTGCTATTAAAATTAACATGTCAATTTCAACATATTGAAATGCGCAGACGACATCTCGAAACAAAGAAACGCGGCCGTAAGCGCTCTCCTTCTACAACGCTACAAAACATAGGTACTGATAGCGTAAATAATAGGTGCGACTTATGTGTAAATGTGGCGGTCCGTAGATGAAGATCCGCACGCTGGAAATATCAATTTATCGCGAACAAGAACCGCGCCACCATAGAAACCGTGCGCAGCTGGGCCAATTAAGCAGCCATTAAACGCTTCTTCTCGCCAAAAGCTCCACCAACCAGCCACCATCCACACAACCGCCTTTTGCCAGTTCCTTCCCAGTGAATGCTACCTTGTGCGACTGCCACAGATGATTGAGCTGACAGCCTTCGCTCCCCGATCGCCCCTCTCCCCCCACGCGCCCAAGGCACACAAGAACTAGGCGCCAACAAGCGTCATATTTTGAGGCGCCAACTAGGCGGCGGCGGCATCCTATACAATCGGACAGCAGCATCGCGCCAGCTTGAAGCCGACTTCTATGGCTATCCAAAACTTTTGCGCTCGGCATTATGCAGCACTGCGCATTGCCCCTCAAACAACCCCTAACCGCGTGCTCCAGGAGCACAAGAAGTCGGCGCTGGCAGGGGTCCTCTTTTCAGGCGCTGACTAGGCGGCAGCGGCATCCTATACGATCGGACAGCAGCGTCGCACCACTTTGAAGCCGACAGCTGTGGCTATCTTGAACTTTCGCGCTCGGCATTAGGCAGCCCAGCGCATTTCCCCTCAAGCGCCTCCTCTCCCGCGCGTCAGGCGCGCAAATCGGTGCCGGCAAGCGTCATATTTTCAGGAGCCGACTAGTCGGCGATGGCATTCTATATGATCCGACAGCAGCGTCGCGCCAACTCGAAGTCGACGGCTATGGCCATCCAAAATTTTCGCGCTCGGCATTATGCAGCCCTCCAGTGAGGCCGAGGCGCACAAGAAGTCGGCGCCGGCAATTGTAATCTTCTCAGCCGCCGATTAGATGGCGTCGTCATTCTAAACGATCGGACAGCCGAAGCCGGCGACTCTGGCTATCCGAAGCTTTCGCACTCGGCATTGCGCATTGCCCCTGAAACACCCCTCCCCTTCGGCGCGTGTTCCAGCCGCACAAGATGTCAGGACCGGGAAGCGTCATGTTTTCAGGAACCTAATAGACGGCATCCAACACGATCGGACAGGCGCTTCGCGCTAGCTTGAAGCCGACGTCTTTGGCTGTCCAAATTTTTGGCGCTGGGTTTTAAAAGCCCAGCGCATTGCCCGTCAGGATGTACCACACGCGCTCCGGGCGCACACGTCGACGCCGGCAAGCATCATCTTTTCAGGCGCCCACTAGGCGGCGTTGGCATCCTATGTGATCCCATAGCAGCGTCGCGCCAGCTTGAAGCCGACGCCTTTGGATATTATAAACTTTCGCTCTCGCTTTTAAGCAGCCCTTCGCATTGCCCCTCATGGCCCCTTTCCAATCTTGCGCTTCAGGGGCACAAGTCCGTGCCGGCTAGCGTCATCTTTTCAGGCGCCGACTGGGGGGCATTGGCATTCTATATTATCGGACAGCAGCGTCGCGCCATCTTGAAGCCGACGTTTCTGGCCGTCCAAAACTTTCGCGCTCGGCATTATGCAGCCCTGCACATATTTACCCGCATGCCCCCTCCCCACTCGTGCGCTCCAGGGGCACAAGTCCGCGCCGGCAAGCGTCATCTTTTCTGGCGCCGACTGGACAGCGTTGGCATCCTATATCATCAGACAGCAGCGTCGCGCCATGTTAAGGCCGACGTCTTCGGCTTTCGAAAACTTTATCGCTCGGTTTGATGCAACCCTGCGCATTGCCCATCATGACGTACAACACGCGCTCCGGGCGCAGAAGTCGGCGCCGGCAAGCGTGATCATGTCAGGCGGCGACTTGGCGGCGTTGGCATCCTATATTATCGCACATCAGCGACGCACACGCTTGAAGCCTACCTCTCTGGTTATTCAAAACTTTCGCACTTAGTTTTGTGCAGCTCGGCACATTGCTCCTAATTTCCGCCCCCCTCCCCTCCGTGCGCTCCAGGCGCGCAAATCGGCGACGGCAAGCGTCATCTTTTCAGGCATCTACTAAGTGGCATCCTATAAGTTTAGAGAGCAGCGCCGCGCCGACTTGAAGCCGACGTCTGCGGCCATCCAAATTTTTTGCGCTTGGCACTATGCTGCCCTGCACATTGCCCTTCAAGACACCCCCCCCCCCCCCACCCCCCACCTCGCGCGTGCTACAGGTGCCCAAGTCGGCGCTGACAAGTGTCACCTTTTCCGGCGACGAAAAGACGGCTTCAGTTCAAACGATCGGACAGCAGCGTCGCGGCGGCTTGAAGCCGACTTCTCTGGCTATCCAAAACTTTCGCGCTCGGATTGATGCAGCTCTGCGCATTGTGCCTCATCACATGCCACCCCCCCCCTTCCCGCGCGCTTCGGGAGCACAAGTCGGTGCCGGCAAGCGTCTTTTCAAGCGCCGACTAGGCAGTGGTGGCATCCTATATGATCGGACAGCAGCGTCGCGCCAGCATGGAGCCGACGTCTTTGGCTATCCAAAACTTTAGCGCTCGCTTTTATGCAGGCCGGCGCATTGCCCATCATAATGTCCCACGCGTGCTCCGGGCGCACAAGTCGGTGCCGGCAATGTCTTTTCAGGCGCCGAATAGGCAGTGTTGGCATCTTGTATGATCGGACAGCAGCGTCGCGCCAGTTTTAGGCCGACGACTCTTGCCGTCCAGTACGTTCGCGCTCGGTTTTGTGCAGCGTTGCGCATCCCCCTCATGGCCACCCCTGTGCGCTCCGGGCGCACAAGTCGGCGCCGGCAAGCGTCATCTTGTCACGCGCCTACTGGGCGGATTTGGCATCGTATATGATCGGACAGCAGCGTAGCACCAGCTTTAAGCCGATGGCTCTGGTCATCCAAAACTTTCGGATTCGGTGCAATGGAGCCCTGCGCATTGGCCCTCATGCCTGCCCCTCCCCCCCGCGTCCTCCTGGAGCACAAATCGGCGCCGGCAAGGCTCATCTTTTCGGGCGATGCCTAGGCGGCGTTGGCATCCTATATGCTCGGACAGCAGTGGGGTGCCGGCTTGAAGCCGACTTCTCTGGCTGTAGAAAATTTTCGCGCTAGGTTTTATGTAGCTCTGCGCATTGTCCCTCATTACCTTCCCCTCCGTACGCTCCGGGCGCACGTGTCGGCGCCGGTAAACGTCTTTTCAGGCGCCGACTAGGCGGCTTTGTCATCCTAATGATCGCACGACTGCGTCGCGCCAGTTTGACACCAATGTGTCCGGCTTGGCAAAACTTTCGCGCTCGGCATTATGCAGCCCTGCACATTGCCCCTCATGCCGCCTCTCCACTCCTGCGCTGCAGGGGCACATGTCGGCGCTGGCAAGCGTCATCGTTTCAGGCGGCGACTTGGCGACGTTGGCATCCTATATTATCGGAGAGCAGCTTCGCGTACGCTTGAAGCCGACGTTTTGGCCATCGAAAACTTTCGCACTCAGTTTTGTGCAGCACTGCACATTGCCCCTCGTGATGTCCCACGCGCGCTTCGGGTGCGCAAATTTGTGCCGGCAAGCGTCATCTTTTCAGGCGCCGAATAGGCGACGTTGTCATCCTACATGAACGGACAGCAGCGTCACGCAAGCTTGAAGCCGACGGCTTTGGCTATCAAAAACTTTCGCCCTCTGTTTTATGCAGCTCTGCGCATTGCTCCTCAGGCCCCACCCGCCCCATTCACGCGGTCCAAGCGTCATCTTTCGAGGCGCAGACTAGGCGGCATTGGCATCCTGTGTGATCGGACTGCAGCGTCGCGTCAGCTTGGAGCCGACGTGTCTGGCCAGCCAAATCTATCGCGGTAGGTTTAATGCCACTATGCGCATTGCCCATCATGACGTCCCCCACGTGTGCTCCGGGCGCACAAGTCGGCGGCGGCCAGCGTCATCTTGTCAGGCGCCGTCTTGGCGGTGTTAGCATCCTATATGATAGGACAGTAGCGTAGCGCCAGCTTGAAGTCGACGATCTCTGGATAGACAAAACCTTCGCGATCGGTTTTATGCAGCTATACGTATTGTCCCTTATTTCCTTTCCTCCCGCGCGCTCAGGGCGCACAAGGCGCTGTCGGCAAGCGTCTTTTCAGGCGCCGACTAGGCGGCGTTGGTATCCTATATGATCGGACAGCCGCGTCGCGTCATCTTGAAGCCGACTCTCTGGCCTCCCAAAATTTTCGCGCTCGGCATTATGTAGTCCTGCACATATTGCCCCTCATGGCCCCTCCCCACTCGTGCGCTCCAGGGGCACAAGTCCGTGCCGGCAAGCGTCATCTTTTCTGGCGCCGAGTAGGCGGCGCTGGCATCTTATATGATCGCACAGCAGCGTCGCGCCAGCTTGTAGCCGTTGTGTCTGGCCAACCAGAACTTTCACGCTTGGTTTTATGCCGCCCTGCGCATTGTCCCTCATGAACTCGCCCCCACGCGCTCCGGGCGCACAAGTCGGTGTTGTCAAGCGTCGTCCTTTCAGGCGCCGACTAGGCGGCGTTAGCATCCTATATGATAGGACGGCAGCGTCGCGCCATCTTGAAGCCGACGACTCTGGCCATTCGAAACTTTCGCGCTAGTTTTAATGCAGTTCTGCGCATTGCCCCTCTTGACCTCCGTCCCGCGCTCTTTGGGCACACAAGAAGTCAGCGATGGGAGCGTCATCTTTTCAGGCGCTGAGTGTGCGGCGGCGGCTTCCTATTCGATCGGAAAGCAGCGTCGGGCCACCGTGAAGCCGACGGCTCTGGCCATCCAATACTTTCGCGCTCGGCATTATACCGCCGTGCGCATAGCCCCTTCAACACCTCACCGCGGGTGCTCCATGTGCTCAAGAAGTCCGCACCGGCAAGCGTAATTTTTTCATGCACCTACTACGCGGCATGCTATACGATCGGACAGAAGCATCGCACTAGCTTGTAGCCGACGGCTCTGGCTATCCAAAATTTTCGCATTCAGCATTTTGCAGCCCTGCACATTGCCCCGAAGCACCCCCCCCCCTCCCCGCCCCCGCGCGCTCCAGCCCCACAAGAATTCGGCGCCGGCATGCGTCATCTTTCCAGGCGCCGGCTAGGGGGGTTGGCATCCTATATAGTCGGAGAGCAGAGTCCCGCCAGCTTGAAGCGGACGCGTCTGGCCAGCCAAAGCTTTCGCGCTCGGTTTTATGCAACCCTGCACATTGTCCCTCATGACCTCCCCTTCGCGCGCGCTCTGGGCACGCAAGTCAGTGCCGGCAAGCGTCATCTTTTTTTTGAGGTGCCGACTAGACAGCGTTGGCTTGGCTTCATATATGATCGGACAGCAGCGTCGCGCCAGCTTGAAGCCGACGTTTCTGGCCATCCAAAACTTTTGCGCTCGGCATTATGGAGCCCTGCGTATTGCCCCGCTCCACCCCCCCCCCCCCCTCCGCGCATGCAACAGGCGCACAAATCGGCGCTGGCAAGTGTCATCTTTTCCAGCGGCGAATAGGCGGCGGCTCTGTTCTAAACGATCCGACAGCAGCGTCGCGGCAGCTTGAAGCCGACGGCTCTGGCTATCCAGAACTTTTGCGCTCGGATTAATGCAGCTCTGCGCATTGTCTCTCATCACCATACCCCCCCCCCCCTCCCCGCGCTTCGGACGCACGAGTCGATGCCGGCAAGCGTCTTTTCAGGCGCCGACTAGGCAGCGTTGGCATGATATTACAGAAAAAAAATGTTACGAAATGTTGAAAACATCCCCATGAGTCACCCTTCTCACCCTCTGTTCTTTAAGTACTGTATAATGAAAATAGACGAGCTATATCCGCGTTGCCTGTGTACACATCATAAGCTTGAAGTAAAAAATAACAGCTATTCCCTACTACGGTTCACATCGCTTTCTAAAAGGACCACACCTTGTGAGAATCGAAACACACAGCCATGGCTAATGAAAACGTGCAGAACCGGATAGGGACAACAAATGGTAAACAGAACGCAACCAAATTTGCTAAATTTCTTCAATGACAACGGTTTTACTCCTGAAACAGCATCGAACCAGAAACTGAAATTGTTCTTCTGTGGCAAGGTTCCTTTTTCATGACAGAATTCCATGTGGTTTTTTTCATCATTACTCTGGATCACATGCTTTGGCAGTGTCCTGTGACTTTCACAGACTGTGACAAGGAGAGAGACTGGTGGTGGCGAGTCCTACACAGTGGAGGTCTTTTCAATCAAGTACAGGCCGTCCAGAAGGCCAATGATACGGCGGTAAGGTTAAACCTTACGGTCCCGACGTGGGAGCCGCCTGCGCCAACCTAAGGGTTGATCTTCAGAACATAAAATAAAGTTCATCATACCATACCATACCATACCATACCATACCATACCATCTCTGCGCGTGTACGCTACACGCATTGCGATGTACCAATGTACTGTTTCATACTACACAAATGTGTGTCGTTTTATTTTTCGTCTTTTCCTTCATTATGTAGCGCTTTTTACTTACAGTTCTTTCATGTTTGTACGTTTCCTTTAACATTGGTCTATCAGGCAGGTAACAAACTTTTTATTTCTATAGTTACTTATTCTCACTGTTATCGATAAGTTATTGCTGCATTACTATTACTATTTGTTTGTGGTTTTTATGTGCCCATGCGAAAAGTGTTTTGTTTCGTCTATTTTTTACTCCGAGGAGCTGACAACTAGTCAAGCTGACTTGTCAGCTTTTCTTCCCGCAATACCTCACTTCATGAGTGAAACAAAGATCATCATTATTATTATTATTACTACTACTACTACTACTACTACTACTACTACTACTACTACTACTAATAATAATAATAATAATAATATTAATAATAATATTATATGATCGGACAGCAGCGTCGCGCCAGCTTTAGGCCAACGTCTCTGGCGATCTAAAACTTTCGCGCTCGGTTTTATGCAGCCCTGCGCATTGCCCCTGATGACCTCTCCCACGCCCCCCACCCGCGCTCTGGGTGCACAAGTCCGTGCCGGCAAGCATAATTTTTTCAGGCGCCGACTAGGCGGCGTTCGCATCCTATATGATCAGACAGCTGCATCGCGCCAGCTTCAAACCGACGTGTCTGGCCAGCCAAAACTTTCGCGCTTGGTTTTATGCAGCTCAGCGCGTTGCCCCTCATATCCGCCCTCGCGCACTCTGGGCGCACAAGTCGGTGCTGGCAAGCGTCATCTTTTGAGCAGCCGACTAGGCAGCCGCGACATCCCATACGATCGGACAGCAGCGCTGCGCCAGCTTGAAGCCGACGACTCCGGCCATAGAAAACTTTAGCGCTCGGCAGTATGCAGCCCTATGTATTGCACCTCATGCCCATCCTCCCTAGCGCGCTCCAGGCGTGAGCGGCAGCGCCGGCAAGTGTCATTTTTTTCTGGCGCAGACTATGCGGCGTTGGCATCCTATGGGATCGGACAGCAGCGTCGCGCCAGCTTGAAACCGATCTCTCTGGCTATCCAAAACTTTCGCGCTCGGTTGTATGCAGCTCTGCGCATTGCTCCTGAAGCCTCCCTCCCTCCCCCTTTCGCGCGCTCCAAGGGCACAAGTCTGTGCACGCAAGCGTCATCTTTCAAGCGCCGACTAGGCGGCGCTGGCGTCTTATATGATCGGACAGTATCATCGCGCCAGCTTAAAGCCGACGTTTCTGGCCAGCGAAAAATTTGCGCTCGGTTTAATGCCGCTTCCCACTTGACATGCCCCCCCATGCTTGCGCTTTGGGCGCACATAGCGGCGTAGGCCAGAATCATTTTTTCAGGCGCCCACGAGGCGGCGTTGGCATACTATATGATCGGACAGCAGCGTCCCGCCAGCTTGAAGCCGACGTGTCTAGCCAGCCAAAGCTTTCGCGTTCGGTCTAATGCCGGTATGCGCATTTCCCTTCATGACCTCCCTCCCGCACTCTCCGGGTGCACAAGCCGGTTCCGGGGAGCGTCTTTTCAGGCGCCGACTAGGCGGCGTTGACATCCTATATGACCGTACAGCAGCGTCGCGCCAGCTTCAAGCCGGCGGCTCTGGCCATCCAAATCTTCCGCGCTCGGCATTATGCAGCCCTGCGCATTGCCTCTCAAAGACACCATCCCCCCCCCCCCCCCCCCCTCACGCGCGTACTCCAGCCGCACAAGAGTTCGGCACCGACAAGAGTAATCTTTTCAGGCACCTACTAGGTGGCATCCTATACGATCGTACAGCAGCGTCGCGCTAGCTTGAAACCGACGGCTCTGGTTATGCAAAAATGTGGCGCTCGGCATTTTTCTGCCCTGCGCTTGGCCCCCAAACACAACTCCCCCCCCCCCCTCACGCGCTTCAGCCCCACAAGAAGTGGCCGCGGTGAAGCGTCATCTTTTAAGGCACTGACTAGGCGGCGTTCAATTCCTATAGGATACGACAGCAGTGTCGTGCCAGATTGAAGCCGATGGCTCTGGCCATCCAAAACTTTCGCGCTCGGTTTTATGCAGCCCTGCGCATTGGCCCTCATGCCCATCCCCTCCAGCGCGCACCAGGCGCACAAGTGAGCACCGACAAGCGTAATCTTTCCAGGCGCCGACTAGGTGGCGTTGGCGTCCTATATGATCGGACTGCGCCAGCTTGAAGCCAACGCCCCTGGCTATCCAAAACTTTCGCGCTCGGTTTCAGGCAGCCCTGCGCATTGCCCGTCATGATGTCCCACGCGCGCTCCGGGTGCACAAGTCGGCGCCGGCAAGTGTCATCTTGTCAGGCGGTGACTTGGCTGCGTTGGCATCCTGAAATAGTATCTATGGCACCTGTGTTTTTTCCCTTGGCCAGCCTTAGTATCACGACGCATTCATTTCCCGGGTACCGAAACTGGTTCATTCGAACAAGTATGATAGTAAACTACTCACATCACATATTGTTACAGGTTTTCGGCCTTCGCTTGACAATGGCTGAGCGAAAATGCGTGTAAGAGCTAAACAGAAAAACGATACATACCAAAATATTTTGTCGATCTTCTTATTTTTCAGCGTGACCATATACTGAACATATTGTTGACGGAGCCTCATCTGAGCAGCGTGGCCATTGAACCGGATGATTTTATACAGTTTGGGTTTCTGAATCCTACATTTTATTTCGTCGAGACGTACTTCCGCAAAGAGTAAGTACTCTCAGCATATTTTAGCACGAGTGTGTTTCATGCCATGCTTGACTGAGAATTTGTCTCGTGAACGTTCCTCACGCAAATATCATCACGCTAACTCTCTGTAATAGCTATGAGATGGTGCTACAGTGTCAAATTTTTTAACTTCAGCGAGAAAGAAAGCAAATTGCGGAATCAGCCCGATGCAGATAAAAAAAAAAGGCTTTGAGAGATAAGCCTGCTTACGGGGGTATGAACGCTGACGTCGTATAAGCTATTGATGATTACAGTTTCCTGTCGACGGACGCAAGAGAATTCTGGGATCCTAGCCATATACCGTTTCGCTGTAAAGGGGGATCAGGTACACACGAGCACACGAGCTCGTGCACGCAAGTAAGGTTACTTCTGTGATGTATGTAAATAACAATGCATGCCATAAAATTAGATTTGTAAAAGCGATTGCATATATATATATATATATATATATATATATATATATATATAGTAAAGGGGGGTTTATTAGGCTCGTACTCGTAGAGCAGCAGTGGCAAACTCAGCACCAGTTGGTAGGGCGCAGCCAGCGAACGAACTGGGTACGTGCCACGCGGCAACGCGGCTTTTCAGCCTGCCGATCTTCTTCGTCACTATATATATATATATATATATATATATATATATATATATATATATATATATATATATATATATAGATTGTGGGACATGCAAATGCGAGGGATTTACGCAGAAGAAGCGGTATGAGGCAATGCAGCGACAGATCTAGACCTTAAGTTCAGCACAGAATAATTCTTAATTAACATGTTTCACCAAGAGACGAGTAACGATATGGTATCAATCCAACAGCAAGCCCATACTCATAGTCAATCATTATAGATACCATGGAGCATAAATTACCGAAAAACCTACTCCCCATTACCGTCGAGTCGCAAGCGTCTCGACGGTACTTAAAAAGTAGCCAAATACTGGACTGAGATAAGTCAGAGGCCTTAACGTGATTTCCACATGCATTGTATCTACTCTTGTTTTGAAACTAACGGTCAACCAAGTGTTTATTTGGACAGTTGAAGAGGAATGTGCAAGTTTTCCATACAGCATTTAGTCTTGGAGCCATCTTATTTGCTAGTGTGCTTTAGCAGCCGGAATGTTTTCGCCTGGCCAATGGCGTGATAAACATGTTCTTACCTTGGCTATTTGCGTTCTTTTTTTCTTCCTCACGTGTTAATTGTGAGCAGCCTTTGAGAAAAGTGGAATGTTCAATTCAGCACCTACTTCGGCTAACTCAGCCTCGATCAGGAACCGACGCTCTGCCATGAGTGAGTCCCCGGCTTCAAGCAGGTTATACAGGCCAGTTCGTCGCGTGAACTCTTTGTCTGATAACCTACCAGGTGCTAGATTGGCCGCTAATGTCACCAACCCGTTCGGGTTGGTGACTTTAGGTTGGTGCCAAGTGACTGTGCCTACGGTACCACAGTCATTTGGCACCAACCTAATGTCACAGTCATTTGGCAGTTCACTGCAAAGCTCGGTGTCATCTAAAGTTGTTGTTTTGGGGTATTCTTATCTGAATGCTTCTCACAGGAAATGATCAATGACCTCGCGGCTTGGTCATCTGGGAGCCTGTTCTAAGTATGCAGCTAGGAATTTAACCCAAAAACTGAAAATATGGCTGACACTGCTTGCGCCTATGTCGAATTTGTGAGTCAAGGCCATTTCAAGCAGGCCTAGCAGCAGCTATAATGGTAACAGCCCGAACCCAGCGCGAGAGCCAAAGAAAAAAAGAAACTGAAAGACGACGCAGTGAGAGGACACAGGACAGCGCTCGTCCTGCGTCCTTTCACTGTCTTCGTTCTATTCGTTCTGGTACCATTTTAAAGCATGCCAACGTGCCCAACTTTCCACTTTATTACAGCCGCAGCCGCTTGAGTATGCACATCAGCTGGTTGGTCCATTGTATGTACCATTGGCAGCATTTTCAATGAATGTGAGGCCATTGTGAATAAATGTAAAATAATATAAATTGATGTGAGTTCCGAAATCTTGTGTAAAACATCAGTTTCCTTGCATTTTGCGAAAATTCAAGTGATTTGTAATTACTAGGAATAGGCTTTTCCATACTCCGCAGCTGGCACTTAGCAAGGTTACTGGCAAATAGTCTTGTTAGGTCTTATAACTGCCTATTCTTCTCTTGTAAAAGGTTGTGTTCAACCTTAAGCTGGCTCACAATCTCGAAATGGGCACGCACTTGTTGCTTCTTTTCTGTCACTGCTTTTCTTGGTTTTGCTTGGCTTACACTGTAGGAGTGATCTGGGCATCAATTGATTTGTGAAGAGCTTATGCGACCAAAAACAAATGACAATGTGTTGTAGGTGTTGAAGGTTCTGGGTTCGGTTCCCACCTGCGGCAAGTTGTTTTTTTTAATCCACTTTAATTTTCATTAACAAGTAATTTCCCCTATGTTGTCCTTGGTGTCAGTGCTTGTTGGCTGCTTATAATGTGTTGTAGGCATTACACAAGAATATATGGGCAATGCGCATCATAAATAAAAAGTTAAAGCACAATGCTATTGGCAGCAATGTACAAACAGAGCCATCATTACAAGCACGAGTTTCTGACATTGCAATTGAAATTTATAATGCATTTATAGATTTACCCATTAGACTGGAAATTACCTATAAGATCTGACATGTCAGAAAGCGCCACGTAACACACAAACCTTGTTTAGTGTCACACGCAGCATAATGTACGAAAATTGGTTCACAGCCTGATAAGAACAAAACAAAAATTGCTCTCTTCATTTTACCTATTATTTATTTACGATGTACTGTGGTCACACAGGAGCACATGTTATACAAGGTAAACGTCGCAACTGTGAACCTATAGTAGTAAATAAGAAATACGCAAACACAAATAGCAACCACTAAACACTATATGGAAAGCACAATACTACAAAACCAACAAATAAACAAAAAGCGAATAGCAGAAAAAAACATTTAAATAGGCTCAAACATGCTCTCAGAAGACGAAAACGAAACAGTTAAGACGAGCCTAAGCTTAAAATGCAAATTACAAGGTCCACTGTGAACTCATTGCACTATCTAATAAAACGATATCACTGAACAGAATTCCATTCACTTATCGAACGCGGAAAGAATGACTTCTGGAAAGAAACAAGTGCGTGCCTTGTAGGGGCGAATATTGTATTCATGACGATTGCGTACGGTGCGCGTGTGGCAATGAATATTGATAGAGCCATTGCAAACCGAATACACCTTAGTTTGCGCTTCGAGTGTATTATATTGACACGTGTACTTATTTGTCTCTATCGGGCGACAAGTTTCACCGCCTAACAAATGTTACCGTACAGCGCAGTACGCGCCTGCATGTATCGGAAGTTTCTGGAAAGTTATCGATGCTTCCATCCGCTGTCTGTGACCGAACCTTGTGCAATCCGATTGCACGTGTGCGCCACGCGAATAATGTAGAACTTTGTGGAAGGCACGCGGGTCCCAGCCATTACTGTGGAATATTCGACGAATTGCTGTATAAAAGCCGGCGCGCTTGACCCGCTGATCAGACTTTCGACGATCGCCAATTGTGTTCGCCGCTGTCGCCGTTCTTTGAGTGTAGCTTGTTTTTGAGGGCACAAGTTGACCCAATAAAACGCTAGTTTCGTCTTTCCCAGTTTGGCTGCTTTCTTCACCGACACTACCACGTGACAATATGTCTACTAATCTACGGGCATGCTCTAGGTGTTCTTGCGTTCCCAGACAATTTCTAACACACACTGAGTCATTTACACATAGTAGAAACATCAGCGTTGCGCATGTTATCACCAAGATTACAGATCTCATCAAGTGCGGCTCGTTCATCTGTACGGATAAAATTTTAAACATATTTGGCCATTGGTTTGTATAGTGGGCAGGAAGTAAATGTAAAAAGTATGAAATTGTGGAAGGATATGCGACGTTCAACTGAAGCATCAAAGTGAGACTGACTCCAATTAATACAGGCAAGATAATCACGCTCATATATATATAACGTAACCAGCCTGATGAATAATAGTCAATATTTCAACACCACATCCAGACAAAACATGAGACGTGCATGCGCAGAGACATGGAACATCAAAGGAATGCCAACTTGTTAAAGTGCTATAATGCCCTAGCTTAAGGAGCAAATAAGACCGAAGGTATGTTACTTGTGATAACGTGCACATGTGTATCCAGAGTGTAAGCATCGTGCAGATTTACAAGGTGTCATATGTGAACATGCGTGAAGGCTCCTGTGCCCATTCTGGCAAGGTCTTGTTGGGGAAAGAGCGTGACATTTTGTTGTCGTGTGATTTCCGTGCCGTCTTATTGAAGTGAATGCCAAAAATGCAGTGGCTGGGTTTCGGCTGCCACAAGAAGTATGTTCCTCCTGGCCCTTTCCTATTGATGTGTTTCAACCACGCTTTCATCAAAGCATGGCTGAAAAGAAGAAGCCAACTCAATGAACTCAATAAGCACAAGTAATATCGCCTATATTGTCCTTGGTGTCTTTGTTGGTTGGCTTCCTGTAATTAATAAGAATCAAGCCCCTCGGTTCCCTTTCTTCTCGTTCATTACGTTACAAGTGTCCCGAATTCGGCAACATTGATGCCTTCAGGTAGCATGAGTTCACTGCTTTGTTGAACTGCTGCCGTCACCCACATAGATCACGTACTCATGACGCCTACGGTAGAAAGGATGTTCCACATCCGCCGCCAATGTTTGTGAGTGGTGGTGTTGACTTACACTACGAGGGTGAGTTCTAGTATCAAAAGAACATAAATACCCCAGAAATAGGATAGAAAAACGGCGCCGGAGTAGATCAATTGGTAAGAGCAACGCATGCGTAATGCGAAGACGCGAGTTCGTACCCCACCTGCTGTCAGTTGCTTTTAAAGTGAAGTTCTCTTTGCCTCTTCATTCGACTTTCCCACTGCTGCTGCTGCTGTGGGTTGCTGTGGCTGCTGCTGTCACGCACATCCCATCGGGGGGTGGTTCAGTGCGTGTATATAGATGACTGGGGCGAGTAAGAGAGGAAAGGTGCCTTGAGAAACTCATCTTCACCTCACCGCGTCGAATGTGCACAATACCCCCTGGAGGTCCCTGGCAGTCGCCACATTAACCGCTTGACAGCTGAATTTATCCGTTACTTCCACCAGAAGCATTGCGGAAACTGCAGCGCTTCCCTTTCTGCTAACGTGCGAGGCCAGAGGGGACGCTGATAGAACGGTATAGAGGAGAAGAGGAGAAGGAGAGGAAGGAGAAGTGGCAGTTCCCATACAAGAGAGGGGGGAGGTGACGTAAGAAGGCAAAGAAAGCCCACTATAACACAATGGTTGCGGGGACACATGATAAGCTTAAGTTCAAGGTACGGTACAGTACGTTGCTGCTATTTCTGAAAAATAAACGACATGCAAATATGTCAAGCGGGCAATTTATGCAGGGCGCGCAGAAGCAGAGCCGCATTATTTAAAACGCACCGCAGGGTCCAGAGGACACTACGCAAGCGATCGACCGTCAAATCAACACTTATGTGCCCGCCGCGTCAGCTTTGCGGATATGGCATTTCGAGAGGTCGTGGATTTGATCCCTTTCGTGGCAGCAGCATTTAGACGGGGGCGAAATAGAAAACACACGTGCACTTAGATTTTGGGACACGTTAAAGAACATCACGGTGTCAAAATTAATCCGGAGTCCGCCACTACGGCGTGCCTCATAATTCAAGTGTGGTTTCGACACGTACAGTCTGTTTCACACTTCGGGGAAAACTCGGAGCGCATTGCATCGGCGATGCGGCGAGCGCTGAAGTCAGACGGCGGAAGCAGTTCGCGCAGGCGCAGACGCTCTAGGGGCGGAGTCGTGATCTGCGTCGTCTGCTACGGCGGCGCGCGCTGGCCGCACTGTCGGGAAGAGTGCTACGGTCTCAGGCAGTGCGCGTATTCCATTGTTACTGCGCGAACTGAGCCGATATTCCTTATTAAGCGTTGTGCGTCGCCAAACTCTGAGCTTTCATTGGCCACGTTCGAGTTCTACAAACTTCTTTTGACAGCATGCTTCTTTCGTTCTTTCGAAAGGCCGTGGTACTTAGTGCGTGCACGTATCGCATGCAGCGACAAGAAAGGGACACCGAACTGTGTGCGCAACGTGCTCGGTCTTTATTTGACGCGAAAGGAAAACAAAACACTCAATATAATGAATATGCGAGTCGAACACGATGAAACAAATGGAGAAGAATAAAATAATGTTTAGGTTAAGGTATTGAACTCAATGTGTTTCTTCTCGACAATAGTTCATTACACAAAACAGGCTCTGCCAGCTGACGAGGAAATGCACGCGTCACGCTCCGAACATCACTTAGTATCTCGTCATGTGTCCAGCGGCAGCGATGACCGCGCTAATTCTGGAGGGCAGTGAGTTGCAAATTGAGTCGCTAAGTCATGTGTTCATTCGCAGCACGTCCCACTGGCTGACGATGGTCGACTTTGGGGTGATTTGGCGCTCTTTAAACTTCTGAAGATAAAAAAGTAAATCACCTTGAAAAGTCAATGCAGCGTCATTTCCTTCCGTCGCTCATTGGTGATCGAAGAACGGTGCGGCTCTCTACAGATACAGGAAGGTTTACAGGATTCAAGATTGATCTGAATAAAGCTGACGCTTGTCCGTCTTAATTCAGTCCAGCTTTTTCATCTGACAAGAACGGTGCTAAATCGTTAGCCTTGTTCACATGGCCCGTGTACCGGAGAAAGAACAACTGAAGATTATTGAACTATGTTCTAGGAACTATACTCAAAAGAAGATAACAGAGATGAGAGGACGGTCGCTTAAAACTGTGAATAGGATACTGCAGGCCTACAAGAAAGAAGGGCGCATCAAGGATGCACCTCGCGGACGTCCACCAAAGCAGTGCCCGTCTTGTGTTATGAACTATTTTCGAGAAGAAACACTTTCAGCTCAATGCCTAAACCTAAAGCATTCTTTTATTCTTATCCATTTGTTTCATCGTGTTCGACTCGCATAGTAATTATATTGAGTATTTTGTTTTCCTTTCGCGTCAAATAAAGACCGAGCACGTTGTGCGATGAGTTCAGTGTCCCTTTCTTGTCGCTGCGTGTTATGGTAACACACGCAGCGAAGAAATATACGTGCACGCACTAAGTACCACGGCCTTTCGAAAGAACGAAAGAAGCATGCCGTCAAAAGAAGTTTGTAGAACTCGAATGTGGCCAATGAAAGCTCACAGTCTGGCGTTGCACAACGCTTAATAATGAATATCGGCTCAGTTCCCGCAGTAACAATGGAATACGCGCACTGCCTCAGACCGTAGCACTCTTCACGACAACGCGGCCAGCGCGCGCCGCCGTAGCAGACGACGCAGATGACTCCGCCCCTATAGCGTATGCACCTGCGCGAGCTGCTTCCGTCGCGCGACTCTAGCGCTCGCTGCATCGCCGATGCAATGCGCTCCGAGTTTTCCCCTAAGTGTGAAACAGACTGTACATACCCATAATCAAATTCAAGTTTAATACTTCTGCGACAATGCAATATACCATGTCAGGCAATGGCAAAGCTCAACCCTCAGAAGGCGCACAACAATGCCTCATGCGAAAACCTCTCCCTCTGTGTCCCGTGTACCGCGCAAACAGCAGCGGTGCATACAAGGTAACGTTTAACATCAACTCACCACTCTCGTGTTAGCTTAAACCTTGAAGAAATTAAGCTTTAGCCGTCAACATCACTAATTATCATCAATCAAAGCACCCGGCGCGGAAAGCTTCGCTTACATCGATTCCCACAGTGCGTGGGATCTGCATAATTTTTTCATCCCCTCTCATTTGCATTAACGTATCGCTTCTTACTCTCAATTAGTAAGTATAAGTAATTTCCTCTATGTTGTCCTTGTTGTCGTTGTTTGTTGCCTTTTTATGATAGGATTAATAGAATGGAGCCCATAGGTTCCCTTTCTTCTCGTCCTGTATGTTCATTTAGCATTGCTGGTTTCTCAATAGCAGGCTGAGAATACTAGCCATCACTTTTTGAGGGTTAGTTTTCTTGATCAATGAATATTTTTGATTGAAATTGTAAAGTATTAGGTAATTGTGCATTTTATTTACATTGAGATTATTTTTTGGCAAGATATACCCATGAGAGGAAAACTAACGCCCTATGGTTTTAGGGTAGCTCGGGGTTGGAATTCTTGCTCAGGTAGAATTTCTGCTATGCTGCGGCAATCAAACTTGGGCGGAACACGGCTACGCGTAGCGAGAACTGGCTGATGATGATATGCGTTGTTTTACAGCGCAAGGGCCAGTTATGACCACAGAGCACCAAGCCGTGGTTTATTGTACTCGATGATGCAAATAATTACAAAGGGTCCCGTGGCCGATTATGACGATGTAACGTGGCTGTATAGGGGCCTAAAACCAGTAGCAATATTTATGCGTGAAAAAATAATATAATATAATAAGCATTGTTGCAAGAACTGGCTACGCCGTATCATCTGCAGTAGCGCCAAGCGCGACGAGATTTACACGAACGTGAATGCGCTAGTTGTCCGCGGCAACTAGCAAGAAATTCAAAAAGTGCGGACACACCCACAGAGCCCAGCGCTTGAATGGACTGTAGCTCTCCAAGACGCCGGCGTTAATACCTGACCCGCAATTCCGGTTTAGGGCCCGCGCGTTTTGAATGCCAGCTGGAACGCGTTACGCTAGTTGCGCTGATCGGCGCAGTATTTTTTTATGCGAAGCATATTACTATGTGTTCGGCCTTGCGCAGTATGCGCGCGGCCTCACTACATACCCTACCCTTGGCGAACACATCGAACACAAAAGAGCTGTGGTGATCAAGTGGTTTCCGGCCCACATGGGCAGTGACGTGTCGGAACGCGGGAACGTGAACCACAACGAGACGGCCAACTCAGCCGCGCGAGGACTAACCAACCGCGCAGCTGCAAGCACGGCCGACTCGGAGTGTTGGTCGCGGTGCAGTGCCAAGGACAAGATGACCACCTTCAACGAAATAGTGAAGTGGTACAGACTTAACAGAGAGACTATGCCGCCACCTCATCCGGGGCTTACCCGGAAGGAGGCACTGCTATACAGGCAATTACAGACGGGGTCCCTGCTCACCCCGGTGCTAGCTAAGCACGTGTGTCCGAGCGTGTACGCAAGTGACGTGTGTAGACTGTGCGCTAAGGAGAGAGCCACCGCGGCCCACATCCTTTGGGACTGTAGTATAAATCCGCGAGAAGCCAGCGAGAAGACAACGATCCCGCCGCAGCTAGAGGCTGCAACGAGGAGCTATGACCAAGAGACACAACTCAAGGCCGTCCAGCAGGTCTCGGCAGCTCTAGAGAGGCAGCGACCGCGCGAAACCGAGGAGAAGGGAGCAGCACCCCCAGGAAGGGGGCGGCGACCCTCTCGGATCCCCGGAAGTAGCGAGGCACGCAGACCTCGAGGAGCACAATGCACGAGACTGACGTAGTGGCCGCGTCGCGGTGAAAGCTTGTCCTCCCTGCGTGGAGGGAGCCTAACCGACTCTGCAGGCATTTTCACTAAAGTTGTTCTCTCTCTCTCTCAAGCATATTACTAGAGTTCAACCCAGCCCCTCAGGCGCGGCGGTGTCGCCTTCAATACCACGTGACACCGTGACGTCACGACAGAGGAGAAACGGGGCTCCAACTCGCGCCGTCGCTCGCGGCGTCGCCTTCAAGGCTGACCACGTGACACCGTGACGTCACGACAGAGAAGAAACGGGGCTCTAACTCGCGCCGTCGCTCGCGGCGTCGCGGCGCTATGGGGGTCTTGCGCTGGAGTTTGAGGTATAGTAGCGGCGCCTGGTTGCTGTGCGGGAAACGACATCTGGGTCGTACCAGCTTGGGTCGTATTGAACCCTGGCTGTGGCGAAGCACGTTTCTAGGCCGAGTTTTGCGTCGATTCGCACTTTTTTCTGCCCTGTTGTGAATGCGAAAAGGCTCGTCGCTTTCCACAGACCACGCTGCGAGCTGGCCGCAGCCTATAGTTTAGCGAAAACGGACTCTCGTGTGCCGTGGGACGTAATGCTGGAAGCAGACGAAATCGGCGACGCCGATCCGGAGGGACTTAGCTCAGCATCGAAAATTTGTCGCCGTCGATACTGCTGCGTCGTGGGCTGCCATGAACAAGAAGGCCGGAATCCCAACATCCGATTCTATCGTTTCCCTTCAAGGCCTCACGAAGAGGAGCGTCGGGCGCGCTGCATAGCTGCAGTTCGTCGCGCTGAGTAAGCGAAACTTCGCGCCATGCTGACTGCTTCGCCTGTCTTGAAGCTTGCTTGATTATCTGCGTTCTAATGCTCGGTCTATTGCACCCACAGTCCCGACGGCAGACCGACATTGCAGCAGGCATGGCTGGTAATTCCCGATTCGAGACCCGGCCACAGCGACAAATAACAATACGACCGATGCGAAGTGGTGAAGTGACCAGGTGTGTGCAAATGAGCACAAATGGTCGGGCTCATTCGATGACAATTCACTACTCCACTACGACCAGCACAGGTTAAGAGAGTTAAATGCGCTCATCCTTGATCTCAAGCCAGCACGTTGAGGCAGCGCTGCAAGGCAGTATTGATTGCAGCAAATCGATGTTCGAGCGCTGTCATTAAAACCTACATCAAGCGAACAGCGCACGAGCTCGCGCTGCAGCGCGATTCACACGTACGTGCGAGCTCATATGCATTGCATCAGTTATTACCAGTTACTAAAAGGGACAGATGGCCGCTACTACAACGCAGGCATAACTACTTGTTTAGCGGCATGCAGTCAACAAAGATTGCAGGAGGCCCGCCGTTTCGCGGCATGTCGAAAGACCACTGCCGTCGCGGCGCGTACGATCGTGCGCTCGAGCAGTTCGTACATCGCGGCGCGTACCGTCTTGTGCTCGAGCAGTTCCGTATACATGATGCCTGCTTATCGCTGCTGTGGATTCATTTATAGCAAGCATTTCCTCGCGTCTGAGCGCCAGAATCTAGCAGCTAGCGTGCAAACCTTACCTGAAGTTCCACTTCGTACGCGACTCGCTTCACTTGCGATTGACACGGTGCTAAAACTTCGCCGCCTAATTCTTGAACGGCGTACACGTATTCGGCACTGCATAATTTCTTGCCTTTACGCAGCGTGCCACCCCTGAAAAAATCTTCGGCGCCCGATATTCGCTGCAGGCCGTGAAACAACACAACCGAAAGTGGCGGGTCCATATTGTAAACGTGCTTTCCGAAGCAGACGACCGAGCTTGGTACGACCCATTTTTGCACAGAGGGCGCTTTTTAGCACCTTTTTCGCAGCGCCCCCTGGGCAATGCAAGAGCCCCATATAAGCAGCTGCGCTTGCCTCTGCTAGACACTCACGAGGTGAGATGCCTCCTGGAGACAGAGCTGCTCGTTGGAATGAGAAGCGAAGGTTGCGGCGTGCTACAGAGACTGATTTTCTAGGTGACTTTGGCTCAACTCTTGCAAGATGGGCTGGGTGGGAATCGAACCAGGGTCTCCGGAGTGTGAGACGGAGACGCTACCACTGAGCCACGAGTACGATGCTTCAAAGCGGTACAAAAGCGCCTCTAGTGAATGCGGTGTTGCCTTAGAAACGAGCTGTTTCTAAGGCTCAGGCGTGCGTCGCTTGCTCAGGCGCACATTTCGATGCCGCGCCGAACGCTGCGTTGCTCGACGCTTACCGCGTCCAATGCGGGGCGCGTAGTCGCTGCGCAGTAGCCCATTGTCTTACACCCCTTGGCGGGTCGACGGGAACGCTGTCACGTTCCACTCTTGAAGGCGAAGCAGAGTAACGCATGAGTTGTTTCTTCGTCTAGCCGAGCCAAATATAGCCAAGCAACAGCATTTCACCAAGCTAAACAGTGGTTCAACAACTAAAATAAAGGCTAGTATGCTTCGCATCCTGGGCTTAACCTTAACTAAGCCACAGCCATTTTTTTTCTTGCTTCTACTGCTCAACCGCACGCGGTCTTCGTAATCAGTTTATTGTTAACTAAAACTGATTGCGAACGATCTTTACAAGCTTCCATTCAATCTGTGTCACGTGCAATTTCATAAAGTGGACGCAAGACGCCTTTTGAAGTGAGTAAATGTTTATTTTGCTCTATATAAACGCTCGTTCCGGGATATTTGTCCATTCATCCAGCTAAACAGCAGTAGTACGGCGTCAGCTGAAGAAGTAAATTACAAGAACGTGTCATATTGATTATTAACACATTACATGAATACTGCGTGTAGAGGCGAAACGTGCGAAAGTGGTGAATGGGCGGCATTACAAACAAAAGCAATTAGCTTTTACGTACAAGGTGTCGAAAATATACCACTCATCCCAAACAATACCATACACAAAATATGACGGAAGCATCCGGCTTCCAAGCATTCTCCCATGCGCGGGCCTTATTTCCTGCACTTTAAGAGCACAAATACACGGCCGCCTGCGTGTTTCTAAAACAACTTGGGTTCAGCCGGTGCGATGGCACGCAACGTACTCAACGGTGGCCACAGCATAGCCTCCCGACCAGACCATGCTAGATGCTCGCAGAATTCCTTCTCGCACTCAAGGTAAATGCGTGGGTGCAAAGCCTGTTTTCAGTCGTTCAGAATAAAAATATTTCGAGTTAGAAGTTCCAGGTGTTTGAAGTCCTGGGCGTTACTTTTGCGCGTTCTGCCGTCTCTAGCAACAGATATCCGTGTTATCACTCTTGGCAATCACACGTCGCGTTTTCAACAAGCGTAAGTACCGAAAGAAGGTATATGTTGGCGCGGGGCCATAAAGAAGGTCACAAACATGTTCCATTAAGATTCGGTACACACCAAACTAACTTGGTGACCGCGGCCGAGCTTCTTTTCGCTAACTGCGCCACGACAGGCGCTGCGAACGTGCCTCAAAGGTATCCTGAAACGTCAGGAAATTAATTACAATGATGCACGCAGTCAGAGAAAGCGTCACGAACTTGTACCAGTAAAGTACAGTAAACGCGAAACTAACTGCGTCACGACGTCAGGCGCGGCGAGCGTGCCACAAAAATATCCCCAAAAGTAATTAAATTAATTACAGCTACGCTCGGGTTCAGAGAAAGCGTCACAAACTTTTTCCAGTAAGCTTCTCCGTACACGTGAAACTAACCGCGTCATACGACCGAGCGGCTTTTCGCAAACTGCGTAAAAACGCCATATGCGGCGAGTGCGCCCACTAATTAGCGAAGTTAGTTAGAAGATATAGTGCGACTCATAGAAAGCATCGCAAATATCTCCCTGTACCAGTCCTTAATTCAAATTGACTGCGCCAGAATAGCTGAGCAGTTTTTTGCTAACTGCGTCGCAAGTCTAGGTTCCATGTCGTAAGCCTAAATGCTTGAAATGCGTCGTAGACTGTCAAACAAAATTTCTTACTTTGCCGTAGTCCAATAGTGCATTAGTGCCGTGTCGTGAACTAGGAGTCGGATTCCAGATTAAAAAGTATATAGCTGGTAGTATACAGGAATTCTATTGAATTCACGAGAGGGTGGCAGGTCTTGTTGTGAAACTTAATAACAGGTACAAATTGAAGGTCGTACAGGTCTACGCCCCTACATCCAGTCCTGATGACCAGGAAGTCAAAAGCTTCTATGAAGACGTGGAATCGGCAATGGGTAAAGTCAAAACAAAATACACTATGCTGATCGGCGACTTCAATGCCAGGGTAGGCAAGAAGCAGGCTAGCGACAAGTCAGTGGGGGACTATGGCATAGGTTTTAGGAATAACAAAGAAGAGTTTTCAGTAGAGATTGAAGAACAGAATAATATGCGGATAATGAATACCTTCTTCCACAAGCGGGATAGACGAAAGTGGATGTGGAGGAGCCCGAATGGCGAGACTAGAAATGAAATAGACTTTATACTCTGCGCGAACCCCGACATCATACAATATGGGGACGTGCTCGGCAAGCTGCGCTGCAGTAACCATAGGATGGTAAGAACTCGAATTAAGCTAGACTTGAGGAGGTAATGGAAGAAACTGGTACATTAAGTTAGGTGGAAATGATACAAAATAGAGCAGCCCGGTTCATATCCCGTAACTACGGTATAAACTCAAGCATTACACAAATTAAACTAGACCTTCTGTTGCAGCCGTTAGATATCCGCCACAACATCGCTCTTCTGTGCTTATTCCACAAATATATTTACACTAATAAACGAAGCCGGTTATAACTGCAAATACCCTACTCTTTTTTAATGCAGATTACATAATCAGTTCAGTTTCATGCGCATATACGGTAAATCAAATGCATGTATTTCATCTGCACTACCTCGTGCCATTCGGCTCTGGAATGACCTCCCTGATAACATAGCCTCTATATCTAATCCCGACACGTTCTGCTCTCAGTTACTCACGCTTTTCCCATTTAATACCGCTCACGAGTGCCCAATCTAGTGTATGTTATCGCGCATTTTGCCATGTTGTGTATCATTTTCATAAACGGTATTCCTTTTGCTCTGTTAGCAGTAACAAGTGTTCGTGTGCCTTCAGATATTGCTTCGTATTCCGTGGGACTTCAATATTGTGTAACACGGTAATCTTTTTATAGCACTGTTCCTGTAGGAAATTTGTACTTCTTACACCTCTACTGTTTAATATGCCCCCCTTACTTTATGCCCTGCCATAGGGCCCGTAAGGTTCTTTCGAATAAATAAATAAATAAATAATAAGCCGATCAGTGAGTTATCGGTAAGAGGGAAAATAGAGGAATTCCGGATCAAGCTACACAACAGGTATTCGGCTTTAACTCAGGAGGAGGACCTTAGTGTTGAAGCAATGAACGACAATCTTATGGGCATCATTAAGGAGTGTGTAATAGAAGCCGGTGGTAACTCCGTTATACAGGATACCAGTAAGCTATCGCAGGAGACGAAAGATCTGATCAAGAAATGCCAATGAAAGAAAGCCTCTAATATTACAACTAGAGTAGAACTAGCAAACATTACAAGGTAATCAAAAAGCTTAATATAGCTGACATAAGGAAGTATGATATGGACAGGATTGAGCATGCTCTCAGGAACGGAGAAAGCCTAAATGCACTGAAGAAGAACTAGGAATAGGCTAGAATCAGATGTATTTGTTAAGAGACAAAGCCGGTAGTATCATTATTATGGAGAAGATATTCCAAGTGGATGAGGAGTTCTATAGAGATTTATACAGTATCCGTGGCACCCACTCTGATAATGAAAGAGGGAATAGTCTAGAGAAATTTGACATCAGACAAGTAACGCCGGAAGAAGTAACGAAAGCCTTGCGACATATGCAAAGGGGAAGGCAGCTGGGGAGGATCAGGTAACAGGAGGTTTGTTAATCAACAAGCGTAAGACAGCTGACATAAGGACATAAGCAAGTATAGTATTGATAGAATTGAACATGCTCTCAGGAACGGAGGAAGCCTAAAAGCAGTAAAGAAGAAACTAGGAATTGGCAAGAATCAGATGTATGCGTTAAGAGACAAAGCCGGCAATATCATTACTAATATAGATAAGATAGTTGAAGTGGCTGAGGAGTTCTATAGAGATTTATACAGTACCATTGGCACCCACGACGACAATAGAAGAGAGAATAGTCTGGAGGAATTCGAAATCCCACAGGTAACGGCGGAAGAAATAAAGAAAGCCTTGCGAGATATGGAAAGGGGGAAGGCAGCTGGGGAGGAGCAGGTAACAGCAGATTTGTTGAAGGATGGTAGACAGATTGTTCTAGAGAAACTGGCCACCCTGTATACGCAATGCCTCATGACTTCGAGCGTACCGGAATCTTGGAATATCGCTAACATAATCCTAATCCATACGAAAGGGGACGTCAAAGACCTGAAAATTTATAGACCGATCAGGTTACTGTCAGTTGCCTACAAACTATTTGCTAAGGTAATAGCAAATAGAATCAGGAACACCTTAGACTTCTGTCAAACAAAGGAGCAGGCAGGATTCCTCAAAGGCTACTCAACAATAGACCATATTCACACTATCAATCACGTGATAGAGAAATGGGCGGAATATAACCAACCCTTATATATAGCTTTCATTGATTACGAGAAAGTGTTTGATTCTGTGGAAACCTCAGCAGTCATGGAGGCATTACAGAACCAGGGTGTAGACGAGCCGTATGTAAAAATACTGAAAAATATATACCCAGTTGAAAATGACAACAGAGGTTGTGTTCAGTACTACAGAAATTTCTGTTGTACAACAGGATTTTTCTGTAGTAACTACAGATTCCTGATGGAGCGACAGACTTTTCTGATGTACAACAGACATTTGTTGTTGCTACTACGGAAGTACAGTCTGTCGTATGTCTGTTGTTACAACAGAAAGCTGAAGCTCTACAACAGATTTTTGTAGTACTACAGAAAAATTTGTCATCACTACAGGCACCCTGTTGTCCCAACAGAAATGTTCCTGAAGTAACCCGAAAAACTTCTGTAGTGCTACAGAGAGCTGTTGAAATACTACAGAAACCTATTGTGGCAACAGGCCCCCAATTGTCACAACAGAAGTGTTCCTGAAGTAATGCGACCAACTTCTGTTGTACTACAGAAAAATGTTGTTGTACGACAGAAACCTATCATTGCAACAGGCCCGCATTTGTCATAACAGAAGTGTTCCTGAAGTAATGGACAAACTTCTGTTGTACTACAGAGAACTGTTCCACAACGGAAACCTATCGCCGCAACATGTACCCAATGATGACAACAGAAGTGCACTGAAATTGTGTGATGCGACAAGCTTCTGTAGTGCCCGGTTGAAAAAGACAAAAGGAATTCCTGCTACAGAAATTCTGTTATACGACAAAAGTTGTTGACATTTCTTAATTGGGAGACATTTCTGACGGTACGACAGAAATGCTGATTTCGCAACAGAAGCATTCTGTCGCGACAACAAGAGTTCTGAAGTCGGAACAACAGCTTTATATCCTGACAGCGACTCCGACGTTACGACACCAATTCTGACTTCGCAGCAGAAACATTCTGTCGCGACGGCCTAGAGTTCCGAAGTCGCAACAGAAGCGCTTTCCGTCGCGGTCCTTTAAAATTGTATGTTTTCGCATCGGTGGTGTACACTGTACTTTTCTCTTGCGCGGTATTCAATCGCGCTTCTCTGAAGCCGGCAATGCTGATGGCACCGACACCGGTGTTAAAGTCGACGTGGCGAATAGTTATAATTGTGCCATGACGACGCGGCACCAGCAACGCCCTACCGGCCTCCTCAAAATCGGCCGCTGATCAAAATCATACCATCTGCGGGAATGGCTGCGTATCCGTTTTTTTTTTTTCGTAAGATGGGGCACACAGGCCTGTGGACTTACATGTGCTGTTACACTGACACATTAGTTAATTTCCCAGGAATATTTCACAAGCTTATGCAAAGCGGAAAAGAAGATTTGGGTTGTTCCACAAAGTTGCGTGAAAATCTTTCTCGCTCGGGTCTCATTAATCTGGTACAGTTCTGCCGTGAGAAGCCAGTATGCTGTCAGAAAGAACTCTCATCCACGAATGTTTATGTAGCTATTTTGCATTGAACACACGAATTATATGCGCGGTCAAAAGTGTAAAGAACGAGAGACAACTGTCGAAACTAGCAGTAATAACCCTTAAAGTCAACGTTGTCTATTTCTGAATTTCTTATTTAATATGGATATCGTACATCAAAATCGATGTTCTAGCACTGCACGATGTACCTGTCGATGGTACGAACACTCTTGCTCTTCTAGAGATGCGGCACTTGACGCGGTGGAGTGATAGCGGAGCTTTGCTCTCAAAATGAAAACGTAAAGATCAGCGCATCAGCACGTCGTACTATTCACATGGCAAAAACGTACACTCGAAAAGCATGTCAGGGGTGGTGCAGCTGGAGTCTGACGTTTTCAAGCGTCTACCAAAATATCCTGTAAAAACAGCGATTAAGGATTTCTTTGTTAGGTTACATGTCGAAGTTCTACCTGTAAAAACATGGCTACGTAACAAGGGTTTCTTCGTGCCGTGGTCAACGGACTGCCCTCTCTGTCCCTATCCAGAATCGTTGCAGCACGTATTTTTGTTTTGTACAAATGCAGTACTATTTTGGCACAACATACGAATTGTGTTTGACGTGCAGATATACCCAAATTGGGATAACGTTAAATATCTGACACTGGAAGATGACAAAAATAACAACAGTGCTGAAACCCTGTTATTGCTAGGTTTGTATGCAATTTGGAGATCCCGAACTGATTACGTCCTAGCACTAGAAAACGCAAAACCTGCGTGGACGCACTTTTGTGATGCTTTTGCGTATACAAGTTCGCTGCTGGGCGGCGAAGATGAGTTTAGCAAGCGATGGCAGGTGTGGCAGAAGCGCCTGCAGCAAAGATGAATACTCATATAGATGTGCAGTTCGCAGTGTATGTGTGTGTGTGTGTTAGAAAAGCTGTGAAGAAAAAACGCTTGCGTGCATGGTACCTGCTATGAAAAAAAGAAATAAAAAAGGCTAGAAAAAAAAAGGTGCAGTAGTAAAATGCCTGGCTCGGAATCGTGAGGTCGCATGTTCGAATCCTAAACGAAGACGTTTGTAGAAATTTTTTTACTTTTATGTTTTTCTTTTTTGTACTAACAAATTTACATAACCTTACGGACGTCTCTGTCAATTTTTAATTAAATATTGATCAAGAACTACAGAACTTTCTACTACAGGACGTCGCACTACAGACAACAGAACTACAGGCAACTAAACTACAGGCAACAGAACTACAGAAACAACGTCCCAAAATACGACAGACTGTTAAAATTTCCTGTTGTGTTTTTCAACTGGGTAGCGGCTCCTCAGCCAGCGTAGTGCTCCATAAAGAAAGCAACGAAATCCCAATAAAGAAAGGCGTCAGGCAGGGCGACACCATCTCTCCAATGCTATTCACAGCGTGTTTACAGGAGGTGTTCAGAGACCTGGATTGGGAAGAATTGGGGATAAAAGTTCATGGAGAATACCTCAGTAACTGGCGATTCGCTGATGAAATTGCCTTGCTTAGTAACTCAGGGGACCAATTGCAATGCATGCTCACTGATCTGGAGAGGCAAAGCCAAAGAGTGGGTCTAAAAATTAATCTGCAGAAAACTAAAGTAATGTTTAGCAGTCTCGGAAAAGAACAGCAATTTACAATTGGTTGCGAGGCACTGGAAGTGGTAAGGGAATAAATCTACTCAGGGCAGGTAGTGACGGCGGATCCGAATCATGAGACGGAAATATTCACAAGAATAAGTATGGGCTAGGGTGCGTTTTGCAGGCATTCTCAGATCATGAACAGGAGGTTGCCATTATCCCTCAAGAGAAAAAGTGTATAATAGCTGTGTTTTACCAGTACTCACCTACGGGGCAGAAACCTGGAGGCTTACGAAAAGAGTTCTACTCAAATTGAGGACGACGCAACGAGCTATGGAAAGAATGATAGGTGTACCGTTAAGGGATAAGAAAAGAGCAGATTGGGTGAGGGAACAAACGCGAGTTGATGACATCTCAGTTGAAATTAAGAAAAAGAAATGGGCATGGGCAGGACATGTAATGAGGAGGGAAGATAACCGATGGTCATTAAGGGTTACGGACTGGATTCCAAGGGAAGGGAAGCGCAGCAGGGGGTGGCAGAAAGTTAGGTGAGCGGATGAGATTAAGAAGTTTGCAGGGACGACATGGCCAAAATTAGTACATGACCGGGGTAGTTGGAGAAGTGTGGCAGCGGCCTTTGCCCTGCAGTGGGTGTAACCAGGCTGATGATGGTGAATATGATGATGATGAAGCCGTGTCGAAGTGTAGAAGGAACGCAACTACGCCGGTAGCCCAACAAACCAGGCTACATCCAACAAAAAGGGGTAAAAAGAGAGACGTGTCGCCAAACTTCATCCAATCGCGGCTAGCCTCGCTTGCTTCGGGGCATGTCTGGCGCATGACGCATGCATCTGGCTCATCTGGCGTGCCGTTAGCTTATTGCTTGTTAAGAGCAAGAAAAATAAGTCGCAAGCTTTTAGTTCATTTATATACAAAACTTTTGAGTTTTAGCAGGAAAGAATAAAGAAACAACACAATGTCTGCTAACTTTAGTTCATATTATTATCTTCCGGTGCTCGTGGCAGCTAACGGATGGATTAATACGGCGTGGCATATTTCCTGTGCCAGTTTTCGACGAGGGTCCCCTCGGGTTCAGTTTCTTTCTCTATGCAATAATCGGGAACATCGCGTACCGCAGATGAGCAGGTGATAAAGGGAAACTGACAAGCATGGTGTTTCTTGGCGCACGTGGTACAAATTTTGCTGCGTAACGTCACATGCGGCCCGGGGCGTGGCAGATGACGCGGAAAAGCCACTGCTCGCCGTGCTCTAGCAATTGCGCCGTGACCTACCAATTCGTTCCCTCTACGAGAAATAATGAACTACAGGAGCACAGATATTCGCAACGACGAATAACTTGCTTTACTTACCTTCATCAACCAGGGACCGCTCGTCTCTCTAACAGCCGGCAGCAGCCTTGTTTTGGTCAGGTTGGCGTAGTCAGTTTCTGTGAAGTGGTCCGAACAAAGGCGGTAGCCGTTTTTACATTTGCTCCCATGTCAGCCCCACCAGGCATGCCCGTTTAGCGTCTTATCTCTAGGCGCACACAACACCTTCGTCAAGCTCATCGCGGTACAGTGGGTCAGCAAACGTTCAGCAGCGGCTGCTGGTGACTCCCGGCGGTCGCCACCTCCTAGGCAGGCTAGGATACTCCGTCCGGAACCCATTGCAAGGGAATACACAGCTTGGCGTCCCCACGCACAGTTCAAACATTCCGACTGTGCCTCCCATACCCAAACACATGTACACTGACCGCGACGGAGGCCGCCGCCGTGGCTCACCAGTCAGGCTCCTCACACGTCTCTTGGGCGCTCAACCGAAGAGCACAGTGTATTAAACCGACGCTGCCTCATCCCTTCGCGGCCATAAAGCGACGGGGGTCGACGACTCTCACCGACACGTCAGGATGGCCTCAATCCCCTCTCCCATATCGATGGAACGAGGGATGCTTGCTATGGCCTTGACAATTGAGCACATGTTTGCTGCTACCGCGCACGTCATCACCGACTCGCAGCAGGCATGCAAGGCTTACCTGTTGTGTGCAAGAGCAAAAAACTAGTTTTCAGCAGAGACTGCTCTTCTACACAAGGGCACCTGTCGCACGACGTCCGCCTAGTCTTAACGCCTGGTCATGCCTCATGGCCGGGCAATGAGCGCGCTCATGCAGCCGCTTGCTAACTCATGCTCCAAGGTGCCCCGAGCGATGTGGTGACCACACCGGACTCCTCCAGTGATATAGTGACATTTTACACAGCACTATACCAAAAACCGCTGCTGTACTCGTCACCCCCACCATATTTCACAACATCAGAAGACACACATATTGGAAAACTCCAAACAAGAACTTTTCCTAACCTACATTTTCTCCACCTCATCTACCCTGCACGGTACGCGTAAACCTGCCCGGGATGTGGAGCCTCAATGGCGACGTTTCACGTTAAGGTGGAGTGTGCTTCCCCATCTTCTCTTACTACCCATGCATACCCATCCGTGCCGTGGAGATGACCCTTCACGGTGGGACTCTTGAGGCATAGCGGACGGTAATCCGCTGGGCCAAGGCCATCGCCGAATACATGGAGGGATCCTGAACCATGGGATCCCCCCGTATACCCGCTTTCCTAAAGTTAAACAAAGTTTTGATCATCATCACCCCTTTTAGCGTAATATCGCCATATATAGCACCTACAGAATGGGCAAAATACAGCGTAGTCACGATTAAAGAACACATCAAAGCGAAACTAATGTTGAAAGTACAAAAACGCGGTGAAAAAATAATCTCCTACTTGGCACAGGTTGAAAAATGAAGCGCAGGTTGGTCGTCGCGCAGGTACCTCCAGCTTGTTTTTCTTCAAAACGCACACGGGGAGTGCTATGTGATCCATTTATTCTGGCTTCTGCCGTGCTCACGTATATTCAAAGCTGGTGGTGTCACAACAAACAACTGGTGAGCGGAATGTTTTCCAGACTCACGAGTTTGTGCAGCGAGCAATCCAATATATTCCGTAAATATAAATTACAAGCGTCTATACCGGGAAAAAAGGGAGACCACCCGCTAATGAAGCGAAATTTACCATCCGTGCGTCAGCTAGCATGAGTTGGCTCATCAGCAACTGCCAACAGGCAGCTTCAGTTTCTTGCAACACCGCAGAAAAATGTGTCGTGCTAAACCAAAACGATAATAACTAAAAAGAAGCCGCGGGACATTTTTTTTTATCGCCCTATAGCTGTTTTAAAGATAGCGCTCGTTTCCTTCATGGCAACTGCAGCAAAAGTGTGCTTACCTCTCGATCATCTGGGAAACACAAGAACATCACTCTGCTGTTCCTCCCCGAGTTGCCACGCCAAGCAGACGTGTCTTTGTGCCCTTTCCTCGGTTTTCCGAAATCGCCGATACATTCGCGGACACAGAAAGAAAATTTTCAGCCGCTGAGCATACGAAGAAAGCTTGCACGCGTATAGAGAGCGGCAGCAGCAGAGGATGGCAGCCGAAGCGAATCCCAATAATCACCTGAAAAGAATATGCGCAAACAAACATTTTATTTCTACACCTAATTGCACCACTTTATTAATATGTAGGATGGAAGGGTATGGAGCCAAGTACGCGAACATTTATTTAATTTTCCGTTGACTACAAGAAAAATGGCCACGCTTTATTGCCAATATTGAAACTAGCCCAACTGTCCACCAACTAACTAAGGTGCACCAGAAAGCACGGAAAAGTTTTGCGGATGACTGCTATGTTTTCATCCCTACCACGCAGACAGTCCGTGCTTAAATAGCGGCGTCAAATGACTAGCGTCGAAGAAGCTGGCATTGGCGGGAGCGGACTTGGAAGAAAGGCGATGGCATGAAAAACCGAGACACGCTCCAACTGGCCCAGACGAAGCAGATTCCGCGAAACATGTGGCGCTCCATTTGAAGACACAGACACGCAAGAAATTCTGTCTAATAACACCTGCACTAGAAAGCACTAAAACTGTTGACGGATCAGCATGCTGCCCTGCGTTCTCATGCCTCTCATAGGTAAGATGAGATAGGGACCGCTTCATATACTGCCTCCGCACACATCTTAAGGCAAAGCGGCGCTTTCACACCTAACTCCACTCATGAGTTATTAGACAAAATCGAAGACGCCTATTGTTCTCATGAGCAAGCTGCGCGCTCGGCCTGCTAAGCAATCGTGCCGTCGCAAGTCCATACCTTAGCGTCTACTCCTTAACTCCGGTAGACGCACACAAGCAACCGCTTATAGTAGAGATAGAGAGAGAGAGAAAACTATTTTCGTGTTGGGTGGTGTGGTGGAAAGGTCCTCAGTCCAGCGCCTCGCTTGCGGCATTCTTCAGTGCAGCACTGATAAACGCCGGAAGGTACCGCCGGTCGTCGGCGCTGGCTGCTTCTGTCAGCCACCCTGCATGGGGTTTAGGGGAACGATTTGTAGGGGCAGGCAGGGGAGGTGGAGGTGGACCACAGGATCAGAGGATATGGGATGTGTTCGGGTGTTCGCCCCAGTATCGGCAGGGTTGGGGTTCTTCAGGTTAGAGGCCGCGGAGGAGGTGCATTCGCGCTAGTGTAGGGAGTGTTTCAGTCTGGGCCTGACAAATGAGCACACCCTGTTCACAGGTGAACGCTTTGCTGAGCTTGGAGAACTTGCGCATTGCCTCTTGAAATTGCTATGGAGCAGTATTTGCGATGACGAAGAGGCGAGCAGTGTGAAGACGACGACGACGATTGGAGGCTAGCGCGGGCTGCTGCCTCTTGGCCAAGTGCGCCGTATTTCCTTGTAAATATACTTGTATATAGCTTCTCGTTTGCGTCATCCGGCCTACGTAACATATCTGGTGAAGGTGGACGTTCTCTTCCCTCGTCACGGAGCTTCGCAGTGGACGGTACGTCGAGCATTCCTTCATGGCTCACGGCGACGAAAACTCGACTCAGCCGCCTCCTACATCTCCTGCCACTTCGACGATCTACATTGCTCTCCCCGCTCCCCGTGATCCTGGCGTATTCTCGGGCAAAGATAGGGAAGACGTCGAGGACTGGATCAGCCTGTACGAACACGTCAGCCGCAATAACCGGTGGGACCGTACTATCATGCTCGCCAACGTAGTCTTTTACCTCAGTGGCACACCTCAAATTTAGTATCGGACGCACGAAGAGGAGCTCACCAGTTGGTATTCGCGTAAGCAAAAGCTCCGAGACTTGTTCGGCAACCCCTACGGTCACCAACTTGCCGCGCAGAAGGCGTTATCCGGCCGTGTGCAGACGTCAACAGAGACCTACTTCACGTACATTCAGGACGTCTTGGCTCTGTGCCGCAAAATGACGCACACATTACTGAGTTCGACAAGGTTTCCCACATCCTCAAAGGCATTGCCGATGACGCCTTCAACTTGCTCGTTTTGAACAACGTGGCGACGGTGGATGCAGGTATAAAAGAGGACCGCATGCTGGAACTCGCTCAGAGCCGGCGTATCGAGCAGCAGTTTGCCCGTCTGCCCAACATCCCATCGACATCTTCTGTGCCGACGCTCGTCGTCCCAACGACAGTGACGATGTTACCCAGATCGTCCGGCGTGAGATCGAGGCCGCCTATCACGCTGCCTTCTACTCCAGCTCCTCCAACGCAGCTGCAGTCACGGTTTTTCTGATCCAGGCAGTTGTCCGCCAGGAGTTCGCAAACATTGGTCTTCACACCATCTGCTCGGCCCATCTCCCTGATACCCACCCGGCTTCTTCGATTCCGCCCTGCCCCGCATCTTATTACCCACCATGTATCCGCGACCTATCTGAATGGCGCACTGCTTACGACAAGCCTTTTCACTGCCGTCGAATTGGGCACATTTCGCGGCACAGTCGCAGTCGCTGTAGTTCCCCGATCCTACTGCCCACTCTCAGCCCCCCCCCCCCCCCCCAGGTGGCCCTTCTTGTCCATATGCCGCACGCTCCGATAATGCCGCCACTGGCTCTCCTGCGCCGAACCGCCCCTGTTCTCGTTCGCCTTCGCCACAACGACGAACATCTCGCTCTCCCCAGCCCCGTCGCTCCCATTCGCCGACTCTCTTCGGACGCCGCTCCCAGCCAGAAAACCAGGCGATGCAGCGCCTCGAGGCGACGCTGCATTGCTCCCTACGCCGCCAAATCCTCTACTGACGGTGCCGACACATCTGAACCTTCTTGACGTGCAAGTCGACGGTGTTTCGGTATTTACTCTTATAGACCCTGGGGTGCATTTGTCGGCTATGAGCGCTGGCCTTCGTAATCACCTAAAGAAAATAATTACGCCCGCTACGACGCGTGTTGTTCGCGTCACCGATGGAGGAACAGCCCCCGTAATTGGTATGTGTGCCGCCCGCATCTCCTTCGACGATTGCTCCACTATATATCCTGCTATTCACTAGTCAGAATTCCTCTCCGCACATTCTGCTCTCATCGATTGTTCCGCCAGTACTCTCCGCCTTTACCTGCCCGCTCTGGATCCCGCTGAACCACACCCCAGCCGCCTCAGTTCCGTCGACTTCGTTCGCTTGCCGCCTTCGGCACCGACTTACGTTGACTTAGTATCATCCCCACCAGTGCCCGACGATCACTACATCGCGGCTCCTATGCAAGACGTCGTCCTTACACACGGGATCACAGTACCTCATACAGTTTTATCTGTTACGGTGAATTGCGTCTGCCTGCCAGTGGTGAATTTTGGCTTGATGACACAAGTGCTGCCAGGCGTGATGTCTGGCCTAGCTTTGCTCATTTGAGGATCACTCAGTAGCATCTATTGCAGTAGACGACAATTCAGCCGATCCTCCTCCACCATCGCAGTCGGCAACTTGTACCATCGCCGACTTACAAAAAATGATTGCGCCCGACATGCCGTCCGAGCACGCCCGTGAGCTCTACCACGTTGTTTTCCTACCACGATATTTTTTACTTTAAGGATCGTCCTTTGGCCCAAACTACAGCTGTTAAACGTCGCATTAATACCGGCGATGCCCCTCCTAGTCATCACCGCCTCTATCGAGTATCATTGGCTGAGCATCAAGTTATTCACGCACAAGCTCGCAAAAGGCTTGCCAAGAACATTATTGAAACGTCATGTAGTGCATGGGCGTCACCAGTTGTACTGGTAAAAAGGGATGGCTCATGGCGCTTTTGCGTGGATTATGGGCACCTTAACAGGGTTTCCAAAAAGGACGTGTATACCCTACCTTGGATTAACGACGCCCTTGAGCGCCTTCACGGTGCTTGCTATTTCTCCTCTATTGACCTTCACTCCGGCTACTGGCAGATTGCCGTGGACCATCTGGACCGCGAGAAGACTGCTTTTGTGACATCCGACGGTGTTTATAAATTCAAAGTGATGCCGTTAGGTCTACGTAACGCTCCTACCACTTTTGAACGGATGATGGAATCCCTTCTTGACGGTTTCAAATGGTCCACGTGCCTCTGCTACTAGCACGACGTTATAGTATTCTCCCCAACGTTCGCTACGGACCTCGAGCGCCTCTCAGCAGTACTGGCCTTTTTTCGTCGAGCCGGTCTGCAACTGAACGAATCGAAGTGCCAATTTGGCCGTCGCCAGATTGCCGTCCTTGGGCATCTCGTTGACGCGAATGGAGTCCAACCAGACCCAGGCAAGATCCATGCTGTTACGCACTTCCCGGTTCAGAAGTGTGTCAAGGATGTGCGCAGCTTCATCGGCCTGTGTTCGTATTTCCGCCGTTTCGTGAAAAATTTCGCGGCCAGAGCACGACCACTAATGAGCTATTGAAAAAAGACGCCCCTTTCTAATAGGGCGATAACGAGGCCTCTGCATTCTCGCATGTAATCGAACTTCTCACATGGCCTCCCATTCTGGCCCATTTCGATCCTTCTGCGCCTACCGAAGTCGGTGCTGATACCAGTGCTCACGGAATCAACGCAGTACTGGCACAACGCCAGCGCGGCAACGGCCGTGTTATCGCTTACGCCAGTACGCTCGCCTCACCCTCGAAGCGCAACAATTCCATCACTGAGCGTGAGTTCCGCCCATACTTATATGGCCGACCCTTTTCCGTTGTCACAGACCATCGCGCGCTTTGTTGGTTATTGTCACTGAAAGATCGTACAGGAATACTTGGTCGTAGGGCCTTACGCCTCCAAGAATATTCGTATTCGCCTACAAATCTGACCGACTACACAAGGACGCTGACTGCCTGTCTCGCTACCCGGTAGACGAGCCTGACGACGCCGACTGTAGCACTGCCGACGGCATTTTCTCTGTCTGCCTTTGCTAACATCGCCGATGAGCAGTACCGAGACCTATCGCTGCGAGTACTCATCGAGCGTCTGCGCTCTACACCTACCGACGCATCCGTTCGCCGATATGTCCTCCAGGGCGGCATTCTGTACCGAAGGAACTTCCTCCCCGATGGCCCTGATCTTCTTGTCGTGCCAAAACGTCTACGACAGACTGTGCTCTTTGAGATGCTTGACGCACCCACTGCAGGACATCTTGGGCTAACCCGCACCAACGACCGCGTCCGCCGCCGCTTTTATTGGCCTGGTCTCGCTCGCTCCCTCCGACGCTATGTTGCTGCCTGTGATCCCTGCCAGTGTCGGAAAACACCTCAGTTGCTACCTTCCGGTCATCTCCAGCCGATCACCGTCCCTGTGGAACCGTTCTTTCGTGTTGGATTAGACCTCCTCGGTCCCTTTCCCACGTCATCCTCTGGGAACAAATGGGTAGCCGTCGCAACTGATTACGCCACCCGATACGCTATCACGTGGGCTCTCCCTACCAGTTGCGCCACTGACGTCGCGGAGATTCTCTTGCGTGACATTATCTTAGTGCATGGCGCCCCGCGACAGCTGCTTACTGACCGTGGTCGTAACTTCCTCTCGAAAGTTATCGCCGACATTGTACATTCCTGCTCCACTCAACACAAGCTGACTACCTCATACAATCCTCAAACGAATGGCCTGACAGAGTGGTTAAACTGACAGAGCGGTTATTCTCTTACCGATATGCTGTCCAAGTACGTTTCCAAGGACCATCACGACTGGGACATCGCCCATCCTTACGTCACATTTGCGAATAATTCTTCCCGGCACGACACCGTCGGATTTTCTCCATTTTATCTAATGTACGGTCGCGAACCGACCTTGACCTTGACACGGGACTTCCTCCTGCTGCGATCTCAACAAGCGAGTATGCGTGTGACGCCATTGCCCTCGCCTACCATGCACGCCGGTTTGCCCGTGCTCGACTGACGGCCTCACAAACCACTCAGCAGCGTTAGTACAACGCCCGCTACCATGACGTACAGTTTTCGCTTGGTGCGCTCATGCTCCTGTGTTCGCCCTCTTGTCACGTCGAACTTTCAGAAAAGCTCCTTTCGCGATACACGGGGCCCTACCGCGTTCTGCGGGAGGTGACGCCTGTGACTTACGAAATTGCTCGTGTGTGTTCAACCTCGTCCTCTACTCTGGCATCTAGCAATGTCCTATACGTCAGTAGGCTCAAGGCCTACTACACTGCTTCCGAGTCCGGCCTTTAGTCGCTCCGAGATGGCGCTTTTGCCGCCGGGGGTGGTGCTATGGAACAGTATTTTTGATGACGAAGACGCGAGCAGTGTGAAGACGACTACGACAATTGGAGGCTATCGCGGGCTGTTGCCTCTTGGCGAAGTGCAGCGTAAATAATCTAGTATATAGGTTTTTGTCTGCGCCTTACTACCTAACAATATGGCCGCAAAAGCAGGGGAGCCCACCTTTTCGACTGGGCTAGTCGCGGAATGCAGGGTGCCGCTTTCAAAGTTTTGCTGGCGAGCTGATTAGCTCTTTTATTTCCCGGCAGCCCGTCGAGACCGGGTATCTAGATAATTTCCTAAGGACTCTGAAGGTTCTGTTGAATAAGTGTCGAAATGTGGGCCGGGAGCCCGTTGTGCAACAATTTCCTGCAAGCTGCCATGGAGTCGCTAAATATGATTCTTCGGTAGGCTGAGGTACTAGGGGGCATGTGTTTAACCTCGATTGCGACGGCTGTCAGCTCTGCTAAGGTGGGACCTGTCGCTGGGAGTACCTCCGTATGTACAGTTTGGAGGTCGTTATTCACGACTGCTGTAGCGGAGCCCATTGCACCAACAGTAACATCTGCGTAGAAGTATATGCCGTCAGGGTGTCTTGCCATGAACCTCTTGAAGTAGGCAGCTCGCTGGCGTCGCCTCTCCTGGCCTCGTTCTGGATTCATGTGGCGTGACAGTGGAGATATGGTTAAGAGTTCGCGTTGTTTCTGGGGTAGTGGGCGCATGTCGACAAGGGCCGCAGCTTCTGGGTAATGACCGATGCTATGGAGGATGTGCGTGCCATAACAGGTGCGCTACAAACGCAGTTCTTGGCGACGACGATGAATACTCACTGGTTCCGCCACCGTGTTATGGCAACCGATGTCAAGGATGAGCTTAGTGCTGGCACTAAAGGGGATGCCAATGGCCAAATTTCTCGCCTTCCGGATGGGCGCTTCAAGGCGACTGATATCTTGCCGACGGAGATAGGTATAGGACAGGTGATAGCGCAGGCGCGACATAATGAGTGCGTTTCTTAGTTGAAGCATATCCGCCTCTTTCACTTCATTGGCTTGGTGGGAGAGTCTACGCATCATGTGCAGTACCTGTACTCCTTGCCTGAGCAGGTGCTGCACCGTCGCAGCGGGACCTCCATCTTTATGGATATGGAGACCGAGTACCTTAATACATTTTGGTTGGCAAATCGGCACACGTTCCTTTACAATTTGTATGGTGGGTGGTTGCTATCTTTTGTGATGGACCAGTAGCAACTCAGGTTTTTCCGGCGCATATCTAAGGCCAATAGCTTGAGCAGCCTCATGCACCCTGTTTATAGCCTGTAGAAAAGTTTTTTTGGATATGCCTTGGCGAACCCGTGTTCATCCAGATGGTGATATCACCTGCGCAGATCGCACATTTGATGTCGGGGATGTCTCGTAGTGCTCTATTGACTACGCACATGGCAAGTTTAAAGAGTGTGGGCGAGATCACTGAATCCTGCGGAATACCTCTCTGTGGATGGGGATACTGTTGTGAGGTGATGTCGTCTACTCGTAGCGTGTACGTGCGATTCCGTAAAAAGTCCCTGATATACTTATGACGCTTAGTTCCGCAGCCAGTAACTTCGAGCTTTTGCCGCATAGCATCGTTGTTAACATAGTAAAAAGCTTTCTTGTGGTCGATTGCAAAAATATCTTCAAGCTGAGCGCTGCTTGTTTCCTTCGTGATTTCTTCGTGTAGCTGCAGCAGAACATCTTGAGTAGATAAGTGATGTCTGTATCCTAATAAATTATGAAATAGGCGTTGGGATTTCTCAAGGTGACTAAGAAGTCTGTTAAGCACGATGCGCTCCATTAGCTTACCGACGCATGATGTTGGCGATATTGGACGCAGATTCCCTATGCCTTGGGGCCTGCCAGGCTTTGGAATGAAAGCGATGCTGGCTGTCTTCCACTCTTCTGGCAAGCTGCTCGTGTCCCACACATGTTTAATTTGCTGAAGTAAGAATACATGATCGGCTTCTGTAAGGTTGTGGAGCTGTCTTGTCGTAATCTGGTCTGGTCCTGGCGCTTTATTCGGCTTTGCTTCTGCTAAGGCACGCTGTAGTTGCGCTAATGTGATTGGGCCGATGAGACCGTGAGTTTCTGGCTTTGCGCTTTTGTAGTCTGTATATTGTGGCTGTGCTGGATCTACAATGTGCATTGTTCTAAGCTCGTTGAACAGTTCGTCGGTATGCTCAAATGTTTCTAGCAGCTTTCGGAGCTTATGGGACGTTTCCGTCTTTGTTTGGGTTGGGTCAATGAGTGATCAGATGATAGTCCACGTGGAGCTCATATTCGATGTGTCGTTGAGCTTGTTGCACGTATTGTACCACTGCTCACGAGTGAGATGTTCAGTGTAGTGGGCGATCTGCGCTTTCAGCGTGTTGATGTGTCAGCGTAGTTTTCGATTGAGATTATTTCTTTTGCATCTCTTGATGAGGGCATGTCGTGCCTCCTAGAGAAGAACAAGATGCTTGTCCGTGCTTGGTTGCTCCCACTTCTCTATTATCTCCTTCGTGTGTGTCTGGATTCGTTGCCTCACCATCTCTGCTCAATCTTTCGGGTGCATGTTTTGGAAGTCTCCTACGTGTGTCTTGCAGAACTCATTCCAATCCGTGAGGCGATGCTTAAGCTGGCGCTTTTGGAATCCCTTGATTTGCAGAAATATCTGTATGAAAGTGTGGTCATGCGTTAAAGTATCGTGCGCGCTAACCCACTGCGCTGACAGTCATCCTCTAAAGAAGGCCAGAACAGGCATGGTATCTCTTTCTACGGAGTTTCCGTGCCGCGTCGGGGAGTCGATCTCGTTAAGGAGAGTTAGTTGGGCCTGTTGCATATGGTGCTGTAGTGCGGATCCTTTGGAGAAGTTTTTTGTGTATCCCCATGAAGTAGGTGGCGCGTTGAAGCCGCCTGCTATGAGATGATCAAAATACTTCGTTGGCCTAAGATTCGCAACCTCCTTGAAGAAGTCTACTGTCTGCTTTGGCGGGCTATAAACATTCGTGGTGAACCAGTGGGGCTGTGCTTTGTTCTTGACAATTTTAGTTGGAAGCATGCGTACAGTGAGGCTCTGCTCCGTGCGGTGAACAATTGCCGCTATATCTTTACGAATAAGAATGGCCATTGTCGAATTATGGCTATACGCTGTATAGCCTGCAAGATGAGGTGTTTGGCTAGTTTCCTGGCATAGGAGAATGTCTAGGCGACGATCTTGAGCGGCAATGTACTGCGTGAAAAGGCCCTGTTTTCGAGCAATCTCTCTGCAGTTCCACTGCCCCACCACCAGATTAGTCGCCATTGTTCTACTGATGATTTTGCGGAGCGCCTGCTGTAGGGCAAGGAGGGGGTCACGTTACGCTGCTAGATCGACGTGTTATTGGTCGATCACACACTTTCTGGCGCGGTAATGCGGCTATCGCAGCCTGCACTTGTGTAGAGACCATCGCCTCTGCCTGGTTGCTGAGTAGCTCGTTGAACAGGGGGCACATTTGGCTCATTATTTGTTGAGTGTATGTGTTTAGCGCTGCCTCAACTTGAGCAGCAACCTGTTGAGCTATCTTGGCCTCTAGAGTGGCTTGCATTTCTTTCATTTCGTCCCTTAGTTGCTGAAATTCTGCATCGACGTTTTGTAAGGCTGTGATGCGGTATTTTGCCTTTCTCATAGCCGGTCGCAATGACGCAGGCTCAACTTCTTGTACTAGGAGTTGCATTATATCACCCAATGGCGTGGCTTCAGGTGCCTGTGCCTCTGCGTGCATGTCCATGTGTTCGGTAGGCTGTAGTGATTGTGAAGATAGTGTTATTTGATTAGGTCTGCGAGTTTGAAGTAGAGCGTTCTTATAACCCTTGGCTACTTTTGAGCTCGTGTTTTAACTTTACATGTATAAGTCACGGGGAGGAATGGGGAGGTTCCGGGTCAATGACTCACGTTTCGCTGGTTTGCGGGTTTCTCATCTTGTTGGCCTCAAGAGTGGTTGTGATCCGGAGACTGCCTGCCACCTCCAGGCCAGTTGCAGTCCACGGAGTGGCCGCGGCTCCCGGACTGGCTACTGCAGCTGGACTGGCTTTGGCTTTCGGACTAGCTATGTCCCTCGAAGTGTACCCGGCCCCTGGAATGGCTGCGGCACCTAGGTCGGCTGCGGCCCCTTGATCCGCTGCAGCCCCTGGACTGTTGACGGCTTCTGGAGCTACTTCTGTCTCTCGATGTGTTGTCAGAGTTGCGTTTTGGGCTTCGGCTTGCGATGGCGGCTGTTTTCGTTTGCTTGTCCTTTCGTTGTTTCAAACGCTTTAGGCAGGTTGCCTCTATGACCGCTTTATCAGCGGCTCGTCGCACTTCACAAGTTGGGTCATCGGCCTTGTGATCCCTACCAGAATTAGGGCAGCTTAGTTGCAGCCATGATCCTCTACAGGATCCTCGACAGACTTTGCCCATGTTCTGCGCCTTTATATTCCATTGTCGCGACAAACGTCTGATCGGTGTCCTATAGCAAAGCATGTTGAGCAAAATTGCGCCTTGGTCGGTGAGGGACGCAGCGGTATGCACCTCCGCCGAAGATGACCTGGCGAGGTGCATGCGACCCCTTGAAAGTTATGATTGCAGTTGCTGTTTTACCCATCATACGAGCCGCAATAATTTCATAATTTGGGGCTTGGAGTTCTCGCATCAATTCTTCGGTTGGGGTGTTCAGTTCCACGTTGTGAATCAAACCTCTACACGAGTTATAGGGTGATGCAATAATTTCATAATTTGGGGCTTGGAGTTCTCGCATCAATTCTTCGGTTGGGGTGTTCAGTTCCACGTTGTGAATCAAACCTCTACACGAGTTATAGGGTGATGCGATATAGGTGTGGACAGGGCAAGTTTTGCCATTAAGAATGGTTTCGTTAATGCGCTGGAGCTTTTCTGTCACTGAGGGTTCATCACTGGTTATAGCCAAGTTATTTCCTTTTTTGATGTCTACTGTAGCGGCGCGAGCCTCTGCAGCGGTCAGGGCCGCTCAGACGCTTAGCCCGTCGTGAAGCGTTCGTGGGCGCCACTGATGTAGGAAAAGGCCAGTTGGTGGACGCAAAATTAACGTTGCAACGTGCTGCGCACCTTGGGAATGCTTTGATACTCGGGTGGTCTATCCATCAGCCTCGGTGACGAGTTTCGGGGCCATTGCTGCTGCAGGAATGTGGGCCTTTGGCATACTTGACGGTACACCTACTCGCCCAGCTGTTAGGGCTAGCTGCGGGCCCTGCCAAGTCCGTGACAAAAGTGCCGAAACTCGCCGTACGTTGATCCGATCACAACAGAAGTTAGCCATAGTGTTCAGATGATGTTCTAGACGAGCCGAGCAGTGCCTGAAAACTGGTCCTTGTCGAATACGTTGGCATTCGGGTGCTCCCTGGGGAGCGATGCGAAGGCACGTATGCTCGGGCAGGAGCGATGCTCGCGTCCCCTCCTCGAGCTAAAGCTTCCTCTTAAATAAAGCGCGCAAGAACCGAGACATCTCTTCCGGGACGCATGAGCCAAATATTGCTCACTTTTATGCAGGGGGGAACGTACAATGGGGCGTGACGGCCTACCCAGGTGGCATTGCGGAAACCTTATTATAGAGAATCACACGCAAAAAAGACAACTGTGCGTGACTTGTAGCTTAGTGGTGTGGTCATATAACCTGTACAAATGATCTTAATTCAATTCTGGGACTTTACGTGCCAAAACCATGATCCGATTATGACGTGCTCCGTAGTGGGGAAACACCGGATAAATTTTGTCTACCTAGTGTTATCTAACGTGCACCCAATGTACGGCACCGGGGCGTCTATGCACTTGGCCAGTAGGAAATTGCGGCCGCCGAGGCCGGCATTTCATTAGATTAGCAGCTTGGGCTTGTTGGTTTTCCATTCTGGTGTTAGCAGCGCAAAGCGTAGACGAGACACGAGACGACAGGACGACACCGCAAGCGCTGACTTTCAACAACGTTTATTTGAAAGAAGCACGGCTTCTTATACCATTGCCCACACGTGTCACAGACACGTGATCGCACATCATGTGAAACACGCACTCTTTTTTTGCGCTAAAGATAGTGATTGTTTCTGCAAAAGCTCAAGTTCTTTTGCCTCAAGGCATTTGATCCCGCCCTTACACAAACGCCTATTAACATCATTTAGAACTTGTACCAACTTTCTATTTAGTGACAGTCTATTTACATTTACATTCTAGTAACATTTGTTCATACACTGTTAAAATATTTCTTACTTTTCTACAAAAGAATATTTTAAGTACATCGTTAAAAGACTTCCTTCTTACTTTTGTATAAAAAATATTTTAGATACCATCGTTAAAAACTTTCTTCTTACTTTTGTATATAGAATATCTTAAGTACCCCGTTAACATATATTCTTCTAGCTTTTGTCCGAATAATAACTTTAGTACTCAGTCAATAGGCTCGTTGCTTTTGTGTTAAGAATGTTGTGCTATACATCATCAAAGTATTTCTTTCCTGAAGGACATGCATCCTCAGTACGTCTACAGCTCGTACTGTCTGCCGAAAAATATTTAGAATGGGAGTTCTTGACAATTTTTTGTAACACACATTCATGCCGTTATAGGACATACTCAGGTATCAAGCTCCTTAGTTTAAATCACAGTTCCAAACCATGTCGGTAGCGAATTGTTTACGGAGTGCTACCAAAAAGTTTAAAGAAAAACCTTCGCAAACTGTTAGAACTAATTTTTTTAAAGCTTCTACTGTACTGCCGTGAGCGTGCGGTGACGTCAGCACACTTCGAGAAAATTTGCTTGCGCTGCACCACCTGACCGGTGTGACAACGGAGTACCGTGCAGGCCGCGCCCCAGTTACACAGCTTTATCTTGGTCTTAGGGCTGGTTAATTAAATGCCAATTTACCCTTGAGCCGTGACACCGCCCGCTTGCCGCACGCGTGCGGTTGTGCAGAAAACTGCACATTTCACACACTGGTTGACAAATTTTGGTATACATTGGGCTCGCACATGCAGTGTAGACCACAATGTCTGTACCAGTCTGCGAAATGTACAAATTTTCACCTGACCACATGCGTGCGGGCAGGCGGGTGGTGTGGCATGGGACTCGAGCGTAAATCGGCCCCTACCACGCACTGCCATTGCAAGGCAAAAAGTTAGCTTTTCAACGAGATAATCAGGTCAGTGCACTCTGCGATGTAAATAGTACGCCCTAAGCGCTTTCCGTGTCAGCACAGCAGTGTCACGATATTTGTGAAAAAGAAGAAAAAGAGCAGAAACTCACGGTAACACGGCGCTGAAATGTTGCCGCTCAAATATTCAAAAGGCTGCAAAATACAGCTACAGCTGAGTGAGAGCGAGTGTTGACCTTAGTAAGCGAGCAGGTCGAATAGAAAATAAAGCTGAACTCTTTGCAAGTGACACCTTTCTGGGAAAAAATAATGAAATTATTTTTACTCTATAAAGAAATGTAGCTTTGATCGCGTCCGCATTCGCACGCTTTCATCTGTGCCTCCTACTGACGACTTCTGCACATTAAAGGAAACTAATAGGACGTTGCACCAAAGTGAAGGGAAAGTAACTATGTCAACTGATCTGTTTTACGGTGACAGTAGCTTGCTGTGTGAGAAAACAGATCGAAAAGAGGCAATTATGCACTCTTAATATTCAGTGCTATCGCTTCATAACACGGCGACGAGATTCTGAGCTCCGACAAGGTGTTGCGGTGCACTTATGACATCCGTAATTATAGCATTCAAGATACTAATAGCCAGGATATCACAGGCCATGCTTTTGCCATGCTTCGGCCGTCTGAAAACCGATATCGTGATTGCCGCCACGCTGTGGACATCTATTTAACTATAAAAATACTACTACAATAGACTTCAGCATTCTATTGAGCTGGGCGCCATGAAGCAAATTCTTGTCTTTGAAAGCGGCAAGTGCTAAAAGATGTTTTTGATCAAAATAGAATGAACCCATAATTTAGCCTATATGATTGTATTTTTCTTATTTTTTTACATTTGGAGAAAAAAAGTCAGTTTTCAAAGCGATAATTGTCTCGAAAGATAAAACTACATCTCTTAAATGCGCAGCGAAATTGAGCCGGCGGTCTTGTCAGGTTCTTTTTCAACGTCGGCCATAAGGTACATTCCTCATTCTAAATGCAGTTCCCGAAAGGGGTGCGCACACAAAGGCCCGCGACACCTGTCACAGAGAGGCGATGAATCGCTGCGGACAACAGAGATTTCAAGGTGTCCACGGTCGAAGACGCCTTGAGGGAAAAAAATCACACTTAATGGTGGAAGTCTGGACGAAGAACAATCACCACGTGATGGACATGGAGGCAGAGTTCAGACTTGACACGTCTGGCAGTGGCCACATCCAACCCATCGTCATCCAAGTGGGTGAAGGTGACACTGAAGCAAGCGACTCCGGCTGCGAGCTGCCCGGCATTGAGCCACTCGACGAAGCATAACAGCTTCTTATTAACGAAATATCAGCCCTTATTAGGGCTACAGAAACTTTTTCGGTGGGTTCGCAGCAGCCAGCCATCCTCCCATGACCTCTAACATAAATAAGCACTTCATTTGGTGACATATTCGTTTTAATAGAAGCACCATTCTGAAAAAGCAACGTCCTGCACAAATCGTGCTCTAAGTACTGGCATGGAAACGTGTTCAAATGCAAATATTAGCCCTGAATAACTATGTGGGGCCCAAAATTCTCATTTGGGCCACCACTGTCCAGGTTGATACGAAAAAGCAGTAGTCAATGCGAAATTGACTGCCACTGTTAGCAGCCTGCATGGCAAAGCACGTTCATCTGGTTCCATAGTTTATTTTGGCTATCCGGCTCAGGCAAATAGTGCAAATAAGAGAACAGTTATAAAACATCATTAGCTTAGTGAGGCCTAAAGTGCTCACTAGGGCAGCCAGTTTCGAGTTGACGGGCCCTATGAGCAAGTAGCAGCAGCCGAGGCGAAATTGACCGCCAATGTTGGCAGCCTGCGCGTTGAAAGGAAAACAATAGCAGTTGTGTTGAAGCCATCGTAAAGCTTTACATGCCCCTAAAGGGCCAATACATGCAGCCAGGCAATAACAGAAACCCACCGTCGGCTCGGTTCACTCCACCGCACAGTCATTGCTAATTTCATCAAGCCACTTGAACAAATAGGAACAATGGAGAGCGACATGCCCATTAGGCGCCCTGCTCCCAGGTAGTTGTGCTGCCCCTACTGTTTTTTCCAGCCTGTAGAGATGAATAATGCCAACCTCAGAACGCCAAGAAAACTCATTTGGGCAGCCACCATCGAGCAGGACGGGCCCTGTGATGAAATAACAGTAGTCGTGGCACGCTCTAAAGGCACCTTAAGCACTTTGCATTTCAAAGCGCAGTCATGCGTAGACATTGTAGGTGAAACAGCAGTAGTCAATGCGAAATTGACAGCCACTGTTGGCAGTTTGCATGCTAATGCATAGTTATGTGGATGCATTATTGTGGTTATCTGGCTCAGGCAAGTAATGCGAATAGGAGAACAATTGGCAAATATCATTAGCTTAGTGAGGCCCAGAAAACTGATTAGGTCAACCACCGTTGAGCTTGATGCGCACTTTTGTGAAATAGAATCATTCGGGGGGGGGGGGGGGGGAGGCGGGTAGGGCACGCTTGAAAGGCACCTTTAGTGTCTACACTTCAAAGCGCAGCCATCTTACAGCCATTGTAGGTAAAACAGCAGTAGTCAACTGCCACGTTTAGCAGCTTGCCTGCAAAAGCACATTCATGCGGTCACTTTCTTTATTTTGGTTATCTGACTCAGACAAGTAATGCGCATAAGAGAACAATTATCAAAAATCATTAGCTTAGTGAGGCGCAAAATACTCATTCGGGTATCTATTAATAGCAGTAGCTGAGGGCATGCTTGAAAGGCACCAATAGCAGTCTGCACGTCAAAGCGCAGTCATGCCGTAGCCATTGTTGGTGAAACGGCAGTAATCAACGCGAAAATGGCAGCCACTGTTTGCACCTTGCATGCAAAAGCACGTTCATGTTGTTGCATTGTTTATTTTGGTTATCTGGCCCAGACAAGTAATGCAAATAAAATAGCAATTAATAAACATCATTAGCTAATTGAGGCCCTAAATAACTCATTTGGGTAGCTACTAATAGCAGTAGTCAAGGGCACACTTGAAAGGCACCGTTTGCAGTCTGCACTTCATATCGCAGTCATGCCGTAGCAATTGTATTTATCTGACTCGGTAAGTAAGATGAATGTAAGCACAATAATTCACCCTGAATAGCTCTGCCAGCATTGGTTGTAATAAAAATGCTGAGTAAAGTTGAATGTGTTTTATTGAGGCAATTGTTTAATTCACAAGCCGTCGGCACAGCGGCGGCCAGGGTCAGACAATGACATTGGTGAAAGTTGCAAAGCTCTCATTGCCCGGCTGTGCTGGGCTCTCTTCCCTGAAAAATGTATTTGTAACGATGAAAGCGTCAGACAGGAGATGACACCACACTGCACAATGTTATTCGTGTTGAAAATTTCTACCAGCATACGTTACATATGTGACGGACAGTAAAACCATCCGCTTACTGAGACAGGAAGCGTGAAAAATGCAACAACATAGCAACGTTCGGTTTCACAATATGGCACCCTTTCATGTGCACTTCTGCAACCACCCGCCGTGGTTGCTCAGTGGCTATGGTGTTGGGCTGCTGAGCACGAGGTCGCGGGATCGAATCCCGGCCACGGCGGCCGCATTTCGATGGGGGCGAAATGCGAAAACACCGGTGTACTTAGATTTAGGTGCACGTTAAAGAACCCCAGGTGGTCAAAATTTCCGGAGTCCTCCACTACGGCGTGCCTCATAATCAGAAAGTGGTTTTGGCACGTAAAACCCCAAATATTATTATTATTATTCTGGCGAGCTGTCGCATATACTTCTGAACTTAATGTTACAGCGCAAACACCTAAGACGAACCACAAAAGGAAGAGACGACACACACTGGCGCTGACTAACAACTTCTTTATTTTTTCGTCGTCGATGCATATGCCAAGGCCACACAACCGTGCAGGCGCAGAGAATACATTACTGACATCTGCCAACTTATCGCATACGCAAACGTAGGAATTCAAATTCTGATGGGTGCAGAGACAAAGATTATGCATGTACTCATGCATAAGCATGAACAAAGGTAAGAGGCTAAGTTACTCTGCAAACCACATGACACTTTTAAGAAAATGTATCTGTAAACCTTTGTTTCCATACGTGATCGAAATTCATTTTGTGCAAGTTGGTTAATAACATTGCGGCAACAACACAAGAAGCTAGGATAGAAAACACAGCAAGAAGGCAGATTCAGAAGACAATGTAGGCCAGTGAGAAAGGCTTTTATGAAATGGAAGAGGCCAGCCCTGCAGTTTACAGGAGTTAGTGCATGGGTTAATGAAGAAGTTAAAAAGACTTTGCAGAAAGAAAACTACCGAAAACAAATGCAAATATAAAATAAAAGGACAGAAATAAGAGTAAGCGCAAACACGCATGTAAGCAGGGACATATTCACACAAAAACGCGTAAACTAAGAAAATCTCAAATATTGTCACGTGGTGGTGACGTTGAATAACACAGTAGCAATACTGTGAATGATAAAACTAACTTTTATTGGGCGAACCTGTGACCACAAAACAGGCCACACTTATAGCACAAAGATAGCGGCGAACACGCTCGGCGATCGTCGAAAATCTGATCAGCGGGTCAAGCGCGTCAAGTTTTATAGATCAGCCGTCGAATGTTCCAGATTTACCGATGGGACCCGCCTGCCTTCCGCAAAGTTCTACACTGTTCGTGTCGCGCATACATGCAATCAGATTACACAAGTTGCGGTGAAAGACAGTGGACGGAACCATCGAGAACATTCCAGAAACTTCTTTTACATGCAGGCGCGTCCTGCGCTGCACGATAACATTTGTTAGGCGGCCAAACGTGGTCACCCGATAAAGATAAGTACACGAGTCATTACCCCCCTCTTAAAAAGCATCGACCCGATGCTTTTTGCTGCAAACAAACGAAAGTAATAAATAAGCACTCATAGCAAAGAAAACAACAAAATAAGGGAAGTTTGTTAGCGTCCGTAAAACGGTTTAAGACGCACCACGTGGACCACTTCAGGTCGTGCGCGGCGCCGCTGTGAATGCGAAATGCCGTCTGGCACGACCTCATAGTCCAGTGCGCCAATACGCCATGACCTTGTAGGGTCCAAAATAGCGTCGCAGTAGTTTCTCACTAAGTCCTTGTCGGCGTATTGGGGTCCATGCACAAACACGGTCGCCGGGCTGGTACTCGACGAAGCGTCATCGGAGGTTGTAGTGTCGGCTGTCGTTACGCTTCTGGTTTTTGATCCGTAGGCGGGCGAGTTGTCGGGCTTCTTCAGCGTGCACGTTGTAGCGACGTCAAGAATAATCCGTCAAGATTCGTCGCTACGATAGGTCGCGACGTCAAGATTCTCTTCGTCAGTGACGTGTGGCAACATGGCGTCGAGCGTCGTCGTCGGGTTCCCGCCGTAAACCAACTTGAACGGAGTGATAGGTGTTGTTTCTTGCACCGCCGTGTTGTAAGCGAATGTTACGTACGGCAGGACGGCATCCCACGTCTTGTGTTCGACGTCGACGTACATCGCTAGCATGTGGGCGAGGGTCTTATTCAGCCGCTGCGTAAGACCATTCGTGTGCGGGTCGTAGGCCGTTGTCCTCCTGTGCCTTGTCTGACTGTAGTTCAGAATGACTTGATTGAGCTCCGCTGTAAAGGCCGTTCCTCTGTCGGTGATGAGGACTTCTGGGGCGCCATGTCGCAGCAGGATGTTTTCGACAAAGAATTTCGCCACTTCGGCTGCGCTACCTTTCGGCAGTACTTTAGTTTCAGCGAAGCGGGTGAGGTAGTCCGTCGCCACTACGAACCACTTATTTCCGGTTGTTGACGTCGGAAAGGGTCCCAGCAAATCCATCCCGATCTGCTGGAATGTTCGGCAAGGAGGGTCGATTGGCTGTAGTAATCCGGCTGGCCTTGTCGGCGGTGTCTTGCGTCGCTGACAGTCTCGGCATGTTCTGACATAACGGGCGACGTTGGCGGTCAGGTGCGGCCAATAATAATTTTCTTGTATCCTCGATAGTGTCCGGGAAAATCCTAGGTGTCCAGTGGTCGGATCGTCATGTAGGGCGCGCAGTACTTCTGGATGAAGTCCTGACGGGACAACAAGAAGGTAGTTGGCGCGGAATGGTGAAAAGTTCTTCTTCATGAGTAGATTGTTTTGAAGCGTGAAGGAAGATAATCCGCGCTTAAATGCCCTGGGGACAGCGTCGGTGTGCCCTTCCAAGTATTCGACGAGGCCTTTTAGCTCCGCGTCTGCCCGTTGCTGTGCAGCGAAGTCTTCCGCGCTTATCATTCCAAGGAAGGCGTCGTCATCCTCGTCGTCTTGCGGCGGCGGATCGATGGGGGCGCGTGATAGGCAATCGGCATCGGAGTGTTTTAGTCCGGACTTGTAGGTGACAGTGATGTCGTATTCTTGTAGTCTGAGGCTCCACGGCGCTAGTCGTCCTGAAGGATCCTTTATATTCGCTAGCCAACACAACGCGTGATGGTCACTGACGACTTTGAATGGCCTGCCATAAAGAGAAGGGCGAAATTTAGCTGTAGCCCAAACGATGGCGAGGCATTCCTTTTCGGTCGTAGAATAGTTGCCTTCCGCTTTTGACCGCGACCGGCTAGCCTAAGCTGTCACCTGTTCGACTCCATTTCTCCTCTGGACTAGAACGGCACCGAGGCCTAGGCTACTGGAGTCAGTATGGATTTCTGTATCGGCGTACTCGTCGGAGTGCGCAAGTACCGGCGGCGACTGCATGCGTCGTTTGAGTTCTTCAAATGCATCGGCCTGCGGCGTTTCCCACTTGAACTCAACATCACATTTAGTTAGAAGTGTCAACGGCTCGGCGATGCGTGAAAAGTCCTTGACAAAGCGCCTGTAGTAAGCACACATGCCAAGGAATCTGCGCACTGCCTTCTTGTCGATGGGTTGCGGGAACTGTGCGATTGTAGCTGTCTTTTGCGGGTCTGGACGGACTCCAGATTTGCTGATCACGTGGCCTAGGAACAGAAGCTCATCGTAAGCGAAGCGGCATTTTTCCGGCTTCAGAGTAAGCCCTGACGACTTGATGGCCTCTAGTACTGTCGCAAGCCGCTTGAGGTGATCGTCGAAATTCCCGGCGAAGACGACGACGTCATCCAAGTAAACGACACAGGTCTGCCACTTCAGTCCTGCTAACACCGTGTCCATGACGCGCTGGAACGTTGCAGGCGCCGAACACAGTCCGAACGGCATAACCTTGAACTCGTAGAGGCCGTCTGGCGTGATGAAGGTGGTCTTTTCGCGATCCCTTTCGTCGACCTCTATTTGCCAGTAGCCAGACTTGAGGTCCATCGACGAGAAGTATTTAGCATTGCAGAGCCGATCCAATGCGTCGTCTATCCGTGGGAGGGGGTACACGTCTTTCTTCGTGATTTTGTTCAATCGACCATAATCGACGCAGAAACGTAGGGTTCCGTCCTTTTTCTTAACCAAAACTACTGGAGAGGCCCACGGGCTTTTTGACGGCTGGATGATGTCGTCGCGCAGCTTTTCGTCGACTTGGCGTCTTATAGCTTCGCGTTCTGGCGGCGAAACTCGGTAAGGGCTCTGGCGGAGTCGTCGAGCGCACTGCTCGGTTAGTATGCGATGCTTGGCGAGTGGTGTTTGTCGAATCCTGAATGGCGTCCAAAAGGAGCCTTTGTATCGTCGGAACAGACTTCTGAGCTGCTGTTGCTTAATCACGGGGAGACTTTGATTAATGTCGTAGTCTGGTTTGGGAACCATCGGCGCCGGGGTAGATGCGGCGGTATTCGAGAGGACAAATGCATTCCTGGTTTCCAGAATTTATTCGATGTACGCGATCGTCATGCCCTTGTTGATGCGCTTGAACTCCTGGCTGAAGTTTGTGAGAAACACTTCAGTTTTCCCTCCATGCAGTTGAGCGATCCCTCTTGCGACGCAAATTTCACGGTCTAGCAGTAGACGTTGGTCGTCTTCGATGACGCTTTCTACGTCACGGGTGTGTCGGTGCCGACCGAAATAACAATGTTCGAGCGAGGTGGGAAGCTCACTTGATTTTCGAGAACACTCAAGGCGTGGTGACTACGAAAGCTCTCCGGCGGTATCGCTTGATCTTCCGACAGCATTATCGATTTTGACTTCAGGTCTATGATTGCGCCCTGTTGGTTCAGGAAGTCCGTGCCGAGAATGACGTCTAGTGAACACTGTTGGAGGATAACGAAGGTGGTAGGGTAAATTCGGTCATGAACGGTTATTCTTGCCGTGCAGATTCGAGTCGGTGTAATGAGGTGTCCTCCAGCGGTCCGAATTTGAGGGCCTTCCCATGCGGTCTTAACCTTCTTCAACTGGGCGGCGATGCGTCCACTCATTACGGAGTAATCGGCCCCTGTGTCGACTAAGGCAGTGACTGCGTTGCCGTCGAGAAGTACGTCGAGGTCGGTGGTTCTTTTTCTGGCGTTACAGTTGGGTCTTGGCGTCGGATGACGGCTGCGTCGCGCTGAACTGAATCTGGAACGTCGCGTCGTCAAGCCGTCTTTCGTGGGTGCAGTCTTGGCTTCCTGACTTCGTCGGGAGGGTGGCGTGTCATCATTAGGTCGTCGAGATGGTTTCTTCGTCGTCGTCGTCGGCGGCGGAGGATCTTCGTCAGTTCGACGAACAGCAACCGCACCTCCAATCGTTGCTGCTTTTAGTTTTCCGGGTATGCTCGCTGACCGGCCCCGGGCTGGGCCAGTGTATGGTCGGCGCTGCGGCGAGAGGTAGCGTCCTGGTGATGGCGAACGCGACGGTCGTTGAGAGCTCCACTGACTAGCGGCGAGGTAGTCGGCGATATCGCGAGGGCGTTCACCTTGCTGCGGGCGTGGAGCGTTGACGGCGAAACCTTGCAGTCCCATCTCCCGGTATGGGCATCGGCGATACACATGGCCGGCTTCTCCGCAGTGATAGCAGAACGGGCGGTGGTCGGGGGCTCGCCAAATCTCCGTCTTCCTGGCGTAGGTGCGCTGTGCGACGGGTGGGCGTGCTGGCGGCGGCGGCCGCGGACGACGGAATTTCGTCGTTGCAAGGCCCTGGCGTGGTCCCGGAGGGGGACCTTGACGGCGTGCGACGGTGGCGTATGTCATCGCTTCTGGCTGGGGCTGCGCTAATTGTGGTTGCAGCTCGTGACCTCCAAGCGATTGGTGCACCTCTTCTTTCAAGATGTCGGCGATCGAAGCCACTTGGGGCTGCGTCGAAGGCAGGACCTTGCGCAGTTCTTCGCGCATAATGGCCCTGATATTCTCCTGAAGGTCGTGGGAATCCAGTCCTTGGATGGCGTACTGCGGCGTGAGCCCCTGGCGGTTATATTGCCGGGTGCGCATCTCCAGAGTTTTCTCGATCGTCGATACCTCTGCAGAAAACTCAGCTACGGTCTTCGGAGGGTTACGAATAAGTCTTGCGAAAAGTTCTTGCTTGACGCCGCGCATCAGGAAGCGGACTTTTTTCTCCTCTGACATTTCCGGGTCGGTGAGCCGGAAAAGAGAGGCCATCTCCTCCATGAAGATCGCGATCGTCTCGTTTGGCAGCTGCACTCTGGTTTCGAGTAGTGCTTGGGCTCGCTCTTTTCGCACAACGCTTGTAAACGTTTGCAAGAAGCCGCTTGGGAACAGGTCCCACGTCGTTAAGGGGGCTTCTCGATTCTCGAACCAGGTCCTGGCAGCGTCTTCCAGTGCGAAATAGACATGCCGCAGCTTGTCGTCGCTGTCCCAACTGTTAAACGTAGCGACCCTTTCGTACGTCTCGAGCCAGGTTTCCGGGTCCTCGAATGTTGATCCGCGGAACGTCGGAGGTTCCCCGGGCTGCTGCAGCACGATGGGGGACGCTGGGGCTCCCACTGGGATTGCCTTGGCCACAATTTTCCTGGTCTTCTCACGTAGAAGTCCGTGCTCCGGGGGCAAGTGTTGAAGACGGCGGCTTGCTCGATGCTCCGGGACTACGTTGGTGTTCTCTTTGCGGTCCTGGCTTGGATCACGGCTTGTTGGGGGCGTCCGGTACATGAACGAAAAGCACCTCCACCAGATGTCACGTGGTGGTGACGTTGAATAACACAGTAGCAAATACTAGGAAAGACAAAACTAATTTTTACTGGGCGCGCCTCTGCCCACAAAAACAGGCTACACTTATAGCACAACGATAGCGCCGAACACGGTCGGCGATCGTGGAAAAATTTATCACCGGGTCAAGCGCGTCGGTTTTTATGCATAAATCGTCGAATGTTCCAGACTAATCGTTGGGACTCGCGTGCCTTCCCCAAGTTCTAAACCATTCGCGTCACGCGATGAAATCCGATAACGCAAGGTTCGGTGACAACAGACAGCGGATAGAAGTATCGATAACCTTCCAGAAACTTCGGATACATGCAGGCGCGTCCCGCGCTGTGCGATTACATTTGTTAAGCGGGGAAACGTGGTCACCCGATAAAGATAAGTACACGTGTCAATATTGCTAGGTATTGCCACCGCCACCAGCAGCGTGCTCCATGGTTTAATTCCTACACACCCCGCGTGCCCCCCTGACGAGCCCTGGCCGTATCCCAGTTTCTTGGAGTCGCTGCAGCAGGGACGCGTGAGCTGCAGTGACTCCCCCGTTCCCGATCACAGCCTCACTCCACCACCGACACGACAACGATGCTCTGCATCACCTCGTCGTCGCCTATTACCACCGCCGCCGCTGGGAAACTAGCTGGTGCGACCGGCGGGGTGATGCTGCAATGTGTTCATCTTCACCAAGACCCCCTTGTGTAAAATTGTTTAAAAACAAAGTGTGTGCTTTAGTTGACACCGGGGCGGCATTTTCTGTTATGAGCCTGTCCTTCAAAAATCGTCTTGGACAAAATGTTATGTTTTCTTGGGATCGGAACGTTACCTTTCGTGGAGTTGGCGGGGAAATGTTACGCCCACTTGGGGTCTGTTCTGTTTCAGTTACGATAGGGGACCAGCCATTTCGAAGTGAATTTACTGTGCTTGCACGTACAACGCATGACATTATTTTAGGAGTGGATTTTTTGCGTGAATGGGGGGCAACTTTGGATTGTGGAAGTGGCGCGATTTCTCTTCGCCGCGACGTGCGAACTTCAATGACATATAGCACCAGTGATGCCGCCGACGTTCTCTCCGTGTCACAAGATGTGTGTTTGCCCCCTCAGACTGCAATGTTTGTACCTGTCAATACTTCTCGCCCTCGTACAGGTTCTTGTTGTTGTTTAGCCGAGCCCGATTATAACAATGCGCTCAACAAAAATGTGATAGTCCCTCGCTCCCTCGTTGTCACCACTGATGGTTGTACTCGTTTGTGGACAGTGAACGTTTCAACCCAATCCATAACACTGCCGCTAGGACTTAGTCTGGCAAATTTTGATGAACAAGCCATTGTCAGTGTCGGAACGGTCGAAATGTCAACTGCCGAAAAAAAATCCAACCCCGATTTCAACCATGATAATTCTGCTGACTTTAAGCGCATGATTAACAAGTCGCTGTCTTCTAGTGAGCAGTGTCTGCTGGAAGCTGTGCTCCCTCGCTACACCACAGTGTTTGATTTTGCTCAAGGCCAATGAGCGTGCCATACACCACCGGCGTTTCGTATGCAACACCGCATCCATACAGGGCAAGCAACGCCAATTCGTCAGAAGCCCTACCGCGTTTCACCTACAAAGAGAAAAGTCATCGCCGAGCAGGTCGAAGAAATGTTACAGAAAGGAGTGATCCAGGAATAATGTAGCACCTGCGCTGCTCCTGTGATCCTAGTCAAGAAAAAAAAAAACTCATGGATATTCTGGGTGGACTATCACCGCCTAAACGCCGTCACAAAGAAAGACGTGTACCCCCTACCACGAATGGATGACGCCGTCGACTGCCTCCACTCCGAGTCGTATTTCTCTTCTGTTGATTTATGGTCAGGATATTGGCAAATTGCCATGCACCCCCCAAACAACGAGAAGACAGCCTTCGTGACACCTGACGGTCTCTTTGAGTTCAACGTTATGCCCTTTGGCTTATGCAACTCTCCAGCGACATTCGAGCGATTTATGGATACCGTGCTCCGCGGACTGAAATGGGAAATTTGCATGTGCTATAATAAATTATCTACGGCTGGACATTTCACGAGCACAATCAGCACCTGTCGATCGTTCTTGACTGTGTCCAGCAAGCTGGCCTTATTTTAAACTCGAAGAAATGTCATTTCGGTGAGCGACAAGCCCTCGTACTAGGATTTCTGGTCGACAAAGACGGCATATGGCCAGACCCTGAAAAGATAGCAGTGGTTCGCGACTTGCAACAGCCACAAACGGTGAAAGATCTGCGAAGCTTTTTGCGCCTTTGCTCATATTTCCGGCACTTTATCAAGACTTTCGCACAGCTTGCCTTTCCTCTCACGTCTCTCCTTCACAGAGACACCCCATACTTGTGGACTGCTGACTGCGAGTCAACGTTTCAACAGCTGAAATTTTTGTTGTCTTCTGGACCGGTACTGCGGCATTTTGATCCGGAGGCGTCAACTGAGCTGCATACTCACGCCAGCGGTGCGGGTGTTGGCGCTGTGCTTGTTCAGCTCTGCGGTGGCCGTGAGCATGTCATTGCCTACGCTAGTAGGACACTTACAAAAGCGGAGAACTACACCGTTACTGAACTCGAGTGCCTAGCAGTCGTCTTCGCCATTCAGAAGTTCCGTCCATATCTACATGGCCGCGCATTCACGATAGTGACTGACTATCATTCACTCTGTTGGCTGGTTGGGCTGCGTGACCCGTCTGGCCGTTTGGCCCGGTGGGCTTTGCGCTTTCAAGAGTACAGTTTTCCCGTTAACTACAAGAGCGGACGCTGTCACATGGATGCTGATTGCCTGTCCCGTCTCCGTTCCCCGCACACTAAAGCTGAGGATGATGACTTCAATGACTACCTAGTTTCCATCTTTTCAGACTTTCCACACCTGCGTGCCTTCGAGAGCGAGCAACGTTGCGACCCTACCTTGAAATCCGTGTGGGCAGCTGCACGTGAGCCAGCAGGAACAACACATTTTACTTTTCGTAATGGTTTGCTATACAAAAAAAATTATTCGGCTGATGGTGCCCCATTTCTTCTAGTCGTGCCCGAAAACCAGCGCCCTGCTGTCCTGCGTTCCATGCATGAGGAAATCACGTCCGGGCACCTTGGCTTTGCATGCACACTACGCCGACTTTGAGATTTTTCTGGCCGAAGCTCTGGGAAACGACGAAACAGTATGTTGCCAGTTGTACTGCTTGCCAGCGCCACAAGCAAACGACGACGGCCCCAGCAGGCGATTTACAACCAGTCAGGCCACCGACATTACCCTTTGAAAAAGTCGGCATCGACTTGCTTGTCCCAAAGACTTGCTCCCAAAGACGTCAGCTGGCTACCGCTGGATTGTAGTATGCGTAGATTACCTTACTCGCGGCACGGAAACGGCGGCACTTCCATCTGCTACTGCAGCAGATGTCTCTTCATTTTTGTTGCATCACGTCATACTGCGTCACAGTGCTCCCCGTGTTGTCAACAGTGACTGTGGACTGTAATTCACCCCTGACGTCGTGTAAGAACTTTTACGGCTTTGTGGTTCTGCATATCGTCATGACACGTCTTACCACCCGCAAACCAATGGCCTCACGGAGCGGACGAATCGAATCCATACCAACATGTTATCGATGTATGTCGCTGCTGACCACAAGAATTGGGACGCTGTCTTACGTTTTGTAACGTACGCGTACAATAGTGCCAAGCACGAAGTTACTGGATATGCGCCATTCTTTCAGCTGTACGCACGCGCTCCCCAGAGCTTTCTGGACACTATTCTACCTTTATCGTGCCAAGAAGATCCTTCCATCGCCTAAGCTCTGTGTCGACTGATGCATCTTAGGACGTTGTCCTCACAAGGCAACAGCAAGATTCGCTATGATTCGTGGCATATCCCCGTCAGCTTTACTCCCGGTGATTGTTTGGTTGTGGACACCTATTCACAAAAAGGGATTGTACCGCAAGTTTCTCGCCACTTACACCGGATCATTCGTCATACTCAGCCGCTTGATAGATGTGAACTATGTCGTCACCAAAGTGACGGCAAGTAATCGGCGTTCACGTGCGACGCAAGTTGTTCACGTGGCCAGACTCAAGCAGTACCATCACAGGTCCCTTCAACTCGCTCAGCGAGCTTCATCTGCCCCCAGGGAAAATGTCGCAGCACTGCACGACTGAGGCAGAGAAAGAAAAAGTAGAGTGTGCGCGCGTGAGCTCGGGGTACTCTGCGCCGGCTGGGCCTGGCCTGTAGCTTCCATCTCGGACCTCGTTTCACCCTGTAAATCAACATCATTCGTAACAATATTGTTTGGTGTTATTTTAATTTCAGTTTCTTATGCCGCCTTTCGGCAGGTTATTATAGCACTAAATGCAATGACGTGAAATGTTTTAAGAACAATTTTCTTACATACTTGAACTACACCGCGTCATGCGGTTCGTTTGAAGTTGCTAAACACCAAGCGTACAAAACGCTACGTTTCCACAGCAGTCACGATGAGTTAGTATGGTAAATATTGTGGGATCATAAACTCATTCTCTGCTCTTTCCTACCCTGGCTGTACAGGATGAGAGGTAGTGAAATATTGAGCGTATCGTTTCATGGTTCACAATGGCATAGGTTGTAGTGAACCGGTTCACAATGACATAGGTTGCACTGGCTAGACAAGTGCGAATGTGAAAAAAAAGCCTTCGCACATGCCTAACGACTGCAACATATGTCATTATGAACTGGTATATTTTACACTCATGTTTTGTTTTCGAGTAAAAAGAAACGAACGCATGAAATTACAGAAGCGTTCTATATAATGAGGCGTGCTTAAATATGGATCACTCAGCCACTAATTGCTGTCACTGACAAATATTTGTATTCTTGAATACTACTTCAAGCTTTGTAATATGTTTATACTAGAATTAATGACTCAGCAGCGCTCTGTCCTGTGCTCTTTACTCGCTCGTCCTATATTGCACTGTTCCTCTTTTTATTCTAAAGATGATCCAACCAGCCCCATCGAACACACTGCTGAAATTATTCAGGCCACAATTTTGGGGGCTTTAACAATAGTTTTAGGATGTTCCCTTTGTTGGAGAAACTACCTTCCACACTTTCCTAATTTTAATAACACGGAGTAAGCACAACACACTAAAGGATATGCATTGCAAAATGTGCCCCATCCTTGTCATTTCCTCTGCAAGTAAGCAGGAATGACGGCTACAATTTTAGCATTCCTGTGAACTTGCATGCGAACATTGTTAAAAAGCTGTTCTATATATGTGATGTGCTAACCTGAACCTGATGTCACCACTGGTCATCTTTTTCCCTTTATTAAACTTGTTTATGTGTAGGGTTCACTCTGCAAATATTCTCCGAGACATCAGCTCTGAATGTAACAAAAAGTACATTATCATCGATGCTTGCTAGAGATTATGCGACAGCTGCCATGCCGTGATCAACTAAGTCTTTATTTATTAATTATTTTTAGTATTATTTCTATTACTTTTCTCATAATTTTTTGTAAATATATTTGTGTGAATAAGCTGCCTTTAGTGCAAACATGCACCTTCTAGTTTGCATGCTGCCTTTTAACAACATGTTCACACATACTGACAAATGTTACTAGGGGGCCAGTAAAACGTCAGTAGCAACTACATAATGACATGTAAGTAAAATATTAGCACAATGTTACTACAGAGCCAAAATACTTGCTTTGGTTCACGGTTACTAGAATGTTTACAGACCATCTATGAACATGCTTCAATCGAAGTACGGTGGCCAATTGTTCACAGAATGTTACTAGGGTATATTAAGACAAATGTTAATAGGTGATTGGTAGGAAATTGGCAGAAGGTTTACAAACATTCTTCACTTGGAAGACTGTTAACATAGTGTAAACAAATGTCAGTTAATAGGGGATTGGTAGAAAGTTGGCAGAATGTTTATGTTCTTAAATTGGAAGAATGTTAGTAGGTGGTTGGCAGGTGGTTGGCAGAAGATCTACGAACATTCTTTTTTTGAACGAATGTTACTCGGGTCTATAAAGACAAATGTTCATATGAAAGCGGTAGGAAGCTTAAAGACATCTATGAGCACGTTTCTATTGGGAGTTGGTGGCCAATTGTTTCTAGGGTGGCACTAGATCGTTATTAGGACGTATAAAGACGGTTGGTAGTACTTAAATTGACTTTTTGTAGGTTATAGTAACAATGGTCTAAAGAAAGTCTAAAAAATGTTGCTAGAAATTTTTATAAGGGCGCGACCTCGTGCGTACCAGCTCAAAGCCACCAAGCAAGTCAAATGTTTTGCAACATTTATCCCGTGAAGCAGTTCTTTTCGTCATTACTCTTTCGAAGGTTTTCAGAACAAATATAGAGCCCCATGAATTTGATTTTTCTGTCGTTAAAATATTGCTCCATCAATGAACGAGAAGAAAGGTCGTTATCCGGGGGTGCCGATTTCTATTAATCACATCATGAGGAACTGAGAAACAAAGACGCCAAGGACAACACGGGGAAATTACATGTATTTATATCTCAATAAAGAAATGTTAAATTATTGGAAATGAAAGTGAATGAGAAAACAACTTGCTGCCGATGGGGAACGATCCCACATCTTCGCATTACGCGTGCGATGCTCTACCAATTGAGCTACCACGGCGCCATTTTCCCATCCACTTTCCTGGGTATTTATGTTTTACTACTTGTATCTTGTACTGTTTGCCTTTTTTTCTAAACATCATGTATTGTATCGGGGAGGCGAGAGCCCGTCAATCTGGATATGCAGCTTTTTCTCTCCCCCTCCAACATCCTTGGGATGGAAAATAAAGGCATTATTATTATTATTATTATTATTATTATTATTATTATTATTATTATTATTATTATTATTTTAACTTACCCTGGGAGCGTTAGCCAGTACCACCACTCGCAAACCTTGGCGGCGGATGTGGAACATCGTTTATGCCGTAGGCGTCACGAGCACGTGATCTATTTGGGCGAAGGCATCATCATCATCATCATCATCATCAGCCTAGTTACGCCCACTGCAGGGCAAAGGCCTCTCCCATACTTCTTCAACTACCCCGGTCATGTACTAATTGTCGCCATGTTGTCCCTGCAAACATCTTAATGTCATCCGCAAACCTAACTTTCTGCCGCCCCCTGCTACGCTTCCCTTCCCTTGGAATCTAGTGCGTAACCCTTAGTGACCATTGGTTATCTTCCCTCCTCATTACATGTCCGGCCCATGCCCATTTATTTTTCTTGATTTCAACTAAGATGTCGTTTACCCGCGTTTGTTGCTTCACCCAATCTGCTCTTTTCTTATCCCTTAACGTTACACCCATCATTCTTCTTTCCATAGCTCGTTGCGTCGTCCTCAATTTCAGCATAACCCTTTTCGTAAGCCTCCAGGTTTCTGCCCCATATGTTAGTACTGGTAACACACAGCTGTTATACACTTTCCTTTTGAGGGATAGCGGCAACCTGCTGTTCATAATTTGAGAATGCCTACCAAACGCACCCCAGCCTATTCTTATTCTTCTGGTTATTTCAGTCTCATGATCAGGATCCGTGGTCACTACCTGCCCTGAGTAGATGTATTCCCTTACCACTTCCAGTGCTTCGCTACCTATCGTAAACTGCTGTTCTCTTCCGAGACTGTTAAACATTACTTTAGTTTGCTGCAGATTAATCTTCAGACCCACCCTTCTGCTTTGCCTCTCCAGGTCAGTGAGCATGCATTGCAATTGGTCTCCCGAGTTACTAAGCAAGGCAATATCATCAGCGAATCGCAAGTTGCTAAGGTATTCTCCATCAACTTTTATCCCCAATTCTTCCCACTCCAGGCCTCTGAATACCTCCTGTAAACATGCTGTGAATAGCATTGGAGATATCGTATCTCCCTCTCTGACGCCTTTCTTTATAGGAATTTTGTTGTTTTCTTTGTGGAGGACTACGGTGGCTGTGGAGCCGCTATAGATATCTTTCAGTATTATTATATACGGCTCGTCTACACCCTGATTCTGAAATGCCTCCATGACTGCTGAGGTTTCGACTGAATCAAACGCTATATCGTAATCCATGCAAGCTATATATAAGTGTTGGTTATATTCCGCACATTTCTCTATCACCTGATTGATTGCGTGAATATGGTCCGTTGTTGAGTAGCCATTACGGAATCCTGCCTGGTCCTTTGGTTGACAGAAGTCTAAGGTGTTCCTGATTCTATTTGCGATTACCATAGTAAATACTTTGTAGGCAACGGACAGTAAGCTGATCGGTCTATAATTTTTCAAGTCTTTGGCGTCCCCTTTCTTATGGATTAGGATTATGTTAGCGTTCTTCCAAGATTCCGGTACGCTCGAGGTTATGAGGCATTGCGTATACAGGGTGGCCAGTTTCTCTAGAACAATCTAACCACCATCCTTCAACAAATCTGCTGTTACCTGATCCTCCCAAGCTGCCTTCCCCCTTTGCATAGCTCCTAAGGCTTTCTTTACTTCTTCTGGCGTTACCTGTGGGATTTCGAATTCCTCTAGGCTATTCTCTCTTCCACTATCGTCGTGGGTGCCACTGGTACTGTATAAATCTCCATAGAACTCCTCAGCCACTTGAACTATCTCATCTATATTAGTAACGATATTGCCGGCTTTGTCTCTTAACGCACACATCTGATTCTTGCCTATTCCTAGTTTCTTCTTCACTGTTTTTAGGCTTCCTCTGTTCCTGAGAGCCTGTTCAATTCTATCCTTGTTATAGTTCCTGATGTCGGCTGTCTTACGCTTGTTGATTAACTTAGAAAGTTCTGCCAGTTCTATTCAAGCTGTAGGGTTAGAGGCATTCATACATTGGCGTTTCTTGATCAGATCTTTCGTCTCCTGCGATAGCTTACTGGTTTCCTGTCTAACAGCGTTACCATCAAGTTCTATTGCGCACTCCTTAATGATGCCCATGAGATTGTCGTTCATTGCTTGAACACTATGGTCCTCTTCCTGAGTTAAAGCCGAATACATGTTCTGTAGCTTGATCCGGAATTCCTCTATTTTCCCTCTTACCAGTAACTCATTGATTGGCTTCTTGTGTACCAGTTTCTTCCGTTCCTTCCTCAAGTCTAGGCTAAATCGAGTTCTTACCATCCTATGGTCACTGCAGCGTACCATGCCGAGCACGTCTACACCTTGTATGATGCCAGGGTTCGCGCAGAGTATGAAGTCGATTTCATTTCTAGTCTCACCATTCGGGCTCCTCCACGTCCACTTTCGACTAACCCGCTTGCGGAAAAAGGTATTCATTATCCGCATATTATTCTGTTCTGCAAACTCTACTAATAATTATCATCTGCTATTCCTAGAGCCTATGCCATATTCCCCCACTGACTTGTCTCCAGCCTGCTTCTTGCCTACCCTGGCATTGAAGTTGCCCATCAGTATAGTGTGTTTTGTTTTGACTTTACCCATCGCCGATTCCACGTCTTCATAAAAGCTTTCGACTTCCTGGTCATCATGACTGCATGTAGGGGCATAGACTTGTACCACCTTCAATTTGTAGCTCTTATTAAGTTTCACAACAAGACCTGCCACCCTCTCGTTAATGCTATAGAATTCCTGTATGTTACCAGCTGTTTCGTTATTAATCAGGAATCCGACTCCTAGTTCTCGTCTCTCGGCTGAGCCCCGGTACCACAGTACATGCCCGCTTTTTAGCACTGTATATGCTTCTTTTGTCCTCCTAACCTCACTGAGCCCTATTAAATCCTATTTACTACCCTCTAATTCCTCCAATAACACTGCTAGACTCGCCTCACTAGATAGCGTTCTAACGTTAAACGTTGCCAGGTTCAGATTCCAATGGCGGCCTGTCCGGAGCCAGGTATTCTTAGGACCCTCTGCAGCGTCACAGATCTGACCGCCGCCGTGGTCAGTTGCTTGGGCGAAGGCAACTGGTTATTAAACCCACACATGCTACGTAAGGACATCGATGTTGACGGATTAGAGATCATCGTTATGTGGTGAACAAGAATAAATGGGGTTAACTGAGGGGCTTTACAGTTAAATAATCATATCGCAAGAAGCCAACAAACAAAAATACCAAGCACAACATAGGGGAAATTACTTGTACCTAATAATTGAATTAAGGAAACGATAAATAACGGCAATGAAAGCAGATGAAAAAAACAACCTTCTCGTACCTTACATAACGAATATCCCAAATCCGACAAGATTGATGCATTCAGGTAGCATATGTAGGTTTATTGACCAAGAGATGACTAATCACTATTTCAACCAAAATCACTATTTCAACCAAGAGATCACGTAATCGTGTCGCCTGCTGCCGAAAGCATGTTCCATATCCGCCGTCAAAATCTGTGCGTGGTGGCGCTGGCTAACACTCCCGAGGTTAGCTGTACTAGTAAAATATAAATACCCAAGAAAGTAGATGGGAAAATGACACTATGTTTGCTCAATTGGTTAAGGAATCGCACACGCTCTTCGAAGACATGTGATCCTTACCCACCTGTGACAAGTTGTTTTTTTCATCCATTTTCATTACCATTAAATTATCATTTCTTTAATTCACTTATTACGTCCAAGTAATTTGCCCTATGTTGTCCTTGGTGTCGTTGCTGACTTCTCATGATATGCTGTATCAATAAGGACGTTGTCAAAGAAAGTCGCCAGAGGCAAAACAACGGCGCCTGTCAATGTCGATGCCCAGCTCGCTGAACTAAGGTCTGCTATTGCGAACAGCAGTCTTCGCATAGTCAGACCAGTTGTTTTTTTCCGCCTATTAGCTGTCTGTCCGCCTATCCCACCAAATATTTGGGCCGATACTGAAGGTAGTATCATTTAAAGATGCGGGCTGACTAACGAAGGCGGTGTCGTCTAAAATCCGGACCACTCATTTCGGTACGTGTCACTTGTTTGGGATCTCTTCAATGAACCTCGTTGACGCCAACTTGAATATGCGGCAATGGGTATGGGGCCTCGGGGCCCCTGGGCGTGTGACACGGGGTGTGAGCCAATGAACCACTCTTCGATCAACCTCTCGGACACGAACTTGGGTCACTACGTATGCGCCACTCGGTATGCGCATACCCGCGGTGGTGCCATTAGAATAAGCAGCGTGCGCTGATCGAAGGTCGAGCAAGGACCCGGCTGCAGCAGACGCCTCAAACATGAGACGTTCCCACTGGTCACGTACTTCGATAGTCATCGTAGACGAATTCTGCCCGATTTCCTATTTGTGTTTAGTTTTGCTTTTGTCTAACCTTTCGTATTATGATCTCCGTACATAATGCACATGTCACTTATAGGAAATAATTCAGCTCGGAGTTCGTGCTTGTCGCTAACCTGTCGTTTGTTAAACACCATAGCTAGGAGCGCTGCTCACAGGGGTAACTAAATATGCCTCATCGCAGCATTAATAAAGTGGCTTACTAGAGCAGTACCTAAATGGTTTACTGCACAATAATTTTAACGTCAAGTAGGACAGGCACCACAAAGAGAAATGACGTTTTGAGGATGTTTTTAACTGACGCTTTCAGCACAACAAAATGAGGTTTATCGATCTGTGTTTAGCATCTGTGTCAATGCTTCTCGAACACTGGGTTACCTGCGACGTGACCTACGAAAGTTATCTTTCCTTATCCGCAAACTGGCATTTCAAAAATTTCTTCGCCCTCGACTTGAGTTCGCCTCTCCGGCGTGGTCTCGCCGCAAAAATTACTGAATTAACATGCTGGCATCAATTCAAAATATGGCCGCACGTTTCATTTTCCAGAATTATGACTACCGTTCTAGTGTAACTGAAATAAAGCTTCACTTTTCACTACAGCTGCTAAGGAATTGTCACGACATAGCCCTTTTCTCATTATTTCATAAATACGCCCACCACACTAATAAATGCTCCCCACACCTAGAAACGACATCGCACGCGTCACATAGATTACACAATTATCATATCTTCACGCGCATCTATTGTAAAACAGAAGCGTTTAACTGGTCTACGATCACACGTGGCATTAGTCGCGGGAACGGCCTCCCCAATAATATAGTTGCGGAAACTGACCGTGAAAAATTTAGGCACTCGCTCAATTCGTTTAACCCTTCTGGACCATTGCTATTATACTGTTTGTTTCATTTTTCCTACTCTTTACTTGCACTGTTATACGTTCGTTATAAAGTATATAATTACTTTATTATTGTACTCATACACAGCTGTATGCAGCCAATATGTTTCTGGAATTTTTAGGCTGTGCACTTGGCTGGTATTGTTTTTTTTCTTTACCTTCATATTGTTAGTAGATCCTATGTGCTTACTTGATTGTATGCCCCCCTTACTCAGTGCCTCAGGTAGAGGTCCTGTAAGGTATTTTACAAAAAAATAAATAAAGTATAGAGACGGCCGTGATTGCTCTGTCAGAGGCGCTCATGTTCTTGGCACAGGATGAAACCGTTCACAATAGGTTTCACGATGCATCAATGTGTACACAGCATTCTTATAAACCAAAATGACGAACCGGCAAATTTGGTTTTTGACAGGGCGGTGCAACAGTCTTTCTCCAAGCTCCCCAAGCACATGTGCTTTACCATTGACTGGAGAAAAGAACAGTTTATGAAGTTCGTTCATCAGAATCCGCTCATATTCCGTGAGTATTTTCTACTTGGAATTCCTACACGCATCTGGTTGATTTAATAACAGATTGTTATAGTTGTCCATGTGTTGTGCTGAACATTCGCGTAAATTAGGAAACCAAAACCATCTGCTGTGCATAGGCGTCTTGCTTCTAAAATTACAACAATGAAACGCATCAATTCTTGAATCTAATGTAAATATTCCAGAACACAATATTGAAGGCAACAGAATATCTATTTTTATCGCATAAAAATCTGCATGTGTAGTGGTTGTATTGCATCTGAAAACAGATTTTTTGTAGGTGCTTTGAGAATAAATCTTCTGTCGCGATTATCCATGATATTTGTCGCTGCCCCTTGCACTGCTAATTAATTCAGTTCAGCTTTATTTACTTAAGGACACCTTTGCTAGGGGTATTACTTAAGGGGTCGGTACAGTTGATAGGCATTCAAAAAAGCTGTACAAGAAAGCTACATTTTCGCAAGTGCATAAAAACAGAAAGGATGTGGCGTGAAAAAAAGGAGGGTATTTTTCAGCCAACAAAGACACATTTTCGAAGAAAACTGTAGTGCAGGTGGTTTCAAGCGACGTGGTGGGCAAGGGCGTTCAAGCGGTCTGATGCTGTGCGGGAAAAAAGAAGACGAAGAAAAAGTAGTTGTATGGGAGCACGGCTGTAGGACATGTAGTGGGTACCCAGTTCGTAGCGATATGCATGCGGGTGGTGTGCTATATCGCTCGTGAATTAGGGAACTAGGCTCAGGTAGTCAGCTCCGACATTGTCACGAGCTATCTCCAGCTGTTCATGTGCGATCTTGCTTGTCGCCTCCAGGCGATTGCAAAAATCGAAGACATAAGTGTATATCGTTCGCGTTTCTCCATCTAGTTCCTCGTTCGTCCGCAGTTCCCTTAATACCGTCGACGGCATGTTACCCAGTGGAGGGTACCTTGATGTCCTGCCATGATGCTTTCGTGAGCCACTTCTAATATGCCATGTCTAAATGATTTTGGTATGATCACTTGCTTAAATGTTTTGCCAGTGGCCAGGTGGTAAATGCAATACAACAATCATTTTTCTTCAATTAATTCGTAGCTGTGACCCTTTCCGGAGTTAAACGACTTGCTCACTTTGCGAAAAATATTATTAGGGTGAAGGGAAAGAAGAAGATGACATGGACTAGAGGAAGACGAAGTCTGGCAGTTGCCTGAACGCCATATACACCAGTTTTAAATGTACACTATTTTACACTCGTGGGCCTGCTTTCTTCCTGCAACATTTTGGTGGAAGGTATGGGGTACAATCACGGAACTTCGCAGAGGACGTCATCCATTGGCCGCGACAATGGCAAATCAACCGGCACAAGCGACAACGCCTCAGTAGCCCGTGCCAACGGTCATCTTCACTCATCCGCGGGACCCGGGGACGTTTTGTGGGACGGATAACGCTGACGTCGAGGACGGGCTTACGATATACTAGCGAGTGTGCGACAACAGGTGAGATCTAACAATGATGCTAGCAAACCTGATATCTTATCTGAGAAGAACTGCGAAGCAATGGTGTGATACACATGAAGATGGCATAATGAGCTAGGATGCCTGCAAAGAAAAAATGCGAGACCTGTTTGGCAGAACTGTCGGTCGGCAGCTGGCAGCAAAAAAAGAACTTGCGTCCCGCGCTCAGACGTCCACAGGATCCTATGTCGTGTACATACAGGATGTGCTGGCCCTCTGTCGCAAGACTGATAACAACATGACCAAGGCAGACAAGATTGGTCACTTACTAAAAGGTATTGCAGACGATGCCTGGAATCTTCTGACGTGTAAGGATTGTGCCACAGTGCATGCAATTGTAAAGGAGTGCCGGCGCTTCGAACAAGCGAAGGGCCACCGCGTCGCTCAACATTTTGACAGATTGTCCAATGCCGCAATGACACCTTCTTGTGAAGACCAGCCAGGGTTCGTTCAAACGACAGGACCGGAAGAAATAACGCTCGTCGTTCGCCGTGAGCTTGAAACCATGGCTCCGGCTCCAGTTCGTTCAGACTATCGGGAGAGTGTGCCCGCTATCGCCCTTATACAAGCGGTCGTTCGGGAGGAAATAGCAATTTTGGGCATTCCATCTCTCTGCTCGGTGCGCCATTCAAACACCTACCAGATTAGTCCGGCCGCTCGCTCCCAGACGCAAAGCTTTCCGCCATTCCGTCGCAACCCGGCTGACTGGGGCACAGTGGATTATAAACTCATCTGTTTTATTTGCCCCGGCATTGAACACATCGCCCGTCATTGTCGCAACCACTGGTCATCACCTCCTCGGTGGTCGCCTCCGAGTCACTACCGCCAAGTGCCAGGAAATCGTACTTTCTCGCCGTATACGCCGACCACGAACATCAACGCCGACAGTGATCCTCCAAGATCCAGGCGCTCCGGGTTCAGGTCCCGTTCTCCTCTGGTTCACCGCTCATCGTCCCCTTCTGCAGCCGCTCGCTTCACTTCGGGAAACTAGGTGGTGCAGCTCCCCGAGGGGAAGCTGAAACTTCGACCTGGCCCGCAAATCCTCTGTTGAACCTGCCTACACGTGGAAACCTACTGGGCATTGAAGTTGATGGCCTTCCTGGTACATTTCTCGTTGACACAGGAGCGCAGCTTTCAGTTATTATCGCTGCTTTCCCGCCGAAGGCTCAAAAAGGTTCTGATGCCCACCGTACCGTGCACTGTGCGAGTCGCCCATGGGACTACTTCACCTGTTCTTCGAATGTGTACAGCACGTGTGACCATTGGGGGCCATTCTACCGCTGTTTTATTTATCGACCTTGAGCACTGTCCGCGCGACATAATTCTCGGCCTCGACTTTCTTTCAAAACACTCTGCCCAAATTGACTGCTCCGCAGGTGTTGTACAGTTGGATCTGCCGCTTCCTGCTGACGCAACAACTTGTGCTTCACACCGCTTATGTTCTGCTGAGTTTGTAAGGCTGTCTCCACAGGCGGCTACAAACGCCCTCCTGACGCCCTGTCCTCCGGTACCTGATGCCGAGGACGTCGTGTCGCCACTTACGGACGTGGTTTTGTCTTGCCATATTACCCTACCAAGCGCCTTATTCCGGATCCGTGAAAGCTGCGCTCGCCTGTCCGTCCTCAATTTTGGATTTTCGTCGCATATTGTCACGTGGTAGTGACGGTGAAGAAAGAAGCAATACGGTGGAATACAAAACTAGCTTTTATTGGGCGAACCTGTGCCCACAAAACAGGCTACACTTATAGCACAACGACAGCGGCGAACACGGTCGGCGATCGTCGGGAATCTGATCAGCGGGTCAAGCGCGTCGGCTTTTATAGAGCAGTCGTCGAATGTTCCAGACTAATCGTTCGGACCCGCGTGCCTTCCAAAAAGTTTTACACCATTCGAGTCACGCGATGAAATCAGATAACATAAGGTTCGGCGTCAACAGACAGCCGGGTAGAATCATCGATAACTTTCCAGAAACGTCGGATACATGCAGACGCGTCCCTCGCTGTGCGATTACATTCGTTAAGCTGCGAAACGTGGTTGCCCGATAAAGATAAGTACACGTGTCATTACCCCCCTCTTAAAAAGCATCGACCCGATGCTGCAAACAAACGAAACTAATAAATAAGCACTCGTAGCAAAGAAAACAACAAAATAAGGGAAGTTCGTTAGCGTCCCTAAAACGGTTTAAGACGCACTACGTGGACCACTTCAGGTCGTGCGCGGCGCCGCTGTGAATGCGAAATGCCGTCTAGTACGACCTCATAGTCCAGTGCGCCAATACGTCGGATGACCTTGTAGGGTCCGAAATAGCGTCATCGCTTCTGGCGATGACTTCCGATGTAGGTTCCGAACCCTACATCGGAAGTCATCGCTTCTGGCTGGGGCTGCGGTAATTGTGGTTGCACCTCAGGAACTCCTAGCGATCGGTGCACCTCTTCTTTCACGATGTCCGCGATCGAGGCCACTTGAGGCTGCGACGAAGGCAAGACCTTGCGCAGTTCTTCGCGCACAATGGCCCTGATGGTCTCGCATAGGTCGTCCGTGGCCAGTGATTGAATTCCGGAGTAGCTTGTTGGCTTGGTGCGTCGGTCGAATTGCCGGTTCCGCAATTCCAGTGTCTTCTCGATGCTCGTCGCCTCACGAAGAAACTCGTCGACGGTCTTCGGTGGGCTTCTTACCATACCGGGGAAAAGTTCCTCTTTTACACCACCCATCAGTAGACGTACCTTCTTCTCCTCGGACATTTCTGGGTCGGCTTGGTGGAACAGACGGCTGATTTCCTCAGTGAAGATCGCGATCGTCTCATTCGGCAGCTGCGCTCTTGTCTCCAGTAGAGCTTGGGCTCGCTCTTTTCGCACGACGCTTTAAAACATTTGCAGGAAGCCGCTTCGGAAGAGGTCCCATGTCGTCAAGGTGGCTTCTCGATTCTCGAACCACGTCTTGGCGGCGTCCGCCAAAGCGAAATAGACATGTCGTAGCTTGTCGTCGCTTGCCCAGTTGTTACACGTGGCGACCCTCTCATACATTTCCAGCCAGGTTTCCGGGTCCTCAAATGTGGAACCGCGGAACGTCGGTGGTTCCCTGGGCTGCTGCAGCACGATGGGGGACGCTGGGCTTGCCATTGGGGTGGACTTGGTGGCGATCTTCCTGGTCGTCTCAGGCAAAAGTCTGTGCTCCGGAGGCAGTTGTTGAAGACGCTGGCTTGCTCGATGGTCTGGGACTACGTTGGTGTTGTCTTTGCGTTCCGGGCTTGGATCACGGCTTGTCGGGGGCGTCCGGTACATGAACCAAAAGCACCTCCACCAGATGTCACGTGGTAGTGACGGTGAAGAAAGAAGCAATACGGTGGAATTCAAAACTAGCTTTTATTGGGCGAACCTGTGCCCACAAAACAGGCTACACTTATAGCACAACGATAGCGGCGAACACGGTCGGCGATCGTCGAAAATCTGATCAGCGGGTCAAGCGCGTCGGCTTTTATAGAGCAGTCGTCGAATGTTCCAGACTGATCGTTCGGACCCGCGTGCCTTCCACAAAGTTCTACACCATTCGAGTCACGCGATGAAATCGGATAACATAAGGTTCGGCGACAACAGACAGCCGGGTAGAATCATCGATAACTTTCCAGAAACGTCGGATACATGCAGGCGCGTCCCTCGATGTGCGATTACATTCGTTAAGCTGCGAAACGTGGTTGCCCGATAAAGATAAGTACACGTGTCAATATGGTGCCACATGGTATCACACCTTTGGAAGAATTTGAGATTTCTTCTTTGACCTCTGAATCCTTGCTCAGTGCCAATGTACCTTTGTCACCCACTCCTTCGTACTCGACGCCTGCAGACGGTGTTTATAAGATGATTGCCCTTGACCTTCCTTCCGAGCAAAGAACAGCTCTTCGTCACCTCCTGTCATCTTATAAGGATCTCTTTGATTTGGACGATCACCCACTGGGCGAGACATCTGTTGTCACACATCGCATCAACACCGGTGACACCAGCCCCATTCATAGGCGGCCATATCGTGTCTCCGCAACAGAAAGGGCCATCATACAGAAAGAGGTAGACAGGATGATGGACAAGGACGTCATTGAACCTTTCAGTAGCCCGTGGGCATCATCGGTTGTCTTAGTAAAGAAAAAAGACAACACGTGGCGCTTCTGCACTGACGACCGTCACCCCAACAGCATAACAAAGAAGGATGTTTATCCCCTGCCTCGCATTGTTGACGCTCTTGACTGCCTTAACGGATCCCAATACTTTTCATCAATTGACCTCCACTGCGGCCATTGGCAGATTAGCGTCGATGAGATGGACAGCGAGAAAACCGCCTTCGTCAAGCATGCCCTCCGTGTTTCGAAGGGCTGGCCTTCAGCTAAACTCCTCCAAGTGCCATTTCGGTCGCCGTAAAATTAACATGCCGGGCCATCTCGTAAACGCCGCCGAAATCCAACCTGATCCACAGAAAGTTCACGCCTTGCGAAATTTCGCTGTGCCTTGTTCAACAAACGACGTCCGTAGTTTTTTGGGTTTATGCCCAGAAACCTTTGCCGACAACATTTTGCCGACATCGCTCACCCGCTCAATGTCCATCTTGAGAAAGATCTCTTCCTCTTGGGGACTACTGCAGGAAAAAGCTTTCTCTACCCTGATTGAGCGGCTTGCAACTTCCCCGATTCTGTCACACTTTGAAGCTTCTGCGACCACTCAAGTACGAACTGACGCGAGTGGTCATGGCATCGGCGCTGTCCTCGCTCAGCGTCAACAGGGCAAAGACCATGTAATCGCTTACGCCAGCCGCCTTCTTTCTATGCCTGAGCGAAATTACTCCATTACTAAGAGAGAGTGTCTCACGCTCGCATGGGCGGTCGCGAAATTTCGACTGTACCTTTTCGGTTGGAGCTTCTGCGTCGTAACCGACCATCACGCCCCCTGCTGGCTCTCTTCTTTGAAGGACCCAAGTAGACGACTGGCGCGTTGCGCATTGCGTCTACAAGAATATACATTTTCTATTTTGTATAAATAAGGGCGCCTGCATAAGGACGCTGATTGCCTGTCCTGCAATCCCGTGGATCAACTAGTCGCTACCGATCCAGACTTTGACCTCAGTGTTCTATCCCTCTCTGGCTTCTTCCATATTGGTGACGAGCATCGCCAAGATCCTGTTCTTCGACCACTTATGGAGCGCCTAAGCTCCTCGCGCAATGACCCGTCCATCCGGATATTCACCTTGCGCGATAGAACTTTATACCGTCGTAGCGTTCGTTCTGATTGCCCAGGGCTCCTTCTAGTCGTTCCCAAGTACCTTCGCCTGGCCCTGCTTCAGAAACTGCACTACGCTCCTACTGTTGGACATCTTGGCATCACTCACACTTGCGATCGCTTGCGTCGCCGGTTCTTCTAGCCCGGCATTTGTCGCTCTGTGCGCCGTTATGTTGGTTCTTGCGACATGCGTCAGCACCGGAAGACGCTTGCTATGCCGGCTGCTGGTTTGCTTCAACCAATTGATATCCCTACAGAGCCCTGTTTCCCCGTGGTCCACAACCTCCTTGGCCCCTTTCCAATCTCCATCAAAGGAAATAAATGGATTGCTGTAGCAACAAATTATGCCACGAGATATGTCATCGCATGAGCGCTGCCAACCCGCTGCGCTACACATGTCGCCGACTTCTTACTATACGACGTCATCGTGCACCGTGGCACCCCTCGCCAGTTACTCAGGGATCGCGGCCGCTACTTTCTATCGAAGGTTGTCGATAATCTGCTCCGCTCTTGTTCTACAGTACACCAGCTTGCAACCGCGTCCCACCCTCAAGCGAACGACCTCACTGAGCGACTCAACCGCACACTAACTGAAATGCTGGCCATGTACGTCTCTTTCGCATACAACTCGTCCCGTCACGACACTACCGGATTTTCACCACTTTACATATTGTATGGCCGCAACCCCAACTTGCCCTTCGACACGTTGCTACCTTCTGCCGTACAATCACCCAGCACTGGTTACGCTCGCGATGCTATTGCCTTAGCTGCCCAGGCCCGAGATGTCGCCCGTCATCGCCTCACAGTCTCGCAAGCTTCTCAAAAGCGACGCTACGACCTTCGCCACGGAGACCTCCATTTTTCACCTGGTTCCCTTGTCCTTCTCTGGACGCCTTCACGTCACGTCGGATTGTCGGAAGAACTACTTTCCCGCTATTCTGGTCCGCACCAGACCTTACGTCATCTGCCCGACGTCAGATACGAGATCGCCCCAGTCGGTCAGCCTTCAGTGCCTCCCAAGTTCACCAGTGATGTTCACGCCACCAGGCTCAAGCCATATGTCCCCCCATTAAGTGAGACTGTATAACTTGCAGCGGGATGCAGCTAACCCCGCCGGGAGGGTGATGTTACGGTGAAGGGAAAGAAGAAGGTGACATGGGCTAGGGGAAGACGAAGTCTCGTAGTTGCCTGAACGCCATATACACCAGTTGTGAATATACACTATTTCACACTCATGGGCCTGCTTTCTTCCTGCAACCATATGTTTCAGCGTCGGGATTTTCCGCTGTTCTTCAATGAGTTGTCCTTTAGTTACGTCACGAAAAACAATTGTAGGAACGCACAAGGGAGGAATCTTGGCTTGGGTTTGTTCTTCAGTTTTGGCTTTAGCCACGCCCAAAACAGGCTGAGGCTTCCTAGGCGCCTTAGTCAGTTTAATTTCTATCGAGGACGGCTCCTCGTTGAAAGCAGCGGGGTGATCCCAGTCAGAGATCGGATCGTATGATCCTGTGGCGCCTGGAAGATTTCCTAGAACAAGGTCGTAGAGGGGCTCGTGCATACATGCCACTGTTAACTTGCCTGTAAAGTACGGCGTGTTCACTTGTATGACAGCTTCAGGCAGGTAGCGTGTTGAGCCGTCCAGAAGAACAACGTTGCTAGTGTTTCCCGTCATATACACCTCTAGAACGTGTTCTCGTCTGACAATTGCGGTATTACAACAGGTATATCGTAATGCACGAACATATCTTCCTACCAGTCGGCCTTCGACCACTTGCATCCCGTCGATGCGAAAAGGTAGAGCATTGCCAGGGTTCTCACCGCCGCTGTTACTTGATCGGCGAGTCTTCTTTCCTGGGCGCTTTGATGTTTTCACTGGACGAGTCCGAACTGGTTGAGATTGGTTGAGTGCACACGAAGAACTCGGTTTGTTGTCCCCTACTGATTTCGACAATTTTCAGCAGTATGTCTGGTTCTGTCACAATACTTACATTTGAGCATATGCTTAGGTGGGGTACGGCAGTCAGGAGCCCTATGTCGAAACCGGAGACCGAGGATGCACATGAGTTGCTGTTTCCTGGGAGCGTCAATGTTTTTCCCACCGGAATCCTTTGTGTTATTGGGACCTTTTCCTAGGTTTGTCAAGTTCTGCACTTCAAGAAAGCGATCGGTCAAGCTGGCAAATTCGTCAAGGGATTTGCACTCTCGCTCCCTCAAGAAAATGACTAGCTTTGATTCACAACATCGCAGAAACTGTTCAGAAATCATGTGATCCCGTAGACCTTCATGCGTTTTAGGCAGGTTAGCCATCTCAATCCAATGATAAAAATAACCTGAAATACTTGCGGCTGTCTTGCAGTTTCGGCCTCAACTGCTCGTGCTTTCCGAAGCTTCTCTTGGTAGCTTTGAACCGTGAATTGAAACCTCTGTAGTAAGGCTTTCATTACCTTTGGGTAATATAATGAATCGGTGCCCATACGACCGATCACAGTTAAAGCTTCACCAGTTAGACACATGCTCACAGCAAGGTCCCATTTTTCTTGTGGCCAGTCCTGCCCTGTTGCTACGTGCTCAAATCGCTGCAAAATACGCGCGCAAGTCATCGCGTTTCTCTTCAGACACAGAAAGTAACTTCTGTGGATTTAGGCATGACGAGGAAGTGATGGGCGCAGTCAAAATTTCAGAAGCCACTGCCGGCATATTCCGAGCTCCGTCCTGAAGCTGCAGCTTTAGCTGGAGGACCTCCGTCCATTAGCTGCAGCTTTAGCTGGAGGATCTCCCGTTGCCTCTCGTCAGCCAAGCGCGGTAATTCAGCAGCTTCCTTGATTTCCTCTCGCTCCGCAGCGTTCTCGTTCCTTTGTTTTGCCTGTTCGGCCTCAATCCATCTGCGAAGTTTTGCGCCTGACAATCCTAGTTTGAGTGGTATCGCCGTGAGTTTCTCTAAATGCATGGTGCCGTCTACTAATATGTGTCCGCGCTCAAGCGAAACTGCCCTCTTTTACTGTATTTACGAATGAATTCGGGCAGGCTCGCCAGATTGTGGTGTTATTGGGTACAGGATCACTTCAGAAAGAGACAGAAGCAGCACACAGAAGGACAAACACACATCAGACTTGTATTGGACGAGCTTAACACATTGAAACGGCACACACACGCGACAGTTCCCCAAAAGACATTCTACAAGAGATGCAGCTATATATATATATATATATATATATATATATAAATATATATATATATATATATATATATATATATATATATATATATATATATATATATATATATATATAGATTCGCAACGGGGGTCCTATTGCAACGGGGGGAGCAAGCACTTCACGTCGTCTTCTCATGCACCAGCACACCAGCACCATGCCCACTGCACCACCATGCAACACCATGCAACAGCTGCAACACCACCATGCAACAGCTGGGGGTAGCGTTCGGCTGCGGAGTTCGAGGATGTCGAAGGGAAACCCAGCACCTCCACCAAATGCAACGGGGGTGTTCGCCTAGCAGAAGGGTCACTGGTTATAGGTTGTAGCGCTAGGCTTAAACAGGTCGGCGCTATATCGTAACGGGGAAGCAAGTACTTCACGTCGTCTTCTCAAGCACCAGCACACCGGCACCATGCCCACTGCCCAGTGCTTTCAGTACAATATATATATATATATATATACGAGAAGAAAGGGGGGTTAACCGAGGGGCCCGATTTTTACTAGTGATATCATAAGAAGCCAACACTGACACCAATGACAACATAGGGGAAACTACTTGTGCTGATTAAATGAAATACAGAAACGATAAATTAATGGAAAATAAAGTGGGTGAAAAAACAACTTGCCGCAGGTGGGAACCGGACCCACAACCTTCGCGTTTCGCGTGCGATGCTCCGCCAATTGAGCTACGACGACGCCGTTTTCCCATCCACTTTTTTCATCCACTTTAATTTCCGTTAGTTTATCGTTTCTTTATTTCATTGAATAAGCTCAAGTAATTTCCCCTATGTTGTCCTTGGTGTCAGTGTTTGTTGGCTTCTTATGAAATGACTACATATATATGAATTGGTCAAATATAATCAGCCTACAGCTCAGGCGGAAGCACATGTCGCCATGTCGGAGACATCAGGGAACCGGTGTCGGATAGCAGTATTGGACAGCCAGGTCGGACAGCAGGGTCGGACCGCCTCGTGGGGCTCAAGTAGCCCTGCGCCACAGTCGATGTACCGGAACGTCAGCGGGCCAGGTTTCCTGCAGGCGGGGTTTGCGCTTGGGAGCACACAGCAGCAGCCACCGTGTCACGTCCACAGGGGTAGCCCTGGGGCCTCTCACCCGATCGCGCGTTCAGCCAGGCTCAGGACTACCAGCCCTCCTGGACGAGTTGTCCAGCGGAAGAACTGGGCGAGGTAGCCTCTCAGCCGGTGACAGCGTTGATTCGGGCGCAGACGTAGTGACGTGGGCGGCGATAGCTCCTATGGGCCGGACGCCCAGCGAGGAAGCTCTTTTTCCCTCGAACGCCGAACGTCGCGCATTTCTCACGTCACGGGCCCCACTCTCTCGCGCCACGCTTTTCCAGGCGCCACTGTTGAAGCTCACGAATCGGTGTGGATGACGATGATGAGGGCCCTTTTGCACACACCCACTCGCGTGTATTTGCCAAGAGTAGGTCTCCTCTTCGCCACCGCATGGCGCACTGCCTTCATATGTTTGTTTCCCACTCTCGCGTACCATATATTATCACAGTCGTTACTTTGCCTTGCAGTGCTCGGTGAGCTATGCGAGGCCCATTGTTTATAAACCTCGTTAAACGTGTTGTGAGTGACAAACAATACATTTTTATTATGTGAAAGTGTTTTTGCGTGGTCTTCTCGGCGAACTACGTGAGGCCATGCAATAACGGCTCCCAGATAAAACGAGTCGAGAAGTTTCTAACGTGGTCTTGTATACAGCTACCGATGACATATGACAGGTATTAAACCTTCCAAACAGGCCGTTGTCTAAACGTGTGATTGAGGGAACACAGCTATTCCCTAAGATGTCCGCCTTGTTCATGTCTGGTTCAGCTTTGCAGCACTTGCGGATGCCAACCAGTTTGAAAGAATCATCATGTTGCACAGGCAACGTGACTGTGTTATCTCGACGACGTAATTTTTCTTGCTCCAACCTTTGAAACCCACATTCACCGTCTCGCGATCGTTTTCGTTGTGTTTGGCGCTGCGAAACGTTAGTTCAACTCGTCGAAGTGTGACTTTGGTTGACGTTATACAACTGTTCTCTGGCGCCTTGTAAACGCCGATGGAATTCAACCTAACCCGGCCCAAGTTCGAGCCATGCAAGACTTTCCTGTACCATGCTCAGTTAACGACGTTCGCAGCTTCATAGGCTTATGCTCGCACTTTTGTCGCTTTGTTCGAATTTTGCTGACATTGCGCGCCCTCTCACCGAGCTTTTAATGAATGACGTCGCTTTCACGTGGGGACAGCGGCAAGCCGAAGCCTTCACAGCATTCAGCCCGCTCTTTCGAGCTCCCCAATTTAAGCCCATTTTCACCCTTCAGCACCCACTGAAATCCGTAGAGATTCTAGTGGTCACGGCATTGGTCCTGTTCTCGCCTACATTCAGCGTGGTCAAGAGGGCGTTATCGCTTACACTTGCCGCCTTCTGTCCACTGCCGAGCGCGACTGCTCTATCATGGAGTGAGAGTGCCTAGCGCTGGTTGGGGCAATAGTGATTTTGCGCCCATACCTACTTGGTCGTCATTTTCGCAAAATTACCGACCACCACGCGCTCTGCTGGCTCTCCTCGTTGAAGGACACTACATGGCGTCTTGGGCGTAGGGCACTGCGCTTGCAACAGTGCACTTTTCTTTAGTGTACAAATCCGGTAGTTTACGTCAAGACGCAGACTGCTTCTACCACCACCCTGTTTACCCACCGGAAGCAACCTACCTCGAATCCAACACGAGCGTTATATCCATCCCAGGCTTCCTCAACAATGGCGAAGAACAACGCTATGTTCCCTTTCCGCGAACCATCATCGATCGGTTAAGCTCGCGAACTCCTGAACTTTCCCTGCATCTCTTCTGTATTTCCGACGCAGTCCTGTACAAACGCAACTTGTGCCCTGATGGTGCAGACCTAGTGCTGGCCTTACTGGGGCACCATCAACCCACCATGCTTCAAGAACTCCACGACGCGACCACCCCTAGGCATCTCGGTGTCACTCGCGCCTTTGACCGAGTACAGCGCCGCTTCTTGTGGCCCGACCTCTACCACGTTGTGCACCGTTGGCACTGCTTGCGACCTGTGCCAACGCCGAAAGCCTACTCCCATGGCTTCAACTGGACTTTTACAACCCATAGATATTCCAACAGAGCCTTTATTTCACATGGGGCTCGACCTACTTGGCCCTTTCTCTTTCTCAACTAAAGGCAACAAATGGGTTGCCGTTGAAACCGATTACGGCACGCGCTTCGCCATCACAAGAGCTCTGCCTTCAAGTTGTGCGGCTAACGTCGCAGATTTCATCCTGCACAAAGTCATGCTGCACCACGGCGCTCCACGTCAGTTCCTCACGGATCGCGGACGTTACTTCTTCTCAAAGGTCATTGACGATATCCTCCGCCTATTCTCTACTGAGCATCAAAGAGCCAATGCTTACCTACCACATATTAAAGGTCTCACAGAGCGACTGAAGAGAACGCTTATCGACATGCTAGCTATGTACGTTTCTCCAGACCACCCGGGCTCGGACGTCGCTATGCCATATGTCACTTTCGCGGACAATTCGTCCCGCCATGACACTACAGGTTATTCTCCGTTTTATGTACTGTTTGGCCCTGATCCCGCGTTCCACCTGGACACCATAATTCCACAACTCACACAGTTGCACATAGCTTTTGCCCGCGATGGGATTCGCATGGCAGCACAGTCCCGTCAGATTTCCCGCGCTTGCCTCACTGATTCCCAGGCTTCGCAGAAGTCCCGTTACGATGCGCACCATAGGGACTTGCAGTATTTACCTTGCGCCCTCGTGCTCCTGTGGTCACCATCTCGTCGGGTGGGCTTATGTGAAAAACTTCGGTCACGATATTCAGGTACCTACCGCATCCTGCGGCAACTTTCGGATGTGACGTACGAGATCGCTCCCGAAGAGCCAGACCCGTCGTTCGTACAGCCAATTACCGATGTTGCTCATGTTTCGCGTTTAAAGCCTTCATGCGTGCCTTGTCCGGTCCATAATCGCTTGGGCCGGGTCGGCCTCCAGCCCCGGCGGCGTTGTGTCGCGATGCAGAAAAGGACGTGTAAACAAGATACGATGACGAAGTGTTGTTGCTGAGGCGCTTAGACCGCCATGTTCTAGCCTCAGGTGGCCCCTTCCGCATTTGCCTTGCATAAACAGCATTCGTGCTTGTCTCGGCCTCGCAACAATATATATTGTTGCGCCCACAAAAGGCGTTACTTTGCAGCCGGGTAGAGTTAGAAGCGATGACCTTGATCAGCTGAGCGCCTGTCCAGATTCAGCCAGCCAGTCACACGTCGTCTTCCTCGTTCACCATCCTTCGTTGCCCCCCGCATACTGTTTGTTGAGGCGCGAACCCACTATGCACCTAAGAGCGTAACACTTCCCTCCGCGCAGACTAAGCCCGCCGGGCAAGTCAAACAGGCTGTCGAGAAATAAAGGGCTTTAATCGGGCGACATGCGAAAGTTCAGTCGTTGCTGACCGTCGGCCATTTGATGTGAGACGTGCTATGCGCTCCGTAATAACATAGGGTCCAACATACTGGGCCAGCAGTTTTTCACATAGTCCACGTTTCCTGGTTGGTTTCCAGAGCAACACTAAAGCACCAGGGTCATATATCACGTGTCGGCGTCGGCGGTCGCAGCGTGCCTTCGAGCGGTCTTGTGAAACAAGAGTGCGTAAAGAAGCAAGTCGTCGGGCTTCTTCAGCAAGACAGACTGTCTCTGATATACAAAGATTATCGTGGCTGGAAAACGGGAAGATAGTGTCTAGTGTATAACGAGGTGGACGAGCGTAAAGAAGAAAGAAGGGACTGTAGCCCGTAACTTCATGCTTTGAGGTGTTAAATGCGTACGTAATGAGAGGTAGCACGCTGTCCCAGTTTTTATGATCTGACTCGACATACATGGACAGCATGTTAGTAAGAGTTCTGTTCGTGCGTACCGTAAGGCCATTTGTTTGGGGATGATACGGCCGGGGTGGAATGTCGAAACCTTGAAGCACATAGACGAAGCATCTCTTCGACCACGTCTGCAGTGAACTGCCGCCCACGATCGCTGATGATGACTCTGGGAGGTCCATGTCGGAGAATGACAAAACGCAGCAGGAAAATACACACTTCGGTTGCAGTAGCCGATGGTATTGCAGCTGTCTCACAGTAGCGTGTCAAGTGATCGGCACACACGATAATCCAGCGATTCCCATTGGATGAACGCGGAAAAGGACCGAGGAGGTCGATGCCAACTTGCTCAAAGGGAGTGCTGGGGGTGGCACTGGATGGAGTTGACCAGGAGGAGCACTCGTCGGACGCTTATACCGTTGACACTCGCTGCAGCTGGACACATACTGGGCGGTCGTCTGGCGCATTTTAGGCCAGTAGAACCTTTCTTGAAGGCGGTAGAGAGTTCGCGCAGAACCCAAATGTCCAGATGTTGGATCGTCATGCATAGCGCGCAAGACGGAGACACGGAGACTCTCCGGGACCACCAGAAGATATCGTGGGCCTGTAGTAGAATAGTTCTTTTTGTAAAGAACCCCATCATGAATACAGAAACGAGTGGATGGTGCTGATTGTCTTGCAGTAATGAGCAGTGGTTCTAATGTTTTGTCTTTTTGTTGCTCGACTTTGAAGGTATTTATATCAGGAAATCCCGGCTCCAGTGATGCAATATAGCAGTCGAAGTTGTCCGCGTCGCAGTCCATCGTTGGAAGCGGCATGCGTGAGAGGCAGTCAGCGTCGGCGTGTCGGAGGCCGCTTTTATAAGAAACGGTAAAGTTATATTCCTGTAAACGGAGTGCCCAACGCGCAAGCCGGCCCGACGGATCACGGAGATTAACCAGCCAGCAGAGAGAATGATGGTCTGTCACCACAGTGAAGGAGCGCCCGTACAGGTACGACCGGAAGCGCCGTACTGCGAAAATAACTGCAAGACACTCTTGCTCTGCAACGGTGTAGTTACGCTCGGACTTACTTAAAGAACGACTCGCATAGGCGACGACGTGTTCTTTGGTGTCGACGCGTTGAATAAGGACAGCGCCGATGCCAATACCGCTAGCGTCCGTATGAACTTCTGTAGGAGCCGCATGGTCGAAGTGTCGGAGAATGGGGTGAGACGTCAGACGAGACTTCAGCTCACGAAAACTAGCTTCACATTCAGGAGTCCATTCAAAGGGAACGCCCTTCTGGAGGAGGCATGTCAGAGGATACGCGATGCTGGCAAATCCACGAATAAAGCGGTGGAAGTACGAGCAAAGCCCAAGGAAACTTCGTAGCTCTTTTACATGGTGAGGTTGCTTGAAGGCTTCCAGTGAAGCAGTTTTCGCTGGATCAGGTCGTATACCGTCCTTATCCACTAGGTGTCCCAGAACGAGTGTTTGGCGCTCTCCAAAATGGCACTTCTTCGAGTTGAGGACCAAACCCGCTTTGTCCAAGCAGTCTAGCACAAGATCGAGACGTGCGTTGTGCTCACTGAACGTGCGCCCGAAAATCACTACATCATCTAGATAGCACATGCATACTTCCCACTTCAAACCACGCAGGATGTTGTCCATGAAGCGCTCGAAAGTTGCAGGCGCATTACAGAGCCCGAACGGCATCACATTAAATTCAAAACGTCCATCTGGTGTTACAAATGCTGTTTTCTCCTTGTCTGCCTCGCGCATAGGAATCTGCCAGTACCCCGACCTCAAGTCAACAGACGAAAAGTAAGACGCTGATGAGAGGCAGTCGATAGCATCATCAATACGCGGAAGAGGATATACGTCCTTTTTAGTGATGGTGTTGAGGCGGCGGTAGTCCACACAAAATCGCCATGAACCATCTTTCTTTCTAACCAGGATCACTGGCGCTGCCCACGGACTACAGGATTCTTGGATTACATTCTTATTTAGAATTTCGTGGACTTGGTCATTGATCACCTTGCGTTCCGATGGTGAGACTCTGTATGGTTTCTGTCGCAGTGGTTGGGCAGATCCCGCATCTATGCGATGGTGTATACGAGAAGGAGGAAACAATGGTGGTCCCTCTCGCTGGAAGAAGTCAAACAGTCGGGCATGTTGTAGCAGAATATTCGCCACGTCGTGACGCTGCTTAGTGCTGAGCGACTTGTTTACCATAGTCAGAAATGAGGAGTGCGCCGCAGGGCAGACATTAGCGAAATGGCGCTCATCCGCAGAATCAAGGGCCTCTGTAAGAATGGCGAGCGATAGCACGTGAACTTCATGGTAGGCGGCAAGTTTCAGACCCTGTGGTAGTATTGCAGGTTCACTGGAATAGTTTACGGCCCATAAGTTGGTGCGTCCCTGAACAACCGACAGCGTGCAATACGGTATCAGTACATTCCTCTTGATGCAACTCAGGTGAACGGGCTCCACGGTAGCGTCAAACGTTCCGTCGGTGGTGGGGAAACAGGCGACTGAAACACACGTTGCGGATAACGGAGGCACAACGGTATCCCGGGACACACAAAGCACACTTGCACGATACGGTGGGCCTTCCATAAACGCAGCAGAAAAGCTTGTACCTACACTGATTTCACCCGTTTTGCAGTCGACGGTGGCACCACACAGTTTCAAAAAATTAAGGCCCAAGATTACGTCATGCGTAGAATGAGGTAGAACAGCGAACTCCGCGTTAAATATTTGACCACCCAAGCTCACGTCTACATTACACACGCCCACAGGATACAACAACTCCCCACTCACTCCGCGAAACGTATCGGCACGGTCCCAGCGAAACATCACCTTTCGTCCTAGGAGGCTTTTAAACGCCAGACTCATCACTGAAACGGTTGCTCCCGTGTCCACTAAGGCCATGGACGAAACCCCCTCAATTAATACAAACACCTTATCCTTGAACATACAAATGGTTGGAGGTATCTCTGTCGACAGCGAAGATTGTCCAGCGACCTCACCTCCAACGGCCGCGCTAGCTAGTTTTCCGGAGGTGGCGACGGCCATCGACGCCGCGGAGAGGGCGATCGGCTTACACGAGGAGCGGGTGGTGGTGTCAAGCTGCGATCGGATGCTGGAGAACGGTTCCGCAGCGGCTCCGGGTGCTGGTGAGGCAAGTTTCCGAAGTATGTGTGCGAGGGCGAGTATGTTTCGCCCAGAGGAGCGCGGTACTGCCTAGACATCGTCGATCGGTCGAACTTCGGTGGTTGGCGGCGATTGCAGTACCTGGCAATGTGACCTAAGTCACCACAGCTATAACACACAGGTAAACGACGATCTATGAACTGCCCTTCGAAGCGCTCAGCCGTGGGGGGTCGTGTAGCAGAGCGAAGCGGCTGGGCCTGCTGCACAGGAGGAACGGTCGGTCTGCGTGCAAACCTGCTGGGGCGAGGGTGTTCTGCAGGTCGGTGTTCGGGCGTAAATGTGTCCTCACGTGGCCATGGAGCACCTCTGCGGTTGACGTCTGTGACACATACCGCCGGTTGCCAGGAAGCGCAGGGTGCGGCAGGCGCCATGTGTTGCGGGTAATAAGCGTCCGGTTGTCGTATGACGTCGCGCGCAAGTTCCTGGTGCCGCAGCAGTTCCTCACGCACGATCTGCCGTATAGTAGACGAAAGATCGGCAGACGGGCTCTCATCGACGCTGGCAATGGTTGTCACATTCGCCAGCCGTCCAAACTTTGGCACAATGCGACGTGTTTGCAACGTCTCAAACGTACGGCAATGACGCACGACATCTAAGACGGAATCAACGTGTTCCCGACCTATAAGGAAATTGTATACATCTTCTGCAATTCCTTTGAGCAGATGTCCGACTCGGTCTTCCTCGGACATCTGCGGATTTACGATTTTGCACAGTTTGAGGATTTCCTCTATGTATATAGTGCATGTTTCTCCAGGAGCTTGAGCTCTTTGAGCAAGTGTTCTTTCGGCGCGTTTCTGTTTGGCGTGGGTGTCGCCAAAACACTTCTTAATTTCCTCGACAAAGTGCTCCCACGTTGTCAGGGAGTCTTCGTGGTTTTTATACCACATCAGCGCTGTCTCACTCAGAAAGAGCGAGACATATTAAAGCTGAGTGACAGAATCCCAACGGTTGTAGCGGCTCACCCTTGCGTAATGCATCAGCCACTCGTCGACGTCTTCGCCCACTTTTCCCGCGAACGAGCGTGGTTCCATGTAGTGCCGCAAAGGTCCAACTGGCGCTGACCTTTGAGAAGGTGAAACTTGAGCAGGCATTTGTCCACCTCCGTCCTGAGCCATAGAGAAGGTCGTTGGCAAGAGACCGGCAAGACGACGGCTCCGGCGAAGTTCTGGATGTTGCGATTCCGTGGTACGTCCTGTCGTACCCCGCACCTCCACCACTCTGTTGCGCCCACAAAAGGCGTTACTCTGCAGCCGGGTAGAGTTAGAAGCGATGGCATTGATCAGCTGAGCGCCTGTCCAGATTCAGCCAGCCAGCCACACGTCGTCTTCCTCGTTCACCACCCTTCGGTGCCCCCCGCATACTGTTTGTTGAGGCGTGAACCCACTTGAACTATGAACTATGTGAACTATGCACTAACCACGTGAACTAACTAACCACGTGACCACGTGAACTAACCACGTGAACTAATGACGTGGACCACGTGAACTAACCACGTGAACTATGCACCTAAGAGCGTAACAATATATATACATATATATATACATATGTGTGTGTGTGTGTGTGTGTGTGTGTCTTACGGCTAGGGTTGCACTGAGTTTACAAGACGTTGTTGATGGTGAGGTAAAGATGACGTCTAAAGGCAGCGCCAATTAAAGTCTTTTTCTTCTTTTCTTTGCCCGGCTCATACCGTAGGAATCCTCTGTTCCCAGACGAAGCCCGCTAGGGAATTAAAAATGACTGGGAAAGTTTAGGACGAAACCGCTTAAGACGAGCAAGATGTACCAACATGGTCGAGCTGGACCGACGACTAGCTGACATCAAGCGTTGCAGCACGTACGTCAAATCGCTCAAGCAATATAAATTGACGAATTGGCCCGTGTACTGCGGTAAAAACTTCGCATGAGCCACGTTTACGTTACGATGTGCACAACCACAGGCTAACAACCACGACCTGGCTAACGCGCAAATATAACAACGCTAACACATGCAACCACAAAGGAACAACTACGAGACACAAGCGCTGTGTCTTGATTTCACTAATAGTGCTAACATATGCAAGCACAAAGGAGCAAGAACTGGGCGCCTTGTGTCTCGTTCGTGTTCTTTTGTGGTTACATGTGTTTGCGCTGTTACATTTGTCAAAAACTGCGGAAGGTTGAGGGAGCACGACGCCGAGACGAGCGGAAAGCTCGAGGCATGCCTTGGGAAAGCGGGGGTCAGAGAGAGCGACGAGGCGAGAATGTGTAGACCCTGGAAACAGCCACCCAATCTGCAATGGGAGTCTCAAACGTCGCGTACCTGCACCTTTCAGTTTGCTGACGCCGGCGTTATAGCACGAAAACTTGGAGGACGCTTAAGCTTCGCCTTTGAGAGAGGGACGCGATGGCATTCAAAGATACTTGACAGCTTCTCACGCTTCACGGAAATTGCAGTTTATGTAACCGTAATGTTTGCCGGGAAACGCAGGCGGTTAACGCTATGCACGAAGGCTAGCTTTCTCGTAGTAACGCGGCCTCTTTCATGAGCCGATCCCGAAGGTACAGCATAACCGCACCAACAAATGACATAATTTTGAGGTTTCTGTTATTCTTACGCACTTTATTTATTTTAGTCTGAGAAGAATTAACACAAAAGGAATATGCTGTCGGTGCTTTGTTTCATGCCATTAGTTTGTGGGCTATGAGTAAATTGGGAAAAGCGAGTGCCAACGTTTCGACAAGTCCACTTGTTGAAACGTTGGCTCTCGCTTCCGGCCAGACACGGATATGGGTTGTCTGTAAGAGTGCAAGAGAAACGGCTTGCGCCCTATTCAAATGACAAGTGCAGCGCCTGCCATGGCCGGACTCGACTCACTCGGAGGAGCGAGTCGAGGCTGGCCGCGCGCCTGTCAAATCGCTTTGGTCCTCAGCCGCTAGGGCGCTGCGCATGCGCAGTTCGGCGTCGTAAAAGGCGGATAATTGCATGGTGAAGGTTCGATTTTGTTACTTCGTCTTCTGCCGAAAGCAATGGGCCACGGGACTCTTCAGTTGCCGGATGCACTGATTATATTATTGCGATAGCAATTATTTGGACACTCAAGGCGCACTGCTGCCGTCGCCGTCACGTTCTGTATAACGTCCAAGGGCAATTACAATGTCACCGCGCAGCGCATGCTGTATATGCGACCGAAAGAGCGGGGGGTACAGGGGTGAGCCGTTGATGGTAGCTGAGTCTAGTGTGCGCAAGTGAGAAAAGCGGGGAGGAAGCGCGCCGCCTTCCGTCGCGCTCATTGCAATCGGAAGGCAGTCGAGGGAAGGGGGCGGGCCTTAGGATTCTGTGATCTGTGATTCCGCAACATGTTTATTTACCTTGTTCGACCTATTGTATACGGTGACTTTTTCTTACATACGTAAATTTATTCAAGACTTATATAACTATCTTGTTGTTAGATTTTGTGTATTCATGCAGTGAACTTTTTCCAGCGACACCTTTTTGCCCTTTATCAAGCTGTATCTACGCGTTTGCATATTCTATTGTAGCTTCGCATTTCTAACGTATATTTTGCAGAACTGCCGCTTTCTATATGCGCTCTCAGCTGCGACTCTAATTTCGGTGCAATCACTCACAATACACGACCGGTGACAGATGCTCCTGCGCAACACAATGGAACAAAAGACAGCGTCATTGACATTATTCCTTGGCCTTTGCATATATACAAAAATGTAAACAAGGTTCTTGAATGGCAAAGTTGCTTTGAAATATTTTTCCTCAACTTGCTCACTTCATGACCTTTACGTTTTTCACACCAGTGGCATGCACTGCTTTTACGGTTTCGAACTCACATAGTTCTAAACTTCGTGTGATATTTTCTATAAATAACTCATACCAATAGAAGCATTGGTATGAGTTATTTCTGGCACAATGTTTGGGACCTACGAATATACTCTTTTATGAAAAATACATATTTTACTTGTCTTGACAGTTCGCAGCGTTCAGCAATTTGTTTGCAGCACCTGTGACAATGACAGTGCAGCTATTATTCATCAGCTTGATCCCTCAATAAATGCTATAAGTAGGAGGCCGAGCTGCTTTTCAGTGTTTCATAGCAATTGGAAGTAATGATAGGTAACAATAAATGAAGAGGTGTGTCAAATATAGTGATTTTGTTTTAAAGACATTTCACATGGTGTATAAAAAGATTCCAGAGTCATGTACCAAAAATGTAACGCTCTATACAAATGCATCTAGTTAACGCAACAATGTGGCACAATGACACTTTCCGCACATGTTGACCCTGCGTCACAGCCGACAGCGGGGATTCCTAGTAGTGCACAACATCGTGGCCACTACCACACCATGATTATTAATACGAGGCTCTGCAGCAACAACACACACGACCAATTTCATTGTAAAATAAGAAATCTAGCACATTTCGGCATACAAACGTAACTCGCGTTGTTTTCTCGACAAGCTGCGCTACGGTCTGTGTATATTTCATTTTGGTTAAACCTGTGTACGCAAGGGATAAATGAAGATCTGCAGGAGGAAAATGTTGCCATAGCATATCTCCCGCCATTACAACGTGCGTAGTTTGTAAGTTTAACTGCCTGTTGCCTAAGTTAGTAAAAAGGCAGGAACTTCTCGAATTAGGCAATGTGTGCCAACCAACAAAACTCAACCAAACACGCATTTATTTAGGTGTATATTACACCAAACTGCTTTATTTGTGTCTGTTTAGAGAGCAAATGCGTGTACTAGATATACTACTATGAATAGGAGCAAAAACGCCTCCTCTACGCGCAATTCAGTCCCTCTTGTAAGCGGCGACACCATCTGTCTGTGCGTGCCGCGCTCACAAAAACGAGGACTATGAGAAGAAAAGCAGAAGAGATGAGCTGAGTGACATGCGTATTAGGAATTTCGCTAGCACATGCAAGGTCTGTCTTATTCGATATGCTAGACGTGCATTCATCTATTAAACTTTTCAAATTATATCTTCTTACTCTTCTGTCAATGCTGTTGTACGTACATATAGAAATATTTGCTAAAAGAACATCGCATGTGCCAAGTTTTTCTTCTGCTAGTCTTCATTCTTTTGAGTGCTGCATGTATAGAAAGATAAACGCTTATCAACTAGCAGTCTTCAATTACAGTGCGGTCTAATTAGTTAAACATTTTCGCTGTCGTTATTTATATGATGTCACCGCAATTCCATGCTACATGCCACATGCTACATGCCGTTTCGCTGTTTTCAAGAGGGTGGCGAAATCAGTAAGTCGATCGTTGATGCATTGATTCTTGGTAATGGAGTAATTTTCTATGTAGGCTCTAAATAACCAATCAAGAATAGATATGGTTCATCACATCGAACTTGTTTCCTAGTTCAGCGAACTAGTCGTTGAGCAGACCGGAAAAATCTAGGCCATTAAATAAAATATGGGTGAATACAAGTGTTCAATAATTATTTTCGGCGGCTTTAATGATGTACACAATTCAAACTTTCGGCACACGCCACGTAAGAGTTATCATATTCTTCTCATAAATTTGAACATGATATAATTTTTGGCGCGCCTAGGGAAGCGGGCAAATTTTGGTAGTATTTCATATTACGCCATTCGTATTTAACCTATAGTTACCACACTTTAATCTTTATTTGATTATGGTCCTATTATTTCCGACTTCTCTACGCAATAAAAAATTGCGTGAGGGATCTAGACCACACGAAATTTCGTCAGACTCTCGACTTCTTTCATTATTAACGTTGTGTGTTTCAGTTGTGACAAGTTGTTTTACACGATAGCCAGTTTATGCGCCAAGAAAACATACACCTACATTTATTATTCAATACTGCTGGATTTGCAGAGGCGAAGCTGCTCTTCTTTTGGGTACCAGAGGATATAATCGTGATGGACCCGTTTGAGATGGACATCGGGTTTCATGACGTGAACACGCTGTCTGCTGGCATTAAGCACGCCATAGTTGTAGAGCCCTCTGGAGAGTACATCTTCTCCCTCGAACAGGTGATGCACATATGGCACTTTTGTTATGACCTGGCATGACTGTATGGTTCACTGAGTGGCAGAGGTGGGAGTACACAGAGGAAAAATATAAGCACAGTGGAGGAGACCACGAAAGTTGCGCACCTATACCTGTTCATTCGTTTGTTTAAGCTTGTCATGCATCGTTAGTACAAAAAGATGACGTGTTCGGATGCAGATAACTTTCTCGTTGAAACAGTAACATTCATGAGGCCACATTAGAAAGTACAATTAACTGAGAGACAAAACACGTACCTAAAGACACGATGCAAGTTGCGAGCACCATTTTAAAACATTACGTGTCTATACCTAAAACTATTGATGGTGCAGTGGCACACGTTCGGTCAAACTGATCATGTTTTTTTTAAAAACAAAGCTTCACAGAGCATTGTAACATGGAGGTACGTCAAGTCTTTGAGGCACGTGTTATATGTGCTTTCTAACGTGATTTCATGCCGGTTAGTGTTCCGTCACAAATTTTGTCCTCAAATTTGTACCTAACCATTTTCTATGTACTGTCACGTAGTAGTACGATGAAGAATAAAGCAGCAAAACTGTGAATGGTGAAACTAGCTTGCTATTGGGCCTATTTATGCCCACAGAAAGAGGTGCACTCAAAGGACAACGACTGCGGTGAACACAGCAGCCGGCGATCGTCGGAATCTGCACAGCGGGTCTGTCTCTTTTAGAGTAGAATCAAAGTTTCAATTCTAATTTCTGGTGCTCGCGTGGTTTTTAGAAGTGCTACACACTTCGTGTCGAACATGCAAGCTGATTGTGCTGGGTTCGGCGAGAACGTACGCAACAGATAGAACCAACGATAACGTTTGCCTTAGTTCTAAATCATCTAGGCACGTCTCGCGCGCAGCGATAACTTTAACTTGTTAGCGGATGAAATGCAGCTTCCGAGAAAGGGATATAAGTACGCGTCTCAACGCCTCCCTAATAAAAAGCATTTTCCCAGTGCTACAAACTCGAGAACACAAGAAACTAAAGCAGTTGGAGTAAAGAAAAATATCAAACAAAGAAACAAAGTGCCTGAGTTTGTTAGCGCTGGTGAACGGGTTTAAGGCAAACAACATGGACTATTTCAGGCCGTGAATGGGCACCGCTGTAACTGCTAAAGGCCGTCTTGGACGACCTCACAGTGTGGTGCGCCAAGACGTCAAATAATCTTGTAGGGTCCAAAATAGCGTCGCAATAGTTTCTCGCTAAGTACTCGTCGGCATATTTGGTTCCAAACCCAAACAGGGTCGCCGGGATGATGTTCCACGTAGCAGTGTGGACGATTGTAGTGTTGGCTGTCGGTCTCTCTTGCTGGTTTTTGATTCGCAGACAGGCGAGCTTCTTCAGCGCGCAGGAGATAGGCGGTGATGCCGATATTCTTTTGTGTGGGAGCACGTCGTGGAGAGTCGTCGTGGGGTTCCTACCTTAGACCAGCTTGAACGGCGTGATCTGTGTTGTTTTTTGCACTTCCGTGTTGTACACACTGAAGGTTACACGCCGAAGGATGACATCACGCATCTAGTGTTCAACGTCCACGTACATCGCTAACATGTCGGCGAGCATCTTGTTCAGACATTCGGTTAGGCCGTTCGTCTGTAGGTGGTGGGTAGTGGCCTTCCGGTGATTGTCTCGCTATACTTAGTAAGCTGAGCTTGAGTAAGCTCAGCGGTGAAAGCCATCCATCTGTTAGTAAGCGATGCGGATTTCAGGCGCACCATGTTGCATCGCACCAATTGGTGCAGCGGAGACGTAGAGGTAGAGCATCCGCCTCGCGTGCGAGTGGACCGTGGTTCGAATCCCAGTGCCGCTCAATTTTCCACCGGGTTAAAAAAAATCCGCGTGTTGATAAAATTGCATGAACACGCCTGGAATGCGGCCTGATCTCGGTGACCAGAACCGGTAACGCACTCCCTCACCAGAGCAGGATTGGCCACAACAATCAAACCCCGGCAGTACCCAGCAGCTGCGAAGCAACTGACTACGGCGGCAAGACCTGCGACGCAGCAGGCGGTGCTAAGAATCCCTGGTTCCGCACAGGCCGCCATTAGAATCTGAACATGGCAACGTTTAAAGCTAGAACGTTAACTAGTGAGGCGAGTCTAGCAGTGCTATTGGAGGAATTAAAGGGCAGCCAATGGGATATAATAGGGCTCAGTGAAGTTAGGAGGACAAAAGAAGCATATAGAGTGCTAAAAAGCGGGCACATCCTGTTCTTCCGGGATATAGCGGAGAGACGAGAATCAGGAGTTGGATTCCTCATTAATCTTAATAGGAATATAATAATATAATAAGATAAGATAAGATAATAAATTTAGTAAGAGGTACAAATTGAAGGTCGTACATGTCTACGCTCCTACATCCAGTCATGATGACCAGGAAGTCGAAAGCTTCTATGATGACGTGGAATCGGCCATGGGTAAAATCAAAACAAAATACATTATACGGGTGGGCGACTTCAATGCCAGGGTGGGCAAGAAGCAGGCTAGAGACAAGTCAGTGAAAGAATATGGCATAGGCTCTAGCAATAGCAGGGGAGAGTTATTAGTAGAGTTTGCGGAACAGAATAATATGAGGATCATCGTCATCATCATCAGCCTGGTTACGCCCACTGCAGGGCAAAGGCCTCTCCCATACTTCTCCAACAACCCCGGTCATGTACTAATTGTGGCCATGCCGTCCCTGCAAACTTCTTAATCTCATCCGCCCACCAAACTTTCTGCCGCCCCCTGCTGCGCTTCCTTTCCATTGGAATCCAGTGCGTAACCCTTAATGACCATCGGTTATCCTCCCTCCTCATTACATGCCCTGCCCATGCCTATTTCTTTTTCTTGATTTCAACTAAGATGTAATTAACTCTCGTTTGTTCCCTCACCCAATCTGCTCTTTTCTTATCCCTTAACGTTACACCTATCATTATTCTTTCCATAGCTCGTTGCGTCGTCCTCAATTTGAGTAGAACCCTTTTCGTAAGCCTCCACGTTTCTGCCCCGTAGGTGAGTACTGGTAAGACGCAGCTATTATACACTTTCCTCTTGAGGGATAATGGCAACCTGCTGTTCATGATCTGAGAATGCCTGCCAAACGCACCCCAGCCCATTCTTATTCTTCTGATTATTTCTGTCTCATGATCCCGATCTGCCGTCACTACCTGCCCTAAGTAGATGTATTCCCTTACTACTTCCAGTGTCTCGCTGCCTATTGTAAAGTGCTGTTCTCTTCCGAGACTGTTAAACATTACTTTAGTTTTCTGCAGATTAATTTTTAAACCCACTTTTCTGCTTTGCCTCTCCAGGTCAGTGAGCATGCATTGCAATTGGTCCCCTGAGTTACTAAGCAAGGCAATATCATCAGCGAATCGCAAGTTAGTAAGGTATTCTCCATTAACTTTTACCCCCAATTTTTCCCAATCCAGGTCTCTGAATACCTCCTGTAAACAGGCTGTGAATAGCATTGGAGAGATCGTATCTCCCTGCCTGACGCCTTTCTTTATTGGGATTTTGTTGCTTTCTTTATGGAGGACTACGGTGGCTGTGGAGCCGCTATAGATATATTTCAGTATTTTTAAATACGGCTCGTCTACACCCTGATTCCGTAATGCCTCCATGACTGCTGAGGTTTCGACAGAATCAAACGCTTCCTCGTAATCAATGAAAGCTTTATATAAGGGTTGGTTATATTCCCCACATTTCTCTATCACCTGATTGATAGTGTGAATATGATCTATTGTGGAGTAGCCTTTACGGAATCCTGCCTGGTCCTTTGGTTGACAGAAGTCCAAGGTGTTCCTGATTCTATTTGCCATTACCTTAGTAAATAGTTTGTAGGCGACGGACAGTAAGCTGATCGGTCTATAATTTTTCAAGTCTTTGGCGTCCCCTTTCTTATGGATTAGGATTATGTTAGCATTCTTCCAAGATTCCGGTACGCTCGAGGTCATGAGGCATTGCGTATACAGGGTGGCCAGTTTCTCTAGAACAATCTGCCCACCACCCTTCAACAAATCTGCTGTTACCTGATCTTCCCCAGCTGCCTTCCCCCTTTGCATATTTCCTAAGGCTTTCTTTACTTCTTCCGGCGTTACCTTTGGGATTTCGAATTCCTCTAGACTATTTTCTCTTCTATTATCGTCGTTGGTGCCACTGGTACTGTATAAATCTCTATAGAACTCCTCAGCCAATCGAACTATCTCATCTATATTATTTTATTTATTTTTATTTATTTCAGAATACTGCCGGCTTCCATTTGGAAGCCCAGGCAGGAGTGGTACAACATCACGTGATTTCAAACTTTTTCCTCAAGGGGATAAAAAAATAAAAAGAGTAAAAAAACAGTCCAATAGGCAAAGTAAACATATGCAAATACACAAAAGAAATACAATGATGCCGTCACATTGCTGCCAATAGCAAAGGCGTAATAAATGAGTCATCAGAATTTGTAACAAGCAAAGGTACAGTGAATGCATGACATTACAAGCACGTCTGTACTCCAGATAAGAAGGAATCTGGAGTGGCTGAGTTGACCACGCTTTGCGGAAGAGCGTTCCATTCGCGAATTGTCTTGGGCAGGAAGGAATAAAGATATGCGTTTGTTCTAGCGCTCGGCAATAATATTGTTTGATTGTGCTTACCTCTGGTCAGTCGCGATTTGTTAAATTGCATGTAGTAGTCAAATCTCATCTTAGTGTGGTTGTTAACTATGTTATACATTGCTTGTAGACGGTGCATTTTGCGACGAGTTTCTAGTGTCTGGAGCCCAGATCGCAACCTTAAAGAGGTGACTGAAATGCGCCAATTGTAAGCATTGTAGATAAATCTAAGAGCTTTTTTTGTACTCTTTCGATAATGTCTATACCAGCCTTTGTGTGAGGGTCCCAGACTATATCGGAATACTCGAGTGTTGGCCTAATAATTGCCTTATATGCAGTTAATTTGGTAGCACTAGTGCAGTTTTTTAAACGGTGCTTTAATAACCATTACTTTTTCATTGCTGCCGCAGAAACATACCTAACGTGAGTGGTATAGCTCATCTTGGAATCAATTGTAATTCCAAGATATGTGAATTCCTCTACCTGTTTAATATCCATATTATTTATCGTGTAAGTGCAAATTAGCGGATTGTTTTACGTGTAATAACCATGTGCGCGCATTTCGAGATGTTTAGGGTCATATGCCACTGGATACACCAGTCGTGTATTGCTATTAGATAGTCAGTTAAGATAGATTGGTCATCCACAGATTGAATGCTCGAGTAAACAATACAATCGTCCGCAAAAAAGCGACACCGCACGGAAAATTTGCAAGCCAGGTCATTTAGGTAGATAAGAAAAAGAAGTGGCCCTAAAACCGAGCCCTGTGGAACGCCCGAAAGTACAGAGGTGAGCGAAGAATTCGAAGCACCTATGCTGACAAATTGTTTTCGATGCGTCAAGTACGAATCAAGCCAACGCAAAATTTGTTCGTTGCGTATGATGCTGTTTAGCTGTATCATCATTTTTTTGTGTGAAACCCGATCGAAGGCTTTCTCGAAATCTAAAAAAAGAATGTCTACCTGCCCACCTTGATCCAAGATTGCCAGTATTTCGTTGGTCATATGAAGTAACTGCGTAGTGGTAGAAAAGCCACGCCTGAATCCGTGCTGACTCTCACTAAAGAAGTCATTATTTTCTAAAAAGGAACTTAAATGCTTACAAATAAAGTGTTTCATAACTTTAGAAGCGGTGCAGAGTAGGGAGATAGGTCTGTAATTTTCTACATTAAGCTTGTCTCCCTTTTTGTGGACTGGGACTACTTTGGCGACTTTCCAGTCGTTAGGCAGATCCCCTTCGTTTAAACTTACGTTAAATATTATGAACAGGTATTTCGCGGACCATTCAGCGTACCGATTAAGAAAAGCGTTAGGTATGTCGTCAGGACCTGCAGATTTTTTTGGATCTAAGTTTAGCAGTGACGAAAATATGCCTTCCTCAGATATGACAAGATCTGGAAGCTTGAGACCAACGCCATGAGTATCATCTTTCTGGGTGGGTTCGCGTAAAAATACTGACGAAAAAAACGTGTTAAAAGCTTCCGCAATGCGCTGAGTGTCGGTAACTTCGACATCATTCAGTTTTATCTTGTCTACAAGACTGTTCCGCTTCGATATATGCATCCAAAACTTCCTTGGGTTGTTTTTTAAAAAGTTGTGCATTCTGACATTAAAGAAATGGTATTTACTTAATTTTAATTCGGATCTAAGATCTGCTCGAAGGGACGCCAAAACAGAGTGGCTTGACCGACAGCATGTTAAACGTTTTAATCGACGCTTTAAGTGCAGGATATTACGAGTAATCCACGGGTTTTTTCGGTTGACTTTCTTCCGCTTTTTAGGAACGTACTTTTTGATGCATTCGTGCACGGCGCTCTTAAAGTGCAGTCACAGCTCATTGACGCCTAGGAAACCTTGTCTTTGTTTTCGAGAAAAAGTGTCAAAATCTTGTTCTAAGTAGTCGAGAATGCTTTCGTCTTCGGCGTTAATGAAATCTAAGAATTCTTTCATAGGTTCCCGCGAACGTGCTAACGCAAATTTACATTTTAAGAGGATAATCTTGTGATCGGATATTCCGGGTAAAACTTCCACGGAAGGGCCCTTTTCAAGAATGGCTTGAGAAACAAAAGCAAGGTCAAGTATGGTGCTGGAACTGGAAGTGACACGTGTCGGTATCTGCACAAGCTGTGCGAGATTAAAGCAGTACGCAGTTTCAAGCATCATTTCAGACTGTGCGCAAGACGGTAGTGAGCTCAGTTGTTCCCAGTTTATTGTGGGCAGATTAAAATCGCCGCACATTATAATCTTGTTGTAGCGTTTGGTGTTTATTTGAAGAAATTCATGCAGTGACTGGAGCAACGAAACATCGGCGCTAGGAGGCCTGTAGACTACACCGACTAGTAGGCTGCATTCACACAAATGAACAAAAATCCAGACCATTTCTACGCTCGTCTCGTGAGGAATAATAGTGAAGTCTATTCCCTTTTTTAAGATAATTGCTACGCCACCCCCTCTTGAGCCACGATCCCTCCTGACCATAATGTGAGAGCTTGGTACTATGTCAGCATCCGAGATGTTTTCGCTTAGCCAAGTTTCAGTTAGGAGTGTTACGTCCGGACGAAAGGCCAAAAGTAAACTTTCTAGTTCTACAGTTTTATTCGTTATACTCCTAGCATTAGCACTTATCATGGTGAGCTCTCGTGGACGCAGGAGTATGCCCAATGATTTCTTGTTCTGTTTGCGCTTTGATATGTTGCTCGTACTGTTTACAACGCCTGGTCACTTGTCATTCATAGGGACTGCCTTATTGAGTGTATCGTCCCACCTGTGCAGCTTGCCGTTAATTCTTACCTTGTCGTAAGTTAAAACCACTTTGTCGTACAGTGAAGAAGTTATGATATTGCCGGCTTTGTCTCTTAACGCATACATCTGGTTCTTGCCAATTCCTAGTTTCTTCTTCACTGTTTTTAGGCTTCCTCCGTTCCTGAGAGCATGTTCAATTCTATCCATATTATACTTCCTGATGTCAGCTGTCTTACGCTTGTTGATTAACTTCGATAGTTCTGCCAGTTCTATTCTAGCTGTAGGGTTAGAGGCTTTCATACATTGGCGTTTCTTGATCAGATCTTTCGTCTCCTGTGATAGTTTACTGGTATCCTGCCTAACGGAGTTGCCACCGACTGCCATTGCACACTCCTTAATGATGCCCACAAGATTGTCGTTCATTGCTTTAACACTAAGGTCCTCTTCCTGAGTTAATGCCGAGTACCTGTTCTGTAGCTTGATCTGGAATTCCTCTATTCTCCCTCTTACCGCTAACTCATTGATCGGCTTCTTATGTACCAGTTTCTTCCGTTCTCTTCTCAGGTCTAGGCTAATTCGAGTTCTTACCATCCTGTGGTCACTGCAGCGCACCTTCCCGAGCACGTCCACATCTTGTATGATGCCAGGGTTAGCGCAGAGTATGAAGTCTATTTCATTTCTAGTCTCGCCGTTCGGGCTCCTCCACGTCCACTTTCGGCTATCCCGCTTGCGGAAGAAGGTATTCATTATCCTCATATTATTCTGTTCCGCAAACTCTACTAATAACTCTCCCCTGCTATTCCTAGTGCCTATGCCATATTCCCCTACTGCTTTGTCTCCAGCCTGCTTCTTGCCTACCTTGGGATTAAAGTCGCCCATTAGTATAGTATATTTGGTTTTCACTCTACCCATCGCCGATTCCACGTCTTCATAGAAGCTTTCGACTTCCTGGTCATCATGACTTGATGTAGGGGCGTAGACCTGTACAATCTTCATTTTGTACCTCTTATTAAGTTTCACAACAAGACCTCTCACCCTCTCATTAATGCTATAGAATTCCTGTATGTTACCAGCTATATTTTTATTAATCAGGAATCCGACTCCTAGTTCTCTTCTCTCCGCTAAGCCCCGGTAGCACAGGACGTGTCCGCTTTTTAGCACTGTATATGCTTCTTTTGGCCTCCTAACTTCACTGAGCCCTATTATATCCCATTTACTGCCCTCTAATTCCTCCAATAGCACTGCTAGACTCGCTTCACTAGATAACGTTCTAGCGTTAAACGTTGCCAGGTTCATATTCCAATGGCGGCCTGTCCGGAGCCAGTGATTCTTAGCACCCTCTGCTGCGTCGCAGGTCTGAGCGCCGCCGTGGTCAGTTGCTGCGCAGCTGCTGGGGACTGAGGGCCGGGGTTTGATTGTCGTGTTCATATAAGAGGTTGTGGCCAAGTACTGCACCAGGGTGGCCAATCCTGCTCTGGTGAGGGAGTGCGTTACCGGTTGTGGTCACCGGGATCAGGCCACACTCCAGGCCTGTTTGTGCAATTTTATCAACATGCGCATTTCTTTTTTTAAACCGGTGGAAAATTGCCGGCACCGGGATTCGAACCACGGACCTCTTGCACGCGAGGAGGGTGTGCTACCTCTACGCCACCGCTGCAATATGAGGATAACGAATACCTTCTTCCGCAAGCGGGATAGCCGAAAGTGGACGTGGTGGAGCCCGAACGGCGAGACTAGAAATGAAATAGACTTCATACTTTGAGCTAACCCTGGCATCATATAAGATGTGGATGTGCTCGGCAAGGTGCGCTGCAGTGAGCATAGGATGGTAAGAATTTGAATTAGCCTAGACTTGAGGAGAGTACGGAAGAAACTGGTACAGAAGAAGCCGATCAATGAGTTAGCGGTAAGAGGGAAAATAGAGGAATTCGGGATCAAGCTACAGAAGAGGTACTCGGCTTTAACTCAGGAAGAGGATCTTAGTGTTGAAGATATGAACGAAAATCTTATGGGCATCATTAAGGAGTGTGCAATAGAAGTCGGTGGTAACTCCGTTAGACAGGATGTCAGTAAGTTATCTCAGGAGACGAAAGATTTGATCAAGAAACGCCAATGTATTGAAGTGTCTAACCCTACAGCTAGAATATAACTGGCACAATATTCCAAGTTAATCAACAAGCGAAAGACAGGTGACATAAGGAAGTATAATATGGATAGAATTGAACATGCTCTCAGGAGCGGAGGAAGCCTAAAAGCAGTGAAGAAGAAGCTAGGAATTGGCCGGAATCAGATGTATGCGTTAAAAGACAAAGCCGGCAATATCATTACTAATATGGATGAGATAGTTCAAGCGGCTGAGGAGTTCTATAGAGATTTATACCGTACCACTGGCACCCACGACGATAATGGAAGAGAGGATAGTCTAGAGGAATTTGAAATCCCACAAGTAACGTCGGAAGAGGCAAAGAAAGCCTTGGAAGCTATGCAAAAGGGAAAGACAGCTGGGTAGGATCAGGTAACAGCAGATTTCTTGAAGGATGCTGGGCAGATTGTTCTAGAATAGCTGGCCACCCTGTATACGCAATGCCTCAAGACCTCGAGCGTACCGCAATCTTGGAAGAACGCTAACAAAATCCTAATCCATAAGAACGGGGACCCCAAAGACTTGAATATATATAATGCGATGAGCTTACTGTCCCTTGCCTACAGAGTATTTACTAAGGTAATCGCCAATAGAACCAGGAACACCTTAGAGTTCTGTCAACCAAAGGACCAGGCAGGATTCCGTAATGGCTACTCAACAACGGATCATATTCACGCAATCAATCAGGTGATAGAGAAATGTGCGGAATATAACCAACACTTATATATAGCTTTCATGGATTACGATATAGCGTTTGATTCAGTCGAAACCTCAGCAGTCATGGAGGCATATCAGAATCAGGGTGTAGACGAGCCGTATATAATAATACTGAAAGATATCTATAGCGGCTCCACAGCCACCGTAGTTCTCTATTAAGAAAGCAACAAAATAAAGAAAGGTGTCAGGCAGGGAGATACCGTCTCTCCAATGCTATTCACAGTATGTTTACAGGAGGTACTCAGAGACCGGGATTGGGAAGAATCAGGGAATAGAGTTAGTGGAGAATACCTTAGTAACTCAGGATTCGATGATGATATGGCCTTGCTTAGTAACTCAGTGGACTAATTGCAATGCATGCTCACTGACCTGGAGAGGCAAACAGAAGGGTGGGTCTAAAAATTAGTCTGCAGAAAACTAAAGTAATGTATAACAGTATCGGAAGAAAGCAAGTTTCCGATAGGTAGCGAGGCACTGGAAGTGGTAAGGGAATAGGGAGGTAGTGACCGCGGATCCGGATCATGAGGCTAAAATATTCAGCAGAATAAGAATGGGCTCGGGTGCATTGGGCAGACATTCTGAGATCATGAACAGCAGGTTGCAATTATCCCCCAAGAGAAAAGTGTATAACAGCTGTGTCTTACCAGTACTCACGCACGGGGCAGAAACCTGGAGGCTTACGAAAAGGGTTCTGCTTAAATAGAGGACAAAGCAACGTGCTGTGTTAAGAATGATACGTGTAACCTTAAGGGATAAGCATAAAGCAGAATGGGTGAGGGAACAAACGCGGATTAAGGACATCTTAGTTGAAATCAAGAATAAGAAATGGGCTTGGGCAGGAGATGTAATGAGGAGGGAAGATAACCGATGGTGATGAAGGGTTACGGACTGGATTCCAATGAAAAGGAAGCGTAGCAGGGGGCGTCAGAAAGGGAGGTGGGCGGATGAGATTAAGAAGTTTGCAGGGACAACATGGCCAAGATTAGTACATGACCGGGGTAGTTGGCGAAGTATGGGAGAGGCCTTTGCGCTGCATTGGGCGTAACCGGGCTGATGATGATGATGATGATGATGATGATGATGATGATGATGATGTTGTATCGTGTTTGATAAAGCAGCAGCTCTAGTCCTATTACGCTTACACCTGCTGCACAATGTTATCGCTGCACACCCTCTGTGTGCTGCGTAGTTTTCCCATTTTCCTCTTTCCCTTCTAGAAAATACAAACGGCAGCGCTGAATAAACTGCGACGTTCTTTGCTTCGTTGAACTTGTCTATTATGTGTCACTGAAGGTCACATCATGAAACATGGTGTAAGAAGTCCGTACTCAAGTCTGAGCCATAAGGAAACAACGACCATTCATTAGCCAAGGCATGCACTTCTTGAAACCAACAGAACGCCCTTGCTTGGACGTGGACGTCAGCAAAAGATGGCGACATTTTAAACAGAAAGTCGAGATGGTACTCATAGCTTCGGATCCCGGCAGGAAGCCTCGGACAGGGTCGACGGAAGGTGCATTGCTACTCAGCTTGGCTGGTGACGAAGCTTTAGAGGTTTACAACAACTTCAGCTTTACTGGGGGTGAGTCCAAGGACGACTTCGAGACGTTGGTCGTAGAATTTGATGAGTATTGCAAGTCCCAGCTAAATGTAGTCCATGAACGCTTCGTGTTCCGTCAATGCGTTCAAGCCTAGGATGAGCCGAACAGTAGATGCGAGGTTAGAAAAGGCTCGCTCAGTTATGCAATTGTGGCGTGATATCAAAACCTATGATTCGAATCTATGCTTCGGGAGAAAGGATGGACCTTGGCCAAAGCCGAACAAGTCAGCAAGGCAGCGGAACAAGCCCCTGAAAAAAAAAAAGGTCTGGACAGATGGAAGACAGGTGGACCCGCGAACGTCGGACAGAATTTTGGTGTAGCCGATATGGATGCATACACGCCCCACGGAGATGCCCCGCATTTGGACGCATCTACAGAAAGTGTGGTGGCGAAAACCAATTTGCGGTGCGCTGCAAGAGTGCCAAGGAAATTTCTGAAGTCAGAAGCGGTGACCTTGACGAGGATAATTTTCCGATTCTCAACGTGTCAAACGACACGTAAAAGCGTGACTGGATGGCTCCTACGCAAGTCGGTAACACGACAGTTTACCTGAAGGTGGATAACTGTGACCAAGCGAACCTGCTGATTTATGGTGCATACCAAAGATTACGACCAAAAGCGCAGCTCAAGGCTTGCAACGCGGTGCTTCCCTCCTATGATGGAACAGTCATGAAACACCTGGAAATTCCGACGCTAAAGACCACTATAGGTGAAGAAATCGTGGACTACGACTTTTTCATCGTGAAAAAAGGGGCTTTAGTGCTTCCTAGGGCTACATGCCAGAGAGCGTCTGGGCTGTTCACACGTTCTGTGAATGCGGTAACAACCAACAGCAGCGAGCAACTAGTCCAAGCTTAGCGAGACGTGTACGTGTTCGAGGGGACTGGTTGTGTTAAGTGTGAATACCGGATGGTATTAAGAGAGAGTGCAATTCCAAGCGTGCGAACGCCGAGACGCATGCCTCTCGCGCAGCAAAAGCCCCTTAAAAAGGAGCTCGAAAGAATGCTGAATGCAGGCATTATCACCAAAGTAGGAGCCCGCGGGCTAAGTAAGTCCTTTGGTTATAATCATGAAATATAGGCAAACTATGGATCTGCATCGACCCCTGAAGAATTTAGTGCCTGAAACGCGAGCATTATGAGATGCCCCGACGCGAAGATATCAAGACAGAGCTTGCAGGCGCAAAATTTTTTTTCACGTTCGGGCGCAAATTCTGGTTTCCACCAGATTCCGCTGCACGAGGAAACGTCGAGAATGCGAGCATTTGTCACACACTTCGGTCGTTATCGTTTCCTTAGACTACCGTTCGGGATCGCGTCAGCCCCTGAGGTCTTTGAGAAGACGTTGAACGAGATTTTCGACGGCATTTCAGGTGTGAAAGTGTACGTGCACGACATGCTGATATGGGGATCAACCAGACAAGAAAACGACGGAAGGCTAAGGAGCATCTCAGAAGCGGCCCGTAAGGCTGGACTAACTTTCAATCCCGAAAAGTGCGAAGTATGCGTCACTGAAATTTTATTCCTTGGCGTTATCATCTCCCATGCAGGGATACGACCAAGTCTCGCATCAATCACCTCGGTTCTTAACTTGCCAGCGCCCACTGACAAGCTCGGGGTGCAACGAATGTGTCATTGCATGTCAATGTGTCATGTGTCAATTGCATGTCAATGTGTCAACTAGTTCGCAAAGTTCGCACCAGCACTCTCTGAATACTCGATTGTTACGCCAGTTCATAAAGAAGCAGTTTGTTTTTTAATGTAGCGAGAATCACGCAATGGAATTGGAGCAGCTCTGCAAATGTCTGAGTGGACAACCGGTGTTGGCAATCTCCGATGCTTAAAGTGGCACCAAAATTACCTCCCATGCTTCACAGAATAGCGTAGGTTCGGCTCTGTTACAGAGGCTTGATGACTCTCGGAACCCGGTCGCATATGCCTCACGCGTACTGACAGTCGCTCAGAAGAGGTATTTGCAGATTGAAAAGGAAGCAAAGGCTGTGAAAAGTTTGATCACCTTGCACGCGGACGTCATGTTATCCTTGAAACTGAGCGTCGTCCGTTAGTAGCAATCAGGAAGAAAGCTATTGGTGAAATGCCACCTACACTGCAGCGTTTTTTCTGCGTTTACTGGAATACGATTTTTGACTGCAGTTCACTCCAGAAAAATAGCTGGTCCTCGCAGGTAAGCTATCACGGGCTTCTGTTTGCCAGCCGGAGCAGGACGGAGCATACGAGGACGTCGATGTGCATGTAGTAAGTGTAGTTTTATCATTAGTATGTTAATCGATGCAAGAAATATTAGCAAAAAAACAAGGAACAACTGCTACTAGGAGAAAGTTACGGAGAAACTGGCAAGAAACAAACCAGTGGAAGGAGAGCCAAGACCCTTCGCAGCTATCTGTCATAAATGGGGGGTGCTGTTTAAAGCAAACAAAGTGATAATACCGTTCAGTGTGCGACGTGAAATAATGAATAGGATCGATGACGGACATATGGAAATAAGCAAATGTAAGGCACGAGCGCGTCGTCTCGTGTTCTGGCCAGGTTTATATTGAGATATTCATAGTCTAATCACAAGATGCGCAGTCTGCCAGAAATATGCTTACAAGCAAAAGGATGAGCATCTCATAATACGACCGACACGCAATCAGCCACGGAATCACGTCGGCGTACATATTTTCCAGTATGCCGGAAAATCGTACTTGTGCGTGCACGATGCGCATTCCAACTTTCCGGAAGTTGAAATACTGCATGACACATCTGTCGTTACAGTGATCGAAAGGCTACGTGCAATGTTTTCTGGCATGGCATACCACTAGAAGTATGCATCGACAGCGACCCACAAGTCTGAAGCCCAGAGTTTTCGATATTTTGAAAAAAGTACCACTTCAAGCACACAACGTCGAGTCCAAGGTTTCCACAATTCAGTAGCCTAGCCGAAAGAGGTGTGCAAATAATTATAATAATTCTTAAAAAAACGACGAAAGGAAAAAATGATTTTTGGATGGGTCTCCTCAGTTGCAGGTCGAGCCCACTGGAAGGTCCCAGGGGAGTTACTTCAAGGTCGGCCATTGAGGACGCCCCTAGAGGACTTCAACGAGGTGTCACGAACAACAGTACTGAAACACGAGAAGGCACAGTCAAAGCGTAGGTGTCTTCCGCCTTTGGACACAGGGCAAATGGTGCGAGTTCGGGGGAACACGTGGAAAACAAAAGCTGAAGGTCCGAACATTACGCAGCCAAGATCATACTCGGACGTTACAGACAAGAGCAACGTACTTCCGCGAAACCGTCAACACCTCTTGAAAACATCGGAGGAATTCGACAACATGGAAGACTCTTCAGACGAAAAGAGCTGCAGTAAAGAAGGCCCCAACCGCCTTCAACCAATCATGGCTTGTACAGCATCAGAGACCGGAAATCCTGGCCCCAGACGGTCTACCCGAAACCGAAGACCACCGCAGCGACTGGGTTACGAAGGAAACTTTGTGCAAGTGACCTAAAGAGCTTACCAAGATTTGGTCGTACTTGAGGTGACGCATTTTTGGCTGTTATTTTCATTATGAAGAAAGGAAGATGTATAGTGTTTGATAAAGCAGCAGCTGTCGATATACACGGGCCGCCCAGTGTTATCACTGCGCACCCTCTCTACGGTGTGTAGTTTTGCCCTCCTACTCTTTCCCTTCTAGAAAGTACAAAAGGCAGCGCTGAATAAACTGTGACACTTTGTTTTGCGCTCAGCTCATCTAGTATTTGGCACTGAAGGCCACACCACGAAACACATATCGCAGCAGGATGTTCTCGACCAAAAATTTCGCTACTTCCACTGCTCGACCTCTCGGCATGGCTTTTTGCGTAGTGGCTAAGGTAGTCGGTTGCCACGGTGATCCACGTGTTTACAGATGTTGATATCGGAAAGGATCCCAACAAACCCATCTCGACCTGCTGAAGCGGGCGGTGAGGAGGGTGGATTGGCTGCAGCAATCCGGCTAGCCTTTTTGGTGGTGTCTTGCGTCGCTAGCAGTCTCGCTTATGTCTTGACGTAACGGGTGACGTCGGCGGTCAGGCGCAGCCAATAGTACTTTCATTCTTGCGACCGTATGTGGAAAGCCCGAGATGCCTTGCAGTCTGATCATCGTGCAGTACATGCATGACTTCTCAGTTGCGACCACAACGAGAAGGCAGTTTGAGTGGATCGCCGAAAAGTTGTTCACCAAGACGTCGTTTCCCAAGGAAAACCACGGGAATCCGTGCCTAAATACCCTCGGAACAAAGTCTTCCCTGCGGAATACTCAGCAAGGCTTCTTAGGTCTGGGTCCGTTCGCTGCTGCTCGGCAAAGTTGTCTGCGACTATTTTTTCCTAGGAAAGCGTCGTCATCAAGTTCGCCTTGTGGTGGCAGGTCTATAGCCGTGCGACAGGCAGTCAGCATCAAAGTGCTTCCGTCCGAAATGAGTAGGCAACAAGTAGTATGCAGACGAGGGTCCCAAAGTCAATGATTGCAACGGGAGCCTCGGTTCTAAAAAAAAAAATGTATGCAAAACGTGGGTGAAAGCAGCAAAATTACAGTACAAAGAAAACAAATGAACGCGCGCAATGCGATACTTTGGTAAGAGAAACAATGAAAAAAGTTGATATACCAAAAAGCATAATTATACAGATCAACATGTTATATGGCATGAAACTATTTATAAAAATAAACATTTTAACTCACGCTTAACTACAATAAAAGATGACGTTAGTTAAAAACAAATTATGGAGTTTTACGTGCCAAAACCACTTTCTGATTATGAGGCACGCCGTAGTGGAGGACTCCGGAAATTTCGACCACCTGGGGTTCTTTAACGTGCACCTAAATCTAAGTACACGGTTGTTTTCGCATTTCGCCCCCATCGAAATGCGGCCGCCGTGGCCGCGATTCGATCCCGCGACCTCGTGCTCAGCAGCCTAACACCATAGCCACTGAGCAGCCGCGGCGGGTGTGACGTTAGTTTAAGTGAATGTGGTAGGTCATTCTATATTTTTAATGCTGAAAACGAGGATGCCATCTTTCCATAGTTGGTGTTACACTGAAGTAGCAAAAAGTTGAAATTATGAAATTAAAAACGAGAATACTTAAATGATACTTCAACAAGCCAGATACAGGTAGCATAAAGTTTACCTGGGGTAGTGGGAGAGCATGGGATTTAAAGGAACTGTTGATGATTCGCGAATATCCTGGTTCTTTATGTGTTGAATAGACGAGAGGTGGCAGTTATTGTGGAAAGGTTGTGAAAGAAATTAGGAATAGATTAAGATGGCGAGCGAATAATGCAACCAATGATTAGACCATTGCGCTTAGTAGAAGGAGACAGGTTAGTTTCGATCCACACTGATTCACTGTTAGATACGTTTAAACACAGGTCAAGCCTGCGTTCGTATTTGATTTTCGATTAAGTAACAGCCGAACCGCCATGCTGATCCCAACTGCGGTGACATTATTCGGATTGGAACGACCTAAAACTATATAAGTTGCCATCGAAAAGCCAAGCCAAGTTTTGGATATGCACAAATATGAAAAGGAATGACCGAGTGAATCAACAAAAACGTTAGTGCTATCTTGGTTTTTGCATACATTTCGCGCATTCATGTGTAGTAATGAGCAGTTATAATAAACGAGCAACAATTTGGTTTCCGCCATTGAGAGCAATGCCATGCAGGGATGTTGTCAGGAACAGATTAGGAAAATGACAAACCTTGTGATTGATATCTACGTGAAGGTGTGCATGTCTGAGTCGGCACTATTCCTGAAGACCTTGCTGTCTTGTACGCTTTGATGTGGCCAAGTCTCTATCCAAAGGTAACGTCATTTCATTTTTTTGAGGGCGAATGCTTCCCCGAATAGTCGTTTGTTGTCAATGGTCTGGTGTTCATTGACGTAAACAGCGCTATCCTTTCTTCCAGTCACACCTATCTGAGATATACGCAAACATGCTTTACGAGCTTTCCGAAGGAATTCGTTTTTCTTGTCGCGCAAGCAAAAAAAAAAAAGAGCGATGATGTTCTTTTGTGTTGTTTTGCTGTCGAAACGGTGAACTGTGTCGATGTCTGTCGATAAAATGCAACATTCAACAACTTCAGCAATAGTTTTCAAGATGGCAGTGCAGTCTTCGCCCAGGGTACAGGTGATGCCTTTGAGTTCATTGTTATTTGGCGGGCTGTTTTGTTCCATGTCTGCTATCCTCCTGGTGAGCGCTTCAGTTTCGGCCCTCAAGTCTTTGTTTGAATTTAGCTATTCATCGACAGTCGCCCGCATTTTATCGTATTTGTCAGTCATGTAACGCGCACTGTGAGCCAGAGACGTAAGACTACCAAGACCCTGGTCGTCAAGCTGTTTTGCAATTTTAGAAGCAAGGCCTTCAACAAGGTTATCAAATGACTTATAGCCACTTATAGCCATTAGCCAGTGACTCAAGTTGCTCAATATTTTTGACCAGACCAGAATTCGAAAGCATGTTATATGGCACAGGCAATAACCGAAGAAACACTAGGGAGCAGCAGCCGCAGATAGATCCACAAAATAGAGAAAGAAAAAAACGTGGGAAAACCAACCTGTAGTGGAAAGGCAGATATTTTAAAGACGGCCTAATTCCTGAAAATGCTGCTCAAAAGTAGACCGAGTGCCTCAGTGGTTCCTTTTGCATCTCTTTGAAGCCAGGCAGTGCAGGTGCAGTGGAACTCAGGTGGGAGCCGCAATAAGGCAGCATGTGCAGGCAGGAGAGCCGCACTCGAGAACCCCTTTGGTCCTTTTTGTCTCCCTGAAGCCAGGCAACGCAGGCGCAGTTGCGCCCAGGGGGAAACGCAGTTCTTCACGCAGGATGTTTCGAATCATGTCCCATAAAAAAGTCTAGTCAATCATCTGAGCTGCGCAGCTTATTGGTGTGTTACTCGGCTGGCGGTGAAAGTGGCGGCAACGTTGCTGAAGTGCCCGCTCGATGACAGTCTCTTCCTTGACAAATTCGTCGACCGTTGTTGGTGGGTTTTGTAAAAGGCTGGCAAATAGCGGTTTCTTAATTCTCCCCATAGGATGGCGCACTTTCTTTGCCTCGGTTATATCAGGGTCAGTTCAGTGAAACATACCGGCCATAACTTCGGCACACATGCCGAAAATTTCGTTGGGTTTCTGCATCCGAGCCACAATAAGCTTTTGCGCTTAATCTCGCCTCTCTGAGTTCGAGAATTTATGATGGAGCTGGCGACAAGAATTGTCCCACATTTCGAAGCTTGCTTTCTTGTTCGCATACCATGCACGAGTGCTGTTTTCTAGATCGAACTAATCATGGGCTAGTTTTTGTTCTTCATTCCAGCGATTTACCAGTGCGACGCGTTCGTACTAGTCAAGCCAGTCCGCGACATCTTGAAAAGCATTGCCATGGGAGATTTCGGAGACGCGATACAGTGCAAGAGTTACCTGGGAAAGGCTAGTCGCCGTCATTAAAGGAGGGGGAAGCGTCGATGATATAGCCATGTTGGTGGTAGCCGCAACGAGAGGGAAGTCCAGGCTCAAGCCGAGTAGGACTAAAACAATTGACTCTGTGTTGTTTCGAGAGGTGGAGTTTCCGGACTGGTTGTGCGGGTGCGGATAGGGGCTGCCCGCATGAGCTTGCAGCCTTCAGCAGCTCCACCAGTGTCGCAACGTCAAAGACAGGGGTCGTAGAGCCCTATTCAGGAGGCACAATGGCAGATCACCTTTTTAATGCTGAGCACAATCATGATTTCTTCACTGCGCTTTGGTAAAAAAACGCTCATGCATACTCGCACTGTCCTATTCTTCATCGGAGTACAGGCACGGCAATATCAACAGCAATTTCGAAGATGCAGTCCAAGAAGCGGAAGAATTCTATATTCATGTGTACAGTACCCAGAGCAGCCACGCTACCTCCATTCGAAGTAGTAAAGAACAGGATGCAGATACTGCTTCTATAACTAGCGATGATGTTAGAAGGACCTTGCAATACATTAGGCGGGGAAAAGCGGCAGGAGAAGATAGAATAGTTTAGAAGAACATTAGAAGATGACTGCCTTCTCAGAAACAAACCCACCGTTCTGCCATACATGCGCAAAGTCGTCCACAACATTAAAGATGTGGCAAGGAGGCGTGACGTCCCTGTGGTTTTTCTGCCCCAAATAGGTTTAGATGGATGTCTAATTTTCCCTTTATTATTCAAGCTTTTACACTGGGAATGCTTAGGAGCGATAATCTACGATGAATATCTCAGCAACCTTCGGTTGGCAGATTACGTTGTTCTGTTCAGCAAACCTGGGCACGAATTGCAAGAAATGATTGAGGACTTTAACAGAGAAAGTGTGAGAGTGCGGTTCAAGATTAATATGCAGAAGAAAAAGGTATTGCTCAAAAGCATAGCAAGAGAAGAAGCGTTCAGCATCGCCAGTCAGAATCTATTGTCTGCATAGGAGTATGTAAATTACTCATAGGGGACACTTATCATGAGAAGGAAATTTGCAGAAGAATAAAAATGGGTTGGAGCGCTTACGGCAGACATTGCCAAATCCTGACTGGAAGCTTACCACTATCACTGAAGGGAAAGGTTTGCAGTCAATGCATACTACCAGTGATAGCATATGCGACAGAAACCTAGAGGTTGACAAAGAAGCTCGAGAACAAGTTAAGGACCGCGCACAGAGTGATAGAACGAAAATGTTAGGCGTAACGTTAAGAGACAGGAAGAGAACGGTGTGAATCAGAAAGTGAACGGGGGTAACCGATATTGTAATTGCCATTAAGAGAAAGAAATGGTGCTGAGCAGGCCATGTAATGCGTCGGTTAGACAACCGGTGGACCATTAGGGTTACAGAATGGGTACCAAGAGAAGGGAAGCGTGGTTGAGGACGGCAGAAAACTAGGTGTGGTGATGGAATGAGCAAATTGGGCTCCACTACTGCCGCCGCTGTAAAGACCATGCTCGCCGTGTGACCGATTGCGTGGAGCACCAGAAAAGTGTAACGGAGTTTTTTGTTTTTGTTTTACAGAGCGCTATGTTGGGAGAGTTGCTGCACAGGTAATCCGACGTACAGTGGTGCAAGGCGCAAAAAGCCGTCGAAAAAGAAGGAGAAATAAGGAACTCCAAATTAGAAGTCTCCTTTTTTCTCGTTTTTCAACGGTGAGGCGATAATAACATGGCAATACATATTATGAGCAACTCTGCACCAGTCAGAAAATTTATTGCTAATCGCACGAAAATAAGCAGTGATGTCTGAAGGATGAATGCGCCCCGAATTTTTTTCATTAGAATAAAAACAGGAACAGCGCTAGACAGGACGAGCGCGTAAAGAGTACAGGGCAGAGCGCTGTGTCCTGAGCTTTTTACTCGCTCGTTCTGTGTTGCGCTGTTCCTGTTTTTATTCTAAAGATGAACCAGGCAGCCCCATTGAACACTGCTACTTCTTTCGCGTTGATTTCAAAGGTCGTACAGTTTGCATTGAAACTAAGGCATCCGCAGACATTCTAACAAGGCACACATTACGGATTCCTCATTGTCGCCTCTTTTATTGCAACTGTGTGCTTTTGGGCTTGTTGACAAAGACAGAGTTATAGTTTGGCATAGTGTCAAGATTAGTGCTTGAGTGTAGTCACCTCAGTAGTGTAAATGACATCTCTCTATCCCATAGAAAGTGGTCAACTACCTCCCGGCGCCGTACGACACCATGTGCACCGACTACGCCCGGAAGCCAAGCTTTCCGCATTACCCTACTATGTACACAAAGGAGGTACGTCGTCTCATCATCGCAGCAATTTAGCCACAGACATATAAAATGTGGTGGACCTTCTTGCTAAGTATCTTTTGTCTACTGTTAAATGTTGAATGAGCACCTGGTGTGATAATACAGCAAATATCCATTGAACTTGTTTGAGGCCGTTGTACCACAATCTGACTATTCAAGCGTCTGCGCTTGAATAAGCAGATTTCATCTTATTATTTCAGTTAATCTTGATTTTAATAAACCAATAAATTGATTGGGGAACACACTAGCATAGCACAAGGGTTATGGCATTGTGCTGCTACGGTCTTGGGTATAATTCCTACTCCTGACAGTGCCATTACGATGGCGGCGGAATGCAAGAACCGTCATTCGCTGCACCTTTAGTGCACGTTAGAAAAAAGGTGGCCAAACTAAAAAAGTTGCTCTAGGTGCTAAATATGCTGTAGATGAACCATTAGGCCAGAATGTACGCGAAGTACGCTAGAATAGGCCTTCAGAACACTGGAATCCCCCAAAATAAACAGACGGAAGCCCGAACTCTTTTTAGGCAGTGGTTATTGTGACATCTGGTCTAGCAGCTAGGCAAGCTGCTGCGGTAACGTTGCATTACGGGTCTGGTTACTACTACTGCTACTACTACTACTAATACCTTTATTCATGAAAACAAGTAGTACAAAGTGCCAAGGCATTACGGAAAAAGTTGCTAGAAAAAGAAACTTGACTTCTCCTAATAACCAGAAGGTCAAAAAGGTGCGGACCCAGGATGGCGGGCTCCGAGCGAGCTGACAGCGGCCGCGTCAGGCCGTTGTAACCCGTTGTCTATTGTAACAAAAGATCGTCAGGTCCATCGGCCAACACTGCCTATTGCTGAACCAATAGAAAGTGCAGTCGTTTCGTCCTGTGAGATTTTCGATCAAACATACCCAATAGGATAATTTCAGGTCCCTTTGAAGAAATTGGGCATGACTGAAGACCTGAGATTGCGAGATGTCGCATCTGTGGCTAATCTTCCTGCGGAATGGTGAATAAAAAAGAAAGAAGCTAGAAGGTGGGAAAATGATGGCAAGGACAATACTTCTCTCGATATGAATGAATGTGAGTGAATGAATGTTTATTTCATCTTGAGTACAATTTCAAGAAAGGTGCAGGGGCAAAAGGCCCTGCACCTTTATGGAACTTATCAGGTAAGAAGTCAGCACTGAGGGGCATTCGATGTGGCAACCGACGTGATTTAGTGGACGTTCAACGAATGTGGCGATGTGAAAGAGGTCATCACCGACCTGTAGAAAACTGGAGGCTACGACTATATGCTGTGTGCCTCTCAGTAATTAAGCGTTTAGTTTAAAGAGACGGTGTCACTCTACACACTAAGGCAAAATTATGAAATATTGGAGTAATAGATCTGTATAGGCCACGGCGATTAGCAACTGAACGAAAAACTAGAGGCGTGGGAGGGGGGGAGGGTATTCTGTAAGTGTCCACGTATAGACATGTCCATTTCCTCTGTTGCTGGAGTTCTGATTGGCTGTGCTGGCGTATGCATGCGGGGAGACACGCCCACAGCCAATCAACACTTCAGCAGCACACGAAATGGACATATCCACTAGGTGGACACTTACATACGTGTGTGCCGTGTGTCTCTTGGGATGACGTAAAAAAACAAAAAAAACGCAGATGAGGCTTATGACAAATTGTAGCAAACGTTTATGAAAGTGTATCAAACATGTTTTTTGGTTAAAATATGCAATCGCGCGAAGAAATGTCCCATGTGATGGATAAATTAACACTTGCTGAACCTTTTAAATCAAGAGACAAGTTGTACAGCTAACTTATGAAAAGTAAATCTGCGAAGGCGCTCAGAACATTTAAGGACCATAAGAATTACACAACGAAATAGTTCAGGGGTACTAAAAAACATTATCACTTTACTATATTAAACTGTCCGACAGGACGGCATGGTAATATATGGAAGATGTTGGCGTCGGTATCTAGGGCCACCTGAGAAAAACAAAGAAACAAACATCCGCTTTGAAGGACAGCGTTGAACTGAAAGTGGTATATCTTGGTAACGCTTTTAATGTGTGCCTTTTGTCTCTTGGTCAGGTCAAGTAATGTTTATCTCTGGTATATGAACACACCAAATAGCCAGTCGATATTCTTAAGCGGTGTCAAGAAAAAGGAAGTTATTCTTGCATATTTTTCCGTCAAGAAACAGCACAGGTACTGATGCATCTTGTATTCAAGTAACGCCATCGAAATTTCTTACTGACAAAAGTGCACTTTCCCTGGAAAGCATTCTTCAGCTGTGTTTATTTTCAGCTGTTTCTCAGCGCGGCACGCAGATGGCTGAGGTCACAGTTATATGAAAAAAGAAAGCATACTAATGATGTTTCGAATGGCTGCCCTGTGTACGTGCGACCTGTTTTTATAGCGATAACACTTGCATGGACACTCTAAGGGCCATTTCTGCCGGTGTCGACAGCATCGCCGTTGCCGTGATGTTTTGTGGAAAGTACAGGGGCGATAACTGTTGGCATGCGTCGTGCGCTGCACGTGCGAGTGAGAGCACGAGAGTGAAAGCTGGCTCAATCTGACGCGCACGAACAAAGTTGATACAGTGACGCACAGTGTTCCGTCGCGCCAATGGCCGTGGGGGGATGGGAGGCTGCAGCGTTGTGCTCCGGCAGCATCTGCGCATTTCGCGACCGCGCACAGTGGCCGATCGTGGCTCAATCTCACGCGCCACACGTGGAGGAGAGCTGGTGGGACGCGCGGAAGGGGGCCGCTTCGACTGCGCCAAGTGCGTACTTCGAACGGCCTCGCGGGGTCGCACGCGCCGTATCAGGGGTAGCACACTCTCGCGTTCAACAAACGGCCATAGAGGGCTAAAAGATCGACCGCGCCGCTGCTAATGAAACAAGCATAGTAAACCCACGTCTGGTCAGTTGCATTGGGAAGCAGTCTCTCAGAGTAAGCATTTGCTCCTGCAGTCTGCAGAGTGACATACAGTCCCAATTTACTCACGCCGTGTTCCGTGCGCCCTTTCCTGTTGCAGCCATAGGTAAATTGTGCCTGTGGCCTTTCTAGGCCACGATTGGGCATGAACGGAGGCCAGCATACTTGCTTACATGGTTCGAAGTGTATTAAATTGATAGCCACATGCGTGGAAAGGCCTGCAAAGGCTGCTGCCAGAGGCGATGTCCTCGAAAGTATTTTGTCCAGATTGAGACTAAGTGTGACACCAAGTGTTATCTACAAATTAGCGACCCCCGAAAGAAACGTGCTGGTTGGAAAGGAGTTGACGGTAAAATGCCGAGTAGTCCATGTCGCTGTGTTGCCTGCGTCAACAGATGCCTGGCTCACCCGATTGTATCGCAACGCTAATGGCTCATCTCTAACGGTGACTGTCCCTGCAAACAGGTGGGACACCATCTCCAGTCAGTTTGTGCTGTTGGTTGTCGCTCGTTACGAGACCGCCATGTGAGACGACGACGGCGAGCCGTTTACGAGCTCGCGTCAATGAGTCCAGCCTATCCGTACATAAAAATTTTATTTCTGCTCTTGCACGAGAATGTACACTGCTTGTCTTCTGCCACTAAAGTAGCACGTTCTGTTTTCTCTCTTGTGGCTTGCAGCGGTGGCGTAGAGGTAGAGCGTCCACCTTGCGTGCAAGAGGACCGTGGTTCGAATCCCGGTGCCGCGCAATTTTCCACCGGACTGAAAAAATTCCGCGGGTTAATAAAATTGCATAAACAGGTCTGGAGTGCGGCCTGATCCCGGTGACCAGAACCGGCAACGCACTTCCTCACCATAGCAGGATTGGACACCCTGGTGCAGCACATGGTCCCCAACCTCCTATGAACAATCAAACCTCAGTCCCCAGCAGCTGCGAAGCAACTGACCACGGCGGTAGTCAGACCTGTGACAGAGCAGAGGGTGCTAAGAATCCCTGTATCCCGACAGGCCGCCATTGGAATCTGAACCTGGTAACGTTTACCGCTAGAACGTTATCTAGTTAGGCGAGCCTAGCAGTGTTATTGGAGGAATTAGAGGGCAGTGACTGGGATATAATAGGGCTCAGTGACGTTAGGAGGACACATGAAGCATATACAGTGCAAAAAGCGGGCACGTCCTGTGATACCGGGGATTAGCGGAGAGACGAGAACTAGGAGTCGGATTCCAGATTAATAAGGATATAGCTAGTAACATACAGGAACTCTATAGCATTAACGGAGGGTGGCAGGTCTTGTGAAACTTAATAACAAGTACAAATTGAAGGTCGTACAGGTCTACGCCCCTCTACATCCAGTCGTGATGGCAAGGAAGTCGAAAGCTTCTATGAAGACGTGGAATCGGCGATGGAGGCTTACGAAAGGCATAAATTGAGGACGACGCAAAGAGCTATTGAAAGAAGAATGATAGCTGCAACGTTAAGGGCTAAGGAAAGAGCCAGGCGAATAAAGCTAAGGCGATGATCTGCCACATCTAGTAATGTGTTACCTAGCGGCTCAGGCAATCTTCACTTTTTTTTTGTTTCTGGTTCCATTGTGCCAGCGTCAGTGATGAAAACGAGAAGTCGGAAGGCCGATAAATCGAAGGTGGTGGATGAAGGCGGCAGCGTTGTTGTTAGCATGCCGAGTTCCCAAATGTAGAACGCTGCGCATAAAAGGGCTCAAATCACGTGACGTGTTTGTGAAAACATCTTTCGGTGCTCTTTCGGGACGACAAAGCTCAGAATGAGGCGGTGGCCTGACCACAACGGTCGCCTTCAGCGTAACAAAATAAGTGGGCGTGCAAAGTAGCATCTAAAGCCAAAAGTACATTCAGAGGAAATCCAGTATGGTCCTATCGAAAAAAAATGTGATGAATAACGAGCGCTGTTGTTGAGCAAGGTTGTAGACCGATAATGTCACCAAAGACAGGCAAGTGGCGTGTAATTGATGCTTCATTTGGTCGCTGCGTGTTTGCGTTGTGTGTAGCACGAGCGAGTATTGTAAGAGATGACACTGAAGAGAAAGCGGTGAAGCGAAGCCCGCGAAAAGTAGTTGGGGATGGCCATATTGAACGTCAGCGCCGTGTTGAAGAAAGCCCGCGACTTCAGTTGCTCAGGTTGCCACAAAGTCTTGAGTGGTAGCATACCGCTGGGCATATTTGGCAACCACAGCGATAGACACACACTTTGCTAAAACGAAAAGAGGAAAACGGCCGAGTGAGTTGAAAATTAGGTTAATGAGAGAACTCATGTGGCGTATGAAGAGATTGAAGAGAGAATCAGGTTAGATGGACGGCCTTTTCAAGCTAAATAGTATATGCGAACCCATTGCGCGACTCGCCATGGTGGCCTGCCACCAGGACATCATGGAGTTACGGCGATGGCAGTTTGCACTAGGTGCTTGAGAATAAAAATGAGCACATCAGGCACGTCCGAGGGACGTTTCTACGGTACAAGGTCACATTGCGAAAAAAAAAGAAGAGCTTGCGAACAGAGATAACAAAAACAGCTACTACGGCCTTTGTTTACTTTGTTCAGCATGACGTCAGCGTTTTATTCAGCGCTTATCTCTGATAAAATGAGTTCAAGCTATGTTTATTTGCACTACAATGGCGGGCGTAATGAAGGAAACAAGTGAAAGCATTAGAGGGAGCCTAGTACTCTGTGTAGATTACGCATGACAATGATAGCAAGAATACAACATTATAAAAGAATATAATTCGAAACAAATTCATTTATTATTACAGTGCAGTAAAAAAGAAGTGCCTCCACAGTGTACCTACGGATGACGCAAATAATGAACATACTGAAAAAAAAAGAAGTCTTGTAGGCCTGTACTAAGCTGCACAGACCATTCGCGTCTTTCATCACGTCACATGTGCATAGTGCTCTCTGCAGCTCCCTCGGCGTCGTTACGTTAGCGTTTTTACAGCTGTAATTATTTGTGACCCCCTGCAAAAGCATTGCAGAAACTGCAGCGCTTACCTCTCTACTAACGAGCAAGTGCTGAGTAGAGTTAAATAGAATGTTAGAGAGGGAGCAAGGAGATGAGGCAGAGAAAAGGGTAAAACCGGCAGCAATCGCGAAACGAGCGAATAACAGCTTTGCCACTCTTCGCTCGCCGCTCCCATACAGGAGGGAAGGTCGTGACAGAGGAACGGTTACGTTATAGGAAGGAAGATAAGGAAACGCTACTACTATAGACACGACAACAGTTGCGGGCCGAATGGAAAGTGTGGCACTGTACGTTTCTGCTATTTCTCAAAAACAAACACAATGCAAATTCGTCAAGCGGACTATTGACGCAGGGCGTGCAGATGCAAATCCACATTAAATCACCGTAGGGTCTATGCAGCACTAAACGAAGTGGCCGTACGTCAGGCCAATGCTTCTGTGCCCGCCGTGGTAGCTGTGCGAATATGGCATCGCTCAAAAACTCGTGATTTCGATCGCTACCGCGGAAGCTGGATTTCGACGGGCGCGAAATGCAAAAGCCGTCGTGCACTTAGATTTACGTGCACGTTAAAGAACGCCAGGGTGTGAAAATAATCGGGAGTCCACCACTACGGCGTGCCTCATAATCTTATTATGCTTTTAGCACATAGAGTCTCATAGTTCTGCCAACACCTCTGCCGCGATGCGATGTGCCATGTGAAGCAATGACAATCATCAACCCTCTAAAAAGTTATAAACAATGGCGCACAGCTACGTCTCAAGCAAACACGTCTCACTGTATGTTGCATAATACGCAGACAAAAGGCAGTGGTACACGCAAGGTAACATTCGACATCAACTCGCTACTCTCGTGTTGCACTAAACGCTGAAGAAATTTGCAGTCAGCATTACCACCAATTATCGTTAATAAAAGCAAACAACACAAAAGTTTAGCTTACATCGATTCACAGAGTACGTGGGATCCCTATAAACTTTTAGGCTGTGAATTTATGTGCTTAACATTGGCGCTCATTAATACAATATTTTCATACGCAGTGAGCAACAGCGGCTGTAGTGGACACGGTAGAACGGCTTCAATCCCATGGCCATTACACCATTGGCTACTTTGGTGGGATAGTAGTCATCAAAATGGGATATAAGTGACAGGGAAATCAGGAAGTTGATGAATGACAAGAAGACAGAAGCTTGCACAAGACCTCAGGAAAATAAAATGATGTTTTGAGCAGCATGGTCAGGGGGCCGTGCTATAGTTTCAACGTCTACTAAAAATCCCGCAAAATATGAACAGAGGCCGACATAACTGGAAGCATTTTGAGAAAGGTGGCCCCGCTGGAAATCTCAGGACAGTACTAGCTTAAATATAAAGGATGACTTAAAGATAAAAAAACATAAAGTTGGTAGCCAAAATTCTGGACACATAAATTGGCTGCTGAAGGAGTTCAGCCGAAACCCGATGGTGCGAAGTAGGGCGAGAATGTCGGCAAGGGTTGTAGAGAGGTCAAGTACGTCTTGTGGCCGACGCCAGCGCCCAGCAACTGTCAGGCGACTGCATATATAAGCGAGATGCCTGGTCGTCAGTCGTTACAGGGTGATTTGGATATAAAATTTCGGGTGCGGACTCTGTCACATTAAATACAATGCACTCTACGGTCATTCGTCGTCGGCTCGTACGGATTATAGCGCCATGACGATGCAAACAAATTGTCTCACGTGGCGACTGTCACCTTCCTCGAACTGCCAACATTCCTTACCCACCGTAGTTGCTTAGTGGATGTAGTGTCGGGCTGCTAAGTACGAGGTCGCGAGATCGAATCCCAGCCGCGGCGGCCGTATTTCGATGGGGACGAAATGCGAAAACACCGTTGTACTTAGATTTAGGTGCACGGTAAAGAACATCAGCTGGTTTATATCGTAACCTAATGCCCCACTACCGCGTGCCTCATAATGAGATCGTGGTTTTGGCATGTAAAACCCCATAATTTATTATCTACCATTCCTTAAGGATGTCCTTGGGAGTTGCACAACTCTTGAATATAAGTATCAGGAGTTGTGCACAAGGGCTTGAGTATGTGGGTAGCCATTCTGGCGTTCGATATCTGCTGTCTACATTGCGGCTATATTATATAGGTGGAACGAAAATATGGCAGACAATATGGAGAACAGACAAATCACGAATATATTACCACACAATAATCCTAAATATTGGCCTTCTTTCACGCACGTGGGTAACCGCGACAGGACAGCATTTCACAACTAACTGGAAGTACTGTATATGTCATGCCCAAAGATGTACCTGGCCCGGTGGCCAATAAATGGGTCGTAACATTGTGAGCAGCTTCGGCCATAGCATGTTAACGGACGACCACACAGAAACAGTTTGTGTAATTCTTGTGTCATGCCTTTTGCCTCAAGGTGCAAAACCAACTTATCCATGTATGTCTTAATACATCAGCACATCTGGATTTAGAGCTGCTGCGGTAGCCCATAAGTGCGGATAGCAAAGTCGCTAGGGAAATAATTGGGGGCACCTCAACGAAATCGATGTCAAAATCAAAAGCCGTCTATGTCGCAGTCTCTCGCAGGCGCTGTGCCATGTTCGGACGTTACGACTATGTGCCGACTGAAAAAAAGGCATCTGCGGGGTAATTCCGACAATTACCCTAGCTTCTTTACTCCTTACTATCGAAAAAAAAGGAAAAGAAAAAAGGACAAAAAAGAATCGTATCAAAAGCCCAGAATCAATCGTCACTAGTAGGGACTAACATCCTTAGATTGATGGGTTATTTGCAGGCGACAAGCAGCTACGCTTTATCAAGAACACTGATAACGCCGGCGGGACAAGCATTGTGGCGAAGTTCAATGCGTAGGGATAGCGTTTATATATTTTATTATTTTTTGTTGACGTCATAACGTGTCACCGCGGGAAGTTTGAAAAGTTTAGGTCAGTACGCCACGTGGTGGCACTCACGCGAACTAAACCCTTGCGCTCAGGAAAGCTGGCTACGTAAGCCATTCCCTTTTCGGTACCCACACATCCACATTGAAATCACTGACCACGACAACAGGGGTAGCGTCAGCGTAGCCAATTCACGCAAACTGAGTATTTTACTCGCAACTGGAATCATATTCTTTGATATTGTCGAATCGGTGCACGTACGCCGCTGGATGATCGGTTGGGCCGGATCGGTGAAGCATCGCAAGAGATATGTCTGCCACACAGAAGGCGTAAACCGCTCCCCTTTTCGGTACCCACGCATCCGCATTGAAATCACTCACAACTACAAAAGGGGTAGTGTCATCGCAGCTAATTCACGCAAAGTGAGTATTTCACTCTAGATCCTCAAAATGCAAATACATTCTTTTTGGAAGCAACAGTAGAACATGAAGTTAGCTCTGTTTTCTTTGCGTTAAAAAACAGCCGAAGTTGCGATGCTGATGGGCTGCAAGTAAGGACAGTAAAATACGTGGTGGTCACGTGGTGGTGACGTTAAGAACACAGTAGCAATACTGTGATAGACAAAACTAACTTTTATTGGGCGAACCTGTGCCCACAAAACAGGCTACACTTATAGCACAACGATAGCGGCGAACACGGTCGGCGATCGTCGAAAATCTGATCAGCGGTTCAAGCGCGTCGGCTTTTATACACAATCGTCGAATGTTCCAGACTAATCGTTGTCACCCGCGCGCCTTCCATAAAGTTCTACATCATTCGCGTCAGGCGAATGAATCAGATAACACAAGGTTCGGCAACAACAGACTGCGGATAGAAGCATCGATAACTTTCCAGAAACTTCGGATACATTCAAGCGCGTCGCGCGCTGTGCGATACGATTTCTTAGGCAGTGAAACCTGGTCGCCCGATAAATATAAATACACGTGTCAATACGTAATAAATAAAATTGCTCCTGTGCTGACATATATCTATAACTTATGTATTTCAACCGGTATTTTTCCATCCAAAATGCAAGTGGCTCGTGTAGTGGCTTTATATAAGAAAGGAGACAAAAAGGACGTCTCGATTTATAGACCAGTGTCGATACTGCCTGTATTTTCTAAAGGTTTCGAGAAAATAATCTATAATCGACTATATCCTTTCTGTAACAAGCACGTGATAACGAAATGCCAGTACGGATTTATAAAAAATCGATCAACAGAACTAGCTCTTCTCGATCAGAAAGAATATATATTGGACAAATTTGAACAAAAACAATTTGTTCTTGGTGTTTTTGTTGATATTGTTACGTAGGAAGACACCGACGAAAAGCTATTTACAAGTATATTTACAAGGCAATACGCCGCAGTTGACCAAGAGGCAACAGCCCGCGCTAGCTTCCAATCGTCGTCTTCGTCTTCTTCCTGCGCGGCTCTTTGTCATTGGGAATACTATCCCGTAGCACTACCCCCGGCGGCAAAAGCGCCGTCCCGGAGCGACTAAAGGCTGGACTCTGAAGCAGTGTAGTAGCTCTTGAGCCTACTGACGTGCACAACATCATTAGACGCTAGAGTAGATGACGAGGTTGAGCTCACAGGAGCAATTTCATAAGTCACAGGCGTCACCTGGCGCAGCACGCGGTAGGGCCCTGTGTACCGCGAAAGGAGCTTTTCGGAAAGTCCAACGTGACGACAGGGCGACCACAGGAGCACGAGTGCACCAGGCGAAAACTGTACGTCACGGTGGCGGGCGTTGTACCGACGCTGCTGCGTGGTTTGCGAGTCCGTCAGTCAAGCACGGGCAAGCTGGCGTGCATGATCGGCGAGGGCGATGGCGTCGTGCGCATACTCGGTTGTTGAGGTCGCAGCAGGAGGAAGTACCGTGTCAAGGGGCGAGGTCGGTTCGCGACCGTAGAGTAGATAAAATGGAGAAAATCCGGCGGTGTCGTGCCGGGAAGAATTGTAAGCAAAGGTGACGTAAGGAAGGGCAACGTCCCAGTCGTGGTGGTCCTTCGAAACGTACTTGGACAGCATGTCGGTAAGAGTACGGTTTAAGCGCTCTGTCAGGCCATTGGTTTGAGGATGGTATGAGGTAGTCAGCTTGTGTTGAATAGAGCAGGAACGCACAATGTCGGCGATAACTTTCGAGAGGAAGTTACGACCACGGTCAGTAACCAGCTGTCGTGGTGCACCATGCACTAAGATAATGTCACGCAAGAGAAAGTCGGCGATGTCAGTGGCGCAACTGGTAGGTAGAGCCCGCGCGATAGCGTATCGGGTGGCGTAATCAGTTGCGACGGCTACCCATTTGTTCTCAGAGGATGACGTGGGAAAGGGACCGAGGAGGTCTAATCCAACACGAAAAAACGGTTCCACAGGGACGGTGATCGGCTGGAGATGACCGGAAGGTAGCACCTGAGGTGTTTTCCGACGCTGGCAGTGATCACAGGCAGCAACATAGCGTCGGACGGAGCGAGCAAGACCAGACCAATAGAAGCGGCGGCGGACGCGGTCGTACGTGCGGGTTACACCAAGATGTCCTGCAGTGGGTGCGTCAAGCATCTGAAAGAGCACAGTTTGTCGTAGATGTTTTGGTACGACAAGAAGAAGATCAGGGCCATCAGGGAGGAAGCTCCTTCGGAACAGAATGCCGCCCTGGAGGTCATATCGGCGAACGGATGCGTCGGTAGGTGTAGAGCGCAGACGCTCGATGAGTACTCGCAGCGATAGGTCTCGGTACTGCTCATCGGCGATGTTAGCGAAGGCAGACACAGAGAAAATGCCGTCGGTGGTACTACTGTCGGCGTCGTCAGGCTCGTCTACCGGGTAGCGAGACAGGCAGTCAGCGTCCTTTTGTAGTCGGCCAGATTTGTAGGTGACAGAGAACGAATATTCTTGGAGGCGTAAGGCCCAGCGACCAAGTCTTCCTGAAGGGTCTTTCACGGAGCATAACCAACAAAGCGCGTGATGGTCTGTGACAACGGAAAAGGGTTGGCCATATAAGTATGGGCGGAACTTCGCAACCGCCCAAACTAGGGCCAGACACTCACGCTCAGTGATGGAATAGTTGCGCTCCGCGGGCGAGAGGAGCCTGCTGGCGTAAGCGATAACACGGTCGTGGCCACGCTGGCGTTGTGCCAGTACTGCGCCAATTCCGTGACCGCTGGCATCAGTACGGACTTCGGTAGGCGCAGAAGGATCGAAATGGGCCAGAACGGGAGGCGTTGTGAGAAGATCGATGAGAAGCGAGAATGCAGAGGCCTCGTTATCGCCCCACTGGAAAGGGGCGTCTTTTTTTAAAAGCTCGGTTAGTGGTCGTGCTATGGCCGCGAAATTTTTGACGAAACGGCGAAAGTACGAGCAAAGGCCGATGAAGCTGCGCACATCCTTGACACACTTCGGAACAGGGAAGTGCGTAACAGCATGGATCTTGCCAGGGTCCGGTTGCACTCCGTTCGCGTCAACGAGATGTCCAAGGACGGTAATCTGGCGACGGCCGAATTGGCACTTCGATGCGTTGAGTTGCAGACCGGCTCGCCGAAAAACGTCCAGGACTGCTGAGAGGCGCTCGAGGTGCGTAGCGAATGTTGGGGAGAATAATATAACGTCGTCCAAGTAGCACAGGCACGTGGACCATTTGAAACCGTGAAGAAGGGAGTCCATCATGCGTTCAAAAGTGGCAGGAGCGTTACATAGGCCGAACGGCATCACCTTGAATTGATAAAGACCGCCGGGTGTTACAAAGGCAGTCTTCTCGCGGTCGAGATCGTCCACGGCAATCTGCCAACAGCCGGAGCGAAGGTCAATAGAGGAGAAATAGCGAGCACCGTGGAGGCAGTCAAGGGCGTCATCAATCCGAGGTAGGGGATACACGTCCTTTTTGGTAACCCTGTTAAGGTGCCGATAATCCACGCAAAAGCGCCATGAGCCATCCTTCTTTTTTACCAGCACAACCGGTGACGCCCATGGACTACATGACGGTTCAATAATGTTCTTGGCAAGCATTTTGCGAACTTCGGTGTGAATCACTTGACGCTCAGCCGGTGATACTCGATACGGGCGGCGATGAATAGGAGGAGCATCGCCGGTATTAATGCGATGTTTAACAGCTGTTGTTTGGGCCAAAGGACGATCGTTAAAGTCAAAAATATCTTGGTAGGAAATCAGAACGCGGTAGAGCGCACGAGCGTGCTCGGAGGGCATGTCGAGTGCAATCAGTTTCTGTAAGTTGGCGATGGTACAAGTTGCCGACTGCGATGGTAGAGGAGGATCGGTTGAATTGTCGTCTACTGAAATCGATGCTACAGAGTGATCCTCGAATGATCAAAGTTGGGCCAGAGACATCCCGCGTGGCAGCACTTGTGTCGTCAAGGCAAAATTGACCACTGGCAGGCAGACGCAATTCGCCGTAATAGATAAAATAGTATGAGGTAGTGGGATCCCGTGTGTAAGGAGGACGTCTTGCATAGGAGCCGCGATGTAGTGACAGTCGGGCACTGGTGGCGATGACACGAAGTCAACGTAAGTCAGTGCCGAAGGTGGCAAGCGAACGAAGTCGACGGAACTGAGGCGAGGAAGGTGTTCTTCAGCGGGGCCCAGAACAGGCAGGTCGAGGCGGAGAGTACTGGCGGAGCAATCGATGAGAGCAGAATGTGCGGAGAGGAAGTCGAGGCCGAGGATGATGTCGTGGGGACAGTGAGCGATGACTGTGAATAGCACGGTAGTGGAGCGATCGGCGAAGGAGACGCGGGCGGCACGCATACCAATTACGGGGGCTGTTCCGCCATCGGCGACACGGACAACAGGCGTCGTGGCGGGCGTGATTATTTTCCTCAGCCGGTTACGAAGATCCGTGCTCATTACCGACAAATGCGCCCCAGTGTCTATGAGAGCTGATACAGGAACACCGTCGACTTGCACGTCAAGAAGGCTCAGATGAGTGGGCAACGTCAGGAGAGGATTTGGCGGTGTAGGGAGCAATGCAGCGTCACCTCGAGGTGCTGCATCGTCTAGTTTTCCGGCTGGGAGCGGCGTCCGAAGGGGGTCGGCGAATAGGAACGACGGGGCTGGGGAGAGCGAGATTGTCGTCGTTGGGGCGAAGGCGAACGAGAATAGGGGCGGTTCGGCGCAGGAGAATCGGTGGCGGCATTATGTGAGCGGGCAGCATAGGGACGAGAAAGGCCACCTGGGGGGCGAGAGTAGGCAGTATATGTAGACTGGTTCAGGGAACTCCAGCGACTGCGGCAGTGCCGAGAAATGTGCCCAATTCGATGGCAGTGAAAACAAATTGGCTTGTCGTCTGCAGTGCGCCATTCAGAGGGGTTGCGGAAACGTGGTGGGTAAGAAGGTGCGGGACGGGGTGGAATCGAAGATGCCGGGTGGGGATCAGGGCGATGGGCCGAGCAGATGGTGTGAATACCCATGTTGGCGAACTCCTGGCGGACAACTGCCTGGATCAGGGAAACAGTGACTGCGGGTGCATTGGAGGGGCTGGAGTCGAACGCAGCCGGATAGGCGGCCTCGATCTCACGCCGGACAATCCTGGTAACATCGCCAGTGTTGTTGGGACGAGGAGCGTCAGCACAGGAAGATGTCGCTGGGGTGTTGGGCAGACGGGCAAACTGTTGGTCGATACGTCGGCTTTTAGCGAATTCCAGGCGGCGGCACTCTTTTATAACTGCATCCACCGTCGCGACGTTGTTAAATACGAGCAAGTTGAAGGCGTCATCGGCAATGCCTTTGAGGATGTGGGAGACCTTGTCGGACTCAGTCATGTGTGCGTCAACTTTGCGGCATAGAGCCAAGACGTCCTGAATGTACTACCCCGTAGCAATATTACGCAAGCCTTTGATTACATAAATCATAAAATTTTATTTGACAAATTAAGTCACTATGGCATTCGTGGGCTTCCCCTGATGCTTCTGAAAAGTTATCTTTCGGAAAGACGTCAGTTGGTGTCAATGAATGAAATGGTATCTGACAAAAAGCAAATTATCTCAGGAGTACCGCAGGGTAGCATTCTCGGGCCTTTGATCTTTAATTTATATATCAACGACATATTCCATATATCTTCAGAAGGTAAATTTATAATTTATGCTGACGACACTAGCATATTTGTTTCGTCTTCATCAGATGCCGAACTTTTTCATAGAGGTAATGCCATTTTAGTGGAACTAAGCACGTGGGCAGATAATAAACAAATAAAGATAAATGCAAAAAAAAACAAAGGCTGTGATGTTTCATTCTATAGGCAGGAAGGTTTCAGTAGTACGCAACCTAGTTTATCGCTGCTCAGAGATAGAGCTAGTTAGGTCTATTAAAGTACTTGGTGTGCATTTTTCTGAATCACTGCAGTGGGATGAACATATCAATACGATATTAAAAAAGTTAGGTGCAATAACCGGAATTCTGAACAGAAATTGCTACTTAATTCCGAAGTCAATAAAATTGTTAATCTATAACGCCCTCTTCGCTTCCTATCTAAACTATTGTCATTTGGTCTGGGGGACTACAACACAATCGAATTTCTCGCGGCTATTAGTCATGCAAAAAAAAATTTTGAGAATCATTGAGAATGTGCCACTCCGGCATTCTACTGAGAAGCTCTTTAAAAAATTTAAAATAATTAGAGTACAAGACACATATGAGCATAAATTGTTGCGTGAATATCGCCTTAACTATGACTGTCATAATTCTATCTTCATGGGTTTGGTGAATCTCCATTTGAAGGAAGCATCATATGCCACTAGAACAACAGAAATATGGAATGTTCCATATTGTCACACTGGCTATGGTCGCCAAATGCTCCAAAACAAACTTCCGTCTACTAAATGAGTTTAATAAAAAACAAATCGATATTCGCGAAGCAACATTATCTGAGTTGTACACATTTTTCTAGCCTAACATTGACCACTAGAGCTGTTTACGATTGCTATTTAATTATATTGTTTCAATGTCACTATTACTAAGCGTACATTGTTATGAAATGTGCTGTGATTCGATGCTGAGGTGAAGTAAAGTATGTTAACGCATGATGCCCTACGTAGGACAGTAACTAATGTGTTTAATTTTATGGTTTTGTCAAGGTTTATGGCAATGTTGTGCTTAATATGATGGTTTTGTAAAAGTGTACGACCATGTGAACAGGACGTGGGTGCCTCTGCTGTTGTCTTTGCCAGCGTGGGGGCGAAGGACTCCCTCAAGCCATCCTTGAATGGCTTTTCCCTTCGCCTCCCATCACATGTATATGTGATAAACCAATAAAGAATCAATCAATCAATCAATCAATCAAGTGCAATCATATTCTTTGATAATGCCAAATCGATGCATGTGCACCGCTGGGTTGTCGGTTGGCCTCTATCGGTTTGGCATCGCATGGCATATGTCTGCAACACGGAACGCGTAAAGCGTTCCCTTTTCGGTACCTACACATCAACATTGATATCACTGACAACGACAACAGGGGTAGCGTCAGCGCAGCCAATTCACGCAAAGTTAGTTGTTGAATCGCAACTGCAATCATAATCTTTGATAATGTCAAATCGATGCACGTAGGCCGCTGGGTGATTGGTTGTGCCGGATCGGTGTAGCATCGCAAGGGATGTGTCTGCAACACGGAAAGCGTAGACCGCTCCCTTTTCCGTACTGATACATCCACATTGATATCACTGACAAGGACAACAGAAGCAGTGTCATCGCAGCTAATTTACGCAAAAGTGAGTATTTCACTCGCTACTGCAATTATATTCTTTGATAATATCAAATGGATGCAATACGCCGCTGGGTTGTCGGTTGGGCCGCATCGATGAAGCATCACAAGAGATGTGTGCAACACGAAACCCATAAAGCGCTCCCTTTTCGGTACCCACACAGCCACATTGAAATGACTGGCAACGACAACAGAAGTCGTGTCACCATAGCTAATTCACGCAAAGTGAGTATTTCACTCGCTACTGCAATCATATGTGGTATTTGGCTGTATGTGGTGTTTTGCGTATGGTATTTGGCTGTTTGAAAGAGTAGCGTGGGCGCCATAACTCGAGAAAAGAGGAAGAACAAACTGGGCTCGCGCTGTGAACCTAACCGGTCAGCACTGGGAGACTTCCATGCTAATTTTAATGTTTTATTTTCCACAATAAGAAACCAAAAAATATTAACTTCTAATTTTAGGAAACTATAGCATGAAAATTATTATTAACGATTAGAATTCATTTATGATCTCATGTTCAGTAAAAAAATCCTATTTAGGTATTTATTCTTTTTCAACCCACTGCCGCCCAATTCATGGCTAATCCCCCGTGGTGGGCTGTGCTATAACCACAGGCACCAAACCAAACCAAACTGGAAGCGCTGTTGTAAATATAACCTGTAAATAGTTGCTCGTCTTACTGACTCTTGTGTAACATTGTGTTGGAACTGGAACGTTACCCGTCCTCGCCACGGTGCTCTGAAGCGGCAGCACCGTCGTCTTCTCAGGCATGGCTTAAGATGGAACTACCACGTCGCCACCTACTCCTGCGGCGCCAACCACAACGTACTGTACTCTGGTCTCTGTGATCCTGGGACATTCTCCGCCGAAGATGACGCTGATGTCGAAGACTGGCTAAACACGTATTGAGCATGTTAGCCAAACGCACTACTGGGACCCTACTATCATGCTTGCCAATGTGATAATTTATCTGAACGGCACACCGCGTGTCTGGTTTCTCACCCATGAGATCGAGCTCTCCAGCTGGGACATTTTCAAAGAGCGGCTTCGCGACCTATTGGGCAACCCGTCAAGTCGCCAACAGGCTGCGCGAAAAGAGCGTGCCACCCATGTCCAGTCGCCGGCTGAATCGTATGTCCCCCACATACAGGATGTGCTCGCGCTTTGCGAGAAAGTCCACGACCACATGACCGTGGTTGACAACGTGGGCCATATCCTAAAAGGCATCGCGGGCGACGCCTTCAGTTTGCTCGACTATAACGACGTTTCCACCGTCGACGCCATCGTCCAAGAATGCCGCCGCGTCGTCCCACAGTTTTCGCGGCTCCCAAACACCCCAGCCACGTCCTCTTGCTCCGCTCTTACTGCCACATGACCATTTGGAGACAACGTCACACGTATCGTTCGCCGTGAGATTGAAGCGGCGAGTCGGGCCGCCTATTCATCGATGACCCCCTGACGGTACCTTTGATCAAGCGGCCCCCACTATTTCCGTTATTCGAGAAGTGGTGCGGAAGAAACTGCAAACCTTGGCATCCCTACCGCCTGCTCTATCTTCCGACCTGATTCGGCACCTATTCCCATGTCCACAACCTGTAATGACCAGTATTTCGCTCTCAGACCACGCAATCCTGCAGAATGGCGAATCCCAGACGACAAAACGATCGGCTTCCGCTGCCACCGCTTTGGTCATGTATCCCGCCACTGCCGCACAACCTGGACGCCGCCATACTGTAGCTCATTTTCTGCTCCTCGCCCATACGCCGACGCTCACCGTTATTCACCTTGCCGTCTGTACCCTACTTCTGATGCCCCTGACAGCCGCTCCTACGCGCGATCGCCCGTCGCCTCAACGCCGTCACTCCCCGTCACTCCGACCTAGCCGCTTTTCCTCGCCAAACCGACAAACGGAAAAGTAGGCCGTGCAGCTCTTCGAGGTAGTGCTGCACCACGTTCGTCCTCTCCAAATCCTCCGTTGACGCTCCTCAACCACACGAACCTAATTGAAGTAGACGTAGATGGTGTTCCGTTGATGGAATTAATTAATACTGGAACCTAAGTGTCCATAATGAGCACTAACATATGTCCTCTCTTCAAACAAGTTCTTACGCCTGCCATTACTCGAGCCGTACGCGTCGCCAATGGCGCCACTGTTGCCGTCAGGGGTATGTGCACTGCTCGCATAGGAATGGCTGGCCGCCAAGTTCCAGTCCTGTTCACCGGCTCTTCAGCAATGACGCGACGGCAGAGGCTTTGTCACCTCAGAGCCTTCGTGATCGCTTCATTTGCTTGTAAGTGTGCTTCGAACACATAGCGGTTGCACTGAACGAATAATTCGTGTAAAAACGGCTGACAGTAGCTTGGACCGAGAAACTTTCGACATAACGTCGCTGAAACGTGCGACCCTCACGGCAACTAAACAACATCCTGTGTGTGTGTGGAAACGAGTGCGCCAGCAGTCTTCGTGCCGCTGAGTGTATCTGTCGTGTAACAATTACACGACGACTGTTGTGTTTTGTGGCTCAGTGCTACGAGCCAGTGCAACTCTCGTGACATTCTGAAGCGGCGGTATGGATCGTGTCAGCGAGTATCCTCGATCGTGTTCGGACTGCCAGCGCGATCTAAGCTCGCGGCACAGCAACATCGAGCGTAGTGTGTGCGCGTGTGTGAATGCGGTTGACTGTTCTCGTGAACCGTGCGACGTCGCCATGTAAACTTGAATCATTACGCGCATTGTTGTGTTTATGCCTTTTCGCCTCCGTGCACCACTAAAGCCTCGTAAGAACGCACGCGGATTACGCTAGCTATTACTGCACTGTGTTTTGCTGGTGATCCGTGTATCGCTTCTGGTGTTTTTTCTTATGGTAATTTGCAGTTGTGTGTTATTAATAAGTAAACTGGCATCACCGATTACTTCGAGTGTAATTAAGGGAAATTTGGAAGGAATGAGCTCGCAGTCATATGTAATGTATTTTGATATATTGTATTATACTTCATTATTGGATAGCCCGTAGCAGTGGCTATGCAGTATTTGTTTTTAAGAGCAGGGTAATACAGGTACTTAGTAATATATTTATTCACATATGCAATGCACAAAATACGATTACGATATGCAGAGTTGGAAATGACTTTTTAGACATATTGTAAAGCGCAGTTAATAACGCGCGCACAAACATAGAAAAGTGTAAACGTAGAATTCGCTGCTGAAATTTGAGATTTTTCATCGCACGTAACGCAATGCGGATATATTTCAGCAAGTTGGTGCGCTTCTTCCCCACTATGTAATTGCATGCCAGGTCATATATATTGCACTTGCTAAGTCAATGGACTCATAATGCACTAAAATCATTAATCACCACAAACTTCGGCTGTCAACATTCATACGTGCCAATGAAATACTATCGCAGGTCTGCACACACGCATGTATACTTTCTCTCGCACCTTAGTATCGCTCTACGTTACTTTCCTCGCACAGTCGTGCAGTTACCGATGGTTCAATCTTTCCGTCCAATTCTGTGCAGCCATACTTTTCTTCTTGTTAGGTTCTGGTTGCCGCGCGGGATGAAAAATGACTTCTTCCCATCCTTCGTCCGGTTTCGGCACCCAACCACACAGAAACAAGAGCATTTCAGCCCTCCTGGAACGAAATTATCGCAGCAATGTGCATAGCACAACACGCGAAACGAGCGCACTTCGCCCTGCGCGCAGGCACTTTCATGACGGCAAAGGGGTAGAGCAAGGTCACATGTCACCTATCAGCCTATCGCTGGCGTCGTCGGCTGGGTCAAAGCCTTTCTCTGCTTTGAAATTATTGAGGGACTTTAGACCATTCACATTTGCGATTATGTTCATCCTCTGAAACGACACGCAAGGGGACACGGCAGGCCCTGTCCCCTTGCGCTTGCGTTTGCTCTAATACCGGACTCGCGAAACGCTATTGTGTTAGTAATTTTCCGGTGTAAAGTGACGGCTGCAATCACGCAAATCCTGGCGCCGATTGGATAGCAGCAGTCCGATACGCTGCAGCCAGTCTGCTCGTGTAGTGGCTTAAAGAGGGACGCGATGTCGCAGCTTTACATATTGCCAGTCACTACGTTTGCAGTCCACAACCTAACAAAGTCGAATCATAGCACTCGCGAAAAGACAGACCGACGCTGACGGTGGAGTTCTCGTCAGGCGGAGCACGTTGTAAGACAAGCAAACGACACTGGCTGTGTGCAGTAAGTGCTTAAGTGTACGGAAAAATTGTTCTTGTGGATTCTCTTTATGTTACTTTCTTTTATAAAAACAAATTAACTAACAATCCAACTCTTACGAACATCATTCAGTTGTTTACCATAAAGTTGGAAAAATTATCAATCACGCGCCCTGGTAAGCCAATCGGAAGGGCAGCGGATTGGGCGAGTTGGTGTTGCATGGTAACAATAAAATTCAAACAGCGCTAAACGACTCCTCATTCTGGTCCCGTCGTTTAGCGCTGTTTGAATTTTATTGTTACCAAGCCAATCGGATAGCTCGCCCCACTCATGTCATATAGGTGATTTCTGCCTATGGGTACGGGCGGCTTAAAATTCCGCCTAGCAGTGTGCTGCGATTGGCAGCGATGTGCATTTTTAAAATCTTATATTAAATTGCACGCTTTACGCGGAGCACTTTTATGTGTCAACTAATGATCAGAAGGACCTACTCTAACGACTCAGTACGTTTGTAGAAAATCGTCAAAATCGTTTCAGGGACCCTTCAAGGAGAAACACCACCCACATGTAAGCTCTGCCTAGATACACAGAGCAACATAAGCACTGACGTACAGAACATACTAACAAAGGACCTTGGCTAAAAACTGAAAGTAACTTTTGTGAATTGTATTCGCGTTCTGTATTTTATTGAGGACGATATGCAAAAATGAGGCACAGGTTGCAACATTATTCCGATTCCCATGTTACGCGACGAATTTTGAGGACATTCAGCCCTAAACATCTTGTCGGTGAACGCAAAAGGAACAGATTATGTTAAAAAATGTTGAGTTGGTGTAGCAAAGCTTTGCAGGCATTATTAGCCTAAAATGAATGCAAATAAATGAAACTACATTCAAATTCTCGTAATCGCAATGGAATCTTCGGTACTGCATATAAAGCCACAAAATTCAGAAACTGACCTTCCACTTTATTTTTTACTAAGCAACTTTTTTCTGCAATGCATAAGCCGGGAATTCTGTAAAAATGCCATCTACAAATACAGCACAATGCAGCACTTTTCCTTACAGTTCCATTAAGCGTTTTTTGAACTTAGATGCTACAATTTCTGCAGCTGCATGCATTGTGTGCTAGCGAAGATGTAAGATGAACTTGGAGGCTGCTTAGAATAATGCCAGTGTCTGTTCTTGGGAACCACTTTCTTCTCATGCCAGGCATATTTTCTGCATTTATGTGCTTTGTTAGCTTTTTTTTGCACAATTCAAGTGGCAGAAAAATTTGAAATGCTTGCTTTGAAAGTTGAAAATTTGAAATTTGTTTTTAGTAATACTAAAGTTTTAGAAACTACTCTCGGAATGGTAGTTTTAAGCTGAGTGCTTGTGCACTGAGCATGCCTGCCTCAAATTAGCTACACCAAACTTTGAAAATTATGTTTGCGTATAGATTTGATGATGAAAAAAAGCAGATTAGCAGTTTTATATGCTAATGACGAGCCATAACAGCTTACACATATTTTGCAGCCCAACATTCTGCCATTGAGGGAATGGTTACACAAAGGGCCAGTAGGCACAACTAGCTGCTCCCGAGATATTGGGCCGTTGTTCAATATGTGGCTACCTACATATTCAGGAAAGTTGAAACAAAATGCTTACTGCAGTGACAGCTGGAAAAAGATATGCCTTCTGCTGACTGAAGAATGTTTGATCACTGATGACTTGAACACCCATCAGCCTAATAATTCTGAGTGTTCCAGCAGCACTTGAACCGGAGAAGAGTACTGCAGCCCACAAGTCGACATTGCCTTTGGGTTTCATTCCTACTAGGGCTGGCTCGCCCACATGTGCTCATGTCCACTTGGGCATTGAGTCTTAGCTGTGATGCGTGTCCCGGCGCAGGAGAGGCTCACTGTGCATGACGTAGAGAAACAAGTGCGGCACATGTTCAGGAGTGTCAGCAGGTTGTCATGGCAGAAACGATAGTAGTCTTTGTGTTGCGTACACCCCTCATTCATATCGCACCTGAATAAAAAAAATACCCTTTATTGTATGCTTTTATACAGGCACACTCGTAGAAATTCACTCCCTCACTCAGTCAAACGTTTGCGCTGAAAGTTATTACACATTTTTCTTTTAGCAGCAATAATTACCCTTTATTGCCTTCATTCTCTTGAAGTGAATTGAAGGCTGCACCTGTGAGTCAAATAATTGCAAACACAGGATTGAAATTATCTGCAATCTGTGTGCTCAAATGGAGGACAGCTCCCCCAATCTGCTACGCCTTCTTTGTAATTGTGACTTTCTGACTGTTCCACTCAAATCACAGAAGCTTTTTTCACATCTGTCACTGCAATGAGTTACTGCAGGCCAGGGACTGACGTAGACATATGTAGGTCTTGCTTTTGTTACCATCCATCACATGCATACTTGCGTAATTTATAACCTGTCACATGGTTTTTCAATAAACAAATAAACATCACTTTACTCTAAACACATAAAGTGCACTGATACATATTGCACCTTCGTATCTGAACTTTTATACACCAACATGCACAGTAGTATACAATGTTTACTTACTCATCAAATGTCACCTCTGGGGTGCAAGTGGATTCTTCCGGCTCGTACGTTGTGTCATGCGTGTAAGGGTATTGCAGTACTGGGGACACGTTAGGGGAGAGAATGTAGCTGATGTCCTTTGCTGGTGTACGTCTGCGGTGCTTGACCGGTTTCCTGACACAAGCAGTACGCCGTCTCTTGAATGGAGTTGATGTCCTTGGCTTATGTATGTTCCGAACATTCACCTATAGTGCCTTGCATTTCATTTCCTTCACAGCTGTGTTCACCTGAACAGCTGGAGAGCAAAGAAGCACGATGCGAAGGTCTGAATAAAAGAGAACCAGGATAATAGCTTTAGAGAAAATGACACTGTGTCGTGTAGTTCCTGAAAAGTTGGGAAAATGACAGCAATTCTGACTAAATTTGCATAGCACAAAGCACCAGAAAACATGCTGATGTAGACAAGGTTCTACTAGCCTGTCCAATATTTTTTGGTGGTGCTACCAAACAACAGAGAGAAAATGTGTTACTTGTTCCACCAGGCTCCATCACATATAACTTCAGTAGTTTTCATTAAAGCTAGGTAACAGCTCGGGTGTACTTACCGATGCTCGTGCCCACTGGTTTAGCCTGCAATCGCGACGCTGCATTCTCCATGATGCATTTGGCATTCCCGACGCCGCAGAAACTGCTTGTTTTCGCGGGGATCTGTATTAAATCGGTCTGCGTCTCCACGTCTTTCGTACCAGAGGGAAGCGTCTGAAATGTGCGGAAAGTTTACTAAGCTGTGTGTTGCGCCTGATCTGCGTACAACTGCAACCACCATGACAAACCCCGCACACATACCTCCCCGTTGCTTTCGTGAAAGTGCCAGCAAGGTTATTTTCAGTCATCAGGTCGGCAACGTTAGCCTGTAAATAAAATCAGCTGGCTATGAGTAATGTGAAGGGCAGCGCACACTTGCTGATTTTTAGTAATGAAAGTTAAATAGCATGAGGCGCCAAGGAGAGGCACCACTCGCGAAACTTACGTCCTGCAGTAACGGTGATTGCTCTTCGTGGGATAAAGGCGATATTGACGGAACAACGCTGCAACCCAGTCGCGCCTGGAAAGGCACTTCGATTGACTGTCTTAAGAGAAAATTGTGCTCGCAATCCGCGTTGCTTTCAATGGAGGTTCAAGTAGCGTCATTTTTTGTCACCAAGTAATCAACGTTAGCCTGTCAATAAAGGCAGCTGCCTATCAGTAACGTAAAGCGCTGCACACACTTGCTGAGTTTCAGTAATGAAAGGAAAATAATATGTGAGTCAAAAAGAAGCTCTACTCACCATGAAATGTTTGTCCTGAAGCAGCGCTGTTTGTTCTTCATCGGATGAAGGCAATATCGACAGTACAGCGTTGCGACGAAGTCGAATTTGAAAAGGCACGTCCATCGACTGCCCCAAAAGAGAATTGTGTTGGTAATCATCAGCGTGGAAATGCATCAGAACACATGCAGTCTGATCGGCACCTTTCCTACCCGCTGTAGCATGAGAAATGCACTGAGCCAGCGAGAACGTAGAGGTTCGCCCTGTGGGACCGCATGGTAGTGCACGTTGGTGTCGGAGCTTTCAGTATCCTTGTTCAGACGATGCGGACCGTTTGGGCACCCCGCGACATCACACCGATCCGGCATTTCGCCACTGGAAACTGGACACTACAGCTGACAAGAGCTTTCGTGGCACAGCACCGACAGCACAACAAGCCGCGAAATGGAAACTTTGCCATACACCAAGCGAAACTGCGAGTGCGGTCAGCGGGGCCAAGCGAAACCAGAACTTATCGGCACTACTGTGGAGTGAGCGCTACGGCCGTAATATGCAGCAGTACAATAACTATGGCCTACCGCTTGTTTTATTTGTTGCTAAAATTTATCGGATTTACTTTTCAAGTGTAACATGAAGCAGTAGTTGAATAATTAAATAGAGGCTCTGACGTCACTTTATGAGAGGTACCACAACGCACGACAGGTGGTGTCCCCCCATTTCTCGATTTCTTTGTTTTCTCGCTTAGAAATAGTCTGTTCTCGCTAAGAATGGTGAACGTGTGATTACAAAAGCCTGATCTTTCACTCCAGCTCAACTTAATATTTCCTTTTAGCGTCCCTTTAAGCATCGGATAAACACTGGCGATGCTGTTCCCATTCACCGCCGACCGTATCGCATGTCCATGGCAGAGCGGCAAGTTATTCAGCAGGAAGGAAACAAGATGCTCGTCAGAAGCATTGTTGAGCCTTCGTCGAGTCCTTGGGCTTCGCCGGTCGTGCTCTTCAAAAAGAAAGGTGGCACGTGGCGTCTCTGCGTTGATTACCGCTACTTAAACCGAATTACTAGAAGGACGTTTACGCTTTACCACGAATCGACGACGCTCTTTATTGTCTTCACGGTGCCAAATACTTCTCGTCCATCGACCTTCGATCTGGTTACTGGCAGATTTCCGTCGATGAGAAAGACCAAGAAAAGACCCCTTTCGTCACTCCAGATGGCCTCTACCAATTCAAGGTTATGCCGTTTGGTTTATGCAATGCCCCGTCCACGTCCGAAAGGATGATCGACTCTGCTTCAAGGTTTCAAATGCTCAACTTGCTTTTGTTACCTCGACGACATCCTTGTGTTTTCTTCTACATTTGAGAAGAAGTTTGAGCGCGTCCCCGCTATCCATGACGTCTTCCGCAAGGCTCGGCTCCAATTAAGCTAATCGAATTGCCACTTCGGACGCCGACGGATCACAGTGCTAGGCCAACTCGTCGATACTTCCGGAGTACAACCCGATCCGGAGAAGGTTCGAGCAATAACGGCTTTTCCTGTGTCTTAGTCTGTCAAAGACATCCGTAATATTGTGGGGCTCTGTTTTTATTTCCGATGGTTCGTGAAAGATTTCGCAGCAATCGCTCGACCACTTATTGAACTTCTGAAGAAAGACTTGCCTTTTACGTGGGTTTCCCCTCAAGCTGCCGCATTTTCACGCCTTATCACGATTCTCACTAATGCTTCGGTCTTGGCCCGCTTTGACCCGTCCGCACCTACAGAGGTCCGAACTGATGCCAGTGGTTATGGGATCGGCGCCGTCTTATCGCAACGCCAACACGGACACGACCGCGTTATAGCCTACGTTAGCCGGCTCCCGACAACTGCAGAACGCAACTATTCGATTACCGTGCGCGAATGTCTTGCTCTCGTCTGGGCTGTTTCAATGTTCCGCCCATTTTTTTATGGCAAGCCCTTGTCAGTAATCATAGACGATCATGCGCTCAGTTGGCTTTCGTCGCTCAAAGATCCTACTGGCCGGCTCGGTCGTTGGGACCCCTGACTACAAGAATATCCCTACACAGTGACTTACAAGCCGGGACGCCAACACCAGGGCGCAGATTGCCTCTATCGCTACCCAGTCGAAGACGCAACCTCTACATCTGAAAGAGGCACCGACGCCTGTGTTCTTTCTATTTTTCCACAGCTCCATGTCACGGAGAAGCAGCGCCGTGACCCGTCCTTCCACCTGGAATCGTCATTCGCCGGTGGTTCCGTTCGCTTATTCACAATTCGAGATGGCGTACTCTGCCGCCAGAAGGTTCACCCCGACGGCCCTGCATAACTCCGTGTGATCCTTTAGCACCTTCCCTCAGCTGTTCGCCACGAACTTCACGACCTCCCCACTGGCGGTCACCTGGGTTTGTCACGTACCTACGACCGGATCCGCCGACGCTTCTTTTGGCCGGGGCTTGCTCGCTCCATTCGATGATACGTATGTGCGTGTGAGAAATGCCAGCAACGCAAGACACCATCGACGCTCCATGCTGGGTACCTTCAACCACTCGACATTCCCGCGGAACCATTCTTTCGGATTAGCTGGGGCTTACTTGGCGCCTTCCTTCTTTCTACTTCTGGGAACAGGTGGACCGCTGTAGCCACGGATTGCGCCACGCGCTACGCCATCACCCGAGCGCTTCCTACAAGCTGTGCCACCGATGTCACCGATTTTCTTCTACGCGACGTCATTTTATTCCATAAGGCTCCGCGACAACTTCTCACAGACCGTGGCGAGGCATTCCTATCAAAAGTTAACGCGGACATCCTGCAGTTCTCTGCAACGCGGCACAAGCTATCGACGTCATACCATCCGCAAACAAATGGCCTCACGGAGCTTCTCAATCGCACTCTCACAGACATGCTCGCGATATGTGTCTCTTCAGACCACGCTGACTGGGACCTCGCTGTACCGTTTTTCACATTTGCTTATAATTCATCGCACCACGACACAGCCGGTTATTCCCCAATTGTCCCTCTGTTCAGCGGAGAACCAGCACTGCCTCTCGACGCAACCCTCCCTGTTCACGCGGCACCGAGCAGGGAATATGTACTTGACGCCATCGCTCGCTGTGCCCACGCAAGGGAAATTGCCGGAGACCGCCTTCGGAAATCTCAAGAGAATCAAAGGCGTTCGTCCAACTGGCGACACCGAGACATGCATTTACCGCCTGGTTCTTTGGTGCTTCTATGGTCTCCGTCGCGTCAGGTCGTCCTATCACAAAAACTACTGTCTCGTAACACGGGCCCATACCAAATGCTTCGTGCCGTGACTCCTGTCACTTACGAGATCGCCCCTGACGCCCCATCTGCTTCCCAGTCCAGTGATATTGTGCACGTTACACTACTCAGGCAGTATCGCCCTCCCAGTAATGACATTTAGAAGCTCCGGGACGTCGTTCTGCCACCGGGGGAGAATGCTACACGCGTGTGGCATTTGACTGTTCGAACGAGGCGCGTGGGCGCCACCGCTCCAGATAAGAGGAGGACGAACAAACTGGGCTCCTGCTGTGAATCTAACCTGTCAGCGGTACAACCGCTGTTGTAAATATAACCCCTAAATAGTTGCTCGACTTACTAACTCGTCGTTCGCGTAACAATATTATTTAATAATGTCAAATCGGTGCATGTACGCCGCTGGGTGGTCGGTTGGGCCCGGTGGGTGTCGCATGCCAAGGGATATGTCTGCCACACGGAGCGCATAAACCGCTCCTTTTTCGGTACCCACACTTCCACATTGAAATCACTGACAACGACAATAGGGGTGGTGTCATCGCAGGTAATTCACTCAAAGTGAGTATTTCAATCGCAACTGCAATGATATTCTGTGATAATGTCAAATCGAAGCACCTACGCCGGTGCGCATTCGGTTGGCCCCGATTTGTGTGGCATCGCGAGGGACATGTCTGCAACACGGAATGCGTCGTAGCTAATTCATGCAAAGTGAGTAGCCATGAATTTTACGGGACTATGAGTCATTGCATTTTTAGCTTGCTTACGGGGGTATGAGTCATTGTTCACGGGGGTTTGAGCCATTGAAGATGACATTTTTCGACATGCTGTTGTGTATGTTATATGCGTGATTAGAAAGACTTTAAGCAATGTTCGTTTCACTTTGCTTAGTGTTTATAAATTCTGCCTTACGGGGCTATGAGGCATTGCATTTGTTGCTTGCTTGCGGGAGCATGAATGCTTACGCAGGTATGAGCTATTGTTGATGATAATTTTTGTTCACGGAGAACAAAAATGCACGGAACTGTAGCCATATGGAGCGTTACTATTTTTTCAGAGGACAAGTGCACAAAATATCGAGTGGGATTCATGACTCACAATTTCGGAATTGTGTTTGTGCTTCGCTATGAATTATGAAGCCGTTGTAATGCTGTGGTTGTTTGCAATCACCTATATATATATATATATATATATATATATGTTCTTCGTTTCAATCAAATTTTAGTTGACAGTTAGCGCTCGTCCTGTCTGCTTCTAGTCTGTCTCCGTGTTCCTTCGCGCTGCAACCCAAGATCACGCAATACAATACAAGCGCTTGGTGTGTGTTATTTTTGCTGTGCAATAATACTTGAGTAATGTCAAGGGCCCACGATACGAAACACCTTCAAGTCGGCATCAGCTTGCAGAGGGGAACTCAGACGAAACGTTGTCAAGCAGAGAGGCTTTTGTTTATCAAAAGGATGTGTTTATTAAAATTACTCACCATGAGGTGAAAGCTGACTAACAAGTATTTCAATTTTCTGTATTATTAAGAACTCCTGTTAATATGAGGTCGCTGCCTGTTACAGCCTCTTAAACAAAAAAAGTAAGTTATGAAAAATTAATTGTTGCGGTAAATGTGTAAACGCAGACGCCACAAAAGTCCTAGTCCATTTAATAATAATAATAATAATAATAATAATAATAATAATAATAATAATAATAATCTTTATTCAGCATAGTTAAAACAGTATACAAAAAACGGAAGCGCCGAAGCCACAAGAGGGCTTGTGCGGCGACAACCGGCAGCCGCGGCAATCTACGCGACACACCAGAACTCCATCAGAAGCTGGTTGTGCATTTGGCACAACCATCACACATTATCAAAGATACACTGATAACATCAGTACATATTAAAGGTTCTCTAACGCTTGTACAGCAACTCTCAGTGTTTTGCGGGTGGACAAAGAAAGTACATCGTCCGGTAGTTCATTGAAGATAGCAGGAACATAATAGCGTCTTGTTGCTTTACCGTAACGAGTGCGCACTCTCGGTTTAAGATAACGAGGAACATGTCTCAACGGTACCGGTTTCGTATTTATGTGCCTGTATGCACTGCTCCAAAAATATTTAAGTACTACGATTTGTTTAAAAAGATTCTCGAAAGAAGGCAAACCGGCTGTTCTAAAGACACTGCTGGGCAAATTCTTCTGTGGCATGTGTAGGACGCTTGTAGCAATGTTTTTCAAAATCCTATTAACTCGACATTTCCATGTGAAATAGCAGTTAAAAAAACAACACATACCGTATCTTAAAACACTATACCCCAGAGCCTGGGCGATTAGTTTTCTGATAGAAAAACGCATCATGGTTTTTAAATTAAACAACAAACATGCAACACTTCTAAGTTTCTTACAAATGTGGCTCAAATGAGTATTCCACGTCAGATCACTGTCTATGTGCACACCAAGGTACTTAACCGACTGGACGCTAGCTATAGGTTGACAAGAGCACAAAGAGCAATATGAAGGGTGTAAATATATGGAAGCGACGCTTGGTACATCTTTGTGCGGGTTACGAAAACAGACAAGTCTGGATTTGGTGCTATTTATTTGTATTAAGTTTGAGGCAAACCAATCACTAACTTTAATAGCGTCCTCTTGAAGGTTAGCCAGGGCACATGAAAACTCAGGGTTGCTTGACACTAGTAAAGTGTCATCGGCATAAAGGAATACGGCGGATGCTTTCACGTGGTCACATATATCATTCACATATAAGTTGAACAACAAAGGAGATAAGATAGACCCTTGCGGGACACCGCACACCAGACTTACCGCGTCACTGCAGATAGGCCCAAACATGACTACTTGTGAGCGATTGTGAAGATAGTTTTTAATTAGTGACAAAAAAGGACCCCTAAATCCATATGAATACAGTTTAGAGATTAAAATTTGATGATTTACTGTGTTGAAAGCTTTTTTTTACGTCCAAAAAAAGCCCAAATGCCACCTCATTGTTTTCCAGGCTTTGGTGCAGTAAATCAGAGAGATTTTCTAATAGCACCTGTGTTCCAGACCCACTAACAAATCCGTACTGATTCACACTCATTAGGTCATGTTTAGCAACAAATGCATTCATCACAGAAAGTACGTGTTTTTCTAAAATCTGGGATATGCAGGAAAGAACAGAAATAGGGCGGTAGTTGGCAATATCATTCTTTTTCCCACTTTTGTACAGAGGAATAACGCGAGCACTCTTCAGTGAATCTGGCCATGTACCAGTTGCAATTATGCCGTTTAAAATAAATAGCAGAACATGTTTCAGAGCTGTAATGTTTCTGATCAGATCAGCTATGAAAATGTTGTCAAGTCCGGCGGATTTATTACGTTTCAGACTAGACAAAATGCTGAAAAGATCAGATTCTGTCATAAGAGGAAGGAAGGCTGATGGCGATACACTGTTTTTAATCTTTGTCGAGCTCAAACTTTAGACTGCGACCCGTTGCTCAGCCGAAAATACGTTATTGAACTCATTAGCCAAAATAGGCGACACTACGCCGAAATTATGCTCCACCGTTTCTTGGACGGACAAGCGTATGTTACCACGTAACTGGTTTATCAGAGACCAGGTGCTCCTTACGTCGCGACAAGTGTTGTGAAACTGCTGTGCAAAGAACTTCCTCTTTGATAAGCGGATAAGCGCAGTTACCTTATTTCTGATGCAACGATATTCTGCTCGAAGTTTGTCATTTTTTGGCGCCCTGCGGCATCGAGACCAGAAAGTGTCCTTTTCTTTGATAGCAGCCAGGATTTCCGCAGTCAGCCACTGGCAGTCAAGTTTACGTTTCTTCACAACCAAGGTTTTTTTGCACACTTTCTTTATTTCGCCTAATATCGTGACCAAGCTATCGTACGCAGTGTCGTTACTGTTATGATGAGTAAATGAATCCCAATCATATTCAGTGACATGATTATCGAACTTTTTTTGGTCTAGAATCGTCACAACACACCTGGTAGAGTTAGCGGGCTGCATAGAGTCTGTTTTCATAAGGCGACACGCAATGTAATAGTGATCTGCCAGTTTCTGTCTGATTACAGCTCCGGTCACTGAAGAAATGTCCGACGCACGGACGTTAGCGTGGTCAATGCAAGTAGTAGTAAGGCGATTATTAAGAAATTCTTCTCTAGTAGGATCGGCGATATGTGGTTCAATGCCAAATTCTGCGAGTACTGTTAAGTAACTTTCAGTGCCATGGCGATCACCCTTCATCAAATCGATATTGATGTCCCCTATCATGCACACGTTTTTAGCAACAAAGTTGGTTTTCAGTATAGTTTGTAATTCTTCAATAAATCCCAACACATTTTGACTAGGAGGTCGGTACATAGCAAGAAGATAAAATGAAATACCACGACAGGATACTTCAAAGGCCATGACCTCCGCTGTGCCGAAGGAAACGGTAACCTCGGAGATCATCAATGATTCCTTGAAGTATACCGCAATGCCACCACCCCTGCTGTTGTTGCGTGTAATGAAATAGGCATGGTAACCAGGAAGCCTAAATACATCGGTTAGAGTGTCGGTAATGTTAATTTCCGTTAATACAAACACGTCAACAAAGTCACTGAGAGCACAGGCCGTAACCGCAAATTGATCCCAGTGTTTCCTGATGCTCCGAATATTAATGTGAAGAATGGTACAAGAACAACCCAACGCTGGCTGAAAGGTCTTAACAAAGGAGTCGAAATCTGGAAACGACATACTCTTTTGCGAGGAACTACAAATCTTAGGCCATCTTATCAAGGTCGCTTACAGACGAGATTTTTAGAGCAGTAGCACCCTCGGTCTTCCTCGCAAATATTTTCCCATTTCGCACCCAGACAAATTTAAATCCCCTTGCTTTGCCTTGAACCCTAGCCCTCCAAAAAAGTTCACTGTTCGCACGAGTCAGGTTCTCACTGAAAAAAATGTCAGGAATCTGTTTGTTTTCGGCCAACGCCCTGAGTCGAGCCCTTGCCTGCAGCCATTTATCTCGCAAGTCTGGTGACGTGAATCTAGCCAATATCACCGGTATTTTTCCCTGGCCTCCTGATAAGCGGTGAACAGCACATACCTGTTCCGCCGTATGGTCATGCAAATTAAGCTTCACAGCCAGGTCCGACAAGACCGCCGGCAAGTCCTCATCTGCCGTGACCGGTAATCCGCTTATTTCCAGGTTAGCTCTGCGAGTATACTGTTCACTGTCATTTAGTTGCGATTGTAAGTGACTGATCTGTTTTGCCTGCTCAGATACAGTTTCCTCAAGGCAAACCACTTTCTGATCAAGTCTCATCGTTGCTTGCGAGTTGCTATTGCACTGTTCAAGAAGCTTGTCGTATTGTGACGACATGAACGTGACTGATGCTTTTAACTCAACAGTTGTGGTCTGCAGAGACTGACAAGTGAGCGTCAGCTTATCAACGTGTATAGGTATCAGTGCAAGACTGTCAATGACGTCTTCTAGACCAAGGATAGCTGTCAGCTTGTCTTCGAGGGAAGATAACCTTGCCAATATGCCTGAAGAGCTGTCCTGCGACAGCTTCCCAGAAGCGGCAGTGGCTCTAGAGTCTCCGCGACATGTACGACAACGCCATTTCTCACGTTTCGCAGACCCCATTGACGTGTATGTCGACTCAGCAATACCAGAACAGTGCTGCCCAAAATGATAAGACAAACTGCATTCCGCACAAGTAACGCTACATTCATCTTCAAAAATCGCATTGCATAAACCACACTCTGCACTGCTATCAGTCATAGTACCGGATCAAACACTGTACGAAAAAACGCTTTGCAGTCAGCGGCGGAAAAAAATCTATATGTATGTATATATATATGCAGCTCACCTGCCAACAAACAGAGTAACATTCAGAGCACTGCAACAGATTGCCGCTGACTGCAGGGTTGCAGTGGCTCGCGTAGCCTTTTGTAGCTGCTGCCGGCTCCAGTAGCGCCTCCCGGTGGGAACTTTCTTGTCCTTTGCTCGCGTGGTTCCCCTGGTATGAAGCGGTGAACAGCAACGGCCTGATGATAGTGCAATCTTGGTGACGGTGATAACTTGAATACGGTTGTCGCTCCGTCCCTCACTTCAAAACGCACGGGTGGTCATTCGATGAATGCTGCCAACAAACACAGTAACATTCAGAGCACTGCAACAGATTGCCGCTGACTGCAGGGTTGCAGTGGCTCGCGTAGCCTTTTGTAGCTGCTGCCGGCTCCAGTAGCGCCTCCCGGTGGGAACTTTCTTGTCCTTTGCTCGCGTGGTTCCCCTGGTATGAAGCGGTGAACAGCAACGGCCTGATGATAGTGCAATCTTGGTGACGGTGATAACTTGAATACGGTTGTCGCTCCGTCCCTCACTTCAAAACGCACGGGCAGCATTCGATGAATGCTGCCAACAAACAGAGTAACATTCAGAGCACTGCAACAGATTGCCGCTGACTGCCTGATTTCCCAGTAGGCACTCGATGAAGATGTAGCACGTGTACACAGTCGAATTGTAGTGATGTGGAGAACAAGGCAGTTACCAAAGAGTGAATTAGGCATATTACTCAGTATAAGGCGAGTTTGCGCTGAGAAAAAAATAGTACTGAAAGCACTACACTCTGAAAACAAACAGAGTTCCGGGCACTCTTTGAGGGAGTATCTGCTTGTCCCATATTTAACTCTCGTTTCGAGAGTAGATCAATCCTCTTTGAGAGAGTAGGTCAACTTCTCCCGACAGAGTTTAGTTACTCCACCGCAAGGGAATGCTAGTACTCTTCTGCAAAGTGCGAATACTCTCCCCACAGGGATAATAGTACTCCCCTAGACCAAATGCTTCTACTCCAACCCACGTACTTCTACTCCACAAAGCCGAGTGTTTCTACTCCCCCAAAGTGCTTGTATTCCTTCAGAACTGAGTGCTAGTACTCTTACCAATAGTGTGAAAGCACAATGTAGATCCATGGTCACGTTTGAAGGGATTCGCAATACTTACATGCGGGGAATATTTTATTCTTTCATAAGCAGCTCCTGCACTTATGCTTGGTGAATGGGATGTAATCTGTAGTCGCCGAGTCACTGAAATGAAAGATTTTCTCTTAAAAGGTCAAAATTTTTATTGACCAATCACAAGACAAACTGAACAGTAATTCGAGAAACATACTGACAAAAACATAAAATCACATTACAATGATGTCCCTGACTTTAGAACAGTTTTTGTAATAAAACATACGTATATACTCTAAAGTTTCATCAGTATTATAGTGGAGAAATATCCTTTAATTTACATTGGATCCTTGTTTTTAAACATAAAGTATACAATGGAAAGTTAAACATAGAAAAACATGTGCGAACTCACAAAGTATTGACACTATGATTGAAGAGAAATATGCGCCACATTACTGGCCAGCAGACACATTGCTGGCACAAAACGCATGCACTTATATGGCAAAGGTTACCAGTTGAACTGCTAAGCATGGGGCTGGTAATGTAGATAAATTGTGCAAGAAACTTTTGTGTGCCGTATTCTAAGGCAGCAGCTCATTTGATAACGTCCTGTGCAGCGTATGAATATTCCTGACCCAGAGTGCAGTGCGTTTAGAAATGTGTTGTATATTCTCATGAGGCTGCAGGTCTAGCTAGCTTTGCTTATATTTCACATAAAGTTATTCATGTATGGGCTGCACCCCATTGTTTCTAAGTGTGTCTTGTCGTGGTTCTGCAGCAATATCCTGCCCGGTCTCAAACTGGTAGAGTTGCATATTATATTTCTTATTCAATTGGCCTCCTCACGAAAGTAGTTTCCTGCTGCTGTTGGGTTTCATCCGTTACACTTTCTCACAAAGAATAAAATAAAATTTACAATATTATCTAGTGCGTAGCAAGTGAGTATAAATCTGCAAGGATCATTGGCAATAAAATCTTTCGCATCAAATTTCTTGTCATATATGTTGGCTTGTCTTTCAATTAGGGTAAGAATGCTATACTTCTGAGGAGCAGCTTTCATATTACATGATCAATTGTTGTGACTCATTCAATATGCAATCTTACTAATGTATAGGATGGCTTCAAATGTGAACCAAAAATCAGATGTTATGAACATAATGCATCAAAGGTGAAGTAAACATAAGTACAGGCAGGGAAGTGCGCAAAAAAATACATAGAAGCAAAACATAAATTGAGAATGGCACCAGCCTGTTTCACATATCCCTTCCATGCATATGGATTTTGCACGCGACAATGCATATACTTGGACATTGAACCAACTACCAGAAACTAAAGCTTTTTCCTACTTATGTGGTTAAGATGTGCTAAAGAAAAATTATTGCACTTCACAGAATCTTCGTCTCAAAACAAGTACATATGTCTAGGAAGATTATTACATCGCTTCACTGTGGCACTCTAAGTCCAGAAGAATAATGTCTACAAAAGATATGAAACTAAGGGGCTTTTGCTTTTCACTACATGTTCACATCCGCCAATTGATGAACAAGTCTTCTACTCAGATGCTCTCAGTTATTTACATTGAATGCATCTCTACCTCCACTATCATACTTGCTTGGCAAGTAGATTGGAGAAACCAGAATTTCACATTTTAAAAATAATTTTCAATTCCAAGTGACTCTCCGGCTTCTAAGGCTTAAGGTTTACACCACAGTGTACACAGTTAAAGGCCGTAATTGCTCCTTGCTTTCGCTTCTGGAGGCACAAGCGGTTATAATGAATTGGTTTCGTGAGCATGCGCGTAAACGATAGCGACTTCTTAAACATCGGATTATCTGCCCGCAATGCTTCCCCTTTCTGGAAGCTAAAAGGACTCCATTATTATAAAATTAGGTGTAAAAATTGAGAAATAGGAAGACATGAAACTCTCTCTGCTTCATTTCAGAATTTTAAATACAGAATGAGTGGTTTGTATTTGCACCCTTGCATTCACGTGCTGCTAAATGTGAGCTATTCATGCTGTTAAATGTATGTAAGCACATAACCAAGCATTAGCTGTAGCTTTTTGTAGTGAACACAGACACCAGGTTCATTGCAAGTATGTATCATGTCACTAAGCAAATATGCAATTTCAGTGTACCACTATTCTTTTCTCACATGGATACGTGTTGTCAAAACATATCCGTTGAGAGGCAAGACAAAACGCAGTCACTTCTGAAAACTAATCTTGTTTTTTTAAACATATTTCTAACTTTTCGATGACACTTGATCCTATATGTTTGTCTCCAGAGTGCATACTTGATTTAGACTTTCCCATCGGAGACATTACATAAGTATACCACGTTAAGATGACTGCCTAGAGCGCATGAGAATTTTCAGCTTGGTGTAACATACTCTGTTTTGATTTTGTTGACATTTAGTCAAATGGTATATCCAATTTACCCACAGTCTGGTTTTCTTGTCCAAACTGCATGGCAATGTATTTTGATTCTTTGGCGTGCCCTCGTCTGCCCTACGTGAAGTCGTGCTGGGCTGGCTGTTTGACATCCTTGTGTCCTTTCAGCTGCCTTCTTGCGTTATATAAAGTGGGTGCCTAAAAAGATCGTGCGCAAAAGTCAACAGGAGGACATGGTGTAAAACAACATCAAGGCAGTCAAGGTCATGGCACTAAAAGAAAATCTTAGCTCTTGGTGTTCCTACTGAAATGCCTGCGAAACATCTAAATCGGTGCAACAGTCAATTGCTGAACTAACTTTCATTTTTAGATTTAAACAAAAAAGAAATAACCGAATTAACACGGCAAGATGGGCGAGTTGGTGATTGAACATGTTCCTATGGAGGGCAGCGCAACCCGGACGAAGGACGAGAGGAAGAACAGAATACGAGTGCAGACTAACAACTGGTTTATTATTTTAAACAACGGACCATAATATACAAAAAAATGTAAGCACGTGTAGAGTGACGTTTACGAGGGTGTTAGCCTATCTTGTCATTCAAAAAATCAGTTTCTTTATCCTGCAGAGCGATAGAAGTCTGGCTGACGCATGAAATAATAAAGCAGTTGTTAGTCTGCGCTCGTATTGTGTACTTCCTCTCGTCCTTCATCCGAGTTGCGCTACCCACCCATTAGAAATAATCGACAGTACGTCCTCATTCGGCACCATTGTTAAAATACTCTTGCTTATAAGTAGTATATTGGTCACTGTCAGATGTCATAGGTCTGTCATTGTCTGGTGCGTCGCAAACACCACTTGTGACGCATCCTAAGAGCGTTTCCAGTGTGCCTCCCGCACCATCTCTGATTGTGCGACTGCTCAAGCCATAATTTTGAGGACCATATCTGCAAACATGATGTTCAGTAGGGATAAAAGTATGGTCCTTCACTTCAAGGGATATGACTGGATGTGCCTATAAGAAAGGGCAACAAGGCTTGTTATGGCAAGCTCACCCACATTACAATGTGAACAAAAAAGTTCACTGCGGCCTGGATCTAAGCTTACACAAAAGCATGAACTTGTTTTCATTTATGAGGTGCGCAGCGGAGCTCATTTTTTGACAGACTCGACTGCTGCTGCTGTTTGAAATCTAGCATTATACATTCTTGAAGGCACGTAAAGGTTCCAGTTAGACTGCAGTTGTTAGTTTATCAGACCAACTCTTTGTTTTGTGTACGACAGACGACTGGTAACACGGAATTAAAGCAACGTTTTATTTTTTACACTTTATTTCTCTACTAAAAATATTAAAGCGGTAAGCAGTTTATCTGCCATGGAGTAGCAAGAGGCACACATAATGCTTGTAACCCCAAGAGGAAGGGTGTTTTAGCTGTTCATATGACATAACTCTGAAACGCCAACTCATATTGGCAAATGCACAGGCATGTCCAAAACAATAAGCGTATGCAAAAGTCCCTGCAATTGTAATTCCATGCAGCAGCCGTTATATTCAATGCCGATGCATAACTCGCTGCTTGACAATTCACCGAGTTCCTAGATATAAGCGCCCTTTCAGATTCGAACTGGGCTCGAAAACCACAAGACATAAGGAGGCATAAAAATCAGGCATATATACACAACATTTCAATACATGAGCAAAAAACAGTTCTATCTTAGGGCTAAACACAATGAGAGCGATTTAGTGCGCGAGGGCGACGAGCGACAGATTCGAGCGACAAAAACGGACCGTCGCTTGAACACATCGCTCGGTTCTGGAATCTAGAAATCGTCGCTCGTCTCCCGGAAGTGCTATGAGGGACTAGCCAATAGCGCAAAGCCTGAAGTGGATGTATGTAAATCCCTGAAATATTATCGATTGTCGCGCGGAACGAGCAAACGATTGAATTTTTATGAGTGCAAGCATGAGAACCCACTGCAAGACCATCGGAAATATTGTAAGCTACTTTTTACAATAAAATACATCAACTTTAATTGCTAACGCACGCGTCACGTTATTTTCGACGCGTATTTGCAGCCCTCATACCGCCAACACCGAGGAGGCGTCGCTCAAAATTGTTGCTCGAACGCAGTACGACTTGTAGGCGACGAGCGAACGCTACAGCCATCTCCATCGCATCGCTTGTAGCTGTCGCGCGCAAGATCGCTTATGTGGGATTTATGCTTCATTCAGCATAAAACATTGATTCCTCATGCGTTTTCAGTAAGTTCACGATAACGCGCCCCATTGACATCTTGCAGCATGCAGCTGAATGCCTGCGGCAAAGTTTCTAACTAGTACTGATTGTGCACGTAACTTCAGTGGTCGCAGATTACCATGGACGAGACACCGTCAGGTACGCGGCTTTTTTATAACGAAAGCATGCCGCCAGCAGAATGACGTCTACTGTTTTGCGGCTCCTTATTTCAACAGCGTTTCGTACACAGTAGACTGCTAAACTGAATAAATTTAAACACACAAAACCTACGCTAAGCCCGCTCCGCATAGGTTTGGCATCATGGGCTGGTGAACAAACCATTTTAAGCGTCCTCTCGCCTCAAGTCTTATTGAACATACCATGGTTCTGGCAGCGTTTGCGATTTTCAAAGCTCTTATGGATAGCGGTAAGTGATAAAATCACATGCAGTTATGGCGACGGCTGGCTTTTTCAATTGACATCGAAACACGGCGCGCTCGCCTAGTCCATTGTCAAACGCGTCGGCTAAGCGCCGCGACGACTTCCTGGCGATAGCATGTCATATACGCGGAATGTGCACCTAAGTCAGAATTCACCCACCGTGGAGGATTTGTTGTTGTGTCCAACGAATGACTAACAACTGTCGTTTTCGCGGCGTCGAAAGATGGCTGACATACGATCTCCCTTGGATGGCCTCCGTTACTGCTCGCTGGGCGGATCACCTTTGTCCGGTTCTGTGGGGTTCCGCGATGTTGAGCGCGCGCGCGTGGTGGAGCAACTCCGAGTGAAAAAGTAGAGCGCTCGCTCCGCGTTCCTTTGAAGTGTGGCTGCCTGTTCTCCTAGAAGTAGGACGGTGTGCTCTTTGCTCAGCGTGCGTGAGTGATACATTGCCATGTTCGGGGCCAGCTACCTACAGTTGAAGCAGAATATTACGCTACGTTTTGTACTCTATTGCCGCAAGAGTAGAACGGACATTCTACTCTCTCTCAGAAGGACAGAGTGAAAAGCACATTTCACTATGTCCTTGGTGACGGAGTGAACAATGCATTTCACTCCACTCGACATTTAGCGAGAATAAAACAACGTTTTGGAGAGTAAATCGGCCGCTTCACTCCTGCGATACCCTCCGTAGTGTTTAGAGTGTACGATGGCGGCACGCAAAGTAGTGCTTCCTTCGAATCTGATCTACGGATCAAGGTATCGGTTCGACAGGTTGGCATGGTCGTATATATATATATATATATATATATATATATATATATATATAGCCATATCATAGGAACGCAACAAACACTGACACCAAAGACAACATAGGGGACATTACTTGTGCTTAATAAATGAAATAAAGAAACGATAAATTATTGGAAATTAAAGTGGATGAAAAAACAACTTGCCGCAAATGGGAACCGAATCCAGAACCTTCGCATTTCGCGTGCGATGCTCTACCAATTGAGCTACCGCGGCACCGTTTTCCCATCCGCTTTCTTGGGTAATTATGTGTCCTAGTAGAACCCTGGGAGTGTTAGCCACCGCCACCACTCACAGACCTTGGCAGCGGACGTGGAACGTCCTTTTTGCCGCAGGCGTCACGAGAACGTGATATTTTTGGGTAAAGGCAACTGGCAGCGGACATGGAACGTCCGCTGCCAAGGTCTGTGAGTGGCGGAGCTGGCTAACACTCCCAGACTTCTACTACACTCTAAGAACAGTTTACACCCTTTGGCTTGCCCCTTCTGCCACACAAAAATAATCGTCATCTGCCTTGATGCGTTTCCTTTCTTTATCGCTGCAAGCCCGGAACTTTCCAGGGACGAACGGCACGCGCGTTATCAGAAGAGGCACTCCAAAGGGTGTAAACTGTTCTATGCTGATAACGCACGTGCCGTTCGTTACTGGAAAGTTCCGGGCTCGCAGCGATAAAGAAAGGAAACGCATCAAGGCAGATGACGATTATTTTTGTGTGGCAGAAGGGGCAAGCCAAAGGGTGTAAACTGTTCTTAGAGTGTAGGACACATAAATACCCAAGAAAGTGGATGGGAAAACGGTGCCGCGGTAGCTCAATTGGTAGAGCATCGCACGCGAAATGCGAAGGTTGTGGGTTCGGTTCCCACCTGCGGCAAGTTGTTTCTTCATCCCCTTTAATGTCCATTAATTTATCATTTCTTTATTTCATTTATTGAGCACAAGTAATGTGCCCTATGTTGTCCTTGGTGTCAGTGTTTGAGGGGTGCTTATGATATGGCTAATACAAATCGGGCCCCTTGGTTAACCCCCTTTCTTCTCGTTGATATATATATATATATATATATATACATATATATATATACACAGTCATATCATAAGAAGCCAACATGCTGGCGGCATGCTTTCGTTATATATATATATGTAATAGAAAAAAAGCAGTTCTGGGTCCGGGTAAATATTCACAGTGAAGTAGACGCGCGTATGCAGCGGTTTATTGACGTTGCGGCCGGGGTCCGGCCTTCATCAGAAAATATATATATATAACATGGAGTTGCTTTGAATATTGTCTGAACCATAGTGCATGTGGTAAAAAGGGCCCCCAACACTGCACATGAATTCGCCGGCATACGAACTATCCAAGAGCTACAACACTTTCCAGTAACGGGTATTTATGCAACCAGCATTTCCTAGTTCAATGTAGCCCTGTAGTTCAGGGGCCACTTCCACCGCGGATACTGTGTTGGAGCTAATATTTCACGTCAGCAATAATTGTCACGAAATCATAGTATTTTTTTTAAATCTTAACAATCGAAAGCCAATACATATGCAGCAAAACCCTCATCTTAATATTTCAGTACAATTAGTTCTAACGTAGATATCTGCACTGATCCACATGTTATGATGTACTGAAAATGTAACGAAAGTTTTCCCCCAGGAGGCTGTTTTCATTACTGATGATGCCAGGAAATCGAGTCTCATGCCACCAATGCTCAGAAATCTAATCGGGAGCGCACACAATGTTCTCGCATACCTTGTGTGATGTACTATAGCGCCGAGGTGCTTCTTATATACTGTAGAATACTTCAACCTAAAGGCAGAAGTGCACGGTTGGGCACATGTGCTTAAGCTCATGAAGTTGATGTGCGCCAAGAAAACCCGTCTAGGCTTTTACACTTGCTTTATAAGCCTACAGCACCATCAATATGCCGGATGCTTTTAACTGCACCAAACAAAACTGTTAAACCAATACAACTATTGATGACATCATTTTATCATTCGAGTGTTGAGATAGGTAACCTCTGGATGCGTAGTAAGTTCAGAAGTTGTGTGCGTAATTAGCGAAGCTACGTTAATTAAATTATCAGTAATTGATCTCAGGTGTCTAAATGAAATGAGCAGTTTTGAGCCCACCATGTAGATTATCCAGCCGAGCGAAGAAATTTTGATTAAGCATGCTTCTGTAAGAGCCATGCGAACAAAAATTTTCCAATTAAACGCTCTTGGAAAGCACAACTGACGTAGAAAAAGCACATCTGTAAATTCACAGAAAGAACAGCGCTTCAAAATTGGACACGAAAGAGGAACCACACACACACACTGTGCTAACAACTTGAAGCGCTGTTCTTTCTGTGACAATGAGCCAACTAGCCCCTTAGTCAATCCTTGCAAACCTGGGAAGTCAACCTGATCACACCTAGCCTTTTTGTGTTGCTGTTATCAATAGTATGGCCCCGTGAATATGTTCCGTGTGTCCAGTCTGCTTTCGATTTTTATTCACGCTGTTTTTTCATACTCATGCCGTTTAAAGATGTATTGCCAATATAGCAGTGAACGTGTGCGGCCGAAAGTTTGCTTGGTCGCCGAAGCGATGCATGACGCAGTGATGGTGCAGATTTAGCGCGTCGCTCATGGAGCTGTGCCGATGGTGACGGTGCCATCGTGACGAAATCCGGGGCGACGATATTGACGGCTGAGGCGGTATTTTTCCTTACTTTATTCTTTTTTTTTTTACAGCGAAGCCGATGGGAGGAAGCTTTAGCTCGGGTCCAACTTCGATGCGGCTCATTCAAATAGATGTAAAGCATAGCAACGTTTTTCTGAGATAACCCCTGGACCGAGTTTTATGAAATTTGGTGCATTTGAAAGAGAAAAGTCAATTCGAGTGATGCTTTCAAGCAGAATATATATTTACAGCCTCAATTTTGTTAAATGAATTTTCCAAAATTCGAAAGTGCGAAAGAAGTAGAACGAAGTTTACAAATTAATAGCTCTGCCTCAAGAACAGATATTGCGCTTTTGTAAACGGCATCCATTAGAACATTCAAAGCAGACAAATCCTGTATGTCAATTCGTTACGTGAATTTGTTACATTGCGTACAAGGTTTCTGAGAAAGCTGTATTTACATATTACAATACATCTTTAGATTGATGTGTAATATATCAATTTTGTCCTCATTAGATGTACAGTTGGATACAAAGCGGAGAACAGTGATATCATTTTTCATGGCCGTCAGAGTTGTAAACTTGACAGTTTCGTTTCCTGAAAATTTCCAATTTTCGCCAATTTTTAATAAACAAATGTTCACCTAAATAAGAAATTCGGAAGGAACAGTCACTAGATTTTAGGTTTTTCGTTTAAATGCTAAAAAACTCGTCAAATTTGGTGTAGTGGTTATCGAGAAGAACGAATTCTCCTTTTGCATAGAAGTATCCAAGTTAAAACTTCCTCGTAAGCGCTACTTGCCTCACCCTCGTGTCCACGTGTACAACAAAACCCCGTAGATAATGCAATGCCGGCCTGACCCCGGCGGAGGTGACGCAGGCGTTAAGTGTATCATATCTGATGAAAGTGCATGTGCTATCTACATGCACGATTGCCACGTGCATATACCCGCCCCTCACTATTACTAACCCTTTCCACCTTCGTCTTTAAATAACGATGCAGAATAAAGGCGTGGGTGATTTTGCTTCTTGACAACCCAGCTGTCCAGTCTGTTCGTTTCACACGAGAACGAAACATGGTGTCAGAAGTGGGATGCAAGGCTACCAGCTCAAGCGAATGGTACCTGGGATAGGCGAACGTGAGAAGCATCGACATGGAGCACCTGAGGCAACCTGAACCGCTACGCTTGACAGCGGATGGCGGAAGGAATTGGAAGCGGTTTCGTCAGCAGTTCGAGTTTTTTCTACAAGCGACGGTATGCAAAGCCAATCCAAGGTCGGAAGCGGCGAAGACGGCCCTGCTCCTCAGCATGGCGGGGGAGGAAGCCTTGGACGTTTTCAACAATTTTGTGTTCAGCGGAGAAGAGAACAAGGAAGACTACAATACCGTGATTGCCAAGTTCGAAGAATACTGCACGGAGCAACAGAATGAAATCCACGAGCGATACGTTTTCCGCTCTCGTAGTCAAGGTGAGGCGGAGCCTTTTGAGCAGTTTCTACGCAAGTTGAAAAAACAAGCGCAGCCGCCTTCCTTGCAGCAGTTCCCCAGGAGACCGGCCATCTTCAACAGGACTCGCCCTGTAATTTAGCAAGCCCAACCAAAAACACTCTCCTGAGGTGTGCATACGACTCGATGTCCAATTTCCCTGAGGTAGCGCTACTGCCCGAGACAACAGCCAGTGCCGTTATCGATAGGCTGAGTGAAATATTTTCAAGGTACGGCATCCCAGTCCAGGTTTGTACGGACAACGGCCCACAGTTTAGCAGCCAAGAGTTTATTATTTTTGCAAAGCGTTACGACTTCAAACATGTGACACCAAGCCCGCAGTATCCTCAATCAAACGGGCTCGCTGAGAAAGGTGTACAGGTGGTGAAACGTATTCTAAAGAAAACAAAAGCTGCAGGAGAGTGTTTTTGGTTGGGCTTGTTAAATTACAGGGCGAGTCCTGTTGAAGATGGCCGGTCTCCTGGGGAACTGCTGCAAGGAAGGCGGCTGCGCACACCATTGCCGGACTTCAATCCAATGTCGGCGACTGTCGTCAAGAAACACCGGCAGAGAAGTCATCATAGGCGCAGCTTCCCAGACCTCAGCAACAATGACGCGGTACGCTTGAATGGAACATCGTGGGCCAGGAAAGCCAAGGTGGTCGGATCGGCCGGCCCACGATCCTTCTATGTGCGCACAGAGAACAATACTGTGCTGAGACGCAACCGTCGGCATCTTCTGGCGCCAAAGGAATCGTATGAGGTTGGCTCATCAGACGACGAAGATATGACCGACAACCAGACCCCATTTCAAGGTGTGGCGTCAACTACTACTGCAGCCTCGCCCGTGGTAGATCAACATCCGTCGCCTCAGCCATTGCGATGCAGTCAACGCCAGACGCGGCAGCCAGAGCGTCTGGGTTATGACCAGCAGTTCCTGCAGACGAGCCAGCGCTATTAATTATTGCTGTTTGGAAAGAGGATGTATCATATCTGATGAAAGTGCATGTGCTATCTACATGCACGATTGCCACGTGCATTTACCCGCCCCTCACTATTACTAACCCTTTCCACCTTCGTCTATAAATAACGATACAGAATAAAGGCGTGGGTGATTTTGCTTCTTGACAACCCAGCTGTCCAGTCTGTTCGTTTCACACGAGAACGAAACTCCCCATTCGTGGGATGATCGCGAAGATAGTGGAATGCTGGGCCGACCCGCGGCGGAGGTGCAGTTCGCCATTATGCGCCCACATGCACAGCTTTGCTATTCGCACTTCTTCACAGAGTAGAAGGCAATTGCGTTTTCTTTTTTTTACATTGATTTCGCTTTTAGAAAGAGATAATGCTATAAAGGCAATGTCATTCGTTCTTGTCTCGTAGATTTAAATATGGGTTTAAATAAATACTGTATCCCAGTCATCCGCTAGAGTAGGTGTAAGCGGGCACACGCACACAAACACAAACACACACGCACGCACGCACACGACAAATGCTCCCACGCATTTGTATTTACATTCGCCCATACATGGACACACGCACAAAAATGTACGCACGCACGCACACAGAACTGCACGCACACATAAACACGCGTATACTTGCACACGCACTCGTGCTCACGCATACTCAAATAGTGAGACGCAAACACGAGCGCTCACGCAAATACAAGTACACACGCATGCACGCTCAAGGTGTGCACACTCATGTACTCTCCCTATCCTTCCCTGTTGCCTCACAAAAACATGCACATGAAATCAGAGTGAATTTAATTATTTATTTATTTACGCAATACTGTCAATCCCATCATGGATCGTAACAGAAAGGGCATTCCAAAAAGTACACTTACATACAAACATGACAGTAATAAACGGTTCAGAAATGCACATTATAGCATTGAATAACCTTATACATCAGCAGGAGTAAAATAAAAAAAAACTGCAATGAGGTTCATGCTGCAAGATTTACGTTGGACAGATAAATGTGCCACAAAATTCACTGCCACAGGTGCCACAAAATGCCACAGGTGTACACTCGCTCTGCGATTATCCTTTAAACACCATCTGTAATATATCGCTTTGCGGTTTAAATTTCGCGCTTCTTCAAGTCAATGTGCCCACTGCTAAAAGGGTGCAAAACCATTTGCGCCTCTTGTGTGCCATAACCGCCCGCCCCCGACGAAGAGGCTGCTTTAACACACCACATACCAATGTCCCGACCAAGCGCTATAAATGCATGAGTTGTCGCCGAGGGCTACCCTCTTGGCGCAGACAGTTAAAACTTGCTTATTCTCGGCTATTATATAGAAATAAAATTGTTTAAAATTTCACCAATTCTGTTAGGCATGTGCATTGCCATGAAGTTCCCTAGGATGGTGAATACGCAATGTCGAGAATTCCTGAGTATGGCCACGCTACAAGGCAGGATAGTATTTTTTACGTAACACAATGGCATGCGCATGCCTGTTGTTATGTTGTCCAAGGAATAAAATTTGATAATAAAAGCAATGACAACAAATAAGCAACCCATTGCTACGTATTAGGAAGTAAAAATAGAAAATTTATTATTTGAAGAGCCCTCCTGAAGAAACCGAAACCAAATCTTCCCTTTCGTGTTTCTACCACTTTGTGGGAGACTGAGAACGACAGAAAGCTGAGCTAGTTGGTAAGGATTAATAATGCAAAAAAGGGGTGAGGCGTGCAGACAGGACACAAGAGTAGAGAAGTGGACACCATGAACGCCGACTACTATCAACTGGAGGTAGCACTGTGGCGAATAAAGAAAGAAGACACAAAACTCATCTGCGCAAGCTCAGGAATGGTATCACCACGTGTCAGTTGGGTACATGTGCCGGTCTACGCGAGAGATAACTGATAAGGCACTTATACACGCACACACAGAGATGAGTTTTGTGTCTTCTTTCACCCCAGTGCTCTCTTCAGCTCATAGTCGGCGTTCGTGTTGTCCACTCTTGTGTCCTATCTGCGCGCCTCTCCTCTTTTTTGCATTGTGGGAGACTGTCGAACTCAGTCCTACGGGACGTTAGAAGGAAAGGCCGCCACGCAGCACGGCATAGAACCGTTGCTATTGTGACGCGGAAGGATAGGTGCGAGCGATTAAACGACTCGGCCACGGCTTCGAACTTTTCCGCAGTTGATACGTGGGGACAGTGTTGCGCCATGTGTAGAGAGCCGAGATAGGCATCAATCGAAAGCTGAGTCTCCGGGCTACGTACGCTGCAGCGGCTATTACGATACACGTCGTAGTTTTATCACAACTACTGTTCTTGTCTCGAAAATCGAGTACAAATTTTCTTCGCTTCCATAGGCATCCATTGCTGAATCTTGAACCGCGCTGGGAAGAAAATTCTTGCTTGCCGCAGCGTGATCACTGCATTTGGCTCGTATGGATTGTGCTGACTCGCGTCCATTTCAAGTTTCCCGCCCGGGCGCCGCCCTCGTCTGCGAACATTGGAGTCCTCTCCCGTCCCTTGTTCTTCCTTCTACGTGCGCCCTCACTCTCGTTTTCTCCCTCTCGGAGTGCCTTGTTTTACGGAACCTTCGCCTCTTTTGTTCTTTCGCGCTGCACGACTGTGGCAGCACCGCGTTTTTACGAGTTTGTAAATGCACAGGATAAAGCTTTAATTTTCCTGGTGTTTGTGACTCGTTAACTATCTGAGGAGTGGCCGCAGCCCCAACGCGTGCCACGGAATCAGAACATGGATTGTCTAGCGGAACATCAGTCTGTCACGTGCCCATTTCAATAATCGGCCGCCAGCATTTGTTATTCACGAAAAACCCGCTCGTTCCATTGAAAACACGCTAGCTTCGTGCCGGGCCGCTTGGGGCGCAAGTTGGTACTTGTACAGAAAAGCTGGATGTGATCTGCTGCTTCAGTAAACGAATAAAAGTTGAGACAAGTAATCAAACACACAAACTGAATGTCTGCGAGTTCTTGTTTTAGTACGCACCGCAGCAAGAGTGATTACTTGCGTTTTATCTGCTTGTTTGCACGTCGCGCAGTCGCGTGCGCCGACAATGGAAATGTGTTATTTTCTATGGGGTTCCAGCTCGCAATCATGCTTTATGAACCGTCTCAGTATTCGCATAGCGCATCGTGCTTTCATGAACAGCGCGCTAAATTGTGTATTGTGCGGAGCGCGACAGACGCAACAGCTCGCGCGCGACGCCGTCAGCGGAGCGGAAGTGCGCCGTGCAGCGACAAAGCGAGGGGGAAAAAAATTGGAGGACGCTTAAGCTTCGCCTTCAAAAGTGGAACGCGAGAGCGTTCCCGTCGACGCGCCAGAGGATGTAAGACAATGCGGTACGGCGCAGCGATCACTTACGAAGCACCCCGCATCAGACTTTGCACCCACCAATCACGCGGTGAGCGTCGAGCAACGCAGCGTTCGGCGCGGCAACGAAACGTGCGCCTGAGCAAGCGGAACGAACCAAAGAACTCGGTGTCTCGGAACGTCGTGATCGGCACGGACAACCGGGCGGCAACGCGCCTCGCACCGGTCCCCGCACAGCCCCAATGCGCCCGTGGCGCGTCACCTGTCGGGGCAGCGCTGTACATTGCGAGGATGCCTTCTGTATTTGCCGCAAGATGGCTCTGCGTGTGCGGAAAGCGCAGAAGAAATGTAGCGGAAACGTACTTCGCTGCGCGTTTAACTGTGACTTCTGCAATTTACATGCTCATAATTACCGATGTACACAGCAGTATAACTGTGCGGCACGTTTGTAAGTCAACACCGCATTCATTAGAGGCGTTTTTGTCCCACTTCGAACAATCGAACTCATGGCTGAATGCGGCATTAAAGGAAGGTCCATATACACAAACATTCATATTGCCAGAAGCATTTTAGAATACTGTAACGACGTAGGTGAACACTGTGCCATGTTGCAGTCAGACATGCAGAAGGCTTTCGACCGTGTGGCCCATAAAATTCTTTTCGGTATTCTAGAACACATAAAGGTAGGGGATTTGATCTTAGATGGGGTAAAGATGTGCTATCATGAGTGTACCGCAAGCCTCATTATAAACAAGGAGGTTACCAAAAGCTTTAGCGTCCGGTCATCTGTGCGCCAGGGGTGTGGTTTGTCGCCTCTTTTATTCGCAATTTACCTAGAGCCGCTTTGTATGAAAATGAAGAATGACAATAGAATATCGGGTTTCAGAGTGCAGTCCGCGGAAGTGAAAGTGCTGGCATATGCGGATGACATCGTGTTGTTTTGTCGGGATAAAAAAAAGCATCGAAATCGCGGTCGAAGAGGCTCTACCATACTGCAGAATGACAGGCAGTGCTATCAACTTTGATAAATCCCTAGGGGTATGGATCGGCAACTGGGAAGACCATCCGAGTAGGTTTGCAAATATCCGCTGGGCAGTCACGCCGGCAAAGTACCTAGGGGTGCCGCTTGAGCATTACCGTGACGCCGTTGATTACTGGAATGCCGAAACTGAAAGGGTTCGTGAATGTACACTTAAATGGGGAGGCCGCAATTTCTCTATGTTTGCTCGTGTGACATTGTGCAACCTGTTCGCCGTTGCCAAAATTTTTTACGTGCTCCAAGCGTTGTGCATGCCAAGGGCTAACATACAACGTTTACACAGTGTACTCGCGGTGTTTGTATGGGGTTCAAGCTGGGAGCGCACCAGTCGCACTAATCTCTTTCGTTCGGTTAAAAATGGAGGATTAGGTCTAGCACATTTGTTCATTAGGCAGGTTGTGTCGAGGTTTGTTTACTTACGGGACAAAAATGACCCATCTTTATTAACTATGTTTCAAACAAGGCTGAGCGAAGCTATACCTGAGTTTATTGTATCGTCACATCGGTGCAGTCAAGGCAGAGCGCGTGGTTTCTTAAAAGAGGTAGTCTTGGCTTTTCAGCTGGCAAAGGTTCGGTTTTCCATGGAATACTTAAGCAGGGTACCACGAAAGCGCTTATATAAGGACCTGGTAGACACAATGTTAACGGTGCCATTGTATCGCTCGATGTTCTGCATTGGACCTCAAAAGGACGTACTAAAAAGAGCAAAACGAATGCCAGTACGCCCGTCGGTAAGGTCCTTCTTTTTCCAGCTCCACACCAATACTTTACCTGTGAAACCGTGGCTAGATGAAAAAGGACTTTCCGTGCCTTGGAGCGTCAACTGTTTACTATGCCGGAAACCCGAAACAGTAGAACACATTTTTCTTGACTGCTGGGATGCTGTGTTCCATTGGGACATCTTACAGAGAACGCTAAAGAAGGACTTGCCGATTACACCATATGGAATTCGTTTCCTGCCTACTCTAAATGAAGACAAAGTACCCTGTGACATGTTCATGCTGGTGTCCTTGCATAGTTTATGGAAAACTAGAATGGCCGTGAGACATGCCGAAATAAACGCCCGGCCTGTTAGAGAATACTTCATTGAAAGCATTTGTCATATTAAGGAAATGTATAATTTGCAAAAAGAAAAACCAACATGGCTCAGTAGTAGTAGTAGTATAAAACTTTTATTTAAAAAAAGAAAAAAAAATCACATTCAGGTCCAGTGGGTGGGTCCCTCAGTCCAGGGCCCCACTGGCGATCGCGGCACGCCGGGCTTGGTCGAGAAGGGCCAATTGGTCCTCCCGCACCATGCTGGCTAGCCACACCTCCCACTGCCTACTGTTGGAGTTTTGCCCCATAAGGGGTGATTGGATTTCTTGTGGCCGACTCTGGCACGACCATGTGATATGGTCAAGAGATGGCCGCCCTCCGCACCAAGGGCAAGTGTTGGGATACCGGGTGGGGTGTATGTGGTGTAGTAGGAGTAGGTGTGGGTATGTACGGGTTTGTAGTCGGCGCCAGTACCGCATTTGCGCTGAGTCCAAGGATGTGTCTGGAAAGCTATATTGTTGCCTTCCTCGTCTCTGTGCCTCTAAGATATCTTTTGCTGTGATCGGGGATTCTACGAGAGTGCGTTCCGTCGCTCGGATGCTGTATTCTCGAGCGAGGCGGTCCGCCCTCTCGTTACCCGTCACTCCGGCGTGCGCCGGACACCACGTAATAGCGTGGTGTTCCGTGAGATTTCTTCCTAGGATTTTGATGGTGAGTTTGGGCAGGGTGCCTGCCATGAAAAGGCGACATGCCGACTGCGAGTCGGTTAGTATTAACGCAGAACGTGCTCTATTTTCAGCGTCACGTATAGCCAGAGCCACCGCAGTAGCCTCTGCTGTGGCCACCGACCCTGTTCTGACTGTTGCGGAAATAGTAGTTTGTGCGTTTGTGGCTACCAAAGTGAAAGTTTTGCTATCCTGTTTGCACGCGTCCGTGTAATAAACCTCCGGATTTCTACCGAACCTGCGTTCGAGTGTCCTGGCCCGTGCAAGGCGCCGTTGTCTGTGGTATTTCTCGCTCATGTTTTTAGGGATTGGGGACACAGAGATCTGGGCTCGTATGTTCGGTGGGAGGAGTTCTGTTTGGTCGTTACAATGTGCCGGTCTGAGGGGATACCCTAATCGACAAAGAAGTGTTCGACCTTGCTTCGTGGAATTGAGCCTTTCTCGTTGTGCAATCAGTGTTGCAGCCACGAGTTCTTCAAATGTGTTGCTAATACCCATTGCATTAAAAAGGGTCGTGCTAGTGAAAAGCGGTAGACCAAGCGCCGCCTTATAAGCTGAGCGTATAAGGGCGTTTATTTTAGTTACCTCTGAGTTTGATACTTTTTGTAAAGGAAGGCCAAAGGTTACACGGCTTATGATAAATGCCTGTACGAGCCTTATCGTCTCTTCCTCCTTGAAGCCTTTTCTGTTTCTTGCTACTCTATTTATCATCCTAGACACGCTGTTAACCGTTTTCCGGAGATTTGCGATCGTGTGCCCTACTGCTCCATTTTCCTGTATCCATAGTCCGAGTATCCGAGCTTTAGATACCTCCTGTATTGTTTGACCTCCCAGAGCAAGCTTTATCGGAAGTCTATCGTCCTTTCGTGTATAAGGCGCTCTTACTCGGATTAGTTCGGACTTCTCCGGGGCGCAATTCATGCCAGCTTTTGTTACAAGATCCTCAACAATGCTAATTGCCTTCTGGAGGGTTTCCTGACGTTCCCCTAAAGATCCCTTTGCGGTCCAGAGAGTTACGTCGTCCGCGTAAATCGCATGTCCTAAGTTTGGGATCCGTTGTAGTTTCACCGCTAGTCCTTTCATCCCTATATTGAAGAGTAGCGGTGAAAGAATTGAACCTTGCGGCGTTCCTCTTTTGGGGGTCTGTAGAACATCTGAGCGGGTGGATCCTAGCCCTATCGTGGCGGTGCGGTTGTCTAGAAAGGATTTTATGTATTCATAAGTGCGCTGTCCGCAGTTCATGTTCGATAGTTCCGTTAAAATGCTTTCGTGCGAGATGGTATCGAAAGCTTTTTTGATATCTAATGCCACTATGAATCTGTCTGCATTTCCTCTCTCTGTGTTTAATACTTCTTCTTTCAGTAGGAGAAACACGTCCTGTACCGACATATGCTGTCTAAAACCGAACATAGTTTCCGGGAAAAGGTTGCTGTTTTCTATGTACCTAGTGAGTCCCATCTGTATAACCTTCTCAAAGAGTTTACCCAGACATGAGGTAAGGGATATGGGTCGGAGGTTTTTTATGTCCCTAGGTTTCCCTGGTTTCGGTATTAGAATTATCTCTGCATGCTTCCATGCCTGTGGGATTTGACCTCCTTCAGTCCATACATGTTTGTTAAAAAGATCTGTTAGCCCTGCTAAAGCATTGAGGCTAAGATTGCGAATCATGGCGTTTGTTATTTTGTCCGGTCCAGGGGCTGTATTTTTCTTGAAAGTTTGCGCTGCCGCGAAAACCTCTGCCACCGATATAGAGGCATCTAGTTCCTCATTGTTCTCTCCTAAATATGTGGGAGTATCATGGTTTTGCATGGAATTTGCTCCTATATACATGTCTTCTAGTGTGTCTAGGAGATGGGTGTCAGCGTCTTGAAATTCGCATTCAAGTAATCGCAGATCTCGGTTCGTCGCTGTTTTTGTACTTGCAGGATCTATCATGCTTCTCAAAATGGCCCATGTATTTTTTGTGTGTAAGGTTCCTTGTAGAGATTCACAAAATTGGCGCCAATTATTGTTTTCTAGTGTTTGTGCATAAGCATTAGCCTCCTGTGTTAGTTGAGCTATACGTATTTTGAGCTTTCTATTTAATCTTTGTCTTTTCCATCGTCTCGTCAGGCTTCTGCGTGCTTCCCATAAGTGTATGAGGCGGCTGTCTACCGCTGTTATATCCGATGTTGTAGCAATCTCCCTCGTTGCGCTTTCGTGCGTTTCGCGTATTTGCTCCACCCAGGTTTCAATATCTTCTGTGAAAATGAGCTGCTCTTGTTTATCTCGATATACAGTCCAGTCTGTAATGCAAGCCCTCCCTATGGAGCGACGGATTTTGGGGGAATCGATACCTATCGAGACAATGTTATGGTCACTGCCCAAATTTTCCTCCAAATTTGTCCACCGCGTCTCCCCAGGATGGCTCGAGAAAGCTAGATCTGGGGTTGTATCCGCCGCTACACTATTGCCTAAACGTGTGTAACACCCCGGTATTGTAATGAGTTCTAACCCGTATCGATCTGTCGTCTCAACTAGTGATTTCCCCTTCACTGAGTCTTTGTTGTAACCCCAGGCGGAGTGTGGTGCATTGAAGTCACCAACCACTAGCAGCTTGTCTTTTCGCTCCATGTCTGATATTGCATAACTTAGTAGGGTATCGAAGCATGGTGCTCGCTCTCGAGGAGGACTGTATATATTTACGATTACAGTCTTGGCTTTATTCCTTTTGCATGGCCACACCGTTAGTATTTGATTCTGTGTGTCGTGCTGTGGCATATATGTGACGCTGAGGGCCAGGTCTTTTCTCGCAAAGCTGGCGACCCTAGGATAATCAGGATTGGAATACGTCTCGTATCCTTTTAGTTTTTGTGTAATTTGCCCAATTTCTTGTAGGCATATAATGTCGGGTAGGACTGGCGCTGACGGTATATATTGTGCAAGGGCAGCATGCTTGTTACGTAATGTACGGCAATTCCATTGCCATACCTCAAGGTTTTCAATGTTTCTGTGTGTTGTGTCAGCCATGAATGGTACTATCGCTATCCGTCGTCTCTATCACTTTAGGACGACGGGTAGGAGCTCCTGGGCTATCATTAAGGCGTTTTCGTGTGGTTACTTTGATGCAGCTTAGGGAGTCGTCTACGTGTCTCTTAAGAGCACGCAGTTCTGCGAACATCATCTGTACTTGATGTGTGATTGTTTCCAGCTGCTTTCCTATGGGCTCTTCTGGTGTTGGTGTGGGTTTACTAACAGGTGTTGTAGACGCTTCGTTTGTTTTGTTTGCGAGGTCGTGCATTGTTTGCTTAAGGGCAGCCATCTCTTTCTTCAGTTCTGCCAGACTGGCTTTTAGTGATCCATTTTCTTCTATAAGTTTCTGATCCGCGACCGATTTGTGATTCGTATGATGATGTGCAGTGGGAGCTGCAACTTGCGCCCAGCTTACCTTTGGTGCCGCCATTTGTGGTTGGCCAATGGTTTCCCTGGACTGAGGGTGTTGAGGTGTTGCGTTCTTCATCTTGGACTTCTCTGGTCCCCACCCGGTTTCTTGACGGTGTACTTCCGGGAAATTTTCCTGGTCGAAGGGAATAGATCCTTCCGTGGTATATCCGTGCTCTTCTTCCTCCGACTCGAACCACCTTTGTTTACGCTTGAGGCTGCATTCCTTTGATGGCTTCCGTTGTTGGCGTCCTGACGACGGTTCTGGTCGGCGAACCTGTTTTAGACGCTTTCTGCAGCTTCGGTCCCCCGTTAGGTGGGCTTCACCGCACGAGGCACACTTCGGGTTACGTTCGTGTCCGTCTGCAGGATCTTCCGTTCCACAAATCCTACACACACACAGTTCCGGTTGTGGGCACACATCAGTTCTGTGACCCACCCTTTGACATGTTTTGCAGACTTGCACTGTATTTCGATACGGATAGCAGGCCATTTCGCCTCCCTCGTAGTACACATATCTTGGTACTACGTTTCCGAAGAATACAATGACGGCACTCTTAGTGTCCCCCAGCATTCGTGCGTGAGCGACTTCCACATTTAGCGTGCGCACTCTGATTTTCGATTTAAGGACGTCTGAGGGCGTATGTGGGGTGAGTCCGTGGATTACCCCCCGAACTGCTCCGTCCCCCAGAGCTACATACGCTTTCACCGCATGGGGTTTTCCATTTATCTTGAGTGATGTAATCTGGCGCAATGTGTTTGCGACTTCCTTTTCTGGGGTTGAAACAATTACAATGTTCGATCCAGGCTTAATACGTAGCAGAAACTGCTCACCTTGGATCTTTTCATTGCAAGCCTCTATAATAGCACGGGCCAACACGGGAGTTGTAATTGCTCGAAGCGGGAGTCCTTGATGCGGTCTCACAATGACCTTGAAATCGTCCTTTGGTAAGGGTGGTAGTTTCTTCCCGTTGCGTCGCGGGCGAAATCTTGGCTTGTCTGCCTTCTTTGGAGATTGGTTCTTCCGGTGCTCCTGCGCACGTTCTCTCTGTTGCATTTTTCTTTCCCTGACGGACACAACTGTGGTCCATCCCTCTTGGGCGTCTTGAATGCGTTTGTCGGTCGTATTCTCACCGCTGTTGACGGTGGACGGTGATGGAACATGGCTCAGTGTGATGACTGAGCTAGCGAATTTCAAGCGTTTTTAGTCCTGTGACCGCCAACCAATGGCAGAGATTTTGTCGTGACAGTTGTGTATTGTTAAAACGTCTTGTTTTGTATGTTGCCATGTCGGTAATAAAGAAAAAAAAGCTCCTGCGTGAGTGGTAGCGTCTTCGCCTCACACTCCAAAGACCCTGGTGCGATTCCCGCACCGCCCATCTTGCAAGTTTTTTTTTTATTATGCGAAGCATATTACGAGAGCTCAACCCAGCTCCTCAGACGTGGCGGTGTCGCCTTCAATACCACGTGACACCGTGACGTTACGACAGAGGAGAAACGGGGCTCCAACTCGCGGCGTCGCGGCGGTATATAAGCAGCTGCGCTTGCCTCTGCTAGACACTCACGAGGTGAGATGCCTCCTGGAGACAGAGCTGCTCGTTGGTATGAGAAGCGAAGGTTGCGGCGTGCTACAGAGACTGATTTTCTAGGTGGCTTTGGCTCAACTCTTGCAAGATGGGCTGGGTGGGAATCGAACCAGGGTCTCCGGAGTGCGAGACGGAGACGCTACCACTGAGCCACGAGTACGATGCTTCAAAGCGGTACAAAAGCGCCTCTAGTGAATGCGGTGTTGCCTTAGAAACGAGCTGTTTCTAAGGCTCAGGCGTGCGTCGCTTGCTCAGGCGCACATTTCGTTGCCGCGCCGAACGCTGCGTTGCTCGACGCTCACCGCGTCCAATGCGGGGCACGTAGTCGCTGCGCCGTAGCCCATATTCTTACACCCCTTGGCGGGTCGACGGGAACGCCGTCGCGTTCCACTCTTGAAGGTGAAGCAGAGTAACGCATGAATTGTTTCTTCGTCTAGCCGAACCAAATATAGCCAAGCAACAGCAGTTCACCAGTCTAAACAGTGGTTCAACAACTAATATAAAGGCTAGTATGCTTCGCATCCTGGGCTTAACCTCAGCTAAGCCACAGCCATTTTTTTATGAATTGCCTGCCGGAATTTTTCGGTCATGGCCAACGCCGCTGACGCCGAAGCCGACACTGACGACACCGGCTTTTCTGCGACACGAGCTCCTTAACGCTGTCGCGTTGAAATGAAGCAGGGACCCGTGAGGTGTGAGTCACGGGGCCCGCGAGCTCCGGTGTGGGAGAACGTAGGGAAGGAATTTTGCTTGCGGAGGCTAGACAGGGCAAGTGGAGAGAGTGTCTGTCTTGGTAGTGGTCCTCGTCTCCTGAACTCACGGGTTCACGGCACTGAAATATTTCTATGTTTAATGAACCAATTTGAAAAATTCTTGCGGCAGAACGCTACCTATACGGCACGTAACAACTTCCAGTGTAAAACAGAAATTTGCTATATCTCCTGGTGAAGAGCCCCTTAAGGCATTTTTTTTCTTTTTTCAGTTAATTTACCAGTTGCGATTGTGGCTTTAATGAAGGCGCGAACCATTGCTCCGAAGCAAAGTTCCTTGAGTCGGCCGTAGCTTATATTCACACTCAGGTGTCTGAGGTGACTGCGGGTAGTTATTGATCGTTTGTGCGTTCTGCTGCATTTACATTCGGCAGTTTCAATGCCGGAATGCTCTTATTGAATGACTCTTACACTAGATACTGCGTTCGTTTTTTAAATAATTACGTGTCAAAGCAAAATAAACATTCACAAATTTTTCTATGTTATCCTTTATGTAAATGTGGATAAAGCTGTGATTTTCTGCCAGGGCAGCTTAGTATGAACCGTGTTCGGTTATATTGTTATGTGACTTAACGTCCCGGCACTAAGAGGTGCGAATGCAAAGGACGATGTAGTGGAGGCCTTCCGATTTATATTGACCATCTCAAAGCACGGTAAACGAACGTTTTTGCAGTAAATGTTCATTGAACGGAGTCTCTCTGGAAGAAAATCGAAGCCATGGTCCCGTGTCAAATTGCGCGGATTGACTAAATAGAGCAAAAATGAAATGATAACAGTTCGAATGCAAATCTGTTTATACCACTGACTTTCGGTTAACATTTTATCTAATGTTCTAATGCTGGATTTTTAAATTCAAAGCCACATATATATTATCCGTGCTGACAAAAAATGTGGCCGCTGTGCTTCCAGGTGGCTAATATTGACTATTTTGTAATGTGACTACCATTTGAAAGAATCGTCTGTTCTTGCCGTCTCCCCTACTGGCGTTCTATCGCTATGACACCTAAATACACGGGCTTTGGAACATTTCGACTTCTGTCATCCTACTCTATGCACCCCCTTAGCAATTTAGCGGCTGCCTGTTTCCGCCGAGCCTCCGTGGTTGTTACCTATAGACGAAAACTAGTCGAATTGTTGAAAGGCAAGCCCGAGAGACTTTTCATCTTCAAACACTGTTGACATTTTCACGCAAATGGAATTAATTGTATAATGATTCACCACTCCTCTTTCTAATGCCATCAGACATTGAGAGTATTTGAAATAAATAAATAAATAAATAAAAGAAGTGTTCACGTGCAACGTGAGCAGGGTGCTGCTATAAGGAAGCGATAAGTGGATGGTATGAGCATTACCACTCCTGTAAGCGCGCATTGCTCCGGAAGGGGATAAACAAGCGCTGGTTTCAGTGGAGGAACTTGACGTGACGTTGTCTGTAGAAAACATGAAACGATGCGTTCACCAGCTGTGATCCTTCGCTGTAGTGCAGCCTCGGGTGGACGTCGAAATGGGGACTCCTAGCACCACATAGCGAAGTCGGAGGAACGCTTGCCTATAAAGTATAAAGACTTGCTGTCCCAATCGAAGAAGGTGCAATGACGCATGCTTATACCAAGCGAAACGCTACCTTTTCATACTTTTTCCTTCAGAAAGATGGCATATGTTGTTACGGATAGAGCGTTGCCTTCATGTCCCTGTTTTTACTTTGCAGCTGTGCTACGAAGAATGCAAAGCCAGGGTCATTCAGACATATTGCGATTGTCTTCTACAAGACTACGCTTTTCGACATCGAATGAATAATACTGCCTGTTCCAGAAAACAAACAGGTGAGATTTTTTTTACTCATCCTTCTGCTTAATAGTGCCTGTGCCAAGAGCAGTGATGAAGATGTAGCTTCCGGATGAATGCTATAGCAATTTATAGTTTCGTATGGTTTTTATGCGATTAGTATTCTTGCATACTTCAGGTGTTTAGCGCATGCCTATCTAGCCCCCTACGCCGATCCAATGGCCCAAGATGTCTACCATCTTGGGGCACGACGTATAGCTTCGCGGTCGCGATGCCGACATGGTCATTTTATTCTCGTCATTCCAGCTCCGTCATCTGATTTTTCAGTACCCCGTCGTCGTACAGTAATCTTGCATTTTGCCAAATCTAAATCACTTGCATACTCTCTACGCTATAAAACCTTGTACATTGGTCCTAAACTATATATTTTTGACGAATGATCTAACTCTGTAAAAGAAATTGTGCAGCAATCATGCCGTCTTCTGCAAAAAAAAAAGAATCAACGAGAACTTTCACCCAGAAACGATCTTTCGTTTTCCACAGTCTTTACTAACGCATGCAGTTATCTTCCGAAGCGCGAGGTTGTATCCAACATCATATTGACACGTGCACTTATCTTCGCCGGGCGACCACGTTTGGCCGCCTAAAAAATGTTATCGTGCAGCGCAGGACGCTCCTGCAGGTAAAAGAAGTTTCTGGAATGTTATCGATGGTTCCCTCCACTGTCTTTCACCGCAACTTCTGTAATCTGATTGCATGTATGTGCGACGCGAATAGTGTAGAAATTTGTGGAAGGCACGCGGGTCCCATCGGTTAATCTGGAACATTCCACGACTGATCTATAAAAGCCGACGCGCTTGATCCGCTGATCAGATTTTCGACGATCGCCGACCGTGTTCGCCGCTATCGTTGTGCTATAAGTGTAGCCGTTTTTGTGGGCACAGGTTCGCCCAAAAAAAGTTCGTTTTGTCTTTCACAGTATTGCTACTGTGTTCTTAACGTCACCACCACGTGACATCTGGTGGAGGTGCTTTTGGTTCATGTACCAGACGCCCCCGACAAGCCGTGATCCAAGCCCGGAACGCAAAGACAACACCAACGTAGTCCCGGACCATCGAGCAAGCCGCCGTCTTCAACAACTGCCCCCGGAGCACGGACTTTTGCCTGAGACGACCAGGAAGATCGCCACCAAGTCCACCCCAATGGCAGCCCCAGCTTCCCCCATCGTGCTGCAACCAGCCCAGGGAGCCTCCGACGTTCCGGGGTTCAGCATTCCAGGACCCGGAAAGCTGGCTTGAAACATACGAGAGGGTCGCTGCTTTTAACAACTGGAATAGCGACGTCAAACTGCGACATGTCTTCTTCGCATTGGAAGACGCTGCCAGGACGTGGTTCGAGAATCGAGAAGCCACTTTAACGACCTGGGAGCTGTTCCGAAGCGGCTTCCTGCTGACATTCGCAAGCGCCGTACGCCGAGAACGAGCCCAAGCGCTATTAGAAACCCGGGTGCAACTACCAAATGAGACCACCGCGATTTTTACAGAAGCAATGAGCCGCCTATTCCGCCACGCCGACCCGGAAATGTCCGAGGAGAAGAAAGTCCGCCTACTGATGCGTGGTGTAAAGGAGGAACTTTTCGCCGGAATGGTGCGGAGCCCACCGCAGACCGTCGAGGAGTTTCTTCGCGAGGCCACCAGCATCGAGAAGACACTGGAAATGCGGAACCGGCAATTCAACCGCCGCTCTAACTCGACAAACTACGCCAGAGTTCAGTCACTGGCCACCGACGACCTGCGCGAGACTAACTGAGCAGTCGTGCGGGAGGAGCTGCAAAAGCTGTTCCCGTCATCACAGCCTCAAGTGGCGTCGATTGCCAACGCCGTACGTGAGAAGTTCCAACAACAACTCGGAGTAGCCCCTGAATTGCCGCAACCTCAGCCGCAAGCGATGACATACACCGCCGTCGCCCGCCGTCAAGGTCCCCCTCCACGTCCTCGCCAGGGCCCCGTAACACCGCAATTCCGTCGACCACCACCGCCGCCAGTACGCCCACCCGTCGCCCAGTGCAGCTACCCGAGGAAGACAGACGTTTGGCGCGCTCCTGACCACCGCCCACTCTGCTACCACTGCGGAGAAGCGGGTCACGTCTACCGACGATGCCCATACTGGGAGATGGGCCTGTGAGGTTTCGCCGTCAACGCTCCGCGCCAACAGCAAGGTGAACGCCCTCGCGATATCGCCGACTACCTCGCCGCTACTCAGTGGAGCTCTCGACGACCGTCGCGTTCGCCATCACCAGGCCGCTACCTGTCGCCGCAGCGCTGACCATACACTGGCCCAGCCCGGGTCGGGTCAGCGAGCACATATCCGGAAAGCTAAAAGCAGCAACCGATGGAGGTGCGGTTGCTGTTCGTCGAACTGACGAAGATCCTCCGCCGCCAACGAAGACGCCGAAGAAACTACCTCGACGACATAACGACACGCCGCCGTCCCGAAGAAGTCTAGAAGTAAAGAATACGACGACGAAAGACAACCTGAGGACGCGACGTTCCAGCTTCAGTTTAACACGACGCAGCCGTGATCCGACGCCAAGACCTAACTGCAACGCCAGACAAAGGACCACCGACCTCGACGTGCTTCTCGACCGCCACGCAGTTACCGCCTTAGTGGACACAGGGGCTGATTACTCCGTAATGAGTGGACACATCGCCGCCCATTTGAAGAAAGTTAAAACTGCATGGGAAGGCCCTCAAATTCGAACCGCTGGAGGACACCTCATTACGCCGTCTGGAGTCTGCACGGCAAGAATTACCGTTCATGACCGGACGTACCCTGCCACCTTCGTTATCCTCCAACAGTGTTCACGAGACGTCATTCTCGGCATGGACTTCCTGAACCAACACGGCACAATCATCGACCTGAAGTCGAAGTCAATAACGCTGTCGGAAGATCAAGCGATACTTCCGGAGAGCCCTCGTAGTCACCATGCCTTGAGGGTGCTCGAAGATCAAGTGAGCATCCCGCCTCGCTCCAGCATTGTCATTTTGGTCGGCCCCGAAACACCCGCTGACGTAGAAGGCGTCATCGAAGGCGACCAACGTTTACTGCTCGACCGTGAAATTTGCGTCGCAAGAGGGATCGCTCGACTGCACGGGGGAAACACGAAGGTGTTGCTGACAAACTTCAGCCAGGAGTTCAAGCACATCAACAAGGGCATGACGATCGCGTACATCGAGGAAATTCTGGAAACCAGTGATGCGTTTGTCCTATCGGATTCCGTCGCATCTACCCCGACGACCATGGTTCCCGAACCAGACCACGACATTAATCCAAGTCTCCCCATGATTAAGCAACAACAGCTCAGAAGCCTGCTCCGACCATACGAAGGCTGCTTTTCGACGTCATCGAGGATTCGACAAACACCCGTCGCAAAGGATCGCATAATCACCGAGGAGTGCGCTCGACCACTCCGCCAGAGCCTTTACCGAGTTTCGACGCGAGAACGCGAAGCTATAAGACACCAAGTCGACGAAATGCTGCGCGACGGAAAGCCCGTGGGCGTCTGCAGTTGTTTTAGTGAAGAAAAAGGACGGAACCCTATGTTTCTGCGTCAATTATCGTCGATTGAACAAAATCACGAAGAAAGACGTATACCGCCTCCTACGGATAGACGACGCATGGGATGGGATCTGCAATGCTAAATACTTCTCATCGATTGACCTCAAGTCTGGCTACTGCCAAATAGAAGTCGACGAAAGGGATCGCGAAAAGACCGCCTTCATCACGCCAGACGGCCTCTACGAGTTCAAGGTTATGCCATTCGGACTGTGCTCGGCGCCTGCAACGTTCCAGCGCGTCATGGACACAGTATTTGCAGGATTGAAGTGGCAGACCTGTCTCGTTTACTTGGATGACGTCGTCGTCTTCGCCGGAAATTTCGACGATCACCTCAAGCGGCTTGCGACAGTACTAGAAGCCATCAATTCGTCAGGGCTTACTCTGAAGCCGGAAAAATGCCGCTTCGCTTACGATGAGCTTCTGTTCCTAGGCCACGTAATCAGCAAATCAGGTGTCCGTCCAGACCCGCAAAAGACAGCTGCAATCGCACAGTTCCCGCAACCCATCAACAAGAAGGCAGTGCATAGATTCCTTAGCTTGTGTGCCTACTATAGGCGCTTTGTCAAGGACTTTTCACGCATCGCCGAGCCGTTGACACGTCTAACTAAATGTGATGTTGAGTTCAAGTGGGAAACACCGCAGGCCGACGCACTTGAAGAACTCAAACGACGCATGCACTCGCCGCCGGTACTTGTGCACTTAGACGAGTACGCCGATACAGAAATCCATACTGACGCCAGTAGCCTAGGCCTCGGTGCCGTTCTAGTCCAGAGGAGAAACGGAGTCGCACAGGTGATAGCTTAGGCTAGCTGGTCGCTGTCAAAAGCGGAAGGCGACTATTCTAAGACCGAAAAGGAATGCCTCGCCATCGTTTGGGCTACAGCTAAATTTCGCCTTTATCTTTATGGCAGGCCATACAAAGTCGTCCGTGACCATCGCGGGTTGTGTTGGCCAGCGAATATAAAGGATCCTTCAGGATGACTGGCGCGGTGAAGCCTCAGACTACAAGAATGCGACATCACTGTCACCTACAAGTCTGGACGAAAACACTCCGATGCCGATTGCCTATCACGTGCCCCCATTGACCCGCCGCCGCAAGACGACGAGAATGACGACGCCTTCCTTGGAATGATAAGCACGGAAGACTTCGCTGCACAGCAACGGGCAGGCGCGGAGATAAAAGGCCTCGTCGAATATTTGGAAGGGCACACCGACGTTGTCCCCAGGGCATTTAGGCGCGGATTATCTTCCTTCACGCTTCAAAACAATCGACTCGTGAAGAAGAACTTCTCACCAGTCCGCGCCAACTACCTTCTTGTTGTCCCGTCAGGACTTCGTCCAGAAGTATTGCACGCCATGCATGACGATCCGACCGCTGGACACCTAGGATGTTCCCGGACAGTATCGAGGATACAAGAAAAGTATTATTGGCCACACCTGACCGCCGACGTCACCCGTTATGTCAGAACATGCCGAGACTGTCAGCGACGCAGGACACCGCCGACAAGGCCAGCCGGATTACTACAGCCAATCGAGCCTCCTTGCCGACCATTCCAGCAGATCGGGATGGACTTGCTGGGACCCTTCCCGACGTCAACAACCGGAAATAAGTGGATTGTCGTTGCGATGGACTACCTCACCCACTTCGCTGAAACTAAAGCACTGCCGAAAGGTAGCGCAGCCGAAGTGGCGAAATTCTTTGTCGAAAACATCCTGCTGCGACATGGCGCCCCAGAAGTCCTCATCACCGACAGAGGAACGGCCTTTACAGCGGAGCTCACTCAAGCCATTCTGAACTACAGTCAGACAAGGCACGGGAGGACAACGGCCTACCACCCGCAGAGGAATGGTCTTAAGGGCCGTTTATAGTCCGACGTAACGCGCGCGCACGCTACGTTACGTTGGCGAAAACTAATCCTTCTATGGGCGTCTTGCGCTGGAGTTTGAGGTATAGTAGCGGCGCCTGGTGGCGGCGCGGGAAACGACATCTGGGTCGTACCAGATTGGGTCGTATTGAACTCTGGCTATGGCGAAGCACGTTTCTAGGACGGGTTTTGCGTCGATTCGCACTTTTTTCTGCCTTGTTGCGAGTGCGAAAACGCTCGTCACTTCTCACAGACCACGCCGACCACGCTGCGAGCTCGCCGCAGCCTATAGTTTAACGAAAACGGACTCTCCGTGTGCCGCGGGACGTAATGCTAGGAGCAGAAGGAATCGGTGACGCCGATCCAGAGAGACCTAGCCCAGCCTCGAAAAGGCGTCACCGTCATTACTTCTGCGTCATGGGCTGCCATGAACAAGAAGGCCTGAATCCCAACATCAGATTCTACCGTTTTCTTTCAAGGCCTCACGAAGTGGAGCGTCGGGCGCGCTGCATAGCTGCAGTTCGTCGCGCTGAGTAAGCGAAACTTCGCGCCACGCTGACTGCTTCGCTTGTCTTGAAGCTTGCTTGATTATCTGCGTTCTAAAGTTCGGTCTTTTGCACCGACAGTCCCGACAGCAGACCTACATAGCAGCAGGCATGGCTGGTAATTCACGATTCGAGACCCGGCCACAGCGACATGCAATTAACAATTCGACCGATGCGAAGTGACCAGGTGTGTGCAAATGAGCACAAATGGTCGGGCTCATTCGATGACAATTCACTGCTCCACTACGAGCAGCACAGGTTAAGAAAGTTAAATGCGCCCATCCTTGATCTCAAGCCAGCACGTTGAGGCAGCGCAGCAAGGCAGCATTGATTGCAGCACAACGATGTTCGAGCACTGTAATTAAAACCTACATCAAGCGAGCAGCGCACGAGCTCGCGCTGCAGCGCGATTCGCACGTACGTGCGAGCTCATGTGCATTGCGTCAGTTATTACCAGGCACTATAAGGGACGGATGGCCGCTACTACAACGCAGGCATAGCTACTTGTTCAGCGGCATGCAGTCAACAAATATTGCAGGAGGCCCGCCGCTTCGCGGCCTGTCGAAATACCGCTGCCGTCGCGGCGCGTACAATCGTGCGCTCGAGCAGTTCGTACATCGCGGCGCGTACCGGCGTGTGCTCGAGCAGTTCCGTACACATGATGCCTGCTTATCGCTGCTGTGGATTCATTTATAGCAAGCATTTCCTCGCGTTTGTGCGCTTGAATCTAGCAGCTAGCGTGCAAACCTTACCTGAAGTTCCACTTCGTACGCGACTCGCTTCACTTGCGATTGACACGGTGCTATACCTTCGCCGCCTAATTCTTGAACGGCCTACACGTATTCGGCACTGCATAATTTCTTGCCTTTACGCAGCGTGCCACCCCAGAAAAAATCTTCGGCGCCCGATATTCACTGCAGGCCGTGAAACAACAAAACCGAAAGTGGCGGGTCCATATTATAAACATGCTTTCCGAAGCAGACGACCGAGCTCGGTACAACCCATTTTAGCAAAGAGGGCGCTTTTTAGCACCTTTTTCGCAGCGCCCCCTGGGCAATGCAAGAGCCCCATAGTCCGACGCACTGCAGCGCCGACGTAATCGGCGGCTGCCAGCGCGCCTCGACGTGCCCGGCGCAAACTTGGCTCCTGCTCCATAGACAAGAACGGCACCGAGAGCGGCGCTGCTGCGCCGGCGTTGGGAGCGCCGCATGCGGAGCAAAATTCTATTAGCCGGTGGTACCCCTCTCCCATCTCTCGTTCGCGCCGCCTTGATTGCCTCCTGCACTGCGCGTGTTTGGGCACGTTTCGCGCCGCGCGCGGTGTGTGCGCGTGGACATTTCCTTCGATGGGCGGTGTACAGTCTCTCTGACATTTAGGGGAAAACTCGAAGCGCATTGCATCGCGATGCGGCGAGCGCTTGAGTCAGGCGGCGGCAGCAGCTCGCGCAGATGCTCGAGGGGCGGGATCTTGAACGGCGTCGTCTGCTACGGCGGCGCACGCTGGCCGCATTGTCGAGAAACGTTCTACTGTCAGGTGCAGGGCGCTGATCACATCGTTACTGCGTGAAATGAGCCGGTATTCTTTGCTAAGCGTTGCGCGACGCCCACTGATACGCCTCGAATGTAAGTTCATCGCTGCATGGCAGGCATAGACGACGTACTGATTCCATACATTCTTGACGGCCCGTTTCTGGAAGGCGATTATATATTCTAACGCGATAGGACGCCGATCCACACTGCTCGTGCTGTGCAAGAACTGCTAGAAGAGCGCGCAGTCACTCTCTTGGAGCGGCCGCCTCAATCCCCGGGCGCCAACATCATTTAAAATGTCTGGGGCTCGTTGAAAGTATCTCTGGCGAAACATCCCCTCTATCAGTCGCCCAAGGATAGGCTTCGATCCACCATCGTCAGTGACTGAGACGTGCAGCGAATGAACAGATCCCTGATCAAGTCATTCTACACTTCACTGCCTTCCAGGATGAGCGCTGTCATCGCTGCCGCTGGGGACATGACGAGATACTAACTGAAGTTCCGAGCGTGACGTGTCCAATTCCCCACCGGCGGGCAGGGTCTGTCTGGTGTAGCGAATGATTATCGAGAAAAATCACTTCCAGCTCATTGTCTGAACCTAAAACGTTCATTTAATCGTGTCCGTTTTTTTCATCGTGTTCGACTCCCATTGTTGAGTGCTTTGTTTTCCTTTCGAGTCAAACAAAGACTGAGCACGTTGCGCGCACATCTTGGTGCCTTTTGTCGCTGCTCATTACGGTCGCACACACAGTGAAGAAATATACGTGCACACGCTCAGTACTCCGGCCTTTCGAAAGAACAAATGAACCATGTTGTCAAAAAAAGTTTGTGGAACTCCATTATCGCCAATGAAGGATCAGAGTGTGGCGACGCACAACGTTTAGTAAAGAATATCAGCTCAGTTCCCGCAGTACCGATGAAATCGATGCACTGCCCCTGACAGTACCACGCTTCCCGAAAATGCGGCCAGCGTGCGCCGCCGTAGCAGACGACGCAGATCACGACACTGCCCCTCAAGCGTGTGCGCCTGCTCGAGCTGCTGCCGCCGCACGACTCATTGCTTGCCGCATCGCGACGCAATACGTTCCGAGTTTTCCCCCTAGTGTGAAACAAGCTGCACGCGCTATATTTGCCTTTAAGAAGATCGGTACGCTTGACGATTATTTTTATGGCTGCAATGCGGCGAAAGGGCAGCGTCTGCTTAACCATGTAAGGGACGCTGAGGAGGTAATTGGAAACGACATCGTATGTGCCGCCGGAAAAATCGTCAGCACATACGATGCGGCACATACATACGGCACCTACGAGCTAATGTCATTTTTGCAGTTTCTCACATTATGTTTGCTACAAATCCGTGTTGTCTCTGATGGCGACAACGGACTTCTATCGACACTGTGCGGAAATAAACAAGATATATCGCTGCATAGCACAAGTACGACATGCGCACACAACTTTAACTAGTACGTCCCCTACAATATGGAATAGAGGCAGCAATGTAGACAGCTTGGTCATTTTTTAACAGTACTCAAGAGACGGAAGTTGAAAGTATTATTAATCATTCCTGCTTCAGCAATGCCGGTGCGACCAAGACGCGGGTGTGTATCGTCCAGTAACCCGATCAATCGGTGCGGTGGTGAAGCGGGAATGAACTCCGGTCATGTTCAATGCATCATGCACATATTCAATTTCTCGGCACGCGTGAACTTCGGCCACTGCTAGCGCATACAACAGACGTGGTTTCCATTCTTAGACAGCGCACACACAAACGAAACACGAGAAAGAAGACAGGACAAGCGCTCGTTTAACTTAAAGTTTTTATATGAATAAAAGGATTATGTACCGAGTAATTATTAATTTCACGTGGGTTACATATAGAAACCGTCATACACTCAGGAGGGATCAATGAACGAGCTCGCTTCGTTTGCCAGATGTTTACTTCGCTCGGCGCACCGCAGTAATCCATGTCTGTCGTCTGCTTCTTTCGTACCATTTTCTTGTGAATCGGCAGACTTTCACTGGTGGCATCAACCTTTTCATGTTTACATTGCTGTCGTGACAGTTAACAACACAATAATAATTTCCGGTCATCCGAAGAGGTGCCGTCGCAAACAAGAGACGTTTCGCGCGCAGCGCGAACGGAACGCGGGCGCGACCGTGAAGGGAAGCGGCGACGGAAACCCCCGCTGGAGATGAAATCGCTCCGCCAGGTGAGAAACGAGCGCTGGCGTCTAGGATGAAACTTGGCGTGCGGTCGTCTATTCGTTCGCCGGCGCCGCCGACTGCGTCGACCCACAATGCATTGCGCGTGAAGAAAAATGCGCCAACACAAGTCCGCAGACGGCTTTTACGGACGGCGCGCGACTTGACGAAAGTTCTGCGCATGCTCCGAAGATAGCAGACGACGGCGCGCGCGTTGAAGTATTGGCCTCGAGCTCCACCACTGGAAATGCTGGCGCCACCGTCGGCGTGACGTGCTAGGAGGGATCACGTGGACATAGCGGCCGCGTCGGCTGCTTCGGGCGCGCCGAAGCGAGCTGAAAACGAGTTTAAATTCCCTCGTGCGCTGCGGTCCTCATTTAGTGGCGAAATTTTCCCGCTTCGAGTGTCTCCTCTACAACGCTTGAAAGCACTACAATAGGTAGTGGCTGCCTTTGAAGGCGCGCAACATGGTAGGCTACTGCTCGGTGCCGCAGGGCCGGACGCACGTAACGGAGGCCGGTGTCAGGCTTATTCACACGTAGCCGCAGGACAAGAAGCTGCATGAAGCTTGGCTCGCGAAACATAAAACCGGCAAACAGTCATCGGCTACAACTCGGGTATGCAGCAAGCACAGACGCGAGGAAGATTTCTGCTACGGCGCCCGTTCTGCGATGTTCTGAAAACGCGCACTGAGACGCTCGCCCGAGTCCGCTGCCCGACTAATGTCATGACGGTTTGGTCTATGAACTTGTCGATGCTATAGATACTGGCAAGTTCAGTGGAGTGGAAAGGCAGCGGTAAGAAGCACATTTTAAAAAACCATGGCATATGGTCATGTTTGTGTTATGAGTTAATGCACTGGATTACAAAAAAGGAGCAGCGGGAAATTGCACGCTGAGAACACCGATACACATACAGTGCGACGCAACTCGAGAAATAGTATTGAAAGGTCGAAGAACTTAGAAGAAAAAAAAAAGATTGAATCATCGCGACGGCACATCACAGTCCCCGTAGGCGTCGAAGTTTCTACAATGAAATTATTTTTGAACAGCTCTGATAGCACCCGCGCAACAATGGTTGCTTGTATACTGTCAAATGCTCATATTCTGCGACCTAAAGCTCATGGTACGGTGCGAAAACGCGCGCGCGGAGAAAGCGACACAGTGCGCGGACAAGCATGCAGACGCGCAGTCGGTCGCTGCGAATCTGCGCAATCGCTGCATTGAGGCTTCGTTCTATTACACTCCATTTAGTTATACAAACACTATAAGAACATATTTCACATAGTTGGCTCTCAGCGTTTACCTACCTTTCACGCAAGAAGCCGGTTGGGGAGACTCCATCGCGGCGTCCGCGCGCAGTGGCGTTCGCTTACGTATTCGGTAAAGAGATAGCGTCTGTAAACGATTGTGTGCTTTCAGTTTGCCCAAGATTAATATTTAGACAGCAAAAAACTTCTCTCGTTTCGAAAGTACTTACAGAAATGTCCGGGAGAGCTCGCGCGGGGTGTTTTCAGTGAGCGCTGACAGCAAAACCTATGAGGAGCGCGCCACGTGATTCCTCATACTACGCCAGCGAGGCGCTTCCGATAGATGGCGACTCCGTAACTCCTCGCAGGGGATGGCATCTCGGCTGGCGCAGCACAACCGACGTAGCGTGACTGACCGCGAACGACGCTCGCCCGCGCGCCGATAACGTCGGACTATAAACGGGCCTTTACGGAGCGGCTGAATAAGACCCTCGCCGACATGCTAGCGATGTACGTCGACGTCGAACACAAGACGTGGGATGCCGTCCTGCCGTACGTAACATTCGCTTACAACACGGCGGTGCAAGAAACAACACAGATCACGCCGTTCAAGTTGGTTTACGGCAGGAACCCGACGACGATGCTCGACGCCATGTTGCCGCGCGTCACTGACGAAGAGGATCTTGACGTCGCTACGTATCTCCAGCGCGCCGAAGAAGCCCGAAAACTCGCCCGCCTACGGATCAAAAACCAGCAGCGTACCGACAGCCGTCACTACAACCTCCGACGACGCTTCGTCGAGTACCAGCCCGGCGACCGTGTTTGGGTATGAACCCCGATACGCCGAGGACTGAATGAGAAACTACTGCAACGCTATTTCGGACCCTACAAGGTCATCCGACGTATTGGCGCACTGGATTATGAGGTCGTGCCAGACGGCATTTCGCATTCAAAGCGGCGCCGGGCACGATCTGAAGTGGTCCACGTGGTGCGTCTTAAACCCTTTTACGGACGCTGACCAACTTTCCGTATTTTGTTGTTTTCTTGACTACGAGTGCTTATTTATTACTTTCGTTTGTCTGCAGTATCGGGTCGATGCTTTTTAAGAGGGGGGTAATGACACGTGCACTTATCTTTATCGGGCGACCACGTTTGGCCGCCTAACAAATGTTATCGTGCAGCGCAGGACGCGCCTGCATGTAAAAGAAGTTTCTGGAATGTTATCGATGGTTCCCTGCACTGTCTTTCACCGCAACTTGTGTAATCTGATTGCATGTATGCGCGACGCGAATAGTGTAGAACTTTGTGGAAGGCACGCGGGTCCCATCGGTTAATCTGGAACATTCCACGACTGATCTATAAAAGCCGACGCACTTTCCCGCTGATCAGATTTTCGACGATCGCCGACCGTGTTCACCGCTATCGTTGTGCTATAAGTGTAGCCTGTTTTGTGGGCACAGGTTCACCCAATAAAAGTTAGTTTTGTCTTTCACAGTATTGCTACTGCGTTCTTAACGTCACAACCACGTGATTATATCATCAACAGGCAGCAAATCGCTCTTTCTAAGGGAAACTTGGCTACACAATGACTTCACTGATACCGAAGTTTTGGTCTAGCTACCTGACTTCCAAGTTTATCGAACTGACCGCGTAGGCCCAAGGGGTGGTGGTGTTCTTGTAGCAGTTCACCGGCAACTTTCGTGTTCGTTTATTAACATCGCATCGAAACTCGATATACTATGGCTATTATATCGCGCATCACCACTTACAGTGCTGCTGGGGGTTTGCTGCAGGCCTCCCCATGCCACTCCTGGATTCTGTGGGGAGCTCAATAACAACTTAATACAACTTACGACAGCCTACCCTAATGCCTCCATCCTACTTTTCGGGGACTTTAATTTCCCAAACATAGACGGGAGCAACTTACCATATTTTTCAACAGTAGGTCCCCCAGAGGCAAGGAATTTTATCGACATTTGTTCGAACTTTAATCCGACACAATCAGTGTCAGAGCCAACGCGCGTTCAACCAGAATCCGCAACCATTCTGGACTTAATCCTGACTAATAATCCCAGTGCCCTCTCATCAATTACACACCTTCGAGGAATTAGTGACCATAATGTCATTCATGCTACTTTTTTCCCCTGTAACGCCAAATAAGACACATAAGAAACCTATAAGGCTTTAAGAAAAGGGTGACTATGACGCAATTAACCGCGAACTTGAGACCTTCTTCCCCACGTTTGAAGCCACGTATCGCAATCAGTCAATATTTGATAACTGGTCGATGTTTAAGGATAAGTTAACAGATTTGGCTTACAAATATATTCCTTAAGTTCACATTCGCCCTAGTAATAAAAAATCACGGTTTACTAACGCCTTAAAAAAACTAGAAAATAAAAACAAACGTTTTTACCGAGCGGCTAAATATAACGGGAAATCGTATCGATGGGAAATTTAATACAAAGCTGAAAACGAATATCTGATTGCTATCTGCAGCGCAAAGCGTTCCTTTAAGGGCACCCAAACTCCCAAATTTGCTGCGCACTAACCAAAGACTATTTTGGCAAGTAATAAACCCTATAGGTGACTATGTCGCTGTTCGCATGCTAACATCTTTACGGTGGCTAGATGGGTATTTATTTATTCATTTATTGTCATACTCTCAAGGCCCGGAGGCATTACAGAGAGGAGTGGTGGTTACTGCAAACAAATTCATTAACGATATGCTTGAAGTTGGTGGCGTCAGAAACGGCAGTGGTGGAGGCAGGGAGGCGTGTCCAGTCATTCGTAGTTCTTGGTATAAAGGAATCAAAATAAACCTTGGCGCGACAAGTGGGAACTTCAACGTTAAAACGATGATCCGTGTGTGATGATATGTATGATGGCGGGGAGATTAGTTCATCCTTAAGTGTTTCGTTAGAGTAATAAATGTTGTGAAAAAGGCAGAGGTGAAAGTATTTACGACGTAACTCTAGGTTAGGCAAGTCAAGGGTTAGTTTCATTGATGAGACACTTGCATGACGAGAATAATTCGAAAGAGTAAAACGAGCAGCTCGGTTTTGAATGGATTCGATGGTGTTTTTTAGCTTTAGAGTAGGAGGGTCGAAAATGGACCATGCATATTCAAGTTTAGGCCTCACTAAAGATTTGTACGGAAATAACTTGACAGCTGCAGTTGCCGATGAAAAATTACGCCGTAAAACCCCAAGCATGCGATTAGCGTTACCGTAAATGTAATTTATATGAATGTTCCATGTAAGATTGTGTGTAATGTAGATACCAAGATATTTATATGATGATACATTTTCTACAGATATGTTGTTAATATTGTACGTAGGAAGGGTGGTATTTCTTACAACACGGGACACACGCATCCCCTTACATTTATTAGAGTTGAGCTTCATTTGGGATCTAGCACACCATGATGTTACTATGCCAATGTCTGATTGAAGAGTATCGCAGTCGCCAGGGTTAGAAATGACACGATAGAGAACACAGTCATCGGCGAATAACTTAATTGATAATTTAATTTGGTCGGGGAGGTCATTAATATAAATTAAAAATAATAATGGTCCTAGAACCGAGCCTTGCGGTACACCGGAGGTTACTCGACCAGTGGAAGAGAAGTGTTCGTTAGCATAAACGAACTGGGAACGGTTAGACAAAAAACACTTGATCCAAGCAAGCACGTTAGGATCAACGCTGAGGTTACTTAATTTAGTTAAAAGTAATTCGTGTGAAACAGTATCGAATGCTTTGGCGAAGTCTAAAAAAATGCAGTCAATAATAACGTTAGCATCCATCGCCTGGAATAAATCTTTAGTGAATTACAAAAGCTGTGTTTCGCAGGAATAGTGTTTTCTAAATCCGTGTTGGTAGGGGGTGAAAAATAAGTTTGACTCTTGAAATCAAACCTGGTGTGAGTAAACTATGTGCTCCATTAATTTGCAGGGAACGCTGGTTAGGGATACAGGTCTGTAATTAATTGGGGAGTGCCGACTGCCAAACTTATGTACGGGAATCACCATCCCTGCCTTCCAATCATTCGGAAGGATGGTAGTTTGAAGTGACTGAGCAAATATTTCGCTCAGAATTATAGATGAAGAAGTAATAGCTCCCTTAAGAAATTTCGTGCTGATACCATCTACTCCACTGCATGCAGAAACTTTTGAGGTCTGTATCAACTTTACAACGCCATCAAGGTCAATGGTAATGGGGAGCATTGGAAAATAATGCACATCAGAAAAAGCAGCGCTTGCGCACAGCACAGAATCCGAAAATACAGATATGAACGCGTCATTCAATACTTCACAACACACACTCCGATCGACAGGTTCGTTGTTAGGATCACACAGTTCAATGGCACTAGATTTTTTACCGTTTACCACACTCCAAAATTTCTGTGGGTTGTCTTTCAAAAAAGAAGGCAACGTGTGCTCATAAAATGTTGTTTTGGACTCTGCTACAGGATCCTTGTAGTCGCTCAGTGCTATTGTGTAAGCATTCCAACGATCATGATTGCCAGTTAATTTTGCTCGTCGGAAAAGCCTTTTCGTTTTGTTCAGTAAACGCTTAAGACGCGAGTTGAACCAGGGTGCGCGAGAATTAGAATAAATACGTTTTTGCGGGATGAACGGGTAATTAAGGAGTTGGCTTTTTCTTTGAATATTGACCAGTTTTCTTCAACCGATCGAGTGTGGAAACTTGGAAAGTAGTCAGTGATGAAAGTTTCCAGTTCGTTATCAATTGCGGCAAAATCAGCATTTTTCTAATCACGTATAACTTTCGACGAGGTAACAGACGGGATGGTTAACTGCAAATTACACTAGATTATACAATGGTCACTAATACCCGGTAGCTAAGTTAGGGGCGAAAAAAATTCCGGGGATGTAACTAAGTATGGACAGCTGGGCTAGTTGGTTATGATTAGCATTGTGAAACATAGTTCCAGCGCACACTTGAACAAGGACGAGGAGAGGGTAGTAGTAAGGATTAAATCTAGGATATTAGCCGAGTGTGCAGAACATCGAGTAGGCTTCAGAACAAGCTGGTGCATGTTAAAATCGAGGCAAAGGCTGATGAATTCGGAATATTCAGAACAGCACTCTTGGGTTGAAGGGGGATCAGTATGCCAGTTAATGCCAGGAAAGTTAAAGTCCCCAAGGAGGATTAGTGGCGTGGAAGGGAACCGTAAAATTAGACTATTTAAGGCATCGTGAAGGTCTGAACAAAATGTGTTAGGTGAGGAAGGGGGCCTGTAAACGACGCAAGTGATAAAATTTTTGCGTTCGAAGCCTACGCGCGTGCACACTAGCTCTAATGGTGACGCAAGCTCAATTGCAGCAGCGGTAATCGAATCACGAACACCGATAAGTACACCGCCACCACACCGCACATCACGGTCATGTCGATAGAAACGGTAAACACCCTCGCATTCCAAAATTTCACGGTCTTCAATTTTGCTAGAAAGCCATGTCTCTGTCAGGATAACAATATCGGCACTGCACGTGTCAACGACAGAAGATAAAGCATCCCGCTTGTTGCATACGCTGCGAATATTTGAATACAAAAGAGAAATATTTTTTGCCACCGGACCATGACTCCGCTATGTTTGCGAATTGCTAGGGCCATCAGAAGGTGCATTTGGGACAGAATTTTATTTATTTATTTATTTATTTATTTATTTATTTATTTATTTATTTATTTATTTATTTATTTATTTATTTATTTATTTATTTATTTGTTGAACGAAGCTCGTTTGTGTGGATTTCGCACACACGATCAGTTACCGGACAGTAAACATATGTTTTTTTGTCGATTTGTAGACGGTTGAGCCGTAGCGCATACTTCTGTCCGCTAGCCTTTCGGAATTCAATTAATTTTTTCTGTGACAAGCGTGTGGCGCGGCAGAAGTCTTCGCTAACAGAAATGCCAGAACCTTTAAATTTTTTTCGCTCAGTGAAAACCTTTTGCTTAAGTTTTGAGGACGAGACTTTTACGATTATGGGCCGGTGTTTATTTACTGCATAGGAACCCAGCCTGTGGGCGCGGGAAATGACTTCGTCTATTAAAGTTATCTGTAGTAAACTAGTTAGGCAGTCTCGAATTTTAGTTTCAGATTCGGACCAGTTCTCAGCTGGGACGTCAGGAATCCCGTAGAATATAAGGTTGTCACGGCGAGAGCGGTCTTCCAGTTCGTCCAACCGAGAAGTTATTGCTGCAGTTTGGTCTCGCACAGCTTCATCGACTACTCTCGGTAGATCAACACCATTCTGATTTGCTTCATATGATTCCACCAGGGATTCAACTGTTGCGAGCCTACTGGCTAAGCTGGAAACTTTTTCCTCAAGCTTTTGCTGATTAGCTCGGACCTCTGATAGCATCCCTATTACCTCGGTATGGCGTGTGTCACTTTTAGCCGACAAGGCCGCAATGGCGTCAAGAATCTCCTTTTGAGGACCAGGGTTCTGTTCCACATCCCCAGCTAACATAAGCAATTTGACAACATATATACACTCAAAAAAATCACAAAGAATCACCAGTGGGCCTGGGAAGAGCAGCAGACAGATATTACTGGATCGCTTAGCGTGCAACGACGGGTGTTTACCAACCTGTACAACAAACAAGAACGGGTTTTGAAGCGGTTGCATGGCTGCCGCTCCGTCCAGCCCACTGAAGTGGCCCGATGAAAGCGTCGCTCTTAAGTACGTCCGGCTGACTGGTGTCGTAGGCGATGGGAATGGCCAGCCAGGTCGGGGCACGATGTACGCCGCGTCAAGGGTTGATGATGTGGCGTTTCCACCATACTGTTGACCTCTGATGTAACATGGGGATAGAGGCAGGACGATAGCTACCAGCGTAGTTCACTTGCACTTATAAAGCAGCGTACCGGAAGTGGACACGTTCACGCATACATGACAAAGGACATACACAGGCGCTTGTCTTTAAGTTGTAATCCAGCGCCTCTGTATGTCCCTTTTCACATGTATGTGAACGCCTCTGTTTTAGGTGCGCTGCTTGATCGCTATCATGGCTCGCCAACTAGCTCGTCAGTACCTATTAAGTAGTTCAGTGCTTCTCCGCATCATGACAGCATGAGTGGCGCTGCGGTCAGAGGCCTGTCGCGAAGCGCGTGTCGTCCGCTACTCAGTCGTTGCTACTGCTTGCCCGGTGTACTTAACATAACTGGTTTTCGCCGTGAAACCGAGAAAATAGATAAGTTATGTTAACAGAGTACATAAAAGTATGATGTTTCTTGCTGCAATGAGTAATATTCCAAAGTGGTCATTTATATCGTCTGTGGACATGCTGACGACATGGAGCCCTGCGCTAGCAGCACGACAGTCCACCGATGTCCTGTAATGTACTCAGAAATTCAAGAAGCGAAGTGAATACTGTTGGTGATCTTCATGAATAGTAAGCTTTTCAGGCTTCGAGAGAGGATGAAAATGTTCCTACACAGAACTAGCAGGAGGGGCACCACTTACTTTGTGCCGAGTTGTAAGTTTCGCTTCATACGTGCAAGCCGCCAGCTAAAATATGACTGATTTTGGCGCCGCAAGACCCAAAATTTTGCACAGTCAGTCAGTTTGCAGATCGCCGTGGAGAAATTGTTTCAACCGCATTATGTGTACGGTAGCGACGCTCCGAGGAGCACTTCATTCAGCGTATTGTGCAGATTCCGAGAGATGGGTGGAGCATCTGCGGCTTTTCTTGGGTGCTACGCGACGCTCCAACCAAAGAAAGCCCCCGCAGAAAGAACAAGAAAGACTTCGGGATGCTGGTCGCTAAAATAAACCTGATGAAACAGTTATTCAAACTTGCACGCACGCTTCATGAAAATTGGATGCGAATAAAAATGATGATGATAATGATGATGATGATGATTTGTGGCGTTTAATTGCGCGAGGGCCAGACATGACCAAAGTGCGGCTTGACACAAATTGCTGTGTTCTCACTGAATTCTGAATGAAATGGGAAAATTGAGTGCTACAGTAATATTAGCCAAAAATGCCTAAAGATGTGTCACTGTAAATGGCGCAAAATGTATAGCTAATAAAATAAGGGCGATGACTAGTGTGAATATAACAAATAAAATTTCATTAGACTAGGTTATGCAATAAAATAAATCGTTAACACCAGCTAGAGTGCTCCATGAGTGCCTTTAAAGGCCAGTACTGATAGGCACGTGCAACAAATATCATGGCCAAATTATTTCTAGGGTGTTTGTTCTGTCCAAAAAGTTTAAAGCAGTTTTCAAGTTAACAATTAGTCTATTACTAAGAAAAAATGACAGGTGGAGAGGGATGTGCGCACAATATGCAAAAGGGAAAAACCTATTCCTGTCTGTTTCTATACCATGGCATTGGAGAAGAGCATAAATACCTCCTACACTATCGCCACACTTGCAACATGTCGGGTGATTGCTTCCCGTCAAGAGGTAAGAGTGAGTTCCGAAGTGTGTCCGATTCTTAATTTGCAACCAATCACGTACTTGTATCGTGCTGCTTTCTCCGATATTCAGTGCCTTAGTTTAGGCTTTATCAAGTGTAGTTTATTTGATACCTGGGTATCCCACTGCATATTCCAGTGCTTCTTGACCTTCTTCCGTAAGTATGGTTTTATGTCGGTGGCTGGAATGGGTATGCTTTTGTCGGTGTCGCTAAAAGCTACTAAGGTAGCGTTGTCGTCAGCAGCTTCATTGCCTTTTATGCGACTGTGACCAGGTTCCCAGCATAGTACGATTTATTCACCCATATAAGCTGAGCACAGCGTTCGTTAAAGACAGTGTATATTATTTATGTTTTCGTACACTCATTAGGGCTCGGACTGCACTCAATGAATTCGTGAACACAATAGCCTTAGTGAGATTCATTTGCTTACTGTACTTAACTGCAGAGAGTATCGCGTATGCTCTCGCAGTAAAAATACCTGCATATGTATTCAATGTACCAGATATTAAAAACAAAAGTCCTAGAGCTGCGTAAGCAACACCGAGAGGAGACTTAGAAGCATCTATATAAAATTCAGCACAGGAATACTTCTCCTGAAGTTCAAGAAAATGTGAATGTAAACGTGCCTCAGGTGCTCGTTTTGATATTTCTAGGGAAGCGACGTCACACTGGATATCCTCTCACTCCCAAGGCGATGAAAGCAGCGTAGGAGCTATTAGGACATCATCTAGAGGAGAGACGCCTGTTTCTACGGACAGTGCTTCCAAGTGTTTACCGGAGGGACAGAGGAGGCCTAGCAGCTGGGTGGTTAGGGAACAGTCTGGCCGTGGACAGGTCGCAAAGAACTTAGTGGCATAGATGATGGACATCTCATTTCGCTTTTAAGGCGCAAGAGATACTTAAACAGGTCCTTTGGAGATGTAAAGACCATTCGTTCGATTCAGTGTACAGGCTCGATACTAGTCCTAAACGCAGCTGTAGAAAGGCGTATACCCAAGTGGTGGATGGAATCCAGGATCTTCAAAGGATTAGGAGTGGCAGAGTTACAGATGATGGCTCCGTAGTCAAGGCGTGACCGTATGAGACTTTTGTAAAAGCTCAAGTGAAATTTTCTGTCACTTCTCCAAGATGTGCGGGACAAAAGCTTTAGTAGATCAATTGTCGTCAGACACTTCTTTGTCGTATATTTCAAGTGTGGGATAAAAGTTGGTTTAGAATGTAAAATGATGCCTAAAAATTTATGTTCATGGCTCACAGATAGCTGTTTTCGATTGAGATTAATAATGGGGTCCGGTATTACACCTCATTTGTTTTAGAAAAGAATGCACGTACTTTTTTTAGGGTTTAGTTTAAAACCATTCTTCTCCGCCCATTTAGACAATTTATTCAAGCCAAGCTGAATTTGCCGCTCGCAGATATGAAGATTTCATGGTTTGTAACCAATTAATATACCATGCACATACAGAATAAAACATTGCACGTGGTATGATAGTATCGAGCGAGTTTATTTTTACAATAGAGTACAGCTCAGCATTCGACCTTGTGACTCACCAGTTTCCTGACCAAATCGACAAGACAACGTTATCGATCCGAACACGAAATGTGCGGTTGGAGAGATAACTTTGAATAACGTTTAGCAAGTCGACACACACGCCCATTCCAGCCAGATCATGAAGGATTCCGAAACGCCAAGTAGTGTCATAAGCTTTCTCCATGTCTAAAAATGCCAATAAGAAAGATTGTTTGTATACAGCGGCATCACGGATATTTGTCTCGATGCGGATCTGCGTTCCCTGATGCCGCAATGCAAGGGATCTTGTGTTTTGTCGCTTTCAAGAAAAGGGATCAGGCGCCGGTTAATGATTTTCTCAAAAAGCTTGCACAAGCAACTTGTGAGCGCTATAGGCCTGTAGCTGCTTGCCGAAAACAGGTCCTTGCCCTATTTCAGAATAGGAATTAAGGCTGCTTGCTTACAGGAGAGCGGAATATAGCTGGCCGAGAATATGGTGTTAAATAGAGATAGGAGTGTTTTGCGTGCCTCGGGATTTATGTGTTTGATGATCTCGTTAACTATTCGGTCGTTTCCAGGGGCCGAGTTATTACAACAATTTAGTCAAGCTTGAAATTCCACCATGGTAAATGGACATTTGTAAGATTAATTTCTTTTCGCATTCCGATCCAGAGGCAGTCGTTCCGCTTGTTGCTTGTACCTCAGCAATGAGTCTGGGTAATGGGATGAACTGGAAACGTATTCCAAATGTGCCCCTAGGTCAGTTTGATCCTCAAGAGTATTTCCCTGGACATAAGCTACCGGCCGATATTCTTAACTTGTATGACATGCAAATTATTAGAGCACATAATCTACTGCAACCTGATTAGCTATCTCGAGTCTAATAATTTTTTTTTTGCATCACAGCAGCATGGTTTTCGCAAAAATTATTCTTGTGAGACTCAATTAATAACGTTTACTAATTATTTGTCTTCCGCTTCAGATCGAGCTTCAGTTATTGACTGCATCTTCTTTGACTTCGCGAAAGCTTTCGATACCATCTCTCATAGACTGCTATTGCTGAAACTTAGCAGACTTTATCTTGATTGTAACTTGCTTAAGTGGAATAAATGTTTCTTGCAGAAAAGAACACAGTACGTTTATGTTAATGATCATGACTCTAAATCATGCAATGTAACATCCAGTGTCCCTCAGAGGTCCGTCCTAGGGCTTCCTATGTTTCTAATTTATATTAATGACCTGCCTGATTCTGTTACTTCTAACATAAGGCTCTTTGCAGACGACTGCGTTCTATACCGCGTAATTTCTAATGAGTCTGACTTATCCGTTCTTCAATCTGACCTAAATAAAATTTCTTCTTGGTGTGATGCATGGCTTATGAAACTAAACATTAACAAATGTAAAGCAATGAGGGTGTCGCGAAAGATTAACCAGTCCATTTCTCAGGCTTATGATCTTAACGGTGGCCCTCTTCAGTTCGTCGACAGCTACAAGTACCTAGGCGTCCATATCACTAATAATCTGTCATGACAGAAGCATATTCACAATGTTATTAACAAAGCTAACAGTTCCCTTGGTTTTCTTCGGCGGAATTTCCGCCTCGCTCCCGTTCCGCTGAAACTACTATTATATAAAACACTCGTGCATTCTAAACTCGAGTACGCTTCATCGATATGGGACCCGCACAGTAGCTCGTTAACACAGTCCATAGAATCGGTTCAGAACCGCTCAGTTAGGTTTATCCTTTCTAAAAACTATCGCTTAGCCAACGTTTCTCGCATGAAGCAAAAGCTTGAACTACTTCTCCTTTCTACTAGACGTCGAATTTCCCGCTTATGCCTGTTTCATAAAATATACTAGCTAATAATGAGCTAAAAATGACACTTTTTTCGCCCAAGCCATTTGTCATTGCGTATTGATCATCGAATGAAGATTGGGGTACCTCAGTGTAAAATCAATGTATAACTCGAAGCCTTCATCCCGTAAACATGTGAAGACTGGAATCACCTTCCCGCATCCATCGTCACTATCACAGACCATGATGTGTTCAAGTCGGCTATCTGTGACCATGTGCTGCCTCATGACCCATTTTTTTCTTTTTCTATTGCCACTCCTCTCTGCCTATACGGCCTTGAAAGTAAATAAACGAAATGAAATGAAATGAGAAATGTGTCTGGGTAATGCGATGAACTGGCAACGTACTCCAAATGTGCCCCTATAGGATCAGTTTGATCCTGAAGAGCATTTTCCTGCGTGTTTGCTAATGGTTGAGGATGAATCTATAGCGAAAGGATAGAAAGTTGGGCCAGTTGGTACGGTAACATGAAGTTGGATTGTAGTGAATTTCAGTATCTTCACAACACATGTGTTAATCCGATGTAGTGTCTTTTGTTACCTTTTTCACTTCCCTAGCTCCTGATATGTTTAACTGATGTCGTTATATCTTGTCATGTTCTTATGCTGCGGTTTTTTACAATCACACACACACACACACACACACACACACACACACACACACACACACACACACACACACACACACACACACACACATATATATATATATATATATATATATATATATATATATATATATATATATATATATATATATATATATATATATATGTATATATATATATATATATACAAATGTGTGTGTGTGTTCTTCGTTTTAGTAAAAATTTTGTTGAGAGTTAGCGCTCATCCTGTCTGCTTCTAGTCTGTGTCGGCACTTCACGCTACTATCCAAGATCATGAATCTATCGAGCTTTCATGTTGTTCACTCTGTTAAAGGCTTTTCTTTCCTTAATATAAGAATTAATGATGGAAATGTTTTTTCTCCAACTTTCCCTTTTGGCACAGAGGCGTGTTCTTCTACCCTCAGACTTTATGTTCTTCAAAATCATCAGGTTCTCCCTAGTTGGAGAGCCTAGAAGGTGGCTCCACGCACTATTTCGATTTCTACGCGCTTATTCGTTGGGCTCGTCGTTCCGCCCGCGAACACGTCGCGCACAGGGCAATCAAACTGTTTCGGGTATGTATACTGACACCGTGTCATTTATAAACGCCGTGAAATATGCCACTTCATGATCGATAGAAAGTGTACAGATGTCATCCCAGGTCAAATGTGTGAGCTCCCTGAATCGTGTCCAGTCGGCACAATGCACTTTCCGCCGGGGGACATGTGGAGAGCGCTCATCACCTTTTGTTAGTTTTATGACAATGGGGAAATGGTCACTCTCGCACGGATTCTTAATCACGTTCAACTCCAGATGCAGCGCAAGTGTAATCTATGCGATGCTTCAATCGATATACGAGAATGTTTTGTTTGCGACACTGTAGAACGTAGGCTCTTTCTCATTCAGCAAGAATGCATCTGAAGAGAAGAGCGCTGTCTACTAGGCGCCCTCTGGAATCAAGACGACAATTACCCCAAATGGTGTTGTGTGCATTAAAATCTCTTACTACAATAGAGGGTTCAGGCAGTTCATAAATAAAGCTGTGAAATTCTGTTTTCGAAAGACGGCAGTTCGGGGGTTTGTATAGGGAGTAATTATGACCAGATTGTGAAAGAGCACCGCATGGACCGCAGCTCCCTCTAGGGGCGTTTTAAGCTGTAAACGCCGCCATGCAACACCCTTACCTACTGCTATGGCCGCACCACACGATTAGGTAATAGCGTCGTTGCGGTCTCTTCGGTAAATGGCATACAGCCGGAAAAATTTCGTGTGTGAAAGATTCCGATGTGTTTTTTGGACACACATTACCTTTGGATTGTATTTATGCAGCAGTTCCCTAACGTCGTCTAGATTGTGGAGCAAACGCTTGACATTCCACTGTAATAACTTCATTGAATACATCACTATTTGTCCTAAAATTCCAGAAAGACCATCGATATTGTGATGAACAGAAGCATTTTTGTTATGTGATATGTATGTGACACTGCCAAAGATTCTCTACCTTCTTTATTATGACAATATGAATATAAGCAAACACGAGTACCCAAACCACCATACCAGCGCTCAGCCAGAACATACCACGAAAAGAGTATCAGGCCATTTATCTCCCGTTGTATACATTCAAGCATTCCTTCTTTCCGTCAGTCATAGAATTATGGAATAAATTGCCACGCGACATTGTGTCCTCAGAATCTGTCAACACATTTTCTGTCAATTGAGACATTTTTTTTTCATCAGCAAGTTGCGCCGTTGTAGAAAAAAAAAAACGCGCTTCTCACGGAGTGTATATTTTTCATGTGAGGGCTGATTGCAGTTTTTTTAGTGTATGCTTTTACTCTGTATGCTGCTTGCAGTTCTTTTTCCGAAATCGGTGTATAATGTGTACCCTTTCCTGTTAGTCTGTACTGTTTTAGGATTTTCATTTCTTTCATTTCTTATTTTCGGATCATTACTTTTTTAGGACTTGTTAGCAATCTGTACTTTTTGTTATTTTTGTTCCCCCTCCTGTAAGAGCCTGTCAAGGCTTACATAGCCGTAAATAAATAAATAAATAAATAATAAAAAATAAATGAATAAGTAAATAAATAAAGAAACACTATGTACAGTATAAACCGATTTTGGTTTTAGACCTGCCATGCTTATGTACTCCAACATGTTACCTAAGTCTTTCTTTAAATTTTTAAAATTCTTCTTCCTCCTCTTCTATGTTAGTTGTAGCTAGTTTCACAATATTGCTTGCTGCCGATATATTGTTGTCTAATAATATCTTCATTTACTTATGTAATAATACACAGTAGGGGCTAGGCTATGGTGTCAACCGTATTTATTCTCCACCCTCGTCCCTTTGTCGTCTTTGTTAAGACACCCTGTAACTTCTTCACAACGTCCACGTATACTCCCCCTATTTTTAAGACTCATCCCTCCTGGAATGATACATAAATACGTTCCCAATGGTTGCAAACTCAAGCACGCCGTCATCGTTGACGTAACCAACACTCTTGAGAGCACCTTTATGCACTGCAGTTTGCACTACTCGATACGGTCCCATGTACACCTGCTTCGTACCCGGAAGACCTTTTCTGACGAGTATTAAATCGTTCAGCTGTATACGGGGTATCTGCGTGTTGTGGCGGTGGTCGAACTGCCTCTTCATATCTTCGCGGTATCACTGGTAGGGTTCCGAAGTTTTCAGCTTCTCGCACAATTGCAGGTGGTCAGCAGTACCAAGCTGTTGATCAGCAGGGAGCACCGGAGTGTTTCCGAATGCTGCGAAATAGGGACTACAGACAATACTCGCAGAGCGCAACCAATTGTCATGAGCTACAGCGGCCTCCAAGCAGTACTTCCGTCCGCGTTTGAAACTGGGATACATGGAAATAAACTATTTCAAGTCTCGTATGATTCTTTCATTCATGCCATTTTCTGCAGGATGGTAGGGCCCGCAGCGTCGCAAAACAACTCTTCGTTCCTTTGCCCATTCTTGCAGAGGCTTGCTTACAAATGCTGGTCCATTTTCTGATATTACTACTTTGGTATTCTTAAATGTCTCTCGGCTCAAAAGGGCAATCACACTATCTGAGTCTTCCCTACCCGGTCGCACGGCCACTATTCTAGTGCACTGATCTATTGCCACTAAGACTGTATTTTTCTTACTCCTGTAGTCTTTTCTTGAACTCTGCAAAATCCACATGGATGACTTCAAACGGTATGCCAGAATGTCGAGGTAGGACCATCTTGTCTGTTCTTTGAAGGTACTTTGTGGACTTGACATTGATGGCAAGACTGGACGTACCGCTGGACGCCGTCTTTCAAGTGTTTCTACCGGAAACGCTGAAGAATGTTGCGATAAGTTCGCCAGAACCCATCGTGCCCGCCAGAGTCCGGGGAGTCATGATAAAGTTCCAAGATTTGAGCCACCAATGTTTCAGGGACTACGCACTTTTCATCGTGGAACTCCAGTCCTTCAGTTCCTTCCCACAGCAGAGTTGCGCTGACAGCCTCCTGATCTGGGGTTTCCGCAAGTCTGGAGAGTGCGTCTGCATCCTTCAGGTGTTCTCCAGGTCTATGATGGACCACGAACACAAACTGATGGAGTTCACTCACCCGACGCGCAATTTTTCTTTTCGGCTCTGCGAAGTTAAGGATATACGTTAAGGCTTGGAGATCGGTAAAGATCGTGGAGCTCCTGCCATCCAGGTAAGGTCTAAAATAGCGTACGACTATTAGGACTGCCAATGCTACTTTCTCCGTAGACGTGTAATTTAGTTGCGCTTTCGAGAATGTATACGAATAATATCCCACGACCTTTTGTTGCCGGCCCGTGGAGCTTCTGAATCCTTCGGGTAAAGCACCGCCCTTGCCGTAATGAGAAACGTCGGTGTTCAGCTCGAAAGGCAACTAGAAGTCGGGAAGTCTCAGAATCGGGTCAGACGAAATGATGCTCACAAGGCTTTGGTAAACGGAATCGCACTGGGCTGTCCACCGAAATGGCACATTATTCTTGTCATTTCTGTGAGGCAGATTTTTTTCGTGGCATAATCTGTAATGAAAGCCAGAACATGCCCCGCAAAGCCGAGAAATGGCCGCAAAGAGTGTATGTTGGTCATACGGTTTCTGCATTTTTGAGATTAGTTCGATTGAATCCCGCTTTGTTGTCTTGGTTTGGCCATCAGATGCTTTACCTAGAAACACAACTTTTCTTTGTAAATACCCACTTTTCTTGTCATTAATCTTGAGCTCCGCATCACTCAGTGCTTGAAGTACACTAGCAAGATGCTCTGAGTGCTCCTCCTCATTACGAGAGTAAATTATTATATCGTCGATGTACACTTTACAAAACTTCCCAAGAATTGGTCGCAAGACGTCATTCGTCATCATCTGGAAACAAGCGGGGGAGTTCTTCCATTAAAACGGGAGTCGATTATGCTCATAGATGCCAGAAGGCGTTATGGAGGCAGAGTATTTTTTTCATTTTTCAGATAATCCTTTACAGAAATTAATACGCGGAAATACTCTGCAGCCACCTGTCTCGTCTATGATAGAGTCTGTTCGTGGCATAGGAAAAGGAAAACGCTCTGTCTGCGTATTAATTTGCCTGTAATCCTTGCAGAGTCAGAGGCTTCCCTCTTCCTTATGTGCAATAGTGATGGGTTACGCGAATCTAGACGAGGATGGACGAATTATCTGTGCATACAACATCTTTTGAAGCTCGTTCTTCAGCCACATTCTCTTCTCCCGTGACATGTTATGCGGCTTTTTTTTTCATCACTGTAGTATCGCCTAACTTAACTGGTACCTCAAACTTTGTAGTTGCCTTGGGATATCCCTGCAAGCATAGCGATTCCGGGTAGAGCCTCTTAACATCTCCACATGACGATGGCTGCTACAGGCTCCTCGAAAAAGAAGTTGAAGTAACGCTGAGATTGTGCCGCTTTTCATCCGTAGTTACTTCTCCAGTCCAGTAGATGTTAAGGCGAAGTGCACTGATGGCTGGACGTGATAGGAGTAATCCATAGGGTACTCCGTCGAGTCTTTGCGCCTGCGTAGCGACACTATTGCCTAGACAGGATGTGGCTAAACATGTCCATTTATCATGGATATCTCGCCTTCCGTCGTGTCCATGTACTTCCACAGCGCGTCCCTGTTGTACTTTCTCAGCCAACAATACGGGCATTTATAATTGTGATGCTTGCTCCACTGCTAACTAACGCCTTCCTTTCCTTTCCATCAACAAAAACAGATATATACAAGAGGTTTGCATGCGACAGATAAACAGCTTCTCTTGGTGCCTTCATGCGGAAGTCGAAGCCCTCTTTATTTAGTTTTCGTCACATCATCTGACTCTTCGTGTTGGCTTGAGCCTCCTTGGTCAGTCAGAAGAGACACAGGAGAAGCGGTAGACTTCCAGCTTGCAAGCGGGCGTCTTTCATCAGGTCGTGTGACAGTTGGGCACCTTGCACCAGGCGTCATGGGCTACCGCTGGGGTCCCGAGTCTTGTAGATAAAGGTTTCGTATTTCCCGCAGAAGTTATTCATCCGTTTTGTACCCTCTCACTTGTATTTGCATCTGAAGGTCCGGACTCAAACCATGAATGATAAGCGGAACTACAGAAGTCTCGGGCAAGGCTGAGTCAGCCAGCTGGAGTGACCTCCTTTACCCATAAAAATAGCTGAGTGCAGACGCAGACCTGTACTTGAATGCGATAGCTTTACGCCATAATTATACCTTGTTCTCTCCAAAAGAGCTGAGAAAATTCTCCTTCCACTCCATCCATGGCTTGTTGCTGTGAGCGTTGACGCACAGAGAGAGTAAAAACTTTATCGCATATAAATAAAATAAGGCACGATGGTTGGAGCCCCTATTCCAGGTCCCCACCGGCACGAGCGGCTCGCTTAGCTTGGTTCAGAAGAGCCAACTGGCTCTCCCGACCCTCGTCCGCAAGCCATGCCTCCCACTGCTGATTCCTCATTAGTGTATATTGGTGTAATATGGGGCTGTCTATGTGCGGAGGCCTCCTGGGTCACTCCCATGTGATATGTTTTAGTGTGGGTGTGTCTGTGCACTCTCGTTGACGCACAATTCGTACCAACTATTGGCTAACCCGCCGCCGTGGTTGCTCAGTGGCTATGGTGTTGGGCTGCTGAGTATGAGGTCGCGGGATCAAATCCCGGCCACGGCGGCCTCGTTTTGTTGGGGGCGAAATGCGATAACACCCGTGTACTTAGATTTAGGTTGCGCGTTAAAGAACCCTAGGTAGCCCAAATTTCCGGAGTACCCCGCTACGGCGTGCCTCATAATCAGAAAGTAATTTTGGCACGTAAAACCCCATAATTTTTAAACTCTTGGCTATCCCTGATAGGAACAGTCGCATGTTTTTAACCTTATCTTCATCGCTGTGCCAGTAGTTGTCATTGCATTCATAGTCATAAAGTGTTAACCAGCACTCGGGACTACCGGAATCTCCATCAAACATGTCTGGCTTCACGTATTCGAGACTCGGCCTGTTCATTCCTCTTTCAGCCACGTTTATAAGCAAGCGCAATAATTCATTTTGCTGTCTGTTCTGTTCCTGTTGCACTTCAAGAAACTTAGTGAGCAGGTTGACACCACTGTCAGACGAAGCGATGGTAGCAGGTTTCACGCAGTTTCAAATTGTAGTCAGCACAACCTTCTCATAAACCTGAAGTTTCATATTCAGCTTCACTTTTTCTTTCGTAACTAAATCATCGTAAGTGAGCTTCGTTCTAGCGCTTATACAGGAGACACATGCGCCAGTGCTCACTGCTTCTGGAAGCGCTTGTTCCTTTTCATCGTCAGGCGTTGCAGCCAGGATTCGGATGCCACCGCGTTGATTTGCGCCAACGATGAAGTCCACCCACATCTCGACTTGAATATCCACAGAGAAAAAAATGCGACTGTGCCTATTTGTAATATACACAGTAGGCCTAGGCTATGGCGTCAGCCATCTTGTCTTGTCTTGTCTTGTGTCCTGAACAGTGGCGCGTACCAACTATGGGGAGTTGTCCAAGGAGCAGGCGGTTTTCCGTATGGTTAGAAGTAAAGCGAAACTACATTTGAATGGTGGAGCGTGGGACGATAGAACTCTAATTTAGAAGTGTAATGAAAATATTGTTAAGAATTTTGATAAAATGAGTTAGCTTAAAGGAATTAAATAGTAGAAATTATGGATAATTTTAGAAATTCAGCAAGGTACTCCTTTTGTCTCTCAAACGAAATTTTAAACTGCAAGAAAAGCATGCCTGTGACTGGATCCCAGTAAAGTCGCTTCGCAAGAATGCTTGGCGAGGTTAGTGATAGGCCAAGTTTGGTAAATGAGTATTCTAGTAGTTTTCTTTTGTCATAGAAAGCGGTGGCATGAGACAAAATAATGTTCGATAGTTTCGGGTGCACTGCAAAAAGAACATAGACGGGATATTGTGAGATCAGACCTGTATAAGTAAAAGCTTAGGGGAGGTATACATCTCAATTTTGTAGAAAAAAAAAACTCCCAATCGCCTTGATGGACACCAGGTAATATACCATGGGAAGCCAAGATGGTGGTATTCAGAACACTGTGTTAGCATGGATATAACAGAGGTTTGAGACATAGTGAAATTTCTGTACCTAGCCGCGGTGATATAAGCTGATGTCGGCAAAACAGATGTGATAGGGCCGTTCAGGGATACGAGTGCGAGTGCATCAATTACTTCATTCAAGTGCATCCCATGATGTCCCGGTACCCAAAGCTAACATACTTTCCGTAAGTACAGAGGTACTATCGAACTAAATGATCTTTGAATTGCTGAATTTAAAGATGCAGTTAGTACTGTACATACATATAGCGAGTCGGTCACAATAACAGCTAATGGGTCATTTTGGGGGAGTTTTCGTAATGCTTATATGATTTCTAATAATTCTGCCTGAAATATAGGTGTGAACACGGGAACGCGAAAGGAGTAAGACCATTGAAGACATTCAGAGAAGATCCCCACTCCTGCCTTCTCATTGCACACAGAAGCGTCACTAGCTATTACGTTGTCAGTGGTTAGCTGGTGTAGGTGGCCGTGTAAGATATTAATTAAATCTCGCCTTGGTAATAGTTTAGCCTGATTTCGAACTATGTCCTCGAACTCAATTTTGAGGTCTGTTAGGCATCATTTGAATGGTGAACTTGGAGTATGGACACATCAAGTTTTTGTAACTGTGCTTGCACGAATATTATCTGATGACTGTGGAATCTCGACCACGATACATGAAACTACTGAGATGGTTCAGTTATAAATGCATATCGCGTACGTCTTCCTAAATAGTCAAAATTTTTTAAAAATGTCTCAACCATAAGATGTGGAATCTGAAATCTAGGGTGGGTATATGAGCTTCCTCATATAAAACAGCTTTGGGAACAAATATAGATAGCCCGAGGCATAACCCTAGAGCTTCTCTTTCTAAAAGTATGAGAGGTTTCATTTTGTAGGCGGGGCCCCCGAAAAATATTACGCAGCTGAATTCTAATATAGGCCGAACATATTTTTACAGATTATCAGTAAGGTATCCCTGCATAGTCCAGAGCGACGGTGGCTAAGCCGGCGGAGCATAGCTACGGCTCCTTCTGCCTTTGTTTTAATATGTTTTACGTACTGCACCAGGTGAGTTTGCCATTGTAGATAACACCAAGGTACTTCACTTCGTCAACTTGAGGAATGATTTCGTGTTGGTATTGTAAATATATGTGCACCTGTGCAGGTAATGCAAATACTAATACCGCGCTTTCGCTAATATATAACGACATACATGAAGCGGTATGAGCCTTGGAATAGAAGATGAAGAAGCGCAGGAGTCTGGGTTCAGGAGAAGGGAAGAAGGAAGTGAGAATAAAATGTAGACAAGATGGACGCCAGTTCCACAGCAATGCTTTACGTCTACTGTGTCCTTTAAGTAGGAACGCTACATTATTTTGGCGCAGCCGACAGCGAACTCCAACATGTGGGTGAGATTTTTCCTTGAGGAGACCTCCGCGGACAAGATCATCTTTTCGAGATACCAAGCTGAAGATGAACCAGCGGTGGAACTACCTCGCGAACTCAACTTGGCAGAACTCATGAACCTGGTTTTAGAGAAGGCTTCCATGGACCCTGATGAACTACGTCGGAAGGGTGCTGTGAACGTGAACTTGCCTCTGGTGATCTTCGACGAATTAGTTCTTCAACCGATGCGTCGGAAGGACTCTGGATCACAGTCGTCGACGGAAGAGGTGAGCCTCGTTTTGAAAGCACTTCGGCTACAACAAGAACAGATTTCGCAACAAAACCAGCTGGTGACATCGCTTATAAGCTCTTTAAACGCTGAGAAGCCAGTGACTAAATTTGTAGAACCTGATGCATTCGACGGCATGTCATCAAGTCCAGAAGGTTGGCTTGAATTCTATGAATATGCCGCTGGAAAGAACAACTGGCACTCTAATGAGGACAAGATTACTCACATGCGTAGTTACTTAAGCGGTGTTGCACGGAAGTGGTATGATTTGCACATTATTGAAGAGGCTGGCAACTCTTGGAATCAGTGGAAAGAAAAATTCTTGACGACATTCCGAAGCAACCCAGTGCAAAGGTGGGACGCCGCGCTTAATTTCAAATTCAAGCAAGGCTCCCTCGTAGAGTATTTCTTTGACAAATGCCGCCTTTTAAAGCTGGCCGAGCCTATGCTTCCTCCGTCTGCCGTAGTAGCACTAATAATGCACGGACTGCACGCGCAAGTCCTGAAGCAAGTGCAACTACGGTCACCTAAAACTATGGACGGGCTCCTGGAGTGCCTTCACGACATATCATTTACTTCAGAAGAAAATATAAACGCTAGCTCAAGCGGTCACTTCACACGGTCCGGCACGGATTGGTCAAGCCGTAATCAGCGAGAACCGCGCCGCCTTGCAGGCGGCACAGAGAGCTTGGGTTGGCGCGCTCCCAGAGGTCGGGTGCATAACATCGACAGCGACCCTGTTCCCCTACTTTCGGACGCTGAAGAGGCTCCGACGACAAAAAACTGATAAACAAGGGTGATCAGTCCGACCCGATGACCACAACTGAGACTGTTTATTTAACTTGCTCTAGCCTACTTCACATCCCTGTGAAAGTGGGAAACAGACACATGATGGCTTTGGTTGACAGCGGTGCTTCTGTGTCTATAATAAATGCCAAGCTGGTAGATGCAAGTCACCTGCATAGTGGAAGAGTACTACGGGTGCAAGGCTACGATGGAAAAGTGACAATGCATAATCAGTGGGCCTCAGTAAACATAGAGTTCCAAGGTCATGAAATAGCGAGTGAAGTACTGGTGATTGAGGGGGTGACGTATGACTTTCTGCTATCCAGACCAGATATAAAGAAACTAAAAATCAACATATACTGGGACGATGCGGTTTTAGTGGAAGGACTATCAAGGCAAGAGACACAGCCGGATAGAAAGGATAACCTGCGAGTTGTCAATTGCGCGGAGGATATTGCAACGACCTATCCTGAACTAGTATGCATAGGAAGCTATCCACCGGCGATGACGTCACACAAGGTGCCTTTCGAACTCACCGACAAGACCGTCATCCGAAAATCACCTTACAACATGTCAAGAGAGCGCAAGATATGGTTGAAGAAGGAATTGCAGGAGATGCTAGACGCCAATATAATCCGGCCTTCGGTGTCACCCTTCGCCTCTCCCATAACTATTGCGCCGAAAGAAGATGGAACTTTCAGACTGTGCACAGATTACAGGGTTCTCAACCGACAGACAGAACTTATACCATTTCCCATGCCGAAGAAAGACACGATTATAGATGAGACAGGTGGTTGCCGATGTTTTTCACGTATTGACTTGTGCAAAGGTTTCTGGCAGATCCCGCTAACCGAAGAAACAAAAATGTACACTGCTTTTATCACGCCCTTCGACCTGTACGAGTATAACCGGCTTCCTTTCGGCTGGAAAAACTCACCAGCATGGTTCCAGAAGATTATGAACGAAGTCCTGAAGCCTTTCCTAGGTGTCTTTTGTAACGTGTACATAGACGATATTATCGTCTTCTCCAAAACAGAGACGGAGCATCAGGCACACCTGTCCCAGGTATTAAATCCCTTGAGCTTGGCACACCTCAAGGTTAATTTTAAGAAAAGTGCGTTCTTTCAAAGAAAAGTGGTGTTTCTTGGAAGAGTCTTTGATGGGACTACCAAAAGCACGAAACAAGAGTCCGTCGAGAGGATATCCCAATTGGTAAAACCATATGACGTACACTCATTGCGTGTATTTTTGGGATTAGCAGGACATTTCAGGCCCTTCATAAAAGACTTTGCCATCAAAACAAGATGCCTCACGCGCCTAACACAGAAAGAAGTTCCATTTGAGTGGAATGAGGAATGTGAGAGAGTCTACCGTGATCTGGTGCACAGAATATCTGCTGACCCTATTCTACGCATACCAGATTTCACTTTACCCTTTGAACTGAATACCGACGCCTCACACTATGGGACAGGTGCAGTCTTGTACCAGAAATGTCCAGAAGCATCCGGCCGAGAAAAGCGACACGTAGTAGGTTACTACAGCTACACCCTCAAGCCACCTGAAGTCAACTACACCACTACTGAAAAGGAAGCTCTTGCAGTCCTCAAAGCAATTCAGTACTTCCGTACGTACCTAGAAGGTGCGAAGTTTACTTTGTTCACCGATCACCAAGCCCTCACTCATCTCTTGAATATGACCCAACCTAAGGGACGTATCGCCAGATGGGTGAACTATTTGCAGCAGTTCGATTTCACCATCTCCCACAGACCTGGACCCCTTTTGACTGATGCAGATGCATTGTCTAGACTGATGATACAGGCCAACAACGAACAATCGGCAGAAATCAATGAAATTAAATTGTGGGAAGGCACTGAACAATTGATTTTTAGGGAAGGTCGCTATCAAGTCCCGCCAACGCTGGTTTCCAGGGTGCTTTATTTGTACCACGACAGCCCAGAATCTGGAGGACACGACGGATTTTGGCGCACCTACAACAAGCTAGTCAAGAGATTTACGTGGCCTCACATGAAAGACGACGTCAATCGATACGTTCGTTCATGCCACATTTGTCAAATCAACAAAGTGAAATATAAGCAGCCTACGGACGCCATGATAATACCTTGCCACTCAAACGTGCCTTTTGAAGTTATACACCTGGATTTCGCCGAGCTAAATAAGAAACGAGAAGGAGTCCGAAAAACGCAAGCTTTTCTTCTGGCCATAGATGAATGCACCAGGATGGTCGCGGCACGGGCAGGAAAAGAAGATGCGAATAGTGTCATCGCCCTTCTCGAACGGGATATGTTTAGGACAACCAAGACAATTGTATGTGACAACGGTCCAGCGTTCAAGAGCGAAAAGCTAGCAAGATGGGCTCGAGACCATAATATATCAATCCAGTTCTGTGCGCCATACCATCCCGCAGCGAATGGGCTTGCAGAGCGTGCTATACGAGATGTTAAACAATACATCAGGATGTACGATAGTTTCCCTGGTGGTTGGAAATGCTCTTTAGAAGCAGCTGTAAGACATCACAATCGCTCCTACACGAGCGGCTTGGGATGCAGCCCGCAATTCGCTTCTTCAGGAGAAACCCCTATTCTTCAGGCGGACCGTGAACTTGGGCTGTTAGAAAATCTCCAGATCGTCGAGGAAAGGAAACAGAAATCGCAGGAGGAGAGGTACCGTAAACGAATGAAAAAAAAATTTTGACAAGAAACATTGCTCAGATATTCCAGACATTCAAGTCACCGACCTCATTCTAGTTAGGAAAGGAGTAAGAGAATCCAATGCCAAATTTTATGGTCCTTACTCTGTGACAAAGACGGCCACTCAGAAAGGAATATTGAAGACTGTGTGGTACATTGGCGAACGTGGCTCAGTTGAATGTGCTTCGATTGGAAACGTTTTCAAGTATTACCCCAGGAGGGGTTAGCAAAAGAAACCTGGAAGGGTGAAGCGGTATGAGCCTTGGAATAGAAGATGAAGAAGCGCAGGAGTCTGGGTTCAGGAGAAGAGAAGAAGGAAGTGAGAATAAAATGTAGACAAGATGGACGCCAGTTCCACAGCAATGCTTTACGTTTACTGTGTCCTTTAAGTAGGAACGCTACAATACATAACCCCTCTAGCCATGTCTCCAGCATTTCTAATTCTCCAACGACTGTTGTGGTGAATGTATATCATTTGCGGATGTAAAAAAAGCGATATCGTCCACATAAACATGAACATGTACTTCCGGAGACAAAGGAATTGTGCTTAGCAAAATGCTAAATAATATAAGGGAAAGAACGGTTAACACTGTGGTACACCTCTTGTCTGCTTGTGTTTGGGCGTCGAAATACCGTGTTGGTAACAATGAAACTCTCTATTCCTTATAAATTCGTAAGTCCAAGTGGTTATATATTTTAGGAAATTTGTAGACTGAAGCTTATTGAACAGAATACAGTTTTCTTTCTCAGAAGTTGATGGCTTTGATGAATAATTATTTGTGAATATCTCCGCAGGCGATATTTCAATACGTGGATTCCGTGGTAGATCCGACACCGGACCCTCAATATTGGCTTTATTAGTTGAAGCCACGGAGCTAGTTGTGAAGGCAGCACCATAACAAGGGAGTCGCTGAGATTTGTCATAATGCGATGCATTGCTTCCAGCGCCTTTTCTACGGAAGCTGCCACAGCCTCAGAGATAGAGTTTTCCATATACAGCGTTTGACGGGTTGTTATACCAGCATACCCTTGAATCCTGCTCTGTATTTCTCTGATGGCCTCACAACGAGAGCATCGACGTCTATCAATTATTTCAACAATTTGTACTCCTTTTGACCTTGCAGGGCAATTAGGCTCATCTTCGGGGTGGGGACCACTGCGAAGGCCATCTTGTTTACTCTCCACCATCGTCCCTTCGTCGTCTTCGTTAAGACACCCTGTAACTTTCACTTTACAACGTCCACGTGCCACTTATATGTACATGTATATCATTATTCATCATTTCTGTAATTGTACCGATTCAGCTGCTGTTTATTGCCAATAGAACTTTTATGTGAACCCGGAGCAGGAGGTCCCCATTAATTTTTTACTATGGGACGTCCCAGTGGCGTAGCAACAGGGGGGGCCGTGGGCCCCAGGTGCAAGGGGCCAGTGGGGGGGGGGGGGCTTGTTAGGGTAGGTTAGGTCTCCTGGTTAGGAGACTTTTCCAGGCTCCGTGATAAGGGATTTTTCTTTCTTCCCGGCGCGCTCGCGGGAGCTGCACCATCTGAGATGTCGGAGGTATGCTCGTTGTATCCAGCACCTTGTCTGAGGTGGTGGGTAGTGCCCGCTCAGCAGGTACGTTCGCAGGATTTTGGGCCTGCATGCACGGGCAGTGCTCATGGGTCCGGCAGACCCGGTGGTCTGCTGGCCCTCCTTGGTAGGAGGCTGAACAGTGCTGGCTGCTCCAGCTGATGGCGTGACCACCGTCACACTTCGTGTGACATGGGCGGCCGCTGAATGATTCGTTACTGCCCCCTGGCAAGCCACGCCGGTGTAGGAAGTGCTAGACTGATTGCATGAATAGAGAGGCTTACGTGCCTGTGTGAAAGATAAATTGAGTTTAACCTTCAATTGTATTGTTTTTCTTTTTTTCACGAACGGCAGTATCGCGAGTAGGCAGGGTGGTCTCATTCACAATTGACGCAGTGGGTTGCTGAAGTGCAACGGTCAGGAGATTGCTCAGTGGAGCTACACTTAACACAAGTAGCACGCCCTCTGCAGCTTTACGATGCGTGCCCAAAACGCTGATAGTTGAAGCATCGACACGCATTTGGGATGCGTAGTCTGACGCGACGCTTACATTTATCGGGATCGATTGATTCAGGAAGGTTGCTGGTTCCAGATGTAACGATTACATGCCTAGTTGGTATTTCCTTGTCATATCCCTTTGTTTTTATCCTTTGCACCTTGACAACGCTCTCGTCTTGCCATCCTTCAAGTTGTTCGCTTTCGCTGAGGGCAAGACGGTCATCTTCCGAGATGACGCCCCGCACTGTGTTCACTGACCTGTGTGGGTCTGCCGAAACGGGAACATCCTCAAACACTACAAGTTTCAAGAAGGTGGCCGCTTCCCATCTTCGTTACTTAATAACCTGGGTCGATTGCTTCAGTGCGAGATGTCTACACGAAATGGTGAGATCATTCGAATTAATACTTAAGAACACCGTAAATCATTCCAGCGTTATCCTCTGTAACATATTCGAGCAATCATTGTCTACCGGGGAAATACCTGGTGATTGGAAAATCGCTAAAGTTATTCCCATTTTTATAGCTGGTGATAGAAATCGTGTCAATAACTGTCGCCCGATATCTATAACTTGTATCGCATGCAAACTTCTTGAGCACATCGTCGCATTAGGCATCGCGCATTACCTTGAAGGCAATAACTTCTTTTTCCCAAACCAGCATGGATTTAGGAAGGGATGTTCGTGTGACACTCAGTTAATAGAATTCACCGGCGAACTTTTTTTTTAAACATGGATGAAGGTTTCCAGACTGACTGCATTTTTCTTGACTACTCCAAGGCATTTGATCGTGTTCCACACTCCCGCTTAACAGCTAAACTATTGACGCGTGTACTTATCTTCAACGATCTCATGGTTCCATAATTTCCTGTAATTTAGTAAGCAGTTCACCATCGTCGACGGATCTGAATCCGATTTAACTGATGTCTCCTCCGGTGTTCGCCAGGGCAGCGTCTTGGGTCCATTATTGTTTTTAATCTACATGAATGACCTGCCGTCTAACATTACTTCAACCAATAGACTTTTCGCAGACGACTGCATAATATATCGGAAAATTAGCTCACCCTCTGAACACCTTGAACTTCAGAACGACTTAGATCAAATCACTAACTGGTGCACACCGTGGCAAATGACGCTGAATCCTGACAAATGCAGAACTGTGACTTTTACCCGCAAAAACACGCATTCAGCCTTTCCATACTCACTAAATTCTAACCCTTGTGCGCATGCGACTTCATACAAGTACTTTGGCGTATATCTCACTGTCAATCTTTGCTGGAAGACTCACATTAATAAAATTACCGCCAAAGCATCGCGTACTCTTGGCTATCTGAAACGTATTCTTCGAGATGCCCTTTTATCCACTCGAAAACTAGCCTATCTGGCTTTTGTTCGTCCTCAACTTGAATTCGCCTCGCCCATATGGTCACCCCATCAGGCTTATCTAATACAATCACTTGAACGAATTCAGAACAGCGTGGTGCATTTTATAAGCAGGAAATATGACCGACACACTAGCGTTACTAACCTGAAGTTTTCGCTATCACTCCCAAAACTAGAGCTGCGAGGGAAGGTAGCTTTGCTCTGTCTCTTCCACAAAATAATTCATAGTCAGCATCCTACTACCCTTCCCCTTATCGAACCACATCGTACATCCCGTCGTCTTTGTAATAGCCACAGCTTTAGTTGCATAACTGGCCAAACCACGGCTTTTAATTCATCAGCGCTTCCGCTTGCCATAAGCTACTGGAATAATCTTCCTGATCGCATCGTTGCATTACATGACACTGCAGCCTTCAAAGACCCAGTACTGCTCTGGTTTTTGAAGTACCGCTCTGGTGGGCTAGCTTGTGCCGTGGGGGCAAATAAAAAACACTGCCGTGTTCTAAACAGGAGATCAGGAATATCTTCTTCTTCTTCTCTCTCGAGCGTTGCTTCACCTCTTCTTCTTCATGTAGCCGCCGACAACGGCCACCTACGATACGAGTGCATGAGGCGAAAACACGTGCCATTATTTCCTCGTCTTTTCCTCCAATACGCCATCGTACTTTTTAGGGGGGGGGGGGTCGCACGGACCTGCGCGCGTTGTTTAATTATGTTTCCGCCTAGCATCAATATTAACATTAATGACAGTAATGATGTCATTTATAAAAATCAGAAACAGCAGAGGCCCAAGCACCGACCGCTGGGGAACACCAGAACCAACACCATCTCGATTTGAGGAAGAGCCGTTTAGGGAAGCATACTGATAGCAGTTCGAACGGTAAACTTTAATCAATGCTAGCAGTTTCTGATTTGATATTAGAAAACCTGAGGTATGTAGTAGTTTATTGTGAGAGACGTTGTCGAAAGCCTTACCAAAATCCACGCATATAACGTCTGTTTCTTTTCCGTTATTTATTGCGGCTTCGAAATCGTGCGTAATTCCAATTATTTGTGTGTTAGTTGAATCATCATCATCACCATCATCATCATCATCATCATCAGCCTGGTTACGCCCACTGCAGGGCAAAGGCCTCTCCCATACTTTTCCAACAACCCCGGTCGTGTAATAAATGTGGACATGCCGTCCCTACAAACTTCTTAATCTCATCCGCCCACATAACTTTCTGCCGCCCCCTGCTACGCTTCCCTTCCCTTGGAATCCAGCCCGTAACCCTTAATTGGCCATCGGTTATCTTCCCTCCTCATTACATGTCCTGCCCATGCCCATTTCTTTTTCTTGATTTCAACTAAGATGCCATTAACTCGCGTTCGTTCCCTCATCCAATCTGCTCTTTTCTTATCCCTTAATGTTACACCCATCATTCTTCTTTCCATAGGTCGTTGCGTCGTCCTCAATTTAAGTAGAACCCTTTTCGTAAGCCTCCAGGTTTCTGCCCCGTAGGTGAGTACTGGTAAGACACAGCTATTATACACTTTTCTCTTGAGGGACAATCGCAACCTGCTGTTCATGATCTGAGAATGCCTGCCAAACGCACTTCAGCCCATCCTTATTTTCTGATTATTTCCGTCTCGTGATCCTGATCCGCCGTCACTACCTGCCCTCATCATCATCATCATCATCATCAGCCTGGTTACGCCCACAGCAGGGCAAAGGCCTCTCCCATACTTCTCCAACTACCCCGGTCATGTACTAATTGTGGCCACGCCGTCCCTGCAAACTTCTTAATCTCATCCGCCCACCTAACTTTCTGCCGCCCCCTGCTACGCTTTCCTTCCCTTGGGATCCAGTCCGTAACCCTTAATGACCATCGGTTATCTTCCCTCCTCATTACATGTCGTGCCCATGCCCATTTCTTTTTCTTGATTTCAACTAAGATGTCATTAACTCGCGTTTGTTCCCTGACCCAATCTGCCCTTTTCTTATCCCTTAACGTTACACCTATCATTCTTCTTTCCATAGCTCGTTACGTCGTCCTCAATTTGAGTAGAACTCTTTTCGTAAGCCTCCAGGTTTCTGCCCCGTACGTGAGTACTGGTAAGACACAGCTATTATATACTTTTCTTTTGAGGGATAATGGCAACCTGCTGTTCATGATCTGAGAATGCATGCCAAACGCACCCCAGCCCATTCTTATTCTCCTGATTATTTCCGTCTCATGATCCGGATCCACCGTCACTACCTGCCCCAGGTAGGTGTATTCCCTTACGACTTCCAGTGCCTCGCTGCCTATTGTAAATTGTTGTTCTCTTCCGAGACTGTTAAACATTACTTTAGTTTTCTGCAGATTCATTTTTAGACCCACTCTTCTGCTTTGCCTCTCCAGCTCAGTGAGCATGCATTGCAGTTGGTCCCCTGAGTTACTAAGCAAGGCAATATCATCAGCGAATCGCAAGTTACTAAGGTACTCTCCATTAACTTTTATCCCCAATTCTTCCCAATCCAGGTCTCTGAATACCTCCTGTAAACATGCTGTGAATAACATTGGAGAGATCGTATCTCCCTGCCTGACGCCTTTCTTTATTGGGATTTTGTTGCTTGCTTTATGGAGGACTACGGTGGCTGTGGAGCCGCTATAGACATCTTTCAGTATTTTTACATATGGCTCGTCTACACCCTGATTGCGTAATGCCTCCACGACTGCTGAGGTTTCGACAGAATGAAACGCTTTCTCGTAATCAATGAAAGCTATATATAAGTGTTGGTTATATTCCGCACATTTCTCTATCACCTGATTGATAGTGTGAATATGATCTATTGTTGAGTAGCCTTTACGGAATCCTGCCTGGTCCTTTGCTTGACAGAAGTCTAAGGTGTTCCTGATTCTATTTGCGATTACCTTAGTAAATAGTTTGTAGGCAACGGACAGTAAGCTGATCGGTCTATAATTTTTCAAGTCTTGGGCGTCTCCTTTCTTATGAATTAGGATTATGTTAGCGTTCTTCCAAGATTCCGGTACGCTCGAGGTCATGAGGCATTGCGTATACAGGGTGGCCAGTTTCTCTAGAACAATCTGTCCACCATCCTTCAACAAATCTGCTGTTACCTGATCCTCCCCAGCTGCCTTCCCCCTTTGCATATCTCCCAAGGCTTTCTTTACTTCTTCCGGCGTTACCTTTGGGATTTCGAATTCCTCTAGACTATTTTCCCTTCCATTATCGTCGTGGGTGCCACTGGTACTGTATAAATCTCTATAGAACTCCTCAGCCACCTGAACTATCTCATCCATATTAGTAATGATATTGCCGGCTTTGTCTCTTAACGCATACATCTGATTCTTGCCGATTCCTAGTTTCTTCTTCACTGTTTTCAGGCTTCCTCCGTTCTTGAGAGCACTACCTGCCCTAAGTAGATGTATTTCCTTACCACTTCCAGTGCCTCGCTACCTATTGTAAATTGCTGTTCTCTTCCGAGACTGTTAAACAATACTTTAGTTTTCTGCAGACTAATTTTTAGACCCACCCTTCTTCTGCTTTGCCTCTCCAGGTCAGTGAGCACCCATTGCAATTGGTCCCCCGAGTTACTAAGCAAGGCAATATCATCAACGAATTGCGAGTTACTAAGGTATTCTCCATTAACTTTTATCCTCAATTATTCCCAATCCAGGTCTGTGAATACCTTCTGTAAACACGCTGTGAATAGCATCGGAGTGATTGTATCTCCATGCCGGACGCCTTTCTTAATTGGGATTTTGTTGCTTTCTTTATGGAGGACTACGGTGGCTGTGGACCTGCTATAGATACCTTTCTGATTTTTACATACGACTAGTCTACACCCTGATTCCGTAATGCCTTTATGACAGCTGACGTTTCAACAGAATCAAACACTTTCTCGTAATAAATGAAAGCTATATATAAGGGTTGGTTATATTCCGCACCTTTCTCTATCATATGATTGCTAGTATGAATATGGTCTATTGTTGAGTAACTTTTACGGAATCCTGCCTGGTCCTTTGCCTGACAGAAGTCTAAGGTGTTCCTGATTCTATTTGCGATTACCTTTGTAAATAGTGTGTTGGCAACTGACAGTAAGGTGATCAGTCTATAATTTTTCAGGTCTTTGGCCTCCCCTTTCTTATGGATTAGGATTATGTTAGCGTTCTTCCAAGATTCCGGTATGCTCGAGGTCATGAGGCATGGCGTATACAGGGTGGCCAGTTTCTCTAGAACAATCCGCCCACCACCCTTCAACAAATCTGCTGTTACATGATCCTCCCCTGCTTGAAGGAAAAAACCAGTCAAAAACACAAAGGACATGACAATCTCTCCTCTTGTCCTTTGTGTTTTTCACTGGTTTTTTCCTTCAAGTATGTACCAACTGGCCCAGATTTCAACCCTTCTCCTCCCCTGCTGCCTTCCCCCTTTGCATAGTTCCCAAGGCTTTGTTTACTTCTTCCGGCGTTGCCTGTGGGATTTCGCATTCTTCTAAACCACTCTCTTTTCCATTATCGTTGTGGGTGCAAGTTGAATAACCTCGTCTAACACTATGTTGAGCGTTTGTTAGCGTTTCAAGTTGTTCAAGGAAATCAATTATATGTTTATAAATTATGGGCGTGAAAGTTTTGCAATAAGTAGATCTTAATGAAATGGGTGGATAATTTGTTACGTTTGATTTGTTACCGGATTGGTGCAGTGGTTTGATTCTGGCTCTCCTCCAGTACTCAGACAATACGCCATATTTCAGAGACCTAATAAACGAAATAAACAAGTACTTGGCACACCATTCTCCATACCTTTTCAAAAAAGCATCTGGGATCCGGGCCAGGACGTTTTTTAACATCCAGTTTTAACCAAAGGTTGAAAATGCCGTGCTCATAAATTTTCACATCCGGCATGCGTGGTAAGGACATATTGAACATTGGAAGATAATTGTTATCTGTCGTAAAAACAGATTTTAAATGGCAAGTGAAAGCTGTACCAATCGCAGAGTCAACACTCAGAAAGTGGCCATTCTCGAAAGCAACTTGTTAGGGCATGAACTCAACTTAATAGACCTCAAGAATTTTTTTCTTGGGGGGGGGGCATCTTGATGAAAGAAGGAAGTGATACACGGTAGTGTATTGCCTTATCTTTCTCATTTTGTTGTTGCAATAGCGTTGCTACTTTACAAATGGCTTCTTGTAGCCATTCACAACGCGCATGTTTAAATTGTTTCTTTTTTAGTCTTCTAAGCATGCATAGTAGGTGCAGTATTTGTCGAGTATTGCAAGCATTGCTACAAGTAGATCTTTTATTTGTCATTCGCACAATGCGTATTATACAGTCCTGAATAATGTTTTCGATAGCTAGCCATAAGTCATTTATACTACAAGTACTTTCTGTAACATCATTATAGTAATGATACAGCAAATAAATGATTGATTCATCGTCGGCACAATTAAGGTTTCGGAAGTGGCTATTGTTAATGCGCTGATCTTAAGAAATATCCCTTATGGTTAACATTACAGCTCCGCGATCAGATTTACCAGGTGTGACGTAACACAATACTTGGTTTTTCACAGTGCCACTCACGAGGAACAGATCTAAGATTGAAATGGTGTTCTGAATTCTGGTAGGCTCTGACACCACCTCTAACAAATCGACATAAAAACAATGTCCATCATTTTTAGGTCATTCTTATCTGAGGACTGTGCGGAGAAAGTTTTCCAATTTATATTCGGCAAATTAAAATCACCGGCTAAAATTTCTCTATCGTTGGGCTTTATATGAGAGATCATGCATTTCTCAACATTTTCGAGAACCGAGACGGATGAGCTTGGGGCCTATAAATTGCTCCGAGGATGTATAACATTTTGGTAATGTATGTATTAGAGAAAATGCTTTCAACGTCTGATGTGTCGGGCATTCTGATGAGCTGTAAAGACGCCTTAAATAGGATAGCCACCCCACTACCTCTTCTGTCTCAATCATTACGGAAGCAGATATAATTTTTTGGAAAGAATTTGCTGTCTAATATATCCTTGCATCGACAAGTCTCTGTGAGAACAGCGATTTCTGGTTAATAAGCAAGAAAAAAGCATCAAGCGACACTGCTTTATTTACTACGCTAAGGCAATTATAGCTTAAAATAGATAGTTTATGGATATTTGTTTTTGTTTTGGGGGTCATTTGTTACCTTTAGAAATTATATATCGCTTGCCCTTGGCCTTGTAAAAGCCATACAAAACGCCATCCACACTGAGCTTATCCAATACAAGCTTGACTTTAGAACCATTTGTTTTCTCTTGTGCTGCAGTTTTCCACAGTTTTTTTCTAGTTTCTCAAACACTGACAGAACAATCCTGTGAAAGTGAAACTGAAGACCCCTTAAGCTTGAAACATGCTTTCAGTATAGAAATTTTTCACGATGATTTAAGAGCTTTGTTATCACAGGACGATTGTTCGTGTCTTGTTCACCTAGTCTATGGCATCGCTCTGGGCCGTTAATATTTACTACTAGCTTTTTTTAGGAACAAGTCATCTCTGATGGCACTGGTAAAGCTTTAAGTAGTCTCAGAGGTGCACTCTTCAATGCCGTATACTATTAGATTATTTCGCCTGCTAGAGTTTTCAAGTTCGTCATTTTTTTTTTGGAAAGTAAGAAGCGTGGTTTCTTCAAGCTGAGCCACTGTTAATTTTATTTCATCGACTTTCTATTTTAGTGACAATAAGGGGGCTAGCTGATGTTCTAAGCTTCCAATACGCTCAATCAAATAAATAATATCCCTTTCGATTTGTACTTGCTTTGTTAAAATATTATTGAATGATGTGGCCATGTTTGTCTGTCCTAAAAGTAACTGTTTTAGCATTTCCTGTTACATCAGTCCCGGATTAGACTCAATGTCACCACATGTCAAGAACACACCGTGGTTGCTCAGTGGCACATGGTGTTGGGCGGCTGAGCATGAGTGCGTGGGATCGAATCCCGGCCACAGCGGCCGCATTTTGATGGGGGCGAAATGTGAAAACACCCACGTACTTAGATTTAGGCGGACGTTAAAGAACCCCAAGTGGTCCAAATTTGCGGAGTCTTCCACTACGACGTGCCTCATAATGAGATTGTGGTTTTGGCACGTAAAATCCCATAATTTCATTTTAGCACGTCAAGAGGCTAACATAGAAGGCACAAAATTTCGAACAATCAATGCGCATGGCAGCAGCAGTACGAAGCGGTTATCGCTCCTATAAGAACGAGTAGGCATGTATCTACTGACCCATACAACAAAGCAGAAAGCGCTTAGTATTGTGTTAGATGCGCCAGATGCGCTGCTGCTCATGCACACTGATCGTCGCCTGCTGCACTGATCTTATAGTGTCAGGCATGCCCACGTGATGACCTCTTCCCAAGGAAGGAGCATGCGCCGATGCTAGTATGGGCGGTGAGATGACTTCACGGAAAGTGGATGAAGTCATGCTGTATGATGATCTGGTGCTGCTTCCGTAAACTTGTTCAAAGGTCCATTTTGCTGTTGCAAAGCCGGACGTCACTGGCTGCGGATACAACCACGTAGCCACCACCTATACAATAAAGCAGAAAGGGCTTACCATCGTGCTAGATGCGCCAGATTCGCTGCTGTCATGCACACATCGGTGCGCCCCCTCTTCAGGGAGCGATCAGGTAGTGGGAGAAAAGCATTTGCCACATGAAATTCGAAAATTCGGCAACGACGGTAGCCACTCACCACCGAGACCATCCTGGGGACGCTACAAGGTTAGAAGAATATCTGCAGATGCCAGTCATGCATCGCCACTGTAAGGTAATGTAAAACACCCGAGGTTGGATAACTGCGCCAGGGATAACTGTGCCAGGATAACTGCGCCAGGGGATAACTGCGCCCTTGGCGCCCAGAAATTCTAAAGTGAGAAGAAGGGAAAAGAAAATAGTAAAGATCAAAAGGTAAGAGAGAAAGAAAAAGATTGAAGAGAAGGACAAGAAAATGCGACTGCCACTTTCCTCCAGGCAGGTCAATCTGGAGGTGCCACCTATGGGAAGCACAGATCGAAGAGGTGTGTTGCCTCCACCGGCAAACACCCAGCCTTAAACGTCCAAACACCCAGCATCGGCTCAAACCCCAGGATCCCACTTTCTCCAGACATGGCTAAACCGCTCACGGCTACACATGGGAGGGTGGAAACCTCATGTGCTCGGGTTCGTGGTGTCGCAACACACCAAACGCGTGCTTACGCAGGTGCCCCTGCGGAGAGGATGCGACTGGAGATGACGGGTGTTGAATAACTGAAGAATGAGTGTTGTACACATGTAAAGAAGTGAACCTGTTGAAAGACGGTCGATAAAATGATTCCTTGTGAGGAGCTTGAACACGTTTTGGCAAGTAGGACGACAAAAATATCAACGGCCGCATAGCAGAATAAAAGTCAGCTTCAAGTGCAGAGGCCGCGGTTCACAAGAAATCGACTGATGTGTGCACTGCCCTTGACAGATCTTTCTTCCTTTTTACAAATGAAGCCTTCTTGACTGGTTGCTTGTGAGTAGTAAAAACTTGAACTTACGAACGACATCAAGATAATCCGTTGCTTGCCTGCAGAGCAGTGCTCGCAGCCGTCTGTGCGACTGCTAACCGTATTGTTGTATCTATGCAGGCATTTTGACGCGTTTCGATAGATCGGCGCAGGACCATCTTACCCAACGCAGCACCAACACTACATTCCGGAACGGGACCGCAGAGCAATCTGTGCAAGCAATCAACCAGAAAATTTGCGCCTGCGCGGAAGGCTGACGACACCCATCCAGCAACGCGATAAAAGAAGCCAGCGACAACCACGTGCGGTGGTCAGAGCGGTGCTGGCAGCCGTCTGTGTGACTGCTTACCGTATTGTTTTATGTGTCCAGGTGGGCCCACACACATTCGTGTGAAAGTTTATTTCCTGGCATTTTATGGTTGCTGCACTGCTCTGGTGTCTCTTGGTGTGTATGACGCGTTTGTGGAAAACTTGTGAAAATTGGGGAAGACGAGGCTACGCAACTTGAAAATTTCGCAAAGACACTCGCATACGAGGCTCTCAAAGGCATTAAAGAAGTTACTAAGGTTCTGGTGGAAATGACTTCTATATTTATGGAGGCTATATATGACTAAAATTAAGGTCACAGTAATTAAGTTGTACTCATCTAGCGATGCTGTACAGACTGAAATAGCAGCAGTGGAGGAATCAATGGGTTTCATGAACACTGCCTTTGAGGGCTTCAGAACAGAAGCTAAAACGATGAGGCATGAACTCACAGAAGTAAAGAAGACCAACGTGGAAATTCAGCAAGAAAACAAGAAGCTGGTGAACGAAGTGAAGGACCTAAAACACAATTGGTTGAACTGAAGCAAGCAGCACAAGGAATAACATCACCCGCCGTGGTTTCTCAGGGGCTATGGTGTTAGGCTGCTGAGCACGAGGTCGCGGGATCGAATCCCGGCCACGGCGGCCGCATTTCGATGGGGGCGAAAACACCCATGTACTTAGATTTAGGTGCACGTTAAAGAGCCCCAGGTGGTCGAAATTTCCGGAGTCCTCCACTACGCCGTGCCTCATAATGAGAAGGTGGTATTGGCACGTAAAACCCAATAATTTTTTTTAAGGAATAATATCGAATTGAAAGGTATCCATGGAACTGATAACGATAACCTTGGTAGCATGATGACACAGATAACTTTGTACCTACCAGTTGAGCTTTCTCCCGAGGAAATTGACGCGCTATGGCGTGTTCCAACCAAGTCGAACGGACCTTCCAATGTAATTGTGAAATTTAAGTCAAGGTCCTCAAATGACAGAATCTTGCAAGCTGCGAAAAAGTACTGGCTAAATACTTCCGTGCTTGGCTTCCCAGAGAATGATCTCGTTTTTTTCAAGGAACATTTGTGCCCGGAAAAAAAGGTTTTGCTCAGCAAAGCTATCGGAGTAAAGCGTGATAGAGACTGGAAGCTCGCATGGGTGTCTGAAGGCAAAATCTTGATGAGAAAAACGGAAAGCTCGAGAGTAATGCACATAACTTGTGAAGATGACCTGGAACAAATAGTTTGATTACCAATGTTCGTGTGCTTTAGTACTTGTTTACTCTTACAAGGTCTTTGGTCATAGATGAAGATGACCTACTAAGCAGTGACAAAAATACGTGAATATTCTACTCTAATATCCGAAACGTGAGGAAGAATCTGAACCTTCTAGTGGCTTTTTTGGCAAGATATTCCCATCTTTTGATATTGTAGCACTTGCAGAAGCCTGGCTGCAAAAAGATGAGAAAGTTATGCTTCCTGGCTATGTTATGCTATCTCATCTGAGAGAATCAAAATACCGTGGTGGTGGTGTTGCCTTTTTTTTAAATAAGTGGTCTACCTTTTCTCGTTTTTGGTACCAGTCGCGCTCAGTCATACAGACATAGAAACACTGTTCATAAAACTGCCCCATCCATTCACTGTTGGTGTTATTTACCGCCCACCAAATTCACGCCTTTCCTCCTTTCTTGATAAACTCGAAGCAATTCATGAAACGCTTACTACACAGTCATAACGCATAATTATTGTTGGTGATTTCAACACTGATACAAATACTCAATGCCACAAAGACTACGTGAACCTGTTAACGTCATACAATTTCCGAAATATGAATACACCCACGCGTGTAACTACCTCCTCTTCATCTATTATTTATCATGCATTAACAAATATACCGACTGGCATACGCTCTGGGGTTTACAGCAAATCCATCTGCGATCACTTCCCACTTTTTGTTGCTGCTGACACTGATATAAAACCAGAGCTTTAGGACAAAAAGTATGTATCTAAAATAGATTATGCCCTACTGCATGAAAGTTTTTTGGCCGTCGACTACAGTGTAATAAACCCTGATGACGTCGATACAGAGTTTAGTAACGTAATCCACACGCTTCGCAAATGGTTACTAACTGTAGCAGAAATATCAGTGTTCGCTCTTACGAGGCACCACTATGCCCATGAATGACTTAGCCAATCCTTGCGGTTCTAAAAGAGAAGGATTCATGGTACCGCGAGTGAAAGCAGCACAAGGATAATGTTTACTATCAGAACCAATTTGAAAACCTGTGCAATAGGTCAGTGTCGATGATGAGGGCATGAAAAAAGCATATTACACGCGTCTCGTTGAACAGGCTTCCGGCAATTCATATAAGGTCTGGAAAATAATAAATGAAGTTGCTGGCAAAGTCAGTTTGCGCCGTCTTCTCCCGGAAAGAATAGATCGCAATACTACAGAAAGATTTAATTCCTTTTTCACCAATATCGGGCCGTCATTGACTGCTCAACTCCCTGAATCACAACAAAATGCTGCATCCAATCCAGTTCTCAATACTTTTGGAATACTTGAAATCAAACCCGATGAAATTACATCCATTATTCTCAGCTTACCAGGCAATAAATACGCCGGACTGGACGGAATTTGCCCACACATACTTAAAGAAAACACTGATACCTTGGTAGCTATCTTGTGCAAACTTTTTAATCATTCATTAAAATGTGCAAAGTACCCCTCTGCACTAAAGATTGCCAAAGTTTTCCCGGTATACAAAGACGGAGATTGATTCAACTTGTCAAGCTACAGCCCCATTTCTGCGCTAAATGTTATTAATAATATTTACGAAAAGATTCTATCCAATAATATTTGCAAATTCTTAGAAAAATATAACTTACTCTGTCAACAGCACCATGGATTTCTAAAACATCATTCAACGCCATCTGCAGTCCTATGTTCGACTCAATTAATTAATACAGCATTACATGAAAAGGAACTGGCCGCCGTTGTATTTGTTGATTTAAAGAAAGTTTTGGATACCGTGGATTACGCTATTATGCTCAACAAATTATGCATTCCGCGGTGAAGTCTACAGCTTACTTGTCGTTACATCAAAAACCGTCAACAAGCTGTAGTTATCAATAATGTTATATCATCACTTCAATATTTACAGACTGGGGTTACTCAAGGATTAGTTTTAGGGCCCGTGTTATTTTCGTTATACATGAATGATTTGCCGACTGTCCTAAGTGCTCTGATATTTTAATTTATGCAGATAACACTGTGATCATAGTCACAGATGACAACCACGAGGATTGTTCATTGTTCAAGTTTATTGTTATTGCATGTACAAGAAACAGGCTTACATATTATACACAGCATCAGGAGGCCCCAGAGTGAGAAACTGCCAGGGGGACCTCCTATCATTAGTGGGTGCATAAGAGTATTAGAGCAGCAAGTAGGGGGCGAACAAACAAGCAAAACAAAAGAAAAAAAATGCGTCAAGAAATACAATTTGTAGGGAACAAGTGCAAATAAATAGAAGACGATTAGATATATAATAAAAACTGCGTTATACAGTAATATCACAATGAATAATCATAAGCAGAAATATCTAGTAATCTGTAATAAAAATTCTGTAACAAAAATTTGGCTCTTCTGCATATTACGAACAAAGAAAAATACAAAGTGTTTTACAGAAGTATGAAGCCTAATGATACAATAATAGAAGTAATGTAAAAAATGTAATAAACATAAAAATGTATTTATGACAAACGAAAAGATGTTTCTGCTAACAGTATTATTTTCATATTGTGCTTAAAAAACTGCAATGAAAGAGATGACTTAATAATCAAATCTCCGGCCAGTCTAGTCGACGGCCAGGATCTAGAAGCAAAGACAAACGCTGAATTGAAAAAGAATTCAAGCTAGTTTTTCACCAACAAGCTAACGATTCATTCAAGCGAAACCAAATATATAGTATTTAGCTCACGAGCAAAAGTCATTGACAGCTTCCAAATTAACGTTTTCTTTACCGACCACCCACTCGAATGAACACACTCATTTAAGTATCTTGGTGTCATTCTAGATGAACATTTTCACTGGAAAAATAACATTAGCGCCGTCTGTTCGAAGTTGACTTCTGGCTGTTATGCCTTATTACAGGCACGCGATTGTTTTAACACACATACACTGCGTACCCTTTATTTTGCCCTTATTAACAGTCTTTTAACATACTTTATAGAATCATGGGGTTTGATATACAGCACTTACCTTGATCCTATCCGGCGATTACAACAACGGGCTATCCGAATTATAACACAAAGCAAGTATGCTGAACCAAGTAAACCAATTTTCCAGTTATTAAATATCCTTGCTTTTGACCTTTTGCGGTCTTTAAAGATAGCGATGTGTGTGAACAACATAGTAAAATATATTCAACCTTTCAATGCCTCCCAGTTTCGCTCTCCTTGTCCACCCACAATAAACCTCACACATAGTAACTTTAATCTGCCACCGAATAATAACATCTACACTGAAAGATTGGTCCAGTTTTCAGGAGCCAAAGGTTGAAATGCTTTAGCCCCACAAATAAAACAGTCGTACGAAACAAATAAAACGTTAAGAACATACTTTATGAGCCTTATTTGATCTATGACAGTCCTTTTCGGTTTGTGTTTGTTGTACCGTGTTGTTCATGACAGATCTTTATTCATTCTGCCGTAAAATGCGCATTATTTTATTTTCTCCTCATTGTATGCTGTACTTTGGTTTTCGCCGTGATTTTCGGCTTTTCATTTTACGCAATTGCTATGTCAGTGCCATCGTGTATTTTTGTTTCTGAACCCCACACTAGCCTCTGGCTATGAGTTCAATCAGTGTTTTGATAATTTGTATGGCAACAGTAGCAATAAAATGGAAATGAAATGAAATCAAAATGAAATTACTAGTGACGAGCAAGAGCTTGGCTCGTGCGCAGACCTCAGAACAAAAAGGATCTTCCTCCACGCTACATGTAATTTGAGTACTATGATTCAGTGCCACGTTTTATTTAAGACTATAGTTTGCTCTAAAAGCTTTGCGTTGCTGACTTACACACGCGACCTATGAATTAACCTATTACATTCAAAAATGCGTATGCGACCATCAAAGTCTACACAATTATTTCGCATGCTACAAGCTGCTACTCTCATCACAGATCGTAAGTTTATGATAGATTGTCGAACAAGGTAAGAAATAGTAAACCATGTTTATTTCTGTTGTCAAAAAAGGTTGATTTATATTGCAAACGTGTTCAGCTCGGCACAAATTACCATTACATCTCTTTTATAATATAACTATATATTAGACTGGTTGTGGAAATATCAACATTTATTTGATTTTTTAACATTGCTTCAGGCCAAGTGGTGTTCATTACGCTTCTCGTGGTATAAGAATGCTTCCCCGCGCAAATTACGTTCGCATACAGCATCTACATACTAATTCGTAAAGGAAATTTTGACTCTAGCTCTTCCTTTAGAAGAAAGTGCCGCCCGAGCACTCCATGCAGATGGTCAACCGGCGAACCTGAAATGTGCGGCCCCGGTATTTATCCCTAGGTTAACCCCGATGGTTCATTGAACGGCGGTTTGGTAGGCTGCCGGATCCTCGGTAGGCAGTTGTCGCTTGCGCTCGGCTGCACGAGCCTGTTCTTGTGCCCAGGCTGCAGCATCGGCACGGCGTAGACGAGCTCGTTCCCAGTTCTGCTCACGGCACTGCTGCTCGAAAGTTTCCTGCTCTTTAGTACGTATGATGCGTGGCCTATACCATTTCGGAGCCGGAGAGAAACTGTTGCGCGCGCGCTTGGCTGCGACCCAGAGCAATGACATCACTACTGGCGCACCTAATCCAACGCCACTTAGACAGCACAAGACCTTTTCACTCCGATTCATGACGTCATATTACCTGCCCCGACTGTCATAGGATCTGATGGGGATGCACCCGAGTAGGCAACAGTGATTTTGACGTCCCCGGTTTCATCACGCCAGCCTTCTAAATAGAAATTTCGGGCCAGATATCGTCACGTCATGGATCGGAGTAAACAGGCCTTGTGCTATCTAGGTGCTGTTGGCTAATCATACTACTTTCTTTCCTTTTTTTTTCGCGCATGCACTTGGAGCTGCACCTCAGGAGTTTTCGGCCTGCAGGCGACAGACAGAAGGACGGGCGGACGAATCTGCTCGCCATGCAGAGCTTCGCCGTAAAACTGATGAAGGGCTATTTATTTCGTGCAGAATTTTCACACTCAATTTCAACATACTTACCGAACACAACAGCCTTAAGAGCTCTACATTCTCGCACTACAAACCGGGAAACTGGTGACGGGCAAGACCAGCACGTTGCCTTCACAAGTGGCAGAGCTCCGCTGCTTTCAGAAATCTGTAACTATGTATGGTGTCTCTGTGAAGATGGTTTCCAGATTAGATACTGTCATAAATACGCTGCATTTTCATTATAATACGACCGCAGCAGCACACAACGCGCTGCTTGTCGCAGGCCTCTGACCGCAGGGCTACGTTTGATGACACGAGGCAGAGAAGTGCCGAACTGTGCCTCACAGCCAGCAGTAGGCACTCCTACCCATCAAGCCATCGTAACATCGTGATTGTATTGTCGTGAGACAGTCGCCATTACGCATCCGTTTTCATGACGCCATCATTATGCCATCATCATCATAGTGCCTTTCTTGTTCTATTGATGTCCCCTCTTCTTCGTCATTCGATCGTCATCAATGCGTCGTCATTATAAAGTCATCTTTATGCCGCCATCCCTTTGGGCTACCTTGTCAAGCGAGTGCCGTAGCTAAGTGGGACAATGTCGGAGTATGTTGAATACCGCAAAAGTGACGTATCTCTCTGAAGGACTCATCGAGATGTTACATAAACGTGAGTTCAGTAATACGTCGTGTCGCTGCATTGCGTTGTAAAGGCGTTATCTTCGACAGCCATCGTGAGATCGCTTCTGTCGTAATATTTTTTACATCGACATCAAATTTTTTTCAACTCCTGTGTTGTACATTTACTGGCACATCTCTCGCTTTGCAGTTTCCTGCGTTCGTCAGACAAGAAGAACGATGATCGACACCTGCACAAAGGAGTGTGGCAAAGGCTGCAGGTAAGTTTTTCTTTGTAGAAACACGTTTACACTCATACTGTGTCTAATGAATGAAAACCATCCTCACACAAATGTTCAGGATGGAACCAATGGCGGAGGAGATGCCGTCGCCCTATTCGACCGCATGCTAGATTTATATGTAGCTATTTCGCGCGGTGCATCTCTAAGGCGACCGTTTTTGTGGCTAACGTCGGCATTTCTGAAAGCCTTAGGTGAACCATCAACGTGAAATCCTTAGAGGGCTCATGCGTGGAAAACTTAACCGTCCAAAAAATTTAATAGCGCCAAAACTGGGGTCGAACGCCCGACCGTTGGTGGAACTCGAAACTTCGGCCTTTGGTAGAAGCAAACCTATGACCTTTGGTGTTATTTATGACCAAGGTAATTAAGGCGCAGTTGAGATACTTAATTAGGGCACTCGAACCCATTAGTGGGAGTCGCGGCCCCGACCTTTTATGTTATTTAGGACTATGTTAATTAAGGCATGGTAATGAAGCTAATATGTTAATGTTTATGAACAGTTAACGCAGAGTTATTAAAGGCACTGGAACCGAACACCTTTGATGCTAATTAAGGCACAGTTAATTAGGATAGACTTAACTAAGGCGCTTGAACTCTTCGGTGGGAGTCGAACCTTCGGTCTTTCGTGGGAACATAATCCACGACCTGTCTTATTAATTAGGGCGAGGTTAATTAGGGCACAGTTAATTAAGATAGAGTTATTCAGGCACTCGAATCCACTGCCTTTCGTGGCAGTCGAACACTCCACTTCAGGAAGTAACAACGCATTCGAAAGATAATGTCAAGCAATTTAATGAATGTCTCGTGAGTGCGCTCTTTAGCGGATGCTAAAGTGACTGTCAACTTTTTTTCATAATATTAATCTTTAGTACAGCATTCCCACAAAATTAGATTTTTTAAGGGTGGGGTTAGGACAATAGAAAAAGAAGCATACGATGCATCTTAGCAATGAAACGGGAAAGGAGCTCACAAGAAATGCGCAGCATCAGATGAACAAATAGGAATGAAAACTATTCACTGGTTCAAACGCAATGGAAACGCATTCACGGAGGCCTGTAATTCTACTTCGATTGTCATTTGATTCCAGTAAGGTATTGCCCTAGCAATGAGGCAGCGCTCATAACAGCTTTTGTCAATGAAAAAGGCGTGCTGATCAGTGCGGGCCTTGGCCTAGTATCCTATTTAAAAAATTAACAAAAAGTGAGTGCGATATGTCAACCTCTCAGTCGCCGTGGTTGGTCAAAGAACTTCAGCCTCAAAGTTCAACATCGTTTATAAGTTGATTCCACTAAAGTACTTTGCACACAAAGCACACAAAGCACCCCTATGCACGAAAGTGTGCTTGTTAGTGCTTGCTTTTGCCTTGTAGCATAATCCGCAGGGGCAAAAAAACTGCGAGATGTCGAACTTGCCATAGCTATTACACGGCACAAGGAAATTGAGCGTCATTTTTGGACATCATTCGAGATTTGATACCAGTAAGGTACTATCCTAGCAAAAACGAGTATGTTTGAGTATGGCATGGTGTTTACTTGATTCCAGTAAGATGCTGTCCTAGCAGCAAACGAGCACTTAAAGCACTTTTGGCCATTGCAGAAAGGCCTGAATGTTTGTTCTTGCCGTAGCCTACTGCCATATTCCACCGAAAAAGAAAATAAAATCAACTGCGATATGTCGGCCTTGCAATTGCTGTTATCCGTACAAGGATTTCAGCCTCGATATTTCACATCGTTTTTATAGATTCCACTAAAGTGCTTTCTAGCAATGAAGGAGTGCCTAAAGCAGTTTTCGCCATTCCAGAAAAAGGTGATTGTTAGTTGTTGCGTTTGCCTAGTGTATTCTGTGCAAACGAAATTCAGCAAATACAATGAGTTCGAATCTATACACAGCTTTCTGTGAGTATATAAAAAGTCAAAACACAGAGTACGGGCACGCATGCATGCATGCAAACAAGCATGCACGCCGGCACAAGCAAAGATGCACACAAGAGCGGTCACACTCAAATTATACCGATCCTTCTGCAAAGCGGAGTTGCTGACTACCAGAAGATACGACGAACGCTTTGGACGCATCATGGTTTCAGAGGCGGTATTCTCATACGTACGTAGCGCGCAATTCGAATCCAGTCTATCCACACAAAGCGTTTAATTCCTCATTATGTGGAGCCGCGGATGCGCTTAGGCGAGATTTTTGTATCTTTTTTTTTTCGGTCCCCTGCACGGCCGGCGCCACCGCTGCGCTCATGCTCGGAGACCAGAGCAATCTCGTGGTGATGCAAGGAACTCCGTGCTGGTGTCGTGCGACTCCTGCGCTGTGATTGGTTTACCAATTCGGCAGCATTATAGGAACCCAACTCCCACGGTGACGGAAACTCGGCGTTATAAGGAAAAAAAAGAAAGAGTCGCTGTGAGAAGAATTGCGAGGTGTTCACCTTGTAATTGCCGTTATTTGATAGAAGAATTTCAGCTTCAAAGTCCTATATTGTTTGTGAGATTGTTACACTAACGTACTGTCCTAGCAAGAAAGAAGCACTCAAACCTGTCTTTGCCAGTACAGAAAGGCGTGATTCTTAGTGCTTGGATTTGCCCTGACCTACATTTCGCAGAAAAAAAACAACTACGAGGTGTCGACCTTGTAGTGGCAGCTAATTGGTAGAAGAAATTCAGCGTAATGTTTAAAATGATTCTTGTTGGTTCCAATAAGGTGTTGTGATAGCAATGAAGGAGCACCTCAATATTTTTCGGCGCAATTATTAGTTCTTGCTTTGCCTTGTCTCGTATTCCACACAGAAATAAAAAGAGAACTGTGACATGCCGATCCTCAAAGTGCGATATTGTTTAGGAGTTCGTTCCAATTAGGTGCTGTCCTAGCAATGAGGAAGCACTTAAAGCTATTTTTTTCCATGCAGAAAGGTATGGTTGTTGTGGTTTGCACTTGCCTACTGTCGTATTCAGCAGAAAACGAAAAAAAAGAAATCCAACATGACTGCAATCGCCGCTAATTGGTACAAAAACTTTAGGCTCATATTTTGACATCGTTTCTTTTATTCAAGCAAGGCTCTGTCCTAAGATTGGAGCACCATCTAAAGTACTTTTTGCCACCGTATGAAAGGCGTGGTAGTTAGGTCTTGCTTTTGCCTGGTGTTGTAATCGCTTGGACAAGGAAGTAAAATAACTGCAACATGTCGGACCATACAGTTGCCGTTAATTGACCGAAGAATTAGAGCACCAAAGTTCGACATTGTTTTTTAGTTGATTCCAGTAAGGTACTACCTAGCAATGAAGAAGCACTTAAACAGTTTTTGCCAGTACAGAAACGCATCATTGCTAGGTCTTGACTTTGCTAGTGCAGTATTTGGCAGAAAAAAAATTCCACGTGTCGACCTTGCAATCGCTGTTGATTGGTACAAGAATTCGAGCCTCAAAGTTCGCCCTTGTTCGTGAGTTGATTCCAGTGAAGTGCTGTCAAAGTAACGAAAGCACACTTAAAGCTGTTTTCGGCACTGCAAAAAGGCGTAATTCTTGTGCTTGCATTTGCCTAGTAGCCTAATTTACGGAAGGAAGAAAAAAGAACTGCGACATGTAGACTTTGCAATTCCCGTTCTTTGATTGAAGAATTTCAGCTTTAATGTTCGATATCTTTGGTGAGCTGGTTCTAATAAGGTGCTGTCCTAGCAAAGAAGGAGTACTTAAAGTACATTTGCCAATGCAGAAAGGCATCGATTGTTAGTTATTTATTATTTTTGCCTGGTGTCGTAAAACACAGAGACGAAAAGAAAAGAACATCGAGATGCCTGCCGAGAAATTACCTTCATTTGGTATCAGAATTTGAACCTCAAAGTTTGACATCGTTTGCGAGATTATTGCAGTCAGGTGCAGTCCCAGCAATTAGGGAGCACCTAAAGCTGCTTTTGCGAGTGCAGATAGGCATGATTGTTTGTGCTTGCCTTTGCTCTAGTTGCGTAATCAGCTGAAAAAGAAAGTATTGCTAGGAGATGTCGACCTTGTAATGACCGTTAAATGGTTCATTAGTGAAGCTTCCATTTTAACGCGATTGCGCGTTACAGAAAATCCGGCGCCGGCGTCCCGCATACAGCGTCAACCGTCGTTTCTGCAGAAATCATTTCCAACCACACATACCCGACCACGCAGGCCCTCCATGTAGTGCAAGGAAGTTACTTAACCAATTGAATTTCTCAAGGTAAAATAAGTAAAAAAATTGTAACGTACGACCTACACTCAGCCTCCAGACAAGACGGCGTCGGATTGTAAGTTGAATATTAAAGAAAACATCATTCTGTTACATGGAAACTCAAAACACGAACACCTTTTCCAGCGTCTATACCATTCAAAGAGTGGCCATGGTCTCCGCGATTTGCGTGCGCCGCAAATCTCAAAGGCCATAAAGCGGCGCTCGCGGTTCCTTGCAACACCTTCAGATGCCGCTCGCCTCCGCCGCAACGCTGTTCTACGATAAAGCTCGCGTCCATCCATAGCGTTGGCCGCTAAGGTTTCCCAGTAAGCATTACGATTACGTAACCTGCAGTTGCCGGGAAGCGTGAAATGCAGTCAGGGATCCTTGAATGGTATTGCGTTCCACTCCTAAAGGCGAAGCTTAAGCGCCCTCCGCATTTTCTCTATTTTGCTTCGCCATCAGTGCTTCTATTTTTCGTTTGCCCAGTGTGATCGGTTAACTAAATAAGGTGTCTTCTTTATAATTGTGTAAGTGAAGGTAAAGTTAGGGTGATGTATTGGCAAAGTTCAAAGTGGGCCGGCAATTGCCGCGTTTGCAATTAAGTATGCCAGTGCTCTGCAGCATCGATACTTAGAAGCAGTGCAGCATTTAGCCCGTTGCCCTATCAGAACTGTAAACACCATCGAAATAATATTCAGCGAGAAAGAGGAAGAACAGTATAGAAAAATTGCGATTGATCTAAAGTTGCATGTGTGGAGCATGAAATATAGCCTTCGCAGGAAATGCTTCAGCAATTGTTGCAAAGTGTCGATATAAGCTATGGTTTCCACACTCTAAAAACAAAGAGAGTTCCGGACACTCTCTTTGAGGGAGTAGCTGCTTGTCCCATATTTCACTCTTTTTTCGAGAGTAGATCGACTCTCTTTGAGAGAGAGTAGGTCAACTCCTCCTGACAGAGTTTTGTTACTTCACCGCAAGGGAGTGCTAGTACTCTTGCGCAGAGTGCTAATACTCTTCCCAATATCCTCTTAGCCAAGTCCTGGCTAGAATCGACGCATGCAGGCTGGAAATCAGATCAAATTACGGCCGCTGATATACCGTTCCCTAGGCGGCTGCTCCCCAGAGATAGCGGCGCAATGCCAAGCGGCCTTCAGAATAGGCGTGAGCAAAGTTATGCAGGATTTTAAAGTCATTTTCATGGCTATTTGCTGCCTACCATGAGGCGCGACTGCTCTAAAGTGGCGGCCTATGCGTATGCGTCCCGAACGCCACTGTGGAGAAAAAAAAAATGAATTACCACTTAATCTGTAATTATCTTGCCATATTTCGCAATCAGGAGCCACATAACCTAATTAGAACACAATTGTCAAGGGAATCACATACTTATGAAGAATCAAAATACTCTATACATCACGTGGATTCGAACCCGCGTATACTCGTATCTATAGAATTCAAAGCATACATGCTAACCATAACACCAAAGCTCCACCCCGCCCAGTCGCGTTCTTTTAGAGGTTATATATGTATACCAAATGTATTTGAGGACTCGGCTGCGGTGGGGGGAGTTTCTCTGCAGTGTGCTGTGCTGTTGAGTACTGGAATACGTTTGCGTTTGTATCATTACCACTCCTTGCAACCACTAACGAAGGAAGACAACGTAGACAACAACGTGAGAACTATTCACGGCTTGTCGTCACCGCAGGAAAATAACAAATGTGCCGTTCAGCTCACGATCGAGTGCTTCTCCAGTCCATGTATTACTTGTTCTCCGAAAATACGAGGATACAAAGTATCGCGCGAACTATCCACGAATGTGAATTTAATTGGCGCGTCTACTGGTGAGCATTTCTGTTTATTTTATGCGTAGCATGTTGCAATCGCTCAGTTCAGCCCTTGGGCGCGGCCGGGCAGCCACCATTGACCTTGAGCGCAACCACGTGACGTGACGTCACGACAGCCGGAGGAAAAGCTGGGCCCCAACTCGCGCGGTCGCGCGCGGCCGCAGCCACCATCTGACTCCCGCTCCTCCCGCTAGGGGCGCTGCGCCGGCGTGTGTTGCAGCAACGCCTCCTATAACTATATGCCTGGAACGTCGCTCTCTTTTCCATAGGGAGCTCTCTGCCGAGTGTTGCGACCATGCGCCGCAGGACGGCGCGCGCCACCGTACCGGTCCCCATGGCAACCACTGCCGCCGCCGCCGAAAGCTCACGACGCGCCAGCCTCGTCTTGGACACCGACGTCGCTCCCGGCTGGCTCCCGGTAGCCGCGCCACCGGCGTGTTTACAAGGGCTGGCCGCAAGAGGCGCTTGCCACCGTACCAAAAGGAGGAGAGTACAGGCGAGGGAAGGGCAGCGCGTTTGCGGCTCACGTTCCAGGCATAGTATATTATAGGAGGCGTTGGTTGTAGGGTGCTTCGATGTCCTCCTCACCCGCCGCTCCGTTCAGGGTGGAGACAAGTGCGTCGTCTGCTACGGCGTCCGCCATGTTCTTGCCCGCTGCGAGCGGCGCGTTGTTGGCGCGCGTGTGGATGAGCGGTTTGACGGAAGCAATGCGCTTTTTTTATAACTTCGATGACGAATTTCTCTACTATTAAGAAATATTTTTGCACCGGAAAATTTGTGCGCATTCCCTAAGGCCCCTCTTTTATGCCAGCTCAACTTCGTGTTTCTATTTAGTGTCGTTTTAATGCAATCGTTTGGAAGTACCCTCGTAAAACGCGTTGCAACCAGTGATCAGTGGCCTGGCGTGTTTTGTTTGCGAACTGTAAATACAGAAATTAAGTTTCGCGGCAGTCACTTTGTTTCACAGTGAGAAATGATGCGTTTAACACAAGCGTTCATAGAGGAATGCAAAAATTGCTACGCTGCCAGCATTTCTGTTCTTCACGAAGAGTTACGCCGTGAACCTGTGTTGCCTGTGAGCGTGTTGGTATGCAGCGCTGGAAATTCCTATTGCATAAGAAGATGCTGGTGGTAAAGGAAAGAGGTCAATAAGTGACGAGTAGATACGTGATTTCAGTCACGACGTTTGTGTCGCCATGCAGGTTTTTATTATATCAGCTGTCAGGAGTTGTCAATTGCCACAGGTCTTTCGTAGATCTCAGACCAACGACCAGAAACTAGAAAGAAGCCTTGAGTTAACTTGAACAAAATACATTAGAATGTCAGCTTGCAGCTCAGCTCGATAAGTTGGAAACAAAAGCGGAAAACTTGTACAGACACAAGGTGAAAAATCAGCACGCACAGCAAACTAAGAATAAACACATGAATGAAAACTATATTAAAATACTAACACAAATGAAACGAAAGTTTTTTAATTCTGGCCATATGCATTAAAATATAATTTCAGTGTTCACTGTAGGCTCACTCCTGCACACGTCTTGCTTGCATGCCCGTGAAATCCCGTTGCCGCGGCTTGACGCAGGTGCAAACGCAGCCCCAGTCTCGCGTAGTTTGACACAAAGAGCTTTTCCACTGTTTCTTTGTGTTCCTGACAGGCGCCCGTTACGCCGCACCGCAACATATTTGTCAAGTATGCGGTTACAGCCTTCAAAGATGATTTCATGGTGAAAACGCTTTCCGTCCAGGTGGTGATACCATTAAAATGTTCCTCGCAAGGTTTGAGAACTAGCATGACTGCATCGCTTGGGTAATGAAGGTTGCTGCTTTCAGAGACGTATTCCTTGAGGGACGTCAAGTACGCATGCTCACTGCTGCTCACTGCTATCAATGCAGGCTTTCACTGCTCGCAGTGGTCAATAGATTTGAGGATCCCTTTTATAAGAAACCCACCGATATGAAACAAAATCTCGCACTCAGCTTATGTTAGCTATTCAACAAACGGGATCTCCGCGTCGTCGATAGCTTCAATATTGGCTGCCGCTTCTTCTTGCATACCTGCCGACAGCAGGTACTGTGCGTCATCGGCATCGTAGCTAGTCGTTGACGGTTTGTGGATGAATTGGCTGACACAAACACCTTGAGTGATTACTGCAGAACGGCACGCAGCAGCCGGGCATTTTGTGCCGACGACACCCAGCGAACTCGTCGCAGCAACGTCCTACCACCTGCACCGTCCAGCGCACGCGGCGGGCATGAACATGGCGGCGGTGGCTAGAACGAACCGGTTCTGGCGGCACCGGCGCCGTCAAAGAATGTCTCCACCCTGAATGGAGCGGCGGGCGAGGAGGACATCGAGGCACCCTAGTGTGTTGGAGCCCAGCTTTTCCCCCGGCTGTCGTGACGTCACGTCACGTGGTTGCGCTCAAGGTGAATGGTGGCTGCCCGGCGGACCGCAAAGTAAGGAAGCTCTGGTGAAAGCAGTGGAAAAATTTTTTAAGAGATAGACGAATACCAGACAGTTGGCGACAAAGTAGAATGAATTTAATTTATAAAGGTAAGGGGGAGAAAGACAGAATTCACTCGTATAGACCGTTGACCATTACATCGGTAATATGCAGGCTAGCAATGCCGGCAATCAAATTAAAGCTTCAAGCATGGGCAGAGAATAATGGCATTTTGGGAGAGCTTCAGAATGGCTTTAGAATAGGTAGACGTTTGGATGATAACTTGTTTGTTCTTACTCAGTGTATCGAAATATCAAAAGTGGAAAGCAGACCGTTGTATGTGGCCTTTTTGGACATTACAGGAGCATTCGACAACGTAGACCGCAACATTTTGTGGGATATTCTGGAAGGGGAAGGCTTAGGTAACGATTGTCTACAGCTTTTGAGAGAGATTTACCTAGAAAATACCATTAGCGTTGAATGGGAAGGGATGAGAAGCGCGGAGAAAGTTCAAATCAACAAGGGACTGAGGCAGGGGTGCCCTTTATCCCCGCTGCTGTTTATGATGTACATGGTGAGGATGGAGAGGGAGCTAGAGGGAAGTAATATCGGGTTTAATCTCTCATACAAACAGGCAGGTACAGTAATAGAGCAGCAACTCCCAGGTTTATTTTATGCGGACGACATTGTGTTGCTCGCTAACAAGCAAGGTGATTTGCAACGTCTGGCTAATAACTGTCGACAGGAAGGCAACAATTTAGGTTTGAAATTTAGTGTTATAAAATCAGGTGTTATGGTATTCAATGAAAACAGTGAACAGACAGTGGAGATACAGGGCCAAGAAATACCTCGGGTAACAGAATATAAATACCCTGGTATAAGGATAAACGAAGGCAATAGATATATGGAAGCACAGGAAAAAACCATAACAGTCAAGGGGAAGAGAAATGCAGCCATAATGAAGCACAGAGCGCTATGGGGATACAGTAGGTACGAGGTCCTACGAGGTATGTGGAAAGAGGTAATGGTTCCAGGACTTACTTTTGGAAATGCGGTTGTTTGCTTTAAATCAGGGGTACAATCAGGGCTCGACGGGAACCAAAGGTCAGTGGGTCGCCTCGCATTGGGCGCTCACGGGAAGACTACAAATAAAGCTGTGCAGGGGGATATGGGCTGGACTTGTTTTGAAGTGAGGGAAGCTCGCAGTAAAATTGAGTATGAAGAATGGCTGAGGACTATGGAAGAAAGTAAATGGGCTGGGAGAGTGTTCAGGTACCTGTACAGGCAAAACATTGATTCACAGTGGAGGAAAAGAACTAGGAAGCTTACCAGCAAGTATGCGGCCTGTGAGGTGGGCAACACAGCAACAAAGAAGGTCAAGCGGAAAGTTAAAGAGGCTGAATTAATCTCATGGCTGGCGGCAATGGAAAAGAAACCTGCCATGAGTAACTACTTAAGAGGAAAAAACGAAATCAGGACAGAAACCACTTATGATAACTCAAAGGAAAGCTCATTACTTTTCGAAGCGAGATCGGGATGCCTTAGAACACGCACCTATAAAGCGAGATATAAGAAGGAAGAAGAAGCATGTGCTTGCTGCGGTAAAGCTAGGGAAACGACGGAGCATATTTTATTAGAATGTGAAGGCGTCTACCCAGTGGTCGATTTAGGCACCACTGGCCTCCTTGGAGCCCTTGGGTTCAGCGGGAGCAGTGGTAAAGCAAACAGGTCCGCAATAGACATCAGTAAGAGGCGATTGGAGGATTGGTGGAAGAAAAGTAGGGAAACGACAAAAAACGGAGACGTAGAAAAACACAGTTCGCAATAGGGGATCAGAAAATTTGGACGTGTTAGTCCATAGTGTTTTTTTTTCTTTTCGTTGGTTAACCTAGGTAGGATATCAGGCAGTATAGTAGCAAGAGCTTGGTGGCTCAACGCACCGCCCCGTTCCAAAGGGGACGCACATAACATCCATCCACCCATCCATACCTCGCCCTCAATAAAGGATGGGCTGGGTGGGGATCGAACCAGGGTCTCCGGAGTGTGACACGGAGACGTAACCACTGAGCCACGAGGTTTTTTTTTTCTTTATTGCCGGTCGTTGGCCCGGATAAAAATTACACATTCACAAATAATCAAAAGGCACACTCACAATATGTTGAAAACAACCGCATGTGCGGCTGCGCTTGTGCTAAAATTCCCTTATCGCCAATAATAATTTCACTCGTGGCAACCACTCTGGAATGCACTCCAGCAACTTTTGTTCCTCTACAAAGTTCCGTATGCTTTCTTTGAAATACTGGCGAGCCACTCTTGCATCGAGATCGGCATGCCTTACCGCAATTCTACATTTCCAAATGCTATGCAGGGCCATAAGCATGAGCACATCGAATGGGGTACCATCATCACTTTCTATTGGCAAGTAGCGAATCCCATACGCATCCAGGGGGAAATCCTTTTTGATTGTGCGCTGGAGCACATCCCAGAGGAAAACGGCATCCCAACAATGCAGAAAAACATGTTCAATTGTCTCCTCCTGCCTGCAAATTGTACAATGAGTGCCCCAAGGAACAAAGAAACCTCTTTCAGCCAGCCACGGTTTCACAGTCCGCGTTCCGGAGTGCAATTCAAAAACGAACGTCTTAGCGCCTGACGGTACTGGCATCGCCTTAACGCGCTTAAGAACATTGTGCCCATGGCTAGCTCTGTAGAGAGACCGATATAAAGGCTCGGGAAGAACAACATCACACAGGTCCCTGTACAGTTTTTTCCGGTTAACGACACTCAAATATTGAAGAGAAAAACGCGCTGACAAAAACCTGCATGAAGCTACAACTTCACGTAGAAAACCATAAACACCCCCTGGCAAACTGCCCGCTGAGACAACCATTTCGAGCAAGTGCTTGCCCAGGCGAAGTTGGCAGACAGTGTATAAAAACGGGTTTTCTGCGTCCCTGAAGAAAAAAAAGAACGATTGACTACCTGTCTCAAAAACAAATGTGACAATCCAAGTCCTCCATTTCGAACTCGAAGAAACAAATTGGTGCGACTTGATCTCTCCCAAGACGATGCCCACACAAACACTGCGAACACCCGGTGAATTTTTTGGATGTTTACCCTTGAGCAATGCAAGACTTGGAGGATGTACCAAAGTTTGCTCACTAAAAATATGGTGCAAATTGTGGCTCTAGAAAACATAGACCAATTCCAGCCATTCCATTTGTTTACTGTGTCCCGCAGCTTATCCACTTCACTCCTTCAGTACGACTCACTGTCTCTGTAGCACTGAAGGGGAACACCCAAGTATTTCACCGGAGTCGTAACGAAACTCATGTTGGCAAAAGTGTCTGGGGTCGCCCGCCAATCCCCGTGCCAGAATCCCAGGCACTTACTCCAGTTTACCGCGCTGCCGCTCACAGCACAAAAACTTTTAACACATTTGACAGCCTGCGTCTTGTGTAGGCAGCATGCATTCCTTATGTGTGCCACCAATGAAAACTCAAGAGTGTTCCTTTGAGTGACTTCTTGGCCTCGGTGAAATTAGAGAGAGCATGAAGTGACTTACGACAGTCACTTTGAGCCTATACGCCTCGTGCACCGCCTATAGAGGCGCCACTGAAAGCCACCTAGCGGACGCTTCCAACGGTACACGCGGGAGCAGTAGCAGAAGGCAACCCTTTGCAGCAAGGATGGCTGAAGTTCGCGGCTGCGATTTCTCCTTTGTTCGGGTGCCAGGCTGTGTGTTCTGCTGTGACAGCTGTATGGAAGATGTGGACCTCAGTGCGAGCAGGTATGAACACGATGTTACCGGTGTTTGGGAAAACATGGCCCACATACGTGCAAGGTGTGTCCCGCAGACAAATGCCATGAACACCATTTACATGACGTGGAGCTCATGTTCACTAGCCGATAAATTTTGTTGGGTGATGCGATCTCTCGATGGTTTTTTATGCGAAGCATATTACGAGAGCTCAACCCAGCTTCTTAGGCGCGGCGGTGTCGCCTTCAATGACCTTTGACCCCATGCCATACCACGTGACACCGTGACGTCACGACATAGGAGAAACGGGGCTCCAACTCGCGCCGTCGCTCGCGGCGTCGCGGCGGTATATAAGCAGCTGCGCTTGTTTCTAGGTGGCTTTGGCTCAACTCTTGCAAGATGGGCTGGGTTCGCGTCCCAAACGGGACGCGAACTTTTCAGCGAGAAATGGAACAAAATACCATATGCAGCAGCTATTAGCAATTCTCGCCCCGAACTACCTATTTTCTAAACACATTTCCAAAAATGCAAACAATATCTAAGATGCCCTCAGGCTAAAAGAATAAAGCTGTTAAAGAAGCACTTCCTTGGTATCATTCCGAAAAGACACGGCGTGATTTATACCCTTTACAAACAAGGCAGGGTGAAAACTTCGCAGCTCAAGAGAATCGACAAGAGTTATGCATGAAGCAACTAGCAACAGTTAAACATGTGCAAAGCCACGCATAAAATAGGTGTAAAAATTTAAAGTGTGCGACAGCTGGTGCGAGGATTTACTGCGCCACATGAAACCAACCATTTCAGTAGCTTTAACATACAACGCAATGCGCTCGTGCAGTCGTGCTGCCTAGCTAGCGCAACGCGGTAAAGAAGCGGAAAACAATATAAGCGGCAAACAGCATTCCGAACTTGAGCGAAATGTCTTTAAACCTCATGCTGCACTGCAGACGAACTTCGTTGCTCAAGCAAGGTTTGAGTACGGGCTAGTTGGTATTCCATGGTATAAATCGTCACTTACAGCGCATACATAGACGGAGGACAAAAAAGGAAGACGTAGACAAGCGCTGGACAAGTGCGTTGCTCACGCGTCTAACTATGATCGAGGGGAAAAAAACATCGACGAGACAAAGTAAAGGATGAGAACAAGAAATTTCCCTTCGAAGCGACGATCTATTTTTGCTACCGTTGCTCCCGCTGATGAGGCTTTGCCGGGAATGATTAGAACCGTATCGACGGCACGTTTTCAGCGGTATTTGAGCCCCGCACCCTGCAAAAATTCTTCTTCGACATTCCCTCAAGCTTTGGCCACCCCACACGTGCGAATGGTGTTGCCTATCTTGCTCTGAAAACGTGAATAAGACAGAGAAGCACGATCAACGACACAACAAACTACGGCGCGCGCAAGGCTCCTCTCCCGCGTGTTCTGCGCTAGGCCGCCACCAGTGGCGCGTCCGTCGGCGTGCACGGCGCCTATAGATGTCTTTAGCCACAATTAACCAATAGCAGGCGTAGGTACGAAATAGCGCAATGAGGTGACGCTTCAGCACCTCCAGTTCTACAAGCCTTAACCATGCTCTTGGACCCAAGAGCAACAGATGTACACCACTCATATGCTATCTGGCACATTCTCCAATGAAATGGGAGACATTAACGCCATCACAAAAAGTATGAGGGCATGACAGCTGGCCACTATGAGGTGCATTCCCGTGACTTCATTAAGATTGACTGAGGCACATTGAAATCTCCAATCGCACTCTCACACCATCAACAAAATTTCCCTTGCCACCACTACATTAGCAATTCTGTTCCCCACAGCCCCCTTGCAACTAATTGATGCGGCTGATGGGAGTCACTTCACAAAATAGTCTCTTTGACGAGGACTTCTGTTTGCTGTTACAAAAGAATAAGGCGTATGTTTCTACAAATTGTACAGGTATGTCACTCATAGATACTGATGCACATATATTTCTCCGGCATCGATTAATAATAAGATTTGTATTTATGGAATTGGGCCCTTACAAAAAAAGCAAAACAAAGGGAGAGAGCCTCTGTGAGTTGATATCAGACATGCAAGAGTAGCTGAGCCTTAGCTTGATACTTAAAGTGTTCTCATTTAGGAAGTAGCATGGCAAGCAAGTTGGAGGGTTCATTTTTCTTTCGTTTAATAAGGCTTGTAGCAACACAATGAGCCTCTCCTTGTCAAAAGGGCCAGCTTGTCCAACATCCACTTGAACCGTCTAGAGTAAAAAAAAAACAATTCAGCGGTCTAACCAACCCCCATCAAAAAGATGCTAGAATGTGTAGAACGCTGAGAAGGTGGCATGTTTAAAATTGTTATATAAATTACGCTGAGCTTGCCCAATCTGCCTCTTTTTGTACCGATCGGGTTGGCAAGTTCTGTCATCATAATGCAGATTGAGAAGAACAACATTTTCTTTGTGTTTGTTAAAAATTTAATGTGAATGAAACCTTGTTCCATCCCAGAAGTCACTAAGTAAAGAGTCAGTCTGCATTCTGCAGAGCTTCCTGACATAGTAAATAATGTTTGGGCGCCTTAGCAAATTTTGAGGGCGGTCTGCGAACCTCACAACGTAAGCCTTTACATTCCCTGTGAGTTTTACGAGGTGGCAGCACATAGATACCCAAATGTCCATAGTGTTGCTTTCTGAGGTGTTCGCTTTTGATTTGCTCAATATCAGTTGTCACTTCAGCTGCATCAAACATCTTTTTTACCTCTTTAACAACATCAACAATAATCTTATGACATCTGTGTTGTTCTAGTTGCCTGCAAAGACCAGTTAATCTAACAACAACCCTGAAAATCTTTTTGATATCTTCTAATGGGGGAGAGGTGTGCCCTACCATGCGTTCCGCATTGTTGTCACTATGTGGGCTGGCCAGGGAGGCAACAACTGTAATAGGTTTGCATATCTTAAAGTGAAGCTTGTACTGTGTTATAACACCAAACGTATTCTTGTGCGTGCTGCACAAGAGCACTGGCTCGCAGTCATGGTGAAAAGCTTTCGTATACTGAGCGAATGAGTTGTATGCACTACAAAAAATGTCACAATGGTAGCACACATCTTGTCCTACCAGGCCTGGTGCGCTTCCTTCTAACACTGCTGCTGATGCTGGCCTGCTGCTGCTTGCCACGTGCAATGTTGCAGCTGCAGCAGACACGGCAGTCTCTAACAATCGCTGCTATGTCACCTGTCATGGTAACTTCAGGTGGTATAGGGCGAATTTCTGCAACAGAGATGTCATTTTCCCCTTGAGGGCAATCGTCATCAGGGCCAATAATTTCATAGGCATTGTCTCCTGCATCGAATAACCAATTAGAACAGCGCGGATCCGGATCGCGCGGATCCGGATGCTGCTCACGGAGGATGCGCAGTATCGCCGTCTTGGCCACGTCGAAACGGGTGACGGTGCTGGCGAGGGGGAAGCGAGTCGAGGGCGTCGGCCGCTTCGTACCCGAGCAGGCTGATGTGCGCAGGGACCCTCTGCAATGCCAAATCGCAGCCCTGATTTACGAGATGGCGCAGTTATGATTCCACGCGCTGCACAAGCGGAAGACCGGCATAGTCCTTCCTCAGCATGCACAGAGCCGCATGCGAGTCCGACAGTATCGCGGCAGACGAGACACCGCACTGCTGAAGAAATAGGTCAGCCGCGAGGTCAATCGGCGCGAGTTCGGCGACTGTCGACGAGGCAGGAAAATGAAGGCGGCACTGTCGAGACGCAGAAATGTCCGGTGCCGTGCACGCGGCAGCGGCGGAACCGTCGCTGGACACGGATCCGTCAGTGTACACGAGGAGTCGGTCGCGTAGATGTTTGAAGATCAATGCAGCCGTCTCCTGCTGCCTGGCACACATTGCTGTTTGTCGCTTGCTCTTGACGCCCGGGACGGTGATATTTACGTCGAATAGCGCGGAGGCGTGCGGCGAAGGCGGAATGGGGAGGAGTTGAGGCAAAGAGGGGATGCGAGTGCTGAAATCGGTGGCACGCTGGCCCGTGCCCGAGCCCTCGAGGTTGTGGAGGCGGCACACGAGACGCTGACCCTGTGGCGACTGTTGCAGACGCTCGATGTGGTGAAGCGCTTGTTTCCGCGCACGAAGTGAGGGCAGCCAGTTTCCCGCTTCGGCGAGAGTTGCCCCCACTTGCGAGAAGTGGGGAACCGCGTACATTTGGTGAACTGCGGTGCGGTGCTCGAAGTCGACGGCCTTCCAGTTGGCTGCACTGGCGTTGGTGAGCGGAAGCGCGTAGAGCACTCGCGACGTTGCGATCGAGTTGTAAACTCGGAGCGCAAGATGCGGTGTGCAGCCGCGGCCTCGGACGAGCAGGGAGCGTGCGGCGCCTGCCACTTTCCTGGAGTCCCTGCAGAGTTGTGTGGTGGCCGCGTTCAAGTTGAGGCGGCAGTCGATGTGGGGGCCGAGGTATCGGACTTTTCACTGCCACGGGAGGGGGCTTCCGCGCAGCGAGAGAGTAGGCACTTCGAAGCGTGCACGGCTCGCACGGGGGTGAATTAGTAGCGCCTCGGTTTTTGACGCCGATAGCTGAAGCCCTATGCTGCCGAGATATTCGTCCACGGCGTTGATCGCCGACTGAAGTGATTGACGCACTTGGTAGCCATGATCCATGGGTCCGCAAGCAAAAAGAGCGATGTCATCAGCGTAAATCGCCACACGGACTTCGAAGGCTGTCAGCTTCGGGAGTTGAAGAGGAAAGAGCTGAGGACACTGTCCTGAGGAACACCAGAGGTCACGCTACGGGGTGTGCTGAGCGCGTCACCCACGCGCATTTTGAGCGTTCGGTCGTTAAGAAAGGCCGAGACATAGTCCAGTAGGCGGCCGGTGATACGCAGCTCGCGAAGCGTTTCAATGATGGTGCCGTGCGGGAGGCCGTCGAACGCGCGTCCCAGATCGAGCAGCACCAGGTATCCGGCTTCGTGGAGGCTTGTCGCGTCCTCGAGCGTAGCGACAACGTCCGCTATGGAATTTGCTGTCGAGCGCAGTCGGCGGAAGCCGCTTTGTTCAGGGGCAAAGGTGTCTAGGGTGGAGGCAATCCATTCAAGGCAGGGCAAAGCCATGGACTCCATTGTTTTGCCGGGTACCGAGGTTAGCGATACTGGACGATAGGAATTGATCTTCGAGGCTGGTTTGTCGCACTTGAGAATGGGGACGACGATCGCCTCTCTCCAGTCGGCGGGAATGATGCCGCTGCGCCAGACCGAGTTGAAGACCTCGAGAAGTGACGGAAGCTGAACTGCGTGAAGGTTCCTCAGGACTTGATGAGTAATGCCGTCGGAACCGGATGCGGAGCGACGTTTGCGTCTGTTCGAAACGATGCCCAACTCGCTGAGCGTGAACTCAGCAGAACACAGCACTTCTACATGGTCCAGAATTGCGCTCGTTGGGAAACAGCGCATAGGAGCGAGGCGTTCAACCATGTTGTTTGGCGGAAGTTCGACGGCGGCTGTGACAGGGCACACAGACGGCGGAGCGAACATATCCGCGAAGAGTTCGGCTAATTGCTCGGCACTCAAGCCCCGGGCCACTGCGATGGAGAGTGCAGGGCGGCGGGAGATCTTGGGATTAAGCAGGGCGGCCAGAATGCGCCAGGGGCGTGCTTTGTCGCGAGTGTCCTCCAAGGAGAGGCAGAGACTCTGCAAGCTCTCGTTGCGACGCTGCCTGGCATGACGACGGCACGCGGCATCAAAGCGGTTGTAAAGTGTCCAGTGCTCCACCTTGTCGCTTTTGATGGCGCGGCGTTCAGCGCGTCGGCGTGCCGCGGGTAAGTTCAGAAGTTTGGTGTCGGGCGCCGGCGTTCCAGCGCGCACCGTACACGACTTGGTCGCGGTGACAACGCACCTCGAAATGTGCGTGAGGAAGTCGGTGTTCGCCGGAGGGGGCGTGGCACAGAGCGTTCTGGACAGAGACCAGTCGGTGATGCGATAGGTACAGGTCCGGTCGCAGATCAGACCGAGCGGGTCAAGCGAGATCGGGTAATGATCCGACCCCTGAGTGTCAGGGCTGCGTACCCACTCATAGTGGCACCGTTCGCCAGCCAGCCATAGGTCTATCACACTCCCGCGCACCTTCCGACGCACGAAAGTGGGACTGCCGGCTTTGATGATCAGCAGACCGGAGGAGTGGATTGAGTTCAGCAGGTTCCTGCCATTAGGCTCACAGCGGCTGCTGCCCCATGCCGTGTGGTGAGAGTTAAAGTCGCCGCACACAACACAGTCACCGTTGATACACGCGGTAAGGCTCTCCACGAAAGACGTATCCCATCGCTGCACGAGTTGCACGTACACGCTGGCGACACAAGTGTCGGCCCCCCAACGCGCAGTCACACCCACACACTCTATGGAGGAGGGAACGATGTCGGCCACACGAACGACGGCTTGAGCAAGGAACGCACGGACGTAAATAGACGCGCGGGAGTGACCGGGTGGATGGAGCGGATCACAGCACTGCACTTTGGCGCAAGTCCGTAACTCGCAGGTGGTCGCACTGTGGTATCCCACGAATCCTGGAAGATTGCACTCCCCGTCGCGCGTGTATGTCTCTTGCAAGGCGAGCACGTCGTACTCATGCAGGAGTAGGTGTTCGGACAGTTCGACGTGTCGTCGGCGCAGCGAGCGCACGTTCCATTGCAGGATGTGCGGCCGACGTTTGGCTGTGCAACTAGCCATGGTGATTGTGTCGCTGTTGACATGCCACTGCCTGCAGGAAGATGGCCCGGAGCCGATGGTCAGCTGGCAGCATGGTGCTGACAGCTTGCATGGTGAGCAGTAGATTTTCTACTAGCTGATCCATAGTAGTTTGGGCGGGTGGAGCAGCAGTATCGTGCATCTGCTGGCGTTGAGAGGCACGAGGGGCTAGTACCCGATGCCTGGGTGAAGCGCTGGGGCCCTTCAGCACGCTCGCTTAGGACCGCGCCGGAGATGAGGAGGACTGCTGCGGCTGCTTCTCCTCCCGGACTGCTGCCCTGACAGCACGCCTCGACAATGCCGAGGTGGAGGAAGCCATGATGGTGGCCAACTCTCGTTCTTCCTGCCATTTGGGGCAGGTGGGAGTGTCGGCCCTATGAGGGACCTCGCAGTTTCTGCAGCGGACTTTCTGGCAGGAGGCGCCCTCCGCGTGGCTCTTGCTGCATGAGATGCAGTCGGTCGGCCATCTGCAGGACTCCAGCACATGCCCGAAGTGGCTGCACTGCCGACATTGCACCGGACGGGGCCTGGCAGGCCTCACCCTGAACCAGAGCTTGAAAAGGCGCACGTGTTCAGGGGGGACCGGTCCCGCGAATCAGATGGTGATGGTGCTCTCCTCCCTCGTTGCCTACAGCACGCGAACGCTCGACTCGATGGCTCCCAGCAGGTCTGTGTCCGTTGGTAACCCGATTACCCCGTGCAGGAAGCCGGTGCTTTCGTCCCGCCTCGGCTGGTAGTCGGGCAGTCACAGGGATTCCGTGCAGCTCAGTGACCGCCAGCAGCTCCTCCAGGCACTCCCGGGTGGTAGTATCGGCTGCCACGATGTTGCGTTTATGGTTAACGCGAACCACTGCAACACCCGGCCGCGAAGAGAGAGTTGCAGCGAGTGAGAGGCGCGGTGCTCCTCGGAAGGTTCCGCCGGGCGCAGAGGGACGGAAGAGCACCGTACCGAAGACCGCAGGGTCAACCGGGAGTGCAGCAGTCTCCAGGGCTGGTGCACGCCGCCGGTCCCTCTTTGACTGCACCAGCGTGAACTCATACGTGGTGGACTCGCGGGCGGATGGTGTAGCTCTCTGTACTGCGGCTGTAGGCACGCTGGGCGTGACCAGGGTAGCGGGTGGGCGCCGCGAGTCGTCCGTTGCCCCGGGAGACGAAAGGGAAACATGGGCAGGCTCCTTCCTCTTCTTCTTAACACCGCGCCGCGGGGTTATCAGGGCCCTGATGTGACGAAACAATGGGCGTTGCGTCCGTCAGCTCCATCGCGTCGGCAGCGCTTTCGTTTGCAGCTGGTTCGCTAGCAGACGCTGCAGGGGACGCGCCGCCATCAGGAGCAGATGGCGCGTCGAAGATGGTGCCGGGCGCACCCTTGCTCGAAGGGGACGCGCAGGAGGCGGCTGTAGACTCGGCGGGATGTCGAGAGGTGGTGCTCACCCTTTTTGGAGAGAAGGAGATTCTTGATGATGGGAAGGAAAGGTTGGGGTAAAGTGCAGCGCAGTAACTGTCTCTCAGCAGAGGACACCTCAACCGCGCTGCACAGGGGGCAGGGATTGAAAGTAGGGGGAGAGAAAGAGCACCAGAAACAGCAGCACGCCGCGGAAATGGATGGAGCTAAAGGCGGTCGGCGAGGCCGACAGCCTCGGCGAAGGTCAGGAGCGCACGTAGAAGTGTCCTGTGTCGTGAAGGGCAGCCCGAGGGGTGCAGGAGTTCAGTCACGGTGTCGCACGGCAGGCCATGCCCACGGTAAACACGGGCAAGGGACGCGCGCGCGAGCGAAACGTTGGGACACTCACATAGCAGGTGCTGGAGTGTCTCGATCGTGCCGCAGTCGCCGCAAAGGGGAGAGGGGGCTCCACACAGTCGATGCCGCCGCTCGGCGGGCCACAAAGAACCGGTCCGAAGGGCGAGGAGGAAGGCGCGCTCGCGCTTAGTGAGTCCGGTCTGCGGGAGATGGCGCGGTGGCTCGCGGACGCTCCTGTGGACGAGGCTTCAGCGACTTCGCTCGTAGCTAAGTACTCTTTTATCTTTATTAGCTAATGTTTTGAAGTGTTTTCGTTTGCATAGAGTAGGGGCACAAATTTTGTATTTTTGGTAGGAGTATGAAACGTACCGGCTTTGTCTAGGTCTGGCGGCTCCCCCGTTAGGCCTAGGGGGTAGTTCTTTCAGCTAGCTCTTCGGATTCTTACATGGAGTAGGGAGTGATAATTCTTTGTTTTTGTTTGGGATACCGGTCGAGGTCGGGTTTGCGTGAGTGATTTGGCGAACTTGCTCGTTGGGCCTAGGGACGTAGGCCTAGCGATGAAATCGAAAAACGTGAAGGCCGCGGGGGACGGGGAGCAAGTGCAGTGCGACGAGTGCCTGCGCTGGTGCTTCCTCGACGAGACTGAATTCCAGAATTTAGCAGAATAGGTGGGGTCTAGCTTCACGTGCAGGTCGTGCGAGGGCGTCAGGGAAGCCGTCCAAAAACTGGAAGGGAATTGGGCGGCTAAGTTTGAAGAGCTTAAGGCAAACCTGAGGGAGGAGCAGGAGAAGCGGGTAGCACTGCAGGCGAAGGTTGGAAATTTCCTCAAGGTGGAGGCGGCCCAGGCCGCGCAGTTGGTGAGGACTGTGGCCGAGCTTGGGGAGGCGAAAGAAAGGAGCGCCGAACTGCAAAGGCGGCTCGACGCTCTTGAGACTCGGGCAGCGGATAATGTCGGGTCAGGACACCAAAGCGAGGGCGAAGTGGGAGGCAGGGAGCCAAAGCAAGCGGTCGCCAGCTCGCCGCCGGTGAATCGGCGTAGCTATAGCGAAGCAGCGCAACACGCCCCGAGTGAGGCGACGCTGCAGCCACAGGAAGCCGGGAAGCAGGGAGAGGTAGGAGAGAGTGAAAGGGTGATTATCGCTTGCGACTCAAACATGGCTGGGTGCTCAAAAGCAATTGTGGAGAGGGTGAAAGGCGACAAAAGAGTGGCGGTAGGGACATTTCCAGGGCAGACACTGGGTTCTGTCATGGAGCGAGCAAAAGAAAAGCTCACGGAAAATGCCCACGTGCGCAACCTTGTCGTAGTAGCAGGTGGGCTAAATGACGTCCTGAACAGGAAAGGGCCAGGACTAGCCCAGCGCTTGGCGAAGGGGGTAGACGACTTGCGCGAGCTATCCCCTCAGGTGCAGATCGTGGTGTGCACGGTGCCGGAGGTGCCTGTGCGTGACAGTCACGTACAAAGAGCCGTAATGGCTGCCAATGAGGCAATATGGAAAATGAGCCGAGAGAAAGGCTTCGAGGTTGTCGAAGTAAACAGGGAAGTGAGAAGTTGTGGTGGTTTTAAACGAGATGGGATCCACTTCAATTACAGGCTAGCACGAGAAGTGGGCCGGCGACTTGGGGGTCGCGCTGTTGCTTTTTTAGGGGGCCCGCGGGCGCTCAGGAGGTCAGAGTAGGTAGTAATAAAGAAGGTCCCCTAGGGGAACATCAGAAGAGCATCGCCGTCGATAAGAGAAAAAGGAGGAAAGCAAGAACAAGAGTTCGCCATGCAATAGGCTACATAAACATGCAGGGCGGCAGAAGAAAGGAAAAGTGGGCAGAGATTGAGGAACAGTTACATAGAGAACAAATAGGGGTGTATGCGGTTACAGAAACGCACCTTAGAGACTAAGAAGAGCCTCCAGTTATTGAGAATTATGTATGGGAAGGGTGCAACAGAACTAAGTCGGAAAGAAAGGGAAGGGGAGTCAGAATGCTCATCCATCAGGGAGCCAAATGGAAAAGAGTAAATTCACAATGTCAAGAGCATCTTTGGTTATCAGGTGCAATGAGTGGGAAAGAAACTTGGCTTGGAGTTGCGTATTTGTGGACTGGAATAAATTGCACCGAGAAGAATAAAGAGTTAGTGGAATGCATAAGCGCTGATATTAGGGGTTTCGGGAATGGTGCTGAGATAGTCCTATTAGGTGACATGAATGCCCACATACAGGATATAGATGGCTATACCGACAATAACGGGAAGTCAATGCTAGACCTTTGCGAGCAACATAACCTCGTGATCGTGAATACAGGGCCTAAGTGTGAAGGACAGATCACGTGGGAAGTGGGAAACCGGCAATCGACCATTGATTACTGTCTGATGACAGAAGGAATTCATGATAAGTTTAGGAAAATGGTCATCGATGAGGAAGGGTTTAGCAGCATAGGGAGTGACCATAAAAGCATCATTTTGAAAATGGGATATGTAGTTGGGAAAGAGAGCAACGAAAGCAAAATGGCCAGTCCAAAATTTGAACGCTGAACAAATAGCAAATATAGTCACTAGAGTGGAGGAAGAAATTGGCAAGTCGCCAAGTAAGGGGTGGGAATATGGTGAGCTTCTAAGTGTAGTAACGGCAGAAATACGGAAAGAGAAACAACATGTTCATTGGAAAGGAAAAAAGAAACGTAAAAGCTGGTGGAACAAGGAGATACGAGAAGCGATCGCCGAACGACAGAAAGCATCTCGAGAGCACAGGCAGGCAAAGAAGGCGCAGTTGCCACAGGATGAAGTAACCAGTAAATGGGAAATATACCGGGAGAAAAAGTCTATGGTTCAAATACTGGTGCAAGCAAAATTAAAAGGTGAAAGTGAAAGTTGGTTGTCAGAAATACGTGAGAAAAAGAAGGCCGCACCTAGAATATTTTGGAATCACATAAAATTATTAGGCAGGAAGTCAGCAACAATACAACAACATATCCTAGACGAAGATGAAAACAGACTGGAAGGAGAAGCAGCAATAAATTACATCCAAAAAGAAACAGCCGAATCTTTCCAAGGCAAGGACGAGGTTGTATTTGAAGAAAAAAAGAGCATGAGAGACACCCAAGGGGGAAAGGAGCTAGTGCTTACAAATTTAAACTGGAAGAAAGCGGAAGAGAAAATTCCTAAGCGCACAGCCACAGGGCTAGACGAGGTTCCCGTTCGGCTGATAAATGAACTGGTACCAAAAAGTAAGGAAGCTCTCGTGAAAGCAGTTGAAAAAACTTTAAAAGATAGACGAATCCCAGACAGTTGGCGACAAAGTAGAATTAATTTAATTTATAAAGGTAAGGGGGAGAAAGACAGAATTCACTCGTATAGACCGTTGACCATTACATCGGTAATATACTGGCTAGCAATGCAGGCAATCAAATTAAAGCTTCAAGCATGGGCAGAAAATAATGGCATTTTGGGAGAGCTTCAGAATGGCTTTAGAATAGGTAGGCGTTTGGATGATAACTTGTTTGTTCTTACTCAGTGTATTGAAATATCAAAAGCGGAAAGCAGACCGTTGTATGTGGCCTTTTTGGACATTACAGGAGCATACGACAACGTAGACCGCAGCATTTTGTGGGATATTCTGGAAGGGGAAGGCTTAGGTAACGATTGTATACATCTTTTGAGAGAGATTTACCTAGAAACTACTGTTTGCGTTGAATGGGAAGGGATGAGGAGCGCGGAGAAAGTTGATATCAACAAGGGACTCAGGCAGGGGTGCCCTTTATCCCCGCTGCTGTTTATGAGGTACATGGTGAGGATGGAGAGGGCGCTAGAAGGAAGTAATATCGGGTTTAATCTCTCATACAAACAGGCAGGTACAGTAATAGAGCAGCAACTCCCAGGTTTATTTTATGCGGTCGACATTGTATTGCTCGCAAACAAGCAAAGTGATTTTCAACGTCTGGCTAATATCTGTGGACAGGAAGGCAGCAATTTAGGTTTGAAATTTAGTGTTAGAAAATCAGGTGTTATTGTATTCAATGAAAACAGTGAACAGACAGTGGAGATGCAGGGCCAAGAAATACCTCCGGTAACAGAATATAAATACCTTGGTATATGGATAAACGAAGGCAACGGATATATGGAAACACAGGAAAAAACCATAACAGTCAAGGGGAAGAGAAATGCAGCCATAATGAAGCACAGAGCGCTATGGGAATACAATAGGTACGAGGTCCTCCGAGGTATGTGGAAAGGGGTAATGGTTCCAGGACTTACTTTTGGAAATGCGGTTGTTTGCTTTAAATCAGGGGTACAATCAGGACTCGACGGGAACCAAAGGTCAGTGGTTCAGAAGAACTTCAGTTTGGCCTAGTTGGTATTTACTGCAAATCATATTGACCGCAAGAAAGACGGGGACATAGGAAGAAAACACATAAACAGCACAGGCGGTAAATACCGCCGGTGCTGTTTATGTGTTTTCTTCCTATGTCCCCGTCTTTTTTGCGGTCAATATGATTTGCAAAGTTCAGTGGGTCGCCTCGCATTGGGCGCTCACGGGAAGAGTACAAATGAAGCTGTGCAAGGGGATATGGGCTGGACTAGTTTTGAAGTGAGGGAAGCTCGCAGTAAAATTGAGTATGAAGAAGGGCTGAGGAATATGGAGGAAAGTAAATGGGCTGGGAGAGTGTTCAGGTATCTGTACAGGCAAAACATTGATTCACAGTGGAGGAAAAGAACTAGGAAGCTTACCAGCAAGTATGCGGCCTGTGGGGTGGGCAACACAGCAACAAAGAATGTCAAGCGGAAAGTCAGAGAGGCTGAATTAATCTCATGGGTGGCGGCAATGGAAAAGAAACCTGCCATGAGTGACTACTTAAGGGGAAAAAACGAAATTAGGAAAGAAACCATTTATGATTACTCAAAGGGAAGCTCATTACTTTTCGAAGCGAGATCGGGATGCTTTAGAGCACGCACCTACAAAGCGAGATATAAGAAGGAAGAAGAAGCATGTGCTTGCTGCGGTAAAGCTAGCGAAACGACGGAGCATATTTTATTAGAATGTGAAGACGTCTATCCAGCGGTCGATTTAGGCACCACTGGCCTCCTTGAAGCCCTTGGGTTGAGCGGGAGCAGTGGTAAAGCAAATAGGTCCGCAATGGACATCAGTAAGAGGCGATTGGAGGGTTGGTGGAAGAAAAGTAGGGAAACGACAAAGGACGGAGACGTACAAAAGCACAGTTCGCAATAGGGTATCAGAAAATTTGGACGTGGTAGTTCATTGTGTTTTTTTTTTTCATTGGTTAACCTAGGTAGGATATTAGGCAGCATAGTAGCAGAGTCCTTCCATGTTTTTCTGGTCACGAAACTCCGCCGTCACGCTATGGGAGAGGTTCATATACTGCCCAAAGGTGCCGCGATGCGGCGCCACTGTTCCACAGAGGGCATCGTTCGCGTACCGAAACGCGTGCGCAGTGCGAGGCGAGCGGAGTGATCGGGTGCGTTCTGTGCATGAGCTGCGCAATTTTTCGAGTGCTGGGCTGTTTAGTTGAAGTGGCGGGGTGGGACCACGATGCTGAACACGTGTTGCAAGTAACAGCTGAAGAAGTAGAATGGTGGTATCTCTAAGAAGCCATTAAAAAAAATGCCGTAGTTGTGATGCGGCTACTTGTGTTCGTTTGAGAGTTGTTTTGCTGTGTTATGAAATGCTTATGTTTTAGACTTTCTTGTTGACAGAAACAATCGATTATGCATTCTGTATTTATTGCCATTCGTTTGCTCGTGTTTTTTTCCTGCCCCCCAATGCATATCTCTCACGTTTGATGTTATTTCTTTATGCTTATTATATAAGTGTCATGCTTTTAACAAACTTGCATTGTGAATGGTGGACCATTCGTGACCGGACGCCTCTGTGCTGTCTGCATTTCTGTACGCTTATTTTAATGATAAATGAATGATCGTGTTTGTATGTTGTTTTTGCACCAACACGTTCTATTTCTTTTCTTAATAGAATTATAAAGTGTTTAAACATATTGTAAATAGTTGTGCATTAACAACCAAAATACCTAGTCTCGCCGTTTCTGCGTCGAAACCACGAGTAGCGTGAATAAGTGCTGGACTTACTGACGCTTCTAAACGACTGTTTGCTAAGGCAATTGCCTAATTACAATACAGCTAGTTTCAACTGCGCAGGTCCTAACACTTTACGTTCGCCTCAATCCGTTGCTAAAAGCCGCACCGAATACATTTAGTAGCGAAGTTTGTCTTGCATTCATCATCATCATCAGCCTGGTTACGCCCACTGCAGGGCAAAGGCCTCTCCCATATTTTCTCCAACAACCCCGGTCATGAACTAATTGTGGCCATGCCGTCCCTGCAAACTTCTTAATCTCATCCGCCCACCTAACTTTCTGCCGTCCCCTGCTACGTTTCCCTTCCCTTGGAATCCAGTCCGTAACCCTTAATGACCATCGGTTATCTTCCCTCCTCATTACATGTCCTGCCCATGCCCATTTCTTTTTCTTGATTTCAACTAAGATGTCATTAACTCGCGTTTGTTCCCTCACCCAATCTGCTCTTTTCTTATCCCTTAACGTTACACCTATCATTCTTCTTTCCATAGCTCGTTGCGTCGTCCTCAATTTGAGTAGAACCCTTTTCGTAAGCCTCCAGGTTTCTGCTCCGTAGGTGAGTACTGGTAAGACACAGCTATTATACACTTTTCTCTTGAGGGATAATGGCAACCTGCTGTTCATGATCTGAGAAAGCCTGCCAAACGCACCCCAGCCCATTCTTATTCTTCTGATTATTTCTGTCTCATGATCCGGATCCGCAGTCACTACCTGCCCTAAGTAGATGTATTCCCTTACGACTTCCAGTGCCTCGCTGCCTATTGTAAGCTGCTGTTCTCTTCCGAGACTGTTAAACATTACTTTAGTTTTCTGCAGATTAATTTTTAGACCCACTCTTCTGCTTTGCCTCTCCAAGTCAGTGAGCATGCATTGCAGTTGGTCCCCTCAGTTACTAAGCAAGGCAATATCATCAGCGAATCGCAAGTTACTAAGGTATTCTCCATTAACTTTTATCCCAATTTCTTCCCAATTCAGGTCTCTGAATACCTCCTGTAAACACGCTGTGAATAGCATTGGAGAGATCGTATCTCCCTGCCTGACGCCTTTTTTATTGGGATTTTGTTGCTTTCTTTATGGAGGACTATGGTGGCTGTGGAGCCGCTATAGATATTTTTCAGTATTTTTACATATGGCTCGTCTACACCCTGATTCCGTAATGCCTCCATGACTGCTGAGGTTTCGACAGAATCAAATGCTTTCTCGTAATCAATGAAAGCTATATATAAGGGTTGGTTATATTCCGCACATTTCTCTATCACCTGATTGATAGTGTGAATATGATCTATTGTTGAGTAGCCTTTACGGAATCCTGCCTGGTCCTTTGCTTGACAGAAGTCTAAGGTGTTCCTGATTCTACTTGCGATTACCTTAGTAAATAGTTTGTAGGCAACGGACAGTAAGCTGATTGGTCTATAATTTTTCAAGTCTTTGGCGTCCCCTTTATTATGGATTAGGATTATGTTAGCACTTTTCCAAGATTCGGGTACGGTCGAAGTCATGAGGCATTGCGTATACAGGGTGGCCAGTTTCTCTAGAACAATCTGCCCACCATCCTTCAACAAATCTACAGTTACCTGATCCACCCCAGCTGCCTTCCCCCTTTGCATATCTCCCAAGGCTTTCTTTACTTCTTCCGGCGTTGCCTGTGGGATTTCGAATTCCTCTAGACTATTTTCTCTTCCATTATCGTCGTGGGTGGCCCTGGTACTGTACAAATCCCTATAGAACTCCTCAGCCACTTGTACTATCTCATCCATATTAGTAATGATATTGCCGGCTTTATCTCTTAACGCATACATCTGATTCTTGCCAAGTCCTAGTTTCTTCTTCACTGTTTTTAGGTTTCCTCCGTTCCTGAGAGCATGTTCAATTCTATCCATATTATACTTCCTTATGTCAGCTGTCTTACGCTTGTTGATTAACTTCGAAAGTTCTGCCAGTTCTATTCTAGATGTAGGGTTAGAGGCTTTCATACATTGGCGTTTCTTGATCAGATCTTCCGTCTCCTGCGATAGTTTACTGGTATCCTGCCTAACGGAGTTACCACCGACTTCCATTGCACACTCCTTAATGATGTCCACAAGATTGTCGTTCATTGCTTCAACACTAAGGTCCTCTTCCTGAGTTAAAGCCGAATACCTGTTCTGTAGCTTGATCTGGAATTGCTCTATTTTCCCTCTTACCGCTAACTCATTGATCGGCTTCTTATGTACCAGTTTCTTCCGTTCCCTTCTCAGGTCTAGGCTAATTCGAGTTCTTACCATCCTGTGGTCACTGCAGCGCACCTTGCCGAGCACGTCCACATCTTTTATGATGCCAGAGTTAGCGCAGAGTATGAAGTCGATTTCATTTCTAGTCTCACCATTCGGGCTCCTCCACGTCCACTTTCGGCTATCCCGTTTGCGGAAGAAGGTATTCATTATCCTCATATTATTCTGTTCCGCAAACTCTACCAATAACTCCCCCCTGATATTCCTAGTGCCTATGCCATATTCCCCCACTGCCTTGTCTCCAGCCTGCTTTTTGCCTACCTTAGCATTAAAGTCACCCATTAGTATAGTGTATTTAGTTTTCACTCTACCCATCGCCGATTCCACGTCTTCATAGAAGCTTTCGACTTCCTGGTCATCATGACTGGATGTAGGGGAGTGGACCTGTACAATCTTCATTTTGTACCTCTTATTAAGTTTCACAACAGGACCTGCCACCCTCTCGTTAATGCTATAGAATTCCTGTATGTTACCAGCTATATTCTTATTAATCAGGAATCCGACGCCTAGTTCCCTTCTCTCTTCTAAGCCTCGGTAACACAGGACGTGCCCGCTTTTTAGCACTGTATATGCTTCTTTTGGCCTCCTAACTTCGCTGAGCCCTATTATATCCCATTTACTGCCCTCTAATTCCTCCAATAGCACTGCTAGACTCGCCTCACTAGATAACGTTCTAGCGTTAAACGTTGCCAGGTTCATATTCCAATGGCGGCCTGTCCGGAGCCAGTGATTCTTAGCACCCTCTGCAGTGTCGCAGGTCTGACCGCCGCCGTGGTCAGTTGCTTCGCAGCTGCTGGGGACTGAGGGCCGGGGTTTGATTGTGTTGTTCATATAGGAGGTTGTGGCCAAGTACTGCACCAGGGTGGCCAATCCTGCTCTGGTGAGGGAGTGCGTTACCGGTTCTGGTCACCGGGATCAGGCCACACTCCAGGCCTGTTTATGCAATTTTATCAACACGCGGGGTTTTTTTTCTTTTTTTTAATCCGGTGGAAAATTGCCGGCACCGGGATTCGAACCACGGACCTCTTGCACGCGAGGCGGGTGTTCTACCTCTACGCCACCGCTGCAGCTCTTGTCTGTCTTGCATTCATCCTACCTAAATCTCATTCAGAAATGGCATCGCTTTGCAGAGAAATCTTAAGCGCACGGAGCAGCTCAATTTTCTTTTCTTTGTCATCAAGTATTCTATGGTAGCAGCCCTTTCCAATAACAATTTCATTCTTTTGATCTCCTTATAAGATACTGCCCACAGTCAGAGTCCTTCTCTGCCACAGTTAAACAGAAAGTGAACAGCTGTGCTCGGCGAAGAATCTCGCGCTATGCGCAACGGGGAGTTGGCACTTACTTACGGGCAAGCGGCGGTGCAACAGCCCATATGTTTGCATCTGGAGAAAAGTGGGACCACTGGCGCTTTGTTGCGAATGCGCGGAGTTTAATCTCAGGCAAATATTAAAAAACGGAGACGACCCAAAGTGCTGAGGTGAATGGCGATGATGTAGAAATGTGAACCGAGTCCAGCCGGCCGTGTACAGCGGATGCATTTCGACGGGGGCGAAAGTCAAAACACCAGTTTATTTAAATTCAGGTTCATTTTAAGGACATTTAGTAGCGAAGTTTGTCTTGCATTACTCCTACCTAAATCTCATTAAGAAATGGCATCGCTTTGCAGACCTTTAGGTGCATTTAAAGTCAAAACACCAGTTTATTTAAATTCACGTTCATTTTAAGGACAGTTAGTAGCGAAGTTTGTCTTGTATTACTCCTACCTAAATCTCATTCAGAAATGGCATCGCTTTGCAGACCTTTAGGTGCATTTAAATACATTTAGTAGCGAAGTTTGTCTTGCATTAATCCTACCTAAATCTCATTCAGACGTTTATTTACGTTTATTTAAATTCAGGTGCACTTTAAAGGATCCCAGGTGGTCAAAATTAATCCTGAGGCCCCCACTACGGCATGCCTCATAATCGTATCGTGGTTTTGGCTCTTAAAATCCCATATATATATATATATATATAATATATATATATATATATATATATATATATATATATATATATATATATATATATATATATATATATATATATATATATATTTTATCTGAGACCGCCGCAAGCTCCATGTTATGAGCGGCTTTTTTTTCCTCACGGGCGCTCATATTCTGGTAGAAGACGCACTCAGGCAGTAATTTACGCATATTCAATGTTAAAAATAGTTACGTGAAACTAAAGCGGCGGTTGAGGAAGTTGAGAAAGCTAGAATACCGAGGTTGCCCCACACACAACCACAGCGGTAGCGGCGTTCGCATGCCCTCTCATGCATGGTTGCGCCTCTAGCGGCGGGCGCTGGCTCTATATGAAACTGAGGCGGCAGTTTCGTGACCAGAAAAAAAAATGGAAGGACTCTGATAGTAGCGAGAGCTTGGTGGCGCAAGCCACCACCTCGTTCCAAAGGGGACGCTCATAACATCCATCCATCCATCTATCCGCAACTCTGTCGTCGGGATGGCGGAGCGCGAGGGCCTCCGTCTTGGGCGGCAGGTGGAGAGGAGGTGGCGGCTGTTTCGCGCGAGTGTGGGGAAGTGGCGCTGCCGTGGTCCGGTTGCTGCACGTGGCAGCTGGCTGCCGTGTGCTGCTCCGGGCTCGGGGGAGAGCTCGACGGCTGCTTACGTCGCCCAGTTGGCTCCTCGTCCTCGCTCTCCGTCTAGCGCGCGCGTTTTCGGGAGCTGAACATATCTATGTCCTCGTCGTCGGAGGCGGGGAGCGGCACCGAAGCATGGGGCTCCTGTACTGGGGGGCCATCCTGGAGAGGCTTCGAAGCGGTAGTAGGCAGGGGGGGGGGGGGGGGAATCCACAGGGAGATCAATGGTGATGGCCCGTTGACTGAGCCACTGGCCCAGCATACGAGTGGCACGAAGTTCCAGGTCCTCCCTTTCCCAGAGTTCGTCGAGGGATGCAGGGCCGAGTGTCACCAGGCTCAAACTGGCATGGCGACGGTGGCGAACGCGTGGCGGGCGCTCTCCGGGTGAAGCGGCGAAAGCCATCTTGGCCCGAGATTTCAGAACGGCACGCAGCCTATCATATCTTCCGCGAAACGACCCTCGGACGTTGGACGCGTCGGCTTCGGCTCACAGTGCACGTGCAACGCCTGTTGCTCGTGCAGCATCGAGCGGTGCCGGACTCCGTTCACGCGCCGTGTGCCGGCTGCACGTGCGACAGGTGTTCTCCGCGGCGGACCGCCGTGGTCTCGCGCGGCGTTAGGCGTAGCAAGGCGCGGGGTGGTCAGCGAAGATGAAGCTCGAAATCTTGACCAAAACGCACTCACATTTAATGTAGGTGGTATTCGCTGGTTCCTTGAATCTTGCCAATTCTATCGGTGCAAAATGAAAGGGGTGGGTGGCCTTTCTTGTAGAAATGAGCGCATTACGCAGGAGCTCATGTGAGGCACGTCAGTACTCCACGGCCCCCTAGCGGAGAAATTGGTGGCCTGCAGTGACAGCCTGGCGTATAATGAGACTCTAGAAGGCACATCGCCTTAGAAAACGCGCTGGAATGCGATTGGTCTAAACGCCACTAGCGACGCTCTGACGTCACGCTTGAGGATAATTGCATTTGTGTGTCGCTTGCGATAGCTTAGGTAAGGATTAGGTTAAGTTAGTTTAGCGTAAAAGGCGCTGGGTCACGCGGCGTGCTCCCACAGTGGTTTCGAAGGGCGAAGGGCTTCGCCGGGGGCGTTTCAGCCAATCGCAGTTCTTAAGGCGTTGTGCTCTAAAGGTATTCAACACATACGACCGGCCGTACTCCACTTCTTGTCATTGTTTTATTTAGTGTGTCAGGCGTGTCATCTTATTATTTCATTTGCAGTTTTCTTCCTGTTCTGCATTTCTAAGTTTCTGTCCGCTCTTAAGTGAAGGCGGGCGTTCAACCTATCTCTTTCGGTAACAGTTTCCAGTCTGTTCCTTACTTTCCTTTTTTTCAAGTGTTAATATAATTCATTATATAATAATAACAATTGATAATAATAATAATAATAATAGCAATAGAAGCAGTAGTAGTAATATCAATAACGCCTTTTTGATGTCAGCTAGTAGAGCACAATAAAGTGAAACAAATTGACAACCTCGGTATGCCTACGAAATGGTGCTTGCGCCAGAAGACGCAGACAAAGAATGGTGGTCCAGTGCACACAAAACGATAAACTGCCGCAATTTCCGCGAGGTATTATTTATTACTACCAAATAAAAATTTCACCACACACACTCGCCGCGCATGCCACCCAAGTCATCACCGAAGCGAGGTATGCTGTTTTTGACGAGTTCCAGTACACCGCCGCCACCTGCGTTTCTATCGGTTTCATACGACGAGTATTCGACAGGAAAGACATCCGTCCTTCGCACTCTCTGGTAAAGCTGTGATTCACAGCCATTCACAATATCAGAACATACAGGTGATAACGGGGCTTGAAGTTCGTCTGTTTTATTACAGTAAAAGCTGCATATTGTTACGACACCCAACCGGTGCCACCAGTGTTACGAACTTGTACCGCTGCACCACGATTTCGGCTTTGTGGTCCCGTAGCGCTCGTCACCCGTTTCGTGACAGAGCGTTGGTAGCGAAGACTCCGAGCCTGGCGTCGATGAGAATAACAAAAGGGACTTTATACATTATATACAGGTTATCATACAGGACATGAACGGGTCGGCACTGGGGCCGAGTGCTCACAACAAACGCGACTGTTCTCGCACGACGACGTCCGGCGAAAACGCGTGACACATCTCACCCCAGTCGGGAGCGACACTCTCTCCCGGTGGGTTGGCGGATCCTGTTTTCGAGGCGGCCTGTCGCTGCTTTTATAATCCCCGAGGACCATTGTCACTCAAACGGCCCAATACAAAGTCAGCACACGACGGTCGTCCGAGGGGTCCAACCAGCGACCGCGCTGGCCACCCGGTTCAAAGTTCGCGCGCGCGGTGACCTCCAGGCAAAGGGAGGCGCGGCCCCGGGCTGTCTGGCACACGCTGACACGTCCAAACTTGCGGCTCGCCGAGGCTTCTCCGCTTCTCCCGCAGGACCCGCTGCCTGACGGCTCAGCATCTTGACTTGTGAAGGGAGAATTAGGGCGCTCGCAGGATAGATTCTGCATCTTGCAGATTCGGAATCCGGGCTTGTGGTAATGGCACAACAGCATCCCCGCCCTCAGATAAGGCGCCGGGAAGACGAGCTGCCTCCACGTGGCTCGGATGCCAGGCGCGCACGTTCGTCAGGCTCGTCCAAGTTCACGTCCAGTGTCGGGACGCCAGGTAACTTCACGTGCCCAGGTCCGACTCGCCAGGACAGGAGCTCTGCTCACCACGTCGTCGCCAAGGCACCTTGACCAGCTCCGCTCGGGTCGTTCCTAAGACCTTGCTTCTCGCCACTGGTCCCGCTTGGTCGTTCTGCAGCTTGCAAAACCGACCGGCAAAAGGCAACACCCAACACGAACAAGTGCCCTCTGTCTCCCGTCAAACACCAGACAAAGCCATAATTCAAATCAACCTAACTAAATCGCTATCCCCTTTTGCTCCCGCTGCAACAAGAGGCAGGTGTACGATCTAGCACACAAGGCTCAAACAATCAGTTTTCAAATTAACAACACACAAAATATCATGAACAATTATTAATCAGCAATAATAATGACAACTAGAATGGTCCCCTTGAAATCGCTTTGGACCGAAAACATACTTCTGAGGAAGCAAATGAGGTCATTCATTTTTCCCGGCGATATTTTCGCGGAATCCGAAGCTGCTTATATTTGCGACCCTGCTTATCCGTGTAGCGGCGGTACAATAAGCCAGATTCCTTGCCAAATGAAACCCTCTTTTTTTTCACTGCCCGTTTGACGCTCTTCCTCAGATCGGCTAATGAACAGCCTTCCTGTTGCTCGCGAATCAGACTTTCTCTTTCAACTGCAGCCTGCTCCTGCCGGCTGGCGGAAACCGGAGCGAGTGTGGAGCCCGCGTCGCCTAATTGCGGCGTCGAATCTATATCGCGGCTAGCACTGCACGCGTCACTCCCACTCACTTCCAGGACCCGCTCGTCTAGGCCAGCCTCCGAGCTCTGCCTCTCCCGTGACTGCTCGCCACTCAAGTTACCGTGATCAGTCCGTGTGCCGCACCGCCTTTCGCTCACCGACGCTAAGTCAAGTTCCCTCGACAGCGGGCGCGCTTTGGATCGCGTGGGGGCCATGTACGCCACGTCGGCAAAGAATGATTTGCCCTGATCCCTCAGCAGCTGCTCCGAGCTATTTGAGAAGAGGTAGGAAAATTGCTCCGGGAGGGCGGCTGACACAGCGGCTTCGGTGTTAAGTTTTCCAAACTCTCCTTCAATGATAACCGTTGCGATCGGTAAACAGACACTCTCCTTCTCGGCCACTTGCCGTATCCTAACGCACTCTCCCGTAAAATCACTCGAGGAGACGAAAGACGGGTGAACAACGTCCATAGTTGCTGCAGAGTCCCGCAGTGCTCGGCACTTCTTGCCGTTTACCTTAATTTCCTGCACATAGGGCTCCAATAGACGTATGTTTTTGTGAGTTTCCTGTATCGTTGCAAAAGCAATTCTCTCTGGGCAGCTTGCAGCGATGTGCCCTTGCTTTTTGCAATTGTAGCAGGTTAACGGTTTCCGTTTTTCAAAAGAACGCGTCATTTCGTTTCGCTGTTTCGGACCATCGTCATCATTCTGAGATGCATTCTGTCCTTCCCTTACAGTTTCTTTGGTAAGGGATTCGTCTTCCCGAAACTCGCGACGCGTGATTTCCTTCCGTTCGTCGGGCTTCCCGTAAAACCCATCTCTTCTATCTGCTTTTTCTATGCGCACTGCCTTGCTGTGCAAGCTGCGGCGGGTGTAATACTCTTCCGCTAACTCTGCTGCCTTGTTTAGCTTAACCTCCTTTAGCCTATCTTGCAGCCAGAGCCGGACATCCTCATCAATGCAACGGTAGAACTGCTCCAACGCGATGCATTCGACAATTTTGTCGCGGTCGTCGAAAACCTCTTCGCCCTTCAGCCATTCCACCAGGTCGGCTTTTAGACTAAACGCGAAGTCAACATTCGACTCCTTACCCTTTTTTGCATACCGGAACCTCTGCCGGAAAGCTTCGGGCGACAATTTGTACTTCCGCAGTAGCGCTTCCTTCACATCACTGTAGCTCTCAAACGCCTCTTTCGATAAGCAAGTTATTACGTCTGATGCCTCCCCAGGAAGCAAGGCTAACAGATTCTGTGCCCAAAGGGATCGCTCAATGCTATTCCGTTCACACACGTGCTCAAATTTCACGAGGTATTTGGCCATATCCTCTCCGACGACAAAGGGTGGAAGTTGATCGCGTATTCTTGGACCGTTAGAAGTTAGATTAGGCGCCGGCGAGTTATTTCGGATCTCCAACTCTTTCATTTTAAGCTCGTGCTCACGTCGCTCCCTCTCTCTCCTTTCCTCCTTTTCCTCCTCGCGACGTTGCTGTTCTCTCCTTTCCTCCTTTTCCTCCTCGCGGCGTTCTTTTTCTCTCCTTTCCTCCCTTTCCCGACGTTCATTGATTTCCGCCAAGGCCTCTGCGGCTTCCTCAGCCGTTACGTCCCCAGTCTATCATGACCTCAAGGATCGCATTCTTTCTTTTGGTTGAGCCCAACTCAATGCCCAACTCCTCACAAATTTCGAGAAGTTCCTTCACCTTGTACTTCTCCATCGTTCAGACTGTCCTCCTGCTGTTTACCCTTTTTGAATATACCTGCCGTACGCTACTATAACACTACTAGTAAGACATATGCAAGTATTTCACACACTGCCCTGTTTACCCCCTCAGCATCCCCTGGTTTCCAAAACACTCTTACTAGGCTTGAAACACTCAAGGTTATCACAATGCAACACCAAATCCTTCCCTAAGCTACTATAACCTGTGTCAGAGAAAGTCTGGTGTTTGAGGTAAACTTCAGGCACTCACCGCGCCGAGGTAGCTGATGCCGGTCAATCCCGTAGCTGCCATCCAGTGTTACGACACCCAACCGGTGCCACCAGTGTTACGAACTTGTACCGCTGCACCACGATTTCGGCTTTGTGGTCCCGTAGCGCTCGTCACCCGTTTCGTGACAGAGCGTTGGTAGCGAAGACTCCGAGCCTGGCGTCGATGAGAATAACAAAAGGGACTTTATACATTATATACAGGTTATCATACAGGACATGAACGGGTCGGCACTGGGGCCGAGTGCTCACAACAAACGCGACTGTTCTCGCACGACGACGTCCGGCGAAAACGCGTGACACATCTCACCCCAGTCGGGAGCGACACTCTCTCCCGGTGGGTTGGCGGATCCTGTTTTCGAGGCGGCCTGTCGCTGCTTTTATAATCCCCGAGGACCATTGTCACTCAAACGGCCCAATACAAAGTCAGCACACGACGGTCGTCCGAGGGGTCCAACCAGCGACCGCGCTGGCCACCCGGTTCAAAGTTCGCGCGCGCGGTGACCTCCAGGCAAAGGGAGGCGCGGCGCCGGGCTGTCTGGCACACGCTGACACGTCCAAACTTGCGGCTCGCCGAGGCTTCTCCGCTTCTCCCGCAGGACCCGCTGCCTGACGGCTCAGCATCTTGACTTGTGAAGGGAGAATTAGGGCGCTCGCAGGATAGATTCTGCATCTTTCAGATTCGGAATCCGGGCTTGTGGTAATGGCACAACAATATGCCTAACCTTCCGTAGTTTTTTCTGCGTCCACAACAGAAAAAATCATCACGTTGGCGGATTCTGGTGATACTGGAGAAGGCGGCCAATCTCAATGACACATGCCCCTGTGGGCTCGGGAACCTGCAACGCGCCCTTTCGTCATCCCCCAAAACGTGAGCGTCGTCGTCTTTCACAGCTGGTTCCGTTGTCGCTCATTATTCCAACGTGGAATTCACTTCTCTTCTGCCGTCGTAATTGGGAGGAGGCGTCTATGGAGGTACGAGCCATGGATTGATTAACATGGTGAGAGCCACTGAACAGCTGCGTTATCGATGAGGCGCACACGTATAGTTCGTACACCTGAAGAACAACATGCGTACATGAGCGCCCGAGAGAACATCAACGAGAATGTAAACGGCGCCGGGGCCAAACGATCACCGACGAAGAACGTTCCCGCGATGCTGAACGAAAGCGACAATCGCGAGCCCGGGCACCTGCGAATGAGCAACGACACCAGACTCGCAATGCAAAATTGACAACCATTCCACTCTGCGAAAATGTAGTGGAAACAAAAGCACTTTGCTTTTCTTTTGATAGCTTCGACTGTCAACTTTCGCTGCCATTCCATCTTCACCGTGTGGAATGGTCGCATTAAAACAGAATTATGAGAAAAAAACATGGAATGACATTTTATACGAGGCATGAAATTAACTGTTTTGATCGAAGAACTCAATTCGAGGAAGTGAAGCGTCGTAAGTGTAACCGAGGCTATAATAAAAATTTTATCATGAAGTGTAACTTACGACTGTTCCTCAGCCAACTCGAGCAGGTTCTTTTGGGCGAAACTGGCTCGCTGATGAAAGTTTCTGTGAAGAGGAATATCTGTTCCTTTCCTCTTGTAGCACACCACGAAAACCGTGTCATATTGTTTAGGTCGAACAAATCAGTCTATGATTAGGCGGTTCTTGCTTTGATGAGATGTGCCAAGCGTATGTGCACGGTCGATATTCAAACTCAATTGTGACACGTGTATTTATATTTATCAGGCGACCAGGTTTCGCCGCCTAACAAATCTTATCGCACAGCGCGGGACGCGCTTGCATGTATCCGAAGTTTCTGGAAAGTTATCGATGCTTCTATCCACAGTCTGTTATCGCCGAACCTTGTGTTATCTGATTTATTCGCCTGACGCGAATGATGTAGAATTTTATGGAAGTACGCGGGTTCCAAAGATTAGTCTGGAACAATCGACGACTCTGTATAAAAGCCGACGCGCTTGACCCGCTGATCAGATTTTCGACGATCGCCGACTGTGTTCGCCGCTATCGTTGCGCTTTAAGTGTAGCCTGTTTTGTGGGCACAGTTTCACCCAATAAAAGCTAGTTTTGTCTTTCACAGTACTGCTACTGTGTTCTTTCTTCACCGTCACTACCACGTGACAGTTGAGATCCCTAACGTACAAGAAAAAAAAATGCAGTGACAACCTGTTCTGCTTGGTTCCATGTCTCAGATGGCTGATTAAAAAAACCACAGAAAAGAAAACTTTCTTACCATATTTGTTTCGCATCCATCCATTACCATATTTGCGGTGTCCTCTGCGATGTCACTCAAAGCTGCAACTTCAGTCGTCTCGACCAAAATTGCGTTCCAGGCTCTCATACCGCAATTTCCAACTGAAATTTGCGTAGTTTGGTCGCTCTTACTGACAACATTATAATTCGGGGATTATTTTACCTTTGGTAATTTTGGATGTTGGCTAAGTCAGGTATATTTTAACGCGATAGCGTTAAGGAGCTCGTGTTGCAGAAAAGCCGGTGTCGTCGGTGTCGGCGTCCGCGGCGTTAACCGTGAGCGATAAATCACGGCAGGCGCTTCATAAATAAAAAGCAACTTCCAAGATGGGCTGGGTGGGAATCGAACCAGGGTCTCCGGAGTGTGAGACGGAGACGCTACCACTCAGCCACGAGTTCGATGCTTCCAAGAGGTACAAACGCGCCTCTAGTGAATGCGGTGTTGCCTTCGAAACGAGCCGTGGAAAGTTATACTGCGGTGTATATCGGTAATTATGAACATGTAACGTACAGAAGTCGCAATTACACGAGTTGCGAAGTGCGTTTCCGCTGCATTTCTTCTGCGCTGTCCGCACACGCAGAGCCATCTTGCGGCAAACCCAGAAGACCCCCTCCTCTCAATGTACGGCGCTGCCCCGACAGGAGGCACGCCGCGCCCGCATTGGGACCGCTGCCAGGCGCGTCGCGGTCCCGACTGCCTCTCCCCTGACGACGCTTCGCCGTGCTTCCGGTTGCAGAATCAAGCGCCGTTCCTTTCTTTAGATTACTATCTATCTCTCTGCCCATGCCGATCACGACATTTGGCTGGCGTAGATCGTTTCCCCTCCGAGACACCGAGATCTTTGGTTCGTTCCGTTCGCTCAGGCGCACGTTTCGTTGCCGCACCGAACGCTGCGTTGCTCGACGCTCACCGCGTGATAGGTGGGCGCTAAGTCCGATGCGGGGTGCATCGTAAGTGATCGCTGTGCCGTAGCGCATTGTCTTATACCTCTTGGCGGGTCGACGGGAACGCTGTCGCGTCCCACTCTTGAAGGCGAAGCTTAAGCGTCCTCCAATTTTTTTTTGCTTGCCTTGATCCTTGCTAAGTATAGGAGCGGATATATAAAGGAGTTTACTTACAAAAACCAAAATATGGGCGAGTTTGTTAAAATGAATACTTGACTTATCCTTTCAGGGTCAGTGACCTAAATATACGGCGCTGAGAAAAAGTCCAAAATGGTTGATGCCATCTGGCGCCGTCTGCAGGTTTAAAAAGTGCGCCAATATCCTAATTTTTTTTATTTCCTGGCATATGCCGCCGATATGTGTGAATACAGGGGATCTTTCTCGCGCCACCCTCTCTCGGGTTTTGTTGCATGGTTTGTTTTAGAGCTAGTTTGCTCCGGCGCGTCTATATACTACCACTCGCGCATTGGCGCACGCCCGGGCGGGCGGCGGTTTGGGTTTTGTTCCGCGGGCAGTTTCGGCTTCTTGCGCTCGCGAAACTGATGGCTATCTAGTCACTAATCGCTCAAAGGGCGGCCGCCTGTTTCTCGCTCGTTTAGTGCTCATACACTAGAAGAAAAGTTTACACCCTTTGAATGGTATTTTGCCACTCAAACGTCATCTGTCTTATCCACATACACCCCGAAGGGTGTAAACGTTTTTAGAATGTAGACTCTACACTCTTAGAAAAGTGTACACCCTTTGGGGCTTATCTTGTCCGGCAACAATAATCGTCATCTGCCTTGCCCGCGTTTCCTTTCTTTAACGCCGCGAGCCCGGTACTTCCCAGTCACGAACGGCATGCGCGTTATCAGTGTGACGCAGCATTCTCGACAGGAAAGTAGCGAACGCCTAGTTTTCAAGAAAGGAAACGCAAACAAGGCAGATGACGATTATTGTTGTGGTACAAATATACACCCAAAAGGGTGCAACCGTTTTAAGAGTGTAAGAAAGGTTAACACCGCTTGGGGCGTATATTTGCCACACAACAATATTCGTCAGCTGTCCTGCCCGCATTCCCTTTCTTGAAAACTCTGCGTTCGTTACTTTGCTGTCGAGAATGCTCTATCATGCTGATAACACGCATGCCGTTCGGGACTTTGAAGTACCGGGCTCGCTGCGTTAAAGAAAGGAAATGCGGTCAAGACAGATGACGATTATTGCTGTGGGACAAAAGGGTGTTTTTGCTTCAGAGTGTAGGGGTGAGCATGCACTTTTAGTAAAGGCAAGGCGCAAAAGACCAGGGCTGAAGAAGGACACACGACAGGACCGGCGCCAGTCCTTCCAAGACCAGTCCTTCTTCAGTCCTGGTCTATTGCGCCTTGCCTTTACTCATTCAAGCATGAACCAAGAAGCTGTACTTTAATTTACATTATTTTACTTTACTTTAATTTTACGTGAGCATACGCTTTTCTTCGCCTATTTTACTCGCCAAGGTTTTACTCGTCTATGACGTCACGACTCCGCCCTACGGGCGTGGTGTGCGAATAGGTTGCGTGGCTCAGTGCTCTTGCAGATGGTTGTTAGGCAATGCGAGGTGGTGCACATCTGTGCTGAGTTTTCTGGTAACGCTTCCCAGCGTAACTAAAGCTTAAAGAGCTCACTTGTTAAATAATAAAATTTTTAAAATTTTCTTCTTTTTATTCTTCTTCTGGAGCACGCTTTAGCTTCGCCTTTAAGAGTAGAACGCAGTGACATTCAAAGTCCCTTGACTGCTTCTCATGCTTCCAGGCAGCTTTAGCTTATGTAACCGTAACGTTCACAGGGAAATGCTGGAGGCGAACTCTATGCACGAAGGCAAGCTGTCTGGTAGAAATGCGGCCTCTTGGTTGTGTTGATCTCCTGTTATTGTTTCGCACTTTTATTATATTTAGGTCTGAGAATAGCTAACATAAAAGATATGCGTTGAGGTTGCTTTTTCCCCGTTGCGTTTGTTTGTGGGCTACGGTTTTGAACTTCCGAGTAATAACTTGGTAAAAAACGAAAGACAAGGTATGAGCAACACTGGTGGTAAAAGAGTGGTTAGGTATGCGTAGCTCGAAATTTGGTTGGAAGTTCTCTTTGCCGCATTGAAATCCGACGCTACATTTTCTGCGACACGGGGCTCTTAACGCTATCGTGTTTCGTACTTTGCTGAATATTAAAAAAAGATTGCACAGGATGCATGGAGTCAGTGAGCTATAGCAAACTATACAAGTTACTTGATTGAGTAGGGCTTGGACAAAATATCCAGTCATGAAGTGACAACCTACCTAGCGAATGCACAACCACATTCTTAAAAAATGAGAAAGTGCATAGGCTGACAGAAATAAGCGCACAGTACCTTTATTTCATCTGAAAGCAACTCAAGATTATGAAGTGGATAGACATATTTAGATTAGGGGGACGCAAGAGTTGAGACCCCCTGACGTTGGACGCCTTTTTAATAGGTTTTAGAATGAGTGCAGTGATCTTGCATGCGAAACCATTACTATATTTGCCTTTCTTAATCAGTAACTGCTTAAACAGGTACATGAAACGACATTTTGGCTCATATGGTGCACAAGACACAATTAGGACAGAACATTTTCAGCGCCTGCTGTAACACCAATACTAACACGCAGTAGCTTGTAGGTAATGAATGCATGTTTATTTTATCAGCGCAACTTGCACCAACCTCTAATGAAAGAACAGAATGCCTGCATTATACACATTAGTTCATTAGCATCATGTGCAGGGCAGCACAAGAAAGTAAGGGAATGCTTGTTATCGTTTTTTTTTATTTCGTACCCTGGAGCTTTGTGCCGAATTCACAATATGTTCTGTCTAAATGTGCAATGTGGACGTGTTCTATTATCATCCATTCACTCCATAAGTAGTCAAACAAATGCGGATAGCCCTATGAGCACTGTGAAACGGAATACAGAAATTTGCAGTTAAGAAGCCACAGTGACTCAGACTTGGTGGGGAATCTTGTGTACCCAGCTGGGCGCAGTAGTGGCACGCGCGATTATCATGTCCCACTTCGCCGCAATAAAAGCATATCGGCCGCTGGTCAGCGGTGAATCATAAATGGGTCTTTCAAAGCAGGTAGCCGGCAGGAAATTTGCCGTGAGACCAAGGCGCAACGATCAACTGTCGGCGATACGGCATAGCGGGCGGCGGCGGTGACTGTCGAAGACAGGGCGTCGAAGGTGACGGTGGTGGCTGCGTCGGGGTGGTTGATGGTGTCAGCAGCATCGGGGTGGCTGGAGGTGAACGAGAAATAGCCTCCGCATAGGCTAATCGTCGTGGCACCGCCTGCTAGTCGGGCGAAGAAAGGCCTATCGTACTTTCTTCCGGACGATATCAGCGACAGAAGCCACCGCTGGTGCCAAGGGAGCAATCCCGAGCTGCCGGAGCTCCTTTCACAACATCTCGAATGTCTTCACACACAGATGTGCCGCAGATCTCAGGTAGAATTGAAGTATTGATCGGTGAGTTCTTGCGATCGTATTGGCGGTACCACTGCTGTAGTGTCTGTTTGATAGCGGTAGCCTCTTTGGTAAATTCAGCCACCAAGTTTATTTTATATGCTGATGATGCAACCGCGTTGTTTTCCTCAAATAATGCTATAACACTGCTTACAGTTGCGAATTGTGTGCTTAAGACATTATATACTTGGTCTCTCGAAAATGGGTTGAAAATCAACACAGAAAAAACTAAAGCAATTTTGTTTCAAGCCAAGAATAAGAATGGTCTCCTGAAGGATGACATTAAACTTGGCTCTTCAAAAATCATGCTCGTGAATTCCATTAAAACCTTAGGTGTTTTCTTTGATCATGACATGTCTTGGAACTGTCATACTAATTTTTTAACTAACAAGCTTTCTCAAGTTTCAGGTCTTCTTTTTACTATTAAACAGATTCCACAGAAGGTAAAACTTCTGCTCTATAACTCTTTATTTGTTTGCCACCTAAATTACGGCTGCCTGGTTTGGGGCACAACATCTGCCACTAACATTAATCGTATCTTTCGTCTACAAAAAAGAGCCATTCGTGTTGTGTGCAAAGTGCCATTTGACATTCCAACTAATTCATTATTCAAAGACTTAAAGATACTTAAAGCTCCTGATCGCTTGAATTTTCGCTTAGCGTTAACATATGGTAAGGAATGCCAGAAAAACATTAACCACGTCAGGTCTATAGCCAACTTGACACGAAATAGAAGCTATTATGCTACAAGATTTCCGGAATATTGGTTTGTGCCATACCCACGTACCAACTATGCGAAACAAAAGCTCTCATATACTTTACCGCATTTATTAAATAAGTTAATGAACGATGGTATTGATGTCTTTTCTTGCAGTAAAAACAAGTTAATAAATTACTTTGGTGCCTATTAGCCTTTAATGTGTGTATAAGTAGGCTTCTTTTTATTGAGTTATGTATTTTTTCTATTGCTATCTGCTGTATGTACACTTGTATGAGAACGATTACTGTTTTTTTTTGTCTTACCCTCTCTTTTTTTTGCCATGTGTTTGTTTACTGCTGCTGCTGTCACGAGAAGGATTAAGGACTAGTGAAGTTGCTCTTTTGTAACTTTTTTCCTTATATCCTCCATAAACTTGCATATTTATGGAAATAAATTCATTCATTCAGCCACTGTCGTCGGTGGATTCCTCATGATCTGAAGTGAAGGCGCGACAACGACTCTGGACGAAGACAGAACACTCACGCACGCACACGGCGCCTTGAGAAGATACACATCGTGAAGAGCCCGATGTACAAGAAATATACGATGTAAGGCTGGATAGTTGGGCGTGTTGGTTAAGCATGATCTGAAGTAAAGGCGCGACAATGACGGTGGACGAAGAGGGAACACACCGTCGTTGTCGGGCCTTCACTTCAGATCATGCTTAACCAACACGCCCAACTATGCATCCTAAATTCCTCACGAGTCAGGCAAACAGTTCCACCTTCACTCCCCGCAATAGATAGAGCAACTACTTCGGCCATCTCAGGCTCTGCTCTGCGGAAAAGGCGGCCCATATCTTCTGCAAACATGGCAACACTTTCATTGGTTTTTGAATATGGGATTCGAGAAGGCGCTGAACATTGTCTCCTCTGACGCCACCAGTGAATGTTTGTAGCAGCTGGGTGCGGAAAGCATCCAATGTGGCCAAACTCCTCTACCGCTTCAGAAACCTCGCCCGCGCACTGTATTAAAGAGAAAAATTGACATTAGCCAGCTTTTGCTGGGAGCCCCAGTCATTGTAACTTGCGACACACTCGAACTGGTCCAGCCAATGTTGGACATCTTCAAAAGCGTCACCATAGACATTTGTAGTATCTCACGATTCTGCAGCGTCACCTGCGATGGAGTTGAAGCGCCCATTTCAGAAGTAGGTAGGCGCATTATTGCAGGGTCCTGCAAGGAGGTGAACTCGGGCGTCAGGCCTAGCAGGCCTGACGCCCGAGTTCTGTGCGGGTGAACCGGTGACTGCCGGTGACTGTGCCGGTGAACAGGAGTTTCGACGAACGAAGGTGATTCCGCGTTAGATGTATGGCGCGGCAAAATTAGAAATACACGATGGGAAGAAAATATGAAATAGAGTGATCAGATGTCACAGTTCACACACTAAAGCAAAACAATGACAAGAAATAAAGTACGGCTGGTCACTGAAGATCATGTTACTAAACGAATATTAAAGAACTGCAGAAATCATGTCGGATGTCTTGTCCCTAGAAGACAAATAAAATGCAATCGACAAATGGCAAGCCAAGAGAGCTTCTAGCAAAGTAGGGAGGGCACAATGACCTTAGTTCCATCAAAGCTCACAACCACTGCAATAGGAAATTTACCGAAGGTCGCACACCGCAGCTCAAAGAGATGATAGTCCCTCACTTGCGAAATGCGCAATATCCGGGAATGAAGTGTATAGCAACCGCAAGTGGCACAGAACGTCGGCTGTCCACATGTTCTTGTCAGTGTTTATAAACGAGAGCACAAGCCATATTTAGCTAGGTTAGCAGTGCTCTAGTTCTTTGCTAGCGAACGTGGGGCGGAAATATTGTAATTGCGATACGCTGTTCAGGCTGCTGCTCGAATAGGTAGCGATTTACTACGGTAAACGCGGGCAGTAACTTGTTGAAAGCGTAACGCCACCTTTACGGGAGGGGGGCGGGGGTACGTGGATGGCACGTGCCTATAACCAATCGCTAGGTAGGGTAGCCGAGGATAATAAAGTCTGAAAGAAGAAGGGAGACAATATTTCAGCGTAAATGCACAGAAGTAGGTTTGGTATGCTTTGCGGTTCAGGTGTAGATTGACATTTTAGATTCAGCAGTATAGAATCTGCACCTAGTTGCAAAACAAGATCGGGTAGTGTGCAGCACGGGATGTGGTTTACAAATGGGCACTTAGACAGATAAGTGAATCACTGAAATAATTTGTTCGCCAACATAAAAAAAAGAAACGAAGAACGAATTGCAGGATATGAGCGCTGTCCTAGAACTGAAATAAATATTCCCCGAACATATGCATATACTGAAGTAAAAAAAAAATGACACCCAACATGTGCGGTATTGCACAATGCCAGCCGAATTTTCATGAAGCTGTTTTTTTAGAGCAGCTGGACTAGCAATTTGTACCTATTAAACATTTTAGACATGTTTCAAACATTGCCCATGCATGACTGGCCCGTATGAAACACCTACAACGATCTCAAGCCCCTGTCTAGAAATTCTCACAGAGGTGGTAATTCATGCAGTGCTTTTTACTTCCCCAGAACATTGGCTATATAGTCTCCCTCTTCCCACCTCGACCCCGCGCCCTTCTTTTCTCGCTAGAGTTGATCACGGTTGACTTAATAGTTCTTCTAGGGCAGCGGGATCAATTATGTGTTGTTCGTAAACGTACGTATGGCGCTCTGACCTGCTTGTGCACATACTTCACTGGTAAGGTTGCAATATATCCACATACTTTGAACATGGCCTTCCTAACAGTCACAATGTACCCCTATTTTAAACAAATTTAAGTCTGAAATGAACTCTTGCACAAAGCGACAAAGGGAACCAGACTTAAGCGTGGAAGCAAACACGACATGCGAGCTCAAACAGACGTGTTTTGCTTTCTCGCTTAAGTCCAGGTCCATTCGTCATTTTGCCCGACAGTTTTAATTATGTCTAAACAATTAATAAAGGGGGAATGAGACATCCAGCCAAACTAAGCAAATTGCTACAACCTTTTCCTTCGAGGAACCAGTATGGGTTTCCTTTGTAGCAATTTGCGACGTTCGGGTGGATGTCTCATTTTCCCTTTAATAATTACCTCTCTCACTCTTGCGGTATTCCGCAGAACTATACGTCAAACTTATGTCTAAACAACTGCGCCGCGACGGAATTTTCGTAAATTGAAGTCAGGGCAGTAGGGTAAACCTCTTGCTACAAACCATGGTATAACGTATGAAAAAAGAACAGGAAATCAGGTTTCAGTAGTGATTGGCAACGCTTATACTCAGGCGAGAAACGGTAACGTTTAACCACACATTCCACCTAACATGACCCACTTTTCCAGCAAAAGGAAACTTAGTTCAAAGTAGATTTTCGGAACATTCGGAAATATTACTGATAACAGCTGTATGACACTTTGTAACGCTAGTTGAATATTTTGCGAAGGCTATAATAATTAAACACATTTACCATAACTCACAAATTTTCTATACCATCCCCTCCCCCTCTCTTGGTTCATATTACTGATAACAGCTGTATGACACTTTGTAACGCTAGTTGAATATTTTTTGAAGGCTATAATAATTAAACACATTTACCATAACTCACAAATTTTCTATACCATCCCCTCCCCCTTTCTTGGTTCATACGATCACGGTGGCGTTTATAGCTCTGACGCAGCATCGTGCTAAACTATGCGCCGTTTCTAACACAGTCCTAATGGTCTGGAGCGCTTTCATAAGTAACCTTGGTGAAGTCACGAATTACCCACCCACTTTACCAAGACATTAAAATTGCCTGGCTCTCACTGACGCAGAATATAAAAGTGCCTTGCATAGAACACACAAGAGAAAGCGAGTAACACCTTATACGAAAGAAAAATAGAGGTAAAGATGACCGTTCAGTAATTATTTTATACACCTCTAATTACATTAGCAACAGGAAACTTCTTCCATGCATTAAACACAATATGCTATGAATTTTTTCTTCATTTGAAGTTGGTATCTCGCATAGTTGCTTTCGGACCTTGGGCAACTTTGCACATAAAGGCAGTATGGGAATCTGGAATGCTTGAGTACCTAAATTTCCAGTCTGTAATTAGGCTACAGAAACAAAACATTTAGTATTATTGCCTCCTGACTTGCTTCCTAATGCGACGACATACAAACGCCCTGCTTCGCACAAATCATCGAGGAGAGCATGAAAAAATGACTAAATGCCTCCTATAGGTCATCAAATTGAAGCCAGACAAGTATTGCAAATATTTTGAAAGCACAGAATTAAAGTGCACGCTTCAAACTATTGATACACGTATTCAGAAAGTGGCTCCCATTTCCTGTAAACATTTCCTGTATATAGACAAAGAATGTTGAGAAATTTTTAAAGCAATCTATATAATTCCTCTCAACGAGCCGAAATAAAGGGTTTAGAAATCTTTCATTAGCTCTACACTGACACGCACACATCAACATTTGTCTTCAAATTTCCCTAAAATTACCCAAGCTTACCTAAAGTTGCCTTCAATTTCCCTTACTTTGTGAGTAAATATATACATTTTCCCAAATCGTGATAACTGGTATAGAACATTTCTGAGCGTTTCCATAATCACAACAGCAGCTTCTCTGCAAAAGGTAAACAAAAAAATATACTGCACATGCTCAAGCAGGAAACGCTGTCTAAATCGACTAATTATTGTAATGATATCACGCAAGGTTAGATATTCCTGGCTTACGCATGCACCTCTTGCGTTTCTGTGCAAGCACGGCTTTTCCTTTTTGTGTAGGGCAGCGACAGCCACGGTGGGTTTGAGTGTTATTGGCTAACACTCGCAGGGTTGTATCTTGTAGGCATGCATAAATAGCCAAGAACGTGGATGTGAGAGCAGCCGCGGTCGTAGACAAAACTGGTAGTTTAGTGCGCAAGTAGCGCGGATGTTGTGGGTTCTGCTGCCACAGGCTGTACATGTTTATTCGTGCGCTTTCATATCTCAATATCGTCATTTTCAGAGTCCACCTAAAACTACACACGTTTTCCCCCGTGCTTTCCTTGGCTTGCTTATCGGTTTGCTTCGTATGGTCGTGTGGTTGTATCATAGCTTTCAACCTGTGACGGTTGATCAGTTCTGTTAGTGATTTGCAGGTTTGTTTGGCGCCACCACTTGTGTATTGTTCTAGCATACATATGGAAATTCAGCGGACAGTCAGCGATGTCTTTTACCTGCCTTTTTTTGCTGCTATTTATAAAATGGAGTAGCAGCCGCACCGATTCGATGCACTGTGTCAATTCTGCGTGGTAAAGAGCACTGTGTGCGGCTGCTACTACTGCTATACGACTGCCCTAGAGTCTTCAGCGGGAATTCACCATGTTTCGCTTTGTAAAAATAAAGTGTTTGGGGGGGATTTTTCTCTCGCAGGGAGTACATCTATGAGACGAAACAGTCATTCTGGCTGGCGTATGACCCTGAGAACGAAGGGTGAGTGGCGCTTCATTATTCTCGAGGTGCTCGCTAATTTGTGGCACCTGTGTCCTCCCGCAGAGAGTACTACATACGGCTCAAGTTGCTGATGACCTCACGCTCCGTGGACGTCATGCACATCATTCCTCTCATCAAGGTGATGTTCCTGCAGCCCGCCCAAATGCCATTTTTTTCCTAGTTGTGCCTCAGTGCATACCTAATTGTATTGCGCATTGTTATGCAGAAGATACAAAAAGAGTAAGCACGCAATCACTTATGTAGGAGGCCGCACCTAATGCTAGCCGTCAAATCTGGTACAGTGTTCTTTGATGTACTTCACGCAACTCACATTATTCACTGTTACCTAATCAGTTTACTTACTGGTGTCATTGTGTATCTTCCTTAGTATAAAACATTGTGGCTTTGGTGCGGCGAAACTGAAAGAAATGCATAAAATCTCAATTTGAAAAGGCTGCAGTGCTTCATTTTGTACATCAATGTTTATTTAGGTGATCTAATTCGCACGTAATTTGGACAGCGGTGCTATGGCGGCGCTCACGCTGGCTGGTGGGTGTACTATTTTGGTCGAGCGTGCGTTTACTATGAAATGGAAGTAAAATAGGCAAATGGAAGTAAAAATGGAAGTAAATAGCCACTACTGAACCTTGTTGACGCATAACGCAATCACATACTATCTGTTATACTGGCTAATGTTCGCCGCTACATGTAAAAATAAAAGATACCGCTGAAGCCCTTCTCGACGACAATAATACAGACATGGCCATTTTCACTGAGTCTTGGTTAACCCCTGACATAGATAGCACTGAGCTACTGCATGCAGATTCGCCCTGCACTCTTTTCAGACGCGATTAGTAGGAACGAAGGGGTGGTGGCGTTTTTGTCTTCACAAAAAACGGCATTCCTTGTTACTGGCTCCCGAACAGTTGTATTCACGAAATTCTTTGTGTGCACATATCCATGCCGACATGCACACGCATACTCATGTCTTGTTATCGCCCACCCGATTGTGACCATTCCTTTATCGACGAACTTAACACTGTCATTTAAGATGCAAACTCTCGATTCCCACGCGCTAACTATATTATTTGTGGTCATTTTAACTTTCCGGATATCACCTGGGACAATCTAACAGCATCATCCCGCCAGTCAAAAGATTTCCTTGATTTAACCTTAAACGTCAACCTTACACAAAAAGTAAACTTTCCTACACGTGGCTCAAATACCCTTGACCTGGTCCTCAGTTCACAATCCAAATACATTCAGTCGTTAGCCTGTGTCAAGGGGCTCAGCGATCACAGCATTGTCCTTTTCAATTTGAATATCCCAGTTCCAATCAAACAGCGATCAACATAATTAATACGGGACTACAACAAAGCTGACTTTTCCAAAATTAAAAGCTGACTTTTTGAAAATTACCAGTCAACTAAATATTTTTTGAATACCTAAAAGAAGCTGCTTTCAAAGGGCTGTTGACGGAAACTGGCTGTTGCCTAAGCAAAAGCTACTCAGCTTAATCAATAATTACGTACCCCTTGTTTGCATTCGTGGTATCATGGGAAAGCCTCGGTGCACAAATCCACTAAAATATAGCACATTTGGTTCTGTCCTGAAATATAAGAAATATTTCAACTGCCTGTGCGAGTAGAACAGCTTTCTGAAGCTTTCTAATAACGTTTATCACCAGGATCTTCACAATATCATCCGTGTAATCCCGAAAAAACTTTGGAATACTCGCACCAAGTATAAGTCAGTCGAATAACATTGCCATAACTAATCCTGAGGGGTCCCATGTTCCAAATGAAACGCGTTCTGACGTCTTAGATGCATACTTCTGATCCGTCTTCCCTAGTGAAGGAAAAAACCAGTAAAAAAACACTAAGGACAAAAGGAGAAGCTCACACCACAACGACTGGGCGCTGTGGTGTGAACTTCTCCTCTTGTCTTTTTTTGTTTTTTTATTGGTTTTTTCCTTCAAGTATGTACCAACAGGCCCAGATTTCCACCCTTCCCAAGTGAATCTTCCACCAACATCCCTGTTTTACCAAGATTTCGCGGCACTGAAATGCCTCGGATTTATGTAAATGCCGAAGGTATCGCGAGCCTAATCAATAAACTTAAGATATCTGGCTCCCCCTGACCTAACAACATAGCGGTGAAGATATTGAAAGCCACTAACGTCATTTCGAGCCAGATATTACAAATCATTTTTACTCAGTCTATAAGCGAGCGTACGATGTCTTAAGACTGAAAACTAGGCAAAGTAACTAAGTAAGCAAGTATATAAATCTGCTAAGCGCTCCCACCCATTCAAGTATCGCCCGATCTCACTTACATGCATGGCCTATAAACTTTTAGAACATATCATATCTTCACATATTGTGTCCCACCTCAACAGAAATTCTTTTTTCTTTAGCAAACAACATGACTTTCGTCCGGCCTTATCATGTGAAACACAACTTTTTGAATTCACCACAGATCTCAACGTAAACTTAGATCCTTCATTCAGACCGACGTAATTTACATAGCTCTTTGAAAGGCTTTCGATCGCGTCCCTCATCATCGACTAGTCTCCAAGCTTTCATGCCTTCACCTGGACCCACTAATCCTATAGTGGATCATCTGCTCCCTGACAGATCGCCTCCAGTTCACATGTGTTGGCGGTCGCTGTTCCGATACTACCAAAGTAATATTGCGTGTACCACAGGGATCTGTCCTCGGCCCACTCCTTTTTCCAATATACATTAACGACCTCTCAACAGACATGTAATCTACAACTAGTCTATTCGCCGATGACTGTATTATTTACAGTCGTGTCACTACTCACACTGACCAATCCATTCTGCAAAATGACCTAAATTCTATTTACAAGTGGTGCTCACGCTCGATGATGGAACTAAACGTCTCCAAAGGCAAGTTAACGCATATATCACGTAAACGCTTTATATCTAAATTTCCATACTCTTTAGGCTCTATGAATTTATCTGAGCTCTACAGTTACCGCTATCTTGGCATTATCATCCCTAACCAACTAAATATGTCGAACCAGGTTCTGCAAATAAAGGCTGATGCTTCAAAATCCCTTCATCATCATCATTATCATCATCATAATCATCATCCTTATCATCATCATCAGCCTATTCATGTCCACTGCAGGACGAAGGCCTTTCCCTGCGACCTCCAATTACCCCTGTCCTGCGCCAACCGATCCCAAATAGCACCCGCAAATTTCCTAATTTCGTCACTCCATCTAGTCTTCTGCCGTCCTCTACTGTGCTTCCCTTCTCTTGGTACTCATTCTGTTACAATAATGGTCCAACGGTTATCTAATCTGCGCATTAAATGACCTGCCCAGTGCCATTTTTTCTCTTAATGTCAATTAGAATATCGTCTATGCCCATTTGCTCTCTGATCCAAAGTGCTCTCTTTCCGTCTCTTAAAATTATGCCTTCTCTTAAAATGATTCTTCGTTACATCGCTCTTTTCGCGGTCCTTAACTTGTTCTCAAGCTTCTTTGTTAGCCTCCAAGTCTCTGCGCCGTATTTCCGCACCGGTAAAATGCACTGATTGCATACTTTCCTCTTCTATGATAACGGTAAGCTCCCATTCAGGAGCTCACAATGTGTGCCGTATGCGATCCAGCCCATGTTTTTTCTTCTGTGAATTTCCTTCTCGTGGTAGGGGTTCCCTGTGATTAGCTGACCTAGGTAAACGTACTCGTCTACAGACTCTAGAGACTGACATGAGAACTTGAACTCTCGTTCCCTTGCCAGGTATTTATCATCTTTGTTTTCTGCATGTTAACCTTGAGTCCCACTATTACACTCTTCCTTTAAGGTACTCAATCATTTCTTGTAACTCATCTGCATTGTTGCTAAATAGAATAATGTCATCGGCAAACCGAAGGTTGCTGAGCTATTCGCCGTCGATCTTTACTCCTAAGCCTTCCCAGTTTAATAGCTTGAATACTTCTTCTAAGCACGCAGTGAATAGCATTGGAGTGATTGTGTCCCCTTATCTGACCGCTTTCTTTATAGGTGTCTTCCTACTTTTGTTGTGTAGAATTAACCCATTAAAGACCAGCGTGACCATATAGTCACGTTAGTCTGCACAGTGGATTTCAAATAATTGAGATTATTAAAACTGCACCTAAATCGCCTTTGACATGCCGATTGACAGATTAGAGTCCCCTTTATGGATACCAAGTGTCAGCAGCTGTCAGTCGTTTTCTGGGAGTCCCTCGCAAAGTCGGGAATAAGTGTTGCTCTGCGAGTAGCGTCGCGATGCATCGCTCCAAGGATTAAGTGTTTTTTTTCACTACTTGTTTAAGGAATAGTCGGATATCGTTACCTCCATATTGCTCTTTGAATATGTGACCTTCAATGAGCATTTGTGAAAGAATTATGTTTGATTTATCCATGAACGAGTACGTTATCTTGTGCGTTGCCATATTGTCACGCTGGGCCTTTAGGATACCCAACTTTTAATTTTTTTTAAACTCCATTCTCATCTCTTGCATGGCTGCTGGCACGTTCCCGCAGTGCTTATTTGTTATTTTATTGTCTGGATAGGTAGATGTTGGAAGAAATAGTGAATATACTCGAAGAGAAAGATGACGATGTGTCAGTGATTTATATCGAGCTGCCAGAGGCTAGCACCTATTCGGATGAACACTCGGCCGATGAAGACTCAGACGGGCTCATTGACAATCTAAGCGGGTGGCAGCTACGAGCCGGCGCTGAAACTATTTTCTCTGACGGACGCCTCATTGGTGGATGCGAGTGTGACCGCAGCGACCCCGGCGGGCAAAGTGACGGAACATCAGAGGTTTCTTCTGCTATAGTTGATGCGGCCATTCCTGCGAAATTATCCACTGCGTCTACGTGGACGAAGGGTGATCTCCAGAAAAGCCTTGGCATATTTCCCGACCCAAACTTTGCTGCTTACAGGGACTTTTCACCTGTTGAGTTGTTCGAACTCTTTTTTGACGAAGCCATCGTGGAGCTGCTAGTCGAACAAACAAGAAACGTCATTTTGAATATGCCTGATACAAAGGTTACCAAAGAATAATTGAACACTCGGCAAGGTTATGCCGATAAATTTTCTTGGAGTACTTATTTTTCCGGCTATAACCGCTTGCCAGATAAAAAGCGCTATTGGGACAGCGGCACGGATATGTGCAACACGACGGCCTAGAATGCTATGCGAAGAAATCGCTTCATACAGATAATGTTATTCCTGCACGGAGCGAAATGCAAGCCTAACACTTAGTGACAAGTTGGCAATGTTGCGTCCATTGATGGCACTATTGAAAAGAAGGTTTCTGGAGCACTTTCAACCTGTGCGTCACCTGAGCTATGACGAAAGTATGATTGAGTATTATGGTCGTCATGACTGGAAACAGTTCATACGCGGAAAGCATATCCGCTTCGGGCATAAAGTATGACGCCTAAATGCCAAGAACGGATACCTTGTAAACTTCAAAGTGTATCAAGGTAAGCAGGGATCTCGGGACATCTAAAAAATATTGTGAAAAACAATATGAAAAGGACTTCAGAAAAGCAGTGGCGCCACTTCTTCAAATTGTGGATGAACTTGCAGCAGAGATGCACAACCTTTCTTTCTTTTTCTATTTTGATAAATAATTCACAAGCATGCAGCTACTCAGGCATCTCAAGGCACAGGGCTAGGCACGGGCACAGTGAAGCCGAACCATGTTCCCAAAGAATGCCCTATCCCTGGACCAGAACTCGTCAAGCGCCAACCTAGCGGGCACGAAGAGCCCGTGCTGAGCGACAATGGGATAATTGTTGTCCGCTGGATGGACAATTCTGTAGTAACGATCGTAAGCACCATTCACGGCGTAGAGCCAATGTCATCTGCAGAGAGGTCCTCTCGTGTTTAGAAGAAGCGACTCAAGGTGGCCCGCCCGAACACTGTTGCTCAGTACAAGATTTATGGGAGGTACGGACCAGATGGATGCAAATGTAGGTGCCTACAGGTTTGCAATCCGTGGCAAAAAGTGGTGGTGGCCGAGTTTCACTTGGCTTTGTGATGTATCTATCAGCAACACTTGGACGCTAATTCGTAGCACAGGGTTGAACGTCACGCAGGTGGAATTCCGCAGGCAAATTGCACAAAGCTACCTGATGCGATGGGACAATAAGCCTAGAGGACCTGGTCAACGCAGAATCCCAAAGCCTGGTGATGTCCTGACTGGTACAGGGTTTGACCAAGTGACCCACGTTGTTGCACCAATACGTAATGGCAAGAGGTGGAGGTGGGCATGAGATAATTGCAACAATGCGGTGCACCCAAAACGCACAAAGTATGACGTTGGCATGTGTATTCCATGATTTAAACCATATCACATTACATAAGTGCTCGACTATTCGCTATGTATGTTTTTGTGACGTTTCATGGCTTGAAATAAATGTTTTTCACTTCTCGTATTTTGCTGTAGCGTAAGGGCCCAGTGTGACCATATGGCGACGGGCTATATTTCAAAAACTAATAAGGCTAGAGTAATCATTTTTTGCATGTGGTTTATTAGTATAAAGGTAAGTTAATATATTTGATTTATTTCAAAATAGCAAGAAAAAAAAAGAAACCGATCCCTATGTCAAAGATTGGTGGTGAGGGAATTCGCACTCTCCGAACCGGAGGGGATGGGGCGACAACAAACCCACCCCGCGTGCGTTTATTGAGGGTTCGACTGCTGACCGGCGATAAGGTCCACGCCTGATCGACGGTGAACCAGAGGCATGAGGTGGGAGGCGACGTCGTACAACACACACACTCAATTTAATAAAATGAAATCACGCCCGAGACATCATGGGAAAAAAAAAACTTGCAAACTTCCAGTAGTGGGTCCTAGCTCGCGGAAGGCGTGCGGGTGACACAACACACGCCCTGACGCCGCTCATGCGACACGAAGCCCACCACGTGGGAACCATTAACACTCGCGAAATAACAAAAAATCCGCGACACAAATGAAAAATATACGCGATATTAAATACGGCAAACACTACACTAACAGAACATACAAAAATGAACACGCGATGGATAAACAAATGAAAGATTAAACGCGATTAGAAAAAAGAGTCCGGCGGAAAGTTCTGAGAGCGGCCTGGAACACGAGGCTTATCTGGGGCGTGCTTGCCGAGGTCCCGATCTGAAGAGTGTCGGGCTGCTGCAACCTCGCTGCCGAAGATCCTGACGAACTTGCACCGTCTGTCGCTCGACCGGCGAAGGCTTCAGCCTGGAGATCTCAACCTGCCGACCACATCTTCAGCTGACCCCCGGTGCCCGACCAACCTCCTTCGTCTTCCAAGCTGCTCTGCCGCTCTCCGAGCCGCCTCGTCTTTCCGCCGCGCTCAGGCGACACACGTGACCAAACCGGTCTGGCGAGCTCAAGGACAATGGGAAGCTCTCTTCCCCATCGCCGTGCAAAAGGCGTTGCTGCTGCTGCGGCAATGGCGGCCATCTTGAGAGGGGCGCGGGCATGCACTCTGTGACACCCTAATGGGTTAAGGTGGCTGTGGAATCTCTGTAGATATTTTCTACTGCATTTACGTAAACGGTCCGTACTCTTTGATTATGCAATGCCTCTATGGCTGCTGGTATCTCTACTGAATCAAATGTTTTCGTAATCTATGAAAGCCATATAGAGAGGTTTCTTGTACTCTGCGGATTTCTCGATAACCTGGTTAATGACATGGATGAGATCCATTGTGGAGTAACCTTTCCTAAACCTTGCCTGCTCCCTTGGTTGACTAAATTCTAGTGTTGTCCTTATTATATTGGATATTATTTTGGTAAATATTTTATATAATGTGGACGTAAGCTAATGGGCCTATATTTTTTTTCGTTGTTTAACGTTGCCCTTTTTGTGGATTAGTATAATGTTTGCATTCTTCCAGTTTTCTGGGACCCCTGCAGTCGAGACACTACGTATAGAGAGCCGCCAGTTTTCCTAGCATTATGTCTTCTCTACCATTGATTAAATCAACTGTTATTCCATCCTCGCCTGCCGCTTTTCCCCGTTTCATGCCTTGCAAGGCCTTTGTTACCTCATCTCTAGTTATAGGAGGAGTTTTTTTGTATACTGTTCAATACTGTTTGGAATAGAGAGCTCCTGAGCCGTCTGGGTACTAAAAGGTCAGTATATAAGTGTTCCGCTGCTTTCACTATATCTTCGAGATTGCTGACGATATTACCCTGCTTATCTTTTAGTGCATTCATCTTACTTTGTCCTATGCCAAGTTTCCTTCTCGCTGATTCCAGGCTGCACCCATTTTTTACGGCTTCTTCAGTCTTTCTCACGTTATAGTTTCGATTATCAATTATTTTCGCCTTGTTTATCAGTTTTGACAGTTCCGCAAATTCTACAAAATGTCTTGGGTTGGACATTTTCATTCTTTGTCGTTTCTTTATTAGGTGCTTTGTTACTTCTTAGAGCTTGGCTACTGGTTGCCTTGGTCCATTTTATTTATTTATTTATTTCGTGTACCCTCAGGGCCAGAGGCATTAAAGAGGGGAGTGGTTACATCAAATACAGAAAAAAAGCACAGTGCAGCAAAATGGTTAATAGTACAGAAATAGATGGTTCTCGGTTATACAATGTTATCTGAGTGTTTCTGGAGTGCTGGTCAATAAAATTAAATGCGGTGCATGCAGTGCAGTAATACAGTGTGCCGGTAGTACAAAAACAATGATACAATTGGTAGTACAAAAACACGAATGGAATGCTCTTGTTTATACGATGTTATCTAATACTGCCGTGAAGTGCTGATGGTAAACAATAGTAGCGGTTGAGGCTGGTAGGTGATTCCACTCGGCAGATGTACGCGGAAGGAATAAATTAGACATGACATTGGTTTGGCATAATGAGATTCCAACTTTGTTATTGTGATCTAACCTTGATGAAATGTATTGAGGAGGGGAGATAAGTTCATCGCGAAGTGAAGGACGATGAAATACCTTATGAAAAAGTGAAAGTCTAAGGCCTTTACGGTGAGAGGCTAAAAAATGGCAAATCAAGGTTTAATTTTATTACAGACGTGCTGGCAGTTCGGTTACAATTAGAAAAAAACGAAACGAGCAGAGTTATTTTGTACCATTTCTAAAGAGTGAATTAGGTTTTTTCTGAAAGGAATCCCAAACTGCTCCGGCGTACTCAAGTTTTTGAGCGGACTAGTGACTTCTATAACATTAATTTTAGGGAAGACGGTGCTTTAGTGAAATTGCGTTTTAGGTATCCCAGCATGCGGTTAGCAATTTTAATTACGTAAGAAGCGTGCATGGACCACGAGAGGTTTCTAGTAATATGGGCACCAAGATATTTGTATCAGGAAACAGGGTCTAAGGGGAGATTATTAATGCAGTAAGAAGGAAGCTGGTTAGAAGTTCTGGACACGCGCATAAATTTACATTTTTTAATATTTAGTTCCATTGACCATGATGGGCACCAAGTACAAATAGCGTTTAGGTCGGATTGAAGAGAAGATATATCATTGTCACATATTATTTCCCTGAAGATTACGCAATCATCGGGGAATAAATGAATGTTAGAGGAAACACAAGAGGGTAGATCATTTATGTAAATTAAAGAAAGGAGGGGACCAAGTACCGACCCTTGAGGTACGCCGGACTGTACTGTGCTCGGTTGAGAGTCTGAGTCATTAGGAAAGACAAACTGTGAATGGTTAGAAAGAAAGCACTCAAGCCATGCAAGCAGTCTGGGATCAATGTGAATTCCATGTAGCTTAAACATTAGAAGGTTATGGCACACTTTGTCAAACGCTTTCGAAAAGTCTAAAAATATACAGTCAGCAGTTGAAGAGCGGTCAAGAATTACGTTTAGCTTGTGCGTAAATAAAGCTAGTTGTGTTTCACATGAATATATATTGCGGAAGCCAAGTTGCGATGGTGAAAAAATGAGTTAGTTTCAACAAAGCTAGCAAGATTAGCGGCAAGTAAGTGTTGTAACATCTTACATGGGGTGGAAGTGAGTGAGACAGGGCGGTAGTTATATGGAGATTGCTTGTCACCCGACTTATGGAGTGGGATCACTTTCCCAATCTTCCATTCATCAGGAAAAGAACCATTATCTAGCGACTGTTGGAATATCATTGCTAGGAAAATTGAAGAGTAACAGCTAGTGCTTTTCAAAAATATCTGCTTGCCTCCCATTTCGTGCTGCCTCTGAAGCCAGCCGTGTTACGGTTTCATTCATTACCATCATGTCACCATCATCATCTCTCTGTTCTATGGCTGCATGTTCTAAGATTGCAAGATCCCTTAACTATATTAAAGTGTCGCTATCCTTGTCTCCTCCGTAGATTCGTAAACTAGCATATGAAATTTTCATCCATACCAACTTAGAATATGCGTCTAGGACTTCGAATCCGCATCAAAAGTGCTTGATTGACACTTTACAAGCTACTCAAAATCGTGCCTCCCGTTTTATCTTATCGAAATATGACACTATCAGCGCTAGTAACTTGAAATTATCTTTTGGCCTGCCCCTTTTAGCATCAAGACGTATAATTTCGCAACTCTCCCTATTCCATAAATTGTGCCATAATTTTCCTGACCTTCGTTCCTCTCTTTATTTCCACCCGTGCGCTCATCACATCGTCTATTCAATTCTTCAAGTATCCAATGCCTTCATGGTTCTACAAACGCTTTCAATAAATCCTTCCTTCCCGTTGCAATAGAACAATGGAACTCGCTTCCGGAATTTATTTTTTTAATTTTATTTATTTATAGATGCTGCGATCTACACCCTGCTATGATCTGAAATCAGATCATAGCAGGGTGGGCATACATAGAAATATGCAAGCATGGAAACACATGCAAAATTCATCACATATGGAGGCATTTTCAGGCATTGGCATTTTCAGGCATTTTCAGGCAATGCAAAACATACAAGAAAAAAAAACACAATCAAATAACGTACACAAATTCATGACATTTGCAAGTATTTTTCAAACATTGTTAATGAATTCTGGGTAACAATATCAGATTTAGGATTATTTCAGTCTGTTATTGTCCTAGCTAAAAAAGAATATTTGAAACAGTTATTCCGTGCTTTCCTGGGGGTTACTGATAAAGCATGCATTCGTCTCGCGTTATAACCTGATGAGTAAATAAAAAACTTGAAAGTGTTAACTTTATAATGGCAGCTTACAAGTTCAAAGTGGAACTTTAATCGACAGATTCGGTTGCGCCGTATCAACAGTCAACGGTGGTAATCCACTGCGTCTTACGAGCTCACCAACAGACGCATGGCTGTATGAATTAAAAACAAACCTAACTATCTTATGCTGTACACATTCCAGTTGTTAAATATTGGTTAAAGTGAATGGGTCCCAATTAATTACGGCGTATTCCAACAACGGACGAATGTAGGAATCGTATGCCAGTAAACGAACACTAGCCGTAGATGATTTCAGTGAGCGCCCCAAGGAAAACAGTTTACGCAAGGAATGGAACTACAGGAACTACAGTATTTATGTTCTTCGTCTAGAAAAGCTCATTGGTTATCCATAGGCCCAAATATTTGTACACTCTTACCTCTGATAGAGATACGTTGTCCACTATATATGCAAATTGAAGAGGTTCTTTCTGATGTGTGATTCTCATAAAAAGTTTTTTTTTTCAAAATTAATAGACATTTGCCATTGTTCGCACCAAGCAGTGACCTTTGCCAGGCCATTATTTAGACGCACCTGATCATCAACAGAAGATATCTTTTCATACAAAATACAGTCATCTGCGTAAAGCTTTACGGAAACTAAAAGTTCTGCGACTATGTCATTTATAAATAATAGAAATAAAAGTGGTCCCAAAACGGATCTGTGTGGGACTCTAGACTTCTTCCTCTATTGTTAGAAGTATTGTTCAAGGTGACAAATTGGTGTCTGTTAGTAAGATGGGCTCTGATCCATGTAAGTACCTGTTCATTTTTTATATAATACCCTAATTTATGGATTAATTTGTTATGTGACATCTTGTCAAATGCTTTACGAAAATCAATGAAAAGAATATCTGTTTGCTTCCCTTCATTAATTGCCTGTGCGAGATCATGAACAGTCTCAACTAATTGAGTAGATGTAGAAAACCTATGCCTGAAACCATGTTGGACATCTGTAAGTACCTTGTACTCTTCTAAGAAACCTAATATATGTTTATGAATTATATGCTCTAAAATTTTGCCTCATGTAGATGTAAGAGATACTGGTCGGTAATTGTCTGTGTGTGCTTTCTTCCCGGATTTATGTAAAGATTTGATTTCGGCCGTCCTCCAGTCACCTGCAGGGAACCATCGCGCAAAGATCTGGTGAATACGAAATACAGGTACTTAGCACACCATTCCGCAGAACGCTTTAAAAACGCGTTTGGCAAATTAAAAACGCCGCTCTCATAAATAACAACTTCAGATATAGCAAGAAGCGATATAGAAAAGTTGGAAAGGCACCATTATCTTTGGTAAATGCCGACTGGAAGAACTTGTTAAAAGCGGAACGAGCGACAGTCTCATCACTTACACATTTGCCGTCTATCATGAGCCAACTGGTGGAAGAAGATTAAGGTGTGATTTGGCGCTTGAATCTCTCGGGAGACGTTTTAATAAACGAAGTCAGGATCGCTCCGTAATATCTCTCTTTGTCGCAACTTATTTTCTTAGTTGTTCTGAAGTGCCTTCTACAATAAATTTTAAAGACGTTTGTTCTTGATTCCGCTTCTAACCTTTTAAGCCTTCACTGTAAGCGTAACGTCTCGCGAGAAATCCATGGGTTACGGTGCACAGAAGATTTTGCAATTGTGGGAACGAAACGTTGGATACATTCAGAGACAATTCCCCTAAAAGAAAGCCATAAGTCATTTACAGTGCAAGTGCTGTTTCTGTAGTCATCGAAATAGAATGCAAGCATATTCAGAATAGATTCATCATCAGCACAAGAAAAATTAGGAAACAAATGAACACCATTTTCGCAATCAGGGTAGACATTTGACAAGTTCAACAAGACAGCTTTGTGATCAGAAACCCCGTTTGTGACATCACAATTTATCGTATTTCGGATGGCGCCACTTACAAAAAATAAGTCTAGAATTGAGCCTATGGCGCCCTGTACTCTCGTGAAATTATTTACCATTTGCAGTAAGTCAAACATGAATAGAATATCAAAGATTGTGTTATCGATACTGTTAGCAGAATCCCATTAAAAGGTTTGCCAATCAATGTTTGGTAAATTAAAGTCCCCTACCAGTAGTATTCTGTCACCTCATTTCACCTGGCAGTGCATACATTCCCTTAAGTTTTCAAGTACCGCAACAGAAGAGTTTGGAGGCCTATAAAAAACACTAAGGATAAAGCGGACCTTGTTGATGTATGCTTTGCAAAAGACAGCTTCAATTCTTTATTCATCATTTCCCCCGCAGCGCCCAAAGGCGTTACAGCAGGGGGGTTACAACATGGAATAAAATACATCTTCATTCACACAATGCAATTGCTTTTCAGTCAGCCTATTCCACTGTTTAATTGTTCGAACAAAAAATGAGCTGGCATACGTGTTCGTCTTGGCAGGGTACTCGAGGATTTTGCAACTATGATCAGTTCGTTTTGAAATGTAATGAGGTTTCTGTAGGTAAATTTCCCTATTATTTCTAGTTTTATTATAGTAAATCGAATATAGAAATTTTAATCTCAGTTTATTGCGGCGGGCAAGAAGTGATTCCAATCCTAGCTCAGCCTTCATTGCAGTGCCGCTCTCCCTTCTTCCGTACCTCCCCAAGACGAACCTGGCAGCACGGTTTTGTATTTTTGCTAGAGCGGCAGTGGAGGTTGCCTCGTGAAGGCCCCACACAACACAGCCATATTCTAAGAGTGGTCGAACACAAGTTGCATATGCCATACGTTCTAAATTCGCATGTGAACATCGCAGGTGCCTCTGAATGACATTCAAAGCTTTACCAGCTTTGGATATGATACTGTCTACCTGTGGTTTCCACGAACATTCAGACGACAGTAGCACACCTAAAGACTTATACGTACTGCCTTGCTTCATTAGTACATCGTTCAGATGATACCGTGACTGAATTGGTTTCCTTTTAGTAAATGAGAGATGTACACACTTTGTTATGTTCAAAGTCATTTTTCATTTAGTACACCAATCATGAATGAGTGATAGGTCGTTCTGAAGTTCAATTGTATCATTGTGATGGGCAATTGTTTTCTACACAAGACAGTCATCCGCAAACAACCGTATCGAATATGAAATTCCGGCAGAGATATTATTAATGTACACCAAAAATATTAGCGGACCCAGAACGGAGCCCTGTGGGACTCCTGACGTATCATTTGCATATTCGGAGCATTTTCCATTCAGTATTACACACTGCCTTCTTTGGGAAAGGTAACATTCAGTCCATTTAAACATGGTTGCATCAATGTGTAGGGTATTATGCTTAAATAATGAGAGAATGTCATACCGTGTCGAAGGCTTTCCGAAAATCCAGGAACACACCGTCTACCTGTCCTCCTGCATCTACGCTGGATATTATGCCATGACAAAACTCAACTAGTTCTGTTGTACAAGATAGTCCCTTACGAAATCTATGCTGCTCGTTAATTAGTACCTTATGCTTACCTAAATGATTTAGTATTTGTTTATGTAAGATATGTTCAAGTATTTTACACGGTATAGACGTAAGTGATATTGGCCTGTAGTTACCAACGTCTTTTTTGGACACACCTTTATGTATCGGAACAGCGTGTGCAATTTTCCAGTCATGGGGTAAAATACCTGTCGATAAAGGTACATAAAAATTGGTCCCACGCAACCTTTGAGTACACGTGGAGAAATTCCATCCGGACCACTAGATTTACTCTCATCAATATCTTTCAATAGTTTTTCAGTTCCATTAACACTAAGCTCAACAGGAAGCATAGGCGAAATATTCGTTGTAGGTGGATGAATATGACAGGTGTGGTTGGGTAAGAATACCGAATAAAAAAAGTTGTTTAGGCAGGCAGCTTTATCTTCGTCTTCCATAATTATCTTACCATTTTAGTTTAACTCCTATATTCCGAAGGAATCCGATCCACACTGGTTTAAGTACTTCCAAAACATTTTGGGGTTTGATTTCATTTTGTTGCTCAGCTCGCTGAAGTAGTCATGTTTCGCTTTTGCTATTTTTAGCCTATATTCGCGTGTAATCATATGTAGTTTTGTAAAATGAGCAGCTGATTTGCTTTTCTTGCGTGCGTTTAATGCCCTCATCCTTTTTTTGATAAGTTTTAGTATATGTGTTGTTACCCATGGCTGTTTGTGCTTTTTAAGCCGTGAAGAATCAACATTGGGTATATGTACACTTAGCAGCTTATATCGTGCCCACATATCGTGCACATTACGCTCCTCAGAGAAGCACTAGAAAACAGAAAAGAAATTACGAAGTTTCTCAGAAATTGCATCGTAGTCACCCTTCTCATAATAGTAGACCCATCTACTCGTGGATAACTTCGAACGGTTTTTTTCTTTATGGATACCGGCAACAACAGCCAGATGGTCGCTAATTTCCGGAATGACATTCACATTTCTTATGGAATCCGGTGAGTTACAAAACAGCAAGTCTAACACAGCGTCATAGCGAGTAGGATCGGTAACGTACTGCGTCAGACCAAACGTGTCTGCGATATTTTTCATCGCAAGGTTCATGCGCCCGCCAGAACTTATACACGTATCATCGCACCAAGATAACCCAGGCAGATTAAAATCCCCCCCCCCCAAGAAGTATCGTCTGAGCTGACGCCTCTGTGAGAATTTCATATAATATTTGCACTCTGCTGATATCCTAGCTGGGCGAGCGATAAGCCACCCCAACAATGAACGTGAAATTATCAGATAGGACTATCTTACACCATACAGACTCCAGTGCATTGCACTTGTAATCAATTGCTGAAGACTGTAATGATGAATGAATAAGCAAAAAGATACCCCCACCTGCATTGGGCCTATCTTTGCGATAGACGATGTAGTTTTCTGGAAACACCTCACTATCAGCAATTGAAGACTTTAACCAAGATTCGGTGCCAAGGACTATGTCAGCGTCAACACTTCCTATCAACCCAAAAAGCTCAGCTGTTTTATTAAATATGCTTCGGCAGTTCACAATGACAGCAACCAGTCGTCGACATTGTTACTTCTGCTTTTTTCTGGTCTGTCAGTGCCTACGCAATGCGACGACCTCTTCTTTGTCTTCATCCCACCTGAAAGCCCTGCCATTGTTAATCAGTTTGTCAAAATTCAGTTTTACTTTATTGTTCTTCTTCTAGTACTTCTTCCTAGTACATCTTGTTTCAGGTGAGTAATCTTCGCCTACGCTGTACTGTGATTCCCTAAATTTTTTAGCATTAAGAAGCACTGCCTGACGGTCTTTGTACAAGGAAAATTTTAAAATAATCGGTCTTTTTCTATTTGCTTTATAGCGTCCTAAGCGGTGTGCCCTATCCAGAGACCCGAGTTCAATCCCCCCCCCCTCCCAAGGCTCGTTTTACAAATATTCTTTACCATAGCTTCGGATTCATTCCCATGATTCAATATTTTGCGCGTCGGGCATACTAAAAGGTTGTATTGATGATTTGTACAAAATGGCCACTCCTCCCCTTCTGTCGCGGTCACCCCGAAAGGCCTTATAGCCCTCAGGAACAAACTCACCGTCAAATGTTTCACTGCTCAACCACGTCTCTGTAAGCATGGCAACGTCTGCGTCATGCGAGAGCAGCATGCCCTCAAGTTTTACAGCTTTATCTAGGACACTACAACAGTTTATATTTAAGTTATTGAATGCAGGGCTGGACTCTTTGTGGTGTGATTTATGGTTCTTCGGGATTTTATAACTTTTGTTTTTTTGCATTATGCCATCCAAACATATCATCGTTATTGCTTAACTTATGAAAAATCGGCTTAACTTTAGCACCATAATTCTTTTCCTGTGATGCGCTTTCCCATAATTTCTTTCTGATGTCACGAATACATTACGAGCAGTCTTCGCTGACTGAACATCCTGAACCTTTCAATTTCGGGCATGCCTTTATTATTAAAGTCTTCTCTCGGTTGTCATGTAGATTTATTATGACGATTCCTGCTTGATTTCATACCATTTCGGACATTTTTGCATGCTCTTTATCGTAACCTTAAGTTTTTCGCTCAGAATTTCCTCTTTTATTTTGTCCGTAAGTTCCTTCTCTGTTTGCCTTTCCTCTTCTTTTATGCCATAAATAAGTAAGTTATTCCTACGGCTTCTATTTTCCAAGTCGTTGGTCTTAGTTAACAGGTGTGATACAGTGGCTTCCAGTTTATTAATAGTTGCACCTGACATGCTCTACTTCTTCTTTTACGGTGTTGATAGTTGCCACCTCGTCTTTCAAATTTTTGATTCTCTCGGTCGAACCATCTATTTTTTCCTCAAAAGAGCCTTGTTTTGCATGAATGCCACTGACAGATGACTTCAGGGAACTTGGACCCAATAGAATTTGCTGGAACATTTATTTTTCAGTCATGTCAGGGACTGGGTTTGATTCAATATCACCGCATTTTGAAAGATCAGCTTGGGATGAACAAAAATGGCCAGGCTTAGCTTGGTTAAGCCAAGAATGCGTTGCATATTGCGCGGTATTTTTTTTTTGAGGGCGAGGTATTGCTTCGCGTCACTCGATATCGCGTCACGCGCCGGCGCAGCGCCCCTAGCGGGAGGAGCGGGAGTCAGGTGGTGGCTGCGGCCACGCGTGACCTTGCGAGTTGGGGCCCAGCTTTTCCTCCGTGACGTCATGCGCCGGCGCAGCGCCCTTAGCGGGAGGAGCGGGAATCAGGTGGTGGCTGCGGCCACGCGCGACCGCGCGAGTTGGGGCCCAGCTTTTCCTCCGTCTGTCGTGACGTCACGTCACGTGGTTGGTGGCTGCCCGGCCGCACCCGAGGGCTGAACTGAGGGGTTGCAATATGCAACGCATAAAAGGTATGCACAAACACCCTTTATACGTAGTGGGCTGCGCAGCAGCAACAAAAAGCGGTTGTCGCTACGATAGCAGATAAGTAGTTAGATAAGGAGGCAGATAAGTAGTTCCTAACCTGCGCAATGAAGCAAAATGGGCTCTTGAGCATTGTGCCTGAGGTGCTGCTGCCAAGCCCACTGGTTCTAAGCGGCGATGGGAAGCTTCTTATGTAGGGCATGGTGTCCCCGTGATGAGACGTCACCGTTGACAGCGCAGGTGCAGACACGTTGACGGAAGGCATGATGAGGTCGTTGATCAAGCAACGATCAGCTGGTGCTCGATTCTCGAAGCCAACGTCATTTGCTTGGTAAGAGGGAGATCGGGCAAATGCCTCACCGAGATAAAACTGTTGTGTGCGCAGCAAGAGGGTCAAAACCTGCGCAATGAAGCAAAATGGGTTCTTGAGCATTGTGCCTGAGGTGCTGCCAAGCCCATCCGTTGTTGTATAGCGAAACCCTTCGAAATTTCGAGAGTTACTAACCACCCATATTTTCAACTGATTATGCAAAAACCTGTGTTTTTTGCATTGACTTTTCAGTTGTTACTTTTTGCTGCTTTGTACATGTCCACTCCTTCGATGTTTGTATTATTATTGGTTTTTCCCCCACCTTATATAATACCCCACATGGGGTCCTTAAGGGAATAATAAATGATGATGATGAAGAAGAAAATGTGTTCGTGTAATTTACATACGTGTAATGTTAACAAGATTGACCTATAGTTATGAGTAGATAACAATTACACGTTACCCGGCTTGAATAAGGGCAAAACTAAAGGAAGTTTCCATGCGGGAGGAACGGAGGGGGTTGAGAGAGATTTTCTAAGGATAATTGTTAGATGCCGGCGGCACCAAAAAGAGTATCGAACAAGAAAAACAGTCGGGATGCCGTCGGGACCACATGACTTCTTGGTGTCTAAGTTTAGGATTAAGTTAATTACACCGTGAGTAGAGCGTGATATATCGTCCACTGGAGGGTATGATTCCGAATCAAAAACAGGGGTTACAGAGTTATCAGTCGTAAAAACAGAGTGGAAGTAGGTGTTAAAAGAAGAAGCTATTGTCTGCGAATCAGAAACTGCAACATCGGTAATCAATAACGTGTCTGAGGATGACTCAGGTGGCAGGATAGCTCTCCAAAATTTTCGGGGATTAGCAAGCATTAAATTCAGCAAGGCTACCTTGTAATAAAATTATTTTACAGCAACCATTTTAGAACAGAGTTTCTTTTTAGCGCTATAGAATTGGACGAGTTTTTTTTATTCACCAGAGCGTTTCGATCGACGTATTCTGGATACACGACGTGATAAATGCAAAAGGCCCCTAGTCATCCAAGGTATTTCAGTGTTTATTTGTTCGTTGGTATTTAAGAAATAAAAATGCTGATGCACTTACTGAGGATATTTGCGAAGAAACTCGTCAAGGTATTAGTATCACTAGTGGTACTTCTTAGTTCAAGCTCAGGAAAATAATCGCACTAGGGCGTCTGTTAGTGCCAAATCATCAGATATAGGGAGATTTATGGACGGTGGCAGGAACTGAAATTAACACAGCATTGGGGTCAGATATTCCATCAATACCATCGCATTAGTAACCGTCATTAAAAGACATGTAGTAAGAAAGACAAGATGAAGGACGTAAGTTTTCCAAGTGAAATCATGAACAGCCTGGTGCAGGTCACAGGACAATGAAACGTGAACCACCTCCCGCCCGATAGCTACTTCGTGTCCGCTTTCTTTCATAGACAACGAGTCAACACCAGTAGCATTAGAATCGCCCATGAAGATAACGTTGTATGAAGTATTATGACTATGCAAAAATTTGCATAAGTTCTGTAAATGATCAATATTAGAATGAGGTGGACGGTAAGCAACCCCTATAATGAAAGACATATTATCGAACTGGGGCAAGGAGTACAGGAAAGTGAAGGTGAGATTGAAGAGATAGAGTAACACCACCTCCTCTCTTGAATTTTCTGTCATGGCAAACCACTTTGAAACGAGGGGGGGGTTACCTCAGAATCATGCACACCATCATGTAACCAGGTCTCCGTAACTCAGATAATGTGAAGTGAGTAAGACGAGACCAAGGAAAGAAATTTAGAGAAATTCCTGACGAGGCTACTTGCATTAACGTTAAACATGGAAAGGTTATTGCTAGTACCAAGAAGTCAAGAGGATTTGGTCCTAGGAAGTGTTTCGGCGGGTTTAATTGAGCCAGCAGATGATCTGACGAGAGTATTAGATGTACTATCCTAATCGTATCGTACCCTGTCAATAAATACATGATCAAATTGAAGCTGGACAGATGAGCCACTATGCCTATGAGAGCACGATGCTGTGAACCTGTGAATCAGTGGCGAGGTGTCTTCTAAAACACCATTTAAGTTTCTAAACACAAAACACTTTTTAAGTTTATAGCGATTCCGCAGCACCAGCACCTTATCCTGAAAATCAAGGAGCTTCATAATAACGGGACGCGACCGGCCTCTGAAGCTATTGCTGAGTCTACGACACCTTTGGATAGGCGGACATGCGAGCTTAGGAGTGTCTTGGAACCTCTTAGCAATGTTGGAAGAATGTTCTTTATAATTATCATTGGCCCTCGCTGAGACCATGTATTATATTGTTGTTTCTACGTTACCTGTTTTTCTAACTATCATTTCTGTAAGAGAGAGTTGATATAGCGTTATATAGTTGCTGGATTTTATTGTGTAGGTTGTCATTCGAATCCTGCGCACCACAAGACGTTAAGGGTGACTCCAAAGAAGATACACGAGCTTCCAATATCTCAAACCTTGCGTTGACAGACGATTGAAAGATTTTTATTTCAGCAATATCGAGAGCCAGTTTCTTTTGGCCATTTAGGAGTTCGGAAGGCATTTCCGCTACTTCAAGTTGTTTATCAACATCTGTCAACCAGGTTTAGGAGGCAAGATCGCGCTGAGAATTAGTGTTGGTAACAGAGTTAGCTTCCACGTCAGCACTCAATAAAAGCGTGCGGGTAGCATTTAACAGAGCAGAATACACAGAAATATAGACAAAATCATGGTTGCAGTTATCTGGGTGAGGGAACACCAGCATAATTCGGTCATCGAAACGGATACACCCAGAATTGGCAAGGTAACATACCTGCGTGATGAACAGAGAGCGGATCAACATGTTGCCCGTGCCGCTGTTGCCTCGCCCACCGAAGTAAGGAACTGCCTGGGACGCTTTTATAGCCGTAAACCATGTCGTCGTGGAACCTGGCCTGTCGATGATGGGTGATGGATTGTGAAGTTAACCTTCTCCAGCTGAGCATGCAGGATGTGCACCGATGATACGAGGAGCAATTTGCCCTTGTTATCCGGAAGGAAGATAGGGTAGAATACGCGTTGACCGCCCGGCACTTGCATGGCACGGCGAGGGAACGACGATGATGACTGGTGCAGCGCGACGTCAAGGACATGTGGAGCAGCATTCTCGAACACGGAGGCAGCAAGGTAGCCGGCGAACTGCGTGATAAACAACAGACAGCGGTTCACCATACGCCCACGCCGCTGTTGTCTCGCCTACGGACTCAATAGGCACTCAATAGGATCACGTGAAAGGACATGACCCAATGCCACGAATCGACGATGCCCTCGACTCTCTTTCCAAGGTACCTAGTATTCCTCAAGCCTCGATCGTCGATCGGGTCACTGGCAAAAACCTATGCACTAAGCAGACAAAGGCAAAACTGCGTTTGCAGCACCAGACGGACGGTGCAAATCCAGCTTAATACCCTTCGGCTTGAGTGACCCTCCTGCAACGTTTCAACGTATGGTAGACGCAGTTCTAAGTGGCCTGAAGTGGCAAACTTGTTTATTTTCGCTTTACGACATTGTTATTCTTTCTTCAACATTTCGCCACCACCTGCAGCATTTGGAAGAAGTTTTGACCTGAATTTATAACGCTGGTCTCCAGCTCAACACTAAAAAGTGCCCACTTTCCAGCAAGACAACCAAAGGGCTGGACCACCTTGTCAGCCAGTATGGCATCCGACCAGGCCCTCACAAGGTTGCTGCTGTGCTTCTGCTTCCTCGCCAAGAACACCTGGAACACTTATGGAGTTTCCATGGCCTCGCTTCCTCTTTCTGGCGCTTTATCCGGCACTTCGCAAGTATAGCGTATTCGTTTTAGTAAAAATTTAGTTGAGAGTAAGCGCTCGTCCATTCGGCTCCTTTCTATGTCCATGTTCACTTCGCGCTACTAGCCAAGATCATGTTACCGCACCAACTCGCCCAACTGTCTATCCTTTTGCATTGTATAGCGTCTCCACTGAACAAGCTGTTGGGCTTGGGAACTCCGTTCACTTGCATTGACAACTGTGAGTCTGCTTTCCAAGCCGTCAAGCGTGCCTCGACATCCTACCCCGTTCTTTGCCATTTTGATGAATGCGCAGATACCCTTTTGCATACCGATGCTAGTGGCCATGGGGTGGGTGCCTTGCTCCTGCAACGTGGCAACACTTCACGAGAGAGTTGATGCGTATGCCAGTCGCACACTAAGGGCAGCGGCACAGAACTACTCCATAACAGACCACGAATGTCTTGCTGTAGTTCGGGCCATGCAAAAGTTCCCGCCATATATTTATGGACGCCACTTTACCATAGTTAATGACCATCACGCGATATGCCAGCTGTCATCGTTGAAAAATTTGTGTGGTCGCCTTGACCGTTTGGTTCTCCGGTTGCAAGAATTTGATTTTGATGTGATGCACAAGTCCGGCAAGAAACATCAAGATTGCGACGCTCTCTCTCGCTGCCGCTGCCGCTATCAACTACGACCATATCTCTGCATTACACTTCACGAGGACCTGAGACTGCGTCTTCACTGACGTTTCCACCACTAGCGCATATCAACACTCTGCCCTCCAACCACTACATTACCTTCACCTCTTACCAACGTGCTGACCCATACTGCCAAAGAGTTATTCAATGTGTATGCGGAACTTCGCGTCCACCTAATCCCAGGCTTCATCGTAACTGAAGCAGTTTAGCCTCGAGAACCATGTGCCGCAACCTAACATTTACCGTCCTGATGGTCACCGTTTGGTTCCGGTTCTTCCTCGTTTGCTGCGCTCACAGGTCCTCGAAGCCTTCCATGACGACTCTCTGCCGGCCACTTAGGTTTTCACAAAACCTACAACCGGATCAGGAGCCGTTTCATCTGGCCTGTCCTTTCTACCTTTGCGGCTAAGTACGTCGCTTCTTGCACACTTTGACTACTGCGGAAGCGACTAACAACGCCTCCTGCTGGTCCGCTACAACCCATTCGATGTCAAAGGACACCTTTTGACGCCATTATAATAGACCTCTTCGGACCTTTTCCTATCTTGCCGACAGGACATCGATGCATTGTGAGTGCTGTCGACCACCTTACACGCTACACAGAGACCGCTCTCTACGCTATGGCACTGCGTCAGACGTCGCCACCTTATTTGTGGAAGCCATTGTGCTAGGTCATGCAGTACCTTGCGTCGTGTTGAGTGACCGAGGCAAGACTTTTTTGTCCAGAATCCCCGCAGCAATAATCAGAACTTGTCGCATAGTTCATAAAACGTTAACTTACCACCCACAAATGAATGGTTTGACAGAGCGATTTCATCGCACGTGATATGATATTGTCACGTGGTGGTGACGTTGAATAAGACAGTAGCAATACTGTGAACAAGAAAACTAACTTTTATTGGGCGAACCTGTGCCCACAAAACAGGCTACACTTATAGCGCAACGATAGCGGCGAACACGCTCGGCGATCGTCGAAAATCTGATCACCGGGTCAACCGCGTCGGCTTTTATAGATCAGTCATCGAATGTTCCAGATTAACTGATGGGACCCGCGTGTCTTCCACAAAGTTCTACACCATTCGTGTCATGCGATGAAATCTGATAACACAAGGTTCGGCGACAACAGACACGCGGATAGAAGCATCGATAACTTTCCAGAAACTTCGGATACATGCAAGCGCGTCCCGCGCTCTGCGATTACAGTAGTTAGGCGGCGAAACGTGGTTGCCGATAAAGATAAGAACACGTGTCATTACCCCCCTCTTAAAAAGCATCGACCCGATGCTGCAAACAAACGAAAGTAACAAAGAAAAGCACTCGTATCAAAGAAAACAACAAACTAAGGAAGTTCATCAGCGTCCGTAAAATGGTTTAAGGCGCACCACGTGGACCACTTCAGATCGTGCGCGGCGCCGCTGTGAGTGCGAAATGCCGTCTGGCACGACCTCATAGTCCAGTGCGCCAATACGTCGGATGACCTTGTAGGGTCCGAAATAGCGTCGCAGCAGCTTCTCACTGAGTCCTCGCCGGCGTATCGGGGTCCATACCCAAACACGGTCGCCGGGCTGGTACTCGACGAAGCGTCGTCGGAGGTTGTAGTGTCGGCTGTCGGTACGCTGCTGGGTCTTGATCCGTAGGCGGGCGAGCTATCGGGCTTCTTCGGCGCGCTGGAGATAGCTAGCGACGTCAACATTCTCTTCGTCATTTACATGCGGCAGCATGGCGTCAAGCGTCGTCGTCGGGTTCCTGCCGTAGACCAGCTTGAACGGCGTGATCTGTGTTGTTTCTTGTACCGCCGTGTTATAAGCGAATGTTACGTACGGCAGGACGGCATCCCAGGTCTTGTGTTCGACGTCGACGTACATCGCTAGCATGTCGGCGAGGGTCTTATGCAGCCGCTCCGTAAGACCATTCGTCTGCGGGTGGTAGGCCGTTGTCCTCCTGTGCCTTGTCTGACTGTATTTCAGAATGGCTTGGGTGAGCTCCGCTGTAAAGGCCGTGCCTCGGTCGGTGATGAGGACTTCTGGGGCGCCATGTCGCAGCAGGATGTTTTCGACAAAGAATTTCGCCACTTCGGCTGCGCTACCTTTCGGCAGTGCTTTTGTTTCAGCGAAGCGGGTGAGGTAGTCCGTCGCCACGACGATCCACTTATTTCCGGTTATTGACGTCGGAAAGGGTCCCAGCAAGTCAATCCCGATCAGCTGAAATGGTCGGCAAGGAGGCTCGATTGGCTGTAGTAATCCGGCTGGCCTTGTCGGCGGTGTCTTGCGTCGCTGACAGTCTCGGCATGTTCTGACATAACGGGCGACGTCGGCGGTCAGGCGCGGCCAATAATACTTTTCTTGTATCCTCGATAGTGTCCGGGAAAATCCGCGGTGTCCAGCGGTCGGATCGTCATGTAGGGCGTCCAATACTTCTGGACGAAGTCCTGACGGGACAACAAGAAGGTAATTGGCGCGGACTGGTGAGAAGTTCTTCTTCACGAGTAGACTGTCTTGAAGCGTGAATGAAGATAATCCGCGCTTAAATGCCCTGGGGACAACGTCGGTGTGCCCTTCCAAATATTCGACGAGGCCTTTAAGCTCCGGGTCCGCTCGTTGTTGTTCGGCGAAGTCTTCCGCGCTTATTATTCCAAGGAAGGCGTCGTCATCCTCGCCATCTTGCGGCGGCGGGTCAATGGGGGCACGTGATAGGCAATCGGCGTCTGAGTGTTTTCGTCCGGACTTGTATGTTACAGTGATGTCGTATTCTTGTAGTCTGAGGCTCCACCGTGCCAGCCGTCCAGAGGGATCCTTTAAATTCGCTAGCCAACACAAGGCGTGGTGATCGCTGACGACTTTGAATGGCCTGCCATATGGGTAAGGGCGAAATTTCGCTGTAGCCCAAACGATGGCGAGGCATTCCTTTTCGGTTGTAGAATAATTGCCTTCCGCTTTTGACAACGACCGGCTAGCGTAAGCTATCACGTGTTCATGTCCATCTTTTCTCTGGACTAGGACGGCACCGAGGCCTATGCTACTGGCGTCAGTGTGGATTTCGGTATCGGCGTGCTCGTCGAAGTGCGCAAGTACGGGCGGCGACTGCATGCGTCGTTTGAGTTCTTGAAATGCGTCGGCCTGCGGCTTTTCCCACTTGAACCCGACGTCACATTTAGTTAGCTGCGTCAGCGGCTCAGCGATGCGCGAAAAGTTCTTGAGAAATCGCCTGTAGTAGGCACACATGCCAAGAAATCTACGCAATGCCTTCTTGTCGATGGGCTGCGGGAACTTTGCTATGGCCGCTGTCTTCTGCGGGTCGGGGCGGACTCCAGATTTGCCGATGACGTGGCCTAAAAATAGAAGCTCCTCGTAAGCGAAGCGGCACTTTTCCGGCTTCAGAGTAAGTCCTGATGACCTGATGGCCTCTAGTACTGTTGCAAGCCGCCTAAGGTGAACGTCGAAATTTCCGGCGAAGACGACGACGTCATCCAAGTATACGAGACAGGTCTGCCACTTCAATCCTGCTAAAACCGTGTCCATCACGCGCTGGAACGTTGCAGGCGCCGAGCACAGTCCGAATGGCATAACCTTGAACTCGTAGAGGCCGTCTGGGGTGATGAAGGCGGTCTTTTCGCGATCTCTTTCGTCGACTTCTATTTGCCAATAGCCAGACTTGAGGTCCATGGACGAGAAGTATTTGGCGTTGCAGAGCCGATCCAATGCGTCGTCTATCCGTGGGAGGGGGTATACGTCCTTCTTTGTGATCTTGTTCAGACGACGATAATCGACGCAGAAACGCAGGGATCCGTCCTTTTTCTTCACCAGGACAACAGGGGATGCCCACGGGCTTTTCGACGGCTGGATGATGTCGTCGCGCAGCATTTCGTCGACTTGCTCTCTTATAGCTTCGCGTTCTCGCGGCGAAACGCGGTAAGGGCTCTGACGGAGTGGTCGAGCGCATTCCTCGGTGATTATGCGATGCTTGGCGACTGGTGTTTGTCGAATCCTCGATGACGTCGAAAAGCAGCCTTTGTATCGTCGGAGCAGACTTCTGAGCTCCTGTTGCTTAATCATAGGGAGATTTGGATTAATGTCGTAGTCTGGTTCGGGAACCACAGTCGTCGGGGTAGATGCGGAGGAATCCGAGAGGACAAACGCATTACTTGTTTCCAGAATTTCCTCGATGTACGCGATCGTCGTGCCCTTGTTGATGTGCTTGAACTCCTGGCTGAAGTTTGTCAGCAACACTTCAGTTTTCCCTTCATGCAGTCGAGCGATCCCTCTTGCGACGCAAATTTCACGGTCTAGCAGTAGACGTTGGTCGCCTTCGATGACGCCTTCTACGTCAGCGGGTGTTTCGGTGCTGACCAAAATAACAATGCTGCAGCGAGGCGGGATGCTCACTTGCTCTTCGAGCACACTCAAGGCGTGGTGACTACGAGGGCTCTCCGGCGGTATCGCATGATCTTCCGACAGTGTTATTGACTTCGACTTCAGGTCGATGACTGCGCCGTGTTGGTTGAGGAAGTCCATACCGAGAATGACGTCTCGTGAACACTGTTGGAGGATAACGAAGGTGGCAGGGTAAGTCCGGTCATGAATGGTTATTCTTGCCGTGCAGATCCCAGTCGGCGTGATGAGGTGTCCTCCAGCGGTTCGAATCTGAGGGCCTTCCCATGCGGTCTTAACTTTCTTCAACTGGGCGGCGATGTGTCCACTCATTACGGAGTAATCGGCCCCTGTGTCGACTAAGGCAGTGACTGCGTGGCCGTCGAGAAGCACGTCGAGGTCGGTTGTTCTTTGTCTGGCGTTGCAGTTGGGTCTTGGCGTCGGATCACGGCTGCGTCGTGTTGAACTGAAGCTGGACCGTTGCGTCGTCAAGTCGTCTTTCGTCGGTGTAGTCTTGGCTTCCCGACTTCTTCGGGACGGCGGCGTGTCGTCATTAGGTCGTCGAGATGGTCTCTTCGTCGTCTTCGTCGGCGGCGGAGGATCTTCGTCAGTTCGACGAACAGCAACCGCACCTCCATCGGTTGTTGCTTTTAGTTTTCCGGATATGGGCTCGCAGAGCGGCCCCGGGCTGGGCCGGTGTACGGTCGGCGCTGCGGCGACAGGTAGCGGCCTGGTGACGGCGAACGGGACGGTCGTCGAGGGCTCCACTGAGTGGCGGCGAGGTAGTCGGCGATGTCACGTGGGCGCTCTCCAAGCTGTGGACGCGGCGCGTTGACGGCGAAACCTCGCAGTCCCATCTCTCGGTACGGGCATCGTCGGTAGACGTGACCCGCTTCTCCGCAGTGGTAGCAGAGCGGGCGGTGGTCAGGAGCACGCCAAACGTCTGTCTTCCTCGGGTAGCTGCGCTGGGCGACGGGTGGGCGTGCTGGCGGCGGCGGTGGTGGTCGACGGAATTGCGGCGTTACGGGGTCCTGGCGCGGTCGTGGAAGGGGACCTTGACGGCGGGCGACGGCGGCGTAGCTCATCGCTTGCGGCTGAGGCTGCGGCGGTTCTGGTTGCACTTGAGGAACTCCAAGCGATCGGTGCACCTCTTCTTTTACGATGTCGGCGATCGAGGCCACTTGAGGCTGCGACGAAGGCAAGTCCCTCCGCAGTTCCTCGCGCACAATGGCCCTGATGGTCTCGCGCAGATCGTCCGTGGCCAGCGATTGAATTCCTGCGTAGTGGGTAGAGCCTGTACGGCGGTTGAATTGCCGGTTCCGCATTTCGAGTGTCTTCTCGATGTTCGTCGCCTCAGAAAGAAACTCTTCGACGGTCTTCGATGGGCTTCTTACCATCCCGGCGAAAAGTTCCTCCTTTACCCCACGCATCAGTAGGCGGACTTTCTTCTCCTCGGCCATATCCGGGTCGGCGTGGCGGAACAAACGGCTCATTTCTTCCGTAAAAATGGCAACGTTCTCGTTTGGTAGCTGCACTCGGGCGTCGAGCATAGCTTCAGCCCTTTCCTTGCGCACGACGCTTGTAAAGGTGCGTAGGAAGCCGCTACGGAACAGGTCCCACGTTGTCAAGGTCGATTCCCTGTTCTCAAACCAAGTTCTGGCGGTGTCTTCTAAGGCGAAGTAGACATGCCGCAGCTTCTCGTCGGAGTCCCAGTTGTTGAATGTTGCGATTCGTTCGTAGGTCTCCAGCCATGATTCCGGGTCTTCAGTCGCTGCTCCATGGAAGGTTGGTGGGTCCCGAGGTTGTTGTAGGATAACAGGGGACGCCGGGGCAGCCATTGGCGTTGTCTTGACCACGATCTTCTTTGTCGTCTCAGGTAGAAGTCCGTGCTCTGGGGGCAGTCCTTGCAGTCTGCGGCTAGCACGCTGGTCTTCGGCGATGTTGGTTCTGTCCTCGGACTTCGGGCTTGGGTCGCGACTTCGCGGGGGCGTTCGGTACATGAACGCACAAGCACCTCCACCAGATGTCACGTGGTGGTGACGTTGAATAAGACAGTAGCAATACTGTGAACAAGAAAACTAACTTTTATTGGGCGAACCTGTGCCCACAAAACAGGCTACACTTATAGCGCAACGATAGCGGCGAACACGCTCGGCGATCGTCGAAAATCTGATCAGCGGGTCAACCGCGTCGGCTTTTATAGATCAGTCATCGAATGTTCCAGATTAACTGATGGGACCCGCGTGTCTTCCACAAAGTTCTACACCATTCGTGTCATGCGATGAAATCTGATAACACAAGGTTCGGCGACAACAGACACGCGGATAGAAGCATCGATAACTTTCCAGAAACTTCGGATACATGCAAGCGCGTTCCGCGCTCTGCGATTACAGTTGTTAGGCGGCGAAACGTGGTTGCCCGATAAAGATAAGAACACGTGTCAATATGATATGTATATTTGACCAGACCACAACAACTGGCACATACGTGTTCCATTTGTGACGTTTGCTCATAATACCGCTGTTCAAAGAACTACTGGCTACTCTCCTTTCTACCTTGTTTACGGCCGTTCGCCGATATTCACGCTCCATGCCTCTTTAATAACCCTACTAGCTCATCGGCGTTCGTGTCTGTCTAGTTCCCCTCAAAACTTGAAAAAAATTGGAGGACGCTTAAGCTTCGCCTTCAAGAGTGGAACGCGACAGCGTTCCCGTCGACCCGCCAAGGGGTGTAAGAGAATGGGCTACGGCGCAGCGACTACGCGCCCCGCATCGGACGCGGTGTGCGTCAAGCAACGCAGCGTTCGGCGCGGCAACGAAATGTGCACCTGAGCAAGCGACGCACGCCTGAGCCTTAGAAACAGCTCGTTTCTAAGGCAACACTGCATTCACTAGAGGCGCTTTTGTACCGTTTTGATGCATCGAACTTGTGGCTGTTAGCGTCTCCATCTCACACTCCGGAGACCCTGCTTCGATTCCCACCCAGCCCATCTAGCAAGTTTTTTATTCATGAAGTGCCTGCTGGGATTTATCGCTCACGGCCAACGCCCCCGACGCCGATGACACCGGCTTTTCTGCGACACGAGCTCCTTAAGCTGTCGGGTTAAAATGTTGACAACGTGCTCGACTCAATACAGAAGTCAGCCAACAAGACCGCGAGCAGCGTTACGACAGCTCTCACCGCGACGTTTCCTTTCATCCCCGAGATGAGGTGCTGCTCTGGACACCCGTTCATACCCCGGGCTTATGGGAGAAGTTCTTCTCGCGTTTTATAGGAAGTCATTACAGAACAAACATTCCCTGTAAACTACCTTCTCACTCCCGCTGAAGTTCCTCCTGGCCATTGTTACCATCGTTCCGAGATTGTTCACGTCTCGCGTCTCAAACCGTTTATTCGGCGTTCCTTGCGAGTCTAAGTGGCGGCTGGGCTGCCCGCTTCAGCGTTTGGGAGAAATTAGTGTGAGCGCTGCGACTGCATATGATTTTTCTCACGTGTACATACTAACCATCACCACTCGGCCCCATAATAGTGTGTGGCTCGCTCGCTGACATAAAAAAGGAAGACCTGTGGCCTAACCGTTCTCTTTCAATACCACGAAAAAAGTGTTTATTTTCCATTGAAATGTACAATGCATGTCGTGAAGAAGCATAATGGATGAAGATTAAATATGTTTTGGGCAAATTATTCGATACGTACGTGTAGATTGCAATTGCTTTACATCACATATATGTAAGATACCGATACAACTGGACATTTTGCATTGTTCTGTCTCTTATGAACATGCTTTGAAACGAAAGCAAGTCACGCGCCAAACATTTTCGTCTTGCGCTCTTGCTCGAAACGAACAAATGACGCTTGCGCTGTCCTTGAGTGTGGGCAGAATACATTTATCCAGCAACTATGTAAACAATACCGAAACGACAGTAACAAATGCTTTTTTTGGTCGTATGCTGCCTGTAGGCAGCATGCGTCAATAAAGGGCTAAAAGCAAGCTGCTAAGATATATTGTCACGTCGTAGTACGAGTGCGAAAGCACGACAACTGCCAAAATTGTGAAGCAATTTCATTTCATTTCATTTATTATACCCTCAAGGCCTGTGGCGGCTTTACAGAGGGGAGTGGGTTACAGGTAAATTCAGACAGTAAGTATTACGAGAGAAAAATGCAACGTAAAATGTAATGTGACAAATAATTCAGTTGGAGTACAATGAGCAATTACAAAAGCTATTACAAAAAAGGACAAGATATACAACTACATGAAACCGCATTATAGCAAGTAATGTTGGTTAAGGCATCACGAAACAAGAAATTATCGCTGATGGATACAATATTTGCGGGAAGGATGTATCCACTCTAGTGACGACCGAGGTACGAATGACTGGGAAAATGTAGTTGTGGTGGGGGAAGGGACGGGAACTTTGCAAGAATGATTGATGCGACGAGATTCTTAGTGCGGAGCATGAATAAATACATCACGAAGTGTTGTATGGTGAAACAATTTGTGTAATAATGATAAACGGGAAACATTAAGTCGAGTTGGAAGAGATGGAGGAGAAACGCTAGTTTTCATTACTGTTATGCTGGCAGTTCTGTTATAATTCGAAAGAATAAAACGAGCAGCATTATTCTCAACTAATTCTAATGCGTTATTAAGCTTAGATTATTAGAGTCCCAGACTCATGTAGCGTATTCTAATTTCGGGCGTAATAATGTTTTATAAAGCAATAATTTCAAATAGTGTAATTTCAAAGAGTGTGGAGTCCTAAAAATTCTGTCTCTAAGTATATCTTTGTATCACATTTAATACGCGAACAATAAAGGGGAAAAACTGACAAGCCTTGAGCGTCCACTCGCGAACTAGTTTTTACAGCGAAGCTGTCCATGGCTATGATATGGAAAAAAATGCGTTCGAGATGTTGACAAGAATAAGGCATCATGTGGACCGATCCTGATAGTTGTGCAGGAAGGGTCCAAGCTCAATGGCCGCGTTTACATGGATGCGGCAGTGTCGCATCGCATCGTATTTCTAGCGCATCGCATTCATGTAAACAGCGGTAATGCGCTAGGAAGGCGCACCTTATTAATGCCGCAGGCGGGGGTAGATTTTCGGGCGCGAGTCGACTCTCGCGGTGCATGTAAACGCAGGATCGTCACATTAGGAAGTATGGGAAGGAATTAGCTGCGGGACTGCCGCGCTGGTGAAGCTGCGGGACAGCAACGCCCGAAGCAGAAGCGAAATGGCACGCCCACGGCAACTTCGCTCGCCGCAGCGTGCTCTACGCGAACCTATTTCTCCGCATAAGAAACCACTGCTTTCATTGCCATCACATCTGAATTAAATAATTAAAATTGCATGACAACCAAGTCGCTGACGGCATAGCACGTCGCCAACCCTCTTGCGCGCAAAAGTTCTTTCATGTAGGCCCACCGTATGCGACAACGTCGCTGCTGATGCTGCATGCAGGCGACAGCGCACAAGATGACGTGAAAGTTAGTCGATGCCGACAAAAGTAGCACAAGGTGGAGACGGAATGCTGCATTCCCAAGCATTTTGCACAAGCGTCAGGCTCTCGGTTGTCGGTACAGTCGGCACTCAGCCACCAACGTGCACTCGGCAAAAAACAACACAGATCACGCCATTTAAGGTGGTTTACGGCAGGAACCCGACGACGACGCTCGACGCCATGCTACCGCACGTCACTGACGAGGAAAATCTTGACGTCGCTACATATGTCCAGCGCGCCGAAGAAGCCCGACAGCTCGCCCGCCTGTGGATCAAGCACCAGCAGAGGACCGACAGCCGACACTGCAACCTCCGACGACGCTTCGTCGAGTACCAGCCCGGCAACCGTGTTTGGGTATGGACCCCGATACGCCGATGAGGACTGAGTGAGAAACTATTGCGGCGCTAGTTCGGACCCTACAAGGTCATTCCACGCATTGGCGCGCTGGACTATGAGGTCGTGCCAGACGGCATTTCGCATTCACAGCGGCGCTACGCACGATCTGAAGTGGTCCAAGTTGTGCGCCTTAAACCCTTTTAAGGACGCTGACGAACTTCCTTATTTTGTTGTTTTCTTTGCTACGAGTGTTTTCTTTATTACTTTCGTTTGTTTGCAGCATCGCGTCGATGCTTTTTAAGAGGGGTGTAATGACACGTGTACTTACCTTTATCGGGCGACCACGTTTCGCCGCCTAAGAAATGGTATCGTACAGCGCGGGACGCGCCTGCATGTATCCGATGTTTCTGGAAAGTTATAGATGCTTCTATCCGCTGTCTGTTGCCGCCGAACCTTATGTTATCTGAATTCATCGCCTGACGCGACTGGTGTAGAACTTTGTGGAAGGCACGCGGGTTCGAACGATTAGTCTGGAACATTCGACGACTGCTGTATAAAAGCGGACGCGCTTGACGCGCTGATCAGATTTTCAACGATCGCCGACCGTTTTCGCCGCTATCGTTGTGCTACAAGTGTAGCTTGTTTTCGTGGCCACAGGTTCGCCCAATAAAAGCTAGTTTTGTCTTTAACAGTATTTGCTACTTTGTTCTTCAACGTCACCACCACACGACAATATATAGGAAATCGTAAGCCGTAATGTGCCTACAGTTCACGCGGAAGCAGGTGTTGCCATGTCGGAGACGTCGTGGAACCGGTGTCGGACAGCGGGACTAAACTGCAGGGTCGGACCGCCACGTAGAGCTCTGGTGGCCCTGCGCCACAGTCGATGTACCGGACCTCCGCGTGCTTGGTTTCCCACCGGCGGGGTTTGTGCTCGGGAGCACAGAGCAGCAGCCACCGGGTCACGTCCACAGTTGGCAGGGTAGCCCTGTGGCCGCTCACCCGAATGCTCGTTCAACCAGGCTCAGGACCGCCAGCCCTCCTGGACCAGTCGGCCAGTGGAAGAACTGGGCAAGGTTGCCTCCCAGCTGGTGAAAGCGTTGATTCGGTGCAGACGTAGCGACGCGGGCGGTGATAGCTGGGCCGGAGGCCCAGCGAGGAAGCTTTTTGCCCTCGAACGCTGAACCTCGCGCACTGCTCACGCCACGGGCCCCACTCTCTCGCGCCACGCTTGTCGAGGCGCCACTGTCGACACTCACAAATCAGTGTCAATGATGATGATGGGGGCCTTTCGCACATACCCACTCACGGGTATTTGCCAAGAGTCGGTGTCCTCTTCGCCACCCCACAGGCCACTGCCTTCGTATATTTATGTTTCCCACTTCCGCGCACCTTGTCTTATCACACACATTACGTCCCTTATTCATCGACACTGCCTCCTATGAAATATAGCGTGACCATGCAGCTACACTGAAACCGGCCCCCAAGGTTTTATGGAGAAACCTCGTTCTCAGGAGGAGGTGCTGCAGAAGCTCTGCGGGAAAACCGGACATCTACCGGCAGCAGCCTGACCAAAAGACCTCCGCTGGCCAAGTAATTCAATTAGTTCAATAACCCACTTGCGCCTGGCGCAGGGCCTACAAGAATGAGGATGTATGCAGCATTTCCGCATGTGTGAACCTGCCGTGGTTGCTTAGTGGCGATAGCGTTGGGCTGCTAAGCACGAGGTCGTGTGATCATATCCCGGCCACCGCGGCCGCATTTCGATGGGGGCAAAATGCGAAAACACCCGTGTACTTTGATTCAGGCGCACGTTAAAGAACCCCACGTGGTCCAAATTTCCGAGTACACCACTACGGCCTGCCTCCTAATCAGATCACGGTTTCTGCACGTAAAACCTCTTAATTGATATGTTTTCCGCACTCGTGAGTGTGCGTGTGACGAACGTGTGCACGAAATGTATCTGTCCTTGATGCGTGGGTGCTCTGTTCATCGCATTTGTCGCACTGCGTGTGCTGCAATCGTAATAGACATGATGGAAAATACTGTCCCGCAGTAACTCCACAGCAGCTCGAACAGGGTGTGTTTGAGCTTCCGCGTAACAAAATTGCGTTTTCTCATATATTTGAAATGCAATCCGATGCTATCATGTCTGAAGGTTCTGTAGAAATCGTACTTTACAAATATTCTGACGTGTTTTCCTTTTAAACATTAATTTACTTCAAGAAAGGCACTTGGGCTTGGCGGATGGCCTAGAAAACTGAGGATGTATGCTGCTGCAGTTCCACACACATGCATACGCGCGTGGCGTACGTAACTTGTGTAACGTCGTCTAACGTCTGTTGGATTGGTTATACTTGTATAATGCCCGCAGTTGCTTCGCTGTGCATCCACTTTCACAGGGTGGAATGGAAGCGGACGTTTTATCACAAAACGTCCCAAATTAACACCAGTGGCACTATCAAGATACTCAGAGCACACATTCTATTGCAGCTGAGTGGAGGGTATACGTATGCTGTGAGTCCGCAACTAAAACTCGTTGTTGAAAGTTTGCGCCAAAGGTTCGTGTAGTAGGTGTCCTTCTTTCGAATTCGCGACACCTTTCGCCTCCATCATGCTATACGAACAAGCTGAACGTGCAATTTTCGCAAACCGAAACACATGAAGCTCGAAACCAAGCATGCCTGCGTATAGGCAAGTAGGAGTGAATAACGTTAGCCCCACAAAGGCGCTAAGGAAAATCTGCCACAGCGCAGGCTGTCTCGCAAAAATAAGCGGAATTCTGAGCCGCACTTTGTTTGGTGCCGGTGCTTCAAGCACGTTTGGCACCGGTTGGGCAGTTTTTTAGGAGACATGGTTTCTTTTTAATTCCATAAATAAGTCTATAGACAATCGCAGACTATCCGCGGACGTTTATTTGAAAAATTGCACATAAATTTAAGAAAGCCTGCGAACACACTGGAAACTTGACTGTGGTGACTGCAGGTATCTCTACTGAATCAAGTGCCTTTTCGTAATCTATGAAAGCCATCTAGAGAGGCTGATTGTACTCTGAAGACTTCTCGATTACCTGATTGATTACATGAATCTGATCTATAGTACAGTATTTCTTCATGAAGCCATGCTGTTTCTTCGGTTGACTGAAGTCAAGTGTGGCCCTTTTCCTATTGCAAAGTATCTTGGGGAATATTTAATACAATACTGGAAGGAAGCTAATGGGCCTATAATTGTTCAATTCTTTAACGTCTCCCTTTTTATGGATTAGTAAAATGTTGGCATTCTTCCAGTTGTCTGGAACCCTTGAAGTCGTGAAACATTTCGTATAAAGGGCCTCAAGCTTTTCAAGCATAATGTCTACTCCATCTTTGATTAAATCAACTCTTTTTCCATCGTCTCCTGCCGACTTCCCTCGTTTCATGTCTTCTAAGGCCCGTCTAACTTCCTCGCAAGTTATAATGAGAGCCTCTGTAACCTGTTCATTACTCCTTTCAAAGGAGGTACTGTGGCTACTCTGTGTAAATCAATCAGCGGAAGAATTCTTCCGCTGCTTTTACTACATCTTGGCTTATCCTATGCCGAGTTTTCTTCTCACTGATTTCATGCTGCGTCCATTTATTACTGCTTCCTCATTCTTCCTTACGTTGTATTTCGAATATACTTTGATTTCTCCTCGTGGATCTGTTTGGACAGTTCCGTGAATTCTATCTGATCTCTTGAGTTATATAGTTTCGTTCTTTGTTGTTTTTATTAGGTCCTTCGTTGCTTGGCCGAGCTTACCTACTGGTGGCCTTGTTGCATTGCCTCGCACTTCAATTGCTGCTTCTGAAACCAGCCTAGTAACGGCTTCATTCATTACCTCTATGTCATCTACACATCTCACTGTTCTAAGACTGCATATCTGTTTGCAAGTACCAGCCTGAATTGGTCCGCTGTTTCCTTACTGCCTCTAGGTTGGCATGTTTCTAGAAGTTTGACTAATTTTACTCTTTCTCTCTTCACATTGAGCTGAATCGTAGACCTCACAAGTCTATGATTAGTGCAATTTACCCTACCTAACACTTCTATATCCTGCCTTATGCAGCGATTGGCTGAGCGTATGAAATCGATTTCATTCCTTGTTTCACATTATGGCTTTTTCAGGTCCACTTTTTGTTGCTACGCTTTCTGAAGAAGGTGTTTACCATTCTTAGCTTATTTCTCTCCACGAATTCTACCAACCTCTCTCCTCTAGTGTTTCTAGAACCACCACCGCAGTTGCCAATTGCCTGTTCATCAACCTGCTTTTTCCCCACTTGTGCATTGAAGTCGCCCATTACTACAGTCTACTGAGTTTGAACTTTTCTCATTGCCAAGTCCACATCTTCATAAAAGTGATCCACTTCATCCTGATCATGACTGGAGGTCAGAGCATATGCTTGTACCTCCTTTAACCTATACCGGTCATTAAGCTTTATTACAACTACCGCTACCCTCTCATTATTGTTGTAGAATTCGTCTGTTGGCCGCTATATCCTTATGAATTAGGAATCCTACCCCGTATAATTTCCTATATGGAAGTCCTCTATAGCCGAGGATGTGGCCGTTAGTGAGCACTGTATAAGCCTCACTTGCAGTTCTAACCTCACAAACGTCAGTGATATCCCAAACAATGCCTGCTAGTTCCTCAATGTGTCCTGCTAAGTTAGCTTCACTAGAAATAGTACGGGTGTTAAAGGGTGCAAGGGTCAGTTTCCATCAATAATGATCTCAATAATATTTTATATTACTTACATTATTCAGTACGTGTTGTATTAGTTTCCTTGATTATATTTATTTTTTGTTTCCATAATTATTTGTGGCTCCGGGACGATGGTATATAAAAGGCGAGCATTGACACGTGTACCTATTCCATTTTTTTTCGGCGACCGTTTATCGCGGACCAGACGCGCTTCCTTGTACAAAAACTTTCTCGAGTGTTGTCGCTCACTGTTTTGTGAAACAATGTGGTCTCCGATCATATTGCATGCTTGAAGCGCACAGTGTTGTACATTGTGGAGCCTGTGCGAGCATGAGTGATTACGCTTGGATATAGTACGGTGGCTCATGTGTAGATAGCCCATGCGCTTCACCCAGAGACCAGATTTTAACGATGGACGAATCTGCCCGCCGCTTTCGTTGTCCTTGTGTATTATTTACTTTTAGGACTTAGTTTACGCCTCTTGCAGTTGTACTGCTGTCTAGTTCTTCCCCGTAGCTACACCGTAACGATGCTATTCTGATTGTTAGAATGCTATGGACGATTCACATTCCTGGTTTAGCTGGTACTCGTCAGCTTTTCCACCGCAGAGAATTGTCAAAGATTGGTTATACGACTCGACTGCTGACTGCACCGATTATCGGTTGGGTTCATTGATTTTTCTATGGAAAATGTTTTGTGGAGGTATCACCTGTGCTACCAAAAAAGTTGCAGATTCTCTCGAAATGCGAAGAATTTATTGCCACAGCTAAAATTATACAGCTATACGAATTAGTAAGGATAGTGGTTTGGCCGGACTTATAAATTGCTATGAAAATTCGCTAAATGACCAAGCATAATGTCACGTGTGCGCAGGCTACAATGAACACATCAACCTCGCCAACCGCTGTCAGGATTGGGGGCTCAATCCCGTCGTTCGTGATCCGTTGTCAAGATTGAAGTCCGGCATGAATTAGAAGGTAGCTGGCCCATGCCGTCGTCCAACTTATCCACGCTGAGGACGTTGATGAAGGGAAGGACTGCTTCTCATCGAGAATGAGGAATATGGGTTTATTTGCAATATTTATATCAGTCTAACATGACTGTTTGAGAAAGTACATCAGTCTAACATGACTGCTTGAGAGAAGTGTGTCATAATAATATAATAATATTATTTGGGGTTTTACGCGCCAAAACCACTTCCTGATTATGAGGCACGCCGTAGTGGAGGACTCGGGAAATTTGGACCACCTGGGGTTCTTTAACGTGCACCTAAATCTAAGCACACGGGTGTTTTCGCATTCGCCCCCATCGAAATGCGGCCGCCGTGGCCGGGATTCGATCCCGCGACCTCGTGCTCAGCAGCCCAACACCATAGCCACTGTGCAACCACGGCGGGTACAATTGTGTCAGTCCAACATGACTGCTCAAGAGAAGTGTGTCGAGTATCCGCACAGCAGCAGTTTTGAAACACTCGGTCCTCCGGCCATACAAGGCGGCGAACGTTCCCGGTAACTTGCCCTCATAGTCGTAAGCGGGTGGCAATCCTGCACTTCAGGTGGCCATTCTTAACAGCGCCTCCATGGCCCGAAAATGCTCGACTGTCTAGCGCTGACAACCGCTGGGCAGGAAGAGAATGGCTGGTGGTCAGGGTGTGATTGATGCCTTGACTTGCAGCGACCACTTGTGTATTGATGTCACCGCCCCAAAACATCAAACAAGCACAGGCAACTGCAAAATGAACCCCACAACACGGCTCTGCGCCGAGATGACGTACATTGGCTCTCACTTTAGACTCGCTAGGCTTAAAAAAAAAAACATAAGTGCAGAAACAAAAAAAAAATGCTGCATTTCACTATGCCAATTTCTGAAGCAATTTCGTGCTGACAAATTCAGCAATCATGGAGGGAATCCTGCTAAATGAGAGAAGATCTTCTAGGCTTAAAAAAATTAACACTAATAACAATAAAATGTAGGTGGGACCCGCAAAGGCAGAATTCAAATTAGCCTACTCCAACCATCCGCATTGCTATGCAACTTTCCCTTCTTATATCCAACGGAGAAGTTGTACTCTTGCAGAGTGAGGCTCCATCGGAGCAAGCGGCCATTCTTGCGTGACATTTGATTGAGCCACGTCAGAGGACAGTGGCCGGTGTCGAAGATGAACTTCGCTCCGTACAAGTAACACGACAACTTCTGGGCGGCCCAAACTAAACAAGCGCATTCCTTCTCTGAAGCACTGTAGGCTTCCTCCCTTACATTTAGTTTACGGCTGGCATAGAGGATAGGATGCTCCTCGTTATCGTTGCCGACCTGACTAAGTACCACGCCCATACCTCTGTCGCTTGCGTCGCATTGAACTATGAATTCCTTTGTGTAGTCTGGCGCGCGAAACACAGGGCGAGAAACCAATAGCGTTTTCAAACTTTGGAAAGCGTTCTCTTTGTCCTTATCCCAGTGTACGTTATTCGGTGCTCCCTTTCGGCGGGCGTCTGTTAATGGACTTGCCAGTTGCGAGTAATTCGGAATGTACCGTTGATAGTACCCCACAAGTCCCAAAAATGAACGAAGGTCCGTTTTCGTGCGCGACTTTGAAAATTCTCCAATCGTAGCTATTTTCAGCTCAGCCGGCCATCTCATGCCCTGAACGACAACATGGTCCAGATAAGTTACCTGCGAACAACCAAACCTACACCTTTCCGCTTTCACCGTTAAGCCGGCTTCCCTCAACCGTGAGAACACCTGTTTGAGGTGCGATACGTGTTGCTCTCAGCTGTCCGAAAAAATCGCTACATCATCAAGATAGGGCAAGGAGAACTCCTGCAAGTCTTTTAGGACAATATCCATTAACTGAGAGAAGCTAAACGGCGCGTTCTTCAGCCCGAAGCTGAGTGCGAGAGGGCGAAAAGTGCCTACAGGCGAGATGAATGCGGCATAGCGGCTGGCACTTTCTGAAAGGGGAACTTGCCAGTACCCCCGCACGAGATCTATAGTTCAAATGTATTTAGCAGCGCTAACTCTTTCAATTCGTTCCTCAATGTTGTTTATCGGGTACAGCTGATCCCTAGTGATGGCATTTAACTTCCCGTAGTCAACACACGGACGAGGGTCCTTGTGAGGGGTTTCTACGAGTATTAGTGGTGACGTGTAGTCACTCTCAGTGGGCTCAACAACTCCCAACTCTAGCATGCACTGTATCTCTGCCTCCATAATCTCTCTCTGTCTTGGAGACACCCTGTAAGGCTTTGATCTTACTGGTTCGGTTGGTGTCAGCTCAATTTCATGCATTATTAGTTCGGCTCTACCCGGCCGATCACCGAATCTGTCGAGATATTCCCCTAACACCTCTTTTAGCTCATCTAGCTGCTCGGGTCTTAGAGCATGCGAGCTTACCGAGTGCTCTACTACTTCTTCTAGGCCGATTTCAGAGTTGGAGGTCGCCCTATACTCCTTAAACTTGGTACTATAGTGCCATCCTGCTCTTTGATGGTATAGTTAACGACTCCGCTCCGCTCAATATACGCCTTCATCAAATTCAAGTGATATATCCTCACCTCCTTCCTGCAACCGGGCATTTTCAGAGCATAGTATCTGAAAGTTTGTGCAACACTTTAACGGGCCCGTTCCAGTGAACTTCAAGCTTGTTCTTTCTTGAAGGTTTGAGGATCATTACGTGGTGTCGGGTGTTAAACGTACGAAGCTTCGCATTCTTGTCGTAATAGAATTTGGCATTCTTTTGAGCTACTCCCATGTTTTTTCCGGCTAGTTCTTGGGTTGCGCTTAGCCGTTCCAGCAATTTTAGCGCGTATTCAACCACTGTTGGACTCTCCCCTCTTTACTCCCACACACTAGTTCTGCTGGCGAGAACCCTGTCGCTTCATGTGGAATCATTCGCAAAGCGAACAAAGTTGCCGGCAGACAGTTCTCGCAGTCCTCCTTGTGCTCGTAACAGAGCGCACGCAAAACTCGCTTAACCACCGAATGCCACCTCTCTACACTGTTTGACTGAGGGTGAGATACCGAACTGTGTATTAACATTACTCCGCACTTCTGCAAGAATGTGGAAGTCAGTGCGCTCGTGAATACTGGCCCTTGATCTGCCTGAATTTCGGCTGGAAACCCAACTCGTGCAAACACTGTCAAAAGCACGTCTACTACTTCGGTGGAGCTGAGCTCTTTCAAAGTGATTGCTTCTGGAAACTTGGTAGCCGCACACAGCATGGTAAACAAGTACCTGTAGCCCGATTTTGTTTTTGGAAGAGGTCCTACCGTGTATATTACAATTCGTCTGAAAGGCTCTGTTATTAAGGGCACTACCTTCAGTGGAGCTTTCCATGTCTCTCCAGGTTTACCAGAACGCTGGCAGGCGTCGCATGATCATACAAAGTATTTTACGTCTTTGAAGGAGCCAGGCCAGTAGTATTCGATAAGCCATCTTTCCTTTGATTTGTTTATGCCTAGGTGGCCGGACCACCCATTTCCATGACAGAGACTCAAAAGCTCCTCCCTGTACTTAGTAGGTACGACTAACTGATCTAAAATTCTACCCTTTCGATCTCTGTAGTTCCGATACAACAATCCTCCTCTCTCATGTATTGTCACGTTGCGCCGAGCAATGCCTTCTTTAGCTGTGTCATGTAATTTAGCTAGGCTCTCATCATTCTTTTGCTCGGCTGCCAGTGACTCTCTATCCACACGTAAGAGCTGATCAAAGTTCTTTGAGGCCGGTGATTATGACGACCCTGTCTCGCTTGTGAGTGCGTCAGCTTGCTCTTCCTGCAGGCTAGAGCTTTGACGCTCTAGTGCAACGCTCTCATTGAGCTGGTCAGCTGGCAGGCTCTCCTCAACTGTTCTTTTGTCTCTCGGGCCTAGCATGGATTCGAGTATTGAAATTATCCCCTTTTATGCTCCCGCTGGAGGAGTTTGTGCATTTTCAGCCGAAAGCGCCGCGATCCTACGAGCTTGGCCTCGGGTCAATGCTTGTACTATGCCCTCTCCCAGTTTGAGCCCTTTGTCACGCAGTAACTGATTCAAACGATTCGAAGAGATGTAAGGATACTGCAGTGACAAAAATTTTGAAGCTGCAGCCTCAGTCTCTAGCTCCTCGAATGGTCCATTGATTCTGACTTTGGCCATGGGCAGACACACACTGTGTTCTTCTACAACCTGTTTTATCCATGCTACTTCTCCGGTGAAGTCATCTACCGTCTCGTAAGATGGATGGACAATGTCCATCGTGGCGGCACTGTCTCTTAGCACTCGGCATGGTTTTCCATTAACTTGCAGGCCGTGAAGATATGGACTTAAAAGTTCCATATTCTCATCTTTTTCCTCCACGTAGGAGAAAACTACGCTAGGCTTCCCGCAGTTTACAACTATATGTCCCAGTTTGTGGCATTTGTAACAGCGAATTGGTCTAAAAGATTCGAATTTTCTTTTCTGTTCTTTTTGTGCGGTTTCTCCGTTAAGTTTCTCCTCGCTCTTTTCTGCGGGCTTTTCCGCTATGTCTACAGGCTCCGATTGTCTAGTCTGCGCACCCCTTTTCAACGGAAATGGTTTCCGCGGTCCATTTCAACCATCCAAGTTTCCGTCCTCGGAGTTCAACTTTCTACCGTTTGCGTACTCTTCGACTAATTCGGCCGCCCTTTACATAGTGTTTACATTCCCTCTGTCTTGCACCCACCGTTTCACAGCTTGGGTGATGGTTTTGTAAAACTGCTCTAGACACATGCATTCAATGATCATGTCTCTGCTTTCTTATGCTTCCGCGCTTTCAAGCCACTCGACTAGGTTGGCCTTTAAGCTATATGCAAACTCCGGATATCCCTCGCTATCTTTCTTGCCTGTGCTCCTAAACCTTTGCCGAAAAGCTTCGGCTGAAAGGCGGTATTTCTTCAGGAGACTAGCCTTAACTTTTGCATAATCATATGCATCATGTGCACTTAATCTTGCGATTACTTCCGCCGCCTCATACGGCAACATAGAAAGCAACCGCTGTGGCCATGTACGCGGGCCGAAGTTCATCTTTTTGCAAGTCCTTTCAAAATTGCTTAGGAACAAGCCTATGTCGGTCCCGACCTCAAATGGCTTTAATAGCTTGTCCATGCGGTACGATTCTACCTCACTTGATCGTCTCAGAGCGCCTTCACTTCCTTGAGACAACTCCGAACGTTTGCTTTCAAGTTGCATTTTTCTTAAATCGCGATCTTTATCGCGTTCCTCTCTTTCTCTTTCCCGTTCTTCTCTTTCCCGCCCTTCTCTTTCTCTGCCCCGTTTCTCTCTTTTTTTCAGAAGTTCAAACCCCATTTCAATTTCTTCCTCACTGGCCTTTTCGGAAATTAGCTCCAATAATTCCGATTTTAGCATTTCCTTGCACACATCTAGGCCAAGTTCCTCACCAACAATCAACAATTCGTCTCTCAGCAGTGTCCTTAACTACATGATTGCTCCTTTACTGCCTTGATCCTGCTCTCTAAATCTAGCTAGGAAAACACAACCTAGCTAACACTCAACAATCTAGCTTCCCTACTGTTCTAAACAGAACAACCACAAAATGAAGCCTAGAGAGTCAAAGCAAGAACCAAGCACTCACCGCAGTCACAGCACAACGTCGCAAAGTCCATCTCACCTCTGTCAGCCATTTGTCAGGATTGTGGGCTCAATCCCGTCGTTCGTGATCCGTTGTCAAGATTGGAGTCCGGCATGAATTGGAAGGTAGCTGGCCCATGCCGTCGTCCAACTTATCCACGCCTTGGACGTTGATGAAGGGAAGGACTGCTTCTCATCGAGAACGAGGAATATGGGTTTATTTACGATATTTATATCAGTCTAACATGACTGTTTGAGAAAGTACATCAGTCTAACATGACTGCTTGAGAGAAGTGTGTCAGGCCAACATGACTGCTCAAGAGAAGTGTGTCGAGCATCCGCACAACAGCAGTTCTGAAACACTCGGTCCTCCGGCCATACAAGGCGGCGAACGTTCCCGGTAACTTGCCCTCATAGTCGTAAGCGGGTGGCAATCCTGCACTGCAGACGTGATGACGAGCGGTAGCCGTGGTGAGCGAATCGCTCGTCCGGCTGTATTTTGCTACAGCGCTAACTAAGTCCGCATGAAACAGCGTGCAGGAAGCCATCAGCTGTCTCAAGTAGCCCTCCTTTTGCCTTCAGAGCAAATAAATTGCAAAATATGGCACGTGTGATTGCACTCTGCCACGCAATGCACAGCCGGAGTACAAGAGAAGCGCTCATGTCTCCCTTGCTTTCGGGCGCGAGAAAACGGCGATGATCCTTCCCGCCTTCCTCCGTTGCACGCGCAAGATTAAGGCGTCATCCTTCTTGTCGCCCACGCGCACTTTTTCTAGCACCTACACTGAACAAGGTAAAACGTGTGCGTGTTCGCCAAGAAGAATGGTGACTTGACATCACGTACGCAAGGGGGAAGGGTGGGCAGGATCCACGCCATCTTCTCACGCCCGCGACAACTCTGTTGCGCGTGTGAGCTCAAGCTACCATCCTACTGAGACAATAGGCGCGCGCTTTTACTTGCACCTACACAGGCACTGAGTTGGGCTCCATAAATGGTTCCAGAAAATAGCGTCTCCTTTTCCTCACAATCACTCTCTCTTGCACCAGCAAAACATGTCACGTGACTACGATTCTATCACATTTGGGCTTTATATGGAATATCACGACGACGACGACGATTGAAATGTGAATTGATTTTCTACATTTTTATAACTTATTTGCACAATACTGTAAACCTTGCTCAAGGCCCGAGTAGAGAGGGCAGAACGCATAATCAAAATTAGTTCGAAGGCAGGCAAACATCATTAGAAGAAACATAAAAAAATCGCGATTATATTTCAATCGTGAGTCAAGCGTTGCGTGCGACTGTTTCCTTGAGTACGTGTAATGTCCAAAGTAAAGTTTTTTTTTTTCTAGTGAGTGCGCTTATTGTAGCAGATATGTGATGCGTCATTTTCAACTGTAGCAACTTTGCGCAGGGCACCCAGATTCTAGGCATAATCGGTGGCTACTTGGGCCTGTGGTTGGGCCTGTCGCTCTACCTGATCGCGTACCTTGGAGCCAAGTGGATACTGCTCACGCTGCGGCGACGACTGCGTTCAGCATTCAACAGGGCCAGGCGAGTACCCATAGTGAAAACCTTTTGTGAGTTTCGCACTGGCAATTAAACGTGCAAGTGTGGAAACTTGGCTTGTTCGTTTCTGTCCATTACACATGCTCACAGTTGTTGGCAAGTGCTTGAAAAAAAGGCATCAATGACTATGGCACTCCCTAATGTGAAATTTGAGCACAGCTATACGGGAGTTTTCATTTCGCGATATAATGGCTGGCGCAGACAACCTGTCTCGTGCGGCACGTTGTAAACGGAGCAAAGTGTGGCGCGACTGCCTCACTAATCTGTACATCACGAGGTGGGGGACGCGTCAGCATGACTCACAGTAGCCGCCGCAGAGAGGCCTCCGCTCATGCAGCGCTTTGCTTCCATACAGGCGACGCGCGCTACTCTGACGCATTGACGCATCTCGTAGTCATCGTCCGTTTTGCGTAGCACAGCACTTCTCACGCTTTCGCCGCATATCCTCCTCTGCTTTCCGCCTTATGGTTCCGCTGCTCCCTCCTCCTCTGATTTCCTCCTCGCACCATCGTTGCCATGACCACTTTTCATCTACTGTTGCGCTCTGCGTTCACTTTCATCCTTCACTGTGCTCGTTAGCTCGGATACGAGGGAAAACGCCGACGCTGACGCTCGCCGGAGGAACGGGCGCCTAAGAGCTGCGCTTTAATAACACCCCATTTATGATATTGTCACGTAGTTGTGACGGTGAAAAAAATAGTCGCAAAACTGCGAGTGATGAAATGAACTTTTCGACCTCTCTGGCCGTATCGCGTGATCTTCGGATAGCGTTATCGACTTCACCTTCAGCTCGGTGATTCCGTCTTGTTGGTTTAGGAAGTTCGTACTGAGAATCACTTCTCTTGAGCATTGTTGAAGGATAGTGAAGGTGGCACAGTAATTCTTCATAGTAATTCTTCCAGTGCAGATTACGGTCGGTGTTATTAGGAGTCCTCCAGCTGTTGAGATTTCAGGGCCTTCGCATGCAGTCCTAACTTTCTTCATCAGGGCGGCAATGGGTCAATTTATGACGCAGTAGCCGGCCCCTGTGTCCGATAAGGCGGTGACTGCACGGTCGTCAATAAACACTTCGATGTCGGTGGTTCTTTGTTTTGTGTTGCAGTTTGGTCTTGCCGTCGGCTCACGGCTGTGTCGTGTTACTAAGGTAATGGCTGGAACGTGACGCCGTCAGGTCTCCTTTTGTCGTCGCATTCTTTGCTTCTAGGCTTCATCGGCATGGCGGCGTCTCGTTGATATGTCGTCGAGAGTGACTTTTCGTCGTCTTCGTCGGTAGCAGATGATCTTCGTCAGTTCGAGGAATAGCAATCGCACCTCTATCGGCTGGTGCTTTTAGTTTTACGGATATGGGCTAGCAGACTGGCCCTGGGATGGGCCAGTGTATGTTAGGCGTTGCGGGGACACGTAGCGGCCCGGTGACGGTGAACAGGATGGTCGTCGAGGGCTCCACTGAGGTAGTGGGTGATATCGCGTGGCAATTACTGTGGTGCGCTGACACCTAACCCTCGCAGTCCCAAGTCATGGTATTGGCTTCGGCGATAGACATGACCGGCTTCCACGCAGTGATCGCTGAGCGGACAGTGGCGCGCCAAATGTCTGTCTTTCTCGAGTAGCTGTGCTGCGCGACGAGCGGGCGTGCTGGCGGCGGTGAATGACGGAATCGCGGCGTTACGGGCCCCTGGCATGGTCGCGGAGGGGGACCTTGAAGGCGGGTGAAGGCGGCGTAGCTCATCGCTGCCGGCTGGATTTGCGGTAATGGTGGGGCTTCTCGTACTTCCAGTGACCATTTAATTTTCTTTCAGACTACAAAAACCATCGAATTAATTTTGTGCTGCGATACTAGGAACATCTTCCGGAGTTCTTCTTGCACAACTGCTCTTATTGTCTTGCTCAGATCATCAGAACAGAGTGCTTGAATGTGTGTGTTTGGCATAAAGCGGTGGTTGGAACTGCCTAGTGCGCATTTATAGCGCCTTCTCAATTGTCGAAGCCTCTGATAAAAATTCTGCTATGGTGTTGGTCAGGTTGCGCATAAGTGCGACAAAGAGTTCTTGTTTTACCGAAGCATAAGGAACCAAATTTTCTTCTCCTTAGACAGATCCGGGTTGGCCGGCCGGAAAAGCGGGGTGGTCTCTTGTGTAAAAAGTGTGGTGTTCTCGTTGGCCCGCTGCACAAATGCTTGCAGTAGATGTTCAGACCTTTCTCTTCTGACGATGCTTTCGAAAGTCTTTAGGTGCAGAACAGGTCCCATGTCGTTAACGAGGAGTCTAGATTGTCAAACCAAGCCTGGACTGCTTCGTCCAGCGAAAAATAGACCTGACGCAATCAGACTTCAGCGTTCCACTTGTTGTTAGTTCACAATCTTTCTAACATGTCTTCCGTTGATGCTCCATAGAAAGTAGGGGGCTCCCTGTGTTGTTCATGCACGACAGGGTATGGTCAGGTTTTCATTTTGCTTATTGATTAGGCCACAGTCTTCCTGGTCGTCTCAGGTAGAACACCGCGTTACGGAGGCGGGTTTTGCATCCTGTGGCTAGCTTTATGGTCCGGGGTGACGCTGGTGTTATCTTGAGGTTTCGGGCTTGGATCGGGCTTCGCGGGGGCGTTCGTTACATGAACGCACTAGCACCTTTACCAGATGTCATGTAGCAGTGATGGTGAAGAAAACAGTCACAATACTGTGAATGAAGAAGTTTTAGAATGAAGAACTGTTTATTGGGCCAACATGTGCCCACAGAAGCAGATTACACTCACAGCACAACGAAAGCGGCGAACACAGTGGGCGATCGTCGGGAATCTGATCAGCGGAACAAGCGCATTGGCTTTTACATTAGTCATTGAAGGTTCCAGAGTTATCGCTGGTGCCTGCTTGTCTTCCAGGAGGTACTACGCAGTTCGCGCCGTGCATGCAATCAGATTACACAAGGTTCGGTGACAACCGGCAATGGTTAGAACCATCGATAACATTCAAGAAACTTCCGACACATGCAGGCACGTGTTGTGCTTAGCAGGTTGAAAGCCGTGTGCCTAGAAAGATAAGCACACGTGTAAATATCCCACTCTACACTTTGGCCTTGTTTGCTGTTGATTTAATTCTTTGCGCAATAAAAGTGCGAGGAAGTCATCGATTTTTCATTGTGTCCCTTTTGTTCATAGTTCTCGTGTGTCGGGATTGTGAACGAAGCGTAACTGAAGGAAAAAACCAGTCACAAACACAAAGCACAAGAATAGAGGTTCACACCACAACGACTGGACTATCAACTGAGCTTTGTTAGAAACGGCGTAGTCCCATCAAGGCCAGCAGAGCATGCACAACCACAGCATCGTTAATCAGAGTGCATGAAAGGACAAGGTATCGCATCTATCGCAACCGACCTAGAAATGCCAATTCTTTTTCAAGTAAGCGCACCGAAGTTGTACTAATGCGGCCGTCACCTAATAAACTGATGTAATACACTTCCAGGATTTCTCGCTCGTCATTACCCTTGCCCCTACCAAGAATCGTTACATTGCTGAACAAAGGGTAACAGCCACATTCATTGCAATGGCGAGGCAAGTTCGCACCGGTATCTGACTCCAGGGAGGACAGGTTTGGCCTATGTATACTTTGTCGCATGTGAGAGGGAACTTATACACAACCCCTGTGACACCTGCCGTAGAACGTTTTTCATGCTGCTTTGTGCAAACGTGGTTCCTTGCCCTGCCTCAAAAACTGTGCAAGCACAGACCCGAAAGCTTGAAAGGGGCAGAAAACGCAACACTTACTCGCTGCTTGGCGGCAACCTTTTTGATGTTGTGGCTCAATTTATACACATACGGCGTGACTTCAAGTTTTCTACGATAAGTTGCCCCAACATCTGCCAATTTCCAGCCAGCAATTTCTTTTCCTTCAACTATGTATCAACTGGCCCAGATTTCAACCCTTCACCGAAGCGTAACGGCACCTGCTGGCGTTAGTCGTGGAATCCATCAGTACGATGTCCGACTTGCTGCCTCATTTGCTTTTTCTGCAGTGCCGCTGCTACTCGCTTCATTCATGAACACCATACGGTATGAACAGTCGTTGATTTCATATCGCAATGCCTAGGCCTTAAATGTGTTTAACTCGGGTGATCGAATTGGAGCTGGCGTCCGTCAAATGGGACCGCACCTTTAGCTCATGTCTCCCAGTAGTGGGCGTACGAACTCAGTCGGCAGCTATGCTAGATCCAAGCTCTGCTAAACTAGGTCTGCGGGGTTTCAAGGTCCATGTCGGCTACAAGAGCTGACAATGGTGCATTTCAACTTCTAAAGTGCGTTTCGGCTCCTTTTGAGGGCGGATGAATATACACTGGGTGTTTAGTAATTAGGTAAAAACGTAATTAGTGAATTATAGTAATTGCCGTCAATTCTGCACGGCAATTTATTGTTCAAAATATATCCGCCTGCTTAAAAATCTAGCTCAAGTACTATAATTGTGCTATCTACCACAGGTGATATAAAAAAGCTCCTGGCAAGCTTTGCAGAAACAGCCAGTCTATCATCAGCAGCAGCTCCATCAGACAATTTTACGTCCATTGCAGGAGAAAGCCCTCTCTCTGCGCTATCCAGTTACGAGTATATACATGCGAACTTGCGGAAAAAGGGATTCCTTCTTCCGCAAGCGGGATAGCCGAAAGTGGACGTGGAGGGGCCTGAATTGGAAGACTGGAAATGAAATGGACCTCAAACTCTGTGCTAACCCTGGCGTCATACAAGATGTGGACATGCTCGGCAAAGTGCGCTGCTGTGACCATAAAAAGATAAGAAATTCAATTAGCTAGACTTCAAGAGGGTACGGAATAAATTGGTACATAAGAAGCCGATCAATGAGTGAGTGGCCAGAGGGAAAATAGAGGAATTCCGGATGAAGCTACAGAACAGGTATTCGACTTTAACTAAGGAATAGGACCTTAGTGTTGAAGAAATGAGCGACATCCTTATGGGCACTATTAAGGAGTGTATAATAGAAGTCGGTGGTAACTTTGTTAGACAGGATACCAGTAAGCTATCGCAGGAGACAAAAAATCTGATTAGGAAACGCCAATGTATGAAAGCGGCTAACCCTACAGCTAGAATAGAACTGGCAGAACTTTCGAAGTTAATCAACAAGCGTAAGACAGCTGACATAAGGAAGTATAATATGGATAAATTTGAACATGCTATCAGGAACGGAGAAAGCCTAAAAGCAGTGAAGAAGAAACTAGGAATAGGCAAGAATCAGATGTATGCGCTAAGAGACCAAGCCGGCAATATCATTACTAATAAGGATGAGATAGTTTAAGTGGCTGAGGAGTTCTATAGAGACTTATACAGTACCAGTGGCACCTACGAGGATAATAGAAGAGAGAATAGTCTGAAGGAATTTGAAAACCCCCAAGTAACAACGGAAGAAGCAAAGAAAGCCGTGGGAGCTATGCAGAGGGGGAAGGCAGCTGGGGAGGATCAGGTAACATCACATTTGTTGAAGTATGGTAGGCAGATTGTTGCAGGAAAACTGGCCACCCTGTATACGCAATGCGTCATGACCTCGAGCATACCGGAATCTTGGAAGAACGCAAACGAAATCCTAATACACATTAAAGGGGACGCCAAAGACTTGATAAAGTATTTACTAAGGTAATCGCAAATAGAACCAGGAACCCCTGAGACTTCTGTCAACCAAAGGACCAGGCAGGATTCCGTAAAGGCTACTCAACAATAGACCATATTCCCACTATAAATGAGGTGATAGAGAAATGGATGGAATATAACCAACCCTTATATATAGCTTTCAATGATTAAGAGATCGTTGTAGTCGTATAGGAGGTTGTAGCCAAGTACTGCACCAGGATGGCCAATCCTGCTTTGGAGAGTGAGTGCGTTGCCGGTTCTGGTCACCGGGATCAGCCCGCACTCCAGGCCTGTTTATGCAATTTTATCAACACGCGGATTGTTTTTTTTTTCTCTCGGGTGGAAAACTGCGTGGCACGACGATAATGGAAGAGAGAATAGTCTAGAGGAGTTCGACATCCCACAAGTAACGCCGGAAGAAGTAAAAAAAGCCTTGGGAGTAGTTCAAAGGGGGAAGGCAGCTGGAAAGGATCATGCAACAGCAGATTTCTTGAAGGATGGTGGGCAGATTATTCTATAAGAACTGGCCACTTTGTGTACGCAATGCCTGATGACCTGATAATCTTAATCTGTAAGAAAGTGGACGCCAAACACTTGAAAAGTTAAAGACCGATCAGCTTACTGTCCGTTGCCTACAAAGTATTTACTAAGGTAATCGCAAATAGAATCAGGAACACGTTAGAATTCTGTCAACCAAAGGACCAGGCAGGATTTTGTAAAGGCTACTAAACACTATACCATATTCACACATCAATCAGGTGATAGAGAAATGTGCGGAATATAACCAACCCCTATATATAGCTGTCATTCATTACGAGTAAGCCTTTGATTCAGTCGAAACCGCAGCAGTCACGTATGCATTATGGAATCAAGGCATAGACGAGCCGCTTGTAAAAATACTGCAAGATATTGTTGCGTGTGGAAAGACACAGACAGAAGAGGCTATTTACAGGCTATTTACACTGGAGCCTGGCAGCCAGGTGAACACTCGCTCGCGCCAAGCGCACCGACCACCTTCATCGTCGTTCTTGCGGCGGCTCGTTTCTTGAGCATCTCTCGGTGATATCGTAATACTACCTCCCCCCCGCGGCGGCAAAAGCACCGTCAAGGTGCTGTTAAGTAGCCAAGGCTCGTGGAGAGTTGTAGGGCTTGAGTCGGGCGACGTGGACAATGTCACTGATTGTGACAGCGGAAAACGTAGTGGGCGTGCCTAGAACGATATCATAGGTGACATCGGTCACTTTTCGGAGCACGCTATACGGACCTGTGTAACAAGAAAGGAGTTTTTTGCATAGGCCAACTTTACGCGAAGGTGACCAAAGCAACACGAGGCTGCCGGGCACAACATGGACATCACGGTGACGGAGGTCGTAGCGTTGCTTCTGCTTGTCTTGAGACACTTGTAGACGAGCGCGCGCAAGTTGGCGAGCGTGGTCACCATGGGCGATTGCATCACGGGCATAATCGCTAGTTGAAGGTGTGGCGGACCGAAGCACAGTGTCCAGTGGTAGCGTCAGTTCGCGGCCATACAAGAGGTAAAACGGGGAAAAGCCAGCAGTTTCGAGACGGAAAGAATGGTATGCAAATGTAATGTAAAGTAGAGCCAGGTCCCAGTCATGGTGGTCGTCGGACACATATTTGGATAGCATGTCTGTAAGGGTGCGGTTCAAGCGCTCAGTGAGGTCGTTCGTTTGGGGATGGTAGGAGGTGGTTAATTTATGCCATATTGAGCTGGCAGGCGTGATGTCGTCGATGAGTTTGGCCAAAAACGTACGGCCATGATCTGTTAGCAATTGACGCGGAGCACCATGCATCAAAACAATATCATGTAGGAGGAAGTCCGCAACCTCAGTTGCGCAACTGGTTGGGAGAGCATGGGTTAGGTTCAGGTCGCGTAGTCCACCACGACTGCAACCTACTTGTTCCCTGATGTAGACTCCGGAAATGGGCCTTGAAGGTGTAAGCCGACACGATGAAAGGGCTCGGCAGGGATGCCGAGCGGCTGCAGGTAACCAGCGGGGAGCAGGGGAGGCTTCTTGCGTCGTTGGCAAACTTCACAAGCGGCGACGTAACGTCGCACGGAACGGGCAAGACCCGGCCAGAAAAAACAGCGACGTACACGGTCATAGGTTCGAGATACGCCGAGATGTCCTGCCGTTGGTGCGTCGTGGAGCTCTTCTACAACGGTGGAGCGGAGGTGTTTAGGTATCACAAGTAGGAACTCAGAGCCCTCCGGATGAAGGTTACGACGTTACAGAGTACCGTCGTGGAGGACGAAGAGGTGTAGGGTAGCATCGGCCGGAGAGTGCTCAAAACGGTCGATCAGTGCTCTGATGTAGGTGTCACGGCGTTGCTCGTCGACGAAATGAAGCAGCTGCGATAAAGAGAATACGCACGAAGCACTGGCAATATTAGAGGAGTCAGAGTCGTCAACAGGGTAACGCGACAAGCTGTCAGCGTCTTGGTGAAGGCGGCCAGACATGTACACCACGCAAAATGAAAATTCTTGTAGCCTCAAAGCCCGTCGACCAAGCCGGCCTGTAGGATCTTTTAGCGAAGAGAGCCAACACAGAGCATGATGGTCAGTGACTACGGAAAAAGGGCGACCGTAAAGGTGAGGACGGAACTTCGCAACCGCCCAGACTACAGTGAGCATGCATTCTCGTTCCGTAATGGAATAGTTGCGCTCCGATGGTGTGAGGAGGCGGCTCGCATAAGCAATAACCCGATCCTGGCCATGCTGACGCTGGGCTAAGACGGCACTTAAGCCATGACCGCTGGCATCTGTACGCAATTCTGTAGGGGCATTAGGGTCGAAGTGGGCGAGAATGGGTGGTGAGGAGAAAAGAGTAACGAGACGAGAGAAGGCGGCGGCTTCTGCAGTACCCCACGAGAATTATACGCCTTTCTTCAAGAGATTAGTGTGGGGTCTAGCAATTACCACAAAATCTTGAAGAAAAAGACGAAAGTACGAGCATAGCCCTACAAAACTTCGAACACCTGCGACTGTCTTCGGAACCGGAAACTCTCTGACAGTGCGAGTTTTGCCGGCATCAAGCTGTACTCCGGAAGCGTCAACGAGGTGGCCCAGAACAGTATTTTGGCGGTGGCCGAAACGACATTTGGGCGAGTTAATTTGCAGCTTCGCCTTTCGAAATACATCAAGTATAGCTGTTAGACGCTCAATGTGCGCGTCGAACGTGGGCGAGAAGACGATGACGTCGTCGAGGCAGCAGAGACATGTGGACCATTTGAAACCTCGGAGCAAGGAGTCCATCATACGCTTAAAGGTGGCAGGGGCGTCGCATAATCCAAACGGCATTACTTTAAATTGGTATAGACCATCAGATGTGATGAACGCGGTTTTTTCTCTGTCCATATCGTCAACAGCAATCTGTCTGTATTCCGAACGAACATCAATAGACGAGAAGTAGCTGGAACCGTCCAGGCAGTCAAGGGCGTCGTCTATACGTGGGAGCGGGTAGACGTCCTTCTTACTAATGTTGTTCAGATGACGGTAGCCTACACAGAAGCGCCACGTTCCGTCCTTCTTCCTGCACAACACCACAGGTGACGCCCACGGACTCTAAGAAAGCTCAATGATGTTTTTATCGAGAATTTTGTTGACTTCGTTTTGAATTACTCGGCGTTCCGACGCAGAAACTCGATACGGCCGTCGGTGAATCGGCGTAGCATCGTCAGTAAGAATCCGGTGCTTGACCGCGAGCGTCTGGCCTAAAGTGCGATCGTCGATGTCGAAAATATCTCGGTAGGACGATAATTCATGGCAAAGCTCTTCAGCCTGCACCGGGGACAGGGCCGTGGCAACCATTTTCTTTATATTGGGATCGGCAGCCGAGGCTGGCGCGAGGGGCCTGCTAAGCTCGCGAGAACCATCGGTCGATCACGCTGCCACGTATTGGTCGCCGAGACAATCAACGGTGGCAAGGCAAATACCTTGCGGTAGAATTTGCTTTGCCAATCCAAAGTTACAGACAGACATGCGGGTGTTGTTCCCAGTAATCTTAAGTATACTGTGAGGCACTGTAACGTCATACCTCATTGGAATGTCGGGCAGAGGAGTGACGAGGTACTTGCCATCAGGAACTGGTGGGAAAGACAACAGTTCAATGTAGGCTATTCAGTTTGGCTGCAGGCGATAAAAGCCGGTGAGACGTAAGCGGCAGTGGGGTGCGTCAGAAGGTTCCGCGAGCATCGGGAACTTAAGACGAAGGGTACTGGAAGAGCAGTCAATAAGAGCAGAATGTGCGGAGAGAAAATCGAGGCCGAGAATGAGGTTGTGGGGGAATGATGAATTACGGTGAAGAGGACAGGCGTGGGGCGGCCCGCGACACTGACGCGTGCCGTACACATGCCGATGATAGGCACAGTACCCCCATCCGCAGCGCGGACGACACGTGCCGACGCTGGGTTGAGGAGCTTGTTCAGTCGTCGTCGGAAGGCAGCAGTCATAATTGAAAGATGTGCTCCTGTATCGATGAGTGCCGTGAGAGGATAGCCGTCAACGTCAAGAAGGTTTCGGTTCGTGGGTAACGTGAGCAGAGGATTTTAGGGCAGGGTGGACAACGCAGCCTCACCTCCAGCAGCTGCAGTGCCTAGTTTTCCGGCTGGATCCGGGAGATGATAGGCGGCGAAGAGAAGCGACGGGGTCGGGGCGAACGAGACTGATGGCGTCGAGGTGAGGGTGAGCGTCTGTACCGAAGGTTCGGAGCTGGAGCATCAGCTGCAGTGGATTCGTGGCGGGTGGTATAGGGAACGGAAGGTCCAAAGGTTCTCGAATAAGCGGCGTGTATGTCCGAGAACGTGGTGGTCATCGGTTGCGGCATTGACGAGCGATGTGGCCGATGCGACAGCAGTGGAAGCAGATCGGCCGGTCACGAGGAGTTCGCCAATCAGACGGGTTGCGGCGAGATGTGGCAGAAAAGGAACGAGGAGGGCCGCTAAAGAACTGGGGAACGCTGGGTTGAGACGTGGAACACATGGAGTTCAGACCCATGTTCTCAAATTCCTGTCGGACGATGGCCTGGATCATCGTAATGGTGGTTGCTGGCGGATCGGGAGGCGTCGCGGAGAAAGCTGGCGAACAGGTGGCCTCGAGTTCGCGGCGAACAATACGGGTGACGTCGTCACAGGTGGTGGTATGACGTGGTCGACCCTCGCATGTCGACGTAGCACCAGTGTTGGGTAGCCGCGTGATGTGGTGTGTGATACGGCGGTTCTTAGCTTCTTCAAGGCGAAGGCATTCTTTGATAATAGCGTCGATAGTCGAGACGTTGCCGAAAACAAGCAAATTGAAACCGTCGTCGGTAATTCCTTTTAGAATATGTGACACTTTATCGGCTTCGGACATAGCATCGTCAGCTTTGCGGCATAGCGCTAAGACGTCGAAGATGTAGGAAACCTGCGGCTCCGTAGATGACTGAACACGAGATGCAAGAGCCTTTCTCGCGGCAGCCTTGCGCCAAATGGGGTCACCGAATAGTTCCCGTAGCTTATCTTTGAAATTGTCCCAACTGCTTATATCGTCGTCATGCGTTTGGTGCCACACGCGTGGGGTGCCGCCGAGATAAATGATGACATTGGCGAGCATAATCGTTGGGTCCCACCTGTTATTAGCACTGGCGTGTTTATAGAGTTTGATCCAGTCGTCAACATCCTGGCCCTCCAGGCCAGAGAACACACCTGGGTTGCGATGTGGGGCGACCGTGACGATTGGAGCAGTGGGACAAGCCGAAGCCGCTGCAGAGGTGGGCGCGTCACCGGGAGGCATGGTGACAAGCTGGGTGTGCCGACCACTTCTGAGTTCCGTGGTGAGGACGGGGATCGCTGACCTCCACCAGAATGTTGCATGTGGAAAGACAGAGACAAAAGAAGCTATTTACAGGCTATTTACGCTGGAGCCAGGCAGCCAGGCCGAGACTTGCTCGCGCCAAACGCACCGACCAACTTCATCGTCGTTCTCGCGGCGGCTCGTTTCTTGAGCATCGCTCGATGATATCGTAAGAATATTTACAGCGGCTTCACAGCAATCGCAGTCCTCCATGAAGAAAGGAATAAAATTCCAATAAACAAGAGCGTCAGGCAGGGAGGTACGATCTCTCCAATGCTATTCACAGCGTGTTTAGAGGAGGTATTCAGAGACCTGGACTGGGAAGAAATGGGGATAAAAGTTAATGGAGAATACCTTAGTAACTTGCGATTCGCTGATGATATTGCTTTGCTTAGTACCTCAGTGGACCAATTGCAATGCACGCTCACAGACCTGGAGAGACAAAGCGGAAGGGTGGGTCTAAAAATTAATCGCCAGAAAACTAAAGTAATGTTTAACAGTCTTGGAAGGGAACAGCAATTTACAATAGGTAACGAGGCACTGGAAGTGGTGCAGGAATACATCAGCTTAGGGAACGTAGTGACCGCGGATCCGGATCATGAGACTGAAGTAATCAGAAGAATAAAAATGGGCTGGAGTGCGTTTGGCAGGCATTCTGAGATCCTGAACAACAGGTTGCCATTATCCCTCGAACGAAAAGTTTATAACAGCTGTGTCTTATCAGCAATCACCTACGGGGCAGAAACCTGGAGGCTTACGAAATTGGTTCTACTGAAATTGAGGACGACGCAACGAGCTATGGAAAGAAGAATGATGGGTGTAACGTTAAGAGATAAGGAAAGAGCAGATTGGGTGAGAGTACAAACGTGAGCTAATGACATATTAGTTGAAATCTAGAGAAAAAAATGGGGATGGGAAGGACGTGTAAGAAGGCAAGATAATCGATGGCCATTAACGCTTACGGACTGGATTTCAAGAGAAGGGAAGCGTAGCAGGGGACGACAGAAAGTTAAGTTGCTGGATGAGATTAAGATGTTTGCAGAGACAACATGGCCACAATTAGCACATGACCGGTCTAGTTGGAGAAGTATGGGAGAGGCCTTTGCCCTGCAGTGGGCGTAGCCAGGTTGATGATGACATGCGAACTAATTAGACAAGGTGGCCTACCTTTTCCAAACACAACCTCTGTTTCGGGAACGCCGTGTTGTCACTGTAGATTCACGGCATTATTTCAGGCTTTGACGCCTTTAGAGATTTGGAATAAAAAGAGTGATGACCGTTCAGCTCTCATGGCACAACATGAAGGTATTACATGTGTTTAAAACATTCGTAACTACGCTGTAATAAAAACATTTTCAGCACAAACAAAGGGAAGAAAATGCTTCGTTTCCGACATGTCATACTGGTAAATAAATCCTTATGTAACAATGACATGGATATTGCTGCCACTTCGTTTGAACACTTGCATGATATATTTTTCTTCCGTGACAGTTCAAGCCCTCGCTCAAATTCTAGTCTTTGTTATTGCTTGCTTCAACAGAATGTGTTTCTATCGTACGTTGTCCATCTTCGCATTTATCTGGCTGGACTTCAACTTCGTCATCTGGCTTTACATTGAACACGATGCATCTTCTCGAAGTGCGAGTATTGTGCATAAGGCATCCAATTCTCCTAATATAGGAACAATTTGATTATTTTTTAAACTAGTATGTAACGCCACTCCCTGTATATAACATTTTAGGTACTCATCTGGGCCTGCAAGGTAATATATTTCGCCTCAGCGTTGGTTATTTGCTTTCGCTCCGAAGCGCGTTTTCCATGTCATTGCTGCCAAAGAACGGCTGCCTCCGTGAAGCCGTGCAATGCAGCAGCACTTATGGCATGAATCATTCCTCGTAAACAAATAACTAATTTTTTGGATTACGAGGACTGGTATATGATTTAAAAAAAAATTATTTGAATTTTGTTTTTCTCATTCATTCAAACGAGGTTTCATAGACTAAAGGCAACAAAGCCACTAAAGCCCCCGTAAGCGACGGGTTTGACAGGAGATTACGCTCACATGCACACTTGTGGAAGTGAAAACAGGCTTGATCACGACAAGAAAAAAAGCATGGAAAATGCCTATTTTCATTGTATTCAAATGCTTTCAAATTTATAGCGAAACGCACAGCACAGCTTAGTACAAATAAACAGTTTAGATACTAATAATCCGCTGAAATTATGGAAATAAGCTTTCAGCAAAAATAAACGCTGTAAAATTATGGAGCAGTATTAAACAACAGCATGTCTATACGAAAACGGAAAAAAGAAAGAAAACCACACATCCGTATTGTGCGGTAATATAATACAAAATAAAATGAAGGAATAAGAAAATTGCAAACAGGACATGGTCGCATTAAAGCATAAATGTATTGTTACAAAAGAAACGCAGAACAATAACATTAAATGACATAATATGCACTCGTGTACGCCTTTATCTTTTTAGGGTGACCGCTTTCCACCGCCTAACAAATGTTATCGCACAACGCTGGATGTGACTGCATGTATAGGAAGTTTCTGGAACGTTATCGATGGTTTTATCCGCTGTCTGTTGTCACCGAACGTTGTGTAATCTGATTTCATGTATGCGCGACGGGAATGGTGTAGAACTTTCTGGAAGACACGCGGGCACCAGCGATTGCTCTGGAACCTTTGATGACTGATGTATAAAAACCGACGTGCTTGACCCACTTTGCAGATTTCGAGGATCGCCGACCGTGTTCACCACTATTGCTATGCTTTGAGTGTAACTTGCTTTTGTGAGCACAAGTTCGCCCAATAAAAAGTTAGTTTCGTCATTAACAGTTTTTCCGCTGTACCGTCACTACTAAGTGACAATTTTATGGAACTCCTGAAAAGAAAATATATGTAATTCATAGCAGAAATTACAGCGAAGCTGGTGGGCTACTTTCCCCGCTATCGTGTCTGCATGTAGAAAAAGATCCCGAAGGTAGTGCAATGTCGGGCCGGCCCGCGGTGGACGTGCAGTTTGCCATTACGGAGCCCACATGCACAGCTTCACTGGTCATACTTCTTCACAGAGCGGAAGGGCACTGAGTTTCTTTTTCTATTTATTAAGCTCATTTATTCACTTTGAATATAAATGTTTTCCTACATAACCAATCTCTTGTTACATTTTTTTAGGTGTCGGTAAAGAATTGTTTAAGGGTACAAATTCACTGTATCTCCAGAAGGATTGCCTATTGGGTTAGCTGGTCTAACATTGTAAATTCGAAATAGAGCGCAAAAAAGTACGCATACGTTTAAAGAAGACACGAAAGACGCGGACAGCGCATGTGTGCCTCTTTCGTATTTTCATTCAGGGTATGTGTATCTTTGCGCTGTATTTGTAATTTACAATCACTGTATTTGTTCATTATTTTTGTGGACCAGTTGACAAATGTAGTTTCCCTTTATTGGTTCTAGCTTTAGGTGCATCCTGTGTGCTGTGTAGCAAGAAATATCATGAGAAGATACGTTATCTACACTGCGCACCTCAGTTCCTCTTGCGGATTTCTGAAATTTATATATAGCATACCCTGCCCGCACTAATCATATCATGTTTCTTGAATAGTGGCGCTGTTCGTAGTTGTGAAAATAACGATAGTTTTTGCATATCGGCAAATAACAGTTTTCTTATAGCTATCAGTTTTGTGTACCTTGCTCTGGGGGTTGAACCCCGTACGAATTATCAATAGCAAAGTTCGGAATGGATAAGTTCATTATAGAGGTGTTTCAGCCATAGAGGGATTAGGTGTGCAATTTTATATGTTACACTATTGTGTTTTTTTTTACTTCACTGCAAATGAAATTTACGTGTGTATTCCGCGTTAATTCTTCACTAAAATGTACTTCCAGACTTTAGTTGTTGTTTGACCTGTTTAATAACGAAGTTGTTAAATCTTACTTGTATGCGGTCCTCAATTTTTTTATTCGGTGCCGTAAATATAACATACGTTGTTTTATTTGTGTTGGAGGTTGTTGGTCATCAACCAGTCAGATAAGAAAAGTTGTACATTCATTTACACAATGCTGCAACTTATACGGACTTATCGGCTGTAAAGAAGACACTTGTATCATCTGCATTCATTGTCATCTTTTGGGAACCGGGTGAATCTGTAATATCATTCACGTCAATTAGAAATAGTAACGGACCTAACTTTTAACCTTGTGGGATACCTTGCGGTAGCGTGACTCAGCTGCTTTCACAACGGAGCAAACTGTTTCCTAGTACGTATGTATCTTTACCAATCATTAGCAGCCTCTCGCACTCCGTAACATCCGAAACTTCGGTTCGAAAAGCAAGGCACTGCTGCCTAGTGGCGCCGAAAAAGCGACTGAAATTTCGTTTGGCGAGCGTGAAAGCAAGGCGCAACTCATCGATAAAGTCAAAGGTGACAAGCCTATACAGGCCAATTATAGTAAGGTCGGTGAAAAATAGAGTTACAGTGCAAGAATTGTCGAAGTGCGTAGAGAAAACGACGTCAGACTCGCAACTCAAAAACTGACTACCGTTCCACTCTGTGAAGATGGAATGGCAACGAAAGCTCTCATACAAAAAACAAAGTGCTTTCGCTGCCATTTCATCTTCACAGAGCTGAATGGTTGTCATTTTTTGTAGTTGCGAGTCTGACGTCGTTTCTGTTTCGGAGGTGCCCGGGCTCGCAATTGTCGTTTTCGTTCAACATCGCGGGAACGTGCTCCGTCGGTGGTCATTTCGTGCCGGCGCCGTTTACATTCGCGTTGATGTTCCCTCTGGCGCCCCATGTACGCATGTTGTTCTACAGGCGTACAAAGTATATGTGTCCGCCCCATCGGTGACGCAACTGCTTTTAGCGCCGATATTTCTCCTGCTTATATACTGCGATAACCTTTGCGTCACACTATTGCTCACGGCGAGCCTTCTAATCTCTTTGGCATTTTGACATCTGTGCCGCCGCACTGCACCCGTATAGGTTTGTTAGAAGTCGTCACCTCCGCTTCTGTTGCCGGACACCAGAAAAACTACGGAAGGTTAGTCATATACAGCTTTCGCTGTAAAATAATGTAGACGGGAAACCAAAGAATGGGTTCAGACCAGGCAAACGCCTAGAGAATGATGTTTTTACTAAATAAATGCATAGAGATTTCACTAGCTCAGAATTGACCTTTATGGAGAGTATTTCTAGATATTATAGGAACCTACGAAAACATAGACAGGAGCTTGTTACAGGATATTCTCAAGCGCGAAGGCATAGCTGAAGGTTTCGTGGAGCTGCTGAGGGAGATATATAGAGACAACGGAGTACAAATTGTATGGAAAGGTCGAAGCTGTAACGAAATGCTGCAAATTCACCAAGGACTGAACGTAGGATGCCCTATATCTCCATAGTTGCTCCCGCTTTATGTCAAAAGTATAGAAAGACTGGAAAGCAGCGAATTAGGGTCTGAATTATCATGCATGTGTAATGGACAAATTGTGCAAAAGCAGGTCTTCGGACAGATGGATACGAACGGCATAGTGCTACTAGCGGACAATACAAGTGATTTGCAGACTTGCGAATATGTGGGATAATGCAGCGACAAAACTAGGCCTTATTTTAGCCCAGAGAAATTGAAAATTATGGTGTTTAATGAGGAGACGAGTAAATATGTGCAGTCGATGCAACGGCAGGTCACACCCATAGCCAAGCAATATAAATACCACAGCGTATATATAAACGAAGGAAAGACTTACTTAAGCACACAACGAGATAGCCGGAAAATAAAGGGGAAGCAGAATGCAGCGATAATGAAACATAGCGCACCTTGGGACCGCAATAAATTCGAGGTGGTTCGTGGAATCTGGAAAGTAGTAATGGTGTCAGCGTTAACGTTCGCAAATGCCAATCTGCGCATAAGTACATTATCTTGTCGGGGTTCTAAGCTAACCAAAGATCGGTAGGCTAGCTGGCTTTGGGTGTCCATGGCAAAACTACAAATGATGCAGTGCTGGGTAAGCCTCGTTTGAAGTGACAAAAACACAGAACCAATTAGTTTTGAAGAAAGATTGAGGAACGTGGAGCAAAATAGATGGGCACCTAAAGTGCACAAGTATCTGTACTTGAAAAGTGTGGGCAATGAATCGAGGAAGCGGTCAAGAAAGTTAGATACCAAGTGCAAGGCAATTAACACTTTAACGAGACAATCAGGAGTCATCAGAAAGAAAGTGAGAGAAAGAGAGACAGTCAATTGGATGCAAATAATGGAAGCAACAAAGACCATGGAAATGTAACAGAATGAGACAAACGAAATTTCAAGAGAACATTTTTAGGCTAACACGAAGGGAAGTGCCGTTGCTATTTGCGCCTAAAGCTGGCTGCCTAGAGATAAAAACATGCCGGAGCAAATATTTGCAGCAGGAAGAGGTTTGTGCATGCTGCAGCACAAATCTGGGGACCAGTCAGCACATCGTAATGTAATGCGAAGAGATTCATCCCGTGAGACTCGTAGATAACGCACATTTCCAGACGCGCTTCAATTTAAACTTGACCGAAGCATCAGGCAGTCGGAAGTCGACATAGGCAAGAGACATTTGAAGTATTGGTAAAAAAAGTCAGGGAAGATAGTGTCGATACCACTGAAGCAAGCCTGATTACCTCAAGCAGGAGGAGTGGTTATGTGTTATTACCCGTTTTTGAAACTGGTGCCAGGAAATCGTCATCACAATCATCATTATATTGCGACAGGTTGATGAATGCGTTTCAGATTTGTCCGAAGAAGATGACGCTCTCAACTTCACGAGCTAACTACCATGTTGTCCCTACTATCAGTTAGCTGCTGATGGTAGTGAGCTAACTACCATCAGTTATTGAATATATCCTATAGCAATATTTCGTACTTCGCTTTTCCTCGCAACATTCTTGGTAGAGGTGCAGGCTGAAGAGGAAGACGGATTTACCCAGCGGGTGCTCCTTCACGGCATCTACGATGCCAGCTCAAGGCAAGGATGCTACGGGCGCATTGGCACTCACGCCCATCGTCATTCTGGTACAACCGTGCGAGCCGAGAACCTGTTCCGGCACCGGCAACACTGATGTTGCAGACTGACTTCAACTTTATAAGCTAGCAAGTGCAAGCAGCCACTGGGACTACACCATCACGCTAGCTAATTTGATATTTTACCTCGCGGGAAGGGCAGCCGTCCGGTTTGAGATCCGCGAGGGGGAGCTTACCAGCTGGAACATTTGTGAGAATTTGTTTTGGAAGCCTGTTTGACTTCAGCGCGCCGCTCAAAGCGACCTCACTTTGCGTATCCCGACGAGCACCGAGTCCTGCATCAAGTAGGTACAAGACGTGCTCGCTCTGTTCTGGAAGAGGGATCCGAGGATGTCCAAAGCTGATGAAGTCGCGCCCGTCATTAAGGTTATAGGAGATGATGCGTTTCACCTGCTTGTTTTTAAGAGTTATTTCACAGTGCAATCGATCATTACCGAATGCCCTCGATTTGAAGAAGCCAAGTGTCGTCGCATAGTCCACCCGATTCCCCATCTTTCCAACACGGCTGCTATGTCCACCTGCGAATACCTCCACTGTCTGCCCATGCCCAATCGCGCTGATTAAATTGTGCACATCATCCGGCGTGAAATAGGAGTCGCATATGCTATCACAATTGGCCGACATTTGCTTGACCAATGTCTACTCAACTAATTGGCTTGACTACACTCCGTGCATCGCTCTCACACATAAACCGAAACCGGAATTCTCCTACGTGGAATAGCAAACCCACCGACTTGCACTCTCCAGACGAGAGGCCATAAGCTTCACCCATGGCCGTGTCAGCCAAGTTTCACGTCACTGCCGCTCCTCGTGGAATTTGACGCCTTGGCCCTATTTCCCACCCCACCGCCCGCCTCACGGACGCCTCGCTTATCATCGCAAACGCAACCATGCAATAAGTCCTGGTGACACTTCCCTGCCCACCACATCTAGCCGCTTTAATTCGCCACATCGCCGCTTCTGCCGATAGCCCCCATCTCGTCGGTCACCACCCTCTAGCTCCTTGCGGCGCACACTTTCCGAATACTAGGGAGTGCAGCACCTGGAGTGATGCTGCTATAACGACGCGACGCCAAAATCCTCTTCTTATCCTGCCCAGACATCGGAACCACATCAAAGTGGAAGTGGATGGTGTACATGGTGTGTCTCTGATTGACACTGGCGCGCACCTATCTGTGATGAATGCTAAGCTTCGCAATCATGTCAAGAAAGTCCTCACTCCTTCCCCGTCGCCTGTGGTTCGAGTCGCCGGTGGTGGAAGACCACCATTACTGACATGTGTCCGGCTTGTTTAAGCATCCCCGCACATTAAACTTCTGTTTTATTCTACGTCCGAATACACTGCCCTCACAACCTAATCCTGGGACTTGACTTTCTGTTAGCCAATTCGGCCTTGATAGACTGCTCTGCTGCTATTATACAACTCGCTCTACCTGTTGCCGATAATTCTCCCCATAGTACTCCGATCCGGCTATGTTCCACAAGGCATATTCGCCTTCTTTACGTTGCCGTTATCTACATGTGTTTCCCCCGTGCCAACTATTCCAGAGCGTGATTACATCGCATTGTATCGCTTAATCCACATGTCCTGCTCTCGCATAACATCACGTTTCCTCACACCGTCATTACTATTACGGACAACACGTCTTGTGTTCAGATGGTGAACTTTGCATTCGTGCACAAGTTCTCCCGTGCATCATATCACTTTCCCAAATCACACCTGCCTGAGATTACCATATTTACACGTGTACTTATCATTATCGGGCTACACGTTTCACCAGCTAACAAATGTTATCGCACAGCGCAGGATGCACCTGCATGTAAAAGAAGTTTCTGGAATGTTATCGATGGCTCCATCCGCTGTCTGTGACCGAACCTTGTGTAATCTGATTGCATGTGTGTGCGACGCGAATAATCTAGAAATTTGTGGAAGGCACGCGGGCCCAAGCGATTACTCTGGAACATTCGACGACTGATGTATAAAAGCCGACGCGCTTGACCCGCTCTTCAGATTTCCGACGATCACCGATCGTGTTCGCCGCTATCGTTGTGCTATAAGTGTAGCCTGTTTTTGTCGCCGCAGGTTCGCCCAATAACAGTTAGTTTTGTCTTTCACAGTATTGCTACTGTGTTCTCCTACGTCACCACCAGGTGACAATATTTCGAATTTAACTAGGGACAGCCCCTTGTTTGCAATTTTTGCTTCGCCTCCTGCCCCTTCAGACTTCAATGCCGTATTGAAAATAATTGCTCCGAACCTTCCACCCCAGCATGCTTATCAACTGCGTCTCCTTCTTACATCGTACTGGGACCTTGGAGACCGTCCTCTTGGACAAACATCTGTTGTGAAGCAGCTAAATAATACCGGCGATGTGAGCCCGATCCATTGGCAACCCTACCGCGTGTCGCCTACTGAACGACACATTATTGTATTACTGCATGAAGTTGACAAGCTGCTTTCTCGTAACATCATTGAACCTTATTGCTGCGCCTTGGCACCCCTGTTGTGTTAATTGAAAAGAAGTACAAGAGTTGGCAATTTTGTATGAAATATTGCCACCTCAAGAAGGTAACAAAGGGGGACACCTGTCCGCTACCACGCATTGACGATGCGCTGGGTTCCTTCTATGGAGCACAATTTTTTCCTACTAAAGACCTTCCCTCCGTGCAATGACAAATTGCCGTCGATGACATGGACTGTGAGAAGACAGTGTTATTGCTCCCGATGGCATTTATCTATTCAAAGTGAAGTTTTTTGGTTTATGCGATGCCCCGGCCACATTTGAACAAATTATGGATGCCCTCTCACATGGGTTCCAGTGGTCAATTTGCGTCTTCTACCTGGACGATGTGATCGTTTTTTCTCCGACTTTTGAGACGCACCTCGAACGGCTATCGAAGATTCTATCTGTTTTTTGTCAGGTGGGGCTGTAACAAAGGGCTATAACAATGCCCGTTTGGTCGTCGTGAAATTTCTGTGCTTGCAGATCTTGTCGATTTGTCTGGTATATGCCTTGGTTAATATAAAATATGGACAGCGAAGGAGTTTCTCGTGCCACCGTGGCAATGACGCTAGCTTCACTTTGGGCCCTGGGCAAGCTGGTGCCTTCACCGAGCAGATACGTCTGCTTACCCATTCTCGCTCACTTTGATGCGTCAGCTCTAACAGAAGTCCCTACCGATGCCAGTGGCCATGGTATTGGAGCTATCCTGGCCCAGAAACAACAAGGACAAGAACGTGTGATTGCCTACACGCCAGCCACCTTTATTCTCTTGCTGATCGCAAGTATTCTATCACTGAATGCAGGTGTCTGGCTCTAGTTTGGGCAGTGGGTAAAGTCCGCCCCTATTTGTACGGCCGATAGTTCATAGTCATTACTGGACACCACGTTCTGTGTTAGCATTCATCTTTGAAAGATGCTTCTGGGTGCCTTGGCCGCTGTGCTCTGCGCCTTCAAGAAATCAACTGCTCAGTTTTATTACATGAAGACGTGGAATGCTTGTCGCGCCATCCTATCGACCCACCTGACGTTTATGCGGTCGGCACATCTGTCACCGTTCTCTCGCTGACTGCTTTTCGCGGTATCGGAGCGGAACAACACCGGGACGTCTCCTTACGCGACCTTATTCAACGGTTGAGTTCAACGACTCCCGACCTTTCGATTCGCATGTTGGAGCTACAACATGGCACATTGTACCACTCTAACACGCACCCTGATGGCCCTCACGGACTCTTCGTTGTGCCTGCACATCTTCGTCAGACTGTTCTCGCCCAGCTGCCGGTCATTTTGACGTGTCACGCACTTATGACCACGTTCGTCGATGGTCCTTTTGACCTGATCTTACCGTGATGTCTGCCGTTATACCTTTGCGAGTGACCTTTCTTAACGAGGAAAAAACCAGCCATACTCTCTGCTGGCCGCCTTCAACGAATATTCGTACCATTAGAACCATTTTTCCGTGTAGCTGGTGATCTCTTAGACCCTTTTCCTACGCCTGTTTCGGGAAATAAATGAATTCCAGTAGCAACACACTACGCCACCCAATGCGCAATCACACGGGCCCTTCCAACAAGCTGCGCTACCGATGCCGCCGACTTCCTCCTAGAGAACGTCATCCTTAACTTCAACAACTCCTCACAGATCAAGGCCGGTTGTCTTCTTGGAGCTATTAATGACATTCATCACTCGTGCGTGACTAAACACAATTTGGTACTGCTTAGCATCCAAAAACCAATGGTCTAACCGAGCGTCTCAACCGAACTCTTATATGTTCTCTATGTATGTTTCCTCTGACCATTGCTACTGGGACGTTGTATTGCCGTTTGTTATCCTTGCTATAATTCTCGCCACAATACCACAGATTTCTTTCCATTCTTCTTCTTGTTCGGCCGCGACCTTACGCTACTTTTCCTCACCATACTGCCTGCTAGGCTGAATTTCCCATCGTAGTACAATCGTACTCAAGGCGCAAGAGGTTCGCCATATTTCCGGACGTCGACTTCTGGACTCGCAGGAAAATCAGCAGCGCTAATATGACGGGCGCCATAGGGACGCCCACTGCACACCAGGTGCCCTGGTTCTCCTTTGGTGATCGACACAAAGCGATGGCGTCTCGGAAAAATTACTTTCACGCTACTCTGGCTCTTCCCACGTCTTGCGTCAAACGACCAACGTCACGTACGATATCGCCCCTCTTGACCCCACCGTTGCTCAGCCTCGCTGCGACGTGGTCCATGTCACTCGTCACTCGACCGCCTCCTAACCATCACCGGGTTAGTGCTTCAGCCGCTGGGTGTCATGTGACAGCCTGATGAAGACCTTTAAGATTAGTCCGTGGAAGACGACGCTCTTAACTTCGCGAGCTATCTACCATCTTGTCTACCGCTACAGCTGTAGTAAGTATCCTGTGAATAGATTTCCTACTTCTCTTTTCCCTGTCACAATACCTCACGTTTATACCTCGGCTAACCCAGTAATGCACTTGCGGATGCTATAATACTACACACGATGAAACTCTGTTGTGGAGGTGGGCCGTATATGCGGCTGGAGCGTGTGTCAGCACCTTGTCGTTCTCCATGTAAAACAAGGAACTGCGTCAATTGGGGATATAATGAAGTAGTACCGCTGGAACGCGTGGGCTTGCCAAAGTGTGGTCCTCATGTGCGTGTTCATTGTGCCTCACATACCAGTAATTCTTGATTTCGTCTAATTGTCATTTTTACTTAATTTTCCTTGTATTTTGACATTAATAATGGCACATATATGCCAAGGTAATTTCTTTCGGCTGCAGGGTTGTCATTAAAAGCTACATTGCCCCAAATTGGTTACATATGGTGTTGGACACAAATTTGGCGCAAATATAACAGGCCGTGCGACTTTTGGCTGCACTTTGGTTAAGATCTGGTGCCTTTTATCAACTGCCCAAAGCCAATCGTAGTTGGAAGTTCATGCCTGTCCATGTCGCTTGTGCCGTGGTGTGCACTGCAAAGAGCCTCAATGTTGACTTGTCTTTTCTTTTGTATGTGTAATGTCCATGCGTACGTTCTTTGCAGCGCGACGATACCTCTAAGGTCATGCTCAAAGCCATGCAGGCCCCTTATTTTCATGTTGCCGATAGGAGAGCACAATCTACATTCTACCAGCACAAATTCGAATGCGAACAGCAGAGGAAAAAAAATTAATCAGAACACCTATTTTTGCAATCGTATTGCAGCGAATCGTCATCGTTCCGGCTAGTACGCATAGTTACTGCGGGAAGCGGTACCGCGAAGCAAAATAAAAACTGCATGACGAGACGAACAAGGACGCGCGCTTACCAGTAGTCATGTCATGATTACTCATCAGTAATCGTGACGTGCCGAGGAGCCAATACCGCTACCATTTTAGGTAATATTAGGCATATTGAGGAGAAATATTGTGGAGTTTGAATAATTTCATTTCATTTTATTACCTTAACGACTCCTTGCGGAGTATTACATAAGAGTTGGGCGGTACAAAATTACATGAGGTTGCCCACTATGTTATTTTACAGACAGAACACTTGTTACTTTTTCCACGAAGGCAGATGAGGTGGGGATGGCAGCGACGTGGTGGGAAAGGCCGTTCCATTCTTTAGCTGTACGATGATCGCACTAATGCGGACTCAAATGCAAACTCGAAAATAGAGCGTAGTCACTCTGGATTAATCTTTATTCATTTGAAAGTATGCTTTGAGGAAAACAGCGAGTGAAATATTTCGAAAGCATATTTAGCGCCAGCGAACAAGGACAGAAGGCAGACGACATCACAATGGGCTAACTTCCACAACTTGATTTTCAAGAACCACCCACCTATTTACCGATGCACAGTGGCGCCACCTCATTTTAATTTTAACCATCCAGAAAAGTCGTGTCCTTATCGAACAAGTCGACCGAAGGGGCGCTAAGACGCGTATAACGACAGATAGCCTGATTCCGACAGATAGCCTGAGCCTAAATAATCTCTCGCACATCTTTACCTCTCTGCTTCGCAAGAACCTGGCAGGAGTCGCATCCGGCACACAGCCGCATTTCAGACAGTGAGTTGACAGTTGACCGGAGTGCTTATTTCTCACGTTTAGACTATGTTCTCATAACCAGTCATTAAGACACCTTCCTGTCTGTCCGATGTATTTTTTTCCCACAAGACAGCGAGAGCTCATAAACAACAGCTTCTATGCAACCCACTGATGCTTTACGATTATTCAAAGAGCATCCGACAGCTCGCTTACAGTACGGGTCGGTTAACCGACATATTTTCATGAATTTTTCTGGCACTGAAAAGACCATTTTTGGCTAGCCATATTTTAAGACTAAGGGCCGTTCTATGCAGATAGGGCACTACCGGCTACCAGCCCTCTGCATTCCGTCCATTGAGTTTCCCTGAGACCACCTTTTACAAAGTTATCTCTCAGCGCAAGACGCGCCTACATTCCTCTTGAAGGAAGGTTAAAACTGTGCGAAACAGAAACGCGGACAAGCGGTACGAACACACAATACCCCACGAGCCCAGACAGCCAACTGTTTATTCTTGAAAATCTCAGCATAGACTATTTCAAGCAAGATCCCAGGCACGTGACCAGATCGTCACTCACCCTTGTGCAGCTAACATAACAGAATTCTGCAGACTGTGTAACGCTGCTTGTACCGAATAGACACGAGGAAAGAACACCCGAAGACGGTACATGTCTTAACAGTTACCGAAGTGAAGGTTACAAGTGAGAGAATGAACAGCGTGATGACACCTGTAGAACACGGTGAAAGCAAGGCCTACACTAGTAGCGTAAAAAGGACCGAAATAAAACAAAGATGAAGTAATCAAAGAATAACTATGACCCAAAGTAAAGGCAAAGGTGACACTATTGAAGGCTTGAAAACTTGTGAAAATGGCATGAGGGAGGAGTTATAAAACATGGTAAAATATGATGAAGCTCAGCCTGAACTCGCGAGTGATTACATGTATGGAAAATCCAAACAAACCACGCGTAAAGGGTGGCCATTTTTTTTATAAGTGACTGCCAAGAAAAAGCGATTTCTTCGCGTAAAAGTGAAACAGAGTGCTTGCTGACACAGTTCTCACTAGATTTAATGATGTGAAATGCTTCGATCTTAACAAAAAGGTCATGTTTTCCAATATCTTCCAAGCCCTCACAGCATTCACCGGAACTTTCTCGAACGTTTTCGTTGGTTCTATCTATTGTGTACGTTGCCGCCGAACCTTGCGTTATCAGATTGCATACGCGACGCCAACAGTGTTGTACTTTCTTTAAGGTATGCGAGCACCAGTAATTACGCTGGAACCTTCGTTGAGTCATGCATGAACAGCCAACGCCCATGGCACGTAAATCAGATTTTGACGATCTTCGACGACGCTCGCCGCTATGGTTGTGCTTTTAATGCAACTTGTTTCTTTAGGCAAAGGTTTGGCCGCTATAGTATTAGTAAGTATAGTAAGTCACCGTTTAGCTACAACTCTCGTGTTCTTCCACTTCACTGCAACCTGACATTTTGTTGAGTTCAATCAGGTGCAGCAGGGAGTACAGTTCGTGTCATAGATGAGGGCAGTGCGGTAGCGTCTTATTTTCGCTCTTAGTATGCAAGCCTTGCAAGGCAAAATGATAGAAAGTTGGGCGAGTTGGTAAGGTAACATGATCTTGAATTGTAGCGTCAAGTGACAGGCAGAGACTAGAAGCAGACAGAACGAGCGCTCGTCCTGTCTGCTTCTATTCTGTCTATGTCATTTCACTTCACAGTTCAAGATCATGTATGCAAGTCTTGTACGCTTGGTTCTTCGCTCTGGTTTAAGGATGTTTCATGTTGGTCTCATCACAGCCTCCTGTGCGTGCTGAAGGCTGTCCGTGCTCTGGCATACAGCACCAGCCTCGCCGCTTGCACCTACATGATCCACCTGGACTACAGCAACTACCAGCGTTTTGAAACAACCGTGGCACTACTTCAGAACTCAATGGAAGGAACGCACTTCCCAGCCATCACCATCTGCAACAAAGAAGCGTACGTTCTGTTCCAGAAACTTGATGCCCATGCGCGTTTCAGCAAAATAGATAAAACGCAGTTCATTAGACTGCGTTCACTATAACCGAAAATAATTACAATTTGGATACACAGAGCCAACAGAGCCTACGCAAGACCCGCCATGGTTGCTTAGTGGCTATGGTGTAGCGCTACTAAGCATACTTGAAGGAAAAAAAAACAGTCAAAAAACAGAAAAGAGAAAAGGAGAGGTTCACACCACACCAGTCGTTGTGGTGTGAACCTCTCCTCTTGTCCTTCGTGTTTTTTTACAGTTTTTTTTCCTTCGGGTAGGTACCAACAGGCCCGAATTTCAACCCTTCTGCAAAGCTACTAAACACGAGGGCGCGGGATCGAATCCCGGCTGCGGCAGCCGCATTTCGATGGAGACGAATTGCGAAAACGCCCGTGTACTTAGATTTACGCGTTCGTTAAACAACCCCAGGTCTCCCGAATTTCCGGAGTACCCCACTGCGGGGTGCCTCGTGATCAGATCCTGGTTTTGGCACGTCAAACACCATTTTTATTATATTAGTTCTAGACTACTTCTAGACTTCGCGAAGGTATTTGAGGGAACACATTTTGAAACATTGTTACAGGTAATGCTTGTGGCGCTGTGCTACATTTACTTACAAGCTAGATCGCTGCCTTACTTACAACCCACTGTTAAAACCAAATTTCAGCAACTGATGTCTTTTCAGAGCCGAAAGGTTTTTTTCTATTAAAAGGGAGACTATGAAAGCATAAACGAAAACCTTTTTTATTACCTGCCTATTTTTAATACCTGGTGGACGAACATGATGTACATGTATTAGGGGATACATTCAAATGCAAATTGAATGAACTTACGAACGGATATATGCCGAACGTACATTCTTCCAAACCTAGAAATCGCAAATACCTTGGGGGACGACAGCCATCTTACGCCTAATTAAAAAAATTGCGCAGTAAATAAGAGAATAAAGAGTAAGCTCACCATAAGAAATTGGAAGAGTTATGGCGTGATTATGAGCAGAATGGTAAGGTCGCAAGGGAAAGCTACTTGAAAGGACTAAATGGCATAATGAAAACAAACCCTAAGCTTTTTCGAAAGCACCGGGAAGTTGTGGATCAAGTGATCCAGCTATTAAAGAACTCGCATGTAATCAAGTTTTTTACAGATGGCGAAAAAAGGCGGAGTGGCTAAAAATCTTTTTTTCTTTATTTGATTCATTGCATACACATAATACACAATACTATTTGAACCCACAGCTTTGGCGGCTAGCTTTGGGCCCAATAACAAAATATACATAAGAAGAGCAGCGTACTTATTGTACGAGAGAACGTAAGCACACGTTATTAAGGCATTTCTATAAGGAAAATATAGGATAAACAAAACACTATGTTATGACAACAAGGAATACAAATAGAAAGACCCTGTCAGCATTCATTAAAGAAGTTTTAAACCAATGCACATTGTTTTGAGTAGTCTTTACAGTGGTGAAGTGCGTTCCTTATTATAGCACCGTTGCACTCCACGAGTCTATGTCCATATAATTTGTGACATTGTGGTAAGTTAATACAATTCTTAGTAGCTTTCCTCGCGTTCTGTGCCGGGAAATTAAATATTGTGATGTGTAGCGGATGATTAAAACGCATTATTGCATTAACTGCGTGACCAATTTTGACTTTATACGCCTCACTGAGTGGCAGAACGGAAAAGAACAGAACTCTACATTTCTCCCAGTACGATCAACCACGTCAACGGCCCTTGTTGCCGGCGTGCCGCTTATGGCATCAGTAGAGCTCAACGCACTCGATATAAAAAAAACAAAAAAAGTCGTGGTACATTGAATGAAATTAAAGCAGCTGGCCCGGACGGTATCTCACCTCGCCTGCGCCATTCTCACTTGATATATTTTCGTGATCGTTACGCAGTCACGCTGCGCCGGTGTACTGCCAAACGATCGGAAGATTCCACACGTTGTACCAATCCTTAGGTATACTTTGTGGCGCAAAATACATTTCTGGAAAAGGGACAGAAGAAAGGGAGACAGTGAAGCGCCAAACTACCAACTGTTTAATGACACCCTGAACAAACGTATAGAAGAAAATACAACTTCCGCTCATGCGCAGGGAGCCAAGGTGTGACAGAACAACGTGGTCATGATAACATGCTTTGGATGAAGCACATTTCTGCGGAATATAATACGATAGATGTATCGCTGACACAATCAGACCCTTTCTTTTTAATTTAAAACGCTTCCAACAACTCCCTTGCAGTTTGGTCCCTACTTCTGCCATGAATCAATACTCGTTCAAAGCGTGGCCTACAACGACAGGCTTTACAGTGTGCAGGAAGATGCACGTTGTCACTCTTGCCGATGCTATTAGCGTGCTCCCTCAGTCTGTCATTATACAACGTCCTGTTTGTCCTACGTATGACTTGCCGCAATCTAGGGGTATTTCGTAGACCACTCCTTCAACGCAGTCCCTGAAATGTTTGGCATGCTGCTTCTGGCAGCCCCGCGGCCCCTCGCGCGTGATCCGGGGGCACAATTGTGTTAACTTGTTGGGAGCCGAAAAGACAACCAGAATGCCATATCAGGTAGCAACCTTCTTGAGGTTATGGCTCACACGGTGCACATAGGGTACTACTTCTGGCTTTACTCGCTCCCTTTCCTTCGAGTGCGTTTCCCCACTCGCAGCGGTAGTTTTCAGCTTCTGTAGGAGGGACTCGACCACGGCATCTAAGACAGACTGAGGGTAGCCTGCTTTTGGAAGGCTCTCAAGTTGATGGAAAAAACTCGCCTGCATTACATGCACACATGACTTGCGCAGAGCCGATTCGAGGCAAAGTAAGGCGATTCCACGCTTCACAGTCTTAGAGTGGGCTGAGTGCGCTGAGATTTCTTCTGTCCCTTTTCCAGAAATGTATGTTGCGCCACAAAGTATACCTAAGAAATCTAAGCACCAACTTGCCCAAGAAGAAGTCCTTTTGTACCAATCCATAGAGGCGGCTCGTGAAAAGTGCGCCAAAGTTATAGGCTCATCTCACTAACATGTGTCGTATGTAATTAAATGGAGCTTATTATTCACACGGCTATCCATGAACCACATGGAAGAGAACAGCATCATGATCAAAGAAGAACATTGCTTCCGTAGGGGCATATCTTGCACCACGCAACTTGTGGATTTTATCGTGACTTAGCGTCGGAAATTAATGCTGAATGCCAGATCAATTGCTTAACCTTTAGACTTTCGGAAAGGTTTGGATACAACAACCCATTCTCTCCTTATTTGTAAACTGAAGCGGATAGGCGTACGGCGCGTCGTTGTTAAATGTATTGAGCATTACGTGTTCCACCGTAAGCATTGCCATACTGCATGGTGAATTATGTGAATCATGTCTTATGTGAATTTTACCTCAGATGACCACGGGGCTCTGTACTCGGATCTATCTTATTTTTGAGATCATCATCATCATCATCATCATCATCATCATATTTAGGTCCTTTGCAGGACGAAGGCCTCTCCCTGAGATCGCCAATCACTCCTGTTGAAATACATCTAGGTATTACGACATCCGTACAGTTATTTACAGATGACTGCGCTGTATCGAGAAAAATATCCTGTGAAAAAGACGCGACAGTGCCTCACAGCAACTTTGGAGAGAGTGTAAAACTGGTGTTTTTCATGGAAAATGGGTCTGAATACTAAAACGTATGTCTATATGCGCTTCACTGAGAAAAGATAGCAACTCATAAATGACTACAGTATTAACAAGGATGCAGTTACCGAAGTTGATGTTTACAAATATTCAGGTGTCACATTTTCTGCTTACTGTACATAAAATGCACATGTCAATGAAATAGTAGCCAAACATGGGAGGGCGTTGAACTTTGTTCAGCAAAAGTTAAACTGTCGCGAGTATGAGCTAAAACTGAAAGCGTTTATAACTTGCGTGAGACCGATATTACAGTGTGACGGATTTAATTCAATGGGGGCGCAATGGCGAAACCCCCGGGTACCTATATATACATGCATGTCAAAGAACCTCAGGGGGTCCCAATTTCTGGAGTCCCGCACTATGGTGTGCCTCATAATCAGATCGTGTTGTTGGCATGTACAACTTCATAATTTAATTTTGTTTTAGAGCATGCCTGTCCTGCATGGGATTATCGGCAGGGAAGAAGTTTGGGCATGTTGGTGGGATACATACAAACTGGAATACAAAGCGCAAGAATGACATAAGGACGAAGCAGGAACGCGGGATAGCTAGAGCAGATGACGATTATGTTAGCACGCCGTCTATTCTTTTATCAAAGACAGAGCTTGAATTTTTGGACGTAGTAGTCATATGACTGCGTTTCCTCCTTCCCTTCAGTGTGTCTGTTGCAGTGGCATCCCAGTGAGTGTATATATGCTCACCAGCTGCAATAAATCAATTGTTGAAAGTTTGCGCTTGTTCCGTGTTCCTGCTTCTTCTTTGTGTCATTCTTGCGCTATGTATCCCAGTTTGTACTCATCGGCAGACACTTTGATTTCTCAAGGAAAAGGTATTCAAAACATAGAGGCCAGGCTTATCCTGGGCAAGTATAGAAGAACAGAAAGTGTACCATCACGATGCAGGAATTGAGTTGAGAAGAAAGCTAAGGTTCACGTTATTTTTCTTTACATTGGTGCTGTTATACGCCAGGTTCTGGCGGCTTGTGTGCGTAGTCTAGTAAAAATATATAATGGCGGCAACCCCATTAAAGGACAACCCCAGCTAAAAAACCTAAAGCATAAAGCAAAGGTGTATGGCCGAGTATGCCTCAGCTGCGTTTAATAGCGAGACGTGTCGAAACGTACTGTGATAAAGAAATATTGCAATAAGAAAACTAAAACCGGCAAAGACACTGTTTAGTAGGGATTGTGGTTTGACGTCACGGACTCTATAGGCAAACCGCGTGACCTTAGCTCAGCTCTCTTCGACCCGTGCGACAGGTAGCCCGCGTAGGGTGAACTGCGCGCCCACGATGAACACCGTCGTGAACCGAAGAAGGTATGTGCGTGGCGTCAGCGGGTGGTGCCTAATACGGACGAAGATCGTGTCATTGCAAACGTCAAGCGTATGCACCTTTGGTTGGATCACACCTACCGATTCCTCTCCCATCGTAATTGTGGGCGATTCCAACATAGACGTGTCTCAGGCCAGATGAAAAGTTGTTCGTGGCTCTTGGAAGCGTTCGCCATTCAATGTTACGCAAACGTCCGTGTGCCCACGACACGTCATCTGTCCTGTATAGACCTCACATCGGCCAAGGACCTATCCAGCGTCGTAACAGAGCCACTCACCGTATGTCGTAGCGACCATAAAGCAATAGACACCATGTTGACCAAATAATAAATCCAAAAAAGCAAACAAAAGAAGGTTAAAAATAAAAAATAGCATTGAGTATGCAATTTATTAAGAGAATCAGAAATCGTGAAAAACGCAGTTCACTGTGGTATGTGTCTTATTTTCACTCAACATATTTATTATCAACATATGTATCACTAGTTACAGCTCCGCTGGTCATCCACCTTCACAGTGTGGAAACCCTCTGATTTTTTTTCAAATATTCTACAAGAAACTTGGAAATAATCAGGAAATTGACCTACAATCAGTCTTGTCTTTCTAGCGCAGCGTTTATGCCATAAAAATACGTGAATACCAGTCCAGGACGTGCTCGTTCGTGAGTTGTCTTTTGCCAAAGTGCATAGCGGAATTGAACAAGTTGCCTGAAGAGAAAGTACGTTGCGGAAATGAAGCGTTGTCTATATTCGAGAAGCACTTCAAGAAACATGGTTACTGCCATGGAATCGCTAAACAAAATGTTATGCAAATCAGTATTTTAGGACTCCTAATTTTTATTAGAATAATATTGACACGTGTACTTGTCTTTATCGGGCGACAAGTTTTGCCGCCGAACAAATGTTATCGCACAGCGCGGGACGCGCCTGCATGTATCCGAAGTTTCTGGAAAGTTATCGATGCTTCTATCCGCTGTATGTTATCGCCGAACGTTGTGTTATCTGATTTCATCGCTTGACACGAATGGTGTAGAACATTTTAGAAGGCATGCGGGTCCCAACGTTTATTCTGGAACATTCGACGATTGCTGTATAAAAGCCGACGCGCTTGACCCGCTGATCAGTTTTCCGACGATCGCCGACCGTGTTCGCCGCTATCGTTGTGCTATAAGTGTAGCCTGTTTTTGTGGGCACAGGTTCGCCCAATAAAAGTTAGTTTTCTCGTTCACAGTATTGCTACTGTGTTATTGCTTCTTTCTTCACCGTCACTACCACGTGACAATATCAAGCATTGATGACTCAAGCAATTACATGTACATTATAAATTTCGTTTGATTTATTTTCTCTCTGGGCCGATGCATTACACAGAGGAGTGTTGTCTGCGCTGTGTCTTCGTTGCGTTCTGTCGTCGTCATGCTTTTTTTGCGCTTTGCCTCAAGTTTTACAGAAGAAGAGGTTATATGAAAACAAAAAGAAAACACAATTTAGGCGTGCGCTATGCTTATATTAAGTTGTTAACCAAGGCGTTTTATGCGGTAGCATTCCTTGGGTACATTGCGAACTTTCCGGGCGCTATGAATATTTTTGTGTATGAATGTAATTTTTAGGGAATCAATTCTTCCGGCTGCCTGAATCACTGGGTATTCCGTGGTCGAACGGTTCAAACCATCAAACCAATTTTGGCCAATGAGCATATTCTCATGTGTACATACGTGTCGCTGTTCAATGCACCCCTTTCTCGCCAACATGAGTCACTGTAGATGCGGACACTGCATGGGCACCGCTGTTCGCAGGGACTCTCACACCGGCTTGGAGCACTAGGCATGTGCCACTCGGTGTGTGCTGGTGCCCACAACACGCTCAACGAACTGATCGAAGCTCACCGCACCACTCAGGTGCAACGCCTTCATCGTTCGCCGACCGGTTGCTACATCCTCTCTTCCATCGGTCATGACACCTCTTCTCACCCGCCAGACCTGGTCTCACTACCGCATGCTCTTAGGGCAGGCTTCTACATCAAGCTGCTACCCAAGATTATGCTCGCGGGCCACCACGACGCCCGTCGACAAATCCGCGTGGCCATGCTTCACGCCAAGTGCGCCGACAACCCGGCCGTCGCCTACGTGGATGCGGCCCGATACGCCTCGCCCGGGGACGCATACGCAGTCGTCTCCGTCTCGCCCTCCTCGAGGCCGACAACCACGGCCGCCACCGTTCGAACGCCCTACGTCGCTGAGGCTGAGGAGGCGGCCATCGCTTTAGCAGCCACCTGGACCAACGTCAGCGTAACACTTTCCAACTCTAAGCACACCATTTCCAATTTCGCCTGAGGTCTCGTGTCACCTACCACCTTACAGCTCCTTCGCCGACTACTACTGGAAGACGAACCGCGTCACATTGAAGTGGTGTGGGTACCAGCCCATTCCTGCCGCTCCGGCAACGAGTCGGCTCACCAACACGCTCGAGGATTCTTCGACCAAGCGGTAGGCCCCTCCGCGCCGCCCCCCCCCCCCCTCCCCGGGGACGGAGCCCCTGGTCACCTACCACGATATTACCCAGCACTATCACCTCGAACAGTGCGCCTACCCATCACCTCATGGCAGTCTTCCCAAGCGGTCTGAGATCACCTGGCGTCGCACATCCACCTAGTCTATTCGCACATCCACCCTGGTGTCATCGATCCACGCTGCTGCCTGTGCGGCGACGTTGCCCCGTTCAACCACATTTTCTGGGGCGGCCCAAAAGATCCCCGCCCGCCGACCTCGTCTCGCCACCCCCCACCGATGAACAATGGGAGGCCCTTCTCTCCAGCACGGACCGAGACATCGAAACACGGGTCCTGGCACGAGCTGAAGACGCCATCGTGAAACACAGCCTGGCAGCCTACGTAGCTTAGCCTCCCTTATCTCTTACCCGTTCTAATAATAAAGTTGACTCACTCACTCACTCACTCACTCACCCTTCAATGAACTCTTTGATGCCAACTGGGGTGGCAGAGTATGTTCCAGTAGATGTGCCGCTGCTCTTTGAAGGTGTGTGCCAGGGAAGTGGTCCTGAGCAAACTGCAAAGAACTTTGCGACGCCGTATAATAAAATATTACGATTTAGTGGCAAGTTAACTGCGTGTTTGGTTTCTTTCATTGCATGAGCTTTATGCCTATACTCCCCTCGTAAATCTGTCCGTCCAAGAGTAACACGTGACACAATGTGCATGAGATTCTAAGGGCTATAGATATTGTCACGTGCTAAGGCAAGCGCAAACGACGGAACAGCAGCGAGACACAAAGGAACGGTTCTCCAACTGGCGCTGGAGGTTTTCCTTCGTCTTCTGGTTCGCCGTTTTTGCTGGGCACGCTATATTGACCACTTGAGGGCTCAGAACACCAGATGCCATGATTCCCTTTCCCACTGAAGCAGAGACAAAACAGAAGACGTACAAAGAGGGTACAAAAATTAGGTAAGACAAACAAAAATTAATAAAACACGCCGTACGGACATGCACACGGGAGAAAAAATGCGTTCTGCGGTCGGGGACAAAAAAAAAAACCTCGGATTGTAGTTCTTTTGGGGACTCGAATACAGGAAAAAAAGCTTGGCTCAACAGTACACGATTTTAACATCACCGCATCATGTACGGCTTTAGGCGGACGACATGTACAATCTCTGCGAGTGGTAATCAGCTCTATAGTGATGGCATGTCGCCGTTTGGAATTATTTCATACTTCACGTCGCTTATACGGCTCAGTACTTTGTATGATCCAAAGTACTTGCCGAGGAGTTTCTCGCTGAGGCCTCGCCGTGTAATGGGGTCCGAACCCAAATTTGGTCACCACGTTTATAGATAACTTGTCTATGGTGGAGATTGCACCTTATTGCATCTGGACACTGCTGCTGTCTTATGTGCCCACAGGCCAGTTTACGTGCTTCGTCGGCGCGCTGAATGTACTCCTCGACCTCAGGAGCTAACTGGTATGTCTTCATACGAAATCATGGCGTCTAGCATAGTTCGAACATCTCGACCATAAACAAGGCAAATCGGTGTGAATCGTGTAGTTCCGTGCGTCGCAGTGTTGTACGGAAATATTACGTACGACAAGATTTCGTCCTACGTTTTGTGTTGCAAACGCACGTACATAGAGATCATGTCTGTCAGCGCTTTCTTTGGTCTTTCCATCAAGTCCTTAGTCTGAGGGTGATATGCACTGGCATTCCGATGATTCGTACATTTCCGTTTGAAGATGTCGTCCAGAAGCTTTGCCGTAAATGCTGTCCCTCGGTCAGTAATGATGAATGACGGTGCGCCATGCCGAAGCACAATGTGATGTTTAAAAAAGCTGGGCAACCTCAAATGCGTTCCTGCGTGGTAGGGCCTTGGTCTCAGCGTAACGCGTCAAGTAATAAGTTGCGACAATGATCCATTTTTTTTTCGGAGTAAGACAAAGAAAATTGTCCGAGAAGGTCGAATTTAAGTTTATTGAATGGCACACATAATGGGTGGATGGGTTGTAGAAGAGCTGCAGACTTGAAGGGTGGTGACTGGTGGCGCTAGCATTCACGGCATCCTTTCGCGTCGTGTTAAACGCAAGCAGCCACTCTCGGCCAGTAGTGCAATTGTCACGCCCAGTCCACATTCCTTGAGTAGCCCAAGTGTCTAGATGTCGACTCGTTGTGGCCGGCTAATATGATGTCATCGCGAAGGGCTTGAGGCACTACTAGAAGATGCGATTTGTCGCCGGCACCTAATGTTTCTTTTGTATAAAGTACCCTCTAGTAGGCAAAATGTAAACAACCTATGCGAAATGCAGCGAAAAATCGACGCGATCCCGCCTTCTAAGTCATCGATGATGGGCCTTAACTCAACGTCCGATCGCTGCTTGGCAAGCAAATCCAGCCCGCTGAGAGATCCCAGGAAGGTGCTGTCGTCTTCCTCGCCTACATTTTTAGATTTAACAGGTGCTCGTGACAGCGTGTTAGCAAGTGAAAGAAATGCTTGAAGACGCGTCATATTGCCTGGCGTCATTCCGCCTGGTCATCGCCAGTCATTCATATCAAAAAGATGGCATGCTTCGGTTTTGTTTTGACTACTGGAAGCTAAACAACGTCACAAGGAAATACTTGCACCCGTCGCCTCGTTTCGACGATATTCTGGACAGGCTGAGGCACGCGAAGTATTTCTTTTCTATTGATTCCAAGAGCGGCTATAGGCAAATTGAAGTAGATGAGCGGGACCGCTATGATCTGCTTATGTAACTCCAGATGGTTTTTCGCGTTTAGAGTTTCGTCTAAACAGGTTTCGTCTCGGCGTAGCATGTTAGACAGTCTTTGGTGACTGTAATCCACTTGTTCACGCAGGCTGACAAGAGAAAGAGTTCCAGCAGATACATTCCAATTTGTTGGAACTGTGGGCTACGTGGTTCGATAAGTTGGAGTAAGCGCCAGGCTTTATGGACGGCGATTTTCTGCGTTGATACTCATGGCACCTTTCCACCTGACTCTTGACAGTGGTAGAAAGTATGGGCCAGTAGTATATCTGGCATACTCTGGCAAGAGTACATGAAAAATCCAAGTACCAAGATGTGTGCTCGTCATGGCAGGCAAGCAAAAAGTGATCACTGAGGCCGACAGGTACAACTAGCAGATACTCGTTGTCAAAGGCATTCGAGCTTTCCCTGTACAGGACACCTTTCCTAAGGCAGAAGGTCGAAAGATTGCGAGAAAGCTGTCGAGGTATTGTAACATTCTTTTCTTCTAGTTGATTGATGAGAGGGCGTATTTCGGTGTCCTCCTGCTGCCATAAGATAAGGTCAGATGCAGTGAGGGCCCCAAGGTATCCGTCATCTTCGCCCATGTCATTATTGCGAAGTTCAACTGGAAAGGGCGACCGATATTACATAATGACCCACATAACTGCGAGACACGCTTTCTAAGAGGTGGAGTATTTGTTTCGGCGCGCGAAATATATCGGCTGGCATAAGCGATCACTCGTTCAACGCCTTCCTGATGCTGAACGAACACAGTGCCATGACCAATACGGCAGAAATTCGAAGAAACCGATAGCAGCCATACGGCGTGGTCATATTGCAGAGTTTTGAGCTGGACTCGTGCAGTTGATACTGCCAAAATCCAGATGCCGCATCTATGCCGCATATATGGAAACCGGAGCGTGACGTCACAGGTCACGATGCCGTCTTGCTAGCAGCGTAACGTCACAGTGACTAAGCTCTGCTACAAGATGTTTGACTATGAGGCCATATAACCATTCCAAAACTCTTGGCCATCGCCGGAGCTTCTCGTGAAAAAGAAATACGGAACGCTTAGGTTCTGCGTTGACAACAGAAAGTTGAAAACGTCAAAAAAAGGCATTGTTCTGATTCCGTGGCACGCGTTGGGGCTGCGGCCACTCCTCAGATAGTTAACGAGTCACAAACACCAGGAAAATTAAACTTTATCCTGTGCATTTACAAACTCGTAAAAGCGCGGTGCTGCCACAGTCGTGCAGCGCGAAAGAACAAAAGAGGCGAAGGTTCCGTAAACAAGGCACTCCGAGAGGGAGAAAACGAGAGTGAGGGCGCACGGGGAGAAGGAAGAACAAGGGACGGGAGAGGAGTCCAATGTTCGCAGACGAGGGCGGCGCCCGGGCGGGAAACTTGAAATGGACGCGAGTCAGCACACTCCCCGTCTGGTTATACATATAACCACTATATGATGTTTTCAGTCCTCACAAGGAATAAGCAGGACTGTCTCAGTCACAGGACGGAGAAACGTCTTAATCACTCCCCGTGTTGCCGTCTTGATTTCCACCTTTCGCACCTTGCCATCCTCGCTCGCAATAGCGTTCACAATGAGTCCCATGGGCCACTCGTTGCGGTGAACCTGGCTGTCTCTCAGGAGGACGAGGTCACCTGCCTTGAGACTCCGCGTTGGGCCCTGCCACTTGCGACGACTCTGCAGGGTGGTAAGGAACTCGCGTCGCCAGCGGCACCAAAAGGCGTCGGCCAGCCACTGAACCTGCCGCCACTGTCGCCGATATATATCTTTGTCGTTAAAGACTGGTGGCACTGTGTTGCCGCCGACCTTCTGGGTCAGAAGCGTTGCCGGAGTCAGCACTTCCCAGCACTCGGGGTCCGTTGAAACAGGAACGAGGGGTCGCGAATATACCCTGAGACTTCTGCCAAGAGGGTTACCAAGACTTCGTGAGTAAGGCGACGAGAGGTATTCTCAAGAAGCATGGAGTCCAAAATTCGCCGTGTGACTCCTATCATCCTTTCCCACACTCCTCCCATGTGAGAAGCATAAGGGGGATTGAACACCCAAGTGCATCCATGGTCTGACAGGAAAGTTCCTAGCTTCTCGTGGTCTGGGCCAATTGTGCTCACCTTTAGTTCGGTGCATGCTCCAACAAAATTCGTCCCGCAATCAGACCTCAGTTGCTTTGCCGGGCCTCTTATGGCAAAGAATCTGCGGAGCGCATTAATAAAACTTGAGGTATCCATGCTCTCGATTACTTCAATATGAACAGCACGAATACTCATGCAAGTGAAGAGCACGGCCCACCGTTTACTGTTGGCCTCACCGCCTCTGGTGCGACGAGACGTGACTTGCCACGGGCCGAATGCATCTAGTCCGACATAAGTGAAAGGTGGCTCGGTGCTTAGTCTTTCTGCGGGCAGGTCTGCCATCATCTGCTGTAGCTGCCTTCCTCTGAGCTTGCGACATGTAACACAACTGTGTATATATGAGGCGATGCTACGCTTAGCTCCGACGATCCATAACCCAGCTGCCCTGACTGCTCCCTCAGTGAAGTGGCGTCCTTGATGTTTGACCTCTTCGTGATAGTGCCGCACAACCAGGGTGGTGACGTGGTGTCGCCCTGGCATGATGATGGGCTTCTGCTCTTGCTGGTCGAAGTGGTTGGCCCTGCCTAGTCGGCCACCGATTCTCAAAAGACAGTGGGAATCAACCCATGGATCCAGTCTCCACAAAGGGCTTGACTTCGGTAGTCGCTTTCCTCGTTGCAAGCTTTTCAACTCCTCTGAAAAGGCTTCCTTCTGGACAGATAGAATGACGACTGCCTTTGCCTGGGCTAGGTGTTCTGCAGAAGGTCGGAGTTGGTGAGATGAGCTGTTATGCGGGCAGTCTGACACGTTTTCAGAAGTGCCCCAAATTTTGTCCACTAGCCGTACAAGCGTTGCAACTGCGCGAGTCAGCGTAATCCAACTTGAGAAGCGCTCGAACCGCTTGCTGCCGAGTTGTTTCACGCCCACACTGGTTGCGAGAACATTTGCCTGGGGCCTCACCTCCGTGTCGGAATCCGCATCGACCAAGTCGAACTTGCCCTTCAATACCTGCGAGCAGCGTTCTTGACGATGCAAAAAGTCCGGGCCTGTCAGCCAGGTCGATCCTGCCATTTGGGCTGCTGGCACAGACCTGGTTCCGAGATCCGCAGGGTTGATGTCAGAAGGAACATAGTGCCATTGGTCTGGCCGTGTAGAGCTCCTTATGCGTTCCACCCTGTTACTGACATATACAAAAAACCTTCGCGTCTCATTATGTATGTAGCCTAGGACGACCTTGCTGTCAGTATAGAAGTTTACAGCATCAAGTTCCATATCTATATCACGACTGATAAGCTCTGCTAGCTCCACTGCCAACACCGCGCCGCACAGTTCAAGCCTTGGGATGGTGTGTTCCGGATGCGGTGCTAGCTTAGCCTTTCCTATGACGAACCCGACATGACACGCGCCATCTGGATATGTCACTCTGAGGTACGCCACTGCAGCCACAGCTTTGGTTGATGCGTCGGAGAATATGTGCAGTTCCTTCCTCTCTGCGGTAGTAAGTGAGGTAGGGGCATAGGTGCGAGGTATGTCCAGCTGCTCGAGTACTTGCAAGGAGTCCTTCCACGCCTCCCAGGCGGCTCTCTTTTCGTCAGGAAGTGGGCAGTCCCAGTCGCATGTCTCAGCGACTAGCTCTCGGAGGAGGGACTTTCCTTGAACGATGACTGGAGCAACAAACCCAAGTGGGTCATACAGGCTATTCACCACTGACAAGACACCGCGCCGAGTGAATGGCTTTTCTTGGTCTGGACTCGTAAATGTGAACACATCCTTCTTCAGATTCCAAGAAACTCCCAGACTGCGTTGGATCGGCTGTGAGCCATTGCTCAAGTCAAGATCCTTCAAACCCTTGGCACGGTCTTCTTCTGGAAAGGCTTCCAACACTGTAGGGCAGTTAGAGGCTATCTTGTGGAGCTTGAGGTTTGATGCGGCCAACATCTGTTGCGTGCGACGTATTAGGCTGATGGCGTCCTTGACGTTGCGGAGAGACTTCAACCCATCGTCGACATAGAAATCCCTCTCGATGAACTGCCTGACGTCGCTGCCAAATTCTTCCTCTCCTTCTCGTGCTGTTCTCCGCAGCCCGTACGTTGCAACTGCTGGTGAAGGGCTGTTTCCAAATACGTGTACCTTCATTCGGTACTCCACCACGTTACTATAGATGTTGTTGTTGCGGAACCACAGAAATCTCAGATAATTTCGGTGGTCGTCTCGTACCAAGAAGCAGTAGAACATGTGCTTAATGTCCACAGTAATGGCTACGGGCTCTTTCCGGAATCGGATGAGCACTCCAAGCAGGCCGTTGATCATGTCTGGACCGGTAAGCAGCACACTGTTTAGAGACACGCCCTTAAACTGTGCACTGGAGTCGAACACGACTCGCGTTTCCCCGGGCTTTCGTGGATGGCAAACACCAAAGATGGGGAGGTGCCAACATTCTTCTCCTTCTCGAACCGGTGGAGCTTCCTCGGCATGGCCGTTCTTGAACATCTTGTGCATGAAGCTCGCGAACTGTTACCTCTGTTCTGGCTTTCTCTTCAAGGTCCGTTGGACAGCAGTGAGGCGTGACTCAGCCAAGCACTTGTTATTCGGAAGCCAAGGTCTTGGAGAACGAAAGGGAAGAGGCGCTACCCAACTGTTGGATTCGTCCCTTGAGAACTCCTCGTCCATCAGCTTCAAGAACTTCCTGTCCTCGACGGAAAGGGAAGGTCTGTTGTCATCCTTCGTTGTGTGGAACAGCGTTTCAGCGACCCCATCGTCACAGTGGTCATTCCTAGCAGCGTTCTGAGCTGGTTGGAAGCATTGTGTCGACCCTTGCGTGTCAGCGAGCTTCTCCTTGACGAGAAAATGATTCTGGCATGGCTCGAAAAGGGAAGGGCGTCCATTTTCAAGGACGTTTGTTTTGAGGTTGCTCACAGAGTCCGGTGTGCGACTTCGACTTATGCAGACATTCCCCACGATGACCCATCCCAGATCCAGTCTTTGAGCAAATGGAGCATCAGCCGGTCCGTTGCGCTGTTGTCGAACCTTGTGTACTCTGAGGATGTCTCTCCCAAGGAGAAGTAGAATCTTGGCCTCTGGGTCCAAACGAGGAATGAATTTAGCTACAGCTCTGAAATGAGGGTGATGCGATGCCACTTCCGGTGTTGGAATCTCGTTCCTGTTGTTAGGCATCTCGTTGCACTCGATGAGTGTTGGCAAGGGTAGCTTCACGGAGCCATGAATGTCCTCAATGAGCAAGCCGGATGCTCTTCTTCCTATCGCCTCTGTAGTCCCAGCACATGTCCTTAGTGTGTAGGGGGAACTGTCACCATTGAGCCCGAAAATGTTGAAGAACTCTGTTCTTGCAAGGGACCTGTTGCTCTGGTCGTCTAAAATGGCATACATTTTTTCAGTGTTGTGGGGCTGAGTCGGGTGACTGACTTTCACCAAGCAGATCTTAGAGCAGGATTTGCCACCGCCACTTTGACCGCAGACCGCTGTACACTTAGATGACACCTCAAGTGCGGAATCTTGTTCTAGACTTACATCTTCAGAGTCGTGATGAGCCACAGTAGACCTATGGTTGACATTGCCAGCATGAAGTGCTGTGGGATGCCTCTCGCTACCACAATCGTCGCATTTGAGAACTGTTTTGCAGTCTCTTGCAAAGTGGTCTGTTGAAGCGCAGCACCTGAAGCATATCCCATAATTTTTCAGCAGAGATTTTCGTTCATCCAGCGGTTTTTCTCTGAAAGCACGACACTTCTGGAGGGGGTGAGGCTTCCTGTGCAGACGACAATACTTGGTTGTATATTGCCACTTTGGTGCGTTTGAGGGCGGATGGTCGGTGCTTGCCTCCACGTCCGTCAGTTGCACTGAGATAGGCGTTCTTCTCGTGCCATCATTCGCTGCCCATCTGTCTGCTCTTGGGAGCCTTGAAGGGGTGCCACTTGCGGTGCTGAGTTTGAAGCTAGGATCGTTTCTCGTTTTCGCTTGGTCCCTAATAAAGCTGGCAAAGAACGAAAAAGGGGGAAAGGCGACCCGATGATCTTGTTTGTACTTCGAGCCTTTCGCTATCCATGTGTCTTGCAAGCGCTGCGGCAGTTTTTCTACAATGGGGTTTACTCCTCTTGCCGTGTCCAGATAGGAAAGCCCAGTCAGGTGAGGGTCACATTTTGCAGCCTCAACTTCAAGAAGCAGGTCTCCCAGCTTTCTCAGTTTCTCGGTTTCCTTGTCGGACAGTTTGGGAAACTTGCGATTCTCCTGAAGATGGCCTCTTCTATAATTTCCGGACGACCATAGCATTCCTCAAGTCTTTCCCAAACTACCTCTAACCCGGCTTCGGGGCTGTCGACGTGCACGGAACGCAGCCGCTTTGCGTAGCTCGACGACTCGGTACCAAGCCATTTCACGAGAAGGTCAAGTTCTTCGCTTGCCGTGACCTCGAGAGTCCGTGTCATTCCCTTGAATGTAGATTTCCACGCCCGGTAGTTCTCAGGGCAGTCGTCAAACTTCGTAAGTGAGGTACTCACAAGGTCGCGTCGAATCAGATACTTTGCCATGGCGGTCAGTTCTGGGGCGTTAGCTTCATCTCCCTGCTGACGAGCAATATTCTGGGCGATTCTTTGGTTGTGAGCGCTAGGAGGGCGTGGAGCGTGATCTTCAGGTGCTTCATCAACGTTCTGAAAGACGTAATGCTCTCCGCCGTCAAGCCGCTGCGATTGCTGACGCGGGCCAATGCGCACGTGAGCCTGGTCAAGCACCTAGTCAAAGGTACGTTGAGCGCGGTCTTCGGATGCTTCCTCGACAGTCCGACAGATGTGATGCTCCCCGCCGTGCTGATCTACGGCAGCCTCCAGGATCTCTGCTTGCGCTTCCGCGGCGGCCGCTTCTCTATCCAACTGCAACACATGTAACTCGGTGTCTAGCTCGACTTTCTTGCGTTCGATCTCCGCGGCCGCATTTTTCTCTTGTTCTTCGAGTTTGGCCTTTTCCAATTTCACCGCGGCTTCTTTCTTCATAAGAGAAGCCTGCACTCGCGCCGCGACGGCCTCCGCTCTTGCTCTGGCGGCGAGCATGCTTGGCGTTGTCGAGGCGGTCGAACGCTCCGAACGGGCTGAGCGCGACGAATGCCGTGACTGCACAGAGCTTGCCATTTTCTCAGAGCATGCGAGACGAGATTGGTCCGGACTCACTTGAGCAGCGGGCGACTTGCGGTCTTGCGACGCCATACCGTGTGTGGCTACGAGGCGAAAACGGAGCTTCGAAGCGCGGAGCCAGCGAGTCGAGCCGCCTAAGCCTAGGCGCTTTGGAGACGCGCGTGAGACGCCGACTCGGCGTTCATCGCGTTTTTACTGTTCTGATTCCGTGGCACGCGTTGGGGCTGCGGCCACTCCTCAGATAGTTAACGAGTCACAAACACCAGGAAAATTAAACTTTATCCTGTGCATTTACAAACTCGTAAAAACGCGGTGCTGCCACAGTCGTGCAGCGCGAAAGAACAAAAGAGGCGAAGGTTCCGTAAACAAGGCACTTCGAGAGGGAGAAAACGAGAGTGAGGGCGCATGGGGAGAAGGAAGAACAAGGGACGGGAGAGGAGTCCAATGTTCGCAGACGAGGGCGGCGCCCGGGCGGGAAACTTGAAATGGACGCGAGTCAGCACAGGCATTCATCCACTTCTGCGGATCGATGATTCATTAGACCGACTGCGGTGAACAATGTATTTTTCATCCATAGACCCAAAGATTGGATATTGGAAATTCGAAGTTGGTGAGGGAGATCGCGAAAGACTGCCTTTGTTAACCCCAATTGATTCTGTTAACCCCGATTGAACCACGTATGACTTTTGGCTTACCAATCGCTAATTCGGCCGAAACATCAGTGCCCATAACCCATCTCGAGTGCTCACCAAGGTTATTTGATCAATGCTATCAAAGCAGTGCAAAATCGTGCTGCTCGCTTCATTCATTATTCTTATTAATACGATATCAGCGTGTCATCCCTTAAAAACGAATCTGGTCTTCACCCACTCTTTATTCTCGCCACAGGATGGGCGTACCACAACTTCTACGACAGTTCTTTCAGCCATCCATTTTACATCGCTCCCGCCGCGCGCACTTCCCCCTGCACGGGCCATCCACTTCAAGTTACCCGACCCTGTTCTGGCACTACAACTTTTTCTCCGTCATTTTTTTTTGCCGCGCAGCATAAGACTGGAATGGCCTTCCCAACGACATTGTTTCAATCACCTGTTCATAACGTTTTTCTTTTTTTTTTCTAAGTGTATCCATGTATCTGTCTTGTTAATAACTTGTGGCAAATGTAACATCTCTCTATAAACCACCCCTAATGTAACACCCCCTTTTGCGAACATTAAGAAAATTAAGAGAAGTGAAGACTCTTAGCGGCGAAGCGGCGAGAGCACGCACACAGATCGAGAAAGCAGCATACTGCTTTATTGCTGTGAGGAACCGGAAAAGCAGGTACAGCAGATGTTTTGTCAAGGCCCGGCTGAACGCCGTCCGTGCTTACGAAATGCCCGGGAAACTTCAGCTCTTCTTAACCGAATTGACACTTTTCTTACTTTAACGTGAGATCAGCGGAGCGGATCGCCTCAAGTACTATCTCTAAACGCTTGAGATGTTCTTCGAAGGTTGCCGCAGACAAACTCCTCATCTAGGTGCACTAAACAACTGCGTGCCTTCATACCACTCAGAAGAGTGTCCATTCTCTGCAGTGTGGCCGGTGCAATTCACACGCCGAATGGGAGCAGTTGAAGCTCAGATAACGTTTTAGAAATCCTAATGATCAGTTAGCCGATGATATCATATTCGTGACATGCGTGCTCCAGGAAAGATCAGGGGTTAGTATTACACCAAGGTTTTTATAAGATTCACTTGGTTCAACTTGTACGTTAGCGATTTCATAGGCACATTGGAGCGGATTCTTGCCGCCTTTAAAGGAAACTCATTTACATTTGCTAAGATTTAGGGTCATTAGCCAGCGGTTACACCAGTCAAACACTTTATTAGGGTCATTCTGTAGGGGTATTTGGTCAGATGTGTTAGTTATTTTGCGGTAGATAAAACAGTCGTCAGCGAACATGAGGATGTTACATAACTGAGGTTTTTAGCGCACGAAAAGTGACGAAAGACAGCGGCAAGACGCGGACACAGCATAACGCTGTGTCGGCGTCTTGCCACTTTCTTTCGTCCCTTTTCGCGCGCTAAAAAACCCCAGTTATGGAATACCAAGATGTCCTACCCTACGCTCTTTCAACGTTACATAGTAAGTTTTTATGCAAGTCGTCAATATATATTAGAAATAAAGGTGGGCCGAGGACAGATCCCTGCAGTATGCCGGGCATTACAGGAAGCGAGTTAGACTTGACATTGTCAACGGAAACAAACTGAGAGCGGGCAGTCAGAAATTGGGCGATCCAGTTTAGAACGTCGGGTGGCAGATTTAGTTGATAGAGCTTCATTAGTAGACGCTTGTGTGGTACTTTATCATAAGCCTTGGTGAAGTCAAGAAAAATACCACCTGTTTGTAGGTTAGTGTCGAGGTTACATGCAGGTCGTGAAGTAAGAGGGCTAGTTGGGATTCGCCTGAGAGGCCTTTTCAAAATCCATGTTCAGAGGGATTAAAAAAGCTGTTAGAACCAAGGAGCTGCACGATTTGAGAGTGTATGATAGGTTCCATGAGTTTGCAAGATACACTGATTAATGGCATGGGGTGGTAATTTATCGGGCACTCTCTGTTGCCTGCTTTGTGAACTGAAATGATTTTCCCACCTTTCCAGTCATAAGGGAGCATTTCTGATGAGAGCGACTGGGAAAACAGCAATAGTTAAAATTCAGCTGATATGTGCTTAGTGTTTTTTAAGAGCTTGGAATTTATTTCTTCCGTACCAGTAGAAGATGACTGCTTCATTTGTTCAAATAAGGACAGGATGCCAGAGAAACTTATTTTTATGGGTGGCGTCTCAAGTAGGCTAACAGAAAACAGTTCTGTTTCAGTAGGATCAGGCTAATTTGTAAAGACAGACAAAAAGGCTACATTAAATATATTGGCACTTTCTGAACTGCTTGCTATTTGACCAGATTGATTACTAAGGATAACAGGAGGGGTGTCGTGTGGGTTTAGACTTTGCCAAGAAACGTTTGGGTGAATCAGCGAGGATGTTTGGTAGCTCAGTGTGAAAACAATGAGTACTTGGAGATGCGCACATCATTAATATGCTTTTTCTGCAATGTAGTATTTGTCCCATGCGAAAACACTGTTTCTAGTCTTCGCGACACGAGAAAGGCGTTTCTCCTTGTTTTCAAGTGATTTTATTGACTTAGTAAACCAAGGTATTGGGTGGGTGGGACGGAAAGTTACCTTAGGGATGAATTTATCAGCTAACCGGTTCATTTTCTTTTTGAAGAGGAACTAGTTTTCGTTAATAGGTCCTCCCCAAAAACCGTCTTGAAATGACGGAAAAAAGGCATCAAGTTCACGAATGATGGTGCCATGGTTCCCCTTGTCATATATTCTAATTGTTTTACTGCAAAGTTGACGTATTTCGGGAAGAAAGGCAAAATTAGGTTGAATTATTTTATCTTGACTTATTTCCTTTAGATATGTTATAGAAGACAGACTGCCTGGATCTGTTGTTTAGGTTCGACCAAGTATATGGGCAGTATCAGAAGTGCCTCGTGTAGGTTGTGATATCAGGTGAGTGAGATTGAAGTTTAGGCAGGCGTCAAGAAATTTGTTAGCGTCATTTGCATTGGGTGCTGACAAGCTTAGGTTCATCCAATCGATGTTTGGAAAGTTAGTCTCCAAAGGGAAGGACGCAAGCATTTGGGTATTTGGACGAAAGTTTCGTTAAGATACAGTTACGTTCGCGTGCGAAATCTGGACTGATTTTAGGAGGCCTGTGGCAAACACCTAACAGCACCGATTGTGGTGCGGAACCACAGATCAACCGTAATATTTCGATGTCGGGGGATATTTGGATAGCAGAGCATGAAAATAGTTTGTATGCAGCAATGGGAACGCCCCCGCCACGCGAGCCGGGATGATCCATTCTAAAAAGAATACAGTTAGGAAGTCGGATAAAACTTCGCCGTTGGTGACGTCAGGATTTAACCACGTTTCAGTTCGTATAATTAAATTGCTACTGAATGAAGATGCAAGGTTCAACACGTGATTGCAGTTAGAAAGAAAGCTGCGAATGTTTGTTAAAATTATGGAAAAAGAGAGATTAGCTTTGTGATCAAGAACGGAACGATCTTATGATCTGGGGTGCGAAAGGGGCAGCTATGATTTCTCTTCGACAGCTTCAGTTGTATTTATTTATTTATATCAAAATACTGCAGGTAGCAATGCTGCCCTAGCAGGAGAGGGTTACATCAAGTGCAATGACAAAGATTTCACAAAGGAATCTACATTTGCACAATCAACAACAGACGCTGGCAGACAATACCACTCCTCAATTGTGAGCGGAAAAAAAGACTTCTGAAACATTTTCGCCCTCGCAAAGTACGGGCGGATAACATTCGAGTGATTAATTCTAGAAGACCTGTGTTGTGCGCGGGAAAGATAAGATTCGCGCGGGAGAACGATTTTGTTCTGATATATCAAATAAAGCATTTTTAGTCTCACGATCTTTCGACGGACACGGAGGGGTTCCAGATTCAGTCGTTGCAACATGTCAGTAACAGATGAAGAAGACCGATAGTCATATAAAATAAATCGAGCAGCCAGGCGCTGAATTCGTTTTGCTTGTGCGATATCTTTAACGTAGTATGGGTCCCATACTGCGGAAGCGTACTCAAGGACTAGTCGAACCAAAGTGCGGTATGCCTCGAGTTTAACACTTGACGGCGAGTCTTTTAGTTTCCTGCGCAAAATGCAATTTTACAACCCACAAGTAACGCCGGGAGAAGTGAAGAAAGCTTAGGCAACTATGCAAAGGCGGAAAGCAGCTGCGGATGATCTGGTAACAGCAGATTTGTTGAAGGATGGTGGGAAGATTGTTCTAGAAAAACTGGCCGCCCTGTATACGCAATGCCTCATGACCTCGTGCGTACCGGAATCTTGGAAGAACGCTAACATAACCATAATCCATAAGAAAATGGACGCCAAAGACTTAAAAAATTATAGACCGATCAGCTTACTGTCCGTTGTCCACAAAGTATTTACTAAGGTAATCGCAAATAGAATCGGGAACACCTTAGACTTCGGTCAACCAAAGGACCAGGCCGGATTCCGTAAAGGCTACTCGACAATAGACCATATTCACACTATCAATCAGGGGATAAAGACATGTGCGGAATATATCCCAACGCTTATACATAGCAGTCATGGAGGCATTATGGATCCAGGGTGTAGACGAGACGTATGTAAAAATACTGAAAGATATATATAGCGGCTCAACAGCCACCGTAGTCCTCCATAAAGAAAGCCACAAAATCCCTATAAAAGAAGGCGTAAGGCAGGGAGATATGATCTCTCCACTGCTATTCACCGCGTGTTTAGAGGAGGTATTCGGAGACCTGGATTGGGAAGAATTGGGGATAAGAGTCAATGGAGAATGCCTTAGTAACTTGAGATTCGCTGATGATATTTCCTTGCTTAGTATCTCAGGGGGATCAATTGCAAGGCATGCTCACTGACCTGGAGTGGCAAAGCAGAAGGGTGGGTCTAAAAATTAGTCTGCAGAAAGCTAAAGTAATGCTTAACGGTCTCGGAAGAGAGCAGCAATTTACAATAGGTAGCGAGGCACTGGAAGTCGTAAGGGTTATACATCTACTTAGGGCAGGTATACATCTACTTAGGGCAGGTAGTGACGGCGGATGCGGGTCATGAGACGGAAATAGAAGAAGAAGAATGGGCTGGGGTGCGTTTGGCAGACATTCTCAGGTCATCAACAGCAGGTTGCCATTAGCCCTCTAGAGAAAAGTGCACAACAGCTGTCTCTTACCAGTACTCACGTACTGGGCAGAAACGTGGAGGTTTACGAAAATAGTTCTACCTAAAGCCCCTCCATCCACGCGCCACCGCCGCTTTCTTAAGTAGCGACAACCGCCTTTTCCCCTCACACCAAATCCGGTTCCGGCATTTCCGCTTCCGGCATTTCCGGTTCCAGCATGTCCGGTTTTAAGATTTCCGGTTCCGGCGCTTACGCTTCCTGGAGTTGCGCTGCGAGAATTTCCACTGTGATTGCAGACGATGGCGAGACGCCCGTGCTTAGCAACCGGTGCTAACTTGAGTAGCTCGCTCTAGCCATTCCACCAAGCGTCATTCGTGTGTATCTACGTGCTTGTTTGCGTACGCTGCGCCCGCACACTTTGCCTGTCGTCCCCTTACTCTGACAGAAGTGCGGAGAGCCATGGGCTGGGGCACAACACACGAACATAATTCGCCGTACACATCTGCTCGCGTCACAACACTAACACAATTCGCCGTACACCTTTGCACGCGTTACAACGCGCGCGCACGCACCGATTCACTGTACACCTCCGCTCATATCGCACAAGAAAAGCACACTTGTTTTCACCATGTCACTGAATGCCCTCCACGCAAATTTGAACTTGTTATATTTCATAGCTTCACGCCATTGCAGTTCTTCACGCAGTGCACGCACTTGGGACGTTCGTTAACTTCGATCTGCCGTACGAGGCAAGTTCAACCTCAGAATCAACAGCATAAACTCTATGCGTCTGCCGTACAAATTGGCGTCGCGAACTCCGTCACTAAAGTCCCACCATACGTGCTGGCTGTAGGGGATGTATGCTTCAAAACAAGAAGAATTCAAAGGGGACAAGCTGTTGTATTCCGTTGAAGTAGTAGTTTGCGGTCGGTGTTTTCCAAATGCACGAAAAACGGGAGCGGTCTCCAAGCGCCCAGGCACTTCATTCCACTGTACGTTGTCTCTCGTGGCACAACCCGTCGCAGGTTGACGCGAAGCAGCGAAAACGACCAGATCGTCGATTACTATAGGCGGTGGTTCTTGGATGGAATCGCATTAACAGTTTCAACCGCAGCTGGTGCAATTAAAGGCTCTCCGTAGACGCGAAAGTAAACAACGCTAAAAAACATAGCGTCACTTCCACTCGGAACAGGAAGCTGAACCTACGTAAGTTCAGCATGACGCCGGTATCTGAAGGGGTGATTGGGAGAGGAGCGTGGAGGAGGAGGGTAGGTTGGCGGTACTTAACCTGGTCGGCGGTGGCGCGTGGATGTAGGGGCTTTAGTTCTACCTAAATTGAGGATGACGCAGCGAGCTACTGAAAGAAGAATGATGGGTGTAACGTCAAGGGATAAGAAAAGAGCAGATTGGGTGAGGGAACCAAGGCGAGTTACTGGCATCTTAGTTGAAATCAAGAAAAATAAATGGGCATGGGCAGGATATGCAATGAGGAGGGAAGATAACTGATGGTCATTAAGGGTTACGGACTGGATTCCAAGGGAAGTGAAGCGTAGCTGGGGGCGGCAGAAAGTTAGGTGGGCGGATGAGATTAAGAAGTTTGCAAGAACAACATGGCCACAGTTGGTACGTGACCGGGGTAGTTGGAGAAGTAGGGGTGAGGCCTTTGCCCTGCAGTGGGCTTAACCAGGCTGATGGTGATGATGATGATGATGATGATGCAAAAAGCAAAATTTAATAAACGCTGTTGTACAAACGTTCTTCAAATGTTGGTCCCATTTTAGGTTGCTTGTGATAGTTAGTCCTTGATATTTGACAGACGTTACCGATTGGATAGTTTTATTAGCAATGTGGTAGGTGTGGGAGAGTGGCTTTTTCTTTGTGGTTATTGTCATGGCAACTGTTTTGTCAAAATTGATTTGCATACCGTTTCGTTCGCCCCAGTCCGCGAGTTTACAGAGGCTATTGTTCAGTAGTGTTTGACAAGAGGAGCTGTTGAGAGCACTATACATCACGCAGTCATCAGCGAACAATTTTACTGTAACACAATGATCGAGGTTAGGAGCAATGCCGTTTATAAAAATTAAAAACAACAGAGGACCAAGCACGGAACCTTGTGGAACCCCAGACAATACCCGTAGATCAGTAGACCTAACACCATAACACTCCACAAACTGTGAGCGATTACTCAGATAAGCATGCAACCACAATATCAATCTCTCAGGAAGCCCGGCATCCCTTAATCTGTCAATGAGTAAAGTACGTGGCACACGATCAAAAGCTTTTGACATGTCCCGAAAAACCGCATCTATCTGCCTATAATTATCTAGAGCTGAACCAAATCATGTATAACCGACATTAATTGTGTAGTTGTTGAGACAGTCCTCAGGAAACCATGCCGATACTCAACGAAGACTTTTTTTGATTCAAGGTGCTCAGATATATGGTGAGCTATTGCATGTTCCAGCAATTTACAGCATGTGCTTATTACAGAAATTGGTCTGTAGTTACAAGCTTCTAGCCAGTTCCCCGATTTAAATATGGGAACTACTCTTGCCGTGAGCCAATCTTCCGGTAAGGAGCATTGGTTGAGTGATGCGTTAAATAGAACATAAAGATAATGGGACCCAATCTCTGAGTACCGTACAAGGAAGGCATTCGGTATGCCGTCAGTGCCCTTTGACTTCTTCATTTTTATATTTAAAAGAAGAGAAAGTATTCCTTCGCCACTAAGAACCAGGTCAGGCATTGTGTTTGCAACGGACAGTGGGTCAGAATATTGCGTTCGTAAATATTGAACTTTTGGTCTTGTAAACGCTTGGGTGAAAAGTAGTGTTATATTACTTTACTATAAAAGTAAGGTTTTTACACATGTTACCATTAATCTTTAGATAATTTACGCACGGTTGAGAACCTGCCATGTAGCGCCAGAATTTCTCAGGAGATTCCTTCAAGAAAGCTGTAAGAGTTTGGCCATAAAATTTACCACGCGCAAGCTTTAATTTAGTAACCAGCTGATTTTGAGGGGCGGTTAATGCTGACGTATTTTTACCCTTCCTTTTTCCTTTAATACGCCGCTTTAGATTGATTATGTCCCGACTAATCCATGGGTTCCAACACTTTGTAATCTTTCTACGCAAAGGAACAAACCTGTCAATGCATGATGACACTAATTTCTTGAACTCGTTCGAAGATGAGAAACATTGCCACCATGCTCAGTATCAAAAAGCGAGAGATGCATTGCATCTAGGACGGATTCATCATCTGCAGCAGAAAAGTCATGAAAAGTTGCCACCGAGGGAGGCGTTTTTGTGCTATTGGTTTTCGAATACGTAGCGTTTGGGGGGGGGGAAGAGAGAAACAAATTTATTGAGCCGAGCTCGACATCTTCTTAGACGCCGTCAATGGAAGTGCTTCCCTCTTGACGGAACCCATATGCTTCCCTAGCTGCCTGGCATCTGGAGATCAGGACGAGCTGGTCTTCCAGGGCGGGGCTGGTTAGCAAGGTCTCCCATCGCTCGGTAAGGGTGGATAAGGGATAGGGTAGGGTAGTGGGGCAGGTAAGAAGTGGAGTGATTTCCTTGACAAAATCGCATACTCCAATGACGTGTTGGAGCGTGCCTAACTGAGTCTTGCAGAAATTATATTCCTTCTTGTTCCTTTCCAGGTACATCTTGTTTTGAAGGTAAGGGTGCAGGAAGGATCTTGCCTGTACCTGCCTGTAGATCGCTTGCTGCTCTCTGCTAAGCGATTTGTGAGGATGGGGGTAACGGCGCCTCTCCGTCCTGTATTGCTTCATAATGTCCCTATAACTAAATATGGATGGTGGCTCACCTTCCTCTACCCGGTGTTCCATCTCTCGGGCGAACTGGTGGGCAAGTTCTTTGCCCTCCAGCCCAGAGTGAGCCACTGTCCATATCAACTCAACTTTCCTTTCAGGTACATCGCGTTTACTCTTGAGAATATCTAGTGCCGCAAGAGGCACCCACCCCTTTCTGCAGCTGTTATACGCCTTTTGCGAGTTAGTGACAATTCTTCCCACCTTGGGCTGCACGAGTGCTATCGCTATCGCGGCCTCTTCTGTCACCTCCGGAAAAGACGTCTTGATGGAGGCGCAGATTACGAGCACATCCCGCGTCGTAACTGCAAGCGTGGCTTTCGATGAAAACTTCGGTAATGACGCGTCTGTCAATAGAGTGTCCCCCTATTCCTCTTCTACTATTTGATTTAAAGTCCCCGTCAAACGCCTATACGAGCCGCTCTATGGCCGTCGTTACGACCCGACCTCATGTTTCGAGGCAGTGGCTTACTGTCGATTTTATGCGCCCACAACATGGGTAACGGCCCCGTTTCCTTCCGCTCTGCCTCTTGCCAGCCCAACTTGGCAGGAACGTGATATCCCGCCGAAGTTTGACTGAGTCGAACTCTTTGATTAGACAGATGAGATTCTATTAACCCTCCTACGACGTTGTGCTTGGCAATGCCGAGAAGCTTTTGGGTCGATCGGCATGCCCAGCGCCATCTTGGTTGCCTTGCGTATAATGACGTTCAACTGGTCCCTGTCTTTCTTGAGTAACTTAAGGTACGGTGCCTCGTAAACGATGCGCGATGTCACGAAGGCCTGGACGAGCGTCAGTGCATGGTCCTCCTTCAATGTTCTTTGTCTGTTTGTGACATTTCTGATCATGTTCGAGATTTGTTCCGTTGAAGCCTTCATTTTGTCGATCAACGACCCCGCCTTGCCATTGTTCTGGAAGATGACACCCAGGGTACGTGCTTGCGTGGTTGGCGTCATGGTCGTCCCGTCGATGGTGATGCGGACGTTCTCTTGGTCTCCTTTCTTTCTTCTTGGCTTGATGACGAGTAACTCTGACTTCTGTGGCGAGCATCTGAGGCCGCACGATTCAGAGAACTCATGCACAGTTTTTGCCACTCTCTGAAGGGTCTCCTCCATCCAACTCTCCGACCCTGCCCTCGACGTCCACACAGTGATATCGCCTGCATAGAAAGCGTTATCTATGCCCTCTATGTCTTGAAGCAAAGCCGGGCGAAGGAGGAGTGCCAGGTTGAAGAGAAGTGGCAAAAGAACCGATCGTTGCGGGGTGCGTCTGTCTCCCAGGGCTATAGGTTTTGACTTCTCTTCTCGAATTTTGATCGTTGCCGTTCTATTGCTTAAAAAATCCTGCACATCCTTGAATGTTCGCTGTCCGCACCCCCATTTGGCGTAGGTTACGGAGAATACTTTAATTTGTGACGTTATCGAAGGCCCCCTTGAGATCGAGCGCCAGAATAGCTTTTGGCGTAGGAGTTTCGCTTGCTTGATAACTGTCGCCTGGTTGGTGCCGCGCGGGGCACGAGCACGCAGGGATGGACCGAAACGTGCGGCCACTTGCTTGGACGAAAAAGGGAATGCCCCTTCTTTATTGGGCCCGAACATATATAGACAGACATACACAGGTCACAGGGGCCGCCACACTCTGGTGGCAGCCTAACAAACGGGGCTGAACTGTGGCGACATCTACAGTAACCAGCTCGTGTAGTTGCACCAAAACGTCTTGTGCGCTCAGGTGCCTCTGGATTCCGTACATGGTCGGTGGCGTCTGATCAGTGACGTCCAAATGTCTCTGTAGTCTCTTGAAAATCATATGCTCGACCACCTTCCCCATACCTGACGTGAGGGAGATGGGGCGCAGATTGTCGATTTGGGGTGGTTTCCCCTGCTTGGGAATGAAATGCACCTCCGCTTCTTTCCATTCTTTTGGTAACGAAGCCTTCTCCCAGGGCGCGTTGGCGAGGTTTAGCAGTTTAGCTCGGCTTTTGTCGCTCATACATTTTAGCATATTGTATGTAACGCCGCCAATTGCCGGTGCGCTGCATTTACTTTCATCGATGGCTGCAACCAGCTCCAGTTCTGTGAAGGCTTCGTCAATCTCGACGTTGCTATCTCCTTCATACTCGTGAGTCGGTTACCGGTCTTCTCGGTCTTGAGGTAATTACTTGTGAGTTCGCGAATGAGCTTCTCCCCGTCCCCGTCGTAACTGTTGATCGTTCTTGTGAGGTCACGAGCGCATGCGTTCTTTCTTTTTAACGCATCTATGATGTGCCACAACAGCTTCCTAGTCTTCATCGTATACAGTGTGCCTTGCAGGTAGTCACGCATCTTCATCAAATTTTTCTTGCATCGTTGTTCCGCATACTCGGTCACCTGCTTGTTGAGCGCGTGTATACGTCTGCGAAGCTTCTTGTTATGTCTTTGCCTGCTCCACCTTCGAGTAAGACCGTGCCTGGCCGCCCACATGTGGCTCAGCCTGGTGTTTAAGAAAGCAACTTGCGTTGTCGTAGTAGTCTTCTGCATAAATTTTTTTTCCAAATTGGCGTTGTTTTTTGGCCCACGCCTCATGCGTCTTGGTGTCTTGGTCCTCGTCCTCGCCTTCACTGTCTGCGCTTCTACGTAACTGGTCCAAGTCTGTCATGTTGGCTTGAACCAGTTTCGCCTTGATGTCGGTCCTCCCGAGGGCTACACAAATTACGTCGTGATGTGAGCCAAGATTTTCCCCCATGTTACGCGAAGTTACGTCGAGGTTCCCCCGAACTAGCGTCAGATCAGGAGTGGTGTCTCTGACCGTGCTAGTGTCTATCCTGGTCGGCACGCCCGGTTCGTTAACCACCTCCATGTCATGATCCTCTATAGCTTTTACCAATTGGTTTCCTCTTTCAGACGAATATTTGCAACCCCACATCGTGTGGGCCGCGTTGAAATCTCCTCGCACTAAAATTGGTCTTGTTCTTGCTTCTTTTGTGCGGTCAAGTATGGTGCCTTCGAAGTCAACAACCCTGCTGGACGGTCGGCAATAAGCATTCAGGACGATATTGTCCTTGTCACCCTCCCCCCAACACACACACACACGCACACACTCTTCTGCTGTGAATTTCGATGAGTGTATGTTCGTAGCCTCGCTGAGCGGTCACGTGCTGTGTGGCCCCCACGTTGCTGCGGACCAAGATTGCAGTACCCTTCTCGCTAAGGTCTGTATACGTAATGTATCCCGCGAGCTTGGCCTGGCTGATGGTCGCTTGTAACGCTTTGATGTCCTGTTTCTGGTCCACTTTATTGATGTATAGTTGTAACTCCCCTATCTTGTTTCTAATACTCCTACAGTTCTATTGAAATAAAGTCACAGTCTCTTTCTGCTTTCCTTTAGTCTTCGCGATTTATTACTATTTGAGCGGTAGATTTGCATACGCAACCAACTTTTCACGGCCTGGCCCGTAGATTAAGTCGTGATGACTTCTCCTTGGCAACGATGAGATGCTTATTTTTGGTATCCAATAATTTTGGAGCCCATGAATAATGTTTGATACTGTAAAAGAAAAGGACCAGATTTTTCTTAGGCAAAGGTGAGAAAGTGCTTCCGTGCATTCCGGACGTGAGGCAAGATATCTTCCGCAACGCTAAAATCTGTAAAATTAAGTTGAGGACCATAAGCAGGAACAGTTTCCTTGGCTTTAAAAGAGTTAAATTTTACTGTTATGGGGCGGCACCGGTCTCCCAAGTGGTGACCAAGACGGTGTGTGTGTGTGTGTGTGTGTGTGTGTGTGTGTGTGTGTGTGTGTGTGTGTGTGTGTGTGTGTGTGTGTGTGTGCGCGCGTGTGTGTGTGTGTGTGTGTGTGTGTGTGTGTGTGTGTGTGTGTGAAAACTTTATTGTAATGAGGTCCGGAGGCTCCACTTCTTAAGCCAACGCGGGCCGCTCCCACGTTTGCACTGTCAGGCCAAGCCTTTCAGCGACATCATGGGCCCTCTGGACGGCCCTTAGTTGGTCCTGACACAATGGGCTTTGAATCCTTTGCTCCCACTGTGCCCATTCTTCTACGAGGTTGGGGAGAGTCGCGGGACACCCCGCCAGCATATTTCTGATTCCAATCATGTCATTACAATCATTGCAGTCCATCTTAATCTCCCTCTCTGGATATATTTTATTAATAATGTACGGTGTAGGATATGTACCCGTTAGCAATAAGGGCAGTGAGACTGCCAGAGCCCCGATCAGTATTGAATGTGGCAGTGGGAATTGCCTGCATTCTAAATAGTAATGTTTGGTAACGTATTTGTATGTTAATTAATGATCTCTAGATTCCCTGGCTTGATGGTGAACGGCGCGGTTGTGACTGTCACGGTTAGCAAGTGCTCGTGCCAAGTCATGAGCAACCTCATTGAGGTTTACCCGAGTCTTGTCCACTTTCCGCATATGCGCAGAAAACCATCGGATCTCTGGTCTCATAATCCCAATGTTTTCAAAAAGTTTAGCTGCAACTCCAGCTACGTAGCCTTTATCAAAACACTTTATAGCGGATTTCGAATCACTGTAAATGCAGGCCTACTTATTACTCCTGATGGCTAGACCAATTGCCACTTATTCCGCCACCATGGGGTCCTTGGTAAAAATAGTGATAGCATCTTGCACCTTCCCTTGATAATTTGAGACAATGGCCGTATATGCTTCTTTACTTTTCACCCAGGCAGCATCAACTATAGCAGCCAGTTGGTTCTGCTGCTCTATTTCCTGCAAGAGTGCTCTAGCTCTTGCCTTTCTCCTTTCTACATTATATACTGGATGCATGTTTCTGAGGAGAGGGTTGGTTGTGATCTTGTTTCTAACGTCGGTCCTTAATTCTACTTCAGCCTCTATTCGGCCCCTTGATGTATTCAGTTCTGCACCTATTGCCTGTAATATGTTCCTGCCAGCTCGTGATTTTGTCAATCTTTCCTGTTGCGCTAGCTGTTGGGCCTCCGCGATTTCTTCCATTGTGTTGTGCACCCTTAGACTCATGAGTTTGTCGGTTGCAGCACTACTGGGTATCACTAGGGCTACTCTAACGAGCTTCCTGAGCATCACATTAGGTTTGTTAGGTTCTCCCTGCTTCCATTTGAATAATCCAGCCGCATAAGTGAAGTGACAGAGAGCAAAGACATGTATTGGCCTCAAAGCGCTGCCTTCGCCTAAGCCTCTGTATCTATTAGTAATTCGCCTTCGTAACTTAACGACTTCATCTGGTTTATTCGAGATATGTTGTATTGTTGTATAGTTAGCATTGTTTCCGTCTATGTAATGCCCAAGAACTTTGATTTTTTTCAACTAGCCTGGTTGCGGATCCTTCATGAGTGTATAAGCACACTTTTGGCTTATCTTCCGGAATGTAACCTCTTAGTTTGCGACCTTTTCTGCGATGTTTAATGACCAAGAGTTCTGATTTGGCTGCCGAGAATTTCAACCCCATGTCTTTTAGTGTGTCCTCTACAGCATATAAACGTTCCTGTAATCTGGTCTCTGTCTGTCCTACATTACCCTTGGCACTCCATATGGTTATGTCGTCGGCATATATCACATAATGCATACCCTCAATTTTCTCCAGATTTCTTTCAGCATTGGACATTGCTAAATTGAATAGCATGGGTGAGAGCACAGCCCTTTGTGGAGTACCCCTATTTCCCAGATTCTTAGCTTCTGATTCAAGCTCACCCAGCATGAGTTGTGCAGTTCGATTTCTAAGAAAGTCCTTAATAATGTTAAAAGCTCTCTTACCCCACCCCATCTCCGATAGGACGCCAAGTATTGCCTTATGATTTATACAACCAAGAGCTTTTTTCACATCCAATCCCAAAAGAGCTTTCGTATGCGCTGGGCTGAGCTGTATAAGTTGGTGTCTGATCAGCAGCATAGCATCCTGAGTTGACAGCCCAGGACGAAAGCCGATCAAGTTGTATGGAAGGATGTCCTTCTGCTCAACGTATTTAGTGAGTCTATTTAGGATGACATGTTCCATAGCTTTGCCTAGACATGACGTAAGGAAATAGGACGGATGTTGTCCAGAGTGAGTTGTTTGCCTGGCTTTTGTATGAGGAGGTATTGGCCACCCTCCATTCCTCTGAGTATACCCCTTTTCCCCAACATTCATTGAAACGTTCAGTTAGATAAGAAATTGATTCATCATCCAGATTTCCTAATATCTTGTTAGTAATTCCGTCAGGTGCAGCCACCGATCTACTATTAAGACTGTGAAGAGCCGCCCTCACTTCACTCTCAGTGAAGTCCCAGTCAAGTTCTTCACATATACCTCCCGTATATTCGAGGTTCTCGTCTCTTTCGCTTGGTTATTTAAGTGGGATATATTTGGCTGCGAGACTATCCATGATATCGTACTGTGTTTTATCTTGGCTTTCCTAATGAACCAACTTAGCTATAGCTGTTCCCTTATTTGTCCTTGTTTCATTCTCGTTGGGCAAGTGCTTGAGGAGGTTCCAGTGCCTCCATGTTTGAGTCTACCATCAGCTGAATTACAGATCTCATCTCACTGTTGCTTCATGAGAATCTTCGAGTGATCATCAATTTCTCTGTTTATTTGCGCTATTTTTTCCTTAGCCTTATCTTAAGTCTCTGCGTTTTCCATCTCTGTAATATAGACTGTTTGGCCTCAATCATATGCGCCAGCCTGCTGTCCATAGCTTCAATATTTTCCTCTGTCCTGATTTCTTCAGTGGCCTCTTTGACGTCCTCTCAGAGCTGGATGCCCCATGTCTGAAGGGGCTCCTGCTCGGCATCTAGAGGCCCCACTTTCCTTCTGTTTACCCTGATTTTTCTGAACTGATCCCAATCAGTGAATTTGAAGATTCTAGTTTCCTGTCTCGCTATGCGTATGGTCATGTGTTTGATGTAATGATCGCTCCTGAGATCCATGTTTGAATTTTCCCAATTGGCTCCTCTTGAGATGTTCACAAAAGTAAGATCTGGTGTGGAGTCCCTGCTTGTGGACGTGCCACAACGGGTAGAATACGCCGGATCAGTAATCAAGCATAACTCCAGATACATGGCAAGATTCTATAGCTCCTTTCCCTTCTTTGTGTTCCAAGTGTATCCCCATGTCTGACAGGGAGCGTTAAAGCTCCCTCGAATAATGAGTGGGGATTTTTTGGCAACCGAAAGCACCTTGTCGAAGAGTGCTCTAAGCCTCTGTCTCATGTCGTTAGGACTGCTATAAATATTCAGACAGAAGATGCTTTGCGTCTTACCTCTGTTTCTTTTAGGAATTATCTCAAGTAGAATAACTTCAAACCTGGGACAAGGTAAATGTACCTGGTAGCGAAGGTTCCATAGGAGCCTATACGTTCAAAACATGGCGGTCCATCGGCGGTTCATGGGGCTTAGCGCCATCTGTATGTGGTGGGAACACTTCCGGCGGAAGAAAAAATATTGTGACGCCATGTCCGTTAATACAGAAGTGACGTCAATTTGTTTTCGAAGGCGCGAAATTTGTTTTGGTGGCCTGCCTTTGGAGCTATAAATTCTAATTCCCCGCCATTCGACTTGATGGGCCTTTCGAGCTTTCAGCGCGGAAAACGATGCAGGAAAAGGCCAGCCGTGTGGTTGTCCAAATCGCACCCCTGCACAGAACATACTTTCTTTGGAGGCCGCGAAAGCTTTAGATGTAGAGTGCCGATCCTATCGTCGGACGCCAAGCCCATCGGACGGCGCAGTCGCACGAAAACAACTACACAATTATGTGGCGGTCATAACTCACTAATTTCGACTGAACAGATCAAGAAGGGAAGAAGCTGCCCGCGCCACCAAATTCAGACAAACTTGACAAGCAAGAAAGCACAAACTGTGAGGGAGGCGTATTTCAACAGGTGAACTTTACGAGTGCACCTTTCTGCTCATTTCAAGACGTACATTGCATTGCGAGTGATAGTGGCGTCAACGCCCCCTGTAACGATGGGCACTGAAAAAAATTATTAATAATAATACAATTACATAAACGTGTGCTTTCTTAACTCGTCACAGATATATAAAATTTCCCAGGGATCTTATTTTCGTCGAATGAATCTAACTGGTGTCTCGCTTGAATTAAAAACACTTTTTTCTTGCCCAATGTTTGTTCCCTCCAAACATAGTCGCGCTTCAATCGCTGCTCCCATAACCCCCCTTGCTGATGTCGGTGACAATATGTACTGAACCGCTTTTCGCCGGAAGCTTCGCGACCTATATGGATCGACCTTACCTGGGATCTCTAAGATGAATATGATGCTGAATGTATGGCAACATTTTGTCAATGAGAGCCGCCAAAACCCTCCCCATTTTTCGTCTCTACATATAACTTTGTACCCAGTAAGCATAATTTCGTCCGCTAAGGTTTCCTGCAGCATAATTACCTCTGGCCTGGCCTCAGATGACCTGATCACCTGTCACAGTGCTGCTTTTTCGTCCTGGGAACCCGCGACAATCCCATTGCCACACGTTAAATCCATGATTACTGTCCATTGTTTTTAGGTGAGGCTGCCTTTCTATTACACGCTATTTTCGTCTTCGTGATGGCCCCCGACAATCCAGGAATGGACTTCATACTATCCGCCTCCGATGCCAGATACTCATCGTCGTCATCTCCTCGCGTCTCAAATTTCCTAAGCCTTTTCTCCACTGTTAGCCTTCATTTCCACGATTTGTCCACTCTAATGTTGGTCGTTTCCACTGTCTCTCTTATAGCTTTAGTTGCCTCGTTTATTTCACTGAGGGTTGAGAAGACTACCTCATCCACGGAACTAACCGCCCTCTTTTTAGGGACAGGAGAGCAGGATTCCCCTGGATTGTTGCTTTTGCTTACAGGTCTATCTATCTCTACTCTAGCCGGGCTCGACTGCTCTTTTTTTCTGAAGCTCTACTGCCTTCCTGGTCAATTCTTCATTAGCTTTTCTGAAAGGAGATACTTCTTTAATTAATTGCTCTATTTTGGCATCATTGTGATCACCCACAGCCGAGGCGCCCTCAGCAACCCTCGCCATCCCGTTGACTTTGTCAGCCCAGGTGGTTCCTGGCGTCTTCTTCTCGCCCGGTATTGAGTCCCTTTGCACGAAGCGCACCTGCGCTTCCCTTGACTTGGAGCGTCTTCGCTCCCTGGATAGTGAATGATGCCTGGATCTGGTGCGACTCCTGGAGCGTGAGTGCTCCCTGTCCTCGGGGCGATGGTTGGCCGCCAGCGGTTGAGTCTCCGACTCCACTCTTGTTGACGACCGAGTCCTGTTGCGCTCTCTTCGACAGAGTCGTACGACGTAAGGGACTTGAAATCTTTGCTTACAAAACTTGTCGCCGGTAGGGTGATCGCCTTTACAAAATTTACACTAAGGTACGCGCACATGTTCATCTCCTGGGTTGCCAGTTCCACATCCCCTGCACTGAACAAGGTCAGGTGTTTGACACACATCAGAACGGTGCCCGACCCTTCCGCAGGTGAAGACGACGTCGAATTCCTTCCTGTAAAGGTATCATCTCACTAGTGTGGATCCGTACCTGACAAAATTGGGCACTTTGAGTCCATCGAAAAGTACAATGACCGATCCCGACGTCTTGATGTGCTTGGCAGCCAGCGCAAGCGGGTTCAATCATGCACAATATTTCTTGTTATCGTAGCTTGCGAGTCTCTGATGTCCACTCTTAGGATGAAGCCTTTGGATGTGGCATGTGGTGCCGCTTCGTATGCATTTACCTCGTATTCCGCTTCCATAATCTTGAAAGACTTGATTCTAACGTACTACGCGGCATGTTCGGGCTTAGGTGTGCTGACTGCGATGATATTTTGAGTGAAGTTTGGGCAGACAACATCTTCACGGGCCTCGTCTTCCGTTAGGCCGGACGCCACGATGACTGCGGAACCAATCATGGTGGTGCTCACCTTGTTCAAATTGAACCCTCCTCGAGGTTGTATAATGATCTTTCTGTGCTCCTCAGGCAGTTGAGGCATACTCGAAGCTTTCATAATCCGGTTCTTAACCATTCCACCGACGGCTGTTCCCTTGACTCCATGCTCTCGCTGATTACGTGGCAATGTGCTCTCCTCATCTACAGCCTTTGCGCTAGCTCGTGATCTTGGGCCAGCCATTACTTGCCAGCCGAAATCGTCCTGAGCATTGTTTCCTTCATTTCCAGCAAAATCTTTGTCTTCCATGTTTGTATCTGCCATGGTTGTGGTCAGGTGGGCTTACTAGGCCAACAAAGGCCCTACTCCTCACTAAGGAGCAGAAAACGTTCCGAAAATTTTTGAAAATACAAGCCCCACCTCGAATCTTGGTGTCAGTAGATTCGCCGTCACTTCGCGGATCCAGTGGTATGCTTCGTTTCGTTGTACTGTCAAAATTGGGGAGCGGAGCATGGAAAAAAGAAACGGAGCCAATGCTTCCACGTCGGCACTGCTCGGAGCTTCTTCTATTTCCTCTATTTCCTTTGATTTATTAGATACTTTTATGCTCCCTGGAGAATGCAGTGATTAATTCCTCAGAGTGAGCGTTGGTCTCAGATGGCATGTCGTCGGCTATGCGGTAAAGCAACGGGTTGTTTCGTAGGGAGCGTTTCTCCATATCGTCCAGCCGAGTCTCCAATACCGAAACATGTTGAGCAGTCTGGCAGGTAGTGGTGGTAGCGGTGTCTGATTCCGCTCGGAGGGTTTCAAGCTGATGGTAGTGGGATTCTAAACTGTCGATTCTTATGCCTAGTTCGGACATGGTTTTGTCGGTGCTTGAAAGCTGGCTTTTTAGGCTCTGCACGTCACCAATGAGCCGGGCCTGACCGGAAGAGTAGCCTTTTAGTTCATTTAGTATTTCATTAGGGTGGGAGTCCTGGTTTAGTTTCAATGTCTCCGGACAACATCAGTAGCAAAGAACAATGTTCATAGAATCAGATATGATAAAAACACAGCACTGATCTAATGTCCCAGACGTCGAACCGCCTTTCCCAGAGCTACGGCGAAGCACACGTCGCAAGCCCTGTCTTTTCACATTGCCTGAGAGACGTTGAACTAATTTTTTAAGCACAAAAAAGGGAAGGCGTAGCAGAGCTGAGTCACTGTGACGCCACGCTGCCAGCAACTCGGCATCGTTACCTGTGACGTCACGCTCCTATTTCCATCTATGTCAGCGTCCCATATGCAATAAACTTCGTTCTTAACCAAAGGCTCGCATGCTTAGACATCTCTTGTACTTGGGCATTCATCACCTTGCGCGCTTTCGCCGGAACACAATAAGGTGGGCGTCGTATAAGATGAGAATCATCATCCGTGATTATTTGGTGTCTCCTAATGGGCATCTGGCTTAACTCAGAAGAAGATGCGTAACACTTCTTGAACCAAAGTAGCTATTCGCGCAGCGGTTCTGCTTTTTCTTCGAAAGACCTGGATTACCGAGACTGGGCTGCCCAATGTCAAAGGCGCGAAGCATTCAGCAACGTCTGCTATGCTTTCGGCAAAAGCTATAGCAGTACGACAACAGAGGTGCCGATGGCTGAAAGTGGTCACGAGGAGCGCAGAATATTCACCTCAAGGCAAACGACACTGCGGGCTGCGAAGACTCCTTGAATCAGCATAAGGGAGAAATTGCCCTCTGTAACAGCTTCGGCCTCCCGTAGATGGTCGCGCTTTAACGCTACCAGGACACCTGCACCTGGTGGTAATGTAACACTGTTGGGGTAAACCCAAATCACGTTACGACGGCAATTGTCTAGGCTGTTCCCCCGCAGGGACGTCTGCGTGAACAAGCGTTTGGTGTGTTGCGACACCAATCACCAAAGCAGATGGAGGTTGGACACTCCTGCGTCTAGCCGTGCGCGATTTGCCCATGTTCGAGGAAAACGGGATGTTCCAGGCTGATCCAATGCCGGAAGCTTGGACATTTATGGCTCCTCAAAGGAGGAAACACACCTCTTTGGCCTCCACTTCAGCTAACGGCACCTCCCGACTGATCTAGTCGGGGGAAATTGGTAGTTGCCCTCTCTTGTCTTTCTCTCTGACCTCCATCTTCCTCACTTCATTTTACTTACAAGTTTCTTGACAGGAATGGTTAACCTGGCATAGTTTATCAAACCTTGGACAAATTATATTGGGTTATAGCAGCTATGTCACCTGGCGTCTGTGTTTCGCCTTCGGGTATCGTGGCGTCCGTATGTTCGGCTCGTTGGTGAGGGCTGGATTAGCCGCAGAAATTAGGAAAATAATTAGGTTCATCCTCCAGGCAGATGGAGGATGAACGATAAGTTCATCCTCCATCTGCCTGGTCGCTGCGCCCTCTTACGAAAAGAGGGCGCAACTAAAAAATGTTGCACTTTATTGCCCCGTTGCATATGGAAGCAACATATATGTATGTAGTGTTGCATATTTGAGGCCAGCGCAATGAAACCTTCCCACAATTTCAAGATATCCTTAGTGGGAACCCTGAAAAGGCAATGAGAATGATTTCACCTTTGAGTGCTGTCAAAAGTCTAACCGATACACATGTTTCAGGCTACGAGATGATGAAAATGGCCAGTTGCGACCTCCTTCTTGTGGTTCGCGAGAAGCACCAGGATGGAAAACTCTCTAATCTCGTACATACAAATCATGGTGACCAAACACAGTGATTTCTACATACTCCATGAACATATTCCCTGTCCATGTACATTATCCATGGACATACTGAAAGGAGTATTTCCGATGGAGACTTCGTCAATTTGGCCGCAAAGCTCCTAGAAGGCTGGAAAGAACAAAACGTGAAAGAATTAAGTACAACGAATAAAGAATAAACGAGAGAACAAGGACATTTCGACGAAGCATCTATATATTGACACAAGATGATTTCAAATTACGCGCGCCAGCCGCCTCCTGCGTCCGTCCAGCTGTTTACTGCTACATGCGAAAGATAGCGGCAGTGAAGCGGACAACACGGGCTCGCAAGGCACGCGCAATTGGAGCAACGTGCCATCAGCGCGGGGCAAGAGAAAAGCAGAAGAGGTGTGGGTCTCTTGCAAAAAAGACTGTGGACGTTCTAGCGAGGCTCTCGTTTAGCTGTTTGTCGGGCACAAGTTCGCCCAAAGTAAAGTGATTAAAGCACCCTCACTCAACTGTGCCCTACAAATGTGGTTGGAGTTGCTGAGTATGATTTCAAGCCCTTCTCATATCAGCGAAAGGAGCCTAGACTCACGGCGACTTCGACCCAACAAGTTGACTCCTGTTCACCAACGCAGCAGTCGTCGCCTACGTGGTGAGCCCCCCGAGTTTTCCCCTTTGCCGGATTCTATCGGAGCATCAGCATCTGCTAGCGGAAATGCTACCGAGATGACAACTCAAACCACGCCAACTCACATCGTAGTCAACTCGCCAATGACGCCAGAGCCTTTCCACGGAGACACAGTCGAAGACGCAGAGGACTGGCTGGAACACTTTGAGCGCGTCGCTGAGTTCAATGGATGGAACAGAGAGCGCAAGCTACGAAATGTTTACTTCATGTTAAAGGGCAGGGCTCGAACGCGGTTTGAAAACCACGAAGCGACATTTGTATCGTAGGATGCTTTCCGACGGGAGTTGCTGACAACTTACCCGAGTACCGACCGCAGGGAGAGGGCCGAAGCTGCCTAGCAAGCCAGAAAGGAGCGGAACAACGAAAGCGTGGCCATGTATGTAGAAGACATGTCCCGCCTATTCCGCCGAGCTGATCTGAACATGAGCGAGGACAAGAAACTACGCCATATAATGCGGGGCGTAAAACCGGAACTGTTTGCAGGGCTGATTCACAGCCCACCGCGCACCGTCGTTGAGTTTCGTTCAGAGACGACAACAATGGAAAGCACGCTGCAACAGCGATCAAGGATGTACAACCGGGAGATGAACATCGCCTCTGTAGACGCAGTTCCAGCCGTCTTTGGAAATAGCGTGGAGACCATACGAGAGCTCGTGCGATCTGTAGTGCGAGAAGAGCTCAAGCGGCTATGGCTTGACCGGAACGCTCCAACGCCCTCTTCGCTGGCAGACCTGGTTCGTGAAGAGGTCAGACAGGTGGTCCGGGAACCACGGCTCCGCGCGAAGCCCCAAGCGCCACGACTGCGCCAACCGAGCGCCTCATATGCCGATGTGCTACGGCAAACTCCCGGACGTGCTGACGTCACCGCCACCTCCTCTATGAATAGCTCGATGCCTCGAACTACGCTGCCGCCACCCGAGAGAAGATTCAGGAAGGCTGGGGTATGGCGCATTCCTGACCGAATACCCCTTTGCTACCACTGTGGGGAGGCTGGCCATCTGTACAGAATGTGCCACTATCGCCAGGCAGGGCTTCATGGCTTTGCGGTGAATGCACGTTGCCCCCGAAATGGCGAGCGTCCATAGGAAATTGAAGAGTACCTGTCCACTCGTCAGAGCTCCCCATACACCTACCAGCAATACCAACCTCGATCAGCAGCGCCGTTGAGGCATCGGTCACCGAGCCCTCACCCGTCTTCAAGCTCCCCAAGACGCCGTCCACAGAGCCCACGTCGGGAAAACTAGAGTCAGTGACCTCAGGAGGTAAGGTCACATCTGACGTGAAAAGACAAGAACCTTCATCGATGACTCCGAGCGATAACGAGGGACTCGGAAACCAGTGCCGTAAGAGCGACGTTGCCTCCGATTTACGTGTGTTGGTTGACGGCTACGAAGTGAACGCGTTAGTGGATACAGGTGCAGATTGCTCTGTATTAAGTAGTGAGCTTGCCAGGAAACTGAAGAAGGCGCTGACTCCTTCGAAAGGGCCACAAGTTCCCACCGCAGGAGGGCGTCTCATCGACCTTCCTGGCACGTGCACGGCTAGAATAGGAATACGAGGCTTCACGTACGTCGCTAGCTTTATTGTGCTTCCCGAGTGCTCAAAAGAGTTGATTATTGGCAGGGACTTCTTGCAGGATAATGGCGCTGTAATCAACTTGCGGGAATCATGTGTTTCCTTTTCAACAAAGCACGCTGTCGTAGCATTCAACACTGAAGAAAAATTCGACGCCCTTTACATTGCCGATGACGACGTGATGTTTCCTCTTAGATCCAGCGTAACCTTCGCAGTAAGGAGTGACGCTTTCTGTGACTACGAAGGAATTGCAGACAGCAACACCAGTCTCCAATTCGAAAAAGGGATCTGCATGGCAAGAGCGCTTGTTCATCTGCGTGGTGGATATGCCAAAGTTTTCCTCACTAATTTTGGAAATTAGGGGCAACATGTCACGAAGGGAACCATTATTGCCAGCCTTAATAATTTCGCCCAAGTTACAGACCTGAGCATTGCAGAGATTTCAACATCGAAATTCCAAGATTGGGATTCTGTCCTTGCAGCCACCGACATCGAACCGGGTCTATCGCCCAGACAGGAGGCGCAAATAGAGGCCCTCATGAGAGAGTTCACCGAATGTTTTTTCAATGTCATCCAAAGTCCGGCGAACATCTATTGCCAAACATAGGATAATTGTCGACGAATCAGTGAGGCCTATTTGCCAGCATCTTTACCGAGTGTCACCAAAAGAGAGAGAAGCTATAGGAAGTGAAGTTAAGGAAATGCTGGAAGATGATGCAATTCAGCCGTCGGCAAGTACGTGGGCGTCGCCTGTGGTACTTATAAGGTAAAAGGACCAGACCTTGTGCTTCTGCATTGATTATTGAAAGCTGAACGCCGTCACAAAGCGGGATGTGTACCCACTTCCAAGAATCGATGACACTTCAGCTAGACTACGAGATGCCAAATTCTTTTCCTCCCTGGACCTCAAAAGCGGCTACTGGTAGATAGAAGTGGACGAACAAGATCGTGAAAACGCGGCGTATGTGACGCCAGACGGACTATATGAGTTCAAAGTGCTTCAATTCGGCCTTTGTTTCGCACCTGCCACATTTCAGCGGGTAATGGACACTGTGCTCACCGGTCTGAAGTGACAAACCTGTCTCGTTTATCTTGACGATGTCGTGGTTTTTTCCACCACCTTCTAGCAGCATGCATAACGACAGCGGGCTGTGATGGTAGATCAGCAGGTCTGACGATAAAACCGCAGAAATGTCATTTCAGCTTCCGCGAGCTTCTTTTCCTCGGCCATGTCCTCGGCCAAACCAACGGACAAAAAAGGCTGTTAGGTGATGCTTAGGACTTTGCGCCTATACAGACGCTTCGTCAAAAATTTTTAAAGGATCGCCGAACCATTAACGCGGCTAACAAAGGAAGACGCATCTTTCGTCTGGTTGAATGAGCAGGAGAATGCTTTCAATGAGCTCCAAAAGCGTTTTCAGAACCATCCAGTTCTTGCTCATTTCGACGAGGAAGCCCAAACTGATATTCACATAGACGCAAGCAATTTAGGCCTCGGTGCCGTCCTCATTCAGTCGCAAATCGGGGAAGAACGAGTCATTGCGTATGCCAGTCGAACACTTTCGAAGGCTGAGGTGAACTACTCAGTGACAGAAAAAGAATGCCTCGCGGTGATATGGGCCATCAGCAAGTTTAGACCATACTTATATGGCCAAACATTCCGAGCTATCAGCGACCATCATTCGTTGTGCTGGCTGGCGAATCTCAAAGACCCATCTGGACTGCTGGCAAGATGGAGTCTACGGCTGCAGGAATACGATATAACGGCCGTATACAAGTCATGTCACAAGCACGGTGATGCTGATTGCTTGTCGCGTGCACTGATTGAATACACGAAATCTACGCTCAGGGAAAATGAACAGCATTGCTCGTTCCTAGTAGCTGTGATAACATCGCAAATGGCTCAGCACCAGCGATGTGACGTGGAGTTACCCCTGCTCATTGATTACCTAGAAGGACATCCTGTCGACATTCCACGAGCTTTTGTCCGCAGCTTGTCATCGTTCGTCCTGAGAAATAATGACCTGTACAAAAGAAATTTTGAACATAGTGCATAGTGCATAGACATTTTTGCTCGTCGTACCTTCAAAGTTACGACTCGAGATAATGGAAGCATGCCACGACTACCCATCAGGAGGACATTTAGGAGTGAGCAGAACATTCGCTCGCATACGCATGAAGTATTACTGGCCAAAGTTATTGAATTATGTGCAACACTACGTAATAATCTGACGGGATTGCCAAAGACGTAAAATACTACCACTTAAGCCAGCAGGTCTCGTACAAGCGATACAGCCACCAGAAACTCCATCCGCACAAGTGGGAATGGACTTACTTGGCCCCTTTCCCACATCACTATCAGGAAAGCGTTGGATCGTAGTTGCAACTGACTACCTAACTCGATATGCCGAGACAGGGTCGCTTGCCAAGGGAACGGCCAGTGCAGTAGCTGATTTTTTCGTCACTAACATGGTACTACGGCATGGCGCTCCTAATATTCTCATCACGGACCGAGGAACCAAATTTACTGCCCATTTGACACAGTCCATCATGAAACTGGCGCACACCAGTCACCAAAAAACCACCCCAAATTATCCGCAGACAAATTGACTGACTGAACGAACAGAACGCTGACTGATATGCTGTCAATATACGTGGACATGGAGCCCTGAACATGGGACAGAAGCTTCTTTGTCATTATTTTAGCCCGTATAGGATAATTCACCGAATGAGTCCATTTAACTATGAAGTTCCTCCAGAAGGTCAAGTAACCTTATCACGACGGCGGCATCGAACAGAAATCGTCCATGTCGTCCGAATGAAACCGCACTACGACAGGCAATAACTGCTTCTGCCTACAAACATTGCGAGTTCATGACAGTCTAGAAACCACCGCTTTCTGTACGAGCATCGGGACGATGCACTCTTGGAAGGGGGACAATGACACAAGAGGATTTCAAATTACGTGCGCCAGCCGCCTCCTGCGTCCGCCAAGCTGTTTACTGCTATATGCAAAAGATAGCGGCAGTGAAGCGGACAACACGTGCTCGCAAGGCACGCGCAATCGGATCAACATGCCATCAGCGCGGGACAAGAGAAAAGAAGAAGAGGTGCGGGTCTCTTGCGCAAAAGACTGGACGTTCTAGCGAGGCTCTCGTTTAGCTGTTAGTCGGGCACAAGTTCGCCCAAGGTAAAGTGATTAAAGCACCCTCACTCAACTGTGTCCTAAAAATCTGGTTGGAGGTGCTGGGTATGATTTCAAGCCCTTCTCAAGTCAGCGAAAGGAGCCTGGACTCATGACGATTTGGACCCATCGAGTTGACTCCTGTTCACCAACGCAGCAGTCGTCGTCCACGTGGTGAGCCCCCCGAGTTTTCCCCTTTGCCAGATTCTATCGGAGCATCAGCATCTGCTAGCGGAAATGCTACCGAGATGACAACTCAAACCACGCCAACTCACATCGTAGTCAACTCGCCAATAACGCCAGAGCCTTTCCACGGAGACACATTCGAAGACGCAGAGGACTGGCTGGAACGCTTCGAGCGCGTCGCTGACTTCAATGGATGGAACAGAGAGCGCAAGCTACGAAACGTTTACTTCACGTTAGAGGACAGGACTCGAACGTGGTTTGAAAACCACGATGCGACTTTGTGTCACACAGATCATTAATATTACTTCCCACATGCGACTCTTCGCTGATGACTGTGTGGTCTACAGAGAAGTGAAAAATTCCCAGGATTCGCTTGCTTTGCAAGAAGACCTAAATACTTTGCACCGGTGGTGCGAACAGTGGCACATGAATATAAATTTGCAAAAGACAGTCCACATGTGTTTCACGAGGAAAAAGAATGTACCTAATTACGTCTATAACTTAAACGGCCACTTATTGGAAACTGTTCTCGAATATAAGTATTTAGGTGTGTACATCACCTCAAGACTATGTTGGCATCGACATGTTGACTATGTTGCTGGGAAAGCTTGCAAAATGTTGGGTTTTTTGCGCCGTAACACGAGAATCTTTCCGCCGCAAGACTCTAGGGATTTACTATTTAAAGCATGTATTAGGTCCGCGTTGGAATATGCTTGTACTGTATGGGACCCGCCGAGAAAGACTGACAGACAAAATTTAGAAAGAATCCAGAACTATGCGGCTCGCTACGTTTCTGGGAATTATAGTAGATACATTAGTGTGTCTGGCATAAAACAGGAATTAGAATGGGAACCCTTGAAGTAAGAAGAAGAAAGTTAAGGCTTAAATGTTTTCATAACATATATTACGGTAAGATTGCTATTCCTAGGGAGAAGTACATTTTTCATCCACACTACAGATCCGAGCGGGTTGATCATAATCGTAAAGTGCGTGAATTCAGGTCAAGAACCGATATGTTCAATATGTCGTTTTTTCCTCACACTGTTCGAGAATGGAATGCTTTATCTTCATTTCTTGTTAATATTACTGACAATGAAGTGTTTGCATTGTCATTGTGACTGCCATTGTAATATTTTTTCGTTGGTACAACCCCCCACTGTAATGCCACTGTGGCGCTGTGGGTAAATAAATAAATAAATAAATATATGATATAAACAGAAGAGGTCCAAGTATTGATCCTTGTGGAACAGCCGTTACGATTTTCGCGTGAGATGAAACATCATTATTTATACTGACATATTGATAGCGATTGGTTAAGTAATGTCGTAAAAGTTCCAATACAATACCTCGCACATCGCACTGTTCCAATTTGCTAATTAATAAACTGTGGCATACTGAATCGAAGGCTTTCCTTAAGTCTACAAATGAACCTAATGTGCACATTCTATTTGCAATATTTGTTATTATTTTATGTTTGATATTAGGAAGAGCTGCTTTACAAGATTTATTTTTGGGAATTCATACTGCATGTCACTAATTACACTATATTTACTGAAAAATGTTTTTAATCTAACATTCAGGGCACTCTCCAACGCCTGTGATAAAACAGGTAAGACAGACATCGGCCGGAAAATTGCCATTAAATGTTTATCACCTCCTTTGTAACAGGCGGTTACTTTGTCGTGTGGTTCATCATAGGTGGGAGAAATGGGCAGATGTCTGAATGATAGATTGCATGAGCATCGATATAAGATGGAAAACCAGTTCTCCGGTCACATAAGTGCACATTGTAGGGCTCACAAGTGCCTTCCAGATTTTGATAGAACCTGTGTTTTGAACAGAGCTGATGATCAACTGACAAGGGAGGTATTTGAAGCGCTTGAGATCAGAAAGCGTGGTGATGATTGCATCAATGAAGCCTCAGTTTCCCTTTCGACAAAGGAACTGGCGTATCTTGCGAGCGGCACTTAGAAGTTGTTCTGTGCTGTGGTTTCCTTGTGCGACGCAGATGACGACCCTGTTTCCTCTTGCTGTTTTGATCCTTGACAGCAGGTATTTATTCCTGTGTCAAGAAATAAAACGCCCAGTTGTTAGTGCGCCTACTTGGTTGTCTCGTCTCTCCTTCCTACGTCCGTTGGTTCATTTGGCGCCTTCGTTCTAATCATGCATAACCAACTCGCCCACCAGCACGTGCTCAGTGGTTCCCAAATTTCAGTTGGCCTATGCTTAAATTTTAAGTAGGTCGACCTGTAAATTTAATTTGGCACATGTCCAAATGTCAAGTTGGTTCAACCGTAAATTTTAAGTTGGTCTGCCTCGTAATTTAGGTTGGCGCATACCCCTTTTCAAGTTGGCCCACTTCCAAATTCCAAGTTGACCCAACCCCAAATTTCAAGTTGACGCACCCTTACTATAAGCTAAGGCATGCATTTTCGAAGTAGCCTTATGTATCTCTGCGGGGATACTGTTGTTATTTGATTTATTTTGCTTTAAATTGTTCCTAATCGCTTGAAACCTACCAATCAACTACATTTATACTATCATAAGGATTAAATGTCATATCTTTGCAAATTGCGCATTTCTGCGCATATACAAAGGGATAAACTGTTCGTGTGACAGGGCTGGGGAGCTCGCCAAAGAATTCTTATGCATTAAAAATAAAAGATCTTGCGGGTGATTCTATATATTATTAATAAATTCGCGGTCCGAATGATCAATATTGACATGTTTGCACAGCGCAAAAGACGAGGACTAAACGAAGAACACAACGCAGGCGCTGACTTCAACTGATCTTTATTTGCGAAACCATCAAAAGTATATACGTGACCAAAAATAATGAAAAAGCAAACTTTTGCATGAAGTCAAACATGAACCCTTATTGCATCACAGCCAGATACTTGATATTGTTTTTTGTCAGGGCGATGGACGGCATGCTCATGCAAAGGTCACCCAACCGATGTATCTTGTCAGCCTGTATGATTTCACGTGTAAGCTGTACTCGGTGTTTAGAGACTACGACGCAGTTTTCAAATTCATGGTCACTATGGCAGTCTCTGCAGTGTATGCTATGACCTTGCAAAGCGGTACAAACATTGAAAAAATGCTCCTTCAATCGCTAATTTAACCATCTGCGTGTTTGGCCAACGTATTTCTTTCCGCAAATCAAGGGAATCATGTCAACCACACCAGCGGCGCATGCTACAAACCACTTCCTATGGTTAGCATTGCAAATTTTTCGTCGTGTGACATGAGCATTCGCACGCCTACAGATCACTGATAATTTTTCCGGGACAGAAAAAGAACTTTAACATCTACTTTACTGCCTATCTTCTACAAGCTGTGCGAAATCTTGTGCAAATAACGGCAGTTCCGCGACTGGCTCATTGTCTCTGGTATCGCTGTGAGCTTGTGCTTTGCCTCCCCAGCTTGATTTTCTTTATTATCTTTTCGGCGACTGAAACTAACAAAAGCTCGGGGTACCAAGCATATGTTAGGTGGGAGGCTTGCGCTTGGATACTGCGCGTTAATGAATGGGAGCAAGACTTGTTTAGGGCACTTGAGAAGCGAAGATTTACAATGCCCCGCCTAACCAGCTTAGAATGGACCGACAGATAAAGGTGGCTTGTTCCCTCTGGGCTCGTACATCCAGCAGAAGTGATCTCTTGAGGTACGAAGTCGCAACTCTAAAAACATTAACGAGTCATCTACCGGTAGGCAAACATATCGATACTGAATCACCAACTCGCCCAAGCTTCCACCTCACCGAATTATCAAGAATCTTTAAACACATCTTTAGCCACACTGCACACATGGTATGTAGATTGGCAGACTAAAATTGCTTACATGATAACAGTCGTAATGAGAGTGACGGGAAAAAGAAACCCTTTTTTGTTTACTTACTGTAATGATGGTCATGCATGGTCGGAGGTCCCTAGATATAATTTCTCAGGAATAATACTCACATTTGATCTAAAATAGAATGACCATGTCGAGTACACGGTCGTGCTTTATGAAAGGGAACACACGAGTGCGTGGCCTCTCCTCTGCTGGATGGATAGATGTCATGAGCGTCCCCTTTGGAACGGGGCAGTGGGTTGCGCAACCAAGCTCAAGCGATTATACTGCATAATGTCCTACCTAGGTTAAACCATTAAAAAAAAGGCACTATGAACTCCCACAACCAAATTTTCTGATCCCCTATTGTGAACTGTTCTTTTGTACGTCTCCGTCTTTTGTCGTTTCCCTACTTTTATTCCACCAATCCTCCGATCGCCTCATACTAATGCCTATTGATGACATGTTTACTTTTCCACTGCCCTTGCTGAACCCAATGGCTTTACCGCATCAAGCACATGCTTCTTCTTTCTTCTTATATCTCGCTTTAGAGGTGCGTGTTCTAAGATATCCCGATCTCGCTTCGAAAAGCAATGAGCTTCCCTTTGAGTTATGATAAATTTTTTCTTTCCTGATTTCGTTTTTTCCTCTTAAGTAGTTACTCATGGCAGGTTTATTTTCCATTGCCGCCACCCATGAGATTATTTCAGCCTCTCTGACTTTCTGCTTGACGTTCTTTGTCGCTGTGTTGCCCATCCTACAGGCCGCATACGTGCTTAGGCTGCTTAGAGCTGAGGCTGAAGAGGCTGAGGCTGCTTAGAGCGTCAGCAAGTGGCAGCAAGGAAAAGCTCCTATGCTTGTGGCGTCATCATTTGTCGACCAGAATAACCAGGCATGGCCGATAGGCGAATGCCTGCTAGAATTAGCTGGAACCTCTCTCCCCCTTCCTCGCATGACTGTTGCACAAGAAGCGGAGCCTGCAGCGCAACGCCTGCTGCTAGCAAACCACGTTGGATACGCAAACGCACTCGAAACGTGAAAGCGCCAAAATACGCCCGGTAGGTATTAGGTACTCCTGGCGTACCTATATTAGTGCATAAGCATTCTAGGAATTCTCCGCTCGGAACTTTGTCCGTCCGTCCATTCGTCCGTGCGTCCGCTTTTCTGTCTGTAAAGCGTGACACGATGCACTGCATGCATAGGTGTACATGAGGTCCTACGGAGTTGTATATGAGAATGCCTTGTGACTGCGTATGACTGACGAGATTTATGATTTTGACTACACAGAGTACTGGGAGGTATAAGTGCAAGTAAGCTTAATAAACGCTGATACGATTAGTTGCGATAAAATTAGTTTCCTATAACGGCGAATAATTGATGGTAACTAGAAATAAGGAGGCTAATTAAAAGCAATTTAGGTTAAATTGTTAGACTAATTAAAATTTACTAAAGTTCAATCAACGGAGCCTAATCGAGAATTAGGAGTACATTGACATTAGTTGTACCTAATTAAGGAAGCTTAATTGTTAATACAGATAAAAACATCCTCGTTATAACCTTAACTAATGTTAATTAACTAAGTATCTAAGCAAGCGTCACCATTATAGAAATAGCTAAGCCTGAATAATAACTAAGAAAATTGTGTTTACTTACCTAAGCTAAAGTTACACTTGAGTGCATTTCTCTCCTAAAGCGCTGCTAATCAGGTGAGGTTTATTCATGCTACAGGGGTAGTGTGGAGCCAGGGCTCCGTACTGCAAAAAAGTACGCAGAAACTCTACTGGAGTTGTCAAAGTCTGCATAAGCCTACCCCCAAATTTAGATAGGTCCACCCCCAAATTTCAACATCACCCACTACCATATTTGACTTAGCCCACGCTCAAACTTCAAGTTGGCCCACTTCCAAAGTTCTCCAAATTCCAAGTTGGCTAACCCCAAAAATTTCAAGTTGTACCACCCCAAAATTTTATGCGGGCCCACCCCGAAATTTAGATTGGCCCGCGCCCTAACGTATGCTGGCCTACACCCCAATTTCAACTTTGCGCACTACCAGACCTAAGTTGGCCCACCCTCAAATTTCAAGTGGGCCCACCACCTTCTTCCAGTTATGGACTTTCAGTGCAGTCGCTCGGCCCCATCGAATCCCTCTCCACTTGAGTGTGCTCTTAGCCTCTTGTCAGCCAATTACATAAGACAGGCCACTCAGTGTAGGCAATGTTATTCGTTTTTCAACCAAACAAAAGTGACCTCCTATGAACAAGGAGAGCCTTTGATTGGTCTGTTCAGACAACCCTGACGGTGACCGCCCGGTGCTTGGGTCGGTGGTCACGCAAATGTGAAGTCAGGAGATTGGAATAAAAACAAATTCGAATAGTTTTACGTTATAGGGCCCATGGTTGCAGAAAATCAGCGTCAAAAGACGGGATACGATAGGAAATAGTCGTTGAGTCATGTCTCTGTGGTTTTTCCTGTTCTTGCGCAGTCTTCTAGCGCTGCCTTGGTTGCTGTGACCCAGCTGTTGCTTGGTCACAACGAGCAAATCTATAAACACGGACTGAGTCGGACGAAGCGCCTTGTTCGTTTTGTCCTTTATTCGTGCCTTTTTATTGCGCTCTTGATAGTTATAAAGCAGAACCTCAATGGGAGTTGTTCTGTCGGTATAAATCACGTCAGCGTGGCAGCGTGTGGGATTGTGTTGTTGCAGCTATTTTTGAAGAGACATTGTCTTCGGTGAAGGATTGTGGAATTTTATATAACAGCTACCGCACCTACTGGATGCTGTCCTCATTTTGTACGACAACGACAAACGGTGAGATCACATTTTGGGCCGGTATATGGCCACTGCTGTAGCGAAAAGTGTGACCTCGATGACTCGCCTGTTCGCCTTGACGACGGTGACCGTGACAGCCACCGAAGGGAGTACTGAGCTACTGGTATGTGTATTCTGGTGATGCCGCGCTGCCGTTTCTCTTGTCGTGGGCAAGGCACGTTGACGGCGAAGCCCCTAAGGGCCGTCTTGAAGTACGGACTTCGCTGGCAGACATAGCGTGCTTTAATGCAGTTTTAAAGAGTGTACGGGTGGCGTCTTCCTTGGCAAGTCGCGCGCTGCCACAGGCCAACGGGCCAGTCGCGGTTGGTTCGCATTGGTGGTGGGTTGTGTTGAAGTTCTGCAGTTTGGCAATTTGTATTGCACCTCTTCTTGGACAACGTGAGCATTTGAGGTAACCTGATTTTGCGGCGCCGGCAAGGTCTTCTTGTCAAACATCTTGCCGAAAATAAATCTGATAGACACCGGTAGAGTGACGATCAGCGTTCTGGATAGACATGGCAATCTGGTGTCAGTATTAAGGGGTTATATTTTCGATTACGCATTTCTAATATCCCCTGATTCGCCGTAGTCTCTCGTAGAAATCGCACCATGGTCATGTGCAGGTTCAGCATCAGTCCAAGTTGTCGTTTCCCGAGACACTTTCTTCTCTTGTTAAATATCCCCGTCCGCGTGGAACTGAAATCGGACCATGGCTTCTATGAATGTCGGGATGCTCTCGATAACTATCTGTCATTCAGTTGGACTTTCTCTTTAGAGACGACTTTCGTGAAGGTGCTTAGGATGCGGCTGGCAAATAGGAGCCACGTTTTAGGATGGACTCGCCGTACTAAAACCAAGCCATCTTCGACGGTTAAAAAAACAAGGCGCTGCTTGTCTTTGAAGTTTCACTTGATGACTATTTTTGAAGTATGTATAGAGAGGTGGTGTGCAAGAAACAGGGTGAAAAACAGCTAGAAGGATGACGAAAACAACATCTTCTCTGTTTTTCACACCAGCCTCCCTGCACCAGGAATTTGTCCTAACGGAAGTTAGATGGTGTTTCCAGCGCCCACAAATTCAGAAAACTAGAGCCAGACAGAGGCTAAACTGCGCTATTTCACTCTGTGCCAGTGCCTTGATGATAACACCCAAGAATATCTAGCTACAAATTGCCTTAGTATGCACGGGTATGGACAGCCTCCAAATGAACCGTTACTGATGCATCCAAGAGTTAACACTTGCGCACTACCGACCATGCTGAGCTTTCTCTCGTTTTAAACCGCTTTTATATGTTCCCGATACGTTTGTGGGTCGTTTGACGTATATCCGCGGAATATTGGTTGTTTTGACACAGTGGTCGCGACTAGCAGACTGTTGGTTGGTCACGGTAAAAAAAAATGTAAAACAGCAGTATCTTCATCATGTTTCGTCATGTCGATTGCCTTGTACTGTAATTTTACCCTTGGTCGCAGCTTCCCAACAATCCTAATTATTCACTTTTAGCGAAACATTGATGAGTACCGCACATTTGTATCTATCGCAGGGTTAATCTGTCAAGGATCTGCTGGGAGCACACCGGGAAAGGGTGCGCCACCTTGGACACGGTATGACCGCACTTCTCTTTTATATTGAGGCAACAATGAACGAAATAAGAGCTTCCGTTCAACGTGTACGAATTCTAGGTCTTAAGCTCCCGCTTCGTCAATCGAAAATGCAATTTACTTAAACCTTCCATAACAGAACACCTGAATAAGCGATGTGAACAGTGCTTCTTGGGCAAGGTTATGAATAAACATCTACAATGGGGGCTGTAAAACAATGGTAAGGCACGCACACACAGACGTGTGCTCCCGTTTTTCTGTGCCTGACGTAGTCAATGCGTCAGTGACATCAACGGTGGATTTTGTTTTGCTAATCTTTTTCTCACCTTCCCCTCATCCCAAGTGCACACTATCTAAGCAGGCTATGTCCTAGTTATCTTGCCTGCCATTCAGTAATTATATCCCCCTCTGTCTCCCACTTAGTAGTTGCTTTTTAGCGCACCTCTTGCAAAAGTAAGAAACACGGACTTCTCATATCATAAATGTTTGTCCATGGACAGCTGAATAAACGATGACCACGGACAAGCATATACTTACGTTTGTCAGGTTAATCTGCTTGTTAGAGTTTGATTCTTTACTTAAACGTGCTAGCATCAAGCCACATCTCTGGCATGAATGGAACCGCATTCTATTAAAGGCTGTCCAAGCATTTTCCCACTACAGTATATTTGCGAGAGTCATTTATTCCCAAAGCGTTTCCCCCTTGAAGCTGTTCAAAGTAAAATATTTGTGCCATTGGTGGACGGCGCCTTCTTCAAGGAGCACTGTGACACTTTTCCAAGAAGGCGAAAAAAAAAAACATTTGCTACTACTGTTGTCTTTCATCTGCGTGCTTTTACCGTGATATTGTGCCTGCGCTTCAACATATCAGAAAATGAGCTACCAACAAGCTCTTACAGCTACCGTCATATTAAGATGAGTCTGTCATGAGCATGGGAGTCAAATTTAATTCTGGTATGAACCATGGTGCCGCAAATATTGCGTAATACATCACGTCCTCTCTCCTGGGATTTTCGAGGTCCCCTACGGTATGTCCTGCTTATGACGTCATAGATTCACGCACAAAGACTCCATTCGCCTGACTGATTGTTCATATTCAAAATTTCCTCCAATCCAAGAGTGAATGGGGAAACGGTGGCTGTTATGCCTTGATATCAAGCCTAACAACGTTCTTTGTAATTCTCTGACACTTTTCTTCAACTTTCAAGGCTAACATTTACTTATACAGATTCCTACAGCAAGATGATTCCCACTATTGTAGGGAGAAGTACAGAAACAAGTATAATTGAAGTGTAAACAATGTGAAATACATTGCAGGTGCTAGACACAATAGTAGCAATATGTAATGCCGAACTATTTAAAGAGGAATTTCAGAGATGCTCCTCAGAAGGTTAAGGAAATTTTGTATTTTACAAACATCAGACCTATTACCGAGTATGCCTCTGCAGTCTGCGACCCTCAAGTCGGAACCCATTGTGCTATGCTGGAGCGTATTCAGAATCGTTCAGCCCGATTTGTCACAAACACATATTGTTTTGATGTCCATAGTATCTGCATCAAGCAGGAGTTGAACTGGGACTCACTGGAAAAGCGCCGTTTGCGACTTAGGCTACAACTTCTCAACCGGATTTACTTCAATGAAACTACATTAACTCTATTATATATTTCCTACCACCACATTTTGTATCAAGAAGATGCGACCACAAATGGAAGATCAGTTAAACCAAGTGTCGCACTGATGCCTTCAAAAGCAAGGTTTCCAGCACTATTGTCGGAAATCTGACGTACTTAATGCACTTAGCTACTGTTAGCCGCACTTCGCATTTCGCTTTCCTTATTTCCTTGCATTGATTGATGTGATTTCACATTAGGCGATCCTTTCAATTACTTTTCTTTTTTACCAGAGGTCGAGCCAATGTCGCATGCTGTATGACTATCTTTGAAAGTTATGTTACGAAACCGAGGGGCCCGATTTTTATTAGTCATATCATAAGAAGCCAACAAACACTGACGCCAAGGACAACATAGGGGAAATTACCTGTGCTTAATAAATCAACTAAAGCAACGATAAATAATTGAAATTAAAGTGGATGAAAAAACTACTTGCCACAGGTGGGAACCGAACCCACACCGTTCGCACTTGGTGAAGGTTGTGGGTTTTTGAAAGCTGAAGGTTGTAGTTCAGGGTTTTGAAAGGTCTTTGAAAGTTGAATCTTTGTTACCTCCCTGAATTCATTTCACGCCTGTCATTGAGGCGGAACCATTGCTTTACGGAAGTTACCACTAAGTGTGGCATCAGCCATAACTTTAACTGATTGGTTTTCTGTCTGTTCACTAACAACACCCAAATTATCAGATTCATTAAAATCCGATTCCCGCATCTCAGTTTTCCTTGGAACAAGGGGTGCTCCTCTACAAAAATTGAAGTAACAGTTACAAGACTGCGATGCCGAGTTCACCCACTGAACTTTTACCTCTGCAATTCCGGTATGGCTATATTGCTCTTGTGCGCTTTATGCAAAGAGAGTGAACCTCTGGAACACTTCTTCTTGTCATGCCGCAATTTCATTGTTCAACGTAAAAGATTTTTTGAAGAACCCTTACAAAAGCAAGGATTGAATTTGACTCTTCCTTTAACTCTTTCCTTTTGGGCTACCGTACTGGGTTACAGCCACAGGAACGTTTTCTGAGGCCCTCTCACAAAACAACGACAAAACGAAGTGCATGTTAGCATTTTTCAAAACTCTTATAATGTACAGAAAATCCACAAAAATACCTGAATAATTGGCTAATAATACATGTAACAGTAGACACCTTCTATCCCAATGGAAACATACTTGTGTAACTTAGAACTTCTTGCTGGTGGAGTTGGTGCATATTACCACACAGTTTTATAACTGCGCAGACAAACGATCAGAGAGAGAGAGCACACAAGTACAGGCGCAGACTTGCGACTAACCTTTATTCAACAATGACCCCATATAAATACATACTTACTTCTAGTCGTAGTAAGTACGTAGTAGTACGTACGTAAGTAGTACGTACTTATATGTGGTCTTTGAGGATTCTAGAAGATTCTGCAGCGTCACCTGCAATGGAAGTGCAGTGGTCATGGCGGAAGTAGGTAGACGCGTTCCTGCGCGATCCTGCAAGGGCTCAAACTTGGCCGTCAGGCCTAGCAGGCGGCGACTGCCGGTGAACAAGGGTTTTGACGGACGAAAGTGATTTCGCGTTCGATGTGCCAAGCAATGAAACCGACGCTGAAGTAGCGCGTGGGTAGAAAAAAGAGACTACAACGACGTCGCGTTGTCGGTTCCTATAAAGTGCTATTGTCTGTGCTGTACGACAGGTTTCTTGTCTGCTACTAGGATGTCACAATAGAAAGGTAAGCGCTGCGATTATTGCAATGGCTTTGCGGAGGTCACGAATAATTACTGGTGTCAAGAGGCTAAACTGGCGACGCCCAGGGAGATTCAGGGAGCACTGTGCACATTCGATGTGGTACAAAGGGCCAAACGAGATCCTCGAACTGCCTTTCCTCTCTGCCAAGCGTCTTCTATCCATTAACACGCGCTGAACCACCCCCGACAAGGCGTCCGAGACAGCCGCAGCAGCAGCAGCAGAGGGAAAGTCGTTGTAAGAAGCAAAGAAAGCTTTGCTGTAACTGTTAACGCTAGGGAACCCGCCAATAGGTTCTGTGTCAAAAATCATACCATCAGCTATGTGTGGTACAATAGCGAGGCTGTGTACCAGATCCCGATTTCGTGCACCCAATCGTATACAGAACAGCCGAGCCTTTCCTTCACGAGCGCCTGCACGAGCAAGGTAATAACGTGAAAAAAAAAAACACCGACGAATCCTATTCTCCCTCATGCTAAATTTCAGGCAAGTTCCATACGTGTTTTCACTTCGCGATATATTGAGGCATCACACCGATCACGGCACCGACTGGCAGAGCCGCAACGCGCGGCGCTCTATATAGACAGGCAGCATAGTTGCCGCTCCTCGGCAATTGCAATTTATGCAACCCTAAACTTTAGCGCAAAATATTTGCGGCAAACGTGGGCGTACGTTTTCTTTTTTTTTATTTTGCTTTCCGCCAGACCGCTGGTGCCACCACTCCCGCGATGATGATGATAATTTTTGGCGTCCGTTTTGAAACGAAGCGACGACATAGCAACCTACCCAGCTGAATTTAATGCGGAATACAATCATGTTTTTCGTTTTTTATTGTTGCATTTTTTTATAAATCACTTAATATTCGTTTTCTTCCTCAAGCCTTCTCGATCTGCTTTGTAATGCTACCTATGTTGATGATGATGCTGATGTTTGGAACGGATGAATGGATAGATGGATGCTGTGAGCGCCCCTTCTCGAACTGGGTGGTGGGTTGCGCCACCAAGCTCTTCTTATTATTTTGCTTAATGTCCTACTTATGTTACAAAAAAAAATAAAAAAACAAGGAATTCGCCTAACCAAACTTTCTTTAAGCCCTTTTGTGAACTTATTTTTTTCAAGCCTCCGTTTTTTCTTTTTCGCTACTTTTCTTCCATCAATATTCTAATCACCGCCTTCTGCGGACATAACTTTCCCCCTGCTCTGCCTGAATCCAAGGGTTCAAGGATGCCAGTGATTCCTAAATCGACCGCTGGGCAGATATCTTCATAGTCTAATACAATATGCGCTATAGTTTTCCTAGCTGTACCGCATCACGGAAGCAGCGGTGGCGTAGAGGTAGAACACCCGCCTCGCGTGCAAGAGGTCCGTGGTTCAAATCCCGGGGCCGCAATTTTCCACCGGATTAAAAAAAAAAATCCGCGTGCTGATAAAATTGCATAAACAGGCCTGGAGTGTGGCCTGATCCCGGTGACCAGAACCGGTAACGCACTCCCTCACCAGAGCAGGATTGGCCACCCTGGTGCAGTACTTGGCCACAACCTCCTATATGAACAACACAATCAAACCCCGGCCCTCAGTCCCCAGCAGCTGCGAAGCAACTGACCACGGCGGCGGTCAGACCTGCGACGCTGCAGAGGGTGCTAAGAATCACTGGCTCCGGACAGGCCGCCATTGGAATATGAACCTGGCAACGTTTAACGCTAGAACGTTATCTAGTGAGGCGAGTCTAGCAGTGCTATTGGAGGAATTAGAGGGCAGTAAATGGGATATAATAGGGCTCAGCGAAGTTAGGAGGCCAAAAGAAGCATATACAGTGCTAAAAAGCGGGCACGTCCTGTGCTACCGGGGCTTAGCAGAGAGAAGGGAACTAGGCGTCGGATTCCTGATTAATAAGAATATAGCTGGTAACATACAGGAATTCTATAGCATTAACGAGAGGGTGGCAGGTCTTGTTGTGAAACTTAATAAGAGGTACAAAATGAAGATTGTGCAGGTCTACGCCCCTACATCCAGTCATGATGACCAGGAAGTCGAAAGCTTCTATGAAGAGGTGGAATCGGCGATGGGTAGAGTGAAAACTAAATACACTATACTAATGGGTGACCTTAATGCCAAGGTAGGCAAAAAGCAGGCTGAGACAAGGCAGTGGGGGAATATGGCATAGGCACTAAGAATATCAGGGGGGAGTTATTGGTAGAGTTTGCGGAAAAGAATGATATGAGGATAATGAATACCTTCTTCCGCAAACGGGATAGCCGAAAGTGGACGTGGAGGGGCCCGAACGGCGAGACTAGAAATGAAATAGACTTCATACTCTGCGCTAACCCTGGCATCATAAAAGATGTGGACGTGCTCGGCAAGGTGCGCTGCAGTGACCACAGGATGGTAAGAACTCGAATTAGCCTAGACCTGAGAAGGGAACGAAAGAAACTGGTACGTAAAAAGCCGATCAATGAGTTAGCGGTAAGAGGGAAAATAGAGCAATTCCAGATCAAGCTACAGAACAGGTATTCGGCTTTAACTCAGGAAGAGGGCCTTAGTGTTGAAGCAATGAACGACAATCTTGTGGACATCATTAAGGAGTGTGCAATGGAAGTCGGTGGTAACTCCGTTAGGCAGGATACCAGTAAACTATCGCAGGAGACGAAAGATCTGATCAAGAAACGCCAATGTATGAAAGCCTCTAACCCTACAGCTAGAATAGAACTGGCAGAACTTTCGAAGTTAATCAACAAGCGTAAGACAGCTGACATAAGGACATATCAGGGGGGAGTTATTGGTAGAGTTTGCGGAAAAGAATGATATGAGGATAATGAATACCTTCTTCCGCAAACGGGATAGCCGAAAGTGGACGTGGAGGATAGTAGTGGATGGATAGTAGGATAGTAGGATAGGATAGTAGGATAGTAGGATAGTAGTAGTGGATAGTAGGATAGTAGTAGAGGATAGAGGATAGTGGACGTAGAGGATAGTAGGAGGATGGAGGATAATATGGATAGAATTGAACATGATCTCAGGAACGGAGGAAGCCTAAAAACAGTGAAGAAGAAACTAGGAATTGGCAAGAATCAGATGTATGCGTTAAGAGACAAAGCCGGCAATATCATTACTAATATGGATGAGATAGTACAAGTGGCTGAGGAGTTCTATAGAGATTTGTACAGTACCAGTGCCACCCACGACGATAATGGAAGAGAAAATAGTCTAGAGGAATTCGAAATCCCACAGGTAACGCCGGAAGAAGTAATGAAAGCCTTGGGAGATATGCAAAGGGGGAAGGCAGCTGGGGAGGATCAAGTAACAGCAGATTTGTTGAAGGATGGTGGGCAGATTGTTCTAGAGAAACTGGCCACCCTGTATACGCAATGCCTCATAACGTCGAGCGTACCGGAATCTTGGAAAAACGCTAACCTAATCCTAATCCATAAGAAAGGGGACGCCAAAGACTTGAAAAATTATAGACCAATCAGCTTACAGTCCGTTGCCTACACACTATTTACTAAGGTAATCGCAAATAGAATCAGGAACACCTTAGACTTCTGTCAAGCAAAGGACAGGCAGGATTCCGTAAAGGCTACTCAACAATAGATCATATTCACACTATCAATCAGGTGATAGAGAAATTTGCGGAATATAACCAACCCTTATATATATAGCTTTCATTGATTACGAGAAAGCATTTGATTCTGTCGAAACCTCAGCAGTCATGGAGGCATTACCGAATCAGGGCATAGACGAGCCATATGTAAAAGTACTGGAAGATATCTATAGCGGCTCCACAGCCACCGTAGTCCTCCATAAAGAAAGCAACAAAATCCCAATAAAGAAAGGCGTCAGGCAGGGAGATACGATCGCTCCAATGCTATTCACGGCGTGTTTACAGGAGGTATTCAGAGACCTGGATTGGCAAGAAATGGGGATAAAAGTTAATGGAGAATACCTTAGTAACTTGCGATTCGCTGATGATATTGCCTTGCTTAGTAACTCAGGGGACCAATTGCAATGCATGCTCACTGACCTGGAGAGGCAAAGCAGAAGGGTGGGCCTAAAAATTAATCTGCAGAAAACTAAAGTAATGTTTAACAGTCTCGGAAGAGAACAGCAGTTTACAATAGGCAGCGAGGCACTGGAAGTCGTAAAGGAATACATCTACTTAGGGCAGGTAGTGACTGCGGATCCGGATCATGAGACAAAAATAATCAGAAGAATAAGAATGGGCTGGGGTGCATTTGGCAGGCATTCTCAGATCATGAACAGCAGGTTGCCATTATCCCTCAAGAGAAAAGTGTATAATAGCTGTGTCTTACCAGTACTCACCTACGGGGCAGAAACCTGGAGGCTTACGAAAAGGGTTCTACTCAAATTGAGGACGACGCAACGAGCTATGGAAAGAAGAATGATAGGTGTAACGTTAAGGGATAAGAAAAGAGCAGATTGGGTGAGGGAACAAACGCGAGTTAATGACATCTTAGTTGAAATCAAGAAAAAGAAATGGGCATGGGCAGGACATGTAATGAGGAGGGAAGATAACCGATGGTCATTAAGGGTTACGGACTGGATTCCAAGGGAAGGGAAGCGTAGCAGGGGACGGCAGAAAGTTAGGTGGGCGGATGAGATTAAGAAGTTTGCAGGGACGACATGGCCACAATTAGTACATGACCGGGGTTGTTGGAGAAATATGGGAGAGGCCTTTCCCCTGCAGTGGGCGTAACCAGGCTGATGATGATGACCGCATCAAGCACATGCTTTTTCTTCTTCCTTGCTATCTCTCGCTTTATAAGTGCGTGTTCTAAGGCACCCTGATATCGCTTCGGAAAGCTATCAGCTTCCCTTTGAGTTAGTACGAACTGTTTCTTTCCTGATTTTGTTTTTTCCTCTTAAGTAGTTACTCATGGCAGGTTTCTTTTCCATTGCCACCACCCATGAGATTATTTGAGCCTCTCTGACTTTCCGCTTTACGTTCTTTGTTGCCATGTTGCTCACCCTACAAGCGGCACACTTGTTGGTAAGCTTCCTAGTTCTTTTCATTCACTGTGAATCCATGTTTTCCCTGTACAAATGCCTGAACACTCACCCAGCCCATTTACTTTCTTCCATTATCCGCATTCGCTCTTCATAATCAATTTTACTGTGAGCTTCCCTCACTTCAAAAACTTGTCCAGCCCCGATCGCCATGCACAGCTTCATGAGAGTAGCTTGTTGGGCTAGCTGGTGCATGGTTATGCTAGGAGACTGCCCGCAAAATTGAAAGTAGAAAAAATCGAGGAGCAAACATAGACAAAGCTACAAGGAGGTGGTTGTACTAACAACTGAACTTCATTCATCAAACCGACGTCCTCCAACTCCGTACTGAGCATGCGCAAGGCACAAGATAACAAAAATACCGTCAACACCTTATCTATACACGTCTACACTTATCGAAAAATAAAAGCTCTTTCGAGGTGAGGAACACAGATGGCGCGCTTACACACTTCTCGGGGCCAAGTTTATAGATGCGATAGGCTTGAATCAACTCTCTCTCCTGCTGAGTCTTAGCCGCTCCCAAGAATGAAACGTCACTGAAAATGGCACAGCATCCGCACTTCTTACAATGCAGCAGAAGATTACCTCCTGTGCCTGGGTGTATTAGGCTCGCATGCTCATGCATTCGATCATTCACACAGCGACCGGTTTGTCCTATGTAATCTCTATCATATTTCAAAGGAATACTGTACACGACACATGTGTCGCACGTGTGGTGCTTTACAACATGCTTGGTATTGCACACACTCTTTCGCGAACTGTGCTGCGAGACCCTCGTGCAAAGTTTTGCAAGCGTACAAGGCTCAGAACAAACCAATCTGACGTCGTTTCTTGCCGCAACCTTTTCCAAACTGTGTGAAATGCCATGTGCATACGGCATAACCAATAAGTTCATTTTTTTATTTTTGTCTGGCACTTCGCGATCCCCTCTGTTTTTCATTTTCAAACGCTTGTTTGCTAGGAATGCCAAGTCGTCCCCATGAAACAAACATTGAACCTTCTGCTCTACCACATTGCCCGCCTGTTCGTATGAGAGATTAAACCCGATATTACTTCCTTCTACCACCCTTTCCATCCTCACCATGTGCATCATAAACAGCAGTGGGAATAAAGGGCACCCCTGCCTCAGTCCCTTGTGGATAACAAATTTATCCTCACTTCTTATCCCTTACCATCCAACGCAAACGGCATTTTCTAGGTAAATCTCTCTTAATAGCTGTATACAACCGTCGCCCAAGCCTTCCCCTTTGTCACGGTGCGGCATTATTTGATTCGGCGAAGCACCCATCAAAGGGTCGTAATAATAGGAGCCGACAAGAGCAAGACGGTTATTGCCGACCACTCGGGCAAGCGGCCGAAAAGGGTCGAAAGCAGGTTTAGGGATTATTGTCTTTTTGTCGTCGGCGTGACCGTGACGCTGCGACAGCTTTTCGTAGGAACCCCTGTGTATTCTCTGCCCAGTACGTGCATTGAGACGCTTACTCAGAAGGCGAGGGTGCGAATACTGAGAAGTATGTGGTGTGTCTGTGCAAACATGTGTCCACGAAGTACTGACAGTGTATATGGTGCCTCTGTGCAATCCCGTGTCCACGAATTGCTGTCGGTGTAGGTGCGCCGGCAGCGCCATATGGCTGACTGCCTTCGTTTCCACTAGGTTTGTGAACAATAGAGGCCCACCACCACGAACGCTAAGGTGTGCATGAGTGCTGCAATACAAGTGCGCTACCTCTAAATGCAGAGCGGTATCACCATCTGCGCTCGCGCTTTGCGCTCGGTGTGTCGTCCTCTCACGTCCGTGTCGTTTTTTGTTGCGCATTATCATTTGAGTAAGCTATCACCCGTTCGCTCGCCCCTCATTAAAGGGGGTGTGGCCAAGACCTTGGGAGGAGCCGGGATTCAATTGGATGAACTTGATTGGATCGTCACCAATATCTGCCGCCGTTCCCCACCATAGGGAACTAGGGGAAGGAAAAGTCATTTAAATGAAGGTTTGAGACCGAGCTCGGCAGTCTAGAGTCTAGAAACTGAGCCTACAATTTGCTGAAAAACGTCAAGGAACTAGTGCAGTCCAGTATCTTCACGGCCGCCTAGCCGCATCTAAACTGCGAGTTACTAGTTGGCGTAAGAGACGACAAACCAACGTCTACAAAGAAGCTAACGGTAGTTCCCCCCAGGTTAGCTCAACCTACTCGAATGAAGATGTGAGACCTAGACTCCCGGGAAACCCAGCCCAGCAATCGCATCCGCCGCAACGAGATCGGCTTGCCAGCGTTGTTGAGAAAAGCTCTGCCATCGATTTCAAGCTTTATGGACTTGCTGCTGCTGCCCTGTGATGCGTATGCCATCATTTGCTTTCTTTTGAACTCTGTTTAGCTGATCACCGTTAAATGTGTTTTGTGTAGTGTTAATTTCTACATTTACTGTTAACTGTTCGTTGTATTTCTTTTGTATTCATCATCAATCTAGGCTAAGTGCATGTGTGTTAGTGCTCTTGTGTTCTTTGTGTTTCTTGTAATCGTTGTGTAATTGTCAGTCGATAAATTTTTTTTTCTCTTTCTCCCGACTCTGACTCCTTTGCTGTGCTCGCTTGATTACAGAACGACCAACCGGCTTGCTTACCGCATCGACAACTTCGTGCCGACGGCGAACAGGTGACAAGCCGTGACACCTTCCAGAATATCCCACAGAATGTTGCGGTCTAAATGGCCATACGCTGCTGTAATGTCGAAAAAGGCCACATATACTGGTCTCCTTTCTACTCTGGATATTTCAGTAGACTAAGTAAGGACAAATAGTTATCGTCCAAACGCCTATTTATCCAGAAGCCATTCTGAATTTCTCCCAAAATGCCATTCTTTTGTGCCCATGCTTGCAGCTTTAATTGCCTGCATTGCTAACCTGCATATTACCGATGTAATTGTTAACGGTCTATGTGAGTGAGTGCTATATTTCTAACCCTTGCCTTAATATATTCAATTCATCGTCCTTTTTCGCCAACTGTGTGGTATTCGCCTATCTTTTAAACTTTTTTCTACTGCTTTCAACAGAGCTTTCATCCTTTTTGGATCTAGTTCATTATTCAGCCTAACGGGAACCTCGTCCAGCCGTGTGGCTGTGTGCTTCGGAATTCCGCCTGCAGCTTTCTTCCAGTTGAAATTTGTCAGCCGCGGCTCCTTTTCTATCTAGTTCTCTTTCATGTTCTTTCTTTCTTCAAGTAAAACCTAGTGATTACCTTGGAAAGATGCGGCTGCTATTTTTCGGATACAATCTATTGCCATGTCCCCTTCCAGTTTGTTACCATCTTCGTCTAGAATATGTTGCTCTATTGTTCCAGGCTTCCTGCCTAATAAGTGTATGTGCTTCCAAAACATTCTAGGTGCTGCCTAGGTGCGGCTGGATGAATGGACGGACTGACAGATGGATGGATGGATGGATGGATGGATGGATGGATGGATGGATGGATGGATGGATGGATGGATGGATGGATGGATGGATGGATGGATGGACGGACGGACGGACGGACGGACGGACGGACGGACGGACGGACGGACGGACGGACGGACGGACGGACGGATGGGAACGGGGCGGTGCGTTGAGCCAGCGAGCTTTTGCTGTTATACTGCCTAGTGTCTTACCTAGGTTAAAAAAAAAGACACGGTGAACTCGCACATCCAAATTTCCTGACCCCATATTGTGAACTTCGCTTTTGTACGTCTGCGGTTTTTGTCTTTTCCCTAATTTTTTTCCACCAATCTTCCAATCGCCTCTTACTGTTCACTATTGCAGACATGTTTACTTTCTGCCTGCTCTCGCTTAACCCAAGGACTTCAAGGAGGCCAGTGGTGCCGAGATTGACCGCTCGGCAGATGTTTTCACATTTTAATAAAATATGCTCCATAGTTTTCCTAGCTTTACCGCAGCCAAGTACGTGCTTCTTCTTTCTTCTTATATCTGGCTTTGTAGGTGCGTGTTCTAAGGTATCCTAGCCTCGCTTCAAAAAGTAATGACCTTCCCTTTGACTTATCATAAATTGTTTCTTTCCCAATTTCTTTTTTTCCCCTTATGTAGTTACTCATGGCAGGTTTCATTTCCATTGCCGCCCCCCATGAGATTATTTCAGCCTCTCTGACTTTCCGCTTGAGGTTGTTTGTTGCTGCGTTGCCCACCCTAGAGGCCGCATACTTGCTGGTAAGATTCCTAGTTCTTTTCCTCCACTGTAAATCAATGTTTTTCTTGTAGAGATGCCTCAACACTCTCCCAGCCCATTTACTTCCTTCCAAATCCCTCATCGTTCTTCATAATAAATTTTCTGCGAGCTTCCCTCACTCCTAACTTTTTTAAGCCTATATCACCATGCATAGCTTCATTTGTAGCCTTCCCGCTAGCGCCCGACATGGAGCCCGGCATGGAGCCCGACATGGCGGTGCCCGAATGGCGAAACTAGAAACGAAATAGACTTTATACTGTGCGCTAACCCTGGCATCATAAAAGACGTGGACGTCCTCGGGAAGGTGCGCTGCAGTGACCATAAGATGGTAAGAACTAGAATTAGCCGAGACTTCAGGAGGGACCGGAAGAAGCTGGTACACAAGAAGACGATCAATGAGTTAGCGGTAAGAGGGAAAATAGAGGAATTCCAGATCAAGCTACTGAACAGATATTCGGCTTTCCCTCGGGCAGAGGACCTTAGTGCTTAAGATATGAACGACAATCTTATGGGAATCATTAAACAGTGTGCAATACAAGTCGGCGGTAACTCCGTTAGACAGGATACCAGTATGCTATCGCAGGAGACGAAAGATCTGATCAAGAAACGCCAATTTATAAAAGCCTCTAACCCTACAGCTAGAATAGAATTGACAGAACTTTCCAAGTTAATCAATAAGCGTAAGACAGCTGACGTTAGGAAGTATAATATGGATAGAATTGAACATGCTCTCAGGAATGGAGGAAGCCTAAAAACAGTGAAGAAGAAATTAGGAATAGGAAAGAATTAGATGTATGCGTTAAGAAACAAAGCCGGCAATATCATTACTAATATGGATGAGATAGAGATTTATACAGTACCTGTTACACCCACGACGATAATGTAAGAGAGATTAGTCGAGAGGAATTTGAAATCCCACAAGTAACGCCGGAAGAAGTAAACAAACCCTTGGGAGCTATTCAAAGGTTGAAGGCAGCTGGGGAGCATCAGGTAACAGCAGATTTGTTGAAGGATGGTGGGTAGATTGTTCTAGAAAAACTGGCCACCCTGTATACGCCATGCCTCATGACTTCGAGCGTACCGGAATCTTGGAAGAACGCTTACATGATCCTAATCCCTGAGAAACGGGACGACAACGACTTGAAAAATTATAGACCAATCAGCTTACTTTCCGTTGCCTACAAAGTATTTACTAAAGTAATCGCTAATAGACTCAGAAACACCTTAGACTTCTGTCAAGCAAAGGACCATCCAGGATTCCGTAAAGGGTACTCAACAATAGACCATATTGGCACTATCAACCAGGTGATAGAGAAATGTGCGGAATATAACCAACCCTTATATATAGCTTTCATTGATTACGAGAAAGCGTTTGATTCAGACGAAACCTCAGCAGTAATGGAGGCATTACGGAGTCAGGGTGTTGACGAACCGTATGTAAAAATAGTGAAAGATATCTATAGCGGCTCCACAGCCACCGTAGTCCTCCGTAAAGCAAGCAACAAAATCCCAATAAAGAAAGGCGTCAGGCAGGGAATACGATGCAAAAGGATAGACAGTTGGGCGAGTTGGTACGGTAACATGATTTTGGCTCCTAGCGCGAAGTTCTGTGTCGGTGTTTCACTTCGCGCTAGAAGCCAAAATCAGGGAATACGATCTCTCCAATACTATTCACAGCGTGTTTACAAGAGGTATTCAGAGGTCTGGATTGGGAAGAATTGGGGATAAGAGCTAATGGAGTGACTTGCGATTCGCTGATGATGTTGCCTTGCTTAGTAACTTAGGGGACCAATTGCAATGCATGCTCACTGACCTGGAGAGGCAAAGCAGAAGAGTGGGTCTAAAAATTAATCTGCAGAAAACTAAAGTAATGTTTAACAGTCTCGGAAGAGAACAACAATTTACAATAGGCAGCGAGGCACTTGAAGTGGTAAGGGAATACACCTATTTGGGACAGGTAGTGACCGCGGAGCTGGATTATGGGGCTGAAATAATCCGAAGAATAAAAATGGGTTGGGCTGTGTTTGACAGGCATTCTCAGATCATGAACAGCAGGTTGCCATTATCCCTCAAGAGAAAAATGTATAACAGCTGTGTCTTACCAGTACTCACCTATGGGGCAGAAACCTGAAGGCTTACGAAAAGGGTTCTGCTTAAAGTGAGGACGACGCAGCGAGCTATGGAAAGAAGAATGATGGGTGTAACGTTACGAGATAAGAATAGAGCAGATTGGGTGAGGGAACAAACGCGAGGTAATGACATCTTAGTTGAAATCAAGAAGAAGAAATGGGCATTGGCAGGACATGTAACGAGGCGGTAAGTTAATCGATTTTCATTAAGGGTTACGGACTGGATTGCACAGGGAAGCCTAACAGGGGGCGGCAGAAGGTTAGGTGGGCGGATGAGATGAAGTTTGGAGGGACAACATGGCCACAATTTGCACATGACCGGGGTACAATTGGTACATGACCGGAGTAGTTGGAGAAATATGGGAGAGGCCTTTGCCCTGTAGTGGGCGTAACCAGTCTAATGATCATGATGATAATAATGATGAGCGCCCAGTGCCAGGCAACCCACTGACTTTCGGCTCCCGTCGAGTCCTGCTCGTACCCCTAACATCAAGCAAACAACCGCATTTCGAAAAGTAAGTCCTGGAACCATTACACCTTTCGACATGCCCCGGGGCACCACTTAATTATTGTCATACCTTACTGGTGAACCAGCGCACTGACCCGGACACAGTAAAGACACAGAAGAAATGACGACACTCGCTGCTTATTGTTGTATCCCCATAGCGCTCTGTGCTTCATTATGGCTATATTTCTCTTCCCCTTTATTGCTATTGTTCTTTCTGTGTTTCCATATGCATATTACCTTCATTTATCTATATAGGAAAATATTTATGTTCTTTTACCCGAGGTATTTCCAGGCCCTGTATTGCCACTGTCCACTGTTTTCGTTGAATACTATAATAAGGATGGATGGATGGATGGATGGATTTTATGAGCATCCCCATTGGAACGGAGCGGTGGGTTGCGCCACCCAGCTCTTGCTATTATACTGCCTAATGTCTTACCTAGGTTAAACAATGAAAAAAAAACACTATGTCCTGCTATGCCCAAATTTTGTGATCCCCTCTTGCGCGCTGTGCTTCTGTACGTCTCCGTCTTTTGTCGTTTCCGTAGTTTTCTTTCACGAATCCTCCAATTGCCTCTTACTAATGCCTATTGCGGGCATGTTTATTTTTCCACTGCTCCCGCTGAACCCAAGGGCTTCAGGAGGCCAGTGGTGCCTAAATCGACCACTGGGAAGACGTCTTCACATTCTAATAAAACATGCTCAATAGTTTCCCTAGCTTTACCGCCGCAAACACACGCGTCTTCTTCCTTCTTATATCTCGCTTTATACGTGCGTGTTCTAAGGCAACCGATCTCGCTTCGAAAAGTAATAAGCTTCGCTTTTTGTTATGATAAATAGTTTCCTTCCTGATTCCGTTTTTTCCTCTTAAGTAGTTACTCCAAAAATTGGAGTATACCACTGCTCGGAACTTCCTTGGTAAACCTGAGACCCTGACTGTGATTCGAGAAGGTAGTCATGGTTCTCTCAACGATATAAACTAATTCGGGCTCAGGGACGTCCTTTAAAATGTCCAAGAAATCATCAACATATCTGTAAATGGACACTACATGAGGATCACGAAGATTATTACTGATGTGAGCTCCCACAACAGATAGGAAGATATCGCAAAGGACAGGAGCTACAGAAGAACCGATCAGGAGTCAACTCTGTGGTCAACGAGCAGTGGTCAACTCCCGTTTTTCGGATATCAGGCTAGTGTTTCCAAAGGAAGGCATCTGTTGGATGTACAATCCGCGTTCTTTGAAAGGACTGCTACCGTTTGAGAGCGCCCATTCCAAGATTCTAAAGCGTGCAATTGCTACCAATTCTCTGCAAGACTTTAACTAAGTTTTGTATCCATTTGGTATCAAGTAGCTTTACCGCTCAAATGCAACGACTACAACAGGCAGGCTTCCCGCCATGTCTGATTTCAGCTGTCTGCGAAACGATGCTCCAAAAACTAAAGCACCCGCCTCTTATAAGGCAGCCAGTTTCACGCAGTTCTGTAGGGGTAATTCCGTACCTTCATAAGGTATCACACATCATTAAGAAAGTGACGAATAGGCATAACGTTCAGCATGTCTTCTCGGCGCCTTGCAAGTTGGCCAAGCTTTGTGCTATGAGCCGAGAGAAACGCCCAGCTTGTTCAATTCAGCATCAGAAGAAGTTCACTGAATGCAGGACACGTGTCGTCTACCAAATCTCTCTAAGCTGTGGTCGCAGCTATATCGGACAAACAGGTCGATGTTTTAATGAGCGTGCAATGGAACGTTGTCGTAATGTGCGCAACAATGAAGGGAGTTTCCTCGCAGAGCATTGCAGAGACTGCACTAATTGCCGCCCTCAGTTTGACAAACTAAATTTTTGAAGTTTGGAAAACACAGGTTCGAGCGGGAAATTGTGCAAGTCTATTTCATCAAGAAAGAGGGGAACACATGCGTCAGCAGGCCGTCCATAGTTCTTAGTGACAAGGAGACTACTTTTTTAGAAGGTTTCATTTAGGCCTCATGTTAGAGTGATTTCATTTGGTTTTTCCATCTGTTTTCCTTTTATTTAACTGGTTTTTATTTTGTTGACGATTTTCTAGTGGCTCTTAAGCTTTTGTTGCTTTTTTTGACGCAGACGCTGTTCTTTAGACCTTTATCGTTCAAGTCTTCTGTCCATTTCATTGTGTGTCACGTGGTTCATATTTCGCGCGGTCACATGTTTTATCAGTTTTTTAGGTGAGTGACTATTAGAGATTTTAGTTTTGACGCAGACGCTGTACTTAGATGCCTTTTTCATGCTTTTTCCGTGTTATTCGTTCGTCATTATTCCCATAGTCGTGCGGGTTTTATCACTGACAGGGCCTTAGGCGTTTAAAGTGTGTTATGTTGTGGATAGTTTGATAGTGAAGCGTAGACGGTACTTTTTATGTCTCGTTTTTTGTCCCTGTTGCTTGGAAAAGACTATACTAGATCAATTGCCTCCCGTGATGATCCACATGTGGCTCTTGTTTGCTCATTCGATATTATGTGCCAGATATTAGTCCTGAGTGGTCATTAGATTGTGGTTTTTTTTTTACTTCTGAAGTTTCGTGTGTGACTCGGCGTGAATAACCTACCTAAAGCATGCTTGTTGCGGAAATAAACTTAATTGTGAGTGGCGCTGGTCCTGTCGTTTGTGTTGTTCTTCTTGAGTCCTGGTCTTCTGCGCCTTGCCTTTACTACTTCAGCTCACCATGTACATCATAAATAACAGCAGGGATAAAGGGCACCCCTGCCTCAGTCCCTTGATGATATGAACTTTCTTCTCGCTCCTCATCCATTCCCATTCAACGCAGACGGTATTTTCTAGGTAAATGTCTCAAAAGCTGTAGACAATCGTTACCTAAGCTACCCTTCCATAAAATCCCAGAAAATGTTGTGGTCTACGTTGTCGTATACTCCTGTAATGTCTAAAAAGGCCACATACAACGGTCTGCTTTCTGCTTTTGATATTTCAATACACTGAGTAAGAACAAACAAGTTATCAGCCAATCGCCTACCTATTCTGAAGCCATTTTGAAGCTCTCCCAAAATGTCATTATTCTCTGCCCATGCTTGAAGCTTTAATTTGATTGCCTGCATTGCTAGCCTGTGTATTACCGATGTAATGGTCAACGGTCAACACGAGTGAATTCTGTCTTTCTCCCCCCTACCTTTATAAATTAAGTTAATTCTACTTTGTCGCCAAGTGTCTGGTATTCGTCTATCTTTTAAAGTTTTTTCCACTGCTTTCACCAGAGCTTCCTTAATTTTTGGTCCTGGTTCATCTATCAGGCTAACGGGAACCTCATCTAGCCCTGTGGCTGTGCGCTTAGGAATTTTCCCTTCCGCTTTCTTCCAGTTTAAATTTGTCAGCACCAGCTCCACTTGGGTCTCTTTCATGCTCTTTTTTTTTCTTCAAATATAACCTCGTCATTGGCTTGGAAAGATTCGGCTGTTAATTTTCGGATCTCATTTATTGCCGCTTCTCCTTCCAGTCTGTTTTCATCTTCGTCTAGGATATGTTGTTGTATGGTTGTTGACTTCCTACCTAATAATTTTATGTGGTCCCAAAATATTCTAGGTGCGGCCTTCTCTTTCTAGCGTATTTTTGATAACCAACGTTCACTTTCACCTTTTAATTTTGCTTGCACCAGTATTTGAACCATAGAATTTTTCTCCCGGTACATTTCCCATTTACTGATTACTTCATCCTGCGGCAACTGCACCTTCTTTGCCTGCCTGTGCTCTCGAGATGCTTTCTCTCGTTCGGCGATCGCTTGTCGTATCTCCTTGTTCCACCAGCTTTTCGGTTTCTTCTTTTTCCTTTCCAACGAACATGTTGTTTCTCTTACCGTATTTCTGTCGTTATTACACTTAGAAGCTCACCATATTCCCACTCTTTACGTGGCCATTTGCCAAGTTCTTCCTCATCTCAAGTGACTATGTTTGCTATTTGTTCAGCGTTCAAATTTGGACTGGCCATTTTGCTCTCCTTGCTCGCTTTCCCATCTACATATCCCATTTTAAATATGATGCGTTTATGGTCACTCCCTATGCTGCTAAACCATTTCTCATCGATGACCATTTCTCTCAACTTATCATGAATTCCTTCTGTCGTCAGGCAGTAATCAATGATCGATTGCCGGATTGCCGGAGGCGCTCATGTGGGCGCCATCTGGTGGTGCTTCGAGGTGGCGTCCTGCACTTACCTCCTCGCGCACTCTTCGCTATCGCAGTCTTCGGATATTCTCCTCGCCCTTTCTCCGTACTCTCCTCCCCTTCTTTCTTCCTCGCTCTCTTTCCGCCATCGCCTTTCATTCCTCGCTGCGCTTCCCGTTCGCTGGGTAACGCTTAGGTAGGACGAACACACCGATGCTCAACGCCGGAATGGGCTCCTAAGAGCTGCGTAATCTGTACATCCACTGTTTATAGTATGGCTGTTATCGGGTTAAGGAAAACGGGTTCTGTGCCGCTACAGACACCAAACAGAACGCGAAATTTTTGAAGCGTTTCCCGTGATCCGCAGAGGTGACGTATGCGTCTGAGCGCCTTCGATCGCTCTTATTCACAAAGAGTTTAGGTATCACCGGCTCTGATCTTTTAGTGCATTTCCTAGTTCACTATTTAATCACATGACGCATGGGCGGCTAGAAGTGCGTAATAATTTCCCCTCACCACAATCCCTTTTTCAAACGTATATTTCTCTATGCGCATAATAAACCGAAGTAGTTGGCACTCAGAACTTGTGTTGTGTCTCTCTCTAGTTCGTGCTTACTTCGCGCTCTTTTTCACCGATGATGTACACAGCACAAGAACAAACAATGAACTATGTTAAAGACTTCTTCGTTTTCAGGGTCGATGAGTCAATTTCCAAGATCCACCTGAGAATTATTCAACTCTAAGGCCAACACGTTTATCACAACTGATGTCAAGAGTGAAATGGCACAGGGCTACCTACGAGATTTAAGCCGTACTTCATTCTTGCTGTGCAATTGCGCTGCTGATAGCTGGGCCGCTTGACAGCTGTGAATCGTGTGAGCTGCTTTGTAAACTAGTTGGCATAGTCACTGCGACGTTGCTGTTTGCATCGACGTTGTCAATGCTTTCGATGTTTGTTTTCGCACACTACCTTATTTTCGGAACATCCGCTACCATGGGGGGCTTGGGCATCATCACACTGTTTTGTGCCTCCTTTGTGCTACCGACGGTGTTTTCACGAGCATGGCAATGAATAATAACATGTCTGCCCATTGACGTATTCTCAATTACAATTCCTGCGCCATGCAGGTAATTCATCTTCACAGTATTTATCGTTCTGGCCTCCAAACTGCATGCGCACACGACACTTCTCTCTAAGTTTGTGCCTCAGATATAGTGCTGTTGGCGGTAGTTCTCCAAACAAGATCTTTACACAGGGGCCTACAGTTCACTAACGCCAGGTGTTGCAGTGAGAAATTCATTTGTAAAATGCGAAAAATTGGCACAGCTTGCTGTGATTCTCTGTGACATTTCTGGCCGTCATATCGCCTGACGAGACAATGAGCTCTCGCAACGTGTTTTGAAGTCGCGTTTATGTTTGTAAAAAGGTATTGTCTTGATCCATTAGAAAGAGGAAGAGAGAAACTTCTTGGTCTGATAAATTAACTGACGAGTCCCAACACCCCTCACTTGACACTTCCGAACCCTTTACTTTGATTAGTGCACTCCGAAAGCAAAGCCCACATGAAAAACCCAAATACACGGCGGACGTTCTACAGAGTAAACCACGACACACAGAAAATGCGAATCTGCAGCACCCTAACATAGTTAACATCGACGTACCTAAATGAACAAGGTCTCAAGATTTCGCGAGGAAAATGCACATTGGTCGCGTTTAGCCGAAAGCTAATGAAATCATACGATGTCTCTATCGACGGTACAAGCGTACCTGATGTCAGGACGCACGGATTCTTAGGCGTAATCATCGATCGTGACCTCTGGTGGAGTCCTCATGTGGTCTAGCTAAAGAAGCGCCTGACCGATTTTCTAATGTGTTCATCTTGGAGGAAAATACTGGGGGTACGTCAGTACATGCGATGATGCAACTATACTGGACAATTTTTCTCGGGTATTTGCGATACAGATTGTCTGTGCTTACCAACACCTGCAGAAATAACATCCATACGCTTAGGCCGAGACATCTCGAGTGTGTCTTGGATTGCCGCGATTGTCGTCAACAGCTGAAACAATCACGATTGCACACGACTTCCAAGCCAAAACCCATATAGTCATGGAAGTGCTCAGAGTACACGTAAGGCACCTTGCTTGAGCCCCTCCCATCATCTAGCCTCACTGCCTGAGGACCGGCCACGTGCGTCCTTTTGTCAGACAATTCTGTCCTATTGCAATACATGCATACCTTCCATTGGGTTACACAGCTTTTGCGAGAGTTCCGTTTCTCTCATGGTGCTTGGCTCAAGAAACAGTTCGACTAATGGTACCAGGAATATGAACAAAAGCACAACTCGTGTCTCCAGCATCAAGCCGATTTCACTGCTCTTGCTGTGCGAGACATGCAACGAGCGTCAACATCTATACACTGCAACGGCCAACCAAGATAGCAACACTGCTCAAACGAAGAGAGCAGCGCTGCTATAAATACGTTCCCTTCTTATCAATAAAGCATTCTTCTTGTAGCCACGACCGTGTGCATTACGCTCGATATATGGTGTCAGAAGTGGGATCGCTCACGGGACCATGCCCGACCTGCGCCCGCATGAGCCACTGCGAGTGGGCGACAACGCAGCAGCGTCCTGGCAGACATTCAAGCAACGCATCGAGCTGTACCCGATAGCCACTGAGCCCACGAAGCCACGCAGTAAGGAGCAGAAAGCTGCAATGTTTTCGCATGGTGTGGGTCAAGAAGCAATTGACGTGTTCAATACTCAGAACCTATCACCAGAGGAAGCTAAAGACTACGATGTTTTGGTTAAAGCATTTGAAAACTACTGTTTGCCTAAGTGTAATGAAACTTATGAGCGATGTGTGTTTCGCTCACGTCGTCAGGCACACGGATAGCCATTCGAACAGTTCTTTCGGGATCTGCAACTAAAAGCAAGAGCATGCAACTTTGGGGATTTACGAAATTCCATGCTGCGGGATCAAATTGTCTATGGCATTTGCAGCTCTTCCATGCGAGAAAAACTTCTTCGAAAGAAAGACCTGACCCTAGCCACAGCGGTGGAATGCTGCAAAGCTGAGGAACTTGCCGAATCGCAAAATAGGGCATGGACGGAGGAAAACAAGATTGAACCTGTATTACGAACGCAAGCTAAACACGTACGCCGAAAATTCCGGTATTGCAACTGCTCGCATACGCCAAGGAAGTGTCCGGCCAACGGCAAAACATGCAACAACTGCACGAAGCCTAATCACTTTGCCGCCTGCTGTACGCGCAAGCGAGCAGCCGTTGATGACGTGGTCGAAGGAGCGGAGAGTGACAATGACTTCGGCGTTCAGGAGATCAGGACGACGGAAAGTAAGCGTAGTCCCGAAAGTCGCAACTGGATTGCAGCAACGAGCATTGAAGGAACTGATGTGCAGCTGAAGGTCGACACAGGAGCACAGGGTAATTTGTTGTCGCGTTCGCTGTTCAAAAGGCTCGGAACTAGACAGCAGCCGTGCCCCACGAGGAGCATCCTGCGCCATTACGGGGGCGGCGAAATACCGCACAGTGGACAAGTTCGCCTCGCCGTGCAGTTAGACAAACGGCATGTACTACTTGAGTTCTTCATAGTAAAGAAGAAGCAAGCCATTCTGGGCCTCGGGGCAAGTGAGCAACTTGGTCTGGTCAACAGAGTGAACTCGGTGGACAGCAGCGAGACATAAGGAAGCTTAAAGCAGGCATTCCCAAGGCTATTCACGGGCATTGGCAGGACGCGGTGTGAGTACAAAATGGTGCTCCGGAAGGACGCTGTCTCTGTGGTTCAGCCAATCCGGCGTGTGCCTTACGCCCTCAAGAAGCCGCTTAAGAAAGAAGTTGACCGGATGAATGCTGCGAACATCATCGAGAAGGTGGAAGAACCGTCAGACTGCGTGAGTCCCTTGGTTATCGTCAGGAAGAAAAATGGAGACATAAGAGTATGCATGGACCCACGGGCAATTAGTAGGGCGGTGAAGAGAGTGCATTTTCAGTTGCCATGCCGGGAAGAAATCGAAGGTGATCTAGTGCATGCAAAGTATTTCAGCAGACTCGATGCAAACAGTTGGTTCCATCAAATTCCCCTCGACAAAAAAAAAACATCAGAAATCTGCACATTCAGTTCGCCGTTTGGTCGGTATCAGTATCTCAGACTGCCATTCGGTATTGCATCTGCACCCGACGTTTTCCAGCGTACAATGAGCCAGAAATTCGATGACCTCCCGGGAACACGTGTGTACATTGACGATGTGCTAGTGTGGGGTTCCACGCGAAAGGAGCACGATGAACGCCTGTACAAAGCGCTGGAAAGGGCACAGGCAGAGGGCCTGACTTTGAATGCAGAAACGTGCATTTTTGGACGTACTGAAATCAGCTTCTTGGGTGATAAGATTAGTTCCAAAGGTATTGAGCCAGTTCCCGACCTGATAGAAGCGCCTTTTAAACCACCCTCCGCGAACGACCAAGAAAGACGTTGAACGCTTGCTTGGCACCGTGAACTATTTCGGGAAATACTTGCCACTGTTGTCAGCCCACACTGAGGCCATGCGCAGCCTGATTAGAAACGACACACTTTTCGAGTGGACGCATGTTCACGAGCGTGAGTGGGTGCTGCTCAAAAAGATGCTGGCGGAAGCACCCGCCCTGGCTATCTTTAATCCTGAGCTTTCCACGAAACTGTCGACGGATGCGTCAGCATTTGCACTCGGAGCAGTGCTTTTCCAACAACATGGAAAAGACTGGCGCCCGGTAGGCTACGCATCGCGAGCACTCACAGAAACTGAGCGAAGGTACGTCCAAATAGAAAAAGAGGCCCTGGGCATAAATTTCGGCTGTGAAAAGTTCAATGATTACGTTATTGGAAGACATGTGGTTATCGAAACCGACCACAACCCATTATTGGCTATTTCAAAGAAAGAAATAGGCGACATGCCACCCCGTCTGCAACGACTATTTCTTCGACTGCTGAAGTACGGGTTTGAGTTGCAGTATGTTCCACGCAGCAAATTGGTTGTTGCCGACATCCTGTCACGAATCCCATCACAGAAACAACCAGAAAAAGACTCAACGGACGTTGAAGTTCATGCCGTGGGCGTCCTGACTGCCATTGTTGGACCAGCCACCCTACCTCGTCTGCAGGCAACAACGGCTAGTGATGCAACGGCGCAAGACGTCATTTCCAGCCTGCAGTCGTCAATACCTGTAGAAGGTGAGCTAAAGTCCTTCGCACAAGAAGTTTCTGTAGTCAACGGAGTACTCCTCAAGGGAACTAAAGTAGTCGTGCCTGCAAGCATGCGAACAGAGATGCTGCGACGAGTGCACCAAGGGCATCTCGGCTTAGGAAAAGCAAATCGGGGGCTCGCAAGTTGCTGTATTGGCCAGGAATGTCAACAGATATTGCCCATTTCATTGACAGGTGCAACGTTTGCAAGAAGTTTGCTTATCGACAGCCTGACGAGCCCCTGTGTCAACGCGCCATTCTAGACATGCCATGGGTGAGGTTTGGTACAGATCTTTTTCAACACGCCGGAAAGCATTATTTAGTTGTATATGACGCCTACACTAATTTTCCAGAAGTCGAGCATCTCAAGGATACCTCTGCAACGACTGTCATCCATAAACTACTTCGGAGCTTTGCAAGGCATGGATTACCACTAGAAGTTTGCAGTGATGGCGGCCCTCAGATCACGTCAAAAGAGTTTAAAGATTTTGCGGCTCGTTATGACTTTGTGCATACGATTTCCAGTCCCCATTTTCCCAGGTCCAATGGACTCGCCGAGAAGGGCGTACAAGTGGTCAAGCGGCTTCTTGGCAAGACTGACAGCAAGAAAGAGGACTTCTATTTGGGCCTTCTCAATTACAGGGTGTGTCCTCTCGAGGATGACCGATCACCATCGGAACTGCTAATGGGATGAAGTCTCGGAACGCTACTTCCAGATTTTTCAGCTTCATCATCAGGTCAGGTCCAAAACCATGTCCTAGCAAGTACCACGCGAAGAACACTAACTCCACTACCGAAGGGAGACGTCGTCCGCATCCTCGGAAATGGTAGATGGGAAATCGAGGCGCAAGCCCAAGATCTCGTGATCCCAAGGTCGTACACCGTTCTGACAGAGGATGGCCGGGTTTTCCATCGAAATCGACAGCACCTTCGCAAAACACCAGAAGCGTTCCATCGAGCCATCCATTACCAGGCGGACGACTGCGACGACACCCCTAATTCATCTTCGAGCACAGCCTCGCAGCAGCCGCCTGAACCTCCGCAGGCCGCACTGGATCGACCACCAGCAGGCACATCCGGCCCACCTAACCTCCCAGATTCACTAAGGCGATCTACCAGATCGCGAAGACCACCAGATCGCCTGGCCTACACGCACGGATTCCGGCAGACTGAAACAACCTAGGAGTGTTGACTGCTACTCTTCGATGTTGAGTGCTTTCCGTGTTTTCAGTGTTTCCATTCTTCAAAGAAAGGAAGATGCAACGGCTAACCAAGATAGCAACACTGTGCAAACGAAGAGAGCAGCGCAGCTATAAATACGTTCCCTTCTTATCAATAAAGCATTCTTCTTGTAGCCACGACCATGTGCATTACGCTCGATACATGTCCTCACGCTCCAACCACGGTGAATGAGTCTGCAGGATCGGTGACCTTTCCTGCAAAAACCTACACCGTAAAAATTCAATTTACACCAGACTACATCGACTGCCGCGGAACTCACTACTATTTGTTGTGTACTTCGTGTAACTTCTGATGAACTACCCAAAAAATGGTGTCTGCTCTTTGATTATAAGGCTGCTCTTCATTGTTTGGTTTCTGCTTTACGCCGTGGATCCCAGGAACAACGAGTTCTAGAAGCCAGACTGCTGCTTCACCACCTCGTCAAGCAAAGACACGACATAACGTTAAAGTGGACTTCAAGCCACTGTGTCATAATGGGCAATGAACATGGCGATGCCGCAGCACGATCTGTACATGAGGACGGCTTGCAAGATGCCATACCATTCTCAAGAAAAGACGCAGCATTGAAAATACATGTGCTTGCAAATGAAGATATAAGATCTTTATGGAACACACCAAGCTTGAACCACACGTCAGCACCGACTGGACACGTCCCTTCGACTTCGACCCCCCTCTGGACTCTCTCGACTCGAGACAACGATACTTTGCTGACTGTGGCTTGGTGTCACTTTGACAATGTATTTTGCCTTTCGCGTCTTTATGGACCAGGGCGTGGTTTGTAGTCACTGCGGCGGAGAGGAGACTATAGAACACATACTTTCCCGCTGTCCTCGATACAGTGAGTACCGGGTGTCGCTAGCAGTCGTATTGGCACACCTTAACGACAGGCCACTTTCAGAACAAACAGTCTTAGAATGCCGACATGAACATTCATTGCACCGAAGGTCGGTCAAGGCTTTGCTGTCCGTTTTACGTGGTAGTGGCATATTAGAAAGACAATGATGATCCCGTCCTTTTTTTGCACGCATTTCTTTTTGTCCCCGTTCTTTCCGTCTTTCCCCTTTCCCTTCCTATAGTACAGTGTAGCAAACCGGATGCTTTAACTCTGGTTAACCTCCCTGCCTTTCTCTCATTTGCATCTTTCTCTCTCTCTCTTTTTGCACATTTCTAGTTCCCACGAACATAGCTTGTGGTCGTTCTCGTGAACGTGAACCGAGCGCGACTGCGCCAACTCTCGGCTTTGATCGTCAGCGTTTCAGTCTCCTTATTCCGGTATGTTTTGCTTAGACACCAGTGCTCCAACAGTGCAGCCAAGTACTTGTTGAGTTTGGTTGTGTGCTGCATTTTTCCGAAAACAGCGTGCTTTTGCTTCCAGCCGTCATGCGACATGCCTTCGTAAATAGCGCATTTTATTACCCTGTAAGATTGAGTGCCAAATTAAGCTGCGCCCTTGACAACTCGGCTCACGCTTTCGTGGTCTGTGCGGAATACTGTGGCATCATTTGCGCAGGATAGGACATTAATCTTACAAGCCTGAAACTGAGAACCCCACATGGTCTGAGTCAGGTATCGACTGTGAAGGTCGCAGATGCGATGTGTTAAAATTAGTTAAGCGAATGCCAATAAAACCGCTATGATAGAACCTTTTATTTTAGTTGCGGTATTTGCACGTGAATAACGCGACCATGAATGTAAATCGAGTGAGAAATTGCCCTCTGGAAAAAGAAAAAAGTACATAATACAATTACACGCAAAATAGTTGCGCATAAAACAGAACCCATTTCATTATTCGTCGCCCTGCAAAATGCCATCGCAGTGTGAAAGGGAGAGTAATGCATGATTTACTCGTTGCCATTGGGGGCATCTATGGAACTGTCTGCGAGAACGCTGTCGTTCCCCATACCATCAAGGCTGTGTGACAGGCAGCACTTCAGTTATTCCCGTAACACAACCAAACATTGCAAAGCCTTTCGTGCATTGTAGCGTGGCCCACCACATGACTTCGAAAACCACTCGCTTGACACACCTGCCAAGGATCTCCAAACGCCTTGCTTACGACAGCAACTAATACACCATAACCACATAGCTGTGGCACTAACAGCGCTAAAAAGCGTTCTAAATTAGGAGACGAAAGACAGCGCAAAACGCAAAGCGACAAGTAAGAGCTGTTGCACGAGGCGAAGCGGCAACGGGCCTGGAGAGGCATGCCAGCAGGTGAGCCGAGCCACGTTCACCGGTGCCACTTGTTCTTACGCCACTGAAACCGTCGCGTTAGTAGAGGCACTAGCCTACATACGGACTCTGCCTCATACCACAATTACGTTGGAGCAATACGGCGCGTTTTTTCGCGAGCACTGCGATACGCCAATGTAGCACGCACGGAAGGCCCTGGTTGCGATCACAGTGGTGGCTAGTGATTTCGCTCAATGCGGTTTTAAGCAGGAGCGAAAATAAAAACTAAAAAAACTTGTTACACTGTGCCAAGAACCTGAATATAACGCGAGGCTTGTCCGAAGCTACAACGTTTCACCAAATAAAACTCGTTATGTTCGTAGAAATACGCTGAAAACCCTCTTCCAGTGAAAGCTTGGTTACAGGTGTTGGATTTCATTGTGCGATGGGCACTAAACTAACTACTCTGCAACAAGCGGAAAATAATAGAGCATCCATTCATATATTGCAGTAACGCAGTATCACAAGCACGTCCATCAGTGCAAAAAAATCATTACCTAGCGCGGCCCTTGCATAACAATCACGGCGTAAGCTGGAGTGGCTCTATAGGAGGTCCATTTGCGGCATCCCCACTACGGCGTCTTCGTGGCGAAGTCTCTTCGCGTCGTTTTCACGAGAACGATATGTACTGTCTGCACATCGTCGACAGTAAGCTGCGGCTTGTGCAGCGCTCTGCGCTGCTGTATGCTGAGCCCAATGCTGCCTGGTTGTAGCCACACGTATAACTCTACGATTCCCTTCTTCAGCAGCGGTTGGTACCTTGCGAGGAGGCGCCATAACGTGCAATGAAGAGTGAATACAGATACAGGGACTCCGCGGCGCACATCACATTCTTGCCCCGTGGCACGGTATGCTGATGTTGTTGATAATGATAATGGTTGACTGGCGTCCCACTCGAAACGCGGTGGTGATATTCACCCAGCCTGCTTGAGCTAACTAGGTCCAGCTACATGCTGCGTGTACCTGCTATATGCAACTGCTGCTTGTCGGGACACCTGGTGGAATGTAACGGAACTACGATGCGAAGTTTGTAGGTATCCAGGCTAGACGGCGCGCATGTCACACCGCGAGTCCAATGGCACGATACGATGCTAATGACGATGGTGATGATTTATTGGCGTTCCGTTTGAAACGGCACCGTTACTATCACATAGCCTGCTTGAATTGATCAAGTATGCCAAAGATGTTTTCATTACAGAAAGATCTGCACACTGTTGCAACGGTAGGTTATGTCTCGAACCCGGTCCATATGGCAGCGTTTCGAGGCTTCGGGCTGAATAAATCAGAAGCTCAGAAGTTAGGAAAACGGTAACCAACAGGTTTACTGGCACTTGAACAATGCTTATTTACGTCGTTGAATAGGCCAAACAGAAAGAAGTCAAGTTTGTAGCAACGAGTGTCTGAATGAGCCATATTTTCATGGCCCAGAGCAGTTTCTTTTATCTCCACCCTCCCAGCCGCAGCCAATCACACACAGGTCACAACCTTCCAGGACGACAACCAATGAAGAAGCACATACAATACGTCGCAGACGGAATATCGGACAGGCCGATCCCTCCCCCCAATTTCCAACGAAAGCAAAGGCGGAGAGTGGGTCTAGCTGTGGGAGTGGCAGAGAGAGGAGATCTTTACTCTCAACTGGCCGCTCTATTGTTTCTTAGAATAGGGCAGGCATTGGTTCATGGCGCCTTTCCTCCGGGAAACGTCCATGAACTCTTCGCATCGTCTCGCCTGCCCTGGAGTGGCCACTCCTTCTCTTTCTGGCGCTTCTTCTCTAACAAGGGGAGCTCATTACGGAAACATTAGCAGCACCCAGCATCTCACGGACACTATCCTCAGACTATCTTCACAGCGTGGCTCTCGCATTGTACTCTTCTGCATTGTACTCTTCTGACTTCCGCAACCATAACAGTTTCCTCCCCCGCCAAATTGACCTGTAGGGTAGCGGACACCATTCGTGCACAGAGAGACGACTTCCTTTTCTGCTGATGAGTGCCAGAAATTCGCCGTCGATTGCCGCATTGTCGGGTATGGGGCAATCGACGGCGAGTTTCTGGCATTCGTTTGCGAAAAGTGAAGCCGCCTCTCCGTGCACTACGGTGTGTCGTCACTACGTCATCACTACGGTATGTCACCGACCAGATTCTTCGAGCTGTCTCTGAAACTCAAGCACGTGCGTAAGCAAGCACTCAGTCTGCTCTGAGCAAACCATCCCACAATAGGCATCGCCATGATTATTTCTGTGGTACCTGTTTGTGAAAGTCACAAACTCCGAACCCTTTGGACTCGCTTATGCTGATAAACGAGACGTGCTACGTTAAGCATCTGCACACGCAGACATCATCATCATCACCACCACCAGCCTAATTTATGTCCACTGCAGGGCGAATGTCCCTCCATGCCATCTCCGACTACGCCTGTCCTGCGCCAACCCATTCCAACTAGTACCCGCAATTTTCCTAATTTCGTCGCACCACCTAGTCTTCTGCCATCGTCTACTGCGCTTCCCTTCTATTGGTACCCATTCTGTCACCCTAATGGTTCAACCTAATCTGCGCATTACATGGCCTGCCCAGCGCCATTTTTTCTCGTAATGTCTATTAGAATATCGTCTATACTCGTATGCTCTTTGATCCAAACAGCTCTCTTTCTGTATCTTAAAGCTATGCCTAGCATTCTTCGTTCTATCGCTCTTTGCGCGGTCCTTACCTTGCTCTCAAGCTTCTTTGTCAGTCTCGAAGTCTCTGCCCCATATGTCAGCACCGGTAAAATGCACTGATTGTATTCTTTCCTTTTCAATTATAACGGTGAGCTCCCAGTCAGGAGCTCAATGTCTGCCGTATGCGATCCAACCCATTTTTATTCTTCTGTGATTTTCCTTCTCATGGTCAGCGTCTCCTTGTACGACGCCTTTCTTGATAGGTGTCTTCCTGCTTTTCTTGTGTAGAATTAAGGTGGCTCTGGAATCTCCGCAGATATTTTCCAGGTATTTACGTAAGTGGTCTGTAGTCCTTGATTACGCAATGCCTCTATGACTGCTGGTATCACTACTGAATCAAACGCTTTTTCGTAATCTATGAAAGCCATATAGAGAGGCGTATTGTATTCTGCGAATATCTCGATAACTTGGTTAATGACGTTGATGTCATCCATTGTAGAGTATCCCTTCCTGAAGCCGCCTGTTCCCTTGATTGACTAAAGTCCAGTGTTGCCCTTATTCTATCGGAGATTATTTAGGTAAATATTTCTACACACAAACACACACACACATATCTACACACACAATTGCACATACTGCAACGGGGGTGTTCGCCTAGCAGCACTAGCTCTAGGTTGCAGCGGTAGGCTTAAAACAGGTCGGTGCTATATAGAGATGGGCAAGCAAGCACTCCTCGTCGTCTTCTCCTCATTCACTAGCACCATGCCCACTGCCCAGTGTTTTCAGTACAATCACTCCCCACCGAAAGAGTAGCCATCCTGGCGACCTAAGGACAGGAAAACACAGAAGGGTCATGGCACTGCTTGAGCCGGGAGACGTGGACAATTTCCTGGCCGCGACGACGCTGGTCTGAAGGCACTTCCGTTGGCTCGATGAGGTAGTTGACCGCGGATGTTTGTTTCAGTACCCGATAAGGACCGTGGTACTTGGAGAGCAGCTTTGAGGAAAGGCCTGGAGGAGTAGAGGGCACCCACAACCAGACCAGCGAGCCAGGAGCAAAGCACGTAGCCGCAGTAGATGAATCGTGGCGATGGTTTTGGCGCCACTGGTCCTGGGATGTCAACAAACGAGCGAGCTGGCGACATTCTTAGGCGTAAGCAGCCGCTCTAGAAACAGTCGTGCACTCCGAAGCATCTGGTCGGTAAGGCAGAATCGTGTCCATAGTGAATGAAGGCTCGTGTCCGTAAAGGAGAAAGAAAGGGGAGAACCCAGTGGTGCTTTGCGTGGCGGTATTGTAAGCGTAGGTGACGAAAGGCAGAATGCGATCCCAATTCGAGTGGTCAGATGAAGCATACAGGGCCAACATGTCGCCAAGGGTGCGGTTGAAACGCTCAGTCATCCCATTAGTTTGAGGATGATATGCCGTGGTAGTGTGGTGAATGATGCGACAAACCTTTAGCAATGCATCAATGACGTCTGAGCAAAAAAACGCGACCGCGGTCGCTCAGTAATTTTCGAAGTGCTCCATGGCGTAAAATAAGTTTTCGAAGGATAAAACTGGCGACGTCTTTTGCTGTGGCAGATGCAAGGGCTGAAGTTTCGGCGTACCGCGTGAGGTGATCGATAGCAACAATAACCCAGCGGTTGCCGCTTGAAGTGTTGGGAAGCGGACCGTATAGGTCAATGCCGACACGGTTGAACACGCGCGCGGGGCATGGTAAAGGTTGCAAGGGGCCGGTGGCATGTTGAGGTGGCGTCTTGCGTCGTTGGCATATGAGACAGGACAGGATGTACTGGCGAACGAAGTGGTACATACCGCGCCAGTAGTACCGAAGCTGGAGGCGAGAGTATGTCTTTGAGACACCAGCGTGGCAGCATTGGGGATCGTCGTGGAACGTGGCGCAGATTTCAGGGCGCAGGTGTCGGGGTAGGAGAAGCAACCACTTGCGACCGCTCGAATTGTAGTTGCGGCGGTACAGCAAGTTATCCCGAATCATGAAGTGCGCGGCTTGACGACGGAGCGCCCGAGAAATTGGCGCTGGCGACTGGCTAGACAAGAAGTCAATAAGCGAAGAGATCCATGGGTCCTTGCGCTGCTCTGATGGCATGTCGGTAATGTTGAGGGCGAAGGCTCCATATGTGGAAATAGACGAGTGGACAGGACCGGAGGGCAGGGGTGACCGGGATAGAGCGTCTGCGTCTGAATGTTTTCGGCCGGAGCGATAAACAACGCGGATGTCGTGCTCTTGTAGGCGCAATGCCCAACGCGCGAGCCGACCAGTTGGATCTTTTAATGAAGATAACCAGCATAGGGCATGATGGTCGGTCACGATGTCAAATGGACGCCCGTACACATAAGGACGAAATTTTCTGATTGCCCAAATGATGGCCAGACATTCATTTTCAGTAACCGAGTAGTGCGCCTCGGCTTCGGTAAGGGTGCGGCTGGCATACGCGACGACGTACTCTTCGAAGCCATCCTTGCGTTGTGCAAAAACAGCGCCGAGCCCGACACCACTAGCGTCCGTATGGATTTCAGTTGGTGGAGAGGGATCGAAGTGTCGCAGCACTGGAGGAGAGGTGAGAACGCGTCGCAGTTCTTGGAAGGCGTCGTCTCACGCCGGGGACCAGGCTGATAGGTCAGAACTGCCGGTGAGAAGCTGCGTCAAGGGGGCGATGACAGAGGCAGAGTTACGGATGAAGCGCCGGAAATATGAGCACAAGTCGATGAAACTGCGGAGCTCTTTCATGGTGGTTGGTTTACGGAATTCGGTTACGGCGCTAAGTTTTGTGGGGTCTTGGAGGATACTGTCTTTGGAAACTACATGACCGAGAATAGTAAGCGTGCGAGCGCCGAAGTGGCATTTCTTCAAATTTAGTTGCAGTCCTGCAGTGGAGAGGCACGCAAGGACTTGCTCGAGGCGGCTGAGGTGCGACATAAAGTCGGTGGAAAAAACCACAATGTCATCCAAATGACACAGGCACGTTTTCCACTTCAGCCCTCGAAGAATGCTATCCATCATTCGCTCGAAAGTGGCAGGTGCGTTGCAGAGGCCGAACGGCAGGACGGTGAATTCATATAGCCCATCAGGAGTTACAAAAGCTGTCTTTTGGTGATCGGCCTCTGCCATTGGTACTTGCCAATACCCGGAGCGTAGATCCAGCGAGGAAAAGAATTCCGCTCCCTGCAGACTGTCCAAGGCATCGTCGATGCGCGGCAGAGGATAGACATCTTTGCGCGTTATTCGGTTAAGGCGGCGATAGTCGACGCAGAATCGAATGGAACCGTCTTTTTTTTTAACAAGGACAACCGGAGATGCCCAGGGACTCTTAGAGGGCTGGATGATGCCACGCTCCAGCATGTCCTCAACGTGCTCGCCGATGACACGGCGTTCAGCGGCCGACACACGATACGGACGCTGGCGCAATGGTGTTTGTTGGCCGGTGTCGATACGGTGAACGACTGCGGACGCCCGGCCCAAGGATGGTTGGCCAATGTCAAATGAGGCACGAAAACGCTGGAGGAGCTTGATGATTTTGGTGTGCTGCGCAGGTGTGAGTTCTGCGTCGACGGCACGAGCGAAGACGTCCACAGGGGCGTCGGTCGCGGCGGGAGGAGTTGCGGCACAAGTTGGAAGTGATGCCGTATCACTAAACATGGTGGTCGGGAGAACGCTATCGAAAGCTTCAGTGGTACCCAGGCACTCGTCGCGGAGTAGGGATGATGGGCAGGCGGACGGATTGCACACGTAACGGGCAGCAGAACCTTCGCAAAAAGTGACGACAGCAAACGGAAGCAGAAAGTGCCGGCGGCGCGCACAAGTGGCCGATGGCGTAAACAGTACAGATGAGTTCGCAGCAGGGCTACATAACACAGGAACAAGAGCGGCGGAGAAAGGTGCGATATCGATGTCAGAGGCGGCAACAACTTTAGGAGAATAATGGCCGTCAGGGCCAAAACACGGCACTGATAACGTTAAGTTCGCAACGAGCGTAGTCGATAAGAGCTTGATTGACTGATAGGAAATTCCAACCAAGAATAACGTCGACGTAGGACGAACGAGAAACGAAAGAGGAACGAGGTAGGACGACAAATTCGATAACATGCATAACGCTTTGAATGACAACCCGGGCTGTGCACGACGCTGAAGGCTGAATGCGCTGCGAGGTTGCCGTACGCAGAGAAAGAGAGGTAAGGGGAATGGTCACTTTGTTCAAATTGCGGCAGAGCTTCTCACTAATAATAGAAACGGCGGCTCCGGTGTCGATAAGTGCGTGTACGGTGACGCCGTCTACGGACAGTTCAATTTCGTTCGCCGGCGTGGAATGAGGCCTTGGAATGTTCGACGTAAACGCAGTTCTTGCCTCTGGAACTGCGACTGTTAGTTTTCCTCTCGGGCTGGGCTGGGTCGGCGAACCATCGGGGAAATAGATCGGCAGAGGATAGAGGCCTGTAGCTTGAGGCACCCCCACTGTCAGGTAAACGGGAGCTGCGATGGCGGCAGAATCATGCTACGTGGCCCGGAAAATGGCAGGAATAACATACTGGCCGGTTATCAAGTGTTCGTCACGGGTTGACGACAGGGGCTCCAGCAGCCGAGTAAGGAACGACTATCGGACGCGAAGGTGGCGGCGGTACATGGAAGGTGCCGGTGGCCCGGAAGGAATCAGGAGCCGGAGAAGCATAAGGCCGGGCGACAATGTCAGCGCACGTTGGCGGTCCAGCTGCAGGCTGCGGAGGAGGTGCAGATGGCAGCGCCGCGGCAACTTGCGTCTGAATGAGGTGGCGAAGCGAAGGAGCCAGCGTTGTCGACGGCTCGGGTGCGCTATTCGCCAGAGAGAGTTGGCGTGCGACTTCCTAGCGGATGAACTGCTTTATCTCCGTCATTAAAGCAGAGATGTCGGCAGCGTCGCGACGGAAGTCCAACGGGGATAGATCCGCAGTGTCCTGCTGAGCAGCGCGTGTTTATGCACGTTGCTTGCGCAGCTCGTCCCACTGTTGGCAAAGCTGTATGAGCTCGGCAATCGTCCGGGGACTCTTCGCGATGAGCATCTGGAATGCATGCTCATTGATGCCTTTCATGACGTGTTTCATCTTGTCAGCTTCGTCCATAGATGAGTTGACGCGCTTGCAGAGCGAAAGTACGTCTTTAATATACCTGGTGAAGGTCTCGTCCTGGCGTTGAGCTCGACCACGCAAGCGCTGCTCAGCGCGAAGCCGGCGACCTGCGGGTCTGCCGAAGAACTCAGCCAAAGTGGTCGTGAAAGCCAACCAGGTGGTAAAATCGGCTTCATGATTGTGGAACCATAGGGTGGCCACGTCATTCAAGTAAAATATGACATTTGTGAGCTTGGCGCGGTCGTCCCACTTATTATAGGCGCTTACATGGTCATATTCGGCGAGCCAGTCTTCCACGTCATGGTCGTCTGTGCCGCTAAATATAGCCGGATCGCGCTGGCGGATAACGCCAGAGCAGACGATGGCGGGGGGCACGGGAGCAGCAGCCTGGGACGGTTCCGGTTCATCCATTGCAACAGCTGGTGGTAGCGTCCGACTGCGGAGTTCCAGAATGTTGAAGAGAGACCCATCTGCTCCACCAAATGCAAAGGGGGTGTCCACCTAGCAGCTCTAGCTCTAGGGTGCAGCGGTAGGCTTAAAACAGGTCGGTGCTATGTCGAAACGGGCAAGCAAGCACTCCTCGTCGTCTTCTCCTCATTCACTAGCACCATGCTCACTGCCCAGTGCCTTCAGTACAAATCAAATAAAACTCGAGTAGCAATTTTGAGTAATGGCGAAGAACTACCCCGGACCGCTTAGGAAGAGCGACTAAGTGCATCCGCGTTTTCAGTAAATTAGCTCTTGTTGTATTTTATGTCAAAATGAAATTGCTGTAGGATGAGGCTCCACCGCAGGAAGCGACTGCTCTTTGATGTCGCGGTTGGCAGCCAGGCCAGGGGACAATGGCCCGTCTCAACGGTGAGTTGGATGCCCCGAAATAGCATTGCAATTTCTGAATGATCTTCACAATACAAGTGCATTCTTTTTCCGACGCGCAGTGTGCCATCACACGGGAGCTATCTTTTCCGCTCAGATAGAGCACTGGATGTTCGTTACCGTCGTCATGCCTCTGGCAGAGAATGGCACCTAGTCCTCGATCACTGACGTCACACTGGACCATGAATTCTTGGTCAAAATTTGGATCCCGCAATACTGGACCGCTAATCTATACCGCCTTCAGGCTTAAGATGGCAGCTTCCTTCTTTTCATCAAAAATTACGTTTGTCAGTTCTCTCCCGCGGCGAGCATTAGTCAGCGCGCTTGCTGAAGTTGAATAATCCCGGATGGAATGAGTATGATGCCTATGAGCCCCGAAAATGCCCGTATGTCCAACTTAGTTTTCGGTCGAAGATAGTCCGCTACCGCTGATATTTTACCCTCCACGGGTGTCTTAAAACTTTCACCTTTGTGGTGACCCAGGTAGTCCACGTTCTTTCTTGCAAAACAAGACTTCTCGGCATTTACGGTGCGCTCAGCTTGACGCAAACGGCTGAGCTCCGCTCTAAGACGTACCAAATTGTTTGCCCTTGAATCAGAAAAGACTGCGCTGTCATCTAAGTAGGACACAGCAAATGCTTCACAATCCTCCAGAACCCTGTTCATGAGGCGAGAAAACAAATGGGAGCATTTTTTAGTCCGAAGCTCATCATTGCTGGTTAATATTTGCCTGTTGCTGTGACGATTGACGCGTATTTTCTGGCTCGCACAGTGAGCGCTACTTGCCAGTATCCTTGAGTAAGGTATAGCGTAATCACATAGGCTGCTCGACTCACGTGCTCCACGCTCTGCTCAATATTTGGAACTGGATACACTTGATCCTTGGTGAGAGCATTTAATTTCCGATAGTCTACTACAGGCCGCGTGTCCTTATACGGAGCTTCCACCAGTATCATAGCTGAAGTGTATTCACTCTCGGAGGGCTAAATTATACTCCTAATTCAAGCATGCGCTTTACTTCTCTGTCAAGGATGTTTCTCTGCCTAGGAAAGAATCAATAACACTTTGTTTGCACTGGGTCCACCGACATCAGCTCAATATCGGGCTCCATCAAATCACTTCTTCCCGGTTTGTCGACGAAGCATTATTCAAACTCTGCTTTAATCATGGCTAAATCAGACAACAAGGATTCCTTTAGTTCCTCTTTCTGCTCAGTCCTCTTCAGAAATTCTTGAGCGCTACTTCCCCCTCCAATTAGACAAACCAGGCAGTTGGTACCACAGAACTTTGCATCTGCTTGAGCGGGCCCTTCCTCTGTACTTCGAGCCTGTTTGGTTTTGAGGTTCTTAGTAACGTTATCTTCTCACCGATACGGAACGTCCGCTGACGGGTGGTCCCATTTTAGTAGACTTTGGATCGAGCATGAACGGACTTCATGGAGGCCTCCACAAGTTCTTTAGCTTTATGCAGGTACTGCAGCAGATTCAAAACGAACTCCACCGTGGTAGGGTCTTCGCACCCTTCCCAGGTTTCCCGCACCATTCGTACAAGTGAGCGCAGTGGCCTTCGTGAACCAGCTCGGCGGGGCTGAAACCAGTGGATTAATGTGGCACCGACCACAAAGCGAAAAGCGCTGTTTGTAAACATGCGTTCCAGTTGCGCGTATTTTCATAACACATTCCTCTAAAGACGCGTTTGAGAGCTGAATGCCACGTTTTGGCGCTGTTGCACGGTGGATCATGAATTTAGCTGTGCTTTATTTTTATGCCCCTTCGCTCTATGAATGACGTGGTGAAGACACTTGTGAACACGCTGCCTTGATCACTTTGGATCTCGGAAGGGAATCCAACTTCGGAAAATATCAACAGCGAATCCATGACACGCCCCGACGCCATCTAGAAACTTCGTGGCTGGGCATAATATAGTTAGAATCTACCGCTACCCTGTCTTGGTCACAGGAAGTGGCCCAACTGCATCTACCACTAAGTGCTGTAATGGCTCAGTAATAATCGGTACTAGCACCATCGGTGCCTTCAAGTTATCCTGCACCTTTCTGACCTGTTGGCAAGTCGCATGAACGCACAAGTTTCTCCAAGTCCTTGAAAAAGATCCATGGCAGCAATACTCTTATAACCGCCTCTGCTTCCTTTCGCTCGTTCCAAGGTGACACGACCACCAACTGCCATGGGAAAGTCGCAACAAGTCTACGCGATACTTCTGGGAAACAACTGGTTGATCTCGCTCCACTCTGTGCTTATCCTCGTATAAGCGATACAACACAGCACTGCTCAGCTGGAGACAAATGTTCTTTTGTGGAGTTTTCATTCTCTGGCGCTCTCTTATCTCCTTAACAGTGGGGACCTCCAGTAGCTAACTTTTCTGTACTCCCAGTTTGGAGTGTAGTGAAGCTACTTGACACTGGCGGCAATAACGCATTCTCAAGGACACCCTCGTTCTGCGGTTCGCGCGACTGATTTTCCGGCTGACCAGTCTCGGGTGTCTCATTATCGCGGTGGTATGCACTGTGTTCATCTGTTTCTGCACAGTCTTATTGGGTTTGCCTCCATAATGTTACTCTCGGAAGCAAGTCGAGTTACCATTTCTCGCCCCCTTTGACGGGCTAATGCTTGTACTACCCGGTCACCGAAAATAATGTCCACTCTCGCAATAACATGTGTGATCTGTTTGATAACAAGCACGGCTAACATTTAGAGCGCTTTCCTGAACGGCTCCTTCGGTTTTTAGCTTACCGAAAAGACCCTCGATGACCACTGTCGCGATTGGCAAGCAAGACTCTCGGTTCTGTCACCACCTGGTGGATCCATGCACATTGGCCTGAGTAATCCGATGGTGACACATACGATAGGTGGACAACGTTCATTGTTACCGCCGAGTCGAGCAGTGCTCTGCACGGTTTCCCGTTTACTGCCAGGACCAGGTCAAGCATGTGAGACTTCAACAACTTGATGTTTTCTTCGCAGTCATTCGCATAAGAAAATGCAACCGCTTCTTTTGTGCACTTTACCGCTATGTGATCCAGCTGATTGCCCTTGTAGCAAACCAGCGACTTCCTCGCCTCAAAAGCGCTCTTTTTCTATTGTGCGTTAGTCACTTTTTCACTCGGTTCACTGTAGTCCTTTCGTTTTTTTTTATTTTTACCTGAAGGGATCTTGTTTTCCTCTCTCAGCTCGAGGGCTTGAAGGGTACTTCACATAACGGTTATCCGCACTTTTTTGGAATCGGTGGCCCCACCAACTCCTAGGCCGCTGCCAAGCTGCCGGCGCGATGCGTACGCCTTGGCGACATCAGCCGCTTTGTCGCAGAAGGTCCGTCACGCCGGTATTGTAACTAATTCCTTTCCTGTTCGGGGAGACTGTTGTAAAACTTCTCTAACAGAATCCTCTGTACTACAACGTCACTGTCACTGTGTGACTCAGTGCCTTTTAACCATGCGGTTAAGTTTGCTCTTACATTGTACAAACACTCAGATTGTTCTCGTCCCTTGGCTTCTTGGCGCCCCGAAAGCTTTGCCTAAACGCTTCAGCGCTAAGCCTGTGCTTTTCAGAAAGCAAGCCTTGACCTTTTCGTGGTCATATGCGTCCTCCTAGCTGAGCCCGCAACAAACTCTGCTTTAACGCAGGGCAGAATCATCAGAAACCTATGAGTCCACGTGTCTCACTGAAACGACAGTTTCTCACACGCTCGTTCTAAATTTGCAAGATAGAGACCGATATTCCCTGACTATACATATGGCTGGGCATACCTCGACATTTCCAACACTGTGTCTTCGCTCACACGAGGTAGCACTTGCTAGGGACAATTGCCCGACCGATTACGCAACTCAAGTTCCAACTTGCGCAGCTCAATCTCCCGCTCCAGCCTTTTTGCCTCATGCTCCTGTCTTTTCTTCTCCCTTTCCCTTTCTCGCTGCTGTTTGCGTTTCTCTCTTTCCCGTGCTTGTTGCTGTCTGAGTTCCTCTTCCTTTTTTTGTTCAATGAGGCACCATGCTTCACTGAACTCGTGATTGGTCCCGAAGTCAATGATTGTCGGTGTCATCATGGTTTTTCGTGCCAAATCCTTTGCATCAACCATTAGCGTCCGGCTTCCGCAGCCTCTGCAAGTCCTAGATCCATTCGAGTACAGGCTACTTCCACAACAACAATCCAAAACTACCTAGCCTGTAGTCTTTCAGCAAAGTTATCTACCAGTTCTAAAATGTAACCCTCCTTTAGAACCTGGTTCACATCAAAGGAAAAGCCAAGCACTCACCCACACGTGATCGATGTATCGAAACAGCTGATCGCTAGCTGGCGAACTGTTGTCACCATTTGTAGCTTCAGATGAGGATAGCTATAGGGCCTTGTTGGTGCGGCATATCTTATTTTGTTGTAAGGCAGGCAGTTCTCCTTGTTCAGCTTGCGCTACAACAAAATAACTTAGCTTCAGATGTCACCGCTGATGACCAGTTGTTGCTGCGCTAGGCTATGTATCAAATCCGGCTCCGGTAGCGTAGCGGAGGCTTCGCGTAGAAGAAATCAGAAGCTCGGAAGTTGGGAAAACAATAACTAACATGCATACTAGCACATGAAGAGAACATATTTACATCGTTGAATAGGAAAAACAGGAAAAAGTCGAGTGTTTAGCAATGAGTGTCTCGAAGCCTTGTTTCCATGGCCCTGAGCAGCTTCTTTTCTCTTCGCACTGTCATTATAACAACTCTACTGAAACACTCCATCTCGGCGGTAGCCAATTACACAAAGGTCACAACCCACAAGGACGACAGCCAATGAAGCAGCACATGCAAGACTGTCACCTTAAATTTATGTATCTCTGTCTTTTTCTTGTTTTGCTGAAGATTCTGTTCCCATGTATTAAAGAAATAAAGCCCTCGCATAGCTCAGTGCTACAGTAGCTGCTCATGGCAATCTATCTCGCCGCCTCTCGCGTGAGGGAAGTAGAAGCAGTGTCGGTCGGCATCAATTTTTTTCACTGCACTATGAACGGATTGGGCTTTCTTATGTGCACAATAACCACAGGAACGATTTTAGACAGCCCTATCTTCGCGATTGGTCCTCATATTAAGAATCCACTATCTCCTGTATGACGGTCCACAAGAAAAATTTGAGAACGATCCCGCAAGCTTCACATTACGCGTGCGATGCTCTAACATTTGAGCCATCGCCGCACCGTTTCCCCATCCACATTCTGGGGTATTAACGTTTCCTAGTAGAACCCTGGGAGTGTTAGCCAGCGCCACCACTCAGAAGCGGAGGTTGTGGGATCGTTCCCCACCTGCGGCAAGTAGTTTTTTCATCCACTTTCATTTTCATTAACTTATCGTTTCTTTACCTCATTTATTGAGCACAAGTAATTTCCCCTATGTTGTCCTTGGTGTCACTGTTAGTAGGCAGTATGATAAGGCTAATCACAATCGGGGCCCTCGGTTAACCTCCTTTCTTCTCATTTAGGAAAAATTAGAGACAGACATATTCGGGATGAATAAAGTTAAGGAAGACATTGTCTATAAAGAATAGCTGCAGATGAAATGTAAAATAGTCCAGTTACCCTCGAATGTGGATACAGACAACTGGATTTACTGATGTTGAGTTAACGTTTTTCGTCAGTAATGTTCTTACAACATGCATATTTATACGGATATCTTGCATGTGTTGACACGGACCCTATCAACATGTATTTCTATTTCAATCAATATGCGTGCATTTTTCAGTCTTACTTCCAGGAAGCGATCCTAAACAACCGGCTTCACATTATGAAGGACATGATAAAGTACTCCTACCCGATCGAGAGCCTTGTTCTGCATTGCTTCATGAAGACCACAGCGGACACCTGTCAGCCATTCTCTTGCACCAACATGTAAGCATGCGCTATATTTCTATTCAGTTTTACTAACTGCTTCGGTGATGTGCATTGTGGTGTCTATGTTTTATTCGGGATGTGTACAGCATATTTTGCACAATATTAAGTGAGCGTCGACCATCAGCGCCTTATGACGGCGAGAACAAGCGTGAGCATGCGGGAGGCCGCCAAGCACTCTCCAGTGCGAGCATCTACAATAGCTATTTAAGGAGGACCCTGCAAGGGTCTCCTGCGCCTAAACTTGCATGAGAAAAAGCTGTGAGCACACGTGTGTGGGCAGGGGCTGAAATCGGCGATCGGCTTTTCACTTTTTTGCCACTGGCGCCCTCAGATGTGGGAGAATAAAGGGACACTAAAGGAAAATATAAATTCAAGGGAGATTGAAAGTTTAGCCATCTAAAATGAAGAAAATAATAGCTCTCCGCTAATGCAGAGTTGATACCAGCATCAAATGACTACCCGTAAAGCAGATTGGTTGGAGGTGATACTACCTACAATCGCTGAATGGGTATATTGCATGTTTGCAATGGCGCACCCCGCCACACCACACCAAAGCACACGAACCTGTTTTGAACTGAACTTCATTGCAAGCGCCATCCCGGCCAAACAGCCATCCGCAGCGCAGTGGACGCTGTCAGCTTGGTCACTTAGCGTGGCGCCATCTGTCGAGCTGCAGAACTCACGGACTGCTGGTGTTGAACAAGCAACACTGTCTCAGTGCAAAAAAATAACAATCAAATATGTAACTTGTATCTGCCTTTTGAACGTCACTCCCCCCCCCCCCCCTCCCGCCCTATTGGAAATAAGAAATAAAACTTCAGCATACTAGAAGTTACAGCTTGAGTAAAATTGTGTACAAACATTAGGCTCAGTTGGAAGCAATATTTTTTGTAACTCGTTTGGGCAGTAATAAGCGTATGTATTGCGGTCCTGTACAGAGACCAGAGACCGCCTTCTTATAGGTTTTGATTGGTTGTCTAGATAATTTCTTGTGTTCTCTCAACTTGCCCGGATAACGGCTCTGGCTTTTGGTTCAAGGTCACTTGAAGGTGGGCTACAACAGGAGCTAAAAGCATTTCATGCTTAAAAGAATCGTCATGTGTAAAAAATACAGAGTTGTGTAGACAAGAAAATTACGAGAATAGAAAATCAGGATGGCCCCATCTATTGTCGTCTATGGTAGCTCGCAGGTATGGCATCAGCATTTTTATTCAGGGCGGCTGTTATGTCTCACGTCCCGCCATTACGAGTGACATGATTTTTATCGCCGAGGAAACAAGCAAGGCAGCCACCACACCGGCTCCTACGGCCGCGATTGCTCAAGTGACCGTACCCCCGTGTCGGAGAGCGACTCGCGCATCACCTGCGGCGGCCAAGCATTACGCTTCGTACATAGAGATAAATAAACAGTGTGCAAAAGACACGACAACGGAATATTTGGGGTGACCAAGGCTTCGGAGCGGACGGTTCATGTTGGACCGCAGAAACGAGACCTTCAATGGCCATTTTCTTACCAAAAGAGTAACGTATTGGAGCACAGAAAACACTAATTGACTTCTGGGTGGATAGTCCGTCGATCCAGCTCGACCTGAAATAGTTCTTTGCTGTCCTTTTACGATACAAAAAGAATACTTACCAAAAGCACGCAAGACATCGTCGTACATTATCTGGCAGAACCCATCTCACAATGAATGTCAACGGTACTGCGTTTAACATTGAATCAATATATCGACACGCTCCACTTAGAATAATCGCCACTACATTATCAAAACACTAATGTGGCTGCTCCTATGCAAGAACAAGCGTGCCATCCACCTAATTGCACGTGCGAGTAACAGACGAGTGAACCAAAGCTCCGGAAGTTTGGTTCTCAATGCCAGATAAATAACAGTCACACAGAATAGCTAACATGGATGATCCGATACGAATGACGGTGCGTTGGATATAAAATTGTGTAGTATCTTCACTAACTACGGTGGCGGAGCCAGTTTCACGTTCAAATTGCGTAATAACGATACCCTTAAGGATGCACATATTTGACCTTGTTTGTTAAGCCCAGCAGACGCGAAAATGTGTTGAGAACGAAGTTTGATATTTATATCAGACTTCATTCTCAACGAATTATCACGTCTGCTGGGCTTAACAACCCAGGTCAAATATGTCCATTCTTCTTTGCGACAATTGGCATTGAAAATTGATGAGAAGGGGCATTTCCCCAACCCGCATTCAAGCTGCATTTAACGAGCCCTAGGAGCACCATATGAAAAATCGCTTGTTCAATCACAAGAGCACCTAGAACCTGCCAGGTATCCGTCTTCTATCACCACACCTGTACATGAGACACATCTGAAAAAAAAGCTGTTCAGAGAGCCAAATATATCCGTACTAAAAAAAAATGGCTGTGGCTTAGCTATCTGGGCCTGCCCTCGGGCGCCACGACAGGGCCGAAAAATTCAGGATCGGAAGCAGTGGGAGACCGTGTTGCTCAGCTCGGCCCCCGAAGACCAACTTTTGGCTGTCCAGCAGGCCGAGGATGCCGCTAGAGCTCAAGGGCTTCTGGCCGCCATCTAGGCGGGGTTGGCCCCCCCACGAATCTGCCGGCTATATAAATAAAGTTATTTCTCTCTCTCTGTGTGGCTTAGCTAAGGTTAAGCCCAGGATGCGAAGCATACTAGCCTTTATTTTAGTTGTTGAACCACTGTTTAGCCTGGTGAACTGCTGTTGCTTGGCTATATTTGGTTCTGCTAGACGAAGAAACAACTCATACGTTACTCTGCTTCGCCTTCAAGAGTGGAACGCGACAGCGTTCCCGTCGACCCGCCAAGGGGTGTAAGACAGTGGGCTACGGCGCAGCGACTACGCGCCCCGCATTGGACGCGGTGAGCGTCGAGCAACGCAGCGTTCGGCGCGGCAACGAAATGTGCGCCTGAGCAAGCGACGCATGCCTGAGCCTTAGAAACAGCTCGTTTCTAAGGCAACACCGCATTCACTAGGGGCGCTTTTGTACCGCTTTGAAGCATCGTACTCGTGGCTCAGTGGTAGCGTCTCCGTCTCACACACCGGATACTCTGGTTCGATTCCCACCCAGCCCATCTAGCAAGAGTTGAGCCAAAGCCACCTAGAAACAAGCGCAGCTGCTTATATACCGCCGCGACGCCGCGAGCGACGGCGCGAGTTGGAGCCCCGTTTCTCCTGTCGTGACGTCACGGTGTCACGTGGTATTGAAGGCGACACCGCCGCGCCTGAGGAGCTGGGTTGAGCTCTCGTAATATGCTTCGCATAAAAGGGAAGACCAGTGCACTTCATGCCGTATAATCACAGGCTTTCCTACAGCCTGTAGAAAGTCCCCAGCGGACATCAAGCCAAATTAGTGTTCTCCGCTGTCTCCAAGTTATCGAAACTGTGCAATGGTGTTGTGATGCAATGGTGTTGTGTTGTGAAAAGCGTCATTCAGTGTTTGTTATCAGAAGCGGATAAGCAACCGCCAGCGTGTATAAGAAGCATGCGCTGTTCCGAATCAAGCATTCTCTGTTCCGGAGCGCATTGGTCTTCTTGCTCATCACGCTGCGCGCCGCCTGGGCGCGTCGCCGTTCGCACGTAGTACGCAACACATGGCGACGAGGATGGGATCGACGCAAGTGGCTTCCCGGGACCGTGGCGGATGCTGACAAGCGCGGCAGGTAACCAGGCCAGGGCGGCGGAACCTCGAGGAAACGGCAACATGTCAAAGGTGGGAAGAATCGAGTGCTTTGACGAGAAGGCCGAAAGTTTTACCCATACGTGGAATGGTTGGAGTTGTATGTGGAGCCAAATGAGGTAGCCGACAGCAAGCACTAAGCCATATTCTTCATGGTCGTAGGACGGAAATCATACGAAATACTGAAAAACCTGCTATTACCCCATGCGCCGTCCAGTAAAACGTACGATGAAGCTAAAGCGGTTCTGAAGAACCATTACAGGCGCCGGAAAGCCATCGTGGCGGAACGGTGCAGATTCAACCACCGTGTACAGTTTGAACAAGAAAGTGTGACAGACTTCATACTCCAGCTGAAAAATTTAGCCAGAAGTTGCGCATTCGGTGACTTTCTTGACCAAGCCTTAAGGGACAGGCTCGTAGCGGGGCTGCGATGCGCGGACACCCAGCGGGAGCTGTTTGCGGCTAACGCCGGGGTTTTGACCTTTGAAGGCGCCTGAAAAATTGTTCTGCACCGCGATATAGCACCGAAGCAGTCGCAAGAAGTTAAGTCTGAGGAAGCAGCTCGTCAGACGGACCTGACAACGGAAAACAGGCAAGTAGGCAAGCTCTCAGGCCAACAACGCCCCGTCAGAGAGAACCGCAGGCGAGGAGTCGCGACAGAACCAATAGAATGTTTCCGATGTGAAAAAAAAACACTCGGAAAGAACATGTCGATACCGCAGGTACAAGTGACACAACTGTGGCACGCAAGGTCCTCTCGGGACGATGTGCAGGCGGGGAACCGAACCACGCAAAGAACTAAATTGGATGGACGACTCCACGGAAGAATTGGATAATGATTTGCAGATTTGTAGTATCACCAGCAACAAGTCCGCGTATTATGTTACCGTGGATGTGGAGGGCCACAACGTGACCATGCAAATAGACACGGGCGCCTCAGTGACGGTGATGCCAAAGGCAATCTATCAGCAGAACTGGGCGCACCTGCCCCTGGAGGCGGTGGCTGATCCGTTAAGAACGTACACGGGCGAGCTTGTCCCAGTTCTTGGTTCGGTCGACATGCAAGTAAAATTCAACAAGCAGACTTGCGTCCTTCCCCTGATAATGGTCGATGATGCAGCAAAGCAGTGGTCATGCCTATTGGGAAGAAACTGGCTGAGTCGGCTAAAGGTAAATTGGAACGAAGTCGGTGCCACAAGGTCAGTAGACATTGTCACTGAGCTGAAACAGAAATTTTCGCCTGTTTTTTCGAAGCGGTTAGGACCAATTTCCGGGTTCAAAGCGCAAATATTAATAAAACCGGACAGCAAACTCGTATCCTGCAGAGCACGTAAGGTACCTTTCGCTCTTGTTGAACCAGTGGGAAATAAGCTGGATACTTGGGAGGAAGCCGGCGTCGTGAAGCAGGTAACACGGAGCGATTAGGCAACACCCTTGGTCGCTGTGCCAAAGGACGGAGGGGCAGACGTCCGGCTGTGTGGTGACTATAAGTTCACTGTGAACCACGTGCTGAAAACAGAGCATTACCCGTTTCCGCAACCAGAATACTTGTTCGCAGCTTTAGAGGGCTTGAGTGTTTCTTTCGTTTTGGATCTAGCCTCTGCATACCAGCAAGTAGATCTATGTGAAGACACCAAGTCACTCTTGACGATAAACACGCATAAAGGGCTCTTCCAATACCAGCGTCTGCCCTTTTGCATTGCAAGCGCTCCGGCAGGATTCCAGTCGCTTATGGACAGAATTCTCAGTGGTATTCCTCACGTACGATGCAACATTGATGATGTAATCATTGGGGGTACCACCACGTCGGACTGTCGCGAGCGGCTAGAACAAGTACTCCGGCGGTTTCAGGCCCACAATGTAACTCTCCAAGAGGAAAAATTCAAGTTTTTTCAAAGGGAAGTTCGGTGCCTGGGCCACCGGATATCTGCAGCCGGAATCCAGCCTTTGGGATCAAAAGTTAAAGCAATTACGGCTGCGCCAGAACCCTCAAACGCAACGGAATTGAAATCATTCTTGTGCATGGCGACCTTTTATGCCAAGTTCCTGTCGAACTTGGCGACCGTGGCAGCACCACTGTACGCTCTTTTAAAGAAAGGCCTGCGGTGGCACTGGTCCAAAGAACGCACTGCTGCTTTCCACAAAACAAAGCAGCTGCTCACGTCAAGCCCAGTACTGCGCTACTACAACCCAAAGCAACCGCTTGTACTCAGTTGCGATGCATCCCAGTACGGGCTGGGCGCAGTGATTTCGCATGTGCAACCAACGGGGACGAAATGCCCATTGCGTTTGCCTCTCGAACATTATCTGTAGCGGAACGCGCGTACTCGCACATCGAAAGAGAAACGTTGGCCATAATATATGGGTTGAAAAAGGTTCATCGATATCTGTATGGCCGTCGTTCTACGCTTCTCAAGGACCACCAGCCATTACTCGGCATTCTAGGTGCCTGCAAGCCGATGCCAATTTTGGCCGCTGCGCGCATGCAAAGATGGGCACTGATCTTGGCGGGATATTGTTACGAGCTTAGGTATCGGAAAGGGTCCGAAATGGAAGTGCCCAATGTGTTAAGAGATTACCACTTCCAAGTCAAGCAAAGGAAGAAGAGGCCGACTGTTTGGCAGTTTTTGAAACGACGCCGCTGTCAGCCAGAGATGTCGCCAAGGCTGCCAGACAGGACAAAGTGCTGTGCAAGGTTTCTGAACTTACGCGGAGTGGATGGCCACTGCAAGTAGAAGCCGAGCTACGACGATACTAATCCAGACGAATGGAACTATCGCTAGAGCAAGGAAGCGGGACATGGGGTAGCAGGGTCGTTGTTCCGCCCAAACTGCAAGAATATGTGTTTGCCTTACTGCATGCTGAGAACCCTGGAATAGTCCGAATGAAGATGTTAGCTCGCGGCTTAGTGTGGTGGCCTGGGCTTGATGCAGCCATCGAAACCCTCGTGAAAAGTTGCAAAATCTGCTAAGCAACGCAGAGTAGCACTCCCCGCGCCCCTTTGCAACCCTGGCCATTTCTCGCTCGCTGCTGGCAAATAGAACACATTGATTTTTTCGAGTGCGAAGGCGCTTCATTCTTGCCATGTGTTGACTCTTAGTCGAAGTGGATTGATGTCTTTCACATGAAGTCTACAACGGCCTTGAACACCACTTAACGGCTTCATACCCTCTTTGCTGCATACTGGTTGCCGGAACAGCTAGTGTCAGATAATGGCCCCCAATATACGGCATGAGAGTTCAATGATTTTCTCGAGTCATGGGGAGTGCGTCACACGTACAGCCCACCTTATCACCCGCAGTCTAACGGAGCAGCTGATAGGTGTGTGCAAACAGTAAAGAAAACCTTGCGTAAGCAACTACTCCATGATAGCGCTTCCGGCAGCCACAGGATGCTGCGAGAACGCCTAGACCATTTTTTGCTTTTTTATCGGACAACTCCATGCCCAGTAACGGGCCGCTCACCAGCCGAACTGTTTCTAAACGGGGCGCCGCGTACAAAGCTGTCGCCGCTACAGCCATCATTTCAAGAAGACATGCTAAAGGGGCAACAAAAGTCCTAGGCTCAACGCGACCGAGGTCGCTCTCCATGGCGCTTCTTCACGGAAGGGGACCGAGTTTACGTTAAAACGATCAGAGGGGAGAAAACAGCGTGGACTGAAGGCCGAATAGTAAAGGTCATTACCCCTGTCACGTACTTGGTGGACACAATGAGCAAAGTGGTTTTCGTTCACGTTGATCATCTGCGTCTGGCCAGTTATTCCCAGCACGCAGATACGTCTACCCCATGCCAGTCATCCCAGCCAGCCATTCCAGAGCACGTGCTGTACGCGGCCCCCCAGACAGTCCCGGTGGGTATGCCCGGGAGCACGACGGGTGTGTACGAGCGGGAACAGCCCAAGGAGGGAGACCGTCAGCCAATGGGTCAACGACAGCATCTTCAAATAAATCCTGAGGATGAGGCAACCATTCAGCCCATGACCCCCACACCAGCACCCGTCCAGCCCACGTCACCCGAGCCCCCTGCCGTACCACGTAGAAGTTCACGACAGCGGCACCAACCTGTTCGTTACGAGTCCGAGGACTTTCGCAAAGGAACTTAATTTGCGGGGGAAGGAATATGATAGCGCCGACAGGCGTCGTTCAGTGTTTGTTATCAGAAGCCGATAAGCAACCGCCAGCGTGTATAAGAAGCACACGCTGTTCCGAATAAAACATTTTCTGTTCCGGAGCCCGTTCGTCTTCTTGCTCGTCACGCTGCGCGCCTGGGCGCGTCCCCGTTCGCACGTAGTACACAACAGGTGTAACATATATTTATTTATTTGTTTATTTATATAATTTATTCTTGGATTGTACCTAGATCTAAACGTAGATCTGAAACTCCCACAATGTTCTATAATTATGAAACCAAATTCACCGTGTGCAGTTTACATACAGTCTACGAAATACCTTTAAGCTGTGGAAATGTATAAATTGGACAATCTTGCCAATGTTTCAATGATATAGCAAGTAAACATAACAGAATTGTAAAAAAATAAGTTAGGTAACCATCTAGCCAGTCATTGTAATAATTGCGCATGCACTCCACAGTTCAGTAGTACTTGTTTGCTGAAATGTAAGATAACCAAAAAGAACGAAAACTCATAGAGACATACTGCATAGCTGAAGCATAAGAGGTGGTGAGCGCGGCGTCACTTGCACTATCAAATTTAAATGATGAATAAACTTCATTTGTAGAAAGTAACTGACGGTAGAATCGCCTCGGGTGGGCGGCGTCCACACTCCAGGATGATGTGGGCCTGAGCCGATAGTTTGACCCTGTTCATCAGACGGCGCTGGTCTTCAGTGCTTGGCCCTGTCAGTTGGGCCTTCCACTGATCGACGGTTGGTCGGGTGATGTGTGGTGTCGATGGCTTGTGCCCATACTGAGAGGGTATATATTGGGCGCCGGACAAAAGGCGCACTTGTAAGTGTATCTGGAAAAGATACATGGCGTGCAGTAGGGTGCCATGAGAGAATGCGTCGATGTGTTGTTTCCGGCCGTCTGTAGTTTCCGGTCACCACCACTTCTTTGGTGAGCTTGGGATGCGGGTGTGGCTGGTCCTCCTATCTATAGTCTGTAGTGGCTCAGGATGTAAGTGTACCCTTCCGGAACGTCATCGTAATTATCCACCGCAGCTCGTGAAACCGGTGGCATAGCCTGCAAAATGTCATCTCGGATAGCGAAATGAGCCGCTACACTACACGCCAGGGACTCGGGTCCCGGTGCCCAAACAATGGATATTTCTCGAAAACTGTCCAGTTTCTCTGGTATACACAGAACTTGCTCAGAAATGCCGCTGTTTTAGTCATTTCTGCATGCTGTTTGTGTGTCCGGTATGACTATGATGTGATCTTCCTCTCGCTTGCCCGTCGTTGGCGCCTGGGTTATCACGGTTTCTTTTGCATAGTCGTTGTCTGGAGTGTTCACTGAGGCTATTGCTATCTGTTCTGTCAGGCCGTTGATCCCGCTCTGATCTTATACTTTGTCACGTCAGTGTATCTGACTTCTCTTGATTCTTCGTAGGCCTTAAGTAGGGCTTGTACTCTCGCTTTCCTCCTTTCTCGTTTGTATCCCGGGTACATGCTTCTCAGGATGCTGGCCACCATGATCTTTCTCAGGGCTAGAGGTACCTTCTGTTTTCTGGATTCATATTTGACTCGGTAGGCCAGTCTTAGCGTATCATTGCCCGTGCTGGTGAGCTTCATTCGCTCTACCTGACTCGTCTTGTTGGCCTGTGGAAGTTCCTCCCAAGTATTGTAGGTGCCCAGGCTAAGTAACTTCATTGTCGACATCGTCGGGGAAAGTCCCAGTGCCAGCTTGTAGATCTTGCGTATTAGAGTATTCAGTGTGTCCCTCTCGCGGTTCTTGAGACCCAGGTACGGGGTACCGTAAGCGACTCCGCTGATTATTAGGGCTTGTATTACATTATCAGAATCAGAATACACTTTATTTCCAAGACACTCCTTCAAAAAATTTCTGGTGGTAAACAGTGACTTTTTGACAGACAGAAAATTCCAGGTGAAAGTTGGAGATACACTTGCCCCCCCCTCCCCCCCCCCCCCGACACCAACAACGCAAGCCTACTACAAAAATACTACAGTCTATGACGTACTACAGTCTCTGGGAAAGCTATCTTATGCAGAAATCAAGAATGATGCAACAAGCTCTCGACAACACTGCTAACTTTCTTGGCCAGTCTCGCCTCTCGCTTTCCGATAAGTCAGCGTACATCGAGGTCGGAGAAAAGACTAGAATCAGGAACTACCCAGATAGCACATTGTACTCCACATAGCTGGAAAATATACCCGCAAGTGAACATCCCCATATCTTCAGCTAGTGTAAGGCCGTGACGGCAGAGCCAGCACATGGGTGAAACTACTATGTCATGCCTGGACGCAAATTCTACCCCTGGTGAAAAGAATAATCTTGAAATCATAGGGGGGTGGACCAGTGGATACTGTGGAAAATCGCAGATGCGATGCTTGTGTGCAAGGTATTGTACGGTATGAATTACCAGCAGCGCACAAGAAAGACAACTCGTCGAATACAGACATCGGGTAATAACAGGTCTTTCAGACTTTACCATGCTTGAAGGCCTTTGTGAGAAAGAGCAGACGAACAATGGCCTAGACAGAGTAGAGTTGCACTTTGCAGCACAAATCATTTGCCTCAAGAGCAAAGAACCTGGTCCCAAGATACTATGCCAGCTAGCATACGAGATGCAAAGATGACTTCCCCTTCCTTCAGAAACAACTTCGGGAGCAACTGAACTTGAAACAAAACAGGCCCATACCATGCAATAGGGGGGAAAACAATTAGACCAGGAGACTATATGAAACTGTCAAACACACAGAGAAGGTTGCTAATCACGAAGATGCAAGCAAACATCAGGCACATTTAGTACACTGATGTGGCAATAGCAGTGTAACAGTAGTATGACACTACATAAAATTGAGCCTCATATAAGTGAGTATCATTCCAGGTAATCCTACACCTAGAAAAGCTGAACTGAAAGCAATAAAAGCTGCATTTGTAGGGCGAATTATACACTCCACAACACCCTGCACACCTGCATGGATTCACCAGAAACTGCCTGGGTCTGCACATCACAGGAGGTTGTCAGGAAAATCAGGAGATTGACACGCGACTTGCAAGTACATGGCCAAGGATTAAATTACAGGATACAGGGACATGCACATATTCCAAGACACAAGCGGGATTATAAGCCTGACATAAGAAGTGAAAACTGTAAGAATTGGTGTGTACTCATTATTAACTAAAGCGTAGCAGATAGACAAGGAACAAGAACGAAACGCCCTCTGTGTTCACTTCGTTCTTGTCCATCGTATTTCTGTTGCACTATAGTTAATGAATTCATGAGGCTGCACAGGAGAAGAATGATACCGCCGACAAAGGGACCGATTTCACATCCAAATCCATGTGTGCGCACGCACGCACGCACACACACCAACACACACACAAATGTTACAAGAGTGCATAGCATGAAGCAATATCAACAGCATGACACTAGAGATGGATAAGGACTAACTTTCAACTAAGGTTCTTTGTAAAAAAGTGGTGACTCATACAAATTACCACAAAAAAAAGACATCCTTGAAGGCTAGATAAAAACTGGTGCTAGATGCAGCCAAACATAAATAAAAATGCTACGAAAAATAAAATACAGAAATATTCCAAGTGCAGGCAAAATATCATTACAATTGCCAATCCTGCATGCCAGGACCTTTCAAGAAGCACTGCTCTTATTCCAATAGAGACTGACAGCTTGCTCATGCAAGCACACTTTTCCAGCTTCATGCCATTGGAAATAAAAAAGGAACAAGTTTCTTGGAAGGTAGCCAAATGCGCACTTTGTGGTCAGAATGTTTTTTTTTTACCTGGACTTGTATATTTATGAGTGTTTTCTCCCTTTCCCATTGTTATGTTTGGTTTCATGAAGCACTAGTTTTTATCAGGTTTTATTGGTGTATTACTTTCTGGCAACCTTTATAAATCACTGCATTTTCGCAACAAACTTTTTAATTAGAAGTTACCGTACCCTGTTCTTGCTGCTTCACACATACATTCTTGCTACATTGGCCAAATAAAATATTTTATAAGGTACACCGAAGCATCATAAGGGCCGTCAAAGTGACTTATTGCAGTCTAAAAAATGAGGAATAGCCAGGCGGCAAACGGCACCAGAGAACATTAGGACGAACAAGAAAACCGAAATGTTCTAACCAAAAGTTTAATGTACACGCCGAGTAAATACTGGCTGACAAGCAATAAATCGAACACACAAAAAAAGGAAAAGCAAAAATTAATTTGCGTTTCCTGACAGGAACTGCATCTATTTCTAACGGAGACCATGCTGACAAGATTCTCCCAGCGTTTTTAGATCTACAGCTTCCATAATATCACTAGGCAGCCGATCTGCACATGTTTGGCTGCATCTAGCACCAATTTTTATCTAGCCTTTAAAAATGTCTTTCTTTTTCTGGTAATTTCTACAACTCGCCACATTTTTACGATGCTAGCTTTTTCCTATACAATGTGCGTCAGAGGTCTAGAGTGCATTGTAAAGGAAGAAGTTAGCATTCTGTGGAGATCGGCTGCCTAGAGAAATTATGGAAGCTGTAGACGCAAAGACAATGGAAATAGCTTATGTCAGCATGGCCTCTGTTAAACTTTCAGAGATGGATGCGTTTCCTGTTGGGATCTGTATGAACACATGTCAGTTTTTGCTTCTGCTTTTTGTGTAACTTTGGTTTATTGCTTGTCAACCAGCATTTATTCGGCATGTTCAATAAATTTTCATTTGTTAGTACGCCTCATGATCGTCTTGGTCTTTAGCAGAAATATGTTAATTTTTTTCACAGTGCAGTTGTATATGCCTAGGTGAAACGTGGTCTGATCACAAAATCCCTAGTGGGGGGGGGGGGGGGGTATGAGCCATTTCATTCGGCTTACATGACGGACGGAGATATTGCTCGTTGGGTAGACATTGAAATGCTTATGCATTTAAAACATGCACATCTATCTACGTGTTATTGCATGGAAGGGACACCGAGCGGTACGGGGTTAAGACGAGATCATGATGTCATAATTATCTCGCAGCAAAGGTTTGGTGGGCCATTGGCTACACCGATAGTGACGTCGTTTCTCTCTCGCAGCAGAGCACGCGTGCAGCAGTCTCTTTCTCACTACCCAATAGGTTCAAAAATGTGTCCCTGTATTATAGGTAAATGAAATGTGCAGCCCCGGTGTGTCAGTTGGTAGCTAGAGTGCATATCCTATTCATAAACACTATGATCAACGCATTACAAAATACAAAAATCCTAACATAATTTAGAAAGACTTTGATGGATCCGCTGGATTAACAAAATGAACCACTCATTGCAATTTCCACAATGGTGATGTTGTGAAGCGCGACGTGTGGCATTCCTAATCAACGTGATAAACCCAAGCCGAACATGTGCATAACTTCATTAAAAATAAACGTAACCAATAATTGAGAAAGACTTTAATAAACCGTCGGCATTAACTAAGTGGTAAAGAGTGGAGCCGCACATTTCAGCTTCGCTGGTTTACCATCTATGCGGGGAGCATGGGCGGTAATTTTTTCTGTTATTGCTTGTTGAGTATTGTATAATCTTGTACCCTTCTTCCTGTTATAACTACATTTTTATTCCCCCTCACCTGACATTCCAAGCTTGCAGCCTGCGAGGTATATAGATAAATAATGAATTAGAAGAATTCTACGAAGAATTCAAAACAGCCTTTCAGCAGAAATCTGTTCAAGAAAATTGGTCTGTTTTCAGAAAAAAAGTGGCACACTTAACAGAAAAATACATACCAACATTATCGATTCAAGCTAACCGCCATAAACCATGGTTCACAAAAAATGTTAAACACTCGGGAATAAGAAAAGCGCCTATTTCGACAAGCTAAGCAAAATCCGAATGATCACACGTGGAGCATGTACTCCGAAACAGAATGCACTTATCTATCAGCAATCCGCTCAAGCAAATACACTTTTTTTCATTTCGAGCTGGCTAACATGATAAGTGAAAATCCAAGGAAATTCTGGCAAATCATTAACCCACTGCGATCACGCACTATCTCTTTGACGAATGAGTAGGGTGAAATCTTATGAAACTCGGACATTGCTAACACATTTAATACAGCCTTTTCTTCAGTGTTCACTAAAGAACGAGACACTCCCTTACCTACGTTTCTTGCACCCTCTCTACCTACGATTCCGGCCATCACTTTCTCGATACATTGAATTTCAAATATCATATATCATATTCAACTTTCGTTATCCGCAGATCTGGACGAAATCACATCCAAGTTTAAAAAACACACTAAGTTCACCTGTGCAGCATACCTAACATTGTTCTTTTCACAGTCATTGTCTTCTGGAAACCTCCCGAAAGACTGGAACATGAGCAAGGTCACTTCAGTCTAGAAATCGGGCAATAAAAGTTTGCCTTTGAACTACCACCACATTTCCATCACGTCTGTGCCCTGTTAGGTCATGGAACATGTTATATACACCCATATAATTAACTTCCTTGATACTAACAATTTCTTTGACTAATCCTAGCAGGGATTCCGCAAGTGACTAACTAGCGAAACACAAATGGCTATTTTTCTTCATGATTTACACTCAAATCTCGATATTAACATACAAACTGACGCAATTTTCCTGGGCTTCTCAAAAGCATTCGAGAAAGTATCTAAAAAACGACTGCTACTAGAACTGTTAAAGTTAAACCTACATCGTGTAGTTTTAACATGGATAGATTAATTCCTCACTAATCGCATGCAGTCGGTGTACAGAAATAACAATACTTCTGAGCCCCTACCCGTAACGTCAGGCGTCCCTCAGGGCTCTGTACTAGGCCCCCTCCTGTTTTATTAAACATTAATGGTCTACCATTACAAGTGTCATGCACAATCTGCATGTACGCTGATAACTGTCATTTACCGCTCAGTTGTTAACGATAATGATCAAACCGCCCTTCATGAAGACTTAAACAATATTTAAAATTGGTGTCAACGTTGGTTACTGGTACTAAACATACTATATGTAAAGCAATGTTGTTCTCTCGCCGTTCTAACCACTTGGTATTTTAATACGAAATCGCTAACGAACAAATTCAGTGTGTAAACAGTTATACGTACCTGGGTGTTACCGTCTCAAATGATCTGGACTGCTGTGTGCATGTGACTAACGTTATCTCTTCAGCTAACAGATGACTTGGGTTCTTACGACGTCACTTAAAAAATGCACCGCAACAAGTGAAACTATTAGCTTATAAGACACTAATACGACCCAAACTAGAATACGCAGCAGCCATTTGGAGCCCTCGCCAGACTTTCCTCATTACCGCCCTTGAGGTAGTTCAGAATCGGGCCATCCTGTTCGTTCACTCCGCTTTGTCATACGATGTCAGCGTAACTTCGTTAAAAGTCGAATCTGGCATACAAGCCCTTTCCCACCGCCACCTAATTGGCAGCTTATCATTATTTCACAAATTCTACCACAGGATACTCAATCGTGCACCATATATGACCATATGTCATATGCACCATATGCCACCATCACGCATATTCCATCGCATAGAACGCTCCTTAAACGTAGCTCGTCCACACGCGCGTACTATCACTTTTTCACCTTCTTTTTTCCCTCGAACAGCCAAAGACTGGAATGGCCTTGCGCACAACATCGTTTCCATACCTAGCTCACCTACCTTCATAGAAGAAATCGCCTCGCATTATGCCTTGTAACATTTATATATTCTTTGTTTCTCACATTCTTTGTAACCCATCATCATCATCATCAGCCTGGTTGCGCCCACTGCAGGGCAAAGGCCTCTCCCATGCTTCTCCAACTACCCCGGTCATGCACTAATTGTGGCCATGCCGTGCCTGCAAACTTCTTAATCTCATCCGCCCACCTAACTTTCTGCCGCCCCCTGCTACGCTTCCCTTCCCTTGGGATCCAGTCCGTAACCCTTAATGACCATCGGTTATCTTCCCTCCTCATTACATGTCCTGCCCAAGCCCATTTCTTTTTCTTGATTTCAACTAAGATGTCATTAACTCGCGTTTGTTCCCTCACCCAATCTGCTCTTTTCTTGTCCCTTTACGTTACACCTATCATTCTTCTTTCCATAGCTCGTTGTGTCGTCCCCAATTTGAGTAGAACCCTTTTCGTAAACCTCCAGGTTTCTGTCCCCTAGGTGAGTACTGGTAAGACACAGCTATTATATACTTTTCTCTTGAGGGATAATGGCAACCTGCTGTTCATGATTTGGGAATGCCTGCCAAGCGCACCAAAGCCCATTCTTATTCTTCTGATTATTTCCGTCTCATGATCCGGATCCGCCGTCACTACCTGCCCTAAGTAGATGTATTCCCTTACGACTTCCAGTGCCTCGCTGCCTATTGTAAATTGCTGTTCTCTCCCGAGACTGTTAAGCATTACTTTAGTTTTCTGCAGATTAATTTTTAGACCCACTCTTCTGCTTTGCCTCTCCAGGTCAGTGAGCATGCATTGCAATTGGTCCCCTGAGTTACTAAGCAAGGCAATATCATCAGCGAATCGCAAGTTACTAAGGTATTCTCCATTATATTTTATCCCCAATTCTTCCCAATCCAGGTCTCTGAATACCTCCTGTAAACACGCTGTGAATAGCATTGGAGATATCGTATCTCCCTGCCTGACGCCTTTCTTTATTGGGATTTTGTTGCTTGCTTTATGGAGGACTACGGTGGCTGTGGAGCCGCTATAGATATCTTCCAGTATTTTTACATATGGCTCATCTACACCCTGATTCCTTAATGCCTCCATGACTGCTGAGGTTTCGAATGAATCAAACGCTTTCTCGTAATCAATGAAAGCTATATATAAGGGTTGGTTATATTCTTCACATTTCTCTATCACTTGATTGATAGTGTCAATATGGTCTATTGTTGAGTAGCCTTTACGGAATCCTGCCTGGTCCTTTGGTTGACAGAAGTCTACGGTGTTCCTGATTCTATTTGCAATTACCTTAGTAAATACTTTGGAGGCAACGGACAGTAAGCTGATCGGTCTATAATTTTTCAAGTCTTTGGCGTCCCCTTTCATATGGATTAGGATTATGTTAGCGTTCTTCCATGATTCCGGTACGCTCGAGGTCATGAGGCATTGCGTATACAGGGTGGCCAGTTTCTCTAGAACAATCTGTCCACCATCCTTCAACAAATCTGCTGTTACCTGATCCTCCCCAGCTGCCTTCCCCCTTTGCATATCTCCTAAGGCTTTCTTTACTTCTTCCGGCGTTACCTTCAGTATTTCGAATTCCTCTAGACTATTTTCTCTTCCATTATCGTCGTGGGTGCCGCTGGTACTGTATAAATCTCTATAGAACTCCTCAGCCACTTGAACTATCTCATCCATATTCGTAATGATATTGCCGGCTTTCTCTCTTAACGCATACATCTGATTCTTGCCAATTCCTAGTTTCTTCTTCACTGTTTTTAGGCTTCCTCCATTCCTGAGAGCATGTTCAATTCTATCCATATTATACTTCCTTATGTCAGCTGTCTTACGCTTGTTGATTAACTTCGAAAGTTCTGCCAGTTATATTTTATTTTATTTATTTATTTATTTACAGAATACTGTCAATCCCCCATGGGGATTTTTACAGGGGTGAGCAACAAGTGACATCAATTAACACTACTAAAACATTCAATAAGTGAGTACATAATGATTGGAGACTATTCAAGAATAGCGGTAGTACATTCATACATAATAATACACACAACGAAACCAATGTACATCAACCAGCAGGAAAAAAAAAATTCAGGGTAGAAGGCATCATTCAAATACAGAAAGCACAGAACAAACAGGGTAGGCAAGTGCTATCCTAGCACAAACTGAATCAGGATGGATTGCATGACGAGCAGCAATTTGGTTACTTATATTAACAACTTTTAGGCTCATGCAGCATGCTCAATTAAGTCCATAAACTTTGCTAGTGTTGGCTGCTGTTTTGTGACTACAGCTAGTGCATTCCATTCATGAATTGAGCGTGGGAAGAAAGAATAACGAAACGTATTATTAATAAACGGATATTCTACAAGTTCCCATGCGTGCCGTCTTCTGGTCGGTCTGGTATCACGAAATTTAAAGTAAGAGTCGGGGTTTATACGGAATGATCTATGCAATAGTTGGTATACAAATTTGAGCCGAAAAAGCTTTGCGCGACTTTCAAGGGTAGCTAGACCAGCACGCTGTAACAGAGTAGTAGGTGAATCAAGGCGTCCGTATCTGTTAAAGATAAAACGCACCGCTTTCCGCTGCACCCTTTCCAAAATGGCGATATCATTCGCAGTGTGAGGGAACCAGACAATACTGGCGTATTCCAAGACTGGGCGGACAAAAGTGACGTATGCAAGAAGCTTTGTTTCGTGTGTAGAATATGACAAGGCCCGTTTAATTCTAGCTGTAGGGTTAGATGCTTTCATACATTGGCGTTTCTTGATCAGATCTTTCGTCTCCTGCGATAGTTTGCTGGTATCCTGCCTAACGGAGTTACCACCGACTTCCATTGCACACTCCTTAATGATGCCCACAAGATTGTCGTTCATTGCTTCAACACTAAGGTCCTCTTCCTGAATTAAAGCTGAATACCTGTTCTGTAGCTTGATCTGGAATTCCTCTATTTTCCCTCTTACCGCTAACTCATTAATCAGCTTCTTATGTACCAGTTTCTTCCGTTCCCTCCTCAGGTCTAGGCTAATTCGAGTTCTTACCATCCTGTGGTCACTGCAGCGCACCTTGCCGAGCACGTCCACATCTTGTATGATGCCAGGGTTAGCGCAGAGTATGAAGTCTATTTCATTTCTAGTCTCGCCGTTCGCGCTCCTCCACGTCCACTTTCAGCTATCCCGCTTGCGGAAGAAGGTATTCATTATCCTCATATTATTCTGTTCCGCAAACTCTACTAATAACTCTCCCCTGCTATTCCTAGTGCCTATGCCATATTCGCCCACTGCCTTGTCTCCAGCCTGCTTTTTGCCTACCTTGGCATTAAAGTCGCCCATTAGTATAGCGTATTAATTTTCACTCTACCCATCGCCGATTCCACGTCTTCATAGAAGCTTTCGACTTCCTGGTCATCATAATGGGATGTAGGGGCGTAGACCTGTACAATCTTCATTTTGTCTTATTAAGTTTCACAACAAGACCTGCCACCCTCTCGTTAATGCTATGGAATTCCTGTATGTTAGCAGCTATATTCTTATTAACCAGGAATCCGACTCCTAGTTCTCTTCTCTCCGCTAAGCCCCGGTAGCACAGGACGTGCCCGCTTTTCAACACCGTATATGCTTCTTTTGGCCTCCTAACCTCACTGAGCCCTATTATATCCCATTTACTTCCCTCTAATTCCTCCAATAGCACTGCTAGACTCGCCTCACTAGATAACGTTCTAGCGTTAAACGTTGCCAGGTTCATATTCAAATGGCGGCCAATGGCGGCTTCTTATGTAATACCCCGAAGAGGGGTCTTTAAGGAAATAAATTCAAAGTTAAAGTGAAAGTACATAAGCACATGTCATTCATTCATCTGAATGCACCTCGCACCGTCCCACCCTACACAAACGTCACGGCGTTGATGTCTCACAGTGTGCATCTACATTAACTGTTGTTTGCATTTTGGTATAGTTTGAGAACAGTGTAGCGCATAAACATTACATAATATTAAGATTGTGCCCTATGTGGTTCATAAACAAACCTTGCAATAGATGACATGTTGGATTGTTGAAAATCAGATCAATTGTATATATCGCAGTTACGTTAACAGCATTTAATTGACCACTTGACAAAAACTTCGCTTCGCATAGATTCCAACACGTGTACTGACTCTGCAGTTTGTTTTATCCTTAGTAATGTGCGTGCGTGTGTGTGCGTGCGTATGTGTGTGTGTGCGCGTGTGTGTGTGTGTGTGCGTGTGTGTATGTGTTTGTGTGTGTGTGTGTGTGTGTGTGCGTGTGTTATCGTGTCTCACCGTGTTTCATCGCAATGAATTTTCACGAAATTACGACGAATTACAGACACAGCAGGCGGAAATTCCCTCCTCCCAGCCCGAAACTGCACAGGGATCAGGCTATTTTCGGGCTTTTACAAACGAGATCCTACCTCACCCCCAGAGCGCTTAGTTGGATAGACCCCAACTTCCCGCAGTCGTGCTCCAAATGCGGTCACGCGTGCTGCTCCTTCGATCACATGCTCTAGCTGTGCCTGTGCAACGCTGGCTCCAACTTTCAGTACAAGTCCAAGTGAGACGCCTTGCTGAAGAGCTCGGCTTTCACAAACCAACTGCAGGCCGTCCCGAGGGTCCGCGACGTGGCGGCGAGTCACCACCTCCTTGTCCCGTCGTCGGCGGAGCCACCAACTTGATTGCGGAGCCTTCGGTTCCTCCAATCAAGTTCCTCAGAACACTCTAATAAAGTTCTTGTCACTGTCACTGAATTCGAAAAACCGCACTCCAAAACAAGTCTTAACATCAACCCGTTTTTAAATTACAAAACACGTGTATTATTTGCTCCTAATAAAGAAAAGCCCACAATATTAAAATGCAAACGTTTTATTCATTACAATAAAAAATTGGAGGCTTATCAAGGTTAAGCCCAGTGCTTGCGAAGCATGTATCACGTGATGCAGCGATGGTGGCGCCGCCGCCGCGTCGCGCGCGGCGGCGTGAACCGAAGCGTGGAGGCCTCCGCCGGGCGACGTCCGACGGCGCGATATGAGGCCCCATCTGCAGCCGGTGAGACGTCATCACGTGACGTCACATCATGTGATCTCACTTCAGGGTCAATGGTGGCCACCGCCGGGAGGCGACCGGCGGCGCGATATGAGGCCCCATCTGCAGCCGGTGTGACGTCATCACGTGACGTCACGTGACCTACTTGAAGGTCACTTGAAGGTCAATGGTGGCCACCGCCGGGAGGCGACCGACGGCGCGATATGAGGCCCCATCTGCAGCCTGTGTGACGTCATCACGTGACGTCATGTCACGTGACCCCACTTCAGGGTCAATGGTTGCCACCGCCGGGCGTCGCGCGAAGGCCCGAAACCAACGTTAATATGCTTCGCATAAAAAGAATTATGCAGTGTGTGCCATGAATCCTGGCAGTATGCAACCCTGGCCGTCGCACCAGGTGCATTGTTGAAGTCGCAATCATGTGAAATGGGCCCTCTAAAAATTGCATTGCGATGCGTGCGACTGCACCGATTTTCGTCATTCCAGTCGCCGCAGGTAAAACAGCCTTACGGCTGCTTTTTTCAGCCTGTTTACTCCTTGTGACCTCGACTACTATACTGTGAAGTTGGTTCTTTTTGACTACACTGTTTTTAGGTGAACTTGTTTTTAACATTTATTAGTTTACTACAATCGAATTCTTACTATCATTCATGTTTCATGTACACAGGGCACTCCCACGCCCTCAACTCTAATGCTTTGACATTTTACCTGAGCGCGTCTTCGTCGTGATGAAACAAACGCAACTGGACGTAACTGATTTGCTCAGAACCAGAGGTGGAGGAAACGCTTACACCATCCCGAACAACTTCAAGGGCCGCACTGCTCAATGTTACGATGTCTCAACTTTCAAGCTTGTTTTTTTTTTTCGGGTGTAATCTTTTACCATAGAAAAGTCCCCCCGATGTCTCTGACATGTAGATGTTATCATCTAGCACCCAATAAAAACCATCATAGCGCAACTTCATGAGGCCCTGGTGCATGGGATCGTGAAATTTCACGGCTGTCTGACCATGCTGACTCTTTTGGGATGGCTTACACACTTCTGTGCGTCGTTACGTCGCCATATACGATCTCTGCCAAAGCATAAAATAGCAATTCAAATAACCTGATTATCTTTTTTGATAACATACGAGCCCTTTCATTGTTATGTGGCTTTGTCTTTCTTTGCCTTCGTTTGAGTCGCGCAGTGCCTTTGAATAAACTTTCATTTAGATATTTTTCAGCTCACTTGGACCCTCCCCTTTGTTCATATTAGCGATGTGCGTATCTGCTGCTGCGTTTGCCAAATATGTCGGTCAAGCTAGCAGTCAAGCCATCCCGGCTGCGTGCGCTACTGATGTTGCCGGCTTTCTCCTATCCTACCGCGGACAGAGGTCACCGCTTTCTCTCCTATGTCATCGGTGGCATTACTCGCTCGTCGTAGGCACAACGCAAACACGCCACAACCGTAATGAAGTCTCAGTCAGACTCATTTCTACAAGCTGTTAATGTACATTTTCGCTCATCGCCAGGATAGAGACGTGACCCAATTTTTGGTGCCGTTCGCTTGTAAGTGCTCGCTCTACGACACCACTTGTCAGCCATAACTGTTCTTCCTGCTGTGGCGATAGCAATTATATGGACACTCCAGGCGCAGTCCTGCCGTCGGCGTCGCCGTGAGGTTCCGCATAAAGTCCAAAGGTGGTATAATCGTCGCCGCCCGTCGTATGCTGTATGCGCGAGTTAAAGCGGGCAATGGTGAGCCCATACACGAAAAAAATGAACAAGAGAGGACAGTCGACGAAAACTGGCAACAGGAAACATGTCACGCCTAGTGTCAATCCCATTAGTTAGTTTACGTGAGCATCGGAAAAAAAAGAATGCGAAATGAACTTACAGACAACGTTTTATTTATTTGTTATTCTTTCCCGCTAAAACTACAAATTTTTGCATATAAGTTCACTTATATTTCGCGAACTATTTTACTTGCGCTACCTAGCAGGAATTCTTAGCTTAAACTTACAGCGCTAACACCACAGACGGACAACAAAAGGAAGATACGATACACACTGGCGCTTGTGTGTGTCCTATCTTCCGTTTGTGGTCAGTCTTAAGTGCTTGTGCTGTAAGTTTAAGTTCAAAATTATGTACCAACTACGCCCCAATGACGTTTTACAGACCTAGCAAGAGGGTAGCAGCACGCCAGACGCGCCATATGATGCGTCATGCGTCAAACGTGCCACCGAAGCGAGCGAGGCCGGCTGCCCATGTGAAGTTCGCCTTTTCGGCGACCCGTCTCTTTTGGATACAGCACGTTTGTCGGGTTCCTGGTGTTTTCTTGCGTTCCTTCTGCATTTAGACACGGCACCACTGCACTATTAGACCACGCCAAGGTGAGGAATTTTGTTCGACAGTGTGTGACACATTTCAAGCAAATTTAGGGTTACGTAACAAAACCGAGATTTCGTGGAAGCATAATCTTTACAATCCTCTCTGGCCTCTGCTGCTTAAGGTGCGGTGGTGCGAATGCCGTATCTTGAAAGCGATCAGCGGCTTGACCGAATTGCGAGCCCACGTAGACCTTCAAAGCGATCTGCGGTGTTTGCAAAGTGCGCGTAGTGCTCGTAGCTTCGTATGCGTTGTGCTTTCGACGTTCCGTTCACGTTGAAGCGAGAGATGGATGAAGGTTAATTGGATCGCTGCATCGGATGCGATTCCTCACTCCAGCATTTTCACAGCGAGCTTCCGCGCTCATCGAGCGAGATGTGTTCTGTTTTTCTTTGCGCGCGTGACGCTGTGCTTGTTAAGTTGAAACACGTTGGCGGGCTGGTTAGTTTAGATCCGTAATAGAATGTTTATGCGCGACTGAACCAGGACGTGGAAAGAAACAACCACGCGGAGACAGCACTGTCTCTGTGTGCCGGTTTTTTTCTATGTCCTCGTTCACTAGCGCCTACACATACTCTCATTGCTAATTTAGGCAGGAAGCGAAAGTTTACAAGTTTATTTGACTGATAAAACTACTGCTCTTACTTAGTATTGCTATCTACAAATTTCCTATCACAGTCGGTGCTTCGCCTTTCGGGCTGAACTGCTACTTTTTTCATGGACAGGTACATCACATCTAAATTATATTCAGAAGAGCTATAATTGCCCACAGTTTCGGCTCTGGTAAAAAAAAAGAATTTATGAGCTGTTACGCTGTAAAGGTGGTACAAGAAAGAGTAACGTTTAATTGTTGACATACTACGTTTCCTCTCAATATACTTTATAATTTAAATGCAGCTGCAGAATATGCTTGTGGCTTTGTTCCCCTGATTGTGCAACAATCACCACGGCACACAAGTGAACTAACTCGCTCATGCGCACGTATGCCAGCAGCTGCACCAAAGTCTCCATGCGAAAGCCAAACGTGGGTCGCCTGCTCATCACCAGAGCCGGTTGTGCTTGTCAGTTGCCCTTGTGGCGTCCAGCACCAACGTCGGTGCTCTGAGCGTGGTTCCTTACTGATGCGAAAGCATCAAATGGCCCATTGAGTGAGAAAACCGGCGTCTGTAGCAGCGAGACAGCTCCTAGATTCCCATTGGCTGCGGCGCCATGTCACCCGCATGTCTCGACGGAGTGGTGCGGCAAAAAAGGAACACCTGCTGACTAGCTGGCGCGCCACGTGTTGCGTGAGGGCATCGCTACGACGCCACGTGACCCTTGCTATCGAATGGCTGCGTTATCCACACGTCTTATCTGCGCAAACTCTCATCTGCGTTCTAACTTGGCCTCATTAATCGCTATAAAGAAATTAATTTATAAAATGTAAATAAATTCGAAATGAAGAGCCTTGGAGGTAGTGAGTTTCGAACTTACGACCTCCCGCTCCAAAGCCGAGTGTGTCACGCACTGTGCTAAACCAGCGCCTCCAAGAAAGCAGGCCTGTCTAGTCCGCTTTGAAAAATCATGCTACCTAAATGTTGGACCCGAATTTGCATTGGCAAACGCGGCGTGAGGAGAGTGGTGACGTCAGAATCACCGTGGCTTATTCTGGAGCATTAGATTCTGCAGCAGTCGGGCACAGCAGCATGACTTCGCGGATAGAAGTGCACCGGCCTTGCGCTACCTAGGAGGCGCTGGCCAAGCCTCTCGATGAGCTCGCTTCTCCGCGAGGAGATAACTCGAAGAACCGCTCAGCAGCGTTTAATCGGGCATTATTGCTTTTGTTTTCACAAGTCATAAGAAGTGCTTAGGTGTCCTAGAATCTTCATACGTACTCTATCTGTGCATGTAAGCGAAACAGTACATGACTGCCTTCTTTTGATGTCACTTAACAGCTCTCCATTGCTGACGCTTACACTCTGACATATAGAAGTATCAATGTAAGTTCAACTTTCAAGCACATAGGCGAATGCGAACTACAGCAGAAAGCATGGCCGTTGTTATTCCTTCTTTATACGCGTTTACACCAGCGTAAATCACTCGATTATAAGTTATAGATCGCCAGATGTTTTACTTGTGCGACGTTCTTCCAGAAGCCTCTCGTCCAACTAGTAATGGTATGTCTTGTGTATAGTAAACCAGGGTAACATAGAGCTTCAACGTCACTCTTTCCTCGGCAACGCTTACGATGTTAGAATTCAAAGATTTTTTTTACATGAACAGAAACTGTGGAACACGCTGTAGACTTCAAATTTATAGTGCAAGCTAAGTGCAATCTACAATGTGCAGTGGATGTTCCTGAATTTGCTGCCTTAATTATGCAGCGTTGCATTCGTATTTATAAGTATTTTCTATTTTGTTTTATTTTGTTATTTTCAATGTTGTAAGGCAGCCCTGCTCGTAATAAAAGAAAAGTGCGAACTGCATTGGAAGATTCGGAACAAGCGATTTCTCCCACTTGAAGATTGGTAATCGGCAGTGGAGAACTTTCATATCAACAGATTATGTTACCGTCGAACTGCGAATCTCCATATGCGTGCGAAACCAGAAATCGGAAGCTGATCAGCGCATTCAGCAGCACCCTCAAAGACATATAACTGTTTTCAATAGAATAAGCGCCAAAAAATGACAGCACACAAGAAGAAAACCAGACAGGACAAGGCGCTTGTGTGCTGTCATTTTTTGGCGCTTATTCTATTGAAAGCTATGCACCAACTAGCCCCACAACGTGTTTTACTGCAGTACATATAACTGGTTCTTAACACAGATGGCGTTTTAATAACTGTTCAACGTCATACAGCCCAGCATACAAGTCATACAAGTCATACAGCCCAGCATACAAGTCATACAGCATCGGGGCGCGTAAAACCTGTTGAGTACACCGGGGTGCGCACTAAGCCAGCTCAGCGGACCCGCGCCGTCATCCGTGTCTATCGACCAGAGTGCTTCTCGGTGAGGATTCAAAAGCAGAAGCTTGAAGGAAACAAATGGGTTTATTTTGCATTTTGCAAAGGGGTTTAATACATGCCTTTCGAATTGAAGTTCAGATTCATGATTGGAGTCACGTTATATCGTGTACCGACGCAGATAGCATGTACGAAGGTGTCATTGTGGATTTTAAAGCTATATATAAAAACATTTTCCAGATATCATAATCAGAAAATGTAAGAACTCTCCAAAACCTTGGATAAACACTTCCCTTTAGAAGCAGATAATCTTGAAAAACCGCATGTACTAGGAATTTGTGAAAACTAAAGACATTGACAAACTTAAGGCCTTCAAGGTGTTTAGAAATAAGCTCAACGCTAAACTAAGTACCGCGAAAAAGGAGTATTGCCAAGCCTATTTTAACGATGTGGTGAGCAACTCTGCTCTGTTTTGGAAGCGACTGAACAGCCTTATAAAACAGACCAATGTTTCTAATGTTAACAGCATGCTTGTGAACAACCGCGTTGTCGGCGTAGCACATCTTTCGAATGTTTTGAATTATCATTTCATAGCTGTTGGAGAACCTACAAGTTGCAACAGAACAGGCATACCCTCGATTCATAAAACAACACAAATTTCTGGTAGCATGGTGTTTTCCCCACAAGTGAGAATGAAGTTAAATATGTGTCGTATAGCCCAAAAAATTCCAAATCACATGATGTAAATTAAGTGCAAGTTAGGCCTGTCAAATTCGTTATAGACATAATTGCGCCTATTTTAGTTGAAATCTACAACTTCTGCTTAGAAAAGAGCTGCTTTCCGAAGGAGATGCAGATTACAAAAGTGGAAGCAATCCCCAAAGGTGGAAATAAAAACGAACCAAATAAGTTTAGGCCGATTTCCATTTTGCCTGTCTTTTCGAAGGGTTTAGAAAAAATCCTACACAAGCAATTGTATGGTTTCTTAGACAAACACTCGCTCATCTCGACATCACGGTATGATTTTCTCAAAGGCAAATGAACGGAATTGGCTTAAATAACTCAAAAAGAATTTTTAGCTACAGCGTTTGATGCAGAAGAACTGGTCATAGGTACATATCTAGATTTCACGAAAGCATTCCATACTGTTCATCATATTACGCTTTTACCTAATCTTGAACAACATGAAGTACGTGGTCCCGCAAACGATCTTTTGTCTTCGTAACTGCATCATCGGTATCAGTACGTTTGCCATAATCATTCAAACTCAAAGATAAAACCTATCCCACATGGTGTGCCACAAGGGAGCATTCTCGGACCACTTCTTTCCATTGTTTACATGAATGACCTTTTTTCAACCGCTGAAAATATCAAATGGATAGGCTATGCAGACGATACCACCATTTTTTTCAGGAACGGAAATCCGGACACTCTGGTCAAATATGCAAACATTGTGCTCCCGGATATCGCAAAGTGGTGTGATAGAAACTATTTAAGAATTAATGCCCAAGAAACGCAAGCGATCATGTTTCGCCCAAAGCATAAGGCCCTAAACCTTGAAGACAGGTTGCATTTAAAAAGTAAGGAAATTAAAATTTTAAACGACGTTAAAACACTAAGAGTTATATTTTCAGAAAATCTGCTTTGAAACAAACATGTGGAATCTCTTTGTGGAAGGCTGAACAGAATAACGGGACTGCTACATAGGCACCTACATGTTTTGCCTACCACTGTCAAACGAACTGTATATAACTCACTTTTTCTTTCTACACTAAATTATTGTCATCTAGTCTGGGCAACAAAATCAAAACAAAACATCGCTAAACTAAAATTATGTCAAAAACAAGCAATTCGTGCTGTAGCTAATCTTTCCTCCAAAGAACACACGTATAAATATTTTTACGAATACAAAATAATGCCGGTTGAATTCATTTACTCATTTCGTCTAGCATGCATGTACAGAACAACCTTGAGAAGGGAAATGTTGATTACGTAAATTTGTTTAACCTGAATTGTCGCGAAACTCCCTATAACACGAGGCATGCCGACATTTGGTTAACAAGCTTTTGTCGTACTAATTATGGACGGCAATCTGTATCCTACCGCATAGCTCATCTACTAAATACCCTAACTACAAGTGGATTAAGCCTGGATACTATGTCTCCTCGTTCTTTTTTCACTTACTTCCTCTCGCAAAATCCCGCTCTGTGATTCCTTTACATGTATTTGATTATCGTATACATATTAGTACGTATATCGGTATTAGTATACATCAGTATTAGTGTACGTATAGATGTATGTCTGCAGATATACGTATGTCGTCTATGTATATCGAGTTTGATGCGTCTGATGTCGACAATTTTGTTTTCATTTTCTTTTTAGCTGCTTTCTCACAGCTTATTCACCTTTTGTCACAGCTTATTCAGCTTTTGTCACCTTTCTTTTCATCATATTTTGTTGTTGTTTCTGCACAAAAGAAATTTACTGCCTGTACGTCCATGTTATCATTCCTTCTTTTTTTTCTTCACACTTCCTGTAAAGTGCCTAGACTTATGTTGCTATGAACCTATACTACTGCTGCACACTGTCGAATTGTACCATAGGGGGCCGGGCTTAGTCAAGCTACAGTAATGCAGCTTTTTCCCGCCACCCCCTTTCTCTCTTTGTTGGGACATGAAATAAAATTTTGATTTGGTTTGATATTTACAACTGGCACCATGGTTATGGTAACACGCTATATCTCAGCAGTCTGCATGACCGAATGAATCACACTACATGTCGCAGCACTTTACACGCGGCACATAGCACCTAAGGTGCCCACTCTTAAGCAGTTGTCTTCCCGAAGTCAATAGTTGAGGGAAATCGATTACCTTGTCTCGGCCAATGAGAATGGTCGAACTCTTCGCAGTATCGCGCCCTCGGTGTCACACTATCCGGCCGGACTCCACCGTTGATGCTGCGCCTTCGCAACCGCATATCACACAGTGACGAGGCAATCGGGAGGCAGAGGTCAACGCCGTTAACACAGATGCTGTCGGACGTCGGCTCTTTTGCAGCGAATAATGGAGCCAGGCCCTGAGGGTTTTTACCGCTTTCAGATTGGGGCAGTTGCAGGCAGATCAAATAGACTTTCTTCTCTTGCATGACAAACAGGCACGTACGCAAGATTTTTTTTAGGGGGGGGGGGGGGCAAACCAAGGTAATATTTGTATGCAAATGAGGAGGGCGCGCAGCTTTACTAGTACAAGAGGAAATAACGCCCACCATTTGCCATAAACATGCGTAAACCTGCAAAAGAGAAATGAAATAAGGTGTACCTCATATGTACACATGAATACTTTGTTTAGCGCAAAACAACAGACACAAGAAAGACGACAGGACAAGGCGCTATTATAGAGTAGCGGCTTGTGCTGTCGTCTTTCTTGTGTCTGTTGTTTTGCGCTAAACAAATTATTCATGGATTCGCACCAACTTGCCCGCCAACGCATTGTGCTGAACTTTCGCACATGTACACCTTTAAGGTACACCCCTCTTTTACTTTTCGAACAAGGAACTACGTCAAATGGATTCACCCAGGAAGGAATCGTAAAATAAAAATTACTATAGTAGAGTACAACTTAAAAAAACAGCCGTTGGCATCCAAGGCACACGGACCGCGCGGGGTTGTGTTACTGCGCCAGCCAATCACACAAGCAAACAAAATCGTCGTCATGTGGCCTTTTCAATATGGCGTCGTACTTGATACTCCCGCAGCGTCTGCTGTTCTTGAAGAGTCTTTTCATCAGCAGAAGCAATGAGGTATGCAATAGACATTGGCAACGTGTATGGAGCCTGACCATTTCATACTTTAAAAGTCTGCGGCACAGTTCATTTCAGTGCTGAATTCGTTTTACTCATGAAACTTCACTGCCAACTGAAGTGAAACTTGACAGTAAATAGTTGCAGCTAAGAAAGCGTTTTATTTAAGTTCAATAAAGAATTAGTCTTTCACCATTCCGCTATAATGGATGAATGAAAACTTACAAAATTACGCGCTCATAGCTTTATTGTTGTGATTACCGCCATTTCGGTAACAGGAAAAGTTCGAAGTACGAATTATTTATAGCCTCGCGGAGTGGCTGGCGGTTAAGAGCGCGTAGGTGGTGCTTCACTGCAGATTTAAGTTGCCATGACCGGGGGTAGTTGGAGAAGTATGGGAGAGGCATTTGCCCTGCAGTGGGCGTAAGCAGGCATATGATGATGATGATAGTGAGGTTTTTAATTAGCTCTGGAAGTATCATAGATAAATATTTGCGGAACAACCAGTTATTTTTCATTCCTCATTTACTGCTCTACCAACATTAGTTCCCAAACCGACTCGTATTATTATTTGGGAAGTTGTGTAACGACCCGTGGCCGCCAGTACCGTGCAGCCGCGTAAAGCGCAGGACGCTGCGGTTCTAGACGTACTGCGCCCACCACGGAAGGTTAGAAAAACACCCACTTAAGCACAGCAGAGAAGTTACTACGTCAGGTGGCTCGACTGATGATAACTGCACTAGACGCGTCATTGAAAACAGGCGGAATTGTTCTTCACTTCTGGTAGAGTTTTCTGTACTTCCTTTTTAAATAAAATGATGTTGATCCATAAATATTTTCATAAACAGTTAAATTTTTTAATTTTCGTTTTTCTTTCCTATTTGGCTGTTGCCTTGGCTCTCTCCCTTAGTAGATCGCTTAATTTCTCAACTCCTTGCTATTCTTGTTTCCAGTTGCCAATTTTGCACGAAAAGTGCTGTACAATTAGGGAAAAACCAGACGAGGTAATTTGTGACAGTCATATTGGTTATGGAATAAGGGTTATTGCAGGGTTTGATGATGGACGCTGTTTCGCATGATTTTATTTTCCACCTTATCTAACCCATATCGCGGGTATATGGTTCCGAGGATCTACCAGCGCCGCGACGATTGGTTCGAGGAAACAATGAAGCGAAAGGAAAAGTCAAACTCAACTGGCGTTTTCTCCGGCCGCAGCTCTTTCCACTAGCATATAGATCAGCTGACCACGAACCTAATGACTTTCCTGGTCGCTGCATGACTCTACACAAAGAAGGTTGAACTAACGAAGCAATAGCGATGCGCGTTACCGTTGAATAGATGGAGACAACTTAACGCATCTCGAGTTAATCGCTCGGGCACCGAATCGATGAGAAAATTGAAAATTGGCCGTCACATTCCAGGAGACACCAATAACTACAGCCATCGAAAAGGAGGAAAACCGGCAGCAAAATGTTGACCGCCGAATAGCTGTCAAGTCTCAACACTGATTTGGCGGCGCTTTAGGAATATGTGTGAGGAGTGGTGGCGTGGGCAGAGAGAGTGGGGTATGCCGCTTAATTTCGGGAGGGGGGGGGGGGGGCGGGGAGGCCCGGGCTCCCGTCTGGATACGTACCTGATGACACCGCAATCCCGGACACACGTGGATCCGCCATTGTCTGGTCTTGTCAGCTGTTCTATAACTTCTATGACTGTGAAGTCCAGCCTTGACGTTTGCTGTCCTTGTTTTCCCACGGCCTATGACGTTTGTGCTGTGAACTACAAACGTTCTACAGGCACTGTCTACAGTGACTTGGCAAGACTAGCGTCGTCAGTTGTGGAAAGGCTTGTGTTCTCTGAGGTAATCATTGATTACGCGTTTTTTTTGGCTAACATGTATTAATTGGTCCAGCTCACCACATTTTTGCACCTTTTCCTTGCAGCCTCCAATAGGGTATGTGTTCTTTCCTCAAGATATCTAACACTCTTTAATTGTACATGGTATTGCAATCGCCTGAGTTCACAGTGGTCGCCGCAATGTTAGTCCTCTTCTGAATTCAGGTGGTATATCGAGTACTCCTACTACAAGACAGGCGTGTGTTACACCATGGACCCAACCCACTCTGAAGTGTATCGCTCGTGCGGAGAGCCTTGGAAATACAGTGAGTATCACTCATCTCCTGCTAACATAAAGTCAAAGTTGTGCTAGGGTGCCACCGTGAAAGACGAGGCTTGTCACTGACGATTGTTGGTACAGTGAGGAATGTATATATATATATATATATATATATATATATATATATATATATATATATATATCCAAAGCAAATGACATCTCAATACTTGTTCTGTTGATAATCCTGAGGCCCCTGCCAAACACACGCAATATTACTCTCTGAGTGCCTAATGGACAACTCTTTCTTGTGTCCCAAGAATCCCAGACAGCGAAACACACTTCGACAGGCCATGTTAGACTCATTGTGCAGAAAAATCACACTTCGTATTAGAGCGCATCGTACCTATTTTTAAAGCGGGCAATAAGTAATTGGCGGAAAACTATCAGCCAATTTCCATTACATGCTCTGCGTGTAAAATGTTGGAACACATAATATCGAAACATCTGTTTGAATATATAGAAAATAACAACTTATTTTACAGTAAGCAGCATGGCTTTCGCCAACGTCTGTCAACAGTGACGCAGCTTTTTGAGGTGTCTCATGCTTTCGGCGTCGCAATTAACAACGACGAACAGATTGATGTTATTGCAATTGATTTTTCCAAAGCTTTTGACCGGGTGTGTCACACAAAACTTAGTGAGAAATTGTATAAACTTGGTGTTAATAAGCAAATTGTGAAGTGGATCCATGCGTACCTTGACATAGAAAGCAATATGTTCAAATAGCAGGCGAAAGATCATCCTCCTTACCTGTTTTATCTGGTGTGCCACATGGTTCGGTTTTAGGACTAATTTTGTTTCTGTTATATGTAAATGACATTGCTAATGATTTGCATCCTAACATTGAACTGCGTCTATTTACGAATGATTGCCTTATTTAATTTCGCGTTAAGAATGTCCAGGATCAAATGTTGTTGAAGGAATGCTTGCAAAGAATTTATGACTGGTGTGTTACGTGGGACATGAAAATTAATTTCGATAAATCAACTTACATGACTGTATCTAACAACAAAACCCCGTTTCTTTTTCTTACAGAATAAATAATAGCCCACTTCAACATGTTAGTAAGCTTAAGTATCTTGGGGTCACAATCACGCACAATTTGAATTTTAACTCACACATTGAAAACATTTGTGGTTCTGCTCAACGCAAACTCGGTCTGTTGAGGCGAAAGTTGAAAGATGCTACACCCGAGGTAAAGCTCAAGGCGTACAATACAGTTATACGGCCCACACTGGAATACGCATGTATAGTCTGGGATCCGCACCAATTTGGCTTGATAAATAAACTGGAACGAGTTCAATGACTAGCCGCAGGGTTTATCTTTAATGCTTATCAAAGGACGCAGTCTGTAACTGCGTTATTATCTCGTGCCGGTTTGCCCGAACTCGCAACGCGCAGAAAAATGTCCAGGTTGAAATTCTTGTACCAACTGTATAATAAATTCAATTTGGACTCCAGGCTATAATTGCGTCCCCCTTGACGAGTGTCCCCACGTACAGGTGGTCACCCTCATGCTGTAATGCCCTATGTGCCGCGCGTTGATGCCTTCAAATTTTCCTTTCTTGTGAAAACTGTAGTCGATTGGAACAAACTTGATGCAGATGCATTTATTGAAACGCACACAACAGAATCATTTGCGCGTACACTGTCATGTGTTTGCTGAATTCATTATTTGTTTGTTGCGCAACTGGGGTTACGTGTTTGTGGAAAATTCTTTTCCCCCACCCCTGTAACAGCCCGCAAGGGCTAACAGTATTGGAAATAAATAATTAAATAAAAAGTCACGCAGTGGACGCAGTGCAGGAACCCTTACAAAATGTAGGCGACTGACTGCCGTCTCTCGAACGATTCTCGCTACCTTCACACGATGCGTGACTATGAGGCGATGGAGGTGCCACTTCTAAATGGCTGCCACACTGGCAACATATTTTAATGCAGGCGCCACGTTCAGGCTGGCCACAGAGCTCGAAGGAGTTCCGGCCAAAGAGGCTATCATGTCCGCCCTCTTACACCAACAGGGACAGTTCACGGGCGGAGTCAGCAGTAGCGCCATGTTCCGACCCGGAAGCGCTACGTGCTAAGCGCACAACAGGTACGTCAAATCCTTTGGGATCGGCTCTGTAACCTCGCTGTAAGTAGCTTAATAGTAAACATTGCACTGAGCTTGCACACACTGCGGGCTTCGCGACCCAAGCAGTTTTTTCATCAATATACAATAAAGGTTAACACACCTGTGGACCAATATGCGGGCGTAAAACGCGCCAAAGAGCAGAATGTAAACATTTTCCTTATTTACGCTCTCTATTTGTCACCTCTTTGAGAGCCGAAACTCATAAAGAAGAATACCGGCAAGTTGGGAATTGGTGATTCCAAATTTCACGTAGGACTGGAAAGCCTTACGAAAAATACCAAGGAGTTCCATCGAGAACTAGGTCTTATGAAAAACGAGAATGAGCGACGTCGCAGGAAAAATGAAGGCTTGAGTAAACAACTGGGAATCTACGTGAAAAACTAGAATATGAACAGTACGCAACAAAGATTAACCTTGATGTAGACGGGTCTACTCTAATCCAGAATGAGGACGTGAAACCATGAAGACAATAGCGGACCGCTTGGGCTGTAAGATACACAAAGAGTGGAAATTTCTGGATAAGGCTCTGTAGCAACTGGCTGCGCGCCCAACCTTCACGTCAGCATTGTATGGGCATGCTCCCGGAATTCGTTTCACGCTTGCATCACATTCAGAGAGTTGAAGTGCTTCTTTATAGATTTGTTTCATTTCAGTAAAGGTTTGAGTTGAGAGTTCAGCGTCTGTCCTGTCGATTACTTTCATCTTGCCCCTGTCTGTATTGCGCTATTTACTCAAGAAGATATACTAAACAAGGCCAAATATCAGACAGTGATCACATTGACGCCGCAAACTGCGTGCAGTTAACAGGTAAGAAGAAATCGCACGTCGTTGGAAGTTTCAACCCATTGAAACAAACAATTTTAGTCAATGAACACCGTTGCACTGAAAATGAAATTGTTCTGAGCAAAATGCGAAGGGTTGGGTGAGAGCGGAAATTTATTTGTTAGTGTTCGAATGAGGAAAACAGAGCAATCACGTTAAATGTGTTGGGGATCGGCAGCCAGTAAGTATTGTTTAATAAACGGCAACAATTCGCTTTCTGTCACCACAGTGACAGCGTTCTTAAAATATAGAAATGTAAATAGAAAATACAATTACATTTGTCAACAGTAATGGTAACTCCAGAGTTAGTTGTGCTGGCAACACTGTCCAAGTAAACAAAGATGGCTATGACATCCACGTTCACGGCCGCTCTCTCGATTGCTGATGTGCTCACGTTTGTCGTTTCTGGTGTCGAATCGAGGTTTTTCGTCGAATCCAAAATGGTTTTTGTTGCCGATCACCTAATACAGATCGGCCTCAAGGTTTAACGGCGATGAAACCGCTGAAATAGTTCCGCTGTGCGTGCAAACGTCCAGCTTGCCCAGCAAGCCGCATCACATTTTCTCAATTGCGAAGAGCCATTCAAGCTATCCGTAGGCTAAAGAAAGGAGGTGTTTGTGCATAGCCAGTCCCCTCGAAAGGTGCAGCACTTGTTCGAGGCGTTGCTTCCCTGGTACAGGTACGATATATGCCTGTTTTTTACCTCCATAGGTAAATTCACGCTGCGACTCGTGTTGTGCTATATCACATATACCATCTCACAATATATAGGCAGTAAGTTCTGCCGTTCTTTTCAGAAGCTAAGCACAGATATTCTGCACAGACAGAACGAGGCTCAAAATTTTAATGATACCTTATGAGTGTGTCTAAGGATAAAAACAAATGATAGTTACGTTTGTTAGTCGCGCTCACGGAGGAAGACATTTAGGAGGTGAAACTCCCGTCAGCGCGAGCGAGCGCGGGCGACCAGAGGTCACAATTGTATGCGCCGACGTAGCCGTATGCAGTGGCGCCGCCATGCGGCGCGTGGAAACCGTAACGAAAAAACAAAAACAAAAATGCAGCGCCCGGGATGGCGCCTCCGACGCGCTCTCCGGTCACTTCCTCCGTGCCCGCAAAAGAAGTCAGGCGTTCGCGGCCGAACGGGAGCAACACGCTCGACCGGTTGCCCTGGCAACCGAAACAGCGGTAATTCCTTTCCAGGCCGCTAGGCGCCGATAGCATGAGAACGCCTGTAAAACCCCTTGATAATTTTAAAGTAGCGACAATCTGCTCCTCACGGCGCTTTCCTCCTCAATTCTGCTCGTCCGCCGGCTGCGCACGGCGTGCTTTTCCTCCTGGTTTCCCGCGGACGGGCCGCATGATTCTATGGAGGCGTGCTATTTTGGGCCAGTTGCGCGGCCCAGTGGGGTTGAAAATTTTGAGAAATGGTAATAATAGCATCGATAATGCTGTAGGCAACGTTTATGAGGAGGTTGGTTTTTTCTTAAAGCGATATGAATTGGGTATACCGTTGTAAAGGGAGCTTTGACGCGAGTTCTATACTGCAGACAATTTTTCTGCCACATGATCAGATGCTTTACTTCGTGCGTCTGACCTAGTATTGCTTGTGACACGTCCCTTTGTGTGTGACTTATTAAGCGAAAGGCTTAGACCTGTTTCATGGCCCCGTTGTGATCTACAGAAAATATCGCGTGACCGAAGGAAGGCGGGAAGCGAACTAAAGCATGTGCAGCCGCATTAAATAATTATTAATGATTAGCAGCGTAATAATTGATGAGTGGTTGGATTAAGATGAATTCGGGTGTATTAAGGAGTATTAAGGTGGATAAAAGTCGATGAAGGCGCATTAGGGTGGATTAAGGCGCATAAAGGAGGACTAGGTTGGATTAAGGTTGATGAAGGTGAATTAGCGTGAATGAAGGTGCGTTGAGGTGCATTAAGAACGAATATTGTGGATTAGAGTGAATCAAAGTGCATGAGGAAGGATAAGGGTGGATTAAGAAGGATTAAGGTGCATTAAGAAGGATTATCGTTGGCTAGGGTGAATTAAAGCGAACGAAGGTGGATTAGGGTGGATTGAGGAGGATTAGGGTGGACAAAGGTGGATGAATGTTGATTCGAGTTGATTAAGATTGATTAAGCACGATTATTGTGAATTAGGGTCGAATAAGTTGAATGATCGAGCATTAGGGTTGATTAAGGAGGATTAAAGTGCATTAAGGGGGGTTAGAATAGATCAAGGTCGATGGAGGTGGATTATGGTGCATTAAGGAATACGTTCGTGGATTATGGATTATGAATGAAGGAGTATTAAGGTACATGAATGTGGATTCGGTGGATTAATGTGCATTAGGAGGATTATTGTAGAATAATCGGTCTTAATACTCAATGAACCCTAATTCACCCTATTCCACCCTAATCCACATTAATGCTCCTTCATCCACCTTAATCCAGCTTAGTACTCCCAATCCACCTTAAACCAACCTAGTCAACCTACATCGCGCCTAATGCACCTTAGCCAACCCTATACGGTCTTAATCCTCCTTTATCAACCCTAATTCATCATATTCCGCCTTAATCCTTCATCCACCTTATTCATACACGTTAATCCAACTTAATCCTGCTTACTAGTCCCAATCTACTTTAATACATCGTAATCCATCTCTGTCAAACGTAATCCAGCTCGATGGTATCTAATCCACCTTAATCTACCCTAATCCATGCTCATCGGTCTTAATCTTCCTTTATAAACCCTAATTCACCTCATTACCGATTATTCGACCTTAATCTTCCTTTATACACACTAATCCTCGCTAATCCTTCTTAATGCACCCTAGTCTACCCTAATCGGTCTTAATACCCTTTCATCGACTCTTCACCCTAATCCACCATAATCTGCCTTAATCCTCCTCCACCCACCCTAATATTTGTTCATGCATGTTAATCCTTCTTAATGCACTCTAATCCACCCTAATCTTTGTCAATACACTCTTAGCAACCTTAATCCTCCCTAACCAACCTTGTGTCAATCACTAATGATTCATTAATTAACTTTGGTAATCATTCTCTTATACAGGGGTGGACGTCACCTCTGGCCTTCATTGGGTCACGTGATACCTCCAGTTGAAAACGCAACCTTGAAAAATAGAGATCTAAAGGGATTCCACCTTAAAAGTTAAAGAAACTCGATGTTGACTAGCTAACGCTCATCACCTGCAATACCGGGTATAATACACGAGTCTAATTGCCACTAATTTTTTTCAGGGCGCAAAGCAGAATCTATAATGCTGCACTTCCGACTGAACACAACAGTTAGCGACTTGCGAGGTGATGGAGCCGCCCCAGAATATTAAGCATACTGAGGACAACCGCAACAGAAAGGCTGGTGAGCAGGCCGGAAAAATGAAAAAAATAATGCAGCATTACGCGATGCTTTGCTACGAGCTATAAGAAAGAGGCCTCAGCTCGCAAACAACGCTGTTCTATGTCGGAACAAAGTTATTTCAGCCAATGTCATGCAGCCACTGCTTCCTGCGCAAGCCGTCACGCTTTCCTTGTGGTATCATAAAAATGCCATAACCATCTTGAGGCTTCTTGCTGCAATTATATGCACAACAGCTCAGCCTAGCGCTAGCACAATAAGCAGGAAACACAGCGTACAACTTTCGCTACGCCAAGCTAAAGCGCCGAGCCAGCCGTGCTCAGAAGGAAAATGGCGCGAACGAAAAAGAAAAACACAAGCAAAACTCAAGATCCGCGCGTTTCCAAGGGCAACGGCAGGGAGACCAATCGTCTTGCAGAAAAACGAGGGCAGCACTGGTTGCCGCGAGGGAACGCGCAAGGGGCGAGGAGGAGGCGAGGAGGTCGCGCGGCGGCGGCAGAGTTCAAAGAGTGTCCCTACTTTCAGATTATCAAGAGATTTTAAGCGCCTCTAAAACCCCTTAAACTTCGTAAAGTAGTGCCACGCTTTGAAGATTGCCGCCTTCTCCTCGAGTGCTCTGGCCGAAGCCAACACCGCGTCGCTATTGGACTAATGGCATCACGTGGCCCCTTGCGCCGGCTTCGTTTCTTTACAGTCACGCTTCAGTGCCATTTTTGCTCGAGAAGCGGCGCTTGTTGGCGCCATTCCTTCCATTCCTATTGTGTGTTGTTTTGATTTTGTGAACGCCTTGAAGGATGCTTTGTGGCAAGTGCAATTTCGCTTCAAGTCATTTTCTGTGACTATGACCTGCTGCGCATTAGGATGCCAATATAATTTTAGCAAAGGCAAGAATCTGTTCGCGTTACCGTCCGGTAAGCGCGACGGGTTAAGAAGAAAGACACGGCTTCACCGAATCGGGAGGGGAGAACTTCCAACCAACTTCCTCCGCGTGACTATGCGAGGTAAGTTGTGAGTCTCTCAGAGTATAGTATGTGCCAGGTTTCCGTACTGCGCTGCGGGTAATAACGTAGTAGATATCGCACAGTTCACTGTGCACGTGGTCATTTGTACGCACGCTTTAACACGATTTTTACGCAACGTCTGCTTTGTTTATATACGCACTACGTGGTCGTGTCAGTCGTATTTGGTGCGCTTAATCGTTTTGTACGCCAACCGGCTTGAGTTCGCGGGCACGCGAGTTGGCGTGCGATAACATGATTACGATATTTTAAAAATTCAGCGCAGTCCTTTTGACAAAATTTCAGTCTCGATCATGAAAGCGCCTAAGGAGAGCCACTCTGTGCATGTTGTGGTTACTTACTAGCCTTTTTCAGATAGAATAGCTTTGTTTGTCTCATTTGTTCGTGTTCCTCGTTGGCGGTCACCCGGTGGATTTGCGATACAGAGTCACCGATGAAAAGCGTGCGTGCTCTCCCGAAACCGTGTTACGCGGTGCGTTTCCCGCCGAGCGACAGCATCATAGGTAATTGAGACGTATGTGCTAATTCGCGTGAGCTTTAAAGTGTGCGAAGCTTCAGATGCAGCGGTGGAGCACTCGCAAAGAAAACGTGTGGTCGCCCACCCGTTCCCTGGCTGGTTTAGTCGCCGTTCGTGCTTAGTCGTTTGCTCGTTCGTTCGCACACTCGTTTAGTCGTTCGTTTAGTCGTTTGCTCGTTTGTTTAGTTCGCGCGCTCGTAGAGCCGTTCACTTGCTCGTGCATTCCACTATTAGTTTCTACAGTCACTATGCCTAATTGAGACGCGCTTGCTGTAGGACTCTTAGGCTGGTGCGTTTATTTACGCAATGAGACAATAAATGGTGCACATGGACTTGTGACTGCAAAGGCAAATCTGTAATGCATCTATGCTTAAAATAAACTGTTAACTTGCAACTCGAATGCCGTTTCATATGATTTTGACCTATAGAAAAAAAAAAATTCACTTGCCACAATTTCGGCCGCGTCATGCCGGGGGAATTCTTTGCGCGATCATGACTTCACTAATAAACTTATGTCTCGCAAATGTTACTTCGGGGGGGGGGGGGGGGAGTGCAACCGTCTTCAATACATGCAACTCAATGCAACTCGATTCGCGACAAGTACATCACTTAGTAAACGGACAAACCGACGCACGATGAAGTGTTATTAGTTATAAGTCATTAACCTGAGAAAAAATTACTGAAGCCCACAGTGGTATTTTTTGAGATTTAGTCAAGCATTGTTATCGCGCTCCCGCTTCGCGCACGAATGCTAAAAACTTACTTTGTTTTCTTGTGTACGCAGAGTCCCGACTCGATGATGAGCCGCGGTACTTCTCTCGACGTTGGGACGCGAGAAACATAATAGCACCAGCGCTCACCTCTGAGCCTTTGTTCGCGCTTAGATTGGCAAGCACGCACGTTGGTGGCACTGTACCTTGTATTACACTTTCCAACCTTCAGAGAAGTGATCTCCGTCAGCCTTTGTACGTCATAGCTGATACGCGCCGCGAATTCACATGGTAAGGGCGGCGCGGATTCTTCAGGCTGAGGGCTTGCTGGAAGTCAAGATGTCATTCGATCGTGAACGTGTTATTTACATTTACTTTTACATTCGCAACAAGATCTTACGACACGCCCTTGACAAATGTTGCGTACCTAATTGAAGGGCACGTGATACATTCACAGTTGCCAACGCACAGCGTTAAGACTCCTTCAGATACTTTTTTTAAGAAATTGTTACACAAAAATGAAACAAAAGCTGCCGTTACTGAATTTGTATAACCATCAGACTAGAAATTCTATGCTGTACACGAAGTTACGCGGAGCTGGAAAGCCAACGTGAACGCCTAAAGAGCACTGCCTTGCTATGCGTGCATTCACTCTGCGAAAGATCGTCTGCTGCGCTCGAGCATCGTAGGCGGCGCCACGGTCGAGGAGGGAGCGTAAAAGAGAGGAGAAACGAGAAGGAGTGAAAGCGGAGGAGAAAAGTGTCACTACTTTACGTAGTTTAAGGGGTTTTAAGTGGCTCTGCGGACTTGTGACCCTTTCTGGTCGCCGCAAACAGCGGAGTTTCCACTCCTAAATTTTTCTTGCTCCGTGGTCCGGGCGCACCTTTCCTTTCATGCTTACCCAATACGTGGGATAAGATTGTCTGTGTACGATGACTGGCGCGCGTTTGCGCTCACAGTACGCAGTGTTCAATGCAGGACCCGGGCTATCGCGAACACAGTAGACACCTGCGGCCCGTAGAAATTTCCCAAGTGCCGGTTAAGCCTGAAAAGAGAATAACAAATTGGGCCAAGTGGAGTTTCTGCCACCAGGCTTCCAAAGTGGAGCGATGGTTTTCTTTTGGGCAAAGTGACTTGTACTACGGTAAATGCATTACTTGGAAACCGATTGCGCCAGTTGTAAGAAAATTTAGCTGTGCGCACAGTACCAGAAAGCAAACTAGCCGTGCTGTGCGCAGGTCCAACGCTACCAAGCTATTTTCAGTTGCTTCGAAATTTCTTATGGGGAAATAAAGTGGCACTCACCGGGCTGAATAAAAAAGATATTCTGCTTGTGCCGCTAAACGGAAGTATGCAATGAAGATGATATGTCGCCTCCCGGCATGATATGTATGATAATAGACTTCAGACCTTCTGAAGCAGTTCTCATTCCTGCGACCGCGCCTGCAGACAAAATTACATTAACGAGAGTATGTCTGCTGCTAAAAACGTTAGTAACACTAATTCTGTGGCATAATACCATGCACAAGGAAAACCAAATGTAACCTAAGCTTACATCACTTTAATTTAATAAGTGACTGCCTATAAACTAAGTTGACTCCACGATTCGAAGCGACAGCAAGATGTTTAAAATAAATATAAATAAAGGAATTGTCTACTCGCCGTGAAGAAAGAAGCCGACCCGATTGAAGTGTTTGGAAGAAATCAGCAAGTGTCAGCCACATTTTTCTAATGCGGAAGCTTCTTATACAAATTGCTATCCGATGCGCGTCGTCTGCTTCTTTTGGGAAAAGACGCAATCATATATTTTTGTTTTTCCTTCACGATGACACGCATAAGGACACGCAACAAAAGTATTTTGACATTAACGCAGAACGTTGGGATGGTTGCTGTTGAAGCAGTTGCTGTGACATAGTAGCTAGCGCGAACAAGACTAACGGAAAGAAAGGCGGGACAGGACAGAGCGCTGGACTTCAACTAACAAACAAGCTTCATATAGAAAAACATGCAGATGCCACCGTACGCCTAAATAAATGCGACAAACGCATACACGAATGTTCCACGTAGGAGACAACCAAATGCGCGACAAAGCCGATAAACGCCCACAGCAAGCCATTACAATGTATTCACTAGGGGCCGACTTACAAAGGGTTTCGTTTGTAAGCTGTGTTTTTCATTGGCTGACCGCCTTCGCTGATAGTATGTCCTACATCACTATTGGCTGACATGAACGCTTCTAGCGTAAGAACGCTTTGTGAATACGGGCCGAAGTTCTTCTCGAGGTACGACATTTCTTTATCAGTGAGTACCAGTGATGAATGTGTTATCGCTTACGCATTTATCAGCACGGGGAGCCCTTACGTGTACATCTACGGAAATGGTCATCCAAGTGGCCAGGACCTGCTTGAGTGTTTTAGCGTTCCCGAGCTCCCTAAGCCGGTCATTCAGACCTGCCTGTTTGTCCAATATAGCACTTTCCACAGGGAAGTGCAATCTTGTATACCACCCCACATTGCAATTAACTAAACAGGTGACATGCTCCTTAGGGCATGTACCTTGACTCCCGGTGTTGTTTGCGAGGTTGCACATTCTTGCGAGCTTTAGTGGCACTGAGAAAACACCGCACTTGTTCGCCACCTCTTTTAGGCGCGGGGACACCCTGTACACCTATGGCACACCCATAGGGCGCCCGCTGGGACGTGCGTCATTGCGCCGAGAGACTGCAGGTCAGCTTTTACTTCTTTAACAAGGCCCTCAGTGAATGACCCCAAGGTGTCATTGGGATACCCGACCCTACGTAAACGGGTTGCTTGTTTCTCAACGCTGCAGGAAGCCTGGTGCACACAAGATTTAACCAGAGCAGCTCTCAGGCAGTTATTAGCTATGGCTGTTTTAACTAACTTAGAGTGCGCGAATCGGTAGACAGGCAAGTGCTTGTTGCTCCTAGGAGATTACGTCCAACAAAGAAAGCTATCATTTAGAATCGTACGAATATCTGTAGGTGACCATCAACCGGCCACTCATATGTGTTCTTAAGTCCTACTGCACACTTTTCAAGAACACCCAGAACGCGTTAAACAGCATTGCCGCTTCCCTCAGGCTTCAAACTTTTCAGCACAAGAAGAAAGTCATCGACATAACCTAAAAGACTTAGCTGCAAAAGTATTATCAAGTACCAAGAAAATTCGATTGTCAACAAGAGATAGAACAAACGACTTAAAATAGCCGCTATGCGCGAACCGCTGCACACACCGTCTCACTGGAGAAATGTGTCTTTTTTCATTGTCGAGCTTGTGCGCGGCAGCACAAGGACGATTTGAGAACTACGAGGAATTCAGCGCATGCTTGGATAGCAGTACCTCTCTCGCCTCAAGCCTGAACCGGGACCGAATGTTTCTCGGCGCGATCACTAGGTGGCGAGCGTTTACCTGGAGTCACGAATACTCTTCAGGAGGCTGGGGTCATGTAGAAATGGTGCATACGTTTTCAATCAATTATGGGGTTATACCTGCCAAAACCACTTTCTGATTATGACGCGCACGCCGTAGTGGAGGACTCCGGACTCCGGATTCGATCCCGCGACCTCTTGCTCAGCAGCCCAACACCATATAGCCACTGTGCGACCACGGCGGGTGCATACGTTTTCAGTTGTAGCTCTCGCTTGAAGTTATCGCTCGCTGTTTTCATATTAGTGCGCTGTTGAAATTTGTAATTGGGCTCTCTGTTTAGGTTATACTTTGGATTTAGGTGAAACGTAGTATTTTTTCTTCTTCTACTGTATGGGGTTTCCGCATTGTTCACGCAGTCTATTGCATTTAGTCATGCTTGCATTCAATAATTTAATTTCGCTTTACATAGTGCCTATAACTCTGCGGTTACAGAATTTCGCTTTTTGTGTTATGTTTGTGTTTTTGTGTACTAGCGTAAAAATGAGTGTATGCATGCAGTGGACCAGTGCACTCAGCCTTTAACATTCCTGCATATCAGCATACCATCTCGCCGTCTAAAAAAGTATTGCAATCGTGATGACGATGTACTTACATTAGTATTTACGTCAGCATCACATGGCGAGGTGCACATCACGTGGTGTAGGCCTCATCTCTCGCGACAGTTTGTTTTATTGGCATGTTTTACAATGTGCCTTGGCTTGTTTCCATAAAATGTATGGAATTATGTTGTTTTTCACTATTGTATTACTGCGTTCCCACTTGCTTTTGTTACAATTGCAACTGCTTTTAGTGGTTTTCCAATTTTCTAAGAATGTTGCCAAAGAAGTCATGTTGTACTAGTATAGACTGCGTATTTCTCTATGTTGTAGTTGTATAATTACTATGGTATTCCTCCCCTCTCTTATGCTTCATAACGAAGCCGGAGGGTATCATAATTAACTGAATGAATGAATGATAGAATGAATGAATGAACCGTGTAAACGCGCCTATTAGACGAGGACCAAACAAAGGACAAGACAAAGGTAGAAAAAGAAACATACGTTTCCTATGTCCTTGTTTTTTTCATCACATAGTAATTGCGTTTACAGGCTAGCAATGATGAAAAATATGCAAGGTCATCTAAACACTATTTATGAGTTGTGAATACTAAAGCATTAATGTCGAACTAAACGCCGCTGAGCGGTCTTTCGAGTTATGCGCTGTGAGTAATATTTTCCAGTTTCCTTCGGAGTACGTAACAGAGTCTTGCGATTAAATTGGTGAAGGTTATTTTTTGTGCCGTTTCTACGTTAGCATATTGGCTGTAGACAGGAATCATTTGGACGATATTGCTGAGGAATCAAGACGCCGCTGGCCACCGACGTTCTGCAGGACGAGAGACTGCGTAAGCAGTGGCGGCCACCATGGCGGCAGGCACGCGTAGCAGCTAAGCCCAAGGGGGGCGACATAGAGATGCGCACCGTGCGCAGGCTTCTGAGACCTAGACGGTGACACCCGCGCGCGCACACGTCACGCGACTGCCCCGCCGACGACCACCCGTCGGGGCGCGCTGGTGACATAGCGTCGCGGCGCTTCCCTCTCGCCTCACGCAACATCTGGGGCACTATCGCGAAAGGCGCTGCGACTCGCCCGCTTTACTACGTCGAGGCGCACTCGTGACGTGCAGCCAACGTGAATTTAGGTGCCTTTTCCCGGACTCCGGCTTTTTCGCTCAATGGGCCATTTTGTGCTTTCACATCATTAATTCTCCCAACTAGCTTCATTGAAGACGTCTCGGTATGGCGCAACTAGTACGTAGCGACATATGAAGAACAAGACACACACACCTCTTACTTCAATCGAGGACTTCCGGGAACAAGGAACAATTATAGCTTCCGCACTAGGTGCGGAAGCTATAATTGGACACCTGTCCACTCGCAGTTATAACTAAATGAGCGCTAACATTTCAAACACCGCTGAACAATCCATTCGCTACTATCACTAGTGCATGTGTAAGAAATCTCTTTCTTTCTCTGACAGTGACAATAGCATTGACGTCTTGCCCATTCATGCTTCGTTGTATGCAATAATGCGGATGCCTTCAAGGATTAGGCGGGTCAATTCACATTTTTTTTTCCTTTATTTTCATAGACAACTGCACATTCAAAGCGGGGAATGCAACCGCATTTGGGACATTCCATTTGTTCAGTTTTTCAGAGTGCTCTTAAATCCGTTCATTCACCCACCTACCAATTTGGCCAATATACGTTTTTTGATAGAATATATATGACACAAGTCCTGCATTGAGCGAACCTACTTTGGTTCTGATTCTCACATGCGTCTCTTATTTTACTACCTGGTTTACTTTCTTGGCACAGAATGACTAGATTGTTCGGCGTGAAAAAAGAACCTTCACATTTTGATATGTAGGCCAGCCTTCTTCAAATTATGTGACCGATCGTGGGCAATCGAGATCGCGGCGAACATTTTCTTCTTGTTGAACTCAGCTAGCTGGTGTTGAGGATACACTCATTTCTTATTGTGCTTCGCTGTAAAACATTTCTTCGGTCGACACCCATTTTTCAGAAACGTAACCTTGCTTAACTCGTGCAAACGGCTGTTGAAAAATGTAAGACAATAAACGGGGACACAACTTTGTTAGTGCATTGATAAAAGTAAATCTTGCTGTGGCCTCTGCAAAATGGGAATTCGCTGAATGGTATGAAAGAAGTGGCTTATTCGCTTGAGAATGGTAACGCCGGAGTGTGTGGTCTTCAGAAAACACAGGTTTACTTGGAAGATTCTGGTGGTTTCATCCAATGGCATTTCGCAGGTCACTTTCTAGATGTTTGTTGGGGAAGAGTAAGAAATTGACCTCTTTATTGTTTTGCGCTACGCATAGCGACTTCTCAACGAGGTACAAAGCTAGGCGTTTTACAGGAATCCTTGAAAATTGAACGTTAGAGCATATTAGAGTGTCGATACATTCTGAGGTCAATCTTGCTTCTTCGTCCTCAAGGCAGGCCGGCATACCTGACGCATCAAGGAGAAAAATTAATTTCTGGTCTTCGTGGCCTCTCCGACAAACTTCGGTCCAAGTTACAGGACTTGTCGAACACACTGTAAGAAGGAGTCTCTCACGAACGTAGACATTGCGAGCAGACGTCTGGCGGTTTCTTGTCAAGTGGCCCTGGAGATGCATTAGCTGATGCTGCCAAAGGCCTTCAGTGACCTGGTCAGCCTTGCGCATGTACTTCTTATATGACTGCGGGCAAAGTGTCAAACCGCTGGCACCAGGAAGTGCGGCAGAAGCACCAAGCGTACTGCCTTTCGCTTCAACGCCAACTAGACGTTGGACCTCTGTAGTAACTGGAGACCTCTTTCAATATAGGGGTGCGTCTAAATGTACAAAAATCCGTCACGTGAGCAGATTCTAGATGCCTATGGGCAGAATCGTTTGAGGACTTTTGAGAAGGCACGACGGTGGCGCAACTGATGCCGTGGCGCGTTGGTTCTCTAGCCCATGCCGACTAAGTGTTGTTCAATGGTGGTTTTGTGATCTCTTTGCAGTGGCCTGTATCTCGGCGAAAAACTTGGCAGTAGTGATGGTGTGGCATGGCGGCATTTTGTCTCGATTAATTATGGTGGTGGTTTACCCATATTTCTGTATAATTACGTTGTACTAGCTGACGGTCAAAATATTGAAGTGGCATAGCGCATCGTCAACGGAGTTCGCGAACCGGCTCAGTGGCGCTATGGGCACTTGTTTAACCAACTACGAGGGATGTTCTGCACCCTACAAGCCGGTAACTGATTGCGTCAACTGCGTGCCTGCACGAAGTGTGTGGTTTTTGTACTGTGCTTATTGAAACGAGTGGTGCAGCCGCACAGTGGTGGTGGTGGAGGGACAGAGTGGCTTCGCAGCTTGTGTTTGTGCGTTCACAGACATGTGTTCCCTTTTCGGGCTGATTGGCGGCTGTCGCAGGATTGTGGTCTGTTTCTGGCATAGTATTAAGCATACGTGCTAACGCATCACTTGTTCACGTTCCTCTTTTCTGGCTGTCATTTAGATGATGATCGAGTAGAAAACGAGACATATATGTATTCTTAGCATTAGTGTGTTTTAAGTACCGTGTATTCTGGAAGTTCTGGCAGCCTCATTATGAAGGGAGTATGGACGTAAATATATAAGGAGATCTCTGTGTACATATCAAATTTTGCGTACACATGAAACGGATCCTCTTCACGATTGATAACTGGCGACGCTACCTGTGGGAGTTAGTTACATTTTGTGGCAGCGTACTTCATTTTGTTGGACTGATGCATGGTGCCCATTCATTCCTGTACGGTAGGTATCAGAGAAAAAAAAGCCATTTTATATGATTGTTGACTCTTCACTGTTCATTCACTCAGCGCAAACGTTCTGCCGTTTCGCCCTAGTACAATAGTACGCGGTGAAGCCTGCGCAGTGTACTGCGGTGGAACATGCTGAATGTGCAGGGCGCCAGCTAGAACTCATCATTGTTGAGAACTTCCCGAACGTAGACTTTAACGGCAACTTCACAGTGACGCCAAGGGAGTGCTATTGCAGAAAGTTGGAAAACAGCAAACTCGACGCTTTAAGACGAAAAGAGCCTGTTCACACCAAGCAACTCGTCATCACCTTGTCCTCCCACAACCCCACTGAAAGTGAAGCTGCCGTTTCCTGCAACGGAGTGAACACTTGTGCCGCACACAACCCGACGATAGTAATCCGTGTCGTACCACGTGTCGTCATTTAGCTTCCTGCTAAAGTACGAGACGAAGGGCGCACCCGCGCCAACGGTATTCTGTCGAAAAGGCGTAAGTGCGACCCTAAAGCCGGGTTTTCACCAGCTGAGAGACAAGCTATCAAGAGCCTCCGGATCAGTGCCTCGCTTGTCGTCCCTCCTGGAGATAAAGGAAACTCCGTCGTGATTATCACCGGAAGTGAGTAAAACGAGAACATCAAGGATTTACTCTCAGGTGAGGATACTTCGGTCGCAATCAGAGAAAATCCCACGGTGATTCTGCAAACAAAACAGCGAAAGCTCCTATCAAAGATTTTTCATTTTGTTCCGGCACTGCACAAGCATCTCTACAATCGCCCCCTAAGTACTAACGGATCTGCACCCACAATATGCAGATTACCCAGAGTTCACATGCCAGGTGTTGCGCAAAGATCTCTCGTCGTATTCACAAGGTCATCAATGTACCGGATGCTTGGCTACCTACGCCAAGTATTCGGCCCGCTCCCCCGCAAGACAGCAATGCGCGTTCCTGATTCTTCAGACTTCGTGGAAAACATACGCAATATTTCTCCGGATGAAGACGACGTTGAGGTGCCCTTTGACGTGAAGTCGCTCTTCACATCTGTTCGCGTCGACCTGGCCCTAGCGACGTGCAGGGATGCCCTGCTGACGGACGATAAGCTCGCTGAGTAAACACATTGGAGATAACTGAGTAATACTTGTTGGGGGGCTAGTTGGTGCATGTTTCCAGAAGAAAATTGTAGCGCCGAAAAAGACAACACATAGAAAGTGAGATGGGACTGGCGCAACTTCCAACTGTTTAGTCACCGCGTATGCGAATGAATATAAGGACAAATCAAGATGGGTAGCAAGAACAACACATGCACGCGAGGGTTTTTTTTACAAAAAAAGCGGATAAAAGATAGTTGAGGCACACACGTATCTCACGTCCGCGTATCTAAAACAGCAGTTTCATTTATATAAATGGAGATAGATGAGGCGCTGACACAATCGCTACAGTTTTTTTTTAATATAGAAGGCCTCCAACAGTTCACGGGCTGTCTGGTCCTTACTTTTGTTTAAAACCTTTTCATCTTTCAGCCTTGCCACACACTTCAGCTTCCTTTCTTCTTCGCAGGCTTTACAATGATGCAGCAGATGAGAATCAGTGCCATTTTGTAAATCCCGATATGTTCCGCTGATCGGTCGTTAATACAGCGGCCGGTTTGTCCGATGTACTTCTTTCCGCATGTGAAAGGTATTTGATATACGACTCCCACGGCACATTTAACAAGCGGAGCTGCATGTCTCTTGTTAGATTCAGTTTTGTTTACCTTGTTGGGATCAGTTTTAGCGCACAAGCCAGCCAGTTTCTTTGGGGCGGAAGAAACTAAAGGAACCTTATATTTTGTCGCCACATGCTTCAAATTGTGCGCTACCTTATGGGTGTACGGGATGACAATCGGTCTACTTTTGCTTTTGGTGACATCATCTTGGTCGCCATTTTTCCTACTTTCTTTCTTCAATTTTCGCAGCAAGGCTTCAGCTACTCCGGTTAGATCGAGGTTGTAAAGCCTGTTCTTTCCAAATTCCGAATCTGGGTGTGAAAGCTTTTCTCTGCCTTATGGCAACAAGATTTCTTCAGCGACGCTTCCAGGCACATCTGAGCAATGGCGTGCTTTACTGTCTTTGAATGGGAGGAATCATAGGGCATTAGTTCTTTTTGTGCGCGAGGGCGATACATCCAGCAAAAGCTTTGGTCTTTAAGGGGGATGTCAATGTCTAACAACTACACTCTGTTGCCTTGGGCAAGCTCATGGGTGAAGTCCAAACCTTTTCCAAGTAGTTTAAAACCAGATAAAACTTCTTCCACTATTTGTGGTTAAGATGAGGAAACCTGTTTCTTTAATATAATTGAAAGACCTTCAAAATCGTCAAACAACAGCTACTTCACTCTGGACAAACAGTTTTATAGACAGGTACACGGAACTGCTATGGGAGCCTCCTTTCCGTGACTACTGCTAACCTGGTCATGGAGGTGACAGAACGGAAGGTTCTCGCTGACTTTGCTCTTGCACCAAACATTTTCGGTGCGGGCGTTTGGGGCTTATCCTGCCCACAACGATAGACAGATTTAGAATAGCGTTTCCAGCCAAACCTAAGCGCATTACGTACGTACAGAAATAGCGTCTCCTTATTGCGCATGCTCCGAGTGTTATTCGTTTTCAGTGGTTTACGTGTGCTATGATAATGTAGGCTACTGGGCGAGTTTAACGTTTGTAATGTTTACGGGCGCTAAGAAATAGCGTTGTCGAACATGGCGGCACCATTTGCTGCCACTTCAGCGTGAAGTCTCGTGGAGGGTACGCTCTCACTCGCGCTGATCGCCGATAACTATTGAAATGAGCTTTCGATCCTGATACTATACCTATGAGCGCATTGCGCGTTCAATTGGTGAGATTCTTCAATGATTCCTGTGCCTTTAGGCCTAACGGTACGCGTCCGCAGTGAAATAACATGATGGTTGCTAATGAATTGTCTTTGCTTCGATTCTTTCGGCATCGGGCACCAGACGGCGCACTGTTTTATGGCGACTTCTTTACGTTTGCGTTCCCGCACGGTATACTAAACATCCTCAAAGGACGCGCACCATCCCGTCCCGTGATGTTGCTTACGTTTCACACACGTAAGGCGACAAACACTATTCTCAAACTGTCTAATAATCATCGTCTGTCTTACCCGCATTTACTCGCCTTAACTCTACAGTCCCAGTAATTCTAAGTCACATACGGCATGCGCGCTTTCAGCGTGACGTTGCTATCTCACAAGAAAGTAGCGCGCTCAGAGTTTTCAAGGAAGAAAACGCAACGAAGGCAGATGTCAAGTACAGTTGAGGAACCAGAAAAGGCCCAAATGGTGCAAACTTTCTTCTAAGAGTGTAGGCGACTGCGTCTGCATTGTGCAAAGGCAAGACGCCCCATGCCTTCTGCACTTTCTCAACTCAGTAGAAGCGGCCATTCAATTTTCTACAGAATAAAACTGCGGCAACAGCCTCCCATTCCACGACGTTTCTTTACGGAAAACCGGAACTGTACCCCCGTTTTCTGTCCGGAGGAAGGTAAGGCATACAGGCCGTTATCTAAATTTTAGTTCGTGCCACCCGGCTAGCGCTCACAAGCGTTCGTACATTATATATATATATATATATATATATATATATATATATATATATATATATATATATATATATATATATATATATAGATAGGAACGCTTGTGACTGCTACCCATTCGCCTGCGCCCGTTGCTCACAAATCTCATAGCAAGTGGTGGAGGTGCTGGGTTTGGACCACCCTGGAACTTCGAAGTCGCACTCTACCCCCCTTCACGCCCCACGACGCACGCACTCCTCCAACTCTTCCAACGGCGCCGGCCACCTTGGTCTGTGCCGGTCTCTTGCGTCAGCGAGATCCCCTTTTCTTCTCCGGCACAGATGACAAAGACGTTGAAGATTGGATCTCTTAAGAGCGAGTGAGTGCCCATAACGAGAGGGACGATGTTACCAAGTTGAGAAACGTCGCATTCTATCTTACGGACGTTACGAAACTTTGGTTTTTAAACCATGAAGCCGACCACGCTTCGTGGTTGGTCTTCAAGACCAGCTTTACCCAAGTTTTCAGTCGGCCAGCAGTACGAAAGCTTCGTGCAGAAAACACACGATCACACGCGATTTGCGCACACAATCCCAAGAGGCCGGAGAGAACATCACGAGCTACATTGAGAACATTGTCGACCTTTCCACACGGGTGAACGCATCGATGTCAGAGGAGGAGAAGATCAAACATATAATGAAGGGTATTGAGGACGACGCGCTTCAAATGTTATTATCGAAGAGTCCTCACACTGTCGCGGAAGTGATAGAATTGTGTCAGAGTTACGACGAGTTGCGCAGACAACGGCTTCACATCCGACATCCCACACCACCCGCCGACTCTCTGTCAAGCCTTTGAGTCAACGACAACCATGCTGCTTTGTTCATAAAAATTCAGGAATTCGTTCGCGCAGAGGTCGCCTGCCAGATATCTTTGATATCTTCTGTCCCGGAACCATCACCCGCTTTGCCTCCTACGATCCGCGACTTCATTCAAGAGGAAGTATCTCAAGCCGTTCCTCCAGCCGCTGAGAAGACACCAGTCGCTGCACCTCTCACTTACGCTCAAGCAGTTTCCCGATCTCGTCCACAAACACTCTTGCCGCCCTCTATGCATCGACCGTCGACATTTTTGCCGCCATCTATGCCGCTTCACGACTGAGAGCCTTTTCCTGCTATGCCACTGCCCGACAGACAGCATTATCCGACTCCTCGACCACGACTCTGACCTTACCTCCCCCCCCCCCCCCCTAGTGACGCACCTCCGACGACCGCCCAATATGTTTTGCTTGTGGTGGTGCCGGTCACGTGGCGCGCCATTGTCGCCGTTGCGTGATTCCCCTTCGGAACATCTGGTGAGCGCCACCTTTCCCCGCTCCGCTTTCCTCAGCGCCTTCCAATCTTCCTACCTCTTTTTTCCCTTAACCGCTGAACCACGTCTACTCGCCGCCTACCATCTCCCCTTCGTCGCTCGCTTTCTCCGATGCGACGCCATCCCATGTCCACCGAGCAGGAAAACTGATGGCAGTAGTTCCCGAAGCACGAACTGCATCCACGTCGCAATGCCCAAGTCCTCGCACCTCTCCAGCCAACGTAATTGAAGTGTCTGTCGAAGGAATCGCCGTCCTTGCACTTGTAGATACAGGAGCCGCCGTACTCATAATTTCCGCTGAACTCTGCCGATCAATACGAAAGGCTTTGACGCCTCTCTCCGACTTCTTCGTTCGGACCGCGAACGCTCAAAATATTACGCCTCTCGCTGCCTGTACTGCTCGCGTCTTCATTCAAGGACTACTGTATACCGTCGAATTCGTCGTGCTGCCCTCGTGTTCTCATGACATATTAGGCTGGGACTTCCTTGCAAATAATAACGCCGTTATCGACTGTTGTCACGCCGAACTCGAACTTTCTGCACTTCCTGACCTTGAGACTATCGAAAACGGCCCTTCTAGTGCTAAATTGCTTGTGTCCGAAGACAATGCCGTCTCTCCATCTCTTCCCTGCTTGTGCCTGTGTCGTGCGCCACTATTTCTGATGGCACTGTTCTCTTTACGCCCTCTGAGGTGTTCATTCGCCACCGATGTTCTCCGGTGCCCTTTGCTCTCCTTACTCTTCGCAATGGCGTCAATGCCACAGCCTGCCCTTTACCTTTATTTCATGGTAAATGCCTAGGCCTCGTTCAACCGGTCGACAGATTTTGCATCTTTCACGCTCCTGCCGTTTCTACTTCTGCGGACCTTGGCGCACTTGTGACCCTGTGGTTTATCAGTCACTCCTGGATGCTTTCCACTGCTCCATGGACGATGGAACGTCATCTTCAGAACGAAGCCACCTTATCACTCTCCTGCAGAATTTCCGCGCTCCTTTCGACAGCCATGCTTCTGGTTTGGGTCGCACATCGACCGTTTTCCACAAGACAGATACCTGCAGTCACGCACCTTAGCGGCAACGCTAAGGTGCGCTATTCGCCACTGAGCGCCCTGTCGCCGACTACGAGCTTGCTGACCTGACATGCTTAAGCGTGGCGTTGTGCAGCCTTCCAACGGTTCCTGGGCATCACCGGTCGTTCTCGTTAAGAAAAAAGGATGGCTTTATTTGCTTCTGCGTCGACTACCGACGTCTGAACAAGATAACACGCAAATACATTGACCCGTTACCGCGTGTCGACGACGCCCTGGACTGTTTGCAGGAACGGAGCTTTTTCTTCGCTGGATTTACGTTCTAGACATTGGCAAGTTCCTTTGGCACCATCTGATCGACCTAAAACAGCATTTATAACACCTGACAGATAATACGAAATCATAATATGCCTTTCGGCTGGTGTAACGCTCCAGCCATTTTTGAGAAAATGATGGATAATATTTTACGGGGCCTCAAATGGAGCACATGTTTATGCTACCTGGATGACGTAGTTGTCGTTTCCGCTGATTTCCGAACATACCTCAGCCGTCTCGAGCACCTTCTTAAATGCCTTACTGACGCGGGACTTCAACTCAACTTAAAAAAAAATATCGTTTCGACGCCCGAAAGCTCACTATTCTTGGCCATGTTGTATCGCGAGATAGTGTCCTTCCGAATCGAGCCAAGTTCTGCGCTGTCACCGACTTTCCACAACCAAAGAAGTTAAAGGAGCTTCAAAGTTTCCTTTGTTCATGCTGCTATTTTCGACGTTTCATTCGAAATTTTGCTTCCATAAGTGCACCCCTGACAGCCATTCTAAGTGGCGACAAAGAACTTTCCGCTTGGTCGCCCGCCTGTGATGACGCCCTCACCAAATTACGCCACCTGCTAACCTCGTCACCTACTTTCCGCCACTTCAATCCTGCAGCCCCACAGTGGTGCATACCGATGCAAGCGGCGTCGGACTCGGCGCCGTACTCGCGCAACAAAAAGCGGGTTTTGATGAATATGTCGTTGCCTACGCGAGCCGAACTCTAACAAAGGCCGAGGCTAATTACTCTGTTACAGAGAAAGAGTGTTTAGCCATTATTTGGGCCCTTGGAAAATTCCATCCTTATTTTTATGGTCACCCTTTCAATGTCGTCACTGACCATCACGCTCTTTCTTGGTGGTCTACCCTTAACGACCCATCTGGCCGACTTGCTCGCTGGGCCCTTAAGCTACAGGTGTACGACATCCGCGTTCTCTACCGTTCCGGCCACAAACACATGGACGCTGACACCCTTTCACGCTAACCTGTCTCCGCGAACTGCGCTTGTTTATCCGCCCTTGAGCCTACACTTACATCTCATGCACTGCGCAACATGCTGTCGGAGCAGCACAAGGATCCCCGGATCAGGGCTCCCATCAGCATCCTTTCTGATCCATCCAACTCTTCACCATCTTGCGCTCTTCGCCACCAGGCTACCAACTTCTGCATTCGCGACAGCCTTAATTATCGTCTAATTACTTCTCTGACAGTCACAAGTGGATAATTGTGATACACCGCCATCTCCGTGACCTTATCTACTACGCTTTCCACGCAGACCCTCAGTGCGCGCATGCCGGCCTCTTCAAGAGCTATGCCGACTAAGCATCGATTTTATTGACACGGCATGTATAACTACATCCGAAAGTTCATTCGTTCCTGTGCTAGTGCCAACGCCGAAAATTACCTCTCGGACAAGTCTACCCGTCACAACCGCTCCCGTGCCCTAGTCGGCCCTTTGATCGTGTTGGTATAGATATATACGGACGGCTACCCTCCACTGCAGCAGGCAACCGCTGGAATATTGTTACAGTGGATCACTTGACCCGCTATGATGAAGCAGCCGCTCTACCGACTGCCACTGCCCGCAACGTTTCATCGCTTCTGTTACGACATTTCGTTCTTCGCCCCGGTGCCCCTCGCAAACTTCTGAGCGATAAAGGCCGCGCCTTTCTTCCCGACGCTTTGAAGGCACTACTTGACGAATGCCGAATAGTCCACCGCACCAGCACATCATACCATCTGCAAACTAACGGCATGACCGAGCACTTCAACCATACTCTTGGCGATATGCTCTCGATGTACGTCGCCTCTGATCATTCAAACTGGGACCAAGTACTCCCTTTCGTGACGTATGCGTGCAGTACTGCGGCCCAAGCAACTACTGCATTTTCTCTCCCCCAAAGTTGTCGCAATATACCTAGGACCGTACCGCGTCCTGGAGCAAACGTCCTCCGTCAATTTCGTCGTAGATCCCCTCAGGCCATCGACGGACCTACGTCATCGCGGCCGTGAACTTGTTCACCACTCTCGCAATAAGCCGTACTGCGACGCAATTGTCTCTTCGCCTTAAGCCGCCAGGATGACGCCTTTTTCTGCGGAGGGCTATTGTAACGACGAATAGTAGCCTGCCTGCGCCACAGCATTATCGCTAGCGGTATGAGCTCGTGGTTGCCGTCCTTGGCCGAACGCTTGCGACTGCTACCCATTCGCCTGCGCCCGTTGCTGAAACATGTCTTGCAATATATATATATATATATATATATATATATATATATATATATATATATATATATATATATATATATATATATATATATATATGTGTGTGTGTGTGTGTGTGTGTGTGTGTGTCGTAACAAAGAAGAAGCGCCGGTTAGCCCGGCCCATCTCCAGCGTATGAAATGTAACGGAGCAGTGCCAGTCAGTCAGGCGCATCACCAGCGCTTTACGCACGGGGTCAGTTCTGACAGCTCGCAGGGTTTTGACTACCGTACCACCTTCGACCTCTCACTGCTTGCGCACCCTGTCAATAAACACCTTCATATTTGGTGGAGAGTGTGGGGTACGACTCCATCAACGCTGGATCTTCGAAGCGGAACCCTTCAACCATCTCGGCCTATGCCGGACGATCCTTCCCAGCCTTCTCGAACCATGCCTTACGATCCAGCTCAACAAGCTGCAGTCACGGCACCAACTGTCATTTGTCCTTGCGTGCAGCGACAGCGGGATCTTGCTATTTTTGCGGGTATACCGGTGATCAGGACGTTGAGGACTCGCGCACCTCGTACGGCAGAGTCAGCGCGAACAACCACTTGGACGATACCGCGAAGCTCAATGACGTAATTTTCTACTTGAGCAGCGTTGCACATTTGGGGTATCGTAACCATGAATTCGACATCCCGGCATAGTCGGCGTTCAAGACCAACTTCACGGGTCTTTGTTCGTCCTGCTGTCCGCAAGCATCAGGCCGAACAACACCTGCGCGGACGCGCCCAGCAACCAGGTGAGAATTTCACCAGCTTCATCGAAGACGTCCTTAAAGTGTGCAACAGAGTTGACGCAACTATGCCAGAAGCCGACAAGATCAGGCATATCCTCTAGGGAATTGAGGACGATGCATTTCAAATGTTGGTCGCCCGATACCCGACCACAGTGTCATTATTGCACTGCGTCAGAGTTACGACGAACTTCGAAGGAAGCGAGTAGTCACATGACATCCGTCCTCAGAATTCGCCGCTGTCTCAGGTCTGACGCTAGATGTTAACGACTCGCCTCTAATGTACCAGATAAAGGAATTCTTACGAGAAGTGGCTCGGCAGCTTTCCCTTGTGCCTTTTACGAATGCGCAATCATACTCTCCGTTGACACCGGGGTTACGGAGTGTAATCAAGGAGCAAGTCGCCGAGTGCCTGCCAGCTGTTATTCAACCGCCTGCCGTCGCGGCGCCCCTGACCTACGCTGACGTCACTGCAAGGCCGCCCTTCGCTTCACGTCCACCTCTCTAAGCTGTTGCGTGACCGCCCCCGGTTCCCTTCTCACCACCTGCACCACAGCTACCACGTCAGCCAAATCCATGGGGCACCGCGACAACCGCCCAATTTGTTACCATTGTGGTATTCCAGGTACGTTGCCCGCTTTTTCCGATGCCGTGTGCTGTACATTTATGAGAACAGCCATTCCATGAGCACTTACGCCGCTCGACAGCTACCATATCCTTCGCTGCCGGATGAAACCCCTGTTCTCAAGCATGCTCGTCGTTCCCCAGCCCCACGCCGCCGCTCCATCTCACCAATGAGACACCGGCGAAGCCCTATACCTCAGTGAAACTAGTGTAGCAATTCCATAGGCGAGAACTGCATCCCCTTCGATTTGCCAAAGGCCTCGAAATAACTCCTGCAATGTCATTGATGTATACGTCGAAGGTATTCAAACATTCGCACTGGTCGATACGGGCGCAGCAATTTCAGTGTTACGCGCAAGACTTTGGCGACGAATAGGGAAAGTAACGGCATCACTTTCCGGAGTGTATTTTAGTACTGCGAGCGCACAGCCTGTCGGACCACTAGGAGCCTGCACTGCACCTGTTGTCATCGAGGAGTCGCTTCATGTCATTGAATTCGTTGCGCTGCCATCCTGCTACCACGATGTTATCCTAGGCTGGGATTTCCTTTGGTCAAACAATGCCACCATTGAGTGTGCCCGTGCCGAGGTGGAGTTGTCTTGCCGATGCAGCCATGGACCAAGATCCTGTGACGTCTACAAAATGCTTGTGGCCGAAGTTACTCATATCCCTCCTCAGTCAGCCGCCGTCGTCTCCGTATCTTGCGCATCAGCATGTGACGCAAACGTGCTATTCACGCCATGTGACTTCTTTGTCCGTCGCCGTTCCCTTCTGTCGCCCATTGCCGTTATCGCCCTCAGTGCTGGCCCTGGCATCATGTGTGTGTGCAATGCGCCTTTTCTGCCGATTACTTTGCATCGCGGAGATTGCTTCGGTTACGTGCAAACTGTGGATTCTTCAATGCTCTTCGATGCCCCCGATGGCGCACATTCGACGTCCCTCGCCACCCTCGACAGTGCCAATTGACCGCTGTTGGAGTGCTTCCATCCGTCAATTTCCGGTGATCTGACAACTACACAACGCGCGCACCTTATCGGCTTGCTCCGCGAATTTACCGCCTCCTTCGATTGCCATCGACATTATCTAGGCCACATCACCACAGTATCCCACAGTATCGACACCGGTTCGCACGCCCCACTCCGGCAGAGTCCTCACCTTGTCTCAGCTTCACAATGCCGTGTCATCGACGAACAAGTGAGTGATAAGCTTCGGCGTGGCGTGATTCAGCCCTCCCAGAGCCCGTGGGTATCGCCAATCGTCCCCCTAAAAAAGAAAGATGGTTCTATTCGCTTCTGTGCACGCCTTAACAAAATTACGCGCTAAGACGTATATTCCCTACCGCGCATAGACGGTAGTCTTAACTGTCTACAAGGTGCCGAGTTTTTTTCCTCTTTGGATTTGAGGTCTGGATATTGGCAAGTCCCCGTGTCAGAGGCTGACCGCTCGAAAACCACCTTCGTCACATCGGACGGATCATAGGAATTTAATGTCATGCCATTCGGCCTATGTATTGTTACCCTTCATGTAATGTCCTATTTTGGACCCTTGAGGTATTTATAAATAATAAATAATAATGCGCCCGCTATTTTCGAGCGTATAATGGACAGCATCCTGCGCGGTCTGAAGTGACACACCTATTTGTACTACCTAGATGATATTGCTGTCTTCTCGCCTGATTTTCCGACTCACCTCCCACGACTAAGAGTGGTATTAAGCTGCCTTACTAAGGCTGGCCTGCAGCTCAACATAAAAAAATGCGTCCTTTCTGCCCGTAAGCTTACCATCTTAGGCCACGTCGTATCCTGAGAATGTCTGCTTCCGGATCCTGCAAAACTCCGTGCAGTTGCGGAGCTCCCCAAACCCATCAACCTGAAGACACTACATAGTTGCGTCGGTCTCCGCTCCTATTGCCGCCAATTTGTGAAAAACTTCGCTATGATCATTGCCCCTTTGAATCAACTGCTGGCTGGAGACAACGCCCTATCCGCCTGGTCGAATGCATGCGATGACGCGTTCACGACCCTTGGCCATCTGCTCACCTCCCCTCCTATTTTGCGACATTTAGACCCCACTGCACTAACCGAGGTACATACACATGCTAGTAGAGTCGGCCTTGGGGCAGTTCTTGCTCAACGCAAACGTGGTCTTGAGGAATACGTCGTTGCTTATGCTAGCTGCACGCTGACAGTTGGAACTATACTACTCTGTTACAGAAAAGGAGTGTTTAGCCATACTCTGGGCTCTTAGAATATTTCGACCTTACTTATACGGTCGCCAATTTCATGTAGTAACGGACCACCATGCGCTGGGCTGGATCTCCTCATTGAAAGACCCCTCTGGCTGCCCCGCACGCTGGTCGCTCCATTTGAGTACGACATCCGAGTCGTGTACCGCTCTGGACGCAAGCATACCGATGCCGCCGCTCTCTCCCGCTCGGCGATTTCACCTGACGCGCGCAGTCTTTGCCCACTCCACTTGCCATCGATGAGATGCCCTCTGAGCAGAGCAAATACCCGTGGATTTCTTTGCTTTTGTGGTTTCTCGCTGATCCTGCCACTGTTACAGCATATAGGACGCTACGGCGGGAGGCGCATCACTGTTGTTCGCGACCAACTCCTCTACCGTCGCAACTATCTCCCCGAGGGTTGGTAATGGCTCATCGTAATACCTCATCATGTCAAGGTGTTTGTTGACAGGGTATGCAAGGAGTGAGAGGTCGAACTCGGTGCGGTAGTCAGAACCCTGCAAGCACTCAGAGCTTGCGCCATGCGTAAAGCGCTGGTCATGCGCCTGACTGACTGGCACTTCTTCGTTACATTTCATACGCTGGAGATGCGCCGGGCTAACCGGCGCTTCTTCTTCCCGTTGCAATATATATATACTGTAAAGGGGGGTTTATTCGGCTCGTAGAGCAGGTGCGACAAACTCAGCACCCGCAGGTAGGGCGCAGCCAGCGAACGAACTGGGTACGTGCCACGCGATGGCAACGGGGCTTTTCAGCCTGCCGATCTTCTTCGTCACAATCACCCCCGAAATTGAAGAGTAGCCATCCTGGCGACCTAGGAACAGGTGGGCGGATTGTAATACTGCTTCAGCCGCTCAATGTGCACAGTCTCTCGCCCCCGACAACGCAGATCGGAAGATGGCGATACTGGTTCGACCACGTAGTTCACTGGTGATGTTTGTGCAACCACGCGGTAGGGCCTGTGGTACTTCGGGAGGAGCTTGGACGAAAGACCAGGAACAGCAGCAGGCGGGACCCAAAGCCACACGAGTGAGTCGAAGGGGAAGGGGTGATGGGGAGGATTGAGGTCATGGCGTTCTTTTTGACGGCACTGTTGAGCAGACGTGAAAGAACGGACCAGTTGTCGGCATTTCTCGGCGTGCTGAGAAACCGCAGAAACAGGTGAGCATTCAGCGGGGTCCGGCCGGTACGGGAGAACCGTATCAATGGTGCTGGAGGGATGGCGGCCGTAAAGCAGAAAGAATGGTGAGAATCCGGCAGTGGCTTGAGAGGCAGTGTTATATGCGTAAGTGACGAACGGAAGTACAAGATCCCAGTTGGAGTGGTCAGATGCAACATACATTGATAGCATGTCACCAAGAGTTCTGTTGAATCGTTCCGTTAAGCCATTGGTCTGTGGATGATAAGCAGTAGTAGTGCGGTGAATAATTTGGGATTCAGGTAAGAGTGACTGCAGGACATCCGAGAGGAATACGCGGCCCCGATAGTTCAACAGTTCACGAGGTGCGCCATGGCGGAGAACGAAGTTGTTTAGAATGAACGAGGCGATGTCTTTTGCTGATGCGGCAGGCAAGGCGGCGGTTTCAGCATACCGTGTCAAATGATCTACGGCGACAACAATCCATCATTTGCCAGCGCCAGTGGATAGAAGAGGTCCGTATATATCAATGCCGACACGGTCAAATGGCTGAGCTGGGCAGGGAAGTGGTTGGAGAGGTGCGGTGGAGAGATGTGGGACACATTTGCGTCGCTGGCAGGCAATGCAGGAGCGTACGTATTTGTGGACGATGGTGTACATCCCTCGCCAATAATATTGTAAACGAAGCCGTGTGTAAGTTTTTGATACTCCGCCATGACCACACTGCAGGTCAGAATGAAAAGCGGAGCAGAACTCTTGTCGTAGGCGGCGAGGCACTACTAAGAGCAATTTGCGGCCGTCATTGTGGTAGTTGCGGCGGTATCAAAGACCGTCCCGGACTGTGAAATGCTGCGCCTGTCGGCGTAACGCTCGAGGTGCCGAAGTTGCCGGAGGATTGGACAAAAAGTCGAATATCATGACGATCCATGGGTCTTTTCGTTACTCCGATGCCATGTCCAGGATGTCAAGTGGTGAGATGTCATGCCTGTCGGAAGAAGTGCTGCTGTCTGAATTAACTGGGGGCGCGATAGAGTATTGGCGTCAGCGTGTTTGCGTCCAGAGTGATAGACGACACGGATATCGTTTTCCTGGATTCGGAGGGCCCACCGAGCGAGGCGGCCCGACGGGTCTTTTAGGTTGGACAACCAGCAAAGAGCGCGATGATCCGTCACCACGTCAAAGCGTCGACCGTAGAGATATGGACGAAATTTTTGAAGACCCCATATGATAGCCAGGCACTCTTTTTCTGTTACTGAGTAATTGGCCTCAGGTTTCGTGAGGGCACGACTGGCATAGGCGACTACGTATTCGGCATTAGTCTTCTTGCGTTGTGCGAGCACGGCACCAAGGCCAACACCACTGGCGTCAGTGTGAAGTTCTGTAGGTGCGCTGGGATCAAAATGACGCAAGATTGGCGGAGACGTGAGTAGATGACGAAGAGTAGTAAAGGCTTTATGAGAGGCTTCCGACCAAGCAGAAAGTTCATTGTCGCCTTGGAGAAGTTGGTTTAGCGGTGCGATCAGAGTAGCGAAATTGCGAACGAAACGTCGAAAATAAGAGCATAGGCCAATGAAGCTGCGTAGTGCTTTGAAGTTAGTGGCTTCGGAAATTTGGATACAGTGCGAAGTTTAGCAGGATCAGGAAGAATGCCTTCTTTGGAGACAACGTGGCCTAATATAGTCAGTTTTCGAGCTGCAAATCGGCACTTTTTTACGTTAAGCTGGAGACTAGCATTCCGGAGACAGGACAAAACTTGATGTAAACGCCGAAGATGGGTCGGAAAATCAGGAGAAAAGACGAGAAAAGACGACAACGTCTTCGAGGTAGCAGAGGCAAGTATGCCACTTCAAGCCACGTAGGATGCCGTCCATCATGCGTTCGAAGGTGGCGGGTGCATTGCACAGACCGAACGGCATTACAGTGAATTCATACGAGCCGTCTGGTGTTACAAACGCGGTTTTCGAACAGTCAGCGTCAGCCATGGGTACGTGCCAGTAGCCAGAGCGGAGATCTAAGGAGGAAAAAAAACTCCGCTCCTTGCAAACTCTCAAGTGCTTCGTCAATACGTAGCAACGGGTATACATCTTTTCGGGTAATCTTGTTAAGCCTTCGATAATCGACGCAAAATCCTATGGTGCCATCTTTCTTTTTAACTAGGACGACTGGTGATGCCCAAGGACTACTAGAAGGCTGGATGACACCGCGATTGAGCATATCTTTCACCTTCTCATTGATAACGCGTCTTTCAGTCGCCGATACTCGGTAGGGACGCTGTCGAATTGGTGCATGGCTCCCAGTGTCGATAGTGTGCGAAACAGTCGTTGTGCGGCCGAGGGATGTTGCTTGGCAGTCAAAAGACGAAGGGAAGCCTTGGAGCAAGCGAAGATGTTCGTCGCGCTGCGTCGTCGTCAGGTCACTGGCAATAGCTGGCGTAAAAGAACGCGGCAGTGACTGAGGAGGCGATATGCCTCCAGAGCAGCAAGTGGAGTCGTCCATAGTGTCAAATATTGAAGATGATGTATTGAATATTGAAAATATTCAATACCCATATTGAAATATTGAAGAAATATTGAAGATGAGTGGTTCTGCTCTGCCAAGGCTTTCACGGCGGCGTAAAGTAATTGGTTCAGCCGATGGGTTTGAGACGCACATGAGAGGGCACCAGCTTTCAACTCAAGGACGGCGAATGGCAGTGGTAGTGAACGGCGGTGAACTAAGAGTTCGGACGGTACGAAGAGTACTGTGCCGTCATCTACAGATTCGCAAGAGATACTGACAAGAGTGGAAGACCAGGCAGGTATAACGGTTTCTTCTGAAACAGCGATTTTGCGACAATGGTCCTTATGGTCAGCGATAATATCGGTCGAAAACTGAAACAGCTCGATTTCAGCGCGGGCGCAGTCAATGATCGCATGATGTGTGGAGAGAAAGCCCCAACCTAATATGACGTCGTTTGAACACGATGGCAACACGATGAATTCTATGATATAGAGGACCTCCTGAATTACGACACGAGCAGTACAGGCGCCGGATGGCTCAACGTGCTGCGCGTTGGTAGTTCGAATAGACATTCCAGAAAGCGCTGTAGTCACTTTTCCTATCTTGCGGCAAATACGGGCATCTATCGCTGTAAGTGCAGCGCCGATGTCGACAAGTGCTAGCGGCAATGTTCGTTCTATTGCGACTTCAATAATGTTCTTCGGGGAAGTGTGAGGTCTTATACATTTCGCTGTCGCCGCAGTTCTCGCCTCCTGAACTGCGATATTTATTTTTTCTGGCGCAAAGGGCTCCGCCGCCGGTGCATGGGGGAAAGCGAGTGGCGGCGAGGAACGGGTGAACGGCGAGCGGCGGAGAATGCGGTGTCGACGGCAGGAGATTCAAAGGCGTCCGAATAGTTGCGGCATTGTCGGAAACGTGGCGCATACGGACGCACATTGTTCGGGACGTTCAATGTAAGCAGGCGACAGTGACGTGCCACGTGTCCAGCACGGCGACAATAAAAACAAATTGGACGGTTGTCTTCTGTGCGCCAATGGTCTTGAGGTCGTGTATAGTGAACCAGTGGACGAACTGGAGGCGATACGGGTGGGCGCAAACGTGGGCGAAGGGGGCCGTAGGTCTGTGGCGCCGGCCTCACCGCGACTTCGGCGTACGTCAGGGGAGCGGCCGTCGGAGCCTGCTGAAGAGAAGGCGAAATGTGGTCGGCTACCTGCTCCTTGACGACAGATTGGAGAGCGGGCGCCAACGCAGTACTCGGCAGGCCGTGTGCAAGAGGAATCAAGGAAAGCTGACGAGCCACCTGTTCACGGACGAACTCCTTTATCTGTAGCAGCAGCGAAGTGTTATCCGGGGCAGCAGCCAAGCTCGACATTGAAGTGGCCTGAGGTGTAGATTGGCGTGTGGCTACGCGTTGTTTGCGCAGTTCGTCGAATCTTTGACACAGACTGACGAGTTTAGAGACTGTCGAGGGATTTTTCGCCAACAGCATCTGGAAGGCGTCGTCTTCAATGCCTTTTAAGATATGGCGGATCTTCTCCGCATCAGCCATTGCGACGTCAACGCGGTTGCAGAGGTCGACAACATCTTCTGTATAGCTCGTAAATGTCTCCCCGCACTGTTGCGCACGGCCACGCAAACGTTGCTCGGCGCGAAGCTTGCGGACCGCGGGGTGCCCAAATACCTCTGTCACGTTAGTCTTGAAGGCCATCCACGTCGTCAGATCACGTTGGTGGTTGCGGTGCCACACGCTGGCGACACCGATCAAATAAAACGTTTTTTGGTGTCGTCCCAGTGGTTGTGGACGCTCACCCGGTCGTAGTCAGCGAGCCAGTCTGCTACGTCATGGTCGCGTTGCCGCAACGGGCCGGGGCGGAACACCGTAGTCACCGGGGCAGCGGGTTATGGTTTTGGTGGTCCTTCTTCCGGCATTATGAAGACGGGCTGCAGTGTCCGATTACGAAGTTCCAGAATTCTGGTTGTACCCAGCAGCTCCACCAATTGTAAAGGGGGGTTTATTCGACTCGTAGAGCAGCAGCGACAAACTCAGCAGCAGCAGGTAGGGTGCAGCCAGCGAACGAACTGGGTACGGGCCACGCGATGGCAACGGGGTTTTTCAGCCTGCCGATCTACTTCGTCACAATATACATATGCACTAAGCGTTCGCGACTAGAACGTTGGAGCAGCGAGACGTAGCGTAGCCGACCGAGCACCGAAACAAGGTTGTTCTTTCTCGTCGTCGTTGTCTCTCTCCGAGCCACAGCCCCACTGCTCCCTATTTTACAGTACAGTTATCTCCCCCGCGGAGAAGGAAGCCGTCCCGGCGACCTACGGGTAGGACAGCACAGGCGGATCATAGTAGGGCTTGAGACGCTGGGCATGCACAATTTCGCGTCCACGACGGCGATGATCCAAAGGTAGCTCGAGGGGTTCCACAATATAGTTGACTGGAGACGTTTGTTTGATCACGCGGTATGGGCCTTGGTACTTCGACGCGAGTTTCGGTGACAGTCCAGTGGGAGAGGCTGGAACCCAAAGCCACACTAGCGAGCCAGGAGCATAGGATACAGGAGCATTGGAACTTTCTCGATGGTGCTTCTGGCGTTGCTGGTCTTCTGACGTAAATATACGGGAAAGCTTGCGACACTCTTCTGCGTGTGCAGCAGCTTCAGATAGGGTAGTTGTTTCCGTGGAGTCAGGGCGGTACGGAAGGATAGTATCCATTGTGGAAAAAGGTTCGCGTCCGTACAGGAGAAAGAAGGGCGAAAATCCCGTGGTAGTCTGCGTGGCGGTGTTGTATGCGTAGGTCAGAAAAGGTAGAACATGGTCCCATTTGGTTTGGTCGGATGCAACGTACATGGCCAGCATGTCACCAAGAGTGCGATTAAAGCGCTCGGTCATGCCATTAGTCTGCGGATGATACGCAGTAGTGGTGCGATGAATGATGCGGCATTCTTTGAGGAGAGCCTCGATGACGTCGGAGAGGAAGACGCGGCCTCTGTCACTGAGTAATTCCCTGGGAGATCCGTGGCGAAGGATGATGTTAGGCAGGAGAAACCAGGCGACGTCACGTGCAGAAGCGCTGGACAAAGGGGAAGTTTCCGCATAGCGCGTAAGATGGTCGATGGCCACGATTACCCAGCGATTGCCATCTGATGTGGTTGGCAGAGGTCCATAAATGTCGATGCCTACTCGATCAAAAGCACGTGCTGGGCAAGGCAAAGGCTGCAATGGGGTGGTTGAACGACGAGGGGGATCTTTGCGGCGTTGGCAAACCAGACAGGAGCGGACATAATGATGGATGAATCGATACATCCCCCGCCAGTAGTAACGAAGGCGTAGACGCGTGTATGTCTTCAGTACCCCCGCATGCTCGCACTGGGGATCGTCGTGGAACGCTGCGCAAATATCCGAACGCAGGTGTCGCGGGATGACAAGAAACCATTTGCGGCCGTCCGGGAGGTAGTTGCGACGGTGCAAGAGCCCGTCGCGAATGGAGAAGTGATGTGCTTGGCGACATAATGCGCGATTGTTAGTGGGTGTCGATGGGCTGGACAAAAAACGCAGCATGGACACAATCCATGGGTCTTTCTTCTGCTCCAGAAGAATTTCCGTGGCAGCAAGGGAAGATTCGCACAATGAGGCCTTCGGAAAGCTAGCTTCGTCTGTTAGTGGCGAACGAGACAAGGCATCCGCATCCGAGTGTTTTCGGCCAGAACGATACAGCACACGAATGTCGTACTCCTGCAGTCGAAGGGCCCATCGAGCAAGACGACCGGACGGTTCTTTTAAGGACGACAGCCAGCACAGCGAATGGTGATCAGTTATGACGTCAAACGGGCGGCCATAAAGATACGGACGGAATTTGGTTATGGTCCAAATTATAGCGAGGCATTCCTTTTCTGTGACAGAATAGTTCGATTCAGGTTTAGTGAGTGCACGACTGGCGAAGGCAACGACGTACTCATCGAAGCCAGCCTTTCTCTGAGCGAGAACAGCCCCAAGGCCAACGCCACTGGCATCCGTGTGTATTTCAGTAGGAGCACTGGGGTCGAAATGGCGCAGGATTGGCGGTGACGTCAAGAGACAACGCAGCTTTGTGAAGGCGGCATCGCAATCCGGTGACCAGGTTGAAAGGTTGGGGCCGCCATGAAGAAGCTGCGTTAAAGGTGCTATTATAGTGGAAAAATTGCGGATGAAACGGCGAAAGTATGACGCTAATCCAATGAAGCTGCGCAGTTCTTTCAAAGTTGTTGGTCGGGGAAACTGGGCAACAGCTTGTAGTTTTGCCGGATCAGGGAGTACACCTTCTTTCGACACGACATGGCCGAGGATGACCAGCTGCCGGGCGGCGAAGTGACACTTTTTCAAGTTAAGCTGGAGGCCAGCATCGGCGATGCACTGTAGGACGCGTTCAAGTCGAAGTAAGTGGGAAGGAAAGTCCGGTGAAAAAATAACGATGTCGTCCAGATAACATAGGCATATCTGCCATTTGAGGCCGCGCAAGATGTTGTCCATCATTCTTTCAAATGTGGCAGGCGCATTACACAGGCCAAATGGCATCACGGCGAATTCAAATAAACCGTCAGGTGTGATGAAGGCTGTTTTCGGACGGTCTGACTCAGCCACTGGCACTTGCCAGTACCCGGATCGTAAGTCTAAGGAGGAGTAGAATTCAGCGCCTTGGAGGCAGTCTAGCGCACCGTCAATACGGGGTAGTGGATAAACGTCCTTGCGTGTGATCTTATTAAGTCGCCGGTAGTCCACGCAAAAGCGAATTGTGCCGTCTTGCTTTTTTACCAGCACTACAGGGGAAGCCCAGGGACTGTGTGAAGGTTGTATGACACCGCGTTGGAGCATGTCTGCAACTTGCTCAGCGATCACGCTACGCTCCGTGGCGGATACACGATACGGCCTGTGGCGTAGAGGAGCATGGTTGCCGGTGTCGATGTGATGGACAACAGTGGAAGTACGGCCTAAGCGAGATTGTTGTAGGTCGAATAACGTGCGAAAGTGGTCTAGAAGATGGACGATATGGGCGTGCTGCGCTGGAGTGAGGTTGGATCAATACTCTGGTAAAATGTTGGGTCACACGGCGGCGTGGGACGAGAAACTTGAAGGGCCAGAGCGTCAACCGGAGGAGAAGCCGGGTCAGCAGGCACATCGTAAAGGAAGCTTGGTTCGATTTCGTCGGCATAACCAAGACACTCATTGTGGAGCAGCCTAGCAGGGCAAGGAAACAGGTTCGATACATAAAGTGCGCTCGAACCTTGTCGAATGGGAAGAAGGGCAAAAGGAAGCAAGAAAGGATGGCGGCGAGCAACAAGCTTAGACGGTGTGAAAAGAACTGTGGAGTCGGAAAACCCAACGCAGGAAACGGGTACAAGTGCGGCAGAGTATGGAGGAAGCTCGGTGTCGGTGGTGAAGAACACACGACGGGAAGTGTCATCAGTATCTTCAAAAACGTTGGTGCCGAATGGCGACAGCGCGAGTTCAGCACGGGCACAATCTATAACGGCATGATGAGAGGACAGAAAGTCCCATCCTAAAATCATGGCATGGGAACAGCTAGGCAGAACAACGAACGCAACATGGTATAAAGCGCCGCTTATAACAACACGCACGGTACACTTCCCTAAGGGTTCAATCGGCGCAGCGCTTGCTGTACGTAAGGAAATGGCAGAATATGGCGTCGCGACTTTTCTAAGGGTAAGACGAAGCTGATCCGAAATCACTGATATTGCTGCTCCCGTGTCTACAAGCGCATGAACGGCAATGTCTTCTGCATAAACTTCAAGGACGTTCGCAGGAAATAAATGAGGTCTTGAGGAGTTCGCTGAGATCGCAGTTCTTGCCTCCGGAACTGCGGTCCTTAGTTTTCCTCTCGGATAGCTTCAGGACGACGGATAAGCGGCGACAGAGAACGCCGACGGGGAGACGGAGACCGACGGGTATTGAAGGTTCGGGAAGGAGGAGGCGAGGCTTCGAAGGGCTGAGCGGCAGTAGCAGAACGGGACGGAAAGTCGAAACCGTTACTGCGTGCCCTCGGAGAATCAGAAGGATACCATCCACGTCGGCGGCAAAGCCGTGCGACATGCCCAGGTAGGCCGCACGAGTAACATATAGGCCGATTGTCATGGGTGCGCCATGGATTGAGAACAGCCGGCGGAGATTGTTGGAAATACTGCCGAGGTGGGCGTACGGGCTGCTGTGGGGGCCAGTAGCTGCTTGGGGGGGCAGAATATGTTGCAGCTGCTTGCGGAGGTGAGGGAAAGCCGCTGGTAAGTCTGGATGGATTATCTGCAGAAGGAGGCCTTGGATTAGCGACAACGGCAGCGTACGTAAGTGGCACAGGCGTAGGAGGTGGTTGATGAGCAAGGGGTACTGCGGTAGCGACTTGTTCTTGTATCATGTGACGGAGATCTGGAGACAAGCGCGGCTCTGAGGCTGGGGCGACTGGCAGAAGAGAGAGTTGGCGCGCCACTTCTTCTCGTACAAATTGCTTGATTCTGTCGAAAAAGGCTGAACTGCAAGGAGTAGAAGTGAGACCGTCACTCAGAGCTGAAAGCGCGACGTCCGGAGCGAGTGCTTGGCGCGTAGAAAGCCGTTGTTTGCGCAGCTCCTCATAGCTCTGGCAAAGCGTTATGATGTCGTTGACCGTCTGAGGATTCCTTGCCAAGAGCATTTGGAAGGCGTCATCGTCTATGCCTTTCAAGATGTTCCTGACCTTGGCATCTTCGGTCATATCGGGGTCTATACGCCGGCAGATGTCAACTACATCTTCAATGTAGCGCGTAAAAGTTTCGCCCATTTGTTGGGCACGACAGCGAAGCTGTTGTTCAGCCCGAAGTTTGCGCACAGCAGGGCGACCGAATACTCCTTGAAGTGCCGTTCGGAACGCTGTCCAGGTGGAAAAGTCAGCCTCATGGTTGCGGAACCAAAGATAGGCGACCCCTGAAAGGTAGAAAGGAACGTAACCAAGCTTGTCAGCTTCAGACCATTTGTTGTGGGCGCTCACTCGGTTGTATGATGACAGCCAGTCCTCTACGTCATGATCGTCAGTGCCATTGAATATGGGAGGATCCCGTTGGCGAGGCGCACCAGGACAGACGACTGGAGGCGGCGCCAGGGGTGGCGTGGTAGGACTAGTCTTCTCAGGCATGGGAGATGTGACAGGGATCGTCCGGCTTCGGAGTTCCAGGTTGGCAAGAAGTCCAGGACCTTCCACCAAATGTCGCGAAACACTTTGAGCACTAAGCGTCCGCGACTACAACGTTGGAGCAGCGAGAGGTAGCGTAGGCGACCGAGCACCGAAACAAGGTTGTTCTTTCTCGTCGTCGTTGCGTGTGTGTGTGTGTGTGTGTGTGTGTGTGTGCGTGCGTGTGCGTGTGTGTGTGTGTGTGTGTGTGTGTGTGTGTGTGCGTGAACTTGAGACACTGCGTAAGTGCACAAATAAAGAACATGTTGCTGGCTAAATTAAGGCACAGTAACAACATCAGCGTGTGGTACGTGCTACTGTTAAGTGCTCATTCTTGAGTTACCCCTATGAACGAATGAGCCACTGTGACTTGAGGGGTGTCAAGCCTTTAAAGTATTGAGATATGTTTCGTATTTCACTGTATCACTGCAGGGCCTTCTACTCATGCTCACTCACGTGGCCGAGCTGCAGATCAGCTCAAGGTTTCCCATCATGAGTTTGAGCACATTGTCGAACTAGGAGTCACGCATATAATTTCTAGCAAATGAGCATCTCAATTGCACATGGTACCGAAGAAGACAACAGGTGACTGGCGCTTATACGAGAACATCCGTTGTTTAGCGCCGCTATCCCCGAACGCTACCCATTGCGGGCTTCGTAGCGGCACTGCACGGAGCTGCACTCTTCTCCAATACCTCCCATCTCAGCCTGTCAACAAAATTTTCCCCTCGACAGGCATCATACATCGCCTCCATCTTTCACGCGGAGAGCTAACAGCTACAGGCGATGATGCTGTGCTCGTGTAGATTGCTACGGCTGCTACCTCTCAAGCTCGGACGATTTTTGCGCCAGTGAAATTTCAACGCTCCGTTAGGTCTGCATGTTTCTTTATCGTGAAAGGTCTAGCCACTATACAATAAAAAAAGAGGGCACGGAAAAGGGCAACTGACTGTATAATTTTAAGACAACTCCTTGCCTTTTTTTGTTTTTGTGAGGCTGCGCACATTTACGTGCCTATCGTAATACATTTTTTCTGCATGCAATGCAGATATATATTTGTTCAAGCTGTTTCTTTTCAACCCTAGTTCAATAACAAACAACTTTAGGAGCTGTAAATCTAGCTAACTTGAGAAGATTTTGTTGTTTTAGCTACCGGTAGTTGCTTGTTACTTGTTTGATTTTCTAGTCAGGTATGATGCGCTGAAGAGCCTAGCAGTTTACTTGTGACGCATCAGAAGCTCTAGGTTTAAAGAACGAACTTTTGCAGGACTCCATGGTGTTATACTGGAACAGGCAACACTGCCAGCGGGAGCACTGCTTTTGTCGCAAGTTGTGGCAATGCGCTACGCGGATGGTGCTACGCTAGCGTTATATTTAGCTTGTAACGAACATAGAAGAAACATAAAATTCGAATTATGAAGTTTGAAGCCCTTTGGCTACAGCCTCTTTTTGTACTGCTGACAATCGAGAGCTTTAGGTTAGAGTATGCAAGCAGGATGTCTGCCCAAGAACCTAATGTTTGAGCTTCGCTGGGACCCGTCTTGCTTGCGTAATTGAAAACACAGCAAGCTTGCGCCCCCTTACCTGAAACTATTGTCTTTATTGTGAAACAACCAGCATCACATAAGCTTGATTTACCTGTTTAAATGCTGAAATACTTTGTAAATTCTAAGCAGTTCAGGGGCGTGATCAGAGATTATTCGAAACGAGCTTTGTGTTTGCGTTCAGTTTCGCCTCACGCGATTTGCAAATAAAGTTCAGTTCACCTCACCTCACCTAGGCCGGGCCGACTCACCTGCCGCCAGCCGCGGATCTCAACCTACATATTCGTGAGTGCCCACCAGAAATGGGGCGGCACCCATAAACTGCCCATTTTGCAGAAAACTCTGCGCTCCATTTACAAAAATACGGGCACGAAAGACAGATAGAAATGCAGGTGACCACCACCGGACACGGTAGTGACCTCTGTTCACTCTGTTTATTGCGCTCTTAGTACCAATAATTTCGGGCACCTACTTCGTATTTTAGTTTGTGATGTTCTGGCTACCTATGTGATATTGTTAGAGCTTCATTAGGTTCGGAGCACAAGGCGATAATTGCAATGAAGCTTGCAATACAACTAAATTACACGAAGTTACAAACAGCGCTCTAGCGCTGAAGGAAGAATAAAACATGCGCTGGCTCATTGCACAGACGCGTGAACATGTTGTGAGCGACCACCATTTTAAGCATAATATTTGTGACGAAGAAGACAGGCGTGTGCTTCGGGCCCATCGTCAAAGCCTCGCTCAAGGGTAAAGCTCGCGAGCTTGGTGCCTTGCGCTCGATCAACCGACTTGCATGTATGTCGTTCTGGCTTTGTGATTAAACCACGTTGTGTATTGGTGGAGGTTGCTACGCGTTCCCCAACCCTGGAAATTCGCTGTCGGAAGTTGCCGTCCATCATGCATGACGACGCAAGCCAAACACCATCGCCGGTCTCGCCCACCCTTCTATGTTCCGGCTTGGTGCGCCAACGAGATCCAGCCATAGAATTTCTCACCATATTACCTAGAGGGGAATCTGGCGATGCTGCGCTGCGGTATGCATGGGAATGCCGCTATATTCTGACTTCGGATTGACATTGTTCTCGGAAAGCCAGGACACCTTGAAGAGGGCACGGCACCTGGCCTAGCGACAACATGCCTAAGCGGACGTTACTGCTGTTGCAGGTTTTGCCATGGATTTTCGCTACATCGCTTTGGAACGGTACAGCATGGAATGCTACATCGGTTTGCAATCCGGACGACGCACCGCTTTTCTTCACGCCTTATCAGGACTTTGGGATTGATGGCATCCGGCTCGTGTATCGTCTTTCGTCGATGACGGTGACGTCGCCAGTGGACTGGCTACAAAAGGAGACAAGCAGCGAGGGAGGCTCCAGAGGGCACGGCACCTGGCCTAGCGACAACATGCCTAAGCGGACGTTACTGCTGTTGCAGGTTTTGCCATGGATTTTCGCTACATCACTTTGGAACGGTACAGCATGGAATGCTACATTGGTTTGCAGTCCGGACGACGCACCGCTTTTCTTGACGCCTTATCAGGACTTCGGGATTGATGGCATCCGGCTCGTGGATCGTCTTTCGTAGATGACGGTGACGTCGCCAGTGGACTGGCTACAAAAGGAGACAAGCAGCGAGGGACGCTCCAGAGGGCACGGCACCTGGCCTAGCGACAACATGCCTAAGCGGACGTTACTGCTGTTGCAGGTTCGTTATTTGCCTAATGCTACAACTTTTAGAAGCGACAACCGCTTTTTGTTAGCCCTGCCGTGCCCTCGCAGTTGCCTGAATTTTTTGGTTGACTCTTGGTCTATGATGATAACACTTTTGGTTTCAGGAGATGTTGAAAAAAATCCTGGACCCAAAACCGCAGAAATGTTGCAATTAATCATTGATAATCAGGCTTCATCAGATGCTAAAATAGATGCATTAAGAGCTGAAATGACCGAAATGAATGAGAAATGCGAGAAAATGAACACTGCGCTTAACGTGATTGCAGAATTGAACAAGCGAGTACAAACCCTAGAATCCCTTGTTCGTCATCAGGCGGAGAAGTTGGTAGAATATGAAAATAGAAGCCGATCCAATTATCTCTTGGTATTTGGAATCGATGAGGACAAGGGTGAATCAGACAGCGACCTGAAACAAGCTGTTATTGAGAATGTCTTTAAAACAACCCTGGGAGTGCAAGTAAACACAATCGACAAAATTAATCGCATTGGCAAGAAAAAAGATGGTAGTAATCGGCCGGTAATCATGCATTTTTATGATTCGCGAGAAAAACAGTCTGTGATGCAGAACTGCGGCAAGCTGAAAGGCAGCTCGATAAGCATAAGTCAAGACTGCGCTAAAGAAACTGTAGAAGTACGGAAATTATTATGGCAAAGCAGTGAAAAGGAACGAGCAAACGGCAAAAAGGTAAAACTGGTACATGACAAACTTAAGATCAACAATCTTATCTACGTCTGGGATTGTGAAAGGAATAAACGGTGTCTGTACCGTACTGAGCAAGATAAGGTTCCTCAATTCAAAAAGAGGGGAAATGCTGCTGGCCAGACATTGCCTCAGTTGCAAACTTTAGGCAAGGCTTCTGACACGGATAGCGATTCTTCTCGGTCATAGCTCAACATTGTACTTGTAAACGCCCGCAGCATAGCAAATCAAGTAACTGGTTTAGAGTATCTACTAATTTCTCAGAATCCTGATGTATTGATGTTGACTGAGACATGGTCTACATAGTGCAATTAGTGACAGTAGTATTTTTCCTCCTGACTACAAGGTATTTAGATGCGACAGGGATTCCAGAGGTGGTGGCGTGGCTATTGTTGTGAAAAGTTTTATAAACACAGTCGCTCTTGATTGCAGTCTCCCTGAAATGGTTTGGTGCAAGATACACTGTACAGGCATGTGGTATATATTAGGGACTGTGTACAGACCACCAGCCACTCCGCCAGAATTTTTGGATGGCTTGAATGAATTTCTTGGCTACCATGTAAATGAAAACACAAGACTAATAATGGCTGGTGACTTTAATTTGCCGCATATTACCTGGGAAAATCTATCGACGGGTAATGTAGAAATAAGGAGTGCCAATAAAATGATCCAGATCACGTTTTCACGTAACCTCAAGCAAATAGTTAAAGACTTCACAAGAGTTACACCAAAGTCCCAGTCATTGTTGGACGTGGTTTTCATATCCAGTAGAATACCTGACTATACTGTATCAGTTGAGAATGGTTTGTCAGATCATAAGATGGTTTGCTTGAATGTACGGCTGCACACAAGAATCTCTGAGCAAGCATATGTCGTGATGCATGTTAAGGATAATGGCCGTGCGAATGACACGTCTATCCTAGACGTTTTGGAAGAAAAGTTTAATGAATTTGAAATAGCATCAAACCGCGAAAATGTAGAAGAACTATGGGACCGACTTAAAGGCATAATCAAATACTGCATAGATCATCTTGTCCCCACACGTATAAAGAAATCAAAGTAAAGAAATCCATGTATTACTAGGAACATCATACATCTTAAGCGTAAGATAAAAAGATTAAGGAAGAAAAAAAGCAGGGCAACAGAACTTTCCACAACCAAACAAATGCTGAAATCTGCATTGATGGAGTCTAAAAAAACATCCTTCAATAAAACGCTTACAAAGTTCCTCAAATGCTCGCCACAAAGTTTTGGCGGTATTTCACAGATAGAAAGGATGAAATAGAACAGATAGCGGATGGCGACGTAGTCGTGACAGAAAAAAAAGATATTACAAACGTACTTAATCAGTTCTTCCAATCAGTTTTCACCAATGATAGATGTGATAGTGACGATGATCCTTTAGTCTGCGCAATACAGCACCCAACTGAAGACCTACACATTACAAGGGAGGGCGTGTTTCAACATTTGCTTACGTTGGACGCAAAAAAATCGTGTGGCCCAGATGAAATACCGACGGCATTTCTTCAACGGTACGCTGAATGGATGTCGTATTATTTGCAGCTTTTATTCGAAAAATTTTTGCGGGATCATTCAGTACCTCAGGACTGGCGCGATGCCACCGTCATTCCGATATTTTAAGGTGGCAATAGGCTATGTGCAAACAACTATAGACCAGTCTTACTCACTTCTGTGTGCTGTAAAGTCCTAGAGCATGCAATAGCTAGACATGTTCTGTATTTCTTAGAACAAAACGACTTATTATGCCCAGTTCAGCACGGTTTCCGATCTGGCCTTGCGACAGTGACAGAGTTAATCGAAACTGTACATGACCTTAGTAAAGCTATAGATGAATGCCAACAGATAGATGTTGTGTGTATAGACTTTAAGAATCATTTGATAAAGTTGCACATCATAAACTGCTTTGCAAATTGAGAAGCCTAGGAATTAGTGAAAATATAGTACTGTGGATTCAGGCATATTTAACAAACCGTTATCAAAGGGTCAGAATCGGGAAAAGTGAATCAGGGAAGTGTCAAGTTGTGTCTGGAGTGCCGCAGGGGTCTGTTTTAGGTCCGTTATTGTTTTTATTGTATATTAATTATATTCCTTCTAATGTTGATCCGCTTGTAAAAACTAAACTATTTGCCGATGATTGCTTAATTTACACGCGTGTAACCTGCGCGGAAGATCAGATTAAACTAAACAGCTGCTTGCAATCATTAAACTCGTGGTGCCAAAGTTGGGGCATGGTAATTAATTTTTAAAAATCTACATACACTCACGTAAGTAAAAAACAGAACTTTATCAAATTTGAATATAATATAGGAGAAAATGCCTTGGTCGAGGTACAGAGTTTCCGATATTTAGGGGTGACAGTGACGCATAATCTAGACTGGCGTATTCACATTGAGAATATCTGTTCGAAGGCTTACCAAAAGCTCTGCTTCCTTAGGAGAAAGCTTCCAGATGCGACTAAAGAAATTAAATTGGTCGCCTACAAAACGTTTATAAGACCAGTTCTGGAGAATGTGAGTGCTGTGTGGAGCCCTCACCAAAAATGCTTAAAAAAGAAGGTGGAACGGATTCAGCGGATTGCAGTACGCTTTATATGCTCCAAGTATCGCCACACTGACTCGGTTACAGAGATGGTACAGCAGTGTGAATTAGAAACGCTGGAAATGAGAAGAATAAAACATCGACTCCAAACTTTTTTACCAGATAATGCAAGGGGCATTAAAAATAAATAAAGAACATTATGTGAAAGCGCCTATAAAACATGGTTTAAGAAAAAACCACAGCAGGGTACTACAACCTACTAACACGCGTACGGATGTATATCGGTATTCCTTTTTTCCTGATGTAATTGAACTATGGAACAAACTGCCAAGTGATGTTGTGGAGAGTGTGAACGTGCAACAATTTGAGCTGGGTGTCGATATGTTTTTGAGAAATGCTGTACAAATTTTGAATTCTGATTCATGATTGCTCATTGAAGTGCTTATGAAATGTATATGTTCTTCTTCCCTCCCTGTAACGACCCTCACTGGAGGGTTAACAGTATGGCCAAATAAATAAATAAATAAATAAAGACGTGCCTGGCAAGCACGGTTCCATCGACCACAATGACTCGTTTTCTACTAAAACAGCACGTAAAAAGCTGTTTAACTTTATTAGTACACAAAAGCATGTTTTGTTTAACTATGAGAACTTGTTATTGCATCTACAGTCTGTTTCACACTTAGGGGAAAACTCAGAGCGCATTGCATCGCGATGCGGCAAGCGCTTGAGTCAGGCGGCGGCAGCAACTCGCACAGGCGCTCGAGGGGCGGGGTCTTGAACGCCGTCATCTGCTACGGCGGTGCGCGCTGGCCGCATTGTCGGGAAGCGTCCTACTGTCAGCGGTAGTGCGTGAATTTTATCGTTACTGCGTGAAATGAGCCGGTATTCTTTACTGAGCGTTGTGCGACGCCCACTGAGACGCCTCGAAAGTAAGTTCATCGCTGAAAGGTGCAGGGAAATCATAGACGATATACTGATTCCATACGTTTTTGACGGTGCGTTCCCGGAAGGCGACTGTGGTATACTCCAACACGATAGGCCGCCGATCCACACTGCTCGTGTTGTGCAACTGCTCGAAGAGTGCGCCGTCACTTTCCTGGAGTGACGGCCCCAATCCTCGGGCGTTAACATCATTTAACATGTTTGGGGCTCGTTGAAAGTATCGCTGTCACACCACCCTCTCTATCAGTCACCTGAGAATAGGTTTTGGTCCACCATCGTCAGTGAATGAGATGTGCTGCGAATGAACACGTCACTGACCAAGTCACTCTACACTTCACTGCCTTCCACGATGAGCGCTGTCATCGCTTCCACTGGGGACATGACGAGATACTAAAGGAAGTTCAGGGCATTCAGGGCCGGCGGGCAAGGTCTGTCTGGTGTAGTGAATTATTGTCGACAAAAATAACTTCCAGCTCATTGTCTTAACCTAAAACATTCCTTTATTCGTATCCGTTTGTTTCGTTGTGTTCGACCCTCATAGTTATCATGGTTGGGTGCTTTGTTTTCTTTTCGAGTCAAATAAAGACTGAGCACGTTGTGCGCACATCTTGGTGCGTCTTGTCACTGCATATGACGGTAGCACACACAGTGAAGAAATATACGTGCACACGCTCAGTACCCCGGTCTTCCGAAAGAACAAACGAGGCATGCTGTCAAAAGAAGTTTATGGAACTCCCTTATCGTGAATGAGGGCTCAGAGTTCGGCGTCGCACAACGTTTAGTAAAAAATATCAGCTCAGTCCCCGCATTACCGATGAAATCAGTGCACTGCCCCTGACAGTAGCATGCTTCCCAAGAATGCGGCCAGCGCGCGCCGCCGTAGCGGACTACACGTATCACGACTCGCCCCCAAAGGGGCCCCTGCGAGAGCTGCTGACGCTGCCCGACTCCAGCGCTCGCCGCATCTCGATGTAATGCATTCCGAGTTTTCCCCTATGTGTGAAATAGACTGTACAATTATATGAAACGTAAAAAGTATCAGCTAGCCGCTAAAGTTGGAGGATAGACGGCAAGATTCGGGCTAGCTTTAGGACAGTTTGTCGTCTATTGCTGCTTTTCTTCGCTTTGTTATGCATTGTAAGTGAGTAAACTTCACTGGAAGATGTAATATCTGTGAATGTAAACATCCTATGAGGATTGTATTTTAGGGATGTGTTTTTGTGGAGACATATCCAGATTTTAGGCACGTCACCAGACAACAGAAGCCTCGCAGACTCATATATCGTCATTCCAATGACGGCACAGTGTCCCTTAGGGAACTCCCATAGATCGTGACGACACATTTCTCTCTAGGTGTTATAGTGAGAAACTTTATGGAGCCAGCAATCTTGACTGGCCCCGACGAAAACGACGTCGAAGACTGGCTCTGATCCCATGAGCTCGTACGTGAGTGCCCACAACAAATGCGACGATACTCATAAATGGAAGAATGTGGTGTACTACCTCACGGGCACCGCGAACGTGTGGTTCCGCAACCACGAATGCGACTTTCGCACATGGTCTGACTTCAAGATGAGCTTCACGCAAGTTATCGATCACCCCTTGGTGCGAAACCTTCGTTGCGAAGAGCGCTTGCGCATCCGTTCCCAACAGCCCGGTGAGAACCTTCCTAAACATATAGAAGACGTTGTCGACATTTGCAAGCACGTCAATGCATCAATAACCGTATCGGGCAAGATCTGTCATATCTTGAAGAACATCGAAACCAACGCCTTCAAATGTGCCTATCAAAAAAACGCACAAACCATCGTCAAATTCGCGGACCTTTGTCAGAGTTTGATGAACTCCGCAGGCAACATCTCCTGACCCGGTGTTCTTCAACGCAGGGTGTCTCGGTATGAGCTTAACCGCAGCTCCCAACCACAGCCTCCTGCTCTGCGAGATCAAGGAGTTCTTTCGTGCCGAATTCGCACGGCAGCGGTCTTTACTCACTGCCGCTTCAAGCCCTACACCATCTTCGACTCCAAGCCACAGGCGATGCAGGAGCAAGTATCTGATGCTGTTTCGTCTCCGCATAAACCACCGTCGGGGCTGTACCTACAACTAGCGCTGAAGTTGTATCGCGGACGCTGCCGCCGACGTTCTCGCTACCACTGCCTGCCGAACCATCATGTCGACGTCTTCCCGAGTTTCCCACCAGGTTACCAGCCAGCACTGGACCATGAAACACGCCCGACAATCGCCCACTATGCCTCCATTGTGGTATCCCTGGTCATGTAGCATGCTCCTGTAGACGTCTCTCATGGCTTGCCCGAGCTGACGAACCTGTATACTCGTATGCCTCTCCAGTTCTTTTATTCTCGTCATCGCCTGAATCACATCACACTTTTCCACGCACCGCCAATCCATCCGCTTATGACTACTGCGCACCAACTCCACAACGCCGTTCGCTTTCCCCAATGCATCGTCGTCCGACTCCTACCGAAGAGGAAAACTAGTCGCCGTAATTCTCGAGACAAGAACTGCGTCTGCGTCAAACAGCACAAGGCCTTTTCATAGGCGAAAAGCCTACGAGCGTTTTCGAAGTATCTGCAGATGGAATTGTTGTACTTGCAATAGTCGACAGAAGAAGTGCCATTTTTGTAATTACCGAATAATTTTTTCGCTCGCTAAGACAAGTAATGACGCCCTTGTCTGCCCTGACGCACCGTACAGTAAGCGCAGAGCACATTAGCCCTGCTGCTGCATGCGCTACCCGCATCAGCATTCAAGGACTCACGTACACAGTAGAGTTTGTTCTATCTTTTTTGTTCACACTACACCATCTTGCGGTGGTATTTTCTTTCCGATCACAAGGCCGTTATTGACTGTTCTCGCACCGAAGTCGAATGTTCACCACTTCCTGGCGCCCATTTACATGATGCTGATGACTGCGTCGAAAAATTGCTCGTTACTGATAACACTGCGATAACTCCGCACTCATCTATGAGTTCCTTGCCTGCTTCAACTGTGTTACAGATGTCATTGTCCTTTTAGAATGCCGCTCTTACGCGCCCGTTCGTATACGGCGAGAGTTGACGTTGTCCCTTGTAACCAAGCAATCGAACACAGCGAAGGTTGAACGCGAACGCGAAACGTAGCAGGAACGCGGGAATGACAGGCGACTTCAAACGTAAAGCAGAAGCAAAACAGCCATGAAAGGACTGCATAAACGCAGGGGAAGGCTACAGTAACCTTCACCTCCAAAAAGACCATACACCTGAGATGTGTTGATATATCAACAGTTTCACAACACTTCATTTGCATTTATGTGGAAGCAACATTTTTCGACTCTTTTGCTCATTTTTCTGAAAACTGCAATGCTTATGAGAACTAAATTTTCGGGACATTCGAGCTAGTTCCTCGTAAAAATCTGGATCAAGGAACATTATCCGCAGGTTGTTGACATTTTCATAAACAACTAAAATGCACATCGTAGTGGGTGTTGCATTGTGAGAAAAATACTCTGCCATGCTTTTTTTGTGTACCTACATAGTTGTAGTTCTGGTCGTTTAGAAAACAAATGTCCTTTCATGTGAAAAAATTTGAAAACTTTGCGACTGTACATTTATGAAGTGTACATTAATAAAACAAATATATTTAAAAAAAAAATAAATATGTTCTCCTAATGCAGCAGAAGCTTGATGTGGGCGAGTTAGTTTAACATGTTAACAATATGAACATTGTTAATCTTGTCTTTAGCGCACCATGTAAACTGGGTAAGATATGCCCTATGCGGACAAAAGCAAAAGCCGAACCATGATCTAAGAAACATGCAGCGCAGTACAAGGAATGCACTGAAAATGTCGTATATAAGATACCCCTAATTGGCTACCAGGTTTTTAATTGGCAAACGGGAAGGTGTTACAAAGAAAGGGCAAAGGGTGTGAGAGCACAATTGGGCCGTAAATAAGAATTCGAACGGTCATCTGGACGAACATTGTAAACGTCACAAATGCCGTCCGTATCTTCGCGACACCAAATTTCTGGCTCGTTCTAGAGATAGACTAGAAAGAGAGATATTAGGGCGTTTCACATTCTTAGGGCCGAGGGCATGTGCATTAGTTCCCCGTCAGTGGCACTTGCCGAAGAAGACATTGCTTTACTGGTGCGATAAAGCGGTCATAAGGTCACGGTGATAGTATGTGTGTTTCTATATATATAAACCCTGTTTCTCCAAATAAGCATTTAGTTGGAAGTTTGCGCCTGTCCGTCGTACACGTTCTTCTTTTTGTCCGCATTTTTGTAGCGCTGTTTTTCTTCAAGTTTTGCTATTGATTCTGAGCTTTATAGAAAGCCCAACTGTAATTGATAGCATACAAACAATTTTGAAAATACAACCGTGTTCACGACCCCTCTGATTGCACTTTTTCGTTAACCCCGTTCAAAATTTCACGCCACCTTAAGTACGTTTTAGTACCTATATATAACTCGGCTGTCTGCGTATATAGGCGGAAGACTTTCTTCGTTGAGATTCTTTTTCTGCGGTCTGGAGCTGGCTGATTGCGGCTGGAGCTGATTGCGAGGGCCCAGGACGCGGCCCGAGCTCAAGGCATTCTGGAATGAAGACGCCTCTCCCTAGCTGCATTTACCTAATAAAATGTTTATTCTCTCTCTCTCTCTCTCTCTGCGGTCTGGATAACAAGGGGCGAGAGATACTGCGTTGAAATCTATTTTCTTTCCTTGGCAATATTGGAAGGTTTGTCCCAGGTAGTGTCGTATTAAGAGGCTGCCACGTGCACCGTAAGGCCATTGGAAACGACATTCTTCTTTTACCACTTGTATTTCACTTGTCAGTGTTATTTTGACATCATACAAATGTTGCTGCAAGCGCTTTCCAAACTCCACTCTTGCCGATGTAAAATTAGTAACAATTTGCGCGGTGTATTTATTATACAACGTCTGGAAACCTCTCCTTCTGCACCTCCGTCACATACCTGCTAATACTGCAGCTAGCAGACGAGAACCTTCGCTTCATTGATTCATGCGTTTTCCGTGCATGTGCGAAGACCTGGTTCACTCAGAATACATAAGGAATGATGGCGAAAGCTTCAGGGCCCATGATATGAGATGTCGCGAGCCTTCCTAAACAATATTTCACGGCAAGAAATAAATTTTCAGGTTCTCCTCACTCGGCCGTACTCTCACCAAGTCTCTGCCGTGTCCTAATAAAACAGATATTACAGCTACCACGGTACATTTGCTCTAATTAGGGTGCTGATCGCACGCCGCGAATTTACCTATGGCGGGTTCCGAGTGCGGATTCTTGTAAGCGCTTGAAGCTGCACATGTACCAAGTCAAAGTGGGAAATTTTTTAAAACGTCTGCAATATGTTTAGAAAAACCTAATATTTCAAATTTGCTGGCTCTTGTAGTCATCGTGAAACCATCTGGTTTCACGATGGCTACAGGACCTCTCAAGTCAACCAACAAGGTTGCGTCCAGACGGTCGCACCTTATGAATCATGTGAAGGCTTCTTGAAGACCTCTTGTGGACGTTATTACGTAATTACCAATACGCCTTGCTAATATTATCCTTGCGCCTTCTAGATGGCTAAGAGTAACATGCATGCTGAGTGGGTTCCTAGGCTTATTACAGCTAAACGCTTTTCTCAAATAAATGTCTCTTTTCCCTCCTTTCTTTTCAGACGAATGTACTTTCCCTAAAAACACCGTACGAGACTCAGTGCACAGACTATGAAGAAATGACGAGGCGATTCAACTACACAAAGGACGTTATTCAACAAGAGGTATGTAAGAAGTAGGCGCTAGATTACTCTGTTACATTTAACACTTCGTCTATAGTATTATTCATAGTTGACAATCTCTATCTGTGATACGTTACGCACATTGAACCCAAACACATAATTAGTCAACCATCTGGGATACATTATGCAGATCATTTTACACATCATAACCTCCTCACAGTGTTCAGCAATGGTCAACTTGTTAAATTCTAGGGTATTTCATGTTGTAGATATAATGAAAATTTTTTTCACTTTCTCTTCCACGCCCCGGTATTTAGGCGAATCTCGTGGATTTGCAGCTGCTTAAGAAGGAACGTGCTACTGAAACTGCCCGTTGGGTCAATTGTACATGTATTGTTTTGAGTAGGGGCAGTGTTTTGCACGAAACAAAAAAAAAGGCTACAAAAGCGAACATGACGGGTGTGTATTCGTTTTGAAGTCGTTCTTGGTTTTAGCAAAACAGTGCGCTCACTCACAATAAACTGCTCCTTAGTGATTTGCATAGGTTGCGTTGAAGGCGCGGCTTCATGAAAGTCAACTACACTGAAGCAAAACATGGGAACTTAACAATCTCTACACATTCATGGAACTGTTTAGGCAAATGTCACACGGAGAAGCGGCGGGCTGTGCGATCATTTGTACAGAGAGTGTTGACACCGTGGACCACTCATGCAATCGGTGTGTTTTGTATGTATAAAAGCTAGAAGTGAGGCGTGCAGACAGGACACAAGAGTAGAAAAGTGGACAACACGAACGCCGGCGTTCGTGTTGTCCACTTCTCTACTCTTGTGTCCTGTCTGCACGCCTCACTTCTATTTTGCATAATGAATACTTACCAACTAGCTCTGCTTTCTGTCGTTCTATAAAAGCTGGTATATTTTGAACCATCATCACCAGCACTTACGACAACGACAGTTGGGTCCACTATAATCATATATTATGTGCACCGAAGTGGCTGGTGCGTATACACTCACTCAGTTGGCGATACGAGGGCGAGAAAAACTGACAATAAATCGCTAGGTAACTTTCAAGGCAACAAGCACAACTACTCTCGCAAAATATTGGGCCGCATAAAAAGTGTTGTTTGAAATAATACAGAGCAGCCTCCATGCGATGTTTAGCTTTTAGCTAATGTTTAACGAAACCGCCACCTTTATCGCTAGCTGGGAAGAACGCATCTCCGAGAACTCACTGCTCCTCCGTATGACCTCGAAAATAAGGCGATGCCCACGGCGCGCTGAAAAATATTGGCGGCAAATTACTCGTAGGCGTCCTCGGGTCAGGGGCTATTTATATGCTACTAATAAAAAACTAAACAGTTTGGAGCCCTTTTGCCTTGCCATGATAGGTTCAGGAGTATATACTACCTTTGTATATCCTGTTAAGTTTCGCCTACGACGCGCGGTATAGCCGGCGCGGATGCAACGGACGCCGGCGCTTCGTTCAAAGCGGCGGACATTTTGGCCCGTTCGGAGCTGCCGCAACGCCTCCCCGCCAAGCGCGTCCAGGCATGTTTCAGTGCCACGTGTCTTCGTGTGTGCGTGTGTGTGTGTGTGCCCATGCTTGTCAAAGCGCGGCAGCCGGGGAAAGGAGCTCCCCAAGTGTGAAGCGAGGAGGTCTGACCGGCGCCGGCTCGGCGGATGCGTCACTACACTCGTCTCAACATGTCTCTCAGCGTGTCCGCGCCCCGCCGTCACGTGGCCTCGTCCCGTGACATTCCCTCTTGCCCTCAACTCCGAGAGTATAAAAGCAGCTGCCCCCGGACGCCAGGAGAGAGGCTCCGAATTCTTCCGTCGAGAAGCGTGCTCTCCCGTCTCTCCACTTCGGTCGACCTGACCGGCCGCTCTTTTGCAATGATAGAATAAACAAGTTGTTCTGTTAGCAGTCGACTCATGCTTTGCCAGGACCTTCGGATGCTTCCAGTTGTGCCCCAGGCCGCCAGGACAACGCTACCCTTGGGGCTTGCGACCCATATGCAACAACTCGTGCCAGCGGTGCGATTGCAACAACGGGCGTCAGCGCTGAGATTCCAACAATCCCGTTTAGCCAAAATAAAAATTCGTTAAAGGCGGCCTTCGGAGGAGTAAGGACAAAAAATTGGTTAATTCCTCTTTGGAGTAATTAGTCGTAACACGAGAGTGAAACGTGTGTTCAAGAAGTAGTGGCAGCTTTGCTACAAATTAGCAAATACAAGTCCTTAAATGAGTGATCCTTTATCAGTTACACTTTTGCTCGAAGGGCGAAGCAATGAGTGCGATAGCAAGCGCGCTAGGTCTGTCTTGGTGCGCAGCGTATGTAGCAGCATTACGAGATTCATGTTGCTAATTCGTTTGCTCCAAGTACGTACGCACATGCCCCATGGTGTCCTCGTCGTCGTTCTTATTTCATCGTCAGGCGCGAATGATGTTTTTCGAGAAGGAAGCCGCCGCCAATGTAGACGTGCCCGATCTCGTACATGCGTAAGAACCTTAAAACTGACCGCATTTTCCGCGTGGTAACCCTGCCCATTCTGAGATCTTGAACAGCACGTTGCCATTATCCCTCAAGAGAAAAGTTTATGACAGCTGTGTTTTACCAATACTCACCTACGGGGCAAAAACCTGGAGGCTTACGAAAAGGGTTTTACTTAAGTTGAGGACGACACAACGAGCTATCGAAAGAAGAATGAGGGGTGTAACGTCAAGGGAGGGAGGGGAAGAGAGGAAATTTGGTGAGGAAACAAACGCGAGGTAATGACATCTTAGTTAAACATACCCAGGAATTCTGGACATGCGTTTAGTTTCTATTTTCGCCACCACGTGGCGTATCAACCTTAAAGATTTGAAATTTGCGCCGTGACGTATGCCATGACGCACAACTAAAGAAACACAATAAAAAGAAGCACACCCTGAAACTGTTGCTTCCCCTCGGCACTTGGAAACGAGCGCGCTTATGTATCAGCGTTATCTTGAAGTCAACCTGCTACCATAGAGAATGGGATTGCTGCTACTTGCTCGAGTTGCAATGAATCGACGATTTTGCTAGACACCTTGCCAGACAGCTCGTCGGCATTCCGGGTGCAGATGTCTGGCCGAGATAACAGCTCCCGCAAAGCTTGCATTGGGTTCCCTTTCTTCGTTGTTTTTTCTGTTTATTTGTGCACGACTGCGGCCGCGGGCTTCGGTATAGTCATCGTTATTTTTCTTGTGTTTTCTAAGAACCAGTGTGATTCAAAAAGAGGAAGCTTTAGCTCGGGCACTTCTTCGATGCCGGCTGCTCAAATACACGCAAAATGCGTAAATGATTTTATGAGAAAATCGCTCAACCAATATGAATGAGAATTGTTGCATTCAAGAGAGAACGTTCGATCACAGTAATTGCTGCAATAATAATTTTGAACTAGGCCATAACATTATTGACAAGAATTATCGGAAATCGGCAAATTTGAAAAAGAAGTACGAAGCTTACAAATCCGTTAGTTAGGATAAAAACTGATATCGCATCCCTCTAAACTGCATCCCTTGGAGCATCTCAATCGGACAAATTCGATGTATGAATTTATAACTTATGTGAAGTTACATTGCCTGTTAAAGGGACCCTGAAACGATTTTGGCGATTTTCTACAAACATACTGAATCGTTAGAGTAGGTCCTTCTGATCATTAATTGACACATCTAAGTGCTCTGCGTAAAGCGTGTAATTTATTATAAGGTTTTAAAAATGCACATCGCTGTCGATCGCAGCGCACTGCTCGGCGGAGTTTTAAGCCGCCCCTACCCATATGATGCAAATAACCCATATTACGTCACATGGGCGAGCTATCTGATTGGCTGACCAGGGCGCGTGGTCGATAATTTTTCAAACTTTATGGTAAACAAATGATCTTCGTAATAGTTGGAATGTTAGTTAATTTGTTTTTATAAAAAGAAAGTAGCATAAAGAGAATGCACAAGAACAATTTTTCAGTACACTTAAGCACTTCCGGCACACAGCAAGTGTCGTCTGCTTGTGTTACAACGTACTCCATTTTGACGAGAGCTCCGCGGTCAGAGTTGGTGTCAGTCTTTTCGCGAGCACTATGATTCGACTTTGTTGCCTTGTGGGCTGCAAACGTAGCGACTGGCAATATGTCAAGCTGCGACATCGTGTCCCTCTGCAAGGCAGCGTACGGGCGAACTGGCTGCTGCGCAGGATTTGTGCGTTTGTGGCCGTCACTTTACACCGGAAGATTACTAACGCAATAGCGTTTCGCGAGTCCCGCATTAAGGCAAACGTAAGCGCAAGGGGACAGGATCTGGCCGCTTGACTGTGCCGTAACGGGATGAGCCGAAATGAGCAGAAGGGCAAATGTGAATGGTCTGCACGGTGCAGCCACCTGGTGGCATGGAGCTCTACCATACACAGTAGCAGCAACGAAGCGTTTCCTTCTTTGCTGCTGGTGCGTACTTTTCGCAGGAGTGTAATCATCAACACGTTGTTTTTATAAATGTTTAAAATGTTTTACACTTCATTAGAGCAATATTAGCGCTTTGTTTGACTGGTTAAGCGCTGCGCCAACAAGTGTCTGGACCATGCAGACCGATCAGGCCGCTCACGTACGTCTACGCCAAAGTTCCGTCATCAGCTTGAGTTTATGCCTCCAGTCATTTGCCGAAATGACCAGCTTGCCTGTGGTTAACGGAATACCAGACACGTTCGGCGCTACGACAGAATGCTCGCAACGCACGCTGCTTCGATAGCTCTCGCTTGGGGTCGACAGCCAAGCAGCTAGCGGAGAGGTTTCGCGCGGGCGGGGGCGGGCTCCAAAACACCCGGAAGTCGACGATGTGACGTCGCATCGTGACGCAGCACCAGTGAAGGCGGAGCTTAGCCCCGCTCGCTCGGCGGACGAGTTGAGAAGGAAAAGCATGGCTTGGGAGGAGGGTAACTTATAATCGCTTGTAGCTCCATTAATACGTAACGCTTCACTTAAATTGTGGTGCGAATGTTCTACTTAAGCTGTACCCTACGCGTCTACAAAATTTGTCCGAACCGTTTCAGGGGCCCTTTAAGATTTTGCGAATACTATATTCAGGAGTTAGGGGTGTATTTCAGGGTGGCATATGATATATCATTTTTGTCTGCATTAAATGAAATATTAGGTGCAGCTTAGAGAATTCCGATATCGTTTTTAGTTGCTGAGGTACAGAGTCGTATACTTTCAGTATTGTTTCTTGAGATTTCGCATTTTTTTAGAATTTAGAAAAGTGGAAGCTAAATAAAAATTGGCTTTCTAAAATCTAATTTTAACTGTTTCTTTTAAGTTCAACATAACTCATGAATTGCGCTGCAGTGGTTGTAAGAAGAAAGGATTGATGATTTCCCATGTAGGAGCTAAAGCTTCCCGTTAAGTTAGGTTTAGACTAATACTTTTGCTGAGAGAAGAAACAAGACGAGTACCGCATATACATTATGGCGGCCGCAGTTCGATGGGGGCGAAATGCGAAGACACACGTGTACTTAGATTTAGGTGTACGTTAAAGAAGCCCAGGTGGTCGAAATTTTCCAGATTCCCCAACTACGACATGCCTCATAATCAGATCATGGTCTTGTCACGTAAAACGCCATATTTTTTTATTGACAGAATGTACAGTAATTTACAGTAATTGACAAAGCCAAGCCTACAGCAGGCTAGTCATTAAAGCGTTCACTTCTTCAGACCTAAGCTCGTGCTCATCTTCCTCAGCTTTGTGCAGAGCTGCGCAACATATTTCCACTTGGCCTGGAAGCGCCGTCCCGATGCTTTTTAGGCAGAAAAGGGCTGGTAGCGTTTTAGGCGGCTGACCTGAACGACGTCATGGGAAGTCTGGATGGAGCGAGTAGTAGGTGTGACCGGAGACATATAGTAGGTTACGTAGGTTACCTGACAGAGGACACGGTAAGCGCCGGAGTAGCGGGATATCAGTTTTTCCGAGAGGTCGAAACGGCGGATGGGAGATCGAAGAGGGACAAGATCCCCGAGAATATAATCGGCGTCCCGGCGACTACTGTCACAAATGCTTTTACTCTTGTTCTGAGAAGCACAAAGGCGACGGTGAGCAACTTGGCGTATTTCTTGGGCTCGAGCAATGGCATCGCTTTTATACTGAGACACGGACTCTTGAGGGGTAGCCAGTATTGTATTAAAAATCAATACTGAATCTCGGCCGCACAACAAATAAAATGGCAAGTAACGTGCAGTGCCGTGGCGTGATCAATTGTACGCTAATATGACAAACGGGCGAGCAGTATCCCAGTCACGATGGTCATCAGAAACAGACACGAAGAGCGTGTCTGTTACTATTCGATGAAGCCGCTCTGTAAGACCATTGGTCTGCATGCGGATGACATGCATTAGTAAATTTATGCTTGGTAGAATAAGGACGGAGGAAGTCGCCCACAACTGGATGGATGGATGGATATTATGAGCATCCCCTTTGGAACGGGGCGGTGGGTTGCGCCACCCAGCTCTTGCTATTATATTGCCTAATGTCCTACCTAGGTTAAACAATAAAAAGTACCATGGACTACCACACCCAAATTTTCTGATCCCCTATTGCGAAATGTGCTTTTGTACATCTCCGTTTTTTGTAGTTTCCCTACTTTACTTCCACCAATCCTCCTATCGCCTCTTACTAATGCTCGTATGCGTATTCGCTTATCCGCGCAGGCTCCGTATGAAGCAGGTACGCGTGCGATGAAGCACGCCGTTAGATGCAAAACGCTGGCCTTCGCTGCGACACCGAACAGCTGAATCTGCAGAAAAAAAACAAATTGCTTCGGCATGCTGCTGACGGGACATCAGCGGACGTTCCCACTGAAGAAATTGTCCGGTGACGGTTTGTTCATACTTGACGCTTTCGATGGTGATCGTACCGAGTGCAACGAGTCCCATTCATTCACATATCGAAGTGGCTTATCCGAGCTGGCGCCGTAGGAACGAGGCACGGGAGCAATGAAGCACGCTGTTTGATGAAAAATGCTGGCCTTCGCTGCCGCGCCGAACAGAAGAAGCTGCACAAAAAAAGGAAATATTTTCGGCATGCGGCTGATGGGAGGCCAAGTGACGCGTCTACTGATAAAATTCTCCGGCGGTGGTTCCTATTGAATGGACGGTGTCGATGTTCATCGTACTGGATGGAACGAGTCCCAGTCCTTCTCATATCGCCGTGGCTTATCCGCGCATGCTCCATAGGAACCAGACACGGGAGCGATTAAGCATGGTCTTTGATGCAAAACGCTGGCCTTCGCTGACACGCCGAAGAAGCCGCAGAAGAAGCAGAATTGGTTCCCGCATGCTGCTGACTGGGTGCCTACTGACGTGCCACTGATAAATTTGTCCCGTGGCGGTGCCTCTATACTTGACGCTGTCGATGTTCATCGTACCGGGTGCAACGAGTCCCAGTCATTCCCATATCGCAGTGGCTTATCCGCGCAGGCTCCGTAAAAACCAGGTACCGGAGCGGTGAAGCACGCTGTTCAATGTGAACCACAGGCCTTCGCCGCCACGCCGAACAGCTGAAGCTGCAGAAATAAGAAATTGTTTCGGTATGCTGCTGACGGGAGGCCAGCAGACGTGCCCACAGAAGAAATTGTCTGGTGGTGCTTCATTTACACTTGACGCGGTCGATGTTGATCGGAACGCGCACAACGAGTCCCAGTCATTCCCATATCGCAATGGCTTCTCCGCGCAAGCTCCGTAGGAACCAGGCATGGGAGCGATGAAGCATGGCGTTTGCTGCAAAATTCTCGCCTCCGCTGCCACGCCGAACGGCTGAGGCTAGAGAAATAAACCAAAATGGTTTCTGCATGCTGCTGACTGGACGGAAGCTCACGTGCCCATTGAAAAAATCGTCCGCGGGTGCTTCCTTTATACTTGACGCTGTCGATGTTGATCGTACCGGGCGCATCGAATCGCAGTATTAACCATATCACAGTGGCTTATCTGCGCAGTATGCATAGAAACCAGGCACGGGTGCGACGAAGCATGGCCATTAATGAAAAACGCTGCCCTTCGCTGACATACGCAACAGAAGGAGCTTCAGAAAAAACGGAAATGATTTCCGCATACTGGTGACTGGACGCCAACTGCCATGCCCACTGAAGAAATTGTCTGTTGGCAGTTCCTTATACTTGACGCCGTCGATGTTGATCGTACCGGTCGCAACGAGTCCCATTCATTTTCATATCGCTGTGGCTTATCCGCGCAGTCTCCGGAGGAACCAGGCAAGGGAGCGATGATGCACGGTTTTTGATGCAAAACGCTGGCCTACGTTGCCACACTGAAAAAAATGAGCTCCACAAAAAACAGAAATGGTATTGGTATGCTGCTCACGGGAGGCAAGCTGACGCGCCCACTGAAGAAATTATCCGGTGGCGGTTCCCTTAAACTGGACGCTGTCCATGGTGTAGCCTACCGGCCACAAGGAACCCCAGTCATTCCCATATTTCAGAGGCTTATGCGCGCATGCTACGTAGGAACCATTCACGGGAGCCATGTAGCACGGTGTTTGATGCAAAATGCTTGCCTGCGCTGCCACGCCGAACAGCTGAAGCTGCAGAAAAAAGAGAAATGGTTTCCGCGTGCTGCTGACTGGACACCAAATGCCGTGATCACTGAAGGAATCGTCCGGCGGTGGTTCTTTTATACTTGACCATTTCGATGCTGATCGCACCCGGCGCAAAGAGTCCCAGACATTCCTATATCGCAGTGGCTTCTCCGCGCAGGTACCGTAGAACCCAGGCACGCGAGCGACGAAGCACAGTGTTTGATACTGGCTTTCTCTGCCACGCCGAACAGAACAAGCTGCACAAAAAACAGAAATGATTTGCGCATGCTGCTGACGGGAGGCCAGATGACGTGCCCACAGAATAAATTGTTTGGTGGCGCTTCCTTTACACTTCACGCTGTCGATGTTGATCGTACCGGTCGCTACGAGTCCCATTCATTTTCATATCACTGTGGCTTATCCGCGCAGTCTCCGGAAGAACCAGGCAAGGGAGCGATGATGCGCGGTTTTTGATGCAAAACGCTGGCCTACGTTGCCACACTGAAAAAAATGGGCTCCACAAAAAACAGAAATGGTATTGGTATGCTGCTCACGGGAGGCAAGCTGACGCGCCCACTGAAGAAATTATCCGGTGGCGGTTCCCTTAAACTGGACGCTGTCCATGGTGTAGCCTACCGGCCACAAGGAACCCCAGTCATTCCCATATTGCAGAGGCTTATGCGCGCATGCTACGTAGGAACCATTCACGGGAGCCATGTAGCACGGTGTTTGATGCAAAATGCTTGCCTGCGCTGCCACGCCGAACAGCTGAAGCTGCAGAAAAAAGAGAAATGGTTTCCGCGTGCTGCTGACTGGACACCAAATGCCGTGATCACTGAAGGAATCGTCCGGCGGTGGTTCTTTTATACTTGACCATTTCGATGCTGATCGCACCCGGCGCAAAGAGTCCCAGACATTCCTATATCGCAGTGGCTTCTCCGCGCAGGTACCGTAGAACCCAGGCACGCGAGCGACGAAGCACAGTGTTTGATACTGGCTTTCTCTGCCACGCCGAACAGAACAAGCTGCACAAAAAACAGAAATGATTTGCGCATGCTGCTGACGGGAGGCCAGATGACGTGCCCACAGAATAAATTGTTTGGTGGCGCTTCCTTTACACTTCACGCTGTCGATGTTGATCGTACCGGTCGCTACGAGTCCCATTCATTTTCATATCACTGTGGCTTATCCGCGCAGTATCCGGAGGAATCAGGCCAGGGAGTGATGATGCGCGGTTTTTGATGCAAAACGCTGGCCTTCGTTGCCACACTGAAAAGAATGAGCTCCACAAAAAACAGAAACGGTATTAGTATGCTGCTCACTGCTGGGAAGTCGACACGCCTACTGAAGAAATTGTCCGGTGCACGGTGGTTCCTTTAAACTGGACGCTCTCCATGGTGTAGCCTACCAGCCACAAGAAACCCCAGTCATTCCCATATTGCAGCGGCTTATGCGCGCATGCTCCGTAGGAACCAATCACGGGAGCCATGTAGCACGGTTTTTGATGCAAAACGCTTGCCTGCGCTGCCACGGCAAACAGCTGATGCTGTACAAAAAGAGAAATAGTTTCGGCATTCTGCCGACGGGAGGCCAGCTGAGCTGCCCACTCAGGAGATTGTCCAGTGGCGGTTCCTTTATACTTGACGCTTTCGACGTTTATCGTACTAGGTGCAACGAGTCCCAGTAATTCCCATATCACAGTGGCTTATCCGCGCATGTACCGTAGAAACCAGGCATGGCAGCGATGAAGCAGGGTGTTTGATGCAAACGCTGGCCTTCGCAGCCACGCCGAACAGAAGAAACTGCACAAAACGCAGAAATGGTTTCGGCATGCTGCTGAGGTGATGCCAGCTGACGTGCCTACAGAAGAAATTGTCTTGTGGCGCTTCGTTTATACTTCACGCTGTCGATGTTGATCGTACCGGGCGCAACGACTCCCAGACATTTCTATATCGCTGTGCCTTATCCTCGCAGGCTCCGTAGGGACCAGGTACGCGAGCGACGAAGCACGGTATTTGATGCAAAACGCTGGCCGTCGCGGCCACGCCAAACAGCTGAAGCTGCAGAAAAAAACAGACATGGTTTCGGCATGCTGCTGACAGCACGCCAACTGACGTGCCCACAGAAGAAATTGTCTGGTGGCGCTTCCTCTATACTTCACGCTGTCGATGTTGGGCGCTACGTGTCCCGTTCATTTTCATATCGCTGTGGCTTATCCACGCAGTCTCCGGAGGAACCAGGCTAAGGAGCGATGAAGCACAGTTTTTGATGCAAAACGCTGGCCTTCGTTGCCACACTGAATAGAATGAGCTCCACAAAAAACAGGAATGGTATTGGTATTCTACTCACGGCAGGCAAGCTGAAGCGCCCACTGAAGAAATTGTCCGGTGGCGGTTCCTTTAAACTGGATGCTGTCAATGGTGTAGCCTACCGGCTACAAGGAGTCCCAGACATTCCCATATTGCAGCGGCTTATCCGCGCATGCTCCGTAGGAACCATTCACGGGAGACATGTAGCACGGTGTTTGATGCAAAATGCTTGCCTGTGCTGCCACGCCGAACAGTTGAAGCTGTACAAAAACCGAAATAGTTTCGGCATTCTGCTGACGGGAGGCCAGCTGAGGTGCCCACTGAAGAAATTGTCCGGTGGTGCTTCCTTTATACTTGACGCTTTCGACGTTTATCGTACTGAGCGCAACGAGCCCCAGTAATTCCCATATCACAGTAGCTTATCCACGCAGGCTCCGTAGGAACCAGGCACGGGAGCGATGAAGCATGGTCTTTGGTTCAAAACACTGGCCTTCTCAGACATGCCGAACAGAAGAAGCTTCAGAAAAAAAAAACAGAATTGGTTTCCGCATGCTTAACTGAACGCCAACTGCCATGCCCACTGAAGCAATTGTCTGGTGGTGGTTCTATTAAACTTGACGCTTTCGATGCTAATCGTACCGGGCTCAATGAGTCCCAGACATTCCTATATCGCAGTGGCTTTCCGCGCAGGTACCGTAGAAACCAGGCACGGGAGCGATGAAGCAGGGTGTTTGATGCAAACGCTGGCCTTCGCAGCCACGCCGAACAGAAGAAGCTGCAGAAAACGCAGAAATGGTTTCGGCATGCTGCTGACGTGATGCCAGCTGACGTGCTCGCAAAAGAAATTGTCTTCTGGCGCTTCGTTTATACTTCACGCTGTCGATGCTGATCGTACCGGGCGCACTAACTCCCAGACATTTCCATATCGCTGTGCCTTATCCTCGCAGGCTCCGTTGGGACCAGGTACGGGAGCGATGAAGCACGGTTTTTGATGCAAAACGCTGGCCTTCGTTGCCACACTGAAAAGAATGAGCTCCACAAAAAACAGGAATGGTATTGGTATGCTGCTCACGGGAGGCAAGCTCACGCGCCCACTGAAAAATTTGTCCGGTGGCGGTTCCCTTAAACTGGATGCTGTCGATGGTGCAGCCAACCGGACACAAGGACTCCCAGACATTCCCATATTGCTGCGACGTTTCCGCGCATGCTCCGTAGGAACCATTCATGGGAGCCATGTAGCATGGTGTTTGATGCAAAATGCTTGCCTGCGCTGTCACGCCGAACAGCTGAAGCTGTACAAAAACAGAGATAGTTTCGGCATTCTGCTGACGGGAGGCCAGCTGAGGCGCTCACTCAAGAAATTGTCCAGTGGTGGTTCCTTTATACTTGACGCTTTCGACGTTTATCGTACTAGGCGCAACGAATCCCAGTAATTCCCATATCTCAGTGGCTTATCCGAGGAATTTCCGTAGGAAACAGGCAAGGGAGCGATGGAGCACAGTCTTTGGTAGAAAACGCTGGCCTTCGCAGACATGCCGAACAGAAGAAGCTTCAGAGAAAACAGACTTCGTTTCCGCATGCTGTTGACTGGACGCCAGCTGACGCCCCCACTGGAGAACTTGTCCGGTAGCGGTTCCGTTATACTGGACGCTGTCGATATTGTAACCTACCGGCCGCAAGGAGTCCCGCGCATGCTACATACAAACAAGTTACGGGAGCCATGAAGAATGGTGTTTGATGCAAATCGCTGGCCTTCGCTGTCACACCAAAGAGCTGAAGCTCAAGAAAAAGCGAAAATGGTTTCCGCATGTTGCTGACTGGACGCCAACTGAGGTGCCAACAGAAGAAATTGTCTGGTGGCGCTTCCTTTATACTTGACGCTGTCGATGTTCACGCTACCGGGCGCAACGAGTCCAATTCATTTCCATATCCCTGTGGCTTATCCGCGCCGGCTCCGTAGGAACCAGGCGCGGGAGCGATGAATCACAGTGTTTGATGCACAATGTTTGATACTCGCCTTCGCTGCCACGCTGAACAGACGAAGCTGCACAAAAAACAGAAATGGCTTCCGCATGCTGCTGACGGGAGGCCAGCAGACGTGCCCCCAGAATAAATTGTCTGGTGGCGCTTCCTTTATACTTCGCGTTGTCGATGTTGATGGTATCGGACGCAACTAGTCCGTTTCGGCATGGCATGGTTTCAGCATGCCGCTGACGTGATGCCGCTGACGTGCCCACTTAATTGTCCGTCGGCGCTTCCTATGCACTTGACATTGTCGGGGCTGATCGTACCGGGGTTAACGTGTCCCAGTCATTCCCATATCGCAGTGGCATCTCCGCGCAGGCTCCGTAGGAACCAGGCACTGGATCGATGAAGCACGGTGTTTGATGCAAAACGCAAGCTTTCACTGCCACACCAAACAGAATAAGCTTCAGAATAAACAGAAATGCTATTGACATGCTACTCACGGGAGGCCAGCTGACGCGCCCACTGAAGAAATCGTCCGGTGGCGGTTCCTTGATACTGGACGCTGTCTATATTATACCCTACCGGCCGCAAGGAGTCCCAGTCATTCCCATATTGCAGGGGCTTATCCGTGCAGGATCGGTAGGAAACAGGCACGGGAGTGATGAAGCACAATTTGTGATGCAAAACACTGACCATCGCTCCCACGCTAAACAGCTGAAGCTTACAGAAAAAACAGAAATGGTTTCGGTATGCTGCTAACGGGAGGCAGCTGACTTGCCCACTGAAGAAATTGTCTGGTTGCGGTTCCTTTATACTTGACGCTGTCGTGTTTATTGTAGCTGCCGACAAGAGTCCCAGTCATTGACCTATCGCAGTGGCTTCTCCACGTAGGCACCGTAGGAAGAAGACCCGCAACCTTTGAATCACGGTGTTTGATGGAAAACGCTGGCCTGCACAGCCCCGACGAACAGAGAAGTTGCACAAAAAAAAGAAATGGTTTCCGCATGCTGCTGACGGGAGGCCAGCTGACGTGCCGCCTGTAGAAATCATACAGTGGCGGTTCCTTTGCACTCGGACACTGTCGATGTTGATTGTACCGGGCGCAAAGGGTCGCAGTCATTCCCATATCGCAGTGGCTTATCCACGCGGGCTCCGTAAGAACCAGACACGGGAACTCTGAAGCACTGTGTTTGATGCAAAACGCGGGCCTTCGCTGCACACCGAGTAGCTTAAGCTGCACAAAATGCAGAAATTGTATTGGCATGCTGCTCACGGGAGGCCAGCTGACGCGCCCACTGAAGATATTGTCCAGTAGCAGTTTCTTTATACTTGACGCTGTCGATGTTTATCACAACGGGCGCAACGAGTCCCAGTATTAAGCATATCGCAGTGGCTTATCGTCGCAGGATGCGTAAAAACCAGGCACAGGAGCGACGAAGCACGACCTTTGAAGAAAAACGCGGCGCTTCGCTGACACACGGAACAGAAGGGGCTTCAGAAAAAAACATAAATGATTTCCGCATGCTGCTGACGGGAGGCCAGCTGACGTGCCCACTGAAGAAATTGTCCGGTGACGGTTTCTTTATGCTTGACGCTGTCGATATTGATTTTACCGAGCGCAATGAGTCCCATTTATTCCCTTATCGCAGTGGCTTATCCGCGCAAACTACGTAAGAACCAGGTGCGGAAGCGATGAAGCGCGGTGTTTGATGTAAAACACTGACCTTCGCTGTTACTCCGAACAGAAGCTGCACAAAAAACACAAATTATTTCGGCATGCTGCTGACGGGAGGCCAGCTCACGTGCGTCCGGAAAAAAATTGTCCGGAGGCGGTTCCTTTATACTGAACGCTGTCGATGTTGATCGTACCGGTTGGAACGAGTCCCAGTTATTCCCATATTGCAAGGGCTTATCCGGTCAGGATCCGTAGGAACCTGGCACGGACGCCATGAAGCTCAGTGTTTGATGCAAAACACTGGTCTTCGCTGCCACGCCGAACAGAAGAAGCTGAACAAATAAAGAAATAATTTCGTCATGCTGCTGACGGGAGGCCAGCTGACGCGCGCACTGATAAAATCGTCCGGTTGCGGATCCTTTATACTTGACGCTGTCGATGTCATTCCCACATCGCAGCGGCTTATCCACGGTGGCTCCGCAGGAACCCGGCACAGGAGCGATGAACCACAGAGTTTGATGAAAAACGCTGGCGTTCGCGGCCGCACCGATCAGAAGAAGCTGCACAAAAAAAAATATTATTTTCGGCATGCTGCTGACTGGACGCCACCGTACGTGCCCACTGAAGAAAATGTCCGGTGGTGCTGCCCTTATACTTGAGGCTGTCGATGTGTATCGGACCGGGCACAACGAGTCCCAGTCATAACCATATGGCAGTGGCTTCTCCGCGCAGGCTCCGTAGGAACCAGGTACGGGAGCGATGAAGCACGGTTTGTGATACAAAACTCTGGCCTTCGCTGTCGCAGCGAACAGTAGATGCTGCACAAAAAAAAGGAATATTTTCGGCATGCGGCTGATGGGAGGCCAACGGACGCGCGCGCTGATAAAATTGTCTGGTTGCGTTTTCATTATGCTTGACGCTGTCGAAGTTCGTCTTACCAGGCGCAATGAGTCCCAGTCACTGCCATATCGCAGTGGCGTCTGCGCGCAGGCTCCGTAGGAACCAGGCACGGAAACGATGAAGCATGGTGTTTGATGCAAAATGCTGGCCATCGGTGCCACGCCGAAGAGCTGAAGCTTCAGAAAAAACAGAAATGGTTTTGGCATTCTGCTCACGCGAGGCAACTGACGTGCCTTCGAAGAAATTGTCCGGTGGCGGTTCTTTTATACTTGACGCTGTCGATGTTTATCGTACCGGGCGCAACGAGTCCCAGTCATTCTCATATCGCAGTGGCTTATCCGCGCATGCTCCGTAGGAACTAGGCACGGTGCGATGAAGAACGCTGATTCATGCGAAACGCAGGCCATTGCCGCCACGCCGAACAGCTGAAGCTGCAGAAGCAAGAAATTGTTTCGGCATGCTGCTGACCTGACGCCAGCTGACGTTCCCACTGAAGAAATTATCCGGTGAAGGTTTCTTAATGCTTGTCGCTGTCGATATTGATTGTACAGAGTGCAACGAGTCCCATTCATTCACATATCGCAGTGGCTTATCCGCACAGGCTCCGTAGGAACCAGGCGTGGAAGCGATGAAGCACGGTGTTTGATGCAAAACGCTGGCCTTCGCTGACATGCCGAACCGAAGAAGCAGCCGAAAAGACAGAATTGGTTTCCCCATGGTGCTGACTGGACGCCAACTGACCTGCCCAATGAAGAAATTGTCCGGTGGCGGTTCCTTTATACTTGATGCTGTCGATGTTGATCGGACCGGGCGCAACGAGTCCTAGTCATACCCATATATCAGTGGCTTCTCCGTGCAGGCTCCGTAGGAACCACGCACGGGAGCGATGAAGCACGATGTGTGATGCAAAACGGTGGCCTTCGCTGCCGCACCGAACAGAAGAAGCTGCGCAAAAAACAGCAACGTTATTGGCGTGCTGCTGACGAAAGGCCAGCAGACCTGCCCACTGATAAAATTGTGCGGTGGCGGTTCCTTTATAATTGACGCTATCGATCTTCATTGTACCGGGTGCAACGAGTCCCAGTGATTCCCATATCCCAATGGCTCATCCGCGCAGGCTGCGAAGGTTCCAGGCGCGGAAGCGATAAAGCATGGCGTTTTTTTTTTGCGCTAGAAGACGAGGACAAAGAAAATAGTGTACAGAACACACGAAGCGCTGCGTGTACTGCTTTGTGTATCCTGTACCCTCTTTGTCCTAGGACAGCGTGCACTAACATTTATTAACGAAAATAATAAGGAATTTAAGAACGCGTTCTTAAATGTTCCATAGACAACGCCTAGCCCGCAGAAGAACACGTTCCTAAATTTTTTGTTATTTTCGGTATTAAATGTTCTTGCAAGCCGCTCCTGGTCCTCTAGCAAAAGAACCATTACCATGCAGGACGCTACCTAAATTTGGGTTCTGTGCAACCTGCTTGTCACAAATGGGCCGTTGCTTTCACGCTTCTGCGACGCGCAGAAAAAATCTGCACAATACAGGAAGGCTGCGAAGCAGACGTACGGCGCAAACTGTCAGTCTACGGCTTTTTGTCCTTGAATGGTGTTGAGCGACACATGGCATGGCTACCATTTGCTCCCCGTGGTCAAGATCACGCAAGAACTGCATATATCCCGTCCATAAGTGAAGCGCTGAGCGCCTTGTTGTGCTTTCTTAGAAGGTTCAAGTGGCACACGTGCCAAAACAGAAACTGCGACAATATCTCTTTATTCTCAAGGACAAATTACCAAAACGGAAATGCCGATACGTAGCGTACGTTGTCGCAAGCCCGATTGCGACTACGTAGCGCAACCGGCAATTTTGAAAGGCGTCTTAAACAGCCCAACTATGACTTGAGGAATGGTCTTGTGAAATCTAATGCCACGGCCGCTCGATAAAAAAGGAATCGCAGTTCCGCCCGAAAGGTGAAGCAGTGACTGCGATAGCAAATTAGTAACTAGCTGTACGAAGTAAGGATAGTAGCTTTATCGGCCGTATAAACTGGTAAACATTCGCTTACTAACTGAATTAACGACGATAGAATCTGTAACTTGACTCAATGAAGACGTAGAAAGAAACAGACAGACGTGTCTGCTTCTTTTTATGTCCTTGTTCAGTCACGCTTACCCATTCTATCATGGATTTAAACCAACTAGTCTGTCAACGTGTTTTAACTAAATTAACCAGCACGGCGTCACGCGCGGACAGGTAAACATTAACACATCTCGCTCAATGACAGCGGAAACTGTCTGTGAAAACGGTGGAGTTAGGAATCACGGCAACAGTCGCGAGCCAATTTAGCTCCGTGCATATGTCGCCTCAACGCGAACGAAACGTCGAAAGCACAGTGCAAACGAAGCTACCGGCACTACGCGCACTCTGCGAACATCTCGGATCGTTTTGAAGATGAGGCCCGCGCGGGCGCACACGTTGGCCACGCCGCAGATTGCTTTCAAGACACACGAGCGCGGCCAACGCGTCCCTACAGCGTCCGCCAAAGGCATGTACAAGGCGTCCGCGATTCGTGTGGCCAACGCTGGAGTAAACGCCGCAATAGAGAGTTTTAGTTTAGGGGCCGCAAGCGGCTTGAGTAAACTAGGGGCGGCGATACTGCGCTTGCGCAGTACCGTGGCCCCTAGCTCTTGCGTACGCAAGCCGCTTGCGTCCCCTAAACTAAAGCTTTCTAATAGAGAGTTTTAGTATTGGGAACGCAAGGCGTTGGGGCCCCAAGCGCTTGGGTGCGTTTGTGTTTGCGTACGCAAGCAGAAACACGTTATAGGTTAGCGGCCCCAAACGCAAGCCGCAGTGAGGTCGCATGCGCTCGCAGCTCCATCAACGTCTGATCTTTGATGCATCATCGCTTTTTAAAACATGAAATCAAGCATATGAAGTAAAGCACATAAAACTATTCTTATTAAAAGCAGGTAATAGAGAGGTTTGGAGTGTCCAGTAATCGGGTAAAGGCAGGCTGCAGCGTTGGGGCGGAGCTATGAACTAGAGCGGCCTGCATGGTGTTGCCACCTGGTGGCGCAAAGCTCAAACAGAGAAAAACAGCTAATATAGCAGTAACCAAGTGTATTTTATATTGCTGCGGGTATAAATTTTTGCAGCAACAAAATTACGCCAGTGCCGAAAATTTACACCAGCAGCGAAGTAGAATAGACTTGGTTTCAGCAATATTAGCTGATTTTGTCAGTTTGAGCTTTACGCCGCCAGGTGGATGCACCATGCAAGACGCTCCCCTTTATGGCTCCGCCCCAACACCCCAACTGCGTTTATCCGCATACCGGACATGCTAAACCTCTCTAATATATATAAAAACGACGTCTGTCGACACTTGGTGAAAGATTGATTAGATTATCTACCCGCTAGCTACTCGTAAGTTCTACACCGCAAGAGTCACGTGGGTAACGAGACCACTTAGGGGCAGTGATGTTTTCGACTGGCCAACAACCCAAGGACGCAAGTAGACGTAGCGGTCTGCGCATGCGCAGTACCGTCGCCCCTAGTTCTTGCGTACGCAAGCTGCTTGCGTCCCCTACACTAGAGAGTTTTAGTATTGGGGACGCAAAGCGTTGGGGCCCCAAGCGCTTGGGTGCGTTTGCGTTTGCGTACGCAAGCAGAAACGTGTTATAGGTTAGCGGCCCCAAACGCAAACCGCAATGAGGTCGCACGCGCTCGAAGCACCACCAACGTCTGATCGTTGTTGCGTTATCATGTTATAAAATATGAAATGAAGCATGTGAAGTAAAGTACATTAAACTCTTTTTATTAGAAGCAGTTAATAGAGAGGTTTACAGCGTCCGGGAATCGGGTAAACGCAGGCTGGGGCGTTGGGGCGGAGCCATGAACTAGAGCGGCCTGCATGGTGCTGCCACCTGGTGGCGCAAAGCTCAAACAGACAAAAGCAGCTAATATTGCAGTAACCAAGTGTATTTTACTTTGCTGCGGGTACAAATTTTTGGCAGCAACACAGTTAAGCCAGTGCCGATACTTTACACCAGCAGCGAAGTAGAATAGACTTGGTTACAGCAATATTAGCTGCTTTTGTCGATTTGAGCTTTGCGCCGCCAGGTGGATGCACCAAGCAGGTCGCTCCCGTTTATGGCTCCGCCCCAACGCCCCAACTGCGTTTATCCGAATACACATAAAAACGACGTCTGCCGACACTTGGCGAAAGATTTATTAGATTATCTACCCGCTAGCTGCTCGTAAGTTCTCCTACACTGCAAGAGTCACGTGGGTAACGTGACAGCGATGTTTTCGGCCGCTCCAACAACCCAAGGACGCAAGTAGACGTAGCGGTCTGCGCATGCGCAGTAACGTCGCCCCTAGTTCTTGCGTACGCAAGCCGCTTGCGTCCCCAACACTAAAACTCCCTACTAAAACTCTCTAATATCACTACTCTGTATGTAGCGCTGGGCGAGGAAGACCAAGACAGCCTGGCAGCCGCTAGCAGTCGCCGGAGAAGAACGCCCCTCCTCCCTTGCCTAAAACCCCTCAATAGAGACCTTTAGCGTGTCCGGTATCCGGGCAAGCGCGGGCCGTGTTCCGGTTTAGCGGGGGCGTCAAGGTGAGCGGCCCGATCGGTGGCGCCAGCTGGTGGCGCAAACTCAACCACACAAACACAGAGCTAATTACTGTATTCTGCTTAGCTGCTGGCGTAAATTTTCGACAGTGGCATAATCGTGTTTACAATTACGCCGCTGCCAAAAATTTGCACGAGTGGCGAAGCAGGATATGGTGAGTTACGGCAGTTTTAGCTATGCGTTTGTCTGGTTGAGCTCTACACCACCAGGCGGCTTCACCGCTCACGTTTACTAGTGTTCCTGTATATGCTCCCGCAGGGAGCAGAGTTGGGCATACCTTTTCCGGCGCCGCTCGCACAGCTATTGGCCGAGCGCGAAAAATGACGTCAAACGATCCCCGCCGCTGCGAAGCCAACTTTACGGGCGCATCGCCGACTCATGCGAACTCGTCGTTTCCGTCAGTGCCATCGCCATTGCAATCAGCGGACCGTCGATCGTGCGTTGAGAGGAGCAGCTGCGGGTTTCAGGTACGGTATTCGACGATGTGAAGTCAAGGACCTTGGTGAAGCGATACGAAACACATCGTACTGGCACTTGTATTGTGCCAGTATGATGCAAAAAATGCGTTGTGAGATTACAGTCTGCACTGTGTGAATAATTACTCTGCAAGTTTGCCATCTTGATGTATTAGTGCAATAAAAATAACCTGTTGTTACTCTTAATAGCTTGTTGCCTTTCCATTTTCTTTGAATTCTGCCCCCAAGGTTCCAAGAACCAGCACACTTGGCCTGCTTCCAGCAGCCGTTCATGCATTCCCTTGTATGAAATAAATTTGATCTAGAATCTCTTGCATCTTGAATCTTTTTCTACTTGCAGATTTGCTGATAATATATAGCTGATTAGTCTGCGGTATGAATGAATCGTAAAAGTAAGCTTTGCTTAAAATGTGTGCATGTGAAAATTTGAAATGCGCCTAAAACTGTGTGCACCGCATGTATCGAAAACGTGGAGCTGTTGTGAACGATGGTTAGTGATAAATGACGCTCTATTAACGGTCACTGACATAACTGCAGGCACGATATCTCTTTTGGCGACGGTCATTAATCGGCTGGTTTCGGCAGCCAAAATGCGCTAAGTGTCCAGCTTACGTATGTGAAGTTTTAAACACTCTTTAAAGCATTTCTTGCTTTCTGACAATGATAAGACAACTTCATATGCATTGCGAAAATCATTGCACCGCCTTTTGTGGCAACGTACTGCGCGTTTGCGAGCGAACTTTGGAGCTGTTCGAGCCACGGGAGTATATTATTTTGAGGAATTGAAGGCGGTCCTACCCCCTATTAGTACGTTCATGTGTGTGTTTGTATATGCGTGTTTACATAGGTACATACAAAGTTTCGCTTGGTTGGAAGCCCACCCCCTCTGACTGCACGAATTACTCATTCGAGCGTAGCCTGTATTAAGAATTGCCCTTTGCTAAGCGCCTGCGAACAATTGGCGCTTGTAGCTCGCGACCACTAGAGAAAAAGGCGGAACACCGCGCGGCATTTGGCTCCAGCGCGCGCGAGGAGGGGCTTCGCTGCAGAGCTGGATCACGAAGGCGGACTTATGCGCAACTCTGCTCCCTGCGGGAGCATATACAGTGAAAGCTCGTTAATTCGAACTTCAATAATTCGAATTTATGGATAATTCGAACTGTACGATTTGGTCCGGCCAAGCTCCACAGAAGTCTATGAATTAAAAAGTCCGTTAATTCGAACGCCAGAAGGTTCCCTCACGGATAATTCGAACTACGCTCGCCTGGCACACGGCCTACTGCCTACACAAAAGACTGTATTGCCTCCGAAACGGAGAGAACGGCGAGAGAAGGCAAAATCGGAAAAAAATCTAACCGACGCGGGGTCAGCCAGAAGGCAGCAGCGGCTGCCGCCTCTCCGTTCTACGTAGCCTCCGAGACTTCTTGCCCGTTGCGAATCTCGGAGGTTTTGAAAATCTTGTACAGCTGCTAATGTTGTGCGGAGATGGCACGGCAATCGCCAAAACACAGTGAATCAAGCACGTCGCGGCTGCGTTTGCAATCAAGAACCAACGAATCAGGGCCTTCGCCACCTTTACATGTTCACCGTCTTTGTCTCGGCAGTCTTCATCGGTTGTGCACCTCTGTTTTCAGCTTAGGAGGTATCGGCCGTCGCGATTCATTGTGACGGTGTTAAGCTTCGGCTAACGTTCGTTTCGGTGGACATCGGTGGTGTGGCAAAGTCAGACCCAGAGCTTCGACTTGAAGATGGCGTGTGCCCACGGCACACGCCATCACTTTCTGACATGCCCTACTGCTTCCAAATCGCAGTGTACTGTTGCTCTCCTTCACTTTCGTTAGTTCGAACTTTCGTTAATTCGAACTGAAGCGGCTTCCCCTTGCGGTTCGAATTAACGAGCTTTTACTGTACAGGACTAACGTTTACGCCCCGACCATCCGGTAATCCGCCCAAACCGCTCCCGTTTACCGGAGTAGCGTACAAGCTAAACGTATCTATTCTCCCAAAGTAGCGCCCTTCGCTTCCCTCCTCCTCCGCTCGGCGCGGCCTCGATGGTGGCGCCGCCGGTGGTGGGCCTGCCCTAGCAGACGACGGCTAACACTCTACGGGAATAAATCCGCAGAAAAGTTCGTTCGAGCCCTGCGGAGCGGTTTTTTCAATCGAGACCTTTCTTCGTCAGTCGGTAACTGGCCTTTAGAATTTCGTGTTGGAATTGCGGAGGAAATAGAGTAAAGGACCATTATTCTAGGCGTATTTAAGGCGTAAAGCGTGCGACGTTGAGAGTTCGTGTTGCTGAAACACGACGCAAGCACGTGGTGTACTCAAACACGCGCGTAATTACCAAAGTTTCAGGTGTTGACAGCGTGAAAGTATGTGTACGTGGTTTCGTAGGCTAATTTACGCACCTGCAGGATACTTTTGTTCGGCCGGCGAGTGAGGGATTGCCGACCGCATACAGCCGTATGTGCGGTCAGCAATGCCTGGCAACAGGGCCATTTTTTTCGTTGCGGTATGCTTTGGTAATCGTGACGATATATTGTTTTCTTTTTTTACAAGTACTGCTCCAGGAGGACACATGTAATGACTAACGGAGGCCTCTGAAGGGCACGTGACATTACAATAATGCAGGTGTCGCGAGGAGTGTTCGCATACGAAATCGGCTGTCCGCGATCTTAAACCTCGTTGGCATGCAGAGGCTTCGGCGAGCCCCATCCAGCCCTGGTTCTAGCTTTGGTGTTCCGTTGACGCTTTGGTGCCCTGGAGGCGCCGTCAATAATACGAAATAATGATAAGGTGTTACAACTAGTAAATAAAATTTATTGAAGAAATACAATCGCGCCGAGGCGCCAACTTCTAAAGCAACGCTAGCGCGCCCGCGCGAGTATTATGAAACGCCAACGAGGAATTTACAGGCCCACGTACGACTCTATGATCAAAGTGCACGTTAAACATCCCCAGGCGAGCTAGACAAAATTATCCGGAGCCATCCACTACGACCTCCATCCTAGCTTTAGTCGCTTCGTAACGTTAAAAACGTAACTCACCACAAACGAAATCAATACATGCGGGCGTACATTCGAAGCTAAAAGACTGCATCGTAAGTCATATTGAGCCTTGCAAAAGCGTCGAGAATGTGCTAACTACTGGTGGAGCTCAAAACACACCCTGAATAAAGTCGCTTTTATGTCACAGGCCAGCTGCAGATGCGTACATTTCACCGCAAGACGAAACTACATGAAAAAAAGAGAGCATATTCCAAAAAAAAGAAAAGTCAGACAACGCACTAAAAACCACGCAGAGCATGAACACACACTTTTTCGAAGCGGAAGGCGTGAACTAGGCTCAAAATAAGAGGTTGTGAGTAGCCGTGCCCTTACTGCACTAAGCCGTGCGTTCTTTGCCACACTCTTAGAAAAATTTACACCCTTTGGGGGGTATCTTGTCCCCCAACGATAATCGTCATCCGTGTTGCCCGCGTTTCCTTTCTTTAACGCTGCGAGCCCGGTACTTCCCAGTCACGAACGGCATGCGCGTTATGAGTGTGACGCAGCATTCACGACAGGAAAGTAGCGAGCGCCGAGTTTTCAGGAAAGAGAACGCAAGCAAGGCAGAGGACGATTATTGTTGTGGGACAAATATACACCCCAAAGGGTGCAACCGTTTTAAGAGTGCACTTCCTCGATGTCAGCCCGCCCGATCCTGCGAATCCATACTTCTTTTTGCGTTGCGCCCGCCGGACGGCAAAGCAAAAAGCTTTTTGCCCTCGCTGTGTCTGTTGCGGCAACCGAAGGCGCAGCAGCATGGCATCGCAATTAAGTTCTCAGTCCTACACATTCTATTACGCTAACGCACTCCGTCAGTCCGCCTGCCGTACTTTCGTCGCGCAGGCTGAAAAGAAAAAATATACAAAAGCGCGGCGCCTGCTTCCACGTGACACAGATTGGCCAATGGGGGAGCGGAGGAGGCTGGGGTGACGGGAGGCGTGGAGGAGGACGCGCCAGGGTGAGCGGGGTGGCGGAAAGATCTAAGAATGGCGCTACTTTTGAAAAATTGAGGAGCTTTACCCATGCCTGACCTCCAGTGTCTCGCGTGCCACAGGAAAAAAAATTGGAGGACGCTTAAGCTTCGCCTTCAAGAGTGGGACGCGACAGCGTTCCCGTCGACCCGCCAAGGGGTATAAGACAATGCGCTACGGCACAGCGATCACTGACGATGCGCCCCGCATCGGACTTAGCGCCCACCTATCACGCGGTGAGCGTCGAGCAACGCAGCGTTCGCCGCGGCAACGAAACGTGCGCCTGAGCGAAAGAAACGAACCAAAGAACTCGGTGTCTCGGAGGGGCCAAACGTCGTCTCAGCCAAACGTCGTGATCGGCACGGGCAGAGAGATAGATAGTAATCTAAAGCGGGAGCACGGCGAAGCGTCGTCAGGGGAGAGGGAGTCCCGCGACGCGCCTGGCAGCGGTCCCAATGCGCGCGCGGCGCGCCTCCTGTCGGGGCAGCGCCGTACATTGAGAGGAGGGGGTCTTCTGTGTTTGCCGCAAGATGGCTCTGCGTGTGCGGAAAGCGCAGAAGAAATGCAGCGGAAACGCACTTCGCAACTCGTGTAATTGTGACTTCTGTACGTTACATGTTCATAATTACCGATATACACCGCAGTATAACTTTCCACGGCTCGTTTCGAAGGCAACACCGCATTCACTAGAGGCGCGTTTGCACCGCTTGGAAGCATCGAATTCGTGGCTGAGTGGTAGCGTCTCCGTCTCACACTCCGGAGACCTGGGTTCGATTCCCACCGGGCCAATCTTGGAAATTGCTTTTTATTTATGAAGCGCCTGCCGTGATTTATCGCTCACGGTCAACGCCGCCGACGCCGACGCCGACGACACCGGCTTTTCTGCGACACGAGCTCCTTAACGCTATCGCGTTAAAACATGCATTCGAGCAGCGTTCATCGCGCGCGCGCGCGGAAGATTGCCGCGTTCGCCGGCTCACCCTTACACGCTTTCACTCATAGCCATCCGCATGCAAAGTTTCATCCTAGACGCCTGGATCTTGTACGTTTCCGCCGCTTCCCTTCAAAGTCGCACCCGAACTTAGTTCGCGCTGGGCACGAGACGTCGCTTGTTTGAGACTGAACCTCTTCGGATGAGTGGAGATTATTATAATAATGCCTTTATTTGTGTCACATGTAGGGTACACGACACTGGAGGCCAGCAGTAAAAGCTGTCATAAATGACAGCTTGACAAAGCCGCAGGCCCCCATGCACATGACAGCGGTATAGTGGCATTCCTTACATCAGAAAAAAAAAACACGCAATACACAGTACAGTACACAATAGACCTTGATAAAAATAATTCCATTTTCCGGAAATAGAAACAAAAATGATCGTGGTATAAGGCAGAAATTAATGACAGAACAAATACCTTGAAGCAATTAAAAAAGAATAAGATCATACGAAGTAATAGCTTGCATAGGTAAGAAAAGCACAATTTACTGCAATTCGAAAATACAATTAGAAAATACGAGTCATAAATACATAAATAAGTCATAAATACAAGTCATAAATACGACATAAATACAATTCATTCATCAGGTAGAAATAATATCGACGCATATATAATAAAAGTGGGTAAAGAAAACATGGTCACTTAGAATAAGGGCAAAGGACATAATTAAAACATAAGTATGTTGAGCACAAGGATAACACATTTGTGTTGTTGTTGCTGTTGTGTTGTTAACTGTCACGACAGCAATGTAAACACGAAAGCGTTGATTCCACCTGAGAAATTCTGCCGATCCACAAGAAAATGGTACGAAAAAAGTAGACGACATACATGCACTACTGCGGTGCGCTGAGCGAAGTAAACAACTGGCAAACGAAGCGATCTCGTTCATTGATCACTCATGAGTATATGACGGTTTTTACGTGTACCCCACATGGATTTGATGATTAGTAGTTATATGATCCTTTTATTCAAATAAAAGCTTTCAGTTGTTCCATGCAGCGCTTGTCCGGTCTTTCTCGAGTTTCGTTTGTGTGTGCGCTGCCCAAGAATGGAAACCACTTCTGTTGCATGCGCCAGCAGTGGCCGGAGTTCACGCGTGCCGATATATTGAATACGTGCGTGATGCATTGAACATGAACGGAAATCATTCCTGCATCACCACTGCGCCGATAAATCGAATTACTGGACGATACACGCCCGCGTCTCGGTCGCGCTGACACTGCTGAAGCAGGAATAATTACTAATACTTTCAACTTCCGTCTCTTCAGCACTGTTAAAAAATGACCAAACTATTTACATTGCTGCCTCTACTATATATTGTAGGGGACGTACTAGTTAAATTTGCGTGCGCTTGTCGTATTCGGGCTATGCGGCGATATATTTTGTTTATTTCCGCACAGTGTCGATGGAAGTTCATTGTCACCAACAAAGGCAACACGAATTCGTAGGAAACATTTTGCGGGAAACTGCAAAATTGACTTTAGCTAACACGCATCGTATATGACGACGAGTTTTTCCGACGGCACATACGATGTCGTTTCCAATTTCTCGCTCAGCGTCACGTGGCTAAGCAGACGCTGCCCTTTCGCCGCATTGCAGCCATGAAAATATTCTTCAAGCGTACCAATCTTCCTAAATGCAAATAGAAGCGTGTACGTCGTCCTTCGAATAAAGGGTCCACGCACACACATGTAGGCACACACCGCGCGCGGTACGAAACGTGCCCAAACACGCGCAGTGAACGAGGCAATCAAGGCGGTGTGAACGAGGGATCGGAGAGCTGTACACCCGCTAGTTGAATTTTGCCCCGCGTGCGGTGCTCGGCGGTGCCCTTTATACCGAACCTCGCGGCGACGGCAACGGCAGAAATGCGCCTAGAGTGTCCATTTAATTGATATCGCAATAAAAAAGTGCAGTCTGCCATGTCGGGCGGGCTGCAATGGCAGTGAACGTGACTGCCGCATTCTCGGTAGCTTGTCTGTGCTGTACAGCTCTAGTTGTGGGGACGCGTCGGGCAACGGCATTCCAAGAGTGTTCCTGACGCATTTTCTGTGCTGATCCCAGACAAGCCGCCCCGGCTGGTGGCGCCGCGACCGAGTGCAGCCTTTTCGAGGCACGAGACAAGCCGCACCGGGTTTTCCTTTATTTTTTTATTCAGCAGCCGTGCCAGTGCTTTGGCTGAGCATGCCGCTTCGAAGGGACGCACAGTCGTTTGGAGGAAGGCACGTGTTCTTGCCAGAGAAAAAAGGGCAATCTCAATGCTTTTATCTCGAGTCACTCATGATCTCGAGTCACTCACTCTTCAAACAAGAGGGACGGCAATCTGCCGTTTCTGTATTGCTGCCTCCATTGCTGCCCACATTGCTGCTACATTGACTCACTGCACAGGTGTTGAAGGCTATTTAAATGAACACTCCAAACACATTTTCTTTTTTGTTTTTACCTGTGAATGAGGCCCCTCGTGTAGAAGCCAAAACGTCTTTTTGTTTATTAAATCTTCACTTTAGTTAGCGTAGTACCACGGATTTTTTCTACCCTTTCAATATTTGTCCCTACCGGACGTGTTTCTATCAGGGAACAGATTACGTGTTCAGGGAACAGATTTATAGAACCAGATCCTTTACATGCATAGATAGCGGTACAAAGTTGATAAAGAAAGAAGTGAAAAAATATGGAGATCTGTACAAAAATGCTAGACTGAAAAGCTTGTATATATCAAACCTGATTACTGATTTCATTTTCTGGCATTGACCCTCGATAGACACGGTAGGATAAGTATGCTTTTCTTATTTTTGCAAAACCTTCCATAAAGTTCCTCATAGTAAACTCATTTTTAAACTTGAAACAATAGGCATTTCTCATATACATGTTTAGATTTCTGCCTACTCGAATAATCGCCAACAATGCGTTGATGTAGCTAGTCAACACTTGCGCTGTCTTCCGGTCACGTCCTGTGTACCTAAGGGCAGCATGTTAGGCCCTTTGCTCTTTATATTTTATGATAATGATATTGTTGACGTTGTTCGCCCTGGTGTAGAGATAAGAGTGTTTGCTGGTGATTGTATTTCGTTTAAAAAAATTAGTTCCGCCAACTATTACAACAATCTCAACACTAGTCTGGACAACGTACATCAATGGTGTGTAAAATGGGGAATGACCCTCAACACGAGCAAATGTATCTGCCTTCCAGTAACTCGGCAAGAAAATCCGCTGTCATGTACCTACATATTAGGGTCTTCACCATTACAAGAAGTAAGTTGCTATAAACATCTCGGTGTAACACTCACTTCCAACCTGTCTTTGAATATTCATATTGATAATGTTTGTTCATCCACCTTCTTCAAGCTTTGTGTCCTTAAACATAAACTTGAAACTGCTCCCACTAATGTTAGGCTGTTCTGCTATACTGCTCTTGTACGACCAAGGCTTGTATATGCGTGCATTATATGGGATACTCATACTAAGCGCAACATAGATTGTCTTGAACGTATTCAAAAAAAGGCCATAAACTTTATTTTTAATAAATTTTCAGCATTATATTCACCTTCCAATTTAATGCAAGCAAGTTGCATTCCCCTATTACAGGCACGAAGGCAAAAATTTAGATTAGGATTTCTTTCCCAACTCTTGGAAAACAAACTAGCGCTAGATGCATCAACATATTTCTCACGCTTAACTAGCAGACTCACCCGACACCACAATGAAAACGCTCTAACCCCAAATTTTGCTCGCACAGACCTATTTGAGTTTTCTTATTTCCCGAAAACCATTAGTGAATGTCCTTATCAAAACAAGTGCACTGTGAAGTAACCTATCTGAGCCTGTATTATTGTTGCTTTTTTTTCGTAGCTGTTTCTGTTGTATTTCTTTTGTATTTGTATCGACCACCTTGCTTGGACAATGAGTCCACAGTATTGTATAAATAAAAAAGAAACCAAGCCGGCTAGGTCACCGCCCCGTTTGAAAGAGAATGCCAAAATGTCATCATCATCAGCTTAACACGGACAAAAGGTTCAAGAGAATGTTCCCGGGCTGACGTGTGCGAACGACATAGTACTGCTAGCGGACAGTGCGATAGATTTTCAGACACTTGCGAATATATGTGCCAATGCAGCGATGATCTATGCCTTAAGTTTAGCATAAAGAAACGGTGAATTCTTAATCTTTGTTGAAGAGATTGAGTAGTGGCGTAGTATCAATTCAAGAGAAGTCATACCGATAGTTAAGCGATAAGAATATCTGCGTGTATACATAAACGAAGGGAAGACCAACTGAAGCGTCCGCCAATATAATCTAAAAATGAAATGAAAGCCCAGTGCAGCTATAGTGAAACATACAGACCTTTTGGGAAACTGTAAACTTTCCAACGCTAGCATTTGCAAATGCAATCGTGTGCTCTAAATCAGAAATCTTCTCACTGTCAGAGTCCCTGAGAAATCTCAGGAACTCGCTTCGGCGGCCCACTGCAAAACTAGAAACGAGGCTATGGACGATGAGATGGGTTGCGCTTCTTTTGAAGCCATAAAACACATCGCGAGATTAATTTTGAGGAAAGACAAGGAACATGGCTGAAAATAAACAGCGGATAAAGTGCACAAATATCTATATCTCATCACCATGTGCATGGAATGGAGGAAGAGTTGAAGTAAGCTGTAAACCAACAACAGGGTAATTTAGTACGTAAATGGAAAACCAGGAAGTTTATCATGAAAGTGAGGGAAACACAGACTGTTACTTAGATGCAAAGGATGAAAAAAAGAAGACAATGGAGATTTACAAAAATGGCAAGATAGAAATCGGTAGTGAAAGCCTGTAGAATAAGCAAAGGGAAGTGCCTTGCTTTTTTTAGGCCCGAGGCAGCTGTATCAGGTCAAAAATATAGGGGAGCAAATGTGCGCCGCAGGATGAGGCCTTGGTGTGCCGGAAAAAAAAAACGCGCAAGTGACTTGGCACATGGTAATGGAATGCGAGAATATTACCCCTTTGAGACCTGTAGGGAGCCTTCATCTTTTACAAGCGTTGGAATTCAAAGAAAATTAACTGATTAGAGATCGAAGTAACTAAGAGTATTAGTAAGAGTAAGTAGTATTGGTGAAAAAATGCAAGGATGCGATTGATAGTACAGAAGTCATTGCGAGCGTGGGCAACGGTACAATATAGTGATGATAGAGGCTTTAAATACGAAACTTAAGATCGAGATCAGATAGGCTAATAGCTAGATGACGATAGATGTAGTACAATCTGAATATATCAAGCAGGCTTGGTTAGTATTTGCCCCCTCTGCATTCCAAAACGACGGCAACAAACATCATCATCAATCTGAAATGATATTTCTGCAGTAAAATTACCAGTTGGCGGTTTGTGCTCAAGTCGTCTAGTACTATAAAACACCAGCTGGCCTGCGCACGTGGTACAGTGCTTGGCCAAATAGACGCAAGGAAGAAATCGTAACGAATAGCTGCGCTATTATAAGGTGACCATTTAGAAAAGCAATTGTCTGGCCGACATAGCATCGGCCACGTGTCATTTGTATCTTACATGCAGATGTGTTATTGACAGTGCCAGAGAACATGCTGCAATAATTAAGACGCTTGATCACAGACCTGCATATGGCGAAGGGTGCTAGTGCAAACCATGTATTATGGCAGTGCCTTTAAAACAGCGCTATGGTCGAGGACGAGAAGTAGACAAGCGACACGACGTGCGCTCACCTTTAGTTTCTGTACTTTTCGTCCGCGTCCGTAGCGTTATTTCAGTGAGACTGTGAAGCTTAACCAACCAAAGCAAGCTGAAGAGGCTTGCTTTATTCCTACGGAATTGTGAAGTGCGTAGTGACACCGGTTCCGCAAAGCAAAACTTCTTTCAATAATGGTCAACAGGCCCCCTCGTCCATGTCAATATTGCCCTCGTTCCAACAATTTCACTAGATGGAAGAGTTTGTTTTTTGTTTTCTATTTTAAATGAAACTTCATTTGGTGGGTAGTTGTCAAATGCCGGACATGTTCTATTCATTTCCTCATTAGAAGACTACATAAAATTGCCTTAATTGCATCAATTGTTTTCTGTTTTGAATGCACTGCTTTATTTAAAAATCATATTTGTACTTCATTTGTAGTCCTAAAAATAAAATTATAGGGTTTACATGCCAAAACGACTTTCTGATTAAGAGGCATGCCATATTGGAGGACTCCGGAAATTTCGATCACCTACGGTTCTTGAATTAACGGTGACCTAAATCTAAGTACATGGGTGTTTTCGAATTTCTCCCCCATAGAAATGTGGCCGCCGTTGCAGGGATTCGATCCCACGACCTCGTGTTTGGAGGCCCAACACCATAGCCACTGAGCAACCTCGGCGGGTATTTGTGCTCTTGAATGGCTCCCGCATAAAACAAGGTTCTCAATTTTTTGTCCTTTCAATCTTTATGCTTGGTGGAGAAAAGCAATTCTAGAATGTTGAGAGTAATTGAATGATTTATTTACTTTAGCCCCATGGGGTCCTCCTAACGGACATGAGTAAAAAATGGTTGTGGCTTAGCTAAGGTTAAGCCCAGGATGTGAAGCATACTAGCCTTTATTTTAATTGTTGAACCACTGTTTAGCCTGGTGAACTGCTGTTGCTTCGCTATATTTGGTTCGGCTACACGAAGAAACAACTCATGCAGGCGAGCGCAGGAGCTGAGACCCGGCTATGTAGCTACGCGGCCGCAAGCGAGCGCACGAGTTGAGCCTCCGTTTTTGCAGCTGTTATGACGTCATATGGTAGCTACGCGGCCGCGCGCGGCGCAGCAAGGAAGAGCGTGGTTGTGCGGCTAGTATGCTTCGCATAAAAGAAGCACCAAAATCTCGATTGAAACAGAAATTCATAACACAAAATATCTTTCCCAATCACTAGGAATGCAGCGAAAAATGCCTGGCGGACCAGTGGAAGAACCAGTGCGACTGCTACCCCAAACTCTACTCTATGAAGCACGTTCTGAAAGGAAACCTATGCGAATACCTGGCCCACTGTGAGCGCATGTTGTGCCACTGGCACTGCGAGGCTTTTCTATGGTTTCATATGAGGCTTTTCTCTTTCAGTGAAGTGCAACGACTACATGAAGACGATGAACTGGCTACCTTACTGCCAGAACCAATGCACCAGACCGTGCAGGTGAGCTGCGCACGTCGAGCTCAAACGCCGCTTTACGACAGGCACCTCCGAAAGGCATGATGAGCGCGTGCACTCATGTGGCCTCGTTGGTGAGACTTTATGAAGCGAACGAGAGGATATCAATCAAGCTTTATTCCAACATTCGGGATGCTAAGGGCCCTGGTCAAAAACCTTCTACACGGGCTTTTCTAGGACCACGACCCAGTTCAAATGGCAGGGACAGGCAAATAGAACAACGTACGGATGCATTTCAGGTAAAAATATAAATAAGAAATTACGCATAATAAACGAAACAATAATCTCAGACATATTGTGAGTACAGATGCAAAGGAAGCCTAACTACAATGCATGTTGGTAGTGTCAAAGGCAGTCGATGAATACACAATATCTCTGCAAATGCAACATCAGCAGTTAGAGCAGAATATTAAAAAAATATACAAACGAGATGGACCGAATCACCCGGTACCAAACAAAAAAAAAGTACAACAGCCATAGAGGAAGCACACAAACCCTTGTTTGCGCCTGCCTGCTAAGTCTGTTTCCAATTGTGCGCTCGACCTTTCTTCGGCATGCCATCTGTCGTACGGGAAGTAGACGCAGTCAAAACCATTTACTAATAAATGAGTAGACCGATTGCTGCACTACATAAAAAACGCGAAGCTTTGTTAATAACACTATAGCCAATCGCTGGGACCCAACACGATCTTTATAAAGCCACGTTTTTAGTAAACGAATAAATAGTTTTTGTATATTGTGAATGGTATGGTGGCACGCTCGGGGGTTATACCGCCCGTTTGGGCGATCGACTTTTCCGCTCCGACCAACCTCCATATTGGCCATAGGCGGAACATTTTCATATTTACGGGGGGGAGCGGGGTAGCTTTATGGACACTCCAGGTGCATTTCTGCTGTCGCCGTCGTTGTGGCTGTAGCCGTGAGGTTCAGTATAAGGTCCAAGCGCGAGAAAATCATCGCCGCGCTCCTTATGCTATACAGCAGGCGATCGCGGATCAATGTCGCCAAGCAATGAAGGGACACGAGGAGGAAGCGCGTCGTTTACCGTCGCGCGCTCCATAGTCAGGGTAAAGATCAGGTCGACGCATGCCTGCGGCTTTTTAAACTGGAGATTTCCTTGCCGAATTCGCCACTGTTCCTGAGTGTGCCACACTGTTCTCGTCCCGCATGCAGTCGGCTACACATGGCAGCGCAAGCAATAGATATAACCAGCGAAAACACTCTAAATTTGGCATTAACATTGCAATAACAGTGAAAAGCGGTTATCGCAAAAACATATTATACTGCAACGTGTCGTGTACACTATTTCTACAGTCGTGGACAAACAAAGTGTTTGACCCGCCAGCTTGGAGTGATGGTCATTGTGCGAAACAACAAGAGGAGAATTAATGATGGCGATTACTGAAGATGAAGAATGCGTGCCACGAAGGAAGTGACGTGTGGAGACCGTGAGTGCGTGAGAGCGAGCGGGAGGCTCGAATGGCCGCCCGCTGAATGGCGGTCGAGACTAGGATTCTGGCGACCTGGTGTCTTGCTACTGTGCGGACCTGGACTAAGATCTCGCTCGTGGCTCTGCTTTCCTGCACACCAGCAGCCTGCTGTCAGAGCGACCTGGCGCAGTGCTTAGCGCTGGGAACCGAGACGTTCTAGATATGGCTGGCGAGCCGCTGGCCAGTTACAACAGTGGCCTGGTGCTCTTGGGGCCTGCTGTCTTCCGTGTTGCCACGTGGCGACAGGAGCGGCGTGTTGGTGACGGCGAAGGACGTGTTCGTCGCGAGCAACTTACCGGCTGTGCTGAGGAGTCGGACTACGCAGCGACGCCGCGGCGACGACAAACGTCACGGGCACCGCAACGACGACGCACACTGGCGAGTCGTGCTGCATGAGTGCTAGGCATATCACTATATACAGGGACAGAGCGTCTTTAGAACTATTACTCTAGTCCTCGTGCATTTAAAGCGTTCTGTACCGTGTTAACGTGTCTGTGTATAGTCTGTGTTATACGTAAAAGGCTCTCAAGTGGCGTGTCATTATTAAAAGGATCCTGGGCCTAAAGGAACCACCAAGTTCTTTCACACATAGACATTTAAACACATACACATTAAAACATACCGAACTTCACCTAAGTGGGGCGTATACCAGGTGCCTCCCTCAGCCAGAGTAACGTTGGCACGGACACGCACCAATGCCTATTCGCGGTGCGCGCTTCGTTACTCACCAGAACTCGTCATGAAATGTGGGAGGCTCGACGCCGCAACAAATGAGGCGAGCGAAAAAGAAATAGGCGGGGCTCGACGCTGCGGTTCGTCGCTTTGCTCGGTGTGGCAGAAGGCAGGGAAGGAACACCGCTTGTGAACGCTACTAGAGAGTGAAAAGCTGTGATGGTGCGCTGACAATGGCGGCTCGATCTAGCGCGCGCGAGGGAGGACAGCTGGAAGGAAGCGCACCGTCTTCCATCATACGCTATCTCTGAGGGGAGGGAAGGAAGGGAGGTAGGAGGCGTTGCATTCCGGCAGCAACTGCGGCAGCCGCCCACGCCATGTGATGAAAGTGATCTGAGTTGAGGGCACCGTCTAGGTGCTTCGACGGCTCATACCTTTGTATACGTGCTGCGTTCTCGCCACAAGATGAACCCGGTACCTCCATACCGCACGCCCAACCCATAGCAACTGCCAGAGAAGGTCAACCTAGCGCACCTTCACCTACCCTCCTCCTCATGTCTATATCTCCGCTTCGCTGAATGCTACCTACATGACGCGCGCTCATTCATACTTTCCCCGGCGCGTGATTCTCTTCACCTCCAGGCGCCTTCCTCCTCCAGCGCTCGTTAACTTCGTGGCTACCGACATCGCATCGCCTATTTCACTAGCGACCCATGTACGTTTGCTCGTAAAAGATTGACGACTTATCTCTTCATACAGGCATCGTCCTCATATGGCGATCCAAGTCGATATGACTTTCGAAGTCACCAGCTACAATTCGTTAAAGGGGCATGACACCCAATTTATGATCATAATCTGTATTGTGTGAGATAATCATTGGGTGCTCAAGTACACGTTGGCACAATTTTAGCGCATTTGAGCGAGTCCGTAATTTTTAATTGAATTGTTATATTACACTCGAACGACACAATAGTCGAGCAACTCTGGCACGCTCGCGAGCCGTGAGGTCACAAGTTGCATGCTTGCTGAGCGAGGATTTAATTACGGTTGTATATACCAGCGAATCATTTGTGTTTTAGCGGTGCGCGCGTGCGGGAAACATCTCCTTTGTTCAGCTTGCATTAGAATTGTTCACCTTGCAGCGACTGAAACAAGGCCACCGTGGCACCTATGGGATGCTGTGGGGTGCAAGAGCGAACGGAGCAAGGAGTGCTCCGTATCGTTCTTCAGGTTCTCCAAGGAGCGCGTCCAGCCTAAGGCTTGGGAGATGAATGAGGGCAGCATCAGTGGCGTAGCCAGAAATTTCGTTCGGGGGGGGCTCGGGTGCTCATATGTAAATTCATGTAGAAAATGAATTCGTTTTTCTCGACACCCACTGCACCAAATTTGATGAGGTTTGTTGCATTAAACAAGAAAAACATGAATTCTACTGATTTCTGGTTTCGAAGTTTTCATTTAGGTTGTCAATTCTTTATTAAAAATTGGCAAAAATCGCAAATTTTCAGGAAACGAAACTATCACGTTTAATACTCTGTAACTCAACAATGAAAGGTAATATCACAATTCTGCGAATCGGATCTAATAGTACATCTACAGTGAAAAAAGCTGATATGTCATACATGAATTAAAAAAAAATTGTGTATTATGGAAATATTGCTTTTGCAGAACCCTTGTACACCACGTAACCAAGTTACGTAAGATATAAGTTGACATACCAATTTGTCCGGTTTGACTCTTATAATAGATGCCGTTTACAGAACCGCGATATCTGTTCTTGATGCAGAGCTATTAATTTGTAAACGTCGTGCTTCTATTTTTTTCGCACTTTTGAATTTTTCAAAATATATAAAATGAAATTCAGGTCCTGAATCAAAATTCCGCTTCCAACAGATACTAGAGTTTAACTTTCGCTCTCAAATTCAACAAATTTCATTACAAGCGGTCTAGGGGATATCTCAGAAAAGCATTTCTGCGTTTTACATGTATTTGAATAGGCCGCGTCGGAGTTGCGCCAGAGCCAGAGCTTCTTAAACAATTTTTCGAGGGATCAAATACATGAACAATAACCGCATTGCCATTGCCAAAGAGTCTGCAAACGAATTCTTGAATGCTGTGCACTGTCAAAACAAGGAAAATATGTATTTTTTCATTAGAAGATGTACTCGTATGTGCCAAAAGTTGTGTCCAGAATAACTGATATCAATCTTTCGTGTTTTTTCTCTTTTTAATAAGTAAACAAAATATCACACGAACTTTAGAACTATATCAGTTCGAAACCAGCAAAGCAGTGCATGCCACTGATATGAAACATGTAAAGGCCATGAAGTGAACATGTTGAGAACAAATATGTTAATGAAACTTTGTCAATCAAGACCCTTGCTTACATTTTTGTGCTTATGCAACAGCCAGTCAAAAACCTCAATGACGCTGTCATTTATTCCAATGTATTATGCAGAAGCAGCTGTCACCGGTCGTGTATCGTGAGTAATTGCCCCAAGATAATTGTCTCAACAGAGAGCATGTATACAAAGCCGTTCTGCAAAATATACGAGGGCAGGTGAAATGAAAGTGAGCCAATGCGCATATATGTCAAACGGGGTATTTTATTTAAAAGTAGTCTCCATGAGCTTTTATACATTTCTCCCATTGACTAACGAGTCGCGTGATTCCCGTCTCATAAAACTCCTTGGGTTACTGCTTCAAAAAGCCTGCAACTGACTTTTTCCCACAATCTTCCGACACGAATCTGTTTCCCTTGAGCTCTTTTTTCATTTGTCATAAAATGTGGAAGTCGCAAGGCGACAGGTTTCAGCTGTATAGCGGATGTTGCAGCGTTTCCCATTTGAACTTTGCCAGTTTTGTATTAACCACATCAGCGACGTGGGGACGGGCATTGTGGAACAATTAAAAATAAATTATGGGGTTTTACGTGCCAAAACCACTTTCTGATTATGAGGCATGCCCTAGTGGAGGACTCCGGAAATTTCGACCAGCTGTGGTTCTTTAACGTGCACCTAAATCTAAGTACACGGGTGTTTTCGCATTTCGCCCCCATCGAAATGCGGCCGCCGTGGCCAGGATTCGATCCCGCGACCTCGTGCTCAGCAGCCCAACACCATAGCCAGGTCGTGCAGCAAGATGACCCCATTCGTCAATTTTCCACGTCGTTTCTTCTTGATTGGACACGCAGCCGATTCGGCGTTTCACAATATCGGAAACGATTGATAGTCTCTCCGGGTTTAGCAAATTCTATCAATAATGGCCCCTGACGATCAAGAAAAAAAAAGCCAAAAAGACTTTCCGACGGAAACGACGGCCTTTGCTTTCTTTGCGGGTGGTGAATTTGAATGTTTCCACTGTAAGCTTTGCCGTCGTGTTTCAGGGTCGTAGTAGTGGCACCATGGAACGTCCCCGATCACAGTTGCAGACAAGTCGCCACCTTCATTGCGATACCGGATGAGATGAGTCAAGGCAGCGCAGAACTGCTCCGTCTTCTGGCGGTGGTTAAAAATGTTATTCATCCATTGCGCACATAAGAGCGGATAACCGAGATGTTCATGAATTATGGCGTGAACCGAACAGTGACTGATGTTCATATGCTCTGCCAGTTAATCGATGCTTATCCTCCGTTCTTGTCTCATCAGCTCATAAACCTTTGCAATTTTGTTGGGGGTGATTGCATGGTGGCTTTGGCCCGGTCTTCGATCCTCTGTGCAACTTGCACGTCCTTCTTTCAACCATTCACTCCAACGCGTCACAGTGCCCAATGAAATGCAATGTTCAACGTACATGGCAGCCATACGGCGACTAATTTCTTTTTGGGAAACACCTTCAGCTGTCAAAAATCTCACGGCACCACGCTGCCCAACTTCTGAAGAGTCCATTACGTCACGCAACCATGTTCAGCCTAGTGTATGAGAGCATTAAAGAACATTTACCCTTACTCCTGCGTGTCACTTTTGTAAATGAGAGATGTCTGTGTGCTACGCGCATGCCCCGCATATAATGAACCGAACCATTATTGCGCGAGATGGGTAGGGTCACTTTTACATGACTCGCCCTTGTTGATTAGAAATGTGAAGGTACAATGGAATATACAAATGCTTGATGAAGGGCGAAAAAGTGTCATTGGAAAGAAAGTTCACTGCACGTATACAGAAAACCTCGGAACAAGATATTTAAGTATACATGTAAGTCTCCAATAAATATACGTATCTAAGTATAAGTCACTGCATATAATGCGTCAAACAAGGCAAATAAACATGTTGCGCAAACACGGATTCACAGAATCCTGGATCCCGCCCCCATTCCATCGACTCTCCCCAAAGTATGGCGCGCGACGGAAGGCGGCGCGCTTGCTCCCCGCTTTTCTCTTTTGCGCACACAAGACTGAGCCACCAACGTGGGCTCAAACATTCCCCGTCCCCTATGCTTTTACTCTCACATACAGCATGCGGTGTGGTCACGAAGTTATCGCCTTTGGACTTCATACGAAACATGAGAATGACTGCTACAGCACGAATGCGCCTGAAGGGTCCATATAATTACTATCACAATAATATAAAAAGAGTATCCGGCAAATGAAGGGTCCCGTGGCCAATTAATTTCCGCAAAAGAAGTAGTAACAAAATAGAACTTTCACCATGCGAGAATTTGCTGCTCCCTCCGCAACAATGTACTTTCTTTTCCTTTCTGTGGAGGGGGGGGGGTGCACCGAAACGAACATAAAAATATGCAAAGGAGAGTAAGCTGGTTAATATCCAATGCCTACTTTGGGCGTCTAATGTGGCTACCGAATGAATGTAGAAGAAAACGTGAGACGCTTGGTCCACCGAGGACCATGCGCACAGTGCTCGATATCCTACACCGGCGAGACAAGACTTTCCGGAGAGGTTGCGCTCAAGCGAACGCGATGCAATCTGTCGAGTCCTCACAGTGATGGCGCTGAGCGACCATTGTTTCGTTTTCTCGTCAGCTAGCCAGGAGGTGTTCAAAACTCTGCCAGGCGAAAATTCACTCAGCCAGAGAAAACCAAACGGCCACCACAGTGCTCCGCGTGGTGGTCGGGGCAAAACCAGAAAAACGCATGCGCTCTGGCAGCCCGCGGGTATAGTGTAGCGAGAATGAAAAAAATTGAAGAGGCTCAATATGTCCTCGCGAATAAAAGTCAAAGTACAAAAGAAATTGATAAGACCGTTGTTACCCTGGCTGGCTTCAGTGTCTTGACATGTATGCTTTGGCATAAGTGAAAAAAAAAATGTTGATATTTTTTATGCGACATGACGGCACAAATGAACCACCACAACGCTTCGTCTCATCAGACCTCACTGCGTGCTTTGTCACCTTGTCTGATAGTGTGTTGATTTGGCTTGTCTCGTTGTATGTTCCGATCTAAGACTTTAGAAAAGTCAATTCGCAGTTGGTGTCAAATGTTTATAACAACATCAAACGCACAAACCTCCGCAATTGAATATCTGACGCACAACTTTGGAAATGTCAATGCACCTTTCAATTCAAAAGTTTATGACAACTTTATACCCATAAAGTTTCGGAATTGACATTCACGTGCTTCGTATATTCCACGGTCTCCGCGCGATTCCGCGGCAAGCCCGTTCGCCATCAAAACCCCCTTGAAACTTTGTGCTCGGATGGGGCTACTTGGCGTTTGTGACTCCCGGTGCATGGGCCTTGCCGCGAAATCCAGCCCGAGTTCACAATGTTCGCGGTGAAATGTCTTTTCGAGCATGAAAAAGACATTCTCTACAAAATTCAGAATGATTTCTGGCGCCGGGGGTTGCTTTGGTCGACGGTGCATGTACAGTACGAAAAAATTTCGGGGGGGGCTGAAGCCCCATAAGCCCCCCCCCTGGCTACGCCCCTGGGCAGCATGGACTGGCGCGCATCTGACGCATTTGTTTTCTTCACGGAACACTTCACGCCAGACAGCTATAACGACGATTCGAGCCTGCTTGCCAGGTTTGAAATGCCCGTGAAAAAGCAGAGGCTGCGGCCAGACTCGATACCGACCGTGTTCGTGCACCGACCCATCCGGCACGTAGTGCCCTGGCCAAAGGTCATCCCTGCTATTTTTTTACTGCTATCGCATGCCGTAAATTACGTTCAAGTATAGGTTCAGCCAAAGCGTACAATTTGCGCGTGTGGCGCAATATCCTTGCGCCGTGGACACATATGCGCGGGAATTTGTTTACATATTGTTGCAACTTAACGTATTTTCGAAGTGCGCGCACCTTTATCGCCTTATCTGGCGATCCTTCGAGTTCGGATTATCACTTCTAACACGTGCTCCTTTCTATCTTCCTGCCACTCGGCTACGTATAAATACGCTCTACACCTTTGAATAAACTTTCATTTTGTTCTACTGACTACGCTGATGCTTCACTGGTCTGGCGTTATTGCGAGCACGCCATGGCTATGCTACACATATGCCGCACGCAAACTGCTGAGGAAACACAAACTACTGTGTTTCCATATTCCGGTGTTTCCATATTGCTTTGTTTATTCGTATATCACGTTGTTAATAGTCTTTTAGCCGAGGTATTTCCTGGCCCTCTATTGCCACTGTTTGTTCACTGTTTTCATTGAATACGATACCAACCCATTTTCTAACGCTAAAATTCCAACCTAAATTCTCGCCTTCCTCTCCACAGATATTAGCGAGACGTTGCCAATCACTTTGCTTGCTAGGTAGCAACACAATGTCGTCCGCATAAAATAAACCTGTAAACTACTGTTCTACTACTGTACCCGCCTGTTTGTATGAGATATTAAACCCAATATTACTTTCTTCTAGCGCCCTCTCCATCCTCACCATGTACATCAAAAACAGCAGTGGGGATAAAGGGCACCCCTGCCTCGGTCCCTTGTTGATATCAACTTTCTCCTAGCTCCTCATCCCTTCCCATTCAACGAAAACGTTTTTTTTCTACGTAAATCTCTCTCAAAAGCTGTAGGCAATCGTCGCCTAAGCCGTCTATTTCCAGAATAACCCCCAAGAATGCTGTGGTCTACGTTGTCATACGCTCCTCTAATGTCTAAAAATGCCACATATTACGGTCTGCTTTCTACTCTTCATATTTCAATACACTGAGTAAGAACAAATAAGTTTAGCTTCAAATGCCTACCTATTCTGATCAAAATTAAGAAAGGGGCTGACAGATGGAATACCACACTGTGGCATCAAGTTTGTAAACAGGGATAAGGTGCTTCAGAAAGGCTGGCCAACGTTTCCATAGGAGGATCTACCTTCCTCAAAGGCGGCCTCGTCATCCTCGGCATGATAGTTTCAAAGGTTCAGTGCAGTGACGTCACGTGCGTTCGTCGTCGGTGGCGGCTGGTTATAAAAGGAGAGACTTCAGAGGTAAAGAGCGCTGTCGCCCGACATCTGTGAGCGCCGTTCCCAAGACGAGGGGTCAATAGCGGGGTATTGGGAATGCGGGGAGAAAAGTAAAAAAGAAAAGGAAAGTTGAGAGAAAAAACGGGGGGGGGGACACCAAGGGAGGAAAAGGGGGGAGAAAGAACAAGAAAAAAGGGAAGGGCGTTGGGAGGGTGTTAAGGAAGCGAGAGAGTGGGGAGCATTCAGAGGTGTCGTTGGTGGCATGCTATTGTGGTATTAGAAGAGCCGGTTAGGCGGTCAGTGCGCGAGTAACACAACAGGCAAAAAAAAAAAATACCTGAGTTGAAGTCTTGACTTTGGTAGCATAGCAGCAATGCGTCGAGTAGTGTTGAAGTAGTTAAGATGGCGACAAGGAGTCTGGGATGCAATCTAGGGCGCACCTGGAAGGCAGCGGCATGGTCTTTCAAGGGCCGTTAGCCCCATTAGCTCAACGTAGGTGCCGTTATGGCAGTATGCAGAAATGGCGATACCCTGTGTGTCTCAGGCGCCGAAAAAGGTATAATGACGTCTGGACTTCTGAACGTGTTGGCGAGGGCATATATATATATATATATATATATATATATATATATATATATATATATATATATATATATATATCTTAAATTGAGTAGTAGACAGGAAACAATTTTCGAAATGGAGGAAAAGGTGCGTTTAAAAATTAAGGTTTGCTGGTGGCATAATGTGTTTTGTGTCTTGGATGATGAAAGAGAATTTCAGATTTGCGTTCACGCTTTTAATGATTCTAACTTCCCACGTGCCAAAATAATTCCCGTCGGGTGTAGGCAGTTAAACTTGTGTATGAGGTATGATTACGTATATTTTCTTTCGCGAGGTGAACGTAAACTTGTTTGCAGTGTATAGAGCCTTGCTTTGTCAAATATATGACCATGTTCATTAAAGTGGCTGGCTACTGCTTTAGGTATATTGTGTTTTGTGTCCGCGCGGTGACCGTTGATTCTTGTGTGAATTTGTTGTCCTGTCTCATCTATGTATTGTTTGCTACAAGTGGCACATTCTAGACAGTAGACTACGTTGCTTGATGTGCAGGTGAAAGCCGAAGTTACCTTGTGTGCGTAATTTGACGCTTCACTTTTTACTGTAGTATTAGGTTGAATATGTCTGCATGTAGAGCACCTGGGGCGGCGACAGGGACCGGTTCCCAGCTTCGTCTTTGTTCTTAGTTTGGCATGCACAAGAATATCTTTAAAATTAGAGTTGCGTCTGTAGGCTGCTCCGGGCGCGTCGAAAAAATCTTATTAAGTTTCTGGTTGCTGGTGAGAATTTGGTAGTATTTACTGAGGATGTTATTCACGTTTGGGAGTGCGTTTGAGAATTTAGTAGTAAGAAGAGGCATTGTTGTTCTTGTGATCCTCGGGCGGGGCTTGAGGACCTCGGCTCGATCAAGTTTCTGCAGCAGTGTAGGCTCTTTAAAGGTCACTGTTCGGGTGATTCCTGTTTGATAGTTTTGATAGGGTTTCTTCAAGGGGATCGAGTCTATCTATGTATTCTTGGGTTTCAAGGCAAATGCGACGTAGTCGTGTGGCTTGGTCTTTAAAGATGCCTTGTTTCCAATGTCTGGGATGGTGGCTCGTATTGTCTATAAACTTGTTTGTCGAAAGGTTTCCTATACAGCGTTGTCTTTAGCGCCCTGTTGTCAATGTATATTGTTGTGTCCAGAAAGCTTATGCGCTCAGTTGAAGATTCTGATGTGAGTTTTATTTTTGGATGAATATAGTTTACCATGTCCCCATATTATGAATATGGTGGCCATGTATAGTAGGTATGTGTGGGGCTTGTCGGTGCGGCACGATGGGAAGTCTGTTTCTAGAATCCCCATAAATATGTTCGCGTAGGTTGGTGCAAAAGGCGTACGCATGCTTGTACCATGCATCTGTAGGTAGTAACTCTCCTCAAATTCGAAGTTGTTTTGTGTTATAACTAATTCAAGGAGAGACAAGTAGACTTCAGTTGAGTGTTGTGCATTGTATTTGGACAGGTTTTGTTTTATCAAAAATAAACCATCAGGGATTGGAATGTTGGTGCACAGGGCCGTGACGTCTAGTTTTGCGAGAGGTATGTTGTGGTGTAGTGTGCCTTTAGTATTATTGTCCTCTATAATTATCAGCAGGTGGCGCGTATCTTGTACAAATGACGGAAGTGCTTTTGACAAGTCACGAAGGAAGAGGTTAAGGAATGTGGAGATGCTCTCTGTCGGGGTGTTGTTGGATACTATCGTGCGACCTGGGGTAATAGCGGGGTATAGTTCAGTGGATGGAATTTTATGAATTTTTGGGAGGAGGTAGAAATGTATGGCATTTTTGTTGCTTGGTTTAAGAAATTTGTATTTTGACGGTCTTATAAACTCATCAGCCAAGAGGGATTTCAGCCTATTGGTAATTGCCATTGTGTAGGATAATGTCGGATCGTTATCTAGCTTACAGTAATGTTCTGCGTTGTTTTGTTGTCTGTAAGCCTCGTGATTGAATTTTTCTACTGGCCAAATAACTATACTTTTACCTTTACCTGGTTCCTTAATAACAATGTCATTCCGGGAACTAAGATAAATTAAGATAAACAAGAGTACCTTGAATATACGAGCCACCATCCCAGACATTGCAAACAAGGCATCTGTAAAGGCCAAGCCACACGACTACGTCGCATTTGCGTTGAAAACCAAGACTACACAGGTAGACTCGATCACCCTAAAGAAACCGTAACAAACTGGAACCACCCAAACAGTGACCTTCAAAAAACCTAAATCCCTACAACCAAACATGATCGAGCCGAGGCCCTCAAGCCCAGCCCGTGGATCACAAGAACACCAGCGTCTCTTCTTACTACTAAATTCTCAAATGCACTCCAAAGCGTGAAAAACATCCTCAGTGAATACTACCCAATTCTCACCAGCAACCAGAAAATAAGATTTTTCCGACGCACCCAGAGCAGCCTACAGACGCAACTCTAATTTTAAAGATATTCTTGTGCATGGCAAACTAAGGACCAAGACGAAGCAGGGAACCGGTCCCTGTCGCCACCCCAGGTGGTGTACATGCAGACATATTCAATCTACTACTACAGTAAAAAGTAAAGCGTCAAATTATGCACACAAGGTAACTTCGGCTTTCACCTGCACATCAAGCAACGTAGTCTACTGTCTAGAATGTGCCACTTGTAGCAAACAATACATAGAAGAGACTGGGCAAATATTCACACAAGACTCAACGGTCACCGCGTGGACACTAAACACAATACACCTAAAGCAGTAGCCAGCCACTTCATTGAACATGGTCATATATTTGACAAAGCAAGGCTCGATACACTGCAAACTAATGTACGTTCACCTCGCAAAAGAAAATATACGTAATCATACCTCATACAGACGTTTAACTGCCTACACCCGACGGGAGTTATTTTGGCACGTGGGAAGTTAGAATCATTAAAAGCGTTAACTTAAATCTGAAATTCTCATATCATCATCCAAGACACAAAACACATTATGCCACCAGGAAACCTTAATTTTAAAACTCATCTTGTCCTCCATTTCGACAATTTTTTCCTGCCTACTACTCAAGTTAATATATATATATATATATATATATATATATATATATATATATATATATATATATATATATATATATATATATATATATATATATATATATACTCATTCATGTTTACACGTTTATAGCAGCTGTGCGATCCCCTTTTCCCATGTACACCGGCCCCCGCCGCCTTCTGCCGACGTCACCGTCCTATGTGTTATTCTTGTTTCGGTTCCTCCTCCTCATATTTTTTTTGTTGTTGTCTGTTTTCTATTGCATGTTTTTTGAAACACTCTTATTAACACGTTCTGAAGTGCCAGATATCATTAGACCCTTTTCGGCGCCTGAGCCACACAGGGTATCGCCATTTCTGTATGCTGTAGTAACGACACCTACGTTGAGCTACTGGGGCTAACAGCCCTTGAGAGATCGTGCCGCTGCCTGCCAGATACGCCATACATTGCATCCCAGACTCCTTGTCGCCATCTTAACTACTTAAAGATTACTTGACGCATTGCTGCTATGACGCTAATGTCACGCTTTCAACTCAGGGTTTTTTTTTTTTTGCCTGTCGTGTTACTCGCGCACTAACCGCCTAACCGGCTCTTCTAATGCCACAAAAACATGCCGCCAATGACACCTCTGAATGCTACCTAATCTCTCGCTTCCGCAACGCCCTCCTTTGGTCCCCCCTTTCCTTTTTCCGTTCCCCCCCCCTTTTTTTACCCTCTTGGAGTCCCCACCTCCGTTTTTTCTTTATCCATTCCTTGTCTTTATTTTCTTGTCTCCCCGCCTTCCCATCCCCCGCTCTTGTCTCCTCGTCTTGGGAACGGCGCTCACAGATGTCAGGCAATTGGATTGCAGAGGCTGGAGTTCACCGGCGGAGTTGTGTGGTGGCGCTTTACGGCGTTGGCACTCACGACAAGAGCGGACGAACGATCGAACGAAATTGTACATTCCCCGCCAGTAATAGCGGTGTCGAAGTCTTTCGTAGGTTTTGAAGACTCCCGCGTGGCCACACTGAGGGTCGACGTGGAACGAGGAGCAGAGCTCTGATCGCAAGGTTCTCGGAATGACGAGTAACCAGGTGCGTCCCTCTGGGGCATAGTTGCGTCGATATAGTAGCTGGTCTCGAATCGCAAAATGAGGAAGTTGGCGCCGAAGCGTACGTGACGCGGGAACTTTCGACGTATCCGAGAGAAGTTCGAGCAGAGATGCAGTCCAGGGATCATTACGCTCTGCAGCAGCGATAGTGTCAACGTCCAGAGAGGATAGTGAACACTCGCAGGCGGAGTCGTCACGGGCCTTCGGGGGAAGCGGCGATCGGGATAGCGCGTCAGCATCGGAGTGCTTTCGCCCGGAACGGTAAACCACGCGGATGTCATATTCTTGGATTCGCAATGCCCAGCGGGCAAGACGGCCGGATGGATCTTTGAGCGTCGACAGCCAACATAGTGCGTGGTGGTCGGTCACTACGTCAAATGATCGGTCGTATAAATATGAGCGAAACTTGCCAAGCGCCCACACAATGGCCAAACACTCCTTTTCTGTAACGCTGTAATTGGTTTCCGCCTTGGTTAACGTGCGACTCGCGTATGCGACGACGTATTCTGTGTGGCCAGGTTGATGCTGTGCCAACACAGCGCCAAGGCCCACACCGCTTGCATCGGTATGGATTCCGGTTGGTGCTTGAGGGTCAAAATGGCGAAGAATGGGTGGCGTCGTGAGAAGACGGCGCAAGGTTGCGAAGGCGTCGTCACACTCTGGAGACCATGATGAGAGATCTCGAACGCCACCAAGGATCTGCGTGAGAGGCGATATAATTGACGCAAAGTTTCGAACGAATCGTCGGAAGTAAGAGCAGAGGCCGATAAAACTGCGTAGCTCTTTCAGAGTGGTAGGTTTTGGGAACGCAGTAACAGCACGTAGCTTCTCGGGATCCGGGCGAATGCCTTCCTTTGACACGACATGGCCTAAAATTGTGAGCTGACGAACAGCAAATCTACACTTATTCAGGTTAAGTTGCAACCCGGCGTTGGTCACGCAAGTGAGTACGTACTGGAGACGGAGCAGATGCGTTGCGAAATCAGGGGCGAACACCACAATATCGTCAAGATAGCAAAGACAGATTCTCCATTTGAGGCCACGTAGAACATTATCCATCATCCTTTCGAACGTAGCAGGTGCGTTGCAAAGTCCGAAAGGCATGACGGTGAATTCATACAAGCCGTCTGGTGTAACAAAGGCAGTTTTCGGGCGATCGGCCTCTGCCATCGGAACCTGCCAGTAGCATGACCGCAAATCCAGCGAAGAAAAGAACTCGGCTCCCTGTAAACAGTCCAAAGCATCATCGATGCGTGGTAATGGGTAGACGTCCTTCAGCGTGATCTTGTTCAAGCGTCGAAAATCAACACAGAAGCGGATGGAGCCGTCTTTTTTTGGGACGAGGACCGCGGGAGAGGCCCATGGGCTTTGGGAAGGTTGAATGACGCCTCGACGGAGCATGTCATCGACCTGGCCTGCAATGACGCGACGTTCCATAGCGGACACGCGATATGGTCTTTGTCGCAGCGGTGAGTGAGAGCCAGTGTCGATGTAATGCTCGACCGTTGAAGTGCGGCCAAGAGACGGTTGCGCAACGTCGAAAGAACGGCGGAAGTGCTGAAGGAGGGCGAGAAGTTGAGATCGCTGCGAATGCGGCAAATCTTCGGCGATGAATGGGCTGAAGACACCAGTGCATGTTGAGTCGGGTACGGAGAGGGCACTCAGTTCATGGACGGTAGTAGCAGGCGCTTCGTCGAGGACGGAGACAATTCGTGTTGAATCGACAGACTCGACATAACCAAGGCATTCGCGGCGGAGCAGTGATAGCGGCGATGAAAGATGATTGTAAATGGGCATCGTGCTGACACCGGCGGCAAGGTCAAGAGCTGCAAAGGGCAAAGGAAGCGCTTTTCGGCTAACAAAGTGATGAGAGGGCATGAACAAGACCGTCCCGTCGGATATGATACTACAGAAGACTGGTACGAATGCTGAAGAGCGCGGAGGAATACAGGTGTCTTCTTTCACGACAATTTTAGCGGCAGGATGAGCATCGACGGAGGCCAGGTCACCAAGGTGGAAAAGTTCAATCTCAGCCCGAGCGCAATTGATGATGGCGTTGTGGCGTGAGAGAAAATCCCATCCTAGAATAACGGCGTGGGAGCACGATGAAAGAACTATGAATTCAATCGTGTACATAACGTCCTGTATGGTCACACGGGCAGTACAAGCAGCGGTAGGGCGAATGGGTTGAGCACTCGCCGTTCGGAGCGACAATCCAGACAGAGACGTCGTCACTTTACGAAGCGAACGGCAAAATCCTGCATTCATAACTGAAATAGTGGCACCGGTATCGACTAAGGCGACTGTAGCGACATCTTCGATGAACACGTCAATGACATTAGCAGGTAAAGGAGGAGGACTTCGGCATGTCGACACTTGCGCAGTTCTTGCCTCAGGAACTGCGTCGTCTAGTTTCCCTCTTCATTAGAGACGGGTCGTCGACGCATAGGGGAAAGCGATCGACGACGTGGGGAGGGTGACCGGAGGCTTTCGAAGCGAGGACGGCGATCAGTCGAGGAGCGAGCTGGGGGTGGGCCGAAGGGTTCGTAAGGCGCATTTGCATCAGGCGGCACATAGGGCGCTCGGCGATCGTCGTCGAACGCCTGCGATCGGTGGCGGCAGAACCTTGCGACATGACCGGGACACCTACATGCGAAGCATATAGGGCGATTGTCCGGCGTACGCCACGGGTTAGCGACGGCAGTGGTGGTCCAGGGGACGGGAGGGGGAGGGCGGTGCACAGGCTGCTGGAAGCGACACACGGGCACACTGCGAGGGGCCATTGCAGCAACCGTAGCATAAGTGACTGGTGTAGTCAGGACATCCTGCTGGTGAACAGCCGGCAGCGCTTCCGCGACCTCTTCATCGATCACGTTACGGATATGAGACGGCAAAGTGCTGGCAGACTCCTGAGTGACGGACACCAGAGATAGCTGTCGTGCGACTTCTTCGCGAACGAACTCCTTGATTTGCGTTATCAGGGAGGCGTGTTCTGGGCCGGTGGTAAGGCTGCAGAGGGATGCCGCATTTGGCGTGGGATGTCGCCTTGTCAGGGCTCGCTGCTTACGCAATTCATCATAGCTCTGGCACAAGCTCATGACGTCGCGAACAGTGCGCGGGTCCTTGGCCAGAAGCATTTGGAATGCGTCATCGTCGATTCCCTTCATGACGTGCTTGATCTTTTCCGCTTCCGTCATGGCAGCGTTCACGCGCCTGCACAAATCGAGAACGTCTTCTATGTAGCTGGTGACTGTCTCACCCGTGTCCTGTGCGCGTGTACGCAAACGCTGCTCGGCTCGGAGTTTCCTGACGGCGGATCTGTCAAATACTTATGTGATGGACGTCTTGAGCGCCGACCACGTTCGGATATCCCTTTCATGATTTCTGAACCAAAGACTGGCCACGCCCGCGAGGTAGAATGAGACGTAAGCCAGCTTGTCCGAGTCGTTCCATTTGTTGTGAACGCTCACCCGTTCGTAGGACGACAGCCACTCTTCAACGTCGTTGTCGTCGGTTCCGCTGAAGATGGGAGGCTCCCGATGGCGAACGGTGCCAGCGCAAGGGACGGGTGGCGATGGAAGAGTCTAGTAAAGTTTCGTTCGTTCTCCGTCCTCGCTTCACCGTTGGATCTCGAAGCTTCTCGGATGATGATCGGTAGTTGTTGATCAAACGCAGGCAGGAAACGATGAAGTCAGATGTACAAGAAATATTTATAAGTAAACTTTTCTATATACATGGCAGGTAAAACAAATACATTACAAAGTTGAACAATTGAGAAACAAAGTCTCACTCTTCTACTGTCTCAATGACTGTTAGAGCCCAGACTCGTTTTAACGTACATAGTACGGAGGCTCACTGATCTATCAGCAATCCTGATTTCAGCCAAGTCTGAGGGACAGCATGTCGTCCCGATTTTTATAGCCCAAATATACAAAGAAAAAAAAGGCGGTAGGGCCGTTGGCCCGTCCCACAGGTTCAGTTGCCAATGAAAGTCAACCGTTTGTTAAGCCACAACCCACAGGGATGGGCTTACGCTTAAAAATAAACATATTGGAAAACAAAGCTCTTTTCCTTCTTCGCCAAAACTCCGTTGCCCTCTCATTTCTCCGTAGTTAGTGACGGGCTCACCAAAACACGCCAGGCCCGAACAAGTTATCGCTAGACCGTTTCAAATCCCAACGGCGTCTAGGCCGCATATGTCTCGGAAGCAGGGGCATCGACACCACGAAGTGCCGCTGTACTCAAAGTTTGGCCGTGTGGGAGACAGATGGCCGTCCTTGTCCTTCAAACTTATTGTCTACAAGACAAAGTTCTCCGAGTGCGTGTTTCCAAGACGCCGTCGTACGAATGCACTCTTTACGTGTGCACCGCATTCCTACAGCGTGCACGGTAAGCTGGCCTTCGACACCACACAGGCAGTCGCACCCAACAACAAGGCTGGCGATTGCGTTCCGGACGCGTAGCAGATTAGGTCCATGCTCACTGCATGCGGCGCGGGGTCAGAGTTGCTAAGTCCTTCTTAACCTCGGCGGCGCCTCCAATTAGTCAGGCACTCGGGCGTCAGACCCACAATACCTTGTACAGCGGTCCGTTTCAAGGCTGGTCTGTGTGACCGTCGGCGGACTGCCAACACCATGCGCACAATACCGATTTCCCGGAATCCGCACTCCCCGCCTGGCGCCTGCCGCGACGCGTCACCCAACACCGCGCGGTTCGTGACCCCACATAACACAGAAATGGTTGCCCCGCTGACATGGGGGGGGGGAAGCGAACCCCCTCTCTATACACACAGCACGTGGCCGATTCGTGACACTTAAGAACACGAACAATCAGAGCGACCTTACACGTCCCTCCTAAAGAGTATACTGGGCTCACAATGTTCCCAGCTATACTACAAGAGCCCAAGGGCGCTGTATCGTAAGATTTAGGCTCTGAAGGTTCCGTCGTCAAAGAAAATTGACATACGCTGCCTAACACGGGTGCTGCGGAGTCCGTAAGGAACAGGAAAATGAACTGAAAGGACCACGTAAAAAAAAAACAATTTTCTCACAGCGATAAAAGAAAAGGGCGAAAGCTCAACACATTCATGACAGTGAGCACTCATGATGGACAGGAACATGACAAAGAAACACTCATGTATGTACAGGAACACTCCAACGCACTGCACGGCACAACAGCAGCAAAGTAACATATGCAGGTTATATACATAGTATGTCCACAGTCTTATAACCCTCACACACATAGACGACAACAGCCACAGAAAGTTCCACCAAGGCTGAACTGTCCCACACACACATCCTTCGGGTGAACGGGAACATTCACGCCTGTCCCAGCTGGCATGGCTGTTTCTGTCTATCCTTTCTTTTCTGCTCTTTACTCGATTGGCTCTCATGAACGATTCGAGAGCCTTGACAATGCATCAGCATTGGCGTTACATGTTCCTTTCCGGTGACGCACCGTTACATTGTAGCGCTGTAGTGAAAGCGCCCATCTTGCTAACTTGGCCCCCTGCGGGGTGCTGGTTGTCAAATATGACAATGGGTTATGATCAGAGACAACATTCACCACTTCTCCGAAAAGCCAGTAGTCAAATTTTTTTAGTGCCCAAATAATAGCAAAGGCCTCTCTCTATATAGTCTACCAGCGCGCCTGTGTCGGGTTAAAGCGATGGCTAGCAAAAGCGATCGGCTTTTCTTTTCCGTCCGCTGACATTTGAGCTAAACAGGCACCGGCCGCCGTCGCTGACGCATCAGTGAATAGCCAGTACGGCTGATGAGGCTCAGGCGTGTTCATGGCGACAGCCTGACAGAGAGCTAATTTCAGACTGTCGAACGCGCACTGCGCTTCTTCCGACCATGGAATTCAATTAGGAACCCCTCGCCTTGTCAAAGCTGTAAGCGGGCTCGCCACGTCGGCGTAGTTTGAGACATAGTCCCGATAATACCCACAAAGCCCCAACAGACTTCGCAACTCCTTCTTTGTGTGAGGTGGCACAAGGCCTTCTATGGCAGCTATCTTCTCAGGGTCTGGTGCATGAGTTCCAGAGCCAACTATGTGTCCCAAATAGCGGATATGAGTTTGCGCTACCTGGCATTTTTCAGAGCTGGCTTTCAGCCCAGCATCACTTAGCAGTTTAAGCACTATGTCTACATGCTGCAGGTGTTCTTTCCAGGTATTTGAAAAGATTGCAATGTCATCTAGGTATGCTGACGCATAAGCTTGGTGCGCAGCCAGCACTGAATTAACCATCCGTTGAAAGGTAGCCGCAGAGTTTTTCATCCCAAATGGCATTACCTTCCATGCGTAGTGCCCATCATGTGTCACGAATGCCGTGAGATGTTCGCTTTGGGGTTCCATCGGTACCTGCCAGTATCCTCTCCTCAGATCAACGACTGTTATAAAATTCGAGTGACCAACTCTGAAGATCAGCTCCCGTGGATTGGTTATTGGAAAGGCATCTACCCTTGTCACGGCATTAAGCGTTCTATAATCGACGCACATGCGCACTGACCCGTCTTTCTTACCAACACACACTACCGGGTGTGCAAATTCGCTCTCCACCGGATATATCAGGCCCAACTCAAGAAGCTCTTTCACTTGCCTACTAACCTCTTTCTTTAGTAGTTCAGGAACTCTGTAAGGAAACGTCCTTTTTGGTTCACATCCTTCCTCCAGCTCGATGCGGTGCCGCCCTACCTGTGCCCTCCCAGGCTTTCCGTCAAAGACGCAGCGATGTTTCTCAAATACCGCCTCGATTTCCGTGCGCGCATCTGAACCCAAATGAGCTAGCTTATATTCAGTTATTGGGTGCTCGCTCACTGAAGTGCATAGAGCTTGCGGCGCGTATTCCACCTCACCAAATTCTCCGTCTTCCTCGAACACTACCCCTACATGACTCACTCTAGCGTAGTACGGCCTGAGTCGGTTAGCCTGCACTACCGAAGTCTTTCTGTCATTTATTTGCAAGCGATACGAGTGTTCTCTCTCTCTCCCAATAACTCTGAAAGGACCCAACCATCTGGCGGCCATCTTGGTTGCCCGATCTGTGTCAAAGAGGAGTACTTGGTCCCCGACCTTAAATTCTTTAGTCCGTGCCCTCCTATTGTAAACTTCAGCATATTTGCTCTGGCGCTCGGTGCTTGTCAACTCAGCTACACTCGCGGCTAGTTCTAGTTGCTCCCGCAGCTGCTGCAAATACTTGGCAGGTTTCTCTCTCAGAGTTGAGGGCACCGCGATCTCACCCGTCCAAGTTTGCTGCAATATTGATAGGGGCCCATTTGGGTTTCTACCGTACAATAGCCTGAACGGCTCCACCCCGGTGGTATCATGCGGCACTTCGCGATAAGGCCACAGAACAAATGGGATGAGCTTGTCCCAGTTTCTTCGGTCCCGCTCCATTACATGATACAAGATATTTTTGAGGACTCTGTTCCATCTCTCAACCACTCCATTGCTCTCAGGGTGTTCAGCAGTGGAGAACCTGGGTGAGCAACCCAGTTTGTCCAACATTAGCTGTGTCAGTTGAGCTTTAAAGTTCGTGCCTTGGTCTGAACAGATCGTTTCCGGCACTCCAGTACGGCTGAAAATCTCCAGTAAAGCCTCGCATGTGGCCCTCGCTGTCAGGGATCGGAGCGGCACTACCTCAGGCCATCTCGTGCAAAGATCGACAAGACACAAAGCATATTTGTGGCCCCTCGCAGATGGCACCTCAATAGGCCCAATGATGTCCACATTGACCACCTGAAATGGATGCTCCGGTCGCGTAAGCGGCGTGATGGGGACTTTATCGCTTTGACGGCTATCTGAGCGTGTTTGACACTGGTGGCACGTCTGACAATGGCCAGCGATTTCCTTCTCCATTCCTGGCCAGAAGAAACCGTACTTTATCCGGAGCTTTGTCTTTTTCGGCCCTAAGTGTCCACTCCACAATGACTCATGCGCGAGCTGCAATACCTCATTGCGCTTTTCCTCTGGTAGGACCAGTTGTCTGACCTTGGCTCCCGCTAAGGAATCCCAATGGTACAAAAGTCCATCTGACACGAACATGCCAGCTTTACCGTTTCTCGCATCATTCCAGGCCTTTTTCAGGCTTTCATCGGCAAGCTGAGCAGCTCGAAATTTCTCCCGCTGACTGGGCACCCTAGTGACATCTTGTATGAAACTATTCTCTTGCAATACAGGGATGTTGTCTGTCGTTTCTTCACAACTTAGGACGCAGTCTGGCTCAGTGTTATCGACTATTTCGATTGATCGAACTCCAATGGAATTGGCTACCCGCGGAATACTTTCTCGTCCAAACCCGTCTTTTTCCTGCGCCTGTAGTAGCTCCCAATCTTCCTTTGACAACAGGCAGTCAACCCCCTTTGCAAGTTCGTCTGTAACCGCGCACACCAGATCAATCCTCTGCGGTTGTATCACAGCCCCCGGGCGATGCATGCCTACGGGCAGCGTAGCTAAGCTAGCTCGAATGGTCTTTCCGAATGCCGACTCGAGCCTTACTGTTCCCGATGGCTCCTGTAAAACGACGGGCAACATGCTTTTACGGACGACCGTTATCTCACTACCTGTGTCAAATACAGCTTCCGCTGCTATATCCCCGCACATGATAGGGATTAGGTCCAGCTTTGACCCCCCTGAGCTAGCATGTTGAGCTAAGATTTCTACTCTAGCGCTAAGCACCCGTTCTTGCTCTGGTAGAGGTTCTTCAGTTACAACAGCAACCTTCTGTACCCTTTGTTTTTGCACAGTCGGTGCCTTCCCCTGCTGTTCTTTATTTGAAGCTTTCGGGCAGTCTCTGGCTAGGTGTCCCTGTATATGACACACGTGGCATTTTAAATTTGTCCTCTGCGGGCTAGCTAGTTTTGCTTGCTGCGTCAATGAGGCTGTTGCGGCTGGCTTAGTTGCTCGTCCTTTCCCTTTAGCTTGTTCGAAAGTATCCAGCACTTTCGCCACCTCCACTGGCTTAAACCACTCTTCGCCCTCCCGCAAAAGAACATATTCAAGGGCTTCTGAGCTTAGACGGGCTTTCATACGATCAGCGACCATGAGCTCCGTCATAGCTTCTTTTGTGTTTGCATTGCGAGATTGAAGGTAATAGGCTAAATAAGTTCTAGCACGGCACGCGAACTGAGACCAAGTTTCCTCCTTTCGTTTAAATGCCTTTTCAAACCTCCCCAAGTATTCAGCCGGCGTGAGCTTAAGTTCATTTAGTACCGCCTTCTTTACAGTCTCGTAATCCGTACATTCCTCATCATTGAGGCTACGCAACAGATAACGGACCCGCTCAGTCAGCGCAGGCATGATCAAATGTACACGGCTGTGTTCTGGTACTTAAAAAGATGAAAACAACTTTTCAACCTCCTCAAACCATATCGGAACGTCAGCGTCACACGGCAACCGGTATGCCTTAAGCACTTTAGCACATTGCGCTATTCCATCCGTGATGTCACGGTGGCGATCGCTTCCTTCCGACACTGAAGGCGGCCTGCCCGACTGCTCAAGCTCCACTCTAGCTGTAGGCGCACCTTTTCCAGCTCCAGCTCCAGGCGTCTCACCGCTATGGCCTCTGGATCTGTCGTGCTCAGAGCCTGAGCAGCGCCTTGCGTCTCACTATCCATTTCAGTAACCGACGTCTCAGACTCAGTCTCTCCGATGCGTTGTAGTTCCTGGCGCCTCTGACCCTCTCTTTTTTTCAGATGCCGTATCAATGTTTACGTTAGCTTCACTCGCATTTGCTGTTCTGCGCGTGAACACCATTAACCTCACTGAACAACAGCCATGCCAACCTAGACAAAACGCAAGGAATCCCGCTCACCCGTTGCTGCTGCGGGCGCCGCCTGACGTCCTTGTCCAGATGAATTGCAACCCTTGCGGCATTCGCTGGTGGCCCTCTGATTCCTTGCGCCTGGCTCGCTGCTCGTTGCTCGTTGTGGGGCTTGCCGATCCTGTCGTGCTGCGCCAGTAAAGTTTCGTTCGTTCTCCGTCCTCGCTTCACCGTTGGATCTTGAAGCTTCTCGGATGATGATCGGTAGTTGTTGATCAAACGCAGGCAGGAAACGATGAAGTCAGATGTACAAGAAATATTTATAAGTAAACTTTTCTATATACATGGCAGGTAAAACAAATAGATTACAAAGTTGAACAATTGAGAAACAAAGTCTCACTCTTCTACTGTCTCAATGACTGTTAGAGCCCAGACTCGTTTTAACGTACATAGTACGGAGGCTCACTGATCTATCAGCAATCCTGATTTCAGCCAAGTCTGAGGGACAGCATGTCGTCCCGATTTTTATAGCCCAAATATACAAAGAAAAAAAGGCGGTAGGGCCGTTGGCCCGTCCCACAGGTTCAGTTGCCAATGAGAGTCAACCGTTTGTTAAGCCACAACCCGCAGGGATGGGCTTACTCTTAAAAATAAACATATTGGAAAACAAAGCTCTTTTCCTTCTTCGCCAAAACTCCGTTGCCCTCTCATTTCTCCGTAGTTAGTGACGAGCTCAGCAAAACACGCCAGGCCCGAACAAGTTATCGCTAGACCGTTTCAAATCCCAACGGCGTCTAGGCCGCATATGTCTCGGAAGCAGGGGCATCGACACCACGAAGTGCCGCTGTACTCAAAGTTTGGCAGTGTGGGAGACGGATGGCCCTCCTTGTCCTTCAAACTTATTGTCTACAAGACAAAGTTCTCCGAGTGCGTGTTTCCAAGACGCCGTCGTACGAATGCACTCTTTACTTGTGCACCGCATTCCTACAGCGTGCACGGTAAGCTGGCCTTCGACACCACACAGGCATTCGCACCCAACAACAAGGCTGGCGATTGCGTTCCGGACGCATAGCAGATTCGGTCCATGCTCACTGCATGCGGCGCGGGGTCAGAGTTGCTAAGTCCTTCTTAACCTCGGCGGCGCCTCCAATTAGTCAGGCACTCGGGCGTCAGACCCACAATACCTTGTACAGCGGTCCGTTTCAAGGCTGGTCTGTGTGACCGTCGGCGGACTGCCAACACCATGCGCACAATACCGATTTCCCGGAATCGGCACTCCCCGCCTGGCGCCTGCCGCGACGCGTCACCCAACACCGCGCGGTTCGTGACCCCACATAACACAGAAATGGTTGCCCCGCTGACATTGGGGGGGGGGGGAAGCGTACCCCCTCTAAATACACACAGCACGTGGCCGATTCGTGACACTTAAGAACACGAACAATCAGAGCGACCTTACAAGTCTGCTGGTCGGCGTCCGGCATGGCGGAGGGTAGCATCCGAGAACGGAGTTCCAGGATGGTAGAGTGGAACGCTACCCCGCACCTCCACCAATTATAAAGGAGGTTTATTAGGGTTCGCAGTGACCGCCGGTTCTACGATGCACCTAGCACAGTCCCCGAGCTCGATCTTCTGCTGCGCGCTTGATGCTGCCGATGCTGCTGACCCAGCGCGCATGTTCGTTATCTTCCTTACAAAATTTTTTTAGTAGGGTAGCATGAATAATGCAGTTGAACGCCTTTGAGTAGTCGACAAAAATACCCAATGTACATAGATGACGTTCGAAAGAATCTAGTATAATTTCCTTTTGTGTTAGAAGGGCAGTTTCAGTAGATTGACCTCTCGTAAATCCAAATTGCATGTTTGTTATTAATTTATGCTTAGTTGTGAAGGATGTAATGCGACTGTGAATGAATTTTTCCAGAGGTTTTGAAAAAATTGGCAAGACGGATATTGGTCTATAGTTAGTTAAATCGTTTGTATCGCCACCCTTGTGTAACACTATAACTTTAGCAACTTGGAGGCGTTTTGGAAAAGTACCATTAGATAAAGCAAGGTTATAAATGTGTGTCAACGCCGGAGTGATTGCATCTAGTACGAACTTAGCAGGCCCAATTTCAAAACCATCGGCATCGCAACATTTACTATTTCTGATAGACAAGAAAGTGTCGATTGCTTCCCTATCAGTCGTAGGAGTCAAAAATGCAGATTGGCTGGTCCTTGTAGTTAGATATTGCGAACAATTTGGATCGTGAGAACTCTTCGCTAAATTGGTAAAATACTTGTTGAAAGATTCGGCTAGTTCCTTTTCTGATATTGCATTGCCATTAATTGTAATTTCTGTAATAGTGTCATTACAACTGCTTCGTCCAAGAACTGGGCTAATACGCTTCCAAACAATATCTGTCTTTTTCATAACATCAACATTAAATAAATTTTGTAAGCACATCCATTTCTCGCGATGCAAAAGAATGTTTACTTTATTCCTTTGAACCCTTAATTGACGCAAGGTTTCTTCCAACCGCGTTGAAATAAAGTTATGAAATAAGATATTTTTCTGCGTATTTCTTTTAAACACTGTTTCGTAACCCACGGCTTTCTACACTTACGCGCAGGTTTCAATACCTTGTACCTGAAACATTTCTCGTAAGCAGATTTAAACTTTTCATAAAAATACTCGTAAGCTGTCTCGGGGTCTGTAATCACCAACAGAGGTGACCAGTCAACGAGCAATATTTCATTGCGAAAATTGTTTAAACTACGTACATTAATGTCCCGTACAGTCAAAGGAATGTCGTTTGTGGTTCCACTAGATGTGTTGTGTTTAAAAAACAAAAAGAATTGGGAGGTGATTGCTGATGTGAGTGCCTACAACACCGGATGAGAGATTTGTATCTTCAATGTTCGTTATGAAGACGTCTATTAGCGTACTTGAGTCCGCTGAAATATGAGTAGGAGAGTTCACTACATTTGCGAAACCATTACATTCAAGTGTCCTACAAAATTCATCACGCGGTTTAGAAGTCTTCAACAAGTCAATGTTTATATCACCTGCCATGATGAGCTTGAAACCTTTATCGTTAATCCAGCTTAGGTACTCATCTATAAAGGACAGAAAGCTTGATAGGTTTGTACCTGGAGGTCTGTATACAACACAATATACATTATCATCGCATTTAATTGAAAGCACTTCATAATCAATAGTAACAAAGCAATCAGTTCGCACTGCAAAGTCTTTTTTACCATCAACATAACACCTCCTCCTCTTCGAGAGGGTCCATTTACAAAGAATGATTTATAACCGGGCAACCTAAGCACATCTACTTCATTTTTATACCAGGTTTCACTTATCATGAGCATATCTGGGGTGAAACCAAACGAGGCAGTAAGAGCAACAATTTGTTCTTCCTTATTTCTGGCTGATTGTGCGTTAATGTGAATGAAAGATAATGAATTCTTGTTTTTTGCATATAAGTTATCTACTTCGCAAGGCGAGAGAAAAGTGGGAGAAGAGGTGTTTGTAGGTATGACGTCGTCGAAAGAAAAGATCCTTTTACTAGTCGATCTTATCAAGATCCGAGATGCAAGCTATACGCATTGCTCGGGAAGACTCAGTTTTTCTTGCGAAAACTTTGCCGTGTCTTGTCCATGCAAAACGCCAATCTTTTTTTCGTTCTTTTTCGCGATTGTCATGCCCAGCAGCTTCTTTAATTCGAAACATAAATGCTCGTTTATATATACTGGGGCAGACTGTGCGAAACCAATATCAGCCGTTGAAAATATTTTCTTTCTAGCCTTTTCCAAAACTGCATCGCGTTTCGATCTGCTGTAAAACTGTACAAGAATGTTTGGCTGCGATGAGCCTTTTGTTGGAATCCTGTGACATACTTCAACATCGTACTGTGCAATTGATTCACCGACAGCATGGCCAATGTTTTGCAAAATTTTCGGGAGATTTTCATCTTGCGAAACTGGAATACCTTTGATTTCTGGGCTTTTGTTTCTTGAGTATTGTTCCAGTTGTACCATTCTTAGTTCATTCGCTTTCACCTGCTCTTTAAGAAGTGCACACTCACACAGAAGACAAGCATTCTGAACCTTATTATCTGCGTTTTCCTTTCAGACGGCTATCATGCTAACTTTAATTTCTTCGAAACATTGGTTAATCAGTTCCATGCTAGCTTTTACGTCTCTGTTTTCGTTTCTAAATTCTCGTTCCAGAGAAGCGCGCATGTCACGAATTTTCTGCTTCATTTCTTTCAACATTTTTAACATTTCAGGATCAGGTGTCATGCTTGGGATAAGAGAATAGGGTGACAGAAACAAGAACAACAAGTCAAGGTATGGCAGCGGCAACAGCAATATTTACATAAGTAAGAAAAAGTAGGTACTGATGTGATTTCTAACCTGTAAGGACCAAAATACGACACGCAAGCGTAAGCCGTGTGCCTCCAATGCTGCAGCCGCTGCCAGTGAAGCTTCAAGGTGCCAGCATCCCCTTTTATCAGGAGCTGCTCGTAGTGGGCATCACGGCTGCTGTCGATCGGTATATCACGATGTCCGATGGGATGATTTGCGCAGTCGCGCGGCGTTGGTCCACTCAGAATTGTTGTCAGCTCGATTACAGGCATCTGTAAGGACCAAAATACGACACGCAAGCGTAAGGCGTGTGTCTCCAATGCTGCAGCCGCTGCCAGTGAAGCTTCAAGGTGCCAGCATCCCCTTTTATGCGGAGCTGCTCGTAGTGGGCGTCACGGCTGCTGTCGATCGTAGATCACGATGTCCGATGGGATGATTTGCGCAGTCGCGCGGCGTTAGTCAACTCAGAATTGTTGTCAGCTCGATTATAGGCATCTGTAAGGACCAAAATACGACACGCAAGCGTAAGCCGTGTGTCTCCAATGCTGCAGCCGCTGCCAGTGAAGCTTCAAAGTGCCAGCATCCCCTTTTATCCGGAGCTACTCGTAGTGGGCGTCACGGTTGCTCTCGATCGTAGATCACGATGTCCGATGGGATGATATGCGCACTCGCGCGGCGTTGGTCAACTCAGAATTGTTGTCAGCTCGATTACAGGCATCTGTAAGGACCGAAATACGACACGCAAGCGTAAGCCGTGTGCCTCCAATGCTGCAGCCGCTGCCAGTGAAGCTTCAAGGTGCCAGCATCCCCTTTTATCAGGAGCTGCTCGTAGTGGGCATCACGGCTGCTGTCGATCGGTATATCACGATGTCCGATGGGATGATTTGCGCAGTCGCGCGGCGTCGGTCAACTCACAATTGTTGTCAGCTCGATTATAGGCATCTGTAAGGACCAAAATACGACACGCAAGCGTAAGCCGTGTGTCTCCAATGCTGCAGCCGCTGCCAGTGAAGCTTCAAAGTGCCAGCATCCCCTTTTATCCGGAGCTGCTCGTAGTGGGCATCACGGCTGCTGTCGATCGGTATATCACGATGTCCGATGGGATGATTTGCGCAGTCGCGCGGCGTCGGTCAACGCAGAATTGTTGTCAGCTCGATTACAGGCATCTGTAAGGACCGAAATACGACACGCAAGCGTAAGCCGTGTGCCTCCAATGCTGCAGCCGCTGCCAGTGAAGCTTCAAGGTGCCAGCATCCCCTTTTATCAGGAGCTGCTCGTAGTGGGCATCACGGCTGCTGTCGATAGGTATATCAAGATGTCCGATGGGATGATTTGCGCAGTCGCGCGGCGTCGGTCAACGCAGAATTGTTGTCAGCTCGATTACAGGCATCTGTAAGGACCAAAATACGACACGCAAGCGTAAGCCGTGTGTCTCCAATGCTGCAGCCGCTGCCAGTGAAGCTTCAAAGTGCCAGCATCCCCTTTTATCCGGAGCTGCTCGTAGTGGGCATCACGGCTGCTGTCGACCGTAGATCACGATGTCCGATGGGATGATTTGCGCAGTCGCGCGGCGTTAGTCAACTCAGAATTGTTGTCAGCTCGATTATAGGCATCTGTAAGGACCAAAATACGACACGCAAGCGTAAGCCGTGTGTCTCCAATGCTGCAGCCGCTGCCAGTGAAGCTTCAAAGTGCCAGCATCCCCTTTTATCCGGAGCTACTCGTAGTGGGCGTCACGGTTGCTGTCGATCGTATATCACGATGTCCGATGGGATGATTTGCGCAGTCGCGCGGCGTTGGTCAACGCAGAATTGTTGTCAGCTCGATTATAGGCATCTGTAAGGACCAAAATACGACACGCAAGCGTAAGCCGTGTGCCTCCAATGCTGCAGCCGCTGCCAGTGAAGCTTCAAGGTGCCAGCATCCCCTTTTATCCGGAGCTGCTCGTAGTGGGCGTCACGGCTGCTGTCGATCGTAGATCACGATGTCCGATGGGATGATTTGCGCAGTCGCGCGGCGTTGGTCAACTCAGAATTGTTGTCAGCTCGATTGTAGGCATCTGTAAGGACGAAAATACGACACGCAAGCGGAAAATGCGGCTTCTCACGTCGATTTTGGAAAAAGCTTTTCGGACAACCTATACCCAGGCCATCCATGTGACACAAGCAATTTACTGAAATAACATATTTTCTCAAGCTAACATCAGCGGAAAAATCGTAAACTACGACTTATACAAAACCTACAGACGTGATAGTACTTGTATTATATTTTGACTATACGAGAAAACATAATTCTCTTACGGGATAGCTCAACGAAACTCCATCAAACATACAGGACGAGCGCGTCGCGCGGAGGCCGGCCTCGGCGTTTGCCATTTGCGCGCGTCGGCACGATGGTTGTCTTGGGGGCCATAGAGCGGCACACCCGCTTCCTTGCGATAACCCCAGCTGGCGCTTGCCTCTATCGCATTGCGGCACACGCAAGAGGCCGCGTTTCTACCAGAAAGCCGACCTTCGTACATGGCCAGCGTTTGCCGGTAAACATTGCGGTTACATACGCTCCAGTTGTTGCGAAGTGTAAGATGCAGTCAGGGAACTTTGCATGATATCGCGTTCGACTCTTAAAGGCGAGGCATAAGCATCCTTCAAATTTTTGTGCTTTGAGATGGGTATATATATATGCTGACTGAAAGAATAAAAAGACTCCGTTGTTAGTCAGCGTTGTGGTCTGTGTTCCTCTCCGTTTTGTTGCTTAGCGCTGTTATCTGCTCGTTATCCTGAACCAAAAAGCCCGAAATGCATACAACGGAACTCAGAATTGTCAACTCAGTCAACTCAGAATTGTTGTCAGCTCGATTGTAGGCATCTGTAAGGACCAAAATACGACAAGCAAGCGTAAGCCGTGTGTCTCCAATGCTGCCGCCACTGCCAGTGAAGCTTCAAGGTGCCAGCATCCCCTTTTATCCGGAGCTGCTCGTAGTGGGCGTCACGGCTGCTGTCGATCGTAAATCACGATGTCCGATGGGAAGATTTGCGCAGTCGCGCGGCTTTGGTCAACGCAGAATTGTTGTCAGCTCGATTGTAGGCATCTGTAAGGACCAAAATAGGACACGCAAGCGTAAGCCGTGTGTCTCCAATGCTGCCGCCACTGCCTCTCCTGTCACGTCGGGACTTCCATTGTCACGACAGTTGTCGTTCACAATGGCAGCCCTGTTCAGTTTTTCCTTGGCTGCTTGAAGTCTTTTTTCCACTACCTTCCGTGCATCACGCTCCATATTTAGCTCATTTTTTCACCTCTTAGACCTGTTTGACCAGCTCATCCTCGAAAGCCTCCATTTTCTTGAGCCTAGCAGCGACATCACAGTAGTATGTGCCGATTGACTCGATTCCCTCTCCATTCTCATCCGTCCCCTCGTCTACCTTTAGAGACCCCCGCCATAGTGCACGCTTTTCTGGCTTTCTTGCAATTTATTGCACGGCTTTTTCTAATGCAAATACTATAATACTATAATAATGCAGAGCACGTAGGTGCACGAAGGCTAGTGCGAGCAAGACCACAGCAGCAGCGCCTAGAAAGTCAGGAGAAGAGAGAAAAAAAGCTTCGCTTTTCCAGGCAGACTCAACTCCTCTTGACATCTACGTAAAACGGAGCATTCTTGATGTAATCATGAACCGTGTGTGCGTGTGTGTGCGTGTGTGTGTGAAGCGTGGATTTCGTGGCAAAAATGCTAGCAATAAAAAGCAGCATGTTATAGGAGCAGTTGATTGTATAGGCATTGAATTATAGAGACTGAAAATTATACGCACATATATAAATGCCGTACATTATACATATATTACTTGTTTAAATTTTCACTGGTGTTTATAGTGTCGGGTTGCACTCGTGGTGTTTCCTATGCATTTAATGTGTCTAGTGCAACTGCGGCTTGAAATGCGCCAAGCGTCTCAGCGCACTAGCCTGCTGGCGAGAAAGGATGTTCTAAACCGCTTGTCGAAGCATGCGTCCGTGGCTTTCGGCCTTAGATGTTGAAGTTGAAGTTTGTTCATTTGAAAAAACATAGGTACATAAATGTAATATACAGACGAGGGTCCCAAAGTAATAATACTGAAAACGGGACCCTCGGTTAGTAACTACGACAGAATTGTAACATAGCTGGCAGCATAGCATAATATGGCAGCACCATAGCATAAATAGCATATAGCATAGCACAGTTATGGCAGCACCATAGCATAATAATGTATTAGTTGCAAGAAAAAGCAAATGATAATGAAAAGAAAAAAGAAGAAGAAGAAAAACCAAACAAAGTATGCTCTAATCGATATAGTGTAACATATATAACAACGAGAGTGACAAAATTTATACAATTGTTAAAGGCAAAAAGCAAAAAAAGAACAAACAATGAGGGATAAGAAAATGTGGTGCAATGTGAACACTGCAAAAAAGAGGGTGATACTCATTAGTTGGGTGACTATGAAAATACAAATATTTATTAGGAAAAATTATCAGATGTTATCAAAAAATCTTTTAGCGAAGCTTTGAAACGCTGAAATGTAGGTAATATTTTAAGCGAAGCAGGCAAACGATTCCAATGTGTAATGGTAGCGAATGTAGATGTTTTTTTACCATACTTAGTACGAACTGATGGCAACAAAAAATTATAATTAGAAGCGAACCTAGTAGGGTTTGTATTTCTAAGGGAGCTGCTTTGAATATATTGAAAGGTCAGCTGGAAATTAAGCAATTTATAAAACATTATAGCTAAATTGTAGTTGAATAGTCTTTTTCATACATAAAATTTTGTACTGCTCAAGCAGGCCGATAGCATTAGAGCGCGGTGAACTGTGGGTGATGATACGGATTGCTCGATTTTGTATATGCTGAACTGAAGACAAATGACAGATATGTATTACCCCAAAAGTATACCGTAGTTAATGTGTGAATGAATGAACGCAAAGTAGAGTGAAAGCAAAGCAGAAGGAGAAAAATGGTGTCGTGCCTTGATAAGTGCACGGATACCAAAAGCGCACTTGAGCTTGACGTGATTGATGTGCAGGTGAAACTTCAGATGGCTGTCTAGCATAACCCCTAGAAATGAAATGGAGTCGCTAATGGGAATAGAATGATTGCCTAAGGTTAACGAAAGAGGAATAATTAGCGATTTTTGGTGCGAAGAGAGTACTAAAAATTTCGTTTTAGATGGATTAATGACTAGAATGTTGTCATTACACCAATTCATTAGGTGGTGAAGTGTTTTATTTAGTTTGATTACTAGAGAAGAGATACACTTATCAGCTATAGATATAGTTGCATCGTCCGCATATAGAACCTAATGACTTAAGTGAGTGACGTCTGGCATATCATTAATGTAAAGAGAAAAAAGCAAAGGCCCCAGTATTGACCCTTGTGGTACCCCTTGGTTAAGTTTTTAGAACTGGAAAAAGTTTCACACGCATAAACAATAAATACCCTATCAGACAAATACCTTTTTAAGAAGGCCTGGGCAGGGCCAGTTATTCCATATGCTTCCAGTTTACGAAATAAAATCATGTGATTAATTGTATCAAATGCCTTGGTAAGGTCTAAGAAAACTGAACCAACGAATTCGTTATTGTCAAGACTATTCTTAATAAAATCAGTTAAGCAAAGTAGAGCTAAGTTGGTGGAGCTTCCAGACCGACAACCGAACTGGCTGGATTTAATTATATGGAATTTTTCCAAATACTTGCTTAACCTGATCAAAAATAATTTTTCAATTATTTTACTTAGGGAAGAAAGAATCGAGATTGGACGGTAATTTGAAATTAATTCTTTATTACCATTTTTAAAAACTCGGATAACCTTTGCACGCTTTTGCAATGGCGAAATGGCGATAGGTTCGAAAACGTACCTCGAACTCTTCAAGAAAACTTTCTTTTAGAAATAGAAAACGGCTCAGTGAATGTCTGTGCTGGTTATCGCCGATTAAACAACATTACACGATAACATGTATACCCCTTAGCATGAATCGACGACACTCTGAACCACCTGAGACGAGTAGCATTCTTTTCTTTGCTGAATTACCACTCTGCTGCTTGGGCGACGTTCGAGGCCTTAATCATCCTTAAACAATTTTCGTGACACGATGGAGATTGTGTCACCTTTTGGCCTCGGTAAAACGCGTGCCACTTTTGCGAGATCGATGAACCTCAGGAGTTCGAACTGACGCGCGTGCTTTTCTTGCTTAGACGACAGTGCAGCGTTTTCGTCAGATCTTACATTTTATCCAGCATGTATAGTCGTATATACAGTATAATTACTCTTGCACACAAAATGTTATTTATTCGATTACTTTTTCTTGCGGCCTCCATTATATCGGGAGACATCATGTGATGTGACGTCAGGTCATGTGATGCGTGGTATATAATGCATGGTTTCTTGTTGTAAGCTTTAATTCTTAGTCAGCGCTCTATTGTGTCTCCTTCTATTTCTTTCGTCCGCGTCTGTCGCACTGTAGCTACCATGAAACTTAAGTCCGCACAGGCGTATCAATTTGTTTCAGTGTAAATGGCGCGTAATGAGTGAGGCTTTCAAAAGCAACTGCTTTCAATCGCCCTTTTCCCACTTTGTTTTTGTCGGTCTTTTTCTGGCTGCTGGTGGCTTTAACCTTGACACGTGCCTCAGAGCGTCTAGAAGCAGTAGAAAGGTTGCATATTGGGGGTTCTCACCCGTGCTCTTGGGACAAAGGAACGACATCACAGTAGTGCAAACAATCACAAGGGCATTTATTGCACCTTTCATAGATCGATGCCTGCTAGCCGAGTTGCTATCCCCAAAACATGCCGATGGGCACACGACAAATCGCGGGGGTCTTACTCACCGCAACCGAATACCGAGCGAATATGTTCGCCCCATGCTGGATCCCAACGCCTGGTCGTTCGCGCGTACGGTCATGCGAACGGTGGCGCGTTCGAACGAGCCCTCGCGGACGGTCTCGCAGAAGCATGGATCGGCGCATGCGCGGCACGTGCGCGCTGCTTGCCGATATCGAACCAAAGAGCAAGCGCCTTCTCCTTGCCGCGCCCAAGTAACCCTACCGTGAGGCGGCGTTAGCAGCGCAACACTCGTGCCATCTCTCGTATTGCGCTTCAACCACACCGACCGCCGCGGGCCCCAGGCGAAGACGGAGAAGAAGAAACGGGAGCTATGCGGGAAAACAACGTATCAGGGGACGCGTGAGAGTCGCGCATCCCCACAAGCTGGAAAGCGCTTTTCGTGTTCTCGAAACGACATCGCTCAAAGGGAGCTCCACCCAATGGGAACACAGCCATGGGGTACACTTTCACAGGTTTCCCTCATGCAAGTTACCACTTGTATACTCTTGGTGCGTTAGCTACGTCGCATAACGACAATTTTCTTATACAAGGTGGCTACTTGCCTCTTATGGCTGACGATGCACAAATTGCGAGACGCTGACGTCGCCAAAATTCCCTGCACATCTATTATCATATGTGGCTTTGGGGCGTGTTTCCACAAAGTTAAGTTTCTTTTCGGATCAGCTTCTTGTCGTGGGGCCATAGTTGGCGACGCGCACGTATTGCACGTAGGGCGAAAGACGTACAGAGGACCAAGTGGATCATCCTGGCTACTTCGTCTGTGTGTGTATTCATTTGTGTCCGTCGTCTATTACCACGCGTCTTCTAATTGCGCATGCCTTAATGCTGAATAAAGCTTACCTTTGCTGTATGAGGTTGAACATGGTGGCCTAAGCATGAGTTCGTCACTGAAATTAGCAGCGCATGTTTTCACCTGACCCTTTCAGGGTCGATTTTTTTCGCCATAAACGACCACCCAGAGTCAATTCCTTTTATTTCGCATCCCAATTCTTCTGAGGGACATATTTCAAAAAAATTTGTCGTAATTTTTCTAGGGTGACCGTAAAGTTAGAAAAAAATATTTTGCGTTTGTATGTATGTACTGTTTATTCATGAATAATATCAATAAAGAAAGGAAATAAACTTATAAGAACTAAAAATTTGATGCATTGTTATACGCATAGTTCAAGGCTTTGAAAATGCGCACACGAGAATAATTCGCAACTCTCAAATATTCCTGATCCTTCACTAATATTTACGTCCGTAGCGTAATCGAACGGCTTAGGTGAGCGCACTCAAGAAAACTGTTTGACTTTGTGCCCGTCAAAAAAGCAAGACGTGTGAAAAACTTCCGCTAATCTTCATCTTATCGCCAACCAGAGGCAATTAGTTTTCGCACGTTTCCAAAAAAGGAAACAACGAAAGCAAAGGAAACGCATGAACGGCGGCATCCTTCCTATGCCCACCCCTGTGAGCAGTAAACGAGCTACAAACAGGCGGTTGCCCTTTGAGCGATTAGTAATGAGAAGGCCATGAGTTTTACGAGCGCAAGAACCCGAAAGAGCCCGCGGTAAAGAACCCAAACCGTCACCCGCCGGCGCGCGCGCCAGTGCGCGAGTGCTAGTATATAGACGCGCCGAAGTAAACTGGCTTTAAAACAAACCATGCAATGAAAACCGAGAGGGCAAGCACGAGAAAAATTCCCTGTATTCCCACATAGTGGCAGAACATGTAAGAAAAGAAAAAGTTTGGAAATACGCGCGCTTCTTAAACGTATATATACGGCATCGACCATTTTGGCTTGTTCGCGGTGCCGCATACTTACGTCGTTGACCATGAAAGGACTAATGCGACGTTTTCCCTCGCTGGCTCAATAAAGATTTGCGTACACAGATTCCCACAGAGCGCGACATCTGTATAAATATTTACATGAAAAGATTACGCTGTTCGCAACGTACACAAGGCTAAAAGGAACGCGGACAGCGTAGAAAACTGGCCGCGGTGTTTTCTCATAAGACCCTCAATCATGCCTTATGTTTATTTTGTACATTAGTTATGAACGGAAATAACCGATCACATCTTCCCTCAACAAGATCGGGATTTTCTATGCAACACGTACGCAGTTCAATGTAAAGTATGGGTGCACCGCATGAAAATCACCAAACCGCAATAAAGAAACATAATTGAGAGTCAACAATATAGCAGCACAGTATCTTATGGGCGTATGTATGCAACAAATCTTAGTATTACTGCAGTGAATCTGTCTGCATTAGAAGAATTGTTGTTGGAGGAAACGAGGATGAAGAAGAGACGACGTTTCAGCCCCCAGTTTGAACCTCACCTCGAAGCCCATTTAATAAACCGCATTTGTAGCGCGATGTAGCATCGTAGCCACTACAAAACGAGCATTAGGATTCCAGCGCCTAGAAAAACAATGCATTTACGCCTAAATTTTCCTAATACCATCTTTCATGCGTAAACCAGAGCAGATCATATATTGCCTAGCCACATTACTCGTATACTTCCAGACGAACAGATCCGGAGCCCAATATCAGGGAATACTTTGCTGAAGAAATCTTTTCGAAAGTATGTTTAACAAGATCATTTCTGCAGTTTTTGGTACACTTTATAATGAAAGTTTTGTGCCATAATTTCTTTTAGGGCTTCAGTCATTACTGATTTCTTTCCAACATGTTTATTGAGGGCTGTTTGCCATGTTGGCTTTGCTGAAGCTTCCAAGGCACACCCTGAAATTTGTACATTAGAATAGTAATCACTATCTTTATATACTACCTCTGCTGTTAACATTGTTTGTCTTTTTGCTGTCTTGCGGTCATCGCACTCGTAGGTCGGGGGCAACAAGCATGTAAATATTAAAACAAAATACATTTTCGAACCGTGGCAACTTATTTCAGTAAACAAAGTAAGAAGAATAAAAGTATGACCTCACGCGTCAAATTAGAGTTGAACCTCGCGGCAAGTTTCTGCACCCGCACATGTTCCGTCACCCTCGTTCTGTCTGTCCTCTCAGTTCCTGAGCATTCTCTTCTTTTATAATGTTATTAACGTCAACGACGGTCTAGTAACATTACATGGAAAACATAATCAATACAATACCAGATGGCATTGGGTGTGACAGCTTGTGCATGTTCCAAAAAAACTTCTTGGGCAAGTTGGTGCTTAGATTTCATAGGTATACTTTGTGGTGCAAAATACATTTCTTCAAAGGGGACAAAAAGAAAGCAAGACAGTGAAGCGCCAACAAAGTATACCTAGTTTGTTCATGGTGTAGCTTACTGTCCTTGCTATGCCTCCCCCGAAACAAAAAACTTTAATTGCTGGATGGTACAAGTGAGCAAATAAATGAATACTTTCATCGCTAAGCGACATACTATTTCAGTGCATAAGAGGCCGTTCTAGAACATGATTAAAAAAACTTACTGCTGTTTTCCCTTATTTCAGAGAGGTGCGTTACAAATCCTACAGCTTCCAGACAGGAAGCGTGAAGGATTACATTCGGTATGGGTAAGTGAAGAATCTGCACCAAGACAATAAAATTGAATCGCGAGCTAACGCACATGTGGTGTGAAACTTACCAGCATATGGAAAATAAACAAAGACGTAGAATGACAATCCAGGTTGTTATGTGTGGAAGTAAAATGGAGTATACGTCTTAATCATTCTACCACCCCAACAACAAAAAATACTTTTGATTGAAGATAGTACACGTGCTTATTTCATGCCAAATGCTTGAAAAAAACCACACCCTGTATTTTCACGCTGTCAACGAGTTGTATCACGTAATAGTCTAAGCATACGGTAAACTTTCTTACATTCTTCCCTTTTGGCAGGCACAGCACGACTTTTCTTTTACTGGAGTTTGTGCTTTATTCTCTTCTGCCCACGCAGGTATGCCCCGTAGCGGTGTATTTATCTTTAGTTAAAATTCCTCTTCTGACTTGCCAGAAACAAAAACAGTTATATTATTCGCATAAGACACCATATTGATACATGCATATTGCGTGTTTCTTGTGGCCGATGCGCGTGGACGCCCCCACAAAGACGACGAACGCTCTCTGGCTATAGAGCTGTCGGCTGAACTGGCCAGCACTGCAGTTACCTCTTGTAAATATACCTTGTAAGTACTCTCCAATCTTAATCCTTTGTTCTCGTAACATTTTGCTGGAGCGTGCCGTTCCCCGTCCTCGCCACGTAGCTCCGCAGCAGCCGCACTTTCCTGCTTTCGGTCATGGCTCCCAGTGACAACACATCGTCTCCTTGTACTTCTGCGACCCCGACAACAACGTACGTTACCGTTACCAATGCACGTGATCCTGGCATATTCTCCGTCCCAGCTAATGTCGACGTTGATGACTGGCTCAACCTGTAAGAGCGTGTTAGCCAAAACAACCGCTGAGACTCTACCATTATGCTAGCCAACAACCGCTGGGACCCTGCCATTATGCTAGCCAATTTCCTATTCTACTGGAGCGGACCTCTTCGTGTCTGGTTCCCGACACACGAGAACGCGATCTCTAGGTGGGATGCTTTCAAGAAGCTCGTCAAGCCCTTTGGCAATCCCACCGGTCGGCAGCTGGCTGCTAGAAAAGAGCTTGCTACCCGAGTTCAGTCTTGTACTGAATCGTATGTCTCGTACATACAAGACGTGCTCCCTCTTTGCCGGAACGTCGACGAGAAAATGGCCGAGGTTGACAAAGTTGGCCACGTACTCAAAGGGATCGCGAACGACGCCTTCAACTTGTTGGTCTTCAACGATGTGTCCACCATCGACGTCATTGTCAAGGAACTCCGTGGCTGTGAGCTCGCCAAGAGCCGTCCCGTCATTCCACAGTTCTCCCGGCTCCCTAACACGGCTGCTACGTCGTCTTGCGTTGACCTTTCCGCTTCACCACTCTAAAATGAGCACGTCACACGTATTGTTCGCCGCGAACTCGAGGTTACAAGTCCTACGCCGTTCCATTCACGCCCTCTTAAACCCACCATTCACCAACCAGCCCCGGCGGTCTCTCTCATTCAGGCAGTTGTACGGCAAGAATTTGCAAACCTAGGTTTTCCTACCATCTGCTCCGTCTCCCGACCTCACGCCCGACTGGTGCTGACTGCTTTGCCTCACGGCGATCTGTATACCCCTCCCAGATTCCACAAGCCTACTGAGTGGAGACCTCCGGACGACAAGCCCATTTGCTTCCGCTGCCTCCGCATTGGCCGCCTCACTCGCCACTGCCGCACCTCCTGGAGGTCACCGCACTCGAGCTCCTTTTCCACGTCTCTTTGCCCATATGCCGACCCTCGCCGTTAGGGCCAATTTACGCTCGAGCCGCCCATCGCCGCACGTCGCTCCGCACGCAGGCGGTTCATGAACAGCGGGCGGTCGTCGCGATCGGTAACAAAATTGCATTTACGCTCAAACCGCATGGAGCGGTGCAGTTCGCATGCGCCCTCTGGTTGTCCAAATAGGTAACCAGCAACTGGCAACATGCAACAGCGAGCTGGCAGCCTCGTGTACTTGCTACCAGCAAAGTTTCGCGCCATGCCAGGATTTTATTAATACGTACGTTTGCTCTCTTAATAGTTATTTTTATTAACTCGGGCTGTTCGCATACGCCGGCATCCGCAGTTAGATTTGGGGACATGACGTCTTCTCAAAGCTGGCAGACATTCTGCAGTGCGCAGAGCAATGCTGTTCGAAGTTGGCAACTATCGCCAGCAGCAGACGACACTGGCATATTTTTGTCAATGTAGGTTGAAGCTTTCGCGTCATGGGGAAAACGCGACTCTTGCACTGTTACATTCTGTGCTGCATGTGTGGCGATTACGTGGTGACCCACCTCTGGTACACTGTGCAGTCGTTTTACCTGTGCCGCTTTTTTTCGTTTATTGCTACCGCATAATGTTCTGACAACATACGTACGTCACTATGTGCTCGGTTGTGTAGGGCGCGGTGGCACACTTTTTGTAGCTGTGCAAGTGAAAGCTTGCGTTGTGGACAAGCGACGCATACCGCTGCTCCACTGGACAAAGCACCAGCGCGGAAGAAACGGATAGCGACACCATCCCGAGTCGAGTTCTGAGAATCTTCCGTCGCCCTCAGCGTCTCGGCTACCGGACAGGGAGCGAGAGTTTGTCCCCTCGAACACATGCAGTTCTCGCCTGCGTCTTTTGTAGAAAATAAACGCGGTCTGTTTTCTGCCACCAACCGATACACACTCCTTTCACGGACAGGGCCAGACCCCGTACGTAACACTGGCGACGAGGCAGGCGTTGCAGAGCGGATAAGTTTTCGAAGTTATGGCCTTAGGACGAATGCACGGCGCTGTCGAGCCTTTCTCTGGCAAATCTTGATAATCCTGGATCTAGCGCCTCGACTTTTACTCCGTGGCGAGCGACATCATCGACGAAGCGAAAAAGTGGGCATTTCTCCTCACGCTTTGCGGAGCCAACACTTTCGAACACTGTGTGCGCGCTGATAGCGCTGAAGCTCGATCCCGGGAGAAGTGAACTTCAATGATTTAGTGACACTTCTCAGGCGGCACTTCGACACCACGACATCCGAGCGTTACAGCCAGTACGTGTTTCAAAGACCCGACCCGGCCAGACGAGTCGATCAGCAGCTACGCTGCGGCCCTCGGACCTTGACAGCCGACTGCAACTTCGGAGCGCTGCCTGCGGCAACAATATCGACAACTTCACCTGACACCCAAACGACTGCTTCAGCAGCGAACCCAACTATGCCGCCCCAAGATGTAATGCTCCAGGACAGGTTCATCCGCGGCGTCTGGGACGAACATCTTCTGCAGGGACTCTTCGCAGAAAATGGCCGACATTTCAACGCGCTCTGGACTTAGCACTGTCAGCCGAAAGTGCGTGAACGCATCAGCGAGGAATCAAGGGAGTGGCAAACTCAGGAGAAATTAACAGGATGTCACAAATGAAGCCAGGAGGCAAACATACGTCAGCACGACATTGCTATCGATGCGACGGCTTGCTCGACCCTGAAACATGCAAATTCAAAACAGCCGAGTGCCGGTTCTGCTCCAAGGAAGGTCATGTCGAGCGTGCCAGCATCTCAAAGAAAAGGAAAAACACGAAACCACGCTCCGACAACAAGCAGCTACGGGCACACAATGTCAACCCACCACCTTTCAGTGTGTCTTGCTGCAAGCTGCTTACAGTGAGTATACGTACACACTGCCCCAAGTTCCTCGTGAACTTGAGAGTGGAGGGAAAGCCAGTCCAATTTGAGGTGGACACAGGTACGGCATGCTCCCTAATAAGCGAGGACAGCACTACAGCATGGGGAAGAAAAACACTCCGTGGCATTTAAGCGAGCCGCTCGATTCGCGCAAATGGCCAGGTAAAGAATTAAACGTTCTGGGTTCCACACAAGTTCGTGTGAGGTTCAGATCAAAGGATCTATCGGCTGCCGTTGTTGGTTATGACGGGCACTACGTGCAACCTCCTAGGAAGGGATTGGTTTTCGGCACTTCACGTTCAGGTGAAGGGGACCAACTACGTTGGAGAGCCAGCACCAGAAATTGCAGAGGTCCTGGGATGCCACCCATATGTATGCAAGGGAGACATCAGCAGCCATACGGGTGCTTATTTCACCTGGAACTCGAAGACGGTGCGATAGCAAAGTTTTGCAAGGCTAGTCTGCCTTCAGTGGCACTGCAAGCGCTTAAGGAACATGAGCTTGATCGTCTACAGCGCCAAGGCATCCTAAAACAATGCAGCATACCAAATGGGCAACCCTATTGGTACTTGTTCGGAAGACCGACGGTACACTCAGTGTCTGTGGTGACTACATGAGCACTGTTAATGCAGCAGCGAAGGATGCATCGTTCCCGCTACCAACTACAGATTAAGTGCTCGAAAACCTACATGGTGGAACCCTCTTCGCAATGTCGGGTCTTTATCAGGCATATCAACAACTGAGCGTTGACGAAGAAACAGCAGCACTGCTCACAGTGAACACCGCAAAATGACTATTCAGGGCGGAAGGCCTCCTGTTCTGAATTTCCGCTGCACCAGCTAGCTTCCAGTGCATGATGAAGATTATGAAGTGCACTTCATCTCCAGTGAGATGGAGATGAAGCGCATGATTAGCCCCCACGCTCTCCTGTATTCCTTCACGCATTCTACAATAGCATAGCTGTGCTGAATCGCCATGAACATGGCATATATTTGTTACCAAAATATCCTCTAAAATATATCTGTTTATCATTCTCGAAGCCTCTGAGAAGTAAGGACGGATGTTCGGCTTTGCTGTTGTGACATTTCATAGGTTCTAACCCACCATCATAATTCTAAAGAAGCAATGATGAAATTTTATAGTCAAGCCATACCATTAGTACAACTGCGGTATTGCTTCACCAGGGAGTCGCACTGCCACCTCCCCAATTTCGTAAATACTTGGACATGTTGACAACGTAGACATGTTGAAGTTAACTTCACAGCCTGTGTTTTAACACGACAAATAAACCAGATTAACCTAACAGACCCTATGTCATTCTCTTAATCACTTGAAATACTAACTAGCACTTGGCATGTAGTCATATGTTCTGTTTGTACGTTTGGTGAATAGCACAAATCATTATTGTCGCCCTTACAGCCTAACTGATGCTGCCTTTCTTTACAAAAATTAAGCAACAACCTTACTTGGTGTATTGCTGTGAGAACTATAACTAGCTTCACCGTAGCACTGAATATGTATCCTTAGACCACATCGTAGACATGCTTCTAAGATACTAGACGTAGGTAAAGGCAAGGAGCAGAAGACCAGGACTTAGGAAGAAGAACACAAACGACAAGACGGGCGCCACTCACAACTAAGTTTATTTTCGCAACAAGCCTGCCTTATGTAGGTCATTTCGCGCCGAGTCACGCACAAAACTTTAAAAGTTAAAAACAGCAATCTATCGAACAGTCAGGAATGTTATCTGTACAGCTATCGAAAGAGCAAACAAGAACCACACGTGGATCAGCACAGGAGCCAACTGATCTATTACAGTCTTTTTCCAAGCCAACGGGGACAAAAACCATACATAAAAAGTACCGTCTACACTTCACTACCAACTAATCTAACCACAACATAACACACTTCAAACACCTAAGGCGCAGTCAGTGATAAAACCCGCAGAAGGTTTCATTTAGAAGGTTTCATTTAGAAGGTTTCAACAATTAGAGGTGCTGAAGGATCTGGACAACTTGCCTCCTCGTCAATACAATGCGTTCTCCATAGACATTGAAGATCTCTTCTATTCGATCCCCCACCAAGGTCTCTTAGCGGCGGTCAGGGACAAGATCCAATCAAATGGTGAAGTCCGCTTCCAGAATGCGGCAGGTGTAAGCGTGGACAATTTCATTTCCTTATTAGAGTTATACCTGAACTCAACCGCCATTTTGTTTGAGGGCAAGTTTTATGTGCAGAAGAAAGAGATATGCATCGGTTCTTCTGTAGCTCCTGTCCTTTGCGATATCTTCCTATCTGTTGTAGGAACTGACATCAGTAATAATCTTTGTGATCCTCATGTGGTGCCCATTTACAGATATGTTGATGATTTCTTGGTCATTTTGAAGGACGTCCCTGAGCACGAATTAGTTTCTACCGTTGAGAGAACCATGACTATCTTCTCGAACCACAGTCAGGGTCTCAGGTTTACCAAGGAAGTTCCGAGCTGCGGTCAACTCCAGTTCTTGGATATCAGGCTAGTGTTTCCAAAGGAAGGCCTTTGTTGGATGTACAATCCGCGTTCTTTGAAAGGCCTGCTTCCGTTTGAGAGCGCCCATTCCAAGATTGTAAAGCGTGCAATTGCTACAATTTCTCTGCAAGCGGCTTTAACTAAGTCTTGCATCCATTTGGTGTCAAGTAGCTTTAGCGCTCAAGTGCAACGACTACAACAGGCAGGCTTCCCGCCATGTCTGATTTCAGCTGTCTGCGAAACGATGCTCCAAAAACTAAAGCACCCGCCTCTTATCAGGGAGCCAGTTTCACGCAGTTCTGTTGCGGTTATTCCGTACCTTCATAAGGTATCGCACAACATTAAGAAAGTGGCAAGTAGGCATAACGTTCAGGTTGTTTTCTCGGCGCCTTGCAAGCTGTCTAAGCTTTGTGCCATGAACGGAGAGAAACGCCCGGCTTGTTCAATCCAGCATCAGAAGAAGTTCACTGAATGCAGGACACATGTAGTCTACCGAATACCCCTAAGCTGTGGTCGCAGCTATATCGGACAAACAGGTAGATGTTTCAATGAGCGTGCAATGGAACATTGTCGTAATCTGCGCAACAAGGAAGGGAGTTTCCTTGCAGAGCATTGCAGAGACTGCTCTAATTGCCGCTCTCAGTTTAACAAAACTAAATTTTTGAAGTATGGTAAAGACAGGTATGAGCGGGAAATTGTGGAAGCCTTTTCATCAAAAAAGAGGGGAACGCATGCGTCAGCAGGCCGTCCATTGTGCTTAGTGACAAGGAGACGACTTTTTTAGAAGGTTTCATTTAGGCCTCTTGTTAGAGTGATTTTATTTGTTTTACCGTCTGTCTTCCTTTTATTTAACTAGTTTTTATTTTGCTGACGACTTTCTAGTGGCTCTGAGGCTTTTGTTGTTTTTTTGACGCAGACGCTGTTCTTAGACCTTTATCGTTCACCACTTCTGTCCATTTAATTGTTTGTCGCGTGGTTCTTCTTTTTTTCGCGCGGTTACATGTTTTATCAATTTTTAGGTGAATGACTATTAGAGATTTTAGTTTTGACGCAGATACTGTACATAGACGCATTTTTCATGTTATTTCCGTGTTATCCGTTGGTCACTATTCCCATCGTCGTGCGGGTTTTATCACTGACTGCGCCTTAGGTGTTTGAAGTGTGTTATGTTGTGGTTAGATTGGTTGGTAGTGAAGTGTAGACGGTACTTTTTATGTATGGTTTTTTGTCCCCGTTGGCTTGGAAAAAGGCTGTACTAGATCAGATGGCTCCTGTGCTGATCCACGTGTGGTTCTTGTTTGCTCTTTCGATAGCTGTACAGATAACATTCCTGACTGTTCGATCGATTGCTGTCTTTTACTTCTAAAGTTTTGTGCGTGACTCGGCGTGAATTGACCTACATAAAGCAGGCTTGTTGCGATAATAAACTTAGTTGTGAGTGGCGCCCGTCTTGTCGTTTGTGTTCTTCTTCCTAAGTCCTGGTCTTCTGCGCCTTGCCTTTACCTACTTCAAGCATGAACCAACTAGCCCAAGCAAGAGTTTTACTTGAAGATACTAGAGGCTGGCCACAATCAGCATAATTTTGAAATCTAAATGGTCAGGGTGCGAATTCATGCATATCACATAAATGTCTGTTCCATGGAGAGGCTGTGTATTTGTATGCGATACAGTTGTCAATTCACCATACTTATGGCAGAACAGACTACACAAAACAAAATCAAGTTCTCTTTGAAAAGCTGCTTTTTACCAGTATTTTATGCAGCAAAGTATGTTCAGAAAGCACAAATATGGCTTGGGCGCATCTTTGTGCATTGTATTAGAAGTAGACATGGGCGAATATTAATTTTTTTTCAAACACAAGTTTCACAAAAGTAGTAAGTATCAAATATTAAATAGTGACACGACGACGTCAGTACTTGTAGTAGCAATATTTATTTCCATATATTTAGGTACTAGATCTTAACCAACTAGTGCAAAAGAGAGCGGACTGTTGAAGACAAAGGATAAGTATTAAATGCAAGGCTACTAATTGTTATACTAAAAAACTACTTGAATAGTCTATCAACAACTTTAGAGCCTCGTTCCAAAGAAGCTTTCCAAAAGTAATGGCTGCTGTATGAAGAGCTCCCAAAAATGCGCAATAAATTGTTACCAAAAAACATGAAAGTTGTAGACAAAATAAACCTTATGAAGGACCAATGTTTTGCGGGTACTTGTAAAAGGGCTTGTTGCAAAGAAAACAGCACAGACTTGCCGCATAAAAGATGGATCTGTTTGATCAAACGATGTGTGGTTGGCATTTACGCAAAAAAGCCTATGGGAAATTTTTGTGCCAATATGGCTAAAAGATACTTTCGTCACCGTGCTTGCCTTTGGGAGGCCATATACGCTTGTTCACATGCAAGTACTTGTCACATATTCATTGTTAAAAAGCTTCCACTTCATATATTGACACACAAGCCTCCTCCGACTACGGAAAAAGAATAGAATGGTCATATGGTATACATAACATTTCGAACATCAGGGTACTATTTTTCACATTACGCAAATACTCATGAAAGACAAAACTGCGAGAAACAGAATAACACTTTGGCATAATCCATAACTGATTATGTCAATAAGTTTCCCATTTCATGCGGCAGTGTTGCATAGGGTAGATGGGATGTGACATCGGCGATTCGGAGATGTGTTATTGTATCTGGGTACAAGTATTATGCAACTGATCATCGCGGGAATAAAGAAATAACAGGCATTGATTACCATTATGTCATCACGTCACTTCTGTCTGAAAAGTGACTATCATTTCAAGCCAAACTTGCAACTGGCAAACTTGCATTGAGCATCATGTATGTGTGCCCAAATATGTGCACCCAATGAATTGTTGCTTTAAGTTATGTCTAGTGTCATGTCAATCCTGTAGGTAATTGCAGTTTTACACATTACACCTATAAATATTTTTATCAGCATCCTAGTACATTTTCCTGCATTTGCACACAGGCTTTCTGTGGCAACACCCTCCTCGCACCCATGATAAATGCTGCAGTCAGTAAAATATAGCTGTAGATTATTTGCTAAACTGCTTTCATTCCCGCGAGTAGACGCCGAGCAGACGTTGTCCCGCAAGTGAACATTTATGAGTACGTTCATTCTCACTGTTTATTAGGGTGGCCGCAAGGTAAATGGAGAGAAAGTGTACAAGTGAAGCGAAGCTCCGCTGTTGCATGCACGTAAACAAAGCTTATGGTTATGGCGTCAAAAAATTGTTTGCGTCAATCCTCCAACCATGGAGCATGTACTGACAGGATGGAAAGCAGACACCGAGCAGACGGTGCAGCGCGATGAACACATCTTGAAGGGCATTCAGCCGTCCTATTAGCTAAGGAGCCCATCAGCTTCTCCAGTGCTGCAAAGAACTATTGAGATGGAGTACAGCTCATGGAACACATTGTTAGCGTGAAAGGTTCGTGTCGTGTTCCTGGGCTTCCGTGAACGAAGAGGCAGACTGAACTTGAAACATGTTTTATTGCATGGCAGCAACTTAACGTGGCAGAATGACAGCCAAGAATTATAAGGACAAAAAGTACACCACAACTTGATGGCCAGCGATAATATACACATAGTGGGCGAGGGTGATGGGATCGCAATATGTCCCGCGCGACAGAAAGGGAAACGCTATCACACATGTACACTTGTACTGATATGCGACAGTTGGGCAGTGGCAGAGAAGGTGCTTTGCTGTGTCGCCACGGGTGCAAAAAAATTTCATAAGGAGCATTTGCATAGCTTACATTACAGCAGATGACACCTAGCACAAAATAAATAATAGCAATATGTGGAGCAGTGATATAACTTCTAAGCAGTTCCCTAGCCTCCACTCTTCTTAAAGTGTAAGATGTGCAGAGACAGCTTTGTAAACAAACGTGTACAAGGCCGAAAATCTGCTTTGATACAATACCTATATTGAGATGCATAAGAGCATACGCGACCAGCGATTCTTCTGCAATGTTTATTATTTCAGAGCACATGCAATTGACAGAAAAAATATCAGACGATTACGATACTCCCTAATACAAAGTTTTAGTGCAGCTCAACACGTGCTGTATTCTCGCTGGTGTGGATATTCGGTCTCGTATGGCATGTTGCAAACGGAGCGAAGTGTGGTGCCACTGTCTTGCTAATGTGAAGATCGCGTGAGCCAGCGCATGAGTGATGTGTGGGCATGATTCACAAAAGCAACCACCAACAAACCTATCAGACAATCTATGCTATTCTGGCATCATCTCGTAGCTAACGTCACCGCACTTCGCTTTTATTAGCACACTTTCGCCATACACTCCTCTTCTTTCTGCCTCATAGTTGTGCTGCACCTTGCTCTAGGCTGTCCTCCTCATGCCTCTTCTCACCTGCCGCTTTATTCACCTCCCACTGCATGCTGCGTTCGCTCTCATCTTTTGGTGAACTCGTTCGCTCGGTTAAATTGAGCGAATGAGAGGTCCTCACAGCACTACAAAAGCTAAAGGGATTGGGCTCAAAATTATACGGAATGACCAGCGAAAACATAACCCTGAATGCATGCACTACAAACCACGTTAAAGGATTGATTGAATGCACGATAGATGTAGTCTCCGAGATACCTTTGACACATGGGGCTGATTACGTGGGACAAACAGACAGGTGCGCAAATGATTGGCTGTGTGAACATCGATACACCTGCAGTCCGATACAAGCCCGTAGGGACCTTGCCATAAATTGCGCTTCATGCCGTATCTTTCACAGGAAGGGGAGCTTGCTTAAATGTAGTAACCAACGAGAAAGAAGTCGTGGAAGCCTACAACATTAAGATGACCCCATGTGCCATCTATATCACTCAGCAAAGATTAGCTTAATGTATGACAATAGATGGCATGGGTTGACTGCGAAGAGCATCCCTGCACATGCGAGTAGGCTATATGAAGGTCTCGTTTTCCAAAAAATAAAATAGTTGTTAATTTGCACTGGGGTGTCGTGCATTGTTTCTGTCTCGTAAGTCCTGTCCCTTTGTCACTTTGTGCAACAGTGTTATGTCGAACCACCTAGCCCAGTGGGAAATTTTCTTTAATTATATGTAATATGCTCAGAGTGCACATTTGTGCGAGTCTTGTTTTGAATGCACATGTGAAAGACAGCACAAAAAATGCAATATTAGAGGTGAGCAAATAGGGATTTTTGGAACCACATAGAATAGCGCCAGAAGTGAATTGAATCGAATACTTTTCTAAAAATGAATAGCCATTATCATAATTAATATTAACTGATGATTACATCCAAGTTTTTTTTTAAATTAGCAAGTCTCTGTCATCATATAGTACATTATTACGTATTGAATCTGAAAAAAAATTGGCTCTGGTTTTTCTCTGGTTAAACCTGGTTGAATTGCGAAAGCAATATCTGCGTGGCTACGCTTGCAGTTTTGCCTGTGGTGTAACTTGATGTTGGTCTTGGTTTAGCTTGGACTTGCTTCGGCTTCTCGTCGTTTTTGCAATCGTTCTTCTCATTGTTCCTCTGTTTCCTGGGCACGTTGGAACCTCTTCCTCTCATTCTTCCTAGCTTGCTTAGCTTTCGCCTTAGAATTTAGATGTTCCGATGCAGTAGAGCAACTAGATTCAGATATAGACTCTTCGTCAGTGTATTGCTGTAAAATGCTGTAAATATTCTATTGCATCAGTGTACCGTCCTCCTTCAGGTGATCTTGATGATTTCATTGAATTCATTACCAAAATATTGGAATATGCTTCTGATCTGAGTCTCCCGGTTGTTTTGGTTGGCGATATGAACATTAACTTAATATTACCTACTGCTCACACTCAACAATTCATTGACGTACTACATTCTTATAAATGCACTAACACAATTTGTTCGCCAACCAGAATAACGCCAGATTCTGAATCATTAATTGATATATGTATAACGAACCACGATCCAAATGATGTTTTTTCGGGAATTCTCACCTCTGATCTAAGTGATCATTTGCCAGTATTTAGTTTTTTGCCACGACATGAAAACAAAAGAAGGTGTTTTCGAAGTCAACTTTCTTTCTGTCGCCACTTTAGCGATGAAAATATGAGTTCCTTTCGCTCCATGATAGAGAATACAGACTGGTCTACAGTGTATGGCGAAAATGATCCGAATATTTCGTATGATACGTTTATTCAAATAATAAAATCGTGTTATGATGCTGCTTTCCCACTACAGCAAATAAAGACCTACAAGAAAGCTAGGAAGCCGTGGTTAACTCGAGAGATGTATAAAAGAATGCAGAAACGTGACAAATTATTTGATACATTTATTCGTTACAGGGATCCTGCGATACTAAATGAATACAAGAAAATAAGAAACAAGTTGACTTCAGACCTCAAAAAAGCTAGAAACAGGTATTACGAACATATGTTTTCTACGGTATCAAACAATCCAAAGAAATTATGGAATGCAGTTCGCAGGTTAAAAGGAACCCAGCATAACACAAACCCGAATACTCTAACGTTTGATGACACTGAATACAGTGAAACTTCCTTGGCCAATAAATTCAACGATCATTTTTTACTTGGTGGTGGGTCATCCTACTCTAGTGGTTCATTACTGCCACCTGAAAGATTTCTAAACCACGAGACTTCCAATTCTATCTTCCTATCACCCTGCACGGAAATGGAAGTGTATTCCGTTCTTAAGGCTTTAAAAAAGGATACTGCACTGTAAACGCAAATGAGCCGAAAAGGGCATATTAAGGGATGTCACCTCCCTTGAGACTACGTGCCTGAAAACCGTGCTCCCTTACTGTGGTGCAGAAATGTTCAGCGTCCTCCATTTCGCTCCCTCGCAAAATGGGGATGAAAGAAGGAGAAAGAACCTCAATTCTACATCCTTATTAAGAGGGAGTTTCGAAGATAGAGGCCTCCCTTTCGCGTAAACGGAGTTCTCTGTTTCTTATTTTATGCGTTATTTTATTTTAGTATACACATCTGTGAGAAGGAGACGAGAAAGGAGAGATATATTGTCCAAGTGGTTGCTTTTCTTTCTTTTAATTCTGCAAATTTATACATTTCCAGAGTGCAAGCCAGCTTATTTAGGGCGATATAAAAGACGATTTGTTCGTCTCGTTGATCACAATGTCCTGTCGCGCTGCCAGAACCACCGGTCGGCACCTGACGACCTGACTTCGGAAGCGCGACCATGCAAAACTTCGACGGCTTCGGCCGTAGAATGTCCTCGCTTCTGTTTGTTTTCCCATCAACTAAAAGTGAAACTGAAGGCAAAGCCCTCGAAGCGCCACTGTCGTCGGCGCCGGTGACGGCACCTGTTTTGCTCTTCGTAGTTCTGCGCGTGTGTCTATGTGCGTTCTTACGACCGTCGGAGAGTGTTGTGTGTAATATGTGGAACCTCACAAGAATACCTGCCCCCTGCGCAGCACGGCGGTGATCGGCCACCGCGTAGCCATCGCCTTGTGATCTGTGTACTACAATACACTTTTGTGGTTCGCGCGGCCGTGCTCGGGCATTACTGCGCCACGATATGAAAGCGGCTAGTGAAACCTCGCCCACAGTCCTCACAAAATCGGAGCGCGTACGGTGTGGACTGCTTTGGAAACGGCGCGTTTCGGATTACCGCTTGCCCAGTTGCCTCATGTTTCACGCGGCCTTATATATTCAGCTGCGGTGGCGAGTACGGCGCGGACCCATTGCGTAATGCACATAATGCTCACACCTTTTATGCTGCGGTGTTGAGACCCGTCGGTCCGCTGAAGAAAACTCAAGGAGCTAGTGCCGCACGAAAAAGAGACATTGTTTTGTTTCTTTCTATTTCCCCCGTTTTACGTGCCGGAACCACGATCTGATTACGAGGCACGCCGCATGCAGTTGGGGACTTCGGATTAATATTGATCTCCTAGGGTTCTTTACCGTGCTCAGCCACGGCACGCGGGCGTTCTTGCACGCCACCGCATCGAAGTGCGGCCGCCGTGGCCAGGATATGATCCTGCGACCTCGTGCTTAATACTAAGCACAACGCCAAGGACACATAGCAACCACGGCGGGTCAAAGAGTGTTGTATTTTCGTCATGAGGTGTGTTTGATAACCATTCCCTAAGTGTCGATATAGGTTGTGACAGCGATTTGTGTCACAGCAACATTATTTCTAAGGCGGCAAATTACTGTTATGCAGCATTAACAATGCAAACAGCCAGCCTGTTTCTGTGTTAAATGGAGGCATGCAGTGTGTGCACACAATTATGTTCATTTTATCAGTTTTGTGAAATAAGCCTAAAACTGCATGCATGCATTTTCACTGGGAAATCTGTACCAGCACTTTCTTGTACCAAATTGTCTATGCACAGAAGTCTGTGCATTAGAAATAAATTTCAGGCAGTTACAGCATACAATTTCTTTTTCTTAATTAATAAAGGGAAAATCAGACATCCACCCGTTCATAGCAATTGCTACAAAGGAAGCCCATACGGGTTCCTCGAAAGAAAAGCCTCAGAGTTGAAGAAAAATTCGTCCTGGTCCGGGACTCGAACCGGGGACCACCACCTTTCCGGGGCAGCCGCTCTACCATCTGAGCTAACCAGGCGGCTAGCAGATGGCAGGGCGAAGTCTAATTTGTCGACAACACACGAAGCAAAGACAAGTGTTTGACGTAGTAGTTCAGCAGAACTAAAGTCTGCAGAACATGTCTAAAGTGAGCTCCATCATCAGGGCAGTTAGGGCTCCCAAAAACACAAGTGCCAAAAATCTGGAGGCTCTTGGTATTCACAACACATATGAAGAACATGCCACAGCAGTGGTCACGCCTCAGACAGAACGTCTGAATTCGACAAAACAAGGAAAGGCCCTATTGCAAAAGGTGGGATATCCCCTGAGAGCGCAGTATGGCTGGGAAAAAACAGTTTCGCTACCCAGACAAACAAGAGAGAAAATTATAGTTTCACCAATCCCAAAGAATATGAGCACGGAACACCACCAAAGCAGGAAAGCGCAATCAAAGGCTTTACTAAAGAAGTATGAAAGAAATCCAGACATATACTACACAAATGCATGTAGAGTGGCAGCAGACAAATTCACAATAGTGGCCTTCAATCGGTTCACAGTGATAACAACCTCCATTCGTAACCCTTCAACCTGTACCATGGATGCAGCAGCCATAGCACTGGCCTTTCGAGGTGCAGACAGACAGACAGACAGACAAAGAACTTTAATGACAAGGTCCTGAGAAGCTTTGCCCTAGGGCAGAGCTACGGGCTGCTCCCACGTGGGGACTGTTAGGCCGAGCCTAACTGCCGCATCGTGGGCTCTCTGGACAGCCTAAGTTTGACGTGCATATTCTGAACGTTAAGAGACAGGAAGATAGCGGTATGGATTAGAGAGAAAACGAGGACAGCCGATATTCTAATTGTCATTAAGTAAAATAAGTGGAGCTGGGCAGGCCATATAGTGGGTAGCCTAAGTTTGACGTGCATATTCTGAGCTCCGGATGGCAGAGCTCCCAAAAGAAACAATCTGCATTGGCTATGGTGTACCTCTAAGGCAGCATGCTGTTCGTTAATGACGGGTACCCTCCCACGCAAAACTCACAGAATTGAACCAGGTGGTAATTTGGTGCCCGGCGCATTCTGGACTCGAGGGAAATGAGAGGGCAGACCGACTGCTCGGGCAATAAGCATCCAAGCACTAGTCGGTCCTTTCAAGGAACCCCCCATTGACCCACGTGACACCTTCGAAAACCAGGAAAGAGAGAGACAAAAATACAGGCGTCCGCACCCCAACCTTATGGGAGAACAGGCCAGGGATTAGTGCTGTGTACAGACTAACACATACTTGTTGGGGGGCTAGTTGGTGCATGTTTCCAGAAGAGGGTTACAGTGCCGAAAAAACACAACACACAGCAAGCGAGACGCTGCTGTGTGTTGTGTTTTTTCGGCGCTGTAACCCTCTTCTGGAGACTAACACATATCTACGCCTACAAATACTCAGTAAGATACACTCTGCATTCTATGAAAGTATGTGTTCTTGGTGCGGGGAGCTGCCAACTCTTGCCCACGTAACATGAATGTATAAACTACAGTCTCCAAATTCCAATTCGCCCCTTACGACGAAAGTGCCAAGTAACAGACAATGGAATGTTTGGCTTGCTAGTGAAGATGCAGAGAGCTCTTCTTGATCAAGCCCAGCAAACCACAGAGACCGGTGGAGCCCTGGACTGAGGGACGCACCGACCGCCCAAACCACTAAGAGAAATAAAGTTTATACTACTACTACTTGCCCTTAGTGCTATCAGCCATCAAGTTTACGTGCAATTACATATGAGCCACATGTCACTTGATTCACTCAGTTTCCATCCAGAAAATGCACTCTTTGTTGGAGGGCATGCATGATTGATTGTTTATGTGCAACATTTTTTTGCCACAGAAGGGCATGTAATATGGAAACCGACGTAATCATTAATACACTCTGCAGCAACTTGTTCTGAATTGAACTTTTAAAAATAAAGAGCAGTTTCTATAAATGACAACACGAGTTTGTTTTTTTATCTCGCTGAGTAGTGTGCTACCGTCTGGGTTTTTTTTATTCCACGTGGTAGAGGTGTGTGGCTGTCATTGTATTGCTTTTAAGCTTCTGCGATAAGTGTGCTTCTGGCACCTGGGACAAATTCTCAAAGCAAATATGTTTCAGGTAATTGTGAATTCTATTCAAACATGACACACATATTGCTGTATTTGTCTTGGAAAATTTATTCAAGCAAGCAGCTTTTATAGCTTCAGTAAATTGTTCATTGTGGCAAATTCAGCTGAACCTTTTCAAGACTAACCATTAATTTTACAGCAGTGGCTTTCTATAATTCTAGTATTCAGTGTGTATACTGCTTCTTTTCAGGTATGTTAACATCATACAAGTCTGCATTCCTAAGAACTTAAACAGCCAGAGGCCACATTGCAAAGACGGGGATCTGAGTATCAAGAAAAAAAATCGATAATGAAGGTAGCAAGAAGTACTCACAAGCAAATGTTTATTGTCAGAGGGATGCAAGAATAATACAGCCCATGCAGGGTGTGCATGAAAGCCAGATAATAGCCACAAAAAACAAAGCCTACTCATATGTCACAGCCATTTTAATCAAAAATACATTTAACTCCAGTGCATGCATAATGAAGCCTTGCTACTTATGTCAATTTACTAGCATTACCACCCAGTACTGCTGTGCTCCTGAATGGTGGCTCACGTTTGCAGGCAGCAATAGGTGCAGCGACATCCATCATTCGTGCATCACTCATTTTGGACAATACACACCTTGCTGCAAGGAAAAGGAGCCACAGTATAGCTTTCTAACAATTCTTGGCAATTAGTTTGAGAGAGGCATTTCCAACCACACCAGACTAGACCGGCATTGCCTTGCAGCATGCTCGACACAGGGAACGTAACTTCTTGCCCCCAAACCCAAAATTTCTGTTTACCTGGCATAAGATGATGTGCAGACAATCCTCACCTGCCCCCTGCCTTCCTCGCCCCCCCCTACACATGTACAAAAATATTCCTGGCTACGGCACTGGTCCTTGTTACAAGAAATAGAAGTACACATCCTTGCTCTCGATGTTCGCCAATCTGGAACACGATAAAATTGGCTAGGCAAAATAAAGAAGACACCAATGTCAACCTTCCAGCTGATATGAAGGATTGCTTCAAAATATGGAGGGGCATGTACCAAAGTAGCCAGTAATGCTGTTTGGTCTGCACTCCAGCCACGTATTATTTATCAGGCTCAGTTTTACTGGCTCTCACCGAAGCAGAAGGACCAGATTGAGATCACTATTCAGAATGGGATGAGGGCAATAGCTGCTCTCCCTCTGTTCACTCAAGAACATGCCCAGGTGAACACCATGGCAGCGTTGCTGATTCAATGGGAATGAGCATGTGAATTAAAGAGGTTGCATGTTGCAGTCACTTCTGATTGCATGGGTGCAAGAACAGACTTAAGGCTATGGCACGGCTGTACACTGATGTTCCTTTGGACCAATGTATTTTGTACAGACGCTGCTATTACAGGAGATGGAAGCATAGTACGAGTACTACCGTCTTTATAAAAATAAGGAATATACAATGGATGTCTGCAACTCTACTTGAGCTTCATACCATACATGATAAGAGTCTGCAGAGTAGGGCTGGTACGCGATAGTCACACATGACACCAATGAGGCAGCCTCATTTTTATCAAACATCGCCCAAATACAGACACACACCAATTCCTTGAGTGTCATTTAACACCTGAAGCAAGACAGTAAAGCCACATAGCTTTGTCAGAGGATACACAAGCTTCACAACTACTCACTTTTAATGCTTGCTTACACTAGGTACAGGGACACATCTCTGGCCTTTTCAATGCCATGGCAGATAACAAAGCACACGACAACATCAACGACATGTATCTACCTGCACCTCTTGTGCCAGGCTCACTTACCGTCTTTCTACCCCGGAAAGTTTGCTCTGATGTGACACATGCTTTTACACTCAAATTCGACAGCCTTTGCTGCATCAATTTTGCCAGCACTGTCAAGGACACAGTATTCTTAACTGCAATTTATCATCAGGAAATACGTAATTTTAATAATGTGAGAGCAGGCATTTTGACTGACTTATTATGAATGGAAAGAAATGTCACTGCTGCCTGAATGAAGAGAGTAATCTTCTGCAGTTGTAGAAAGTCAGTGTAGCTTCATGCAATGCTGTTTCACAGCAAGTTTGTACAAAGGATCATTACAGGCAGGGAATTATAGGCCTAATTGTGCTTTTCACTTGCTCTGAATGTGACCTTAAACAAAGCATTGTGTGTAAAAAGGGGAAATGTTCTTTGAAATGGAGCATCTATCACCAAGTAGAATTTTGCCTTTTGAGACTTTTTAGCATCCATGGTGGAGAGATTAAATTGCTAGTGTATCTCTATAAGTCATGCCTCTAAAGATGCACTTGGCGTTTAGGAAGGTAAATTTTTTTGACCAGGGAGGGACATGCGGAAAAAACTTTAGTGAGAGAAGCATCTGCAAGGTTGCCAGCCTGGACTCGGGCCACCCGGGCATTATGTGCGGTGAGGCATAGCCTTTCCACCGCTGCCCGGGCCCACTGGATAGCCCATAGTTGGTTGTGTAGTTCCGAGCTAGTCAGAGCACTTAGCCATCGCTCCTCGAGAAGGCCTGGTTCTATCTTGTCCTCTACATATACTGATCTGATCTGTGTGCACTTCCATAAGATGTGTGCCATGTCTGCGTGTTCGTGCTTGCAGAGCTTGCAGCTCGTGTCTGAGTATTGTGTTGAATTTAATCTGTTTAAATGTACTGGGTTTTGGAACGTTCTGATTTGCAACCTTCTCCAATCTGTTTCTTGAGACCTGTCGAGTTGTTTGCGGTGTTGTGGGTATGTTTCTCTTTGTTTCGTATAGTGTGTCAGTATGTCGTGGTACCTGACCAGTCTGTCCCTGTTGTCTCGTATTGCTACTTTGTTGTCGTCTCCTCCCTGCAGTCCTTCCTCTTTCCCTGGGGGCTGCGGGGTGTTGGGCTGTCACTGTCCGAGCTGCAGTGAGTTAGTTCTCGCGCGGCTCGATGGGCCTTCTCGTGAGAATGGGAGGGCTATTCATGGTTACTTCTCCCTTATGTGCCGGGATCCATTTGAGGTATTTGGGTCATGTCAGAGAAACACAAATGTATTGTTCCAACATGGTACAGTGTTACTCTGCTGTTAGAAAGGTGATTCAGAAGAGCTCTCTAACTCCATTGACTAAATTTTCAGAGGCGATTGCAGTGGGTGATTTCCCTGTTACTCTGCTATTGCTAGTCTGGTGCTTACGGTCGGTGATATACAGAGCATACCAGTCTTGGAGCTCAACTTTCAAGAGCCAAGAGGCATGTCATGGGTGATTAAATCATGCATTTTCTCAGTCAGATGGAATTGTCACATTAAAACGGTGTACAAGCATTTCATCGTCAGTACAGTTGTGAAAAGGTGGTAGTTTTGTGTAGTATAGCCTCCAAAATGCCTGACCAGTGGCGTTCTTTGTTGAGCCGACCATTCAGGCCTCCCCACTAGCTAAATTGTGGACACCACAGGTAGTATCTCCTCCATGCTGGGTTACGAGTTTATTAGGCTTTTTTTTAACAAACAATTAATTTATTCTTTATTTTTGCTGTCATTTTGATGGCCTGTCTATGCTTCTTGTTTTCAAAGGCTATATTATTTTCATTATTGTGGCCTTCAATGTTTAAAACTGTAATATCCCATATAATCCACCGCGATTACTCGTAAGAGAGAAATCAATACAGAACAAACAGTAGATGTGGGCAAATGTATATGCATTAATTGACTTGAACATTCAAGGCCTAAAGTCAGGTTGCTCAATGGATCGAATAATCTCAGCTGGAGAGCAGCACTGAGTGTGTTGATATGCCTCTCACTCATCCAGTATACATAAATGCATGCCTAACCAAGACACTTTCAGACTTTAGTAAAATAATTAAGTTAATATGTTGTGTAACGCTGTTCACTTGAGATTGTGAATGGAACTGTTATTAAAATGAGCAAGCTAGAGACAACTATTGCAGTGTTTAATGCAGTGTTTATAATTCGTGGTAAGTGCAGCATGATATTGCAAAAGAACATAAATAATGCTCATCTCAATGTTTCTATCTATGCCTTTCATTTATCTCTTTGTCTCTTTGAAATTAAGCAGCAGGGCATAACACAAGCACGGCTGCTTACGTTTATAATGGAGACATCAGTGGGTTTCAGACAGAGCCAACTCCTGTCCCTTATGCACATATGTTTTGCACATATGCAATATGTACGGTACTGCACATATATGCCGCGCTCATCATTCGTCTACGCGCTAATAGGAAGTTCGTTTATAGTTGTGTGCGAGAAAAATACTAAACATCATTTCATCGGCATGTCGTAGGCGAGCAATATATATCTCATGAGAGCCTCTCAACTGTATTCGACCGAGTCATACATACATACGGCGCGATTCGGCATACACGAACCTATATTCAGGGCCAGTATATCACATGGATTCCTCTCTCGGGGTTACCATTGTTATTATTACCTACCGTCCATATAAACGACCTATGATAGCGTACGCGCAGCACCGTAAGGACGGCACCTCGATCCGGCCTGCCTGCTCTATCGCCGACGACGTCGCAGTAATATATATATATATATATATATATATATATATATATATATATATATATATATATATATATATATATATATATATATATATATATATTGGCTTTAAGCATAACCGTCGGAATAAAGTGATCGCAATCGCACCTACTGTGTAACACAATAAGGAAAACAAAGCGAATGCCAATTAACAGAGCTGCGATACGGAAGCGGCCGACGTTTCACGTAGCGTCAACACGCTAACTTAATTGTTGACAAAACATGATTTTACGACTAGCGCTGGCCACACAGGAAGCGTTGTCAGCCGCATATGCCAAACTCGGTCCGAAGACGCTCGGGGCGGGCAAGCAATTACTCGGGCCCGGGCCGGGCTTGGACCTAGGAGCGTCTAGCCGGGGAACATTCACTGGCGACAGCCGGGAAGTCAGCGAGTCGCTGAAAGTTCTTGCGCGAGCGGAACGCAAGCAAAATTCAAATATGTTCATTGCGACTACATATTTACAATGTCCACCATCTACAATCGGGCAGCGCGAAGCATTGGGCCTCGCAACAGCTACGCAATTAATCTAAGAACCCTCGGGCTAATCACAGGTCATATATCGAACCCCGCGTCATAATAATGGGCTATTTTCCCATGCCCTTCACCTGCGGGCTTCCCTCACGCAGCGAGCATACCATCCAAAAGTCAATCTATTATTGCCCGGCCGGCATCGCGCACGGCGGACGTGAGGCGGCACACAACGACGGAAGCTTTGCCCAAGCCAGATTAGCAAACGGCCAGAAACTGCCGTATTGTAATAAGTCGTGGTTATCAGCGCGTGAAATGACAAGGAATAGCTCGATCATAACCTACGCTTATCCATACCGGCCTAGTCGCTGCGGTCGCGGATATTACACATAGCGTTACAGAAAGGTGTTCACAAAGCATTAACAGCCCTGCTCGTGTATTTAATAACATTTTCTACTCATCGGACCTTTGCGCTAGCTGTTACCAAAACTAAGATAAATCCTAAGCAATTCGCCCGCCTTGCAGTCTTGCTGACATAATGTGACTGGTGAAAGTTATTCTAATGCATGCACATAAATCGTATTCACATGTGCATATGTTGATTGTTTACTTCAGCATGAAAAAAAAATATGCTCCATCTGTATAATTTCACATAATTACATTTTCCTTCCTTTCTTTCCTTTTCTTTTACTGTTGTGGTGGGTTGAGTACAATGTACAAACAAAATATTTATGTCACTTTTGCACTACTCCATCACTTAGGAACAGCAAATCAGCAATCAGGACAGATATACTAATTTTCTTATTATTTTTAAAATTTGTATTCGTTATGAGACAGATCACACTTAGCTTGCTTGCTTTATAACAAGCTCTTGGTCAACGACGACACGTATGTTTGGGACTCTGAAGTAAACTGTGCAGTGCATCTGTCTCGGCATTCTTTGGAATGACAAGCCAAACCTTCATCTTCTGCAAGTGTGGAAACTAACAGTTTATGCAACCACACACCCATAACACTTCTACAAACCTGTCATTCTTATACACAAATGGTTGAAGTGTGATGTCAAAATATATGTCACTTTCATCACTCATTGATTCATGCGCGACATCTCTTGTACTAATCAAGACTTGGCTAAACGATACCATCTCCAATAAAAATTTTTCTTTCCACATCTGCATACAATACTTTTTGTTGTGAATGATGCAACTGCATAGAAGGTGGCATGCTCATAGCTTTAAAAAAATAATTTCTTGCAGTTCACTGGCGTTCGTTCATTCGTAGAGCACATTTTCATTTCACTTCAATGCTCAAGCAGAATGTTATCATAAGCACATACTACTGCCCTCCAGATGTAAATTAAGCATTTTCAAGCGAGTTTCAAAACATTCTAAATGAAGTGCATATGCTATTTTGGCATTCTACTCCGATCATTTATGGCAATTTTAATTTCTCCGTTATTAACTGGACAACAGAATCTGTCGCAGCTGCTCATGCTCAATAGCACGTTTTCCTTCATTCCTGTCTACACTTCCCATTACCTCAATTCATTACTCTCCCAACCTGTTCATCATGTACATTGGCCAATATTCTAGATCTCATCAGAGGTAGACAAATTAACATTCAAATATGCAAAGCCATCAAAATCGCCCTGGGCCTACCATCTATGGCTTCGACTACGAGACTTCTCAAGATGGGCGTACACAACCCTCGGCAAGAATTAGCAAGCTCATAAAGCCAGTCAGTTAGAATGACTTAACCTCACGCCCACTGGGAGATCAGTGCTGCAACGGCCGAGCTGCGGTGAAACCTTTATAAGCCACCATGGACCGAAAAGGAAGAATTCCTCCAAACATCCACAAATCCCTGTGCAAAGCACCAATCACACGCAACATGCACCTCACGTACAACAAGACAAGAAGACAAACCCGAGTGGATGCCCTACGGCGAAGACACAAGCAAGATCCGGACGCCAGATACATCGACGCAGCCAAATACCCGCAATGAAATGCTTACACCCTGAACGTCGTAGATTCTCAGGGTAGAGAGCTAGCGTCTGCCGGGTCCATGCACAAAACCCTGAGACTGCAGAAGAGACTGCAATCACTCTAGCAACTACCACGTGCAAGGACGCAGCTATCGTTTTTTCTTATTCTGAAGCAGCTGTCACGAACTACGCTAAGGGTCACGTGTCGACAGAAGCACTAAAGATATTGAAGCACAACAGCACTCTGATCCCCTACACCTGCGTGACCTGGGTTCCTGGGCATGACGGGCTGGAGGGGAACGAAGCAGCACATGCCGCGGCCCGAGGCCACACCTGCCGGCCCAACCCTTCCTACTCTCAAGATGCCCGGTCTGCGTCAGCAGGAGCAGAGACCGTACTCGCCACCTACTCAGAGATCCTTCAACATCACAGGGTGGAATACAGGGTGTAGCCACCACCTCACCCAAACGTCACCAAAGAAAAAAGTACCACACTCGGAAGACTACAGAGTAACACTTACACCCACGGAATACTCATGCACAGACTATACCCAATGCTACAAGGATACCACTGCCCAATGTGCGACTTACCAGACTCCTTGGCGCACCTGATTCTCGAGTGTCCATGGCATCTAAATACAGATGCATCGCCTTCACCGAAAGAATATAATGCCAGACAAGAAAGCGAAGACCTCATTGAAACGTGGGAGGCCAAGCTTGTCTCCGAGGGCCTGGAACAACAATGACACCTCGTCGCCAGGGCCAAGGAGTCAGCAAAGGCCAGAGGGTTCCTGGAATGAGGAGACCTCCCACCGAGAGTAGAACTGGGATTTAACCCGGATACTGTTTCAAAAATAAATGTTTATTCCTCCTCCTCATCTCGACGAGCGATCCTCTAATCTGTTCCGGCATTACTCACCTGGACAGGCTGTCTGATCATGCAGTTATAGTAGGTCTGCTTGACTTATCTTTAACAAAAAAGAAAGCATGGCATGGCAAAGATGCATATTATGTGACAAAGAATGCCAGCTGCTACTAAAATCCACACGTCAGCAAGTTTACAGCTATGATTTATTATGAATAACAGTGATTATGGCACGTAGTAAACCCCTATTCACAGCCTGACATAATCCTAATTCTGGTGGTGACGTAGTTCCCGAGTTATAGTGTGTGCAGTCATTAAATGACATGTTTTGTTGAGTGTCCACCTGCGAAGAGATCACTGCATGCCCTGACTTCCCCATGCAATCTGACATGTCTGAAATTGTTATTAATGAGTCGGGAATTTTTACCTTACTAAACAGATTAAAAAATTCATTTACATCAGGTCACAGCAAATTTAATAACAAGCTACTCAAGAATGTGTCACAGTGTCTCGACATACCCCCCTGGGTCCATTCCTAAGACTAGTGAGTGGCTAAAGTCATCCCATTCTATAAATCCGGCGAGTGTTTCTCACCCCTTAACTACCAATGAAGATCAACCAGCACAATTTGCAAACTTATGGAACACATTATTATTTCACAAGTCATCGACTATTTCGAAGATCCCAGTTGAACATTCAACTACCAGCACAGGTTTTCATTTACATTATGACTTAACATCAAACCACCACATTTACTCCATCTTTGCAGCAGTTGGTCACTCTCTTGGCATCATCAAATGAAACCTAAAGCATGCTCTTGTCAACATACATAAACTTGCTTACACTACACTAATCCACACAAAGCTCGAATACTCATCACTAATATAGTACTCTGGCAGGTATACATTGTTGACGAGATTGCATTTGTTCGAAACTGGGCTGCTCACCTTCATATTTTCGAACTATTCATCTTACACTTGAGTGTCATCATTAAAAGCACGTACCGATTTACAAGCACTATCCCTTCGCCACATATCAGTGCGTCTTTGCCTGCTTGACAAACTTTATAATCATACTTCCCTTCACAATAATTTCTTTCGGTCACCACCTGTCGTCTTTTCATGCCGGGATCACCACCTCAAATTCAAGTGCACATCATGTCACACGTTACAATATGCATGCTCTTTTACACCCTGCATCATCACTGAATGGAACTGCTTTCCCTCTGATATTGGCACAGAATCTGACACTAAAATTTTACGACGTGCTATGCACTGTTAATTAGTTGCCTTTTTTATTACATTCTTGTTTAGTTATTTTTGTGAGTTACTAATAAATACCTGTATTAATACCGTAGTTCATGTGGGCATGCATATTTTCAACATTTGATTGTGCTGTGTGCATAACTTTCGTTTTGCAATTCCTTATGATTTCTTACACTCTGTTTCTTAATAGCTAAGCAATGTTAGCATACTTTTGTTCTGTACTTTGTCCTATTATTTATTGTAACTATTACTTTGTAATCTCATTTATGTTTGTACTCCTCCCTCCCTTGTTATGTAATGCGCTCAACTGAATGCCTTTAAGGGCACCATTGAGCACTGCAGCATTGCTACTTTGATGTAGCAGTGTTGTGAGGCATTTTGCCACCCCAGGTAAAGTTAACTACTGCACTCCTCTCCACTCTAGTACCAAATTCAGGCGCATCATACAAATAATTTTAAGGCACATTGTAAGGCATTGGTAACTAGTATGGGAAGAAAGTTGGTGCATGGGTTTCCAGGCATCACGTCATTGTTATTTCAAAAGTCAGTCATCCATAGTGCATTTGAAATTGGATATTTTACGGAATCCAACATTGTCCTTTGACCATTGGTGAAATGTAGATGTTAAAGTGGGGTGAGGAACGACTAGGTGCGATGTGCCCATCTAGAGCTGCCAAACCTAAGTGGCCACCTGTTTCGCCTACAATACAAAATACCTCTGCTTGGTTGTGTTGCTGGTCAGATATATACCTACAAAATAACAGAAGGTGCTGCTGTGCCAATATATTCACAAAAGTCTTTTTACAGGTGCCATCCATTAGCATTAAAACATGGCCTGCACAACAAGCACAGTATCTTAAGTGGAAATCTTGCATACAGAAATGTAGAAACGTGTAAACAAGGCACCGTGCTAAAATTTGTCTTGTGAATTCCTACTGTGCCAACTGTGCAGATTGATGACATATAGTTCGATGTGGGAGCTGGCCCAATCCACATGTACACAAAGGAAAATGATTCACCTCTTAAATATGTGAAATGACGCCTAGGTAGGCACAATAAATTTTCAGCTCTGTATGCTTCAGTGTTATGCTAGAAGAAAACGTTTTTTAGTGTGTTGCTGATTCACAATTATATACCAACTATGCGTATAGAAGAAGAATCTGCAATCTTTTAGGCTGTGTGTTAAAATACCATGTATACAAACCAAGGGAAAACATTGGGAAGGCGGGAGATGGAAATTCAAGAGGATGAGCAAAACGAGAACATGGTGAAAGCAGGAGCCAACATTTCAACAAGTGGGCTTGTCTTCTTCAAGATGGCATATGCTTTCCTCATCACAGTTACAGATATTAAGAATTAGTTCAGTTGATGCCCAGCCTGATACTGCGTGATTATACTGACACATATGCATACAATTGTTTGTCCTTTTTCTGTGGATTGCATTTCACCTACTAACAACTGAAAGATATCAGTCAACGCGAGATGAAAATAGTTTCGTACTTTGCGGAAGGTATATATATATATATATATATATATATATATATATATATATATATATATATATATATATATATATATATATATATATCACCAGTGATTATGTTACGACCTTTGACAAGTCATGTGACGCGCTTGACAAACCATGCTCACCGCTAGGTTGTGCTTTAAGTGGCACATGTTTTTTTGGGCACAGGTTTGACCAATAAAGAGTTAATGCTTTGAAGTGATGTTGCCAGTGTGTTATTCCACACTGTCACGACAACGCGACAATGCTCTGAAGTATATTTATTGATTTGACAGCAAGAATTCCATAGACATTCTCTGTGGCATGAAGGAAGGAGATGCAGATCTGAATCATTATCATAATTATATATACATATTATTACTGTATTAACCATTAATATATGTCGTTGTACTGTGCGGTAGTACAATACATAGTATACCGATCAACACAGTCAGTGCTCAAAGTTACCCGGGCCTGGAGAGAGTCCGTCCTCTCTTCCATTTTCTGAGCAACGGCTCGGCCCCGCCTTTGCAGGTCAACTGTAACACTGCGGCAACCATTCGACAAGCACTAAAAGTGATTTTATTTCCAGTAGTGCCTTCTGAGGGGAAATTCCAATTCTCCAATTTTTGGAATAATGACTTAAATAAATAACAACTCGGTTTACAACCTCTGTCTGAGCAGCATGATCATGAATGCCTTAAATTGTTGCATAATTTAATTAACACCCCGCGCTACTCATTAAAGAACAACTATCTGTGTCCTGATAAATTGAAACCTACTAGGAATAGCCACAAACTTAGCCTTTCACCATTTCAACCGCATATTAACCTATTTAAGTATAGCTTCTTTCCTCATACAATTGAAAAATGGAACTTCATTACTCCCAGGTGAAACTTGGTCAGTGCCTTTAGAGAAATTTTTGTTAAGTTAACTTGCTTCATGCTGTGTTTTTTTATATTGATTGTATCTTTTATTTTGAAGGTATCATGTTTCTTAAGTTGCTGAAGTTGATTTGTGCAGAAGAATATTTTGTTATATGCAGTGTACAAACCCACTCCTGTGATAGCCCAATTGGGCTGCAGTATGTGAAAATAAAAATAAATAAATGAATAAGTGATTAATCAGCTGATAGGGAATGAGCAAAAATAGGGCAACAGCTATATTGTCCTACTTCTGCATGCATTTCCCCAAGGCATTGCACATCACCACCCTTAATTGCTCGACTAATTAAGATTCTTGACACAGCTAGCATACTGTTTCATGAGTCGGTTGAGTGTGAACCTACCTGTTCGTGAATTATTGAAGGTTCACCTTCGTTTCTTAGTTTACAAATTAATTTTAATTCGTTTATTTTTGCATTACGAGTACAGTGCGCTACCATGCATGTATTTTGTACACTTTTGCAGTAAGCAGGTGTGAAACCATGAAATATATTCTTGTAGTGCCCTGTGGTTCTGGGTCCTTTCGGCTCCTCTTACTACCGGTACCACTAGCCGTTACCACCAGTGGTGCGGCCGTTATGTCGATACCGCTGAAGTGCTTTATTGAGCGATATGTGTGAACGTGACACGCGCGGCTTGCCCGTAAATCCGTGCGCGTGCGGCGTCAACAGAAACACGCCGCTTTTCTTTTTCTGGTGAAAATGGGGCACAACATCGAATAAACGAAGCTTTTCACAACACGTTTACAAACGGACAAACACGAAAGAATCACCAATCTGACTCATCATTGACATGTCTAATTGACCAACGATTTGGCGGCTGTCCATTGTATTAGTTAGGTTGTTAATTATGCTGTTTCTCACTGGTCACCCAAGCGAGACTGTACTAGTAATCATGCAAGTCGTTCGTTTTCTTGCATTTCGTGACTCGTCCGGCTCCTTTTGCCGACGAGAAGCAGCCTAATACTCGCTCCATCCCCAGCAACAATACTCTAGAGAACGAAATATTGTCCCTCTATTTAAACCCCATTCAACCAGGTTCAGTGCCCTCAATATTGAGCCACAATATGTAAGGAATATCGTTTAAAGGCCGCAGGCCAGCTGACAATGGACATAAATCGGAGGGGCCAAAGAAACTAGACGAAAACATTGTTTGCCGTGAGTATTTTCTAAACAGCATGTGCCTTATATCTTAAATAAATAAATAAATATAAAGAAATCTAGACTGAAATAAATAAATATAAAGAAATCTAGACGGACATATGTTAGAACTTTGTTTTGTTCCGTCCATATTTAAGCTCTTCTAGGTGGCGCCACAACAGCTAATCGAAATGCACCCGGCGCGAATTCGAATCCACAGCGAGATTTGAGCGCGGGAAGCTGCTGTGTGCCGGTATGCCGGGGTAGGCTAGACAGCTCAAAATTTTCTGTTTGTACTTACGAGGCAGCAGTATTTGACAGAAAATAATAATACTTTGATGCTCTTCTCACGCCTACAAGCGAAGGCGGCGTGATTAACAACACAGCGTAATGCGCAACGGTGAACGCCAACGAACTCCACCACCAACCTGGACGAAGCATTTTGGTAAGCTTATATTTTATTTCTTGTTTGCAAAGTTTGTCGTAGGCAAACAATTTTTTTCTTTATTTCTAAAAGGATCGCATTTGACTTCGCTATCGTGAGTCTCGCGTCGTGAACAACGCCTTCTGCGATATCCAGAACGTATTCATGTGCTCAGTGCGCATGCATGATGTAAGACGATACTACTGATATGGAATAAGCAGAACTGTGTAACCTCTATGTCGTACAAGGGGGAAGAGGCGCGAAGATATTTCAGTTAAATAAAAACGACACGTCTCGTTTTTACTCGTCCTTTTGTTTTAGTTACTGTATATTTTGTTAATGTATCGTCATATGGTTTACCAGCCATGGCCGGACTTGGTGCTCTCGTTCTCGCGTGCAAATGTCCCGGTTTGCTGAGGGGGCACTGTGAGCAGCGCCAGACCTTACGCCAGACAGGGCGCGATTCCCCCGGTTATTGAGTCCCTGGCCAAAAACTTATTTCTGGTATAGGAAAAATTTTCACAGCTCTTCACTATACCCACCGTGGTTGCTTATAGTGGCTGTGGTGCTGGGCTGCTAAGCGCGAGGTCGTAAGATCGAATCCCGGCCACGGCGGCCCATTTTGATGGGGGCGGAATGCGGAAACACCCGTGTACTTTGATTTAGGTGCACGTTAAAGAACCCGAGGTGGTCAAAATTATTTCCGAGTCCCCCCACTATGGCGTGCCTCATAATCAGATCGTGGTTTTAAAAGGCAAAACTCCATGATTTATTTTTTTTTACATCCGCACTATGTGTCTTGATATGGTCTCCCTTGTTTAAGCGTGTTGGTACAAGCCTTTACCTTAGTTTTAGCTTTAAGATTTGATCATATTCTCTCGGTACGTAATGCATTTATATACAACAACCGCGGATAGAAGCTGCGACTGTTTGAGATCGTAGCGCCTTTCCTCTAAGTTGTAGTGATTAGATGTCATTGGAGATGTCTAAGGTTGGAAATGCTTTTTTTCATCCTTCACATTCTAGAATACAAATTTATACTAGGGTAATTAAAACTTGCAAAATGCAGTGTGAAACTTAATACTAAACTTTATTTATTCAAAGAAAATAAACGATATTTTCAATATCCCTCTATAATAGCATCATCATGCACTGTGGACACTGAACCGGTTCGAAGGCACAAATTGACTGAATGGATTCTTGTCTTGCTTTAGCATAACTCAGTTTGAGCATGAAAGAAAATGTACAGGTGACAGGAGGATGAGTGCTAAATTTCAACTGGTGTTATTCCATGACCCTACTGCACATTATATGCGCCACTCATAGCACACATGAGAAAAAGATTGAAACAACAACCTTACTAGAAGCATATGGCTGCAGTTCATTGAAAATGTGCCGACCAACTTAGAAAGTAAAGTTTCTTGTCTGATAAAGATAGGAGGGTGTACTCACGCACATCCTAATGTATTTGGCAATGGCATTAGCCTCAATAATCTCGCGCATCACTTGAGTGCGACTGCATCCTATGATGACACATTCTTTAAAAAAACTAGTTTGCATCCACAAGTCTTGCAATGCATGGCAAGGGACCTACTTCAATAACTTTTATGAAGGTTGTAACTATGCTTGCCCAAGCAATCATTGATACCCCTTCCCGTCTGTCTAATGTAGGTGCCTTGCACGACAAGGGAAACTTGTATACCACAGCTCAAGTGCAATCAGCATGCCCGTTCATGTCTTTTTTCCAACCAGTGTGTCAAAAGTTGCGTAAAATACCGGCAAACATGCACTGACCAGTACGTCACTTGACATTTATTCTGCGATACTCTGCTATCTCAACTGCAGGTTGCCAAGAATTAAAAATTACCAGAGGACACTACTCGAATGGTGTTGATGGACACCTTGATGAGTGTTGTTCATGGCAGCCACTGCAAATATTTCTCGTTCAGTGTGCACGAACATGTTTCATTAGCTAAATTTTTAAATTTACCTAATCGATGAGAAGCGAAAAAGTTTTGTATGGTGGTTACAAATGGCCGGTAACAGCATTTAAAACAGCCTAGGATTTGTGAAGACTTCCTTTAACGAGAAAAAGCCCGTGAAATAACTAAAAGGTGAAAATAAACTGTCCTGACCATGACAACGCTTCAGCGCACCAAATGTTGCATCAAGCTCCTCGCAAACTTTGCCAAATAGGGGCACTGGGAATGAGCAGCTGCAGTTTTTTCTCGACATGTCAGTAGTTTTTGGCGTGCAAGTACAGTCCCTACCAAACACGAAGTAGCGCAATCATGGTAACCGTTCACTTTGTGAACCTTTACAAGACTGTGCCCCAGGTTTGCACATTGGTAATATATGCAGTATGCTGATGGCAATGTTTCCGTCTGAGACCACTTACATTACTGATGCGGGGTGCATTGTCACGTGAATTACTAAAGAAAAATTTGCGTGTTTTGTATTTTTTTTGTCGGAAAAAAGAAAGACCACACTTGACCTAGGTCGTTGTAACACTGTTATCGGTCATTTCTCGGCGTATTCCACAATCTTTGCATTGGCACCGTGTTGGATAAGTAAGAAAATAAACATTCGTTACAATTACATATTAACTGCTTGTTCACCACGAAAAAAAAAGAAACTTCAGTAGCGCTAACAAAAGTCTATCAAAATAGAGGGGGCGATGTTCATGGAAAGCACTCATTTTTTTCTTGGCCACAGTTAGTTGTCACATCCAGTATGTAATTTAATGGTGGTTTTCGAGAAACATGTACAGGTTTCCTTCTTAGCTTCATGCTAAAGTAGGGTGGGTGAAAATTTTTCCTGTCATGAATTTTACTTGCCTTGCAGGCTTCCGCAGAACTGATCTGCCATAATCAAATAGTGCTCTGTAAAGTAAACTAAGCAACACCTTTTCTTAATATGCCTGTATTTCACTCATTGACCTTTACCAAGCTACTCATGTAAACATGTATTTACTGCTCCAAAACGGGCAATTCATGCTCCAGTGTGTCAAATTTGCTGCTCTCAGAGCTGCTCCAAAACTTCTTTGACTGCTTCCATCCCTGCATGAGTGGCCCATATAATGTTTAACGGAATTATGACTGGCATCCCAGAAACTTCAACATGTTAGCATCCGTCTGCCAAAGTGCCTGCATCTCAACATTTTGGTTAGAACTGATCACTTTATTTGCTGCAGGACTGAAGCTGCCTTGATATCTACAATACATTGGATACTATGTGCAGGATAATGAATGGCTACCTGAACGATGCTTGAAGCGGCAAGCTCTACAGTATCACTTATGCTCCTTTCCATGGGTTGGCAAGAGGAACCGTGGCACACAGCTCGACAGGCACCTGTGCACTTCACTACCTTCGGAGAAGATGCATTGGTATGCTGTACATATATTTGAGTGTGGGTTCCAGCTGCATCTCTTGCACTGTCATTTGATGTGCAGGCAGAGGAGTTGCCTGTTGGGCGCAAGTGTTGGTTAAAGATACAAAAAGGAAGGTGCTTCTTTGAACACTGATGACCCTGTCCTCCACATTATTTCTTTTCATTTTCTTGTTACCTTATTTTTGCTGGTTATATAAAGGTCGCAGGCAATTAAACCAAGAAAAACATTGGTGTAATTAGCTGTGGTTAAAATTGAAATGTAGAAAATATTGAAAGAAAGTAATGAAAGCAGACAAAAAGACCTTGTCTCTGGTGGTGACTGAACCCAGAACCTTTGCAGTACACACGTGATGCGCTACCAATTGTGCTGACTTGGGTATTTATGTGTGGTATACGTGGCCCTGGGAGTGTTAGCCAGCGCCATTTAGAGCCGTGGTGGGCAGATGTGGAACATCCTTTTTTGCATGATGGTGTCGTGTAACACCTGAACTGAAGTGAGCAGGCATGTGGTTAATAAACCCATGCATGCTACCTTGAGGCATCAAGGCTATGAGGTTTCAGACCCCCGCAAGAATGAATGAGAAGGAAAATGGGTTTCATTTTTTTAAAATCACGTCCATATAAAGCCAACAGGCTTTTCTTTGATAAAGGTGATTATTCTGCCATTTCACAGGAATTATTCGCTCATTTATCTGTTTTTGATTATCTTTGTGAGAATTCTGATGTTGTACAAATGTAGTCTCTTTTTAAAACAAGTTACAGAACTGACGGAAAAGTATGTACCGAGTGTCCATTCAGTTGGGCTGAAAAACTAAGAAACCATGGGTGAAGCCTAGTATCCTGAGGTTAATAAGGAAAAGAACAGTATATAACGCATTCAAAAGAACACAAAGCAGTTATCAGTTTAAGAAGCAGGTCAAAGTAACTAATGAATATAAAACTAAAGTTCACATTGGAAAGGGTCCGTATTCAATCGACTTAATGATAATATGAAAACAAATCCAAAGCTTTTTTGGAAATACGTAAGAGGATGCGGATCTGACTCAACGGGAGTAAATGAAATTGTTCACCATCATAAGGTCCTATCCGATGATACAGCTAAGGTAGCTTGCTTTAATAATTTTTTTATTCTGCATTGCTTGCCCAAAACAACCTTTGGAAAATTTCATGTGAGAGCTGAGCCATGATGCAACCTGTCGAATTCAGTGTTGGTGGTATCGAATCATTGTTACAAAGTATAGATGAAACTAATGCCCCCAGCCCAGATGGTATTTCTCCCCGCATATTGAAGTGCTGTACCTGGCCAATCGCATCTTACCTATACCTAATGTACACTAGATCTCTTTCTACTGGAGTGCTGCCGGATGATTGGAAAATGGCACATGTAGTTACGGTTCATAAGGGTGGTCCAAAAAAATATGTAAACAATTATAGGCCTATCTCTTTAACATCCATTTCCTGTAAAATATTAGAGCATATTTTGTACAAAGAAATAATGTTACATTTATTACAACATAGAATATTAATTGATAATCAACATGGTTTTCGCAAGGGACTGTCCTGTACAACACAGCTAATTGAATTCTATCACGACTCAGTCGCTCAGGTGGATGAGAACGGGCAAAGTCATTGTGTCTTAGATTTTCGAAAGGCGATTGTCATGGTTTGTCACTCATTGCTCCTTCAAAAACTTCATGAGGCAAATGTTAAGGAGTGTGTAACTGGATTGCCAATTACTTGTCGCAGCATTGGCAATGCATAATGCTGAACGGTGCTACTTCTCCTTGTGTCGAGGTCACATCGAGAGTTCCTCAGGGGTCTTTTTTTAGGGCCGCTTTTGTTCTTAGTTTCTATTAACAATATTCCTGCCGGGATATCTTGGCGTTTACGCTGGTTTGCCGACGACTGTATAGTGTATAAAAAAAATAAAAAATAAACAGGACTTCATCGATGTGCAGGTTGATCTTACTAACATTCTCTTATGGTGTGAGAAGTGGAAAATCCAACTAAATAAAAAAAAATGTGTTCATCTGTTTTTCACGAAAAAAAGAAAATTATAGAAACGCGTTATTTTTTGAACACTGATATTATTGACCAGCAATATATGGGTGTGATGTTTTCAAGTGATTGTTCTTGGAACGCACATGTGAGTAATGTAGTTGCAAATGCTGCCAGAGCGCTAAATTTTATTCAGCGAAATTTGAAATCTTCAACTTTTGCCCTAAAGAATACTGCTTATATTTCATTCGTTCATCCGATCTTGGGGTACGCGTGTTGTGTTTGGGACCCTCATCAGAAAAGCTTGATCGACCAAATCGAGAGAATACAAAACAGAGCGGGAAGGTTCGTTCGTGGGTGATACAAGCGGGAGGAGAGCTGCACTGCAATGAAAAGTGAGCTCGGATGGGAAGCGCTCTCGTCTCGCCCATGGAAACTGCGACTAAAATTGCTATTTAGCATATATAATAACAAAACCGGAAATAATAGAGACACCTATTTTAAACCACCGCACCATGTATCTAAGAGAACAGATCATGACTTTAAAATTCGAGAATACCAAACTAGAACGGACCTTTATGCTGTTATTTTTTGCCCAAACTGCAACAGAGTGGAATCGATTATCTTGTGACCAAGTGTGCTGTGCGAATGAAGATGTGTTTTTTTCGAAGTTGTAACCCCCCTGCTTGCACGCCCCCGGGCAGTGCGGGATAAATAATAAAGGCACTGAAGCCAAGAAAAGCATAGGGGTAACTAGCTGTGGTTGAAACTGAATAGTTGAATTCGCTCTGCGGTCATCTATCAAATTTCACTGCAATGCATTATCGTAACTCAATGGGCAGCCCATTTAAAAATTATAATTCAGAAGACTGCCAGAATTTCAACAAATGATCAGTTAGCAAGAATGAGAGTGCACGCCTTTCTAATATTCTGTGTATTTATGGCTCTTATTCGTAACTTTTCTGCTGTGTTATATCAGTGTTTTAATTCGGACCAAGACTGTGCTATAATGTAGCAAAGAGGTTACGGTCTAGTGGCATAAATGTGCATGTTAAAGAGAGGGCAAATCATCTCGACATTGTTAACTGAGAGTTGTTTAAACTTGAGCAGCCTTCCGAAGTATACTTCTTTTGAAGTTGCTGCTCATTGAGTTACCCTGGTACACTGTGTCGTGTGAGCTACTGCAATGAAATGGTGCTTCGTACACGGTCATGCAAGATGCAGAACAATGCCTCGGGGAGAGTGGACCAGACTGTGTAAGCAGAGCCGGCATGTAGCCGTACGTGTTTTGCATATGCGACCTAGTAAACAGTCCCCAGTTAGCACTTATGTTTTGTCAATTATGTACGCTCGTCATCCGGCCACGACATGGAGGCAGCGGTGGGATACTCGACAACGCTGTGAGAAGTGCACCACGCAAGTAGAAGTCTACACATGCAGCGCAGTGCAGTGAATACGAAACTTTGCTACCCATGGCTTTGACTACAGTTTCCACAGCCCAGCACGCAGCTTCGCTCAACTTGTTCATCATCGAACTGCCGGAAAAACTTGATTTTTGGCGACCCGAGGAGTGGAAACAGTGGTTCATGAGATGGGAGTGCTATAGAGCCATCTCCAGACTAAAGAAGCAATACGGCGAGACGCAAGTGAACACACTCATTATGCCATGGGTCGTGAAGCAGAAGACGTCCTAGCCTTGCTCAGGCGCTGTGATGCTGAGAAACTCGACTACAACACAGTAATGCAAGTGTTCATAAAAAATTTACTGCCACGGATGAACGTGTTATACGAGTGTGCAAAGTTCAACAGCCGGAAGCAAGACGCGCATGAGACAGCCGATATGTTCATCACTGAACTCATCAGAATAGCTGAAGCCTCTGAGTACAGTGCCCTGAAAGAGGAACTGATCTGTGATAGACTCGTGGTCGGTCCTACAGACGCACAGGTAAGTGAGAAGCTGCAACATAACGCCGAGCTTACTCTGGAAGCCGCTGTCAATGCTGCTCACAACATGGTGACAATCAAACAGCAGCAAAAGGACCTACGGCCACAGCTACAGTAACTTGAAGCTGTCGACACCATGCACAGCTTCTCAAAGAGCAAAGGAAAGTCAAATAATTATCGAAAAAACCAGTGTGACCAAAGTGCACAGACATGCAAGTGGTACGGTTCAACAGAACACCTATGGTTAACCATCACGCACTATGTGCCCAGCGAATGGCAAAACATGCAGTGCCTGCAGTAAAAAGGAACACTGCTGCCGTATGCTTTTCTGCTTCCAAAAAGCAGAACAAAAAGCACATACCAAGCTGTTTTGGAAGAGGTTTACTTGGACAATTAACTGACCAACAGGATCCTGGGCCATGGAAAATCAATGTGTTGGTCAATGGCTTGCCAGTGAAGTTCAAGGTAAACACTGGTGCAAATGTAACTGTAATGCCAACAAGCCTCTACGACGAACAAGTCATGGGCAACATGAAGCAAGCAAATGAACAGCTGCTCGGACCCAACTGGACCAAAATAGCAACGGCTAGACTTCACTGCGACCCTGTGCTGAAATGGCTGGTTGTGTCAAGAAGAAATTTATGAAATGGACTAGCTGCATGACGCACTTTTTGACGTCCCGCAATCAAGTCCTTCAATGTCCTCCAAGTCTCCTAAAAGTAGCAGAGTCAGCAGGCAAGGTCAGTGACTCAGCCAACATTTTATGCCGCTACCTCTACCTGGCTACAGACCGATTACAAAATATCGCTACTCCTTGATGCCAAGCAGTGTGCTATTATGTACTCGAGGCGAGTACCTCTGCCCATGTTGCCGAGTGTCCAATGTGAGTTGGAGAGAATGGAAAGTTTGGGTATCATCATAAAGGTCAAAGAGACCACAGAGTGGCGTGCACCTATGGTAGTTGCGAAAAATAAAGGAGGCAAGCTTCAAATCTGCAGTGACTTTGGAAGGTTGAAATAGAACGTTCTGTGAGAACGAGTCTTAGTGCCCACCGTCGATGATTGCCTGGCCAAACTCGCCGGAGCTGCCTGGTTTAGCAAAATTGACGCTAGGGCCGGTTATTGGTTACTGGTTACCTGTGTCCTAGAGGTACAACACTTTCCTGACGCCAATTGGCCATTTAAGTTCCTCCGATTGCCCTTCTGAATTTCCACAGCAACTGAAGTTTTCTACAGGGAAATGCTAAGACCGCTAGAAGGCCTGCACGGCCAAGCCTGTCTGCAAGACTACATAATAGTGTTTGACCGCACGAAGGCAGAACATGATGCATGACTGCACAAAGTACTTCAGCGCCTGCAAGAAGCTGGCATCACCCTAAACACAGGAGAGTGTGTACTACACCAGCAGTAAAAAAATCGGGCCCCTTCGTTAACCCCCTTCTTTATTACATAATGCGGTTCTCGAATCTGGCGACATTGGTGCCTTCAGGTAGCATGTGTGGGTTTATTGACCAGTTGCCTTCCCCCAAAAAAGATCGCATACTCGTGATGCCTGCGGCACAAAGGATGCTCTACATCCCCCGCCAAGGTTTGTGAGTCGTGGCACTGGCTAACAATCCCAGGGTTAGTTCTAGTAGTAACATAAATATCCCAGAAAATGGATGGGAAGACGGTGCCATGGTAGCTCAATCGGTAGAACATCACACGCGTAATATGAAGATGTGGAATCGTTCCCGAACTGCGGGAAGTTGTTTCTTCATCCACTTTCAATTTCATTAATTTATAATTTTTTATTTCAATTAGTAAATACAAGTAATTTCCTCTGTGTTGTCCTTGGTATCTTTGTTTGTAGGTGTCTTATGATATGATTAATAAAAATCGGGCCCCTTGGTTAACCTGCTTTCTTCTCGTTCATAACATAACAAGGGTCTCGAATCCGGCAACATTGAAACCTTCAGTTGGCATGTGGGGCTTTACTGACCACTTGCCTTCACCCAAAAAGCTCACGTAATTGTGACGCCTGCAGCAGAAAGGATGTTCCACATCCATCGCCAAGGTTTGTGAGCAGTGGTGCTGGCTAACACTCCTAGGGTTAGTTGTAGTAGTAACACATAAATACCCCAGGAAGTGGATGAGAAGACGGCGCTGCTGTAGCTCAATTGGTAGAGCACCGCACGCAAAATGCGAAGGTTGTGGAATCGTTCCCCACCTGCGACAAGCTGTTTTTTCATCCACTTTCAATTCCATTAATTTATAATTTATTTCATTGAGTAAGTATAAGTGATTACCCCTGTGTTGTCCTTGGTGTCTTCGTTGGCTTCTTATGATATGATTACTAAACATCGGGCCCCTTGGTTAACCCCCTTTCTTCTCATTCTCCAGCAGTCTGTGGAATTCCTTGTACACATTGTATTGGCAAACGGTATCATTGCTGACCCTGAAAAGGTCAATGTGCTGTCAGGTAGCAGAACCAACAGACGAAGGATGTCGAAGTGTGTTCCTTCTTGGGATGGCCCGCCACCTGGTCTGTTTTTTCCAAGGCTCTCACAGCTCACAAAACCATTACATGATCTGCTTCACAGTGATGCTTAATCCATCAAAAGCCATTGACGACGATACCGGTGCTCACCCAGTACAACCGTTAGTCTTCTCACTGTGTCTGCATATGCATCATCCTACAGTCTTGGGGCAGTCCTACAAGAGACAGAAGATCATAGGCTTGTAGTTGACTGTGCCTCAAGGTCCCTCTCTGACATAGAGACATAATATGCTTGTATAGAGAAAGAAGCACTGGCAGTTACATGGGCCTGCAAGCATTTCCGCTGCTACCTGGTAAGTCTGCAGTTTCATGTAGAAAGAGACCATAAGCCGCTAGTGCTTCTGCTGTCATCAAACTGCCTGGGTGAACCGAGTCCACATCTGCAGCGGGTCCGAATGAGACTGCTGGATTACCCCATTTCCCACATATTTGGCAAGGAAATATGCCCTGCTGACGTGCTCTCAAGGAAACTGCAGAAAGAAACAGGCAGTAGCAGCCCAGGGACCATCAGCGAGGCCATCATAGAACACGAAATTCTTACAATGGAACTGCCGTCTGCCTCCCAAGACTTGCTAGAGAGGATAAAGGCCATGCAAATGAATGATCCCGTTTTAGCAAGGGTCAGGGGCTACTGTACGTCATGGCCCAAACAAGTTGCTGCCGCCAGAAGTGCAGAGGTACGCAGAATTTATCCATGAACTGACACTGGTGGATGAAATTTTACTCAAAGGCAGTTACGTTATCATCCCACTAAATATGCAAAGTGATGTGCTTTAGCGCTTGCATACTGGTCGTCAGGTTCTTGGAAGATGTAAGGCTTGAGCCACTCAGTCAGTCTGGTGGCCAGATATTAACCAACACATCCAGAGTTATGTGTCAAAACGTCCTGTCTGTCAATAGCACTGTAAACCAAACACAGCCTGTGATACACACTCCACTTTCAGAACACTCATGGGAAGTGATTGGAATTGATCTCTTTGAGAATGGAGAGATTACCTCGTAGTGGTGGACTATTACTCGCGCTTCTTTGAACACATGAAGTTGAGGCATACTACCACACAGAACATAACTCAAGCACTGAGCCAGATCTTCGCTCACTTTGAGACACCAGCTATTATATGACAGGACAACGGTCCTTAGTTCGCTTTGGCACAATTCAGCATGTTCATCAAGCAATGGGAATTATGCGATGTAACCAGTAGCACCTACTTACACCAGAGCAACGGTGCTGCAGAAAGAACTGTACAGATGGCTAAGCAGTTGCTCAAGAAGTCGTCCAACATTCAAAAGGCTCTGCTTGCTCATCATGACCTCCAGGCAAAGAAGGGCTCACACTTGCTGAACTCATAGGAAAATGCCTCAGAACCGATGTGCCAGTGGCACCAAGAATGCTGAAGCCACTGGGGAACACTAGGACATTCAAGAAAAGAAATGAAGCATATACGGTCAAGCAGCGCAAGTAATACGAGTGGCAACACAGGACTTTGGAAAAAGACCCTATTCAACCACAGACTGCCGTCCATATCCTGTCCGGTGCTGCAACAGGGACAGTAGTTGGGCCAGCTCACACTTAACGTTCATATGCGGTGAGCACAGCTAGTGGTCTCACTCGATGCACAAGTAAGCATTTGCAGCCATCGCAACCTGGAGCATTCACAAGAAGTGGACTAAGAGTTCGAAGAGCACGTGAGAAGTAAGAGCTCCAAGTCTGCTCAACTTATGGCTGGGGCCACTCTAAAGCAAGGGAGATGTGTGCGCCACCGCAACAAGATGGCGCTACGTACACCATCATGTGAGATGTGGAACGATGCCTCTGGGAGTGCGGCCCAGACCATGCGAGCAAAGCCAGCATGTAGCCTTGCATGCGTTGCATATGTAACCTATTATACAGTTGTCACTTAAAAAAAAGTGTTGTATGCTCGTCACTTGATCACGACACATAGCTTCCGACAATAGCGGAAGGTGCATTGTCCAAAATTTCTAGATATGCTTGTGCCACTTCATTCTTCAATACATATGAGAACAGAAATCTTTTAAAATAAAAATTGATGCGACATAAAATGAGCAAAAATCCGTGTAAGCCAGTTTGTTGTGTAGAGTAGTGGATGTAAAATAAGGAAAAAAAAAGGCAGACTGTAAATGCAAGGGATTGACAAGGCGAGGTTTTGAGTTGTGGTAGAAGGGGAGAGGAAAGGGGCTACTCATGTTGGGTTCTTTCAGGAGTTGAGATAAAAACCAGAAACACAAAAGAATTTACATGCAGTGGTAGGCACTGCCAATCCAGTGTGCCATGTTTTCTAAGAAAGCAGGACCTATTCATATAATCTCTGGAAGTTCATAAAAGAGGGGGAGGGATGAAGGATTGCAAAGAAGAAAACAGGGTCAAACAAATTGAGGTGAAGCAACCTGTGTAAACCGAAAGCAAAAAAACATTCACACACATACTTGTGAGAAATAGAAAAAAAATAAGAAAATGAATCATTACACAGTCACTCCCACTCTTTGATATTAAGAGCTTATGATATCAGTTGTGCATTCGTGTTTCTACTCCCAAAAATATATTTCAAGTGAGGGATGACAAGTGCATGTGTTACAATGCTCACCTACATTGGTCTTCCTTTGTTTTTATATTCTGCAAATGTTCTCTTGCCCTTTCATCAGTACAGCGTCCAATTTTGCTTGTGTAGAGCTTACCAGAAGTAAGAGGTTATTTGATAAACCATTCAAGTGGCACAATTCATGAACGGTGTTGCATGCCTTTTGTTAAAAACAGCTGTATTTTTACACTCAAGCATGGGAACAAAGCTTAGATGGCTTCTTCGGAACCAGCGACACAAATGGTGCCCCATATTTGTCATCAAACTTCTTCAGTCAGTGCAACTGCTGTGCTCTGAGGCAGTGCCTCTGGCTGCTTCAAACTGCGCGCTTTTGTCTTTTGCTGCTTTCAACTCCTGAAGTTTTTGCAGTAGGGATTCTGAGATTCCGATGATGAGTGAGGGAGGCCAGCTGCTATGAACCTGCCAACCTGAGCACAAAAGCTATTGCGCATTGTGTGAATACACATTTTTAGAGCCTATTCAAGGCACCTTGGGGCAATAGTTGGTGTAACATGGGTGTAGGCTGGTTCATACAGTAGCTAACCATTCTTTGCTCTTGGTTGGTAACTTCGGGAAACATGCTTTAGGGTGACCATCAAATGTTTATCTAAGATATGCAGTGCATTGTCAATGGTTTAATGAAGTTGAGTCTGACGAAGTCTTGTCCGGTTAGGAAGAGTTAAGGGAAAAAACAGAACTGACACTGACCAAGGTGAAAAATTATCTAAAGCACGTGGGAGCTTTGCTAACAATGCTTTCGCCATGCGTGTCTCATGTGTAAAGGTTAGTGCTTTTCCATGCTCGTTAAAAAGATTTCAAATGTAATCTACTGTATTCTCATGTGTCATATTGGAGTTAGGTTGTAAAAGAATTAAGATATCGATGTATCTAAAAACACTTAGAACCATGGCCTTGTCAAATATGTAGTGATGTAATGTCACAAAGCACAGGAGCATTGTGATCATCACACCTCAATACCCCTACTGCAAAAGCTTAAATTCCAAATGCAAAGAAATTTCACTTTTGCTAAATTGGTAATAAATGAGTAGTAAATACTACTGTAGTGATCTTGGCAAAGCTGCGGGGCTGGTAACTGTCTAATTTTCGTTTTGGTATTCTTTTAATAGTGTATTAGCAGATGACGCATGAACCTGGTGGTTAGTGGCTATGACGAGAGTCCACATCACCCGCCGTGGTTGCTCAGTGGCTATGGTGTTAGGCTGCTGAGCACAAGGTCGCGGGATCGAATCCCGGCCACGGCGGCCGCATTTCGATGGGGGCGAAATGCGAAAACACCCGTGTACTTAATTTAGGTGCACGTTAAAGAACCCCTGGTGGTCGAAATTTCCGGAGTCCTCCACTACGGCGTGCCTCATAATCAGAAAGTGGTTTTGGCACGTAAAACCCCATAATTTTTTTTTTTGAGAGTCCACATCGCCTCCAGGTTTTTTATCACACTGCAGGCAGCTGCAGGTGGTCCCTTATCTCGTAGGCCGAACTAAGGAGCCCTGCAATCTGAGTCATGCTTCACTGGCAGTTACTGGTAATTGTGACATTCATTTCAGTCTCGCTATCAAGAATGCTAGAAGGCTGTTTTGTATTTACACTGTTTGAATCATTTTTTACGCAGCCCTAACTTTTGTTGTAGTTGGGCTTTAAGGGCTTTAAAACAGCAAAAGCCAGCAGTGCACACACTTAAAAGCAGCTGAAGCAGCTGGAAGTACTGCCTCATGAGCACCAAGTGACGCACTCACTGCAGAAGGTTGCCTGCAAGCATGGGCTCTGAGTTGTGCTGTTTGATGTTGCACTGCTAAGCCTGAGGGTGAATGATCAAATTGTAGGTGTGTCAGCTGCATTTTGATAGGTGTTAAATGCATGTGTGCTGTGCATTCATTGTATGCACAGTAGAGTAACCAAGGTGGTCAAAATTAATCCAGATTCCCTCGTACTTCATGCCTCATAATCATATTGTGGTTTTGGCACATAAAACTACAGAATTTGGTTAAATTTATTAGTTGGTGCTCTTTGATTTTCCATTTCTCTAATTTTCTTGCTTAGAAAAGCTCTGTTCTTGCTACAAATGATCAATTTATTATTATGAAAGGCTAACCTTCAATCTAACTTAACTCATTATTTTCCTTTAGTGTCCCTTTACCGTGCATTAAAAGCATGGAACACTAATACTTTTGCATTAATTTTTATTTGACTCGTGCTCAACAGCTAGATGGCATAGAAGCTGAACTACTACTGTGGGCTTCAAGTTGATAGGTTGCCATATAAAAGCTTGTCTTCTTTTAGAGATAAAAACACTTGAGCCTAGTTTTCTGTCTTTAGATAGACTACTGAGAAAGGCAAACATCGCTTGCATGATAGATAAGTGATTAGTTAATTGTGCTCAGTTTTTGCCCCCACCCCAAAAAAGGAAAGTGAACATAATTGTATATTTTAGTTGCAGAACTTGAAACTAGGAAGCGAAATGCACTTAACCATTTCCCTACTGAGGATGAGCAAGGCTTGTCATTTAAATTTGTGCCTGTACAACTAAGGCTGCACTGGGTCTATCAGAAGTAAAACCATAAAGTTCTGCTTTGCTGTTCATAGGGTTGGCTCCACTACGCACTTCTTTTTAATGCATGATGATACCACAGGGCAGTATGTTTCTATACTGGCAGCCAACTTTTCAAAATGATGTCATCATCTTGTAGAAGCTCTGATTGAGAACTCCCGGAGTCAACCTCACAAAACAAAAAAGGCAAATCCCTAGCTACTCACGTCATGGCTTAGAAATAAAAATTAAATTCAAGGGTTTTGTATGCCATAACTACAATTTGATCTTAAGACATGCTGTAGTGTGGGACTTCAGATTAATTTTGACCATCTGGGGTTCCTTAACATGTACCCAATGCACGGTACACAGGTATTTTTGCATTTCGCCCCCATTAAAATGTGGCGGCGCTGTGGCTGGGATTCAAGCCCTTGGGCTTAGTAGCGCCGCACCATAGCCACTATGCCCCCACAGCGGGTATGTTATGGCTGGTCACTTGCCAGTTCTCTATGTGCATTCTGCTAACTGCTAAAAGTCAAAAGCCAACAAGGAGACACTTTGTGTGCTAAAAACATCCCTCAGGTGATCGGAAGAGATGCTCTTGAAGGGAAATCAAGACATGGTGTAAATACTGCTGCATGGCACTGTGCAATATTCATTGCTTTGGTCTTCAGAACAGTCAAAGCCAAGTTACACGGGCATTCATCAGTTATAGCATTGCTGTTTTGGAGCAAAGAACACATCTTTTCAGCTAAACTATTTCCTTCGCTTCTAGTAACCCACCTGAACCAGCAGAAGTGTGCTATATGCGACAAAGATAAAATATATAAAAGATACAAAGAACTTTTATGTCCCTGTTATATAGCTCACATTGTATTACCAGCATCGTTTGGGCTAATAACATTACAGTGGACAACACATATTATGGCAGAGCTTCTGCTTAAGCTACTAAGTCAGACATACTAGTAGACATATAGCGCGCAGAAATGGGCACAAAGAAACACATTGAAAGTGCTCGCACCAAGTACCACCCGATTTTATTCTTGGAGGGAGTGCAATTATAGCCACATTCACTCTTTTTGGGATAGTGATGAGTCTGACTGGTCCAGTGATTTCATTTTACCTACTCAGTGCCATGTACAAGCGGCAATGTTTTCATCAGCTTGGTGTGAGTGATGTCAATTTCTGAACAAAATGATATCTGAGGGTGCAGTGAGCAGAAATTGGGCAGAAGTTGGTTTCCATGGGTTTTAAAAATGACCGTGCAAAGTGAGGTGGCTGCAATGACAAAGGTTGCCTGTCCAGTGCAAGAATCCCATATCATATCAAAATGTCATGTATTTTTTGTTCATCTGAAGTAAAGAATAGAAGCTGGAAAGCTAAAAACTCATGTTTGAAGCTTCAACTTAATACTAATGATTGGGAGCAATATTTGGGCCCCTAGCGACCTGTTTAGAAAAAAACACTTTTTTTGCTTACTACTCTGCGGTTTACTTATCGTGCCGCACCTGCAATAACATATAAGAAGCCAACAAACACTTGCACCAAGAACAACATAGGGGAGCTTACTTCAGGTTAAATGAAATAACGAAACAATAAATTAATAGAAATGAAAGTGGATGAAAAGACAACTTGCCGCAGGTGAGGAACGATTCCACAACCTTCGCATGTCGCGTGCGATTCTCTACCAATAGAGCTACTGTGGCGCCGTTTCCCGTCCACTTTCTTGGGTATTTATGTTTCCTCGTAGAACCCTGCGAGTGTTATCCAGCGCCACGACTCACAGACCATGGCGGTGGACGTGAAACACACTTTCTGCCGCAGGCGTCACGAGAACATGATCTTTTTTGGGTGAAGGCAACCGGTCAAGAAACCCACACATACTACTTGATGGCATCAATGTTGCCGGATTTGAGACCCTCGTTATGCAATAAATGAGGAGAAAGGGGGGTAACTGGGGGCCCAATCTTTATTAGTCATATCATAAGAAGCCAACAAACACTGACACCAAGGACAACATATGGGGAATTACTTGAGCTTAATAAATGAAATAACGAAAGGCTAAATTAATGGAAATGAAAGTGGATGAAAAAACAACTTGCCGCAACTTATGGGATCGTTCCCTACCTGCGGCAAGTTGTTTTTTCATACACTTTCATTTCGATTGATTTATCGCATCGTTATTTCATTTATTAAGCTCAAGTAATTTCCCCTATGTTGTCCTTGGTGTCAGTGTTTGTTGGCTTATGATATGACTAAACAAAATTGGGCCCCGCAATTAACCCCCTTTCTTCTCATTTATTTCTTCTCTATTGGTAAAGAATCGCACGCGAAATGCAAAGGTTGTGGGATCGTTCCTCACGTTCGGCAAGTTGTTTTTTTATCCACTTTCATTTCCATTAATTAATCATTTTGTTATTTCATTTATTAAGCTCAAGTAATTTCTCCTATGTTGTCCTTGGTGTTAGTGCTTGTTGCCTTTTTATGATATGACTAATAAAAATCGGGGCCCTCGGTTAACCCCCTATCTTCCTGGAAGAACATGTTTCATGGAGGATAAAAAAAAGTACGCTTGACTTTCTTCCAAAATATGTGATTCATGTAGACTGTTTCTGCATCCTTGTCTGTTTGCAACCTAAAAACATGAAAGTCAGCTAATAAAAGACAGCAGAAAGTTGTAAACAAACTGCGAATATTGCAGTAAGGAAACTCTTCACAAAGAATAGCTCATAAAAATAGTTTGGAAATTTCGCTGGTTTTCTGAAAATAAAATTGGCATGGAAAAGGTTAATCTTGTATGGGGCACTAAGAAAAGTAGCGAAACAAATTACCGTATTTATTCGAATCTAGGCCGATAGTTATTTTTTTTTTCAAATAATCATATTCCTAACTCTAGGGTCGGGTTAGATTCAAGGATTTAAAGAGAAAAAAACACTTCAGTTTTTCATTGAAACTGCTAAATATGGTACACAGCTAGCGCCATCTAGAAAAGTCAGTATCGCAGCCGCTACTAGCCATGCCAGTAGCCAGCCGTACACAAGTGAGGTTGCCATTTTGACCTGTGTTGTGTCGGCCGTATCAGTGTGCGGCGTGGTGTTATTGCTATGGCACCAAGCAGGTGACACTACAGTGCCGCTTTCAAGCGAAAAGTTGTGATAGCTGCAGAGGCATCGTCAAACCTTCCAGCCGAGCGGGACTTCGGCGTCGACGAGAAAAACGTCCGTCATTGGAGGGGACGACATCAGCTCTTTGTGTGCGCCGGTACGAGGATGGCTTTTAGCGGACCAAAGAAAGGCCATTACCACGAAGTGGAGACAGTTTTGGCCAACTTTGTCTGGACGCAGAGGCAGGTGCCCTTCCAGTGACAACAGAAGTGCTCCATGCAAAAGCTAGGGAGCTTTCGAGGGAGCGAGGCCTAATGCCAAAGGATTTCAAAGCTAGCCGGAGCTAGCTTCAGAAATTCATGAAGCGCTTTGGCTTCAGCCTCCGACGTCGCACTTCAATCACCCAGAAGCTGCCAAGCGATTTCGAAGAAAAGCTGATAGCTTTCCAGTGCTACGTGCTGCGAAAGAGAGAAGTGGCAGGCCACAACCTTCGGCAAATCGGCAACGCCCACCAGGCGGCTGTATTTTGATATGCCAGTGGCATACACAGTGAATGAAAAGGGTGCCAAGGAGGTGAAGGTGTGCTCTGCGGGCTACGTCAAGCAGTGCGCAACTGTGATGCTGTGCTGCACAGCTGATGGACATAAACTCCCTCCTTATATGATATTTAAAAGGAAGACCATGCCTGCTCAAGAAACTTTCCCAAGAAATGTCATTGTGCAGGTAAATAAGAATGGATGACGGGTGCGATTGTGGAAGAGTGGGTTAAGATTGTGTGGCGATGGCGTCCAGGAGCCCTTTTGACAAAGAACTCGCTCCTTGTTGTTGACTCCTAGCGTGGGCACTTGACCGACAATGTGAAGGCTGCACTCGCACAAGCGAACACGGACCTCGCTGTCATACGGGGCAGCATGATGGGCCAGTTGCAGCCACTTGATGTCTGCATCAACAAACGTTTCAAGGATCGTCTGCTGAAATATTACACGGACTGGTGGACTGACGAAGACCACATGCTAATGGAAACGGCCGCATCAAACGTGCATCGCTATCGCAGCTGGTGGGCTGGGTAGCTCAGCCTGGAATGACATCCCAGGCACATTGATCGTGCACGCCTTTAAAAAGTGCAGCATATCTAATGCACTGACGGTACCGAAGATAGTGCACTGTTTGAAGGTGACAGGGACAAGGGACACAGCGAAAAGTCTAGCAGTGACGACAACGTTCAATGAGCTCTGCACGTTCAGATTCAATAAATGCTGTTTGCATTTTGTGAATGCTGTCCTCGCTTTTTTTGTTCAGCCTACATTCGAGGTAGTATATTTTTTTGTTGGCTTCGAACTTTAGGGGGTCGGCTAGAATTGGGGTCGGCCTAGATTCGAGTAAATATGGTAGTCACCTAACGCAATGTGTGTAATGAATCTAGGGTAAATGCTCTACAAAAAATTACATGTTTTTGATGAGAGAGAGAGAGTAAAACATCTTTATTAATAATATTTGAATGGCAAGAGCAGTGTGGGAGGACTGCTCTCGCCATTCAAATATTATTAATAAAGATGTTTTACTCTCTCTCTCTCGTCAAAAACATGTAATTTTTTATAAAGCATTTACCCTCGATTCATTACACATTGCGTTAGGTGACTACCGTACTTACTCGAATCTGACAAGAGATGGTGATTATTTTTTGACACATGTCGATCTTTGTTTGCTAATGTGGAAAACCTCAATCACATCCTTCTCAGCTCTGTCAGGGCTCTTTGCAACTAACCTTATGTGCTGGCTGGAAGATAGGGAAACACCCGTGGCTCATATGTGCAGCCAGATGGCTACTGTAGTTATTCTTCATGCAAGTTCTGGGTTCACCAACTCCCTCATTGAAACACTGATAATGGTTATGGTTAGTAATACTCGTTTCCATCCAAGAGCAAAATCAGCTGTAGTTGGTGCTGGTCGGGTTGATGGGTCTTTCTCCTTGTTTTTTCATGCTATCATACTTCTAAGAATAAATAATCTTGCATACTATTGCTGAAAGCTGGGAGAGTTGGTTATTGGCATTAGGAAACAGTTACTTGACTATAAGATGAAGCACATGAAATGCACAAGATGAGCATTGCACATGAACTTGTTTTAGTATATGAGTGCGATTATATGCATGCATGAAAGGCTCACATTTGCAGCAAGAGTTGACTATATGCGACATATAAGATACATCACTCATTCTATTTTGCGTGTACCATACATCTTTTTCAAGTAATCAATTTTTCTATTCGAGATTTCAATAGAAGGTGTGCTGTTGCATTTATCGGTTTGTCTGGAAAGGCCCTTATATATCAGTGTACACTTTTAGCCTTATATCTTCTGAGTATTTTGTGCTGTTGTATTTTGCCATGTATTGACATCTTTTACAATGTCCTGCAAGTTTTTCAGACCTTGCTAACCTGCGCAGAATGCTCAACCTGTCTTTGGGGCACCTTTGAGTGCATTTAATGCCTTCAGCGGAAAGTGTTACGTAGGATAAACCAGTATTTGTGTTAATGGCAGGCTGCAGGGGCATCGTGCACAGATGTAGATGGTAACAGTATGTGGATATCTCGCAAAACATTGCAAAAGATGCCAAACTGTGCCAAAATTTGACTGTACACATGCACTTTGCAAATATAAGGCAGGGAAGTGCAGATTTGCATACTAGGCCTTTTCCATCCAAGAAACCAATAACTGCATTAACAAACCTTCTACAGGGCTCTTGAATAAAGAAGTTGGTTACTTGAACAATATGATGTATGACATGGGTGCATCATGAATCAGTTTATATGTCGTGTATTGTGAAATTTCCTGCAAATGTGTCGTTTTTATTTATGTAGTCATTGTTTAGTGAGGTCATTTCATTTCCCACACCCATTCTCTGCACATCATGTTGGTATTTTGTTTTGTCTTAGAACTGTAATTATGTTTCATAAAACCTTACACTGCTAAAATTTGACTTTGGGGCAGTTTGGTCTTTTCATCCACGTTCTTGTTTTTGTCATTTCCCTTACCATGTAAGCATTTTTCTGGAACACTTGCAGTATTTCGTCATGCTCCTGCGTTTAGAAGCCAGATGTCTGTCTCTGAGTAGCCCAAACCACTTGAAGCACGCAAATCTGATGCATCCTCAATGGAACTCCATAGTGAACGTATTGCTAAAATATTTTTCAAGGGATGAAGCACTTCTGTAACTGCCGAGTTTTGCAGCAATAAAGAAGCAGAATGCTTGCATCTGTGTAATCTGTATTTCACTTTCTTTGTATCATCTTTTATCTGACTGTCTGTCAGCATGGTAACATTGCATATTGTCTTCTTTCTTAGCATTCATAGGTTTCAAATTGCTCCTATGTTTTTGTCCTCACATTTTCTGCAATATCCTTCACCAGAAGGACAACTACCAGTTCACCTAATTTGCCACTTTTACAGGCAACCAATTACCCATAATAGTAGTGTAATGCCCATTGCTTAAAAGCTCCTAAACAATTTTGCACATCTGAAAGTTTCTTGAATTCATGCACGCAGGTGCTGTTTGTAATATGGCTGAATGCTCAAGTGATTGGTTTTTCAGGCCAATGTGAAAGAAAAACCCCAGTACCTGTGTCGCTTTATGATGTTGACCTGTATTTATTACGTTGGTAAACTGTGTGCACTCTGAAGATATGCGCATTACTGCTGGTGTTTTGTATTATCTGTGTATAATAAGACAACACATTGTATTATCAAGAACACATTCATTTTATTAGTTTTTTAATGTGTTGTCATTTACTTTCATTGTAAGTACTGCTAGGCATCCTAATACCTAATTAAAGAGCTTCTGCAGATATAGAGTTGATTCAAAATTTCAGAAACTTTTAATCGTGCAGCTATAGGTTCTTTTAATGATAAGCTCTTTCTTCAATACAAAATAGTGGTTCCTAAATTGGTTATTCGTACCTACAAACCACCCTAGCTGGATGAAAATACTTTTCAGAAACTGCTCGAAGGTCTATTATATTTAATCAAGTCAGATAAGAAGATACTCTTTGCAGATACGTAACATTAATGGTCCATCTCAATTAATGAAACATTCTGGAAAGCCTTGTGGTCATTCATAGAAACACTTGTTTGTAGCTTTGTCAGTGCCGTAATGTTTCAGCCTTAGTCTACAAGATAACGATGCTCACACGATGTGAAATTTTCACAAAGTATTCTGTGTGTGCGTTCTGCAACATAAAAGGAAGAGGTCTGAACACTGGCCAAAATAGTTTAAAATAGTTATTTGCATTTTGGCTCCCCCTGGGAGTCTTGTTCACAAGGCTCCCGTGATGGAGCCAAAACGTAAATAACTATTTTAAGCCATATTGGTCAGTGTCTGGACCTCTTCCTTTTAGTATGCATCATCCCGACCAGACGGGCTTTTGTCATACTCTCGACTTCATCCAGTCTGCAACTGTACAATGCGTTCGTGTTGTCCACTTCTCTGCTCTTGTGTCTGCACACCTCACCTTTTTTTTGCATAATGAATCCTTAGCAACTAGATCAGCTTTCTGTCCTAAGGTACAATGGGCTGTAATTTTTCCTAAAATCTGAGGTGGCCAAGATACACTTGGCGTGATAGCATTGAATGGCCCAGCACTGTTGAATAATTCGTGATGCTGTGTTTAAATATTCATGTGGTGACAGTTTGCAATACAATAGTACATAATCTATTTACGTTTGGTTTTTCAGGATGCTCCCTATCATGCACTGCCATCTCAACAGTACCATGGCTTTTTGTGTGGATTCCTTCCATTTTGAATGCCACCACTGCTTGCACAGCATCACAGCCTGCCTGCCTTGATCTTGCTGAAGAAGAAAATACAAAATGCCTATTTTTTTAAATGCGTGCATGGCTTCACGCAAGACACCACCTGGTGTCGGGGTGTTAGGGCTTTTTGCAGAGAAAATGTTTGTAATAATGCCTTGTGTGTGCCCTAGTGGCTAAATGTTGGCCTCTTTGCCTGTGTAAAAATTTCACACTTATGGATACTGTTAAGGGTTCCTGTATTATTGTTATTACTTACAGTTTCCTGTTCAGGATTCCTGTATTGGAAATTTTTGTTTCATTATAAAACTAAAAATTATAGTTGAATTGCTGCTTTGTGTGATATGCAATATTCAGCCGAAGGTGGTCAGCAGAGGTCGAACAAGCGTTATATCAGGTGGAGAAATTTTTTTGAGCAGGGGACTTCTTCGTTAGGGTAACAACTGTTTTCCTTGGCATTATTTGTATAGTTCACTTTTCTCCACTTCATGGATATCCAGCAAAATGACTGAGTGCATAGGGAGGGTGAGGCAAGTTTAAATGCTCAACATGGGGATTTAGTTAGGATAGCAAGGTGTGTAGAAGTAGGGGAGTTTGGGAGGTTGCTGACACCGATTTCTATGAGTGATCGTGTTGTTTGTGTCAATGTCGGTTATACAATGCGAGGCGTCTTCTGAGGCAAGAAACTTTGAAAAAGCTCCTTATAGCTGTGGAAATTCAGTACGTGCCCCCTGGGGCTACCATGGGTGTGTCACTGTGGCCATTGGTTATCACTTGGGGCCACTGGGTAGATGCAGCTCTTCAACGAACTTTTTTGACACAAACTTGTGTATGTGCACTGGGTGTGTGCCACTGCATGTGTGCCACTCTTTAATGGACCTCTTTGATGCTGACTTAGGTCATGGGGCATCACAACAAGAACCTACGTAGTGGCATCTGTGTATGCATATAAGTGAGCTGAAATTGTTTGCTTGGATTTTCTTTCCCTGCCGACTAGTCCCCTTGTTGAATTTACTTCAGCCTGAGATATCACCTGTTTGACTACTGTTATCACATTATGCCCCATTTTGCTGTGAACTTGTCATGTTCTCTAGCTGGCAAGCTTGAATTTCAGGTACTGCACAGTGCTAAGGAAATTGATTCAGAGTGGGTGGTACTACCTCGGCTTTTCTTTGCAGCTGCGTGTTACATGAGAGAATAAGTTGTATGTAGATGTCTATTAGAAATAGCATAGGTATTCAAAAGTACTTTCATTATGTTCTAGGTCATTGGTGCTGTCTGGCCTCCTTTGCATCATTTTTTGTAGCATGCTTGTTTACGTGCAAAAACAAATGTGGCCTGTTCTAATGCCTGCAAGGACTGCCCAATAGCTCATGATGTTTTGAGCCACTCAATTTCAGTCTTGGCTGCACTTGTGGATTTTCAACATCACTGAAGCTTGCAATATGCTTGAATTTCCTGCCAAACTGGTTTGCTTGTTTGTATCCAATTTATTGAATTATTTCACTTTCATTATGCTAATAGTCATTGATTGTAATATTATGCTGGCACATTTGATTCTGGAACTGTAATAAATTTCCAGACATTTTATTGCTTTGTCATAATTTTTGCACCTCGTTAGACACAATCTACTAAACACACAAAAAACTCCCTTCAACCTCGTAAAATTCCCAAAAGGTGCATAATAAACTCCCGACCTACCTGTAAAAGCTCTAATAAAGAGCTAAAATGCACTCCCAAAACATCTGTTTAAAACTCCCTTAATAAAACGGCTCCCTAAAGCTGTAAAAATTAACTCCCAAACATTCTCTTATATATTCCCATAAAAAGCAAAAATTCAACTCTCAAAATTAACCATAATTGCTCCCTTACGCAAAGCTCCCAAAATATGGGAACAGTTGCTCCCATGTTTACACCTAAGCACTCCTACAAGGAGGCAAAATAATTTCCCAAAGGTCTCCTTCAACACTCCCTTAAGAAGCCAAACGTTTCCGAAAATGTACGTAAGGACTCCCATCGTTTCTCCTATAAATTCCCATAAGCAGCAAAATAAAATACCCATGTCAACTTGTAAAGGCTCCCAAAGCTCCTCATAAAAAGTTCCATAGTGCTGGTGTCCAAAAGAGGAATGAAAAACTCCCAACGTTCCCCATAAACACTCCTGCAACCGCTCAGCGGTTGGTGTTTAAAGGAGAATTCAAAAACTCCCATAATTCCCCATAAAACCACCAAACACAAGGAGGTGAAAAAAAACTCCGTTCGAAGGGAGGATCTTGTCCTCCCTTAAGGGCTTGAGTTATGCAACGAGGCCAAAACTCCCTAAAAGGGTCAAACCTGTTTACAGTGTGCAGCAGGGACTGATGACATAAAAGCAGGACCAATCATATCTGTTGCTGATGTTGTCTCGGCTCCATTATGCCATATCTGTAACAGCGCTTTCATGAATGGCATTTTCCCCGATTCTATGAAAATTGCCAAAGTGATTGCATTGCATAAGGGAGGCTCTGTCACTGATTTAAACAATAATAGACCGATATCCATACAACCTCTTTTCTCAAAAGTGTTGGAACGACTCGTAAAGTGCAGACTAACTAAATTTCTAGATAAAAACCACGCCCTTGTGGACCAACAGTTTGGCTTCCGTGAACACAGATCTACTGAAATGGCACTTGTTAAGATCAAAGAAAAACTCCTCAGTAACATCGAGAACAAACTATATGCGGTTGGTCTTTTCTGGATATTAGAAAAGCTTTCGACTCCATTGAACACACCATCCTATTTAATAACCTGACATACTATGGAGTTCGCGGAGTGGCCCTGAAATTGATTCAAGATTACTTCACTATCAGGCAGCAATACACGTGTTATAATGGCTTTTGCTCATACAAGAAAGAAATTGCACTCGGTGTCCCTCAAGGGTCAATTTTGGGTCCCCTGTTCTTTATTCTATACGTAAACGATATTGTAAACATACCGCTTACTCGAGACATAGTCTTGTATGCTGACGACACAAGTTTGTTTTTCTCAGGTGACAGTCTACGAGTGCTAGAAATTACAGCTAATAATTGGTTAGATCAACTTTCAGTTTGGTTATCAGCAAACCACCTGCAGTTAAACGTCAATAAAACAAAATATGTGGTTTTTAAGCCTAGAAATAGGCCTGATGACTGTGCTTTTTGTGTGAAGTTCAATAGTTGTGTAATCGAGCGGACTTCAGCTTTTAAATTTTTAGGTGTGCTTTTTGATGAGAGCCTGAGTTTTACACCTCATGTAACGAAGATTCATTCTAGCATTGTAGGTCAATAGGCATATTGTTTAAAATTAGATACCTTGTTCCTACTTGGTTGAAACGCCGTCTGTATTATGCTTTAATTCAGTCTCATCTTAGGTATTGCCTGTGGGTATGGGGGACTACATTCCAATCAAACTTGGATCGATTGATATGTCTCGAAAAACAGCAATTCGCTTTGTTGAGAACCTTGGACCCCGCGATCACACGGTACCTTTTTTCATAAAGGATGCACATTTAAGAATTATTCAACTGTACGAACTTAAGCTCGCTATATACATACGAGGTGAACTCGTGAAAAATTCACTCATTTTTTATCAAAACCACCTCTCAGGTTACACCCAATACAATTTCAAGCATGACCATATTAGAGTTCCATTTTGCAGGACGAACTACGGTAAAAAACAACTAGCATACTTAGTCCCATCCTTCATAAATGCACATCCTAACACGATCACTATCGCGCAAAACTTCAGATCATTAAACTGCTTTAAAAGTGCCATGAAAAAATATTTGCTTTCCCTTTCTGATTGACATTGTGCTAATTGGTTTTTTGTGTGTCTTATGAACAATTATTTTTTGCGTTTCATTTTGTGCTTGTATATATATATATATATATATATATATATATATATATATATATATATATATATATATATATATATATATATATATATAAAGTTTTTTTCATGTTCATATCACTCTGTTGATCCTAAACTGTTTCTACTTCGAAAGTTGTATAGTTATTGTTGTATTTAATGCACGTATTTTGCAATGTATGCTATGTACGTCTAATCCACGCTATTGATATGTGTGTATACTATCTGTATGGTATATGCTACCACACTGTTGAGCAATGTATGGGTGACAGGGCCTTAGTCAGGCAGACAATGTACTGCCTTTAGCCTTGCCATCCAAGACCTTCACTGTGTCTGAATAAATGCTGAATAAATAAAATAAAATAAAAAACTTCCATGGCGAGAATGAACAACCAACGCGTAGCGCACCGCTATACATCCCAGTGAAGCCACCATGGAGCGAGCGCAAGCCGAGGAGGTTGTCCTATCAACGGAGAGACCACCTGTTAGGGCCCGTACATGGTCGCTCCGCCCGTCCGTTCCGCCCTCGTCGGGTCGCGAGCGGAAGCCCGAAAGGCGGAAGGTGTCGCAAAATTCGATGCACGCTCAATCAGCACGAGCGGAACGCACGCGCACTCCTATTGGGCGACGCGGCCTGTTGACAGCTGGCAACCGTTCGGCGGAGCAAAGGTGTTCAAGGTTGGCAACGACCTTTGACAGCAGACGACACTGGCATATTTTTGCAGATGTGATTTCAATTTTCCGCGTTCCGGCGAAAATGCGACTCTAGGCTGCCACATTCTGTTCTGCAGCCGTATGTGTTGCATTGGCACCGTCATCCTTCTTCGAAACATTGCACAGTCGTCTTATCTGCGCCACCTTTTACAGATGTATTGCAATCGCAGCACGCGACGTATTCTCGGATGATTACTTTCAGTGCACGCTGCCTTGGCTGGTTGAACAACACCTAATTATCCAACGTGATCCGTTCTGCGACACGCGAAACTGATATTGTCGCCGTAAGCACGGTGGCGCGGTTTCTATAGTGTTAGTGACAGCTTGCAAGAATACAGAACACACGCACATCTGTCGCGGAATGCATTTGCGTAGGTCACCAAGACGCACATTTCTACCACTGAGCACGCGTGTGAGGCCCCGAGTACAGCTTGCTGATACGCTTGCTCGTGCTTTTTTTTTCACTCTGCCAATTTTAAGAGGGTGCTTAAAGCAGTTGGATGCATGGAATGCCTTTTCCTTAAATGATATGCTCAGCGATGACAAGTTCTCACCGTGTGCAGAAAAAGTTGTGCGTGAGTGGTCAACTTCATGCAGCAAGGAATTGAAGGCTAAGCAGTGAGTGTACAATTCATTATGACTGGCTTAAAGCAAAGTGTATGTATTGCGGTGACCTTATGCAGATATATGCATACTCATGAGATATGTTTCCAAGGGGAGTACTTATTTGAAAGCATATAATTTACATTGCTGATAAGAAAACTTATTTTGAGTGAAATCAAACAATTGCATTCTTTCTTGCCAGCCTGGCTACCCAATATGTTGCCACCTTACTACTTAACATACCTAATTTAACATTTCAAAAATGCACAAACATTACCAAAGCACACAAAATTAAGCAGTACCTTGACAGGCATGCTTCCTCTCTCACCCATGGCACCAAACAAGGATGTTCGACTTGAGACTGTTTGATACTGTTGGCATCATACATGCGTGTTCTATTTTGATTGCTCTACATCTCAAAAATAAGCTCTACTCAGGTTATGTGAGTTAGTTGGGCATGGGCTGCATGTTGTTTCAACCTTGCTAGCTCATGCACAGACATATTTTAGGAAAATGAAAAATGCATAGCATAACATAAACAGCTGGCCAGTGCCTGCATTTATTTGAAAGCAAGCCGATATTATCAAGTGTAGCTTAGCAGTGAGTTCAGTGACATCTTGTGGTGTGAAAAGGTTGATGTAGTTAGTAGTTTCGTGTTCGGCTTTCTTAATTAGTTCGTGTTTTAACATGCACATGACAATGAAAAGAAGGCACACGTGGTGGAACACAGGGCCACACAAAAAGTGGGGAAACAGTTACTGCCATTTTTTTTATTTGCATAGCAAACCAGCAAATAGTTCCTTAGGTTCAGTTTTGTGAGCAATGCACAAGGTGTTCTGCGTAAAACTGAAAGATGGTTGTGCTCCTTTACGTATTCACTATTCGGGTAGCCAAATGAATGATACCCCCTTTGGCACTGTGAGAGCACAGAAATTTGCAGTCAAGAGGCCGCAGTGGCTCAGCCTCTGTGCCAAATGTAAAATTGTTCCAAAAGAAAACATGCATACTGGTGAATTGGGTATGCATTCACATCTGCTATTCAAATCCACACATCACAAGTAATCTTTCATTCCTTGGCACATTTCTCACCATTGTACAGACTTTGTTTCAGCGCTCTGTGCGTGCAGTAATATAACTTGGTAAATCAAAGCTGCGGTTATTCAATACACTGAAAGCAACTTTGCGTGTGGGTTAGATAAAATAATGCTCCTACATATGGGTCAGCTTAGTATTATCAGCCGCTTTGTTTACTAGTTCACTGTTACGCCTGAACTATACGGTGCCATTGGACAATGCTGTATCCCTGCAGGCACGCTAGAACAGCTTGGATATGCACAAACAATCCTTTACATCGCACTTAAATTAAGGTGGTGTAGATTTGCTGTCACAATGTGCTTGTAAGCATAACTGCCGAGCATTCAAAAAAGTGTTTGAAATGTAAGGGTGGATGCTCAGGTTTGCAGGTGTGACATTTTACATTTATAGTGCAAGGACACACCGATGAACAGGAAGGATACCACACAAATCCTCGTGTTGTGACCTTGCAGTCACAATGCAAGTAGTTTTCAGTGGTGTTTAGCTATAAACATGTGAAGCAATCTGTAAATTCAAAACTGTATTAAGTAAACTGAGACACCATGAAAAGCAACATAACACTACGGTGTACACATTTTTTTGTCACATCAGCTCTTTGCGGTGCAGGTCAAATATGTATACAAGCTATTTGTAGGAAGTAGGAAGCCTATCCAATATAAACAAGAAACTTGCAGGCAAGGTAATCACAACAAACCAGCTGAGACGTTGGTACTATTCTACTTGTGCTTGTACTTCTACTATGCGCTGCTGGATGGTTGCGACTGATATGCTCGCGAAGGTTTGGGTCATTCACATTTCAAGGGATGAGTAACTGTTACATATGTAAATCATCCTCCTCTGCATGCAGCCGCTGTGGCTGGCAGTCGATGCCGTAGCCTCATGCTTAGCAGCCCAACACCACAACCACTAAGCAATCACGGCGGGTAACTGCTCCTCAGGTTGTGCAATCTGTGTGGCTGTATCAAAGCACTGATGTAACACGTGTTTCAGTGGGGTCTAACTACCGCACAGAAGTTGTGGTGCAGCACTTCCTAATGGCAACATGTGTTGCAGCTGGGATACAAAGAGTTGAGCCTTTGTATCCGATGAGCATACGGTAAGTGGAAACTTTGTTTCCACTTCTAAAATTTTTGAGTATGTTCTAAATGACATGAGCCCATGTTGTAATGATATTTTAATTTTTAAAATAGCTGTACACGTTTGTGTACATCAAGTACACCATGAAATAACAGTCATCGGGGTATGCTTGAAAGGCACCTTCAGCATCTGCACTTCAAACCGCAGCCATGTCATAGCCATTGTAGGTGAAACAGCAGTAGTCAACGCGAAATTGACCGCCACTTTAGCAGTTTGCATGCAAACGCACATTCATGTGGTGGCATTGTTTATTTTGGTTACCTGGCCCAGGCAAGTAATGTGAATAAGAGAACAATTATGAAACATCATTAGCTTAGTGAGGCCCAAAATACTAATTCGGGTAACTATTAATAGCAGTAGTCGAGGGCACGCTTGAAAGGCACCATTAGCAGTCTGCACGTCAAAGCGCAGTCAAGTCGTCGCCACTGTTGGTGAAACGGCAGCACTCAATGTGAAAATGACAGCCACTGTTGGCAGCTTGCATGCAAACACACATTCATGTGGTGGCATTGTTTATTTTGGTTACCTGGCCCAGGCAAGTAATGCGAACAGGAGAACAATTATCAAACATCATTAGCTTAGTTGGGCCCAAAATACTCAGTCGGGTAACTATTCATAGCAGTAGTCGAGGGCACGCTTGAAATGCACCATTAGCAGTCTGCACGTCAAATCACAGTCATGTCGCAGCCATTGTTGTATTTGTTTATCTCACGGCAAGTAACGCCAATGTAAGCACAATTATTCACCCTGAATAGCTTTGCTAGCATTGTTTGTACTAAAAAATTCTGAGTGAAGTTGAATGTGTTTTATTGAGGCAATTATTTAATTCACAAGCCATCGGCATAGTGATCGACGGCCAGGTTCAAACAATGACATTTGTGAAGTAATAAATGGTGAAAGTTGCAAAAGCTATCAGTGCACTGCTTTGCTGGGCTCCATTTATTGAAAAATTTCTTTGCAACGACAAAAGCATCAGACAGGAAATGACACCCCACTGCACAGTGTTATTCGTGTTGAACTTTTTTGCCATCATATGTGATGGGCAGCGAAACCATCCGTTTGCTAAGACTGATTGCATGAAAAATGCAACAGCATAGCAAGGTGTAGTTTCACAATATGGCACCCTTTCATGTGCACTTCTGGCGAGCTGCCACATGCACTGATGCATAAACATGAACTGAGGTAAGAGGCTAAGTTGCTGTGCAACCCCCATGACGCTTTTAAGAAAATCTATCTCTAAACCTTTCTGTTTTCATAGGCGATGAAAATCTGTTTTGAGCAAGTTGGTTAATCACACTGCAGCAACAACACAAGAAGCAAGGACAGAAAACACAGCTAGTAGGCAGACTGAGAAGACGAGGTAGACCAGTGAGAAAGGTTTTAATGAGATGGAAGAGGCCTGCCCTGCCGTGTACATGAGTTAGTGCTTTGAATGAGATTGGTTTATGAAAATGTGTAATGACTTTCCTGAAAGAAAACTAGCAAAAGCAAATGCTAATATAATATAAAAGGACAGAAATAATGGTAAGCGCAAGCACGCATGGAAACAGGCACGTCATCATCATCATCATCATCATCAGCCTGGTTACGCCCACTGCAGGGCAAAGGCCTCTCCCATATTTCTCCAACAACCCCGGTCGTGTACTAATTGTGGCCATGCCGTCCCTGCAAACTTCTTAATCTCATCCGCCCACCTAACTTTCTGCCGCCCGCTGCTACGCTTCCCTTCCCTTGGAATCCAGTCCGTAACCCTTAATGACCATCGGTTATCTTCCCTCCTCTAGGTAGGTAGAGGAGGGAACAGGCACGTATTCACACACAAATGCGAGAACTAAGAAGAACTCCAACGTAAAGAAATCTGGGAAATAGAAAAAAAATTGACAAACGCAAGAAAACATACATTTACAAACAGACGCGGGTCGAGGTATTATAGGAGCGGGTTCACAAACTGCTGTGCTTACCTTCTCATATGTTTTCTTTTTTAACCGTTCTCTTAATACTGTCTCGGGAAATTTTATTTGCATTCATGACATTAGTGCTCTCAGGCGCGTCCACATTTCACGACAGCGCTGAACGTCTTGACGTATGCAATTATAATGTTGTTCCCTAATTTCCCCCCACCGATAGAAGCATCTTTAACTGTGCAGTAACAACTTTTGAAACAAACGATAGATGTACGAAGCAGAAAAGGCCGGTGTGATAGGGCTTCTCTATCGGGCTACTACATAAGAAAACGCAATCGGCAACACTTATGCTCAGCTCAGTTCTGAGCACACGAACATCGCGTAGTACGACCACTTCTACACCCAGTAACGCTGCAACACATCGCACATATATATCACGATTTGTAGCTCGCAAACGCACTTCATAAGTGCAAGAGCACAGCTCGAACGTCGCGATCACCACGGCGCATCGCAGCCGGCAAAACGGCTCATACGCACACGCAGAATGGCAGCGATAACTAGGCGATAAAAACTTATCGCTACTGATCGTATCGTTACTTTTGGTAAGTTGCGAAGGGCTGGCGTTCACCACACCGCGGCAACGATCGGCATACACAGAGCAGAAACCAAACGTGTACGCTGGGTGCGCCAATCGGACGCTACTTATTTCGCCACGCCTTGAACAGGTGTGCTGCTCAGAATGCACGTGTATGTGATGGAGTTCTCGTCTGCGACGCACACGCGAAGCATGGCACAAGAAATCACGAAGTCGACGGCTTGAAATATTTCCTCCGACGCTCTCGTAAACACAACACACACTTCCTGCGCTCCGTCTGTTTCTGTTGGCGATCGCACGCACTGATGAGGTCTGGAAGCGTACACCGGCTTGCTTCTTCCGATGACTATCTCCGTGGGTGCCACATATCTCTGGTAAAAATCACAAACAGGAGAAAAAAATAGACTGTTTCTGACGCGGCTGTAGCCTAGGCCTTGCATCCCTGCTTCGCTTCGCTTCGAGCACGCGCCATGTTTGCTGTGACGACAGCCAAACCGTCCGCCTCGGACCAGCCAATGAGAGACGAGCAGGCGGCCGGACGGGAAACTTGCGTCCGCTCCTCGCTCACCAGTAGAGAGCTATCCGCACGCGACCGGGCGAGGGCGGAACGGACGTGCGGAGCGACCATGTACGGGCCCTTAGCGCCCGTACATGGTCGCTCCGCCCGTCCGTTCCGCCCTCGTCCGGTCGCGAGCGGAAGCCCGAAAGGCGGAAGGTGTCGCAAAATTCGATGCACGCTCAATCCGCACGAGCGGAACGCACGCGCACTCCTATTGGGCGACGCGGTCTGTTGACAGCTGGCAACCATTCGGCGGAGCAAAGGTGTTCAAGGTTGGCAACCACCTTTGACAGCAGACGACACTGGCATATTTTAGAGCGCAGCTCTTTGGCGTCCGTTCCTGGGTTTCGCGTCGTCGTCGGCCTCGTAACCAGCTCCGCCCCCCTTTCATCCCCCCAGCGCTAGCAGCGACCGACTGATACCGCTGGATGCCGCTGACGCCGCTAGAGATTCAAGATAACGTGACTGCATAGAACACCGTCGCCGCCATGCAGAAATAGGAGGAAAGGGTTCCCCCCCCCCCCTGTTCTTGTGTGGCGGATAGGGGTTGACTCACTATCGGCGTCAGCGGCATCAGTCAGTCGCTGCTATCTCTTCCCTTCTTCCTTTATCGTGTTGTCCGCTTGCTGCGCGCGCTTCTGCCCCCATCGTTTGCCGCTGGGTGTACACGCCGCCCCCCTCCCCCCTCTTTCTGCGAGTCTCGGGTTGTGGGAGAATGCGGTAGAACATCCCGTTCCTCTCACTCGTAACGCGTCCCACGGCTGTGACAACCTCGCGAGGCACTTGTATAGATCTCGTCTTTGAGAATCAAGCATTGGTGTACCAAGTCGAACATATATCAGCCTATTTCTCCGACCACAAAGCTTCCTTCATGACTGTCAAGAACTGTTAGTGGAGTCTTTGTTAAAAGAATACGTGTGAAAAATAAAAAAAAATTCTGTGATAGCGCATACATGTGTTGCTCGATTTCTTTGCCTCAATCTATCGAAAAGGTGAAACAGCTTATTTGCTGCGCTCAAATTTCGCATTAGGAAGTAACGTAATCGTCGGTAATTTTTTGCAGTTGTGATTTCAAGTTTCTGCGTTCCGGTGAAAATGCGACTCTAGGCTGCCACATTCTGTTCTGCAGCCGTATGTGTTCCATTGGCACCGAAACATTCTTCGAAACATTCCACAGTCGTCTTATCTGCGCCACCTTTTACAGATGTATTGCAATCGCATCACGTCGCAGCACGCGACGTATTCTCGGATGAGTACTTTCAGTGCGCGCTGCCTTGGCTGGTTGAACAAAACCTCTCTAATTATCCAACATGATGTGTTCTGCGTCACGCGAAACTGATAGTGTCGCCGGAAGCGCGGCGGCGCGGTTTCTGTAGTGCTAGTGACAGCTTGCAAGAATACGGAACACACGCACATCTGTCGCGGAATGCATTTGCGTAGGTCGCCAAGACGCACCTTTTACCACTGAGCACGCGTGTGAGGCTCCGAGTACAGCTTGCTGATACGCTTGCTCGTGCTTTTTTTTTCACTCTGCCAATTTTAAGAGGGTGCTTAAAGCAGTTGGATTCATGGAATGCCTTTTCCTTAAATTATTTGCTCAGCGATGACTGAAGTTCTCACCGTGTGCAAAAAAAAGTTATGCATAAGTGGTTAACTTCATGCAGCAAGGAATTGAAGGTTAAGCAGTGAATCTACAATTCATTATGACTGGCTTAAAGCAATATGTATGTATAGCGGTGACCTTATGCAGATATATGCATACTCATGAGATATGTTTCCAAGGGGAGTACTTATTTGAAAGCATATAATTTACATTGCTGATAGGAAAACTTATTTTGAGTGAAATCAAACAATTGCATTCCTTCTTGCCAGCCTGGTTACCCAATATGTTGCCACCTTACTACTTAACATACCTAATTTAACATTTCAACAATGTACAAACATTACCAAAGCACACAAAATTAAGCAGTACCTTGACAGGCATGCTCCCTCTCTCACCCATGGCACCAAACAAGGATGTTCGACTTGAGATTGTTTGATACTGTCGGCATCATACATGCGTGTTCTATTTTGATTGCTCTACATATAAAAAATAAGCTCTAATCAGGTTATATGAGTTAGTTGGGCATGAGCTGCATGTTGTTTATGTATTTATGAAGTAACAACCTTGCTAGCTCATGCACAGCCATATTTTAGGAAAATGAAAAATGCATAGCATAACACAAACAGCTGGCCAGTGCCTGTATTTATTTGAAAGCAAACCGACTTTATCAAGTGTAGCTTAGCAGTGAGTTCAGTGACCTCTTGTGGTGTGAAAAGGTTGATGTAGCTAGTAGTTTTGTGTTTGTCTTTCTCACTTCGTTGCTGTTTTAACATGCACATGACAATGAAATGAAGGTGCGTAGGGCAGAAGACAGGGCCACACAAAAAGCGAGGAAACATTCAGTCATTTTTTTTATTTTCATAACAAACCAGCGAATAGTTCCTTAGGTTCAGTTTTGTGAATGATGCACAAGGTGTTCTGCGTAAAACTGAAAGATTGTAGTGCTCTATTACCTATTCACACTTTGGGTAGCCAAATGAACGATACTCCCATTAGCACTGTGAGAGCACAGAAATTTGCAGTCAAGAGGCCGTAGTGGCTCAGCCTCTGTGCCAAATGTAAAATTGTTCCAATAGAAAACATGCATACTGGTGAATTGGGTATACATTCACATCTACTATTCAAATCCACACATCACAAGTCATCTTTCATTCCTTGGCACATTTCTCACCATTGTACAGACTTTGTTTCAGCGCTCTGTGTGTGCAGTAATATAACTTGGTAAATCAAAGCTGCGGTTATTCAGTACACTGAAAGCAACTTTGCGTGTGGGTTAGATAATATAATGCTCCTACATATGGGTCAGCTTAGTATTATCAGCCGCTTTGTTTACTAGTTCACTGTTACGCCTGAACTATACGGTGCCACTGGACAATGCTGTATCCCTGCAGGCACGCTAGAACAGCTTGGATATGCACAAACAACCCTTTACATCGCACATAAATTAAGGTGGTGTAGATTTGCTGTTACAATGTGCTTGTCAGCATAACTGCCGAGCATTCAAAAAAGTGTTTGAAATGTAAGGGTGGATGCTCAGGTTTGCAGGTGTGACGTTTTACATTTATAGTGCAAGGACACACCGATGAACAGGAAGGATACCACATAAATCCTCGTGTTGTGACCTCGCAGTCACAATGCAAGTAGTTTTCAGTGGTTTTTAGCTATAAACATGTGAAGCAATCTGTAAATTCAAAACTGTATTAAGTAAACTGAGACACCATGAAAAGCAACATAACCCTAAGGTGTACACATTTTTTTGTCACATCAGCTCTTTGCGGTGCAGGTCAAATATGTATACAAGCTATTTGTACGAAGTAGGAAGCCTATCCAATATAAACAAGAAACTTACAGGCAAGGTAATCACAACAAACCAGCTGAGACGGTGGTACTGTTCTACTTGTTTTCGTTTGTGATAGCACAAGTGTTCCCACTTGTGCGCAATGCAGCACTCAATGCACACAATGCGAAAATGACAGCCACTGTTGGCAGCTTGCATGCAAACAGACATTCATGTGGTGGCATTGTTTATTTTGGTTACCTGGCCCAGGCAAGTAATGCGAATAGGAGAACAATTATCAAACATCATTAGCTTAGTAAGGCCCAAAATACTCAGTCGAGTAACTATTAATAGCAGTAGTCGAGGGCATGCTTGAAAGGCACCATTAGCAGTCTGCACGTCAAAGCGCAGTCAAGTCGTCGCCACTGTTGGTGAAACGGCAGCACTCAATGCGAAAATGACAGCCACTGTTGGCAGCTTGCATGCAAACACACAATCATGTGGTGGCATTGTTTATTTCGGTTACCTGGCCAAGGCAAGTAATGCGAATAGGAGAACAATTATCAAACATCATTCGCTTAGTTAGGCCCAAAATACTCAGTCGGGTAACTATTAACAGCAGTAGTCGAGGGCACGCTTGAAAGGCACCATTAGCAGTCTGCACGTCAAAGCGCAGTGAAGTCGTCGCCACTGTTGGTGAAATGGCAGCAGTCAACGCGAAAATGACAGCGACTGTTGGCAGCTTGCATGCAAACACACAATCATGTGGTGGCATTGTTTATTTTGGTTACCTGGCCAAGGCAAGTAATGCGAATAGGAGAACAATTATCAAACATCATTCGCTTAGTTAGGCCCAAAATACTCAGTCGGGCAACTATTAATAGCAGTAGTCGAGGGCACGCTTGAAATGCACCATTAGCAGTCTGCACGTCAAATCACAGTCATGTCGCAGCCATTGTTGTATTTGTTTATCTGACGGCAAGTAACACCAATGTAAGCACAATTATTCACCCTGAATAGCTTTGCTAGCATTGTTTGTACTAAAAAATTCTGAGTGAAGTTGAATGTGTTTTATTGACGCAATTATTTAATTCACAAGCCATCGGCATAGCGATCGACGGCCAGGTTCAAACAATGACATTTGTGAAGTAATAAATGGTGAAAGTTGCAGAAGCTATCAGTGCACTGCTTTGCTGGGCTCCATTTACATAAAATGTCTTTGCAACGACGAAAGCATCAGACAGGAAATGACACCCCACTGCGCAATGTTATTCGTGTTGAAATTTTTTGCCGTCATATGTGATGGGCAGCGAAACCATCCGTTTACTAAGACTGATTGCATGAAAAATGCAACAGCATAGCGAGGTGTAGTTTCACAATATGGCACCCTTTCATGTGCACTTCTGGCGAGCTGCCACATGCACTGATGCATAAACATGAACAGAGGTAAGAGGCTAAGTTGCTGTGCAACCCCCATGACGCTTTTAAGAAAATCTATCTCTAAACCTTTCTGTTTTCATAGGCGATGAAAATCTGTTTTGAGCAAGTTGGTTAATCACACTGCAGCAACAACACAGGAAGCAAGGACAGAAAACACAGCGAGTAGGCAGATTGAGAAGATGAGGTAGACCAGTGAGAAAGGTTTTAATGAGATGGAAGAGGCCTGCCCTGCCGTTTACATGAGTTAGTGCTTTGAATGAGATTGGTTTATGAAAATGTGTAATGACTTTCCTGGAAGAAAACTAGAAAAAGCAAATGCTAATATAATATAAAAGGACAGAAATAATGGTAAGCGCAAGCACGCATGGAAACAGGCACGTATTCACACACAAATGCGAGAACTAAGAAAAACTCCAACGTAAAGAAATCTGGGAAATAGAAAAAAAATTGACAAACGCAAGAAAACATACATTTACAAACAGACGCGGATCGAGGTATTATAGGAGCGGGTTCACAAGCTGCTGTGCTTACCTTCTCATATGTTTTCTTTTTTAACCGTTCTCTTAATACTGTCTCGGGAAATTTTAGTTGCATTCATGACATTAGTGCTCTCAGGCGCGTCCACATTTCACGACAGCGCTGAACGTCTTGACGTATACAATTATAATGTTCTTCCCTAATTTCCCCCCACCGATAGAAGCATCTTTAGCCATGCAGTAACAACTTTTGAAACAAACGATAGATGTACGAAGCAGAAAAGGCCGGTGTGATAGGGCTTCTCTATCGGGCTACTACATAAGAAAACGCAATCGGCAACACTTATGCTCAGCTCACTTCTGAGCACACGAACATCGCGTAGTACGACCACTTCTACACCCAGTAACGCTGCAGCACATCGCACATATATATCACGATTTGTAGCTCGCAAACGCATTTCATAACGGCAAGAGCACAGCTCGAACGTCGCGGTCACCACGGCGCATCGCAGCCGGCAAAACGGCTCATACGCAGTATAGCACACGCAGAATGGCAGCGATAACTAGGCGATAAAAACTTATCCCTACTGATTGTATCGTTACTTTTGGTAAGTTGCGAAGGGCTGGCGTTCACCACACCGCGGCAACGATCCGCATACACAGAGCAGAAACCAAACGTGTACGCTGGGTGCGCCAATCGGCCGCTACTTATTTCGCCACGCCTTGAACGTGTGTGCTGCTCAGAATGCACGTGTATGTGATGGAGTTCTTGTCTGCGACGCACACGCGAAGCATGGCACAAGAAATCACGAAGTCGACGGCAAATATTTCTTCCGACGCTCTCGTAAACACAACACACACTTCCTGCGCTCCGTCTGTTTCTGTTGGCGATCGCACGCACTGATGAGGTCTGGAAGCGAACACCGGCTTGCTTCTTCCTATGACTATCTCCGTGGGTGCCACATATCTCTGGTAAAAATCACAAAAAGGAGAAAAAAATAGACTGTTTCTGACGCGGCTGTAGCCTAGGCCTTGCGTCCCCGCTTCGCTTCGCTTCGAGCACGCGCCATGTTTGCTGTGACGACAGCCGAACTATCCGCCTCGGACCAGCCAATGAGAGACGAGCAGGCGGCCGGACGGGAAACTTGCGTCCGCTCCTCGCTCACCTGTAGAGAGCTATCCGCACGCGACCGGACGAGGGCGGAACGGACGTGCGGAGCGACCATGTACGGGCCCTTAGACGCGGCGCCGGCTCGGGGGTCGCGGCACACGCGAAGAGCTGCTCCCTTCTAGCTGCGGCGGGGTGCAATCTGACGTCAGGCGTCGTCATAGCAACGGCGAGAGCTGACGTCACATGACCTGCTAAGCGCCACGCCGGATCCGGGGGGGGGTGGGGGGGGAGGGCACGGCATACGCGACGAGCGGGTAGACCTGGCATAGTATTGTTTTCGCAATAAAACCCAAACTGAGCATTACGAGCAAACAATCACTTTATTCAAATGCACAGGGTACTTCAGATGATGCAAATGATCACTGTAGAGCCTGTAAAGTGTGGCTACCTGAGTGACTTACCACCATATTCACAAACCAAACTTATACTTATGCTTATGACTTAAGTCAGTGAACAGCCCTTAACGCGTTTCAAGAACCAACCTTGTACTTATCGCAGAACTTTTCTCGTACTTATGGTCGTGATAAGTAAGGCTCGGTTAAGGTAGCCTCTGACCTACCTTAACGCTCCCTTGTATACAAACAAAATGGCGGCGATGGACGACTTCGAGGAGTTTGTGGGCTGCCTGGATCGCCACGAAGAAATATCGACTGGAGCAGCCTTAGAATACGCATCGCCGCCGCGTAGAGTAGTCAGGGATCGTTTAAATCCGATGGAGCTTTACAACGACGACGAGTTTTTGTGCCGATTCCGCTTCAGCAAAAGTGCCGTGCAGCAGCTGCTCGCAATGCTGCCTCTGCGGGAACGCACCGACGGACGTGGGTTCCCTGTGCCGCCTCTCCTGCAGCTCCTTATAACACTGCGGTTCTATGGAGCAGGCACATTTCAAATTGTGACCGGGGACCTTGTAAATGTTTCGCAGCCGACGGTCTCCCGGGTCATCGAGCGCGTATCCACCATGATCGCGAGAAGCCTGTTCACCGCGCTTGTGAAGTTCCCTGCCGCTTCAGAAGTGAGCGGTGTGATGAGCGAATTTTATAAGTTAGGAAAGTTTCCCGGTGTCAGCGGGTGCATTGACTGCACCCATGTGCCGATTAAGAGCCCTGGTGGTGACCACGCCGAGGTTTATCGCAACCGAAAAGGATACTTTTCGATAAATGTTCAGGTGAGTGCCCATTTCAAATACCGTAAGGCAAACAGAAGCGGTACAGAATGCCACTGGTAGTACGACTCTGTATGTAACAGACGTAACACCAAGTAAACCACCAGAATCATTTACGACGTGGTTTCACACCGCCAGTGCAACGACAGTTGTCGATGTTTCGAATTTGCTAACCCGAATCTGCACCAACGTTTTGCCCCTCATTAAAATGCAAGTGCCGTGACCAGCACTTTGAACCGGCAACGTTTTCCTCAGCGTCGTTCCGATGAAATCACAGCGCCGCCAGTATATAACCCTTTATGTTTTCACCCAGTATAATCTCGATTGTGTGTGTATTTTTAGGGACATAAAAAATATCAGTAGGTTATTAACCCCAATGTAACGGAACGTAATGAGAACAAGCACGCCTGAAAATTCGGCAAGGGTACATATAATTGCTAAAGTCAACTTTGTCGGAATACAGTGCTGTTATGCGGCGAAGATTGCGTCATGAAATTTGGGGAAGCATATGCACGCGTTCGTTAATTATTCACGCTGAACGCGTTCGTTAATTATTCACGCTCGCACGTACCGCAAATCACACGACGACTCGGCTCTTCGGATCACCAAGCGCGTTAGAAGCGGTTCGCAAAACCTGAAATTTAGCACGTTGTTAAGCTAATGTACTTGGGCCGGGACGACTCAGAAATTCGTATCGAGCACCCGCTTTTGTTTTACCACTCTGGTTTCAACAAGTGTATTCGCGCATTTTGCACAATCAATATAACCATTACTGTGGGGCTTTACAGTAATGCTCATACTTAACTAATGACAAAAAAAGTCAACCAGTCTGTCGGTTATGAATGTGACGCCACCATAAAATGCTTACCTGTACAGAATTTTCTCTATGTGCAAGTACATTTTGGATACCTACCGCCCTTATGAGGAAGCTTTAGCTCGGGCCCAACTCCGACGCGGCCTATTCAAATACATGTAAAAACGCAAAAACGTTTTTCTGAGATAACCCCTGGACCGATTTTGATGAAATTTGTTGCATTTGAGAGAGTAAGATAAATTCTAGTGACTGTTGGAAGCAGAATATTGATTTAGGGCATGAATTTTGTTGGAAAGATTTTCAAAAATTCAGAAGTTTGAAAAAAATAGAAGCATGACGTTTACAAACTAATAGCTCTGCATCAAGAACAGATATCGCGGTTCTGTAAACGGCATCCATTAGATAATTCAAAGCGGACAAATATTATATGCCATTTTACATCTTAGGTGAATTTGTTACATTGTTTACGAGGGTTCTGTAAAAGTTGTAATTACATATTAATACATTTTTAAGGTTCATGTGTAACATATCAATTTTGTCCGCTTTAGATGTGCTATCAGATACAATTCACAGAATTGCGATATCATTTTTTCTTATTGAGTTACAGAGTTGTAAACTTGATAGTTTCGTTTTCTGAAAATTTGCAATTTTATCAATTTTTTATAAAATATTGACGACCTAACTCAAAAATTCGAAACCAACAGTCACTAGATTTTAAGTTTTTCTTTTAAATGCAGCAAACCCAGTCAAATTTGGTGCAGTGGTTGCCGAGAAAAACGAATTCTCCTTTTACATGTATTTAGATAGGAGCACCCGAGCTAAAGCTTCCTCTTATTAATGAAAGTTGCTGTTTTGCAGGGCATCACGGGCCCTGACCTACAATTTTATGATGTAGTGGCCAGCTGGCCAGGGTCTGCCCATGATAGCAGAATTTTCGACAGCAGCCGTGCAAGAGTGCTCTACAAGACTGGTGTCGTCCCCGGGATTCTTCTCGGAGATATGGGCTATGCCTGCAGGCCATACCTCATGACTCCACTCAAGGATCTTGACCAAGGCAGCCCAGAGTACAGGCAAGCTAGCTAATTTCTATCAGGCAGTGCTGCAGATTATCAGAATTATTTTCAAGAAGAAAGTGTCCTGCAAAAATGGTCGAAAAGCTTCTTGCATGCAAAGCAACATATTTGAACATGCAAGACTAGACAAAAGCCAACACAGAATTGAAACACTTTTTATTTGCTCATTTTCAATAATGTTCCCGCAATTCATTTCAAGAGCTCATCGCCGAAAGGCAAAATGCATCAAACAAAGAAAGACAAAGCACTGTTCATATTACATCAAGAGCAATTGATCGCCTCTCTTTCTGTTAATGTTTTCACGGCAAAGAAAAATAATGCAGCTATTTTTTTCAGGTACAACAAGTCACAAGCAAAAACACGAAACAGTGTGGAACGTGTGTTCGGCATATGGAAGAGGAGGTTTCCATGCCTTCAGATGACGCTGCAAGTTCAAACAAACACTACACTTGTAGTTATCACTGCATGTGCGGCGCTTCACAACCTCAGCAGAATTCTGCGTGACCCATGCCCTCCCTATGTACAGCCCCTCACTGCACCCAGTGTTCACCAGCCTGGACCAACATTGCCGAATGGACGGCCACAGACCGCAGTACAAGATTCCAGTGGATTTAGAACCTGTGCTCGTATTATTGCCGATTATTTCTCGTAAATCCATATTCATTCACTCCATATGCATTCACTTTAGATTACTCTTTAATTAAAAAGGACAAAAATAGGCAGGTAGGTAGGTTGAACTGGTGGTGCATTCAGCGATTCAGTACGTTCATTTCCGGGCAAACAACTGTAGTGTTATGTTCTTGCATGCCTCCTCGTGGAACGTAAGCGGGGATGCGCTCTTTGTGTGCTGCCCCAAATCTATCGGCAATCTACGCAGACGGTTTAAACGGGGGAAAAGTTTCCCGGCTCTTGTAGCATGTGTAGTGAACTTCATCAGCGCAGCATATGCATGCTACTCGTAACCGGATGGTCCGTTTCTCTCTGTCCGCGAGAGAAGGGGGAGTGCAGCGTCCTGGCGTGCCCCAGCTTTCCAACACATGCATACTTTAAACTTGCACTGTGTTATAGTAGCTGCATGCAGGCTGTTTCACAACACATGTGCGAATAGAAAATTCATGGTGCTTTGCGACGAAACTGGCATCAAGGGTGGGAGATAAACATGCACCTTCCATTCAGCGTGCTAACATGAAGGAGCTAGCAGTAAATCAAAATCCAGCTTTGGGCGACTTCATGTATTCATACCGTCTTCCAAGACCAGTTACCATCTGTCTATCTGCACCCGTCCCGTCTATGTGTGTTCGTTGCCCCGACCTCCTCGCGCTGCATTTAGAAAGCCTGCTAGCAGCAAGTCATCCTCTCACTCATTCTGTGGCCATATACAGTAACTACGTAGGCCAAACTGCAGGGCTGGCTGTAGCACACGTGCTGCACGCCTATAATATGTATCAAGCTAACCTGCACTTGGTACAGTTGACGACAGGTTTTTTGGACGCTCAAGGGACCGCGAAAATGTTAGAAAAATCAGGCAGTCCGAAAAAACAAATGTGCCCCCCAAAAACTCAATTTATTGCTTACTACTGAGTTAGAGGCTGGAAAAAGTGACTGATCTTCTGAACCATGCTTTGCTTGCGTGCAAGCAGGTCCGCCTGAATTTTGGCAAGAGCTGTCGTGTCGCCATAAGCCGACGAAAGAGTTGCGACCGCTTGCATCAGCTAAGCTTAGGTCGACTGCGCTGCTGCATGCGAGTCATCATCGCTCTCGGACTCTGCAAGCACTTGGCGAATGATTTATTCATCCGTGAGCCCGGCGCACAGTTCCAACTCGCTGTCCACGTCCGTGAACTCCGAAAACGAAACGGTCGAGGGAATTTTGACGCCTGCAGTGCGAAAGTTGTCGATGAGGTGCTCACTGCCAGACAGCTGCTCGAGGACACTATCCTCGTCCAAGAAAGCCGAGTTGCCATTCAACACAAATCCCGCGTGGTGGAAGCAGTTGCACAGCGTTGTGGGTGGCCACCGACTTCCACGCATCAGCGAGCATGCTGAGTGCTCCAAACAAATCAACAGAGCAGGCTTTTCCACTGTCGAGGCACAACGCCACACACGAAAGCAAGCGTGACCGATACTTCACCTTCAGGTTACGTATCACGCCTTCGTTCATCGGCTGTAGGATACTTGTCGTGTTTGGGGGTAAGAACTCGACTCACACAGACTTCGAGAGAGAGAAAAAAATGATTTTTTTTCTCGATATCTCCCACAGACTTTCGTTCTACTAAAACTACGCAAGTTGTTTATGTGCCCGTGTGCAGCCCAGTTGTCGACAAACAACAAAACTTTACGGCCTTCTAGATCAAATTTATGATCTAGTTTTCTCACATAGCTTTCAAAAAACTGCTGTATTATCCATGCCTTCTTGTTCGCCTCATACAAGACAGACAGGTACTTTAGGCCTTTAAAGCACCTCGAAGCTTTCGACTTGCCGATGATGAGCATTGGCAGCTTTTCTGTCCCCGACATATTGCTGCCGACCAAAACAGTAACTCGTTCCTTACTGTGTTTTCCACCATGGAAAGGGTCTTCTCTGGCATAAGCTTAAAAAAAAAGTCCGGTCTCACCGCAATTGAGTATGTCGTCTGGCGAGTACTCCCGTAGGAACGACTGCAGCTTTTCACAGCGGTAGTCCGCAACAACGCTCAGGTCAACAGCTGCACTTTCGCCACACAGTTTCATAAAACTGAGATCAGCACGCTTTTTGAAGTTTCAGCCAGCGATCGCTGACCTTAAATCCCTCAATGCTCATCTGAAGCGCCATCGTCTCGGCTTTCTGTTTGAGGAGGGCAGCGGAGACGGATTTGCTTGCCACTGTTGACTTCAGCCAAACAAGGAGGGCCTCCTCGAGCTTTCGATAGGTGCCTTGGCTTACATTTTTCTGCCAACACCCAGTAGACTTTCCCGCTGCCTCCAAAATCTTTTGCTTGTTTTTCATGTAGTCCGAAAGAGTATGTTTGGAAATTTTAAACTCTTTTGCGACATCTGCCTGTGATCGGCCACCTTCGACGAACTTGATGATTGCCACTTTCTTCGCCATCGGCATTGTGGCGTACTTGCCTCAGTTCATCGGAATTCTCGAGGCCGACAACATAGATTTCTTCTCCATTGTGAATTAGCATGCTTGGCTAAGCAGTACACGCAGCGCAGTCGTCGGGAAGTTGTCACACCGACTTTGTTGAGTGCTGCCACGTTGTACGAAAAAATAAAGTTCCGGAAACAGCGTCTTGAAGCACTGAAGCCGATTCAGTCAAATGCGAGCCACAGTAGCTTGCTACTGCTAAGCTTGTCAACACCCTGCAAACACAAACAGGCAATCGAAGGAACAAAGGAAAAAAAAAGCATTGCGTTACGGCAGTGACGCTGTTGCGGAAGCTGCTAGCATATAGCCTCAACCCAGCGTCCGAGTAGCAGAGGAACCGCCATGCAAGACCAGCACCGGTTTCGAGACTACAGGATGAAAATATAAACAAACAAGATGGCGGCGACACAGCTCAAGATGCGCGGCAGTTGGCCCGGCTGACGCTTGGAAAGTCCAAAAAGATCGAACAGCCCTCCCTAGAGTGTCTGAAATTTTAAGCCACGTAATACATTGACTTTATGAGGTATGTCCTGGGGCTGGGAAAAAGTCAGAAAAATCAAGCATGTCCAAAAAATTAGGCGTCCGAAAAATCAGTCGTCGACTGTGATTTGTTATTATTTCTTTGCATGTGTTCATGAATGCAAAAGCTTTTTTGGCAGATCAGCAATGCCATTGTAAACACACTTCACTTTTAATAGGTTTTCCTGCCATCACTGTTTTCCAAGCACTGTTGTTCTCGAGCGCTTGAATTTATTTCGCTTCACAGCAGACAACACTGTCGCGGCCACTTGTGTTCGTGCAAGCGTAGGCTGCACAGAACGCCGGCATGATTGGCCCACCACTTCAATTGATGCTGCGCACGTTGACTACCGCTCTACATACAAACAAAGGACCCGCCGTGGTTGCTCAGTGGCTATGGTGTTGGGCTGCTGAGCACGAGGTCGCGGGATCGAATCCCGGCCACGGCGGCCGCATTTCGATGGGGGCGAAATGCGAAAACACCCGTGTGCTTAGATTTAGGTGCACGTTAAAGAACCCCAGGTGGTCAAAATTTCCGGAGTCCTCCACTACGGCGTGCCTCATAATCAGAAAGTGGTTTTGGCACGTAAAACCCCAAATATTATTATTATTATACAAACAAAGGAATGCAGGGTCGAGCGAAGCAGATTATGACGCCACGCACGCAGAAACAAGCACGGTCAGGCATGGTCGCGGTGACTGTGAAGGAACGGAACACTAGTGTTGACGTCACTATACCACGGTTTACCGTCTCCGCTGACATCGTCAGTGCGCAGTTATTGATGGGGGGGGGGGGTGGAGCGACAGCGCAATTTTAGCCGACAATTACGTCACTCTTAAGTGAAAAGTCCCCCCCCCCTCCAAATTTTACCTGCATGGTTTATAAGGTTCCCGCATCCGTATATGAGCGTCTTATTGAATTCGGCACTCTTCAGCTTCCCTTTAATATGCAGTTGGCAGTTGTGCACTGATTATCATCAGCAACACAGCTTTTCTAGTTGTCGTATGCCTTTTCAACAATCTCCATCAATAGCACCTAACCGTTGCCAAATTCAAGACTGTTTACAACTTTTAAATATGCTGCTTCCCCACAAAGTGATCCTATGCACTTTGGCTGTTACGAATTCAAGGCCAGGAGCAGGAGCTACCTAACGTTGCTTTGTTTTTTACATGTGCAATGACATTCAAATTCCACAATAGAACATTTCAGCGATAAGTTGTCTTGTCCAATGGATTCAACGCAGTCAGACACGGTTATCGCATACAGAGCCTTTGAAATTGGTGGTACAAAACATCATGCCTGTGTTTCTCAGGAGACTAGCATTAAAAATGTGATTGTTTGCACATGCGTGCACATAGCACAACAGAAATGTTATCAGCATGCTCTGCACAGAATGAAATAAACAGTACTCATTCTTGTTTCACATATTTCTCGACATGGTGGCTTCTGCTGCATTCAGATTCATGTATATGTCAAGCTCTATCTAGCAGAAGATTTTGCCGTGACGTGTTACATGAACTACATCTAGATGCCGCTTTCATCCCTCGGCAGAATGCTTCTTGTTGAAGCCTCTTTCAAAAACATGCAACAAACAATGTGTCAAACAGATATGAATTAGATGAATTGTGTAAGGGCCTGTACTTGCTCAATCTGCCTTTTGCAGGTGGTCGGATGAGGGTGGATGGCTGGCCAAATGCCTTGAAAAATGTGTTGACTTTTTGAGAAGTCTGACAAGGCAAGGCACGTGGAACACTAGTCAAAACATACACATGTGCTTTTCAAGGCGTCTAGCCAGCTGTCTACCCTTGTCTGCCTGCGTGCAGAGGATGGCGCAATGAGCAATTACAGGGCCTAAAATCCAGGAAGTTTACCCGTGATGACCATGAGCTTCACATGAAGTTTACCATTTCTGAATGGCTGTGAAAGGCACCAACGTCTACAACTGCCATTTTTCAATATATTCATTTGTTGATGCTGCAAATGCAGTATGAGGATCACAAGAGAGAGAGAGAAAGAGTACAAAGCTACAATGTACAAAATCTGAAAACACCCATGTACTTAGGCGCACGTTAAAGAACCCCAGGTGGTCCATATTCCCGGAGTGGCTCACTACGGCGTGCCTCGTAATCAGATTGTGGTTTTGGCACGTAAAGCCCCAGAATTTAATTTAATTTTCAGCTACAATGTAGGCAAACTGGCACTAATGCAGAGGCTATATGTTGGGCAGCTGTCTACCCTTGTCTGCCTGCGTGCAGAGGATGGCGCAATGAGCAATTACACGGCCTAAAATCCATGAAGTTTACCCGTGATGACCATCAGCTCCACATGAAGTTTACCATTTCTGAATGGCTGTGAAAGGCACCAACGACTTCAACTGCCATTTTTCAATACAATCATTTGTTGATGCTGCAAATACAGTGTGAGGATCACAAGAGAGAGAGAGAAAGAGTACAAAGCTACAATGTACAAAATCTGAAAACACCCATATACTTAGGCGCACGTTAAAGAACCCCAGGTGGTCCATATTCCCGGAGTGGCTCACTACGGCGTGCCTCGTAATCAGATTGTGGTTTTGGCACGTAAAGCCCCAGAATTTAATTTAATTTTCAGCTACAATGTAGGCAAACTGGCACTAATGCAGAGGCTATATGTTGGGCTGCTGAGCTCGAGGTTACACGTTTGATCCAAGCTGCGGTAGCTGATACATTCTGATGGTGGCAGAATTGCACAATGCCCATGTACTTTGATATTGACACGTGTACTTATCGCGCAACCACGTTTCGCCGCTTGACAACTGTAATCGCAGAGCGAGGGACGCGCCTGCATGTATCCGACGTTTCTGGAAAGTTATCGACGCTTCTATCCGCGTATCTGTTGTCGCCGAACCTTGTGTTATCAGATTTCATCGCGTGACACGAATGGTGTAGAACTTTGAGGAAGACACGCGGGTCCCATCAGTTAATCTGGAACATTCGACGACTGATCTATAAAAGCCGACGCGCTTGACCCGCTGATCAGATTTTCGACGATCGCCGAGCGTGTTCGCCGCTTTCGTTGTGCTATAAGTGTAGCCTGTTTTGTGGGCACAGGTTCGCCCAATAAAAGCTAGTTTTGTATTCCACCGTACTGCTTCTTTCGTCACCGTCACTACCACGTGATATCTGGTGGAGGTGCTTGTGCGTTCATGTACCGAACGCCCCCGCAAAGCCGCGATCCAAGCCCAAAGCCCGAGGACAAAACTAACATCGCCGAAGACCAGCGTGCTAGCCGCAGACTGCAAGGACTGCCCCCAGAGCACGGACTTCTACCTGAGTCGACAAAGAAGATCGTGGTCAAAACAACCCCAATGGCTGTCCCAGCGTCCCCCGTTATCCTACAACAACCTCGGGACCCACCGACCTTCCATAGAGCAGCGACTGAAGACCCAGAATCCTGGTTGGAGACCTACGAACGAATCGCGACTTTTAACAACTGGGACTCCGACGACAAGCTGCGGCATGTATACTTTGCCTTAGAAGATGCCGCCAGAACGTGGTTTGAGAACCGGGAGTCGACCTTGACGACATGGGACCTCTTCCGTACCGGCTTCCTGCGCACCTTTACGAGCGTCGTGCGCAAGGAAAGGGCCGAAGCCATGCTGGACGCCCGAGTGCAGCTACCTAACGAGAACGTCGCCATCTTCACGGAAGAAATGAAACGTCTGTTCCGCCATGCCGACCCGGATATGCCCGAGGAGAAGAAAGTCCGCCTTCTCATGCGTGGTGTGAAGGAAGAACTTTTCGGCGCAATGATACGAAGCCCACCGAAGACCGTAGAAGAGTTCCTTCGCGAGGCCACCAGCATCGAGAAGACACTCGAAATGCGGAACCGGCAATTCAACCGCCGTACAAGCTCTACCCACTACGCCGGAGTTCAGTCACTCGCCGCCGACGACCTACGCGAGACTATCCGAGCTGTCGTGCGGGAGGAGCTACAAAAGCTGTTCCCATCATCACAGCCTCAAGTGGCTTCGATTGCCGACGCCGTGCGTGAGGAGCTCCAACAACAACTTGGAGTAGCCCCTGAATCGCCGCAGCGTGAGCCGCAAGCGATGACCTACGCCACCGTCGCACGCCGTCAAGGACCCCCTCCGCGACCGCGCCAGGGCCCTGTCACACCACAGTTTCGTCGTCCGCCGCCGCCGCCGCCAGCACGACCACCCGTCGCCCAGCGCACCTACGCGAGGAAGACGGACATCTGGCGTGCTCCTGACCACCGCCCGCTCTGCTACCACTGCGGAGAAGCGGGTCACGTCTACCGACGATGTCCGTACAGGGAGATGGGACTGCGAGGTTTTGCCGTCAACGCGCCGCGTCCACAGCTTGGCGAGCGCCCACGTGACATCGCCGATTACCTCGCCGCTACTCAGTGGAGCCCTCGACGGCCGTCCCGTTCGCCATCACCAGGCCGCTACCTGTCGCCGCAGCGCCGACCATACACTGGCCCAGCCCGGGGCCGGTCAGCGAGCCCATACCCGGAAAACTAAAAGCAGCAACCGATGGAGGTGCGGTTGCTGTTCGTCGAACTGCCCAAGATCCTCCGCCGCCGACGAAGACGACGAAGAAACCATCTCGACGACCTAATGACGACACGCCGCCGTCCCGACGAAGTCTGGAAGCCAAAACTACACCGACGAAAGACGACTTGACGACGCGACGTTCCAACTTCATTTCAACACGACGCAGCCGTGATCCAACGCCAAGACCTAACTGCAATGCCAGACAAAGAACAACCGACCTCGACGTGCTTCTCGACGGCTACAAAGTCACTGGCTTAGTCGACACAGGGGCCGATTACTCCGTAATGAGTGGACACATCGCCGCCCAGTTGAAGAAAGTGAAGACCGCATGGGAAGGCCCTCAGATTCGCACCGCTGGAGGACACCTCATCACGCCGACTGGGATCTGCACGGCAAGAATAACCATTCATGACGGGACTTACCCTGCCACCTTCGTTATCCTCCAACAGTGTTCACGAGACGTCATTCTCGGTATGGACTTCCTGGACCAACACGGCGCAATCATCAACCTCAAGTCGAAGTCAGTAACGCTGTCGGAAGATAAAGCAATGCCGCCGGAGAGCCCTCGTAGTCACCACGCCTTGAGTGTGCTTGAAGATCAAGTGAGCATCCCGCCTCGCTGCAGCATTGTTATTTCGGTCAGCACCGAAACACCCGCTGACGTAGAAGGCGTCATCGAAGGCGACCAACGTCTACTGCTAGACCGTGAAATTTGCGTCGCAAGAGGGATCGCTCGACTGCATGGAGGGAAAACTGAAGTGTTGCTGACAAACTTCAGCCAGGAGTTCAAGCACATCAACAAGGGCACGACGATCGCGTACATCGAGGAAATTCTGGAAACAAGTAATGCGTTTGTCCTATCAGATTCCGCCGCATCTACCCCGACGACCATGGTTCCCGAACCAGACTACGACATTAATCCAAATCTCCCTATGATTAAGCAACAGCAGCTGAGAAGTCTGCTCCGACGATACAAAGGCTGCTTTTCGACGTCATCGAGGATTCGACAAACACCAGTCGCCAAGCATCGCATAATCACCGAGGAATGCGCTCGACCACTCCGTCAGAGCCCTTACCGAGTTTCGGCGCGAGAACGTGAAGCTATAAGAGAACAAGTCGACGAAATGCTGCGCGACGACATCATCCAGCCATCGAAAAGCACGTGGGCATCCCCTGTTCTTCTGGTAAAGAAAAAGGACGGAACCCTACGTTTCTGCGTCGATTATCGGCGTCTGAACAAGATCACGAAGAAGGACGTATACCCCCTCCCACGGATAGACGACGCATTGGATCGGCTCTGCAACGCTAAATACTTCTCGTCCATGGATCTCAAGTCTGGCTATTGGCAAATAGAAGTCGACGAAAGAGATCGCGAAAAGACCGCCTTCATCACACCAGACGGCCTCTACGAGTTCAAGGTTATGCCATTCGGACTGTGCTCGGCGCCTGCAACGTTCCAGCGCGTGATGGACACGGTTTTAGCAGGATTGAAGTGGCAGACCTGTCTCGTATACTTGGATGACGTCGTCGTCTTCGCCGAAAATTTCGACGTTCACCTTAGGCGGCTGGCAACAGTACTAGAGGCCATCAGGACATCAGGACTTACTCTGAAGCCGGAAAAGTGCCGCTTCGCTTACCAGGAGCTTCTATTTTTAGGCCACGTCATCAGCAAATCTGGAGTCCGCCCCGACCCGCAGAAGACAGCTGCCATAGCAAAGTTCCCACAGCCCATCGACAAGAAGGCAGTGCGTAGATTTCTTGGCATGTGCGCCTACTACAGGCGATTTTTCAAGAACTTTTCACGCATCGCTGAGCCGCTGACGCAGCTAACTAAATGTGACGTCGAGTTCAAGTGGGAAACGCCGCAGGCCGAGGCATTTCAAGAACTCAAACGACGCATGCAGTCGCCGCCCGTACTTGCGCACTTCGACGAGAACGCCGATACCGAAATCCACACTGACGCCAGTAGCCTAGGCCTCGGCGCCGTCCTGGTCCAGAGAAAAGATGGACATGAACACGTGATAGCTTACGCTAGCCGGTCGTTGTCAAAAGCGGAAGGCAATTATTCTACAACCGAAAAGGAATGCCTCGCCATCGTTTGGGCTACAGCGAAATTTCGCCCTTACCTATATGGCAGGCCATTCAAAGTCGTCAGCGACCATCACGCCTTGTGCTGGCTAGCGAATTTAAAGGATCCCTCAGGACGGCTGGCACGGTGGAGCCTCAGACTACAAGAATACGACATCACTGTAACATACAAGTCCGGACGAAAACACTCAGACGCCGATTGCCTATCACGCGCCCCCATTGACCCGCCGCCGCAAGATGACGAAGATGACGACGCCTTCCTTGGTATAATAAGCGCGGAAGACTTCGCCGAACAACAACGAGCGGACCCGGAACTTAAAGGCCTCGTCGATTATTTCGAAGGGCACACCGACGTTGTCCCCAGGGCATTTAAGCGCGGATTATCTTCCTTCACGCTTCAAGACAGTCTACTCGTGAAGAAGAACTTCTCACCAGTCCGCGCCAATTACCTTCTTGTTGTCCCGTCAGGACTTCGTCCAGAAGTATTGCACGCCCTACATGACGATCCGACCGCTGGACACCTCGGTTTTTCCCGGACACTATCGAGGATTCAAGAAAAGTATTATTGGCCGCGCCTGACCGCCGACGTCGCCCGTTATGTCAGAACATGCCGAGACTGTCAGCGACGCAAGACACCGCCGACAAGGCCAGCCGGATTACTACAGCCAATCGAGCCTCCTTGCCGACCATTCCAGCAGATCGGGATGGACTTGCTGGGACCCTTTCCGACGTCAACAACCGGAAATAAGTGGATCGTCGTGGCGACAGACTACCTCACCCGCTTCGCTGAAACTAAAGCACTGCCGAAAGGTAGCGCAGCCGAAGTGGCGAAATTCTTTGTCGAAAACATCCTGCTTCGACATGGCGCCCCAGAATTCCTCATCACCGACAGAGGAACGGCCTTTACAGCGGAGCTTACCCAAGCCATTCTGAAATACAGTCATACAAGGCACAGGAGGACCACGGCCTACCACCCGCAGACGAATGGCCTTACGGAGCGGCTGAATAAGACCCTCGCCGACATGCTAGCGATGTACGTCGACGTCGAACACAAGACCTGGGATGCCGTCCTGCCGTACGTAACATTCGCTTACAACACGGCGGTGCAAGAAACAACACAGATCACGCCGTTTAAGCTGGTTTACGGCAGGAACCCGACGACGACGCTCGACGCCATGCTGCCCCACATCACTGACGAAGAGAATGTTGACGTCGCTAGCTATCTCCAGCGCGCCGAAGAAGCCCGACAGCTCGCCCGCCTACGGATCAAGACCCAGCAGCGTACCGACAGCCGACACTACAACCTCCGAAGACGCTTCGTCGAGTACCAGCCCGGCGACCGTGTTTGGGTATGGACCCCGATACGCCGGCGAGGACTCAGTGAAAAGCTGCTGCGACGCTATTTCGGACCCTACAAGGTCATCCGACGTATTGGCGCACTAGACTATGAGGTCGTGCCAGACGGCATTTCGCACTCACAGCGGCGCCGCGCACGATCTGAAGTGGTCCACGTGGTGCGCCTTAAACCATTTTACGGACGCTGATGAACTTGCTTAGTTTGTTGTTTTCTTTGCTACGAGTGCTTTTCTTTGTTACTTTCGTTTGTTTGCAGCATCGGGTCGATGCTTTTTAAGAGGGGGGTAATGACACGTGTACTTATCGCGCAACCACGTTTCGCCGCTTGACAACTGTAATCGCAGAGCGAGGGACGCGCCTGCATGTATCCGACGTTTCTGGAAAGTTATCGACGCTTCTATCCGCGTATCTGTTGTCGCCGAACCTTGTGTTATCAGATTTCATCGCGTGACACGAATGGTGTAGAACTTTGTGGAAGACACGCGGGTCCCATCAGTTAATCAGGAACATTCGACGACTGATCTATAAAAGCCGACGCGCTTGACCCGCTGATCAGATTTTCGACGATCGCCGAGCGTGTTCGCCGCTTTCGTTGTGTTATAAGTGTAGCCTGTTTTGTGGGCACAGGTTCGCCCAATAAAAGCTAGTTTTGTATTCCACCGTACTGCTTCTTTCGTCACCGTCACTACCACGTGACAATATACACGAAACATGTATTACAAGACATACCGTATTTATTCGCATAATGATTCCACTCGCATAATGATCGCACCCCTGAATTTTGTCGTCAAAATTCAACTTTTTCTTTCCTGTGTAATGACCGCACCCTGAACTTGTCGCAGCGATATGTCGTGTGCCAAGTCTAGCTAATGATGATCGCACTTACCTTCTGTCAAATGCTACGCAAACGATTCTTGAAAACATACCAAGAGGTCTGCATGCACCGAACATTCTTAAGCAGATGCGATCACTTTCTGCACTTCCATGAAAAAAAAAACTACAACCAAGCTTGCCTCGGCTTTGTTTGTAGGCATCATAATGGATTTGGTCAACAGCAATAACATAAAGGGTGCCTTTTGATTCCTCTCGTCTGCACTCGTGGGCACGCAACAAATCGCGGGCGGCAACAATAGTGGCCACGTTTACGCTGATAAGTTAGAAATGTACCCTATTCATACGCCCATGCTTGTAACGCAGCTAAGATATTCGCCCACCCTTAGTGGAAACGTGCCATATTAGGATAACAGTGAAGACATATGTCGCAGTTTCCACAGCGTGCCCGCTATGTGTTTCTGTGTCACTGGCAGCTAAGCGTGCCCATCTCTGTTTCTGTCTCCTCAAAGTGGACATGGCTATGTCGCAAATGTGCCGATATTAACATTATTCATTACTGATACGGAAGAAACTGTTTCAATGCACGTAATGTACTCACAAGAAGAAAAATAATCGCGTTCGGCTTGCTCCGCCAGCCATCATTTTTGTTTCGGTGTCCCACACTGACAACGGCAGCCGCCTGCTTGTCACCGTGCTGCAAATGCGGGATCAAAAAAAAGTTTCTTTTCGTGGGAAATTTAACTCGTACAATGATCGCACCCCTGGATTTGCACCAATTTTTTTGACAAAGAAGTGTGATTATGCGAGTAAATACGGCATATGATCATATACGAAAACTTTTTTTTCTGCCTCACTCATTCTGTTTTTGCATAACCTTCATTTTTAAGTCAATAAGGGCCTTCTTTGCTTTAAGATTTTGCATTATTTGTGCATGTTCTGCCTGCCTTTTCTCAAGTCTATCCTTGTGATCCTCACGAGCGAGTTCCATGCGAAGTGCGTGGTCTTCACGAGTTAGCTTCATCTTGAGCAAGTGCTCTTTCCTTTTTCTCTGAGCATCTTTTGTGATTGAAGCAAGCCGAGTGCCAAGTTCGCTCCTCACAGCATCATCCCTTGTGCAGGATGACCGGCTTGCGTTTATCCGCCGGCGGGCTGTCGGCACTGGCGGCACAGCAGCTGGTGGGCATGTAGCTAGGGGTGTTGCTGGCTCTGGTACAAGCTGAGCAGTTTCAGCATTTGGTGGCGCTGCACACTGCGAAGCCGCTGCTTCATCCTGGTTTTCAATGTCCCACTGCCAGGAGTCATCATAGTCCATGTCGGCATCTGCAAAGTTATTGCAATCAGAGTTGACATTAGTGTCGTTTCCACAGTGCTTGTACCTTTTACAATCCACTTTTACGAGTGCGCTGTGAGCTATACAGACATTTTTGCCTTGCTACATATAGCACCGATGTTGAACAAAATACTGCACTGTACCTACTATTAGGACATACTAAAGAACTTGACACAATGTAAGCCCGTGAGCACACAACAATACAGCATGTTCCTGCTGGTGCATCCAGCTGAAGCAGGTTGAATGAAACGGTGACAGTAATAACTATGCGGTTGCATTAAAACTTTTGCATACAAGCCGCTCATCCTCATATTAGGGCTCATTCTCTGTTTCATGGGCCATGAAAATAACTAAACCAATGGTGTCTATGCTGACAGTTATTTGCATCACAGGTAGGCTTTCTGTGTATATTGCTTGTTGACGGTACATAATAAACAGGAAATTATGGGCACTATTGCATGGGAAAAAGAGGCGCTTTGGAAACGCTGGAGAGGTTTGCCCAATAGCAAGTCTACCTGCTATTCCACACGCATGCGGCAACAAATGAAACACATGTATGGCCACAAACACACAGCATAGGCACCCATGAACATACACAGCTAATCATATATCGAGTACACGACACAACATGGTCAATTTACAGTTATCTCCACAAGGCATGGTGCCTCTCGTATGTTCAGAGCAGATAACATGACATCTCCTCTGGATCCAGACAGTGCAAGAGCATATCGATCCATGTGTACTGTACATTGCACACGTACAACTTTGGCGATATAACCACTCCACTGTAAAAAATACGGGATTTCCGTTTGCAACACTGACATGAAAACAATGAAATACTGCACAAATGCAACTGCAAAAAACAGTTTTGGAAGCCTTTGAGACAGAACCAATGACTGCATCATTCCTCGTTATAGTGTCCATTATACGATACCATAAATAAAACCCTTGCTGCACTGCTCCAACCTCATCACCATGATGCCCAAAAGTAATGTCAGCACTTCGACATTAAAAAGTAGCTTAGTTTCTTGCAATACTGCTGTGTCAAATGCGTAATACAGAACGAGTTGTTCATTAGCCACCTGCAATGCCTCATTTGGTGCCTTTCTGTATTAGCAAATCTAGTTTCCTAAATAATTAGTCCAGATATATTATTGCACATAAACTCATACTCACCATCTGCATCAGTGCTTCGTCCCGGCTGTGACGAAGTCAGCAGTGCTGCTACAGCTGGCCTCGGCTCTGTGCCAGGGCCAGTGCAGTCGCTGTCAAACGGATTGACAAGGCGTGTGGCCATGTGAGTTGCCACTGCACCGACCCTGAGCAACTCGTCATTCATGTGGCGTCCTGCCGGGGCGCCACCACCTTTGAAAAGCAAATATCAACGTTAGCAAAATAACGATACCTCTTCAGTTTCACCGCTTCGAAAATACTGGCAGAAACATATGAACACATCATGATGTAGCTTAAGTCATTTTGGAGCCCTGCTAGCTCAGCACAAAGGAAATACAGACACAGGTCGCCGTGCTCACACGCACATAGCACCAGGCATATGCTAATGAACTGCAACTGTGCCCAAGTTTTCCTTGCCCCTGGTATTTCATTACAGCACACGACAAGCCTACACACAAAGCTAGTTGATGGCGTTCGCCCAAGGACTGCATTAGCACGCTTTGCAAACAAATAAGGTAGCGTTTCTTTCACAGCAAGACGTCCTTTGAGGCAGCAAATGAGGCCTTCAAGAAACCAAAACATGAGCAAATTTGCCGGTCGTGCAAGTGTGTCGCGGAAAACAAACATGCGTAGGCACATCCTTTGTTTGCCTGCATGTTACGATCAAGCACGTTTACTGCAACGTTATTTTTGGCGATGAATTTATTATGTCCTCGCCACTGTTCCGTATGCACACGCACAAGCTGTTGCAGAGTACACTAGAAATCAGCTGTAGCGATGGCTTCCCGTGCTTTCATCAAATATATATACAAGCAAGATGCAGAAATTTCGGCACATGAGGAATAATGCTCACCTGTTTTGAATATCTCCCGCGTGTCTTCGGCTTTGGCACGGCGCCACTTTTCTTTGAGATTGTCCCAGCACTTCTTTAATTGCTTGGACGTTCGTGGCCGGACGTTGTGGCGACTGTTAAATTCTTCGGCCAACTTTTCCCAGGTCTTCTTCTTTGCGTTGATCGACACCGCGTCAGTCCGTTTACACTCAAGCACATCGCGGTGCCTCTCCATCAGGTCCATCAGGATGGTGCGCTCTTCGTCCGTGAAGTTAATTTTGCGCCGCTCCATTCTCAACGCGGTTTACCAAGAAAAAAGATAATACTACGACTATTTAAACAACTAAACTGATAAAAAATGAGTAAAATAATGCACAGCTAATTATAAATAAGCAAGGAAAAGCGAAGGAAGTAATAACATGGCAAAACAACACGGACGAACGAAATACAAACACAACACGGACAAAACCAATCTGGAGAATACGGTACAAAAACGTGCGCTGCGTCGAGTGGTTTAGACCAACGTGGCCAGACGTAAATGGCGGACTCACCAAAAACGGCGAGCATTTCATCAAGTTTTATCACGCGTTTATACATTATTTATGTACAGATGCTTGTGTGCATGCCATTATTGCTTTTTTATAATAAAAGCAGTTTAAACGTCGTCAAAGTATCTATTTCGTAGCAAAAAATTCTCTATCCTCGCTCCCAGGTAAAACACTTAACGAGTGAAGGGTGCCTTTCATAAGGCACACTTATGGCGCGTTAAGGTGCGTTTTCGAAACGCACCTTGTTCTTTTTTTATACTTTTCTCGTCCTTTCATAAGTGACCTTATCGCGATAAGTTAAGTTTGGTTTGTGAATACGGGGGTTAGCCAGCTCCACTACGCAAGTTCTCCTGTTTTATGGGTTTAGTATGCCTGTCATGGTGAAAACTTACCAAACTTTTCTTCAGTTTAATGTTTATGTGGGTGTGGTTGGCAGATTGAAATACCCGAAATGTATCAAAGAACTATTCACAATTACAAAAAGTGATCACCCAATTTATTAGGGCACTATTCGGTGCACAACTAGAAAGTTGCAAATATGCACTCTATGCATATTGCTACGGGGTCGTATTCCCACTGACGAAGAGCCGCGCAGGAAGAAGACGAAGACGACGATTGGAAGCTAGCGCGGGCTGTTGCCTCTTGGTCAACTGCGGCGTATTGCCTTGTAAATATACTTGTAAATAGCTTTTCGTCGGTGTCTTCCTACGTAACATATTTGGTGGAGGTGGACGTCCCCTGTACCTCGTCACGGAGCTTCGCAGTGGACGGTCCGTCGAGCCTACCTTCATGGCTCCCGGCGACGCCAACCCGACTCCACCGGCTCCGACACCTGCTGCCACTTCGACGACCTACATCACCCTCTCCGCTCCCCGTGATCCTGGCGTATTCTCGGCAAACGATGGGGAAGACGTCGAGGACTGGATCAGCCTTTACGAACACGTCAGCCGCAATAACCGGTGGGACCCAACTATCATGCTCGCCAACGTCGTCTTTTACCTCGGTGGCACACCTCGAGTTTGGTATCGGACGCACGAAGATGAGCTGACCAGTTGGGATTCGCTTAAGCAAAAGCTTCGAGACTTGTTCGGCAACCCCTACGGTCACCAACTTGCCGCGCAGAAGGCGCTTTCCGGTCGTGTGCAGACGTCAACGGAGCCCTACGTCACGTACATTCAGGACGTCTTGGCTCTATGCCGCAAAGTTGACGCACACATGACTGAGTCCGACAAGGTCTCCCACATCCTCAAAGGCATTGCCGATGACGCCTTCAACTTGCTCGTGTTTAACAACGTCGCGACGGTGGATTCAGTTATAAAAGAGTGCCGCCGCCTGGAATTCGCTAAAAGCCGACGTATCGACCAACAGTTTGCCCGTCTGCCCAACACCCCAGCGACATCTTCCTGTGCCGACGCTCCTCGTCCCAACAACACTGGCGATGTTACCAGGATTGTCCGGCGTGAGATAGAGGCCGCCTATCCAGCTGCGTTCGACTCCAGCCCCTCCAATGCACCTGCAGTCACTGTTTCCCTGATCCAGGCAGTTGTCCGCCAGGAGTTCGCCAACATGGGTATTCACACCATCTGCTCGGCCCATCGCCCTGATCCCCACCCGGCATCTTCGATTCCACCCCGTCCCGCACCTTCTTACCCTCCACGTTTCCGCAACCCCTCTGAATGGCGCACTGCAGACGACAAGCCAATTTGTTTTCACTGCCATCGAATTGGGCACATTTCTCGGCACTGCCGCAGTCGCTGGAGTTCCCTGAACCAGCCTACATATTCTGCCTCATCTCGCCCCCCAGGTGGCCTTTCTCGTCCCTATGCTGCACGCTCAGATAATGCCGCCACCGATTCTCCTGCGCCGAGCCGACCCTATTCTCGTTCGCCTTCGCCCCAACGACGCCAATCTCGCTCTCCCCAGCCCCGCCGTTCCTATTCGCCGACTCCCTTCGGACGCCGCTCCCAGTCGGAAAACTAGACGGTGCAGCGCCTCGAGGTGACGCTGCATTGCTCCCTACGCCGCCAAATCCTCTCCTGACGTTGCCCACCCATCTGAACCTTCTTGACGTGCAAGTCGACGGTGTTCCTGTATCAGCTCTCATAGACATTGGGGCGTATTTGTCGGTAATGAGCGCGGATCATCGTAACCGGCTGAGGAAAATAATCACGCCCGCCACGACGCCTGTTGTCCGTGTCGCCGATGGCGGAACAGCCCCCGTAATTGGCATGTGTGCCGCCCGCGTCTCCTTCGCCGATCGCTCCACTACCGTGCTATTCACAGTCATCGCTCATTGTCCCCACGACATCATCCTCGGCCTCGACTTCCTCTCCGCACATTCTGCTCTCATCGATTGCTCCGCCAGTACTCTCCGCCTCGACCTGCCTGTTCTGGATCCCGCTGAAGAACACCTTCCTCGCCTCAGTTCCGTCGACTTCGTTCGCTTGCCACCTTCGGCACTGACTTACGTTGACTTCGTGTCATCCCCGCCAGTGCCCGATGGTCACTACATCGCGGCTCCTATGCAAGACGTCCTCCTTACACACGGGATCACACTACCTCATACTATTTTATCTATTACGGCGAATTGCGTCTGCCTGCCAGTGGTCAATTTTGCCTTGACAACACAAGTGCTGCCACGCGGGATGTCTCTGGCCCAACTTTGCTCATTCGAGGATCACTCTGTAGCATCGATTTCAATAGACGACAATTCAACCGATCCTCCTCTACCATCGCAGTCGGCGACTTGTACCATCGCCAAATTACAGAAAATGATTGCTCCCGACATGCCGTCCGAGCACGCTCGTGCGCTCTACCGCGTTCTCATTTCCTACCAAGATATTTTTGACTTTAACGATCGTCCTTTGGCCCAAACAACAGCTGTTAAACATCGCATTAATACCGGAGATGCCCCTCCTATTCATCGCCGCCCGTATCGAGTATCACCGGCTGAGCGTCGAGTGATTCACACCGAAGTTCGCAAAATGCTTGCCAAGAACATTATTGAACCGTCATGTAGTCCATGGGCGTCACCGGTTGTGCTGGTTTGCCACCGGTTGTCACCGGTTGTGCGGTTGTGCTGGTTTTTCGGCGAGCCGGTCTGCAACTCAACGCATCGAAGTGCCAATTCGGCCGTCGCCAGATTACCGTCCTTGGACATCTCGTTGACGCGAACGGAGTGCAACCGGACCCAGGCAAGATCCATGCTGTTACGCACTTCCCTGTTCCGAAGTGTGTCAAGGATGTGCGCAGCTTCATCGGCCTTTGCTCGTACTTCCGCCGTTTCGTCCAAAATTTCGCGGCCATAGCACGACCACTAACCGAGCTTTTGAAAAAAGACGCCCCTTTCCAGTGGGGCGATAACGAGGCCTCTGCATTCTCGCTTCTCATCGATCTTCTCACAACGCCCCCCGTTCTGGCCCACTTCGATCCTTCTGCGCCTACCGAAGTCCGTACTGATGCCAGCGGTCACGGAATTGGCGCAGTACTGGCACAACGCCAGCGTGGCCACGACCGTGTTATCGCTTACGCCAGCAGGCTCCTCTCGCCCGCGGAGCGCAACTATTCCATCACTGAGCGTGAGTGTTTGGCCCTAGTTTGGGCGGTTGCGAAGTTCCGCCCATACTTATATCGCCGACCCTTTTCCGTTATCACAGACCATCACGCGCTTTGTTGGTTATGCTCATTGAAAGACCCTTCAGGAAGACTTGGTCGCTGGGCCTTACGCCTCCAAGAATATTCGTTCTCTGTCACCTACAAATCTGGCCGACTACACAAGGACGCTGACTGCCTGTCTCGCTACCCGGTAGACGGGCCTGGCGACGCCGACAGTAGTACCGCCGACGGCATTTTCTCTGTGTCTGCCTTCGCTAACATCGCCGATGAGCAGTACCGAGACCTATCGCTGCGAGTACTCATCGAGCGTCTGCGCTCTGCACCTAGCGACGCATCCGTTCGCCGATATGTCCTCCAGGGTGGCATTCTGTACCGAAGGAGCTTCCTCCCTGACGGCCCTGATCTTCTTCTTGTCGTGCCACAACATCTACGACAGACTGTGCTCTTTCAGATGCATGACGCACCCACTGCAGGACATCTTGGCGTAACCCGCACGTACGACCGCGTCCGCCGCCGCTTCTATTGGCCTGGTCTTGCTCGCTCCGTCCGACGCTATGTTGCTGCCTGTGATCCCTGCCAGCGTCGGAAAACGCCTCAGGTGCTACCTTCCGGTCATCTCCAGCCGATCGCCGTCCCTGTGGAACCGTTTTTTCGTGTTGGATTAGACCTCCTCGGTCCCTTTCCCACGTCATACTCTGAGAACAAATGGGTAGCCGTCGCAACTGATTACGCCACCCGATACGCTATCACGCGGGCTCTACCTACCAGTTGCGCCACTGACGTCGCGGACTTTCTCTTGCGTGACATTATCTTAGTGCATGGCGCCCCGCGACAGCTGCTTACTGACCGCGGTCGTAACTTCTTCTCGAAAGTTATCGCCGACATTGTGCGTTCCTGCTCTATTCAACACAAGCTGACTACCTCATACCATCCTCAAACCAATGGCCTGACAGAGCGCTTAAACCGTACCCTTACCGACATGCTGTCCAAGTACGTTTCGAAGAACCACCACGACTGGGAAGTTGCCCTTCCTTACGTCACCTTTGCTTACAATTCTTCCCGGCACGACACCGCCGGATTCTCTCCATTTTATCTACTCTACGGTCGCGAACCGACCTTGCCCCTTGACACGGTACCTCCTCCTGATGCGACCTCAACAACCGAGTATGCGCGCGACGCCATCGCCCTCGCCGATCATGCACGCCAGCTTGCCCGTGCTCGACTGACGGACTCACAAACCACGCAGCTGCGTCAGTACAACGCCCGCCACCGTGACGTACAGTTTTCGCCTAGTGCACTCGTGCTCCTGTGGTCGCCCTGTCGTCACGTTGGACTTTCCGAAAAGCTCCTTTCGCGATACACAGGGCCCTACCGCGTGCTTCGCCAGGTGACGCCTGTGACTTATGAAATTGCTCCTGTGAGCTCAACCTCATCATCTACTCTGGCGTCCAGTGATGTCGTGCACGTCAGTAGGCTCAAGAGCTACTACACTGCTTCCGAGTCCAGCCTTTAGTCGCTCCGGGACGGCGCTTTTGCCGCCGGGGGTAATGCTACGGGGTCGTATTCCCACTGACGAAGAGCCGCGCAGGAAGAAGACGAAGACGACGATTGGAAGCTAGCGCGGGCTGTTGCCTCTTGGTCAACTGCGGCGTATTGCCTTGTAAATATACTTGTAAATAGCTTTTCGTCGGTGTCTTCCTACGTAACATTATTTTGCACCCCTATGCATTTTGGGTGCATTTTGCACCCCTATGCAAAATCAACAGCTTCAAATAATGGTTTCGACGCTCATATACACGCTACGTGCTCCAGAAGCCAACAGAATATGATATTGTCACGTGGTGGTGACGTTGAAGAACACAGTAGCAATACTGTGAACGACAAAACTAACTTTTATTGGGCGAACCTGTGCCCACACGACAAGCTACACTTATACCACAACGACAGCGGCGAACGCAGTCGGCGATCGTAGAAAATCTAATCAACGGCTCAAGCACGTCGGCTTATATACATCAATCGTCGAATGTTCCAGACTAATCGTTGGAACCCGCGTGCCTTCCACAAAGTTCTACGCCATTCGCGTTAGGAGACGAAATCAGATAACATAAGGTACGGCGTCAACAGACAGCGGATAGAAGCATCGATAACTTCCCAGAAACTTCGGATACGTGAAGGCGCGTCCCGCGCTGTGCGATAACATTTCTTAGGCGGCGAAACGTGGTCGCCCAATAAAGATAAGTACAGGTGTCATTACCCCAGTCTTAAAAAGCGTCGGCCCGATGCTGAAAACAAACAAAAGTAATAAAGAAAAGCACTCGTAGCAACGAAAATAACAAAATAAGGAAGTTCGACAGCGTCCGTAAAAGGGTGTAAGGCGTACCACGTGGACCACTTCAGATTGTGCGCGGCGCCGCTGTGAATGCGAAATGCCAACCGGCACGACATCATAGTCCAGTGCGCCAATACGTCGGATGATCTGGTAGGGTCCGAAATAGCGTCGCAGTAGTTTCTCACTGAGTTCTCGGCGGCATATGGGCGTCGATGCCCAAACATGGTCACCGGGCTGGTACTCGATGAAGCGTCGTCGGAGGTTGTAGTGTCGGCTGTCGGTCCTCTGCTGGTTCTTGATCCGCAGGCGGGCGAGCTAACGGGCTTCTTCGGCGCGTCGGAGACAGGTACCGACGTCAAGATTTTCCTCGTCAGTGACGTGCGGCAGCATTGCGTCGAGCGTCGTCATCGGGTTCCTGCCGTAAACCAGCTTAAATGGCATGATCCGTGTTGTTTCTTGCACCGCCGTGTTCTAAGCGAATGTTACGTACGGCAGGACCGCGTCCCACGTTTTGTGTTCGACGTCGACGTACATTGCTAGCATGTCGGCGAGGGTCTTGTTCAGGCGCTCCGTGAGACCATTCGTCTGCGGATGGTAGGCAGTTGTCCTCCTGCGACTTGTATGGCTATATTGCAGAATGGCTTGCGTGAGCTCTGCTGTAAAAGCCGTTCCTTTGTCGGTGATGACTTCTGGAGCACCATGTCGCAGCAGGACGTTCTCGACGAACAATTTCGTCACTTCGGCTGCGCTGCCTTTCGGTAGAGCTTTAGTTTCAGCGAAGCGGGTGAGATAGTCCGTCGCCACGACAATCCACTTATTTGTGGAAGTTGATGTCGGAAACGGTCCCAACAAGTCCATCCCGATCTGCTGAAAAGGTCGGTAAGGAGGCTTGATCGGCTGCAGTAATCTCGCTGGCCTTGTCGGTGGTGTTTTGCGTCGCTGAGTCTCGGCATGTCTTGACGTAATCGGCGACATTGGCGGTTAGGTGCGGCCAGTAATACCTTTCTTGTATGCTCGATAGCGTCCGGGAGAAACCGAGGTGCCCAGCGGTCGGATCGGCATCTATGACGTGCAGTACTTCTGGACGCACTGCCGACGGAACAGGAAGAAGGTAGTTGGTGCGGACATGTAGGAAATTCTTCACGAGTAGGTTGTTTTGAAGCGTGAACGAAGACAATCTACGCTTAAATGCACTAGGGACAAAGTCGGTGTGCCCTTCCAAATACTCGACTAGGGCTTTTAGCTCCGGGTCTCCTCGTTGATGTTCGGCGAAGTCTTCCGCGCTTATTATTCCAAGAAAGGCGTCGTCTTCCTCGTCATCTTACAGCGGCGAGTCAATGGGGGCGCGTGATAGGCAATCGGCCTCTGTGTGTTTTCGTCCGGATGTGTATGTTACAGTGATGTCGTATTCTTGTAGTCTCAGGCTCCACCGTGCCAGCCGTCCTGAAGGGTCCTTTAAGTTAGCTAGCCAACACAACGCGTGATGGTCGCTGACCACTTTCAATGGTAAGTAATATAGGTAAGGGCAAAATTTCGCTGTAGCCCAAACGATGGCGAGGCATTCCTTTTCGGTTGTAGAATAATTGCCTTTCGCTTTGACAACGACCGGCTAGCGTAAGCTATCACGTGTTCATGTCCATCTTTGCTCTGGACTAGGACGGCACCGAGGCCCAGAATACTGGCGTCAGTGTGTATTGCGGTATCGGCGTGCTCGTCGAAGTGCGCAAGTACGGGCGGCGAATGCATGCGTCGTTTTAGTTCCTGAAATGCGTCAGGCTGCGGCGTTTCCAACTTGAACTCGACGTCACATTTAGTTAGCTGTGTCAGCGGCTCCGCGATGCGCGAAAAGCCCTTGACAAATCGCCTCTAGCAGGCGCACATGCCTAGAAATCTACGCACTGCCTTTTTGTCGATAGGCTACGGGAACTTTGTGATAGCAGCTGTCTTCTGCGGTTCGGGGTGGACTCCAGACTTGCTGATGGCGTTGCCTAGGAACAGAAGCTCATCGAAAGCGACGCGGCACTTTTCTGGCTTCAGAGTGAGCCCCGATGACTTGATGGCCTCTAGCACTGTTGCAAGCCGCCTAAGGTGATCATCGAAATTTCCGGCGTAGACAACTACGTAATCCAAGTAAACGAGACAGGTCTGCCACTTCAACCCTCCTAAAACCGTGTCCATCACGCGCTGGAACGTTGCAGGCGCCGAGTTCAGTCCAAATGGCAGAACCTTGAACTGTTAGAGGCCGTCTGGGGTGATGAAGGCGGTTTTTTCGCGATCTCTTTCGTCGACTTCTATTTACCAATAGCCAGACTTAAGGTCCATCGACGAGAAGTATTTAGCGTTGCAGAGCCGATCCAATGCGTCGTCTATCCGTGGTAGGGGGTATACGTCCTTCTTCGTGATCTTGCTCAGATGACCAGAATCGACGCAGAAACGTAGGGTTCCGTCCTTTTTCTTCACCAGGACAACAGAGGATGCCCACGGACTTTTCGACGGCTGGATGATGTCGTCGCGCAGCATTTCGTTAACTTGTTCTCTTATAGCTTCACGTTCTCGCAGCGAAACTCGGTAAGGGCTCTGGTGGGGTGGCCGAGCATACTGCTCGGTGATTATGCGATGCTTGGCGACTGGTGTTTGTCGAATCCTCGATGACGCCGAAAAGCAGCCTTTGTATCCTCGGAGCAGACTTCTGAGCTGCTGTTCCTTAATCACGGGGAGACTTGGATTAATGTCGTAGTCTGGTTCGGGAACCATTGTCGTCCGGGTAGATGCGGCGGAATCCGAGAGGACAAATGCATTACTGGTTTCCAGAATTTCCTCGATGTACGCGATCGTCGCACCCTTGTTGATGAGCTTGAACTCCTGGCTGAAGTTTCTCAGCAACACTTTCGTGTTTCCTCCGTGCAGTCGAGCGATCCCTCTTGCAACGCAAATTTCACGGTCTAGCAATAGACGTTGGTCGCCTTCGATGACGCCTTCTACGTCAGCGGGTGTTTCGCTGCCTACCGAAATAACAATGCTGGAGCGAGGCGGGATGCTCACTTCATCTTCGAGCACACTCAAGGCGTGGTGACTACGAGGGTTCTTCGGCGGTGTCGCTTTATCTTCCCACAGCGTTAGTGACTTTTTTTAATTATTTATTTCACAATACCGCAGGCCAATGTGGCCCAAGCAGGAGTGGAATTACAATTAAATTATTTCTGTGCTGTTCTTTTCCCATTTCCAACAGCATTCGCGCGACAATATAATACATCGGTTTCACTAGGATGGTATATATCACACACGTATAAAGAACAGCACATAAATAATTTACAACCCTACTTGTACCAGAAATAATAACAGTTTGGCTAGGTATAAACTTTTTTAAAACAGGGTTGAAGTGCCTCAGACGGAACAGGGTAAGTGCCCCTTGTTATCCTTTAGCTGACGATGACGGAACAGGGTAAGTGCCCCTTGTTATCCTTTAAACGTTGGCCAGCCTGTCTGAGGCACTTCAACCCTGTTTTAAAAAAGTTTATACCACAGTGTGCCATTCCATCTGCCAGCCCCTTTCTTGTTTTTGGTTTGGCTAGGTAGATATTTAAGACAAGTGTAGTTCAAGGGCTTCGTCAAAATTTTCAGCCTCATAAATGTACTCACGCAGACTGTTCCAATCCGAAACTGTGCGTGGGAAAAAACTCTGCTTAAAAGCCTCTGTTTTGGCATAAATTGGTTGTAGAGAGTGTGTGAGTATTACGTGTTCGTCTTCTTACGATGTACTTTAAATATGAGGGTGCAGAGGAATTTATTTTTCCAGACAAAATATTATGCAAGAATTTTAGTTGACTGACTTTTCTGCGTGCAGCTAGTGTGGGAATGTTATGCGCAATCATGAGCTTAGTTGGAGAATCCAGCCTTTCATATTTATTAAATATAAATCTGATTGCTTTCCTTTGCAGGCGTTTTAAGTAGTGTATATCATTTTTGTGTGGGGATCCCATACAACGGATGCATACTCTAATTTAGGTCTGACGAGGGCATTGTATGCTTGAAGTTTAACATTCACCGTTGGCTTTGTAAGCTCCCTTTTTTAAACAAAAGATAGTTTGCGAAAAGCTGTTGCGCAAATTGCAGAGATGTGCGCCCCCCATGTCCTATCACTAGAAAGAGTAATCCCAAAATACTTACTTTGATTTACTGTTTGAATGTTACAGCCATGGATAGTGTAAGTGAACACGCTAGGATTCGTTTTCCGCGTTAAATTTAATAACACTGTTTTGTTACCGTTTAGTTCCATGTCCCATTCTGCGCACTAGCATTCAATGTGGCTGAGAGTTCGCTGTAATAGCTTATGATCTTCATGGCAGGTTATTTCTTTAAGCACATTACAATTGTCCACAAAATATTTAATAGACATTGAGTCAGGGATTACTTGCACTAAATCATTTCCATATATAAGAAAAAATAATGGCCCCGAAACACTCCCCTGGGGAACACCGGATGTAACGCTGAGCATCCTAGATACACTAGATTTGATTTCAACAAACTGCTTTCTATTAGTTAAATATGCCGCAACCCATTTTATAAGATATAGCGGCAATCCTAGGTTACTTAATTTTACAAGTAATTTACAGTGCGGAACCTTATCAAATGCTTTAGAAAAATCCAACAGAAGTATATCAATTTGCCCAGAACGATCTAGAGCTGCTAAAAAGTCGTGAATAGTTGTTACCAGTTGTGTCGTCGTGCACATTCCCTTCCTAAAGCCGTGTTGGCAAGGAGATAAGACGTTATTATCTGCTAAAAAGCACTGGATATTGTGAGCCACAATATGCTCTAGTAATTTGCAACAAGCAGAAGTTGAGGAAATCGGCCTATAATTAGAAATTATTGACCTGTCAGCTTTTTTAAAGATGGGGATTATGCATGAAATTTTCCAGTCGTCGGGAAGTTCGCTATGCAAGGATGCATTAAAGACATTTGCCAAGAAATCGCTTATCTGTATAGAATAGCGCTGTAAAAATGTATTTGGGATTTGATCTGGTCCTATACTCTTTCTGGTGCTCAAGTTCCTTAACATAATTAAGACACCTTCCCTTGTGACGATAGGAATGTGCATATCATAAAGCATAGCAGGTTGGGGTACGTAAGCACTTGACGGAGAGAAAACGCTCTGAAAATAAATATTAAAAGCCTGCGAGATTATAAAGCCGTCAGTTTCGAATTTCCCGTTCAGTTCAATTTTATTTACCGCTTCGATGCCTCGACCCAGAAATCTCCATAATTTAGCGGGATCACCTCTAATGAATGCAGGGAGAGTGACTTGATAGTAATATGTCCGTGCTTCATTTACTTTAGTTGCCAAATTTCTTTTCAGTTCATTAAAGTTCTCGGGTGTTACCTCTCTACGCTTTCTAAGTCGCTTGAGTCTACGTTTAATATGGAAAATATCCCTAGAGATCCATGGATTTTTACGGTTATTACATACCTTCCAGAATGGGACATATTGTTCAATGAAGAATATGACTGCCTTTTTAAATTGTGCCCACAAGGCATGAACATCATCATGTGTAGCGTGGTTTAGTGTAGTGTCTAAGTAATCTGTGATAGATGTATCATCTGCGCGGTCAAAGTCATTAATGCACACTGAATGAGTACTCGGATGCCCTGCGGACCTTCGATAAGACCAAGAAAAAAACAATAAGCTGTGATCCGGCATACCAGGTTCAATACTAATAACACCATATAAAAACATATCACTTACACAGAATAAGTCCAAGACAGCACTGTTGCGCGTAGGTTTACAGACAATTTGATCAAGGTTCAGAGCTAACATTGTGTCTAAAATAACATCACTCGATTTAGATTGCCCGTAAACTAATTTATCCCATTTAGTAGCTGGAAGGTTGAAATCTCCAGTAATAATCACGTGTCGTGGGTGCTTTAGAAGAAGATGGTCGTAAAGTTGTTCGAGAAATGATTCTGACATTTCAGGGGCTTTATAAACAACAAAAAGCATAAATGTAACAGCATTAACAGTGACGTTCAGAAACAGGCTCTCGTGATCATTAATCTGGTTTGTCAGGCATACGGCAATACCGAGTTTAGAAATAACAGCAACTCCTCCGCCACGTGTGCCTTGATCATGCCTGTGTATCTGATAGCCGGGCGGAATAACTTCACCATCGTGTATGCCACCATGTAAGCACGTCTCAGTGATAGCAACCATGAGGGTCATAAGTAAACAGCAATATTTCTAGTTTGTTCCACTTTGTTCACAACGCTTCTGGCGTTAAAAGAGAGCACACGAAGATTCTTAAGAGTAGACTGTGAAAGCTACGCTCTTTGTGTAGAATCCTTCCCGGAACGGGACAACAACACGTGTGTTCGAAACGTCATCCCATGCGTAGAATTGGGAACCCATGCGAAGTTTATCGTTCACTAGTGCGACCTTCTTTCCTTGTTCTTTATCAGCTTTAGCATTTTGCCAAACAGCTTTCGTTTTCTTAATGTTTAAACATACAAGTCATTTTGCACGGAAATCTGCGTTCCCTTAAGCTTTTTGCAGTTGCGTAGCACTTCTTGTTTTTCCATATAATTTTGAAAAAACAGGATTACAGGTCGCTTTCCAGGATGTTTTCCCAGGCGATGTATCCTAGCAATAGACAAACACTTTACACCGAGCCTGCCCTCGAACACCTCCTTAATTACTTTCTCTCGCAGATAAACCTCAGTTTCATTTTTTTTCGGTCATCTATGCCGAAAACCACAAGATTAGATCTCCGACTCCAATCTTCCAGCTCTACAAGTTTTACCTGTTACAATATGAGTGTTTGTTTAAGTTTTTCAGCAGAATTGCTAATGATTTCGCTATTGTCTACTTTTAACGCGACAGCGTTAAGGAGCTCGTGTCGCAGAAAAGCCGGTGTCGTCGGTGTCGGTGTCGTCGGCGTTGGCCGTGAGCGATAAATCCCAGCAGGCACTTCATGAATAAAAAACAACTTGCAAGATGGGCTGGGTGGGAATCGAACCAGGGTCTCCGGAGTGTGAGACGGAGGCGCTACCACTCAGCCACGAGTTTTTTTTTCTTTATTGCTGGCTTTGGCATACACTAACAATACAGAAAAAAGAAAAACTTGTCAACAAGGATTTTGCTGGCATGACATATCAAAATTTTTTCAATGCTGCAAGTTTATCTAGCATGTCTATCCATGTTGGTTGTTCATGGAGTGCCCGACGGACATCCCTGAACCGTACTACAGATTCAATGAAGTGATCACGTGTAGGTCGCGAATTGACATCACCATTGTTGAACTGCGCTCTAGCTTTGCACAAACTGTGGAAGCCCAGGAGCATTATAGCGTCATACGGAAAAGCCTCTGTTTCTACCGGGAAGAATCTTATTCCATGTGGATCTAAAGGTAACTCTTTTTTTAAAGTCCTTTGTAGCACATCCCAGAAAAAGATGGGATCCGAGCAATCTAAAAACGCATGCTCTATCGTTTCAGGTTTCTTGCATAAGAAGCAGTTAATGGACCATGGGACAAAAATACCCCTGTTATGCATCCATGTTTTAACAGATAATGTGTTAGTGTGTAGTTTAAACAAAAAGGTTTTTACCGAAGGGTGTATTGGCATTCTTTTAACCCTTTTGAGGACGTCTCCTGGGCCTCCACGGCTTGACATACGGTAAATCGGTACAGGGAGCATAGTGTCAATTAGGTCCTTATACAGTTTTTTCCTAGTTATATTGGCGAGATACTGCACAGAAAACCGCACATGCAACATTCTGTACGCAAGCACGACTTCTCGCAGGTAACCTTTAACGGAACCATGCATTGCTTCACACGAGCGTACAACAAATCCTGGAAGGTGACGACATAAATGCACTTGCATGACTGTGCGAAGGAACACATCATTCTGATCGCGAAGGTACATAAAGCGCGACACAATTTGTCGCGCAAACAAATGTACCAACCCAAGGCCATCTTTCTTTACTAGCAAGAACAAGTTTGTGTGGCTGGACCTTTCCCAAGTCGATGCCCATATGAAAACGGCGAAGATACGGTGCATTTTTTGGATGTTGATCCGCGAAGCACACAGCACATTCATGACATACCATATCTTGGACGCAAGAAATAGGTTACAGACCGTGGCGCGCGAGAACATTGACAGCTGTCGCCCCTGCCACGCGTTAGTCTTTTCCTTTGCTCTCGCCACTTGTTCATTCCAGTACGGCTTCGGGTCGCGATAAGAGTCGAGAGGCACGCCTAGGTAGGTTTTTGCAGTGGTTGACCACCGAAGTCGAGCGAAGCAGTCTGGCGTTTCTTCTCAGTCATCATGCCAAAACCCATAACTCTTCTCCCAGTTTATTTGCGCCCCGGTGCACTTGCAGAAGGATTCAACTACCGCCACGGCCTCACAAATACTATTTCTATTTGAACAGAATATGGCGACGTCATCGGCATACGCCAATATTTTCACCTGTGTGGACTGTAACCTGAAGCCAGTTATCCGTTCATTGTTTAGGATGGCCTTGCACAAAGGCTAAAGGTAAGCCGCGAATAGCAGGGGTGACAGCGGACATCCCTGCCTGACAGAAGACATCACTTGCACGCTGTCTGTCAGGTCCCCGTTTACAATCACCCGAGTAGAGCAGTTAGCATACGCCATCCTGACACTGTCTGTTATTACACTTCCCACGTTGCAATGCTCTAATATGGCGAAGAGAACATCGTGGGAAACACGGTCGAAGGCTTTAGCGAGATCTAATTGCATCATTGCCACTCGATCGCCAACTACATCGCAACATTCTAGCACACTTCGAGCTACGTGTATGTTCGTGGCGATGCTTTTACCCTTTATACCACAGGTCTTATGCGTGCCAACCAGCCTCGTTATCACACTCTGCAATCGTTTGGCCAATACCTTCATAAATATCTTGTAGTCGACGTTGGTAAGGCTTATCGGGCGATAAGACCCCACCAACTGACGTTTTTCAGGTGCCTCAGTTTTGGGGATGAGGACGATGTGCGAAGTTGTGAAGGACAGTGGTATATGTTTTTGCTGATACGATTCGGCGATAACTTTGAGTAGAATCTGGGCTATAATTGTTTCGAATGTTTTATAAAATGCTACACCTAGGCCATCAGGGCCGGGTGCCTTGCCGACAGGTAGTGCACCTATTGCATCCTCTATTTCTTTCATAGAAATTGGCTGTTCCAAACGCGTTCTTTCTTCTTCTTCCAGCTTTGGCAGTAACGACAGAAATTCCGCTTCAAAGCCCCCTATAATGGTGCGCGGTTGACCGAAGAAATCTTTGAAATGATCAGTGACGACGCGTTTGATTACATTGCGGTCCTCCGAAACGTCATTACCGTTTCTTATTTGCCGTATTTCCTTATAGCAAGCGTATTGTTTTTCGTCCGATAACGCACGTTTTGTGGGCGTTTCACCGGCCCACAGCTTCTCGGTCCGTGCACGGATAACCGCCGCTCTGTACCTTTCTGCATCGATTTTCTCTAACTGAATTTTTATGTTTCGTAATTCGCTGGTGTAAGTACCTGGTTGGGAGCATTCTATACCCGTAAGAAATTCAAGTTGCTCACGAAGCAGTGTTTCGTTTCGTTTGTCTTCATAACGCAATGTGCTACTTCTTTCAATGGCTTTCATTTTTACTAATTGCTTAAACTCCTCCCACTCTACACCAATATTTAAAGATTGCACTGCGAGTAGCTTCTTTAGCTTCTCATCCTCATCAAATAACGGCCGATGCTTCAAGATCCCTTAACTATATTAAAAGATCCCTATCCTTGTCTCCTCCGTCGATTCGTAAACTAGCATATGAAATTTTCATCCGTACCAAGTTAGAATACGCGTCTGCAATTTGGAATCCACATCAAAAGTACTTGACTGACACTTTAGAAGCTACTCAAAATCGTGCCTCCCGCTTTATCTTATCGAATTATGACAACACTATCAGCGTTACTAACTTAAAGTTATCCATTGGTCTACCCCTTTTAGCATTAAGACGCATAATTTCGCAACTCTGCCTATTCCATAAATTGTACTATAACTTTCCTGACCTTCGTTCCTCACTTTTATTTCCACCCATTCGCTCATCACATCGTCTATTCAATTCTTTATGTATCCAACGCCTTCATGGTTCTACAAACGCTTTTAACAAATCCTTCCTTCCCTCTGCAATCGAACAATGGAACTCGCTCCCGGAATCCATTGTTGTAGAGCGAAACCCTTCGAAATTTCGAGAGTTACTAACCACCCATATTTGCAGCTAATCATGCAAAAACCTGTACTTCTAGTGTCTTTTCAGTTGTTGCCTTTGTCTTTTTGCTTTGTACATGACTATTCATTCGATGTTTGTATTATTGTTTTGCCTCCCCCTTATGTAATACCCCAAATGGGGCCCTTAAGGGAATAATAAATGATGATGATGATGATGATCTATATCCTTGACGAAAACCTGATCCTCCATCAATTTCGCATTAAGTTTCCAAAGTTCCCACTTGAAGTACATTTTGTTTTCTTTTTTACCAAAGGTTGCAATAACTAGACAATGCTCACTGAAAGACACTGGCTTAACCTCGTACGATGTGCATAGTGGTACAAGTTCAAGCGAAACATACAGCCTGTCCAATCGCGCATGGCTATCGCCTTGAAAATGTGTGAATTGCGGACGCGCACCATTTGTGACAACACTTCCGATATCTTCTAAGTTGTGGTCGTGAACTACAACATTCAAGACCTCCGAACTCTTATCTCGCACTGGCAAACCTTTTACACGGTCTACCGAACGACAAACAGAATTGAAGTCCCCCAACTAGTACTTTTTTACAATCGAGATACATCTGAAAACGCTCAAAAAACTCTTTTCTCCCCGCCTCTACATTTGGAGCGTAAGCACAAATGACACGGAAATTCAGACCATATTGGTAAAATCGACAACCAGGAGGCGTCCACTTTGGCACGAAAAGAGCGATTGCACAGTTATACCGACACTATTGCGGATGAGAAGGGCACAACCACCAGAGGCACCGACAGAATGACATACACAAACATCATAATGCTGACGGAAAGTGGACACCATTCGATCAGTTGCTTCCTGGCTATCAATTTTGGTTTCTTCGATTGCCACCACGTGTAGATTGTTCTCTAAGAGAAGGCGACTAAGTTGACACTGTCGCCTTCTTGCTCCAAGACCTCGTACATTCAGAGTCGCTACACGTAGTGCTTCAGGAAGGTGGATCGCCATATCGAGAGAAAAGAAACCCTATCTTATGGTGTCTACCCTCACGACAACATCGCACGCCCCCATACCCCATTTCGGGATCTACAGCACGAAACTACGGAGGCGGTTTCCCCGCCGGCCGTGATTCGGGCGAAAAGTTCGGCCGCAGTTTCCAGGACGCTCGCCTCATACCTGCTGCTTTAAAAGGAGGCTCATCACCGCCTATTTTATCCTGTTGCGACGCCTTGCTCACGGCCTCATCGTGCGACCGCTTTCCGGCCATGTGGCTGGACCCTTCAGGGGAAAAGTCCATGGGCTCCGCCAAAGGTTGGGTGGCGTTCTTCGAAGACGCGTCAGGCGTTTCCGCTGCGTTCTCTGACGCCGCCACGGCGTCCTGTGCCGGAGGTAGAGGCGTCTGTCCAGGAGATGCGCAAGCCTTGGGTTGCGCGTCTAACTGATGCGCCCTAGGAGCAGCCGACGTGGTCTCCTGCACCGCTGATCCGCTAGCTTCTTTCGATGCCTCCTCCGCGTCAGCCTCATCCATGAGAAGTGCTGACGTCTCATCACTGCTCACTGGCCCGGCGACGCTGGCGTACGTCCGTGCGCAGTGGCTCTGGTCGCGTCCAAAGAGACGGCACGAACCACACCGTGGAATCTGACAGTCACGCCGAATATGACCTGTGCCGCGGCAGCGAAGGCACAGGGGTGGCCGGCCCGATACGACAACAAGCGCCAGCTCTCCAGCAACGGTTACCTGGTGCGGCAAGTCGTCAAACTGCACGCCAGCGTTCAACTTCAAGGTCACCATCCGCGTAGTTGACCCCTTATCACACACGCCATGAGCGCGCCACAGCTCTCTTGAGATGTCCGTCACCTTCCCAAATGGCGAGAAGGCAAGACGCACGTCCTCGTCTGGTACGCTGTGAAGGAGCCAGTGCAGCTTCATTCGAACATCCCGGTTTCCAGGGTCGATCACGAGACATCTCGCATTTTTCCCTTTCAACTCGCCGATGTTGAGAATCTTCTTCGCGGCGTCGGCATCCTTGAATATAGCCGCCCACACATGACTCATGCGGTACGCGCCTAAGGCGATAACTTCCGGCAGGAGCGAAAGTGGAGCGAGCGCGTCACGAAAATCTTCCACCCGGTATGGGCGGGCACTGATGTCCCCGTGCAGGAAACGGTGTTTAAGACAAGACGACCTGTAGGCAAAGTAGGCAGTACGACCTGGTATTCGTTGTCCGATGCAATAGCCCTGTTTCCGCGACCAGGCATGGCCGCTGTAGCCGCTCCGACGGAGCCCGTCATCGCACGTCCGTCACGCTCGGTGGCCGGAAGTAGACTCAGCCACGAGTTCGATGCTTCAGAGCGGTACAAAAGCGTCTCTAGTGAATGCGGTGTTGCCTTAGAAACGAGCTGTTTCTAAGGCTCAGGCGTGCGTCGCTTGCTCAGGCGCACATTTCGTTGCCGCGCCGAACGCGGCGCTGCTCGACGCTCACCGCGTCCGATGCGGGGCGCGTAGTCGCTGCGCCGTAGCGTTTCCGTCGACCCCTTGGCGGGTCGACGGGAACGCTGTCGCGTTCCACTCTTGAAGGCGAAGCTTAAGCGTCCTCCAATTTTTTGTGCTATTTCTTTGACATTTGTTTCAAAGTGGGCCATTCGGGTCGAGAATGAATTGACGCTTTTTTTGGCGTCTTCCAACCGCTTTTTAAGCTCTGCCAGATCATCCCTAATAGCCTTTTGGCCCTGTATCAGCGTCTGGAGCATATCAGCATAGGAAGGACCCGGATTCAATTCTACATCGCCACAAAGTAACAATTTTCACACATGATAACACTCGTAGGCTAATGCAATCAAGGGCCGTGGGCACGGCACAACAACAACGCCTCTTTCATCGCTGCGGTATAAGTGAACACAACTAACCTGGAACAATAATACGGGACGCAAGATTAACGCTCCGCTTCCAGCGTTTTCGCTGAGCCCACTGAAGAATCCGTGTTGGAGCTGCTCTTTTACACGTTCGGCACTGGCCAATGTGACGCATGCACTGCCGATATCTTGTAGAAAACCTGACGTCCTACTGATTGCCAGATGGGTGAAGTTGCCGCTTGTTCCACGAGCACGAGCAGCGCAGGTATGATTCTGCGATGTCGAAGAAGCAGTGACGATCTGCAGCAAAGCCATCGGGAACAATAATATGGGACGCATGGTTAACGCTCCGCTTCCTGCGTTTTCGCCGAGCCCATATCATACGTTTCTACGCTTCAGGTCGATGATTGCGCCGTGTTGGTTCAGGAAGTCCAAACCGAGAATGACGTCTCGTGAGCACTGTTGGAGGATAACGAAGGTGGCAGGATAAGTCCGGTAATGAATGGTTATTCTTGCCATGCAGATTCCAGTCGGCGTGATGAGGTGTCCCCCAGCGGTTCGAATTTGAGGACTTTCCCATGAAGTTTTAACTTGCTTCAACTGGGCGGTGACGTGTCCACTCATTACGGAGTAATCGGCCCCTGTGTCCTCTAAGGCGGTAACTGCGTGGCCGTCGAGAAGCACGTCGAGGTCAGCGGTTCTTTGTCTGGCATTGCAGTTAGGTCTTGGCGTCGGATCATGGCTGCGTCGTGTTGAACTGAAGCTGGAACGTCGCGTCGTCAGGTCATCTTTCATCGTCGTGTTCTTTGCTTCCAGATATAGTCCGGACGGCGGCGTGTCGTTATGTCGTCGAGGTAGCTTCCGTTATGCCGTCGGCGGTGGAGCATCTTCGTCAGTTCGACGAACAGCAACCGCACCTCCGTCAGTTGCTGCTTTTAGTTTTCTGAATATGGGCTCGCTGACCGGCGCCGGGCTGGGCCAGTGTATGGTCGGTGCTGCGGCGACAGGTAGCGGCCTGGTGAAGGCGAACGCGTGGTCATCGAGAGCTGCACTGAGTACCGGCGAGGTAGTCGGCGATATCGCGAGGGCGTTCACCTTGCTGCGGGCGCCGAGCGTTGACGGCGAAACCTCGCAGTACCATCTCCCAGTATGGGCATCGTCGGTAGACGTGACCCGCTTCTCCACAATGGTAGCAGAGTGGGCGGTGGTCAGGAGCGTGCCACCTCTTCCTTGGGTAACTGCGCTGGGCGACGGGTGGGCGTGCTGGCTGGTGGCGGTGGTGGTCGACGGAATTGCGGTGTTACGGGGCCCTGGCGCGATCGTGGAGGGGGACCTCGACCGCGAGCGACGGCGGCGTAGGTCATCGCTTGCGGCTGAGGCTGTGGCGATTAAGGCGCTACTCCGAGTTGTTGTTGAAGCTGTTCACGTACGGCGTCGGCAATCGAAGCCACTTGAAGCTGTGATGATGGGAACAACTTCTTTAGCTCCTCCCGCACGACCGCTCGGATAGTCTCGCCTAGATCGTCGGCGGCCAGTGACTGAACTCCGGCGTAGTTTGACGAGTTCGTGTGGCGGTCGAATTGCCGGTTTGGCATCTCTAGTGTATTCTCGATGCTGGTGGCCTCGCGAAGAAATTCGTTGATGGTCTTCGGTGGGCTTCATACCATTCCGGCAAAAAGTTCCTCCTTCACACCACGCATGAGTAGGCGAACTTTTTTCTCCTCGGACATTTCCGGGTTGGCGTGACGGAACAGACGGCTCATTTGCTCTGTCAAGATCGCGTCCGTCTCATTCGGCAGCTGCGCTCTGGTCTCCAGTAGGGCTTGGGCACGCTCTTTTCGCACGACGCTTGTAAATGTTTGCAGGAAGCCGCTTCGGAACAGGTCCCACGTCGCCAAGGGGGCTTCTCGATTCTCGAACCACGTCCTCGCGGCGTCCTCAAATGCGAAATAGACATGTCGCAGCTTGTCGTCGCTTGCCCAGTTGTTAAACGTAGCGACCCTCTCATACGTTTCCAGCCAGCTTTCCGGGTCCTCAAATGTGGAACCGCGGAACGTCGGTGCTTCCCTGGGCTGCTGCAGCACGATGGGGGACGCTGGGGCTGCCATTTGGGTAGCCTTGGCCACAATCTTCTTGCTCTTCTTAGGTAGACGTCCGTGTTCAGGGGGCTGAGGTTGAAGACGGCGGCTTGCTCGATGGTCCGGGACTACGTTGGTGTTCTCTTTGCGGTCCGGGTTTGGATCACGGCATGTCGGGGGCGTCCGGTGCATGAACAAAAAGCACCTCCAGGAGATGTCACGTGGTGGTGACGTTGAAGAACACAGTAGCAATACTGTGAACGGCAAAACTAACTTTTATTGATCAAACTTCTGCCCACAAGACAAGCTACACCTATAGCACAACGACAGCGGCGAACACAGTCGGTGATGGTCGAAAATTTGGTCAACGGGTCAAGCACGTCTGTTTTTATACATCAATCGTCGCATGTTCCAGACTGTTCGTTGGGATCCGCGTGCCTTTCACAAAGTTCTAGACCATTCGCGTCAGGCGATGAAATCAGATAACAAAAGGTTCGGCGACAACAGAGAGCGGATAGAAGCATCGATAACTATCCAGAAACTTCGGATATATGCAGGCGCGTCCCGCGCTGTGCGATAACGTTTGTTAGGCGGCGAAACGTGGTCGCCCGATAAAGATAAGTACACGTGTCAATATATGGAGAAAAGGGTGTTTAATTGGGCTAGTTGGTTCATTCCTCGAGGATTGTAGCAGTAGAACATGAGAAACACGGACATCGAAGGAACGACTAGACGAGTACGCAGCTGCACTGTCAACTGATTTCTTTATTGAAAATCCCAATTTTATTTGTTTCACCGCAATATCTCTTATCTATATGAGGCTGTCTCAAAAAAGTGACTTCCTTTCTTGTCAAGGTGACTGGCGGTGCGCTTACACGTTGCACTCCTGGTTTACTTATCTCAAATGTCTCAAGAATCTCCCGAGTTAGCCTATCGCGGTTCATTTTCAGGACTTGCACTTCATGAAATTTGGGGGCTCACGTGCTTACTTGGCTATCTTGTCCCTTCTTGCACATTTCGCAACGTTTGAAGTGCAGGGCCAGATTGCTGTCAGGTGTCCCTGAAAGTGATGTTGTGTGTTACCTTGTTTGATCATTAAGACATCTTCCTGTTTGTCCGATGATAGGGGGATGGCGTACACTACTCCTTTCTCGCTCACTATTTCACGTTCGCTACTCCTTTCCCCTGGCACCTGTCGGACGACTCCATCCCATTGAAGTTCCCTCTGAACCGTTATTTCACGTAGTGCTTCACCTGCTTGGCCCTTTTCCGACAACAACTAGAGGGGACATGTGGATTGCCATCGCTACTGATTACGCGACACGCTACGCGATAAGAAAGGCGTTGCCAGCGAGTTGCGTACCTGAAGTCGCCGATTTTCTCCTCCACGACGTCATTCTCCAGCACGGTGCACCTCGAAAGTTACTCACAGACCGCGGCAGCTCGTTCTTATCTCGGGTTGTGGACGACCTCCTCCACCGCCTACCACCCACAAACGAACGGTCTTACGGTACGTCTTAACCAAACAATCACAGAGGTGCTATCCATGTACGTCTCCAACGATCTCCGGGACTGGGACGCCACGCTGCCTTACGTGACATTCGCGTATAACTCGTCCCGACATAACACGGCAGGATATTGTCACGTGGTGGTCACGTTGAAGAACAAAGTAGCAATACTGTGAACGACAAAACTAACTTTCATTGGGTGAACCTGTGTCCATAAAACAGGCTCCACTTATAGCGCAAAGATAGCGGAGAACACGCTCGGCGATCATCGAAAATGTGATCAAAAGTTCAAACGCGTCGGCTTTTATACATCAATCTTCGAATGTTCCAGACTAATCGTTGGGACCCGCGTGCCTTCCACAAAGTTCTACGCCATTCGCGTCAGGCAATGAAATCAGATAACATAAGGTTTGGAGACAACAGACAGGGGATAGAAGCATCGATAAATTTCCAGAAACTTCGGATACATGAAGGCGCGTGCCGCGCTGTCCGATAATATTTGTTAGGCGGCGAAATGTGGTCGCCCGATAAAGATAAGTACACGTGTCATTACCCGCCTCTTAATAAGAGCATCGACCCGATACTGCAAACAAACAAAAGTAATAAAGAAAAACACTCGTAGCAAAGAAAACAACAAAATAAGGAAGTTCGTCAGCGTCCGTAAAAGGGTGTAAGGCGCACCACGTGGACCACTTCAGATTGTGCGCGGCGCCGCTGTGAATACGAAATGCCATCCGGCACGACATCATAGTCAAGTGCGCCAATACGTCGGATGATCTGGTAGGGTCCGAAATAGCCTCACAGTAGTTTCTCACTGAGTTCTCGGCGGCATATGGGCGTCCATGCCCAAACACGGTCGCCGGGCTGGTACTCGATGAAGCGTCGTCGGAGGTTGTAGTGTCGGCTGTCGGTCCTCTGCTGGTTCTTGATCCGCAGGCGGGCGAGCTAACGGGCTTCTTCGGCGCGTCAGAGACAGGTACCGACGTCAAGATTTTCCTCGTCAGTGACGTGCGGCAGCATTGCGTCGAGCGTCGTCGTCGGGTTCCTGCCGTAAACCAGCTTAAATGGCATGATCCGTGTTGTTTCTTGCACCGCCGTGTTGTAAGCGAATGTTACGTACGGCAGGACCGCATCCCACGTCTTCTGCTCGACGTCGATGTACACTGCTAGCACGTCGGCGAGGGTCTTGTTAAGGCGCTCCATGAGACTATTCGTCTGCGGATGGTAGGCAGTTGACCTTCTGTGACTTGTCTGGCTGTATTGCAGAATGGCTTGCGTGAGCTCTGCTGTAAAAGCCGTTCCTCTGTCGGTGATGAGGACTTCTGGAGCACCATGTCGCAGCAGGATGTTCTCGACGAAAAATTTCGTCACTTCCGCTGAGTGCCTTTCCGTAGAGCTTTAGTTTCAGCGAAGTGGGTGAGTTAGTCCGTCGCCAAGACGATCCACTTATTTCCGGAAGTTGATGTCGGAAACGGTCCCAACAAGTCCATCCCGATATGCTGAAAAGGTCGGTACGGAGGCTTGATCGACTGTAGTAATCCCGCTGGCCTGGTCGGTGGTGTCTTGAGTCGCTGACAGTCTCGGCATGTCTTGACGTAACGGTCGGCATAGGCGGTTAGGTGCAGCCAGTAATGCCTTTCTTGTATCCTCGATAGCATCCGAGAAAAACCGAGGTGCCCAGTGGTGGGATCGTCATGCAGGGCCTGCAGTACTTCTGGACGCAGTGCCGACGGAACAACAATAAGGTAGCTGGCGCGGACTGGTGGGAAGTTCTTCTTCACGAGGAGGCTGCTTTGAAGCGTAAACGAAGACAATCCACGCTTAAATGCCATAGGGACAACGTCGGCGTGCCCTTCCAAATACTCGACTAGGGCTTTTAGCTTGAGGTCTCCTCGTTGCTGTTCGGTGAAGTCTTCCGCGCTTATTATTCCAAGGAAGGCGTCATCATCCTCGTCATCTTGCGGCGGCGGGTCAATGGCGGTGCGTGATAGGCAATCGGCATCTGAGTGTTTTCGTCCGTACATGTATGTTACAGTGATGTCGTATTCTTGTAGTCTGAGGCGCCACCGTGCCAGCCGTCCTGAAGGGTCCTTTAAGTTAGCTAGCCAACACAACGCGTGATGGTCGCTGACCACTTTCAATGGTAAGTAATATAGGTAAGGGCAAAATTTCGCTGTTGCCCAAACGATGGCGAGGCATTCCTTTTCGGTTGTAGAATAATTGCCTTTCGCTTTTGAGAACGACCGGCTAGCGCAAGCTATCACGTCTTCATGTCCATCTTTTCTCTGGGATGGGATGGCACCGAGGCCTAGGCTACTGGCGTCAGTGTGTATTTCGGTATCGGCGTGCTCATCGAAGTGCGCAAGTACGGGTGGCGAATGCATGTGTCGTTTGAGTTCTTGAAATGGGTCGGTCTGCGGTGTTTCCCACTTGATCTCGACGTCACGTTTAGTTAGCTGTGTCAGCGGCTCAGCGATGCGTGAAAAGTTCTTGACAAATCGCCTGTAGTAGGCACACATGCCAAGAAATCTACGCACTGCCTTCTTGTCGATGGGCTGGGGGAACTTTGAGATAGCAGCTGCCTTCTTGGGTGGGGGCGGACTCCAGACTTGCTGGTGACGTGGCCTAGAAACAGAAGCTCATCATAAGCGAAACGGCACTTTTCTCACTGCAGAGTGAGCCCTGATGACTTGATGGCCTCTAGTACTGCTGCAAGCCGCCTATGGTGATCGTCAAAATTTCCGGCAAAGACAATTACGTGATCGAAGTAAACGAGACAGGTCTGCCCCTTCAATCCTGCTAAAACCGTGTCCATGATGCGCTGCAACATTGCAGGCGCCGAGCACAGTCCAAATGGCATAACCTTGAACTCATAGAGGACGTCTGGTGTGATGAAGGCGGTCTTGTCGCGATCTCTTTCGTCGACTTCTATTTGCCAAAAGCCAGACTTGAGGTCCATCGACGAGAAATATTTAGTGTTGCAGAGCCTATCCAATGCGTCGTCTATCCGTGGTAGGGGTACACGTCCTTCTTCCTGATCCTGTTCAGACGACGATAATCGACGCAGAAACGTTGGGTTCCGTATTTCTTCTTCACCAGGACAACAGGGGTTGCCCACGGGCTTTTCGACGGCTGGATGATGTCGTCGCGCAGCATTTCGTCAACTTGTTCTCTTATAGCTTCCCGTTCTCGCGGCGAAACTCTGTAAGGGCTCTGGCGGAATGGCCGAACGTACTGCTCGGTGATTATGCGATGCTTTGCGACTGGTGTTTGTCGAATCCTCGATGACGTCAAAAAGCAGCCTTTGTAACGTCGGAACAGACTTCCGAGCTGCTGTTACTTAATCACGGGGAAACTTGGATTAATGTTGTAGTCTGGTTCGGGAACCATGGTCGTCGGGGTAGATGGGGCCGAATCCGAGAGGACAAACGCATCACTTGTTTCCAGAATTTCCTCGATGTACGCGATCTTCGTGCCCTTGTTGATATGCTTGAACTCCTGGCTCAAGTTTGTCTGCAACACTTCAGTTTACTTTCCATGCAGTCGAGCGATCCCTCTTGCGACGCAAATTTCACGGTCTAGCAGTAGACGTTGGTCGCCTTCGATGACGCCTTCTACGTCAGCGGGTGTTTCGGTGCCCACCGACATACCAGTGCTTGAGCGAGGCGGGATGCTTACTTGATCTTCGAGCACAATCAAGGCGTGGTGACTACGAGGGCTCTCCGGCGGTATTGACTCCGACTTCAGGTCGATGATTGCGCCATGTTGGTTCAGGAAGTCCATGCCGAGAATGACGTCACGTGAACACCGTTGGAGGATAACGAAGGTGGCAGGGTACGTCCGGTCATGAATGGTTATTCTTGCCGTGCAGATTCCAGTCGGCGTGATGGTGTCATCGCGCTATCCGAATTTGCTGGCCTTCCGAAGCGGTCTTAACTTTCTTCAACTGGGCGGCGATGTGTCCACTCATTACGCAGTAATCAGCCCCTGTATCCACTAAAGCGGTAACCGCGTGACCGTCGAGAGGCACGTCGAGGTCGGTGGTTCTTTGTCTAGCGTTGCAGTTAGGTCTTGGCCTCGGATCACCGCTGCGTCGTGTTGAACTGAAGTTGGAACGTCGCGCCGTCAAGTCGTCTTTCGTTGGTGTAGTCATGGCTTCCTGACTTCATCGGGACGGCGGCGTGTCGTTATGCCGTCGAGATGGTCTCTTCGTTGGCGGTGGAGGATCTTCGTCAGTTCGACGAACCAAACCGCACCTCCATCGGTTGCTGCTTTTAGTTTTCCGGATATGGGCTCGCAGAGTGGCCCCGTGCTGGGCCACTGTATGGACTGTGCTGCGGTGACAGGTAGCGGCCTGGTGACGCCGACCGAGACGCCCGTGTTCCACTCAGTAGCGGCGGGTAGTCGGCGTTGTCACGAGGGCGTTCATCTTCCTGAGGGCGCGGTGCGTTGACGGTGAACCCTCGCAATCCAAGGTCACCGTATGGACATCGGCGGCACACATGGCCGGCTTCCCCGTATTGGTAGCAGAGCGGGCGGTGGTCAGGAGCGCGCCGAACGTCTGTCTTCCTCGGATAGCTGCGCTGGGCGACGGGTGCGCATGCTGGCGGCGGCGGTGGTAGTCGACGGAATTTCGGCGTTACAGGGGCCTGGAATGGTCGTGGAGGGGGACCTCGACGACGGGTGACGGCGGCGTAGATCATCGCTTCTGGCTGGGGCTGCGATGATTGTGGTTGTACCTCGGGAACTCCGAGCGATCGCTGGACTTCTTCTTTGACGATTTCGGCGATTGAGGCCACTTGAGGTTGCGATGAAGGGAAGATTCTTTGAAGTTCCTCTTGTTACGACTGCGCGGATGGTCTCGCGCAGGTTGTCGGTGGCCGTTGATTGAACTCCGGCGTAGCTTGTTGGCTTGGTGCGTCAGTCGAATTGCCGGTTCCGCAATCCCAGTGTCATCTCGATGCTCATCGCCTCACGAAGAAACTCGTCGACGATCTTCCGTGGGCTTCTTACCATTCCGGCGAAAAGTTCCTCCTCCACACCACGCATCAATAGGCGGACTTTCTTCTCCTCGGATATTTCCGGGTCAGCGTGGCGGAACAGTCGACTCATTTCCTCAGTCAAGATAGCTACCGTCTCATTCGGCAGCTGCGCTCTGGTATCCAGTAGAGCTTGGGCTCGCCCTTTTCGCACGGCGCTTGTAAATGTTTACAGGAATCCGCTTCGGAACAGGTCCCACGTCGTCAAGGTGGCTTCTCGATTCTCGAACCATGTCCTGGCAGCATCCTCCAATGCGTAATAGACATGTCGCAGCTTGTCGTCGCTTCCCAGCTGTTAAACGTAGCGACCCTCTCATACGTTTCCAGGCAGCTTTCCGGGTCCTCAAATGTGGCACCGCGGAACGTCGGTGGTTCCCTGGGCTGCTGCAGCACGATGGCGGACGCTAGAGCGGCCATTGGGGTTGCCTTGCCCACAATCTTCTTGGTCTTCTTAGGTACAAGTCTTAGGTAGGTTCTTGGGGTCTTCTTAGGTAGGTTACTGGGGCAGCTGTTGAAGACGGCGGCTCGCTCGATGGTGCGGGACTACGTTGGTGTTCTCTTTGCGGTCCGGGCTTGGATCACGGCTTGTCGGGGGCGTCCGGTACATGAACAAAAGCACCTCCACAAGATGTCACGTGGTGGTGACGCTGAAGAACAAAGTAACAATACTGTGAACGACAAAACTAACTTTTATTGGGCGAACCTGTGCCCACAAGACAGGCTACACTTATAGCGCAAGGATAGCGGAGAACACGCTCGGCGATCATCGAAAATGTGATCAAAAGGTCAAACGCGTCGGCTTTTATACATCAATCTTCGAATGTTCCAGACTAATCGTTGGGACCCGCGTGCCTTCCACAAAGTTCTACGCCGTTCGCGTCAGGCGATGAAATCAGATAACATAAGGTTCGGCGACAACAAACAGCGGTAGAAGCATCGATAACGTTCCAGAAACTTCGGATACATGCAAACGCGTCACGCGCTGTGCGATAACATTTGTTAAGCGGCGAAACGTGGTCGCCCGATAAAGATAAGTACACGTGTCAATATTCAGCCTTTTATCTCTTGTATCGTCGTGACCCCACACTGCCGTTTGACAGCATCCCCCTTTTGTGCCACATGGTGCAACTGAGTACGCTCGTGAAGTCAGCGATCGTGCTCGCAAGGCACGTCAAGTCGCCCAATCTCGTTTATTAGCCTCACAGCATGTGCAGAAAGAGCGTTAGGAGTGCTGCCATCACGATGTTAAGTTCGAACCAGGTGCTCTGGTCACCATATCCTCGGGCTGTCCTCCCCCAGAATCTTCTCTCTCACTACACAGGACCTTATGAAGTCCTACGCCAAGTTAACGACGTTAATTACGAGATTTCGCCGCTACACTTTGATGCATCCTAAAGTCAGACGCCTGTCGTCGTCGTACACGTTTCGCGGCTGAAGACATACTTCGCTTGTAATTCTTCGCCTGCCATGTGCCAAAACGGTGCTTCGCCATCCGGGGGTCCTGTTACGGAAGGATGAGAGAAGAGGGAGGAAGAAGATAGGAGACGCTGGCTGCTTCGTGTTGTTGTTGGTCAGCCATCTTAGCTATTCTGACTCATCATGTATATATATCGTAAATACACTTTTTATATACTCGCAACATTCCCGTAACAATATATTGATGTCGAACGCAACAAAAATTAGTCCTTAATCTGTGTCATGTTTGCCTCTTATCATCCTCGCCCTGCAATGAGCACTGCTATCTTGAAGCTAACAGCGATGTCGCGCACCATATTTCTGCAGGTCAAGTGGGCGTTAATAGATGTGCTTCGTAGTTTGAACCATCGTCACATTCTTTCCCATTTTCCTAATCACAAGGCGGCACCGAATTTGAATCTCGATAGATGCAGTTAAGGACTACGGGCATAAATAAAGGTGGCAGCAGTGCGCCGAAAAAAGTTCCTTTAAAGTCTGAGATGGAAGCAATAGCTTGCAGTTGTTCAGCACACTGCGCTGTCGGTGTAAGCCAGACGAGCACGTTACGTATTGGGTCCTCGTCTTCCCTGCTTTGTTGAATTTGCAAGTGGAGCCAACTTGCCCACGATCTAATGTGTCGCGGTTAAAGGTATACGTGGGACCATTTCTGACACCAATGTCGCCTCCCGCTGCCCTTCTTTACTTGCATTCCACTGCACTTCAATGGCTTGCCCAACATGCCTTTCAATTTTTTTTTAGTTTAAGGTATAATAACCAACCTATTTTTTCTATATTTTGTGAACCGCCAATTCGTGCATAATAAAATAACTTGTAGCAAGAAATGTTAACATCAATGTTAGTGCAAGTAATTATTGACGGCAATATCAGACGTCCACCTGTTCGTAGCAGTTGCTACAAAGGAAATCCATACGGCTTCCTCGAAAGAAAAGCCTCGCAGTTGAAGAAAAATTCGTCCTTGTCCGGGACTCGAACCATGACCACCGCCTTTCCGGGGCAGCCGCTCTACCATCTGAGCTAACCGGCTAGCAGATGGTAGGGCGAAGTCGAATTTGTCAACAACTCGAAGCAAAAGCAGGAGTTTGATGTAATAGTTCTGCGGAAACCAGGTGACATCCACCGTTGCTGAACTGGGCTCCGCACTGCTGACGATAAGTAGCAGAATCTGTAAAACAAGCCATGCGTGGTTATGCGCCGTTGCCGAATCCATGCTGCCGCCTTCATATGGTGGCTGTTTTAGCTTCGACGGAGCGGCCGGATGAAAGGGTTACAGCATGAAGCCTAACGGCCGGGGCGCGCAGCGCCGCAAGGAAGAGCCGGACTACTTCAGTCGGGGACCAGACAAAGAATGCTCTTTTATTTCTCCGAGGGGAAGCAGGAGGCAATTTACAGCTTTTGGCGCTGAGTGGCGCCCTGACGTAAACAACCCAAAACCGAAACCAGAAGTGAACACAGGATACCACATCACCTCTCCCTTGAAAGCAAAAATTCTCTACTCACTCTCCTCGCAACAAAAGTAAGTCACGGGTCAAAGAACACATGTTATCACTGTAACACACATGCTAAGTGGTCACATCTTTACACAATAGAAATTGATATCTTTGGCTTCCCCATTTAAAGAAACGCACATGAAAACTGAATATGAACAATTGCACTCCAGTTCTGCAGTTTCAGTACCCGTCTTGGGAGGACGATGAGATGCAGCCTTGCACACACAGATAACAAAAAATTCACAAAGTACAGAAGTATACAGTAACAAACATCTGTGTGCCCCCTGGGACGGCACAGATGGGCGGCTCATTCGCCCTGAGCCTGACTCGAGGCAATCTATCGCTGCCGGGGTTTGGGCATTGTGCGTAAAAGCACTTTACACTCCATAGTCGCCCCCCGTAAGAATGCTAACGACTTTTCATGTTAAACTTATTGGCATGAAAGACAAATTAGTATGGCGGTCAGCACCGTAGTAATGAAGTGCGTGCTGCACGATTACGTTACAAGAAACGTAATGTATCCCCTATGCCAGTAGTAACTGGAAGAAAAGGTGGGAGGCAATCATCATGGGAAGGGTAGCCACTGGAGCCACACTTTTCAGTGAATTTTCCAAGAACATCCTGTAGTGCAGGGCATTTCTCAAGTTTGGATGCATTTCATCGTTTGCCATTTTCAAGCGTGAAAGTATTGCGACCTACCTTACGGTAAATCTTAAATGGTCCCGAGTATTTAGGATCGGACTTTCTCGAGTTGCGTACTCGGACAAGATCTCTTGGATGAAATTGAGGAAATTTTGATGCATGACGACGGTCCACGTACGTCTTAACACTTTTGGCGTAAGAGCCGAGTTCGCATGCAATTACCTCCTTAATAGTCCAGGAGCTATACTCGGTATCCTGATCCCAGACAAACGGTTGTCCTTGCTTTAGCAATTTCCTAAGCGGCTCTGCCAATTCAGCGTACTGGGGAATCAGTTTAGCGTAGTATCGCGTGACACCGAGAAATGAATGCAGCGACTTCTTGTCAGTTGGCTGCGGTGCCTCAACAAGCGACTGAACTTTGTTTTCCAGCGGCGAAGTACCGCTTGCAGCGCAGGCTTGCTCACGGAGAACCCGAGGTTGAGGACGCAGTTTCGCCGAGACTGGTTGCATTGAAGCTCGAAGACGAACGTCGTGGATGAAGTCCTTTACAAGTCCCGATTGTCCTGCATACGGCTGGGCGAACTCCGAGGGAGCGTTGTGCGGGAGAGACGGAAACTGAACGCTTGAGTCAGCTGGAACTCCTGACACTTGTTGGCATGCAGCGAAAACAAGCTGCGTACGAGCAGGGGACTGTCGATGCTTTCGGTTCCTCGAACGGCAAACCGAAGCGATATGTCCTACTTTTCCACACGCACGGCAGGAAACGTGCTTGGCTGGACAGCCTGGATCAGATGCGATGTGGTAAGGTGAACCACATCGGTAGCAATGGCCCGCAATGTCTCGACTGGCTTCGCGGAGTTCGGGCTGGGCGCCATGTTGGCCGGCCTTCCCAGGTCGCGACTTTCCGCCATGCCGCTGAGCACCATCTTGAAGCCGCCGGGTCGAGGGAGAAGGGTGGCGGGAACCGCCATCTTGCACGCCCGGGCGAGGAAGGTGATGACTGTCGACGCCATCTTGGCGTTGCGTCGAGACGCGCTGAACGGACGAGCTGTCGAAGACGAAGTTCTTTGTGAACTTGCTGTACAGTTCGACCGATTTCCTGGGCCTTCTTGAGCGTGAGGGACGCTCCTTCGTAGAGTAACCTTTCTCTAATTCTTGTTGATGCGACGCCTTGGAGGATTTGGTCGCGAAGGAACTCGTCGTGCCAAGCGCCGAACGCACAAGCAGGCGCTAGCCTTTGTAGCGCGGCGACGAAGTCCTGTAAGGTTTCTCCAGGTAGTTGCTTCCTGTCCCGGAAGATAATGCGGTGCACCAGGGGATTGGTGCATTCTTCGTAGTGCTGGTCGAAGATGCGGAGAATATCTTCAAACGTAGTACCCGTCTGGTCCGTCTGCGACGCGAGGTCATAGTAGAGACGCTGCACCTCTAAGCCTAAGTTAATCAGTAATATTGCTTTCTTCCTCTCGTCTTGTAGTGCCTCGCCTCTGGTTGCCTCGAGAAACGCGGAAAAGTACCGTTTCTACGTGAGCCACGGTACAGCAGGCGTACCGGGTAGTGCCAGGAAAGGTGGCATGGGGGGTACGAACGCCATGCTGGGCATCGAGAACAAAGGCGGCGGAGTTGCGGTGGACGTAGCGTCTTGCATAGCGTAGCGTCTTGCAGTAGAAAAGCAAGGAGACGTAAAAAGTAAAGTGAGCGGTTTACCTCGTCGCCAGTTTGTTGTAGCTTCGGCGGGGCGGCCGGACGAAAGGTTTACGGCATGAGGCCTAACGGCCGGGGCGCGCAGCGCCAAGAGCCGGACTACTTCAGTCGGGGGCCAGACAAAGAATGCTCATTTATTTCTCCGAGGGGAAGCAGGAGGCAACTTACAGCGTTTGGCGCTGAGTGGCGCCCTGACGTAAACAAGCCAAAACCGAAACCAGAAGTTAACACAGGATACCATAGTGACGATTTGCTATTTCGCAATAGAACACATATTCAGGCAGCCTTGAACATACTTGCCTACTAAAAAATTCTCTCTAGAAAACAGATTCATGCCATGCATATAGTGTCCTTGTTTTTGTTTTTGTGTGTGTGTGAGGGGGATATTCGTTTGAGGGAGGGGTTGTCGCGCTACCTTTTTACAAGCATTTTAAAGATTTTGACTACATCTAAAAATCAGCTCTATTTGGCTAGTGCAATATTTCATTTGCAGGACCATATTTGCAGAAACAAAGAAATAAAAGTGACCGTCGTCCTTGGCACAACGAAGCGCCGGATCGTGCAGACCCTTCCACGAATGCTTGTAAGTGACCCATTTTTATTTGAATTCAATTCATTCAGTGAACGTTTCGGCTAGTTGGTTGAACATGTTGAACTAGGTAACAGTGTGGTTATTGTGCTTCTTCTCTGCATCCGAGTCTTTCGCGCTGTTCCCTAGCTCTACTACCATTTATTCAGCCGGCACACAAAACTCTACAAGAAGATCCATTTGAAATAACCTGACTGATATCTCCAAACTTTATATACGTGCTCACCAAAAGTAAATAAAAAAGCTTCTTTATCAGCAATATACTAAAATTTTAAAAAATTCAACGACAAGCGTGCTCAGCAGCACTCTGTAAGTCAGTTTATTCTGAAGCTACTAAATTTACTCCGTGCAGAAGACTATTTTGATACTGGATACTCAAAAGATCTAATTGCTCGGCTGCTTGGCAACATTCTGATTGGAAGTGATCTTCAGTAGAAGTGGAATAGTTGTTTCATTCCATGTCTCAGACAGAACTCGTAGCTTCCGTAAAGGAGTTCATTCGGTGATTTTTCTTAATTCAGTGGGTATGTGTATCAATAACTTGAAGTCGCTAATGCAGTTTTATCTTATGTCCACTGTTATTCGTCAGAGAGTGGAAAGGAAAGGCACATGTGTTGGTTTGTGCATCTAAGTTCTAAGTATATTTCAAGTAAATTGGCATTCAGTGATATAAACATATTCAGGCACACCAAAATGTTGTTTAAGGGCCATAAACTAATCATTGCCCTTATGTTCTGCAATATTTTGCTGTCGTGCACTGACTGCCAATTACTGCCTATTTCATGGCACAAATTTTTTTATGGGTTGCGGCATGTTCGTCACACTTTATTTCCTATAAAGAAGAACCGCGATCGTAGTTTCAACTCATAAAATCCTTTCCCATAACTTGCTCCTGTTTTTAAGCAATTTCATATCCTTTAATGAGAGCCATATAGTGCAATATACGTTGCTCATATAACCCATGTTGTGGAAATCTCTCATTTGTTACCATTTAGAGCACTGGAAATTTATCCTCCTAAAATGTTGTGCTGAAGCGATGCAGGCCGGTTTACACAAACGATTGGTGAAGCTCCTTGCAGCTGCCAACCCTCCTCGGTATTTAGAGTGATCGCGGAAGCCCTCTTGCAAAACGAAGGTGAATTCCATGCAATGCTCAGCTGTAATTTTCCTTCATGCACCGGCCCGCAAAGAGCCTACAGTATCGTAAATCAAAACATGTGACAAAAGAAAACGCTCGCCGCTACTGCATCTGTTTATCACGCCAGCGTTCTGGCAGCGAGCGTGCCGAGTCATCGAGTGAGATGTGCTCATGTTTGCCTCAGCGCACGTAACACTATTCTTGTTAATTTACTTAGTAACCTAATGTTGACATCACTTTGTATAATGTCAATATGACAACCATCCATGATAATTTATATTTAGGTATAATAGTTTTCTATCGTAATGAATGTTTCGAATTCAGAGTGAAGCTGCACCTTTTTTCTTGTGCATGCATGTTGTAAATTCAATGCGATGGAACTTGAATTTGTGATCTAAATTTCCTCTCGAAGGTAATTTGAAAATTTGTTCTAGGTAATTGTATGCTGATTAGGACATGAGGTGTATTAATTATGATACGCTTGCAAGAGCTGCAAACAACGAGTTTTGCTGTTAAAGGTTTATCTGCACTTTACTTTCAGAGCACCATTCTTGCATATTTGGAATATCAGAGTTAAGGTTAGATAACGTTGTTAAAATGACAATTGGCGGAATGCAGCGGTATATAGTCATCGGCTCATAATATGCATTTGTAGTAAAGTAACGGAGGCAGAGCCACATACACTGAACTTACAAGTTTTTTTGTTGACGACAACCAAACTAGGGATAAGGTGGTGTAACAAGCATGTGACGCCCCCTCGGGCATAATCTTTGTTGCCCGCCAGGCGCAGTGGCCTGCTAGGCTCAGTTAGGCAACATTCGTCACCGCACCAATAAACACCGACGAGCACAGCTGCTCGGCGGTCAGTCATCGTTCATCACCACCACGCTGCGGAACGTCCGTCTAACGGAGGGTGCCTCGAGCCCTCCCTTGTTCACGAAGCCGGGCGGATTGTGACACATCTCAGCAACATCAGCGCGGACATCGGCTGGCCCCTCAGAAAATTTTGAAGCATTTCAGCTGTAGTGGGTCCCGGATTAGATTCAACGTCACCAAATAGCGAAATTGTAAGAACTACATAACAGTCATGAGCAATACTCAAACAAACACCTGGGCACGCCAACACCACCAAGAAACGCTCGTCTCCGCACCTGACTTTAGAGAAGGAACAACTGACCTGCACAACTAGAATAGAATGGAATGGAATGGAAGACTTTATTGACTCTTTTAAGGTTTTAGTGGGTCGAGGCCGAAGTCTTCATTCTTGAAGCTTGGGTCCTCTTGAGCCATGGATGGGCCCCTAGTCCAGGGCTCCACTGAGCCAGGCCGCCTCGCACGCGTACGCTATTAGAGCTCTTTGAGCCCCTAGCTCGCGGCTGGTGAGCCAGCTCTCCCATTGCTCTGCACTTGGTGTTTTGTGTTTGTGGAATGCCTGGTTTCTTGTACACTCCTATGTAATGTGGTATAATCTTGGTTTAACTCCACACCACGGACAGGTTGCGCTATACTGCGTGGTGAACATCCTACTTAGTATGTGTAAATTTGGGAAGGAGCCCGTTTGCAGTCTCCACCATCCTGCGGCCTCCTCCTTTGTTAATGCTTTATGTGGTGGGGGATATTGATATCTTAGCCCCTTATAGAGGTTTAATAGCTCTGAATAGCTGTTCCCGCAGTTGATCTGTAACCCCTCTGGGGCGGTTGACATTCCTGCTCGGCTGGTCATCCCACGAGCTAGGCTGTCTGCCCCTTCGTTGCCCCTGATCCCTGCGTGGCTTGGTATCCAGATAATGTTATGTGTGGGTTGTCCCTCAGCGATTGGAGCTCTGCTGAGGATCTTGAGCGCCGTGTTACTAATTCTGCCTCTTATATAGCTCTGGCACGCCTCTTGTGAACCTGTTACAATATTGAGGAATGTTCCTGTTCCATAACCTTCTTCCGCTACCAGTGCGACAGCAATTTCCTCTGCTTCGGTTATGTTAGCCACCTCGGCCGTGAGTCCTGTGAATAATTCTCCTTGATTATTTACTACTACCGCTGCCGCGTTGTTTTTGTGTGCTTGTGAGTATAGGGACGCACTGGTATAGACTGTATTGTCCCGATGTCGCATCGTCTTTTTGTAAACAAATTTCTTGGCCAGCGGCATGGTTGCAGCCGTTTCATCGTGCCCACTGGTGAAGAAATACTGTGGCCATCGTTTTATACTGTCCATAGCATCGAGTTTCTCGCTATCTTCCGTAGAGGGAAATCTGGCGCTGCTGCGCTGTGGTATGCATCGAAATGCCGGTATATTGTGATTTCGGATTGGCGTCGTTCTCGGAGAGCCAGGCAAGCACAGTCTGTCGCAATGAATAATTTTCTATTAAAACAGCACATAAAAAGCTGTGTTAGTTTTATTATTACACAAAAACATGTTTTGTTTGACGATGAGAACTTGTTATGGCATGTACAATTATATGGAACGTAAAAAGTATCAGCGTGCCGCTAAAGTTGGCGGACAGACGACAAGGTTCGTGCTCGCTTCAGAACAGTTTGTTGTCTGTATTTGCTTTTCTTTGCTTGGTTATGCATTGTAGGAGAGTAAACTTCATTGGAAGATGTAATATGTGCGAATGGAAACATTTTATGGAGATTTTACTTTTATAACGCGTTATTCCTGTAGCAATATCCACGTTTTAGGCGAAGCTTCTTAAAACACCAGCCAACACAAGCCTCGCAGGCACATATGCCGTCGTACCCATGACGGCACAGCACCCCTTAAGAAACTCCCATGAACTGTGGCACCAGATTACCATTTATGTGTTATAGTCAGAAACTCCATGGTCCGTGGCACATGACGTCACGGACATGCGTATATCTTGGAGGAGTGTGTCCAACGTGACTTGCTTGAGTGATGATCTTGATTGCCACGATGTGTGAGGATTTGTGTTGATTTCGAAATGTCCTCGACCCACGTTGCGTGAAGTTGTACCGGCGATAGTCAGCAGAAAAATCTTCATAACGAGAACAAATTTCTTGGTCAGCGGCATGGTCGCAGCCGTTTCGCCGTGCCCACTCAAGCAATAAAAACATCCTTTTTTCGGCAAAGCTCTGCGTTCCGCTCTTCAAAAATCATGTCGAACCAACTAGCCCAACAGCTTACTACTCTCAAACAAAATCAAAGTACATATCGAACCAAAATGGTGAAGAAATTAGACATATAGTTTATACTATCTCACTGGGACAAACTTGCATGAAAAGTGAAACTACACATGAAAAAAATATTATACTTGTAAAATGTTACGATGTACCAACACACATTTTGAACCTTTCGTGCGTGGCTGTTGGCTCAGTAGCTATATTCTGTAGCCACTGTTTCTCCTGTGAGCAGAAAACTGTCATATCATCCTTTAATGCGCCATATAAAAAAACCTGTGCCATGTGCATTCGTGTTTCAAGCGAGATCATAGCACTGTCAGCTTTCGCTTCCATAGTCATTCATGACCTGCACATAATTTCGCAAGGCTGGCTACGACTTGTCAAAACAGCTTGTGAGTATTTTTGAGCACCAGCTCAACGTGAACTTGACCGGAAAGATAGGCTACACTTGTAGTGTGGTCGCACTAAAGGATGATGTGAAAAAAAAACGCAGATGTTCCTCACGACGGAGGCTGTTCATGGTGGTCATGCGCAAGGGCATCCAGAAACTGGCGCCGGGTGCTTGCACTGTCAACTGCTGCTGCGCCAACTGCTGCTGCGCCGCTGAACTATTCTACAAGCTGCTGCAGATCCTGCGAAACAAATTCACTTCCTCCAGATACACGATAGGCAATGTCAATGCTTGTTCCGCAGTGTCTGCAAGGGTTAGAGTTTCAGCAAGGTTACTCCTGAGGGCGGTGAGAACATATGCACATGACGTGAAAAATGATAGTGCAAACTGTTTACGATGTGTCATGTTACAAACATGTTAAAAGGTAGCAAATGCTACCAAGCTGTTGTCGTATATGGAATAGGAAGAAAGTCGCATGGGGCAATAAAGAAAGGATGATGACGGACATGCATTCATTGCATCGATCTTCTGCCTTCTTCTAAATACATCATATTGGTGACGAGGATTAAACCCATGCAAGGGCTACTTTCCTGGTGATTTGCCCTGCTAGATCATTAGAACGTATGTTACGGGATTGCAACCGCCACTGCCTTTCCTGTCTTCACCTGGTCAGGCGGCTGTCCCATGTGATCAGTGGAAGCAGGACTTAGAGACTTACATAGTGGCTTTCGGAGCTTCCGAGTTTCCAGCTGAACGCCGCAGAGTGATTCTGTTCGCCTGTCTTGGCATGTAAGGGTAGTGGATTTTCTAGGCATAGAAGTCAGAGGACTTGCCGTCAGGCTCTGCTGCCGGCCCTTCGTATGCAGGTGACACCGTGTCGGCAAAGGATGCGTACGACTCTGCGATCTCCTTGCTTTCCGACCATTTCAAGCGTTCAATCAACGTCATCGTGGCTCGACAGCAGTCGGTTGCCGAGCTCAACACGCAGGTGAGACAGTGGAAGAATACATCGCTGCTTTACAAACCCCCATTGTCGACTGTTTTTTTGAAGCCTTACCGATGAGCTGCTACGGAATCAGCTTGTCTCGAAACGACGAACCACGATTTGCGTGAGCGGTTACTTTTTGAAGGCCCCTTACGAGCTCTCACGATCGCAAATCAGTCCGAACAGGCCGCGAGTCAAGCTAAGGAATTTTGCGATGATGCCTCAGTTATTCACCTTAAAAACGCACAAAGTTCTCTCAACCATCAGACCACACAAATGACCGTGTACATTGTGATATGTGCAAAGGCAAAGCAAGCAGGCATCCAATACAACGTGCCATGAACCTTCGAGCATGCTATAATTGTGGAGCGACTGACAATCTTGCAAATAGTTCTGCATATAAGGCGCTCAAGTGCAGATGTTGGCGCTGCGGGAAGCTTAGGCATCCAGATTTTATGTGTAAGTCATCTGGTCATTCAGCGAAAGTCCGACAAGTCGACGACGATGACTCTCGCTCACCTGGCGGTGATAAAGCAATTTGTGTTGTCAAGGGTCACAAACAGGACATTTACGTGATTGTCTGTTGATGTGATGCGTTTGCGTGGAAGATCAGGCTATATCATTTCTAGGTGATACGGGATTGTTTGTCGCTAATCTTGCAGAAGAACCGTATCGCCGTTTTTTCTCAAGTACTTGCCCTCGGAAGCCTACCTCAGTACAGCTTTTCGACAACTCCAATTCAAAAATCGGAGTTCAAGGATGCTGTATTGCATCAGCTATGTTCCACGACAGAAGTGCTTGCATTATTTTGTGTGTTGTGCTTGAGGGCACCACTGTCCACAGCCTAGGTGCGATTGTGGTACTACAACCGAAGATCGAATGTACATCACTTCAGTGCCTTGTATTGATCCCTTGCATTCCTGTATTGCTATCTGAGCTACGTTCAGAGTACGAAGACCTGTTTGACAAAAATGGCTTCAACCATAGAGTTAGGTTCGCGATGCCGTTTCACCCGTTACGAGCAAGCTCCGAAGTTTGCTTTCTACTGTTTTCGAGAGTGTCAGCTGAATTCCAGAAACTTGAAACACAAGACATTATTCAACATGTTGATGCCTCTCAGTCGGTTTTTCGAATAGTGGTATTTCAGAAAAAGGATGGCTCTATACGAATGCGCGTTCACCTGAGAGAACTCAATAAAGTTGTATTTGTCTCCTGATGTAGATTCCGGAAATGGGCCGAGAAGGTCTAAGCCCACACGATGGAAGGGCTCGGCAGGGATGTCGAGCGACTGCAGGTCACGCTGGGAAGGCTTCTTGCGTCGTTGGCAAAGTTCACAAGGGGCGACATTACGTCGTACAGAACGGGCAAGGACCTGCCAGAAAAAACGGCAACGTACATGGTCATAGGTTCGAGATACGCCCAGGTGTCCTGCCGTTGGTGCGTCGTGGAGCACTTCTAGAATGGTTGAGTGGAGGTGTTTAGGTATGACAAGTAGGAACTCAGAGCCGTCCGGATGAAGGTTACGACGGTACAGAGTACCGTCACGGAGGACAAAGAGGCGTAGAGTGGCGTCGGCCGGAGAGTGTTCAAAACGGTCGATGAGTGCTCTGATGTTGGCGTCACAACGTTGCTCGTCGGCGAAATGAAGCAGCTGCGACACAGAGAATACACAAGCAGCACTGGTAATATTGGAGGAGTCAGGGTCGTCAGCAGGGTAACGCGACAAGCTGTCCGTGTCTTGGTGCGGGCGGCGAGACTTGTAGACCATGTAATACAAAAATTCAAGCCCATCGACCAAGCCGGCCTGTAGGATCCTTTAGGGATGAGAGCCAGCAGCGAGCATGATGGTCAGTGACTAGGGAAAAAGGGCGACCGTAGAGGTAAGGACAGAACTTCGCAAACGCCCACGCTACAGCAAGGCATTCTCGTTCTGTAATGGAATAGTTGCGCTCCGATGATGTGAGGAGGCGGCTCGCATAAGCAATAACGTGATCCTGGCCGCGCTGACGCTGGGCTAAGAGGGCACCTGCGCCATGACCGCTGGCATCTGTACGCAATTCTGTAGAGGCCAGAGGGTCGAAGTTGGCGAGAATGGGAGGTGAGGAGAGAAGAGTGACGAGACGAGAGAAGGCGGCGGCTTCTGCAGTACCCCACGAGAATGGCACGCCTTCCTTCAAAAGATTAGTGAGGCGGGTCTAGCGATTGCCGCAAAATCTTCAACAAAACGACGAAAGTGCGAGCATAGCACGACAAAACATCGAACGTCTGCGGCGGTCTTCGGAACCGGAAAGTCTCGGACAGCGCGAGTTTTGTCGGGATCAGGCTGTACTCCGGCAGCGTCAGCGAGGTGGCCCAGAACAGTAAGCTGGGGGCGGCCGAAACGACATTTGGACGAGTCAAGTTGCAGCTTCGCCTTTAGAAATACATCAAGTATAGCTGTTAGACGCTCAAGGTGAGTGTCGAACGTGGGCGAGAAGACGATGACGTCGTCGAGGCAGCAGAGACATGTGGACCATTTGGAAGCACGCAGCAAGGAATCCATAATACGCTCAAAGGTGGCAGGCGCGTTGCATAATACAAAGGGCATTATATTCAATTGGTATAGGCCATCAGGTGTGATGAACGCAGTTTTTTAGAGCGCAGCTCTTTGGCGTCCGTTCCTGGGTTTCGCGTCGTCGTCGTCGTCGGCGTTGTCGTCGGCCTCGTAACCAGCTCGCCAACGAATCTGCTCCGCCGCCGCGCATGCGCGCTGTCGGCTCTCCGGGCGAGGGAGGATGAGGAAGGGAGGAGGAGAGACTGTGGAGGAGGGCTGGCTACACAAATGGCTCTTTGGCGTCCGTTCCTGGGTTTCGCGTCGTCGTCGGCGTTGTCGTCGGCCTCGTAACCAGCTCCGCCCCCCTTTCATCCCCCCAGCGCTAGCAGCGACCGACTGATACCGCTTTCGTGAGTCCGCTACCGCACTCACGAAAGACGTCGTGCACTTCCTGCAACTCGCATTAACCGTCCATCGATCCACACCGATGTTAGTAGTGGGGGACTATAATGTTGACATAAAGACAAACAGCAATTTCCTAACACTTATGCGGGTGAACATCCCGTTCCTCTCGCTCGTAACGCGTCCCACGGCTGTGACAACCTCGCGAGGCACTTGTATAGATCTCGTCTTTGAGAATCAAGCATTGGTGTACCAAGTCGAACATATATCAGTCTATTTCTCCGACCACAAAGCTTCCTTCATGACTGTCAAGAACTGTTAGTGGAGTCTTTGTTAAAGGAATACGTGTGAAAAATTTAAAAAAAATTCTGTGATAGCGCATACATGTGTTGCTCGATTTCTTTGCCTCAATCTATCGAAAAGGTGAAACAGCTTATTTGCTGCGCTCAAATTTCGCATTAGGAAGTAACGTAATCGTCGGTAATTTTTTCTCTGTCCATATCGTCAACGGCATTCTGCCAGTATCCAGAACGGAGATCAATAGAAGAGAAATAGCTGGAACAGTGGAGGCAGTCAAGGGCGTTGTGGGCGTCTATACGTGGGAGCGGGTAGACGTCCGTCTTAGTAATGTTGTTCAGATGGCGGTAGTCTACACAGAAGCGCCACGTGCCATCCTTCTTCTTAACCAACACTACAGGTTACGCCCAGGGACTCGAAGAAGGCTCAATGATGTTTTTGTCTTGTATTATGTTGACTTCATGTTTAATTACTCTGCGTTCCGACACAGAAACTCAATGCGGTCGTCAGTGAATAGGAGTAGCATCGCGTGTAAGAATCTGATGCTTGACCGCGAGCGTCTGGTCTAAAGGGCGATCGTCGAAGTCGAAAATATCTCTGTAGGACGATCATACTTGGTAAAGGTCTTTAGCCCGCCCAGAAGACAGGTCCGTTGGAACCATTTTCTGTATCGTGGGATCGGCAGCAGAGGCTAGCACGATGGGCCTGCTAAGCTCGCAAGAAGCATCGGTCGATATAGTTGCCACGTGATGGTCGCCGAGACAACCAACGTTGGCAAGGCAAATACACTGCGGTAGAATTTCCTTTGCCAATCCAAAGTTAAAGATAGGAATGAAAGTGCGGTTTGCAGTAATAGTAAGTATACTGCGAGGCACGGTAACGTCATACTATAGTGGAATGTCGGGCCGAGGAGTGACGAGGTACTCGCCATCAGGGAATGGGGGGGGAAGACAAGGGTTCAATATAGGCTATTGATTTTGGCGGCAGGCGAATAAAGCCGGTGGGGCGTACGCGGCACTGGGGTGTGTCAGAAGGTTCTGCGAGAATCGGCAACTCAAGGCGAAGGGTACTGTAAGAGCGGTCAATAAGATAAGAATGCGCGGAGAGAAAATCGAAGCCGAGAATGATGTCGAGGGGGCAATGAGCAATCACGGTGAAGAGGACAGGAGTGTGGCGGCCGGCGATGCTGACACGTGCCGTACACATGCCGATTATAGGCAGAGTACCGCCATCCTCAACGCGGACGACACGTGCCGACGCTGGGGTGAGGAGCTTGTTCAGTCGTCGTCAGAAGGCAGCACTCATAATAGAAACATGCGCACCTGTATCGATGAGTGCCATGACAGGATAGCCATCAACGTCAACGTCAAGAAGGTTTTGGTTCGTGTGTAACGTGAGCAGGGGATTTGAGGGCAGGGTGGACAACGCAGCTTCACCTCCAGAAGCTGCAGTGCCTAGTTTTCCGGCTGGAGCCGGGAGGCGGTAGGCGACGGAGAGAAGCGACGGGGCTGGGCCGAACGAGACAGATGGCGTCGAGGTGAGGGAGAGCGGCTGTAGCGAAGGGTCGGGGCAGGAGCATCAGCGGCAATGGGTTGATGGCGGATGGCATAGCGAACAGAAGGTACAAAGGGGCGGGAATGAGCGGTGGTGTATATCCGAGGAGGTGGTGGCCATCGGTTGCGGCAGTGATGAGCGACGTGGCTGATGCTACAGCAGTGGAAGCAGATCGGCCTGTCATCATGGGTATGCCATTCAGACGGGTTGCGGCGAGATGTTGCAGGAAAGGACTGCCGGGTACGAGGAGGGCTGCTAGAGAACTGGGGAACTGTGGGTGAAGACGATGAACACACGGAGTTGAGACCCATGTTATCAAATTCCTATCTGACGACGGCCGGGATCAGCGCAATCGTGGTTGCTGGTGAATCGGGAGGCGTCGCGGAGAAAGCTGGGAAACAGGCGCCCTCGAGCTTGTGGCGAACAATACGAGTTACAAAGTCACAGGGGGTGGTCTGACGCGATCGACCCTCACATGTCGACGTAGCAGCAGCGTTGGGCAGCCGCGTGATGTAATGTGTGTTACGGCGGCTCTTAGCTTTTCAAGGCGACGGTATTCTTTGATGATGGCGTCGACAGCCGAGACGTGACCGAAAACAAGCAAATTGAAAGCATCGTCAGCGATGCCTTTTAGCACATGCGACACTTTATCTGCATCAGACATCATATCGTCAGCTTTGCGGCAGAGAGCCAAGACGTCGAGAATGTATGGAACGTACGGCTCTGTAGATGTCTGAACACGAGACGCAAGAGCCTTTCTCGCGGCAGCCTTGCGCCCAATGGGGTCGCCGAACAGTTCCCTGAGCTTTTCTTTGAAACTGTCCCAACTGTTTATCTCGTCGCCATGCGTTTGGTGCCACACACGTGGGGTGCCACCGAGATAAAAGATGACATTGGCGAGCGTGATCGTTGGATCCCACCTGTTATTAGCACTGGCAAGTTCATACAGCTTGATCCAATCGTCAACGTCCTCTCTCTCCAGGCCAGAGAACACACCAGGTTCGCGATGTTGGGCAACCATGATGATTGGAGCACTCGGACAAGCCGAAGCCATTGCAGAGGCTGTCTCGTCACCGGGAGGCATGGTGACAAGCTCGATGTACCGACCACTCCGGAGTTCCGTGGTGAGGACGGGGATGGCTGACTTCCACCAGAATGCTACGTGTGGAAAAACACAGATGAAAGAGGCTATATACAGGGTATTTACACTGGAGCCAGACCACCAGGCCGACACTCGCCCGCGCCAAGGTCACAGACCCACTTCGTCGTCGTTCTCATGGCGGCTCGTCCCTTTAGCGTCGCTCGATGATATTGTAATAATATCTTTCCGCTTCCACAGACAGAAGAGCTGCTGCATAGCTTGGCCGGCGCCCAGCAATTTTCGAAGCTGGATTTAACGTCTGCTTACCACCAAGTGGAATTTAACCCTGTGAGTAGTAATCTGACAACCTTCATTACGCATGATGGGTTCTTTCGTTTTAAGAGAGTGTGCTTCGGCTTGGCTTCAGCTCTATCAGCATTTCATAAGATGATGCACCTCATACCTAAAGGATGGAAAGGTATACTTTTCTACATAGACCAAATTCTGGTCTATGACCGTTCTCGAGAAGATCAGCTCTAGAACCTCCGCACCGTCTTCTAACTGCTTTGTAAAGCAGGCCTTCAACTCAACCAGAAGTGCGCTTTTGCCATATTAGAACTCACGTTTCTGGGGCACACTGGGAAAGGTAAAAGACTTTTTCCACTAGTGTCATCTATTCAACCGACAAAAGAAGATCATGCGCCTTCAAACATAAATGAACTTTGTTCTCTACTAGAACGGTTGGGATATTACTCCAAGTTTGTTCCACTTTTTTCGGGTGTTCTGGAGCCTTTACGGGCATTGCTTCGAGGCAACGAACCATCTGCTTGTGCGCCAGTTGCTGAACAGAGTTTCGTCCCTTTAAAATCACTACTGACAACTTACAACGTCCTACATTTCTGCGACCTAAACCATTCCTGTCATCGTCACGACCGATGCCCCTGGGTACGCACAAGGCACTTTGTTGCAACGAGATAAAAAGGGAACTCAACAGAGAGTTACATTTGTCTTCCACACGTTTAGTCCACAGGAACGAAGATATTCCGCAGGTGAACGTGAAACCATAGGCCGCGTTTTGGCATGCGAACATTGGCCTGTCTATCTTTGGGGTCATCCCTTTCTATCGTGAACTGACCATAGTGCTCTCGTCATCTTGTTGCCAGCAAAAGAAGCTGGACATCGGCCTATGGGTATTTCGCGTTGGTCAGTGTGCCTACTTTGTTGCACCTACACCATACAGTACCGCAAGGCAAGTGACAACGTGGTGGTTGATGCGCTCTCTCGACTATATTTGCAAGGAGAACCTAATCAGGTTGCTGTTGAAGATGAGCTTGAAATCAATAGTTCAACGAAAATTCGTCGGGTCGGGATTGCTCATGGTCAACGGTAAAACGGACGCCGACCAAAAACACTAAAAGAAACCAAGACATTTCGGCCCACATACGGGGGCCTTGTTCACAATGAAAGTAAGCAAAGAACATGATTATGTACCTGTGAATAGATGGCGCAAATAGCGGACATAAACGGAAGGAAGGCTGCCGTCATTGCGGTTCAGCGTGGTATCAGTATGACTCGAGATGGAAACGCGAGGTGAGAATACTTTCAGGGGTTACGCCATGTGCCCTACCCCTGTCCATATCATGTCCTTCTGTTACAGAATGCTCGGCACGAGCGTTACAAGAAACTTTTTGTTTTGTTTTTTGACATCATTACAGTGTTCGTTGATGCGCCTTTGAAAACTGACCGTCTCGCCGATGTAGACGTAACTATAGTCTGCACAAGGAATATTATACATTACACCTGCGTACCTTCCTTTCGGAATCTTGTGTTTGATATTTACAAGCACATTTTTCAGCTTTTTCGCGGGCACATGCGCAACGAGCGCATCAAGAGAACGAAGTATACGGGCTAAGGCCTCGATAGTACCGGGAGCACAAGGTATCGCAGCATGCTTACGAGGAGCAAACATGGAGGAGGAAGCACTCGGCGGGCGGGGATAGGTTACGCTGCACAGAAGCCACAGATGAGGTAGGATAGTTGTTACGTGAAAGCTCAAGATGCATGGCTTCTAAGGGCCCTATAACGTAAAATTATTTCAATATGTTTTATTCCAAACTCCTTACGTCAAATTTACGTAACCACCAACGCAAACTTCGGCGACACCACTTAGATAGCACAAGGCCTGTTTACTCCGATTCATGACGTAACGGTACCTGGCCCGAAATTTCTATTGACAAGGCTGCTGTGATGAAAACGGTGTGTCAAAATCACAGTTGGCTACCCGGGAGCAACTCCATTAGATTCCATGACAGTCGGGCCAGGCAACATGACGTCATAGATCGGAGTGAAAAGGCCTTGTGCTATCTAGGGGGTGTTGGCTTCGGGCAGTGACCCGCAGCGTTGCCTGAACAGACCAATCAAACGCTCTTCTTATTTATAGGAGGTCACTTTCGTTTCCTTTCAAAACGAATACCATCGCCTACATTGAGCAGTGTTTCTTATCTAATTGGCTAACAAAACTGGCTAACAAGAGGCGAGGAGCACGCTAAAGTGGAGAGGGTTTCGATTGGGCCGAGGCAGCGCACTGAATATAGATAACCGGAGAAAAAAGGAGGCACCGGCGTTTGCAATTGTTCCATTTTCCCTTACCTAGATTGCCGTGGCTTGCGTAAAATCGCGGTGGCGTGCAACGGAAGGTTAAAAATGCCACGAAAACGGATCCCCAGCGAAGAAGAGTTGGCAGAGCGATGTCGTATACGTGCCGAAAGGGCTCGATAACGTTATAGGGCCACGCAAAAAGTTTTGTTATACGCAAATAAACCTATGCTATTCGGCATGTGCGCGGAGCCAGTGCCTGAGAGATCGGGGACAGCTATCTTTTATTCCTTTCGAAACGGGGCCGGCTGCGGCTGTTCAGAGAAACATTCATTTTTGTTCGGCATATTATTCCATCTTTAATGCGCACACGTCACTTTGACGCAATGAGTATTCGCGGCTGTGTGAGGTTCAATGGCAGACAGGTGACGTGGGTGCAGCCTGAAATTTTTGATCAAAGCAGAGGGTTAAGGCGAAAAGGCGTCGAATCAGAAATAATTATGTTTCTTTCGTTTGGTCGAAGCATGCATAATCGGTGTGTATATGTCATCGGAGATTGGGACCTATCGCGGTTTTCGTGACGTCGAATGACGGACAGACGAAATAGGAATGACCCAAAAAAGGTTTTCACCAATCGCGTAGGGCAGATTATAGAGTTGGAATAGAAAAGTTTGGACTAGCTTTACGTTATAGTGTCTTTGACAAATACTTTTCTGTCTTTAGGAGAACTGCAGGTTTATTGCGAACGTTGTATGAGAGATGCGGCGACGGAACGTTTGTGGCAAGCAGGATGCATTCAAATGAAGAAGAAGTAGTGTCTCGTGTTCGTAGTCATTCGAAACACATTGAAACGACGTTCGGTTCCTTCACGTTGCACCACAACATCCAGAAAAGGCAGGTGACCATCCTCTTGCAACCCGCCGTGGTTGCTCAGTGGCTATGGTGTTGGGCTGCTGAGCACGAGGTCGCGGGATCGAATCCCGGCCACGGCGGCCGCATTTCGATGGGGGTGAAATGCGAAAACACCGGTGGGCTTAGATTTAGGGGCACGTTAAAGAACCCCAGGTGGTCAAAATTTCCAGAGTCCTCCAATAGAGCGTGCCTCATAATCAGAAAGCGGTTTTGGCACGTAAAACCCCAAGTATTATTATTATCCTCTTGCAATAAATACAACCGTAAAATTTATGGCGTGTTCTATTGAGCTTAAATGCGACCAAAAAGCACACAGGGTATCCTTCCTTATCACACAAGAGCAGTCGTCCACATATATAAGAAATATTATTGGTTGTGGCACGAACATCGCGTCTATCGTTAGGTTTGCAGTGGTGACCGAAAGGGAGACACCCATCGGCGTTCACTGAAGTTTCTTGCAGGAGCAGTCTTGGAAAACGAAAGAAGTGTTTTCAAGGCAGAACTGCAAAAGCTTGAGCAGTTTCGTAACCTCGAATGGTGTCCTCTCGGGCAGCAAAGTGTCATATTGCTGGGTAGCAGAACACATGTGAATGGTGACGCCGAGCGGCACACAAGTACATAGGGACGTCGCGTTGAACGATACCATAGGGTCGTCATCGTCAAGCCTAAGATTGCGTACTTTTTTATGAAGTCGCTTGAGTTACGTACCCATCGAGCCACAGCCCATAATTGGGTGATAGGACGCTCTGCAAGTATTTGGTAAGGCTGTGAAGTAGAGACCGTCTCTGATCCGCAATTCGACGCATTGGTAAAACAGGCTTGCATATCGTGGGTAGGCCATAGAGAGCACGAGTGGAGCCGTTGTGGCACAAGAGTCTATAGTAAAGATGCTTATGCCTCGGAGGGATGAAACGAAACACACCCGTGAGTAAGTATTCCAAGTCTTTCTGTACTTTGCTGGTTGGGCCCTTGTCAAGAGGAGAATAGGTGCTCTCGTCCCGCAGTAAGGACAGCATCCTGTCGGCCTAATCATTCCAATGCAGAAGCACTGTCGCATTGTCTTTATCGGCTTGGAGGATGACCAGGTCATCGTTTCCTTGGAAACTTTGGATTGCCTTGCGCTATTCTGGGGTCAGAGCTAACACGAATTCTCTGGGACAAAGTTTTCACAGCACACTCACGACCCATGTCCGGTCTTCGTTGTGGCGAGAAGGGTCACGGCATTTTCCACTGCGCAAACCAAGCGTTTGGCGCGTAATGTTGGTCACTCATTGAAGTTGAGGCCAAAGTTAAGAATGGAGAGCTCAGAAGCGTTTTCACTGTAAGATGATAGGTTGTCCACAGTGGTAGTAGTCACGCTTCTGGTTGACGTCATGTGTAAAAAGCGGAAACAGTCCAGCTTGTTCTTGTGGGTAGCTTTCCCTCGATACGACTGCCGTGCAGCCTGGAAGTTTGCGTCAACAAAGACACTGGCACATTCATCAGGGCACAGGAACTTCAAATAACAACGAGAGAAGCGGGCTTCGTTTTCGGGTCCTCTTATATTTTCACTGCAGTGAAGCATCCTAGCTTGAAGAAGCTAGCGTTCAGCCTTGGCAACAACGCTAAGGCCAAAACATGATATTAAGGGTGGGCCGAGGTGAAGAGAACGAGGAATGCAACCACGGTACTTGCAGGACAAGTTGAACTGAAGATGACCTTTGAAGGCAGAAATGCGGGTGGTGTGGGAAACGCAACGGCGAATTTCGCCACGATGGCTTGGCCATACGCCCGGCGAAGATTAATTATATCAGCAGTTCGACGAAAACTCGTATGGTCGGGATTGCTCATAGTCAAGGGTAAAATGGATGCAGACCAAGAACATTAAAAGAATGGAACCAAGATGTTTCGGCTCCTGTACGGGGGCCTTGTTCACAATGAAGGTAAACGAACAGGGTGAAATGCTTATGTACGCGTGATTAGATGGCACAAACAACGGGCATAAACGAAGGAAGGCTGCCGTCATTGCGGTTCAACGTGGTATCAGTAGTTTGGATTAGTAATTACTCGAGAAACAAACACGAGGCGAGAGTATTTATTTAAGTATTTAGTTATTTAGATATACCTTACAGGGCCTTAGAGGCATTGTGTAAGGGGGAAAGTACACTAAACGTTTATACAATAATTAGAATGTATATCTGAATACATAAAAAATGTACAGTGTAAGAAATACGCTAACATACAGTAATGTAGTGTCAAAATTTTACAAATGACAAACCGAATGCTTTTGAACGCGAGACGTCAGTGAACAAGAAAGTTTCACAAAGTAAACTATTATCAACAGAATTACAGAGCGAGCGGGAGATATTTGGCTATAACAAAACACTATTTAAGAGATAATAGCACAGTAATAACGGAACACGCAAGAAAAAATAAGACGTTAGGTTATGTTGAGTCTGAGAAATGCGTTGTTAGAGGATGCCGCAAATTTTCTAGGTCACTCTCATAAGCAATGGCGTTAGGAAGATTGTTCCAAAGGTGAATGGCTCTTGGAAGAGCGGAGTAGTTAAATGAATTAATCTTTCCGTAGGTGCGCATGGAATTGAACTGATTGCACAGCCAGTGTCACCTGTAAAAAAGAATGTCAAGAGGGAAAACTGAGGGTGGTGTATAATGGGCATATTTATGAAATATTGATAGCAGGGCTATATCGCGCCGATCATGCAATGGCGGTAGGGAGAGGTCGAGTTTAATTTGTGATATGCTTTTGTTATAGTCATAGCAACGTGAAATAAAACGCACAGCCCTATTCTGAATGGATTGGAGTTTTTCGATCAAGTATTTCTGTTCGGGAGACCAGACGCATGCGGCGTATTCAACCTGAGGTCGAACAAATGTTAGATAAGCTAGTTTACGAATGTCTTACGGAGAATTATGCAACTTGCGTTTTATGTGCCCTAATGATCTCGAAGCATTGGCGCATATGTATGCAATGTTCACGGTAATAGCAGTTCAGGATAATTAACAATTTCCAATCCTCCCTTTCTCACGTATCTTCGGGCGTACCACAGGCGGGCGTTCTCGGCCCCCTATTGTTTTTATTCTACATAAACGACTTGCCAGAAAACCTTTCTGCATGTGAATCTTCGCTGATGATTGCATCACATAGGAAGGAAGGTGATCGTGTGCGTCTTATTTTTGACAAGCTGTGCCTAAAGAGCGACACTTACATTTGGGACGCAAGTTTTAATTGCGTGGTGTGTGTACCACGCACCGAAGGACGCTCAGCAATCGCCTCACCGACGTGACGTGCCCCTTCTTAGCGTCAAGCAGATGTAACCACCCCATCTTGTTCAGACGGAAAGGTTTCTTTCTTCTACAAAATCTGTGTATCCTCCGCCTGCCCGGACTACTGCGCACCTACATTCTTTCTTTGTGAAGACTGCCCGGGACTGGAATGACCTTCCCGCCGACGCCGTGCACCACTCCTATCCACATCATTTCAAGGCTGCCATTGAGTCCATATTCAACTGAAGTGGTCACCCATCCCTCATGTAATACCCCACGTTGGGCCCTTTGAGGTAATAATAAATAATAAATAATAAATAAAAAAACTTGTGCACCTTGCTTTCTACATACTCGTATCCTGCTGCATGCTTACCATGACTGGGCGCCGCGCAAGCTTCTCGCCATCGTCCCTTCACCCCATCGTATCATCGAGCGCCTTAACGGTCTACTGGTGCCTCCGCTGAGTGACACCGCGGAAAGGGACCCATCCTGTGACGTCATAAACGGAGACAGCGCCGCCTAGAGCAGACTCACCACCAGGGACACCTATAAAGCCACCCTCCCGCTTCGCATTTCTGGGATTCGCGGCCACGAGAGCATATTGGTGACTTGTGCACTTTGCTTTCTAGATACTCGTATCCTGCCGCATGCTTACCAAGACTGGGCGCCGCGCAAGCTTCTCGCCATCGTCCCTTCACCCCATCGTATCATCGAGCGCCTTAACTGTCTACTGGTGCCTCCGTTGAGTGACACCTCGGAACGGGACCCATCCTGTGACGTCATAAACGGAGACAGCGCCGCCTGGAGCAGACTCACCACCAGGGACGCCTATAAAGCCACCCTCCGGCTTCGCATTTCTGGGATTCGCGGCCACGAGAGCATATTGGTGACTTGTGCACTTTGCTTTCTAGATACTCGTATCCTGCCGCATGCTTACCAAGACTGGGCGCCGCGCAAGCTTCTCGCCATCGTCCCTTCACCCCATCGTATCATCGAGCGCCTTAACTGTCTACTGGTGCCTCCGTTGAGTGACACCTCGGAACGGGACCCATCCTGTGACGTCATAAACGGAGACAGCGCCGCCTGGAGCAGACTCACCACCAGGGACGCCTATAAAGCCACCCTCCGGCTTCGCGTTTCTGGGATTCGCGGCCACGAGAGCATATTGGTGACTTGTGCACTTTGCTTTCTAGATACTCGTATCCTGCCGCGTGCTTACCAAGACTGGGCGCCGCGCAAGCTTCTCGCCATCGTCCCTTCACCCCATCGTATCATCGAGCGCCTTAACTGTCTACTGGTGCCTCCGTTGAGTGACACCTCGGAACGGGACCCATCCTGTGACGTCATAAACGGAGACAGCGCCGCCTGGAGCAGGCTCACCACCAGGGACGCCTATAAAGCCACCCTCCGGCTTCGCATTTCTGGGATTCGCGGCCACGAGAGCATATTAGTGACTTGTGCGCTTTGCTTTCTAGGTAGGCCTTTTTACTTATTGATCACTTTTTAGAATATTCCTCTGGCTGCGGGTCTCAATTGCAGCGTTTCAATGGGTGTAGATTTGTGCACGTATCGCGCTCGCATCGGTTCATTTTCTTCCTGTCACGTACATGCGTGTGAACAAGTCTATCCATTTAAACCAGGGGCGCGACTAGTCCGTGAAGTTTGCCCGAGACCCACTTCATTCCTGCTTTCTACATGTCTGATGCTACTTTTGCTTTGTGCGGGAGATGTCGAAGCAAACCCCGGACCAAAGGTTGATCAAGTGCTCGCACTGTTAAAAGAATGTCATGCTGAGGCGTGAAACACGCTAAAACAAATCAAACAGGACATAAACAACATCCAGGGCCGCATTGCTGTGGTAGAGAAAAGGGTGTCCGCTGTACTTGATATGAAGAAAAACTTCGACACCGTGTCTTCTTCTGTAGAAGACGTCAAGACAAATATACGCAAAACAAACGATGAACTTACAGGTGTAGTCGAAGACATGAACACAGAATGAGAAGGAACAAGTTGATTATCAAAGGACTCGCTGAAAAATAACACGAAGGTTATGCACAGTTAACACAGTTAAGGATTTCTTTAGCGAGCATCTTAAGATACAGTGTGGTGACATCGAACGTGCACATTGCCTTGGCCGGCCACGTTCTGATCAAGCTCGGCCAACTATAGTTAAATTTTTGAACTTTAAATCTAAACTCGAAGCATTTCAAGAAGCACATAAACTAAACATCTCACGGTACCAAAAGTTTGGCTAGACGAAGACTTCTCCCCGAAGGTCCGACATGCACGGAACAAGCTGCGCGTCTTCGCCAAGGCCAATATCAGAGAAAACGAGCGTTATTCTGTAAGATTTGATAAGCTTCACATAAAAAAATTGTTTACCGGTATGATTCAGCAACAGATAGCGTGAAAATACTTTTTTCTAGGCACTCGCCCCCCGAGAATTGACAGTCTACCCCAAAGAAGGCCAACCATTACAAAACCAAACCAATCTGCTTGGTCTTGGCAAACGTCCGCAGCATACATAACAAAGTAGACGCACTTAAAGCTATAGCATATACCTGCTCAGCTGATATCATCGTGGGTTCGGAAACATGGCTAACCGAAGACGTTGCATCTCACGACATCGCGCTTCCATCATCGTTCGTTTTATTTACGGAACATAGGGCTGATTCTCGACGAGGAGGAGGAGTGCTCATTGCGATTAACAAAGACTTCCATACATCTCTTACCCCTATCGACTCCCCCTTAGAAATAGTCTGGGTTTCTGCTCAATTTGGTCATAAGTTTTGCATTATTGGCACCTGTTATAGGCCACCAAGTAGCCAACCTGAATTCATTGAACTGTTAGATGACGCTTTCGAGCGGAACCTTGTTAGGCACCCGAATCGCCTCCTATTTTTAGCTGGCGACTTTAATTTTCCCGCGATTAACTTGACGACGCTAACTGTTCGCTCCGATAATAACCGACAGGAGAACATTAACTTTCTTCATTTACTTCAATATCACCAGCTCAGCCAAATTGTTCACGAGCCCACTCGCGGTAAACACATCCTGGACCTCATCCTAACAACCCATCCTGAGCTCTCACACATTCACGTCTTGGAAGAAATAAGTGACCACAAATTTGCACACTGTTCTCTTCTACTTCCACGGACCGACAAAACAAAAACCAGGAAGCTTATGTACAACTACGCACGTGCGGATGTTGAAAAAATGAACCTGTTGCTGGAAACTTTCACAAATAGCTTTCAGGCCAATTTTCATAACCGTACGACTAATGAAAATCGGAAGTTGTTTCGTGACAAACTCAAAGATATTAAAGATTCCTGCGAGGCAAAACTGATGATATGTACGCGTACCAACGATCTTTGGTTCACCACAGATGTCAACAGGGCACTAAATAGGAAAAAAAGAGCATTTAGTAAAGCGGTTCGATGAAAGACTGGAAAAACTATAAAAGCATTTCCAAAATAGCTGAAAAACTAATTTGTCAAGCCAAAAACAAATATTTTAATTTACGCCTCCTAGTTTGATAAAAACCAACCCTAAAAAATTCTGGAACACTGTTAATTCTAAAACCGCTAGTACGGTTCCTGATCTTTTGGACGCCCACGGCATGACTCTACCTATCGAACAGTGTGCACAACAATCCAATAGCCACTTCTCACAAGTTTTTACGAACGAATTGCCCATTTACAATCCACTGCTGCTTCCTGAGGCCGATATACAGATTCCATTTTCACCCATTCACATATCTGCGCTTGGCGTGGCTCGTGCAATTGAACGCCTACCTCACCACACTAGCCTAGGACCCGATGGTATCAACGCGAAACTCTTAAAAATTAACTGCCAACACACAGCTTTCCTGCTATCTCTCATTTTCCAACAGTCACTCGATAAGACATGTGTGCCAGAAGGTTGGAGATCCGCTTATGTAATGCCGGTGTTTAAATCTGGTGACAGATCCGTTCCTAATAATTACAGGCCAATTTCACTAACATCGATATGTTGCAAGGTACTCGAACACATATTATACACTAACATTATGACTCATATTAACCAGAACAACTTGCTTCTTAACAACCAACTTGGCTTCCGCAAACATTTATCGTGTCAGACGCAGTTATTTGAGTTAACAACAGAGCTTCATCAAGCAATCGACTCTTCCTTCTACATTGACTCCATCTTTATTGATTTCTCTAAAGCCTTTGATCGCGTGCCTCATAACCGCATGATGATAAAGATACGCAACCTGCAGCTGGAGCAACGTACTACGCAGTAGATCAACGCATTTCTAACAAACCGCTTTCAGTCAGTTAGGTTGGGGAGCTTCCTATCAAGGCCTACAGGTGTTGCTTCAGGAATACCCCAGGGTTCGGTGCTGCGTCCACTACTTTCCTTAATATATATTAATGACATCACCTCGAACGTAACATCAACAATACGGCTATTTGCAGACGACTGCTAATTTACCGAGCAATATCAAGCCCTTGCGACATCATTGCTCTCCAGACTGACCTTTATGAACTAACTCATTGGTGCGCCAGACGGCAAACGGTTATTAACGCAGACAAAACTAAACATCTCAAGTTTACTTGCGCTGCTAACACAAGTCCTAATGCCTACACAGTTAATAATACTATCATTGAAACTGAAGCGTCGGTAAAATACCTCGGCGGAAATTTTACCTCTAATTTATCCTGGAGCACTCATATTGAACTGATTACTACCAAAGCCTTAAAAAAACTTGGTCTTCTTAAGCACCGACTACACCAAGCCAACCACGATACAAACCTTCACGCATTCAGCATGCCAATCAGGCCTGTAATAGATTACGCGTCAGTTATCTGGAGCCCTCATTATACCTATCTTATTAACATTTTAGAATCTATACAAAACAAGGCTGCACGATTCATCCTTTCCCGTTACTCTCGGTATCAAAGCGTAACATCACTGAAAATATCGCTCCATCTCCCGCCTCTGGTGATGCGCAGAAAATTCAGCCGTTTATCCTTTTTCCACACTCTCTACCACCATAACACACCATTTGCAAATTCACATCTCCTGGCGCCGCACACATCGGCTCGTGCAGATCATATGAAGAAGACGAAACCCATTTTTGCTCGAACAGAACGATTCAAATACTCACCTTTGGTACTGGCTATCGAAGAGTGGAATTCACTTCCTTCTAGCATTGCGGCTATCGCTGAAACATCATCATTTCAAACAGCTCTTTGGTCATACTTAGAAAATTCTAACGTAAAATGATGTGCGTCGTTGTTTTTTCCTTTCTTCTTTTTGTGCGTGCCGGCCGTATCGTTCTCTGAAATGTTAGATGCCATGTTTTGCAACTTCTGAAGGTGCTTTTTTTGTCTTGTGGAGTTTGCTACATGTGCAATTTTCCAGTTCCTGTTCCTAGACATTTTTTTTTTCTTAATAACTTGTACCTGGCTTCTTAACTTGTTTATTTCTGTCTTCAGCCGTTTATAACCTGTGTTGTATATTTATAAGTTTTCTTTGATGAATTCCCCCCCCCATGTAATGCCCGCATTGGGCCTTTAGGGTATTGTAATAAATAAATAAATAAATTTTGACAGAGATTCTTTGTTCTTCAGTAAGAGAAAACTCTTATAAATAATTGCATGAACCGACTCGATCAAACCAAAGTTTGGTTGCAACATATTTCTAGTCATCTGGGCTATTATGTATGTCACCAAGTTAGGCACGGTGCCGAAGTCATCTGCATGAATATCACGCTCTGACTAAGTGGCATTCTGGAGTTTCGCCTGCAGAGGAAGCTGCTCGGCGACCGTCCTGTTTACGTGCCTCTTCTTCGTCCATGCTTTTCGCTCTTCCCTGCCTATACCTTGAGAATGACACCACTACGCCAAACCGAATCATTATTATTCTCTTTCTTTATAGTCCGTGGCATTCGCTCAGTCACCAAGCGGGTACGCCATGCCTTTTGTCTACTATTGCAGTGCCGGTGAATGTCCGCAAGCGTATCCATTGCTTATAGCGATGAAACAATTGCGATCCCGTTCCATTCACCCGTGACAAATTGTGACAGTGCTCGTACCACAAGTACGCGGGAAAGTAGAGTCAAGACAGTCATCCTGTCTCAGCTTGTCCTCCATGTAATCTGGCAAGGAACACCTTAGCGATGACATACCGTCACGGTGGCGTACAAAGTGTGCCCTTGCAAGCGCTTATTATCTTACCTGCTGGACTGACTAAAGTCCGCACGTTTAGGGCATCTGAAATAGCGCACCGGAGACGCATACGACCGAATTGTTGACAAGCTTTTTCTCGCATGCTTCGTCCTTTTTGTTTCGCGCGTTTGTTATTAGTTTTCGGAGTCTAGAAACGAATGTGCGTTTACTAAATTGGCCATCTTTTTGTCTTGCTGCGATTCCACGCTTTGTGGGGTGGCACCACCTGATGCTGGAGTATATTGTAGCCAGGGCTGCACAGAACGACCTGCTCAATGAGCTTAATTTTTCCCTGCAAGACTTCAGTGACCACTGAATTTGTATTACTGGTGATGCAGCTCTTTCAGTAGCCGTAAAAGCCACGCACCTGAACTTGTTACAAAATATTTTCCCGCGTAGACTCCTGAAGTTGTGTAGCAATGACTTGTGTTGTCTTCGCCTTTGCTGCGCGAAATCCAGCATGTACGACTCACCGGAAATCTTGCAGTACCTCGACATGCTGTGCTATATTGCTTTTTGTAGACCCATTGACCACCGTTGACTAATGGGAGGAGAGAAATATATTACATGCATACATTTTTTCGTGCAGGGCTCAGACCTCGTAACGTACTTCTCTGGTCACGTGAGTATGTGGCTAGGAATCTCTCTGCTGCAACTGGCGGACATCCTCTGCAAGATGTACAAGAAGCTCTGCTCTTTGAGGGAGTAAGTTTTAAGGTGGTAGTGAGTCATCCAGCAGAACAGTAACTCTATGTTGAGAATAGAGTGTCACTGTCTGACTGATTGCCTAAGAGTGCTTCACATAGGCTTTAAGAAACGTCTTATGGAAGTGCTGAAGCGAACTTTATTTCCATCATCGATAGTAGAGAGGAAAAAGCTTTGTAAACAGCTTGAATGGCCCTCTCCCCCCTCCTGGATACATCAGATGACGCACAAGCAAAAAAAAATACAACAACAATTTTATAACAAAGAATTTTACAACAAAAACAAAAATTGTAGGTTTCAAAGTTAGGCACACGTTCAAATTAATGCGACATGCAGACTGTAAATTTGCGTTGCAAAAGGTATTCTAACCTCTAACCTCTAAGAACAGGTAAGAGGAAACAGGAAGTATATATATGCTAGAAATACACCCATGCACATATATTTATGGATATACATATATACACATACACATTCAAATTATAAGCAGAGCAAGATATCGAGAAGATTACAAATATAAGTAGTCGCAGCAAAAAAATAAGCGAGAAACACAGTGCCATAGTACTCTAGTGCTGTAGTATTTAGCGGCGAGCTCCGCTGGAAAGGCCGTTCCTGTTTCGGTGATGAGGATTTCCGGCGCGCCATGTCGCAGCATGATGTTCTCAACAAAAAATTTCGCCACTTCGGCTGCGCTACCTTTCCGCAGAGCTTTTGTTTCAGTGAAGCGCGTGAGGTAATTCATCGCCACAACGATCCACTTATTTCCGGCTGTTGACGTCGGAAAGGATCCCAACAAGTCCATTCCAATCTGTTGAAATGGTCGGCGAGGAAGCTCGATTGGCTGCAGTAATCCCGCCGGCCTTGCTGGTGGTATTTTGTGTCATTGACAGTCTCGGCATGTCCTGACGTTACGGGCGACGTCGGCGGTCAGACGCGGCCAATAATACCTTTCCTTTACCCTCGACAGTGTCCGGGAGAATCCCAGGTCTACAGCGGTCGCATGGTCATGTAGGGTGCGCAGTACTTCTGGACGCAGCCCTGATGGAACAACTAGAAGGTAGTTTGCGCGGACTGGTGAGAAGTCGTTGGTTGCGTGAACGAAGAAAATGCGCGCTTAAATGCCCTAAGGACAACGTCGGTGGTCCCTTCCAAATACTCAGCGAGGCCTTTTAGCTCCGGGACTGCTCGTTGCTGTTTAGTGGCCTTCTGCGCTTATTATTCCAAGGAAGGCGTCGTCTTAGTGGTCTTGCGGCGGGGAATCGATGGGGGTGCGTGATATGCAGTCAGCGTCAAAGTGTTTTCGTCCGGACTTTTAGATTGCCGTGACGTCACATTCTTGCAGTCTGAGGCTCCACCGTGCCAGCAGTCCTGAAGGTTCCCTTAAGTTAGCAAGGCAACACAATGCGTGATGGTCGCTGACGACTGTGAATGGCCTGCCATATATACATGTATCGGCAGAATTTTGGTGTAGCCCAAATGATGGCGAGGCACTCCTTTTCAGTCTTAGAATATATGCCTTCGGCTTTTGACAGCGGACGGGTAGCATATCACCCGTTCTAGTCCGTCTTTCCTCTGGACTAGGATGGCACCGACGCATAGGCTACTGACGTCAGTGTGGATTTCGGTATCGGCGTCTTCTTCGAAGTGCGCAAGCACGGGCAGCGACTGCGTTCCTCGCTTGAGTTTTTGAAATGCGTCGGCCTGCGGCGTTTCCCGCTTAAACTCGACATCGCACTTGGTCAGATATGTTAGTCTCCGCGATGCGTGAAAAGTCCTTGACGAAGCGCCTATAGCCTTCTTGTCGATGGACTGCGGGAACTTTCCGATAGCAGCTGTCTTCTGCGGGTCGGGGCGTACTCCAGATTCGCTGATGACGTGTCCTAGGAACAGTAGCTCATCGTAAGCGAAGCGGCACTTTTCCCGCTTCAGAGTAAGCCCTGATGACTTGATGGCCTCCAATACTGTCACAAGCCGCCTAAGGTGATCGTCGAAATTTCCGGCGAAGACAACGGCGTCATCGAAGTAAACAAGACACGTCCGCCTCTTCAATCCTGCTAACACTGTGTCCAGGACGCGCCGGAAAGTTGCAGGTGCCTAGCATTGTCCGATTGCCATGATGACCCTGAATTCGTGAAGGCCGTCTGGTGTGATGAAGGCGGTTTTTTCGCGATCTCTCTCGTGGACTTCTATTTGCCACTAGCCAGTCTTGAGATCCATTGACGAGAGGTATTTAGCGTTGCAGAGCCGATCTAATGCGTCGTCTATCCGTAGTAGGAGGTGTACATCCTTCTTTGTGACCGTGTTCAGTCGACGATCATCGACGCAGAAGCGTAAGGTTCCGTACTTTTTCTTCGCCAAGACAACACGGTATGCTCAGTGGCTTTTAGACGGCTGGATGATGCCGTCGCGCAGCATTTCATCGACTTGCTCTCTTATGGCTTCACGTTCTCGCATCAAAACTCGGTAAGGGTTCTGGCGGAGTGGTCGAGCACACTCTTGGGTGATTAACGCGGCGCTTTGCGACTGGTGTTTGTCGAATCCTCGATGACGTCGAAAAGCCGTTTTGTATCGTCGGAGCAGACTTCTGAGCTTTTGCTGCCTAATCATGGGGAGACTTGGATTTATGTCGAAGTCTGGTTCGAGAACTATGGTTGTCGGGGTAGATGCGGCAGGGTACGAGAGGAGGAACGCATTGCTGGTTTCCAGAATTTCCTCAATGTACGCTTGAACTACGCTCAATGTTGCTTGAACTCCTGGCTGAAGTTTGTCGGCAACACTTTCGTTTTTCATTCGTGTAGTTTTGAGATCCCTCTTGCAACGCAAATTTCAGGGTGTAGCGGTAGACGCTGGTCACCCTCGATGACGCCTTCTACGTCGACAGGAATTTTGGTGCCGACGGAAATGACAATGCTGAAGCGGCGCGGGATGCTGACTTTATTCTGAAGCATGCTCAAGGCATCGTGACTACAAGAGCTTTGCAGTGGTATCGCTCAATCTTCCGACAGCGTTATCGACTTCGACTTCAGGTCGATCATTGCGCCCTGTTGGTTTGGCGAGTCCATGCCGAGAATGACGTCTCGTGAACACTGTTGGAGGATAACAAAGGTGGCACGTAAAGTCCGATAATGAATGGTAACTCTTGCCGTGCAGATTCCAGTCGGCGTGATGAAATGTCTTCCACTGGTCCGAATTTGAGGGCCTTCCCATGCAGTCTTAACTTTCTTCAACTGGGCGGCGATGGGTTCACTCATGACGGAGTAATTAGCTCCTGTGTCTACTAAGGCGGTGACTGCGTGGCCGTCGAGAAGCGCGTCGAGGTTGGCGGTTTCTTGTCTTGCGTTACAGTTAGGTATCGGTGTCGGACCAACATTGCGTCACGTGACCTATGGCTGGTACGTGGCGTCCTCAGGTCGCCTTTCGTCGGCGTATTCTTTGCTTCCAGACTTCGTCGGGATGGCGGCGTGTCGTTGTCATGTCTTCAAGGTAGTCTTTTCGGCGTCTTCGTTGGCGTCGGAGGATCTTCGTCAATTCGACGAACAGCAACTGCACCTGGGATCCTGCAACTGCACATGGGATCGCAGAACGGCCCCGGGCTGGGCCAGTGTATGGACGGCGCTGCGACAACAGGTAGCAGCCTAGTTACGGCGAATGTGACGGTCGTCGAGAGCTCCATTGAGTGGCGGTGAGGTAGTCGGTTATATCGCGAGGTTGTTCGCCAACCTGTGGTCGCAGCGCGTTAACGGCGAACCCTTGTAGTCCCATCTCCCAGTATGGGCATCGGCTGTAGACGTGACCCACCTCTCTGCAGTGGTGACAGAGCGGGCGGTGGTCAGGAGCGCGCCAAAAGTCCGTCATTCTTGCGTAGCTGCGCTGGGCGACGGGTAGGCGTGCTGGCGGCGGTGGGGGTGCATGACGGAATATTGGCGGTAAAGGGCCCTGGAGCGATCGCGCAGGGGGGCCTTGACGGCGGGTGACGGCGGCGTAGGTCTTCGCTTCCGGCTGGGGCTGCGGTGATTGTGGTTGCACCTCAGAAATTCCAAGGGATCACTAAAGCTCTTTTTTGATGACTTCGGCGATTGAGGCCACTTGAGACTGCCACCTCGGGCACAAGTTCTGCAGCTCTGCCCGTACGACCGCTCTGATATCCTCGCGCAGGTCGTCGGTGGCCAGTGATTGAATTCCGGCGTAGTTGGTAGAGTTCGTGCAACGGTTGAATTGCCGGTTCCGCATTTCGAGTGTCTTCTCGATGCTGGTGAACTCGCGAAGGAACTCTTCAATGGTCTTCGGTGGGCTTCGTATCATTGCGCCGAAAATTCTTGCCTCACACCATGCATGAGTAGGCGGAGTTTCTTCTCCTCGGGCATATCCGGGTTGGCCACGCGGAACAGACGACTCATTTCTTCCGTAAAGATGGCAAAGTTCTCGTTAGGTAGCTACACTCGGGCGTCCAGCATGGCTTTGGCTCTTTCCTTGCACGCGACGTTCGTAAAGGTGCGCAGGAAACCGCTATGGAAGTCCCATGTTCTCAAAGTCGACTCCCGGTTCTCAAACCACGTTCTGGTGGCGTCTTCTAAGGCGAAGTATACATGCCGCAGCTTGTCGTCGAAGTCTAAGTTGTGGAAAGTCGTGATTCGTTCAAAGGTCTCCAGCCAGGATTCCGGGTCTTCAGTCGCTGCTCCATGGAAGGTCGGTGGGTCCCGTGCTGCTTGCAGGAGAATGGAAGACCCTGGTCCAGCCACTGGGGTTGTCTTGGTCACCATCTCCTTGGTCGTCTCAGGTAGGAGTTCGTGTTCCGGGGTTTGCTGTTGCAGTCGGCGACTTGCTCGATGATCCGGGACGACGTAGGTTTTGTCTTTGTGGTGCGGGCTTGCATCATGGCTTGTGGGGGCATCCGGTACATGAACTAACCAGCCCCTCCACCAGATGTCACGTGGTAGTGATGTTCGAGGACCAAGCCACAAAACTGCGAATGGCGAAACTGACGTTATTGAGGCAGCGTATGCCCAGAAAAAAACAGGCGGCATTCAATGTTCAACAAAAACGGCAAACACAGTCTACGGTCGGCGAAAATCTGATCAGTGGGCCAAGCGCGTCGGCTTTTATACATCAGTCGTCGAATGTTCCAGAGTAATCAGTGGGACCCGCGCGTCTTCCACAAAGTTCTACACTATTCGCGTCGTGCATACATGGAATCAGATTACACAGCGTTTGGTGACAGAGATTGGATGGAACCATCGATAATATTCCAGAAACATCCGAAACATGCAGGAGCGTCCTGCGCTGTGCGATTGCATTTGTTAGGTGGTGAAACGTGGTCGCCCTATAAGATAAAGAGGTACACGTGCCAGTGTTGTCAAAACATTAAGGTATTTCTGGGACTACACAAAGGAATCCAGTACCTCATAGTATTGGTCTACCTTTGTCAGTAGGGGGACACCACCATCTCTTAATTTCTGCTCTGATTTGTGTTATGTAACCAGGAATGTTAAACGGTACATCTTCGTCCGGATACCGGGTTGCAGGTAACAGGATAACATTGAATCACAGATTAATTTAAGCTAGCAATCCTTCTAAAGACATGTTCTTTTCTGGCTGAATAAGTATTGGCATGGAATACCGTAACAAACCGTTCGAATTTTATTCCAAACAAAGTTGCTTATGTTACTAGTAGCTGTGCACTTGTAGCGCCCACCGACGCCGCTATGCGCGGACGCTGTAGGTTGGCGCCCTCAGTGAGCATGGGAAAAGATGACGAGAGTAAAGATAGGGGCCCATGCCCACGGCGCAAGCATGGCACGCGCTAGTCGGTTCTAAGAGCCTGCTACGTTGGTCCTCTGACTCTCGTGCTTCGCTGCAACCCCTCGGTTCGCGATGCTGGTGACTTCGGATGACGAGATATCAGACCCCAGCAACCTACCGACCTCAGTCAACCTTCCGCGTGAAGCTACCTAAGGCCCACGAGATGTCGCAGCCCTTCAGCTCCGCTTGTACGTGTTCTGGCGCATGAACCTGCAGGCATGGTTGTCTAAGTTGAAGCCATCTTCGATCTATACCACATCACGTCGGAAGCTTGTCGGTTTCGCAGCTTATTTTGCAGCATGTCTCCTGAGGCAGCTCAAAATGTGGTGGGCGCCACTGCTGCCCCGTTTGGGGCTGCCCCGTACCAACGACATAAACAGAGTTTTCTAGATTGCACCAGGGCGTTGGAGAGCGTGCGCCTCCAGCAGCTGCTCAACTCCGAGTAGCTAAAATATCGCCTCTCCTCACAGCTGCTGAACAGCATGCAGTAGCTCCTGCACACAAGCAATGTCGACTCGAACGGTGCGCCGTTGAGGGTGCTCTTCCTGTAGCGTTTGCCGCAGTCCATCCCACTTGTCTTGGGTGCTGCAGGAGACTTGGCTCTCAACCATGTCGACCAGCTCGCTGATCAGATCCACGACGCGACTGCTCTATCCATCGCCTCCCTCCCTTCTACACCTGATACTCCAGCCATGTCCCGCTTAGTGTCTCTGATTGTCCAGCTCGCCGTTTCTATCGATGCCCTTCGGACATCCTCTTATAGTCAGCGCGGCTGCTCCTCACGCCCCAGCCACCGTTTCTCTTCCCCGAGAAGTCCCCGCTTATGCAGTCCTCGAAGCTTGCCTATTTCCTGGTAAAATCGCACTTGCCAGCGCCATGCCTGTCAATGAAAGTCCCCATGCCAGTGTTCGGGAAATGCCCTACGACATCATTGACAGCGCCTTGTGACCTCGCCTTACAGGCTGGCCGCCTTTTCAACGTCATAGATCATGTTTCCGGCCTTCGCTTTCATCAGCGTACTCTCAGCGTACTGCCGTTTTCCAAGCCTGACCGCGCTTTTAAGTCATCTGGCCCTACGCTCCGTGTGGCGAACTCTACCAACATCGCCACGTATTGGTCAATGGTCCGTCACTCTCGACCTTGGCCTGCGGCGCTCATTCCCGTGGGTCTTCATGGTTGCCGACGTCAATCAGCATATGCTCGGCTCCATCTTCCTGGCCCATGTCAACCTCGATGTCAGTATGCGCCGCCGTCGCCTGATTGACAGCAAGACACGACACTCCATCCCTGGAGTTCGGTCGGGTGACGCTCCCACTGGCATACGCACGCTGATTCCACCATGCTCGTACGCTCGCATCCTCGAAGACTTTTCTGAGGCGGAGAGGCCCTGCTATTAAATTAGCCACTCAAGCACAGCGTAACCCACGACATGTCACGCGTGGTCTACAGTCGCGCCTGACCCGCGCCGCCTTCTCGGTGAGCAACTGTGCTCACCGAAAAGTTTAAACTGTGTTCCACAGGTCAACGATTGCTTATACTCAATCTTAACACATTGACCAGTATTACCTGCACAATATATACCGCAGCTACAATGAACATTAGTCACCGGCCTTTGTATAACACTGACTTCATTTCCACGGGTTGTCAGTGTTAGCATTCGAACTTGCCCATTTCTTCCTTTACCATGCACATGCTCCAGCTGTGTTTCATTCCACTATCGTCCAGCACTTCAGCCTCCCCACTTCAACTGGTGCCCAAGAAAGGAGCGGGTGACTGGCGGCCGTGCGGCGACTACCAGGTGCTGAACGCTAACACGGTCTGTGATAGCTATCCCTTTCCAGCCATTCAAGATTTCACAGGCCTCTTGGAAGGATGCAATCTCTTTAGCAAAGTAGACCTTTCCAAGGCATATCACCAAATCCCCGTTGAGCCTGCCGATATTCCAAAGATGGCCATTACTACACCGTTAGGCCTATTTGAGTATGTGCGCACGCCGTTTGGGCTTGGCAACGCAGCTCAAACGCTCCGAACATTCATTGCCGAGGTAAAGCGTGAACTGCCGGTTGAATTTGCCTACATCGCCGACTTCCTGATCACCGGTCCCAATCCACAAGATCATAAGTGTCATCTCCATGAACTCTTTGAAAGCGTTGAACAATTTGACCTCATTGTAAACCCCCAGAAATGCCTCTTTGGGTCTTCCGAGCTCCATTTCTTGGGTAGCCATATCTCCGCGCTGGGAATCCGCTCATTGCCCTCCCCCGTCCATGCCGTGCCAGACTTCCCAGGACTCACTACCCTGCACCAGCTGTGTCAGTGGCTGGGCCTAGTAAATTTCTCCTGGTGCTTTATTCCGCACTGTGCTGAGCTTCTGCATCCATTGGCTGACCTTCGCACGACCAAGGGCCCGTCATACGCAATTTCCTAGTCTCCCGAAGCTCAAGTTGCTTTTAGGGCTGCTAAACAAGCCGCCGTCGATTCGGTGCTTTTCATCCACCCAACGAGTAACGTGAGTACTCGCATCATGGTGGATTCTTCCACTGTGGCCATCGGCGCTGTTCTCTAGGAGCAAATCGACTCCGAGTGGCGTCGACTGGGTTTCTTCTGTCGGAAACTCCAACCTGCCGAATCTCGCTACAGCGTTTCTGGCAGCGAGCTGCTCGCTATCTACTCCACCATCAAGCACTTCCGGCACTTGTCGGAGGGCCATTCATATTTTCTTCTAACAGATCGTAAGCCTCTAGTATATGTCTTCCGTACGAACTCTTCCAAGTACGTCGCACGTGAACTTCGTCGCACATGAGCTTATATGCTGGAGTTCACTACGGATATCCGACACATCAGACAACGAAAACAAAGCAGCTGATGCCCTCTCCCACATAACCTCCCTCGCCACTTCTACATGAACTGTGGACTGGGAACGTGTAGCTCAGGCATAGATGGAGGCCCTTAGCTGCAAGCGTTGCGTGACCATTCCCCATTCCATCCGACTAGAACTCGTTCCTCACCCGTTTGTTCCCGGCTCACTCTGGTGCGACATCTCAGCGGGCGCACCTCACCCCTTCATTTTGGCTGCCTTCCGTCATGCAATGCTCCCATCCCTTCACGACATCTACCATCCCAGCATCCGACCCACGCAGCGCCTGGTTACACAGCGTTAGGTGTGGCCAAGCAATAACACCGATGTTCGCACCTCGCGTACCAGACAGCCAAGGTGACGAGGCAGGGCAAGGAACCACGTTTGCACAACGCAGCACGAAAATCGTTTCACGGCAAGTGTCGCACGTGTGGTGTATAAGTTCCCTTTCACATGCGAGAGAGTTTACATAGGCCAAACCGGTCGATGTATTAATTACCGACTGCGTGAGCACCACTACTCCCTCGATGACTATGACGGTGCAAAGTTGCCTCGCCATTGCAATGAATGTGACTGTTATCCATTTTTCAAGAATGTCACAATTCTTGGTAAATAGAGGCAAGGGCAAGGAAGAACGAGAAATCCTGGTAGCGTACTACACCAAGTTATTAGGTGACGACTGCGTTAGTACGACCTCGGTGCGCTTACTTGAAAAAGAATTTGCCTCTTTAGGTCTGTCACGACGGATGTGATATTTGGTCTTTTCAATGCTCTGTGGTTAGTGATGCTGCCAATGAGCATGCTCTGTTGGCCTTGCTGGGACTATGCCGTTTCTAATAAAGCTCAGTTGATAGTCCAGTCGTTATGTTGTGAACATCTCTCCTTCTCCTTTGGCTTTTGTGACTGGTTTTTTCCTTCAACTATGTACCAAATGGCCCGGATGTCAACCCTTCTGGAAGGTGGCTCGCCACACAAAGTCTCTCAAGCAGTCTTTCTTGCCACCTGGCTGTCGCTGTTACTACGTCCATCTTGATTTGATTGACCCGCTTCCTCCCTCTCATGCCTGCCGGTGCATTCTAACAATGATTGACCGCTTCACTCATTGGCACGATGTCGTGCCCGTTCCGGAAATCACTGCGGAAACGGTCGCCAAAGCCGACGTTTCAGCATGGTTTTCCCGCTCCGGCTTCTCCAGCACTGTGATCACTGATCGCGGCTGGCGATTTGACTGTACCCTCTTTACTTTCCTCAACCACTTGCTAGGCGCTAAACACTGCTGTACCACTACATATTATCGCTGTGCCAACTGCAAGGTTGAGCGGCTCCACCGCCCGCTCAAGGCTGCCTTCACTACGCGCATGGATCGGGAGCAGTGAGTCGACCACCTTCCTATGGTACTTCTCGGCCTACGCGCTGTCCTTCGTCGCGACGTTCGCTGTTCTCCGGCCGAACTCGTGTGTTGTTTACCCCTGCAGCTTCCTGGAGACTTGTTCGTTCCTTCGGGCCCCTTGCCTTAGCCGCTACAGTACCTTCAGTGCCTACAGGACTGCATTCATCAACTGCGCCTTGTCCCACCTCGATATTTGGCCCACAGCAACATTGTGCATCCACAACTTGCGTTGTCAACCCACATTTTTGTCTGACGAGACACTGTAAAGGCACCTCTTACAACCCTCCTACTATGGGTCTTAACGTGTCCTCCACAAGACGCCTAAGTCCGCCACCACGCTATTGAATGGTCGTGAAGAGTTCGTCTCATTAGACCGCATCAAACCGGCCTACCTCGAAACGCCTCCCACAAGGTTCCCCGCGGATGTCGCCGGCGTATCCGTGGATCTGCAGGTTGCCCAGACAGCACCACCTCCACTTCGCCGACGAGTAAATTTCGCAGCTCCGTCTCTGCGAGGGGCCCTGTAGCGCCCACCGATGCCGCTACGCGCGGACGCTAAAGGTCGGCGCTCTCGATCGGCAATGCAAAAAGATGTCAAAAATAAACTTGGGCAGCACGTGCTCGCGGCGCAAGCACGGCACGCGCTAGTTTGTTCTAAGAGCCTGCTGCGCTAGTCCTCTACTTCTGGCGCTCGGCTGCGAACCATCGGTTCCCGACATGTTCTTCCGGCATCATGGGAGCAATACCTATTAACTACAGTCTACTAGGTGTTGCTTGTGGCCTTTCCCGGGTCTTCCGAGCTTTAAACCAGCACCGCAGGCTCAACATCATTCTGCCTGAAGATAATCTTGCCGCTGCTGTGCCACGTGTATAGAAAACTATTGTCCTTCGGCCATTTCTTCGTTCTAAACAAATGTGCCCGGGAGTGCTTAGTCAAATTTTCTGGTACGTGGATGTGTGGCGGACGGTGTCTTAAGGCATATCCTTCCGGGGATCATTATTCACTTGTGTCAGACCGGGAAAATCAAACTCTCACACCGTGCGTCTTCTGAAACCTAGTCCCGCACTTCTTTACAGTGCGTCGCCGTCTGACGCGCAGCGAGACGCGCTCAGTCTCGATATTCCCTCGATGGAGCACTCGAATTTGGTAACGAATATCTCGCATTAGGTGAGATTTTCAATATTTTAAGCGATGGGCCTCCATAAAAATGTCACTGAATCCTCCAAATTTGCCATTTAGAGAACTGTCCCCAAGTACGAATAAAGGTTCGTTGATTAATTTTGGTTAATTCATCTTCGGGAGCTCTTCTTATTGGCAAAAAAGTATGTCCACCTTAATTCGAAACTCGTCTGCAAAAACGCCACGTGCGCTGCACTCATTGCATTTTTTTAATATGTATTGTGAAGAAACGCCCGGCATATCTCCCTCAGCAGCTCTACGAACTTGTCATCTATGTATTCGTGCTACTAAATACCCGATATCTATTCCGTCGCTACGTTGTCACACGCTCCTTTAATATCCGCAAATGAGTTAGTACCAACATACTGTCACATAAGCATCTCTCTGGTCTTAACTCATTGCGTAGCATCCCCATTACATCATTTTCTTTTTTACGTACTTCAGCAATTGTAATTTTATGGCTAATATTGCCATTATATATATCACCGACGTTACCATGACTGGCCCGTACGAGCTCGTCCTATCTTTATCGCATTTTCCTTTGTAGATGAGGTTCATCTTGCTTTCACGCCATCCAAGCGGAGCTTTCTTTGTTCTAATCACTTGCTCCATGGCTATAGTCAGCAGTACCTTACCCTTTGGACCGTGGTTTTCGATTAGCTGTATTGGGGATTTCATAGGGTCCTGCGATCGCGTCGTTAGGGACCTTTTCATATTTTTTTTCAGTAAAGGATTTATAAGCAATTTTTTATCTCTCAGTCTTCTCTGTTGCGGCTGGATCTGTTTGAGTCTGAACTACGATTTATTTGCTGCCCAGGTTACCCTGATGACATCTCTGATGTACCACAGCCCATCGCCTCTTTCGCAGATGTTACCGGCTTCATCCTTTATAGCCGCTTGCAAACCCTTAGCTTGAGCTCCGGGTGTTTTTACGTAATTAGAAAATTTTTCGGCGCGCGTTTGTCTCTTTTGCGAATAATATGTGCCCAAACTTAACTTTGCATTTAATTTCATTTGCACTTCCCGACCCTTTTCTTTTCTCAGTATTTGTGACGTTTAAGCAGCGCCTCTTCGTGTAATCCCAGCTTTTTAGCTTCTCGATAATCACTAGACGCTCACTTACGCTCTTCGGTTGCTTGCTTTATTACGCTGTTCTACCCCTTACGTGGTTTCATCTTTCCAATCAGCAATTTTTTACAGTGTCTATCTTACTCCTGCTGCATAACGGTACCATTTCTTTATATCCCCAGACTGCTGTAGGAAGATCTTTCATTTTTTTATTTGTTTTTGAGATCACTGTTTTTGCTCATCTTTATGCTGTATTTCGTGTTTTGCATTCCTATCTCTCCCAGATTCTCAAGCTCAACATTTATGATCGCTATCAAGGTAATTTTTTCCACGTTCCTCGGTCATCGAAGTTGTGGAAAAATTCGAAGTCATGCTCGGGAAACTGATCAGCGGGTGAAGTGCGTCGGCTTTTTTACATGACTCGTCTAAGATCGTGGAGAAATCACTGGTGCCCATTTGCCTTCGAGAAAGTACTCTCTAGTTCGCGTTGCTTATACAGTCAGATCGCACAGGTTTCGGTGACAACGGATAACGGTTAGAACCACTGACAACATTCGCGAAAGTTCCGATACAAGCAGGTGCGTCCGGCGCTGAGCAATTACGTTTTACATCTGCTAGCCCGTGAAAAGTGGTCACCAGAGAAAGTGAACAAGTACGCGTGTCGGTACTGTCACGTAGTAGCGACGGTGAAGAAAGGAAAAAGACTGTGAATGACGAAACTAGCGTTTTACTGGGCGAACATGTGCCCTCAAAAGTCAGGCTAGACTCAACAAACAACGACAGCGGCGAACACAGTTGGCGAGCCTCGAAAATATGATCTGGTGGTCAAGCGCGTATGCTTTTTTTTCATGAGTCATCGAAGGTTCCAGAGTAATCGCTCGTGCCCACGCGTCCTCCAGAAAGTTCTACACAATTCACGTCGCACATGCAGTCAGGTTGCACAAGCTTAGGTGACAAAGGCAGCAGATACAACCATAGATAACGTTCTAGAAACTTCCCATACATGCGGCCGCGTCCCGCGCTGAGCGATAACATTGTTAGACGGTTTAAAAACAGTCACCCAAAAACGATAAACACGTAGACGTGTCAATACAATGGCTTTTGTCCTAATAGTTTTTACTTGTAGGCAGTTTTGAATCTATGCCTACCCAACGCGTAAAACCGTCCTTCCATCACGTAAGACTAATCGCTGAAAGAAAACTAACATATAAAATTAATTTCCAAGGAAAACATTGGCGGTTGTGAGTTGTGGAGCTACGACCACACGCACAGAAGCCGGGGGCAGCGCGCCCGGGTTCGATACCGGCTGGAACCGGGTATTTCTTTCTTATTCCTGGCGACACCTGCTACGGACACCTGGCACAACGGGCAGCGGACCCCATCGCCAACCGAAATGGCTACTAACATGAGCCCGCAACAGCTTACGCTGTATTAGTCATATTCGGAATAACAAAACTTGGAAAAACAAAGCACCTATTCATGCCTAGAGACGGAGGCACCATGGTATGCTATAATGTGTAGTGATATCATCGTCGACATTTTATTTTTTCTCTGCTGTCACTAAAATTTTATCCACATTTGACCGGCTCATTTGTACATTTAACCTGCGAAGGCTGCACCAAGCCATCTGTCACGGACACGTGAAAACATGAACGATAGCTGTTTAGGCATGGTAATTTCTCTTCATGTCAAATAATTTAGGGCTCATACACGTGCAGCAGTGTTACTTCATATTCCAGGCCTTGTAGATAAGTCGCAATTCAATTATATGTCTTCACAAAACATCACAGTCCTCAAATTATAAAGTATACTTTCATTAGTGACAATGCAGCCGAAGTTTAAACTGTGTTCCACCGGTCAACGATTGCTTATACTCAATCTTAACACATTGACCAGTATTACCTGCACAATATATACCGCAGCTACAATGAACATTAGTCACCGGCCTTTGTATAACACTGACTTCATTTCCACGGATTGTCAGTGTTAGCATTCGAACTTGCCCCTTTCTTCCTTTAACTTCATTCCTTTCTATGTTACTGCGATTCTGGGGCAAGCATTCAGAACACTTGCGTTGATCCAGAGCATCAACAAGGTTTTAATTCACTTGCGCACCCCTTATCCTCTTTTTCTTCTTTTCAGACCTGCAACTTTGATGCCAGCACTGTTTTAAGGACACAACGAAGATGGATCGCACGCACCAGTGGTTGCCCGGAGAAAGTGTTTGTTAGCTAATGTCATTTATTATTTTTGTATGCTTAGTGCACGCATTTATGCTTTAATCACAATGAAGCTACTCTGTAACTATCATAGCGCAGATTTTAGAATCTCCTAGGTCTTCACAGATAAATCAAGTGATACTAAAGCCGTAGTTCTAGGAGATCTACTCCTGTCTCCCTGCTTAATGTTACTCTCTGTAGTTGAGGTAGACCCGCATGGTTGATCGGCATAATAAGATCAAAATAAAAGGCTTGTGACTGCACAGATATCGCGCACTTAATCAAAAGTCGGCCCGTCAACACCTCTGATTTCATTACCTTAGGGTGGGCCCTCCCCGGTACAACACAGACACAACAGCAACACACAGTCACCAACGCAGTAAATACATCTATAATACAATTCATATCCCTATAATTGCCAGGACATTTTGTATTCGGATCAGTATGGAAGTGAACCCTTTTCAAAGAACTGTTGGCTCTTAGACAACGTGGAAGCTGTTTTCCGTGGGTGTGAGTATGTTTCGGCACGTAGCGACACCTCACCTGCACCAGCGGGCCTCCACTTCTTCGGTGTTGATAAATGCTGCGCCGGCGCGCCCCAGCCCGTCGAAGTCATCTACAGGGACATGTACGACATCAAGTTTTGAACCGCCCTTCGATACGTAAGGTTTCCTTGCTAAATCAGGCCAAGGTTTAATAATATGCTAAAATACTGTAGCAGGACGTAAGGCATGTGGATGGTATTCTAAGCAACCAGTATATTTTGGGACACTGCCTAGCATAGTAGCCAAGATTGACAAACTATATTAGCAAGCAATAACGGTATGGATAAACTTCCAATAAAGGAACGTGTAGAGTGTCCTAATATCTAATGCTCAAACTTAAACTTCATACTCGCGTAATCTCTACATTTTAAGTAAACCCCGTAAAACATGAAAAGAAGCACGCCACAAGCCTACTTGCATTCGCCATTGCAGCATTCTTCTTCCTGCTACTTATGAATGAATAGTGCACCAGGCCTGGTGAGTGGCCGTTGTAGACAGGGACGGAAGCAAGCAATGCAGTTTCGATTGGGTAGTTGAAATACACACCTAAACAAACTAACCTCAGAACTAAGCAGAACAGTTATTTTATTATTCAAATTGTCAGATCTAATTACTCTGCAGCTAAAGAATGCGATATATTATTCCCACTTCTACTCGCGTTTATCCTATTGCACACTAGTTTGGGGTACTATAACATCAATGAATTATAACAAACTGGAGGTATTGCAGACGAAAGTGCTGTGCATTCTTGGGAATTATCATGAACCCAAAGATCTACCAATTAATGCTTGGTTTAATAAACACAATTTTCTCAAAGCGAGTAAAATATATGACTACAATCTCCTGCTGCACATATATAAACATATCCTGTTACATTCAGCACACACAACGTCAGCTCGTTATGCACTGCGTAACGAGCGGATAATTACACCACGAACACGCACAAATTATGGAAAGGCTGTCCTCGCCTAAAAAATACCCGCACTAATCATCATTATCATCATCTTCAGCCTATCTTATGTACACTGCAGGACGAAGATCTCTCCCTGCGATCTCCAATTACCCTTTCATGCGCCAGCCGATTCCAACTAGCGCCCACACGTTTCCTAATTTAGTCGCACCACCTAGTTTCCGACCGTCCTCTACTGCGCTTCCCTTCTCTTGGTACCCATTCTGTCACCCTATTAGTCCAAGGGTTATCTACTCTACGCGTTACATGACCAGCCCCGCGCCATTTTTTTTTCTTAATGACTATTAGAATATCGTCTATACCCGTTTGCTCTCTGATCCAAACCGCTGTCTTTCTGTGGCTTAAAGTTATGCCGAGCTATCTTCGTGCCATCGCTCTTTGCGCAGTCCTTAACGTATTCTCAAGCTTTTTGTCAGTGTCCAAGTCTCTGCTCCTATATGTCGGCACCGGCAAAAAGCACTGATCGTATACTTTCCTTTTGAATGATAACGGTAAGCTTCCAGTCCGGATCTCACGATGTCTGCCGTATGTGATCCAACCCATTTTTATTTTCCTGTGGATTCCCTTCGCATGGTAAGGGTTCCCTGTTATTAGTTGACCTAGGCAAACATACTCCTTCACAGACTCTAGAGGCTGACATGCGATCTTGAACTCATGTTTCCTTGTCCGGTTATTTATCATTATCTTTGCCTTCAGCATATTAATCTTCAGCCCCAATCTTACACTTTCCCTGTTGAGGTCCTCAATAATTTGTTGTAACTCGTCTGCAGTGTGATTGAATAGAACAATGTCAACGGCAAATGGAAGGTTGCTGAGGCATTCGTCGTTGATCCTGACTCCTAAACCTTCCCAGTTTAATAGCTTGGATACTTCTTCCATGCACGCAGTGAATAGCATTTGACAGATTGTGTATCCTTGTCTGACCCATTTCTTTATAACTATCTTCCAACTTTTATTGTGTAGAATTGAGGTGGCTGTGGAATCTCTAGATATATTGCACAGTATTTACGTAAGCGGTCTGTACTGCTTGATTATGCAATGCCTATATGACTGCTGGTATCTCTATGAATCAAATGCTTTTTCGTAATCTACGAAAGCCATATAGAGAGGTTTATTGTCCTCTGCGGATTTCTAGATAACCTGATTAATGACATGAATGTGATCCATTGTAGTGTACCCCTTCCTGGAGCCAGCCTGTTCCCATGGTTGACTAAAGTGCAGTGTTGCCCCTATTTCATTTGAGATTATTTTGGTAAATATTTTATATAATGCAGGGAGTAAGCTAATAGGCCTATAATTTTTCAGTTCATTAACGTGTCCCTTTTTGTGGATTAGTATGACGTATTTGTGAATTCACAAGTAATGTTCATCATGCAGCTCTATAAATTCAAGTCGCAAATAAGATTTTTTTGTTGAATGAATGAAGAACACTTGAACACGAGTGTATATTTATTTTTCACGTTTCTATGTTTTCAATGTCCATGAAAAGATTTTCGTAGCTTCCATATCTGTATTTGTTTATAGCTTGCATCGTAAATAGCTTGCATGTTTATAGCTTGCATGTAAATAAACTTCAACTTCAACTTCAACTTCAACTTCATATTATTTTCACTATTTCAATATACCCTGCGATGTAAAGTCTTTCAAATTGTTGTTTTGTTAGTGTATCACTTTGCCTGCTGTCTGTATGGCCCTCCTCAAGGTCCCCAGGGCCCCTCAAGTTATGTATGACAATTTTTTGGCCCGGAGGAGCCCCAAAATTCTGTTGGAAATCAGCTGAACTGAACTTAACATACGACCCCACGCTGAGAAGCCGAGTGTCATACAGCCTGGTCGAGGCCAAGGCCTTCTAGATACCAGGCCTGCTCACTCTGTTCTGTGGCATTTATTTTATTTATTTATTTATTTATTTATTTATTTATTTATTTATTTATTTATTTATTTATTTATTTTTACTGTTACCCCAAAGGCAGATACAGTGTAGAGTAATAAAATAAGCATCAAAGATCGCCACAAACACGAGCGCTACACAAATCAATCCAGAGAATACAACTGCTTAGGGGTGCCAATTTTACACAAGAATATAAGCATTGTATAACAGGCACCGAACATTACAAGCAGCAACTGTACTATACAAAATAATATTTTCAACATTAGAAACAGAAACTTCAATATCGCGTAGAATCATTTCAATCATGTCATGTTGCACATGCTGCTTATCATTGCCCAAAAAAGCTAATAATGTGAGAGGATGGTTACATAGAAGAATATTAGGCCAATACAAATTTTTCAAACTGTTCTAGAGAATCAAATTTCGATATGCTATGCGGTAGCGCATTCCAAGCTTCAATAGCTTTAGGAAAAAGGGAGTACTTAAATGAGTCAACTTTTGCTGTTATGGGCATATAGTATGTATTGGCCCTCATGGCTAGACCTAACGGACCGTGATATCCGTGACGTCCTCTATTGTAAGTACCTTTAAGTGTTGAAATTGAAGTGGTTATGTTTCCATAAATAAATCAATTTTGGTCCAGCCACGTTGCGCCGCAATGAAAGCTCGGGCAAGTTTAGTTGAGTGAGCATCTCAGTCACAGAATCAGTGTAACCTATATTTTGACATAATAAACCTTGCTGCACGCCTCTGTATTTTTTTTCGATTTTATTTACTTCACTCTTCTTATACGGATCCCATATTATGCTAGCATGTTCTATCGCGGGACGCACCAATGCCAGTTAAGCAGTTAGATTAACATCTTGGGGAGCAAGTTTAAGCCTCCGTCTTAGTCACCAAAGTTAAATCTCTGCGGCATTACATAAATTAGTGACGTGTTTTTCCAATATAAGTCATCTGATATCGTAATACCTAAATACTTGAAGTGGCTCCCTTGTTTTATTGGTTTACCGTCCAACTTGTAATTGTAATGTAACACATTTCTTGTTTTTCTAGTTATTCGCGCACAAAAAGTTTTCTCGTAATTCATTTCATTTTTCAACGCTTGCACGAATTGGTGATTGATTCTAGTGCTAAATCTAATTTTAATTCGTCCCCATGACACGAGATTTTAGAGTATATTAAGCAATAATCTGCAAATAAAAGAACCATTACGTTATCATTAAGACCATTTGTCATGTCATTAACATAACATAGAAACAATACAGGTCCTAACACAGACCCTTGAGGGACACCTGATGTTACTTTTAGAATTGTCGATTTGCTTCGTTTCACTTCCACATACGGCGATCTGTTAGTAAGGTGTGAAAGAATCCACTTAACTATATTTAAATTAACTGCGATATCAAGTAGCTTACCAATCAAATCCGAGTATAAACCCTGGTCTGAGGCTTTTGATAAATCTACGCAGATTCCGTCCACCTGACCTGTTTCATTAATTACGCGAGCAAAATTGTGCACTCTTCTGCAAGCTGGGTGATAGTGCACAATCGGTTCCTAAATCCGTCTTGGCTAGAAAAAAAAATGGGTGTGGCTTAGCTAAGGTTAAGCCCAGGATGCGAAGCATACTAGCCTTTATTTTAGTTGTTGAACCACTGTTTAGCCTGGTGAACTGCTGTTGCTTGGCTATATTTGGATCGGCTAGACGAAGAAACAACTCATGCGTTACTCTGCTTCGCCTTCAAGAGTGGAACGCGACAGCGTTCCCGTCGACCCGCCAAGGGGTGTAAGACAATGGGCTACGGCGCAGCGACTACGCGCCCCGCATTGGACGCGGTGAGCGTCGAGCAACGCAGCGTTCGGCGCGGCAACGAAATGTGCGCCTCAGCAAGCGACGCACGCCTGAGCCTTAGAAACAGCTCGTTTCTAAGGCAACACCGCATTCACTCGAGGCACTTTTGTACCGCTTTGAAGCATCGTACTCCTGGCTCAGTGGTAGCGTCTCCGTCTCACACTCCGGCGACACTGGTTCGATTCCCACCCAACCCATTTTGCAAGAGTTGAGCCAAAGCCACCTAGAAAATCAGTCTCTGTAGCACGCCGCAACCTTCTCTTCTCATTCCAATGAGCAGCTCTGTCTCCAGGAGGCATCTCACCTCGTGAGTGTCTAGCAGAGGCAAGCGCAGCTGCTTATATACCGCCGCGACGCCGCGAGCGACGGCGCGAGTTGAAGCCCCGTTTCTCCTCTGTCGTGACGTCACGGTGTCATGTGGCATTGAAGGCGACACCACCGCGCCTGAGCAGCTGGGTTGAGCTCTCGTAATATGCTTCGCATAATAATGAATAAAGGGAAAATCAGACATCCACCCGTTCGTAGCCATTGCTACAAAGGAAACCCATACGGGTTCCTCAAAAGGAAAGCCTCATAGTTGAAGAAAAATTCGTCCTGGTCCGGGACTCCAACCCGGGACCACCGCCTTTCCGGGGCAGCCGCTCTACCATCTCATCTAACCAGGCGGCTAGCAGATGGCAGGGCGAAGTCGAAAGTGTCGACAACACGAAGCAAAGGCAAGAGTCTGACGTAGTAGTTGCGCTTCCATGGTTGTTTCAAGGTGGGTAAATCTTTCCTCATACTTCGTTACTATTTTCAATGTGCTCTCTACTTCAAGCATTCTTTGGTTCAGCTTGTCTAGTTGAGTAGAAAAGGAAAATTGGTTGGCTTAATTCCTTTTATGCCCTTTCTCATTTCTTTTTACCCGTCCAAAGGTTTCTGCAGGTCCGGGGTTTTGCTCTATATCGCCACTAAGCATAAGCAACATCGACAAGCATGCTATGGCAATATCAACACAAGCTTTGGGGAACGGCACAACAATAATCCTATTGTCACTTTTGAAGCACTTTCCACACTTACTAACCTGCAAATACAGGACACGGAATTCAGTTGGCTTTATCCTAACTAATTCGCCGTGCCCACGAAAAACCTTGGTGCCGACGGCCCTTAAGTAGCCAGCACACTCCGGTTTCACAGCGGGGGCGGGGGCCATCGCCGTTCTATACGCATGTGCCAGTCCATACATGATAACATCCGAGAATAGCTGCGTGGCATTTTGCAAGCGACGATGGTCAGTAGTTCTGATGGCCAGGCCCGTTCGTGGAGCGTCCGTGAAGACCGTGGCATAGCACAGCAAAATCTGCAAATACAGGACACGCAATTCAGTTGGCTTCATCCTAATAGATTCGCCGTGCAAATCAGTCGTCATGCTACTAGGACCGAAATTTGCATTGCCAACCCGGCATTACGCCATAGGCGTCATCAAAATCACTGCGGCTTACCTACATATTGTCCCTATCAGATTCTATGGCAGTCGGGCAAGGTAGCATGACGTCACCGATCGAAGTGCACCGGCCTTGTGCTGTCCGTGAGAAGTTTGTAACTCGATGTACCAATCAGCGGCGTTCAACAGGACATTAATGTTTTCGCATCCACAACTCATAAGCGCTTACGTGTCTTTAGGTCTTTTTTTCCTCAGAACATGTATCCACGGTAGGCGACCCGTCAACCCTACCGCCGATGACCATAACACAAGATAGGCCTACGATGGTTCGCTATCAATTCGCGGCGTCACTTAAAAGGCGAACGAACACGTGAGACGGCGGACTACATCGCACTTTCAGGCAGTGGAGACCCGACAGCCTTTTCGTTCGCTGGAGCCAGGATGCTGCACGCCAACGCACCACCGACCAAACATTGGCCAGACACGCGGCCGTCAGATCTTACCCGGACAACTGAAAGCAGCGACCGATGAAGGTTGTTAGATACGGGACCGTTTCCTGAGCCTGCTTCCGAGTTCCCCAGACCACATCGAATCGCACCACAGCTAATTAAGGAGCGCAGAAACACGGATGCCACATTCCTGAGGGACGGCACGTTCAAACAAGTTGGCGGACCCCACTTCGTGTGCAGCCGCCGGTGGAGCTATTCACTGCTTGGCCCTTCCCGAAAGTGAAGGGAAGGGACGCTTCCATCCTGGCACTGTTGCGGGTAAAGTGGGTCCCGTAGAAAGACGGCTGTAATACGCCGTGACAACCTGGAGGCATCGCCCCCTTCCCTCTATGGTGACGACGCATTGCAAGTCAGCGAGGCAAGGCCGCAGGGAGAAGAAAGCCCTCGAACAAACACCCGAGCAGCGACTCTCTTCGCCGGGTGTGACTCCATCGCAGGAGCTCCTACCATTGGCCGAAAATGGCGTCACCTGAGCGGGCTGTCCCATTGGCCGAACGTGATGTGTCTTCGCGACACCGCAGGGCTTAAAAGAGGCAGACAGGGAGCAGCGAAGATAATCCTAGAGCATTCCTTGATTCATCTCCCTCGAACTTCTTGTGACGGGCCGCAGCGTCCGAGTTGCTGCCGGCCCGTAATGACTCTAAGACTGTTAACTGACTCTCATTGTAAATAATGTAAATAAACCTCCCAAGTTTTCATCCCGACGTCCGTCCTCAACTCCTACAAGGTACGATTACTGTTCTTCGAAATGGTGAAGATCGCACACCGTCGAGGAAGACAATGTTTGAAGATCCGTCTGGACTAGCAACGATGAAATGCCAACGACCCATGACGACCCGACGTAGCAAAAACGGGACAATGCGACGCAAAACCATGAACGTACCTCGACATGTTTCTCGACGGCCACGATGTCGCTGCATTTATAGAAGCACAAACCGATTATCCGGTCGGTAGTGTAGCATTCTGCACATAATCATGAGAAGAAATGTCAGATTCGTTTGCGCACAATTCATGTAAGGTTGTTCGAAATGGTGAAGATCGCACACCGTCGAGGAAGACAATGTTTCAAAATGTGCATAGACTTTAATTCGGGGCGTGCCGCAACAATCTTGTCTATGAGATTCCAATGTCGTGTGGATCTTGTTACATCGGCCAGACGGGCAGGTGTATAAACAAAAGGTTACAAGAACATTTCTCCAGAATAAAGAATGGTGGTCTATCAGATTTGGCGACCCATTGCGCACCTTGCAGTTGCAAGCCCATTTTTGAAAGCACACTCTAATCTTCACAAACAAAAATGAAAAGGCCCACCTCATTTCAAAGGCCTCCTTAATCAATAAATGTGCTGACAGGTGCGTAAGCCAAGTGTAACTCGCACTACACAACAAAGAAAAAGCTGGTGTAGACACATCTAATTGTTAAAATTAGCGGACTTATTGCTTTATCTCAGCATTTCGTGCTTTGTTTCTCGATTGGGGAATTCTGGTGCGCAGGTGTACGCATTTGTGAGTTTTCCTATATATATATATATATATATATATATATATATATGTATAAATATATATATATATATATATATATATATATATATATATATATATATATATATATATATATATATATATATATATATATGTATATGTATAAATATATATATATATATATATATATATATATATATATATATATATATATATATATATATATATATATATGTATATGTATATATATATACAGTGAAGTAGACGCGCGTAAGAAGCGGTTTATTGACGCTTCGGCCGGGGTTCGGCCTTAATCAGATTCTGATGAAGGCCGGACCCCGGCCGAACGTCAATAAACCGCTTCTTACGCGCGTCTACTCCACTGTGAATATTTACCCGGACCCAGAACTGCTTTTTTTCTGATATATCTATATATATTGTTACACACGAGGTGTTTTAATGCAGAACCAGATGAATCTGGTTGATAGGCGCGGTTGTTGAAGAGTGGTCTCGCGGCAGCATGGCTCACTTCGTTCTCTTCCTTCTTTCATCTGGTTGTTTGCGTGGCAGGCGTGGTTCATGACAGCTTCTGACATTTCCCCACTGGCAGACGAAGCCCGCCGGGCGAGTCAGTCATCCCGTGGGTTGTGACGCCTCAGACGCGCGACATGTGTCACTTCAGCCTTGGTTGAGCGTCGTCCACTGCTCGTGAGACGCGCAATGCGGCAGTTTACATCGCTGAGGCGCTCCAGAATAACGTAAGGGCCGACGTAGTGGGCGAGAAACTTCTGGAACAAGCCACGCTTCCGCAACGGCGTCCAGAGCCACACAAGGTCACCAGGGTCGAAGTAAACGTGGCGGTGACGCCCGTCATAGCGTATCTTGGACCGGTCCTGCGATGCTATGATGCGTAGCCTAGCGAGGCGTCACGCTTCTTCTGCTCGACATGGGAGCTCATCAATTGATTCGTTGTCATGAGCGAAGTAGGGAAATATTGTGTCGAGGGTGTAGCGCGGCGGACGAGCATAAAGAAGAAAAAATGGTGAGTAACCTGTGGTCTCGTGTCTCGCGGTATTGAAGGCATAGGTAATGAAAGGCAAGATACTGTCCCAATTCTTTTGTGCTGAATCGACGTACATGGACAGCATGTTGGCAAGCGTTCTGTTTGTGCGCTCGACCAGACCATTAGTTTGTGGATGGTAGGGCGTAGAATGGCGGAAGCTACATGAACACAGACGAAGGGTTTCTTCAACCACGTCCGCGGTAAACTGTCACCCACGATCGCTGATTACTATGCGAGGAGGTCCGTGTCGGAGTATAACGTTAGCCAGCAAGAAGATAGATACTTCTGTAGCTGTGGCCGATGGCAATGCGGTGGTCTCACAATAGCGGGTAAGGTGATCTACGCAAATGATAACCCAACGATTACCCTTGGAGGATCGCGGGAAAGGGCCCAGAATATCTTTACCAACTTGCTCAAAGGGGACGCTAGAAGGGGGAACTGGTTGAAGCAGGCCATGTGGCGCTTGTGGCGGACGCGTGTAGAGCTGGCATTGAGAGCAGCTGGCGACGTACCGTTCGATATCTTTCCGCATCTTAGGCCAGTAAAAACGTTCTTGAGCCCGGTAGAGTGTCCGTGTGGAACCAAGATGACCGGAAGTTGGGTCATCATGCATGGCGTGTAATACTTGGTGGCGAAGGTTCTTGGTGACAACTAAATGGTAGCCTGCACCGGTGTTCGAGTAGCTCTTCTTATACAGCGCGCCACCATCCTGTAGGCGAAAGCGACTGCCCAAAGGTGACTCCTGTGCTGCCGCAAAGAGCGGTTGTAAGCTCTCGTCCTTGTGCTGCTCGGATATGACGGTACCCATATCCGGAAATTCGGGGGACACAAACGCGATGTACCCATCGAAATCGTCCGCATCACATTCAGTTGTTTCAAGTGGCATCCGAGAGAGACAATCAGCGTCAGCATGCCGCCGGCCACTTTTGTAGCAAATAACGAAATCGTATTCCTGTAGACGGAGGGCCCAGCGCGCTAGTCGTCCTGAGGGATCCCGCAGATTCACAAGCCAGCATAGCGAATCATCATCAGCATCATTTATTGGACCCTTAAGGACCCTTTACAGGGTATTACATAAGGGGGGGGGGGAGTCATAGATATACATAAGTCAAAGATGTTACATCAAGAATGAATTGAAATAGCGCAGGTTAAGAAATGCAGCAATACAAAATAGGAGCACAGGCAACATCAAATGCGACAACACTTGGAATGAAAGGAGAGATTGTTCAATTGTAGTTTCCAAAATGTGAAAGCAACCGCTCTTTAAATTCTTCAGGATCATGCTCCCTGACAATTGCATCTGGGAGTGCATTCCATTCCTGGATTGCTGTGGGTAAAAATGATTTATTGAAGGCAGCAGTTGATCCATACAGGCGCTGTAAACTGAGTGAATTGAACAGGCGTCGTGACGAACGTGCTGGTGGTAGAAGAAGTGATTCGCGCAGATGTTGAAAATGGTAGTACAGCTTGTGGAATAAGCATAGACGTGCTATCTTGCCTCGATAGACTAATGTGGGTAAATTGAGCGATGACTTAATACTACTCATACTGGTTTTGTAGTCATATTTTGAAGATATGAATCGAGCAGCACGGTTCTGGGCAGATTCTATTGCATTGATTAGGTATGCTTGATGTGGACACCAAATCGCGGAAGCGTATTCAAGTTTTGTTCGAACAAAAATTTCGTATGCCAGTTTACGGACGGAAGGGGGTGACAACGATAATGTTCTTCTGATGAAGCCTAGTGTTTTAGAGCTGTCGGCGATCACTTTCGTGATGTGTTCCGACCAGTTAAGATTGCTAGCGATTAGGATACCGAGGTAGCGATACGTTTGTACTTGCGAGATGTTGACTGTGCGCAATGAGTACTCATGGGTGATGTTAGTGTGCTTGCGGGAAATTTGAATAAATTTGCATTTAGAAATGTTAAGCGGCATCAACCATTTGGTACACCAGTTATCTATTAAGTGCAGGTCATTCTGAAGAGGCCTGGTCAGACTCAGTAGAAATTCGACGTTACAGGACACAGTCGTCCGCGAAGAGGCGTATGGATGATGAAATACCACAAGGGAGGTCATTAATGTAGATGAGAAAGAGAAGGGGACCAAGGACTGATCCTTGTGGAACTCCAGAAAATACCTTGCTTGAGGCTGAAGAACATCCACCTATAACGGTGTACTGGAGGCGGGCGGTGAGGAAGCATTTAATCCAGGCTAGAATTTGCGGGTGTAGGCTGAGAGAAGAGAGTTTGCAGATTAGTCGTAGATGGGGAACACGATCGAATGCCTTTGAGAAGTCTAAGAATATTACATCAGTTTGAAATAATGAATCTAGGTTTAAATGAAGCTCGGTGGTAAATTCAAAAAGTTGCGTTTCGCAAGAAAGACCAGACCTGAAACCGTGTTGATTGGCGAAAAAGAACCCGTTGTTATCAAGGTGTAGGGCGACTTGGGGATAAATTATATGTTCCATTAGTTTGCACGCAATGCATGTTAAAGCGATTGGACGATAATTTGAAGGATCAGACCGGTTACCACTTTTGAATACTGGAACTACTTTGCTTACCTTCCAGTCATCTGGAAGCGCGCCTTCATTGAGGGATTGCGTAAAGATTATTTGTAGTAAACGACTTGATGGGATTACGGTTGCTTTGAGCACTTTAGAAGATATGTTATCGGGGCCGGGACTGCTTGATAATTTCAACTTTTCGATCAGCTTTGCAATGCCTTCCGCCGTAACTGTAATGGGCAGCATCTGAGAAAATTTGGGATCAAAAAAGTTCGGAATGTTATGATGCGGTTCATGAGTGAATATCGAAGAAAAGTAGGAGTTCATAACATCAGGACGTTCGTCAGGCGACACATGCGAACCATCCGGGTTAGAAAGAGAAATGTTGTGCGATTGATAGCTAGAAGGGGAAATCAGATTCCAGAATTTTTGTGGATTTTCGCTCATTTTGTTAAGTAGATCCTGATGAAAGAATTTCTTTTTGGAGGTCTTCAAGAGGCTTGTATACTCTTTCAGACATGTGAAGTATTTTTCCCACCTGAGGGCTGAACTAGAACGCCTAGCTATGCGAAAAAGACGTTTTTTCTTCCGGGATAGTTTAGTTAGGGCACTACTGAACCAGGGTTTGCCAGCGTCGCCACGAATGCATATGACTGGAACACAGGCTTCAATCAGTGCCAAGAGTTTGCGCTTGAATATTAGCCAGTTTTGGTTGACAGTCCTGGAAGGAGCGAGCTGTTTAAAGGTGTGATAAAGATTTGTGAGTTCAGCGTTTATAGTAGTGAAATCTGCTTTGCTATAATCACGGATAACTTCAGTCGAAGGGTTTCGGGGAGGCTTCGATACTGATAGGGTAAATAAAATTATATTGTGATCGCTGAGACCGGGAGCGCTAGACATTGAGTAGACCATTTCTGGGTGCGAAACAAGAACTAGATCAAGGGTGTTGTTGATCCTAGTTGGCGTATTTACTGTCTGCGCAAGGTTATACATAAGTACAAGATCGAGGAATTCTTTGGATTGGCCAGAAATAGCGCATAAAGTATCCCAGATTATATCAGGGTAATTGAAATCACCGCAGAGAATAACGTTGGCTCTAGGAAAGCGGTTGTGCAAACCGAGAAGGACAGTGTGTAGTTCTTTTACAAAGGAAATGTCACAGTCAGGCGCACGATAGCAAGCGATGAGTATGTTAGTGCTTCCAGGGAGAGATATGTTCACGCAGAGAATTTCGTGATGGCATTCAATATCGAGTGCAGAGGAAGGTAGGTTGGGATTCACGAGAACTAGAACACCACCACCTTTCCGTCGGACCCTGTCACGTCTGTGCACAGAAAATGGCATATTTGTCAGTAGCTCGTCGGATGAGATATCAGGGGTTAGCCATGTTTCTGTGAAAACAGCGATGTCAGTAAGGTTATCTTGAAGAATGGCTTCGACACGTTCCCTTTTAGGAAAGTAGCTACGGATATTGGTAAGTAGAGCCGATATTGTTTGGTCTACTGGTGCGCTGACAGGGCGATGTACTGGCCGATACGATGTTAACTGTGGAAGCCTTGGAATACGCGGTAAACGCTATATTTTCAATTCGAGTACAGAATCTGATCCGGCATCGTAAGTGTATTGCTTGTTACCAATGACTAGTTTATCAAAACGGATCTTAAAGGGCAGCTTACTATTGAGGCCATATGTGTATAACTTTGCTCGAGCTTTGCGTACACGTGTAGAATAATCTTCTCGAATTGAAAATGACGTGTCCTTCAGTTTAGATCCAGCTGACAAAATATTCGATTTCATTTTAAAGCTGCTGAGTTTGACTATAATGGGACGTTGTTTATCATCGCAAAAACGACCAAGCCTGTGAGCTCGCTCGATATCAGAACTAGAGATTGTTACTTCAAGGTGCTCCGCACAGAACGATATGATATGCGACTCAGACTTTGCCCACGTTTCGCCACTGGCGTCTGTAATTCCGAAAAACAACAGGTTGTTTCGGCGAAGGCGGTTCTCTGAATCGTCCCATTTCCCGGCAAGCTCCTTGATTTCTGAGGACACCTTTTCGAGGACAGTATTAGCGACGGGTTGGTCAGTGGATTGGAAGACTTCAACTTTTTTTTCTAGTACATCAACACGGCTGCTGAGACCACTGACAATGTTTTCTATATTTGCCTGAGCAGAACGGATCAAAGCAAGTTCGGACAGTATGGTGTTTTGCGAGAGCTCCATTCGGGCAATGGCCTCTGATATAGACTGAAGGGTTGGGGGTCCAGGGTTCAATTCAATGTCGCCAGACAAAACAAGTAAAAGAAAAACTTGATGGCCATTGATACAAAAAGAACAAAGCGTCAGGCCTAACAGAACCCGCCCATCGTCAAGGGCGTCCAAGGGGCACGACACCGCAAATAAGAAAGGATCATTACATCGAATGCATTTCGCGTTCGGGAGATAACTAACCTGCAGCATAATAGGCATCTTTGAGACCCTGCTCGTTGCGGTAGCGTGCCCCAACTGGCCTCCGGACTGCGGCCGTTTATGTAGACCAGGCGGATCACGCGCGCTGATAGTAGCGCTCGGTTGCCAGGCGAAGTAGTTGTCGATGCCAAGAGCACTCAGTTGCCAGGCGAAGAAGTTGTCGATGCCAAGACCAGGTGCGTGCGGAGTGCCGTTGCTGTTCGTCGGGCGGTGTTCAGGAAACCGGCAGTCCGTGTCGCAGAAAGGTAGTGCCTGGGTGGGCTCGGCCGGCCGACGATTGCTGAATTCCAAGGGGAACATCCAAAGCAGGAAAACCTGCAGCAGAATAGGCATCTTTGAGACCCTGCTCGTTGCAGTAGCGTGCCCCAACTGGCCTCCGGACTGCGGCCGTTTATGTAGACCAGGCGGATCACGCGCGCTGATAGTAGCGCTCGGTTGCCAGGCGAAGTAGTTGTCGATGCCAAGAGCGCTCGGTTGCCAGGCGAAGAAGTTGTCGATGCCAAGAACAGGTGCGTGCGGAGTGCCGTTGCTGTTCGTCGGGCGGTGTTTTAGGAAACCGGCAGTCCGTGTCGCAGAAAGGTAGTGCCTGGGTGGGCTCGGCCGGCCGAAGATTGCTGAATTCCAAGGGGAACATCCACAGCAGGAAAACCTGCAGCAGAATAGGCATCTTTGCATCTTTGAGACCCTGCTCGTTGCGGTAGCGATGATCTGTTATCACAGTGAACGGGTGCCCATAGAGATACGAAAGATACCGTTGCACGGCGGAGATGACCGCCAGACACTCTTGTTCGGTGACTGTGTAGTTGCGCTCGGAGCAGCTCAAGGACCGGCTAGCGTAAGAGATCACGTGCTCACTGTCGCCAACACGCTGAACTAGCACAGCACCGATGCCTATGCCACTGGCATCGGTGTGAATCACAGTTGGTGATGAAGGATCAAAGTGGCGAAGAATTGGTTGGGATGTCAACAGGAACTTGAGCTGGCGAAACGATGAGTCGCAATCTGCAGTCCACTCAAAGGGAACGCTTTTTTGGAGAAGGCGTGTAGGGGGATGAGCCATGTCAGAAAACTGGGGAATGAATCGGCGAAAATAGGAGCACAAGCCCAAGAAACTTCTTAACTGCTTGACAGAGTTGGGTACTCTAAATGCTTCTACGGCCGCAGTCTTTTGCGGATCTGGTCGGATGCCTTCTTTAGCGGCCAGATGGCCTAGCAAAAGAGTTTGCCGTTCCCCAAAACGGCATTTTTTTAAATTGAGCACAAGACCCGCTTTCTCCAAGCAGTTCAAGACCAAATCCAAACGTTTGTTGTGCTGACTAAACGTTCGCCCGAAGATCACAACATCGTCTAAGTAGCACATGCAAACTTCCCATTTTAAGCCACGTAATATCGTGTCCATGAACCTTTCGAACGTTGCGGGCGCGTTACACCACCCGAAAGGCATCACGTTAAACTCGAATAGTCCGTCGGGTGTTACAAATGCTGTCTTTTCTCTGTCGTCCTTGTGTATAGGAATTTGCCAGTAACCTGACCGTAAATCGATTGAGGAAAAGTAAGATGCCGCAAAGAGACAGTCGATGGCGTCGTCAATTCGTGGGAGCGGATATACATCTTTCTTAGTAACGGCGTTTAGGCGACGGTAATCAACACAGAACCGCCACGTACCGTCTTTCTTCTTCACCAATATTACGGGGGCTGCCCAAGGACTAGATTATTCTCGAATGACGCCTTTGCATAGCATTTCTTGGACCTGATCGCTGATTATCTTGCGTTCTGATGGGGATACACGATAGGATTTTTGTCGGATTGGCTGGGCGGCTCCTGTGTTGATGCGGTGACGAGTTCTGGACGCAGGAATTGATGGCGGTCCATCGTGCTGCGCAAAGTCCAATACCGAGGTATGTTTCGTAAGCAGGGCCATCAAAACTTGACACTCATTATCGCTGAGCGACTTATCAATCATGGAAAGTATCTTCGAGCTCCCGGGGCTCGAGACACTGGTTGCTCCTCCATCGGGCAGCTCTGCAAGTACTGCCACCGATACGGGAGAGTCTTCCGGAAACGTGGCAATCTTCAGGCCTTGAGGTAGCACTGCCGCTTCAGTGGAACAGTTTAGCGCCCACAGCCCCGCGCATCCATTGGGCACTGAGACCACGCAGTGCGGGACTAATACGTTTTTCTTGAGGCAGTTCCGATGTACAGGTTCCACTGCAGCATCGAACGAGATAGGAGTCGGAGATGAACAGGCGACGGCAACACGCATCGCGGATAAGGCAGGCACAACTGTACACTCAGGCACGCACAACACACTCTCCCGGCAAGCTTCACCTTCAAAGAGAACAGGTGAAAGACTGGTGTCGACACTGAGTTCTCCCGTCCGGCAGTCAACATTCGCACCACACAACTGCAAAAAGTCAATCCCCAGAATCACTTCATACGAGGAGCGAGGAAGAACAGTAAACTCTGCATTAAAAACTTAAAACATTAAAAACCCACCCAAAGACACATCCACGTTACACACACCAACCGGGTATAATGCTTCACCACTGACCCCACGGAAACTTGTGCACTGGTACCAACGAAACATAACCTTGCGTCCCAGAAGGCCTTTAAACCCCACACTCATGACCGAGACCGTTGCTCCCATGTCGACTAAAGCCATTGTAGAGACCCCATCAATCAGTACATGAACCTTATTCTTTAACATGAAAATAGTTGGAGGCAGTTGAGTCGGCAGCGCACATTTTCCAGCGACCTCACCTCCATCGGCCGCGCTGGCTAGTTTCCCGGCGGGGCGACACGAAACGGCGCCGAGGCTATGGTGACGTGAATCGCGGCCGAGGGGATGGTGATCGGGAGGCTCGGAAGGCTGGTGGTGGCGTCAGAGTACGGTCGGAGGCAGGGGAGTGGTAGCGGTTCCGGGTTCTTTCTGCTCCAAAGTAGGTCTCCTGGGCGGTGCATCGGTCCTTTCGAAAGTGGCTTCCTGAAGTGGAACCTCCTGGCCACTGAGTGCGCAGTGGACGACCGCTAGACCGCATAGCCGGCGCTGACGATCCGTAGTTTGATGCTCGGCGTCGGCTACAGTACCTAGCTATATGGCCAGGCATGCCGCAGCAGTAACACACTGGCGAAGGGCGAACTTCAGAATGCGGATTGAAGTAATCTGCCGAAGCCATCGGTTGAGGGTAACGAGGCTCTTCCCCTTGAAAGTCGGAGGTAGCGGCGAGTCTTCGTGGACGAAAGTTGCGTGGGCGTGGATCAAAACATTGAGGGGGCGAATCGATGCGTGGTGGTTCGGTCGTAATGTAATGCGGTTCGTCTCTGGAACCGGTAAGATCCGCGATGTTCACCGAATGGTTCCAAGTAGCCGAAGGGGGTTCCCAAAGAGTGTCTTGGAAAACGGAGGAGCTGCAACGTGGCGCCGCATAACGTGCCTGTTCGTCATGTCGCTGGAGCTCCTCGCGGACTATCTGGCGGATGGGGGACGAAAGGTCTGGGAGCGGAGGACTCGTGTCAACACTTGCTACAGTCGTTACCCTGGCCAGCCGTCCAAACGTCGGTGTAATTCGGCGAGTCTTCGGCGCCTCGACCGTACGGCAGTGCCGTATCAGTTCTGATACAGTGTGCAAGTTCTCTTTACCAATGAGGAAGTTGTACACGTCTTCCGCTATTCCTTTTACCACGTGCCCCACTTTATCTTCCTCTGTCATTTGAGGGTTGACGGTGCGGCGCAGCTTCAAAATTTCTTCGATGTAGGTAGTGCAAGTCTCGCCGGGTACCTGAGCTCTCTGGGCTAATGTGAGTTCCGCACGTTTCCTCTTTGCGTCCGAGTCACCGAAACACTTTTTGATTTCCTCAACGAAGCGTGTCCAAGTAGTTAGCATGTCCGCGTGGTTGTAGTACCATACCAACGCCGTGCCGGCCAAGAAGAAAACAACGTTCCTAAGCTGACTGGCAGCGTTCCAGTTATTGTATTGGCTTACCCTTTCGTAATGGGTTAGCCACTTATCCACATCTTCCTCTGCCTTCGCTGAGAACGTGCGTGGCTCTCGGTAGTGCTGGATAGGGACTGGGCTCACCGAGGCACTGCTGGTGAGGGCATTTTGCTCTGTGGCCATGACTGAGCGCGACGGCGAAAGTCCGGTGAGGCGACGGCTTCGGCGTAGCTCTTGTGCTGGTGGCTCCGTTGTAGGTCGTGGGAGTTACCCCGCACAGCTCCACCAAATGTTACACACGAGGTGTTTTAATGCAGAACCAGATGAATCTGGTTCATAGGCGCGGTTGTTGAAGAGCGGCCTCGCGGCAGCTTGGCTCACGTCGTTCTCTTCCTTCTTTCATCTGGTTGTTTGCGTGGCAGGCGTGGTTCATGACAGCTTGTGACAATATATTCATATATATATATATATATATATATATATATATATATATATATATATATATATATATATATATATATATATATATATATATATATGTATATATATATATATATATATATATATATATATATATATAATTCAATGTGAAGTTCTGTAGGTCCGGTTCATAGGTAGATTTAGAAACGTAGGTGCACCCTTACGAAAATTGCATCTTTAATGTTTGTAACGTTTCGGCCGTGGCACGGCCTTCGTCAGAATAAAACAATCTGATTATTCTGACGAAGGCCGCGCCACGGCCGAAACGTTACAAACATTTAAGATGCAATTTTCGTAAGTGTGCACCTTCGTTTCTAAATCTATATATATATATATATATATATATATATATATATATATATATATATATATATATATATATATGAACGAGAAGAAAGGGCGTTAACCGAGGGGCCCGATTTTTATTAGTCATATCATAAGAAGCCAACAAACACCGACACCAAGGACAACATAGGGGAAATTACTTGTGCTTAATAAATGAAATAAAGAAACGATAAAGTAATGGAAATTAAAGTGGATGAAAAAACAACTTGCCGCAGGTGGGAACCGAACCCACAACCTTCGCATTTCGCGTGCGATGCTCGTATATATATATATATATATATATATATAGTGGGCTTGGCAACGCCGGTTACAGAAGGATGCTGATCCCAATTCTTTTTGCCCAGATCGTCTGCCGGGCGCACTTCGCCGTGGGATCAACGGACCCTCCGTTCGGAAGGACTCCTGAAGAACATGCGCCGGCTGACCTGGTCATCATGCCATCGCCACGGCTAACCCAAGGAACAACGCCCTACGTGCATCAAGCCTGACAGCGTATCAGCTCGGTGACATCATCGGGCAGCGACCACTTCAGGCATAAATACTGGACGCTCTTGCAAGATTCCTTCAGTGGGCTTGGCAACGCCGGTTGCAGAAGGATGCTGATCCCAATTCTTTTTGCCCAGATCGTCTGCCGGGCGCACTTCGCCGTGGGATCAACGGACCCTCCGTTCGGAAGGACTCCTGAAGAGCATGCGCCGGCTGACCTGGTCATCATGCCATCGCCACGGCTAACCCAAGGAACAACGCCCTACGTGCATCAAGCCTGACAGCGTATCAGCTCGGTGACATCATCGGACAGCGACCACTTCAGGCATAAATACTGGACGCTCTTGCAAGATTCCTTCAGTGGGCTTGGCAACGCCGGTTGCAGAAGGATGCTGATCCCAATTCTTTTTGCCCAGATCGTCTGCCGGGCGCACTTCGCCGTGGGATCAACGGACCCTCCGTTCGGAAGGACTCCTGAAGAGCATGCGCCGGCTGACCTGGTCATCATGCCATCGCCACGGCTAACCCAAGGAACAACGCCCTACGTGCATCAAGCCTGTCAGCGTATCAGCTCGGTGACAACATCGGACAGCGACCACTTCAGGCATAAATACTGGACGCTCTTGCAAGATTCCTTCAGTGGGCTTGGCAACGCCGGTTACAGAAGGATGCTGATCCCAATTCTTTTTGCCCAGGTTGGTGACAAGTATCTAACTTCTTCTATTAGAGATGATACAGTCATATTGACGGTGTTGCCAAGCCCACAGTGTTTGTTTGGTCTATTATGTGACTGTTTGCATGTGATCAGGTTATTGCTACTAACATCCGGAGACATAGAGCTAAATCCTGGTCCTACTTCTGATTCAGAGTCTGAGACACAGTTAAACAAGCAAATACTTAAGAAAATTTTGAAAGAGCACACAAAGACTAATAAGACTCTGGCTTCGCTGACTAATAAACTGAAACAGCTAGAATCGACAGTAGAGGATATTCAAACCAGGATTACCAAAATTGAGAAAGAACTGTGCCGAATTGAGAAATGTGAGCGAAGGTTGGAGAAAGTGGACGAAGCTTGCAATAACACGAACAAACTAGTGCTTGAGTTAACCAAAAAGGTAGATGATCTGGAAAACAGAAGTCGTCGCAACAATATCGTAATATATGGAGTAAAGGAAGATCCAGAGGAGGACTCAGAAGAACTAGAGCGGAAAGTTAACTAAGAAATTTTTAAAAAGATTCTAGGTGTTGAAGTAAACTCAATAGAGCGTATTCACCGAATTGGCCTAAAACATGCACAGCGACATCGTCCGATCATTTTGAGATTTTTTAACTACGTAGACAAAACTAAGGTTATGAAATCCTGCTTCAAATTAAAGGGCACAAAAATAGCTATATCGGACGATTTTTCAAAAAACATTCGGGATATTCGTGCAAAATTATGGCGTTAAGCGGCTGAAGAAAAGAGCAATGGTTCTAAGGTTTCCCTTCGTTTCCATAAGCTCAAAGTTGATGACAAGCTGTACGTACGGGACGCAACGCGCAATCGCAGAATAGAGTTGTCCAAATCATCTGCGCCTGCCCAACCCGAAACGTCCTCTCAACGACCCACACGTGCGAACACGCGTAAGCTAGATAACAAATGACGGGAATCCGTCAAGACGCTACGGCTTGTCTCGTTGAACGCACGCAGTGTACTGAATAAGGTCCAGAGCCTTGAAGATATAATTCTGACCTATGAACCACACGTCCTAGTGGTAACTGAAAGCTGGCTGCATTCCGATGTGCAAAATTCCGAAATAGTGCCTCCTTCGTACACGCTTATCCGTAAGGACAGAGGATCAAGGGGTGGCGGAGTTGCAATTGCAATAAAGAATAACATTAAATTCGCACGCTTAAACGGCATCAATGATCATGAAAGCATATGGTGCAAAATAAAGTTTTTTGGAAAAACTATATTACTAGGAGGGGTCTATCGGCCTCCGAATGCTCCTCAGGAATACTTAGATTCCTTATATGATTATTTGCTGCAAAATACAAATTCGCGTTCCAACATCCTTATAACAGGAGATTTTAACCTTCCAGGAATTAACTGGTGCAGCCTTTCTCATGACGGCAAAGATTCCAAAAATGCTGAATCATTACTACTAAGTGCATTTACGTTTTCGTTAACCCAGTTCGTTTTGGATGCTACAAGAATTTCCAGCTCTGCTGTACTTGACCTTGCGTTTGCAAGTAGCTCGCTTCCAGACTGCTCAGTCAGTGTCAAGGACGGTATATCTGATCATCAGTTACTTGTTCTTGACTGTCCTATTTCGGGCTTGCGATCGTATGTTAAACCTTGTGACGCCTTTGTAAGAGACTATACGCATGCTGATGATGACGGCATTATTAGTTGTATGGAATCTTTATTCCCTTCCTTTAATGAGACAAATGACGTTAATGTGCTGTGGTCAAAGTTTAAAGACATAGTAATGCACTGTGAAAGCACCTACGTGCCTTTAAAGAAAAAGCGCATCAACAGGGAGTACCCGTGGATGGATCGTAATCTGATACATCCGAAGCGCAAAATAAAACGCTCCCGAAAACGTGGTGACAGGAAACAACTAGCAAGTTTAGTGCGCAATTTCAAAGATAAAGTGCGCGCTGCTAGAGATCAGTTCTTTTCTTCCACATTGACTTCTTTCATGTCGGAGCAACCAAGGAAATTCTGGCAATATTTATCTAAAGATAAAAGCGGCATCACAGAGATCAGAACATCTGGCACAAGCATTGACGATCCTTTGACCATTGCTAATAAATTTAACGCCTTTTTTCAATCGGTGTTTACCACAAACGCATCGCACGCGCACTTGCAACCTTACACGCTTCGTAATCCGATGCCCGAAGTAGATTTAAGCAAAAACGGCATCCTTAGTCTTTTGCGTAATCTAGACATAAAAAAGTCTTCAGGTCCGGACAAAATATCTAATGTTTTCCTCAATAGATATGCAATCTGGGTAGCAGAGTACTTATATGTAATATATAAAACATCGTTAGAGTCCTGTGTGATACCAGATGACTGGCGCTTTGCAAGAATAGTTCCGATTCACAAATCTGGATCCCCTTTAGAACTAAATAATTACAGACCAGTTTCCTTAACATCCACAACTTGTAAACTGCTAGAACACATTTTATTTAAAGCGATTATAACGCATATAGAGAATAATCATTTGCTTCATGCAAATCAACATGGATTTAGGGCTGGTTTATCCACAATAACACAGTTAGCTGAGATAACAGATGATTTTATGAATGCACTGAATATGAGGGGTCAAATCGATGCAGTGTTTCTGGACTTTTCCAAGGCGTTCGATGTAGTTCCGCATGCCGATTTAGTAACTAAACTGCTCTCAATGGGCATTGAACGTAATATCATCCGTTGGATAGAATCTTATTTGTCCTCAAGAAAACAATACGTTGCTGTTAAAGACTGCGTTTCTGGTACACTGGAAGTGCACTCAGGGGTGCCACAGGGGTCAGTTCTCGGTCCCTTGTTATTCTTAGTTTATATCAATGACATCTATTTATCTGTTCAATCGCCTGTGAAGATCCGTTTGTTTGCGGACGATTGTGTTATTTATGCTAATGTAAATCATCACTCCGACCAAGTAAGACTTAATGATGCGTTGCACTCAATTAGCGTCTGGTGTGAAACATGGGGACTTAAGCTAAACACTTTGAAGACGTCAGCTATTACATTTACCAACAAGAAAGAACCCTTAGATTATGCTTATATTATTAATAATTCTTATATACATAAAACCCAGCAAGTGAAGTAGTTAGGTGTTACGCTCACAAGCAATTTAAGTTGGGAACCCCATATAGAAAACGTTTGCAGCAACGCGCTAAAAAAGCTGGCATTCTTGAAATGGAAATTGCGCCATACTTCATCGACCGTTAAGTTAACAGCATACAAAGCTCTTGTAAGACCAAAATTAGAATATGCGGATTTGATCTGGAGCCCCCATCAAAAACATTTAATCAAGAAAATAGAAAGAGTGCAAAATTTAGCTTTGCGGTTTATATACTCCACATACTCGCGTTTTTCTAACGTGTCCGTTCTTCGCGACAGAGCGAAAATGAAAAAACTAGCTCATCGCAGAATTGTATCTCGCATCAAATTTGTATATCAGCTGTACCATGGTCACTACAAAATACCGCGCGAATGTTATTTACCTGAGCCCCCATGCACTCTGCTCGTACAAACCACAACAAAACAATTAGGCAACCATTTAGTAACCTTAACATCCATCAATATTCTATTTTTCCCCATGCAATTTCACTATGGAATAAATTACCTGAAGAAGTAGTTAACGCAAGTACAACAGAATCGTTCGTTCATCTTTCAAATAACCTTTTCTTTGACCTCTAAATTGCCGCAATCAAAACAGTTTTCTTTTGCGTTACGCTTTTTTCATTGTTATTTGTTTACGTATTGCACTGTTGTAAGTTCATGTTTATTTCGTTTACGTATGGTGTTACAATGATGTATGTACATGTTTTGTTGTGTTCTTAATTGCTAATTGGCAGTTGTAATTTACGTTGTTGTATGTACCCACTCCTGCTTGGGCCCGAATAGGGCCTGCAGTATTTGTAAATAAAATAAAAAAATATGAACATGTGTGTGTGTGTGTGTGTGTGTGTGTGTGTGTGTGTGTGTGTGTGTGTGTGTGTGTGTGTGTGTGTGTGTGTGTGTGTGTGTGTGTTTAAACGCAATGAACTTTTCTTTTTAGCGGTGAGTCAGCGCTCGTATTTGTCTACTCTTCGTCCGTGTTAGTTAGTGCTGTGTGTAATAGTTATGCAGATGTACCGACTCAGCCAGGTAGCTACTGTACTCAAATAAAGTTAGGACAGAAGCGAACGGAATCTACAGGGCGAGGGCTCAAGTTTGTGAAATGACTATTCATGATATTTAAATGTTATTTATAAAACAAATGGCTCCCAGCAGGCGAGCTTCTGAAGAAAGTAAGGTTAGTAAAGTGCTCTTTGAGGGATGTAGCTCCCACACTGCCATGAATTTACGATACCGTTTTGGACTCTGCATCTGCAAGTGATTTGAACACCCAAGAATAATATGAACTGGTGTTGTTTAGTGCAAGTCACCTCCACGAGCATATGCCAATGAAAATTTCGCCTCCACGTCTTCTAGTGCTGGTGTAAAATAGACGCGCAGCTACCACGGAAAGAATACGAGAACTAAAGCCCTTCTCTTTCTCGTTTTCCTGTCGTGGTTGTTGCGTATCTATTTCACACCAGTTATCATGTAGCAACTAGCCCAGCAGCACGTTTTACTAACTTCTAATACTAGCGCGCTTCAGCTGCTGCAATCCTTCGTAAAACGAATATCTGTCACTAAACGACTTTTTAAACAAAGGAAGGTTTGCTTTGGAGATTTCAAACTATTAATTCGCGATACTGTTATTTACCGCAAGAACGGCAGACGACATTGAACACTGCGCAAAGATAATAACTCGTGGGCAGTTTAGCGCAGGTCAGCTGTAAGACCAAATACGAATTAAATATTTAATTCCCCATATCCTGGTACAGGCGTGCTTACGCTGATGTCATTCATGGTAAAACAAATATTTAGAACCTTAACATCATAACATGTGCTAAGGAACGTTAACACAAAAACGTCGACGGGCGCTAGACAGCAACTGAATGTTTAATGACGAAAAAATAGCATTATAAGACGAACTGGGTAGAAACCTAAAAAAAAGAAGCAAAAGGCGCAGTTGTCACTCAAAAAAATTCCTATGCCGCTTGAGTTAGGCTTTTTTTCGTTGCATACAAAGCCAATAAAGGCGTACTCACACATTTATCAGTTTGAAAATTAAATTGTGGGGTTTTAGGTGCCAAAACTACTTTCTGATTATGAGGCACGCCGTAGTGGAGGACTCCGGATATTTGGACCACCTGGGGTTCTTTAACGTGCACCTAAATTTATCAGTTTCGTTGCCAATGCACAAAGTCTCAAAGATTTCTCTAGCTTGCAGCGTCAGAGAGCTGCGGAGGATATGGGTGCCCTGGAAGCCAGGAATACACGAGCACCGGCGGCAATGGTCTGCCAGATGTGCACCTGCAGCCAATGACTTCACAGCCGCGCGATGCTCCCTCAATCTCACATTCACACAGCATCCGGTCTGGCCGACACATCATTTGCCACATGAAAGTGGGGTGCAATACACCACGCCCACTCGGCACTGCACGGAACCTGTTATGTGGTGTGTTGTGCAGCCGCTCTTCGCAATGCCATTCGCGATATTGCACATACGTGTAACCTTACCAGGCACCGAAAATACAACCGCGAAGCAGCATTTCCAAGCGACCTTTTCGAGGTGGCGGGACAGGTGATGAACGTATGGCACAACCGCAGGATGCGCCTTTTAATGCGTAAGCATTCTTTCGACAGCTCCCCAGCTTTGTCACACGAAACGTTTGATGTTTGTGTGTTGCAAAAAAAGCGTAATTTGCAAAGTTAGGGTAGCTAATCTTTGGGATAGTGTACAAGTGGACAAATAGAGCTTTTAAGCGATAGCGAACAATATAAAGGAAAAAAATGAAATAGAAATAGAATAACTATAGAGATACATAGGTCTCCAAAGAAAATGCGCGTGGAAGCCTATAGTAGATGTTCCCCAATTGAAATTTGAGGGTCGGTCAACTTAATTTTTGAAAGTTGGTGTGCTGAAATTCGGGGGTGGGTCAACTTAAGTTAGTGGGTGGGTCCACTAGAAATTGGAAAATGATCTAAGTTTTGGAGCACGCCAATGTAATTAGAACGCGGACAATTGAAATGAGGGGGTGGGGAATCTTGAAATTTGGTGTGGTTCAGCATAAATTTGGGGGTGGGTCAACTCGACATCTTGGGGTGATCCAAATTAATATTGCGTGTGTGCCAACTCGAAATTTGGGGGCGGGCCAACTTAACCAAGGAGGTTGGCCAACTAAAATTTGGGGATGGTCCAAGTTGAAATCCCGGGGCTGATCAACTTAAATTTGGGATTAGGCTAAATTTACATTTGGGGTGGGGACAACTGAAATTTGGGGGTAGGCCAACTTAAATTTCGGGGTGGGCTAACTTGAAATTTGGGTGCAGGCCAACTTCAATCAATCAGTCACAAATTTGATTTTCGCCGGGGACAATGCTGTCACGTAGTAGTGACGGTGAAGAAAGCAGCCAAACTGGGAAAGACGAAACGCGTTTTATTGGGCGAACTTGTGCCCTCAAAAACAGGCTACACTCAAAGAATGACGACAGCGGCGAACACAGTCGGTGATGGTCGAAAGTCTGATCAGCGGGTCAAGCGCGTCGGCTTTTATACATCAGTCATCGAATCTTCCAGAGCAATCGCTGGGACCCGCAAGCCTTCCACAAAGTTCTACATTATTCGCGTCGCGAACACATGTTATCACACTACACAAGGTTCAGTCATAGACAGCGGATGGAACAATCGATAACATTCCAGAAACTTCCGATACATGCAGGCGCGTCCTGCTCTGTGCAATAACATTTGTTAGGTGGTGAAACGTCGTCGCCCTATAAAGATAAAGAAGTACACGTGTCAATCCCTTGGTTATGCGAAAATAGAGGGCGAAAGAAAAAAAGCTGCATCTGTGCTGCTTGAATAATCTCTAGCCACCCGTACAACAGCAGTGACACGACAATTTGCTATATATCAGTAAATAAATATTGTTGCCAGGCGGAGACAAGCACAAATTTTGTTTAAGCAAGGTGAATGCTTAAGGCACCACTTGACACTAGAGCATGGCGGCCGAAGCACCCCAGCAATGATAACACTTCGTCAACATCTCTTGTCTGCACGTCCTTTTCTACATCACGGCACTGCGCCGCCGGGAATGGAGCTCCGACCCGGTGCAATTATGGCACGGCAAAGGCACACACGTAGGGATTTAAACGAGAGACATGAACAACTTCAGTTGTTGTCTGTGCGGACGATGGGCCTGGCTCTTCGGGAGCAATCTCGTAGGTCACACCCAAAAGCTGTCGCAGTATTCGCTAAGGACTTGAATATCGCGACAGAGCTTTTACAATAGGAGCACAGGACGAGATGGTAACCACAGAAGCACGAGGGAGCCAGGTAAACACTAGACGTCCGTATGGTGCGTATTGTAGCGTGACTTTGGGAAGTCTAGGAACCAGTGAGGTGAGCACGGACATTCTGATGGGCCTGTGCGGCTATAGAAATCGCATTGTGGGCATAAGCGGTGCGTGACTGAGTGACTTCTGGAAGTACAATTTCCAGGGCAAAATGAGATCACGGCCAAACAGTAGATAAAACGGTGAGTAACCTCCAGTGTCGTGGTGGAACGAATTGTACGCGACGACGACATATGGCAGAGTGACGTCCCACTCCTGGAGGTGTGGAGAAACGTATTGCTAGCACGTCGGTAAGCCTTCTGTTCAGTCGCTGTGTGAGACCATTATTCTGTGGATGGTAAGCCGCGGCAATCTGATGCTCAGTTGAGCCATAGGCGGATAATATTATCAATGACCTTTGGCAAGAAGTAACGTCTGCAATCCGTGAGGAGCTGACGTGGAGCACCGTAGTGCAAGATGACGTTGTGTAGGAGGAAATCCGCGACGTCAGTGGCAAAACTTGTAAGCAGAGCTCCTGTAATAGCGAAGCGCCTGCTGCAGCCCATTTGTTGCTCTTAGCACAAGGAAGGGAAATGGCCAAGTAGATCGAATCCCACGCGAAAGAAAGGCTCTGTGGGAATATGGATGGGTTGTAAAAGCCCAACTAGAGCTGGAGTGGGTTTCTGGCGTTAACACAGGTCGCAAGCAGTCACATACCGGCGCACAAAACGGTAGAGGTCGGGCCAGAAAAAACAGCCATGGACTCAGTCAAATGTGCGAGTAACACAGATATGCCCAGTGGTGGGTGCGTCGTGGAGTTGGTGAAGCACAGTGTGTTAAAAGTGCCCCGGTAAGGCCAGCAGTAGATCAGTGCCATCAGGGTCCAAATTGCGTTTGTACAAGACTACGTTGGTCATACGGAAGAGAATCAGGGATGGATCAGGAGTTGGCGAGCTTAACCGATCTACGATGCTTAGCAGAAATGGGTGACGACGCTGTTCATCGCTAATGTTGAGGAAGCTTGCGATGGACATAAGGCTGGCGTCGGATTCGAGGTGTGTCGCTTCCGGTGGTCAACAGTGTGGCGGGACAAGCAGTAGGCTTCCTGCTGTAAACGGCTGTATTTGTACACTACAGTGAAAATGAATTCATGCAAGCGCAATGCCCAACGCCCAGGGCGCCCTGTGGAGTCCTTGAACGAGGAGAGTCAGCAGAGCGCGTGGAAATCGGTAATTACGTGTAAATGGCGACCAAATAGGTATTGGCGAAACTAGGTATCGCCCAAGCCAGCGCTAGGCACTCTCGCTCCATGGTACAGTAGTTGCGCTCGGTCGTGGACAAAAGACGGCTTGCGTACGCGATAACGCACTCTTGACCGCGCTGAATCATGGCAATAACAGTGCCAATGTCATGACCGCTAGCATCGCTGCGGATTTCAGGGGGTGCTGAATGGTCAAAATGGGCTAAAATTGGGGAGCTGGTGAACAGTCTGACGAGTGCTGTGAAGGCTTCGGCGTGCTGCTTTCCCCACGCGAAGCGATGTCGTTCTTTGAAGGCTCGGTGAGAGGGCGCGCAATGTACGCAAAATTTTGAACAAAGCGGTGAAAATATGAGCATAAACTTATGAAGCTCCGAACGTGCTTAACTGCAGAAGAGTACGCATTTGGGCTTGTTGCTTGGTTTGTCTCTGTGTACTGCTCGTAGTCCTTAACTGAGCATGCCACGGGAATGTCTTGGACGGCTAGAACATTGGCCGGGTCAGGTTGAATGCTATTGAACGTTTACAAGGTGCCCGAAAACGGTTATTTCACGACGACCATAACCTAGCATAACATATCATTTCATAACCTATAAGAAAACAAACAATCATACAATACCATGAAATATGGGCAATAACAAGAACGTTTACATATCATCCATATTAACATGTGTGCTTGTTTATCTCTCAGCAGTGACACTTTTCATCGTATAAGAAATGTTATCGCTCAGCACAGCACGCGCCTTCATGTATCGGAAGTTTCACGATTGTTATCGATGGTTCAATCCACTGGCTCATTTCAATTTGTTTCCAACTCAATGTTGCGGGTCCTCCAGACAAAAAAGTTGTCATAGACAACTGAGGGGACCTGGGGACCATACAGACAGCAGGGAAAGTGATACAACCGCTAAACAAAAATTTGAAAGACTGTCTCACCAGGCATTTGAAAATAGTGAAAATAATATACAGTGCAAGATAAAAACAAGTACAGTCATGGCAACTGCCAACATCTTTTCATGTACATTGAAAACAGAGAAACGTCAACAATAATTCTGTGGTGGCAAAACCGGAAGAAGTTGAGCAATGTAGATGATAAGCTGTTTTTGCAAGAAAACATAACCAAACGAACTCGCGCACTTCTTTTTGAGGTGAAAAACTCGGCAAAGATAAATGGTTCCAAGCACGTCTGGCATCACAACGGCCGAGTCCTCGTGCGCAAAACTGACGGCGACAATGCGGTGTCACCGAGTTCGTAGACGTAAGCACTTTTTCAGATCCGCACCATGCTCGAAAACCGCAACAGGAGACATAAAATGAGACATTTAATCACACCATTTCAATACATGAGCAAACACAGTTCAGTCTTACGGCTAAACACCATGAGAGCGATTTAGTGCGCGACGGCGACGAGCGACGGCTTCGAGCGACACAAAACGGGCCGTCGCGTGAACAGACCGCTCAGTTCTGGAAATCTAGAAATCGTTGCTCGTCTCCCGGAAGTGCTATGCGTGACTAGCCAATAGCGCGAAGCCGGAACTGGTTGTACATCGCTCAAATACTACCAATTGTCGCACGAAACGAGCAAACGATTGAATTGTTACACATACAAGGATAAGAGCCTACTGCAAGACCTTCGGAAATATTTTATGCAGCTTTTTACAGTAAGATGCATAAACTTAAATTACTAAAGCACGCCTCACGCTAGTTTAGACGCGTATTTGAAGCCCTCATACCGGCAACACCGGCGAGGCGTCGCTCAATATCTTCGCTCGGACGGAGTACGACTTGTAGGCGACGAGCGAACTCGACAGCCATCTCCGTCGCATCGCTTGTAGCTGTCGCGCGCAAGATCGCCTATATGGTGTTTATACTTTATTCAGTATAAAACATGGATTCCTCATGCGTTTTCAGTTAGTTCAAGATAACGCGCCCTAATGACCACTTGCAGCATGCAGCTGAATGCCTGCGGCAAAGTTTCTACCTAGCACTGGTGCTGCACGTAACTTCAGTGGTCGCAGATTACCGATGGGCGAGACAACGTGAAGCGTGCGGCTTATTTATAACGAAAGCATGCCGCAGCAAAACGATGCCTTCTGTTACGTGACTCCTTATTTCAACAGCATTCCGTACACAGTAGGTTGCCAAACTGTATAAATTCAAACACACAAAACGCACGCTAAGCACGCTCCGCATAGCTTCGGAATCATGGGCTGGTGAACACACCATTTTAAGCGCTCTCGCCTCACGTCTTATTGAACATACCATGGTTCTGGCAGCGTTTGCGATTTTCAAAGCTCTTAAGGATAGCGGCAAGAAATCACCGCCATCACATGCAGTTATCGCGTTGACTGGCTATTTTCGATTGACATCGAGAGACAGCGCGCGATGCCTAGTCCGTTGTCAATCGCGTCAGCTAAGGGCCGCGACGACTTGCTGGCGATAGCATGTCATACACGCAGAATGTGCACCTAAGTTGGAATTCACTTACCGTGGAGGATTCGTCGTTATATCCAACGAATGACGAACGACTGTTGTGTTTTCGCGGCGACGCGAGATGGCTGACACACGATCTCTCTTGGAAGGCCTTAGTTGCTGCTCGCTGGACGGATCACCTTTCTCCGGTGCACCGGATCACCTTTCTCCGAGACGATGAGCACGCGCGTGGTGGAACAACTCCGAGTGAAAAAGTAGAGCGTTCGCTACGTCTTCCTTTGATCTGTGGCTGTTGTTCTCTTAGACGCAAAACGGTGTGTTCGTTGCTCAGACTGTGTGTGACTGATACATTGCCATCTTCGAGGCCAGCCTCCTACAGTTGAAGCAGAAGATTACGCTACGTTTTATTCTCTATTGCCGCAAGAGTAGAACGGGCATTCTGCGCTCTCTCTGAAGGGGAGAGTGAAAAGAACATTTCAGTAAGATGCTTACAGTTGCGAGCGAGAATTGAGAGATCCGCCAACCAAACTACCTTCGTAATCGAGGTCCTGAAATTTCCTCCGAGAAATGCGCACTAACGCCATTTACGCGCAAGCCTATGAAAAACTACAGAGTAGCGATAAATGGACAAATAATACCACATGTTCTATCGTACAAGTTTCTAGGTGCCATAATGGACATTGACTTGCCATGGAGCCCTCAGGTATCATACGTGAAAAAATGGTTGACAGGCATATGCCACCTGTTCAATTTTTTCACTGGCAAGACTTGGGGAATGTCGACAAGTGCCATGTTACAACTGTACAGGATGCTTTTTCTAAGCTTTCTGCGGTACAGCTTGCCAGCAATAACCAACACAGGTAAAACGAATCTACGCACAATACAAAGTGTTCAGGCTCAAGCATTCCGGATCTGTCTAGCGCAAGAACAGTGGCTACGATAGCAATCGCTAGAGACCAATTACCTTGTTAAGACCATCATTGAAATTGAAGCGCTCAGGACCCATATAAGGCATCATGCCTGGACTCCTCGTCACCACTTAATCTCGCTACCAGCGGACAGACCACGCACACCTTTCAGCCAAGCGGTAACAACACAGGGTGAATCATTGCGAGCTTGTTTCACTCCGGCTGAGAGACCTTCGATTCCTCCATGGTGCCTCGCTCAGCCGAAAATCAGCCTCACGATACCTGGCCTCACGAAAAAAGCTGATCTATAATCGCCAGCCCTTAAAAACCTCACGTTACTATTTTTGTACGAAAACCGTGACTGTACGCATATCTACTGATGTATATGTCCGGCCAAACAGCTCCGCGGAGGCAATCGTGATACTAGCGAAAGTAACAACAATCATATTTAAGAAAACTCACGTGACAATATCGCCCGCAGCAGAGCTCGAAGTGCTCTTTACTGCCCTTCATTACTTTGGTGATGAACCACCACAAAAGTGGACGATATTCTGCGATTCAAGGACGGCACTGCAATCTCTACTGTCACCTTTACGACGAGGACCACACGAACAGCTAATATTTCAAGTTACAGAGACGTTACATCATATAAGTGATGCAGGCCATAAAATAATTTTCCAATGGCTTCCAAGGCACTGCGGGATTATCAGCAATGAACGGGCCGATGAAGCTACCCGTTCAGCCCATACTCAAGAACACCAAGTTCCAATTCCACTTTCTAGAACTAACGCAGCAGGGAAGGTCCGCATGCTTGCTCGGCAGTGCACCACTTCGCAATGAAATGAGCCACATTTAGGAAATTCTCAACTATATTCACTTAATCCCATATTAAGTTTTCGAGCTCCATCAAAGTTTTGCCGCGGAGACGCAACGCTCTTGTAACGACGGTGGTTGGGCGTTGCCTTTACCAAAGCCTGTGCGTTCCGCATAGGGGTGACCGACCCCGCAACCTGGCACAACTGCGGCCGTGAAGAATCGATTGGCCGTATTTTGTGCGCCAGCCCGCAGCACAGTCAACAGTGGGAATGCCTTCGCCACGAACTTGACCAGCCGGGCGAGCAACCACTACCGTGAAAAAAAACTCTACACCATCGAAAGGACCTAACGTCACAGAAGACGGTCGTGCAAGCGCTGTTGCGTTTTTTGCAATCTACCGGCCATTGTGATCTGGCACGGCATTTGTGTGTGTGTTTCTCTGTGTACATGTGTTTTTGAACACTTTCCTCTCTGTCCCTTTTCAAACCCCTATCTCCCTTCTCCAGCGTAGGGTAGCAAACCGGAGAATAATACCTGGTTAGCCTCCCTGCCTTTTCTATTCATCTCTCTCTCTCTTTTCGCAACAGGCAGTTGGCCACAGAGACCACAGGAGGCGGTTCGTATATATACACATGCATAGTATCAACAGTAAAATACACAGTTCGAAGTCAGCACTCTTCTCACTCGATCTCTATCATCGTCCCTTCGTTGTGTTTCGCGCTGTTACATAAGTTGTAATGAACCGACTAGCCCAGCAAGAAACCATTCTATAAATCTGACACCACTTTCGAGATGATGATGATCATCGAGCATTATTAGCATTGTCGTTATCAACCTATTTATCTCTACAGCAGGACGAAGGCCTCTCCCAGCGTTCTCATTACCTCTGTCTTTGTGAGGATTGGCAGGTCAATCCAACCGCTCGTAACCCGTTGTCAAGATTGGAGCCGGGCATGAATTAGATGATAGCTGTCCCATGCCGTCGTCCAACTTATCCATGCTGAGGACGTTCTTGAAGGGAAGGACTCCTTATCTATGACGCGAAATATGGGTTTAATTACAGTATCTACATAATGACGTTGCAGTTCATCAGTCTAGCAGGACTGCGTTAGAAAGTACCCTGGGCAGTCACACAACAGCGGTTTATAAACACTCGGTCCTACCTCAATCCCTAGGTGAGGGAACCGTACGACCAGTAATCGTAGACGAGCGGCCTTTTTGCGGGAGGGCTTACAAACACACACTTCCACACGTGTTTCGCGGACCCCACCGAGGTCAGACGGTCGTCGCAGAACTTGAGGCTTACGTCAGGCACGGTGCGTGGGACGGGGCCTCCAAATACGTTCCCTAAGGAACTCCCTCGCTCACTGCAGACCGGGCTGGCGGTGGCGTGTTCAGTCACAAAGCCTGGTTGGTCGAACTCATCTCGGCAATCCCGCGATGGAGAGTCGAGGACGCGGCGTATAGTCCTCCGCACACAGTAGACTTAGTGACGCTGTTTGGCTAGAGAATGGTGATGGCTTTCCAGGAAAAGTCGACGCGCTCTCGCACCTGGGTGGCAAAACATGCACTTCAGCAGACCGTTCTTAACAGCGCCTTCATGGCCCAGAAAATCTCAGACTGTCCATAGCTGACAACCGCTGGGCAGGAAGAGAACGGCTGGTGGCCAGGGGGTGATGCCTTGGCTCGCAACGACCCCTTGTGTGATCATGTCACCACCCCGAAACATCCAACAAGGACAGGTAACTGCAAAACCAACCCTACAACATGGCTCTGCGCCCAGATGACGTACCTTGGATCCCACTTTAGACCTGCTAGGCTTCAAAGAAAATAAAAGTGCTGAATCAAAAATGCAGCATTTCATTATGCCAATTTTTGAAGCAATTTCGTGCTGACAAATTCAGCAATCATAGAGGGAATTCTGGTAAATGAGAGGGGATCTTCTTCGCTTAAGAAAATTAACAGTACCAACCCTAAAATTTAGGCGGGACCATTAAACGCAGCATGCAAATTAGCCTGCTCAAACCATCCGCATACCTATGCAACTTTCCCTTCTAATATCTAACGGAGAAGTTGAACTCGGAGAGTGAGACTCCATCGGAGCAAGCGGCCATGTTTGGGTGACATTTGATTCAGCCACGTCAGAGGACAGTGGTCGGTCTCGAAGATGAACCTCGCTCCGTACAAGTAATGCGACAACTTCTGGGCGGCCCAAACTAAACAAGCGCATTCCTTCTCTCAAGCGCTGTAGGCTTCCTCTCTTACAGTTAGTTTACGGCTGGCATAGAGGATAGGATGTTCCTCGTTGTCGTTGCCGACCTAAGTACCACGCACATACCTCTGTTGCTTGCGTCGCATTGAACTATGAATTCCTTTGTGCAGTCTGGCGCGCAAAGCATAGGACCAGAAACCAATAGCGTTTTCAAACTTTGGAAAGTGTTCTCTTTGCCCTTATCACAGTGTACGCGACTAGGTGCTCCCTTTCGGAGGGCGTCCGTTAAAGGACTTGTCATTTGCGAGTAATTCTGAATGTACCGTTGATAGCACCCCACAAGTCCAAAAATGAACGAAGGTCTGTTTTCGTGCGTGGTTGAGAAAATTCTGCAATGTTTGCTATTTTCAGCTCGGCCGGCCGTCTCGTTCCCTGGCCAACATGGCCGAGATAAGTGACCTGTCAACAACCAAATCAACATTTTTCCGCTTTCATAGTTAAGCCGGCTTCCCTCAACCGTGAGAACACCTGTTTGACGTGCGATACGTCTTGTTCCCAGCTGTCCGACAAAAATTGCTACATCATCAAGATAAGGCAAGGCGCATTCCTGCAAGTCTTTTAGGACCATATCCATTAGCTTAGGGAACCTAAACGGGGCGTTCTTCAGCCAGAAGCTGAGTGCCAGAGGGCAAAAAGTGCCTACAGGTAAGATGAATACGCCATAGCGGCTGGCACTTTCTGAAAGGGGAACTTGCCAGTGCACACGAGACCTATAGTTGAAATGTATTTAGCAGCGCGAACTCTTTCAATTTGTTCCGCAATGTTGGGTATCGGGTACAGCTGATCCCTAGTGATGGCATTTAACTTCCTGTAGTCAACACACGGACGAGCGTCCTTGTTAGGGGTTTCTACCAGTATTAGCGGTCACGTGTATTCACTCTCAGCGGGCTCAATAAGTCCCAACTCTAGCATGCGCTGTATCTCTGCCTCTATAATTTCTCTATGTCTTGGAGGCACCCTGTAAGGCTTTGATCTTACGGGTTCGGTTGATGTCAGCTCTATTTCATGCGTTATTAGTTCAGTTCTACCTGGCCGATTGCTGAATATGTCGAGATATTCCCCTAACACTCATTTTAACTCATCTAGCTGCTCTTGTCTAAGAGCGCGGGAGCTTACCGAATGTTTTACTACTTCTTCTAGGCCGATTTCGGAGTTGGAGGTCGCCTTATACTCCTTAAACTTGGTACTAGTGTCATCCTGCTCTATTATGGTATAGTTAACGACTCCTCTCGGATCTACATACGGCTTCATCGAATTGCAGTGATATATCCTCACCTCCTTCCTGCGACCAAGCATTTTCATAGCATAGTTAATACCTGAAAGTTGGTGCAATACTTTAACGGGCCCGTCCCAGTGAACTTCAAGCTTGTTCTTTATTGAAGGTTTGAGGATCATTACCTGGTATCCGGCGTTAAACGTACGAAGCCTCGAATTCTTGTCGTAATATAACTTACGTTCTTTCGACCTACTCCCACGTTCTTTTCGGCTAGTTCTTGGGTTGCACTTAGCCGTTCCAGTAGATTTAGCACGTATCCTACCATTGTTGGACTCTCTCCACTTTCCTCCCAAATCTCTCTTAACATTCTCAGTGGAGAACGGAGTGTCCGCCCATACCGTCCGCCCAGTTCTGCTGGGGAGAACCCTGTAGTCTCTTGTGGAACGGTTCGCAAAGCAAACTAAGTTACCGGAAGACAGTTCTCCCAGTCCTCCTTGTGCTCGTAACAGAGCGACCGCCAAACTCGCTTAAGCACTGAATGCCGCCTCTCTACACTGTTTGACTGAAGGCGATAGACGGAACTGTGTATCAACTTTACCCCGCACTTTAACAAGAATGTGCAAGTCAGTGCGCTGGTGAATACTGACGCTTGATCCGCCTGAATTTCGGCTGGGAACCCAATTCATGCAAATACTGTCAAAGGTGCATCTACTACTTCGGTGGAGCTGAGCTCTTTCAGAGGGATTGCTTCTGGCAACTTTGTAGCCGGACACAGCATGGTAAACATGTACCTGCTACCCGATTTTGTTGTTGGTAGAGGCCCTACCGTGTCTATCACAAGTCGTCTGAAAGGTTCTGTTAATTTGGGCGGTACCTTTAGTGGAGCTTTCCATGTCTCTGCTAGTTTGCCAGAGCGCTGGCAGGCATGTCATGATCTTACAAAGTTGTCTACGTCTTTCAAACAGCCAGGCCAGTAATATTCCATAAGCAATCTTTCCTTTGATTTATTCTTGCCTAGGTGGCCGGACCACCCATTTCCATGACAGAGACTCAAAAGGTCCTCCTTGTACTTAGTAGGTACGACTAACGGATATAGAATCCTACCCTTTCGATCTCTATAGTGCCGATACAACAATTCTCCTCTCTCTTGAATCGTCACGTTGTGCCTAGCACTGCCTTCTTTAGCTGTGTGGTGTAATTTAGCTAAGCTGTCATCATTCTTTTGCTCGGCTGCCAGTGACTCTCTGTCCACACGTAAGAGCTGATCAAAGTTCTTTGAGGCCGGTGATAGTAATGACCCTGTCTCGCTTGCGAGTGCATCAGCGGGCTCTTCCTCCAGGGGTGAACTTTGACATCCTGGCGATACGTTCTCATTGAGCTGGTCAGCTGGCGAGCTTTCCTCGACGGTTTTTTTATCCCTCGAGCCTAGCTCGGATTCGGTTATTGAAGTTATCTCTTTTGCTGCTTCCGCTGGAGCAGCTGGTGCATTTTCAGGCGAAAGCGACGCGATTTTAGGAGCTTGGCCTCGCGTCAATGTCTGTACTACGCCCTTTCCCAGTTTAAGCCCTTTTTCAAGCAGCAACTGAACCAACCGGTTCAAAAAAAAAGTAAGGGTACTGCAGCGACAAAAATTTGGAAACTGCAGCCTCGGTCACTAGCTCCGCGAATGGTCCCCTGATTTTCACTTTGGCCAAGGGCAGACACACGCTGTGTTCTTCTACAACCTGTTTGATCCATGCTACTTCTCCAGTGAAGTCATCTACCGTCACGTAAGACAGATAGACAATGTCCATCGTAACAGCACTGTCTCTTAGCACACGGTACGGTTTGCCATTTAATTGCAGGTCGTGAAAATATCGGCCTAAAGGTTCCACATTTGCGTCTTTTTTCATTTACGTAGGAAAAAACTACGCTAGGCTTTCCGCAGTTCACAGGGATATGTCCAAGCATGTGGCACTTATAGCAGCGGATCGGTCTAAAAGATTCGAATTTTCTTTTCTGCTCTTTTTGTACGGTTTCCCCGTGAAATTTCTCCTCGCTCTTTCCTGCGGGCTTTTCCTCCACGTCTACAGGCTCCGATCGTCTAGTCTGCGAACTCCTTTTGAACGGAAATAGTTTCCGCGGTCCATTTGGACCGCCCCAATTGCCGTCCTCGGCGTTCAACTTTCTACGGGTTGCGTACTCTTCGGCTAGTTCCGCCGCCCTTTCCACAGTGTTTACATTTCCTCTGTCTTGCACCCACAGCTTCTTCCTTCGAATGTGGGAGGTGGCGGGTTCAAACTCCTTGCGGTGTATATTGTGAACACACTACGGGTGAAACCGTGAATACGTGCACCTGTACCTGGCGTGTCTGCATTCAGATGGTGGGATGCTTTTGTAAAACTGCTCTAGACGCATGCATACAATGATCCTGTCTCAGCTCTCGTACGCTTCCGCGCTTTTCAGCCACTCTACTAGGTTTGCCTTTAAGCTATATGCAAACTACCGATACCCCTCGCTATCTTTCTTGCCTGTGCTCCTAAACCTTTGCCGAAAAGTTTCGGCTGAATGGCGGTATTTCTTCAGGAGACTAGCCTTAACTTTCGCATAATCATATGCGTCCTGTGCACTGAGTCTGGTGATTACTTCCGCCGCCTTACACGGCAACATAGACAGCAACCGCTGTGGCCATGTACTCGGACCGAAGTTCATCTTCTCGCAAGTCCTTTCAAAATTGCATAGGAACAAACATATGTCGGTCCCGACCTCAAATAGCTTTAATAGCCTGTTCATGCGGTATGATTCTGCCTCACTTAATCGTCCCAGAGCCCCTTCACATTATTGAGGCAACTCCAAACGTTTGCTTTCAAGTTCAAGTTGCATTTTTCTTAACTCACGATCTTTATCGCGTTTCTCTCTCTCTCTCTCTGTCCCGTTCTTCTCTGTCCCGTTCTCCTCTCTCTCTGTCTCGTTTCTCTCTTTTTTTCAGAAGTTCCAACGCCATTTAAGTTTCTTCCTCACTGTCCTGTTCGGAAATTAGCTCCAACAATTCCGCTTAATTCCGTGGGCTGATGAGATTAAGAAGTTTGCAGGGACGGCATGGCCACAATTAGTACATGACCGGGGTTGTTGGAGAAATATGGGAGAGGCCTTTGCCCTGCAGTGGGCGTAACCAGGCTGATGAGGATGATGATGATGATGATGAATTTATTTATTTATTTATTTATTTATTTATTTATTTATTTATTTATTTATTTATTTATTTATTTATTTATTTATTTATTATGGAACCCACAGCGCCAAAGCATTCCAGTGGGGGGGGGGGGGTACAAGAAGAAATACATACGACACCTCTGCTCCTGTACAGTGTTAAAAGTGATAACAAAAGAGAAAAAACGAAAAAAAACGGAAAAAAGGCAAAGCCCTTAGCAATGCACATCTACAAGATCGAAAAGAAAGCATCATTTGATTCCACCATCACAACATCACTCGGCAGTCTATTCCATTCCCTAATGGTTTTAGGAAAAAAAGACATTCTAAACAATTCCGTTTTTGTCGCAAATTCACGGACCTTAAAATCATGGTCAACACGATTGGATCTATAAAAAGGCTCTTGCACAAACTTTTCTCGATCAATCCGAACAGCTGAATAATAAATAGCATGGAAAAGCTTCAGCCTCAACTTCTTACGGCGCATGTCTAGTAATTCCCATTTGAGTGCTTCCTTCGTACGCGATGCACTGTATTGAGCCCCGCGTATGCCAGATACGAAACGAGCGGCAATGTTCTGCACCCGCTCTAGCTTATCTTTATCTCTACGAGTAGGCGGATCCCAAACAGTACACGCGTATTCCAGAATTGACCTCACATAAGTCTTGTACAAGATGTCCCGACATGACTGTGGAAAAGTGTTTGCATTTCGGCGAAGAAATCCCAGGATTTTGCATGCTCTAGCAGTGACATAATTAACTTGACGGCGCCAATTCAAAGCGGGAGTAAAATAAACACCTAAATATTTAAATTCGAACACCTGTTCCAGCATTGCATTCCTAATAACATACGGTTGCATATCATGAATTCCGCTTTTAGCATTTCTTTGCGTTCATCTAGGCCCAGTTCTTCACAACAATCAAGAATTCGTCTCTCAGCAGTGTCCTTAACTCCATGATTGCTGCTTTACTGCCTTAGTCCTCGCTAAACCTACCTAGGAAAACACAACCGAGCTAACAATCAACAATCTAGCTTCCATACTGTTCTAAACAGAACAACCACAAAATGAATCCTTGAGAGTCAAAGCAAGAACCAAGCACCCACCGCAGACGCAGCACCACGTCGCAAATTCCGTCCCACCGCTGCCACCAATTGTAAGGATTGGGAGCTCAATCCCACCGCTCGTAACCCGTTGTCAAGATTGGAGTCGGGCATGAATTAGGTCGTAGCCGGCCCATGCCGTCGTCCAACTTATCCACGCTGAGGACGTTGTTGAAGGGAAGGACTGCTTCTCATTGAGGACGAGAAATATGGGTTTATTTACAGTATCTACATAAGGACGTTGCAGTTCATCAGTCTAGCATGACTGCGTGAGAAAGTACCCTGAGCAGCCGCACAACAGCGGTTTATAAGCACTCGGTCCTCCCTCCATCCCTAGGTGAGAGAACCGTTCGACCAGGCATCGTAGACGAGCCGCCTTCTTGCGGGAGGGCTTAGACACGCACACTTCCGCACGGGTTTCACGGACCCCACAGAGGTCAGATGGTCTTCGCAGAACTTGGGTCCACGTCAGGGACGGTGCTTGGGACGGGGCCTCCAAATACGTTCCCTCGGGAGCTCCCTTGCTCACGGCAGACCGGGTCGGTGGTGGCGTGTTCAATCAACAAAAAAAAGGGTTCGTCGAACTCATCTCGGCAATCCCGCGACGGAGAGTCGAGGACGCGGCGCATTGTCCGCCGCGTACAGTAGACTTAGTGACGCCGTTTGGCTAGACGATGACGGTGGCTTTCCAGAAAAGGTCGACGCCACTTTCGGCGTTCCAGCTTGTAGCCTCCCTAATGCGTGCTATAAATGTCAAGGATAAAAAAATGTTATGGGTTTGTAGGTGCCAAAACGTATTTCTGATAATGAGGCACGCAGTAGTGGAGGACTCCAGAAATTTTGACCACCTGGGGTTATTTAACGTGCACCTAAATATAAGCACCTGGGTGTTGTCGCATTTCGCCCCCATCGATATGCGGCCGCCGTGACCGGGATTCCATCCCGCGACCTCGTGCTCAGCAACCCACCACCCTAGCCACAGAGCAACCACGGCGGGTAATGTCATGAATAAGCTTAACAGTAACGCCAATGCTGTTTTAACAGATTTTGGAAACGTATGTGTTCGAATTTGCGCTATAGAGCAATGACTTGATTACACCTTCGCGTCGATTTTCGAATTCGTGCATGTGCTCCAAGGGCAATAAATATGAAGTTGTGCAGTAAATCGTTTTAATTAGCAACCTGGACATAGCGATCTGTTGCTCTAGTAAAGCCAATTTCTTCAGGTAATCCACATCAATAGGCTGAATTGCGCCATATTTTCGCCTGCGTAAACACTCACTTTCTCGTATTTTAAATATAATACTGAAAGCGAAGTTTGCTTTACCTCAAAGCAGGCTAGGTGCGCTCAAAACGTCTAGCAGTCCACGAGGGTTGCAATGTGAGCTTGTTGGTAACGCATCTTCAAGGGGTGTATGGCAACGCGATTAAAAGACGGGACAAAAGAAGACTTCCAACCAATGAAGTTAGCGCTCAGCGTGTCCGTGTGTATCTTCTTCTGACCCGTCTTTTACTCGCGCTACCGTACACGCCTTGAAGATGTAGCAGTCGACAAAAAGGCGGGCATGGCGGGCTCCACGACGACACAGTGTATGTGCGACTCGCGGCCTCGCTGGGTGCACACACGCTCCGCAGAGTGCGTGAATATGCTGACGTCTTCACCATGTGGATGGGTACCTCGGCTATCGGCGCGTTTTCTGCACCACCTTTACTATCAGCGCTGCAAAAGCCGTCCAGGCACACTGGGCGCGAATGACAAAAATATGTTCATCGAGAGGACCTTGCGATTCGAGCTCTCGTGTTTCCTATGTTCTACGTCTCTTGTACACTAACGTTGAGCTGCAAGAAAACGGACAACAAAAATCGCAGTTTACATCAGCACCAGATATTTACAGCGTTCACCATATACACGGCCTTTCGAGTGCACCATGCGTACGTTGCAAACAAATGACACTTCAGGTATTTTTGTAACCGTATGAAGCGAAATGGTGCAAGGTAGAAAATAGTCCGGATAATGTAAAGCGGGAGACACATATTGCGTTCACTGTATAGCATTAGTAACGCAGTACACATGCTGCCTTTTTACTTTCTTTTACTAAAGGTCTTGCTGCAGTCAAATTTATGGAAGTGTTCGCGCATTTATTTCTCTTTTTTTGCGGTCCGTCATTTACACATTAAGTTATTCTTTGTAAGATTAAGGAAGTCAGGCTAGCAGACGACACACGAGCATGATGGCATCATGTCTACGCGGCTCAGGTATTACAGCACCTCCTGCGTTTTTAACATGTGCAAATAGCAGAACAAGCCGCGCAGGCCAGTGTTCTCGTTAACTATCTTCAAAGTTAAACGACGTCAAAGGCAAAATCACTTCCCGACGTTAACGCACTAAAACACTCGAACCACAGCTAACGAAGCAACAAAGTCAATACTGGACGCCATGTGCCCTAATATCCGGTGGGTTGATATGCCAGAATTCAGACAAATACAATGTAGCAGTACACAACAGAAAAAAGTTGCACTTTCCCGTGACTTCAAGAAACTAAACACTTGAACGTAACTAAGAGCTGACGTCGCCGAAAGGGCTTTGTTGGGAACGCACGCACGGCTTTTTTTTTCATACACTCCGAAAAAGCAAATGAAGGCAATGATAAATTTGTCAGACGCAATGGTTAGCGTTTACGTGTGCCATAACAACCATGAGCCCTTTCAATCTGTGAACGTGATTGATCAGCGAAGTTGTTTCCACACAACACGGAGGTGACACGGAATTTCGAACAAATGTACGAACTCATTTATTGACTTATTCAGTAGTCATTGTTTCACTCGCAACTGCAATAAAAATTTTGATAACGTCGAATGGATGCACTTACGCCGCTGGGTGGTCGGTTGGGCCTGATCGGTGTGGCTTCGCAAGGGATATATGTCTGTAACACGGAATGCGTAAACCGCTTCCTCTTCGGTACCGAGTGTGACGTTTCGCCTACGACGCGCGGTATAGCCGGCGCGGATGCAACGGACGCCGGGGCATCGTTCAAAGCGGCGGACATTTTGGCCCGTTCAGCGCCGCCGCAGCGCCTCCCCGCCAAGCGCGTCCAGGCATGTTTCAATGCCACGTGTCTTCAAGTGTGCGTGTGTGTGCATGTTGGTGCCCACGCTTGTCAAGGCGCGGCAGCCGGGGAGAGGAGCTCCGCAAGTGTGAAGCGAGGAGGTCTGACCGGCGCCGGCCCGGCTGATGCGTCACCACACTCGTCTCAACATGTCTCTCAGCGTGTCCGTGCCTCGCTGTCACGTGACCTCGTTCCATGACGTTCCTTCTTGCCCTCAACTCCGGGAGTATAAAAGCAGCTGCCCCCGGACGCCAGGAGAGAGGCTCCGATTTCTTCCGTTGAGTTACGTGCTCTCCCGTCTCTCCACTTCGGTCGACCTGACCGGCCGCTCTTTTGCGATGCTAGAAGAAACAAGTTGTTCTGTTAGCAGTCGACTCATGCTTTGCCAGGACCTTCGGATGCTTCCAGTTGTGCCCCAGGCCGCCAGGCAAACGCTACCCTTGGGGCTTGCGACCCATTTGCAACACGAGACATCCATGTTGAAATCACCGACTTCGACAACAGGGGTAGTGGCATGGCAGCTAATTCACGAAAATAGAGTAGCCACGAACCTTACGGGACTATCATCATCAGCCTATGTTATGTCCGCTACAGGAAGAAGGCCTCTCCCGGCGATCTCTAATTACCCTTGTCCTGCGGCAACCGATTTCGACTAGCAGCCGCTAATTACCTAATTTCGTCAAACCGCCTAGACTTATGCAGTCATCTACTAGGCTTCTCTTCTCCTGGTACCAATTCTGTCACCCTAATGTTCCAACGGTTATGTAATCTGCAATTTACATGACCTGCTCAGCGCCATTTTTTGTTCTTAATGTCCACTAGAATATCTTGTGTAGCCGTTTGCTCTCTGATCCAAACCGCTCTCTTTCTCTCCTCTAAAGTTATGCCTAGCATTCTTCGCACCATCGCTTTTTGCGTGGTCCTTAACTTGTTCTCAAGCTTCTTTGTCAGTCTCTTAGTCTCTGCCCTGTTGCAACCTCACCGATGGCACCGGCTGTTGGAATCTCAGCGCTGCCACCAGCTGTTGGAACCTCAGTGCTGACGCCCGTTGTTGCAAATGGGTCGCAAGCCCCAAGGGTAGCGTTGGCCTGGCGCACACTGGAAGCATCCGAAGGTCCCGGCAAAGCATGAGTCGACTGCTAACAGAACAACTTGTTTATTCTAGCATCGCAAAAGAGCGGCCGGTCAGGTCGACCGAAGTGGAGAGACGGGAGAGCACGTTACTCAACTGAAGAAATCGGAGCCTCTCTCTCGGCGTCCGGGGGCAGCTGCTTTTATACTCTTGGCGTCGCGGGCAAGAAGGAAGGTCACGGGATGAGACCACGTGACGGCGGCGACGGACAAGCTGAGAGACATGTTGAGACGAGTGTAGTGACGCATCAGACGGGCCGGCGCCGGTCACGCCTCCTCGCTTCACACTTGGGGAGCTCCTCTCCCCGGCTGCCGCGCTTTGACAAGCGTGGGCACACACACACACACGCACACACAAAGACACGTGGCACTGAACATGCCGGGACGCGCTCGGCGGGGATGCGTCGCGGCCGCTCCGAACGGGCCAAAATGTCCGCCGCTTTGAACGAAGCCCCGGCGTCCGTTGTATCCGCGCGTCGTAGGCGAAACGTAACAGACCGCCCCGCCGGGGGAAGGAGATCCCGATGGTCCGGGGACTGCATCCGCTGTCCGGAGGGATGTCGCTCGATGATGCTCATAACCGAAGTCGGTCGTCCCTCGGCGTTTCTTGAGCGCAGCGCACCGAGAAGGCCTCGTTCTCACGTTCAGGTTCACACAGGACACTGCAAAGTGACTTCGGGAGAGTTGCCATTTTTCTCTCGTTCCCAGCAAGCGTTAGAACTACGCCGAAACTCAGCCGCTCAGTCAGCAAGCACGGCACAACCCTCACTAAGCCCTGCCAGGCTCTTTCCCCTTTTATACTACTGCGTAGTTCCTTACAGTAGTCTAGCACCACTCAGAACGCGTCCACAAATCGGAAAATTGCACTAGAAAGCACATCATCACTTTGAAACACTACACAAAAGCAATATGTTAAAATCCTGCGTCAGGAAGAAAAACATCAATAACAAACAATTTTGAGGCTGATTCCCACCTTAGGGGCTTCGACTTAAGCCATCGGCGTTACCGTTGAGACTCCCCTTTTTGTAACGCACCTCAAAGGAATATTGTTGCAAAGCGAGGCTCCAGCGCAGGAGGCGGCCATTTGTGGAACAGATAGTCTGCAGCCATTGGAGAGGGCAGTGATCCGTTTCGAAGCACGCGAAGCGGAGATCGCAGCGAGCGACCGTACACTAGCTCAGCTGGCGAAAACCCCGTAGGCGCATGCGGCGCGGTCCTTACTGCAAACCTCACCTCAGACAGACACAGCTCCCAGTCAGTTTGCTGTTCAAACCACAATGCTCTCAACACGCGCTTCATGACGGAATGGAGCTTCTCAACGGAATTCGACTGTGGGTGGTACACTGAGCTGGGTAACAGCTTTACCCCACACCTTTCGAGAAAGGCTGCCGTGAAAGCGCTAGTAAACACTGTGCCCTGATCTGATTGGATTTCCGCAGGAAAACAAACTCGCGCAAATATGGACAGTAGTGCATTGACTATCTCACCTGAGCTGAGTTCTTTAAGAGGCACTGCTTCAGGGAACTTTGTCGCTGGGCAGATCGCAGTCAAAATGTGTCTGTACCCCGTGGCTGTTACCGGCAGAGGTCCCACTGTATCAATAACGAGCCGTCTAAAAGGCTCCGTAATGATAGGTACCAACTTCAACGGCGCCCTCGATTTGTCCCCTGGTTTGCCTACCCACTGACAGGTGTCGCAAGATTTCACAAAGTGGTCTGCGTCCCGAAAACACCCTGGCCAACAGTACTCTTGCAAGAGATGGTCCTTAGTTTTCTTAACTCCTAGGTGTCCGGACCACGAACCCCCATGCGACAAGCGCAACAGATCCTGACGATAGCATTGAGGCACGATCAGCTGATCGAACTCCAATCCCCTGCGGTCTAGATACTTCCGGTACAGGACCCCACCTCTTTCCACAAAGCGAGCATTTTTCTTAGCGATACCTTCCTTGACAATGCAGCGTACGTTTTCTACGCTGCCATCCTTCTTTTGCTCGGCTATCAAAGCCGACCGGCTGACTTTTAGCAACCTATTAAGTCCGTCTGACGTAGGCACGATGAGCAAATCTGCAGATAGCTCTTCTAACTTTCCCGCATCGGGAATTTCTTCTCCAGTATCTGGTGCCTTTAACACTACAGGCTCAATTTTATTCAGTTCGGGCGTGCTCTGAATATCAGCTTGCTGCGCCTCTGACCCTTTCTCATCGTTCGACAACGTCGGCCCCCAACTACCGCCTTTGCAGCGAGCTCCCGAACCTTCGATCTGGTTAAGGCCTGAACGCTAGCCTCACCAAACAAAAGCCCCTTCTCGCGCAGGAGGTGATCGGACCTGTTCGAAAATAGGTACGGGTACTGGGGGGCCAGCATAGATGACACTGCCGCCTCCGTCTCAAGTGCTCCGAAAGGTCCTTCAATAAGCACTTTTGCTACGGGCAGACACACGCTATGAGCTTCCACGGCTTGCTTGATCCATGCGCACTCGCCCGTGAACATATCGGGTTCTACGTAAGAGGGGTGAACTACATCCATCATAGCTGCGGAATCGCGAAGCACTCGGCACTCTTTCCCGTTCACGAGGAGGTCTCGCATGTAAGGCTCGAGAAGCTTCATGTTCTCGTCAGTGCTGCATAATGACAAAAACACGACTTTTGTTTTTGTTTCTGGACACTGCGCCGAAAAGTGACCCGGCTTCTGGCACGTATAACACACGCGCGCTTGCCTCGCCTCGAACCGCTTTCTGCGTTCGGCTTCGGCTGCCGCCGTCTCCTTACGTTCGGTCGGACTGCTTTCACTCGCGTCCGCACTACCTGTGTCCCCCTTTGCTCTCATGGGCGTGAACTTCGGCCTCTCAAACTTGGAGCCAAATTCACCCTTTTGACCGTCCTTAGTTCCGCGAGCCCGACGCGTCACAAACTCTTCGGCTAGCTCAGCAGCTCTAGCCACCGAACTAACGTCTGGCCTATCCAAGACCCAGTACCGCACGTTCTCAGGTAACCGACTATAAAACTGTTCCAGCCCGAAACACTGCAGAACTTTCTCGTGGTCACCAAACGCTTTCTCTTCTTTGAGCCACTCTTGCATGTTTGACATAAGCCTGTAGGCAAACTCTGTATACGACTCACTTTTGCCTTTCTCATTTTCTCGAAACTTCCGACGGAACGCCTCCGCTGACAGCCTGTACTTTTTTAGCAGACTCGATTTCACTTTGTCGAAATCCTCTGCCTCCTCTCTCTCCAAGCTAGCGACTACGTCGGCCGCCTCGCCGGGTAACAAAGTGAGCAAGCGCTGTGGCCACGTTTCCCGAGAGAACCCCTGCTTCTCGCACGTTCGCACAAAGTTAACCAGGAACAAACCAATGTCCTCTCCAAGCTTAAACGGCCGCATTAGGTCAGTCATTTTGAACAATACCCGTTCTCCTGCACCGTGTACCTGAGTTCCATTACGAGCGCGTTCCATCTCTAACTCGAGACGCTTCATTTCCAAAGCGTGATCGCGCTCTTCTTTTTTCTCTTGTTGCTCTCGCTCTTTTTCTTTCTCTTGTTGCTCTCGCTCTTTCTCTTGTTGGTCTCGCTCTTTCTGTTCTTTAAGTTCGCGCTCCTGTCTTTTTGCCCTTTCCTCAATGGTCTCAAGGCATTCCGACAGCTCGTCATCCTCAGCTTCTAACTCAAGAATAGCCCTTAGCAGTTCTGGTTTTCTGAGTTTGTCTGAGACATCCAGACCCAACTCTCTTGCAAGCTCCAACAATTTCGGTTTGCGCAACGACTTCAAATCCATGGCTGCTCTGAATGCTGCTTTCTCTACTGCCTACTATTGTCTTGCCGCAAACTAACCCGGCAGCAACGACAACCACAATTACCAGCTCTGTTTCTGACACTAACAAAAGCCTGGCAAAACTCAGAAGAAGAAAGTCCCGCACTCACCAAACCTCGCAGCCAAGAATTCAGCGCAGTCTTTCCGCTGCAGGCAACCAGTCATCACACAGGGCTCGTTGCACTGCTCCCGGATGGTCGTTGTGCTGCTCAGCATACAGTCAACCGCATATCTTCGCTGCTGGCCTCCGTTGTCGCGATCTCACCGCTGGCAACCAGCTGTTGCAACCTCACCGATGGCACCGGCTGTTGGAATCTCAGCGCTGCCATCAGCTGTTGGAACCTCAGTGCTGACGCCCGTTGTTGCAAATGGGTCGCAAGCCCCAAGGGTAGCGTTGGCCTGGCGGCCTGGGGCACATTGGAAGCATCCGAAGGTCCCGGCAAAGCATGAGTCGACTGCTAACAGAACAACTTGTTTATTCTAGCATCGCAAAAGAGCGGCCGGTCAGGTCGACCGAAGTGGAGAGACGGGAGAGCACGTTACTCAACTGAGAAATCGGAGCCTCTCTCTCGGCGTCCGGGGGCAGCTGCTTTTATACTCTTGGCGTCGCGGGCAAGAAGGCAGGTCACGGGATGAGACCACGTGACGGCGGCGACGGACAATCTGAGAGACATGTTGAGACGAGTGTAGTGACGCATCAGACGGGCCGGCGCCGGTCAGACCTCCTCGCTTCACACTTGGGGAGCTCCTCTCCCCAGCTTCCGCGCTTTGACAAGCGTGGGTACACACACACACACGCACACACAAAGACACGTGGCACTGAACATGCCGGGACGCGCTCGGCGGGGATGCGTCGCGGCCGCTCCGAACGGGCCAAAATGTCCGCCGCTTTAAACGAAGCCCCGGCGTCCGTCGCATCCGCGCGTCGTAGGCGAAACGTAACAGCCCCATATGTCAGCGCCGGTAAAATGCACTGATTGTACACCTTCCTTTTCAATTATAATGGTGAGCTTCCAGTCAGGAGCTCACGATGTCTGCCGTATGCGATCCAACCCTATTTTATTCTTCTGTGAATTTCCTTCTCATGGTCAGGGTTCCGTGTGAATAGTTTACCTAAGTAAACATACTACTTCACAGACTCTAGAGGCTGACATGCGATCCTAAACTCATGTTCTCTTGTCCGGTTATTTATCTTTATATTTGTCTTCTGCATAATAATATTTAACCCCACTCTTAGACTCTCCGCCTTAAGGTCCTCAATCATTTGTTGTAACTCGTCTGCAGTGTTGCTGAGTAAATCAATATCATCGGCAAACCGAAGGCTGCTGAGGTATTCGCCGTCGATCCTTACTCCTAAACCTACCCAGTTTAATAGCTTGAATACTTCTTCCAAGCACGCAGTGAATAGCATTGGCGACACTGTGTCTCCTTACCTGACCCGTTTCTTTATGGGCATCTTTCGACGTTTATTGTGTAGAATTAGGGGTGCAGTGCAATCTGTGTAGATATCTTTTTGTTCTCCCTAGATAAAGTAGGTCGCATTTTTGTTCTCCCTGAACTAAAAATCATCATCAATGGCTCATAGCCCCGTAAAGGCATAGGCTACAAGCACTCAGCAAAGTGAAGTGAACAGTGCTTGAATTCTTTGTCATCACGTATACAAGATACAAAACCACATGTCGAAAACTGCCATCATCTATGGCTCATGCCCCCGTGAGCAATGGCTCATCCGCTGTAAGCAAGCAATGCAATCACTCATAGTAAAATTGGTCAAGAAAGAACAGCTCAACCTAGAGGCTGTAAGGATATAAGCAGACAAATTTAGGCTGGTACTTGCAAACAAGTGTGCAGCCTTAGAACAGAGAGATGATGATGATGATGACGACATAGACGTAATGAATGAAACGGTAATGAGGCTGGCTTCAAAGGCAGCAATTGAATTGGGAGGCAAGGCACCAAGGCAACCAGTAGGCAAGCTTTCCCATGTAACAAAGGGCCTAATAATGAAATGACAAAGAGTGAAAGTGTCCAACTGAAGAGATAAGGTAGAATTCGCGGAACTGCCCAAACTGATCAACAAAACGAAAATAGGTGATGTTGGAAATTATAACGCGAGAAAGTCAGAAGAAGCCGAACAGAATGAACGCTGCCTGAAATCAGTGTGACGGAAACTTGGCATAGGACAAACCAAGATGTGTGCACTGAAAGATAAGCATATTAATATTGACACGCGTACTTTATCGGGCGACCACGTTTCGCCGCTTAACAACTGTAATCGCACAGCGAGGGACGCGCCTGCATGTATCCGACGTTTCTGGAAAGTTATCGATGCTTCTACCCTGCTGTCTGTTGTCGCCGAACCTTGTATTATCTGATTTCATCGCGTAACGCGAATGCTGTAGAACTTTGTGGAAGGCACGCGCGTCCGAACGATTAGTCTGGAACATTCGACGACTGCTCTATAAAAGCCGACGCGCTTGACCCGCTGATCAGATTTTCGACGATCGCCGAGCGTGTTCGCCGCTATCGTTGTGCTATAAGTGTAGCCTGTTTTGCGGGCACAGGTTCGCCCAATAAAAGCTAATTTTGTCTTTCACAGTACTGCTACTGTGTTCTTTAACGTCACTACCACGTGACATCTGGTGGAGGTGCTCGTGCGTTCATGTACCGAACGCCCCCACAAAGCCGCGACCCAAGCCCGAAGCCCGAGGACAAAACTAACATCGCCGAAGACCAGCGTGCCAGCCGCAGACTGCAAGGACTGCCCCCAGAGCACCGACTTCTACCTGAGTCGACAAAGAAGATCGTGGTCAAAACAACCCCAATGGCTGCCCCAGCGTCCCCCGTTATCCTACAACAACCTCGGGACCTACCGACCTTCCATGGAGCAGCGACTGAAGACCCAGAATCCTGGTTGGAGACCTACGAACGACTCGAGACTTTTAACAACTGGGACTCCGACGACAAGCTGCGGCATGTACACTTTGCCTTTAGAAGATGCCGCCAGAACGTGGTTTGAGAACCGGGAGTCGACCTTGACGACATGGGATCTCTTCCGTACCGGCTTCCTGCGCACCTATACGAGCGTCGTGCGCAGGGAAAGGGCCGAAGCCATGCTGGAAGCCCGAGTGCAGCTACCTAAGGAGAACGTTGCCATCTTCATGGAAGAAATTAAACGTCTGTTCTGCCATGCCAACCCGGATATGCCCGAGGAGAAGAAAGTCCGTCTTCTCATGCGTGGTGTGAAGGAAGAACTTTTCGGTGCAATGATACGAAGCCCACCGAAGGCCGTAGAAGTGTTCCTTCGCGAGGCCACCAGCATCGAGAAGACACTCGAAATGCGGAACCGGCAATTCAACCGCCGTACAAGCACTACCCACTACGCAGGAATTCAATCACTGGCCACGGACGATCTGCGCGAGACCATCAGGGCCATAGTGCGCGAAGAACTGCGTAAGGTCTTGCCTTCGTCGCAGCCTCAAGTGGCCTCGATCGCCGACATCGTTAAAGAAGAGGTGCACCGATCGCTTGGAGTTCCTGAAGTGCAACCAGAATCACCACAGCCCCAGCCGGAAGCGATGACCTACGCCGCCGTCGCACGCCATCCGCGACCGCGCCAGGGCCCTGTGACGCCGCAATTCCGTCGTCCGCCGCCGCCGCCGCCAGCACGCCCGCCCGTCGCCCAGGGCACCTACGCGAAGAAGACGGACATTTGGCGAGCCCCAGACCACCGCCCGCTCTCCTATCACTGCGGAGAAGCCGGCCATGTGTACCGCCGATGCCCATACCGCGACTTCGGACTGAGAGGGTTCGCCGTCAACGCGCCGCGTCCACAACTTGGCGAGCGCCCACGCGATATCGCCGATTACCTCGCCGCTACTCAGTGGAGCTCTCGACGGCCGTCGCGTTCGCCATCACCAGGCCGCTACCTGTCGCCGCAGCGCCGACCATACACTGGCCCAGCCCGGGGCCGGTCAGCGAGCCCATACCCGGAAAACTAAAAGCAGCAACCGATGGAGGTGCGGTTGCTGTTCGTCGAACTGACGAAGATCCTCCGCCGCCGACGAAGACACCGAAGAAACTACCTCGACGACGTAACGACACGCCACCGTCCCGACGAAATCAGAAAGCCAAGACTACACTGATGAAAGACGACTTGACGACGCGACGTTCTAGCTTCAGTTCAACGCGACGCAGCCGTGATCCGACGCCAAGACCCAACTGCAACGCCAGACAAAGAACCACCGACCTCGACGTACTTCTCGATGGCCACGCACTCACTGCCTTAGTCGACACAGGGGCCGATTACTCCGTAATGAGTGGACACATCGCCGCCCATTTGAAGAAAGTTAAAGCTGCATGGGAAGGCCCTCAAATTCGAACCGCTGGAGGACACCTCATTACGCCGACTGGCGTCTGCACGGCAAGAATTACCGTTCATGACCGGACTTACCCTGCCACCTTCGTTATCCTCCAAGAGTGTTCACGAGACGTCATTCTCGGCATGGACTTTCTGAACCAACACGGCACAATCCTCGACCTGAAGTCAAAGTCAATAACGCTGTCGGAAGATCAAGCGATACCGCCGGAGAGCCCTCGTAGTCACCACGCCTTGAGGGTGCTCGAAGATCAAGTGAGCATCCCGCCTCACTCCAGCATTATTATTTCCGTCAGCACTGAAACACCCGCTGACGTAGAAGGCGTCATCGAGGGCGACCAACATCTACTGCTCGACCGCGAAATTTGCGTCGCAAGAGGGATCGCTCGACTCCACGGAGGGCAAGTGGAAGTTATGCTAACCAACTTCAGCCAGGAGTTCAAGCACATCAACAAGGGCACGACGATCGCGTACATCGAGGAAATTCTGGAAACCAGCCATGCCTTTGTCCTCACGGATTCAGCCGCATCTACCCCGATGAGCATTGTCCCCGCACCAGATTTCGACGTGAATCCAAGTCTTCCTATGAGTAAGCAGCAACAGATCAGAAGTCTTCTCCGACGATACAAAGACTGCTTTTCGACGTCATCGAGGATTAGACAAACACCAGTTGCAAAGCATCCCATAATTACCGAAGAGAGCGCTCGACCGCTCCGCCAGAGCCCTTACCGAGTTTCGACGCGAGAACGTGAAGCTATTAGGCAACAAATCGACGAAATGCTGCGCGACGACATCATCCAGCCGTCGAAAAGCCCGTGGCCCTCTCCTGTAGTCCTGGTAAAGAAAAAGGACGGAACCCTACGCTTCTGCGTCGATTATCGTCGACTGAACAAGATCACGAAGAAGGATATGTACCCCCTTCCACGGATAGACGACGCATTGGGTCGGCTCTGCAACGCTAAATACTTCTCGTCGATGGACCTCAAGTCTGGCTACTGGCAAATAGAAGTCGACGAGAGAGATCGCGAAAAGACTGCCTTCATCACGCCAGACGGCCTCTACGAGTTCAAGGTCATGCCATTCGGACTGTGCTCGGCGCCTGCAACGTTTCAGCGCGTCATGGACACGGTGTTAGCCGGACTGAAGCGGCAGACGTGCCTTGTCTACCTGGATGACGTCGTTGTCCTCGCCAGAAATTTCGACGATCACCTTAGGCTGCTTGCGACAGTGTTAGAAGCCATCAAGTCATCAGGGCTCACTCTGAAGCCGGAAAAGTGCCGCTTCGCTTACGATGAGCTTACGGCGAGGGTCAGCTTACGATGAGACCCTCGCCGACATGCTAGCAATGTACGTTGACGTCGAACACAAGACGTGGGACGCGGTCCTGCCGTACGTAACCTTTGCGTACAACACGGCGGTGCAAGAAACAACACAGATCACGCCGTTTAAGCTGGTTCACGGCAGGAACCCGACGACGACGCTTGACGCCATGCTGCCGCACGTAACTGACGAAGAGAAGGTTGACGCCGCTAGCTATCTCCAGCGCGCCGAAGAAGCCCGACAGCTCGCCCGCCTGCGAATCAAGAGCCAGCAGAGGACCGACAGCCGACACCACAACCTCCGACGCCGCTTCGTCGAGTACCAACCTGGCGACCGTGTTTGGGTCTGGACCCCGATTCGCCGACGAGGACTCAGTGAGAAACTACTCCGACGCTATTTCGGACCCTACAAGGTCATGCGACGTATTCGTGCTCTGGACTATGATGTCGTGCCAGACGGCATTTCGCATTCACAGCGGCGCCGCGCACGATCTGAAGTGGTCCACGTGGTGCGCCTTAAACCCTTTTACGGACGCTGACGAACTTCGCCATTTTTGTTCTTTTCTTTGCTACGAGGGCTTTTGTTTATTACCTTCGTTTGTTTGCAGCATCGGGTCGATGCTTTTTAAGAGGGGGGTATTGACACGTGTACTTTATCGGGCGACCACGTTTCGCCGCTTAACAACTGTAATCGCACAGCGAGGGACGCGCCTGCATGTATCCGACGTTTCTGGAAAGTTGCCGATACTTCTACCCGGCTGTCTGTTGTCGCCGAATCTTGCATTATCTGATTTCATCGCGTAACGCGAATGATGTAGAACTTTGTGGAAGGCACTCGGGTCCGAACGATTAGACTGGAACATTCGACGACTGCTGTATAAAAGCCGACGCGCTTGACCCGCAGATCAGATTTTCGACGATCGCCGACTGTGTTCGCCGCTATCGTTGCGCTTTAAGTGTAGCCTGTTTTGTGGGCACAGGTTCGCCCAATAAAAGCTGGTTTTGTCTTTCACAGTACTGCTACTGTGTTCTTTAACGTCACTACCACGTGACAATATGATGAGCAATGTCGAAAGTATAATAAAAGCAGCGGAAGAATGCTGTACTGACCTGTGTAGTCGCCATAGGACTCAGGAGTACTCTATTCGAAACAATAATGAACAGTGTACAGAAACTGTATACTGTGGGCACACCGGCTGGCAGTCCAACAGTGGATATACCGGCTGGCAGTCCGACAACATCACGAATCTGCTTTTCACGCAGATATTGCTGCTTGGATCGACAGAGACGGCCAGTGCAACGAATGAAGCAGTGTGTCGGGTTGGCTCGGCTCACTCGAACGGAGTCTGCGCACAAGAACTGCTGCATCAAGTCGACATCAACAGCTGGACACCGCCCCCTTCAACATCGTCGTCTTCACTCTACATAAGGAACAGCCCAGTCTGGGATTACTTCAGCGGGCACACCGGCTGGCAGTCCAGCAACATCACGCTGAATCCATTATTGCTTTTCACGCAGGTTAGTAACAAATATGTTTTTCGAACAAGTGATCGTTGTTTCGTCGAACTTCTGTGCCCTCACAGTGTTTGCACATTATTTTCGCACTTACTGAATTATTTTTGTTGCTCTTCTCATGCTATGCGGCGACGTTGAGTGTAACCCTTGGCCTGGTACTTCTGAGGAACTGTTTCGCTAGCTACTCGAAGGAGAGAAAATCATGCAAAAATGGTTGGGTGCAATAGAAGTTAGGTTAAAACAGCTAGAAGAATTTATGTCAACTGTGAAAGAAATAGGCTCTAAGCTTTCCTGTTTGGAAAGCACTGTCCAATGTCTTGAAAGAAAACTGGTCGACCTTGAGGACATAAGCCACCGCAATAATCTTTTTTTGTATTAGCGCGAAGGTGTATGAAACTTTGGCATCGCTTTCTGACACAGTGGTGAACTTATTTCAGCAGAAGTTGGGCGCACACCTCTCCTCGATAGCGAGAATCCGTAGGCTAGGGCGCAAACAAGCAAACAAATCTCGGCCAATAATTTTTAAACCATTCAATCTCCTCGAAAAGGTGAATATACTTAAAAATTGTCACAACTTTAAGGAAGGAGAATTCTCTGTGTCTGAGGTCTTTTCCGCTGCTACAAGGAGAATTAGAAAAAACCTCGTGGCGAGTGCAGCTGAGGATAGAAAAGTAGGTAGAAAAGTGAAACTTATATACGATGGGATTAAGATAGATGATGATATGTTTCAATGGGACAGCACATGGATGAAAATGGTTGCAATTGTTCAAGAAAGCCGCAGTCCAAGCGAACAGAATAAATAAATGATTGCCCTAAAAAGGCTTTCCGTTGCATCAAGGTCAATGTCCGAAGTATAGCGAACAAATTAGCCGACTTAGACAGCATTATCTTAGCAAATCACCCTCACGTTGTAGTAGGGACGGAAACGTGGCTACATCCAGATATTCATGAGAGTGAAGTAACACCGTCTAGTTATAACATTTTCCGGAGTGACAGAAATGGGCGCGGTAGTGGCGTCGCAATAATATACAAAGAACTTCTGCAAGTGTCAAGCTTACCAAACATTGATGGGCTAGAAAATATAATAGTCAAAGTATTCCTTGAGGAATTCTATTTATTAATTGGGGCATTTCATCGCCCCCCCCCGAGCCCCTATAATACATTTGTAGAAAAGCTTAGTGAATTCTTATGCCAAAATGAAATCTCTTCTGCAAACTTGTTGATAGAGGATTTCAACTTTCCGTCAATAAATTGATTCATCGATACTCTAGAGGCTTTCACTAGTGCCTGTCAATCATTCCTCGAGGTGGTGCTCTTGCATTATCTGACTCAGCTAGTCACTGAGCCCACCCGCGTAAAAGACTGCTCACAGTAAACTCTGGACCGCTCCCTTGTTACTGCCAACCTGCTACGCCGTAAGCCCCATGCGGATGTGTTAGAAGGAATAACAGACCAAAAAATGCTAAATCTAACCTTGGAACTGCACACTACAACAAAGCTTCAGAAGAAAGAGATAGTTATTCCCTTGTTCTCACGTGCAAGGGGCGTCGATATTTTAGATGAGCTATACAGTTCGTTTTCTTCTTTTTCTTGTTTGTGTGAATCAGAGAGTTCTTCTGTTGAGAACATGTGGGCCTTCTTCAAAAACTTAGTTCACCGATGCATAAGTAATTTTGTGCCAAGGAAACGGAAAATAGTGCGCAGCAGCAATCCATTGATGACAAAAGACATTGCGTGTCGGGGCGTAAACTGAAAAAATCAAGATGTCAGCATACAAAACGTCTTTCACAGGCCACAGTCGATAAGATTTCCGCACTACACTGGTCATTACGGGACTCTATCAATAAGACTAAACACTATTTCAACAATGTGCGTATGAAAAACTTTCTTATCTCCAAGTAAGTTCTGGCGAAATCTCGCACCGCGCAAGAAATCGGTCCGTGGCCTCCCTACAGATGGCGCGACTACGCACAACACGTTACAAATTGCACAAGCGCTCAACCAGTACTTCAGTTCGGTATTCACAGATGACGGTTTCATTTCATTTTGATGATGATGGTTTCACACCCCAGTCCTATTCGATTGTTGATTTACCTCCAATCACTGACCTTTGTATAACTCAGGAAGGCGTGTTAGCTCTTCTGCTCAACTTCGACAAGAAGTCGCCAGGTATCGATGAAATACCCAACATCTTTCTAGTCCGGTATGCCGAGTTGTGTGCGAAGCACTTAACCTTAGTTTTTAAAAAATCGCTAAAACGCTCAGAATTGCTGTCAGATTGGACATTCGCCAAAATCACTACGATTCCTTAAAGAGCGCAACCCGCCAGCATCTTCTTTCTACAGGCCGATTTCTCTTCTCTGTACTTCCGTGAAATTGCTAGAACACATCATCTCTGAACATATAACCAATTTTCCCCGCAGGGGCGTCTGCGTCAGCAGGCGTTTGGTGAGTTGCGACACCACGTACCCGAGCACACGAGGGTTGGACCCTCCCGCGTGTAGCCGTGCGAGGCTTAGCCGTGACTGGGGAAAGGGGAATCCTAGGGGTTGAACCGATGCCGGGTGTTAGGTCCTTTATGGCCCCCCGGTGGAGGCAACACAACTCTTTGGCCTCTGCTTCACATAGACGGCACCTCCAGACTGACCCACCTGGAGGAAATCGGCAGTAACCTTTCCCTGTCCTCCTCTCCATTCTTCGTCTTTCTCTCCCACTTTTCCATCTTTCCTGTCTTCTCTTTACTTCTTATTACTTCCGTATTTTTTGGCGGCATGGGTTAACCTTGTGCATTATGCCCAGCCTCGGGTATAGGTATTTGGTTATAGTGGGGATGTACCGCTGGCGTGCACAGAACTGGACCCTTCCCGTCCTGTGTCGTCCCCTGGTTGGGCTCCGTGGTGGGTGGCGGCCATCCCTGCCGAATATAATTTTAATACTTATGGAATCAACTTTCCCTGCACTCCCTGATCGCTCCTTCAAGAGGGAGCGCACCGAAGATTCCTCCAACTTCTTCATGAGTCAGATAGAAACATTTCCAAAATACCATGTTATTCACAGTCAACATGAAACCAAGACAGTTCGAACAATATCTCCTTTTGTTGTGGCAAAATCATTGGCAAACTCCATCGGCCCAGGCTACAAAGTAACTAAAATGGGAAGCGGTGATCTTCTTGAACTTCGTGATAAGACACAGTACAGTAAACTGTCAAAACTAATTGCTTTTGGGGACATTCGAGTTTCAGTAGGCTCACACAGATCTTTGAACACTGTCCACGGTGTCGTCTCTGAAGATGACCTGCTCGATCTTAGTGAAAGTGGGCTACTTGAGGGATGGCAAGATCAAAATGTAGTAAAGGTCCAGAGAATAACGATTAGGCGGGACGGCATGGAAATCCCCACAAAACACATAATCTTAACTTTTGGAGCTAGCACTTTACCAGACTCAATAGAAACAGGATACTGCAAACTCCGTGTAAGGCCATACATTCTAACCCACGCCGATGCTTCAAGTGTCAGCGGTTCGGGCATGGTTCACAAAGCTGCCGAGGGCGCACTACTTGTGCAAAATGTGCATCAAACGAGCACTCATCTGACACTTGAACTTCCACCACCCATTGTGCTAACTGTGACGGGAATCACCCAGCGTACTTCCGTTCTTGCCCATCCTGGAAAAAGTGGAAAAAAAGAAAAACAAATCATTGAAATCAAAATCAAACTGAACGTTTCCTTCCAAGAGGCGCGCAAGCGCTTCTCTATGAACCAATCTAGTCCGTCTTACATCGATGTGGCGCGCCGGGGGGCAGCGCTGCATCATTCGGCGGCCACCGAAGACACACGGAGTGTGACGGCGGTCACGCCACCAGCCACCCCCCCCCCCCCCGGCCGGCACAGCCAGCGCTGTTTGGGCACCCTCAAAGGAGGAATAGCAGACCCTCGGGCCTGTTGAACCCAGGGCCACTGCGCGTGCAGATAGGCCCACCACACCCACGAACGTGTCGATGCGCAGGCACTATCCACTGCCTCAGACGAGCAGACGAGATGATGGATACGAACACAAATCCGGCGTCTCAGACGCCCAAGGTACGGCGCAGCTCCCTCGAGCGCGTCCGAAAGATAGAGAGATCTCGTTTCACGGGGCCTGGAAAGGCCCCGTGAAACGAGATCTCTCTATCTGACCTGGGATGATATTCATGCGCTTAGTATCGACGATGCAGTGTCATATCTAATCTATATTTCTTAGACACACAGTACGAAACACATACATTATGGATACACAGATAATACAATGGAATGTGAGGGGTTTACTCCACAACCTAGACGACATTAAGGAACTATTACATAGGTGCGCCCCAAAGGTGCTGTGTGTCCAAGAAAGAAATCTTAAACCTTCACAAACTTTCTCCGACAGTATGCAATTTTCCGGCAAGACCGCAACGAGGCCCTTGCCTCGTCCTGCGGTGAGGCAATAATACTAGATAAGTGTGTTGCTTGCCGGCAGTTACCCCTTAAAACGCCCCTAGAGGCAGTTACAGTCAGAGCAGTGCTTTTTAGTAAGCTGCTGACAATTGCATCTTTATACATTCCTCCCAACTGTCAAGTCTCCAAAACTGAATTTGATAGCTTTATTGCGCAACTCCCGGAACCCCACGTTGTCGTTGGAGACTTAAATGCTCATCATACCTTGTAGGGTGACTCTCGGTGTGATGCCAGAGGACGTCTGATTGAAAACTTCCTCTTCAATACAGGGGCATGTTTGCTAAATAAGAATGAGCCAACATTTTACAGCGTTGCTAACAAGACATTTTCATCTATAGATCTATCAATTGTTTCAAGTACAGTCGTGCCGTACTTGGAGTGAAAAGTACATAAGAATCCATACGGGAGCGATCATTTCCCGATTTTTTAAAATTAAGGAAACGGGACGACTGTTATCCACATGTACCCCACTGGAAAGCTGACTCAGCGAACTGGCAGCGATATGGAGAGCTGACATATATGACCTGGGATGATATTCATGCGCTTAGTATCGACGATGCAGTTTCATATTTAACCGCATTTATTGTCGACATAGCGTCGATATGTATCCCGCAAACAAATGCATCGCCTAATAAACGACGTGTTCCCTGGTGGAATGATGAATGTAAGGAAGCATGAACGAAGCAGAATAAGGCTTGGAATCAGCTCCGTGACTCTCCTACTATCGAAAACCTTATCAGCTTTAAGAAAATTAAACCAGAAGGCAGAAGAACGCGCCGCCGTGCCAAAAGGGATAGCTGGAAAAAATACAATTCCGGAATTAACTCTTATACAGACGAAAGAAAAGCCTGGAACAGGGTAAACAAATTAAAAGGCCGCAAAACTCATCCTCTACCATTAGTAAACACACAAGCAGACACTATTGAGGACCAAGCTGATTGTCTAGGAGCACATTTCGAGCACATTTCCAGTACATCTCATTACACAGCAACATTTCTAAAATACCAGCAACTAGCAGAACAGCTGCATTTGAGTCGGGAAAGCACATCAAATGAAGCATACAATCGTCCATTTAGTATGGCTGGGTTTCAGGCCTCACTCAACTGTTGCAACAAGTCCGCTCCAGGAAGTTACAGAATAACGTATGAGATAATCAGACACTTACACCCTGAAACCCAAAAAACACTACTGTCACTCTTCAATTCCATGTTCTCTGCCGGCTACATTCCTTCTGCCTGGAAAGAAGCAATCGTAATCCCTATTCTCAAAACGGGCAAAGGCCCTTCCTCACCCAACAGTTATAGGCCTATAGCTCTGACAAGTTGTCTATGCAAATTATTCGAGAAAATGATTAACCCTCGCCCCTTCCATTTTCTTGAAAGCAACAAGATACTCGATCCCTTTCAGTGCGGTTTTGGGGAGGGTAGATCCACAACAGATCACCTTGTCCGCATCGAGACAAACATCCGAGATGCCTTTGCCCACAACCAATTTTTTTCCATCAGTATTTTTAGATATGGAAAAGGCATACGACAGAATGTGGCGCTATGGAATCCTCCGTGACCTGCCTGAAATGGGAGTTCGAGGCAACTTGCTGAACGTGATTCAGAGTTACCTCTCCAATCGCACGGTCCGTGTTAGATTTGGTAACGTTCTGTCTCGTCCATTTACGCAAGAGGCTGGTGTTCCGCAAGGTGGTGTGCTAAACTGCACTCTTTTTATTGTCAAAATGAACTCACTCCAGACTGCCAAACCACATACCATGTTTTATTCTGCATATATGGATGACATCCAGATAGGTTTCAAATCATGTAACCTAAGTATCTGCGAGCGGCCAGTACAACTTTGCATAAATAAATTATGTATGTGGGCGGACAAAAACGGCTTCAAGCTAAACCCACAAAAAAGTACATGCGTCCTGTTTTCTAACAAGAGAGGTACACTTGCGGACCTCATAATGGATCTAAATGGAGAGCGGCTATCTGTGAGCCATGAACACAAATTTGTAGGAATCATTTTAGACAGTAAGCTGAATTTTGTACCACACCTGAAGTATCTGAAATCAAAGTGGCTCAAGACTATGAATCTGCTGAAGCTCTTATCACGTACATCTTGGGGAAGCGACAGACGGTGCGTTCTAAAACTCTCCAAAGTCTAATATTAACACGGCTTGACTACGGAGCAACAGTCTATAATTCTGCTCCACCTAGCGTTTTGAAAATGCTAGATCCTATTCACCACTTAGGTATCCGCCTTGCTACAGGCGCCTTTAGGACTAGCCCTGTGCAAAGCCTCTACGTCGAATCAAACGAATGGTCATTGCACTACCAACGGATATATTTAACTTTCTCCTACGCCCTGAAAGTTAGCTTAGATGTTAAACATCCTTGTCATTTCATTATATGCGACTTGTCCACTGCTAGGCTGTTTCGTAACCGCCCGGCCACTAGGCCTCCTCTGTCCCTCCAGTTGGAAGCACTCTCAGAAAACACAGGGGTCCCTGTTTTACACAATGTCCTAATGGCTCCTACAGGACTTCCACCGCCTTGGGATTGGTAGACTATAATATGTGACATCTATTTCTTAGAAATATCGAAACAGGCACCTGAGGCTCACATACAATCGCATTTTCTTGAACTTAAAGAGAAGTATTCATGTGACGAATATTACACAGATGCTTCGAAGTCTCCTGCTGGTGTTGCTTACGCAGCTCTCGGACCCTCATTTTCAAGATCTGGGCCACTAAATCCACACACCAGTATCTTCACGGCAGAAGCGTACGCTATATTTTAAGCTATTAAAAACATAAGGCGCAGAAATGTCGCTAAGGCTGTTGTATTTACCGACTCATTAAGGGTCGTGAGAGCCCTAATTAGCTTATGAACGCATAGTAATCCCGTTTTGAATGAGCTCTATAGCTTGTTGTGCTTCGCATATATGTGCAACCAAGCGATTATCCTATGCTGGGTACCTGGCCATAAAGGTATAAAAGGCAACGTAGCTGCTGGCGAAAACGCTACGTCAGTGAGTTTTAGCGACACAGATGGAAATATCCCCATTCCTGCCACAGACCTAAAGCCCTTTCTGCGCCGTAAATTGAGGAAACATTGGCAAGCAGAGCGGGATACACAAACATTGAATAAGTTACATATTATAAAACCAAGATTGCGGAATTGGATAAGTGACAAAACAGCACGGTACAAGGAAGTACTTCTTTGCCGATTAAGAATAGGACACACTTACAGTACTAACTCCTACCTCTTGACTGGCGGGGATCCTCCTACTTGTACTAGGTGCGGCGATAGCCTGACAGTCCTCCATGTTCTTATCCAGTGGCCTGCAATAGAAACAGAGAGGAAGTATTTCCCTTCTGCATATCGGGAAAATATACCTCTGCATCCTGCATTTTTGCTTAGTGACGAACCATTTTTTAAACTGCAAATATTCTTAGATTTTTTAGCCGAAACCGGCATTCTGAAAATCATTTGGCCAGGCAATTTTTAGCACATGTCTAACAGCCCTGCATTCAAGGGCTCTCTTGAAACTCTGGTGTCAGTGTTGTTTTATTGCATAATGTTTTAACGAAAGCCCATTGCCATAGCCCACATCTCTGCCTAGCCACCGTCATTATTTTAGCAAGTCTATATTCTACGCCACTTACAGCTACAGGTTTTAGGCCCTTTTATAGCCATGTGACATCTACCATGAGGAATTCATTGAGCACGCCATCCATAATACATCTTCAACACCACCACTTGTCATGGCGCTCTTTGGCCAAATCTGGCCCTTGCGCCATAAAACACCACACATCATCATCCTCATCAACATATAACCAATTTTCTCGAGGAGAATCACGTTATTGATAACTGACAGCACGGGTTTCGTCACGGTCTTTTCACTATTACGCAACTGATTGCAGCTGTCAACGATCTGGCAGCAGCATTAGATAGGCAAAGTCAAGTCAATCTCATTTTCCTTCATTTCGAGAAGGCGTTCGACCGCGTATCACATCACAAATTACTGCTAAAATTAAAACCTATATTAAAACACGATTTCCTTCCCTCGTGCATTGAAGCCTATCTTTCGCACAGGCATCAAAGTGTAGTTGTCGATGGTGTCCTTTCTGATGCGGTCCCAGTGGATTCCGGTATTCCGCATTGCTCTGTACTAGGTCCCCTTTTCTTCCTACTGTTCATTAACAACATTGCTGAAAACATACATGTTAAATTGCGACTGTTCGCAGATGATTGTATAATTTATCAAGAAGTTTCCAGTCCTGACGATAAACTTCCTTTAAGCGATTCCCTATCTGCAATAGAAAATTGGTGCTTGACGTGGCAAATGACCGTGAATTCCAAAAAGGCCGGAGCAATGACTGTCACACGTAAAAAAGAATCCTTTAAGTTTTACATATCCCATAGCCAACAAACCTCTCTTACTTGTAAATACTTTTAAATACTTAGGAATTCAAATAACATCTGACCTTCGATGGAATCCGCATATATCGTATACTGAAAAAAGACGACTAGCACAATCTACACAAGAATTAAAGCTTTTAGCCTATAAAACTTATGTACGACCGCTATTAGAATATGCTGCGGCAGTGTGGGTTCCCTGGACCGAACATAACAAAGTGAACCTATAAATGTCCAACGCGAGGCAGTCAGGTTTATATTTAATTGTTAGAGCTGGAATACAAGCTGTTCGATCTGGAGGAAAATCCCAATTGCTGTCCCCCTGATTTTGGACCTCACCGTTGGGTGCGGGAGTTGGCCGAGGTTGAGGAGGACTTTGAGATGAAAAGTGGAGTTTATTTACATTATTTACAGCAAGAGTACAAAGAAATTAACAGTCATAAAGTCATTACGGGCCGGCATCAACTCGGACGCTGCGGCCCGTGGCAGGAAACTCGAAAGAGATCAGAATCAGAATCAGTTTTTATTCATGACAAAATGATGATAATTACAACATATGTATATACAGAAGGAGGTCCCGTAGTTAGAAACTGAAATGGGACCTCCTGTGCAAGATGACTAGAATTAATAATACATACAACAATGGCAACATGAAAAATTTACAAACAAAGGTGTTAAGAGACAAGGCATAAATGAACAGAAAAGCAGCATATGTAAGTATTAAGCAAAAAACAAGGCTTCGACTTAGTCAACGAAAGGTGAAAAAAATAGCTAAAAGAAAGAAAGTAAAATAATATATATATATACACATATATATAAGCCGGAAGGAAATCAAGAGACAAAGAGAAAGTTAATAATACAACTCATACTATACTCAAATGGGAAAGTCAGAGGAAGTTAAAAGAAAATGCTTAAGTTCAGTACGAAATCTGTGAGCTTTGAACAATTTTAAAGGGAATGGTAATGTATTCCACAGAGATAATGCTGAAAAGTGTAGTGATTGCTTACCATAGTTGGTGCGAAATAAGGGCAAAATGAAGTTAATATCTTCAGCAAATCTAGTATTATTAGTATTAGTAAGGGATGTCTTCGGTATGATGGTTACTGGAATATCATTGTTTAATGCCCTAAAAATAAATATGGCCAGGTTATATTTAACAAGGTCAGTCACATTCAAAATGTAGTGTGCATGTAACAGCCGAGTTGCGCTAATGCTACGAGGTGAAAATGTTATTAGCCGAATAGTTCGATTCTGAATGACTTGCAAGGAAGTTAGGTGACTGTTATAAGTGTTTCCCCATGATTCAATGTTATAGTTAATATGAGAATGAACAAAAGCATAATAAAGCGACAGGAGAGTAGAAAATGAGAAATATGGTCGTGCTTTGATTAAAACGCGTATCCCGTATGCCATTTTCTTTTTAACATTAGCAATGTCAAGGTGAAACTTGAGATGGCGGTCAAATTCCACACCTAAATAGGTGCAATGATCAACTGCATTGATTAGGTGATTGTTGATTGAAATAGACTGAAGGAGCTCCGGCGATCGCTGATGTGAGGCAAAAACGACAAAATTGGTCTTATTATGGTTAATCTGTAGCTTATTAAGTTCACACCATGTGGAAATTTTCACGAGATCTTCATTGAGCTCGCGTGTTCGGTGTCTCGAAGTCACGTCACGTTCGGCCAATCGGCGATCCCGCTCAGGTGGCGTTATTTTTGGCCAATTGGCGAGCCCGCTCAGGTGGCGTCATTTTCGGCCAATGGTAGGCGGCCGTGCAAATGTAAGTCACGCCCGGCGCAGAGGGTCGCTCCTTGGGCTCCCATTGTCCGAGGGATTACTTGTCTGCGGTATTGCCTTCCTGGTCTGCAACTGCGGTCACAAAGGTAAACGGGGGGGGGGGGGGGCATTGCTCCCAGGGCTTCACGGTGCATTACGGCCGTCGTTGCCTGGCGGCTTGCAAGCGCCGTCACAATAGGTGGATAGGGGGAAACGGGTTGTCTTCAAGCGACCTTTCAGAGCTGCAAAGCAGCTTTCCTCGGGACCCTCGTTTCCTGAAACCGCGCCAGGCTCCCGCTACACTTTCGAGAAGAGTCAAGCAGTGGGACAACAGCTCCACATGCGGCGCACGGTGTGGGGGACACCAAATTGTTTGGACGTGCCACGCCTCGGGAACGTGGTAGGTGTGCTTCTGCGCTCCTTAATTAGGTGTGACGCGATTCGATGTGGTCTGGTGAACTCGAAGGAGGCTCCGGAAAAAGTCCCGTATCTAACAAAGCCCAACAGCCCTACTGAACACCACAAGACTCGAACAGTTGGACATCCGACGTCACTGCGAATGATTAAAATTATTTTACTTATATTATCATAATAAAATAAAAATAAAGGAAGCCATTTTCGTTGAGCGCCTTACCAACCACCCTACGCGTTCCTATCATTCTAAAAAAGTCGCCGCATTTTTGTGTAAAACAAAGGTTTTTAAATACTGTTTTCCCCGCACCATTGTTCAATGGAATGACCTGCCTAAAAACGTGGTCAGTTCCGAAACAGTGAACTTGTTTTTACAAGCCCTGCGTGAACAATACGGCACACATGTAATTTGTTTCCAGTCGAGTGTCCTTGTTTTTTACTTAATTCGACTGTGTTTTGGACTCTAGTCGAGTTTGGTTGTTTGCTTCTTCTGTTGCAATGTACGTTTTCTGTTTTATTATTTCGGTACACTACTCCTGTCTAAGGCTTGTAATACATGCCGGCAGTATTTGCTAATAAATAGACAAATAAATAAAATACACTCCTCCTGTAGCTATATATGAAGTCAGAAATGCCTTGCAAGGCATGAAACGGGGAAAAGCGAAAGGAGACGATGGAATAATGGTCGATTTAATCAAAGACGGAGGAGACATAAAGCTAGCAAAGCTGGCAGCTCTCTATACGAAGTGTCTATCGACTGCAAGGGTCCCAGAAAACTGGAAGAATGCAAAATCCACAAAAGGGAGACGTTGAAGAACTCAAAAATTATAGGCCCGTTAGCTTATTCCGAGTATTATATAAAACATTTACCAAAATGATCTCCAACTGAATAAGGGCAACACTGGACTTTAGTCAACCAAGGGAACAGGCTGGCTTTAGGAAAGGATACTCTACAATGGATCATTAATCATGTCATTAATCAGGTTATCGAGAAATTCGCAGAGTACAATAAGCCTTTCTATTTGGCTTTCATAGGTTACGAAAAAAGCATTTGATTCAGTAGAAATACCAGCAGTCATAGAGGCATTGCGTAATCAAGGAGTACAGAGCGCTTACGTAAATACCTTGGAAAAATATCTACACAGACTCCACTGCCACCTTAACTCTACACAATAAATGTAGAAAGATACCTATAAAGAAAGGGGTCAGGCAAGGAGACACAACCTGGCCAACGCTATTCACTGTGTGCTCGGAAGAAGTATTCAAGCTATTAAACTGGGAAGGCTTAGGAGTAAGGATCGACCGCGAATACCTCAGCAGCCTTCGGTTCGCCGATGATATTGATCATCGACTAACTGATCATCAAGTGATCATCGAAGCTAACTCGTCTGCAGCAATACTGCAGATGAGTTACAACAAATTATTGAGGACCTTCAGAGGAAGAGTCCAAGAGTGGGGTTAAAGATTAATATGCAGAATACAAATATAAAGATAAATAACCGGACAAGGGAACATGAGTTCAAGATCGCAAGTCAGCCTCTAGAGTCTGTGAAGAAGTATGTTTACTTAGGCAAACTAATCACACGGAACCCTTACCATGAGAAAGAAATTCACAAAAGAATAAAGTAGGGTTGTATCGCATACGGCAGACATCGCGAGCTCCTGACTGGAAGCTTACCATTATAATTGAAAGGGAAGGTGTCCAATCAGTGCATTTTACCGGTGCTGACATAAGGGGCAAAGACTAGGAGACCGACAAAGAAGCTTGAGAACAAGTTAAGGACCGCGCAAAAATCGATGGGGCGAAGAATGCTAGGCATAACTTTAAAAGACAGAAAGAGAGCGGTTTGGATCAGGGAGCAAACGGGTACACACGATATTCTAATAGACATTAAGAAAAAAAATGCGCTGGACAGGTCATGTAATTTGCAGATTAGATAACCGTTGGAACATTAGGGTGACAGAATTGGTACCAGGAGAAGAGTAGCGTAGTAGAGGACCGCAGAAGTTTAGGTGGCGTGACTAAATTAGGAAATTAGCGGGTGCTAGTCGGAATCGGTAGGCGCAGTACAAGGGTAATTAGAGATCGCCTGGAAAGGCCTTCGTCCTGCAATGGACATAAAATCATCTGATGATAGTCCCGTAAGGTTCGTGGCTACCCATTTTTCGTGAATTAGCTGTCATGTCACTACCCTGTTGTCGTTGTTGGTGATTTCAACTAGGATGTTTCGGTACCGCATTCCGTGTTGCAGACACATATCCCTTGCGAAGCCACACCGATCAGGCCCAACCGACCACCCAGTGGCGTAAGTGCATCCATTCGACGTTATCAAAGAATTTTATTGTAGTTGCGAGTGACATAATGACCACCGATCACGACAATAAATGAGTTCGTACATTTGTTCGAAATTCTGTGTCGCCTCCGTGTCGTGTGGTAAAAAACTGCGCCGATCAACCACGTTCACAGATTGAAATGGCTCATGGTTGTTATGGCACACGTAAGCGCTAACCAGCGCGTCTGACAAATGTATTATTGCCTTGTCTTGCCCTTCCGGAGTGTAAGAAAAAAACCGTGCGTGCGTTCTCGACAAAGCTCTTTCGGCGACCCCAGCTCTTAGTTACGATCAAGTGTTTAGTTTCTTGAAGTCACGGGAAAGTGCAACTTTTTCCTGTTGTGTACGATTACATTTTATTTGTCTGAATTATGGCATATGAACCCGCCGGATATTAGGGCACATGGCGTCGAGTATTGATTCTGTTGCTTCCTTAGCTGCGTGCGGTTCGAGTGTTTTAGTGCCTTAAGGTCGAGAAGTGATTTTGCCTGGCCATTGACTACGTCGTTTAACGTTGAAGATAGTTAACAAGAACACTGGCCTGCGCGGCTTGTTCTACTATTTGTACATGTTAAAAGCGCAGGAGGTGCTGTAATACCTGAGCCGCGTAGACATGATGCCATCACGCTCATGTGTCATCTGGTAGCCTGACTTCCTTAATCAGACAAAGAATAACTAAATGTGCAAATGGCGGACCGCGAAAAAAAGAGAAATAAATGCACAAACACTTTCATAAATTGGACTGCAGCAAGACCTTTAGTAAAAGAAAGTAAAAAGGCAGCATGTGTTCCGTGTAACTAATGCTATACAGTGAACGCAATATGTGTCTTCCGCTTTACATTATCAGGACTATTTTCTACCTTGCACCATTCCGCTTCATACGGTTACAAGAATACCGGAAGTGTCATTTGTTTGCAACGTACGCATGGTCCACTCGATAGGCCGTGTATATCGTGAATGCCGTAAATATCTGGTGCTGATGTAAATTCCGATTTTTGTTGTCCGTTCTTTTTTTTTCCAGTTCAACGTTACTGTACAAGAGATGCAGAACATAGGACACACGAGAGCGCGGATCGCGAAGTCCTCTCGATGAATATATTTTTGTCATTCGCGCCCAGTGTGCCTGCACGGATTTTTCAGCGCTGATAGTAGAGGCGGTACAGAAAACGCGCCGATAGCCCAGGTGCCCATCCAAATGGTGAAGACGTCAGCATATTCACGCACTCTGCGGAGCGTGTGTGCACCCAGCGAGGCCGCGAATCGCGCAGACACTGTGTCGTCGTGGAGCCCGCCATGCCCGCCTTTTTGTCGACTGCTTCATCTTCAATGCGTGTACGGTAGCGCGATGAAGATACACAGGGAAACGCTGAGCACTAACTTCCATCTGGTTGGAAGTTAGCGCTGTGTGTGTCCGTGTGTGTCTTCTTTTGTGCCGTCTTTTAATCGCGCTTTTAAGTTAGTGCTGTGTGTGTCCCTGTGTGTCTTCTTTTGTTCAGTATTTTAATGGCGCTACCATACACCCCTTGAAGATGCATTACCAGCAAGCCCATATTGCAACCCTCGTGGACTGCTGCATGTTTTGAGTGCACCTAGCCTGCGTTGAGGCGAAGCAAACTTCACTTTCAGCATTATATTTCAAATTCACGAAAGAGAGCGTTTACGCAGCCGATATACCGTGTTCTTTCTCCGGTTTTTAAGTTCCAAAAATAAATAAAAAGCGCATGGAACATATTTATTTTATTTCAAATACTGTTGGCCGTCTTGGCCGCAGCAGGGTGGGTACAGCAAGTTTGCACATAGCGTAAAAAATGTAAACACCTTACAAACGTAAATAGGGCATGAAGCTAGGAATATTGGAAATACAATGCAAAACAAATAACGAAAAACAAATACAATAGTTTGGCTAAGAAATACATTTTTGTAACATTGTGACACTGATATTGGAAGCAGCGTAAGAGAAAGACTATTGTATGTATTTCTAGAATAGTGTGACAATGTTTGCATGGCACTACTAAGATTCAGTTTAATGAAAGATATTTAACGCCTTCCTCAAAGATTTTAATGCTACTCGACTGCAAAACAGACGCCGGCAAACTGTTCCATTCCTTAATCGCTCGCGGAAAAAAAAATGAATAAGCGTACATGTCCAGATATGCTTTGGGAATTGAGAACATGCAGTGATTGCTTGACCTAACGTTTCTAGCCTGCCTGGGAGCAAGATACGGTGTGGTTTCAATATTGAAGTGGCCTTTTGATAACAAAAAAGAAATTTAAATCCAACCAACTTCCGCCGTTGACCCAGTGGAGGCAAATCGAGCAACCGAAGCATTTCGGAAACAGAGTCAGTACGATAATACCGGGAAAGAATGAACCTTGCAGATTTTCTCTGTATCTTCTCAATGCGGTTTATTATTCCTGATTTAAATGGACCCCAAATGACACTGACATACTCTAACGTCGGTCTAATGTAAGTTAAACATGCAAGTAGTTTGACGGGTGTCGTTGCTAGCTTTAATTTTTGGCTAAGGAACCATAAATTCTTTTCCCCGCAAGGGCACCTTGAGACTCAAGGTGATGGTGCTTGGCGCCACCACGGACCCTTAGCCCCCTACCGAAGCTGTAATCCGCACCGTGGCGACAGGTTGTAAGGTGAAGGGTAGAAACCATGAACGGTGGCGGTCGGAGGCATGGTCAAGCCCCGGCCGACGGGCTCCCCGTCTGTTTACCAGGTGGGGGACCCCGGGACCTTCTTGTGTCAATAAGGGTGAAACACAGGTGACACAATAGGAACCCTTAATCCATACATGCCGCATGGATTCTCCATTTCCCCCTCTGAAAAAAAAACGATCGGAACCGGAAACGATACCGCTCCGAAGCAATCAAAGTTGCAACTCAGAAATGTGCTGAAAATTTTCCACAGTTCCTGGTAGTTCACGCTGTTGAGCAAAACGCTCCCGTGGCCACTCTATCAGTGTTTGTACTACAAAAGTTGCTAGTAGCCAACATAGGCGAAGAATATGAAGCAAAAAAACTGTCCTCAGGAGATCTTCTTGTAGAAGTCAAATCCAAAAAGCAAAGTGATGCGCTACTCGCACAAAAGAAGCTTGCTGACCTTACCATTACTGTAACCCCTCACAGAAGCCTGAACAGCATTCAGGGAGTAATTTCTGAGCGGCTGCTAATGGCAGAGAACGAAAATGACCTCCTCGAGAATTTGCGAGACCAAGGAGTAACGTCGCTTCGCCGCATAAATATAAGGCGCAACGGCGAAGAAAAAACAACACCTCACATCGTACTAACATTCGGCAGCACTCGCTTGCCCGAGTCTGTCCGGGTTGCATTGATCAGGTGCCCAGTGCGCCCATAGATCCCTAACCCTAGGAGATGTTTCAAATGCCAAAGGTATGGACATGGCAGCAACACATGTAGAGGCAAGGAGACCTGTGCCAAATGCGCCGAAACCGAACACAATACTGACAACTGCCAAGCAAATGAAACAAAGTGTGCAAATTGCAACGGTCCAGATGCAGCGTACTCACGAACCTGTGAAGTATTCAAGAAAGAAAAACAAATAATCAATCTAAAAGTACGAGAAAACATATCTTACCCTGAGGCAAGGCAAAAGTTCACTCAAGAGACATCCAGGTCATATGTTGACGCCGTGCGCTGGGGGGCCGAGCAGCGTCTGGTGACAGTGGGCACACAGTACACCATTGTTGATGTGTGCCTGCCCCGTCCCCCACCCGAACGGCACTCCGGTGTCGGCACCATTGACATCCCGGAGGTGCAACTGACGGCGGCCTCTGGCACAACCAAAGTTAGTGGGAGTGGCGACACACCACTCCAACTTCAGGCCACTGCCCAGGCAGGGCAATCCACAAATATGACAGGTGCAGCCAAGGCTGCCATACTACCACACAAGAAAGGCTCGCTGGCCCTTGAGCCGGTAGGCCGCAGGGCTTCCCCCCATCAGGAGAAGCCACAAATCCGTACCCCCGCGGGCTCGCCGCGGAAACCCATCACCTCGCTGGAGGCGATGGATATAAGCAGTAGCCCGCCTCCGCAGCAGCGGCGGCGCAACTCCCTTGATTACAAAAAGGGAGGAAAAACTCCAATAACGGGCCCCACAAAACCGGGAGCATAGCTTTTGAAATACATTGGTCAAAGTTATTAGATATGGCGTTCCTAATTCACTGGAACGGTCGAGATATATTAAAGAACTACGGTGACATAAAAGATATTCTTTCTATATATTCCCCGGTTGTTTTGTGTCTCCAGGAGACAAACTTCGGATCGAAACATAAAAATATTTTAAGTAAATCTAAAGTCTTTCGTCACGACCGAGAGCAAGCAAATAGGCTCTCTGGAGGTACTGCCATAGTTGTTCAAAGTAGTGTGGCTACTCGTGAAGTCAAGCTTCAGACTACATTTGAAGCCGTTGCAGTATCTGTAGTACACTTTCAAACAATTACGGTATGCTCCGTATATATCCAACCACACCTGACAGTAACGCTCCATGACTTAGAAGACCTTCTAAAAATATTACCAGAGCCATATCTCTTAGTCGGCGATTTTAATGCTCACTCCAATTTGTGGGGAAGCGAACAAACGGACACTAGAGGCCGTATATTAGAAGATTTTATTCTCTGTAATAATATATGCCTGCTCAACAGGGGCAAACACACATACTGCTCTCCAAGCTCCGGAAAATGGAGCTCCATAGATTTGTCTCTTACGTCGCCTTCTGTTTTTAATACTTTTAAATGGGATGTCTTGGACAACCCGTATGGTAACGATCATTTACCTGTTCTTATCAACCTAACATCATCTCCGCAAGTCATTCCTACAAAACCACAACGTTGGAAGCTCCATTTGGCCGACTGGGCGCTGTTTCAAGAAAATGCCAGTTTAGAAAAAATAGATCTACATAATTTAGGTGTAGATGAACTTAATGAAATTGTCACAAACTACAAAACCTGGTACACAAAAGAATGTAGATTAGCAAAAAAGAAACAGAACAAAGCATCGGGAAACTTTCGAAGGTACCCCACGCAGAAAAATCTCACAGACATAAAAAGGCAAGAGCACAAGCCCGATATATTCGTCCTAGAACCGAAAAGACTTCGTGGCAAAATTACGTGACTTCCATAAATAGCTCAACTACATCAAAAGAAATGTGGGAGAAAGTACGAAAGCTAGACGGTAAATACTCCCCTTTCACACTTCCCCTTTTAACAGCCCCTGGTAAACAGACAAACATCGAACAACAGGCAGACATTTTAGGTGAATATGTTTCAGCAGTTACCAGCTCATCAAACTACACAGAATCATTTCTTACGCACAAAAACACAGCCGAGAAACAAAGACTACCTACAAGTGGATATACAAATGAACCATATAATAAATAATCACAGTTCAAGAAATCAACAGAGTCTTGTCCGCTGGTAAACAGACTGCACCCGGCCCTGACAGAATACACTATGAAATGCTGTCCCACCTCTCTGAACCTGCCGTAGAGGCACTCTTAAGTTTTTTTAATAAGGTGTGGGTATCGGGTAAACTACCCGAAGCCTGGAAGAAGGCCATCATCGTTGCATTTTTAAAGCCCGAAAAACCACCAACCTCTCCCAGTAGTTAAAGGCCCATAGCGCTCACCAGCTGCCTCGCAAAATCCTTTGAAAGTATCCTGAATATGAGGTTAACCTTCGTGCTAGAAGTCCGTGAGCTTCTCGATGTCCATTAGTGCGGTTTCAAAAAGGCATGCTCCACAACAGACCACCTGGTTCGTCTTGAAAATACTGTCCGTGAAGCCTTTATACACAAACAACAATGTCTCGCTGTCTTTTTCGATTTAGAGGAAGCTTATGACATAACCTGGAGCTAGAGAATTCTTCACGATTTGGCTGAATTTGGCATTCGTGGCAGGATGCTGAACTGCCGAAAAGACTTCCTGTCAAACCGTTCATTCCATGTGCGCCTCGGTCCAACCCTGTCGAGAATTTTCATTCAAGAAAATGGAGTGCCCCAAGGGAGTGTTTTAAGCACGACCCTCTTTGTTGTTAAAATGAATTCAATGATTAAAATAATTCCAAGGTCAATTATGTATTCAATCTATGTCGACGATCTTCAGATAGCTTGCACGTCCTCAAACATACCAACATGCGAAAGACAAGTGCAGTTAACAATAAATAAACTTTCAACGTGGGCTGACCGAAATGGTTTCCGGTTCTCCCCACAGAAAACAGTGGCCATCCTTTTCTCACTGAAACGTGGCCTACAGACAGATCCTAGACTATACCTGAACGAAGCGGAATTGCCGGTAAAAAGTGAACACAAATTTTTGGGCATTACTTTTGACAGCAAACTGACCTTCTTGCCACCCATAAAGAACATGAAGAAGAAAACCTCCCAGTCATTAAACATATTAAAGATGCTTTCACATAAACGCTGGGGGGCTGATAGGACCTGCCTTTTACACATCTACCGCAGTTTAGTTCGCTCTTGCCTCGATTACGGGTGCATAGTATACAACTCAGCTCGACCGTCCTACCTGAAGCAATTAGATCCAGTTCATAACCCAGGTCTGCGCCTTGCAAGTGGGGCATACAGGACATCACCCATAAACAGCCTATATGTCGAATGTAACGAACCAGCCCTGGCAGATAGAAGAGCCATGCTCACATGTGCATATGTCCTAAAAACCCGTTCACTACCAACACATCTCTGCTACTCCATAGTTACGAAGTGCCCGTCTAAGCAGCTTTTTAACAACAAACCGAATGCGACAAGACCCCTTATTCTCAGATTTGAAGAAATTTGCCAGGAATTAGGTATTCTAGACACACTGCCTGATGTTGCCCAGAGACCCGAACCACTACCACCTTGGCACACCTTTCCCAGTGTAGGTGACTACACACTGACACAATTTCATAAAAAGCAAGCTCCACGTGAACATATAATACAAGAATTTTTGGCGCTAGACAAAAAGTACAAAGAACACACAGCATTTTATACTGACGGTTCTAAAACGTCACTTTACGTCGGAAGTGCTGTAGTGCAAGATAAATGGGAAAAGGTAGTCAGGTTGCCTCAGTGCGCGTCAATTTTCTCAGCCGAATGTCATGCCATTTCGATGGCTGTATCAAAAATAGTCGAGATGAACATTCGAAACAGCATTATCTACACGGACTCACTAAGTGCAATCACAGCACTGAAAGCCCGAAACGTAAGGGAACCTTTAATAGGAAATATAATCCATAACATAATAACCGCTCAAACACAAGGACACGAAATGAAGCTTTGTTGGATACCAAGCCATCAAGGAATTAGAGGCAACGAGAGAGCTGACGCGTGCCCCGCTCAAGCCTGCCATAAGGATGTCAGTATTGTAAGTATACCCTATGCAGATTGCATGAAGTTAGTAAAAAACAAGCTTAAAGAAAAATGGCAGCGTACATGGAATAAAGAAGAAAATAACAAACCACATTTAGTAAAACCTATTCTAGGAGAATGGAGATCATGCAGGCATCAGGAACGTTTTATAGAAGTAATTTTGTGCCGCCTGCGCATCGGACACACACACCTAACACATAACTTTCTACTGACAAGACAAACCCTTATGTGAGAAATGTGGAGATGAACTCACTGTAAATCACATTTTATTCTCGTGCACACAGCTCGAACGGCTAAGAAAAAAACATTTTACTGTATTTTACAATGAACGCATTCCCTTCCATCCCAGTCTGCTTTTAGGAGATAACCCACTAGTAGAAACTTCATCTGTTTTTAGTTTTTTGAAAGACGCAGCGATCCTAAACAAAATATAATGTATCACATAACTACTAATTCTAAAAATTATTACCCGGTTTTTTCACGCATCTTATGATGCACCTCACCCATTTTCTCAGTTCTGAGAAGAAGCCTGAGGTCTTCATTTGGTTTGTTGGGCTCCTCAGAGGCCTTGTCCGGACAAGCACCTCGCTGAGGATACCCAATTTTTGAAATATGTTATACCATGTGTTTGGCGCATGATAGCCAAAGTAGCTTATGCGCCATAAAACCCAATACAATGCAGTACAATACATAAATTCTTTTTCCGCAGCTCCACAAATTCTGTCTATATGTGATTTCCAACTTAAGTCTTTCGAAATTGTTAAACCTAGGTATTTTATCGTTTCAGCTTCGGTTAGAATTGTTGAGTTCATCTCATAATTACACTCAATAACATGCTTTGTTTTGTTTCTAACTCTGAGCATGACTGATTTAGATTCGTTAATTTTCATTTTACTTTCTGCGGCCCAAACTTCTACAGATTTAAGGGCTTGACTAAGTGACGCCTGATCGTTTTGGTTATTTATTTCACGATATAATAAACAATCGTCTGCAAATAACCGGATGCTTATGTCGTTACTTATGTGATGAGCAATATAATTTATGTAAACTAGAAAAAGAAGTGGTCCTAAAATGGATCCCTGTGGAACGCCTGAGGGTATTTTTAATTCGTTAGATTTGTTGCCATTTATTTCAACGTATTGTGTCCGATCTGTAAGGTATGAGCGGATCCACATAACAGGATCATACTTTATATTCATTTCCATCAGCCCTTTAATTAATTCATTATGTACGACCAGATCGAAAGCCTTCGAGTAATCTAAAAATATAGCGTCGACCTTCTTTCTATTGTTCGAGGAAGCTGAAAAATCGTTGATCGTTTCTATCAACTGTGTGACAGTATAAAGGTGCTGTCGGAATCCGTGCTGGTTAGGCAAGAAAGCTTTCTTGTCTTCAAGGTAGGTGTAGATTGACTTTGAAATTATGTGTTTAAGTAGCTTGCAGCATACACACGTGAGTGAAATTGGCCGATAGTTTCCAGTAAGTTGCCTTTCACCAGACTTGTGAACCGGAACCACTTTTGCGACTAGCCAGTCATCTGGGACACGTTTTTGTTTCAGCGAAGAATTAAAAATGATCCCTAGATAGTGAGCTACCCATTCCGCATATCTGCGCAGAAAGGCATTTGGTATGCCGTCAGGACCTACAGATTTCTTATCGTTAATTTTAAGCAAGAGAGCTACAATGACTTCATGCAAAAGCTGAATATTAGGCATTGGTGATGTGTACGGGGATTCTAGAGAGGGTGGAGAAAGACCATCTGCAGAAATTTCAGTAAAGACAGATTGAAAAAATCATTAAAACATACTGCCATACGCGAGTTGTCCGACACAAGTTCACCATTAGCGACAATGACATGGTTTGGGCTTCTAGCGCGAAGTGAAACACACACACAGAAAGGAGCAGACAGGACGAGCGCCAAAATCATGTTACCGCACCAACTCGCCCAATGGTATATCCTTTTGCGACAATGACACTTGGACATTTGTTATTATGCAACAAATGGCGCCAAAAACCGTGTGGATCGTGTTTCATAAAATTAGTTAATGTCACGTCATAGTATTTTGTTTTAGCAGCAGCCATAGTTGTGCGCAATATAGAGCTCAGCGCTGTAATTTTCTTGTGATCTTTTTTTTACTTCTGTCTCTCACGGTTATTTCCCGCTTTAAATGTACAATTTCGCAGGTTATCCACGGGTTCTGTTTATTTATTTTCTTCTTCCCAGTTGGCACAAATCTGTTTACGCAGTGAAAAACAATATCTTTAAACGCAATCCACATTGCATTGACGTAATCCGTCGAAGTTAATTCATCAAAACACAGCGAAAGATGATAAATAATGCTTGTGTCATCGGCTCTATCGAAGCACAGAGCATGCGCAGTACTACCAGCCTTCGGGTATACAGTGGTAAACTTTATCTCCACATAAACTAGCTTATGATCTGGGAGGCCGGTTTCAACCGATACGCAGTAGTCTTCAAATCGCCCGTCTAGGAACACTAAGTCTAATACAGATCTTGATTTCCCAACTACGCATGTGCGCTCATGAACTACCTGTTCTAAATCCTTACTGAAAGCTATTTCTAGAAGTAGTTCGCAATGTGCATCTTCGCGAGGCTGAACGCTAAGCGTGAACCAATCACTCCCTGGCAAGTTGAAATCCCCAACAATGATTATGCGACAGCTGCGCTTTTTAAAGCTTTCTAAGTAAAGCTGCACATCTTCAAGATAAGAAATGGGTGATTTAGGCGGTCTCTAAACAGTTCCAAGAATTATCTTTGTTTTATCTAGCTTAATTTCACACCAGATGCTTTCATGTGTTGGAACGTCAGTAATTTGCACACAGTCAATATCGGCCTTGAATACAATAGCAACTCCGCCACCACGAGCATCACGGTCTCTTCGTATGATTTTATAATTAGGTGGTACGAGCTCTTGGTCTTGTATTTCGTGTCGCAGCCACGTTCCGGTTGTTGTAAGCACATGAGGTTAGTAATTAGCCAGGATGTATTCTAAGTCTCCAATTTTGTTTATAGAACTTCTAGCGTTCAAACTGATCAAGCGGAAACCATTCGTATCACATTGTTTGTTCCGTCAGTCACCCCTACCAGCAGTAGGGCGTCTGTTAGGATACGGAACCTTCACACGGCTGCGCTCTGATTGATCCTACGTGTACACGTCAGAGTCCACATGCAGTTTTCGTAATTCAAGCGCACGCGATGCCCGTCCTCCCTTTCTTGTTTCGCGGAATCCCAGAGCATTTTACGCTTTGCCAGCGTTTCTTTTGAAAAATCATCAGAAATGGAGACGCCGCTGCCCTTCAGCTTTCTGCATTGCTTGTAAATTTTAGCTTTTTCCCTATAGTCATACAACGTGAGAATTACAGGTGGAGGCCGATATATTCGTTCCACGGTACTCAAGTTGACGCCAAGTTTTTCTTCGAATACACCTACTAACACTTTCGCTTCAAGGTCAGCTAAGGATTCGTTTTGGCCTTCTCCTATTCTAAATACCACTACGTTATTCCGCCTACTTCTGTCCTCAAAACTGTCCATTCTTTCCTGCTGCTGCCGAAGTGCACTCTCTAACTCTTTTACTGTTTTAGACAATTGGACAATTGTACTCGCCTGTTCTTCAAATATATCAAGGCTGTTTTCAACCACCTTCAGTCGCTTGCTCACGCTCTCTAGATCCGATTGTAGTGCCAGGTGATGCATACGGGAATCACGTCCGACACTATAAATCGGCACTGTCAACCTACGGCTTCAGTGGGCACGGCGGCACAGCGTATTCAATGTCGTCTAAACGCCTTGTGTTGCTTGAGCCGGTGATGCTAATCGTCGCATCATACCAGCTGCATGCGTGGAACCATTGCGCCATCGGACTGGCTTTGGACCGTACCGTCTTCAACTGGACCATGCTATCAACGTTACTCTTGGACACGGAGACCAACGGCAAGAGACGGGAATCACGTCCGACACTATAAATTGGCCACTGTCAACCTACGGCTTCAGTGGGCACGGCGGCACAGCGTATGCAATGTCGTCTAAACGCCTTCTGTTGCTTGAACAGGTGATGCTGATCACCGCATCATACCAGCTGCATGCGGGGAACCAAGGCGCCATCGGACCGTCTTTGGACCATGCCGTCATTCAACTGGACCATGCAATCAACGTTCCTCTCGGACACGGAGACCAACGGCAAGAGACGGGAATCACATCCGACACTATAAATCGGCCACTGTCAACCTGCGGCTTCAGTGGGCACGGCGGCACAGCGTCTGCAATGTCGTCTAACCGCTTTCTGTTCCTTGAGCAGCTGATGCTGATCGCCGCATCATACCAGCTGCATGCGTGGAACCATTGCGCCATCGGACCGTCTTTGGACCGTACCGTCTTCAACTGGACCATGCTATCAACGTTACTCTCGGACACGGAGACCAACGACAAGAGACGGGAATCACGTCCGACACTATAAATCGGCCACTGTCAACCTACGGCTTCAGTGGGCACGGCGGCACAGCGTATTCAATAACGTCTAAACGCCTTCTGTTGCTTCAACAGGTGATGCTGATCGCCGCATCATACCAGCTGCATGCGGGGAACCAGGGCGCCATCGGACCGTCTTTGTACCATGCCGTCATTCAACTGGACCATGCAATCAACGTTACTCTCGGACACGGAGACCAACGGCAAGAGACGGCAATCACGTCCGACACTATAAATCGGCCACTGTCATTCTGCGGCTTCAGTGGGCACGGCGGCACAGCGTCTATTGCAATGTCGTCTAACCGCTTTCTGTTGCTTGAGCAGCTGATGCTGATCGCCGCATCATACCAGCTGCATGTGTGGAACCATTGCACCATCGGACCGTCTTTGGACCTTACCGTCATTCAACTGGACCATGCTATCAACATTACTCCCGGACACGGAGACCAACGGCAAGAGACGGGATTCACGTCCGACAGTATAAATCGGCCACTGTCAACCTACGGCTTCAGTGGGCGCGGCGGGACAGTGTATGCCATGTCGTCTAACCGCCTTCTGTTGCTTGAACAGGTGATGCTGAATGCCGCATCATACCAGCTGCATGAGTGGAACCAGTGCGTCATCGCACCGTCTTTGGACCACACCGTCATTCAACTGGACCGTGCTATCAACGTTAATCTCGGACATGGAGACCAACGGTAAGAGACGGGAATCACGTCCGACACTATAAATTGGCCACTGTCAACCTACGGCTTCAGTGGGCACGGCGGCACAGTGTATGCAGTGTCCTCTAACCGCCTTCTGTTGCTTGAACAGGTGATGCTGATCGCCGCATCATACCAGGTGCATGCGTGGAACCATTGCGCCATCGAACCGTCTTTGGACCGTACCGTCTTCAACTGGACCATGCTATCAACGTTACTCTCGGACACGGAGACCAACGACAAGAGACGGGAATCACGTCCGACACTATAAATCGGCCACTGTCAACCTACGGCTTCAGTGGGCACGGCGGCACAGCGTATTCAATAACGTCTAAACGCCTTCTGTTGCTTCAACAGGTGATGCTGATCGCCGCATCATACCAGCTGCATGCGGGGAACCAGGGCGCCATCGGACCGTCTTTGTACCATGCCGTCATTCAACTGGACCATGCAATCAACGTTACTCTCGGACACGGAGACCAACGGCAAGAGACGGCAATCACGTCCGACACTATAAATCGGCCACTGTCATTCTGCGGCTTCAGTAGGCACGGCGGCACAGCGTCTATTGCAATGTCGTCTAACCGCTTTCTGTTGCTTGAGCAGCTGATGCTGATCGCCGCATCATACCAGCTGCATGCGTGGAACCAGTGCACCATCGGACCGTCTTTGGACCGCGCCGTCATTCAACTGGCCCATGCTATCAACGTTAGTCTCGGACACGGAGACCAACGGCAAGACACGGGAATCACGTCCGACACTATAAATCGGCACTGTCAACCTACGGCTTCAGTGGGCACGGCGGGACAGCGTATTCGATGTCGTCCAAACGCCTTCTGTTGCTTGAACAGGTGATGCTGAATGCCGCATCATACCAGCTGCATGAGTGGAACCAGTGCGTCATCGCACCGTCTTTGGACCGTACCGTCTTCAACTGGACCATGCTATCAACGTTACTCTCGGACACAGAGACCAACGACAAGAGACGGGAATCACGCCCGACACTATAAATCGGCCACTGTCATTCTGCGGCTTCAGTGGGCACGGCGGCACAGCGTCTATTGCAATGTCTTCTAACCCCTTTCTGTTGCTTGAGCAGCTGATGCTGATCGCCGCATCATACCAGCTGCATGCGTGGAACCATTGCACCATCGGACCGTCTTTGGACCTTACCGTCATTCAACTGGACCACGCTATCAACATTACTCTCGGACACGGAGACCAACGGCAAGAGACGGGAATCACGTCCGACACTATAAATCGGCCAATGTCAACCTATGGCTTCAGTGGGCATGGCGGGACAGCGTATTCAATGTCGTCTAAACGCCTTCTGTTGCTTGAACAGGTGATGCTGAATGCCGCATCATACCAGCTGCATGCGTGGAACCAGTGCCCGTCGGAGCGTCTTTTGGACCGTACCGTCATTCAACTGGACCATGCTATCAAGATTACTCTCGGACACGGAGACCAACGGCAAGAGATGGGAATCACGTCCAACACTATAAATCGGCCACTGTCAACCTACGGCTTCAGTGGGCACGGTGGCATAGAGTATGCAATCCCGTCTAACCGCCTTCTGTTGCTTGAGCAGGTGATGCTGATCGCCGCATCATACCAGCTGCATGCATGGAACCATTGCGCCATCGGACTGTCTTTGCCCGTACCGTCATTCAACTGGACCATGCTATCAACGTTACTCTCGGACAGGGAAACCAATGGCAAGAGACGGGAATCACGTCCGACACTATAAATTGGCACTGTCAACCTACGGCTTCAGTGGGCACGGCGGCACAGCGTCTATTGCAATGTCGTCTAACCGCTTTCTGTTGCTTGAGCAGCTGATGCTGATCGCCGCATCATACCAGCTGCATGCATGGAACCATTGCACCATCGGACCGTCTTTTGACCTTACCGTCATTCAACTGGACCATTCCATTCAACTGGACCAACTGGACCATTCAACTGGACCAACTGGACCATACTGTGGCCGATTTATAGTGTCGGACGTGATTCCCGTCTCTTGCCGTTCGTCTCCGTGTCTGAGAGTTACGTTGATAGCATGGTCCAGTTGAATGACGGTGCGGTCCAAAGACGGTCCGATGGCGCACTAGTTCCACGCATGCAGCTGGTATGATGCGGCGATCAGCATCACCTGTTCAAGCAACAGAAGGCGGTAAGACGACATTGCATACGCAGTGCCGGCGTGCCCACTGAAGCCGTAGGGTGACAGTGGCCGATTTATAGTGTCGGACGTGATTCCTGTCTTTTGCCGTTGGTCTCCGTGTCCGAGAGTAACGTTGATAGCATGGTCCAGTTGAATTACGGTACGGTCCAAAGACGGTGCGATGGTGCACTGGTTCCACTCATGCAGCTGGTATGATGCGGCATTCAGCATCACCTGTTCAAGCAACAGAAGGCGTTTAGACGACATTGAATACGCTGTCCCGCCGTGCCCACTGAAGCCGTAGGTTGACAGTGGCCGATTTATAGTGTCGGACGTGATTCCCGTCTCTTGCCGTTGGTCTCCGTGTCCGAGAGTAATGTTGATAGCATGGTCCAGTTGAATGACGGTGCGGTCCAAAGACGGTGCGATGGTGCACTGGTTCCAGGCAAGCAGCTGGTATGATGCGGCGATCAGCATCACCTGCTCAAGCAACACAAGGCGGTTAGGCGACATTGTATACGCTGTGCCGCCATGCCCAATTCACAATTCAGCCTATTGACGTGGATTACCTGAAGAAATGGGCTTTAATAGAGCGACTGATCGCTATGTCCAGGTTGCTAATTAAAACCATTCACTGCACAGCTTCATAATTATTCCCTTTGGAGCACATGCACGAATTCCAAAATTGACGCGAAGGAGTAATCAAGTCATTGCTCTATAGCGTAAATTCGAACACATACGTTTACAAAATCTGTGAAAACAGCATTGGCGTTACTGTTAAGCTTATCCTTGACATTTAATGGACGCATTAGGGAGGCTACAAGCTGGAACACCTATCAATTTCACTGCAGATTTGAAGGTCGGATATTTCAAAAGTTTCGAAAGGCATGAGATGGGGTCTCCTGGCACAAGACAGGCGTAATGAGACCGCTGGGAGAGGCGTTCGTCCTGCTGTAGAGATATATAGGTTGATAACGATAATGCTAATAATGATCGATGATCATCATCACCCCGAAAGTGGTGCCAGATTTATAGAATGATTCCTTGCTGCGCTAGTCGGTTTTTCGCAGTTTATGTAACAGCACGAAACACAACGAAGGGATGACGATAGAGATCGAGTGAGAAGAGTGCTGACTTCGAGCTGTGTATTCTACTTTTGATACTATGCATATGTATACGTACGTACCGCCTCCTGATGTCTCTGTGGGAAGGGCCTGTTGCGAAAAGAAAGAGAGAGAGATGAATAACAAAGGCATGGAGGTTAACCAGATATCAGTGTCCGGTTTGCTACCCTACACTGGGGATGGGAGACGGGCGTTCGAAAAAGTACAGAGAGGAAAGCGTTCAAGAAAATACGCAAACATAGAAACACACACACGAAAGCCGTGCCAGATCACAAAGGGAGGTAGATCCCAAAAAACCAATAGCGCTTCCACGACCGTCTTTTGTGACGGTAGGTCCTTTCGATGGTGTAGAATTTTTTTTCCCGGTAGTGGTTGCTCATCCAGTTGGTCAAGTTCGTGGCTAAGACATTCCCACTGTCGACTGTGCTGCGGGTAGATGCACAAAATACGGCCAATCGATTCTTCACGCCCGCAGTGGTCACAGGTTGCGGTGTCGGTCACCCCTATGTGGAACGCACAGGCTACGTGCGCAGGTAAATGCTACGCCCAACAACCGCCGATACAAGAGCGGTGCGTCACCGCGACGATACTTTGATGGAGCTCGAAAAGTTAATGAGGGATCAAGTGAATACAGTGGAATATTTCTTAAATGTGGCTCAATCCGTTGCGAAGTGGTGCACTGCCGAGCAAGCGCGCGGACCTTCCATGCTGTTTCAGTTCTAGAAAGTGGAATTGGAACTTGGTGGACCTCGGTATGGGTGGAACAGCCAGCTTCATCGGCGCGTTCATTCCTGATAATCCCGCAGTGCCTTGGAAGCCATTGGAAAATTATTTTATGGCCTGCATCACTTATATGATGTAACGTCTCTGTAATCTGAAATATTAGCTGTTCGTGTGGTCCTCGTCCTAAAGGTGACAGTAAAGACTACAGTGCCGTCCTTGAATCGCAGAATATCGTCCACTTGTGTGGTGGTTCGTCACCAAAGTAATAAAGCGCAGTAAAGAGCGCTGCGAGCTCTGCTGCGGTCGATGTTCTCACATGAGTTGTCTTTAATTTGATTGTTGTAACTTTCGCTACGATCACGATTGCCTCCGCGGTCGGACAGATTTGGTCGGACAGATATATCAGTAGATATACGTACAGTCACGGCAGTTCTCGTACAAAAGTAGTAACGTGAGCTGTTTAAGGGTTCGTGATGATAGGTCAGCTTTTTTCGTGATGCCAAGTATTGTAAGGTTGATTTTCCGCTGAGAGAGGCACCATGGAGGAATCGAAGGTCTCTCAGCCAGAGTGAAACAAGCTGGCAATGATTCACCCTGTGTTGTTATCGTTTGGCTGAAAGGTGTGCGTGGTCAGTCCGCTGGTAGAGAGACTAAGTGGTGACGAGGAGTCCTGGCCTTATATGGGTCCTGAGCGCTTCAATATCAATGATGGTCAAAAATATGTAATTGGTCTCCAGCGATTGCTATCGTAGCCACTGTTGATGCACTCTGAGGCCGGCCTAGACAGATCCGGAGCGCTTGAACCAGAACGCTTTGTATTATGCGTAGATTCGTTTTACCTGTGTTGGTTATTGCTGACAAGCTGTACCGCAGAAAGCTTAGAAAAATCACTCTCTACAGTTGTAACATGGCACTTGCCGATATTCCCCAAGTCTTGCCAGTGAAAAAATTGAACAGGTGGCAGATGCCTGTCAACCGTTTTTTCACGTATGATACCTGAGGGCTCCACGGCAAGTCAATATCGATTATGACACAAAGAAACTTGTACGATTGAACATGTGGTATTATTTGTCCATTTATCGTTACTCTGTAGTTTTTCATAAGCTTGCGCGTAAATGGCACAAGTGCGCATTCTGGCATCGAATTTCCAGACCTCGATTAAGGAGGTAGTTTGGGTAAGGGATCTCTGAATTCTCGCTCGTAACTGTAGGCGTCTTACTGCAGACATCCATATGCAGATGTCATCCGCGTACATTGATAGCCTGACTCTGCTTGGCACATACCCAAAGAGAGCAATAAGGGTTAGAATAAATACCACAGGGCTAAGTACACCGTCCTGGGGGACGCGCCATCGTAGCTATAATGTAGAGAAGTAAGGACTTCCTCGTTGCTTACAAGAAAGGATCGTATGGAGAGATAGCTCCGTATCCATTGAAAGATATGACCACCCACCACTCCAGTACCACTCCAAGCGTCCTAGGACCATCCTCTCCCTTATTTTACCCACACAGCTTGCCAATGCGATCGGGCGATATAATTAGAGTTCCAACGACGATTCGCCAGGCTTCAGCAGTCGAACAAGGCGACTTGTCTTCCAGCTTGTTGGTAGCGTGTCATCTCTCCAAGATTCATTGTACAGCTCACGAAGAACACCTCTCGCTCGCTCACCAAGGTGACACAGGGCACGGGAGGAAATTTTATCAGGTGCTGGCGCTGATGTACGGCCACGAAAAGCTAATGCTGCCTTAAGTTCGTGGATTGAGAATGGTAGATACATTGGGCGATCACGTGGTAGCGAGCAACTACTCAAAGGCGATGGAATGCTGGGAGCTGAGTTGGCCGGATAATCTGGCGCAAAAATCCTCTGGCATCCCATTTTCTTTAAGAGAGGACTAGAGCCTTGAAGGGGAACCACTGTGCGGGGAGTGTCCGGAGCCCGTGCATCATTCTCCATGGTTGCGATAAAGGCTTACGTGGATCTAGCGACTCACAAAAGGCAGTCTAACGTTGCGATTCGAGCTTCTCTAACCGGCGCTGGATCTTCTTTTGCGTGGGTCTGGCGGTCTGTAAATCGTCCATTGTCTTCGTACGTCGGTTTCTTCGTTCAGCACCTCGTTGAATTACTCGAAGTTCTTCCATTTGCACATCAAATTGCGTCACTTTCGAAGAACATGTGAGACTACGCATAGTGTCTTGCGCCGCGCTCTTGATTGCCTCTTCCAAGTCGAAAGATGGATTGGCTTCGCAGTGTTCTTCCATGATAAACTGAAATTTAGACCAATCCACTCTTTGGGTCATATCCCTTATTTTGGGAGAGGACCTTGTCAGACGTGCTTGTCAGAAGCCTTGTCAGACGTGCTGGGTGGTTTGCGGACATAGAGACGCACGGATGCGACCATATCCCTCCGTACGTCAAGATCAGAGGATTCTCTGATCTTGACGTTTGGAGGGATATGATCGTTTCCATGCGTCTCATTTCCGCAAACCACCCAGCACGTCTGACAAACTTCGTGAAAGAAAAGCCAAAACAGCTGCTGTATGTGGAGCCGCGTAGAAACGTAGGACTTCCATCATTCAGCAGCCAAAGTTCATTACTGGAGACGAACAATACCTGAGCTCTGCCTCTCGCGGTGATCTTCGAACTTCCTCAGAGTGTATGATGGGCGTTGAAATCTCCAATAATAACCCAGGTATCGGGAGTTGAGGAAAGGACGTCTCGTACTCTTTTGTGACCAAATGGATTTGACGCAGATAGGTAGGCACCCACAAAAGTAAAGGTAAAATTATTTTTCTTTACTGTTAGGCATATGTATTGATTATCGTCATTAGGTGGCACAGGCTGAAGAATGTAAGTGAGGTCATGGCGAATAAAAACCAAAACGTTACTGTTTTCTCCAAGAGTTGACGACATAAACGATTCACATCCAGAAAGCCTGATCGTGTTCGATAAGTTGGGCTCACAAATGATGATAGTGGGGAAAATATTGGCACGCGCGAAGCGACGGAAATCCGAAATGCGCGCTCTGAGTCCGCGGGCATTCCACTAAAGAATATGTGCTTGTCGGACCTCATCCCAAAAGGGCAGTGGCTGCGGAGCCGTGATGTACTCCAGCGTTGCCAGCACCGGGCTCAGAGTGTCCAGTACTTGAAGCGCACTTCTGGCAGACGGTGTGTGCATGTTGTTTAGCAACACGGGAACGGCATTCATTAAAGGCCTGATAAGAGCGGCATTCTAATCTGTTTTCACTTGCTCATCTGTTTTCCCAGACTCCTCGGATACAGCACCTTGCTGTACTGGGGGCGGCTTCTTCGGCTCTTCTGCCGGTCGTGTACGCGAAAGTGGCGGCCATTCCTTTGTAGAGAGAAATCAGGCAGTTTTCTCCCTACCAGCATCGGTGTTTGGAGTGCTGGAAACTTCCGCTGATGGTGCTGCTTGATGAGCTAATTTTTTTGAAAATTGAATATCGTCCACGTGAACGATATTCTGTTATTCTAAGATGGCACTGCAGTCTCTACTGTCACCTTTACGACGCGGACCGCACGAACAGCTAATATTTCACATTACAGCGACGTTACACCGTATAAGTGATGCAGGCCATAAAATAACTTTCCCATGGCTTCCAAGTCACTGCGGAATGAATAGAATTGCACAGAGCGTATCTGCCTGCCTGCCGCCTTTCTTTATTGGGATTTTGTGGCTTTCTTTATGGGGGATTACGGTGGCTGTGGAGCCGCTATAGATATCTTTCAGTATTTTTACATACGGCTCGTCTACACCGTGATTCCACAATGCCTCCATGACTGCTTGCACTACCGTAAATCTAAACAAACCCGTGCAATAGCAAAGAGAATAAATCATGCAAGATGCAAAACCAACAAAATTTGGTGTCTTGCAATGAGGGTGTTTTTTATCGTGTGCCGTTGTCTTGTGGACACGAGTACATTCGACAGACTAGCAGATGCATAAACACCAGACTAAAAAAGCACAACAAGAATAAAATTGAAAATAATGAGGTCCAGCTTACACTAACATAAATGTGATAAGGCCACGCGTCATCGTAAGAAGCCATGCATGCCTGAGTTGGGAAAGAGCGGGATTGTTTCTCGACACAAGGATTAGTGCGTCAGAGAGATTGTCGAGGGGGTCAAGATTGCTGGGCCTGGAGAGGGGTGTGTAAGCACGCCATCTCTTACATCGACAAAAAAATGGCTGTGGCTTAGGTAAGGTTAAGCCCAGGATGCGAAGCATACTAGCCTTTATTTTAGTTGTTGAACCACTGTTTAGCCTGGTGAACTGCTGTTGCTTGGCTATATTTGGTTCGGCTAGACGAAGAAACAACTCATGCATTACTTCTTCGCCTTCAAGAGTGGAACGCGACAGCGTTCCCGTCGACCCGCCAAGGGGTGTAAGACAATGGGCTACAGGGCAGCGACTACGCGCCCCGCATTGGACGCGGTGAGCGTCGAGCAAAGCAGCGTTCGGCGCGGCAACGAAATGTGCGCCTGAGCAAGAGACGCACGCCTTAGAAACAGCGCGTTTCTAAGGCAACACCGCATTCACTAGAGGCGCTTTTGTACCGTTTTGAAGCGTTGTACTCGTGGCTCAGTGGTAGCGTCTCCGTCCCACACTCCGGAGACCCTGGTTCGATTCCCACCCAGCCCGTCTTGCAAGAGTTGAGCCAAAGCCACTTCTCCTCTGTCGTGACGTCACGGTGTCACGTGATTTCATGGTCACCGCCGCGCCTGAGGAGCTGGGTTGAGCCCTCGTAATATGCTTCGCATAAAAATGAGCTGAATTTTTTAGATGGTTGGGAATTAGGAGCTTGGTGATATCACCTTGTGCCACTCATGCTGACTGTCGTTCTTTTCCTTTCGCCCATTTTTCCCCTTTTCCGCTGGCGCTTCGTATGTATAAATTGGCAAAGCATCGACAGCTGAAAAACAGTTGAAAGTCAGCGCTCTTTTCATTCGGTCTCTATCGCCGTCCATTCCTTGTGTTTCGCGCGGTTACCGTACCAGTTGCCATGCTTACGATTTCCGCTAAATAAGCATCACTTCTCCACTGGGCGGCTCCAATTCGACAATTTCAACATGTGCCTTAAAGTGAATAGTAAGATCAGGTTAGAAGAGTTATAAAAAAAGAAATCATAAAGGAATGTGGGTACTCGTTTTGAATATCATATTCTGACTGGCTGCACGCTTTAAAAAAAATTATACCATAGTTTCACGGACGGTTTCTTAATATTGTCATCAATAGGCGACACACATAAAAACCAAACTAACAAAAGAACCAGGATAGTGGGAGGGTGGTAATTACACTCGCAGCTGAATCGGTGGAGCCTAACCTGGGATAATTTTTTCTTTGTCTTCATTGACTCTTGTTCCTTTAAAGTGTAGCAGCAGCCATTCCGAATGTGTATTTTTAGAGCGCAGCTCTTTGGCGTCCGTTCCTGGGTTTCGCGTCGTCGTCGGCGTCGTCGTCGTCGGCGTCGGCCTCGTAACCAGCTCGCCTCCGCCGCCGCGCTCCGCCGCCGCGCATGCGCGCTGTCGGCTCTCCGGGCGAGGGAGGATGATGGAAGGGAGGAGGAGAGACTGTGGAGGAGGGCTGGCTACACAAATGGCTCTTTGGCGTCCGTTCCTGGGTTTCGCGTTGTCGTCGGCCTCATAACCAGCTCCGCCCCCCTTTCATCCCCCCAGCGCTAGCAGCGACCGACTGATACCGCTTTCATGAGTCCGCTACCGCACTCACGAAAGACGTCGTGCACTTCCTGCAACTCGCATTAACCGTCCATCGATCCACACCGATGTTAGTAGTGGGGGACTTTAATGTTGACATAAAGACAAACAGCAATTTCCTAACACTTATGCGGGAGAACATCCCGTTCCTCTCGCTCGTAACGCGTCCCACGGCTGTGACAACCTCGCGAGGCACTTGTATAGATCTCGTCTTTGAGAATCAAGCATTGGTGTACCAAGTCGAACATATATCAGTCTATTTCTCCGACCACAAAGCTTCCTTCATGACTGTCAAGAACTGTTAATGGAGTCTTTGTTAAAGGAATACGTGTGAAAAATAAAAAAAAAATTCTGTGATAGCGCATACATGTGTTGCTCGATTTCTTTGCCTCAATCTATCGAAAAGGTGAAACAGCTTATTTGCTGCGCTCAAATTTCGCATTAGGAAGTAACGTAATCGTCGGTAATTTTTTTATGCCTAACTGCATTCAACCCGAAGTTCACAAATCCTCTAGCTTGTTGCATATCGACAACAACAAAAATGTAGCTTGTGAATGAATTGTTCTGTATAAATTTCGACATTTCTCAAACAGACCGACCACCAACATGGAGTTGTGTCTCTGTTGTGCGTACGTGTTGTGTACGCGTTGTGTGCGTGCGTGTTTTGTACGTGTTGTGTGTGGGGACTGAGGTTGCGTGCACATTTTATCCCATCGTGAGTGGTATATTTGCTCGGCATATTGATGCACTTTCAACGCGTACACCTCACTTTGACGTGGTTAGTTTTTGTGGTTTTTGTGACGTCGCTTGACAGGTACGTGAAGTAGCTTCAGCCCGAAAGCCTTCGATCAATAGCCACGGACTAATGGCGAAAATGCGTCGAATCAGAGAGAACTATTTTGCTTTTCTTCCGTCAAATTGTGCATGAGTGTTCATACGTCAGGTCAGATGGGCAGCCTGACAGCCTGATAGCTAGGCAGGCGAAGTGGGGGTGTTCCAAAATACGTTTTAACCAATCGCGTAAGGCTGATTGCAGAATTGGAATAGAAAAGTTTGGAATAGTCTTAGGTGATAGCGCCGCAGGTGGCTTTTATAGCACCGCAGGATGCAGCTGTTGACAGGAGCAAAAACAGTCTAAAATGAAATATGCCGATCCACTGATTACAAGACACGAGACTTTCGACATACGGAATGGTACTTTCTGAGCTTGTCAAAGCAGTCAACACCGCACATATACTTGGTGTAATTCACTACAGCCGCTGGACACTAAGCGTCATACTTTGAGCCGTCATTGGCTTTCTTGGACCTTGCGATAGTTTTTCATGGATCATGAGCTGTCACGAGGACGTTCGCAAACCTCTTGTCTTGCCCATTGTATGGCTGCTACATTCAATTTCGCTCTGCACGCGTGGTCCCCTTCGGTCTTCTTGTTCTTCAGAATGTCGGCAAGTCCTTTTCTTTGTCGGCGGGCAGAAGCCACTGAGTAGATTCTCTTGTCAAGAAAGTCTTGCAGCAGGTCCGCCATTGTGAAGAGTTGTCAGATACCACCAAATAGTCGGTATGGACAAGTTATTGAGTAAATTTCCTGACCACACGGGTACCCAGACCACTCCCGCCATTCTCCTTTCCAGTGTAAACTTCGAACTGCATCACAAAACCTGTGTGGCGTATGCACGAACCCACACTTTGAATCCGGGCTTGATTGGCTTCAGCAGCATGTACTGTTTGAACGACTTCTTGCCGTTGAAACGAATCATGCTCCCGCCTATTGAGTGGAGGACAGACGGCTGGTAGCACCTTTCGAAGTTTTCGGTAACTCACGTAATCAATGGTAGAAGCTTGTGTAGCGGGTCGTGCTAAGGAGGGTCACTTTTGGGCTTAGCTGTCGAGAAGTCGTTGGTATGCAGAGCACGGAGGAGCTAAAAAACCGTGACCTCTCCTTGGTCGAACTGGTTGAAGGCATTGCTAAATCACTATCCATGGACCGGTAGTCCCTTCTGTTTTCCAGATTAAGAAACACCATTTCTATTATCCTGGTCAAAAAAACCTTCCTTTCTTACACGGTTGTCTCTGCACGCTCTTTAGTTTCTCCTGCTTAGTAAACATGTTGGTTTGTTTCACGATAATGTGAACTGCACCTTCAAACAATGCCTCAAATATCACAATGGGCGTGACGTTGGGTGCCTGCTTGCAAGAGGCTGGCGGCTTTGAGACAAAGATCGGTCAGTTCTTTCTTTGTGGCAGTGGCCGTGCACACCAGCCACCAAGCGCAGGAACTTTGTCACTTTCGTTGTCACCATCAGAGTCGTCGCTGAAATGTACCTCCGAGGAGCCAACGCCTTGCATTCCAGTCGTATGGCCATCCTCTATTATGCGAAGCATAATGCCACCTGGTGTTTTGAGCCAGCGCTGCGTGCCTAGCAAAAACGGTGATTGAAGACGACGAAGTCAAGGATCTTGCGCCGGCTGGTGAACCGTCCTCCTTGTGTCTGACATTTTCGTGTCTGGCTGCTGATCCTGCTGCTTATTCTTGCCTTAGCGCGTGACAAACTGGTGGAGGTGCGGGGTATCGATCCCCGTACCTCTTTTGGGCTTGTGTGCATATTATCGACGCTTCATTGAAAATTTTTCGAAGATTTCAGATCCGCTATTTCGCCTTACGCGTGACGACACGCCATTCCTCTGGACTGATGCACAACAGACCGCCTTTGCGGAGCTACAACGTCGCTTGTCTTCTCCTCCCGTGCTCGGTCATTTTGATGAGGATGCCGACACAGAAGTACGCACTGACGCCAGCAATATCGGTCTCGGAGCTATCCTGGTGCAACGACAAGACGGCACTGAACGAGTCATAGCCTACGCGAGCCGCACTCTGTCACGCGCAGAGTCCAATTATTCCACCACAGAGAAGGAGTGCCTCGCGGTTATTTGGGCTACCACAAAGTTTAGGCCGTATCTCTACGGGCGGCCGTTTAAAGTTGTGACCGACCATCACGCTTTGTGCTGGTTGACCAACCTTCGAGACCCTTCTGGACGATTGGCACGTTGGAGTCTGCGACTCCAGGAATTCAACATCACCATCGTGTACAAGTCAGGCAGGAAACATAAAGATGCTGACACGTCATCACGGGCACCTATTAAATCTCCGAATCCTGACGAGGCAGACGACAGCGCCTTTCTGGGAGCCCTCAGCGGGCCGGATCTGCTCGCTAAACAGCGATCGGACGCTGAGTTAAGACCCGTCATCGATCACTTAGAAGGCGGCATAGCGTCCATTCCTCGCCCACTTTCGCGACGGTTGTCGTCATTTTGCCTACGAGGGGGCATCTTATACAAAAGAAACACAGGTGCCGGCGACAAACCACATCTGCTAGTAGTACCTCAAGCCCTTCGCGACGACATCCTATTAGCCTGCCACGACGAGCCGACATCTGGCCACTTGGGCTACTCAAGGACTCTGGACAGGGTACGGCAATTGTACTACTGGCCTAGACTGACTGCTTGCGTCAAACGCTACGTGAAAGGATGCCGTGAATGCCAGCGCCGCAAGTCACCACCCTGCAAGCCTGCAGGCCTTCTACAACCCATCGACCCTCCGCGTACGCCGTTCGATCAAGTTGGAATGGACCTTCTTGGACCATTTCCCTTGTCTTCCTCCGGCAATAAGTGGATCATTGTCGCAACTGACTACTTAACGCGTTACGCTGAGACGAAGGCACTACCACGCGGGACAGCATCTGAAGTTGCCCAGTTTTTTATGCATCACACTGTGCTTCGGCACGGCGCACCGTCATTCATCATCACTGACCGAGGGACGGCATTTACGCGAAGCTTCTGGATGACATGTTCAAGCTGAGCTACACGAGTCATCGAAAGGCCACTGCATACCACCCTCAGACTAACGGCTTGACAGAAAGACTCAACAAAACACTGGCCGACATGCTCGCTATGTACGTGGATGTGCAGCACAAGACGTGGGACGAAATCCTACCGTACGTAACGTTTGCGTACAACACTGCCACGCAGGAAACTACACGCTTCCCGCCATTCCGCCTCGTTTATGGTCGAGATGTCCAAACTATGCTAGACGACATGATGCCATATGAAAATACCGACCAGCTCGACCAGTTAGCTCCTGACGTCGAGGAGTACATTCAGCGCGCCGAGGAAGCGCGTCAACTGGCCCGCGTTCACATAAGACAGCAGCAGTGTACCGATGCAATAAGGTACAATCTCCACCATAGACAAGTGACCTATGAGCCTGGTGACCAAGTTTGGGTTTGGACACCCATTAGACGGCGAGGCCTCAGCGAGAAACTCCTCAGCAAGTACTTCGGACCATACACAGTACTAAGGCGTGTAAGCGCCGTGAACTATGAAGTGATCCCAGATGGAGACCTGCCATCGTCCAAGCGCTGTTTACCACGCGCAGAGACTATACATGTGGTCCGCCTCAAGCCGTATTTTACACGGTGAAGTGTACTAGTGAAACAACCTTTTTTTTCGCTGTCGTCGCGTCTTCCTCCAAAGAACTCTGAAGCGTTTTTTTTTTTGTTCCCAACCACAGAACACATTTTTCCGTGTGCATTTCCGTATGTGTGCTAGCGCGTTCCCCCCCCCCCCCCCGCATTTTTTTTGTCTTACCTAATTTGTGCAGTTTCCATGTATGTTTTGTGTTTGAGCATCGAGTCGATGCTCCGTTGGGAGGGGAATAATGCCACCTGGTGTTTTGAGCCAGCGCTGCGTGCCCAGCAAAAACGGTGATTGAAGACGACGAAGTCAAGGATCTTGCGCCGGCTGGTGAACCGTCCTCCTTGTGTCTGACATTTTCGTGTCTGGCTGCTGATCCTGCTGCTTATTCTTGCCTTAGCGCGTGATAATATTACGAGAGCTGAACCCAGCTCCTCAGGCGCGGCGGTGTCGCCTTCAATACCACGTGACACCGTGACGTCACGACAGAGGAGAAGTGGCTTTGGCTCAACTCTTGCAAGATGGGCTGGGTGGGAATCGAACCAGGGTCTCCGGAGTGTGAGACGGAGACGCTACCACTGAGCCACGAGTACGATGCTTCAAAGCGGTACAAGAGCGCCTCTAGTGAATGCGGTGTTGCCTTAGAAACGAGCTGTTTCTAAGGCTCAGGCGTGCGTCGCTTGCTCAGGCGCACATTTCGTTGCCGCGCCGAACGCTGCGTTGCTCGACGCTCACCGCGTCCAATGCGGGGCGCGTAGTCGCTGCGCCGTAGCCCATTGTCTTACAACCCTTGGCGGGTCGACGGGAACGCTGTCGCGTTCCACTCTTGAAGGCGAAGCAGAGTAACGCATGAGTTGTTTCTTCGTCTAGCCGAACCAAATATAGCCAAGCAACAGCACTTCACCAGGCTAAACAGTGGTTCAACAACTAAAATAAAGGCTAGTATGCTTCGCATCCTGGCTTAACCTTAGCTAAGCCACAGCCATTTTTTGAATCACCATTCGAGCGAGTAATTATGAACAATGGTTCGTCGACGTCATCATCCTCCTCGCAGTCACAAGAGTTGTTTACATCATCAGTTAAAGAAAAGTACAAATCCAGGGCCTTTTCAACGGTCCAGCGCGTTCCGTCTAGAGAAAGAGAAAATCGCACAACGAGGATTATACATCGTGGAAGGCGGGTAGGGAAGTATATTCTCACGGCATAGACGCAATTCAAATGTCAATAACTTTAGTTCCTTGTTGCAGTAGGCTCTAAAAGTGAACCAGATAATAGTTCAACACTTGAGGCATTCAATAAATGCATTTACTTATCTTTGTCACGGCCGAAATTCATTCCGCCACGAGTTATAGCGGCTGGTGAAAACGGCCTCGGCCATCGAGAAAGGAAACTGAGGCGAGGCCCTACCCCCTCCGTGCGCTAGGAGAAAAGTGTGGAGGAAATGACGTAGTAGGTTCTCTTTCTTTGATGTTTTTTTATTTATTTATTTGCTGTAGCGGCCACGCCTTTCGGGCCACAATGGCGGCTTTGTTAAGGTTATGGGCGCTCACACGTGTTGCTCCGTAGGTTTCGTACCGTGGCAAAGGCGCTGTGCGGGCAGGTTTGCGTTGGTCTCCGTGTTTTGTTGCGGTGTGTTATCTGGACCGTGCTCTCCCGCATGTTGCTGTAGCCAGGTGGGACAGGAGGAATTAAAGTTCATGAAATGTGAAATGCATGCGCATGCAACGCTGTACGCAATGTACTAGGGTGGTTGCTTTGGCTAGTTGGTAATTCATGATCAAAAATAACATACAGCGCGAAGGACAAGGAAGGACCAAATTCCCCTGTCTAGTGGCAGTAAATATGTTGGACAGACAGGCAGGTGCATAAATGATCCACTAAGAGAGCACTGTACAAGGCCATTTGGGCATCCATTGCCGGGACTGCGGCTGCGTGCCATTCTTTGAAGATACTGAAGTTTTAGCGAGGCACAGCTCACAGCTCACCCGGGAAATTGTGGAAGTTGATTTCATCAGAAAACTTGGTAGTATTTGCGTTAGTGCCCCCTCTATCGCGCTGACCCCTGGTGAAGTCACGTATCTAAACAGATAGAAATCGTAGTGCTTAATTTTTATATATTTTTCAGGTGACTATGCTCTTAGTTCAGTGACTTGCTGTTAGAACACCCCATGTGACTGTCTTACATTTTCCGCGCATGCCCTTTCTTGTATATAGACACACGATGTGGCAACGCAATAAGGTATTGTTGGAAGTCAGCGCTGTGTATGTCGTCTATCGCTGTCCTTGTCCTTCGCGCTGTACGTTATTTTTGTACGCAATGTACCTCGCCACGGCAACTGCCACGGACGAAGGAATATCCGCGGGAAATTTTGCCCTCTTTGGCGGAATCATGCTAACGCACCATCGCAGGCCGAAACCGATGCGTTTCACAATCTGTACAATGAACGCCTTGCAGGTCAGTGATTTCTGCTTTGGACAGCGCATATGGTGCATTTGCGGCACGTAGAACGTAACAACTTGCTTTTGTACATATTCAAACACACTTTGCTTAACTGTTGCTTGTTCCTCGCACTACCCGCCACAGCACGAGGTCTTTTGAGCACAGCGCGTTCGAGGTTCATGCGCACCTGCACAGGTGTACCTCAATACACGTGGTGATAGAGCGTTACGCAGAATATGTGCATTTTGCTGCCCTCGGCACCTTGTACCTGCCCGCCGGCGCTTCATCCTGGAAGATGGGAAAGAAGCGGCTTAGTTGACTTAAGGAACGAATCCTCCCTACCGCAGACGTATCTTATATGTGCGCGCGAGAAGTGCAGGGAAGTGAAGGTTAGCGGATGCGCTGCAAGAGTGAGCAAAAGGCTCCACAGAACGTACGCCTGCGAACACATCAAACGGCTGTTCCATGGTCGCACGTAGGCCGGTTCAACGCGCGTACTGTTCTGCACCGTGCGCCGGCTATCGCAAAACTTTGGTTCCGTGATGCTTCACTTACCGGGGTAAGAAGGCACCTAGGCCGCAGTCAATGAATCTAAACGCGGAGTGAGAAATCACATTCGGCCTCCTCGCCGGCGTGTTGTCTTAGTAATTCGCGGCCACCCGAATTTTGTTCAATAAAGCTCGACGGTTCCTCAAGCGAGAATTTGTTTGTGCTCATAAACTCCAAATGGACCGCAAATGGGTCGGCGAGTCTTACGTGTCTCCAGTGCGTTCTTGCAGTGCAGTGACAATGCATACATTTTTTGCGTATCGCCAGACGTCTAGCTCGCAAGTCCGTCTGAGAGCCCCAGGAAGCCCAAGCTGAGAAAAACAAGTAGAAGGCCGCGATAAAGGTGACCTTCTTTCAAAAACACGCAAGTACAGCGGCCGTTACCTGCGGTTGATGAGAACAGTTCAGTTGGCAAGCATTATAAGGCATGCTTATTTTAATAAAAGCCGGTAAAAGCGGCCGATTCGACCTCACGGCCAACTTTGCGAAGTTCATTACGAACTTCTTTCAACAGGACTTCGGCAACGGTAATGCAATGAGACATCGCGATTGTTTAGTATTGCTGTGGAGCGCGCGCGTCCGAGCAGCCCCTTTGCGCGCAGCGTGGCGTGGTTTCGTGGGACATGTAAACAAGAGAGGAGAGCTGGCCCGATTAAAGGCCCTTAAACTTCGTAAAGTAATGGCATGCTTTGAAGAATGCCGTCTTCTCCTCGAGTGCTCTGGCCGAAGCCGATGCCGCGTCGCTATTGGCCTAATGGAATCACGTGGCCCCTTGCGCCGGCTTCGTTTGTTTACAGTCACGCTTCAGTGCCATTTTAGCTCGAGAAGCAGCGCTTGTTGGCGCCATTCCTTCCATTCCCATTCTGTGTTGTTTTGATTTTGTAAACGCCTTGAAGGATGTTTTGTGGCAAGTGCGATGTCGCTTCACGTCAATTTCTGTGACCATGACCTGCTGCGCGTTCGGATGCCAATAGACCTCAGACTCTGCCCAGGCGGCGCTGCGGAAAAAGCCGTCACCAGTGCCCCCATCGGAGCCTTGGCGCAAACTGAGTAGTGCAAGGAGAGCTGTGCGCAAGCGAAGGTGCATAGGCCACGATGGACCCCTCTCTTTCGTTAGTGTTGAGGCACGGTTTCCTAAAAATCAAGGACCTGGAAAGCTTCTTCCGCCCATCCACGCTTCGGAAAGGAAGCTCAGCAGAGCGAAGTAAGTGTACAATATAAAATAAAGTCTCAAGTGTTATTTCGGCGTGCTGCAACTGCCAAGTACAGAGAGCATCAGGTTTGTCTGCATGCAAATCAGCATAAAAATCTAAGCATTTCAAATTGGTTCATATTGAATATGTCCTGAGCACAAGACTATCTGCTATATTTTTATGTATTTTATCGTAATGTTTTGTCTCGCTATTACTTACAGAGAGTATCCTTTCATAACTTTTTCCAGGGAAGCAAACAGAAAACGTTTTCCAAGGCAGCAAACAGCATGAGATCATAACGAAAGAAGCTTCCTACAGTGTATACGCGCTGCATCTTTCTCGCAGGAGCTACAGCATCGCCCATATCTTAATTTGAACTTTTCGCAGATGCTTCGAGCAACAAGCGCGCACAAATAAATGTAAATACACGCGACATTTTTTTCTTTAGACGCATGCGTTACTTCGTAATTGTCGTCCAGTGCTCCTACAGCAACTTCATTGCTCACATTTGAAAAACGCAGTCGAGCAGGCTCAGCACATTGCGAAGCGTGCTTGTATTGGCGCAGGATATACAAAATACCGAAAGTAGAAATGAGCTCGCGATACAAAGATGCTCTAGAACAGCATTTTGAATTCATAAACGAACCAAAATATTTGGTTAAGCTGACCTGCCAAATCTCTCCGTTCCACTTGTTGAGTCAAGCGGAGGCGGACGTCTGTTAAATGGTGGAGATATCGATGGCACCTAAGCAGGACGGTTCGCAATGTTTTTTTTGTTGTTCGCAACGTTGTTTTGTTGTTACCAACGAAGTGGCGGCTGCAAATTCTTGAGTTTTCGCTTGGTTTCCATGGTCCTCTGTCAGGGCTACGCAACACAATTACAGAAGAACAAAATTGTCGCACTTTCTCATGCGAGCCGAAGTGTTGTGGGGAATGCAAGTACTCCCATTACCCAACAGGTTGAACAGCCCATATCCAGCGCTCTCGCCTTTCCCCTTCATACGATCGCGATGGAAATCGGTAAAACTGAATGTTGTAATTCCGTCCTTCACGTTCATGGCAATTTACAACACAACAGTAACGTCGATTTCGGCGTTTCTTCGTAGCGCGCGGAGCCATCGCGGTTGCCGTTGTTTCCGCCATCAGTCTGAAAAGTGAGCCAGCAAGCGCTTTATGGCAGCTCGGCGGCGCGTCCGACTAGCGTAGGAATTCGTAGCTCTCTGTCTGTGTGTTAAATGCGCGAAACACTCGCAATATGGACCAAAATCTAGTTAAATTGTTGTTTCGCCGTCGCTAGCTGCATAGGCAATTTAGCAAGGGAGTCGGGCTTCGCACTACTCAATTACTGCCTCTTCGCACCGGCAGGTCGCGCTGCGCGTCTTGCAAAACTCCAGAGTCTGACCACAGAACACCTATACAAACTTAAAGGGAAACTGTACCTTCCATAGTGCTACGAAAATAAGCGTAGTGGTGGTGTCGTGAACTAAAGTATGCGACCACAGGTGGCGCTGTACAACAGGAAACGGAAACGGGGTTTTGCACAGTATGGCCGCTTTACCAGGTGTTCTGTGGCTTTACTGGGTTTCTGGCTGCTGCCCCTCGATCGTGCTCCCGCCAGTTTGGTTGCTGTGTGGCAAACGTAGCGCCTACATAAATATGTAGGCGTTACGTTTACCAGAAAACAACTAAACTGGCGGGAGCACGATCGAGGCGCAGCAGAATACATGTAGCGCTGAGTCATATCGAGTTAAGGCACACTCTGAACTGACTTGTAAGGGCATCCCGAGTGGTTTTTCGTTTAATTGTTACACCGCCGTTACCCCGAGTTGTGCCGCCGCGCTCCAGCTGTTGCATTTCGTGTAGGGCTACTGACAGAATGCGGTTTCCAGGTGGCACGATGGCCTCGACTGGAATAAACGCACACGACACCAAAGATTGAGTAAGCCTGAAAATATTTTATTTGCATTTTACAAGTACAACAAAAAGCACACGTCTCCGCATCCACACAAACGCGGTTACATAGTCAAGAACATAGTCAAGAAATGGCTCATTAATAAGGGTAGCACAAACGCACAAGAAAGAAGACCTAAGCTACAAAACGTACGGTCGGCTCATCGGCTGTCACCACGTGTCACTTTTATACAGCTTCTTTACAGCACTACCAGGCCGGGTAGTTTGGCGAAAAGAACGCAACAGCTTACGGCCGTCAGCTGCCTCTTCCTTGCGGGTGTCATAATTATCCTAATCTCCGCATCGACGTCGTGCAAGCCCGCATACAGGTACCTGTATCTGAATCAGCTGTATGTACCAGCTTAATACATGTGTAGTGAAATTATGATAACCACTGCGTCTTATCAAACGTATTGGTTTTGCAAATGTGCATTACAGCTGACGGAACGACATACTGCAAGTGAAGCACAAGAGAACAAGGACAAAAGGAGGATACAACACTTGAAGAAATGGAGAATCAGTAGGCGTACAGCAAACAAGCGATGACGGAGAACACACAATGATGCATCGGGTGTTCTGTGACATCGGTTTGCGTACTTACGGTGTTATGGAGATCAACGGCATAAAAACGTACCTTCAAGCGTACTCCCTCAACCTCCGCCGCATTCATTATGATAATCAACGCCTAAACAAAATCAGGCACCATTTTTTGCCAAGAGTAGACCTCTTTACAGCAAGTCTATCTAATGACTCGCAGACAAAACCAGCATGCTTTCGAAAATGTTTTGCCGCCGTAGTATTCGAATGCCAACGGCCAGGAAACACATCGATGCCAATAGGCTGTCGGCTGTCGGTGGTTAATCAAGTACAAAAACATTGACGCTATGACTAAAAAGCAGCTTCAACAATCAAATAAAAAAAATTAACCGCCTATTTGCCTAAGGTAAAAACACATCTTTAGACACCTCGATTGTTTATGTAAATGGTTTGTGTAAAGTAAAAAATTCAGCATGTTCAGCGCCCCTAGCAGAAAAAGCCAAAATTAAAGTATTCGACCAAATTACAGTAGCTCCACTTGCGCGCTTACGCTGAAACACGCCTCCATTGATTTTTCGCCCTCTGTGGCCATTTGTTGAACTTGAGAGTGTGCGGGGCCTGGTCTGACGTCCATATAGTTTTAGCAAAGGCAAGAATCTGTTCGCGTTACCGTCCGGTAAGCGCGACGTGTTCAGAGGAAAGACATGGCTTCACCGAATCGGGAGGGGAGAACTTCCGACCGACTTCCTCCGCGCGACTATGCGAGGTAAGTTGTGAGTCTCTCAGAGTATAGTACGTGCCAGGCTTGCGTATTGTGCTGCGGGCAATAACGTAGTAGATATTGCACAGTTCACTGTGCATGTTGTCATGTGTACGCACGCTTTAACACGATTTTTACGCAACGTCTGCTTTGTTTATATACGCGCTACGTGGTCGTGTTAGTCGTATTTGGTGCGCTTAATCGTTTTGTACGCTAACCGGCTTGAGTTCGCGGGCACGCGAGGTTGCGTGCGATAACATGATTACGAAATTTTAAAGATTCAGCGCAGTCCTTTTCACAAAATTTCAATCTCAATCATGAAAGCGCCTCAGGAGAGCAACTCTGCCTTTTGTGGTTACCTACTAGCCTACTTTAGATAGAATAGCTTTGTTTGCCTCATTTGTTCGTGTTCAGCCTGTTTCACATGCTGCGATGCAACGACGAAAATCGGTGCTGTCGCACGCGTCGCAATGCGATTTTTAGAGGGCTCATTTCACATGATTGCGATTTCAACAATGCGACTGGTGCGACGCCCAGGGTTGCTTAGTGCCAGGTTTCGTGGCACACGCTGCATAATTCTTTTATTTTAGTGAACAAACGTTTACACTATAATATTATTGACTTCTCTTGATTAGAAGCAAATAATATGTACGTTTACTAATTTAAGAACGTTAGTTAAGATTTGTCTTGGGGTGCGCGACGGCGGTTTTGTTAGTTCAGTGCGACATCGCGCACGTAAACAGCTGTTCGCAGGTGGTTCAGCCAGCGATTCTTTATTGCGTGGTTCAGCGTTGTGTGTTGTCTTATCTACATTCTATGACCGTTTCGTTCTGCCTGCGCTACAACAATCTGCAAGATGACCTATCGACAAGTTCATATAGCTACCGTCACCGTATATGCAGTATTCGGAATTCGGCTGCCACGAAGTTGTGTCAGTCCAGCAAGATCCTCGCGCTACCCATGCTCGGCGTCAGCTTCTGGAGAAACGATGCGTGTATATTGCCCGTCATTGCGCATATGTGGTGCCTGCTCCTAGCCGTATTCTTACGCCAAACGCAACAAGAAGCACCAACCCGAACGCCCGCGTGTGCCCCTGAACGAAGCCTCAAACGATCAGTGTGATTACGACGTGGAATGAAAACTATGTTGTGAAATTCAACCTTAGCGCTAGCCTGGTTCGTCCATCGCCGTGCTTGCGCTGCGAATATATATATGGGAGCCCTCTCTAAATATTTCTAAAGGCGCAAAAGCCGACGTATCAAATGTTTCGAGCAGTTACCGTCGCTTTTGTTGAAACCTGTACGTTGTAATATAGCATTCTAAAAGACACGCTTCTCGTCCACTTTGTTATCCCGTGTCTCGCGCTGGTAGTATACTCGGAACTTCTAACAAGAAGACCATATCAATACGCGCTATTCATAATGCAGGATCGTAGGCCCACGGCAGGCGCACTTGCCGTGGAATTTTTCAGCTTTCTGCTCAGCCTCGCGCGTCTCTCATGGTTAGCCTGTTTTGTGGAAATAAACATTATTATTATATTGCTAATGTTATTAGATATTATAGTTTCTTCACTGTAATTTATAGCAATCATCCAGATTTCTTAAGCTAGTCAAGCATTTAACCTGTATTAGGTCAACATTGTTATGACATGCTTATGGGAGTCATTTCAAACTAGATTGCTCAGCCAGAGGAAGTACAAATGCAAGCTTCAATATTTATTCCAATTTCGTATTCCTAAACAGATTATATTGGCAGAATTTTATGCCTGCTTGCATTTCCTGCAATTCAATGTTCAGAGTTGGAAAAACTGATTCCTTTTCTTGCTGTCGAAAGGCTGCTCCAATGTCGATAGCAAGCTATAATTTTTCATTTAGAAAGTGTTAAGCAATGACTATATGTCTAAGCTTATCAATGCGTTTTTGTTCCACGAACACAATAAAGTTTTCTCTCTCCCTCTCATTGACAGCCATGGAATGAAACCGTTCACTTTCATAAGTATCAGGATGCAAACATTCGGGAGATTGTCCTGAGCATTTGTCTGCATCCTATAGTGTGCATGTTTGTATTAAGTTCTCGTGTTACAATCGCAGTGATCTACACATATTGTTATATTGTAACAAACTAACTTATTTCATTTTGTTTTCAAATCTACCATGTGGCCATGCAGTAACGACTGCATTAATAAGCAAAAAAGAAAACGGCAGATTCAGTGTACGTGTTGGAATCTATGCGAAGTGAAGTTTCTGTCAAGTGGTCAATTAAATGCTGTTAAAGTAACTGCGATATATACAATTTGTCTTATTTTCAACAATCCAACATGTCATCTTTTGCAAGGTTTGCTTATGCACCGCATAGGTCACAACCTTAATGTCATGTAATCTTTACGCATTACACTGTTCACAAACCATACCGAAACGCAAATGGCAGTTAATGTAGATGCACGCTGTGAGACATCAATGCAGTGACGTTTGTTGAGCAAGGAATGGTACGAGGTGCATGCAGATGAATGAATGACGTGCTTATGTACTTATTTATATACCTTGCAGTCTGCAAGGTTGGAGTATTATGCAAGGGGGAATAAAAAAGTTGTTACATAAGGAAGAAGGGCACAACATTAAGAAAAAAACCAGCAAAAAAAGCAGTACCAATACATTACACCAACTAGCCCAACGTATTTTACTGGCACAACATTTACAATACTTAACAAACAATAACAGAAAACGTTACTGCCCATGCACCCTGTACAGACGGTAAACCAGCGAAGCTGAAATGTGCAGCCCCAGTGTTTATCACTGGGTTAATTCCAATGGTTTATTCAAGTCTTTCTATATTATTGGTTATGTCTGTGTTTCTTAATGAGGTTATGCACATGTTTGGCTTGGGTTTATCACATTGTTTATTTGGAATGCCACACATTGCACTTTGCAAGATCACCATCATGGAAAGTGCAATGAGTGGTTCATTGTGTTAATCCAGCGGGTCCATCAAAGTCTTATTGAATGCTGTTATGCACTTGTGTTTTGTAATGCGCTAATCATAATGTTTATGACTTAGTTATGCACTGTAGTTACGAAGTGACACACCGGGGCTTCACATTTCATTTAATTAAATACACGGACACATTTTCGAACCTATTGGGAAGTCTGAGAGAGACTGCTGCACGCGTGCTCTGATGCTAGAGAGAAACGACGTCACTATCGGTCTAGCCAATGGCCCACCACACCTTTGCTGTGAGATAATAATGACATCATGATCTTGTCTTAACCCCATCCCCCTCTGTGTCCCTTCCCTGCAATAATACGCAGATAAATGTATGTTTGAAATGCATAAGCATTTCTATGTCTACCCAACAAGAAATGTCTCCGTCCATCATGCAAGACGAATGCAATGGCTCACACCCCCTTAAACAATGGCTCATACCGCTACACTATGGTTTTTGGGATCGGACCATGAGTGTTTCACATAGGCATATACAGCTTCACTGTAAAAAGAATGAACACCTTTCTGCTAGAGACCGAGACAATCATGAGGTGTATTAACAAGTTTATTGAACATGCCGAGTAAATGCTGTTTGACAAAAATAAATCGAATTTACACAAAAAGCAGAAGCAAGATCTGATGTGTGTCAATACAGATCCCAACAGGAAACGCATCCATCTCTGAAAGTGTAACAGCGGCCATGCTGACACAAGATTCTTCCAGTGCATTTGCATCTACAGCATCCATAATTTCTCTAGGCAGCCGATCTCCACAGAATGCTAGCTTCTTCCTCTACAATGCACTCTCCACATCTGAGCGTGCATTGTAGAGGAAGAAGCTAGCATTCTGTGCAGATCGGCTGCCTAGAGAAGTTACGGAAGCTGTAGATCTAAAAATGCTGGGTTAATCTTGTCAGCACAGCCTCCGTTAGAAATGGACGCATTTCCTGTCAGGAAACGCACATGAATTTTTGCGTCTCCTTTTTTGTGTATGTTCAGTCTATTGCTTGTCAGCGAGCATTTACTCGGTGTGTACATTAAACTTTTGGTTGTTAAATCATATCGGTTTTCTTGTTTGTCCTATGTGTTCTCTGGTGCCATTTGCAGCCAGGCTATTCGCTTTTTTTTTAGACTGCAACAAGTCACTTTAATGGCCCTCATGTAACCTTACAAAATTTTTTATTTGGCCAATGTAGCAAGAATGTACAGTGTGAAGCAGTAAGAACAGGGTATGCCAACTTCTAATTAAAAGGTTTATTGCGAAAATGCAGTGATCTATACAGGGTACTACGAAGTAGTACAGCAATACAACCTGATAAAGACTAGCCTCGTGAATTCATTAACTATATTGCAACAGAAATGTGATGGACAGGAACGAAATGAACACACAGAGCGCTTCGTTCTTGTCTGTTGTCTATCTGTTGCACTTTAGTTAATAATGAATACACACAAACTCATCTAGTTTTCAGTTATGCCGGGCTTATAAGCCTGCTTGTGTCCTGGAATATCTGCATGGCTACGTATCCTGTAATTTAATTTCCGGCCATGTGCTTGCAAGTCGCGTGTCAATCACCTGATTTTCCTGACAATCTTGCGTGATGTGCAGGCACAGACAGTTTCTGGTGAATCCATGCAGGGTGTTGTGCAGGGTGTAATCTGCACTACAAGTGCTGCTTTGATTGCTTTCAGTTCAGCTTTTCTAGGTATAGGATGACCTGGAATGGTACTCACTTATAAGGGGTTTAGTTTATGTAGTGTCGTACTACTGTTACACTGCTATTGCCAGATCAGTGTACTATATGTGCCTTATGTTTGCTTGCATCTTCATGATTAGCAACCTCCTCTGTGTGTTTTGCAGTTGCATATAGTCTTCTGGCCTAATTGTTTGCCCCCATATTCCACGGTATGGGCCTGTTGTGTTTCAAGTTCAGGTATTCCCGACGTTGTGTTTCTGAAGGGAGAGGTAGTCGTCTTTGCATCTCATATGCTAGCTGGCATAGTATCTTGGGACGAGGTTCTGAGCTCTTGAGACAAAGAATTTGTGCTGCAGGCTGCAACTCTACTCCGTCTAGGTGCTTGTTCGTTACTTTCTCATAGAGGTCTTCAAGCATGGTACAGCTGGAAAGACCTGTTATTACTACCCGAGGCCTGTATTCGATGAGTTGTCTTTTTGTGTGCTGCTGGTAATTCATACCGTATGATACCTTGGACACAAGCACAGCATCTGCGATTTTCTATAGTATCCACTCGTCCACCCCCATTATTTCGAGATTATTCTTTTCACCAGATGCGGAAGTTGCGTCCAGGCACTGCATAATTGTTTCACCCACGTGCTGGCTCTGCCGTCATGGGCTTACACTAGCTGAGGATTTGTGGATGTTGACTTGCGGGCATATTTGTCCAGCTATGTGGATCACAATGTGCAATCTTGGGTAGTTATTGATTCTAGTCTTTCTTTTTTTTCCGACGTCGATATGAGCTGACTTATCAGAAAGCGAGAGGCCAGACTGCCAAGAAAGTCTGCAGTGTTGTCGAGGGCTTGTTGCATCATTCTTGATTTCTGTATGGGATAGCTGTCCCATAGACTGTAATACACCATAGGCTGTAGTGTTTCATGTAGTATGCCCGTGTTGTTGGTGTGTGTGGGCCAAATGTACCTTCAACTCTCACCTGGAATTTTCAGTCTTTCAGAAAGTTACTGTTTAAGTGCTCTACCAGAAATGTTTTTGCTCATCGTTCCTCCTATTAGCGCAGCATGAGGCAGTACTGCTGTTAAAAGCCTCTTCACTCTCTTCATTATTTCATAAGCAGTATTACATAATTTCCTGCAATAAAGTTTCTGCTGCTCATGGCCCACTCATATCTGCCAGAAGGGACAACTCTTGAAAAAGGTTTTGTTTGTGCTATGTGTGCGACGTAGTATGAGCATTCATGCCTTGACATTTATACATCTGTAAAACCAGCTTCCTGACAGAGTACTTGCTATACCTGATCATGCTTATTTGTGCAGGGCTGTTGAACAATACATATTGATGCAATGAATATTTACACACTCAAATTATCATGAAAGATGGTTGTTTTACAATTCTGCCCTTTGCTTTCTATTGGTGTTAGATTTTGCATAAGCATGCCCCCCCTATGCAATAGTATTTTGAAGTGTAAGGGTTCAATAAAAGGTGATGAACTAAATCTAAGTGCAAGAGCTTTTTTTCTCACCTATGACTCCCATCGAAATGTGACTTCCATGGCTGGCAAATCAACCCCTCGCCTTGTGTTAGCAGCAGAATGCTATAGCCACAGTGGCAGGTGAACAAATTGAAGAACAATATTTCTGTCTATAATTTTTTTTCTTGTCTGTATGTAAGTAAAGTTTGGAATAAGTTTGTCATTGCAAAAAAGCCCAGTTTGTGGTCTTTTATTGAATAAACCACATATTATGTACAGTTGATATGCAGAAATTTGTTCTAAAATCTTCGGGTGATATATGTTCTTGCAAGTAGCATGGTAATTCATTACTTATAAGGATAGTAATCGCAGCGGATGTCGTTATATGGGTTTACACACTAATATATGTGATCGCAAGCTTATTAGAAACTTGCTAGAAACATGTAAGGCATGAATGTTTCTGCACAGTTGATCAGCTGTGAACGTGCAAGAACTGCTTGTACTGGCTGACTTCACTGCACAGTTTTGATTTAATTTTCTTCAGCGTGTCCTTTTATACTGTTTTATCCCCACAAGAACAGGCCGTTTGCCTGCTTTTCGCATTGCTGCACGAGTTCTACATAATTGTGCAGGAGAGTACGTAGTCACTGTGCCACTATAGCAAGCAATTTATTTAATCTACTAGCTGTACAGTTAATTACCTTGCAGAGCAAGTGTTCATACAGATGCAGTAAGGATACAAAGTCCGCATTATAGTCAATGTTTATTGGTTTCTGTGCAAGAAAAAAAATCTCCAGAGAAAAGGTGCAACTTAACGTGCATGTAATATTTTATTCAAGCCACGGATTTAATGCTATCGTAGCAAATTCATTACGATAGCCTACACTTTTGCTGTGTCAAATTTAATAAGAGGCAAGATAAGCTTTCAAGATGCATCAGGAAATTCATGCTTGAAAACCGAAAGAAAATACAACTGAACGGTACCGCGTTCAGCGCAACGTTGAAACTTCGGGTACTTTGCTGTCTTGTCATTTGCCCTTGATGAGGTTGAGGTAATTCAAGCTGCTCCGTAAGCGCGATTTTTGGATGCTACTCAACAAAAGAAAATTGTGACGACCTCGTCGTCTGCTGGGGTTCGAACACCTCCTAGCACTCACAACTCGCAAAGGCGTACGAAGCAAGCGTGAAAATTCACTCCATTTGCTGTGTAGCGTGTAAACAAACGCATAGCAATCGGAGAATGCAATCTGCAGTACAAGTTTTTTATTCTCCCTTCGCGTACGTACCGAATTCTACGATCCACGTCTCCGCGCATTGCACTTGTCATGAGGCGCCATTTTCCAAACCAAACCCATACAAACCGGCGAAATAGCTCCGTTGACAGCTCTCCGCGCAATTTCGACGGAAAATCGCAGCGATCGGTGCGACTGTGCGACCAACCGGTTGGTCGCAGCCGAAAATCGGGGGGTCGGCACTGCGACTGCGATTTTCATCGCAAACGACGGAAATCGCACTTCCGGTGCGATGAAAATCGCATCATGTGAAACAGGCTTTCCTCGTTGGCGGTCGCCCGGTGGATTTGCGATACAGAGGCACCGATGAAAAGCGCGCGTGCTCTCCGGAAACCGTTCTACGCGGTGCGTTCGTTGCCGAGCGACAGCATCATAGGTGATTGAGACGTATGTGCCAATTCGCGTGAGCTTTAAAGTGTGCGAAGCTTCAGATGCAGCGGTGGAGCACTCGCAAAGAAAACGTGCGGTCGCCCGCCCGTTCCCTGGCTGGTTTAGTCGCCGTTCGTGCTTAGTCGTTTGCTCGTTCGTTCGCACATTCTTTTAGTCGTTCGTTTAGTCGTTTGCTCGTTCGTTTAGTTCGCGCGCTCGTAGAGTCGTTCGCTTGCTCGTGCATTCCACTATTAGTTTCTACAGTCACTATGCCTAATTGAGACGCGTTTGCTGTAGGACTCTTAGGCTGGTGCGTTTATTTACGCAGTGAGACTATAAATAGTGCACACGGACTTGTGACTGCAAAGGCAAATCTGTAATGCATCTATGCGTAAAATAAGCTGTTAACTTACAACTCGAATGCCGTTTTATGTCATTTTGACCTATAGATAAAACATCATTTCACTTGCCGCAATTTCGGCCGCGTCATGGCGGGGGGATTCTTTGCGCGATCATGACTTCACTAATAAAGTCATGTCTCGCCAATATTACTTCGGAGGGAGTGCAACCGTCCTCACTGCATGCAACTCAGTGCAACTCGATTCGCGACAAGTACGTCACTTAGTAAACGGACAAACCGACGCACGATGAAGTGTTATTCGTTATAAGTCATTAACCTGAAAAAAATCACTGAAGCCCACAGTGGTCTTGTTTGAGATTGAGTCAAGCATTGTTATCGCGCTCCCGCTTCGCGCACGAATACTAAAAACTTATTTTATTTTCTTGTGCACGCAGAGTCCCGACTCGATGATCGGCCGCGGTATTTCTCTCGACATTGAGACACGAGAAACATAATTGCACCAACGCCCATCTCTGAGCCTTTACGCGCGCTTAGATTGGCAAGCACGCACATTGGCGGCGCTGTAGCTTGTAATACACTTTCGAACCTTCAGAAGTGATCTCCGTCAGCCTTTGTACGTCGTAGCTGATAAGCGCCGCGAATTCACATGGTAAGGGCGGCGCGGATTCTTTAGGCTGAGGGCTTGCTGGAAACCAAGATATTGTCATTCGATCGTAAACGTGTTATTTACAACTATTCGCAACAAGATCTTACGACACGCCCTTGACAAATGTTGCGTACCTAATTGCAGGGCACTCGATACATTCGCAGTTGTCTACGCACAGCGTTAACACTCCTTCAAATACATTTTTAAGAAATAGTTACCAAAAAAATGAAACAAGAGCTGCCGCTACTGAATTTGTATAACCATCAGACTAGAAATTCTATGCTCTACACGAAGTTACGCGGAGCTGGAAAGCCAACGTGAACGCTTAAAGAGCACTGCCTTGCTGTGCGTGCATTCACTCTGCGAAAGGTCGTCTGCTGCGCTAGAGCATCGTAGGCGGCGCCACGGTCGAGGAGGAAGTGTGAAAGAGAGGAGAAACGAGGAGGTGTGAAGGCGGAGGAGGAGAGTGTCAATACTTTACGAAGTTTAAGGGGTTTTAAGTGGCTCCGCGGACTTGTGACCTTTTCTGTTCGTTTTCTGGTCGAAGTTTAAGGGGTTTTAGGCCCGATAGGTGGACCAACGCCACGAGCAAGGCCAACTTCCGGCTTCACTTTAACTTCACAAAGAGTGACGTCAGGGCCTCTCCTGAGTTTCCTTCCTCCGTGGGCCGCGACAAACGCATGCGTCTCAATGTCGTACAAGAATCCCTCACGTGACCTGATCCTAGGGACTGGATCGTTTAGGGGCTTTTGAGTTGCCGCGATGGTGGGGCCATGTGGCGCGTTGAATCCCTGGCCCACACCGACCGCTGGTAGGATGTCTCCGCAGTGGGTTCTATATTTGTTGGTGAAAAGTCGTGCAGTAGTAGTGGTATGGCATGTCGGCTTTGGGCTCGGGGAACTCTGGTTGTCTGAGACCCGTATTTGTGAAGAATTCAGTGGTCCTGACCATCGAAATATTCAAGGGGCGTAGCGGCTCGGCCAGTGTTCGCCCTTTTTCGGCAGCGTGATCACATCGCGCATGCACCTTTACTTCCCAGGCGTCGTACACGAAGGTATTGTACGAGTTCCTCGCCACGGCTTACGTTACGTAAGTAATAAAATGCTTGAGGTGTAATTCGCTCGCAACTGTTCACGGGTCCTTGAAATGAGGCAGCGCATGTTTTCGATCGTGTTCAGCGCTAGTGCGCTATCCGTGACATCATGTGATTTTCTTTTATCGTGGGTTTTACCACAATTATCGCGTAGTTCTGTGAACCTAACTGACCTTTAGTGACACATAGTCTACCAGAATTGCTTGAATTAATATGCAGAGTAGATGTTTGAGATTATAGGAACTAAGGGCGCGATAAACACAGTGAGATGGAGCTTGATACCGTGCCCTGTGATGTTCAGCTGCGTTTCTGCCTGTTTTTCACGCTCATAGTTTTAGCAGTTGGACGCAGGGTTCTGTGCAAAGCTGGGACGAATGAATGTGTATATGCGTCCGCAATAACTTCACCGCAAGACAGTTGTGTAGTGCGATGAAGCAAACAGTGTATTGTGGTGACGGGTAGTGTGGCAGCTCTAGTTCCACCTTTGATGTCCCCGTTACCCTAAAAGTACAGCGCCGTCCGCTTTACTGCCACCTCAGGTGCTCACGAACTATTTGCTGGTATTTTTATTTTCACACGCTAAATGGTCTCACCGCAATACATACACACACACACACACACACACACACACACACACACATATATATATATATATATATATATATATATATATATATATATATATATAGCGAGGTGAAGCTCATTAAAGTTGCCAAATGCTTTGACAGTGCAATGCTTTAACCTAACCAAACCAAACAGTTTTAGAGTGACATGGCCAATATAACAGCCCAGACGTTCACGTTAACAATTTTATTAGGACTGTCAAACTAATTTTAGAGTACAGAAAAATAACGTAAACATCTCAAGTAATACTGCAAAGCACAGGTCTAGCGCAAATGCTTTGAACGCTCAACTGACACACCTTAAGGGCCTAAAAATTGCTAGCATATTGATGCAAGTTGGTCAGACTTAATGCGATATTGGTTGCTTTAGAATGAAAATAATAGTATTAGATAAGGGGACGCAAGCGACTCGTGTGCTGCTTGGTTATGCAAACCACATGGGTTCCAAAAATGCCCAAACAGGGTTGTTGCTTACGCATGCTGCTTGCATTCACTAAAGCTCGCTAATGTCAGCAGTATAAAGAGAGGCTGTAAAAATAAGCCTTTGAACTTAACAAGTCCAATTTACATTCTTCTATACTCGTACAACCTAAACACTACGCTGTCGTGACAGCATTTGGCTAGCGCATTGCCACACTTTGAGACAAAAGCAGTGATCAATCGGTTAGAGTAGCCTGTCCTAATATTATTCAAACAATTCTTTAAACAGTTCTTTTTTTAAGCACGAAGCATGTCATGCCTCTCAAGTAAACTGCTTTTCACTGCACCACATCATGCCCAACAAGAAAATTAACCGAGCAATAATCTACGACAAGTAGCTAAAAACATCATTCTTCTGAAGTCAGCTTGGTTTGCAGCTCCTAAAATGGGCTATTATTGAATTAGGGCAAGGAAGGATCAGCTTGAATAAACATGTCTGCATTGTTTGCAAACAGAATGTTATTGTTAAAAAAAATAAGTGTGCGCAGCCTCACGAAAAGAGCAAGCAAGGAATTGTGTTAAAGATATATAATCAGTTTCCCTCCTCCACGCACCCTCTTCTTATGCACTGTAAGGGTTATCACGATCAAACCTGCAGATCCAACATACTGTTGAAATCTAAATGGCACGAATCTTGTCCGAGTTGGTGAGGTCTCAGCAGCAAACCACACGAGCACAGCGTCATTGCCTGTAGCTGTTAGCTCTCTTGGTCAAAGATGAAGGCGATGTGTGATGCTTGCCAAGAAAAAATGGCGCTGAGAGGATGAGAGAGGTTTTGTACCAAATAGCAGCTCCGTGCAATGCTGTTGCGAAGCCTTCAATGTGGGGCAATGGCTAGTGGTTGGGGACGATGGCATCAAACTCTGCCAGGTCTCGTTCAAGCGCCAGTCACAAGGAGTCTTCTTTGGTGCCATGTGCAATAGACATGCTCATAGGCTGGAAATCGCATGCATGATTCTATTCCCAACATGTGCGGAAAGTCACGGCGGGCAATCTTGAGCTGTTCTGCAGCTAGGTAACCTGATAAAGCATGTGTAGAAGGTCCAGTAGTGACTGGTGTATGCAAAGAGATATAGGTCTCTAAATGCATTTAAGGTTTCATACCCCATGTGTCGCGGTGGCGCATCCATTTGTTGGATTAGTCAAGAATGAGCACATACCCAATTGCACATACCTTGTGCCGAAGTTGTCTACTACGCCATAAAATAATCAGCAGCAGGTTGTCTATTCGTGTACGTACCCAGTGACCCAAGTTCTCACAAATATGTATGGCGAGAAACTGCCAAATGCCACGCCTTGGCGAAGCGGCAAAGAAAGTGCCGTTTTAAAAACTGGAAACAATGAAAGAGGGTGATTTGTAGGTAGCTGATGGTGCAAAGTACTGTACAGCCAAAAACACAAACAAATAAAAACAACAGGGTTGTGACAACTTTTGCAGACCTTGAAAACCCACCTTACTCATGATTTTTATACAAACAGTGGGTTCTCTTGTACGGAAAACATTTAAGGTAACAGTGATATCAAGCTATCCTGCCTTGCGTAAATTGGCTCCATACTATTCCTGCAGATTTCTTAATAGTACCCTGCTATCATGGCCTCCCCTGCCCTCGACCATGTTTCCCTCCCCTTAGCAGACAATCTGCTAAATTTAGTGCCGATTATTCTCGTTCCATTGAATGACAAATTTCCATTGACTATCAGTCCCCACTCCACTTCCATTACCCTCAACAAGTATATTAGCTACACTCATTTGCTCTCTAATAAGAACTGTACAGTTCTCGTCTCATAATGCTAAAACGTCCATAGTCTAGTCCACCGTGCATTGTACGGTTCTGTTTATTTTCAAGTTTCTTTGTTATCCCCCAAGTTTCACCTACACCTTAGTACTGGTAGAATGCGCTGATTGTGTTGTTTTTTCTTCTATGATAACAATAAACTGAACTAGCCACTCCAATCCATTCTTGTTTGGATTTATATTCATGATCCATGTCCCCTGTGACTACTTGGCCTAGGAAAACATACTTCTGAAACAGGTTCAAGAGGCTGTTTACCAACCAAGATGTCATGACAAAGAAAAAACCAATAAAGGATTATGGCACCAAACAAAGAAAAATGGCCATTCGTAACAGCACATGGCTGCATGAGAGGTACAGGCAGATGGGATTCCAAACATAAGAACATCAGACCTGTCAGCACTGTGTCCAGCCCTATCTACAGACGCTTTGATGTGCTGATCTGGGTCCCACCTCCACAGTTGATGTCACCTGAGGACATTTCTTGGCAAGCTGGCACCACTGCTGACAACCATGACTAACACTAAGCTTCCCATCTGGCCTTGTATTTAGCCGACGAATAAGCAGCAGGAGGTCACGAGGCATATCAGCGAGCATGGCATGTTAAACATCGCAAACTCCTCTGGGTGATTATGGTCAATTTACTTCGACAGTATTTATACTGTAACCATATCCACTACGGCATGCTCTGTTCCTGCTATCAGTTTTGAATGTCATATAACACTGCTTCTCCTGTAAGCATTTATAACATAATTGAAAATAATTACTCTGGCGTTTCCTCTGTATTCATTGTACTCTCTCACGTCCGCTCGATGAAAGCATACATGAGCATGCCTCCTGTGTTACGCAGAGCTTAGGCAAGGGTTTGAAGCAGGTGATAGTTGCTTCCAACATTTTGGCGGGGATGTCACTTTTTCGGGATAGGTCTGCGGGAAGACGCTGACCAGCATTGTGGAATGGATTCTTTGAGTGTTTTCGATTAAGTTTGTGCCATGCATGCTCTTGGTTTTTATCATCATTCTTATTTTGGTGCAGTAAAAAATTGTTGAGGCGTTCATATGAATGTGTTATATAATGGTGCTATGCCATGCACCTGCTGTGTGGTACAAGTGCAACAAAAGGGTCATTTTTGTAGTACCACCACTTTCCATGTGACCTAATTACCATAGTGCAGCACAGTTAAAAAATAATTTCTCAGTGTGGTACATGTGCCAAAAGGCTCAAGTAAAAACTGTGTGAAAAACCTTTGACATGATCGCCTCGCTTTACCGTTAAAGATTACAAAAAGCCAATGAATCTGATGCTTTCAACGGCTCTTATATAAATCTTTACAGCCTGTCACGGTACTTGTGAAAAAAAAATAACAAACGAAAGTATGCAACGTAAGGAAGCTAGTGTCATCGTTTTACGTTGTAATGAAAAGTAAAGCAGCTAAATGCAGATGATTAGAGGAACCTCTGAAAGCAAGGGCACCGCATTTGTGTGATGGCGGTGAGCTCAGGACATTGTTGCGTGCTCTGAAGGCGTTCAAAATAACGCTCAACCTTGTGGAAGAGTTAAATAAGATGAAAATGGAGCACTGGCAGTACACAATGCCGGGATAGGTGCAAAGAATGAACTCGAATCCATTTTTTTCCCCACTTGAGCTTTTCCAAGTCCACTAGGCCCCAAGATTGCTCCACACTTCCGATTCTGTCTTGTTCTATATCCGTTGCGCAGAAAATTTGTGCAGTGAAAAAAATTGATCATGCAGTGAGGTTTGCCTCTCAGAATCACTTTATTACCCCAACATTTAGGAAAAACCCCATACAGTAAGCTACACTAGGTAACATAGCCGACTGAGTCGGTGGTTTTTGGGTACATAGCATATACGCATAGTGAAAGTACAATCCACGACCGTCAACCGCGGTTTCGCCCTTAACCCTCCCCGTCTGCCAATAACGTTCTCGTCCGTAGAAGGCCTACGTGTGTAAACTCGTAAAAATTACCGTTCGAGAATGCTGCTCATTCCTTCGCAGCTTATACCCACGTCCACCATCGCACGCGTCTTCTCGCACTTTTCCCCGTCTGTTAGTTTCAGCACTATCTTCTCTCAAACATACGTTCATCAAACCGTCAAAGGCGGCGGAGATTTTCCGTGCTGCCTGCTATAGGGGAGGTGCCTATTATATTTTGAGTAAAAGCATGCACGTCATCTGGTAAAAGTCCGAGCACCCACAGACATACCGACAATCACCATATTATAAAACACACATTGCGAGTGCTGTTTCTCCGCAGCACATATTACCACGCTGCAAAACGTACTACAGAGAGTAACTGAAAGCACACGAGTTGCTTGTGAATCTGGATGCTTCTTACCTAATGCGGCCACCATGTCTCAGTGATTACCGGTACAAAATTTGCGTACAGTTGTCAGCGGATGAAAGACGATATGACGAGTGCTGTTTATCCGCAGCGAAACGTACGACGGCGAGTAAGTGTAAGCATACAAGTTAATTAGTAGAGGGAAAATCAGACATCCACCCGTTCGTAGCAATTGCTACAAAGGCAACCCATACGAGTTCCTCAAAAAAAAAGCCTCAGAGTTGAAGAAAAATTTGTACTGGTCCGGGACTCAAACCTGGGACCACCGCCTTTCCGGGGCAGCCGCTCTACCATCTGAGCTAACCAGGTGGCTAGCAGATGGCAGGGCGAAGTCGAATTTGTCGACAACACGAAGCAAAGGCAAGCGTTTGATGTAGTAGTTGTGCGGGAACCCGCAAGGTGGATAGAAGTAATTATCAAAGCTAAAATCAGACATTCACCCGTTCGCAGCAATGGCTACAAAGGTTTCCGCAGAACTACTACGTTAAGCATACAAGTTTCACTTGAATCTGAACCCCCCTTAGCTTAATCGCGCAGCCATGTATGAGCGATTCTCGGTACACTAAGATTCAGCCCAGAATCCATTTAAAGGCTCACGTTCGCGTTGTCGCATTTCATTCGTTGACGACTGTACACACCAGGACGAACTCGCGTACGCAGCCCAACAAGAATCACCGCGCCACGAACATGCAGGACGCCGTTAGTGAGCCGGATGTTTACATCACGTAGTTTACAATCGAGCGCATACAGCGCCGCCTTCTGTCTCGTATTTTGATTAGCTGCGATAAATCGGGCATTACTTTTTCCAAAGGTAGCAAGTACATACCTGCATTTCATGCGTCGCTTGCTCCTTTATTTGTCGAGTGCGGTCATGTGGCCCAAGTCCTGCAATGCAGAGAAGCCGGCATTAAGGCACTGATACAGAGGCTCGCACAGAACAAATATGGTGATAATAGCGTGCCGGGGACGAATGCACACACAAGTGCTTCTGAAATTGTTACCATCTTTTGTATGCAAATTTAATAAACGCTTTTTCTTTCTCATTCGTGTTTACTGACTGCCACATACATGTTTTGTTAGGCGCCCTTACTGTACTGTCTACAGCAAGATCTTCTAAGAAAAGCTACCACTGGCACATACAAAAGTATGATGTTCATTGTAAAGCAGCAATCTACCATTGTTCAATTATTCAAATGTGTTTATTTTTTATTCAGATAATCATCAAATGTCCCAGATAAATTGGGTTGAACATGCACCGGTTGCAGATGTTACACTGGTTCTAGCTCTTGCAAGCATGGGTCATGCTTTCATTCATAGTTGTGGTTCTAATACAATATGACAGACCTCTATGAAAGAGCGCTCCTGCCAGGGGTCTAATAATACACTAATTCTAATTTTCGACCCATTGTGTGCACCATGAACTTGAAAAGCGGGGTACCAGCAAAACACAAAGGACGTGCAAACAAGGAAAAGGCGTTAGACACGGACGGACACTGGACTTTTAACTGTACTTTATTGAAATTTAGATTGCCGCACATAACCTCCAACGCATGCGCATTTTCGACGCCTCCCAAGACATGTGCAAAAGAAAACACCTCGAATATATATTACCATGTCAAAACAGCCGACGCATGCGCAACTTCTACTCATCCCAAGACCTGTGTATGAATGTCAGCTTTTTTATCAATCATATTTTACCTACTCGATAGGTAAGCACGTTCCTTGTTTGTTAAACACAAAGACGTATCACTGACACAAATTTGTTTCTCATTTCTAATGCGAAAAGCTTCTAAGATTTTGCGTTCGTGTCTGGTCTTGCCCTTCGCTAAAATGGTCACACGACCGAACAGTGGCGCACTTTTTTTGCACTTACTGCAGCCACGGTAACGAACCATCGAATTGCTTGCCTGGTGTCCGCTTAAGGATAGGTTATGTTCTTGCAAGCACTTATTAGCACACCCGCCTGCCTGGCCTATATAGACTTCACCACAAGCCAACGGGATGCGCTAAACAACCCCAGTGTTGCACTTGATGAAGGGTGTCACGTTTTTAACTTTACAGGCCTCTCTCTTCTTCCCCTCGTCTCCAATCCTACCGCACAAGCTAGCCAATTTGCAAGGTGCAGAAATCACAACGCTTACACCTTGCTTTCCCGCCACCTTCTTAATGCTGTGGGAAACTTTATGAATGTATGATGTTACTTCTAGTTGCTTTCTTCGCTCTGATTTCGGTGACTTCTGGCTTTCTAGACCCTTTACTTTCCGCAAACTGGCTTCAGCAACAGCCTTAATGACTGAGAGAGGGTAACCTGCTGCAAGCAGCCTCTCAACCTGCTGTTTCAGGCTATAAGCCATGGGGTGGCAGCAGCTCTTCTGCACTGCGTCCTGAAGGCGTCCAACCGCCTTCGTGCGGCAATGTAAATTTCAATAAAGTACGGTTGAAAGTCCAGCGTCCATTCGGGTCTAACGTCCGGGGCTCCTCGTGTGCGCATCCTTCGTGTTTCGCTGGTACCCCCTTTATCAAGTTCATCATGCACCAACTGGTCCAAGAGCTTGCGCTAATATGCACATTACCTTGTTTTCCATTTGCTTTGCGCGCTTTCAGTGCAGTGTGACAACAACGACTCGAACTGAGCGGAAAACGATGGCTTGCGTGTCATCTGTGCGTGGACTGTTGCATGAAATTTGCTAATCAATTATTCAGAGAGCACCATGTCGAGGCCAATGGAAGTCAACGACATACCCTCTGGTGCAAGAGGGGCGACAATGGCACATAATGTACCCACTAACATAAAAAAACAGACCTGCAAATGAACCTCCTGAGTGTGAAGACAACATTGTTGTGCATGACATTGAAGCCAGCGGGTCTACATGCAACCCAACTGCATTAGACAAAGGCATATGGGCGTCCAAGAATGACAGAGACTAGAAGAATGCGTGTTCTCTAAACTGCCCCTAGCCAAGCAGGCCATGTCAAAGATATTTTCTGGCACTTTCTACAAAATGCTTGCAGCCCACCCTGACCTACTTTAACTTCGAACACTGTTACCATAACCATTTAAAACCGGCAACACACTATTTGCATCCGCTAACTCGCAAAACTGCACGGGACTCGGAAACAGTCACGCTACTAGCAGCCAAATGACAAAGGCGCTGCATTGAGTGCTTTGAAAGCCAAATGGTGCTGCTCACTTTACAGATGCCTAGGCGTCATCGTATTGTGAAGTACAGCAGCTGGCTGAAACTTGTGTCACCGTACGAACCCACAATGTTTCCGTGCTTTAGATGCAACGGGACTGGTTATAAACAAGACATGCGTGCGCCCATTTGTTTGCGCAAAGTGGGACACAGAGCACGAACGTGAAGACTGCCCCGCCGTGGCTTCTCATACATTTTCTCACGGATCCAAAGTACCCCGAAGAGGCTTGTCGCAAAAAAGAACATGGAGTAGCAGCCGCGTAGCTGATCACAGCACAGTTGTGTTCCAACTCGCACAAATGCGAATACACCAGACAAGAGTCAAGTGCTTTGCTGCCTTGCTGCAAGATACAGACAGAACAAGCCACTCACGCAAGCAGAAGACTTCTGTGACCTGCATTAAGAATGAAGAGCTATACACAAGCAGTGTCCGGATGATCGAAATGGAAACTTGACCACGGCAGTACATTGAGACATCGCACTGAAATGATCACGGAATCTGTAAAAGAACTGAGAGTGACTTTAGCAGATGTACTAGGTGAAATTGAGCAACTGGACAAGCAGCGAACTTCTCACTACACGCCTTCTTGCGCTTGAAGATGAGCAGCAAGGGAAGAAGTGGACCTGTGACGCTTTGTGACGCAAAATGGTGTGGCGTTGTACTATGTCATGACTGGACCATGCCGGAGGCTCGCGGTGAGCTTCTGTTACCCATTGCCTGGGGGCAAGGTGTTGATCAAAGCGTACACGAATGAAGTCGGATGAATTTAAGAAGAACCGGCTTACATCCAAGGAAGGTTGCCATCAATGTTCACCTGGGTAAAAGGACGCACAAGGTGAACGAGGACCATGTTGAAATGGCCGGGGGTTTTGGTATGCCCCTGTAATCCAAATACTTGGATGCCTCGGTATGTGTCCTTGTGTCCTTGTAAGAGAGTTGTGTCCTTAAGAGAGAGTTCAGTAACCATGCTGTTAGGGCCAGTGTTTAGTTGCGCATCCCTGTAATCCAGCTTACTGGAAGCCACAGTGCGGAAGTCGGTTCTTGTAAGTCGGTCCTGGGAGATTCTGACAAACATTCATAGTCCAGAGGTGCCTTAAGGATGCGGTCGGTTGCGACTCCTTCCAGCTTGGAAGGAGTTGCGGCCTCTGGACAAGAGCTCTCCAAACCTCCTTGGTGTGCCTCACGGGCAACGCGCGAGTGGCTTCGGATGCTCGCACGGCTAAGCTGGGGCTGCAGCAGCAGGGGTAGAAGTCCTACGCTAGCATGTGTTTCCCCTGCCACCGCTTCCTACGCGTTCGGTGCCCATCAAAGGCAAACGGGAAAAGAATACAGAGTACTCCGAGGCCATTAGCGTTTGGCAAGTCATCAAATGAAATTCTAAGAAACCTGCTGCTCGGTGGCAGCGGCACGTGGTCGGGCCCAGAAGGTCCCAGGATACATTGGCTCTTTGAACGCCGGTAGGGTGAACGGAATGGCTTCCAATTGGGCACATGGGCTCACGGTGGATGTGTGAGTGTTCATACACTAAAGGAGTGGTCCTATGCTCAGCCTGCTTCAGCAGGTGATGTCTCGTTGGGTTACCTCCTTTTACGTCGAAAGACGTTGCACGTGTCTGCAGTTTCTAGAGGGGCCTGCAGTTGCTACCGGTCGGAATACAAGTCGACAAATCCAACATCGGTCCTTCTGCCTCATCAGAAGGATGAGAAAGCACGAGAAAGCGAGACGAGGTGGAGAAAGCACGCAGCACCGGCAGTCGGCCACTGCAAAACGTAGTATATTCTCATCGTAGGCCCACCTCCTGCAAGTCTGCTCCTTCAGTGCCTCAAAAAAGTGAAAGGCAGCAAGAAGCCACAAGAGGCTGCACCAGTCAACAGCTACCATCCACTGAGGGCTGCGCTCCCTCGAGTCAAACTCTGCTTAAGGAAATCACAATTAACGCCATATCACTCCTGTATGCCAAGCTTGAACAGGTCATCATAGAACAAGGAAGATTATTTAAAGATTCAGTCAACAGCACATTACCCACATTCAATAGCAATATCAGCAGCAATAACAGATAATGGCAGTGTACATGGACCAGCATGGCAATGTCCTCTAAATCCTCATTCAATAATCATAGTAATCTTCGCTCAAGAATATTTTCTTGTCATTCTAAAAGACTGCGAAATCCAGAACCCCAACGATACTCCATTGCTAGCCTCCCTTAATCGTTCTACGTTGCCGGTGCTCAAGACCATATGCAGCAGAAGCTGCGACCGAAGAAGTGCGACCGAATTAGGTCAGCTGTTTTGGCAAAAGGACCCACCCATCTTCCTGCTGCTTCAGGAAAACAGAGGCACAACACCAGGCATACAAGGGCACAAAGCGGCTATAGAGCACCGGGCATAGTGAGGAAAGCCACCAGTTGGGCAGACTCAAACAGTCATCTTTGTTTCCACAGACGCTCCGCACATATGACTAAACATCATTCCATACTGCACCTCTTATCAGAAAGTTGTGTTGGTGTGCTGCAGGCTAAGGCTGTGAAAGGAAGTTGTTTTGGCATTGGTCAACCTCTGCTCCTAAAGCAGGCACCACACCTGAGGTGCCTTCACTTCGCTTTGACATCTGAAAATTCGCTTTCCCCTGCACAGAATACTCAGTCAAAGTGAGCTCAGTGTACGTCACCCACATTGGAGATGCAAAGATATACGGCCAAGAGGATACCACCTTGACGAAGCGGGCACCACAGACCTCAAATTAACAAATGATACCAACTATCCCAACTGGCACACCCTACATATAAACCAGAAGGGCAGTACACTTATCAAGCATGGGCAACTGGGACCTTCATCCACGGTGTCAGTGTGACTCTGCCCCAAGAGGCAACGACCATCATCCGACATAAGACTTGATATAGGGGTGAAAATGTACCACACTCACAAAATCAGGGTTTCAGGCTGAGAGCATTTCCGTGATGCACTTGAGTCTGCAGAATGTGAAGGTGTTGAAGTATCTCTAGCAACATGCGTTCTTTACACATTGCAAGGAGCGACATGAGAACTACAGCTTACTGGAGCAACATCCAGCACTGACAAGCACATGCTTCAACTTAGGGTAAGCAAGCCAAGCTGCATACCACATACTTAAATAGTGGCCGCATGCAACAAACTCCCCTCAGTGTTCTGCACAAGGCTGAGAAGGCAAGATGTCATACTAGGAAACTTGCCAGAGACTAGTGGATGGACCGCTTGCCGACATTTGAAGGCATAGGTCTCCGTAAGCTGTGACACATTCTCGGCTATAACAGGATGAACAACATACTGTAATACTATTGTAAACGCACTGCTTAATTTTCAATGCACATCTGAGAAATGTTTAGGGGCAAGCTGCAGATGCTTTCCTCGACGACCTCACAGCGACTGACCATCACCAGACTTGTACGCACCTTAATGACAGCTTGCCAAGGAAGGAATGAAAGCCTCTTTGCGATCGCAGAACCTGTCGTTGCTCTTGAGTATGTTAACACGTAAAGCACACGTGGAAAATATGGAGTCATTTTGCAGATAATGAGGAATCTTTTTGAAACGAGAAAGCAAGCACTAGTGCTTGTAATCAATGAAATCTGGACTATTTGGATTCCCCACAGAGTGAAAACACTTGGTCATGATGCCACTACCGAAACCAGGCAAGAAACCTGACACCATAGCCAACCTTTCATTAGTCTCACTCACATTGGCAGTGTGTAAATTGACTGAAGGAATGTGCCTCGCGAGGCTCACCATCAAAAAAACACAAGACTATTTCCACCTATGCCAGATTGGTTTCTGGCCTAAGGTAGACATATGCAACTGTAACCTCTTTCTGCATCAAGGCATCGCCAATACCAGCCGCTTTGGAGGAAAGATATACAGGTTCTTAGTCACAGTCGAACCAAGGAGGATGTTCAGTACAGTTTGCAACGAGGTGGTACTGGCGACCTTTTGTGTAGCCTGCCGAGGCTTTAACGTAGCCAGTGTTGTCAAAGCATCTAATGCAACCGAACATTTGAAATATAAAATGACAGTAAACAGTCAATGACTTTTACCAACTACACAGGTGGCAATGCAGGTAAAACCCGGACCAGCCCACTTGATTGCAGGAGTGGTTCGCTGACGAGGTAAGGTGACAACAGTTCGTGATAAGTTATACCAAATGCAAGTATGTGCAGTATGTATATATACCGTTGGGCCAAAACAAAGAAATTTTCTCCAAAGCAATATCAAAAGCTCATTTTTAGGATGCCACTCACAATGGCACGATAAGCGTGGATAGGCTTATATAAAGTTGCATAGGCGAAATTATACAACTAGATAAAAAGCGTATTTCTTCTGGGCTAAATACTTGCTCGTTCAACTCTTTTGAGATCATTAACTGTAGCACCGAAACACTGGACCACTATTAGAACAAAGTTTGCCCGTCTCAATTTGTGTACATGTGCCAGTCTTTTTTTACAGCAATAGGCGCTATGGGCTCACTCCCCAAGTTGTTCTGATGTCTACTCGTGTTGCTACTGGAATTCCTAAATTTCTTCCTAGAATATTGGAAATATCGAAAGTTCTCATTGTGCTGTGAGGATTCTAACTTGCGACTAAAAGATTGGCAGTCCACAATTATATATTTCAGCCACTCTGGTGAACGTACAGCCGTGGTGAATACTGATCCTGGAAAGTGCGATCTAGCCAACAGGTGCAATGACTGGCTAGCACCGGCTCATTGTCTGCGTACTCTATATAGAGTTGGCGTTCATGCTTTCGTCACCTTCCCACTTGTGAAGGCAGTCCTATATTAAATTTTCCTCTTACACGTAATGACAGTGATTAGCTGCACCTGCTTCATTATTCTTCTACTACTGCTTGTCTTCTCATATTTACTGGATGGGGTTGTTGTCTTGTTTTCCTCAAGCACTGCATGAGACCTAGCAATGGGTAACCCAACTATAGGTTTGAGAATACCACAACGAATTCAGCAGTAAGAAGCTAAAGGGTAGTTTTGGTAGGGACTAGTGGCTAAGTCTGGATATGAAAGAGGAACAAAAAAGCCGAGTCTTCCCACTTCAACACTGGAAGGCACAACTCCCACGAACAAATACGGTTTGTACTTATTTTACTTCTCTAAAGGAGATTGCTGACTTGCATTGGCAAGTGTTCACTTCAACACCACACGAAGCATGTTTACTACGCATATTTCACCAGCTGATGCATCATTGTTTCACATTAAAATAGTGCAATATTCTTTAGGCCACAACTTGCCCAATTTTGTGTTTTGCAGTAGGATGTTAGCACTTCTATTAAGGCGCTTAAATACTCATGAATAGTAGTACAGAACAAAACAATGGAAGTAAGAAGCAGTGGGATTTTGTGCATAGGCTATGCATACACCTAGTGCTCTAATAGTCATTTTTCCCTATCTGCTAAACCATTCTAAACAGCAAAAGCTTATATACAATTATTGTGCAAGGTCAGACCAGAAATAAACCAGGGGTATCCTTGGTAAGCAAGGTGTATTTATTTGGTGACATTTTCTGCGGCCCTGCTATTGGGCTTTCTTTCCTGTTCAGCTGTGCAGGTTCGTTAAGAAATGATGAGACAGTTTGCCAAATTTAATCATTGAGTGACTTAGCGAAACGTTTTTTGGTTTGTTTTTTCTTGGTTTCAGACTCTGCACATTTCATTTTCAGGAATGTTTTCTTTTTAGAGCGCAGCTCTTTGGCGTCCGTTCCTGGGTTTCGCGTCGTCGTCAGCCTCGTAACCAGCTCGCCGACGAATCTGCTCCGCCGCCGCCGCGCATGCGCGCTGTCGGCTCTCCGGGCGAGGGAGGATATGGAAGGGAGGAGGAGAGACTGTGGAGGAGGGCTGGCTACACAAATGGCTCTTTGGCGTCCGTTCCTGGGTTTCGCGTCGTCGTCGGCCTCGTAACCAGCTCGCCGACGAATCTGCTCCGCCGCCGCGCATGCGCGCTGTCGGCTCTCCGGGCGAGGGAGGATGATGGAAGGGAGGAGGAGAGACTGTGGAGGAGGGCTGGCTACACAAATGGCTCTTTGGCGTCCGTTCCTGGGTTTCGCGTCGGCGTTGTCGTCGGCCTCGTAACCAGCTCCGCCCCCCTTTCATCCCCCCAGCGCTAGCAGCGACCGACTGATACCGCTTTCGTGAGTCCGCTACCGCACTCACGAAAGACGTCGTGCACTTCCTGCAACTCGCATTAACCGTCCATCGATCCACACCGATGTTAGTAGTGGGGGACTTTAATGTTGACATAAAGACAAATAGCAATTTCCTAACACTTATGCGGGAGAACATCCCGTTCCTCTCGCTCGTAACGCGTCCCACGGCTGTGACAACCTCGCGAGGCACTTGTATAGATCTAGTCTTTGAGAATCAAGCATTGGTGTACCAAGTCGAACATATATCAGTCTATTTCTCCGACCACAAAGCTTCCTTCATGACTGTCAAGAACTGTTAGTGCAGTCTTTGTTAAAGGAATACGTGTGAAAAATAAAAAAAAATTCTGTGATAGCGCATACATGTGTTGCTCGATTTCTTTGCCTCAATCTATCGAAAAGGTGAAACAGCTTATTTGCTGCGCTCAAATTTCGCATTAGGAAGTAACGTAATCGTCGGTAATTTTTTTGCTTTTGTTTGTTATGTTATGGGGAGGGCACGTAAACATAATTTTACCCATGTCAAGTATGTGGTGCCATAGTGTTCTTGGGTAGAGTCTCGTCCTTTCATTCTGTACGCTATGTCTATTTTTTGTGTCCAAGGCTGTTTTATATTTGAGTGTGATTGTAGCATTTTGCTATGTTTTGCCTCTGTCACCAAAGCTTGAAAGTCTGCTGCCCACTGCTAGTCGCATACTCGAACATTATATTTTTTTTCAATGAAAAAATTTGTCACTTATCCTGTGTACTGGTTTTCTTTGTCTTATTGAATTACAATTTGTTGCGCATTTTTGCCCTTTTATTGCACTTCAGATTAGGAATGGCTATATCATATCATATCATATAACCTGCGAACCTGTGCCCACAAAAAGTGGCTACACTTATAGCACAACGATAGCGGCGAACACGGTCGGCGATCGTCGAAAATCTGATCAGTGGGTCAAGCGCGTCCGCTTTTATACAGCAGTCGTCGGATGTTCCAGACTAATCGTTCGGACCCGCGTGCCTCCCACAAAGTTCTACACCATTCGCGTCAGGTGATGAAATCGGATAACACAAGGTTCGGCGACAACAGACAGCGGATAGAAGCATCGATAACTTTCCAGAAACTTCGGATACATGCAGGCGCGTCCCACGCTGTGCGATTACATTTGTTAGGCGGCGAAACGTGGTTGCCCGATAAAGATAAGTACACGTGTCAATACCCCTTCTTAAAGAGCATCGTCCCGATTCTACAAATATAAGAGCGAAACACAAAAGGACACTTAATAAACATACGCAACAAAACAACGAAAATAAACAAAGTCCAAAGGTCACTTACGCGAAGCCCCAGAGTTCATTAACGCTGGTAGTACGGCTTGAGTCGCACAACGTGGACTATTTAAGGTCGTGAGCGGCGCCGCTCTGAAAGCGAAATGCCGTCTGGAACGACCTCATAGTCCAGCGCGCCAATACGTCGGGTGATCCTGTACGGTCCGAAATAGCGACGCAAAAGCTTCTCCCTCAGTCCTCGTTGGCGTATAGGGGTCCATACCCAAACACGGTCGCGGGGCTGGTACTCGACGAAGCGTCGTTGGAGGTTGTAGTGTCGGCTGTCGGTCCTCTGCTGTTTCTTGATCCGCAGGCGGGCGATCTGTCGGGCTTCTTCGGTGCGCTGGAGATAGGTAGCGACGTCAAGATTCTCCTCGTCAGAGACGTGCGGCAGCATGGCGTCGAGCGTCATCGTCGGGTTCCTGCCGTACACTAGCTTGAATGGCGTGATCTGTGTTTTTCTTGCACCGCCGTGTTGTAAGCGAATGTTACGTACGGCAGGACAGCATCCCAGGTCGTGTGTTCGACGTCGACGTACATTGCTAGCATGTCGGCGAGGGTTTTATTCAGGCGCTTCGTAAGACCATTCGTCTGCGGATGGTAGGCAGTTGTCCTCCTGTGACCTGTCTGGCTGTATTGCAGAATGGCTTGCATGAGCTCTGCTGTGAAAGCCATTCCTCTGTCGGTGATGAGGACTTCTGGAGCACCATGTCGCAGCAGGATGTTCTCAACAAAAAATTTCGCCACTTCAGCTGCGCTACCTTTCGGCAGTGCTTTAGTTGCAGCGAAGCGCGTGAGGTAGTCCGTCGCTACGATGATCCACTTATTTCCGGTTGTTGACGTCGGAAAGGGTCCAAGCAAGTCCATCCCTATCTGCTGGTATGGCCGGCAAGGAGGCTCGATTGGCTGTAGTAATCCGGCTGGTCTTGTCGGCGGTGTCTTGCGTCGCTGACAGTCTCGGCATGTTCTGACATAACGGGCGATGTCGGCGGTCAGGCGCGGCCAATAATACTTTTCTTGTATCCTCGATAGTGTCCGGGAAAATCCGAGGTGTCCAGCGGTCGGATCGTCATGTAGGGCGCGTAGTACTTCTGGACGCAGCGCCTACGGAACAACAAGGTAGTTGGCGAGAAGTTCTTTTATGCGAAGCATATTACGAGGGCTCAACCCAGCTCCTCAGGCGCGGCGGTGACCATGAAATCACGTGACACCGTGACGTCACGACAGAGGAGAAGTGGCTTTGGCTCAACTCTTGCAAGACGGGCTGGGTGGGAATCGAACCAGGGTCTCCGGAGTGTGGGACGGAGACGCTACCACTGAGCCACGAGTACAACGCTTCAAAGCGGTACAAAAGCGCCTCTAGTGAATGCGGTGTTGCCTTAGAAACGCGCTGTTTCTAAGGCGTGCGTCTCTTGCTCAGGCGCACATTTCGTTGCCGCGCCGAACGCTGCTTTGCTCGACGCTCACCGCGTCCAATGCGGGACGCGTAGTCGCTGCCCTGTAGCCCATTGTCTTACACCCCTTGGCGGGTCGACGGGAACGCTGTCGCGTTCCACTCTTGAAGGCGAAGAAGTAATGCATGAGTTGTTTCTTCGTCTAGCCGAACCAAATATAGCCAAGCAACAGCAGTTCACCAGGCTAAACAGTGGTTCAACAACTAAAATAAAGGCTAGTATGCTTCGCATCCTGGGCTTAACCTTACCTAAGCCACAGCCATTTTTTTCACGAGTAGATTGTTTTCAAGCGTGAATGAAGATAATCCGCGCTTAAATGCCCTGGGGACAACGTCGGTGTGCCCTCCCGAATATTCGACGAGGCCTTTTAGCTCCGAGTCGGCCCGTTGCTGTTCAGCGAAGTCTTTCGCGCTTATTATTCCAAGGAATGCGTCGTCATTGTCGTCATCTTGCGGTGGCGGGTCAATGGTGGCGCGTGATAGGCAATCGGCATCGGAGTGTTTTCGTCCGGATTTGTAGGTTACAGCGATGTCGTATTCTTGTAGTCTGAGGCTCCACCGCGCCCGCCGTCCTGAAGGCTCCTTTATATTCGCTAGCCAACTTGACGCGTGATGGTCGCTGACGACTTTGAATGGCCTGCCATATAGAAAAGGGCGAGATTAAGCTGTTGCCCAAACGATGGCGAGGCATTCCTTTTCGGTCATAGAATAGTTGCCTTCCGCTTTTGACAGCGACCGGCTAGCATAAGCTATCACCTGTTCGACCCCGTTTTTCCACTGGACTAGAACGGCACCGAGGCCTAGGCTACTGGAGTCAGTATGGATTTCTGTATCGGCGTACTCGTCGAAGTGCGCAAGTACCGGCGGTGACTGCATGCGCCGTTTGGGTTCTTCAAATGCGTCGGACGGCGGCGTTTCCCACTTGAACTGAACATCACATTTAGTTAGACGTGTCAACGACCCAGCGATGCGTGAAAAGTCCTTGACAAAGCGCCTGTAGTAGGCACACTTGCCAAGGAATCTACGCACTGCCTTCTTGTCGATGGGTCGCGGGAACTGTGCGATGGCAGCTGTCTTTTGCGGCTCTGGGCGGACACCAGATTTGCTGATTACGTGGCCTAGGAAGAGAAGCTCATCGTAAGCAAAGTGACACTTTTCCGGCTTCAAAGTGAGCCCTGATGACTTGATGGCCTCTAGTACTGTCGCAAGCCACCTCAGGTGATCGTCGAAATTCCCGGCGAAGATGACGACGTCATCCAAGTAAACGAGACAGGTCTGCCACTTCAATCCTGCTAAAACCATGTCCATCACGCACTGGAACGTTGTAGGCGCCGAGCACAGTACGATTGGCATGACCTTGAACTCGTAGAGGCCGTCTGGGGTGATGAACGCCGTCTTTTCGCGATCTCTTTCGTCGACTTCTATTTGCCAATAGCCGGACTTGAGGTCCATTGACGAGAAGTATTTAGCGTTGCAGAGCCGATCCAATGCGTCGTCTATCCGTGGGAGGGGGTATACGTCCTTCTTCGTGATCTTGTTCAGACGCCGATAATCGACGCAGAAACGTAGGGTTCCGACCTGTTTCTTCACCAGGACAACAGGGGATGCCCACGGGCTTTTCGACGGCTGGATGATGTCGTCGCGCAGCATTTCGTCGATTTGTTGCCTAATAGCTTCACGTTCTCGCGTCGAAACTCGGTAAGGGCTCTGGCGGAGCGGTCGAGCGCTCTCTTCGGTAATTATGCGATGCTTTGCAACTGGTGTTTGTCTAATCCTCGATGACGTCGAAAAGCAGCCTTTGTATCGCCGGAGCAGACTTCTGAGCTGCTGTTGCTTAATCACGGGGAGACTTGGATTAATGTTGTAGTCTCGTTCGGGAACCACGGTCGTCGGGGTAGATGCGGCGGAATCCGAGAGGACAAACGAATTGCTGTTTTCCAGAATTTCCTCGATGTATTCGATCGTCGTGCCCTTGTTGATGTGCTTGAACTCCTGGCTGAAGTTTTTCAGCAACACTTTCGCGTTTTCTCCGTGCAGTCGAGCGATCCCTCTTGCGACGCAAATTTCACGGTCTACCAGTAGACGTTGGTCGCCTTCGATGACGCCTTCTACGTCAGCGGGTGTTTCGGCGCCGACCGAAGCAACAAAGCTGGAGCGAGGCGGGATGCTCACTTGATCTTCGAGCACACTCAAGGTGTGGTGACTACGAGGGCTCCCCGACGGTATCGCATGGTCTTCCGACAGAGTTATTGACTTCGACTTCAGGTCGATGACTGCGCCGTGCTGGTTGAGGAAGTCCATGCCGAGAATGACGTCTCATGAACACTGTTGGATGATAACAAAGGTGACAGGGTAAGTCCGGTCGTGAATGGTAATTCTTGCCGTGCACATTCTACTCGGCGTTATGAGGTGCCCTCCAGCGGTCCGAATTTGAGGGCCTTCCCACGTAGTCTTAACTTTCTTCAGCTGGGTGGCGATGCGTCCACTCATGACGGAGTAATCAGCCCCTGTGCCGACTAAGGCGGTGACTGCGTGGCCGTCGAGAAGGACGTCGAGATCGGTGGTTCTTTGTCTTGGCGTCGGATCACGACTGCGTCGCGTTGACCAGTGGCTGGTATGTGACGTCGTCAGGTCGTCTTTCGTCGTCGCATTCTTTCCTTCTAGACTTCGTCGGGACCGCAGTGTGTCATTATGTCGTCGAGGTAGTTTCTTCGGTGTCTTCGTCGGCGGCGGAGGAATCTTCGTCAGTTCAACGGACAGCAACCGCACCTCCATCGGTTACTGCTTTTAGTTTTCCGGATATGGGCTCGCTGACCGTTGCGCGCTGGGCCCGTGTATGGTCGCCGCTGCGGCGACAGGTAGCGGCCTGGTGATGGCGAACGCGACGGTCGCCGAGAGCTCCATTGAGTAGCCGCGAGGTAGTCAGCGATATCGCGAGGCCGTTCACCTTGCTGCGGGCGCGGAGCCTTGACGGCGAAACCTCGCAGTCCCATTTCCAGGTATGTACATCGTCGGTAGACGTGACCCGCTTCCCCGCAGTGGTAGCAGAGCGGGCGGTAGTCAGGAGCGCGCCAAACGTCGGTCTTCCTCCGGTAGCTGCGCTGGGCGACGGATAGGCGTGCTGGCGGCGGCGGCGGCGGCGGTGGTAGACGGAATAGACGGTAGACGGCGGTGGTAGACAGGGCCGTGGCGCGGTCGCGGAGGAGGACCTTGACGGCGTACGACGGCGGCGTAGGTCATCGCTTCGGGCTGGGGTTGCGGTAATTGAGGTTGTACCTCCGGAACTCCAAGCGATCGCTGAACCTCATATTTGGCGATGTCAGCGATCGAGGCCACTTGAGGCTGCGACGACGGCAAGATCTTCTGAAGCTCCTCTCGCACGACTGCCCTGATAGCCTCGTGCAGGTCGTCGGAGGCCAGTGATTGAACTCCCGCATAGTTTGTAGGGTTGGTGCGGCGGTCGAATTGCCGGTTTCGCATCTCGAGTGTCTTCTCGCTGCTAGTGGCCTCGCGAAGAAACTCGTCGACGGTCTTCGGTGGGTTTCGTACCATACCGGCGAAAAGTTCCTCCTTTACACCACGCATCAGTAGCCGGACTTTCTTTTCCTCGGACATTTCCGGGTCGGCGTGGTGGAATAGGCGGCTCATTTCTTCTGTAAAAATCGCGGTGGTCTCGTTAGGCAGCTGCACTCGGGTTTCTAGTAGTGCTTGGGCTCGTTCTCGGCGTACGACGCTTGTGAATGTCTGCAGGAAGCCGCTTCGGAAAAGGTCCCAGGTCGTTAAGGTGGCTTCTCTGTTCTCGAACCACGTCCTGGCAGCGCCTTCCAATGCGAAGAAGACATGTCGCAGTTTGTCGTCGCTGTTCCAGCTGTTATATGCAGCGACCCTCTCGTACGTCTCGAGCCAGGTTTCCGGGTCCTCGAATCTTGAACCGCGGAACGTGGGGGGCTCCCTTGGCTGCTGCAGCATGACGGGGAATGCCGGGGCTGCCATTTTGGTAGACTTGGTGGCAATCTTCCTGCTCGTCTCAGGTAGAAGTCCGTGCTCTGGGGGCAGTCCTTGCAGTCGGTGGCTAGCACGCTGGTCTTGGGCGTCGTTGGTTTTGTCCTCGGGCTTCGGGCTTGGATCGCGGCTTTGCGGGGGCCTTGGGTACACGAACGCACAAGCACCTCCACCAGATGTCACGTGGTGGTGACGTTGAAGAACACAGTAGTAATACTGTGAAAGACAAAACTGACTTTTTATTGGGTGAACCTGTGCCCAGAAAAAGTGGCTACACTTATAGCACAACGATAGCGGCGAACACGGTAGGCGATCGTCGAAAATCTGATCAGCGGGTCAAGTGCGTCCGCTTTTATACAGCAGTCGTCGAATGTTCCAGACTAATCGTTCGGGCCCGCGTGCCTTCCACAAAGTTCTACACCATTCGCATCAGGTAATAAAATCAGATAACATAAGGTTCGGCGACAACAGACAGCGGATAGAAGCATCGATAACTTCCAGAAACTTCGGATACATGCAGGCGCGTCCCTCGCTGTGCGTATACATTTGTTAGGCGGCGAAACGTGGTTGCCCGATAAAGTACACGTGTCAATAGTTGACATCATTTAACCATGTTGCACACAATATGGATGATATTTACTTGCATTATATGGCCACCATAAATATAATAAATAGAAGTTAATAATTCACGAACTGTGCCTTTGCATGGTGGCGCAGCCATGAAATGGGGCTATAATGCACCAGCATTATAGCCCCAGGTAGCAGGTTACAGGTAGCACTGCTTGTGCAGAATACTCTTAAACTCTAAAAACAGTGCTTTCAAGCATCATTGTTCTTATCTGTATTTGTACAGCTCCAGTTCTTGTGAACAACACGCATCTGGTGGCAGAGTAGCTTGTACCTGCAGTTGGGGCCAATGAATAGCCAAATTTCTGCCAGTTTTCATGTTGTAAACATGTTAGTAAAAGCAGTTTTACTTATAGTGACCTGCTTGTCCAACGTAGAAGCTGCTGCGGGGTGTCAGGATCTTGTACACATCTTCAGCTTTGCAGGGGACACAGCATCTGGCACATAGTTTGTCAAAGGCCGTGTCTTCGGGGCAAGTTGAGTTGACCCACTTGCAAAGGGACAACCAAGCTTGTTGGATATGAAATAAACCACCTGTACACTCAGTGGCCTTTATTTTGTGTGACATATGTGGTTATAGTGACCTTTGTTTTATGCACTTCTTGTCCGGCAGCAGTCTTTTGCTCTTGAAACACTCAGGATAGCTTTCAGCAAGCTGGACATGAAAGACACTCAAAAACCAGCAGATGTTAATCGTTGCACTTATCATGCGAAGCTTCGTACAGTGGGATGAGGGCGTAAATAAACGAGGGTGTTCTTCAAGGCCTTGTAGCACATGTCATGAGTTTGGAGCAACATGATGTGTAGCACTTTTTGATCGCATACTATAGCTTCATCAGGTGTGGCCATGGTTGAAGTGCACAGCAAGGTCAAGAAAACAAATACCTATTTACAGCACCATGTAAAAGGAGACTCTGGGAAGACTAGTGGGAAGCCTGTTGAACATCTGGTTGACCCAGTTGCTGGCTCCATCAAGCAAATTATGCTAAAGGGAAGGAAGTCATCTATACATCAGAAGGTTTTTGCATATAAACACTGTGCTAAGGTTCTCAGGCAGGCAGGTCTCTGTCATAACACGCCAAGTCACTCCGCAGGCTATGCACGACCAACTGCATGTGCCTTCTCTTCGGAGAAAAAACTGCTCATTGTAACTGACGAGGATAGAGTGGCCAAAAAAAACAACACCTCCAATAATCTGCTTTCACTGGTATCGGCAGTGTTTTGTAAGTGTGCATCGCCATACTTCCCAATGCCTTCTTGGGTGACATCAGCAAGGGCCAGCTTGAGGCAAGAGGTAGTAGACGTCTTTGCAAGCTAAAAATGCATGCATGCATGGAGAGCACATTGCGTCCAAAAAGTAGGCACTTCACAGGGGCACTGGAGAAGCAACAGATTATTGACAGTGGGCAAGGACAAGCTTCTCTGCTACTAAACACCCAACACTGTTGCCATCTAACGACCTCTGAAACAATCCCTCTAAAAGAGGAAATCATCTTTGTGCATCCATAAAGAGGGCATACAGGCAAACTCCATTTAGCAATGCTGCCAGCTTCAAAAGGTCCACTTCGCACATCCTGAATACTTCCTCCTTAGACTTTGCGGGGTGCAAGCATTCTACTGTCCAAAAGTTGTCATTGCTATGGTGGCAATGCAGTTCAGAAGCAATTGCAACAAACCTCTCTTTCTAGCTGGTCTGGAGGCTCACGGTTCTCATGGAGCGACACCATGAGATAAGCAAGGTGACTGGATGCCTCCGAGCCCTTGTTCGCTTATCACACTTTTTAGAGCGCAGCTCTTTGGCGTCCGTTCCTGGGTTTCGCGTCGTCGTCGGCGTTGTCCTCGGCGTTGTCGTCGGCCTCGTAACCAGCTCGCCGACGAATCTGCTCCGCCGCCGCGCATGCGCGCTGTCGGCTCTCCGGGTGAGGGAGGATGATGGAAGGGAGGAGGAGAGACTGTGGAGGAGGGCTGGCTACACAAATGGCTCTTTGGCGTCCGTTCCTGGGTTTCGCGTCGGCGTTGTCGTCGGCCTCGTAACCAGCTCCGCCCCCCTTTCATCCCCCCAGCGCTAGCAGCGACCGACTGATACCGCTTTCGTGAGTCCGCTACCGCACTCACGAAAGACGTCGTGCACTTCCTGCAACTCGCATTAACCGTCCATCCATCCACAGTGATGTTAGTAGTGGGGGACTTTAATGTTGACATAAAGACAAACAGCAATTTCCTAACACTTATGCGGGTGAACATCCCGTTCCTCTCGCTCGTAACGCGTCCCACGGCTGTGACAACCTCGCAAGGCACTTGTATAGATCTCGTCTTTGAGAATCAAGCATTGGTGTACCAAGTCGAACATATATCAGCCTATTTCTCCGACCACAAAGCTTCCTTCATGACTGTCAAGAACTGTTAGTGGAGTCTTTGTTAAAGGAATACGTGTGAAAAATAAAAAAAAATTTCTGTGATAGCGCATACATGTGTTGCTCGATTTCTTTGCCTCAATCTATCGAAAAGGTGAAACAGCTTATTTGCTGCGCTCAAATTTCGCATTAGGAAGTAACGTAATCGTCGGTAATTTTTTTTTGTTATTAAGAACCATGAGACCTCAAAACCAACAAGCTCAAGTTCGGCACTCGCGTGGTTACTCTGGAGTATATATAATAAAAAGCACAAAGCTAGAAATTTCAAGCGAAATAATAAAGCACCATTTAACACTTAGTATTGCTGCAGCCCACCCCTCTCTTTTATTTGTCTGGTCGTGCTATATTTTTTTACTATAGTGACACGTGTATTTATATTTATCGGGCGACCAGGTTTCGCCGCTTAACAAATCTTATCGCACAGCGCGGGACGCGCTTGCATGTATCCGAAGTTTCTGGAAAGTTATCTATGCTTCTATCCGCAGTCTGTTATCGCCGAATCTTGTGTTATCTGATTTATTCGCCTGACGCGAATGATGTAGAACTTTATGGAAGGCACGCGTGTCCCAGCGATTAGTCTGGAACATTCGACGACTCTGTATAAAAGCCGGCGCGCTTGACCCGCTGATCAGATTTTCGACGATCGCCGAGCGTGTTCGCCGCTTTCGTTGTGCTATAAGTGTAGCCTGTTTTGTGGGCACAGGTTCGCCCAATAAAAGCTAGTTTTGTATTCCACCGTACTGCTTCTTTCTTCACCGTCACTACCACGTGACAATAGATAGGCATGAACTTCTGCGCACAGCTTACTGCAGAGAGTGTAGGTGATGTTCCCAAGCTCAATCAGTGTCTGATTTTTATATACACTATGTGCTGGCTCAAAGAGGCTCGAAACACTTTAATGGAAGCTTCTAGTAGAAAAGGTGCCTGGAAGAAAAGGGATGCTGTGCTGCAGCTGTCTTGGCAACATCTTGTCCCCTTAATAAATGTTTTGCTTCCATATCAACTTAAGCCCTCCAGTTTAGACTAAGTAGAGGGCCGGTGCACTTATAATAATAATAATAATAATGTCTTTATTTAGGTCCCATAATGATACACGACACGGGAGACCTGCAGTAAAAGCTGCCATGAATGACAGCTTGACAGAGCCGTAGGCCCACCATACACGGGGCCGTTGCATAACGACAAAAAAGGCATGTAATACATGGCCACATTTCAAATTACACATTCCTAGTGTACAATGTAACGCACATAAATTGTGATGAAATAAGGCAAGATGGAAATACAAATTACAAGTTCACTCATATAATAAAACAACACAATCAGCGACGGAGGAGTCACAAAAGAAACAACATAAATGCAGTTTCACTTATTCGCAAGAAATAAAAGTAATACATATACAATGATGGTAAAGAGAAACAAAACAGATAAAGCACGCATTGTAAATTGAAAGAAGAGCAAACAGAACCATTCTCTCACCATGTACACTGGTAGGGATAACGGGGTAGCAAGAAACTTGGTTTGCAGAAACAAAACGTTAAGAAAGTAACGGCCTAGAATTTGTTAAAGTGCTGTCGAAGTTCTTTTAATGTTATATTTTCAAGTTTAACGTGTTCGTTATATAATCTATTAAGCAACCTTCGTAAGTTTTTCTCTAGTGTCTGTAGACCATACGTTGTTTTATAAATTCTCACTTTCCAGGGCATAGTGTTACGTGTCAGGCCGGCAGAAGTGTTTTCCTGTAGGTTAGCTAAACGTTGTAAAGAGGAGCTATTATTTACTTTTTCGTTTTTAAATGCTTTGCCTAAGATTTGTCCAACACTTTGAAAACTTGGTTTACGTTGTACTTGTCAAAAGATTCTGTGTGAGAGTCATAGGGAAAGCCCTCAAGAATTATAAGGAACTTTTTCTGCAGCCAATGAAGCCTGATCAGGTTTCCCTGTTTTGCGTCAGACCATATTAGATGGGAGTAGTTTATTCTGCTGGAAAACAATGAATTATAGGATAACATCATAGTTTGCCGTGGAAGTATATGGTGAATTCTCTATGTTAAACCTTCTACTTGCGCAAGTTTATTTGCCACGCTATCCACATGAGGATCCCATGACATATGTTCATGAAAAGTGAACCTAATTTTTTAATACTGGAAGTAATCTCAATAGGTGTTGCATTTGTTGAGGTAAGTTTACTGATTGATATATGTTTGTTTTTGGCTCAAATATTACAGCGTTTGTTTTATTCTCATTTGTCAAGAGGCTATATTCCTACGTGTTCATTCATCTAACTTTGCTAACGTGAAATTAGCCCCGTCGACAAGGTCATCAATATTTTTCCCACCTATCAATATGCTGCCGTCGTCAGCGTACACGATAAATTTCACACTTTTAATAATTTTAACAAAGTTATCGACCTACATATTAAATAAAAAGTCTCTAGAATGCTATCCTGTGGGACGCCTGAGGAGATAGGTAGTGGATCTGAGTGATAGTCATTTATGACAACTATTTGTTGGCAGTATTCTAAATAACAGCGTATAAGAGAAGCGACACTGCGACGAAAGCCATAGCGTTCAAATTTTTGAATTAGAAGATTGTGAAGAATTCAATCATATGCCTTTGATAGGTCAATGAAGATGCCTAGAACAAGTTTGCCTTACTCCAAATGCTGTAAGTATGTGTTGTTATTGTGCGAGCAAGGCGAGTTGAGTGTCCATCTCCTTACGGAAACCGTACTGGTTAGCAGATCATGTTTTTGCTCAAATTCAGTTAGCCGGCTTATTATAACTTTTTCGAAAACCTTTGAAAATACAGGAAGTATTCATAATAGCCGGTAATTTCCCAAATCGTTTTTATTACTTTTCTTAATGACTCGCGCTATCTGCATCCTATGAGGAAAGGTACCTTCATTTAAACAGAGGTTAAAGACATAAGTAATGCGCTGAGATATAAGATCAGCAACGTATAATATAGGTTTAAATTGAAGGCCTTCAATATCCCTGGCACTACTGTTTTTTTTAGGATGAAAATTGTATTAGTTATTTCCTTCTCATGTACTGGAAAAAGAATTATAGAACTAGAATTTTGAGAAACGTATTCATGATCATTGATCGGTGCGTACGCAGTTTGCTCCAATGTTAAGAAAATGTTTGTTAAAAGCATCTGAAAGTGCTTTGAGCTTTACTTCAGTACCATTTATTTTCAAGCTATGTATCTGTTCAGCAGAAACATCGTAATTTAAAAGAGATTGCAGGCTTTTTCCACGTAACATCCGAAGATTAATTCGAAGAACTGAAGCTACTGAAACAATACTCGCGCCTCGCCTTTTTTGTCTTTATCTAGACGATCCCGATGTTTTTTTTTTAAACGGCGGAAAATTTCTAGCTCTTTTGTCTTTATGAAATCAGCATATAAAGCATTCTTTTTGCGTATTCGAACAGATAGCTGAGGGGTAATCCATAGCTTACGTATTTTATTTTTCGCTTTGACGCATTTCAAGTGAAAATAAACGTCGTATATTGGTTTTAAGAGGCTAAAAAAATTCATAAGCCTCATTTGCATCGTTAGATTCAAATACAGTGTTCCAGGCTGTTTGCAGGATATTGGTACGAAACATCAAAAGATTTTGTTCAGTTATTGGTTGAATAAGGTGTGTCGGCTGTGATCCCTTAATCTGTAGATGACTCTTGTAACATAGAAGTATTGGCATATGGTCGCTCAAATCCGACACGAATACGCCAGCTTTAACTGATTCTGGATTTATATTTGTAATGAATACGTCGATTAGAGATTAAGTATTCTTTGTAACCCTGGTAGGCAGTTTTATAGTATTCCAGCATGCATTGCATTTTAATAGCGTTTTAAGCCTGAGTTTTGGTGAATCAATTTTCATCATGTTAATGTTGATGTCCCCACAAAAAATTATGTCTAATTTTATATCATTAATGAACGCAAGAAAAGTATCCAAGTCTTCAAGAAAATGTGTAACAGAGCAACTTGTAGGACGATAACAAACAAAAAACACTGTGTTAGCAAGTTTTACAGTCAATAATCATAGTCCTGAGTTACCATCGAAACCTCATGCAATATTTCACACACTAATGGTTTTCTACTTAAAATTCGCACCCACCCCCACGACCGGTTGGTCGATTCAGATAGAAAGTATTTAAGCCGGAAAATATTCACCTCATCAGTACACCGTGTTGCCGTCAGTATAATACCGTCAAATGATTGTTTTGTTTGTTCAATAAAAAGTTGTAGGTCATTTTCATTGTTAGCAAAAGATCGGATGTTTAGGTGAAAACATTTGAAAGACTTGCAAAATGTTGGTTCTAAGTGACTAGTAAAAGTGTGCGGTAACACATAAGGCGTACTGGGTACATTTGTCATAGCAGTGTTTCAGTTCTGGTGATTGTTTTACTCAGTTTTTCGCGGTTGCTAGAATTAAAAACTACTACCGCGTTAGCCCCGTCTGTTTTCTGCACGAGAACCTTGTTGTTGTTGTGCCATACATACTTGTAGTTGCTAGTTTTTGCCCAGAGCTTAGTTTCGAACAAGGCGCGTGTCCTTTTAGTTAAATTCTCCGACAAAAAAAACACTGTCATTTTCACTTCACAGTTTTTTCTCCTTTGCCACCATTTATCCCTGATAGCCTGGTTGGCAAAACGAGAGATTATACCGGATGTCTTATCTGCCTTTGAAGGCAGGTGACTGGTGGCCACTATATCATGTTCCAGAAGCTGCGGTAAGTTGTTTAACACAGTCACCTTATTTATTTCAAAGAGCAAGTTTTCATTTTGCACCGGCCTAATACCATGAAATTCAAGGTTAAGCTTTCTACTTCTCCATTCCAAATCGTCCACTTCCGTTATCAGTTGCATCATTTCAATGTCTTTGCCCTCAACCCTTTCTATTCTGTGCTTTAGTTCCTTTACTTCACGTTCATTCCTTTCTATTCTCGTTAAAAGCTCGTCGTATTGTTCATTCGTGAAATGGACCGTGTCTTTAACATTTCAACCGTCTGTTTCAGGGGCAGAAGGTATTCCAGTTTTTCGTTTATGGATACCAACATTGTTCGATCATCCAGCGCATCTGAGTCATTGTCAGCATTGTCGGGTGATGTAGCACGACCCTTTGAACGTCTGCAGGTTGTACAGCGCCACGCACTACGGTACTACTCCCCCTTAGCTTTAATTGTAGCATAGGAAATCCCTGCACACTTTCCCGTGTGATACGTATATCCACAGCCACTACAATCTATTTTGAAATTTGATTCATTGAATAGCACACCACACAGCGAAAACTCTTTTTTAATGGCATGAGCGCACCTTGGCAGCAGCAGCAGCAGCAGTAACAATGTGCAGGAGAATAAAATAAAACAAATTAGTAACTAACCTGTAATCATCAGAGAAACGTCTTAAAAATTCACGTTCCTTGCCGCTGCTGCCGCCAGTGTGACAGTTGCCGGTTGCAGCGTGTCCTTTATAGCTTTGTCCAACTGGGGGCGTGTCCGCTGGTGGTAGCGATGCAGGACAAAAAATTCCGCTTCCCAGCGACCAACGCGCGTTGACGAAGACGAATGGCAATCAAAAGCTCCGGGCTGCCTAGTTCGGCCAAATCATCGTATTTGTAATCAGCAAAGAAACGTCTTAAAAATGCACGTTCTCTGCTGCTGCTGCCGCTAGTGTGACCTGAACGAATCAATTCTCAAAGAGCATGTGTAGTCCAGCCAAAAGCATGGGCATGAATCTGCATTGTGCTCCTGCACTGAAGCTGAAGAACGTATTCTATGACAAATTTGCTTTACTAAGCTTCCCTGCAATACGAATTTGTGATGTGGTGAAACATATTACTACAAACAATTGTCAATGAAGCTTACCACGAGTGCAGATGCACTTGCAAATTATATCACAATTGAAAATAATGAGCAGTGTAAACATATCTGCCCTTTCCACTCTTGATTATGTAACAATGTAAATTCATTCCTGCTAGGGCCAAGCAATGGCCTGCAGTATTCTGAAATAAATAAATAAATAAATAAATAAATAAATAAATAAACGAGAAGAAAGAGCGTTAACCGAGGGACCCGATTTTTATTAGTCCTATCATAAGAAGCCAACAAACACTAACAACAAGTGCAACATAGGGGAAATTACTTGTGCTTAATAAGTGAAATAAAGAAATGATAAAACCCCCTTTCGCCTTCTCGAAAATTCCTAAACGACCCTGTCCCTAGGCACCTAGGATCAGGTCACGTGAGGGATTTTTGTACGACATTTAAACGCACGCCTGCAGGACGAAGGCCTCTCCCTGCGATCTCCAATTACCTCTGTCCTGCGCCAACTGATTCCAACTAGCGCCAGCAAATTTCCTCATTTCATCGCTCCACCTAGTCTTGAAGGCGATCACGGTTACTGAACAAGTCTGATGTATAATGCGACGTTTCGGAACCGCGTACACATTCCTTGTTCACTGAGTTGGCAAGGAAATCGTCGTCACTTATGTAGCCAGCACGTGACGTAACTAGCGTACATAAATTGCAGGCATAGTCCCTGGTGTCCAGTTCATTGTAGCTGCCGTCGACTGAATGATTAGCGACTCTAGAAGCCGCCGGAATGACGTGTACTTTTCTTTAGCAACAACAGTGGCATTGTCCCAGTCAATCTTGTGATTATGTTCCTGCACATGCTCGGCAATGGCGTTCGTCATGTGACTATTATTTCTTACATCACGTTTATCGTCCTTGAGGTGCCTGAAGAACCCTGGAGTTACTACGTTGTGGGGTCACCAGATTATCCGGCAGGTTGAGCGGAAGCTGCTACAAGCACGTATTTTTGAGCGCCGAGAAAAACTCGGGAACTTGGAAACGCATACATTTTTGCACGTCGGCAGCTCAAGCACCTGATGCCAGAGGAATCGCCAGAGGTGCAACTGCACGCAAATTACACGGCAATCACGAGAGAACGCCTTCATAGAACGTCACAAGACAGGAAACTACAGGCACTCCACCCGGATGTGTCACAAAACGCACAAGACGTCATCAACGTATCTTCGTACACACCGACCGAGCAGGAGGCTGCAGTACTGTACCGTGGTTTAAATTTAAACACAGAAACACCACTAAGGCCAAGAGCTGTGGCCTGCGCGGTTGAACGTGCGGTCAGTCAACTTCCGTCTTTAATGCAAGCCCGCACCCTGCCATTGGTGTGCTTTCCGGTATGCTGAAACACGGTGCAACAACACATTCAGCGGTAGCGGAGAAGCAAGCCGTTCGAAGCCTATGGACGGAATAACAGTAGCATTGCCATTCTACGTTCCGACAAAGGCAACGCTACGGTCCTGCTAGATAAGAGCGACTACCACAAGATGTTGGCCCTTCTCGGAGACCATCATACGTACGCTCCTCTAGCTTATGACCCGACAAGCAGACTACAGACCAAACTCCAAAAATTGCTGACCAGGCTGATGAAGTTGGTCCCTCCGCACCACGTGGGTCTCTATCACCGTTTGCTCTGCACGAACGGATCAACCCCTGCAATCTATGGCCTGCCAAAAGTCCACGAGCCTGACGTCCCACTTCGTCCTATCGTCGACTTCACCAGATCACCTCTCTACCGACTATCGGGCTACCTTTGCCAGGTGTTGAGCCCTCTTGCCGGCAAGACCTCGACGCACGTCGAAAACTCTTCCGCATTTGCAGCAAAGATAAACGACATCACGGTGAGTGAATACGACGCCATGGTCTCGTTCGACGTCCCTTCGTTTTTCACTAGTGTACCAGTGGATTTGGCAGTAGCCACGTGCAAAGAAGCCCTAGAAGCTGACAGTGGTCTTCCTGGTCGCACGCCCTTCGACGCCCCCGAACTTAGCGAGCTGCTGTGGTTTTGTCTAAGCAACACGTATTTTTCTTATGGTGGCAGTCTTTATCAGCAAACGCATGACACGGCGATGGCAGCGTCAATATCGGTCACCACGGCCAATCTAGTAATGGAAACCTTGGAAGGAAAGGTGCTGGCCACATTCAACCCGGCATCTAAAGCTTTTTCTCGCTACGTGGATGACTGCTTCTATATCTTGAAGAAGCAAGACATCCAACGTTTCTTGGACTGCCTGACCACCCAAAACGCTAACATACAATTCGCCGTTGAACACTAGAGGAACCACTTGTTGCCTTTCTTGGATGTACTGGTCCGCTGGGATGGGGGTGCTCTCGTCTTCTCAGTATACACGAAGCCTACGCACACAGGCCGTTAACTCAGGTTTAATTCTTGTCATCCTGTCGGCCACAAGACGTCCGTAGTGTCGTCCCTGATGACAGGCGCCGTACGCGTCTGCTCAGGTGACGATGCACTGAAAAAGGAATTACGATCGATCCACCATGAGCTAACCCGCAACGGCTACCCTAGTCGTTTCATATACAGGACCGAGAAGCGGATATTACAGCCAAGCTCGGAGAACAACAAAACAATCTGTGCACGTGCAGCTATCCTTTATGTCCAAGAAATCAGCGAGGCACTGTCACGCGTATTTTCAAAATACGACTTCCGCATTGCCCACATCCCGACCAGCAAGATCCGGAACCAGCGAATCAATGTGAAAGACAGGTTACCTGTTGAATCATTCCCAGGAGTCGTGTATAAGATACCATGCGCCAGTTCTCCAGACGTCTCAAGAACCATAAACGTGACGTAAGAACTAATAGTCACACGACGAACGCCATTGCCGAGAATGCGTAGGAACATAATCCCAAGATTCACTGGGACAATGCAACTTGCTGCCAAAGAAAAGAACATGTCATCTCGGCGGCTCCTAGAACCGCTAATCATTCAATCGACGCCAGCTACGATGAACCGGACACCAGGCACTATGCCTGCCAGTTACCCACGTTCGTTACGTCACGTGCTGGCTACATAAGTGACGATCATTTTCTGTCCAACTCAGTGAACAAGGAACCCTTACGCAGTTCTGGAACGTCGGATTATACGTCAGACTTGGTTAGCGACCACGACCTCCTTCATTTCCATGCCTGACCAAACGAACTTTCGTCGAACACTTGATTATATTCCACCTAATCTTCTGTCGTCCTAGATTGCGTTTCCCTTCTCTTGGTACCCATTCTTTACTCTAATGGTCAAACGGTTATCTAGTCAGCGCATTACGTGGCCGGCCCAGCTCCATTTTTTTCTCTTGATTTCAATTAGAATATCGTCTACGCTCGCTTGCTCTCTGATGCAAACCACGCTTTTTGTGTCCCTCAACGTTATGCCTAGAAATCTTCGTTCCATCGCTCTTTGTGTGGTCCTTAACTTGTTCTCATGCTTCTTCGTCAGTCTCTAAGTCTCTGCCCCATATGTCAGCACTGGTAAAACCCACTGATTGTACACCTTCCTTTTCAATTATAATGGTCAGCATTCAGTCAGGAGCTGACAATGTCTGTTGTAAGCGATCCAACCCATTTTTATTCTGTGAATTTTCTTCTGATGATCAGGGTTCCCTGGGATTAATTGACCTAATTAAACGTACTCTGTCACACACTCTAGAGGCCGACTGGCGATCCTGAACTCTTGTTCCTTTGCCCGGCTTTTTTTTGTTTCATAATATTTGTCTTCTGCAAATTAATCTTCAACCCCACTCTTGCACTCTTTTTCTTAAGGTCCGCAATCATTTGATGTAACTCGTCTGCATTGTTGTTGAATAGAATGATGTCATCGGCAAACCGAAGGTTGCTGAGATATTCACCCTCCATCTTTACTCCTAAGTCTTCCCACTTCCCAGTTAAATAGCTTGAATACCTCTTCTAAGCACGCAGTGAATAGCATTGGAGAGATTGTGTCTCCCTGTCTGACCCCTTTCTTTATGTGTATCTTCCTGCTTTTCTTGTGTAGAATTTAGGTAGCTGTAGAAATCTTGTAGATATTTTCCAAGGTATTTACGTAAGTGCTCTGTACTCCTTGATTACGTAATGCCTCTATGACTGCTGGTATCTTTACTGAATCAAATGCCTTTTCATAATCTATGAAAGCTATATAGAGAGACTTATTGTACTCTGCAGATTTCTCGATAACTTGATTAATGACATGGACGTGATCTATTATATAGTATCCATTCCTGAAGCCAGCCTGTTCGCTTGGTTGACTAAAGTCCAGTGTGGCCCTTATTCTATTGGAGATTATTTTCGTAAATATTTTATATAACGCTGGCAGTAAGCTAATGGGCCAATAATTGTTCAATTCCTTGACGTCTCCCTTTTTGTGGATTAGTATAATGTTTGCTTTCTTCCAGTTTTCTGGGGCCCTTGCAGTCGATAGACACTTCGTATAAGGATCTGCCGGTTTTCCAAGCATTGTGTCTCCTCCATCTTTGATTAAATCGACTGTTATTCCATCTTCTCCTGTCGCTCTTCCTGGTTTCATGTCTTGCAAGGCCCTTCTGACTTTATCGTTAGTTATAGAAAGAGTTTCTGCATCCTGTTCATTGTTGCTTCTATTTGAGGTATCCTCATGACTCCTCTGGGTACTGTACAGGGCAGTATAGAATTCTTCCGCTGCTTTTAGTATACCTTCAAGATTGCTGATGATATTACCCTGCTTCTCTTCCAGTACATACATCTTAGTTTGCCCTATGCCAAGTTTCTTTCTCACTGATTTCAGGCTGCGTCCAGATTTTACGGCTTCTTCAGTCTTTCTCACGTCATAGTGTCGAATATCACTTATTTTCGCCTTCTTGATGAGTTTTGACAGTTCCGAGAATTCTATCTTATCTTTTGAGTTCGACACTTTCATTTCTTGTCGTTTCTTTATTAGCTCCTTTGTTACTTCTGAGAGCTTGCCTACTGGTTGCCTTGGTGCCTTGCCTCCCACTTCAACTGCTGCCTCTGAAGCCAACCTAGCAATAGTTTCATTCATTAGCTCTATGTCTTCATTATCTCTCCCTTCTAAGGCTGCATATATGTTTGCAAGTATCAGGCTGAATTTGTCTGCTTTTGCCCTTACTGCCTCGAAATATACCTGTTTCTTCTTACCACTTTTACTCTTTCTCTCTTCAAATTGAGGTGAATCCTAGCCCTTACTAACATATGATCGCTGAACTTTACCCTACCTATCACTTCTACATCCTGCGCTATGCTGGCATCGCCAGAAAGTATGACGTCTGTTTCATTTCTTGTTTCTCCATTAGGGCTTTTCCAGGTCCACTTTCTGTTGCTACGCTTCCTGAAGAAGGTGTTCATCATTCGAAGCTTATTCTTTTCGGCGAATTCTCCCAGGATATCCCCTCTAGCGTTCCTAGAATCGACGCTGTTGTTGCTAACTGCTTGTTCACCAGCCTGCTTTTTCTCCACTTTTGCATTGAAGTCGCCTATTACTACAGTACACTGAGTTTGCACTTATCTCATCGCTAATGAACATTTTCATAAATCTAGTCTCATCATCGTGCCTGGATGTAGGAGCGTAGGCTTGTACTGCCTTTAATCTATTGCCGATAGGTTTCGGGAGTCAGCGCTGAGAAAGAAGTTGTGACTGGAACGCGCGCTCAGCAAGAAGCGGGCGCTGAAGAAGTAGTGGAGGCTGAGGACGCCGGCTTGAGTTTTTGCACGCCGTCTTGTACAGCTGTCTACCCGCCATGGTTGCTCAGTGGCTATGGTGTTGGCCTGCTGAGCACGAGGTCGAGGGATCGAATCCCGGCCACAGCGGCTGCATTTCGATGGGGGCGAAATGCAAAAAACACCCGTGTACTTAGACTTAGGTTCACGTTAAAGAACCCCAGGTGGTTAAAAATTTCCGGAGTCCTCCAATCATAATCAGGAAGGGGTTTTGGCGCATAAAACCCCATAATTTAATTTTTTGTACAACTGTCTGTCTCTCCGACGCCGGGTACATCTTCAATTGTCTTTTCGTGACAAAACTGGTGGAGGTGCGGGGTACGGTTCATCCGATGACACAAACCCCTCCTGGTAGAAGTATCAGTCCTATACTAGTGAACACAATAGTGAACACACCTGTTCACCGGGCCAGCATGAGAACCAGAGCATTGCCACAGGAGCTTGATCATCTCTCCGCAACAACATCGACGCCCCCACAGACCGTTATGGAGGGAACGTCGACGTATATGCCGACCAAATTGCATATGGTACGGCCACAACGGCAACTCAGTACCTGCTGCAGAATCTCCGAGTGCTGAAAGTGTTTCACGGGGATACCTTCCAGAATGTAGAAGACTGGTTAGCTCAGCTTGAGCGCGATGCCGACATAAACGAATGGAGCGACGCAGCGAAGTTGAGAACCGTGTACTTCGACTTGAAGGACGGTGCTCGCACATAGTAAGAGAACCGAGATGGGTTCATCAAATCGTAACTAGAGTTCCACCGTACCTTGTTGGAGACCTACACCAGTGCTGATCGCCGCGAACTAGCCGAACGGGCGCTCCAATCCGACATTCATCTGCCAAATGAGAGTGTGGCGTCATACGTCGAGGATATGAAGCGCCTCTTCCGTCAGGTGGACCCAACCGTGTTAGGGGAAAAGAAGCTGCCCCATCTAATGCGGGGAGTTAAATAACAGCTATATGCTGGCTTTGTTCGAAGCCCGCCGAAGACCGTGGCTGAATTCTTGACCGAATCCACCGCGATGGAAAAGATGCTACACCAGCGCTCAGCCTTCTATGAAAGGCAATTGAACGCTACCTCACCTTCGGACCAGCGCTCAGCTCCGTATGGCAGGAACGCGAACGCTGCTTCACTGACGGACGTGATTGCCTTTGGAAACGTGGACGTTCTCCAAGACCTTATCCGCTCTGTGGTGTGTGATGAGCTTCAACAGCTCAGCTGCCCGCCTGAGCCCACGCTGTGCTCCATTTCTTCCCTCGTGAGAAATGAATTGCAGCAAACGATCCAAGGTCCCGTTCCAAACAGCAATGCGCCACCTGTGACAGCACAGTGGCAGCGGCCGTCGTATGCGGAAGTTTTGGGGTGAGTCCCTGTCCCCGCTCCGACCCATTTCGTCCCCGCCAAGTCTTACACCACGCCATGCGTTCCGCTGCTCCCATCAGTGCAACCGATCCAACGTACACTCTAAGAAAAAAGAGAGTAAAAAGTGAGTCACGGCAACTTGACTCTCTTTTTTCTTCCGAAGACCCACTTTTACGCGAGTAGAGTCAGAAAACAAGAGTCAACATTTGCGCATGGGTCGTTTGACTCTCAATAGCACGCGAGGAGTCGTTGTGGAAAATCGCCATTCGTCTGATATTTGAGATGAGTCCCTTGGGTTCCTGTCCTAGTTGTAATGCGGTGTATCATTCTTTCATCCTTGTCATGTTCTGCAATTACTTCGAACTCTATATATTGATTTTCCTTGACCATGTTTGTTGATACCTCGCACGCTTAAGCGATAGCTGGTTTCCTATGCTAAGGAAGACCTGGATTCTGACCATAAGTATAAATCTAAAAAAAAGTATTGGCTACTAAAGAGAGCACAGCAACAAGATAACAAGTTCAGTAGGCGCCCTCAACTGTGTCAATTGTAAGTGTAATTCCGCGACTTAAAATTAAATTTTGAAGATTGAAGTTCAAAAATCAAGATCTTGTTATGAGGCGCACGGTAATGGAAAGCTGCAGATTTATTTTCAGCAGCTCGGGTTATTTAACGTGTACGGAATCCACGGTATACGCGCATTTTCGCATTCTGACCCCGTTGGAATGTGACTGCCGCGGTTGTGGTTGGACCCGTCACCGTGAGCTCAGCAGCGCAACACCAAAGCCACTGGGCTACCGCACTGCGTTGCGTTCCGCGACCAGAAACAAATATTAGTGTACGCAACACTGCTTTGGAACCCCCTAGAAATATAAAAACAATAACACAGCAGTTTCACACCAATGCTGCATGAACCACTGCACGAACTATTACACGAACCAAGGTTCGTAGTTTCATCGGCTGAATAAACTGCAGTAAACATTCGCTTACTCCTGAAATTAGCAAGCACAGGGTCACGCGCGCACGTGCAAACATCAACAGATCTCATCAATGACGGCGAACACTCGCTGTCACAGCGTTGGCGTGATGAAGGGCGCGAGCAGAGGGGACCGAACGCTTCCGCTGCCTCTTCCTTCAAAGCGTCTCCGAAAATTTGCGCTATCTGAGCACACCCTTACCCCCCCCCCCCCCCGCCCCCCACTCCCAGCTTTGCATCCATCGGAAATTATCTCCAAAACAGAGCGAGGGTGGCGCTAGACCGGGCTAGAGCAACGGCTAGAGAAGGAGAAGTGCGCTAAACTAGCGCCTCCCTCTCCCGGCTTGCGCGCGTTTTATCACGTGACCTCCTTAGATACTTGACTTGGGGCGCCCATCCAGCCCGGCTCAGCATCGAACACTTCCTTTAACACGCACAGTCAACGGTGCGGGATGGGATCTTATCGCACTTGACTTTATACGTAAGCTCGCGGTAAAACCGACAGATATATTTCGATGGTTGCGCCCATATAACTGCTATCGCAAAATTCGCAATAAACGGAAAATTGTACTGAGGACCAACAACGCTGCTTCTCCACGTCGTGATACAGCGGTGAACGATATTTCTGGAAAATGTGTTGCTTAATCTCCGTCAAACACTACGCTCGAATTTGGTGACAGCGGAACGCAGTCGCAAGAAATTGTGGAGAAAATACCGGAGTTCTGGCAGCTTCAAGTGCACTAGATTATTCAGTAACGTCGGCGGCTTTGTAGTTATACCTTACATCAGAGCAAACTGCACTCGACAGAGATCAAGGGCAGCCGCACCGTTATAGCTAAGCAAATTAAGAACAATTACGCCGCGTCTTCCCGCTTCGAGCACGCTCCGACAGCCCAACGATAGATATTTCAAACGTAACCGCACTCGGACGAGCAAATTTTGCTTCTGCGAAGTGAACGTAGCGGGTATTTCAAGACGCGTGTTAAATTCACGGCTGTTTCATTCGTAAGCATTACTTACGTGACGTAAAATTATCAGTGAGCAAAACAGTTTTTGTTTCAACGCAAGGAAAGAAAACCGAAACTAGTTGTGCGGATTCAAATGATCCAAAGCCGAAGCCGTCAATAGTATGACGCCATTTTTCAGTTGTGTTGCAACTCGCGCGAGTACGTTGTCGTCGAGTGGTGGTTCTTTATTCTATGGAGTGGTTCTGAAAGCGCTGCGTTAGGGGCGACTGCAACCAGGCGTTGCGGCAAGTTACGGTGGGAACTTCTGTCCGTGCTGTGTGATTGCGACGAGGGCAACTGCCGCCAGCAGCGGCGTGTCGCCGATTTCGTCTTTGCCGACATCGAGCTCGCCGGACCGTTACAAGCGCCGGAAGTGTTGCGTTTAGCACTGCGTTTTCCTTGTGATATGGGAGATCGCAACGCAGAGACGACCAGATGCATACGAAAGACTACCAGCGGAGAGTGACCTGTGCCATATTTCTCTTAACCTCTCAGGTAAGCATATTAGCTTTTGTTCCGAGTTTACAAACGGCGCGTAATCGGCCCTTCCGGCACGGCTACATTTTGCGCCACGTTCCTCTTGGCAGTTCACAGACGTTTCTTAGGCATGCGTGAGCGTATGTATGCGAAAATCCTACTGGCAGACGGAAGCCTCAGGAGAGCATCTGAAATTATAGCAAAGCTGTACTGCCACAGATAAACACCGTTCTTAACGACTCCAATGACGAGTGGCCTGTCGCATCGAAAAATCCGTAGAATACCAAGTACTGCGTAACTTGAAGTGTAGTGTGACCAGTGCGACTTTCGCTGGCGAAGACAGGTTGTCGAAAAAACAGTAGTCTATTCTGAAGATTTACAAGCGCTTCAGGTATATTACCGCGAATAATAAAAACGATACCACGCTGTATGGCAGTGTCAGGCGATGTGGCAGCACAGATATTTTCGTAGCAGTAACGCGGCTGCATGCACGAGCGAACAGACACAACCCTTTAAAAGCGCTGAAACAGAAGAAATTAAATGTGCATTTGGCGCCAAGTCGGAAACACATTGGCTTACAGTATAAGCCGATGTATAATGCTATTATTTTTTATGTCATCTTTATGTTCACGGTTGTAAATATTTAAAAGCATGAATTTGCTGCAACGTTTATATAGTAAATCCTACTAGGCGCACAAAACCTGGCTGTGTTGTGTAGAGAATTTGTGCTATTCCTACTGGATTTTCTATTTTGAGTCCGATGTTTTATGAAAAAGAGGGTCTTTTTATTTATAGTCTTATGTTAGTACAGATATTTGGCAAGCAGAAATGGGTTGATTGCAAAGTTGTATCTCCCGGTGAGCTTCACATGAACCCAAGTTTATCCTGTCTTGGCTATTGTAAGGTGCATATAACAATTTTAAGTATATACAGCCGTAGTTGGCTTTGTCACTGTACCGTATTTTGTAAAAGTAGAATGCTATGATTATTTTACTGTTTTCATGCAGAAATACCTTTTTTTCTTGTACCAAGAACTGCTCACATCATTGAATGAAATGAGGTGTGGTGTATTTTTCTACTAATTTAATAAAGGAAATTTCGTCTGCGGTGTATCAGAGATTAGTTTACTTTCTTTTACTAAACAATGCATTATCTCCTCTGCTACTGCTGTTGTTCTGTGTATCTTTGTAATTTTGAAATGTACTTTATTTTAGGTATTCAAGAAATGGCAACATCCAGAAGAAGACGCCATCTTATCCAGCACGTTATGGGTGAGACAGATCGTAGCAGGCACTTTTGCATATCTCATTAGCATATGATGCTGTTTGTTTTAATTTTTGTGTCCACTTTCCTGGCCTTTTTCATTTCAGCATTATTGTGCAAAGGGTAATACTTTTACATGTAGATAGAGTAATCGTCCAAAAGAGAGAAACATGGCTGTAGGAGACGACACACATAAGACTCCTTTGTCCGTATCTCTATGTTGCGCAGTTACTCTGTCATTATCTACCAACAAGCACAAATTCTTCATCAGCTACATTTACTAATTCTCCGTTATTACAATTTAATTGATACAACATTGAAAGTACAGAGGTTCACAGGAAGACAGAGACTTGAAATGATAAGAGCCGTAGAACAAGCAGCATCGCTGGAGCCAATGTTTCGACAAAGAGAAGGAGATAAGTTTTCTTGCCAAACATTGGCTCCAGTAAAATTTCTTGTTCTATCACTATTTACGATTAAAAGACAGCATTAGTGCTCTTGCTGAAGTATTATGCATTATGGAATAGAAATTTGCAGGGTTAAATGTCAGGCATGTGAAATTTCTTGTGTATTTTAATGATACAGCGAAAGCCAGAAAAACAAGATGTAGAGAACCACATTGTTATTTGTCACTATCCAGTTTGGCCAGCTTCATTCAGAGCTTGCACTTTGTTGCATTATTGACGAGTGGAATTCATTAATTGAATTGCTTCGTGATTTACTTATATTCAGAGATATTGAACTTGTTTTAATGCAGCTTAACATAGTGCATGTAAAAAATGTACAATGACATTTTAAGAGGCTTGCAGTTGACTTGCAAATCACTTGAGGGTATGTGCTCAGGTTACCATTGAGCTTCCACGCACAAATCGGATGCACATTTTTTTTCATTGGTTGGATTTTCATAAACATAAGTACCATTTCTTCTTTGTCGATGTTCTAGTTGTGTTGTAGGACCTAACTGTTTACATTTATTTGTATTGGTATCCATGTTACACAGACAGCTGAATTTTTCTTGTAAACTGTGACATGGTAGGACTCAGAGCGTTTGTGCAAATTTGCTGCAGGTACACTCTGGTGGCTCCCGCCCCTATATCCTACGACCACCGTGTCCTCACTATGTTCACTAGGGAGTTCGAAGCCTTTGGCGGCTCCTGCCACTGCGTCCTGCCACCACCGTGTCCTGACTACGTCCACTAGGGAGTTGGCAGCCTTAGTGATGATGCCAAGCAGGCTGGAAGCTGACAGAAAGATCGAGGTAAATACATGTAATTAGGTGGCAAATTTTTGAGTGAAGTGGCTTGTAGCCACTCAGCAATGAAAGAATTAACTTCGAAGCAGTTTAGACTCCCTGCTATCGGTGCAGGAATGCTCAAGTCCATCCATTTTGCCTTAGCCGCCAAGAGGCTATGTGGATTAGACGAAATGCGATGCAAATTTTGAAACTAGTAGGAGACCACTTGTACAATTTTTTTTCTTGCTTGACACAAAACTGCTTTGATAAAGCTTTAGCAATTTAAAAACAATACAGTGTACTTTCATACATGTTATTAGGCATAAATTTACTAGGACTGCCTCAATAGTAAGTATGCCGATAAACTTACACCAAAACCGACTTTTTTTGCTAGTTCATCCTCATCTCTGTCCACTGCTGCATAATTTATCTTCCTGAAACCAGTTTTTGCATGCAGCATAAGTCCTAAATATGTGGATTACATAAATTGGCAGCTTTTTCTGTAAGCGAGTTCTATGAAAATAAATAGGCCATTTTGTCCATTTTTAATCACCCATAATGAACTGAGCAGTGGCCAATAAGCAGTTCAATTTTTGGTGTAAGGCCTCGCTTTATTGTGCTGAAAAATTTGGCCCCCTTAACGAAGGAACCAATTTTTTGGCTATGCCTTTTATGATGCATAGTTTGGTGCGTTACACAAGTATTTCTTGAAATTAACATTTGTCCTATATTGAAGGGCCTCCAGTTTTTCGAAAAGAAATTTCAAGTGGTCGTGTGCCAGGTCGGGACAGCTCGCATGAAATAGCCTACTTACAGAAATAGGGAGGGCCATACCCGCCGTGGTGGCTCAGTGGCTATGGTGTTGGGCTGCTGAGCACGAGGTCGCAGGACTGAACCCCGGCCACGGCGGCCGCATTTCGAGGGAGGCGAAATGCGAAAACACCCGTGTACTTAGATTAAGGTGCACATTAAAGAACCTCAGGGGGTTGAACTTTCCGGTGTCCTCCACTACGGCGCGCCTCATAATCAGAAAGTGGTTTTGGCATGTAAAACCCCATTATTTGAATTTTTTTAGGGAGGGCCCAGTACGCTTGACTTTGTGTTAAGATACTATTATTGATCTACAAAAGACGGAATGAAACATTCCGTCCTGTAAGCAGCTCTTCACATTCATTTACACTTTTCCTTCACATTCATTTACACTTTTGCACATCGGTATACCTCAAGTCTGGTGACCTGTGTCTGTTTTCATTATCTGCTATGTGCCGATGGTAAACTTGAGGTTTGCCCTATGATGGAGAATATTTTGTTGCTTATACATATGGATCTGTGTTTTTCAGGTTGCCTCGAAATTTTACCCAAGCCGTGCCACACACTTGGGCCAGGCCTCTTGCAAACGACGTATAACCAGGCTCAACGCATGATGTCGAGTGAGTCCGGAGATCGAGGCAACTTGCTGTGCAACCAGCGTGCAACCTTTGGTGACCCTCAACATGTTCCACCTATTTCACAGCTGCACTCAGCTTCCACCTATCCAAACCGCATCACCAGCCGTGGTCACTCATCGAACCATGGATGAATGTTGGGGTGGAGTGATTTGAAGAGACATTCTTTTTGTCTCTTCAAATCCTTAGCAAATACTTGTGTTATTATAATTAACATGTTTCTTTAGTGCCTAGTTTTAATGGTTCCTTTCTATTAGAATTCTCACCATCGATTCCTGCTATTATAATGTATGTCTGTCTTTATGCACAGTTTTTCATAGTTCTTTTGTACTTGTCTATGTAATTGATAGGTTCATACTTCTTGTTATACAGAAGGCTAAAATGCAAACTTACGGCATTTTTTTCTTCCTTTTGATAATCTACAGCAGTGCAAAGTGTTCAAGAAATGTAACCCAACGTGGGCTCTGGTGCAGGAAAAATTTAAGAGCAATATAGAGTACTTATTTCAAACACCCATTATTTTTGGAAAAGTAAAGAATATAGGAGCACAAAAAAGAAAATATTAAACTAGAGAAGCATTAGTTCCCCTTATAAGTCTGATAATCATGTGACTTCCCTTCTCTGCAAAGATACCAGTAATATACTCGCATACAAGGTTTGAAACAAGAAAGCTATGATGCCCTTGGCATTTCTCATTGCCTATTTGTCACACTGACGAATGTCAAAGGCATCGTAGGTTTCATGTACACATTGGTTGTGTTATACTTTTGAGTATTGCATTTCTCAAACACAAAGGTTTACAGCAGTGCTTTAAATAGCAAATGCATTTCCTAATTTATTAGTGCAAGAGGAACAGTACAGATCATGTAAAAATTATTTTACAGACTATATGTCCATGGATGCACGCTTCTGATGACATAGCAGTGACGTGGTCGTGGGATGAATGACTTTATTTCAGATTTAAATATTGGCTTCCAGGTCTGGGTTAGTCTCCTACACTGAATAGTCTAGGTCAGAGCCCATTTACTAGAGAAAGTGAATTAAACTAGGAATTATAAACATCAAAAGATCTTGTTTAGGAAATTAATGTGACAATCAGCAAGGTTCTTTGGGCATTCATTTCCAAATTTGTAGGATATATTTTATGACTGGTTTCATTATTGTGAGAACAAATATTTGTTTATTGTCACACTAGAGTTGGCTGCCCCCATTTGTATACAACCCCTTTACAGGCTAAAAATTCAGTGTGTTACCCTATTTACTCGCATAATGATCACACTTTATTGTAAAAAAAATTGACTCAAATTCAGAGGTGCGATCATTTCGCTAGGTAAATTTCCCACAAAAAGAAAAAAATATATCCTCTGGCATTTCCTACGGGATGACAACAGGTCAATAAAGAGGTGGCTGCCTCTGTATGTACTGCGGGACACAAAAAAAAAACATGGTGGCCGGCAGAGCAAGCCGAACGCGCCGAACACGATTTTTTTTTCGTGAGTACATTACGTGCATTCAAACAGTTTCTTCCGTATCAGTAATGAATAATATCGGCAAGTTTGCGGCAATAACATAGCCATGTCCACTATGAGGGGACAGAAACAGATGGGCGCGCTTAGGTGCCTGTGGCATAGGAACACATGGCGGGCATGCTGCTGAAACTGCGGCATTTGTCTTCACCACTATCCTAATATGGCATGTTTCCGCTAAGGGTGGGCGAATATCTTAGCTGCGTTACAAACGTCGGCGAATGAATAGGGTGCACTTCTAACGTATCACTGTAAACATGGCTGCTATAATTGCCACTCGCGATTTGTTGCGTGCCCACAAGGGCAGACGAGAAGAAACGAAAGATGCCTTTTTTGTTGTTTTTGTTGACCACAACCATTACAAAGCCTACACATAATAAAGGCAAGTTTGGTTGTAGCTTTTTTTTGTCATATAAGTGTGGAAAGTGATGAAAGGAATGAAATGGGGCATCTGCTTAAGAATGTTTGGTGCGTGCAGACTGCTTGGTTTGTCTTGAAGAGTTGTTCGCATAGCAGTTGACAGATGGTAAGCGCGATCATTATTAGCTAGACTTGGCACATGACATATCACTGCGGCAAGTTTGGGCTGCAATCTTACACGAGAAATAAAAAAATCGAATTTTGACATCAGAATTTAGGGGTGCAATCATTACGCGAGTGCGATCATTATGCGAGTAAATACGGTATTAGGTTGTTTTTGGTTTTGCGCACTCAATGTTAAGGGATGCAAATGGTGACATACAACAGAATGCAAAAATGACTAATGAATGCAAGCAGGGCGTGGGGCGTTTTAGGCAGATGCGTGTGTGTGCTATTTATAAAGCTCCCCATGGTATGCCTGAAGGCATTTTCTAACACTTTGGTAGAAAACACTGACACCCACTTATTAAGGGGAAATACTCCTCAAAACAACTTTTTTATATATTTGTACTAGAGATTTGAATATACCGTCATTCATAAAGTGTTTCATTAGATTTGAATTGTCATTGATTTTTGTGTAGCTGCTGTTCTTTAGTTATGGTCTTACACAGTGGCAAAATATTCTTGTGGGCACTTTCCTGTGTATAAAATTTTCCGAAATAGCTTCATGCTGTATCTTATTTAGCTAGTTATATACTGCAAAGTGATGACACCTATCGAAACGGCTTGTACAATTACTGGAACTATGCAAAAAATATTAGGCCACATTAAATAATTTTACAGATTGCAATTTCAATTAGATATCAGCATTCTGCATATCTTGAACAGTCGTTAGTATAGGAAAATTATAAGTGCATAAAGTTAATGTCATGCTATTGTGAGAAAAAGTTTTTGAAGTATATTCTAATTTTTTTTTCACGATAGCATGAGAAGTATGCAAGATTAGTAGGCAGGCCTGTCTGCCTGCCTACTAATCTTGCATACTTCTAGTAACTTTACATGCTGTTTGAATAGATATTGGCACTTTGCAGTCTACAAAGAGCTGAGTTAGCTGCAGCATACTGCTTTTAGTGAAAATTTAATACACAAGAAAGTGCCTGCAAATATGACTGTATTTTGCTGTTGTGTAGGACATAACTCGAGAAGCAGCTAAACAAAAACTAATGAAATATATAAAATCTGCATGAAGAACTCTACAATTGGCTCTCTTTTCAAACCTCTAGTACAAATAATAAAAATATTTCGAGTAATATTCAATCAGCAAAATGTTCCCCTTGCTACAGTGACCTACAACATAGCGACAAAAGTTTAAGGGAAGTCCTCTTGTCAAAGCGACTCTGGGCTGTCTTCCCAAGGGCTTCTGTTAAAGACTGCATTTTCCTGCAATTGTCAGGAGAGCAATACAAAAATGTTTGTGAATGTGGAAATGGTATTGGCACACTAACAGAAAAAAAGACAGTTCTGTGAAATGTAGACTTGATTATAACTTTGTTCGACATTTACATTCCGACTGCATATATTTATTTCGTGTTTTGTACTGAGTGTTTCAGCGGTGACTGCCGCTAATTATTGAACATAACTGCTTCATGACAGTGCGACTAACAGAAATTTATAGCAGTGGCAGGCATTAGAATTACAGTACTCAATGACGTCTACTTTGTAAGAACTAAGACTAGCACCAGTTCTGAGATACACATACCGAAAAGGTAATGATCAAATAGATTTCTCTTTCACACAGAATTGTCCCACAAGGCTTACAGAACTCATTGTTTGTCATCTTGTACAAGCAGATTATGCGCCAGATGTAATTTATGCTCAGTAAATACATAAATCAGTCATGCGAGGTGTCTCACTTTAGGTTGCAAGTTCGAACTTCTTTTAATCTTGCTTGTTTTTATTTTGTTTCCTTTGTGAGCATGAGTGAGTTGGTGACCTTGGCACATATTGTCAAAACTGTTTCTTCATCACTGGGAATCGCAAAATTTCATTTACACATGAAATTCCCAGTTACTGATATGGTAGGCTTCGAGCTTAATTCCCTTATCTTTCATATGGTTATCTACCAAGTAGTTTTATCGTTCATTGAAACATATCCATGCAATGCAGAGTGGGCACCCAAATTATAAATATCTGTTCTTGCTTTCTACCCTGCTCTGGTGTTTTCAAAACCTAGCATTGGTGCAATGGCCTGTCTGCTCCTGCAGAAAGTAGTGAAGTGGCTAAAGTTAAAGGTCAACAACATAATTAAGATACAAAGCAAAAATATAAGTTCGCAATTGTCCCCCATAACCAGAGTTTTGCTTAGAATTAAAAAAAAATGGACATCCTGCTCGGGTGTGAGAGTTGCTTTGGGCACCAAGGGGACTACGTAGCACCTGTGCTAGTGCACAGAAAGCAAAAAAAAAATCACTTCAGATTGGAGCGGCAGCGGAAAGTTAAGCACAGATGTTTTATTTCACGCACCATTAATGTGGCTTATCATCTGCTCCTGTGGTATGGGAACGCATACATTGGGAAGACAATCCTTTGCGCCATTGTTACCTTAGCGGGACACCAGAGAAAGGTAGAAATAAATAAAATCGAGAACAGGTATTCACACTTGGTTGCACACAGTGTATAATCTGGAAGTGTTTCACTCTACAAAAGACTACTGTGGTAGATAATCATAATGACAAAGACAAAAGAATTAAAAGAGGTATGTGTCAGTCATCCGTCCGTGACCTCCAGTGTTTATAGAAACACTTCTTTCTGCATATGTGCCAAGCCGCATGGAGGCTTTATGTAACTCAGTCATGCTTGCTTAGTTAAAGATTGGAATAAGGGAAATCACAAGAACATTGTATGAGTGATTTGTAAATGTGGCACCTAATGTAACTTATTCATGTATGGGCTGAGGATAGATTACAGCCAGTGCATAATGCGCTCTTACAGGATTACTTGTGATGAGTAAAAGGATTACTTGTGATGAGTAAAAGGAGCCTTCCTCACATCTTCCTCTTTGTTTCTTCTGCATCTTTGTGCACTATGTGTATTATTACAGCTGCGTGCATGTAGCTGGGTATAGTTTATGTGTTCTGCTTCCTTCCTTGTCCTCATAATTCATGCGCCATCTTTGCCGTAACAAAATACAGCTACCTGTGGTACTTATTTTGTTTGCATTATGGAAAATTTTGTATTAGCGGTTATTTCTACCTGTGAAATTGTCTGTGTCAGCTATTATACTTAGACTTGCAAAAGTATGTTTCTCAACATAAATAAATGATCAGTAAAAGTGTTGCTGTATTTATTTTTGTAATTTTGTCAGTTATAAAGTTTTTATACACTGTTGCATGTTGTATGACAGAATAAAATTGATGCACAACTTTTTAATGTGGTGTTTTTCAGATCAATTTTCATCTCACGCTAACATGCACAAATTGTGTGGGAAAAAGTGCCAACAAGAGTACCATAAGGTAAGACAGCTGTTTTTACTGTTAGATTGGATTATCAATTGCCAACCATTTGCTTTTAACAAGCATAGTATAATGCATAGATAATGTAATCTAAGTTGGAATGTTGTTTTTATTGCACTTCATTATATGGGTCTCATTTTCACATAAGTGCAGCATTTCTTATTTGTTATGTGTAGCTTACTTGCTTAGAATGTTAAGTCGTAAGTTTAGAACAGGGAAATAGGTTGAACTTATAAATCTTTTGACATATTATAAGAGACTTGTGCGGTGGTGAATTAAACTTCTACATGAGTTACATAATATTTTGGGGTCTCATCAAGGTTCTGAGTGGCATTGCAGTGTCATGCATATGCAGCTGCAGGCTACCTATTGGATTTTGTTTTGCTACATTTTGCTTGGTTGGCTATTGATTCCAGTTTAATAGTAATGAGAACTGTCTTGCTTTCATAGTGATTCTGTGCTGACTGATACATTTGAATTTTCCAGAAGACAATAACAAAGATTGATGAAATATTAACTTTTTCTTGCTAGCCTGCCATGTGCTTTTTGGCACGTTTACTGTGGATTCTTTGTTATCCTATGTTGTCTTTTCACAGTAGTCTTCTTGAGAACTAGCCGTAGTCATGTGTACTTACAGCAAGAGTTGTTGACACATCTCGAAAAGCGGCTCGACACTGCCATCCAAGAGTGAAACGACTTACATGGATCAGTTGCTTTATTTTATTTGCAAGAGACCGGCACCACGCACTAAGGCTAACTTGACACACACTGCTGGAGTCATCAGACTCATCTAGAATAGTTACCGGAATCATTCTTGCAGTGTTCATGTGACACTTTATCTTGGGTCGTCTGACTCATCTAGAATTGTTAACCGACTCCCTCAGCACTAGTCTTGTAACACTTTTGAGAGAGTATAGGCGACTACTACAACAGAGTATGCATGACTATTGTGTGCGGAGTCACGCAAACACCTTGTATGGAGCACAGATAGTCTCGGGACTCTCTGCCAAAAGAGAGTTCGGGTGTCTCCCACAAAGTGTGTCATATACGTGACGAGTCCAGACTCTTCGAAAAGAGTAAGGGATACTCTTTTTTTTCTTAGTGTGTATGGTGGATCGGCGCCCGCTCGAAAGTAAAACTGACGTCTGGCGTACTCCGGACAGAAGGCCTCTGTGCTATCACTGTGGAGAAGCCGGTCAGGTATACCGCGAGTGCCTATACCGCCACCTCGGACTGCAAGGTTTTGCCGCGGATTCACCAAGGCCCATATATGGCGAAATGCCTAGGGCGATTGAAGAATACCTGAACCAGCAGAGTATGCCACTGTTCCCGTTGCGGCAGTCGCGCTCGCTGTCCCCCAGGCGACCAGAAGCCCTCCAATGGCACTGCAACGACGATCACCAAGCCCTCGCCGGGAAAACTAAGAACAGCGACCTTCGGGGGCGAGGCCGCTGATAATTGCCCTTCCGAAGACCTCGCATCGACGCGAGCACGGTCTATTCAGCACGATTCAACGACGACAGCAGCCGAACTTAGCGACAGACTCTCGCTAGACATACCTGTTGTGCTCGACGGCCCCCACGTTAGTGCGTTATTGGACAGGAGTTCCGACTACTCAACATTGTGCGGAAAACTAGTGACGGAACTTAGAAAAGTTAACAGGCCTTGGTCTGGAACGCAAATTCGTACCGCTGGCGCGCATATCGTAACACCGTTGGGCATGTTCACGGTCAGAGTACAAATTCGTGGGTCTACGTTTCCAGCCACCTGCCTTATGCTCCGCGATTGTTCTCGCGACCGCATCTTGGGCGTCGACTTTCTGCGAGAGTATGGAGCCATGTTAGACCTCCGGTAGCGCACAGTGACTTTTTCGACAGAAAGAGCAGCGAACAGCCGCGACGATTGCCGACGTGACGCACTTCAGGTTTACGCCGACAGTGTAACTTTACCACCACGCACAAGTGTTCTGGTAGTGGTCGTATGCGACGGTCTACGTAACGGCGAAGCTGTTGAAGAGATGAAATCCTCTCTTATGCTGACTCGTGTTGTATGTGCAGCCCGCAGTCTCATTATGCTTCGAGATGGACGTTCTGCGCTCCTTGTGACGAATTTCAGCCAGGAACATTGGCACCTATCTCGTCGTACTACTATCGCTTTGCGTCTATGACACTATGACTACTATGCGTCTATGACAAAGGACAACCCAACTCAGACACTCAGCAATATCGACATCAATTCAGACCTTTCGGAGGAAAAGCAGAAAGCGCTGCGGGCAAATTGCTACTTCGGTTCAAGGAGTGCTTCGCATCTCCTTCTACGGTACGCCAGACGCCCATCACGAGACACCAAATAATCCGATCTGAAGATCCGAAGAGTGGATATTGGCAAACCGAAGTTGACGAGCGAGATCGCGAAAAAAGCTGCCTTTGTTACCCCGCATGGACTGTACGAATTTAAAGTACTTCCATTCGGCCTGTGTTCTGCACGGGCCACATTCCAGAGAATGATGGACACTCTTCTGACAAGTCTGAAGTGGCACAGTTGTTTAGTATACTTAGATGACGTCGTCGTGTTTGCGACGACCATCGAAGAACATCTGAGGCGTTTAGAGGCGGCACTTTATGCACTCCGCTCCACTAATCTCACATTAAAGCCAGAAAAGTGCCACTTCGGTTACGAAGAGCTGAAATTTATCGGGCATGTCGTGAACGTCGACGGCGTCCAACCTCACCCAGACAAAGCATTTGCTGTTGCTGCTTTTCTGCCTCCTCGTGACAAGAAAGGAGTACGCCGCTTTCTCGATCTGTGTGTGTATTATCGTCGCTTCATCGCTAATTTCTCCCGGATCGCCGAACCACTCATACGCCGCACGCGAGAAGACACATCCTTCGTTTGGACGCGTGAGCAGCACGCAGCTTTCACCGAGTTACGGCAGTGCCTGCAGGAATCGCCCGTCGTCACTCACTTTCACGAGGACGCTGAGACCGGGGTGCATACCGACGCAAGCCACATCGGTCCTGGCGCTATACTTGTTCAACGCCAGGAAGGACCAGATTTTCTACCACGGTGAAGCGTTACGTGCAAAGCTGCCGTGAGTGTCGACGCAGGTAATTGCCGTCTTCGAAGCCCGGGGGTTACTCCAACCCATCGCACCACCTAGCGCACCGTTTGATCAAATCGGCATGAATCTTCTGGGATCCTTTCCCTTGTCAGCCAACGTAAACAAGTGGATTGGACCATCTAACACGCTGCGCCGAGGCGAAAGCTGCACAACGCGCCTACGAAGTTGCCCACTTCATTATCGATCACATAGTCCTCAGTCATGGTGTCCCATCACATGTCATCACCGGCAGAGGAACTGCCTTTAAAGCCCAACTGATAGAGGACGCATTCGAGCTGAGCTGCACGTAGCATCACAAGGCGACTGCCTATCATCCGCAGACCAACGGACTGATGGAACGGCTAAACAAAACTATTGCTGACATGTTGTCTATGTATGTAGACGTCCAGCATAAAACATCGGATGAAGTCCTGCCGTACGTTACATTCGTGTACAACACCGCCATACAGAAAACCACACAATTCACACCGTTCCGTCTTTCTACGGGTGCGAGGTCCTGACCATGCTAGACGCAATGCTCCCGCACGACACCGATGCGCCACTTACTTCCGATGCTGAGACTTACTCTACACGCATAAGAAGCTCGTCAACTCGCGCGCATGCACATCACGAAGCAGCAGAGTAGAGATGCACGACGCTACAAGCTTCGATATCGGCAAGTCAAATACCAGCCAGGTGACAAAGTCTGGGTGTGTACCCCGATCCGTCGCCAGGGGTTGTCTGAGAAGCTGGAGTAGATACTTTGGAACCTATAAAGTGATAGGCCGCGTTAGTGAACTATGAGGTCATTCCCGACGGTGCCGCGTCGCCTCGGCGTCGACAGCACCACTCAGAGATAGTGCAGATTATTCGCCTCAAACCGTATTTCGCGCGTTAAGGCGGCGCCAACCCGATCTCATATGACTTCCACACTTCCATTTTCTAGTTTATTAAGCATCGGGTCGATGCTTTATTTTTCGGCGGGGGAGTAATGCCACTAGGTGTCACGTGCCAGCGCTGAGAAAGAAGTTGTGACTGGAACGCGCACTCGGCAAGAGGCGGGCGCTGAAGAAGTGGAGGCTGAGGACGCCAGCTCAAGTTTTTGCACTCTTTCTTGTACAACTGTCTGTCTCGCCGAAGCCGGGTACATCTTCAATGGTTTTTTCGTGACACTATACCTCTTATTAGGTTGATTACGACTACAGCTACCCTCTCATTACTGCTGTAGAATTCGTCAATGTTGCCCGCTATGTCCTTATGGATTAGGAATCCTACTCCGTATTGCTTCTTATCTATAGCAGAGGACATGTCCGTTATTCAGCAATGTATAAGCCTCACCAGTTCTTCTAACCTCACTAAGGCCGGTGATATCCCAAACAATGTCTGATAGTTCCTCAGAGTCCTGCTAAGTTATATATATATAGCCTCACTCGACAGGCTTCGGGTGTTAAACGTTGCAAGGGTCAGTTTTCATAGGCGGCCTGTCTGGACCCAGCGATTCTTAGCAGCCTCCGCTGTGTTACAGGTCTGACCATCGCTTTGATCAGGTGCTCGGCAGCTGCTGGGGACTGAGGGCCATGGGTAATTGAGTGAGCCGATTGGGAGGTTGTGGCCGAATACTGCACTAGGGAGGCCAATTCCTGTTCTGGTGAGGCAGTGTCTTGTTGAAGCTTAGTGGGCCTTCCTAATTTGCTTGTACCTGGATTAGTATAGCCCCACTCGCTCTCGGCATCTTTTGCCGGTGACAGGCGTCACTGCAAGCCTGCAGATGTTGTGCACTGGAGGAGGTGAAATTTATGCTCACCATCGTGGAAAAAAAAACCGGCCTAAGAGACTGTTTATAGTGTCCCTGTGCACCCTCCCACACGCACTCAGTGCTTACTCTCTCCCTGTTTTCCTCTTCCTATTCCCCTTTCCCCGACCCCAGTCTAGGCTAGCAAACCGGGTGCTCGTCTGGTTGACCTCTCTGCCTTTCCTGCCCTTGCTCTCTCCCTTTATCTTGCGAAACGCAGACGCAAAAACATATGTAAACTTCCAGCTTCCCGCTTAAAACGAATAAAACATATGTGCTCCCACCGGCGCCTTGTACTGAGATTTACTAGAAGCATTCTTATACAAAAAATAAAGAAAAATTGCAGCGCAGCATCCATCCATCCATACATCCATACATCCATGTTGCCGTGTTCCTCGCGTAACACAATGCGGAGTAATTGGTACGGGTTATCTTACTGCGGTCGGACCGGGTGCGCCGGAAACTTTTACGTAGTCATTATATATGCTAAACTTTGGCCCGTAAGCCGTGACATTTTTTGGTGCCGTCCATGCTTAACAAAAAAACCTGGCGCGGTAGCCTAATTAGTGGTTGCAGAATAAATATTGTCACGTAGTAGTGACGGGGAAGAAGGCAGCAAAACTGTGATTATAGAAACTAGCGTTTTACTGGGCGAACTTCTGCCCTCAAGAGCAATCTACACTCAAAACAACGACAGCGGCGAACACACTCGGCGATCGTCGAACATCTGATCAGCGGGTCAAGCGCGTCGGCTTTTATACGTCAGTCGTCGAATGTTCCAGAGTAATCGCTGGGACCCACGTGCCTTCCGCACAGTTCTACTTTATTCGCGTCGCGCACACAAGCAATCAGATTTCACAAGGTTCGGTCACTGACAGCGGATAGAAGCATCACTAACATTCCAAAAACTTCCAATACATGCAGGGGCGTCCTGCGCTGTGCGATAACATATGTTAGACGGTGGAACGTGTCACCCGATAAAGACAAAGTACACGTGTCAATAGCCCCCTCTTAAAATGCATCGACCCGATGCTGCAAACGAAATTAATAAAGAAAAACACCTGTAGCAAAAAGAACAGCAAAGTGGAAGTTCGTGAGCATCCGTAAAATGGTTTAAGACGCACTTCAGATCATGCACGGCGACGCTGTGAATGCGAAATGCCGTCTGGCGCGACCTCATAGTCCAGTGCGCCAATACGTCGAATGACCTTGTAGGGACCAAAATAGCGTCGCAATAGTTTCTCACTCAGTCGTCATCGGCGTATTGGGGTCCAAATTCAAACACGGTGTATCGAGCGTAATGCACACGGTCGTGGCTACAAGAAGAATGCTTGATTGATAAGAGGGGAACGTATCTATAGCTGCGCTGCTCTCTTCGTTTGCACAGTGTTGCTATCTTGGTTAGCCGTTGCATCCTCCTTTCTTTGAAGAATGGAAACACTGAAAACACGGAAAGCACTCAACATCGAAGAGTAGCAGTCAACACTCCTAGGTTGTTTCAGTCTGCCCGAATCCGTGCGTGAGGGCCACGCGATCTGGAGGTCTTCGCGGTCTGGTAAATCGCCTTAGTGAATCTGAGAGGTTAGGTGGGCCGGATGTGCCTGCTGGTGGTCGATCCGGTGCGGCCTGCGGAGGTTCAGGCAGCTGCTGCGAGGCTGCGCTCGAAGATGAATCAGGGGTGTCGTCGCAGTCGTCCGCCTAATAATGGATGGCTCGATGGAATGCTTCTGGTGTTTTGCGAAGGTGCTGTCTATTTCGACGGAAAACCCGACCATCCTCTGTCAGAACGGTGTACGACCTTGGGGCCAAGAAGGTCTTGGACTTGCGCCTTGATTTCCCATCTATCATTTCCGAGGATGCAGACGACGTCTCCCTTGTGTAGTGGAGTTAGTGTTCTTCCTGTGGTCCTTGCTTGGACATGTTTTTGGGCCTGACCTGATGATGACGCTGAAAAATCTGGAAGTAGCGTTCTAAGACTTCGTCCCATTAGCAGTTCCGATGGTGTTCGGCCTTCCTCGAGAGGACACACCCTGTAATTGAGAAGGCCCAAATAGAAGTCCTCTTTGTTGCTCTCAGTCTTGCCAAGAAGCCGCTGGACCCCTTGTACGCCCTTCTCGGCGAGTTCATTAGACCTGGGAAAATGGGGACTGGAAATCGTATGCACAAAGTCATAACGAGCCGCAAAATCTTTAAACTCTTTTGACGTGAACTGCGAGCCGCCGTCACTGCAAACTTCTAGTGGTATTCCATGCCTTGCAAAGATCTGACGTAGTTTATGGATGACAGTCGTTGCAGAGGTATCCTTGAGATGCTCGACCTCTGGAAAATTAGAGTAGGCGTCATAGACAGCTAAGAAATGCTTTCCGGCGTGTTGAAAAAGATCTGTACCAACCCTCACCAATGGCATGCCTGGAACGGTGCGTTGGCACCGGGGCTCGTCAGGCTGTCGATAAGCAAACTTCTTGCAAACGTCACACCTGTCAATGAAATGGGCAATATCTGTTGACATTCCTGGCCTCACTGCGAACTTGCGAACCCTCGATTTGAATTTTCCTAAGTCGAGATGCCCTTGGTGCACTCGTCGCAGCATCTCTGTTCGCATGCTTGCAGGTACGACTACTTTAGTTCCCTTGAGGAGTACTCCGTTGACTACAGAAAGTTCTTGTGCGAAGGACTTTAACTCACCTTCTACAGGTATTGACGACTGCAGGCTAGAAATGACGTCTTGCACCGTTGCATCACTGGCCGTTGCTGCCTGCAGACGAGATAGGGTGGCTGGTCTAGCAACGGCAGTCAGGACGCCCACGGCATGAACTTCATAATGCAAAATAGAAGTGAGGCGTGCAGACAGGACACAAGAGTAGAGAAGTGGACAACACGAACGCCGACTATCAACTGAAGGGAGCACAGAGGCGAAAAATGAAAGAAGGCACAAAACTCATCTGCGCATGCTCAGGAGTGGTAACACCACGTGTCAATCGGGTACACGTGCTGGTCTACGTGAGAGATAACTGTTAAACACCACGTGTCAATCGGGTACACGTGCTGGTCTACGTGAGAGATATGAACTTCAACGTCCGTTCAGCCTTTTTCTCGTTGTTTCTGTGATGGGATTCGTGACAGTGTGTCGGCAACAACCAATTTACCGCCTGGAACATACTGCAACTCAAACTCGTACTTCAGCAGTTGAAGAAATAGTCGTTGCAGACGGGGTGGCATGTCGCCTATTTCTTTCTTTGAAATAGCCAATAATGGGTTGTGGTCGGTTTCGATAACGACATGTCCAATACGGTAATCATTAAACTTTTCACAGCCGAATGTTATGCCCAGGACCTCTTTTTCTATTTGGGCGTACCTTCGCTCAGTTTCTGTGAGTGCTCGCGACGCGTAGCCTACCGGGCGCCAGTCTTTTCCATGTTGTTGGAAAAGCACTGCTCCGAGTGCTTCCGTCAGCATCTTTCTGAGCAGCACCCACTCACGCTCGTGAACATGCGTCCACTTGAAAAGTGTGTCGTTTCTAATCAGGCTGCGCAGGGCCTCAGTGTGGGCTGACAACAGTGGCAAGTATTTCCTGAAATCACGGTGCCAAGCAAGCGTTGAACGTCTTTCTTGGTCGTTGGCGGAGGGTGGGTTAAAAGGCACTTTATCAGGTCGGGATTTGGCTCAATACCTTTGGAACTAATCTTATCACCCAAGAGGCTGATTTCAGTACGCCCAAAAATGCACTTTTCTGCATTCAAAGTTAGGCCCTCTGCCTGTGCCCTTTCCAGCGCTTTGTACAGGCGTTCATCGTGCTCCTTTCGCGTAGAACACCACACTAGCATATCGTCAATGTACACACGTGTTCCCGGGAGGTCGTCGAATATCTGGCTCATTGTACGCTAGAAAACTTCGGGTGCAGATGCAATACCGAATGGCAGTCTGAGATAGTGATACCGACCAAACGGCGAGCTGAATGTGCAGATATCTTATGTTTTTTTTTTGTCGAGAGGAATTTGATGGAACCCACTGTTTGCATCAAGTCTGCTGAAATACTTTGCATGCACTAGATCACCTTCGATTTTTTCCCGGCATGGCACCTGAAGTGCTCTCTCTTCACCGCCCTAATAATTGCCCGCGGGTCCATGCATACTCTTAAGTCTCCATTTTTCTTCCTCACGATAACCAAGGGACTTACCCAGTCTGACGGTTCTTCCACCTTCTCGATGATGTTCGCATCATTCATCCGGTTAAGTTCTTTCTTAAGCGGCTTCTTGAGAGCGTAAGGCACACGCCGGATTGGCTGAACCACAGGGACAGCGTCCTTCCGGAGCACCATTTTGTACACACGCCACGTCCTGCCAATGCCCGTGAATAGCCTTGGAAATGCCTGCTTTAAGCTTCCTTATGTCTTGCTGCTGTCCACCGAGTTCACTCTGTTGACCAGACCAAGTTGCTCACTTGCCCCGAGGCCCAGAATGGCTTGCTTCTTCTTTATTATGAAGAACTCAAGTAGTACACGCCGTTTGTCTAACTGCACGGCGAGGCGAACTTGTCCACTGTGCGGTATTTCGCCGCCCCCGTAATGGCGCAGGATGCTCCTCGTGGGGTACGGCTGCTGTCTAGTTCCGAGCCTTTTGAACAGCGAACGCGGCAACAAATTACCCTGTGCTCCCGTGTCGACCTTGAGCTTTCAATGCTCGTTGTTACAATCCAGTCGCGACTTTCGGGACCACGCTTACTTTCCGTCGTCCTGATCTCCAGAACGTCGAAGTCATTGTCACTCTCCGCTCCTTCGACCACGTCATCAACGGCTGCTCGCTTCCTCGTACAGCAGGCGGCAAAGTGATTAGGCTTCGTGCACATGTTGCATGTTTTGCCGTACGCCGGACACTTCCTTGGCACATGCGAGAAGTTGCAATACCGGCATTTTTGGCGTCCGTGTTTAGCTTGCGTTCGTAATATAGGTTCAATCTTGTTTTCCTCCGTCCATGCCCTATTTTGCGATTCGGCAAGTTCCTCAGCTTTGCAGCATTCCACATCTGTGGCTAGGGTCAGGTCTTTCTTTCGAAGAAGATTTTCTCGCAGGGAAGAGCTGCAAATGCCATAGACAACTTGATCGCGCAGCATGGAATTTCGTAAATCCCCGAAGTGGCACGTTCTTGCTTTTAGTTGCAGATCCCGAAAGAACTGTTCGAATGGCTCTCCGTGTGCCTGACGACGCGAGCGAAACACATATCGCTCATAAGTTTCATCACACTTGGGCAAGCAGCAGTTTTCAAATGCTTTAACCAAAACGTCGTAGTCTTTAGCTTCCTCTGGTGATGGGTTCAGAGTATTAAACACGTCAATTGCTTCTTGACCCGCAATATGCAAAATAAATTGCAGCTTTCTGCTCCCTACTGCGTGGCTTCGTGGGCTCAGTTGCTCTCAGGTACAGCTCGATGCGTTCCTTGATTGTCATCCAGGACGCTGATGCGTTGTCGCCCACTCGCAGTGGTTCAGGCGGGCGCAGGTCGGTCATGGTCCTGTGAGCGATCCCACTTCTGACACAATGTATCGAGCGTAATGCACACGGTCGTGGCTACAAGAAGAATGCTTTATTGATAAGAAGGGAGCGTATTTATAGCTGCGCTGCTCTTTTCGTTTGCACAGTGTTGCTATCTTGGTTGGCCGTTGCACACAGTCACCAGGCTGGTACTCGACGAAGCGTCGTTGGAGGTTGTAGTGTCGGCTGTCGGTACGCTGCTGGTTCTTGATCCGTAGGCGGGCGAGCTGTCGGGCTTCTTCGGCACGCCGGAGATAGCTAGCGACGTCAACATTCTATTCGTCAGTGACGTGCGGCAGCATGGCGTCGGGCGTCCATGCCGGGTTCCTGCCGTAAACCAGCTTAAACGGCATGATATCTGTGTTTCTTGCACCGCCGTGTGGTTACGCTCCGGAAGAAGAGCCAAGAGTGTGCTTATACACTCATGAAGAATCCGCAATCAGGCTCGCTGAAAAAATCAAGGCTCTTGGGTATCACATAGACGGAAACAATGCTAACTATAGAACAAAACAACATATCTCGAATAAAACAGATGAAGTCCTGAGGTTACTAAAGAGAATTACCGATAGACACAGAGGCTTTGGAGAAGACAGCGCTTTGAGGCTGATACACGCCTTTGCTCTCTGTCACTTCACTTATGTGGCTGTATTATTATAATGGAAGCAGGCAGAACTTAACAAACTTCGTGTGATGCTCAGAAAGCTCGTTAAATTAGCCCTAGGGATACCCAGTAACGCTGCAACCGAAAAACTCGTGAGTCTAAGGGTGCACAACACAATGGAAGAAATCGCGGAGGCCCAGCAGCTAGCGCAGCGCGAATGATTGACGAAGTCACGAGCTGGTAGGAACATATTACCTGCAGGCAATAGGTGCAGAACTGAATACATCAAGGCGCCTAATAGAGGCTGAAGTAGAATTAAGGACTGAAGTTAAGAACAAGATCAGAACCAACCCTCTCCCTAGAAACATACATCCAGAATATAATGTCGAAAGGAGAAAGGCAAGAGCTAAAGCACTCTTGCAGGAAATAGAGCAGCGGAACGAACTGGCAGCTATAGTTGATGCTGCCAGGGGGAAAGGTAAAGAAGCATATATGGCCATTCTATCAAATTAGCAAGGCAAGTTGCAAGACGCTCTCACTATTTTTACCAAGGAACCCATGGTGGCGGAACAAGCGGCAATTGCTCTAGCCATCAGGAGTAATAAGTGGGCCTGCATTTATAGTGATTCGAAATCCGCTGTAAGGTGTCTTGATAAAGGCTACGTAGCTGGAGTTGCACCGAAGCTTATGAACATCTCGGGTATCAGCTCTTCTGTGGGCAATGAAGGCCCAAGATTTTCAGCCATCGCCAGAACACGGAGAAGGTCGGCGCTGCTTTGACTTATCTAATCTTAGGTGCAGGAGGGTGACGACTTTTTGTATGCAATTGCGACCGGCGGCGAGTCATGGTGCCGCTACTACTAGCGTGAAACACTACGGTAAACCTTACAGCGTAAACATTTCAATTTAACCCCCCCCCCCCCCCCCCAAGGAAAGGAAAGGCCGTCATTTATGCCGGAAAGGTGTTGTGGACTTTCTTTTTCGATCGTCAGGGGCCATTATTGGTCGAATTTGCTAAACCTGGAGAGACTATCAATAGTTTCCGATATTGTGAAACGTCGGATCGGCTCCGCGTCGCAAGCAAGAAGAAACGACGTGGAAAATTGAGCAATGGGATCATCTTGCTCCACAACATTGCCCATCGCCACGTCGCTGATGTGGTTACTACAAAATTGGCAAAGTTCAAAGGGGAAACGCCGCAACATCCGCTATACAGCCCAGACCTGCCGCCTTGCGACTTCCACAGTCGGGAGCATTTGAAAAAAACTGTTCAAGGGAACCAGTTTCGTGTCGGACGATGACATAGAGTCAGTTACAGATTTTTGAAGCAACAACCCAAGGAGTTTTATGAGATGGGAATTACGCGACTCGTCAGTCAGTGGGACAAATGTCTAAATTCTCATGGAGGCTACTTTTAGATAAATTACCCCGTTTGTCACATATTCGCATTGGCTCACTTTCATTTCACTCGCCTCCTTCTATTTAGCAGATATCCTGCTTTTTATCACAATACATGACCGGTCATGACTCACAATACATGACCGGTGACAGCTGCTGCTGCGCAATACATTGCAACAAAGGACAGCGTTATTGAGATTTTCCCCTGGCTGTTGCATATGTACAAAAATGTAAACAAGGTTCTTGAATGACATAGAGAGAGAGAGAGAGAGAGATGCAAATGAGAGAAATGCCGGGAGGCTAACAAATTTTCATTAAAAATTTGCCCTCAAATTGTACATTTCATGGCCTTTACATTTTTCATATCAGCGGCATGCACTGCTTTGCTGGTTTCAAATTGATATAGTTCTAAAGTTCGTCTGACATTTGCTTTACTTATTAAATATACAGAAAACATGACATATATATAGGATATTTCGGGCACAATTTTGAGACGTACGAGTATATTCTTTTAAGAAAAAATACACCTTTTACTGGTCTTGACTGTGCGTACCGTTCAAGAATTCGTTTGCAGAATCTTTGGCAATGGCAACGCAGTTATTATTAATGTTTGATGTATTTGATCCATCGACTCTTTCTATAAGGAGGAAGCCGAGCTGCAAAGTGAGCCCCCCCCCCCCCCCCCCGAACGAAATTTCTGGCTACGCCACTGACGTAGAGATATTTGTAGGTGTGCTGTTGAAGAAGTGGGGTACCACATTGGGCACCGAGTTTTGATGGGTTGCAGACATGCGGAGACTGTCAAAAAATGTTTTCCTTGCCTCAATCAAGTTAGCAGATTTACAAGCTGTCCCAAAACGGGACAGCTAGGAATGACAATCGAAATCGCCAACAGCTAGGATCACAATCGAAATCGCCAATTTAAACTTTTGTTTAAACATCAAAGGCGATTTCGATTGTGACACAAAAAACGTAATATATATGCTTGAATGTACGCTCTGCAAAAAACGGTACATCGGACAAACAGAAGGGCCTTTCAGATTCCGCTTTAACAATCATAAATCCCACGCTAACACGTTGCCCAACCTGCCCATCTCAAAGCACGTACATCTTCCTGACCACTCATTTGATAAACTGAAAGTCACGTTGCTTGAATCTGGATTTCGCTCAAATTATGATAGAGAAGCCCGCGAATCCTTCCTTATCCATAAGTTTGATACTGTCGCGTGTGGTATGAATGAATGTGTAGGAAAATTGAGTTGCCTGTCTTTGTAGCCCGTCACTTGTCCCTTCTTCTACTAGTACGTCGCTATTCCCCTTTTTCTGTGTCTGTGTTTGCTTGATAACATAGCACATATTGAGCGCATATCGACGTTTTGTTGTCACGTGACGATTGGTTCTTACAATTCATTTCGGTACGTTTTTATACTTTGTATCTTAGATTATATGTTTGCAATCGCCATCGGTCTATACACGTGTCAGCTATCCTTTGAACGATTCGGATGTATTTTGTTCGCCCATTTTATTCGTTTTTAATGTTAACGTATCTTCATTTGGTTGATAAGCGCCTGTATATTAACTGTACTGACACCATGCAATGCATTCTGATGAAGGCCGGACCCCGGCCGAAACGTCAATAAACCGCTTCATACGCGCGTCTACTTCACTGTGAATATTTACCCGGACCCAGAACTGCTTTTTTTCTGGTATATATATATATATATATATATATATATATATATATATATATATATTGTCACAGACAAAGCCACAAAGATTTCGGTCGACGCTGGAGATCTCTTTATTGATCGTTGTCCTGGCACCTTCGTCGTTCTCTTCTTCTGCGAGCCACCCAACATGCCTAGCATGTGGCACCGAATTGCACCGTGTGGCTGTCAGCTGTGTCGAGGTCGTGGCATTACCCCCCTCCCTAGGAGCATCGTCTCGATGCGGAACATTGATGCACTGGAGATTGCCACGGGGATACTGTTAAGAGAGATGCAGATGGTGAGAGAGGTGCTGAGCTTTGCGTTCAGCGGCTGTTGTATAACTTCAGTCGAGAGACGTGAACGACATCGGACAGGGGTGGGCGTCGGGGACGGTGCGTGGTGCCTACTCCTTCAGGAATCACTTCGTATGTGACGTCGCCGAGTCGTTGAACGATCCTGTAAGGTCCAAAGTAGCGGCGCAAAAGCTTCTCCGACCGACCACGCTGGCGGATCGGTGTCCACCCCCATACTTTGTCACCGGGTTGATAAGTGACGTCGCGGTGACGAAGATTGTAGCGGTCGGCGTCATTTTGTTGTTGGTAGCGGATACGCATTCGTGCGAGCTGGCGCGCCTCTTCGGCGCATCGAGCAAATTCGGCAGCATCAGTGACAACATTAGAGCAGCAGGTGGGTAAAAGCATTGCGTCCAACGTTGTGACAGCTTCCCGGCCGTGCACCAAGCGAAAAGGGGTGAAGCCGGTAGTTTCTTGAACGGCAGTATTGTATGCAAACGTAACATATGGGAGAACGTCGTCCCAGTTCTTGTGGTCGACGTCAACATACATAGAAATCATATCAGCGATCGTTTTGTTTAGCCTTTCTGTGAGCCCATTCGTCTGGGGATGGTAAGCAGTGGCTTTGCGGTGAACTGTACCACTGAGAAGCATGATATCTTCTGTGAGCTTCGCTGTAAATGCTGTGCCCCGGTCGGTTATAACCACTCTAGGGGCACCGTGGCGGAGTACGATACCATGTACAAAGAAGGTCGCAATATCATTAGCGGTGCCTCGTGGGAGAGCTCTGGTTTCAATGTATCGTGTAAGGTAGTCTGTGGCAACAGCAATCCAGCGGTTACCAGCCCTCGACGTGGGGAATGGTCCAAGCAAATCTATGCCAACCTGCTGAAAAGGGATCCTCGGAGGATCCACGGGATGGAGAAGTCCAGCAGGACGCACGGGTGGTGTCTTGCGTCTCTGGCAGTCGCGGCATGTCTTCACGTATTGCTTTACGTCACGGCGAAGGTTAGGCCAGAAGTACTTTTGGCGTATGCGTGAAAACGTCCGTGCGAAGCCCAAGTGGCCCGAAGATGGCTCGTCGTGAGAGGCCCGCAGGATGTCGTCACGTAGTGAAGACGGCACTACAAGGAGGCAGGCGGTTGCGGTCGAGTGAAAACCTAATTTGTAGAGCACGCCATCGCGGAGAAAAAAGGAGGATAACTTGCGCATAAACATAGGAGGCGGCTCTGGTAGACGGTTCTCAAGGTAGTCGATGAGCGGCCGGAGTTCTGAATCATCGCGCTGTTGCTTGCTGATGTCTGATGCTGTGATAATGGACAGAAATGCGTCCTCTTCATCAAAGTCGTTTGGCGACGGTTGAAGTGGAGCACGTGACAGGCAGTCGGCGTCGGTGTGGATACGCCCGGACTTGATTTCGAATGGCGTCTTGCTCTTTACGAGAAACACGGTAGGCACGTTGGCGCACAGGTCTTTTATTCGGATTTGTAATAATTCTGTGTTTCGCAATAGGCGTTTGGTTGACCTTCGATGTTGAAGCGAAACAGTCCGCAAAAGACTGTAAAAGGCTCCAAATGCTAGCCTGTTGTTCAACTGATAATTTAGAATTCACATCAATATTGTTGTTGGCTGGTACGCCACAGTTAGAATCTTCATCAGTGTGTCCTACAGTTAAACACGCGGGAAAGTCACTGACTGGCTCCAAATAGGCAATGGCAGTTCGTGTGGCGAAGTGCTGGTCTTCCACGTCCTCAAAAGGCTCACCATGGAACGGCCGCGGCCAGCGTGGGGTGTGGAGAACCAGCGACGCAGGAGGCTGTCCCGTACCGTACGTCTCCTGTGTCTGGCTTGCGGTTGTGGTGGACATCCTCGGCAGATCTTGCAGGCCGTATTCCGGAGGCAGTCTTTGAAGCCGTCGGCTTTTGCGTAGGTTGTCCACTTCCAGTTCCCGGGGGTCAGAGTACATAGACGCGTACCCAGCACCTCCACCAGTTTGTCACAGACAAAGCCACAAAGACTTCGGTCGACGCTGGAGATCTCTTTATTGATCGTTGTCCTGGCACCTTCGTCGTTCTCTTCTTCTGCGAGCCACCCAACATGCCTAGCATGTGGCACCGAATTGCACCGTGTGGCTGTCAGCTGTGTCGAGGTCGTGGCAATATATATATATATCCGTACTCTAGCCACAGTGTGCTACTGTGACTAAAGCTCTGTCTTTTTCACAAATTATACTTTAACTTTCCTGCACTGCGCGAGAACTTATTACATGCTCCGATACGCTCATTTCACCGTTTGTTTAACTCCCTTAGCATACAGCGTTTGCATGGTTCTTCCAACGCCTTCAACAAATCCTTCCTCCCCATCGCCATAAAAGGATGGAAAAATCTTCCCGAAGCCGTGCATTTAGAGTCAAATCCTTCCAAATTTAGAAAATTACTATCAGACCATTTCTATCCAAAATAGCCACTTTTCTTCACGTTACCTCTCCCAGCAATCCGACTTGCTTGTGTCATCGCCTATTTTTCCTTCTCTTCTTTTTTGCACTTATGTTTAGCATGTTTCACATTTACGTATACACTTTTCATTTAATTTATTGCTGCTCAGTTTGAGATATGTTCATTGTTCTGTTTATACCTGATGTTTTTCGAAGGGACCCTTAAGGGAATAATAAATGATGATGATGAATGCTTTGCAGTGGGCTCACTGGCCTATCCTTCCAATGGTCTCCACTGAGACGGCTGCTGTTCCATGCAAATGCGCCCGCTACAGGCGTTGCAGCAGATTCCTAGAGTAGCGTGAGATTTTGTGACGGGTGGCCGTGTTTTTCCAGGGCTCCGTGGCGGCGACAAAATCGTGTTTTCTTTTTGTGCGTACTTTGAGCTTGCTTCTGTTTTCGATTTGCTGAGATTTTAGCCTTGAAATATTAATGCGCGGGTGGTTTTTGTGCATATTTGGTTTTGCTGGATAGTCAAAGCGTCCATTCGCGCCATATGCTTCAACACGTGCAACCAGGTGGGAGATGAAGTCTTCATAGCCTTTAAATAGTAGCTTGGAAGTGGCAAGACTAATCGCTATTAGTGGTTTTACTCTGTGTGCTTTGGTATCGGGTATATCACTTTGTTAGGAAACTGAAAGCATGGCCGAGTGGTTGAACACGTGCGAAAACGCGGCATACCTTAAATCTGTGCGACATTGATTGCTTCGAAATCATTGCTGAGAATTTGCGACATTTTAAGGATTTCAATACTGTGCGCATCGGCTTTTGCTGGAACGCACGTGCTCTGCATTATTTAGCATTATAGCGTTTGAATGACAAAAAGTCGTGCAGTACATGGCAAGAAAGCCGGGAAAGCGTGCAGTCTGCGGGGGTCCCTCAGGACAGATGACGGGACGGATGAGAATCGAGAGGACATCGAGTCAAGCGGCCCACACTGTGGTGTCGATGCTAGGCTGACGAAAATGGAGGCTTTCCAGAATGAGCCTGTCAAACAGGTCAAAAGAGCTCAAAAATGAGCTTAATATGGAGCGAAATGCACGAAAGGTAGTGGGCAAAAGACTTCAAGCAGCCGAGTAAAACCTGAATAGGGCAGCTATTGTGTACGAGAATCGTCGCGACAATGGAACGCAGTCCCCCGACATGACAGTAGAGGGAGTGCCAGGGAAGTACTGGGAGCACGTGCGACGTGATCAGGGGGTAGTTGGAAGGAGCGGCACCTGCCTTCAGGCTTCCACACAAAAAAGCAGGAGCGCATGACGCTTGTCAAGTCCAATTCACGCGGAAAAGAAAAAGGGACGCAGGGATAGGAAAAATAGAGTGAAATGGTGTTTTTCGCTGGCGACTAAAATCTGGCTAGGTGCTCAGAAGCAATTCTAGAGGCGGTGAAAGTCTATAAAAAAGTGGTGGCAAGAAAATTTCTAGGGCGGACACTGGGTTCTGTCATGGAGCGAGCAAAAGCAAAGCACGCAGAAAATAACGAAGATCCCCTAGGATAACCTCAGAATAGCATCGCCGTCAATACCAAAACGAGTAAAACAAGAAAGAAAGCTCGCCATGCAATAGGCTACATCAACAAGCAGCGTGGCAGAAGAATGGAAAAGGGGGGAACCCTTTTCACGAACTGTGCGACTCTACCTTAGGACCCTTTTCACGAACTGTGCGACTCTAGGGGAGAACCATTTTCACAAACTGTGCGACTCTAGGGGAGAACCCTTTTCACAAACTGTGTGACTCTAGGGTCGAACCCTTTTCACAAACTGTGCGACTCTAGTGGAGAACCATTTTCATGAACTGTGCGACTCTAGGGAAGAAACCTTTTCACAAACTGTGCGACTCTATGGGAGAACCCTTTTCACAAACTGTGCGACTCTAGGGGAGAACCCTTTTCACAAACTGTGTGACTCTAGGCACAAACTGTGCGACTCTAGTAGAGAACCCTTTTCACGAACTGTGCGATACTAGGGGAGAACCCTTTTCACAAACTGTGCGATTCTAGGGGAGAACCCTTTTCACAAACTGTGCGACTCTAGGGGAGAACCCTTTTCACAAACTGTGCGACTCTAGGGGAGAACCCTTTTCACAAACTGAGTGACTCTAGGGTCGAACCCTTTTCACAAACTGTGCGACTCTAGTGGACAACCCTTTTCATGAACTGTGCGAATCTAGGGAAGAACCCTTTTCACAAACTGTGCGACTCTAGGGGGAACTCTTTTCACAAACTGTGCGACTCTAAGGGAGAACCCTTTTCACGAACTTTGCGACTCTAGGGGAGATCCCTTTTCACAAACTGTGCGACGCTAGGGTCGAACCCTTTTCACAAGCTGTTGGACTCTAGTTTAGAACCCTTTTCACAAACTGTGCGACTCTAGTGTCGAACCCTTTTCACAAGCTGTGCGACTCTAGTTTAGAACCCTTTTCACGAACTGTGTGACTCTAGGGGAGAACCATTTTCACAAACTGTGCGACTCTAAGGGAGAACCCTTTTCACAAACTGTGCGACTCTAAGGGAGAACTTTTTTCACAAACTGTGTGACTCTAGGGTCGAACCCTTTTCACAAGCTGTGCTACTCTAGTTTAGAACCCTTTTCACGAACTGTGCGACTCTAGGGGAGAACCATTTTCCCAAACTGTGCGACTCCGGGGGAGAACCCTTTTCACAAACTGTGTGACTCTAGGGTCGAACCCTTTTCACAAACTGTGCGACTCTAGTGGAGAACCATTTTCATGAACTGTGCGACTCTAGGGAAGAAACCTTTTCACAAACTGTGCGACTCTAGGGGGAACTCTTTTCACAAACTGTGCGACTATAAAGGAGAACCCTTTTCACGAACTTTGCGACTCTAGGGGAGAACCCTTTTCGCAAACTGTGCGACTCTAGGGGAGAACCCTTTTCACAAACATTGCGACTCTAGTGGAGAACCCTTTTCACAAACTGTGCGACGCTAGGGTCGAACCCTTTTCACAAGCTGTGCGACTCTAGTTTAGAACCCTTTTCACGAACTGTGCGACTCTAAGGGAAAACCCTTTTCACAAACTGTGCGACTCTAGGGGAGAACCCTTTTCACAAACTGTGCGAATCTAGGGTCGAACCCTTTTCACAAGCTGTGTGACTCTAGTTTAGAACCCTTTTCACGAACTGTGCGACTCTAGGGGAGAACCCTTTTCACAAACTGTGCGACTCTAGGGGAGAACCCTTTGCACAAACTGTGTGACTCAAAGGGGGAACCCTTTTCACAAACTGTGCGACTCTAGGGGAGAACCCTTTTCACAAACTGTGTGACTCTAGGGTCGAACCGTTTTCACGAACTGTGCGACTCTAGGGGAGAACCCTTTTCACAAACTGTGCGATTCTAAGGTCGAACCCTTTTCACAAGCTGTGCGACTCTAGTTTAGACCCCTTTTCACGAACTGTGCGACTCTAGGGGAGAACCCTTTTCACAAACTGTGCGACTCTAGGCGGGAACCCTTTTCACAAACTGTGCGACTCTAAGGGAGAACTTTTTTCACAAACTGTGTGACTCTAGAGTCGAATACTTTTCACAAGCTGTGCGACTCTAGTTTAGAACCATTTTCACGAACTGTGCGACTCTAGGGGAGAACCCTTTTCACAAACTGTGTGACTCTAGGGGAGAACCCTTTTCACAAACTGTGCGACTCTAGGCGGGAACCCTTTTCACAAACTGTGCGACTCTAAGGGAGAACTTTTTTCACAAACTGTGTGATTCTAGGGTCGAATTCTTTTCACAAGCTGTGCGACTCTAGTTTAGAACCCTTTTCACGAAGAGTGCGACTCTATGGGAGAACCCTTTTCACAAACTGTGCGACTCTAGGGGAGAACCCTTTTCACAAACTGTGTGACTCTAGGCACAAACTGTGCGACTCTAGTAGAGAACCCTTTTCACGAACTGTGCGATTCTAGGGGAGAACCCTTTTCACAAACTGTGCGACTCTAAGGGAGAACCCTTTTCACAAACTGTGCGACCCTAGGGGAGAACCCTTTTCAGAAACATTGCCACTCTAGTGGAGAACCCTTTTCACAAACTGTGCGACTCTAGGGTCGAACCCTTTTCACAAGCTGTGCGACTCTAGTTTAGAACCCTTTTCACGAACTGTGCGACTCTAGGGGAGAACCCTTTTCACAAACTGTGTGACTCTAGGGGAGAACCCTTTTCGCAAACTGTGCGACTCTAGGCGGGAACCCTTTTCACAAACTGTGCGACTCTAAGGGAGAAATTTTTTCACAAACTGTGTGACTCTAGGGTCGAATTCTTTTCACAAGCTGTGCGACTCTAGTTTAGAACCCTTTTCACGAACTGTGCGACTCTGTGGGAGAACCCTTTTCACAAACTGTGCGACTCTAGGGGAGAACCCTTTTCACAAACTGTGTGACTCTAGGGTCGAACCCTTTTCACAAACTGTGCGACTCTAGTGGAGAACCCTTTTCACGAACTGTGCGACTCTAGCGGAGAACCCTTTTCACAAACTGTGCGACTCTAAGGGAGAACTTTTTTCACAAACTGTGTGACTCTAGGGTCGAATCCTTTTCACAAGCTGTGCGACTCTAGTTTAGAACCCTTTTCACAAACTGTGCGACTCTAGGGAAGAACCCTTTTCACAAACTGTGCGACTCTAGGGGAGAACCCTTTTCGCGAATTGTCCGACTCAAGGGAGACCCTTTCCGCGAACCAAACAGACCCGCGGGTCTTGCCAGAGGAGGCAAGCACGTGCAACGTCGCCTAGGAGAAAGGATGAGCCGCCCATCCCCGACCAGACTCAGTGCATGTCACGTGACGTTGACGTGAGCAAGATCCCGCTTACGATTTTAGCGGGGCTATTTAAGTGGCCCTGCAATGTATTTTTAATTCATCCATTCTCTTCTTCTATTTCCTTCACCAACCATTGAATAAACAGTGCCAGTTTCGCACTAGAAATCGTCTCGTCCTTGCCTGGTCACCATGCTCTACCGGACGCCTGCAGCCTGCAGCCTGCCGACAACGCCACGCTACCCAATAGTAACGCCAGTCGAGGTTCGAGAAACAGGCGTCGCAACAACTTGAAGCCCAACGATAGCGGAGAACACAGTCGGCGATCGTCGGAATGACCTGCGGGTCAAGCACGTCAGCTTTTATACATCAGTCATCGAAGGTTCCAGAGTGATTGCTGGTGCCCGCGTGTCTTCCAGAAAGTTCTACACCATTCGCGCCACGCGATGAAATCAGGTTACTCAAGGTTCGGTGAAAACAGACAGCGGATAGAACCACCGATAACTTTCGGGAAACTTCCAATACATGCAGGCGCGTCCTGCGCTGTCCGATAACATTTATAAGTCGGTGAAACGTGGTCATCCGATAAACAACTACACATGTCAATACCCCCCTCCTAAAAAGCACTGTCCCGATGCTACAAACATAAGAGAGCGAAACACAAAAGGTCGCTGAGAAAATAAAAGTAACAAGAAACAAACTCCAAAGTAACACAGTCCATAAAAGGAAGGTCCCGAGTTCAGCTATGCAAAGTCTCAAAGTGCGTTAGCGCTGGTAGAACCGCTTAAAACATTGACTATTCCAGGTCGTGAACGAAGGCGCTGTGATAGCGACATGCCGTCTGGTACGACCTAATAGTCGAGTGCGTCAATGCGTCGAATTTCATTATTTATTTATTTATTTATTTATTTATTTATTTATTTATTTATTTATTTATTTATTTACGTTTACTGCAGCCCAGAAGGGATACTGCAGGAGTGGGTGAATACAACATGTGGCAAACACAAATCACAATACAAAAGAAACATACGTGAGGACATGGCTAAAGGGAGTACTCAATAAAATCTCGAAATTCTTTAAGTGGTAAACAACGGATGGACCCAGGCAGGTCATTCCAGAGTTGAATAGTCATATGAAAAAAACTGTATTTAAAAGTGTTGGTGCGAGCAAAAAAAGACCGATAAATTTAGGTGATTGCTGTTTCTCGTGATTAGGGCTTTGCACGGGTCAGGTATGTGTTAGGGGAAACATAATGTGGAAAGTAAAATAGATAGTATAGAAGTTTCAGAGAATTAATGTGAAGACGGCGGGAAACAGGGGTTAAACCGAGCATATGCAGATGAGATGACGGTGAGAACATTCTACATTCTGTCATAGCGGCGGTATATGAAACGAACTGCCTTTTTCTGAACATGTTCAATTTTGTGGATGTCCGAAATTTTGTAAGGGTTCCACATGGTAGCCGCATATTCAAGAATAGGTCTTACAAATGTTTTGTGTGTAATAAGTTTAGTTTCTTTCGGGGCAGCACGTAGGGTTCGGGTTAGGTAACCAAGTTTTTTTAGTGCTTTGTTGCAAGTTGTTAGAATATATTCTGACCACGACAGCCTTGGAGTGAAAAGAAGGCCTAAATACTTATATTCATATGCGCGCTGCAGAAAAGTGGACTCATAGGAGTAATTGAAATATGAGAAATTAGCGTGCTTGTGAAAGGACATGAAGACAGTTTTTTTTAAGTTAATGTTCATTTACCAGAGTTCGCAGCATTCATAGAAAGCTATAAAAGATTGATTCAGAGTGTTATGATCGTTAGGTGTATAAATGACATTGTAGAGAACGCAGTCGTCAGCGTAAAGCCGAATGTTTACTGATACAGTTTGGAATGTCGTTAATATAAAGCGAAAATAGCAATGGCCCTATAAAAGAACCTTGGGGTACTCCGGAAGATATTGATGCGTCAGGAGAGTTGAACGAATTAAAAGAAACATACTGGGAACGATCATGAAGAAAACTACAGATCCAGTCAACAAGAAGAGGGTTATTAAGGGTAAGGCTTAGATTATGTAATAGTTTAGGGTGTGGTGCAGTATCAAATGTTTTCGAGAAATCAATAAAGAGCGCATCTACTTGATGACCTAAATCAAGAGCAAAACTGATGTCATGCTTAAAATCATTTAATTGAGTCAATGTGCTAAAAGCACTACGAAATCCATGAGCGCTGCATAAAATGTTATTAGGCTCGAGAAAAGTGATAATGTGTTCATAACTTATTATTTCAAGGAGTTTCCATGCATGAGAAGATAAATAAAGGTGTCTATACTTTAGAAAAGAATGTTTCCGCCCAGATTTGAACAATGAAATGACTCTCAGCCCGTTTCCATGAACAAGGAACTGTACAAGTAGACACCGATTTCTCAAAAATTAATGTGAGGTACTGACTCGTCCAAAGCGCATAACAATAAAGGAACACAGTGCTGACATTGTCTGGATTGCAGCCTTTTTCGGTGTCAAGATTTAAAATAAGGTTCAGGACTCCCTGCTTAAGTACTGTAACGTTGTTAATTGCACAGGACATGTTAGTTGTCGTGGAAGAGGGAGGAATTTCGCTATTGCCCTGTGTAAATACTGACTGAAAATATTCATTGAATGCTTTAGCAATAGCTCCAGGATCACTTATTTCGGAATCATCCCACCCAGACATTTCAGAAATGTCTGGGTGGTGTTTTTCATAGGTGAAGTCGAACTGCAAAATTTTCATGGGTTATCTTTAATTAAATTAGGTAGAGTGAACTGATAATAGAAGTTCTTAGCTGCATCCATTTTTTACGAATTTCTTCCTTCATAAAGCGAAACTGGTCCTTTGTTTCGGCATTCATATGGCGCTTCCGACCTGCTCTGGCTACTCGACGCTGCAAATGCAGCATTTCCCTTGTCATCCAAGGAAGGTCAGGATTTTTCTTTTTTTGTGTTTTTAATGGCACATAGCATTCTATGAAAGTATAAACAATGTTTTCAAAATGGGATACTATTGTATTGATATCACTGGTACTGCATAACCGGGAGAATCGGTCGAATGAAATGTTTATTGTATCAAGTATGGACGTATCATCTCCATGATTACAATCGTAAAAACGTATAAACATACTGGTGCTTTCAAACTGAAAGAATAATAGTAGCAATAACAGCTTTGTGATCGGAAATACCATAAGTAATCTCAAACTCAAAGCCACTTGTAAAGACCGGTGTACTTAGGCAAATCAAATCTAGTATGGCGGACTCTCTAGTAGGATCAGATACAATTTGTTTCAATCCAAGGGATAGTGAAAAATCGAGCAAGTCTCTAGAAACAGGGACGTTATCTCCAGTTACCGATAACGAAGCCCACGATATGTTAGGTACATTGGAATGATCTTGTAGGATGCGTAATAGTGGTGTAAAAGTTTCTCGCTATGTCCTCATCGGCGTATTGGGGTCCAAACCCAAACACGGTCGCCGGGCTGGCACTCGACGTAGCGTCATCGAAGGTTGTACTGTCGGCATTCGGTCTTCTGTTGGTTTTTGATCCACCGGCGGGCGAGCTGTCGGGTGTCTTCGGCGCGCTGGATATAAGTGGCAATGTCAAGATTCTCTTCGTCAGTGACGTGCGGCAGCATGGCGTCGAGAGTCGTCGTCGGGTTCCTGCCTTAAACCAGCTTGAACGGCGTGATCTGTGTTGTTTCTTGCACCGCCGTGTTGTAAGCGAAGGTTACATACGGCACGACAGCATGCCAGGTCTTGTGTTTGACGTCGACGTACATTGCTAGCATGTCGGCGTGGGTCTTATTCAGGCGCTTTGCAATAACATTCGTCGGCGGGTGGTAGGTAGTTGTGCACCTGTGGCTTGTCTGGCTGTACTGCAGAACGGCTTGGGTGACCTGGGCTGTAAAGGCCGTTCTTCTGTTGATGATGAGGACTTGTGGGGCGCCATGTCGCGGTAGCATGTTCTCGACGAATAATTTTGCCATTTCGGCTACGCTACCTTTCGCCAGAGCTTTCGTTTCAGTGAAGCGGGTGAGGTAATCCGTCGCCACGACGATTCACTTATTTCCGGTTGTTGACGTCGAAAAGGCTCCCAACAAGTCCATCCCAACCAGCTGAAATGTTCGGCAAGGAGGCTCGTTTGGCTGTAGTAATCCCGCTGGCCTCGTCGGTGGTGTCTTGCGTCGCTGACAGTTTCGGCATGTCTTGGCATAACGGGCGACGTCGGCAGTCAGGTGTGGCCAGTAACACTTTTCCTGTATCCTCGATAGCGTCCGGTAGACTCCGAACTGCCCAGCGGTAAGATCGTCATGTAGGGCGTGCAGTACTTCTGGACGCAGCTCTGAGGGAACAACAAGAAGGTCGTTGGCGCGGACTGGTGAGAAGTTCTTCTTTACGAGTAGGTTGTTTTTAAGCGACAACGAAGACAATCCTCACTTAAATGCCCCAGGGACAACGTCGGTGTGCCCTTCCAAATACTCGACGAGACTTTTTAGCTCCGGGTCTGCTCGTTTCTGTTCAGTGAAGTCTGCCGCGCTTATTACTCCAACGAGGCATCGTCATCCTCGTCATCTTGCGGCGGCGGGTCAGTGGTGGCGCGTGATAGGCAACCGGCATCAAAGTGTTTTCGTCCAGACTTTAGGTTACAGTGATGTCGTATTCTTGCCGTCTAAGGCTCCACCACGCCAGCCGTCTTGAAGGGACCTTTAAGTTCATTAGCCAACACAACGCGTGATGGTCGCTGACGACTTTGAATGACCTGCCATATAGGTAAGGGCAGAATTTCGCTGTAGCCCAAATGAGGGCGAGGGATTCCTTTTCGGTCGCAGAATAATTGCCTTCCGCTTTTGACAGCGACCGGCTAGCGTAGGCTATCACCCGTTCAAGTCGGTCTTAGCTTGTGACCAGGACAGCACCGAGGCCTAGGCTACTGGCGTCAGTGTGGATTTCAGTATCGGCGTCCTCGTCGAAGTGCGAAACTACCGGTGGCGACTGCATGCGTCGTTTGACTTCGTGAAATGCGTTGGCATGCTGCGTTTCCCACTTGAACTCGACATCACATTTAGTTCGATGTGTCAGCGGCTCAGCGATACGTCAAAAATGCTTGGCAAAGCACCTGTAGTAGGCTGACATGTCAAAGAATCTATGCACTGCCTTCTTGTCGATGGGCTGCTGGAACTTTGCGATGTCAGCTGTCTTCTGCGGACCGGGGCGGACTCGAGATTTCCTAATGACGTGGCCCATGAAGAGGAGCTCATTGTAAACGGAGCGACACTTTTCCGGCTTCAGCATGAGCTCTGATGACTTGATGGCCTCTAGTACTGTCGCAAGCCGCCTAAGGCGATCGTCGAAATTTCCGGCGATGACGACGACGTCCTTAAGGTGGTAGGCCACTAATCAACAAAAAAAGTTTTTTTTTAAAGGAGTTAGGGTTGATATAAGGTTTTCTTTAGAATAAGCATGGTTTCGTGAGGCTTATAGCGCGTGAAAATACAAGGACGAAACGAAGACGTGACACACACAGGTGCTGTGTGTAGCGCCTGTGTGTGTCACGTCTTCCTTTCGTCCTTGTCGTTTCATGCGCTATAAGCCTCACGATGTCATACCAACAAGCCCAAATCACTGCATTGCAGCATGGTTCATTTACCTTACCCAGCTGTTTAGCGCACAATATTGTAGTCACATCAGTCATGATAACTTACTAATGGAAGGAATAATTCAGTATAACTTGGACATTTGTGTAGCTAAATGTTGGGGTTATGCAATCAACCAGCATAAATATTATACAATAAGTATTAATGAAGTAATGTTCAAAAAACAAATAGATTGAAAAAAAATTTAATTTTTACTGAACCTCTTTGGAATATGAGCTCTTAATTCAAAAGCATTGCATCATTTTCTTTTATTCTAGTTCATTGCACAGGCATATATCTTGGAAATGAGCATATAAAATTTCAGTTCAACTTACATACCCAGAAAAAAGGTTATGAAAGTTTCCGTCATATGAGCCGGAGAAAAATCTTGTTTTGAGAAAAACGTAAACAAAGCTTTCAGACCTAGCGAAACATGTGCAGAACACCACATAGAGACCTAAAACGCACTAGGTTCATAGCTAGGTTGCTCGCGAGATGCATTAGAGTCTCCTTTAGCTCGTGTAGCTGCTCATCTTTTCTTCCTGGCCTGTTCTGTCCCGTAAGTTGACTTGCGCTGAGCATTTTGGATGTGTTGCTGATCTCTGGCAATGCAAACTTTTGTCGTGTAGTACCCTGGTTCGATGCTAGCCTTCCCGAGGACTTCCAGGGTGCTAACACTGCAGAAGGGTTGAAATCTGGGCCAGGTGGTACATAGTTGAACGAAAAAACCAGCCACAAAACACAAAGGACAAGAGGAGAGGTTCACACCACAATGACGGAACTATCAACTGAGCGTTAATAGAAGCGGCATAGTCCCAGCAAGGCCAGCAGAGCATGCGCAATCACAGCATCGCTAATCACTGAGCATGAAAAGACAAGATATCGCACCTATCGCGACCAACCTAGAAATGCAAATTCTTTTTCAAGTAAGCGCACCGATCGGTTGCACTAATGCGGCCATCACCTAATAAACTGATGTAGTGCGCTTCCAGGATTTCTCGCTCTTCTTTGCCCTTGCCCAGACCAAGAATCGTTACATTGCTGAACAAAAGGTAACAGCCACATTCATTGCTATGGCAGAAGGTAGAAGAAACGAGAGCGTGCGTCAATATCTGCTTCCCCTGCTCCTCTACATGATTAAGGTGCGGAAATTTGCTCAATCTTGAAGATGTCGGCACCAATCGACGGTTAAAGTTGCAAGGATTCCGCCGATACCAAGTTTTTAACGGTGGTTGGACATTTTCCCAGTTGTTCAAGGACTTTTCTGTGTGACCTCTGCCCGGCAGACGTTCGGCGGGCGAGCTCAGCGCGGTTCCGCACGCTCAAGCCACGATGTTTACGGATATGCAAATCACCATTGAGGGTGAGGATATATCTCCCGAAGAAGTTAGTGAAAGCGCTGGGTGGACCACGGCATTACACAAGCGAAAGCCCATCATCCAGGGCCCACTCGGGCATGGTGGCCGAGTCACCGACGCGCGACGTGGCGGGAATAAAAGCCAGGCTGCGGCGAGTGTCAAGACACGGCTAACCACTGCTTCGATCGGTATTGCCTCAACTACCGAAAGAGCATGTTCGAATCATAATCCGTCCCCGTGGAGAACTGGACATCAAGAAAATGGGCCGCTTCGGAGTTGCCCAAGCCCTCACTACCGCTGCTAGACTTACGCAGGCGGATACGGCGGAGGATATTATATGTCCGAACATGGTGCAAAACATATTGGTGACAGGCACACGATCAAAACGCAACGCCATGGCCTACGCCGATGTAAAAGCGGTACTTATTGGAAAAAGCCATCAAGCGAGAGACAGTTCTACCCACTCAGTCCCCTGCAGTAGAAACGTACATGGAGACCCCCGTAGCGGAGCCGACTACCAATGGTCTACCCAAAAAGAGGGCGCTGGTAGGTAATGCCTCAGACAAGAGCGCCAGTGTTCGTAAATTGGAAAAGAACGATAGATAAAATTGATGAATCCCTCGAAAAAGTTCAAATTATTATTCACAAACTCGCGGAGGCGGTCAGAGCTCTAGGAGTTAGGCGCGATAGTCTGAAGCGCCACGTTTCTACAACGGCTACAATTACATCGTTGGACAAAGTGAATAAAACCAACACTGAAAGGTCGGCAGCGGCTGCACTCTGCAGCATTTTACAATACAAGCTAACTGCTACGTCCCACCATGGCGGCACATCACAGGATTATTAATATTATTAATATTAATATTAATATTAATATTAATATAGGAATATTAATATTAATATTAATATCCCCTACAGTGGAACTGTAGGGGATTCCATCGTAAAAGGAATGTACGCTAACAGTTCATTCGGACCCACCCGTAAAAGCAACAGCATCCTATTACAAGAAACGCTCACGGATACGGTCACCCAACCGGGCTATAAATCGCATACCCAATATGGTGATGGGAAGAGGGGCATCAGCACATTAGTCACCAACAAATGTGCGTTCATAGGTCACAATCTGAATCTTGCATGCAATAAGGTTGAATACTCGCTCGTTGAAATCATCCCCAGTTCAATACAAGTATATTTATGCTTAACATATACGGTACACCCAAAGACCTCAGGCAAAGATTCGCGGCAATTATCAACAGGGCTACAAGCAAGGCCAAGACATTCCCACTCCTGGTGGCCGGAGACTTCAACGCTCCGCATCAAGCATGGATGTACCAACAAGCTAACCGCAAGGGCGTTGACCTATGGCAAACAACAGTCAATAATAACCTCACGCTTATAACAGATCCGGCTTTTCCGGCCAGGATCGGCAACTTCCGCTCTAGGGATACCACACCTGACCTTTTTTTCATACGGAATGTAGAATGGGCATCTTGGTCCAACCTCCAAGTGAACCTTGGCAGTTATCACAATGTCCTGGCCACCTCCGTCAACATAAGAAGCGGGGACCTCAAAGGGTTCACTATAACAGATTGGGATTACTTTCGCAAGATTAGGGAAGAGCGAGCATAAACAAATGACTCAGAGCTTAGCCTAGAGCAGGGGGCTGAACAGTTAAAGGAGGATATCAGCGCGGTGACAAAGAAAGTCCAGACTGAACTGGATGTGGACAGGAATGATAGCCGCCTCGCTCATCTTCTAGAATCTAAAACGTCACTATTGAACAGATGGAAAGGGCAGAAACTCAACCGAAGGCTCCGAAAAAAGATCGGGGAGTTCAACAAAACTATAGAAGGCCACTGCCACACCTTGAGCAGACAACAGTGGGATGAGGTCTGCAATTCCATGGATGGCCAGATGAGAGTTGGAGTTAAATGGAACCTACTCAAGCATCTGCTCGATGATACCAGTACCAAGTGAAACCAAACACAAGTGATAGCGAAGGTTCTACACCAGGCGTCACAATCGCAGACATTGCAGGCCGTACTCGGCAGCCTCGTTCGCAAGTATCTGCCACTGGGCAACTCGAGTGACGAGGACTATCCCCCCTACAAAGGCTCATCTTGCCCCGAGCTAGATAACCCCTTCAAGGTATGCGAAGTAAGGGAAGCTCTCCAGAATCTAAATTACAGGTCGGCCCCTGGTCCTGATGGCATCCCCAACCGGGCCCTCAGAAACCTGGATGACTGCTCTATAGAATGGTTGACAGTGGAGATTAATGAAATATGGGAACGAGGGATTGTCCTGGAGTCCTGGAAAATGGCCTCGGTCATCCTCATTCCAAAGCCTGGAAGACCCCCGAGTCTCCCAAACCTCAGACCCATTTCCCTCACGTCCTGCGTAGGGAAAGTAGTGGAACATGTCAAACACAATCGAATTTCCAAGCACATCGAGAAACAAGGATTGTTTCCGTACAACATGATCGGCTCTCGTCCGGCCTTGTCGACGCAAGACGTGATGAAGCTCATGAAGTGTCAAATCATTGTCAACACCACAAGAGATATAAGAGGCATCCTAAGCTTAGACCTGGAGAAGGCCTTTGACAATGTACCCCATGCTCACATTCTGACCTCCATCTCGGAGCACAATTTGGGAGACGCCTTCCACAGATACACAAGCTCGTTCCTGCGGGATCGCAAGGCCACGCTCAAAATCGGTGACCCCAAGTCCGACAATTTCAGTTTGGGACCCAGAGGCATGCCACAAGGAGCGGTAGTCTCGCCACTGCTTTTTAACATCTCGATGAAGAAACTATCGCAAAGGCTCTCCAACATAGAATGGATCAATCATACGCTCTACGCTGATGACATCACAATCTGGTGCACCGGAGGAAGCGAAGGATCTGTTGAATTAGGCATACAGGAGGCTGTAGATCAAACAGAGGTGTTCCTGGAAACTACGGGGCTTAGATGCTCCCCGAGCAAGTCTGAGCTCCTCCTCTACAAGCCAGTCAGGAGAGTTCCCAAACCTAGAGGCTGGAAATCGTTGTCTCAAATAAACATCAAACTCCACACTAAAAGTGGCTGTACCATCCCCAGAGTAGGCACCATTCGGGTCCTTGGCATGTGGATCGAATCCAATGGCAGTAACAATACGACGCTCAACAAGCTCACAGCCAAGACTGAGAACATGATCAGGTTCATCAACACAGTCTCGAATGGGCGTGGAGGCTTAAAGGAAGACAACCTCCTCAGGTTGTTCCTCCCCTTCCTCATGAGTCATATAGTTTATGTGGCAGCCATGCACAACTGGTATAACTCTGAGAAGAAACGATTAAACGCGCTCATCATAAAAAGTATAAAAAATACTAGGCATTCCGTTACGGGCGAGCACGGACCTCCTTATGCAACTAGGAGTGCACAACACATTGGACGAGATAATCGAGGCCCAGGAGTCAGCCCAACTATCCCGTTTATCCCGAGCAATCTCGCACACATGCTCTGGCGATGCCCCTCGTTACAGGGACCCAATCGCATCACGGAAGAAAAATGGAGCTCTGCCATCCAGAGCTCAAAGCTTTCACGTCAAACTTGGGCTGTCCGAGAGCCCACGATGCGGCGGTTAAGCTCGGCCTACCAGTCCACACGTGGGAGCGGCCCGCAGCTGTGACCTAGAGCAAAGCTTCTCAGGACCGTGTAATTAAAGTTCTTTTTCTGTCTCTATATCATTCCTATGGCGAGGCATGTTTGCACCGTTATCTGACCCCAGGGAGGAGCGGTGCTCACGCAGGCGGTCATTAATACATAGACCAGTTTGGCCTATGTAAACTCTTTTGCATGTGAGAGGGAACTTATACACAACCCCTGCGACACATGCCGTAAAACGGTTTTCATGCTGCGTTGTGCAAACGTGATTCCTTGCCCTGCCTCGAGAAATGCGCGAACACAGACCCGAAAGCTTGCAAGGGGCAGAAAACACAACACTTACTCCCTGCCTGCCAGCAAACTTTTTGATGTTGTGGCTCACATAATGCATATACGGCATGACTTCAAATTGTTGACTTGAGACGTCGACTTCAGTCGGGGTGTGAACCTCTCCTCTTGTCCTTTGTGTGCTGTGACTGGTTTTTTGCTAACACTGCCATTATTAACGTGTGTCAGAGCATCGTTCAAAGCACACAATGGTGTAGGCAAGGTTACATAGACCTCCTTGGGAGCCCGCTGCCATATGAGACCGTTGAAGCACTCATTTGCATTTTGTGTCTTTCCATGCAGACACTTCATCAGAAGTTCATCTTAACACAAATCACTGAACACTCTTTTCACTTTGTTAAGCACACAGTTTGGAAGCCCTTCTTTGTGCACATACTTCCTTTGGCCGACTGCTTCTACCCTTCTGTACCCACACCAGTTTTGCGGTCCAACTGCGCACAGGCCGTGTCTCGGGTGCTTGTCTGTAGAGCTGCAGTGAAACAGACTGGCTAGGGTAACTTGTGTCATTGCGGAACGGTTCCCCACATTAGCTCTTATGGCGATGCCATAATAATTTTGCAGGCGGTTCATGAGAGCATCTGTGAGCTTCCCTTTACCTCCAAGTCCACACACTGTCTTCTTGAGTTTTCTCAGGCGGCAGCCAACGTGCTTTTGGACAAGCCCAATGCATTCAACTTTCTGGACACTGCTCCTTCCCTACATGTATTTCACAGTCGCATTACTCTTAGTATCCCCGTCACCGTAGTATTACACGGACCTCAAGCTTCTGGTTGTTTCCGACCTTACAAATATTCGGTATAGACCAACCGTCTACATAGTGCCGGCAGTTCCTTAATGAATTTCTTGGCAGGAAGTGCGATTTGTCTTCCATTCCTGGTACTCAGCACATTCTAGGTTCAACTTGCTTTTTGATTGGCAAGACTTGCATGAGCTAGAAAGGGCCTTAACATCAATAACATTTCTTGTGCCGATAGAAATCACTGATACGCAGAATCGTTCAAAGAGGAATGTCCACACTTTTACCGTGTTTCATCACCTGAAACACCACACGTGGCACTCCCCACAACACTACGAACTTAAGCAGCAGCATCAATCATTTATTTGGACGCCACTTCGGCAGCCGCAGCAGAAAGCTGAGACGACATATTGTCGGAGGCGGAGTGACGTGGAGGGGAAGGCATGTTCATCACTTTATAAAATGTTTCCGAAGCTGCGCGCCCTTTTGCTAGCTGGCGCATCACGTAAACGAGACACACGTTTTTCTCCTTGCCATGCGCCACTCTTTTCAATGTATCGAATACAAGCTCGAACCCACGATCGGTACACACGACTGCGCAAGTTGGGCATATCCCTCGTTTCGAGCGTTCCTCGAGCTTCAGTGACGTCTTCAAGCATTCACTACATGCTAGCGATGAAAACACATCAGAAAGGATAGAAATGTCCGCTACCCTGTTTCCTTGGAGCATAGAGTCCTCTAGCGGAGCTTCGTAGGCTTTCGCGATGTTCCCAAGCTTCTTGGCAGTCGCGGAAACATTGGCGTCTACTGTGTTTGAAGACAGTAGACAACTTCAGCGTGTGTTGATTCTCAGCAAACTTGCGCTTCCTTGTTTAGTGGTATAGAAACATACTGCCGTAGTTGCACTAGCACTTGGTAAATTCGCCAAACTGAGCCTGAAGCAGCCACTAAGGTAAACATAACAACAGATATTCTACGAGCAATGCGACGAGCATGATGGCTGGATGGAAGGTAGGAGAGTCCCCGGCCCCTTTGAATCGGTGTGATGGCAGTTGCTATTATGCTCAGCTTTTTATTTTTGTTTAACTGTGTTGTAAGTTATTAAAACTCGCCATTTTCTTTAAATACGTCTTCCTACACTTTTAACCTTATGTCACCGCTCTGCTTTTGAGCCACCAATCCTCCAATCGCTTTTTGCTAATTTACACCGCATATTTACTTACATGACTATTGTTATCTCTGAACCGTAGGGCCTCAGGAAGCGTGACTGCGCCCGCATCGACACCGGATGGATACCATCACATTTTAGTATCAGGTGTTCTATTGTTTCTACAGATTTACCACACACAGTACATGTGTCTTCTTCGTTTAATTTCGTTTTATAGCTCCGCATTCTAAGACATCCTGACCTATCTTCAATGAGTAGGGCACTGCCTCTTGAGTTATCATTAAACGCTTCCTTCCTGATCTGCTGTTTCCAGTATCGATATAGTTCCACACTGTGCTTCTTTTCCATTGAATTTATCCAATTTTCACCTTACGCTTTTTTAACCTGTCGTTTAATGCTCTGTCTTTCTCCGTCTTCGTGTCTGGCATACTTACTGGTTAGCTTCCTAGTTCTTTTCCGCCATTCTCAGTCGACGCTCTTTCTGTATAGGTATTTAAATACCTTAGCTGCCCACCTGTTATCGTTCAATTTCCTAAGGCGTTTTTCGTATAGGATTTTACTCTGAGCTTCTCGTGCTTCGAACGATGCCCAGCTAATATCCCCCTGTACTCCTTCGTTTGTGGTTTTTCCGTGGGCACCTAGTGCTAATCTTCCAACAGCTCTCTGATTTATTTCAAGTCTCGACTGAACTGCCCTAAGCACAGGACCGCATTCCCGAAATAAGCCCACGCACCATTACTCCCTTCCAAATACCTCTCAGTACCTCATACCTGTTGTACCCCCGCAATGCCCTGTTTCATTATCCCGGCATCTCTTCGCCCTTTTGCTATGAGGAACTGTTCGTGCTTTTCCGTGTACATTTTCCCTTTGTTTATCCATACCCCGAGATATTTCGATTCGGCCACTTGGGGTATTTCATGGCCTTGTATTGTAAGCTCCTGATCAGTTGTATCGTTGAAAAACATTCCACTGGACTTAGCATGAGACGAGTGTCCCTCACCCCTCACCTTGTGGTCGTTTCTAGAGTTAAAAATGATTACGAACACAAAACTGTTTTACGACATCAATTAAGCTTTCAGTCATAATAAAATTTAGAAAGTATTTTGAGTAATCATAGTATAGACGAAAAAACAATTACTTTCTGATCCCATGCAATAAGGTTTGCGAATACGAGCGCGTTGTATGAAAAACGTACTGTAACTCCGGAACTAATGATGATAGGAGAATAGTTTTTTGTTGCTGCATATTTTTGAATGTTTGGGCATACAGAAACCACCAAAACCAAAAAATCGATCTCGTGCACACACACAAAAAAATACTTTTTAGTGGCCTACCACCTTCAGTAAACAAGACAGGTCTGCCCCTTCAATTTTGCTAAAACCGTGTCCATCACGCGCTGGACTGTTGCAGGCGGCGAGCACATTCATAGCCTTGAACTCTAGAGGCCGTCTGGCGTGACGAACGCGGTCTTTTCACGATCTTTCTCGTCGACTTCTATTTGCCAGTTGCCAGACTTGAGGTCCATCGACGAGAAGTCTTTAGCGTTGCAGAGCCGATCCAATGAGTCGTCTATCCGTGAGAGGGGTATACGTCCTTCTTCGTGATCTTGTTCAGTCGACGATAATCGACGCAGAAACGTAGGGTTCCGTCCTTTTTCTTCACCAAGACTACAGGAGATGCCCACGGGTTTTTCGACGGCTGGATGATGTCGCCGTGCCGCAGTTTGATCGTCGACTTGTTGCCTAATAGCTTCATGTTCTCGCGTCAAAACTCGATAAGGGCTCTGGCGGAGTGGTCAAGCGCACTATTCGGTTAGTATGCGATGCTTTGCGACTGGTGTTCGTCGAATCCTCGATGACGTCGAAAAGCAATGTTTGTATTGCCGGAGCCGACTTCGGAGTTATTGCTTAATCACGGGGACACTTAGATTTATGTCGAAGTCTGGTTCGGGATCTATGGTCCTCGGGGTTGATGCGTCAGAATCAGATAGGACAAACGCATTGCTGGTTTCCACAATTTCCTCAGTGTACGCGGTCGTCGGGCCCTTGTTGATGTGCTTGAACTCCTGGCTGAAGTTTATCACCATCACTTTCGCTTTCCCTCTGTGCAGAAGAGCGATCCCTCTCGCGACGCAAATTTGGTGGTTGAGCAATAGACGTTGGTCGCCCTCGATGACGCCTTCTATGTCAAGAATCAAGAAGTCTTTATTGAGTAACACAAACAAAATGTATACACAGATATTTGGACCGATAGCCAATGAGGCTAGTAAGCGGTCCAATACAAAATAACATATAGGACTGCAATCACAAACACATTGAAGAAAAACTAACTTTGTAGCCTTGCTTCCATTCCAAAAAATGTTTCTTGCATGTCAGTTTAAAATTCCTAGCTTGCTTTACTTCAATTGGCAACGAGTTCCAAATTTTCGCTCCTGTAAATTTTATTCGTCTTTCTCCGTACGCATTATGGCAAATAGGAAGGTTAAAATTGCCATTGCTGGCTTGTCTAGTGTTGCGGACGGGAATACTGAATGCACCAAGAGGTAAGGGGTAGTTGGTATTTATAATATTATTAACCATAAGAGCTATTTTGTAATCGCGTAAGGTTGTGAATGACATGATTTGCATTGCGTCAAAAATGTTATTGTTAGAACTATTCGAAGAAGGTAATCCCATGGTTTTCAAGGCACGTTTTTGTAGTCTTAGCAATGGTGTTAAATACGTTTTGTATGTGATTCCCCATGATTCACTGCAATAACTGAGATGACTGTGACATAATGAAAAATACAGTGATCTAAGAATAGCAGGTGGAAAGTGCCGCCGTGCCTTAGACAAGGTAAAACAACCGTACGCAACCTTTTTACACACACTGTGCACCTGTTCCTTCCAAGACAAGTGGCAGTCGAACATGACCCCTAAATATTTAAAAGAAGACACACTATCAATAACATTGTTGTCAACACATATAGAAAAATCACTTAATTCAATACACTTTTGTTTTGAACGAAAAATAACATATTTAGTTTTTTCAGTGTTTAAAGTTAGATGATTATTACGAAACCAGGTCGAGATACGTTGGAGTTCATTGTTAATAGGATTTTCTATTGATTCAAGTGAGTTGCCAGTAAAGATAAGTGCAGTGTCATCCGCATACATCAAAATTTGAGAACACTGTATTGCATTGGGGAGGTCATTAATAAAGAGCGAAAATAAAAGCGGTCCCAGAACTGACCCCTGGGGTACACCACACGTAACAGTTTGGTATGCAGACTTGAACTGTTTGAGGACAACTTGCTGCTGTCGTGAAGAAAGATAACTTTTAAAGAATTCAAGGGCCCCGCTACGCACACCATATGCTTCCAGTTTCATTAAAAGAATGGAGTGTGAAACTGTGTCGAAAGCTTTTTTGATGTCTATAAATACGCTTACAGCAACATTATGGTTATGAAGAGCAGATAGGATAAGCTGTGATAGAGTAACTACAGCCGTGGACGTGGACCTGCTAGAAACAAATCCGTGTTGCTGAGGACAAATAATATGATTAACATCAAGAAAGGTTTTCAGTTGGAAAGCAATTAATTTTTCAAAAATGGTATTGACGACACTCAGCACAGATATTGGCCTGTAACTAGACGGGTTGTTAGGGTCACCAGTTTTAAATATCGGAACAACTTTTGCAACTTTTAAAGTATCGGGGTATAAGCTAGAGTGTATCGCATGATTGAATATTCTGCACAAAGGAACACAAAACAAATCAATGTTGTCCTTGATTACCTTAGCCATTATGCCGTCTGGCCCGGCCGCTTTATTCGTGGGCATGTTCGCCACAACACTTGCAACTTCATCGCTAGTAATGTTCGAGAAACTGAATTCATTATTAATACATCGAGGTATGTCGGATTAATACATCGAGGTATGTCGGAGGTATGTTGGTGTCTTAGGGTGTTTTGATGCCAACGGCAATAACAATGCTGGAGCGAGGCGGGATGCTCACTTGATCTTTGAGCACGCTGAAGACGTGGTGACTGCGACAGCCCTCCGGCGTTTTCGCTTGATCTTCCGACAGCGTTATCGACTTCGATTTCAGGTCGATGATTGCGCCATGTCAGTTCAGGAAGTTCATGCCGAGAATGATGTCTCGTGAACACTGTTGGAGGATAACAAAGTTGGCAGGGTAGGTCCGGTCATGAACTGTAATATTTGCGGTGCAAGCAGATCCCAGTCGGCGTAATAAGGTCTCGTCCAGCGGTCCGAATTTGGGGGCCTTCCCACACAGCCTTAACTTTCTTCAACTTGGCGGCGAAGGGTCCACTCATAACGGAGTAGTCCGGTCCCATGTCTGCTAATGCGGTGACTGCGTGGCCGTCAAGCAACGCGTCGAGGTCGGTGGCTCTTTGTTTTGCGTTACAGTTAAGTCTTAGTGTCAGATCACGGCTGCGTAGCGTTGACGTGTGCACGGGCTCGGGCCAGCCCGAAAGCCCGGACCCGGCCCGGCCCCCGGGCCGGACTCGGGCCATTTGGAGATTCTCTCACTCGGGTTTGGGCCGAGCCTGGGCCAGGCTTTCTATGTCTCGGACGGACCGGTCGGGCTCCCCGATCTCGACTGCGTACCTTATGCGAAAGTATGCTTGTCGTCTCGCATGTAGGTCGAGCAGGAAGTACAATGTATTTATTCATCAAAAATGGAGTCTACATCGACGGGAGGAAAGTACAAACGCTAACAAAAGGCAAACGAAAGCTAGCGGAGGCTCGGAAAGCGTTTTAGGTTCTACCAAGTACCGACGCTTTGGAAAAGCCGCCACTTGCAGGCACCTCACAGTAAAAAGGCTGAGAAGGGAAACGTTTGGAAAGTGAAGATAAGTCTGTGTACGGCGCACGTGGGGTCGCCTTTGCCACAAATATAAATTAGCCAAGCGGCAGCGTATAGGGGGCTTTTCCAATGTGCAGTGGTATTGCTTGAAGGCTGGCCGTTGACCGAAGTCGACAGGAAGCAGACGTCGTCACTGTCCGTGCTAGAAAGGTCACTGTTTTCTCTCAGCAGCCCCTTAAACGGGTGAACTTCTTCAACTCGCCGTTGCCGGCACCCAAAAAAGGGGACCATCGGGTGTTTTGTGGCATTCTCAGCACGAGGTTTCACAAAGCTCCGAAGACGCACACCCGGAAGCGCTTGCCTTAACCCTTCATCAATGAACAGCTTCTTGTTTTTGCACAATAACTTAGGATAACAATTGTGTGTGCCCGCTGCATCTGTATATATTCAAGATTTTGTCATATGGAATGCAAGAGTTCAACATTATAAGATCATTCAAATAAACTGATTTTCCTGATATTGTTTCTTTTTGTGTCGGCGTCGCTTTATTGCAGGTCGGGTCGGGCCCGGGCAGGGCCTTAACCTGGCCTAAGGCCGAGCCAGGCTGTGCCGAGCGAACTCAGGCTTCTTTAGCGTCGGGCTGGGCCGCCTGTGGTAGTGTAGGGCCTGGGCCGGGCGCGGGCTGAAAATTGCGGCCCGTGCACAGCTCTAGCCAGTACGTCGCGTCGTCAAGTCCTTGGTTGGTGCATTCTTTGCTTCCAGGCTTCGTCGGGATGGCGGCGTGTAGTTGTTATTTCGTCTAGATAGTGCCTTCGGCATCTTCGTCGGCGGCGGAGGATCTTCGTCATTTCGAGAAAGAGCAACCGCACATCGATGGGTTGCTGCTTTTAGTTTTACGGATATGGGCTGACGGACTGGCAACGGGTTGGGCCACTGGACGGTCGGCGCTGCGGCGACAGGTAGCTGCCTGGTGATGGTGAACGGGTTAGTGGTCGAGAGCTCCACTTAGTGGTGGCCAGGTAATCGCCGATGTCACATGTGCGTTCACCTTGCTGAGGGCGCGATGCGTTGACGGCGAACCCTCGCAGTCCCATGTCGCGGTAAGGACATCGTCGGTAGATGTGGCCTGCTTCCGCGCGCAATGGTAGCAGAACGGGCGGTGGTCGGGAGCGCGCCAAATATCCGTCTTCCTCGCATAGCTGCGCTGGGCCACGGGTGGGCTTGCTGGCGGCGGCGGCGGTGGACGACTGAATTGCGGCGTTGCAGGGCCCTGCCACCGTCGCGGAGGGGGACCTTGATGGCGGGCGACGGTGGCGTAGGTCATTGTTTCCGGCTGGGGCTGCGCCAGTTGTGGTTGTACCTCAGGAACTCCAAGCGATGCTGAATGTCTTCTTTGACGATTTCGGCGACTGAAGCCACTTGAGGCTACGACCTTGGGTACAACTTCTGCAGCTCTTCCCGTAGTTTGTAAAATTCGTGTGGCGGTTGAATTGCTGGTGCCGCCTTTCGAGTCTCTTCTCGATGCTGGTGGCCTGGCGAAGAAACTCGTCAACCTTCTTCGGTGGGCTTCGTATTACTCCGGCGAAAAGTTCCTCCTTCACACCACGCATGAGTAGGCGGACTTTCTTCTTTTCAGACATTTCTGGGTTGGCGTGGTGGAATATAAATACTTTGTTTAGCGCAATACAACGGACACAAGAAAGGCGACCAGGACAAGGCGCTACTGTCAACTATACTGTTGACGTGGCGCTACTGTTGTCCTGTCGCCTTTCTTGTGTCCGTTGTCATTGCGCTAAACAAAGTATTGACGTCATTGAGGTGGCTTCTCATTTCTCGAACCAGGTCCTGGCGGCGTCTTCCGATACAAAAAAGACATGTCGCAGTTTGTTAGCGCTGTTCCAGTTGTTAAATGCAGTGACCCTCTCATACGTCTCAAGCCAGCTTTCTGGGTCCTCGAATGTTGAACCGCGGAATGTCGGTGCAGTGGCGTAGCTAGGTCGTCTGGCACCCGAGGCCCACAGGTCTTCTGTCACCCCCCCCCCCTCCCGAGTGTACTCGAGGAAGGCGAGGATATCGACAATTTCCGGGTTTCAGCACGAGTACAGCCGCCTTGGACACCGCGCACGTCCCCCGGGTCCCCCTCTCCTTCGCTTTCTTTCCCAGAGATCGCGAATGCAGCAGGCATTGGCGGCGAGGAGTTACGGAGTCGCCATCTATCGGAAGCGCCTCGCTGGCGTGGTATGAGGGATCACGTGGCGCGCTCCTCATAGGTTTTGCTGTCAGCGCTCACTGAAAACAACACGCGCAAGCTCGCCCGGACATTTCTGTAAGTACTTTCGAAACAAGAGAAGTTTTCTACAGTCTAAATAATAATCTTGGGCAAACTGAAAGCACAGAATCGTTTACAGACGCTATCTCTTTACCGAATACGTACAGTGAACGCCACTGTGCGCGGTCGCCGCGATTTAGTCTCCCGAACCGGCTTCTTGCGTGAAAGGTAGGCAAACGCCGAGACCAAACTATGTGAAATATGGTCTTATAGTGTTTATATATCTAAATGGAGCGTAATAGAATGAAGCCTCAATGCAGCGATCGCACAGCTTCGCAGCGACCGACTGCGCGCGTCTGCATGCTTGTCCGCGCACTGTTTCGCTTTCGCCGTGTGCGCGTTTTCGCACCGTGCCATGAGCTTTATGCTGCAGAATATGAGCATTTGACAGTATACAAGCAACCAATGTTGCGTGGGCGCTATCAGAGCTGTTCAAAAATAATTTCATTGTAGAGACTTCGACGCCTACGGGGACTGGGATGTGCCGGACGTCGCGACGATTCAATCTTCTTTTTTTTCTAAATTCCTGGACGTTTCAATATTATTCCTCGAGCAGCGTCGCAATATATGTTTATCGGTGTTTTCGGCATGCCATTTCCCGCTGCTTCTTTTTCTGTAATCCAGCGCCTTAATTCATAACACAAACAAGACCATATGCCATGCGTTTTTTTTGTGCTTCTTATCACTCCTTATCCACTCCAGTGAACTTGCCAGTATATATAGCATCGACATGTTCATAGACCAAACCATCATGACATTAGTCGGGCAGCGGACTCGGGCGAGCGTCTCAGTGCGCATTTTTCGAACATTGCAGACCCGGCGCCGAAGCAGAAATCTTCCTCGCGTCTGTGCTTGCTGCATACCCGAGTTTTAGCCGATGACTGTTTGCCGGTTTTATGTTTCGCGAGCCAAGCTTCACGCAGCTTCTTGTCCTGCGGTGACGTATGAATAAGGCTGACACCGCGCTCCGTTGCGTACGTCCGGCACTGCGACACCGAGCAGCAGCCTACCATGTTGCGAACCTTCAAATGCAACCACTACCTATTCTATAGTGCTTTCAATCGTTGTAAATGAGACACTCGAAGCGGGAAAATCCCACCAATAAATGAGGACCGCAGCGTACGAGGGAACTTAAACTTTCCTTTTCAGTTCGCTTCGGCGCTCCCGAAGCAACCGACGTGGCCGCTATGTCCACGTGATCCCTAATAGCACGCCACGCCGACGGTACCGCCAGCTTTTCCAGTGGTGGAGCTATACCATAGTGGAGCTCGAAGCCCATACACGCTGTTTTTTTTTTCTGCGCCAAATAACACAGTGTGCTGCACTGATAACTTGTGATAAGTGCATGTGCACATCTTCTGTCAGACTGTAAGGCTTGGCAACCAATCCAAATGCGACATCGTGGCAAATACGGCTCACGTCACAAGTAAAAAAAATTATAGTTTTAATTACCAATTTTAGCGGCAATATTGTAATTTGCAAAATTGAAGGCCGACATTCATATCTTGCCCAACAACAACTTCACAAGAATCGTCGTAGGTACTATGGCCCGCACTATTTTGGCTGTGGGCAGCCCTGAACGAAAACGAAAATTAAATTATGTCTCAGTGACGCTGATCTCCCCACCATATTAGAAAAACGGAAAACGCCACCTGCCTCCCTGCTGCGCGGGCGCCAATGTTATGACAATTACGACTTCTTTTTATTGTGATCAATAAAGCCTTGTTTTTATTTGCTGCTATACGGACAAAGATGATTATCCTAGCTGCGGTACCACCAAAAGATTGGGACCAGAATAGAGCACGCTTCGCATCGATTCCTGGCGTCACCATAAAAAAAAAGGACCTCGATGAAGCCCGTGCCAGCGAAACCTGTTGGTCTGCACTCGCAATGGAGAGGGTTGAGGGATCAACCTCACTGGTGCACTATTTCATATTTCTTTCGCTACTGCCATACTAGGCACCACCCGCAGTGCCAATGTACTGTAGCACATTGGTAAGTTGTAGCACAGGTAAGTTGTAGCACCCAAAACGATTTTGTTTAAGAAGTTTTTATTGAGTTAATAATATGACTTTGAATCCTCAATTCTGGAATTGAAGTACTTCCTCTATAAGCACTTATTAGGGGAATATTAAGGATATGGTTATTACTTACCTGCCATATTTTCCACGCTACCGAGTTCCTAGTAATCACAGGCACATAACTTCATAGAATATCCGGAAATATCCTTACAAAATTCACGTTTTTTTAAAATTCTGTGCAGCTGAAACAGACACCGTACTTGACATGAAGTCACACAATTACAACAGTTTTCTGAAACTTTTGAGGGTAAGAAGGAAAGCGTGAAACATAACGGCAGGTTTCGCAGCGACTTCTCGGAGCGAGTGGGAGAGGGGAAGTAAAAGCGAGCTGAACATGGCGGCGCCCACGACTATATACAGCCTGTCGAGTCATACGCCGCCAAACTCTTCAGCCGCACCGAGTCTGACGACGATCCAGAGATTCCCATTCGCGACTTTTGACGGCCGCACTTATGCAACGTCGCTCTCAACGACCGCTTCGCCGTAAACGAGAGCGCCGGGCGCGCTCATTGAACGCCCTCTTACTGCTGTCTGTTCCCCTTCGCTGCGCGTTCTGAAAGGAAGAGGGACCCGAGAGCAGTGGCGTAGCAACAGGGGGGGCCGGGGGGCCGTGGGCCCCGGGTGCAGGGGCCAGAGGGAGGGGGGGGGAGGTGTCATACGCCTGAAGACACCCCTTTTTCCGCCGGCTTGACTGGGCGCAAATGGCAAATAATGCTCCGGTATCCAGTAGCCCGAGCTCATGTACCCGATGCGTTGCGCCGCAGAATTGTCGGCTGCAGCTCTATCAACACTCCATGAAATAATTGCACGAGTGTGCGGGCTAAGAAATTTAATTCCCAAAATGGTCGCTAAACTATTCGCCTTAGTGGAATCTTTCATGTGGGGTGTGCCGTGCGTTTATGCTGGGAGCAGGAGTCGCTAAACATACAGTAAGGCGTTGAGGCTCTTGGGCAGTGGCGTAGCTAGGTCGTCTGGTACCCGGGGCCCATAGGTCTTTTGTCACCCCCCCCCCCCCTTATGTAGTCGAGGAAGGCGAGGATATCGACAGTTTCCGGGTTGCAGCACCAGTACAGACGCCTTGGATACCGCGCACGTTCCCCGGGTCACCCACTCCTTCGCCTTCTCTCCCAGAGATCGCGAATGCAGCAAATATACACGCTGTTTTTCTTGCGCCAAATAACACAGGGTGCTGCACTGATAACGTGTGATAAGCCCATGTGCACATCTTTTGTCAGACTGTAAGGCTTGGCAGCCAATGCAAATGCGGCATCGTGGAAAATATGGCTCACGTGACAAATAACAAAATATATCTTTATAATAAAGTTTTAATTACCAATTTTAGCGGCAATATTGCATTTGCAAAACTGAAGCCCGACATTCATATCTTGCCCAACAACAACTCCACAAAAATCGTCGTAGGCAGTATGGCACGCAGTATTTTGTCTGTGGGCAGCCCTGAACGAAAACGAAAATTAAATTGTTTGTCAGTGACGCTGATCTCCCCACCCTATTAGAAAACGCTACCTGCCTCCCCGCTGGGCGGGCGCCAATGCTACGACAATTACGAGTTCTCTTCATTCTGATCAATAAAGCCTTGTTTTGATTTGCTGCCATACGGACAAACGTGATTATCCGAGCTGCGGTACCACCGCAAGATTGGGAACAGAATAGAGCACGCTTCGCGTCGATTCTTGGCGTCACCATAAAGAAAGAAAGAAAAGGCCGCGATGAAGCCCGTGCCAGTGAAAGCTTGCACTAATGTCGGTCTGCACTCGCAATGGAGAGGATTAAGGGATCAACGTCACTGGTCCACTATTTCATATTTCTTTCGCTGCTGCCATATACTGGGCGCCGCCCGCAGTGCCAAAGTACTGTAGATTGTAGCACCCAAAAACATTTTGTTTAAGAAGTTTTTGTTGAGGTAATAATATGACTTTGAGTTCTCAATTCTCGAATTGAAGTGCTTCCTCTATAAGTACTAATTACGGGATTATTAAGGATATGGTTATTACTTATCTGCCATATTTTTCGCGCTACCGAGAAAACCTTTCAGCGCTACCGAGGTGAAAGGTTTTCCAGAAAAAATGAGTGAACATCTGTACAATTATGGTTTTCAGCCCTCCGAATTCGAATATCGTATCGAAATTGAGCGAAAGAAAACGCAAATATATTTTATTTCGACGAAAAGTGCAGCAGCGGACACGCCCAGCTCGCGCGTCTCGTTTCCGCCTGTGATTGGTCGGTGCGCCTCTTGACGTCAGCTCTTGTAACCGACCGCTGCCGCTACACATGAAGCGTGGTGCCAGGTAGTTTGGTGCTGTTTTTCTGAGACGGTAATGGAAATTTTAGAGAGACTGCGTTCTTCTGAGGAGTTCGGCGTTGCTCCCTACATGTACGAGCCGATTGCGAAGAGCCGGCCTCTCGAAGAAGCAAACAATGCTGGTGCGAGCAGTGCTTTCGACGCGAACGAAAGCAAAGTCTTGGGATCTCGTCATGTTGGAAATGCTCTTTTGTGAGTATGTTTTTTTTCAAAGCGATCTAGTGGTCTCGCCGATCTTTCGCCGATCTAGTGAGCTCGTTTCCGGTCAAACAACTGTAGTGTTGTGTTCCTGCATGCCTCCTCGTGGAACGTAAGCGGGGATGCGATCGTCGGCATTTGTGCGCTGTCCAAAGCTGTCGGCAATCTACAAAGACGGTTTAAACGCGTCAAAAGCTTCCCGGTTCATGCAGTACGTGTAGTGACCTTCATCTGTTGACTACCACTCACGTTGACTACCACTGACGTCGATTACCACGCACGTTGACTACCCCGCACGTTGACTACCACTCTACATACACGCAGACGCACCAACAAAGGAATGCAGGGTCGATCGAAGCAGATTACGATGGCACGCACGCAGAAACAAGCGCGGTCAGGCACGGTCGCGGACTCTGCGAAGGAACGAAACACTAGAGTTGACGTCACAACATCGCGGTTTCCGGTCTCCGCTCCGCTCGCTCACTCAACGGGGGGCGGAGCTACAGCGCGATTTCAACCGACGATTACGTCGCTCGTAATTGAAAAAAATACCCCAAATTTCACCTACATGGTTTATAAGGTTCCCGCATCCGTATATTAGCGTCTTATTGAATTCGACAGACTCTTCAGCTTCCATTTAACTTCAGAGAATTTCGGTCGAGAAATATCCTTACAAAATTCACCTTTTTTAAAAGTCTGTGCAGCTGATACAGACACTGTACTTTTGACATTAAGTCGAACAACAACAACATTTTTCTGAAACTTTGGAGAGTAAGAAGGAAAGCGTGAAAATAACGGCAGGTTTCGCAGCGGCTTCTCGGAGCGAGCGGGAGAGGGGAAGTAAAAGCGAGCCGGACATCGCGGCGGGCCCGCGACTCTACAGCCTGTCGAGTCATACGCCGCCTAACTCTTCGTCCGAACCGAGTCTGAAGACGATCCAGAGAATCCCATTCGCGACTTTTGACGGCCCCAGTTACGCAACGTCGCTCTCAACGAACGCTTCGCCGTAAACGCGAGCGCCGGGCGCGCTGGTTGAACGCCCTCTTGCTGCTGTCCTTGTTCGTCTTCGCTGCGCGTTCTGAACGGAAGTGGGACCCAACGCCTTACAACGCCTCACTGTATGTTTAGCGACTCCTGCTCCCAGCATGAACGCACATCATGAGCGCACCCCACATGAAACGTTCCGCTAAGGCGAGTAGTTTAGCGACCATTTCGCGAAATACATTTTTTTAGCCCGCACATTCGTGCAATTATTTCGTGGGGTGTTGATAGAGCTGCAGCCGACAATTCTGCGGCGCAACGCATCGGGTGCATGAGCTCGGGCTACTGGATACCGGAGCATTCTTTGCAATTTGCACCCAGTCAAGCCGGCGGAAAGAGGGGTGTCTTCAGGCGTATAAGACACCCACCCCCCGACCCCCCAACTGGTCCCTTGCACCCGGGGCTTACGCCCCCCCCCCCCTGTTGCTAAGCCACTGGCTACTCGAACAGAAAGTTGCGGGCGCCATCGCGTCCAGTTCACGTCGAACGATTCGCACCACGTCCTCTGATGGCGACGGATGGTGCAGTGCCGGTTGATCTTCACACGTCGACGTTATGGTAGCATTGGGAAGTCTGGCGAATGGCTGCAAGACGCGTCGGATTTTGGCCTGCTCGAATTGTCGGCACTCTTTAATGATAGCATCGAACGTAGAGCAGCTGTTTCACATGAGCAGATTACACGCGTCGTAAGCAATGACCTTAAGCACGCGCCTGACCTTCTCATCGTCTGTCATGTCGTGATCGGCTTTACGACAAAGTGCGCGCACGTCCTGGATGTACGAGACATAGGACACCGTGGGGGATTGGGCACGGGAGGCCAGTTCCTGCAGTTCCTAGAAAATACCCTTTGCGTTGATTTGGAAGCGTTGAGGAACGGGGCGATGATATCAACAAGGCACTGAGGCAAGGGTGCCCTTTATCTACACTGCTGTTTATGATGTAGTACATGGTGAGGACGGAGAGGGCGCTAGAAAGAATTTCAGCTTTAATCACTCATACAAACAGGTGGGTACAGTAGTAGAGCAGCAGCTTCCAGGTTTATTTTATGCGGACGACATTGTGTTGGTAGCTAACAAGCAAATTGATTTACAACGTCTGGCTATAATATCCGTAGACAGCAAGGTGAGATTTTAGGCTAGAAATTGACCGTTATGAAATCAGGCGTTATGGTTTTCAATGCAAGCAGTGAACAGACAGTGGCAATACAGGGCCAGTAATTACCTCAAGTGAAGGAATATAGATATCTTAGTGTATGGATGAACGAAGGCAATACATATATGGAAACAGGATAAAACAATAACTGTAAAGGGTAAGCAAAATGCAGCCATGATGAAGCACAGAGCGCTAAGGGGATACAACGGGTACGAGTTGCTCTGCGGTATGTGGAAAGGTGCAATGGTTCCAGGACTTACATTTAGAAATGCGGTTGTTTGCTTGAAATCAGGGGTGCAATCAAGACTCGAAGGCAACCAAAGGCCAATGGAACGCGTCGCATTGGGCGCTCACAGGAAGACTACAAATGAAGCTGTGCAGGTTGTTATGGGCTGGACAACTTTTAAAGTGATGAAAGCTTACAGTAAACTTGATTATGAGGAACAACTGAGGAATATGGAAGAGAGTAAATATGCTGGGAGAGTGCGGTTGTATTTGTACAGAGAAAAACATTGATTCATAGTGGAGGAAAAGAACTAGGAAGCTTACCAGCAAGTATGCGGCCTGTAGGCTGAGGAGCACGGCAACAAAAAACGTCAAGCATAAAGTAACAGAGGTTGAAATAATCTCATGGGTGACGGCAATGGAAAATAAACCTGACATGAGTAACTACTTAAAAAGAAAAAGCGAAATCAGGAAAAAAGCAATTTATGATAACTCAAAGGAGAGCTCACTACTTTTCGAAGCGAGACCAGGGTGCCTTAAAACACGCACGTTTAAAGCGAGGTATTAGAAGGAAGAAGACGCATATGTGCTTGCGGCGGTGAAGCTAGGGAAACGATGGAGCGTGTTTTATTAGAGTGTGAAGATATCTGCCCAGCGGTCGATTTAGGCACCACTGGCATCCAGCCCTTGGGATCAGCGAAAGCAGGGGGATAGTAAACATGTCTGCAACAGAAATTAGTAAGAGGCAATTGGAAGATTGCTGCATGAAAAGTAGCGAAACGACAAAAAACGGAGACGCACTAAAACAAAGTTCAAAATATCACCTTCCCGTCCACAGATATTAGCCAGATGTTGCAAATCACTTTGCTTGTTTGCTAGCAACACAATGTCGTCCGCATAAAATACACCTGGGAGTTGCTGCTGTACTACTGTGCCCGCCTGTTTGTAAGAGTGATTAAACCGGATATTACTTCCTTCTAGCGGTCTCTCCATCCTCATTATGTACATCATAAGCAGTGGAGATAAAGGGCATCCCTGCCTCACAGTGGCGTAGCCAGAAATTTTGTTCGGGGGGGGGGGGGGCTACGCCACTGGCCCAATATATGTATATATATATATATATATATATATATATATATATATATATATGTAGCTGCACGTTGCAGCTCAGCCTCCTGAGGAAGCTTTAGCTCGGGTGCTCCTATTTAAGTACATGTAGAAGGGGAATTCGTTTTTCCCTGCAACCACTTCACCAAATTTGAGGAGGTTTGTGGCATTTAAAAGAAAAAGTTTAATTCTAGTGACTACTGGCTTCGAATTTTTCATTTAAGAGGTCAATTATTTATTAAAAATTGGCCAAAATTGAAAATTTTCACGAAACGAGACTATCAAGTTTAAAACTCCGTGACTCAACAATGAAAAATTATATCACAATTCTGTGAATTGCATCGAATAGTACATCTACAGCGGACAAAATAGATGTGTTACACATGAATCTTAAAAAAATTTAGTAATGTGGAAACATGGCTTTTGCAGAACCCTTGTACACAACGTAACCAATTAACGTAAGATACAAATTGACACAGCAAACTTGTCCGCTTTGACTGTTATAATAAATGCCGTTTACAGAACCACAATATCTGTTCTTCATGCATAGCTATTAGTTTGTAAACGCCGTGCTTCTATTTTTCCAAACTTTCGAATTTTTCAAAATACTTTAAACAAAATTCAGGCCCTAAATCGAAGTTCTGCTTCCAACAGACACTAGGATTTAACTTTCTCTCTCAAGTGCAACCAATTTCAATAAAAGCGATTAGCAGGATTATCTCAGAAAAGCATTTCCGCGTTTTACAAGTATTTGAATAGGCCGCGTCGGATTGGGCCCGAGCTAAAGCTTCCTCTTAAACAATTTATCGAGGGATCAAATACATGAATAATAACTGCATTGTCATTGCCAAAGATGCTGCAAACGAATTCTTGAAAGCTACGCTCTGTAAATACAAGTAAAATATGTATTTTTTTCATAAAATATTATACTCGCATGTGCCAAAAACTGTGCCCAACATAACTGACGTCAATGCTTCTATGTTTTTTGTCTATTTATTAAGTAAAGAAAATATCACACGAACTTTAGAACTATATCAGTTCGAAACCAGGAAAGCAGTGCATGCCGCTGATATGAAAAATTAAAAGGCAATGAACTGAACAAGTTGAGGACAAATATGTTAACGAAACTTTGTCATCCAAGAACCGTGCTTACATTCTTGTATATATGCAATGGCCAGTGAAAAATCTCAATGACGCTGTCGTTTGTTCCAATGTATTACGCAGGAGTAGCTGTCCCTTGTCGTGTATCGTGAGTAATTGCACCGAAGTTATAGTCGCGACAGAGAGCACGTATAAAAAGCAGGAGTTCTGCAAGATATATGAGGGCAAGTCAAATGAATGAGCCAACAACGGGGTACTTTATTTAAAAGTAGTCTTCATGAGAATTTAGACATTTGTCCTATTGACTAACGAGTTGCGTGATTCCCGTCTTATAAAACTCCTTGGGTTGCTGCTTCAAAAAGTCTATCTGGTTCCCTTGAGCTCTTTTTTCGGTTGCCCCAAAATGTAGAAGTCGTAAGGTGACAGTTCTGAGCTGTATGGCGGATGTTGCAGCGTTTCCCACTTGAACTTTGCCAGTTTTATATTAACCACATAAGCGACGTGGGGACAGGCATTGTCGTGGAACAAGATGACCCCATTCGTCAATTTTCCACGTTGTTCGTTCTTGATTGCGACACGCGGCCGTTCTGGCGTTTCACAATATCGGAAACAATTGATAGCTTCTCAAGATTTAGCAAATTCTATCAGTAATGGACCCTGTCGATCGAAAAAGAAGTCAACAACACCTTTCCAGCGGAAATGATGGCCTTTACGTTCTTTGGGTGTGGTAAATTCGAATGTTTCCACTGTAAGCTTTGCCGTCGTGTTTCAGGCCCGTAGTAGTGGCACCAAGGTTCGTGCCCAATCACAGTTGCAAACAAGAAGTCGTCGTGCTCATTGTGATACCCGATCAGATGAGTCAAGGCAGCGCGAAACTTCTCCGTCTTCTCGCGATGGATAAAAATCTTGGGTATCCATTGCGCACCAAAGAGCCGATAACCGAGAAGCTCATGAATTATGGCGTGAACCGAACCGTGACTGATGTTCAGACGGTCTGCCAGTTCATCGATGCTTATCCTCCGTTCTTGTTTCAGCAGCTCATGAACCTTTGAAATTGTGTGGGGGGTGATTGCACGATGGTTTTGGCCCGGTCTTGGAATGTCTTTGCAACGTCCTTTGAACCGTTTGCTCCAACGCTTCACAGTGGTCAATGAAATGCAGTGTTCAACGTACACGGCAGTCATATGGTGATTAATTTCTGTTTTGGAAACACCTTCAGCTGTCAAAAACTTCGCGACACCGAGTTGTTCAACTTTTGAAGTGTCCATTGTGTGACGCAACCATATTCAACCCAGTGTATGAGAGCCTTAAAGAACATTTATCTTCACACCTGCGTGTCACTTTTGTAAATGAGACATGCCGTTCTCCTACGCGCATGCCTCGCAGATAATGAACGGAACCATTATTGCGCGGTTAGGGTAGGCTCACTTTCATTTGACTCGCCCTCGTACATTAGAAATGCAAAAATACAATGGGATATGCAAATGCGAAAATACGGCTTGATAAAGGACAAAAAAGTGTCACTGGAAACAAAGTTCACTGCATGTATACACAAAACCTCGCAACAAGATATTTAAGTATACGTATAGGTCTCCAATGAGTCTATGTATGTAACAGTATCAGTTAACTGTATATAATGCGTCTAATAACTGTATAACTGTAATAACTGTATAATGCGTATATAATACTGTAATGTCAGTAAGTAAGGAACTGTATATAATGCGTCAAACAAGGCAAATAAACATGTTGCACAATCATAGATTCAGAGAATCCTAGATTCCGCCCCCATTCCATCCACTCCCCCCGATGTATTGAGCGCGACGGAAGGCGGCGCGCTTGCTCCCCGCTTTTCTCCTTTGCGCACACAAGACTGAGCCACCATCGTCGGCTCACCCATTCCACCTCCCCTCCTACGCTTTCACTCGCACATACAGCATGCAGTGCGTGGTCACGATGTTATCACCCTTGGACTTTATACGAAACATGAGGGCGATGACAGGAATGCACCTGGAGTGTCCATATAATTGCTTTCGCAATAATATAATAAACGTATCCGGCAACTGAAGCGTCCCGTCGCTTAAAAAAAGACGCATAGGAAAGTATGTTGGCCAGAATCTAATGCCTACTTCGAGCACCTAATGGGGCTACGGAAGGAATACCGAAGAAAACATGAGACGCTTGGTCCACTGAGAACCAAACGCATACTGCTCAGTATCCTACAGCGGCGAAAGAAGACTTTCCGGAAAGCTTCCGCTCAAGGAATGCGGTGCAATCCTTCGAGTCCCCACAGTGATGGCGGCGAGCGACCATTGTTTTTTTTTTCTCGTCTGCTAGCCAGAAAGCGTCCAAAACTCTGTCCGGTGAAAATCCACTCGGCCAGAGCAAACCGAACGCGCACCGAAGTGTACCGCACGGTGGTCGGGGCCATACGAGAAAAACGTGTGCGCTCTGGTTGGCTCTGGCAGCCCGCGGGTATAGGGTAGCGAGAAAAAAAAATTGAAGAGGCTCAATGTGTCCTCGCGAATAAAAGTCAAAGTAGAAAAATAAATAAGAACGTAGTTACTTTGGCTGACTTTAGTGTCTTGACATGGATGTTCTGGCGTAGGTTAAAAAAAAATGTTGATATTTTTTATGTGACATGACGGCACAAATGAACCACCCCAACGCTTCGTCTCATTGGACCTCGCTGCCTGCTTTGTCAACTCGTCTGCTAGTGTGTTGATTTGGCTTGTCTCGTTGTATGTTCCGATGTAAGACTTTAGAAAAGTCAATAGACCTTTGGCGTCAAATGTTTATTACAACATTAAACCCACAAAGTTCCGCAATTGAAAATCTAAAGCACAACTTTGGAAATGTCAATGCATCTTTCACATCAAGAGCTTTAGAGATTTATACCCATAAAGTTTCGCAATTGATATCCATGCGCTCCATAGATTCCGTGGCCTCAGTGAGATGCCGCGGCGAGCCAGCTCACCATCAAAGCGTCCTTGAAACTTTGTGCTCGGATGGGACTGCTTGGCGTTATGTGACTCCCAGTGTATGGGCGTTGCCACGAAATCCAGCCCGAGTTTGCCATCTTCGCGGTTAAATGTCTTTTCGAGCGTCAAAAAGACATTCTAGACGAAATCCAGAGTGATTTCCGGCGCCGGGGGTCGCTTTGGTCGGCGGTGCATGGACAGCACGAAAAAATTTTGGGGGGGTCTGAAGCCCCATAAGCCCCCCCCCCCCCCCTGGCTACGCCCCTGCTGCCTCAGTGCCTGGTTGATCAACTTTCTCCACCTTTCATCCCTTCCCATTCAAAGCAAAGGGTACTTTCTAGGTAAATCTCCCTCTAAAGCTGAGACAATTGTCGCCTAAGCCTTCCCCTTCCAGAATATCCCACAAGATGTTACGGTCTACGTTGCCACACGTTCCTGTAATGTCTAAAAAGGCCACATATAGCGGTCTACTTCCTACTCCTGATATTTCAATACAATGAGTAAGAACAAATATTTTATCTTCCAAATTCCTACCTATTCTGAAGCCATTCTGAACTTCTTCCAAAATGCCATTATTCTCTGCCGATGCTTGCAGCATTAATTTTATTGCCTGCATTGCTAACCATTACATTGCCGATGTAATGATCAACGGTCTATACGAGTGAATTCTATCTTTCTCCCCCTCTTCTATTATAAATTAATTTCATTCTACTTTGTCGCCAACTGTCTGGTTTTCCTCTATCTTTCAAAGTTTTTTTCCACTGCTTTCACGATAGCTTCCTTATCTTTGGTCCTAGTTCATTAATCAGCCTAATGGGAACCTCGTCTGGCCCTGTGGCTGTGCGCTTCGGAATTTTCTCTTCGGCTTTGTTCGGGTTCAAATTTGTCAGCATCTGCTTCTCTTTCATGTCCTCTATTTCCTCAACAACATCATCATCATTGCCTTGGAAAAGTCTGGCTCTTACTTTTCGGATATAATTTAATGCCGCGTCCCCTTCTAGTTTCCATCGTCGTCTAGGATATGTTGTTGTATTGTTGTTGACTTCTTGCCTAATAATTTTATGTGGTTCCAAAATATTCTTGGCGCGGCGTTCTTTTTCTCACGTATTTCTGACAACCAACGCTCACTTTTACCTTTGGTTGCATCGGTATTTGAACCACAGTATTTTTCTCCCGGTATATTTCCCATTTACTGGCGATTTCATCCTGCGGCAACTGCGTCTTCCTTGCCTGCCTATATTTTCACGGAATGCATTCTGTCGTTCGGTGTTCGCTTTTCGTATCTCCCTGTTCCACCAGCTTTTCGTTTTTTTTTCTTTCCAAAAAACATGCTTTTTCTCTTTCCGTATTTCTGTCGTTACTACACTTAGACGCTAACTATATTCCCACTCTTGGCCATTTGCAAAGCTCTTCCTCGACTCTTGTGACTGTATTTGTTATTGGTTCAGCGTTCAAATTTGGACTGCTCATTTTGCACTCCTTGGCCTGTTTCCCATCTGCATATCCCATTTGCAAAATGATGCGTTTGTGGTCACTCCCTATGCTGCTTGAAGTTGTAAAGGCAAGGCGCAGAAGCCCAGGTCCTGTCGTTTGTGTTCTTCTTCTTGAGTCCTGGTCTTCTGCGCCTTGCCTTTACTACTTCAAGCATGAACCAACTAGTCCAAGCAAGAGTTTTACTATGCTGCTATACCCTTCCTCGTCAATGACCATTTTTCTCAACTTATCATGAATTTCTTCTGTCATCACACAGTAATCAATGGTCGATTGCCGGTTCCCCACTTCCCGCGTTATCTTTTCTTCACACTTACGCCCTGTATTCACGATAACAAAAAAAATTAAATTATGGGGTTTTACGTGCCAAAACCACTTTCTGATTATGAGGCACGCCGTAGTGGAGGACACCGGAAATTTCGACCACCTGGGGTTCTTTAACGTGCACCTAAATCTAAGTACACGGGTGTTTTCGCTTTTCGCCCCCATCGAAATGCGGCCGCCGTGGCCGGGATTCGATCCCGCGACCTCGTGCTCAGCAGCCTAACACCATAGCCACTGAGCAACCACGGCGGTCACGATAACAAGGTTATGTTGCTCACAAAGATCTAGCATCGACTTCCCGTTGTTGTCGGTACAGCCATCTAGATCCTGTATGTGGGCATTCGTGTCACCTAATAGGATAATTTCGGCATCATTCCTGAAACACTTAATGTCATCACTTGTGCATTGCAGTAACCCTTGATGCTTCTCTGTGAAATAATGTCCGGCACAAAAATAGGTTACGCCCAGCCAAGTTTTTTTTTTCGCTTATTGTTTCTGATAATCAAAGTTACTCCTGACATTTTTAATTTACTCTTTCCCATTTGGCTCCCTGATGGATGAGTATTCTGACTCCCCCTCCCTTTATTTCCGACTTAGTTCTGTTGGACCCTTCTCAAACAGAATTCTCAATCATGGGCGGCTCTTCCGAGTTTCTATGGTTCGTTGCTGTAGCCATATACGCCCTTATTTGTTCTCTATTTACCTGTGACCACTATTTATTATGTGGCCACTTTTCCTTTCTTCTGCCACCCTGCATGTTGATGTAGCCTATAGCATGGCGAGCTCTCTTTCTTGTTTTATTACTTTTTCTGGTATTCACGGGGATGCTATTCTGAGGTTACCCTAGGGGACCTTCTTCATTACTACCTACTCTGGCCTCCTGAGCGCCCGTCGATCCACTAAAGAAGCAAAAGCACGACCCGCAAGTCGCGAGGCCACTTCTCGTCCAAGCCCGCAATCAGCCTTTCTAACGACGCGAAGGCGCATGCGCCCTGCCCTAGCGGATTAGTCGCGAAACATTTTGGAAGGGACGCGCGTGAGACCGCGCGGCCAGATATTGGGGAAAGTACCCCGAAAAAAGAAAGCGCACGGACGCTCATTGCAGTGAACACTTGTGCATGGTTCTTTATTCTATGACTTGTGCCTTGTGCCGTGTACCGCGTTGAAACTCAGCGGGCAGCTCGACGCCGGTGCGGTGCCGAAAATGTGCATAGCGTAGGACTGCAACTCCACTTTAAAACAGAAAAGGGCCAGGACTTTGTCCGGACTGCACCATGAACCACGTAGTTGCCGCGCTGCATTGACGGCTGTCAAATTTATCGATAAATCCCTGCGTTACACTTGGTCGACATTTCAAAAAATATGTTACTGAAGCAGTCTTCTCGCAGGGTCAACCCACTCTTGCTGATGGTGGCAGCGTAGGCCTGACTTCACGTACTCGCTTAAGGCGTGGTAACACTAAGTCGATACGAGACCTACAAGACGTTGACGCTGACGATTGGACGACTATTCAGCACTGTGTCACTAAGACCATTTGATCAAAATACGCCAACAACGGCGCAAGAGTTTTCATACAGCGCGACGGGCTTTCTTGTCGATGGCACCGAAGAATCAGCGTGCCGACCATGATAGCTTGAACGGACAACGCGATAGCTGCAGCTCATTCACTTGTATATATAATTATTCGTGCTCAAAATGCGTCGACACGCCTTCGAAGTTGAAATGCACAAGCTTCAGTCTTCTCAAGCCATGCACGTGAGCCAATGTTAACCCTGTTTAGCAAAGGTTGGGTTAGGCCTCCGCCCGTCGACTTCGCGCACCCGCTACCGATGGACCTGAATTTAAAAAAATAAGCAGTCAGGGCGGACGAAGGAAACCGCTCTTATACACAAGAACACCGTGAATTCAAAGGGCGCCGCCATATTGATGAGCGCCGGTCGCGCCATCTATCCCAAGCGCCGTGAAGTAGCAGGCCTGGGCTGCCACGCCGGGAGATGCGACCCGGCGCGAAGGCGAAACTTGGGCTTTTTAGCTGGGCGGAAGGCGTATTTCGCGTTTTAGAGCGCAGCTCTTTGGCGTCCGTTCGTGGGTTTCGCGTCGTCGTCGGCCTCGTAACCAGCTCCGCCCCCCTTTCATCCCCCCAGCGCTAGCAGCGACCGACTGATACCGCTGGATGCCGCTGACGCCGCTAGAGAGTGAAGATAACGTGACTGCATAGACAGGGTGTCTACCAAGTTGACATTTCCAAATTCCCTGAGTTTTCCAGGTTTTCCCTGAGCACCTTTGCGAAATTCCCTGAATGAGCCAAAACTTTGTTTTATGTCAAGACAGGCCGACACCACGTTGCCTGATGCTGTCACTCTCTAGTAAGCATACTGAAACAAAAAAAAAGACTTAATCCAGTTTGAATAGTAAGGAGTAATATCTATTTTATTTAAAAAGAAAACAGAAGGAAGGTGTAAAATGCACAGAGAAAGAAATGGTAAAGCCCATTCCAAATTGAGTCGAACATTTTCAAATACGAATGAAAAGGAGATGCATACATAAGTAAATATTTTTTAATATCAGCTATTTCCATCAAATGATAGCAAGCTCATCTGTATGAGGTCCTGAACTTTGTCACAACTAATTATTAAGGTTCTCTCTCAGCAGCTGGAAAGTCAACCTCAACTGTCCTGACATACTCTCAGCCCGTACACAACATCTCAGTGTTGGGTTTCACTGCTTAAACAATTTATTTTGGTTTGGATGAGGGTCACCTGTCTCAGCGTCAGGCAACACTTAGTTATTTTAGCTCAAGCTCCTTCAAAAAGGCGCCGGCAATTCCTTTCCCGTTAATTCCTCAGTGCGTCGGTCCTTTCTGTTCTCATCCTCCTTCTACCACGCTTTCACCACATGGATCACCTGAAGCATCGTCTTGGTCAGATGTACAGTCAACATTTGATTTTTCGGATTTCCGAGGGGCCGCGAAAAAAAAACGAAAAAAAACGGGCAGTCTGAAAAAAATTAATGCATGTCTTTAACTGCCTTTAAGGGCTAAAATTACCACAGGCAAGTCTGAAAAAGCTCTGAAGGCCTGCCAGTACGCTTATTAGGCATATCAGGGCTTGTACTGTGACAGGAGACGGGGTGCACGCATGTGTAATTAAGGAATACATACTATGTCCCGTGACAATTGCCCCCTTCCCACGCTTGTTATGCTTCACCGCCTAACATTAGTGTACTGAGGCGAAGCTAACTTTCGGAGACTGGCATTACGCAACACGCTGTGCTCTGCGAGTTTCAAAGCCAATCGCGAGGATTACAAAGGCGGACTCGGTGCCATTGGTGATAGCGGCGAATTCTTTCAATGAAAAACACGGCACTGCACGGCAAGAAGCTTAATAGCGAACATAGAAGCAGCTAGGCCTAACGTTGCCGCGGTGGTGGTTACGGCTGCCAGCGGATCTGCCTGCGAGAGTGCCGGTTCGAGGCGGCGAGATAATCAAAATAGCGGCGGTGGCGGCTTTGATTAATGCCATTTCAGACCTGCAGTCAGGGCAGTACACATTGACTATATGGAGTACATGGTGGTGCCGCAAAACCGTGCAAATTATCGGGCATGTCTGAAAAATCGGGCGTCTAGAAAATCGGTCGTTAACTACTCTGGCAATACATCGTGCCGATGACACGGCGTCAATGACGATTCGTTGCGATTCCTCTGTTACTGGAGCCAGCATTAACACGACTTTCGTTCCCTTTCAATAAAGTTACAGCAAATTTTCCCTGATGGAAGCACAAATTCCCTGAGTTTTCCCTGAGTTTTTCCAGACTGTTCAAATTCCCTGAGAATTCCCGGTTTTCCCGGTTGGTAGACACCCTGATAGAACACCGTCGCCGCCATGCAGAAAGAGGAGGAAAGGGTCCCCCCCCCTGTTCTTGTGTGGCGGATAGGGTGCTCTTCAGTTGCCGACGCGCCGGTTATTTCACGTAGGCCCCGGCACGTCGACGAATACGTGACCACCTTCCCACGGCTAGACCTGGTTCTTAGCGCTGCGGAAGCGAGGGTATCATACTGTTTGTGTCGGCATCGGCGGCGTTGTCCCTGAAACCAACTCCGCAGCTGGGGTTGACTCACTATCGGCGTCAGCGGCATCAGTCAGTCGCTGCTATCTCTTCCCTCCTCCCTTTATCGTGTTGTCCGCTTGCTGCACGCGCTTCTGCCCCCATCGTTTGCCGCTGGGTGTACACGCCGCCCCCCTCCCCCCTCTTCCTGCGAGTCTCCGGTTGTCAAAGCGCCGGCTCGAACTTAATTCCTTTCTTCGCTCCTCCTCCAATGCAACCCCTGTGCGGTGGCAATCAGAGAGCCAGATCGGTGGCGGCGGATCTGTATATGTGCACCGCCCGAGCCGAAATTGCCGCTGCCGTTCGCCCTGTGCGGTGGCAATCAGAGAGCCAGATCGGTGGCGGCGGATCTGTATATGTGCACCGCCCGAGCCGAAATTGCCGCTGCCGTTCGCCACTGCGAAATTATCTGCCAGTTCTTTCTGAGCCATGAGCGAGACGACCGATGGAAGTCCTCCGTCTGCTGCTGCTAAACGAGCTGCCAGAGCAGAGGCCCAGCGCCGTCGCCGTCAGAATCCAGAGGTGCGTGCCGCCGAAGCAGAAGCTTACCGTCGCCGCCGTCGAGATGATCCAGGAGTACGCGTCGCCGAAGCAGAGGCTAAGCGCCGCCGCCGAGAAGACCCTGCCGTTCGCGCCGCCGAAGCGGAGGCTCATCGCCGCCGTCGAGAGCAACCAGCAGTAAGCGAGGCTGAAGCAGAAGCTCATCGCCGCCGCCGAGAAGACCCTGCAGTTCGCGCCGCCGAAGCGGAGGCTCATCGCCGCCGTCGAGAGCAACTAAACGAGGCTGAAGCAGAAGCTCATCGCCGCCGCCGAGAAGACCCTGCCGTTCGCACCGCCGAAGCGGAGGCTCATCGCCGCCGTCGAGAGCAACCAGCAGTAAGCGAGGCTGAAGCAGAAGCTCATCGCCGTCGCAGAGAAGACTCTACCGTTCGCGCGGCCGAGGCCAAACGCAAACAAAGGCTCGCATTTGCTGCGCTCAAATTTCGCATTAGGAAGTAACGTAATCGTCGGTAATTTTTTTCTAGCCTGTCACTTTCGCTGTCTCGATTCAATCAAACTTCAAGACCTCATGCAAGTCCGCAATGGCCACACTGAGTGATGTGCAGACTGCAGAAGCGAATACATCGGGTAACCACGTAAGCACGTAACCTGTGAAGGATTTTACAGCACTGTGTTGGTGACATATATTATTAAAGAACGCAGAACATTGTCCTCTGCACTTTCAGCTTGGTCTTGTTTGTCATGGTCACTACTGGGTTGGCCGCGTTTGGCAACCAACTGGCGAGGTCGTTTGACTGCCTGATTAGCAGACGCCAGCCCTTCACCACCTGCACATTGAAAACAAAATAGATGTTATATTAAGAAGGGCTGTAGTTCTTTCCCATGCCATCACTGTTGCGAAAATATAAAGTCCTCGCAAAATGAAATAGAAAATGCACAAGGCCAATTGTATCCTGCAACCACTTAAGAGTACAACATTCAGAACACAAGCCTACAGCACTCGAACAAGCAGCATATGATGCTAAACCTGCACTCATTGGAAAATGAGGAACTACAGTAGTTATAATGTTCAACTACACCTGCAGTCAAAGCCCGTATAACAGGGCGAGCATGACGGATGCAGGTGTTGTACAGTTGCACAAACCATGACAGGGCACATAAAATTACCACCCCTACTTAAAGCTGCATCATCAGGGAAGCCTTTGGTACAAGACAACAACCGCACCTGCATTCCAAAAAATTAGCCCCACCAACTGCAGCTACCTGGTTTCAGACCTGTTTCGCTTGTACGAGGCCATATCGGATTCTTAGCGCTCCCTTAGAAAATAGTAAAAAAAAAAAACTGGTGAGAACGAGCAAAATTTTGCTACAATATACAATAATAATTACGCACCTTATTTTCCTCGCCTTATGAACGGAAAAATTTTGCGCTTTGCCCCGCATAACAGCCCGCACGCAGTTTAGAGCTCAGGAGGCTCATGTGAATTCGTTAAGAATGACACCTGCAACACCAGCTCGTAAAGACAGGCGCGCTGCAAGAACGCCTTCGTCGACGAGCAGTCGTCGTTTACGTTTTTGTGGGCGCATGCTACGTGACGAGCAGGCTTCGGTTTACTTTCATTAGCAATAACGCTCACCAGCAGGGCAACATACTTTCGCCTACAACTTGTCGTTCACCCTTAATGGTCATGCCGTGCACCAGCTGCAAGTATCGCTGACCGCAAGCTCAACTGTTCCGCTTAACCGTCGGGAGCTCTGCCTGAATGAAAACACGAAAATGCTTGCCTTCTTGTTATAGCCAAGGCGAAGCACCGGCGCGAAATTCTGCTCTGTGGGCTTGTCCAGAAAGTGCTCAGAGCAAACCTGCGTGTTACACATATTACGTTCGTAGGGCGCAAAGTTGAACGTGACACCATAATATACACAGATCGAATACTCACTCGTGCGTTTTCACTGGGTTGGTAGTTCTTCCTATTCACTGCAGCTATCCACCGGTGGCGCAGCTTGTCATTCTTCGTTGCGGATGGAAATCGGTGCAGGCTGAAAACACCGCACCGGCACGATTCCCTACGTGTATTGTGCACTTCGCAAACAGCGCTAAGCAACCTGCTCCTTTCCCGCTGGTTATTTTGGCATCCAAACACGACGCAACGATGCCCAGATGACTTCTTGTACTTAGGATCCGCGTGAACGGGCACATTTCCGCACTTTGGAGTCCTAGAGCTAGCGCTAGCCATGTCTGCTGGTCGCCGGCGAACACACTTTGGCACACGGAGGAAGGAAACTAAGGAGAGGCCCTGATGTCACTCTTTGTGAAGCAAAAGTGAAGCCGGAAGTTGGCGTTGCTCATGGCGATGCTCCGCCTTTTGTGCCACCCTCCTCTCTTGTTTACATCTTTCGCGAATGGTTACGCGCGCGGAGCGCGCGCGCTCGCGCAGCATCCGGCAGAGCACGGTGCAGGTAACACAGCGCAACAAGACACGGTGACTAACGCAAACCCGCCCACACAGCGCCTTTGCCACGGCACGAAACCTACCAGAGCAACACGTGTGAGCGCTCAAACAACGCCGCCATTGTGGCCCAAAAAGCGTGACCATACAGCAAAAAAAAATAAATAAATAAATAAAATAAATAAAAAAGCAGCAAAAAAATGAGAACCTACCACGTCATTTCCGCCACACTTTTCTCCTAGCGCGCGGAGGGGGTAGGGCCTCTCCTTCGTTTCCTTCCTCCGTGTTTTGGCAGCCCAGAACAAAATGGCGCTGGTCGACCGGGCAATCCGGGTACGAGAGTATGCGTTCAAATAGTCTGACAACTACTCTTCACTTCGCACGGCACGTACGCAATAAGCGTCAAGCGGCGACACAGTGCTGTGCAGTGGCGTAGCAACAGGGGGGGACGGGGGGCCGTGGGCCCCGGGTGCAAGGGACCAGTTGCGGAACCTGTGAAGGTCGCGCGACCTCCTCAAGTCGCAGGTGTGAATGTTAGGTCCCACCCGGTTGCACGGGCTTTTGCGTCCTTTTGCGCATGCGCAAAAGGACGCTCTATCCTGCAAAACCAAATATACACGAAAACATGCACGAAACACACTCGCGCACACGAAAAAAGAGAGAGAGTAAAAAAAAAGAAAACTACCCATTTATTATTTAAAGGCTAAATATCAGCAAATCAAAAACAGAAGCAAGCTCAAAGCATGCACAAAATACGTATGATTTCGTCGCTGCCACGGAGCCCCTGTGACTGGATGTTATGAGCGTCCTCTTCGGAACGGGGCGATGGGTTGCGCCACGAAGCTCTTGCGGTTATACTGCTTAATGTCCTACCCAGGTTAAGCAATAAATAAAAGCACTATGAACTCCCACGCCCAACTTTTCTTATCCCCTATTGCGAACTGTGCTATTGTACGTCTCCGTCTTTTGTCGTTTCCCTACTTTTCTACCACCAAACCTCCAATCGCCCCTTACTAATGCCTATTGCGGACATGTTTACTTTTCCACTGCTCCCGCTTAACCCAAGGGCTTCAAGGATGCCAGTGGTGCCTAAATCGACCGCATAAAACATGCATAAAACATGCTCCATAGTTTTCCTAGCTTTACCGCAGCAGGCACATGCTTCTTCTTACTTCTTTTATCTCGCTTTATAGGTGCGCGTTCTAAGGCATCCCGATCTCGCTTCGAAAACTAATGAGCTTCCATTTGAGTTATCATAAATTGTTTCTTTCCTGATTTCGTTTTTCCTCTTAAGTAGTAGCCAGCAGTCCTATGAGGACTGCTGCAGCGCCACTACCACCGTCATTCGGAAACATTCCTCGCTCCTGTCGGCGGGCGGTATACTAGCCAACGACTAGGTGTTTACGGTTCTAAAACAACGTCCTGGCAGCGTCTTCTAAGGCGAAGCACACATGCCGCAGCTTGTCGTCAGAGTTCCAGTTGTTGAATTCAGCGACCGTTTCGTATGTTTCTAGCGAGTTATCCGGGTCATTGTCCGGGTCTTCAAAAGGTGATCAACGGCGGACTATCCGATGTTCTAAGAGCCTGGAGAGCGCTGACGAATGCAGCGCCTCGACGAAAGAGGCGGCGTCAGTATTTGCACGGTGGTGGTGGTAGCGATAGTAGTAGTAGTAGTTTTGCACAGGCACTTCGTTCGTGGTCTGCTGGGGCAGCAGGGGTGTCGGCGCAAGTGTGGGTAGTGGGTAGGCAGTTGCCTCTCAGTGTGACTGCTCTCTTAGCAGTGCGAGTACTGCGCTTCCATGTGCCTCTGAGTGCGGACATTGCTGTGTTTTCCGCGCGTGCGAGGAATTTTGTGCACGGGACACCGCGGGTAGGCCCGAAAAGGTGATCGTGCAAACGACAGTGCCGGCAGTCTACAGAGCACCGCCACAATGACGGAATATAAACTAGTTGTCGTCGGCGGTGAGTTTTCCCAGTCCTGTGGCTTTCACTTCGTGATCTCGTACTCTTTTTACTTTGCCATCGCTGGTCGCGCAAGTATTGTACGCTGTCGTGCCTTGGTGCGATACCTCCACCCCTTCTGGTCGTTGCACACGGAATTTCTCGTTTGCCTCACGTGGAGCTTGTTATTTCGTTTGAACGCCTTTTATTTTTCTTCCAGAACTGCGATGTATTCGCGCTTAACCGCTCTTGTTTTATCCCGGTACACAGTATTCATTCGACAAATCCTGTTGTGGTACGCCGCTGTCGGCTAAACACGGTACGGCCTCGGCAATACACGGGGGCGCAGTACGTTGGTAGCACCACTGTGCGCGCCGGTCGGAAGAGCTGAGCATTAACCTCCGCACTTGCAGTCTGATCTCCTACGGCGTTGCTTTGTGCCGTCGCGAATCTCGTGAGAAAAAGCGCCCCTCTTAGCAAGAATGACCGCACATAAAAGCGCACGGTAGAGAAAAAACGAAGGGGAGGAGGAGCGGGTCTGACCGCGTGAGAACCTCCGAGATAAATTCCCGCAATAAAACATAAAAAAGAAGCGGGAGAGAGAGACGCTTGGGGGTGGGGGGCTGGGTTTTCTTTCTTTTTCTTCCTCGGCTTTTTTCTTGTCCGGTTGCCTTGAGGCCTTAGGCTTAAGTGAATAGGCCTAAATCGAGGAAGCGAACGCCGGTGCTAGTCGATGCTGTCTTTCGCAGTGTGTGATGACTCGTATACTTGGCGTTTCCACATCTCCTCGCGCGCGATGTATTTGTATATGTGCGTGTGTGTGTACGTTTCTGAACTGCACTACGAAAACACTTCGTGTTTGAGCCTTTTTTGAGCCTTTACCAGGTGGAATAAATATTTTTACGAAGCATCAGTCGCCGCCCTCACATACTTCTTTGTTAACAAAATTTTGCGCGACTAGTTTTTCGTCTGTGACGCATCTTCGTGACACACAACTCCGGTGCGCTACTTCTACCTGCGTATGTCAGTTCATTGAGAAGCGCCCCCTCTGCCCAACATTCTTGGCAGTTTTCCTTTGTTGGCGCTGTCGGGCATCCGTAAGACACCGACGAGATTGCTCGAGAACAATCAGCGTCAGTTTCAGCTTGGCCGCTTTTTTTTTTTTTAATCTCTCGCCGAGTGAAATCCAAAGATGACATGAAAAAGCGGTATTGCAGGCAATAACTACGCTGTAGAAACCATCGTGTGTACTGGTGGTTCGTACTGTTCTAGCTTCTGAGCGCAACGCTATTTGCGCGTGGCGACTGCAGTCAAGTAGCAGAAATGCATTGTCAAAGCCTGTTGCATGCTTGTATGCCAGTCGATGGTTATGGAACGTGAAAATAAAAGGGCTCAGTGGGTCTGCGCCACTGTGGTAACATTGTGGGCATCACGAGAGTTCACTGACCTAGCGGACACCAGTGATGACAAAGCGTGTGTTTATCCACGCAGCGCACTGTACCTCTTTAAGCATTTAAGCATTCGTTACGTTTTTGTGTGGTTCATTCATTTTCTGTTCAGGTGTTCGGCACAGCTTGATGGGTGTCGTGTATAACAATGTAACCTCAGTCGATATATTGTATAGCATGAAATCTGACATTGTAAACTTTATGACACAGTTATTGGGCAGCTAGCAAAACATTCTCCCACACATTAGAACTGCAGACACAAGGAACATGCACTGGCTTTAACCTTTCATAGGAATGTGTTTTTAACACCTGCAACCGCCTATAGAACACAGTGCAAGCCAAGAGAGGCTTAATTGTGCACTTAATTTGTTCAGAATTTGCTAGTGCAGAATCTGCTCGAATGTGGTGTGGGGTGAGAGAGAGAGAGAGAAAAACTTTATTGCTAGTGTGGGGTGAGAAGCTGTCTCAACTATGGGGCTCTTGCATGGCCCGAGGGGCGCTGCGAAAATGGTGCTAAAAAGCGCCCTCTGTCCTCAACTGGGTAGTACCAAGCTCTGTCGTCTGCTTCGGAAAGCACGTTTACAATATGGACCCCCCACTTTCGGTTTTGTTGTACTGCGGCTTGCAGCGAATTTCGGGCGCCGAAGATTTTTTTCAGGGGTGGCACGCTGCGTAAAGGCAATAACTTATGCAACGCCGAATACGTGTGCGCCGTTCAAGAAATAAGTGGCGAAGTTTTAGCGAGGTGTCAATCGCTAGTGAAGTGAGTCGCGTACGAAGTTGAACTTCAGGTAAGGTTTGCACGCTGCTAGATTCATGTGCACAAACGCAAGGAAGTGCTTGCTATAAGTGCATTCACAGCAGCGATAAGCCGGCATCATGTGTATGGAACTGCTCGAGCGCACGATGGTATGCGCGGCAACGGCAGCGGTCTTTCAGCAAGCTGCAATGTACGAACTGCTCGAGCGCTCGATCGTACGCGCTGCGACGGCAGCGGGCTTTCGACATGACGTGAAACGGCGGGCCTCCTGCAATCTTTGTTGACTGCATGCTGCTTGACAAGTAGTTATGCCTGCGCTGTAGTAGCGACCGTCTGTTCCTTTAGCAACTGATAAATAACTGATGCTATGCATATGAGCTCGCAGTAATGTAGGTGCGAATCGCGCTGCAGCGCGAGCTCGTGCGCTGCTCGCTTGATGTAGCTTTTAATGACAGTGCTCGAACATCGATGTGCTGCAATCAATACTACCTTGCTGCTCTGCCTCAACTTGCTGGCTTGAAGTCAAGGATAAGCACATTTAACTCTCTAACCTGTGCTGCTCGTAGTAGGGTAGTGAATTGTCACCGAATCAGCCTGACCATTAGTGCTCATTTGCACGCACCACTTCGCACGGGTGGAATTGTTAATTGTCGCTGTGGCTGGGTCTCGAATCGTGAATCACCAGCCATGACTGCTGCTATGTCGGTCTGCCGTCGGGAGTGTATGTGCAAAAGACCGAATTTTAGAATGCAGATAAGCAAGGTTCAAGACAGGCGAAGCAGTCAGCATGGCGCAAAGTTTCGCTTACCCAGCGCGCCCGACACTCCGCTTTGTGAGGCCTTGAAGGAAAACGGTAGAATCTGATGTTGGGATTCAGGCCTTCTTGTTCATGGCAGCCTACGACGCAGAAGTAACGACGGTGACGCTTTTTTGAGGCTGAGTTAGGTCTCTCCGGATCGGCGTCGCTGATTCCTTCTGCTTCCAGCATTACGTCTCACGGAGAGTCCGTTTTCGTTAAACAACAGGCGGCAACGAGCTCGCAGTGTGGTCTGTGAGAAATGACAAGCCTTTTCGCACTCGCAACAGGGGAGAAAAAAGTGCGAATTGATGCAAAACTTGGCCGAGAAACGTGCTTTGCCACAGCCAGGGCTCAATACGACCCAAGCTGGTACGACCCAGATGTCTTTTCCCGCGCCGCCACCCAGCGCCGCTACTATTGGCCTCGAGCTTCACCACTGGAAAAGCTGGCGCCACCGTCAGCGTGACATGCTATTAGGGATCACGTGGACATAGCGGCCGCGTCGGCTGCTTCGGCAGTGCCGGAGCGAGCTGAAAACGAGAGTTCAAATTCCATCGTACGCTGTGGTCCTCATTTGGTGGCGAGATTTTCCCGCTTCGAATATCTCCTTTACAATGCTTGAAAGCACTACAATAGGTAGTGGCTGCCTTTGAAGGCGCGCAACGTGGTAGGCTACTGCTCGGTGCCGCAGTGCCGGACGTACGCAACGGAGCCCGGTGTCAGCCTTGTTCACACGTAGCCGCAGGACAAGAAGCTGCGTGAAGCTTGGCTCGCGAAGCATAAAACTGGCAAACAGCCATCGGTTATAACTCGGGTATACAGCAAGCACAGACGTGAGGAAGATTTCTGCTACGGCGCCGGGTCTGCTTCTTCAGAAAACGCGCACTGAGACGCTCGCCCGAGTCCGCTGCCTGTCTGATGTCATGACGGTTTGGTCTATAAACTTGTCCATGCTATAGATACTTGCAAGTTCACTGGAGTGGAAAGGGAGCGGTAAGAAGCACATTAAAGATAAGTATGGCACATGGTCATGTTTGTGTTATGAATTGATGCACTGGATTACAAAAAAGAAGCAGCGGGAAATCGCATGCTGAATGAAAACGCCGATAAACATGCAGTGCGACGCAACTTGAGGAATGATATTGAAACGTCCAAGAATTTAGAAGAAAAAAAAAAGATTGAATCGTCGCAACGGCACATCACAGTCCCTGTAGACGTCGAAGTCCCTACAATGAAATTATTTTTGAACATCTCTGATGCGCCCACGTAACAATGGTTGTTTGTATACTGTCAAATGCTCATATTCTGCGGCCTAAACTCATGGCATGGTGCGAAAACGCGCACGCGGTGAAAGCAAAGCAGTGCGCGGGCAAGCATAGAGACGTGCAGTTGGTCGCTGCGAATCTGTGCGATCGCTGCATTGAGGCTTAATTCTATTACACTCCATTTAGTTATACAAACAATACAAGAACTTATTTCACATAGTTTGCTCTCAGTGTTTGCCCAGCTTTCACGCAAGCCGGTTCGGAGACTCCATCGCGGCGACCGCACGCAGTGGCGTTGCGTTCACTGTAGGTATTTGGTAAGGAGATAGCGTCTGTAAACGATTCTGTGCTTTCAGTTTGCCCAAGATTATTATTTAGACAGTAGAAAACTTCTCTTGTTTCGAAAGTACTAACAGAAATGTCTGGCAGAGCTTGCGCGTGGTGTTTTCAGTGAGCGCTGACAGCAAAACCTATGAGGAACACGCCGCGTGATCCCTCATACTACGCCAGCGAGGCGCTTCCCATAGATGGCGACTCCGTAACTCCTCGCCGCCAATACCTCAAACTCCAGTGCAAGACGCCCATAGTTTTGTTCACTGGTAAGCTATTGTGGCACCAGCCGTGGTTGCTCGGTGCCTATGGTGTTTGGCTGCTGAGCTCGAGGTTGCAGGATCAAATGCTAGCCATGGCGGCTGGATCCTGATGGGGGCGAAATGCGAGAACACCCATGTACTTGATTTAGGTTCATGTTAAAGAACTCCAGGTGGTTGAAATTGCCAGAGTCCTCCACTACGGCATGCCTCATAATCAGAAAGTTGTTTTCGCGTGTAAAACCCCATAATTTATTAAAGCTATTGCGTCAGGTCGTAACATTCTTTAAATAGCATGGCTGATACAAACGACAAATGCTGTTTATGGCTCAGACATCTACAGTTATGGCTCAGACATCTACAAAAAAAAACAGGATTCCATATGGGCTGTGCGACACGAAGTTCACATTGATCATGATGCACATATGAGCTAACATGCTTTTGCTGTAGTATATTTACTATTGAGACACTGATTGTGGCGTTAGCTCTCGTACTGGAGTGGCCTTTCAAACTGGTGATGCAGCTACTTCTCAGGGAGTCGCACAATATCGAGTTGACTTTGAGAGAACTCTCTTGCCACATTAATGATTACCTTGCCTAGAGGATGCTCACTGCAGCCTAATCCAATATCCTAAGCTTTGATTAGAACTTAAGGCTCATTGCTTAGACTTTGGAGCTGTCTGTAGTCTCATGGGTCTCTCTGCTTCCGTAAACTGTTGTTCTTTTCTCAATTACTTTGCAGCAGTCTTCTGCAGACATTGGTAGTGAGGAAGTTATGCAGGCTTACCCCAACACGAACTGTTCTGTAGCATAGAGGCTCAAACCATTATTGTGAGCACCTCTCTTAATGACCCAGTTGTTTCAAGTGGAGGCCCACTGGTGCCGCAGTGATGTGCAATGCATGTACACCATGCATTGTAGACCATGGAAACTTAAACTTTAAGCAGTAAGTTAGAAAAACAGGTGAGTTAGAAAGGATGCATACTTATTAATCAGCACGAAAATAATGGAAGACAAAGAGTAAGAACGCAGGACGAGCAACAACTGAAATTTATTGAACAACTGAAATTTATTGAACAAAATGCTTGAAAAAGAAAACACGAATAAACCAGCTGCTTGCGTGCACAGGAAATCTAAGTCACCTGGAAATAGTTGCTGAGCAATTGCATTTCACAATCTAGCAGAACGACAGATGGCTCACACAGTCTTCGCGCAACGTTTCTATATTGTCAGATGTCTCCAGAGAGGACTGGTGACAATTCATGGGGACAGCTGGGCTTCTGAAACACAACGATAGTGGGACCAGGCTATCGACTTGGCGGGGGTAGCATGCGCACTACTTCATTCTTGTCCTTACTGCTTCTTGCACTACGGCCACTACTGCAGGTGGCATTTCAGCCCTTCCTCGAAAAGGGTATTGGCTCGATGGTTAAAAAGCGGTGTAAGAAAAAACGGCGAAAATAAAACATGGTCAAGGCAGATTATCGCGCAGAGAACACAGTGACAGCTACAGGAACGACACTAGTACAGCAGAGGTGGAGCGTGTTGTGCAGAGTATAAAGAAATGGATTGGTATCTGCATTAGCTGCAAATATGAGTGCAAATATAAAAATCGGTAAATGAATAAAAAGAACACAAATGCCCAACATAAGGCTTCATGCGTACAATGTGAACGCTGTCAGGGCTAAGTTATTATCTGTGCCGTGCTTGAGCTGCACTGTTCGGAATGACTTCGTGGTTCACGTCACTGATGAAGGCAAAGCACTTTGTATAGGCCAAATACCTGCTCAGCAACTTTTAGCAAAGGCCATGAAGGTGGACAAGGGTCCACACCCACATTTGGTCTCCGGGATTGTAGCACACTGGTCAGTGGTGGGTGTTATAACGCCGTGCGCCTGCGTGCCGCTGCTGACCGATGTGTGGCTGCGCAAGCTGGCGAGCTTCCTCAGCTTGCTGAGCAAATTTTTCCGCGTCAGTAGTTAGGTGCTCGATGTCTTGGCATGGAAGCATAGCGTCCAGCATCATCTGAACTTTGCGGCCGTAAAGGAAGCAAAATGGTGTGAAGCACATTGTTTTTTGTACGGAGGTATTAAATGCGAAGGTAAGATAAGGTAAGATATAATAATAATAATAATAACCTTTATTACATCCAGTCGTGTCACGGTTACAAGTCCAGCCCGCATAAGCAACATTGCTTGTGTGCGAGGCTGGGCAGTCAGCTGGTAGTACTGGTATGTGTACAAATAAATAAATAAATAAAAAGAAGAAATATAGGAAAAAAAATAATATTGCAGAAAAAGATAATATTGCATCAACAGGAAAAAACGACATTGACCTTAAAGATAACTTCACAGTCAGGTTCGCATGCTTCAAATCACGAAGAAAAAGTTTTAAAAAATGTGGGCATTACGTATCACTCGCGACCTTGAATGGGATTTTATTTGTTTAAATGTTCCTGTGGTATCATTCTCATTCAATTTATTGAAATTAGCCGGCACCTAGAAAGCACGAGTCCTCTTGCCGTAGTTTGTGTACACACGAGGTACCACATATTTTTCTGTTTGACGTAAGCTGTGAGATTTCATGTGTTCAAGTTCTTGAAATTAGTAGAAAAACAACTCTTACACATGGCGTCGGACAAAACTTGTTGCTTTACAAACATGTCCGAGTGGTACATGCTCAGCAAGACATCTTCCCTATGACCAAGTGTGCCATACAAGAGGCTATAGCAATTTTTTTTAGGATGCGGTTAATTATCTTCAGTCTACTACAAAAAGCAAAGCCATAAATTGTTATTCCGTACCTTATGATCGATTCACCAAGTGCTTCGTAAGCCATAACAGAAAGATTCCATCACAGAAAGCAACCTTTACGACGCAAAGGTTGCTTCACCGAATCCTCTAAAGGAGCAACCAATTCTTCATTAACTTCAGCCCTTATTTCCGGCGATCGCAACAGTTCACCCTGTTCAGTGTCTGCGCTGATTTCAGCCCCAGCGGTACCCGAGTTGTCATGAGGCAATTCCCATGCCCATTGTTCTGTTGTCTGCGATTGATTGCAGGGAACCCGAACTAGTTTAGATGCGTTCCAGCAACGACCGTCGCTCATCAAAAAGCTATTTTTGCCTTTTCTGCCGACAATCTTGAAAGGTCCCATATAGTTTACCGACGCATTCCCACCGCCTGCTGGCTTGCATACACGAACGAAGTCCCCTACATTAAAGGCTGGTCTTTTCGCACCTCGCCTCCTGTCCGTATACTGTTTTGCATACGTCTGCTTCGCCTTAACCCTAGCAGGAACATTTTTATTCGAACCGGCATGGACACCCTCTCTTGTCGGCAAACCCATTGTATTGAGTCTTGTCCTTGGCTGGCGCCCGTGAAGCAACTTAGCTGGCGACACACCCGTTGTCGCATGCGGCGTCGACCTATATATGCCGAGATAGTCAACCACAGCAGCCTGGAGGGGCCGTAGTTTGTCAGGCAACCTGCATGAAATCTTTCAGCACGTGATTAAAGCGTTCAATCGCGCAGTTTCCTTGTGGATAGTACGGAGAAGAACAATGATGCGCAATACCCCTCTCTCTCAAGAATGTTTCAAACATTTGCGATCAAACTGAGAGCCATTATCTGCGACAATTTCTTCCGGATAGCCTTCTCGGCTGAACACAGTCTCCAAAAAATCGACCACACTCTGTGATGTCACTGTACATGAAAAGGCAACCTCAGGCCACTTGGAATGATAATCGATCAGCGATATCATATACCGTATTTACTCGCATAATGATCGCACTTTTTTTGTCAGAAAAATTGACTCAAATTCAGGGGTGCGATCATTACGCGGGTTAAATTTACCGCGAAAAAAAAAAATTTTTCTCGCCCCGCGTTTGCTGCGGGATGCGAGATTGCGGGTGCGGGACACCTAAACAAAAATGGCGGCCGGCGGAGCAAGCCGAGCGCGCCGAACGCGATTTTTTTTTCTTCTCCTGAGTACATTACGTGTATTGAAACAGTTTCTTCCGTATCAGTGATGAATAATATCATTAATATCGGCAAGTTTGCAGCAGTAACGTAGCCATGTCCACTTTGAGGGGACAGAAACAGGTGGGCGCGCTTAGCTGCCAGTGACATGGAAATGCATGGGTGACGTGCTGCGGAAACTGCGACATCTGTCTTCACTACTATCCTAATACGGCACGTTTCCGCTAAGGGTGGGCGAATATCTTAGCTGTGTTACAAGCGTCGGCGTATGAATAGGGTACACTTTTAACGTATCAGAGTAAACGTGGCTACTATCATTGCCGCGCGCGATTTGTTGCGTGCTCACGAGTGCAAAAGCAGATGAAAAGAATCGAAATGCGCCTTTATTGTTTTTGTTGACATCAACCATTATCAAGCCAACCCATAATAAAGGCAATTTGGCTGTACCTCATTTTGTCATATATGTGCGGAAAGTGATGAAAGTAATGAAATGAGGCATCTACTTAAGAATGTTTGGTGCGTGCAGGCCGCTTGTCTTGGAAGAGTCGTTCGCGTAGCATTCGACAGATGGTAAGCGCGATCATTATTAGCTAGACTTAGCACACGACATATCGCTGCGGCAAGTTCGGGGTGCGATCATTACGCGGGGAATAAAAAAAACCGAATTTTGACGACAAAATTTAGGGGTGCGATCATTACGCGAGTGCGATCATTATGCGAGTAAATACGGTACCTACAGTTTGAAGGGGCCCCGTCAATCGGTCCCACTATATCCATTGCTAACTTCTGCCATGGTAGCGCTGTAAACGTCACCGGCTGCAGCGGTGCAAACGACGGTTTAGCGGACTTGTCCGCAGCCTGGCAGATATGACAAAAATGGATTGCTTCTTCTACCTGTTTATTCAAACGCGGCCACCAGTAAAGATCACATAGTCTCTGCTTTGTCCTCACAATTCCTGGGTGACCTTCGTGCGCAAAACCAACAAGGAGCGATGTTAATTCACTCGGAACAACTACCTGCTCGCCGCGCATCAAAAGGCCATCAACGAAAGAAAGCTCTTCCCGCACGTTAAAGTACGGCATTATTTCTGCTGGCAAAGCTTTTCTAGGCGCCCAACCATGTACCACGTGTGCAACAACCTGTTGCAGTGTGCTGTCTGCAGCAGTGGCCACCTGCAATCGTTCCTTTGTTGGGCACTCTGATACAACGGACACAATTTCTTTCTGCATCGTCTGCTGCGAATCACAGTCAAGAGGTAGGCGTGAAAGCGCATCGGCCACGTTATTTTGCGATCCCTTATGGTACTCTATGTCGAAGTTATAATACAAAAGTCGAGCTGACCATCTGGATATATGCAAATGTCGGCGTCCTGTACCGGCATCTGAAAGTAACGTCACCAGTGCCTGGTGGTCCGTACGCAACAAAAATTTTCTACCCCACAAGTAGACGTGCACACGCTCGCATGCGAAGAGACAAGCAAGGGCCTCACGTTCACCAGCGGAGTACTTCCGCTCAGCAGGAGTCGGGGCACGCGATGCGAAGGCTACCGTGCATACGCTGTCACCATCGCGTTGCTGAAGAACGGCTCACAGTCCCTTATCGGAAGCATCTGTCGTAACAATTGCATCAAGGTCTGGGTTAAACATTTGTATGACTGGGCTTGAAGACAAACAAGCTAGAAGCTACGCTCAACCTCATCATCCCACGTGAACCGTTGACCAGACCGCAGGAGCCTTCTAAGCAGCTCGACGAGATCAGCAAATCGCGGCACAAACCAAGCATAGTAACCAGCGAGACCCAAAAATGACCTCAAAGTGGCAACATCGTGAGGAGCAGGCACTTTCACAATAGCATTAACCTTAGACTGCAATGGTGTGAGCCCTTTTGAGCTGACTGTATGCCCTAAAGAGGATAGTTCTGAAACAGGAAATGTGCATTTCTGGTTGAGCTTCAAACCTGAATCACCAATGCGTTTTAGCACCTGGTGTAGATTCTTGTGGTGCTCCTCACGTGTCTTGCCCCCACACAGTCACATCATCAGTGTAACAAAGTACGCCGTTACAATCTTTCAAACTATGCTGCATCATTCTCTGAAAGGCTGAAGGGGCAGAAGCAAGGCCAAAACACACTCTCTTAAAACGAAACAATCCTTCGAGTGTGATAAAGGTGGTTAGTCCCCGACTTTCCGGAGTCAGTTCTAGCTGGTGGTATGCCGATGCTAAGTCGAGCTTTGAGGAGCACGTTCCTCCGGCTAGTTCATGAGGTAGTTCCTCTGTATGCGGAAGAGGAAAAGCATCGGGAATCACTGCCTTGTTCACTTCACGTAGGTCCACATAAAACCTAATTGAACCGTCCTTCTTCCTCACGACGACGATCGGTGAAATCCACTCCGATGCGTCGACAGGTTCAATTATATTTTCGGCCAGCAGACGTTGTATCTCTACCGATACCTGTTGGCGTAGTGTGAGCGGCAGGCGTCGGAGCTTCGCAACGACTGGTTTCACAGATAAACGGCATTTATCGTGGTGAACAAAGCCTTTCACATGCCCTAACTGTTCTGTGAACAAGTGCGCAAACTGGTGCATGAATTCTGAAGGCAGTGAGTCAGGGAATGTCACCTGGCAGCAATTTAAGGTTGAGCCTTTGATAGTGATTCCCAGGCTCCGAACGGCATCAAGCCCCAGCAGCGAAGTGCCCTTGGTTGTGACAGGAAAGAGCACACTGGCTCTGTTTCCCTTGTAAGGTACGTCAGCAAGAAAGCAACCGCTTAACTTGATTTGTTCTTCGGAATACTTACACAAATTGGCAGTCGGCGGTCGCAACGAGTAGGTGTTGGCTAGATATTTGTGGTAGTGCTCTTCACTGAGCAAAGAAACCGTAGCGCCCGTGTCGACAATCAACGACAATCTTATCTTCCTGATAGAAATGTTGGCTCGAATATCTTTCGCCGAAGCATTACGGTCACTGATCTGAAGTACCGTGATGGCGTTGGCCTTCTCGGGCTTTCGAACGGCATATTTCTTTTTCTTCGATTTGCACATGCTTGAAAAGTGACCAATTTTTCCATAAGAGTGGCAACGCTTGTTCCTCGCCGGACATGCAGTCGAGTTAGCCATATGCGATGACGAGCCGCACCTGTAGCAACTTCCTTGCTCAGAGTCTGACCTTTTTCGCACATCTTGAATCTTGTACACAGTGCTGTGCGCGAATTCCCCGAGCTCTTGTTGCGTTTGCTCAATTTGCTTCGCGATGTCAACAGCACGCTGCAGTGTAAGCGAAGACCCTTCATAAAGCATGTGTTCACGGGTTGTTCGTGACGAAGTGTCTTCCAGTAATTGGTCTCGAATCATGCTCTCGGTAGCACTGCCAAAATTGCAAGTAGGCACAAGGTCCCGAAGACTGTTTGTAAATGCTTGAAAAGTCTCACCAGGCAGTTGTTGTCTTTGGCGAAACCGGCGCCGCTCCACCAAATCATTCGTAGCGCTCGCGAAATGCGTATCCAGTGCAGCAAGCGCGTCCTTGAACTGGTCCACCTTGTCCTCGGCTTTGGCATTCGTGGTCACGTCTGCTCCTTGTGCAAGGATGCTGTAGAATATTCGCTGGCCTTCAACCCCGAGTGAGTTTAGCAGAATTGCCTTGCAACGCTTCGGCTTCTGTTCATCGCCGCCAATGGCCTCCAGGAAATCCAGGAATACGCTTTCCACTGCTGCCAAGGCACAGCCGGATCACCGGGTGCAGGCAAGAAAGGGGGCGGTGCTGGGAAACACCCGAGCGGCATGGCTCCGATACTGACCCTCGTCGCCAATATCTGGTGTCTGGCTCAGACCAGACGCATGACACTGGACCACGCAAGCGCAGTATGCAACTCCTTTTATTCGTTGCAGTAAAGCCACTTATATAGGAAATCATATTGAATGACGACGATATGTACACTGAAAGAAATGAAACTGAAACAAGAAAGAAGGATACAACACTGCTTCGTGACTGGGTGGCTTTGGTCCACGGCATTTTATCTCAAGTGTTATATGCGCTATAGGCGTGCTCTGTTTTACTAGATCGCGTTGATCTGTGGGTATTTAAGCAGGAAGTTCTTGGAAAATAAAAGCAGTTGTTATAAAGCGCTTGTCCTTGTGTTGCTCGTCTTCTTTGTCCTTGTTTGTTTGCACACAAAAAGTTTTTAAATAATGAAACTGTTCCAACTAGGCCGACTCGCAGTTATGATCCCATGTGTTGTGCTGGACGTCATTGTACATAGAGATCATGTCTGTGATGCTCTCGTTTAAGCGCTCCGTAAGTCCGCTGGACTGCGGATGGTAAGCAGTTGTTTTTCGATGCCTTCGAGCAGTCATTTTTCGACGGTGTTGTCTGTGATTACAGTGAAAGGGCACCATGATGCAATACAATATGGCACACATTGCGGCACCTGCGCTACTCGGAAGCCGTGGCTCACGGTAGCGTCTCTGTCTCCGCATCACGGGTTCAATAGTCAGTCTTGACAATCACCTACTTGTTGCCATCAGTTGACAGAGGAAAAGGACCAAGAATGTCTAAGCCGACTTGGTTGAATGGCTTATGAGGTGCTTCGATAGGTTGCTTTAACCTGGCAGGCTTCGTGCGCGGCGCTTTCACTGCTGAGATTCACGGCAGCCTTTAATGTAGTGTTTGGCACTTGCTCAGAGCCCGGTCAAGTAATAATCTCACTACTCTAGCAATCGTTCGTGAGGAACCTAAGTGGCCTGATGTGGGCTCGTCATGGCAAGCGAAAAGAATGTTGTCTCGCAAATCTTTTGGAACCACGAAGAGGTAGGCTTAGTCATTCGAACGCGCGTTTTTCTTGTAAAGCACGCTGTCTCGTAGATAGAAGGGCGTCGCTACACGATGTAGATGGTGTGGAATGGTTGTCAGGCGGCCCTCTAAGTGGTCGATGATAGGTTGAATTTCAGCATTGTCACGCTGCCGTCTTATCAAGTCCGATGTAGTAATAGCACCAAGCAAGCCGTTGCGCCTGTGTTTGTCTTCCTTTCTGTTGTACCATCCCATTATAGCTAGGTAGTCCTCATGAACATACTATGTTGCTGAAATGTGGACATTTGCCTCATTGGCCATTATTTTCTGCACCTTTCTGCATTTGACATGGCCTGGTCCATTGCTGTGGCCTATCTTGATGTGGTTTCTCCGCTAGTGCCCAGTGCCCAGCTAGGTCCAGCTTTCGAAGGGTGGTCACAGTGTGGCCCAGATCAGGCTGAGCAACCCATGTGCGATATTGTGTGACCGCCACCTCAGATTTTCATGATGGATGGAGGTGTCCTGCTTAACACGGCACAAAGCTGCATCCCACCTTGTGTGCTTTTAATTTGTTGCATTGAAATATTGTATAATTATAACAATATACTGCACATCTGAGGATTAGAGGCCTGACACTGTGTTTAGAGAGCCTAGAGCCATCTCGTAAAACAAAGCGATGCAAAAACTCTGCAAGCACATGCATTTCTTTAGGAAATCTCCACGTTTGTAGGACGTGGAGATTTGCACACATGTACTAGGTGCTCACTCTGGCACCTAGTACATGTGTGTGGTGTTGCCTCGATGTTCGCGTCTTGGCTATTGATAAACTGCTAGTTGGTTATGATGTAAGTACCAAAAAAGAAAGATGTAATTGGCCAAAGGTGCAGTACTCTACAAGTTTGACTTGGTTTGACGCTTGGTGTGTGTGAACTTCCTGAACTGTGCACCAGGCCTTAATACCGAGCACACCTTGATTTAACCCTGGTGAATGGTCTTAAACTCGAAGTCTGATGAAATAATTTGTGCTGGAAGAATTGGCCCCTGTTCATAGTGAAGTGGTGAGCAGGGAGGGTGCAGGTTATATGTGTCTGAGTACATGAAATTGGATGGCTGCGTAAGTCTGGTGTTTCGATTCAAAGCTTGTGCAGTTGTCTGGATAAATAGCAACTCAAGATCACGTCTTGCATAAGTTGAGCATGCGGTCGGGTAGTGGTAAACTGCTCTCGGTTGGGTGCAAAGCTCGTCAAATGGTTGACTTCCACGGTTGCTGCAGGTCCCAAAGCAAAGTCCAGTGTGGACCATTTGACCCGACATAAATGCAAGAGTGACTAGATTATCCTAAAGCTTCCGTGGCACTCATCTATTTGGCATGACAAATTTTCTTGTACTAAGGTCTAAATCTAAACCTGTATACTGAGTTGTTCTGTGCAGCATTGCCTAGGCTCGCGAGTGCAGATTCTTGCACACCAAGATGCAGCGCCACAGTTCGGAACCCATTAGACAAAATAGTCTTCTCGGCAGGTGTTTACTAGGAAGCTTCTCTGCAGGTTACCGGGCGGTTTATTGGGCAATTTCGCTTCGTTCTTTAATAAAATATACGTTGAGGCTCTGATACTGAAAATAGTTCTCCACTTGTTTGATTGAAAACATGCAGAGAAACAAATAAATTAATGCAATGCTGCCGTACGGACATTAATTTGCAGTTATATATTACTAGCAGTTAGTTGATTTGACAGTGGCTGAATTCGTACATGTAATTGGCACAGCCACAACACCGCAGAGTGATGACACAGCAGAGGACTCTCTCCTGGGTAGTGTTTCGTCCTTCACAGGAAAGTCGTCTGCAGACCTGCCTGCGTTCCAAACAGCTCTTCTTTGTGAAAGAAGTGAATAAGTTGATGTTGAACATGCTTAGAACAGCGTGGAAGAAGTGCAGTAAACGTGCAAGAATTCTAATTAAGAAAACGGCTGCACTTACGAATGTCAGCGAGCACACTGTGTAGAAGTGGATGTTACAAGAGGGATCAAGAGATGGCACCAACATACTGCGCGATGCGCTGGCCAAGTCCTGCTTGTGACTCCTCCACTTCCACAGTCTCTGCAACCTCCTTTCTGCTCTGTATCTATGAATATTGTGAAAACGCCAGTTCTTTTGGTGCCGAAGTGAATACGGAAAAAATTTTCTACCGCTGCTATCGTGACAGCTAATCTCGTTGTGCAGTTGCAGTCTTCGTAGATGCTGCTGCTGCCTGTGCTCGCTGCTAGCAGATGATGGGGCACATAAACACACCTTTAAAATGTGTTCGCAAGAAGCCGGAAGCTTCCAAGCACAAAACTACTGAAGCAGGGTACAGGTAAAGCAACATCTTAGAATGAAACAGTGCAAAAGACTGCGAGTAGTGCTCTGTGTGTCTGTTAGCCACTTGCCCAAGCTTCGCGCTGTTCCATTCAACAATGGCTGAACAAGGGAAGCCTCATTTCGGAGCCGAGCATTTCGACAGGTGTACCGCCATGGTGGTGTGGCAGAGAAACACTGACGATGCGCACTGAAGAAGACCTTCGTCTGCCACCACGAACCAACTCTGTCCTAATGCAGAACTTGTCATGGCTCTACACTGGGGCTTCCTTTGTTTGCCTGCAGTCTTCCGCTGCTTTGTTTTTTCTATATTGATCTACATTGTCCTCATTGTGAAAGTTTCAATGCTTGTAGCTCACATAATAATTAATGTGTGGTTGCACAAAGCAAACGAACAAGGATGCTTGTTGTGGGCTGCCTGTTCAGCCTTCTGTATGCACTGGTGCCTCATTCTTTCATGCAATTATGTTGCAGCGGGTGGCGTGGGAAAGAGTGCCTTGACAATCCAGCTCATACAGAACCAGTGAGTTTTCCCGTATTCTTTCCATTTAAGTGTGCCATGGCATTGAGTGTGCATGCGAGAATCAACTCTGTCCTCACTGCATTAGAACAGGGAAAGCTCAAGTTTGTCTTGTGTGTAAACCTTTCCTGCAAGGTTGGTTGAAAGCACTTTGCATATCGTGTAAAGTGCGTGCAAGAAATGCAGGCACTGGCTCTCACCTAAATGGCACGTACACATTGAGAGTGAAACATGTGGGTAACAGTGCAAACAGGCGACCACAAGAAGGGAGACAGAAGCGCTGGTGCTTGTACTGTTAGCCATGTGTTTCAAGATGAACCATCTCACCCAAAAAGAAGTATCGACTTCGAGATTACATTAATTTTTTTCACTGTGGTAGCATGAATCTGAAATTATCGTAAAGAAAAATGACTTTCTTAAACAAAATTTGTAGCTACCTACCACTGTTCTGAGATGAGTGACATCAGCATTCACTCTGGCAAAACTGTTTTCGTTGAATTTAAAGCATAATTTTTTCTTTCTTTTCCTGGAAGAACACATATACATGAAGAACAGTGATATTGCTTTTTATGTCATTAGTTTTACATCATTCATGAACATGGTATCAGTCATATGCTACCAATAGTTTATGTTGCGATTCGCAGGTGTTGAAGCATATTGACAATTTACTCAAATGTCTGCACCGGTTAATGCTAATTTTCATGCTTTTGGGAAATGTTTTTCCTTGATAAGATATCACAAGGTCGTCATCCAAAAGCAAAAGCAGTAAACAGAAAATAAGATGGCCCACCACCAATTGCACCATCTTATTGCCACAAGTTCTTTGTATAAGTTTAACCCATAATTGCTACTTCTGACAATGGGAATAGTCTGTTAGTTTTTTAATGCGACAGTACAGCCATTTTGTTCCACTTAAAATGAAGAAAATAAATGTTGATGTGCTGTAGATGACTACACATATCCATCATCTTTCTCACCTCCTTGCTAGACTAAGGCGAAAAAGATGCATTAGGGACTCTCGTGCTATCGCCCTGTTCTAGACTGTTAAGGAGTAACTCCAAAGCCATCACTTTACCCAGCAGAATCGAACCTTAAAAAATGTTGGGATCTAATTTCGTCTGGAAGATAATCCCAGTCCTTCACAATGAGTGACGTATGCACTAATGATCCTTATGTCGTTGCAGCTACTTTCAACATGCATTTTCAGTCAATCTTATTGTGGACAACTACAAGCTTCCACCTTTCAGTTCAGACTCATGGTTTGTAATAAATAAAAATTTGCCGGGTGTCGTAAACATTATTTTAAACTTTGAGTCAAAAGGGTTGTGGTTCAGTTAACATTCATAATTCTTTTCTCATGCGGTGTGGGCTCTGGCCCAGCAGGTTCCTTGCAGTGATGTTTCATAAATCTTTGCAAATGAGTTCCGTTCTTTTAGCATACAAAGTAGTGAAAGTAATTCTGTTGCACAAGTCTTGGACAAAACATCACCTATCCAACTACAGACCAATTTCTTTAGCTTCTATTTGCTACATATTTTTAGAGCACGTAATCTAAAAACATATTATTGAGTTTCTTGAAGCTAACAATATTTTATCCACTTATCAGCGTGGATTTCGTAGTGGCCTCAACACCATTACACAATTATTTGAATTCGCTCACATCTGCTATTCTCTAGACAGAGGTCTTCAGTTTGACGCCATGCTTGTAGATTTTTCTAAGGCCTTCAATACAGTTGTACATTCCAAGCTTTTGCATAAACTAAATAATATTTTAAGGAACTTTAGCTTAGTGACCTGGATTTCTAGCTTTCTCTTAGATAGATCGCAATACGTGTGCTTCAATTCCTCTTTGCTAGGAGTCCCACAGAGGTTTAAGTATTATGCCCATTCATTCTTCTTGTGTATAACAATGACCTGCCTGTCAACGCATCAGCTAAAAACAGTCTTTACGTTGATGACTGTGTTATGTATCACACCATCAGCAGTCATGAAGATTGTGATTTTCTAAGCAGAGCACTTGCCAACTTTTGTACTTGATGTAATAATTGGCAGATAAATCTTAACTTCCATAAAACTGTCTTTATGTCCTTCTTGACACATACCACATAATTATGCCTCGCTTATTGTTTCAGTGGTCTTCTTTTGAAAAATATGTTGGAATTCTCACGCGCAATTAATCGTAGTCCAAACAAATTGATCCAATGTGTACTAAAGCTCTAGCAAGCCTAAAGCGTTCACTGCATTCATCTTCCAAGGATTACTCAATCATAAAAATCGAGTGCAGCCCATCTGTGGCTGTGCAGTTTGGAGCCCATATTTGAAATCTGACATCTAAAATTCACGCAGAAACTCCTCTGGGAGTTGTCTAAGTATGCGTAAGTATTGTGCCACTTACTCATCTTCAATCACATCAGTGTCATTATCAATGTTGTGAAACTTGGTTCAACCAACATAAGCCTTTACCAACTCTCAGCGGTTGTTATGAACTTTGTTGAACATGATTCTCCGACCCTTATCAACTCTTATCGGTCCTTATCAACCTGGATGTCGAAGCTGTTGCAAAACCACCACTACAATTGCTGAGGGGTATGGAATGCTTTGTCGATCATTGGGATGCTTGTTGTGAGCTTGTTCCTTATCGAAACATGTGCTGTTCTGTGTGTTGTATGAGTGATGTCAGTGAATGTATGCACTGTTCGCTTCACTTTTCTGATCACTGGTAGCATCTGCCTTATATGGGTGTGAACCATTGCTTAACCCGCCATGGTTGCTTAGTGATTTTGGCGTTGCTGCAGCTAAGTATGTCCGTTGTGCTGCTAAGTATTTAAATTTCTCTAAACTATTCAAATTTCAAACCAGTTGGCCCCTCACATTCATGACTTGCCATTTAACGAGTTTGTTGCTGCAATTGACGGTTGCCAACCTACTTCTTTAGGAGCACATTTTTTTTCTAATTTGCATTATCTGTATTTCGTCTTCTGTTCGGTATCTTTTGTGGTTTTTGTATCCTACTCCTTCCAACACCACTGATAAATAATAGCAGGCATTTATTTTGAATATAGTTGCGTATTGAAGATGACGTGATGATGTTGGTTCCTCACTGCTACAGTAAAGATGCTGTCTACTGCCAGTGAAACCTGGCGTTTCCTCTCGTGACAATATCGTCACATAAAAACCTTGCGACACACTTTTCTCAAGTTCCAATCTTGAGTTTTTCAGCTTTTAAGTAAAGCATGAAAGCTAGTTCTTTGGTAACTCTAGTACAGGTCCCAAGTCCAAGATATCATCATCATCAGCCTGGATACGCCCATTGCAGGGCAAAGGCCTCTCCCATACTTCTGTAACTACCCCGGTCATCTACTACTTCTGGCCATGTCGTCCCTGCAAACTTCTTAATTTCATCTGCCCACCTAACTTTCTGCCGCCCCCTGCTACGCTTCCCTGCCTTGGAAGCGTACAACACTCAGCCTATAGGTAGTACTGGGCGCATGCAGTAAAAGCTGTCCACTGGGCGGAGCCACAGTGGACAGCCCTTAACATAGCGATGGTCTGCCTTTTCATAAGTGATAGGATCCTACTTGTCTAACAGGACATTTAGTACCTGTCATGGGGCATAATAATTGAGGATGAGAGTGGATGATGCCCTCCCAGCAGATCTTTTACTTTATTGGTACAAAAATTTGGATGTGATTTAATGGTAAATGACGAGTCAAATGCACTAGTAGGAAAGCTGCTACATTCTTGCTGCAACTTGGAGAAACTGCTTCAAAACTGCTGGAGTACCTGCCACACAATCTCGGAGGCTTCAGCAAAGGAGTGGTAGTGAACGTCAGGTGTGGCAGTCACCACCACCTTATTTATTTATTTATTTCACACACCCTCAGTCGCCAAGGCATTACACAGGAGAGTGGGGTACATGCGTAAAATAATAACGATTACAACAAACTTGTGTAATGCAAGCGACATGTGCAGTGGACATAATCATTAAGAAATCAAATAACAAGAATATTATGAAATTCGCATCATATAAACCAAGCGACATCTGAACTGGAAAAAGAAAAATGTGAAAGTATGGCACTACAGTGAATGGGCAAATACAGTGCAATTGGTCATGTGGTCATAGTTGAAAAAAAAAAAAGCAAACAAGGTTCGGCAGAAAAGTGCGCTGTCTTTGATTGACACGGTATCATCAGGAAGGTGGTTCCAGTTGTACAATGGTGTGGTTTGCTGGGCCAGTTGGTGCATGGTCAACGTATAGGGTGTTCTGGCAGGTACATACGTGAGCACAAGTAAAAGGAACGGACAGGACAACGCTGGACTTGCAACTGTAAGTCCAGTGAGTTGCAAGTTCAGCATTGTCTTGTCCGTTCCTTTTACTTGTGCTCGCATCTTTACTTGCTGGAACCCCTTGTATGTTTGTTGTATGTGAAATGAATGAATATAAAAACCTGTTTGCGTGATGTGACGGTGATCAACTTGAGATGACAGATAGTAGGTGCTAGAGCGATGGCTTGCTTTACCTCTATGGACGTGCAGTATTTTCTTTTTTGAGCGTGCTCATTGACTCAGTGCAGCCATATGACGGTTGAAACCTGTTCGCGAGTGGTTGCGTATGCACATTATCTTCCTCGAGGATATTCCCAATGATGTGCACCAGCACTGCAGAACCATTTTTGACACACAGGAGTAGTGTCAGGTGGATAACCATGCAGAATAATCATTGTTGACTGCTGCAGAATCTGCGACAAAACCAAAACGCTTTTGGCCATTCCTACCGTGGGAAATGTAACATTACGCCACACCTCTTTGAGGTCCCGGATCCATACTTTGTTTAGCGCAAAACGACAGACACAAGAAAGACGACAGTGTCTGTCGTTTTGCGCTAAACAAAGTATTCATGGATTCGCACCAACTAGCCCGCCAACGCATTGTGCTGAACTATCCCGGATCCATGTTTTTAACCACGTTCACGACATTGCAAACTGTTCAGGAGCTCATTCAACACACGTCCTGCCTCTTGAGGGGCGAAGTGCAACTGACAGTGGTCCAGTGTAGACGGAGTACACCACAGTCAGTTGCACTGTATGTGTGCATATATATATATATGTTATACACACATGTGCACACACATTCGTATACATACACATCTACCATGTGACCGGCTTTGCGCACTTTACACACATACCTTTGTTTTTACACTTTAACACTTCTTATGCTAACACATTAGGAAAAAAAGAAAATATTTGAAGGTGCTTCAGATTTGGCTTGGCTGTGGTAATTAAGCTGTAAAGCTTGGCACTGAGCCAAGGCACCACACGGTCTGTTTGTCTGCAGGATTTTTAATGGATATAGCGAAGGAAAACCGGGGAGTAGCAGTTGTGTGGCTTGCATGCATTGCAAAGAGCTACACTGTAGCGCAGGTCAGCAGTGGTTGCAGAAAGGGGCTGTGCATGTCTCCAGTTTTTCTGTTGCAGAAAGCATCGCTGCGTAGGGAAATTGTTAAAGGTAGACAGCTGTATGAGTAAAAAGCCTTTCAAGAATAGCAAGAGACTCTTACTGCAAAGATAGATGAGATGCGAAAATTAAACATGGGTGGCAACACTGCCTTCCTGCGCCAGCTAGCCGACAGTTTTTGACAGCATCCGCACAGGCCTAGTCAGTTTCCTTATTGATAAAGATGTACTGTGTTGCACTCTAAAAGAGCTAAATACTGAACTTTGCACATTTTGGTGTGTGGCGCTGGCCCAGATGCAATACTTTTGAAATGCACGACCTCAGACTTATGGTCAGCACTCTGGTTTTGAGGCGAAATATTTATCTCCTCATATATAACTTCTTACCGTAAAATTAGTACAAATAGTTTTCAGACTACTTTGTCAGTCTAAACTAATGGTCTTATTGTTGTCGCTTTAACATGCAAACTTGTCTGAGTATCCATGACAATTTGACATCGACTGGGGTGCAGTGGGTAGAAATTCAATACCACTTGCAGTCTCGCTGGCATTGTACCATGTACGAGCGTGCAGGAGAGCACCTTGTTGAGGCTCTTTCTTTATACTGATGGTAGACCTAAGATGGCATTTTTTTTCTTATTTTCAGCTTTGTGGACGAATACGACCCGACAATAGGTGAGCAGACGTGCATTCTGATTGCTACTGTGCCCAACTCCGGACTGACTGGACGATGCATACAATCGCAGTTGTACTTAACAGGAACATGCCACATCAGTGCCATTTTGCTTTCCCTGCAGAGAGTGCTAGAGATCTGCTTAGGGGTCCCTTGAGCATGCTGTAGTGTTCCTTACAAATCATTGGATGCTTGCTCCTAACAGCCCATGTGTGAAGGCACTATGTTGATGTTTTCATTGTTTGGGCTATATCTGATGACCACTGCCCTCTCGTGCTTTGTGAGATGTGTCTGTTGCTCACAATGCATGCTTCTTTCACATAGTGCGTGTAATAACTTTTTAACCCTTTCGCTGTCGCACCTTTCTGGCCGTGACGCACCCCCAGTGTCGGCTTGGTTTCAGGGAACGAGCATAACAGGGAATGAACATAGCAATGTATTTTTGATTATAATTGGTATACAAGTAACATAGTCAATGCAATATGCACATTTCAGTGTTCTGCAGCTGCTGTTAGTAAGCATCGTCATCATCATCATCAGCCTGACTATAAAATCCATTTAACATCCGAATCTGACGATGCGGAACCCTCTTCCTCGCATGCGACTCTGTCCAAGTTCGAATCCGAGCTCGGCTCGTATTCTGAATTGGAATTGAGCCACCGCTCCAATGAGCAGACGAAGGTCCCACGCGCAGGGAGGATGCGCTTCAGTCGCCCGCACAACGGAGAGAAATGTGACTTTGAGTGATCAAGAAGACAGAGGGAGATGGAAAAAGGCTAAAACAAAGTTCAAAGAGCTTTACGTTTACTGCTGGAACTCGGAAGCAACGGTGCGGCGAGAGAACGAAAGCAGCAATCGAGTCGCCCTTTTCGGAGAGGCAACGGGCACATGCGCCTGAACTTGACGCGCCATAGCAGGCACACCAACAGAAGAAAAATAAAAACCTTCAAACCAGCGGAGATGGCAGAACAACCCTTGAACCCATAACTTCACGTGCGCGATGCATGATATAGCGAACGCCGAGCCACCGTGCCACTCAGCGAAAAGAAAGTGGGGAGTGGCAGTCGCACCGTACTCTTCAATACATGGACTAACACAGATCGAGGCGAATATACGAACTTGTAGAAAGAGTCAACAGATGGCGTAGTCAATCCAGGAGCGCCAGCTTTGCGCCCAGGCGCGAAATTTTGAACGCACGATAGAGAACGTACCGGTAGGTCAGTGACACTGTGGGGGGAAGCGCAATGACGTACCGGTACGTCCGTGACAGCGAAAGGGTTAATGCTACTGCTTTCATGTAGTGCTGCGTTGAGCATTGTCTGTTTTGAATTTTGGGTAATGGAGGCAGTTCCATCCTGTGAAAACTTCTCCACGTTCAGTAGGAGGCTTGGTATAGCAGAAAATGTGCAAGAACAAAAGCATAGGTGGCTGTGAGTTTTTGCATTGTCCCAAAGAGGTGTCCTTTGGGCTCACTCTTACAGCTGCAAGACTGATGGCTTGACATCTGTCAGCAAAAGTGCATTGAAAACAAGTCGTTGCCCATTGCGCAGGAAAAGCACTGGAAAAGTAGGCACATGGCCCCCATACCTGTTTTACAGCTGTGTCTTGTTTAGTATTCCCTTAAGTGTTAAGCAAAACTGTTCTGTAATGTACAGTCGAATGTCTTGCAACAAATGTCTCTACAACAAAATGACCTGTATAACGAAGGATCCCGCATGCCTTGGCCAAATTCCTATCTTTTGTATGTATTGTGAACACATCTGCAGTGAAGACTACTGTATAACAAATTGTCCTGTGCACCAAATGAATTTTTGCTTCCCCAACAGCTGACTCATTGCTTTACAATGAATGCATGTTGTGGTGAAGCAGCAGCCCTTCACAGGTGCCACTAAGATACTTCGCTTATGGGTGAACGCTAGTTGAAACCACGAGATTGCACTGAAAGGTTTGGAATCCCAGCTCCCCGATGCAAGAAAAAGCAATAAACAGTACCGCACTTTAACAAATGGCACTAGCACGCTGTGGACATAGATAAGGCCAGCTGCAGTCATGCATTCGATCTGAAGTGTGCAGAAGAAAATTGCCGGTGTCTTTCGCTAAGTGTGATAACTGTTCTCTTTTGCGTAGTAGTGTGCGTAGCCTGCGTGTCTTGAGTGATAGGGCATGCGACCATTATAACAAAGTGACCTGCGTAATGAAGGATTTTGTAGGTTCCAAGAGCTTCGTTACAAAACATTTGGCTGTAGTACAGGGAAAGCGTGCCTGTGTAACAAGGTATCTGGCATCGACTTCCTCTGGTTTCTGGAAAAAAAGAACTCAAGTTCGGCATGGCCCTTTAATTTGACAATTGTGTTAGGATGTGTGAAAATATTGCATGCCTCAACTCCATGATGGACCTCATGGCAGGCATGAATGAATAGTTACTCATGCTTCCAACTTGACATAATGTCCTAACAGGGTCTTCATTTCCTGCTTGCACCATTTGTCTCTTAGTTGCACTATTAGCATGTTGTCCACTGTCTGCTGTGCCTGCATTAATTCATCATCCATATGTTAAAATGGGTCATACACTGAAGAAACTTTAAATCAATAAGGGCATCGTGTAAGGGCTAATAAAGAAAGTGTAATGATTAGGTCTTGCAAATGCTATAACAAGTTATGCAACAATCATACAAAAGCTACAGAAAGGACAAGGACAGGAAGAAAACCAAAATATCAGCAGTAAGCTAGTGTCAATTAACAAACAAGCACAACCACTGTAGTGTTACAGGTGAATAAGCGTGTAACTTTTGTGAGAAAAATAAGTATAGAACTTTTTCAAGTTCAAAGAATAGGATAGCTAGTGTCACATGTTATACAATCAATACAAGTTGGGAAAGTAGTGTTGATAAATAAAATTGGATGTAAAATTTCAAACAATCGATAAACAGCAACATTACATGCTGTTGCACAACTGTTCTGCAACATCATTATGCAACATCACTACACAATGTCATATTGTGTTATTAGAAAAAATGCTTGTCCAGAAGACACCGAAAAGTATCATGGTCAGTCACCGAAACAGTCATGTCGGAAAGGTAATTCCACATCTGTACCACTCGTTGAAAAGCTGAGGAGTTGTATCCCGCCATAGATACGGGTGAATCTGAGACAGTTATATACCCTTCTTGACATACAAAGGGGGATAAATATTGCATGTGTTTATGCAATAGGGTTAAGACATTGATGTCGGGATGTGTACATAATGGTTGTAGCAATAGGTCCTGTTTGATTTGTGTTATGTTTGAGTTATAGCTGTATGAACAATAAATTGTGTGGCCCTGCTTTGAATTGCTTCCAACATTATAGAGTATTTTTGGTGGGGAGACCAAATGGATGAAGCAAACTCTATTTGAGATTGGGCAAAGCTTATTGCCAACTACGGCGTCGATTCTAGAAATGCTAGAGGAGAGATGCTTGTAGAATTCGCAGAAACATTTAAGCTTCGAATAATGAACACCTTTTTCAGGAAGCATAGCAACAGAAAGTGGACCTGCAAAAGCCCTAATGGTGCAACAAGAAATGAAATTGACTTCATACTTCTGCTGATCTCAGCACAGTCCAGGGTGTAGAAGTGATAGGTAGGGTAAAGTGCAGTGATCGTAGGTTAGTGAGGGCTAGGATTCACCCCAATTTGAAGAGAAAGAGCAAAATTGGTAAAAAAGAAACGGGTCAACCTAGAGGCAGTAAGGCTAAAAGCAGACAAATTCAGGCTGGTACTTGCAAACAAATATGCAGCCTTGGAACAGAGAGATGATAATGACATTGAGCTAATGAATGAAACCGTAACTAGGTTGGCTTCAGAGGCAGCAACTGAAGTGGGAGGCAAGGCACCAAGGCAACCTGTAGGCAAGCTCTCTCAATTGACAAAGGACCTAATGAAGAAACGACAAAAAAATCGAAGTGTCCAACTCAAGACATAGGATACAATTCGCGGAACTGTCAAAACTGATCAACAAGACGAAAACAAATAATATTTGAAACTATAACGTGAGAAAAACTGAAGAAGCCGTAAGAAACGTACGCAGCCTGAAATCGGTGAGAAAGAAACTTGGCGTAGGACAAACCAAGATGTAGTCACTGAAAGATAAGCAGGGCAATATCATCAGCAATGTCGAAGGTATAATAAAAGCAACGGAAGAATTGTGTACTGACCTGTACAGTACCCAGAGGAGTCAGAATACCTCCATAGAAACAGTAATGAACAGGGTGCAGAAACTCCTCCTATAGCTAGCAATGATGTCATAAGGGCCTTGCAAGACATGAAACCAGGAAGAGCGGCAGGAGAAGATAGAATAACAGTAGATTTAATCAAAGATGGAGGAGACATAGTGCTTGGAAAACTGGCGGCTCATTAGACAAAGTGTCTATCAACTGCAACGGTCCCAGACAACTGGAAGAATGCAAACATTATACTAATCCACAAAATAGGAGACATTAAGGAATTGAAAAGTTATAGGCTCATTAGTTTACTCCCAGTATTCTATAAAATATTTACCAAAATAATCTCCTATGGAATAAGGGCAACACTGGACTTCAGTCAACCAAGGGAACAGGCTGGTTTCAGGAAGGGATACTCTACAATGGATCACATTCATGTCATTAATCACGTTATCGAGAAATTAGCAGTGTAATAAGCCTCTCCATATGGCTTTCATAGATTACAAACTCATTTGATTCAGTAGAGATACCAGCAGTCATAGCGGCATTACGTAATAAAGGAGTGCAGAATGCTTACGTAAATACCTTGGCAAATATCTACAGAGGTTCTACAGCTACCTTAATTCTACACAAGAAAAACAGGAAGATACCCGTGAAGAAAGGGGTCAGACAAGGAAACACAATCACTCCAATGCTATTCACTGCATGCTTAGAAGTAGTATTCAAGCTATTAAACTGGGAAGGCTTAGGAGTAAAGATCGACGGCGAATACCTCAACAACCTTCGGTTTGCTGTTGACATTGTTCTATTCAGCAACAATGCAGACGAGTTACAACAAATGATTAAGGACCTTAACAGGGAAAGTGTAAGAGTGGGACTGAAGATTAATGTGCAGAAGACAAAGATAATGATAAATAACCTGGCAAGGGAACAAGATTTCAAGATCGCAGGTCAGCCTCTAGAGTGGAGGAGTACGTTTATTTAGGTCAACTAATCACAGGGAACCCTGATCATCAGAATAAGAGTCACAGAAAAATAAAAATGGGTTGGATCGCATACGACAGACATTGTCAGCTCCTGACTGGAAGCTTACCATTATAATTGAAGAGGAAGGTGTACAATCAGTGTATTTTACCAGTGCTGACATATGGGGCAGAGACTTGGAGACTGACAAAGAAGCTTGAGAACAAGTTAAGGACCATGCAAAGAGTGATGGAGTGAAGATTGCTAGGCATAACGTTAAAAGACAAAAAGAGAGCGGTTTGGATCAGAGAGCAAACGGGTATAGACGATATTCTTATTGACCTCAAGAGAAGAAAATAGAGCTGGGCAGGTCATGTAATGCGCCGGTTAGATAACCGTTGGACCATTAGGGTTATAGAATGGGCACCAAATTAAAGGAAACGCAATCGAGGCGGACAGAAGACTAGGTGAAGCGATGAAATTAGGAAATTCGCAGGCGCTAGTTAGTTGGAATCGGTTGGCGCAGGACAGGAGTAATTGGAGATCGCAGGGAGAGGCCTTCGTCCTGCAGTGGACATAAAGTAGGCTGATGATGATGATGAAAGATTACGTAAGCTAATTTACATTTTTCAGTAGTCATGTTATGGAGATTAGAATGGCAATATTCTAATGATCTAGATGCGTTAGCACAGATGTATTTTCAAATTTTTCGATTATTTGCACACCCTTATTTAATGTCCCTTTAAGGGAAAATATTCCTCGGTGAACAAAACAGCGGTGATGTCGTTATTAATTTTCAGAGGACTCCTACCGGAAGCAGGTGGTGATTGATGGAGAGACATGCCTCTTGGACATCCTCGACACTGCAGGTCAAGAGGAGTACAGGTGGGATTTTTATCGATAGAAATTATATGGGCACATAAGGCACGTTTTTGTCATCACCACCACCATGCTGTCATGGTATTGGCGGTGCATTCGTGACCCACGCGTACAGGATTGTAAGGTTGTGCTCTGCATCAGTCGTTGCTCTGCTGGGAGTCATCTAAACCATCATGCTGGTCTGAGGATTGCAGCCCTCAGGGGGGTGATCAGCTGAGCCGGATGTACTCGAGGCGGACGTTCGTTCAGTCTCTGCTGGGAGCGAGACAGCACCACGAGGAAAAGGCCCAGAGTACAAGGAAAGTTCATATTGGGCGATCACCTTGACATTGTCTGTTACACCCTGTGGTGTGCACGAGTCGGAGCTCCCACCATCGAAGGGTCATGCAGCAGTATAAGAAAATGCTGCAGCATGTCCCCATACGGAAGGATGGCTCCCAGCGATGGTGATAGCAAGGCAATGTTATAATGTGCAGGCTTGGGCTGCTTGGTGCATGGCTGAAGAAAACGAGTAGCAGTGCTGAACAGTAGGACATCACTGAGACAGACAGCGCTTCGTCTGTCTCAGCCACGTCCCGATGTTCAGCATTGTTACTCATTTTCTTAAGTCAATGTTCCTTCAGCTCAGTGTAGCCTCCGAGAGCGACCCGGCGCAGTACGACGATGCATGTGAAGTAAGCCACATCTCCTTGGATGGCATTCAGAACAACAGCAGCAGGAACAGGTGCATGCCCGCCTTGGGTCAAGGACCGTAGGCGGGCCTGCCACTAATAAGGCTGACCAGGTGAATTAAAATTGAGTATGCACCGTTTGTATTGCTATCTGAGAGCTTACCCCCCACCCCCCTCCATGGTTGGCTTGAGCAGTCAGGGGAGAGGGGACGCTTGTTCCCGCTCGAGTGGATAATTGCTATGACATGCCAGACATGCCACGTGTTGTCCACTTTTCTTCTCTTGTGTTCTGTCTGCACACCTCGCCTTTCTGCATAATGAATCCTTACCAACTAGCTCAGCTTTCTGTCGTTCTATTCTTACCTAGTTAACTTTCTTGAATATAATTCTTTTTTTCACATCTCGTCGGCATGGTTTCAGGAAGACATTCTCCTGTGACATGCAATTAATTTCGTTTACTAATGAACTATTAGTAGCTCTAGACTTAGGACCTTATATTGATTGTGTATTCTTAGATTTCTCTGAAGCTTTTGACCTTGTCTGCCATGAACTACTTTTTCTTAAGCTCAATAAACTAAATCTTGATGAATCCCGGCCACGGCGGCTGCGTTTCGATGGAGGCAAAACGCGAAAACACCTGGTAAAGTGAAACCTCGTTAAACCATAGTTGGCCGGAGCTTGGAAAAAGTACGTACTAAATGGTAGTACTGTTTAACCGAATAGCATGAGATCGCCCACTTACCTGTCGAACACTGAGCTCAGAGAGAGTGTGATAAAATGGGAAAAAAAAACATGCAGTATTTATTCACTTCACGCGACAAAAGTGTTATTTTCGTTTGATGCCGCAGCGGCCTAGCACGACGACGACAGCGGCCTCAAACTTACTGAAGCTGCGTGCCAGCTTTTCAGCAGCCCGTCTTCTCGGCAAACACTCGCATGGCAGATTCCTCGTCGGCGTTAGGTATTCTCCGTGCACAGTAGTGCTGCAGAAGTCCCGGGGCGCCTTTTTCATTGCCGGGTTATCGTTATCGCGCCCTTGTTCTCGTCTCGACAATTGCATTCATGAGGCTGACGTAACGCGCAGCTTATGCCACTGTCGGGCCTGAATCGCCCGTGCTGTCGCTTTCCGTGTCGTCCTCATCACTGTCGCTAGTCGACACTTTGGCAACAACACTGGCAGCGATGGCGAAAAGTCGAACCTCGTACACCACGTGTCTTTGCGGTCGCAGCAGGGCTGCTGAGCAACTTCGCATTCCAAATGCGACACACTGTAGTCAGCAGCAGATCCCTGTTGCGTGCCAGCGCCGACTTCTTCGTGTCATGTTCAATAGCATGGACGATGTCTAATTTTTCTTCTATGCTGAGCACCCGGCGTCTTTTTTATCCGAGCTTCGGAACGACGCGAGTCCTCGCTTGCATGACGCCATGACGCTCTCTGGCACGGCGTCGAAATGATGTTGATGTGGCCTCACGCACAAACGCACAGGGCGCTTGGAGGCCGGTGTTCCAATCTCTGAGGCTTGTTGTTCTGCCGGGCCGCCCGATGGAGACGGCGCACCGCTGTGTTTGCGTGACGAAAAGTTGAAACGCTACGTTTTAACCGATGCGTACGCAATAAGCTGGTACGGTTTATGCAGATACAAAAAGCATTATGTTCAATGGCCGCTGAGCCGGGGATTTGATTTTACTACTTTTAAAACGAAACTACTGTCTAAACAGGTACGGTTTAATAATAATAATATTTGGGGTTTTACGTGCCAAAACCACTTTCTGATTATGAGGCACGCCGTAGTGGAGGACTCCGGAAATTTCGACCACCTGGGGTTCTTTAACGTGCACCTAAATCTAAGCACACGGGTGTTTTCGTATTTCGCCCCCATCGAAATGCGGCCGCCGTGGCCGGGATTCGATCCCGCGACCTCGTGCTCAGCAAACAGGTATGGTTTAACAAGGTTTTACTGTACTCAGATTTAGGTGCACGTTAAAGAACCCCAGGTGCTCTAAATTTCCGGAGTCTCCCACTACGGCGTGCCTCATAATCAGAAAGTGGTTTTGGCACTTAAAACCCCACAATCTTATTTTTTAATTCTTGACCCTAACATTCTTGCTTGGATAAAAACATCTTTTTTTTAAACCGACAGCAATTTGTGACTGCAAATGGCTACGATGCTTCTCTCTGTTCTGTCCTTTCAGGAGTGCCTCAAGGTTCAGTCCTTGGGCCCCTTCTTTTTTAATTTACATAAATGATTTACCAGATTCTATTAACTCCTCTATTAAGCTTTTTGCAGACGACTGTGTAGTATATTGCTTGATTTCCCTTGATAATGACACATCACTACTACAGCATCACTGACACATCACTACCTTAACATTTCTGATTGGTGTAACACATGGAAAATGAAACTAAACGCGACAATTTGCAAACTAATGAACATTTTTAGTAAACTTTCCACTAACGCTCGCAAGTATAACATAAATGGTTCCCGTCTCGAAGAAGTGACTAGTTACAAATACTTAGGGGTCCGCATTAATTCTAATCTGTCTTGGCAACCGCACGTTGATTATATGGTTAGTAATGCTAACTGCATTCTTGGATACCTGCGGCGAAATTTTTCAATGGCCCCTTCTTCTCTCTTAAGCTCCTTCTTTATAAAACTCGTTCATTCCAAACTAGAATATGCATCGGCTGTGTGGGATCCATTTACTGAAAATCTTATTAGTCACCTTGAAGCTGTACAGAATCATAGCGCACATATAATTTTTTCCAACTACTCTCGTATTTCTTGTTTCATCTATGAAACATCTATCTTTGCTTTCATCTATGAAAGCAAAGAAATAGCAAATGCGTTTAACAAACGCTTTAAGTCCGTCTATACAAATGATAATGATGTAATGCCACCTTTCGAAATGTCTTTGCTGCCTATACCCGATGTTCAAATAAGCGAACCAGGTATACTAAGCATGCTTTTACAACTGAACACTAAAATATCTTCTGTCTCGGACAACATTCCAAACACATTTTTAAAACAGTATGCGGAATGGACATCAGAGTACTTGCACGTTCTGTTCACAAGGTCATTGTGCGAGGAACAAGTACCGAGTGACTGGAGGACAGCCAGAGTGAAGCCACTACATAAAACAAGAAAAAAGCACTGCATTCAAAACTACCATCCAATTTCTTTAACATCTACGGTATGTAAACTTTTGGAACATATAATCTAAATCATATCTCAGAATTCCTGGAAAACAATAATATAATAACAAAGCATCAACACGGATTCAGTAAAGGCTACTGTACAATTACCCAATTAGTTTTAACAGTGCACGACTTTGCGAAAGCAATTAACAATGGAAAAAAATAGATGCTATTTTCATGGACTTTTCAAAGGTTTCGACAGGGTCTCTCACAAAAAACTACTTTACAAATTGAGCAAGATACTGAAAAACTCCAGACTACAGTCAACGACTGAATTTTCGGACATGCCTGATATTTCGGACGTCTTCGCGGCACCGCCACGAGCCCCATAGAATCAATGTATAAAGACATCTGAAGTTTCGGACGCTCGAACCCCCCGCTGTCCAATTTTCCGGACTTTTTGACACGACGGAAGGTCCTTTGGCTCCTCGCACAGTGCCCTTGCGAAGGAAATTGACTTGTAGCTGAAGCATATCACCGCTTTGAACCCCAACTAGCCGAATCTAGCCATCACACACAGATTTGGTCTGGCCACGCTGGCTATGTTCATCGCCGCACTCCCGCCTTCGGCGGAGTTTCCGGAGCGGCGCTATTTCATTTGTTTGTGCAGGCCACGCTTTGGCTAGCGTGCTGTGTGGTTGTGCTGTTGTGTCAAGTGTGCTCTGCGACACAAGGCCTAGGTGCTTCGACGCCCGTCAGCGAACTCCACTGTTCACAACTTGAGGATTTCGCTTGCCTTCGATGGCCCCCACTCCGTCTTCGTCGTCCTCGCCGATAGCATCGAAGCGCGGAAAGCAGTACCGTGCCCACGGAAATAACTTTTGAACAGTTTGTTGACGCCAACAATGAGCTCAACTTGAGCGCAGAACTGACTGACGAGAGAATAGTCCGTCAGGTTGTGGGGGATTCAAAAGACTCCGATGTTGAAAATGAGGAGCCAATGCCTGCGCCGAGTTGACGCGAGCATTGTTGACTCTTTCATCAGTGTACAGTGCTAACATGACCCTTGCTCAGATTGAGGCGAATATGATCGCATGAAACCGGAACGCCGTCCAAACTACAATCAAGTTCTTCAAGCCACTGCAGCATTAACACTGGCTGCCCGACGATGCACATGTACATAATAAACCGGCAGTCCGCTGCATACAGAGTTTTTGAACGCCTCTTTTTATAGCACCTTCATTGATGCTTTGGTACGGTATCGGAAGCCTGGTACTTCGCCCTTTACCTCTAGATCCGAGAAAAAAAAAAGAAAAAAAAAGGTGCGTTTTTTTGCATGCATTCATTTTTTCGGACTGCCTGAATTTCCGGACGTTTTTGCGATCCCTAGAGGGTCCGAAAAATCGGTCGTTGACTGTAATTAATTGGCTCACAGCATACCTTGGTGGCAGAGAATAATTTGTTGTTTCTAATAATCATTCTTTTGAACGACTTCCGGTAGGCTCTGGTGTTCCCCAGGGCTCGGTCCTTGGATCTCTCTTGTTCCTTTTATTCATTAATGATATGCTGCATGGTATTCCAGTTATGGTTAAGCTTTATGCCGATGACTGTGTATTGTACTCGGAGATAGACAATATTACTGACCAGGAGTTGCTCAACGATGCTTTTTGACAAATTGTCGACTGGTGCGATGCCTGGCAAATGTCAATTTCGAGATAACAGTTTTTATGTCCATTTCACATAAGAAGCATAAACTAATGTTTCCATACGGTAATAATAACATAATTATTTCCGAAGTAACACATTATAAGTATCTCGGACTCTGGATCACAAATGACCTCACTTGGGCTAAGCACCTTGAATATGTAGTAGCTAATGCTAACCGCAAGCTTTATTTTTTAAGGAGGGCTTTGAAACTTTCTTCTCCCACTGCACACCTACTCGCATATAAAGCTGTAATTCTGCCGATGCTAGACTATGCATGTGTAATTTGGGACCCTTTTACTAAAACTGGCACTAACAACGTAGAAATGGTGCAAGAAAAGCAGCTCGTTTCATTTATAAAGCCTTCGGACGCACTTCAGTGACAGAGCTCTTAACAACAGCAAACCTGCCATCATTAATGCAAAGAAGTTGTGTATCCTGACTAAAATTCCTTTTTCAACTTAACGGTCAGTATAAGACATCTCACGGGAATAATTACTTTTTCATCTGGTTATGCTACTAGGCAGTGACATAGCCGAACAATAACCACATTTAGTACATGTAATAATTGTTTTAAGTATTCCTTCTTTCCCCAAACAGTGGTTGAATGGAATCATCTAACCAATGACCAAGTTTCAAAGTCATCACTTTCGGCGTTTGTTTCAAGTATTGAGTAACAATTTGTCATCTTGCTGTGCCACTGCTATGTTCAAGCTCTATTAACCTGATTTGTATTCTTTTCGATGCGTATGCTATAGTGTTCTTTATATATGTATTGTTTCCCACCCGGCTAAAATCCCCAATGGGGATTGCAGTATTGATAAATAAATAATAAATAAAAATAAAACAGTGTCACGGCTTCCGTCCCTTTCTTTACGCAGGAAAATAGCACGTACAGTGCAGTCCACTTATAACGATATCGAGAAAGACGAAAAATATGATCGTTATAACCGATGATCGCTATATCTGGACTGCAGTTATCAAAAAAAAAAATTTTTTTTATAAACGCGGAACATACTTTTGCAGCTCCGAACTTGAATTCGCTACTTGCTTTAAAGAATAGATGTAGACAGTAGGCTGTGAAAAGAACACTTTATTTCTAGCACCAATGACCGTGTCAAGGGTTAAGCACGCCGAAATAGTCTGAAATCTGCACTTGCTTTTGCGGCAGCTTCACAACCGCGGTGTGCATGGATCATGGATTCCAGCTGCTGCACGAACACTGGCGGCAATCCTTTAGCATGCATAAAATCAATTAAAGGGGCCCTGAAACGATTTTGGCGATTTTCTACAAACGTACTGAGTCGTTAGAGTAGGTCCTTCTGATCATTAATTGACACATCTAAGTGCTCTGCGTAACGCGTGTAATTTATTATAAGGTTTTAAAAATGCACATCGCTGTCGATCGCAGCGCACTGCTCGGCGGAATTTTAAGCCGCCCCTACCCATATGATGCAAATAACCCATATGACGTCACATGGGCGAGCTATCTGATTGGCTGACCAGGGCGCGTGGTCGATAATTTTTCCAACTTTATGGTGAACAAATGATGCTCGTAATAGTTGCAATGTTAGTTACTTTGTTTTTGTAAAAAGAAAATAACTTAAAGAGAATACACAAGAATAGTTTTTTAGTACACTTGAGCACTTCCGGCGCACAGCAAGTGTCGTCTGCTTGTGTTACAACATGCGCAGTCTTTGACGAGAGCTCCGCCGTCAGTGTCGATCAGTCTTTTCGTGAGCACGATGAATCACCCTTGTTGCGTTGTGGGCTGCAGACGTAGCGACTGGAAAGATGTGAAGTTGCGAAATCGTGTCTCTTTGCAAGGCAGCATACGAGCGAACTGGCTGCTGCGCATCGGACTGCGGCTATCCGATAGGCGCCAGGATTTGCGCGTTTGTGGCCGTCACTTTACAGCGGAAGATTACTAACGCAATAGCGTTTCGCAAGTCCGGTATTAGGGCAAACACAAGCGCAAGGGGACAGGGTCTGGCCGCTTGACTGCGCTGGGATGAGCCATGAGATGAGCAGAAAGGTAAATGTGAATGATCTGCACGGTGCAGCCACCTGGTGGCACAGAGCTCAACCATACACAGTAGCAGCAACGAAGTGCATTCTTCTTTGCTGCTGGTGTGTATTTTTCGCAGGAGTGTAATCATCAATACGTTGTTCTTATAAATGTTTAAAATGTTTTACACTTGGTTAGAGCAATATTAGCGCTTCGTTTGACTGGTTAAGCGCTGCGCCAACAAGTGTCTGGACAGTGCAGACCGATCAGGCTGCTCACGTACGTCTACTCTGAAGTTTCATCAGCTTGAGTTTATGCCTCCAGTCATTTGCCGAAATCACCAGCTTGCCTGTGGTTACCGGAATACCGGCCACCTTCGGCGCTACGACAGAATGCTCGCAACGCACGCTGCTTCGATGGCTCTCGGTCGACGGCCAAGCGCCCAGCGGAGAGGTCTCGCGTGGTAGGAGGCGTGCTCCAACAACCGGAAGTGGACGATGTGACGTCGCATCGTGACGCAGGACCAGTGAAGGCGGAGCTTAGCGCCGCTCGCTCGGCGAGCGAGTTGAGGAGGAAAGGCATGGCTAGGGAGGAGAGTAACTTCTAATCGTTTGTAACTCCATTAATACGTAACGCTTCACTTAAATTGTGGTGCGAATGTTCTACTTAAGCTGTGCCCTATGCGACTACAAAATTTGTCCGAACCGTTTCAGGGGCCCTTTAAGGAGTCGATCGACGAGAGTGCACTTTGCGTGGCCATCGTGGTCGGGGTCAAGGAGCCACTGTCGATCTCGTTGTCACTGTCGCTGATGTCGCCACCATCGCACAACTTTGCCGTCTGCCGAGACAGCACATCTTCGGCGATCGCCTCGTCGGTGACCTCATCGCAGAACGAGGCAGCACTGTCTGCAGTAAAAAACTCCTCCGACACACCACCTGTGTCACCAGTAGGAACGAGCTCCCAGAGCTCGGTTATGTCGGCGACTTCCACCGGGTCGGTCTCAGCGGGTTGGGGAAGTTCGTCCTTACACACAAAGCCCGCGTTCTTGAAGCAATTGGTGATGAACCACTCTGAAAGCGCCTCTTCAACATCGGCGTAAAAAGGGTCTCTAACCCTTTTCCGCTGATCGGCATGGCTGCTGATAGCTCCTGCCTTCACAATCGCGGTGCTCCCGGTTTTCAAGATGGTTGATATCGTTAACTGGACGAGCTCATACTTCTTCACGAGGGCGCTCACCTTGAAGCCGCATCGAGAGTCCTGTAAAATATCCATATTCGTGTCAAGCGACACAGCTTTGCGCTTTGTCGGCGCCATCTTCGAACTGGGTTCAACCATTGGTTGCACGCTGCTTCGGTGGCGTCAGCCTGCTATCGCGAGAGAGACGCGGGACGGGCGCCTGCTTGTCGCTTTCTCTCTCTCTCTCTCTCTTTCGGAGCGACTGTGGCCGACGTGCATGAAGCAGCTAGCGCCATCTTGTGGCGCGCTGCGCCTACTCAGCTATTCTCTGGTGCGCGGGCGAGGCGAGACGCGCTGCGCAGTAATGGCAGCAAATACGAACTTACGGAGGTAAACTTCGCCTCATCTCGACATCGTTCATTTCAGGGAACTAAGCAATGCAAATGTTACGATTATTTGGCATGGAAAACGCCGTCCAGACTGCAAAATTTTGACCGTTATATCCGATATGCGGTGAATAACCTATCGTTATAGTTTTTTTCCCCATAGACTTAACGCATAAAATGACTCTCATGTCAACCCATCGTTATAACCGATATATCGTTATATGTGGTGTCATTATAAGTGGACTGCACTGTATCTCCTCTTTTCATAAGATTTACTACCATAACCGTTGTCTTAAGCAAGAATTACTTTCCCACCTTTCATCGATATCTCCTCATATTGAGCGTCATTATAAAGTGTTTGTTCCTCATTGTTACACCAACCAACACTTTCATTCTTTTGTTCCTCGAACTGTAAGGACTGGAAACACTTGCCCACCTCCACTTTATCTATTATGGACCCAGTGACCTTAAAGATGCGCTTGAATATGTTACCCGACAAATAGCTTTGTGTTTATTTATATCTAAAGTTACCACTCTCTTGTGTAATGCCCTATGGGCCCTGAAAGTATTCAAATAAATAAATTTGTGACGCAACAGAACAAAAATGGCGCTAGCGTCCAACCAAAACGAAGCAGCAGAGCTCAAATCGCCATGGTCATCAGCGGGAATAGTATGTGAATGACAGTAACGTCAAAACACTTCATGCGTATTTGTGTTTGTAGAACCTTTATTCTTGCGCTTACCGCCATACATAACATCGCGTTGGTCGCATGCTTTCATAATTGCTTAGTCGCCATCCATAATCGCATTGATAGCGGCCGCAGTTTCTTCTGCAGCGGTTGCGGAAAACAGTAGTTTCATTTTGACTCAATATGTGCATCGGCCACGTACCTAAAGAACACTGTAGTCGCCATCCATGATGGCTTAGGTAGCATCTGCAGTTCCGTCTGCAGTTGTTGAAGCAAACGGTAATTTCGTTCCGACTTAGTGTGTACATCGGCCGCGTGGCTTCAGCACCGCAAAGTCGCCATTCATAGTTGTGTCAGGAGTGGCCGTGGTTTCCTCCACGGTGGTTGTGGCCGACAGTTGTTTCCTAAGTGTACTTGAATGTGGCGCGAAATACATTTCGTGAAAAGGGACAGAAAAAAGAAGACAGTGAAACTCTACCAACTGTTTTCCGACAACTGAGAAATATACAGAAAAAAAATAAAACTTCTGTGCGTGCCCAAAGAGCCAGGGTGTGCCATAGAACAACATGGTCATAACACATTTTGAAGAAAGCACGTTTATGTAGAATACAATATAATAAATGTATTGCTAACACAATGAAACCCTTTCTTTTATTGAACGCTTCCAACAACTCCCTTGCAATTTGGTCCCTACTTTTGCCAAGAATCAAAATTTTTTCAAAGTATGGCCTACAATGACAGGCTTTGAAGTGCACAGGAAGATGCGCATTGTCACACTTACCAATAGTATTAGCATACTCCCTCAGTCTGTCATTAATACAATGTCCCTTTCGTCCAACGTAGGACTTGCCACAATGTAGGGGTACCTCATAGACCACCTCTTGAACACAGTCCCTGAAAGGTTTGGCATGCTGCTCTCTGGCATCCCCATGGCCCATCGCTTGTGATCCGGGGTCACCATTGAGCCAGCTTGTTGGGAGCTGAAAAGATGACCGGAATGCTGTATCTAGTTGCACCTTCTTGAGGTTGTGGCTCACACAGTGCACACAAAGGACCACCTCTGGCTTAGCACACCCCCTTTCCTTCGAGGACATTTTCACACTGGCAGTGCTAGCCTTCCCCTTCTGTATTAGGGACTCAATGACGAAATCTTTGGATACGCTGAAGGAGCATATCATGTTCCATTTTGCTCAACAGCGTGACTAGTGGCTGATGGCCCATTTCCACAACAAAATTAATACCACGTACAAACTCGTCGAATCTGTATTGCCATGTCACTGCCAGGGCTTCCTTCTCTCTCTGGCTGTACTGTTGTTCGGTGGCTGTAACGGAGTGAGAAGCAGACGCTACTGGTCGATGTTCTCCTGAGGGCTGCGTTTTTGAGTCCAAAAGAACTGGCATCTGCCGAATTTGTGTGGCATACGAAGGGTAGTACTTCACCATACACCTCTCTGATACTAACAGTTTGATTTTGCTGAAGGATGACTCTTGGTCAGGCTACCACAGCCAGGCTGTTTTCTTGCTCAGGAGAGCCTACAGGGGAGCTGTAATCTTGGATATGTTGGGAAGGAACCTGGCTAGATGGTTCACCATCCCAAGAAGATGGCGAAATCCGGCAATATCCTTGGGAGCTTCAAGAGTCTTGATAGCCTCCAATTTGACTGGATTGGATCTGATGCCGTCAGCTGAGACAACCACACCCAAGAAAAACACTTTGGACACACCAAAGCAGCAGTTATCTTGGTTGAGAGTTACACCGGCTTTGGAAAGACGAGAGGACTTGCTTCAAGCAGGCATCATACTCTTGTCACGATCAAAGACATGAATTTTGTCTACCATATTTGCTACACCGTCTTGGTCATCGAGGTTCCGTGCCATCTGATTTTGGAAATATTTTGGAGCTGATGTGATACCAAATGTCATGCGACAGAACCAGTATCAGCCAAAAGGCATGACGAAAGTCATTAGCTCCTGAGACTCTGTAGCGAGCTTCACCTGGTGAAAGTCGGCTGTAGTATCCAGCTTCAAGAAAACTTTGAGTCACCTAGAAGACCAAGAATTTGTGCTGAATGGTTGGCAATATGTGGGGCTCCCAGAGCGCAGCTTCATTCAAACGAGTCAGGTCGACACAAAGTTTGTAACCACTTGAGGACTTTGCAAGTACTACGATTCCTGCATACCAATGAGTCGGTTTATCAGTCCGACAAATGACTCCTTCAGCTTCCAACCTGTCCAGTTCCTGTCAAACAATACTTTGCAGTGGGATGAGGATTCATCTACAGTCGCCGACCGATTTTCCGGACTCCAATAATTCGGACATGCCCGATTATTCGGTCAGCTTCGCGGCACCGCCATTCTCCCCATAGACCATAATGTATAACAACTGCCGAAAGTTCGGACGCCCTGCAACCCCTCGTCTGATTTTTCGGACACTTCTTGAGCCAACTCGATCGAGGGCATTATGCACCGACTCTGACCGCGGCGCATAGTTCGACTTGCTGAACGCCATTTTTGTTTTGAACGGAGCCTCCTTGCTGCCCCACGAAGTGGCGCTACTGGAAATCCCCGCTCATCATCATCATCGTTTCTGCCTGGTTCGATAGAGTGGTCGTACACTAGTTCCGGTTTCAGCTTAGTAAGCCATGTCAAGACAATCCAGCAGCGGATTTCTTTCTTTCGCGCACGACGCTGCGAGCAGCACGTTTTTCGTTTGTGCGACTGGTGTTGGCATGGTGGTGTTTGCATTGTGTGCTCTGTCGAGGTTTCGGTAATCCAACGCGGCGTGCAACCGTGCCCGCGCAGACTGCACTGGGAAATGCCGGCAAGCGGGTGCCGGGAGGCCTAAGATTTGTCGCCTTCCGATGTGCTCCCTACTGACGCGGAAAATATTCTGCCGAGACCTGCGCAGTGGTAGCATTGCGATTCCGGACACCGTCTCATTTGAGTTTCACAAGTGCTGGCACTGCTGTACTGACATGCACAGAACTCGACGACGGCGAGATCGTCAGGTTTCTGCTGCTCCGCCGGACGATGACTCCGAGTCGGAAGATGACGCACCATGTGCTACGCTGCCGTTGCATGCGGAGCGTGCACAAGCAGTGACTGTGCTTTCAGCCGCCTATAGTGACCGTACGACCCTCTTCGAGATTCAGGCTTATCCGATTGCGCGTAAACGGAACAGCGTGCAACGGCGCACTTACGATTTCTTCAAGCCTACTGCCGAGCCCAAATAAGTGCGTGGAAATAAAGGATTTCATTTTTTTTTTCTTAATCTGCTTTTTCGGACACCTGTTTATTCGGACATTTCCGCAGTCCCCGTGAGGTCCGAATAAACGGGCGGCGACTGTATAAGCGTTAAGTAAGCATGGTACGGTGCCAGGCTTAAGTCTGATCTGGTACCCATCTTTCAGTATGCCAAGGCCTTTGAACAGTTCTGCATGATGCTGCACATCATATTGACCGCAAATAAGACGGGGACAGAGGGAGAAAACACATAAACAGTAAGCCCAACTAGGCCAACTAGGATGTGCAGTGAGTACCAACTAGGCCAATGTGAAGTTCTTCCGCATGATGCTGCGGTTGAGGGTTCGCTACGCCTCCCAGTAAAACTGATGGTAGTCAGTTTCCTTAAGGTATCAAGTGCTTGTAGCACTGGGAAACGTAGTAGTGGAGTAGAAAGAGACGGTTCGACGAACAGTTGCTGGGCGCTTGTTTTCTCTTGCCAGATGAGCTGTGCAACGTACAATCCAAATACTCGATGCGGTTGACCTCGCGGACTTGTCAACAGGTTGTCCATTTTGTCAAGCTGTGGAGGCACTGTAGAATAACTGTCTGGCACTGCCGAGACTTCCACATCAGAGCTGAACTTGAAAGAAGCAGTATAACTGTCTACTGACTATAATTGTCTACTGACGTCCTTGTACTTGGCGTTCTCGGGCACTGCAACGGTATCCAGGCAGGTAGTAGCAAGCTTGGTCGGCTTTGCTTTGCTGGAGTGGCATACCTCAGCGAAATGACCTTTCTACAGTTATTGCAGAGCGACGCACATGCTGGTCATTCTGAGCGTGGATGCAGCGAACGCCTGCAGAAAGAACAAGTAGCATTTCTGGAGTGTTCTATCCTGGGTGGCATCCGAGCGTTGAAGGGCTTTGAGAAATTTGCTTGCGTCTCGTTGAACTGACATGGAGCCTTCTGCGGTTACTTTTGTTGCTTTTTCTTTGCCAGCGTCTTCCCATTGACGTGCTAGAGTCCAAGCATCCTTTAGTGTCAACTTAGTTACAGCACAGCTGATCCGATAGACAAGCCTAACAGCCTGCTAAATATCTGCCCCGCACAAGACACTCTTTGACTTGGGTCAGCAGGTATTTGCAACACCTGACTAATCTGCGCAGTTCTGCGCAATAAACCTCAACGCTTTCGCCCAGTTCTTGAGTACGCTTGTGAAATTGAGAAGATTTATAGAGCTCATTAGCTGGGTGAACAAAGTGCTCCGTAAAACGCTTGACGATGGCTTCGTAGGATAGCAATTCATCTGCAGAAAGCGAAAAAGTATCAAGCAGGGGAGGACATTCAGGGCCCATACAGAATAAAAGTGAGTGTACTTGTACTTTGCGGGAAGCGTGGCAAACTCCACAGACTGCTGCGTAGTCATCATAATGCGTTTTCCACATTGGCCAAGATGCAGCATTGGTGAAGTCGAGCGCGTCTGGTTGCTGAAGAAAAATACCGAGCCGCTTGATATTGGAAGTCTGATGCTCTCTGGCCATGGTTTCTTTTGTGTAGATGAAGGTGAATCAAGGCATTCATTTGGGCACTTCTGACACCATGTCGATACCTGCCAGCCCTCCCGATTCGCCCGGAAGACTTCCGATTTTTGACTGATCTTTCCGATTGTAAGATCACTGTCTTATATCTTCCGAAAAGTTGTCTCTGTTCATGCAATAATGGTTTTTGGCAAACCGGCACCACAGAATCTGCAGCCACATCGTAATCATCAGCATCACCAACAACGGCTGCACTAGCGCCATCGGTATCAACTAAGCAACCGACTACGGTGCCTAGTAAGCCAACCAAAGCCAGAGCCAATGTAGCTCTTGTATTCCATGCATGCCTTCCTCCATCGTGCATTGTTACTGCTGTTTGTGTGTATGATTAGCGTTGGCTAGGCCGTGTGTGCGGTGCACCATGTAAAGTTAGAAACCTTGTGTGCGTGATACCATAACGCTATCAAAGCCCAAGAAAAGGTATTTGCAGAAGTTTTTGCGTTCTTGCACTTCTGAATTTCAGTGCTTTTTGCCAACAAGAAAAGAACATTTTGCATTTTGTGCAACGTGTGGATGCGATGTCAGCGTGCCTCACGGTGCCAAAGGCGACTTCAAACTGGACGTTTCTGCGGCGAAGCATGAAAGCTGTGTTCGCACTGCTGAGCAGCAAGACAACATAGTGAATTTTCTCCAGAACAACTGTGACAACAGTGTCATACGGGATTCCTCGCCGAACACAACCTACCCCTTAGTGTCAGCTATCACGTTGGGGGCCTTTTCTACGGAAAATGTTTCCGAAATGCAACGAGGTGAAGCGTTACAAATATGGACGCAACCCTAAAGGATGCTGAAGTGGCATGGATGTTGAAAGTTGAGGCAGCTCGAACACCGCGTGTGAAAAAGAGACAAGTCTACCTCATCTCCTTGAGCGTCGCAACATCCAAGTGCCTTTACTGCCTCATCGCAATCCTGGCCCCGACACAGGTGGTGCCACCAGACTCATGGATGCATAGATGGCAGCCACAACAGTTGTGACTTGATGCAGAGCTGTTGAGGATGAAGAACACCGGCTACATTGTGATGGACAGACGATCTGTTGGCGCTCGGCTCACTAGCACAAAAAAGAAAAAAATCGGGATGTGCGCACTGTAGTGCAAACCGTGTTGCAAATGTAGGTGCTCGCTGTGGCCTTGCTGTAAAAGAATTTGCGAGGCCTTGATTGCCGCTTCGTTAGCCAATGAGTCGCGAGATGACAAGAAACACAGCTTCCACACTGATTTTGTGCGAAATAGAAACAAGATTTGCTCATTCATTCACTAAATAAAAGCGTGTTGATGTAGTCCGCATTTGCGAACTGTTTTCTGGAGGCTCGCGATAATTCGACATTCAGTTAACTCAGACATTTTTTTCTGGTCCCGTGAAATCCGAATTAACGAGGTCTTACTGTACTGTTTGCTGCAACCACTGTGGACGAAACCGTGGCTGCTGTCGACACGATCATGGACAGTGACTGCGCAGTTATGAACGCACGCGGCCTACGCATGCACCGAGTCGGAACAAAACTACTGTTTGTCGCAACCGCTGTCGACAAAATCGTGGTTGCTATTGACATAATTGTGGATGGCAACTACTCAGTTGGGAAAGCACACCATGGCACGTGGCTGGTGTTGTTTGTGGCGGTTCACGTACAATTTCTGCTGATGACCATGGCAACGCAGACTCCACTACTTCGTTTCAGCTCTTTGGTGTCGCAAGTTTATGGCGCTTGCCAAGCTTCAAAAGTTGTCCGAATTAACCGGTGTGCGGCCAAATAGTCCGAATTGATGAGAGTTAGATCCCATTAGATAATGCACACGCCTGCCGGGACTAGAGGATGAGACCAAATAATTTGCATTAACGAGGATTTAATTAACGAGGTTTTGCTGTAAATGCGCTCTTTGAATTTCTCGACAACAGGGGTTGTGGGCAAATTTTCAAAATTCGAAGAAACAAACTCCACATCGAGGCTGCGCCATGGACACTGTCTGTAGGGAAACAACAGGCTTGTTTAAATTGAAATTGCCGTCATGGAGCTAAACGAGGCCAGGCCAAGCGTGGAATTCATATCACTAGGTGTTTGTTTTGCCCGTTGGTTCACACCTCTGCCATCATGGCTCCATTTTTGACCCATAGACTCTAGAAATGTGTGGCTGAAGGTGAGTTTCAGCCATTTGACTTTGATATGACAAATATCCTCAGCTGAAGCCAGACACTAATAACCATCATGCCTGAAGGCAATTGATGTCATTACAGTGGGAAAGTAAGCTTTGAAAAGCCAGCTATTGAAGAGCGTGAAATGCTTATTCAACTCGACTGCAAAAGATTGCAACTAAGATGGAGATTTTACTAATTTTGTTGTGTATTTATAAATGTTTGTTTACCCCTCCTTTCGGCCTTCAGCATTCTTCAAATCCTTGAATTGTCCTTGCAGTTTCAGTCAGTTCTATATGAATCCTTTTAAGGTGTCTTCAGGGGAACAGTGTCTACAGTGGAAATGCAGAAGAAATGTCGAATTAAGTGAGACAATTATTCAACACTATTGTGAGTAGGGTTAGTTGGTTGATGTTCATGATAGACAGATCTTGAAGCTCACCCGCACAATAATTTATTAATGAGGCCTAATGTTTCAGAGCAGTAGTAGAGTACCATAGGGCATTACTCGGGATGAGTCTTTACCACCTGGTGCTCTTCAACATGCTCGCAAAGCACGGTACACGAGCATTTTTGCATTCTAACCACGTACATCGGACTGCAGGGGAATGGGACTGAATGGGGGCTTTGACAGACTTGATTCTGTGAACAGGGTCTTGTTTGCCTTGTAGCTGCAAGTGTGTATGTGTTTGGCCTCATTTGCAGTGCCATGAGAGACCAGTACATGCGGACGGGCGAGGGCTTTCTGCTTGTCTTCGCAGTCAACAACGGCAAGTCATTCGAGGACATCAGCATGTACAGGGAGCAGGTGGGTGAGCCTTGTTGCTGGGCAGCTCTTCACACTAAAATGATTTGTCTACTGATGTGCACTCGGGTGCTGATAATGGCGAAAAACAAAAACGCTGACAGAGGTGAAAGAGGTAACGTCATTGTGAACAAGGCTTCCACGTGGGAACCAAAAATGTCAAGTTTTTGTCCTTTCTCACATTTGTCATAGCCTGTGTTGTTTTTCACCATGATTCTTACCGCCCAGACGAGATTTCGTCAGACTCTCGACTTTGTGTATTGATAATGCCACCATAACAGGTGGCGAAATATTTTAATCTATCGCCGAGTAAAGCCAGCTCAAAGAAATTTACAAGTAAAGCGATTGCATTGTGACACACTCCACTTGGAGTGGCGTGTCGCGCAAATGCACATGGGAGGGGAAGATCACCACGGGATAAAACACGAGGCATTGTGATATGAATATTGTGACAGTCATCTAGCCTCCCCTGCACTGATACTGTGCTGTTCATTTAATATTGCACAATCAAAAGAAACGTGATTCTCATACGAAATGGGAATGGGCTGTTGAAGTGGATAACACCAGTGCAATAGGTCGTGTACCAGTGGCGAGAGGCTTGCACCACATAAAACAAAGGACAGAAAGGAGATCTTGCCGTCTCCTCTTCATGTTGCCACTGCTTTAGTTACTGCTATCTTTGAGATCCGATGTCATGAAAAATGATGCTTATATGCGTAATGCAGCTTACCTAAAACGCAAACCTTCTCGCTCTACACACTGATATATCCCGCACTTGCACATTGCTTGCCGGTGTGGGGTTCTCCTCCGTGCTCTTGGGACAAAGGAACGACAACACAGTAGTGCAAACAATCACAAGGGCATTTATTGCACCTTTCATAGATCAATGCCTGCTAGCCGAATTGCTATCCACAAAATATGCCGATGGGCGCGTGACAAATCTAGAAGTTTGACTCACCGTGACCGCATAGTGAGCGAATATTTTCGCCCCATGCTGGATCCCAACGCCTGGTCATTCGCATGTACGGTCACGCAAACGGTGGCACATTCCAATGTGGCCACGCGAGTCGGTCTCGCAGAAGCATGGGTCGGTGCACGCGCGGCACGGCACGTCCGTACCGCTTGACGATCTCGAACCCAAAGAGAGCTAGCGCCTTCTCTTTCGGCGCCCAAGTAACCCCACAGCAGCGCGACACTCGCGCCATCTCCCGCACTGTGCCTCAACCACTCCGACCGCCGCGGGCGCCAGGCCTCGCGGCGGGCGAAGCCGCCCTGCAGGAGACAAGCTATGCGGGAAAACTAGATCTTAGGGGAGGCGTGAGAGTCGCGCATCCCCACATCCCCCCAACCTTAAATCACTACATATTCCAGTGAAACATGTCACACAGTCTAACCTCAACACGTGCTTCGCAAACAAGATAGTACATGCAACAGTGGCCGCGCCGAGGAAACGTCCACACGCTGTCCATAACATGCGAGCCGACATTGTCCCTGGGTACACCGCTGGCGTCCGCCGATCACAGCAGCAGCTTTGTAGACTCGACGGAATGATTCCAGGCCAGGGCTCCGGAAACGACGACGCAGTAGTCGGTACGAGCAAGCGTCGCTTGCGCCGACGTGCCCTGCTGGCAAGAGCTGCCGTAGCGGGCGGTGACCGCCGGCTCTTTTGTCCGCCGCCGAGGGTTGCAAGCTGGATACAGGCGGCCGCCGAAGCCGCTGCGCCGAACTCGCCACAGCATCACCATCGCCCAGGGTGGCTCGATCATAGTCCGGAGCAGCAGTGCAGACGATGTGCAGGTGACAGCAAGCAAGGGGTGACTCCAATCATGCTGCGTACACTCAACACACTCGGCAAACACTAAAGTAGTGCAAGGGAGAGGAATTATGCATGCGCATCGCCCACGTGGTACGATGTTCAACTCGGCTAGCAAAAGATCGGGCAGCTACTCAGATGCTAAGTTCATGTGAACAAAGCTCGCTTCCTTGAGTCGAACGAGTAATTTCAATTCGTGCGAGGCTAAATAGAATGAGGGAAGCAAATTGTAACACCTCAACGCCACGGTCCACCAGGTTGTGTCTCTCCACGTGCGACAGGCAGCTTCATAAAGTCTTAGGCCTAAAGCATCGCTACCCTGACAACAACCGGCATCCAAAAACAACACCCAAAATGAGCGCAAAACAGGCAGCCGCGAGGAGACGTCAGCTCTGTGAGGTGGTCCTACTCCGCTCGGTGCACACAGCATCCGAGTTGACGGCGCCCACCGTCCCAGACGGTGTCGGAGCGCCCGGTGCCAGGCCGCAATACCATTCAGCCCATAGTGGCACCCGTGGCCCGCGGCCACCCGGCTCCCAGAGCCGCGACTTCATCCGAAGAAGCTATTTACATAAGAAATTCGGACCACCCACGAGGCTTCCGTACTCACTCGCTTCAGGCTTGGCAATGCTCCGCGGGCGCCGAGTCTCGCTCTCCCAGGATGCAGACCACGTGGCTCTCGTACCAACGAATGCCATTAAAAAAATAACACTTGCGAAAAGGCTTAGCATGTTGACATGTTCAAACACACTACAGCCACCGTCCCCTCGCTCAAGAAAGCACGCCGCTAACGCTAGCAATCAAAATCCACGCTAGCCCTACACTTCGGTTGAAACAAAGGTCTCGAACGAAGCAAAACTTAAATCTATCGTCCGATGCCCCAGGAGGTCCACGTTGGGCAGCCAGATGTGGGGTTCTCCTCCCGTACTCTTGGGACAAAGGAACGACAACACAGTAGTGCAACCAGTCACAAGGGCATTTTTTGCACCTTTCATAGATCAATGCCTGCTAGCCGAGTTCCTATCCACAAAACATGCCGATGGGTGCGCGACAAATTTAGAAGTCCGACTCACCGCAACCGCATAGCGAGCGAATATGTTCGCCCCATGCTGGATCCCAACGCCTGGTCGTTCGCGTGTACAGTCACACCAACGGTGGCGCGTTCGAAGGCGGCCATGCGAGGCGGTCTCGCAGAAGCATTGGTCGGCGCACGCGCGGCACGACACGTCCGTACCGCTTGCTGTCTCGAAATCCAAGAGAGCAAACGCCTTCTCTTTCGGCGTCCAAGTAACCCCGCAGCAGCGCGACACTCGCGCCATCTCCCGCACTGCGCCTCAACCACTCCGACCGCTGCGGGCGCCAGGCCTCGCAGCGGGCGAAGCCGCCCTGCAGGAGACGAGCTATGCGGGAAAACTAGATCTCAGGGGAGGCGCGAGAGGCACGCATCCACACACCGGAAACCCTCAAGTTCATGCTTACTGATGAAGATCTATGCAGATTATCTAGTGATGCTATTTAACATGCTATATATATATATATATATATATATATATATATATAATACAAGAAGCTTGCTGTTCGTGTTGCTTTATTTATTACTGGTGTTACACTTGCAGAAGACACGCTGTCCAGCTGTTTTGTAGTTTTTTGCATTTGATTATCGATAATTGGAACTCGAAGTGGCCCAGATTTCTTTTCACGTTATGCAGGAGTTCGAATTAAAAAGAGCTCAGTGAATTGAGGGCTTGTATGCAGCACTGCCTTACGCGGCGCTTGTGTGCTGAGCCAACGTGAGCGATGATTTCCGTAAGTGTGGCTTCACAACAGCGCGGCGTATGATGCCGTGACGCCACACTTTGAGACAGCTTTTTTGCTGCTGTGAAGCTACAGCTCAAGGCAAAATTTGCATATAACAATCATTCCGAATTTACTGTTACTTTTTGAGCTTTTGATGGGGATTATAGTGCGCACATGTGGTACGGTACAAGCTTGTTTATTTATTTCTTAATAATTAGGAAAATTGGATAATTTGGACTCTTCCTGTGGCCCCGGCTGGCGTATGCATTATTTAATGTAATTAAACTCTCCTTAATTTGGATGTATTTGACCCTGCACCAGTTAATTCAGACAACTCTCTTAGTGTGGCGAGCTTTAAATGTACAATGCAGATGTGCAAAAGGCGGTGCAAGCATCAAATTGAAACGAAGTAACGGGTTCCGCATCGCCATAGTCATCAGTGGGAACTGTACGGGAACTACAGGAACGGTGGAACTCCTCGAGCCTAGTTGCACCTTCATAACCTTTATTCTAGCATATACCGTCATGCACGACACCACATTTTCTGCATGCCTTTAGAACTGCATAGTTGCTGGTTGCCATCCATCATGATCGTGTTGATAGCGCTTGTGGTTTCATCCGCATTGATTGCAGTGAACAGTAGTTTCATTTTAACTTTGTGCCTGAATGGGCTGCATGCGTTCGGAAATGTGTGGTCACCGACCACGATCACACACGTCAGTGGTGACCGCGATTTCGTTTGCAGCGGTTGCCGCAAGCATTAGTTTCATTTTAACTCGATACAATGCACGTGCAGCCTCACAAACGCGGTGGAAGCTATCCAGGATGAAAAGGGATTCTTCCGCAGGCTGGCATCAAACCTGCCAGCTACATTTGCGATGGACGTATAATCTGTAACTGCCCAGCCCCTGGTCAAAAAATCACCAGGATGTGCGCGTGGTTTTGAAAAGAAAGTCTTGGATGAACATATGAGTCTTGTGCCATGGCTGCACTGCAAAGAAAGTGCAAGACGTTCGCTGCAGCCAGTGCTGGTCCACCACAGGGACGAGCATTGCACCCTTCCACACTGCTTGTGTGCTGAATGGAAAAGAGGATTTGTTGATTCATTTAGTGTAAATGCACGCAGGTTTAGTAGGCATTTATTTATTGTTTTTGTTGATACCATCGATAATTTGACATTCGCTTAGGTAATTCAGACATAACTCTCAGTCCCTCGAAATCCGAATTTATGAGCTTTTATGGCATTGGAGCGGGCCAGCAGTCGGTTCCCAGCCGCACTGCAGGGTTGGAAACATCGCCGTGCGAGTTGGTACGCTGCTGGGAGCACGGTTGGGAGTGTGATATTTCGTTTCATTTCATTTATTTTCACCTTAAAGGCTCAAAGGCATTACATGAGGGGGGGGGGTCATACTAGGTGTAATATACAATGCAACAAAAGCTCAGAGAAGGAAAGAACGCAGTACAGAAGGTAAACAATCCAAGAGCAATGACAACATTACAAAGCGGGACATAAAAGAGCGTTCTAAACTGGCATAGGACGAGTATCAGTTAGATTGCCACATGTGATTGTTTAGTATTTTGTGGAAGGTTTGTAGGCTACTGCACGTGCCTATATTATCAGGTAGGTTGTTTCATAGCGTTATACTATTGGGAAAGAATGAGTTAAATAATGGCAGAACTTTGGCTGTTGATTGGTGCTATAGGGTGGCTGGGGTTTATGTGGGATGAAGTTCGATGTGATGGTTGCAGGAGGAGGCGTCGTGATTGAGGGTGATAGAAAAAACCATGGATAAGGCACAGTCGGGAAAAGATACGAGATTCAAGGGACGGCATATTCAGTGATTCTTTCAGTGTGGTGATGCTGGTATCATTTGACTACTGGGAGCATATAAAACGGGAGGCGTGGTTTGGGATCCTTTCTAAATCGTTAGTAAGATAAGTTTGTGAGGGGTGCCAAATTGAACAAGCACACTCGAGTTGGGCATGAAGGGTTGATAAGCTAGCTCTTTTATGTCCGTTGATGCTAATTTCATGTTGCGGCGAATGTATCCGAGTGTGCGCAAGGTTTCTGCACAGATGGATTGAATATGGGTTGACCATGATAGCGACGGTGACATATGCACTCCGAGGTATTTGTATGACAATGTGCGGCTAACCGGAAATGACTTGATCCTATAGGTGTAATGTGCTGTGCTGATTTTGCGGGTGAAAGACTTCATTTTACATTTAGTAAGGTTTAATGGCATGAGTGATTTATCACACCAAGTTGAAATTACTACAAGGTCATGTTGAAGTGTAGTTCTGTCGTCTGGATTATGTATGGGAGCGTATAATATGCAACCATCGGCAAAAAGTCCTAACTTGGCTAGTATGTTGGTGGGCAAGTCATTTATGCATATTGGGAAGAGAAGCGGGGAGAGGCAAGCACCCTGGGGTACGCCTGGCATTACGTCAGAGAGATGCAAGTCCTAGTTATTAGTGCTTGTGGACTGCTTCATTTTTTTTTTAAATTTCTAGCCAGGAAATTATGTTGGGAGAGATTCCAAGGTTGCACATCTTAGAGAGTGATTGGTTATGAGGGACACGATTGAATGCCTTAGAAGAATCTGAAAATATGGCATCAATATGAAGGTTTTCGTCCATGTAAAGTAGTATATTGTGTGTGAATTCAACTACTTGAGTTTCACACAACTGTTTCCAGAAACCGTGTTGGGGATGAAAGAAAAAATTGATGGATTCCAGATAGGTCATTAGGTTTGAAGCTATGATATGTTCGAGCATTTTCGATTGGATGCTGGTTAAAGATGTAGGACGGTAATTTGCCGGGTTTACCTGTTAAACAGGTAATTACCTGTTTTAAAAATTTTGATAATCTGAGCTTTCTTTCAATTGGCAGAGACGTTTCCTGTTCGTAATGAATGCGTGAAGATGAATTGTAGTATCTGGCTTGAGGCTGATATGGTGCCTTTTAGTAATTTAGCTTTTGATGTTGTCACAGCCGGCTGAAGATGAAAATTTGAGATCGTTAATCAGTTTAACTATTCTCTCTGGGCAGATTTCAATTCTTGGAATTGCTGTAGAGACAGAATCGAGCAATGTTCCTGTATCAGTGGCTTTATTAGCAGCGGGAAACACAGACGAAAAATGGTCGTTTAAAGCAGAAGCTCAATGTGCAGCATTAACAGGGTTAGCGTTCGTGAGGTCTATTTGATTAGGTTGTGACGTAGGGGAAAGCATGCGCCAAAATTTGTTAGGGCTTGTTTGAAGAATTGAGAGTAAGTCGTCAGAAAAGAATATGCTTCTTGCAGCCTTGAGTTTGTTTCTAAGTATTGTTTAACACATGAGCTGTACCGCTCCCATGCTAAGCCATTTTGCTCCCATGCAGAATGGCTTAGTTGAGCCATTCTGTAGAGGTGTTTCTTGCAGTTGCATAGTATTTTAAGCTGTCTGTTAAACCATTGGAAGTCAGAATCGGATTTAATAACTAAAGTAGGGATGTATTTGTTCTTGAGGTTGAGCGTTGTAGTCTTAAAATGTTCCCAATTAGCACTGACACTCCAAGTTAGGCATGTACAGTCGAACCCGGCTATATCGAACTCGCAAAAAAACGCCTATCAGTTCGATACAGAGCATAATTCGATATAAGCCTGCTAAATAATTGGATGTCATAAATGCACATACCATTTATAAAATCACTTTATTGATGAAACTAGCTTGCATTGATGAAACTAGTCCTGCATTTTCTTCTGCTTGGGCAATTTCGCTGCATGCGAGGCACGCACTTCCCCACATTGTCTAAGGAGTCGGAGCAGCTGAGGCCGCAACATTCCGCTTTCGCACAGAAGCACCGGACTAGTGCGAGCGCACTTCGGAGGATGTGGGCCAAAGACGGTCGTTGCTTTCCTCGTTGTGCCCATTTTCAGTTGTGCTCGGCACGATGTCGGCAATGTAGTCTTCGTTTCCGGGCTCTACCGTGGTCGCGACACCATCATTTGCGCTCACTAACTCGCGCACCGTTGATTCGTCAACAGCTTCCGGAAATTCTGACAGCTGGCTCCAAACCTCGGCAACAACGACAACGGCTTCGTCGCATTAATCAGAATTTACAGTCATCACCGAGCACGCGGAAGTCGGTACGGCTGAAGCTATTTTGGATGAACCACTCGTACACGGCCGTGCATACGCGTCGGGCGCCACGGGCACTACGGGCACCGGGTCGCGAGTTAGGCCGCTTTAGCCCTAATTTCCCCCTTCAAGATCGTGCCGAGAGTGCACCTCGGAATCTTGTACGTTGCAGAGACATCCGACTTGTCACCGCATTCGACCCGGTTTATGATTTCGAGCTTCACGACGAAAGGCGAATTCTGACGCTTCATCACGGCAACACTGCGGGAGAAGGCGCACACAATGAATCAGATAAGCAGCGAGACAACTCGCACTTTCGCCAACTTGCATGACGAGGGCACAAGAGCCTCTGATTGGCTGTCTGGGCAAGCGCTGCAGGCGGGCGGGCCAGGATCATTTTTTGTAGGGAGGTGTCGGCGGCTCCGAGGTAGCGCGGTCGCATAGGGGGAGCGGTTGGATGGAGCCGCGCCGCCGGGTTTTCCCTTCACCACGAGGGAAAGCCAACTTCCGGGGGCACTTTCCGCCGCTTGACGTTCGATATATCGGGAGTCGCTATTAGTTTTGTTCGATGTATGCATAATTTTTGCTATATATACTCATTGTAACTATACCGTGTCCATAAATTGTTTGATATAAGGAATAATTCGATGTAAACGGGTTCGATATAGTCGGGTTCGACTGTATTCCTGAAGTTAACTAAGAAATTGGTGAGTTCAACATTAATGGCATCAAAATTTCCTCTATTGCAGTCTGTAATTACTTTCTGAGTAGGCGATTTCTTTTTCAGAGGAGTGATGATGCAAATATGAATTTGATTGTGGTCACTAAGACCGGGGAGCATATTAATGGTTTTTATGTCGTCAGGGCCTACAGTTAGTAGTAGGTCAAGGATATTATTACCCCTGATAGTGCAAGTTAGGGCCTGGTGAAGATTGAAATCAAGTACAGTGTTTAAAAATTGTTGTTCTTTTTGCGGAGACCCATTCGACACTGAAAGCAACGGCCAGCTGATTGCTGGATAATTGAAGTCCACGAATAGAAATATTTGTGCCTTAGGATATTTATTTGTTACAGTAGTTAGGGATTCATGAAGTAGGTCGCAGAAGTCAAAGTGTTTGTCCGGCAGCCTATAGCAGGCACCAAAAACAAATTTTAAGGCTCCTTTTGATAAGAGTACCCACATAAATTTTATGTTTTCATCATTGAGGATATGTGAGGAAGGTAGGGTATTTTTAATGGCAATAAGCACGCCACCTCCTTTCTTGCCTTTTTTATCGTGCCGAAAAATGGTCAAATTCAAATCTAAAGGAAACTCTTCTGTATCTATGATGTTTTCAAGCAACCATGTTCAGTTAGTACACCTATGTCAACACTGTCATTGATGAAACTGTGAAGTTGGTCGCGTTTAGGGATTATGCAACGTATGTTAATGAATGCAGTGTTTAGAAATGTCATAGGGTGGATACACTGTGGTAGCGTGCGGCAACCGAGAAGCCGTACTCCAGAAAACGACAGTGGCCGGTGCAGAACAAGGAATCGGCGTTTATTCTTTAGCACACGCTTTTTATAGGCAGCGGTTACTTATCCGCTGCTGATATCAGTGCCTGTGATGACGAAGTGGCACGGCATGCGCTTGGCGTTACGTCATCACATTCCTCCCCCCCAAGATCGTCGTTGTCATTACAATTTTCAGTGGCGGACATCGTGAGACCCATATCGGTCTGGTGGTTTCCTGGCACGCTGACTTCGGCGCAGTGCTGGTGGAGGGTCGGAAGGTGCTTCGGCTTGCGTCTGAGGATGGTCATTGTGGGGAGCAGGCAGTGGCAATTCCTGCCCGTCTGGTGGTGGTGGTGGTTCCGGCGTTATTGCATCCTCTAGGGGAGGTGCTGCCGTGTCCGCTTCATGGTACGCGTGCTGGGGCATGGTTGGGGCCTCCCGATGACGCACAACGTCCTCAGTGCCATGTCTTCTCGGGGCCTACGCACCCATGTTTGATCCTGCATGCTGGAAACTGCGCGAGCGTAAATGGTCAACATGAACGTGGCAGACTGTGTTCTGTGTTTTTACGAGATAGGTCACAGGGCTAACTGGCCGCACCACACACCCTTCAGTCCACGACACTTTCTCTTGCCTGACAGTCTTTACGTATACGCAGTCCCCTGCCCTGAATGAACGGAAACTCGATCTTCGTTGGTCATGCTGCCGCTTTACCGCTTCTTGCTTGCTCTGCATGTCATGTTGTCTCGAAATGAGGGCCTTAGCAAGGACAGTCTCGTGCGCGGTATTCGTTTCAGAAACAGTTCGGCTGGACACTTGCCTGTTACTGTGCTAGGTGTTGTCCGATATGCCAGCAAGAAGTCGTCCAGCCTCTCCCGCAGCGGTCTGCCGTTTTCTCCCTTATCGTGCAACAGCTGCTTGCGGAGGCTCCTCTTAACGGTTTGCACCATCCTCTCGGCAGCTCCATTGGGTTCCGGATGGTATGGCGGGCTGTACGTGCGCCTGATGCCACAGGCATCGAGGAAGTCCTGGAACTCCTGTGATGAAAACTGAGGACCATTATCAGAAATGACTTATTCAGGGAATCCGTAAGAAGCAAATAGACTCCGCAAACGCTCAATAGTCTTCGCGGCCGTAGTTGAGCTCATAGGGAACACCTCAATCCACTTTGAAAATGAGTCAACACACAAAAGGAATGTCGTTTTTTAAAGTTAAAGAATTTCAGTGGTCACAATTTTTTTAAAAACTTACTACTGCATAACATGCAAAACGTTTACAATGGTATTATGATATTATGTTGTTTACCATTTATTGTTATTGCTCTACATATTGTATTTGCTAATGTAATAATTTTCCATGTTCTGTGCGTACTCCTTTCATTATGCTGATGTTTATTTCTTTCCCGATTCCATACTAATAGGTTACCGTATTTCCCCCCTTACACTATACCTTCTCGAAGGCCTGTAAGGTACATGTAAATAAATAAATCAATATTTAGAATGTTTACAGATGACTGTATAGTATATAGGGTCATCAACAGCGAATCGGACCAACAAGCACTACAACTCGCTTTGGATTTGATTGCCACATGGTGTGAAAAATGGAAAATGTCACTGAATGTTAAAAAGAGTGTCCACGTCACCTTTACCGGATAGCACTCATACGACAGCAGTCATAACACTATAAATAATGCTTCTCTTGAACAAGTGTCAGAATATAAATACTTAGGTGTATTTTTTTCTGTTGATCTAAGGTGGAACAGGCACGTTACTCATGTTAGGAAGAAGGCTGTCGGAGCATTAGGTTTCTTGAAATGCAACTTGAGTAGCTTGCCACAGAAACTTCGGGAGCAACTGTATTTCGCACATGTGCGCAGTACATTGGAGTATGCGTGTGTTTGCTGGGATCCATATGCTACAGAACTTGTAGATGTGGTAGCGTGCGGAAACCGAGAAGCCGTACTCCAGAAGACGACAGTGGCCGGTGCAGAACAAGGAATCAGCTTTTATTCTTTAGCACACGCTTTTTATAGGCAGCGGTTACTCATCCGCTGCTGATATCAGTGCCTGTGATGACGAAGTGGCATGGCATGCGCTTGGCCTTACGTCATCACATTCCTCCCCCCCAAGATCGTCGTCGTCATTACTATTTTCAGTGGCGGACATCATGGGACCCATATCGGTCGGGTGGTTTCCTGGCACGCCGACTTCGGCGCAGTACTGGTGGAGGGTCGGAAGGTGCTTCGGCTTGCGTCTGAGGATGGACATTGTGGGGAGCAGGCAGTGGCAATTCCTGCCCGTCTGTTGGGGGTGGTTCCGGCGTTATTGCATCCTCTGGGGGAGGTGCTGCCATGTCCGCTTCATGATACGCCTGCTGGGGCATGGTTGGGGCCTCCCGATGACGCACAACGTCCTCAGTACCGTGTCTTCTCGGGGCCTCCGCAACCACGTTTGATCCAGCATGCTGGAAACTGCGCGAGCGTAAATGGTCGACATGCACGTGGCGGACAGTGTTCTGTGTTTTTACGAGATAGGTCACAGGGCTAACTGGCCGCACCACACACCCTTCAGTCCACGACACTTTCTCTTGCCTGACAGTCTTTACGTATACGCAGCCCCTGCCCTGAATGAACGGAAACTCGATCTTCGTTGGTCATGCTGCCGCTTTACCGCTTCTTGCTTGCTCTGCATGTCGTCTCGAAATGAGGGCCTCAGCAAAGACAGTTTCGTGCGCGGTATTCGTTTCAGAAACAGTTCGGCTGGATACTTTCCTGTTACTGTGCTAGGTGTTGTCCGATATGCCAGCAAGAAGTCGTCCAGCCTCTCCCGCAGCGGTCTGCTGTATTCTCCCTTGTCGTGCAACAGCTGCTTGCGGAGGCTCCTCTTAACGGTTTGCACCATCCTCTCGGCAGCTCCATTGGATTCCGGAATGTATGGCGGGGTGTACGTGCGCCTGATGCCACAGGCTTCGAGAAAGTCCTGGAACTCCTGTGATGAAAACTGTGGACCATTATCAGAAATGACTTGTTCAGGGAATCCGTAAGAAGCAAATAGACTCTGCAAACGCTCGAAAGTCTTCGCGGCCGTAGTTGAGCTCACAGGGAACACTTCAATCCACTTTGAAAACGAGTCAACACACAAAAGGAATGTCGTTTTTTGAAATTCGAAAAAATCCAAATGCACTCACTGCCAGCATCGGGCGGGAAATGGCCATGGCTCGAGCGGTGCACGAGGAGCACTGTTTTGCATCGCTTGGCAGATGCTGCACCTTTTTACCACTCCTTCTATGTCTGCATCTAGGCCTGGCCACCATAGTAGGCTACGAGCGAGCATCTTCATGCGTGATGCCCCGGGGTGCTCTGCGTGCAACAGTCCCAGCACGGCGTCTTGCAACCTTGTTGGCACAATAACACGACTTCCCCACGTGACGCATCCCGATTCTAACGATAGCTCCGCGCGTCTGCTATAGTACGGTATTAGTTCAGCATCTTTGACTTGTGCTGGCCATCCTTCCAGTGTATATCGGTAAACCTTGCTTAGCGTGCCTCTTACTTGGTCGCTTTAGCAACATCCATAGCCGTTAGTGGCGTAGTTTCAAAAACAGCGAGGGTATCTGTCTCCTCTACACTGGTTCCACTTAAAACAGGTAGTCTGGACAGTGCATCTGCAACTTGCATTTGAGATCCTTTTCTATACTTCAAGTCGTAGCGATAAGAAGCCAGGATTAAAGCCCATCGTTGCAGGCGAGCGGCTGCCAAAGATGGAACCTGCTTCCGTGGCCCTAAGATGCTTATCAGCGGTTGATGGTCCGTGAACAACGTGAATGTCCGCCCATACAGATAGCGGTGGAATTTCTTGAGGGCAAAGATTACCGCCAATGCTTCTCGCTCGATCTGGGCATAGCTACGCTCAGCTTGCGATAGGGTCCTGGACGCAAAAGCAATGGGTTTTTCTGTACCATTTGGAAGTATACGAAAAAGAACCGCGCCGAGCCCATACGGTGACGCATCACAGCTTAGCGCCAAGGGTTGCATTGGATCATAGTAAGCAAGTACCGGACTGGTTGTAAGCAAGTTCTTCGTTTCTCGAAACGCAAGAGCACATTTGCTTGTCCAATTCCAACGCTTGCCCTTCTTTAACAGCTCGTAGAGCGGCGCAGCTACGGTTGCCAAGTCCGATAGGAACTTAGCGTAGAATGTTACCATTCCAAGAAAAGACTTAAGTTCTGTACCATTCATAGGCTCGGGTGCATCCTTTATCGCCCTTACTTTCGATTCCAATGGCTTGATTCCCGCTGCTGAAATTCTGTGGCCCAGGTAGCGAACTTCGCTGCAAAAGAGCTTGCATTTTTCCATGCTCAGCGTCACATTGTGATTCTGTAATCGTGTTAACACCTCTTCCAGCTTTTGCCGACAGTCATCAGCACTCGTCCCCCCAATTATGACATCATCAATGTAACACCCTACTTGAGGGACGCCTTTGAGAATCCTGTCCATGAGTGACTGGAATATGGCAGGAGCACTTGCAATGCCATAAGGTAGACGCTGGTATTGGTAAAGACCTTGGTGTGTGTTCACAGTTAAAATCGCCTTCGCAGCTTCGTCAAGTTCTACTTGCTGGTAAGCGGTAGCAAGGTCAAGCACACAGAATACCCTTGAACCTGCTAACGTTGCAAACAAGTCTTCTGGCAATGGAAGAGGGTAATGCTCAGTGAGAAGCACCGGGTTCACAGTGACCTTGTAGTCGCCACAGAGCCGCACTTTTGCTCCCCCATCCTTGGGTACTACCACTAACGGGGTTGCCCAATCAGTTCTGGTGACTTTTTTCAATACCCCAGTCCGTTCTAAGGTATCAAGTTCTTCAGACACAGCTTGCTTCAATGCAAAAGGCACAGGACGGGCCTTGCAAAATACTGGCGTGCTATTTGGCTTCAAATGAACTTGTGCCTTGTAACCCGTTATGAACCCTATCTGCGGTGAAAACACTGCTTCAAATTTCTTCTTTAGTTCATCCACGACATCGTCTTGCTCTACAGCTCAAAGTTCTTGCCAGTTTAATTTAAGCTTTTTCAACCAGTTGCGACCAAGCAGACATGGCAGCCTTCTTCCCCCGTCATCTACTATCAGCACAGGTAAAATATCAGTTTGATCGCCGTGCTCGACTCGCACGTTCACTGATCCTACAACTGGCACCAGCTCACCCGTGTATGTCCTTAAAGGAACCATCGCTTTCTTGATAGCCAGTTGCGGAAACTTCTGCTGAAAAACCGACTTAGGCACGACGGTGACTGAAGCCCCTGTGTCTATCTGCATCTTTATGGTTTGTCCTTCCATCCGAACAGTGACATAGTACGCTGCATTATTATTTGTCATACTGTATATTTCTTGCTCTTTGTCCGAATCGTCTGCCGGGCTATCGATTGCATTCAGTGCCTTTGTTCTGCCTGGGCTCTGTCTGCACATTGTTCTCAAGTGACCTTACTCACCGCAGTTATGGCACTTATACTTGCGGTACAGGCAGCTTTCCGCCGTGTGACGTTTACCGCAACGGAAACACTCTAGGCACTCATTCTTGCCTCGATGGCGGTCCCTAGCTTGACTGCCTTGCTTTAGAACATCAACTTCTAATCTAGAATGCCTTTGTGAACTGCCTTGGTGCTCTTCTAATGCCATTTGCCGAGTCTGTGTGGATGCTATTTCACGGTTTAATGCGATTTTGCACGCTTGTTCGAATGTCAGCTCTTCAGCTGTAAACAGCTCACGTTGTGTATCGGCGCATTGTAGTCCGGCAACTAGTCGGTCTCTAAGTGCTTCGTCTAGAAATTTCCCAAACTCGCAACTTCTGGCCAGGTGCTTCAGCTGAACCACAAATTCGGCTACAGTCTCTTGCTCAAGTTGCATCCTTCGGTTAAATCGGCACCTTTCTGCTATCACGGCCTATCTGGGACTGTAGTGACTTTTTAGCAGAGCCGTTACCTCGTTATAGGTTTTGCTTGATGGGGAATGTGGAATCAACAGGTTCTTCAATACCTCATACACTCGAGGACCCACTACCGTCAAGAATACAGCCAGTTTCCTGCCTTCAGCTATGTCATTTGCCGAGACGTAAAGCTCAAATCTTTCCAAGTAGGACTCGAAGCTATCGCTTCCTTCGTCAAAGTTATCAATTTTTCCCACCTTCGCCATTGCAGCGCCAGCCTTGCGGTAGTCTTCTTCAGCAGCAATCGAAGAAGCAAGTGACAAGCCGTCCTGATCCCATCCTCGTCGCCAGTGTGGTAGCGTGCGGCAACCGAGAAGCCGTACTCCAGAAAACGACAGTGGCCGGTGCAGAACAAGGAATCAGCGTTTATTCTTTAGCACACGCTTTTTATAGGCAGCGGCTACTTATCCACTGCTGATATCAGTGCCCGTGATGACGAAGTGGCACGGCATGCGCTTGGCGTTACGTCATCACATACACATGTTTCGAAACATTTCGCCTCGTGCAACGTCATGAGCTGCCATCAAACATGGCATCTGATGATAAGTTGTTCTGCAATGTAAGTGCGGGTGAGTTGCCGAATTCCGTGATGATGTCAGTTATTGCATCACAGAAGTAGGTCTTGTTCCCAACAATAAGTTTGCCCACCCTCAACTTAAACGCACGCTTTTGTGGCCGAATGAATTGCAGCAGCTTAGCATGTGCAACGCGAGTGGTTGCAGTGAAGTCCTCTCTCACAGCAAAGACTGTTTCTTTTAGCTTATTTCCACAGTTGGGAATTTTTTCTTTTGTTTTAAAGTGAACCAGCTTTATCGTGATTGAGTGTTTTTTTTTCTCATGCGCAAATTTTCCAATTCAATGAGCTCGCTGAATGGCATTTGGTTCAAAGGTAATACGTAGTTGATTATTGCAAATTTTATTATGTTAAGCTCTGATTCTTCTCACGTTTCTTTTTGCAGAGTCATCAATTCCTGGGAAAAGAAAATTGTTACGGAGCAGGCGATTACTAGCGTTGGTATTAGCAGCTTTTAGTGTTTCCATTTCACGTTTCATTTTGACTGCGTCTGCAGGTATGGCGTTCGGTGAGGGCTCGATTTGGACAGATTCCAGCGATGTAATTCGGTTTGTTAGTGTTGAGAGAACTGTCTCATGGTTAGTTTCCACTGCTTTGAACTCTGCGCGAATTGTTAAGACGGTTTCCTCGAGCTGCTTGATAGCCTCAAAGGTAGCTTCCATCTGAGCTTTAGTTGGGCTGGGGTTTAGCTCCACATCGCCGGATAACAATAAAATTAACTGTGAAAGCAATTGCAGGGCGAACACATCGTAACGCGTACATAACGAGTTGCGTAATTTGAAGTCGTAGGGGCATGGCACCGCAACAAGGAAGTAGTTACTGGTCGAGTATTGCTTAGAATGGCTAAGGTAACTAGCCTGGAATGATACGAGCGGCGTGATCATTCTGTACCAAGCGGCGTCGTGCCCTAGGCTTTCGGCGGTCGGTCGTAGATTAAGTAGGGTGCGCTCGCCCCACATGATTAGATATGTGTGAATTAATTGTTGCAAACACTTATGCATTCGAATTACAGGTTGTTTTTGCTGATAGAAATACATAATTATGGTTCTGTCACTAATTTTGAGAGGGCCGCAGCGTCAGTTCAAACTAACTGAAAGTTTTAATTAAGTGGGTTTGAATTAACGAGATTCTACTGTATTATGGGCAAAGTACGCATAATTATGTCGCCTTCAAGCTGCTATTGTAAACCTTGGGGTACTATCAGTAAACTATGGGTGGTAGTTAAATTTCTCTACTAGTTCGAGCGGAGTGCACAAATGTGGTCAATAGCTTCATCTTTTATGCTCTCTGGCGCTGTTTGCCACCTCCCACAAACCAACCAGCCCAGCAGTACGTTTCGACTACCAGTTAATGCTTACTTCACAAATACATGTGACGTGAGGCATCAAAAGCATCTCTGTGTGGTGTTCACGAGGTGTGCATCCACTCTGGGAATTGTGCAGTGGTAGGCACTGTCTACAAAAAGCAGCACAAGCATAAGGCGCCATGGGACAAGCGGCAGGAGGCCAGGAAATGATCCGTGCGAGCACACCAATGCTTGGTGTGAGAGCGTTTTCCCTGCAGGCTGTCAATGGCAAGAAGAGCTGAAGAGGAGACTGGCATACCTGTAGTGTTTCATGCGAGGACACGGCACACTCGATGCTGTGTGGCTACAGCCGACGAAGTGCGTGTGCTGCCCTTGTAGGAGGTCATTTCCAAAGTATTTTTTCTATTTAGGTCCAAATTTATGCACTCCTTTCTTACCCTGCGATTTCATAACACAAAAAATTTAATGTAACAATGTTGAGTGCCACCGTTTACAGCTTTGTTATATGTCGTGGGACTTGCTTCTGCTCAAAGACAAAAGCAGCCTCTGTAGAAGAGGCACCTAATCGGTGGCGCCGCAGCAAGATGCTGTAGCTAGGAGCGCAGGGCACGCCTTTTCCTCACAACATGTCTTGTGGCATGCGTAATAAACACAGGTGGTTTTGCATTATTGCAGATATTGGGATACTCGGTGTGGACAACTATGATCGAACTAAACGTGAGAAAGCGAGAGTGCACGGGTGCCTATGCCGGCGGCTGCACTCTCTATGGGCCACTGCCTAAAGTGACTACTGGCTTTATGGATATGCCTGCTGTAGGTCTTTAACGTTGCCCCATATTCATGTAAAAACATTAGGAGCAGTTTCCCACTTGCCACTTTTCCTCACAAAATTCGTGCCTATGGACATCGTACAGGAGAACAGCGCATAAATTGGGTAGGCGAAGGGAGGCATAGAGAAGACGAACACAGCAGTGCTACACGGACAGGTTAGCATGCATGCAACATGTCGCCTGCCGACAACCTTCTTTCAGAGGTGGGAGATAAAAATTGGCTCAGTTCATGCATTGATTCACGGGCTCTTATAATTTGTTTCTCCAAATCGTAATAAAATCAAAAGCACAACAAGCACAAACTGGATTACAAGTTTGTTTAGTTTGGCACCCTGATATGTACCGTATTTACTCGTATCGAGGCCGGCCCCGATTCTGAGCTGACCCCAGAATGTCCAAAGCCAGAAAAAAATAAACTTACCTCTAACGTAAGCCGAACAAAACAATGAGGAGAGCATTCACAAAATGAAAACAGCATTTATTTCATTTGAAAATGCCGAGCTCACTCTACATAATCATTGCTTCTAGCCTCGTACTCTTGTGTCTGCGCACTCACGCATGCGCAGACAGTGTAGCACAGCTCATACGCGTCAAAAGCGTGGTGCGATCTCGGCGAACAGCTCCTCTCAATTATCGCGCACTTTTCCTTATCGCCATAATTTCCTTGTGGCAGCACATGCAAAAGTCGTCTCCTGTTGCCCTCTTCAACGATGGAGGTTTTTCTCATTAATGCTGAAGTCCCACCCGACTTGAACGTTTGACAGTACCTCTATGGCTAGCACAACTTTTCGTTTGTGGCATCGCCTGTTTGGTGCCAGTATGATAACGCCGTGCCGCACACTGATACTTAGCCACCATACCGATACGACACAGGTGTAAATGGCAACATCGCTCGTGTACTTCGGTTGGCTGCTGGTGTGACTAGTTGTGGCTACGGTACTGACTTTTTTACATGATGCTAGTTATGAACCAGATTTATCATTTTTAATTACAAATTTTTTTTAAAATCCTCAGATCTAAGCCGACCCTAGAGTTTGGTACGTGATTATTTGAAAAAATCTATCGGCCTAGATTCGAATAAATATGATATTTACTACCAATGTTTTCAGGGCCCATTATGTGAATGTCATGATGAACATGTGGGTGTGGGGAGATGAGAAGTGCCTCTAGCTTATGTGAAGGTGAAGACAAATGACGTCCGTGCACTTTTTCAGTGTGCGTTGTCTTCTCTGATTTGTTTTAGGCACATCTTCCAGAATGAGTAGATACCAACTCGGCTAATTGAGTGCTCCTAGAAGCTGAAGTTTCTTGGCATGTGTGGATTTTGCTGACTTGCACAACTTTTATACTGGCTGTGTCTTGTATAAAGAGGAGCTGTCTGTGTAAATTGCTTGTCCTATAATTTCATTGCATAGTCAAGTGTGGACATATGACTTGCTTTTTTGAAACCAGAAAGCTCATCTTGTAGCCTTCAGCGGGTGCAGTCATCTTTAGTGTCATGCACTTGACCATTTCATTCAGTGTGCTACACTAGTCCCTTGAGGCCGTGCCTATTGTTGCTCTGAAGAGCTGCCACCTTTCCTTTTCATGCGACCAGCACTGAAATGCCTATGCTGGGCATTGCACGGACCAGATGTCTGTGAAATCAGCACAGACTGAGCTCACCACAGTGTGCATGCTATTGATGGAATGGAAGTATTGTGCTTGCTTTCACTCCCTCTTTTTTCTGCAATTTCAGATCAAGAGGGTTAAAGATGCAGATGACGTGCCCATGGTCTGTAAGTAGCCTTTGTATGTTTTTCAGCGTGCTTTTTTTGGTATGTCAGGTTGTTGTTAAACTTGAAGGAAGCAGCACAAAATACGATTGAAGATGGCAAGTGACAAACAGTACTGACTAACAACCAATATTTTATTGCTATTAATGTCAATATATACTGCGTACATTGTTTGTCATTTGTTTAGCGTTTTTCTGGGGACCGCTTTCAAGTTGCTAACAACTGTTGATGTATATTCAGAGCGCAGTCCATTCATGGAAAAAAGAAATATGCCTTATCACAAGAATGGAACATGTTGAGTGTGGAACACTATGCTTAAGAATGACCAGTAGAAATTTTCCTTCACGGTGTTTGCTCCATGCTCAGCACGGCCCTACTCATTACACTTTTGGATTTATAAAGCAGAGGTGATTGAACATTGTGTACCTTATCAAATTGGCATTGCCTTCTGCCTGGTGCAGTGTACTATCGAAAACTCTTTATTTGCATTTCGAAGGGAATAGCTTGGTTACCAGTGGAAAAAGTATGCTAAGTCGTCCTATTGAATTTGCACCATTGTCACTACTCTGGTATATCAGTCTGACAATGTGAACTTGAGCATTCTCTTTTACTGGGCTATATTGATGCGGAGTATTTTTGTCACAAGTTCCTGTGTTGAGTATTTCATTTGTTTAGAATGCCGTGTATGCTCCCTTATTGGCTAACAATAACTACTGCAAAACCTCGATAATTTGAACTCTGTTAATTCGAAATTTCAGTCTCAAGGATTTGAGTGGTCCCGTCATTTACAATGCAAATTCTACTGGGTAACTTGAATAGCCTGTGCCGCTCTACCTAGACAATTCGTAGTTTCCAGCTGGTAGCAACGTGCGGCTCTTAGGTTAGGGCACTACATAGCTGCCCCCCACCGTTTCACAGGGTATAACCGCAGCTCATCGTCATTGTCACCAGCAACCTCAGCGAACCAATAGACAGCATCGCCAGCGACATTGCATTTTTCAGTTCCTTGTTTTCCACGTGTAGGGCTGCATCACATTCTGGGCTTTCCTCCGTGCCTCTGCACCTGCATCGTTATCCGCCGTGCTGGTCGGGGGTGTCTGCGCAGCTGTCTACCGCGTGCATTGCTTGTGCACTGCTCATCTGCCAAAGAAGTTCACCAAGAGTTGAGGGAGAGAGAGCACTTTATTTCCGTCCGTCGGGGAGTGTTGGTGATCGGGGTGAGATGCAGCTCCCCCTTTCACCGTCTACTTCCCCACTAGACGTCGGCTGGAGTTAGTTGGCTTCCGGTGGCAGCCTGGGCTTGACCGATGACTTGTTTTTGGGCATGTTCTTCCTGGCCACGGAGGGAAGATTCCTATGACTCTTTGTTTCCATGTAGACCGTTTAGTGCTGGGCAAGCCCAGAGCATGTGATTACCTCGGTCTTAGGGTCACTATGCCTTCATAATTTTTGCATTTGTAAGACTGCACCTCAGCATGTTATTTGTGTAGGATATGCAGGTTTGGGAAGATACCCGTCTGCAGTTTTCCCCAGATTACTACTTACTTCTTTGTGAGAGATCTATGGGGGGGGGTTCTCCTCCCCGTTCTCTAGTGTTCTAGAATTTCTCTGTATGTGGTTAGGTCTCGCTTCTTGGACAAGGAGTAGTCTGCCTGCGTTGAGGCCCGGTGTGTGTGAGTCCTCGGGCGACCTCGTTGGCGATCTCATTCCCTGTGAGTCCACTATGGGCGGGCGCCCATATTATTCCAATTAGGTCGTTGGGTACGTTCTCCTTGCCTACCTGCAGAATTTTGCCATCCTCTTTGGACACCTTGTCGGTGTCATAGGCTTTGATTGCAGTTTTAGATTCGGCGATAATTATTCTGGTTGATGGGCTTGTGATTGCCAGGGCACTCGCCGCCATCTCTGCCTCCTCTGGGGAAGAGTGTCTCACGCTACAGCTCGAGATTAGCTCACCCTTCTGGGTACTCTGCCGCATCGGCGTACACTACCCCTTGTTTTTGGAGGAGGGAGCTTTGGAGTCTTTGGACTCTGCTTCTCCTGCGTTCCTTGTTGTGTATGGGGTGCATGTTTCTTAAGAGGGGGGGTATTCTTAACCTGTTGGTAATTTCTTTGGGGATGGTAGTTATCCCCTCTCGCGATTCTGGGCTCTGGTAGCCCAGTTTCCTAAGGATGGATCTGCCCGTTTTGCTGCCAGTTAATCTGACATATTGTGCCCTTGAGTTTCGCCTCGCACATTTCTTCTAGGGTCTTTGACACTCCTAGGTTTAGGATCGTCTTGATTGATATGCCCGGTGGTAAACATAGGGCTGTTTTGACACCTTTTCTGATGAGGATGTCTACCTTGTCTCTCTCTGCTTTAGTTGTCTTTAAGTACTGAATAGCATAGGTGATTCGGATAATGATGAGAATTGCCTTAAACAAGCTCGGAGGAAAAACCGCGGCTGGCCCAGATGGGGTCAACAATAATATGCTTAGAAACCTCGATGACAACTCCCTTCAGCAACTAACGGCATTCATGCAAAAGTGTTGGGAGCGGGGGAGAAGCCCGGGGAGTGGAAGAAAACAAATCTAGTCCTCATCCCCAAACCGGGAAAGAACTCAAACTAGAGAACCTTAGGCCAATATCGTCAACCTCCTTTGTAGGCAAGCTCATGGAGCACCTCGTACAGAACAGGCTCAACGGATACTTAGAAAGTAAGGAACTCTACCCAGACAGCATGTTTGGATTCAGGCAACAACTATCCACAAATGACGTCATGCTACAACTCGAAGAACAAGTATTGGAAAGGAAGACTACCATATAATGCGGAATATAGGTTGACCCCCTTTTATTGAAGCAAAGAAGTCAGCATAAAAATTATAAGGCACAAAACTGTTTTATTTAGTGGTGCCGCCAGAGCCGTCACCTGCTCATTTGTCTGAGCTGTCTGAACTCTCATTCGAAGAGGTCTGCTTTTCGCTGGCTGCGTCCCACAACATGTAATCCTCAGTGCCGTCCAAAGAGTTGCTAATGCAACACTTGAATGCCTGCACCACCATATCGTCGGGCAGCGAGCGCCAAGCCTGCGACACTCATGTGGCCACATGGCGAGAGGCGGCCTGCGCAGCCGGCCGGTTAGGGTCGTCGAGTTGTCGCCGGCCATCCGCTGATTATATTCTTCAGACACAGTCTTTAAAGCGCTTGTTGAGCATGACGTCCAGTGGCTGAAGTGTTGAGGTCATGCCTCCCGGAATGACGGCGAGTTCTGTCCTCCCGTCGCGGGGTGCCTGCTTCACACCTGCGGTCAAGTGCCAGCGAAAGGCATCCAAGACGAGCATGCTCGGACACCGCAGGAGTTTGCCGGGTCGCCGATTCCGGATGGTCTTAATCCAATTGAGCATGACGGCCTCGTCCATAGCCCTTTTCATTCACGCGAACAACATCCCGCAGGAAAGCCTCTTTCGGCAGCGTCTTCCTCTTGAAGATTATGTATGGGGGCAGCTTTCTGCCGTCCGCAGTACACACGAGCATCACCGTGAAGCGCGAATGCTCGTTCCCCGTAGAAAGAGGCTGGACTTCTTTTGCGCCGCGTTCACACGCTGTGGTGGGCGACGGCATGTCGAACCACACCGGCGTTTCATGAGCGTTGCCGATCTGTCCCAACATGTAGCCATGCTGCTGCCGGAGACGGATAACAAAGCACTGGAATTCGACCAGCTTGTCCTCGTATGCCTCTGGCAGCTTCTGGCAGATTGATGTGCGCCGTCGAAGTGCAAATACCTTGCGTCGCATGAAGCGACGAACCCAATAAATGGAGCCCTTGAATTGTTCCTTGGGCAGTCCGGATTTTCGGGCGATCTCAATAGCTTTGATGCGGATGAGTTCCGCTGTCACTGGCAAAGATCTGGCACGATGCTCGCGGACGAAATCCGCCACCTTGTCTTCGAGCTCCGGGTGCACTGCGCAGCACCCGCGAAAGGACATCTTCTGCGCGTTGCAAGCAGACAGCTTGACTTTCTGCGTTCGCCAGTACCGGACGCTTTTTTCCGACACGCCGAATTGCCGCTGGGCCGACATGTTCCCATGCATTTCAGCATATTCGATGACTTTCTTCTTAAACGCCGCGGTGAACTGACGTCGAGTACTCGTACTCATTTTGCGGGTTATCGGGAAATTCGCTACGCCAGGAACGATCGCTGCACAAAAAGGGAAGATGGCATCGGTCCAACTGCGTAGGCCACGTCCTGGCCGCGTCGGTCACCAAGGAGGCGATAACGATGCGGATGCCGAAAGGTCTGCGCTCCTACATGTTGCCAGACGACTATTCATGTTGTGCCGAGGGCCGGTATATAAGTCGAGGAGTGACCTTTTAGTAATATATTTTGGGAAAAACCTCGACCTATATTCCGCACTATACGGTAGTGACTCGAGAGTCATAGTGGGACTGGATGTCAGCAAAGCGTTTGACAACGCCAAACACAAAGCGATCCTGTCACACCTCAATAACCTAAATGTAGGACGCAATTTATACAACTATATCAAAAGCTTCCTCACGGACCGAACGGGGAACATAAAAATTGGGGGCACAATAAGAAACATTAAGCTAGGCAACAAGGGAACACCGCAGGGATCGGTGCTACCCCTACGCTTCTTAACGTTGCAATGATTGGGCTGCCAGAGAGAGTCGGAAAGCTAGGGGGCCTCTGCCACACTCTTTATGCTGTCGACCTCACCCTTTGGGTCGACAGAGGCGGGAGCAATGGCCAAATAGAAGACACCCTACAAAGGGCAATCCGGAAAACGGAAAGCTATCTCAGACCCATAGGGCTAAAATGCTCGCCGGAAAAATCAGAGATGCTAATCATGAGCTAGCAGCAGGTCAATATCCAGCTTCTTGTCAACAACGCCCTGGTTCCAAGGGTGGACGAGATCAGGATATAGGTATGTGTAACAAGAAAATGGGAGAAACACCGAAATGATAAGCAGACTAGAAGCCATGACCAACGAAACTTGCAGGCTTCTCGAGAGGATAGCAAACAAAAATGCAGGGATGAAGGAGGCGAACCTACTTAGGCTTGTCCACTCTTTCATCATTAGCCGAATGAAGATGTTGAGACGTTGACGCTGCAGGAGAAGGTGCGCCTTGTTGAGGATACAGAAAAGTCCACATGCACGAAAGTGCAACTCTGAGAAATGCAAGGCACCTTTGTCAACGCTTTCAACCATTTCAAAAAACAAGGCAATGGTTATTGAGGCATACGGTAAGACGCGTTCATCAAAGCGATCAAGGATCTGCATCCCAACCTACCCGGACATCAAAGTCGCTTTGATGAAGTGGCTACAACATGCAAATACTGCTCATCTTCCCGTGAACAGCATTATCCTATGGAAAAAGGCTGATAAGCTGGCACTGCGCTTGAGCCACGAAGAATTCAAGTGTAGCAACGGTTTGTTTACCCATTTTAAACAGTGAAACATCCCAACCTACCTGACGGTATGTGGAGAAAGCGAGAGCATGGACACATTGTTGGTTACTGGCAGAAGCATACATTGGCTCCGCTGCTTCAGGAGTACAGAGTTGATGACGTGTACAATTTCTATGAAGCAGCCTTATTTTATAAGATGCTTCCTACTAAAACATTTGCTGCAAAGGAGACCGCTATCTTGGGGACGAAGCAGCCCAAGGACAGAATTACCAACCAGTTTGGCATGAACATGTCTGGAAGCAGCAAGCTTCCATTATTTGTGATTTGTTGAGCGGAGAAGCCCCGATGCTTCGAGGATGCGCGTCTTCCTCTGAAGGACGTCGTCATCTACAAACATAAGAAGGCCTGGATGATGGCAGCAGTGCTTCAGGAGTATGTGCGGCTTCTCGACTAGAAGTTTGCTGCCAGAGGGTGGAAAGTTCTTTTTGTTATCGATAGCTGCTCAGCCCACAGTGACATCAGAAATCTGGAAGCCATGAAGATTGTCTTCGTCCCTGCAAACACAACAGCCATATCTCAGCCGATGGACCACAGAATGATACTGCAGATGAGGAAACTTTGCCGTCACCACCTGCTGAAGCGCATTCTGCTCTGCTACGACAATGGCAAGCCGCACCTGATTGATTTCCTCAGCGCAATTTGCCCGATTGTCTATGCCTGGAGAGAGCTCAAGGCAAATATCGTAACGCGCTGCTTTGAACACGCCACGTTTTGTAAACAACTTGGAAAGGACCACAATGACGCTTGCAGCTTTTCGTGCCCAGATGATGAGGGAAACTTGATATGTGCCCAGATCACCCATCGACTTCACCAAAGAAGATGGTGGCAGGCAAGGCTTCGCGGAATATTTGAACATTTAAGCAGATGTTCAAACAACGTATGCTGACATTGATGATGAAATCGCCTACAGATTGGCAGTTAGTTGCGACGGCGACGATAGCAAACCCAACCGCATGCCCGCTTTAGCGGTTGTGAGCCAACTGGAGGACACGGGACTTGAGGTGGCGAACTACCTCACCAAGCAATCCCACATCAATGATTACGTCAAGTAATATTCCTCAGATATGGAAAATAAAGGGGGTTTCTTTTTGCTGGAAATTCTTGCTTGTTTTTTTTTTCTCTTTTTTTTTGCCTTCGAAAACCAAAAAATCGCGAAAGACACTTTTCGGAAAACCACATGTTCGGGCAGTGCGTCTATAAACTACCATTTCTGTAAATATCAACATCTAATTGATTTCGAAACTATTTTGAATAAAGTTTATAACGAGCTGCGGCAGCCCAGTGGAGCTGCGGTAAAGAAATGGCGTGAACGCCATTTCTCCACCACTCCCCCGAGCCTCGCCATTTTGGTGTTTTGTTCGTGCATTCTTGTGCTTTTTTTCCCCACCATCGGCGGCGGCGGCAGAGGCGTGAATTGCTCGATTGGAGGGCTTGCGAGAGCTTTCAAGTTTCCCGCGGCTGAAGCTGAGATTGAAGATTGAGACGTGAAGCTGAGATTGGGCGACGCGCGTGCTCCTCAAGGACGCGGGAGAGCCTGCGACTCTCATTGGCTGCTGCGTGCGATGACATAGTCTCCTGCATAATGCATCTGGCCGTTGTCTGCTTTGCCTTCTCCATCGCCGGCACCCTTTGTGTGTTCTGCTTGCCATCATCTTTGCAGCCGTTCGCATATTCCCCAAGTTTCTACCGTCTTTACGAGACCGTTGTTGCGTTTAGCCTGCTGATTGTTGTGCGGTCGGCCACAGTGGACCCAAACAAACTCAAGCTGCTACACGCGTTCGGGGCAAGGAAGCGTTCTATGAAGCTCCCCGCTTGCCTGCGTGCCGTCGATGATGGCACCAATGATTCTTGTGGGGCAGCTTCTGCTTTATCTACGCAAGAGCGTGGTTGCGGCGATGCTACCAGCAACTTGATTCCTGCTTCACCAACGCAAGAATTTGTCGTGATGCGTGTGCCTGGTGTCTCGTGCTTGTCACAGCAGCTTCCACATCCTCTTTTTCATATGCCTCGGACAGTGCAATCGCGTCGTCTACTGTGCACTTGAAAACACGTTTCCCGATGTGTGAGGAGAAAGAGGCGGCGAATAAAAAACGCGCTGCTGTGCAACGAGAACTTGACGCTATGCGAGCGAGGGAGTGAAAATTTGCCTTATATTACCAATTTTATTGCCTGATATTTCAGAAAATTCTGCAAATTTTTTCCATGTAGGAAAAACCCGATCGGCAACTGTACTTATTTGCATGAAAGGTCACATTTCGATAGAAGGAAATTCTGATATAGCAAAACAAATTGTCGATTTTACTGACTTCATTGTACCGAAGTTTAACTATCATTATAAGTGGACTGCACTGTATAAACCTTTTCACAGCAATCATGTGGTTGCCATGATGTTTGATTGCTTGCCTCAGTGTTCGCAATGGATGTGCTTGATGCCCAGTGCGATGGATATTTTCACAGTGACTGTGCAGATGGCACGAAGCTCTGGCTACAGCTTCCTAGAACATATACCATATTTGCTCGAACCTAGGCCAGCCATGATTCGAAGGCGACCCCCGAATGTCCAAAGCCAGAAAAAAAAAAAATGACCTCGTATGTAGGCCGAACAAAAAAGTGAGGACAGCGTTCACAAAATGAAAACAGCATTTATTTAATATGAACATGCTGCCCTCACTCTATGTCGTCATCGCTGCTAGCCTTGTGCGCTTGCGGAAGCGTGCAAGCTTGCATTCACTGCCCATGCATGCGCAGACAGTGTGGCATGGTTCGTATGTGTCGGAATGCAGCGTGTTCTCGGTGAACAGCTCCTCTCTGCTATGGCACACTTATCTTCCTTGTCGGTGTCATCTCGTTGCTGCACACGCAAGAAGTGACCCATTGCCCCTTCCAATGATGGACGTTGTTCTCACCAATGCTGAAGTCCTGCCCGGCTTGAACGTTAGGCAATCAGCTAGCACTACCTTGCAGCTAGCCCTTTTCGTTTGATAGCGGCAGCATAGTGGAATCGCTTGTTCAGTGCCATTACGATGATGCCACACCACACGCCGGCATGACACAAGCCAAAATGGCAATGTCGCTCATGTACTTCAGTTGCTACCGGCGCGGCTAGTAGTGGCTACGATACTGACTTTTCTATTGGCACTAGCAATGCACCATATTTATCATTTTGAATTACAAACTAGCGCATTTTTTTAAATCCTCGAATCTAAGCCAACCCTAGAGTTTGGTATAAGATTATTTGAAGACTATCGGCCTAGATTCGAATAAATACGGTAAGCGCTTTTGGAGCACTTTACAACTTGTTCAAACGGTGCGAGCAGTGTATACGGCGCTTGTACTAGAAGCAGGGCTAGAAATGAATTGCAAGCTGTCCAAACTTTATGCTTCTGAATTAAATTGGGATCACTGTCTTTTGCTCTTCATTCTTTATTTGCCACTCACTGAAGAGGCGACTTGTCATGCTTCTTACTGAGTAATGTCCCTTGGTACGGTCGCTATCTCATTGTTTATTTTCTGCCCAATTGCCCTCGAATGTGCTCAGTTCCGGTAGATTTGTTCTTGCCGCACACAGGGCTCGCAATGTAGATGTTCTGCACTTTGTGCATTGTTGCTAGTCACTTGCTTACTCTGTGGACCGTCGCAAAACATTCAGTTTCGAACATTCACATGCCGTCGGTGAAGTAGCCATCATCCGTGCTTCATCGCATGGATTCAAGAAGCGCCCATTCACTCATTCTTGGTACATGAGCGATAGAGTGGGCGTAAGTTTCAGTGCAAGTTGGGGTGGATTTGTGTAGATAGCCAGGAAGCAGCGCTACTCCCTTCGTCACTGTGTAACGAGTGGTACTCACTCTTGCCAATGTTGAAGTCCTTTGTTTAGAAGCTAGCTATACAATGCTGGCTGATGAGTGCAATGCTGGCGGGTGAGTGAATTTTTTCTATCCTCGAGTAAAGACATGCACTGCGAAGGGCCAGCAACACAGGCAGGCCTTGTGTAGCAGCGGTCCATGAACTTGGCCACAAAATAATTCCAGTCACTCTTCTTGCAGCCAAATACTCTACCCAACTTCCTTCCGCTGTACCACATTTTTCAGCATGAACATAGGACAGTGCATTATCAATCGCCCAGTTGCATTTCCAACAAGTGATCGCACCGTAGCAGTGTAGAAGCAGTTATGGTTTCATTTTCGCTTGAAGCAAAGTGCAGTGCACTACCAGAAGCGCGGTCTTGTCCCTCTGGAGCAAACTATGTCATGAAAAGTGTCTATATATGTTTACTACTGTTTCTTCAATCCCCCTACATAGTACTCCCGGACACAGTACTTCGTCAAGCCAATTGTCAGCTTTTTGGCTGTGTTTTGCAACATTTTGATATTGAAATAAAGATTTGATTTGAAAACCACAATTTGATTATGAGGCATACTACAGTGAACGACCCCAGATTAATTCTGGCTAGTAATCATGTCTCATTATGCGCGTTCTCTTCCTTCTTTCACCCTTCTTCCTGCACACACCTCTTCATTCTCTTGCACTTCACGGAGTGCCCTTTCAAGACAGTGTTTTTTACACGTACTTGGATTCTGGAATACTTCAGGTATGCACCTAGAGCTGCGGTTTCTGCCGCAAAGGGCGTGAAAAAAGAAAAAAGCCCACTGCACTTTGGAGCTTCCTTCTTGTCTGGTTTGTTGCATCAGTGGTGTGTGACGGCAAAATTTATGGAAAACATCAACAGCGCAGGCTGAGAGCCAACACTGATGTTTTTGTGGACGGCCCATAAAGTGACAACTGATGCACCGATGGTTTGATAGGAGGAATGGAATAACAAACAATTTGTAGGGGTCCCCTGAAGCTTGTAATATTGAGGTTTCACTGTATAAAGCATTCCCATAGCACTATGCGGAAGTTTTGCGATAGAAAGACAGTGTCCATCATTGAGGGACGCTGCAATTTTTACAGTTAAACTCTGTTATATCAAGCTCGCAAAAAAAAGGAAATGCCGATCATATTGATATATGGCATAATTCAATATAAGCCTGCTAAAGAATTGGACCTCATAAAAGCATATAGCATTTCTAAAAGCCCTTTACTGATGAAACTAGCTAAGTTTCGCATGAAATAGTCCTGTATTCTTCTGCTGGGGCAACTTTGCTGCAGCAACAGCACACACTTCTCCACACTGTCTAAAGAGGTGGAGCAGCTGAGGCCACAACCTTCCACATTCATGCAGCAGCACCGGATTAGTGCGAGTGCACCAATCATTTCGTAGGATGTGGGCAAAGGACCATCGGTGGTATCCTCATTGTGCCCACTTTCACTTTTGCTTGGTACAATGTCGGCAATGTAGTCTTCATTTTCAAGCTATCCTGTGGTCTGGCACCATCATCCACACTCACAAACTCGTCGACCGTTGATCGGTCAATGGCTTCTGCAAATTCTGACAGCTCGCTCCAAACTTCAGCAACACTGGCAATAGCTTCGTCATTGCATCAAAATTTTCAGAGTCATCACAGAGTATGCAGAAGCCGGCACGTCTGAAGCAGTTCTGGATGAACCACTTGTACACAGCCGCCTCGACATCTTATACACAGCTGTGCATACACGTCGAGCACCATAGGCACCAGGTCGTTTGCTGCCCTAATCTCCCCCTTATTCTTGAAGATGGTGCTGAGAGTGCTCCTCGCTACGACATCCAACTTCTCACCGCGTTCAACTCAATTTATAGTTTCGAGCTTCATGGCCAAAGGTGAATTCTTCCGCTTTGCATTAGCCATCACAGCAGGAGGCCCACAAGGCGCAAATGCAATGAACGACAAAAGCGGTGAGAAAAGCGGTACTTGCACGATCAGGGCAAAAGAGCCTTTGAATGGCTGTCTGAGCAAGTGCTAAGGGTGGACCAGGATCATTTTTTGCAGAAGGGGTATCATTCCCCAATGTTCACAGCTTGCCCAACACCACGTGGTTACCCGCCCGAGCGCATGGATGGAGCCGGACTAAACCACTTTTGGGACATGTTGGCGGGTTCCCCAGCCGCTGCAAGGGAAAGCCAACTTCTGGCAGCATTTTTGTGCTGCTTGACGTTCCATATATCAGGAGTTTCTATTTCCCTTCGATGCAAGCGTAATTTTGCCATATACAGTAAAACCTCGTTAATTCGAAGTCATCCGGACTGCAAAAAATCTTCGAATTAAGCGGGTTTTCGAATTAACCTTACACACACAAAAATGCAACCTGCTTCCAAGCAAAAAATTTCACTGCAGGAATGTGCTACCTTTATTTGGTGATCTTTGGATTACTTAAAGTAATCAGAGATGCTGGTTTGCCATGTCCTGTAGTTCAAGGCTCCAAGGATCATGTTTTCTAATTGGCCAACTACGTGCACCATTTGGTAATTTCCACCATGGCACTGAACAAAACTGCAGATAACGTTCAGCGATACGATAACTTCCCTGAGAGCGGGTGCTTGGAAGGGCTCGTTAGTGTCGTCGTCATCATCTCACATGGTCGCATCAGCGGTAGCTTCACTCTCCAAGTCTGAGTAGCATGTTTGTTGATCATTTTGATAGTTCAGATACTCGGCGGAACCGACTGCACCGGATTCGCTATCCTTTGCGCAGAGTGCATTGATGCGGTCGCAATACTCGTCTCCTCCTTCATCAAGTGCACATGAATAGACAGCATCAGCGTTGACGGTGCTTTTCTTCGAGAAGCCAGCGTGTTCAAAACACCACATGATCAAAGTGGATTCCATTTGCTTTCATGCATACACAATACAGTTGCCGACCGTTTATTCGGACCTCACGGGGACTGCGGAAATGTCCGAACAAACAGGTGTCCGAAAAAGCAGATTAAGAAAAAAAAAATGAAATCCTTTATTTCCACGCACTTATTCGGGCTCGGCAGTAGGCCTGAAGAAATCGTGAATGCGCCGTTGCACGCTGTTCCGTTTACGCGCAATCAGGTAAGCCTTAATCTCGGAGAAGGTCGTAGGGTCACTATAGGCGGCTGAAAGCACAGTCACTGCTTGTACACGTTCCGCATGCGACAACAGCTTAGCACATGGTGCGTCATCTTTCGACTCGGAGTCATCATCTGGCGGTGCAGCAGAAACCTGACGAACGATCTTGCCGTCGTCGAGTTCTGCGCGTAGCAGTGTCATCACCTGTGAAACTGTCAAATGAGATGGTGTCCGGAATCGCAATGCAACCACTGCGCAGGTCTCGGCAGAACATTTTCCGTGTCAGTAGGGAGCACATCGGAAGGCGACAAATCTTAAGCCTCCCGGCACCCGCTTGCCGGCATTCCCCAGCGCAGTCTGCGCGGGCACTGTCGGTGCCATTAGACACTTGACGCGATGTTTTCGTATGCCGCGTCGGAACACCGGAACCTCGACACAGCACACAAAGCAAACACCAGTCGCACAAACAAAAAACGTGGCCTACACGCAGCGTTGTGCACGAACAAACAAATCAGCTGCTGGATTGTCTCAACACGGCTTACTAAGCTGAAACCGGAACTGCTGTAGAGCCACTCTATTGAACCAAGCAGAAACGATGATGATGAGCAGGGATTTCCAGTAGCGCCACTTCGTGGGGCAGCAAGGAGGCTCCGTTCAAAACAAAAATGGCGTTCAGCAAGTCGAACCATGCACCGGTCAGAGTCGGTGCATGATGCTCTCGATCAAGTTGGCTTAAGTAGTGTCCGAAAATTCAGACGAGAGGTTGCAAGGTGTCCGAACTTTCGGCAGTTGTTATACGTTGTGGTCTATGGGGAGAATGGCGGGGCCGCGAAGCTGACCGAATAATCGGGCATGTCCGAATTTTCAAAGTCCGGAAAATCAGTCGGCGACTGTAAGACATATGGCTCCAAGAAGGTCGATCGAGCACTCCTTGCCGTTGTCGTAGCAAAGGCGCATGTGCTTGAGCAGGTGGTGGCGGTAAATCTTCGTGTGGTGAATGACGCCTTGGTCCATTGGCTGAGAGATCGACATGGTGTTTGGAGGAAGAAATACCATCCTGATAGCTTTGAGGTGTGGGATGTCACTATGCGATGAGCAGTTAACAACGAAGAATAGATTCCTCCCTGTGGCCGTGAACTTGCGGTCAAGCCACCCACTCCTCTAGACACTATCGAACTTTTTGCAGCACAGGTAGTCAGCTGCACGTCGGAAGTCTTGCCACTCAGCCCTAAAGACGTGCGACAGGCACAAGTGTCTGATGGCGAGTGCAAAGCCCTCGCTTCCTACTGCCAGAATGGTTGGCCTAAAAAGACCACGATACCACTGCACCTCTCAAAGTACGCCTCTGTGGCAGACGAGCTCTCTGTCTGCGACGGAGTTCTGCTGAAAGGCGCCCAGATAGTCATCCCATCGTCCCTTCAGCCAGCGGTCTTGACGCTGTTGCATGAAGGTCATCAGGGCATCAACAGGACCAAAGCCCTAGCTCAGGAGTCAGTTTGGTGGCCCGGTATCTCGACAGACATCGCCTCTCGTTGCCAACTGTGACCAGTGCGCTTCCACCCGCGTGAACTTTGCCGAGCCCCTGCTCTCCACGGCCCTACCTGGACATCCCTGGGAATTCCTTGGAATGGACTTGTTCCACCTCAACGGCCAGTCGTTCATCCTGGTGGAGGACTATTACTCAAGGTTTCCTGAGGTAGTGATCGTGAGGAGCACGACAGCTCAGGCAATCATTGACGCTCTCAAATCCATCTTTGCCTGCCATGGAATCCCGCAAGAAGTCGGGTCAGACAACAGCCCACCGTTCTCGTCGCAAGAGTTCGCGGCGTTTACAGCGTCATACGGCTTTAACCACAGAACCAGCAGTCCACACTACGCTCAATCGAACGGAGAGGCGGAGAGGATGGTGCGTACTATCAAGGACCTGTTTCGCAAGTCAAAATATCCTTATCTGGCTCTGCTCAGTTATAGGGATACTCCAGGAGTCAACGGCCTTAGTCCAGCCCAGCTGTTGATGGGACGTCAACTCAGAACCAGAGTCCCAAAGCTAGGCTCCCAGCTATGTCCCAACTGGCCCCCAATGAAAGAAGTCGTGGCCGAGGATGCGACTTACCAGCAGAAGCAGGCCGACAGCTACAACAGGCATCATAGAGCTCAAGACTTACCGCCACTCCAAACAGGTCAGCGTGTCTGGGTGTGACCTAATCAAGTGCAGGCTACGGTCCTCAGTCCGGGGCAAAGACCACGAAGCTACGTGTTCGAAACGGAGCGAGGTGGCGCCCTACAGCGCAACCGGCGTCACCTAGTGCCTTTTGGGCCTACAGCCTCCGGAGAGGAACCACCACCACTGCAGCAAGTTCCCTGTCAGGAACCTCGGCCTGCCAACATTGTGGAATCCACGGTCCCTCTCGGACAGTCTGCTACAGTCCCCTGCTGCCAGGGACCGCAGTGACGGTGTGACACGAACACGTTACGGCCGGCCTATTGTTCCGCCGCGCCGTTTGAACTTGTGAAACTTTTGACGTGTTTGGCTTCCTGAATCTCTCCCGTCTAACCTCCAATGCTTCAAGGGGGGCGATGTAGAGGTCGCCACAGTTCAGCCCCGTTTGTTAGGCTGCCACCAGAGTGTGGCGCCCCTGTGACCTGTGTGTGTCTGTCTCTATATATGTTCGGGCCCAATAAAGAAGGGGCATTCCCTTTTCGTACAAGCAAGTGGACGTACGTTTCGGTCCGTCCCTGCGTGCTCGTGCCCCGTGCGATACCAACGACGCGACAAAATGATATTGCATGACAAAAAAAAAACAGACACGGACGTGAGAGAAGACGACTTGCGCTTGGTGCTTTGCGCTTGGTGTGTCGTGTTCACTCACATCCGTGTCGTTTTTTTTTTTTTTTTGTCGCGCAATATCATTTAAGCAATGGATTACCAACTTGCCCGGAATGCTGCTCTCATTAGTTTCAGCAGGTCGCTGAAACTACAGATTACACAACCTCCGAAACTAAATGCGCATTAAGACAGCTTACATTTCCACGCAGCGATCAATCAATCAATTTTGTTTGCCAGAAAACAAAAGTAACTGGAAGGACATCTGGGCAAAAAGCTGTCGCAGCAGGTTGATGGAGGCTGTGCAATAGCAGAGAGGAGCTGTTCACCGAGATCGCGCTGCATTCTGACGGGTACGAACCGTGCCACACTGTGCCATCAACATGGCAGATTAACTCTCAAGCACAATGTGCAGCTGCATATGAGCGCAGCTGCGCTTTGAGTCAGGCGCAGCCTCGGTCAAGACGGGCACATGACCGTGACTTAGAATGACTTTGCAAATAAAGTGAAAACGTTTTCGCACAGCTTTCTTTCTTTTTCTTCGTTCTTTTTTTTTTCCTTGCGAGCAGCGTAAACGTGTTTGCAAGGCCACGTCTGCAGTGTCGGCTCCGTGGACAATTGCCATTCACTAGGAGCCGGCAGGCCTAGCTCACTGGGCCGTCGAGTCGGAGACTGGTGGCGCTTGCGACACAACCATATGCAGCTCATTGTAAAGTGGCTATGTTGATCAGCACAATGTTTACGCAATTATGTCACGCCTAAATTGCAATACATTTGATTTTATCGATGCCGGCGGAAGTAAACGAGCAAGCCAGGAGAGACTGTATAGGCCTAGCCCGTTGGCCGCTGGATCTGGGGCCGATAGCCTTGAATTTTGCTCTATGACCGAGTAAGGCCCTCCCCACAACCTTTCATGGATTATCTTTCACTATAGAGGGGCACTTGCTCGGAATTTTATGGTATGTAACGATGTTATTCACCGCATATCGGATATAACAATAGAAATTGTCTTCTGGTCGGTGTTTTTCGTGCCAAATAACTGTGAAACTTGCATTGCTAAGTTCTCCTTCACCACGACGTGGCAAAACGCGTGCCTAGTCAAGTTCACATCTTCGACCATTACCACACAGCGTGTCCCAGCCCTGTGCCGAGTGTGAAAGCCATGTTGGCAAAGCAGACTTTTGTTTCGCCGTCGATCGTGCGAGTGTCCAGAGTAGAGAAAAAAGAAGAAAAGTGAAAAGCGAACGGCATCTGCGCTTCCTTTCTACAATCTCTCTCTCTCTCAGTGAGCATAGAAATGCGTCGCTGAAGCAGCGGTAGATGCGCTGACAAAGCTCAAAGCTCTTTCGCTCGAGATGAAGCTGCAAATTTTGCAAGACTTTTCTGGAAACCGAGAGCACCATGATCGTGAAGGCTAGAACTAGTGGCCATACCGATAAATGAAAATGGCGGGCTTTATGCACCAGGCCGAAACCCCACCCGTGGGTAAAACCAACACTGGGGAAACCGCTGACATTACCAAACTCTTGGAGCATGTCACTACTGTCGCTACTGACGATGAAATAGGTGCTGCTTCGATGGAGGAGTTTCTGATTGCAGATAGTGCTGCCTCGTTTTGTTGTTGTTTACTGCTGTTGTTTTTACTGCTCCCAATAAGCTAGGGAAGATATGTGCTGCCGTGCAGAGAAGAAAGGAGCAGGTGAAAAGCAAAAAAAAGGAGATATTTGTCCAGTGAAGCACATCAAGAACAACAAATTTACTGACTGTTGTATGGGTGTGGTATATAAAGTTCCCCTTACCTACGGCCCTTTCTTCGTAGGACAAATGGTGCGGTGTATCAGTCAGAGGCTAATGGAACACAAAAGGTCGTTAACCGGTGGATCGCCTTCTAATCTTTCCTTACATTGCCAAGGTTGTAACTGCATGCCAGAGTTAGATGAATTGGCGATATTGACACGTGTACTTTATCGGGGAACCAGGTTTCGCCGCTTAACAACTGTAATCGCACAGCGAGGGACGCGCCTGCATGTATCCGACGTTTCTGGAAAGTTATCGACGCTTCTATCTGCGTGTCTGTTGTCGCCGAACCTTGTGTTATCAGATTTCATCGCGTGACACGAATGGTGTAGAACTTTGTGGAAGACACGCGGGTCCCATCAGTTAATCTGGAACATTCGACGACTGATATATAAAAGCCGACGCGCTTGACCCGCTGATCAGTTTTTCGACGATCGCCGAGCGTGTTCGCTGCTATCGTTGTGCTATAAGTGTAGCCTGTTTTGTGGGCACAGGTTCGCCCAATAAAGGTTAGATTTGTCGTTCACAGTATTGCTACTGTGTTATTCAACGTCATCACCACGTGACATCTGGTGGAGGTGCTTGCGCGTTCATGTACCGAACGCCCCCGCAAAGCCGCGATCCTAGCCCGAAGCCCGACGACAAAACCAACGTCGCCCAAGACCAGCGTGCTAGCCGCCGACTGCAAGTACTGCCCCCGGAGCACGGACTTCTACCTGAGAAGACCAAAGAGATTGTGGACAAGGCAACCCCAATGGCAGCTCCAGCGTCCCCCATCGTGCTGCAGCAGCCCAGGGACCCTCCGACGTTCCGCGGATCAACATTCGAGGACCCGGAAACCTGGCTCGAGACGTACGAGAGGGTCGCTACGTTTAACAGTTGGGACAGCGACGACAAGCTGCGGCATGTCTATTTCGCACTGGAAGACGCCGCCAGGACCTGGTACGAGAAACGAGAAGCCACTTTAACGACATGGGACCTGTTCAGAAGCGGCTTCTTACAAACGTTCACAAGCGTTGTACGAAAAGAGCGAGCCCAAGCACTACTAGAAACCAGAGTGCAGCTGCCAAACGAGACGATCGCGATCTTCACGGAGGAGATGGCCCGTCTTTTTCGGCACGCCGACCCGGAAATGTCAGAGGAGAAAAAAGTCCGCTTCCTGATGCGGGGCGTCAAGCAAGAACTTTTCGCAGGACTTATTCGTCACCCGCCGAAGACCGTATTCTGCAGAGGCATCGACGATCGAGAAAACTCTGGAGATGCGCACCCGGCAATATAACCGCCAGGGGCTCACGCCACAGTATGCCATCCAAGGACTGGATTCCGGCGACCTTCAGGAGACCATCAGGGCCATTGTGCGCGAAGAACTGCCCAAGGTCCTGCCTTCGTCGCAGCCCCAAGTGGCTTCGATCGCCGACATCGTCAAAGATGAGGTTCAGCGGTCGCTTGGAGTCCTGGAGGTGCAACCCCAATTACCGCAACCACAGCCCGAAGCGATGACCTCCGCCGCCGTCGTACGCCGTCAAGGTCCCCCTCCGCGACCACGCCAGGTTCCTGCAACGACGCAATTCCGTCGTCCGCCGCAGCCAACGCGCCCACCCGTCGCCGTGCGCACCTACCCGAGGAAGACCGACGTTTGGCGCGCTCCTGACCACCGCCCGCTCTGCTACCACTGCGGGGAAGCGGGTCACGTCTACCGATGATGTCCATATCGGGAAATGGGACTGCGAGGTTTCACCGTCAACGCGCCGCGTCCACAGCTTGGAGAGCGCCCACGTGACATCGCCGACTACCTCGCCGCTACTCAATGGAGCCCTCGACGACCATCCCGTTCGCCGTCACCAGGCCGCTACCTGTCGCCGCAGCGCCGACCATACACCGGCCCAGCTCGGGGCCGGTCAGCGAGCCCATATCCGGAAAACTAAAAGCAGCAACCGATGGAGGTGCGGTTGCTGTTCGTCGAACTGACGAAGATCCTCCGCCGCCGACGAAGACACCGAAAAAACTACCTCGACGATATAACGACACGCCGCCGTCCCGACGAAGTCTGGAAGTAAAGAATACGACGACGAAAGACAACCTGACGACGCGACGTTCCAGCTTCAGCTTAACACGACGCAGCCGTGACCCGACGCCAAGACCCAACTGCAACGCCAGACAAAGAACCACCGACCTCGACGTACTACTCGACGGCCACGCAGTTACCGCCTTAGTCGACACAGGGGCTGATTACTCCGTCATGAGTGGACACATCGCCGCCCAGTTGAAGAAGGTTAAGACTGCATGGGAAGGCCCTCAAATTCGAACCGCTGGAGGACACCTCATTACGCCGACTGGAATCTGCACGGCAAGAATTACCATTCATGACCGGACTTACCCTGCCACCTTCGTTATCCTGCAACAGTGTTCACGAGATGTCATTCTCGGCATGGGACTTTCTGAACCAACACGGCGCCATCATCGACCTGAAGTCGCAGTCAATAACGCTGTCGGAAAATCAAGCGATACCATCGGAGCGCCCTTGTAGCCACCACGCCTTGAGTGTGCTCGAAGATCAAGTGAGCATCCCGCCTCGCTCCAGCATCGTTATTTCGGTCGGCACCGAAACACCCTCTGACGTAGAAGGCGTCATTGAAGGCGACCAACGTCTACTACTCGACCGTGAAATTTGCGTCGCAAGAGGGATCGCTCGACTGCACGGAGGAAACACGAGAGTGTTGCTGACAAACTTCAGCCAGGAGTTCAAGCACATCAACAAGGGCACGACGATCGCATTCATCGAGGAAATACAGGAAACCAGCGATGCCTTTGTCCTCTCGGATTCTGTTGCATCTACCCCGACGACCGCAGTTCCCGAGCCAGACTTCAACATAAATCCAAGTCTCCCCGTGATTAAGCAGCAACAGCTCAGAAGTCTGCTTCTACGATACAAAGACTGTTTTTCGACGTCATCAAGGATCCGACAAACACCAGTCGCAAAGCATCGCATAATCACCGAAGAGAGCGCTCGACCACTACGCCAGAGCCCTTACCGAGTTTCGACGCGAGAACGCGAAGCTATAAGACAACAAGTCGACGAAATGCTGCGCGACGACATCATCCAGCCGTCGAAAAGCCCGTGGGCGTCTCCAGTTGTTTTAGTGAAGAAAAAGGACGGAACCCTACGTTTCTGCGTCGATTATCGTCGACTGAACAAAATCACGAAGAAAGACGTATACCCCCTCCCACGGATAGACGACGCATTAGATCGGCTCTGCAATGCTAAATACTTCTCATCGATGGACCTCAAGTCTGGCTACTGGCAAATAGAAGTCGACGAAAGGGATCGCGAAAAGACCGCCTTCATCACGCCAAACGGCCTGTATGAATTCAAGGTTATCCCATTTGGACTGTGCTCGGCGCCTGCAACGTTCCAGTGCGTGATGGACACGGTTTTAGCAGGATTGAAGTGGTAGACCTGTCTTGTTTACTTGGATGACGTCGTCGTCTTCGCCGGAAATTTCGACGATCATCTTAAGCGGCTTGCGACAGTATTAGAGGCCATCAAGTCATCAGGGCTCACCCTGAAGCCGGAAAAGTGTCGCTTCGCTTACGATGAGCTTCTTTTCCTAGGCCATGTCATCAGCAAATCTGGAGTACACCCCGACCTGCAGAAGACAGCTGCCATCGCAAAGTTCCCGCAGCCAATCGACAAGAAGGCAGTGCGCAGATTCCTTGGCATGTGTGCCTACTATAGGCGCTTTGTCAAGGACTTTTCGCGAATCGTGGAGCCGCTAACACATCTAACGAAATCTGATGTAGAGTTCAATTGGGAAACGCCGCAGGCCGACGCATTTCAAGAACTCAAACGATGCATGCAGTCGCCGCCGGTACTTGCACACTTCGACGAGAACGCCGATACTGAAATCCACACTGACGCCAGTAGCCTGGGCCTCGGTGCCGTCCTAGTCCAGAGGAAAGACTGACTTGAACGGGTGATATCGTATGCTAGCCGGTCGCTGTCAAAAGCGGAAAGCAATTACTCTACGACTGAAAAGGAATGCCTCGCCATCATTTGGGCTACAGCTAAATTCCGGCCTTACCTCTATGGCAGGCCATTCATAGTCGTCAGCGACCACCACGCGTTGTGTTGGCTAGCTAACTTAAAGGACCCTTCAGGACGGCTGGCGCGGTGGAGCCTCAGACTACAAGAATATGACGTAACGGTAATATACAAGTCCGGAAGAAAACACTCCGATGCAGACTGCTTATCACGCGCCCCAATCGATCCCCCGCCGCAAGACGACGTGGACGACGATGCCTTCCTTGGGATAATAAGCGCGGAAGACTTCACTAAACAGCAACGAGCAGACCCGGAGCTAAAAGGCCTCGTCGAGTATTTGAAAGAGAACACCGACGTTGTCCCTAGGGCATTTAAGCGCGTGTTGTCTTCGTTCACGCTACGAAACAACCTGCTCGTGAAGAACTTCTCACCAGTCCACGCCAGCTACCTTCTTGTGGTGCCGTCAGCGCTCCGTCCAGAAATACTGCACGCCCTACACGACGATCCAACCGCTGGGCACCTCGGATTCTCCCGGACGCTGTCGAGGATACAGGAAAAGTATTACTGGCCGCGTCTGACCGCCGACGTCGCCCGTTACGTCAAGACATGCAGAGACTGTCAACGACGCAAGACACCACCGACAAGGCCAGCAGGATTACTACAGCCGATCGAACCTCCTCGTCGACCATTCCAGCAGATTGGGATGGATTTGCTGGGGCCGTTTCCGATGTCAACATCCAGGAATAAGTGGATCATCGTGGCGACGGACTATCTCGCCCGCTTTGCTGAAACCAAAGCTCTACCGAAAGGCAGCGCAGCCGAAGTGGCGAAATTTTTCGTCGAGAACATCCTGCTGCGACATGGTGCCCCAGAAGTCCTCATCACCGACAGAGGAACGGCTTTTACAGTAGAGCTCACCCAAGCCATTCTGCAGTACAGCCAGACGAGCCACAGGAGGACAACTGCCTACCATCCGCAGACGAATGGTCTCGCGGAGCGCCTGAACAAAACCCTCGCTGACATGCTAGCAATGTACGTCGACGTCGAGCACAAGACGTGGGACGCGGTCCTCCCGTATGTCACCTTCGCGTACAACACGGCGGTGCAAGAAACAACACAGATCACGCCGTTTAAGCTGGTTTATGGCAGGAACCCGACGACGACGCTTGACGCCATGCTGCCGCACGTAACTGACGAAGAGAATGTTGACGTCGCTAGCTATCTCCAGCGCGCCGAAGAAGCCCCACAGCTCGGCCGCCCACGAATCAAGAGCCAGCAGAGGACCGACAGCCGACACTACAACCTCCGACGACGCTTCGTCGAGTACCAACCTGGCGACCGTGTTTGGGTATGGACCCCGATACGCCGGCGAGGACTCAGTGAGAAGCTGCTGCGACGCTATTTCGGACCCTACAAGGTCATCCGACGTATTGGCGCACTAGACTATGAGGTCGTGCCAGACGGCATTTCGAACTCGCAGCGGCGCCGCGCACGATCTGAAGTGGTCCACGTGGTGCGCCTTAAACCATTTTACGGACGCTGATGAACTTCCTTAGTTTGTTGTTTTCTTTGCTACGATTGCTTTTCTTTGTTACCTTCGTTTGTTTGCAGCATCGGGTCGATGCTTTTTAAGAGGGGGTAATGACACGTGTACTTTATCGGGCAACCAGGTTTCGCCGCTTAACAACTGTAATCGCACAGCGAGGGACGCGCCTGCATGTATCCGACGTTTCTGGAAAGTTATCGACGCTTCTATCCGCGTGTCTGTTGTCGCCGAACCTTGTGTTATCAGATTTCATCGCGTGACACGAATGGTGTAGAACTTTGTGGAAGACACGCGGGTCCCATCAGTTAATCTGGAACATTCGACAACTGATCTATAAAAGCCGACGCGCTTGACCCGCTGATCAGTTTTTCGACGATCGCCGAGCGTGTTCGCCGCTATCGTTGTGCTATAAGTGTAGCCTGTTTTGTGGGCACAGGTTCGCCCAATAAAGGTTAGATTTGTCGTTCACAGTATTGCTACTGTGTTATTCAACGTCACCACCACGTGACAATATTGTGCATAGGAATATTGTGCATATCGGCATAGGAATGATGATATGCATCTTATGGTCGAGGCATGCCATATCGATAATGGTGGAAGTGCGTGCGTGAGTCAGCCTTCGATTACCTTACATAAGGAAGCAATCAAATGCCTTAACAGTTATCTCGCACGTAGACCGGCACATGTACGCGATTGACACATGGTGCTACCATTCCAGAGCATGCGCAGATGAGTTTTGTCTTCTTTCTTTTTTCGTGTTGTCCACTTCTCTTCTCATGTCAGTGTCTGCATACCTTACCCCTTTCTTGCATTATGCATTGATCAACCAAGACATATGTCGTTAGGAAATTGCATCCTGTAATGAAGCGTATAATGCATGGTATTCGGTGTAAAAGCTAGAATCGCAGTAAAAAAAAAAACAACTTTGCTGCCTGTATCAGACTGGAATAAGGCAGGCCAACTAAAAAGTTTTGTTTCGATAGTATGTTGGAGGTGGGTAGTATAAATAGGCATGTAACTTGTTTTTTGCCATTGCGAGCGTGATCTGACATCTTCAGTGTAGCGTGTAGTTGGGGGAGCTGAAAACGCAGATTTGTTTATCATAGCCCTGGAATGCAATGTATTCCAGATATCATTAGTTTGGGTTGGATAGATTTGGTGTTGTTTGGTAAGGTTTGTTATAGCAGTGAAGAAAGCATGTAAAGCCGGACAATGTAATTTCTTAAGTACTACAAAGTTCTTCATTCGTCCTGATGGCTACAACAATCTGCTGCTGAATACGTCACTAGTTTTGAAGCCCTCAACTACAGCGATCTCTCATAGCTGTCTATTGGGGCATTAAGCAACCATCAATGAATAAATGTTACGAGCAATTCCTCTGACTGAAAGCAAAAGCGCCATTTTTAAGTTGTGCATGGTGCTTGCAACCAGCGTGCGCAGTTTGAGTGCCGTCCACTTTGTGCAAAAATATTTCGTACTTTAATGCTTGCAGTTGTTTTTTTGTCTGTGCAAAATTGAACTGTTTGTGTGCTTGGATTTCGCCACTCTGGAAAGTTGGTGGCCTGCTTAAATAAACAGGCATGGGGCACAGCCTCTGGCATGGTAGGATTTGCAGGAACTAGGAATATTGTATAACCCTACGCTGCATTCTTCAGTCATGGCCTTTAGCAGCTGTACACTAAACACCAAACACAGCATGAAAGCGAAAATTGTGCGCATACATGCAAATTATTGCCAGTTGCTGCCTGTGTTCGCTGGCAGCCTATGTTCACGTCACTGCCATCACTCGGTGATTCAGGCTTGTGAACAAATATGGTGCTAAATTGTAAACATTCCAAGTTACATCTGTAAACATTTGCACACTTTGAATTTCGCCTTGATTGTCCGTTTATGGCTTGACCTAGAGCCAACCACAACCTCCCCGACTTGCTCCTTGGCTTTCTTGTGTCTGCAGTGGTAGGCAACAAGTGTGACCTGCCGACGCGGGCAGTAGACATGAAGCAGGCGGGCGAGGTTGCGCGCAACTACGCCATCCCATTCATCGAGACCAGTGCCAAGACCAGGATGGGGGTGGACGATGCCTTCTACACGCTCGTTCGTGAAATTCGCAAAGATGTAAGTCCCTGCTCCGCCGACTGTCAACGAGGGGCAATAGTGCCCTGGGCAACACAGTATGTGGTCCTGATTGTTGTAGAAACAGCCACATCATGTGCCTGTCAACACCGGCCAAGTGTTGTTTCAGTGCAATCTGCTTCTTGCATTGCACCTTGGTGGGCACCACGGGGCACATACACTGCATGAAGTGGGTTGAAATGTTTTTGTGTGTTTGTTAGTTCTTTTAATTTTCGTTTTCTGTTACTGGACGCTTCCTGGGCGGGACACCGATACCGATGACGGATCCCCCCTCAACCGACAACCGGGAGTCGTGCAGCTGTGTTGACAAAACCAGTCACTGTGCGATAGGCTCCTGAATAAACACGTCGTACTGTAATGTGATCGCCACAACGACTATGCATTTTATTTAGTTGTGCTGAATATGGATTCATATTTAGCATGCTTCAGAAGTTGAAATGCACGAAAGCCACTTACATCAAGTTTGAGCAGGGGTTGATGCCACTCAGCCTAGGTTAGATGTGGCAAAGCAGCCAAGTTCATGCATTTGCCACTGTTTGACCTGCACTGAACGTCCACAGTAAGACGGTAAAAATTGCTCTTATACAGTCGCCGGTTGATAAATCGGGCACCAATAATCTGGACATGCTCAGTAATTCGGGCAGCCTCGCAGCACCGCCAATGGCCCCACAGGTGTAAAGACGACCAATATTTCGCACAACTGCCAGCTCTACATTTATTTATCCGGACTTCATCCTTGGCTGTGGCGTACGCCGATTCTGCCCCCATTAGCTGCTCTGGCAACATCAAGACATCAAGTATGTCGTCGGAGATTACATGCTAAATGGGAATCCCTGAGGCTTTGCCTTGGTCGCAGCACTGCACCTCAGAGATTAAGGGGGTACAGGGGTCTTGGAGACGAAAAAATCACTAAAAAGTCAATTTTTCAGTTATGTTAGTTTCGCAATCTAGACGTCATCACGCGCTTGGCGACAAAAAATGAACGTGAAATAACGCGTCTTTGTGCAAAAGAACGCCGTATTTATCACGCGAGACGCTCATTTTCATCTGCAAGACGCACCGAAAGCGCCCCATCTTGCGCCGCTCACAGTTACGAAACCGATGAACGGAGTGCCGCCATTTTGGTCTCGTTCGAAAGCGTGTGCTTCCCGTTCCCTTTCCCGCCGAAAACAGACATTCAAGGTTGCTTCAGGAGGGAGCAACCAGGCAACAACGAGAGAGACAATCCCGCCATCCTGTTGGTCCGCGACCATTACGTGACTAAATAGCGCCTTCTGATTGGAGCGCGGGAACGCCGGGCGTGCGCACCGGCGACGCCTCTTTGCCTGAACTATCACTCAGCGTGGACGTGATCAGTCAAGATGCGAAACCGTGCACGGAAATTCCGTACTGTGCATAAATTTGGGAAGCGTAGAAGAAAGCGCGCGGTGCAGCGAAAAGATGCACCGGAACTACGAGTGACGTCTGACGACCTTATTGGACCGGCGGACTTGCAGGCGCTGCAGAACAATGGTGTAACCGAGGAGTTGGGTGCAGCACAACGGGAAGAGGCGATCGTGACGGCTGACGGCGTTGGCGCTCGGCCTGTGCTATGGAAAACGTCGGTGCCGCTCGCGATGTCGACGGCAGACCGTGAACATACAGCGGACACCCCTGATTGTGGAGCAGCAGTCGTCACGGGCGCGTGTACTACGGAGATGCGCACTCGGCCGGACCACATGAGAATCGACACGGCGTATCTCACGGCAGTGGAGCAAGATCAGATCGAGCAACAAGCACTGGAAAAAATAGCGGAACTCTCCTCAGTTTCAGCGACGGAGTGCAAGGTGAAGTGCCTAACAAGTGAGCCTCGTCTGGAAAGTGCGTCGACAAAAACGTACACCATCGTCGACCTCGACATGGTGAACTGTTTACTAAAAGTTGCTGGTTGCCGAGTGTGCCGCGGAGTGGTGACTATCGAGCGGGACTCACGGGAGTACGGCATTGCCGTGAAGCTGAAAGTTCTGTGCAGCAACTGCGGCGAAATTGACCTGAAGTGGAGCTCGCAACGAGTTGGTGGCACTGCCAACTGCAATCCTTTCGAGATTAATGTTCTCGCGGCGCATACCATACAGAGCACGGGAAACGGGCAGATGGTGCTTAACAATATTTTTGCCGCTATCGGGGTTTCGCATAGAGGCCTTCACAACAAGACCTATCAGCACTATTTGAAATCAAAACTAAATCCAGCTGCCACATGTGCCTGCACTGAGAATATGGCTAAGTGTGCCACTTCGGTGAAGAATGTATATCGAAGCCTGAATTTCGGAAATGCAGGTAATATTGCAGTTTCTTTTGTTGGCACTTGGCATACTCGGGGACATTCATCTCGCATAGGAGTGGCCAGTGATAGAGCTTTTTTCAGGCTATGTTTTGGACTATGTTGTCCTTTCGAATTTCTGCCTTGGCTGTGAGCTTGGCCCTAAACCAGGAACCCCAGATTATGCTCACTGGAAGTCGCAGCATTCATGCCAAAAGAACACGTCTTCCAAGGCAGGCCAGATGGAGGTGGAGGCAGCACTAATTTTATTTTAGCGCTCGCTTTCCCTTCATGGCCTGAGGTACACAACCATGCTCTCCGATGGTGACAGCAGATCATACAGTGCCATTAATGAAGCAAAAGTCTACGGCTTCATACCTGTGGAAAAAGAAGACTGCGCAAACCACGTGCAGAAACGCATGGGAACAGTGCTGCGGAATCTTGTGCAGAAGCAGAAAGGGGAAAATAGCGCATCAGTGGTAAGGGCCGCCTGACAGGAGACCTCATAAATAAGCTGACAAGTTATTATGGTTGGGCGCTCAAATCACATTCAGGAAATGTGGATGAGATGCACACAGCAGTGTGGGCTACGTATTACCACGTAACCTCAACTGATGAGAAGCCCAACCATAGCTTTTGTCCCCACGGCCCTTATTCATGGTGCAAATATAATGCAGCCATTGCGAAGAATGAGCCCCCCCCCCCCCCCCCCCCCCCCCAAAAAAAAAAGCAGATACAGTCTGCCATATGCTGTAAGCAATGCACTGCGGCCAGTGTATGAGCGCCTCTCTGATAAGAAGCTCTTGCAGAGGTGCCAGAGAGTGAAGACGCAAAATGCCAATGAATCGCTGCACTCGATCATTTGGAGCCTGGCGCCAAAAGAAAAGAATGCATCACTGTTTGCTGTTGAGGCTGCCGTGGCAGAAGCTATTATGCGCTTCAACCTTGCAAGCCACCAGTCTAGCTCGCACATACTCAGTGAGCTGCACGTGCAACAAACTTGCGCAGGCAGTTGACGAGCATCCAAGAAAGACAGCCGCCGTGTGGCCAACGCAGACAGAAAGCGCACATCATCGGCAGCATTCCAGGAAGCCATCAAGAAGAGACGCAAAGAAAAGCCTGCTTCGGACTATTCTCCAGGAGCATTCTGATTCATTGTAGGGGTGAATTCTATGATTTTGTCCCATAAAAAGTATTTTTCACATTGCTAAATGCTTTTGCATTTTTCTCGGATCATGATTTTCGCACGCGCGAAGATTTGGCATGTGCACTGTGTCACTGTTAGTTCTTCGATTTGCACATTTTTCCTGAATGCTAAACAGTTGGTGAGTGCAAGAAAACTATAATATGGTATGCTAGTGCAATGCAACTTTTTCAAATCTTGCAAGAAGTAACAACAAAAAATTTTCTTCCAAAGTTGCTAATTCAAATTTTGATAACTTTGGCTAATATGTAGATGGAGATACAAACCTTTATATGTGCACTCTTCAAACATTCAGAAACATACCCAGTTAATTTTAGGTCTCTCAGTACAATAAATTTCTTGAGTCACATCCCATATTTATAATACTAAAGATTGCATAACTTTTTTTTCATTAAACATAGAAAAAAACTGATTTCATATTTGCAATCAGCTCACTAAACTGAATATAAGCTGCAAGTTTCAACGCTCTAGAGTTAATAACAATAAAGCTCTGCTCGTGCACCAGGTCCCCCCTGTAGTATAGTGTCGCCCCCTGTCAGATCTATGTGTCATCACACATGTATGTTTTGTAGTTGTTTAGCTAGATGGCGTACCCCCCTTCTGTCATGCGACGAGCATTGGACCAATCGGGAGGTGTCATCTGGCGTGTGAAGCCTTTATCAGCAATAAACGGCCGAGGGTGGCCGAGTCTTCGTTCCAGTTTTCAACGGGAGCAGTTCGCTCCGCGTCTCCTTTACTGCGCCGGCGTTAGCCGCGCGTTCGCTGGTCGGGGCCCCCCGCTTGCCTGCCGCTGCCGACACAACATCATTTGGCGACGAGGATGGGATTCCCGCAGTGGTTCCGACCGACGCCCCGGGAAACCAACGAGCTTCGTGAGTGAAGCGTCCCTTCCGTGTCTGCACGGCCGGCAAACGCCGCCGACGCACTTGGCGTCGCGAGGCTTCCGAGCCTAGGCCTACTCTCCCCCTTGCTCTTCCTTGCCTATTCCTGCGGCGAGCTCCGGCTTGCCTCCTGCACGCTACCCGGCATGGCATTTACGGCGAACCTTCCTGTTTTTCTTGAAGTGCCTGGCCCTCCGTTAATTCCCTGGTACCGCTGGAAAAAAATTTTTCAGGCCCACCTCGAAGCGGCCGGCGGCGGCGACTGGACGGACGCACGGCGAGCGTCTGCGCTCGTCGGCGCTCTCGGGCGTGAGGGACAACGGAAGCACTTTGCAGCCGAGGAGCAGGAAGCAGCAAGGCAGTTAACCAGCGCAGCGTCAGCTTCAAGCGAAGCAGCAAGGCAGTCGACCGGCGCAGCGTCAACGTCAAGTGATGCGGCCCCGCCAGCGTCAGAGTTTCCGAGACTCTTGCAGCGGCTTGACCGGCTGTTCGCCGCGTCAACAAATGTCCTGGCAGAATGGCACGAATTCACCAGCCGAAAGCAGCTCGAGGGAGAAGGCTTCCTGGAATTCGTGACCGCATTGAAAGAGAAGGCGGTACAGTGCAACTTCGGCACAAGCTATGACGAGCGCGTCCGAGACCAAATCATACATGGGATAGCGAACGCCAGCGTTCACGAAAAGTTGCTGGCCCATGGCGAAACCCTGTCCCTGGACAAGGCAGAAGAAATTGGACCCTCGTTAGAAGCCCTGCATCGAGCGAACCGCGCGTTCGACTCGGAGAAAATACAGAGAATCGAGGCAGCTCAACTTGGCGCTCCGTCGACGAGCCAAGATGGCCGACTTCTTTCGGGGAGCCGCCAAGATGGCCGACGCAGTCCGGGAGGCCATGAAGATGGCCGACTTCTTCTGAGAGGCCGCCAAGGCGACGGACTTCTTCCGAGAGGCCGCCAAGGCGACGGACTTCTTCCGAGAAGCCGCCAAGAGGGCCGACATTTCGCACGTGGCTCCTCCGGGAACCGTGGTGCATGCGACCGGTGTGGCAGCACGAAACATATTGCAACGGACAGGAATTGTCCAGCAAGGAACCGGCGGTGCAACGCCTGCCACATGTTGGGCCATTTTGCATCCGTATGCCGCAAAACCCGTATTGTTCAACACGTCTCTTCCGCAGAGACGCTGTCTTCAACTTCCGCAGGGCAGCCGTCCGCGTCTGTCTTGACGGTAAGCGCTTTTGAAACTAAAGATTTGGAAGTTCCGGTCGTAGTTAACGGCGTCTCCATGCGACTGCCGGTGGATACGGGAGCGTCTGTCTCATTGATGACGGCCGAAGATTTTGGAAAGCACTTTGGTCGACAGCCCAGACTGTCACAAACAGCAGTGGACTTGAAAAATTTCTCCAAGCAACGCATCGACATTCAAGGCCTGTTTCAAGCCACTGTCCAGTTTTTTCAAAGGTCATGCTCCGTCACGTTCCACGTAACGACTACAGGAACATCACTGCTGGGTTTAGACGCCATCCAACGCTTGGGCATACAGATCGACGGTACGTCATTGACATGTCGTCTACCATCACTTCCTTCAGTACAGAGCCCCACAGGTGTGCCTCCGGGTTTTGATCACCTTTCCAGTGACGAGTTGGGTCTCGTCAATAACTTTGTGCACCGAATTCATCGGCAGCAAGATGCGAAACCAGTATCTTCAAAGTTGCGCCGAATACCCCTGGCTCTTCGTGACCAGGTCACAAATGAATTGCGACGTCTCGAGGACTGCGACGTCATCGAGCGCGTCGAGGCTTCTGAGTGGGTGTCTCCACTCGTGGTGGTGCGCAAGAAGGATGGAACCATGCGGCTCTGTGTAGATCTATGGGAACAGGACAGTCTTGTGTCTCACGTTCAAGAAAGGGTCTTGCAGAAACAGTGGCAGACTACACAGTACGTAGACAAACGTAGAGGTGCTCAGGCAACTCGTGTTAAGGTGGGAGACACCGTCAGAATAAGATTTAAGAGGAAAGGATTTTTTAAGTACAGTAAACCCCGTAAAGTCAAGGCCCAGATAGGACCGTCTACTTTTCTACTCAGTGATGGGAAGACGTGGCATGTGTCTAAGTTAACTCTAGTGATAAAGAATTCAGCAGATAGTACATTGTGTACCAGTGACAAAGATTTTTTGTACTCGTATTCAAACCTCGATAGTCATTCCGATGACTTGTCTGTAGTGACATCGTCTTCTCATAAGCTTCAGTTAAGTAGTCGGTCTGACTGTATCACTTCCGAGTCTACACAGTCAGCAGTTGTCTCTGATTCCGTGGGGGAATCGGTAGCATCCCAGGACTTGTTGGGACTTCGAGAGGAGCGTCCTGGGCAACCCTCTCCAGCTTCGAACGACAACCACATTCAACTTTCCAACCAGGGGGAGGGAAATAGTAGTGGGACGACTGGGTCTTTAAAGTCGACCGAAACGCGTCGCAACCCCCAAAGTTCTTCTGAGGTACGCACGCGTCCTCATCGTGTCAAAAAACGGCCTCCGCGGCTTGACGATTATGTTTCCTGAATGCAGAGCGTATTGCCGTCTTCGAAATGCCACGGCTAGGGGCCTCGCTGTGACATTTAGGAGGCAGTTCACATTTTTCGTTCACACAGGTAAAATGTGTTCCTTGTTGCGGTACAGTGAGTTTTGTGCCGTGTTCCTTGTTGAACTTTGTTTGAGTGACTGCCTGTGTTTTAGTGCCCAAGACTGGTGCGCGTGTATGTGAACTTGGGCGGGGACGGATTGAATTTTTTGTGGACTTAAGTGCGTGCTTTGTGTGCAACTGGTGCGCGCGTGTGAACATGGGGGGGGAATGAACTGTAATTGCCTTTGGACTTAAGTGCGCGTCTTGTGTGCGCGTTTCACTGTATGTTTACTTTGTTTCCAGGGGGGGGATGATGTAGTATAGTGTCGCCCCCTGTCAGATCTATGTGTCATCGCACATGTATGTTTTGTAGTTGTTTAGCTAGATGGCGCACCCCCCTTCTGTCATGCGACGAGCATTGGACCAATCGGGAGGTGTCATCTGGCGTGTGAAGCCTTTATCAGCAATAAACGGCCGAGGGTGGCCGAGTCTTCGTTCCGGTTTTCAACGGGAGCAGTTCGCTCCGCGTCTCCTTTACTGCGCCGGCGTTAGCCGCGCGTTCGCTGGTCGGGGCCCCCCGCTCGCCTGCCGCTGCCGACACAACACCCCCTTAACTGCAAATGCCAATCTTGAAGGCTTTGTTAGAATCGTAAGGTTGCATCAGCATTGTGATCATCGCACCCATTCCGATACCACTGCGTGTGACCTGCTCTTGTTTGTTGAATTTGCCTTCCGGACAGCATTCTGCCATTATGTGCTTGTTTGTTTGTTTAGTGTGCATTCCAGACAGCGCTCCGCCGGCTCCAAGAACTCTTTCACGCAAAGTTATCGCCAGTCTGGGCCAAATAGCACCAATGGTGCCCTCGCAGTCCGAATGAGCCTGGCTCGGCAATTGAAGAGACTGAACTGCCACCTTCCACAACAAGCTCAATTGCAAACATTATGAATGATCTGCTAGCCTGTGGTGTGTTGATTCCTGCCGCCGTTACATTTGACGACTTTGCAGACGACAGCACAGTGACAAACTGAACGATGACAAAACAATTCAGGAAGTTCTCCCACTATCAAACCGCGACTGAAACTTGGATGCTGATGATGTGCAATGTGCTCTAGAGCCTTCACATGCAGATCTGACTCAAGCCTTCGCAGTCCTTGTATCAATGTAAAGAGACAACATAAAACTAGCAGAAATACAGGCGGACTTCGTTGCACGTAAGCGGAAGTGCTGTGGGGTCTGATGTGTGATTCTCACACCGTACTCTTGGGACAAAGGAACGACAACGCAGTAGTGCAAACAATCACAAGGGCATTTATTGCACCTTTCATACATCAATGCCTGCTAGCCGAGTTGCTATCCACAAAACATGCCGATTGGCGCGCGACAAATCTAGAAGTCCGACTTACCGCGACCGCAAGCGAGCGAATATGTTCGCCCCATGCTGGATCCCAACGCCTGGTCGTTCGCGTGTATAGTCACGCGAATCGTGGCGCGTTCGAAGGCGGCCACGCGAGGCGGTCTCGCAGATGCATCGGTCACCGTGCGCGCGGAATGTCCGCGCTGTTCGGCGACCCGCCGGGGAAGAGGGCCGCTGCACGTGCGGCATGGCACATCCGTCCCGCTGGCTGTCTGGAACCCAAGAGCCTTGTCTCTCCCGCACCCAAGTAACCGCAGCAGCACAACACTAGCGCCATCTCTTGCACTGCGCCTGTACCATTCCGACCGCCGCGTGTGCGGCGAAGCCGCACTACAGGAGACGCGCTATGCGGGAAAAACATCAGGGGAGGCGCGAGGGTCGCGCATCCCCACAGTGCATACAGCAATGAATAGACCACTTTATTGACGCTGTTTCATGTACATTAACTACAAGTTCACCCTTTTGGTCTGGGATGTGCATTGATGGATCAGCGAATGGAACTTCGTCTGCTGCTCACAACGACGTTTCGACGAACAGCCACTGACTTTGACCCATGTACCGTGCCGATCAGGGAACACTGGTGCAGCGATCGCCTTATTGTCAGCCTACAAATACCGTGATTTGGCAGTCACCCAGAGGGGCATGGAACCGGAATGGCAGGAGCGGTGCCGCTCACGTCTTTCTTGCAGCTTTGCAGGTTAGTAATCCGAACTTGCATTGCTTTCACACACATTTTGTTTTGCCAGTTCCACCCTAAGTGTTATTTGCTTGCCTGAAAACTCACTCACAAGTGAGACTATTCATGTCACCGCTTTCGATTGTTGTCGTATTTCTTTTTATCTGTGCTGTAGCACGGGTAACAACAGACGCAGTAGGTGCAAGAAATGGAATGGTTTAGTGAAGATAGCCTGGCTGCTTTTATTCCGTGCGAATCAGTAGGTGCATGCGCACTTCATGATGCGATAGGCGGGCTTGCAATGACGCGATACGGCACTTCCTCCCCCTTAGAAGCACAGCCTGTCGGGTGGTCTCCTTGTGCACGTAGAACGCCTAGGAACTCCTAAGCCCGCCGGTACACTTGAGGTTGCTTCACTGGAAGCATGGGAGGTACCAAGTGATCCGTCTGACGATGGTTCAGCGCCTTCCATTGCAGAGGGTTGATTACTCTCTGTGACTTGGTTGTCTCCAGGTCGAGTTGCGTAGAATTCTTGCTTTACTTCATCCGCTGCGAGTCGTGACCGCACTTGGTCTACGTGACGGTGCTGCACCCCTCCTATGGTGTCCACCGTGACCATACACCTACCTCATGTTGATGTCACCATGCCGGGTAACCATCTCTGGCGAGCCTGATAGTACTGCCGTGACCAAACAGGCGTTCCCGGTGAAAAGACTGTTGGCAACGGTGCTGGGGGTCTGCTCACCGTGGAATCCCGTGCCACCTCTTCATCTGGAAAATGTGCACTTAGGCGGGTCCTGGGTTGAAAACCCAGCAACATCTCCGCGGGCGACTTGCCATCTCGAGTCGGTGTTGCCCTGTAGCGTAGCAAGAACTTGGAAATACGACTGAGCAGACTTCCATCCTTATTTTTCTTGATACCTTCCTTAATGGTGCGCACTGCACGCTCCGCCAATCCGTTTGACTGCGGATAGTATGAAGTGGAGGTGACATGACAGACATGGTTATCTTTGAAAAACCTTTCAGTCACTGAACTGCTAAATTGTGGCCCATTGTCGGAAACGACTGTATGCGGCAGACCAAAACGCGCAAAGATCCCTTGCAGTACTTCGACTGTAGTTTCTGCACTTGCTGTTTCAAGAAGTACTGCCTCTATCCATTTTGTTTCTGCATCTACCACCACCAAGATCATGTGACCTTCCACTGGCCCTGCATAGTCGATATGTAGGCCAGCTTGAAGGGACCTGTACCGCTGGCATGGGCCAACATTGCACGCATTGCTGACAGCTTTGTACCAGCTTGTCTATGTCGTGGTCCAATCCGGGGTACCAAAACATCGTACGGGCCAGGCACTTCATTGCAGTCGTGCCTGGGTGGGTGTCGTGAAGTTCTCTCAGAATAAGTGCCCGCACTGTCTCGGGCAAAACTACGCGATGACCCCAGTATATTAGTCCTTTGCTCACAGTGAGTTCATATCTGCGGGTGAAGTACGGCTGAAGGCACTGTTGCTCCGGTCCCAGCTGGTTTGACCAACCACAAAGGATCCACCTCTTCACCTGTCGGAGAAGCATGTCCTCGCTATTTCTGTCTGCCAACTGCCCTGCGCTAAGAGAACAATCTGTCAAAGCTTGCGCATGTAGCACATATTCGACGGAATCATCTTCACCAGGGTGCCCTTGGTCCAGCAGCGGCAAGCGCTTAAAGCATCGACATTCGCGTGTAGTGGTCCTTTCCGGAATTCTATGTCATACTGATACGCTGATAAAAGGAGCGCCCAACGCTGTATCCTGGCCGCCGCCATCTCCAGAATTGGTTTCTCGGGATGAAACAGCCCTGTCAATGGCTTGTGATCCGTTATCAGACAAAATTTATTGCCAAAAAGATAGTCTCTGAACCTTGTCACACCGAAAACTAGGGCAAGCGCTTCCTTTTCCAGTTGCAAGTAATTTCGCTCCGCCGGCGTCAAGGTTCTAGAGCGAAAAGCTATCAGATAGTCTTCGCCGTTGATGCGGTGGGACAGCACTGCGCCCAAGCCGACCGATGAGGCATCGCATTCCAGTCGAAGGGGTTTTCGCGGGTCATAGTGGACCAGAAATTAAGCCTTGCCTAAGGCACTCTTTGCTTCTCTAAACGCGCTGTCCTGGGATGGCCCCCATTGCCACAACACCCCCTTTGCCAGCAAGCGATATAAGAAAGCCAGCGTCGTTGACAAGTTGGGCAAGAATTTAGCATAACAAGTAACCAAGCCCAAGAACGATTTCAGCTGGCTTACCGATGTTGGCTTCGGCGCGGCCAGTTCCGCCTCGAGGTTATCTTGCAGAGGATGAAGACCTTTGGCATCGATGCGGTGCCCCAGAAACTACACTTCCCTAAACCGGCACTTGGCTTTGTTCAACTTCGGGTTGTGTTCACGAAGCTGCTGAAACACCTGCCGCAGTACCCATGTGTCGTTTTCCTTTTCCGCCACAATGATGTCGTCGAGGTACACTTGAACATTCGGCAAACCTTGCAAAATCAATTCCATGCGTCGCTGGAACAAAGCGGTGGCTGGAGCAGTCCCAAATGCTAGGCGATTGTAGCAGTAAAGGCCCATGTGTGTGTTGAGTGCCACCGTCTTTCTAGCTTCGTCGTCCAGCGGCAGCTGATTGTACGCATTGCGTAGGTCCAGAGTGCTGAAGACTTCGCCTCCCAAAAGCGCCGCAAATATGAATTCAACTTTGGGCAGGGGATACTGTTCCAAGTGAGACGCCGGGTTGACTGTTAACTTGAAGTCGTCGCACAATCATATATTGCCGTTCTTTTTTGCTATCGGAACCACCGGTGCTGCCCAATCTGAAATGCTTATCGGCGAAAGCACTCCATCTTGCACGAGATGGTCGAGCTTGGCCGAAACTTTGGAGCGCATGGCATAAGGCACTGTACGTGCCTTACAGAAACGTGGGCGGGCTCCTTCTTTGAGGTGTAATTGCACAGGGGGGCCCTTGCAACAGCCCAGCTTGTTCTCGAAAAGATCCGAAAATTCATCGAGCAGCGGCGTCATCTTGTTATCACGAAGAACATTTACACTTGAGGTGGTTCTAATGTCCCAGAAGGACACACTTGCCTTACGGAACGCCTCTATCGTGTTCCGGCCGCAGAGCAGTGGTCCGTTATATGCCACCACGATTAGTGTGTTGGTCACAACAGTCGATCCACACTGAACCCTCATGGTTGTCTCACCGACAACTGGCAATCGCCCGACGAAGCATGTTAAGCGGAGTGACGTTTTTTCCAGTGCCGGCCACCATTTGCGATGTTTCTTAAATATGTTCTTCGGTATGGCGCTGTCCGGAGAACCCATGTCTAGAATCATGCGCAATTTCCGGCCCTGCCATGTGAACTCTTCCTCGAGTGGCTTCAACGTAGCTCTGTCGGCAGAGCTGTGAGCGACAAGAGCAAGCAACATTTCTTCTTCACTCTCACCTTCCATTTCCTCGACGGCAAAGGCACCACATTCTCGAGGGCAGCCACAGGTGCAAACCTTCGCCAGATGACCTTTCGTGCCGCAATGGTGGCACTTGGTGTTTCGATGACGGCACTTGTGTGTTGCGTGGGGGCCGCCACAGCGCTCACATGAATGGTTGTTCTTTGCAGTGTTCCACTTCGTCCAGGGTCGTCGTCCTCACTGCGACTGTACAACATTGATGCTGGTTCCCGTAGTCACTGGGTCTGCACCTCGCATGTCACGAACGTCGCCTAGCGCCTTCTTTGAAGCTATGGCAAATTCTTCTGCTTCCTCAAAAATTAGCTTCTTCTGCGTTAATAGGCAGCGTCGTGCGTCGTCCTCCCTGATTCCGCATACTATGCGGTCTCTCAGCATACGGTGCAGCGAGTTGCCGAAGTTGCAACTTTCCGCCAGTCCCCGAAGGTCGGCAATGTATTCCTGAACGCTCCCTCCATCCCTTTGTTTGCGCGTGAAGAACGAGAAACTCGCCGCTATTTCATTGACTTGAGGATTGTAATGTTCCTCGAGGTATTCAACGATTTCATCGTAAGTCTGGCTGTTAATCGACACGGTTAGAAGGCGTCCTTGCAACATGCGCACGACATTATCGCTCAATGAAGACACCAGCAGAGCTCGGCGTTTGGCCGTGTCGGTAATTCCATTGCCCTCAAAATAAGCTTCCAGCCGTATCCTGTACATGCTCCAGCTGCTCACCATCTCGTCGAAAACCGGTGGGCGAGATGCCATCATTCGATCCTGTCAGTAGCTGACCATGCTCACATGAAGTCCCACTCTCGTCGCCACTGCTGTAGCGCGGGTAACAACAACAGACGCAGTAGGTGCAAGCAATGGAATGGTTTATTGAAGATAGCGTGGCTGCTTTTATTCCATACGAATCAGTAGGTGCATGCGCACTTCGTGATGCGATAGGCGGTATGTTGGGTTCAGTTATGGCCACCAAGATCGACCATCTGGACAACCAGAGGAGGCATTGCAATTTGCCTTTTTTTTTGTGTAGAGGATACAAAACCCAACAAGGCAAGTGAAGACTGTGGAGAATGTGTAATTGACATCTGTAAATCAAAATTAAGTATCCAATCAGTGAAAATAGCAAATGCTCACAGGCTGGGCAATTCAAGTCTGGTAGCAATCGTCCTTTAATAGCAATTTTCGCTTCCTATGTTGAAAAGCGGGAGGTTTTAAAAAGCACTTATAAATTAAAATGAAGCAATGTCAGTATTTCAGAGGACTTTTCTGAGGATGTACATAGAAAGAGAAAACATCTATGGCAGTTTGTGAAATCGCAAGAACAAAGTCGCGACAAGATCAGTCTTGAGTACGACATAATCGCGAGAAGTACTTGTTCGATGATAATATTGTAAAGAAGATAACGAACGTGCGCACGGAGTCAGCAGCATCGGCAGCAGCAAGCGCGCGCGCAGCAGAGGCTCGAGCTCAGGAACTGCGCGGTGCATCTTAGAACCGGCGATCGCTACGAACCGCAATTTATCTCCTTTATAATATAAATGAGGTGCTACCAGTAGTACAGTGAAACCTCGTTAAACCGTAGTTGGCCGGAGCTCGGAAAGGTATGCACTAAATGATAGTACTGTTCAACCGAAATAGCATGAAATCGCCCACTTACCTGTCGAAAATGTAACACGGAACTCGGACAGAGTGGGATGAAAGGGGGAAAAAACATGCAGTACAGTCAACGACCAATTTTTCGGACCCTCTAGGGAACGTAAGAACGTCCGAAAATTCAGGCAGTCCGAAAAAAATGAATGCATGCAAAGAAACGCACCTTCTTTCTTTTTTTCTCGGATATAGAGGTAAAGGGCAAATTACCAGGCTTACGAAACCCTGCCAAAGCATCAGTGAAGTGGCTATAAAAAGAGGCGTTCAAAAACTCTGTATGCAGCTGACTGCCGGTTTATTATGTACATGTGCATCGTCGGGTAGCCGGTGTTATTGCTGCAGTGGCTTGAAGAACTTGTTGGTTGTTGTTTGGACGGCGTTCCGGTTGCATGCGATGATATTCACTTTGATCTGAGCAAGGGTCATGTCAGCACTGTACACCGATGAGTCAACAGTGTTCGCGTCAACTCGGCGCTTGTAGGCGGCGCAGGCATTGGCTCCTCATTTTCAACATCGGAGTCTTCTGAATCCCCCACAACCTGATGGACTATTTCCTCGTCAGTCAGTTCTGTGCAGAAGTAGAGCTCATTGTCAGCATCAACAAACTGTCAATAAACTGTTCGTGGAGAAACAGTGGAGTTCGCTGACGAGCGTCAAAGCACCTAGGCCTAGCGTCGCAGAGCACACTTGACACAACAGCACAACCACACACCACGCTAGCCAAAACTAAAGCCCCTGCATCGACGCGCCACCGCCGCTTTCTTAAGTAGCGACAACCTTTGTTGAGCGCCGCCCTTTTCCCCTCACACCAAATCCGGTTCCGGTATTTCTGGTTCCGGCATTTCCGGTTTAAAAATTTCCGGTTCCGGCGTTTCCGCTTCCTAGATTTGCGCTGCGGGAATTTCCGCTTTGACTGCTGTTAGACCACAGTGAGACGCCCGCGCGTGCTTAGCAGAGCTGTGGCAGTCACTATTAGAAGAATGGCCGCTGAGTCAGGGATTTGACTTTACTACATTTAAAATGAAACTGCTGTTTAAGGGGGGAAGCGGGGATCAGATCGCGATTTTCGCGAAAAAAATCGATTTTTGAAAAGTACGCTTTTCAGAATCTACAGCATCATTTCTATCTTGTACTGAAATATTTCACCGAAAAACAAACTCTAAGCACTTAAAATAAATATATTTGTCGGTGCTGGCATCCACAAATCCACCCGAAATCGCGAAAAAGCCGCGAAGTTCAACGCGCGACTGCTCGGCTTTCCCGCCACGGAGCGCCGCCATTTTGGTATCGTTGGAAAGCCCGACTCTTTGACTCTTTGTCCCAGCCCTTCCCTTCCTCCCCTGCCAGCCAGCACGCGCACAAAAAAAGAAAAACAGGAGAGTGGCAGCACGGAGCAGCCAATGGCTGCCGCGCCCCGATTGGCTCTGCGCCGCGGCTCGTTGTAAGGCGCCTCCTCATTGGTCGACGCCGCGCCATAATGGCGGCCGAGGCAAGGAGCGCAAGGAGCGTCTGCTTTTGTCCGCTGCTGGGAAGCCTTTCTGGACTTTCCTTCTCTTGTGTTTCGAGGACGTCGACCACGTGCAATGGATCCGCGCAAGTTCGAAAAGAAGTACCGGACGAAGCATGCCTACGGGAAGCGGAAACGCAAGCCCGTCACAGCAAGGAAGAAGCTGCGATTGTCAGCAGGTGGTTCGGCCGAGCCGAGCGTCCGTTCAGAATCGGCGGAGTACGCGCCCAACGTGCTGCGGGATCTTGCGCCGAGTCGAGCACCAGCCAGCGATAGTGAGACGAACCATGACCTTTTGCCGTCGAAGCGCGGGCGCAGTGTTACTTCACCGGTGACGATCGACATGCCAGTGAGTCTCGCCGTACGCGAGCGTCCCGTCGCAAGTTCGTCCAGCACAGATCACGGAGTGAGCTTGCAGCAGTCATCGCCGCCCGACTGCAGAGCATCGGAGACGCGCTTCCGCGGTGAGTCGTTCAACGCCGAGATGTCTCCGCAGCCAACAACCGCCAGTGAAGGCAGTCCCATGCCATCGACGAGTTCCGGCGCTTCGACGGAGCTGCAACGCGGGCGCACGCTCGCTGCCGCGGATGCGCCGGCGGCCGACCTTGCCGCTCATCGCAGTGTTGACTGTTCGCCCAGTGAACGTCGCACTATTCAAGCTCACCTGGAAACACGATTTGTGTCCGCGGAAACTGCAGAACTGCAAGCGTCGAGAGTTCGCGAATCGCTTCGCGCGGTTTCAGCAACGGAGCGCAAGTTTGGGCTGACTGGCTCACAGGAAAATGCCATTCCCGCACCTCCAGAAGAGGAGTTTATGCTTGTTCAAGTTGCTGCTTTGAACTCGCTGATTGGTTCCCCGCTTTGCCCAACTTGTCAGCAGCCCGGCCTAGCAGTGCACCGCGAGACTGAACTGGGACTAGCTGTGAAGATGGTACTTTCATGCATTTCCTGTGGTAGTACCCTACAGTCTGAGTGGTCCTCACAAAGGAAGAGCGGCTCTAGAGCTTTCGAGGTCAACATCAGAGCTATGCAAGCAATAAAGAGCATTGGGAAAGGACCAACTGCTCTTAATGACTTCTGGGCCACCATGAATGTCTCGCCTCGTGGGTTACACCACAAAACATATGATGGGCACCTCAAAAAGACTTTCAAGCCTGCCGCAGCGGCAGCTGCACACAACATCTTCACAGAGGCTGTAGAGGCAGTGAAAAAGGTGTACACTGAAATGGAGACAACATTTTCAAAGAACATAACAGTAGTGTATGATGGCACATGGTTGACACGCGGCCACAGCTCCCATACCGGCGTAGGCTGTATAATTGATTTCCATACAGGGCTTGTGTTGGACTGCATAGTTCTGTCCAACTTCTGCCTTGGGTGCAGCCGACAGCCAGCAGAAAGTGACCCCAACTATGCTGAATGGAAGCAGCAACACCAGTACCAGAAAAACACTGATGTGAATTCTGGAAGAATGGAGGTTGAGGCTGCACTACAGCTCTTCAGGCGCTCCTTGAGCAGAAATGATTTACGGTACACAAATATAGTTTGTGATGGGGACAGCCGCATGTTTCGCACTCTATGTGATGAAGAAGTTTATGGTTTTGTGCAGCTATCTAAAGAGGACTGCATAAATCATGTAAAAAAACGAATGGGGGCTGCACTTCGCTCTTTGGTGGCCAAGGCAAAGAAAGGAGAGCCACTAGGTGGAAAGGGGGGCCTGACACAGCAGCTCATCAAAAAACTGACGAACTACTATGGCCTTGCTCTGCGGAACCACTCAGAAGTCGAGGAAATGCAAAGGGCAGTAATGGCGACGTACTACCACATCACATCAACAGACGATGAGCCCCATCATGAGCTGTGTCCCCCTGGCCCCCTTAGCTGGTGCAACCACCGATCAGCTGAGGCAGAAGGGCAGCCAGCACCAGCTCACAAGTACAAGCTTTCAGCTAAAGTTGCTGAAGCACTCCTGCCTGTGTACCAGCGCCCCTCAGACCCTCAGTTGCTGGCCCGGTGCAGAGGAGGCAAAACTCAAAACGCGGCTGAGAGTCTCCATTCAGTGATATGGTCACTAGTATCAAAAGACCAGCATGCCTCACTGTTTGCCGTGGAAACAGCAGTGCACGAGGCAATTTCAAAGTACAACTCGGGCAGTCTGAAAGCTTATTCAGACCTGTGCACAACATTGGGCCTGCGCCCTGGTGCCCTCTCTCTTCAGCGGGCTGTCGAGAAAGACTCCCAGCGAATGAAGAAGGCACGCAAAGTCCATCTCCTGAAAGGACAGAGGGCTAAGAAGTCACCTGCTGCCAAGGACACCAAGTTTTACAATGCAGGAGCATTCTAGACAGTGTGTGCCAGTATGGAACTTTGAGGCTTGTTTTCTCAAAAGTTTGTTTTGGGCTTATCACCTCGCTCGTGGAAAGCATAGCACGGCAATGGGAGCACGGATTTTAATCCTGTTTGTTTTGCTGCAATTGCTGAAGTGTGCCTTATGTCAAGACAGTCTCAGATTTACCATTTAGCCTCACCATTGTTTTATTACACAATAATTGGAGCATGATACATTCTAAACATAAAGAGAAGGTGCATACTATATCGTTTAGAAGAAGAGCAGAGAAATTTAAAAAGAAATTAAGAGAATCTTGACTTAGACTATACTTCTTAGTAACTATTAAAAACATTTACAGACCCATAACCCATTTTGCTGTCACGCTAGGCTTTCCACGAGCAAGCAACATGTTAGCAATATATAAATAATGATAAAATAAAAACTACTGAAGATATTATTGTGAAACTTTGCAGCTGTCTGTTTGATGCTATTTCGAACCTGTATAACAAATTTCATCACTCTAAGATAAAAAATGAAAAAGTTTGTTCCGATCCCCTCATCCCCCCTTAAGTGGGTACGGTCTAACGAGGTTTTGCTGTACAGTGCAAATTGTACGCAGCTGATATGAAATAATGACTAAATGCTGCGAAGCATGCAGGTTTACGCACCTGAGAAGCATTGTGTGACACTGAGAGGAGCAAATCTAAGCGTCGTGGTCATATTGGAAACGGCAGCTAGCCGCCAGCAGACTTTTAGAACTTGAAAAATTCGGACTTGATCAATATTCTGGACATCATATGCACTGTCAAGGTTCCCACAGACCCAATGCATTTTTGCGACTAATTTTTCGGATGATTTTAGGCCCTGAAGTTTGATTTTCTGGGCTAAATTGCTCGTTCTGAGCTACAATACACAATCTTGGAGACTACCATGCATAATTTTCTGCTGGCTTGGCTTCCAGTGGCCTGCTTTATAGACACTTTTCACGGTGATCATGTGGGCACTACCCCGTTTCTTCACATGGTAACGTGTCTATTGCTTGCCTCAGCTGCCTCCGCTGTTCCTATGTTTACAATGCATGTGCATGACACCGGTGCGGCTCCACAAACCTGTTGACAGATATCATAGATGCGGTGCAGACAACACGAAGCTTTGTCCACAGCTTCAGACGACATGCAAGTGCTTTCAGAGCTTGTTACACCCGAATGGGAACCAGAAGGTTCCCATTTGGCTCAGCATTGTAAAATATGCAAGTGCAAACCCATGTTTCATGATACCACACCACGATATTGAAAAAGGGCCGTGACACCACCGCCCGAGAGTTATCGGAAGCATTCTTCATTCAGTCATTGGGGTCACAGTGCATTAGTGTGCCTTCCTTAACCTTGTACAGCGCTGAATTTGGTTTTTTGGATTCTGTCGCATGAGTGCGCTCTTGGGATTGGATGTTGGTGGCTCCACCGCTTGGTGCTCCCTGCGCATGTTCCTCTAGTTTCAGCTGTTCTATAAAGGAGTGACGCAATAAAATGTCAGTTGAGAGTAGCGCCTTGTCCCGGGGGAGGGGTTCATCTTTCTTATGTCTGTTGTTTTGCGCTAAACAAAGTATTCATAGTGATACAGCGCTGGCGGATGAGTAGATTTATTTACCCTCAAGGAAAGCCATGCATTGCAAAGGGCTGGCAATGCAGGCAGTCATAATACAGTAAAACCTCGTTAAACCGTACCCGCTTAAACAGTAGTTTCGGTTTAAAAGTAGTAAAGTCAATTCCCCGACTCAGCGGCCATTGAACATAATGTATTTTGTATCCGCATAAACCGTACCAGCTTATTGCGTACGCATCGGTTAAAACGTAGTGTTTCCACTTTTCGTCGCGCAAGCACGGCGGTGCGTCGTCTCCATCGGGCGGCCCGGCAGAACAACAAGCCTGAGAGATCGGTACAACGGCCTCCAAGCGCCTCTGCGTTTGCACGTGAAGCCGCATCAACATCAACATCATTTCGACGCCGCATGGACGACGTGCCAGCGAGCGTTGTGGCGTCATGCAAGCGAGGACTCGCGTCATGCCGAAGCTAGGATAAAAAAGATGCCGGGTGCTCAGCATAGAAGAAAAATTAGACATCGTCCGTGCTACCGAACGTGACACGAAGTCGGTGCTGGCCCGCGGCATGGATCTGCTGTTGACTACAGTGTGTGACATTTGGAATGCGAAGTTGCTCGGCAGTGCTGCTGCGACCGCGAAGAGATGTCAGCTACGAGGTTCGACTTTTCACCATCGTTGCCGCTGTTGTTGCCGAAGTGTCAACTAGCGACAGTGATGAGGACGACACGGAAAGAGACAGCAGGGGCTATTCAGGCCTGACAGTGCCAGAAGCTGCGCGTTACCTCAGCCTCATGAATGCGATCGTCGCAAGGAGAACAGGGGCGCGATAACGTAACTATTCCAAATGAAAAGTTTTCTGAACTTTGGCACCCGGCAATGAAAAAGGCGCCCCGGGACTTATGCAGCACTACTGCGCGCATGCACGGAGAATACGTAACGCCAACGAGGAATCTGCCGTGCGAGTGTTTGCAGAAAGAAGGGCGGCTGGCTGAGAAGCTGGCACGCAGCTTCAGTAAGTTTGAGGCCGCTGTCGTCGTGCTAGGCCGCCGCAACATCAAACGAAAATAACACTTACGTCCCGCGAAGTGAATAAATACTGCATGTTGTTTCCCCTTTCATCGCACTCTCTCTGAGTTCCGTTTTCGACAGGTAAGTGGGCGATCTCATGCTATTTCGCTTAAACAGTACTACCGTTTAGTACGTACTTTTTCCGAGCTCCGGCCAACTACGGTTTAACGAGGTTTCACTGTATAGCAGTGACTGCACGGATTCATTATACTCCTTAATATGCCAGTTACTATTTTTGCAGGCACACCCTTCTTCCCTCTATCGTTCCACATTTTACATCATGAATGGAGCGCGGTGTGTTAGCGAACACCCAGTGGCATTTCTGACAGCTGATCGCACTGTAGCAGGGCAGAAGCAGTAATTGTTTTGTATTTGTGGCGCTTGCGGTGACGCAACGTGCGGCTCGCCGCCGAGAGCGCGATCTTGTTCCTCTAGAGCAAACTGCTCCGAAAAAAGTGTCAGTAGTCTCCAAGAATAAGAGGCACACACTATCGCTCCAGAGCGCGTGCGTCATCCTCCCATCTTGGAGGCCATCCCGCTCTTGCTTGGCTGACAAAACTCCAGGAGACGCCACATTTCTTTTTCAGTTAACACTGTCGTCGCAATTACTTGGTGCGGAATCCGGTTACGTCGCCGTTCTGCACGTGGTGTGCCTCAAAGACATTGTGCGCATCCATGTGTGCCACCTCCTGTGTCTTTGCGAGAGCCAAGTGGTGCGAAGAAATGTTGAAAATGTGTGACCCTGACATTCCAAAAATTAAAGTAGCTATTATTAAGCAAATAGAGAGTGAACATTCCCAGGTTGATGTTGCAAAAGAATATAACCAATCCAGCATTCGTGTTGTCCACTTCTCTTGTGTCCTCTCTGCACGCCTCACCTTTTTTGCATAATGAACCAATCCAAGCAAACACTATCTGACTACGTTAGAAACTACAACGTTAGCCGTTTTGGAAAAACATGGGAAAGTGGGAGATGGAAATTCAAGACGATAAGCAAAACGAGAACAAAGTTAAAGCGGAAGCCAACATTTCAACAAGTGGACTTTTTTTCTTCAATGCGTTTAAAAAGACAAGTCTACTTGTCGAAACGTTGGCTCCCACTTTTGCCTTGTTCTCATTTTGCTCAATGTTAGACGTTAGCTGCTCGAAGCCTAATAAATTTAATTATCTTGGCTCAACACATTTTATGCGAAGCGTATTACGAGAGCACAGCCCAGCTCCTCAGGCGCGGCGGTGTTGCCTTCAATGACCTTTGACCCCATGCCATACCACGTGACACCGTGACGTCACGACAGAGGAGAAACGGGGCTCCAACTCGCGCCGTCGCTCGCGGCGTCATATAAGCAGCTGCGCTTGCCTTTGCTAGACATTTTCTAGGTGGCTTTGATCGGACGCGGTGAGCGTCGAGCAACGCAGCGTTCGGCGCGACAACGAAATTTCTTGGTGGCTTTGGCTCAACTCTTGCAAGATGGGCTGGGTGGGAATCGAACCAGGGTCTCCGGAGTGTGAGACGGAGACGCTACCACTGAGCCACGAGTACGATGCTTCAAAGCGGTACAAAAGCGCCTCTAGTGAATGCGGTGTTGCCTTAGAAACGAGCTGCTCTCGTGCGTCGCTTGCTCAGGCGCACATTTCGTTGCCGCGCCGAGCGCTGCGTTGCTCGACGCTCACCGCGTCCAATGCGGGGCGCATAGTCGCTGCGCCGTAGCCCATTGTCTTACACCGCTTGGCGGGTCGACGGGAACGCTGTCGTGTTCCACTCTTGAAGGCGAAGCAGAGTAACGCATGAGTTGTTTCTTCGTCTAGCCGAACCAAATATAGCCAAGCAACAGCAGTTCACCAGGCTAAACAGTGGTTCAACAACTAAAATAAAGGCTAGTATGCTTCGCCTCCTGGGCTTAACCTTAGCTAAGCCACAGCCATTTTTTAGGACTATCTTTAGGTCCCCGCCAGGCCCAGAAGAATGGTCAACAACTGTATAGGGAGAGCAGTTACTGCATGCTGATTGTAATACCTGGTTTGGACTTTTCGTGCTCTTCATCCGGCTGTGTGTTTATAGTGTGTGTTCATCATTTGTGTGTTCATCATTTGTGTGCTTTATAGCATATTGTTCGAGGAAACTCTGCTCGCCTAAGCACACGTTCAGAGAGCGCATAGTTTTTAAGTGAAAACATTGATGCCTGCTCTACTTGCACGGCAACTGAGCGAGATTGTTGTTTACACTGCAGCATCAAAGAGGCCGTCACTCGTTACTTGTTTGGCTTGCATAAGAGGCAAACTGTTTTTCGGTAAAAAAAAAGTTTGTCAGCGTAACAATACACACAGGCCTGCCACGGTACGTAGCCCCATTTCGTTCATGGAAGCAGCAGCGTATCCAGATGTCAGCCTTCGATCAAGAACGGCAACGTGGTGGTGGCCCTGCACCGTGTCGCTGCGTCCCACTTCTTGCGTTTGCATTGTGCTGTACTAGGAGTGGTTCACTTCAAGATGATATGGCCAAGACCGAACTATAAAAGCAGTTTCCTTCATCCTACTTGCTTCTCCTGTACTTCAGGTCGGCCGGTGGTGCACGAACTCGTCAGCTGTGCTAGGCCTAATGAATCTGTGTGCGACGAGGTTGACACTGCTTTAAACTCAATGTGGATGGCTGCAAATCATGCATCTCTACTTCAGAAGTGTTTTTAGCATGAAATAAATACAGTAGAACTCGCTGATATTATCCCGTTATGTACAATTTCCCGTTATCAACCTCCATGATCAAGAACACAGAAAAGTGACCCATTACAGTTACGCTTATTTTTTGACAGCTCATACCGTGTTTACTCGCGTAATGGTCACACTTTTTTGTCAAAAAAATTGAAGCAAATTCAGGGGTGCGATCCTTAAGTGGGTTACATTTTTCCCAAAAAGAAAAAAAAAATTTTTTTTCATCCCGCCTTTGCTGCGGGATGACAACAGGTCAGCAAATAGGAGGCTGCTGCCGTAACAGTGTGGGTCACCAAAACCAGAATGGCGGCCGGAGGTGCAAGCCGAACACACTAAACGGGATTTATTTTCTTCTCATGACTACATTACGTGCACGAAACAGCTTATTCTGTATCGGTAATGAATAATATTGTTATCGATACATGTTATCCATACATTCTCATCGATACAGGGGCACATCTTTCTATGATGAGTGCTGCCTTCCGACGACGACTAACAAGCCCCTCACCCCAGCGTTGGCACGCGTTGTCTGCGTTGCGGATGGTGGTACTGTGCCTATCATCGGCATGTGTACAGCACGTGTCAGCATCGCCGGCCGCCACACTCCTGTCCTCTTCACCGTGATTGCTCATTGCCCCACGACCTCATTCTCGGCCTCGATTTTCTCTCCGCGCATTCTGCTCTTATTGACTGCTCTTCCAGTACCCTTCGCCTTGAGTTGCCGATTCTCGCAGAACATTCTGACACACCCCAGTGCCACCTACGCCCCACCGGCTTTATTCGCCTGCCGCCAAAATCAATAGCCTATATTGAACTCTTGTCTTCCCCACCAGTCCCTGATGGTGAGTACCTTGTCACTCCTCTGCCCGACATTCCACTACAGTACGACATTACCGTGCCTCACGGTATACTTACTATTACTGCGAACCGCACTTTCATGCCAATCTTTAACTTTGGACTGGCAAAGCAAATTCTACCACAAGGTATTTGCCTTGCCAACATTGATTGCCTCAGCGACCATCACGTGGCAACTTTATCGACCGATGCTTCTTGCGAGCTTAGCAGGCCCATCGTGCCAGCTTCTGCTGCCAATCCCAAGATACAAAAAATGGTTGCGACGGTTGTTAGTCTTCTGGGCAGGCTGAAGACCTTTACCAAATATTATCATCCTACAGAGATATTTTCGACTTCGACGATCGCCCTTTAGGCCAGACGCTCGCGGTCAAGCATCGGATTCTTACTGGCGATGCTACTCTTATTCACCCATGACCGTATCGAGTTTCCGCATCGGAACGCCGAGTAATTCAAAGTGAAGTCAACAAAATGCTAGACAAAAGCATCATTGAGCCTTCTTCGAGTCCCTGGGCGTCACCTGTAGTGTTGGTTAAGAAGAAGGATGGCACGTGGCGCTTCTGTGTAGACTACCGCCATCTGAACAACATTACTAAGAAAGATGTCTACACGCTCCCACGTATAGACGATGCCCTTGACTGCCTCCACGGTTCCAGCTATTTCTCTTCTACTGATCTTCGTTCTGAATACTGGCAGATTGCTGTTGACGATATGGACAGAGAAAAAAAACGCGTTCATCACACTTGATGGCCCATACCAATTTAAAGTAATGCCGTTTGGATTATGCAACGCCCCTGCCACCTTTGAGCGCATGATGGACTCCTTGCTCCGTGGTTTCAAATGGGCCACATGTCTCTGCTACCTCGACGACGTCATCGTCTTCTCACCCACGTTCGACACTCACCTTGAGCGTCTAACAGCTATACTTGATGTATTTCGAAAGGCGAAGCTGCAACTTCACTCGTCGAAATGTCGTTTCGTCTGCCGCCAAATTACTGTTCTGGGCCACCTTGTTGACGCTTGCGGAGTACAGCCTGATCCCGACAAAAGTCGCGCTGTCCGAGACTTTCCGGTTCCGAAGACAGCCGCAGACGTTCAAAGTTTTGCCGGGCTATGCTTGCACTTTCGTCATTTTGTTCAAGATTTTGCGGCAATTGCTAGACCCCTCACTAATTTTTTGAAGAAAGGCGCACAATTCTCGTGGGGTACTGCAGAAGCCGCCGCCTTCTCTCGTGTCGTCACTCTTCTCTCCTCACAACCCATTCTCGCCAACTTCGACCCTGAGGCCTCTACAGAATTGCGTAGAGATGCCAGTGGTCATGTCGCAGGTGCCCTCTTAGCCCAGCGTTAGTGTGGCCAGGATCACGTTATTGCTTATGCGAGCCGCCTCCTCACACCATCGGAGCACAACTATTCCATTACGGAACGAGAATGCCTTGCTGTAGTCTGGACGGTTGCGAAGTTCTGTCCTTACCTCTATGGTCGCCCTTTTTCCGTAATCACTGACCATCATGCTCTCTGCTGGCTCTCATCCCTAAAAGATCCTACAGGCCGGCTTGGTTGATGGGCTTTGAGACTACAAGAATTTTCGTATTCCGTGGTCTACAAATCTGGCCGCCTGCCCCAAGACGCTGACAGCTTGTCGTGTTACCCTGTTGACGACCCTGACTCCTCCAATATTACCATTGCTGCTTGTGTATTCTCTGTGTTGCAGCTACTTCATTTCGCCAACGAGCAACGTTGTGATGCCTACATCAGAGCACTTATCGACCGTTTTGAACACTCTCCGGCCGACGCCACTCTTCGCCTCTTCATCCTCTGCGGTACTCTGTACCGTCCTAACTGTCATCCGGACGGCTCTGAGTTCCTACTTGTCATACCTAAACACCTCCGCTCAACCGTTCTAGAAGAGCTCCTTGACCCACCAAGGGCAGGACACCTCGGAGTATCTCGAACCTATGACCGTGTACGTCGCCGTTTTTTCTGGCCGCGCCTTGCCCATTCCTTACGACGTTACGTCGCCGCTTGTGAACTTTGCCAACAACGCAAGAAACATTCCCAGCCCCCCGCCGGTTACCTGCAGCCGCTCGACATCCCTGTGGAGCCCTTCCATCGTGCTGGCTTAGACCTTCTCGGCCCATTTCTGGAATCTACTTCAGGAAACAAGTGGGTTGCCATCGCGGCGGACTACGCGACCCGCTACGCCGTAACCCGCGCTCTTCTGACCAGTTGCGCAACTGATGTTGCGGACTTCCTCCTGCATGATATCATTTTGATTCATGGTGCTCCGCGTCAATTGCCAACAGACCGTGGCCGTACGTTCTTAGCCAAATTTATTGACATCATGCGTGCCTGCTCAATACAGCATAAATTTACCACCTCCTACCACCCTCAAATGAACGACCTCACTGAGCGTTTGAACCGCGCCCTTACAGTCATGCTATCTAAATATGTTTGAGACGACCACCGTGACTGGGACCAGGCTCTACCTTACATTACATTTGCGTATAACTCTTCCCCTCTCGAAACTGCTGGCTTTTCGCCTTTTTACCTCTTGTATGGCCGTGAACCCACGATACCACTGGACACTGTGCTTCCGTCCACCACAGCTTCAACTAGCGCTTATGCCCATGATGCTATCGCCCATGCTGACCATGCTCGCCAACTTGCGTGCACTCGTCTACAAGTCTTTCAAGGCAAACAAAAGCAACGCTACGACCTCCGTCACCGTGATGTCCATTTTGTTCCCGGCACCCTCGTGTTGCTTTGGTCACCATCGCGGAAAGTTGGCCTTTGTGAAAAACTGCTTTCCTGCTACACAGGCTCATATCACGTGCTTCGCCAAGTAACCGATGTCACCTACGAAATCGCTCTAGCCACGCCCACTACGTCCTCCGCTGTGACAACCAGTGCCGTTGTCCACGTCGCCCGACTCAAACACTACAACTTTCCACCTGCCTTGGATGTTTAACAACACCGTGATGGCGCTTTTTCCGCCGAGGGGTAGTATTACGGTATCATCGAGCGATGCTTAAGGGACGAGCCGCTGCGAGAACGACGACGAAGTGGGTCTGTGCCCTTGGCGCGGGCGAGTGTCGGCCTGGTGGTCTGGATTCAGTGTAAATACCCTGTATATAGCTTCTTTCATCTGTGTTTTTCCACACGCAATAATATCGTCAAGTTTGCGGCAATAATGTAGCCATGGTCCACTTTGAGGGGACAGAAACAGAGATGGGCGCACATATCTGCCAGTGACATAGAAACACATGGCGGGCATGCTGCGAAAACTGCGGCATTTGTCTTCACTACTATCCTTATACAGCACATTTCTGCTAAGGGTGGGCGAATATCTTAGCTGTGTTACAAGCGTCAGTGTATGAAGAAGGTACACTTCTGACGTATCAGTGTAAACGTGGCTACTATTGTTGCTGCTCGCGATTTCTTGTGTGCCCACGAGTACAGACGAGAGGAATCAATAAGGCGCCTTTTTTGTTGTTGTTCACCACAACCATTATAAAGCTTACAAATAATAGAGCCAAGGCAAGTTTGGTTGTAGTTTTTTTTTTTTCCTGGAAGTGTGGGAAGTGATGAAAGAATGAAAGGCGCATCTGCATAAGAATGTTTGTTGCTTTCAGACTGCTTGGCATGTGTTGAACATTTGTTCGCGTAGCATTCGACAGCATTCAACAGATGGCAAGCGTGATCATCATTAGCTAGACTTGGTACATAGTGCTGCGGCTAGTTCAAGGTGCGATCATTACACGAGTGCGAATATGCAAGTAAATACTGTACATTCCCGGAAAACACAATCTTTCGGCACCAGTGTTCAGTTAATCGCCAAACCGTGATTGTATGATACGTATTCCAGCTGCTGGATGCCATATCGACAAGAAAAGGCGCAAGGCACGCACAATCAAGAATGGTAGTCACCTGCTGCAGCAGCTTCCCCCCAATACTCGCCCAACCATGTCGTGTGATAACACTGGTATGCATTAAGTTTCTTCTTCCAGTACCAGCAAATCTCCTCCTGGGTCCTCGCGCACCGCGTTCGCAGCTATCACCACCAACCCTATTAGAATAAGCATCTTCACTTGTCTGTTTCATAGTGCGTTGCCTATGGTGCCATTGAAAGGGAACTGCATGCGATGATCCAAACGATAAACCAAATGCACCACCATTCCCTGCTGCAGGCAGTGCAAAGGAAGCACCATGTATAGCGACATGATGGCCATCATGTGTTTCCCACCAGGTCGATTTTGTATTTCCCGGCTGTCTTAAAACGCCAAGCAGTGGGAAAATCACAATGCGTGTCTTGGGTTGCTTGGGCCCTACCAGCTCAATGGGTGTCCCCGTCTAGTGCCATGCCGAGGGAGCACTTTTAACACTTCCTGCCAAAATGGCCCACTTGAAGAAGGTGCCGGCCAGGGCCAAATGTGTGGAGCACAAGTGTAAGCTTGCTGAAGTCGTGAAAACGACAATGTGTGGTCTCTTGCTGCAACGATTGAGGCAGCACTTCGCATGACATAAATGTCAACCAAAGTTGCTTCTGTCAATATATTTTTTACGACTTTCTCGGTTAGTACATTTTCTCTCGCATTTCTTTTTTCCAAAATGTTTGAATGAGGTTCTAGTGCCTGTATTGACACATATATTACAGTAAAACCTCGTTAATTCGGATTTCACGGAACCGAAAAAAGTGTCCGAATTAACAGAATGTCAATTTATCAAGGGTATCAAGAAAACAATAAGAAAATTCATACTATGTCAACACGCTTTTATTTATTGAATGAATCGGCAAATCCTGTGTCTATTTTGCACAAAAGCAGTGCAGAAGCTGCAATTCTCGTCGCGTAACTCATTAGCGCTCACAGGAGCAAAGGCCTCGCGACTTCCTTCACAATGCGGCTGCGGCATGCGTCTTCATCAGAGGCATGCTTTTCACTAGTGCACACACATCGCAATTATTTTTTCACCAGTGTTGCCGCCCATCGTGATGCCGACGGTGCTCTTCATCCTTGACAGCTTTCCACTGAGTACAAAGGAAACTAATGTTTGCCGCAACCCTTGTGAACAAAACCACAGCTACTCTCAACGCGATCATGCACGGTGACCTTGCGGTTCTGAAAGTGTGCGGCTGACGCCTGCACTGAGTCGAAACGAAACCATTGTTTGCCGCGATCATGTATGGCAACTGTGCCGTCTGAAGGCACGTGGCAGGTGCGGTGCTAAATGCAGCAGTAAACGCACGAAGAAAGGCTTTATAGGCACAAATAGACATAAGGCCTTCAGGCGTTGGTGACATTCATGTAAGATTTTCACAGATTATGGTGATGCGAACTCCGCCACTTCATTTCCGTCGCTACCATCGCTTTTTGCTCTTTTGCATTGCACATTTGCGGCGCTCCGTGTTCGCCGAGCTCTGAGAGTAGTCCGTATCAATCGATGTGTGACCAAATACGGCCAAATTAACGCAAGTTTCATCACATTAAATAATGCATACGCCTGCCGGGACTAGAAGACCAGTCCGAATTATCTGATTTTCTGAATTAACGAGAGTTGAAATAACGAAGTCTATAGCAGCATATGTGTCCCACTGACACAGTTTGGCTACTAGTCGGCCGAATATTGGCATCAGCATCAGGTCGACCTTTTGTCGGCATCGGTGTTGTGCCAGCCTGTAGTGCGACATACCACATGTTGACTGAATATTATTGTGAACAGCTCAAATTTCTTCCAAAATCTAGCACAGATACCGTGTCATCGGAACTGCTCAGACATGAGTTTTTGCCCTCATTGCACCCTGGAGGCCAACTGCTATTCCATACATATGTGTCGTCTGTGCCATGAACCACCGACGTTATACAAAAGATGGAGGACGCTTAAGCTTCGCTTTGTAGGATGCGATAACATTCAAAGACCCCTGACGGCTTCTCACGCTTCCTGCAACTGGAGTCTATGTAACCGCAATGTTTACTGGGAAACACTGGCCACGAACGCTATGCACGAAGACAGGCTTTGTGGTAGAAACGCGGCCTCTTGCTTGGGCTGTGATGTGGCAGAGGCGACAGCCAGCTGCAGGTATTGCAAGGAACCGGGTGGGGTTGCTCCATGGTCCTTGATAGTCATGTGCCAGCGCGCGCAAATGGTGGATGCTGTGGCCAGTCTGTGAATGCTAGAAATGCTGGAAAAGGGGTTTCTTTGAGTTTTCGCGTAACAGAACTATGTTTTACAATTCAACACTGTCATGTCTCCAGGTTGTGTGTAAGTCGTACTTTATGACTTTGCTGCGTATTTTAGCTTCAGAAATTCAATTAGCTCAGTAGCTTCGTTGCGCCACATGGAGGGCCCAGGTATGGGTGGTTTGAAAATCTTTTTGCCCAAACTACCTCCGACACTGGATTTTCTGCGACACGTGACCCTTAGCGCTCTCACATTACAATGTTTTCAGGGCTTGTCGATAGGGTGCAGCGCATGTGTGCTCGGAGCATGCAAAGGTGCCAATCAAACTGGCCACAGCACCTGCATATTTACAATGAGAAATTTTTAAAAGAAAAGGAAAACTTGTGGCAAGTTTGTGACAAGGTGGTTGTTTATATTGGCAGATAGTATAGGATGTTGAAAGGAGTGCTCAAAAGGACAAATAGTTGAAGTGTTGAACTTATGAGTTTGTTGAGCATATTGTTTTTAAGTAAGATAATCTCCCCCCCCCCTCCCCGCCCCCCCAAAATGTGCATCTTAGCCAACCATTTCTAACACTGACACGAGTGCAATATCTTGGAGATTGACAAACAATTTTCATAGCACCAATTTCTCTTTAGTGCGACGGAAAGCTCACTGGTCAGTGAGCTTAATCATGAAGTGGTAATGTGGAAAACACTGTAAAACATTGCTTATCAAAATTTTTCCATGAGGATTGGAGCATTGGAAACATGCTGGAAACAGTTCCTATTGGCGGCGAGGCGTTACGGAGTCGCCATCTATCGGAAGCACCTTGCTGGCGTAGCATGAGGGATCACGCGGCGCACTCCTCATAGGTTTTGCTGTCAGCGCTCACTGAAAACACCACGCAGGAGCTCTCCCGGACATTTCAGTTAGTACTTTCAATACGAGAGAAGTTTTTTACTGTCTAAATAATAATCTTGGGCAAACTGAAAGCACAGAATCGTTTGCAGACGCTATCTCTTTACTGAATACGTACAGTGAACGCCACTGCGCGCGGTCGCCGCGATGGAGTCCCGAACCGGCTTCTTGTTGAAAGGTAGGCAAATGCTGAGAGCAAACTATGTGAAATATGTTCTTATAGTGTTTGTATAACTAAATGGAGCGCAATAGAATGAAGCCTCAATGCAGCGATCACACAGGTTCGCAGCGACCGAGTGCGCGTCTGCATGCTTGACCGCGCACTGTTTCGCTTTCGCCGCGTGCGCATTTTTGCACCGTGCCATGAGCTTTAGGCCGCAGAATATGAGCATTTGACAGTATACAAGCAACCATTACGGAATCCTGCCTGGTCCTTTGCTTGACAGAAGTCTAAGGTGTTCCTGATTCTATTTGCGATTACCTTAGTAAATAGTTTGTAGGCAACGGACAGTAAGCTGATCGGTCTATAATTTTTCAAGTCTTTGGCGTCTCCTTTCTTAGGAATTATGATTATGTTAGCGTTTTTCCAAGATTCCGGTACGCTCGAGGTCATGAGGCATTGCGTATACAGGGTGGCCAGTTTCTCTAGAACAATCTGTCCACCATCCTTCAACAAATCTGCTGTTACCTGATCCTCCCCAGCTGCCTTCCCCCTTTGCATATCTCCCAAGGCTTTCTTTACTTCTTCTGGCGTTACCTTTGGGACTTCAAATTCCTCTATACTATTTTCCCTTCCATTATCGTCGTGGGTGCCACTGGTACTGTATAAATCTCTATAGAACTCCTCAGCCACTTGAACTATCTCATCCATATTAGTAATGATATTGCCGGCTTTGTCTCTTAAAGCATACATCTGATTCTTGCCGATTCCTAGTTTCTTCTTCACTGTTTTTAGGCTTCCTCCGTTCCTGAGAGCATGTTCAATTCTATCCATATTATACTTCCTTATGTCAGCTGTCTTACGCTTGTTGATTAACTTCGAAAGTTCTGCCAGTTCTATTCTAGCTGTAGGGTTAGAGGCTTTCATACATTGGCGTTTCTTGATCAGATCTTTCGTCTCCTGCGATAGTTTGCTGGTATCCTGCCTGTTGCGTGGGCGCTATCAGAGCTGTTCAAAAATAATTTCATTGTAGAGACTTCAACGCCTATGGGGACTGTGATGTGCCGTCGCGACGATTCAGTCTTTTTTTTTTCCTAAATTCTTGGACGTTTCAATATTATTTCTCGAGTTGCGTCACACTTTATGTTTATCGGTGTTCTCAGCATGCGATTTCCCGCTCCTTCTTTTTTTGTAATCCAGGGCGTTAATTCATAACACAAACATGACCATATGCCATGCTTTTTTTTTTAAATGTGCTTCTGACCCCTCCCTTTCCACTCCAGTGAACTTGCCAGTATCTATAGCATCGACAAGTTCATAGACCAAACCATCATGACATTAGTCGGGCAGCGGACTCGGGCGAGCGTCTCAGTGCGCGTTTTCCGAACATCGCAGTCCCAGCGCTGTAACAGAAATCTTCCTCACATTTGTGCTTGCTGCATACCCGAGTTGTAGCCGATGGCTGTCTGCCAGTTTTATGTTTCGCGAGCCAAGCTTCATGCAGCTTCTTGTCCTGTGGTTGCGTATGAATAAGGGTGACACTGGGCTCAGTTGCGTACGTCTGGCACTGCGGCACCAGGCAGTAGCCTACCATGATGCACGCCTTCAAAGGCAGCCACTACATATTGTAGTGCTTCCAATCGTAAAGGAGACACTCTGAGTGGGAAAATCTCACCACTAAATGAGGGCCGCAGCATACGAGAAAAATTAAACTCTCATTTTCATCTCGCTTTGGCCCTCCCGAAGCAGCCGACGCAGCCGCTATGTCAATGTGATCCGTAATAGCAAGCACGTCACGCTGACGGTGGCGCCAGCTTTTCCAGTGGTGGAGCTCGAGGCCAATTTGCCCTATTGCGCCTATAGGTGAGCGCAATGGGGATTATACACCAGCATTGGTGGGACGCAGACAAGTGCGGCTATAGCGGTGAGAAAGTATTGCTCTGTTTATCAAGCTGATGTTCCTGCTATACATGCTTTCCAAAGTGGTAAATAATTTCTACTATACCGTACTTACAGTCGCCGACTGTTTATTCGGACCTCACAGGGACTGCGAAAATGTCCGAATAAACAGGTGTCCGAAAAAGAAGATTAAGGGGAAGAAAATGAAATACTTTATTTCCACGCACTTATTCGGGCTCGGCTTTAGGCTTGAATAAATCGTGAATGCGCCGTTGCACGCTGTTCCGTTTATGCGCAATCAGATGAGCCTGAATCTCTGAGAGGGTCGTACGGTCACTATAGGCGGCTGAAAGCACAGTCACTGCTTGTACACGCTCCGCATGCGACGGCAGCATAGCACATGGTGCGTCATCTTCTGACTCGGTCATTGTCTGGTGGTGCAGCAAAAACCTGACGAATGATCTCGCCATCGTTGAGTTCTGCGCATGTCAGTATAGCAGTGTCGGCACCTGTGAAACTGTCAAATGAGACGGTGTTCGGAATCGCAATGCAACCACTGTGCAAGTCTCGGCAGAACATTTTCCGCATTGGTAGGGAGCACATTGGAAGGCGACAAATCTTAGGCCTCCTGGCACCTGCTTGCTGGCATTCCCCAGCGCAGTCTGCGCAGGCACTGTCGGTGCCATTAGACACTTGACGCGCTGTTTCCGTATGCCGCGTTGGATCACCGGAACCTCGACACAGAACACAAAGCAAACACCACCATGCCGACACCAGTCGCACAAACGAAAAACGTGCCTTACTCGCAGCGTCGTGCGCAAAGAAACAACTTAGCTGCTGGATTGTCTTGACATGGCTTACTACGTAAGCTGAAATCGGAACTGCTGTAGAGCCACTCTATCGAACCAGGCAGGAACGATGATGATGAGCGGGAATTTGCAGTAGCGCCACATCGTGGGGCAGCAAGGAGGCTCCGTTCAAAACAAAAATGGCGTTCAGCAAGTCAAACCATGCACCGGTCAGAGTCGGTGCGTGGTGCTCTCGATCGAGTTGGCTCAAGGAGTGTCCGAAAAATCAGACGAGAGGTTGCAAGGTGTCCGAACTTTCTGCAGTTTTTATACATTATGGTCTATGGGAAGAATGGCGGTGGTGTGAAGCAGACCGAATAGTCGAGCATGTCCGAATTTTCGGAGTCCAGAAAACCGGTCAGCGACTGTATTTAAATCTAGGCTGAGAGTTTAGGCTAGTGTCATATACCATACTCTAGGGTCGGCTTAGATTCGGGGTTATTAAAAAACGCGCCAGTTTTTAATTGCAATTGATAAACATGGTGTATAGCTAGCACCATCTAGACAAGTCAGTATTGCAGCCGCTACTAGCCGTGTCAGTAGCAAACTGAAGTACACGAGTGACGTTGCCATTTTGACTTGTCTCATATCGGAGCTGGTTCTTTTTCCTGTGCTATCAGTGTGTAGCGTGGAGTTATCGTAATCGCACCAAACAGGTGGTGCCACTATAGTGCCGCTTTCAAAGTTTACTAGCCGCAGAGGCATCGTCAAACGTTCAAGCCAGGCGGGACTTCGGCATCTATGAGAAAAACGTCCGTCGTTGGAGGGGTTAATGGGACATGCTTTTTTGCAAGCACTGCAACGATAATGGCATTTACTGTTCGAAGATGACAGCAATAAGGAAGATAGTGACGAGGCTAGCAGCGATGATGTCATAGAATGAGCTCGACATGGTCATTATTCAATAAACGCTGTTCTCATTTTGTGAACGCTGTCCTTGCTTTTTTGTTCAACCTACTTTTGAGGCAAGTTTTTTTTTTTTTTGCTTCGGATTTTTGGGGCCGGCCTAGATTCGACGAAATAGGGTAATAGCTATGAGTTTTCATGGTTTCCAGTGCAGCAGCTTTGGTCACTAACCGGTTGAGTGTTCTTCTTTAGCAAAGCCAAGTTATGTTTTCCAAAGTTAAACAATGCTTTTACATGTGATACGCAGTTTAGCTTGTTGCCATAGTCACGCGTGTGCTGATATCATGGTGCTGGGACCCATTTATGGCACAACGAATCGAAAACATTTTATTTCTCATAGAGAGACCTCACAACTCTGGGTACTTGCAAATTCGTACGTGTGCAACAGCACATTAGCCAGCATGCATTGTGGCATGCGTGTGCCATTTTTAGTGCAGACTTATTTTACTTAATACGCATAGAATAATGTGCAAATGTCTAATAATGTACAAACTGTTAATTTAAGCAATAACTATACTCAATAATAGCAGTCTTATGTATATACATAAAGTATTCTCATATACATCCGAAGTAACAAGATCTCACTGCCAGGCTGTGCCACTTACTGGTTTTCTAGATTTACTGGTTTTTCTAGAAGACTGATTTATAGATTTAAAATCATAATTCCTGCTTTAATTGGGAATGATGTGCTGGATTCTACAAATCATGGTTATCTCACTTCCATCAACATCTCGCAACACATCCTGGCCAGTTGTCAGTCCCTTTGAACGGACACTAAAGTGGTGAGGTGGCTAAAGGGGCAGTGTGTCGGGCGCCGTATGCGCGCCGTGGAGGAGGAGCGCATAAAGTGCAATGAAAATATTGACCGCTGCCAGGGTTCGGGGTGCCGTCATTGTCCGGAGCGCGTAGGATTCCCAGTGCGGCGACCGTGCGCACTTTGAGCTACCTCGCTTGCATGCAATGTGTTCACGGTATTCTAGAAGTGCACTGTTTACTGAACACGTTACTTCATTGTCTGAGCTTTGCAGAGGTGGGATGCCGCAGCGTCGTGCTTTTGAAAGCAGGTATGTATTGTGTACGGGGCTGAAAAATTGGCACGATTCGTATGTGGCAGAAAAAGTGTAGTTTCTTGCAGCTCCGAGGGATGCTTTGCGATAGAAGAAGTTGGCCCACAGTATAAAACGGAGATACGCAGAACTTGCGACTGCGTCGTATGTAAACATCACTTTGATGCAGCTAGTTGTCGAAAAAGCACTTGCCACTGCATAATCAATGGTGGAAATCGTGGAAATACCGTACGATCAGTCAATTGCACCTGTCACCGGATTCCGTTCCGCGTTTCCGTATGCACCGAAATAGTATGCAGAAGGGAATAAAAGCTCTGTGAAAAAGAAACTAGTGAAAACTGGTGCTGCTAGCTTTCAGAGATGTTATTCCATGTTACCTGCCACGGCAGCCTATACAGTTCCTGTGGTGTCGTGCTGCCGGGCTCGAGGTCGCGAGTTTGATTCCGGAGCAGAGAACGCATTCATGTGGAAATGGAATGCTCATGCACAATGCGTAGGGTGCACATTAAAGAACCTCAAGTGATCTAATTAACAGGGAGTCCCTGCTGCGGCGGGTCTGACATAATTAGATCATGGCTTGGGCACGTAAAACTACATAATTTAAGTTTAAATTGTAACATTCTATATCACAGCTGCGGTTCATGGCAAAACTTAAGTGCACACCAAGGATGCACCACCACTGTTTATTCCAGAAAAGGTTTTTGCTGTGCATATTGCAGCGTGCATGACAAATGAAATGAACTGGGCACTATAACAGAACACGAATCAGTTAACAAATACACAGGAAAAAAATGCAAAACAAAGGTCAAACGAAAGCACTGCACCACGTAGCTATCACTTAATCGCAGAATCTACGTGGATGATAATTCTATTTCTGTGGGAGAGCTATTCAGGGCTGATTGGTGCAACCTGAGCATGCCTTTTCTTTTATATGATACTCTTATTTTGCTCGTCAGCTGGTCTGGGTGGTGCCGAACAGCATTTGTCGCAGTGCATTGCTAAATGTAAGATTGAAGTTGCAAAATTTTTTAGTTGCGGATGACACCATTGCAGTATAGGTGTAAACCAAACAAAACAGGAATAACAGTATTTTATCTAGTACTCGGCTTTGCTCAATCCGATGCATGCACTGACGAAGAAACAAAGGCACATCGCACCGTGTGTCAATGTTCTCCTGGCTGTCACTGCCCGCCCCGCTTTTCACACTTTTTGCACACACATGCAAAGCTTGGCGAATGGGTAAAAGCACATGCACAATGTATACAAAAATGACGAACTTGCAAAGAGAAAGTGAACAGGTAGCCTGCATTCAGCTGAACGCACTCCGGGCACATACTGAGCTCTTGAAGACTGGTGCCATCTTTCATTGCCAATTTGTGCAGTTCCCACCCATCACATTGCCCCTTCTAGCCACTGTAGCTAAAGGAACAAGACAGGTTGAGTCACTGCACAGAAGCCACTTTCGCTGTGAGTGGAGGCTTGGTTTGGATTGAGTTAATGCACTGGCTCACTACGACGTCACGAATGTTTATGGCATCTAATTGGGTCTGGTTAATTTTTATCTGTAGAGATGGACTAATAAAGGAGCCAAAGCATGAACTTGGGAAGCTGCGATGATTTTTACTGAGGCGCAGCAGCCCAGATAGATACTTTGGAATCCATGACATCATGTCATGGGGTTTTTAGCGCAAAACTAAATGAAATGGAAGTTTGGATTTCATCCGTTACTCATTCTTTTTTTTCTTTTTTTTTTTGTAATAAACGCCGTCAGCCAAAGCTGACTTAGTCTAGTGTGCTGTGCTGACCCTCTTATCCCTCTCCTCTCCCAATGCAGCGCGAGTGGAAAGGCAAGGACAAGAAGCGACATCGTAAGGAAGGTCGCAAGAAGCGCTGCTTCATCTTATAGGACGGTGAGTGTGTGCACAGCACAGCCAGGTGTGGTGAAAATAGTTTCTCGACACGTTACCTAGAGGGAAATTTGGTGCTGCTGTGCTATGATATGCTTGGGAATGCCAGTACAGTAAAACCTCGTTAAACCGTACTCACTGAAACAGTAGTTTGTTTTAAAAGTAGTAAAGTCAAATCCTCGACTCAGCGGCCATTGAACATCATGTGTTTGGTATCCGCATAAACCATACCAGCATATTGCTTAAGTATCGGTTAATACATACTGATTCCACTTTTCGTTGCGCAAATCGGCAGTGCATCGTCTCCATCAGGCGGCCCGGCAGAACAAGCTTCAGAGATAGAATAATGGCCTCCAAGTGCCCTGTGTGTTTGCGCGTGAAGCCACATCAACATCTACATCATTTCGACGCGGTGCCAGGGAGCGTTGTGGCGTCGTGCAATCAAGGACTCGCATCATGCCAAAGCTCGCATAAAAAAGAAGCCGGGTGCTCAGCAAAGAAGAAAAAATTAATACATCATTCGTGCTATCGAACGTGACATGAAGAAGTCGGTGCTGGCACAAGACGTGGATCTACTGTTGACTACGGGGTCTGGCATTTGGAATACGAAGTTGCTCGGCAGCGCAGATGCGACCACGAAGAGATGTCAGCTACGAGGTTCGACTTTTCGCCATCGCTGCCTCTGTTGTTGAAGTGTCGCTTTGTGACAGTGATAAGGATGACACGAAAAGCGACAGCATAGGCGATTCAGGCCCGACAGTGGCAGAAGCTGCGCTTTACATCGGCTTCGTGAATGCAGTCATCGGGACGAGAACAGCACCCCGCAATGAAAAGGTGCCCCATGACTTCTGCAATGCTGCCGCACCTGTGCCCGGAGAATATGCAACGCCAACAAGGAAACTGCCATGCGAGTATTTGCCGAGAAGAGGGGGCTGGTTGAAAAGCTGGCTCACAGCTTCAGTAGGTTTGAGGCTGCTGTCATCACTGCTAGGCCGCTGCGGCATCAAACGAAAATAACACTTTTGTTTTGCAAAGTGAATAAATACTGCATGTTTTTTCCCCTTTCATTACACTCTCTGAGCTCCACTTTTGACAGGTAAGTGGGCGATCTAATGCTATTTCGGTTAAACAGTAGTATCGTGTAGTACATACTTTTTCCGAGCTCCAGTCAACTACGGTTTAACGAGGTTTCACTGTATATTGTGACTTCGGATTGGCATCGTTCTCGGAGAGCCAGGACACCTTGAAGGACGTGCCTGGCAAACATCATTCTGTGTATCGCAATGATTCATTCTTCACCAAAACAGTGTGTAAAAGCTGTTTTAGCTTTATTATTACACAATAAACATGTTTCGTTTTTGTTATGAGAACATGTTATTGCACATACAATTTTTTTATTCTATGAAACGTGAAAAGTGTCAGCGGGCTGCTAAAGTTGGAGGACAGACAAGATTCGCACTAGCTTTAGAACAGTTTGTCATTTGTTCTTGCTTTCTTCACTTGGTTGTGCATTGTAGGTGAGTAAACTTCATTGGAAGGTGTAATAAGGGTGAATTAAAAGATTTTATGAAGATTTTACTTTAGGAATGCGCCATTTGTGTAGCCATATCCACGTTTTAGGTGAAGCCTTTTAAAACACCAGCCAACACAAGTTTCGCAGACGTGTACCATCATTCCCATGACAGCAGAATGCCCTTTAGGAATCTCCCATAGATGGTGCCACCAGATTTCCGTGTAGGTGTTATAGTGAGAAACTATGGGTGGAACACATTGCGCAAATATTGCAGTCTAGCTCATTTGTAGTCCCAACTAGGCCTAAGGTTTATTTCAAGTACCTCAAGGTAAAATAACATTAGGTTATAAGGGGAGAATGGTATGAGAAATTGCATACGAAAATTTGGTAGTTCCTGCTTATATTGGCACGTGTACTTGTCTTTATCGGGCGACCACGTTTCGCCGCCTAACAAATGTTATTGCACAGCGCGGGATGCACCTGCATGTATCCGAAGTTTCTGGAAAGCTATCGATGCTTCTATCCGCTGTCTGTTGTCGCCGAACCTTGTGTTATCTGAGTTCATCGCGTGACGCGAATGGTGTAGAACCTTGTGGAAGACACGCAGGTCCCAGCGATTAGTCTGGAACATTCGACGACTGCTGTATAAAAGCAGACGCGCTTGACCCGTTGATCAGATTTCGATGACAGCCGATCGTGTTTGCCGCTACCGTTTTTCTTTGAGTGTAGCCTGTTTTTGAGGGCACAAGTTTGCCCAATAAAATGCTCGTTTCGTTAATCACAGTTTTGCTGCCTTCTTAACTGTCACTACCACGTGACAATATAGTATTAGTTACAAGAAATAGAAAAAACAGAAATATTCATTTATACTACTTAAAATGTAAAAGGGTGGCTCCTTGGGCTGTTTGATAAACATTCTTTGGATAAGGAAAAATCCTTCGTAGTGTGGAAGGCATAGGAAGGAAGAAAGAAGGCGACAGAACGGATCCCACAATCGCAACTCGGTGCTTGGTGCGAGTGTGCCAGTTGGTTGTGTTTTCTTGCAGGCCCATTGGACGCAAAGTGGCCTTAGAGCATGCAATGCAGGAAACGTATATACAGTCGCTCGCATATATGGAACTCCTAAAAAAGAAACATGGAAACTGGTTATATACAGTGCAATTTAGTATAGAGCTTCTGAAGAATTGGACAAGACAAACGCATACCATTTGTAATAGTATTTTATTGACAAAATGGCCTTATTTCAGCCATACTGTGGCACGAAATAGTCCCAAATCTTTCTTCTGCTTCAATATTTTCGTTGCCTGGAGGAGCACATTTTTTTCTCCTCCGAGGAATCTGAGAAGCTGAGGCTGCAGCTTTCCACGTTCGTGCGGTAGTGCCTAAAAAGGACAAGCTCATGTGTCACGTTGAAGCAGGTGGGCGCAGCGAGCAGTATCAGACAGCACCAAGTGTTCCCTTCACTCCCGTCTCTATTAACAATCGTGAAAAAAAGTCTGCGATAAAGTCCTCATTCTCACTCAACCATGGTTGCTGCACTTTGGTCTGCGGACACAAGCTTGTTGATAACTCACCCGTCAATGGCTTCTGGGAAATGCTGACAACTCGCTGATACCGACTTCATTGCACTCGTTGGAATGGTGTTGTCAATGGGAATGCGGAAATTGGCAGGACAAGAGCAGTTTTCATCATTTCCTTCATCGTGTCGGCTTAGGGTGCTGCAGTGACGTTAATTTCCAACTTCGTGGTGAACAGCAGAGTCTGCCATTTCACGCCAACCATCGCACAAAAACAAAGGCAACACGTGGAAAAACAAAACAATAAAGCAACGGCATGTATCACAACAAACGTGCAGAAAAACAAACTACGATGACGAGAAACCATAGAAACTGATTGGCTTATGAGTAAGGTTTGCGGGGCAGGTCAGGATCATTTTTGGTAGGGGGTGCCAGGCTGTGGCGCCAAGGAGCCATGCAGATGCAGCACGGCTAAACCACTTTTTCTGACGGGGTGTTGGTGGCCGCCGCGTGGGAAAGCCAACTTCTAGGGCAGTTTCATGCTATATACTATATTGGTAGTAGCTGATACTTTTGTTCGTAGCCATTTAACCTATATATTCTCATTGTAAATTTACTTTGTTGAGAAATTGTTCGGTGAAGGGATAATTGCATGTTGCCAGGTTCGATATAGTCAAGTCAACTGTACATACAGTAAAACCCTGCTGTTGCGTTCTTTGGTGCTGCATTTTCCTGGCTGCTACATCGTTTTCGACAAGTCCTGGTATAGCTCTAATATTGGGATCCAATGCATTGGGAACCCCACTGCTGTGTCGCAACTGTGGGACTGTTCCTGTATTATACGTTGCGAACTGCCACTCCACACCAGTCCGAGCGGCCTTGTTGACTTCTTATGTATTTTGGCTGGCTTGACAATTGGATTGGCCACCCAAAGTGCCGGAGGTGACACCTATGACGTATTTTTGGTTTCCTCCAGCAAATGTATGGCCTCTGAAATCTGCATTTGCTATCTAAAGATGGTGTCTATGGCTTGTTTAGGCCCTAAAATTAGTCCTGGCGCATGCATAGTATGCGCCAAAATATGTTCCGTATAAAGCCTAAGGGTGATTCACCGTCACTGCGCCTTATGCTGTATGTGCAAACGAAAGCATGCAAGGGGAACCGACAATCACGGCTCAACCTCGTGCATGCCAGGAAAGTGGGGAGGAAGCTTCGCGCCATCTTCAGCCACGCTCGAGGCACTGGGGGGAGGGCAGGGGGAGGGGGCAGTGTTGTACTCCGGCATCAACTGTGTACAGCGTGGCCACGGGCCATCTCTTCAAAGTGATCTGCGTTGGGGGCAGAGCTTAGGTATGCCAACAGCTCATACCATTGTGTGTGCTCCAGAGAAAAGACGGGGAATGCGGGAGATGCAAATTCAAGACGATGAGCAAAACGTGAACAAGGTGAATGCAGGAGCCAACGTTTCGACAAGTGGGCTTGTCTTCTTCAAGGCCTTGAAGAAGACCTCACTTGTCGAAACGTTGGCTCCTGCATTCACCTTGTTCACGTTTTGCTCATCGCCTTGGGTGTGCCGTGTTTTTGCCAATCAATTTACATTGACGCCACAGACAGCACGAAGGTCACTTTGCTCGTTGCTGCCGTCGCACTTCCCCACGCTAGCGTTCTGACAGCAAGTGTCAACAGTCATCAAGTGTGATGTGTTCATGTTTGCCTGTGCGAGCTGATACCCATGCTTGTTCATATAGTTAATAAGCAAATGTTTGTAAGTTTGTGCAGACAGTAAAACTACTACTATCCTTACTTTGTCTAGCTGTCTAGTAATTTGCTATTGCAATCAAGGCTACACCTTTTGGGTGAAACTGCAACTTTTTTTATAACGGAACAATTGTGTGTAGTTCACCACTACTCTCATTTCTCAATTTTTCAGATTTCTCGGCTCTTACATTTTTTCTTCTTTTTCTCTTTACTTTTTTACAGCCCCGTGAAAAACTTATCAGTGGGGTTCTACTGTATACAGATAGTAGTAGCACTATCTTGGTGGCTGTCCAGGTTAGATTATGCTGCAGACGTCTAGTGTTTGTCTGCGACACTACTAGTGGTTCCTCCGGGCTGTTTTTCAGTGTACACCAGTGTACTTTAGAGACTTGGTCATCAGTGTGTCTATTTGCACTTGCCAAAGTAGCGTTGTTTTACATGCTCATGCAATGAGATATTTAAGCAACAACTGGTCTCATCAATATATGATGTGTCATACGATGAATAAATACAATGTACAGCTCTTTTAACAGGTGTGGCATACTGGTTCACAGCAGTGCTGAGTGAATCACTGTTGTGGAAGCAGGTCTGGGCAGGTATTGGTGTTGTTCCTTGGTGTTCCCGTGCACCGACATGCAAGGTCAAACTAGTTTGAGTGTAAGCTGGGCACTGATGTTGTTTTCCCTGCATTGCAGGTGGGTGCATAGCTACCAAGGACATCGTTGGACCTTTGTTGCCATACCAGCAGGAGAGGACAGCCTGTTGCAAACTGTTAAGGATGTGCAAGGGGGTACCTTTTGGGGTAGCCAGCTTGCAGCAGACTGGAGGACTGGCCACGATGTGTGCTCTGCCGTGTGTCTCACAGCGACCCTGTTCTAATTACGTGCTGTGTTTATCTGTGTCGTCCACTTCACGGGCGGTCTAGTAACGTGAAGCAGCAGGTGCTGCATTGTCTTACATTTTCACCACATGCATGTTCAGTTGGATGTTGCCTGCCTGTGACAAACTTGTTAACCCCCTTTTCCTATGTGTCCCCAGTTTATCGAGCCATTTCTTTTTGTGCTGTCTTTCTGTCGGGCTGGTTTCTTTTAGCTTCTCACCCGCCAGAGTACCTTTCTGTGTTTTGTGGCGGGTTCTTATGCATCCTGGTTGGTTGCACACTGTTGGCTGGGGGTGGGCGATGTGATGTTCCAAGCTGGCCCTCGTGATGCAAAGCCCTGCTCCTAGTGCTTCCCAGGTGAACGCCAACGGCCAACTTTTGGAATTGAGTGCGCAGCAAACTCTGGCCTCGGCACATCTAACTGTGAATGTTTGGTCTTGACTTCTCTAGTGTTTGTCCAATAATGTAGCCAACTGTTTGTTCCTAATGTTTATTTCGGTTACATTTTCTGCCATGGTGTGAAGCTCTTGCCCTGGCAGAGCTAACTGTAGCTGACTCATGGTGCGAAGCAATTCCTTGTGTGCACTTTGGCTTGCCCAAGCGTTGTTGCTTTCTCGGCCGTTCCACGCCTACCACGGTGGCAGCAGTAGCTTTTAATTCGTGCCTCTGACCTTTTCGTGGCTACACAAAAACGATGCATTGAAATTGCATGATGATTGCCAAAGCTGGTAAGACTCGACAAACCAAAGCATGTGAGGGATGTGATGCCAACAAGACCTACCAGGTCTCGCTTAGTTTGTATGCTAGTGTCACAAGCGTGAATGCCCGGCTTTGGATTTACTGCCTCTTCCCCTTTCTTGATTGCTGTTGTGTGTCAATGGCATGGCAAGGGTTCATGACATTCAAATTGTGCACGATGCCACTCCTGTCATTGTTTCATGCCGTTGGAATCGAGTCATACAGCACAAGCCTCACTTGTATAAACTGTTTTTTAACACTACTGTTCTGCCTCTGTGTTTTATTTTGGGGCATGCGCTATACTTATTCAAAAGGCATGGCTCAGCTCTGGTCGGTCAGACCTCGAGAGGGTGGATGTTGTTGGCAAACCCTACAAATAAACGGACACAAACGATACAAAGCCAAGGAAATAATGGAAGCTTATCACAAATTTAACCGTCATTGATAATTTGTAATTGCAAATTTGAATTTAGAGAACGCCATGCTTTTCTTAGTTTCATATGGTTGTTAATGAATGTTGAGCCCCTCAGTGTTGATTGTTCTTGTCCGCAGACATGCACAAGTATGAGCAGTGGAGTATAGTGCGTTATCTTACATCTAGCACCCGTCAGAAGTTAATGCGTGCATTTGACTGGTTTTTTGGTGCAGTGCAGATAACCGATGGTCATTAAGGGTTACGAACCGCTGCGGTTGCTCAGTGGCTATGGTGTTAGGCTGCTAAGCACGAGGTCGCGGGATCGAATCCCGGCCACGGCGGCCGCATTTCGATGGGGGCGAAATGCGAAAACACCCGTCTACATAGATTTAGGTGCACGTTAAAGAACCCCAGGTGGTCAAAATTTCCGAAGTCCTCCACTACGGCGTGCCTCATAATCAGAAAGTGGTTTTGGCACGTAAAACCCCAAATTTTAATTTTTAATTAAGGGTTACGGACTGGATTCCAAGGGAAGGGAAGTGTAGCAGGGGGTGGCAGAAAGGTGGATGGATGAGATTAAGAAGTTTGCAGGGACGACATGGCCACAATTAGTACATGACCGGGGTTGTTGGAGAAGTATGGGAGAGGCCTTTCCCCTGCAGTGGGCGTAACCAGGCTGATGATGATGATTGGCGCAGTGCTGTCAAATACAGCAGGGCATACCCAGGCGCTTAGAGCCAAGTACATGCACGTAACTCCTTTCCTATTTTAATCATGTTCAGCTTATGCTATGGTGTTCACACTGCTGTGTGCACAAAGTCGTGTGTTATTCCCAGCTGTGTGCAATGGGGGCAAAATGCAAAAGCACTTGTCTACCTCCCTGTCGCTAGTTAAGGGAGGAGCCGAACATATTTGTGATGTCTGTCTGTCCTCGTGGTCGACATCGGTGGTCTGGAAAGGGGAGGTGCTCTTGGTATCTTAGTGAGCCGATTCACCACTGAAGGGCTGCAAAAGATTTGCTCTTGTAATGCACACACCATGCTGCACTTCTGTGATGCGATGGTTCATGCATTTTGCGAGTATGCTGGCAAATTGCTGCAAGCCCACGATTTCATACAATGTTTGTTGCTGTATGCAAACAAGAGCATTAAAGCTAGATTATGCAGATCCCACACACTGTGGGAATCAAAGCATTTGTAGGTAACTGGCTATCCAACAATGTTCTAGGTATTTGCAAAGCTTTGCCAGATGGGCCAAAATATTGTCGCATATCTTGAAAAGGAACTGGTGGAATTTATCCTGAAGAACACGTCGGTGGGACAGCACCCTATTCCTGCAGAAAGTCAGCGCTGAGAAACATTGCAGGAGCATTCACGTAGGACAAGGCAGTTCACCACGAATGTTGATCCTGGAATCCGAATTCTTGTGCAGGTGCCCAGCGGAATGACACCATGGCCACCAGCCGTTCGAATCTGCGAGTCGTGCCAGTGCGCATTACTTCATTTAGAAACGTCGCCATATTCCTCTGTAAGATGGAATAGTCCGCGCCGGTATCCTCCGGACGATATCCACGGACAGGTATTTCTAGGCCTGTCACGAGGCACTGTGGCGGCTGCTCCATACTCTATAAGGAATCTGCGACAAGGACAACACGCGCGGTCGTGCAAGCCTCATCTTCAAAGCGACCTGCGAAGTGTACAAAAAGTGCTGACTGCTGGTAGCATCATATTCGCTGTGCTTTAGACGCTTCATTCACGTTGAAGCGAGACACAGCACGAAGGTCAATTCGCTTGCTGCTGCTGCCACGCTTCCTCACTCCAGCGTTTTGGCAGCCAGATTGTGCAGTGATCGAGTGAGAAGTGTTCATGTTTGCTTGTGTGCACGTGACACTGTGCTTGTTCGTTTAGTTAGTAAGCGAATGTATACATGTTTATACAGTCGATAAAACTACTATCCCTACTTCATATAGCTGTCTACTAATTTGCTGTCACAATTGATGCTTCGCATTTTAAGCGAAAGTGCCACTTTTTATAACGCAATGGAGCTCACCGTAGCTTGCGGTGTGCTGTAAACCTTTTGTGTGTCTGCACGCAGCAGTATGGGTCCATTCTCAAAGGTTGTCATTGTTGCTTCTGGTGGCCATGAAAATGTCTAGTGGATGACGCTTTCATTGCCGCTCGTAGAAGTTCGATCGATGCTGAAGCATTTTCTCTTTATTACTGTCGCGGACAAAAATTTGGCAGCAGTCTTTAGAGGGCACTGCACAAGGCCAGTGAGGAGCTCCTTCACTCCACTCCTAGCATCAGGTGATGCAACTTCTTGTCCTTGGCCTGCTCGTCTGAAGAGGTACGTCATATCTTCAAGGAAGTTAGTACTAACACCTGCGTTGGCATTGTCGGGATCAGGGGCTCAATCCCATCGCTCGTGATCCGTTGACAAGATTGGAGTCCGGCATGAATTCGAAGGTGGCTGGCCCATGCCGTCGTCCAACTTATCCACGCTGAGGACGATGAAGGGATGGACTACTGCTCATCGAGAACGAGGAATATGGGTTTATTTACAGTATTTATATCGGCCTAACATGACTGCTTAAGAAAAGTGTGTCGAGCATCCACACAACAGCAGTTTTTAAACACTTGGTCCTTCCGCGTAACAAGGTGACGGGAACGTTCATTTAGTCATCTCAAACTAGCCCCCTCTCCGCAGGACGGTTTACACACACATGCACACACACATGTTCACGGTCCGACACCACACGAATTTTGTAGAACTAGGAGCCGTTCCGGGTAGCGTCTTGGTCAGTGCGTGGGAAGGAGCCTCCGTCGGCGTTCCCGCGGCAGCTCCCCCGCCCGTAGGAGATCAGGTCCGCGTTGTCATGTTGTGCACAAAGCCTGCTTCGTCGAACTGCTTCAGTCACAACGCATCCTAGCTGAAGCGACAAAGAGTGGAGGATGCGCGTATTGATACTGACACAAAGTCGACTTAGCCACGCCGTGGCTAGAGGTTGGCGGCGGCATTCCAAGATGAGGTTGCTACCGCTGGCATAACTGGCTGGCAAACTTGCACTGCAGCTGTCCGTTCTTAACAGTGCCTCCATGGCCCGGAAAATCTCGACTGTCTAGCGCTGACAACCGTTGGGCAGGAAGAGAACGGCTGGTGGCCAGGGGGTGATGCCTTGGCTCGCAGCGACCACTTGTGTAATGTCACCCCCCCCCCCCAAAAACATGCAACAAGGACAGGCAACTGCAAAATGAACCCCACAACACGGCTCTGCGCCGAGATGACGTACCTTGGCTCTCACTTTAGACCCGCTAAAATTTAAAAAAAACATAAGTACAGAAACAAAAAAAACTGCTGCATTTCGCTATGCCAATTTCTGAAGCAATTTCGTGCATACAAATTCAGCAATCATGGAGGGAATCCTGCTAAATGAGAGGGGATCTTGGCTTAACGAAATTAACACAGGTAACCCTAAAATTTAGGCAGGACCCTCAAACGCAGAATTCAAATTAGTCTGCTCAAACCATCTGCATTGCTATGCAACTTTCCTTATATCTAACGGAGAAGTTGTACTCTTGGAGAGAGGCTCTATCGGAGCAAGCGGCCATTTTTTCGGAGGGCTGTTTTCAGCTCGGCCGGCCGTCTCATGCCCTGGCCGACAACATGGCCCAGATAAGTAACCTGCGAGCAACCAAACCTACACTTTTCCGCTTTCATCGTTAAGCCAGCTTCCCTCAACTGTGAGAACACCTGTTTGAGGTGTGATACGCGTTGTTCCCAGCTGTCCGAAAGAATTGTTACATCGTCAAGATAGGGCAAGGCGAACTCCTGCAAGTCTTTTAGGGCAATATCCATTAACTTAGAGAAGCTAAACGGCGCATTCTTCAGCCCGAAGCTGAGTGCGGCATAGCGGCTGGCACTTTCTGAAAGGGGAACTTGGCAGTACCCCCGCATGAGATCTATAGTTGAAATGTATTTCGCAGCGCTAACTCTTTCAGTTCGTTCCTCAACGTTGGGTATTGGGTACAGCTGATCCCTAGTGATGGCATTTAACTTCCTGTAGTCAACACACGGACGAGGGTCCTTGTTAGGGGTTTTTATCAGTATTAGCGGTGACGTGTAGTCACTCTCAGTGGGCTCAATAACTCAACCCTAGCATGCGCTGTATCTCTGCCGCCACAATCTCTGTCTTGGAGACACCCTGTAAGGCTTCGATGTTACTGGTTCGGTTGATGTCAGCTCAATTTCATGCGTTATTAGTTCGGCTCTACCCAGCCGATCGCTGAATCTGTCGAGATATTCCCCTAACACCTCTTTTAGCACATCTAGCTGCTCGGGTCTTAGAGCGTGCGAGCTTACAGAGTGTTCTGCTACTTCTAGGCCGATTTCAGAGTTGGAGGTTGCCCTATACTCCTTAAAGTTGGTACTAGTGCCATCCTGCTCTTTTGCTTAAAATTCATTTGCCAATTTGTTCTATGAATTTCAAATCGTTGTCACTTTCCAGAATGGTTTTACGAATCTTTGTTACCTTCAAGTCCTTCTCTACGTCTACCTCAAGCTCCTCACACAACCACAACAGGTCAGCTCCCGTCAAACACATTAGGACCATGGTCGCTACTTTAAGCTTTGGCTCAGCTGTCGCACAATACTTGCTGCGATACCCACGCAAATCAAAATACAAGTAAAAAGATTCCGGCGAATCAAATCCAAAAACGCAGAGAAATTGAAGCCTGGTAAATCCTACAGCCAAAACCAAACGCTTACCCTCTGAAGCAGCACCATATCGCCAGTCCTCCGCCGCATCCAGTCGCAAGAGGTGGTCGATCTCAAGTCGCCTCCAACTTGATGAGGATACCGGTCGGTCACCAAGTGCCAACGTCTGTCAGCTGCTGTTGCGGTCTCCGAGTCGTAGGCCGATCTAGGAGCCGTAGGCCGATCCCACCGCTGCCACCAGTTGTCAGGATTGGGGGCTCAATCCCACCGCTGCCACCAGATATTAGGGTTGTCGGACAATCCCACTGCTGTCAACCAGATGTAGGAGTCGGACGATCTCGTCGCTGCCACCATTTGAAGGAGTTGACGGTGGTAGAGAGGAACTCGGCGAACAGGATTTATTTACATTATTTACATCTTGGACAAGACACACATCAACAGTCTAGCGCGACTCCCAAATGGAGCACGCAAGACGACGCATACAGCAAACAGCTTACGAGCACACGGCTCACGAGTACATTTCTAGCAGGACAACGAGCACTCGGCTCACTAGTACATTTCTAGCACGACAACGAGCACAGCACCCTCTAGCAGCCGACAGTCGCAGCTTATAAGCGCTCTGCTTGACGTCACAGTTCGACGTCATTGAAGATGACCCGCCGTTTTGGAGGAGGATGAGGGCTAACATACACGTGCCGCACGCACACACTGGTGTAAAGATCCGGAGCCGACTTCAGAGGGGCTTCGTAGAACTCTGCACAGTCCCGGGTGGCGCGGCCGGGTAGCACATTGTCTGGGGTCTCGAAAAGCTCATGGGGAGGTTCCGCCAATTACCTCCCCTGAGCTGACCCCGCGCCACGTGGCTGCCGGTTAACCACAGTTCTCTGAAGTGCGCCCCGTCGCGGTTGGATTGGAACACGTGCAGCGGGCTGAAATAGCTGGCACGTTGTCACCCCGTACGGCCATTCCTAACAGCATGCTGGACACTGGCTTTGACCACTCGTTAGTGGTAATCAGCACTGGTGCAGGTGCCAGTAGCCGATGGTGGAACTCATGCCACGACTTCAATTGCTCCTCACGGTTTTGAATGTGCGCGCCGTAATCCAGGCAAAAGGAGACATTCCTCAGTTTAGTGACGACATCCCCATTCGCTGTATTCGGCCACGCGCTTGAAGTCGGCTATCCATTCAGCGTCTTCGAACATGTCGCCATGGAACAACTTCGGAAGCGTGTACCAGATCGCTACTGGGCCTTCCGTACCAGTTGAAGTGGTATTCCGGAGGCAGTCGCTGGATCCTGTGGCTGGCGCTATCAATAGACGGGAGTGGCAAATGGCACTGGGCTGGTGGTTACACTCCCAGGAGGGGTCTGCAGTATGGCTGAGAGTTACCCCACTACTCCACCACTTTGTCATGCATCTTAAAAAGAAAAAAAAGAACGCCCATGCACCCCTACAGATGGAAAACCAGCGAAGCTGAAATGTGCGGCCCCGGTGTTTATCGCTGAGTTAATTCCAGTAGCTCATTAAACTATTTCCCAATTATTTGTTACGTCTTTGTGTTTGTTAATGTTAGGCACACGTTTGGCTTGGGTTTATCACAGTGTTTATTTGAAATGCCACACATTGGGCTTTGCATAACCACCATCATGGAGGGGTGCAATGAGTGGTTCATTGTGGTAATCCAGCGGGTTCCTCCGTATTTCTGAACAATGTTACCCATTTGTGTTTCGTAATGCGTTAATCGCAGTGTTTGACTCGGTTATGTACAGTAGTTTCCAAGTGACGCACCTTTCAATTAAAGGCTGGGACACATTTTTGAACCTCGGATCCTGAGCCCGACGTCGCCGTTGGCGATCTCGCTTGGCGTCGGCGGCGTAACGTTGCCGCTTTAGCTGCGCTTCGCGAACTAGCTCGGCTCCGCGGAATCGGCCTGACATTGCCGCTTGCGCTCCGCGTCGCGGGCCCTCTCTTGTGCCGAGGCATTAGAGCAACGCCGGTGAGATCTCTCCCACTCCTGCTCGCGGTGCTGTTGCTCGTAGGCCAGTTGCTCCTCGGGAAAAAGAGCGATGTGTGGCCGTCCTATTGCAAAGTTTGATAGAGGCCAAGAGACTGCCAAGCGCGCGCTCTACCGCGAGAATGAATCGTCACTATCGGCGTAGCCAATGACGCTTCTTGCCTCCCGCCGGAGGGCTTCTGTGGTCGGGCCGCGAGCGTTTCGCCTAGGCATATTGGCGAGCTCCACCCCTCGAAAAGCTGTCGCCACCGTCGGCGTGACGTAGTATGGGGGATCACATGGACACATGGCCACGTCGGTGGTTTCGTAAGCGCCGGAAGCGAGCTGAAAACGAAGGTTTACAAGTTTACAAGCTATGGTTCTGATTAAGTGGGGAGTTTTTCCCACCTCGGGTGTGTGCTTGACAACACTTAAAAGCTCTATAATAAATAGCGGCTGTCTTTCAAGGCGTCCAACATGGTAGGCTACTACTGCTTGGTGCCGGACGTACACAACGGAGCCCAGTGTCAGCTTTTACACGTATCCACAGGACAAGAAGCTGCGTGAAGCTTTGGATCGCGGAACATTGAGCCGGCAAGCATCCATTGGCTACAACTCGGGCGTGCAGCTAGCACTTCTGCGAGGAAGATTTCTGATACGACGTCGAGGCTGTGATGTTCGGCAATTAGCAGAAAGCGCGCACTGGGGTTCTCGCCGGCGCGCAGTGCTCGGCTAATGTCGTGAAACTTTGGTCTATGAACGTGTTGATGCTAAATACTGGCAATTAAGTTCACTGGAATGGAAAGGGTACAATAAAAAGCACAAAAAAAGGCATGGCATATGTTCATGCTTGTGTAGCACCAAACAATGAAATCTACTGTATTAAGGAAAAGAAATAGCGGGTAATTGCTCGCTGAGAAGACCGATAAACATACAGTGCGATGCATCTTGAGAATTAATTGTATACTTAAAACGTCCGACACCTTAGAGAAAAAAAATTGAATTGTGAGGGAACATAGCAAGTTACATTCGTAGGCGCCAAAGTCCGCAGTTTTAACGGAATTACATTTGAACGGCTCTGTGTCCACGGAACGCTGGTTGTTTGTGTACTGTCAAAAGCTCGTACGCTGCGGCCTAAAGGTTGCGCCACGGTGCGACAACGCGCTCGCGGCGAAAGCGAAACGTGCGTTGAAATGCATGCAGATGCACAGTCGATCACCGAAAACTCGTGCGATAGCTGCCTTGAAGGTTCATGCTGTCATGCTTCATTTTTTTAGACAGCCCACTTTAAGAACATATTTCATATAGTTCGCGCTCAGCGATTTCCATTCTTTCACGCAAGCCGGTTCAGGATACTTAGCCGCGGCGACTACGTGCAGCGGGCGTTCACTGTACATATTCGGTAAGTAGATATATAGTGTCTGTAAACCATTCTGTGTTTTTAGGTGGACAAGAGTATTATTTTGACAAATAAAAACTTCGCTTGTTTTGGGAGTACTTGCAGGAATGCCCAGGAGGGCTCCCGCGTGGTGTTCCCATTGAGCAGCATCAACATCAAAACCTACGAGGAGCGCGCTGCATTATCCCTCATACCACGTAAGCGTGGTGTATCCGACCGATGACCGAGTCCTCGCCCCCAATACAGCTTCGCTGTAAAAGAAACTGGCAGCGTTCATTGAAGCAGCTGGCTCCTGAAAAAATGGCTGTGGCTTAGGTAAGGTTAAGCCCAGGATGCGAAGCATACTAGCCTTTATTTTAGTTGTTGAACCACTGTTTAGCCTGGTGAACTGCTGTTGCTTGGCTATATTTGGTTCGGCTAGACGAAGAAACAACTCATGCATTACTTCTTCGCCTTCAAGAGTGGAACGCGACAGCGTTCCCGTCGACCCGCCAAGGGGTGTAAGACAATGGGCTACAGGGCAGCGACTACGCGCCCCGCATTGGACGCGGTGAGCGTCGAGCAAAGCAGCGTTCGGCGCGGCAACGAAATGTGCGCCTGAGCAAGAGACGCACGCCTTAGAAACAGCGCGTTTCTAAGGCAACACCGCATTCACTAGAGGCGCTTTTGTACCGCTTTGAAGCGTTGTACTCGTGGCTCAGTGGTAGCGTCTCCGTCCCACACTCCGGAGACCCTGGTTCGATTCCCACCCAGCCCGTCTTGCAAGAGTTGAGCCAAAGCCACTTCTCCTCTGTCGTGACGTCACGGTGTCACGTGATTTCATGGTCACCGCCGCGCCTGAGGAGCTGGGTTGAGCCCTCGTAATATGCTTCGCATAAAACGCGTCGGTGACTGGGCAAGGTTCTCACATGTACAGGTGTAGAAGTCGCGGGACGCTTTTTCTTGTTGCCTAGTGCACGTCGAATGCAGAAATCCGTAGGCGGGAGCCCCGGAGCTGGCGAAACGGAAGCGAAGCAGGCCCGTTTGACACATTGGCGGCAAGACGCGCGCGGCACGCCGCCGGTGGCAAGAACGCCGCGCGGCAGAGAGGCCACATCGGTTGTGCGCGCGGCGGCCGCCGCGGAGTCACGTGACAGCGCAGATCTCGCTTTGTCTCGAATTGAGCGAGCATAGGCGCGATATCGCAGTTGTCGCGCGCTTTTTCCTTGCTCGGTTGTCAGCGCGCTGATCGCGTTGATTCCTGCAATGGCAGATGCAGACGACGATGTTCTGACGACGATGAGCGTTTTGGTCATTGTGTGTTCTCTGCTGTTGCGACGGCGGCGCTCGCAAAAGGCACGCAGACGAAGCACTAGCGCTGTTTGTCGCGGCTGGCTCGGAGCGCTCGGTCGTCGATCGTGGTTCCGCCGCCGCCGCTGGGAGTTAACTTCGGCAGTAGCCAAGAGGTGGCGCTTAGGAGAAAGCCCGGATAGTGTTCCTGTATATGCTCCCTGCGGGAGCATATACAGGAGCACTAAGCCCGAATAAAGCCCCTCAATTTTCCAAAAATAGCGCCATTCTTAGATCTTTCCGCCACCCCGCTCACCCAGGCGCTTCCTCCTCTACTCCTCCTGTCGCCCCAGCCTCCTCCGCTCCCCCACTGGCCAATCTGTGTCACGTGAAAGCAGGCCCCGCGCTTTTGTATATTTTTTCTTTCCGGCGCAGAGCAGGCGCCGCGCTTTTGTATATCTTTTCTTTCCAGCGAGCTGCGACCCCCATTCTTGGGCCTGCGCGACGAAAGTACAGCAGGCGGTTTGAAGGAGCGCGGTAGTTTTATACAATGTGTTAGGGCCGAGTGCTTAATTGCGATGCCGTGCTGCTGCGCCTACGGTTGCCACAACCGACCCAGTGACGGCAAAAAGCTTTTTGCTTTACCATCCGCCGGGCGCAACGCAAAACGAAGAAAAGTGTGGATTCACAAGATCGGGCGGGCTGACTTCGAGCAAGTGGCAAAGAACGCGGGCTTTGTGAAGTAAGTGCCACGGCTCCTCCAACCTCTTCTTTTGACGCCCGTGTCAAAACGGGCCCGTGTCCAGTGCACTGGGGGCCCGTTAAAGAACCCCAGCTGGAAAAAAATTAATCCGGAGCCCCCATTATGGCGTGCCTTATGAGATCGTGGTGTTGGGATGTAAAACCCAAGAATCAACTTTTTTTCTGTCTTGTGGGCCTTGACTGTTCCAGTTAACGCAACACTGCTTCCTTGTGAAAACTTACAACGCAAAAGAATACAGACGCACGTAGTATACAGAGATAAAATTAGCACTTCAACAAAAGTGTTGGTGGTGCCAATGAGGGGAGGGGGATAATTATTTTCTGAACCTCTTTCCAGGTGTCCCATCAAGTTCCTTTTTTTTTCTATCAAATTCTAACCATTTGCACTGTAATAAATAAATAACGATTTCATATGCTGGTACGTTGTTCAAATTATCTATACCGCCTATGTGTGAAAACGTTGCTCATGGCCACCACAACCTGTGCATGAGCTAAGTACATTTGTAAAAGGCGCGGAACAGAAACGGCCCTGCTGCCAGGCATTGCTGACCGCAGACAGTCGGAATCTCACACGCGCTGGCCGAACAAAAGCAACCTGCAGGTACGTAAATTAACCTACGAAACCACGTGCACATACTTTCACGCTGTCAAAACCTGAAACTCTGGTAATTACTCGCGTGTCTGAGCACACCGCGTGCTTGTGTCGTGCTTCAGCAACACGAACTTTCAACGTGCGCGCGCTTTACGCCTTAAATACGCCTTGAATAATGGTGCTTTTCTCTATTTCTTCCGCAAATCCGACACGACATTCTTAAGGCCAGTTACCGACGGACAAAGCAAGATCTAGATTGAAAAAACTGCTCCGCAGGACTCGAACGAACTTTTCCGCGGATTTCCTCCCGTAGCGTGTTAGCCGTCGTCTGCTACGGCAGGCCCACCACCGGCGGCGCCGAGCGGGGGAGGAGGGAAGTGAATGGCGCTACTTTGGGAGATTGAGGGGTTTTAAGCCCGGACGCCTCTCATTGGTTCGCGGCACGCGGCAAGGCGCCGAAAATGGCTCCTCGACCCATCCTCTGCGCGGCAGACCAAACCGGTTCCGCGGCAGGTTTCGCGGCACGCGGCGGGCCGCCGGCGGCGTGCCGCGCGCGTTTTGACGCTAGTGTGTCCGTACCTTGCAACCTAAAGTTTGCCCGCGCGGCACCAGCGCCGAATGCTCCCCTAGCGGACCGATGGAAGTTTCGAGGGTCGTCGCTGCGCTGGCGCGAGCCCGTGTTCTGTACGGCGGGAGCGCTCGTGCGCGTGGTTTTTGCGCTGCCGAGTGCGACCTCATCAGCCAGGAAAGGTGGCACGCAATACTGATGTGTTGTCGATTGCCACAGCAGCCTCGAAAACACGAAAGGTCCTACGCCGCCCGTGAAGTTCTACAGATTTCCTGGGAAGTGGTACGAGGACAGACAAGCATGGATAACTGCAGTGCGCGGCCGAGTCAAGCAAGTCTCATACTTTCGCATTTGCGTGTAATATCTTGAAAGCGGAATAGTCGTATGCCTGGTTTTAGTGCACGGCCGTTTGTTTAGTCGTGTCGCGTTGATGAATTGTGGTAGCATCCGCCGTTTGTTAGCGGTAAATGAATGCGTGTTGCGCCGCTAAGCTCTACGACGCGTGCTCGATTCCCAGCCACGGCGGCCGCATTTCGAAAGGGGCAAAATGCAAGAACACCCTTGTTACCGTGTGCTTTGATTTTTGTAAACGTTATAGAACCCCCAGAGGTTAAAATTATTCCGGAGACTCCCCATTACAGCGGGCCTCATAATGATTTCGTGGTTTTGGCACTTAGAACCGCCGAATTTATTTGATTACACTGTGCCTTCCCTCGCTATCGGCATGGACGAGCTCAAGAGAATTATTTCCTTTTTCCAAACGCTGAAATTTAAATTACTAGTTGTGCAGGTAACGAACGGGGCCGCGCGCTACTTTTGTGTGGTAGCAGACCGTATTTAATGCAAGCCGCGGTCGTCGCGTGCATCGGGAAGCAGCAGATCGGAAAGCAGCCGCTCGAGACGTGCGCGTTATGTTTGTTGTTTGCCCATGCTTTCTAAGTATCTAAGTGTGCAAGTATCATAACTTGTAGTGGTACCACTCTTGTAGAATAATATATGCGCACAATCAGAGGAACGTTACCTTTGCAAACATATTATTGGGAGTAATTTAATTCCCACAACAAATAGGCCACATACTGTTTCATTTATATGCGATGCAGATGGAAGCGGCGCCAAACAGACCAATGGCAATCACAACAGTCTTCTCAGCAGTCAGCACCACCGGTACATCTGCTTTCCTACTGCAGCGACGCAGCTCTTGAGCAGCAGCAAGACACGTGTGAAACGGACTCCAGAACATGCCTTTGTGAAGTGACGGAACCGTCAAGAAGCAGCCCAATAGATCTGCAGTGATCGAGTAGTATGACAACAGAAGTTCCTGCTGCCAGTGTGACTTATGTTGTAATTGAAATAAAAGTGACTACATTTCTGAACAAGGTGCATACCTCTAACTCGACGTCGTCTACGATCTTGTCGGACACCTGTGACACGCACTTGGCTTTCACTCTCACATCACCGTCCACAATTAGTTCAACGCCGTACACGTTCGGAAGCAGACGCTCCCCTATCGTGAGGTTGCCGCCACGAAAAAAAGCTGTCGGCGTCGGAAACCGTCTTGAAACCGCACGGCAATCTTTGCATCGCTGTTGCGCAAGCAAACGATCTGCCGCCGTCGAAAACAGAGCGCCGTGAGAACGAGCAGCGAAAAAAAGCGCGGACGGCACAACGTAAACGAAGCGGAGACTACGCCACGACGCGACCGCGCTGCTTGGCGTTTCCGCATTGGGGCGCTGTCAGGAGAGGCGCAGTAGCGCCGCCTGGCCATGGTTTTCTCGTCTATAGGCTCACGTGCTTTTCCAAGGCAATCGATCGTCGCGACAAAAAAAAAAAAAAAAATATGCGCCCAGCAGCGGGGAAAAAGAAAGCGACTTGGCCGTGAATCGGGTGGTTAAATTATTCATGGGTAGACACGGAGCAGGATGACACGGCAGGGGCCAATAATGAGAAGCCACATACACAGCTCTAATTCATCGAAACGTTTTATTCGATGACACGAGTTATTTATACAATATCAGGGGATCGAAAATAAAACCAAGGAGACAAACATATAAAGTACTCAACTCACACGTGTCGTCACTGCAATAGCATCGTACCTGGTCATTTTCAAGGCGATGATTTTAGATGCCTTTCTTCGATGAGGCTGTTAGGAATGGCCGTGCGGGGTGGCAACGTGCCAGCTTTCAGCCCGCTGCACGTGTTCCAATCCAACCAGACAGGGCGCACTTCAGAGAACTGCGGATGACCGGCAGCCACGTGCGCGCAGTCAGCTCAGGAATGTGGTACTCGGCCGCGCCACCCGGGACAAAGCAGAGTTCTACGAAACCCTCTGACGTTGGCTCCGGACCTTTACACCAGTGTGTGCGTGCGGCACGTGTATGTTAGCCCTCATCCTCCTCCAAGTCGACAGCCCTCATCCTCCTCCAAAACGGCGGGTCATCTTCAATGACGTCGAACTGTGACGTCAAGCAGAGCGCTTATAAGCAGCGACTGTCGGCTGCTAGAGGGTGCTGTGCTCGTTACGCGCGTAGATTTTCAGTTAGTGCATCATTTGCATGAGAAGAGCTCTTAGGGCCATTAGTGCGTGTCCTGTGCGGACAGAAGGAAGCAGGAGGTTTATGACTGGGTTGCTCGTGTGTGTTGAGGGCAGCCGTATTCTGACTTCTCTAGTAGGCGCGCGCGGAGCTAGTTATTAGAAGACACATTTGTTCGAAGGTTCCTCTGTGTTGCGTAAGTTACGCAAGTTTGGTTGATCGGTTAAGGAACGTGTCCAGTGTGGACTAAAGGAACAAATGTGAGTAAGCGTGATAAAAACTTTGGGTATGACGCAAGCACGTGTTCGGAATAGGGACCACAAAGCTAGCGCGATTGTATTTACGTACCTATGGAGTTGGCCAGACTGTTCAGTGGCAACAGTGCGCGAGATAAGTACGCCACTGCGATAGGTAAGAACAGGCTGTTCATGAAGTTAGGCTGCTTAAGATATGTTCGGGTATTAGTGGTTGAGAAGCCTTAGTTTAGTTGTATGTAAACCTTTGCGCTTATGCAGTGCGACGGTCAGGTTTGGTCAAACGCAGGGGTAACGTGAACGCTCGCTTTGGCGGCACAAAATTTTGGGGCAAAATTTTGGGTTTCCCAGTTGAGTGACTTGCATTGAAATTTTGATAGGAGGCCTGGTTGGTTAACAGCTAATTCCGGACGTTTGAACGCTGAGCGGTATTGTGTTGCCGGGTCGACTCTTCTGTGCCAGTTGTTGTAAGATGGTTCAAAGCATTCCATGCTCGCAGGGGTTGCAGAGAGCAAAGCCATCGTCTTGCTCGCCAGCCGTTCTCTTCCTGGCCAGCGGTTGCCAGCACTGGCCAGGCGAGATTTTCCGGGCCATGGATTAGCTGTTAGGAATGGCCGTACGGAGTGGCAACGTGCCAGCTTTCAGCCCGCTGCACGTGTTCCAATCCAACCAGACGGGGCGCACTTCAGAGAACTGCTGATGACCGGCAGCCACGTGGCGCGCGGTCAGCTCAGGAATGTCGTACTCGGCTGCGCCACCCGGGACAAAGCAGAGTTCTACGAAGCCCTTTGACGTCGGCTCCGGACCTTTGCACCTGGGTGTGTGTGCGACACGAGTATGTGAGCCCGCCTCCTCCAAAAGGGCGGGCCATCTTCGGTGACGTCGAACGGCGACGTCGAACGATGACTGGACGAACGTTTCCGTTCGCTTGGAACCAACGGCTTATAAGCAGCGTTTGCCGGCTGCTAGAGTGTGCTGGTCGTCGGGAGCTGAGTGCTCGTTGTCATGCTAGAAATGTACTCGTGAACTGTGTGCTCGTAAGCTGTTTGCTGTACGTTAGTTAGTCTTGCGGGCTCCATATGGGAGTCACGCTAGACTGTCGATGTATGTCTTATTCAAAATGTTAATATGTAAATAAATCCTGTTCACCGAGTTCCTCTCTACGACCTTCAACTCCTTCAAGCGGTGGCAGCGGCGAGGTCGTCCGACGAATCTAATAAGGCTAAAGATGGAACGCTCACACATTTTTCTTTCATGTTGTCGATTTCTTCAGCTTAAAACAAGGGAATTAACAATTTGAACGTTGCAACTTAGAAAAACTTGTTTGACGAAAAAATTGGAAATATGATCGTGAATTAAAATTTTAAAAATAGGTAAACATATAAATGAAAAGAATGGTGGGGAGGGAGTACGATCAGTCTAGCATGGTAATTGATTAGATTGACTTAGATGTTTGGATTGCCAAGCAAACATTTCTGTGGCTGAACCCAATGATAGAAGCAGATATTAGAGTGTTTTAGAATGGGCAGGTTGCAAGTGCTAGGCGGCGCCCCGTCTTTCCGACCCCTAGCGCCATCTGGCGAATAGTTGCGCGAATGTGGTAGGATTACTCACGGCGTCAGCAGCCCGCACTGCGTGTTTGGCATCCTGTCAAACGATAGCGATGGCGCGAAACAGCGTGCCGATATTAATTTTAACCGGGTTTCTGGGAATTACAAGATCTTCATAGCTTTTTTCGTGAAAAGAATTTATGGAAAGGAAGTCGTCTATTTGAAATGGGGCACGTCTACGACGTGAGGGAAGTGTTGAACTCGCACTGATCGGAAGTGACTGCTAGGTTTATTCCGCAAACGAAAAATAATGCACCAGCGAGATGCGTGAAGCTCAGCGTAATTTACTTCGTTATCTACGGTGTGGACGCATGAAATTGTAGGCGAAATTGATTCTTGAAGATCGGCGACAGCAGACAAATCCTAGCGGGGAGCTGCGATTGCCGTGCTGGCATCGCAGGGAAGTGCAAGGACGCCGCGGTCGTTTCCCTGTACATACATGACGGCAAATACGAATCCAAAACATCTCATCCAAGAACGTGGGGCGTATGAACGACTCGTAAGACCTACCAGAGGTATTCTAACGTTGCTCTCCCCAAACACAAAAAAAGGGGAATGAACTTACCAGTTGTGTTAGACTACGCTGGGAAAATATTTTCGCCCAAGTTACTGAAAGTGCGATACTTTTATGTTGCGATTTTTCAGTGCGTGCAAAGGAGGTTCCAATGAACCATGTTGTCAAAAATTTTGGTGATCTCATCTGCACCTTCGTTGCTATGCTGCCATGGGCGCAGAAGAGTGTATTGGCGGCGAGGAGTTACGGAGTCGCCCTCTATCGGAAGCGCCTGGCTGGCGTAGTATGAGGGATCACGTGGCGCGCTCCTCATAGCTTTTGCTGTCAGCGCTCACTGAAAACACCACGCGCGAGCTTTCCCGGACATTTCTGTAAGCACTTTCGAAACGAGAGAAGTTTCTTACTGTCTAAATAATAATCTTGGGCAAACTGAAAGCACACAATCGTTTACAGGCGCTATCTCTTTACCGAATACGTACAGTGAACGCCACTGCGCGCGGTCGCCGCGATGGAGTCTGCCGAACCGGCTTCTTGGGTGAAAGGTAGGTGAACGCTGAGTGCAAACTATGTGAAATATGTTCTTATAGTGTTTGTATAACTAAATGGAGCGTAATAGAATGAAGCCTCAATGCAGCGATCGCGCAGATTCGCAGCGACCGACTGCGCGTCTGCATGCTTGTCCGCGCACTGTTTCGCTTTCTCCGCGCGTGCGTTTTCGCACCGTGCCATGAGCTTTAGGCCGCAGAATATGAGCATTTGACAGTATACACGCAACCATTGTTGCGTAGGCGCTATCAGAGCTGTTCAAAAATAATTTCATTGTAGAGACTTCAACGCCTACGGGGACTGTGATGTGCCGTCGCGACGATTCAATCTTTTTTTTTCTTCAAAATTCTTTGTCCATTCGATACTATTTCTCGAGTTGCGTCGCACTGGATGTTTATCGGCGTTCTCAGCGTGCAATTTCTCGCTGCTCCTTTTTTGTAATCCAGTGCATTAATTCATAACACAAACATGACCATATGCCATGCTTTCTTCAAATGTGCTTCTTACCGCTGCCTTTCTACTCCACTGAACTTGCCAGTATCTATAGTATCGACAAGTTGATAGACCAAACCGTCATGACATTAGTCGGGCAGCGGACTCGGGCGTGCGTCTCAGTGCGCGTTTTCAGAACATCGCAGACCGGGCGCCGTAGCAGAAATCTTCCCCGCGTCTGTGCTTGCTGCATACCCGAGTTGTAGCCGATGACTGTTTGACGGTTTTATGTTTCGCGAGCCAAGCTTCACACAGCTTCTTGTCCTGCGGCTACGTGTGAATAAGGCTGACACCGGCCTCCGTGACGTGCGTCTGGCCCTGCGGCACCGAGCAGTAGCCTACCATGTCGCGCGCCTTCAAAGGCAGCCACTACCTATTGTAGTGCTTTCAAACGTTGTAAAGGAGACACTCGAAGCGGGAAAATTTCGCCACTAAATGAAAACCGCAGCGTACGAGGGAATTTAAACTCGTTTTCAGTTCGCTTCGGCGCGCCCGAAGCAGCCGACGCGGCCGCTATGTCCACGTGATCCCTCCTAGCACGTCACGCCGACGGTGGCGCCAGCTTTTCCAGTGGTGGAGCTCGAGGCCAATAGCTCAGCCGGCTGCAACCCCTCCTCAAATCTCTCAGCAAGCCCTAGCGCTGTTCGAATGGGAGAGGATTGGGAAAGAGTTCCACGGCTTTACTGCGGTACAGTGTAGGAACAAACTACTTTGTTTGATGCATATCCTGGTACGCACTGCAGGCAGTGGCGTAGCGGGGGGGGGGGGGGGGTCATATACGTCTGGAGACACACAGAAATTGTTGATATCCTCGCCTTCCTCCAATAAACCCGGGGTAGGGGGGTGGGGGGACAGAAGACCTATGGGCCCCGGGTGCCAGACGACCTAGCTACGCTACTGACTGTAGGTGTCCCGTTGCTGCCATCATTGCTGTAAAAGCAAAGAATTCAGCGTTATAACGCACTTGGCATAACGCCGGAACATAAAACAGCTTATGCCTTCGGACGAGCGCTATCCAGTGTTGACGCCGTTCTGCTTCATACGGTCGGCTTGGAAACCTGTAAAACTTTGTTCTTCGTGAGTTGGTGTACGTGCTGTTGCAGCCCACTACTCAACAGCTCGGGTTGCACTTCGGCATTGCTCAGAAAAGGCAACAGCTACGCGCGAAACAGTGCGCATACAGGCTTTCCGAACGCAAGCGGGCCGGTCGTATCCTGCCGGTTCTGCGCTCGCTGCCGCGAGGGGCGCCCTAGTAGGCGCGGGAACTACGTTCGCAACCTGCCTATAGGGGCCCCAAGAGCTTGTGGCCCCAAAGAGCTTTGCAGGTGTTAGCGTTGGGGCACGCAGTAGCGAAGAGTTAAGAATAGGGCTTTGCGTTTGCGGATAGCTGGATGGATGGATGAATGAGGCTCAACCCTTTGAATCGGGCGGTGGCGGCGCGTGCCACCTAGCCTTGAATGGTACTATATGCATGCATACCTATGTATTTACTCCTTTACTTTTGCGTTGATATTATCCACCAATCAGGTAGCCTCCGTTTAGTTAGTTCTACCTGTTCAAAGTCTGTTTTACTTTCACTGCCTTTAAATAGTTTCCCGTTACATTCAACTGTCGTTTACAAGAAAGTATCAAGTGTTCAGCCGTTTCCTCCTCTCCACACGCCCCACACAACAAGTCTATCCCCTGGTATCTGGCTTGGTACGTTTTAATCCGCAGTACCCCTGTCCTGGCCTCAAACAACAATGAGCTTCCCTTAGAGTTAGCCATAGAAAATGTTTACAGTATTTCTTGCTTAAACGTCCTGTATGTCTCTAATGCTGATTTGGGTTGCGTCTGTTTTCCATGTACCCCTCTCTGTCTCCTTAACCTTTTTCTTGACAGATGATGCCTTACCTGTACCTCCACTGCTGCCCAAGTATTTGCTTGACAATTTTCTAGTTCGCACGCGGACATTGATCCACTCTGCCCAGATTGTGGCACTGAATTTAGCTCATTAAATCACATGCTCTGGCAGTGCCCTGTGTTACAGGATTTTAACCGAGAAGAATGGACGAAGGCCATCACAGACCCTAACCAAGACGTCCAGCTCCTGGCTGTCCAGAGGGCCCATGAATGAGCAGAGAAGCATGGCCTCTCTGTTCCGACATGGGACTAGCCAACGGCTGGGTAGGGACCTGCAGGCTCCCGCTTAGCTCCTCAGGGCCCCAATAAATTCGTTTACTGCTACTACTACTAGTTTGCTTCCTCCACCTTGTGTCAGCATTCCTCGTGTGTAAGTAACTGAAAACCTTCCTAGCCCACCCGCATTTCCCCCATTTTCCTCAATTGCTCATCAAATACTATCTTGCTACTAGCCTCTCTGTCCTCGAAAGAAGACCATCCCAGATCCCTCTGCACCCCAAGATTTAGTGTATTGGCATGTGCTCCCAGAGCGAGCCTACCCACACCATGCTGCCTAGTTTCCAACTGTGTCCGGGTCTCTGCTCTCATGCATAGAACTGCATTGGCAAAAGTCAGGCCCGGAACCATTACTCCCTCCCATATCCATCGTACTGCCTCGTACCTATTGTAGTTCTACAGTGCCCTACTCGTCATAATCGCTGCACTTCTCTTACCTTTAGTCGATACATATTTTTCGTACTCTGTCAGATACTCAATTTTATTATTTATCCACACCCCAATATACTTGTACTTATCGACTATCTCAAGCTTGGCCTCCTGTATCCTATGCTCGCCGCAAATGTTGTCATTAAAAATCATGACTGCTGATTTTTCTTTGCTAAACTTCAAGCCTAATCTGTCTCCTTCTGTACCACATATGTCCATCAATCCCTGCAGATCTTCTGTGTCGTCAGCCATTAATACAATATCATACGCATACGTACATCCGTCCTGGTAATGACTCTTCAATCAATTTTCCCGGTTTGAAAAATAATAGGTTGAAGCCGAGTCCAGTTTGCTGTATTTTGGCCTCTAATTCTTGTCGGTAAAGCATAAACAACAGCGGTCACAATGGGCACCCCTGTCTAAGCCATCGTCGAATCATTACAGGCTCCGAAACCTGCTTTTCCCATTGGATAATCACCCTGTTACATTTATAGATATCTTTTAAGAAATTGGTTACTCCATCTTGCACTCCTAAAGCTCTCTTGAATTACTGTTGTAGGCTCCCTTGATATCCAAAAAAGCCAGCCGTAGGGGTCTGTATTCCTTTTGAGCTATTTCAATGCACTGTGTCAGTGAGAACAGATTGTCTTCCAGCCTCCTATGCTTCTGGAACCCATATTGTAGCTCTCCAAGCACCCTCTCGTTCTCTACCCATGCCTGTAGTCTGTGCTTTATAATCTGCATAACCACCCTGTAAACCTCTGACGTCACTGTATTAGGCTGGTAGTTATGTCAGCTTTGTCCCCCTTTCCCTTATATATAATTCTCATCCCACTTAGCCTCCATTCGTCAGGTACTTTACCATCAATTAACATTTTGCTCACCACCTCCCTTAATGCTTTCCTATATTTCGGGCCCAATTTATTCACATAATTGGAATACCGATGTGCTTCTTGGTACCCTCTCCTCGACCCTTTCCCACTCTTTGTCCAAGCGAAAGCAGTGGATTGACCGGGCTATCCCTCTCTGACATACTGTATGTAACAGTTCTCTGTTCTGAAAATTTTTCCCTCATCATGGTTCCTATGTGCTCCATTGCCTCCTCTCCTTCTAACCGAGTACCCTGAGCTGTTACTATATACATCTGCTCATTATGCAGAAAATAAGGTGAGGTGTGCAGACAGGACATAAGAGTAGAGAAGTGGACAACACGAACGCCACTTCTCTACTCTTGTGTCCTGCCTGCACGCCTCACCTCTTTTTTGCATAATGAATCCTTACCAACTAGCTCAGCTTTCTGTCGTTCTAATACATCTGCTCTAGGCTTGTCCTATTACCCAAGGAGTTCAGATGTTGCCAGAATTTCCTAGCTGTCTATTTATCTTTTTTATTGCTTGCTTCTAACAGCCATTGGGATCCTTTTGTCCTAATTTTCTCGTTGATCAGATAGGATGCTTCCCTTCTGCATTTTATGTAGTTTTCCCATTTTCTCTCTACTTGTGCTTGTGTTTCTCCCTTACTTTTGGAATACCTGCGTTCTTTGGAGGCTTCCTAATTTTTCTTTATGGCCTTCTTAACCTCTTCATCCCACCACCTCTTGAGTTTTCGTATCCCTTGCCCTGTTCTCCTGACTCGCACCTTACCTAGCTCAGGCTCAAATAGTCTCGTTAACTTTGGGTAAGTCCAATCAGTTTCAGTACCCTCTGATATTTCCTCTTCAATTTGTTTGGCTGCTATTTCCACTTGCTCTCCTGAGTAAAAGATCCCATCGCGCTGTTCCTCATGCCTCGTTACTGCTTTAGTTTCCCCCTTTAAACTCAACTTGATTTGTTTGAGGTTGCTACCTATTGCCCTCGAGCTCCACCACTGGAAAAGCTGGCGCCACAGTCGGCGTGACATGCTATTAGGGATCACGTACGTGGACATAGCGGCCGCGTCGGCTGCTTCGGGAGCGCCGAAGCGAGCTGAAAACGAATGTTTAAATGTTCCTCGTACGCTGCGGTCCTCATTTAGTGGCGAAATTTTCCCGCTTCGAGTGTCTCCTTTACAACGCTTGAAAGCACTACAATAAGTAGTGGCTACCTTTGAAGGTGCGCAACATGGTAGGCAACTGCTCGGTGCCGCAATGCCGGACGTATACGCAATGGAGCCCGGAGTCAGCTTTATTCACACGTAGCCGCAGGACAAGCTGCGTGAAGCTTGGCTCGCGAAACATAAAACTGGCAAACATCGGCTACAACTCGGGTATGCAGCAAGCACAGGCGCGAGGAAGATTTCTGCTAAGGTGCCAGGTCTGCGATCTTAGGAAAACGCGCACTGAGACGCTCGCCCGAGTCCGCTGCCCGAATAATGTCATGATGGTTTGGTCTGTGAACTTGTCGATGCTATTAATACTGGCAAGTTCACTGGAGTGGAAAGGGAGCGGTAAGAAGCACATTATAAAAAGTATGACATATGGTCATGTTTATGTTATGAATTATTGCGCTGGATTACAAAAAAGAAGCAGTGGGAAATCGCACGCTGAGAACACCGATAAACAAACAGTACGACACAACTCGACAAATAATAATGAAATGTCCAAGAATTTAGAAGAAAAAGATTGAATCGTTGCGACGGCACATCACAGTCCCCGTAGGCGTCGAAGTCTCTACAATGAAATTATTTTTGAACAGCTCTGATAGCGCCCACGCAACAGTGGTTGCTTATATACTGTCAAATGCTCATATTCTGCGGCTTAAAGCTCATGGCACGGTGCGAAAACGCGCACGCGGCGAAAACGAAACTGCGCGGACAAGCATGCAGACGCGCACTCGGTCGCTGCGAATCTGTGCGATCGCTCCATTGAGGTTTCATTCTATTACGCTCCATTTTGTTATACAAGCACTATAAGAACATATTTCGCATAGTTTGCTCTCAGCGTTAACCTATCTTTCACGCAAGAAGCCAGTTCGGCAGACTTCATCGCGGCGACCGCGCGCAGTGGCGTTCACTGTATGTATTCGGTAAAGCGATATCGTCTGTAAACGATTCTTTGCTTTCAGTTTGCGCTAGATTATTATTTAGACAGTAAAAAGTTCTCTCGTTTGGAAAGTACTTACAGAAATGTGCGGGAGAGCTCGCGCGTGGTGTTTTCAGTGAGCGTTGACAGCAAAACCTATGAGGAGCGCACCGCGTGATCCCTCATACTATATGCCAGCGAGGCGCTTCCGATGGCGACTCCGTAACTCCTCGCCGCCAATACTTCTGGAGCCCTGTTCATCTATATTCATGGCTCCTAATGTACAGTATATCCTATGTGACATTAACGCATAATCTATTGTTGAGTGTCGACCCCCTACCTCCCACGTTATGATCCCGTCACACTTCTCGGTAGAGTTACAGACAAGTTATGCCTCTCACACATATCCAGCATCATGTTACCTGTGAAGTCTGTGTACCGATTCATGTCTTCGACATGCGCATTCATGTCTCCTAAAACAATTATCTCACATCCTTTTCCTAGCTCACTGATGTCCGCTGCTATACAGTCCAACATTTTTTTTCCTCTGTAGCATTTGATCCTGTTCAAGGGTATACAAAGCCTAGTAAGGTTTTCTCCCCCTCTACTTTTTCTTTTAGCCATAAATGCACCTTGCATTCCTGTTTGACCTTTTGCCAATTTGTATTTTTATGAATGAGTGCTCCAATTTCCCCGCCCTTTCTGCTACCCTGCACTCTGTTGCAGTATTCCCATGCATAATCAGGGTTACAGGGCGGTTGTTCCATGTCCCTAAGATGTGTCTCTACAAATCCATAAACCATTAGGTTCTCCTGCCTTAGTTGCTATTCGATTTCCTCCCATTTTAGCCTATTTTTGTCACCTTGCATGGTAATGAGCGCTATGTCTGACCTAATTTGGCTCTGATGCTTACTTCTGTTCCCTCTCCTACAGTACCGATGCTTGCTTGTTTGTAGCTCCTGCCTCGAATCGTCCATGCCTACACTGGTTCCTTCAGGGCTCTGGGTCCCTCTAAAAAAGCTGTTGCCTGGTGACCCATCCTGCCCCCTATCCTTTTGCCAGTGGCACCACTGTAGTGAATGCCATCCTGTACAAAAGGCCGGGAGCCGGCTCCGTACACGTCCATGTTGACCTCCATCACGCCGTACCCGAGTAGTCGGCTCAGACTCCTAATAACCCGATTGGCCTTGACCACCTTCCTTTCTACCTGGTCAGTCTGGCCCTGGACCTCTGGGATAGTGCATATTTATTTATTTATTCCTCAAATGCCCCTGGAGAGGGGTTTTACATGAGGGGTGGGGAGCTTCAAAGGAGAATATGTTCGACGGCAGTCACACTGAAGTGGTTCGCCGCTTTTTCAGGCAGATCATTCCAGTCTCTCACTGTACGTGGGAAAAAAACGAATGCAGATGGGATGATATGATGTGCGCGCATGCGGGGGGTATACTGACTGAGTGATTAGTCCGTGATGAATGGCAGTGAGCGAGTGATATGACGTTGTTACTAATCGGGTCATGATAAAACTTGTGATATAGAATGAGCCTGGACACTTGATTTCTCGTTTCTAGACTAGAAGGATTCGCAATAGATTTTAGCGCTGTGGCACTACTATATCAAGAATAGTAATGGAAGATAAATCGTGCTGCGCAGTTTTGATCAGATTCAAGCATGTTAGAAAGATTAGCATGATTAAGCTCCCAAACCGAGCATGCGTATTCAAGTTTGGGCCTTACCACATATTTGTATGCAAGAGTTTTTACCGAAAAAGGGGCAAATTTCAGATTTCGCGGGAGAAAGCCTAAGGTGCGGTTAGCCTCGTTAGTTTAGCGATGTGAGAGGACCATGAAAGATCATGCGTTAAAATAAGCCCTAGGTATTTATAACATATCATCATCATCATCAGCCTGGTTAAGCCCACTGCAGGGCAAAGGCCTCTCCCATAACTTCTCCAACTATCCCGGTCATGTACTAACTGTGGCCATGTCGTCTCTGCAAATTTCTTAATCTCATCCGCTTACCTAACTTTCTGCCGCCCCCTGCTACGCTTCCCTTCCCTTGGAATCCAGTCCGTAACCCTTAATAGCCGTCGGTTATCTACCCTCCTCATTACATGTCCTGCCCATGCCCATTTCTTTTTCTTGATTTCAACTAAGATGTCATTCACTCACGTTTGTTCCCTCACCTAGTCTGCTCTTTCCTTATCCCTTAACGTTACACCCATCATTCTTCTTTCCATAACATTTCACAGATAATATTATTGAGTAAAGAGATATGAGGGTGCTACACAAGAATGCCGGCGATGGAAAGAGATTTATGAGGTTTTATTTACATTTAATGACATCAACCATGTCTTACACTGTTTTTCAACTGTTTGTAAGTCACGCTGTAGGACAGAGGTATCTTGTAAATAACACAGTCGTCCGCAAATAGGCATATGTTAGAATATATATCATTAGGAAGATCATTAATGTAGATTAAGAAGAGAAGGGGGCCAAGAACTGAACCTTGAGGAACCCCAGAAAGCACAGGAGACAAAGGAGATGAAAAGTTATTTGCAAAATAACACTGTTGCCGGCTGGTCAGAAAACTTTGCAACCAAGTATAAATTAGGGGATTGAGATTCAGGACTGAAAATTTCAAGAAAAGATGACTGTGGGGTACCTTATCAAAAGCTTTCTTGAAATCTAAATACAATTCACAATGAGTCTGCGGGTATATTTAGGTCTTATTGGGAACTGATGTTATTTTTAAAGAGTGGAAGTTGAGTATCGCAAGATAAATTAAAAATCCGTGCTGACTATGATGAAAAAAAATTGTTAGAAATTAGAAATCTCATGATGTGGGAAAAGAAGACATGCTCCATCAGTTTGGAACAAACACTCGTAATGGAAATTGGCCGGTAGTCGAGACATGACGTTGAAGCTTTTTTGGGGGACTGGAATGATCTTACCTGTCTTTCAGTCCTGCGGTACCACTCCAGACGAGAGTGACTCTTGAAATATATGTGATAAGATGACACTAGTGACATCTTTTGTATTTTTAAGAACTTTCGCATTAATTTCGTCAATACCAGCCGATGAAGTTAGCTTCAAAGATTCTATTAGACTGCAAATGCCATCAGGTTCAAAGATGATGGCTGGCATGAGAGGATATTGAGGGTTAGGGAAATAAGGAAGGTTGCCTTCAGATTGTCTTGTAAAAACTGAACAGAATGTAGAATTAAGTGTTGTTGCAAGTTCGGTATCAGGGATAGGGACGCCATTTTGGTCAAGTATTTTTATTACCTTTTATGGGCATGGATTGACAACCTTCCAGAAATGACGAGGGTTATCTTGTAGCATATCAGGAAGTGAGGTTGAAAATAATGATCGCTTCCTTTTGTTATCTTGTGACTGAAAGATTTTATCAATGAAGCGGTACTTTTCCCATGCGTGTGATATGCTAGATTGCTTGGCGATAGGATAGAGCCTTTTTATTCAGGTGTTTTAATGCGTTAATAAACCAAGGTGATGAGGGCCGTTCAGTTACAGTGATGATAGGAATACGGGCTTGCGTTAGTTCCTGCATTTTGGATTTAAACACTAACCAGTTATCTTCAACGGAACGACAAGCAAACGTTTCAAGAAAGGAGTAACTGAAGTGAGTTAACTTTTCATTGAACGCGACATAATCACCTCTGTCGTAGAGCGTTATGACCTTTCTTATTTTGGGGGGATGTGCTATAAGAAATTGAGAAGTAGCGTGAATTACAACATGATCACTAAGCCTGGGCAACAATGTTATCTCAGAAAAGTTGTCAGGATGCATGGCAAACAAGAGGTAGAGCAAGCTGGACGATTGATTTATATGCCTTGTTTGGTTGAAGATGAGCTGAGATAAGTCAAACGTAAGACACGTATCAAGAAACTCACTTTTTGCGTTGTGCTTGTTGGAAAGTTGAAATCTCCGAACAGAATGATTGGCACGTTAGGAAAAGAATGTGCCAGAATGCAAAATGCCTCTTGGAAGCATGCAACAAAACTTTAATCGGCATCAGGAGGACGGTACTAACGAGATTCTAATATTAAGGGGGGGTGAGAATTTTTAGTGCACACAAACAGTATTTCCAATGGAGAGGAGGTATCAATTTTGAAACAATGAAGATTGCGGTAAGTGGCTATTAACACTCCTCCTCCTCACCTCACATCATGATCGCAACGGGTACGGTCACATGCACCCTCCCGGAGGCCTCTCTAAGCTTACACAGCCCAGTCTCAATGTGCCTCTCAAAGTCTTAGCTTCTCCCCTTGAGCACGTCATTGAGCCCAGCATGCATAATGACCAAGCTGTTGTCCTCCCTGCTGTCCCCTACCACTTCCCGCGCCTTGGTCATCGCTTCCTCCATGCCCTTGCCCGCTTGCGTCTCCACCTGCACTCGCCCGTCCGCATTCACTCTCGCCCTTCTGCCCTTCTGCACGCGAACCGTTCGCCGCTACCCTGTGTCCGCTGCCCCTCTCTTCGCGCTCGCTGGCGCCCCTGTGGCTGCAGCGTCGCCTCACTCGGGGCGTGTTGCGCTGCTTCGCTATAACTACGCAGATTCACCGGCGGCGAGCCGACGACCGCTTGCTCTGCCTCCCACTTCGCCTGTAGGGTCTACCCTACTTTCTGAGTTTTTGCCACCGGCTTGATGTCCTGACCCGACATTCTCCGCTGCCGCGCCTCAAGCGCATCGAGCTGCCTTTCCAGTTCGGCGCTCCTTTCCCTCTTTTCACCAAGCTCGGCCACGGTCCTTACTAATTGCACTGCCTGGGCGGCTTCCACCTTGACCAAATTATCGACTTTCGCCTGCAGTGCTACCTGCTTCTTCTGCTCCTCCCTCAGGTCTGCTTTAAGCTCTTGGAACTTAGCCCATAGAATAAAGAACTAACCTTAGAGAAGGGAAACTGTACCTTCCACAATGGTACCAAAATAAGCAGCGGCAGCGCATGGAACTTAGCGGGGCGGACGCCAGGTGGGGTTGCTCAACCAGGAAGGGGTTTGGTTTGAATTTTGTGGCGAATGGACGTACTTTTCGGGGCTCCGTGGCGGCGACGAAATCTAAAGTTTTTGTGCATGCTTTGAACTTGCTTCTGTTTTTCATTTGCCGATTTTCTTGCATTTAAATAGTAATTGGGTGGTTCTCTTTTTCTTTCTTTCTTTTTATTTGTCTCTCGTATTTCGGGTGAGCGGGTGTGTTTCGTGTACATTTGGTTTTGCGCCACGTGCTTGTACACGTGCAGCCAGGAGGGACGTTGAGTGTTTGTAGTCTTTAAATGGTAGCTTGGAAGTGGCAAAACTAATAGCTATTACTGGTTTTACTGTGTGTGTTTTGGTAGAAAAGTGAGAGCGTGGCCGTGTGGTTGAGTGCGTGCGAGAGCGTGTCTTACCTTCGGTCTCCGCGGCATTGATTGCTTTTGAAACAGTGGTGAGAGTTGCTTTGCGGCATTTTGAGGATTCGGATCCTTTGCGTATCGGTTTTTGTTAAAAGGCACGTGCTCTGCATTGATAAGTATTACAGTATTTGCATCAGTAGTAGCATTATTGTAGTATTATAGCATTTGCAAAAATCCGTGCAATACATGGCGAGAATGCTGGGAAAGCAGGCAGTGCACGGGGGGTCCCGCAAGGCAGATGAGGAGACGGATGAGAATGGAGAGAGCGTCGAAACAAACGGCACACGATGTGATGTCGATACTAGGCTGCAGAAAATGTAGGCTTCCCAGGAAGAGCTTTTCAAACAGATGCAAGTGTTCAAAAATGAGCTAAACAGGGATCATGATGTACGAAAGGTAGTTGAAAAGAGACGTGAAGCAGCCGCGAAAAAGCTGAACAGGGCCTTCCAAAAAATGAAGCGCCAACGGTAACGGCACACAAAGAAGGAACAAAATACAGGACAAGGCGCTGTTGTGAACGAGAATGTGCGTGACAATGGAACGCAGACCCCCGACGCGACAGGAGAGGGAGTGTCAGGAAAGTACGTGGAATGCGTGCAGTGTGATGAAGAGTTAGCTGGAAAGAGCGGCACCTACCTTGAGGCCGCCACGCGGAAAAAGCAGGAGTCCAGGGGATAATGCCCCTTGTCGAGTCCGAATCACGCGGAAAAGGACAAAGGGAAGCAGGGAGAGGTAGGAGATAGTGAAAGGGTGATTATTGCCAGCGACTCAAACCTGGCTGAGTGCTTAAAAGCAATTGTGGAGAGGATGAAAGGTGATAAAAGAGTGGCGGTAGGAACATTTCCAGGGCGGACACTGCGTTCTGTCTTGGAGCGAGCAAAAGAAAAGCTCGCGGAAAATGCCCACAAGCGCCACCTTGTCATAGTAGCAGGTGGGCTAAATGACGTCCTAAACAGGAAAGGGACAGAACAAGGCCTGCGCTTGGCGAAGGAGGTGCATGACTTGCGTGAGCTATCCCCTCAGGTGCAGATCGTGGTGTGCATGATACCGGAGGTACCTGTGCGTGACAGTCACGTACAAAGAGCCGTAGTGGCTGCAAATGAGGCGATATGGAAAATGAGCCGAGAGAAAGGCTTCGAGGTTGTCGAAGTAAACAGGGGAAGTGAGAAGGTGTGGTGGTTTTAAACGAGACGGGGTCCACTTCAATTGCAGGCTGGCACGGGAAATGGGCTGGCGACCTGGTGGTCGCGCTGTTGCTTTTTTAGGGGGTCCGCGCGCGCTGAGGAGGCCAGAGTAGGTAGTAATGAAGAAGGCCCCATAGGGGAACCTCAGAAGAGCATCACCGTCGATAATAGAAACGAGGAAAGCAAGAAAGAGAGCTCGCCATGCAATAGGCTACAAAAATATGCAGGGCGGCAGAAGAAAGGAAAAGTGGGCAGATATTGAAGAGCAGTTAAATAGCGAACAAATAGGGGTGTATGCGGTTACAGAAACGCACCTTAGAGACTCAGGAAAGACTTAGAATTATGTTTGGGAAGGGTGCAACAGAACTAAGTCGGAAAGAAAGGGAGGGGGAGTCGGAATGCTCATCCATCAGGGAGCCAAAGGGAAAAGAGTAAATCCACAATTTCAAGAGAACTTGGCTGGGCGTTACGTATTTGTGGACCGGAAATAATTGCACAGAGAAGAATAAAGAGTTAGTGGAATGCATAAGCGCTGATATTAAGGGTTTCGGGAGTGGTGCAGAAATTGTCCTATTAGGTGACTTGAATGCCCGCATACAGGATTTAGATGGCTATACCGACAATAACGGGAAGTCAATGAAACATAACCTCGTTATCGTGTATACAGGGATTAAGTGTGAAGCGCAGATCACGTGGGAAGTGGGAAACGGGCAATCGACCATTGATTGCTGTCTGATGACAGAAGGAATTCATGATAAGTTGAGAGAAATGGTCATCAATGAGGAAGGGTTTACCAGCATAGGGAGTGACCATAAACGCATCATTTTGAAAATGGGATATGGAGTTGGGAAAGAGAGCAAGAAGCGTAAAATGACCAGTCCAAGTTTGAACGCTTAACAAATAGCAAATATAGTCACTAGAGCCGAGGAAGAACTTGGCAAATGGCCAAGTAAATAGAATATGGTGAGCTTCTAAGTGTAATAACGACAGAAATACGGAAAGAGAAACAACATGTTCGGTGGAAAGGAAAAAAGAAACCGAAAAGCTGGTGGAACAGGGAGATACGAGAAGCGATCGCCGAACGACAGAAAGCATCTCGAGAGCACAGGCAGGCAAAGAAGGCGCAGTTGCCGCCGGATAAAGTAACCAGTAAATTAGAAATATACCGGGAGAAAAAGTATATGTTTCAAGTACTGGTGCAAGGAAAATTAAAACGTGAAAGTGTACGTTGGTTGTCAGAAATACGTGAGAAAAAGAAGGCCGCACCGGACAGGTCGCCATTAGAATATGAACCTCGCAACGTTTAACGCTAGAACGTTATCTAGTGAGGCCAGTCTAGCAGTGCTATTGGAGGAATTAGAGGGCAGTAACTGGGATATAATAGGGTTCAGTGAAGTTAGGAGGCCAAAAGAAGCATATACAGTGTTAAAAAGCGGGCACGTCCTGGGCTACCGGGGCTTCGCGGAGGGAAGAGAACTAGGAGTCGGATTCCTGATTAATAAGAATATAGCTGGTAACATACAGGAATTCTATAGCATTAACGAGAGGGTGGCAGCTCTTGTTGTGAAACTTAATAAGCGGTACAAAATGAAGATTGCACAGGTCTACGCCCCTACATCCAGTCATGATGACCAGGAAGTTGAAAGCTTCTATGAAGACGTGAAATCGGCGATGGGTAGAGTGAAAACTAAATACACTATACTAATGGGGGACTTTAATGCCAAGGTAGGTAAGAAGCAGGCTGGAGACAAGGCAGTGGGGGAATATGGCATAGGCACTAGGAATAGCAGGGGAGAGTTATTAGTAGAGTTTGCGGAACAGAATAATATGAGGATAATGAATACCTTCTTCCGCAAGCGGGATAGCCGAAAGTGGACATGGAGGAGCCCGAATGGCGAGACTAGAAATGAAATAGACTTCATACTCTGCGCTAACCCTGGCATCATACAAGATGTGGACGTGCTCGGCAAGGTGCGCTGCAGTGACCACAGGACGGTAAGAACTCGAATTAGCCTAGACCTGAGGAGGGAACGGAAGAAACTGGTACATAAGACGCGGATTAATGAGTTGGCGGTAAGAGGGAAAATAGAGGAATTCCAGATCAAGCTACAGAACAGGTATTCGGCTTTAACTCAGGAAGAGGAACTTAGTGTTGAAGCAATGAACGACAATCTTGTGGGCATCGTTAAGGAGTGTGCAATGGAAGTCGGTGGTAACTCCGTTAGGCAGGATATCAGCAAACTATCGCAGGAGACGAAAGATCTGATCATGAAACGCCAATGTATGAAAGCTTCTAACCCTACAGCTAGAATAGAACTGGCAGAACTTTCGAAGTTAATCAAAAAGCGTAAGACAGCTGACATAAGGAAGTATAATATGGATAGAATTGAACATGCTCTCAGGAACGCAGGAAGCCTAAAAACAGTGAAGAAGAAACTAGGAATTGGCAAGAATCAGATGCATGCGTTAGGAGACAAAGCCGGCGATATCATTACTAATATGGATGAGATAGTTCAAGTGGTTGAGGAGTTCTATAGAGATTTATACAATACCAGTGGCACCCATAACGATAATGGAAGAGAAAATAGTCTAGAGGAATTCGAAATCCCAAAGATAACGCCGGAAGAAGCAAAGAAAGCCTTGGGAGATATGCAAAGGGGGAAGGCAGCTGGGGAGGATCAGGTAACAGCAGATTTGTTGAAGGATGGTGGACAGATTGTTCTAGAGAAACTGGCCACCCTGTATACGCAATGCCTCATGACCTCGAGCGTATCGGAATCTTGGAAGAACGCTAACATAATCCTAATCCATAAGAAAGGGGATGCCAAAGACTTGAAAAATTATAGACCGATCAGCTTACTGTCCGTTGCCTACAAACTATTTACTAAGGTAATCGCAAGTAGAATCAGGAACACCTTAGACTTCTGTCAAGCAAAGGACCAGGCAGGATTCCGTAAAGGCTACTCAACAATAGATCATATTCACACTATCAATCAGGTGATACAGAAATGTGCGGAATATAACCAACCCTTATATATAGCTTTCATTGATTACGAGAAAGCGTTTGATTCTTTCGAAACCTCAGCAGTCATGGAGGCATTACGGAATCAGGGTGTAGACGAGCCGTATGTAAAAATACTGAAAGATATCTATAGCGGCTCCACAGCCACCGTAGTCCTCCATAAAGCAAGTAACAAAATCCCAATAAAGAAAGGCGTCAGGCAGGGAGATACGATCTCTCCAATGCTATTCACAGCGTGTTTACAGGAGGTATTCAGAGACCTGGATTGGGAAGAATTGGGGATAAAAGTTAATGGAGAATACCTTAGTAACTTGCGATTCGCTGATGATATTGCCTGTCTTAGTAACTCAGGGGACCAATCGCAATGCATGCTCACTGACCTGAAGAGGCAAAGCAGAAGAGTGGGTCTAAAAATTAATATGCAGAAAACTAAAGTAATGTTTAACAGTCTCGGAAGAGAACAGCAATTTACGATAGGCAGTGAGGCACTGGAAGTCGTAAGGGAATACATCTACTTAGGGCAGGTAGTGACGGCGGATCCGGATCATGAGACGGAAATAATCAGAAGAATAAGAATGGGCTGGGGTGCGTTTGGCAGGTACCTAGATTATTTTGGTACCACATAAAGTTATTAGGCAGGAAGTCAACAACAATACAACAACAGATCCTAGACGAAGATAAAAACAGACTGGAAGGAGAAGCGGCAATAAATTAAATACGAAAAGTGACAGCTAAATTTTTCCAAAGTAATGACGAGGTTGTATTTGAAGACAAAAGGAGCATGAAAGAGATCCAGGTGAAAAAGGAGCTGGTGCTGACAAATTTCAACTGCAGGAAAGCCGAAGAGAAAATTCCTAAACGGACAGCGACAGGGCTAGACGAAGTTCCCGTTAGGCTGATTAATGAACTAGGACCAAGAAGTAAGGTAGCTCTGGTGAAAGCAGTGGAAAAAACTTTAAAAGATATACGAATACCAGACAGTTGGCGACAAAGCAGAATGAATTTAATTTATAAAGCTAAGGGCGAGAAACATAGAATTCACTCGTATAGACCGTTGACCATTACATCGGTAATATACAGGTTAACAATGCAGGCAATCAAATTAAAGCTTCAAGCATGGGCAGGGAATAATGGCATTTTGGGAGAACTTCAGAATGGCTTCAGAATAGGTAGGCGTTTTGATGATAACTTGTTTGTTCTTACTCAGTGTATTGAAACATCGAAAGTAGGAAACAGACCATTGTATGTGGCCTTTTTAGACATTACAGGAGCCTATGACAACGCAGACCGCAACATTTTCTGGGATATTCGGGAAGGGGAAGGCTTAGGTGACAATTGTCTACAGCTTTTGAGAGAGATTTAGCTTTAAAATACCGTTTGCGTTGAATGGGAAGGGATGAGGAGCAAGGAGAAAGTTCATATCAACAAGGGATTGCGGCAGGGGTCCCCGCTGCTGTTTATGATGTACATGGTGAGGATGGAGACGGCGCTAGAAGGAAGTAATATAATATTTAATCTCTCATACAAACAGGCGGGAACACTAGTAGAGCAGCAGCTCCCAGGTTTATTTTATGCGGACGACATTGTGTTGCTAGGTAACAAGCAAAGTTATTTGCAACGTCTGGCTAATATCTGTGGACAGGAAGGCAACAATTTAAGTTTGAAATTTAGTGTTAGAAAATCAGGTGTTATGGTATTCAATGAAAACAGAGAACAGACAGTGGAGATACAGGGCCAGGAAATACCTCGGGTAACAGAATATAAATACCCTGGTATATGGGTAAACGAAAGCAATAGATATTTGGAAACACAGGAAAGAACAATAACAGTGAAGGGGAAGAGAAATTCAGCCGTAATGAGGCACAAAGCGCTATGGGGATACAGTAGGTACGAGGTCCTCCGAGGTATGTGGAAAGGTGTAATGGTTCCAGGACTTACTTTTGGAAATGCGGTTGTTTGCTTTAAATCAGGGGTATAATCAGGAATCGACGGGAACCAAAGGTCAGTGGGTCGCCTTGCATTGGGCGCTCACGGGAAGACTACAAATGAAGCTTTGCAGGGTGATATGGGCTGGACTAGTTTTGAAGTGAGGGAAGCTCGCAGTAAAATTGAGTATGAAGAGCGGCTGAGGAATGTGGAAGAAAGTAAATGGGCTGGGAGGGTGTTTAGGTATCTGTACAGGATAAATATTGATTCATAGTGGAGGAAAAGAACTAGGAAGCTTACCAGCAAGTATGCGGCCTGTAGGGTGAGCAACACAGCAACAAAGAAGGTCAAGCGGAAAGTCAGAGAGGCTGAAATATTCTCATGAGTGGCGGCAATGGAAAAGAAACCTGCCATGAGTAACTACTTAAGAGGAAAAAAAGAAATCAGGAAAGAAACAATTTATGATAACTCAAAGGGAAGCTCATTACTTTACGAAGCGAGATCGGGATGCCTTAGAACACGCACCTATAAAGCGAGATATGAGAATGAAGAAGAAGCATGTGCTTGCTGCGGTAAAGTTAGGGAAATGACGGAGCGCGTCTTATTAGAATGTGAAGACGTGTACCCAGCGGTCGATTTAGGCACCACTGGCCTCCTTGAAGCCCTTGGGTTCAGCGGGAGCAGTGGTAAAACAAACATGTCTCCAATAGGCATTAGTAAGAGGCGAACTAGGGAAACGACAAATGACGGAGACGTACAAAAGCACAGTTTGCCCTAGAGGATCAGAAAATTTGGGTGTGGTAGTTCATGGTGTTTTTTTTCTGTTCCCATCCATCCATCCATCCATCCATCCATCCATCCATCCATCCATCCATCCATCCATCCATCCATCCATCCATCCATCCGTCCATCCGTCCGTCCGTCCGTCCGTCCGTCCGTCCGTCCGTCCGTCCGTCCGTCCGTCCGTCCGTCCGTCCGTCCGTCCGTCCGTCCATCCATCCATCCATCCATCCATCCATCCATCCATCCATCCATCCATCGATCCATCCATCCATCCGTCCGTCCGTCCGTCCGTCCGTCCGTCCGTCCGTCCGTCCGTCCGTCCGTCCAGCGGAAGTGTTTTTTTTAGAGCAAAATCTAGTATGGCTGCTTTCCGCCGGTGGCGTGAGCTGGTATGTGCCGTGCTCGCCCTGCTGCCTATGCGGCATGCCTCATTGCCTGGCCTGCCGCCTAGCTGGTACGTTCTAATTGTCGGGAGACCAAAGAGCCTCTACTGACATCCATACAAACAACCCACAAGTGAGTGAACAGGACGTGCGACTTTATTGGCAGAAGAAAAGCAGCGCACCTTCTCGTACCAGAGCAGAAATAAAATTTGCATCTCGAGATGCGCTCAGGAGCTCACTTACGTCATTGCACATGGCGGTCTGGTAACGAGTGACAATCAGCAGCGCAAGCAAATTGGACAGTGGCCCACCTGTTTGCATCGATAGTCGCCTTAACTTTATTGCGAAACAATCAGGCAACGCAGGAATCTGCTGCCGCAGCCAACCCAGCGACATGGACTACCCGGCATTTTAGTGTTACCTCCTTTTCGACCTGCAGATTTCTTCTTTCGCGTGCCGCTAATGTGTAACTCCCACTTAGTGCCTCACATTCTCAATATGGGCATGGTCAGTTTTGTGGGCAGCACCATTTTGCAGCCACTTTTGCAGAGGCCTTTCCACTCGTGTGGCTATCAACTTCATACACTTCGGATCATGTAACCACGTATGCTGGTCTCCGTTCACTCCATACCACGTCTGATGAAGGTCCACAAGCATAATTCGCCCACTGCTGCAGCATGAAAGGTCGAACGGGGAGCACCAATTACGGTGTGTGTAAATTGGGAGTCATTGTCGCTGTGTGGACTGCAGGAGCTGATGGTTACCTCGCGAGACTGTTGCCCAATGCAGCTTACCAGATCGTCACATCCAAGGAACATAACATGGAAGCCATGATCAAATGAGACTCAGCATTCAATCACCGCATGAGGTTCAGACAATACACCGTACATTGGCTAAGATCCACATGACAACAGTGAGCATTCACGCACTACGGGTCGCTTACAGAACATTCAGCTATCCGAGTTCAGGCACAGTGCTTGCCTTCGTCGCACATGACGGTCTAGTAACGAGTGACAACCAGTGGCGCAAGCAGATTGGACAGTGTCCCGCCTGTCTACATCGACAGTCGCTGTAAGTTGCATTGCAAATCAATTGAGTAATGCACGTACCTGCGATCATAGCCAACACAGCGATATGAACTACCCAGAAATTTAGCCTTACCTCCTTTCCAACCTGCACATTTCTTTTTCTTTCGGGGCCTCTAATGTGTTGCTCACACTTGGTGCACCACCTGCTCTCAATATGGACATGGTCTGTTTTGTAGGATTCACCATTTTTCAGGCCTTTCCACCCGTGTGGATATCAAGCTCATACACTTCGGACCATGTAATCACGTATGATAGTCTCCGTTGACGCCAAATCATGGCCGAAGAAGGTCAGAAGCAATATTTGCACACGGCTACAGCAGGGAAGAACGGAACGGGGAGCACCAATCACGGTACGTGTAAATTCGGAGTCTATGTCGCTGTGCGCACTGCAGGAGCAGGTGCGTGCCTCGAGAGACTGTTTCCCAATGCAACTGACCAGGCTCCCACATACGAGAAACGTAACATGGTGACGAGTACCAAGTCGGACAGCAGTGAAACAAGATTCCGCAATAGATCACTTCAATGTAGCTTGCGCAAAAACACGGGCTATCGAGCAAGAATAGCAGTTCTGAACGAGACTCGGAATTAAATATGGGAATGAGAAAGCTTGCATTCAAGAAAGAAGCCACTCTAACTTGCAAGTACCGAAAGCCAAACACATTAAGAAAAGTTTAATGCTACATAACACACAGTGCAAATGTTAATGCAAGACACGCGCCAACGCCGCATCAGCTATTTCAGGAGAGGAATAGCACATGGCACCGTACCCTAGACAGTACTGCTACACATATGTTATGCTACGAGACAGTGACTGGTATTAAAGGGACACTAAAGGCAAATACTAAGTCAACGTGACCTGGTTAAATACCATTCCAGAAACCTCGCAACGCTTGTTTCGTGCAAAGAAACGACTTAGTTTACGAGGAAATTTCATCTGAAGGGTCTGAATACCGTTTTCGAAATTCAAATCTCCCGCCACCCAACCGGGGGAGTGGTGACGTTGCATACACTCTTTGCTGCCATCGGTGAGTCAAACGGCGCCCCATAAAAGGCGGTACCGAGCCAAGACAGAGCGACAGAGCGGTGGACTCGCCGCTGCGCAGCTGCTTTTTCGTGAAGTGGCGTAGACCGTTCGGGCATCCCGTGACATCACATGGAAGTTGAATTCTCTGCGACTTGTAGTTGGTGCGAGTTTCGCGAGCCAGCAAAGCCAGCGCAGCACTACGCGATAACGAAACTACTGAAACGCGAAAGCGTGGGCGGCGCGGAGTCGAGCGAAAACGAAACCTTTCCACCGCCCACGTCGTTGTCAAGGGTAATGTCAATTAGTCGTCTTTTGTAAATATGAACTAGAACTAGACAAGTAGCATTTTATTTTGTGTTATAATACAATACAAGGATGTTTTACGGAAGGAGCGGTTGGGTACTAGTGACAGAATTTAACTGAGGAGTGCTTTCGTCATCGGGCAAGTGCTTGAATGTCCCGGGGGAGTCTCTAATCATGTCCTGCATTTACCTCAATTTCTCGATTATTAAGGCTTTCTTCGCGATAATATTGACGCCTCAGAGATTCTCGAACACTAATCTATTACTTCAGCTTGACTTAATATTTGACATTATTGTTCCTTCAAGTATGAGCAAAGAATTGATTGACTTTTTATATTTGGATGAGGAAGAGGAATGATCTTTAACAAGAATGTGGAATGAAAAAGCATGCATTAATAGAAAAAAATTATGCTTGGCACAAATGGTATTTGACAACGCCAGGAAGCTCACTAAGGAAGGGCAAGCTGACGGAACTTTTTTTGGCCAGCGTCGTCTGTGCTTCACTTCACTTTATTACCTTATGGCCCCCATGATTGGGGGTATTACATAAGGGGTGGGTAGCTAAGAAAATAGATTAAATACACAAGGAAAATATGTTTAGGTACAAGTTTGCTCGCTGGTAAATATGTTAATTTTACAGTTTAACAACGTGGATGGGCAGGTGATTGCGGCGATGTCGTGTGGAGGGCCGTTCCAGTCCGAGACTGAACGTGGGAAGAATGATTAGGCAAAAGTGGTAGTGTGTGCATGTGGACGGGCGACTTGAAGGGGATGACCAATGCGCAGTGAAATGCGTGCAGGAGGACTGATGTAGGGTGGATGATGAAGTGAGCTCTAAAAGAACCTATGAAATAAGTACATAGTAGCGATACGACGCCGACAAGCCAGGGTTGTTAAGTCGGATTCTGCTTTTAATGATGCTATACTGACATTATATGAATAGCATGAATGAATGAATCTTGTGGCACGGTGCTGTACTGATTCTAGACAGTTTGTTAGATATTTTTGGTCAGGGCTGCGGATGGCAGAGGCATATTCTAGCTTAGAGCGTACGAGTGTGACTTGTAGGCAAGCAATTTTAGGTTTGGTGGCGCTAGACGTAGATGACATTTTAGAGAACCAAGGCTTCTGTTAGCAGATGATATCACTCTAGTGACATGCGCGTTCCAGGTTACATCGTTAGACAACATTGCCATTTGTTGGGCGTGTTGGTAAATTGAAAGCATGTTTAGCGCCAGCAAGCAAGGACGGAAGGGAGACGACAACACTATCTGCTAACTTCAACAACTTGATCTTCAGGAAATACACCTATATAACCCATGCACAGTGACGCCACCTTATCCAAATCTTACCCATCCCAAGAAGCCGTCTCCTAATCTAACAGGTGGATTGAAGGGGCACTAACACACGTGCCTCTATTCCGCCAGATAGCCTGAGCTTCAATGATTAACAATGCTACAATTTATTTCTAATACATCGGGCTCTTTTCTGTGTTCATCGTTAAATTCATGTTCTGTGGCCCCCCTCCTCATCTACGCCAATTGCCAAGCTCGGTCACTTTCCTTCTACATTCGCTGCAAACATTTGCCCAAAGAAGTCTTGCGGTTGTTTGGTGGCCTTGCTCCTTCCGTTGGCCATGGCATCAGAGTCCTAAAGATGATGAGAAGTGAGTAGTAAAGGCAAGCGAGGGTGGTGAAAGGTTTGCCGAGAGTGACGCTGGACGCTCCAGGGAGACAACAGGGTGCCTGCAGGAAGTGGACCGACTTCCTGGCGATCATCAGTAGCGGCATGGAATATCTGTCGCAGAGGACTTTACCCGGCCTGCGTGACAGCATCCCTAAGAAGAAACCTAAGGGACCTTGTGGCGTCAGGACCTTCGCCGAGGTTAGTCTTCCAGATTACGTTGAAGGTGTTCTTGAACTTAGCCCCAAGTTCGCCGTAGAACCAAGGTTGAGCGCGCCGGAACTTCTAAGCATTGTGCGAAGGATTTCAAAGTGCGCCCCACAAGGTGAAGTGAATCGATGTATCTCCGAAGGGGTCGATGTGGTTTCGCGCAGCTAACCGATGGTCTCACGTGTACCGGTTAAGCGCGCAATTTCGTTTCTGAGGCAGAACGGTCTGTGTGTTTTGCCAGCGGACAAGGAAGGTGGCTTTGTTGTCCTCAAGGAAGGTGATTTTACCACGAAAGCCTGCTCTGCGATTGCCTCTGTGTTCGACCAGTGTAGTAATGTATCTCTCAGAAAAATCAAGCTAGAAGCAAAGCGTCTTTGTAAGAAGGCAGACCTTAGTCAGTTGGGTCGTGAAATTGACAACGCGAAGTCTGGTTGCCTTCAAGTTATGTTTAGTGCGAAGACGCACAAAACCGATTACCCATTAAGGGTAATAGTTTCAGAAACAGGGTCATGGCAGAAAAAGTTCGCTCTTTTCTTGCAAAATAAGCTGCGAAATCTTAATACTGACGACCCATTTTTGGTTATGAGCTCTGCAGAAATCGTAGATTTCCTGAAAGAAAATTCTGACAAAAGCTTATCAGCTTGCTCCTTTGACATAAAAGCCTTGTACTACTCCTTGGCTCAAAAGAAACTAATATCTTGTGTAGAAGAGTACATAGACGAGTACGGCGTGGTTTCGTTCCACAATTGAGCCGGTTTGTCCGTTAAGGGATTTTTCGATATGCTTAGTTGCTACCTTCACTCTACATATGCAGCATGGAATGACGACATATTCATTCGAAAGCAAGGGGTTTGCATCGGCTCATGTTTGGCGCCCATACTAAGTGACTTTTTTCTAGCTCACCATAAAAGAAACCTGTCCCGTACCTTGTCGGAGCACAGGATAGTTAAAGTTGTCAGATACGTTGACGACTATCTCGTTCTTTTTGGACCAGAGGCACGTTTTACAGTAGGCAAGCTTTACGAAGTATTTTCTGCAGGCCTTAGCCCACTTACTCTCACGATTGAAGAGCCCTCCAATAACGTGCTGCGTTTCCTAGATATTCAGCTCGAGTTCATGGACCGGCACACATGTTTGGAGTATAAACCTAGAGCTAATATGCCCCTGTTATCGTATAGGTCAGCCCACTCGAAGCTCGTCAAGAGGAGCATTGCCAGCTTATGCTTTGCAAAAGCTCTAAAAACGTCTTCATACCATAAGATCTATACGAGCCTTATGGATCAATCGGGAAGGTTATCAGCAGCAGTGTTTCCGGAATCAGTGCAAGTTTCGGTCGTCGAGGGGCTGCTAAAAAGGTGCAGGTCAGATAGCACAATTCAGGACACGGCAAATCAAGGGACGGGACGTAGAAGGAAGGTAGCGGTAGTGCCCTACCTGCATAGAACGGCACATAAACTTAAGAAAATGGCTAGCCGGGTGGATACAAAAGCGGTCTTTTCCGCACCAAAAGCTGGCAAAAATATGTCGATCGATGGTCCCGTACCGTAAGCCAGCTGCCGGTTGCTCTACGAATCATCGAAAAGCGCCAGTGGGATGCGTAGAGACTGTTGTATATGAGCTTTCGCTGTCCTGTGGGAAAAATACATCGGACAGACAGGGAGGTGTCTTAATGACAGATTACGGGAACATTGCCAAACTGTGAAAAATAAGCAGTACGGTTATTTGTCAACCCACTGTCAAGAATGCGGCTGTGCGCTGGTGTATGAATCCTGCCGGGTTCTTGCGAAGCACAAAGATAAAGACGTGCGAGAGATCATTGAAGCTCAGGCTATCTGGCGGAAGAGAGACACGTATGTTAGTGCTTCTTCAATCGACCTGTTAGATAAGGAGACGGATTTTTTTGGATGGGTAAGATTTGGATAAGGTGGCGCCACTGTGCATGGGTTTTAAAGGTGTATTTCCTGAAAATCAAGTTGTTGAAGTTAGCGCATTGTGTTGTCGTCTCCCTTCCGTCTTTGTTTGCTGGCGCTAAATATGCTGACACTACGCCTAGGTATTTGCAAGACTGGTAATGCTATCGTTGCAGAGGTTGCAGCTACATCTGAAGACAGAATTTTTGTTGTTGAGGTACCTGGATGTCTCGGCCAATATCCGTGCTGGTGGAATCATGGCAGAGGCTCTTTTCACTCTTGACACAGTCGTCTGTAGACTTGATATCTCATCCAAATACTTCTGGAACGGCTTCTTTGTTCGTGGTGTAAAGCCTTGCGAATTCGGCTTCAGCCCTTTCGTGCTGGTGTAGATGGGGGCTCCCGTAATGACCAAGATGTGCTTGGTACAGACTCTGGGCAGAACAGTGACACATGAGATACAGCAGAGATTATCCAAACTCATGTAGTGTTTTCTTTTATGTTCGAACCAATTATGCTGAACTGTAGACACGAACAAACGTTCATATAATCTGCTACAAACAAATTACATGTATCTGAAGACTGGCAAGCCAAGACAGCATATGTCAAGCATATTTATTTCTGAACCAAGTGTTGTTTACCTTGTAGTAGCAGCCAAAGTCCACACAATGACCTTGTTGCAGTAGGCAGCAACTTCTCTTTAGTGCGTGGAGTTCGTTGTGTTATACTGGTGCTGTCCTCATTACTGCATGTCTGGAACAAATTTTGGCTGCATTAGAAATTGAATAAGCAGAATATTGCAGTATGAAATGCAAAAAGGTGTGACATATACATTGTAATGATTTGTGACTACAGAACACATGCTAATGTGCACTTTCTGTTCTAGGGTGATTAAAGGGACACTAAAGTGAAAAAATGATTTGTTCTGCATCAGCAAATTACCGTTCTACAGCACCAAAGACACCACTCTTACAACGATAGGACGTTTGGTAAGCCAGAAAAAGCGCAAGAACGAAATATGGATGGCAGCGCCTACTACTTAAGTTCCCGCAACTGGGGGCTGTGTCGTCTTGGATTTTGATGGCATCTTCTAGGGCTTACTAATTGTATATAGCGGTACAGATTGACTACACCGTGTTCTAAAGGAACCAAATATTAAACGTAGCAAGTTTCGGGAACCTTTATTCAGCCAACGCAGCCCAAATGCGAAAACATACTTTGGAATCTCTGACGTCACGCTTACGTACCGGCGCTGACGTACCTGCGCGAAATTCAAATACTCATACTTGGACCTTCATTTTCTCATCTAATAATCCAACTATTTTTTGAAATGACTGCATGCAGGTTTCTCAAACAATGCTTCATTAGTCGAAACTGATTTATTGTTTCGCTTTAGTGTCCCTTTAAGCAGCATGTTAAATAAATATTACTAGTGTCCGTAAAATTGATGTCTGCCTAACTACAATGCATGTCAACAGCTTAAGTATTATTAAGATCACAAATGGGAACATTTGTGCGCTCATTTATACACTAGAAGAAATCACACTGCTGGTTTCACAAGCAAATGCATGAAAGACATGAAGCAATTAGAAATGATGCATTCTTTTTCTGCATAAACGTGATGCATCGCTTCACTACAAAAATGAATGTCTTCAGGTAAACCAAATTGAACAGCAAGAATATTTGGAACCAAGAGATACGAAATATGGGTGAATTATCATGTGTGAAACTGTTTGATACATTAAATTCAGTACTTTAGCTTCAGTTTATCAAATGGTTATTCGGTTCTGTGGATGAAAGAACTTGGAGGACTCGGAAAAAGATATATTGATAACGCTACTCTGTCATCCACGGCTACGGCTACTACGAGATAAAAAATGTGACACGCGTTCCGATATCGCTTTCTTTTTCGTGAATTCGCAACTAAAAGTTTATTTCGAAAACAGAAACGGAGGGTCCTGACTGCCCATATGTAATGCAGCATCTAGTTCGTTAACTTGTCTGCGCCTGTAAGTTAACGAGAGCAATATTACATAAGGATTCAGGCAACAATATTAAACTACTGACCTGTACTGTTGTCCTCAGTCGAAGAATACGGTTCCCGTTTCGATGCAACCGCACGGCTCACGACCGAAACGTAGCTTTCGGGCTTACATGTCCGTTTGCAAACACGTCACTTCAACACAAGTTAAATAACGGGAGGCATCGAAGCGCAATAAACTAGTTTTAGCAACAAAGACGCAACCAGTCTATGTGTACGAATGAATGAATCCGTGCCGCCATGCACTCGAACATACGGGTAAAAATTTTGAGGCAGGCGCTGGGTGCACGCACGTGGCAGCAGACGACCCCAAGTGGAGTCCGCTGCTGCCACGCATGATGACGTCACGAAAATAAAGTTTAATAAAAAATAAATAAAATGCTAACATTATTGTTTTGTTGTTAAATGCACTAGGCCTAACTAAACAAAGTGTAAGAAAGAAGAAGTGCGCCGTGCCGAGCTCCGCAGCCGGATCGCCAGCGCTACTGAAGTGGGGCTCGGGCTAGACGCTGTTCTTGGTTTTGACTGGCTAAGCCTACGCTGTTGCGTCTTCTTGTCCGCGTCCTTCGTGTCCACCACAACCGTGTCGGACTTCTTTACCATAATTGGTGGAGGTTTGCTGGGTCTCCTGCAATCCTGGAATTGCGCAGCCGGACTCTCCCTGCCATCATGACCACCGAAAGCGCCACGAGCTTACCACCATCTGCTCCCCAGTCTACCGTCTGCCCCGGCACATTCCGCCAGCGGGACCCTCCTATCTTTAGCGGCACTGACGACCACGACGTTGATGACTAGCTCTCCTCATACGAACGCGTCAGTCGGAACAACAAATGGGATGACATCACGAAATTGACCACCGTCCCTTTCTACCTCACCGGAATTGCCCACTTGAGGTTTCGGAACCACGAAAGCGAAGTCCGAAGCTGGACGGTGTTCAAGACAAAGTTCAGCGAGGTCTTCGGCCGCCCTGCTGTACAAAAGCTTCGTGCCGAACAGCGTCTGCAGTCGCGCTCTCAGCAGCCTGGTGAGAACTTTAACAGCTACATCGAAGATGTCATCGATCTCTGTAAACGCGTCGATGCATCCATGACTGAGGGCAATAAAATCAAGCATATCATGAAGGGTATCTACGAGGACGCGTTTCAGATGCTCATTTCCAAGGGCCCCTCTACTGTTGCCCAAGTTATTGAACTGTGCCAAAGCTATGACCAGCTCCACCGTCAACGCCTCCTCACCCGCCGTCCTGTTCCCCATCAGGAATCGTTGTCCGGCTTGACCTCTCCTTTTCCAGATGCCACCCTCCTCTCGCAAATCAAGGCTTTCGTCAGGGAAGAAGTTGCTCGCCAGCTCTCCCTGATCTCCAACCCACCGGAGTCGAGTTCGTCTCTTAGTCCGACCCTACGACACGTAGTTCAGGAGAACATTCATTTGGGATAGATGGTGCATACTTGAATTAGGAAGGAACAGCGCAAACTAAGACGATCACAAGAGGGGAGAACGACACAGGACAAGCGCCAACTTCATCTATCTTTATTCACCGAAAATTCAGCAAATATAGGAAAAACACAGACATGCGCACAAAGACCATCATGTGTCATCTGCCAAACCCTTCAAGATAAGACATTTCGCTTTTGAAGAGGGTCACGGAAGTATCACTAACACAGTTTTTTCCTCTTTTCTTTATATGGAATGCTTCTAACACCTCACGTGCCTTAGTTTCCCTACTTCTGCCAAGAATCTTTATCTCTCCGAACCGTGGTTCATACTTCTTGCAGTACTGGCATTGTTTTTGTGGCGAATGTTCTGCCGCTTGGTCACACACGGTGCAAGTTGCGCAATGTTGCGAAAGATGCGCACCTCCTTCTTTCAGCGACCTCACATGTTCAGCAGCACGGTCGTTCATGCATCTGCCCGTTTGGCCCACATACTTTTTTCCGCACGTCAAAGGTATTTCATATACCACACCGGTGCAGCACTTTACAAACTGCTTTCCATGTTTTTTGGTGCAGTTGCTCCTCGTACCCTCGCTCGCGACGCGGGCGCAGAGCTGAGCTTGTTTTCGAGGAGCCGAAAACACGACCGGGACGCCGTGTCTGTTTGCCACCTTTTTCATATTGTGGGCTATCCTATGTACATACGGAACCACTTCCGGCTTTGCAGCTAGTTTTTCTTGTGCGCACGGTTTCTTGACCATGGCACCTTTGATATTTTGCAAGATCGCTTCAGCCACTGCTCTGATAACCGTGCTTGGGAACCCCGCCGTAACCAACCTATCAACCTGCTTGTCAAAGCTCGCACTCATTGCGTGGTGACACGATTTCACGAGAGCAGACTCAAGATAAAGAAACCGTGCGCCATTCTTCTTTTCAACTAAAACAACTGGCGATGCCTATGGGCTGTCGGACGGTTCAATGACACCACGCTTTAGCATGTCACCTACTTGCTCATCAATGACGCGTCGTTCTGTCGACGAGACGCGGTAGGGTCGCTGCCGTAGCGGTGAAAACAAAATAAACCGAAAGGATGTTTATCCATTGCCGCGAATCCACGACGCCCTCGACAGCTTACAAGGTGCAGAGTTCTTTTCGTCCCTCGATCTACGCTCTGGTTATTGGCAGGTGCCTATGGCTGCAGAAGATAAGCCTGAAACTGCTTTCATCACACCAGATGGCTTATACGAATTTCGTGTGATGCCCTTCGGGCTTTGCAACGCGCCCGCGACTTTTGAGCGCATGATGGACACTATTCTTTGAGGTCTCAAATGGAACACGTGCTTGTGTTATTTGGATGATGTAGTAGTGTTCGCACCAGATTTTCCTACTTACCTTCATCGCTTGGAGCAGGTTTTACGCTGTCTCAGTGACGCTGGCCTCCAACTAAATCTGAAAAAATGTCACTTTGGGGCACGCAAGCTGACAATTCTCGGACATGTCGTGTCGAAGGACGGCGTTCTCCCTGATGCCGCTAAGCTCTGTGCTGTTAAAGAATTCCCGAAGCCAACGTCTCTAAAAGACTTGCGCAGTTTCATTGGCCTGTGCTCGTACTTCCGGCGCTTTATTCGAAATTTCGCTTCGATTATGGCACCTCTGACAGAGCTTCTTCGGGGAGACCCCAATCTTTCCGCGTGGTCCTCGACTTGCGATGATGCCTTCGCGACGCTACGTCGCCTGCTCACAACACCACCGATTACTGCGCCATTTCGATCTAACTGCTCCCACGGAAATCCATACGGATGCTAGCGGTGTTAGTCTTGGCGCTGTGCTCGCGCAGCGCAAGCCCGGCTGCTAAGAATATGTTGTTGCTTACGCAAGCCGTACTCTGACGAAAGCTGAAGCGAACTCTTCCGTCACGGAAAAAGAATGTCTCGCGATCATCTGGGCCATCACAAAATTTCGCCCATACCTGTACGGCCGGTCCTTCGATGTCGTAACCGATCACCACGCACTTTGCTGGTTGTCGTCTCTCAAGGATCCCTGCGGCCGCCTAGCCCGGTGGGCACTGAGGCTCCAAGAGTACGATATCCGGGTTGTCTACCGCTCAGGCAAGAAGCACGCCGATGCCGATGCTCTTTCGCGCTCGCCTGTCCACGCCGACATTGTCAGTGTGTCTGTCCTAGACGACCCACTTCTCCCATTCGCTTCTGTCGACATGGCTTTGGAGCAGCGCAAGGACTCCTGGATTTCATCTTTGATAGATTCCATCTCTAATTCACCTGCACACCCATCATCCCGAGCGTTACGCCGACAAGCTTCGCACTTCGCCATCCGCGACGGAATTGTCTATCGCCGTAACTACGGTTCCGACGGCCGCAAATGGCTGCTTGTAATACCTCGGCAGCTCCGCACTGATGTATGCGCCGCTTTCCACACCGGCCCTCAGTGCGCACACGCTGGTCTCTTCAAGACCTACACCAGACTACGCCACAGGTTTTATTGGCGTGCAAAAGTATATTCGCTCTTGCACAGAATGTCAACGCCGCAAGCCTGATCCTTGCCGCCCTTCTGGACCAATGCAACCTCAGCCATGCCCTTCGCGGCCCTTTGACCGGGTTGGGATAGACTTATACGGACCTCTGCCATACGCAGCTGCTGGTAATCGCTGGGTCATTGCAGCTGTAGACCACCTCACGAGGTATGCAGAAACGGCCGCTCTACCAGCCGCGACGGCTCGTGACGTTGCTTCCTTCCTGCTTCACCGCTTCGTTCTACGTCACGGCGCTCCCCGCGAACTCCTGAGCGACCGAGGTCGCGTCTTTCTCGCCGACGTGATTCAAGAACTTCTCGCTGAATGCTGCGTCATTCATCACTGTACCACCGCATATCACCCGCAAACAAACGGATTCACAGAGCGCTTTAACCGAACTCTTGGCGACATGATTTCGATGTATGTCGCCTCCAACCACACCAACTGGGACCTCATCCTTCCCTATGTCACGTACGCCTACAACACGGCACCCCAGTCAACGACGGGCATTTCTCCCTTCTTTCTTCTATATGGCCGCGAACCATCATTTCCCATTGACACTATTCTCCATTACCGTCCCGACTTATCAGAAGGTACACTGGCTTCCGAAGCTGCCCGGTATGCAGAGGAATGTCGGCGACTAGCTCGCGCCCTTACAACGCAAGAACAAGCGCTACAGAAATTTCGTCATGACGACGGGCGCCCCCACCACCAGTTTTCGCCTGACGCTCTTGTTTGGTTGTGGGTGCCTCCTACTTCGACACAAGGTGTCTCCACCAAGTTTGTATCCCGATATCATGGACCATACCGGGTTCTACGCCAAACTTCTCCGGTGAACTACGTTATCGAACCTCTGACGCCCCCTATGGACCTGCGCCGCCGAGGCCGGGAAATTGTGCACATAGATCGGCTCAAGCCGTATCACGAGCCCTTCGTCCTCACGACGCCTTAGGCCTCCTGTGCGGCTCCGTCTTCAGGGAGGGGGGAAGTTGTAAGGAAGAAGTGCGCCGTGCCGAGCTCCGCAGCTGGATCGCCAGCGCTACTGAAGTGGGGCTCGGGCTAGACGCTGTTCCTGGTTTTGACTGGCTAAGCCTACGCTGTTGCGTCTTCTTGTCCGCGTCCTTCGTGTCGTCCACAACCGTGTCGGACTTCTTTACCATAAAAGGATTTATTTTATGCTGCATTTTAAAATCGAAAATGACTGTCGGGGCCTACACGCGCGTGCACGCAGTGGGAGGATCGTTGTCGTTCCTTGTGGCTTTGTTGTGTGTACTGTAGTACTGGAGCACTGTGTGATATCTGCGAGTACGAATAACGTTGCCGTTACGAAGCTACAGAAGCTTCGAACGAACTGTACTGCATCCACGAAACAGCACGCCATGTCGTCTGATTTGGCCTGTCGGTTTCGAAGAGTCGTGATAACACAGCGCCGACTGCATATGGTGCCGACACGGATAATGCATATGGCAGAGTGTGTCATATGTAGCGCTTTCTTAAGTTGTGTTTACGCCTTCTGGTAAAGGCGGATGCCTGTTTGGCCTTGGACACCACGTCGACACACTACTCATGAGCTCGAAAACGCAGAAGTGGTGCGCGCCGGCACTGCCGTCGATGTAGGGTGCATACACATTTCCAAATCACTTTGCATAGTAAAGGTGCCTTTTGTTGATGAACAAAGTGCATTCACTCAGTTCGCGTCGCCTTACGCACGCAGAAGCCTAGTAACGAAAGCCTGGACGTGAAACGGGAATCTAACAGAAAGGCCTGTTCCCGCCTGAAGGCAATGTCAGCAAGTGTCCATGACGAGTTTTAAGTGACTTCCACGAGGCTGGGCGTTGAACAGTGTGTGGAGTGCCGCTGCTTCAGTCTGGCCAGAGCCTTAACTCGCTTTCATGAACCAATTGAAATGCACAGTGTAATAGCTGCTATAAATTCTGGTGCAGTAAGACAGCCATTCCATGGCAGCAATGAAAATAACCTGTGGAAGTAATAGTAATGCGATAGGCTTTTGTGGTGATTGTCATTAATGCATCACATGCATGGGAGTTATTAGGGTTGGCGTCCGGCACCACGTGCAGAGAATTTCAACCGACCATCTCACCCGGCCTCGTCGAAATGAGGCGTGACTTCGCCTGCTATTGTTGGCATCCTGCACCTCGTGCACAAATAACTTTCTCTGACCCGACCTTCTTTCACCAGGCCTTATCGAAATTAAGCGCGACTTCCTAATTCGCCATGACCATTTCGAGTGTCTGCCGGAAACCCCGCAGTGTACAGGCCTCTTGTGTGTGTGTATATGTGTGTGGGTGTGCGAGTTTAGAGAGACCCTTTTCTCGAATTGAACCTAGGGGAGAACTTCCACGAATCCGCAACGCGCAGAAGAGGCGGACAGGCGTCTACAATACTAGGAGGCGGGACGACCTCTTCCTTGCAGCAGGCTCGGTATAGCCAGAGGAGGAGGGGCCCTCTTTCTGTGCCGGTCACGTGACGTCGACGGAAGCATGATACCACCCACGATTGTAGAGAGCCTATTTAAGGGGCAGCGAAACGTACTTTCGAACACTTCATGCTCTTCTCATTTTTTTCCACAACCTTTGAATAAACCGTGCAAGTTTTGCTCTAGAAATCGTCTCGCCTTTGCTTGGTCGCCATGGTCTACCGGATGCCTGCAGCCCGCCGACAACGCCACGCTACCCAATAAGTAGCGTCGGTCGAGCTTCGATAGGCAGGCGCTGCTACAACTCGGCAGCAGTACGATACGCTACCCTGGAGTATGCAACAAACTGACTGGCAGCGATTGGGATACGGAACTCTGGAGACCCCAACTTGGACGACAACTAAGAGATCGTAGCCTCTTCGTCATGATGGCAACGTTCGGAAGGAAGGTGTCTGGATTCATGGCTGCATATGGTGAGTGCACGGCTTTTCTTCACTGAGATATCACTTGGATTTTACGTATTTTTTGGAATGTACAGTGCAGTGATTTTTTCTTTAACCATTGGTGGAAGTTTTGAGTCCGTCAAGGTTGTTATAGAGTGAAGAGTTAGCAGCACTAAAGGCAGCCATGAACTTGAAGGCACTAAAGAAGCCGGAATTGTTGAGCTTGGCCAAAGAGTGGGGCCTCGAAATTGCCGAATCAAAGAGAAAGCCGGATATCATAGAGGCGATCCAAGCGATCGAGGCAGACGACGATGAACTGAAGGAATGCCTAGATAGCATTGCGGAGAAAGAACAATAGCGTAAGCGCCTAGAGGAAAAAGAAGAGCGTAAGCGCCTAGAGGAAAAAGAAGAGCGCGACCGTGTTGACGCGACGCACTCGATATGAAGCGCCTAGAGAGTGAGCTTCTGAAAGCCCAAAATTCTGAAAGACCTTGCCCAGAGGCACGTGAAAGCGAGTGCAGAATGACAGACTTGATGGCACCCTATGCCGTAGGAGGTGACATAGGTCTTTTTCTGGTACAGTTTGAGCGCACGAGTGAAAAGGTGAAATTCGCGAGGAATACGTGGCCGCAACGCTTGCTTACGTTACTGCCACGTGAGGTAGCTGATACCATTGCTCGCATGGGGAAAGAAGAAGCAGAGGACTTCGATGAAGTGAAAGCGAATCTGCTTAAAAAGTATAGGTTATCAGCAGAAGCATTCAAGCGAAAATTCAGAGAAGTCGAGAAGACCAAAATAGTCATACTCAGATTTCGCATACACCTTAGAGGTAAACCTGAAGGAATGGCTCAGCGAAGAGGGTACACTCGGCGACGCCGAAAAGACAATGCAGTGCGTTGCTTCAGAAAAGTTCTACCGCCGGCTGCCAGTAAACATCAAGCATTGGGTTCAGGATAGGCCAGGCGTAGACACTATCACGAGAGCGGCCAATCTCGCTGAGGAGTACGTAACCGGCCGTGCGTTCTAAGACAACGAAGCCCTAAGAAGGAGGTAACTAAATACAGTCCCGACAAGCCAGAGCGATGGTCAACGTCGAATCAGTATAAATCAAAGGAAAGATCAGATTCAGTGGAAAGTAGTGACGAGAACAGCAAGGAAAGGGAGGAGTCACCCGAACAGAGGGCAGAAAGGCAAAAGAAAAAAGCTTTCGAGGCCAAGAAACCAATAGTTTGCTGCAACTGCCAGCAAACAGGGCAAATCTCCGTGGGATGCAAAAATCGCAAACTTGTGTTGATGTCACTAACTAGTAACGAGGAAAATCAGAAATTGCTAGAAGCGTACATTCGAGACCTCGTGGTAAATGGCAAACCGTGTAGAGGGCTTCGCGACTCGGCAGCCACAATGGACGTGGTGCATTCGTCGTACGTAGAGGAAGGCCAGTTCACGGGAGAATGTGCTTGGATAAGGCAAGCTGTGGAAACCTCCAGTGTTGTCTCCCTGTGGCCAAGATTCGTATCGAAGGACCTCTTGGAGTACTTGACACTGAAGCTGCCGTCTCGGCACATCTCCCGCCTCAGTATACATATTTGTTTTCTAACAAATCTGAGGATTTGCTGCGACGCAGGGGGATCGGGTTTAGTGAAGGGATAGTGCAAGCCTTAACTCGTTCCAAGGCAAGGGAGCTCGCGGCCAAGGCAGTGTACGAATGTCCAGTGGTGGAGGAAACCGGTTTGATGGAGGATTCGTCAACCAACACCAAACAGGACAGCCCTATAGGGGATAATGCGGAAAGTACACCAGTTAATGAAGAGGTCAGGAAAGCAGCAGAGCCTCAAATGTCTCGCGAGGCAGAATGCAGCCAAAGGTCATTGAATGTAAGCCTTGCCACATTGATTGCTGAGCAGGAAAAAGATACCCCCCTGCGTAACTAAGGCCTGACGCTAAAGAAGTTGTGGCCAAACAGAACGTGAAGTTCTTAAAAGGGCAGGTGCCCTTTATAGAAAGTACACCAGCCGAAAGGGAGTGCAATTCGACCAACTCGTGGTGCCGCATCCTTATCGTGAGCAGCTCCTGCACCTGATTCACGGGGGCTTTTGGACAGGGCATCTGGGCATTCGTAAACAAAGGACCACTTACTGCAGGAATTTTACTGGCCCGGCCTCATTCGAGAAGTAGAAGCATTTGTAAGAAGCTGCGACATATGCGAGCGCATAGGCAAGCCCGGAGATTAGGCTAAGGCGCCAATGAGACTTGTTCCCATTATCACGGAGCCATTTTGCAGGCTCCTAATAGACACAGTGGGACCACTTCCCTCAACGCAGTCTGGCTATCGACATATTCTTACTGCACTATGCCCCGCAACGAAATTTCCCGAGGCAGTGCCTCTCAAAGAACTAAGCTCGGTGGAGATCGTCAACGTGCTTTTATCTATCTTCGCGCGAGTAGAGTTTCCCGCAGAAATCCAGCCAGATCAAGGATCCATCTTTACGAGCGCACTGACCTCGACGTTTCTGGAAAGGTGCGGTATTAAAGTTATTCATAGCTCAACGTACCACCCACAGTCAAACGCGGTAGAGAAAGTCCACTAAGTCATGAAACGGCTTTTCCGAGCCCTTTGTTATGAGCACAAAGTCGATTGAGAGAGTTGCTTGCCTGCAGCAATGTTCGCGCTTCGAACTGCACAGCAGGAATCAACACGATTTTGACCTTCAGCGCTCGTTTACGGATGCTGCCTTCGCTCCCGTCTTCGCATTGTTAGAGAAGTCTGGGAAGGCGGGGCAGACGATCCTTCGGTTGTGGCATACGTGCTAGAGCTGTTGGACTGTCTGCACACTTCTCAGGAATTATCAGGGCAGGAAATGCGTAAGGCACAAAGCAATGCTAAGCATTACTATGACAGGACGGCTCGCACGCAACGCTTTGAAGTGGGGGAAAAAGTAATGATCCTGAAACCCTCGTTGAAAAACAAACTAGAGGTTCAATGGGAAGGACCGGTTGACATAATTCAGAAATTATCTGAAACAAACTACGTAATCACGGTACCGGGAAAAGGAAGTACACCACCCCCAACTGTACCATAGCAATCTACTTAAACCCTACCGGCAGAGGGAGGCCATTGTGAACATGTCCTTTAACCAACCTGAGGAGATGCCTGTCGACTTTCCGGATTTAACATCAGTAATGGAGTCAAAAGACATTCACAAGGCCTTGACAAGCTAGTAGCAGGCGGAGTTGAATTCTAATCAACGGGCCGAACCGAGGGAACTAGTGTTTGAATTTAAATACGTATTTTCAGACACACCGGCGATCGTTCACGATATCGAGTTAACCTCGTCGGACCCAGTTCCTTCGAAAGCTTATCGCGTTTCGCCGCGTCATCGTGAAGTCATGACCACTGAAATAAACAAGATTTCAGAGCTAGGTGTAATCGAGCCAGAAGAGAGTGATTATACCTCGGCTCTTATCTTGGTTTAGGTCCCAGGAAAGGAGCCGCGACCATATATCGACTACCGCAGGCTCAACTTAATCACGAAGGACCAGAATTATCCAATACCGCATATCGAGGAAAGGCTTGAGAAAGTGAGCAGTGCTAATTTCATCTCTACGCTCGATTTAGTCAGAGGGTAATGGCAGGTTCCGTTGACCGAGAGGGCAACAGGCTTGCGGCGTTTATATCCCCGATGGGAACCTTTCGTCCGAAAGCCCTTAGCTTTGGATTGAAGAATGCACCTTATTGCTTCTCTAGCCTTATGGACCAGGTGCTACGAGGAATGGATGACTTTGCACTTCAGTATCTCGATGCCATAGCAATCTTTTCTTTGTCATGGGCCGACCATATGCAACACCTGCGAACCGTGCTGTGTCGTCTACGAGAGGCCAACTTAACTGTTAAGGCTCCCTCCCAAAGGCCAATTAGGGCGCGCGGCGGTAGCTTATCTAGGTCATGTAATAGGGCAAGGCCATCGTCGGCCTTCCGAGGTTGAACTGACCGCAATAGACAACTTCCCGCAAACACGCCCCAAGCGGGACATCAGATCATTCCTTGGCTTGGCAGGTTATTACCAAAGATATATCCCGCGGTATTCCGAGATTGCGAGTTCTTTGACGGATCCTCCCAGAAAAACAGAACCACAAACGGTGAAGTGTGATGACGCAAAAGAAAAGGCTTTTAGTATGCTGAAGAACGCACTAACGAGTCAGCCAGTGTTGAACGCGCCCAACTACTTTAAGCCATTCATTCTTCAGTATGATGTCAGCGACAGGGGTATGGGGGTGGTGCTCTTTCAAAAGAGAGGTGACGAGAACGAACACCCTGTACTATACGCCAGTAGAAAGTTTTCAGTTCGCGAGGAAGCATACAGTGCATAAGAAAAGGAATGCGCCTGCGTATGGGTGGTGCAGAAGCTAGCTTGCTATATCGCTAGTTCATTATTCACCATAGACTCTGACCACTGTCCCCTCACATGACTGCAGTCCATGTCTACGAAAAACGGTCGTCTTTTGCGCTGGAGCTTGGCTCTTCAACAGTACACCTTCAATATTCGCTACAAGAAGGGTAAGCTTAACGGCAATGCTGATGGTTTGAGTCGTTGCCCCAGGAGTAACGAAAGCCTCATGCTCATCCGGGTTTCCGTGGCATTTTTACGTTCGTTCGTACATTTTTCCGAATTCATACGTTTTTCCGAAGTGTAGTCGATTGTTAGCTGATTTTAATAACCACGTCTTAACGCTTTCAAGAAATGGCTGTTTTTAGTGTTTAGGGGGAGGGACGCGCGTGAGGAATGGGAAAGGTGTAGCGGGTTTTCTTTTTATAAGGCCTGGTGTGTCTTGGAGGAGGGTGGCCTTGTACTCGCTGCTTTGTGGTTGTGGGTCCGGCACTGTCCTGGGGTGATTGCTTGCCCCCGCAGGAGACGAAAAGTTGCGAGGCCTGCTTGCAAAACCAATTTCACCGGACCGGACCAGGGAGAAAAGTCACAAGAGTGCCACGAGGAATGATGATTACCCCCAGGAATCTACTTGCTACGAACTAAGGGTTCGTCACCTTTAAGAGGAATTCTGCTACTGAAACGCCGATCCCTCGTACAGCGGCTGCTGGCCCCTACATGTCGGGATCTTCCGCCCCCGCCGGAGATGCTGTTAGGGTTGGCGTCTGGCACCAAGTGTAGAGAAGGATTTCAACCGCCCACGTCACCCGGCCTCGTCGAAATGAGGCGTGACTTCGCCTGCTATTGTTGGCGTCCCGCACCTCGTGCACAAAGAACTTTCTCTCACCCGACCTTCTTCCACCAGGCCTCGTCGGAATGAAGCGTGACTTCCTAATTCGCCATGACCATTTCGAGTGTCTGCCGGAAGCCCCCCAGTGTACAGGCCTCTTTTGTGTGTATATGTGTGTGTGGGTGTGCGAGAAGAGTTGACTGTTGGGCTAGTTGGTCGTCCATATTTGAAGTAGTAGCTTAGCGCAAATAAAACCACAGACACAAGGAAGACAGACAAGGACAAGCGCTACTCACAACTGTTTAATTGAAAGGAAGGATAGTGCATATATATATATCCTCTTGTCACGCATGCGCCTACCAAACAGAAGTGAAGCCGGTACATGCACATCAAAGGCGGTCGCGCAAGAAGTTAAATTCTTGGCAGGAGCGGCAACGCGTCTTCCAGGCTCGCTCTTGATGCCTTCATTATCAAGAAGAATAGAGATAGATGTGTGAGTGAGCCTTCTATCACATTACTGGATGCCGAATTTAACTTCTTGCGCGACCGCCTTTGATGTGCATGTACCGGCTTAACTTCTGCTTGGTAGGCGCATGCGTGACAAGAGGATATATATATATATATATATATATATATATATATATATATATATATATATATATATATATATATATATATATATATATATATATATATGCACTATCCTTCCTTTCCATTAAACAGTTGTGAGTAGCGCTTGTCCTTGTCTGCCTTCCTTGTGTCTGTGGTTTTATTTGCGCTAAGCTACTACTTCAAAATGTGGGTGTGCGAGTTTAGAGAGACCCTTTTCTCGAATTGGACCTAGAGGCGAAATTCCACGAACCCGAAACGCGCAGAAGAGGCGGACAGGCGTCTACAATTCTAGGAGGCGGGACGACCTCTTCCTTGCAGCAGGCTTGGTATAACTAGAGCAGGAGGGGCCCTCTTTCTGTGCCGGTCACGTGATGTCGACGGAAGCAAGATCCCGCCCACGATTGTAGAGAGCCTATTTAAGGGGCTCCGAAATGTACTTTCGAACACTTCATGCTCTTCTCATTTTCTTTCAACAACCTTTGAATAAACCGTGCAAGTATCGCACTAGAAATCGTCTCGCCCTTGCTTGGTTGCCATGGCCTACTGGATGCCTGCAGCCCGCCGACAACGCCACGCTACTGAATAAGTAACATCGATCGAGCTTCGATAGGCAGGCGACGCTACAATTCGGCAGCAGTACGAAACGCTACCCTAGAGTACGCAACAGAATGCGACCATTTACACCCTGTACACGTATTTAGATAAATGCTTTATCTCCTGAAGATATGGTACAGCACCTCGACCTTGAGTGGATCTTCCACTGTTCAGGCTACACCAAAACCGCTCTACCTTTGTGTGCTTCATTTTTGCCAACTGTCTTTGCTCTACGAAGAAGGCCAGGTTTCTCTTACTGAGTTTCACTCACTAAGGGAACATGCTTTTGCGACTTAGCTGGATTTGAAGCAATCAACAAGGGTCAAACACATGTGGTAGAGCTTTAGTGGTACAATTTTTAATTGGGGGGCCATTGTACATGCACCCCTAGGAAATAATTTCCTATGGCAAATACTAACGTAGTGGCATTTCTTTTTAAAATTTGTATGCCTTAAGAATATTTTTTAAAATATAGAAGTGTGCCTGCAAATTTAGGAAATCTCCACATTAAGAAATGTGGAGTCCCTGATGTAATTCCTAATGCATTTTGGTGCATTATATTATTCCCAATGGACTCCTCAGTATCGCTGTTATTTCTGAGCATCTTCTCACAACAGGTATTCTTTCACCTTTGAAACAAATGAAAGTCCTCCCCTCTTTAAAACTGGTGATAAGACATTTGTAGCTATATATAGATTGATCTTCTTAGCACCTTATTCAAGTAAAATGTTAGAATACATAGTGCATAAGCATATTGTTGAATTATTTGAATCACATAATGGGCATGTAGGTTCTAACATGGCTTTCTGTATGGATTTAGTACCATGTCGCAGTTAACTCACGACGTCACTCATGCTTGTGTTTTCTAGCATTTCTAGCAATGTCAATCACGATTAATAGTCTGCACTTCATTTGCTTGCTTTTTTCACATTGCCTGGTGTGTTCATATTGTTATTGTATATATACCTGAATAAAAAATTCGATTTCAAGTGAGTGCTCCTATTACGTTTTCACGGTCATTCATACTTTGTGCACTGTTTCTAGTCTTTCAAAAATGCACTAACTCACCCAGCTCTCAGTGTGGAAGCTTAAAGCCGGCTATTAAAATGAGAATCCAATGAACATGGAAACTGTCTGTAGGACAATAGGAATGCTTTTACTGTTTGCAACATACAGTTTGTACATGTTGGTACAAGAAGATTTGAAAGAGATATACAGAGTGTTACAGTGTGCAAGGCTGAACGGTCCCGTCTTCGCCATGAATACTGCCATGTCATAATAGGTGTGCGCAGGTCTTGCACTGCAAGCCAGAGACTTGCTGCAGGGCTTTCTTATTCTAGTAGGAGTCAGCTGCTTGCATTCATAACGTGGTTGGTAGATTGCTTACCTATTTCCCATCTAAGTCCCTGCATTTCATTCTGCTGTATTCACCGAAATATTTTCAGCACCTTCTTTCAATGACCTTTAAGGGTTACATTCATATTGTGTCAAGGTGTTTTCTAATGCACCAAGATTAAAGATTCTGACAAGTTTTCAAAGCTGACGCAATGGCAAAAATATTCTCAGCCATAAAGTGTGCTCAGTGAGACACCAGGCACCTTGTCCCACAAAACGTCAATAATTATATATTTAGATACAAGCACACCAGTTTCTTACTTGCCAAGCTGCAGCTATACACCAGTAGGCGCCACGTGGTTTTTCCGAAAAGAAGGTTGCACAAGTATTTAAATACACTCTTTAAAAGTTTACTGTTAAGACCAGTGTTTCCTTCATTTCAGTTGCAATATGCGAAGTAGGTAGCAAGAGTGTGTAGCTCTAGGGCATCTGCTGCTGACAGAGCTGAGCTGACATGAAGGTAAAAGGGCATCCCTACATATATCAACCCAACCTAAAGGTATGGTTTGATAAAGACATGTTGCGCTATAAAGGTGAATTAAAGGTCAGCAGGATTATATGGTAGTGTGACACGCACAATACAGCTGGGATACAATATGCAGATTACTTTGCAATTACTCATTTGCTTTCTTGGTGTTGCATGGCAGGAAAGAAAGCTGCAGCATAAGTCTGCATGCTATAGGGTTATTTATCTTCATAACATCATGAAAAAATTGCAATTCATTGCTCCACCAAAGGCACCATCAGTCAGCTAAGCCTTTCTTGACATAAAGCTTCTCAGCCTCGTCTCTACATATGTCAGCTTTGAGAATGTCTTTTCACACAAACTTGTCACAGGAACTGTGAAAAGGAGGTCAAGAACGCAACAAAAATCTTTGGAAACTGATTTGTCCAGTCCAGTATCATTTTACGGGCCTGGCTTTCTTGATGCCAGTTTGGGACTTAAGAAGCTGCAGCTTAGCACGCAAGGTGTCGAATTATATATATTTCAGAGGAGCTGTACATAAAAACCTAGTTTATTATCCCCTATATAAAGGTGCAAAACGCTCTACATGGATACTATGAGATAAACTTGCGTAAATCCCACGCAATGTGGGAATTGATGTTAGGTGGAGTACTTTACAGGTAGTTCGCTATGCCAAGGTGAAGGGTTGCTATCAGTCGTTCCGAAATGAACACGCGTGTCACGTGGTAGTGACGTATAAAGAACACAGTAGAAATACTGTGGACGACAAAACTAACTTTTATTGGGCGAACCTGTGCCCACAAAACAGGCTACACTTATAGCACAACGATAGCGGCGAACACGCTCGGCGATCGTCGAAAATCTGATCAGCGGGTCAAGCGCGTCGTCTTTTATACAGCAGTCGTCGAATGTTCTAGACTAATCGTTCGGGCCCGCGTGCCTTCCACAAAGTTCTACACCATTAGCGTCACGCGATAAAATCAGATAACGCAAGGTTCGGCGACCACAGACAGCCGGGTAGAAGCATCGATAACTTTCCAGAAACTTCGGATACATGCAGGCGCGTCCCGCGCTGTGCGATTACATTTGTTAAGCGGCGAAACGTGGTCGCCCGATAAAGACAAGTACACGTGTCAATACCCCCCTCTTAAGAAGCATCGACCCGATGCTGCAAACAAACGAAAGTAATAAACAAAAGCACTTGTAGCACAGAGAAGAAAAAAAAATAAGTTCGTCAGCGTCCGTAAAAGGGTTTAAGGCGCACCACGTGGACCACTTCAGATCGTGCGCGGCGCCGCTGTGAATGCGAAATGCTGTCTGGCACGACCTAATAGTCCAGTGCTCCAATACGTCGGATGACCTTGTAGGGTCCGAAATAGCGTCGCAGTAGTTTCTCACTGAGTCCTCGTCAGCGTATCGGGGTCCATACCCAAACACGGTCGCCGGGCTGGTACTCGACGAAGCGTCGTCGGAGGTTGTAGTGTCGGCTGTCGGTCCTCTGCTGCTTCTTGATCCGCAGGCGGGCGAGCTGTCGGGCTTCTGCGCGCTGGAGATAGGTAGCGACGTCAAGACTCTCTTCGTCAGTTACGTGCGGCAGCATGGCGTCGAGCGTCGTCGTCGGGTTCCTGCCGTAAACCAACTTGAACGGCGTGATCTGTGTTTTCTTGCACCGCCGTGTTGTAAGCGAATGTTACGTACGGCAGGACGGCATCCCAGGTCTTGTGTTCGACGTCGACGTACATTGCTAGCATGTCGGCGATGGTCTTATTCAGCCGCTCCGTAGGACCATTCGTCTGTGGGTGGCAGGCAGTTGTCCTCCTGTGCCTTGTCTGACTGTATTGTAGAATGGCCTGGGTGAGCTCCGCTGTAAAGGCCGTTCCTCTGTCGGTGATGAGGACTTCTGGGGCGCCATGTCGCTGCAGGATGTTTTCGACAAAGAATTTCGCTACTTCGGCGGTGCTACATTTCGGCAGTGCTTTAGTTTCAGCGAAGCGGGTGAGGTAGTCCGTCGCCACGGCGATCCACTTATTTCCGCTTGTTGACGTCGGAAAGGGTCCCAACAAGTCCATCCCGACCTGCTGGAATGGTCGGCAAGGAGGCTCGATTGGCTGTAGTAATCCGGCTGGTCTTGTTGGTGGTGTCTTGCGTCGCTGACAGTCTCGGCATGTTCTGACATAACGGGCTACGTCGGCGGTCAGGCGCGGCCAATAATACCTTTCCTGTATCCTTGACAGCGTCCGGGAGGATCCAAGGTGCCCAGCGGTTGGATCGTCATGTAGGGCGTGCAATACTTCCGGACGCAGTCCTGACGGGACAACAAGAAGGTTGTTGCGTGCACTGGTGAGAAGTTGTTCTTTACAAGTGGAGTGGGTTGTTTTCGAGAACGAAGATAATCCTCGCGCAAATGCCCTAGGGACAACGTCGGTGTGCCCTTCCAAATACTCGATGAGGTTTTTTAACTCCGTGTCTGCTCGCTGCTGTACAGCGAAGTCTTCTGCGCTTAAAATGCCGAGGAAGGCGTCGTCATTTTCGTCATCTTGCGGCGGCGAGTTGTTGGGGGCGCGTGATAGGCAATCGGCATCAGAGTGTTTTCGTCCGGACTTATAGGTTACAGTGACATCATATTCTTGCAGTCTTAGGCTCCACCGCGCCAGCTGCCCTGAAGGATCCTTTAAATTCGCTAGCCAACACAAAGCGTGATGGTCGCTGACGACTTTGAATGGCCTGCCATCTAGGTACGGGCGAAATTTCGCTGTAGCCCAAACGATGGCGAAACATTCCTTTTCGGTTGTAGAATAATTGCCTTCCGCTTTTGACAACGACCGGCTAGCGTAAGCTATCACGTGTTCATGACCATCTTTTGTCTGGACTAGCACGGCACCGAGGCCTAGGCTACTGGCGTCAGTGTGGATTTCGGTATCGGCGTGCTCGTCGAAGTGCGCCAGTACGGGCGGCGACTGCATGCGTCGTTTGAGCTCTTGAAATGCGTCGGCCTGCGGCGTTTCCCACTTGAACTCGACGTCACATTTAGTTAGCTGTCAGCGGCTCAGCGATGCGTGAAAAGTCCTTGATAAATCGCCTGTAGTGGGCACACGTGCCAAGAAATCTACGCACTGCCTTGTCGATGGGCTGCGGGAACTTTGCAATGGCAGCTGTCTTCTGCGGGTCGGCGTGAACTCCAGACTTGCTGATGACGTGGCCTAGGAACAGAAGCTCATCGTAAGCGAAGCGGCACTTTTCTGGCTTCAGAGTGAGCCCTGATGACTTGATAGCCTATAGTACTGTCGCAAGGCGCCTAAGGTGATCGTCGAAATTTTCGACGAAGACGTCATCCAAGTAAACTCAGGTCGGCCACTTCAATCCTGCTAACACCGTGTCCATATGACGCGCTGGAATGTTGCAGGCGCCGAGCAGAGTCCGAATGGCAGACGGCCTCCGTCGTAGAGGCCGTCTAGCGTGATGAAGGCGGTCTTTTCGCGATCTCTCTCGTCGACTTCTATTTGCCAGTAGCCAGACTTGATATCCATCGAGGAGAAGTATTTTGCGTTGCAGAGCCGATCTAATGCGTCGTCTATCCGTGGTAGGGGGTATACATCCTTCTTTGTGATTTTGTTCAGTCGACGATAATCGACGCAGAAACGTAAGGTGCCGTCCTTTTTCTTCGCCAAGACAACAGGGGATGCCCACGGGCTTTTCGACGGCTGGAGTGATGTCGTCGCGCAGCGTTTCGTCGACTTGTTGTCTTATAGCTTCACGTTCTCGCGGCGGAACTCGGTAAGGGCTCTGGCGGAGTGGTCGAGCGCTCTCCTCGGTTATTATGCGATGGTTTGCGACTGGTGTTTGTCGAATCCTCGATGACGTCGAAAAGCAGCCTTTGTGTCGTTAGAGCAGACTTCTGAGCTGCTGTTGCTTAATCACGGGGAGACTTGGACTAATGTCGTAGTCTGGTTCGGGAACCATGGTCGTCGGCGCAGATGCGGCGGAATCCGAGAGGACAAACGCATTACTAGTTTCCAGAATTTCCTCGATGTACGCGATCGTCGTGCCCTTGTTGATGTGCTTGAACTCCTGGCTGAAGTTTGTCAGCAACACTTCAGTCTTCCCTCCATGCAGTCGAGCGATCCCTCTTGCGACGCCAATTTCACGGTCTAGCAGTAGACGTTGGTCACCCTCGATGACGCCTTCTACGTCGGCAGGCGTTTTGGAGCCTACGGATATAATGCTGGAGCGAGGCGGGATGCTGACTTGACTTTCGAGCACACTTAAGGCATGGTGACTACTAGAGCTCTCCGGCGGTATCGCTCGATCTTCCGACAGCGTTATGGACTTCGACTTTAGGTCAATGATTGCGCCGTGTTGGTTCAGGAAGTACATGCCAGGAATGACGTCTTGTGAGGGAGGGAGGGAGGGAAAACTTTTGAGTCTTTGGAGAGTTTCGCGGTTACGAGGTCTCCGTCGTCTTCATCTTTTTGGCGCTGGCGACTGGAGACTTCTCTTCAGCAAGGGTGGGCCCCTATTCCAAGGCTCCACTGAGTCGCGCTGCATCGCTCGCGTGCTGCACTAGGGCCCTTTGGGCCGTGAGCTCGCTGCTGGTGAGCCGACTCTCCCATTGCTCCGCACTCGGGTGTTCGTGTTTGTGGAATGCTTTGTTGCATTCGCACTCCCAGGTGATGTGGTAGAGTGTAGGTTTGGCACCGCACCAAGGGCAGGTGGCCCTGTATTGTGTCGGAAACATCTTATTGAGCACGTGTAAGTTGGGGAAGGAGTTTGTCTGTAGTCTGCGTCAGCTGGTCGCTTCCTCCTTTGAGAGGTCTTTGTGTGGTGGCGGATATCTAATTCTAGTTCCTCTATGTAAGTTCAGGGTCTCTGCGTATCCCCCCTCGCAAGCCTGTAGGTGGGTCTCCAGGGCATTCGACCACCCAGCTCGGAACGCTTCACCTCGAGCTAGGCTGTCTGCCCTTTCGTTCCCCACTATGCCTACGTGACCCGGGATCCAGATCAGTTTGTGTCAGGGCTTTTCCTTCTCGGCGGAGGTGGCTCCGCTGAGTATTCTGAGGGCAGTTTTGCTGATTCTGCCTCTCGTGTAGTTTCTGCACGCCTCTTTTGAGTCCGTCAGTATGTTTAGAGATCGGCCTGTTCTATAACCTTCCGCTGCCGCCAGCGCTACGGCAATCTTCTCGGCCTCCGTTGTGCCGGCGACCTTTGCTGTTGCATACGTGATCGGGTTTCCTTCCCTATTAACCACTACCGTCGCGGCCACGCGTTCTCTTCCGTGTAGATATACGGCGGCGTCCGTGTATACTGTATTGTCTAGCTGGGCTAGCGTTCTCTCAACATATTCGGCCCTAGCTTTTCGCCTGTTTTCGTGTAAGTTGGGATCCATATTTTTTGGCAGTGGTACCACATTAATGGTTTTTCTGAGGTGGTCCGGTACGTCCGCGTATCTGTCTGTCAGCCCCCTCGTATCCCGACCCAACCTCCTCAGGAGCGCTCGTCCCGTAGGGTTGCCTCTGAGTCTCGCGGTTTGCGTACCCAGCAGAGCCTCGGCGAGCTCGCTGAAGGTGTTGCTGATGCCCAGCTGGAGCAACTTCTCGTTCGACGTGTTTCTCGGTAGACACAGAGCCGTCTTGTACGCCTTCCTGAGGATGGTGTCTGCTTGCTCTCTTTCTGCCTTGGTCGTCACGTGGTACGGCAGGGAGTACGTGACTCGGCTGACAATTAGGCTGTTGACTAGCTTCAGAGTGTCTTCTTCTTTCATTCCGTATCTCTTTTGGGACACCCTATTGATCATGCGGCCCACCTGTTCCGCCGCATTGCTCAGCAGGCTAAAGGTGTGGCTGCATTTCCGGCTGCCTTGTAGTCACATGCCCAGGATCCTAATCATGTTCTTCTCCGGGATGTTGTGTCCCTCGAGGGTCACCTCCAGTGTCGCTTGCGTTGGGTGCTTGCCGACCCTGAGGAGCTCCGACTTCTCCCTGGAGCATCGCAGACCCCTTTCTCTGGTGTAGTTTTCCATGCAGGCCGCCGCTTCCTGCAGTTTTTCTTGCTTCTCTCCGAGGGATCCTTGGGTGACCCAGATTGTGACGTCGTCGGCGTATATCGCGTGCTGGATGCCTCGGATCTCGTTAAGTTTTCTTGCCAGGCCAATCATTGCCACGTTGAAGAGGACGGGCGATATGACAGATCCTTGGGGTGTGCCCTTGCACGGCGTGGGGAAGACGTTGCTTCTCAGCTCGCCCAGCCCCACCGTCGTCGTTCTGTTGCTCAGGAAGTCCCTGACGTAATCGTGCACTCTCTTCCCGCAGTTGGTGTTGTTGATGCCCTCCATGATGGCCGCGTGGCTCACGTTGTCGAAGGCCCCCTTTATGTCGAGAGCCATGACGACGTTTTCGCCAGTTTTCGGCATCGTCTCGAGCACTTCCTCCTTGAGTTGGAGCAGCACGTCTTGCGTTGAGAGGTTGGCTCTGAAACCGTACATGCTGTCCGGGTACCATCGCTCGTTTTCCAAGTGCGACTGGATTCTCTTCGTGATCACTTTCTAGTACAGCTTGCCCAGGCACGACGTTAGGGATATCGGCCTGAGATTTTCTGTTTGGAGTTTCTTCCCTGGCTTCAGAATCATTACAACGACGGCGTGTTTCCACTCCGCCGGAACTCTTCCTTCTTGCCAGAGCTTGTTGAGGTAGGCCGTCAGTTGGTCGATGGCCTCGTCGCCGACATTTCTGATTAGCGAGTTCCGGATTTTGTCCACCCCCACCGCCGTGTTCTTGGTGGCCGATCTCATCGCCTCGACGACCTCTTCTCTCATGAACACTGTTGGAGGATAACGAAGGTGGCAGCGTAAGTCTCGTCATCAACAATAATTCTTGCCGTGCAGATTCCAGTTGGCGTAATGAGGTGTCCTCCAGCGGCCCGAATTTGGGGACCCTCCCATGCAGTCTTAACCTTCTTCAACTGAGCGGCGATGTGTCGACTCATTACGGAGTAATCGGCCCCTGTGTCGACTAAGGCGGCGACTGCGTGGCAGTCGAGAAGCACGTCGATGTCGGTGGTTCTTTGTCTGGCGTCGCCGTTGGGTCTTGGCGTCGGATCACGGCTGCGTCGTGTTGAACTGAAGCTGGAACGTCGCGGCGTCGTCTTTCGTCGGTGTAGTCTTGGCTTCCCGAATTCTTCAGGATGGCGGCGTGTCGTCATTAGGTCGTCGAGATGGTTTCTTCGTTGTCTTCGTCGGCGGCGGAGGATCTTTGTCAGTTCGACGAACAGCAAGCGCACCTCCATCGGTTGCTGCTTTTAGTTTTCCGGATATGGGCTCGCAGAGCGGCCCCGGGCTGGGCCGGTGCATGGTCGGCGCTGCGGCGACAGGTAGCGGCCTGGTGACGGCGCACGGGATGGTCGTGGAGGGGTGCATTGAGTAGCGGCGAGGTAGTCGGCGATGTCACGTGGGCGCTCTCCAAGCTGTGGACGCGGCGCGTTGACGGCGAACCCTCTCAGTCCCAAGTCGCGGTATGGATATCGGCGATACACATGGCCGGCTTCTCCGCAGTGATAGCAGAGCGGGCGGTGGTCGGGGGCTCACCAAATGTCTGTGTTTCTCGGGTAGCTGCGCTGGGCGACGGGTGGGCGTGCTGGCGGCGGCGGCGGTGGTCGACGGAATTGCGGCGTTGCAGGGCCCTGGCGTGGTCGTGGAGGAGGACCTTGACGGCGGGCGACGGCGGCGTAGGTCATCGCTTCTGGCTGGGGCTGCGATGATTGTGGTTGTAACTCGGGAAATCCGAGCGATCGCTGAACTTCTTTGACAATTTCGGTGACTGTGGCCACTTAGGTTGCGATGAAGGGAAGATCCTTTGAAGCTCCTCTCGTACGACTGCCCTGATGGTTTCGCGCAGGTTGTCGGTGGCCAGTGACTGAACTCCGGCGTAGTTGGTCGAGCTCGTGCGGCGGTTGAATTGCAAGTTCCGCATTTCGAGTGTCTTCTCAATGCTGGTGGCCTCGCGAAGGAACTCTTCTACGGTCGTCTGTGGGCTTCGTATTATTGCGCCGAAAAGTTCCTCCTTTACACCACGCATCAGCAGGCGGACTTTCTTCTCCTCGGATGTTTCCGGGTCGGCGTGGCGGAACAGACGGTTCATTTCCTCAGTGAAGATCGCGATCGTCTCATTCGGCAGCTGAGCTCTGGTCTCCAGTAGAGCTTGGGCTCGCTCTTTTCGCACAACGCTTGTAAATGTTCGCAGAAAGCCGGTTCGGAACAGGTCCCACGTCGTCAAGGTGGCTTCTCGATTCTCGAACCACGTCCTGGCGGCGTCCTCCAATGCGAAATAATTATGTCGCAGCTTGTCGTCGCTTGCCCAGCTGTTAAACGTAGCGACCCTCCCATACGTTTCCAGCCAGCTTTCCGGGTCCTCAAATGTGGAACCGCGGAACGTCGGTGGTTCCCTGGGCTGCTGCAGCACGATGGGGGACGCTGGGGCTGCCATTGGAGTTGCCTTGGACACAATCTTCTTGGTCTCAGGTAGAAGCCCGTGCTCCGGGGGCAGCTGTTTAAGACGGTGGCTTGCTCGATGTCCCGGGACGGCGCTGGTGTTGTCTTTGCGGTCCGGGCTTGAATTAGGGCTTGTCGGGGGCGTCCGGTACATGAACGTAAAGCACCTCCAGCGGATGTCACGTGGTAGTGACGTATAAAGAACTCAGTAGAAATACTGTGGACGACAAAACTAACTTTTATTGGGCGAACCTGTGCCCACAAAACAGGCTATACACTTATAGCACAACGATAGCGGCGAACACGCTCGGCGATCGTCGAAAATCTGATCAGCGTGTCAAGCGCGTCGGCTTTTATACAGCAGTCGTCGAACGTTCCAGACTAATCGTTCGGGCCCGCGTACCTTCCACAAAGTTCTACACCATTCGCGTCACGCGATGAAATCAGATAACACAAGGTTCAGCGACAACAAACAGCCGGGTAGAAGCATCGATAACTTTCCAGAAACTTCGGATACATGCAGGCGCGTTCCGCGCTGTGCGATTCCATTTGTTAAGTGGCGAAACGTGGTCGCCCGATAAAGATAAGTACACGAGTCACTCGTGTCACTCGTGTGCAACTTGCTTTTGAATTTCAAACGGAGGCGACCAACAACGGGTGTGCTGCTGATGAGACACCCGGATCTTTTCATGTGAGCCATCTGGTTCCAACGCAGGTAGCATGAGAGTTGCATGACAAAGCTGGAACGACGACAATGCAACGAACACAATGGCATCACAGAAACAACCACACATCTAGTGGCACAAGCTAATATACAACTTGGGTTACTGGGTTGGCATAAAAACAGGCAAGAATAACAACCCCCATTATTTAAATCTTTCAATACGAACTATAACAAAACATTTAGTGCTTTCTTGCACCAATAAAACTACATAAAAAATCACATACTAACATTAGCAAATACTACACAACAAAAAGTCCATTACAGCAAGAGCAGTACTGTATTACTTATGCGACTTTATTTTATTGGTGAGGCCACGCAAGCAGAAATGCCAGGTGATAACACTTTGCCAAAGCTCAATGAAATATCTCGTTTATTCCACTTCGTTTTTGGTGGAGTTTAGTTTGCTGGTCATTGATGCTTGTACATGTTGACATAGCTCCGGCCAGTCATGACAAAAGCTGATTTTATTATGATTATGGCATGCAGTTTCTCAGCTCCAAGCCTTGCTGCTCTTTTTTTTAGCACAGCTTCCTTCAGTTGCAGCAATATTGTAAAGTTAATATGCGCTGGGCCAATGTGCATACATTTCTGTACTCTTGCATGTGATCCTATCTTTCTTCTTCTCCCATTTGTGCCCAGAATGATGCAGTTGACTCGATTTCTAAAGTTGATTTTGCATTGCTTGTAATTAAGCTTGCAAGGCAGCATTCTCCACTCTTTTTTTGTCCTTGCTGGATTAGGCAACAAGCGAGACTACTGCTTCAGGTGGCACAGTGGTTGCTTTTTTTTATACTCCATTGTATTAGCATTTGCTACTAACTTAGCAAGAACCTGGTCCAGATGCCAGCAGTCCTAGCTTCACCTTCATCACAGATGTCTGACAATGCAAATTATTGGCAGAACATTTGCAGATGATGCACTTCAACGTGCTCACCAGCTTGAATGCATGTTGCTATGCAACGCTTTTGTCCAGCAGTTTGTCCAGCATATTCCAGCATATTCCACTGCCAACAAAACATGTGTGTCTGTATCAGCATCACTCTTTTCCCTGGAGTTTGGTCGAATGAAGTGCTGCAAGAGAAGAATCTGCCTAATGATTGCACGAATTCCTGAGTATACATTAAACAAAAGAAAAATTGAATTGTTAAGCAATGTAGGTAGTTGGGCGAGTTGGTTCAGCATGACAGGCTTGTAAAAGTACATAAGATACAAGGACAAAAGATAGGACAAGAATCAGTAGTGTGTGCTACGTGTGTGTTGTCCTTTCTTTTGTCCTTGTATTTTAGGTATTTTTTGTCCTAGTATTTTACTGGCCTTGAGATAGCCTGGCTACTTATCCGCTCTTTCCCACAGGCTGTCCTGCTGGGTGTTTGTTACCGACCACCTGTTAACAGCCCTGATTTCCCTGGAAAATTAAACAGCACTTTATGCCAGGTTACTGCCGCACATCCTAACGCTCATATTATTTTATTCGGTGACTTTAACTTTCCTGGTATTGACTGGCATGACCTATCTTCAGCAGCATCAACTAACACTGAAGCTAGAGACTTCACCAATGTCTGTTTGAACTTTAATCTTTCACAGCTTGTTTCTGAACCAACACGTGTATCGCTTGACTGTGCGAACATCTTAGATCTTATACTAACTAATCACCCCGACAGCTTATCTTCATTAACCTTCCTTCCTGCTATCAGCGACCACAAAGTTCTTCACGCTACCTTTTTCTTTTCCGCACCACCACGTGCAACTTATCACAAAACTATCAGCCTGTACGATAAAGGAAACTTCGAAGCGATTAATGACGAACTGACTGCCTTTCTACCACACTTTCAATCAAGATTTTACGAGCGAACCACTCGTACAAATTGGACGCTGTTCAAAACTAAAATTATTGAATTAGCTGACAAACATATACCGAAAATTACCTTCCGTCCAAACCGTCGGAACCCATGGTTCACTAACCATGTAAAGCGACTAGAAAATAAGAAAAAAAGACTTTTTCGATCTGCCAAGCAAAGTACAAATCCTAACTTATGGGAAAAGTATTATTCTGCCGAGAAAATGTACTTATCCGCTGTTCGCAGCGCCAAGCATACTTTTTTTAACATCGATCTAGCGAAAATACTTAGAGACAACCCCAAGAAATTCTGGGAAGTAATAAACCCCCCTCAAACTCGCGCCATAACTCTCGCTGACGATTCTGGAGATATCATGACTGATACCGACTGCGCCATTTCGTTCAGCGATGCCTTCGCCTCAGTTTTTACTAAAGATACTAGTTCTCCCCTACCATTAATGTCTAGCAACATAGTATCCGTAATGCCGGCCATCGCGTTCTCTGTGGATGGTATCTCCAAAATAATTGATAACCTCAAACTATCTTCATCCACCGGTGTCGATGGTATTAACTCGAAACTGTTAAAAAATACTAAACATATCTCAGCCGCATTTTTGTGTCTCTTATTTTCTCAGTCACTTTTAGCAGGTTACATCCCTTATGAGTGGAAAGTAGGAAAGGTCATTCCTATCTACAAGGGAGGCAATAGGAATAACCCACTAAATTATCGCCCCATCTCCTTAACAAGTCTTCTATGTAAGATAATGGAGCACGTCATTTACTCACTCATCATGGACCATTTAGACGCCAACAATTTTTTTCATCCTGCTCAGCATGGGTTTCGTAAGGGCTTTTCTTGCGAGACCCAGCTAGCTCTTTTCCTTCACGACCTTCATACGAATCTTGACTGTAATAAACAAACTGATGCTATCTTCCTCGACTACGAAAAAGCTTTTGACAAAGTCCCTCACCGTCACTTATTACATAAACTTTCTTTCTTGAATTTAGACATGGATGTATTAAAATGGCTAGAAACGTTTCTCACTAACCGCGAGCAATTCGTTACTATCAATGACCAGTCCTCTGTCAACCTTCCGGTATCATCAGGTGTCCCTCAGGGGTCTGTTCTTGGACCACTTCTATTTTTAATATACATCAATGACTTACCCCTTCATGTAACTTGCAAAATTCGGATGTTCGCTGATGACTGCGTGCTTTATCATACCATTAACAATGACACTGATGGAGACATTTTGCAACAAAATCTCAACCATGTACAGTCTTGGTGTGCCCATTGGCTAATGACTTAATCCCAAAAATGTAAACATATGTCATTTACCCGTAGTCGTACACCCTTCTTACCTTCTTACACAATAGCCAACAATCAGATTGAAATAGTAAAATCATTCAAGTACCTAGGCGTCATAATTTCCTGTGATCTTAACTGGGGCACGCATATCAACACCATAGTATCATCGGCGAACAAAACACTCGGATTTATGAGGCGCCACTTGCGTCATGTGCCTCAGGATGTCAGACTTGCGGCGTACAAATCGCTTATCAGGCCTAAAGTCGAATATGCGTCACCAATCTGGAACCCATATAAAAATATCTTGTCAACGCACTTGAGCGCTTCCAAAATCGTGCGGTAAGATACATTCATTCATCCTATTCATATGACGTAAGCATATCATCTTTAAAAGAGAAATCTGAGTTACAGTCTCTCTCGCACCGCCGTAAGATAGCCAGCGTTGCTCTCTTTCATAAGTTTTTCTACAGTTCCCTTAAACGTGAGCCATACATCATTCCACCCGCAAGAATATCGCAACGCGCTCGTCATCCACTCCAAGTTTTAAAACCACGCTCACACACAACTACCTTCTCTGCTTCTTTTTTTTCGCGAACAGCAACTGATTGGAATGCCCTTCCCAACCATGTTGTATATACAAATAATCACCATGTGTTCATTGCTGAGGTTGCTTCTATTTTGTCAAATTAATTACCATTTTGTACAAATTCATCACCTACTGCACTTTTTTGATTGTATGCAATGTATCTACCTTTCTTCATATGTTACACTAGTTACTAAAATGATTTGTCCATTACCACTGTTTCTTCTCTTCGGCCAAATTTACTGTTGCTTCTTTATTCTAATTGACAATTTGACACGAGTAAGCACTTGTTTGTACAAAGTATGTATCACTTTTCAAATGTTTCGTTTGTTATCATGTTGAATTTTTTGTTACAAGATGTACCCCACCCCTTATGTAACACCCCTGATAAAGGGGCCTTTAAGGAAATAAACTGACCTGACCTGACCTGACCTTAGGTGCATTTACATGTCTGAAATAATTTAAGCATGTCGCATCTTAGTTTCAACAGGTATGGCTGACTAGATTTTGTGTGGTTTTTAGTTTTCCTGCATGAGGGTTTACATCTGAGAGAGAGAGAGAAAGGGACAAGGAAGGTCGGGTAGGTTAACCAGACGTACATCCAGTTGGCTACCCTGCATGGGGGTGAGGTACGAGGGGTTAAAAGAAAAAAAGGAGACAAGTGGAGATAGTTCACTCGCACAAAAGACAGATGGTGTCTATAAGTATCTTTTCAGATTCATTTATTTTAGAAAGTCATTAGAGCATGTATGTATTCTTCGTTGATATGGCCAAGCACCCAGGATCCTAGCCTCTGTGAAAGGTCAACTATCCAGTTGGGTGGGTACATTCTAAAGGGGCTGACATTGGACATCAAAGAGGGTTCACTGACAGGGGAGGGGCTCCATGGTCTTTTCGCAGTTACAGTGGTCTGATTTAATAACGAAGGACAGTAAATTTGTAAAGGCACTTGATCAAGTGTGCCTCTAAATACCAGGGGTTACGAAGAAGGCCCAAATGTCATAAAGAGTTCTAATAGAGCTTTCTCTCACCTCGAAAAGGAGATGGTGATGTTGCAGCAGGTGCAAACATCTTTGAAAGTGAAGGCTATATATATAGTGAGTAACAATGGCTCTTGAAAATGTAGCCCGAGAGCTCATCACTTTCAAGCAAACGAGATGGTACTCAAGCAAGATGTTGGAATGTTGAATATGTGCTCTGAGCGCTTTAGTATGTAGGCCAAAAGTATGTAGCTTGTAGGCTATGTAGGCCAAGATTAAGTCTCTCTGCTGATTGCAATTGTAACAATTCAACTGTCAACAATCATGAGTGTGTTTTACACAGTAGATTCAAGAAAAGGCTACCTCGACCATGGCTACATCACCAATTTACCAGTTCAGAGCTATGACTGTTGCTTCTGCAACGCATCTATTTGCTGTGAGAACATCGGTACTCAAGTAGTGTTAATTTCTTGCAGTATTCTTTAGACCGAGTTACTTAGCTTTATCAATGGGCATCCTCTCGTCATATGAACAAACCCAGCCTAATGGCCTACTTATTAAAATCGCTATTGGCATAGCGGATGTGTAACATGCTTTCTTGTCTAGTTTTGTCAGTCGGACTTCGAGCTTCACTTTGCTGCAGCAGATGTCCAATTAAAATTATTCACAAGCCTCTACGTCACTCGTGTTCATCCAGACTACTAGTGTTATGAATCTGGTGGTCTAGTTTGTTCAACGCCTGTTGCATCAATTGCAGATGTAAGCAAACTAAGTTGAACTTAACAACTATTTGTGACATAGATGTAAGTATTTTACCACTTTTCTTTTATTTCTTTGATGTCAGTGTGCAAGAGTATTCCCACAGTTCTCAGCCACACAATGTCTCGTAATGCAGTCATTTAGGTCCCTAAGGCACTTGTGAGTGCACAGCCAAGGACGCTACATAATTGTTTGTAAACATCAGTGATACTCGCAGTTCCTTCCATCTTTAACACTGCCGTGGCGGTGCTGGCTGCTTGAAGGGAAAGCTTCCAAAGTTCAGATGTGATGACCTCAGTGTTCCAGCCGTGCAAACCTTGGAGTGCCCACCACGATGAAGCCACAGAATATTGGCAGGCACACAGCTGGTGGTTCCAAGTGCTAGGCCTGCACAATCAGCCTTCCTATGAGACTTGCTATCCCATCCTTGTGAGCTATGGAACAGTCATCGTTGTGGTGGCGAGATAATCTGCACTATATGTGCTGTTCACTTCAAGGGCTAGTCCTTCAAAATAAATGTCACTGAAGAAATTTATCGCCCCAGCCTTGCAGGCTTTGCAGTTGTCATTGCAGTTGTCCTTCGCATTGATAGGCTGCTCTGAGGGCTGGGCTGACAGGTTGTGTCATTCACCTCCGGGGACATCCTGGCTTTGTGAACTTTAGGTCTTTGTACTGAAGGGCAAGGTCAGACAGGAGCTGAAGCAAGCAGAAGGTGCTCCCGCCTCACAAACCTACAGATGACGCCTGCAGCCACAGTACGACTCCTGGGTATTACAGCACAAAATGTAAAGAGCTGAGAAAGATGCCATGGCTACCCCGATCTTGCTCCTTTAATAGAACTCTAATGTGAATGATCATGATAGAAGAGTGATGCTATCTTTCTCTTCTGTTTGAAATAGGTACGAGGGCATTCAAGGCAAGAAAACAGGAAAATTAAAGGGCCTACTTGTACGTATTAAGTGAGGGACTAATCACTGCAGACCACGAAGCCCCGGGGGACAAAATTGAAGGAAATGACTGGAACATGGAGGAAAGCCACGTAGGAAGGTCGCCCCGTGGATTGCGCTGAAGACATACCGTCAAGACTTCATTGGACCAGGGCAACCAGTCAAAGCCTGGCCAACACATCACTACAAGAGTACGGTTTGTAACTTCACCAAGCCACGGAATTCTAACACAAGGCCTGTGAGCTCCCGTTTCTGTGGTCAGAACACGAGCTTCTCGGTATGGTCTCCACTTTTTTGGCCAAATGCGGACATTATGTTCGAGATGTCACGGAACCTTCGGCCAAGCCTGTAGTTGCTGGGGTGAGTGCAGTGCTGCTTCCCTCATCGTTTCCCTTGCTGCAAGTGAAATGTTTTCTTTGACTCAACAATACTTTTTTCATCGCTTTGTTTTGTGCCACTGCTTCATTTGTTGTAGTCTGCTGTTCACGTCTAAATGCCATGTTACTCTTAGCTTCCAACTTAAATCTTTACGATTTACTTCCGCTTCCATGGGTGCATTAAACTTTTGCTGCATGTATGCAATGACTTTATTTTCTATTGGGTACTATGAGGTTTTGGGTAAGTCGCCAATTCCCAATATAAAGAACCTGCATCATATCTACTGATTATTGGTAGCCACGTGGAAAGCAGGCAAAGGCACTAAATATGTAATGGCTAAAAATCACTCCACATAGTCAGATGGACTGCTGCGATTTTTAGGCCTGCCAAACTTACAAGGACACGACAGTGCAAGCCAGAAAGTACTTAAATTTAGAAAAATATACAAAATAATATTCGGTTATTCATTATATTGACTGCTTATTAAGTAAAGACTGGCAGATGTTATTCCGTAATGATGCTGTGAATAGCCATGCAGCTCAATATAGTAGCAGTCGCAATGGGTCTGTGCTGCAGACATGCAGAAATGTATATGAAGTTTATTAATTAAATAAATACATGTAACATCTGACGAGAACCCAGTTGCCGTATACATGCAGCCGTGCAGGTATGTCTGCGTAATCAATGAGCGCAAAAAATTTAGGCCGCAAAAATTGTTCAGTGGCTTGTTTTATTTGAAATTAATTTTGCCCAAATTACACACAAATGAAAAATCATCACATATTTGTCTCAAGATGACAAATATAAATGAGGGGGGACATGGCAAGACGAGGAGGAGAACAAAGCCAGAAGGCGATTGGGCTTGGTTCAAAACCTGATAGCAGCTTCAAAGCATGGCCAGAAGGTTGGCCCAGGATGCTAGACAATAGATGTATGTTGGGAAGAGTTCGGGGGCATTGTGGTCAGCTCCATGCTTGATCCATAGTACTATCTGCAATGCGTGTCAATAATTGGCCTCCTGAGAGTTGTTTCCTATGTAAGCATGGCTGTGTATGTTTCGGATCAAGAACGGAAGTTATAGTTACCTGCTTCTGCGCCGGAATTGACAGATGAGCACGCTTAATAAATCAGGACGTGTCACTGGTGTACTGAGTAGGCGTATGTTAGCAGGCTAGGATTTTCTTTGTCTTCAATTATATTTGTCATCATTTTACCTGTTGCACAATGTAGACCAACGAAGGCCCAAGCACACGAGGGAAGATAGAAAAGTGAATGCATACATGGCTTTCTTTAATGTCAAAATGAATGTTTTCTGCTTCAATGTCATAATACATACATGCCAACATTTTCAATTACATCACAAAATGTCAGGCTTCTAGAGGTTGTTTATAATTCTTCTATTGAGACAAATAATTATAATGTGGGCATTTCTCAGACACTTTATCATCTGCACATGATCATCACCACATCGCGTTCTTCATCTTCTTCTCTTGTTGGGACCCATCTTATGATTGATTTGTGCCTTCATTGTGATCGGTCCACCATGTCTTCGGGGCGTATTAAAGGTCATGCTAACTGCTAAGTCACAATAAAATTTTTTTTCATTTGCGTCCTAGCGAATGAAAAAACTGATCTTAACGGAATGCTAATATTATCGATGGGCAATTTTCAGAGCCAGACTGCTCAGACCCACACAGTTATTCAGACTTATTGGCAGCAGTGCCACAAGTAAAACGGCAGGTAATATTTTGGCTAACGTTACAAGAATATCTTGCGAATAAATATCACAAACATTTGTTTTTCTATGACGCAGATTATGTTTGCTGGGAATATAGAGCAGCGTGCCTTTTCATAGCGCCTCTACTGGCTGAAGCCATGTAAGGTTCCCAGAAGTATTGCATAATTCTGTTTCCTAAAATTAGCTTTGCCACAATACAGCCGTGTTATGCAGTGAAGCATACGCAATATACGGCAGCGAAGCGTATTATAAAAGTGGGAAAGTGCCACTGTCACAGGACATATAATGTGTTTCTTAAAGAGACACAAAAGAATAAAAAATTATTTCGTCTGCATTAGTAAATTGTCTTTCTACAACACCAAAAACACCACTCTTACCACTATAAGACGCTTGGTAAGCCTGAAAAAGCGCACAAACGAAAGACGGGTGGCGACACCTCCTTCAAGTTCCCGCACCTGGTCGCTGTGACGTCATGGATTTGGATGGTATGTTCTAGGGCCTACTTAAGTATATAGCGGTACAGACTGCCTACATTGTGTTCTAAAGGAACCAAATATTAAGTTTCGGGAACCTTTACTCAGCCAACGCGGCCCAAATGCGAAAATATACTTTGGAATCCCTAACGCCACACAGACGCACCTGCGTCGGGGTTTCGGCGCGAATTTCAAATATTGATACTGCGACCTTCATTTTCACGTCTAATAAACAAACTATTGTTTTACAATGGCTGCCTGCAGGGTTCTAAAACAATGCTTTATTAGTCTTAACTGATTTATTGTCTCCCTTTAGTGTCCCTTTAATGATAGAAGTGTGCACCCGCTCTCTCCTGTCAGTAAAAGAACCAATACACCTCTTAATTGTACTAGCAGGCCATCAGAGCTACTATGGACATGGCTGTGGCAATGTGAGCCGGCCCCGAGATCCCGTGGCACCATGGCTGGCTGGCTTAAACAAACAGTGGCTACAGCGGCTACCTCTTCGCTCCACCTCCCTCAACTTGATGACACGGCTGACCGAACCCAGCCTTCTCACAACTTGGTGACCAGGACGACTGAGCCCAGCCATGCCAGCATCAGCGCACCGACTTTACCAAGGCGAGTAGTTACGTGGCCTCGCACGGCTCAGCAGACGTCCTGCGATTGTAGGATGCACGGAAATTCTACATTGAAATGCCGGACATCTGGTTCATTCAGCTAAACACCCATTTCATTCTCAACAAGGCTCCAGGCTCCGCCTGCGTTTCAGCTGTCAGCCCCTGCTCTGACTTCTACAAGGACTTGTGGGCAGCCGTCCTTGCTCACTATGTTATCTCGAGCGCTCACTCTCCTCTAACTGGTGCTCCATCACAACTTCTCTCACCATCTATCGCGTCATTCTGCATCTTGTCGTCCCACATCAACTGCGTCCACCCGTGCCGGTCAACAGCACGCGCTGACCCCAGCATCATCCTCTACTCGGTCTGTGAGCCTCCTCCCCAGCTCAAAGGAAGCTGCTCGACGATTCTTTCCAAGAAATTCACTGGGCCAAACGTAAGCGCTTTCTGTTACTCCACAGCTTGTCGCTCTCCTTCCTTAGGCGTTCGAACATGCTGCCCACTTTCCACTCCGGGCACCTCACTCATCTCCAATTCAGAGGCTCAGCCACCGGCTCCACAAGGCGCGAATTTCACTCTTGCTGGCACGGCGATGCCACAAGCACAACCTTCGTTATGCGTTCAGTGACCACTGCAACCCTGATGCTATCGGCATTCGAGATTCCACTGCAAGCGGCAGCAGGCAAGCTTTCCGATGTTGTGCTCACACCTTCCGCGGATGCATGGCCTACCGAAGTTTTGCAGGAGCAATTCTGCCATCCGGTTTCTTCAGCTCGAGAATCACTTCTACATCAACAACATGAGTGGCCAACACTTGGGCTATCTCCACCCGAGTCCCGAGCTGCCAGACGGTCTATTTTTGGAGCTCCGACTTCTACAGGCCTGGGCATCTACGAGTGACTGTGGCAGGTTGCGATTTTTCAGTCTGGTATCATCGTGGCTGCGCCTCACTCCAGGGCTGCCTGGTATATCTCTCAAATTGCGTGAATCCGACACTACCAATGACGACACCGTCTGCACACTTTACCTAGGTTTTACCTCTGGACTTTATTTCAATTGCATTTCGCACTAGGAGATGGGCCCTGTAACCGCGCGACTATCGCCTCCAACGCAGGCAAAGGAAATGGGCTCACGCATAGGAAGAGCAAGAATGGAACATGCTAGTGCGCGCGACCTGAACGGCCGTTCCCAAGATCCCGTGACACCATGGCTGGCTGCCTTGAATAAGCCGTCGCTTCCTCTTCATGCTGCCTCTGATAATATAGGGACCAGGACGACCGAGCCCAGCCTTCCCACAACTTTGTACATACACCTCTGCTCACAGTGCTTCCGTCGCAAGTCAGAAAAGATTGCCTTAGCCTGCAACTCATTATTGCATTCATGTAATTACCCATGAGGACTTGTTAATTTGCATTCCAGCAGAAGGGTTAAACATTTAAACAAGTCAGAAATCAAAATGGAGCAACTCCCATGCGTTATGGGAACCAAAGTTATGGTAAAATTTTGCTGGTAACCCCGCATTCTTATGATTAACGTGAAGTGTTGCTAGGGGGACCGACATGTTTGTGTAAAATGAGCAACTGTGCGTGTAACGACAGCAAAAAGACGTCAGTGACCATGATTATGTGACACTGACGGCATGATTTCTACTGCGGTCATTTGAAGTCAGCTTACGACATGCAGACTGTTGCGTTCTACATGTGCACTAGACGCGCATATGGAAGACAAGCATGATTTGTGAAGTTATCAGTGATTATGTGTTATATAATCGTACTTACTTATGGCTATGTCATGTGACGTATGTTAAAACATAGATGGCTTCATAGGTTTCTCAGCTGAAAGCAGTTTTTTTAAGATCCCACATGGGTTTCTTTGAAAAACAACTTCATAGTCAAAAAAGTTTCCCCTGATCCAGGGATGGACTGCTGGCCCAGGGATTTAATTACATTTCATTTTATTACCTTACAGACCCACAAAGGGTTGACCCACGAGCATAAAGACCCACAATGTCCTGGGATGGAACCGAGGACATTGTGCTAAAGTCAGGTTGATGAGAATGTTCCTTTTCGTGAACCCTGCTTGATCTTGCGGGCTTCCACAGAACTAATTTGCCAATAATTGGGCTTAGGAGCAGGAAAATGGTTGACGGCCCTGACTTTGACCGCCTCGATGCCTTGAAGTAGCATACAAGAGTTTACTGGCTAACAGCCTGCTTCTAAGGTCACATGTAATTAAAATGAATTATATTTACTAACACGTGCAGGATCGTTCTAATAATATATGCCTCCATTAACCCATGCACTGCCCAAGATCATAACGCGCGGAAAGCACAGTTCACGTTAGTAGGCTCTGCAAAGCATGACAAGATGCACACCATGAAATTTATTTGAATTGTTTAAGTGCTTCCTAATATGGTCATTTAATGGGACACTAAAGGCAAATACTAAGTAGATGTGACCTATTAAAGTAGCATTCCATAAACCTCGCAGTGCTTGTTTCGTGCCAAGAAAAAACTTAGTTTACGAGAAAATTGCACCTGAAGGGTTCACATACCTGAGAGCAATTCAAATTGCCTGCTTCTGAGGACATAGTGGCGACGTTGCGTCATCACTCCCCTTCACTTCCATCGGTGAGTAAAACAGTGCCCTACAGACGGTGCTAGAGTTTTCTGTGCAAAATGCGTAAGCATGACCATGGAGCAACCGAGCCAAGACAGAACGTTGGACTTGCCGCTGCAGGTGCTCTTGATAAAGTAGCATGGACTGTTCGGGAATCCCGCAACTTCGCATGAACATCGAATTCTCTGTAACTTCCACTTTGTGCGAGTTTTGCGAGCCAGAAAAGCCTGCTCAGCACTACGTGGTAACGAAAGTACTGAAACGTGTAAGCGTGGGCGATGCTTTCAGGGTAACCTCAATGGGTTCTTTTTTCTAAAAATCTAATAGAACTAGACGAGTAGCATTTTCTTTCGTCTTATAGTGCAATGCAGCGATCTTTTTATTACTAGATGAGTCCTAGCAACAGAACTTTAATGAGGAGTGGCATCGTCATCGGGCTAGTACTTGAATGTCCCGGGGGAGCCTGTAATTGTGTCCTGCATTTACTTCAGTTTCTCAATTACCGAAGCTCTGTTCGCAATAATAGTGATGCCTTAGGCGTTCTCGAGCACTAATCTATTACTTTAGCTTTACTTAATATTTGCCTTTAGTGTCCCTTTAGCCACTAGTCCCTCTGACCTGCATATGACTTGCCACAGTTGAATGGTATCGCGCTCATAACACCCACAACACAACACACAAAGTGCTTGGCATGGTTCTTCATACATCCTTATCTCTCAGTACTCGTGGTACAAAGACACAACTGGGCTAATCGTTTTGGTGCCGGAGAAACCACTGCGGCACCATATCTGCGAGCCAAGTTTTTCAATTTGTAGCTGAGCACATATTCTGAGCACATTCTGAGCACATATGGCACAAAGTCATGTCTAGGGATGTCTGTTTTTTTATGTCTGATGGTGTGCCCTAATGAGCAACGCTTCAGCTTTCAAAGAACAGATTTGGTAACAGCATGTACAACAAATTGAGTGAAGCTGGATCTTAAATGCCTGTTCATTTGATGAAATCGCATCAATAGGCCACTTGCCTCAATTGGGCAAATGGCCAATAAACCATAGTGCCCTTTCTTAGGGCATCAAGGGGCAGCCGAAGTCAGAGCCCTCGAACAGTTGCCTGCTGATGTATTTCATGATGCCTGCAGTTAAGACGTCTGCTGCTGTGGCTGTGAGTGGTAGTGGCTTATGCCAAGGAGATGGGAGGGTGAGTGCCACAGTAGCTGAATTAGTAAGGCACCACATGCCTAATGAAGGTGGTGTGGATTCAGCTCCCACCTACAGCAAGCTATCTTTTCGTCCACTTTCATTTCACTTTTCCATACTATATATAAATTCCAAAGATGCACAAATAATTTACCCCGTGCTTTCGCCTAGTTCATTACCCGTTTTCATCATCTGGTCAAACAATGATGGCTCAGCTCGATACAGGCTACTTCAGCGTGGAAGATAAGAACGTCCGAGGAGGCCAAAGGAAGTGACTTGCAAAGACAGTCGATTTGTCGTAAAGGTGCTTAGAGTAAATACTCACTAGTGCACTAAACATGAAAGCTCTAGCTAAGTGTGCCCCAATTGCTGACAAGAAATGCAGAAATAAGGTAACTTGTCAATCTAGTATATGCTCCTCACAGTGCAGCTTGCTGGCGAGTGCCGCAACACCTGTCCCAGCAGAAGCGCAACTAGGGGACCGATGGAGAATAAAATAATAAAATAAAAATATATATATATATATATATATATATATATATATATATATATATATATATATATATATATATATATAAATAAATAAAAATAAAATAGCATGAATCTTCTTAAAAGGCGGGAGCTGACGCATACGCTTTCCATTCCGTGTTGTGGTACTTGTTAAGTCGTCAGTCCTCACACCACCGGCAACTGCGCTTTCCATGCTCGTATGTTTACATTTCTAATGGCATTGCCGGTCACTTGTGTCATTCTTGTGCCTGTCCGTGTAGAGGCTTGGTTAAGAGGTCCTCTTTGCCACATTAGGGCGAGAAAATCGTTTAATAGATCAAGATTAACATAAAATACATGTTTTCTTTAGATTGTTGCTCCGGGTGATCTAGTGCCTCATTTGATTCCCCCACGCCTCCCCCCAATGCTTCATAGGCTTCATCGCCTCTATTTTTTCATGCTGGCGGCCAGACCAAGCTCTAGTTCCTTCAGCGTCCAGTGAAGGTATGCGCCTGGGAGGGGCTATTTGCATGGAGAAGCAGTGTCTGCCTAACCGGACCCCTTAATCTGATTTGCAACTAGAGACAAGTCTTTCATTTAAAATAGCGTAAGGCTTGTCACCGACTTGTGATAGCATTGAAATGCATATTAATAATGTGGCAACAAAAGGAGTAGCAACACAACATCGCATGAGCTCACGAAGGTATATTTTATCAGAAAGATTTTGGACATGTTAGTAGCACTTCAATTGCCTTAATGAACCCAGAGGTGCACTTGTTTAATGCCTATTTGTAGCATTACTAGACAAACTAGCACTGTCACAACATCAGCCTCTTGCGTGTGCGCAAGAGGCTGATGACCAGAGGCTGGTTGATGATGACCAGAGGCTCACTGATGACCAGAGGCTGGTTGCGGTCTTGAAAGCGGCCGAAGAAGCCGGCTTAACGTTCAACGCAAAAAAATGCCGGTTTGGTGCTACGGAAACACAATTCCTGGGTGATATCATTGGACGTCACGGCATCTCGCCAGACCCAAAACTTATCAAAAGCTTGCTTGAAACGCCGGAACCCAAAACCAAATGTGATGTTCAGCGCATGCTCGGTGTAATCAACTGCTTTGCGAAGTACGTGCCACGGCTTTCTGAGCGGACTGCGCTTCTCCGAGCGCTTATCAAAACACACGCTGTATTTGAGTGGACTGAAAACCACAGAAAAAAGTGGAAAGGTATCACTCAAATTCTAACCATGAAACCCGTACTCGCCATCTTTGATCCCCAAAGGCAGTCTAAAATAACATGTGATGCATCAAAAGATGGCATGGGTGCAGCGCTCTTGCAGTGTCACGATGGCGATAAGTGGCACCCAGTGGCATATGCATCCCGTGCGCTAACACAAGCTGAGCAGCATTACGCGCAGATTGAAAAGGAGACTCTCAGCATTTCGGTCGGCTGTGAGAAGTTTCACCACTTCGTGCACGGGCACAAGTTTTTATTGAAACTGACCATAAACCGCGAAACTGCGAAAACCGCATAAACTGCGAAAGGGATCTGTCCCATGCCTCCGCGCCTTCAGAGGTTCTTTTTTTAAGACTTCTGAAATATGATTTCGTTTTGCAGTACGCACCAGGAAAACACCTCGTCTTGGGCGACATGCTGTCAAGATCGGCTCCGCGTCACGAGGACATCGCTGGCGCCGCTGACGACGTGGAAGTGCACGCAGTGCAAGTCCTGGGCTATTTGGTCACGGGCGCTACGCGACAGAAGCTGGTGCAAGAAACAGCGCGTGACGGTTACCTGAGCACTGTCATCTCCAGTTTGTCAAGCGGTGAGAGCCTGCAGGGTGATCTCAAGCCGTTTTCGTTCAGAGCTTTCCGTCGTGGACGGTATATTGCTGAAAGGAACAAAAGTGGTCATATCTAAAAGCATGCGACCTGAAATCTTAGGACGAATTCATACTGGGCACCTAGGATTGCAGAAATGCAAATAAAGAGCACGACGTTTGGTTTTTTGGCCTGGGCTCAGCAGCGACTTGTCCCTGCTGATTCAGAGTTGCTCTACTTGTGGGAAGTTTTCATACAAGCAACCGAAAGAACCGTTACTCATGCGCCCAATCCCATTATGCGCATGGGTTCGAGTTGGTGGAGACATTTTTATGCGAAGCATATTACTAGAGCTCAACCCAGCTCCTCAGGCGCGGCGGTGTCGCCTTCAATACCACGTGACACCGTGACGTCACGACAGAGGAGAAACGGGGCTCCAACTCGCGCCGTCGCTCGCGGCGTCGCCTTCAAGGCTGACCACGTGGCACCGTGACGTCACGACAGAGGAGAAACGGGGCTCCAACTCGCGCCGTCGCTCGCGGCGTCGCGGCGGTATATAAGCAGCTGCGCTTGCCTCTGCTAGACACTCACGAGGTGAGATGCCTCCTGGAGACAGAGCTGCTCGTTGGAATGAGAAGCGAAGGTTGCGGGGGAGACTGTTTCTAGGTGGCTTTGCTACAGCGCAGCGACTTCGCGCCCCGCATCGGACGCGGTGAGCGTCGAGCAACGCAGCGTTCGGCGCGACAACGAAATGTGCGCCTGAGCAAGCGCCGCTCGCATGAGCCGACGCCGACGACACCGGCTTTTTTGCGACATGAGCTCCTTAACGCTGTCGCGTTAAAATGAAAGCTAGTATGCTTCGCATCCTGGGCTTAACCTTAGCTAAGCCACAGCCATTTTTTTTTCATTTGGGGGTAGTTCGTACGTTGCAGCGTTTGATGCGCATTCAAACTTCCCGGAAGTCCAGAAGCTTCAGGACACCACTGCAAGAGCAACAATGTCCGCACTTAGCGCAATGTTTGCCGCGTATGGTGTACCTCTGGAGGTGTGCACCGACAACGGGCCGCAGTTTTCAAGGTATGAATTTGCAGAATTCGCAAGAAAATGACGTCGCTCATGTCACATCCAGTCCCCACTTCCCACAGTCCAACGGTCTGGCAGAGAAAGGGGTACAGATCGTGAAACGCCTCTTGAAGAAAAGTGAAGACTCACGCGAAGACTTTTGGCTAGGCTTGTTGCCTACCGCTCTACACCGCTTGTGGACGGCCGATCACCTGAACAACTTCTTCAAGGCAGGCGTCTCAGGTCGAATGTACCCGATTTTGGTGACGTGCAGCCTACGCCAGTCAAAATACATCGTCAGACCAACGGCGGAAAGCATTTGTCACCCTTGGACAAAGGGTCGATCGTAAGGCTGAGGGTCACAGCATGGTCCCCGAAAGGTATTGTGATGGGTAGAACTTCTCCTAGGTCCTGCAACGTGGAAACAGAAGGTGGTCGGGTGTTTAGACGTAACAGACGGCATCTCCTTCAGACTCGCGAACAGTGGACAGCAGACGAGAGTGATGATGATGACTGCGGTTCGTCTTACAGCTTGTGCACTGACTCTAGAGCAAGTAGCTCCGTTGATGTTACACCGTGCCAGCCTACACGCCCGCATCCTCAAGCGTCGTCCCCCGATGGCCCGGCACCAACTACAGCGCACCATGTGCTATCTCCTCCTAGACCGACGCCAGTCCCAAGAAGGTCGGGTCGCACCAGTACGCCACCGCAGCGGCTTCGGTACGACGCGGCCTTTAATCAAGTAACCTGAACTGTTGTGCTTCCTCGTTACCCATCAGAGGATGTATCGGGCATGTGCTGTTTGTGCTACCTTTCAGGACAGCACTGATATCACGCGTGCGTCTGACTATTTAAGTGCGTGCCAATAAACCCTTCGCTGCTTCTTGTTCCTGACATCGTGTAGTTACCTCGATTTTTACCAGACACACGTCGCACACGTTACACCCCGGTAGTATTTTCTTATATCCTACTACTGAATCTCAGCTAGTCCATTTGTTTTCTGAGTTACGTAATACCACGTCATGTGACATTGACGGCATGCAGATTACACCTGTAAAGCACGTCTTAGACATTATATCGCCTCTTTTAGCATACATTTACAACCTCTGCCTGACATCTGGGGTATTTCCTGCTAAAATTCACAGCTAAAGTACTTGCACTGTTTAAAAAAGACAATAAAACTGTGATGTCTTATTACAGACCCATTTCTATACTTCCAGTATTTTCAAAAGGACTTGAAAAAATAATATTTCCGCGTATTTCAGATTTCCTTGAAAAACATAACCTGTTCACGGACTGTCAATATGCTTTCCGAAAGGGACGGTCAACCCAGCTCGCGTTACTAGCACAAGAGGAACTAATATTGCGAAATTTCGAAAACAAGCTGCTCACGCTCGGGGTTCTTATCGACTTCAGTAAGGCGTTTGACTCTATTAACCATGAACTTTTGTTAAAGAAGCTAGAGGGCTACGGTATTCATAGTATTGCATTGGATATAGTGAAATCCTATATAAATCAGCGGAATCAACTCGTTTAAATTAATGGCATCTGCTCTCAGTTCAAGGAAATAACAGTTGGTGTTCCCCAAGGGAGCTTATTGGGCCCCCTTCTTTTCAATATATAGGTAAATGACCTTGTTCTTGTCGATAGTGAACCTAAATACATCATCTACGCAGATGATACTACGGTGATTTTTTCATCGAACAACATTGCAAGGCTGGTTTCAACCGCTAACTCTGTTCTTAAATAAATATAGAGCTAGTCACAGGATAATGGCTTAAAAATTAACATTGACAAAACAAAAGCTATTTTATTTCAACCAAAAAATAAAAATGTGAACTTAGAGATCGACATTACAATAGGTTGTTCAAGAATTGAGCTTGTTCATTCTGCGAAGACGCTAGGTGTCTTTTTTGACAGCCATATATTATGGACTGATCACATCGACTTCCTTGGAGGCAAACTTGCGCAAGTCGCTGGGGCGCTCTTCAGTTTAAGACCGTTGCCACACAAGGTAAAACTTATTTTGTACAACGCTCTCTTCCTGAGTTACGTACCCTAGTGCTGTCTCGGGTGGAGTACGATGTCTCCTTCAAACATAAACCGGTTATTCTTGCTTCAAAAAAGAGGTAATACATAGCATCTGTAATGCTCCAGTAGACGCTCACACTGCACCTCTATTCAAACAGTTTAAATTACTCACACTGCATTCTCTGTTAGAGTTCAGGCTGTTACTAGCCTATCGTAACGTAAAACAAAGCCAGTAGTACATCACGTCGTTAGCGCCATTAATTAGGAACAGAACAGAATACAGTACACGGTCACCTGAACACTGATGTGCCGCATCCTCGCACTATGTTCATCAAATTTTGCACCATCGCTTACCAAAGCCTGTTAAACACACAAATGTAATAACATAGATGTCACTTCTTGTCCTATATCTCATTTATATGAGCATTTCAGTTATTTTTGAACACGAATTAATCTGTTGTTCATGACTGTTTCTGAGATAGACTGTCGTTACACATCTCCGTTTGATATTAGCCTCTGTCAACGGCTCAATCCTGTCTTATTCTTTCCTTACAATGATTACTTTGTTAATGACTCTATCACTGCTTTTCTTGCTCTAGTGTAGACTGGGGATTACGTAGTTTTTTATGGTTTGTTTTGTTTTCACATTGAATTTCTGTTTGCTGGCATAGGGTCGAAGCCAACTTGTCATTTTTTTGTTTATGTATCGTTTTTGTTGGTCCTGAATCAGTGCCTGTGCCTTCTGCTGCTGCCCTCAGACCGGGTTTAAGGTCCGTCAAGTTGCTGCGAGCAACTTTTTCCTTAAATCCGACATAAATTGTATATTTGTGGAAATAAAGGCATATCGTGTATGGTGTAAAGCAGCAGCTTATAAATAACACCAACTCTTCCGGCCAATGTACGCATTACCATGTGAAAGCAGCAGCTTACAAACAACACCACACAACACAAATTATATGTTTGCCACGTGTTATGAAAGCTACATCAATAAAGTACATCAGAATTGGTGCTAAGGCTAGTGCACAATATATGCATCTACTTTAAACAATCATAACTAAGGTAGGAGCTTGGAGTATGATTGAATATCCTTGCAATGTCTTTGATAATACAAAAGTCAAGACTTTCTTTTTGGCATCACCCACTCCAATTCATTTCCTTTTTTTTCCAAGTGATGCATCGGTAGGATTCGTGCCATGCGCTTCGACCGTGATTCCTCCTTGTTCTTGCCTTTTAAACGTGCACGGTCATGGCCATAAAACAAGAAAATCGCCACTGTAACGGAGTGGCCTCTGTCCACTTTTTATATACTTCACCGCAATACGTTACGTATGCTTCATTGCATAACACTACTGTACTGCAGCAAAGCTGAGTTTATGGCACTGACATTATTTATTTATTTATTTATTTATTTATTTGAACCTCAAGGGTCCCTGGCGGGACATTACATGAGGGGTGGCCGCAAGAACAGCGGTTAACAATGAATGTTACATGAGAATCATGACGATGACATGGCTTCCTCGATGGCAGTCTTGAAATGGACTGGATCAGGGATTTGTGCCAAGTGACAGGGAAGGTCATTCCAGTCGCGAGCTGTGTGGACAAAAAATGATTTCTGAAATGTAGTCGTTCGGGAACGATGCGGGATGACGCTGTTTGGATGGCCTGTGCGGGGTGCTGACGTACTGGTAGGATGAGGTTGCTGTCACGGGGCGAGCAATGGAAAAACCTGTGATAAAGGCAGAGACGTGAAATTCGGCGACGGGAAGCGAGAGAAGGAAGTTTTAGTTGCAATTTCAAAGCGGATATGCTGGAGTATCGAGAGTAGTTTGAAAGAATAAAGCGAGTGGCACGATTCTGAACAGATTCAAGGGCTGAGATAAGGTTAGACTGATGGGGGTCAAATATTGCGCAAGCGTATTCAAGTTTAGGTCGTACAAATATTTTATAAGCTAGTAATTTTAAGGAAGAAGGTGTCATGCGCAGGTTACGTCGGAGATACCCAACTGCTCGATTAAATGAATTTATTATGTGGTTAATGTGGCAAGACCATGTTAAGTCACTAGCAAGGTTAATGCCAAGATACTTAAAAGAGTTAGTGGAAATAATAGTAGTATCGTTAATTTTATAAGTAGGCGGAGTATAATTTCGGCGGCGGTGAAAAGAAATTTGTGTGGTCTTTGTAGTATTTAGTATTTATTTTGTAGTATTATGTGAGCGATCTTTTATAATTCTGCTGCTCGAACGAGCATAAGCTCGCACAACCACAAAACGCAGGCTAGATTTGCTGCTGGTTAATTTTCTAGCTAACATTTCGAGACCTCCAGGTTGACAAAACTGGTGAAGTTTCTCGCGCTCGTACGCGCTTCTAAATTCAGCGTGACCACCCATAATTAAGGCACATTAATAAGCGGCGGCGAGATCCATACAAGGTACATCAACTTCCACAAAGCTACTGGGCGACGCCATCAATCAGTGGCACAGGCGGCACCCAGGAACTGGCAAACGCTGCAACGACATCCACACAAACCGCGTCACCTTGCACAAAGCTATTGGGCAACACGATCAGTCACGGGCACAGGTGAATTCCGCTAAGCGATATACATCAGCAGAACTACTACGGCCACACTCGATCACTTAGCCACAAGCTCTCACATTTAACGACGATGTCAAACAGCCATAATCACTTGGCCACACTCACGGTCGTAAGCGAAGTGCGCACGGGCAGAACGGAAGCACTGATTCAGACCTCTCGTCGCGTTCATCACTTTAGCGCCACCCATTTAAGAATAATATACGAAGTCCAGTCAAATCATTATTTAGCGTCTTTTTGGGTTAGCGTAGCGCTTTCGGGACCTAAGCACTAGAACGACCCGGGCAAAATACCGCTTACCCCCACTACAGTGTGCTAGAATAGGGGTAGTGGGCTCAGATGACAGCTCCGCTTGGGGCCCTTGATGTCGCCTCCGAGAGATGGCGCTACAAACATTTTCACCTTAAAGTCCCTCAATCTCCCAAAGTAGCGCCATTCACTTCTCTCCTCCTCCGCTCGGCGCGGCCTCGACGGTGGCGCCGCCGGCAGTGGGCCTGCCGTAGCAGACGACGGCTAACACGCTACGGGAGGAAATCAGCGGAAAAGTTCGTTCGAGTCCTGCGGAGCAGTTTTTTCAATCTAGATCTTGCTTTGTCAGTCGGTAACTGGCCTTAAGAATGTCGTGTCGGATTTGCGGAAGAAATAGAGAAAAGCACCATTATTCAAGGCGTATTTAAGGCGTAAAGCGCGCGCACGTTGAAAGTTCGTGTTGCTGAAACACGACACAAGCACGCGGTGTGCTCAGACACGCGAGTAATTACCAGAGTTTCAGGTTTTGACAGCGCGAAAGTATGTGCACGTGGTTTCGTAGGTTAATTTACGTACCTGCAGGATGATTTTGTTCGGCCGGCGCGTGAGAGATTCCGACTGTCTGCGGTCAGCAATGCCTGGCAGCAGGGCCGTTTCTGTTCCGCGCCTTTTACAGATGTACGTAGCTCATGCACAGTTTGTGGTGGCCATGAGCAACGTTTTCACACATAGGCGGTATAGATAATTTTAACAACTTACCAGCATATGAAATCGTTATTTATTTATTACAGTGCAAATGGTTAGAATTTGATAGAAAAGAAAGAAGGAACTTGATGGGACAACTGGAAAGAGGTTCAGAAAATAATTATCCCCCTCCCTCATTGGCACCAGCAACACTTTTGTTGAAGTGCTAATTTTATCTCTGTATACTACGTGCGTCTGTATTCTTTTGCGTTGTAAGTTTTCACAAGGAAGCAGTGTTGCGTTAACTGGAACAGTCAAGGCACACAAGACAGCAGAAAAGTTGATTCTTGGGTTTTACATCCCAACACCACGATCTCATAAGGCACGCCATAATGGGGGCTCTGGATTAATTTTTTTTGCAGGTGGGGTTCTTTAACGCACCCCCAATGCAATGGACACGGGCCCGTTTTGACACGGGCGTCAAAAGAAGAGGTTGGAGGAGCCGTGTCACTTAACAAAGCCGCGCGTTCTTTGCCACTTGCTCGAAGTCAGCCCGCCCGATCTTGTGAATCCACACTTTTCTTCGTTTTGCGTTGCGCCCGGCGGATGGTAAAACAAAAAGCTTTTTGCCGTCACTGGGTCTGTTGTGGCAACCGTAGGTGCAGCAGCACGGCATCGCAATTAAGCACTCGGCCCTAACACATTGTATAAAACTACCGCGCTCCTTCAAACCGCCTGCCGTACTTCGTCGCGGAGGCCCAAAAATGGGGGTCGCAGGTCCAAGATTGGGGGTCGCAGCGCGCTGGAAAGAAAAGATATACAAAAGCGCGGCGCCTGCTCTGCGCCGGAAAGAAAAAAATATACAAAAGCGCGGGGCCCGCTTTCACGTGACACAGATTGGCCAATGGGGGAGCGGAGGAGGCTGGGGCGACAGGAGGAGTGGAGGAGGAAGCGCCTGGGTGAGCGGGGTGGCGGAAAGATCTAAGAATGGCGCTACTTTTGGAAAATTGAGGGGCTTTATTTCACCTTAAACGTTTTGCAGTCCTGCGCCTACGCTATGCGGGTTCTGCGGGTTATTTCCCCGCATAGCGTAAGTTGTTGCTATCTGTATTACCGGAAAGGCGTCAATTCGCATTTTGTGCTATATATTAAAAAAAAAACTGCCATTGTGACTGCGACGACTCGGGAGGCGTTATCGATGACCTCGCGAGTACATAAATTTGGGGGCTGGTTCGCCACCATAGTGGGCAGCTTGCAGTAGTTTGTAGCAGTTACTGTGACGATAATGTTAGCGCGATGATTCGTTTTATCTACGTTTAGTACCAGTAATCACCGTGTAATCGTCCACTGCGGTCCGCTAAGGCCAGCGTCGAGCGTGCGCCGCTCTCTTTCGCAGCGGACCGTTGCCCAAGCTGACCGCACTTGGTAAGGTTGCGGACAGTTTTCTTGCGCCATAAGTGCGACGTGTGGGTACACATCGCCGGAAAGAAATATACGGCGCATATGTTTATGAAAAATTATTTTCTGTAAAATATCAAAGAAGCTTATTCAATCAATCAAAATGTGACCTTTATTTAAACAAGTCAAGTAATGTGTACAAATATAGTTGGACCAATAGCCTGTGTGGCTAGTAGCTGGTTCAATACACAAAAGTACATATGGACGTCAACCAAATACATATCTGCTGAATGAGTAAGAACATTTTTTACATGAACAAGTACTTTTTTTTAAGGAAGAGCTATTACGTTTGGCTAGACAAGAAGAAGCGTTTACATACCAGATGATAATTTCTCGTTACTTTTATCTCCACAGGCACAGTGTTCCAAGTTATAGCGCCAAAGAACTCTATTAATCGTTCACCGTATACATTGCTGCAATAAGGAAGGTTTAAGTTAAAGTTAGTTGCTTGCCTGGGGTTTGCACGTGGGAAGTTAAATATGGTGTTGGGTAAGGGAAAGTTGGTGTTCAGTATTTTGTGAGCTAAACAAGTGATCTGATAATTTCTTAACGCTGGGAAAGAAAGAATACGAAGGTCAGTAAACAGAACGCTACTTGGGTGATGAACAGAGGAAAATGTTCTTATTCTTAGGGTGCGTTTTTGCAACTGCACTATAGGTGTTAAGTAAGTTTTATATGTTAGGCCCCATATTTCACAACCATAGCTCATGTGGGTATGAAACAAATAAAAGTATATGCAGCGAAGCAAAGCACGAGGAAAATATTGCCGGGCACGGGCCAGTGTGTAACAGCTGAAAGCGAGTTTTTTACAGACAACGCTAATTTGTTCTCACCAGTGCAAGTGACTGTCTAAAGTAACACCTAAATATTTAAATGAATCAACACAATCCAGAGTTCGGTTCGCTAGAGTCAAAGTGAACTCACTGTAGTCTAGTAGTTTCCTGTTAGAGTGAAATATGATATACTTTGTTTTATCAGTATTTAGGGCTAGTCTATTTCCTAAAAAAATAAATTATGGGGTTTTACGTGCCAAAACCACTTTCTGATTATGAGGCACGCCGTAGTGGAGGACTCCGGAAATTTCGACCACCTGGGGTTCTTTAACGTGCACCTAAATCTAAGTACACGGGTGTTTTCGCATTTCGCCCCCATCCAAATGCGGCCGCCGTGGCTGGGATCTGAACCCGCGACCTCGTGCTCAGCAGCCCAACACCATAGCCACTGAGGAACCACGGCGGGTAGTCTATTTCCTGAAAACCATTTAGCTACTTTTAGCAGTTCACCAGATATAGTGCCTTGTAATGGCGAAAAGGAGTCCCCTGAGCAAACTAAGGCGGTATCGTCGGCGTACATCAAAATTTTGACAGGTTAAGTGCGCCCGCTAAATCATTTATATGTAATGAAAACAGAATAGGGACTAAAACCGAGCCTTGCGGTACACCACATACGATATCTGTGAAAGCAGAATGATGTTTGTTAATTACCACTTGTTGCCTTCGTGCCTTAAAGTAGCTGTTGGTGAACTGAAGCGCGTTTCCAACGATAACATAATTTCTAATTGTAGACAATGATTCCAATAATGATTTCAACGAGCAGACGACATTAATTGTTCTCTGAGCGCATAAAATTGCTTTTATTTTCGAAAGCACTTTCAATTTCGTACATTTTATTAGGAACAGCATTGAAACAAAAACGGTGTACAATATTGTTGCAGGAGTGAAAAATAAGCAAAATCAGCCCCACCGAAGAATACTCAAAGAACGGCACAGATACCAAAAATATTACAAATCTCACTGTTAGTGCATGCAGTAAATATTTCTTTTAACAACAATAACAATGTTTACAAAATGAAACAAACCATTTTTTTTCTAAGAGCATGCCTAAGAATATAGAGTAAGGAGAAATGAAAAATATATATACAGTGAAAGCTCGTTAATTCGAACTTCAATGATTCGAATTTATGGATAATTCGAACTGTACGATTCGGTCCGGCCAAGTTCCACAGAAGTCTATGTATAAGGAAGTCCATTAATTCGAACGCGAGAAGGTTCCCTCACGGATAATTCGAACTACGCTCGCCTGGCATGCCGCCAGAGAAACGCGCCTACTGCCTACACACAAGGCTGTATTGCCTCCGAAACGGAGAGAACGGCGAGAGAAGGCAAAATCGGAAAAAAATCTAACCGACGCGGGGTCAGCCAGAAGGCAGCGGCGGCTGCCGCCTCTCCGTTCTACGTAACCTCCGAAACTTCTTGCCCGTTGCGAATCTCGGAGGCTTTGCAAATCTTGTACAGCTGCTAATGCTGTGCGGAGATGGCACGGCAAGCGCCGAAACACAGCGAATCAGGTACGTCGCAGCTGCGCTTGCAATCAAGAACCAACGAATGAGGGCCTTCGGCACCTTCACATGTTCACCGTCTTTGTCTCGGCAGTCTTCATCGGTTGTGCACCTCTGTTTTGAGCTTAGGAGGTATCGGCCGTCGCGATTCATTGTGATGGTGTTAAGCCTCGGCTAACGTTCGTTTCGGTGGACATCGGTGGTGTGGCACAGTCGGACCCCGAGCTTCGACTTGAATATGGCGGGTGCCCGCGGCACACGCCATCACTTTCTGACACGCCAAATTTCTGACATGCCCTACTGCTTCCAAATCGCAGTGTACTGTTGCTCTCCTTCACTTTCGTTAGTTCGAACTGAAGCGGCTTCCCCTTGCGGTTCGAATTAACGAGCTTTTACTGTATATACAAAATTCCCATTAAGGTCATAGCGAACCAGACTCCTCAACAGTTGAAGTACGGTGTTGGTTCTTTCATGCCCTTTTTCATATGGTGCACCACCGCGACATATAGGCTTCATTCACCTTGACATATAATTTGTTTTTCTTCTTTTAGATCTGCCGGCCCCGTTTTCATTCAAAACAAGCATAACATTAATTGAATTTTTTTTAATGGAGCAAATGTTTTAAACATGTACTGCACAGCTTTCTCATACAGTTTTACTTATTTTCCGTTGCTTAACTGCTTCCCTTCTGCTTCGTTGCTCTCAGTTGATGCTTTTCCCGAAAAAAATGGAGCCGTGTAGTTAAATAGAAGCTGATAACTTTTCTTGTAACTTAGCTGCGTGCTCATTGCAACCAATGTTGCTCATGCACCTTGCCCTCACGAGGGTGTATATATCCATAATACTGTAGGCATGCAGTTCTTGCTTACTAAAACATTCTGTAAACAGGTGTTCAAGCATTTTGCAATTCGCACACTGCACATGTTTGGTCAAGCTTCTTATCTTCGCGGTGTTAGTTTCTTTCCCACTGATGCCACCTTTCTTCGTCTTGTGGGACGCTGAAAAGAGACGCCTTCAGCATGTCCGGCACCCTGGTGCAAAACAGTAATTGCGCCGGCGACTAGGCATTGCTGCGTAGCCCACCGCAGAACGAGCACAAAGGGTGTCCGAGGATGTTGCAGAGACAAGTCTACGAACGTTGCACTTCACAAAAACAATCAAAATCAAGTCGATTCGCATCCTCGTGTGCAGGCTGCAGCAAGCGAATGGCGGTGACGGGAGCGCACGCGCTGGCTCGGGTCTTCAGGTGGAACTAGTTCCAGCGCCCCTAGCGGCCTCCGACGACATGCGCGGCTTCAGCCGGAAGCGTGCGCCGCATAGGGCAGAGAGGATACTACCCAATATTCTAGTACACTGTACCCCCACTTTCGTTTCCGTCGACCGGGTCGCAGCATTGATGGCCGCCCTGAACGTCTATGCTCACCCATGACGTCACGTCTGCTATAACACATTATGTCACATCCGTCTATTTGCATGGCTAAAGCATGGCGTTTGTCTTTCGGGACCGGTTGCGCTTCGAAGTGGTCCGTATTCCGTGCCCACTTACAGCGTGAATAATTAATATTTCCATGCTATATGCGTGTAATAAGAGCTTGGGGCTGTGAGATGTTTGATGCGTTACCGTTAGGTACCTTGTGCGCATCTTTTGCCTCCTCGCCGCATCAAATTGCAGCCGGCCTGTGGAATGGGCCGTGGCATCCCATATATATAACTGCTCATGTGAGTGGTAATGGCTCCGTCAAGATCGACAATGCGCGCATGGAACCATTCAGTAGTGTGGATCAGGGAAGGATGCGCGAAAGTACGAGGACGTAAGGACACAGAGCTATTACCTCGAGCTTCATTTCTAAGACCATCTCGCTCGAGCGAGAAGGTCTTAGAACGGCATTACTACGACTTTTTTGCAGCGTTGCTGCAGCTCATTTATTCATCACCTGCATACTTTTAATAAGACAAATGGCATCGCTATGCGGAAGAGCGTCTCTTGAAGTTTCTCAACAAGAGCCAGTGCCGCCGTGCCTGCTGCGTACACGCTTACCTTTTCTGACGCAGTTAAGACGCGGCACCAGCTTTGCTACGGCGTGATACAGGGTTACTATGAGAAGAAAATTAAAAAGAACAAACAGAATAAATGCAGTAATAGTGGTAAAACATTGCCAAGCGTGATAAACAGAACTCCCTCGCAAGATAGGTTGAATAAATCGGCGTCCTGAAGTCACAGTAGATTGGTGTTACGCGGTGAAGCACACCCAACAGTATTGCAGTGAAGCATGTCAAAAGTGAAGCGGGGGCCAGTGTTACGGATGATTTATTTAATTATTTATTTAGTTATTCATTTGTTCAGTACCCGCAGGCGCCAAAAGGCATTACAATGGGGGGGGGGGAAGGTTTTACAAAACGGTTATAAACGTTCACAAAAGATTCTTTTTTACCCGACGTGAGAAAAAACAACGACAAAAGTTAAACAGAAGTTAGAGAATTTTCAAAACACGGATGGGCAATTCAATCTAAAGGTAAAAGAAACGGGCTAGTTGAGTCACTTTAACAGGGCCAAAAATGCATCATTTGACACGACGTTGACGACACTGGCATGTAACCTATTCCATTCTTGCATAGTTTTTGGAAAAAATGTTTTCTTATACAGTTCTGTCTTGCATGGAACTTCTCGTACTTTTAGAGCATGATGCACGCGTTGTGATCGGTAATGATGCGACATTATGTATTTGTCCCTTTCTATACCAATTGTACCGTAGAATATGGAATTGAAAAGCTTCAGTCGCAGCCTTCTGCGTCGTACCTCCAAGGCATCCCATTTAAATTCTTCTTTAGCACTCTTAATGTTGAAATTAACTTTATATCGACCTGACACGTACCGCACACCTAGATTCTGTACCGTCTCAAGTTTATCAATGTCACGTACCGTCGGAGGGTCCCCCACTACACAGGCGTACTCAAGGACGGACCTTACGTACGTTTTGTATAGCAGCTCTCGTGTAGAAATGCTGAATGCTCTGGAGTTCCTACGAAGAAAACCTAACATTTTCGCTGCCTTAGCGGTTACATAGTTAACCTGTTTCTGCCATGATAATTCTGGGGTGTACCAAACACCTAGGTATTTAAGCTGTGCTACTTTAGCTAATAAATTGTTATTCAAGGTGTAAGAGAAATTTATAGAGTTCTTCCTTCGAGTGAATGTCATATTGACTGTTTTAGTTAGGTTTATCCGCATGCGCCACTTAGTGCACCATTCACTAATTAGATTGAGGTCTTCCTGAGTCAGACTGGCATCATCCATGCTCATCCATGCAGAGAGGTGTACCTATATTGAAAGTGCAGATTTTAGCGGTATAACAGCAGCTCATCAAAAAAAAAAATAAATATGTGCGCTGAAAATAAAGTATTCCTACCCGCAATCATTGTTTTCTAATTATGCTTGTATTCCCATATTCTTTTCATCAAAACCACTTACTTGGGGAATTGATTGTGATAACTGCTTGTGAGTTGTTTTAAAGAACAGCCTTGAACCCTTTCTACTGGTGCACTGGTAAAACTTATACATGCAGTAAAATTAGAGCGGTGAGGAGGTGGCGTGGATGGAGCGTCGTCACGTCAAGGCCTCCCTGTGAGCGGAAGACGACTTTATATTCGTCTGTGGGAAGAGCTGGCGGTTGCTTGATCTTTTGCGCAGCTGTACGAATCGCGTGTAGAGGCGTTGAAGAGGTGTGTAGTGCAGTAGTAGTGGCGGTATCCCGGCGTCTGCCGTGACTGACTCTGCGTCTCCCGCACAGCAGGATCGGCGTTTGTACCTTGGGTCACTTCTATGCTTTTGCGGTGGTCCGCCTGGGTTCTTAGGACTTGGGTCCAGTCCCGAGAGTTATACTGACTTGGGTCCATGTCCGTACCTTGCACCTAAACCTCCATGCTGGTCACAGTAGAGGAGGTTGCATTGCGATGCTTCCCGAGGCCTAGCACGGTAGCGGTGCAACGGGGCCGGCTTCTAGCGCTAGTCCAAACCTCATGAGGGGTCAGTAGAGAGCGCTCACCTGTATGAATGCGTTGGTGTAGTTGTGGACATAATAGACTTGCCCAGAACAATGGCCCTATAGGGCCTGTAAGGTATTATAAATAAATGAAATAAAAGAGTCGGCTGTTCCCTCGTCGGGCGCGCTGGCCGCAAGAGCGCGGGCGTCGCCCCTTTAGCCCGGCCATGGCTGTTTTTGTTTGTTTTAACTGTGCGCTACCAGGTGGTTGCACCATGCAGGCTGCTCCCGTTTACGCCTCCACCCAAACGCCCAGTCGACCTCGTTTACCAGAATACCGGCCAAGATAAAACTCCATATTATCACGAGACGAACCCGGTACGTATGCATCGCAAAGAAAACATATGTAGCAAATGCCAGAGGAGGTCAGCCTAAAGTGCCTTGATAATTTAAAAGTACCGCCACTCTTTGAACTTTGCCACCGCCACTCGACCTCCTCGCCTCCTCGCCCCTTGCGCGTCCCCGTCCCCCCCTCGGAAGCCAGTTTTGCCCCCGTTTTTCTGCACGACGATTGGTCTCCCTGCCTTTGCCCTTGGAAACGCGTGGATCTTGCGTTTGGCTTGCGTTTTTCCACGGAGGAAGGAAACTAAGGAGAGGCCCTGACGTCACTCTTTGTGAAGGTGAAGCCGGAAGATGGCGTTGCTCATGGTGTTGCTCCGCCTATAGGGCCAGCTCTCCTCTCTTGTTTACATTTCTCGCGAAACCACACCGCGCTGCGCGCAACCGTGCTGCTCGGACTCGCGCGCTCCGCAGCAGTACTGAGGAATCGTTAGCACGTTAGCATGATTCCGTGAAAAAGGGCAAAATTACCCGCGGATATTCTTTCGTCCGTAGCAAATGCCGTGGCGCGGTACATTCCGTACAGCGTTGCATGCGCGTTCATTTCACGAATTTTAGTTCCTCCTGTCCCACCTGGCCACAGCAACATCCGGGTGAGCACGGTCCAGATAACGCAGCGCTACAAAACACGAAGACGAACGCAAATCTGCCCGCAGGGCGCCTTTGCCACGGTACGAAACCTACGGAGCAACACGTGTGAGCGCACAGAACCAAAACAAAGCCGTCATTGTGGCCCGAAAGGCGTGGCCGCTACGGCAAAGAAAAAAAAAATGGCTGTGGCTTAGGTAAGGTTAAGCCCAGGATGCGAAGCATACTAGCCTTTATTTTAGTTGTTGAACCACTGTTTAGCTTGGTGAACTGCTGTTGCTTGGCTATATTTGGTTCGGCTAGACGAAGAAACAACTCATGCGTTACTCTGCTTCGCCTTGGACGCCCCGCATTGGACGCGGTGAGCGTCGAGCAACGCAGCGTTCGGCGCGGCAACGAAATGTGCGCCTGAGCAAGCGACGCACTCCTGATGCCTGTTTCACATGATGCGATTTTCGTCGGACCGGAAGTGCGATTTCCGTCGTTTGCGATGAAAATCGCAGTCGCAGTGCCGACCCCCCGATTTTCGGCTGCGACCAACCGGTTGGTCGCACAGTCGCACCGTCGCACCGATCGCTGCGATTTTCCGTCGAAATTGCGCGGAGAGCTGCCAAAGGAGCTATTTCGCTGGTTTGTTTTGGAAAATGGCGTCTCGATCGACAAGTGCAATACGCGGAGACGTGGATCGTCGAATTCGGTACGTACGCGAAGGGAGAATAAAAAACTTGTACCGCAGATTGCATTCTCCGATTTCTATGCGTTTGTTGACACTCTGCACAGCAAATGAAGTGCATTTTCACGTTTGCTTCGTACGCCTTTGCGAGTTGTCAGTGCTAGGAGGTGTTCGTTCCCCAGCAGACGACGAGGTCGCTACAATGTTTTGAGTAGCATGCAAAAATCGCGCTTACGGAGCAGCTTGAATTATTTCAACCTCGTCAAGGGCAAATGACAAGACAGCAAAGTACCCGAAGTTTCAACGTTGCGCTGAACGCGGTACCGTTCAGTTGCATTTTCTTGTCGGTTTTCAAGCACGAATTTCCCGATGCATCTTGAAAGCTTATCTTGCCTCTTATTAAATCTGACAGAGCAAAAGTGTAGGCTATCGTAATGAATTTGCTACGATAGCATTAAATCCGTGGCTTGAATAAAATATTACATGCACGTTTGGTTGCACCTCTTCGCTGGAGAATTTTTTTTTTCTTGCACAGAAACCAATAAACATTGACTATGTTGCGGACTTTGTATCCTTACTGCATCTGTATGAACACTTGCTCTGCAAGGTAACTAACTGCACAGCTAGTAGATTAAGTAAATACAGTGACAACGTACCCTCCTGCACAATTATGTAGAACTCGTGCAACAATGCGAAAAGCAGGCAAACGCCCTGTTCTTGTGTGGATAAAACAGTATAAAACGACACGCTGAAGAAAAGTAAATCTAAACTGTGCAGTGAAGTCAGCCAGTACAAGCAGTTCTTGCACGTTCACAGCTGATCAAGTGTGCAGAAACATTCATGCCTTACATGTTTCTAGTAAGTTTCTAATAAGTTTGTGATCACATATATTAGTGTGTAAACCCATATAACGATATCCGCTGCGATTACTATCTTTGTAAGTAATGAAATACCATATGCTACTTGCAAGAACATATATCACCTGAGGATTTTAGAACAAATTTCTGCATTTCAACTATACACAATATGTGGTTTATTCAATAAAAGAACACAAACTGGGCTTTTTTGCAATGACAAACTTATTCCAAACTTTACTTACATACAGGCAAGAAAAAAAATTATAGACAGAAATATTGTTCTTCAATTTGTTCACCTGCCACTGTGGCTATAGCATTCTGCTGCTAACACAAGGCGAGGGATTGATTTGCCAGCCATGGAAGTCGCATTTCGATGGGAGTCATAGGTGCGAAAAAAAGCTCTTGCACTTAGATTTAGTTCATCACCTTTTATTGAACCCTTACACTTCAAAATGCTATTGCACGGGGGGCATGCTTATGCAAAATCTAACACCAATAGAAAGCAAAGCGCAGAATTGTAAAACAACCATCTTTCGTGATAATTCAAGTGTGTAAATATTCATTGCATCAATATGTATTGTTCAACAGCACTGCACAAGTAAGCATGATCAGGTATAGCAAGTACTCTGTCAAGAAGCTGGTTATACAGATGTATAAATGTCAAGGCATGAATGCTCATACTACGTCGCACACATAGCACAAAGAAAACCTTTTTCAAGAGTTGTCCCTTCTGGCAGATATGAGTGGGCCATAAGCAGCAGAAACTTTATTGCAGGACATTGTGTAATACCGCTTATGAAAAAATGAACAGAGTGAAGAGGCTTTTAACCCTTTATTGACGAGTGTTGCCTACAGGCAACACACCAAAAAAGAATTTTTTTCTTGTCGAGTTTAAGTATCGAGTACGAAGTTTCTAGCTAAATGTCTTCGGCCAACACTGAATGACAAGCAGCAAGCGTTGTTGGTTGTCAATTTGTTGGTTTAGAGCAGGAACACTGGACGAGGAAGAAGAAGTTTGGCACGTGACTCACTGTCTTGTGCAAGCAAGTTCAGAGGAGACAGGCCAATGCAACGTATGCAGCTGCATTGGTGTCGCACATCTGATGTAAAGCAAATGAAATGGACACCTCTGGTTCACATATGATAAGAGCTGTCTATACAAATGGAAAATAAAGCTAGGTGGCTTCAATGGAGTGAAGCCCACTTCCAGTTTCCTGCCTGGGGTTTTCCCTCTATTGCTGAAACATTTCTGCAAAATATTTTTTCTTTTTGTTGATTATGCTTACTCTTGACGTGTTTTGCATATTTAGATAGAACAATAAACATGTTTTCTCGGTATTTATATGTCTCGTCATTAAAGGGTTAACAGCAGTACCTCATGCTGCTCTAATAAGAGGAACGATGTGCAAAAACATTTCTGGTAGAACACTTAAACTAACTTTCTGAAAGACAGAAAATTCCAGGTGAGAGTTGGAGGTACGTTTAGCCCACACACACCAACAACACGGGCATACTACAAGAAACACTACAGCCTATGGTGTATTACAGTCTGTGGGAAAGCTATCTTATACAGAAATCAAAAATGATGCAACAAGCCCTCGACAACACTGCAGACTTTCTTGGCTAGTCTGGCCTCTCGCTTTCTGATAAGTCAGCTCATATCGACGTCAGAAAAAAAGAAAGACTAGAATCAAGAACTACCCCAGATTGCACATAGTGATCCACATAGCTGGACAAATATGCCCGCAAGTCAACATCCACAAATCCTCAGCTAGTGTAAGCCCATGACGGCAGAGCCAGCATGTGGGTGAAACAATTATGCAATGCCTGGACCACGGAGCAAGAAATATAGGAGTGGAAACTCCGCTGTTTGCGGCGACCAGAAAAGGTCACAAGCCCGCGGATATATTTTCATGCTGGCGCCACCTGGCGGCATGGGAAGAAATTACCGCTGTTTCGGTTGCCAAGGCAACCGGTCGAGTGTTGCTCCCGTTCGGCCGCGCGCGCCTGACTAGCCCGAAAAGCAACTGCTGCTACGCTTCAGCCATTTGAGCACAGTAAAAAATAAAACGCGTTTTCCATGACAGCTATAAGATGATACGTAGCTTCTGGTTGTAGCCAGGGCTATCTTGCTCCGTGGCGGGCGGTTTTCGGCTTTTTGCGCTTGCGAAACTGATGGCTATCTCGTTCCTAATCGCTCAAAGGGCGACCGCTTCTTTCTCGCTCTAGTGCTCACAGGGGTGCGCTTAGGAAGGATGCCGCCGTGCATGTGTTTCCGTTCCTTTTCTTTTTTATAAGACTCGCGAAAACTAGTTGCCCTAGGTGCTTGGCGATAAGAGGAAGATTAGCGGAAGTTTGCCACACGTGTTGCTTTTTTTGATGGGCACACAACAAAACAGTTTTCTTGAGTGCGCGCACCTACGCAGTTCGGTTACGGCGTGCCCGCTGAAGCAAACACCCGTGTCGTCTGCTTGTCGTCTGCTTTGAGCGGGTGCCGCCGGAGTGAGCGCCGGGCGCTGCTTTTTTTAACGCGATAGCGTTAAGGAGCTCGTGTCGCAGAAAAGCCGGTGTCGTCGGCGTCGGCGTCGGCGGCGTTGACCGTGAGCGATAAATCACGGCAGGCGCTTCATAAATAAAAAGCAACTTCCAAGATTGGCCCGGTGGGAATCGAACCCAGGTCTCCGGAGTGTGAGACGGAGACGCTACCACTCAGCCACGAGTTCGATGCTTCCAAGCGGTGCAAACGCGCCTCTAGTGAATGCGGTGTTGCCTTCGAAACGAGCCGTGGAAATTTATACTGCGGTGTATATCGGTAATTATGAACATGTAACGTACAGAAGTCACAATTACACGAGTTGCGAAGTGCGTTTCCGCTGCATTTCTTCTGCGCTTTCCGCACACGCAGAGCCATCTTGCGGCAAACACAGAAGACCCCCTCCTCTCAATGTACGGCGCTGCCCCGACAGGAGGCGCGCCGCGCGCGCATTGGGACCGCTGCCAGGCGCGTCGCGGGACTCCCTCTCCCCTGACGACGCTTCGCCGTGCTGCCGGTTTAGATTACTATCTATCTCTCTGCCCGTGCCGATCACGACGTTTGGCGGCTGGCGGCTGACGGCTGGCGTAGATCGTTTCCCCTCCGAGACACCGAGTTCTTTGGTTCGTTTCTTTCGCTCAGGCGCACGTTTCGTTGCCGCGGCGAACGCTGCGTTGCTCGACGCTCACCGCGTGATAGGTGGGCGCTAAGTCCGATGCGGGGCGCATCGTAAGTGATCGCTGTGCCGTAGCGCATTGTCTTATACCCCTTGGCGGGTCGACGGGAACGCTGTCGCGTCCCACTCTTGAAGGCGAAGCTTAAGCGTCCTCCAATTTTTTTTCCGCTGCTGCTTCTACGGCGCGCCGCATGGTGCCGCCACTGCATAGGGTAGCGTCGGCGCATGCAACAATTGTGACTTTATCTGGTCGCCCGCGCTCGGTCGCGCTGACGGGAGTTTCACCTCCTATATGTCTTACTCCGCGGCCTGGACGCAACTTCCACACCTGGTGAAAAGAATAATCTCGAAATAACGGGGGTGGGCGAGCGGATACTATAGAAAATCGCAGATGCTGTGCTTGTGTCCAAGGTATGGTACGGTATGAATTACCAACAGCACACAAAAAAGACAACTCATCGAATACAGGCATCGGGTAGTAATAACAGGTCTTTCCAACTGTACCATGCTTGAAGACCTCTATGAGAAAGAGCTAACGAACAAGCACCTAGACAGAGTAGAGTTGCAGCCTGCAGCACAAATTCTTTGTCTCAAGAGCTCAGAACCTCGTCCCAAGATACTATGCCAGTTAGCATATGAGATGCAAACACCCCTCCCTTCAGAAAGGCAACCTCGGGAGTACGTGAAGTTGAAACACAACAGGCCCATACCGTGAAATATGGGGACAAACAATTAGGCCAGGAGATTATATGCAGCTGCCAAACAAACACAGGAGGTTGCTAATCACGAAGATGCAAGCAAACATAAGGCACATATAGTACACTGATCTGGCAATAGCAGTGTAACAGTAGTATGACACTACATAAAACTAAACCCCATATAAGTGAGTACCATTTTAGGTCATCCTACACCTAGAAAAGCTGAACGGAAAGCAATCAAAGCAGCACTTGTAATGTAGATTACACCCTGCACAACACCCTGCATGGATTCACCAGAAACTGTCTGGGCCTGCACATCACACAAGATTGTCAGGAAAATCAAGAGATTAACACGCGACTTGCCAGCACATGGCCAGAAATTAAATTACAGGATACATAGCCATGCAGTTATTCCAGGACACAAGCGGGCTTATAAGCCTGACATAATAACTGAAAACTAGATGAGTTTGTGTGTATTCATTATTAACTAAAGTGCAACAGATAGACAACACACAAGAACGAAGCGCTCTGTGTGTTCACTTCGTTCCTGTCCATTGCATTTCTGTTGCAGTATAGTTAATGAATTCATAAGGCTGCACAGGAGAAGAATAATACCTCTGCCCAAGGGCCCGATCTCGCATCCAAATCCACACGTGTGCACACATACACACACAAATGTTGCAAGAGTGCATAGCATGGAGCAGTATCAACAGGATGACACTAGATATGGATGAGGACTAACTTTCAACTGAGGTTCATTTGTAAAAATGTGGCGAGTTGTAAAAGGGCGATGAGCAAAACGAGAACAAGGTGAAAGCAGGAGCCAACGTTTCGACAAGTGGACTTGTCTTCTTCAAAGTCCACGTGTGGAAACGTTGGCTCCTACTTTCACCTTGTTATCATGTTGCTCATCGTCTTGAATTTCCATTTCCTGCCTTCCCCGAATTTTCCCCAGAAAAAGAAAGACATCATTGAAGGATAGATAAAAATTGGTGCTTGATGCAGCCAAACATAAATAAATATGCTACAGAAAGAAAATAGAGAAAAATTCCAAGTGCAGGAAAAAATAATTACAATTGCCAATCCTGCATGCCAGCACCTTCCAAGAAACACTGTTGTTATTCCAATAGACAGACTGACAGTTTGCTTATGCAATGCAAGCACATTCTTCCAGTTCCATGCCATTGGGGAAAAAATGAGTTTCCTGGAAGGTAGCCACTTGCACACTTGGTCATCACTGTTTTTTTCCCTGGACTTGTATATCTATACGTATTTTCCCCCTTTCCTGCTTTTATGTTTGGTTTCATCAAGCACTAGTCTTTATCAGGTTTTATTGCTGCACTACTTTGTGGTAACCTTTATAGATCACTGCACTTTCACAATAAACCTTTTAATTAGAAGTTAGCATACCCTGTTCTTACTGCTTCACACTGTAAATTCTTGCTACATTGGCCAAATAAAAGATTTTATAAGGTATCATGAGAGCTATTAAAGTGACTTGCTGCAGTCTAAAAAAAAAACGAATAGCCTGGCTGCAAATGGCACCAAAGAACACATAGGACAAACAAGAAAACCGTGATGATCTAACAATCAAAAGTTTAATGTACACACCGAGTAAATGCTCGCTGACAAGCAATAGACTGAACATACACAAAAAGGAGAAGCAAAAATTCATGTGCATTTCCTGACGGGAAATGCATCCATTTTTAGCGGGGGCCGTGATGTCAAGATTAACCCAGCATTTTTAGATCTACAGCTTCCGTAATTTCTCTAGGCAGCCGATCTGCACAGAATGCTAGCTTCTTCCTCTACGATGCACGCTCAGATGTGGAGAGTGCATTGTAGAGGAAGAAGCTAGCATTCTGTGGAGATCGGCTGCCTAGAGAAATTATGGATGCTGTAGATGCAAATACACTGGGAGAATCTTGTGTCAGCATGGCCGCTGTTACAATTTCAGAGATGGATGCGTTTCCTGTTGGGATCTGTATGGACACGCATCAGATCTTGCTTCTGCTTTTTGTGTAAATTCGATTTATTGCTTGTCGACCAGCATTTACTCGGCATGGTCAATAAACTTTCATTTGTTAGAACACCTCATGAGATTATCTTGGTATCTAGCAGAAAGGTGTTCATTCTTTTTAGAGTGAAGCTGTATATGCCTAGGCGAAACACTCATGGTCCGATCACAAGAACCCTAGCGTAGGGGTATGAGCCATTGTTTCGGGGGTTGTGAGCCATTGTTCGTCTTACATGAGGGACGGAGACATTTCTTGTTGGGTAGACATAGAAATTGCTTATGCATTTAACACATAAACATTTATCTACGCATTATTCCAAGGAAGGGACACAGAGTGGGACGGGGTTACGACAAGATCATGATGTCATAATTATCTTGCAGCAAAGGTGTGGCGGGCCAATGGCTACACCGATAGTGACGTCATTTCTCTCTAGCAGCAGAGCGCGCGTGCAGAAGTCTCTCTCAGACTTCCCTATAGGTTCAAAAATGTGTCCCTGTATTTAATTAAATGAAATGTGCAGCCCCGGTGTGTCACTTGGTAACTACAGTGCATAACTGAGTCATAAACATTATGATTAACGCATTACAAAACACAAATGCGTAACATAATTCAGAAAGACTTCGACGGACCACCTGGATTAACACAATGAACCGCTGCTCATTGCACTTTCGAAGATGGTGATCTTGCAAAGTGCAATGTGCGGCATTCCAAATAAACAATGTGATAAACCCAAGCCAAACATGTGCATAACCTCATTAAGAAACACAGACATAACCAATAACATAGAAAGACTTTAATAAGCCATTGGAATTAACCCAGTGATAAAAACCGGGGCTGCACATTTCAGCTTCGCTGGTTTACCGTCTGTACAGGGTGCATGGGCAGTAACTTTTTCTGTTATTGTTTGTTAAGTATTGTATAATATGCCAGTAAAACACGTTGGGCTAGTTGGTGCAATGTAGTGGTACTGCTTTTTTTTGCAGTTTTTTTTCTTAATGTTGTGCCCTTCTTCCTTTTGTAACAACTTTTTTATTCCCCCTTGCATAATACTCCAACCTTGCAGCCTGCGAGGTATATAAATAAATAAGTACATAAGCACGTCATTCATTCATCTGCATACACCTCGCACCATTTCTTGCTCAACAAATGTCACTGTGTTGATGTCTCGCAGCGTGCATCTACATTAACTGCCGTTTGCGTTTCGGTATGGTTTGTGAACAGTGTAATGCATAAAGATTACATGGCATTAAGGTTGTGACCTATGCGGTGCATAAGCAAACCTTGCAAAAGATGACAAGTTGGATTGTTGAAAATAAGACAAATGGTATATATCGCAGTTACTTTAACAGCATTTAATTGACCACTTGACAAAAACTTCACTTCGCATAGATTCCAACACGTACACTGAATCTGCAGTTTTCTTTTTTGCTTATTAATGCAGTCGTTACTGCATGGCCACATTGTAGATTTGAAAACAAAGTGAAATAAATTTGTTTCTTGCAATATAACAATATGTGTAGATCACTGCGATTGTAACCCCAGAACTTAATACAAACATACACACTATAGGACGCAGACAAATGTTCAGGACAAATTTCAGAATGTTTGCATTCTGATACATATGAAAGTGAACGGTTTCATTCCATGGCTGTCAATGAGAGGGAGAGAGAAAACTTAATAGTGTTCGTGGAACAAAAACGCACTGATAAGCTTAGACATATAGTCATTGCTTAACACTTTCGAAATGAATAATTATAGCTTGCTATCGACATTGAAGCAGCCATTCGACAGCAAGAAAAGGAATCAGTTTTTCCAGCTCTGAACATTGAATTGCAGGAAATGCAAGCAGGCATAAAATTCTGACAATATAATGTATAGGAATACCAAATTGGAATAAACATTGAGGCTTGCATTTGTACTTTCTCTGGCTGAGCAATCTAGTTTGAAATGACTCCCATAAGCATGTCGTAGCAATGTTGATCTAATATAGGTTAAATGCATGACTAGCTTAAGAAATCTGGACGATTGCTATAAATTACAGTGAAGAAACTATAATATCTAATAACATTAATAATATAATAATATTTATTTCCACAAAACAGGCTAACCGTGAGAGGCGTGCGAGGCTGAGTAGAAAGCTGAAAAATTCTACGGCAAGTGCGCCTGCCGTGGGCCTACGATCCTGCATTATGAATAGCGCGTATTGATATGGTCTTCTTGTTAGAAGTTCCGAGTATACTACCAGCGCGAGACACGGGACAACAAAGTGGACGAGAAGCGTGTCTTTTAGAATGCTATGTTACAACGTACAGGTTTCTACAAAAGTGACGGTAACTGCTCGAAACATTTGATGCGTCGGCTTTTGCGCCTTTAGAAATATTGAGAGGGGGCTCCCATATATATATTCGCAGCGCAAGCACGGCGATGGACGAACCAGGCTAGCGCTAAGGTTGAATTTCACAACACAATTTTCATTCCACGTCGTAATCACACAGATCGTTTGAGGCTTCGTTCAGGGGCACACGCGGGCGTTCGGGTTGGTGCTTCTTGTTGCGTTTGGCGTAAGAATATGGCTAGGAGCAGGCACCACATATGCGCAATGACAGGCAATATACACGCATCATTTCTCTAGACGCTGACGCCGAGCACGGGTAGCGCGAGGATCTTGTTGGGCTGACACGACAACTTCGTGGCAGCCGAATTCCGAATACTGCATATACGGTGAGGGTAGCTATATGAACTTGTCGATAGGTCATCTTGCAGACTGTTGTAGCACAGGCAGAACAAAACGGTCATAGAAGGTAGATAAGGCAACACACACCGCTGAACCACCTACGAACAGCTGTTTACGTGCGCGATGTCGCACTGAACTACAGAAACCGCCGTCGCGCACCCCAAGACAAATCTTAACTAACGTTTTTAAATGAGTAAACGTACATATTATTTGCTTATAATCAAAATAAGTCAATAATATTATAGTGTAAACGTTTTATTCACTACAATAAATGAATTATGCAGCGTGTGCCACGAAACCTGGCACTAAGCAACCCTGGGCGTCGCACCAGTCGCATTGTTAAAATCGCAATCATGTGAAATGAGCCCTCTAAAAATCGCATTGCGACGCGTGCGACAGCACCGATTTTCGTCGTTGCAGTCGCATCATGTGAAACAGGCTTGAGCCTTAGAAACAGCTCGTTTCTAAGGCAACACCGCATTCACTAGAGGCGCTTTTGTACCGCTTTGAAGCATCGTACTCGTGGCTCAGTGGTAGCGTCTCCGTCTCACACTCCGGAGACCCTGGTTCGATTCCCACCCAGCCCATCTTGCAAGAGTTGAGCCAAAGCCACTTCTCCTCTGTCGTGACGTCACGGTGTCACGTGGTATTCAAGGCGACACCGCCGCGCCTGAGGAGCTGGGTTGGGCCAATGCACGGAGGAAGGAAACTAAGGAGAGGCCCTGCCCCCTCCGTGCGCTAGGAGAAAGTGTGGCGGAAATGACGTGATAGGTTCTCATTTTTTTGCTGCTTTTTTTATTTTTTTCCTGTATGGCCACGCCTTTTGGGCCACAATGGCGGCGTTGTTTGAGCGCTCACACGTGTTGCTCTGGTAGGTTTCGTGCCGTGGCAAAGGCGCTGTGTGGGCGGGTTTGCGTTAGTCACCGTGTCTTGTTGCGCTGTGTTACCTGCACCGTGCTCTGCCGGATGTTGCGTGAGCGCGAGCGCTCCGCGCGCGAAACCACGCGCAGGAAGGAGATTCTTGGTTGGGGAAGGAAGAATGGGGTTTAAGCGCAGCGCAGTAACTGTCTCTCAGCAGAGGACACCTCAACCGCGCTGCACAAGGGGAGTAGGGAAGGAAAGAGGAAGATAAAGAGCACCGAAGCAGCAGCAACACGCCAAGGAAGTACGGAGGTGTTAGAGGCGGTCGGCGAGGCCGACGGCCTCGGCGAAAGTCAGGAGAGCGCGTAATAGCGTCCTGTGTCGCGAGGGGCTCGCGCAGCGCGGCGTGGTTTCGCGAAAGATGTAAACAAGAGAGGAGGGTGGCACAAAAGGCGGAGCATCGCCATGAGCAACGCCAACTTCCGGCTTCACTTTTGCTTCACAAAGAGTGATGTCAGGGCCTCTCCTTAGTTTCCTTCCTCCGTGGGCCAATGCCTCCTTTACTAGATGCCAGCCGCGTTGTCCGTAAACTCGGTTCCCGGCCCTCTCCCTTTTCTCTCCTCCGCGAAAAGGCAACGAGCGCCGCTTGTAGCGGACGTCTGCAACCTAGATCACGTGCTGCGGCCTCTGAGATCACCATCGCGTCTGTTGCCATCTCGGAGGCCGCAGGCGCGGCGCGCGGCGGCACGGTTGCGGAGGAGACGACGTCGGCTGCGGGAAGCGCGTTGCGCGGAGCTGTGCAGACGACAGGCTATGGTACATTTTTTGTTTGAATGTTTGAATAAAGAAATGAAATCTTGATGTGTGTTAAGAAATGCCATGAAACATGTTTTTAAGTTTTAGAGAGTGGTTTACACAATTGTTAAACGCGCTTTACCAATATTGGGACGACAGTTGGGGTTAGCAGACGTGTTGCTTTGCATCAGTTTGTTTGTGAAGTATTTCGAGTTGACAGACGTACTTCGTCGCAGGATTTGTTTAGGTGAATGCTGGCTCTGAACGCTCGTAGTTCCTGCGCCTTTTATCTGTCATTAATCCATCAATTTAAGACCTCCTAAATGTGAATCCTTCTACCCGTGGTGTTCAACAAAGACTGCAGTCGGCATGCCTTATTGCTGTGTGCCGCAATGTAAGTCAAGCACTCAATGCCGACGTCCCGGCATATCGTTTCATGAAATACCGGTCGACAGCAGTTTGCGTGAAAGATGGCTTGAGGCTATTCCTAGGGAGAACTGGATGCCCACACTAACTTCAAACTGTTCGCTAGTTTGCAGTTTGCACTTTCGGGAGTGCGATTTCAGGGAAAGCTGCAAAACGCGGCGTCGACTTAAGCCTGGAGTGGTCCCCAGCTTGTTTATCGAGCGCTTTTCGCGAGAGCCAGACGGCGGGTGTGCCATAGCGGAAAAACGAAAGCGAGATTCGTCGCCCACAGGCGCGCTTGGCTGCATGATGCCCTCTGAAAGCAAAGTACTTTGCTCGCAGCCACACGATGAACAGTCAGCTGAGACAAACTTCAACGAGGACCCTTCTGGAACTGCCACAGAATTTTGCCCAATAGCTGTTCCCAGCTGCAGTTTGGAACTTGTCCAGCGAAACCAAGAACGACCCGCTATGAGGAAATTTTTTTTTGGCGTGGCAGCCAGTGAAGGTACACTAAACGAGGACTCGGCGCCTGATCGGGGTCGTGGCTGTACTATTCCGATTGGTTCCTTGCCATCTGGTGGCTTGCAAGTTAACTCAGAAAACAATGGAGCGCATTTTTCAGAGCCTGCTGCAGGGGAGGGCAATGACGCACTAACAGAAGACCAAAGCGCTCTAACAGATTCAGTGAAGTTCGCATCTAAGAAGAAAAGGCAACCAACAAAGGCTTTGCGCTCGTTCAAGACGCAAACAAAACGGAGCTCAAACACGTCAAGCATGTTTGTAGAAAGAAAGCGATGGCGATGAAAAGAACGTGCACTGCGAGCAGAAAATGATAAACTGCGCAGAACTGTAGACGCCTACAAAGGAGAACTTCAAAAATTGAAAGAAGAGTGCTACGTCTCTGCATTTCTGTAAATTGTGGCTGACGCCGAGGAGGGGACGGCAAAAGCAGTGCTGCTCCTCGACCAAGTAAAAAATTATAAAAAGAAAACACCACGCTGGTCGGAAGTAACAATCAGGCATGGCATCGTAATGCGACAACTCTCGACAAAAGCCTACGAATACTTGAGGAGCGAAGAGCTTCTTAAGCTACCTTGCAGAACAACGCTACAAAAATACTTTGGTACTACATCCGGCGAAGTTGGTTTCAGCGAGTTGGTTCGCTCCCGCCTGGAAGCGGAGCTTGAGAATCTGGACACACCACAGTCAAAAGTATGTAGCCTCGTTGTTGACGAGATGAGAATTAAACAGAAGCTGCTCTACCACAGGCAAAGGCACGCGTTCATTGGTGATGTCGACCTAGGTCCTGACCTCGAGTACCTTGCTCCTGCAGCTGAAGGTGAACATCTGGCAAATTCACTGCTGTGTTTTCTGCTTTGTGGCCTGCAAGCAAGATATAAGATCCCCGTTGGTTATTTCTTCACCAAAGGTTGCACTGGAGACCAGCTCGCCGAGGTCATTCGCCACATCGTCATCAAAACAGCCAGCATTGGTTTTGACATCATCAGAGTTGTAACCGACAACCACAAAATCAACGTAACTGCTATGGAAATTTTGAGTGGCGGAGAAGCAAAAACACGGGCACCGCATCCGGCAGATCCATCAATGGATATATTTTTCGCATTCGATCAGAGTCACGTTATAAAGAACATCAGGTCCCAATTCTTGGCCAAGGAATTTGGTGAAAACAAGGAAATTTCATCAAAGTACATCAAAATGCTCTACAAGATGCAGAGACAATCAACAGTGCGGCCAATCAGGTTCCTTACAAGGAAGCACGTTTTCCCGTCGAATATCGAAAAAATGAATGTGAAGACGGCCGTGCAGTTATTTTCTCCTGCAGTAACTGCAGCACTCAAATACCTCCGGGATCAGGCAGGTCACAGCTGTGATTTTGAATTTGCATCTGTGGGGCCGACTGTTGAGTTTATAGAAGCCTTCCACAAGTGGTTCACGTGCATGGATGTGAGCGATCTTCAGCAGCACATCCATCGCAATGACGAAGATGCTCGCCAGTTTTCTGAAATTGATGACCAAAGGTTGCATTGGCTTGAGGACGAGTTCCTTTCTTACATTGACCAGCTGAAAACTAAAAGCCGCGCGGAAAACTTCCTGAGCAAGGAAACGCACTATGCGCTCGTCTTTACAACCATGTCAAACGTGGAATCTATTCGGTTTCTTCTTTCTCACAAGAAATTTAAGTTTGTGCTTACGCGCAAGTTTTCAAGTGACCCCATAGAGGCCATGTTTGGATTTCTCCGGCGTAGCTCCGGCTGCAACGATGCCCTAGATGTAAAAAGCGCAGTGTGCGGAATAGAAAAGATGCTCAAGACCGGCATTGTTGCCTCCTCCGCCCAAAGCAACGTGAGAAGCTCGACATCGTTTTCGTCGACACAGCTTCTGCCAGTATGCCAGACTCCAACCAAGACCACGAGTACCGCAGAAAAGGTTTTAGACGCGGCGGTGATTAGGCTAAAAGAACAGTGCCTCTCAGACATGCCATGTGCGTCAAATCCAGATGTCGCCAGCGTGGCGATGGTCGGAGGCTTCATTGTGAGAGCGGCAAGCGAAAACATCCCCTGCGCCGAATGCGCTGCAATGCTGCAAGGAACAAAAGCAAACACTCCCCTCCTTGGCCTTATCGCACATCAAGATCGCGGGGGGCTCATGTATCCAAGCCAAGAACTCGTGAAACTTCTAGTATGCCTCAGGAAATTTGTCGACAGCGTGCTCCCGCATAGAAAATCATTGTCAAAACCACTCAAGGTTTGCGTGGAAAGGAGTGTCGAGCTCCTCCTGGGACTACCACTTCTACGATGTGGCAACACGGATACCGTTCACCGCAGAAGGCTTTTGCACCTCATAACTACGAAGTTCATCAAGCCACTTTTCAGTAACTATGCACTTGGAACAACTGACAGACATGCAACTGTCAAGCTGCTGGAGCGCAAACCTATTTCCCGAAAAGTTATTAAAATGTAGACTCAAATGTCTACGCGTTTTGCCGCTGCAGTGATAATTCTGGCGCAGGAGATTTGAACGACACACTCACGGCCATCCAATTTAAGCGTGAAGAAGTGGACGTGCTCAGTTCCCACGAAGAATATGAATGCCTCAAGCCTGGCCATCCTTGTCGCCAAACCTCTTTAGGGCTGGGATAAAAAATCTATGGGCACTTTGCTGAGCTAAACTGCGATAGGCGAAAGCCTACCTATGAATGCCTCTGTTACTGCAATTTGTTACTGTTGTCTGAACTGTTCTGCGAACGGACGCCGCCGTGGCCGCGAGCATGGGTTGCAATCACAGCCATATGCCTGCAAGGTTTGTCGCCGATGTCCACAAGCGCATGTCCGCGTTATCCCACGCGCCCACTCGCACAGCGCCCCTGGCATGACGCCTCGTCTCCTTGCTCTCCTCACCGGTGATCACCGCTTTCCTGCATCCACCACGGACTGTGTCACGACACTCATGAGCTACTAAAGGCTTAGGCCTTAAAAACTTTGCTTGATGCGCACAACGTGTTCTCTCTGAAAGTGACCTGTGCTACATTGCTATGAGCACGCGTGACCCGATCGAAAGCATCGCTACCTCAACACGCATGAGCGATTACGTGCGACTTCCAAGAGACATGCTGCCGAACGCAAACGCTGCACATGGTTTGACGCGTTCTCTTTCGAGAGAGAGTGTCGGTGAACGCGAAATATAGTAATTCTTCCTTGAACTGCTGGCAGTGTGAACTGCGCATAAGTTAAATTCACGTGTTACACCAGGACAATTGTGTTCTGTGCGATCAGTGAGCTCGATCGACCAAGCAGCACTTCAAAACAAACTGCAATTAAGCGCTATTTCGTTCAAGCGCGGCCGACGAGCGAGCAGAAGCAACAAGCGATGGACTAGTAGAAACTCGACGATCTCCTGACGGCTGGTGCATTGGTGAAGGCACCGACATCACAAGCTAACACGTAAGGCCCAAGTTTATTTTAGAGTGCGTGTGTCGATTGTATGCATGTTACCGTGCATGTCACTGAAAAGCGTAGGTTAAGGTAGCCAGTTATTTAGTGTTCTTTGAAAAAATGCATTTGTCGCATAGTGAAAAAAAGTCTTGAACAGTAACGCAAAGCTTATAAGACGTATAAAATGCATGATCTACCAGCACCGTGCTGCATAATATAAGAAGCGGGCTAACAGTTGCGATAATGAAAATGACAAACGAACGAACATTTATAAATATATATATAAGACGCCCACGAGAACGCTCGCTAGCAGACGCCCCCGCATACCAGCGCTATCGATGCGCCGGCGGAAGCAGCCAGCCGCCGCCGCCGGAAGTTGAAAAGGCAACGAGCGCCGCCTCACGGAATTTAGGCTGAACTAAGGGAACCGCCGCCGCAATTGGAAAGCCAGCAACGCGGCTGGCATCTAGTAAAGGAGGCATTGGTTGAGCCCTCGTAATATGCTTCGCATAAAAACAGCAAAAAAGAGAACGTATTACGTACGTCACTTCCTCCACACTTTTCTCCTAGCGCGCGGAGGGGGTAGGGCCTCTCCTCAGTTTCCTTCCTCCATGTGTTTTTCTATTTCGTTCGCGCCATTTTTCTCCTCAGCCCGGCTGGCTCGGCGCTTTAGCTCAGTGTAGTGAACGTTGTACGCTCTGTCGACCGTTCTATGTGCTAGCGCTATGCGGTGCTGTTGCGCATATAACTGCAGTAAAGGCGCGCTCACACTAGCGGGAAAACGCACAACGCAGGACGTTTCCCGCACGCCGCTTCCCGCACAGACCGGTTTTTCTCCCGCAGACAGGCTGCTCTGCCGTCCCGCAGAGCGATGGGTCCTGTACCTATTTTTGCCGTGCCGCTGACGAGAACAGCCAATGGGGGCCGACCGTGATCCGTGACGTCGGTCCCAGTTCAGTGACCCCGTCGGCGGAGGCAGGAGGCTGCGCGCGTGCTGCGGGACACTCGGCTGTTGCTCGGCGCGCTGTCCTGTGTGTTTCTGTCCTCCCTCAACGCCTCCTCTCTCTACATTCCAAGAACCGCAGCGAGAAAACGCGCGCAGTGTGATCGTCGTTCCGACTAGCTGCGACGCAGCGGCGTCGTTTACGCTGTGCCGCTGCGGGAAGTCTCCCGCTAGTGTGAGCGCGCCTTAAGAAGCCTGAAAGTCGTTATGCCGTTTTATGCGAAGCATATTACTAGAGCTCAACCCAGCTCCTCAGGCGCGGCGGTGTCGCCTTCAATACCACGTGACACAGGCACGTACCCAGGGGGGGGGCCCGGGGGGGCCCGGGCCCCCCCGAAATCAAGTGGCATACCCCCTCCCCTCCCCACCCACGCCACCACTCCTCACACATTCCTAAAGCACCACGAGATCAATATTGAGACTTGACAGCTGTTCATCGGTCAGCATTAGGCTGCCCTTTTCACTGCTTTTCAGGCACGTACCCAGGGGGGGGGGGGGCCCGGAGGGGCTCGGGCCCCCCACCCCGAAATCAAGTGGCATACCACCACCCTCCCTCCCCACCCACGCCACCACTCCTCACACATTCCTAAAGCACCACGAGATCAATATTGAGACTTGACAGCTGTTCATCGGTCAGCATTATGCTGCCCTTTTCACTCCTTTTAGACGGCGGTAGTTATCGGCACCTCTTGTAATGTGAAGGACAGGTTTCTCATAGATTCGGCACCCGCGCGATTAACTCGCGATACCTTAAGTTGTAACCATCTATTCAACCATCACGCGCATAGCTGTTGCTTTTGTTAGTTCAACCTTCTTTGTTTAGGCTGATCCAGGAGAGGGATGCGGCTGTTCCTCAGCTGGTCTGTACTCTCATGGAACGAGTTGCGGCCGGAGAAAGCGCCAATTGCGTTGAACTTTTCCCTTTGCTTCATGATTTTCTTGAGTTACTGCTCACCGCGACGCTGGCAGATGCCCGGAACCATATACACGTGATATGGGTTAGATAAGGTGGGGAAATAAAATAATGTGAAAGAGCGTCCATCATGAAACCCTGCAATAACCCTTAAATCCATAAGCAAGATGACTGTCGCCCGTTACCTCGTCTGTTTTTCCCTAACTGTATAGCACTTTTCGTGCAAAATTGGCAACTGGAAACAAAAATCGTAAGGAGTTGAGAAATTAAGCAATATACTAAGGGAGAGAGCCAATGCAACAACCAAACTGCAGGCAAAAGCGGCTAATAAAAAAGTTAAGCGTTGTTTATGAGACTATTTATGGATCAACATCTTTTTATTGCGGGTGCGGGTAGAGGGTGCTAAGAATCACTGGCTCCGGACAGGCCGCCATTGGAATATGAACCTGGCAACGTTTAACGCTAGAACTTTATCTAGTGAGGCGAGTCTAGCAGTGCTATTGCAGGAATTAGAGGGCAGTAAATGGGATATAATAGGACTCAGTGAAGTTAGGAGGCCAAAAGAAGCATATACAGTGCTAAAAAGCGGACACGTCCTGTGCTACCGGGGCTTAGCAGAGAGAAGGGAACTAGGCGTCGGATTCCTGATTAATAAGAATATAGCTGGTAACATACAGGAATTCTATAGCATTAACGAGAGGGTGGCAGGTCTTGTTGTGAAACTTAATAAGAGGTACAAAATGAAGATTGTACAGGTCTACGCCCCTACATCCAGTCATGATGACCAGGAAGTCGAAAGCTTCTATGAAGACGTGGAATCGGCGATGGGTAGAGTGAAAACTAAATACACTATACTAATGGGTGACTTTAATGCCAAGGTAGGCAAAAAGCAGGCTGGAGACAAGGCAGTAGGGGAATATGGCATAGGCACTAGGAATATCAGGGGGGAGTTATTAGTAGAGTTTGCGGAACAGAACAATATGAGGATAATGAATACCTTCTTCCGCAAGCGGGATAGCCGAAAGTGGACGTGGAAGGGCCCGAACGGCGAGACTAGAAATGAAATAGACTTCATACTCTGCGCTAACCCTGGCATCATACAAGATGTGGACGTGCTCGGCAAGGTGCGCTGCAGTGACCACAGGATGGTAAGAACTCGAATTAGCCTAGACCTGAGAAGGGAACGGAAGAAACTGATACATAAGAAGCCGATCAATGAGTTAGCGGTAAGAGGGAAAATAGAGGAATTCCATATCAAGCTTCAGAACAGGTATTCGGCTTTAACTCAGGAAGAAGACCTTAGTGTTGAAGCAATGAACGACAATCTTGTGGACATCATTAAGGAGTGTGCAATGGAAGTCGGTGGTAACTCCGCTAGGCAGGATACCAGTAAACTATCGCAGGAGACGAAAGATCTCATCAAGAAACGCCAATGTATGAAAGCCTCTAACCCTACAGCTAGAATAGAACTGGCAGAACTTTCGAAGTTAATCAACAAGCGTAAGACAGCTGACATAAGGAAGTATAATATGGATAGAATTGAACATGCTCTCAGCAACGGAGGAAGCCTAAAAACAGTGAAGAAGAAACTAGGAATTGGCAAGAATCAGATGTATGCGTTAAGAGACAAAGCAGGCAATATCATTACTAATATGGATGAGATAGTACAAGTGGCTGAGGAGTTCTATAGAGATTTATACAGTACCAGTGCCACCCACGACAATAGTGAAAGAGAAAATAGTCTAGAGGAATTCGAAATCCCACAGGTAACGCCGGAAGAAGTAAAGAAAGCCTTGGGAGATATGCAAAGGGGAAAAGGCAGCTGGGGAGGATCAGATAACAGCAGATTTACTGAAGGATGGTGGGCAGATTGCTCTAGAGAAACTGGCCACCCTGTATACGCAATGCCTCATAACGTCGAGCGTACCGGAATCTTGGAAAAACGCTAACATAATCCTAATCCATAAGAAAGGGGACGCCAAAGACTTGAAAAATTATAGACCGATCAGCTTACTGTCCGTTGCCTACAAACTATTTACTAAGGTAATCGCAAATAGAATCAGGAACACCTTAGACTTCTGTCAAGCAAAGGACCAGGCAGGATTCCGTAAAGGCTACTCAACAATAGATCATATTCACACTATCAATCAAGTGATAGAGAAATGTGCGGAATACAACCAACCCTTATATATAGCCTTCATTGATTACGAGAAAGCATTTGATTCTGTCGAAACCTCAGCAGTCATGGAGGCATTACGAAATCAGGGTGTAGACGAGTCATATGTAAAAATACTGAAAAATATCTATAGCGGCTCCACAGCCACCGTAGTCCTCCATAAAGAAAGCAACAAAATCCCAATAAAGAAAGGCGTCAGGCAGGGAGATACGATCTCTCCAATGCTATTCACAGCGTGTTTACAGGAGGTATTCAGAGACCTGGATTGGGAAGAAATGGGGATAAAAGTTAATGGAGAATACCTTAGTAACTTGCGATTCGCTGATGATATTGCCTTGCTTAGTAACTCAGGGGACCAACTGCAATGCATGCTCACTGACCTGGAGAGGCAAAGCAGAAGAGTGAGTCTAAACATTAATCTGCAGAAAACTAAAGTAATGTTTAACAGTCTCGGAAGAGAACAGCAGTTTACAATAGGCAGCGAGGCAATGGAAATCGTAAGGGAATACGTCTCCTTAGGGCAGGTAGTGACTGCGGATCCGGATCATGAGACAGAAATAATCAGAAGAATAAGAATGGGCTGGGGTGCGTTTGGCAGGCATTCTCAGATCATGAACAGCAGGTTGCCATTATCCCTCAAAAGAAAAGTATATTATAGCTGTGTCTTATTAGTACTCACCTACGGGGCAGAAACCTGGAGGCTTACGAAAAGGGTTCTACTCAAATTGAGGACGACGCAACGAGCTATGGAAAGAAGAATGATAGGTGTAACGTTAAGGGATAAGAAAAGAGCAGACTGGGTGAGGGAACAAACGCGAGTTAATCACATCCTAGTTGAAATCAAGAAAAAGAAATGGGCATGGGCAGGACATGTAATGAGGAGGGAAGATAACCGATGGTCATTAAGGGTTACGGACTGGATTCCAAGGGAAGGGAAGCGTAGCAGGGGACGGCAGAAAGTTAGATGGGCGGATGAGATTAAGAAATTTGCAGGGACGGCATGGCCACAATTAGTACATTACCGGGGTTGTTGGAGAAATATGGGAGAGGCCTTTGCCCTGCAGTGGGCGTAACCAGGCTGATGATGATGATGATGATGATCTTTTTACTGAAAAAGGAAGTAGAGAGAACGCCGCCGGAAGTGGAGAACAATTACTTGTTTTGAATGACACTTCTATAGTTATCGGTCGAACCGCCTCCCGTGGCCACTTCTCTGCTGTGCTTATGTGGGTGTTTTTCTAACCTTTCGCGGTGACCGCTGTACGTCTAGAATCGCAGAGTCCTGCGCTCTACGCGGTTGTATGGGACTGGCGGCCGCACAGCGTTACGCAATTCGAGGAACTGTCAAAACTGATCAACAAGGCGAAAATAACTGATATTCGAAACTATAATATCAGAAACACTGAAGAAGCCATAAAAAATGAACGCAGCCCGAAATCAGTAAAAAAGAAACTTGGCATAGAACAAACCATGATGTATGCACTAAAAGATAAAAAGGGGAATATCATCAGCAATCTCGAAGATATAGTAAAAGCAGCGGAAAAATTTTAAGCTGACCTGTATACAGTACCAAGAGGAGTCACGATACCTCACTTAGAAACAGTAATGATCATGATACATGTAGAAACTCCTATTTGACAGAAACCACATTTGAAACCCACAGAAACCCAGAAACCCACATTTGACAGCTTCTCCAGAATATAAACACCTGGCATTTCCCTGGCATAGCGAATCTTTTTACACAAAGATGCTTGAGGTCTACCTCACCAAATTAGGCTGCCGCATTTCCTCCCTAAATTTCAATTTATGCAGGTCGGATTTGGTTCCCTCTCCCCCTTTGTTCTTTTTGTGAGAAAGAAGAGACGATACAGCACTTTCTTCTATCTTGCCGCCGCTTTGCTGCGTTAAGAAAAAGATTGTTGGAGATACCTTTTCGAAGAATTGGCCTGGACTTGACAGAACCTGCAATTCTTTTGTTCGGGGCGTCCATTTTGGGATTCAGCCACAGGGATGCATGCTTCGCTGTCCAAACATTCCTTACAGAATCTAAACGAATGCCCTGCTAAATTCTATTTTTTTTCTTACTTTTAAATTAATTATTCCTCATTCAACAGCACCTTCCTGATTTTATTTTAGCCGGTAATTCAACCCTATTCAATACTATTCGCCTAGATATTAGGAAATTTATGCTCTATATTATTTTGGAATAATCCACCCATTTCTTGGCCAATCCCCCATCGTGGGTAGGAGCCACTCATGCCACAGGCTACAACAACAACAACAAAGGAACAAGAGATCAGGGTCGCTAGTCGGCCACTAGATACTGTGAAGGAGCACGTTTACCTAGGCCAATTAATCACAGGCAATCCTGATCATGAGAAGAAAATTCACAGAAGAATAAAAATAGGTTGGATCGCATACGGCAGATATTGCCAGCTCCTGACTGGAAGCTTACCATTATTATTGAAAAGTAAGGTGTGCAATCAGTGCATTTTGCCAGTGCTGACATATGGGGCAGGGACTTGAGAGGAAGTTAAGGACCGCGCAAAGAGCGATCGAACGAAGATTGCTAGGCATAACGTTAAGAGAGAGAAAGAGCGGTTTGGATCAGAGAGCGAACGGGTATAGACGATATTCTAATTGACATCAAGAGGAAAAAATGTAGCTGGGCTGGTCATGTAATGCGCCGGTTAGATAACCGTTGGACCATTAGGGTTACAGAATGGTTACCAAGAGAAGGAAAAGGCAATCGAGGACGACAAAAGACTAGAGGGAGCGATGAAATTAGTAAATTCGCGGGCGCTAGTTGGAATCGGTTGGCGCAGGCCAGGGGTAATTGGAGATCGCATCGTAGGGAGAGGCCGTCGTCCTGCAGTGGGCATAAAACAGGCTGATGATGATGATGATGATGATGATGGAGGTGGTGGCCCCCCCCCCCCCCCCGAAAAAAAATCCTGCGTACGTGCCTGACGTGACACCGTGACGTCACGACAGAGGAGAAACGGGGCTCCAACTCGCACCGTCGCTCGCGGCGTCGCCTTCAAGGCTGACCACGTGACACCGTGACGTCATGACAGAGGAGAAACGGGGCTCCAACTCGCACCGTCGCTCGCGGCGTCGCGGCGGTATATAAGCAGCTGCGCTTGCCTCTGCTGGACACTCACGAGGTGAGATGCCTCCTGGAGACAGAGCTGCTCGTTGGAATGAGAAGCGAAGGTTGCGGCGTGCTAGAGAGACTGTTTCTAGGTGGCTTTGCTACGGCGCAGCGACTACGCGCCCCGCATCGGACGCGGTGAGCGTCGAGCAACGCAGCGTTCGGCGCGACAACGAAATGTGCGCCTGAGCAAGCGCCGCACGCCTGAGCCGACGCCGACGACACCGGCTTTTCTGCGACACGAGCTCCTTAACGCTGTCGCGTTAAAATAAAGGCTAGTATGCTTCGCATCCTGGGCTTAACCTTAGCTAAGCCACAGCCAGTTTTATGCGAAGCATATTACGAGAGCTCAACCCAGCTCCTCAGGCGCGGCGGTGTCGCCTTCAATGACCTTTAACCCCATGCCATACCACGTGACACCGTGACGTCACGACAGAGTAGAAACGGGGTTCCAACTCGCGCCGTCGCTCGCGGCGTCGCTCAACTCTCGCAAGATGGGCTGGGTGGGAATCGAACCAGGGTCTCCGGAGTGTGAGACGGAGACGCTACCACTGAGCCACGAGTACGATGCTTCAAAGCGGTACAAAAGCGCCTCTAGTGAATGCGGTATTGCCTTAGAAACGAGCTGTTTGTAAGGCTCAGGCGTGCGTCGCTTGCTCAGGCGCACATTTCGTTGCCGCGCCGAACGCTGCGTTGCTCGACGCTCACCGCGTCTAATGCGGGGCGCGTAGTCGCTGGCGGGTCGACGGGAACGCTGTCGCGTTCCACTCTTGAAGGCGAAGCAGAGTTGTTTCTTCGTCTAGCCGAACCAAATGTAGCCAAGCAACAGCAGTCCACCAGGCTAAACAGTGGTTCAACAACTAAAATAAAGGCTAGTATGCTTCGCATCCTGGGCTTAACCTTAGCTAAGCCACAGCCATTTTTTTTATGGTACCACAAGGAAAGCGTGACGGCTTGCGCAAGAAGCAGTGGCTGCATAACATTGGCCGACAGAACTTTGTTCCAACAAAGAACAGCGTTGTTGGCGAGGTGAGACGTCTCATCCCGTAACGCTGCATTTTTTTCATTCTTCCGGTCTGCTTACCAGCGTTTTTGTTGCGGCAATATGTACGGCTTTCCGCTGTGAACAATTATGTGTGAAGATACAGCCTTTCGATCGCACTTTTCGCGATTGTTAGGATCCGCCGCCTGTTTTACTGAAAATTGAAATAGCGGTTTGTAGAGGAGCTATTATTTCTTCCTTACGTCTATCTGTGCGTCAGTCAGATACAATGAATGAGAGCCTTGAAAAAATTAGTGGCAAATATTCCCGTGGTATTGCAGGTGATGAGCGCTAGCTAGTCCACATTGCGTTTAAGTTTTAAGGCGAAAGCCTTTAGATCTCTGTTTCAAGGTGGTGGTGTGAACAGCAAATATCACGGGACCCAAGGTAGGCCAGAGGTACCCAAAGCATGTGGACCCCTGTATAAGACAATGATTAGTGAAGTTAACTAATGATTCGTTAGCGATTGAATTAATGTGAATTAGAGATGATCGAGGTCGATTAGAGTGCAATAAGGATGATTAGAGTGTATTAAGGAGGATTAGGGTGTATTTTATTTATTTATTTATTTTCAATACTGCTGTTCTCCTTCGAGAGCGTGGCAGTTGGGCAGTACAATAATTCAGCTGTACAATGTAAGAAAATCAAAGTATAGGTTATACAAGAAGTAAAAAAAACGACATAAGCAGTGGAAGTTATACATACTATGCAAGTAAAGCATGTTAAGATTAGACGGAATAGTAAATAATGAAAAAAGAAAGGGAAAAAAGCAAGAGGCTTTAAACAATAGCACAGATATCACTAGGGGCAAGTAATCAAACCGAAGTAACTAAAATAAAACTACGTGTCTTTGAGAATCATTATGGCAAATGAATAAGCTGTCGAAAATGAGAGGGTTTATTAAAATTTCCTAACGAATAAAGCAATCTGTGCCGGTGTCCCTGCAGGCATAGGTGGTGTTATTCACACACAGTTTTCTTCTATTTGTGAGATGAATTCGGATAATGATTCAATGTTGGTGATAGTAGGATCAAGTTGGTTCCATTCTGATATTGCGAGCGGGAAGAAAGAATATTTAAACATGTCATTTTTACATGCGTATTCTGTTAATGTGTGCACATGCTTGTTACGTGTAGGTGGAGCCTCGGAGAATGAAATGTGTTTGGAGGTATCGATCCTATAGTTATTTTTTAGTAGTTGAAACAAGAATATTAAGCGAGCGTGTTTCGCTCTTGTGGGTAGTGTTCGCAAGCTGGAGTGGGTTAAAAGATTTGCTGGCGAGTCTGTACATTTATATTTGTTATGGATGAACCTCACAGCTTTCCTTTGTATTGATTCTAGTTTGCTTATGTTAGTGTATGTGGAAACCACACTGTGTTAGCGTATTCGAGAAGGGAACAGGCCTTACAAATGACGTGTAGGCTAGCAGCTTCGTTGACTTGGTTGCGAGCGCCAGGTTGCGAGCGCCAGAAAAATAGTTTGCGCAGCGCCTTTGAGGTTATATTACTGATATGTTTGTCCCATTTGAGCTCCGAGGTTAATGTAATGCCTAGATATTTGTGTTCTTCAACTTTGTGAAGTGGAGTGCCGTTAATTGCGTATGTAAAGATTGATGATACCATTTTCCTGGTTACAGTCATGATCGCGGACTTTTGTATGTTTATTTGCATCTGCCATTTAGAGCACCAATGAGCTATGTCAGCTAGAGAATCATTTAATATGATCATTGTAATGATTAATTTCTCTGTATATGACGCAGTCATCCGCGAATAGATTTATATTGCAGTTGATGTTAGCTGTGATACCGTTATTATAGAGTAAGAAAAGCAATGGTCCCTTGGGGGACTCCGGATGTTGCTGCGACTATGTTAGAAAGCGTTTTTTCGTAAACCACAAATTGCGAGCGGTTACTTAAGAAACCTCTTATCCAAGCAGAAAGTTCTATGCCATAAACATTTGCAACTTTAGCCATTAATTTTCTGTGACATACACAGTCTAAAGCCTTGGACAAATCGAGTAGCATCAAGTCAGTTTGACCGCGGTTATTAACTGCAACTGCAAGATCGTAGACTAGTTCTGCTGGTTGAGTTAGTGCCGCTAGACCACTGCGAAAACCGTGTTGGTTGGCATAGAAAAAATTTATGCGCTTTAGGAATACGGTCATGTGCTTTACGATTATGTGTTCTAGAAGTTTACATGACGTGATAGTTAGTGAAAAGGGCCTGAAATTTGAAGGTGATGTAATGTCACCTCCCTTGTGGATCGGCATTACCTTTGCAATTTTCCAATCATGAGGTAGTTGTGAAGTCATAAGTGATTTCCGGAAAACTAGGCCAAGCTATTTACTACACCACTCTGCATATCTTTTGAGGAAAGTATTAGGTATGTCGTCGGGGCCACTACCTTTCTTGAGGTCAAGCTTAAGCAGTAGATTGAAAACACTGGCATCCGTAATCTCTAGTTTAGCGATTTTGGCGTGATGTTGTGTTAAAAATACGGGAATAATATTATCATCTATAGTAAACAGTGACCAAAAAATCGTTATATGCGTTATCCGTTGCAGTTTTTTCTTCGGGAAGAGAATGTGATGTAGTATTTTTATTAGCACGAAAGTAATTCCAGAACCTCTGGGGGTTATTAACAGGAAAATTAGGTGGTGTTAAATGAAACTAGTGCTGTTGAGCACGACCTACTGAACTACAGACCTGCACAGATCTCCCTCCTCCAGCACGCCTGGTCTAGTTCGCCCCTTTCGCCGCTAGGGAAAGAACGTACGAGCAGAGTGGCGCTAGTCATAACCTGTTCGCTGTCGTCTGCTTCTGCGATCTGTTCAGCGCTTGTCTTGCCATTTCGGCAGGCACAAAGCGCTTGTTTTGGCGGTAAATGAATAAATTCACAAATATACAAAAGAAGACATATTTGCGAATGCTTTGCGTTTGAATAGTGAAACTAGAAGAGGATGAGCGGTGCAAGAAATGTAAACAACGAGCATAGGTGGCCGCTGCAATGCTAGATCAACGGCATAAATTTCCCTTTCCTAGCCTCCTTAAGAGACTGGAAAAATTGTTTAAAAAGATTCATAGGATAATCTAGCTTTCTTTAGTTGATTACAGACAGCCTAATGTCGTAGATGACATTAGGATTTACTACTGTGTGCCGTAGTGAAAGGAAGACGATCTGGTATTCACTAGTAAGTCCTCCACCCGATATGTGCAATAGTCTGATCGATTCTGTTTCAAGGGAAGGTGAGCATATCTTGTTTTTAATATCGTTGGATGTCTAGCTCAGTAGAAAGCTTGCAAAAAACTAAGCGATCCCAGTGCTTTAAAACGTGCTGCAGTGCAGGCCTTAAAAATCGTGTCACGGAACTCTTTTGAAACTGTAAAGCTAGCTTTTCCGCATAGTACGGCGGCAGCATAACGGTGGTGCTGAAGATACGTAAAAAGAGTTAAAGATCAGACAGAAAAGTGGGGCGGGCATAATTTTTCGATGTTTTCAAAAGCTAGTGTTTGCAATTTGTTTTTAGTTACAAAGGTGTATTATGTACTACAAGTGTTATGCATGGCAAGGATTTCGGTGCAGAAACTTCACAGAGTGTTTGCGGTATATATATGGGGATCCACTTGGGAGAGAACTAGCCGGTGTAACTTGTTTCATTCGGTGAAGAATGGAGGACTAGGATTAACACATTTGTTTTTGAAACAGATTGTTAGTAGGTTCTTTTTCTTAAGGGACCAAAGTGATATATTTCTGCGTACTGTTATTCAAGTGAGATTGAGTTCTTCTTTGCCTGAGTGGGTTGTCTCATCAACAAATGAACGCACTCGAACACCAATAGGCTTTCTGAGGGAAGTTGTTATGTCCTTTTCTTTATTGAAAGCGCATTTTTCGAATGAATTTCTGACTTCAGTGACGCGTAAGAAACTTTATAGTGATCTGGTTGATGTTTTCTTGCCGCATCCTGTTTACCGTATGATGTATAACTTAGGACCTGAACGCAATGTGCTGAAACGCGTTAGAAAAATGCCGGTTAGATCTTCAGCGAAAACCTTCTTTTTTCAATTGCATTCGGGCACTCTCCTTGTGAAGCCATGGCTGCAAAGCAAGGGCTTCTTTGTTCCATGGTCTGTTAACTGCATCATATGTAAGAAACCTGAAACTATTGACCACATCTTCTTGGATTGCCATGACTCAGTTTTCTTGTGGGATGTTCTCAAACGGACTCTGAAGAAAGACCTGCCGTTAAGTCCTTTCGGTATTCGGTTCTTACCGTGTGCAGACACAGGGGGAGTGCCGGCTGACTTGATGATGCTTTTGTGTATGAGCAGCGTGTGGAAAACGCGTATGGATGTCAGGAATGCCCGCGTGGATGAAAGGTCTGCGAGGGAACACCTAAATGAAAGTCTTACATACACGCGTGATGCCCTCAAGCACATGATTGAACCCCCAGAGTGGTTTCAGGAGCTTGACACTTTGGTGTCTGTGATATCCTCTTTGAATGCCTTTTAAAAAGGTAGTCTCTCGAAGTGATGTAATATTATTTTTCTGAACCAAGTGACCTACTTTGTGCGCGTTTGATTGGTGTTGAAATCAAGGTAATAAAGAAAAAAAAATACGTACGCAGTGAAGCTGTGTGCGTAATTCACTTTTTGAACTCGTGACGCATTCACGGACAACTTTTAAGAGTTAAAATGAGTGGTAATCGTTCTGTCGTCGAACATTAAGGTGGCTTCAAGTTTCTAAAAAGCGCAAACGCGAATTTTACAACGTGTACGATTTATAATAATCTCCTTGAAAAAGGCAGTGGGAGCGGCTATTTAACGCTATTTTAGAGAGCAGCGGACTACACGCTCCGACATTTTTTAGGTTCGGGGAGTCAACTTTTGGAGCCAAGTGACCGATCAAAGCCTTGTGACATCTCTGTCACTGTGTTAGCAAAAATTATCAACTAGAGAAGCAGTTCGTCGCAACACAACAGCTGCCGCACTATACTTACAACGCCGCACAACCGCCCACCGCGTAGCAGACGAACAGGTTATAAAAGCGCCACCTACGGCAGTCGGTTGAACGAAAGTGGGCGCAAGCTGCTCCCATAGAAGCCGGATATCTGTGCAGGTCTGGAGTTCCAGTAGGTCGTGCTGTTGAGCATGTTTAGCTTTAAGCTTGAATTCCACGATGGCGTCCGGTAGTTTCCGAATTCTGGATTCTCCCCCGCCTTTTGTTTTTATTGCCTTACGTAACCTTTTCAAATGTCGCTTTGCGTGATCCGTGGAATATTTTTTGGAGGGCGCTTTGTTTTTATAGGCACGTAGTGAGTGATGCAGTAAATTACAACCGATTTGAAGTGGAACAAAAGGGAATTTAGATCTATTGAAGCATTGCAGCCAATTTCTAGATGCTGGAATTCATGAGTGAGGTGCGTTAGTATACTACTGTCATCAGCGTTTTCGAAGTCTGTTACTACGGATACAGAAGAATGAGTTGTTATGCTGTCACCAAGAGGTACGATGCACATAGGTACGTCGTGGTCTGATATACCATGGATTACGTCAGTTTTTAGGCGATTTATGTCGAAGTGATTACTGAAAAAGATTAGATCTAGTATGTTCTGAGTGTTTCCCTGTGAGCGGGTGGAGCATGAAACGATCTGTTGAACATTGAAGGTTAGCATGAGGTCAAACAATGCACCCGAAGTTGACGAGGAGTAGCACATACTATTCCAGTTAATGTATGTCAGATTAAAGTCACCCATGAAGACAAGGCGGGAACCAAACACGTGACGTTCTATGTAATCATGAATGACACTGATAGAGGTGTCACCAGAGTTTGGGCTGCGATAAACACAACCTACGAATATGCTCGTGCCGTCACAAAGTAGTTAGCAAAAAATGGCCTCTGAGCTTTGTACCTCTGGAATGGCCACAAAGGAAAGGCTCTTTTTTATCAATAACGCGACTTCCCCACCACGTGTGGGGTGGTCTTTCCGGACCACAGAACAGTTTAGCGGTGCAAACTCGTGATCAATAACATCAGGTGTGAGCCATGTTTCTGTTATGGCTACTAGGTCAGGTTCATGATCAAAGATCAGATTTTCAAGTGATTCTGTCTTGTTGATGATGCTTCCTGCATTCACCGTGAGGAGTGTTAGTTCGCTGATTTTGCAGTGCGATGAGTAGCAGCTCCCTTTTTGTTTGGTCGCTGGGTGCGCTCACCGCCTTTGCTGAGCTTGCAGTAGCTACTTCGTGTTTTTCATTAAGTGGTACCTTGTCCTCTTTCTCATTGCTCCAAACATATGCTCGATGATTTATATATAACTTATCAAAAACAAGGGAAACTTTCGCATTCCTTTGTCGGTTTGCTTTCGCACTGTTCCAAAGCTTCCTTGGAATATGGCGTACGCGTTTCGAAAGGTCTTCTCCAATGCATAGGCCTGTATGTTTAAGTTTGTATCCCCGTTATAGTATTGAAGGTTTGTCTCGTGAGTAAAGGAACCTAAAGGGACCCTGAAATGATTCTGGCGATTTTCTACAAACGTACTGAGTCGTTAGAGTAGGTCTTTCTGATCATTAATTGACACATCTAAGTGCTCGGCATAAAGCGTGTAATTTATTATAAGGTTTTATAAATGCACATAGCCGCCAATCGCAGCACACTGCTCGGCGGAATTTTAAGCCGCCCCTACCCATATGACGTCAGTGGGACGAGCTATTCCATTGGCTGAGCATGGCGCGTGATCGATAATTTTTCCAACTTTATGGTAAACAAATGATGTTCGTAATAGTTGGAATGTTAGTTAATTTGTTTTAGTAAAAAAAGTAACATAAAGAGTAGCACAAGAACAATTTTCCGTACACCTAACCACTTCCGGCACACAGGAAGTGTCGTCTGCTTCTGTTACAACGTGGTCCGCCTCTGACGAGAGCTCCGCCGTCAGTGTCGGTCTGTCTTTTCGCGAGCGCTATGATTCGACTCTGTTGCGTTGTGGACTGCAAACGTAGCAACTGGCAATATGTCAAGCTGCGCATTCGTGTCTCTCTGCAAGCCAGTGGACGAGTGGACTGGCTGCAGCGAATCGGACTGCCGCTATCCGATCGGCGCCAGGATTTGCGTGATTGCGGCCGTCACTTTACACCAGAAGATTAGTGTTTCGTGAGTCCGGTATTAGGGTAAACGCAAGCGCAAGGGGACAGGGCGTGGCCGTGTCCCCTTGCCTGTCGTTTCATGGGATGAACAGAAGCGCAAATCGGAATGATCTGCACGGTGCAGCCACCTGGTGGCATAGAGCTCAACCACACACAGTAGCAGTAACAAAATATATTCTTGTTTGCTGCTGGTGTAAATTTTTCGCAGGAGTGCAATCGTTAACACGCTGTTTTGTAAATGTTTCTATTGTTTTGCACTTGGTTAGAGCAATATTAGCTCTTTCTTTGGCTGGTTAAGCTCTGCGCCAACGAGTGGCTGGACCGTGGAGACCGATCAGGCAGCTCACTTACATCTACGCTAAAGTTCTTTCATCAGCTTGAGTTTATGCATCCACCGTTCCATCGAAACCTTCGACTAGCGTGTGATTACCGGAATACCAGACACGTTCCGCGCTACGACAGAATCCTCGAAACACACGCTGTTTCGATAGCTCTCGCTTGGGGTCGACGGCGAAGCGGCTAGCGGAGAGGTTTCGCGCGGCCGGGGGCGTTCTCCAAAACAACCAGGAGCGGACGATGTGACGTGGCATCGTAACGCAGAACCAGTGAAGGCGGAGTTAAGCCCCGATCGCTTGGCGAACGAGTTTAGGAGGAAAAGCATGGCTAGGGAGGAGGGTAACTTGGAATCGCTTGTAGCTCCATTAATACGTAACGCTTCACTTCAATTGTGGTGCGAATGTTCTACTTAAGCTGTACCCTAGCCGTTTACAAAATTTGTCCGAACCATTTCAGATGCCCTTTCAAGAATAACAGGCGTAACCTTGTTCGCGCTCCTCTACCAATCCGGTTTATACGTTTGGTTGCTACTGGTTTTAATTCTAGAATATCTACAATTATGTTTTTGTTCACCGTACATTCAAGTATCAAGGGTGCCTCTCCCTCTGCCTCCGGTGAGCCATATATTATCAGGTTAGTTCGCCTGCTACAATTCTCTAGATCGTCGATTTTTTTCTTGCATGTCTTTGATAAGAATATTCATATTTCCTGTTTGTTCTTGACAACAGTCGACCTTTCCTTTTAGTCTTGTTAGTAGCTCTAATTTCTTGTCTATTTCAAGCTGGTGACTTTCCTTAATCTCATTTATATCCACAGATATTTCTTTTATTTGTTGGCTGATTCCAGGGCCTGGATTCGTCTCAATTTCTCCTCCAAACTATAAGAGTTTATGTAAATGCATCGCACGCTCAATCATAATAGCACATAGCAGGATTAAGCAGGATTAAGGTGGAATAAGGTGTATGGATAAAGATTAAGGTGTATGAAAGAGGATTAAGGTGGATGAAGGAGTATTAAGACTGTTTAGGGTGTATGTCAGGAGTAACAAGCGTAAGCAAAGAAAGAAGACGAGGAAGAAGGAGTGAAGCGAGTGCGTGGAGCCGCCGCCATCTTGAAGAAGAGGCGCGCGCAGGGAAGGACGTGGTGGCCGGGCGCAGCGTTCCAGGAGAAGACGGCCGGATATCCCCTCTCTGTGTCCTGCCCCAGTTTGTAGGCGACGCATCGACGTCCCGCCCGAGTACCAGGCTCGGCGAGCAGATGTCCGACGTCCCCGGTACTACCGCTGGCCCGGACCTACCTGCCAGGACACGTCAGCGTTTGTGCCGCTGAACGTAGACGCGCGGAGGCTGGCTACAGCCAGTCACCGTCCCGTCTAGAGAACTAAGCTGGGCCGGCGCGCACCGGGAGCGCCAGCCGGCACGAGCCCTGCTCTGCCGGAGTGCGACAGCTCCTCAGTGACCGTGCCTTCGTCACGTCGACCGAGGCATCGGTGACGCCGGACACCAACAACGACTGAAGACGACCAGATTACAATGATGGACCACAGACCGGGGGACACCGATACCCGCCTCGAACAGAACCGGTACTGTAAGCGCCTCTACTATAGCATATACACGATCACCGCATGGACGTTAGTAAACGCGGTAGTGCGTGCGTAAAGCTTATCAAGGAAGGACGCATTCTGTGTGCAATAAGAGTGGAAAGTTACCGTGTGCTCCTGTAGTTAAAAGTCGAAATCGAATTAATGTTGTGTGTGCTGCAACTTGCGTTCATGTGTTCCTTCTGCCCGCTCAAGCAAGCGTACTAGGCGTTAACGTATGCGTGACAACATTGGCGAGCCTGCCACGATCCCTTTAACTTTGTCACGTGCCTCGGGGTGTCTTGAGCAGCGGATTGGATCTTGAACGTTTGATGACTGCTGGGAGTGCCGCGGGCATGTCGGCTGAGGCCATAATAGCACTGTATCACGAGGAACAGAAGCGATTAAGAGAAGAACGCGCAGAGGCGCGAGAGGCTGCGAAGGAAGATGAGGAGAGAGCCAAGGCAGCTGAGGAGAAAGCGAAAGCTGCGGGCGAGCGGGCGTATAGAAACTTGCTGATAAAAAAAGAGCTTACGGAAAATAAATTGCAGCTACGCATGAGTTACAGTGGAGAAGAGGCAGGAAATAGCTCAGACGTGCTACCTCAGAGAATAGCGACAGTGTGTCCCCAAAAGCTTATCACCCCTTTTGACGAAAGTCGAGATGACCTAGATGCCTACATGCAGCGTTTCGAGCGAATAACAACTGGACAAGGCTGGCCGAAGAGTGACTGGTGTTACGTTTCGCCTACGACGCGCGGTATAGCCGGCGCGGATGCAACGGACGCCGAGGCTTCATTCAAAGCGGCGGACATTTTGGCCCGTTCGGAGCTGCCGCAACGCATCCCCGCCAAGCGCGTCCAGGCAAGTTTCAGTGCCACGTGTCTTCGTGTGTGCGTGTGTGTGTGTGTGCCCACGCTTGTCAAAGCGCGGCAGCCGGGGAGAGGAGCTCCCCAAGTGTGAAGCGAGGAGGTCTGACCGGCGCCGGCCCGGCTGATGCGTCACCACACTCGTCTCAACATGTCTCTCAGCGTGTCCGTGCCTCGCTGTCACGTGACCTCGTCCCATGACGTTCCTTCTTGCCCTCAACTCCGGGAGTATAAAAGCAGCTGCCCCCGGACGCCAGGAGAGAGGCTCCGATTTCTTCCGTTGAGTTACGTGCTCTCCCGTCTCTCCACTTCGGTCGACCTGACCGGCCGCTCTTTTGCAATGCTAGAATAAACAAGTTGTTCTGTTAGCAGTCGACTCATGCTTTGCCGGGACCTTCGGATGCTTCCAGTTGTGCCCCAGGCCGCCTGGCCAACGCTACCCTTGGGGCTTGCGACCCATTTGCAATAACGGGCGTCAGCACTGAGGTTCCAACACTGGGCGACGGGCTTGAGCAGGTGTCTCGTGGGGGAAGCGTTGGCCGTGTACAGTCGGATGTCAGCGACTGGTGCACTACATTACGACAAGGTGAAGAAGGCTCTCCTACAACGCTTCAGACTAACGGCCGAAGGTTTCAGGGATAAATTCCGAATCTCCAAGCTACACGATAACGAGACAGGCCAGCAATTCGCCGCTCGAATCTCCAACTACTTTGATCGTTGGTTGGAGATTGCTAACATAGAGAAGACATTCGAAGACTTGAGGGACAACATGATTGCAGAACAGTTTCTAGCATCATGTCATCAGGGCGTGGCCATATTGCTGAAAGAGAACAACTTGAGGATGGTGGCTAAACTATCCGAGCACGCCGACCGGTATTCTGAAGCCCAAGGCCAAATGAACTTGGGAAAGGGGGAGGAATATACGAAGATACCAGATGAGAGAGAACAGACTCGAAGCACAATCAAATGTTTTATGTGTGACAGGATAGGACATCGGGCTGTGAATTGTCCCTTGGGTCGTACTCGCAGTTCGACGTTGAAGTGCGAGGGATGCGGGCGGCATGGACATACAATACAAACCTGCTGAGCTAAGCCAGAAAATAAGACTGCCTGCAATGTTGCGAGCGAAAGTCACATTGATGTCGAGAGGACGCAGATGGAACAGAAGGAGGCCAGCGACAAGGCATGCTCTGTCACGACGGCTCCGAGGTCGGGAGACCCGGAAACCTCGATGCCAGTAGTAGTGGGAATGATGCAGGGACGAAAAGTGTCTGCACCCAGAGACACTGGATCCAACATAGTTCTGGTAAGGCAATCCATGGTGTCGGACAGAGATATCACCGGTACAGAAACACCAGCTCGATTGGCGGATAGTACAGTACGGCGAATGCCTACGGCTCGTGTATTGCTATTGACACTTTATTATTGCGGTTGGATTGAAGCCCGGTGCGTCAAAGAGCCACTTTACGACGTCATTCTTGGGAATGTGCCAGGAGTCAGAAGAGTGGATGATCCAGATCCCGTCTGGAGTTTTCCCAATATCCAAATTACAAGTAGGACGGAGCATGAATCCACAGAAGCCGGTAGCAGAGATAACGAAAGAAGTTCGGATCCGTATACCGGAGAAGCTAGCATATTGTCACTAGAGAAAAGCACTAGGAACCACGATAGGAAAGATGCCCGTATAAAGAATACTTTAGGCACCGCCATCGATATAACCGCGACGGAAATGAAGAAAAGGCAAGAAGCGGACAGTACACTGCGACATTATTTTGAAATGTGAGGGAAATGGATTCAGAATAAGAAGAGCCGGGTCCTACATAAGTTTGAGAAGGTTGGAGAATTACTGTACCGAATAGCCAGAACCCATGATGGAAGAGAAACACGACAGCTAGTAGTGCCAGTGAGTTTGCGAATAGCAATCCTCGAGTTGGCGCACGACACTATAATGGTCGGCCATCAAGGAATAAGGAAGACGACAAGCCGAGTATCAGAACAATTCTTTTGGCCGTGCATGCAAAGTGCCACTAAACGGTTTGTGAGATCTTGCGAGATATGTAAGAGAACCACACCAAAAAGGTTGATATCAAAGGTACCTCTAGGGACGACACCTATTATTGAGCAACCATTTCAAGAGGACTCCGGAATGGTCATCACAGAGTTGGTAGCTGAAAGCCCCTGCCAAGCAGACATCCCAGCAACAGAAATTACCCCTCCGAAGGCGAAGATAACAAGCATGATGTCAAAACCGAGCGTATGTGAGAAATGACGGGCTCAAGAATTGAAGAGCAATGGACGCATCATCGCTGTGTCCGACAACTTTGACAAGCCCAGGGCATGCAGGGCTGGGTCCCGCGCCAACTCCTGGTTTCATCCGACTCATTCTGCTCGAGGCAATGTCGCGATGAGGCGCCGGCGTCGAGAGTCAGGACCAGTGCACAGCTTCCTGTCTGGCTGCATCCATGTCAGACAAGAACCGGTAGGCAGGAGTTCGCGAACCACGTGAGTGAACGTGCTGCGAAGGACATCACTGACTTTGCAGAATATGTTCATTTACATGTTTACTTTGTGAATATGTTCGTATACTGGGGAACAGCTTGCTGCGCATGCATATAGTGTTTAGAGCTTCTGAGGAGTCTTCCTCAAACACTCGCGGAATACAATGCCTTGTGAATGGTGCTGTCGTTGGCATTGACGTACTGTTAAGACTCGGCAGAAACTTACGTGTGATATGCGCGTGGTTGCAGTGAAGTGCGGTGAAGTGTAGTGATGTGTGAATGAAGAAACGACGAAATTAAGTTATATGTGGTGGGTGCAGAGAAGTGCGGTGAAGTGCAGTGATGGGTGAACGAAGCGGCGAAGTGAAGTTATATGTGGTGTAGGGAAGTGAAGTGCAGTGTCCGTGTAAACCCAAGACGTGACGAGCAATGAGGGAAGTTTTCACGGAGCGAAAACTCAGGAAACAAGGGGGCCATTGTCAGGAGGAACAAGCGTAAGGAAAGAAAGAAGACGAGGAAGAAGGAGTGAAGCGAGCGCGTGGAGCCGCCATCTTGGAGAAGAGGCGCGCGCAGGGAAGCACGTGGTGGCCGGGCACAGCGTTCCAGGAGAAGACGACCGGAGATCGCCTCTCTGGGTCCTGCCCCAGTTTCTAGGCGACACAACGACGTCCCGCCCGAGTACCAGGCTCGGCGAGCTAATGTCCGACGCCCCCGGAACTACCGCTGGCCCGGACCTACCTGCCAGGACACGTCAGCGTTTGTGCCGCTGAACGTAGACGCGCGGAGGCTGGCTACAGCCAGTCACCGTCCCGTCTAGAGAACTAAGCTGGGCCGGCGCGCACCGGGAGCGCCAGCCGGCACGAGCCATGCTCTGCCGGAGCGCGACAGCTCCTCAGCGACCGTGCCTTCGTCACGTCGACCGGGGCATCAGTGACGCCGGACACCAACAACGACTGAAGACGACCAGATTACAACGATGGACCACAGACCGGGGGACGCCGATACCCGCCTCGAACAGAACCGGTACTGTAAGCGCCCCTACTTTAGCATATAGACGATCGCCGCGCGGACGTTAGTAAACGCGGTAGTGCGTGCGTAAAGCTTAGCAAGGAAGGACGCATTCAGTGTGCAATAAGAGTCGAAAGTTACCGTGTGTTTCTGTAGTTAAAAGTCCAAATTGAATGAATGTTGTGTGTGCTGCACCTTGCGTTCATGTGTTCGTTCTGCCCGCTCAAGGAAGCGTACCAGGCGTTAACGTATGCGTGACAGTGTATTAAGGTGGATTAGGATGTATTAAGGATGTTTAATGTGCATGAACAGGGATTAGCGTAGGTGAGGAAGGATCAAGGTTGTAAAGCCTAGTGTAATAAACCTTAATTCATGCTAATCCTTCATCCACCTTAATCGGCCCTAATCCTCCTGAACGTACCTTTATTCATCTTAATTTATCATAATGCATCTTTATCCTCTTTCAACAACATTAATACGCCCTAATCCTTCTTCTTCATCATCATCAGCCTGGCTACGCCCACTGCAGGGCAAAGGTTTTTCCCATACTTCTCCAACTACCCCGGTATTGTGCTAATGGTGGCCATGTTGTCCCTGCCAACTTCTTAATCTCTTCCGCCCACCTAACTGTCTGCCGCCCCCTGCTACGCTTCCGTTCAATTGGAACCCCGTCCATAACTCTTAATGATCATCGGTTATCTTCCCTCCTCATTACATGTCCTGACCTTGCCAATATATTTTTCGTGATTTCAACTAAGATGTCATTAACTCGTGTTTGTTCCCTCACCCAATCTGCTCTTTTCTTATCACTTAACGTCCCACCCATCAATCAATAGCTCGTTGCGTCGTCCTCAATTTTAGTAGGACCCTTTTCGTATGCCTCCAGGTTTCTGCCCCGTAGGTGAGACATAGCTGTTTTACACTTTTCTTTTGAGGGATAATGGTACCTGCTGTTCATGATCTGAGAATGGCTGCCGAACGCAGCCAAGTTCATTCTTATTCTTCTGATTATTTCAGTGAATACTTTGTTTAGCGCAAAACAACAGACACAAGGAAGAAGACCCCCCCCCTCCCCAGGACAAGGCGCTACTCTCAACTGAGTTGAGAGTAGCGCCTTGTCCTGGTCGTGTTTATTGTGTCTGTTGCTTTGCGCTAAACAAAGTATTCATGGATTCGCACCAACTAGCCCGCCAACGCATTGTGCTGAATTATTTCAGTCTCGTGATGCGGATCCGCGGTCACTACCTGGCCTAAGTAGATGTATTCCCTTACCACTTCCAGTGCTTCGCTACCAATCATAAACTGCTCTTCTCTTCCGAGACTGTTAAACACTACTTTAGATTTCTGCAGATTAATCTTTAGACACACTCTTCTGCTTTGCCTCTCCAGTCAATGAGCATGCCTTGCAATTGGTCCTCTGAGTTGCTAAGCAATACAATATCATCAGCGAATCGCAAGTTACTAAGGTACTCTCCAATAACTCTTATCCCCAATTTACCCAAATCCAGGTCACTGGCTACCTCCTGTAAACACGCTGTGAATAGCATAGGAGAGATCGTATCTCCCTGCCTGACACCCTTTATTGGAATTTTGTTGCTTTCTTTTTGCAGGACTGTGGTGGCTGTGGAGCCGCTATAGATATATTTCAGTTTTTTTTACATACGGCTTGTCTGCACCCTGATTCCGTAACTCCTGCATGACTGCGGAAGTTTCGACTAAATCAAACGCTTTCTCGTAATCAATCAAATCTATATATAAGGGATTGTTATATGCCGCAAATTTCTCTATCACCTGATTGATAGTGTGAATATGGTCTATTGTTGAGGAACCTTTACGAAATTCTGCTTGGTCCTTTGGTTGACAGAAGTCTAAGGCGTTCCTAATTCTATTTGTGATTACTTTAGTGAATACTTTGTAGGCAATGGACAGTAAGCTGATCGCCGTATAATTTTTCAAGTGTTTGACGTCCCCTTTCTTATGGACTGAGATTATGTTGGCGTTCTTGCAAGATTCCGGTACGCTTGTGGTGATGATGATGTGTAGTGTTTTATGGCGCAAGGGCCAGGTTTGGCCAAAGAGCGCCATGACAGGTGGTAATGTTTACGATGTGTTGTGGATGACGTGCACAATGATCGCATCATGGTAAATGAGATATGGCTGTAAAAGGGCCTAAAAACGTCCGCTGTAAGTGGAGTAGAATACATAGGTGCTAAAATAATGACGGTGACTAGGATGTGATGTGGGCTATGGCAATCGGATTTCGTTAAAACATGATGCAATAAAACTTAACACTGACAACAGAGTTTCAAGAGAGCCCTTGAAAGCAGGGCTGTTAGTCGTGTGCTTAAAAGTTGCCTGGCCAGATGATCTTCAGGGTGTTCGTTTCGGCTAAAAACTCTAAGACTGTTTGCAGATTAAAAAGAGGTTCATCGCTAAGAAAAAATGCAGGGTGAAGGGGTAAATTCTCGCGATATGCAGCAGGGAAATACTTTTTCCTCTCTGTTTCTAATGCAGGGCACTGAATAAGAGCATGGAGGACAGTGAGATTATTGCCGCACTTAACACAAGTTGGAGGATCGTCCCCAGTCAAGAGATGAGAGTGGGTTCCGTATGTGTGGCCTATCCTTAAACGGCAAAGGAGTACTTCCTTGTACCTTGTTATTTTCCCATTTATCCAGTTCCCCAGTTTTGGTTTTATCATGTGAAGCTTATTTGTTGCTTGTTTATCCCATTCGCCTTGCCAATGATTCCGCAATTTACTGCGTAGGAAAGGCTTTAGGTCTGTGGCAGGGATGGGGATATTTGAATCTGCATCGCTAAAAGTTACTGACCCAGCGCTTTCGTCAGCAGCTTCGTTGCCTTTTATACCTTTGTGACCAGGTACCCAGCATATCACAATCACTTGATTGCACATATATAGGGAGCACAACAGATTGTACAGCTCACTAAAAACTGAGTTTTTATATTTTCTTGGTCTAAGTAGGGCTCTGACTACGCTTAATGAATCTGTAAATACAATGGCCTTAGCAAGTTTTGTGAGTCTTATGTTCTGAACAGCCGAGAGTACAGCGTAGGCTTCAGCTGTAAATATACTTGTGTGTGGATTTAGTGCTCCGGATACTGAAAATGAAGGTCCCAGAGCTGCGTAGGAAACTCCTTTGGAGGACTTGGAAGCGTCTGTATAATATTCTGTACAGGAGTACTTCTCCTGAAGTTCACGAAAATGGAATTGTATATGTGCTTCTGGTGCCCTCTTAGATATTTCTACGAAAGAGACGTCGCATTCAATGGTCTGCCATTCCCATGGTGGGAGCAGGCGAGTGGGTGCCATTTGGACATTCTCTGGGACTAAGACACCTGTTTCTTCTGTCAGTGTTGTCAAACGAAGGCTCAACGGAGGTGTAATAGCTGGGCGGTTACGAAATAATCTGGCTGTAGACTCTTCATGAATAAGTAAGTGACATGGATGCTGAACATCTGATTTGACCTTGAGAGCATAGGAGAAGGTTAAATATGTCCTTTGGAGATGTAATGACCATTCATTACACTCCACATACAGGCTTTCTACGGGACTTGTCCTAAAAGCGCCTGTAGCCAGGCGTATACCCAAGTGGTGAATGGGATCTAGCATCTTTAAAGCACTAGGTGCAGCAGAGCTATATACTATAGCTCCATAGTCGAGACGGGACCGTATAAGGCTTTTGTAGAGGCTCAAAAGGCATCTCCTGTCACTTCCCCAAGATGTGCGGGACAAGAGCTTTAGCAAATTCATTGTCTTTAGACATCTCGCTCTCAGATATTTAAGGTGAGGGACAAATGTTAGTTTAGAGTCTAAGATGATGCCTAAAAATTTATGTTCGTGGCTGACAGATAGCCGTTGTCCATTAAGATAGATAGCAGGGTCAGGTAATATACCTCTCTTTTTCGAGAATAGAAGGCAAGTGCTTTTCTGTGGGTTTAACTTGAATCCATTCTCGTCAGCCCACTTAGATATTTTATTCAGACCAAGCTGTATATGTCGCTCACAGATAGAAATGTTGCATGATTTAAATCCTATCTGTATGTCATCCACATACACTGAATAAAACATTGTTCGTGGTATGACGCTATAGAGGGAATTCATTTTTACGATGAAGAGCGTGCAGCTCAGTACACCACCTTGTGGCACACCTGTTTCCTGCGTAAATTGACGAGACAGCACTTGACCAATCCTCACACGGAACGTACGATTAGAGAGGTAGCTTTGGATGAGGTTCAACATATTACCTCTGACACCCATACTAGCCAGATCACGAAGAATTCCAAAACGCCAGGCTGTGTCGTATGCCTTCTCCATGTCTAAAAATACCGCTAATAAAAACTGCTTGTGCACGAACGCATCCCGGATATTCGCCTCCATGCGGACAAGGTGATCTGTAGTAGATCTACCCTCCCTAAAACCACACTGCAAGGGGTCTAGTATTGTGTTGCTTTCAAGATAATGAATTAGGCGTCTATTTACCATTTTCTCAAAGAGTTTGCATAGGCAGCTTGTCAGGGCTATAGGCCTGTAGCTGCTGACCGAAGTTGGATCCTTGCCCTCTTTGAGAATAGGAATTACGACTGCTTGCTTCCAGGCAGATGGAATATAACTGGCGGAGAATATGGAATTAAAAAGTGATAGTAGGGTTTTGTGTGTTTCGGCGTGTAGGTGTTCAATCATCTCATAAACTATGCGATCGCCTCCAGGAGCTGATTTATTGCAACAGTTCAGTGCAGCCTGAAATTCTACCATGTTAAATGGCCGGTTGTAAGGTTCATTTTTATTTCCTTTCCGGTTCATAGGCTGTCGTTCTGCTTGTCGCTGATATCTTAGAAATGTATCTGTGTAATGGGATGAGCTCGAGATGTACTGGAAGTGTGCTCCTAGCGAATCAGCCTGGTCCTCAATAGTGTCTCCTTGAGTGTTTACCAAAGGTAGAGGATGAGTTTCGCGGCCTTTTATTCTGTTGACCCTATTCCAGGCTTTCCGCTCGTCTGTATATGAGTTGATGCTACTAATGTATTTTTGCCAACTTTCCCGTTTCGCCCGGCGGCGTGTTCTTCTGCCTAGTGACTTTATTTTCTTGAAATTTATCAGATTCTCGGCAGTTGGAGATTCGCGAAGTTGACTCCACGCCTTATTTTGATTCTTACGAGCTTCCTTGCACTCCGCGTTCCACCAGGGAACACGTCGTTTGAAGGGCGATCTATTTGATTCAGGGATACATAGTGACGCCGCATCAACAATAAATGCTGTCAGATATGCCACGGCGTCATCAATAGAAAGTGCAGAGATGTCTTCCCAAGTCATGCGGGTGAGTTCTTTATAACGTATCCAGTCGGCTGACTCGGTTTTCCAGTGGGGGACGTATGGAGAGCATTCATCACGTTTTGTTGATTTTATGACTATTGGATAATGGTCGCTGCCATATGGATTTTTAAGCACGTTCCAGTCTAGATACGGTACGAGTGTACCAGATGCAATACTTAAATCGATCGATGAAAATGTTTTGTTTGCCACGCTATAGAATGTAGGCTCTTTATTATTTAGTAAGCATGCACCTGTAGTGAAGAGGACGCTTTCTACTAAGCGTCCCCTAGCATCACAACGACAACCTCCCCAAAGAGTATTGTGTGCATTAAAATCTCCGACGACAATATAAGGTTCGGGTAGTTCATTCATAAGGCTTTGGAATTCTGTTTTTAAAAGACGGTAATTCGGGGGGATGTATAGTGAGGAAATTGTTACCAATTTATCAAACAGTATCGCACGGACTGCAACTGCCTCTAGGTGTGTTTTAAGCGGTAATTGCCGGCAAGCAACACCCTTATCTACAATTATTGCCACACCGCCAGACGAGGTAAGCGCGTCGTTGCGGTCTTTGCGGTAAATGGCATATTGTCGGAGAAGGTTCGTGTGTGAAGCATTAAGATTCGTTTCTTGGACACACAGCACCCTTGGATTGTACTTATTTAAGAGTTCCTTGATGTCGTCTAGGTTGTGGAGTAAACCCCTGACGTTCCATTGTATTATCTGCGTATCCATAATGTGTGTGTTTTGTGCTGTGTGTCTAAGAAATATAGGTTATATAAGCTCACGAGACCTTTTCAGGCCCCTTGATGCGAGCTCTCTCTTTCTTCGCGGCACGCTCGAGGGAGCTGCGCCGGTCCTTGGGCGTCTGAGACGCCGGATTTGTGCTTGTATCCATCACCTCGTCTGAGGCGGTGGATAGTGCCTGCGGAGCAGGCACTTTTGCGGGAGTGGTGGGCCGATCTGCACGAGCAGTGGCCCTGGGTACAACAGGCCCGGAGGTCTGCTGGCCCTCATTTGCGGTCGACGGAACAGCGCTGGCTGTCCCTGTCAGGGGGGCGGATGGCGTGACCGCCGTCATTCTCCGAGTGACTTGGGCGGGCGCCGAATGATGTGGCGCTGCCCCCCGGCGCACCACATCTGTGTAGGAAGGACTGTTCTGATTGTTGGAAAAGAAACGCTTGCGTGCCTCTGGGAAGGTCAGATTTAGTTTTACTTTGAGTTCTATTATTTGTTTTTCCTTTTTCCACGAAGGGCAGGATCTCGAGTAAGCAGGGTGGTCTCCTTCACAGTTGGCACAGTGGGTTGCTGAACTGCAAACGTCAGAAGAGTGTTCGATGGAGCTACACTTGGCGCAAGTCGCACGCCCTCTGCAGGTTTGTGACCCGTGCCCAAAACGCTGACATTTGAAACATCGACGCGGGTTTGGTATGTATGGTCTGACACGTAGCTTGCAGTAACCGGTCTCGATTGATTCGGGAAGAATGCTGGTTCCAAAAGTTATGATAATGTGCCTAGTTGGTATTTCTTTGTCATCTCGCCTTATTTTAATCCTTTGCACCTTGACAACATTTTGTTCCTGCCATCCTTCTAGTAATTCACTTTCACTAAGTTCGAGAAGGTCATCTTCCGAGATGACCCCGCGCACTGTATTCATCGTCCTGTGTGGGCCTACTGAGACTGGAATGTCCCCGAACGCTACAAGTTTCGAGAGTCTGTCGTACTGTGGCTTGTCGCGAACTTCGAGAAGAAGATCACCGCTTCCCATCTTTGTTACCTTATATCCTGGGCCTATTGCTTCTGTGAGGGATTTGGCTACAAGAAAAGGTGATATCATTCGCACTGTCTTAGTTTCGTGTTGACTGTGAACAACATGGTATTTCGGAAATGACTGTTTTGGTTGGATAAAGAAGCTGAAAGGTTCATCGGTGCGCCCCCTCTTCAGGGAGCGATCAGGCAGTGGGGGAAAAGCGTTTGCCATACAAAATTTGGAAATTCGGCGGCGATGGTGGCCACCCACCACCGAGCCCAACAAGGGGACGCTACAAGGTCGGGAAAATACCTGCAGACGCCAGCCATGCATCGCCGCTATAACCTAATATAAAATACCCAAGTTTGGATAATTACACCAGGTTAACCCTTGCCGCCGAGAATACGGAAGTGAGAAGAAGTGATAAGTAGACAGGAAAGAAGAAACAGCAAGAGAGAAAGCAAAAGATTGAAGAGGGGGACAGGAAAAGGCGACTGCCGATTTCCTCCAGGTGGGTCAGCCTGGAGGTGCCGTCTATGTGAAGCCGAGGCCGAAGAGGTGTGTTGCCTCCGCCGGGGGGCCTTAAAGGTCCAAACACCCAGCTTCGGCTCAACCCCCAGGATCCCCTTTTCCCCAGACACGGCTAAGCCGCGCACGGCTACACGCGGGAGGGTCCAACCCTCGTGTGCTCGGGTACGTGGTGGCGCAACACACCAAACGCCTGCTTGGACAGACGCCCCTGCGGGGGGTACGCTTGTGGTCATGAGGCATTGTGTATACAGGGTGGGCAGTTTTTCTAGAACAATCTGCCCACCATCCTTCAACAAATCTACTGTTACTGGTTCCTCCTCAGCTGCCTTCCCCTTTGCATAGCCACCAAGGCTTTCTTTACTTCTTCCGGCATTACTTGTGGGATTTCAAATTCCTCTAAACTATTCTCTCTTTCATTAACGTCGTTGGTGCCACTGGTACTGTATAAATCTCTATAGAACCTCTCAGCCACTTGAACTATCTCTTCCATATTAGTGATGATATTGCCGGTGCTGTCTCTTAACGCATACGTCTGATTCTTGCCAATTCCTAGTTTCTTCTTCACTGCTTTTACGCTTCCTCCGTTCAAGAACGCATGTTTAATTCTATCCATATTGTACTTCCTTATACCAGCTATCTTAAGCTTGTTGATTAACTTCGAAAGTTCTGCCAGTTCTATTCTAGCTGTAGGGTTAGAGGCTTTCATACATCAGAGTTTCTTAATCAGATCTTTCGTCTCCTGCGATAGCTTACTGGTATCCTGTCAAACGAAGTTACCACCGACATCTATCGCACACTCCTTAATGATGCCCGTAAGATTGTCGTTTATTGCTTCAACACTAGGGTCATCTTCCTGAGTTAAAGTCGAATACCTGTTCTGTAGCTTGATCCGGAATTCCTCTATTTTTCCTCTTACCGCTAACTCATTGATCGGCTTCTTTTGTACCAGTTTCTTCAGTTCCCTCCGCAAGTCTACGTTAATTAGAGATCTTACCATCCTATGGTCACTGCAGCGAACGTTGCCGAGCGTGTCCACATCTTGTATGATGCCAGGGTTAGCGCATAGTATGAAGTCTATTTCATTTCTAGACTCGCCATTCGGGCTCTCCACGTCCACTTTCGGTTATTCCGCTTGCGGAAGAACGTATTCATATAAAAAGTATCGTTCCTAAAGCACCTTAAGCCTCTTTAATCCGCCCTAATCCTTTTTCATTCACTGTAATATAACCTAATTCACGATAATCCTCCTTAATGCAGACTAATCCACCTTCATCGACGTTAACCCACCCTAATCCTCCTTAATGCCCCTTAATCCACCATTCTCACCTTTCATTCATTTCAATCCATCCTAATCCAGTCCAATCCTCGTTAATGCACATAGTTCACCTGCATCCACCCTAATGCACTTTCCTCGACCCTAATCCTCCCTAAACCACCCTAATTTTTCTTCACTTTCCACAACCTCCCTAATGCACCTTAGTCCACCTTCATTAACCCTAATCTATGTTTATCGACTTTAATCCACCTTAATTCATCTTAATCCAATCCCTAATGAATAATTACTTTGCTAATCCGTAATCATCTCATATACAGGGCTGCATATGCTCTCGTTCGCTTCCGGCCTTCCTTTGTTCACGCTATCTTTTCTGTAGCTCACAACGCGACCTTGAAACATAGATCTAAGGCTTTCGCTTAATAAGGCACACAAAAAATGATGTGCCACAAGCAATACTAGATCAGGCGCTCAAAGCAAAGCATCTTACTACGTGGCAGAAAAATTGTCTGTATTGTAGAACTCGCCTTAACGCTCCTTTTACATCAGCTTACTCCGTTCATACGTCTTTAAGAAAATACGAGCCTCCTCATAAACGTTGCCTTTAGAATTATCGATGCTGGTATCAGCACTTCTCAACATTTTCAACAGCACTGAAGCGCGCAAATGACCAAAAATTGGAGGACGCTTAAGCTTCGCCTTCAAGAGTGGGACGCGACAGCGTTCCCGTCGACCCGCCAAGGGGTATAAGACAATGCGCTACGGCACAGCGATCACTTACGATGCGCCCCGCATCGGACTTAGCGCCCACCCATCACGCGGTGAGCGTCGAGCAACGCAGCGTTCGGCGTGGCAACCAAACGTGCGCCTGAGCGAACGGAACGAACCAAAGAACTCGGTGTCTCGGAGGGGAAACGATCTGCGCCAGCCAAACGTCGTGATCGGCACGGGCAGAGAGATAGATAGTTATCTAAACCGGGAGCACGGCGAAGCGTCGTCAGGGGAGAGGGAGTCCCGCGACGCGCCTGGCAGCGGTCCCAATGCGCGCGCGGCGCGCCTCCTGTCGGGGCAGCGCCGTACATTGAGAGGAGGGGGTCTTCTGTGTTTGCCGCAAGATGGCTCTGCGTGTGCGGAAAGCGCAGAAGAAATGATGCGGAAACGCACTTCGCAACTCGTGTAATTGCGACTTCTGTACGTTACATGTTCATAATTACCGATATACACCGCAGTATAACTTTCCACGGCTCGTTTCGAAGGCAACACCGCATTCACTAGAGGCGCGTTTGTACCGCTTGGAAGCATCGAACTCGTGGCTGAGTGGTAGCGTCTCCGTCTCACACTCCGGAGACCCTGGTTCGATTCCCACCGGGTAAATCTTGGAAGTTGCTTTTTATTTATGAAACGCCTGCCGTTATTTATCGCTCACGGTCAACGCCGCGGACGCCGACGCCGACACCGACGCCGACGACACCGGCTTTTCTGCGACACGAGCTCCTTAACGCTATCGCGTTAAAAATTAAGCGCCTCCATAGGATGTTGCGGCCCGTCCGCGGGAACAGGAGAAAAAGTGTGCCATGCGCACCCAACGGGCGAGGAGAATCGAGGAGGAAAGCGCCGCGAGGAGGAGAGTGTCGCTACTTGCAAATTATCAAGGGGCTTTAGGTCAACCCAACGCACCTTCGCCCACCTTCGTCCTCCGCAACGCTTTGCCTCGTTCCTCTCACCTCACTTCGCTCAACGCTACCTGCACATTCCTCTAGGTGGCGGAACTTTGCCGCCCTCTCAGCGCGCTCCTTTGCACTTTCCCCGGCGCGCAATTCTTTCCACCTCCAGGCGCCTTCCTCGTCCCCTTGCTTCGCGGCCTCTTACAGACACCAAGCCTGCTTCACATGACGCGAGTTTCATCAAACCGGAAGGTTGATTTCCGTCGCATGCGACAAAAATCGCAGTCGTAGTGCGACCTTCCCCTCGTTTTCGGCTGCCACCATAGAATTTCATACTACATTACTAGTGGGAAATCTGGCGCAACGATCGTTCAACGGTTATGGGAATTACAGGCTACGGATTAGTATTGATATGATTGGTGAACTGTACTCGCGCACAACCACCGCCTTGTACAACTTGAGAATGCAGGAGGGGGCCCAGATTACCGAAGCGCGGCAGCCGATTGCCTCTGCGACTAAAGAAATAGCACCGCTGACGCGACTCGGCCCAGTTAGAGACCTGAACTTCATGCACGCCCTGCTTCCTATATTGCGCGTGCGCGAGAAAATAAAGAAAATGAGCTCGGTTGTTTCTAGGGAATCTTTGTCCGTGGAGATTCGCCTATGCCTAGGTACCACCGAGGAGTTACCGAGCTTTGCTCTGTTCGTTCCTAGTGGAGCCATGGCTGCAACACAGCGCAGCATGCGCTCAGCGCGTGGAGTCGCGTACGATTGTGCTGCGAATGAGGTCAGTTACTTTCATTTTGTTGTAACGGTAGCAGATCAAAACTTGATTGTCGCAAGGGCATATGTTAATGCTTCGAATTTACGATGCAGTGTCTGGCTTCGACGGCTATTACATAACGCTATGCGCATACATGAATTTACTATAATAACGCATCTGAGTATGAACTGGCGTAATGCTCGCGTGAATTTTCACGGTCTCAGCAAACAGCGTCTCTAAGCAAGGTCAGACGTTTCGAAACACGTGTAATACTCAGGATGTAAAAGTAGCAAAAGTGAACGTAGTCATGATGCCATTTCGTGGTCGTAGGCTTGCTAGAGCTGCATAATTGGCTGCGTATGTAAGTGGTCCAGGTGCATTGTGATTCTAACAGCACAAGACGAGAGCGAGCCTCCTTGTCAGTGACTGCAGGCAGACGACGCTCATATACGTTCAAGTTGCTGGTTGTTAACTTTTCGTCCGATCTTTGCCGCTCCTTATTGAACAGCAAGCGCGAAGTGCGCCTGTACGTGTGCCATTCATTAGTTTTAAAAGACTGATTGCAAAAGATTTGGACACGATCAATGGTGTAAAATAGCAAATTATATACAAACTGGGATACATAGCGCAAGAATGACACAGGGACGAATAGGAACACAGGACGAGCGCTCTTCCTGTGTTCCTGCTTGTCCCTGTGTGATTCTTGCGCTATGTATCCCAGTTTGTATGCATCCTACCGACACGGCCAAACTTCTTCCCTGCTAAAGAAATTATACTTTTATTTATGCACCTGTCTAGGCGCCTGGGAAATCTTTAATACAGTGGCACCGGATCAGGCCCTACGCTAACAAAGCAGGCCCACCAGTCACTAAGAAGGGGCTGAAGATAATTTCTCTAATTGCTGATTACACCGTGTTGTTTGTGAACACAAACATTTGGTGCAACGTTGTCGACATCGTTCCTATAACTTCTGGTTGGTGCAGGCACTTCTTTACTGGAAACATGTTTTGATCAAAGTTTTTTTTTTAATTTTACAAGGTTTCCCCTCGGTCTTCAGGAATTTCTAAATCTGGAAGTTCTGGCTGAATGCAGAGTGTATCAGAGTCTGTCCTCTGTCATACTTAATGGTACGTTTTATTTCGATAGCTCATGCATTCTCAGCAGCACAGGATAATACATGTGGTTCACTTCAGTTGGTTGCTGCGAATTACGTCATTTTTATGAGGCACCAGCTCCAGCTGCTTTCTCTTGCCAGAAGTGCACCCTTCAACTGCTACTTCATTTGATTTTTTCCACCTACCATTTATTTGTAGTGCTGGGAGTAAGGCACGGCATCAGTAAAATTCGTAGCAGAAAGTGCACCGGATGGCATCTTAGGCCTTAATTCATTTTACCACTTTCTTTTAAATTTGTGCTTTTTCGTTCTGATGCGCTGCCCCTGCCAATGGTGCCGGACAGTCCTCCTTTGTATCTTCCCTAGTCATGCCTTCTTGAGGGAGATGGTCTTATTCTTTTCTCTCCCTCCCCAGCAACCTCTTCTACATGCATACTGCGCCACCGCGTTTCTTGACCTTCGCTTTTGCTTGGTCGCTTGCTGTACTTGCTATCACATGAAAGTACTTGGCTATCTGCTGCTGCACATTCACCATGTGATGGTTGAATTGATCATATACATGAATTATTATTTGATGCACAAAACCTTGAATCTGCAGCATCTCCTTGACACTTACGCGGAACTGGAAACAGATTGTGCTTCATCCCTGACCACAGCTTATCATCTCTATATAAAAGCCTTATATCACTAACACATCTACAGCGTTTCTACCTGTTCCCTGTGAACAGGAAAGCCAGTTGTTGCAGTTCACAAGGCAAGTGTGATTGGAACAAATGGTTGAGGACCTTAACCTGAGAGTCTAAGAGTAGGGTTGAAGATTAATATTGTCACTTTGCACGAAACAGCCGAAGGAAGAGAAAGTAGAGGTGTGCGCGAGGAGCTGGACGCTACGTGTTGGCCTTGCATGACCGTCCTGTCCCTTGCTCTACGCTAACCATCTATCACCTCGTAAATAAGCCCATCCCATGCGTGACAATGTTGGTGTAGGTGCGGCGTAGATCACACTGGACGACCGAGTTATATTACCTCTTCGATCTCCCCGTCGGTATCCCGACCGGGAGACGCTGACACGAATGATTCAGATGGATGCGACGTTCACGCGGACACCGCGGAAGAAATCATTCGCCGAAGGCAAGCTGTCTACTGGACACCTTTCGAGAAGCAGACACATTATCAGGCTAAGTGAATGAAGACGTCGATGACTGGTTGAGACACTACCAGAGGGTGAGCCGCCACAATGAATGGAGCACGTCTGCGCAGCTTTCTAACGTTGTCTTTTTCCTTGTCGGAGCTGCCCTGATATGGTTCGCCAATAATGAGGGCTTGCTCACAACTCGGGACAGCTTCACCGAAGAGATAATGCTTTGATGATTCGCTTTCGAAAAAGAAAAGGGCTGAGCAGGTACTTTTATGACGAGCACAGTTACCGGGAGAGACGTGCACTACCTACATTGAGGAAGTCCTGAAGCTTTGCGAAATCATGAACGCAAGTATGTCGGACGAGGACAAGGTTGGACACCTACTCAAGGGAATTGCCGAAGATGTATATAATGTTTGGATATCTAAGGACGACCCCACTACCCCTTCAGACTTAAGGCGTCACTGTCGCACGTTCGAGGCTCTTAAAACACGCCGCATTCTTCCCAAGTTTGGTCGGCTTGACAACGTGACCAACGTAGCAAGTGTGGACGTATCTGGCTCTGACGACCTTGCGGCTTTAGTACGACGAGTTATCGGAGATGAGCTGGCTCATTTTTAAGGCCTAGATGCTAACCGCGTATGCCACCAATGTTCCGTTGAAGAGCACTACTGCGAGGCACAGGCAGCTTGGCCACGACCTGCCTACAGCGACCATCCCGTTAACGATAACACCCATGCCCAGAGCGCCATAGCCCAGCCACAGCCTACGAGTTTTGAACGTCGACATGACGGACAGCCGCGACGTGCGTCTCCCGTCCACAACACACCTTGGAGATCTGTGCCGAACTTCAATGTAAATCGCAGGCCGCCTGTTTGCTGCAGCTGCGGGGCTCAGAGATACATCGCGAGGTATTGCAACCGTCACCCACAGTGTGCTCCACGAGATCGCGCATATTCACCACGCATGCAAGAAGCTGCATCCTGGCAACCATTTGTCCGTTTTCGTCAGCAGCGTCGAGAGTACACGCCAAGGAATGACTCTCGAGTACCTGACCGCAGCCTGACTCCACCGCCGACCCGAAAACGTTAATCGCGATCTCCACGTCTTCGCTCGCCTACGCCGCCCCAGCTGGGAAGCTAGCTGTTGCGACCAATGGAGGTGAAGTCGCGGGACGGTCACTTTTTCAAATGCCTCTAGCTACCATGATGTTAAAGAACAAAGTGTGTGTGTCGATGGAGTAAATATTGTGGCTTTGCCAGATACTGGTGCTTCCGTGTCTGTGTTGTGTCTTTCTTTCAAGAATCGCCTAGGACGGAAAGGGATGTTTGCTTGGAATGGAAATACCACGTTTGGAATGGAAACACCTCGAATCGAAATACCACGTTTACCACGGTTCGCGGTGAATTTTTACGCCCTGTAGGAGTGTGGTCAGTTGTCATAACCGTTGGTCGAAAGGCATTTGGAAATGAATTTACTTTACTCACACGGGCTACGCATGACGTAATTCTTGGTATTGACATTTTACGGGACTGTGGAGCAACATTAGACTGCAGGGCTGGTGAAATTTCACTCAGCAGCGATGCCAGGCCACCAACGCTCGACTACGTTCCACCCGATTGTCAAGAAGTATTTTCCGTGTCAACTGATGTACGTGTGCGTGCGCAGACGGCAGTGTTCATCCCAGTGACTTCGTCGCGCACCCGTGTTGGTTTCTGCTGTGGAATAATTGAACCCGAATACGTCAACACTCTAAAAAAGAATGTACTTGTCCCTCGCTCCCTTATCGAAGTTGTAGAAGGCTGCGCTCACGTGTGGACGTTGAATAGGGGGTCTCCTCCCAGTCAATTGTTTTGCCTGCAGGACTGAAGGTAGCACGCTTTGAGGAAGATGGTGTTGTGATCATTCGTGCAGTTGATACTTCCACGGACGCAAGCTCGTCGCTCAGTGACTACTCTTCAAAATTTAAGTGCATGATTATTAAATTTCTTGGCTCTTCCCACCAACAACCGCTCCAGGAGCTCCTTGCCCGCTATGCTTCAGTGTTTGACTTTGCAGAAGAGCGTCTACATTCACCACCGCACTCCCGCGTACACCACCACATCAATACCGGAACAGCGTCGCGAATACGACCGAAGCCGTACCGCGTTTCCTCAGTTGAGCGCAAAGTGATCGTCGAACAAGTTACAGACATGCTACAGAAAGGCGTCATCCAGGAGTCCAATAGTGCGCGGCTCCAGTCATATTGGACAAGAAGAAAGATGACTCATGGCGATTTTGAGTCGACTACAGGCGCCTAAACGCAGTGCCAAAGAAGGATGTGTATCCTCTCCCGCGTATAGATGGCGCCATTGACTGTTCGCATTCTGCCTTGTACTTCTCTTCTGTCGATCTATGCTCAGGCTACTGGCAGATACCCATGCACCCCCCAGACAAGGAGAAGACTGCCTTCATAATGCCGGATGGGCTCTTCGAGTTTAACGTAATGCCCTTTGGTTTGGGTATTGCTCCACCAACATTCGAACGATTTATGGACACGATTCTGCGTGGACATCGATGGGAAATATGCATGTATTACCTGGACGACGTTGTCATTTACGGCACGACATTTCACCAGCACAACCAATGACTGGAAGTTGTCCTTGGCTCCATACGGCAAGCTGGACTGATATTAAACTCCAAAAAGTGCCATTTCAACTAGTGTCAAGCACTTGTTTTGGGTTTCCTCGTCGACAAAGAAGGTGTCCGCCCAGACTTGCAGAAGCTTGCAGCCATTAGTGACTTCCCCCAGCCGAAGACGGCAAAAGACCTCCGCAGTTTCCTGGGATTATGTTTGTACTTTCGCCGTTTTATTAAGGACTTTTCGCGCCTAGCTCAGCCGCTCACGGCACTCCTTCAGAAGGAAACACCGTTTACATGGACTACTAAGTGTGAGTGTGCATTCCGTCAACTGAAATTTCTGCTCATCTCAACTCCAATTTTGCGCCACTTTAATCCTGAGGCCCCAGCTGAGCTCCACACCGATGCTAGTGGTCTGGGCGTCGGAGCAGTACTCGTACAGATACATGGCGAACGCCAAGAAGTCATCGTCTACGCAAGCCGTACTCTTACCAAGGCTGAGTGGAATTGTACCGTAACTGATATGGAATGCCGTGCGGTCGTCTTCCCCACCCATAAGTTTCGACCATACTTGTACGGCCGCTATTTCACGATAGTGACAGACCACCATTCTCTTTGTTGGGTGGTTGAACTGCGCAATCCATCTAGCCGATTAGCTCGGTAGTCATTACGACTTTTTCATCACATACAAGAGTGGTCGCTGTCATACCGATGCTGACTGTTTATCTCAGCTTTCGTCACCAAGCATGCGAGATACGGACGATGATTAGATGAATACCTCCTTACCGTCTCTGAACACTTTCCTGATGCGACCGCCTTCAAGCTTGAGCGAAAGCATGACCCTTGCATTAGACCTATTCTTGACGCTGCTCCGTCACCAGCACGGGGCTAACCTTTCATTATTGTTGACGGTTTATTGTATAAAACGAATTATTCGGCTGACAGCGCTCCACTTCTTCTCTTGGTTCCTCAAACATTGAGACCTATGATCCTTCAGGCCATGCACGATGACATCACGTCAGGCCACCTTGGCTTAGCTCGGACGCTCCACCGACTGCGCCAACGTCTCTATTGGCCCAAGCTCTGGAAGATGGCGAAGCAGTACGTTTCCAGCTGTGCAATTTGTCAATGGCATAAGCCGTTAACTACGCCTTCTGCGGGTCCCCTGCAGCCAGTTGAGCCACCGACCTTGCCATTTCAAAAAGTTGGTGTCGACTTGCTGGGCCCGTTCCTCAAGTCTGCTACCGGACGTCACTGGATTATTGTGTTTGTGGGCTGTTAGACCCGGGGCACTGAGACGGCGGCCCTTGCTTCGACTACAGCAGCTGGCGTTTCATATTTCCTGCTGTACCCCGTGATTCTCCGTCACGGTGCTCCATGCGTTGTGATTAGTGACCGTGGACGGCAGTTGACTGGGGACGTTGTTGAAGAACTACTACTTCTTTGTAAATGTGATTACCGGCGCTCGACCCCTTACCAGCCGCAAACAAACGGCCCTGCTGAACGCACGAATCGTACCCTGAATAACATGCTTGCCATGTATGTTTCCACAAATCACAAAAATTGGGATTCCATTTGACCATTTGTTACGTACGCTTACAATACTGCCAATCACGAAGCCATAGGTTATGCGCCTTTCTTTCTTCTGTACGCGCGCAACCCCCAAAGCTTTATCGACACCATCCTTCCCTGGTCTCGAGATGATGACTCTTCCATAGGCCAGACTTTATGTCGTGCCGCAGAAGCCCGTCGACTGACCCACCTTGGGACTCTCTCCTCTCACGTTCGTGCGAAGGCTCGGTCACATTTGCTTCTGGGGACTTTACCTTTAGACACCTGCACGGAAAAAGGGGCTGTACACAAAATTACTGTCACGATGCACCGGCCCATAAATAATACTGAAACGCTTGAGTGACGTGACATGCGTAATCGCAAGAGTGGCTTCGCACAACCAGCGGTCACGTAAAACGCAAGTCGTGCACGTCGCCCGACTCAAACTGTACCATCATCGGGTTACATAACTCGCTCGGGAGCTTCGCCTGCCCCCGGAGAAGCTGTCATGCTGCACTTTTACAATCGAAGGAAGAGAAAGTAGAGGTGCGCGCGAGGAACTGGCCGCTGCCTGTTGGCCTTGCATGAGAGTCCTGTCCCTTTCTCTGCGCTAACCATGTATCATCTTGTAATTAAACCCATCCCATCCGTAACAATATGCAGAAGGCAAAGGTAACATTGAAAAGTCTGTCAAGGGAACAATAATTCATGATCACCATTCAGCCTTTAGAGTTTGTTCAGAAGTACTTTTATCTAGGCCAATTACTCACACGGAACTCTGATGAGGAGAAGGAAACTTACAGAAGAATAAAAATAGGTTGGAGTTCATACGGCAAGCATTACCAAAATGATGGAACAAAATATGTTAGATGTAACAATCAGAAACAGGAAGAGAGTTGTGGGATCAAAGAACAAAAGAGGATAACTGATATTCTAGTTGAGAGTAGAATACAAAAAAATTCATCAGCCCTTCCACTGTATGAAGAAGGATGAGCAGCAAAGCTGTGGTGTGTTTTACCTCAATCTATGCGTCTATGTATATATAGGTATTATTATTATTATTATCGTTATTTCTTAAAGCAGCTATAGTAAAATTATCCTCTTGAACAATTTTGCATTGCAATATTTACCTCTTCAACTTCTTTTGTAGTATGTAGATAAGCAAATGTCTTCTTCTTTTCATTTTTTTTTGCCATTCGCTTCTTTTCTTCATGTCTCATCAATCTATGTATATTTTGTTTGCCTTGTCTATCATAATCATAGGCACGGTCCTACAAGCCAACTGAGGCTTAGACCGGCCTGCTTGTGCTGTTTTGTATATTTGTTGGCAATTATTATTATTACTGAAGGACACAGGCAACGAATACATCTTTTGACTGTGGAGGGATTCATTCTTATTCTTTGATGTAGTGGTGACGTGTGCAAGTACTACCACATGGAAGACGGGAATTCCACAATATTTACAACTTCACAGCGAACTACGTAATTAAGAAAAGTAGATGAAACTCCGCATCATATTAGAGTCATCGCAGCGGCCACTTTCAGTTTGATTTGTTTCCGGATAGTTCCGATAAAACAAATGTTACAGCCGTTTTCTGTCACCATACTTCCTCCGTAGACGGCCACGTATTGACAGCAGGCGGGAATTCTGTAACGTTTACAACTTCACCATGAACTAAATTGTGACAAGTGAACGAAACTTGGTGTCATTATAAAACGTTATTAGCGGCCAATTTCAGTAGTTTTTCCAAGACTCGTGCATTAGGTTGAGAGCTACAGAGCATTGGCAAGGAACTGGAGACGGAAAATTTGTTCGTGTTTACGCGTCGCGTAGACGGATGGACATCGACCACCACCGGAGAGTAGCTATATACAGCTCCAGTGTAAAAAATGGTAGCTGCACAGGCCATGTATTAACATGCAGATAACCAGTGGACCATTAGAGTAACAGGATGCTTGCTAAGTGCAGTTTAGGACAGCAGAAAATTATGTGGGGTGGTAAAATGAGGAAATTTGCAGGCGCGAGCTGGAATTGGCTAGCGGAAGGGAGGGGTAATTGAATATCATGGGAGAGGCCTTTGTCTGACGATGATGACAAGGCAAGAACAGCTGCGAAGAGATTGAGCCGTTCGCTTGTGGTGCATTTTTTACTTTGTGCTGTCTGTGCCGAGGGCCGTAAAAACAGCCGCAGATACCACATCATCGTGCTTGCCACTTTTCCTTGTCATGCAAGACAATGTCTGCACGCTGTCTCTATCATTTGCCATTGCGCCTAAGGTGCTTTTCTTTAAGATAGTGTTTTTACCACTGCTATTTTCTCTTGCTTCACCTATTCTATGGCAGTCGCTAGCATTAGGTCTCTTGCACAGGGGTAACTCCTTATAGAGCCCCTTATGCACACGGGTTGCTCCTTAGAAGTACCATAACTAGTTTGACCACATGGCTTTGAATCCTGGAACATATCAAAGTAGTACAGTGAGCCAGTACAGTGAAAGCAGACAAACAGATGAGGAGGTGATGCCGGCGTCTGCGATTCATTTGTTTACCCTTACCTTGCGGCGGCATGCAACGGAAGGTTAAAAATGTCACTAAAACGGATCCTCAGCAATGGAGAGCTGGCAGAGCAATGTCACATACGTGCCGAAAGATCTATATAACGTTATACTTCCACTAAAAATCTGATTATGCGCCAATAAATCCATGTTTCCCGGCAGCCTCAGTAGGCAGTGCCACAGCGATCGGCAAACAGCCATATTCTATTGTGATCGGAACGAGACAGTGTCCGACTCTTCTGAAAAAAAAATCGGGTTTGTTCGGCATATTAATGCGTCTTCAAGCCGCACACGTTCCTTTGACGCGGTGAGTTCACGTGGTTTTCTGAAGTCGCGTGACAGCCAGGCAAAATTGGCGCAGCCGGAAAAACTTTTACGAATAGCGATAGGTCGAACGATGCGTTTCTCGTTAATGCCGAAAAAGACGTCGAATGAAAAATTATTATTTTTTCTTTCGTTCAGTCTAATCATGCATAATCTGTCTTCACATATCTTATCAGGTGGGGCGTTTTCTCGGTTTTCATGACGTGGCGTGACAGGCGCAGTGGGTGGTGGCTTGAAAATTTTTTGGCCAGTGGTGGAGGTCTGATTCCACAACCTGAATAGAAAAGTTTGGAAGAGCTCTACGTTATAGCGTTCCATATGTAATACAAAATTAATGTATAAGTAATAGAAACGTACTAAAATTTTAGGGCACTGCAGAACTAGATGGTTGAGACGGCAATATATTTTAGGCAGAGCTGAAGTATTGTCCGTCGTATATCCTGTGAAAATCCTCTGCGACATGTTCAAATGGAGACAATGTGCACGTTGAGCTGACGCGCGGTTTACCTTATGCGGCCGCCTGCGATGGCGCCGGAACCCTAGGAGCTATCGGCTGACAGCGCCAGCGAGGGCTGGCCGGGCGCGCGCGCCGCATTACATTTCTTTTTTTGCTGGAGAGCGCGTCAAATGGGCGGAGCAAAAAGCGCGCTCAATGGTCCACGTGGCGTCGACACCGCGGTGTGCTGCGACGAGAGCGCTCGCTGAGCGCACTGCAACTCGCTGAAGACAACCGCGTGTGGCAGGGCGGTAAAATCGGAAATGGTGACGTCTACGCGAACAACCATGCAGTCAATTGTGAACTGCGCTCCAGGGTGACGTTAAGTAGGCGGATCGGCACGCATCGCTGCTTCGTAGCCTTCGCCGTGCAAGGCATTGAACGAGGAACAGGAGCGCCGCGCAGGAAAACCTTTTGTTGCCTATAACTCCAGTTCTTCTGACCGCATTGAAATACTTTCTGCGGTAAAGTATATCTGAAATAGTCCGCAAATGCATTTCTCGACTTCGATAAAAAGTGGTTCAGGGTCCCGTTAAGCCTAGATTTCTGGTTCCATGGTGGCTAAAAAGACAGTTGCATTTCTCACTCATTGAATGTCAGCTTCAATACTGCTTAGTAATATAGGCCTTAGCGAGAAAAGCAGATAGACAGATGAGAATTTTTTTAGAAAGGAGCAGCGCGGTGCGATGAGAATATCAGTCGTGAAGGTGATATGGCAATATGTTTTCTAAAGTATGCTATATTAAAGGCCAATCGATTATTCGATCAAGTATAGAGCTGTAATTGAGGTCCGTTGCTCATATAGTTTCCGAAAGAAACATGCTGCTGTGCATATGGACAGAACTGCACGGAGCACATACCACACAGAGCGCCATTGCGCGCTCTATTGGGTGTATCTTGCGTTCCAGAAACTTATCCGATCCTAACTTGGTGCCGTACATGTGGTATTAAATTGCAAGTGTGAGTTTGCATTCTATGATGCATACCTTCCCAGTAACACGCAATAAAATCTTAGACATGTTTGCTTCAACATAGCATAACACAGGACCACACATAATCGCAAAATGAGACATCTACCCGTTCGTAGCCCATATGCAACGAAAGCGTATACTTGTTTAATACCAAACGTTTCAAATGCACACCCGCCTTTCATCGAAGTTGTGAACCAATGTACATCATTTTCATCCTAAAAGTGAAATAATGTTCTTTTTCGCCTTAATGCTCCCTTCAGTTGATAGTCGGCGTTCGTGTTGTCCAGTTCTCTTGTGTCCTGTCTGCACGTCTCACCTTTTTTGCATAATGAAGAATGCTATATCTCCTGATCTGTCCTGCAATATAAAATGAAATTGCAGGGCCTGTTCAAAGACGGCCTTAAACTATCGTTCTAGTGTACCCTATTTGACACTGTACTGTGCTTTTCATTTATGTGTGAGATCTACAATATAACTACAGCATAAAATAAATGTAAATATTCTATAAGAGATTGTATACCTGTATGTGTCATTCCCTCGTGAGCTGTGTAGGGGTGGCAGGGCCATTGGTAGGCTCAGATTATATGCCTTTCGTCCGGTCATCTAAGCCCAGCGACGGTGAGGATAGAAAGCAGTCGGCAGTGCTCCGGTGGAGGCCGCACCCCGGCTACGCTCCGTGAGCCGAGCGGGCGCACTTATACTTGACGGCGGCTCAGCTTGAAGCTCAAGGTCCTGCCGCCACGTGGCGCTCGGCAGGCTCAGCGGCGAGCGCCCCTCTAGCAAAGCCCTACCGGGGAGGTGATCTCCGGCACAGTTCGGGCGAGCCGCGGTGGCTGCTGGCTGCCTGTGCTTCGCGCTCGCCTAGAGCTGAGGGTCGCGCTGTCTCAAGTTACGAAGGCAGCAGAAGTGTTCACTCTCCTCCATTCGCGCCCCAGCTGCGGCAGTCTGCGCTCGCGTTCATTGAGTGAGCTCGGTTCATCTTTGCCTGTACGTGCTTGATGCGACAATTTGATTAATGAGCAAGTGTTTACTGCAATTACACGCCAGATGAAACTACCAACTCACTTCGTGCAGTTGTGGTATACTTCGCGATAGGTATCAATGCTTCGCCTTTGGCGCCAAACTCCCACCTTTTGTATGTGCCGCGAGTCTTATTCTTGATATTTGTTTCAATTACTTTGTTGTAAATTCTTGCTACTGCTTCTGTTAGTTGTAGTTAATGTTCTTTATGGTATTATTTTATGTATCTTTTTGCACCATAAATATTTCTGTGGTCCTAGAGTTCACGTGTGATGAATGGCAAAATTAGTTCTGCGGAAACCCGCAGTGTATTCTATAAAATACATTCACGTGCGTGATTACCATCGCAGTGCACCGACATCAACAAGCCTGGCTGCGTATTGTCAACATGGATGTATTACCAAAAAAAAGCACGCAAAAGAAAGCCCGCAGCGTCTGACACTCACAAACAGCGGAAAGCTATATTCCTAAAAAATTCACCGAGGGTTCAGAAGGATACAAAGTTAGTAAACGATAGGAAACGCACAAATATGTCAAAGAAATTCCATGCGCGATTCAGCAAAACACTATTGCGAATTGTGGTTGGTAGTTCGCGTTAAGAAATTACGGTTGTAAACGCAGAGTATCTCATTGAATGTTTCACCGCAGAACGAAAAAATACAGAGCGTGAGCGTATAACAGTGTTAGATAAGAGCATTAATTTAATGTAACTAATAGACTGAGGAACAAAGAGAAAGGACAATAAGATAAAACAGGAATGACTTAAGCAATATCCTTTCGCTAAGATTGACTAAAAACATACGTCTCACTTAAGTGGCACGTGACGAAATTGTTCATAGTGAAAATTCACACGGACGCGGAAAGAGAGAACATCCGTTGAGAACAGGCACGCAGATCAGTCTCCATCCATTCCACCGGTTATCTGAAAGCGGTAGTCATACGATCCGTAGATGCGATTGTCCCCGGGCCTTCGAAGGAGAGCGATAGCTTCGCCGTACCACTTGAAGAACTTGACTTGATGCTTGCGATTAAGAAGGCCTTGAAGAACGTCCTGCGCGAAATATGTTGACTTGAGCGCTTATCGCAGATTGACTGGAGCCAGTGCCGGAATTAATGCGCATATGCTGCAGAATAAAAGAAAACGTCGAAAAAGTGTTTCACGTGAATCTGAGTCTTTTGTCGAGATATACAATATTAATTAACGCATTGATCTAATACGGCAGTCATTGCCGCAACATCCAACCATCCTTCGTAGAGTCTTTATCCATGCGCATAATCGAAATGCCAAGGACGAAAACACAGACTGTGGTGCATGTGGATTAAATTCAGAAGGGTGAAACGACGAGGTTATTAGTGGCTCATACGACATTTCAGGCGAACGTCTTGTTCTCTATACAACCATATATATAGCTGAGACCTATAGGCCTTACGTGTGTAACGATATTTTTTAATGCAACTTACACTGTTTCTATCTTTGTGTATTGAACTCCTGTTCGCGGCAAAATGTGCAAATGGTAAGCAGTACATTTCTCAGATGATATGGGACGCTGCATATTGATTGAATTGTTCCAGCTCCATAGCAAGCTATCGCAGTGCACGGTATCACGAACGTCGGTACTAGGCTTAAAAGGCGTGAACTCCCATTGACCGATCCTACGCTACAGCGAGTTGGTTGCCAACCAAGAATTATAGGTGCCAGATGCGTGCTTTTATGTGTAGAAAAGTCAATTTCTGAAGCAGATAATGTGCAGAAGATGGAGTTCGCATTCTTGCTGGACGCTCCTGTGTGTGCGATATTAGCGGCAAGCTTAAAATTGGCAGTGGATTAAGCTCACGCCCTTTACCACAAATGTGCACACGCATTCCTCCTTAACTGTTGAAACAGTCACTGTTATAGGAAGGATATGAATTATAGGAAGAGTACAGTATGATATATATATATATATATATATATATATATATATATATATATATATATATATAATGTTATACAGGGTGTTGCCTTTAAACTGCGCAGATTTCTTGGAAAACGCTATTGCCATGAGGCCGCTGTCGTCTTCGCACACGAGCTCTACGTCAGGCAGGGAGATACAATCTCTCCAATGCTATTCACAGCGCGCTTACAGGAGGTATTCAGAGAGCTGGATTGGGAAGAATTGGGGATAAGAGTTAATGGAGAATACCTTAGTAGCTTGCGATTCGCTGATGATATTGCCTTGCTTAGTAACTCAGGGGACCAATTGCAATGCATGCCTGGAGACGCAAAGCTGAAGGGTGGGTCTAAATATTAATCTGCAGAAAATTAAAGTAGTGTTTAACAGTCTGGGAAGAGAACAGCAGTTTACGACAGGTAGCGAGGCACTGGAAGTAGTAAGGGAATACATCTACTTAGTGCAAGCAGTGACCGCGGATACGGATAACGAGACTGAAATAATCAGAAGAATAAGAATGGACTGGGCTGCGTTTGGCAGGCATTCTCAGATCATGAACAGCAGATTGCCATTATCCCTCAAGAGAAAAGTGTATAACAGCGTCTTACTAGTACTGACGCACGGGGCAGAAACCTGGAGGCTTACGAAAAGGGTTCTACTTAAATTGAGGATGACGCAACGAGCTATGGAAAGAAGAATGATGGGTGAGACGTTAAGAGATAAGAAAAGAGCAGATTGGGTGAGGGAACAAACGCGAGGTAATGACATCTTAGTTGAAATCAAGAAAGGGAAATGGGCGTTGTCAGGACATGTAATGAGGAGGGAAGATAAACGATGGTCATTAAGGGTTACGGACTGCATTCCAAGGGAAGGGAAGCGTAGCAGGGGGCGGCAGAAAGTTAGGTGGGCGGATGAGACTAAGAAGTTTGCAGAGACAACATGGCCACAATTGAAGTTTGCAGGGGCAACACGGCCACAATTAGCACGTGACTGGGGTAGTTGGTGAAGTATGGCATAGGCCTTTGCCCTGCAGTGGGCGTAGCCAGGCTGATGATGACGATGAAGTTACACTGAAACGTCCAATTAACAAAAAAATTGATAATTCCCGTTTTCATTAGTACCTTTGGGGCAGTTGGTTAAATTAAGAAATTGAAGGCAGTCACCGATTCATATGCCTTAATTTTTTAAACATCGTGCAAATGGCATATAATTCGATATATTTATCACTTAATTTCAAAAGTAAATCCAGGCAATATTGAAAGCGAGCGCCGCGGGAGGGCACAAAAGGCGGCCCCGGTATTATACCAGATCGAAACGTCCTATGACGACTAGCACGAATAATACCCCTGTCACACGAGAAGATTTAATGTCATTTGAATCTAATGGTATTCCATGCATCGAATGTCACTCGGTCTCTTGCTGTGCTACACAGAAAAATATAATGGCATTCGCAAAATATAGCAATCACGATCTAGAAAAAAATTTTGAAATTCAAAGAAAGTTCGTGTTTCTTAAACGCGTTTAAGAACCTTTGCGAGTACTTTTAAAACGGTTAAAACATTTTTACGCCAATTATTCACAACTAAAAGCACTGCGATCATCACAAGACAAGCCACAACTAAAGCCAAGCGTAAATACGGTAAGTGTAAGCCAGCAATATGACCAACCGCCGCGACAGACTCCTGATGCAAAGATTAATAGCGCTTGAGCACAGCCCGTAGTCGAAATATCATCGCAGTAAAGGTAATTATTTCTTTTTATAAGTGTGAAAAATATCTTCCAACATGGCTGATGCATGCATTATTTTTTCGCGTTGCGTGTCGCCGTTGTGTATCTGGGGTCAAGAGTACACATTCGGTTCGAAATCAAATGCGAATGAGTTCCCCTAACTCATTTGATGACAAATGTCATTACATTTCACAAATTATACTATACCTTCCCACAGCTAAGAAATTCTGTATTACACTCGCCGCTTCGCACCTCACGCCGTCTTTTCAACTCCTTAAGTTTGCAGCGCATACATGGCTCCACAAACTCATTTAATAAATCTTTTTTACCTAGCTCCATCACATTGTGGAATGACTTACCCGATTCCATAGTTACTGAAATAGAACCTAATAAATTCAGGCACTTATTAACAGCACATTTCAAGAGCTGAGTTATTTTGCCGTGTTTTTGAATGGGTATGGGTGTTTTGTTGTGTTTCCAAGTTGTTCTTGAGCCGCTGTGTCTATCTTAGTGCTGATGCTACTAAATGATGTCAATGTTGAACATAAATCCTGCACTTTGTATTGCTTTTTGTTGTTACCGACCATTGTATATGTAACGACTACTCCCCCCCCCCCCTTTATGTAATGGCCTAAGCCAAGGGCCTTTAAGGGTAAATAAATGATGATGTTGACATTAAATTTTCCCGTGTAAATCCCGACTGGTGGGATTATATGCGAATGCCATTCGATTCGAATGACATTACATCTTCCCGTGTGAAAGGGGTATAAGTTGTAAACCGAATTTTCTGGCCAATCGTGGCACCAACTGATACGGCACGCGTTGCCTGCAAACATCTGGCGCTGTGTGTCTGGTCAGGATTTTCAGGCGCATGCTATTATGCATGCTATGCTCCCCCACAATTCTTTACAAGGCGTTGTCATCTGACGCGCAGCGGGACGCGCTCAGTTTCAATAGTGCCTCAGTTTGGTCTTCAAGTTCGATGATGATTTTCTCAAATTATATGGGACTTCCTATTCCGATAGCAGTTGTATGGACATTCCAGGCGAATTTCTGCCGTCGCCATCGTCGTCGCCGTGAGGTACCATAGAAAGTCCAAGGGGCAATAAAATCGTCGCCGCGAGTGAAAGCGTGCGAGAGTGAGATGGCGAACGCGGCTCAATCCCGTGCACGTAATGGTGGAGCAGGCAAACAGTTTTTATAACTGCGCAAAGAAACGACCACAACGACAGAGCACACAAGGACCGGCGTAGACTTGCAAGTAATCTTTATTCCATAAAGACCAAGTATAACTCAGAAATACAGCACTGCGCGTGCGCAGACAAACCATAATCGTCCAAAAACTTTGTTCAAGCAACACTTAACCTAACTACGTTCATCAATAAACGCAATCTCACTGTTGTACAGATAAACGGAGGTGTCGCTGACAGAATCATCTCCCTTCTTTTAATATGATACGCCTCGCGTAACTCTCTTGCTCGGCACTGGCACAATATCTTTCAGGATCGGCTTACACGGGCATGCCAAGCAATGAGCAGGAAGGTGCCCACACGTTTAATCTTAATCGACAATTCATCATAAGTATATTCACGCACCTTCCTGTTCGGCCTACGTAGACTTTCAATGAATGAATGTGTGGTTTTTATTGGCGCAAGGGCCAGGTATGGCCAAAGAGCGCCATACGTAGACTTTCACCCATGAGGAAGCGCGCCGCCTTCCGTGACGCACAAGTTTTCGTGGGAGCACGTGCTAGTGGGCGATTTGGTTTACAACGAAGGCGCCAAATAAAACAACGGACAAAGAAAGGAGACGTGGTTGTCTCGTGTATCCTTTCTTCGTCCATTGTTTTATTTGGCGCCTTCGTTGTAATCATTCGGGGGAGGGTAAGGAAGGGGGGCGACGTTTTATTCTGGGCGGCCCGGGTGACCGTGCGTGCTCGATCGGGCGGCTGTACAGTGGACTCGCGTTAAGATGAACTTGGCTAAGCCGAATTGTCGCTTGTAACGAACAACATGGGAACCTTCGTTTGGTATTCCATAAACTCAATCCAAAAACAAAATCCGCTTAAGACGAACCACGTCAGACGTCTTCTTCGGTTAAGACGAACATTCGGAGCGCCACCGCTACCGATCCTAAACGCTAGGGTGCTTCGACGCGGCGCGCGCGGGTGCGCGCGCATCAAGGCACCCAATGGCGGTCTGCGGCACACATCGCCCATGAACATAGGCGAAAACAAGAGGAAGAAGCAAAAAGAGACAGTGACGTTTCACTTCGTGAACGCGGGTGACGTGCAAGTATGTGAGTGCTAAAGCGCATACAAAGCTATCAGCCTTCGGTGCGCCTATGTCCACATCGCAGTTCGTAATCAAGACAGGGCTGCCAGCCATACGCAGCAGCCGATGGAGCAGAACGTCCCTTTGTAAACATTATCTTACCAATTGAATTAACAAGCATGGTGTCTACATGCACAGGCAAACATGAACACATCACACTCGATGACCGCGTATTCTCGCTGTGAAAATGCCGGTGGGTGTGGGGAATCGCGGCAGTAGCAGCGAGCGAAGTGACCTTCACGCGCTGTCTGTCGCTTCAACGCCAACTTAGCGGCGAGAAGAAGGCGACGAGCCATCGGCCCACCTCGACTGTGCCCGCAAAGTAGATCGTGTTCAAGAGAAAGCCCGCGTGACCGCATGCGGCCGAAGCACAACACCCACCTCCCTCCCTTCCTTGGTGCCATGCGCACGACGGAAGACGGTGCGCTTCGCCCCTGCCCCCAACCGTTCGTTCTTGAAAGGGAGCTTGAAAGAGAGCGTGAAATTCTGCAGCGACACGCGATGAGACGAAGAAGATCACCTCTGAGGTTAAGGCACTAAGAAAGGAAATCAGTGAACTTGTTAAGTGCAATGAAGGTTTGAGGAGCGAGAACAAGCGGTTGACACGACAAGTTGAAGAGCTACAGCAGTACACGAGGCTGAAAAATTTCGAAGTAAAGGGTGTCAAGGCGAATGCAGAGCCTGTTGATGTCGAAAAACAAATTGGTGAAGTTGTTGGCGAACCAGTCAGTGAATCAGACATCGATACAGGTCACCGCATTCCCACTCGGAAATCAGACGAGAGGAACACTATAGTTCGTTTTGTTCAACGAGAAAAAAGGAACACGTTCCTTTCTAAGGCAAGGAAACAGAGACCTAATAACAATATGCTTGATTCCTCGGATGGAGGGGCTGTCTATGTTAGTGAGCATGTACATCAGTTTAATAAGCATTGGTTAGGGGCCGCCGTTGCACGCAAGATATTAGTATCATAGAAATATGTCTGAACCACAGAGGATAAGGTGCTCGCGCGTCAAAGTGAACTGACTGATGCTCCGAGGATCACTGTTCATGGTGATCTGGAAAACAATTACTAGGTAAGGTCTGTTTCCTAAGGTGGACTGTCGCACGGCCATGAACTGTGAGCCAACTTGTGCTGGCTATAATGTTGAAGACTTCAGAACGAAGCTTGGCTCTCTAGAGAAAGGGCTCAGTGCTATTCATTTTAACGCTCGAAGTACCAAACACAAGGGTAACCATCTGAACTTGTTTTTTGCTTCCATAAAGAACAAATTGGATTTTTAGTGTTTACAGAAACATGGCTAACATCCCATGAGGATCATCCCCACTTTGACAATTATACTTACCATGGACTATTAAGGCTTCACTGCAAGGGTGGTGGTCTCGCTGTCTATGTAAATTAATTGTGGAAACATACCGCATTAGATAAATTTTGCGTAATAGATTCTAATGTGGAATGCATTGCTGTATCTACTACAAATGTAATGGTCGTTGCAATATAAAAACCTCCTACCGGTAAGCAACAGCACTTCTTCGACTTCCTAACCCGCCGTGGTTGCTCAGTGGCCATGGTGTGGGGCTGCTGAGCACGAAGTCGAGGGATCGAATCCCTGCCACGGCAGCCGCAATTTGACGGGGGCGAAATGCGAAAAATGCCCGTGTACTTAGATTTAGGTGCACATTAAAGAACCTCGGGTGGTCAAAATTTCCAGAGTCCTCCACTACGGCGTGCCTCATAATCATGAAGTGATTTTGGCACATTAATCCCCTTAATTTAATTTTAATTTTTCGACTTCATAGAAAATTGACTGGTGCATCTGACTTCTACCGAATGCGCATTTATTATTATGGGTGACATGAATATTAAATTATTGCCGAACGATTCGTGTGCAACGCAATTCAATAATACCATTGCATCCTTTGCCTGCGGGAATTGTATATCTTTACCCGCAAGGGTAAAAAAGTCGTCTGCTTGACGTATGCATTACAAATATGGCGTCTAATAACATTCCCTCTGGTGTCCTGTCCCATGACATCAGCGTTAATTTGCCAATCTTTTGCTTTCTGCCTGTCATGCAGGACATAGATCTGGAGGACCCGCGGTTATACAAAGTACTTAATGCTAACGCGATGAGTATGTTCAAAACATTAGTGGAAAGGCCACATTGGGATAATGTTTACGATAAAACTGACGTAAGCACAACACATACTGCATTTAGTAAACAGTTTCTTTGGTGCTACAATGCCTTTCCACTACAAGAAACTAAAACTTGCAAAAAGTTTAAAAAGCCTTGGATGACTCGGGAATTGTACAAAACAATTAAAACGAAAAACCATTTCTATCATAAGTTTACCAAGAGGCGTGATGCCGACAGCCTCATTGAATTAAAAAATAAGCAGAAATAAACTTAACCAGGATATTAAAGTAGCTAAATCTACTTACTATATTGATCGGTTTGCAGAAGCACAGTCTAAAAGTAGAAAAGCTTGGCGTGTAATTACGTTTTTCACTAATAAATGTAGTCCAGACCCGCCCCTTACTATTACGATAGTGAATGGTGAACTTACAGGCTGTGATCTCACAACCACTTTCAATAATATTTTAGTTAGTGTAGCAGATTCTCTATGTACGTCGGTGACCACATCAGTGCCAGACGCACTTTCTAATCTAATCATTTCCTTACAAAGTTCTATTGCGCCTATGCCAACTACTACTCATGAAATTGCTTCAATAATTGGTAAAGTAAAAAATTAATGTTTCACCTGGGCATGATGGTATACTAGCAGTACCTTTGAAGCATTTACCTTCTTTTATATGTGACGTCTTGTGTTACATCGCAAATGGCATATTAGAAAGTGGTGTATCCCCAGATGAGCTGAAGATAGCGCGTATATGTCCAGTTTACAAAATTGAGATAATGAATGACATATCCAATTATAGACCCATTCCTGTTCTACCCGTTTTATAAAAGGTCTTTGAAGGTGTGATTAGTACTCGCCTCGAAAATTTTTTTCCTAAGTGCAATGCTATTACTTCCTCGCAGTATGGATTTCTGAAAAACAAATCAAGAGAACAGGCGCTATTAACAGTAAAAGAAAAAAAATATTACGAATATCGAAATGAAACAGTACACTGTTGGCCTTTTCTTACATTTGCGAAGGCACTCGATTGCGTTCATCACAACTGAGCAAGCTTAACAGTTGTGGCATACGCATCTGACTTGCTAAAGAGCTACTTAAATCACAGGTTGCAGTTATGTTCAAGTTAATGGCGTACCCGCAGAGAAATTGGCGATTCAGCATGGTGTTCCTCAAGGATCAATATCAGGACCGTTATTGTTTTTAGCATACATCAATGATATTGCTAACATACCCGAATCGCCTAATCTGGTCATGTACGCTGACGATACGAATACATATTTTTTTCATCCCACTTCTTGTCCCAAACGGAGGCTACGGCAAATGCATATTTCAGAAAGCTACATAACTGGTTATTGGCCAATAGGCTAAGCCTTAATTTATCAAAAACAAGATACATTATTTTTCATCCTAATAATACAGTAGAAAGTCACTATGAAAGTTGTCTACAAGCATACTGAATTAAAGCGAGTTTCGGTGTTCCGATGCGCAGTGACTACCACCAGCATAGATGCAAAAAGAACAATAAGTGCGTTTATTCAGGGATGCTTACAGGTATATACAGCTTTGGCTGACTGTCCGATAACAGACACGGGCTTCGTTGATTAGTCTAATTGGAAGGGGCCATTCCAGGAGCGCCTGCGCGACCTGACGATACATCTTCCCCGGGATAATGTTATAAGTTGAGGGTAAGACATGAGACTTGTTTAAAATCCCGGCCGTAATGCAGACGATTGGGTTGCTGTCTTTGCCGGGTGCATCGCCTTGGCACTGCTTGCGTGGGCAGCATTGTTGACCGTGAAGCAGCTGTCGTTGCTTGAAATGGCGTAGTTGCGGTTGATTCTGATGGCGACGCCCTCCTAGGCATCGTCGCCTGGGAAACCTCCTCGCTCTCGGATTAATCTTCTCCCAAGTCCGTCTGGAAAAGCTCACTTGTGGCTAGAAGGTGTTGCCGGTTGCGTCGGAGTATTTGGTTGTCCTCTGTAGCGACGCGATAGAACCTCGGCGCCACCAGGTCCATGACTCGAGCCTTGCGGTCCCACGTGCCTCCCCGTACTCTTACTACTGCATCTTTCTGGAGTTCGGGTAGGGGTTTCCTGCTTGACAATTGTCGAGGTTGGCGCCTAAGTGCTTGTTCCCTGGGGCAAGCCCAGAAGTCTGGCAGCCGCGTACGTAACCTTCTGCCCTGAAGCAATTCTCCTGGGGAGCGGCCGTCTTCAAGAGGGGCCGAATAATATGAGAGGAGACCCAGCCAGAAGTCCTCCCTCGTTTCACTCATTTTCTTCATGATCCTTTTGATGATTTCGACACCCTTCTCGGCGAGACCATTGGATTGCGGGAACCGTGGACTTGACGTCACGCGTTTGAAGTCGTATCTAGATGCGAAAAGGGCAAATTCATGGGATGAGAACTGCGGACCGTTATCGGTGCAGACTTCCATGGGAATTCTCTATCGTGCAAAAACTGCACTAAGTTTACTTATGACAGTTCCTGTTGTTGTGTCAGCTAGTTTCTCGACTTCCGGAAAATTTGAGAATGCATCGAACACACAAGTAGGAGTCTGCGCCGTACATGAAGAGATCAACCCCAACATGGTACCAGGCATGTTCTGGGATCTGTCGAGGTAATATCGATTCGCTGGGCTGCTTATATGCGTATTTCTGACAAATAGCGCTCGACTTGACCAAATTTTCGATGTCCCCGCTCAGTCCTGGCCAGAACACCAAGCGCCGGGCAGTTGCTTTGCACTTATTTATGCCTAAGTGTCCTTCGTGAATACGAGTGAGCATCTCAGCTCTCATGAACTTTGGGATAACAACCTTTGATCCCTTCATCACCATGCCTTGTACTTCTGATAACTCAGGGGAAACCGGTTTCATCGCGCCACTAATTTCTTCGCCGTTCCTAAGGCAGCGCAACACAATTTGCAAGTCTGGGTCAGCGCTGTCTAACATTTTCTTGCTCACCAATTCTGAAGTCATGCCCACTGCATGTATGTCGACGTCGTCTGTGAAGCTATCTACGCTGCGGGGAGAGACAGGCGACGATCTGGATAGCATATCTGCCAGGAGCAGTTGGTTCCCTTAAACAAAGTGAAGGACATAATCGTATCTTAATAAGCGCAAGAAAAAACGCTGTAATCTTGGAGGCATGTCTGCAATGGCTTTAGCCGCGATAGCTAGGAATGGTCTGTGGTCGGATTCAACGATAACTTTGCGACCGTACACGAAGTGAAAAAATTTGTCGCACCCAAATGTTATAGCCATTGTTTCTTTTTCTATTTGGGCGTATCTTTGTTCCGCCTCGGTCATTGTCCGGGAAGCGTAGGCTACTGGCCGCCAACTGTTACCATACTGCTGAAGTAGGGCCGAGCCGATCGTATTCTGTGATGCGTCAGAAGAGATTTTGGTTTCTCGGGTTGGATCAAATACGGCTAGCAGTGGCGCACTGCTTAGAATACGGCAGATAGCTTGCCACTCGTTGCAATGGTTTTGAGACCACTCAAAGACCGTGTCCTTCTTCATTAGGCTTCGCAGTAGCGTTGTTCTTTCTGCCAAGTGGGGTATGTATTTACCGAAGCACTTTACGACTCCCAGCATTCTTTGGACGCCTGGTTTGTCGCTTGGCTGAGGCAGTTCGCTTAATGCTGACGTCATTGTTGGGTTCGGACTTATTCCGTGTTGGCTGATCACATCGCCCAAAAAGTCAATTTTAATCACCCGGAATCTATATTTTGTTGCATTAAACGCTAGGGCGGCCTTCCTTGCTAAATTCAGGACCGTACGGAGGCTGCTATCATGCTCTTCCCTCGTGCTCCCCCATACGAGTATGTCGTCGATATACATACGCACACCTGGGGCCTGGTCAAATATTTCATTCATGGTTTTTTGGAATACTTCCGGTGCGGAAGCGATTCCGAAGGGAAGTCTCAAGAAGCGATAACGACCAAACGCCGTTCAAGTTGTGCATATCCTTGAAGTGGCATCATCAAGAGGGATTTGATGAAAACCCGAGTACGCGTCGAGGCGCGTAAACAATGTTGCTCCGGCCATCTCTGCCTCATTATCTTCTCTTTTTGGCAATTGATAGTGCTCTTGCTTTATGCCTGCGTTAATGCGCCTGGGATCAATGCATATGCGAAGTTTGCCATCCTTTTTCCTTGCCGCGACAAAGGGGCTTACCCAATCCATCGGCTTGCTGACTTTGACGATATTGCCTGCACGTTCCATGCGGTCCAACTCTTCTCGGAGGGGCTCGCGCAATGCCAGGGGCACCCGTCGCACCGGCTGGACCACCGGCGTTGCTTCCTCCCACAGGACCATGTGGTACGGGCATGCCAGGCAGCCGATACCCTGAAACAACTCTGGGAATTCATTCGTCATTTGGTCAGTACTGTTCACGTGAACGGAACCCACAGTGCGCGACACCAGTCCTAAAGTTTCGCTCGCCGACAACCCAAGGATAGCTTGGTTGCTCTTCCTGACGATAAAAAAGTCAAAGTACTCGCTCCGGTTGTTCACAGTCACTGGTAGCGTAGCCACGCCGATATGCTTGATGACGTTGCCACTGTATGAGCGCAGAACAGAGGGGCTTGTCTCCAAACATTGATTCACCTTGAGCCTTTGAAAAATGGTATGAGGCAGTAAGTTGGCTTGCGAGCCCGTGTCTACCTTCAGAGGCACCAGTTGGGACGCGACTTGGGCGTCGATAACCCCATCAGCTTTGTTGCCCACGCCAACATCCAGTATTTGAAAATTGGCGTGCTCGTCCCTCACAGCGCTTATGTGAGGACCTTTCCTACAACAAGCCGAAAAGTGGTTAGCGCCACGGCACGAGAAATATTTCTTTCCAAAGGCTGGGCACCTTCCACGTTCGTGAATGCGGTTGCACTTGGAACATATTAATTGCCTCTTTGTTTTGATCTGCGCTACTTCCGTTTCAGGTTCAGCGTAACTTTGATCCGAGCCTGAGGCAAGTTCCTCTCGCGCCAGACATTTGCACTGCGCATGCTGAACATTGGTGAAACAGCGCGAAAAAGACGAGGACACAAGGAAACAAATACCACAGACAAGCGCTGTTTTTGTATTTGTTTCCTTGTGTCCTCGTCTTTTTCGCGCTGTTTCACCTCAGTTCTAAGTATGAACCAACTAGCCCTCATCAAGATCTTGCTGAACTTTCGAACGGCGCATTTCGATTGGAGCCACTTGTTTTTCTGCTTGAACCCATGCGTTGTTTTGCTCGGCACATACTTCCTCAGCCTTGCAGATTTCTTCGGCTTTGCGTAATGTAAGGTCCTTAACCTTCAGCATTTTCTTTCGCAATTCCGTTAACGGTGCCGAAAACAATCTGGTCTCTGACCATAGAATCACTTAGGTCCCCAAAATTGCAACTTTAGGCTAGCTTCCTCAGGTCTCGAGCGAAATGCTCAAAAGGCTCCCCCTCAGCTTGAGTCCTTGTACGGAAGACATACCGTTCATGCACCTCGTTTTGCTGTTGCCGACAATATTCTTCAAACATTCCCGTCACTGTTCCATAATTCTCTTTACTTTCGTCGTCCGAAAACGAAAAATTGTTGAATACCTCTAGGGCGTCCTCTCCGGCAATGGTGAGCAGGAGCGCAGTCTTGGCTGGCTCGGACCTCGTTGCTTTCGCCGTTTCCGTTGCTTGCAAGAACAGCTCGAATCTGCTTGAACAGGTACCAATTCCTTGCGGTGTTCCCGGACAGCACAAGTGGTTGTGGCGGCTTCACTAAATCCATCTTGTCGGTTCACTGAGACGCCCGTCTTTCGATGCGTTACTGCTTGCGCAATTCTATCCCACTTCTGACACCATGTTCCGGTGCGCAGTGACGACCACCAGCATGGATGCAACAAGAACAAAAAGTGCGTTTATTCAGGGATGCTTACAGGTATATATAGCTTCGGCTGACTGTCCGATAACAGACACGTGCATCGTTGATTAGTCTAATCGGAAGGGGCCATTCCAGGAGCGCCTGCGCGACCTGACGATGCACAAAACACATTTCTTGGTGTTTGGTTCAATGAGAATCTTTCTTAGAATGTTCGCACCACCTAATTAATGTCTGAGCCAAGTAAAACAGTTGGTTGTTTGTATAAGATATTTCATTTGTTGCCCCCCTGGTTAAAGATATCCATGTATTACGCACTCCTGTACTCAAGCTTATCACACTGTATTCTTGTTTGGGGAACTACGGCAACCAGCAGTTACCTTAAACTAATTTCCATTCAGAAACGCGTTTGCGTACTATTGAGGGGTTTCCTGGCAGACCTTCAAATTTAGATAAGTCACCGCTATTTCAGAAACACAGCACCATAAAGTAAAAGAAGTTTATAATTTGTGTCTGCTGAAGTGCATCGATCGTCATATATTGTTCTTTTCTTGCCCAAATAATTCCAGCAGCCGCTATGATTTCCGAACGAAACGTAAGCTTGTTCCCACCACACGCACCAATTACGGCAAGCCAACACTAAGCTACCAAATTCCCGGGTAATCAATCAATTTTCCTTTGAAGCTGAATATTAGCTTGCACAAAAACTCTTTAAATCTACAATTAAAAAATGCCTATTGGAACAAATGGAATGGAATATATATTTAGTCGACAGACTTGGTATTTACTTGCACTTATTTTGCTACCTTTGAGATGTTTTTTCTCTGACGCGCATGTTGAAAGCTTTGCGATATTGTTTCTGCGTTTTACGGCTGACATATTTATGTTTGTAAAAACATAAATATGTTTGTAAACCAGGCAGGATTCCGTAAAGGCTACTCAACAATAGCCCATATTCACACTAGCAATCAAGTGATAGAGAAATGTGCAGTATATCACCAACCCTTATATATAGCTTTCATTGACTACGAGAAAGCGTTTGATTCAGTTGAAACCTCAGCAGTCATGGATGCATTACGGAATCAGGGTGTAGATGAGCCATATGTAAAAATACTGGAAGATATCTATAGCGGCTCCACAGCCACCGTAGTCCTCTACAAAGAAAGCAACAAAATCCCAATAAAGAAAGGCGTCAGACAGGGAGATACCATCTCTCCAATGCTATTCACAGCATGTTTACAGGAGGTATTCAGAGACCTGGAGTGGGAAGAATTGGGGATAAAAGTTGATGGAGAATACCTTAGCAACTTGCGATTCGCTGATGATATTGCCTTGGTTAGTAACTCAGGAGACCAATTGCAATGCATGCTCACTGACCTGGAGAGGCAAAGCAGAAGGGTGGGTCTGAAAATTAATCTGCAGAAAACTAATGTTTAACAGTCTCGGAAGAGAACGGCAGTTTACGATAGGTAGCGATGGAAAGGAAGTTTATACCGACAAAAATTTGGTATTTGCATTGGGTCCAAGGTTGCACCGGTACTAACTAACATTTTCCTAGGTAGCGTAGACAGAAATATAGAAAGTAACCTAGATGACCGAACATTGAAAGTGCTAAGATATGTTGATGATTTTCTGATCTTTGTGAAGAGTACTAATCTCCAACAAATGGTTCATAATGCACTTCAAGTACTCCACAAATGTGGCTCAGGGTTAGTTTTCACACATGAAGTGCCGAATAAGAACGAACTACAATTTTTAGATGCGAGGCTCAAGCTAACTGATACGCATGTGTGCTGGATGTATTGCCCAAGGTCAGAAAAACCAAGTTTAAATTTTCACTCCGCACATTCCAAGGTGGTAAAAAACGGCATCGCGTTTTCGGTTCTATTTTCCGCACTTTCGAAATCGTGTTTTCTAAAAGTTTCTTAACACAACTGGAGCGTTTGATAGCGGCAGGTTTTCTAGAGGATGCTATCCGCATGACAGCACAGAAGCTTGTTAAACGTGTAAAATTAGGAGCACCCACAAGAATGAATAATCCAGAGCCTGCCGACAAGAAGCAAAAACTGGTTGTAATAACATATGTGCATAAACTATCACATAATCTCAGGAATATAGCTGGCAGATTTGATATAAAGGTTGTTTTTTCTGCCCCTAACAAGTTGATCAAAATTTGTGGTAAGATCGATAGGAAATTGGCCCAGGCTGCCTCCACTCATGCTGGGAAAGGCTGTACTGTTAAGCATACTTCCCCGTTTGTGCACTGTAGAATGGGAGTTGTTTACGAACTTCCATTTTCCTGCGGTCACGTATACATCGTTTAAACAGGTCGTTGCCTCAATATTAGATTGTCTGAACAGAGGCACTCACTAGCGGGTAATGCCTACTCGCATGTCGCGCGGCATTGCTCTGAGCATGGGTGCACACCAATATATAAAGACACCACAAATAATACTTTCCACGCACAAAAATCAGACTACGAGGGAGATAAATTGAGGCCTTCTATATCAGGAAAAAAGGGTCGCGTTGTGTAACCATGTCATCGATTAATTTGCATGATAGTGAATTTGAATTTTTAAGCCGCTTCATAGCGTAGCATTAGATTAAATGGTTTTGCGCGTTTTTTGCCTGCGCACTGATAATGACGCCATAGATGGGACAGCACGTGGCTATGGGTTGTGTACATAAGTGTATGTATGCCTTCGAATAAAGTTAGTTGTGAGTTCAGCGCTGTCCCGTGTGTTCCCGCCTTCTGTCATCGTCTTTTTGCGCTGCCCCTTCAAGATATTCCCTAGTGAACGTTTATTGCCATAGCAATTATGTGGACACTCAAGCCGCATTTCTGCCGTCGCCGTGAGGTTCCGTATGAGTGAAGGCACGGGAGAGTGAGGGGCGAGGAGAGGTGATGATGATCATAGGGATCTAAAGAAAGGAAAGACGCTTGATGGGTGAGGAGAGGGAGGAGGGGAGTTCTTCTCCGGCGGCTGCTATGGTGCTATGGCGCCCGCCGCTCCGTACAGACTGCAGAGGCTGGTGGAGGCAACCACGGCGACTACGGCATCGGTCACGCTAATCGCGGATGCTGTAGTAGGCGCCTTGGGCGGGCGCCGTAGGGACGCGTTGCCGGTGCTCGTGTGTTTTGAATGTGGTCTGCGACGTGCCTAGAGTACGCGCCCGCGCGGGCCTCATCTTCAAAGCGATCTGCGATGCCTGCACAGTGCGTGTAGTGCTGGTAGCTTCGTAAGCGCTCTGCTTTCGACGTTTCGTAGGCGTTGAAGCGACAGCTACACTGAGGTCAATTGGCTCGCGGTTGCTGCCTCGATTCCTAACTCCAGCGTTTTCACAGTTTCCGCTGTCATAGAGCGATGTGTGTTCATGTTTTACCTGTGCACGCGTGACACCGTGCTTCTTAATTTAGCTGAAACACGTTGACGGGCTAGTTAGTTTGAATCCATGATAGAATGTGTAAGCGCGACTGAACAAGGACGTAGAAAGGAGCAGACACACAAAGACAGCACTGTCTCCGTGCGTCTGTTTCTTACTACATCCTCGATGAGTCATGCTTACATATTCTATCATTGTGAATTTCAATAGTAAGCGAGTGTTTACGAGTTTATACGGCCGAAACTATGGTTCTTCATTGGTACAGCTATCTACTAAGTTCCTGTCGCAATCGCTGCTTCGCCTTTCCAGTCGAACTGCGAATTTCTTCCCGCAGCAGGAAGGCGCAGAAGTATTTTCAAGGCCATTAGGTGAGATGCCACCGTTTGGGGCTGCTCGCACATTTGCACAGAAGCACCAGACATGCATCACCGGCTGTATGAAACCAAGCAAGAATACCACTTGAAAACAGTTTTCTGTTAATTTCAGCTAAATAAATACTCTCTATATCGTTTTTCCCTCCGTTGTAAGTCTACTTCATTTAAAAATTTGAAGTAAGATATTTGGATGCAGCTGGTCATGTTGCCAGGCATTGTTCTGATAAGATGAACAAATTTTCATGGTCCCTTCCAGTTCGTAATAAAAAAAGTCTACTGTATATCTTGAAGGCCATTTGGCACAGAGCAAGCACTACGCTGTGTTTTCGCGGTGTGCTTCGAGGCGAACGGCTGCACGACGGTCAATTCGTTCGCTGCCGTGTTTCCTAGTTACAGTGTTTTGACAGCGACTGCGCGTGGTGATCGAGTGAGATGTGTTTATGTTTGTTTGTACGCACTTGACACCATGCGTGTTAGTTAGTGCGTCTTTGTTTTTTCATTAATTTTTTTATTTTGTGATACTGTCGATCCCGTCAGGGGGTTTTACACGGGTGGGTTGGATGGGTCTGTAGACATTGTAGTGCATGCATTTACATAAGAATACAAAAGGGTACTTATTAAGTGTAAAGGATGCGGCATCTAAGACAGCCGATCTCGAGTTGCTTTTTACGCAACTGGGTTTTGCATTTGATGTGGTCATGTTGACCGAAACCTGGTGTGGTGAACATAGCAGTATATTCAAGCTTCCTTTGTATGATACATTTGTTTTAAATGGCACGAATAGTCGCGGTAGTGGCGTACTATTGATGGTAAAAAAGCACTTTCAGTGTGATGTGCTACCTGAATTTTCTGTCATCAACCCTGATTATGAAATTTTGTTTCTTGTTATCGAAAATAAGGTTGTGGTGGTCGTATATCGCCCTCGAAGTGGAAATTCGAAATCCTTCTTGGATTTTCTTGACCTTTTTTTGTCTTTCATAAGTGAAAACAAATATGATGTCATTTTAGGACGTGATTTTTTTATTAACCTCCTTGCAGATAACCCCACAAAAAAATAATTCCAAAATCTATTAAATTCTTTTCCCTCTTAAACGTGATATGCGATCCTACACGTGCTACATTGCAGACTGAATCACTACTTGATCTGCTTACAACCAATATGCACATGCCTATTCTGAAAGCAGGCGTAATAAATGCTGATATCAGTGACCACCGCGGCGTGTTTATGTGCGTTCCGAATAGCAAATTTCCTAATTAAAAAATACCAAAGTTATTTCAAGATATGTCGACAAAAAACCTGAACAATTTCAAATAGAACGTTCGTAATCATGACTGGTGAAATGTTCTTGAGGAAACAAGTGCCGAAAACGCTTATGTTTTGTTTCTAACGGCTTTTTTGTGTAGATACAGCGAGTGCTTCCCTTATAAACATGCACAGGAACGAAGGAACATAAGGAAGCCATGGATCACGCCTGAATTGCTGAAGAATATTCACAAAAAGGATAGGCTATACAAGTTTGAAAAAACTCGAGACCCGGATAGGCTTAAGGCTTTTAAAATGTTCAGAAATAAACTGACGGCGGAAATACGCAGTGCACGTGATCAATATCTCTGTAATCAGTTTTGCTGCTCGATGAATAAGTCGGATGAATTATGGAGGATATTGAATGGGCTTCTAAACAGATGTGCAGGCCCAAACCCAGTAACAAAAATTCATACTCAAGATAAAGACCTCACAGGCACTGATTTAGCAAACACATTCAACAGCTACTTCACAGAGATAACTAGTAATTTCGTTGATTCTAATACTCTTCATATAAGAAGCGAGAAGTCAATGTTCTTAACCCCAACATCAGTATCAGAGGTCATGTCGGTTTTCATGGGGCTAAATAATAGGAAATGTTGTGACGCAGACGGAATTGTGATAAAACCGGTGAAGTTTGTGATAGGAGACATAGCAGAGCGTTTAGCTCACATATATAACCTTTGCTTATCTCAAGGATCATTTCCGGGGCAAATGCAACTCGCCAAAGTGAGCGTATTGCACAAAAACGGTAGTAAGAATGATTTTACAAATTTTAGACCAGTATCCATACTACCCGTTTTCTCAAAAGGATTTGAAAAAACAGTTCTTACTAGAATGACAAATTTTAGCGAACAATGCAATATCATTTACGGCGCGCAGTAAGGCTTCCGGAAATATCGATCAACAGAAATTGCACTGTTAAAATAAAAATAATTTATCCCGCAGTCGCTTGAAAATAAAGAAGTAGCCCTTGGAATATACATAGATTTCACGAAAGCTTTCGATTATTTAAATCACTCTATCCTGCTAAAGAAACTTGAAATGTGCGGATTCCGCGGAACGGTTCTATCTCTACTGACGTCCTACCTTGGTGAGCGCGAGCAGTACGTATATTTAAATGACTGCTCTTCTAATATATTACCAATTTCTGCCGGCGTACCTCAAGGGAGTATTCTGGGCCCATTTTTGTTTAACTTATATTTGAATGACATTGTTAACGTCGATCCTATGGTGAAATTTGTCATTTATGCTGATGATGTGACACTGTTATTTTCTGCAGAAAGTACGGATGAGCTGATTCTGAGAGCGAACAGAACACTTGTGAAATTAGATACGTGGGCGCAACTTAACAAATTGAAAATAAACGTTTGTAAAACGAAGGCTGTCATATACCGTGCGAAAAACAAGAAAATTAACATTACCTCAGACATTGAGCTGCAAAACTCAAAGGTAGAACTAGTAAGCGCATTTAAAATACTTGTAGTGTATTTCAGCGAAAGTATGACCTGGGACATTCATATCGACCACGCTGTGTCAAAACTGTTTCGCATCGTTCGATTGACATTCGCCAACAGATACATTCTACCGTCAAAGGTTAAGCTTCTATTGTACAATGCGCTATTCTACTCACATATGAAATATTGTCAATTAGTTTGGGGGAACACAACAAAACGTAATTTGCAAAGAATCACGATATTACAGAAAAAAATGTTAGGAAATATTGAAAACGTCCCCATGAGTCACCCTTCCCACCCTCTGTTCTTGAAGTACTGTGTAATGAAAATAGACGGGCTATATCCGCATTGCCTGTGTTCACGTTATAAGCTTGAAGTAAAAAATAACAGCTATTCCCTACTACGGTTGGCATCGCTTTCTAAAAGGACCACACCTTATGAGAATCGAAACACACAGCCATGGCTAATGAAAAACGTGCAGAACCGGATACGGACAACAAATGGTAAACAGAACGCTACCGCATTTGCTAAATTTCTGCCATAACAATGGTTCAACTCCCGAAACAGCATCGAACCAGAAACTGAAAATGTTCTTCTGTGACAAAGCTCCGTTCCCATGACAGAATTTCATGTGGTTTTTCATCTCTGCACATGTACGCTATACGCATTGCAATGTACTACCAATGTACTGTTTCATACTACACCAATGTGTGCCGTTTTATTTTTCGTTTTTTTTATTCATTATGTAGCGCTTTTTACTTGCAGTTTTTTCATGTTTGTACGTCTCCTTTAACAATGGTCTGTCACGCAGTTAACAAACTTTTTATTGCTATAGTTACTTGTTCTCAATATTATCGACAAGCTATTGCTGCATTACTATTATTATTTGTTTGTGTTTTGCATAATGCCATGCGAAAAAGTGTTTCTGTTTCTTCTATTTTGTACTCCGGGGAGCTGGGAACTAGTCAAGCTGACTTGTCAGCTTTTTGTACCCCACTCCCTCACTTCATGAGTGAAATGAAGATTATTAATATATTATTATTATTATTATTACCTCCTTAAAGCTTACACGGCCGAAAAAGCTACTATCCGTACTTCGTATCCTCGTCCGATAATCTGTTATCGCAATCGTTGCTTCACCTTTGTGGTGAAACTGCGCCTTCCTTTATTTCTTAAAATGGGTATGCCATAAATTATGACACCCTACAAGTTTTCGAGATCAAAAAGTGCCCTCGAGTTATTATTAAAAAAGCAAAATAATACATTTTTTTTAATTACATAGCATTCTCAGAGCAACTTTAGCAGCGCAAACTATTTCCACGTTGCCGCAGAGCTCGTATGCGAAGACGACAGGTGTCTCATGGTCATAGGTTTTTATACAAAAACCGTATTGTCTAAAAGAAAAGGACACCCGTATATTATAGAAATAATAGGAAGGATACTGGGAACGTTGTCTTTCTACTACGGTGGTTGCCTGTAAGAATGCAAAATGTTGCAATAGAATGTGCGTTCACAATTTTGTACGAATCCGTTTCACTTCGTATAACTATATTTCCGCAAAATAAAAAAAAGACGTTAATGAGCAGCTTGTATTTAATCCGAGATGTGACACCTTAAATATTTTTTTCGTATTAAATGCATCTTTAGAAATTTTGCTGCATTGCTGTGGTAATAAATGGCGCGTGCACTGCTTACAAACACCCTCGGCTCGTATTTACAAAGTTCGGTGCCGTTCGCAATGGGCTATTGCTGGGCATGGCCTCCGAGATCAGCGCCACCTTATCTCGGAGGCTCTGGGGCGGCCGCCTCCATATGACGCCGTCCGGTGGCGGTCCCCCAATAGCGGCAGCCGATGATAGCTGATTTAAAGAAATTGGAAATGAGTGACGTGGAAGCATGGTGAATCTAATCCACAAAGTCAAAGGATACAAGATGAGTTTGTGCAGACCAGTTACAGTAATATCGGCAGTATACTGCGCCATCATTTTTAAGTTTTACGTAATTATCAAAGATTCCCTTTTGCAAAGTACTTAATTGAAGTCCTTGAGCTGAAGTATTCAGAGGGGCGGACATTAAAAGCACGAGAAATCGAAACATACATTTAACTATTAAGAAAATGACTAATTACATTCTCAATACCGCACAGCAAAACGACATAGCACGCCTTCCGCGTGGAAGGCATACAAAGATTTTATGATAACTTACTGTGCCACAGTAAAATCTGCTAAACAAAAATATTTTTCCAGTGATTTACCTTCCCTTCTGAAATCTAACTGTAAGAAGTTTTGGAAACTTGTATCCCCCGAACACGATCCGCAACAGATATCTCTGCTAGACGATAATCATGTTCCACTTTCAGACAGTCATTGCACCTCGGCATTTAACACGTTCTTTTTATCTGTTTTCACCTGGGAAGACCATTTTGACGTTCCATACGTACTCGATTTTGACTTCCCATATATGGAACCGATTGAAGTAACTGCCGATGGCATAATACGTCTAATTAAAAACCTTAAATTATCTACTTCAGCGGGCATTGCCAATATTTTAACGTAGACTGAAGACGAGTCTTACAACATAGGCGCTTCTCTTTAATGGCGGGCCAAAAGAAGAGCGTGAAGTGTACGCGCTTCGTCGTTTTCCATGGCGCCGGCCGTTGCGGGCGCCGTCCCGCGGTGCGGGAGCCCCACAGCATTGTGTCAATTGCCCCCCATGCGAAAAGCGACCGTCTCGGTCGCGTGAAAAAGTTCTTTCAGCGACGACAACAAATGCTCCTCAGGTGCAGCTCGGACTTCACGTACGCGAATGTAGGGTTTCATGCGCACTACATGAACAACTTCAGCGCGAAGACGACGACGGGGCGAACCGGGGTCAGAACTGCAGTGGACGACTTCGTAGGTAACGTCACTGAGGCGGCGTGTAACTTTGTAGGGACCAAAATACCGATGGAGCAACTTTTCCGAGAGTCCACGGTGACGGATGGGCGTCCAGGCCAACACGAAGGCGCCGGTACTGCAATGGACGTCGCTTCGACCCTGATTGTACCGACGGGTGTCGGCATGCTGTTGGCTCCGGATACGATGCCGAGCAAGCTGGCGGGCTTCTTCAGCTCTTTGTACGAACTCCTCTACGTGTTCGCTTGTCGGGCTATTATCAGCCAGAGGTAGCATGGCGTTAAGTGTGGACGTGACGTGACGGCTGTATACAAGCTCGAACGGCGTATACTGGGTAGTATCCTGTACAGCAGTGTTATACGCGAAGGTCACATAGGGTAAAATCTCGTCCCACGTCTTGTGCTTTACGTCGATATACATGGAGAGCATATCAGCCAGCGTTCTGTTCAGACGTTCCGTTAATCCATTGGTCTGAGGGTGATACGCAGTGCTCTTGCGGTGGGAGCAATGCGTCAGCTGGAGAACGTCCTCCATAAGTTCGGCTGTAAATGCTGCACCGCGGTCGGTGATGAGAACAGACGGTGCACCATGTCGTAGGACGATGTGGCGTACAAAGAACTTGGCCATTTCATACGAGTTTGCTTGCGGAATAGCTTCGGTTTCGGCGTACTGAGTTAAGTAGTCGGTAGCGACGACTATCCATTTGTTGTGCGAAGAGGTCACGGGGAATGGCCCAAGTAGATCCATTCCTATTTGTTGGAACGGTGCTTGAGGAGGGTCCACAGGATAGAGAAAGGCAGCCGGTATAACTGGTGGTTTCTTGCGGCGCTCGCAATCGCGGCAGGTCTTCACGTACCGTTTCACAGAAGAGTAAAGCCGGGGCCAGTAATACTTCTGTCGTATTCTTGCTAATGTTTTAGCGAATCCCAGGTGTACCGCGCATGGCTCATCATGGCAGGCTTGCAAAATGTCTTGGCGCAGCGCCAACGGCATGACAAGGAGGTACGTATTGGGACTGCTCCCGCAGTTTTTCCTGTTAAGGATACTGTTGTTCAAGCGGTACGATGATAAGCTGCGGACTAGCGAGTGGGGTAAACCACCTGCAACTCCTTGAAGGTGCTCGATCAACAGCAGCAGCTCAGGGTCAGCGCACTGGTACTCAGCCATCTTTATGGCGTCAATAACGCCGACAAATGGCAAGTCTTGGTCAGGGTCCAATGACGTCGTAGGGAGTGCTACACGTGACAAACAGTCAGCGTCGCTGTGCTTCCTCCCAGATCGGTAGACAACTGTTATGTCGTACTCTTGTGAGCGCAGGCTCCAACGGGCTAGTCTGCCTGAAGGATCCTTAAGGTTGGCAAGCGCGCGCGCCGTCCCGCGGTGCGGGAGCCCCACAGCATTGTGTCAATATCAACTCTAAAATCTTTAAGAACACTGTCTCCGTTTTTGCTAACATATTACACCACCTTTTCAGGCAATCTTTAGCGGCAAGTCATCTTCCCTCCGATTGGAAAATTGGTAAAATAGTGCCTGTGTTTTAAGCCGGTGATAAACATACTCCTGAAAGCTACCGTCCAGTTTCTTTAACTTGCATCTGCTGCAAACTTCTTGAACACATAATCGCTTCTCATGTTTACCGACACTTATATTCTAACAATTTCTTTTTAACAATCAACATGGATTCAGGAAAGGTTTCTCTTGCGAAACCCAGCTACTAGAATTAAGTACAGAACTACATTGCAACATGAACAACAACCTCCAGACGGACTGTATTTTTCTTGATTTCTCGAAAGCCTTTGATCCTGTCGCCCATTGCCGTCTGATTTCTAAATTATCTGCGCTTCAATTAGACTCGCAAACCTTATCTTGGCTTCGTAACTTCCTTTCACTTCGCCAGCACTTCGCTGTTATTAACAATTTCCAATCCTCCCTTTCTCACGTACCTTCGGGCGTACCATAGAGGTGCATCCTCGGCCCCTTATTGTTTTTAAGCTACATAAACGTCTTCCCAGAAAGCATTTCTTCCTGCATGCGAATCTTTGCTGACGATTGCACCATATATCGTCCAATAACCTGTGCCGACGATCACTTAACGCTGCAAAATGACCTTTACTGCATTAACAACTGGTTTCCAAATGGCTTATGTGGCTGAATGCAGAAAAATGCAAAATAATCTCCTTCACACGCTAGCAAAAGATTTCCAACTACTGCTACACCATTAACAATTACCAACTGTCGCAGGCACCATCTCATAAGTACCTTGGTATTCATATCACACCCAACCTTTTCTGGTCCTACCATATTACCACCATATGCGCAAAAGCTTCAAAATGTTTAGGATATTTACGACGAAATTTGCATAACTGTCCCACTCACGTTCGTCAACTAGCTTATCAGACCTTCGTTCGCCCACAGCTTGAATTCACCGCATCTATCTGATCCCCCTACCACAATTATTTAACTAACATGCTTGAAGCGGTTCAGAATAGGGCCACCCGTTTTATTTCACCCAATTATGACAAACATAACAGCATAACGCAAATTAAGCTCAATCTTTCTCTTGAACCCCTTAGTGCTCGTCGCGACATTGCCCTTTTATGCCTTTTTCACAAATACGCATACAGCAACAGACCATTCCCACTTCACATTGATGCTCCTTCCATCACATCATGTCGGTTGCATAATCACTTAAGTTTCACGCGATTATATGGGTCAACTCACGCCTTCAACTCATCTGCTCTTCTTCGCGCCATACGTTTGTGGAATGGTCTTCCAGACAACATCGCATCCAAACCAGACCACGATAGTTTCTGTCAACTTCTGCACTCTTTCTTTTCGCAATAACAACTTGCCACTAGTTTTTCCAATTTTGTTTTACTTCCGGTGCCATGTTCTTATACCACCCATGTATTTATTTATTTGTTATTTTGACAGCTTTAAGACCAAAGACATGCGTCATTTTTTGTACCACTACACGTGTTTTTCTGTTTTTTTTTCAGTATCCTACTTTGTATCCGGCTGCATTTTTTATATTAATAAATGTGTTTGCTGTGCACGTGATTAGTTCCTACGTTTTTATCATGCCCTACCATTGTGCGTCTTTGAAACCCTGCCAACTGTTCCTGCGCCTAGAACCCGCATATTTGGCAGTCTATCTTTGGTTGCAGTTTCTTTTCTTTTTGCTGTTGTCATTGTGATCATCTTTATAGTTCTTGTGTGCAGTTTTGCCATATGTATAATGCCAGCCAACATTTTTTCTTTTTTTTCGTGTTGTCCTTTTTCCCGCCCACCCTTATATACTTGCCGTCATGCCACATTATCATCGCTTCCTCTCTTTTGCGTTAAATTGAAAATTTGAGCCGTACGTTACTTTGTTACTTTGAGACAAGTTACTTTGTACCTTTTCTTACCCACCTTACTCAATGCCCTGTCAAGGGGCCTGTAAGGTATGTTAAATAAATAAATAAATAAATAAATAAATAAATAAATAAATAAATAAATAAATAAATAAATAAATAAATAAATAAATAAATAAATAAATAAATAACTTTATGGCACATATGGAGATTTTCAAGTGAGTTTCCCAGGCGTATCCACTTAGAACGCATTTCCACAATGAGACCACTTTGGAGATATGCGCCATCAAACACGCCGCAAAAATGCCATGTTGTTTGACTAGATTTTTTAACAAAACGCTGTTTTATGCATGGAAACAGAAGTAACTGGAATGCCCATGTATTTCGTCCTACACTTTGGGAAATAATATTTGTAAACTGGTGTAATCCAGGAAGTTCATTTGAAGTGGATACACCTAGCAATCTCTTCGGTTATAATTCGTAATTTACAATATGTGCTGTAAAGTAAATAATTATGGAGGATACTAGTGAGATTTCGTTCATTCGTTGAATAGCTGTTTCGATTTCTCTTGGTAGTAATGTGCGGCTCTTTGAATAATACAGCTCAATGACAAGAACTATGCTATCTGTCTCAGGCGATGTTTAAATATGCAGTAAAACTTTGACAATTATCAGCCTTTATAAATGACAATAGAAGATATAAAAATTGTGCTGTTATGGTGGGCGCATAAATATTTTGGGAGAACGAAAGAATGTATTCAAGGCAGGCGGGCACTTAGAGGACTTTTGTCCCAACTCAATATGTCGAGATTTCAATGGACCAGTATAGACCGTCATACATGGTCTTTCTAGATAAGGGAGCTTACGACAAAGTGGACAGTGAATTGCTCTGGGATGTTTACTCTACGGGAATGGGTGTGCCGTGAAGTTGTGGAAGCCGTCTCAATACAAGGCCCGTCAAGTAGCTGTATGCAAATTTTCCATTAAAGCCTCCATAAATTGCTTGTTTGTGGAAATAACCGCAATTTAATATGATGCAGACAGTGACTGCGCCAGTGCATCAGCACATCTTTCGTTCAAAGAAAACACACACAGCCGCACGCACTACCAATGGCAAACAGTAGCGTAACCTAGAAAAGAGCGAACCGACAACCTGCTATTGGGTTCACAAAATTTGCTTAAATTTTTTTTAAAGTTCAATATATCTTTAGTTACTTATTATATTGCTCGAGGTCTTTATTTCTGTGTTTCGCATCCGCTGGCCGTGCACATTGAGTAACTAAAGCAGAGTGGATTGGTGGGCGACTTCATGCATTCGCAAAGGCTTACACTCTGCACAAGTTCACTTGCGGTGACTGGAATTTCGCTTGTGTGTATACTGTGCATATATTTTGTTCTCCTTTGCAGTAAATCAGTTGCTAGTGAGTGCCTCAATTGTCGCCTATCGTTTTGCCCCGGGTGTCTAGCGCTGGCATTGTCGAAATCGCTGAATAATTTTGCAGTTAACGAATAACAATGCGAATAGACGTGGAGGTGAAAAACATATGCGCTGTGTGTGTCACTATCTCGTCTCGTCAATTTGCGCTATTATTCGCTCACTATGAATGAGAACCAGCTAGCGCTGAATAAGTTGGCCGCTTTGCTATTTTCACCCGGCGCGAATTCGCGAGAGCGCAGCTCTCACCTGGTCGATCTGCTCCTCTGCAAGAACTTCTGGAGCGGGTAGTTGGTGGTGAATTCGAGGGGCGTCGATGGCCTCCTTGACAGTGTGGTTCATCCACAGCGACCGCATCACCACCTGCGCCAGGAGGAGCGCCAAGCGCCGTCACTCGCTGGCTGCACGTGGCGTTTGAGTGTGCACGGCGCAGCCGCGATTTGTTTTCGGGAGGGCAGCGGCGGCCGCCCGTCAGGCGCATCACTGGGTGTCGTTTTTAGACAATAAAGAATTTTTAAATATCGTTTATGGCAAGTAGCATAATTCTAGTCTTTGAAAAGTAACAGCTATTAACGGACAAGCAAAGATGACAAGAGGGAGAACTTTGGGCCAGTTGGTCCGACATGCATAAAGAGGAATAGAACCGCCACTTCACGTTAAAAGAACCGCGTTAAAAGACGAAGGAGTAGACCGTATACCACTCGTCCTGTCCACTCTTTCGTCTTACGCCCCGTGTAAAGTGGCGGTATTTTTTGCCTTTAAAAGACGACACTTCGGGCAAAGTCGTTGTCCGTTGAGCGCTGTTGCGTTTCTAAGCATGAATAGTACTTCCTAGTCATTGAGCTGTATTACTCAAGTAAGCGCACATTACTTGCATGAGAAAACGTAATGCGTCACCGACTAATTACAAAAGTTACTAAATAAATTTCAATAAGGCGATTTATGGCACATATTGCAATTTACGAATTGTAGCCGGGAGACACCAGCTTCGATATGTGTGCAGTGATACTTGCGCGAAAAATGCGCCATTCTCCTACTTACTTTCTTAACAAGCCACAGTTTTCTGCTTTGAAGAACAAAGCTAAATGGGATGCCCATGTATTTCGTCACGCACGTTGGGAAGTCTCAAGATTACGCATTTTGATTTCTCGCGGGAGTAATATAGCTCAGAGACCACAATTGCGCTATGTTCCACAGACAGTTTTTGGGCATTATGCATGATAAAAAAACACCTCGTGTAATAGTATAAACGCATTATACAGCATTAAAGTCTGAAATCGAGCTAGTTGGAAGGCAACATATTCGAGCAAAACAGCGCAAAGCACGCGTCACGGCGACTAGACTCGCGTTCTAAGGGTCTGGTTGCTACTCGACGCGGCCCATCTTTCAGGCTGTTTCGTTCGAACATTATTACATATTTTGTCCTTTTTTTTGGCACAAAGAGAGCTAGGCGCCAAATCGCTCTATGTCCAGGCCGTAACCACGTGGGTGGTTAGGGCCTGTTCTGACAGCCGCCCGAAATTATCGATCCAGCCATATACTGTTTGACACAACATACGTATTCAATAGGCATGCCACACTCCTCGAGAGGCTTAAAATCAATAACCATTGTAGTCGCTGTAACCGATAGATGTCGCTAAACACCTTCAAAAAGCGGAGTTGCGTAACATATTGTGGCGAATGGACGTGTTTATCAGGGCTCCTTGGCGGCGACGAAATCATGTTTTTTTTATGTATGCTTTGAGCTTGCTTCTGTTTTTGATTTGCCGTTTGTTGGCCTCTAAATAATACTTGGGTAGTTTTTCTTGTCATTCTTTTTTCATGTGCGCGGGCGTGTTTCATGCAGATTTCGTTTTGCAGGATAGTCAGAGCTTCCTTTCGTGCCACGTGCTTTAATAACACGTCCAACCATGTGGGACGTTAAGTTTTTGCAGCCTTTAAATAGTAGCTTCGAAGTGGCAAGACTAATAGCTATTACTGGTTTTCCTTCTGTGTGCCTTGCTACCTGCAATATTGCTTTGGTAGGAAAGTGAGAGCGTGGCCGCGTCTTTTAAGGAGTGTTGTTAACAAGCGAGATGATTTGTCTTCTATCGTTCATAAACGTGCTTCTAATGCGGTAGCATTAACAGAAGCCTGGCTTTCAAGAAAAATTGTTGACAGTGAAATTTCGCATTTGTTATGTTTGCATGGTACAGCCGCTTCCATGCCGGGACTAGTTTTATGATGTTTGCAACATTGCTTGGTTTTGATGATGACATCACAGAATTGAATAAAGAGAGGCCGCAGTGTGATAGCACCGACAGGTGTCGTTCAGTTTTTGTTATCAAAAGAGGATAAGCAACCACCAGCGCGTATAAGAAGCACGTGCTGTTCCGAGTAAAGCATTCTCTGTTCCAGAGCCCATTGGTCTTCTTGGTCATCACGCTGAGCGCCTACGCGCGTCATCGTCCACGCAGTACACGACACATGGCGATGAGGATGAGATCGACGCAAGTGGCTTTCCGGGACCGCGGCGGGTGCTGACAAGTGGGGTAGGCAACTAGGCGAGGGCGGCGGAACCTCGAGGAAACGGCGACATGTCAAAGGCGGGAAGAATCGATTGCTTCGACGACAAGGCCGAAAGTTTGGACTCGTACGTGGACTGGTTCGAGTTGTATGTGGAGGCAAATGAAGTAGCCGACAGCAAGAAATTGCCGTACTCTTGACGGTCGTAGGAGAGAAATCATACGAAATACTGAAAAACCTGCTCGTACTCCATGCGCCGTCCAGTAAAACGTACGATGAGGCTAAAGCGGTCTTGAAGAACCATTACAGCCCCCGGAAAGCCATCGTGGCGGAAAGGTGTGGATTCAACCACCGCGTACAGTTTGAACAAGAAAGCGTGGCTGACTTCATACTCCAGCTGAAGAATTTAGCCAGAAGTTGCGCATTCGGTGACTTTCTTGACCAAGCCTTGAGGGACAGGCTCGTAGCGGGACTGCGATGCGCGGACACCCAGCGGCAGCTGTTTGCGGCTGACGCCGGGGTTCTGCCCTTTGAAGGGACTTGCAAAATTGCTCTGAACCACGAAATGGTATCGCAGCAGTCGCAACAAATTAAGTCTGACGAAGCAGCTCGTCAGACGGACCTGACAGCTGAAAGCAGGCAAATAGGCAAGCTCTCAGGCTAACAACGCCCCGTGAGAGAGAACCGCAGGCGAGGGGTCAGGACAGAACCGATAGAATGTTTCCGATGTGGAAAAAACCACTCGGAAAGAACATGTCGATACCGCAGTACAAGTGACACAACTGTGGCACGCAAGGTCATCTCAGGACGATGTGCAGGCGGGGAACCGAACCACGCAAAGAACTAAATAGGGTGGCCGACTCCATGGAAGAATCGGATAATGATTTGCAGATTTGTAGTATCACCAGCAACAAGTCCGCGTATTATGTTACCGTGGATGTAGAGGGCCAAAACGTGACCATGCAAATAGACACAGGCGCCTCAGTGATGGTGATGCCAAAGGCAATCTATCAGCAGAACTGGGTGCACATGCTCCTGGAGTCGGTGGCTGATCCGTTAAGAACGTTCACGGGCGAGCTTGTCCCAGTTCTTGGTTTGGTCGACATGCAAGTAAAATACAACGAGCAGACTTGCGTCCTGCCCCTGAAAATAGTCAATGACGCAGGAAAGCAGTGGTCGTGCCTACTGGGAAGGAAGTGGCTGAGTCGGCTAAGGGTAAATTGAAACGAAGTGGCTGCCATAGGGACAGTATACATTGTAACTGAGCTGAAACAGAAATTTGCCCTTGTTTTTTCGAAGCAGTTAGGATCAATTTCCGGGTTCAAAGCGCAAATACTAATAAAACCGGGCAGCAGACCCATGTTCTGCAGAGCACGTAAGGTACCTTTCGCTCTTGTTGAACCAGTGTGAATTAAGCTGTATACTTGGAAGGAAGCGGGCGTCGTGAAGCGAGTAACACGGAGCGATTGGGCAACACCCTTGGTCGCTGTGTCAAAATGCGGAGGCGCAGACATCCTATTGTGTGGTGACTAAAAGTTCACTGTGAACCCCGTGCTGAAAACAGAGCATTACCCGCTTCCGCTACCAGAAGACTTGTTCGCAGCTATAGAGGGATTGAGTGTTTTTTTTTTTGCGTTTTGGATATAGCTTCTGCATACCAGCAAGTGGAGCTATGCGAAGACGCCAAGTCACTCTTGACAATAAACACGCATAAAGGCTCTTCCAATACCAGCGCCTGCCTTTTGGCATTGCAAGCGCTCCGGTAGTATTCCAGTCGCTTATGGACAGAACTCTCAGTGGTATTCCTCACGTAGGATGCGACATTGATGATGTAATCATAGGAGGTACCACCACGTCGGATTGTCGAGAGCGGCTAGAAAATGTACTCCAGTGGTTTCAGGCTTACAATGTAACTCTTCAAGAGGAAAAATGCAAGTTTTTTCAAAGGGAAGTTCGGTACCTGGGCCACCGGATATCTCCAGCCGGAATCCAGCCTTTGGGATCAAAAGTTAAAGCAATTACGGCTGCGCCAGAGACCTCAAATGCAACGGAATTGAAATAATTCTTCGGCATGGCGACCTTTTATTTCAAGTTCCTGTCGAACTTGGCGACCATGGCAGCACCGCTGTACGCTCTTTTAAAGAAAGGCCTGCGGTGGCACTGGTCCAAAGAATGCGCTGTTGCTTTCCAGAAAACAAAGCTGCTCACGTCGAGCCCAGTACTCTGCTACTGCAACCCAAAGCGACCGCTTGTATTAAGTTGCGATGCATCCCAGGACGGACTGGGCGCAGTGATTTCGCATGTGCAACCGAACGGGGACGAAAGGCCCATTGCGTTTGCCGCTCGAACATTATCGGTAGTGGACCGCGCGTACTCGCATTTCGAAAGAGAAGTGTTGGCCATAATATATGTGTTGAAGAAGCTTCATCGATATCTGTACGGCCATCGTTTTACGCTTTTCACGGACCACCAGCCGTTACTCGGTATTCTAGGTGACTGCAAGCCGATGCCAACTTTGGCCGCTGCGCGCATGCATCGATGGGCGTTTATCTTGGCGGGATATCGTTACGAACTTAGGTATCGGAAAGGGTCCCAAATGGAAGTGCCCGATGCGTTATCGAGATTGCCACTTCCAAGTCAAGCAAAGGATGAAGAGGCCGACTGTTCGGCAGTTTTTGAAACGACGCCGCAGTTGGCCAGAGATGTCACCAAGACTACCAGACAGGACAAAGTGCTGTGCAAGGTTGCTGAACTTACGCTTAGTGGATGGCCACTGCAAGTAGAAGCCGAGCTACGGCTATACCACACCAGACGAATGGAACTATCGCGAGAGCAAGGATGCGTGACATGCGGTAGCAGGGTCGTTGTTAATCCGCCCAAACTGCAAGAATATGTGTTGACATTACTGCATGCTGAGCACCCTGCAACAGTCTGAATGAAGATGTTAGCTCGCGGCCTAGTGTGGTGGCCTGGGCTTGATGCAGCCATCGAAACCATTGTGAAAAGTTGCAAAATCTGCCAAGCAACGCAGAGTAGCGCTCCCCGCGACCCTTCGGAACCCTGGCCATTTCCCGCGCGCTGATGGCAAAGAGTACACGTTGATTTTTTCGAGGGCGAAGGCGCTTCATTCTTGGGGTGTGTCGACTCTTATTCCAAGTGGATTGATGTGTTGCACATGAAATCGACAACGGCCTTGAACACCATTGAATGGCTTCGTACCCTCTTTGCTGCATACGGGTTGCTGGAACAACTAGTGTCAGATAATGGCCCCCAGTTCACGGCGCGAGAGTTCAATGATTTTCTCGAGTCATGAGCAGTGCGTCACACGTACAGCCCACCTTATCACCCGCAGTCTAATGGAGCAGCTGAGAGGTGTGTGCAAACAGTAAAGAAAACCTTGCGTCAGCAACTACTCCATGATAGCGCTTCCGGCAGCCACAGGACGCGACGAGAACACCTAGACCATTTTTTGCTTGCGTATTGGACAACTCCATGCGCAGTAACGGGCCGCTCACCAGCCAAACTGTTTGTAAAAAGGGTGCCGCATACAAAGCTGTCGCTGCTAAAGCCATCATTTCAAGAAGACATGCTAAAGGGGCCACAATTATCCAAGGCTCAACGCGATCGAGGTCGCCCTCCATGGCGCTTCTTCATGGAAGCGGACCACGTCTACGTTAAAACTGTGAGAGGGGAGAAAACAGCGTCGACTGAAGGCCGAATAGTGAAGGTCATTAGCCCTGTGACGTACTTGGTGGACACGATGAGCAAAGTGCATTTCGTTCACGTTGATCATCTGCATTTGGCCACTTATTCCCAGCACGCAGATACGTCTACCCCATGCCAGTCAAGGCGTACGCGGGCCTCCAGACAGTCCCGGCAGGTATGCCCGGGAGCACGACGGGTGTGCCCGAGCGAGACCAGCCCATGGAGGGAGACCGTGAGCCAATGGGTCAACGAGAGTATTTTCAAACAAATCCTGAGGATGAGGCAACCGTTCTGCCCACGAACCCCACACTAGCACGGCCCCTACGCCAAGCACCCGTCCAGCCCACGTCACCAGAGCCCCCTGCCGTACCGCGTAGAAGTTCACGACAGCGGCACCAACCTGTTCGTTACGAGTCGGAGGACTTTCGCAAAGGAACTTAACTTGTGGGGGAAGGAATGTGATAGCGCCGACAGGTGTCGATCAGTTTTTGTTATCAGAAGAGGATAAGCAACCGCCACCGCGTATAAGAAGCGCGCGCTGTTCCGAATAAAGCATACTCTGTTCCTGAGCCCGTTGGTCTTCTTGCTCGTCACGTTGCGCGCCTGCGCGCGTCACCGTCCGCGCAGTACACGACACGCAGTAAGCGGCTGCGCCTTCTTCGGTTGAGTCAAACTGCGCGTCAGTGCTTCGTTGCTTCCGCGATACAATACTGGCGATGAGGATGGGATCGGTGCCTAGTTAACAGAATGCTATCACTGGGAGTTCATCCGGTTCATCGTCGTAGATTCACCATCGAGCCCAACTGAAAGAATAGCACAAGACACGCCAACGGAAAATTTGATGGGTGCCGCCATGGAAGGCTATATCGAGCCATTCCATTTATCTCGGCCGGACGACTGGGGAAATTTACACTCAACGATTCGATAAAGAAAATGTGTTAAAGAATAAATTGTGGGTTTTTATGCGCCAAAACCACGATCTGATTATGAGGTATGCGGAGTGAGGGACTCTGGTAGCTTGGACTAGCTGGGGTTCTTTAACGTGCACAAAATCTTAGTACAAACTCAACCACCACATAGCCACCGCATATGCCACCACAACCAAGAACCAAGCCACCACATCGAAAACTCCGACAAGCAGAGGTTCACCTTCCTGAGCCGCTGTGGTTCCGCGGAATTCCAGTTAGCCAAAGACCTTGAGGCACTGGCACAGGTGAAGGACACTACGCTCTCAACGATACTGTCTGCCCTGCAAGAATCTCTTGCTCCGAAACCACCCGAACTGGCGTCACGATTTACACCGCCGAAGCCAGGCGCTGGGGGAGTCAGCTGCCGGTTGCCTTGCTGCCCTCGGGAACTCAATGCTGCACTGCAATTTCACGGCCCTCGACACAGAGTTTCGGGATCGTGTCGTGTTTAGCCTTTACAACGAAAAGGTGAAGAGGCGACTGTTAGCGAAAGATGAGGTGCCCCTCGTCAGCGCCATGGATGAGGCCATTGCAGCTGAAGTTGTGGACTGGGAGGCTGATATTCTGCCCCGCTCTGGCACAGCCGCAACGCGAATAGAGCCACTGCACCAAGCAACGACGGCGGCAATGCCGAAGAGCAGGACGTCATGGAGGAGGATGTTCTACGTTTCCGAGGTAATTCTGGTACGCGGAAAGACCAAGAGAGACTGCAGGGTGGATCCTGCGCTAGGTTTGGCGGGTCGCGTCAGCGCCGTCTCTGTCATCTCAGGGACGCACAATGCCGAAATCGCGGGAAGACTGGGCACATTGCCAAGGTACGTCGTTCCCGAGGGTGGTCCGACCCACGAGCATACTGGGAAAACGGAAGCAAGAATCAGTTCAATGGCATCTCTAACGAAAATAGCTCGTACTGCGACGATGGTGTGCCAGCCTCCATTCATGTACTGGCGGAACCCTCAAAGAAGGTGCATGTCAACGTCAGCATCGAAGGCGCAGCGTGCCAAATGGAACTGGACGCGGGATCGACGTTCTCGCTCATTTCCGATGGCACAGCTAGGAAGATTTTTCCGAACGGACGACTTCTACAGCTGAAACCGTTCGATATTGTAATGAGAGATTACCAACACAACCGCGCTGCCGTGCACGGAATTAGCATTTTCGCAGTGACATTCAAAAAATTCAAAGGGCTACTGAAACTGGTGCTCTTCAAAGGCGAGCGCCCGAGCCTGTTCGGTCTGGATTGGTTCCTGGCATTAGGCATCAGTATCACCTGGGAGCAACATGTCAGCCAGCCGCCAGCTACGTGTGAAGCATGCTCAAAGATTTCGTTTCTGTATTCGACAGAGCGCTGGGTTGTTACCGTAGACCACCGGTGTAGTCCGCTCTCAACCCGGATGTTGCACCAGTCCACCTGAAGGCTCAGAGAGGACTGTTTGCGTCCCGCCCAAAAATCGATGCCGAATTAGATAAGCTCATACCATAGGAAATTCTTGAGGCCATAGACCGCGCCCAATGAGAAATGCGTATTGTAATTCCCTTGAAGGCCAACAGAGATATTCGCATTTGTGCTGACTACTAGTGCACTATTAACAAGGCCCTGCAGCCCTGCGCGTATGCTGTGCCGGTGGATCAGCAATCTTTTTGCATCCCTATCGGGTTGGAAAGTATTTGCAAAACTAGATTTGTCCAGGCGTATCGGCAGCTACCATGACCGATGAAGCTGCGGACGCACAAACTAGTGATATACCGGAGGGCTTTCCGCGTCCGAAGAGTTTAGTTTGGAGTCAGTGTCGCGCCCGGCATTTTTCAAAATCTGATGGAAACCCTGTTGCGCGGCAGACCAGGCGTGGCCCCGCATTTTTATGACATCATTGCTTATGCCTCGCACCAAGCTCTTTCTCGCCGGCTCCGCGATGTGCTCAGTAGATTTCAAGCCGTTGAGCTGAGGGTCAACAAGGACAAGTGCAATTTTGGTGCGGATCGCGTGGAAATTCTATTATTCCTTATCGATGGCGGAGGACTCCATCCAATGTCTAGCAAGACACACGCAATCATAAACGCGCCTCACACCACGAACAAAGCCGAACTGGAGGATTTTCTGTGGCTCGTCAACTTCTACCACGCATTCCTACCCCGCAAGGCAACAATTGCCGAGCCGTTATATCGCCTGCTGGACAAGCATGCAACCTCCGTCTGGGGTCGAGGGTAACATAGCGCCCTTATGTGTGTGAATCTGCTCTTGGCATCCAACCTAGTCCATAGATATTTTAATGAAAGGAAGCCAGTGTATCGGTAATGACGCACGTGCCATGCCTGGTGCGGCGATTCATCGTGCTCGCCTAGATTAGATATGCGCCTTGGTTGCCACACCCCTAGCGGCTATTAAAGCACTGTACGTTCAGCAATAAAGAGCATTTGGTCGCTGGCCACCTCGACTGATACATGGTGTCAGAAGTGGGATAGCTCACGTCGATGGAAACACAATGGAGCAACTGCTGAAGCTTCCTGAACCACTACTGTTGTCTGGGAATATCGCCAAGAACTGGGAATTGTTCCAGCAGAAATTCGAGCTTTTTCTGGACGCAACGGAATCGCCAAAAGAGCCCCGAACCACGGCCGCCAAAACAGCACTGCTGCTCAGCACTGCCGGAGACGACGCATTGGAGGTATTTAACAACTTCCTTTTCAATCTGCGAGTACCTCTGCTCCGAGTTGGCCATTACACGCGACGCATAAGCGACTGGCCGCCAGTTTTCACCGTGGCGCTGTAAAAGTGCACCCCCAAACCATTCTTTGATGCATCTGCCACGATTTTAGTTTCTCTGGCTGGGTTGAAAATAGCTAGGAGAGGCGCACTGCTAAGCATGTCGCAGATCATCCTCCACTCACTAGCGTGGTTTTCGGTCCACTCGAAGACAGAGTCCTTTTTGATGAGGCTGCGAAGAAGCGTAGTACATTCTGCGAGATTAGGCAAGTACTTGCTGAAATAATTTGCTACTCCTAGCATTCTGTGGACAGCGGCTTTATCCGTTGGGCATGGCGTCTCCCTTATCCGTTGGGCATGGCGAGCTCCGAGAACATTCCGCAGGCGCCGCCGCCCGTGACTACGACTGGACCGACTGTGAGCTCAACGGCTCCGCAGGCTCTTACATTGCGCCGATCTACCAGAGATACGAGACCACCGCAGCACCTGCGGTACGACCGCAATTTCATCCAAGTACTTTGCATCTATTCTCTACAGGAGGGAAGATGTATCGGTAATCACGCACGTGGCATGCCTGGTGCGGCGATTCATCGTGCTCGCCTAGATTAGACTTGCGCCTTGGTTGCCACACCCCTTGCGGCTATAAAAGCACTGTACGTTCAGCAATAAAGAGCATTTGGTCGCTGGCCACCTCGACTGATACAGCCAGTGACCTTGCGTGCCATGTTTCTCCATTATGGTCACATAAAGTCACATACGCCAACATACATAGAACTAATTATTGTCAATGTAGTCATTTGCGTAGCACTGACTGATCCCATGAGTGGGATCTGCATAATTTTCTCTTTTGTTTTAATGGTAATGGCTATTCACTTTGTAGCGACTATGACACATTGAGGAGCAGCCTAAACCCTGCCCGTCAGCTCCCATTCAACTCTCAAGCCAATAATTTTTCTGTTGCTACGAGCGCTATCGGCGGTCTTTGCTCGTAGCAAACGTTTGGGGCATCCTAGACGCTGCACTGGAACGCTCCAAAGCGAGGGCCGCGAGAATTTACCCACGACTTGTGCCTTCGCTAAAACAGGTGAACTGAAAATGCTTGACCTAGGCATATTATGTTCCCACTCATAATCTGGCTCTTCCAGCTTTTTCCTTTGCACTTTAAGAGCGATTTGAGCTTCCGCGCGTTTATTGAGAGCTACTAATTTATTCCACACAGTTTGTGCTGACTTATTCGTGAATGGCGACTAGCGTTTTCTAATAGGAAAATTTATTTGTGTGAAATATAACACGACCGAAGCTGGTATCATTAATGCGAGTTCAAATCGACAATGCGAGTTCAAATCGGCAAGAAACAAAATAGGTAGTGTGTGTTCCAAGGTTAAAAAGAAGTTTGAAAGTAAGGGTGATGTACAGAAAGAATGCACTGTTAAAAATCCGCGCAAGAACCAATTTGTTGCTTGCGCGAAGAACGTTGTTTACCAGATTCCTCTGACGTGTGGTCATGTGTACGTAGGGCAGACTGGGAGATGCATTAACACTAGGTTAAGGGAGCACTTGTCTAGCCTTAAAGGTCGCCCTAGTACGCATTTGGCAATGCATTGCCAAGAACATGGTTGCTCCCCTTGTCTTACTAGCACAGACATTTTATACAGGCATAGGAATCAAACCGCTAGGGAAATCGTGGAAGCATACTGGATTGAAAAACAAAAAGAAAAATGCATCAGCCATCCTTCTGTTTCATTGTTAGATAAAGAAAATTCGCTTCTATCATCACATCTTTAACGCATTTTATTGTAAGTGGTTGTTTTTACGCACTTTGCTGTTTTTAGTATGACCGGGTGGCTTTTGTCCACGTCTTTTTTATCACAAGTGTTATATGTAATATTGACGTTGCTCTTTTGACTTGATGGCGCAGATCAGCGGGTATCATATGCGCTGTAGCGTGCTCTGTTAACTAGATCGCGCAGTTCTGTGGGTATTTAAGTAAGTAGTTCTTCAAAAATAAAACCAGTTCTTAGAAAGCGCTCGTCCTTGTGTTGCCCCTATTCTTCGTCCCTGTTTGTTTGTGCACAACAAGTATCAATATTTCCTGTACACCTGTGTTTATGTTGCATCAACTGTATCCACCTCTTGTGTTATACCCCTAGTGAAGAGGTCATTAAGGAAATAAAATTGAACTGAAAACTAAACTGAACGACGACACGTGCTTGCTCAGTGGCTTTTCGCTGTTCTTGTTTCTGATAAGCTTCGCGTACGAATTGCAAAATGATATTGTGGTCCACAGGCTGTGTCAGACCGGATGTATATCTTTAAGTTTAAAAAAAATTCAGCGCTATCAACATTTAAAAAAAGAATATGTAGCATAAAGCACAGCTGGATTACTCAGGAAGGCAGACATTATTACAGCGTAAATCAAATGTAAAAATATATGAGTAACACAATTTCGCTAACCAACTTTTTAACTGATTACTTTAGCACAAATATTGAAAGATACAAATCGAAGCCAGTGATTTCACAAAGCAGATTCATTTCGAACAAATTTGGAACACCACTTTTATGATATGCGCTGCCGTACTGGCAATAAACGTACTTGGTGTTCAACGCAACTTTTCATTAACAAAAGAAGTTGTTAGGTTTTTATGCACTGAAGCTCAAAAATCACTGGGTCAGCAATGCACTTAGTCGCTACCCTTGGGAACGCATATGTCGAAAATTAGGTCGTTTTTCTCATTTGTTGAATGTGAATTCTTTAGAAAACATTCTTTAGAAAACATCAACTGTTTACACTGTGGAATGTTATCAACAGAAAGGTAGCGTTAGATAGTTACCTGCAAATGCATTCCGATCTTACGGCTTTTTTTCATGAGTATCTAACGAAAACACACACCTACAACACCCGGCACATATGTTACAATAAGGAAAAAAATACGTACGAACTACGGCAACCAGAAACATAGCTACAGAATCTCCAATATTTTAAACGATCACCATCCTGCTGTAAACATTATCCAGAAAAGCAAATCATTCAAAGCTTTCAAAAATAACATCACTATGTATGTATTGTCACTGCAGGCATGACCACTCCTTTTGTTTTTATTTTTCTGTTGTTTCTTACAGCATTTTCCCAATTGTACATAAATGTTCAATATGGACGCGTGTATTCTATGCAGACGATGACGACGACGATGGGAGCACTGTCAGAGTGACCTAGTGGGTCAGAGTGAGATTGGATGATGACGAAGAAGACGTGTCTCTGCTCTGTTTGTTTTTGAACAGATTGTCCTGTTGTTTGTGAAGAGCGTCTTCCTGTGTTCTTTGCGTGTTGTACCGCGACACTGGTGGATGTGCTGGGTACTGACCGCGTTTGATGCGTCGGAGTCCTTCTGGGAGTCGTTCATCTAGCCCGGACGCACTGTCACCAGTTACGACACCCGTGCATCGCTTTAGTTGTCGACTGTTACGCCTTGCACCGGAGTTCTCCGCTCTTCAACCGCCTCTATCCAGGAGCTGCACACATCTCGCAATGGCCGAAACCAGTCCACCACAAGCACCCCAAAGCAGTGGGTTTCCCAGTCCACAACAGGTAACCGTTCTGCATCCGCTGGTTCCCGATCGCTATCGTGGTGCAGTCTTCGAAGACATTGAAGACTGGCTGGACAAGTATGAACGCGTCGCACAGAATAATCAGTGGACTGAGCAGCAAAAGCTCTGCCACGTCTATTTCGCCTTTGACGACAGTGGCCGTACTTGGTTCGAGAACCACGAGGGTAGCCTCACGAGCTGGCATGGCTTTCGGCAGAGGGTCACGGATACTTTTGCGAGGGCCGAACGACGCGACCGCGCCAAGCAAATGATGGAGCTACGCGTGCAACAACCTAATGAGTCGGCCACAATGTTCGCCGAGGACGCGGCCCGCCTCTGTCGTCGAGCCGACCCGAACATGACCGAAGATAGGAAGTTGCGCTAGCTCATGCGAGGCGTAAAAAAATTGGAGGACGCTTAAGCTTCGCCTTCAAGAGTGGAACGCGAGAGCGTTCCCGTCGACCCGCCAAGGGGTGTAAGACAATAGGCTACGGCGCAGTGACTACGCGCCCCGCATCGGACGCGGTGAGCGTCGAGCAACGCAGCGTTCGGCGCGGCAACGAAATGTGTGCCTGAGCAAGCGACGCACGCCTGAGCCTCAGAAACAGCCCGTTTCTAAGGCAACACCGCATTCACTAGAGGTGCTTTTGTACCGCTTTGAAGCATCGAACTCGTGGCTGAGTGGTAGCGTCTCTGTCTCACACTCCGGATACCCTGGTTCGATTCCCACCCAGCCCATCTTGCAAGTTGTTTTTTATTCATGAGGTGCCTGCTGGGATTTATCGCTCACGGCCAACGCCGCCGATGCCGACGCCGACGACACCGGCTTTTCTGCGACACGAGCTCCTTAACGCTGTCGCGTTAAAAAGAGCAGTTGTTCGCGGGGCTTGTGCGCAATCCGCCAGTCACTTTCGCTGAGTTTATCAAACAGACTACGGCTATTAAGCGGGCCCTTCATCAAAGATGCAGGCAATACGATCGACAGTCCACCCGCACTACAATCAATGCCGCCGCAGTGACTGCCGAGTATCAGAACTCCTTGCGTGAGTTGGTCAGAGAGCTCATTAGAGAGGAAATTCAAAAGCTTCTAACACCGACACTAGATAGACCCGTCACGTCAATCGCCGAAGTGGTGCGTGACGAAATCCGGCAGGCGTTCCCGGTAACCAATCTTCAAGACCACCAGCGACCCCTGAGTTACGCCGCCGCTGTCCGATGTCCACCACCGGTTGCAACCACATCGCCGTACCACCAGCCTCCGACAGCTGCTCCTTTGTCGCCACCGCAAGAGGAGGCTTCGAAGCGCGCAGCCGTTATGCCGCTTCAGTCATACTGCCAGCCGTCGTTTGCCGCGTCTTGGTCACCGCCGCAAAACGACGCTACGGGACGGCCGCAACATTGGAGAACCGACGTATGGCGCACTGTCGATAGGCGCCCACTCTGTTTTCACTGCGGAGGCGTCGGCCATATTTCGCGTCATTGCTGGCATCGTGACACATCATTTCGACCTTTTCTTCCGTGATCCTATGGTCGACGTGCAAATGACGATGCCATGCTGCGCCGCAAAGACGCTGCTTTTCAGGGACCGCCAATTGCGCACCCGAGTGAGGAATCCGTGCCCAATGATCGGTCCGATTTCGGCCGTCGGTCGCGCTCTCCAACCCCTCCACGTCAGATGGCTTCATCTAATGGACATGCTTTTGCGGAGCTCCGAGGATGAAGGTCACCCAGCCCCCGTCGGGGAAACTGAAGGCGGTGACCTCTGGCGAAAAGGTTGCAAGCCCACCGCAAGACACTAAAAAGCCCCCAACATTCTCGCTGCAGAACGACGTGAAGCCGATAAACACTGAAGAAATTGTGAGCGCCGACATTGATGTTTTCGTGGATGGGCAGCCGGTGACAGCGTTAGTCGACACTGGTGCCGCCTTCTCTATAATGAGTCAGGAACTCGTCCTCCGCTTGAAGAAAGTAAGGACGCCATGGACGGGACCTCACATAAGGACGGCAGGCGGCCAATTACTGATGCCTACTGGAAGATGTACTTCTAGAATTAATATCTGGGATTCTTCTTCCGTAGCCGCTTTCATCGTTCTGCCTGTGTGCTGTAAACATTTGATTACTGGAATGGATTTTCTGAAAGAATATGGCGCCGTAATTAACACCCTGGACCGCATGGTGACGTTTTATAAGAGCTCCAGTTTAGTCCATTGCTTATCGCCGCAACACAACTCCTTTCGTCTAACAGAAGACGACGTCGTCATCCCCCCTCGATCGTGTGCCCTTGTTTCAGTAGCATGTGACATACCGTTTTGTTGCGAAGGAGCTGCCAACCAAATAACCACGTTGTTGTTCACTCACGGTATCTCGGTCGCACAAGGAAGCGTGAATGTCACCGACGGGTGCACAAACCTGCTGCTAACAAATTTTACCACTGAGCGACGGCACCTTCCCAAGGGCATGGCTATGGCTTATTTTGACGGCATTGCGGATGTTCTTGGCTAATGTTCAGTACTCAAAGAAGCGCCTACGCAAGACCCAGCTCCTGTACTTGACGTCAGCACTGCTTTGTCGCTGCACGAAAGAGAGCACCTTCTTACGCCATTGGCCAAGTTCAACGACTGCTTTGCGTCGACATGCAGCATCGGTCAGACGACTCTAACAAAGCACCGAATAACTACAGACGATACGGAAAGACCAATTCACCAAAATCCATATCGTGTGGCTCCTAGAGAACGTGACGCCATAAAACAGGCGACAAAAATGCTTGAAGACGACGTGATCCAACCATCAGCGAGTCCCTGGGCATATCCTGTAGTTCTGGTAAAAAAAAAAAAAAGATGGCAGCTTGCGTTTCTGTGTGGACTACTGAAAGCTAAATAAGGTGCCAAAGAAAGACGTATACCCGCTTCCCTGTATAGATGATTCACTCGACAGGCTTCGACAGGCACGTTACTTCTCTTCAATAGACTTAAAAAGAGGATATTGGCGATTCGAAGTAGAACCGAGAGACCACAAAAAAACTGCTTTCGTAACGCCAGATGGCCTATACGAATTTAAAGACTTGCCTTTCGGCTTGAGTTCTGCCCCTGCTACGTTTCAACGCCTCATGGATACTGTACTTTCGGGTCTGAAGTGGAAAACCTGCTTAGTGTATCTCGATGACGTCATCGTGTTCTTGAAGCGGTTCTGCCGTTCATACGGTCCGCCGGCCTCACCGTGAAGCTGCAGAAGTGCCACTTTGGCTTCGCGAAACTGCAGTTTCTCGGTCACGTCGTCAGCCACGAAATTGTCCGGCCGAATCCCGAAAACATTGCAGCCGTAGCACAGTTTCCCGTACCATCCGATAAAAAGGCTGTCAGGCGCTTCCTCTGCCTCTGTGCCTATTACCAGCGGTTTATTGCAGACTTTGCGCGCATTGCGTCACCATTAACTCGCCTGACGAGAGACGACGTTGCTTTTGTATGGGGCGGCGAAGAGCAAGGTTCATTCAATGACTTGCGGCAACGTCTCCAGACACCTCCAGTGCTTGCTCACTTTGATGAGACCGCTTCTACATTGCTCGACACTGATGCCAGCAATGTTGGCTTGGGAGCTATTCTTGTGCAGCGGCAAGACGACACAGAAAGAGTGCTTGCCCATGCAAGTAGAACACTCTCACGTACAGAGGCTAATTACTCCACATCTCAGAAAGAATGCCTCGCTGTGGTATGGGCAGTTATGAAATTTCGCCCATATTTGTATGGCCGCCACTTCACTGTTATCAGCGACCACCATTCACTCTGTTGGTTGACAAACCTTAAAGATCCCTTTGGACGACTGGCGCGTTGGAGCCTAAGGCTGCAAGAGTTAGACATGACTGTCACGTAGAAGTCGGGGAAACGACATACGGATGCTGACTGCTTGTCCCGATCACCGATAGAGTCAGCTGCTCTGCCTGAAGAAGAAGACTCAGCATTTCCTTGTGTTATGGACACATTCGCCATCGCGCAACAACAACGGGACGACCCTGAGTTGCTTGAACAAATTAATTACTTGGAGGGAAGATCTGCGAAACCACCTAGAGTTTTTGCAAGAAGACTGCTGTCGTTTTGATTATGGGCCAAGATCCTTTACAAAAAAAAAAAAACTTTGCTTTGACTGGGTGCCTCTATCTGCTTGTCACTCCTGCAGGTCTTCGTACGGAAGTACTTCAAGCATGCCACAACGAGGTGACTTCTGGTCACTTAGGCTGATCACTTAGGCTGCCAGAGGCGCAAGTCGCCTCCGACGAAACCAGCCGGCCTCCTCCAACCCGTCCAGGTCTCTCGAAGACCATTTGATCAAATCGGAATGAATATTTTGGGCCCACTTCCTACTTCTACTGCAGGAAATCACTTTGTTATTGTCGTAACCGACTATCTCACGCGTTACGGAGAAACAAAGGCAATGCAGAGCAGCACAGCAGCCGAGGTAGCACGCTTTTTCATTGAGCATGTGGTGTCGTGACACGGCGCGCCAGCAGTCGTAATAACAGACTGAGGAACCGCATTTACGGCTGCACTTTTAGGTCACGTCTTGCTACTAAGTGGAACGGCCCATCTAAAGTCAACCGCCTACCATCCACAAACCAATGGGTTAACAGAGCGCCTAAACAAAACCATTGAAGACATGCTATCAATGTACAGGCGCTCCCAGAATAATTCGGAATGCCACACACGCGGCCGCTCGCCGGCGGAGCGCACCCGTGGAAGAAGTAGTCCCATGGTCTGCGCGTGCGCGGTCTCCCTAGCGAGCAAGGTTGGCTCCCTAGCGCATCTAGTTTGTGTTGCGCTGCTCCAAAACGGTAGCCCTAGGTGCCCCTTGACGTTTAGTCAAGGGGGGCTGTGCCGATGGTGCCTAGGACAAGCTGTGTCTGCGCATGCACTCGCGTTGGAGCGTAAGCGCTCGTGTCTGCATGTTCGCGTCCTTGGGCCTTTTTTTTCATTTTTCGTGTGGGCCGTATTTATCACTTGCTAAAGATATTTATGGTAGGTGACCGTGACTAGCGCTGGCAACGGGCGGCGTCTTCGTCTGATGCAACCGTGATGATATCGGCGGCTCGATTGATGAAGGGAAACGAACATATTTAAACAGCGACAATTACGCGAATTTCGCCCTATTCCAATCGAGGCAACATGCCGAAAAGAGTGCCGATGAATGGGCGTAGAAATATAGTTAAGCTCAGTTCACAAGGTATACCTCAACGTGAGATATGCCGCCTCACAGGAAAGTCTATAAGTGCGGTCAACCGAATTCAACCGAAGGAAAGCTTATACAAGCTGAATCTGGGAGGGGCCAGTGCCGACGAGCTCTGCCTCACCATAACGCGCGAGTGGAAGCGCCTTGGTGAGAGGAGGGACTTCGTCGATGCGCTCTACGAGTCAATTCCACGCCGCGTAGAAGCTGCGCTTCGCGTGGACGGCGCATTCGCGAGGTACTGATATCGGAGCACACCAATCGCTTTAGACAAAACAGTTACGTTTCGATTATTATTTTTTACTGTGGAAAAAATAAACCCCGTGTTCTTCCTGTTATTTAGATTTACTGTGTTCTCCTTACTATTTTTTTTTCATTCAGCTCACACAGCCTACCCGTGATTATCATTGTATATTTCCTCTGAGCAAAAGAAAATGAGTATCTTCGCCAACAAACGCCGACTCGCGATCAATACGTAAGGATACTCGCTACCAATGGTCCAGATTCCGTGATTGATTTTCGCACAGTATATGCGAAGCACGTAACGGGGTGCGCCAATAAATGACTAGAGTGGTGAAGAGTTCATTAGAGTGCCCTTTGCATGAAGTTACTTCCTGTGCGGGAAATTGGCCTTGATGAACGTGCCGCGTTATTTCATTTTGTGAACTCTTTTATTGCCACTATCGCAGACACACCCGTTAAGAGGGGTCATGTAATAGTGGAAATTGTCCTCGTATTACGAAGCTAGTAGTAACACGGATAGGGAGATATTTTACTAAGAGCTAATACTTCGCAGGACAGGCTAACACGGTAGAAAAATAATGCAGCGTTGCCATTGTAGCCAAGCCGCCCCACTAGCACGTAATCACGCGAAGCATTGCTATCTCCCAGACGGGATGCAGACCATGGCGAGAATACGCTGCAAGGAATGCGGGAGCCTTTATATGCAGATTTCGGTGCATGCATGCTGTGCTACAGACATTCATTCACCCAGCCCCTATTGCACAATGCTAAAGGGCACCTAGCGCCCTTCTTGGAACAAGGCAACGGTAATCTAGGGGCGCGATCGGAGATATTTTGTTCGCTGCGCGTTCTGTTCAGTTGCTGCAACGTCACAAAGTTGCAGTATGCAAAATTTGTGACAGCGGGGCAGAGAGAGCAGCCAATCAGGAAGCGGTGACCTCCCCGGAAGTTTACTTCCGTCGTTTGTCGTCTGCTTGCAAGCAGTATACTACAAAACCAAATGTTTCTCGTCTTCCAAATGAATTAAATCTTTATCTAAAAAAAATGTATTTTTCTTCTCAAGCCCAAACACTTTTTCAAATAGTAGTACGTGTGACTACTGCAATTTATAACTACAAGGTTCTTTGCGTCGTCCCTAGGTGGTGTCGCGCACAGCGAGAAGGAAAAAGAAAAAAAAACGACGGGAAGAGTGGCGCACTTTTCAAGAGGCAACGACAACATCCCAGTGGCTCGCTGGCACCGATTATGTTGTCGATTTCTCTGTGCAACCAACGAATTATTTGTTTCGAGAAAGAAAAACGACGCCGGAATTCATTTTCTGTCATTTCTTCAAACGCGTTTCGCAAACGTGCCATTCCGCAGCCGAACAGGCTGCCTGTTGGATCCAATCCAATCCACCAGACGCGCCATGCGAAGCCGTATGATCGCTCCAAACTTCTCAACTCCCGTCGCGGTCGGACGAAATGCTCGGTGGGCGGATGATTGACAGGAGCGTGTCGTCATTTTGACGTCACCAAAAACGGGGCGGCGCCCCGCGGCTGGCGACGTCGGCGCGGAGTAGGCCAATCGCGCGCGCCGGTAACCGAACGAACGCGCCGAACAACCATCTCCGATCGCACCCTAGATGCACTAGGGAGCGAAACTTGTTCGCTATGGAGACCGCGCATGCGCAAATCTTGCCTGTATTTATACGCCCGCGCGCTCCGCCGACGAGCAGCTGCGTGTCCAGCGTTGCGAATTATTCTGGGAGCACCTGTACGTGCATGTTGAACATAAAAATTGGGGCGACATTCTACTTTATATTACCTTCGCATATAACACGGCGAAACAAGAGATGACGCGCATGACTCCGTTCACCCTTGTTCACGGACGAGATGTACGAACAATGCTGGATTCGATGCTTCCACATGCCTTTGACAATACTGATACGGACGCCGGTGTGTTTACGCAACGCGCAGAAGAGGCTCGGCAGCTCGCGCGCTTGCGGATCTGCCAGCAGCGAGACTACGACGCAGACCGCTACGATCTTCGTCGTAGAATAGTTACCTATGAAGTCGGCGACAGAGTGTGGGTTTGGACACCAATACGGAAACGAGGCCTCTCCGAGAAACTGTTAAGGCGATAATTCGGACCATATCGGGTATTGCGGCGACTCAGGGATGCCACCTACGAGGTCGTTGCCGATAATCCCAACTGTACGCCGCACCGCACACAACGTCCTGAACTTGTGCACGTTGTCCGCATAAAGCCGCATGTGAGCGAATAACTATGCTAGCGGCCTTTATTTCTGCAAGTGACATTTCTTGTCTAGCATCGGGATGACTCTCGCGTAGGGAGGGACAAATGACGCGTGTATTCTATGCAGACGACGATGACGACGGGAGCACTAACAGACTCCGCCTAGTGGGTCAAAGTGAGATTGGATGATGACGAAGAGGAAGTGTCTCTGCTCTGTTTGTTTTTGAACAGATAGGCCTGTTGTTCGTGATGAACGTCTCCCTGTGTTCTGTCCACGTTGTACCACGAGATTATGAAATAACTCCCGTTTCAATTTTAACCAACCACTCTGTACTTCCACCTCGTTTAGCGTTTATTTTATGCGCTGAATGTCTTGTGCTCTCGAATGGGAGCAAGAAGGGCGCAGACTCCTTGTCAGGCATCTACTTGCCTTTCGTTCTGCGCCCTAGGCAACTGTACCATACGTTGCCTGAATAAACTCTTTGACTCCTTGAATCTCATTTATGAAGTCACCCGGCTACTATTCGTATATGTGCCGGGAAGTAATAAGACTGGGGAGAGGGTAGTATTGGGCTTGTTGGTGAAACATGCTTTAAAATTTGAGTAACAGCGCGAGGACAGCAGAGGGGACAGATGAGAGTAGAGAAGACAATAACATAAAAAGTTATTTAGGAAAACTTGGTTAATTTATCGAATATACATTATGAGTTATCGTGCGAATAATGTCCACCTCTAGAGTTCGTGAGGATTACCGATATTCTATGAGTTGTTTGTCAAAACAACCGATAAGCAAACATGTTACATGAAGCTTCAGCTGTGACGGTGACTATGTGGTCAGGTGGTGTTGAGCGCGCCTTAGTGCATCCGTGGCTGAGGCTTCATGAGGGGACGTAAATCACGGGAGAGTCTGTAGCTGGCCAGTGCAGAAAGCCCGTGTTTGTTTGAATGCTTTATTTTCAACAGACCTAATACAGAGCCTGCTGGAGGGGCAGAGGCTAAAGGCTTAAAGTGCCTGACAAAGGCATCTCACCCTTTACAGTTTGGCAAGCGGTTTTAGGCAAAGGTTACAGTCGCGCTTTCATCACAGAGCAAGTGAACAAAAAACACGGAAAAAACACATAGAATATAAAAATTTTACACTTTTATAAGAACAGTATCAATGTCTATATTACTTACATAATGTATGAAGTACATATATACATTAAACGTACATTTCACGTGCGAGTTTTTATTATGCAACTATATTCATAGAACATCAGATGTTTGTATACGCACATACAGAGTGCACGCGTTTGTATATCTACACACACCAAAAAAATCAAATTGTAAGTAAAGAACCACAGCAAACATTATTGCTGAGAGTATTTTAATTCACAACAGATTAATACATTTTTGTTATTTTTGAAAATGTTTATAGTGGTACAGAAATTTAAATTTTTATTTGACCTTATGTAATACATCAGCTACCTGATATTCCATCTTCTGTCGTCCGTATTCAGGTCGTATTTTGGGAGCGGGTCGTTTCTGGAATCTTAGGCAATAGCTAGGAATAATTTCATAGTTTGTATAGAGTTTGTTTTTGTGTAATAATTGCAATAGCTTGAAATAATAGCACTGATCTACCCGCAGTCAGTATACCATGTTTTATAAATTAGGGAGCCGTTCCGAAATCTTGTACTTTACCATAGCAATTTTCAGAAGACAGTAAAATCTGTTTTTGAAGTATAACAAGCTTTTTGTAGATTGTTCACGTGGTGGTACCCCCAGGCAAGAAAACCATATGTAAGTTTGGAATAGAAAAGAGAATAATAAAGAGTTCGCTTTAGCCAGAGTGGTATAAGGTGGGTTATCCTGTACAAACATCCAACTGTACGTGCTAAATCTGAAATGAGATAATTTATATGTGGAGACCAACTTAGTTTGTCTTAAAACCATACCGCGAGAAATTTTTTTTCAACATGTTTAATTAGGCTGTCTTCAAATTTTAGCATTACGTTTCTGTACAATGATTTGTTGGCAGGTCGAAATATCATGTGTGTAGTTTTGGAGGAATTTGATGTCAGCTTGTTCAGTTTTAGCCATGTGGATCTGTTCGCAGGACGTGCCGCGCCGAGGTGTTTGATTAACAGCATGCGTGCTTGCAAAGTTGCCCTAACGTTCTTCTGTGTTCATATAATTTTGAAGTTTATTTATTGGGTACGTTTTTGTTGTTGCTAGGTTATGATGCTTGCGGCTTGCGACGTACTGCTGTGGAAATCCGAACAGAAGCAAGGATGACTGAAGATCAAGAAATTCAATTCTGCAAGTTGCCACTTGTTTTGAAAAACATCATTTTAACGTTAAAAAAGTATATAAAGATCGTTTAGCGTCAGTAGAGTGCAGAAAAGCACGCCCGCGTTGTCGCTGAAAGTGCGCATCTAATAGCAGCAATGAGATGAAAAAAAATTTCGCAGAAAAATAAGTACGTTTTCAGAACGCAGGTTTGATTCGTGTCTCTATCTCACAAATAGCAGGTGACAACCATTTTACTTGACTCTTAACGTTAGCTGGTAGACCTGCCTTACTTACTCTTGTGATCAGTTTGATTTGCCATTTGTCATCTGTCTTACAATACAATTACTGCAGTTAATTATTGCGAAACCGGCAACACGCTAGGTTTCTCTTTGTTCTCCAACATTGAGTATAGAACGCTTAGGATTAACTTGACGTGAACAATGAACAAGGCCTTCCGCACGCAACCCGAACTGTATAACGCTTATGAACACCCTCTTTTTGTCGGCTTCCTTTCCCCGAACCTTGGTACGCATCAGCTTCAAACACAATGGAATGGTAGGTGTGAGCCCACAACATTTATAACCGATAATACGTGTTCCCTTAGGCAGTGATTAACAGAGTGGCCGGTTTGGCCTATGTGAACATTGCCACAGCTCAATAGACACCCACCACGCAATGCGGAAGTGGCCTGGCGTGCTTCTCTTCGCACAAAAGTGAGGTCTTTAGGGAAGAAATGCGGGCACAAAGCTTCGACACCGTGTTAGATGCCGAGAAAACCACTTGGGCGTCAGGCCTGCTTGCAACTTTTTTCAATTGGTGGGCAACCTTATGCATGTAAGGGAGTACCAGTGGTCTCTTCTGCATGGCATCACGCTTTCTGCTGCATCCTTTTAACTTCCGGGGCAAAGCTCCCCGCACACCGCTTAATATCGTAGAAGGGAAGGCGGATGCAACCAGTCTCGAGATACGCAAATGGAAAGTGTCGTTCATAGTGCCCTTATACGACTTCATTAAAACAGACCGGATACAAAGCGACGCCATACTTCTTTACACCGTTTTAGATTGAGCAGAATCATAAGGCAGGGGGTCCTTACAGGTACGGGGTTGTACATTGTACAACATGAATCTGTAGCATTTAGTAGCAATTTAATGTCTAAAAACTGCGTATAATTGTCTTGAGTTTTGGGATGTAACAGCCCCAAGCGGACAAGGACTTAGGCAAAGATGAATGCGACAGTGAAGTTGACTCACAATTATGCCTCCTCAGTATACCGTGTAAGAGTAATCGAATATTGTTTGAAGAAAGGGTTTGTGCCCCATGATGCCTTGTTTCGTTTTGGCCATGTGCACTCCTCGTTTGGCCATATCAAACGTATCTGGCAGATCATGAAGTGTGAACTTTGGTGGCAAGTACGTTTGCGTTTGTGCAAGGATTTATTGTACGCCTTCTGCTATTCATGTTTTCTGGAGTGGGTGGCTGTTTTGCAGTTATGTCCTTCCATCGCTTGGAAGCTGAAACGACGGAGTACTGGTGGCGTTGGATCCTGCGTCGACTTCCGAAGTGCCCGCTGAAGTTGCGTTGGACGCGTGCCAATGTGCACATTCTCTGGAATGTTTGCATTGCTCATAATATGTCCTCTATTCGGAAGAAAGGGCCAAAGTTTTGCCTTAACCGCAAGGTTCCAGAACGTGAACGTCTGGCTCAGAACTGTCGCGTCTTCTTGAGAGTTCAAGAAGAGGACCATGAGGATTGCTTTCAGGATGGTACTGACTCGATCCCGAGGAACCAGCACACAGCCCGAAAGAGGTTGTCCACGGAAAACGTTGCGGCCTTCTTCAAGGTAAACGAACTGTCTCTTTTGCAGTCTGACAAGGACGGTGCCTTTGTTTTGTAACCTCGGTGCCTTTTCCTGCAGAAATCCTCCTGCGCTACTAAGAACTTTGTTCCTCCAACAGCAAAGGCTGCCAAGGTAACAATTCGTGCCGTGTCTATGCAAGCAACTAAATTTAAGAAAGCTAGTAAAATCTATTAGTGGTTGCAAAGGAATTACCCTATAAGTTAGGGTAATTCTAGGATATCTGAATATCTTTCACATAGACAACAGTCTGTGGTTCTCAATGGCATCTCCTCTGATCTTGCTGCAGTGACCTCTAGAGTACCCCAAGGCTCTGTGTTGGGGCCCCTCTTGTTTTTATTATATATAAATGATATCACTAGTGGTATTATGTCATCTTTCAGGATGTTTGCAGACGACTGCGTAGTATATAGGGTTATTGATAGTGATTCCGATTTTTATGCACTTCAGAGTGATTTAGACAAACTTTCAACTTGGTGTGCGAAATGGGAAATGTCGCTTAACGTTTCAAAATGTTTAAACATCACCTTTACAAGGAAACCTTCACACAAGACATACGAGTACAAATTAAATAGCGTTACTTTAAGCAGGGTTACGGAATGTAAATACTTGGGAGTTTGGTTTACCTCGGATTTAAGGTGGAACAGGCATGTACAGGAGTTAAGAAAGAAGGCGGCACGAAAGTTGGGCTTCCTCCGTCGAAATTTTGGCCAATTACCTAGTAAATTGAAAGAACAGCTGTATTTTACTCACGTACGTTCGGTACTTGAGTACGCTTGCATTTGCTGGGATCCTTATACGTGTCAGTTAGTCGATTCACTGGAAAAAATTCAGAATAGGGCGGTTCGATTCGTTCTTGGTAGTTACGACAAAGACTTCAGTATTACCGAAGGCAAGCGCAGACTTAATTGGCAAGATCTAAAGGATAGAAGAAAGTGCCTCAGACTCAAATTTTTTCACAGTATTTACTATTCTAAAATAGGCATCGACAGGAACAAATATATTAAATTACCATCGTACATTTCCCGTAGAAGAGACCATGCCTTGAAACTCCATGAATTTCCTTTTAAGGGTGACACCTTGCGTTATGAATTTTTTTACAGGACCACGAGGGAGTGGAATGCTCTCCCGTCAAATATTGTTGGTATACAATGTAATGAAACGTTTTACCGCGCTTTGTGTGTTGAAATGAGTGTCAACTGATGTAGATATGTATATACCCCCCTGCTGTAATGCCTTCTAAGGCGATGCAGGTACTAAATAAATAAATAAAATAAATAAAGTGTTTTTCACCGTAAATATACATAAACAGGAGAGGCTGTTTAGGTCTATTGTGACAGAGAAGTGTACACGGCAGCTTCAGGTGTGTCCATGCTTGTGTGGAGGGCAACTCCGATGATTTGTCAATGTCAACGGATGTCGATGGAATTCTATGGGTGCATTCTTCTCCACACTTCCGTAATGTTCGCAAAAAACCAGGTTTGAGAGTATCACTGATTTTTTTGACAAATGAATTTAGTTAATTGCCTCGAACACTCTACCTTACCTCTTCCACAGTTACAGGCCACATTGTGTATAACGTCAGGAGCGTTTTACGCAAAGCTTGCCGGGATCATCCAGACGACTGTGAGGAGAGCGTGGAGGAGTCGCCGATCGTGAGCTAGTGCTTGGTCCTGTCGCGAGGAGTTGCGTTCCCTGTGAACGGGCCAGTGATGGGGGTTGGCAAGTGGTGTTGGGTCGTTGGCTGCACGAACATCAGCCCTCGCCATCCACACACACAATTTGAGCCGATGGCGATTGCGTTCCGCCGAGGCTAAGCCTATCACAGCCACCGAGTTCGTGCGCCTACTGCTTGCGGAGGTCAGTAATTGACCTGAAGCTAATTAAGCCATTAGGATGAAGAAAACCACTTCTTCATTTCAGATTTGATCATGTTGAGTTGAAATACACCACGCCTCATTTCGTACAGTGCGCACGCAAAAAGCTAGAAGCGACGACACGGCACGCTATCGACATTTGTACGTTGTAGTTCTTGACGGCGGTCAGTCGCACTCGCCGGCGGTTCCCTAAATTAAATGCGACTACGTACGTTGGTGTACTTTACATACCAATTGTTATGCTGACTCATTACTTAGCTACCCAAATGCAGTGTTTGCCTCGTATCGAAGGTGGGCAACAAGCGGAGGCCCCTACGATATAGCAGTGAAAACCGCCTCATTCAGCTGCCAACGCTGTCAATATTGGCATAGGTGTTTCCGTGCGAAAACTACGCGTTTTCTCAATGAACCATCATATGCGCAATGTCCTCATGTGTGTCTACTTCCCGGAACACATTGTGTGCATGAAGAAAATACTAACGATGATAAGTAGGCAGCATGACAACGCTCCCGTACTGCGGTCTCCCGCTCGCTGTTTTCGAAGGTCTGTCGGAGGTGTTACCGCATCGTTCTGAGTGAGAAAGTGTCTGAGTCGCACTCATATTATAAGCGCGGCTCAGGGTTTTACATGCCGAAAATCTGCGTGTTTTGATATATTCTTGCAATAATTCACGTCACCGATGAGCGGCTAGGAATATATCTCAAGAGAACGACCAGCGGCCGCTGTACCTGCTGGTGCAATCAAATGCACCAGATCAGTGCTTTCGATTATCAGCTGCGCTCTTGCGGGTCACGAATGCGGAAAGTCGTGCTCCACAACTTATATTGAGTATGTTAAGCGCTTCACTGAGAAGGAGTAAAACGCCTAACATAACAAGCAGCACGTATGAAATCAAAGGATAGTGCTACCCGTGCTCTACACGTCGCAGCGCAATGTGTTGCGCATGCGTGCTGGCTCTCGTGGTGGTGAGTTGAATGCGAAAGGCGGTCCGTAGCTATTGAGCTCATCAGAATCAGAGCTGTACCTGTTTGACAGATCGGAAGAGGTGGTGCAGCTGACATTGTCACGCAAACGTCCGGCGTGGTCACGTATCCGCAGAGCGCCTGCTCTTCGCCCGTTTCATTTGCCCTGCAGGGGAGACTGGCATGCCTTGCGCGCCTGCCCCACTGGAGTAACGGCCGTGACGTCACACGAAGAGCTTCGTTCGGCTGCTCGGTCAGGTTATCGACTCATTCTTGCGGCTTTTTGCTCATTTAAAATAATTTTGGATTTGAGGAACGATTATACTATCAGACGCGTGACAGGGGGGTCTCAGGAACCTAAACATTTCATTAGCTTGACATGGGAAAAAACGCCGCTATTGCCCTTTAAGCACCTAAATAAGCTTGACTAGGATGGCCCGGTTGTCTAAAAAATTCATGCGTGGTCCCGGAGTTTTTGAGCAGTGGAAGTATCTTCGGCAATGCTTTCAGTATTGATCTCGAGAATTTATTTTAAACTGTTCCCCACAATGGACCAGTTCTTTGCATTTGATTATGTATTAATAATAATGGAAGCACAGATTTTACGAATTATTGCGGCTTGCCTGTGGACAAGTTTTTTGACACTGCTTCAAGTTTACCTAAGTAGCACAATTCTTTCTTTTAATGAGTTGCTTTATGTACAACGTAAGAGCACCTCTACTGAGTATTTTGGAGTTGCTGTATTATGTAATATTTTCCTTTTTTGTATTGACCAGGTGCTTGCCAGAAACCTCGAGTCGGGTCTATTTCCTAGAGCATTTAGATATGTGGTCGATTTTCATGCATTTTTTAAAGAATTGTAAAATCGTGACTGTCTGTGACAATGTGATACATGTACTATATGTTTTTAGACAGCATTGAAAACGTCGAACGTTTGTCCATGAATTACCTAAAGACAATTATTTGCAGTTTATAGACAATAATTTGCTACTAAATGCTCCACATTCGTATTGGATATACAACCCCGTGCCTGTAAGGATCTCGTACCTTATGATCCCGGTCAATCTAAAACCGCGAAAAGAAGTATTGAGACGCTTAATTTGTATCCGGTCTGATTCAATGAAGTCGTATAAGGGCACTATAAACGGCACTCTCCATTTGCATATCTCGAGACTGGTTGCAGCCACCTTCCATTCTACGGTTTTAAGCAGTGTATCAGAAGCTTTTCTTCAGAAGTTAAAAGGATGCAACAGAAAACGTGATGTCATGCAGAAGATGAGACCACTAGCACTGCCTTACATGCATAAGGTTGCCTACCAAGCGAAAAAAGTTGCAAACAGGTCTGACGTCCAGGTGCTTTTCTCGGCCGCTTATAAGCTATCGAAACTTCGTGCCCACATTTCTTCCGAGAATACCAAACCTGTGTGCGAAAAAAAGCACACGCAGGCCACTTCTGCGTTGCGTGATGGGCATCCTATATAAGATTACGTTGAGCTGTGGCAGTGTTTGCATAGGCCAAAAAAGCCGCTGTGTTAATCAACGTCTCAGGGAACACGTATTATCGACAAAGAATGCTGTGGGCTCACACCTGTCGTTCCATTGTGCTTCATGCAGCGGCGTACCGCGATTTGGGGACACGTGCGTGATAAAAAAAAGCAGAGGAACGCGTGAAGTGCTCGAAGCCTTCCATATTAAGAAAAAGGAAAATGACTGCACCAGGGTGCCTTCAACATTGCTCTACAAGAGTGAATGTGCACTTTTTGGTAGCGTTGGAATATATTTTCTTTGCGCGTGCTGCGCTCTCAGTGTGGGAATACCTGTGAAAAATTGATATATTTGGGCAGTGGCCTTGAAATAAATTAGAAGCCATGCGTTTTATCTTGTCTCTCTTGTGTTTCCTGTCACTTATATTACCACGAAAATCTTTCGTTAAAGTGCATTTTATTTTGGTTTAGTTAGGCCAGTAGGGTAGCAGTAATGAGAACATGTGAATCGTATGGCACGGTTTTGTGTCGATTCAATAAGGCCAGTTAGAACGTGTTCAGTAGGATCACAAACATAGCTTGAATATTCCAGTTTTTTGTGGGATTAGGGTTTGTAAGCTAGTAGCTATGCAGATGGGGAGGTCTGAGGTAACCTAAAGTTCCCTTTGCGTCATTAGTAACTATGATTATGTGCACTGTCCAAGTTATAGTCGTGGGATATATTAATGCATAGGCACTTTCTCAAGAATGTGAATCGATGTCGTTGTCATTATAGAGTATGTATATGTTGGGTACTTTTGCCGTTTATGAAAAGCAAGCAAATATATTGCCGCCAGCAGTGCGAGAAGAAAAAGATGATCGACATATCCCAACTGCGTAGCCGCCACATCGCGAGCGGCAAGCAAAGCACCGCAAGGCAACGCTCGGCCAGTGCTGACAGGCCGGCGGCTCGTGGGCGAGAATCGGACGATTGGCACGCGACAGGAGGCGACAAAGAAGAGAACGACGTTCGAAGGAGCGAAGCTCGAGGGACGATTTTGTTGTTGTTGAGGTTCAGTCGGTTTTTGTTTACAGGCACAGGTTCGCCCAGAATAAATTAGTTTTCGTAGAAACGGCTGTTGCAACTGTTGGTTACATATCTGGTGGAGGTGCGGGGTATGATTCCAAGCCCCACACACGCCAGGGAAGGTAGCCCGGATCCCCGAAGTTTGGAGCCAACGGAATTAACGCCTGTCCACCAACGCACGAGTTTGGTCCTGTTGCCGATTCACCAAGGGCAGAGGTGGCAGCCGGCCGACGTACCAGTGCAATGGTTACTCAAGTAACCCCTCCTCACGTCGTCGTTGACTCGCCCCGGACGCCAGAATCCTTTCACGGAGACACATTCGATGATGCCGAGGACTGGCTCGAAAAATTCGAGCGTGTCGCCAGATGGAACGGTCGGGAGGTGACAAAGAAACTCCGGTACGTGTACTTCACGTTGGAGGAATCTGCACGCACGTGGTTTCAAAACCACGAAGCGTTGTTATCATCGTGGAACGACTTCTGATGAGAGATGCTAGCTATGTACCCGAGCACGGACCGCAGAGAGAGGGCATGCAGAAGCCACTCTTCAGGCGAGGAACCAGCGGAACAACGAAAGTGTGACCATGTACATTGAAGACATGACCCACCTCTTCCGCCGAGCCGACCCAAACATGGCTGAGGGCAAGAAATTGCGGCACCTAATGCGCGTTCTGAAACAGGAACTCTTTGCCGGCCTGGTTCGTAATCCACCCCGCACTGTGGCCGAATTTCGATCAGAGGCGACGACAATGGAGAAGACGCTGCAGCAGCGTGCGAGACAGTACAACAGAGATGTATGCGTCGCATCATTTGACGTTGGGTCAGCGGCCCTCCCCAACAATATGGACATCCTACGCGAAATGGTGAGGTCCGTCGTAAGGGAAGAGCTGCAGAAACTGCAGCTGGCCCAAAGCCCTCCTACGGTGTCCTCACTTGCTGGTGTCATACACGAAGAACTCTGGCAAGTAATTTGTGAGCCAGAGCCTCAGGTATGGCCCCACGCACAGCCACAGCGTTAGCCGCGGATATCGTGCGCCTAAGCTTTAGGTCAGGAGCTAGGACGCGCCGACTTTGGACGAACAGCCCCAATACCCCAGGTACTTCCTCGCAATGTGCAGCCCATGCCAAAAGAAAGCCCACGTAAAAGCGATGTATGGCGCGCTGTAGACCGGCGCCCCTTCTGCTACCACTGTGGAGAGGCTGGTCACCTATACAGGGAATGCCAGTATCGCCGAGTAGGAATGCGTGGCTTCTCTGTGAATGCGCCTTGCCCTCGAAACGGTGAGCGCCCTTATGAGATTGAGGCATTTTTATCTACGCGCCAAACTATTCAGAACTCCCAGCAACATGAACCTCGATCAGCAGCGCATATGCGTTATAGGTCGCCCAGTCCGCGTCCCTCTTCCATTTCACCGAGGCGTCGCGCCCAAAGTCCGTGACGGGAAAACTAAAGCCAGCGACCTGTGGAGGCAAGGCCGCTGACGCCCGGAACACCGAAGGCCCTCCATCGCCAATCCGAGAAGACAACGGTAGTGATGAAACGGCGGACAAGTGCAGTGACGATGCCGTAACTTCCGAGTTGCGCGTCATCATCGACGACTTCGAAGTTACTGCGTTGATAGACACTGGTGTGGACTATTCAGTTATTAGCAGTGCACTCGCCAGAAAATTGAAAAAGGTGTTGACCCATTGGAACGGATCTCCAATACGTACAGTGGGGGGACACTCAGTCGACCCCGTAGGAATGTGCACAGCAAGAATCGGAATTAGAGGCTTTACATACGTCAGCAGCTTTATTGTTATCCCTCAGTGTTCCCGTGATCTGATACTGGGCATGGACATTTTGCAAACGAATGGCGCAATTATCGACTTGCGAAAATCACGCGTGTTGTTTTCCACAGGAAATTCTGTTACCATTTCTGATACAGAACAGCCAGATATTCCCTCTCTCCGTATTGTGGATGAAGACGTGACGGTGCCAGTACGGTGTAGTATGACTGTCGTTGTAAGGAGCGACGTATTTTGTGACTATGAGGGACTTGCAGACGGAAATATCGGGCTGCTACTGGAAAAGCACATATACGTGGCAAGAGGCCTACTTCACCTGCGCAATGGATAAGCGGATGCCCTTTTGAATAACTTTGGCAATGAGGCGCAACAAGTGGCGAAGGGAACAGCCATAGCGTTTCTTCATGACTATGCACAATTCGCGGATGTGTCAACCCTCAATGCAGCATCACCAGCTTCTGCCACCTTATACAGTGTCCTTACCTCTATCGACATTGACCGAGAGCTGTCATCACTACAAAGAGATGAGATTGTGAACTTGGTCACAGAGTTTGCAGAATGCTATTCGACTTCATCGAAAGTCTGTCGTATTCCCGTCGCAAAACACCGCATTGTGGTCGAAGAACCTGCAAGACCAGTTCGCCAGCACCCGTACCGAGTGGCTCCAAAGCAAAGAGAAGCGATAAGAAGTCAAGTACAGGAAATGCTCAAGGACGATGTAATACATCGATGCAATAGTCCGTGGGCATCTCCGGTAGTCCTTGTCAAAAAGAAGGATAACACCCTACGATTTTGTGTTGACTACAGGAAGCTCAACCTCGTCAGGAAGCGGGATGTTTATCTACTTCCCCGCATCGACGACACCTTGGATAAACTACCCAATGCTTACTTCTCTTCTCTGGATCTCAAAAGCGGATACTGGCAGATAGAAGAGGACGAGCGAGATCGCGAAAAGGCGGCATTTGTGACACCAGATGGTTTATACGAGTTTAAGGTGCTTCCATTTGGTCTGTGTTCTGCGCCAGCCACATTCCAGCGGATGATGGACACTGTTCTCTCCGGACTGAAATGGCAGTCGTGCCTCGTCTACCTTGATGATGTGGTGGTCTTCTCCACTACATTCGAGCAGCACTTGCAGTGACTGGGAGCAGTTCTGGATGCTATTCGCATGGCGGGATTCACAATAAAACCCGAAAAATGCCACTTCGGCTCTTGCGAGCTCCGCTTTCTCGGCCACATTGTCAGTGCTGAAGGCGTCCGCCTCGATCCTGAGAAGATCACTGCAGTAGAAATTGCCGAACAACTCACGCGACTGACAAAAGAAGATGTCCCTTTTGTGTAGGAGAAAGAACAAGAAGACATCTTCTCTGAGCTACGACAGCGTTTTCAGAGTCCTCCTATACTTGCCCATTTTGATGAAAATGCCGGAACGGACACCACACCGACGCGAGTAACGTTGGTCTCGGTGCCATACTTATTCAGTGGCAGAATGGAGAAGAAAAAGTCATTGTGTACGCAAGCCGTACCTTATCGAAAGCCGAGACAAATTACTTAGCTACAGAAAAGGAATGCCTGGCGGTTATACGGGCCATCAGTAAGTTCCGGCCATACTTGTATGGCAGACCGTTTCGAGCCATCAGCGATCATCACTCATTGTGCTGGCTGGCGAACCTCAAGGACCCTTCCGGAAGACTCGCTAGATGGACTTTGCGGCTACAGGAGTGTGACATCACGGTCGTTTACAAGTCAGGTATAAAGCACAATGATGCTGATTGCTTATCACGCGCACCAATCGAGGCTACGTCACCTGAATACGAGCAAGATTTCCCATTTGTTGGGGCTGTGAATACGACGGAAATGGCTCATCATCAGCGTACTGATCCGGAATTATTCCTGCTCATCGAGTACCTGGAGGGTCGACAAGTGAAAGTGCCTCGAGTTTTCATCCGTAGATTGTGTTCGTAATAACGTCCTCTACAAACGAAACTTCGAGCACAGTGGTGAGACGTTTCTACTTCTCGTACCATCATCGCTGCGAGCTGAGATCTTAGCAACTTGCCATGATGACCCTGCAGCTGGTCACTTAGGCGTTAGTAGGACTCTGGCGAGAATCCGCGAGAAATATTACTGGCTGAAGTTGACGAATTCAGTGCAGCACTATGTCAAATCGTGCCGAGATTGTCAAAGAGGCAAAACACCGCCACTCAAAGCAGCAGGTTTTCTGCAACCGATTCAGCCACCAGAAGCGCCATTTGAACAAATAGGAGTGGATTTACTTGGACCATTTCCCGTTTCAACCTCAGGAAAGCGGTGGATTGTGGTAGCAACCGATTATCTGATTCGGTATGCTGAGACCTCTTCTCTTACAAAAGGAACCGCCATTGAAGTGGCTCAGTTTTTGTCACACACATAGTATTACGACATGTCGCACCTAAGGTACTCATAACAGACAAAGGAACAGCTTCTTGTGTCAGTTATCTTGTGTCAGTTATTGTTAGAACACTGCCTCATAGGCTACATTTCACTTCCCATGCTTCGTTTTGTTTTTAGTTCAGTACATGATGTAATTCTGTACATTGTTATGCCTTGTTTTCAGTTGACTAGTTTTCTTGCATTAATAAATGTTAACAGTTCTACCTATTTGCTGTATTTGCATTAACCTGAATTGTTTTGTTACTTTTATTTGTTCATAACGCCATTCTTTGTACTATCATATGTTTCGGTTCCTTTGCTGTCATGTGTAATTATTAGTAGACAACTTTAAAACTTTGCTGCGATTATGAGAGTGGCTTGTTGGGCTAGTTGGTACATGGTTATGCTAGGAGAATGCCAGCAAACTTTAGAGTAGGAAAAATTCGAGAGGCAGACATAGACAAAGAGACAGGAAGGTGGCTGGAGGTATCGCATAGTTTACTACACGATCAAGGCCCGATACCTCCAGCCACCTTCCTGTCTCTTTGTCTATGTCTGCCTCTCGAATGTTTCCTACTCTAAAGTTTGCTGGCATTCTCCTAGCATAACCATGTACCAACTAGCCCAACAAGCCACTCTCATGAACTCATTTTCTTGTTCCTTGGGCTCTTTCCCACGTTGTTTTCCTTCTTTAGTCCGTACTAGCGTGTGTGTGGACGGCATAGTTTACTACACGATCAAGGCACGATACCTCCAGCCACCTTCCTGTCTCTATGTCTATGTCTGCCTCTCGAATTTTTCCTACTCTAAAGTTTGTTGGCATTCTCCTAGCATAACCATGTACCAACTAGCCCAACAAGCCACTCTCATGAACTCATTTTCTTGTTCCTTGGGCTCTTTCCTACGTTGTTTTCCTTCTTCAGTCCGTACTAGCGTGTGTGTGGATGGCATAGTTTACTACACGATCAAGGCACGATACCTCCAGCCACCTTCCTGTCTTCTTGTCTATGTCTGCCTCTCGAATTTTTCCTACTCTAAAGTTTGCTGGCATTCTCCTAGCATAACCATGTACCAACTAGCCCAACAAGCCACTCTCATGAACTCATTTTCTTGTTCCTTGGGCTCTTTCCTACGTTGTTTTCCTTCTTCAGTCCGTACAAGCGTGTGTGTGGACGGCATAGTTTACTACACGATCAAGGCACGATATCCCCAGCCACCTTCCTGTCTCTTTGTCTATGTCTGCCTCTCGAATTTTTCCTACTCTCAAGTTTCTGGCATTCTCCTAGCATAACTTTGCTGCGTTTGCTGTAACCTAACTTGTTTTGATCTTTCTAATTAGAACAGGAGGTCCCCCTACAGCCTCGCGCTTTGGGACCTCTTTCTGTATATCTTGCTACTGTGATTTTATTTTCTTGAGTGAATAAATAAAATTCTTCTTCTTCTTCTTCTTCTTTTGTGGCCCGTTTGACGCAGTCTGTTATGAAACTAACACATACTGCTAATAGAAAAGCCACAGCGTACCATCCACAAACAAATAGCCTGACTGAACGACTCAATAGAACGCTCGCTGACATGATCTCAGTGTATGTGGACGTCGAGCATCGGACATGGGACAGTATTCTACCATATGTCACCTTTGCGTATAGTACTGCAGTACAAGAAACGACACATTTCACGCCATTTGAGCTTGTTTACGGTCGGACAGTAACAATGACACTAGACGCGATGTTACCTGTAGACAACAGCACCGAAGACGACCCTGACGTTAGTGAGTACATAGAAAGGGCAGAAGAAGCACGACAGTTGGCAACGCACCGTATCAGACAACAGGAATACGTCGACGCAAACCGGTACAACCTAGGGTGAAGAGAGGTGCAGTACAACCCCGTAGACAATGTGTGGGTATGGACGCCTATACGTACGCCCGGCCTTTCGGAGAAGTTACTGCACCGTTACTTTGGCCCCTACAAAGTACTTCGTCGGTTAAGTCCCTTAAATTACGAGGTAACTCCTGAAGGCCAAGTTTGCTCCACACGACGCAGGACTCGCCCAGAGGTCGTACACGTAGTAAGAATGAAGCCATACTATTAAAGGCATTGATTAACCGAAGTTGCACATACGACCAAGCCTAGCACCGGCCATCCTCTGACCACTGTCCTTTTAAAGCAGTTGGCCTCTCTAGGCCTTTCCTACGCATCGGGACGATGCTTCTTCGGAGGAGGCTAATGCCGCTAGCATTGCGAGAAAAAAATAGACGACCGACATATCCCAACTGTGTAGCCGCCACACCGTGAGCGTGAAGCAAAGCACCGCAAGGCAACGCTCGGCCGGTGCTGACAGGCCGGTGGCTCGTGCGCGAGAATCGGACGCTTGGCACGCGACAGGAGGCGACAAAGAAGAGAACGACGTTTGAAGGAGCGAAGCTCGAGGGATGCTTTTGTTGTTGTTGAGGTTTAGTCGGTTTTTGTTGATGGGCACAGGTTCGCCCAGAATAAATTATTTTTCGTAGAAACGGCTGTTGTAACTGTTGGTTACAATATTTTGTTAGTACCCACAACCATTAATCAGTCACGATACCATTTACCTTATTTCAATAAATCTTTTTGGTGAGCCATGTTATCGGTTACGTCAATGATCAGGCGATAAATGACGCCATAATCTTTGAACAAGCGCATCCTTGAAGAAATAGTTGTGGGTAGGTCGGTAATGTAAATTACAGAAATGAGTAGGCCAACTACAGTGCCTAATTGTGGCACGCCAGATAAAACGGAAGATCAATTTGAAGCATTATTAGCATGCACTTATTGCTGTTCATAAGTAGAAAAATCTTTAATTCTTCTAGGACAAGAGGGTGTAGGTTAAGTTTTGTAAACTAGAATATTAAACGCTTATGTGGGACTTTGTCAAATGCTCTTTGCAAATCAATGACGAAGGCATCAATGGGTATCTTTCGCTCAATGTCAGTATGAAGGTCGTGATTAATTAATTCTCAAATATCCTAATCAGAGCAAAATTGTCAACCAGAAACGTGTGGGTCACAATGAAAAGTTCGCGATGCAGGTTTTTATTGCTCTATACGGGCTACATAAAAGTTTTGTCTAAGCTCGGCGCTTTTTGCATGCTTTTGCGGGAAAGAAAATTTGATTTAGCACGTATTCAGCAACAGAAAGATGGGTCGGGAACTGTTCATAATGGCCTACAATTTTCTCCTTTACGATTATGCTCTGATTTCAATATCAGAAAAGGCAATAAATGAATAATATCTAATTATGTAATAAGGCAATGCAAACAAATAGCCCGAGAAGGCGTACCTGCGTCAGTCCGCTGCAAATGAAGAATGCACCCGTGGACGAGGTGGCCATGACGACGCTTCCGTCGGCGTCTGTTATCACGAGCGGCGACATGGAAGACGTGGGTCGTTTCTTGGGCCGTATGTAATTGGTGGCGCTGGACACGAGGCCGAAAGTGTTCGCCTTTCCAGGATTCGCGAAGTCGTCCATTTCGTTGTTGAGCAGCACGCCAGTGGATGCTGAGATGGCCAGTGCCCCAAAACTGCGTAGTAGAGTTAGGGATCGGTCAAAGATCTCATACTATTCCGAGAAGCACGCGTCAAACAATGCTGCAAAGAATTCATGAAGGTCATCTCGGCATGCAAAAATGCAAGGAAAGAGCCAGACGTCTCGTATTTTGGCCATGGCTCAACGCTGCGATCACTTCTATGGTGCAAATGTGTCCGATATGCCGCAAGTAAGCTTACAAACGGACGCAGGAACCTTCAAATGCGACCCGTTCCAAAAGCGTGGCAGTTTGGGCGAGTTGGTATGTCATGACTGTTTAGGCTTTCACGCAAAAGCTGGTCTGGCAATTTCCGCCGTTTTTAAGCGTCAGGATACAGTGTCCTTAAGTAAGGTAAAAGCTAAGGCTAAGAAACTGTGCAGGGAATGCAACTTGGACAAAGTGTTAAGAAATATTGCCAGCAGCAAGCGAGATCACCTAGAGGTGTTCTTTAGCGCGAAAACGCTCAAACCTTACGTCCCGTTGAGGGTTATTGTTTCAGAAAAAGACACGTGGCAGAAGTCTGTCGCACTGTTTCTGCAGGCCAAGCTAGCCATTTTACCCGTGAATGACCCGTTGTTAATACGCAACTCCGATGAAGTAATTGAATTTTTAAAGGACAACTCTGATCGATGCTTTCAACTCTTCTCCGTCGATGTGAAGGACCTCTACTATTCTATTCCTCACAATGACCTGCTGTAAGCTATATCGCAGACAATTGATGAATTTGGCGTCACCCGTTTTCAAAATAATGCTGGGATGTCTAGTGATCACTTTTTAGAACTTTTGAGCTTTTATTTGTCATCTACGTTCATTACATGGAATGACACCATCTATTTGCAAAAAAACGGAGTGTGCATTGGTTCGTGCATTGCCCCGCTCCTCAGTGATTTGTTTTTAGCTCGCCTAGACGTCGGCTTGTCAGTCAACCTTTGTCAGACTAACATTTTTAAAATATTTCGTTACGTGGACGATTTTTGTTTTGTGTTCAGTGTTCTCCGGCTGACCTTGAGACTGAGGTCGTCTTGGTAGTGCCAATAGTCCAAGAATGCCTAGCGCCCCTTGACGTTACCTACGAGCTCCCACAGGATCATGAGATCCTGTTTTTGGATTTGCGCTTAGCCTGTTCGGATATTCATACGTGTTGGTCCTATGAACCGCGTGCTAACAAACCACTTCTTCCATTTCATTCTGCCCATTCCAAGTTGATCAAGAGAGGCATTGCTAACCTTTGCCTTAATAATGCTTTGAGAAAGTCGTGCCACCATACCGTTTCGTCTAGTTTTGCCTCCCAGTGCGATCGGCTTTCGCAGGCTGGTTATCCCGTGTCCCTACAAGTATCAATAGCAGAACGAATTCTAAGAGAGCGTAGAAAAGACAACCAGCACGCAGATAATCCTGTAACTACTAGGGGCAGGACTAGCGTCATCCCTTATATTCACACTGTCTCGCATAATCTTAAGAAAATCGCCCAGCGAGCGAATGTTCGTGTAGTGTTTTCTGCCCCTAAGAAGCTAATGAGGATTTGCAAACTCACTAATCCCAATAAGGTAGCTCCTCTTTCCTGTGATAAGAACCACAAAAATAAGTTTAATTGCACACATTGTGTCGTTTATTGTTTTCCACTCAAGTGCGGAAAACGTTACGTTGGTCAGACTGGCCGATGTCTGAATGACAGGCTGCGCGAGCATCGTTACAATGCCAAGAATTGTATTACAGCTGGGGGGTTTCTGGCGCAGCACTGCAAAATGTGTGGTTGCGAACCTGTCTTAGAGGAATGCGTCATTCTTGGTCGCAGTCGTAATCAGCTCACAAGAGAAATCATCGAAGCAAAGGCTATCATTGGTCTGGGCCATGCATGTGTGAGCTCACCTTCATTATCATTATCAAACAATGAATTGGCGTATCTCCGACTGCAGCCACAGGCTGTCTGAATGCTACCACTTGGTTACTATCGGTTTTGTTGCTTCATGTTTTTGTTATCTCCTGATGTCATATGGTTTGCCGAGTCTATAAGTAGTCTCGTGTCACGAAATAAACTGTCAGTTGGAAGTTAGCGCTCACTCTGTTTCCCGTTCCCTTTGATTACCCCTACCCTATTCCTTTTTTTGCTCACCCCTACCCTATTCGTTTTTTTGCTCTTCCGAGCTGCGCTACAAGCCTAAACAGTCATGACCCGTTCCAGTTTGTGCACGGCATAGAGTTGGGACTGACATTTTTTCGTTTGCGGAAGACTCGTACATAGTTGTTCTTGTTGCCTTATCAAACTTTCCAGAAGTCCTGAAACTGCCAGACGCATCGGTGTGATCAACCATTGCAGCCCTCAGTGCTATCTGTGCAAGATTAGCGTGCCAGTTGAAGTACTGGCATGTACTGATAATGGTCCGTAACTTTCTAGCTATGAATAGGCTCTTTTTTTAAAGAAATTTGATTGCACACATGTCCCATCCAGCCCTCATTATCCGCAGTCTAACTGGCTTGCGGAAAAAGGTGTGCAGATTGTGAAGCGCTTCTTGGGGAAACTGTAGACTTAGGGTATGATTTCTGGTTGGGCCTGCTGGCTTACCGCACTACCCCACTGGAGGAGGGGCGATCCCTTGGTGAACTCCTGCAAGGAAGGCACCTTCGCGCCAACCTCCCGGACCTCAGTGCTGTGATTGCGACCGCCATCAATAAGCACAGTCAAAAACAAGCCGGAAGACCTTTGCCTCCTCTCCAAAGGAGTACCATCGCGAGGCTCAGAGATACTGCATGGTCCCGAAAACCTCAAGTGATGGGTCTGCCGTACCCGAGCTCTTACCTGGTAAAAACGGAGGATCAGAAGCTCATCAGGCAGAACCATCGTCACCTACTGCAAACCGGGGAACGGCTTTTAGAGGCAAGCGATGACTACAGCGATACCACCCCAGCGGACAACGACTTTGGTTACCATTCAACAGCGACAGATCCAACCTCGCAAACAGTCACACGTCAACCACCGACAACGGGCAACCCTTCGACCCCGCTTGTACCACCGCCAGCTTTGAGAAGGTCGACCCGAACCGTGAAGCAACCGCAACGTCTTCATTATGACGAACGTTCTAAGCAAGTGTCTGTATAATCCTTACTTGTGGTGAGATGAACTTTCAACAACTGTTTGGGAAGGTGCACAATTTATTTATCGCAAAGGTATGTATCAGACAAGGCAACTGTAGCATGACTGTGCACCCTAAATGCGCAGATACTCTCGGCGCACGGTCCCGCGCCTATATAATCAAATGCTTGAATAAAGCAATGGTTCTTGTTTTCGCTATCATGCTCTTGCGTCGTCCTTGCTAGTCACCACCATCAATCCACTTCAACATCTTAGTGTCAAGGTTCAGCTTACTTAGTTTATAATAAAAGTTTGACAGACCTTATCAAATGCTTTAGCGAAGTCTAAAAAATGCAATCTGCAAATGAGGAATGATCGAGAATACGGTGCAATTTGTGCGTAGAGATTGCAAGCTAAGTTTCATATGAAATTGCTTTTTTAAAATTCATGCTGATCTGGTGTGAAAAATGCGTTGGATTCCAGGAAGTTAGGAATATGTTTGAGAATTATATGTTCTAGCAATTTACAGCAAGTGCTTGACAGCGAGATGGGGTGATAATTAGCTGTTAAAGTTTTGTTACAAGACTGATGCAGCGGAACAACCTTCCCGATTTTCCATTGGCTAGCTTGACTAGATGTATCCAGTGATTGCTGATCAAGTTTTGTTAGTATAACAGAAGTAACTGCGTTGATATTTTTAAAAAATTTTGAGTTATTAGAGTCGTAACCAGGCAATGAGTGTTGGTTCTGGGCATCAATTTAGCAACGCCAGCCGTATCCACAATCACTGGAGGCATAATCATGATCGTACTGACGAGTAGGAGGTAGGCGGTCCTTGCAGAGGATAGAAAGATTTTGCGCAAATGCGTCATTAAGGGCGGCAGCGCACTATTCCTTCGGTATAAGGATACCCAATGGGTCTTCTATAGATAGGTGCTTATAATCCAATGGGTTGAGTATACCCCAAAACTTTAACTTTTTAGCCTTAGTCTTTAATGATGGACGTACGTTAGATAGAAAGTTATATTTAGCGTTCTTTAGTGCTGTTACATACGTGTCGAATGCGGACTTATAAGAAGACCAGCCTGTGTCAGTTGGCGAGTGTTTTGCGGAGCAATATATGCGTTTATGCGGTTATATAGGCGCTGAAGATGGGTATTGTACCAAGGAGCATCAGAACTGGATGTAACAACGTAGGATGGAATGTACTTTTGAGTTCCTGAATTTAGGGCAAACATGTCCTAATTGTGATGAAATGAACGGTTTTCAAAAATTCAGTAGGAAAGTTTATCTAACTCCGGTGACCGCTTTTTCATTGGCTAACAAAAATGAAATGCATTTGCTGGGCGCAGCACACGCCTTCATGTATCAGAAAGTTTCCCGAATGTTATCAGTAGTTCTAACCGTTTTCTGTTTTCCCGGAACCTTGAATAACCTGATTGCATACGCGGCGCAAATTGTGTAGTATTTACTTATTTATTTATTTGGTTACTATTAGGGCCGTTGAGGCGTTACAGATAGGAGTTGTAAATATTTATAGAAATCAATGGAAAGGCGTGTTTTAACAAAGGTGACGAAGAAGCGCAGATTTGAATGCTTCAGGTTCAGGAATGAAGACGATGCAGATGGGCAGGTGGTTTCAGTATGAGCTGGTCTTGGGGAGGAAAGAATAAAAATACGGGTTAGTTGTGCAACTTGGAACGCCTACTTTTTATCGATGATCAATGCGGGATGATACGTAATTTGGAGCAGTGAAGAGACTTTGTCTGAGCGATTCGTTTGCGCAGCATTTTGTGGAAAGGGGAGCCGAGAAAGATGCCGCCGCATGGAGAGATCTGAAGCTCTAGGATTCTTTTCATAAGTGTGACACTAGACGCACGAGAGTAGTTAGTCAAAATACAAGGAGTTGAACGATTCCAAACAGCTCTTAGAGCATTAATCAATGACCAAATATTAGGGTCCCATACGGAAGACGCATATTCCATGTTAGTTCGAATGGCCGTTTTATACAAAAGTACTTTGAAAGAAACCGGAGCTAGTGAAAAAGTACGCCGAGGGAAAACTAGCATGCGATTTTGACATGTGCACTTCTTTATCTTTCCAGGGGACCGTTTTCAGCACGTAAGAAGTGTTAGCACAGCGCGGGACGTGCCTGCTTGCATCGGAAGTTTCTCGAATGTTGCCGATATATCCGATGTCTATTGTCACCGAACCTTGTGTAGTCTGATTTCATGTATGCGTGACGCGAATGGAGTAGAACTTTCTGGAATACACGTGGGCACCAGCGATTACTCTCACACCTTCGATGACTGCTGTATAAAAGCCGAGGAACTTGACGCACTGAGGAGATTTTCGACGATCGCCGACTGTGTTCGACGCTGTCGCCATTGTTTGAGTGTAGCCTGTTTTGAGGAAAAAAGTTCGCCCAATAAAATGCTAGTTTCATCATTCCCAGTTTTGCTGCTTTCTTCACCGTTACTACTATGTCACATCTGGTGGAGGTGCTAGTGCGTTCATGCACCGAACGCCCCCGCAAAGCCGCGATCCAAGCTCGAAACTCAAGGACCACACCAACGTCGCCAAGGACCAGCGAACTAGCCGTAGCCAGCAAAGAGTGCTACTGGAATATGGACCTCTTCCCGAGAAGACCAGACGGATCAAGCCCAAGTCAGCATCCCCAATGGCTTCCCCAGCGTCTCCCATGCTGGGGCAGCAACATCGGGACCTATCAACCTTTCATGGTTCATAGTCTATAGACCCACTAACCTGGCTCCATGGAGACGTATGAAGGAAAGGCGACCTTCAACAACTGGGACTCTAACGACAAGCTACGACATGTCTTTTTCGCATTGGTAGACACCGCCAGGACGTGATTCGAGAATAGAGAAGCCGCCTTAATGACGTGAGACCTGCTCCGAAGCAACTTCCTGTAGACATTCACAAGCGTCGTACGCAGAAAACGAGCCCAAGCTTTACTTGACGCCCGAGTACAGCTACCTAATGAGAACGTTGCCATCTTTACGGAAGAAATGAGCCGTATCTTCCGCCAGGCCAAAGTGGAAATGTCCGAGGAGAACAAAGTCCGCCTGCTTATGCGTGGTGTGAAGGAAAAACTTTTCGGCGGAATGATACGCAGCTCACCGAAGACCGCCGGAGTTTCTTCTCGAGACGATTAACATCGAGAAAACACTGGAAATGTGGAACAGACAATTCAACCAGCGCATGAACTCAACTAACTACGCCAGAGTTAATCACTGGCCTCAGACGACCTGCGTGAGACGATTAGAGGGGTTGTGCGCATAACCGACCCGAATAGCCGAGAGCAAACTGGCCCAGCCAGGGGCCGGTCTGCAAGCCCATATCCGGAAAACTAAAAGCAGCACCCGATGCACGTGCGGTTGCTGTTCGTCGAACTGACAAATATCCTCCGCCGCCGACGCAGGCGCCGAATACTTTTTCGACGACATATCATTGAGAAGGCGTCATCACGACGATGCCTGAAAGTCAAGAACATTGTTATGGAAGGATGAAAGAGGAGAGAGGACGAAGAAGATCGGAGACGCCGACTGCTGCGTGTAGTTGGTGGTCAGCCATCTTAACTACTCTGACGCAGCCACTATATATATTGTAAATACAGCCTTTCTATTCTCGCAACGACCCCGTAATATATTGGTGAGATGTGCGGGGTACCACGGCTGGAAACGGAGCTCCGTAGTGGACGTCCTATCACCGTCTGCACCATGAATGACGGTGAGCACGCGGGCTCATCGTCGTTGACGCCTCTGATGTCACCATCGCCAGCTACATCGCTTCGGTTGGGGTTGTGCAACCCAAGGATCCTGAAACTTTCTGCGGGACCGATGGCACCGACGTCAAAGAGGGGGTGAGACCCAACGATGAGACCAACGATGATACAGATGAGACCCAACGCTAACGCAAGCTAACAAGTTCTACCTAGGAGGCACGGCGAAGGTGTGGTACGAAAACCACGAAGAGGAGCTAACAAGGTGAAACCAATGCGAACAGAAGACCCCAAAGTTGTTGGCAAACCAGCCGGCCCTGAAATTGCCGCAAAGCGGGAACTGGCCTCCCTAACCCAATCCCCCACAGAGTCCCATGTCTCGCACATCCAGGACGTGCTGGCACTGTATCGTAAAGCCGATCACGACATGACAGAAGCTGAGAAGGTCGCGCACGTGCTTAAGGGAATTGCTGACGATGCCTTTAATCTGCTCATGTGCAAAAGCTGCTCTACAGTTGATACTATCATTAAAGAGTGCCGACAATTTGAGCAGGCCAAAAGCCGAGGCATTTTGCAACCATTCGCCAGACTTCCCAATGCTGCCGCAACGTCCACCTGTGAAGATCAACCATCAGATCGCCATCAGAGGATGTGGTGCGAATCGCTCGACGTGAAGTGGATGCGATGGCGTCTACAGCTTTCTGTTCACGTAGCCCTGATGCTAGCACTTTTTCCACTCCTCTCGTACAAGCCATCGTTTGCCAGGAACTTGAAAACATTGGTTTACATATTGTATGTGCTGCCGACAATTCCAGACCAAACGAACGCCCTTCTACTAATTTCACTCCACCTCGACGCTTCCTTACGTGTTATCGCAACCCAACTGAGTGGAGAACTGTGGACGACCAGCTGATCTCTTTCACCTGTCGCCACATTGGTCATGTCGGCCGATACCGTCGGAACTGGTGGCGCTCAACACCTCGCAAGTCGACCAACCTGAGCCGTTTTCATGCAAATGCCAGCAATGTTTCGCCCAACGCTGAGCCTAAAAGCGCCGAAAACTCTGCTAGGAACACATGGTACAGTCACTCACCGTGAATGCTGGGACACCAGTCTCGTTCACCACAAACACATTGTCCATCCTCCCGTTCGCCGCAGCCAAGTCGACTTTCGTCCCCTGTGGCCTTTGGCTGCTCCCTTTCGGAAAACTTAAAAACGCAGTCCACGTAGGTGGTGTGGAGGTCCTGCTTACTACCGCAGCAAATCCTCTTTCTGCACCCACAAGGAGATGTGTAATAGACGTTAAAATACACGGCGTACCTGTCCAAGCACTCGTCGACATGGAGCCCACGTTTTTGTGAGGAGTGCTAGCGTACGTAGACGTTCAAAAAAGGTCCTCACCCCAGAAGCTGCCTGAATGCTTCGTGTGGCCGACAGCAACCTGCTGGTTGTTCTTGGAATGTGTACTGCACATTGAATTATAGCTGGCCGCCCTATTTCTGTTCTTTGCTGTGATAAACAACTGCCCTGATGGCGTTATTCTTGGCTTGGACTTCTTATCCCCTCATTCTTCTCTGATCGACTGCGCGTCGTGCGTTCTTCAGTTGGAACTGCTTCAACTCGCCGAGGCTCCGAGCACCACTCCAAGTCGCTTGTGCTCGCTTCACGATGCGCGTCTGCCACACGAGGCAGTTACTTACGTCAATTGGACCGCCCAGCCACAGGTTCCGGACGGTGAATATGTGCTGAATATGTGAATATATGCGCCCCATCATCGACGTTCTTTTGAACCGGAACATTGCTGTTCCGCATACGTTGGTCACGGTTATTAATAACGACGTCATTCTACCACTTCTCAATTTCAGCCTGGGCCCTCAAGTGTTTCCGGACGGCATGTTCTTGGCCAGCGTTTCTAGTGGTTCCGAATTTGACGTTGAGAGTCTGAACGCCGAGAGCTGCTTATTAGCGCCAATTGCAGCTCAAAGCTTCGGTTCCTTAACGGATGAGTTCACGAAAATTATTGCACTTTACCTCACCTGTGCACAGACCACGGACATACGTCGCCTGCTTAAATCGTACAGTGACATCTTTGATTTCGACGACAGGCTTTTAGGCCAAACATCTGTTGTTCACCATCGTATAAGTACTGCAGGCCCGAATCCTATTCGTCAGCGTCCCTATCACGTATCGCATGCTGAATGTCGAGTCATCCAATCAGAAGCGGGCAAAATGCCCTTCAAAGTGGTCATCAAGCCATCATGCAGCCCTGTCGCCTGTCGTGATTGTTAAAAAGAAAGATGGTACCTGGTGTTCTTGCGTAGATTATCGCCACTTAAACAAGACCACGCGAAAAGAAGTCTACCCACTACCAGGCATTGATGACGCCTTGCGCTGCTTTCACGGAGCTAAATACTTCTCGCCCATCGGTCTTCGATCCGGCTACTGGCAGATTTCAGTCGATGAAATGGACTGCGAGAAAATGGCCATCATCACGCCAGATGCCTTATATCAGTTCAAAGTCACGCCCTTTGGTTTTTGCAATGCTCCTGCGACATTTGAACGTATGATGGACTCCCTTCTGCAAGGCTACAAATGAATCCCCTGTCTTGGTTACCTTGATGAGGTTATTGTTCTTTCTCCCACGTTCGGCAGCCACCTTCCCGACTCGGTGCAATTGTTGCGGCCTTCCGAAGAGCTGGCCTTCAACTGAACTCCACAGAGTGTCAATTCGGGCGCCGTCAAATTACCGTGTTGGGACACCTTCATTGACGCATGCGGTGTCCAACTAGATCCTGCAAAAGTTTGCACCTTACGCAGTTTCCCTGTGCTACGTTCTGCTTCTGATGTGTGCTGCTTCGTCGGCCTGTGTTCTTACTTTCGCCGTTTCGTCAACAACTTGGCCGGCGTTGCTCAGCCTTTGACAGATCTTCTAAAAAGAACATGCCATTCTCATGGCGCACGAAACAGGCTCACGCGTCCGCCGCTCTCATTGAGTTTCTGACCACTCCTCCCATACCTGTCCACTTTGATCCATCTGCACCGACCGAAGTCTACCACCGAGCGGGAGTGCTTGGCTTTAGTTTGGGTTGTGGCCAAGTTCTTGCCATACTTGTACGGCCGCACGTTTTCGGTCGTCACAGATCATCACGCACTCTGCTGGCTGTCTTCCGTTCGGGACCCGACTGTACGGCTTGGTCGCTGGGCTTTGCGGCTCTAGGAATTTTCATTTATCATCAGTTACAAGACTGCACATCTCCACAAGGACGCTGATTGCCTTTCGCGTCACCCTGTGGATCCTCCCGATCCTTTTGCGCATCATCCGGTGACCTATGTGATGGCTTTGGCTGACAGAACCAATATGCGCGCTGAGCAACAACGCGACGCATCCTTACAGTCCATCATCACTGAAGTGCAGTCTGACAGGACCGATGGCACGTGCCGCATGTTCATGCTGTATGGTGCCTTCCTCTGCCCCCACAATATCAACCCTGACGGCCTTGAGTTGCTGCTTGTCCTTACTCGTCACCTGTTACCCTTCGTTCTCGAACAACTTCACGACGCGCCGACGGCGGGACACAATGAAGTTTTGCTTACATACGAACGCGTAAGACGCTGGTTGTTCTGGGTGGGTCTCTACCGCTCTGTGCGTCGTAATGTCGCAACTTGCGAATTGTGTTAGCGCCGGAAGAAACCTCCTCTGCCACCTGTCGGACGACTCCATCGCACTGAACTTCCCTCTGAACCGTTCTTTCGTGTAGGCCTTGACCTGCTTGGCCCTTTTCCGATGACGACTACAGGGAATAAGTGGATCGTCGTCGCTACTGATTACGTGACACGCTTTGCGGTAACAAATGCGTTGCCGACTAGTTGCGCAACAGACATCGCCAATTTTCTCCTATACGCCGTCATTCTCCAATATGGTGCACCTCGACAGTTACTTACAGACAGTGGCAGCTTGTACTTATCTCGAGTTGTAGACAACCTCCTCCTCTCCACTGAGCACAAGCTGTCCACCGTCTACCACTCACAAACGAACGGTCTTACGGAACGTCTCAAACGAACGCTCACAGGGATGCTCTCGATGTATGTCTCCAACGATCGCCGCGACTGGGACGCCACGCTAGCCCACGTGACGTTCACGTATAACTCTTCCCGACAAGATATCGCAGGATATTCGACCTTTTATCTCTTTATGGTCGCGACCCCACATGGCCGTTTGACACCAGGCTCCCATCTGTGCCGCCTGTTGCAACTGAGTACGTTCGTGAAGTCATCGATCACGCTGACATAGTACGTCAAGTCGCCCGATCTGGTTTATTAGCCTCGTAACATATACAAAAAGAGCGTTATGACCGGTGCCATTGCGATGTTAAGTTCGCGCCTTATGCTTTAGGGCTCCTTTGGTCACCATGTCGTCGGGTCGGCCTCTACGAGATGCTTCTCTCTCGCTACAGGGGACCTTATGAAGTGCTACGACGAGTTAACATCGTAAATTACGAGATTTCACCCCTACAGTTTGACGTATGCTCAAGTCGGGCGCCTGTTGGCGTCGGGGACGTTTCGTGGCTGAAGCCATACTTCGCTCACAATTATACGCCTACCATGTGCCGAGATGGTGCTTCACCACCCGGGGGTCCTGTTACGGAAGGATGAAAGAAGAGAGAGGAAGAAGATCGCGAGACGCTGGCTGCTGCGTGTTGTTGGTCAGCCATCTTGACTACTCCGAGTCATTTTGTATATATATTGTAAATATAGTCTTTCTATACTCGCAACATCTGCGTAACAATATGCCGACGAAAGACAAACTGGCGACGCGACGTTCCAACTTCAGTTCAACACGACGTAGCCGTGATCCCCCGCCAAACCTAACTGCAACACAAGACAAAGAACCACCGATCTCAACGTGCTTCGCCATGGCCACGGAATCATTGCCTTAGCGGATGCAGTAGGCAACTACTTTGTCATGAGTGGGCCCATCGCTTCGCAGTTGAAGAAGGTTAAAACTGCATGGGAAGATGCTCAAATTTGGACCGTCGGAGGACACCTAATAACGCCGACTTGAATGTGCACCACAAGGATTACTGTTCATGATCGGACTTACCCTGCCACCTTTGTTATCCTCCAAGAGTGTTCACGAGACGTCATGCTCAGCATGAACTTCCTCAACCAAAATGGCGCAGTTATCTACTTGATGCCGAAGTTGATAACACTGTCGGAATATCAAGCGATACAACCAGAGAGCGTGCGTAGTCACCACGCGTTCAGTTTGCTCGAAGATCAAGTGAGCATCCTGCCTGACTCCAGCATTGCTATTTACGTCGGCACCGAAATACCCGCAGACGTAGACGACATCATCGAGGGGGTTAACCGTCTACTGCTCAATCATGCAATTTGTGTCTGTTGTGTCGGCTGGCGCTCATCTTGATAAGAGCTCTGCGAAGTGCGCATGCGCCACTAAGTATTAAAAACAGAGTGCCGCTTGCTAGCGGTCCTCTTTTCTTGCCGGAGCTTCAACCTACAAGCATAGATTAATAAAAGTCGTTCACCCCGAACTTGTCTAACCCTTTCGGCACGCCCGGCGCAAGAACGTAACACGCAGCGACGAAGGTGGGACTTTGAAGAGTTACGCAGCGTCAAGGAAGGCAAGTGTTCTCGGCATTCAGCTTCTGTTCGGTATCAACGATTGAAGAGTACTGCTTTTTCTTTTCATCGCTGACTGATATCATGAACGAAGAAGCCAGTGCAGGTTCGGCGCAGTTTGATGCTCAACTGGGCCAGATGGAACCATTCGACGTTTCCACGAATGACTGGATGTCGTACGAAAAACGGCTGACGTCGTTTCTAATCGTCAACCGCGTTCCCGAAGGTGACACAGTGCACGCATTCCTGAGCATCATAGCACCCAGTACCTACAGTCTTCTGAAATCGCTGGTAGCCCCGGAGCTGCCTCCAGGCAAGACCTTCGAGGTACTGAAGAAGACCTTGGGAGACCATCTGTCGCCGAAACCGTCGGTCATTGGCGAGCGAATAACGTTCTACAGGAGGCAGCAAGTCGATGGCGAGTCCATTTCTGATGACGTTGCCGAGGTACAGAAGCTAGCACGAACATGTGATTTTGGAAGCGCATTAGACGAATCCCTCCGGGATCGCTTTGTGTGCGGCTTGTTAAGAGAGGACATACAGCAAGTGCTGTTCATTGAGGATAGCAAGCTTACGTTCTAGAGAGCGGTAGAGCGCGCTGTGGCTATGGAGGCGGCAACGAAAAGCACTGCGGAAGCCCGTACAGTTGTGTCTGCAGCCAACCCCATCCGTAAGGTACAGGCGACTTCGACTGTCCAGTCGCAAGCATGTTTTCGCTGCGGGTCACCGAAACATTCCGGCAAAGCGTGTCCCCACGTAAATGACAAATACCCGCCGTGGTTTCTCAGTGGCTATGGTGTTAGGCTGCTGAGCACGAGGTCGCGGGATTGACTCTTGGCCACGGCGGCCGCATTTCTATGGGGGCAACACGCGAAAACACCCGTGTACTTAGCTTTAGGTGCACGTTAAAGAACCCCAGGTGGTCAAAATTTCCGGAGTCCCCCACTACGGCGTGCCTCATAATCAGAAAGTGGTTTTGGCACGTAAAACCCCAAATATTATTATTATTATTATTATTATTATTATTATTATTATTATTATTATTTAATTACAAATGCTATAGGTGAAACAAAAGAGGGCACCTGCAACGAGTTTGCCATAGCGCCTCCGGCACGTTGCGTGGGAAGGGCCCCATCAAGGACACTGTAAAACACGTTATCAGGGGTATCCCACTCGGAAGTGGTAGCCGTAAAGGGCGTATCTGCTCCCAGTATTGAGCCTATCATGGTACCGATGAAAGTAAATGATATGACAGTCGCTATGAAGCTATATACAGGTGCCGCCGTCACAGTCATGCCTTTAAAACAATACCGCCAATTTTTATCACCAGCCAGGCTCAAGCCGATAGAAGTCAAGCTCCGCACCTATACAGGAGCCCTGGTCATACCAAAAGGCGTCCTATAAGTCAAGGCGCAGCACAGTGACAACATGGCGAGCCTTCCTGTATACGTCGTCGACTAGGAGGGACCGCCATTGCTGGGCCGGGAATGCCTTCAGGCAATAAGGCTGGAGTGGAGCAAAATCTGGAACGTTCACCATCTGCAAAGGTTAGAGCTGCCTTTTTCTTGAAGTTTAGAGGAAAGGCTGCACGCTTTGAACGCAAAGTACGACTCTCTATTTAAAGATGAGTTAGGCATGATTACAGAAGGGCCGAGCTGTATTTCAAGCCTAATCAGGCACCGAAGTTTCTCAAAGCAAGAGACGTGCCGTTCGCACTGCAAAAGGCGGTTGAGGTTGAACTTTCGAAGATGAAAAAAATAGGCATCATAACGGCCGTTGCCACATCGGATTACGCAACGCCAGTGGTATCCGTTATCAAGAAAGACGGTGGCATACGCCTCTGTGGCGATTATAAGGTGACAGTGAATCCATGCCTTGACGTCACACGTTACCCGTTGCCGAAGGTCGATGACTTATTCGTGGCACTGTCTGGAAGCACACATATTTGAAAGATTGATCTGAACCGTACTTATCAGCAAGTGGTCATGTCGGATGCCTCAAAGCAAAACTTAACCTTGAACATGCACAAGGGATTGTTTGTCGTCAACCGATTACCTTTTGGAGTCGCTTCCTTGCCGGGGATTTTCCAAAAGATAATGGACACGATGTTGAAGGACCTCAGAGGTGTTTGCTGCTACCTAGATGATATTTTGGTAACTGGGAAAACACTAGAAGACCACTTAGCTTATCTCGAAGTGCTGCTGGAGCGTTTTCAAAGCCGAGGTGCCAGGGTAAAGAAAGAGAAGTGCTTGTTTTTTCAAAGCCAACTTTACTACCTAGTCCTCAAAATCAGCGCTGAAAGCAGTTTGCCATTATCAGATAAAATTGACGCACTTCTCCAGGCACCAGAGCCGAAATCAAAGAAGCAGCTTCAGTCGCTGTTGGGCGTTGTCAACTATTACGGCAAGTTCGTGCCCCAGTTATCAACACTAACTCAACCATTTTTCAGACTTCTGCAAAAAAAAAAAAAAATAGGTAGCGTGGTACTGGGACGAGCGTGCTAGAAAAGCGTTCAACCAAGTGAAAGTGCTATTGCCACAATCACCTACGCTCGCACACTATGGCCCTGAAAGACAACTTAGGCTGTCATGCGACGCGTCTCAGTATGGTGTAGGAGCAGTCCTATTTCATGTCTACGATGACAGAAGAGCACGGCCCATTGCTGACGCTTTAAGAACGCTATCTGAAGCGGAAAAGAAATAGTCAACTGGAGAAAGAAGCCTTAGGCATCATTTTCGGTGTAAAGAAGTTCCACTTCCATCTTTATGGGCACTCATTCACATTGGTCACAGACCATAGACTCTTCAATCAATATTTTGCCCGACAACCGGGATTCCCACCATCGCGGCTGCTCGTTTGCAACACTGGGCCGTTATGTTGGCAGCCTACTCGTACAATCTTATATTCAATGAATCAAGTGAGAACGCGGAAGCCAATTTCTGCTCGCGTCTTCCACTGCGTGATCTTGAAGCGGAAACCAAAGAAACAGAAGAAATATTTTACTCGTTGCGATTGGAGTCGTTGCTTCTTTCTTGTCGAGATATCGCGGCTGCCACATGTAAAGACCGAATTATTCGTGAAGTTAAGGAATTCACAAATGTGGGATGGCCCGCGTCGATCAAGGATGAACAGTTGAAGCCTTTTTTTCGCAGGTGAAACGAAGTGACGGTGCATCAGGGATGCGTCATGCTGGGCGCAAGAGTAGTCGTGCCTGCAAAGCTGCAAGGGTTCGTTCTGGACGAACTCCATGACGGCCATCCCGGCATCGTGCGCAGCAAAGAACTAGCACGCAGCTACGTGTGGTGGCCAACTTTTGAGGCGCACCTCGTACCAAGGTAGATGTACTGGTAGCGAAGGCTCCATAGACGCCCATTGGTCCAAAAAATGGCGGCTCGTGGGCACTCCAGCGCCCCCTGGATTTTGAGGGGCAAACTACGCAAACGTGACGTAGAATGACGTCACACATACGTATGCTTTTGGCGCGAATTATAAAGCGGTCTTTCTGTAGAATCCGCGTTCTCGAGCCCGTACCTCTCGAAGGTTGCTGCCTTTCAGCGCACCCCAACCTTTGCCAGTCAAATGTGCTCGAGTTCCTGCTAGTTATGGCCTTGTTAATGTGCACTTGGGAACGCAATGAAAGTGACTGGTAAAGGAGGGGCAGCATAGAAAGGCAGCAACACTTCCAGACACTGGCGAAGCATGCATGATTCGTAGTGCAAATACTGGTGCTAGTACTTTTGAGAGCTTTTGAGTACAGCAAGGTATGATGCACAAAGCACTGGCTCAAGTGCACAGTTCGCAATAGAGTGTACGGCAAGTATGGTTTTCATAGTTTCATATTCATTGTTTATTGCAGCAACAAAACAAATACAGTCACAAAGCACACCCTTGGCACACAAACAAAAAATACATGTCACAGGCAGCACAAGCCGTATTGTTTAAGTTGGCTAATCATCTCAATAGTCACAGTGCAGATAGGAAAAAGCCCTGAAGTGCCACGAACGTTGTCAGTTAGGAAATTGAAAAGTATAGAAAACAATGCTACGACAGCTTCAATTGAAGCAAACATAACATGACATAAGTAGGCGCATCAACACAGACCATAGAGCACACTGGGATTATTCTTCACATTTAATTTCTTCAGCTGAAAGAATATAGCAGGTGCGTTTACATCTGCAAGGCAATGTTAAAGCCAGCTTTAGCACCCTCAAACGTGCTCAACGTAGGAGCAAATACCATACATTGAGCCGGCGTACCATCTCCAGAGTACTTCTAGTTGTCAGCCGGATCAATTTGAAGTAATTTTACGTCAACAAAAGTACACATGAAGTACAGCGTACAGTGAAGTGCAAGGACATTCGCGGAGCAGTAAAGCATGTAATCAGTGTACTGTACGCTACAATATAGCCAGATAAAAGTCTAGCGGGAATCGGTGTAGCGTGACACCAATGGTACTATCCACGCTGTCGCAGTGTACCACGGAGCATCGTTTCTTCACATGCCGCAAGCTCATCTTGAAATGAAGAGCTAAGTGCTTCAAAAGAAGAGCGCGAAGCGTGCAAAGACGGAAAAAGACTTCGCACTGGCCGCACGCCGAAGCAAACGACAAAACCGAGAAAACTGCCGCAGCGGTGCAGCGGGCTGGAAATCTTACCGAAAGGTGACAAAGAAGCGACGTGCAAGGACGACGAAAACTTCGCAAAAGGAGCATTTTGAGACCGGCGAGCTAAATTTATACGCTTTACCAGGCGCGCCATCGCAGACAGCTGGCGATAAGAAATCGCTTCGTAAGCTCCCGCCACTGTGGCCGGGTTAGCCGGGTATCGAAACAAGGCCTGCAAAGACGCGCTGTAATGCACCGCACACTCATGAATAGGGGGCAGGTCATGAGTGTTGCAAAAATACTAAATTTGCCAGGTTTTAACAAAATAACTTACCTGTTTCATAAAACAAGGTGCTAATATATTTTTTCTTTTCTATTGGCAGATTACATTCCAATTTTCTAGCTTTATTATTTCTTTATATGAGTGTTTTGCCCCCCATCCTCTGGTTGTGCTGTAGTCGCGCTAAACCACTTTTCGGCCAAGCCTTCGCCAAAATCCGCCTTGCTCGTACTTCGTATCAGAAGCTGCGCTAGTTGTCATTAACAACGTACCTCGTCAACCGTAGTCATGGCCGACTTCACCGTGGCAGCGTGTTCACGTAGACTTTGCGGGACCTTTTCAGAATACCATGCTTTTAGTGGTGGTCGACGGAAATTCTAAATGGCCAGAGATTTTCAAAATGAGATCGGCAACTACAGAAAGCATGATTCATTGTGTGACCGAGCTCTTCACACGTTTTGGTTTCCCTGAAACAATTCTTTCCGATAATGGACCTCAGTTTGTTTCGCAGGAGTTCAAGCACTTCGTGCAGGCAATGGGAGCGCGGCACGCCCTCACGGCACCCTACCATCCCAGCTCCAATGGTTTGGCATAGCGTTTCATCCAGACCCTAAAGAATGCGCTGCGCAAAAGCGGCACAGGAAGAACGCTGGAGGTAAAGCTGTATAAATTTTTGCTGTCGTATCGCAACACGCCACATGCGACAACTCGTGAATCACCAGCGGCATTGCTCCTAGGACGACGCTTACGCAGTCGGCTAGGTGCCGTAAAGCCTTCCGTGGAGGAAAGAGTCGCACACACAGTGCACTCAGGCACTAAGTCATCCGTGTCGCGAACGTCACTTCTTGGAAGGCGAAGGCGTGTTAGCACGTAATTATTCTGGAAAAGTAAAGTGGGCTCCCGCTGTGATTGTTGCTCAAACAGGACCCGTCTCTTTACATGTACGTACAACCACCCCGAGGGGCACCATTACTTGGCGTCACCACCAGGATCAGTTGCTACAGAGGTCTGCAGAGGACGTTACCCCTAGGCATGGAACAGCTGGCGAAGTTGCGACCAGCGAGTTCCTGGTTTATTCTTAGACTTCCAGTCTTCCAGTCCACGAGTTCCTTCCAGTCCACAACCCTCCAGGGTAACTCCGGTTGCACAACAGGAAACACCAGCACCCGCCGAGGCGGGACGCTACCCCATGCGAAATCGTCGCCCACCAGGTAAATTTTAAGCTGGACTCTTAATGACTGTATAGTTCATTAGAAGGGGAGGTGGTGTTGTGTCGGCTGGCGCTCATGTTGATAAGGACACTCTGCAAAGTGCGCATGGGCCACTAAATGTTAAAAGCAAAGTGCTGCTCGCTTGCTAGCGGTCTTCTTTTCTTGCCCGAGCCTCAACCCACAAGGATTGCTTAATAAATGTCGTTCACCCGGAACTTGTCTGATCTTTTCGGCAGGCCTGGTGCGAAAACGTAAGTGTCGCAAGAGGGATTAATTGAATGCATGGAGGAAAGGCGAAATTGATGGTGACCAGCATCAGCCAGGAGTTCAGGCACGTAAGCAAGGGCACGACGATGCCAAAGCAGACGAAATTCTAGAAAACAGCAATGCGTTTGTCCTCTCGGATTCTGCGGCATCTACCTCGACGTCTATAGTTCCCGAATCAGACTCAGACGTGAATCGATGTCTCCCCATGATTCACCAGCAACAGCTCAGAACTCATCTCCGACGAGGATTCGATTATTCCACAAACACCAGTTGCAGAGCATCGCATATTAACCGAAGTTGTGCTCGACCACTCCACTAGAGTTCGTACCGAATTTCGACGCGAGAACGTGAAGCTATAAGACAACAAGAGAACTAAATGCTGCACGACGACATCATCCAGCCGTCGAAAAGCCCATGGGCATCCTCTAGTTTCTTGGCGAACAAAAAGGACTCAACCCTACGTTTCTGCGTCGATTATCGTCGACTGTACAAGATCACTATGAAGGACATATACCCCCGACCACAGGTAGACGACGCATTGGATCGGCTTTGCAACGCTAAACACTTCTCGTCGATTGATCTCAAGACTGGCTGCTGGCAAATAGAAGTCACGAGTGCGATTGCGAAAAGACTGCCTTCATCATGCCAGATGGCCTCTATCAGTTTAAGGTCATGCCATTCGGACTCTGCTCGGCGCCTGCAACGTTCCAGGGCGTGATAGAGACGGTATTAACAGGATTGAAGTGGCAGACCTGTCTTGTTTACTTTCTGACGTCGTCGTTTTTTCTGCAAGTTTCGACGAGCACTAGAGACGCCTTAAGCATTGCTAAAGACGACCAAGTCTTCCGGACTCACTTTGCAACCGGGAAAGTGTCACTTTGCGTAAGAAGACCCGCTGTTCTTGGGACACATTATTAGCAAGTCCGGAGTGCACCACAACCTACAGAAGGCAGCTGCAATCGCGAAGTTCCGGCAGCCCACCAACAAGAAGAGTCCATGGGTAGATTACATGGCATGTGCGCCTTCTACATGCAATTTGTCAAAGAATTTTCACGCATCGCTGCGCCGCTGGCACATCTATATAAATATTACATAGAGTTCAATTTTGAAACGCCGCAGGCCGACGCATTTGAAGAGCTGAAACGACGCATGCAGTCCCCGCTGGCACTTGCGCACTTCGACGAAGATGCCGATACGGAAATCGACACTGATGCCAGTAGCCTAGGCTTCGGCGCCGTTCTAGTCCAGAGGAAAGATAGACTTGAACGAGTGATATCTTAGGCTAGGCAGTCGCTGTTGAAAGCGGAAAGTAATTTTTCGACTACGGAAAAATCATGCCTTGCTATCATATGGGCCACAGCAAAATTCCGCCCTCATCTATATGGCAGATCGTTCAAAGTTGTAAGCGACCATCACACATTGTGCTGGCTATCGACTTTAAGGGACCTTTCAGGAGGCCTGGCACACTGGATCCTTAGATACACGAATATGACATCATTGTAATTTACAAGTCCGGACGAAAACACTCTGATGCCGAGTGCCTATCTCGAGCCCCCGTGGACCTGCCGCCCAGAGATGACCAAGACGACGACACCTTTTTAGCAGGCTGAGTCCTTGGAAGGCAAGACCGACTTTGCCCCGAGGATATTTAGGCGCGGATTGTCTTCGTTCTTGCGAAACGATAAGCTGGTGAAAAACTTTTCCCCAACATGCGCAAACAGCCTCCTGGTTGTGCCTGCAGCACTACCGTCAGCAGCCCTGCACGCCTTGCACGGCGATCAGAGAGCCGGGCACCTCAAGTTTTCCCGTTCATTTGCAACAACACAAGATAAGTATTACTATCCGCGCCTGACTGCCAACGTTGCCTGTTACCAGTGGCGTAGCCAGAAATTTTGTTCGGGGGGGGCTACGCCACTGGCCCAATATATATATATAAATATATATATATATATATATATATATATATATATATATATATATATATATATATATATATATATATATATATATATATATATATATATATATATATATATATATTTGGCACAAATCCATGTGCGGGTTCTAAAAAGAGCAGCATTGGCATGCTTTTCACGTCGTTTGGTAGAAATATTATATATTTATATTATTATATTATTATAAATATTATATTATATATATATATATATATATATATATATATGTAGCTGCACGTTGCAGCTCAGCCTCCTCCTTAAGAGGAAGCTTTAGCTCTCGGGTGCTCCTATTTAAGCACATGTAGAAGGGGAATTCGTTTTTCCCTGCAACCACTTCACCAAATTTGAGGAGGTGTGTTGCATTTAAAAGGAACAATTTCATTCTAGTGACTACTGGCTTCGAATTTTTCATTTAGGTGGTCAATTATTTATTAAAAATTGGCCAAAATTGAAAATTTTCAGAAAACGAAACTATGAACTTTAAAACTCCGTGACTCAGCAATGAAAAAATGATATCACCATTCTGTGAATTGCATCTAATAGTACATCTACAGCGGACAAAATAGATATGTTACACAAGAATCTCAAAAAAATTTAGTATTGTGGAAATACGGCTTTTGCAGAACCCTTGTACACAACGTACCCAATTCACGTAAGATACAAATTGACACAGCAAACTTGTCTGCTTTGACTGTTATAATAAATGCCGTTTACAGAACCACAATATCCGTTCTTCATGCATAGCTATTAGTTTATAAACGTCGTGCTTCTATTTTTTCGAATTTTCCAAAATATTTTAAACAAAATTCAGGCCCTAAATCGAAGTTCTGTTTCCAACAGACACTAGAATTTAACTTTCTCTCTCAAATGCAACCAATTTCAATAAAAGCGACTAGCAGGATTATCTCAGAAAAGCGTGTCTGCGTTTTACAAGTATTTGAATAGGCCGCGTCGGATTGGGCCCGAGCTAAAGCTTCTTTTTAAACAATTTATCGAGAGATCAAATACATGAGTAATAACTGCATTGTCATTGCCAAAGATGCTGCAAACGAATTCTTGAAAGCTACGCTCTGTAAATACAAGTAAAATATGTATTTTTTCATAAAATATTGTACTCGTATGTGCCAAAAATTGTGCCCAACATAACTGACGTCAATGCTTCCATGTTTTTTGTCTATTTATTAAGTAAAGAAAATATCACACGAACTTTAGAACTATATCAGTTCGTAACCAGGAAAGCAGTGCATGCCGCTGATATGAAAAATTAAAAGGCAATGAGCTGAACAAGTTGAGGACAAATATGTTAATGAAACTTTGTCATTCAAGAACCGTGCTTACATTCTTGTATATATGCAATGGCCAGTGAAAAATCTCCATGACGCTGTCGTTTGTTCCAATGTATTACGCAGTAGTAGCTGTCCCTTGTCGTGTATCGTGAGTAATTGCACCGAAGTTATAGCCGCGACAGAGAGCACGTATAAAAAGCAGGAGTTCTGCAAGATATATGAGGGCAAGTCTAATGAATGAGCCAACAACGGGCTACTTTATTTAAAAGTAGTCTTCATGAGAATTTAGACATTTGTCCTATTGACTAACGAGTTGCGTGATTCCCGTCTTATAAAACTTCTTGGGTTGCTGCTTCAAAAAGTCTGTATCTGGTTCCCTTGAGCTGTTTTTTTCGGTTGCCCCAAAATGTAGAAGTCGCAAGGTGACAGTTCTGAGCTGTAAGGCGGATGTTGCAGCGTTTCCCACTTGAACTTTGCCAGTTTTGTATTAACCACATAAGCGACGTGGGGACAGGCATTGTCGTGGAACAAGATGACCCCATTCGTCAATTTTCCACGTTGTTCGTTCTTGATTGCAACACGCTGCCGTTCTGGCGTTTCACAATATCGGAAACAATTGATAGCATCTCAAGATTTAGCAAATTCGATCAGTAATGGACCGTGTCGATCGAAAAACAAAGTCAACAACACCTTTTCAGCGGAAATGATGCCCTTTACGTTCTTTGGGCGTGGTAAATTCGAATGTTTCCACTGTAAGCTTTGCTGTCGTGTTTCAGGCTCGTAGTAGTGGCACCAAGGTTCATCCCCGATCACAGTTGCAAACAAGAAATCGTCATGCTCATTGTGATACCCGATCAGATGAGTCAAGGCAGCGCGAAACTTCTCCGATTTCTCGCAATGGATAAAAATCTTGGGGATCCATTGCGCACCAAAGAGCCGATAACCGAGAAGCTCATGAATTATGGCGTGAACCGAACCGTGACTGATGTTCAGACGGTCTGCCAGTTCATCGATGCTTATCCTCCGTTCTTGTTTCAGCAGCTCATGAACCTTTGAAATTGTGTGGGGGGTGATTGCACGATGGTTTTGGCCCGGTCTTGGAATGTCTTTGCAACGTCCTTTGAACCGTTTGCTCCAACGATTCACAGTGGTCAATGAAATGCAGTGTTCAACGTACACGGCAGTCATATGGTGATTAATTTCTGTTTTGGAAACACCTTCAGCTGTCAAAAACTTCGCGACACCGAGCTGTTCAACTTTTGAAGTGTCCATTGTGTGACGCAACCATATTCAACCCAGTGTATGAGAGCATTAAAGAACATTTATCTTCACACCTGCGTGTCACTTTTGTAAATGAGACATGCCGTTCTCCTACGGGCATGCCTCGCAGATAATGAACCGAACCATTATTTCGCGGTTAGGGTAGGCTCACTTTCATTTGATTCACCCTCGTACATTAGAAATGCAAAGATACAATGGGATATGCAAATGCGAAAATACGGCTTGATAAAGGAGAAAAAAGTGTCACTGGAAACAAAGTTCACTACATGTATACACAAAACCTCGCAACAAGATATTTAAGCATACGTTATAAGTCTCCAATGAGTCTATGTATGTAAGAAGAAGTAACTGTATATAATGCGTCGAACAAGGCAAATAAACATGTTGCACAATCATAGATTCACAGAATCCTAGATTCCGCCCCCATTCCATCCACTCCCCCCGATGTATCGCGTGCGACGGAAGGCGGCGCGCTTGCTCCCCGCTTTTCTCCTTTGCGCACACAAGACTGAGCCACCATCGTCGGCTCAACCATTCCACCTCCCCTCCTACGCTTTCACTCGCACATACAGCATGCAGCGCGTGCTCACGATGTTATCACACTTGGACTTTATACGAAACATCAGGGCGATGGCAGGAATGCGCCTGGAGTGTCCATATAATTGCTTTCGCAATAATATAATAAACGTATCCGGCAACTGAAGCGTCCCGTCGCCCATTACTTTCCGCAAAAGAAGCATCGAAATCGAACTTTCACCATGCGACAATTCGCTGCGCCGCAACAATGTATTTTTTACTGTGAGGCGGAGGCACCGAAATGAAAAAAAAGGCATAGGAAAGTATGTTGGCCAGAATCTAATGCCTACTTCGGGCACCTAATGGGGCTACGGAAGGAATACCGAAGAAAACATGAGACGCTTGGTCCACTGAGAACCATACGCATGGTGCTCAATATCCTACAGCGGCGAAACAAGACTTTTCGGAAAGGTTCCGCTCAAGGAATGCGGTGCAATCCTTCGAGTCCCCACAGTGATGGCGGCGAGCGACCATTTTTTTTTCTCGTCTGCCAGCCAGAAAGCGTCCAAAACTCTGTCCGGTGAAAATCCACTCGGCCAGAGCAAACCGAACGCGCACCGAAGTGCACCGCACGGTGGTTGGGGCCATACGAGAAAAAACGCATGCGCTCTGGCTGGCTCTGGCTGGCTCTGGCAGCCTGCGGGTAGGGTAGCGAGAACAAAAAAAAATTGAAGAGGCTCAATGTGTCCTCGCGAATAAAAGTCAAAGTAGAAAAAATAAATAAGAACGTAGTTACTTTGGCTGGCTTTAGTGTCTTGACATGGATGTTCTGGCGTAGATTTAAAAAAATGTTGATATTTTTTTATGTGACATGACGGCACAAATGAACCACCCCAACCCTTCGTCTCATTCGACCTCGCTGCCTGCTTTGTCAACTCGTCTGCTAGTGTGTTGATTTGGCTTGTCTCGTTGTATGTTCCGATGTAAGACTTTAGAAAAGTGAATAGACCTTTGGCGTCAAATGTTTATAACGACATTAAACCCACAAAGTTCCGCAATTGAAAATCTAAAGCACAACTTTGGAAATGTCAATGCACCTTTCACATCAAGAGCTTATGAGATTTATACCCATAAAGTTTCGAAATTGATATCCATGCGCTCCATAGATTCGGTGGCCTCAGTGAGATGCCGCGGCGAGCCCGCTGACCATCAAAGCGCCCTTGAAACTTTGTGCTCGGATGGGACTGCTTGGCGTTATGTGACTCCCGATGTATGGGCGTTGCCACGAAATCCAGTCCGAGTTTGCAATCTTCGCGGTTAAATGTCTTTTCAAGCGTCAAAAAGACATTCTAGACAAAATCCAGAGTGATTTCCGGCGCCGGGGGTCGCTTTGGTCGGCGGTGCATGGACAGCACGAAAAAATTTCGGGGGGGGCTGAAGCCCCATAAGCCCCCCCCCTTGGCTACGCCCCTGCCTGTTACGTCAAGACTTGTCGTGACTGCCAACGACGCAAGAGACCGCCAATGAGGCCAGCGTTATTACTAAGCCGATCGAGGCATCTTGTGGACCGTTTCAGCAAATCGGGATGGATTTGTTGGGACCTTTACAACGTCAACGTCTGGAAACAATTGGATCGTCGTGGCGATAGGCTACCTCAACCCCTTCGATGAAACGAAAGCTCTGCCGAAAGGTAGTGCAGAAGTGTCGAAATTATTCGCCGAGAACATTCAGCTGCGACATGGTGCCCAAGAAGTCCTCATCACCAAAAAACGAACGACCTTTACAGGAGCTCACCGAAGCTATTTTGCAATACAGCCAGACGAGCCATAAGAGGACTTCAATAACACCCGTAGACGAATGGTCTTAAGGAGCGGCTGAACGACACTCTCGCCGACATACTAGCAATGTACGTCGACGTCAAACAAAACGTGGGACGCCGTGCTGCCGCACGTAACCTTTGATTACAACATGACAGTGCAAGAAACAAAGATCACGCAGTTCAAGCTGGTATACAGAAGGAAACGGACGGCAAGTGTCAATGCCATGCTGCCGCACGTCACCGAAGAAGAAAATGTCGACGTCACCACTTATCTCAAGCGCACCGAAGAAGCCCGATAGATCGCCCGTCTACGCATCAAGAACCAGCTACACTACAAGCTTCGTCGTTACTACGTGGAATACCATCCCGGCGGCCGTGTTTGGGTTTGGACGCGGATGAGGATTAATGAGAAACTATTATGCAGCGATTTCGGACCCTTCAAGATCATCCGACGCATTGGCGCACACGACGATGAGGTCGTACAAGACTGCATTTCGCTAGCACAGCGGCGCCGCCCATGACCTGAAATAGTCCATGTTGTGCGACTGAAGGCATCCTACAGTGCTAACAAACTATGGGACTTCGCATATCTCAACTTCGGACTTCCTTTATTTTTCGGATTTTGCTACTTTGCACATTGCTGCTTTGTTGTTTTGTTACATTTTGTTTAGTATGTGTCCTTTTTGTTTTTCACTCTCCCGTTTGTAGCATCGGGACGATGCTCATTGAGAGGGAGGCATTGACACGGGCACTTCTTTATCTTTCCCGGGCGACCACTTTTCACCCCCTGATGAATGCTATCCCACAGCGCAGGACGCACCTGAATGTATCGGAAGTTTCACGAACGTTGCCGATGGTTCTATCGAATGTCTGTTGTCACCGAACCTTCTGTAATCGGATTTCAAGTAGGCGCGACGCCAAAAGCGTAGAACTTTCTAGAAGACACGCGGGCACCAGTGATTACTCTAGAACGAACGAAATTAGGTGCTTGATCGCTTCCGCAAATTTTGCTCCCGAGTGACTGGCTGGCAAACGGACACCTCCTTTACTAGGCAATCCGATAGATGAGGTGACCCCAGAAGAGGTAGCTTTACTTCACAAGAGTGTAAATCACAGCGAGGTGATTTTTTATGTGAACCGGCAAATGGTGTCACTTGAGTAGATACCACTTAACTCGACCAGACCGTCAATAAAAGCAGGCGCGAATTACAACCTGGACGATGTATAAGGACGAAATTAGCTGCTTGATCGCTGCCGCAACCCATGCTGTCAAGTGACTGGCTGGCGAATGGACACCTCCTTTAATAGTCAATCCGATAGGTGAGGTGCACCCAGCCGAAGTCACTTTATTTCACAAGGGTGTAAATCAGAGTGGGCTCGATTTGCGACGTGAACCTACAATTGTCGTCACTCCAGTAGATGCCACTTGAGTCCAGCAGATCGTCAATAACAGCAAGCTTGAATGGCAGCCTGTACGAAGTATCAGGCCAAAATTACCTGCTTGATCACTGCCACAACTCTTGCTGGCAAATGAGTGCCTGTCAATTGGACACCTCCTTTAGTAGGCAGTCATAGATGAGGTGACTCCGGCAGAGGTCGCTTTGCTCCACAAGAGTCTAAATCACAGTGGTAGATACATCAGATACATCACTCCTGTAGTTGCCACTTGAGTCCACCAGATCGTCAATAACAGCAGGTTTCAATCGCATCTTGTACGAAGTGCAAGGACGAAATTAGATTCTTGATCACTAGGCAACCTTTGCTGCCAAGTGACTGTCTGGCGAAAGGACACCATTACTAGGCAATCCGATAGATGAGGTGACTCAGGCAGAAGCAGCTTTACTTCACAAAATTTATATCACAGCGGGCGCGATTTGTTACGTCAGCCGGTGAGTGGCATAACTGCAGTAGATGACAAATGAGTCCCCCATACCATCATTAACAGCAGGCGTGAATCGCAAGCTTTAGGAAGTATAGGTACGAAATTACCTGCCTGATCACTGCCGCAACGCTTGCTGCCTAATAAATACCTGGCACCTCCTCTAGTAGGTAATCTGAGTATCCAGCTTTTCTGGACACAAGGGTTTGGTTCGCGTGAGTGCCACCACCTGGTGTACTCACCCTGAATTTTTCAAGCTTCCCGTGGTGACACGTGATGGCGCATTGAACTTCGCCACAATGCTTGTCCCGCCGGCGTTATCAGTGTTCTTGATCAAGCGTATTCGCTCGTCGCCTGGAAATTACTCGTCATCCAGCGTTTACCCGCGAAGAGCAATTGTTGATTCTGGGTTTTGATGCTGTTCTTTTTTTTTTCTTCTTTTCTTTTGCTTTGTTTTTTTTTCTGCGGAGTAAGGAAGCTAGCCTAACCGTCAGAAACACTTCGGGGCAGCCTTACTTCAGTCGGCACACATTGTTAACGTCCGTACATCACACAGCGTCTACTAGAGACGCCGTCGTGGACGGATTTTCATTTTCCCCTATCGAATTCGTTAAGGTGCACACAATTATTTCACTAGCGACTTTGCAATGCGCACTCGTGGGCTACGACCACAGCTGCAAATCTAGATGGGCTTATGTATTAAGACATATACATGGATATGTTGGTTTTTCACCTTGACACAAAAGTCACGAAACAAGAGTTGAGCAAACTGTCCCTGTGTCGTCGCAGGGTGCGAGACCAGGCTAGTTGGTATTCCATGCTAAAGGGACTAGCGCAGGGGTGGACACGGGACCCTAAAGAGGCGACAAGGATAAGCACAAACTTCCGACTGGGCGCTTGTCCTTGTAGTATCTTTTGTGTCCCCTGTCCACTCTTGCGCTAGTCACTTCAGTCTGTGTCGTCATCCGTTAGCATGCTATGGCCGAAGCTGCTCGCAATATGAGGTCACACATACTGGCCACCAGGCCAAGTACACCCTTGGGTGTGACATAGATCGTACTTGTCGTACTGTACCATGTCGCCGTTCCGACTTTATTATATAGCCGCAATGTAAACGAGCAGCTATCGAACGCCGTAAAGGCTATCCACATATTCAATCCTTAATGACCATCGGTTATCTTCCCTCCTCATTACATGTTTTGCCCGTGCCCATTTCTTTTTTATTCGGAGCATATTACGAGAGCTCAACCCAGCTCCTCAGGCGCGGCGGTGTCGCCTTTAATACTACGTGACACCGTGACGTCACGACAGAGGAGAAACGGGGCTCCAACTCGCGCCGTCGCTCGCGGCGTCGCGGCGGTATGTAAGCAGCTGCGCTTGCCTCTGCTAGACACTCACGAGGTGAGATGCCTCCTGGAGACAGGGCCGCTCGTTGGAATGAGAAGCGAAGGTTGCGGCGTGCTACAGAGACTGATTTGCTAGGTGGCTTTGCTACGGCGCAGCGAATACGCGCCCCGCATCGGACGCGGTGAGCGTCGAGCAACGCAGCGTTCGGCGCGACAACGAAATGTGCGCCTGAGCAAGCGCCGCACGCCTGAGCCGACGCCGACGACACCGGCTTTTCTGCGACATGAGCTCCTTAACGCTGTCGCGTTAAAATAAAGGCTAGTATGCTTCGCATCCTGGGCTTAACCTTAGCTAAGCCACAGCCAGTTTTTTTGATTTCAACTAAGATGTCATTACCTCGCGTTTGTTCCCTCACACAATCTGCTCTTTTCTTATCCCTTAACGTTACACCCATCATTCTTCTTGCAATAGCTCGTTGCATCGTCCTCAACTTAAGTAGAATCGTTTTCGTAAGCCTCCAAGTTTCTACGCCCTAGGTGAGTACTGGTAAAACACAGATAATATACACGGACTGGATTCCAAGGGAAGGGAAGCAGGGAGTGGCAGAAAGTTAGGTGGGCGGATGAGATTAAGAAGTTTGCAGGGACGACATGGCCACAATTATTAGATGACCGGGGTTGGAGAAGTATGGGAGAGGCCTTTGACCTGCAGTGGGCGTAACCAGGCAGATGATGATGATGCCGATGATGATAAAAGACCTCACGCGCAACTCCTGAAACTTAATTGTATTCGAGAGTTGTGCGACTGCCGAGGACATCCTTAACGAATGTTACATAACACATTAGGAGGCTTTACTTGCCAAAACCACGATTTTATTATGAGGCACGCCATAGTGGAGGATTCGGGAATAATTTAGACCACTTGGGATTTTTAACGTTCGCTTAGCTGTAAGCGCGCGGGTTGTCGCATTTCACACCCAGTGAAATACGGCTGCCGTGGTTGGGATTCGATCCCGAGACCTAGTGATTAGCAGCCGAACCCCATAAAAGCTAAGCAACTACGGAGGGGAAGGAATGTTGGCAGTAGGAGGAAGGTGACAGCTGGCGCGTGAGACAATTTGTTCCCATCCTCATTGCGCGAGAATGGGTACCATCTGTCCAAGAATGATACCGCAGAATGCACTGTATTCGACGTGATGGAGTCCGCCTCCAATATTTCAGAGCCGAATCGTACTGTAACTACTGACGACCAGGCATCTCGCTAATACGTGCAGTCGCTTGACAGCTGCCGAGCGCTGGCGTCGGCCACAGGACTTACTTGACCTTTGTTCAACACTTGCCGACATTCTCGCCTTATTTCACACCATTGCGTTTCAGCTGAACTGCTTCAACGGCCGATTTATTTGTGCAAGAATTTGGCCACCCTGTCAACGTTATGGTTTCCTATTTTTAAGTCAATTTTTATATTTAGGCTAATGCTGTCCTGAAATTTCCAGCGGTTTCACCTTTCCCAAAATGCCTGCATTTTTGTCGGCCTCTGTTCATATTTTGGAGGATTTTCAATAGATGTGGAAACCATTGCGTGGCCCCCTAACCAAGCTGTTCAAAAACTCATTTTATATCCCTGAGGTCTTGTGCAAGCTTCCCCCTTCTTGCCGTTCATCAACCTCCTGACTTCCCTGTCAACTATATCCCATTTTGGCGACACCAATCCCACGGAAGTTGGCAACGATATAATGTCCATGGGAGTAAAGCCGTTTAAATCAATTCTACTTTGGATACGACAGCCGCTTCTGCTCACTATGAATGGAAATATTGCGTTAATGAGCGCCAATCCTAAGCATTTAAATTGACAGCAAAAAAATTATGCGGGTGCCATGAATGTGCGAATCGATGTAAGCAAAGCTTTCTGTGTTTGTTGTCGTTGTCATACGTAATCTCCACAGAGTAGACAGGCAATCTCTAATGAAATGCTGTCAATATTTGCCTGATTACGCCTGCCATTCTGATGCAAGGAAACGGAACTTCAACTAATTTTCTCAGAAATAAAATCTGAATGAAATGCTGACGTCATCCTAAACAAGATCAACAAGTGCCGTAGTGCTCGATCTTATGATGTCCCATTCGTAAGCTTATATCCGTGATTTTTTTTTTGGGGGGGGGGGGTGATGTGCTCTTGAACCCTACAAATGTCCTCTCATCGCTGCAACTTCATGATGTCCTGGTGGCAGGCCACCGCGTCGTGTCGCGCAAGTATGACCACGCTGTTTCATTTGGGTTGACATAAACTATTTTGTGCGTCATACTTCGCCACATTCATTTTTCAAACTGTGCCAGAGCTCGAAAATGGCGGTCAATTCACTACGTCCCTGTCCTCTGTTTACTTCCACAAAGTGTGTGTTTATCGTGGTGGGGACCAAATACGCCCAGCGGTATGCTACTACTCAAGCCTTTCTGGCGGCTGAGCAACTGAAGTCGGAGGCTTTATTCAACATGGCGTCGACGTTCAATATAGCTATCCGCAATTATTTTTCGCGGACTTCTCTCACCGCTTTCGCTCCACTGTCATCTCTTACACTACTCGCTCCTGCTAGACACCACCCAAACACGCAACGACCTTAATGAAGTATAAATTCGACGCTAGTTGACCCGCTGTCGATGTATACTTCCGCTGAGCACCGAGATCGGACCGTGGTCCTGTCTATGGTGACATTATCCGTCTACATCCTCGCTCAACAACACCGCTCATTACTCATCACGTTTTTTTTGGTTGACAAGAGCATAGTGTATTTCCTCTGAATGTGCTTTCGGCTTTAGGGGTGACCTTGCACGCCCGCTTATTCTGTTACGTTGACGGCGACCGTTGTCAGGATGCCGCCTCATTCTGAGCTTCGCAGTCACCAGAGAGCCGAGAAAACTGTCTTCACAAAGAAACCACAGGGATTCAAGCCCATCTCCCAAATGCACCATCTTGCATTTGGGAGATGGGCACGCTAACCATTACGCTACCACCTAGCCCCACCAATTTCTGTTTATCTGCCTTCCGACTTCACGTTTTTGCCGCAGACGCAGGCAGAAGGGATGCAGAACCGAAAAAAAGTAAGGATTGCTTGAGCCACCAGCTGACACATGGCCTTAACTTTAGCAGGTTATTCTCATTGGAGCGCATGTAGGCTTGCGGCTGCGTGCAGATTGTGGGTCGCCTTAGCTTTATTGTAAATTTTCTTTCATCGACTCTTTTCAGCTAGAACTGAAATGCCGGCCAAAAATGAGACCTACCATTGAATATTTTTTTCTAGGTTTAAACCCAAAACGCTCATTTACACAAATAGTGATTTATTTAAGAAATGGCATAAGGATACTATATTTCGAGGTCATGCCGTTTTGTCAATACGGGCCGGCACCTCGTATCGACGAAAGGGCATCACATGCCGATGCACGCGGCAGGTTACTAAATGAAGAAAACAGGAAACGAGTGTTTTTCAGTTCTCGCAACATATTGTACATAGAACACAAGGCGCCCACCACCATGACACATTTTTTTGACAACAGCGACACACAGTGGCAGACTGATATACTTCGTAAAATGGTTTCTGATATGAAGTTCTGTGCCAGAGGTGTCAAACACGATTCGTTCTTTTATGTTACGTCATAGGCAAGCTGCCCATATATATAGTTTGCTGTCACTGAAATAAAGCAGTCCGGTACGTGCTCTTGGATGGTCTCCGTGACTCTGTCACCCGCTACAACAGTGGCGACGAGGGTGACCACCTCGTGGAGCCCCCGCCATGAACAATGGCGTCTCGGTAGCGCTGGGAGTCCTGCTGGGTACTGAAAGTAATCGAGTCTAGGGAGCATCGGTGGTCATTGCCCTGGCTACGGACCTTGGTACCCCAAGTTTCGACGAAAATCAAGATAAGTGGGATATTTACTTGACCCAACTGGAGGCATTTTTTGAAGCAGATGATATTAAGACAGATGATAAGAAAAGGGATAGGATAGGAATAAACTTTATTTGTCCAACGGTTGTTGATGTTGGTGCCCGGGGCTAGGCTGCCAAGGGTCCATCGCCCAAGGAAGATCTTTCAAGATCCTCGGCAATGGCCCTGGCCCGCTGGACGGCCCACTCCTGGTATTCGGGAGCCTCGCTAAGGAGGGCGGCTTGCCATCTCTCAGCGAGGCACCCCGCTTCAGAGGGCACTCTTGGTTTCGACACTGTCAACGAAGATGGTAGGCGTTCTTGCTGGACACTGCGCCCCTCAGAATGTAAATGGCCTGAGTTACAAGGACGCACTTACCATCCTAAATCACCACTATGCGCCGAAGACTAATGAGGTTGCCGCAAGTTAGAAGTTCTTTACAAGGGACCAAGCTGCAAACGAATCTGTCCGGGACTATGTTGTTGAGCTACGCAAGGTTGCGGATAATCGTCACTTCGGCGCCAGTTTAGATCGTATGTTACGGGACCGCATTGTTTGTGGCATCCGAAATCGGGCGATGCAGCAGACGCTGCTTCAAAAAACTGAGCTCACACTTGCCCAAGCTGAAACGGTTTCCGTAGCGGCAGAGAGAGCCGCACTGGAAGTGAGTGCAGTGACTAGACCTGATAATGAGGCAGTGATAGTGTGCTCTGTAGCGAGTATATCTCGCCGATATCAGACCTTCACTAAAGATAAGCAAAGCCATACTGAGTGCGCACGCTGCGGAAACTATGATCACGAAGCAAGCGACTGTCAGAACAAAAAGTAGCAGTGTTTTCGCTGTCGGAAGACTGGTCATTTCGCAATAAAATGCCGCTCCCAATTGGGGCTCCGGGCTGATCGTAGGTGCGATGGCGTCGCTAACGCAGTTCATTATGAGGGCGCTGTATCCGAAACGGAGTAAGGTGATATTTCATATGTCTTCACATTGCAGGAATCGCGGGAAAAGAAAACTTTGCTGCAGGCGTTCCGCAGAGTTATCCGCTGGGGTGGCGTGCCCTCGAACATGATTATTTACACGGGATCACCGTTTTCTATCATTCCGCAGGACGTGTATCTAAAGCATCGTCTGAGTTGGCCACGCATATCTAAATGCAAACACACGCTCAGCTGTTACTTGGGCAAGCTACCCATTGTCGGTGAACGGCACCTGGAAGCCCATTTTGCGGGCAAGACTGCACCTGCCACACTGATAGTTACAGGCTGTTCGTGTCCCAGCCTTTGCGGAAGGGACTTAATCCAAGCGTTCTCGCTTTTGCCGTCCGGGTTTCTCGCTACGGTTCAATCGACGTCAGCAGATCCTTACAGCCTCACGACCGAGTTTTCTGCCCTTCTTGAGCCAGGACTTGGAAACATTCAGGGGCCACCTGTGCAATTCCAAATTCGAGAAGGCGCCCTACCGAAGTTCCACAAGGCGCGGTCAATCCCTTATGCTCTTTGTGAAAGAGAGGAAACTGAGCTGGACCGTTTAGCAGAGCAAGGCATATTATCGCCCTTAGCATATTCTGAGTGGGCGGCGCCAATCGTACCAGTACTGAAGAAAGACGGGTCCCTTCGCATCTACGGCGATTTCAAAACCACAATCAATGCTGCCTGCATAACTGAGCAGTACCATTTACCAAACATTGAAGACATTTTCATGTCACTACGTGGGGGATCATTTTTCACAGCACTGGACCTTAAGGAAGGATATAACCAACTCTCTTTGGATGAGGAGGCGAGAAAGTTGGCCATGATAAACCCTAACAAGGGGTTGTTCTGCTATAACTGTCTTCCGTTTGGAGTTGACTCGGCTCCTGCGGTTTTTCAGCGGCGCATGGAAACGGTCCTGGCCGGTCTTCCAGCCGTGCAGGTGTATTTAGACGATGTAGTGATAGCGGAACGCCAAGAAGATAATGGCTCAGTGCTTCGGGACGTTTTGCGCAGGCTTCAAAAAAATGGTATCAAGCTGAAGGCAGAAATTTTTCGCAAAGACTCAATCGTCTACCTGGGTTATCACATTGACAAAGACGGCTTGCATCCGCTTGAGAAGAACCTAGCAGCAATACGCGACTCGCCACGGCCTACGAATGTTAGCGAACTGCGCTCGTTTTTGGGTCTGTTAACTTATTGTCACCGGTTCTTGCCACACATGTCAACGATGCTGGCCCCGTTGTACCTTCTGCTTGAAAAAAGAACATAAATGGCACTGGGGAACGTCGCAGGAAAACTAGTATTTCAAGGCTAAACAAACACTTCTGAGTTCGCCGGTTCTGACGTATTTCAATCCCAACCAACCATTGCGCTTGGAATGCGATGCGTCCCCGTCGGGTGAAGGTGCCGTAATCTCGCACCAAATTGGGAAACTGGATAAGCCCATTGCCTTCCGTTCACGCACGTTAACACACGCCGAAAAGCATTATTCTCAGCTTGAGACGGGAGCGCTGGCACTGGAGTAACATTCGGAGTAACAAAGTTTCGAGACTACCTGGTGGGACACGAGTTTGTATTGGTCACAGACCACCAACAACTTGTGCGACTTCTACGAGAAGATCGACCTTTGCCCCCAATTTCGTCGGCACGTATTCAGAGATGGCTCTGTTTCTAAGCCAATGTAGCTACCGCATAGAGGACAAGGCTGGCAAGGAAACCGCCAACGCGGATGCACTCAGCCCCTTGCCCGTGCCGATAACAGATGCTTGTAGATCGGGCACCTTACCAGAATACGTGCTGTTTTCAGAGACCCTTGACAGCTCATTCGTGCCAGCGGATGCCATACGGGTGCTGACGAATGGAGATGAAAACCTTAGCGTTGTGCAGCACTTTGTACTGAATGGATGGCCCAAACGCTTGTCACCGTGTCACAATCACCTTTAACCTTATTTTTGCAGAAGACTGGAGCTGTTAAGCGTAGAAGACCTCCTCTACTGGGGTCATCGCCTCGTCGTACCCCGCAAAGCGCGAGTCCATGCTCGCTGAGCTACATCGGTCACACCAAGGTGCATCTGCGATGAAAAGACGGGCTCGGATGCTGTTCTGGTGGCCTGGGTGGCTGGATGGTGAGATCGAACGGTTCGCACGTTAGTGCATCTCATGTGTACAAGCTCAGCCAATGCCCCATCGACAGGTTCCTATCTGTTGGCCAGAAACGGGAGCCAAATGGTCAAGGCTTCACATTGATTGTGCCGGACCAGTAGAGGGACGGATGCTGTTGATAGTCGTCGACTCTCATACTAAATGGATTGAGGCACTTACCGTCAAGTCGGCGACCACAGAAGTCCCAATCGCGCGGCTTCGAGAATTCTTTGCTCGTTTTGGCTTGCCGCAAACAGTTGTATCAGATAACGGGCCTCAGTTTGCAAGTCAGCAGTTTTTCCAGTTCATGATTGTCAACAACATAACTTATCTACGTAGTGCGCCTTACCACCCACAATCTAATGGTCTGGCAAAGCGTGCGGTCCGCACAATAAAGGATGGCCTTCTTAAGGGCCGATTTACGCTCAAACCGCCCATGGCCGCACGCCGCACCGCAAGCGAGCGGTTCGCCAGTAATGGCCGACGTGACGTCACGAGAGGCGGTCGTGAACTTTCGCCTCCGTGCGGCGACCGCATAAACATGGCGCTGGTTCGAAGCGAAGAGGAGCGCGAGGCCTAGACCGCTAGGCTGCCGCGGCAGTTTGTTTTTTGTGTGGTTTATTGTGATCACTACAAGAGCTATTCAGCACCTGCAAAGCTATTTGTCTAACACAACAAGCAGCTGTATTCTTCCTGACCTCTTCAGTCCTTGCGATCGCCAAAGGAAACAGACGGATGTGTGTTGTGTTTACGCGAGGATCGGAAGGAATGAAGCCGGCGATTTCGTGTGTTTTGCCGTTTTTTGCATGTTCGTTACAAACGCGAAGGCCATCGCGTACACCTGAATTCTAAGCATGACACTAGTTCGGTACGCGGCAAAATGAAAAGATTGCGATCGCCCTCCTCAGCATATGGTGTTCGTAGGTGCTGTGTGTGCGCGCTTCATCGATACCAAGATTGGAAGTTTGTGCAGTGTTCATAAGTGATGACACGATGTGTCAGTCATTCGTGATGTGCTGTTTGTGTCTTGCTTGGTGAGATGCGCATTGGTGACCGCGAACACGTACACAACGTTCGAGCGCTAGGGTTCTTGCTTTTGCGAAGCGTAAGTGTACTGTGATGTGTAAGTTCAATGTGTTGCAGTGGTGCTAGGCGTATAGGTGTTCGTTTCATGCAATATGCATATGTTCTGAAGTGAACCGTGCATAAGCATTGCGGGCGAGTTTTGGTTCCGGCCCTTTCTGCCGCGTTCACGTATCTTGTGTGTTTGCTATGAAGGTGTTTGTAATCAATGAGGGCAATATAAGGAACAGCTTAAAAGTTACATGAGTACATGCGCGCTGTCGTGAAATGTGGGCGCGCTTATGCACTGTTCTCATGAACGCAAATTTCGGGCACTCTTCATTTTTGTCATGTGAACATTGGTGTGAACAGCAAAAATCCTGAGGTATATTTCTAGATTAAGCAAATTATACAGTCTTATACTCAGGGATGTGAGCACCTTGCATGTGCAAGAAGTTCAGCTGCTTGTTTCTTGTTAGTATCTGAGTACACACTGTTAGTGCCAACACCAGTGCCATGGCATGATAAGCATATAATGTGTGAAAATTACATACTTCCTTTTGATTCTTAATAATTTGCATTTGTTGATTAAAAGCCATATGCATGTAACAAAGCATGGTCAACATATGATTCAAGGATTGTAGCAGCAGAACTTAAGGAACACGCACACAGAATGGACGACTAGACGAGGATGCAGCTGCACTGTCAACTGATTTCTTAATTGAAATTACCACTCTTATTTATTTCGTTGCCATACCTCTTATCTGTCTGAGGCTGTCTCAAAACGGTGGCTTCCTTTCTTGTCAAGGCGACTGATGGTGTGCTTACACATTGCGCTCCTGTTTTACTTATCTCAAATGCCTCAAGAATCTCACGAGTTAGCCTATTGTTGTTCTTTTTCAGGGCTTGCACTTCATGAAATTTGGGGGTGCATGTGCTTACTTAGCTATCTTGTCCCTTCTTGTTCATTTCGCAACGTGTGCAGTGCAAGGCCAGATTGCTGCCAGGGGTCCCTGAAAGTGATGATGAGTGCTCTCTTGTTCGAAAATTAAGGCATCTTCCTGTTTGCTTTATGTATTGTTTTCCACAGGACAGGAGGATGGCGTACACTACTCCTTTGACACAATTGCAGTATCTGCTCTGGTGCGTGATCTGGCACTGTGGTTCCTTTTTTTGCTGGTTCACTCATGAGCACATACTTCTTCCCTTGTTTGGTGCTGAGCACACTACTCAGACGCCATGTCTTTTACCAATCTTGAGGAGAATGTGGGTCAGTCCATGCACATATGTAATTTTTGCAGAATTGTTTTTGACATCCACAACTTCATATCCGCTTTTGCTTTCTTGTTTTCTTTTAGTCTTCTCTACGAGGCCTTCAGCTATGCTGCATAGCATTCACACGGCATGTTTTTCCCTGCATTTTTCAGCCTACTTAACTGCCACTGAAAGCTGTTCATTTTGATGCTGGCATGATTTATTTAGTGCTGAACTAAATGCTGCACTCGCTATTGGCCTTTTTACAGTCTTGAAATGGCTTGACGTGATGGGAAGAAATTGTATCTATGCTCTAGGCTCGTACCAACAGCGTAGATGTCGTGGTTGGAATTCTAGTAACATGTCGAGGAACTGCAGGGGACTGTGGTTCAGACGCTCATAAGGGAAGTTCAGCTCTGGGCACGTTGATCGAAAGGACTCCAGTACAGTGTCCTCAAGTTGTTGGTAATCGGTTGCATTCTCTTTCAATAGATGAAGCGCCAATAGTGATGGCACACTAGGAAGGAACAAAGACAGGACAAGGCACTACTTGCAACTGTTTATTGAAGTCAAAGGTGGCTGATTAATAGCCCTGGGGAGAGGGGGGCAAAAAAAAGAGGAAAACTGATTATGTGAATGTGCACGTGCGAGAACACTGAAGATATATATGAGGGGAATCACATTTAATCTAAATCTAAAACTTATCTGTGAACATGCTTTCATTTGTGTACACTGACACAGGGTGCTGACACAGGCTTCCCCTCTTTTCTTAATCTGGTTGGCCTCCAACAATTCATGCGCCACAGAATCTTTACTTTTAAACACGATTGTTGTATCATGAAGCCTTGCTTCACATACTTGTTTCTTCTCATTCCCGGAGGCCTTGCAATGAAGCGGCAAGTTTGAACCTTATCCATTTTTCAATGAAAGCTTATGTTCCCACAGGCATTCATTAATACATCGGCCAGTTTGGCCGATATAGTCTTTCCCACACTTCAGCGGTATACGACCCCTTCTTCACACTTAACAAAAGGATTCGTATGTTTAATAGAACACCCGACTTTCTTAGAGTCATCCGAACCAATCGGGCAGCACAAAGTAGCAAGTTTTCGGGGGCCAGAAAAAAACCACAGGAATTTTGTATGTCACGGCGATGTGTTTAAGATTATGCGCCACTTTATGAGATTATGGTATCACCACTGGTTTAGCTTTCTTTTCGAATGTTTGACCTTCACTTTTTTCTTTCTTTTTTCACCTTTTTCAATAACGCCCCCGAAACTGCGCTTAAAACCAAGCAAGAAAAGCCAGCCTTCCTCAACTTCAAAATCTGTTGGTCAAAGCTTGCTTGTGCCTTATGACAGCATGATTTTTTCAGGGCGGATTCGAGGCACTAGCAGTCGCACATTTAACAGTCTTGGAGTGTGTAGACTCATACGGCAAAAATTCCTTGCGGGCACAAGGTCAGTACATCCAGCAGGAGCCTTCGTCATTAAGGGTTATGTCAAGATCTAAAAACTGCAAGCTGTTATCCTTGGCTAGTTAAAAAGCAAGATCTAAGCCTTTGCCTTGCTGTTTAAAATCAGATAAAATGCCCTGCACAGTATGCGAGTAAGTCACAGGAGATCATTCCATCAGTAAAATCAAAAAGCGTCAACATACCTAAAAACCTTGAGCACTTTGCCTCCGTCAAACACCTTGGACAGCACTCTGTCGATGCCCGCAAGGAAAATAAATGTTGCAAAGTACGGGAGCCATGCATGAGCCAATACAAATTCCTTTCTTTTGCACATAAAACTGGCCTTGAAAACAAACAGCTGTTGAGCACAAATAAAACTCAATTAAACATACAAACCCTTTTGTTAAGTGTGAAGAAGGGGTCGTATACCGCTGAAGTGTGGGAAAGAGTATATCGGCCAAACTGGCCGATGTATTAATGAATGCCTGCGGGAACATTAGCTTTAATTGAAAAATGAATAAGGTTCAAACTTGCCGCTTCATTGCAAGGCTTGCGGGAATGAGAAGAAACAAGTATGTGAAGCAAGGCTTCATGATACAACATTCATGTTTAAAAGTAAAGATTCTGTGGCGCATGAATTGTTGGAGGCAAACCAGATTAAGAAAAGAGGGGACGCCTTGTGTCAGCACCCCGTCTCTGAATATTTACACAAATGAAAGCATGTTCATAGATAAGTTTTAGATTTAGATTAAACAAGATTCCCCTTCATGTATATCTTCAGTGTTCTCGCACGTGCGCATTCGCATAATCAGTGTTCCTCTTTTTTTGGCCCCTCTTCCTATGGCTATATAATCAGCCACCTTTGACTTCAATAAACAGTTGCAAGTAGCGCCTTGTCCTGTCTTTGTTCCTTCCTAGTGTGCCATCACTATTGGCGCTTCATCTATTGAAAGCTATGCACCAACTAGTCCCACAATGTGTTTTATTGCATTCTCTGTTTGGCACTTTATCAAGAAGTTATCCACATATCGATAGATCCGTGTGACACGCCTTTTCTTGATGGATCCTTGAATTTTCTTGTCGCATGCTGCCAAGTAGAAGTCACTCAGGATTGGTGCTATTTTTGATCCAATGCAAGCCCCTCTGTTTTGGACAAACAAGATACCATCATGTACAGTGATTGTGGTAGCGAAATAGGCACTCAACAGCTCCAAGAAGGTCACAGACATTCCTACGCAGTTTTGAAATAGAATGACTCCTTGCTCTATGATGGTCTCTCTCAGTACATTCATCAAATCCGCATGCGGTATTGAATAATACATATCTTCGATGTCAATCGAGAACCCGTACGAATAATTCGTTTCGTACATTCTTATCTCGAAGGTTAGTTCTTCAGAGTTCCTAATCATAAACTGTTCTTCTACCCTAACTTGAGAAAGTCGCGTGAAAAGGTGTGCTGAAAGCAGCAATTGCCACTTGTCTGCTTTCGATAAAATGGCGTGGAAGGGGGTGCCAATTTTATGGCTTTTTCCACTGAAGAACACCAACAGCGTGGTGGTTTTTGCTGCTTTAACCTTGTTGCACAGCTGGCTACCATTAGTTGTTTCTCCTAGAAGCATCTTGACCTTTCTTTTCGCTTTATTTGGGTCTTTATTTTCTACCTTGCAGAAGTTCTTGTTGATGGCTTCTAATGCTTTTGTATTGTAGCTGCTGGCATCAAATACTACAAATCCCACTTTGTCTGAAAGGCACAATATGAACTTTTCTTTTTTCAGTTCCTTTACAGTTTCAACAAAACTGCGCACATGACGTTTGCATTCTTTTGGACGAGCCAGTGTATCTACTTCGTCAGCCACAACTCTGCTAGCGCCCTCTTCATTCGCTTTTTCTGCTACTCGTCTGATAATGGCCAGCTTCACTGCTGCGTCTAGTCTCGGGGGAAGCGCAAATTTTGGATCGAATTCCAATACTTCTTTAGAAGGTTGTGAGAGCTGCTTCTGTCCTACTGTGACCACTGGGTTCTTGCTTATCTTCTCGTACTCTTTTTGACCTTGTATTGTTGACTTCAAAATTGGCAGGAACCATTTATTCCACATGTGTTCAGTGTTAAAACTGCGGCTGGCCAAGTGAAGACGATGAGATTTTTTGCCAGAGGATCTCACGTTGAGGAAGTCGGTGGGTAGGCGAATCTGTTTCCATATTTCAGCCCGCAGTATCTTCATAATTCTTCTTGCGTGGCGTTGGGAAGGCAACAACATCCCGAGTAGCAACCTAACGTCTTCCACCGAAACATTCCTCTTGATGCAACATGAGGATAAGCAGGCTCAGCAAGTGAAGAAGCCAATGTGAAGACATATTTGTTGTGAGTCAAGCAGATGCAGGAAACAAGTAGGAACACTCGGGAGTGCTGAAAATGAATGTCAAAAGGGTGTTTAACGGGGCCAGTTGTTTCATTCTTCGAGGATAGTAGCAGCAGAACTTGAGGAACACGGACACAGAAAGAACGCCTGGATGAGGACACAGCGGCACTGTCAACTGATTTCTTTATTGAAATTCCCTCTCATTTTTTTCACTGCCACATCTCTTCTTTTATATATCTGAGGCTGTCTCAAAACGGTGGCTTCCTTTCTTGTCAAGGCGACTGATGGTGTGCTTACACATTGCGCTCCTGTTTAACTTATCTCAAATGCCTCAAGGATCTCCCGAGTTAGCCTATTGTTCCTTTTCAGGACTTGCACTTCACGAAATTAGGGGGTGCACATGCTTACTTGGCTATTTTGTCCCTTCTTGTTCATTTCGATTCGGCTGCAATTGTGTCAAAGGAGTACTATACGCCATCCTCCTGTCCTGTGGAAAACAATACATAGAGCAAACAGGAAGATGCCTTATTGTTCGAACAAGAGAGCACGGATCATCACTTGCAGGGACCCCTGGCAGCAATCTGGCCTTGCACTGCAAATGTTGCGAAATGAACAAGAAAGGACAAGATAGCTAAGTAAGCACTTGCACCCCCAAATTTCATGAAGTGCAAGTCCTGAAAAGAAACAATAGGCAAACTCGGGAGATTCTTGAGGCATTTGAGATAAGTAAAACAGGAGCGCAATGTGTAAGCACACCGTCAGTTGCCTTGACAAGAAGGGAAGTCACCATTTTAAGACAGCCTCAGACAGATAAGATATGGTGACGAAATAAATAAGAGTGGTAATTTCAATTAAGAAATCAGTTGACAGTGCAGCTGTGTACTCGTCTAGTCGTTCCTTCTGTGTTCATGTTGCTTAAGTTCTGCTGCTACAATCCTTGAAGAATGAACCAACTAGCCCCGTTAAACACCCTTTTTTCAATATATGATGTTCTGTTGGCTGCTGGAACATGTAGTGTTTATGTAAGTGTTGAAACCATTATTTGAAGTTGTTGGTATTGCATAGGGATGTGCGAATATTTGCAACTTTGTAGTTATGCACCGAAAAGTGCCCTTTTCGATTTGGTGGTCACTTTTTGTATTTTGTAATTGTGAATATTTTTTTCATACCTTTCGGGCATTTCAAAATGCCAACCGCAACCACATGAACATTAAATTGGAGTAAAGTATGGTAAATTTTCACCGTGACAGGCATACTATAGCCATAAAACATGAGAACTTGCGTAGTGGAGCAGGCTAGGTCACACAGGTAGTCACACTTTACAGGCTCTACAGTGGTCATTTGCATCCTCTGAAGAACCCTGTGCATGCAAATAAAGTACTTGTTTGCTCATAATGCTCAATTTGTGTTTTTCAATTACAATACTTAATAAGGTACTATATCATAGAAACTTTATAACTTCAAAAATACTGGGATGTAAACATCAGTTTGTATTAATTATGGTAATGGCTATTCGCTTTTAGAACACTATTAGATTCAATTTGCTTCTGGCACTATTCTATTTGGTCCCGAAAATCTCTATTTGCTCACCTCTAATATTGCATCTTTTTTTGTGCTGTCTTTCACATGTGCATTGCAAACAAGACACATAAATGTGCATGCAGAGCATATTACATATAATTAAAGAAAATTTCCCAGTGGGCTAGTTGGTTCGACATAACACTGTTGCGCAAAGTTACGAAGGGACAGGACTTAAGAAAAACAATGCACTGCACCACAGTGCAAATTAACAACTGTTTCATTTTTTGGAAAATGAGACCTTCATATAGCCTACTCGCATGTCTGGGATGCTCTTGCCAGTTGAGCCATATCACCTATTGTCAGTCATTAAGCTAATCTCTTTGCTGAGCGATATAGATGGCACATGGGGTCATCTTGATGTTGTAGGCTTCCATGACTTCTTTTTCTTTAGTTACTACATTTCAGCAAGATCAGATCCCCATCCTCTGGAAGATATGGCATGAAGCGCAATATATGACAAGGTCTCTGGGTGCTTGTACCAGAATGCAGTTGTGTCAATGTTCGCACAGTCAATCATTTACGTACCTCTCTGTTTGACCCACATAATCAGCCCCATGTGTCAGAGGTATCTCGCAGACCACGTCTATCGTGCATTCAATCAATCCTTTAACATGGTTTATAGTGCATGCATTCAGGGTATTCCTATCGCTGGTTTCTCTTCAGCTTTTGTCGTGCTGTGAGGACCACTCTTTTGCTCATTTAACCGAGCGAAAGAGTTCAGAAAATGATGAGAGCGAACGCAGCATGCAGTGGGAGATAAAAAAAGTGGCAAGTGAGAAGAGGCACGAGGAGGAAAACGGAGAGGAAGGTGCAGCAGAACCATGAGGCAGTAAGCAGAGGAGTGTATGTCGAAAGCGTGCGAATAAAAGCGAAGTGCAGTGACGCTAGCTACGAGATGGTGTCACAGTAGCACGCAATGTCTGGGAGGTTTGTTAGCGGTGGCTTTTGTGAATCACGCCCACGCGTTACCCATGCGCTGGCTCATGCGATCTCCAGATTAGCAAGGCAGTGGCACCACACTGCGCTCTGTTTGCAACGTGCCCTATGAGACTGATTGTCCACACCAGCAAAATGACAACACGTGTAGAGCTGCACTCAAATTTCGTATTAGGGAGTATCGTAATCGTCCGTGAATTTTTTCTGTCAGTTGCATGTGCTCTGAAGTAATAAACATTGTAGAAGCATCGCTGGTAGCCTATGCTTTTATGCATTTCAATATAGGTATTGTATCAAAGCAGATTCCTTGCTTTGTACACGTTTGTTTCCAGAGCTGTCTCTGCACATTTTACACTTTGTGAACAGAGGGGGCTAGGGAACAGCTTAGAAGTTGTATCACTGCAGACACCGAGTAGACGGCACAGCGCGATGAACACATTTTGAGGGGCATTCAGCCTTCCCATTAGCTAAGGAGCCCAGCAGCTTCTCCAGTGCTGCAAGGAACTACTGAGATGGAGTACAGCTCACAGAACACATTGTATTGCAATTATTTATTTTGTGCTAGGTGTCATCTGCTGTAATGTAAGTTATGCAAATGCTCCTTATGCAATTTTTTTGCATGTGTGACGACACAGCAAAGCACCTTCTCTGCCACTGCCCAACTGTTGCATATCTGTACATGTGTGATAGCGTTTCCCTTTCTGTCAAGCGGGTCATATTGTAGTCGCATCACCCTCGTCCACTATGTGTATATAATTGCTGGCCGCCAAGCTGTGGTGTGCTTTTTGTCCTTATAGTTCTTGGCTGTCATTCTGTCACATTAAGTTGCTGCCATGTAATAAAACATGTTTCAAGTTCAGTCTGCCACTTCGTTCACGGAAGCCCAGGAACACGACACCAACCTTTCGCGCTAACAATGTGTTCTGCGAGCTTAACTCCATCTCAGTAGTTCCTTGCAGCACTGGAGAAGCTGCTGGGCTCCTTAGCAAATAGGAAGTCTGAATGCGCCTCAAGATGTGTTCATCGCGCTGTGCCGTCTGCTCGGTGTCTGCTTTCCATCCTGTCAGTACATGCTCCATGGTTGGAGGATTGACGCAAAAAATGTTTCGGTGCCATAACCATAAGCATTGTTTACGTGCATGCGACAGCGGAGCTTTGCTTCACCTGTACACTTCCTCTCCATTTACCTTGTAGCCACCTTAATAAGCAGCAAACATGAACGCCCTCATAAATGTTCACTTGTGGCACAGCGTCTGCTCGGCGTCTACTTGTTGGAATGAAAGCAGTTTAGGAAACAATCTAAAGCTCCATTTTACTGACTGCAGTATTTATCGTGGGTGCGAAGAGGGTGTTTCAACAGAAAGCCTGTGTGCAAATACAAGGAGATGTACTAGGTTGCTGATCAAAAGTTTTATAGGTGCATTGTGTAAAACCACAATTACATACAGGAATGACATGACACTCGTCATAACTTAAAGCAACAGTTCATGGGATACACATATATGGGCACATAAACATGATGCTCAATGCAACTTTGACTTGAAATGATAGTCACTTTTCAGATAGAAGTGACATGATGACATACTGGTAACCAGTGCCTGTTATTTCTTTATTCCCAGAATGATCAATTGTATAATACTTGTACCCAGATACAATAACGCATCTCCGTATCACAGATGTCACATACCATTTGCCCTATGCAACTTTGCCACATGAAATGGGAAACTCATTGACATAATCAGTTACGGATTATGCCAGTGTTATGCTGTTTCTTGCAGTTCTGTCTTTCACGAGTATTTGTGTAATGTGAAAAGTAGTACCCTGATGTTCTAAATGTTATGTATACTATATCACAATTCTATTCTTTTTCCGTGATCAGAGGAGGCTTTTGTGTCAATATATAAATTGGAAGTTTTTTAACAACGAATATGTGACAAGCCTCCCAAAGGCTAGCAGGCTAGCCCGGTGACGAAAGTATCTTTTAGCCATATTGGCACAAAACTCATAAAAGCCAACCACACATCTCTTGATCTAGCAGATTTATCTTTTATGCAACAAGTCTGTGTTTTCCTTGCAACAAGTCCTTTTACATGTGTCCGCAAAACATTGGTCCTTCATTAAGTTTATTTTTTCTGCAACTTTCATGTTTTTGGTAACAATTTATTGTGCATTTTTGGAAGCTCTTCATACAGCAGCCATTATTTCTTGGAAAGCTTCTTTGCAACGAGGCTCTAAAGTTGTTGATAGGCTATTCAAGTGGTTTTTTTTAATATAACAATAAGTAGCCTTGCATTTAAAACTTATCCTTTGTCCCCAATAGTTAGCTATATTTAGCATTAGTTGGTTAAGAGGTAGTACCTAAATCTATGGAAATAAATATTGCTACTACAAGTACTAACGTCGTCGTGTCACTATTCAATATTTGATGCTTACTATTTTTGTTCAATTTGTGTTTGAAAAAAATTAACATTCTCCCACCTCTACTTCTTATACAATGCACAAAGATGCACCCAAGCCGTATTTGTACTTTCTGAAGTCTTACTTTGCTGCATATAATAGTGGCAAAAAGCAGCTTTTCAGAGAGAACTTGATTTTGTTGTTTTGTGTATTCTGTTCTTCTGCCATAAGTGTAGTGAATCGATAATTATATCGCACACAAGTACACAGACTCTCAATGGAACAGACATTTATTTGATACGCATGAATTCGCACCCTGTTCATCTAGATTTCAAAATTACGCTGATTGTGGCCAGCCTCTAGTATGTATAGAAGCATGTCTACAATGTGGTCTGAGGGTACCATGTGCAGTGCTACTGTGAAGCTAGTTGTAGTTCTCACAGCTATGCACCAAGTAAGGTTGTTGCTTAATTGTTATCAAGAAAGACAGCATCAGCTGGGCTGTAAGTGCGACAAAAATGATTTCTGCAATTCACCAAACATACAAACAGAATATAATATGACTACATGCCATGTGCTAGTTAGTATTTCAAGTGATTAAGAGAATGATATAAGGGCTGTTGGGTTAATCAGGCTTATTTGTCGTGTTAAAACATAGGCTGTGAAGTTAACTTCAATATGTCTAAGTTGTCAACATGTCTAAGTATTTATGAAATTGGGGAGGTGGCAGTGAGACTCCCTGGGGAAGCAATATGTCAGTTGTCCTAATGGTATGGCTTGACTATATAATTTCATCATTGCTTGTTTAGAGATATGATGGTGGGTTAGAACCTATGAAATGCCACAACAGCAAGGTTGAACATCCATCCTTACCTCTCAGAGGCTTAAAGAATGATAAACAGTTATGCTTCAGAGAATATTTTGGTAACAAATATATGCCATGTTCATTTCAGTGGAACGGAAAGAAGTGATTGAGCACAGCCACGCTATGGTAGCATGCGTGAAGCAATACAGGAGAGCCTGGGGGCTAATATATATTAATAGAGTGAACAAGTAGCTGTGACTTGCAAGATTATTGTACTCCACAGTGGATGCTGCAGTAAGGTTTGTGCAACTGTAAGCAATATGAGAATGAGGTAAATATTACTTGTAATCTATGGATTTGTATGACAGATGAGAATGTGCATCCAATTTGCCACTACGCATTTTTTCTATCTTATGTTCAGCACAGAGTGTGAGTCGCTATGGCTTCTCAACTACAAATTTCTACATTCCGTTCCACAGTGCTTATGGGGCTATGTGCATTCATTTCACTACTTAAGTGATTGGATAATAGAACATGTCTGCATTGCAGATTATATTATGAATTCGTCACAAAGCTCCACCCAAGAAACTGTCTTACTTTCTTACTTCCTTGTGCTGCCATGCACACGGTGCTAATGAACTAATGTCTACAATGCAGACATTCTGTGCTTTCATGAGAGGTAGGTGCAAGTTGCACTGACACAAAAAACATGCATTCATTGCCTACAAGCTACTCCATGTTGGAATTGGTGTTACAGCAGGCATGGCAAATGTTCTCCCCTACTTGTGTCTTGTGCGCCATATGAGCCAGCATTTCATTTCATTGTCGTGTACCTGTTTAAACTGTTACTGATTAAGAAAGGGAAATATAAAACGACTTACTACATCAACCATTTCACATGCAAGATCACTGCACTCATTGCAAAGCTTATTAGAGAGTTTTAGATCAGGGGAATGCAATTGTTGAGGCCCCAAATACTACGGGGCCTCAACGCTTGTACCCTCAATCTAGATCTTTATAGTTGCTTGATAATCTTGGTCTGCTTTCAGATGAAGTACAGTTACTGTGCACCTGTTTGTTAGCCTATGCACTTCTCTTTTTAATGTGGCTGTGCATTAGCTAGCTAGGTTGTCACTACATGAATGGGACATTTAGGCCATGCCCAACGCAATAAAATAACATTACTTTCCTGTAGCTTACTGACTGTGCAACCTTCTTTGTTATCTAGGGAAAAGAATAAAAGAATGCATGCATAAATGATGTTGACAGCAGCAAACGGTCTCAGGGCAATCACCCTTGATTGTCACCATTGCTGAGAGAGCAAGCATGCCTGTATTCACTTTGACCACAGGCTGTGCATTGTTTAAATGCTGGTAGAAGTATGGATAAATCGTGAAGGGGCAGCAGATTGGCCACCCAGGCCTTTATGCATAAGCATTGCTGCCTTGTGTGCCCCCGTAGACATCTGTCATCTCTTAAGGCATGAATGACATAACGCTACTTCTATTTGCAGGGACATTTTTAGCACTAACAAGAGATGGAAACATTACGTGAATTTATGCCTATATGGGGTGTCTTTTCAGCAATATGAATTAATATTTGTTTTCATGCAAACATTCTTCTCTTGAAAACATATCTGACAAGTATCTATGCCTGAAGAAGTAACTATGATATGTACATATCACTTTTATGTCTGTCATAATTGTAATCAATTGCTTAAGACTTACTGGCGGGCTCTTTAGTTACTCATGACTTAATATGGCAGTGCACTTTGAAACAATTACGTAACATAGAATGAACAAATACTAGCTCTGTGTGTGTCGCACTGCGCTCCTGTACGTTCATTCGATGTTACATCATTGTTCCGAAGTACGATGACATATTGCATCATGTAATCAATTGTAGGCTCACTATTGACAGCTACTAAAAAGATCTCAGCAGTAAAGTGCACCTGAATAAACATGCCATTGTTGATGATTCACACGCATGCTCAGTGATGAAGTGACTTGTCAATCAACACAGATGTATTCCGTGATAATAGAACCATCTGTATAGGAGTATGCTAATAGATAACGCTGCAGTGCTTCAGCGTACTATGCAGTTGCTGCGACAGATCCCTTGCTCATTCGCTTAGATACACCTGTGTGTTCGTGTATGCACGTTCTTGCAAGCTGTTACGTACAGGGTCTGACCTCATTCGTGAAAGAAATGCGCATTGGTTTGTGGCAGAAAACAGACGGAGTTTATTTTCTACAAAAGACGCACACGAGAGCCGCATGTGTTCGAGGGGGCAAACTCCTGGTCCCTGTCCAGTGGCCGACACGCTTGGGGTGATGGAGAATTCTTGGAACTCGACTCAGGGTGGGGTCGCTTCCTGTTTCGTCCGTGCTGGTGTTTTGTCCAGCCAAGGAGCGGTGGTGCGTCACTTGTACACAAAAACTTTCCTCCCTTAGATGTAGTCAACATAGTGGTCTGGAGGGCGTCGTTCCCGCTGCGTGCATGACTCTGCAGTCGTGTTTGGCACGGTTACGTGGGTCACCCCATTCTTTAGGAAGCTCTCAACTTCTACTGAAACGAAGGATGGTCCGTTATCAGTCACAAGCTTTTTGGGAAGCCTAAAAGCTGCGAAAAGGTTCCAGAGTCCCTCAGTCGATGTGGCAGACTGTGTATTGCGCATGGAGCACACTTCCAACCATTTGCTTTATGCGTTCACAACAATTAGCCAGCATTCTGCCTTCTACGGGACCAACGAAGTCTGCGTGAACTGTGTCCCAAGGCGTTCTTATGCGTTCCCATTTGGGCACTGGTGCCCTCTGGTGTTGACAACAAGTTGCACAGTTTCTAGCGAGCCGTTCCATATCTGCGTCAATGCCTGGCCACCAAAAGTACCTTCGTGCGCATGCCTTCATGGCCACAATTATGTGGTGGTTTGCAGGTGCAAGTTTAGGAAGGTAATTTCTCGCCTTTGTTGGAGTTATCATCCGGGAGCCTCTAACAAGGCACCCTTTCTGCGCTGAAAGCTCAGCCTCCAGTTTCCTGCAAGATGAAAACTGTTCTTTTGGCAGTTTATGAACTTCACCGTTTGAGACAGCCTCCAGCACTTGCGACAAAACTGACTCCTTGAGTCATTCGTGCTAGTTGACGCGGTGAAAGCTTGAAGCTGGGCATGGTAGCCAACATTAGCACGTCTACTGGGGGATGAGGCTCATCAACTTGTGCCGGTAGTGGAAGTCAGCTTAGAGCGTCCACATTTTAGCGCAGTAGGCCAGGCCAGTACAGTAACTTGTAATCATACGTTGCTAGTTTAAGGCACCACCGTGTCAACCTTGATGAAAAGACCCGGGGTACTTGCTTTGTTTCACTCACGATTCCAATCAATTCCTGGCGATCTGTTATTATGGTCACATGCCGGCCAGCTGTGTACTTATGAAAATGACTGATGCCGTAGATTACTACTACACTTTCTTTGTTGAGCTAGAAGTAGCTCTCTTCAGCACTTCCCAGTGTTTATGAACCGAATGCAATGGACGCCCCTCGGCAAATAGCATCTTCCCGAGCAAGGACGGCATCAACGCCGTACGGCGATGCGTCCATGAACAAAAGAAGGGGCTTTGTCTCGTCATAGTGAGCCAGCACTGTAGATGCATGGATCATCTCCTTAAGCGCCTCGAAATTGGCTTGATGCTTGCTCTTCCACTTCCAGGGCGTGTTTTTCTCTAGCAGCCTATACAATTCCACTCCAACCATCGCTCCGTTCTTCAAAAAGCAGTCGTCGAATGAAATAAAGCCCAGAAAAGCCCTTAGGGATGTCTTGTCAGATGGTTTGGGTGCTTGAAGTATAGCCTCAACCTTTTTCTCGGTGTTGCGAACACCATTTCTGTCAATTCGATGTCCCAGAAACTCAACTGACATAATTCCAAACCTGCATTTTTCTTTCTTGAAGCGTAAGCCTTTCTCAGTTAGCCTCGAACAGAACCTGAAGATACTGTGCGTGCTCATTTGCACTATTCCCGTTGACAATGATGTCCTCAAGGTGAACACTCACCCCTGGAATTCTAGGTATCCTTGTCTCCCTCACGCACTGGAAGATAGCTGGTGCAGCGGAAATTCAGAACGGGAGGCATTCCACTCTGTATAGTCGTTTTGTAGTGTTCACTGTGAGCAGTGCTGCAGTGACCTGTATACAAGTACACCTGTATAGCTTCCAATGTCTTCCTTGAAGACGTCTGGGTGTCATCTCAGAACCTCTGTAAATTCTGGTGCTGGCTCTTCACCTGAATGTGACGTACCGAACACCAATCTCTTCCTAGGAGGTTGCACCTAGTGCCCTTCATTACCAACAACGGCAGCAGATAGTCCTTTGAATTCAACCTCACACGAACTTGTGCGGAGCCCAGGACGTGTAATTCTTTACCTGACCATGTGCGCAAACTGAGTGGCTCGCATGAAAGCCACGCAGTGTTTTTCTTCCACATTCTGTAGTCCGTGTCCTTGCTTATCAGGGGGCATGCTGTACCTGTGTCCACCTCAACCTGGACTGGCTTTCCCTCCACTCTCTCAAGTCCGAGAGGAACTCGGGGCAGTGTCTACGTACACTCACTGTGTGCAGCTTGCAGCAGGATTTGCTGACAGGTGGTGGGTTGGCACTGTGTGCCCGTAGCTGCTAGTTGTCGGAGCGTGGTTCCATGTTTTTCTTTTTCTTTTTGAGATGCAGGCATGCTCGATATGACCTTCCTTGGAACAGAAACGGCACTCGGCTGCCTTGAATTGGCATGTTTCAGGGTCATGCAAGCGGTCGCATCGATAGCAATGTCGTGCTGACGTACGCTTGCCTTCTGGCTTGATTTGCGACGTCCTGTTAATTTTCCCGAGTTTGCCACTCCCTTGATATCTCGCTGATGCCTTGACGCACTTTCCGCTGACGGGGCTAAGTCCACAGCGCGTTAAAATGTCAGGCTTTTTCTGCGAACAGTCTCTGTGGAAGATGTTCGTCCCAGACGCCGCGGACGCCTCTCCCGGAGCATTACGGCATAGTTGGGTTCGCTGCTGAAGCGGTCGTTTGGGTGTGAGTGACGTCGTCGGAGCAACTTCGGAGCGTTGCCGAAGGCAGCGCTCCGAAGTTGCAGTCGGCTGTCAAGGTTCCAGGGCCGCAGCGTAGCTGCTGATCGACTCGTCTGGCCGTTGGTCGGATCTTTGAAACACGTACCGGCTGTAAAGCTAGGATGTCCTGGTGTCGAAGTGCCGCCCGAGAAGTGTCACTAAATCATTGAAGTTGACTTCTCTCGGGATCTTCGGCGCTATCAGCGCGCGCACACAGTGTTCGAAAGTGTCGGCTCCACAAAGCGTGAGAAGAAGTGCCCGCTTCTTCGCTCGCCACGAAGTAAAATCGAGGCGCTGGATCCACGATTCCCATGATTTGCCCGAGAAAGGCTCCACAGCGCCGTGCATTCGTCCAGTAGCCACGGCCTTAACTTCGAAAACTTATCCGCTTCGCAACTCCTGCCTCATCGTCAGTGTTACGTACGGGGTCTGGCCCCGTCCGTGAAAGGAGTGCGCATCGGTTGGTGGCAGAAAACAGACTACATTTATTGTATACAAAAGACGCAGGTGAGAGCTGCATGTGTTCGAGGGGGCAAACTCCCGGTCCCTGTCCGGTAGCCGAGATCGCTGAGGGCGACGACGAAGGATTCTCAAAACGCGATTCGGGATGGGGTCGCTTGCCGTTACTTCCGCGCTGGTGCTTTGACCAGCCGAGGAGCGGTGGTGCGTCGCTTGTCCACAACACAAGCTTTCGCTAGCACGGTTACAAAAAGTGCGCCATCGCGCCATACACAACCGAGCACATAGTGACGCATGTTGCCGCAACATTATGCAGTAGCAATAAATAAATAAAGAAAAGCGGCACAGGTAACACGACTGTACAGTGTTCCAAAGGTGGGTCACCACGTCAACGCCACACATGCAGCACAGAAGGTGACAGTGCAAGAGTCGCGTTTTCACCGTGACGCGGAAGCTTCAACCTACATCGACAAAAATATTTCAGTGTCGTCTGCTGTTAGCGATAGTTGCCGACTTCGAACAGTGTTGCTCTGCGCACTGCCGAATGTTTGCTGGCTTTCAACAGACGTCGCGTCCCCAAACCGAAGTGCGGATGCCGGCGCATGCGAACCGCTCGAGCTAACTAATAAAAAAATAACTAATTAGAGAGAAAACGTAATAACAAAATCCTGGCACGGCGCAAAATATTGCTGGTCGCCAGCACACGAGGCTGCCAACTCGCTGATGCATGTTGCCAGTTGCTGGTTAGCTATTTAGACAACCAGAGGGCGCATGCGAACCGCACCGCATCCTGCGGTTTGAGCGTAAATGCAATTTTGTGACCGATCGCGACGACCGCCCGTTTTTCACGAACCGCCTGCATGCGGTGCGGCGTGCGGCCATGGGCGGTTTGAGCGTAAATCGGCCCTAAGCACTCGATGGTGAACGATCTCGAAATAAAACTAGCGTGAGTGCTGCTAGGCTATCGACGTACCCCACTACCGTGCGGCAAGTCTCCTTCAGAGATGCTGCTGAACTGCCAAATTCGTTCGCGCTTGGATACTTGCGTCCCTTCTCTACCTCAAGTTACTCCCAGCCTCCCAGATTCCAGTCCGGCAAAGAGGTGTGGGTGCGCTACTTTGGCGAAGGGAAGCGTTGGCGTCCAGGCATCGTCAAGAGCACAGGGGGTTCACGCCTGGTAATGGTTGACACTCCAAATGGCCTAGCCAGGCGTCACTTCGACCAAATTTTCCGACGTGTGCCTATGTCACCCGTGACCCCAAAAGCGCAGGCTCCCGACTCGCTTCAACCCAGCCCGGACAACAAGAATCGGCCCACGTCAACGCCTGGCCACTCCAGAATGAACTGGCACCGTGCCTGCTCCTTCGACAACACCTTCAACGTCCCTCCCAGTCATACAGGCTCACTGTCCCCCAAGTCCGCCGGTCTTACGGAGGTCTACCCGACAATGAAGACCCGTGCAAAGACTGCAGTTTTAAAAGAACGGGAGAAGTGATATGAAGTGCTGTGCCACACGTGTCAAACACGATTCGTTCTTTTATGTTACGTCATAGGCAAGCAGCCTATATATATATAGTTTGCTGTCACTGAAATAAAGGAGTGCGGTACGTGCTCTTGGATCGTCTCCGTCACTCTGTCACCCGCTACAATAGTTTCATTTTATTTTTTATCGTAGAACCGCAAGCACAGGTTGCGTCGCACGTATATCGCAGCCACGTACGGCGGCCGCGCTCCTTTTCCTCTAACAATGTGGCCCCCGGCGGCTTCGCGCGCTGCCGTAGGTGGCGGATTGGACTGTCGCTCAAGAAGATTAAATACACAACCTCTTTGCATAGAAACGACGGCGTGATTGTTAACATATTGTAGACTTGAACATGTTTGGCACGAGGCCCAAGACCCTGTCTTCTAATGCGTTCTTGTGTTTGCATTCGCGTCTCTGTCTTCAAGAGACACGCATCGTAACATGCTGCAATAGTGCTTGCGTTGAGCGTATGTATGGCAAAAAACGCGGTTCTAAAATGTCTGTTCACTAGTTTATGCAGTAAACCCGTGTTTACAGTAATCGCACAGTATAGTAGTAGTATAGTAAGAGTCACGAGTATGGCATCCGTAACCGCCAGCGTCACGTTATGGTCGTAACTTGTCGGGACAGCGTAGTTGTAATCCACAGACCCTGCCACTAAGGACTACGTGGCAAGGCATGGCTGATGAATAAGTAATTGCGAAGATTGGTTTTCAGTAAAGGTGTGTTACCAAGAACGACGGGAGCTTATACTGCCGCAAAGGACGGATGCTGGGCGGTGACTCCAGCCATTTACTCGGCACATCACACATCTACACTGGAATTCAACTGGTTTCGCCAACTCTTGCTTTTATTCTCTCGCCCCTAAGCAGCGACTTCGCCTGCCGCCCGGGCCCCAGCTTTTCCTCTCTGTCCCCCGCTTCCTTCCCAATCTGCTGAGACGTGCTTCCACTGATGCTTGCTCCTCCTTTTTCTCAATAAATGAAGGCATTCATTCATGCATTCCTAAGTTACTGCAGAAAATAGCGTGTCTTTATCTCCACAACCACCCTGTCCCTCACCTGGACTCACCCATCGCAAAAGAAAGTTGCTGTGTGTTGCAAATGGCTGGGCGTCACATATACAATTTTCTAGCAATGGCCAGTAGCACGGCGGGCAATTTTCGGTGGGTGACGAGACAGTACATACAACACGTTCTCTGCGATTATCCACACTCAGTGCTTTGCTTCATGAGCTACTATTAGCCGCTACGACGAAGCGCGAAATGAAAGAAACCTAGCTGGGCTGTTCGCGCACAGCTCTTTTGGATTCGTGATGCGTCGATTTAAAAAAATATATATTTCTTACCTAAGCTTAATGACAGCGATATAGGCAAGGTGAGTTACGGTAGCTCGTTGGCTCGTTGGCGATGACGCTCTTCACGCAGCACTTTCGTCATATGTGTGTTTGCGAACGGGAATAAAAGACAGGCGGGTAACACGCCTTCCTGAAATGAAACATTCAGAATAACCCTTTGTTTGGTGGTTGGACATATGTCGGGAGTCCCCGATACGAACCACCTGCAAGTCTGTATTACCTTGCAAAGGGGAACTCGGATGAAACGTTGTCAAACAGATAGGCTTTTAATTATCATAATTACTTCTTTATTGAAATTCCTTATCATGAGCTGAAAGCCGACTAATACCCATTTACATTATCTGTGTTATTAACTCATCATGTTAATAAAAGGTTGCTGTGCATTACAGCCCCCTAAATTAAAAAGTAACTTATGAAAAATAAATAGGTGCGGTAAGTATGTAAACGCAGAGGCAAGAAAAGCCTAGTCCGTTTCCCAGTATTCACTCGATGAAGATGGAGCACCTCTATACGCTCACGATGTTGTAATATCAAGAGCAAAACAATTCCAAAAGAGCCAGTCACGAATGTTACTCATTATAAGATGAGCTTGAGCTGGAACAGAAAATAACACTCAAACATAACGATGGCTGCGCGCAAAGTGCTTCCTCTGATTCCGATCTGCGGATCAAGGCGTCGGTTCGTCAGATTGGAATGCTCGTGCATGGCAGCGCAATCTCGGGTTGTGAAATGTGATGGAGAATGCACGTCAGTATTCGCTTCACGCGCGCAATCTGACAAGAAAACGCTCTTTCACTTTTGAATCCGCGACAACATACTGGATATTAGAAACACATGCAGGCGCATCTTAAGCTCACTGATAACTTTGGAGCTGTGGTTAGACGCTAAAAAAAGCCCCCCCCCCTCCCCCCCTAAAAAGAATAATACATTTGCTTTCAATATTAGCTGAAACATAGTGCCTGTGGTTTAAAAAGAGCCCCCAAAACTGCACAGCGGCGCCGACATATAGGAAATTCAAGAGCGAACCACTTTCTCATTACTGGTATTTATCAAACCAGCATATCGTGGTTCAATGTAGCCCTGTAGTCTAAGGGCAGGTTCTACCATGGGTACTGTGTCGGAGCTCATATTTCATGTCAGCATTATTTGTCACAAAATCACAGTATTTTTCTCTAGATCGTATTATTAGACAGCTAAAATACATCCAGTGAAACTCTCACCTTATTATTTCAGTACTTTTCGTGCTAACGTACATATCCGTGCTGATCTAAATGTTACAAAGTACTGAAAGTGTGCCCAATGCTTTCCTCCAGGAAGCTGTTTTTATTCCTTATGATGCCAGGAAACCGAGCCTGATGCCACCAACGCTCAGAAACCTAATCGAGAGCGCGCACAATGTTCTCGCACACCTTGTGGGATGTACCGTAGCACCGAGGTGCTTCTTGTATCATGAATGAGAATCGGTTGTAAAGACAGAAGTGCAAGGTTGGGCCTTGTGCTTAAGCTCATGAAGTTGATTTGTGCCAAGAAAAGCCGACCAAGCTTTCACACTTTATAAGAAACCTACAGCATCACCAAAGTGCCGGCTACTTTTAACTGCACCAATGAAAGGTGCAGCGGTCGCGTAGAGGTAGAACACCCGCCTCGCGTGCAAGAGGTCCGTAGTTCGAATCCCTGTGCCGGCAATTTTCCACCGGATTAAAAAAAACCTGCGTGTTGATAAAATTGCATAAACAGGCCTGGAGTGTGGCCTGATCCCGGTGACCAGAACCGGTAACGCACTCACTCACCAGAGCAGGATTGGCCACCCTGGTGCAGTACTTGGCCACAACCCCCTATATGAACAGCACAATCAAACCCCGGCCCTCAGTCCCCAGCAGCTGTGAAGCAACTGACCACGGCGGCGGTCAGACCTGCGACGCAGCAAAGGGTGCTAAGAATCACTGGCTCCGGACAGGCCGCCATTGGAATATGAACCTGGCAACGTTTAACGCTAGAACGTTATCTAGTGAGGCGAGTCTAGCAGTGCTATTGGAGGAATTAGAGGGCAGTAAATGGGATATAATAGGGATCAGTGAAGTTAGAAGTCCAAAAGAAGCATATACAGTGCTAAAAAGCGGGCACATCCTGTGCTACCGAGGCTTAGAGGAGAGAAGAGAACTAGGCGTCGCATTCCTGATTAATAAGAATATGGCTGGTAACATACAGGCATTCTATAGCATTAACGAGAGGGTGGCAGGTATTGTTGTGAAACTTAATAAGAGGTACAAAATGAAGATTGTACAGGTCTGCGCCCCTACATCCAGTCATGATGACCAGCAAGTCGAAAGCTTCTATGAAAACGTGGAATCGGCGATGGGTAGAGTGAAAACTAAATACACTATACTAATGGGCGACATTAATGCCAAGGTAGGCAAGAAGCAGGCTGGAGACAAGGCAGTGGGGGACTGTGGCATGGGCACTAGGAATATCAGGAGAAAGTTATTAGTAGAGTTTGCGGAACAGAATAATATGAGGATAATTAATACCTCCTTCCGCAAGCGGGATAGCCGAAAGTGGACATGGAGGAGCCCGAACGGTGAGACTAGAAATGAAATAGACTTCATACTCTGCGCTAACCCTGGCATCATACAAGATGTGGACGTGCTCGGCAAGGTGCGCTGCAGTGACCACAGGATGGTAAGAAATCGAATTAGCCTAGCCTAGAACGGAAGAAACTGGTACATAAGAAGCCGATCAATGAGTTAGCGGTAAGAGGGAAAATGGAGGAATTTCAGATCAATCTACAGAACAGGTATTCGGCTTTAACTCAGGAAGAGGACCTTAGTGTTGAAGCAATGAACGACAATCTTGTGGGCATCATTAAGGAGTGTGCAATGGAAGTCGGTGGTAACTCCGTTAGGCAGGATACGAGTAAACTATCGCTGGAGACGAGAGATCTGATCAAGAAACGCCACTGTATGAAAGCCTCTAACCCTACAGCTAGAATCGAACTGGCAGAACTTTCGTAGGTAATCAACAAGCGTAAGACAGCTGACATAAGGAAGTATAATATGGATAGAATTGAACATGCTCTCAGGAACGGAGGAAGCCTAAAAACGGTGAAGAAGAAACTAGGAATTGGCAAGAATCAGATGTATGCGTTAAGAGACAAAGCCGGCAACATCATTACTAATATGGATGAGATAGTACAAGTGGCTGAGGAGTTCTATAGAGATTTATACAGTACCAGTGCCACCCACGACAATAATGAAAGAGAAAATAGTCTAGAGGAATTCGAAATCCCACAGGTGACGCCGGAAGAAGTAAAGAAAGCCTTGGGAGATATGCAAAGGGGGAAGGCAGCTGGGGAGGATCAGGTAACAGCAGATTTACTGAAGGATGGTGGGCAGATTGTTCTAGAGAAACTGGCCGCCCTGTATACGCAATGCCTCATAACGTCGAGCGTATCGGAATCTTGGAAAAACGCTAACATAATCCTAATCCATAAGAAAGGGGACGCCAAAGACTTGAAAAATTATAGACCGATCAGCTTACTGTCCCTTACCTACAAACTATTTACTAAGGTAATCGCAAATAGAATCAGGAACACCTTAGACTTCTGTCAAGCAAAAAACCAGGCAGGATTCCGTAAAGGCTACTCAACAATAGATCATATTCACACTATCAATCAGGTGATAGAGAAATGTGCGGAATATAACCAACCCTATATATAGCTTTCATTGATTACGAAAAAGCATTTGATTCTGTCGAATCCTCAGCAGTCATGGAGGCATTACGCAATCATGGTGTAGACGAGCCGTATGTAAAAATACTGAACGATATCTATAGCGGCTCCACAGCCACCGTAGTCCTCCATAAAGAAAGCAACAAAATTCCAATACAGAAAGGCGTCAGGCAGGGAGATACGATCGCTCCAATGCTATTCACAGCGTGTTTACAGGAGGTATTCAGAGACCTGGATTGGGAAGAAATGCGGATAAAAGGTAATGGAGAATACCTTAGTAACTTACGATTCGCTGATGATATTGCCTTGCTTAGTAACTCAGGAGACCAACTGCAATGCATGCTCACTGACCTGGAGAGGCAAAGGAGAAGAGTGGGTCTAAAAATTATTCTGCAGAACACTAAAGTAATGTTTAACAGTGTCGGAAGAGAACAGCAATTTACAATAGGCAGCGAGGCACTGGAAGTCGTAAGGGAATACATTACAGGTCAGGTAGTGACTGCGAATCCGGATTATGAGACGGAAATAATCAGAAGAATAAGAATGGGCTGGGGTGCGTTTGGCAGGCATTCTCAGATCATAAACAGCAGGTTGCCATTATCGATGTAGGCGATGTAGCGGTCACTGTGTCCGCACACCAAACCATGAACACGAGCCGTGGAGTAATCTCCGAAGACGACTTCATGGACCTTACTAACGAAGAGCTGCTTGAAGGTTTTCAGGACCAAAATGTCAGCAAGGTAGAACGAATTCTAATCCGCAGGAATAACGAACAACTTCGAACAAAGCACATCGTACTAAGCTTTGGTACCAGTGTGTTGCCTAGTACAGTGGATGCAGGCTATGTCAAAGTACGTGTAAGGCCGTACATTCCAAATCCTCGACGGTGCTTTAAGTGCCAGAGGTATGGGCACGGTTCCCAGACATGCCGAGGACGGCAGACTTGCGCGAAATGCAGCTAGAGCGATCATGCATCAGACACTTGCGACTCATCTCCACATTACGTGAACTGCGATGGAAGCCATCCAGCTTACTCTAGAACGTGCCCTAAATGGAAGAAAGAAAAAAGAAATCATTACATTAAAGTTCAAAGAAAATATAACATTTCACGAAGCAAGAAAACGTCTGTCATACTTGAATCACACGAGCTTTTCCGAGGTGGCGCGACGGGGGGCAGCGTCACAAATCTCTCGGGAGTCTACCGCGGTCACAGACAGTGGCCCGGTAATCACTCCGCCTGCCCCCCAGGTGGCTGCAGCAAGTGCTGCTCCATCAACATCGAAAGTGGACCTGCCGACTCCAGTCCCGCTGGTCCCAAAGCTAATCCGAACTCCACGGCCTGGGACGCGAGTTTCAGCGCCTAGTTCACGATCCTCCAGCACCTCGGAAAAGGGTATAGAGGTCGATCAAAAATCCCCGGCGTCATCGACGCCGAAAGATCAGCGCTCTCAGGAGCGTGCTAGGAGAGAGAATATTCCTGTAACTACTCAAAGAAAGGGACCGGTAACCTAAACGGTTACCGCCCTATTATACATATCCATCTTTTACCACGTGCTCTTGAACACAGGCAACCAAAATCTTCCTCGATATGGCTACACAAATAATTGAATGGAATGCTAGGGGCCTATTTCGCAATCTAGATGATATCAAAGATCTACTAGCGGAATATCAGCCACGACTGTTCTGTGTTCAAGAAACACATTTAAACTCTACACACCAGAACTTCTTAAAACAGTACATAGTTTTCCGTAAAGATAGAAATAATGGTAATTTTTCTTCAGGTGGTGTGGCAATCATAGTCCAAATGTCAGTTGCATGCCAGCATGTATCACTCCAGAGTTCACTTGAAGCAGTGGCTGTTCGGGCTATATTGTTCAATCATCTTATAACGATTTGCTTCATATATATACAGCCTGATGAAAGGTTTGACACAGCAGAATTTGAAAAAATGATTGACCAACTTCCCGAATCCTATATAGTAATCGGATACTTCTATGCTCACAGCGCATTCTGGGGTGACTCAAGATGTGATGCGAGAGGAAGGGCAATAGAAAACTTCCTTCTTTCTTCTGGAGCCTGCATATTTAACAAGGCAGATCCAACCTTTTACAGTTCCACACACAACACGTATTCATGTATAGATTTAGCAATAGGGTCAGCGTCACTTCTCCCACACCTGGAATGTAGAGTTATCACTAATCCATATGGGAGCGATCATTTCCCGACACTCCTAGAAACCACAAAGTGGCACGATGGACCAGCTTACCCCCAAAAATGGAGACTTCATGCAGCAGACTGGTCAAAATTTAGAAACATAAGTAAACTGTGCCTAGAAGAATTGGACTATTTAGGTGTAGAAGAACTGGCTAGCTACATCACTGGACACATCCTCTGTTCCGCTCGAAAGTGGATACCTCAATCGTGCACAGATAAAGTAAATCCAAAACCGTGGTGGAACAAAGAGTGTGAAACTGCAAAGAAACTCCAGAACAAAGCGTGGAGTAGATTCTCACGCTACCCAACAACAGAAAATCTTATAGAATTTGAGCGGTGCAAGGCAAATGGCCGCCGTATTCGCCGAGTATCGAAAAGAGAAAGCTCGACACGCTACGTATCCTCCATAAACTCGTACACGGATGTTAGCAAGGTATATAACAGGGTACGTAAACTAAAAGGACAACGTCCAAATCCTTTTCCTCTCGTCAATGGCTCTGGTGAGTCAATAGAAGACCAAGCAAACACTCTTGGCGAGCACTTTGAGAGAGTATCAAGTTCGAAAAATTATTCCGAAATTTTCTTAAAGCATAAAAGAATAGCTGAAAATATTCCTCTACATCCAAAAAAGACATCAGAAGGGTACAATAGACCATTAACGTTCCATGAACTCAAGCTTGCCCTAGGCTCTTGTGGTAGCTCGGCTCCAGGTTCTGACACAATAACATGTGAAATAATCAAGAATCTGCCTTATGAGACCCTAAACTGCATCTTAGGTCTTTACAATAAGATTTTTGCAACTGGTCATATACCTTCATCTTGGAAAGAAGCAATAGTCCTACCAATACTAAAACACGGCAAAGACCCTTCCTTAGTTAATAGCTATAGACCCATTGCACTCACCAGCTGTCTACTTAAGGTATTTGAAAAAATTATTAACCGTCGCCTTGTGTTCTTTTTCGAATATAACGGTATATTCGACCCTCACCAATCTGGCTTCCGAAGAGCGAGGTCGACAACCGACAATCTTGTTCTGCCTGAGTCATATATACGTGATGCATTTGTACACAGCCAATACTGTCTATCTGGCGATATGGTATTCTGCAAGACCTGTCATCCTATGGAATTTGTGGTAGCATGCTGAATATTTTGCAAGATTACTTATCTCAAAGGAAGTTCCGCGTAAGAATTGGCAATGTATTATCGCGCACTTTTATTCAAGAAAACGGTGTACCGCAGGGAGGTGTGCTAAGTTGCGCACTTTTTATAATCAAAATGAACTCTCTCCGCTCTGTTATACCACCAGTGGTGTCTTATTCTGTCTATGTGGGCGACATCCAAATCAGCTTCAAATCCTGCAACCTGTCCATATGTGAACGCCAGATTCAGTTGACTGTTAATCGGCTCACGAAATGGGCCGACGAAAACGGATTTAGATTCAGTGCTGAAAAGACTTCCTGTGCGCTGTTTTCCAGACGTAGAGGGGTATGTCCTGACCCTTGTATTACGATGCATGGGAAAAACCTCATAATAGAAAAGAACAAAAATTTCTAGGTGTAATCTTCGATAGTAAGCTAACCTTCATGCAGCATGTAAAACAGTTGAAGCTGAAATGTCTTAAAACTATGAACCTTTTAAAGATTTTATCCCACCAGTCGTGGGGAACAGATAGGTATTGCCTCCTATCTCTCTTTAAAAGTCTTGTGTTGTCACGAATAGACTATGGATGTATTGTATACCAGTCGGCTTCAAAGACAACACTTAAGGTACTCGATCCCGTATATCACTTAGGTATCACTTAGGTATCACTTAGGTACTCGATCCGTAATCACTTAGTGCCTTTCGCACGAGCCCCGTCCAACGTCTATATGCAGAATCGGATCAGTGGCTGCTGGATTATCAACGTGCATATCTGGGAGTCACCTATGCAATAAGAATCATGTCACTAAAACAACATCCATGCAAAGCACTCATAAGTGATCAGTCCACAAATCAGTTGTACTTAAACAGGCCTTCACACGCCCCGCCGTTCCCGTTAGCAGTAAATTCTGTTGCAGAAAAACTCGGAGTAGATTTCACAGAACTGCAGGAAAGCGACTACTTTGAACCCATCCCACCTTGGGATGAATGTACAGTGACCTGTGATTTGTCCTTTACAGAACTTAACAAAAAGAGCTGTCCAAATGCCCTCATTCAACAACATTTCTTGGCCCTTGAAGACAAGTATAAATCATTGGCATTTTTCACTGATGCTTCAAAGTCTGCAACTTCGGTATCATGTGCAGCCCACGGCCCAAACTTCTCCAACTCTAAAACCTTGCATAAAAATAGCAGCATCTTTACAGCGGAAGCATACGGTATTCTGATAACTGTTGAGCATGTAGTACAACACAAAATACAGAAGTCTATAATATACACAGATTCTTTAAGCGTTGTTACAGCCCTGTCCTGTGGCAAAGCAAGCCGAAACCCAGTTTTAAACATGCTCCTGAAACACATTCACGTAGCGTATAAACAAAACCTAGCTCTTGTTGTATGCTGGGTGCCAGGCCACTCTGGGATCGCAGGCAATGAAATGGCGGATAAAAATGCCGGACAAGCGGCTCATAGGAATACCGTTGATGTAAGCAGAATGCCTGGTGTGGACATGAAACCTGTGGTACGAAAGGCGCTCCGTATTCATTGGCAAGTTGAATGGGACAAGGAAGTGGAAAATAAGCTCCACCTGCTTAAACCGCAGTTAACCAAACCTTTCCCACTGAAGCTTGATAGACATACCGAAGTCAGACTGGCACGACTCAGAATAGGACACACTTATGGCACACACAAACACCTCTTGACTGCAACTGACCCACCAACGTGCACACGCTGCGGTGAGAACTTAACTGTCCTACATGTCCTCATACAATGTCCTGAACTTCACCGAGAGCGAGTGGCTCATTTCAGGGAACCTTACGCAAATCATATACCCCCCCAGCCATCAATGTTTTTATCAGCGGATGCATTTTTTAACTTTCAGAGAGTGCTTAAATACCTTGCAGAAGTTAATTTTCTAGACATAATCTCATATCATCCCAACCATCAGATTGTGCCTCACAGGTGAGGAACGGTCTGATGTACAAAGCATGTCTGAGCTCTCTTGCACTTCTTGCGTAAGCAAGAATTGTACAGCAAGGGACTCGGGCTATCGGCAATAATTTACTTTGTGGGCCTATAACCAAGCATTCGAGGCTTTATATTTATCTTCATAATAATTTTAACATTCATTTACCAATATCTATAGATTTGTCCCACGTGTAGGCCTCTATACAGCCTCTATTTTAAGCCATAGAACTAAACCCACAATTCTACTAAACAAAACCATATGTCCTGGCGCTCTTTGGCCTTGATGCCCTTGCGCCACTAAACCTCAATCATCATCATCATTATCCCTCAAGAGAAAAGTGTATAATAGCTGTGTCTTACCAGTACTCACCTGGAGGCATACGAAAAGGGTTCTACTTAAATTAAGGACGACGCAATGAGCTATGGAGAGAAGAATGATAGGTGTAACGTTAAGGGATAAGAAAAGAGCAGATTGGGTGAGGGAACGAACGCGAATTAATGATATCCTAGTTGAAATCAAGAAAAAGAAATGGCCATGGGCAGGACATGTAATGAGGAGGGAAGATAACCGATGGTCATTAAGAGTTACAGAATGGATTCCAAGAGAAGGGAAGCGTAGCAGAGGGCGGCAGAAAGTTAGGTGGGCGGATGAGATTAAGAATTTTGCAGGGACGGCATGGCCACAATTAGTACATGACCGGGGTCGTTGGAGAAATACGGGAGAGGCCTTTGCCATGCAGGGGGCGTAACCAGGCTGATGATGATGATGGTGTCGATGATGAAAACTATTAAAACAATGCAAGCATTGGTGACATCATGTTATCATTCGGGTGTTGAGATTGGCAACCTCTAGATGCGGAGTAAGTTGAGAAGTTGTTTGCGTAATTAACGAAGCTACGTTAAATAAATTTTCAATAATGGTTCTTACGTGGCTAAAAAAATGAGCAGTTTGGAGCCCGTCCTCGAGGTTATGCAGCCAAGCGAATAAATTTCGACTAAACGTGCTTCTGTAAGAGCCATGCGAACAAACATTTTCCAAGTAAACACTCTTAGAAGACATACCTCACGCAGAAAAAGAACATCTGTAAAGTCACAGAAAGACGGGACACGAAGCAGGGACACGACGGGACACAAATGAGGGACCACACGCAAACTGCGCTAACTTCAAGCGCTGTTCTTTATGTGATATGAAGCAACTAGCCCGTCAGTCATTCCTTCCAAATCTGTAAAGTCAACCTGACCACATCTAACCTTTTGTGATGCTGTCATCAATAGTATGGCCCCGTGAACATGTTTCCCATGGCCACATAGTCGTGTTCCATCTCCAAGGCAAGCATATTAAAGTTTTAGTGTCAAAACGGCAGTGAATGTGTGTCACCGAAAGCTTGCTTGGTCGCAGAAGCGATGCATGACGGAATGATAGTGCAGATTTAGCCTGTTGCTGCCATCAAGACAATGCGCTGCAGCCGAGGGAAGGAAGATAACGATAGTGAACAGCTTGGTAGCTGCTCACGGAGCCGTGCCGATGGTGGCGGTGCCATCATGACGAAATCGGAGGCGGCGATATTGAAGGCTGAGGCGTTTTCTTTCTTTTATTCTTCTATTCCTTTTTTACAACGAAGTCGTTAAGAGTAAGCTTTAACTCGGGCCCAACTCCGATGCGGCCTATTCAAATAGATGTAAAACGCCGAAACTCTTTTCTTAGTAACCCTTGGACCAATTTTAATGAAATTTGCTCAATTCGGGAGAGAAAGGTAAATTCTAGTGGCTATTGGATGCGGAATTTCCATTTTGGTTTTGCATTCTGGTAAAAGATTTTCAAAAATTCGAAGGTGCAAAACATATAGAAGCAAGAAGTTTACAAATTATTAACTCCGCATGAAAAACTGATATCCCGGTTCTGTAAACAGCATCCTTTAGACAACTCAGAGCGGATAAATCCATTATGCAGATTTATATCTTACGTGAAGTTGTTACGTTGTGAACAAGTGTTGTGGAAAAGCTGCATTTCCACATTACTAATTTCTTTAAATTCATGCGTAATATATCAATTTTGACCGCTTTAGTTGTGCTGTTAGACGCAATGTACAAAATTGTCATAGTTTTTCATTGCCAAAAGACAGAGTTGTGAACTTGATGGTTTCGTTTTCTGAATATTTGCGATTTTCTCCAATTTTGAACAAACAAATAACCTAAATCAAAAATGCTAAACCAACACTCATAGATTAAGTGCAACCAACCTTGTAAAATTTGATGCCGTGGTTGTGGAGAAAAATGAATTTTCCTTTTACATGTATTTAGATAGGACCACCAGAGCTAAAGGTTCCTCTTAAGGGCTACTTTCCCCACTATCGCGTCCGTGTGTGGAGCAAAATCCCGAAGATAGCGCAATACCGGCCTGACCCGCAGCAGAGGTGAAGTAAGCGTTCAGCATTGCCCATACATGGGCTGATCCGGAATGTAATGCCATGCCAGGCCGACCTGCGGCGGAGGTGAAGCAGGCATTAAGCACTCCCCATACGTGCGCCGATCCCGAAGACAGTGCATTGCGGGGCCGACATACGGCGGAGGTGCAGTTCGCCATTAAGGGGCCCACATACACAACCTTGCTGGTGATCTTTCTTCACAGGGTGGGAGGGCACTCAGATTTTTTACTCATCAAACATCAGGTCATCGATGGTGAAACCAGGGACACCAAAGCCGTCCTCGGGCTCGACTTAGAAACCGCCTTCGACAAAGTGACGCACTCTGCCACCGTGGCGCAGGTGTCCCATCTAAACTTGGCAAGAGGTTGTACAAATATTTCAAAGATTTCCTCACCGGCTGAACGGTGGAGCTTAGAGCCGGCGACCTGAAGACGGAGGAGAAGACATTAGGGAGAGCGGGCACTCCCAAGGCTCCGTCATCTCACCCATGCTATTTAACCTTGTTATGATTCAAGTTGTCAAAAGACTATGCCAGCTTGAAGGACTGAAGCACACGGTATACGCGGACGACATTACGCTGTGGGTGGAAGGGGGCTGTGATGCACGCATAAAATCCACTCTACAGACGGCCGTCGACACGATCTAAGAAAGCCTGGAAGGTGCGGGACTGCGTTGCTCCCCAACTAAGTCGGAGCTCCTGCTTTATCAAGCGATCAAAACTCACCGATTCAAGAAGCACAGAAAACACGAAAAGATCAACATCCTCACCAGGGATGGTAACACACTACCGACGGTCAGCAAGATCCGAGTCCTGGGCAAGACGCTCGAAGCGCTTGGCAGGAACGAAGACACCATCACCCGCATCATGGGTAAGGCGACCAACGCCACCAGACTGCTCAAGCACTTTACCACCAAGAAGGGAGTCCTGAAGGAGGAAAACTTTATCAGATTTATACACTCCTTCGTACTCTGTCACATAGGGTACGTAGCAGCCTTCCACAAGTGGGTGAAAAGTGAAAAGTACAAGCTAGACATCATAATCCGGAGGGCTTACAAGACACCACTCGGTCTACCCGAAACTACCAACACGAAACGTCTCCTCCAGCTGGGCATACACAACACGCTCGACGAGATAGCCGAAGCGCAAAAAGCCGCTCAGATGGAAAGACTGTCATCAACAAAGGCTGGCAGAAAGATCTTGTGCAGTCTAGGCATCATTTACCACGAACAGCAGGGACCAAAATGCCCCGTCCTCGACCACGTACGACGAAACGTGTGGGTTGACCCCTTGCCGAGAAACAGGCACCCAGAATTCAACGAAGGCAGAAGACGCGCTAGACCCAAAGCACTGACGGACCTGCACGCGGAAGACACCGCCGCCAGATACGTGGATGCAGCCGAATATGCCGGCCGCAACGGCTTCGCGATCGCGGTGGTCGACACCGGAGGCAACGTGCGGGCGACCTCCAGCACATTGAGCAAGCAAGTGGAGGAAGCAGAAGAAATAGATATCGCTCTGGCCATCGCAGATCGAGAATGCGACTCCAGAGAGGCGGTGAGAAACTACGCCAAAGGAAGAATTGCCGCAACGGTGGCACGCGTCCTGCTGCTACAGGCAGACTGCTACAAGAGGACTCGAATCAAGTGGTTCCCGGCGCACGCAGGACAAGCGTCGGAGAAGCATGCCAATCGCAAGGAAACGGCACATGCCCGAGCGCGAGGTCTAACCGACCACGCCCAATGCAACGGCTGCCTGCTGTGGTTCAGCGCCAAAGACCGGATGACCAGCTATAACGACCTGACCAAGGCTTTCGGCTGTCCCGCAGACTGCTCCCGCCGCCCTGCAAAGAGCTGAGCAAGTCGCAGGCCGTGCTATTCAGGCAACTACAAACGAGAACGCTTCCAAGCCCGGCGCTAATGCATAGGATGTACCCAGAATCGCACCCCCATGACAAGTGCAGATGGTGGTGCAGGGAGACGGCCACATTCAAGCACATGCTATGGGATTGCTCCAAACATCCAAGCGAAGCTAACTCAGGAAGTATACCGCCGCAGCTTGAAGAAGCAAAGCGGAGTGACGACCAAGAAAAACAACTCCATGCCGTCCAGCAGGTCATCAAGGCGCTAGCTAGGCAGGAGCCTGGCGAGCCGGCAACAGCGAGTGGGGATCCTGGCAGAGCACCCGCCACGATGACGACGTAGGCCACGTCCGAAGCGTGCCTTCGCGCTTTACTGAAGGCACAATAAACGTTTTCCCAATCCAATCCAATCATTTATCCGCGTTTGTCCTGCATGCGCCTGCGATGAAAACAAGAAGCAGGTATGCATAGAAAATCTGAGGTGGCGGCGGCATGTGGTAGCGCAGCAGTTAGCATGCCCAGCCCCTGCATGTCCTTATATCTGCATTGACATGGGTTCGTGGTAGTGATAGCGACCAAAGCTCTACTTTTTCTGCGTGCTCTAGCCATTGTGAAACTGAGGATGTAGTTAGCATGCCCAGCCACTGAATGCAAATTGCAGCAGTTACGAGTGGTGGAATCGCGCTGGGACTGATTGTGAAGAAAGCTTCCTTTCTCTGTCCACTCTCGCGATGGTGAAGCTAAAATGAGGAGGAGGCCTGACGGACACAACGTTGATGGTCACCATAACAGAATGGATGGACGACCTGCGGAAAGGACAAAGCACACCAAGTTTTTAGCACTTGTCCTTGAGTAAATCGCTACAATGGCTAGTATGCCCTCGTGAGGATGGTAGACCGAAGTGCTTCTCATTGCGAAAACTGGACTGATAATAAGAAAATACTCCGTTCGTAGACACCACGTTACACTGAAATTAGCAAAACAATATCTGTTTATAAATTGATAGTGTCAATTATCTCGTGTCCGTGTATGTGTGGAGGGCATAAAGGTACTGGCAATGAAATGGTAGTATCTTTGTTTTTGCTGCAGTTGCACACAAACAAAATTCGTTGAAGTGATCGGACAGCGAGCTACCAGCGGAGAAGACCAACCCGCAGATTGAAAATAATTGCTGGTTTCATCCAATGTACTTTGCGCTTAGCTACTATCTGTAATACTTTTTTCTTTTTGTGCTCTTATGAAGAGGAAAACTCCACATTACTACAATATCAATAACAGAACGCAGTACTTGGGCAACAGTAGTAGTACTGCAATACTACGCAGTAGTATTGGGGCAATGTGTTTGGGCAAAATGATTAGGTTTTCGGTCAAAGCACTGCGACAGGCGGGAAGAAATTGTTGTCATGCCCGGTCGAAACAATACCATCTGAAATCTTATTTACTTATACATATCTTTTGAAAAATCACTATAACGCTTTATACATATGCTTCGTATGAGTTATATACTATCTTGCCTCGTCAATCTCAAAAATATATTCTTTTTTGCGCGAGAAGGCTTTCGTGAAAAACGACGCAACATAACAGTAAAACATCCAGCAAGGTTCCTATCCAGAGGATTGACGAAATTGTGCACTGAGAACGGGTCGACTAGCGTGCGATTTGAAGTTGAATTATGATCGTTGTAAGTTTGTGTTGGGTCTAGCACGAGCGAGTAGTGTTAGCGATGACATTGGTGTGAAAACGGTCAGCTTCGTCTGCGAGTTGTTCTTGTGGATCTCCACATTGAACGTCGCTGTCGTCACGATGAGAGCACTCCTGTGACATTATTAGCTCAGTGGGCTGGGAAGGCTCGAGTGGTAGCTCAACTTGAGGGGTATTGGGTAACAATTATTAATATACGTACTTTGCTATGATGAAAAATATGCAGAAACACCACCGGTGTTGTCTAACTATTCGTAAACAGGCCCCCAAATTTCAATTGGCCCACCCCAAACATTAAGTAGGCCCACCCCCAAATTTCAAGTTGGCACACCCTCAAATTTAAATTGGCCCACCCTCAAATTTAAAGTCGGTCACGCCCAATTTTATTTTCGCCCAGCCTTAAACTTCAAGTTGGCCCAATCCCAAATTTCAATTGGGCCACCCCTAATTTTAAAGTTGGTCCACGCACGAATGTCCTTAAATCGTCCTCCAAATTTCGAGTGGAGGCACCCCAAAATTTAGGTTGGCCCACCCCCATATCAACCCCAAATTCAGATTGGCCAACCCGGAGATTGCCCCCACTTTTAGGTAGCACCATCCCCATATCATTCCCAAATACAGATTGGCCCGCCTCCACAACATCACCAAATTTAGGTTGGCCCACTCCAATACAACCTGCGAATCGAGGTTGGCCCACCCCCATATCCGCCCCAAGTTAACGCTCGCTGCCCACACCTCGATCACCTCAAATTTAGGATGGCCCACCGCAAATCAGCCACCAATTAAGTTTAGTCCACCCATATATCACCCCCCAATTCAGCTTGGCCCAGCCGCACATCCCCCCATGGTTAGGTTAGCCCATCCTCATGTAACTTCCAAATTTAGGTTGGCTCACCCCCATCACCCCCATATCATCCCCATATCCAGGTTGGCCCATCCCCATATCAGTCCCAAAGTTAGCCTTGCCCACCCCTCTTTCCCCTCAAATTTAGGATAGCCCACCGCAAATCACTCCCATATTTAGGTTAGCTCATCCCCGTATCACCCACGATTAAGCTTCGCCCAGCCCCATATCACATCCGTGGTTGGAATGGCCCACCCCCCATATCCCCCAAAATTTAGGTTCTCCCACCCCCGTATCATACCCAAATCCAGGCTGGCCCACCCCCCACATTCCCCCAAACTTAGGCTTACCCACCCCTATATCACCTCAAATTTAGTTTGGGCCACCCCCATATCAGCCTAAAATTCAGATTGGCTCATTACCATTTCGCCCGAAATTTAGGTTGGGCCACTCCCATATCACTACCAAATTCAACTTGGCCCATCCCTGTATCACGCCCAAATTTATGCTGATGCCAATTCCACTTTCATGTTGGCCACCCCAACCCTTTTTATAAAGACCTATGTACTAATGTGGGAAATGCGTCAAGTTTTTTGGCGTTACAGACACGATTTTGCACAATTTTGCTACCAAATTGCTGGGGTACTCGCCAAAGAATGCTGCGTATTAAAAGCAATTGCACCGAACGAGCGACCCCATATGTTGATCCTAAATACTGACGGCTAGCCAAGCTAGCTTCTCTGTAGAGCGACCGGGGAGACACAGCACGGGACATTTATTTAAATGGTGTTTTTACCCCCACACCTACGGATTCATACCGGTTTGTTGTAGGGAACACATTAACAGTAGCTATTAATCTACACACTGCACATAATCTCCTAGTTGTTGCATTTCTTATTTGGATGAATCTTTAGAAATAATTAATGTTCGGGTAGCGACTCAGCTTAGCAGACCCTTTGTTCTGCACGAATGTTGCATAGGAATGGCTCTGGCCACCAGGTGGCATTGTGGCCCAGGTGGACCTGATTCGCTCGGAGTATGTGCCATTAAGCACAGATGAAAGTCGAAGAAAAGGGACCTTCCAGAAGAACGGAATAAGAATAGCCATTTTGTTCTCCCAGGTTCCACGCTACAAAGCACGAAAGTTTTTTTTTTTGCATAACACAAAGCTATGCGCAAACTTCTAGTTATGATGTCCAATGAATAAAATATTCATAAATGCGATGACTTAACAAATGAACACAACACTGCTTTGTTTTAGGGAGAAAAAATAGAAAACATGATATTTCAAGAGCACCACTGGAAAACCAGAACCGAAAGCATATCATGAGTTTTGTGTTTCTGCCATCTGTTGGGAGACTATAAAAACTAAGTCCTATGGGGCTTTAAAAAATATCGGCGCCGCTGAAAATCCGGAACCGAAAGCAAATGTTGGGTTTTGTGTTCTGCCATCTAGTGAAAGACTACAAAGCTAGGTCCTATGCGGCTTAAAAAAAAGTGCGAAGCCGGAATCGAACCGCGGCCACCACGAAGCGGGACTAAAGGTGCGCGCGCTTCTACCACTCGGCCTCGGCTTCCCTTTTTTTTCTTTGTTGCCTGTTCGCAGCACAAACCAAGAACACATTCAAACGCTAAAACATGTCAACCACTCTTTGGCTAACATTATATATTAAAATCGCTTCAGCTTGATCAGTTCATCAAGAATAGCAACCCACTCGGGAGGCTCACTCTGGGCACGATATATTTCCCGAATATACGCGACACTTTCGATGAAGTTTATTCTCGCCGGACGGGTATCGACATCCGAGTGTCGCACTGCCATTCTCGTTTTCCACAGACTGTGGTGGCCAAGGAGCATAAACATATCGTACGGAACTCCTCCTTCGTTATCGGTTGGCAAATATCGAATACCAAGAGGTGTAATCGGTAGTTCTTTTTTAATTGTACGTTGTAAGACATCCCAATGAAATATTGGATCCCAGCAATCGATGAAAACGTGTTCAATGGTCTCTGGCTTTTTACAAAGTAAGCAGTTTACTGTCCATGGCACATATATTCCTTTTTCGTCTAACCATGTTTTTACGGGTAGCGTGTTTGTGTGTAGCTTAAAGAAAAACGTTTTTTGAGAGGGTCTAACGGGCATTGTTTTCACCCGTTTCAGTACATCATCTCCTTGGCCTCCCCAGTTTACAGACCTGTACAATGGTATTGGCAAGATTGTATCAACTAAGTCTTTATACAGTGTTTTTCTTGTCACAGAGCACAGATATTCCATGGAAAACCGCACACGCAACATACAAAGTGAATCAACCACTTAGCGCAGATATCCCCTAATACTTCCTCCCTTCACATCACTAGTCGTTACAACATATCGCGGCAGTGCTTTTCCCAAACGAACTTGAAAAACTGTGCGTAGAAAATCATTTCTCTGATCCCGAAAAAAAAAGAAAACGCGACACAATTTGTCTAATAAACAAATGCGACAGACCTAGCCCACCACTTCGAGCTGAACGAAACAAATTGGTTCTGCTTATCTTCTCCCAACTGGAAGCCCATATGAATACGGCAAAAACACGATGAATTTTTTGCACACTTGAACGACACATTGATAACACTTGCATAATATACCACACTTTCGCTACTAAAAAGAGATTGCACACAGAAGCACGTCCAAACATTGACAAATCTCGGCCAAGATAACCCTTTGATTTTTCACTCATTCTATCAGCTTCATCGGACCAGTACTGTGCGGTATCAATATAGTGCTCGAGTGGCACACCCAAGTACTTAGTTGGCATTGTTGACCACCGGATGTCTGCAAAGTGAGCTGGTATAATGTCCCAATGACCGTGACATATACCGATTCTTTTTTGCCAATTGATCTGGGATCCAGATTGTTCACAGTATTTCTTTACAAGACGTACAACTTCAAGTACGCTATCACGATCCTCGCAGAAGACTGCGATGTCATCAGCGTATGCCAGTACCTTGACTTCAGAAAGCTGTAGCCGAAATCCTCGGACGTTGCCATTGCGTATCACTGCTAAACAGAAAGGCTCGAGGTACAATGCAAAAAGCAATGGACTTAGTGGACACCCTTGTCTAAGGGAAGATCTGAGTGACAGCTTCTCGCTGAGGGACTTATTAATTATAATCTGTGTCGCGCATTGGTCGTAGGCCATTTTGACGCCATCTAAGAATACTTTCCCTACGTTAACATATTCCAAAACAAGAAGAAGATCATCGTGGGACACACGGTCGAAGGCTTTCGCCAGGTCGAGTTGCAACAAAGCGACGCGTCTAGCGAAGACGTCGCAACACTCTAGAACGCTTCGCGCTACGTGGCTGTTTGTAGTAATAGTGCGGCCTTTTATGCCGCAAGTTTGATGCGGACCGACAAGATTTGTAATGACTGTTTGAAGCCTCTTTGCCAATACCTTCATGAGTATCTTATAATCGGTATTTGTAAGGCTTATTGGCTTTTATGACCCAACCGATAAAAGCGCCTTGTGGTCATCTGTTTTCGGTATTAAAACCATGTGTGCACTTCTGAAAGAAGGTGGCAATCGCTTATATTTATGTGCCTCTGAGTATACATGCTCCAACACTTGAGCAAGCCCAGGGGCAAATGCCTTATAAAAGGCGGCTCCTAAGCCATCGGGACCCGGTGATTTTCCTGCAGGAAGTTCTTCGATCGCGTGTTCTATTTCTCGGACGCTTATCGGTTCCTCGAGACTGGCCTTTACGTCGTCATCAATGCGCGGCATAAAATTCACGAAACTTGCTTCAAATTCAGCACCCACGTGGATTGGGACGCCGAACAACTTGCGGTAGTGTTCAGTAAAGGCCTGTTCAATCATATTCGAGTCGGAAGTAACCTCATCCCGATAATTAATGTCTTATTTCATTTTTCCTTGCGTAACTCTTTTCATCGGCAATGGCGCGTTTGTTCGGCGTTCCATCAACCCACAGTCTTTCCATCCGTGCCCGAATAACTGCTGCTCTATATTTGTCCGTGTCAATAGCTTCCATCGCGTTTTTAACTGTTCTGATTTCATCACTAAATTTTCCAGGTTCCGCACTGTCCATAAAAATCAGAAAATTTAGTTCCTTCTGGAGCTCCTTTTGTTTCATTTTTTCATTGTGTCATCTAATTGTTCCTACTTCAATCGCAACCATTTTCACGCGAACCTTGAAGTCTTCCCATACTTCTGCCCAAGGTACACTCTCATTACTCAACATGCTTTGAATTTCGTGCTTTACATCGTTTATAAATTTGTCATCACTTAGGTGTTTTTCGCTGAATTTCCAAAGTGCCCAATCAAACCGCGGCTTTTTTGGCTTGGCACCGAGTGCAAACCACACTATACTGTGATCGCTAAAGGACACCGGCTTCACGACATAGTTATCGAATAGAGGCACAAGATCTAACGAGATGTAAGCTCTGTCAAGTCATGCTTGGCTATCTCGTTGATAGCGTGTAAATTGCGGCTGCAAAGTACTGGCCAAAAGGCGACGGCGGGCAAACTGGAAAACCGAACAGCGAGGAACCGCCGCCAAAGTCGGTGGTAACGCGCCGGGCGGCCTCGGCTTCCCAGCCTTCGCCCGGTAGTACGCTTATCTTTTTATAGATACCACATTTCATGGCAGTGTTACAAAAAACGCTTTTGGGAACACTGTTACGCCATGTGTACAGAGTCAAGATAGGCATCAATCGAAAGCTGAGTCTCCAGACTATATACGCTGCACTGGGTATTGAGATAGACGTAGTAGTTTCATTGCAGGCACCGTTTTCGCCTCGAAAATCGAGTAGAAATTTTCGTCGTTTCCATAGGCTTCCATTGCTAAATCTTTAACCGCTGTGGGAACACAATTCTTACGTGCCATACAGTGATCACTATATCTGGCTCATGTGGATTGTCTTCCAGAACACGTCTGTCACCTGCCTTTTTCAATAATCGACCTGCAGTTTTTGTTATTCGCGAAAAACCCGGTCGTTTCATTGAAAACGCACCAGCTTCGTGCCGGGGCCGCTTGGGGCGCTGGTTGGTACGTGTCCACTAAAGCTGGATATGGGCTGATAGATGAGGTACACCGAGTGGGTTTTCTTCACAAGAGTGTAAATCATAGCGGGCGTGATTTGTGACGTGAACCGGCAAATGTCGTCAATCCAATAGATGCCACTTGAGTCCACCAGACCGTCAATAACAGAACGCGTGAATATCAAGCTATAAGAAGTACAATGATGAAATTAGCTACTTGATCGTTGCCGCAACCATTGCTGTGAAGTTACTGGCTGGCGAACGGACGCCTCCTTTGGTAGGCAATCCGATAGATGAGGTGACTCCGACAGAGGTCGCTTTATGTCACAAGGGTGTAATTCACAGCGGGCGTGATTTGTGACCAGAATCGGCAAATGGCGTCACTCAAGTAGAAAGCACTTGAGTCCACCAGATCGTCGGTAATAGCAGGAGTGAATTCCAACCTGGACGAAGTATAAGGACAAAGTTACCTACTGGATCGTTGCCGCAACCCTTGCTGTCAAGTGACTGGCTAGCGAACGGACACCTCCTTTTGTAGGTAATCTGAAAGATGCGGTACAACCAGCCGAAGTCGGCTTTCTTCACAAGAGTGTAAATCATAGCGGGCGTGATTTGTGACGTGAAACGGCAAATGACGTCACTCCAGTAGATACCACTTGAGTCCAACTGACAGTCAATATCAGCAGGCGTGAACAGCAAGCTGTACGAAGTATAAAGACAAAATTAGCAGCTAGATCGTTGCCGGGACCCTTGTTGTGAAGTGACTAGCTGGCGAACGGACACCTCCTTTAGTAGGTTATCCGACAGATGAGGTGTCCCCGGCAGAGGTCGCTTTTATTCACAACATTTTATATCACAGCGGGCGTGATTTATGACGTGAGCCGGCAAGTGGCATCACTCCAGTAGATACCACTTGAGTCCCCGAAACCATCAATAACAGCAGGAGTGTAACGGAACCTGTACGAACTACAAGGACGAAATTCCCTGCTTGATCACTATGGAAACCCTTGATGCCAATGAGTGGCTGACGAACGGACATCTCCTTTAGTAGGCAATCCGATAGATGAGGTGTCTACGGCAGTGGTTGCTTTATATCACGAGAGTGTAAGTCACAGCGAGCGCGAATTCTGACGTGAACCAGCCGATGACGTCGCTCCAGTAGATGCCACTTGAATCCATCGTATCGTCAATAACAGCAGGTGTGAAATACAAACTGGACGAAGTATAAGGACGAAATTACCTGCTCTGTCGCTGCCGCAAAACTTGCCGCCAAGCGACTGGCTGGCGAAAGGACACCTCCTTTAGTAGGCAATCCAATAGATGAGGTGACCCCGGCAGTGGTCGCTTTATATTACAAGAGTGTGAACCACAGCGGGTGCGATTTGTGACGAGAACCGGCAAATGACGTCACTCCAGTGGATGCCACTAGAGTCCACCAGACCGTCAATACCAGCAGGTGTGAATAGGAACCTGTACGAAGTACAAGGACGAAATTACCTGCTTGATCACTGCCGCAAACCTTGCTGCCAAATGACTGCCTGGCGAACGGGCACCTCCTTGATTAGGCAATCTGATTAAGTAAGATGCACCCAGCAGTAGTCGGTTTACTTCAGAAGAGTGTAAATCAGAGCGGGCGCGATTTGCGACATGAACCGGAAAATGGCGCTACTCCAGTAGAATCCACTTGAACCCACAAGACCGTCAATAACAGCAGGCGTGAATCGACAGCTGTACCATATATAAGGACGAAATTAGCTATTTAATCGCTGCCACAACCCTTGCTGCCAAGTGTCTGGTGGGCGAACGGACACCTCGCTTAGTAGGCAATCGGATAGATGAGGTGACTCAGGCAGAGCTCGCTTTTCTGCACAAGAGTGTGTAAATCACAGCGGCAGATACATCACTCCAATAGGTGACGCTTGAGTCCACCAAATTGCCGATAATAGCCGGAGTGAATTACAACTTGGACGAAGTATGAGGACGAAGTTAGCTGACTTATCGCTACCGGAACCCTTGCTGCCAAGTGAGTGACTGACGAACGGACACCTCCTTTATTGGGCGACCCGATAGGTGAGGTGACACCGGCGGAGGTTGCTTTGCTCCACAATTGCGTAAATCACAGTTGCATACATCACTTCAGTAGGTGCCGCTTGAGTCCACCAGAGTGTCCACAACAGCAGGCGTGAATTACAAACTGGACGAAGCATAAGGACTAAATTACCGGTTTTATCACTGCTGCAACCTTTGCTGCCAAGTGAGTGGCTGGCGAACGGACACCTCCGTTAGTAGGCAATCCGATAGACGAGGTAAATTCGGCAGAGCTGGCTTTAATTCACAAGAATGTAAATCACAGCGGTCGCGATTTGTGACGAGAACAGGCAAAGGGAGTCACTTCAGTAGATGCCACTTGAGTCCACTTGATTGTCGCTCACAGTACGCGTGAATTACAACCTGGACGAAGTGCAAGGACGAAATTAGCTTTTTGATCGCGGCTGCAACCCTTGCTGCCAAGCGACTGGCTGGCGAACGGTCACCTCCTTTATTGGGCAATCTGATAGGTGAGGTGTCTCCGGCAGAGATCGCTTTAATTCACATGATTTTAAATCACAGCGCGCGCAATTTGTGACGTTAGCCGGCAAATGGCGTCACTCCACTAGATGCCACTTGAGTGCACCTGACCGTCAATAACAGCAGGCGGGAATCACAACATGAACGAAATAAAAGGGCGAAATTAGCTGCTTGATGGCTGCCGCAACCATTTCTTCCAAGCGACTGGCTGGCGAACGAACACCTCTTCTCCTAGGTAATCCGATAGATAAGGTAAACTCCGAGACAGGTCGGTTTACTTCACAAGAATGTATATCACAGCGGGCGCGATTTGTGACGAGAACAGGGAGATGACGTCACTGCAGTATATGCCTATTGAGTCCACCAAACCGTCAATACCAGCAGGCGTCCATCCCAACCTGTATGAAGTACAAGGACGTAGTTTCTTTCTTTCTTTCTTTATTGATTTATTTAAGACAATGAACAGATTGTCTTAGGGGACACGGCTAAAGGCAAAACATTTGCCTGACTAGGCCGTGCCACCCGTACATTGGCAGCAACATGGCAGTGGCAGGCTTTCAGGAGGTCACACATGAAATTAAAGTAGTACACATTTTCAACACTTGAGTACACAATTCGCGTAAGAAGAAAGAAAAAAAAAGGTTAAAGTTTATACAGTTTTCTAATCAATTGAAGCACAACAACGACAGGAAAAAAAAAGTATGTACGAAATTTTCCATACCTGTAGCTGAAAGGTTAAAGTTTACACAGTTTTCTAAAAACAACAAGAAACATGAACAAAATTTTCTATACCTGTAGTTCAACATTTCTATTAGTCTTCGGATAGTAACAATTCTTTTACCGTTTTCTTAAAGCTTTGCTTTGAAATTCCAGAATTTAGCAGGTCCAATACCAAGGGGTAGTCGTTTAGAAGGTTAGGAAGTTGAACTGCTAGTTTTTGATCTCCGTATTTCGTTCTGCAACGTGGTTTTCCTATCAGAGTTTTTCTGAGGTTATAGTTTGTCGTTCTGCCATGGTATTTCCTTTGGAAGGAACATTTGTCTTCCCAGAATTGCCGTGAAATTTCGAGGAATAATTTGTAAGTGTGAAGTTTTGATGCTGTTAATATTTTATATTTGTTATAGTATAGTTTAGTTTAGTTAGCTTCTTGATCGCTGCCCAAAGCCTTGCTACGAAGTGACAGGCTGGCTAACGGAGACCACCTCTAGTAGGCAATCAGACAGACGATAGTGAGTCCGGCAGAGGCCGCTTTATTTCACAAGATTTTAAAACACAGCGAGCGCGATTTGTGACGTGAGCCGGCCAATGCCGACACTCCAGTAGATGCCACTTGAGTCCCTGAAACCGTCAATAACAGCAGGCGTGATTTGGAACCTCTACGAAGTATAAGGACGAAATTACTTGATCACAGTCTGAATCCTTGCTGTGAAGTGACTGACTGGCGAACGGACACTTCTGCTAGTAGGCCGTCCGACCAATAAGGTGTCTATGGTGGAGGTCGCCTTATATCACAAGAGTGTAAATCAAAGCGGGCGTGATTTGGGACGTGAGCCGGTAAATGGCATGTCTTTAGTACTTGCCACTTGAGTCCACGAGGCTGTCAATAACAGCAGGTGGGAATCGCAACATGTACGATGTATAAGGGCGAAATTAGCTGCTAGATGGCTGCCGCAACCCTTGCTGCCAAGCGACTGCCTGCCGAACGGACACCTCCATTAGTAGGCAATCCGTTGGATATGTTGACTTCGGCAGAGGTTGCTTTAATTCACAAGAATGTAAATCACAGCGGCCACGAATTGGGACGAGACCAGGCAAATGGCGTCACTCCAGTAGATGCCACTTGAGTCCACCAGATCGTCGCTAACACTAGACGTGAATTACAACCTGGACGAAGTGTAAGGAAGAAATTAGCTGCTTGATCGCTGCCGCAACCCTTGCTGCCAAGTGACTGGCTGGCGAATGGACACCTCCTTTAGCAGGCAATGCGATAGATGAGGTGACTCCGCCAAAGGTCGCTTTACTTCACAAGAATGCAAATCACAGCGGGCGCGATTTGTGACGTTACCCGGCAAATGGCGTCACTCCAGTGGCTGCCACTTCAGTCCATCAGATCGTCGCTAACAGCAGGAGTGAATTACAACCTGGACGAAGTATAAGAAGTAATTAGCTTCTTGATCGCTGCTGCAACCCTTCCTGCCAAGCGACTGTGTGGCGAACGGACACCTCCTTTTGTAGGCAATCCAATAGATGAGGTGACTCCGACAAAGGTCGCTTTATTCACCAGAGTGTAAATCACAGCGGGCGTGATTTTGTCGTGAACCGCCAAATGGTGTCACTCCAGTAGATGCCACTTGAGTCCACCAGACCGTCAATAACAGCAGGGGGAATCGCAACATGTACGAAGTACAAGGGCGAAATTAGGTGCTTGATGGCTGCCGCAACCATTGCTTCCAATTGACTGGCTGGCGAACGAACACCTCTTCTAGCAGGCAAACCGAAGGTTGAGGTTTCTCTGGCAGGGGCCACCTTATTTCCCAAGAGTGTAAATCATAGATGGCGTGATTTGTGACGTGAACAGGCAGATGATGTCTCTTCAGTAGGTGCCACTTGAACCTACCAGAGCGTCAATAACAGCAGGTGTGAATCGCAACCTGTACGAAGTATAAAGACCAAATTAGCTGCTTGACCGCTGCCGCAACCCTTGGTGCCAAGTGACTGTCTGGAGAACGGACAGCTCCTTTAGTAGGCAATCCTTTGGATAAGGTGACTCCGACAGAGGCTGCTTTACTTCATAAGAGTGTAAATCACCGTGGCCGCGATTTGTGAACAGAACCCGCAAATGGCATAACTGCAGTAGATGCCACTTGCGTCCACCGGATCGTCGCTAACAGCAGGCGTGAATTACAACTTAGACAAACTATAAGGACAAAATTAGCTGCTTGATCGCTGCCGCAACCCTTGCTGCCAAGTGACTGGCTAGCGAACGGACACCTCGCTTAGTAAGAAATCCAGGCGGAGGTGACTCAGGCAGACGTCGCTTTACTCCACAAGAGTGTATATCACTGCGGCAGATACACCACTCCAGTAGGTGCCGCTCGAGTCAAGCAGATTGTCGATAGCAGCCGGCGTGAATGACGAAGTATAGGTACTAAATTAGCAGCTTGATCGGTGCCGCCACACTTGTTACCAAGTGAGTGGCTGGCGAACGGACGCCTCCTTTAGTAGGCAATCCGACAGATAAAGTGTCTTCGTCAGAGGACGCTTTAATTCACAAGAGTGTAAATCGCAGCGGGCGCGATTTATTACGTGAACCGGCACATGACGTCACTCCAGCAGATGCCTATTGAGTCAACGTAAACGTCAATAACAGCAGGCATTATTTAGAACCTGTAAGAAGTATAAGGACGAAATTACCTGCTTGATCACTGTCGGAGCACCTGCTGCCAAGTGACTGGCTGGCGAACAGGCAGCTCTTTTAGTAGGCAATCCGATAGATGAGACACTCACAGAAGTCGCTTTGCTTCACAAGAGTGTGTAGGGTGATATGGGCTGGACTAGTTTTGAAGTAAGATAAGCTCGCAGTAAAATTGAGTTTGAAGAACGGCTGAAGAATATGGAAGAAAGTGAATGCGCTGGGAGAGTGTTCAGGTATCTGTACAAGAAAAACATTGATTCACAGTGGAGGAAAAGAACCAGGGAGCTTACCAGCAAGTATGCGGCCTGTGTTGTGGGCAACAAAGAAAAAAAGAAGGTCAAGCGGAAAGTCAGGTAGGCTGAAATAATCTTATGGGTCGCGGCAATGGAAAGGAAACCTGCCATTAGTTACTACTTAAGAGGAAAAAACGAAATCAGGGAAGAAACAATTCATGAAAACTCAAAAGGAAGCTCATTACTTTTCGAAGCGAGATCGGAATGCCTTAGAACACGCACATACAAAGCGAGATATAAGACGGAAGAAGGATGTGCTTGCTGCGGTAAAGGTAGGGAGGCTATGGAGCATGTTTTATTAAAATGTGAAAACGCCTACCCAGCGGTTGATTTAGATGCCAGTGACTGGCTGGCGAACGGACACCTCCTTTAGCAGGCAATCCGACAGAGGAGGTGTCTACGGCAGAGGCCGCTTTATAACACAAAAGTGTAAATCACAGCGGGTGCGATTTGTGACGTGAAGCACTTTGGTTCAGCGAGGGCAGTGGAGAAGTAAACATGCCCGCATTAGGCATTAGTAAGAGGCGATTAGAGGATTGGTGGAAGAAAAGTAGGGAAACGACAAAAAAAAGGAGACGTACAAAAGCACAGTTCGAAATGGGTGATCACAAAATTTGGGTAGGTTAATTAATAGAGTTTTTTTCTCTTTTTTATGGTTTAACGTGGGTAGAACCTTTGGCAGTAAAATAGCAAGACCTTGGTGGCGCAACCCACCACCCCGTTCCAAAGAGGACGCTCGATCATAACATCCATCCATCCATCCAGCCATGTAAATCACAACAGCCGCGATTTGTTGCTAGAACCAGCAAATGGCGTCCCTCCTGTAGATGCCTATTGAGCCCCCGAAACCGTCAATAACAGCAGGCTTGATTTGGATTTTGTCCGAAGTATAGGGCCAAATTACCTGCTCGATCACTGTCGGAACCCGTGCTGCTAAGTGACTGGCTGGCGAACGGACACCTCCTTTAGCAGGCAATCCGACAGAGGAGGTGTCTACGGCAGAGGCCGCTTTATAACACAAAAGTGTAAATCACAGCGGGTGCGATTTGTGACGTGAACCGGCCGATGACGTCCCTTGAGTAGAATCCACTTGAGTCCACCAGATCGCCGCTAACAGTAGGCATGAATTACAACATGGACGAAGTGTAAGGACCAAATTAGCTGCTTGATCGCTGCCACAACCCTTGGGGACAAGCGACTAGCTGGCGAATCGACACCTCCTTTAGTAGGCAATCCGACAGATGAGGTGACTCCGGCAAAGGTCGCTTTACTTCACAAGAATGTAAATCATAGCGGCTGCGATTTGTGACGTCACCTGGCAAATGGCGTGTCTCTTGTCGATGCCACTTGAGTCCACCATATTGTCGCTTACAGCAGGAGTGAATTACAACCTGGACGAAATATAAGAACAAAATTAGCTTAGGAACAAAATTATAAGGACAAATTGCTTTAATAAAAATTAGCTGCTTGATCGCTGCCGCAAGCCTTGCTGAACAAGTGATTGGCTGGGGAACGGACACCGCCTTTAGTAGGTAATCCTATAGATGATGTGACTCCGACAGAGATCGCTTCACTTCACAAGTATGTACGCCCCAGCGGGCGCGATTTGTGACGATAACCTGCAAATGGCGTCACTCCAGTAGATGCAAATTGAGTCCACCAGATTGTCAATAACAGCAGGCGTGAATCGCAAGCTGTACGAAGTATAGGGACGAAATGACCTGCTTGATCACTGCCGCAACCCTTGCTTCCAAGTGACTGGCTGGCGAATGGACACCTAATTTAGTAGGAATTCCTATAGATGAGGTGACTCCGACAGAGGTCACTTTGCTTCACAATAGTGTAAATCACAGCGGGCGCGATTTGTGAGTGAGTGAGTGAAAAACTTTATCAGCTCTAGATTCGCTGGTCTTCTGCGGTCTTCAGATGGAATCGACCATCTTCTAGCACAACGGTCGGTTGCCCTTAGTCCAGGGCTCCGCTGGATGCTGCTGCCAGTTGTGCTCGCCGAATCAGACCTTCTTGGTCGACCTGGCGATCGCTGGAGAGCACTCCCTCCCATTGCTCCGCACTCGGGTTTGGTATAACGGGTACCACGTCTATCTTCTGGCATGCCCACGTTATGTGATACAGCGTGGGTGTTTCGTGGCACCAGGGGCATTTGTCGTGGTATTGTGTGGGATAAAGTTTGCTGAGTACGTTTAGGTTCGGGTACGAGCCCGTCTGTAGCTGCCTCCACGCGACACAGTCCTCTCTGCTAAGGAAGTTGTGCGCTGGTGGATACCGCTTTCTGCAGCCCTTGTAGTAATTTAGTATCGCCGAATAGTCTTGGGGTACAGGTTCGGTCCCCTCGAGGTTGCTTACGTTGGATGCTCGGTAATAAGTGTCCCCTCGAGCTATCCTGTCCGCCTTTTGGTTCCCTGCCACTCCCGTGTGTCCCGGCGTCCGTACTATCGTTTGCCTGAATGGTTCTTTTGTTTGTCGTTGTGTTATGCGGTCTCCGGAGCGGAGTATGCGGAGTGCTCCATGCCCTATTCTGCCGCGTAGGTAGTTGCGACACGCTGTTTGACCTGAACCGGGCAATGAAGTCACTGCAGTAGATGCCACTTGAGTACACCAGACTGCCAATAACAGCAGGTGTGAATTGAATTGTGAACCTGGAAGAAGTGTAGGGGCAAAATTAGCTGCTTGATTGTTGCCGCAACCCTTGCTGCCAACCGATTTGCTGGCGAACTGACACCCTTTAATAAGCAATCCGGCGGAGGTAGCTTGACTTCACAGGAGTGTAGATGACAGCGGGCGTAAATTGTGACGTGAGCCAGGAGATGACGTAACTTCAGTAGATGCCACATGAGTCCACCAAGCCGTCAATAAGAGGAGGTGTGAATTGCAACCTGGATGAAGTGTAAAGACGAAATTAGCTGCTATATCACTGCCGCAACCGTTGCTGCCAAGTGACTGGCTGGCGAATGGACACCCGTTTAATAAGCAATTCTGTAGAGGTCGCTTGACTTCAGAAGAGTGTAGATAACAGTTGGCGTGTGTTGTGACGTGATCCAGCGATTGGCCTCATTCCAGTAGATGCTACTGTATGTGTGTGTATGTAGTGACTTTTGAAGGAGAGGAAGAGAGAAGTGCAGTGCCGTAACTGTCTCTGAGAGGAGGACAACTCAACAACACTGCACAGGGAAAGGAGAGTGGGGAGAAAAAGATTAGGGAAAGAAGGAAAAGAAGGCGGAAAAAATAACAAGAGGGTTGAAGAAGCAACGCGGTGCTTACAGCCGCGCTCTCAGCTGCGTTTCACAACAAAAGTCAAGTAGGGCAGGAAGCACTTTTTTGACAATGGAAGGGTGCGCTGCCGGAAAGAGAAGTGCTCCCTCCGAGTCACAGGGCAGTCCCACGCGACGGTATGATGCAAAGAGCCCAGTGCGCTCAACATCGAAAGCCGGGCAGCGGAGCAGAAGGTGCTCAAGCGTCTCCTCCTCGCCGCAATCCAAGCACGCGGGGCTGCCTCTTCCGTTTAGTTTGTGCATTCTGGCGGCAGTGTTGTAGCAGCCGACGCGCAGCCGAAGGAGAAACAAGCGGTCCCAGCGGGAGAGACCCGCGCGGGCGAGGAGGCGAGGGGGTGTACCTGCAGCAACGCGCGGATCCGGGTGCTGCGCGCTTGATGATGCGCAGTATCGCCGTCTTGGCCACGTCGAAACGGGTGACGGAGCTGGCGAGGGGGAAGCGAGCCAAGAGAGCTTGCTTCACACCCGGGCAGGCCGATGTGCGCGGGGACCCACTGCAATGCCAAATCGCAGCCCTGATTTACGAGATGGCGCAGTTTTGATCCCACGCGCTGCACAATCGGAAGACCGGCATATTCCTTCCTCAGCATGGACAGAGCCGCACGCCAGTCCGGCAGTATCGCGGCAGACGAGACACCGCACTGCTGAAGAAGTAGGTCAGCCGCGAGGTCAATCGCCGCGAGTTCGGCGACTGTCGACGAGGCAGGAAAATGAAGGCGGCAATGTCGAGACGGAGAAATGTCCGGTGCCGTGCACGCGGCAGCGGTGGTACCTTCACTGGACACGGATCCATCAGCGTACTACTGTAGTCCATGTGACCGTCAATAACAGGAGGTGTGTATCGCAAGCTGTACGAAGTATCAGGACGAAATTAAATGCTTCCTGGCTGACGCAACCCCTGCTGCCAAATATTAAATATGACAATTAAAATAATGTTTATTTTTCGCACCACAAAAATTTAATTATGCGAAGTGGAGTGCGGAAAGAGCTGTAATTTCCACACCGTGACAAAGCCACAGGCCAATGTGTTGGCGATTACAGCAATAACAAACAGAATCAGTCTTTAACATTTGAAAAACTGTAGTAAAATGACGTAGTAAAATGACGGCGGCACGACGCTCTTTTCGGCACAAACTCACGCTTCTTCATGTACCAGGTGCTGCTCGGATTCTTCGCTGTCGTGGTGAACGCCGACTTCGCGGTGGAACATGGCTTCACCAAACCTTGGCCAGATGCTGCTACAACGGACCTGCAATCATCTGCTCGTGTCTTACACGGTCCGCAAGATTATTTGCTGGAAATCGTGTACGATGTCCGACGCACCGAAGAGGAATCTGCGCATCGGGGAACCTTTCCGGTTACGCTGCGCGCTGGCCATATAAAGGACCAGCCAAGCCTAGAGCGACTGTGGCATGACGCTCTTTTCGGCACAAACTCACGCTTCTTCATATACAAGGTCAGTTACCTAAATGGAACTAAGTATCATCGCTCTAGCAACGTTATGCTTTTAAGAGTGTCGTGCCCCATTAGCAAGCGACGAATGATTGATTGTCTTGAACATGCCAGCCCGTGCTTCGTTGATGCTCTACTATTCTCTCTCTACGACGGCTGCCTGACGCTTTCACAAATCTTACTCCTTCTATCGGGGGATGTAGAACTAAATCCAGGGCCCATGAATGCAGTTGAACGTGACCAAATGACAAACATTAAAAGGATTCTCTTAGAAATTAAAACAGGCCAGGAAACTGTCCCTTTGAAGTTCACGGAAATTACAACACAATGTGAATTAGAGTCCAAAATTACGGGCTTAATAGAGAAGACAAACAATGTAGAAAGTCGTATTGCTCGGGTGGAAAAAATGGAAGATAAATTGATGGCTAAACTAGACGACTTGGAAAATAGAAGCCGTGGACAGAATCTGGTCTTTTTCGGTGTACCTGACAGGGAGCATAACGAGACGTGGGAGGCGTCTGAAAAACGAATAAGTGGAATATGCAAAGATGTGATGAAACTTGATGATATTTCGGTTGAACGGGCTCATCGCGTAGGCGTTTTCAGAGAAGGCAAAAACCGGCCCATAGTTGCATGCTTTTCAAGGTGAAAAGCTAGAGAAAATGTCTAAAAAAACACTTACAGACTAAAAGGCACTTCATACAGCATCTCTGAAGATTTCAGCCGAGCCGCGCAAGAAAAAAGACGTCAGCTTTGGAATTATGCGAAAGAAAAAAGAGAACAAAGAAAATTGTGTTCGCTTGAGTTATAATAAATAGATCATCAATGGGCAAACGTTTGTCTGGGATAGCGACATGCGGATGCCAGTTCCGCTTCTGGCGCATGCGCGACTGGACAGAGGCAAATGACGCATTCTGAATTCCGTTCCTCCAAAAGATAACTCAGCACGTTGCTCGCAGCCTGAATGGCTCGCTGTCCTGCTTGTAAATTGTCGCAGCATAAAGAACATCTCAGTAAGGTGCCTGGTGGTGGTCTCGTGCTGACGATGCCCTCTCGGTGAGCGCATGTGTCCCGCCTCATCTTTTGAGAGGTTCAATACTTACAAGCTTTGTCTCGCAAACCATATTTATTTCAAGGGAATTTTCCATGTCTCAATAATTTCTCTCGTCGTATTCGAGTGCTGATTGCCGTGTTATAGTTTGTTAACGAAGCTTTCCCCTCAAGTCTAAATATTTTAAGGCAGTTTGTCGTGTGCGTATCATGGCCACGTACGCTTATATCGCCTTCCGTTTCTCTACCACGGTTGCGCTTTAAAACCACGGCGCTGCAATTTTACTTCAGAGACTTTCCTTTCCTTCCTTCTTCTCCGCCCTTAAACTGGCTCTTTTAACTACTACACGCAGAGACAAAGCAACAGCGCGCGCATTAGATCTCATAGATGAGATGAATATTTACTATTATTCTTAGGGTTATAATTGTATTCGAATGCTGATTGCTGTGCTATCGTTTGTTAACGAAGCTTTCCCTCAAGTCTAACTATTTTAAGGCAGTTTACCTTGTGCGTATCATAGCCACGCACGCTTATATCGCCTTCCGTTTCTCTACCACGGGTGTGCTTTAAAACCACGGCGCTGCAATTTTTGCTTTCCTTTCCTTCATTCTTCTCCGCCCTTAAACTGGCTCTCTTAACTACTACACGCAGAGACAAAACAACAGCGCGCGCAGTAGAGCCCATAGATGAGATGAATATTTACAGTTATTGTTAGGGTTACAATTATATTAGAATGCTGATTGCTGTGCTATCATGTGCGTATCGTAGCCACGCACGCTTATATCGCCTTCTGTTTCTCTACCACGGGTGCGCTTTAAAACCACGGCGTTGCAATTTTGCTTTCCTTTCCTTCATTCTTCTCCCCCCTTAAACTGGCTCTCTTCACTAATACATGCAGATACAAAGCAACAACGCGCGCATGCGATCCCATAGATGAGATGAATACATACATACATATATATATATATATATATATATATATATATATATATATATATATATATATATATATATATATATATATATATATATATATATATATATATATATATATTGTCACAAGCTGTCATGAACCACGCCTGCCGCGCAAACAACCAGATGAAAGAAAGAAGAGAACGACGTGAGCCAAGCTGCCGCGAGACCGCTCTTCAACAACCGCGCCTATCAACCAGATTCATCTGGTGCTGCATTAAAACACCTCGTGTGTAACATTTGGTGGAGCTGTGCGGGGTAACTCCCACGACCTACAACGGAGCCACCAGCACAAGAGCTACGCCGAAGCCGTCGCCTCGCCGGACTTTCGCCGTCGCGCTCAGTCATGGCCACAGAGCAAAATACCCTCACCAGCAGTGCCTCGGCGAGCCCAGTCCCTATCCAGCACTACCGAGAGCTACGCACGTTCTCGGCGAAGGCAGAGGAAGATGTGGATGAGTGGTGTTTGAACCGCACCGATGGCACCGGCTGTTGGAATCTCAGCGCTGCCACCAGCTGTCGGAACCTCAGTGCTGACGCCCGTTATTGCAACTGGGTCGCAAGCCCCAAGGGTAGCGTTGGCCTGGCGGCCTGGGGCACACTGGAAGCATCCGAAGGTCCCAGCAAAGCATGAGGCGACTGCTAACAGAACAACTTGTTTATTCTAGCATCGCAAAGAGCGGGCGGTCAGGTCGACCGAAGTAGAGAGACGGGAGAGGACGTTACTCAACAGAAGAAATCGGAGCCTCTCTCTTGGCGTCCGGGGGCCGCTGCTCTTATACTCTCGGAGTTGAGAGCAAGAGGGAAGGTCATGGGACTACACCACGTGACAGCGGCGACGGACGGACTGAGAGACACGTTGGAACAAGGAGGTGACGCATCAGACGGGCCGGCGCCGGTCAGACCTCCTCGCTTCACACTGGGGGAGCTCCTCTCCCCGGCTGCCGCGCTTTGACAAGCGTGGGCACACACACACACACGCACACACAAAGACACGTGGCACTGAACATGCCGGGACGCGCTCGCCGGGAATGCGTCGCGGCCGCTCCGAACGGGCCAAAATGTCCGCCGCTTGGAACGAAGCTCCGGCGTACGTTGCATCCGCGCTGGCTTTACCGCGCGTCGTAGGCGAAACGTAACAGACCGCCCCGCCGGGGGAGGGAGATCCCGATGGTCAGGGGACTGCATCCGCTGTCCGGAGGGATGTCGCTCAATGATGCTCATTACCGAAGTCGGTCGTCCCTCGGCGTTTCTTGAGCGCAGCGCACCGAGAAGGCCTCGTTCTCACGTTCAGGTTCACAGAGGACACTGCAAAGTGACTTCGGGAGAGTTCTCATTTTTCTCTCGTTCTCAGCAAGCGTTAGAACTACGCCGAAACTCAGCCGCTCAGTCAGCAAGCACGGCACAACCCTCACTAAGCCATGCCAGGCTCTTTCCCCTTTAATACTACTGCCTAGTTCCTTACAGTAGACTAGCAGCACTCAGAACGCGTCCACAAATCGGAAAATTGCACTAGAAAGCACATCATCACTTTGAAACACTACACAAAAGCAATATGTTAAAAATCCTACCTCAGGAAGAAAAACATCAATAACAAACAATTTTGAGGCTGATTCCCACGTTAGGGGCTTCGACTTAAGCCATCGGCGTTACCGTTGAGACTCCCCTTTTTGTAACGCACCTCAAAGGAATGTTGTTGCAAAGCGAGGCTCCAGCGCAGGAGGCGGCCATTTGTGAAAGAGATAGTCTGCAGCCATTGGAGAGGGCAGTGATCCGTTTCGAAGCATGCGAAACGGAGATCGCAGCGAGCGACGGTACACTAGCTGGCGAAAACCCTGTAGGCGCATGCGGCGCGGTCCTCCATGCAAACGTCACCCCAGGCAGAAACAGCTCCCAGTCAGTTTGCTGTTCAAACCACAATGCTCTCAACACGCGCTTCATGACGGAGTGGAGCTTCTCAACGGAATTCGACTGGGGGTGGTGCACTGAACTGTGTAGCAGCTTTACCCCGCACCTTTCGAGAAAAGCTGTCGTCAAAGCGCTAGTAAACACTGTGCCCTGATCTGATTGGATTTCCGCAGGAAAACGAACTCGCGCAAATATGGACAGCAGTGCATTGACTATCTCAACTGAGCTGAGTTCTTTAAGCGGCACTGCTTCAGGGAACTTTGTCGCTGGGCAGATCACAGTCAAAATGTGTCTGTACCCCGTGGCTGTTACCGGCAGAGGTCCCACTGTATCAATAACGAGCCGTCTAAAAGGCTCCGTAATGATAGGTACCAACTTCAACGGCGCCCTCGATTTGTCCCCTGGTTTGCCGACCCGCTGACAGGTGTCGCATGTCTTCACAAAGTGGTCTGCGTCCCGAAAACACCCTGGCCAATAGTACTCTTGCAAGAGACGGTCCTTAGTTTTCTTAACTCCTAGGTGTCCGGACCACGAACCCCCATGCGACAAGCGCAACAGATCCTGACGATAGCACTGAGGCACGATCAGCTGATCGAACTCCACTCCCCTGCGGTCTATATACTTCCGGTACAGGACCCCACCTCTTTCCACAAAGCGAGCATTTTTCTTGGCGACACCTTCCTTGACAATGCAGCATATGTTTTCTAGGCTGCCATCCTTCTTTTGCTCGGCTATCAAAGCCGACCGGCTGACTTTTAGCAACCTATTAAGTCCGTCTGACGTAGGCGCTATGAGCAAATCTTCAGATAGCTCTTCTAACTTTCCCGCATCGGGCATTTCCTCTCCAGTATCTGGTGCCTTTAACGCTACAGGCACAATTTTATTTAGTTCGGACGTGCTCTGAATATCAGCTTGCTGCGCCTCTGACCCTTTCTCATCGTTCGACAACGTCGGCCCCGCAACTACCGCCTTTGCAGCGAGCTCCCGAACCTTCGATCTGGTTAAGGCCTGAACGCTAGCCTCACCAAACAAAAGCCCCTTCTCGCGCAGGAGGTGATCGGACCTGTTCGAAAATAGGTACGGGTACTGGGGGGGCAGCATAGATGACACTGCCGCCTCCGTCTCAAGTGCTCCGAAAGGACCTTCAATGAGCACTTTTGCTACGGGCAGACACACGCTATGAGCTTCCACGGCTTGCTTGATCCATGCGCACTCGCCCGTGAACATATCGGGTTCTACGTAAGAGGGGTGAACTACATCCATCGTAGCTGCGGAATCGCGAAGCACTCGGCACTCTTTCCCGTTCACGAGGAGGTCTCGCATGTAAGGCTCGAGAAGCTTCATGTTCTCGTCAGTGCTGCATAACGACAAAAACACGACTTTTGTTTTTGTTTCCGGACACTGCGCCGAAAAGTGACCCGGCTTCTGACACGTATAACAAACGCGCGCTTGCCTCGTCTCGAACCGCTTTCTGCGTTCGGCTTCGGTTGCCGCCGTCTCCTTACGTTCGGTCGGACTGCTTTCACTCGCATCCGCACTACGTGTGTCCCCCTTTGCTCTCATGGGCGTGAACTTCGGCCTCTCAAACTTGGAGCCAAATTCACCCTTTTGACCGTCCTTAGCTCCGCGAGCCCGACGCGTCACAAACTCTTCGGCTAGCTCAGCGGCTCTAGCCACCGTACTAACGTCTGGCCTGTCCAAGACCCAGTACCGCACGTTCTCAGGTAACCGACTATAAAACTGTTCCAGCCCGAAACACTGCAGAACTTTCTCGTGGTCACCAAACGCTTTCTCTTCTTTGAGCCACTCCTGCATGTTTGACATTAGCCTGTAGGCAAACTCTGTATATGACTCACTTTTGCCTTTCTCATTTTCTCGAAACTTCCGACGGAACGCCTCCGCGGACAGCCTGTACTTTTTTAGCAGACTCGATTTCACTTTGTCGAAATCCTCTGCCTCCTCTCTATCCAAGCGAGCGACTACGTCGGCCGCCTCGCCGGGTAACAAAGTGAGCAAGCGCTGTGGCCACGTTTCCCGAGAGAACCCCTGCTTCTCGCACGTTCGCTCAAAGTTAACCAGGAACAAACCAATGTCCTCTCCAAGCTTAAACGGCCGCATCAGGTCAGTCATTTTAAACAATACTCGTTCTCCTGCACCGTGTGCCTGATTTCCATTACGAGCGCGTTCCATCTCCACCTCGAGACGCTTCATTTCCAAAGCATATTGACGGTCGCGCTCTCTTTCTTTCTCTTGTTGCTCTCGTTCTATCTGTTTCTCTTGTTGCTCTCGTTCTATCTGTTCTTTACGTTCACGCTCAACTTTTTGCTCTTTAAGTTCGCGCTCCTGTCTTTTTGCAGTCTCCCTCTCCTCAATGGTCTCAAGGCATTCCGACAGCTCGTCATCCTCAGCTCCTAACTCAAGAATAACCCTTAGCAGTTCTGGTTTTCTGAGTTTGTCTGAGACATCCAGACCCAACTCTCTTGCAAGCTCCAACAATTTCGGTTTGCGCAACGACTTCAAATCCATGGCTGCTCTGAATGCTGCTTTCTCTACTGCCTACTATTGTCTTGCCGCAACTAACCCGGCAGCAACGACAACCACAATTACCAGCTCTGTTTCTGACACTAACAAAAGCCTCGCAAACCTCAGAAGAAGAAAGTCCCGCACTCACCAAACCTCGCAGCCAAGAATTCAGCGCAGTCGTTCCGCTGCAGGCAACCAGTCATCACACAGGGCTCGTTGCACTGCTCCCGGATGGTCGTTGTGCTGCTCAGCATACAGTCAACCGCATATCTTCGCTGCTGGCCTCCGTTGTCGCGATCCCACCGCTGGCAACCAGATGTTTGAACCGCACCGATGGCACCGGCTGTTGGAATCTCAGCGCTGCCACCAGCTGTCGGAACCTCAGTGCTGACGCCCGTTATTGCAACTGGGTCGCAAGCCCCAAGGGTAGCGTTGGCCTGGCGGCCTGGGGCACACTGGAAGCATCCGAAGGTCCCAGCAAAGCATGAGGCGACTGCTAACAGAACAACTTGTTTATTCTAGCATCGCAAAGAGTGGGCGGTCAGGTCGACCGAAGTAGAGAGACGGGAGAGGACGTTACTCAACAGAAGAAATCGGAGCCTCTCTCTTGGCGTCCGGGGGCCGCTGCTCTTATACTCTCGGAGTTGAGAGCAAGAGGGAAGGTCATGGAACTACACCACGTGACAGCGGCGACGGACGGACTGAGAGACACGTTGGAACAAGGAGGTGACGCATCAGACGGGCCGGCGCCGGTCAGACCTCCTCGCTTCACACTGGGGGAGCTCCTCTCCCCGGCTGCCGCGCTTTGACAAGCGTGGGCACACACACACACACGCACACACAAAGACACGTGGCACTGAACATGCCGGGACGCGCTCGCCGGGAATGCGTCGCGGCCGCTCCGAACGGGCCAAAATGTCCGCCGCTTGGAACGAAGCTCCGGCGTACGTTGCATCCGCGCTGGCTTTACCGCGCGTCGTAGGCGAAACGTAACAGTGGCTAACCCATTACGAAAGGGTAAGCCAATACAATAACTGGAACGCTGCCACTCAGCTTAGGAACGTTGTTTTCTTCTTGGCCGGCACGGCGTTGGTATGATACGACAACCACGCGGACATGCTAACTACTTGGACACGCTTCGTTGAGGAAATCAAAAAGTGTTTCGGTGACTCGGACGCAAAGAGGAAACGTGCGGAACTCACATTAGCCCAGAGAGCTCAGGTACCCGGCGAGACTTGCACTACCTACATCGAAGAAATTTTGAAGCTGTGCCGCACCGTCAACCCTCAAATGACAGAGGAAGATAAAGTGGGGCACGTGGTAAAAGGAATAGCGGAAGACGTGTACAACTTCCTCATTGGTAAAGAGAACTTGCACACTGTATCAGAACTGATACGGCACTGCCGTACGTTCGAAGCGCTGAAGACTCGCCGAATTACACCAAAGTTTGGACGGCTGGCCAATGTAACGACTGTAGCAAGTGTTGACACGAGTCCTCTGCTCCCAGACCTTTCGTCCGCCATCCGCCAGATAGTCCGCGAGGAGCTCCAGCGACATGACGAACAGGCACGTTATGCGGCGCCTCGTTGCAGCTCCTCCGTTTTCCGAGACACTTTTCGGGAACCCCCTTCGGCTACTTGGAACCACTCGGTGAACGTCGCGGATCTTATCGGCTCCAGAGACGAACCGCATTACATTACGACCGAACCACCACGCAATGATTCGCCCCCTCAACGTTTTGATCCACGCCCACGCAACTTTCGTCCACGAAGACTCGCCGCTACCTACGACTTTCAAGGGGAAGAGCCTCGTTACCCTCAACCGATGTCTTCGGCAGATTACTTCAATCCGCATTCTGAAGTTCGCCCTTCGCCAGTGTGTTACTGCTGCGGCATGCCTGGCCATATAGCTAGGTACTGTAGCCGACGCCGAGCATCAAACTACGGATCGTCAGCGCCGACTACGTGGTCTAGCGGTCGTACACTGCGCACTCAGTGGCCAGGAGACTCCTCTTCAGGAAGCCACTTTCGAGAGGACCGATGCACCGCCCAGGAGACCTACTTTGGAGCAGAAAGAACCCGGAACCGCTACCGCTCCCCTGCCTCCGACCGTACTCTGACGCCACCACCAGCCTTCCGAGCCTCCCGATCACCATCCCCTCGGCCGCGATTCACGTCACCATCGCCTCGGCGCCGTTTCGTGTCGCCCCCACCGGGAAACTAGCCAGCGCGGCCGATGGAGGTGAGGTCGCTGGAAAATGTGTGCTGCCGACTCAACTGCCTCCAACTATTTTCATGCTAAAGAATAAGGTTCATGTACAGATTGATGGGGTCTCCACAATGGCTTTAGTCGACACGGGAGCAACTGTCTCGGTCATGAGTGTGGGGTTTAAAGGCCTTCTGGGACGCAAGGTTATGTTTCGTTGGGACCAGTGCACAAGTTTCCGTGGAGTCAGTGGTGAAGCATTATACCCGGTTGGTGTGTGTAACGTGGATGTGTCTTTGGGTGGGAAAGTTTTTAATGCAGAGTTTACTGTTCTTCCTCGCTCCTCGCATGACGTGATTCTGGGGATTGACTTTTTGCAGTTGTGTGGTGCGAATGTTGATTGCCGGACGGGAGAACTCAGTGTCGACACCAGTGTTTCACCTGTGCTCTTTGAAGGTGAAGCTTGCCCGGAGAGTGTGCTGTGCGTGTCTGAGGATACAGTTGTGCCCGCCTTATCCGCGATGCGTGTTGCCGTCGCCTGTTCATCTCCGACTCCTATCTCGTTCGATGCTGCAGTGGAACCTGTACATCGGAACTGCCTCAAGAAAAACGTATTAGTTCCGCACTGCGTGGTCTCAGTGACCAATGGATGCGCGGGGCTGTGGGCGCTAAACTGTTCCACTGAAGCGGCAGTGCTACCTCAAGGCCTAAAGATTGCCACGTTTCCGACAGACTCTCCCGTATCGGTGGCAGTACTTGCGGAACTCCCCGATGAAGGAGCAACCAGTGTCTCGAGCTCCGGGAGCTCGAAGATACTTTCCATGATTGATAAGTCACTCAGCGATGATGAGCGTCGAGTTTTGATGGCCCTGCTTACGAAACATACCTCGGTATTCGACTTTGCGCAGCACAATGGACCGCCATCAATTCCTGCGTCCAGAACTCGTCACCGCATCAACACAGGAGCCGCCCAGCCAATCCGACAAAAACCCTATCGTGTATCCCCATCAGAACGCAAGATATTCAGTGATCAGGTCCAAGAAATGCTATGCAAAGGCGTCATTCGAGAATCATCTAGTCCTTGGGCAGCCCCCGTAATATTGTTGAAGAAGAAAGACGGTACGTGGCGGTTCTGTGTTGATTACCGTCGCCTAAACGCCGTTACTAAGAAAGATGTATATCCGCTCCCCCGAATTGACGACGCCATCGACTGTCTCTTTGCGGCATCTTACTTTTCCTCAATCGATTTACGGTCAGGTTACTGGCAAATTCCTATACACAAGGACGACAGAGAAAAGACAGCATTTGTAACACCCGACGGACTATTCGAGTTTAACGTGATGCCTTTCGGGTTGTGTAACGCGCCCGCAACGTTCGAAAGGTTCATGGACACGATATTACGCGGCTTAAAATGGGAAGTTTGCATGTGCTACTTAGACGATGTTGTGATCTTCGGGCGAACGTTTAGTGAGCACAACAAACGTTTGGATTTGGTCTTGAACTGCTTGGAGAAAGCGGGTCTTGTGCTCAATTCAAAAAAATGCCGTTTTGGGGAACGGCAAACTCTTGTGCTAGGCCATCTGGTCGCTAAAGAAGGCATCCGACCAGATCCGCAAAAGACTGCGGCCGTAGAAGCATTTAGAGTACCCAACTCTGTCAAGCAGTTAAGAAGTTTCTTGGGCTTGTGCTCCTATTTTCGCCGCTTCATTCCCCAGCTTGCTGACATGGCTCATCCCCTTACACGCCTTCTCCAAAAAGGCATTCCCTTTGAATGGACTGCAGATTGCGACTCATCATTTCGCCAGCTCAAGTTCCTGTTGACATCCCAACCAATTCTTCGCCACTTTGATCCTTCATCACCAACTGAGATTCACACCGATGCCAGTGGCGTAGGCATCGGTGCTGTGCTAGTTCAGCGTGTTGGCGACCGAGAGCACGTGATCTCTTACGCTAGCCGGTCCTTGAGCCGCTCCGAGTGCAACTACACAGTCACCGAACAAGAGTGTCTGGCGGTCATCTTCGCCGTGCAACGGTTTCGTTCGTATCTCTATGGGCACCCCTTCACTGTCGTAACAGATCATCATTCGCTATGCTGGCTTGTGAATCTGCGGGATCCCTCAGGACGACTAGCGCGCTAGGCCCTCCGTCTACAGGCATACGATTTCGTTATTTGCTACAAAAGTGGTCGGCGGCATGCTGACGCTGATTGTCTCTCTCGGATGCCACTTGAAACAACTGAATGTGATGCGGACAATTTTGATGAGTACATCGCTTTTGTGTCCCCGGAATTTCCGGATATGGGTACCGTCATATCCGAGCAGCACAAGGACGAGAGCTTACAACCGCTCTTAGCGGCAGCACAGGAGTCACCTGCGGGCAGTCGCTTTCGCCTACGGGATGGTGGCGCGCTGTATAAGAAGAGCTACTCGACCACCGGTGCACGCTACCTTTTACTTGTCCCCACGAACCTTCGCCACCAAGTATTACACGCCATGCACGATGACCCAACTTCCGGTCATCTTGGTTCCACACGGACCCTCTACCGGGCTCAAGAACGTTTTTACTGGCCTAAGATGCGGAAAGATATCGAACGGTACGTCGCCAGCTGCTCTAAATGCCAGCGCTACAAGCGTCCGCCACAAGCGTCACATGGCCTGCTTCAACCAGTTCCCCCTTCTAGCGTCCCCTTTGAGCAAGTTGGTATAGATCTTCTGGGCCCTTTCCCGCGATCCTCCAAGGGTAATCGTTGGGTTATCGTTTGCGTAGATCACCTTACCCGCTATTGTGAGACCGCCGCATTGCCATCGGCCACAGCTACAGAAGTTTCTATCTTCTTGCTGGCTAACACTATACTCCGACATGGACCTCCTCGCATAGTAATCAGCGATCGTGGGCGACAGTTTACCGCGGACGTGGTTGAAGAAACCCTTCGTCTGTGTTCATGTAGCTGCCGCCATTCTACGCCCTACCATCCACAAACTAATGGTCTGGTCGAGCGCACAAACAGAACGCTTGCCAACATGCTGTCCATGTACGTCGATTCAGCACACAAGAATTGGGACAGTATCTTGCCTTTCATTACCTATGCCTTCAATACCGCGAGACACGAGACCACTGGTTACTCACCATTTTTCCTTCTGTATGCTCGTCCGCCGCGCTACACCCTCGACACAATATTTCCCTACTTCGCTCATGACAACGAATCAATTGATGAGCTCCTATGTCGAGCAGAAGAAGCGCGACGCCTCGCTAGGCTACGCACCATAGCATCGCAGGACCGGTCCAAGATACGCTATGACGGGCGTCACCGCCACGTTTACTTCGATCCTGGTGACCTTGTGTGGCTCTGGACGCCGTTGCGGAAGCGTGGCTTGTGCCAGAAGTTTCTCGCCCACTACGTCGGCCCTTACGTTATTCTGGAGCGCCTCAGCGATGTAAACTACCGCATTGCGCGTCTCACGAGCAGTGGACGACGCTCGGCCAAGGCTGAAGTGACACACGTCGCGCGTCTTAGGCGTTACAATCCGCGAGATGACTGACTCGCCCGGCGGGCTTCGTCTGCCAGCGGGGAAATGTCACAAGCTGTCATGAACCACGCCTGCCGCGCAAACAACCAGATGAAAGAAAGAAGAGAACGACGTGAGCCAAGCTGCCGCGAGACCGCTCTTCCACAACCGCGCCTATCAACCAGATTCATCTGGTGCTGCATTAAAACACCTCGTGTGTAACAATATATATATATATATATATATATATAAATATAGAACGTTATCCCTCATAGCTCTCGTAGTATAGCCTTCTGGGCCGTTTCCTTTCTTTTTTTTTGTTCTTGCGAAAGTAGTCCTATTAGGGTTATTATAATTACACGAAGGTATTTCGCCCTCGTCAGCAGCAGTCCTTGAGATAGCTATTCTGGCGGCTAGCTTCCCACGCTATGCGTGCCGCCCTCGCACCTGTTTAAGCTTTTCCTAGACGCTAGAGCTATACTACTATGTCCGCGCAACCTTGAGCGATCGGAAAGCGCGCTTTCCCCTCTTGGCCGGCGGAGAAGGGAGGCTTCGTTCCGGCCGCGAAGCTCCCCACATCTCAGTAAGGTGCCTGGTGGTGGTCTCGTGCTGACGATGCCCCCTCGGTGAGCCAATATTTCCCCCCTTATCTCCCCCCCCCCATTTTCCCAAGAAATTATGCCTTCCAACCACTAATTATGAGGCTCGGAGCGTAAGTATGAGGTTCGGAGCAGGAGCTATGGCGCTTGAATGTAACCTGGGGCCTGACGAACCAACCGACTGAGCTATCTTTCCGGGCAACGTCCAAGGGTCATGAGTTCAAATCACCCGTCATGTTCCTTCTTTCCGCTTTTTTTGCTTTCTTTTTAATGTCTTTTCCTTTATTTTATGACTGAACGGGAACCCTCTTAAAAAATTATATACATCCTCAATAAGGTATGGCGACACATGTGCAAGTCATAAATACCAGGTTCTCTAGCCGAGTGCCATCCGTGCGGTATAACCGAGCTCAGATTGGTCAACCTTAACTGATCAAGTAGGGCACCACTCTAGGTTAAATGAAGCGTACAACTCCTGTGGGACCCGCCGTGGTTGCTCAGTGGCTATGGTGTTAGACTGCTGAGCACGAGGGCGCGGGATCGGATCCCGGCCACGGCGGCCGCATTTCGATGGGGGCGAAATGCGAAAACACCCGTGTACTTAGAATTAGGTGCACGTTAAAGAACCCCAGGTGGTCTAAATTTCCGGAGTCCCCCACTACGGCGTGCCTCATAATCAGAAAGTGGTTTTGTCACGTAAAACACCATAATTTAATTTTTTAATTTAACTACTGCGGGGACGGTAGAGTATCCGTCTCCCGTGCAAGAAGACCGTGGTTCAAATCCCGGTGCCGCGGAATTCTCCACCGGAAAATGCAAAAAAAAAACCGTGTATTGAGAAAATTGCCCAAACAGGCCTGGAGTGCGGCCTGATCCCGGTGACCAGAACCGGTAACGCACTCTATCACCAGAGCAGGATTGGCCACCCTGGTGCAGTACTTGGCCACAACCTTCCATATGAATACAACAATCAAACCCCAGGCCCTCAGTCCCCAGCAGCCGCGAAGCAACTGACCACGGCGGCGGTCAGATCTGTGACGCTGCAGAGAGTGCTAAGAATACCTGGCTCCGGACAGGCCGCCATTGGAATCTGAACCTGGCCAGGTTTAACGTAAGAACGTTATCTAGTGAGGCGAGTCTAGCAGTGTTATTGGAGGAATTAGAGGGTAGTAAATGGGATATAATAGGGCTCAGTGAGGTTAGGAGGACAAAAGAAGCGTATACAGTGCTCAAAAGCGGGCATACTGTGCTACCGGGGCTTAGCGGAGAGACGAGAACTAGGAGTCGGATTCCTGATTAATAAAGAAATAGCTGGTAACATACAGGAATTCTATAGCATTAACGAGAGGGTGGCAGGTCTTGTTGTGAAACTTAATAAGAGGTACAAATTGAAGGTGGTACAAGTCTATGCCCCTACATGCAGTCATGATGACCAGGAAGTCGAAAACTTTTATGAAGACGTGGAATCGGCGATGGGTAAAGTCAAAACAAAATACACTATAGTGATGGGCGACTTCAATGCCAAGGTAGGCAAGAAGCTGGCTGGAGGCAAGTCAGTGGGGGAATATGGCATAGGCTCTAGGAATAGCAGAGGAGAGTTACTAGTAGAGTTTGCAGAACAGAATAATATGCGGATAATGAATACCTTTTTCCGCAAGCGGGTTAGTCGAAAGTGGACGTGGAGGAGCCCGAATGGTGAGACTAGAAATGAAATCGACTTCATACTCTGCGCGAACGCTGGCATCATACAAGATGCAGACGTGCTCGGCAAGGTACGCTGCAGTGACCATAGGATGGTGAGAACTCGAATTAGCCTAGACTTGAGGAGGGAACGGAAGAAACTTGTACGCAAGAAGCCATACACAATAGAGGAATTCCGGATCTAGCTACAGATCAGGTATTCGGCTTTAACTCAGGAAGAGGACCATAGTGTTGAAGCATTGAACGACAATCTCATGTTCATCATTAAGGAGTGCGCAATAGAAGTCTGTGGTAACGCCGTTAGACAGGAAACCAGTAAGCTATCGCAGGAGGCAAAAGATCTGGTCAAGAAACGCCAATGTATGAAAGCCTCTAACCCTACAGCTAGATTAGAACTGGCAGAACTTTCTAAGTTAATCAACAAGCGTAAGACAGCGGACTTCAGGAACTATAATATGGATAGAATTGAACAGGCTCTCAGGAACGGAGGAAGCCTAAAAACAGTGAAGAAGAAACTAGGAATAGGGAAGAATCAGATGTGTGCGTTGAGAGACAAAGCCGGCAATATCGTTACTAATATGGATGAGATAGTTCAAGTGGCTGAGGAGATCTACAGAGATTTATGTAGTACCAGTGGCACCCACGACGATCGTGGAAGAGAGAATAACCTAGAGGAATTCGAAATCCCGCAGGCAACGCCAGAAGAATTAAAGAAAGCTTTAGGAGCTATGCAAAGGGGGAAGGCAGCTGGGGAGGATCAGGCAACAGCAGATTTGTTGAAGGATGGTGGTCAGATTGTTCTAGAGAAACTGACCATCCTGTATACCCAATGCCTCATAACCTCGAGCGTACCGGAATATTGGAAGAACGCTAACATAATCCTAATCCATAAGAAAGGGGACGCCAAAGACTTGAAAAATTATAGACCGATCAGCTTACTGTCCGTTACCTACAAACTATTTACTAAGGTAATCGCAAATAGAATCAGGAACATCTTAGACTTCTGTCAACCAAAGGACCAGGCAGGATTCCTTAAAGGCTACTCAACACTAGACCATATTCACACTATCAATGAGGTGATAGAAAAATGTGCAGAAAATAACCAACCCTTATAATAGCTTTCATTGATTACGAGAAATCGTTTGATTCAGTCGAAACCTCAGCAGTCATGGAGGCATTACGGAATCAGGGTGTAGATGAGCCATATGTAAAAATACTTGAATATATCTATAGCGGCTCGACAGCCACCGTAGTCCTCCACAAAGAAAGCAACAAAATCCCAATAAAGAAAGGCGTCAGACAGGGAGATACGATCTCTCCAATGCTATTCACCGCATGTTTACAGGAGGTATTCAGAGACCTGGAGTGGGAAGAATGGGGGATAAATGTTGATGGAGAATACCTTAGCAACTTGCGATTCGCTGATATATCCTTGCTTAGTAACTCAGGAGACCAATTGCAATGCATGCTCACTGACCTGGAGAGGCAAAGCAGAAGGGTGGGTTTGAAAATTAATCTGCAGAAAACTAAAGTAATGTTTAACAGTCTCAGAAGAGAACAGCAGTTTACGATAGGTAGCGAGGCACTGGAAGTGGTAAGGGAATACATCTACTTAGGGCAGGTAGTGACCACGGATCCGGATCATGAGACTGAAATAACCAGAAGAATAAGAATGGGCTGGGGTGCGTTTGGCAGGCATTCTCAAATCATGAACAGCAGGTTGCCACTATTCCTCAATAGGAAAGTGTATAACAGCTGTGTGTTACCAGTACTCACATATGGGGCAGAAACCTGGAGGCTTACGAAAAGGGTTCTGCTGAAATTGAGGACGACGCAACGAGCTATGGACAGAAGAATGATAGGTGTAACGTTAAGGGATAAGAAAAGAGCAGATTGGGGGAGGCAACAAACGCGGCTAAATGACATCTTATATGAAATCAAGAAAAAGAAATGGGCATGGGCCGGACATGTAATCAGGAGGGAAGATAACCGATGGTCATTAAGGGTTACGGACTGGATTCCAAGGGAAGGGAAGCGTAGCAGGGGGCGGCAGAAAGTTAGGTGGGCGGACGAGACTAAGAAGTTTGTAGGGACGACATGGCCACAATTAGTACATGACCGGGGTTGTTGCAGAAGTATGGGAAAGGCCTTTGCCCTGCAGTGGGCGTAACCAGGTTAATGATGATCCAAATGATTACGGCGGGATTTAAACAGAAGAAAAAATCTGCATCTTTAGTTCGAATATGATTGTAGTATAGGTTATTCTTCTCGATTCCTAAAAGAAGCTCTGAGCTCATCTAAGGTTTCCGAATTTGGTTCCTTTGCTTAACGAGGATAGAGGGACAGCTGCCCCTTCATGATGTTCAACCAGCGCCAACTCGCTCAAATGTCGATTTTCCTAGCTGCATATATTGGTTTATATATTGGTTTTAGAATACGAAGAAATATATTATAGGCCCAGTTTGCATGGCTGCATTTAAACCCATCTGCCCAAGAAATATATTGAATTTTTTCCCGAAATCTGTACACGTATTCATGTGTATTTATTGTGTAAAGTGAGTTGATTTGGGCCTCTTCCTACGTACACGTATTTCATAACAAAGGAATAAAGGTAGGTGATCACTGAGATCATAAGCGAATACACTAACTTTGTCGTTTGTATATTTATGTTTAATTAAGTGGTCAACCAGCAATTTCTTCCGTCTTATAACACAGTGTAATGATGAAGTCGAAGGTTCGACGGAAGCCCGTCTGGTCGGGATGAAACATGGAGCAACCAAAATAAGTGCTAAAAATGAATAAATGTTTAGGACGTTTTGGCTTCACTACGGAAACCTTGTTCACAATGGGTTGAAGGAAAGTTCATGGTAGCTTATGAATTCTTCAGGACGTTATGCAAGTAGCACGTGTACGACGGGGAGAGGGTTCCCTTACTTTGATCTGGCGAGCGACGTGCTTGGACGTGTTTTCTAGTGATTTGTTTATTATTTGTCGCTGAGTGCTAGTAACACACGGTACAAGAAATCTCGCACCCTTCGGGGCTTATGTCGTATGTAAGCAATAATATTTGTCTATCTAGCATGTCTTTCCACGACGCGCGCGTGGTACTTTCAGGTAACGAAAGCATGCACTTTATCAACGTGACATCGCAATTTTGACAGGAATGTAGTAAGCGTATGGATAGTGAGAGAGAAAGAGAGATAAAAGAGATGAGAAAGGGCACGAGGTTAACCGGAAGATAGATGTCCAGTTCGCTACCCTGCAATGGGGAAAAACTAAGGCGAGACAAAAAGACTTTTAAAAAAGTGCACACATGAAAAGACTTTTCAAGAAAGGAAATGCAAACAAAACCGATGCCGATTTTTAGTTTGGGAACAAGATATACCCTAAATGGGGAAACATTTAGAGTGCATTATTAATGAGGCGTTACGACGTGAAAGGGCTCGTGCTAGAATTACCCGGCAGAGTTTCAAATCATATACCATATTTTCCTCAATTTCTCGCTAGATGAAGCCCTGTTCTCTGTATTACTGACGCCGTAAACGTTTTCGAGCACTGCTTCATTATTTTAGCTTGGCTTAGTATTTGCTTTTCATGTCCTTTCTACTGTGTCTGTGTCCGTGTTTTGTTTTGGCTTTTTTGCACATTGGGTTCGACAATGCAATATACCACCAAGCACAAGCAAAGACCCTTGTGGCGTCTTGAAAGCCACTATAATAACCATAAGATGGTCAACTCTCTGCCAGCACGAAAGGCCGAAAACGAGTTTCTGTATTTAGGCCAATGTAGGATATATTTTATTTGGTCATATTTTTTTTCCAGCGAGTACCACGTCTTGTCAAAAAATTGTAAAATGCTTACTCTCTGTTGAGGGAGCTCATCTGAGCCAGCGCGTCGCCGTCCGGCATGATGACGACAAACTGACACGAGCTATGGCTCTCTCTGCCTTGGAAGCGCAGCCCGTAGTAGCGGTAGTCGCTTACCGGGTATTGTTTGATCCTCGAGCGCACCTCAGAGAGGAACGAGGAAGAGGAGATGTTTTTCACCACCTGTCCAGAAAGAATGAACAGTAGACCATTATAGCCATCCTTCACGTTTGTCAGATTTTTGTTCTGTTAACGTTATTGTCCTTAACGACCACAGGAGGGGGTTTAGTATTTGTTAAGGGTTTTTCTTATGCATATTCCAAATATGCACGTCGTTAATTGTGTCTAAAGTGATGAAACACATGCCGTTAGATTGAGGACAGGCAAGTGATGGGAACAATTTCAGGGAAATGCCGTTCCACTCTTTGGCAGTTCGACGAAGGAACGAGGAAGAAATGAGCAGCTCGGGCACGCCGGCGTGTTATTTGCATGTGGAAGACCCATGCGGCAAGAGAAGCGTGCTGCGGGTACGATGTAGGATGCATGATGAAGAGCACTGTAAGCGAACATGTGACACAGCTGAAGATTAAGAATACGTCGGCGATTAGACAGAGGTCTTTACGCAGTACAATCACACAACACACTTTCACAGTATGAGATTCATGTTATATACTGCGAAATGATAGAACGTAGAAAAGCCTGAATATCATGAATGCACAAGACGATTAGTTGCTTCCAACTGTGGTTTTATTGCAACCGCAGCTAGCGGTATTATACATGCGTGCTTCATAACCATCGCTTGTACCACAGACTAAACAAGCAGAAGGCTAAACAAAGGACCCTGGTTAAGCTTTTCATGCCGAGAGGCTACGGAAGCGGTGATTGCGTACGCGTATTCTGTCCAACTGATAGGTAATTAACTTTCCAGCTTATTCATGGCATTATCTCAGCAACTTTTTTCGGAAGTACCATGCATCGGCACCGCTCGGCTAGGCAACCACCCACATGGGTCTCAGCAAGCACGCAAGAACCAGGCACTGTGTGGCATATCTGTTACGTGTGCTCGTGATAGCCCTTTTCCTTTCTGTTACGCGGCCCATATCTCACCCACTGTATGTGTGCGCCTGCCGGCACGATGGGGCGTGCATTCCTTCTGTAACCTGTCTGTCCGTAATTATCTGCAGCCAATTTGCTGCCACGCAATAAAACATGGGGCGTATTCCCTGGCGATTCGCTTCGGAAACGGTTCGCTGTGGCTGTTACATCTGGATTAGGAAATTCATAATAATAATAATATCCTTTATTTCATGAAAATAGTACACATTCAAAAAACCGGTCAGCCCAAGCCATGGAGGCTTGTCGGGCTGTACTCGGCAGTCAGCGACAAGTACTAAAAGAAATGAAATAAAGCATGGTTAGCAAGCCATAAACTGAAGCAATTTACAAAAAGCAAACTACAACAAAAAAGGAGGCTAGAACACAAAAGCAAAGTACCACAAACAAAACGTTGGCTACGAGCAAACGCAAGCTAAAAAAGATACAAAGTGAAACAGACAAGGATACACACTAATCTAGACCAAACGAGACTAATCGAAACTATAGGACGGGCTCTAGTGAATGACAACTAAACAGAAGAATAATTAGTTTTGAGGTACAGCTTGAGTGTCCGTTTTAATGAGATGGAGTACAGTTCAGTGGGTAACGAATTAAAAACGTTAGGAACATAATATTTTCTGGTAAAACGACCAAAACGGGTATAACACCGCGGGGTAGTGAACGTATTATGGTGCCTCAGTGGTCTGGCAGGAATCAACGGAAAAAGAAAATCGCTGTTCCAAAAATGTTTTATCACCACAGTTTGGAAAAATAATGCTTCAAATGAGGGTAACTGCAAAAAGGAAAATAGGTTAGTATTAGGAGGAATGGTCTCATTGTATGCAACGTTGCGAAGAACAGATTTCAGAATAGAATTCAATTTTGCGCGCCATGTAAATGAACAGTGATAAAATATGGTAATTCCGTATCTAAGATAGCTGTACACAAGTGCGTGAACAATGACTTTCCGGACAGAAAACGGGAACAGGTATCTAGAGTTATACAGAAGACAGGATACTGAACGTAGGTTTTTGCTAATACCTGTAAAATGAGTGTTCCATGTCATATGAGAATCAAACATGATGCCTAAATATTTTACATTAGTTGCGAACTCTTATGGTATGCATTTGCAGTTTATACAATTAGAGTTGTGAACAAAAGATGGCACAGGACGATCAATTTTTTTATCGGGATTATGAAAGCAAACTAGTTTTGTCTTTTGTCTATTAATTCCAATCCCGTTACTTGTACACCAATCCATTACAGACGTGGTATCTGCTTGAAGGTTATAAACGCATGTATTAAATGATGCATGAGTTGATAGAAGGACAGTGTCGTCGGCGTACTGGAATATGCAGCATTTTGGTACAATTTGAGGCAAATCATTGACGTATAGGTTAAATAAAAGTGGAGACAAAACAGACCCCTGGGGAACACCCGATTCTAACATTATTTTTGTACTGGAATAGTCACCTATGCGCACCACCTGAGAGCGATTGCTAAAATAACTAGACAATAACTTTATAAATGGGCCCCTGAAGCCGATTCTTTCTAGCTTATCAAGAAGTAATGTGTGAATAACGGAATCGAAAGCCTTACTTGCATCTAAAAAAAGAGCGCATACGAAGTCATTATTATCAAAAGCTGAATAGATAGCGTCCGTAAATTCTTCTAGTAGTGAAATAGTGCTTTTTCCCTGGATGAAACCAAACTGTGCTTGTGACAGAACATTATTTTTATTCAGGAAATTGGTCATCGTTACGAGCAGGTGTTTTTCAATTATTTGACTGATTGCAGGAAGAATGGAAATCGGTCTGTAGTTCTCTACTTTGCTATGAGAACCACTCTTATAGAGTGGCTTAACCACAGCCACTTTTAATTCGTCGGGAATAACGCAATGATCCATATACCCATTAATAATGAAGAGAAGGATGGATTCAAGCACAGAAAAATTACGTTGAATATCATGTATGGATATACCGTCTATACCAGGTGGTTTCTTAGGTCTAAAGCTAAATAAGATGCTGTGCAAGTCTGCTGCAGTAACCGGTGGCAAGAATGCCGATCGTACAGTATTAGGAACAGCGCTAGACGCATCTGGAGCAAAAGGCTGAAGATGTGAAGACACTACAGAAAAAGAGTAATTAAATTTTTGAACGGCTGACGTAAGGTTGCTGAAATGTTTTGCGAATACTTCTTCTAAAGGTTGATTGGTGTTTCGTCCGAATACTTCATTAATAGCTGACCATGTCTTTTTGGGGGAGTGTTTGCTTTCATAAAAGGTCTTGGTGTAATACTGACGCCTTGCCGACCGAATCATGGCGTTTACCCTGTTCCGGAGCGATCTGTACAGATCTCTAAGGTGTGTATTGTTCGGGCAACGCTTACAACGTGACCAAAGGGCATCTTTTTCTTTAATAGCCGTCAGTATATCGCACGTTAGCCATGGAAGTTTGGGGTTGCGTTGTTTCACGGTGATTGTTTTCTGGGCGGCAATTTTTAAAGAACGGACTGCATCAACAAAATGCGTATAAGCGGTGGACGTCGTGACATTACGTAAAAATTTGGTCCAGTCATAATTGGCCACAAGACTGTCAAATTTAGCGATATCAAGGATGTTTAGGCGTTGAAGGTTAGGGCGGGATCTAAAGGGAACTTGAAACGCAAGATGACAGCCTACAAAATAATGATCGGCCAGTTTACACTTTACTACCGTTGAAACAGTGCTAGCCAATGGAGCTCTTACATTCACATGGTCAAGGCAAGATGACACCATTTTGCTTCCAATGTATTCCTCTCGCGTGTAGGCACTAATGGTTGGACTGACTCCCCATTTTGACATAATGTTAAGGTACTCGCAAACCACTGGCCTTGATGGCGATAGAGTGTCAATATTGATGTCCCCAATCAGACAAAGTAGACTATTTGGTGATAACGAGTGAAGAAGATCATTTAATTCTGTTAAAAATAAATTTGCATTTTCTGAAGGAGGCCTGTAAATAGAAACTAGACTGATATCAGCATCAGGCACTACAATCTTTAGCGCAACACACTCGGCAGAGATGAATTTTGTGGCGAACGATAAAACTTTTAACCTTTCATGCACAAACACCATGATGCCACCTCCTCTCCCTATCTGTCGTGTGAAAGAATAGCTGGAATATTGCTTAAGCGGAAATAGGGGAACTAAATCGGCATGGATGTTGATTTCCGTTAGGACGATTACATCTAGTATGTGGTCAGTGTTATGGAAAAGAGCAAGAAACTCGTTCCAGTGACGACGAATGCTACGAATGTTCATGTGTACAACCGAAAAAGCTCTGTCCCCTTGAAGCGATAGGCTGCAGAAGGCAGCTAAATCATTGCACTCGTGAAAGACAGTGTTCATTGCCGAACAAGCCTATCAAGGCTGGCAAAACCATTGATACGTATTAGAGGTGTGCCTTCTGATCTTCTGACAAAAATTTTTCCATTTCTTGACCACACAAATTTGTACTCCATTTCTTTTCCCTTTTGTCGCGCAGCCCAAAACAACTGTTTGTTAAAGCCCGTTAGATTGTCGTAGAAAAACAAGGGAGGGATATCTTTGCTTTCAACTAGGGACCGTAATTTCGCACGTGAACTCATCCATTTCTCTTTTAAAATTCTACTTACAAACCTAACCAGCACGACAGGTGCCCGTTCACGCTTTGCTGGCATTCGATGGATGGCTTCCACATCAGAATCATCAAAAGGCACTTCCAGCTTTTGTGCCAAGTCACCAATTAGGGAAAAAAGTACTTCCCTGGGTTTCTGCGGTAAACCGTGAATTTCCAAATTCGGCAACCTGCTGTACTGCTCTACCTCATCCGCCTCCTTTCGCAGTTGTACAATTTCCTCTGGCTGTTTAGAGGCAACAGAGCGCAGTGTTGCTACTTCTGTCTCCAATTTTTCAATGATGACCTGGCGCTTTGCGTCCGAGGCGCGCACCTCTTCGTACCCTTCCGACAGGAAAGCAATGGAAGATTCGACGTTCTGCACCGATTCATTCATTCATTCATTCATTCATTCATTCATTTGTTCGTTCGTTCATTGGTCTTGCTCGCGGAGCGAGGGAGACCAATGAACGGGTGGCATTCTGCCGCAAAGTCGCGCTATCATTTTTATTTGTACTTTGGGGCGATATAGTAATTGGAGGATGTTGCCAGTATGATAAAAGATATTGATTTGTATACAATACATGCACATTTAGCTTCTAGTAATAACTGTGAGCTTCCGCCGCGGACTGATGTTGATTTAATTTTATATACGTTTGTAATGGAGTCTATTGAACAGTTCAGATGGTAGCGTCTGTTCGTAACCGAGAAGGCAGGTGACGCAGAGCAGGATCAGCTGGTTGCCCGAACGGCTCGCGCTTGTGCTAAACGCTGGCGACCCGGCTGGTTGCACTGCAGGCATGGAACAGACGATCTGACTGGCCTTGTCCTTGTGCTCTTCTTCTTCATTACTATTACCCCCGGTGCAAAAGCGGAACCATCCTGGTGACTTACGACGTGGAGACGAGCGGGTCGTAGAATTGTTTCAGGTGGTGAACGTGGACAACATCCCGTCTACGGCGGCGCTTGTCGGATGTCGGTGTAAGCGGCTATATGACATAGTTGACCGGAGAGGGGCGTTAGACGATGCCGCATGATCCATCATACCGCGAGATACGTTTTGTCGAAAGTCCAGTCGTGGTAGAAGGCACGGATAACAAGACAAGTGTGTCGGGAGCGAAGTTCGGGTTTGTAGTGCCGCCATCACGATTGGCCTTTTGTCGTTGTTGGTCGGCGGAGGTGAACTTTCGGGCTAATTGACGGCATTCATCGGCGTATTGGGCGATGGCTGAAACGGGAACACACTCTGACATGCCTGGTGTATATATAAGGGAAAACCGTATCGATGGTATGGGAAGGATCGCGACCGCAGAGAAAAACATATGGAGAAAATCCTGCAGTGCTTTGTGTAACCGTATTACATGCGTACGCGAGAAATGGGAGGATGATGTCCCAGTTTGTATGCTCCGATGAAACGTACATGGCGAGCATATCAGCAAGGGTGCGATTGAAATGCTCCGTAAGCCCGTTAGATTGAGGTTGGTACGCCTTGGTGGTCCGGTGAACTATGTGGCATTGAGCAAGCAGAGCTTCAACTACCTGCTACAAAAGCACACGGCCTCTATCACTCAGCAGCTCCCGAGGTGGGCCATGACGAAGGATGAAACGGTGGAGCAGAAATGATGCAACGTCATCGGTTGTCGCTGCAGGTAAAGCAGCACTTTCAGCATAGCGTGTAAGGTGATCAACTGCGACAATAATCCATCGTTTGCCAGCGGTTGTTAGCGGTAGCGGCCCGTACAGGTCAGTTTCCACACGGTCGAAGGCACGAGCAGGGCACGGAAGCGGCTGTAATAAACCGTGGGTCGGATAAGGCGGAGATTTGCGGCGTTGGCATTGCGGGCATGAGCGGAAAAACTTTTGGACAAAAGTAAACATTCCTCACCAGTAGTAACGTTGCCGCAGGCGCTCATACGTCTTCAAAGCGCCTGCGTGTGCACATTGTGGACCAGTATGTAAACACGCGTACATGTCGGAACGCCAAGTCCTAGGGATAACCAGGTGTCACTTGAGACCATCGGGTTGGCAGTTGCGTCTATACAAGAGGTTATCCCGGACAGCAAAATGGGCAGCCTGACGATGCAGGGAGCGGGAGATGGGAGATGCAGGCAAGCCAGAGCGGAGATCCAAAAGAAAGGCCACCCAAGGATTTTTGTGTTGTTCTGGTGCAAAGGTGTCGATGTCGACCGAGGATACCGCCTCAACGGTGGAGAGGGAGGCCGTGTCGGCTGGCAGCGGAGAGCAGGACAGCGCGTCAGCGTCAGTGTGCTTGCGACCTGAGCGGTAGATGACGTGTATGTCGTATTCTTGAATGCGCAGAGCCCCGTAAGCAAGGCTTCCAGGGTATGCAAACTTTCTGCGTCTTTTTCGTTGCAAGCTTAACTCAGACGCCTATTTTCTTGTCCTACGTGCACTAGAAGGCCTGAAATAATCTAATCTTACAAGATGACAATGGCCGGAAACTCAGTCCCCACGAACCCCAAATCAACCTGAAGTCGCCAGAGATGACCTTCTCTTCAAACAGAAAAAGAAAAAAAATACGATAAATGGGCCAGGCTAAAACGCCGACCGACGTGCTGTGCAGTGAAGGCGAAACAAAGAGTTGCTCCGCGCAACGTTGTGCTTTTGCAGTTTAAAAATTTTTTTCTTGCCTATAACAACATTTATTGCGTTCAATCTTGCTACATCTATGGGCAGCAAAACATATTATGCAATGCTGACTAAGCCATATTTTTACTTGGAACGCTACATGGCGAAAATGAAGCCAGAAATCGAGTCAAACGTAATTTTTTTCATTTTTGCCATGACATTAAGCGAGAACGTAGGTTTTATTTCTTAACAGATTATTTTTTTCATCTAGTATACACAGATACCAAGCCCATATTGTGAATATATTCCTCATGGAAATGCTAGTTTTTTTAATAAAAAATATTGCTACGCAGGATGACGCAGATGAAAATCTATATACAAGAGTATTTACAGGGAAATACGCCGCAGTTTGCCAAGGGGCAAGAGCCCGCGCTAGCCTCTAGTCGTCGTCGTCGTCTTCACACTGCTCGCCTCTTCGTGATCGCAAATGCTCTTCCGTAGCGCTCCGCGGCGGCAAAAGCGCCGTCCCGGAGCGTCTAAAGGCCGCACTCGGAAGCAGTGTAGTAGGCCTTCAGCCTACTGACGTGCACGACATCTATAGATGGCAGAGTAGAAGACGAGGTTGAACTCACAGGAACGATTTCGTACGTCAAAGGCGTCACCTTGCGGAGCACGCGGTAGGGCCCTGTGTATCGCGAAAGGAGCTTCTCTGAATGTTCGATGTAACGAGAGGGTGACCAAAGGAGCGTGAGCGCACCAGACGAAAACTGTACGTCACGGTGGCGGGCGTTGTAGTGACGCTGCTGAGTGGTTTGCGATACCGACAGTCGAGTACGGGCAAGGTGGCCTGCATGGTAGGCGAGGGAGATGGCGTCGTGCGCATTTGCTGAGATCGCAGCAGGAGGAAGTGCCGTGTCTAGGGGCAAGGTCGGTTCGCGATCGTACACTAAATAAAATGGAGAAAATCCGGAGGTGTCGTGCCGGGAAGAATTCTACGCAAATGTGACGTAAGGAAGGGCAATGTCCCGGTTGTGGTGGTCCTTGGAAACGTACTTGGACAGCATATCGGTAAGAGTACGGCTTCACCGCTCTGTCAGGCCATTGGTTGGAGGATGGTATGAGATAGACAGCTTTTGTTGAATGGAGCCGGAGCGCACAATGTCGGCGATAACTTTCGAGAGGAAGTTACGACCACGGTCAGTCAGCAGCTGTCGCGGGGCACCATGAAGCAAGATAATGTCACACAAGAGAACGTGCGGGACGCCAGTGGCGCAACTGGTAGGAAGACCTCGCGCGATAGCGTATCAGGTGGTGTAATCAGTTGCGATGGCTACCCACTTGTTCCCATAGGATGACGTGGGAAAGAGACCCAGGAGGTCTAATCCAACACGAAAGAACGGTTCCACAGGGACGGTGATCGGCTGGAGATGACTGGCAGGTAGCACCTCAGGTGTTTTGCGACGCTGACAGAGATCACACGCAGCAGCGTAGCGCCGGATGGAGCGAGCGAGACCAGGCCAATATAAGCGGCGGCGGACGCGGTCGTACGTGCGGGTTACCCCAAGATGTCCAGCAGTGGGTGCGTCATGCGTCTAAATGAGCACAATATTGGTATTGGTATTGGTATTGGCACGACAAGAAGAAGATCAGAGCCGTCAGGGAGGAAGCTCCTTCGGTACAGAATGCCGCCCTGAAGGACATATCGGCAACCGGATGCGTCGGTAGGTGTAGAGCGCAGACGCTCGATGAGTGCTCGTAGCGATAGGTCTCGGTACTGCTCATCGGCGATGTTAGCGAAGGCAGACAGAGAAATTGCCGTTGGTGGTGCTACTGTCGGCGTCGTCAGGCTCGTCTACCGGGTAGCGAGACAGGCAGTCAGCGTCCTTGTGTAGTCGGTCAGATTTGTAGGTGAATACGAATATTCTTGGAGGCGTAAGGCCCTACGACCCAGTATTCCTGTACGATCTTTCAGTGACCATAACCAACAAAGCGCATGATGGTCTGTGACAGCGGAAAAGGGTTGGCCTTATAAGTATGGGCGCAACTTCGCAACCGCCCAAACTAGGGCTGGACACTCACGCTCAGAGATGGAATAGTTGCGCTCCGTGGGTGAGAGGAGCCTGCTGGCGTAAGCGATAACACGGTCGTTGCCTCGCTGGCATTCTGCCAGTACTGCGCGAATTCCGTGATCGCTGGCATCAGTACGGACTTCGGTAGGCGCAGAAGGATCGAAATAGGCTAGAACGGAAGGCGTTGTGAGAAGGTCTATTAGATGCGAGAATGCAGAGGCCTCGTTATCACCCCACTGGAAAGGGGCGTCTTTTTTCAAGAGCTCGATTATTTGTCGTGCTATGGCCGCGAAGTTTTTCATGAAACGGCGGTAGTACGAACAAAGGCCGATGATGCTGCACACATCCTTGACACACTTCGCAACAAGGAAGGGCGTAACAGCACGGATCTTGCCTGGGTCCAGTTGCACGCCATTCGCGTCGAGGACACGTCCAAGGACGGTAATCTGGCGACGGCTGAATTGGCGCTTTGATGCGTTGAGTTGCAGACCGGCTCGATGAAAAACGTCCAGGACTGCTGAGAGGCACTCGAGTCGGGCAGTGAACGTTGGGGAGAATATGATAATGTCATCCAAGTAGCACAGGCACGTGGACCATTTGAAACCGTGAAGAAGGGAGTCCATCATCCGATCAAAAGTGGCAGGAACGTTACATGGACCGAACGGCTTCAGTTTGAATTGATAAAGACCGTCGGGTGTTACAAAAGCAGTCTTCTCGTGGTCGAGATCGTCCACGGCAGACTGCCAGTAGCCAGAGCGAAGGTCAATATAGGAGAAATAGCGAGCACCGTGGAAGCAGTCAAGGGCGCCATCACTCCGAGGTAGGCGATTCACGCCGTTTTTGGTAACCTTGTTCAGGTACCGATAATCCACGCAAAAGCACTGTGAGCCATACTTCTTTTTTACCAGTACAGCAGGTGACGCCCATGGACTGCATGACGGTTAAATAATGTTATTGGCAAGCATTTTGCTCACTTCGGCGTGAATAACATGACGCTCAGCCGGTGACACTCGATACGGGCGGCGATGAATAGGAGGGGCATCGCCGGTGTTAATGCGATGTTTAACAGCTGTAGTTCGGGCCAAAGGACGATCGTTAAAGTAAAAAAAATATTGTGGTGGGGAACAGAATGCGGAAGAGCTCACTAACGTGCTCGGACTGCATTCGGGCGCAATCATTTTCAGTAAGTCGGCGATGGTACAAATTTCCGCTGCGATGGCAGAGGAGCATCGGCTGAATTGTCGTCTACTGTAATAAATGCTACTGAGTGATCCTCGAATGAGCAAAGCTGGGTCAGAGATATCCCGCATGGCAGCACTTGTGTCGTCAAGATAAAGTTGACCACTGGCACGCAGACGCAATTTGCCGTAATGGATAAAACTGTATGAGGTACTGTGAACCCACGTGTACGGAGGACGTCTTGCATAGGAGCCGCGATGTAGTGACCGTCGGGCACTGGTGGGGATGACACTTAGTCAACGTAAGTCAGTGCCGAAGGTGGCAAGTGAACGAAGTCGACGGAACTGAGGTGACTGGGGTGTGGTTCAGCGGGATGCAGAACAGGCAGGTCAAAGCGGAGAGTACTGGCGGAACAATCAATGAGAGCAGAATATGTGGAGAGGAAGTCCAAGCCGAGTATTGTGCCGTGGGGACAGTGGGCGATGACTGTGAATAGCACGTTAGTGGAGGGATCGGCGAAGGAGACGCGGGCGGCACACATACCAATTACGGCGGCTGTTCCGCTATCGGCGACACGGACAACAGGCGTCGTGGCGGGCGTGATTATTTTCTTCAGCCGGCTACGAATGTCAGTGTTCATTACCGACAAATGCGCCCCAGTGTCTATAAGAACAGACACAGAAACACCGCCGACTTGGACGTCAAGAAGCTTCACATGAGTGGGCAACGTCAGTAGAGGATTTGGCGGCGTAGGGAGCAATGCAGTGTGACCTCGAGGCGCTGCATCGTCTAGTTTTCCGGCTGGGAGCGGAGTCCGAAGGGAGCCGGCGAATCGGAGCGACGGGGCTGGGGGGAGTGAGATTGTCGTCGTTGGGGTGAAGGCGAATGAGAATAGGGGCGTTTCGGCGCAGGAGAATCAGTGGCGGCATTAACGAAGTGTGTGGCATAGGGACGAGAAGGGCCGTCTGGGGGGCGAGAGTAGGCAGCATAAGTAGACCGGGTCGGGGAACTCCAGCGACTGTGACAGTGCCGAGAAATGTGCCCGATTCGACGGCAGTGAAAACAAATGAGCTTGTCGTCAACAGTGCGCAATAGAGATGGGATGCGGAAACATGTTGGGTAATAAGATGCGGGACGGCGCGGAATCGAGAAGCCGGGTGGGTATCAGGGCGATGGGCCGAGCAGATCGTGTGAAGACCCATGTTTGCGAACTCCTGGCGGACAACTGCATGGATCAGGGAAACCATGTCTGCACCTGCGTAGGAGGGGCTTGAGTCGGAGGCAGCCGGACAGGCGGCCTCGATCTCATGCTGGACGATGGTAACTTCGCCAGTGTGGTTGGGACGAGGAGCGCGGCACAGGAAGATGTCGCTGGGCTGTTTTGGGCAGATGCGCAAACTGCTGTTCGATATGTCTGTATTTAGCGAGTTTTAGCCGGCAGCACTCTTTTATAACTGCATCCACCATCGCCACATTGCTGAAAACGAGGAAGTTGTAGGCGTCATCGGCAATGCCTTTCAGGATGTGGGAAACCTTGTCTGACTCAGTCTTGTCTGCGTAAACTTTGCGGCACTGAGCCAAGACGTCCTAAATGTACGTGACGTAGGACTCTGATGACGTCTGCACATGGCCCGAAAGCGCCTTCTGCGCGGCAAGTTGGTGACCGTAGGGGTTGCCGAACAAGTCTCGGGAGTTTTTGCTTAATCGATTCCCAACTGATGAGCTCATCTTCGTGCGTCCGAAACCAAACTCGAGGTGTGCCACCGAGGTAAAAGACTACGTTGGCGAGCATGATAGTAGTATCCCAGTGGTTATTGCGGCTGACGTGCTCGTACAGGCTGGTCCAGTCCTCGACGACTTTCTCATCTTTGCCCGAGCATTCGCCAGAATCGTGCGGAGCGGGGAAAGCGTTGAAGGTCGTCGAAGTGGCAGCATGTGTCGGAGCCGGCGGAGTCGAGTTCTCGTCGCCGGGAGCCATGAAGGAAGGCTTGACGGACCGTCCACTGCGAAGCTCCGTGGCGAGGTACAGGGAATGTCCACCTCCGCCAGATATGTTACGGAGGAAGACGCTGACGAAAAGCTATATACAAGTATATTTACAGGGAAATACGCCGCACTTGGCCATGAGGCAAGAGCCCGCGCTAGCATCTAATCGTTGTCGTCGTCTTCACACTACTCGCCTGTTTGTCATCGCAAATACTGTTCCGTAGCAATAGAAAGAAAAAAATAAGACCTCGGTGACGCAAACAGCATCGCATAGAGCCATGGGCGTATGATTATTTACGAGAAGTAAGCGAGAAAACAGTCTCGTGATGGAGCCCGGTGCGTGACGGTGACGTGACGAAGCGTTTCACGGGTACGTCAACGAGGCACGGAAAAGGTTTTATCTTCCGCTACTATAGAAACGGGCGTTTCATAGGAAATCTAAAATTATTGAACCATGCTGAAGTCAGTTTCAGGCAAGGCGTGCACGTTTCACGTGAACCCGACGTTTTGTCTGAAGCGCCGATTTAGAACGCCCTCGCTTGTTATTGAAAATTCGGATTTATCATTTTTGTTGACTTTTTTTGACTGCGTGGCTTCTTCAACGAATTCGTAAGGGCTCGCCATATCATATAGGAAAATTTTTATGTTTCACTACATGTTTAGTGCAAGGCGCCGATGTCTTCAATTGTTTTGTGCGTCGTACGAGCATTGTTCAAGCAAGCATGGAAGAAATGTTGATCTTCGATGAGCAGCTACGGGGTTCAGCGAGTCAGTACCAATATGGTAAAATATGTTTTTTTTATGCGAGGGTTAAGGCCTCAGGGCGTACAGCGGTATGGGATGCGGGCGAATAAGGATGTATAAATGAATCAAAATGATATTTAACACCTCTTCTAACGAAACATTTTCTTTAAAAGGACAAAACCTAGGAATGAAAATGATGGGACTTTGCCTATTGCAAATGATAGATGGTTGGAATGTAGCAGATTTGTCAGAGCCATCTGTGTAACTACGGAAGCAACAGATAAAGAAATGACACATTACAATATTTCCTCCTTTTATGTATGCATATAGGTAAAGGCAGGGGACCGGTCAACTCCTATAGAAAATGTTTTCCAGAACACCAGTAGCGCCTTTTCTTTACCTTCCGTGTGCCTTTACCTTCGTCCATGTTTCTATCGTGACCACTGCGTTAAACATTTTTTGCTGTTTTATTTCACTATTTGCTGCATCCCCAACTCGCGGCGAGAACGCCTTGCTCTGACTGCTTAGGAGCCGTGTATTGGTTGTGATGGAAAAAGCCCCAGCATTTATCACTGTAAGCGCGAAGTTCCGCGTTTTGTAAAGGGCTTCCTTTGCATGCATCAATACCTCAATGTCCCCAGAAGCATTGAATTTGACGTCTTTAAAATTAGGAAAAGCACGTTGCTCCAAAGGGTGTGTGTTGTAAGTGGTCTTACGCACGGTATCAGTTGGGAGAGACGGAAATGTAGAACACACAGACAAAATTTATTTGCTCCGCAGTGTATATATATATATATATATATATATATATATATATATATATATATATATATATATTGTCACGTGGCAGTGACGGTGACGAAAGAAGCAGTACGGTGGAATACAAAACTAGCTTTTATTGGGCGAACCTGTGCCCACAAAACAGGCTACACTTAGCACAACGAAAGCGGCGAACACGCTCGGCGATGGTCGAAAATCTGATCAGCGGGTCAAGCGCGTCGGCTTTTATAGATCAGTCGTCGAATGTTCCAGATTAACTGATGGGACCCGCGTGTCTTCCACAAAGTTCTACACCATTCGTGTCACGCGATGAAATCTGATGACACAAGGTTCGGCGACAACAGACACGCGGATAGAAGCGTCGATAACTTTCCAGAAACGTCGGATACATGCAGGCGCGTCCCTCGCTCTGCGATTACAGTTGTTAAGCGGCAAAACGTGGTTGCGCGATAAAGACAAGCACACGTGTCATTACCCCCCTCTTAAAAAGCATCGACCCGATGCTGCAAACAAACGAAAGTAACAAAGAAAAGCACTCGTAGCAAAGAAAACAACAAACTAAGGAAGTTCATCAGCGTCCGTAAAATTGTTTAAGGCGCACCACGTGGACCACTTCAGATCGTGCGCGGCGCCGCTGTGAGTGCGAAATGCCGTCTGGCACGACCTCATAGTCTAGTGCGCCAATACGTCGGATGACCTTGTAGGGTCCGAAATAGCGTCGCAGCAGCTTCTCACTGAGTCCTCGCCGGCGTATCGGGGTCCATACCCAAACACGGTCGCCGGGCTGGTACTCGACGAAGCGTCTTCGGAGGTTGTAGTGTCGGCTGTCGGTACGCTGCTGGGTCTTGATCCGTAGGCGGGCGAGCTGTCGGGCTTCTTCGGCGCGCTGGAGATAGCTAGCGACGTCGAGATTTTCCTCGTCAGTGACGTGGGGCAGCATAGCGTCGAGCGTCGTCGTCGGATTCCTGCCGTAAACCAGCTTAAACGGCGTGATCTGTGTTGTTTCTTGCACCGCCGTGTTGTAAGCGAATGTTACGTACGGCAGGACGGCATCCCAGGTCTTGTGTTCGACGTCGACGTACATCGCTAGCATGTCGGCGAGGGTCTTATTCAGCCGCTCCGTAAGGCCATTCGTCTGCGGGTGGTAGGCCGTGGTCCTCCTGTGCCTTGTATGACTGTATTTCAGAATGGCTTGGGTAAGCTCCGCTGTAAAGGCCGTTCCTCTGTCGGTGATGAGGACTTCTGGGGCGCCATGTCGAAGCAGGATGTTTTCGACAAAGAATTTCGCCACTTCGACTGCGCTACCTTTCGGCAGTGCTTTAGTTTCAGCGAAGCGGGTGAGGTAGTCTGTCGCCACGACGATCCACTTGTTTCCGGTTGTTGACGTCGGAAAGGGTCCCAGCAAGTCCATCCCGATCTGCTGGAATGGTCGGCAAGGAGGCTCGATTGGCTGTAGTAATCCGGCTGGCCTTGTCGGCGGTGTCTTGCGTCGCTGACAGTCTCGGCATGTTCTGACATAACGGGCGACGTCGGCGGTCAGGCGCGGCCAATAATACTTTTCTTGAATCCTCGATAGTGTCCGGGAAAAACCGAGGTGTCCAGCGGTCGGATCGTCATGTAGGGCGTGCAATACTTCTGGACGAAGTCCCGACGGGACAACAAGAAGGTAATTGGCGCGGACTGGTGAGAAGTTCTTCTTCACGAGTAGACTGTCTTGAAGCGTGAAGGAAGATAATCCGCGCTTAAATGCCCTGGGGACAACGTTGGTGTGCCCTTCCAAATAATCGACGAGGCCTTTAAGTTCCTGGTCCGCTCGTTGTTGTTCGGCGAAGTCTTCCGCGCTTATTATACCAAGGAAGGCGTCGTCATCCTCGTCATCTTGCGGCGGCGGGTCAATGGGGGCGCGTGATAGGCAATCGGCGTCTGAGTGTTTTCGTCTGGACTTGTATGTTACAGTGATGTCGTATTCTTGTAGTCTGAGGCTCCACCGTGCCAGCCGTCCTGAGGGATCCTTTAAATTCGCTAGCCAGCACAAGGCGTGATGGTCGCTGACGACTTTGAATGGCCTGCCATATAGGTAAGGGCGAAATTTCGCTGTAGCCCAAACGATGGCGAGGCATTCCTTTTCGGTTGTAGAATAATTGCCTTCCGCTTTTGACAACGACCGGCTAGCGTAAGCTATCACGTGTTCATGTCCATCTTTTCTCTGGACCAGGACGGCGCCGAGGCCTAGGCTCCTGGCGTCAGTGTGGCTTTCGGTATCGGCGTTCTCGTCGAAGTGCGCAAGTACGGGCGGCGACTGCATGCGTCGTTTGAGTTCTTGAAATGCCTCGGCCTGCGGCGTTTCCCGCTTGAACTCGACGTCACATTTAGTTAGCTGCGTCAGCGGCTCAGCGATGCGTGAAAAGTTCTTGACAAATCGCCTGTAGTAGGCGCACATGCCAAGAAATCTACGCACTGCCTTCTTGTCGATGGGCTGTGGGAACTTTGCTATGGCAGCTGTCTTCTGCGGGTCGGGGCGGACTCCAGATTTGCTGATGACATGGCCTAAAAATAGAAGCTCCTCGTAAGCGAAGCGGCACTTTTCCGGCTTCAGAGTAAGTCCTGATGTCCTGATGGCCTCTAGTACTGTTGCCAGCCACCTAAGGTGAACGTCGAAATTTCCGGCGAAGACGACGACGTCATCCAAGTATACGAGACAGGTCTGCCACTTCAATCCTGCTAAAACCGTGTCCATCACGCGCTGGAACGTTGCAGGCGCCGAGCACAGTCCGAATGGCATAACCTTGAACTCGTAGAGGCCGTCTGGGGTGATGAAGGCGGTCTTTTCGCGATCTCTTTCGTCGACTTCTATTTGCCAATAGCCAGACTTGAGATCCATGGACGAGAAGTATTTAGCGTTGCAGAGCCGATCCAATGCGTCGTCTATCCGTGGGAGGGGGTATACGTCCTTCTTCGTGATCTTGTTCAGACGCCGATAATCGACGCAGAAACGTAGGGTTCCGTCCTTTTTCTTTACCAGAAGAACAGGGGATGCCCACGGGCTTTTCGATGGCTGGATGATGTCGTCGCGCAGCATTTCGTCGACTTGTTCTCTTATAGCTTCACGTTCTCGCGCCGAAACTCGGTAAGGGCTCTGACGGAGTGGTCGAGCGCATTCCTCGGTGATTATGCGATGCTTGGCGACTGGTGTTTGTCGAATCCTCGATGACGTAGAAAAGCAGCCTTTGTATCGTCGGAGCAGACTTCTCAGCTGCTGTTGCTTAATCATAGGGAGATTTGGATTAATGTCGTAGTCTGGTTCGGGAACCATGGTCGTCGGGGTAGATGCGGCGGAATCCGATAGGACAAACGCATTACTTGTTTCCAGAATTTCCTCGAGGTACGCGATCGTCGTGCCCTTGTTGATGTGTTTGAACTCCTGGCTGAAGTTTGTCAGCAACACTTCAGTTTTCCCTCCATGCAGTCGAGCGATCCCTCTTGCGACGCAAATTTCATGGTCTAGCAGTAGACGTTGGACGCCTTCAATGACGCCTTCTACGTCAGCGGGTGTTTCGGTGCTGACCGAAATAACGATGCTGCAGCGAGGCGGGACGCTCACTTGATCTTCGAGCACACTCAAGGCGTGGTGACTACGAGGGCTCTCGGGCGGCATTGCTTTATCTTCCGACAGCGTTACTGACTTCGACTTCAGGTTGATGATTGCGCCGTGTTGGTCCAGGAAGTCCATACCGAGAATGACGTCTCGTGAACACTGTTGGAGGATAACGAAGGTGGCAGGGTAAGTCCGGTCATGAATGGTTATTCTTGCCGTGCAGATCCCAGTCGGCGTGATGAGGTGTCCTCCAGCGGTGCGAATCTGAGGGCCTTCCCATTCGGTCTTAACTTTCTTCAACTGGGCGGCGATGTGTCCACTCATTACGGAGTAATCGGCCCCTGTGTCGACTAAGGCAGCGACTGCGTGGCCGTCGAGAAGCACGTCGAGGTCGGTTGTTCTTTGTCTGGCATTGCAGTTAGGTCTTGGCGTTGGATCACGGCTGCGTCGTGTTGAACTGAGGTTGGAACGTCGCGTCGTCAAGTCGTCTTTCGTCGGTGTAGTTTTGGCTTCCAGACTTCGTCGGGACGGCGGCGTGTCGTTATGTCGTCGAGATGGTCTCTTCGTCGTCTTCGTCGGCGGCGGAGGATCTTCGTCAGTTCGACGAACAGCAACCGCACCTCCATCGGTTGCTGCTTTTAGTTTTCCGGGTATGGGCTCGCTGACCGGCCCCGGGCTGGGCCAGTGTATGGTCGGCGCTGCGGCTACAGGTAGCGGCCTGGTGATGGCGAACGGGACGGCCGTCGAGGGCTCCACTGAGTAGCGGCGAGGTAATCGGCGATGTCACGTGGGCGCTCGCCAAGCTGTGGACGCGGCGCGTTGACGGCGAAACCTCGCAGTCCCATCTCCCGGTACGGACATCGTCGGTAGACGTGACCCGCTTCTCCGCAGTGGTAGCAGAGCGGGCGGTGGTCAGGAGCACGCCAGATGTCCGTCTTCCTCGCGTAGGTGCGCTGGGCGACGGGTGGTCGTGCTGGCGGCGGCGGCGGCGGACGACGAAACTGCGGCGTGACAGGGCCCTGGCGCGGTCGCGGAGGGGGTCCTTGTCGGCGTGCGACGGCGGCGTAGGTCATCGCTTGCGGCTCACGCTGCGGCGATTCAGGGGCTACTCCAAGTTGTTGTTGGAGCTCCTCACGCACAGCGTCGGCAATCGAAGCCACTTGAGGCTGTGATGATGGGAACAGCTTTTGTAGCTCCTCCCGCACGACAGCTCGGATAGTCTCGCGTAGGTCGTCGGCGGCGAGTGACTGAACTCCGGCGTAGTGGGTAGAGCTTGTACGGCGGTTGAATTGCCGGTTCCGCATTTCGAGTGTCTTCTCGATGCTGGTGGCCTCGCGAAGGAACTCTTCTACGGTCTTCGGTGGGCTTCCTATCATTGCGCCGAAAAGTTCTTCCTTCACACCACGCATGAGAAGGCGGACTTTCTTCTCCTCAGGCATATCCGGGTCGGCATGGCGGAACAGACGTTTCATTTCTTCCGTGAAGATGGCGACGTTCTCGTTAGGTAGCTGCACTCGGGCGTCCAGCATGGCTTCGGCCCTTTCCTTGCGCACGACGCTCGTAAAGGTGCGCAAGAAGCCGGTACGGAAGAGGTCCCATGTCGTCAAGGTCGACTCCCGGTTCTCAAACCACGTTCTGGCGGCATCTTCTAAGGCAAAGTATACATGCCGCCGCTTGTCGTCGGAGTCCCAGTTGTTAAAAGTCGCGATTCGTTCGTAGGTCTCCAACCAGGATTCTGGGTCTTCAGTCGCTGCTCCATGGAAGGTCGGTGGGTCCCGAGGTTGTTGTAGGATAACGGGGGACGCTGGGGCAGCCATTGGGGTTGTTTTGACCACGATCTTCTTTGTCGACTCAGGTAGAAGTCCGTGCTCTGGGGGCAGTCCTTGCAGTCTGCGGCTGGCACGCTGGTCTTCGGCGATGTTAGTTTTGTCCTCGGGCTTTGGGCTTGGATCGCGGCTTTGCGGGGGCGTTCGGTACATGAACGCACAAGCACCTCCACCAGATGTCACGTGGTAGTGACGGTGACGAAAGAAGCAGTACGGTGGAATACAAAACTAGCTTTTATTGGGCGAGCCTGTGCCCACAAAACAGGCTACACTTAGCACAACGAAAGCGGCGAACACGCTCGGCGATCGTCGAAAATCTGATCAGCGGGTCAAGCGCGTCGGCTTTTATAGATCAGTCGTCGAATGTTCCAGATTAACTGATGGGACCCGCGTGTCTTCCACAAAGTTCTACACCATTCGTGTCACGCGATGAAATCTGATGACACAAGGTTCGGCGACAACAGACACGCGGATAGAAGCGTCGATAACTTTCCAGAAACGTCGGATACATGCAGGCGCGTCCCTCGCTCTGCGATTACAGTTGTTAAGCGGCAAAACGTGGTTGCGCGATAAAGATAAGCACACGTGTCAATATATATATATTGTAGCGAAGAGAGACGGCTAGTGGGTTCAGCGCTACTGGCTCTAAACAGTAGTGGGTCGAGCGCTCCTGCTCAGCAACGGCTCTCGTGCTTGGAAGTTGTGACTGCCCTGCCCGTCGACGTTGCGCTGCTCCGAGCTCTGCCTAATAAACACCTTTAGAATTGGTGGAGGTGCGGGGTACTCTCAGACGATCATCCTGGAACTCCGGTCTCGTACCCTACCATCTACCATGCCCCAAGACGCCTCCCAGCAAACGCCTCCTCCTGCACCCACTGCGTGTCCCGGGGTGCCTCGTCATCGCGACCCTCCTATCTACACTGGGGCGGACGACACTGACGTGGACGAATGGCTCACGGCGTACGACAGGGTAGGCGACCATAACAAGTGGGACGAAGCAGCCAAACTGAGTCATGTTCTGTTCTACCTCGCTGGAGTTGCCAGCCTGTGGTATAACAACCATCAAGCAGAGTTCCAGACATGGTCGGAATTTAAGACTTCCCTCGCCGATGTATTTGGTCGCCCTGCGGTTCGCAAGCTGCGTGCCGAGCAACGTTTGCGAGAACGAGCTCAACAGCCAGGCGAAACGTTCACCAGCTATATCGAAGATGTCCTGGACCTATGCAGGAAAGTCGATTCGACCATGGCGGAGTCTGATCGAATCCGAAACATCCTGAAGGGCAAAGAGGACGACGCCTTTAACGTGTTCCTGGCCAAAAGTCCACGCTCTGTGGCTGAAATTGTCACACTGTGTCAGAGCTATGAAGAACTCCGCAGACAGCGGTCACTGACCCGTCGATCTCTACCGCGTGACGAACACCTCGCTGGTTTGGCTGCCATGTCCAACCAGGCAGCGTTGCTCGCAGAAATGAAGGCGTTCGTCCGCGAGGAAGTTGCCCGGCAACTCTCGTTGATGGATTTCGCACAGCCGCAGTCGGTACACGCGCCTACGCCAAGTTTTGCGCCTCCACTTCGCCGTGTCATAGCGCGGGAACTGCACGAGGTCTTACCTGAGCACCCCCAGGGTGTTCCTGCGGCTGCGCCGCACAGCTACGCCGAAGCCATGGCCAGGCCCCAACAGATCCCGACAGCTGTGCCACTCAGCTATGCGGAAGTCGTCACCCAGCCTCAACAACTCTCTCAGCGGGGACCTCTCACGTACGCCGAAGTCCTCGCTATGCCCCGACAACAGCCTGCTATGCAATCGATTCACCAGCCGCCACGTCCAACGCGTCCTTCCACATGGATGGGACCTGCCGCAACGACTCGGTGGCGTACAGTGGACAATCGACCGATATGTTTTGCGTGCGGCTACGCAGGCCACGTCGCACGCTACTGTAGTCGCGTGCAGTCGCCTAGCGCTACACCATATGGGCCAAGTTCAATGGTGGGTTCTCCGCGCCCTTATTACGACGACGAACCTCGGGCTGCGTCACCACCATTCCGCCGGTCCGCCAACATCCGCCGCTCAACTTCTCCACGCCGACGCTCCCCATCACCGATGCGGCCTCGGCCCGAAGCTCGGGATGAGGAAAACTAATCGTCGCAGTCCATGAGGCAAGGACTGCGACCCCATCGAAACGCGGAAATCCTCAACGTAGCCCGACCAATGTGATAGAAGTGTTAGTTGACGGTGTGCGCACACATGCCCTCGTGGATACAGGAGCCGCTGTATCAGTTATGGACGCAAAGCTTTGTCGCTTCCTTCGAAAGGTTACGACGCCCATTGCTGGTCTCGCCCTCCGAACAGCAGGCGCACAGCGTATTCACCCGATTGCGGCGTGCACCGCTCGTGTTCTCATCGAGGACGTTGTGTACGCCGTCGAATTTATTGTGATTTCCTCGTACTCCCACGAAGTTATTCTGGGGTGGGACTTTCTCGCCCGCCACGATGCCGTCATTCGTTGCGCACGGGCCGAACTAGAACTGTCGCCGATCGCAGATATGACGCTTGCCGATAATGCCCCTTTTGCGAACAAACTACTCGTCAGGCACGACACAAACGTTCCGGCCAACTCGTCAGTGATTGTGTCAATGCAGTGCAGCAGCCTCTCTGACGCCATCGCACTACTTTCTCCGTCGGGCCACTTTTATAACCGAAAAGGTCTACTGCTGCCTTTTGCGACTGTGAACGTCAAACAGGGCTCCACAGCTATTTTTGTCTGTAACCCCTTCCCATACCCTGTGATGCTGCTTCAAGGCGAATGTCTTGGCCACGTGGAAGTGATTGACGCCGTACAAATTACGGATGTTCCCGAAGACACGTCCTGCGCCAGTTACAACACACTCGGTTCTCTGTCTACGTCGGACCCTTTGCCCACAGGTGTGTTCGATTCATCTGTTGCCGATGGCCTCACCCCACCTCAGCGTTCACAGCTTCTGCGCATCATAGAAGAATTTCGTTCTTCTTTTGATGTCGGGCAACCTTCCCTTGGCCGGGCGTCTGCTGTCACGCACCATATCGACACTGGCTCCCAACCGCCATTGCGGCAACGACCATACCACGTCTCTGCCACAGAACGTCGTGTGATTAATGAGCAAGTGGACAATATGCTTCGCCGCGAAGTGATCCGACCCACGAACAGTCCATGGGCATCTCCTGTCGTCCTTGTTCCGAAAAAAGACGGCTCGGTACGGTTCTGTGTAGACTATCGGCGCCTGAACAAGATCACTCGCAAAGATGTATACCCGCTGCCGCGAATCGATGACGCCATCGATAGCCTACACGGAGCAGAATTCTTTTCATCTCTAGATTTACGCTCCGGCTATTGGCAAGTACCCATGGCTGACGTCGATAGGCCGAAGACAGCCTTTGTCACACCCGACGGCTTATACGAATTTAACGTCATGCCGTTTGGAATTTGTAATGCGCCAGCAACCTTTGAACGCATGATGGACACAGTTCTCCGCGGTTTGAAGTGGCACACGTGCTTAAGTTATCTTGACGACGTTGTTGTTTTTGCCTCTGACTTCACCACGCACCTTCAACGCCTACGGCGTGTTTTGACGTGCTTAGCAAACGCTGGCCTCCAACTGAACCTAAAGAAGTGCCGATTTGCAGCGCGGCAGCTCACGATACTAGGTTACGTCGTCTCGAAGGATGGAATCCTCCCCGATCCAGACAAACTTCGTGCCGTAGCTGAATTTCCTAAACCGACGTCCGTCAAAGAACTGCGCAGTTTTGTAGGTTTGTGTTCCTACTTCAGGCGCTTCATTCGCAATTTCGCCGCCGTCATATCGCCACCGACGAAGCTCCTTGGCAGCAACGGACCTCTCCGTTCGTGGTCGTCCGAGTGCGACGAGGCGCTCACTAAGCTCCGTCGTTTGCTGACGTCTCCTCCCATTTTGCGCCACTACGACCCAACGGCACCTATTGAGGTACACACAGATGCCAGCGGTGTTGGCCTCGGCGCTGTCCTAGCGCAGCGCAAAGAAGGGTTTCCTGAATATGTTGCGGCATATGCAAGCCATATGCTTACTAAAGCCGAGACCAATTACACCGTCACGGAAAAAGAATGCCTGGCGATCATCTGGGCGCTTACCAAGTTTCGGCCCTATTTGTATGGTCTACAATTTGATGTCGTCACGGACCACCATGCACTATGCTGGCTGTCGTCATTGAAGGATCCCTCAGGCCGTCTCGCCCGCTGGGCGCTTCGCTTACAGGATTACGATATCCGCGTACTGTACCGGAACGGACGCCAGCACGCTGATGCTGACGCCCTCTCACGTTCTCCCTTGCCAGTCGACATTCCCTGCTGCGCAATATCCCGGCTTGACGTTCCTTCCGTCGACATTGGGACCATTGCTTCTGAGCAGCGCAAGGACCCCTGGATTGCCTCCATCATAGACTGCCTTGCTGATCCGTCATCGCAGCCAACCACTCTTGCATTGCGCCGTCAAGCTCGCCATTTCGCCATTCGAGACGACCTGCTTCACCGACGCAATTACACCTCTGACGGCCGCCAGTGGTTATTAGTTGTACCTCGAAGCCTGCGTTGTGATATCTGCGCATCGTTCCACTCTGATCCACAGTGTGCTCACTCGGGACTTTTCAAAACCTACCAGCGCCTCCGACGACGCTACTACTGGCGGGGAATGTACAACTACATTCAAAAGTTCGTTCGCTCATGCCCCGACTGCCAGCGCCGAAAATCTTCACCCCACCACTCGCCAGCTGGTCTGCAGCCTCTACCCTGCCCTATCCGGCCGTTCGGGCGCGTTGGCATCGATTTGTATGGACCACTTCCCCTGACGTCGTCTGGTAACCGCTGGGCCATTGTGGCAGTAGATCACCTTACACGATACGCCGAAACCGCCGCTCTCCCAGCAGCTACAGCGCGCGATGTTGCATCATTCCTGCTACGCCGATTCGTCCTGCGGCATGGTCCACCTCAAGAACTGCTCAGCAATCACGGACGCGTCTTCCTGTCGGAAGTCGTTGAAGCGATTCTCAAAGAGTGCCACGTTGTTCATCGTACGACTACGGCTTACCACCCTCAAACGAACGGCCTCACAGAACGCTTCAACCGTACGCTCGGCGACATGCTTTCAATGTACGTGGCCTCCGACCACACGAACTGGGACGCCGTTCTGCCATTCGTCACCTACGCGTATAATACCGCTACGCAGAGCACCACTGGATTTTCACCCTATTTCTTGCTGTATGGTCGACACCCTTCGCACACCATTGACACCATTCTGCCGTACCGGCCGGATGCATCCAAGTGCGTGCCTATTTCTGCCACGGTCAGACAGGCAGAAGAGTGCCGCGACCTCGCACGGGCCTTTGCTTCCGCTTATCAAGAGCGCCAGAGGAGCACTCGCGGTGACGCCACTGCCACGGTCAACTTCGATCCGGGAGCGCTCGTGTGGCTCTCAGTTCCTCTCACTGCCCCTGGCCTGTCATCAAAACTGGTCCCTAAGTATGACGGCCCTTATCGTGTTCTCGCACGTGCATCTCCTGTGAATTGTGTCATGGAACCAGTTGAGCCATCTTCAGACATGCGCCGCCGTGGACGAGACATTGTCCATGTCGACCGTTTAAAGCCTTACTACCACCCGCTCATCGTGACGAGCTGTTAGGTCGCCGGACGGCTCCCTTCTCGCTCCCGGGGGGGGGGGTGATTGTAGCGAAGAGAGACGGCTAGTGGGTTCAGCGCTACTGGCCGAAGTATATATATATATATATATATATATATATATATATATATATATATATATATATATATATATATATATATATATATATATATATATATATATATATACATAATACGCAGGGTATTGGGCACAATCGAATGTGTTGCTGGTTTAGTGCATGCGGTATCTTCTGAAGAATAATTATTGGACACATAAGAAGATAATACGACACTTAGAAAGCATTTTTCAAGGATATGTCATAAGTGTGCGACCTTGCCGTTTGCTGCTTATTGGGTTAAAATATCTGACCCCTCGGCGACAAGCATATTGTTATGTTTATTTTGCGTATGATTTGGTATGTTGAAGGTATGTTGGTAGCGACAATTGATTTCAAATGCCTGAAGCAAACAGCTTCCTGCCACCGTTATTGGACATTTAACGCGTTCTGTGCAGCCTATTCAATGCACGTACGCACTTTGCGTCATGGGCTGAGGGCCACACAGAATTGTTGAAATGCTTTTTTTTAATAATTCCATGTTTTCTCGCTATATTTACTCCAAATGTTACCCGATTGTATGCATGCGTAAATCAATACAATGCCAAATCAATATACATACAATGCAATGGAGGTTGATACTTTCCTTCAATATAAAGTACCAAGATGGGAGAGCAGTAGCTGTCCTCTCGTGCGTCTGTTTATTTCGTTTTCGTCTGAGAGGTACAGAAAATGCTAATTCACGCAAACAATGGGCACTGAATGTCAGTACAAGATTGTTAGCATTGGTGATATTTCAAAATGTTGTAGCGGTAGTTTTGTGGCAATGGTGACCTAATTTTATGAAGTGGGTTATCACTGAATAAATGATATCCTGCAGTTATAAAGGGTCTAGATGGCGGAATATAAGTAAGAGGCACCATTGGTATGACACAAATAACTGTTGCAGAGTGTAGTGTTGTTCTCAATATAAGCAAGTCTGGGTTTATCACCACGTGACAGCAGAAAACATGAGACTAATTCAGTATTAATAACTAGGACGCGATGCACTGGAAGCACCGGCGACTAAGGAACATAGGAATAAGGAGCTGAGCTCTCTAACCTGTGTAAGCATTGTAGCAGCTGAATAGCTAAATGTGTAAAAATAATAGATCTGCTTCTATTTGGGGATGTGAGACAAATCTAGGACCTTCTACCGAAGAAATGTTAAGTACTGTTCGAGAAACCGTAACACGGATTGAAAGCGGGCAGACATATATGTATAGTGATATACACGTACTTAAGCACTGGCAAGCATCTGTCAACGTGGGACTGCAACAGTTATCTTCAAGAATAGGTGTTCTTGAGATTGACATGTCATCGCTTAAGAAAAAAATCAAAGGTACATTGCCACTTCGCTCGCCTGAAGCTATTAATTGAATATCTGAGCAAATGAAAACTATTGATTCAAGATGCGATGACATGGAAAATTGAGCAAGGCGATGTAATCTGCTCTTTTTTGGCATCGGCGACGATTCCAATGAAACGTGGTCAGCGTCAGAAGGCAAGGTCATTGATGTACGTTCGAAAGAGCTTGGCGTTACAATTGAACATTCGAAAGTCGACCGTGCGCATCGTCTTGGCAAATATCAAGTGGGTAAATATAGACCGATTATTACTAAATTCACTTTTTTAAGGGATAAACAAAGAGTAATTGAAAAAGGTTACATGTTTAAACATACAAATTTTGCTGTTCACGAAGACTTTTTGATTATAAATGCGAGTAGCCAGAAGAAAGTTAATATAATTTGCGAAGTCTAAAAATGTGCCGTTTAAGCTAGCCGTCAATAAACTGCGGATAGTGAATACCATGTTCACTTATTGCGCTGACACTGACAGCGTTATTCAATCATCCAGATAGCAGTTTCAAAGGCCAGTATTCTCATCAGATTATCATCCATCTCACAATCTAAGTTTCCATAATGCTGTAGCGTAGATTTCGATATCAAATCAAATCAAATCAAACTTTATTTCAAATAAATTTTTTGACAGATCTTGTTTGCAGGTCAATCTAAGCACATCGCGCTTGTTAGAAGACCAAGCAGCAGATGGTACAGCTTTCAATAGAGATATGAAACATACAATTACCGTTCGAAATTATACAACTTCAAAGTAAAATATTCTAACACACAAAGAATAAATACTACGTTTTCCCGCCACGGACGAATCCCAATAAAAAAACACATATAACAATAAACAGTTGAATACCTCTTCCTCACATTTTTCATCATTTTACCTTTTGAATTGATATCACACAGGGTTGCATCAAGTTCATCAGAAATATCAGGGACATAATACTTTCTTGTTTTCTTTCCGTAGTTTGTTAACACCCTTGGCTTAAAATACCTTTGTGCTTTTCGTGACGCAACATCTCTTTTTACCAATACTTTAAAAGAATTGGAATAATAATGGTGTGTTGCAACCACATACCTAAATTGCTCCTGTACTGGAAGTATTCCTAGAATGTTATACTTTTCTTTTCTGTCTGATTGCTCTAGTCCGGTTCCATAAGTTATGCTATTTATGCCATATGCCATTGTTATGCTTGCTTTTTATAGTCAGAACATGTACCATATAGCGTTATACCATATGTAATTACCCATTCTGCTAATGCCTTATATATTCCACCCCTTTCACGAATATGCGCAGTTTACTCCCAAAACGTGTTGAAGTTTGCTTGCATCTAGAAACCAGCAAATGTGGTATTCTACTACTCACAGAAACATGGCTCCAGGCCGATACCACTGATGATGAAGTCCTGCAACCATCAGTTGACTACAGTATCTATCGTAAAGAAAGAGGCAGAAGAAGGGGCGGAGGGGTAGGCGCTCTGTGGTGCGTGTTTCTCTTCTGTGTGTGTCGTCCAAATGTTGCGCAATCGAGCCTCTAAGGGGTATTGATAGCCGTAAAACAGCATTACTGCCTTTCCACTTGAAATTTGAAGCCCACTTGAAATAACCTGGGTCTGCGTTCCATCTTCACATTCTAAGAACGTATTTGGAATATGTTATCGACGATCAGACAGCACAGAAACGTTCAGGTCTTATTTGTGTGAAGTCCTTGTGAAATTACTACGAAATTTCTGAAAGCTAACGTATTCTTCTTTGGTGATTTTATTTATCCCGAAATTGACTGGGCTAACCTAACGTCACCCTGCTAACACTCCAACGATTTCGTAGCGCTTGCACAAGACTTTTCTCTAGTGTAAATGATTCAGAAACCCAGCCGTGGCAAGAATTTTCTTGACTTCGTTTTCACATCCATCTGTGAAACAGTTGCATCAGTTTCTTTGATGCTTGGTTTTAGTGATCATTTACTCGTGAACCTTACAATAGAACGACCCTTACAAACGCACTACGACACCTAAGTGCATATTTGATTATAATAAGGCTGACTGCACAGCCACCAAAATAGGTTTAGAGAATTTCTACAGCTCATTCATACGCAATTTGGTTTCCCGACCTGTTGAGGAAAACTGAAAGCTCTTTAAGGAAACACTAATGCAGCTTACACATGCTCATATACTGCTAATTCACATCCGGGTATAGTTCAAAACCATGGTATCGCAGGACGCTACGCTCATTAAAAAATAAAAAGGGATGCCTGTTCAGGATCGCTAAGCGGCATGGAATCCCAGTGGCGTGGTTAAAACACAGAGAGCCCTAAAAGATTATTGCTGTAACATTCGTAGCGCTAAGCACAAATTCTTTTCACATGACCTCCAATCCATGATACAAAATAACCCTAAAAATTCTGGGCAGTGATTTCCCCTCGAAAAAGGCCGGGCCGAATTTCACTCCAAGACAATACTGGAGCACCTATTTCAGAAGAATCCTCAGTTGCTTTAATTGATTTTTTATTTCGATGATTACATGTGAGGATTCCTCTATTCTTCCCGTAATTGCAGACGCAAACTACAGCAATAAAGATTGATGCCTTCGACATCTCATCTCTAATTAAGAAACTAAAAGTCTCTACCTCTGCCGGCGTTGACGGCATAAATAATAAAATTTTAAAGCATACATACACATGTACAGCCCCCGTCCTATCACGCTTTGAGCAGTCCTTATCGATAGGGAAACTGCCATGTGAATGGAAAGTCGGCAAAGTCTTTCCCATGTATAAGTCTGGTGGTAAAAGCAAGGTAAGCAATTACCGACCCATATCATTAACAAGCATTTATTTTAAATTGCTATAGCATGTGACAGCATATAATATTGTGCAGCACTAAAACGCTAACACTTTATTCTATCCAAAGCAACATGGTTTCAGGAAAGGACTTTCCTGTGAGACTCAAGTAATCGAAGTCACTAACAAGCTATTTACATACATAGACAATGGTTCCCAGATTGATAGTATGTTTATTGACTTCGCGAAAGCCTTTGATCTTGTTTCCCACTGTAGATTGATAGCCAAACTATCATCATTACAATCAGACAGCCTTACAACATCATAGATAAGGAACTTCCTCACATCCCGTAAACAGTTTACGTTTACTGACAATTATTCATCTTCCTTGGTCGACGTGTCATCTGGTGAACTTCAAGGTAGCCTGCTGGGTCCGCTATTGTTTCTCATCTATATAAATGATTTGTCATCCAACATAACATCAGCTATGAGATGATTTGCTGACGATTGCGTAGTTTACCGCCAAATTAAGACATCCGACGACCACACCGATATTCAAAAAGTTCTAGATAAAATTACAAACTGGTGCATGCTCTGGCAAACGTCACTAAATACAGAAAAATGCAAATAAATGACCCTAAGCCTAAAGAAAACAAACTCTCTTTACGCTTACTCGCTTAATAACAGTGCTGTCACTGTCACCCTCTTGCAAAAATATCTCGTTATCGATAATACAACAAACTTATCATGGAAGGAGCATATAAAATATGTTACAGCAAAAGCATCTAGCACACTTGGTTACCTAAAACGAAACCTACGTGAAACCGCTTCAGCCAATCTTGAAATAATGTACAGAACCTTTGTTCGTCCTCAGCTCGAATTCGCTTCCGCCATAAGGTCTCCGCATCAGGAATATTTAATAATTTATCTCGAATCTGTTTAATAGCGCGCCGCACGTTTCATCGCGAAAGATTACAGTAGGGCATTCTAGCGTTACTACTATGAAGAAATCACAATCCGTCCTATCTCTTGAATCTAGATGGACAATAACTCTGCTTTGCTTACTGCACAAAATCACTCACAGTCAACGCGCAACTAGATTACCCCTTTGCCGCCCATTTCGCACATCTGGCCGCTCATATAACGCACACAGTTTCACGCGTGTGTTTGACCACACAAATGCATTTAACAAATCTGCATTACCTCTCGCAATAGCAGCTTGGAACGGTCTTCCAAGACACGTTGCCGAAATTAGGAATCTGGAGTCATTTAGAGAAACATTAAAGAAATGATTCCGTAGTTATGCGTTATGCGTGAAACCGGCACTAGTATGGCTGTGCCATTCACGTCTTTGCTGCTCTTCATGCAGGTTGGTGCTGGCTCACTTACGAGCCGCTGGCACGTCATCACCGAAGCGAACATCGTTCAAGGGCCGTCGTCGCAAGTTACCAACCCGTCATGCGCAGCTGACACTGTTTTAGAAAACACCGACTTCAACATCACCGAGGAATACTGCAGTGCCGCTGCTTTTGGACGTTGCGCAACTCGGGTCGAGCTACCATGGGCTGTTAGCAAGCATCACTTCCATGTACAAAAGGCGGCGACCTTCAGTCTGGATTGGGGGCGTGAAACCGGCACTACTATGGCTGTGCCATTCACGTCTTTGCTGCTCTTCATGCAGGTTGGTTCAGATTATATATGTGCGCAGTGTATTTTTGCCTTGCCGGTTTCACCCCCTGTGCTTTTCGGGAATGTATGTTCGCGATCAGGGGCCAGGCGACCTTCTCGTAGAAGGAAGACTCACTTTTTGCTACTTCGTCGCGCTGCATTTTACTTCCTGCTGCTGTTGTTATGCGGCGATGTTGAACTAAACCCTGGGCCCGGTGACACATTACTGCAGCAACTCTTGGATGGCCAAAATGAAATAAAGCAGAAGCTAACCGCTATTGGAAAGTACCAAGCAGACAATAAGGCTGCTATGGCCAACATGAATGCGCGTATGACTAAGATTGAAGCAACTATTGACAGGTTCGAAGAATTACGCAGTAGCGTTGCAGAGTTCAAGTCGAGCTGTGATTCCTTCCAGGCTAACTTAGCATCGTTGGTACACAAGGTGGACGATCTTGAAAACCGTAGTAGGAGATGTAACTTAATTTTTTTTGGCGTTGACGGAGATGACGCGCGGGAACCATATAGAAAATCTGAAGAGCGTGTTGTCAATCTGTGCACTTCAGTATTACAAGTCGGCGAGGTGGAAATAGAAAGGGCACACCGACTTGGCAAATTTAACGCTGACAAGCAACGCCCTATAATTGTCAAGTTTTGTTCAGATAAGGACAAACAGAAAGTTCTGCTGGCGGCTAAGAAATTGAAAGGTACAAGAATTTCTATTTCGGAAGATTTTTCTTAGCCATTGCGAAAGAAAAGAAGAATGCTACTAGAATATGCGAAGGAACATCAGTCCGAGGCAGATAAAGGGTACGTAAAGCGTGACATACTCTACTTGCATAAAATGAAGTATGTTTATGACGAATCCATGGGGAAGGTTGTGCGAGTTTGACAAAGCCGAGAGAAAGGCACGTTGTTATCGTTCCTTATCGTTAACTGCAGAAGCCTCCGAAACAAAACAGATGAATTTTTTAACTTGGTTGACATGAGTAAACCATCTGTAATTTTGGGCACTGAATCGTGGTTAGATGGTAACGATAGGGATTGTGATGTCTTTCTTAGCAACTACGTTAGCTATAGAAAAGATAGAGACTGTCACGGAGGTGGTGTGTTCATTCTTGTTGATCAAAATATCCAGTCGCAGATGTTACGCAAGTCAGATGATTCTACTGAGGCTGTCTGGGTGCAACTTCGTTTGAAAAATGGAAAATCACTGGCGGTGTGTTCCTTTTACAGGCCTCCTGGCAGTAAGGTACAGGTTTTAACTAAGCTAGTGGAAGATGTAGAAGTGAGAAATTATGACTCCTTAGTGATCGGTGGTGATTTTAATTTGCCCGAAATTATTTGGTTGCAAAATGCGACAATACCTAATGCGTCTAGTGCGTCAGCAAAAGAATTGATGAAGGTATACAACTCATTTGCGCTATCGCAGTTGGTGTGCCAACCTACTCGTGGAAGCAATGTGCTAGACTTAATTTGCCTTTGGATACGGAACCTGTGCTGATCTTGCCAGGCATAAGTGACCATAACGCTGTTTTGTGCAAGCTGAAATTGGAGTACATTAAAGTCGCTAATAGCGCAGGTAGACGGATATACAGCTATCGAAAGGCACAAGTCGATGAAATCTCATTGGCACTCGACTCGTATTACGACGTATTTGAAACATTGTGAGAGTCGCTTAACGTAGACGAATTATGGTGTTTACTTAAAAAGAAGATTTTCGAGTTGCGTGACCAATTCGTCCCAGCATGGGTAATGACGGCAAGGCGGGCTAGAAGTAAGCCGTGGTTCACGAGGGAAGTTCGTAGAGCACTGGGGAAGAAAAATCAAGTATACAAGGCGTACAGGAAGAAGCCGACACCCCAGAAAAAGCAACAATTGCAACAAGCCACAAATGAGGCGAATTCCGCAATACCACACGCGAAAGGTATTTCTTGTGCTTCTTTTCATTCTAAGTTAAAAAGTAACCCTAGAGAATTCTGGCAGTTTATGAAGAAGAATAGAAAAGACGAAGTGTCAATTCCTGCGCTCGAACACAATGGGTCTCTTGTGCATGATAGTCTAGATAAGGCAGAATGTTTTAGCTCGTTCTTCGGTTCTGTTTTTTCTGCGCGCGCAACTAATACTGATTCAATATTTCACTACGGGCTTATCGGAGGGGAACCAATGAATGACATCGTATTCGACAGGATGGGTATTCAACTACAACTTGAACGTTTAAGTACCACTAGTGCCAGCGGTCCCGATGGCTTGCTTAACTATCTGCTTTCCGCTTGTGCAGGCCCATTGTCTAAATACCTTTATGTGCTCTTTGCCAAATCCTTGACATGCGGAATGTTGCCTATAGACTGGAAAATTGCCAATGTTGTTCCTATTCCGAAGTCAGGACCTCGAAAATCTGTGTTTAATTATCGACCGGTGTCCTTGACTAGCGTACCTTGCAAGATCCTTGAGCATGTACTTTTTAGCAATATCATGACTCACTTAAATTCGTTTTCCTTGTTGATCTCTCAGCAACACGCATTTCGAAGTGGTTTTTCTTGTATTACTCAGCTTACAGAATTAACGCACGACCTAGCATCCACTCTTGACAAAGGGGGCTGCGTAAATAGCATCTTTTTAGATTTCAGGAAGGCTTTTGACCTAGTGCCCCATTCTTTACTGCTTGAAAAATTATCGTGGTACAACATAAATAAAACGGTTGTTGAATGGATAAAAGAATACTTAAATTGTAGGACACAACGCGTAGTCGTTGGAGGTAGGCTGTCGCATGGTGTTGATGTGTCTTCGGGGGTGCCTCAAGTTTCAGTTTTGGGTCCGCTATTGTTTTTGTTATACATGAATGACATTACCGTTGGCATTTCATCTTTCATCCGATTGTTTGCGGACGACTGCGTTCTGTATCGCGTTATGAAAGGTCCCGATGATTATAATGAGCTACAGAAGGATTTAGAGAAGGTTGCAGAGTGGTGTGATAAATGGGGCATGAGTATAAATCTTGATAAAACTGTGCAGATGTGCTTTACGAGACAAAGGTCACCAAATTTATATACATATAGCATTAACGGGACGAATCTTACATCCGTGTGTGAATATAAATACCTTGGGGTGTACTTGACCCCTCAAGTATGCTGGCACCGTCATGTTAACTATATAATCGCTAAGGCATATAGAGTTCTTGCTATGCTACGTAGAAATGCGAAGTGCTTTCCCTTAGAAACAAGGAACCTGCTTTACAAGACTAACATAAGACCAATACTGGAATATGCTTGTACTATCTGGGACCCGTGGACTGCGACAGACAAAGAAACTAGAAAGAGTACAAAGCTTAGCAGCCCGTTTTGTGGTACAAAATTATACTCGGTATTTTAGCGCATCCCAAACAAAGGAAACATTAGGCTGGAATACACTTCAAAATCGTAGAAAAACATTCAGATTAAAATTTTTGCACACTATATATCATTCTAAAACCGGCCTCAATCGTGATAGCTACATAAGGCCACCGGAGTACACTTCTGGCAGGCGCGATCACCCACTTAAGATTAAAGAGTATAGATGCAAAACGGAGCTTTTTAAAATGTCATTTTTTCCTAAGACGGTCAGTGAGTGGAACAGGTTGCCCAGCGATGTTGTATCGCTATCTTCAAATGATGCCTTTGCCTCAGCCGTATGACTTGCACTTTTTTTCTGTACTTAGTGCTTGCGTCAACAGAACCGCTTTGTTTCACTTCGCACATGTACGGTTATGCTCTGCTTCTTTGTTGCTTCTTTTTGTTGTGACGGCGATTTGCCCTGATCTGTATCTTTTTTTTTTCATGAATTCTATATCAACTGCTGTTTGTCAATGATATATGTACTTCTCCCCCCCCCCACTGTAATGCCAAACTGGCGCTGTGGGTACTGTGATAAATAAATAAATAAAAAATACACGTTGTTTCATTGGTACCATGTGACTTACGTGTCGTCATTTTCGCTTCTTGCAATATCATAAGATGCCAACAAACACTGAAACCAAGGACAACATAGGGAAAATGCGAAGGTTGTGGGTTCGGTTCCCAACTGCGGCAAGTTGTTTCTTCATCCACTTGAATTTCCATAATTTTATCGTTACTTTATTTCATTTATTAAGCACAAGTAATTTCCCCTATGTTGTCCTTGGTGCCAGTGCTTGTTGGCATCTCATGAGATCACTAATAAAAATCGGGCCCCTCGGTTAACCCCCTTTCTTCTCGTTTATTACATAACGAGGGTCTCGAATCCGGCAACATTGGTGCCTTTAAGTAGCATATGTGGGTTTATTTACCAGTTGCCTTCACCCAAGAAGATCACGCTCTCGTGACACCTACGGCAAAAAAGGACGTTCCACGTCCGCCGCCAAGGTCTGTAAGTGGTGGCGCGGGATAACACTCCCAGGGTTCTACTAGTACACATAAATACCCAAGAAAGTGGATGGGGAAACGCCGCCGCGGTTGGTAAATTGGTAGAGCATCGCACGCGAAATGCGAAGGTTGTCGGTTTGGTTCCCACTTGCGGCAAGTTGTTTTTTCATCCACTTGAATTTCCATTAATTTATCGTTACTTCATTTCATTTATTAAGCACAAGTAATTTCCCCTATGTTGTCCTTGGTGTCAGTGTTTGTTGGCACCTGCCGCGGTTGCTCAGTGGCTGTGGTGTGTTAGGCTGCTGAGCACAAGGTCGCGGGATCGAATCCCGGCCCCGGCGGCCGCATTTCGATGGAGGCGAAATGCGAAAACACCCGTGTGCTTAGATTTAGGTGCACGTTAAAGAACCCCAGGTGGTCAAAATTTCCGGAGTCCTCCACTATGGCGTGTCTCATAATCACAGTGGTTTTGGCACGTAAAACCCCATATTTAATTTTTAAAAGTGTTTGTTGGCATCTCATGATATGACTAATTGAAATCGGGCCCCTCGGTTAACCCCCTTTCTTCTCACTTCTTGCAAGTAGTCTATAGGTATACAAACGTTTGTAGTTCTGTGTCAGGAGTTCGATGAGCCATGCGCGTTTCTGTTTGTCCAGAGTGTTGTTGTTGTTCTTCGTTTGCTTGACGTTAAAAGGCGTCTTTTTTCAATTGTTTGATTTGTTATTAGCTAGGTTCTCCTGTTTTAGCTAAATGGTGTTTATCTTACCCCCCTCACGCAAGACACCAGTTGGAGCCTGTGAGGTATGTGTATAAATAAATAAAGTTTCGGGCACCACTAGCCTGAAACAGCCATGCTGACATGCCACTAAATCAAACAAATCAATGACTTATTAGCTGACTTATGTCGCTATCTAGAAGGGCCACGTCACCAGTGATCAGTAATTCACTGTGGGAACTTCGGAAATATTTAACATGTTGTCGTCATGCATATCAAGTCAAATGTCAAAGAGTGATTGAAATTTCATTATTGATACGTGTACTTATTTTTCTTTACTGGGTGACACGTTTCACCGCCTAACAAATGTTATCGTACAGCGCAGGACCCGCCTGCATGTATCGGAAGCTTCTGAAATGTTATCGATGCTTCCATCCGCTGTCTGTGACCGAATCTTGTGTAATCTGATCGCATGTGTGCGCGACGCGAATAATGTAGAACATTGTAGAAGGCACGCGTGTCTCAGCGATTACTCTGGAACATTCGACGACTGATGTATAAAAGCCGACGCGATTTACCCCCTGATCAGATATTCGACGACCGCCGACCGTGTTCGCCGCTATCGTTGTACTATAAGCGTAGCCTGTTTTGTGGGAACAAGTTCGCACAATAAAAGTTAGTTTTGTCTTTCACAGTATTGCCACTGTGTTCTTCAACGTCACCAACACGTGACATTATTATGCGCTAATAGATTTAGTCGCTAGTGAGTACGATTGGAAATAGACAGAAAGACAGGGAGGTTAGCCAGTTCTCAGACCGGCTGGCTACTCTGATTATTGTCAATTGGCCTCCACTCGAACAGGCCATCATTAGTATCCAACTACCATTATTTGAAGATGCTGTGTCCGCCCATTAATAATGGTGTGGTGTCTGTTCTACCTTGTTAATATATTGTTCTACCTTGTTATTGTAATGTGTTTATCCATTCTTGTTATAGGCGAGTGTCATTTCGTTTTTGATATGTTTGAACAGTTAAAAACTAATGCTGTATTGCGTGTAAAGAATCCCACCTGCTTGGTTTTATTCAAGACAGCAATATACGTTTAAATAAACAAACACATAAAACTAAACAATACGAACAACTGAACGTTGAAGAGAGGATTGACATGTACGAGTGGGTCAGCGACTATAACAGGTGGGACCCCACGCTGATGTTAGCCAACGTGATTTCCTACCTGAAAGGAACGGTGCACGTGTGGTACCTGATGCATGAAGAAAATCTTACAAGTTGGGTCACTTGCAAGGCGAAGCTGCGTGAGTTGTTCGACAGACCATTTGGCCGTCAGCATGCCGCTAAATAGAGCTGGGATCCCACGTCCAGACGACCACTGAGCCGTACATTTCGTACATACAAGACGTACTAGGCCTTTTAAGAAAAGCTGACACAAAACTGGCTGAAGCTGACAAGATGCCGCACATATAGAAGGGAATAGCTGACCACGCCTTTAATCTATTCGTATTCAATGGCTGTACGACTACCGATGCCATAGTTAAGCAATGTGAACGCTTTGAGCGAGCGAAGAGCCGCCGCGTAACCCACAACTTCCCTTGGCTGCCCAACAACGCCGCCACATCATCTTCCGAGGGACCACCAATGTCTGTGCAGCCAACGCCGTCGGAAGGTGTAACTCGCGTTGTCCGCTGTGAACTCGAATTGGGGCTGGACGCTGTTCTGACATATGGTATAGGCGCGATAAAATATACTAGCCAACCAAAACTGGCATTTTTTGCGGTTGAGTCGATATCCGGCGTCATGTAACTTGCATTTGATATAGCAGCCCGTGCTTGAACCAGAAATTTATTTTTGTGGACACACCCAAGGGTAGATACCATACTATTCTGTTTCACAATATCCACGGCAAACTTAATGGGCTTAGGTACGAAGACATCCGTGAACGAAAGTGGCTGTATAAACAACACCATCACGGAGGACTGTTTGGTATAAGGCATGCATATTATTTTCAGAATACCAAGTTTGAGAAGGTAGCTGAAAAGTGTCGGTCGTTTTGCCTTTACTAGCCTTATCATATACTATTTTGTATAACTTTTCGCTTCACTGTACAATAACTTGCATTCTATGCTATTGTTTTTTTTCGTTTAAGAAGGTTCTCTGCTGAAGTGGAAAACCCTGGGACGCTGTAACATAAAGCTACTCCAAACTTTTCGATTTGAATTCTGCAATCTGCCCTCCGGGATTGGTCAAAAACGTTTTTTGGGCCACCACCACTTGGCCTGTCAGTCACGCGACGTCACGCAAACCGCGATAGCTCCCCATCTGATATGACGTGCACACTCTGGTTACGCATGATTGGACTGAACCAAACAAAAATAGTTATTTCTGATTCGATGCCTTTTCGTCTTTGGCTCCCAGCCATTGGTTGAATGTTTTCGGACTGCACCCACTTCATCAGCCTGTCACGTGACATCACATGACTGCGAAAACTCAACGCGTCAAAGTGACGTGTACCCATGAAAGATGCAATAATATGTCGAACAAAATTTCAAAAAGGGTGATGCGAATGACGTGGGTCATTATCGACCAATTTCTGTACTATATATGTATTCTAGAAAGTTATCCATATTCGAATGTCCAGCTTCCATCATAAACACAATTTATTCTCACCTGCACAGTTTGGATTCAGCAAAAACAAATCTACGGAAATGGCGTTACTTGCACAGAAAGAATTTATTTTATGACATTTTGAAAAACAAATGTTCGTACTGGGTATTTATGTGGATTTCTCTAAAGCCTTTGACTTTATTCATCACTGTACACTAGTTAAAAAACTTCAAATATATGGAGTCCGCGGACATTTCGTGCAAATACTTCAGTCATACCTTAGTCACCGGCAACAGTTTGTAAAAAATAAATCATATCAATCTGACTTAAAATCTATTATTACAGGTGTTCCCCAAGGGAGCATTCTGGGTTCACTGTTCTTTAATATTTACATCAACTACCTTAAAGATATCTGCACAAAATCAAAATATATTTTATATGCGGATGACGCAAGTATTTTTATAACAGCTCGCGATTGTAATCAACTGGTAAGTGCAGCAAACTCCATCCTTATAAGCCTGAATAAATGGTCAATAGCAAATCAGCTGAAAATCAATGTTAATAAAACAAAAGTTCTTATATTTAGGCCGAAATCGAAACAGTTCAACGCTCCAGCCAACTTAACGTATGGGGGCAAGCCACTACAAATAACTGATTACAATAAAATCCTTGGCGTAACTTTTTCTGATAATATGTTTTGGGATAACAACATTGACACTGTTTTGACAAAGCTAACTCGTGTAGTTGCCGTCTTATCTCACCTATAAACGTACCTGTCATTCAGGGTCAAACTTCTCTATAATTCGCCTTTTTACTCTCAGCTACATTACTGCTTATTGGTTTGGGGCACAACTACTCTAAGTTACAGAAAATTGTTCTCTCCGGAAAAAAAAATGGTCAGACTGCTTTATGACTTACCATATAACACCCATGCACAGTTTTTTTCAAAAAAACAAACATTAAACCAGTAAAAAATCTTAATGACTATAAGCTAACACTAGCCTTCAAACGCGAAGTATTAGAAAATAGAACGTTTCTACGCGACTTATCATCACTATAACAGAACATTTCCATACACACTACCCAGCACTAAAATGGAATGCGAAAATGGAAAAATGGAATGTTATAACTCTTGGGCTAACTACTCTACAGGAAAACTGTCCTTCACCCTGCCCACTCCCCTGAATAATTACAACAACACTACCACTGATATTTTAAAAATAACTAATGCTGCAATACAGCAGCACTATGTATAAGGTATCTAGTTTTTCTGGATAATTTTTGTGCTCATTCCCAGCGTCGATTTCGGTGCCTATGTATGTTTTCGATGTTCTTTCCGGTAACCTTTTTTACTGCCGCCTTGTATCAAGCTGCCGTTTGTTCGTGCAGCTTCCTTCATCTTTCTTGATGGGAAATAAACATTATTATTATTATTATTATTATTATTATTATTATTATTATTATTATTATTATTATTATTATTATTATTATTACTAATGTTATTATTATTAAAATTTAATTTTTCTCTGAATAGCCGCAGGCTGCCCGTTCCGAAAGCAATAAAAGATGGCTGCCACCTATCGCTCAGGCACTGGCTACTCGCAGCTGCTGGAGAGCATGGCGCTATTTGCCTACACTGAAACTTTCTTGCTTGGCCATGTAACGTTTTGGAGCACTTTCGGCAGGTTTACGACCTCGCTCAGGCAACTTTTCTTTGATGAGGATCATTTTTAGCGACATACTTAATCTTCCGTTGCTTGCCGCCGCGAGTTTCCACGAGCCACTGCGAGCTAAGTAAAGAAAAACGGACCAATCGCAGGCGCTGGCACTACCCATTAAGTTATCGATTTTCATTGCACTGGCTCGGCCCCATCGAGTCCTTCTCCACTTGAGCGTGCTCCTCGCCTCTGATCAGCCGATTCGATAGACAAGCCGCTCAGCGCAGGCAGTGTAATTCGTTTTAAAGTAAACAAAAGTTACCTACTATAAACGAGGAGAGCATTTGACTGGTCTGGTCAGACAACCCTGTGGGTCCCCGCCCGATACTTGCGTCGGCGGTTACGTAAATATAATGCCAGCAGATTGAAACAAAAACACATAGGAATAGTTTTACGTTAGAGGGCTCCTGTCCAATTTGACAACACATGTTTGAACCTAAGAGTAATCTTAGCTTAGTCTGCCTTCGCTTTTATCCCTTTCCCCCACGACCGGCAGTAGGCCGGTTTAACGCTGCCTCCGCGAGATTTGCCTGCGCTGTGCAAAGGAAGTTGGCGAGCCCAAGAATTGACTCGGGTCAAGTGGTAGTGGGGCAAGAATTCAGGGCAAGAAGCTCAAGCAAGGATGGCTGCTGTGTGAACAAAACCATTTTCGCCGACTAGGTTTGCTGCTGAATGGTATACGACGCTCAAAAAGTATGGTCATGTAATATCCATCCGCTTCCCAGTGGGCGTCCAAGGGCATATGAAAATGTTGAAATGCTCCGTTTTTCAAACGGGCTGTACAGTGGAATCAACCCGCCTCTTTTTTGCTGCAGAGAGAGGAGAATAAATTTGTGGATGTTTGTTTAACATGTGTATATTGCGTTGTGGCAGCTTGTATTTATTTGGTGGCTATGTCTGCCGAACAAACATTGTTGTATGTTGCTTGATCTTCAAATGCTGTAGTATTCAAAATGCCACACATTGCTGCCCTCAACATGAGCCATAATGAATTTCTTACTGAAAAATCCCACAACGATATAGTTTGGGTCATTCCACAAGTGGCACCCAATACGAGCAGTCTTGTCTTGATCTTCAAGATCGTCTCAAGGTTGCGTGAGTGGGTGTGGCGCACACGCATAAGAAAGCTAGACGGAGTCCATAAACAGGCCTTCTTGAGGAAAATGAACGCAATGACGTTTCGCTTGCCTTCACGTGCTGACGCAAGTCCTCAAGAAGAAGAATTTTACCAATGTGACATTAAGAACACTGCAAAGAAAAACTGCCGCACCCACCGTGATTGCTTAATGGCTATGGTGCTGGGCTGCTATGCACGAGGTCGCGGGTTGAAATCACGGTGTACTTAAAGTTAAGTGCACGTTAAAGAACCCCAGGAGATCCAAGTATCCAGAGTCCCCCACTACGTCGTGCCTCATAATCAGAAAGTGGATGGGGACGCAAAACCCCATAATAAAAAAAAAACTGCAGAAAATGATTAACTTTGAGAATCCATGGAGCAGCCTCAAGGCATGCTAGAACTTCAAAAGAAAAGGCATTTGGAGCTGGCATTGGAAGTAAAAAAGATACAATGAAAGTGCCAGGCACCATAGTCCTAGCCTTAAAAGTGAAGGCTAAGACCTACTGAAGGAAGCTCTGGTGAGCAGATATTGCATTCAAAGCTGATGTAGGCGATAAGCTTTTCAGTTACGGTATTCAAATGTAAGAAATAATTGTCACTGACCTCAAAGTTCGTCTGCTTCTTACAAGGGGCCACACCATCACTTCTTACAATGGGCCACATTTTACAAGGAGCCACACCATCACTCAGCTCCAATATGATGCCATGCTTTCATGGGAAAGCTCGTTCATTAGACGCCCTTAGCCCTAATGACAAACAAGTTGTCGCAGATGTGTCTGCCCTTTTAGACGATAATTATATTAGTGACGCCTTTTGGGAGGAATTATCTATCAACCTTCCCAATCTTGCTCCCCTGCGCTTCCTTCGTTCATACGGAGAATCCAGTAACGTTGTTACTGAAACTGCATGCAATCCAGCAACACCTAGAGGGGCACAAGTTTATTTTGTGGCTGAACTCCCAAAAGTAATTGTTGATTCAGCCAAAGAAAAAAAAACATGACATTGAGAGCACTCGCTAATAAAGAGATCATCCTGAACGTGGAAGGGGACGCATGCAGAATTAACCGCCGTACGTCGAGGACTTTGTTTTCATTTGTCATTATTGAATGCGATGCAGTTGTGAACGCTCACAAGAAACATCAACTCCTAGCTATTGCTGACGTCCAGGAGAGTTACTTTCCTATCAGAAATAGTTTGGAAACTTGTTAGAAGTGATCACTAGTGTAGCCCAGCTAAAAGCACTTAACGTCTGCGGCATTGACGTCCCGTTGAAAGTGTGCCTTGGTGCTGACCTGAGATTTCTCTTAGTACTACTAGGCCTACAATCAGCATCGTCAACATATCCGTGTCCTTTTTGCTTTGTTGATAGCATTGACAGAACAAATTCCACTTTTCTAAGCTCTTATTTTAACAGACCGCCGAACTCTACGACCCTCTCGAACATGGTTGCTGATTGTGACAAGTTGACTTTTGAAGTCCATACCAAAATTCTTTGTGAAATAGAACCAGCCTTTGTCATAGCGGACATCTTACACATAAAGATAAAGATCTGCAACCAGCTTTTGGTATTTTCAATTCTTCAATTCGAAGAACGTGACATTTGTGCGGGAGCACGAGATCACGAAACTCGACATGACTAGTTCATCCATGAATTTTCCCAGCTCGTGAAAAAATGCGGAGTAACGCTCTGCATATGGAAATTTTAAAAAGCAGAGTGTGACATTTTCTTCGCTCACAGGGAATGATGTGGACTTACTGCTGGTTTGCCTCCGGGATATGATGCAAGGTAAACTGCACCTGGATACAGAAACAGAGGTTACAAGCCTCTGGAAATGTCTGGTCTATTCTACGCCATTTCACCCCTGACATGTCATGGACGCCAATGGACGATGCAACACATATATTTTTTGATACTTTCATTAAGCTGGGACAGACTAAACGAAAGGGATATGGTCTACGCCGCGTAACTCCATACATGCACCTTTCAGCACACCACGCATCCTGGAAACATGAATACTTCATGAACCTCGCCTGCTTTTCAAGCCCAGGTCTCTAGAAGAAAAACGATGTGCTGAAACACATTCATCACACTAGAACAAATAAATGGAACCCAGTGGCAGGCACACACAGGCTCGTGAAGATGCAGGAAGAGCATAGAGTTAGAAGGCATAGGAAGAATGACGTAGAATACTGACATGGGGATGGCATCACTGAGTCGATAAAGAAAAGGTCGCGTTCCGCGCCAGAAGGGCCCAGCACTAGTTAAGAAGTGACAGATTTTGTAAACACGACAACCGGTGAACTGTGCATGGAGCTTGGTGCCTCAGGCTTGCGTGCAACTTGAAAGAATGTGGAAACCTTATAAAATGCTTCTCAGCCGAACTGAAAGCCCCGGGACATCCAAAAATTAAATTACATATTTCACGGCAGCATTCCGAGTGCACACTACGGTGTTTCTTCTATGGTCCCCGCTGTCTTGAATATCGTCCTTAACGTCCTTCTTATTTTTTGTTCTCACAAGCAAGAACTTCTTAAATGTTATTTGTCCACCAACGGCCCGAAACTTAAGCGCCATTGTTTGCATAATTGTTTTTCGACAACGTGACACATGATGTCACTTCCATAGTACGGAAGGCAATCGATTGTGCCTGATATGTACATTGTTTATATTCTGGTGACATTTTTTCAACACCTCACAAATATTATCACTCGGTTCAAGAGGCGCCTTCACGTGTCCACAGCTTCTCGCATGTTATTTCACACTCCAAACGAATTACTTGTGGAAAGCAAAGGGAACAGCGGTGTACGTTCTGGAACTTGCACGAGTACCAGAGATTACGCTGGAAAGTACGATGATACATTTATAAAGTTTAGTATAAAGATCGAATGCTTTGTATCGTAGGTCACATTTTCGACGACCGACGGCTCACAGTAGAATGACTGCATCTCGCCACTATCATTGTACTATCCCATAGAGAGTTGTATCTCCCGATGACAAATGTAATCTTTCTTTGACGCTCCACTCGCTGAAGCCTTCAGCGTCACAACAACGTGGCAATACGAAGCGTGAAACAGGCCCAGGAATAGAGCTTGCGGTACACCAGCAAAAACATTCTCTGAAACAATCTCTTAAAAAGTCGTGTACATATGCTATGCAGGCCAGCTTCGACATACAAAATTCTAGGCTGAAAGAGGATGACTTCCCTGCGGTGGTTGTGCGGACAGTTGTTGAAACTCGCGAAAAGAGGCTAACAGCGCCTCAAAAAGTAAACACTGATGTAGCCAACAAAGCTTCCGAGCCCATCGTAATCTCTTATGTTCGTAGAAGTGCACACAATCTCAAGAAGATAGCAACCAAGCACGGTGTCCCACTCGTTTTCTCGGCTCCCTGCAAACCGAGTCACCTTGGCGCCCGCATTGGGAGACTTCACGCCAAAATGAAGGGAGGTGGCTGAGGCGTGAACACAAGAACCTTCATGTAGATTGACAAGTTCGCGTTATTTATCAGATTCCCCTGACATGTGACAAAACCTACATAGGCCAGGCGGGCCGTGGCTTGAACGTGTGATTTCATGAACATGAAAGGTCTATTAGAAACCGGGAGGAACGTGTTTTACCCATGCATTGCCTAGATGATAAATACAGGCCTCTGCTCAACCAGGTTATGATCCTGCATAAGTGCAGTAACGAAAATGCACGGGAACTTCTAGAGGTATATTATATAAAAAAGAAGGGACAAGCATGCATCCGTGATACATCGATCATACTTTACAATAGGGAGGCACGTTTCCTAGAAAATATGATCAGTTGAGCCACGCCACTGGGTTTGTCTGATTTAGTGTTTTTTCTCCTCTTATCTGCTGCTGATAACCTCATGTGCCTAAGCTGTCAAGAACTGATATTTATGTCTTTCCATCGAATAAACCTCAGTTAGTTTGTGTCTGTCCCGTCTTCTTCCTTGTGATCGTCTACAAAACGCATCCAATCTTTCCAAATACAATGAACCAACTTGCCCACAACGCATCATGCTAAGCAAAGACATACCGTGAGCTTATAATTGGGGACGATTCTATCCATCTTCTGACATTAAATTCGAGGCTTACGTGCGGAACTTTATGAACGAGTACCAAGCTGTGGCTGCGAGAAGGTATTGCAGTAAAACACGTTGTGGGGCTAGTTGGTGCAAAGCTTTCAAAAAATGAAGCGCCAATGGTAACGGTACACAAAGAAGGTATACCACAAAGAATGTGGTATTTATATAGGAGGTTGTGGCCAAGTAATGCACCAGGGTGGCCCACCTGGTTGTGGTGAGGGAGTGTGTAACCGGTTCTGCTCACGGGGATCAGACCGCACTCCAGGCCTGTTTATGCAATTTTATCAACACGCGAATTTTTTTAATCTGCTAGAAAATTGCGGGGCACCGGGATTTGAGCCACAGTCTTCTTGCGCGCAAGGCGGATGCTCTACCTCTACGCCATCGCTCCACCCTCCACCAAGATGCTCTAATGAATGCCAAATAAATAAATTGATTGATTGATTGATTATTTCCATTTCTTTTTTCCAAGACAGGCAGGACCACGAGTAGCTGGCATGATCCCTATCACAAAAGGCTCGATAAGTGAGCTAGTTGGTAACGCATATTAATAAAAACTTAGACTGATAAAAACATGAAAAATGTAGGAAAAGAAGAAAATCTTTCGTGTTTTTATCGCTTTAAGCTGTTATTATTATCCCTATTGCAAATGACACAGTGTGGAGTGTTTTCACAGGATTCAAATGGATGCTCCTGGGCACTACACATGGCACAGGTTAGTCGGCCACGTCAGTTGTGTGAATTGTGGCCGAATCCTTGGAATTGAAAACATTCTAGAGAATTGGGTATGTACCGTCTGACCTGTATCGTTATGTACCCTGCCTCAATGGTCTCAGGCCGCGCACTTGATCCGACAGTTAGAATTATGTGCTTAGTTTCAATCACTTTTCCCTCAAACCTTATGTTAATTCTCTTGACATTGATCACATTCTGATCGCTCCAGCCCTCTAGTCGTTCGGCTTCTGTCAGCTACATCAAATCAGCATCGGAAACGATGCCACGGGTGGTGTCCGTTGTTCGCTGTGGACTTACTGTTACCGGAACGTCTCCAAATTGTACAAGTTTAGATGGTTCATCGTGTTGCTTTTTATCGCGGCGTTCCAACAGGCCATTGCCGCTAGGCGTCTTTGATGCGGGCCGGGCATCAAAGATTTTTGATGCCTGGTCCAAGCGCCTAAGTAAAAGATTTTGAAACGACTAAAGGTGAGGCTATTCGTGCTTGTTTGTATATTATGTTTCAGAGTAGATGACATAAGATTGGTGGAAGGATTCTTTTCGGTGACCAAAAAACTGGAAGACCTCATCTATGCGTCATCTTTTCTGAGGGTAATCAGCCTTATGTGAACGTGTAGTTTTCGCCAGAAAAGCCAGCCAGCCACCATAAGCCCTACAAGGGGACACAGCAGGGCCTGCAAAGACAGGTCCTGCAAACTCCAGCTTTACATTACCGCTTTACCCGAATATGACATAACCTAAGTGGACTACTCACACAAGATTAACGCTTGCTGCCTGGGAGATCGGAAGTAAATAGAAGTGAGTAGTGGATGTCAGGAAAGATTGAAAGCAAGAGAGAAATGCAAGGATTGTAAAGGAGGACAGGAAAAGGCAGCTACCGATTTCGCCCGGGTGAGTCAGTGTGGCAGTGCCGTATATGCGAAGCCGAGGTGAAAGGGGTGTGTTGCCTCTGCCAAGGGGCGTTGCAGGATCAAACAGCATCGACCCCAGAATCCCCTCAATCTGGACACTGCTAAGCCACGCACGGTTAAACGCGGGAGGGTCCAACCCTGGTGTGCTCAAGTACGTGGTGTCACAACACACCAAACGCCTACTGATGCAGACGCCTGTGCAGAGTAGCCCGGTCCTGAACCAGTGCCGGAAGACGGTGCGCATAGCTCCACCGGCATTCTAGGTTTACACTCGCCTTCGCCCTCGCAGCAGATCTTTTGAACGTCAACTGGCGGTGCGCGGGCCACGCATCCTACTCGCACTCGGCCTTTACACCGAAAAGCTCGGCGGGCCACTGTGGGGGCACTAACAGAGGCTGCGAAAACGCCCGTGAGTGTTGTCTGTATACTGTTGCTATTGAAATAGCACTGGTCCCTTTAAACGGTAGTGCAGCGTTATAGTACCCCACCTGATCTCAATGTCTGGCATTTCACGTGCTGCATTCCGGATTTTAACGCATAAATGTCTCGAACCTATCACGCCTCGACACCCTACACCTTTTTCTTCCAGACTGCTTCTTAAGTAATCATCAGCGAGTGCCCGTGTTGTGTGCTCCACCCATTTGTGTTACATTTAGTTCTCTTGGATTCCACTCAAGACACGTCGGCCTGCCTGAGCACTATTTGAACACGCTTGTCCGGCGCGAACCTGTGTTGTAGAGGTACTACGAGTGAATTACTTGTTTATTTTCTATTTTTTATTACAAAGGAAGGTAAATCCTAGTTGAAGGTCTTGCTTTTTCAGCTGACAGCTGAACGGTGGCAAGCAGTGGGAAAATAAAAAAAAGCATCGAGAGATAGCATGGGACAGGAGAGGACAGTGTAGCAAATAAAACTGTTCATCAAATGAATGAAATAAAATGAAAGCTTTATTTCAATAATGAAGTGTCGGGAGGCACATTCAAAAATACACAATCGACTTGAGAGAGGACTGTGCCCGTTAAACACGGCAAATGGGGCACGCGAGTACATACTGTTTGGAATGCATACACGGTAACGTAGACCATGCATGCAAAATACATACAAAACGTAAATATTTTTATATATAAAAAGTCGAACAGGCTCAAGTATATGGACACATATACTTGTTTATCTTTCACCGGTGGCCACTTTTCACCATCTAAGAAATGTTATCACTCAGCGCAGGACAGTCCTGCATGTATCGGAAATTGTCCGAATGTTATCGATGGTTCTAACCGCTGTCGGTTGTCACTGAACCTTGTGCAATTTGATTGCTTGTATGTGAGGCGCAAATTGTGTAGAGCATTCTTGAAAATACAAGGGCACCACCAATTATTCTGGAACCTTCGATGGCTCGTGTATGAAACCCGACGTGCTTGACCGGCAGATCAGACCGGCAGATTCGCCGCTTTCGTTGAGCTTTGAGCGTAGCCAGTTTTTCTGGGCATAGACTCGTCTAATAAAGTTAGTTTCCCTATTCACGGTTTCATTAATGTGTCTTCGACCATCACGACCACTGGACAAAACCGCTGTTGGATGAAGAATAAAGAACGAAAATATTGAAGACAAAAATGGGGATGCATTGCAAATCATTGCCAAAATTGCAATGTAGAGCGCCCACCTCGGCTGCGGGTGGTTGTGGGTTCCATTCCCAGTGCTGCCGGGTACCCACTGGATCTCAAATACACACACGTGTACACCGGCCTGGCGTTAGGCTTTCTTCAGGGGTGATAGGCTTGGGAAAGGGTCCTGCACCCCAAAATCCCGTCGAGAGCCTCGTGAGCACAAAAGAAAAAAATTCAGTACCATTCCACTCTGTGGTGACTCTTTGGGCCTGTCGGTAGGACACGAATGCAGCTTTTTGTGCGCAAGACGAGGACAAAGAAGAGGCTGAGACGCACAAGCGCAGACTTACAACATGGTTTTATTTTGAAGTAAGTGACCAAATATATAGCATAATCTTTGGCACACGACGTGCGTGACGCCGAAAGAAAATACCTATCTCTGCGCAAAAAAGATAGCTCCTTCCTGGAAAGGGCGATGAATGGTTTTGACACACAGGTGTCACCCCACCTATAAATCAATTCAGCTTCGAAGATTCCCCAGGTTAGCTGATCACGATTTGTACTGACAATTGAGCATGCACTATACACCGGTTTACACGTGATCGTATTTGTGGCGTCTGCCTCATTTACGCACAGAATTTCTACAGTGGGCATCAAAAAATCCCCTCTCCTTTATATCACATTATAGCGATGCTCCCGTAGCCTGTCATTAAGGCATCATCCGCTCTGACAAACATAGTTAAACCCACGGTTCAAAGGCAGATTCTAAACTATACCATCTGCACATGCAACGAACTATGATTGATGTCTTTCTTTGCAAGCAGGCTCTTTGGGGGCACACACACTGGTCAATCTGATGAAGATTGCAGTTTATCGGGATTGTAAAAAAGCACACTTACATTGGCCCGCTGGCCAATCCATTTCAGTCGATGCGATATGCCGTGGATATACGGAATAACTATGACATTTTCGTAAAGCATGCAAGACTGAGAGGCATTAGTTATATATGGTGACATACGTTTCAACAGGGCTTCAGAAACACTGCTGAGGATATGTGTGGGGTACCCCGCGTTTCTGAGGCGAAGTGCCTGTTCAGAGAAGCTGTCGTCCATGAGCTATGGGCAAGACTTGCTTAATGAACTGGACAGGTATAGCTTTGAGGGCGCTGACGCATATGGAAGCATTGCCTTGTTGGGGGGGCACGAGGCTCGTATTTCCAGTCTATACGTTTGCCTCGAAATAAAATACCTGATGTCGAGAAAGCGTATGCTTTCGTGAGTCAGTTACTCATGAGTTAAAACTAAAAGGGACAAGCCCTGACGGATAAAGGATAGTGCGCTTGTAGCTAGCGTCTCTATATACCCGAACCTGCAGTCAAGAAAAAATTTTAAAAATCATGCACGTACATAAAGGTCTTTACGATGCTAAATTCATGAAAGCGGCTATGGAAGCCTTTGTCCAGTTCAGCTAAAAATAAATAGCTCAGAATGGGGGCGATGCACGAGCCGATACATATCCGTTCCTTCTGTACAATTGGCTGGTTGCCCCGTGGGATAAAAGTGGACTGAAGACAAAAACTGCCCAGTTCAAAAAAACAAAACACTACATGACACCCCCGCCTCATTCATAATGGTGACACTTCCAAAGCTGTCAATGCACTTCTGTACGCATGAGAGCAGACAAGGCTGGGGTAAGGAATAAAACAGATCCTTGATGTCATTTGAAAAGGCCCCGAGGTTATCGTGTGAGGATGACCTCAGGTAGTACAGAGCCACATCAGAGTTCTCGACAAGAAACGGGTCACTAAAGTGGAAGAGATTAAGCGATATTTGCAAAAATAAGGCAATAGTCTTCCGCCAAGTGCCTTTTTCAGAGACGAAAGCTCTGAAAGGGGTGTCAACCTTATGTGTTTTAACACTGAAAAACTCATCGAGGCAATCTCGATTACTCGCCCCTATACCTTTGAGAGCACCATCTAATTTTAACCTGCTGCTCAGTTTTTTAGCCTTTGATTTTTCTTTTGAAATGAACCAGTTTAAGCGTTTTGTACTTATTCCAAAGCTTTGTGATTGAAAAAGCCAAAAGATGGCACCGCGAAACTTCCCTCTTTGTGAGCAGGCAAAACACAGATTATCCTTCAGGAAGGACAAGGCTTGCTTTACAGATACCTTTGGTCTAGGGGCCCTGCTACGGTGTAGAGCGTCCACACCGTCCGACACACACCACACACAGCCCTCATCTGAAGCACGCTGGGCAACGTGTCTGACAAGGCCCAGAAGTTCCGGGGCTGTGCTATTCCTTTGAACGGTGAACTTGGGTCCCAAGCCGAGCACCTTCTCGACGGCATGAGGGAAGCTGACGTCTAGAAGGAAATGAATGTTTCCTTTGGACGCTGGGTACTTCTGAGGAAGGTCCCGATAAAGCTGTTTGAGTGGGAGCTGCCACAGGAATTTAGTGGTCAAAGGATCCGATGATTCAGTGCAAACAGCACAAAACAATATTGCAACTATGAGCTCATGTGTCTGAGCCTCTTCTTCGTCCTGGTCTTGGGCGCAAAAAGCTGTATCCACTCCGTGAAAGTGGTTGACCGGGGAGGCTGCGTATGTGGGCCCCTTAATGGCGAGCTGTCTATTGCCGTGTCAAACGACGAAGGCACATAAATTGGAGTCGAGGCGCCACTAGTCGCGCCTTCACGATGTTGAGCCTCGGAAGAAGATGAGGCTCCTGGGGCTACACATGTCCATGTACTGTTGCCAAAGGAGGGACGACACAAATCCCAGCACGTACAACAGAAACGTACCTCACCGCACTCCTATAGCCCACACTGCTTTACCACAGCCAATGCGATTGTGCGTTAATGAACGTCCATCAGTGTAGTAATGGTTGTGAGGTCACTCGAAAACGACAAGCGATCACACACAACACAGGTCACACAAAACCGTTTCCCCATGAGCCCCGTCTGAAACCTGGCCGCTGCTACGGTGAAGAGTTCCAAGTTTGCGGGATAGGGGCCACATGAGTGCTTTGCATTTCTTGCCGCCTCACGGTCTTGGGGGACAGCACGCTTACGGGACCGCCACCATGGGAGAGCGGAAGGAAATGAAAGGAGATACGCAAGCGTTTGAAAAGCCATCTAAGCGAGGGCGGAGCGAACGTAGACATGGTCGGCGCGGGTCAAAGTGCAGCATCTGTTCTTATCAGCTGATAGGGGTTGTATTTGGAATTCAGATATCAAACCTATTTTTGCAAATTGGCGGAGTGCTTGTAGCCTGCCTCACCTCCACCACGTGTAGGCTCGGTATTACACTTTCGTCGGGATTCGCCCACATATGGGGAGAAATTCTCTATCTACACGGCACGATAGACGCACGCATTTTTGCCAGAACCCAGCCATAATAGTCTTGCTGTAAAAGATTGCCTATTATTAGCAAGATTGAATATGCCAGCGATGCAGTTTTGGCGCCAAAACAAGAAGTACGCGCGCTTCAAAACCTACTAAAATCACGCCAAAATGAGCCATAATCATGAGCCAATAAATGACTCAGGAATCTTTGTAGTTCGTTACTTCCTCACGTTTCAGTAACTTCTGCGCCGCGCATAAGCGTAAGACTAGGAAACAAGACAGCGAGTTGTAGTCTACTTACGGCCGAAATATCGATATGCTCTGGGTCTCCAATTTCCATACGCCCGGCGAAGGCGAACTTGGTGACCTCGACGAGCCGGTGGAAGGTCTCGTCGTTGTCGGGCAAGCTCTTTACCGTGGGTGCCTCGGGATTTCGGTAGCTGTCCATCACCGCGAGCATGAACGCTGTCAAGATGCCTCCGGCAGGAGGTGGTGGCGCCAGGACGGTCACGTTGTCATGGAGTACTCGACGCAATGCGTCGTCGACCTTGACGGTGTAAGACCTAAGGTCCTGGAGCGTGATCAGACCACCTGGGAATGCACATGCCAAATGTACAGTAAGCAGATTACGTCGGATAACTGATATCATGAGATAAGGTGTTTTAGCATTCTCATCCGGCATCGTGAGCATATTCTTTCCACATATACGTCTTAGAGGTCACCATGTTTAAATCATGTTTTGGGGAATATTGGAAAATATGGCATTTATTTATTTCTTGCTTTCACTTTTTTGATATATTCATCCTTAATTTCATATCATTTCTTGTTAAGAATACTAAATTTACACGCTTATCACAAATAATTACTATTAACATACAGGAAATTATTATAAGTAAAACATTAACTTCTCTTGAATAATGAACACAACTATATCATTACGATATCATCGGTAGACACTCAAGAGACGAGCCACCGCGAGAGCAACGACGCAGTGGGTCTGTGCCCTTGGGGCGAGCGAATTTCGGCCTGACGCTCTCGCTCCAGTCCAGTGCAAATAGCCTGTAAATAGCCTCTTCCATCTGTGTCTTGTTACACGTAACATTCTGGTGGAGGTGAGCGATTCCCGTCCTCGCCACAGAACTCCGGAGTGGTCGATACATCCAGCATGTCACCACGCCTCCCGGTGACGAGACCGCCTCTGCAACGGCTTCGGCTTGTCTCACGACTGATGACTGCTGCAATCGTCATGGTTGCCCAATATCGCGACCTTGGTGTGTTCTCTGCCCTGGAGGGACAGGACGTTGACGAATGAATCAAGCTGTGCCAATATGCCAGCGCTAATTACAGGTGGGACGCAACCATTATACTCGCCAATGTCATCTTTTATCTCGGCGGCACCCCATGCGTATGGCGCCAGACGCATGACGACAGGATTATCAGTTGGGACAGTTTGAAAGAAAAGCTACGGCAACTGTTCGGCGACCCCATTGGCCACAAGGTTGCCGCGAGAAAGGTTCTTGCGTTTCGTGTTCAGACATCTACAGAGCCGTACGTTTCATGCACCCTCGACGTCTTGGCTTTACGCTGGAAAGCTGACGATGCTATGTCTCAAGCATATAAAGTGCCACATGTTCTAAAAGGCATCGCCGACGACGCTTTGAATTTTGCTTGTTTTCGGCAACGTCTCAACAATCCACGCCATCATTAAAGAATGCCGTCGCCTTGAACAAGCTAAGCGCCGCCGTATCACACACCACATCATGCGGCTACCCAACACTGCTGCGGCATCGACATGTGAGCGTCGACCGCGTCAGGCCTGAGGCCGCCTGTTTGCCAGCTTTCGCCGCGACACCTCCCGATCCGCCAGCAACCACTATTGCGATGATTCAGGCTGTAGTCAGACAGGAATTTAAGAGCACGGGTCTCCCTGTGCTCAACGACTCAACCCAGCATTCCACAGTTCTCTACCGACCCTCCTGGTCCCCCGCAGTCCTTTTCTGCCATATCTCGCCGCAACCCGTCCGAATGGCGCACGCCTGATGACAGGCCAACTGCTTCTACTGCTGTCGCAGCGGCGACGTCGCTCGTATCTGCCGCAACCGAAGGCCACCACCTCCTCAGACATACACCACCACTTATTCCAGCAACTTTAGAGCTACTGTTCCCTATGCCACCCACCATGAACCCACTGCCACTGATGCCCCTGCTTCAAACCTTCGCTACAGCCGCTAGCCCTCACCTCGGCGCCATCAGTCCCGTTCGCCCCAACCCCGCCGCTTGTCTTCGCCGCCTATCGCCTCCCGGGCCCAGTCGGAAAACTAAGCACTGCAGCTTCTGGAGGTTTAGCTGCGTTGTTGGCCCTGGCTTCAAATCCTCTGCTCACGTTACCTACGAACCAAAACCTTCTTGACGTCAATGTTGACGGCTATCCTGTCACTGCACTCATCGATACAGGCGCACATCTTTCTGTTATGAGTGCCGCCTTCCGACGACGACTCAAAAAGCTCCTCACCCCACCGTCGGCACGCGTCGGCAGCATTGCGGATGGTGGTACTGCGCCTAACATGTGCATGTGTACGGTGCGTGTCAGCATCACCGGCCGTCACGCTCCTGTCCTCTTCACCATCATTGCTCATTGCCCCCACGGCCTAATTTTCGACCTGGACTTTCGCTCCGTGCATTCTGTCCTTATTGACTGCTCTGGTAGAACCCTTCGCCTGATGTTGCCGATTCTAACAGAACCTGCTGACGCACCCCAGTGCCGCTTACGCCCCATGGGCTTTTTTCGCCTGCCACCATAGTCAATAGCGTGTATTGAACTGTTGTCTTCCCCACCAGTTCCTGATGGCGAGTACCTCGTCACTCCTCTGCCCCACATTCCACTACATTACGACGTTACCGTGCCTTACAGTATACTTAATATTACTGCGAATCGCCCTCGCACACCTATTTCTAACTATGGATTGGCAAAGCAAATTCTATCACGAGGTATTTGCCTTGCCAAGGTTGATTGTCTCGGCGATCATCATGTGGCAGCGTTATCAACCGATGGTTCTTGCGAGCTTCGCAGGCCCCTCGCGCAGCCTCGTGCGGCGATTCCAACATTAAGAAAATGGCTGCGACGGACCTGTCCTCCACGTAGGCTGAATACCTTTTCCAAGTATTATCGTCCTACCGAGACATTTTCGACTTAGACGATTGGCCTTTATAGGCCGGACGCTCGCGGTGAAGAATCGGATTCTCACTGGCGATGCTACGCCTATTCACCGATGACCGTATCGAGTTTCTGCGTCAGAACGCCGAGTAATTCAAAGTGGAGTGAACAAAATGCTAGATAAAAACATCATTGAGCCTTTTTCGAGTCCCTGGGTACCACATGTGGTGTTGGTTAAGAAGAAGAACGGCACATGGCGCTTCTGTGTATACCACCGTCACTTGAACAACATTACTACGAAGGATGTCTACCCGCGTCTTTGTATAGACGATGGCTTGACTGCCACCACGATTACAGCTATTCCTCTTCTATTGACCTTCGTTCCGGATACTGACAGATTGCTGTTGACGATATGGAGAGAGAAAAACCGCGTTCATCACACCTGATGGTCTATACCAAGTTAAAGTAATGCCGTTTGGATTATAGAACACCCCTGCCACATTTGAGCGTATGATGGACTCCTTGCTCCAAAGTTTCAAATGGTCCACATGCCTCTGCTACCCCGACAACGTCATCGTCTTCTCGCCAACGTTCGACACTCACCTTGAGCGTCTGTCAACTATACTTGATGTATTTCGAAAGGTGAAGCTGCAACTTTACCCGTCCAAATGTCGTTTTAGCCACCGTCAATTATTATTCTGGGCCATCTCGTTGACGTTTCCGGAGCAAAACCAGATCCGGACAGAACTAGTGCTGTCCGAGACTTTCCGGTTCCCAAGACAGCCGCAGACGCCCGAAGTTTTGAAGGACTATGCTCGAACTGTCGTAGTTTTATTCCAGATTTTGCGACACTTGCTAGACCCCTGACTAATCTTTTGAAGAAAGGCGTATAATTCTCGAGGGGCACTTCAGAAGCCGCCGCCTTCTGTCGTCTCGTCCCTCTTCTTACCTCACCACCCATTCACGCCCACTCCGACCCTGATGCTCCTACAGAATTGCGTACAGATGGCAGCGGTCATGGCGTAGGTGCCGTCTTAGCCCAGCGTCAGCGTGGCCAGGCACACGTTATCGCTTATGTGAGCCGCCACCTAGCATCATCGGAGTGCAACTATTCCATTACGGAACGCGAATAACTTGCAGTTGTCAGGGCGGTTGCGAAGTTCCGTCCTTACCTTCACGGTCGCCCTTTTTCCGTAGTAACTTACCACCATGCTCTATGCTGGTTCTCATCGCTAAAGGATCTTACAGGCCGGCTTGGTCGATGCGTTTTGAGGCGATAGGAATTTTTATATTCCGTGGTCTATAAGTGTGTATGCCTGAACCAAGACGCTGACAGGTTGCCGCGTTAGCCTGTTGACGACTCTGACTCCTCCAATATTACCAGTGCTGCTTGCGTATTCTCTGTATCACAGCTGCTTCATCTCGTCGACGAGCAACGTCGTGACGCCTACATCAGAGCACTCATCGACCGTTTTGGACACTCTGCGGCCGATGCCACTCTACGCCTCTTCGTCCTCCGCGATGGTACCGTGATAACGTCCATCCGGACGGCTCTGAGTTCCCTACTTGTCGTACCTAAACACCTCCGCTCCACCGTTCTAGAAGAGCTTCATGACGCACCAACGGCAGGACACCTCGGCGTATCTCGAACCTATGACCGTGTACGTCGCCGTTTTTTCTGGCTCGGCCTTGCCCATTCCGTACGACATTACGTCACCGCTTGTGAACTTTGGCAACGACGCAAGAAGCCTTCCCAGCTCCCCTCTGGTTACCTGCAGCCACTCGCCATCCCTGCCAAGCCCTTTCATCGTGTTGGCTTAGACCTCCTCGGCCCATTTCCGGAATCTACATCAGGAAGCAATTGGGTTGCAGTCGCGGCTGACTACGCGACCCGCTACGCCGTAACCCGCGCTCTGCCGACCAGTTGCGCAACTGATGTTTCGGACTTTTCTTCTACATGATGTCATTTTGATGCATGGTGCTCCGCGTCAATTGCTAACAGACCGTTGCCGTACGTTCTTGGCCAAACGCATTGACGACATCATGCGGGCCTGCTCCATATAGCATAAGTTTACCACCTCCTACCACCCTCAAACGAACGGCCTCAACTAAGCGTTTGAACCGCCCCCTTACAGACATGCAATCGAAATACGTTTCAGACGACCACCATGACTGGGACCTGGCTCTGCATTACATTAACTTTGCGTACAACTCTTCCCATGTCGAAACTGCTGGCTTTTTCCCGTTTTACCTCTTTTATGGCTGAAAACCGACGCTACTACTAGACACTGTGCTTCCGTCCACCACAGCTTCAACTAGCGCTTACGCCCGTGATGCAATCGCCCATGCTGACCATGCCCGTCCACTTGCGCGCGTTCATCTACAAGTGTCTCAAGACTAACAGAAGCAACGCTACGACCTCAGTCACCGTGATGTCCATTTTGTGCCCGGCACCCTCATGTTGCTTTGTTCACCATCGCGTAAAGCTGGCCTTTGTGAGAAATTGCTTTCCTGTTATACAGGCCCATATCGGCTGCTCGGCCAAGTGACCGATGTCACCTACTAAATTGTTCTAGTTACGCCCACTACGTCCTCCGCTGTGACAACCAGTGACATTGCCCACGTCACTGGACTCATGTCCTACAACTCTTGACGCGCCTTGCATATTTACCAGCACCGTGACGGTGCTTTTGCCGGAGAGTGTAGTATTACGATATTATAGGGAGATACTCTAGAGTCGAGCCGCTGCGAGAACGACGACGAAGTGGGTCTGTGCCCTTGGCGCGAGCGAACGTCGGCCTGGTGCTCTGGCTCCAGTCCCGTGTAAACAGCCTGTAAATAGGCTCTTCCGTCTGTGTCTTTCTACACGTAACAATATCATCCATGCATGTTGCTATTCTGACACTGTCATTTCTTTCGTATCTAACTTGTTCTCAATTCATCTCGCTTGACTGAGACATTGTGTCAGTAGCTTGGATGATGGCGTCATGTTGTACAGCCACGGTGAGGATCCAGAAATATTTGAAAAAGTGTGAGTCCCGTATCGAGGTCCTTATCAGCGCGCGAACATGGGCCCAGAAATGTCAGAAACACTAAGATCATGTGTATCAGGCATTGGGTGCATGGCAAAAAACCCCAGGTGGTCCAAGTTAATCCGCAGCCTCCAACTACGGCGTGCCTCATAATGAAAGCGTGGTTTTGTCACATAAAAGCCCTTAATTTTATTCTTTAACCACTCAATTCACAAGCATAGCGGTGAGCGTGGTTACTAATGATTGACGTGCGTCCACAATTTATATATGCGCATTCCGGAGCCATCGTTGCCAATTGCCCTAATGGGGGTCTCTCCAATCGTTCCCGAGTGACCGTGCTGCCACGATTTCTCTCCTTCCATTTTTACTGATCGGGCCGACCATCCTGACAGTGGTGTTACCTAGTCGCGATAGCACGAGGTTATTGCATTTGTCCTGATACCTTTCTCACCCACCCTCCTTCCTCATTTTCTTTATGCTTTCGGTTTTGTTGAAAAGAAACGTCAGTGCGTGCGCAATAAAGCTCGTGAGTGAATATTTTCTTCGAATAACGTAAGTTGCAAGTGAGCGTCCCTTTCTGGTCCTCTTTCTTTCCATACCACTTTAGCGCTTGCCATTGCACCAATATACGAGAGTCCGCTCGGCGCTAGCTAGAGGGCTATGAACATACCGATTAGTCGATTTTGTGTTTACCGTTACAGAGCTTGTGACTACATTATCGTACCTGTTAAGCTGGGGCCATATGGCACGATTTCTGACGCGATTGACGCAAGGCAGAGGGGCGTGGGCGTCGTTTCGACGAACGCATCTACGGAAATCGCGTAGCCGCGTTTTATTGTTGGGAGTAGAAAAGAACGTGTCACGTCGCGTTGCTGCGATCGCGCCCACCAATGAGAGTGCAGCGCGAGTGGCACGTACCGCTATACGTCACGCTTTAGTTCCATCAATCCCACCAGACGGTGTTGCCTTCTGCCCACCTTGGCTGAACAGCGCGGCGGAACATCCGGCAAACGCAACGCAGCCAGCGCGCACCAGTCGGACTGATGCAGGTGTTGACGCCGTAGCGGTAGCGCGTTTTCGCGTGCGAAAAGCGCGCGATGCGGTTGCAGGTTTACTCGTATACTAGAGCGCAGGTGCCCGTTGCTACGTTGAGCATCGGCACCCGCGTCCCGAGTTTTGTTATAGAGTTTCATAAAATAATTATTGTATGCAATTCTATGCCTAGGTGTAACCCAGCGAGCGAGCACATCAAAAGACGAAACAGAGAGAGCAGAGTACAGCGGGGGATGAAAGGGCGCGAAGGAAAGTGGAGAAGGAGGGAAGAGCGGAACCGTGAGGCGGAAAGTGGAGGAGGAAGGTATGGCGAAAGCGTGAGAACAAAAGCGGAGTGCCGCGCAAGACGTGTTCTGCGTAAGTAAGTGTGTGGTCCTGATCCCTTTTGACTCAGGGCAGGCGTTCGTCGACGCCGCAGCAGACGTAGAGAGTAAGGAAAGACAGAGAGTAAGACGTAAAAACAAAGGAGAGAACGAACATAAAACACAGTTTCGTCACAGTCACAGTCTTTGAGATTGTCTGGCAGGTCCGGCTCACTGTACTCCACTCACCTCGGATTTCACTAAAGCCGGGACGATCCAATCCGCCATCCATACTTGGGGCAAGTCAGCTCATTCCATCTATAATCTCTCTCTCTCTATATATATATATATGTGTATATATATATATATATATATATATATATATATATATATATATATATATATATATATATATATATATATATATATATATATATATATATATATATATATATATATAGCTTTTCTTGGAACCAGGTGAGACGCATCACAGAGTATTACGGTTTCGGCCATTCGCACTTCCGAGTGAACGCCTCAATTTGGACATATTTAAGATTTTTAATTGTGCATATTTACTGCGGCCGCCTTTCACCCCGTTGTATTGACACAATGTGTAGCTTCCACCTTCAGTACATAGCTTCCTAAATTTCCTATAACGGGCGTGCTGCATTCAGGCCTCGGTGGCAGCGTGTCGGTGGAAGCGGCGGATATGCAACTTCAGGAAGTTCGAGAGAACATGGCGGCCGATGCCGGCTGCGTGTGAAAGGCGGTTGTGAGAGGAGGCAATGTCGCTACTTGAAACAAAAAAAAGTAAATCTAGGAACTTTAGTGCGACACAGCCGGCGTCGCATACATGGCCGGCCATGATCAACTGTAGCTCACGTTGCTGGCCTGGTCGGCGGCCTACTGCAGCCGGAGTTTACTGTTGCTGTTATAGGGTGGCTCTAGCTAGACGATGCCTGCTTCAGGTATTGTGCCGGACCGTTTTGCTCGCCTGCCCAGTCGTTCCCCCTATCTAGCACCGTCCTCCTCCTGCACCCCAGTCCTCCTCTGTGTGACGGGTAAGCGCTAGGCTCTAGGCCAGGTCACAGGATCGGGTACCTGCGGCAAACCATGGACATTGCTGTAAAACCTAGAGGAGGGTTTCTTCTGGTGCACCGCACAAGCGACACGTCGGATCAACGCCGAATAGTTCGGGCTTGAAACACCAGTTCGGGCTTGAAACAGAAGGCCGCTGACTCTATCTCCTCGGTAGTGTGATGACGGGCACGGTTCCGGCTTGTTGTAGTAATATAGTGCTAGGCTATGCTTCTTTGGCAGCTGTCGTGCGCCGTATAGTTGTTTCTACATCATTGATGACGTTTAAGCCCGCCTTTCGCCACTCTGTCTCCGTCTTAGTTTCGTGTTCTTTTGAATTTTGGATGCATTTCGCTATAGGGACGTGTATTTCGGAATCCAATCTGTCTTGATTCTTTTGTATATTAGGTTTAGGTACATTCTGCGACTTCCATTTGTGTTTGCCGTGAATTTGAGCGTACCGGCGTATTGTAAGTTGTACATCGCCTCGCTTGCTTCGTACGAGTACCAGCTCATTGGCCCGCTGACTGCGGCATTGCCAGGAGTCACGCTACCCTAAAGCACCCAGCGCCCTAGTGCTGCTTGGTGCAGCTCCAGGAATGTTATCGTTTGATGGGGGTAGGCCAGCACATCGTATGCGTACGTGGTCGATGGTGTGCCGATTGCCATTCACAGTGTACGTCCAACAGTGTATGGCTTGCATGAATGCCTCGCCAAGTGTCAGATCAAGCCTTTGAGGAGATGAGATTTATTTACGAATGCGTTTTGGTGCAGACCCAGGAAATTTGGTTGGTCGCAGAGAGTTACGCCGAGGTATATGTATTGCCAAGTTTTCTTGTTTTTTCTGGAGGTTCCTTTGGAGAGTGCATTCGTCACCAGTGTTGCTTGTGCTTATTCCCATCCGCAGCGTTTCTTTCAGTGTTAAACCTGAGCTGGTGTTTGGAGTTCTACTGTGAATTCGGCTAGCAAGTTCAAGTTGAACTTTTATTCATCCACGATGTCAGTTTTAGAAAAAATTGTATACAAAATTAGCACTGCACAGGGTGTCCCAAAGTTAGAAACTGTCAGGGATACTCCCATACATGAACGAAATGAAAAAATAAATGATATACAGCTAAAGCATAGGTTACGGCAATTTTACCGACAATTTGATAAAATAAGGAACAGCGCGAAAAAACAAGAAAATATAAAGCTGTTTAGTAAGACAGAAATTGCGAAGAAAACGTCTGTAGTGAACAAGCAATTCAAAGTTACAATACAATAAAACATAGGAGTAATATAACATGTAGTATAATAGCTAAGTCAATTATGATTACAATCACAAAAGTCAGTTAGGATGAAGAGAGTTGCTGAATAAAATGTTTCTCAACTTGATTGTTCAATATATGCTCTGTGGGTGATGAATGAATGGTATGTGGAATAGAATTCCACAGTTTTAGTCCCGCAAATATGGTAGTGAACTTACCATAGTTTTTGCGCACTTTAGGTAAAAGACGATTATTGAGTTCAGAGAACCTAGCAGTGTTAGTTAACCCAAGGTTGTCACGTAGTTGTGACGGTGAAGAAAGCAGCAGTAAAGCTTTGAATAACTTAATTTTTTATTGGCCGAACATGAAGATAAAGTGCGCTGACTTTTATTCATGATCAAATCGAAGGTTCCAGAGTAGTCGCTGGTGTCCACGTGTCTTCCAGAAAGCACTACACAATTAGCGTCACGCATACAATCAGACTACACAAGGTTCAGTGACAACAGACAACGGTTAGAACTATCAACAACATTAAAGAGACTTCCAAGACATGCAGGCGCGTCTTGCGCTGATCGATAATGTTTACCATTTGCTAGCCAATGAAAAGCGGTCACTGGATGAAGATACAAGCGCAGTGGTTGCTTAGTGTTTTTGATGTTGCGCTGCTAAGCAGGAGGTAACGGAATCGAATCGCGGGCACGGAGGTGGCATTTCGATGAGGGCGAAATGAAAAAAAAAACAACAGTGTACTTAGATTTAGATGCACCTTAAGGAAGCCCAGGCGCTTAAAATTTTTCTGAAGTCCCCACTACGACATGCCTCAAGATAAGATTGTGGATTTGGCACGTAAACCCCATAATTTCATTTTAACCTCATGTAGTTAAAGCAAGTGCACTTGTCAAGCATCGTGCCGAACCTGCGAACAGACATGAGCAAAAAGTAGCCCAAAGTACAAATACTAAATAAAAATAATAAATAAAGCAAACTTCCGGAGTTCATTAGCACCATAGAGTTTCTCACTATAACACCTAGAGGGTAATCTGGCGCCACCGTCTATGGGAGTTTCTTAAGGGGGCACCGTGCCGTCATGGGAATGACGGTATATGTGTCTGCGAGGCTCATGTTCGCTGGTGTTGTAAGAGGCTTCGTCTAAAACGTGGATATGGCTACGCAAACAACGCATTTTCAAAAAAAAATATTCACAAAATGTTTGCATTAACGCATATTACATCTTTACTCACCCACGATGCATGACCAAGCGAAGAAAAGCAAGAGCAGACGACCAACTGTTTCAAAGCGAGCGCGAACCTTGCCGTCTGTCCTCCTACTTTAGCGGCCCGCTGATACTTTTTATGTAACATGTAGTCGTACACACAATAACAAGCTCTCATAGTTAAACAAAACATGTTTTCGTGTAATAATAAAGCTAAAACAGCTTTTCACGTGCTGTTTTAGTAGAAAGTGAATCATTGTGACAGACGGAACGGTACTTGCCAAGCGCGTCTTCAAGCTGTCCTATCTCTACGAGAACGATGCCAATCCGAATCCACAATATATCGGCATTCCCATGCATACCACAGCGCAGCAGCGCCAGATTTCCCTCTAGGTTATGTAGTGAGAAACTCTATGGTTAGCACTAGTAAAAAGGCTTAAGCGCACCACGGTGACCGATTCAGATCGTGTGGGGCACTGCTGTGATTAGGTAACATCGTCTGGCATTACGCCAGATGGCGAGGATCCAAGGTATCCGAGGTTGCGTCGCAATAGTTTCTTACCGAGTTCTCGTCGACGTGTGCGTATATATTAAATGGTATTAGGGACAAACGAAATGCTTATTCTAGTCCTACCTTTTGGTCGACTGTTTTCGATCTAAGTTCGCGGAGTGTGTGCACCGTTGTGCAGCCCGTATGTGGGTCCTTGAGAAGGTCTATGCTTTTACGTTCTTGTCAGATGTCCAGTAGTTTTTGCCAAAGCATCGAGTAGGTGACACCATCATAGTCATTTTCCGTGTCAAGGAAAGTCAGATGTAAACTTGACCTTTTTTTATTTTTCATTTCCAGAACCTGGGTGAGTGTGAATATAGGATCACTTGCCCTGCAGTTTCGTCTGAAACAGTTTTGGGATTAATTTTTTCTTTATTTCACAATAACCCTAAAGGCCCACTAGGGAGGGTACAACATAGGATAAAGCTTACATCGGTGAGGCAAAGAACAGCGCCTAAATTTAAATACAACACATGAACAAAACTGGCATAAAATTAATGCATCAACGTAAAAACATAGAAGAAGCAAAAAAGAAATAAAAATGTTATCAGTACAGCAACTTCAAATGATTTGCACAAACTATGACAACGTCATGGCGACTTTGGTTATCGGCGCATGAAAAAAAAATCAGTTTACGAATCTGAAAGTGAAACGTTATATATTAGGTATGCATGGTACTGCGCAAACCGTCTGTAACTTTCGAGGCATATGTTTCCGTGACAATGTGCGATGGCAGAATATTTCAGGTATAGATGACTGACCGAATGCAAGGGAACGACACATGATGCATTTGACTTTGCAGAATTTATCCCGACGCGCAAGAATAGCTGAGGGTTCAAACATGAACCCGTTATGAAGAGATACGTGATAGTAAAGCTTATGGAATATTGTTAAACAAGATATATTACGACGAAGCGACAAGGCTTCAGGCTCGGCGTGATTTTTTAATGCTGTTATACTGCTTTGCCCTGAATAATCTGAACAAATGTAGCGTACAGCATGGTTGTGCAGGGCTTGAAAGTCAGTTATTAGGTATGTCTGATGGGGATCCCATATGGCTTAAGCGTACTTTATTTTGGGGCATATTAGTGTTGTGTATGCCAATTTGCCTAAGTGTACAGGAGCATGTTTGAGGTTCTCTTAAAGGAAACTGTACAACGTGCAAGGAAACGAAGTGAACGGTTTGCAGATGCGAGAATATGAATAATGTGATTATTCCACGTCAAGTTAGCGGTTAGGCGTAAGCCAAGATATTCGTAGCTGGAAACTTGTTCAACAAGGCTGTCGTTTAAGATGTAAGATGTTGAAGCTCGGGGTGCCTGGTTAGTAAAAGACGTGGATTTAGTTTTTAGCAAAATTTAGAGGGCCAGGTTGAACACCTTGGGTTTATGGCGTTTGGGTCAGGCTGAAGAATGTCATGATGACTGTCACAGTGAGTGTTACGATATATGACGCAGTCATCAGCAAATAGTCTGATATTGGATTTGTTGCCGTCAGGTAGATCATTATTAAAAATTAGGAAAAGTAAAGGCCCAAGCACACATCCCTGTGGTACATCAGATGTTACGGGGACTAGAGATGAGTTGTGATTGTTAACCGATGTAGCCGATCCTGTTAGAAAGAAAGTCGTTTATCCATGTGACAACAACAGAGTCGATGTTCAGCTGTGTAAGCTTGTGAGTACGTCGACGCTGAGGGACACCGTCAAAGGCTTTTGCAAAATCTAGGAGTATGGCATCTATGGAAATTCCGGTGTCTATTATTGAATCTATGTCGTGAATGAAGCCAGCTAGCGGAGTGTCACACGAATGGCCTCTGCGAAAACCGTGCTGTTTCTTAAATATGAGGTTATGTTCTTCAAGGTGGTTAATGACCTGGGAGTGTTTAATATGTTCGGCTAATTTACAAATGTTACTTGCTGAAGAATTCATTAGGTAAAAAAGAGAATTGAGGCGTGCAGACAGGACACAAGACTAAAGAAGTGGACAATACGAACGCCGACTATCAACTGAAGGGAGCACTCAGCGAAAAAAGAAAGAAGATACAAAACTCATCTGCGCATGCTCAGGAATGGTAACACCACGTGTCAGTCGGGTACACGTGCCGGTCTACGTGAAAGATAACTGTTAAGGCACTTAATATCTTCCTTATGTAAAGTAATTGAAGGATGACTCACGCACTTCCACCATTATAGGTATGCATGCCTCTTCCATGAGACGCGCATCTTCATCCTTATGCCTGTACAATATCGCGCATTCATCTAACACTGGCCTGCAGTTACAATCTCGACAATGTAGCGAAAGATTAGAAGGCGATGAAGAAATTGGTCGATAGTTAAGGGATGAAGAGCGATCTCCAGGCTTGAAGAATGCCACTACCATAGGTACCTTCCCCATCGTGGGGGATAAAGCCTGATGATAGCCATTGTGAAAATAAGAGGTGCAGTACTGGGAAGATGCTTGGGGCTATAATTTTTAGAATTGTTTTATTTAAGCTAGCATTGTCAGTGGTAGATGAAATTTCAAGATTACTAAGGACAAAATAAATTCTAGAATCGGTAATTAATATTTCCGCCACATACGAATCAGTGCGAGTCATGGGGGCTAACGGTTCTAAATATTCACGCGTGAATACCGATGAAAATGTTTCTTTCAGTAGTTCGGAACAATCAGTCTCAGTTATCGCTGCACCATCATGATCAGTAAGGGCGATGTCAGGATTATGCTTGGGATGAATGACCCACGAAAAGCGCCAAGGGCTAGTTGCTAACATTGATGACAGGTCCCGTTTATGAAATTGTCTGCGCGTGGCTTTGAGTAAACTTTAGTATTCTTTGTCACACGCTTTGTACCGACGCCAAGATGCAGATGATTTATTTTTGTCAGCTTGCTTGAATAATTGTTTTTTGATGTTATTTAGGCGACGATGGTTATGCGAAAATCAAGAAGCAGTGTTATCAGATTTTATGCAAATGATCGGGATGTATTTCTCTATGAGATTAGCGAGTGTCTTTTTAATTAGCAACCAGTTTTCTTCGACTGATCGCGCCAAGTAACCTCTCAGAAAGTCGTCAGAAAAAAGCGATAGTTCATTGTTAATACGATCAAAGTTAGCTTTTTCGTAACACCTAATCTGCTTGCTAATAATTTGCCTTTTGATAGATGAAGGAACGAAGCGACCAGTTAAAACATCATGATCGGATAGACAACTAATATGAGTTGTTTCAGAACATATATCTGCATTGTTAGCTAGGATCGAATCAAGGATATTAGAAGAGTGCGCAGAACATCATGTCGGGCTTGATATTAACAGGGTTAGACTGAAATCGAGACAACAGTGGAGGAACGCATGGGACTCGGATTGTGTGCTATAGGTTCATTGTGTGGACCTTAAGAATAATAATATTTGGGGTTTAAGTGCCGAAACCACTTTCTGATTATGAGGCACGCCGTAGTGGAGGACTCCGGAAATTTTGACCACCTGGGGTTCTTTAACGTGCGCCTAAATCTAAGCACACGGGTGTTTTCGCATTTCGCCCCCATCGAAATGCGGCCGCCGTAACCGGGATTCGATCCCGCGACCTCGTGCTCAGCAGCCCAACACCATAGCCACTGAGTAACCACGGCGGGTTGTGTGGACCTTGCTATGTCCGGGAAATTAAAGTCGGCAAAAATGATTACATTAGAATGTGGAGACTGATGGAAAAGTTCGATAAAAATGTGATGAAATTCTGCTGTGAACACATGAGTGAGGTCCGGTGGGCGATAAAAAACACCAAGAATTACGTTATTTCATCTGAATTTCAAATAGGTTACTACGCATTCAAGGGAAGTGTTAAAAACCACGGGCGCTACAATATACTGTCTTTTTATTGCAAGGAGGACACCGCCACCTCTGCGGTTTTTCCTATCGCAACGAAGGTATTAAAATTAGTTCCACAAATGAATATGTTTTCACTAGGAATAGCGTCGTTATATCAAGTTTCCGTTGGTGCTATTACTGTTGCCGATATTGAGTCGATTAGTGAAGACAGTGCGACATTTTTACAAATAACGCTTCTAATATTAGTGTACAAAAAGCAACAACCATCCTCAGTACTAAGTGCACTATTTCTTAATGTTTGTGGTGTTTGTGGAAGCTTAGGTGAAGTTAAAATGTTAGCGCCGAGTCTAACTGGAGACACAACCTGGGAAACAAACGAAGATTGGTGTCTGTAAGGAAAATGATTAAAGTTTAGCTTCAATTTCGTGTACGCGCTTGGTAAGCAATTCAAGATAACTTTTTAGTCCAATGTGTATGTGTAACACTTTGTTCACTGATTCCAACAAGTTAGAATTGCTACCTTCCAAGCCTTCTATGGCATTGAATACCATATCGAGTTCTTCTTCTTGTGCTTTCGTTATGGGACCCAGATTGGCTTCAATGTCTCCAGCTAGCAATAACAGGCGCCGAAGATACATTGCTTCATGCGCAAACCACTTGAGACATATCAAGTGGGCTTATCAGGGTATCAATCCTGCGAATATATTATTTGATTTGCATAACTTTTATGGTCTTCGGCTGAGTAGTGCTCTGAAGTGTTTTTGGACATCCCTCAATACAGCTATCGGACATTGCTCAATACTGATATCGGGTGGTAGACATTCACTTAAGTGGTCTTCCTGTGCCCTTATGTATGAGGTCACTTTTGTCTGTGTGATGCTACTTGCATTTGGCTCTATCCGAGGATGTTGTTGAAGTAGTGTTGCAGTGCAGTCTACATAGCCTTTTGAGTTTGGATGTTTATTCTTTCACTTCCTTGTCGAACCATGGCGTTGGTCGAGTTCAGGTCATCCCTTTTGCCTTGACAACAGCTTTGTCTGCCACTTGTAGGCATTGTTCTATGAACTCTTCGTACGTTTGGGCATTTTCTATTTTTTGTTCTAGTTGTGATGCAAACTCTTTGAATTTGTCTTTTGTCTGTCGGCTTGCATTTGGTGTTTAGTGGAATCTAGAGATAGTTTAATTCTGCTGTGGTCGCTACCACAGCTGTCTGCTATGCCTTCTTCAATGTACATTGATTATCTGGGTGTGTTGCATAGGGGCCGGTTGTTCTATAACACATAATCAATGGCTGATTTTTGAGTACAGCGTGTCCCCGGTTACGTGCCTTTACAGAGTGGGTGTAGGTTTCCTGTGGCTAGGTGGCATTCTCTCACTAGTTTGGGGAAACTCATTGCATCATTTTCATTGCCTTCAAACTGTATTATATGGCAGTTGGAGTCCTCTTTATTTTAATGGAATATTCTTAGTGATGCATTCACAGATTGTTCTATTTATTTATCCATCTTAAGATGTTATAGTCATGTATATACCCTGTAGATATATGTTGCGTTGCTCTATTTCATGTCTGGTCCACATGCTCCCGTGAATGAAGTTTTGGTCCTCTCCAGTACAGATACTCTGGTTGGTTTCAGCAAGGAACTCAATCCCTCACCTACGTTTGGTGCCCCCTTTTTTATTCTGGCCTTACCACTCTAGACCATCGTGTATGTAAGGCTGGCATAATCTGTAAGGTGCATTACAGTTAGTGCGTATAAATATGAAGTTTTAACTGCCTAATTTGACACTGGACTTCCCATATGAATCTTCGGGCACCTTGCATGCTTAGTAGGCCCATGGATAGGTTTTTTTTGCTTATCTCTTCATTTTGTTTATGTATTCTTTTTGGGTACAGGCAGTGTTGCTTGGATTTGGTAGGAGGTTTGAGATCCCGCGTGTTGTCTTGGCTAACTCGATGCTCTTCCTTGTACTTTTCAGATGTCCTGCTCGGCCAAGCGTAGCTGTTTTCATCTTGAGTAGCCTTGTGACTGAGTTCTGTTCTATTGTCCTTTTGTGTCTGTGAGGCTGAGGACAATAATTTTTCTTGTTTGCCTTTAAAGATACGCTTTCCAGTGGCGTCTAGTTTGGCCTAATTGGCCAAGTTCTGTTGTCCTCGACTAGAGGGCAGCGAGGACACTAGCTGCCTTTTGGTCTGAACCATTGCGGTGAACGAGGTTTTCTGGTGTGGTTATGCATTCGTGGGTGTTGTTTCCTAAAAAATGATTTCTTTCTTGGGCTAGTAGGGAGCCCACACGGTCTTCGGCTGCTTACGTATAGTGGATGTCATTGAAGCTTTGTTTGCTGAGATCAGCCGCAGTGGCCAGAGAATCTACTCTGCGACCGAGTGAAGCACATAAGTTGTTGGCTTCTTGGTTTGATTTGAAACAAGCTGTTTCTGCTTGATGGTCTCGCGACTTCAGTTCTGGCATGGCACTCAAGACGTCGTTGGTTTGGGGTGCCTCTTTTGCTCGAGGATATTAAGTTCTCTGTGAGCTGATTGATGGACCGCTAAACTTCTATGCCACTTAGTGCATCAGTAGTATCAACGTCGACTACTAGTTGGAGTTGGACGTTGGAGGAGTCTGCACTCGCAGTTTCTCCTTCCACTCAAAAGAGTGTTTCGTGTGTAGTTGCTCCCGATTTGGAGGTTGTGCGGAGCATCTGGTCATTGATTTCCTCGTAGAGGTGCTTCTTCAGTCGATCAGCATTTGAACCGACAAGCACCATAGTCGTGTAGGGCTGCCGGGGCAGAATGCTGCTAGGTTGCTCTTTTACCTGGCTGCGGGACATTTTTAGGCTCTTAATTTGGAGGGATTGTTGCTGGGCTGTATTCTGAACACTCCTGCTGTTTTTCTTACCCAATTTAATCCACGAACCGGCATTTGTTGCTGGTTGCACGCTGTCTTTTGCGTTTCCTTGGTTTTCGTATTGTGTTGCGTTGCCTCTCCATTAAGGGGTCCTGATTCACTAAGGGCTCATAGTTATTTTTTGCGTATTCAGGTGGCTGAGAGCTTTGCATTGCGACAACCGCTGCGAGATGGCACCAGTGTAGTGTGTGTCGTGTGTAGAGCGATGACGCCATCGATAAGGCATGCGGCGAGCACGACCGCCGATACCATGTGTGAGAGCGAAGCACGAGCGGAAGTCAGTCTGCGACTGCCGCTATGAATCGCGTCCTCACGTCACCCGCGGGATGCCTCTCGCGTTCGCTCGATTAGCGAGGCAATCGCGTCACACACACTTGTCTCCGTTGGCAACGTGCCGCATGAGACATTGTCCGTGCCAGCCGAAATATCGCGAAATGAAAAGACGTCTAGAGTTGAGCTCAAATTTCGCATTAGAAAGTACTGTAATCGTCTGTCATTTTTTTGTTTACTCCAAGTACAGCTGTCTACAAAATACGAGAAGTTTGGCGTGGGGTGTATTATGTCGTCTAGGACCGTATGGGGAGTTAAAACTCGGAAGGAGCGACTCTTTTCTACATCTGTATGCCTTCAATCAATGAACTTTTAAACCGAAAGCGTTCAATTTCCCATTCACCGCAGAATCCGGCGTTCGAGGAGTGACGAAAATATGGCACAAGAAGGCGACGAAACTTCGACATTTGGTGGTAATGAAGATGACGTTAATTACGGTAGAGTTAGTGAGGGTAGAGGGTAGAACGCACGACCTTTGGTGTTAGTGAAGGCGTACTTAACTGTGGCACAGTTAGTTAAGATAGAGTTAATTAAGGCACTGAAACCCACCAACCCACGATGACCGGCGCCACCGGATGTCACCGCGCTTCTGCTGGCGTGGCGGTAATGCCTTCGCATTCATCCACCCAGGGATAACTAAGTGCCCCTTGAATTTTTTAGTAAGAACGTTACTTAGTACGAATAAGGAACCGTGCATCTATATTACTCTATATTAAAACGTCTATATTACTCACCCTTTCTTCGTATATCATCAGATAACATCTTGCCCACGGAGCCGCCATAAAAGGCTTGATGGCCTTCCCGTGCAATGGTAGCCAAGGTATCAGCCAGTGCTGGCATCCGGAGGGTCTCGTTGATGACCATGGTCGTCTTGTTCTGGGGGTACAATCGGCTGCAGAATACCTCACTGCGTAAATGCCATAAAGCTGTGAATGAACGCTTTTCTCATAGCACGGAGAGACGATTTAACAGAAGCCGCTTTCACGTGAATTCGACAGTAGCGCATAGGGTAATGTCGTTAACGCAACGCTTAGGTACAAGCCCGGATGACAGCGTTAGAAAGATGTTACCGCCTCACTGCGGCAGATGGATGTATCTTGAGCCGGCGAGCTCGCCCCTCGCGAACTCACAAAAACGGCTAGCGCGTTTGAAGAGGAGAGCGCGGCTCCTGTTGTTTCTTCTGCTTGGCTCACAGAATCTACATTGTTAAACTTTGGTAAATAGGCCAGGGTACATAGTCATTTTGAACTTTGAAATGAAGTTTGATTGATTTGGCAGGGACGACAGAAGTGGGGTAGTTTTCATTGTAGGTGACGACTGGCACGAATGCTACCGATGCACTCAGCAGAGTTTAAAATTGTCAAGGGTGCTTTGGCCGCAATGGGAGAAGTAGAAGTCACTGCTACAACGAAATGCTTCTTATCCCTTTATGAGGGCGCACGCCGAAAAAAAAAAATTTTTTACATATAAGGGAAAAATCGCAGTTTTCACCCGAAAGTCGAAGCATTGATTGTGATAGAAATTAGTGCAAAGCTATACGAGGAAAGGATAGTCTGCCACTTTACAGATTTATCGGCCGTATAATGTTGTAAACGGAGGCGTACTAACTTAATTATCAACCAAGGTGTCACGCGCGAATAAGCAAACATGAACGCATTGCTTTAAACATAGAAAACAAGAAAAGAATATTCAACGGAAGGTCTTATTTTTGTCCGGCGTTTCAGTTCTAGCTGAAAAGAGTCGGAGAAAGCAAATTTACAATAAAGCTAAGGCGACCCACAATCTGCACTCAGCAGCAAGCCTACATGCGCTCCAATGAGAATAACCTGCCAAAGTTAAGGTCATGCGTCAGCTGGTGGCTCAAGCAATCTTTACTTTTTTTTCGTTTCTACATCCGTTCTGCCTGCGTCTGCGGCAAAAACGTGAAGTGGGAAGGCAGATAAACAGAAATTGGTGGAGGCAGGTGGTAGCGTAATGGGCAGCGTGCCCATCTCCCAAATGCAAGATGGTGCATTTGGGAGATGGACTCGAATCGCGATGGTTTGTTTGCGAAGACATCTTTCTGTGCTCTCTGGTGACTGCGAAGCTCAGAATGAGGCGGCATCCTGGCGACAACGGCCGCCGTCAATGTAACAGAATAAGCGGGTGTGCAAGGTCACACCTAAAGCCGAAAGCACATTCAGAGGAAATACACTATGCTCTTGTCGACAAAAAAAAAAAACGTGATGAGTAACGAGCGGTGTTGTTGAGCGAGGCTGTAGACGGATAATGTCCCCATAGACAGGACCGCGCTCCAATCGCGGTGCTCAGCGCAAATATACATCGACAGCATGTCAACTAGCGTGTAATTGATACTCTATTAAGGTCGTTGCGTGTTTGTGTTGTGTCTAGGAAGAGCGAGTAGTGTAAGAAATGACACTGGAGAGAAGGCGGTGAGCGAAGTCCGCGAAAAGTAATTGCGGATAGCCATATTGGACGTCGACGCCATGTTGAATAAAGCCTGCGACTTCAGTTGCTCAGCCGCCACAAAGGCTTGAGTGGTAGCATACCGTTGGGCGTATTTGGTGAACACAGCGATAAACACACACCTTGCGGAAGTAAACAGAGGAAAGGGACGTAGTGAGTTGGCCGCCCTTTTCGAGCTCTGGAATAGTTTGAAAAATGAATGTGGCGAAGTATGACGCACAAAATACTATATATCAACCCAAATGAATCACCGTGGTCATACTTGCGTGACACGCCATGGTGGCCTGCCACCAGGACATTATAAAGTTGCAGCGATGAGAGTTTTCATTGGGTACTTTAGAATAGAACGAGCACATCAGAGACGTCCGAGGGACATTTATAGCGTACAAGAGCACACCGCCTTCCCCCCGCCTCCCCCCCAATATAACTCACAAATATAAGCTTACGAATCATAAGATTGGTTTCTACGGCGCTTCTTGATCTTGTTTAGGATGACGTCAGCATTTGATTCAGCTATTATTTCTGAGAAAATGAGTTGAAGTTCCGTTTATTTGCATCACAATGGCAGGCGTAATCAGGCAAACATTGACGGCATTTCATTAGAGAGTGCCTGTCTACTCTGTGGAGATTACGTATGACAATGACAACATAGACAGAAAGCTTTGCTTACATTGATTCGCACATACATGGGATCCGCATAATTTTTTTACTGTAAATTTAGAATCTTCAGAATGGCGCTCATTAACGCTATATTTCCATTCATAGCGAGCAGAAGCGGCTGTCGTATCTACAGTAGAATTGATTTAAATGGCTTTACTCCCATGGACATTATATCGTCGCCAACTTCCGTGGGATTGCAGTCGTGAAAATGGGATATAGTTGACAGGGAAATCAGGAGGTTGATGAATGCAAGGCGGAAGCTTGCACAAGACCTCAGGAATATAAAATGACTTTTTGAGCAGCTTGGTCAGGGGGCCAGGCAATGGTTTGCACGTCTATTTAATATCCTCCAAAATGTGAACAGAGGCCGACAAAAATGCGGTTATTTTGGGAAAGGTGGAACCGCTGGAAATTTCAAGACAGCATTAGCGTAAATATAAAAGATGACTTAAAAATAAGAAGCCAAAACTTTGATTCCGTGGCCAAGTTCTGGCACAAATAAATTGGCTGGTGAAGCAGTTAAGCTGAAACGCAATGGTGCGAAATAAGGCGAGAATGTCGGCAAGTGTTGAACAAAGGTCAAGTAGGTCCTTTGGCCGGCGCCAGCGCTCGGCAGCTGTCAAGCGGGTGCATGTATTAGTGAGATGCCTGGTCATCATTAGTTACAGCATGATTCGGGTCTGAAATATGGGACGCGGACTCCATCACATTGAATACAGTGCATTCTGTGGTGTCATTCTTGGACAGATGGTACCCATTCTCGCGCAATGAGGATGGGAACCAATTGTCTCACGCGCCGGCTGTCACCTTCCTCCTACTGCCAACATTCCTTCCCCTCCGTAGTTGCTTAACTTTTATTGGGTTCGGCTACTAATCACGAGGTCTCGGGATCGAATCCCAACCACGGCAGCCGTATTTCAATGGCTGTGAAATGCGAAAACCCGCGTACTTAGGGTTAAGCGCACGTTAAAAATCCCAAGTGGTCTAAATTATCCCCGAATCCTCCACTACGGCGTGCCTCATAATAAAATTGTGGTGTTGGCAAGTAAAGCGTCGTCATGTGTTATGTAATATTTGTTAAGGATGTCCTGGGCCGTCGCACAACTCTTGAATACGATTAGGTGTCAGGAGTTGTTTGCGAGGTCTTTGAGTATGTGGATAGCCATTATGACGCTCGATAGCTCCTAGTCTACATTGCGGGTATATAATAAAGGCGGGACGGCAACATGGTAGAGATTGTGGAGAACATACAAATCCTGCATATCTTACTGCACAATAATTTGAAATAGCGTTCTTGCTTAACGCACGTGGATAACCACCATACCAGACTACTTTGGAAACTAGCTGCAAGTACTGTATTTGTCGTACCCAAGGCTGTACCTGGCCTGGTGGCCAGTAAATGTGACGTAATATTGCGAGCAGCTTCGGCCATGCCATGACAGACTAAACTCACCAGCGCAACAGTGGACAGGGGACACTAAATACGCTACAAGGACAAGCACCCAGTTGGAAGTTTGTGCTTATCCTTGTCGCCTCTTTTATGCCCCGTGTCCACTCTTGCGCTAGTCACTTTAACATGGAATACGAACTAGCGCGGTGTCACACCCTGTGATGACACAGGGACAGTTTGCTCAACTCTCGTGTCGTGACTTTTGTGTCAAAGTAAAAAACCAACATTTCCATGTACATGTCCTAATACTTAAGCCCATCTAGATTTGCAGCTGCGGCGGTAGCCCATGGGAGCGCATTGCAAGGTCGCTAGTGAAATAATTGTGTGCAACTTATCGAATTCGATAGGGGAAAATCAAAATCCGTCCACGACGCCGTCTCTAGTAGACTCTGTGCGATGTTCGGACGTTAACAATGTGTGCCGACTGAAGAAAGGCTGCCCCGAAGTGCTTCTGATGGTTAGGCTAGCTTCTTTACTCCGTAGAATGAAAAAAGAGGAAGAAAAGGTAAAGAAAAAAATAAAAGAACCGCATCAAAAGCCTAGAATCAACCATTGCTCGCCGCGACTAAACGCTCTTAGGAGGAAGAGTGATTTCGAGGCGACGAGCGAATACGCTTGATCAAGAACCCTGATAACGGCGGCGGGACAAGCATTGTGGCGAAGTTCAATGCGCAGGGATAGCTTTTACTTTATTTGTTTTTGTTTGGTTGACGTCATCACGCGTCACCGCGGAAGGTTGAAAAGTATTAAGGTCAGTACGCCACGTCGTGGCACTCACGCGAACTAAACCCTTGCCACCAGAAAAGCTGGATAGGGGACTTTAGTAAAGCAAAGGAACACGTAGGTTTCAGGAACCGATACTCTTCAATGGATCACATCCATGTCAACAATCAGGTAGTCAAGAAATCCGCAATGTACAATCTCCTTCTCTATATGGCTTTGATAGTTTACGAAAAAGCATTTGAGTCAGTAGAGATACCAGCAGGTATGGAGGCATTACGCAGACAAGGGGTACAGGCCGCTTGCGTAAATATCTTGGAAGATATTTGCAGATTCCACAGCTACTTTAATGCTACGCGAGAAAAGTGGGAACATACCTATGAAGAAAGGGGTCAGACAAGGAGGCACAATCTCTCCAATGCTATCTGCTTCGTGCTCAGAAGAATTATTCAAGCTATTAAACTGGCAAGGCTTAGGAGTAAGACTTGACGACGAATATCTCAGCAACCTTCGGTTTGCAGATGATATTCTGTTCAGCAACACTGGAGAAGAGTTACAACAAATCATTGAGTACCTTAACAATAAGAGTGTAAGAGTGAGGTTGAAGATTAATGTGCAGAGCACAAGGATAATCATGAACAGTTTGGCAAGAGAACAAGAGCTGAGGATCGTGAGTCAGCCTCTAGAGTCTAAAATAGAGTACATTTACCTAGCTCGATTAATCACAGAGAACCCTGAGCGCAAGAAGAAAATTCATAGAAGAATAATGGGTTTGAGCGCAAAAGGCAGAGTGACGTTCGGTGACCTCCTGACTGAAAACGTACCATTATCATTGAAAGGGAAGGTGTACAATCAATGCATTTTAACTGTGTTGACATATGGGGCAGAAAATTGGAGACTGACAAAGAAGCTTGATAACAACTTCAGGATCGCGCAAAGCTCGATGGAACGAAGAATGCTAAGCATAACTTTAAGAGACAGAAAGAGATCGGCTTATATCAGAGAGCAGACGGGTACAGCCGATATTCTAATTGAGTTGCGTTGAGTTGCAGACCCGCTCGACGAAAAACGTCCAGGACTGCTGAGAGGCTCTCGAGGTGCGTAGTGAACGATGGGGAGAATATGATAACGTCATCCAAGTAGCACAGGCACGTGGACCATTTGAAACCGCGAAGAAGGGAGTCCATCATGCGTTCAAAAGTGGCAGGGGCGTTACATAGACCGAGCGGCATCACTTTGAATTGATAAAGACCGTCGGGTGTTACAAAAGCAGTCTTCTGCCATCTGCCAGTAGCCGGAGCGAAGGTCAATAGAGGAGAAATAGCGAGCACCGTGGAGGCAGTCAAGGGCGTCATCAATCCGAAGTAAGGGATACACGTCCTTTTTGGTAAAGCTGTTAAGGTGCCGATAATCCACACAAAAGCGAAATGAGCCATCCTTCTTTTTGACCAGTGCAACAGGTGACGCCCATGGACTATATGATGGTTCAATAATGTTCTTGGCAAGGATTTTGCGAACTTCTGCGTGAATAACTTGACGCTCAGCTGGTGACACTCGATACGTGCGGCGATGAATAGGAGGGGCATCGCCGGTATTAATGCGACGTTTGACAGCTGTAGTTTGGGCCAAAGGATGATCGTTAGAGTCAAAAATATCGTGGTAGGGAAACAGAACGCGGTAGAGTTCACGAGCGTGCTCGGACGGCAAGTCGGGCGCAACAATTTTCTGTAAGTCAGCGATGGTACAATTTGTCGACTGCGATGGTAGAGGAGCATCGGATGAAGTGTCGTCTACTGCAATGGTTGCTAGTGAGTGATCCGTGAATGAGCAAAGCTGGGCCAGAGACATCCCGCGTGGCAGCACTTGTGTCGTCAAGCCAAAGTTGACCACTGGCAGGCAGACGCCATTCGCCGTACTACATGAAACTGTATGAGGTACTGTGATCCCGTGTGTAAGGAGGACGTCTTGCATAGGAGCCGCGATGTAATTACCGTCGGGGACTGGTGGGGAAGACACTAGGCCAACTTAGGTCAGTGCCGAAGGTGGCCACCGAACGAAGTCGACGGAACTGAGGCGACTGGGGCGTGGTTCAGCAGGATCCAGAACAAGCAGGTCAAGGCGGAGAGTACTGGCGGAACAATCGATGAGAGCAGAATGTGCGGAGAGGAAGTCTAAGCCGAGGATGATTTCATGCGGACAGTGGGCAATGACTGTGAATAGCACGATTGCTGCGCGATCGGCGAAGGAGCCGCGGGCGGTACACATACCAATTACGGGGGCTGTTCCGCCATCGGCGAAAAAGACAACAGGCGTCGTGGCGGGCATGATAATTTTCTTGAGCCGGTTACGAAGGTCAGCGCTCATTACGGACAAATGCGCCCCAGTGTCTATGAGTGCAGACACAGAAACACCGTCGACTTGCACGGCAAGAAGGTTCAGATGAGTGGGCAACGTCAGTAGAGGATTTGGCGGCGTAGGGAGCAATGCAGCGTCACCTCGAGGCGCTGCATCGTCTAGTTTTCCGGCTGGGAGCGGCGTCCGAAGGGAGTCGGCGAATAGGAGCGACGGGGCTGGAGAGAGTGAGATTGTCGTTGTTGAGGCGAAGGCGAACGAGAATAGGAGCGGTTCGGTGCAGGAGAATCAGCGGCGGCGTTATTGGAGCGTGCGGCATAGGGACGAGAAGGGCCACCTGGGGGCGAGATTAGGCGGTATAAGTAGACCGGATCGGGAAGTCCAGCGACTGCGACAGTGCCGAGAAATGTGCCCAATGCGATGGCAGTCGAAACAAATGGGCTTGTCGTCAGCAGTGCGCCATTCATATGGGTTGCGGAGACGTGGTGGGTAAGAAGGTTCGGGACGGGGCTGAATCGAAGAAGCCGGGCGGGTATCACGGCGATGGACCGAGCAGATGGTGTGAAGACCCATGTTTTCGAACTCTTGGTGGACAACTGCCTGGATCAGTGAGACCGTCACTGCAGATGTGTTACTGGGACTGGAGTCGAAGGCAGCCGGATAGGTGGCCTCGATCTCACGTCGGACGATCCTGGTAGCGTCGACAGTGTTGTTGGGACGAGGAGTGTCGGCACAGGAAAATGTCGCAGTGGTGTTGGGCAGATGGGCAAACTGCTGGTCAATACGTCGGCTTTTAGTGAGTTCCAGGCGGTGGCACTCGTTTATAACATCATCCAGAGTCGCTACGTTGTTGCAAACGAGCAAGTTGAAGGCGTCATCGGCAATTCCTTTGAGGATGTGGGCAACCTTGTCTGACTCAGTCATGTGGGTGTCAACTTTGCGGCGCAGAGCCAAGACGTCCTGAATGTACGTGACATAGGGCTCTGTTGACGTCTGCACACGGCCGGAAAGCGCCTTCTGCGCGGCAAGTTGGTGACCGTAGGGGTTGCCGAACAAGTCTCGAAGCTGTGTCTTAACTGAATCCCAACTGGTGAGCTCATCTTCGTGCGTGCGATGCCAAACTCTAGGTATGCCACCGAGGTAAAAGACTACGTTGGCGAGCATAATAGTAGGGTCCCACCGGTTATTGCGGATGACGTGTTCATACAGGCTGATCCAGTCATCGACGTCTTCCCCATCTTTGCTCGAGAATACGCCAGGATCACGGGGAGTGGGGAGAGTAATGTAGGTCGTCAAGGGGGCAGCAGGTGTCGGAGCCGGCGGAGTCCGGTTGACGTCGCCGGGAGCCATGAAAGAAGGCTCGACGTACCGCCCACTGCGAAGCTCCGTGACGAGGTACAGGGAACGTCCTCCTCCACCAGATATGTTACGTAGGAAGACGCAGACGAAAAGCTATGTACAAGTATATTTACAAGAAAATACGCTGCGCTTCGCCAACAGGCAACAGCCCGCGCTAGCTTCTCATCGTTGTCGTCGTCTTCGCACTGCTCGCCTTTTCGTGATCGCACATATTGTTATGTAGCAATATTAAGAGGGAAATAATTGAAGCTAGGCATGTCATGTAATGCACGGGAATATAACGGATGGACGATTAGGGTTACAGCATGCGACTCACGAAAACGGTAGAGCCGTCGAATACGGCAGAAGACTAGGTGGGGTGATGAAATTACGAAATTCGCGGGCGCATGTTGGAATTGGATGGCATCGGACTGGGGTAATTCGAAATCGCTGCGACAGGCCTTCATCCTGCAGTGGAATTAAAGATAATGATGATGATGATGCGATTATCTTTATTTTGGACATGGACCTCAAGAAATTTACAGCTGATTTATAATAGCTGTAAAAGTCGCAGGTACATTCGCGGCGATGGAAATTATCTGAGGTGCGCCACCCCACTCCAATTTCCGACGCTCATGCTCTTTTGTCTCCCCTAATTTTTTTTATCCTTATACTCAACTAGGTCGTTACCCTTTTTTTCAATAGGACCCGACTGGCATTTTGGTGAATGTTCAGCGTGTTCTAGTTCCAGACATTTGCGTTCAAGGTGGTGAGTAATGATTTTCATGAGATTTCGCTACATTTCATGAGGTGTTTTGTCCCACTGTACCTGTACATCCCGATTTATTGTTGTCATTGCCGGATTTAGCTTGTCGGGCCCTTGGGCGCTCCCTGCAGCGCGCATGGCGGAAGCCTTTGAAACGCGCGCCACAATGGCACTCGTCGCATGGAGCATGCGCACCGATCGCGTATCGTGTGAACTCGCGCGGAAAATGCCGGGAAGGCGGCTGCCCTATAAGAAGGCAGCTGAGACGGGACTCGGGGCTTTTTGCTGGGCGCGGGCCTGGGGAGGCACTGGTGGGGCGTGGCCCGTCTAAGTTTCTTTCCGAGCGTGCTGCAGAGCAGGGGGAAAAGCGTCTTTGTATTGTGTCTGCATGAAAGAGTACTCTTGTTGTTCGCTTTTGGGAATATCTGCGCGCCTGGATCGGTGCTTGCTTGCTTTCTGCGCTTTGTCATTCTGTTATCGCCCGTAAGATTGTGTTGGTTGATGGTTTGTCTCGGCCGTTCTTTCATCTCTCCCTTTGGCTTGTATATTTTGTTGCCTCGCTGTTTTGCTGCTTTCATCTTTGCTTTTGCTGCTTTTTGCTGCTTTGCTTCTTTGCTGCTTGCTTTTTGCCTTGTTCTTTTCTGCTATTGGCCGCGAGGCTGCGGTAAGTTTGAGTGGTACATTCTATCGTAAATTAAAGCGGTTTTTGTTGCTTGCGCCTTTGGTCCTTTGTCGTGCTGGTCGCGGCTCGCGGACCCCCTGAGCGAAGGCGAGGGGCCTTCATCTGGCGCCCAACGTGGTTTTCTTCTTTCTCGCTTTTTTTCTGTTTGTTCTGGAGTACGCTTCCGCACCGCAGGGACCACGAGCACGGGAACGAGGGAACCGCTCCAATCTCGAGGCAGCTGGCACTGGCCCTTAGGCCTACTTGTTTTACTACGACATCGTGTCCTACAGCTCACGCATCTGTACCCTACCCCTCTGACCCGCGTAAGCTCACTGAACGTTTTTATTGTGCCTCTCGCTCTCCTTGCGCCCCGCTATTCCTCGCCAACCTGCCTCCGCAGAACCGCTTGACATTGCTTGACCATTCCGTCGGATCGCTTTGCCCGTCCAATTTCAACACCAAAGATGCACCGCCGGCATTTTAATGAACCTACATTTGGGTAAAGTCAGGAAGGGCGCGGTTGAAAATCATACTCGCAAAACCACTAGTGCGATGCCTGATAAAAAGGACCAGGGTGCACCCGCACAAGATATGTGCAGCACTATTTCCCAGCTCACCGCGCTGCTCGGGCATCATGCAAACATAACTCTAGCAGCCAGTTTCCGTTTGCAGCTCGCTGTGCCTACATAAGAAGGCCACATAGATAAGAAATCGGTGGCGGACTTCCTTCAGGAGATGGAAGATTACCGCAATGCGTAAACCAGTACGAATGACGTTATTCTTCAGCGCGTTTTGCCCGTCGCCCTGACTGGGTCCGCCGCCCGCTGGCGTCGTCGCCAGTCATTCCAAGGTTGGGCGCACTTTGAGCAGCTACTGCGAGCAGAATTCCTCCACCCCCGACTACGTTGTCCGCATGAAAGACGAGCTTCGCGCCCGTAGTCAGGCGGAGGAGGAAAGCCTCCAAGAATACATAAGGTCCTCTCAGGAGCTTTACGAGCGCGCAGACCCTTCAGCACCCGAAACAGAAAGAGTCACCCGGGCAATCCGGCAATCTTACCCACGCTTCCAGGCTTATCTAAGGGGCCGCATCTTCTCTTAGCACGACGACCTCGCTAAAGCGGCATCCGATATTGAGGCGGCGATGTTGGCAGAGCTAACTTACCAGTCTCCACCCCCGCCTCAAGACTCCCTCGAGCCGTCTTGCGCGTGGCACTGTTCTTCATTTGCAAGCCCGGGGGATATGGTACCGCCTCCAAGGGCGCTAGATCCATTCACTCACCGCACTTTTGCCACCCAGGTACCTTTCCGGCCTCCGGTCCCTGAAGATGCCACAACGTTGCGAGGCACTCGGGGCCGCAGCAGGCCTGTAGCGGCTGCTGTCGCGCCCTTGAGCCCTCCAGGCAGCGCGCACGGGGAAAGCCTTTGAAACGCGCGCCACAACGGCACTCGTCGCATGGAGCATGCGCACCGGTCGCGTATCGTGAGAACTCGCGCGGGGAATGCCGCGAAGGCGGCTGTCCGATAAGAAGGCAGCTTAGACGGCAGTCGGGGTATTTGCGGGGCGTGGGCCTGGGGAGGGGCTGGTGGGGCGTGGCCCGTCTAAGTGGTGGGGCGTGGCCCGTCTAAGAGCAGGGGAAAAGCGTCTTCGTATTGTGTCTGCATGAAAGAGTGCTCTTCTTGTTTGCTTTTGGGACTATCTGCGCGCCTGGTTCCGTGCTTGCTTGCTTTCTGCGCTTTATGCATTCTGTTATCGCCCGAAAAATTGTGTTGGTTGATGGTTCGTAGCGGCCGTTCTCTCGTCGCTCCCTTTGGCTTGTATATTTTGTTGCCTCGCTGTTTTGCTGCTTGCTTCTTTGCTTTTGCTGCGTTTTGCTGCTTTGCTTCTTTGCGGCTTGCTTCTTTGCGTTGTTCTTTTCTGCTATTGGCCGCGAGGTTGCGGTAATTTTGAGTGTTACATTCTATCGTAAATTAAAGTGGTTTTTCTTCCTTGCGCCTTTGGTCCTTTGTCGTGCTTGTCGGGGCTCGTGGACCCCCTGAGCGAAGACGAGGGGCCTTCAAGCTTGAGGCACAAGCCTTTTAGTATCAAATTAGAAACTGCATATCACTTAGGTGTCGTGTTAAAGAGATTGTAATTTACGCCTTCCTCAATCGTTCTCGTGATTTGCTGAAATCGCCTGACCGGAAATTTTGATATATGGTATTTATTTATTTATTTATATTGCAGCGAAGAGAGACGCCAGTGGGTTCTGCGCTACTGGCACTAAACGGTAGTGGGTCGAGCGCTCCTGCTCAGCAACGGCTCTCGTTTTTGGAAGCTCTGACTGCCCTGCCCGTCGACGTTGCGCTGCTCCGAGCTCTGCCTAATAAACGCCGTTAGAATTGGTGGAGTGTGCGGGGTACCATCAGACGATCATCCTGGAACTCCGGTCTCGTACCCTACCATCTACCATGCCCCAAGACGCCTCCCAGCAAACGCCTCCTCCTGCACCCACTGCGTGTCCCGGGGTGCCTCGTGGACTGACGTGGACGAATGGCTTTGCTATTGGAATTGGTGACCATAACAAGTGGGACGAAGCGGCCAAACTGAGCCATGTTCTGTTCTACCTCGCTGGAGTTGCCAGCGTGTGGTATAACAACCATCAAGCAGAGTTCCAGACATGGTCGGAATTTAAGACTTCCCTCGCCGATGTATTTGGTCGCCCTGCTGTTCGCAAGCTGCGTGCCGAGCAATGTTTGCGAGAACGAGCTCAACAGCCAGGCGAAACGTTCACCAGCTATATCGAATATGTCCTGGACCTATGCAGGAAAATCGATTCGACCATGGCGGAGTCTGATCGAATCCGAAACATCCTGAAGGGCATAGAAGACGACGCCTTTAGCATGTTGCTAGCCAAAAGTCCAAGCTCTGTGGCTGAAATTGTCAGACTGTGTCAAAGCTACGAAGAACTCCGCAGGCAGCGGTCACTGACCCGTAGATCTCTACCGCGTGACGAACACCTCGCTGGTTTGGCTGCCATGTCCAACCAGGCAGCGTTGCTCGCAGAAATGAAGGCGTTCGTCCGCGAGGAAGTTGCCCGGCAACTCTCGTTGATGGATTTTGCAAAGCCGCAGTCGGTACACGCGCCTACGCCAAGTTTTGCGCCTCCGCTTCGCCGTGTCATAGCGCAAGAACTGCACGAGGTTTTGCCTGAGCACCACCAGCGTGTTCCTGCGGCTATGCCTCACACCTACGCCGAAGTCATGGCCAGGCCCCAACAGATACTGACAGCTGTGCCACTCAGCTACGCGGAAGTCGTCACCCAGCCTCAACGACTCCCTCAACTGGGACCTCTCACGTACGCCGAAGTCCTCGCTATGCCCCGACAACAGCCTGCTATGCAATCAATTCACCAGCCGCCACGTCCAACGCGTCGTTCCACATGGATGGGATCTGCCGCAACGACTCGGTGGCGTACAGCGGACAATCGACCGATATGTTTTGCGTGCGGCTAAGCAGGCCACGTCGCACGCTACTGTAATCGCGTGCAGTCGCCTAGCGCTACACCATATTGGCCAAGTTCTATGGCAGGTTCTCCGCGCCCTTATTACGACGACGAACCTCGGGCTGCGTCACCACCATTCCGCCGGTCCGCCAACATCCACCGCTCAACTTCTCCACGCCGACGCTCCCCATCACCGATGCGGCCTCTGCCCGAAGCTCAGGATGAAGAGAACTAATCTTCGCAGTCCATGAGGCAAGGACTGCGACCCCATCGAAACGCGGAAGTCCTCAACGTAGCCCGACCAATGCAATAGACGTGGTAGTTGACGGTGTGCGCACATATGCCCTCGTGGATACCGGAGCCGCTGTATCAGTTATGGACGCAAAGATTTGTCGCTACCTTCGAAAGGTTACCACGTCCATTGCTGGACTCGCCCTCCGAACAGCAGGCGCACGGCGTATTCACCCGATTGTGGCATGCACCGCTCGTGTTCTCATCGAGGACGTTGTATACGCCGTCGAATTTATTGCGATTTCCTCGTGCTCCCACGAAGTTATTCTGGGGTGGGACTTTCTCGCCCGCCATGAAGCCGTCATTCATTGCGCACGGGCCGAACTAGAACTGTCGCCGATCTGAGATATGACGCTTGCCGATAATGCTTCTTTTACGACACAAACGTTCCTGCCAACTCGTCAGTGATTGTACCAATGCAGTGCAGCAGCCTCTCTGACGCCATCGCACTACTTTCTCCGTCGGGCCACTTTTATACTCGAAAAGGTCTGCTGCTGCCTTTTGCGACTGTGAACGTCAAACAGGGCTCCACAGCTATTTTTGTCTGTAACCTCTTCCCATACCCTGTGATGCTGCTTCAAGGCAAATGTCTTGGCCACGTGGAAGCGATCGACGCCGTACAAATTACGGATGTTCCCGAAGACACGTCCTGCGCCAGTTACAACACGCTCGGTTCTCTCTCTACGTCGGACCCTTTGCCCACAGGTGTGTTCGATTCATCTATTGCCGATGTCCTCACCCCACCTCAGCGTTCGGAGCTTCTGCGCCTCTTAGAAGAATTTCGTTCTTCTTTTGATCTCGGGCAACCTTCCCTTGGCCGGGAGTCTGTTGTCACGCACCATATTGACACTGGCTCCCAACCGCCATTCCGGCAGTGACCATATCGCGTCTCTGCCACAGAACGTCGTGTGATTAATGAGCAAGTGGACGATATGCTTCGCCGCGAAGTGATCCGACTCTCGTACAGTCCATGGGCATCTCCTGTCGTCCTTGTTACCAAAAAAGACAGCTTGGTATGGTTCCGTGTAGACTATCGGCGCCTGAACAAGATCACTCGCAAAAATGTATACCCGCTGCCGCGAATCGATGACGCCACCGATAGCCTACACGGAGCAGAATTTTTTTCATCTCTAGATTTACGCTCCGGCTATTGGCAAGTACCCATGGCTGACGTCGATAGGCCGAAGACAGCCTTTGTCACACCCGACGGCTTATACGAATTTAACGTCATGCCGTTTGGACTTTGTAATACGCCAGCAATCTTTGAACGCATGATGGACACAGTTCTCCGTGATTCGAAGTGGCACACGTGCTTATGTTATCTCGACGACGTTGTTGTTTTTGTCTCTGACTTCACCACGCACCTTCAACGCCTACGGCGTGTTTTGACGTGCTTAGCAAACGCTGGCCTCCATCTGAACCTAAAGAAGTGCCGATTTGCAGCGCGGCAGCTCACGATACTAGGTTACATCGTCTCGAAGGATGGAATCCTCCCCGATCCAGACAAACTTCGTGCCGTAGCTGAATTTCCAAAACCGACGTCCGTCAAAAGAACTGCGCAGTTTTGTAGGTTTGTGTTCCTACTTCAGGCGCTTCATTGGCAATTTCGCCGCCATCATATCACCCCTGACGAAGCTCCTTGGCAGCAATGGACCTCTCCATTCGTGGTCGTCCGAGTGCGACGAGGCGTTCACTAAGCTCCGTTGTTTGCTGACGTCTCCTCCCATTTTGCCCCAGTACGACCCAAGGGCACCTATTGAAGTACACACAGGTGCCAGCAGTGTTGGCCTCGGCGCTGCCCTAGTGCAGCGCAAAGAAGGGTTTTCTGAATATATTGTGGCATATGCGAGCCGTATGCTAACTAAAGCCGAGACCAATTACACCGTCACGGAAAAAGAATGCCTGGGGATCATCTGGGCGCTTACCAAGTTGCGGCCCTATTTGTATGGTCTACAATTTGATGTCATCACGGACCACCATGCACTATGCTGGCTGTTGTCATTGAAGGATCCCTCAGGCCGTCTCGCCTGCTGGGCGCTTCGCCTACAGCATTACGATATCCGCTTACTGTACCGGAACGGACGCCCGCACGTTAATGCTGACGCCCTCTCACGTTCTCCCTTGCCAGTCGACAATCCTTGCTGCGCAATATCCCAGCTTGACGTTTCTTCCGTCGACATTGGGACCATCGCTTCTGAGCAGCGCAAGGACCCCTGGATTGCCTCCATCGTAGACTGCCTTGCTGATCCGTCATCGCAGCCAACCACTCGTGCATTGCGCCGTCAAGCTCGCCATTTCGCCATTCGAGACGACCTGCTTCACCGACGCAATTACACCTCTGACGGCCGCCAGTGGTTATTAGTTGTACCTCGAAGCCTGCGTTCCGAAATCTGCGCATCGTTCCACTTTGATCCACAGTGTGCTCACTCGGGACTTTTCAAAACCTACCAGCGCCTCCGACGACGCTACTACTGGCGGGGAATGTACAACTACATTCAAAAGTTCGTTCGCTCATGCCCCGACTGCCAGCGCCGAAAATCTTCACCCCACCACTCGCCAGCTGGTCTGCAGCCTCTACCCTGCCCTATCCGGCCGTTCGGGCGCGTTGGCATCGATTTGTATGGGCCACTTCCCCTGACGTCGTCTGGTAACCGCTGGGCCATTGTGGCCGTAGATCACCTTACACGGTACACTGAAACCGCCGCTCTCCCAGAAGCTACAGCGCGCGATGTTGCATCATTCCTGCTACGCCGATTCATCCTGCGGCATGGTCCACCTCAGGAACTGCTCAGCGATCGCGGACGCGTCTTCCTGTCGGAAGTCGTTGAAGCGATTCTCAGAGTGCCACGTTGTTCATCGTACGACTACGGCGTACCACCCTCAAACGATTGGCCTCACAGAATGGTTCAACAATACGCTCGGCGACATGCTTTCAATGTACGTTGCCTCCGACCACACGAACTGGGATGCCGTTCTGCCATTCATCACCTACGCTTATAATACCGCTACGCAGAGCACCACTGGATTTTCACCCTATTTCTTGCTGTATGGTCGACAGCCTTCGCATACCATTGACACCATTCTGCCGTACAGGCCGGATGCATCCGAGTGCGTGCCTACTTCTGCCACGTTCAGATGTACAGAAGAGTGCCGCGACCTCGCACGGGCCTTTAATTCCGCTGAGAAAGAGCGCCAGAGGAGCACTCGCGGTGACGCCACTGCCACGGTCACCTTCAATCCGGGAGCGCTCGTGTGGCTCTCAGTTCCTTCAACTTCCCCTGGCCTCTCATCAAAACTGGTCCCTAAGTATGAAGGCCCTTATCGTGTTCTCGAACGCGCATCTCCTGTGAACAATGTCACCGAACCAGTTGAGCCATCTTCAGACATGCGCCGCCGTGGACTATACATTGTCCATGTCGACCATTTAAAGCCTTACTACGACCCGGTCATCGTGACGAGCTGTTAGGTCACCGGACGGCTCCCTTCTCGCTCCCCTGGGGTGATTGTAGCGAAGAGAGACCCTAGTGGGTTCAGCGCTACTAGCTCTAAACGGTAGTGGGTCGTGCGCTCCTGCTCAGCAACGGCTCTCGTTTTTGGAAGCTGTGACTGCCCTGCCCGTCGACGTTGCGCTGCTCCGAGCTATGCCTAATAAACACCGTTAGAATTTATTTAATATTTATTTATTGATACATACTGCAGACCACATAACTTGGTCGAAGCAGGACGGGCACTCTTTTTAACCAATCATATTGAGTGTAACGGTGAACATACATTGCGTTTTACATCCAGAGACAAATAGCAAAAAAATGAACACAGTGCGTAAATGTACACAATGCTACGCGACGGCAAGATAATTACTCCCTGGTATAGAATTTCATTGACACACTGTGTGCGGCAAAAAAGAAAAAATTATAAGCAGCTGTTTTTGCGAAATATGCCTTTAAAGAAGTTGGCTGGTGATGTCGAGCATTTCTTGTTGATAGAGGAATAACAACAATGAAGGGTCAGTTGCGAATTTCTGGTTAAGATGAGAATTTACGAACCCCAAGCGACATTGCCTTCTTCTGTACTGAAGTAGTGGTACAGTACTGCTTTCATTGAAACCGACGGAGACTCCACACGACGAAATTTAGAAAAGATTTGATTCTTCCGTGCTCATCAATGTTACGTTTGCATGTTTGCACGACAAAGCAGAATGGGTTGACCATTGTGTTCGATGTGCTGCTGCCGAGCCCACTGATTCCGAACGCCAGGCTGCTGCTTCTTATACCCGCTGGTGGAAGCCTATGATGCGACGTCACCGATGCCGGCGCAGGCGTAGTAGCCACAATGAGTGGCTGGAAGATGTCGTCTACGGGGCAATCAATGTCTCGTGCAGATACGTCGATGACCAGGCGCTGCATGGCAATTCCTTCTTCTGCGCAGGTACACGGTGCTTGCATTTGTAGCAAGGAAGCTAGAACCTGCACGACAAAGCAGAATGGGTTGACCATTGTGTCCGATGTGCTGCTGCCGAGCCCACTTTCTTTCGTGCTTATAAATGTTACGTTTGCATGCATCTTAGCTTGCATGTTCTAGCTTTGGTCTGATGTATGATTGACAAAAAAGAAGCTTTACATTTGGTGGTGAATTACGAAGCTTGTGTCTTAAGACATACAACTATCTAAAAGCAGAACAAATGTTATCAACGTGTGAATTCCAGGAGAGGATAGCAGTGAACGTTAAACCTAAATACTTCTAGTTATCGACATGATTAACTCTAGATGATCTTAGGGAGTAAGCATACTGAAAAAGAAAAAAAAAGCTGTTTTTGTACACTTATGACCATGCCCCTTTTGTTGCACCATTAGTATTGTAATCAAGATTTTCGTTTAGTTCTTGATCATGTATGCTGCCAACTTCACGGAATAAAATACAGTCCTCTGCGAACAATCGGGTCTGAAATTTGGATCAATTACACCTACGATATCATTTATATAATAGAGCGTTCCTTTTAAAAGGGCAGCAGAAATTACATAATCACAGTGAGACGGGTGTAGTCCGCCATTTTATTCCTACTTCGTCGTCACTTCTCCCCTAGCCCACTTCTTCGTCTTTTTTCACGCATCCAGCGCAGGCCGCTTCACTCTTCCGGATTTCTTTTGATTAGACCTCCTGGAGTAATACTTGAATATGTTTCCAGTAGAGGCGCACTTCTTTGATCCGAGGCCCCGGTGTACCAGACGTTCTTCAATATTCTATGCTGGCATGCAGTCTTTATCACTTCAAATGTTCGGCAAAATTTAGAATTTGAAGGTAGCGCTCCGTTCCTTACAGGGACATAGTCTCCAGGTTGTATGTCTGGTATCTCGCTACTGTGCCTTTTTTCAAAGGTTCTGTTCGTGCGGCGCTTGTAGACCTCCTGTTCTTCGGCAGTTTTCCTTACTTCAGCGACTTCGAGGTTCTCTAGAAGGCCTAGCTCATGATCTGCAGGAAGTATGGGCGCTGTACCCGAAGTTGCAAAATGATGCCTGCAGCCTAAAACAGTGGTGTACGATCTGTTGTGATGTTTCACAGCGGCCTCGGAGACAGCACTTCCAGCCACCACCAGAGTGGGGATACATCTTCAGATACTGTTTGACGTCTCGTATGGCACGTTCCGCTTGGCCGTTTGCTGCCGGCTTGTATGGAGAAAAATATTTGATGATTATGCCGCGCTACTGCGCCCATTTTACTCCTTGGGCACTCAGGAAAGCCGGCCCTTTGTTGTAGACGAGCGTCTTTGTCTGTTTAAAGCATTCAGCCTTGAGGAGATCTATTACGCTATTCGGATCTTCTTTGCCAGGTTAACCCGCAATCGTCCTTGTGCACTCTTCTATGGAGAGCTAAAAAAGCTTGCGTTCGCTTGACTCCTTACCCTTCTTTTTCAGCTCCGTGAAGTCCCAATGAATTACTTAGAACGGAACACTTGAATAATCAGGGTTTGTCATAACGTCTATCGAATGCTTGAATTTAACTTGATTTTAACCTGGCAGAACTGGCATGTGTGGATGCAATAGCTGATGTCGTTTTTCATGCCCGGCCATGTGAATCTCATGAGCAATTTCCTTTAGGTATGCCAGAAGCCATCATATCCGCCCGATCCAGGAGTATCATGGTGTAGATGAAGAATCCTTAGAATCGCAGTTAATGGTACGTGATACTTTCAATTGATAAACAGCAGCTCTGCTGTAACTTCCCACAGCTTAATATGATTGATTGCCTCTGGATTCTTCCTTGATTCGTTGACAGGTAATCTTGATCGCGCGTCCGTGTCAGTGAGAAGTTGTTCAGGACGGTGCAAAATTAATAAATCAAATTGTTGCAAATAGTTAACCCATCTAGCAATGCGGCTTCTTGGCTGGGCTATGCTCAGAAATTGTATAAGTGCTCGATGGTCAGTGAAAAGTATTAATTTGGCACCTTCCAGGCAAGTACAAATATATTGCACCGCTTTTAAGACTGCCAGAGCTTCCTTTTCTGCGGCAGAGCAAATAATTGTGGCGGATTTGCGGGTATAGCTGTAGTACCCTACAACGTAGCATTTGGTTTGATCAGCTTAGTTGAATGTTTTCCGGTAAGGAACTGTACAGGTAGCATAATGTGATGCGTCCGTGTTCAGCATGGAAGCCTGAGAAAAATCCGGTATTCGAAAGATGAGATCCTATGATATTAGTTTTACAAGCTTACAATAGACAGCTTCGCACTTCTCGTTCCAATGAAAAGGCACGTCTTTATGAGTTAAACTTGTGAGGCGCCTTGTCCTCCATTCATGGTGTTTGATAAACGCTTGGAGGTGTCCTGCTCGGCCAAGCAAAACGCGTAGGGAGTGCGCCTCATAAGGCTTTACCAGCTTAGAGATTCTCTCTACCGTTTCTTGCTTTGTGCTTTTAGTGTGTCCATCAAACACCCTGCGAAGAAATACTACCGTATCTTGGAAGAACGCACTTTTCTTGAAGTTGACTTTGAGTAGGGCAAGAATGAGAGCGTGAAGGAACTTTTGGCAGATGACTACGCTGTTCTTCCTTTATCTTTCTGTAGATGATGAGGTCGTCGATGTGCACATTACAAAAAGGGGCCAGGTAAGGTTTGAGAATGTCGTTAGTAATCTTCTGAAACCATGCAGGGGAGTTTTTCCAACCAAATGGTAGGCGGTTGGACTAAAACAAGTCAAATGGAGTTTTGAACGTGGTGTACTCATTCGTTTCTTCACTTAGCGGAATCTGCCAATAGCTCTTGCAGATATCTATTTGTGGAAAACATTGACAACTCCCAGTTTCATCAATGATGTCATCGTTTCTGGGCATTGGATAACGTATCAATTCAGTTTGACGATTGAGAGCCAGGTAGTTTGTGCAGAGGCTGAATGTCCCGTCTTCTTTTGAGGCAATACTTATAGGAGAAGCAAATGGGGATGCAGAAGGCCGCATGACACCTGCATGCAACATTTCTTGCAACTCCTTTTTCAGCCACACCTTTTTATCTCTGGACATATTATAGGGGGCTCTACGAAGCACTTGTTTCATTGCTGGAGGGTAGCTCCTCATGCATGTCTTCGTCGTGAAAAATTTATCTTGGTGCACTCCTTTCCTCACTACGATCTTCTGTTCTTATCGTGTCATTGGCCATTACTTGCCGTCCCAATGGAGGTTTATCTTCAGTTTTCTCATGGTTCTTTCTTTCATGGTTTCTCATAGTTCATGTTTCTCATGGTTCTTTAGTTTTATATTGGTTCTTCACCATCCTCACAGTCATGATTTACGCTTCCCAGGGATTTGTTTATGAAGCTGTCTTCACATTCAGAAGACGGCAATGACTCGAGTAGCTCACTCAGCTTACGAGAATCAGCTTGCTTTGTTGTATCTCATAGCTGTCTTCACAATGTAATTCTTGGCCCTGAGGCCTGTAGAAAGATTAGAAAGTCAACAAATGTTCACGGACCTTTGAGCTGGACGTGACGACGGATCTTGATACACTGCCCTTGGAGTGTCAAACCTACAACAGCAGGAGACGACAGCTTAGGTTCTGTAGAAAACAATAGGCGACACTTCTCAAGGCAGTACTGAGGCAAAACGCCACGTGTATACCTAAACCGTAGTGCAGGATCCCATTTTTCTACTACGTTACCTTCAAAAGCAGGTAAAAAGTTGTTTTTCCACAGTTCGCAACATGTTGGTCCATGATCGATGAGTTGCACACTGTACCATTTTCTAGGTATGCCGAGCAAATAGTGGCGCCTATTCAAAATCTTAGTGTCGTCGGAGTGCCACATATTCTTGGCGCAGGCGAACTCGAAAAACTGCAGCCAATAGTGTGCACTTTGCGAGTTTCCTTCAAAAACATGCGGTTCAACAGTGCCTCGTGCTGATTGCTCTCGATTGAGCGCTTGGACGAAGGTTCTCATTATGTCATTCTGTTGCATAATATGGCTTTGCAGTATAACAGTCAAGTCTAGGCTCACCTTCCCGGCAGGCCTTTCCTCTTTGAGGGTGCCACGTTGTGTGGATTCCAGAACGAATTTGCTCAGTGTATGCAGCTGTAGATTCACTGTCACCCATCCTGTTTGCACGAGGGCTTGGCGGCTGATTGCAGTTTGTTGCAGCACCACGTTGGTCAGCACGGTAGAACTAACTTCGAGAGGAAGGTCCGCCCCTGGCTCACCGTGCACTTGGTATCGGGAGACCACAACAGATTCCGATGACGCCTGGTCGATGAAAAACGTCACCCGCATGGCAGGTCCTCGAAAACTGTCGGCCAGGCCAAAATGTGGCCTTTCCGAACTATAACGGCAGTAGAAATGACAAACGCAGTGAGGCGGGTATCGACCGCCATTTTATTCTAACTTCGTCCTCAATTGCCCTGGCGCAGTTGTTCATCTTCTTTCATGCATCCAGGTCGGACCGCTAGGTTAGTTTAGGATGTTTTGAAGTTTCCTTCAAAAACATCCGGTTCAACAGTGCCTCGTGCTGATTGCTCTCGATTGAGCGCTTGGACGAAGGTTCTCATTATGTCATTCTGTTGCATAATATGGCTTTGCAGTATAACAGTCAAGTCTAGGCTCACCTTCCCTGCAGGCCTTTCCTCTTTGAGGGTGCCACGTTGTGTGGCGTTTCCTAACTAAGCGGCTGTGAAACATCACAACAGATCGTACACCACTGTTTTAGGCTGCAGGCATCATTTTGCAACTTCGGGTACAGCGCCCATACTTCCTGCAGATCGTGACCTAGGCCTCCTAGAGAACCTCGAAGTCGCTGAAGTAAGGAAAACTGCCGAAGAACAGGAGGTGTACAAGCGCCGCATGAACAGAAACTTTGAAAAAAAGCACAGTAGCGAGATACCAGACATACAACCTGGAGACTATGTCCCTGTAAGGAACGGAGCGCTACCTTCAAATTCTAAATTTTGCCGAACATTGCAAGTGATAAAGACTGCATGCCAGCATAGAATATTGAAGAACGTCTGGTACACCGGGGCCTCGGGTCAAAGAAGTGCGCCTCTATTGGAAAGATATTCAAGTATTACACCAGGAGGTCTAATCAAAAGAAATCCGGAAGAGTGAAGCGGTCTGCGCTGGATGCGTGAGAGAAGACGAAGTGGGCTAGGGGAGAAGTGACGACGAAGTTGGAATCAAATGGCGGACTAGACCCGTCTCACTGTGATTATGTAATTTCTGCTGCCGTTCTAAAAGGAACGCTGTATTATATAAATGATATCGTAGATGTAATTGATACAAATTTCAGACCCGATTGTTCGCAGATGACTGTATTTTATTCCGTGAAGTTTGCAGCGTACATGATCAAGAACTAAACAAAAATCTAGATTACATATACTAATGGTGCAACAAATGGGGCATGGTCATAAGTGTACAAAAAACAGCTTCCATTTCTATATCTAAGAAAATTTCCTTTTTCAGTATGCTTACTCCCTAAGATCATCTAGAGTTTATCATGTCGATAACTACAAGTATTAAGTGTAACGTTCACTGCTATCCTCTCCTGGAATTCACACGTTGATAGCATTTGTTCTGCTTTTAGATAGTTGTATGTCTTAAGACACAAGCTTCGTAATTCACCACCAAATGTAAAACTTCTTTTTTGTCAATAATACATCAGACCAAAGCTAGAACATGCAAGCTAAGATGCATGCAAACGTAACATTTATAAGCACGAAAGAAAGTGGGCTCGGCAGCAGCACATCGGACACAATCGTCAACCCATTCTGCTTTGTCGTGCAGGTTCTAGCTTCCTTGCTACAAATGCAAGCACCGTGTACCTGCGCAGAAGAAGGAATTGCCATGCAGCGCCTGGTCATCGACGTATCTGCACGAGACATTGATTGCCCCGTAGACGACATCTTCCAGCCACTCATTGTGGCTACTACGCCTGCGCCGGCATCGGTGACGTCGCATCATAGGCTTCCACCAGCGGGTATAAGAAGCAGCAGCCTGGCGTTCGGAATCAGTGGGCTCGGCAGCAGCACATCGGACACAATGGTCAACCCATTCTGCTTTGTCGTGCAGGTTCTAGCTTCCTTGCTACAAATGCAAGCACCGTGTACCTGAGCAGAAGAAGGAGTTGCCATGCAGCGCCTGGTCATCGACGTATCTGCACGAGACATTGATTGCCCCGTAGACGACATCTTCCAGCCACTCATTGTGGCTACTACGCCTGCGCCGGCATCGGTGACGTCGCATCATAGGCTTCCACCAGCGGGTATAAGAAGCAGCAGCCTGGCGTTCGGAATCAGTGGGCTCGGCAGCAGCACATCGGACACAATGGTCAACCCATTCTGCTTTGTCGTGCAGGTTAGTGCATACTTACATGCCAAATGTTATCGCAGTGATGACCGTTTCCAACTGCTGCTGCCTTGCCCACTTAGTATAAGAAATTTACTTTCGGATGTGTGTTCATTTAGGAAGAGCCTTTTGAGCTGTGGCGACATTGAGTCAAATCCAGGTCCTACTGATAAGGAAATGTTGGAGATGATTCTTTCGGGCCAGAGTGATATAACAGCTTCCATCAACAACATTTTGACAAATCAAGGGAAGATTGAAGCAGATATCGCAGGGCTGAACGAAAAGATGAAGTTGTTAGAGGTTCAGATGGCGTCCTTGAATGAACTAAAAGAGCGAATTTGCGAGTTTAAATCAACAACGACTGAGTTGGAAGATAAAGTGACATACCTGCAAGACAAGGTTGATTAACTAGAAAACAGGAGCCGGAGGAATAACTTGATTATTTTCGGAATAAAAGAAGAGAGCGACGAAACTGCTGAATCACTTATCACGAAGGTGAACGAGACGGTGTTCCAAGAACAACTGGATGTTACTGTTAAAGGCATAGAGAGATGCCACAGGCTTGGAAAAAAGAGCAAAAATGGTCGCCCAGTAATCATTAAATTTTTAGACTACCGCGAAAAGGGTTCCGTCCTAAAAGCTTGCTATAAGCTCAAGGGAACAGAATTTTCGATCACGGAAGACTTTTCTTTCGCCGTTCGAAATATTAGAAAAAAGTTATGGCAAAGCTCAGCGGAAGAGAGATCGAACGGAGCTAAGGTGAAGCTTTTTTTTAACAGGCTGTGTGTAGATGGTATGATGTATGCTTGGGACTCGGCGAACAATGCTCGCTACAAAATTTCTGAAAGAAAGAAATGACCACAAAAGAAAAACAAGAGGACATTAACAATAATTAGTATTAATTGTCGTAGCGTTGTGAACAAGGTCTCCCATCTGGAAGGTATGCTGTTAACGCATAATCCGGACATAGCTGTGCTAACAGAAACATGGTTAGATGAAGAAATATTTGATTCTGAGTTTGTGCCAAGAAACTATAAAGTCTTTCGGAAAGACCGCGACAGAAGAGGTGGCGGAGTGGCTATACTGTTCAAAAGCACATTTCAGATTTTAAAACTGCCTGATGTTGCCACAGTTGAAGCTGTCTTTTGTAAAGTATATGCTAACAATTTCCGATATATCCTAGGTGCTATTTATAGGCCTCCCGGTTCCTCTGTCGCTGTCTTAGATGAAGTTAAGAAATATCTTTATTGCTACACGAAACCAGACGATAACTTAATTTTAGCTGGAGATTTTAACTTACCAAACATAAACTGGGCTACTTTTTCTGTTCAATCTCCGCACGCTGTAGGAGATGCTCTGCTTGATATGTTTCATTTCGATCTCTTACAAATTGTGAAGAACCCTACTAGAATCCAACAAGATTCTTCATCAATATTGGATTTGTTCTTGGTACGAGGCAATATCAAAGAAAACCTTTCATGTAATGTAGTGGCCGGTATTTCTGATCAACAAGCCGTAATCTTGGTAATAGAAGACATATTATTGGACCGAAGGGGTGATATTCAACACTTTCCGAATTTTGCCCGTGCTGACAATGAATCGATTATTGATATGTTAGATCTTCATTATTATAGTTTTCTGCACAGCGCTTGTAGCGTGGATGACCTGTGGCTTGTTTTCAAAAACATTGTTCGTGATTGCATTCACCGTTTTGTACCAGTGATATGCAAGAAGTCAGACAATCACAATCCTTGGATTACGCGAGAAACTTTGCAATTGCAGCGCAAGCTAAAGCGCATAAAGAAAAGAATGAAAAAATCAAGCTCAGCCTTTTTAGAGGCAAAAATTCATGAAGTTTCAGAGAAATTAAAACAATGCATTTTGAAAGATAAAGAACAATACTACAATAAAAAACTTCCGGATTTTATAAAAACTGCACCTGAAAAGTTTTGGCGGTCAATTGCACCAGTTTCTCGTTCTACCGATGCATTAATTATAAATGGACAACATGTAAGTGACAATGTCCAGGTATCATCAGCATTTAATAACACCTTTAAGAAAGTTTTCACGAAAGATGACGGGCGTCTCCCACCCTTTAGCATGTCCCTTCCTTCCATGCCTGATATTATAATTTCTGAAGAGGGTGTTTTTAATCTATTATTAAAACTGGATATTAAGAAATCACCTGGACCAGATGATATTCCGAATGCCTTCCTTAAACAGTATGCAGTGTGGTGTTCAAAGTATTTGTGCGTCCTATTCACTCGATCATTGAAAGGTGTTCTACCGTGTGATTGGAAAACTTCTAGAATTAAGCCTTTGCATAAAAGTGGAGAGAAGACGTGTATTGAAAATTATCGCCCTATTTCATTAACTTCGACAACGTGCAAAATATTAGAACACATCATTCATAAGCATCTAACTAATTTCCTCGACGAGCATAATGTACTGGCAGATATTCAACACGGGTTCAGACGAGGGTATTCCACATGCACTCAACTGGTCGAAACAATCCATGATTTTGCGACAGCAATCAACGAAGGAAAACAAACTGATGTTATCTTTATGGACTTTCGAAAAGCTTTCTATAAGGTTTCGCACAAGAAACTACTTCATAAACTCAGTTTTATTATAAATAATAAACAGATATTAACATGGATACAATCGTACCTATCTGATCGCCGTGAGTTTGTCGAACTGCATAAAACTTGCTCCAATTACGTTCCTGTCGATTCTGGTGTTCCCCAGGGATCCGTCCTCGGCCCCCTACTGTTTTTAATATTTATTAATGATATTGTTAAAAACCTGTCAGTACGTGTTAAGTTATATGCCGACGACTGCGTGCTGTATGAGAAAATAAGTTTGACTGATGATCAAATTAGGCTGAATAATGATTTTACAAAAATAGTTTCTAGGTGTGAGAAATGGCAAATGTCAATTAACTTTGAAAAAACCGTATTTATGAGAATAACACTTAAAAAGCTCCCTCTGCTATATTAATACACTGCTAATAATAATTTTCTTCACGAAGTCACAGAATATAAGTATCTAGGTCTATGGATCTCTGATAACCTTTCTTGGACCAGGCATGTCGACTATGTTTCAGCAAACGCTCTCCGAAAGCTTTTTTTCTTACGACGCTCGCTCAAGCTAGCAACCCCTGGTACACGCCTCCTTGCCTACAACACTATTATTAGACCAATCTTAGAATATGCAGTAATTATCTGGGACCCTTTTACAAAGGTAAACATAAATAAACTTGAAAGAATCCAAAAGAAAGCAGTAAGGTTTATATAGAACACATACGGGCGAGCATCAGTCAGTGACCTCCTCAAGAAAAGCGGTTTACCCTCTATTCCTAACAGAAATCGCATATGTCGCATAAAGTTTTTCTATCAATTAATTAATAATAATCTCAAAGTTGACACCTCCAATATCCTTACCTATTCCTCGGGGTACCAAACTAGGAATCGCCATTCTCTTTCTATAACACCATTAAATCCGCGAGTTAATTGTTTTAGGTATTCCTTTTTTCCAAGGACCATCACTGATTGGAATAACCTCACGGATGATGTTGTCAGACAGACATCATTACATTCATTTCAAGAGCATTTGAATTGATTGCTGTTAATTGACCTTGTCGCTGTATTCTCTTGTTGAACCTCTACGTGCAATTTTGTTTTCTTTGTGTCTGTAATTCTGTATCTCACACAATGTTTCCCACCTGCTATGATCTTGTGTACAAGATCACAGTATTCATAAATGAATAAATCAAATCAAATCTTTTCTAAATTTCGTCGTGTGGAGTTTACGTCGCTTCTAATGAAAGCAGTACTGTACCACTACTTCAGTACAGAAGAAGGCAATGTCGCTTGGGGTTCCTAAATTCCCTTCTTAACCAGAAATTCTCAACTGACCCTTCATTGTTGTTATCCCCTATCAACAAGAAATACTCGACATCTCCAGCCAACTTCTTTAAATGCATATTTCGCAAAAACAGCCGCTTATAAATTTTTCTTTTTTTGCCGCACACAGTGTCTCAATGAAATTCTATACCAGAGAGTAATCATCTTGCTATCGCGTAGCATTGTGTACATTTACGCCCTGTGTTCATTTTTTTTTGCTATTTGTCTCTGGATGTAAAACACAATGTATGTTCACCGTTATACTCAATATGATTGTTTAAAAAGAGTGCCCGTCCTGCTTCCACCACGTTATGTGGTCTGGAGTACGGATAAATAAATAAATAAATTATTAAAAATAGAAAAATAAAATTTATCAAATTTTACGGTCAGGTGATTTCAGCAAATCACGAAAACGATTGAGAAAGGTGTAAATTACAATTTACATAGCACGACGCTTAAGTGGTATTCAGTTTCTAATTTGGTACTAAAAAGCTTCTGCCTCAAGCTAAATCCGGCAATGCAACAATAAATCGGAATGTACGGCTACAGCGGGAGAAAACACTTCATGAAATGTAGCGAAATCTCATGAAAATCATTACTCACCACCGTGAACGCAAATGTCAGGAACTATAACACGCTGAACATTCACCAAAATGCCAGTCCGATCCTAATGAAATAGGGGTAACAACCTAGTTGAGTATGATAATAAAAAAATTAGGGAGACAAAAGAGCATGACCGTCTGAAATTGGAGCGGGGTGGTGCAGCCCAGACAATTTACATCACCGCGAATGTACCTGCGACTTTTACAGCTAATTTAAATCAGCTGTTAATTTCTTGAGGTCAATGTCCAAATTAAAGATACTCGCATCATCATCATATTTTATTTCCACTTCAGGACGAATGCCTGTCGCAGCGATTTCGAATTACCCCTGTTCTACGCCATCCAATTACAACAAGCGCCCGCGAATTTCGGAATTCCATCACCCCACCTTGTCTTCTGCCGTACTCGACGGCGCTACCCTTTTCTTGACACTCATGCTGTAACCCGAATCGTCCAACCGTTATCTACCTGCGCATTGCATGTCCTGCCAAGGTCCAATTTTTCCCTCTTAATGTCAGAAACAATATCTGCTATACCCGTCTGTTCTCTGATCCAAACCAATCTCTTTCTGTCTCTTAATTTTGGGCCTAGCATTGCTCGTTCCATCGCGCTTTGCGCGGTCCTTAACTTGCTCTCAAGCTTCTTTGTCAGTCTCCAAGTTTGTGCCTCATATGTCAAAACCGTTAAAATGCACTGATTGTACACCTTCCCATTCAATGATAATGGCAAGCTTTCAGTCAGGAGGTGACCCAAAGTCAGTGTGCTTTATGCGCTCAGACCCATTTTTATTCTTCTGTGAATTTCCTTCTTACGCTCAGGGTTCTCTGTGAATAATCGAGCTAGGTAAATGTACCCATCTCAGACTCTAGAGGCTAACTCGCGATCATCAGCTCTTGTTCTCTTGCCAAACTGTTCATGATTATCCTTGCCCTCTACATATTATTCTTCAACCTTACTCTTACACTCTTATTCTTAAGGTACTCAATGATTTGTTGTAACTCTTCTCCAGTGTTGCTGAACAGAATGTCATCTGCAAACCGAAGATTGCTGAGTTATTCGTCGTCAACTCTTACTCCTAAGCCTTCCCATTTTAACAGCTTGAATAATTCTTCTGAGCACGAAGTAAATAGCATTGCAGAGATTGTGCCTCCTTCTCTGACCCCTTTCTTCATAGGTATGTTCCTACTTTTCTCGCGTAGCATTAGGGTAGCTGTGGAATCTGCAAATATCTTCCAAGATATTTACGCAAGTGGCCTGTATTCATTGATTGCGCAAAGCCTCTATGACTGCTGGCATCTCTACTGACTCAAATTCGTTTTCGTAATCTATCAAAGCCATATAGAGAGGGAGATTGTACACTGCGGATTTCTTGACTACCTGATTGATGACATGGATGTGATCCATTAAAGAGTATCGGTTCCTAAAACCTACGTATTCCTTTGCTTGACTAAAGTCGTATATCCAGCTTTTCTGGACACAAGCATTTAGTTCGCGTGGGCGCCACCACGTAGCGTGCTGACCTCAGACTTTTGAAACTTCCCGCGGTGACGCGTGATGACGTCAACCAAACAAAAACAAATAAAGTAAAAGCTATCCCCGTGCATTGAATTTCGCCACAATGCTTGTCCCGCCGCCGTCATTAGTGTTCTTGATCTAGCGTATTCGCTCGTCGCCTCGAAATCAGTCTTCCTCCTAAGATCGCTCAGTCGCGGCGAGCAATGGTTGATTCTAGGCTTTTGATGCGGTTCTTTTCTTTTTTTTTCTTTACCTTTTCTTTCTCTTTTTTCATTCTACGGAGTAAAGAAGCTAGCCTAACCATCAGAAGCACTTCGGGGCAGCCTTTCTTCAGTCGGCACACATTGTTAACGTCCGAACATCGCACAGAGTCTACTAGAGACGGCGTCGTGGACGGATTTTGATTTTCCCCTATCGAATTCGTTAAGTTGCACACAATTATTTCACTAGCGACCTTGCAATGCGCTCCCATGGGCTACCGCCGCAGCTGCAAATCTAGATGTGCTTAAGTATTAGGACATATACATGGATAGATTGGTTTTTTACCTTGACACAAAAGTCACGGCACAATAGCTGAGCAAACTTTCCCTGTGTCTTTGCTAATCCATGTTAAAGTGACCAGCGCAAGGGACGCACAATAGGCGACAAGGATAAGCTTAAACTTCCAACTGGGCGCTTGTCCTTGTAGCGTCTTTAGTGTCCCCTGTCCACTCTTGCGCTGCTCACTTCAGTCTGTGTCGTCGTACGTTAGCATGCTATGGCCGAAGCTGCTCGCAATATTACGTCACATTTACTGGCCACCAGGCCAGGTACACCCTTGGATACGACATATACAGTACTTGCAGTTAGTTTCAAAAGTTGTCTCCTATGGCGGTTATCCACGTGCGTGAAGGAAGAACGCCATTAAAATTATTGTGCAGTAATATATGTGGGATGTGTATGTTCTCCACTTTCTCTACCATGTTGCCGTCCCGCCTTTATTATATAGCCGCAATGTAGACTAGCAGTTATCGAACGCAATAAAGCTATCCACATACTCAAAGACCTCGCAAACAACTCCTGATACTTAATTGTATTCAAGAGTTGTGCGACTGCCCAGGACATCCTTAACGAATGTTACATAACACATTATGAGGGTGTACTTGCCAAAAGCAGGATTTCATCATGAGGCACGCCGTAGTGGAGGATTCGGGAATAATTTAGACCACTTGGGACTTTTTAACGTGCGCATAAGCATAAGTACGCGGGTTTTTGCATTTCACACCCATTGAAATACGGCTGCCGTGGTTGGGATTCGATCCCGAGACCTCGTAATTAGCAGCGGGACCCAATAAAACCTAAGCAACTACGGAGGGGAAGGAATGTTGGCAGTAGGAAGAAGGTGACAGCCGGCACGTGAGACAATTTGTGCCCATCCTCATTGCGTGAGAATCGGTACCATCTGTCGAAGAATGACACCGTAGAATGCACTGTATTCAATGTGATGGAGTCCGCGTCAAATATTCCAGACCCGAATCATACTGTAACTACTGATGACCAGGAATCTCACTAATACATGCACCCGCTTGACAGCTGCCGAGCACTGGCGTCGTCCACAGGACCTACTTGACCTTTGTCCACTTGACTTGACCACTTGCCGACATTCTCGCTTTATTTCGCACCATTGGGTTTCAGCTGAACTGCTTCAACAGCCAGTTTATTTGAGCCAGATCTTGGCCACCCTATCAAAGTTATGGCTTCTTATTTTTAGGTCATCTTTTATATTTAGGCTAATGCTGTCCTGAAATTTCCAGCGGTTTCCCCTTCTCCTAAATGCCCGCAGTTTTGTCGGCGTCTGTTCATATTTTGGAGGATTTTAAATAGACGTGGAAACCATTACCTGGCCCCCTGACCAAGCTGCTCAAAAAGTCATTTTATATTCCTGAGGTCTCGTGCAAACTTCCGCGTTGCGTTCATCAACCCCTTGATTTCCCTGGCAAGTATATCCCATTTTCACGACTGCAATCCCACGGAAGTTGGCAACAATATAATGTCCATGGGAGTAAAGCCATTTAAATCAATTCTACTGTAGATACGACAGCCGCTTCTGCTCGCTATGAATGGAAATATAGCGTTAATGAGCGCCATTCTGAAGATTTTAAATTGACAGTAAAAGAATTATGCGGATCCCATGTATGCGCGAATCAATGTAAGCAAAGCTTTCTGTGTTTGTTGTCATTGTCATAAGTAATCTCCACAGAGTAGACAGGCACTCTCTAATGAAATGCCGTCAATGTTTGCCTGATTACGCCTGCCATTGTGATGCAAATAAACGGAACTTCAACTCATTTTCTCAGAAATAAACGCTGAATCAAATGCTGACGTCATCCTAAATAAGATCAACAAGCGCCGTAGTACTCGATCTTGTGATTCGTAAGCTTATATTTGTGATTTTTTTTTTCTCGGGGGTGGGGGGAAAGGCGATGTGCTCTTCTACCCTAGCAATGTCCCTCGGACGTCTCTGATAGGCTCGTTCTATTCTCAAGGCCCCAATGAAAACTCTCATCGCTGCAACTTTATAATGTCCTGGTGGCAGGCCACCATGGCGTGTAGCGCAAGTATGACCACGCTGATTCATTTGGGTTGATATATAGTATTCTGTGCGTCATACTTCGCCACATTCATTTTTCAAACTATGCCAGAGCTCGAAAAGGGCGGCCAGCTCACTACGTCCCTTTCCTCTGTTTACTTCCGCAAAGTGTGTGTTTATCGCTGTGTTCACCAAATACGCCCAGCGGTATGCTACCACTCTAGCCTTTGTGGCGGCTGAGCAACTGAAGTCGCAGGTTTATTCAAGATGGCGTCGACGTTCAATATGGCTATCCTCAATCACTTTTCGCGGACTTCGCTCACCGCCTTCTCTCCAGTGTCATTTCTTACTCTACTCACTCTTGCTAGACACAACACAAACGAGCAACGACCTTAATGGAGTATCAATTACACGCTAGTTGACATGCTGCCGATGTATATTTCCGCTGAGCACCTGGATTGGAGCGCGGTCCTGTCTATGGGGACATTATCCGTCTACAGCCTCGCTCAGCAACACCGCTCGTTACTCATCACGTTTTTTTTTGTCGACAAGGGCATAGTGTATTTCCTCTGAATGTGCTTTCGGCTTTAGGTGTGACCTTGCATGCCAGCTTATGCTGTTACATTGACGGCGGCCGTTGTCGCCAGGACGCCGCCTCATTCTGAGCTTCGCAGTCACCAGTGAGCACAGAAAGCTGTCTTCACAAAGAAACCACCGGGATTCGAGGCCATATCTCGAATTCACCATCTTGCATTTGGGAGATGGGCATGGGCACTACACGTTTTTGCTGCAAACGCAGGCAGAACGGATGTAGTAAAGAAAAAAAAAAGTAAAGACTGCTAGAGCCGCGAGCTCACACATGACCAGGTTATTCGGCAGGTTATTCTCATTGGAGCGCATGTAGTCTTGCGGCTGCGTGCAGATTGTGGGTCGCCTTAGCTTTATTGTAAATTTGCTTTCACCTACTCTTTTCAGCTAGAACTAAAACACTGGTCAAAATGAGACCTTTCGTTCAATATTTTTTCTTGTTTTCTACGTTTAAACCAAAAACGCTAACTTCCACAAAGAGTGATTTTTTAAGGAAATGGTATAAAGGTACTATATTTGGAGGTCATGTCGTTGTGTCAATAAGGGCCGGTACCACGTATCGACAGAAGGGCATCACAGTGACGATGCACGCGGCAGGTTACCCGATGAAGAAAACAGGACACGACTGTTTTTCTGTTCTCGCAACATATGTTACACAGAACACAAGGCACCCACCACCATGATATTTTATTTTTGAGAACAGCGAAACACAATGGCGGACTGATATACTTCCTAAAGGGGTCTGATTGAATTTTTTCATCGGAGAACCACAAGCACAGATTGCGTTGCGCGTATACCACAGCCACGTACTGTGGCCGCGCTCCTTTTCCTCTAACAATGTGGCCTCCGGCGGCTTCACGCGCTCCCGTAGGTGGCGGATTGGGCTGTCAATCCACAAGTTTAAATACATAGCCTATTTTCATAGAAACGATGGCATGATTCTTAACAGATTGTTTGCTTGGATATGTTTGGCACGAGGCCCAAGACCCCGTCTTCCGCAGCCGTTGTTAGACTTGTTAGACCTAACTTTGTGAGACCTAATTATCACTAACTCGGTCAGTGAAAATAATATTGCGGGTGTGATGACCTGCGACTTGAGTGACCACCTTTCTACCTTCATAATATTAGATAGACACAATCATCATAGCAATACACAATTTATAAATGTTCGAATAATAAATCCTACTCGCCTAGATGCCTTCAGGAATAACGTGCTAAATACTGACTTCGAATATCTTGTTGCGATCAACTGCCCTGACAAGGCGTATAACATGTTCATTGATGACATCGCTGAAATATATAAACGGCACTTTCCGCTTAAGCAACTGAAACTTGGTAGGAAAATACGCAAGCCTTGGATGACGCCAGAGCTCACTAAAAACATCAATGAGAAGAATACTATGTATCATCAGTTTATAAAAACTAAAGATCCCCAAAAACTGAAGGAGCTTAAGATGTACCGAAATCATCTAAATAAAGAAATAATGCGAAGCAGACAAAACTACTTTCAAGCGGAACATGACGCATGCTCTCGTAGGCCTGATCTCTTGTGGAAAAAGTTGAACACTGCTTTAAATCGCAGTAACTCATCCCCGAAAACAGATAAACTTGAATTCGGTGAAGTCGAGATATCCGGTGGCAACCTGTGGAATTTATTTGATAACTATTTTGTGCAGTGTGGCAATTACTTTCCAGTGTCTGAATTTTTAAGATTCATGCCCCCTAGTAACCAATCTACTTTCGTCCTTGAGGCCGTTAGCGAAGACCAAGTTCGGTCTGTTTTTATGTCTCTTCAAAACAGCTCTAGTTGTGACGTCGAAGGTATGCGAATTCGACCTCTTAAACATATTATGGATCTTATCGCACCGATTCTTACCCATATATTTAACCTTTGTTTCTCAAGTACCGTTTTCCCACAAGGAATGCAGCTGGCTAAGGTTACAGTATTGTTCGAGAAAGCCGATCGAAATGACATCAAAAATTATTGCCCTATCTCAGTGTTGCCAATATTTTCAAAGGGGTTAGAAAAGATTATTCAAGAGCGCCTTTCATTTTTTTTTTCAGAAAGATTACCTTCTATCCCCAGCTCAATTTGGGCTTAGAAAGCATAGGTCTACGGAACCAGCCTTGATAGAGCAAAAAGAGTTTATTTTATCACAGTTTTCAAATAAAATGTTTTACTGGGCCTGTACATTGACTTCACGATAGCATTTGACTGCATTATTCATTCCATTTTACTCAAAAACTTGAATTGTATGCAGTGCGCGGCCATTGCTGCAATCTTATAAACTTCTTACCTTGGCTATCGGCGGCAGTATGTTCAAATAGGTGAGCACTGTTCCGACCAAAAACCGATTGCAAAAGGAGTACCTCAAGGCAGCATTCTTGGACCTTTTCTTTTTAATATCTACATAAACGATCTGGTAAATACATGCGCTAAAGCCAAATATATATTGTACGCCGACGATGCCAGCATATTTTTTTTTCCATTACAGACTGTGAGTAAATCAGATACATAGCAAAGTGCGCTCTTGTAAACCTTCTGGAATGGTCTGTAGCAAATCAGTTAGGGGTTAACAACAACAAAACTAAGGCTGTGTTATTTAGACCAAGATCAAAACAGGTAAATATGAACATAGATCTTATCTGCAGCACTAGAAAAATAGAAATAGTAAGTAGTATTAAAATTCTTGGGTCACGTTTTCGCAAAATATGCTGCGGGACAGTCATGTAGATTATGTTTGCACTATACTGTCAAGTGTCGTAAGTGTCGTTGGTATTTTATCCTGATATAGGTCGGTATGACCTTTCAGCGTAAAAAGCCGATATATAATTCTCTGTTTTACTCTCACCTCTCTTATTCCTCTTTAGTATGGGGATATACCACAGTAACTAACCTAACAAAGGTGTACATCCTACAAAAAAAGATAATTAGGCTTCTTTTTGGTGTCCCCTACATTTCTCATACAGATACTCTGTTCATTAAAGCAGATATAATGCCTGTCTGGAAATTGTATAGCTATAGACTAATTGGTGCCGTTAAGCGTGAATTAAAATAAATCGAATTTTTTTTCGCAACCTAGCCAAGCTGGAAATAAAGCCCACATCCTATACTATACGTCAGTCTGAATACTGGAAGGTGGTCACTCCCCGTACTGACTATTCTATGGGTACACTATCGTATATTTCGCCTAAACTTCTTAATAATCTAAATAAATGTGGAATTGATTTAGGTCGTACTACAGTTCTCGAACTGCGCCACGTGATATGTTATGTCGTTGAACAATTTTAATATTGATTTCCTTGTTATACAATAAATCGAATCGATTTTGCGTTTTTCTTTTGTTAGATTCCTGTATGTGTCATGTATGCTCCTGTACAGACTTGTAGAGGGGACCGTGGGCTCTAGTCAAGCTGTTAGATTCCTGTATGTTTCATGTATGCTCTTGTACTGCCTTGTAGAGGGGACCGTGGGCTCTAGTCAAGCTGTTCAGCAGCTTTTACCCACGGCCCCTCCATCGTTTCGATGGAAATAAAGCTTATTATTGTTATTATTCTAACGCGTTCTTATCTTTGCGTTCGCGTCTCTGTCTTGAAGGGACGTGCACTGTAACATGCTGCAATGGTGCTTGCGTTGAGCGTATGTATGGCAAAAAACGCGGTTCTAAAATGTCTGTTCACTAACTTGTGCCGTAAACCCATGTTTATAGTATTCGCGCCGTATAGTAGTAGTATAGTAAGAGTCACGAGTATGGCATCCGTAACCGCAAGCGTCACGTTATGGTCGTAGCTTGTCGGGACAGCGTAGTTCTAATCCAATGATCCTGCCACTAATGAATACGTGGCAAGGCGTCGCTGATGAATAAGTAATTGCGAAGATTAGTTTTCAGTAAAGGTTTGTTACCAAGAACGACGGGAGCTTGTACTGCCGCAAAGGACGGATGCTGGGCGGCGACTCCAATCATTTACTCGGCACATCACACATCTACACTGGAATTCAACTGGTCTCGCCAACTCTTGCTCATATTCTCTCGCCCCTAAGCAGCGACTTCGCCTGCCGCCCGGGCCCCAGCTTTTCCTCTCTGTCCCCCGCTTCCTTCCCAATCTGCTGAGACGTGCTTCCACTGATGCTTGCTCCTCCTTTTTCTCAATAAATGAAGGCATTCATTCATGCATTCCTATGTTACTGCCGACCCGCCGTGGTTGCTCAGTGGCTATGGCGTTGGGCTGCTGAGCACGAGGTCGCGGGATCGAATCCCCGCCACGGCGGCCACATTTCGATGGGGGCGAAATGCGAAAACACCCGTGTACTTAGATTTAGGTGCACGTTAAAGAACCCCAGGTGGTCAAAATTTCCGGAGTCCCCCACTACGGCGTGCCTCATATTCAGAAAGTGGTTTTGGCACGTAAAACCCTATATATTATATATTATTATTATTCCTATGTCACTGCCGAAAATAGCATGTGTTTATTTCCACAACCACCCTGTCCCTCACCTGGACTCACCCATCGCAAAACAAAGTTGCTGTGTGTTGCAAGTGGCAGGGCGTCACATATACAATTTTCTACGAATGGCCAGTAGCACGGCGGGCAGTTTTTGGTGGGTGACGAGACAATACATAAAACACGTTCTCTGCGATTATCCACACTCAGTGCTTTGCTTCGTGAGCTGCTATTAGCCGCTACGACGAAGTACGAAATGAACGAAACCTAGCTGGGCTTGTTGCGGGCAGTTCTTTTTGGATTCGTGATGCGTCGATTTAAAACATATACATTTCTTATCTAAGCCTAAATGACAGCGATATAGGCGAGGTGAATTACGGTAGCTCCTCGGTTTGGACTAACGGCGCTCTTCACGCAGCACTTTCGTCTTATGCGTGTTTGCGAACGGGAATGAAAGACAGGAGGGTAACACGCCTTCCTGAGATGAAACATTCGGAATAACCCTTTGTTTGGTGACATATGTTGAGGGTCCCCGATGCGAACCACCTGCAAATCTGTATCACCTTGCAAAGGGGAACTCAGATGAAACGTTGTCAAACGGATAGGCTTTTAATTATCATAAGTATATATTTATTTAAAATTCCTTACCATGATGTGAAAGCCGACTAATAAGCATTTAAATTTTCTGTGGTAATAAAACATCTTGTTAATAAAAGGTTGCTGTGCTTTATAGACCCCTAAATCAAAAAGTAAGTTATGAAAAATAAATTGGTGCGGTAAATGTGTAAAGGCAGACGCAAGAAAAGGCCTAGTCCGTTTCCCAGTATTCAATCAATAAAGATGGAGTACCTCTATACTCTCACGTTGTAGAAATGTCAAGAACAAAACACTTCCAAAAGACTCAGTCACGAGTGTTACTCATTGTAAGATGAGCGTGCGCTAGAAAAGAAAATAATACTCAAGCATAACGATGGCGGTGCGCAAAGTGCTTGCTCTGATTCCGATCTACGGATCAAGACGTTGGTTCGTCAGATGGGAATGCTCGTACATTGCAACGCAATCTCGGGTCATCAAGTGTGATGGAGAATGTACGCCAGTATTCGCTTCACGCGCGCAATCTGATAAGATAACGCTCTTTCGCTATTGAATGCGTGATAACATACTGAACATCAGAAACACATGCACGCGCATCTTGAGCTAACTGACAACTTCGGAACTGGGTTAGACACTAAAAAAGCCCCCCCCCCCCCTCTTAAAGAAAAGAATACAGTTGCTTTCAATATTAGCTGAAACATAGTGCTTGTGGTTTAAAAAAGGCCCCCAACACTGCACAGCGACGCCGACACTCAGGAAATTCAAGAGCGAACCACTTTCCAAGTACTGGTATTTATCAAACCAGCATATGGTGGTTCAATATAGTCCTGCAGTCCAGGGACCAGTTCCACCACGGGTACTGTGTCGGAGCTCATATTTCATGTCAACATTAATTGTCACAAAATAACAGTATTTTGTCTTTAGATCTTATCGTTAGACAGCTAAAATACATCCAGCGAAACCCTCACTTTAATATTTCAGTACTTTGGGTTCTAACGTACACATCCGTGCTGATCCAAATATTACAAAGTACTGAAAATGTACCAGATGCTTTCCTCCAGGAAGCTTTTTTTATTCTTTGTGATGCCAGGAAACTGAGCCTGATGCCACCAACGCTCGAAAACCTAATCGGGAGAGCGGACAATGTTCTCGCAAACTTTTGTGGGATGTACCGTAGCACTGAGGTGCTTCTTGTATAATGTATGAGAATCGGTTGTAAAGGCAGACATGGAAGGTTGGGCCAAGTGCTTAAGCTCATGAGGTCGAGTTGTGCCAAGATAACCTGTCCAAGCTTTCACACTTACTTTATAAGAATTCTACAGCACCATCACTATGCCGGCTGCTTTTAACTGCACGGAAACAAACTTTTGAAATCATACAAAAAATGTTAACATCATTTTATCGTTCCAGTGTTCAGATAGGTAACCTCTAGATGCGGAGCAAGTTGAGAAGTTGTTTGCGTAATTAATAAAGCTACGTTAATTAAATTTTCAGTAATCGTTCTGACGTGGCTAAAGAAAAAGAGCAGTTGGGAGCCCGTCCTCTAGATAATGCAGCCAAGCCAAAAAAGTTCGACTAAACACGCTTCTGTAAGAGCGATGCGAACAAAAATTTTCCAAGTAAGCACTCTTGGAAGACGTAACTGACGCAGAAAAAGAATATCTGTAAAGTCCCAGAAAGAACAGCACTTCACGACGGGACACAAAGGAGGAACCACACACAAACTGCGCTAACTTTAAGCGCTGTTCTTTACGTGATAATGAAGCAACTAGCCCCTCAGTCATTCCTTCCAAACCTGCAAATCTGTAAAGTGAACCTGACCTGTAAAGCCAATAATATCCAAACCTGTAAAGTGAACCTGACCACATCTGGCCTTTTGTGATGCTGTCATCAATAGTATGGCCCCGTGAACATGTTCCCCATGGCCACATAGTCGTGTTCCATTTTTATTCATGCTGCTTTCTCAAAGGCAAGCATTTTAAAGTGTTAGTGCTAATACGGCAGTGAACGTGTGCCACGAAAACTTGCTTGGTCGCAGAGGCGATGCATGACGGCATGATGGTGCAGATTTAGCGCTTCGCTGGCATCTAGACAATGGGCGGCCGCCGAGGGAAGGAAGATAATGAAAGTGAACAGCTTGGTAGCTGCACCCTTAGGCAAAGTTACACCCTTTGGGTTGCCCCTTCTGTCACGCAACAATAATCGTTGTCTGCCTTGATGCGTTTCCTTTCTTTCACGCTGCGAGCCCGGAACTTTGCAGTAACGAACGGCACACGCGTTATCAGAAGGGGCACTCCGAAGGATGTAAACTGTTTTATGCTGATAAAGCGTGTGCCGTTCGTTACTGGAAAGTTCCGGGCTCGCAGCGTGAAAGAAAGGAAACGCATCAAGGCAGATAACCATTATTGTTGTGCGATAGAAGGGGCAAGCCAAAGGGTGTAACTTTGCCTAAGAGTGTGCTCACGGAGCCGTGTCGATGGTGGCGGTGCCATCATGGCAAAATCTGAAGCGGCGACACTGACGGCTGAGGCGTTTTTTTTTCATTTATTCCTTTTTTCACAACGAAGTCGTTAAGAGTAATGCTATTTTCGGCTGGTCGTTTCTGAGCACTCTGGAGTGCTCTCGCGAGCGGCGTTCTCTTCGGCTGGATGAAACAGGGTGCGCGCCCTGCGTTCGGCTGGTTCTTCTCGATTGCTCTCCTCCATCTTGGAGCGCTCTGAGGCGCTCCGAGCCCTGTCGTCGGAGCAGTCATCGAGATTGAAAAGTCATCACAGCGCCGCGTCGCTGCTGTTGGCGATGGCCCACCGTAACCTTGGCAACCTAGGCCACTGCATGCTAGCGTCTCGACGAACGCTCGTCCCGCCGTCACGTCCACCGGTTTTTCCGGCAGCGCCGGGAGCTTTGGATAGGCGAATAATCATCGGACGTTGGCAGTAGTCACGTGGTTTCGCATCGGCAATTTCCTCCTTCGAGAGCGAGTCGCACGTTTGGCTTGCGCGCTTGTCCTCTACCCTTGAGGTCGGGAAACGCCCGATCTATCCGACTCTGCTTCGGGGCATTCAGGCGGCCAGTCGAAGATACCCTAAGCTTTAACTCGGGCCCAACTCCGACGCGGCCTATTCAAATAGATGTAAAATGCCGAAACGTTTTTCTTAGATTGCCCTTGGGCCGATTTTAATGAAATTTGGTGGATTCGGGAGAGCAAGGTAAATTCCATTTATGGCTTGAATGCTGGTAAAAACAATTTTTTAAATTTTCAAGTGCGAAAAATGCAGAAGCCTTTAGAAAATTCAAAGCGGACAAATAGAATATGCCGATTTATATCTTATGTGAAGTCGTTACGTTGTGAACAAGGGTTGTGGAAAAGCTGTATTTCAACATTACTAATTTTTTTTAGATTCATGCGTAATATATCAATTTTGTCCGGCTTAGGTGTGCTGTTAGAAGCAATGTACAGAATTGTGATATCAGTTTTCATCGTCGGAAGACAGAATTGTAAACTTGATGGTTTCGTTTTCTGGAAATTTGCGATTTTTGCCAATTTCGAATAAACAAATGATGATCTAAATCAACAATTCTAAACCAACCGTCACTAGTTTTTAGGTTCTTTTTTTAGGTGCAACAATTAAACCTTGTAAAATTTGATGCAGTGGTTGTGGAGAAAAATGAATTCTTCTTTTACATGTATTTAGATAGGACCACCAGACCTAAAGGCTCCTCTGAAAGGCTACTTTCCCCACTATCGCGTCCGCGTGTAGAGTGAAATCCCGAAGATAGCGTAATGCCGGCCTGACCCGCAGCGGAGGTGAAGCAAGCGTTTAGCTATGCCCGTACGTGGGCTCATCCCGAATGCAACGCCATGCCAGGCCGACCTGCTGCGGAGGTGAAGCAGACATTAAGCGCTCCCCATACGTGGGCCGATCGCGAAGACAGTGCAATACGGGGCCGACATACGGCGGAGGTGCAGCTCGCCATTAAGGGGCTCACATACTCTGCTTTGCTGGTCATGTTTCTTCAGAGAGTAGGAGGGCACTGCGATGTTTTAGTTATCAATCATCAGGTTATCGACGGCGAAACCACGGACACCAAAGCCGTCCTCGGGCTCGACGTAGAAAGTGCCTTCGACGAAGTGGCAACTCTGCCATCCTCGCGCAGGTATCCCATCTAAACCTAGGCGAGAGGTCGTACGAATATTTCAACGAATTCCTCACCGGCAGAACGACGGAGCTCAGAGCCGGCGACCTGAAGACGGATGAGAAGACATGAGGGAGCCAGGGCACTCCCCAAGGCTCCGTCATGTCAGCCATGCTACTTAACCTTGTTATGATTCAAGCTGCCAAAAGACTATGCCAGCTTGAAGAACTGAAGCCCGAGATATACGCGGACGACATTACGCTGTGGGTGGACGGGGGCAGTGATGCCCGCATAAAATCCACACCACAGACGGCCGTCGACACGATCGAAGAAAGCCTGGAAGTTACGCGACTGCATTGATCCCCAAGTAAGTCGGGGCTCCTGCTTACCAACCGATCAGAACGCACAGAATCAAGAAGCAAAGGAAGCACGAGAAGATCAAGATACGTACCAGGGATGGTAACACAATAACGGCGGTCAGCAAGATCCGAGTCCTGGGCATGACGATCGAAGCGCTCGGCAGGAACGAAGACACCATCACCCGCATCATGGGTAAGGCGGCCAATGGCACCAGACTGCTCGAGCACGTTACCACCAAGAAGGGAGTCATTTAAGGAGGAAAACTTCATCAGAATTATACACTCCTTCGTACTGTTCCACATAGTGTACGTGGCAGCCTTCCACAAGTGGATGAAAAGCCAAAAGAACAAGCTAACAACCTAATCCGGAGGGCTTACAAGATACCCTTCGGTCTACTCAAAACTACCAACACGAAACGTCTCCTCCAGCTGGGCATACACAACACGCTCGACGAGATCGCCGAAGCGCAAAGAGCCGCTCACTTGGAAAGACTGTCATCAACAAAGGCGGCAGGGAGATCCTGTGCAGTCTAGGCATCGTTTATCACGAACAGCAGGGACCAAAATTTAAAAAAATTAAATTATGGGGTTTTACGTGCCAAAACCACTTTCTGATTATGAGGCACGCCGTAGTGGAGGACTCCGGAAATTTCGACCACCCGAGGTTCTTTAACGTGCACCTAAATCTAAGTACACGGGTGTTTTCGCATTTCGCCCCCACCGAAATGCGGCCGCCGTTGCCGGGATTCGATCCCGCGACCTTGTGCTCAGCAGCCTAACACCATAGCCACTGAGCAACCACGGCGGGTAGGGACCAAAATGCCCCGTCCTCGACCACGTACGACGAAACGTGGGGGTTGTCCCCTTGCCGAGAAACGTGCAACCGGAATTCAATGAAGGCAAAAGACGCGCTAGACCCAAAGCACTGACGGACCTGCACGCGGAAGACTCCGCCGCCAGATACGTGGATGCAGCCGAATATGCCAGCCGTGATGGCTTCGCGATCGCGGTGGTCGACCCCGGAGGCGACGTGCAAGCAACCACCGGCACATCGAGCAAGCAAGCGGAGGGAGCAGAAGGAATAGCCATCGCCCTGGCCATCGTAGACCGAGAATGCCACATGATCCTCGGCGACTCCAGACAGGCGGTGAGGAACTACGCCAAAGGAAGAATTGCCCCAACGGCGGCATGCGTTCTGCTTCAACAGGCAGACCGTGACAAGAGGACTCGAATCAAGTGGTTCCCGGCACACGCAGGACAAGCGTCGGAGAAGCATGCCAATCGCAACAAAACGGCACATGCCAGAGCGAGAGGACTAACCGACCGCGCCCAAGGCAACGGCTGCCCGCTGTGGTTCAGCGCCAAAGACCGGATGACCAGCTACAACGAACTTACCTAGGCTTTTGGCTGGTCCGGAGACTTCTCCCGCCGCCCTACGAAGGGCTGAGCAATGTCGCAGGCCATGCTGTTCAGGTACCACAAACTAGAACGCTTCCAAGCCCGGTGCCCTTGCATTGGATGTACCCAGAATCGCATCCCCATGACTAGTGCAGAGTGTGCTGCAGGGAGACGGCCACATACGAGCAGATGCTATGGGATTGCTCCAAACATCCAAGCGAAGCTAACTCAGCGCGTATATCGCCGCAGCTTGAGGAAGCAACGTGGAGCGACGACCAAGAAAAACAACTCCAGGCCGTCCAGCCAGTCATCGAGGCGCTGGCTAGGCAGGAGCCGGCGAGCCGGCAACGGCAAGTGGGGGTCCTCGCAGAGCACCCGCCACGATGACGACGTAGGCCATGTCCGAAGCGCACCTTCGCGCTTTACTGAAGGCTCGATAAAGGTTTTCCCAATCCAATCCAATTACTTATCCGCCTTTGTCCTGCATGCGTCTGCGATGAAAACAGGAAGCAGGTATGCATAGAAAATCTGAGGTGACGGTGGCAGGTGGTAGCGCAGAAGTTAGCATGCCCAGCGCCTGCACGTACTTATATCTGCATTCACATGGGCTCGTGATAGTGATAGCGTCCAAAGCTCTACTTTTTCTGCGCACTCTACCCATTGTGAAACTAAGGATGTAGTTAGCATGCCCAGCCACTGAATGCAAATTGCAACAGTTACGAGTGGTGGAATCCCGCTGGGGCTGATTGTGAAGAAAGCTTTCTTTCTCTGCCCACTTTCGCGATGGTGAAGCTAAAATGAGGAGGAGGCCTGAAGGACACAACGTTAATAGTCACCGTAACAGAATGGATGGACGAACTGCGGAAAGGACAAAGCGCACCAAGTTTTTAGCCCTTGTCCTAGAATAAAGCGCTACAATGGCTAGGATGCCCTCATGGGGATGGTAGACCGAACAGCGTCTCCCTGCAAACACTGGACTGATACTGAGAAAATACTCCGTTCGCAGACACCACGCTACACTGAAATTGATAGTGTCAACTGATAGTGTCAATTATCTGGTGTCCTTCTTGTGTGTGTGGAGGGCATAAAGGTCCCGGCAATGAAATGGTAGTACGTTTGTTTTTGCTGCAGTTGTACACAAACGAAATTCGTTGAATTAATCGGACAGCGATCTACCAGCGGAGAAGACCAACCCACAAATTAAACATAATTGCTGGTTTCAGATCTTCCAATGTACTTTGCGCTTAGCTACTATCTGTAATATATTTTTTTCTTTTGGTGCTCTTATGAAGAGGAAAACTCCACATTACTACAATATCAACAGGAGTACACAAAATAGATTGGCTTTGAAGCTGTGACCACGCACCGCACTTTTGCACATTCAGCACATATAGTATTGGGGCAACACGTTTGAGCAAAGTGATTAGGGCTTCGGTCAAAGCACTGTGACAGGCGGCAAGAAATCGTTGTCATGCCCGGTCAAAATAATACCATCTGAAATCTTATTTACTTATACATATCTTTTGAAAAAGTACGATGACCCTTTGTAAATTCGCTTCGTATGAGTTAAATACTAGCTTGCCTCGTCAATCTCAAAAATGTATTCTCTTTGCGGGAGAAGGTTTAGGGGAAAAATGACGCAACATAACAGTAAAATATCCAGCACGGTCTCTGTCCAGATGACTGACGAAATTGTGCACTGAGAACGTGTCGACTAGCGTGCAATTTAAAGTAGAATGTGATCGTTGTAAGCTTGTGGTGCGTCTAGCACGAGCGAGTAGTGTTAGCGATGACATTGGTGTGAAAATGTTCAGCGCAGTCTGCGATTTGTTCTTGTGGATCTCCACATTGAACGTCGCAGTCATCACGATGAGAGCACTCCTGTGAAATTATTAGCTCAGCGGGCTGGGAAGGCTCGAGTGGTAGCTCACCTTGACGGGTATTGGGTAACAATGATTAATATACGTACTTTGCGATCATGAAAAATATGCAGAAACACCACTGGTGTTGTCTAACTATTCGTAAACAGGCCCCCAAATTTCAATTGGCCCACCCCAAACAATAAGTAGGCCCACCCCCAAATTTCAAGCTGGTACACCCTCACACTTGACTTGGCCCACCCCCAAATTTAACGTTGGTCACGCCCGATCTTCTTTTCACCCAGCTTTAAACTTCAAGTTGGCCCAATGCCAAATTTCAGTTGGGCCACCCTTAATTTTCAAGTTGGTCCACGCACGAATTTGCATAAATCGTCCTTCAAAATTCGAGTCGACGCACCCGAAAATTTAGGTTGGCCCACCCCCATATCGCCCCAAATTCAGATTGGCCAACCCCGAGATTGCCCCCACATTTAGGTAGGAACAACCCCATATCGCCCCCAAATACAGATTGGCCCGCCTCCACAACACCACCAAATTTAGGTTGGCCCACTCTAATACCACCAGAAATCGAGGTTGGCACACTCCCATATCCGACCCAAACTAACGCTGGTCCACCCCTCGATCACCTCAAATTTAGGACGGCCCACCACAAATCACCCACCAATTAAGGTTAGTCCACCCGTATATCACCCCCAATTGAGCTCGGCCCAGGTGCACATCACCCCCATGGCTCCCATGTCACCCAGCCCGTCCCCATGTCAGCTCCAAATTTAGGTTGGCCCATCCCCATATCATCCCCAAATCCAGGTTGGCCCACCTCCATGTCAGCCCCAAACTTAACCTGGCCCACCCCTCTATCACCTCAAATTTAGGATGGCCAACCGCAAATCACTCCCACATTTGGGTTAGCCCATCCCCATATCCTCCCCGATTCAGCTTCGCCAAGCCCCATATCACCCCCATGGTTAGGGTGGCCCACCCCCCATATCCAACCCCAATCTATATTCTCCCACCCCCGTATCATCCCCAAATCCAGGCTGGCCCATCCCCCATTTGCCCCCAAACTTAGGCTTATTTATTTATTTATTTATTCAAAATACCTTACAGGCCCGAAGAATGGGCATTGGGTAAGGGGGGGGAAAATTGACACAGTATAAAGAGCAGCAAACAATTATACAAAATTATACAGTTATACAATGCTTTGTTATTAAAAACACAACGAAGAGTCAAGTTTGCACCAAGTACATAATTCTAAATAACAAGAAAAAAAAACATACAAGAAGCAACACAGACAAGTTTTTTTTTTTTTAAAGTAAGAAATGAATGTTTATGTCGTGACGGAATTTTTCTTTGTTAGCTTCAGCTACCAGGATATCGGGAAGGTCGTTCCACAAGCGGATGACACGTGGAAGCGCAGATGAGTTAAAAGCGTCTGTTTTGCCGTAGATGCGCGTGAAAGAAAGATGATTATGCAGTCTGCGTGAGGTGAAAGGAGAAACTTGCAGAGCTATTGGTGATGGCCTCGGTCCGTGAACGTACTTGTGAAAAAGCAATATAAGTGCTACATCACGACGAGTGGTCAAAGAAGGAATTGATAGATTGTTTTTAATTTGCGTTGTACTTTCGCTCCAGTTGTAATTTTGTGAAATAAATCTAGCGGCTCTATTCTGAACTGATTCTAGCATAGTGGTTAAATAAATGTAATGAGGGGACCATACTGAAGAAGCAAATTCAAGTTTAGGGCGAACAAATGTAAGGTAGGCTAATTTGCGGATATTTGTCGGCGTCTTACGGAGGTTCCGGCGTAAATATCCCAAGGATCGGGAGGCATTTCCGCAGATATTGTTTATATGTGTAGTCCAGGAAAGGTTTGTTGTCAGGGTTACGCCTAGGTATTTGTAAGAAGTAACTACAGACACAGGATTGTTATTAATATAGTATGGAAAGCTGGAAAGGAAATGTTTGCGAGTGAAAGACATTATTTTACATTTATCTGGATTAAGCGACATTAGCCAGGTCCTACACCAGCTGCTAATAAGGTCAAGATCATTTTGAATTTTTACGTGGTCATCAGTACTAGTAATTTCTCGGTAAACTATACAATCGTCAGCAAAGATCCGCACATGAGAAGAAATGTTATTCGGTAAGTCGTTAATATATATAAGGAAAAGAAGTGGACCGAGGACACTACCCTGTGGCACACCAGAAGACACGTACGAGAGCGGGGAGGAAAAATTATTAACCACGGTGAACTGCTGCCGATTGGTAAGAAAGTTCCGAATCCAAGATAGCGTTAGTGAATCTACGGACAACGAAGACAGTTTAGAAATTAGTCGGCAGTGAGCTACGCGATCAAAGGCTTTCGAAAAATCTAAAAACATGCAGTCAGTTTGCAGGTTTTTGTCCAGATTAAAATGTAATTCAGTCGTGAACTCAAATAGTAGCGTGTCGCACGATAAACCCTTTCTAAATCCATGCTGGTTTGTGAAGAAAAAGTTATTATTCTCTAAATGATTGTAAATATGGGAGGTGATTATATGCTCTAGCATCTTACAGCAGATAGAAGTAAGTGAAATGGGTCTGTAGTTTAGTGGTGAATTTCTATTGCCAGATTTAAAGATGGGAATGACCTTCGCGATTTTCCAGTCTTGGGGAAGCATTCCTGTCGATAGCGATTGTCGGAATATATGAGATAATATTTTACTCGAGACTGATATCGTGTTTTTTAGTATTTTTGAGTTTATGTCGTCAATGCCTGCTGATGTGGACACTTTCAGATTATTTATAATGGATGCGATGCCGTCGACAGTAATGTCGATGGGCTGTAAGAAAGGGTAGTCAAGATCAGCTACCTCAGGCACGTTTGAGTCGTCTTCTATGGTGTATACTGATGAAAAGAATGAATTGAACGCGTTTGGACAGTCATAATCTGGAATGGGAATGTGGTCGTTATCATGCAAAATGATGTTTCCGTCCTGTCGCTCCGGACACACTGATTCCCAAAATTTTTTTGTGTTAGTTGTGAGCAGGGATGGCAAATCGTGCGAAAAGTACTTATCTCGGGCAGCGCGTACTCTGGAGCAGTAGCTTTTCAAGAAGTCGGTGTATTTTTTCCAAGATATTGGAGTGGACGCGCGTTTTGCGGACGCGTACAATCGTTTCTTTTTATTTCTCAGTTGGTTAAGTGACTTAGTGAACCATGGATTGCGTTTATCATTTGTTATTTTAATTAACGGAACATGTTGACTAACCAGTGTTATTAGCTTGTTTTTGAACAAATCCCAGTTATCTTGAACTGTTCGGTTACTGAAACGAGGAAGTAATACACTAACAAGAAATGTTTCAAGTTCAGCGTTAATAACACTGTAGTTTCCTCTGTTATAGTCACGAATTATCTTAGTTGTGGTACCAGAAAATTGGGACGGTACTTTAAGGTTTAATTGCATTAATTTATGGTCACTGAAACCATCTAAATATGTTATTTTTTCAACAGTATTAGGGACCGTTGTCAATACTAGATCTAGTATATTGGAATCACGAGTGGGTTGACTTACGATCTGTGACAGGTTGAAATCTAATGTTAAGGCAATGAAGTCTGTGGAAAGGCGGCAGGTCGATGACAACTGCTTCCAGTTTATGGAGGGAAGATTAAAGTCGCCGAAAAGAAAAATACTTTCAGCCGGACAAGCCCTAATGGCGTGAGTTATGCTGTTTCGCAGGTCGCTAACAAACAACACACTTGAGTCAGGAGGACGATAACAGCAACCTAACAATAAATTTTCAAAACGAGTCATGCACGCAACCCAGACAATTTCTAGGTTAGTGTCGGAATCAATTAAATAAGATTTTACCGTCTTCCTAACGCCTATAAGTACGCCTCCACCTCGTTTATTAGTGCGATCGCATCGGTAAATATTATACGTGGTATGTATGGGACTTATTTCATTGTCTGAAATGTCAGGATGCAGCCATGTTTCCGTGAAGATGATAATGTCAGAACCTGTATCGTCTATGAAAGAACAGACTTGACCGAGCTTGCGCACCAGGCTTCGAATATTAGTAAATGATATTGATAGTGACGGTATGATCCGAGGTCCTGATGCCTGATGGCAGTGATGGGTTCGAGTGCTATGCTTTAGCTATCTGCTCAGCTGTACTACTGTGCTAGTGACGCCGTCGTACACGTAGGTTGTGTCATCTATGCGCATTCTGTCGACGCTGAGCTTGAAGTATTTTTTTTTTTGCCTTCGCGAATTCGATCAGTTTCCTTCTTGCTTCTCGTGTAGCTGGGGAGAGGTCTTCTCGTATCGAAAATCCGGAGCCCTTAAGTTTTCGTGCAGCTGACAAGATGCGTTCTTTATCCTTATAAAATGTCAATTTTGCTATGATCGGTCTCGTTTTGTTATCGGCGTGCTTGCCTAATCTATGCACCCTCTCGAAGTGCGTGCTTGATAGGCTTAAGTCAAGTTTTTCGGCACAGAAATCGACAATTTTCTGCTCCGACGCAGCCCAGTCCTCTTTTTCGTTGTCCGCTATGTTAAAGAAGAGCAGGTTTGAGCGTCGCATTCTATTCTCAGTGTCATCGCACCGTGAAGAAATTGTGGCCAATCGATCAGACACACCGCGAAGGATATCAGCGCCTGCTGTTGTAACAGCCGAATTTCCGGATGCGGGAGTATCGACCAGCGCGGCGATCTTGGCGTTCAGCAGCTTGATTTCCCCTTCAGCGGCCTCCTGTTTTTGTTTCGAAATTTTTAGTTCAGCGAGTAGTGTTACCTGCTCGTTTTCTAGCTTTTGAAACTTGCTTATAACTGCCGTATTACTGGCTTTGACACTAGTTAGTTCAGAAAGCAAGTGTGAGTGCGCTTCTTCTAATTTCCTAATAGCCTCTAGTGCAGCAGCAAAAGCTTCTTCTTGAGCCTTAGTCATTGGTCCAGGATTAGTTTCGACGTCTCCCGACAGCATCAGTGTTATAGCAGACAAGGCATAGCATATTTCACAAGCAAGAGCCAAGAACTGCCGTTGTACCGTTCTTACCCACCCCTATATCACCTCAAATTTAGGTTGGGCCACCCCCATCACAGCCTCAAATTCAGCTCGGCTTATTACCATTTCACCCTAAATTTAGGTTGGGCCACTCCCATATCACTACCAAATCGAACTTGGCCCATCCCTGCATCACACCCAAATTTATGCTGTTGCCACTTCAAATATCGCACTTCACCGCCATGGTTCACCCCGATTCATTCGCCACCCCAAACCTTTCTATAAAAACCTATTTATTCATAAGGGAAATGTGTCAAGTGTTTTGGAGTTAAAGACGTGATTTTGCACGGTTTTGCTACCAAATTGCTGGGGTACTCGCCAAAGAATGCTGCGCATTAAAAGCAACTGCACCGATCGTGCGACACCACATGTTGATCCTAAATACTGACGGTTAACCAAGCTAGTTTCATTGTAGAGCAACCGGGGCAGACACAGCACGGGACATTTATTGAAATGTTTTTTTTTACAGCCACACCTACGGATTCATACCACTTGGCTGTAGGGAACACATTAACAGTAGCTAATAATCCACACGCTGCATACCTTCTCCTAGTTGGTACCGTTCTTATTTGGATGAATATTTAGAAATAATTAACGCTCGGGCAGCGACTAAGCTTAGCAGACCCTTTATTCCGCAAGAATGTTGCTAAGGAATGGCACTGGCCACCGGGTGGCATTGCGGCCCAGGTGGACCTGATTCGCTCGGAGTATGTGCCATTAAAGACAGGTGAAATTCGAAGTAACCGGACCTTCCAGAAGAACGTAATAAGAATAGGCATTTTGTTCTCCCAGGTTACCCGCTACAAAGCCCAAAAGTTTTTTTTTGCATAAAACAAAGCTATGCGCAAGCTTCTGGTTATGATGTCCAATGAATAAAATCTTCATTAATGCGCTGACCTAACAAATGAACACGACACTCCTACGTTTTAAGAAGGAAAAATATAAAACCTAATATTTCAAGAGAACCACTGGAAAACCCGAACTGAAAGCAAATCAAAAGTTTTGTGTTTCTGCCATCTGGTGGGAGACTATGAAACTAAGTCCTATGGGGCTTTGAAAAAAATCGGCGCCGCTGAATAACCGGAACCGAAAGCAAATGTTGGGTTTTGTGTTTCTTCCATCTAGTGAGAGACTACAAAACTAGGTCCTATGCGGCTTTAAAAAACGTGCGAAGCGGGAAATAAACCGCAGCCACCGCGACGCGGGACAAAAGGTGCGCGCGATGCAACCACTCGGCCACGGCTACCGAGGCTGCCCGCAGCGGTACGCTCATGTTTTTATAGATACCACGTGAATTTTCACGACAGTGTTGCCAAAAACGCTTTTCGGAACAGTGTTACGCCATGTGTGGGGAGTCGAGACAGGCATCCATCGAAAGCTGAGTCTCCAGACTACATACGCTGCACTGGGTATTACGATAGACGCCGTGGTTTAATTACAGGTACTGTTCTTGCCTCGAAAATCGAGTACGAATTTTCGTCGTTTACATAGGCTTTCATTGCTAAGTCGTTAACCGCTGTGGGGACAAAATTCTTACGTGCCATAGCGTGATCACTACATTTGTCTCGTGTGGATTGTCTTCCAGAACCCGTCTGTCACCTGCCTTTTTCGATAATCGACCTGCAGGTTTTGTTATTCGCGAAAAACCCACTCGTTCCATTGAAAACACTCTAGCTTCGTGCCGGGGCCGCTTGGGGCGCTAGTTGGTACGTGTCCACTAAAGCTGAATATGCAGTGTTGCCCTTATTTTATTGTAGTTTACCTTGGTGCATATTTTATATAATACTGGAAGTAAACCAATGGGCCTATTTTTTCAATTCTTTAACGTCTCCCTTTTTGGGGATCAGTATAATGTTGGGAATTCTTGCAGTTCTCTGCGACCCTTCAATTCGAAAGGCAGTTCGTATAAATGGCCGCTAGTTTTTCAAGCATTCCTTTTCCACCATTTTTTGATTGACTCAGCTGTTATTCCATATTTTCCTGCCGCTTTTCCCCGTTTCATGCCTTGCAAGGCCCGTCTGACCTCATCGCTAGTTATAGGAGGAGTCTCTGCAAACTATTGTTTATTACCGCTTCGAATGGAGGTATCATGACCCCTCCAGGTGCTGCACAGGTCAGTATAGAATTCATCCACTGCTTTTACTATACCTTCGAAATTGCTGATGATATTAACCTGCTCATCTTTCAGTGCATACATCTTTGCTTGTCCTATCGGTTTTCTTCCCACTTATGTGAGGCTGCGTCCATTTTCACGGCTTCCTCAGTCTTTCTGTAGGTATAGTTTCGAATATCCCTTACTTTCGCCGTTTTTACCAGTTCTGAAAGTTCCTCGAATTCCATCTTATCTCTTGATTAGGGCACCTTTATATTTTGTCGCGTCTTTATTAGGACATTTGTTACTAGGGAGAGCTTTTCTACTGAATGCCTTGGTGCCTGGCCTCCCAATTCAATTGCACGCCTTTGCCTACGCCTCACTGGATCAGCCGGCTATCAGCGGTCTCCGCGCTGCTATTACGTCATCTACGGAGGATATAAAAGCGTTGCCCCCCGCGCCCTTCTTCAGTGGGCTAGGTGACAGCAGTACCAGCAAGATGCTCATCCGAATATTTAAATAAAATAAATAAAATAAATAAATTGCTGCCTCTGAAGCTAGCATAGTTAGGGTTTCATGAATTACATCTATGTCATCATCACCTCTCTGTTCTAAGGCTGCGTATTTGTTTGCAAGTACCAGCCTGAATTTACCTGCTCGTACCCTTCCTGCATGTGGGTCGGACGGTTTCTTCTTGACCAATTTTACTCTTTCTCCAAATTGAGGTAAATCCTACTTGCTATCCTATGGTCCCCACTGCACTATACCTTACCTGACACTTCTACATCCTGCACTATGCTGGGATCGGCAGAAAGTGTGAAATCAATTTCATTTCTTGTTTCACCATTAGGGCTTTTCCAGGTCCACATTCTGTCGCTACGCTTCCTGAAGAAGGTGCTCGTTATTCGAAGCTTACTCCTTTTGCCAATTCTACCAGCATCTCTCATCTAGCACTCCTAGAACCCACGCCGTTGCTGCCAACTGCTTGTTAACCAGCCTGCTTTTCCCCCACTTTTGAATTAATGTCACCCATTGCTACAATAGTGTGAGTTTGCACTTTTCTCGTTGCTAATTCAACATCTTCATAAAACTGATCTACTTCATCCTCATTGTGTGTGGATGCTGGATCGTACGTAAGCTTATAAAACCTTAAACCTGTAGTGCTTGTTAAGTTTGATTACGACTACTGCTACCATCTGACTAATGCTGTAGAATTCATCAATGTTGCCCGTTATGTCCTTATGGATTAGGAATCCAACCCCGTATTGCTTATCTGGGCGACCTTTATAGCAGGGGACATGGCCGTTAGCCAGCACTCTATAAGCTTCTGGAGTTCTATCTCCCTAAGCCTGATGATATTGACACGTGTATTTGTCTTTATCGGGCGACACGTTTCACCGCCTAACAAATGTTATCGTACAGCGGAAGACGCGCCTGCATGTATCGGAAGTTTCTCGAATGTTATCGATAGTTCCATCCACTGTCTGTGACTGAACCTTCTGTAATCTAAGTGCATGTGTGCGCGACGCGAATAATGTAGAACATTGTGAAGGCACGCGGGTCCCAGCGATTACTCTGGAACATTTGACGACTGATGCATAAAAGCCGACGCGCTTGAGCTGCTCATCAGATTTTCGACGATCGCCGACCCTGTTCGGAGCTATCGTTGTGCAAGAAGTGCAGCTTGTTTTTGTGTGAACAGGTTCGCCCAATAAAAGTCAGTTTTGCCTTTCACAGTATTGCTACTAGTATTGGTGTTAACCAATGTTTCGAAGAAATGAAAGTTAGCATGATAGCCATCGAAAAGGAAAACGCAGATATTAAGGTTCCGTATGCTTGTCTTCGGTCTGAGTGTACACTCCTTAAAGAGCAGGTGCAAGCGAATGAACTAAGAATGGTACAACTAGAACAGCACTCAAGAAACAAAAACCTAGAAATCAAAGGTATTCAAGTTTCGCAAGATGAAAATCTCCCGAAAAGTTTGCAAAACATTGGCGATGCTGTCGGTAAATCAATTATACAGGGCGATGCTGCAGTATGCCACAGGATTCCAACAAAAGGCTCATCGCAGCCAAACATTCTTGCACAGTTTTACAGCAGATTGAAACGCGATGCAGTTTTAGAAAATGCTAGAAATAAAAGATTTTCAACGGCTGATATTGGTTTCGCACAGTCTGCCCCTGTATATATGAACGAGCATTTATGTTTCGAATTAAAGAAGCTGCTGGGGATGACAATCACGAAAAAGACAGAAAAAAATTGGCGTTTTGCATGGACAAACGACGGAAATGTTTTCACAGAAAAACTGAGTGTTCCCGAGCAACGCGTATAGCTTGCATCTCGGATCTTGACAACATCGACTTGCAAAAGTATGTTTTCTTTCGACGACATCATACCTACTAACCCCTCTTCTCCTACTTTTCTCTCGCCTTGCGAAGTAGGTAACTTATATACAAAAAACAAGAATTCATTATCTTTCATTCACATTAACGCACAATCATCCAGAAATAAGGAAGACCAAATTGTTGCGCTTACTGCCTCGTTTGGCTTCATCCCAGATGTGCTCATGATAAGTGAAAGCTGGTGTAAAAATTAAATAGATGTGCTTAGGTTGCCCGGTTATAAATCATTCTTTGTAAATCAACCCTGTCGAAGAGGAGGAGGTGTTATATTGATGGTAAAAAACACGCTGCAGTGCCAACTGATTGAGTCGTTTTCCTTTGTTACTATTGATTATGAAGTGCATTCAATTAAATGTGATGATAATGTATGTTGTGTTGTATACAGACCTCCAGGTACAAACATATCAAGCTTTCTGTCCTTTATAGATGAGTACCTAAGCTGGACTAACGATAATGTTTTCAAGCTCATTATGGCAGAGTATATAAACATGACTTGTTGAAGCCTTCTAAACCGCGTGATGAATTTTATAGGACACTTGAATCTAATGGTTTTGCAAATGTAGTAAACTCTCCCACTCATATTTCAGCTGACTCAAGTACGTTAATATACGTCTTCATAACAAACATTGACGATACAAATCTCTCATGCGGTGTTGTAGGCATTCACATCCGCGATCACCTCCCAATGTCTATGTTTTTTAAACGTAACGCATCTATTGCAACCACGAACGACATTCCTTTGACTTACGGCACATTAATGCGCGTATTTCAAACAATTTTCGCAATGAAGTATTGCTCGTTCACTGGTCACTTTTACTGCTTATTACAGACCCCGAGACAGCCTACGAGTATCTTTATGAAAAGTTTAAATCTGCTTACGAGAAATGTTTCAGGTACAAGGTATTGAAACCTGCACGTAAATGCAGAAAGCCATGGGTTACGAAACAGTGTTTAAAAGAAATACGCACAAAAAATATTGTATTTCATAACTTTATTTCAACGCGGTCAGAAGAACCCTTGCGTCAATTTAGGGTTAAAAGGAATAAAGTAAAGAGTCTTCGGCGGTGCGAGAAAAGGATGTAATTACAAAATTTATTTAATGTTGACGTTATGAGAAAAGCAGATATTGTTTGGAAGTGTATTAACAGAGTTCTTAGACGAAGCAGTTCTAATGAGACTATTAGAGAAATTACCATTTATGGCAATGCAATATCAGAAAAGGAACTAGCCGAATCTTTCAACAAGTATTTTACCAATTTAGCAAAGAGTTCTCACGATTGAAATTGTTCGCAATATCTAACTACAAGGACCAGCCAATCTGCATTTTTGACTCCTACGACCGATAGGGAAGTAATCGACACTTTCTTGTCTATCAGAAATAGTAAATGTTGCGATGCCGATGGTTTTAAAATTGGGCCTGCTAAGTTTGCACTAGATGCAATCACTCCGGCATTGGCACACATTTATAACCTTGTTTTATTTGATGGTACTTTTCCAAAACACCTCCTGGCTGCTAAAGTTAGTGTTACACAAGGGCGGCGATAAAAACGATTTAAATAACTATAGGCCAATATCCGTCTTGATGATTTTTTTTTCAAAACCTCTGGAAAAATTAATCCACAGCCGCATCATATCCTTTACAACTAAGCATAAATAATAACAAACATGCAATTTGGATTTACGAGAGGTCAATCTACTGAAACTGCCCTTCTAACACAAATGCAAATTATATTAGATTCTTTCGAACGTCAGCTACGTGCATTGGGTATTTTTGTCGACTACTCAAAGGCGTTCGACTGCATAAATCACGCTACCCTACTAGAAAATTTTAACTATTATGGTTTCCGAGGCGTTTTTTTAGGTCAATAGAATCATATCTCCAACACCGAATGCAACACGTAGTTATAAACAGTTACGCGTCCGATTTGAAACCACTTATCGCTGGAGTACCCCAGGGCAGCATTTAGGGCCCCTTGTTTTTTGTATCTATATGATTGATCTAGTGACTATTGACAAAGACGTAAAATTTACTGCATATGCAGACGACATTACAATTCTTGTAACCGAAAAAAATTCTGAAGATCTCATAATTAAAGCCAAGGAGGTGCTGTCAAAATTATCATCTTGGAGTATCGTGAACTCGTTAACAATAAATGTTAAGAAAACAAAGGCGGTCCTTTTAGGCCGGAAAATTGAAATATTGGCAGTAGTACCCTGTTACAGCTTAACAACTCCATTTTGCCTATTGTTCCTTCTATTAAGTGTCTTGGAGTTATATCTGAGCAATATTTGTCGTGGAATGCTCACGTGGAAATGGTAATTGGTAAGCTCTCTCGAGTGAGTCGAATACTATGCAAGTTACGTTTTTTCCTTCCAGAAAGTATTAAACTTATGTTGTAGAAATCACTGTTATTGCCAAATATAAACTATTGCCATCTTGTCTGGGGCACTACAACGCTGTCTAATATCAATGTACTGCATAGGATACAGAAAAAGGCTGTACGTTGTATACTCGATGTCCCTTACTTAGCACATACTAGTCCTCTATTTGAAAAGCTCAATTTGCTGGCAATGCCCAACATTTATGAAAATATGTTACTACGAAATTATATGACCAGTATTATACGAAACAACGACACCCTAAAATGTATTTCCAACTTAATAGCAAAACATAAGGTGGTCAGTACAAGGAGTTCTCAAATATGGGAACTACCAAGGCCTAGAACTAATTACACTTATCAAATGCTACGTTTTCGACTACCCTACCATTCAAACAAGGCAAACATAAAGTAATGCTTATTTCTGTGCTAGGATAAACGTATATCTAGATGCAAATATGTATATAAACGTATGAATGTTTTTTGAACAGGTTCAGTTCTTGTTTAATCATGTTTCTTTTTTTGGATTGTGCGTATCGAATGCTTTTGTATATCTTACTGTATGAAATATTTTTACATATTGTGTAGTAATAGCGATGTACATAGTGCTGCATTAGTTTTATTATCTCTTGTGTATTTTCTGATGTATTTCATGACTAGCTGTATTTATGAGGATTACTCATCATGTAAGCCTTACTTTTTTGTAATGCTTGCTCGTAGTTATCATGATTAATGTTTCGCAGTTATTAGTGTGGAAATCCTATTTTTCCAATTACTATAGTATTTAACCGTGCTAATCCGTTGTTTCATTTGTTGCTGGCTATAAAACGGGGTCATGAACCACGTCAAGCCTTGCTGGTTTTTGTCCACGGTCCTCAGCATCAGTTGTATGTTTAAATATACTTGATTTGATTTGATTTGAAGTTCACCTTTATGTTTGTAATTAACCCGTACGATAATGCCCAACTCGGGCGCTGTATCTATTTGTAATAAACAAATAAATAAATAATTAATTAATACTCGCTCTATCACCGCATATGCAAACTGAATGCGTAAGTGAGGCTCAAGGAATGCCCACTTTTCCACTGGGGGAGCGGACCTATCGACGTTACTGTACCTTGTGCGTGTTTTTATTTCATTCTTATTTGGCCACATCATCATCTTCATCATCATCATCATCATCATCATAATCATCATTATGATTATTATTATTACAGTTCTTTTTCTTTTCTTTTTGCTTTTCGTACATTGATTTTTCTAGCGTACTTCCTGCTTTTCCCTTTTTCTTTTCTGCTGTCATCAATTATTAGTACTCCTCTGAACGGTCCCCAGATTTGTTTGTTTTTGTATTTATTAATTTCAAAGGGTAAAATGAAAATCATATTTCTTATTATTCTTTTAATCATTCTACTAATATTGCAATGCCCTTGTTTGATTAGAACACCACAAAAGGGCTTGTATGTTTGTCTACCGTGTAAAAGAATGCGTAACGAATTCAGTTTCTTACTGCAGAATCGCTGCTTGCTAGGCTGGTTGGTTTATTGCAACTTAGTTTCTTACGTTTCTTACGCCGGTATTTATAGTTTCATGCTGTAAAGATTGCTAGTTTACCGTAAGCGTGTCTTGATTTGTACTCAAGAGCGGAATAAGGCCATAAGGAACAGTGATTGACGCATCGTGAGCGAAGAACAGAAGCGACGGATGGTTACGCTGCTTGAGTCTCGGTACGTTCGAATTGCCAAAGTTGCGAAGTTGTCGCTGTGCAGCGTACGCTTGTGTGCTTGTCATGTGCCATGACAGTGCGGGGATATTTGTACTGAATGTGTTTCACTTCGTCTACAAAACTCTGCTTGCTTCGGCATCGAAGAACTTGTCCTGTGTTCGGACGCACGTATGCGCTTGGACACACAATAGCCTGCTCTCAACGGTTGCTCAACAGTCTACGCGTGCTCGCAACTTGCTCATGAGGTAAAGATTATTAGATAAAGTTAATTTAGTTTGCATAAAGTAGGTGGTAAAATGATGTGTGGCAAGCCGGCGTCGCAAACAGAAATATTGTTTTAAAAGGTCAGCAAGCAGCGTCTTAAAGCGAAAATGACGCATGAATGGGGAAAGCGATTGATTTCAATGGTAGCGCGATCGGCTCGATCGCGATTTTCCGCGTGACACTTTTAACCTCTTGCTCAGTCGCGTTAAAAGCATAGAATAAAACTGCATTCAGTTGCGCACTTGTATTGATGCTTGTACCGTCTTTCGATCATACTGTATTCGATACGGCAACAACTACATGGAGTCTACCAACCGGGAAAACTGGGAATTCTCTGGGGTTTTGACTAGACTGGAAGTACTCAAGAAAAATTCTGGGAATTTGCGCTTCTATCAGGGAAAATTTGCCGTCATTTTATTGAAAGGGGACGAAAGTTGAGCTAATGCGGGTTTGATTAACAGAGAGGAACCATAACAAATCGTCTTTGACGCCATGTCGACGGCTGGAGGAGTTGCCAGTGTGCAGTGAACGACAGATTTTCCGGACGTCCGATTTTTGGGACATTCCTGATAATTTGGACGTTTTCCGGACACCACCACGTACTCCACAGAGTCAATGCAAATGAGCGTATGCAATTTCGGATGCAAGAACCCTTCGTCGTCTAATTTTCGGGACTCGTTGCCGTGATCGCATGTCGTAAACGGTATTAATCAGAGCCACTACCGCCGCCATGTCGATTATCTCACCACCTCAAACCGGCACTCTTCCTTGCCGATCCACTAGCAGCCGTAGCCACCACCGCAGCTACGCTAGACCTAGCTACTTCGACGTTCGCTACTGTTAGCGATTCGCAACTGTTAGTAATGACACAAACTCTGCCTTTGTCTTCGAAGCTCGGAAAGCACAGCGCATTGCATTAAGCCAGTTTCTGAAAGTAAGCTGCGCCTCAATGCAAAAATGTTACACCCTGAAGCTTAACAAGTGTGGGTGCAACACGTGCACCCACCGTCTCCTGTCATAGAACGAGCATCGTTATGTGAAATTAGTGTACTGGCAGGCCTTGGGAGCTATTTAGGACGTGCCTGTGGCGATTTGAGCCCTTGAGGACAGAAAAACACATGTATTCACTTTGTCGAACTGCTCGATTTTCGCATGATTTCGCGGCCCCTAGTGAGTGCAAGAAATTGGACGTTGAATTTACAACTGCCCAAGAGTATGCTTCACATGGTCCGTGGGGCGAACGCACGGCAGAAGGAGGACGAGAAGAGAAAGGTCCGATGCATTGAGGAATGAACGGGAAAAGAATTGTGCCGCCGCTTTTTGAAGGAGATTGAGCTGAAAAAACGAAGTGTTGGCTGACGCCGAGATTCAGGTGTCTCTCATACTGTGAGTGACGTGATGGTGCTTGGCCTAGTTGGTGTGGGCTGATACAGATGGCGTAACGTGACCTGCGCAGCAAGTAGCCGCACCGACATCGTCACCTACCTTGGCCTGCTTCCGTTTCCGGGAACCTCGCTTCTTTTTGCTATTTGCCCGCGATGGGCGAGTCAGTCAAGCCATTGCCGCTGGAGTGATCAGTCGGTGTTAAATGTAACCTTAACCGCACTAAACCATTACCCTACTATGGGAGTCTTCCTGCGTTCAGCCCAAGCCTCACATCTGGCACAGACGACCCCGAACCTCTGCCAAGCCATTCAGCCATGGCAGCGCAAGAACGATGGTCAGTACGCCTCTTCAGCCGCATTCGTCATCGTAGTCGCGCCCTCACGCCGACGAAGACTCACGCCTGAAGATACTTCTGCCATTTTACCACTCGTCTGTGTTCACTCCGCATCAGAAGAAAAGCACGGCCGTCAGGTGAAGAGTGCCGTGAATGTTCACAACTAGCCCGGAACTAAATTGAATCTCGCGCATAACCTGTGGCTTAGCGCTCACTGGCCTAGTCTCCCGTCCGCCCAGACTTCAAGCCGCGACATGGTCGTTGAGTCAAGCTCCTCCCAAATAAATCCTGGCGTGATTTTTGCGGTGAATCACGCCAGGATTTATTTGGGAGGAGCTTGACTCAACGACCATGTCGCGGCTTGAAGTCGACCTTATCCGCGATGAATTGGTCCGACGCGAGTTAGAGAACACCGGCTCTAAGGAAGAGCTTATTCAGCGCCTCGAAACCGACATTCACCAACGTCGTGAGGCAACGCCACGGTCATGCGTGGAGAGGGCGGGTACCGCCAGCAACTCAGGTTTGACCCTTGATCTCGCGACGCTCAAAAGTCTGGCACTTCTGTTTCAACAGCTGCCACGCCCCCTCGAGTACAGTTACCACACTGCCAGACCTGTCGTCATCGATTGCTTACTTTGATCAGTCTCCAGCACAAAATGGTAATGTCTGGTTCTATGACGTCCACCGGGAACAGCAGCTTGCCGCATAGGACGAGGCCACCACCCGTCTCATTGCTCCATGTAAACTGAAAGGCACAGCTCGTAATTGGCACCTCGCTTTTGGAAATCACCATTCAACCTGGGAAACGTGGAGCGCCGCCCTGAAGGAAACATTTTCATTGGAGCTTACCCTCATCGAATGGCAGGAACGCGTCCTAAAGATCAGACAGGGCCTAGGCGAGATCCTGCAAGAGTACGCTTACGCAAAGGTGCGTGTGATTGAAAGCTGCCCCGTAACCCTCACCGACGCCCAGAAGATGAATTACCTACTACAACGTTTTCAAGAAGCACATTTCATTGTAGCCATCGGGGCTAATAGGCCGGTGAGAGTGCGTGACTTCAGGTCCACGTGCACATGCCTAGACAAGTGCACTCAACGTGCCCATGACATGGCCAGCGAAAGGCAACCGGTGCTTCCACAGAAGCCACCCCCTCGTTCATCTCAAAGTAGCAATTCAGGACGTCAGCAGTATAACTTCCAGCCACCAGCTCCGCCAACAGTTCCGGCAACAGCTACAACAGTACAGCCACGACAACGCATTTTTGAGTTGCCCAAGGAAGAGCAGGAACGAAGATACGAAGCCATTTCTGCACAGTATGGGGCCCCAGCATTCCGGCGCGGCCGAGATATCGCACAAGCAACCTGTTACAAGTGTAAAGAGTTAGGGCATTTGGCGTCGGCATTTCCCTCACGTAGCAACAGGGCACCACCGTCAACCATCCCTGATGCCCAACAGCCACGGGCCTTTCATAGTATGCCTGACAAACTTGAAGGCTCCCAACATCAATGTCCATTTCTCACGGCGGCCGTTGCCGTAATCGGAGAACATGAAGCATATCCGGACTAGCATAGCATAGCATAGCCGATCCCTGACACCAGACGAACGCAAGCTTCACAGTAACGTGTGGGAAGGCATCGTAGTACATTGGGCAATATCAGTGAAATTTCGTCAGTATCTAATTGGAATCAAGTTCGTCCTACTTACAGATAACTGGACTGTTGCTTGCTTGACCAAGTGTGTGAAACCATCTCGCAGATTTACATCCATGCTCATGGTCTTGGTTGAATTTGACTTCTCTGTCAGACATTTGCCTAGACGGCGGAATGTTGTAGCTGACAATTTGTTTACACTTTCGTGTGCAGTCACACACTCCGCTCAAGCGCTGGTTACCGCTCAAGAAAAAGACCCTGAATGCAGTGCAATTCTTCAAAGCATTGCTAATGGAGATGCCCCGGCGGAGTTCAACCTAATCGACAACGTTCTATACCATCGGACACCTTCAGGAACCTGTGCTGTTGTAGCGACACCGTCATTGCGTCCCGCCATTCTCCAGGCACTACATGACGGTGCAGGTCACTTCGAAGTTAAGTGGACTTTACACAAAGTGCAAGATCGCTACTGGTGGCCAGATATGGAAAAGGCAGTCAAGAGCTACGTGTCATCCAGCCAGTGCTGCCAGCAGTCATCATCATCAGCCTGGTTACGCCCACCGCAGGGCAAAGGCCTCTCCCATATTTCTCCAGCGACCCCGGTCATGTACTAATTGTGGCCGTGTCGTCCCTGCAAACTTCTTAATCTCATCCGTCCACCTAACTTTCTGCCGCGCCCTGCTACGCTTCCCTTCCCTTGGAATCCAGTCCGTAACCCTTAATGACCATCGGTTATCTCCCTCCTCATTACAAGTACTGCCCATGCCCATTTCTTTTCCTTGATTTCAACTAAGATGTCATTAACTCGCGTTTGTTCCCTCACCCTATCTGCTGTTTTCTTATCCTTAACGTTACACCTATCATTCTTCTTTATATAGCTCGTTGCGTCATCCTCAATTTGAGTAGAACCCTTTTCGTAAGCCTCGAGGTTTTTGCCCCGTAGGTGAGTACTGGTAAGACCCAGCTATTACACACTTTTCTATTGAGGGATAATCACAACCTGCTACTCATGATCTGAGAATGCCTGCCAAACGCAGCGCAGCCCATTCTTGATCTTCTCATTATTTCCGTCTCGTGATCCGGATCCGCCGTCATTACCTGCCCTAAGTAGATGTATTCGCTTACCAATTCCAGTGCCTCGCTACCTATTGTAAATTGCTGTTCTCTTCCGAGACTGTTAAACATTACTTTAGCTTTCTGCAGATTAACTTTTAGACCCACTCTTCTGCTTTGCCTCTCCAGGTCAGTGAGCATGCATTGCAATTGGTCTCCTGAGTTACTAAGCAAGGCAATATCATCAGCGGATCGCAAGTTACTAAGGTATTCTCCATTAACGTTTATTCCCGTTTCTTCCCGATCCAGGCCTCTGAATACCTCCTGTAAACACGCTGTGAATAGCATTGGAGAGATCGTATCTCCCTGCCTGACGCCTTTCTGTATTGGAATTTTGTTGCTTTCTTTGTGGAGGACTACGGTGGCTGTGGAGCCGCTATAGATATCTTTCAGTATTTTTACATACGGCTCTACTACACCCTGATTCCGTAATGCCTCCATAACTGCAGAGGTTTCCACAGAATCAAACGCTTTCTCGTACTCAATGAAAGGGTTGGTTATATTCCGCACATTTCTCTATCACCTCATTGATAGTGTGAATATGGTCTATTGTTGAGTAGCCATTACGGAATCCCGCCTGGTCATTTTCTTGACCGAAGTCTAAGGTGTTCCTGATTCTATTTGCGATTACCTTAGTAAATAGTTTGTAGGCAACTGACAGTATGCTGATCGGTCTACAATTTTTCAAGTCTTTGGCGTCGCCTTTCTTATGGATTAGGATTATGTTAGCGTTCTTCCAAGATTCCGGTACGCTCGAGGTCAAGACCTCTACGCCACCGCTGCACCTCAGTATAACCGTGCAACCTCAAGAAGTGTAGGTTTTCTTGGCAAAATGCCCACTTGAGATCTTCCATTCTCAAGCATTGCTATCGACCAATAACTATGCCTCCCAGCAACTCATTACGGTACATACTGAACGTGATTGATTTTGCGACTCGCTTTACGACTCCAGGAGCCGTTCCCTCAACCTCGGCACGCGAAGTTATTTAGACTTTGCATAAAGTATTTTATTGCTATGGTGCACCTGACCACTGCCTCTCGGACCATGGGTCGGCCTTTGAGTCGACAGAGTTCAAGCGGTTCATGCATTTACATAACGCTGAGCTGCACTTTTCAACAGCTTACCGACCTGAAGGGAATGGCCTCGTTGAACAAAGCAATAGGACATTACTTACAGTATTACGGAAAATATGTGCTATGGAACCTTTTTCATCGCCGGCAAAGCTTCATGAAGCAGCCTTTGCGGTTAACACTTCGGTGAATTCTAGCACCAGCTTTTCGCCATTCCAGTTACTCTTCAGCTGCGTGCCTAAGGTTCCTCTCCAGCAACAACGGTCGCTCCAACAAACCGGCCTTGTTGAGCGCGTCCTCGACGTAACAGCGCAACGTTCAGAGGCATCTGCCAATTCAGAAGCAGCTCAAGGCTCCCGCAAACGCCACTATGATAGTACCCATCGCTCTCATAGCTTCACAGTAGGTGACATAGTATGGATCAAACGTCAAGCGCCAGCGCCTCACGAGAAAATGGCACCGCGCTTCAGAAGGCTCTGCCGTCTCACTGAGAAGTTGACTGCATTCACATTCAAGGCTTTGCGTGTGTCAGGAATGACAGCTCACATGCTTAACCAGCCATGAACTGTGCATGTTTCGCAAATTAAGTTGTATGTGCCTCCGTCATCTCCTGTGGCACACCTTTCGTCCAGCCTTGAAGGGGAAACATCCTCTACTACAGTCCCTGATGATAAAATTGCCATCCGCCAAACAGCCTCAGCGCCAACAGCGTGTGCGCCACCTTCTCCGTCACTTGCGAGTCTTCGTGCTTGAGTGACTCTATGGACGCCAAGTTAGACCAAGGGATTTGATTATCTGGACGGGGCTGGAGTGTGAATGACGTGATGGTGCTTGGCCCAGTTGGTGTGGGCTGCTACAGATGGTGCAACGTGACCTGCGCAGCAAGTAGCCGCACCGACATCGTCACCTACCTTGTCTTGCTTCGGTTTCCGGGAGCCTCGCTTGTTTTTGCTGCTTGCCCGTGATGGGCGAGTCAGTGAAGCCATTGCCGCTGGAGTGATCAGTCGGTGCGTTCAATGTAACCTTAACCCGCATTAAACCGTTGCCCTACTATGCGAGTCTTCCTGCGTTCAGCCCAAGCCTCACAATACAAACCAAAATAAACTCTTTAGAACATTGAACCGCAACACTGAGGGGTTGTGCGCAGGCTGAGAATGTGTCAGGACAGTTGAGGCTGACTTTCCAGCTGCTGAGAGAGAATTTCATCTGTGGCAATATCCGGGCCTCATATCATTGAGCTCACTGTCAGTTTATAGAATTAGCTGATGTTCAAAAATATTTGTTTCTGCAAGTATCTGCTTTTTTATTCGTATTTGAAAATGGTCGACTCAATTTGAAATCTGTTTTACTATGTTTTTCGAAGATATTTTATTCGATGTGCATTCTACTAACCGCTCCCTTCTGTTTTCGTTTTTGAATAAAATAAGCGCTACTGCTTACTATTCGAACTGGATTAATAGTTTTTAAAATTTTGTAACATGCTTACCAGGGAGTGACAGCATAAGGTGACATGGTGTCAGCCCGTCTTGACATAGAACAGAGTTCTGTGTCATTCAGGAAATCTTGCAAACGCACTCAGGGAAAACCTGGAGAACTCAGGGAATTAACAAATGCGAGCTTGGTAGACACCCTGGTTAGAATACGGAACTAAACGTTCATGATAATAGCAGTGACTCCCTTTGCACGATTGTTACTTTCTTGCATGCACGTGTTGATTGTAGTGACTGAAAAAAAGTTCTTTAGTCTGGCTGCTCGGCTGTGTGTTTCCTTGGTGCAACTGCTTGCGGTACAGCCAGACGGTTTGCTTTGAATGATATCTGGGCAGTCAAGAGGTTCTTGTCAGCAGTTAGAAATTATTCAAGAATCCTGGTGTCAGTAAAAAAGCTGTAAATGTTGTATCAGTTAAAAAAATGGACATAAAAGAGAAGCTACTGCAATTATAATAGACTGTATTTTATGACTAATGCCGTAGCATTAAGAATCGGAGAGAAGATAGGCAGGGAAATCAGATTGGTATTGATACTTAGCAGAAACCAGGTAACTTATCACTAATTAATCATTTTCTTTTGCTGAAGCACTAGTCGCTGTTGTCCTGCTGGAACTGAGAAAGACTGCAGCATGCAATGGGCCCATGTCCCTCAAGTTATCGCGGTATTGTTTCTCTCAAGTGAGTGTTTTTTTTCTCAACATTTCACTACCTGCTTCCACTGTAGCTTCCTCCTCTGCTTTGTTCCTCGCGCTTTCTTCGCTATCGCTGCCTTTCATCCCCCGCTCATTGCATTCTGCATTCGCGCTGTTCACCTCCCCTGTACGCTCGACTACGTCGATGCACAACGCAGGAACGCGCGCCTAAGAGCTGCGCTCTAAAATATAGGAAGGCTCGTGAGTTATATATGATGCGACAACGCGAGTGTGTCACTTTCGTCTCGTACGATGGATTCCACTGGGCTGAGTGGCCACATTGCTCTTTTTGTTTGGCCCCATGTAACCATGCAGCTATTTCCGCCTGCATGCGGTGACGCCTGCTTCAGCCAATGGTAAAAGCCATGCAATATACATTACCGGTAGCTTAAAACATCGTCCAGGGTGCTGAATCAGTCGCATAACGGCAACTTCCATTCGAATGTTAACAGCACTGGTGTCACATTGTTACCAGAACGCAAGCTTGCCTTACTCGGCAAGAAACACACAATGGCTGATTTAAAACATGGCGTGCTTTCGTGATTTGGCCATGTATTTTTTCTAAATTAACCAATATTGTCGCCCAGAACATCTGTAAAATTATTCAGTCCCTCAAGGTGAGAAAATGGTCGCGGATAACGCAAGGGATCACGCACTCGCTTCGAACACCAGCCCTGCGTTGATTGCTGCTCCGCTTGCATGCAGCTGGGGCTAGCGTTCGCGCGTGGGCATAGCGGAAGTGTAAAAAGGTCCATTACAGTGACCTATCCGACTAGCTTGCAGGAACAAATGAAAAAAAAAGCATAAGATCAAAATTACCACAGTGCCTCGTCAGCGGTGATGACCTTTTCATTCTGCTTGAGTAAGCGTTCCAAGTCGGCGTAGACTGGAAATCCGTTGCGTGCAAGTGCTTCGGCGTCCTTGAACAGTTCAGCCCATGGAACACGTGAGCCAATACTGTCCAGCATACTTCGGTAGCCCATCAGCTCTCCTGGCACCGCTGCTGCAAGAAAGCCTGCGTTCACAGCTACGCGTAAGTGCGACAGGTGCATAAAGAGGGCGTACTCCACGCCAAGACAGGCAAGGCGCCTGAATTATTAGATGCTGTGCCAGAAGGGCTCACATTGCCTATTGGCTCGAAAAAATTTTGGAGTACCTTTGAGCTTCGCCTTTAAGAGTGGAACACGATATCATTCTAAGATCCCTGACTGCTTCTCAAGCTTCCCGGCGACTGCATCTTGAGTAACCGTAATGCTTACCGGGAAACGCTGGCAGTGAACGCTATGCAGGAAGGCGAGCTTTCTAGTAGGAACAGGACCACTTGCGTGGGCCGATCCCAGAGGTGGTGCACTGCCGTGCCAAAAGAATTACATAATTTTGGGGCTTCTGTTACTGTCTCGCACTTTATTACTTCAGCCTGACAAGCTTTAACATAAAAGGCATGCCCTGTCGGCGTTTTGTTGTATAACATTTATTTGTGGGCTGTTTTTTCATAAATTGCGAGGAATAAAGTTGTGAAGGGTCAGGGTTATAGTGCGCTCAGTTTTACAAAGACGATATTAAGTGAAGGACAGGACGTGGGCGGACGTAGCGCTACGTCCGTCCACGTCCTGTCCTTCACTTAATATCATCTGTGTAAAACTGAGCGCAATAGAAGCACGAACGTTCACCAACTAGCCCCCTTCATTGCTTTACTAAACTTTGTGAAGAATCTAAGACAAGGTACGAGCAGCTTTAGGAATAAAATGATGTGGCAATATAACCGATATATACCGCATGCAATATATTAAAGCATGGCATATACCTTTACCTAAATATATATCGGAATTTTCGCTTATGGACAACTCCGCCGACGCCGACACTGAATTTTTTGCAGCACGGGGCCGTTAACGCTATTGCGTTAGAAACGTACGCATCGCGAAAAAATTCTCGCAGTAGGCATGTCTTGCTTAAGAACCGGGCAGGGGGTCAGAAGATGCATTAAGGCGTGCTGTGGCAGCCTCTAACGAACAATGACGTACGCATTGTAGAGGAAGATTTCAATGATATAGTTGGTTGTCGTAGTCAGTGCTTTTGTTCGTGGTTGGCGCTCGTGCTGGGAGTCAGTGTCCTGCTTTAACGATCGGTCCCAAATGCCGGTGACTAATAAACGCATTTACAAGTGATGGAGGGGCCTTCGGCCTAAAACTTCAATCCCGGAACTTCGATCCCGTAATTAAAGTAGTAACTTAGGGTGATCAAAAATACAGAGTCAAGAAAGGTGTACAAACACAAGTGCTACTCCCAGCAGTTTAATGGCAGGATAGAATCGAACTTATTCTTCTTGTACCACATGCCTCTTGTCACGCATGCGTATACTAAGCAAAAGAGAATAGGCCCATCTACATCAAAGGTGGTTGCGCCAGAAGTCAAATTTGGCATCTAGTAATACGATGCCATTCCGCCGACCACACGACTTTCCGTGAGAAACTAACAATCTACTACACCTAGAATGGTTCGTCTCAAATGCATTTGCTTATTGACCCCTTTTATGTAATTAATTGATAATAATTCGTTCTCACGCATAATATGTTTTTAATAGTATTTATGTACTATATATTCTGTTGTATATTATGGTTTCTTTACAGTAATTTGATGTTACTACTGCTTGCTCGGTTCCCTCCTGAGCGTTGTTTCCGTTTCTATTCTTCGTCTATCTTTCCTTCCTCTTTTCCCTCTTTAGCGTGATGAGTTCCTCATACTTTGTTTGCCCCCGCCTTATGTAATGCCTCCGGGCCTTTAAGGCTTCAATAAATGAAATGAAAAAAAAATATAGAAGGGCCACTAATTCACCTATCTCTGTTCCTCTTGACAAGGACGGCCTCAAGTGCAAACATAGAAGAGCTGTTGCCACTCCTGCCCAGAATAGTAATCTGAGAAAATCGAGCATCACACCAACACGCGGCAACATGACCTACCATATTCGTGCCCTTATCCTGATTTATGTTTGTTTTTGGCGCATGTTCTCTTATAGGTCATTCACGCCACGCTTGGTTTGCACAATGTAGAGCTGCCCACAAGGGTGCAAGGGAATTGCTTATACAACCCCCCTGGAGCACTTAACCAAAGGCTTCTCATGGCTCGTGTGGCAGCCAGGCCTGCCCTCACAGCAAACTGGAAAGCACAGCTTCCAAAACTTGTTGGGTACAGCGAAAATCAGAAGAATATCATGATGGTTAGCAACATTTTTGAGGTTAAAATTATGGGGTTTTAGTTGCCAAAACCACTTTCTGATTATGAGGCACGCCGTAGTGGAGGGTTTCGGAATTTTCAACCACCCGGGGTTCTTTACCGAACACATAAATCTAAGTACACGGATGTTTTCGCATTTCACCCCCATCAAAATGCGCCTGCCGTGGCCGGAATTTGATTCCGCAACCTCGTGCTCAGTAACTTAACACCTTTTTAAGGTGACACCTTGTGCACGTAGGGTATAATCTCCGATCTCACCTTCGGTCGTTGGACCTCTGCTCTTGCCCTTCGTGCTCCAAGGTTTACTTTTGCAGATGACACTCTACTATAGCGTTGACGAACGGCAAAGGTATACCAGCTGCCGAAAGGCGTCCAACTTGGTTTGAGAAACTAGAAGCATTTGGGGCATGCACGATTTTCCCAAAGCTAATTCCAAACAAAGACAACCTACTGCTCGTGTCACCGCGTCAGAATGTGCGGAATCATACAGCAGCAATTGCTTCAAGGCTCGTGGTTGATAGGCCCAGCAGATGTGACCAGCTTCAAAATACAGCCGGTCTAAAGATGAAGACCTGTGGCGTCACGAATTCGATGCCTAAGGAGTAGCCTTGGCTGTTAAAAGCTTCTAAAATGAGAGAAGGGGCTGTAGAGCCAGCCTTAATGTACAAAAGCAGAAAAAATCAACATACCTTAAAGAATTTAGAACGTAACCCCCATTAACAACAAGCTCTAAATACCTATCAACGAAAGACAAAAATATGTCGCACAAGATAGGAGCGACACATGAACCCATACACACTGCTATATACAATGACTTCTTTATTTTATATATACACACACATATATATATATATATATATATATATATATATATATATATATATATATATATATATATATATATATATATATATATATATATATATATGTATATATATGTGTGTGTGTCAGTCACATAAGTCGTGCCATTTTTATGAAAGTCGAGGAATGGTAAAAATTTCCACTGACAGGCCCGAAGTGGACCACGTCATAGTACCTAATACATTCCCCCAAAGAAACCAGAAGCTAATTCTGAGGTACTGCGTAGGAATGATCTTCTACGCCAACAGAAAACTATACTTAATGACGTCATGAAACTTAACAAATCGCGCAACCTCCGCAGAAATTTTCACACGGGAAGGATCGCCCAGGCGTAGCTTCTTCAGCTTGTGCAAAAGCAAAAAGCTCACGCAGTGCTGCCACCACGCGTGGATGTGACGTTCGATTTTCTGAGACTACTATTCTGGGCAGGAGCGGCAACGCCTCCTCTAGACTTGCACTTCAGGCCTTCTTTATCAATAACGATAGGGATAGGTGTATAAGCAAGCCTTCTCTCGCCTTATTCGGTGCCGAATTTGACTTGTGGCGAAACCGCCTTTGATGTGCATTGTCGCTTGGTATGCGCATGCGTGACAAAAGGGTATGACGTAATAGTTCTGCGGAAACCCGCAAAGTGGAGAGAGGTATTTATTTAAGGAAACATGAGGCATCCACCCAATCGTAGAAATTGCCACAAAGGAAACCCATATGGGTTCCTCTAAAGAAAAGCCTCGCACTTGCCGACAAACTAGTGCCGGTCCGGGACTCGAACCCTGGACTCGCTCCCGAAACCACCGCACTTCCAAGGGAGCCATTCTACCATCTGAGCTAACGAGGCGGTCAGCGGATGGCAGGGCGAAGTCCAATTGGTCAACAACACGAAGCAAACTCAAGAGTTTGATGTATTTGACGCAAGAGTTTGAGGTAAGTGCCTCTCTCCACCTAGCGGGTTTCCGCAGAACTATTACGTGAAACTCTTGTTGCTTCGAGTTCACAAATTCGACTTCGCCCAGAAACCTGGTAGCCGCCTGGTTAGCTCAGATGGTAGAGCGGCTGCCTCGAAAAGGGGGTGGTCCTAAGTTCAGTCTCGCACCAGGGCGAATTTGTCTTTAACTGCGAGGCTTTTCTTTCGATGAACCACTATAAGCTTCCTTTCTAATAATTGCTATGACTGGCTGGATGTCTCCGTTTCCTTTAAACAAGAGGGTATATATGTACGATTCTTTCTTTCCATTGAACAGCAGGGACTAGCGCTTGTCTTTTCCCACTTGTCTCTGTGGTTTTCATCGCACTAAGTTACTACTTCACTTACGGAAAACCAACTTGCCCAACAATCAACTCTGCTATCCTGAGCCCTATGCTCAACGACGCCTGAAGACGCATCTCAGCAAACCCCTCCTACTTCATCCGAGCAACTGCCCCCTCCCTCCATCATGTGATCTGCGGTGCTTCGCCACAGGGACAGTATGCATATTCGGTATTAAAATGGAGTGGACATTTAATGAAACTTGAAGGAAGCATTAAATATTCACACTTCCGCCCGAAAGGCGAAGCACCGATTGAGATAGGAAATTATCAGAAAGTAGTACGAAGTAAGGATAGCAGTTTTATCAGCCGTATAAACTTGTAAATATTCGCTTACTAATTACATTAACAATGACATAATGTGTATGCGGGACTGAACGAGTACGTAGAAAGGAACACACACACAAATACAGCGCTGTGTTTATGTGTCTGCTTCCTTTTACGTCCTTGTTCAGTTGCGTTTACACATTCTATCATGGATTCAAACCAAATAGCCCGTCAACGTGTTTTAACAAAATTAACCAGTACCGTGTCACGTGCGCACATGTAAACATGAACACAACACGCTCGATGAGCGCGGAAGCTCGCTGGTAAATTGTGGAGGGAGGAATCGCGGCATCAGCAAATGAATTGAACTTCATGCATTTCTCGCTTCAACCAGAACGAAACGTCTAAAGCGCAGCGCATTCAAAGCTACCGGAACGACGCACACTCCCCAAACATCGCAGATCGCTTTGAAGATGAGGTCCACGCGCGCGCGCACATTGGCCACGCTTTTCAAGACACAGGAGCGCCGGAAACGCGTCCCTGCAGCGTCTACCAAGTGCGTGGACTATGGCGTCCGCGATTCGCGTGGCTAACGCCATAGTAGACGCCGCCGTTGTCTACACTCCGTACGGAGCGGCCGGCCAAGAGGACATCAAGGCACCCTAGCAGTCACCGGAGAAGAACGCCCCTACTCCCTCGCCTGACCCCCCTGCGTCGCGCGAGACAGGAGAGGGCACGCAACCGGGCCGCGTTCCTCGCTCGCGCACGTGACATTGAACCAGGTTCGCCGGCTCACAGGGCTCACCGTCACAAGATTTCATTCATACGGAACCTAACGGCGACTCCAACGCCGTTGGCAGAAAGGCGCCTGGAGGGCTCATATTGTAACGGGTATGTCGGAAGTACAAACAGGCTGTATTTACAATATGAATATACAAGCAGAGTCAATGTGGTTAAAATTGCTCTCCAGCAATAACACACAGCAGCCAGCATCTCGCGATTTTCTTCCTTTCTCTTAGTTTATCCTTCCATAACAGGACTGCCGGGTGCTGAAGCGCCGTCTCGGCCCATGTTAGGCGAAGAACTGTGAGCGAAGTATGGCTTCCACTCCGAAACGTGCACGATGTCAGCAGGCGTCGGACTTGAGGTTGAATCTAACTGCAGCGGGGAGATCTCATAACTGATGTCGTTAACTTGACGTAGGATATCATAGGGCCCTGTATAGCGAGAGAGAAGTTTCTGAGAGAGGCCGACCCGATGACGTGGGCACCAAAGGAGAACCCCCGCAGCTTGGGCGAACTTAACATCACGAATGCACCGGTCATAACGCTCTTTTTGCATATGCTGCGAGGCTGACAAACGAGATCAGCCGTCTTGACGTGCCGTGTGGGCACGATCCATTACTTCACGAGCCTACTCAGTTGCAATACGTCGCGCAGAAGGTAAGATGGCGTTAAAGGGCAATGTGGAGTCACGACTACACAAAAGCAGAAAGGGTGAATATCCTACGGTATCATGTCGGGACAAGTTATGCGCGAATGTCACGCAGGCCAGCGTGGCGTCCCAGTTGCGGTGATCGTTGCAGACTTACATCGAAAGAATCACCTTGAGTGTTCCGTTGAGACTAAGACCGTTCGTTTCTGGGTGGCAGGCGGTGGACAGGTTGCGCTCAGTGGTACAAGAGCGGAGGGGATCGTCGTCAACTCGAGACGAGAACGGGTCGAGTTGGGATCGAGGGGATCGCTCGACTGCATCGAGGGAAAACTGAAGTGTTGCTGAAAAACTTCAGCCAGGAGTTCAAGAACATCAACAAGGGCACGACGATCGCGTACATCGAGGAAGTTCTGGAAACCAGTAATGCGTTTGTTCTCTCAGACTCCGCCGCATCTACCCCGATGACGATGGTTGCCGAAGCAGACTACGACATCAATCCAAGTCTCCCCGTGATTAAGCAACAGCAGCTCAGAAGTCTGCTCCGACGATACAAAGGCTGCTTTTCGACGACATCGAGGATTTGACAAACACCAGTCGCAGAGCATCGCATAGTCAGCGAGGAGTGCACTCAACCACTCCACCAGAGACCTTACCGAGTTTCGCCGGGAGAACGTGCAGCTATAAGAGAACAAGTCGACGAAATGCTGCGCAACGACATCATCCAGCCGTCGAAAAGCCCGTGGGCATCCCGTGTTGTCCTGGTAAAGAAAAAGGACGGAACCCCGCGTTTCTGCGTCGATTATCGTAGTCTGAACAAGATCACGAAGAAGGACGTATACCCCCTCCCACGAATAGACGACACATTGGATCGGCTCTGCAACGCTAAATACTTCTCGTCGATGGACCTTAAGTCTGGCTATTGGCATATAGAAGTCGACGAATGAGGTCAGTGACCATCACGCGTTGTGTTGGCTAGCAAATATAAAGAATCCTTCAGGACGACTGGTGCGGTGGAGCCTCAGACGACAAGAATACGACATCACTGTAACCTACAAGTCCGGACGAAAACACTCCGATGCCGATTGCCTATCACGCTCCCCCATTGACCCGCCGCCGCAAGACGACGAGAATTACGACGCCTTCCTTGGAATGATAAGCGCGGAAGACTTCGCTAAACAGCAACGGGCAAACCCGGAGCTAAAAGGGTTCGTCGAATATTTGGAAGGGCACACCGACGTTGTCCCCAGGGCATTTAAGAGCGGATAATCTTCCGTCATGCTTCAAAACAATCTACTCGTGAAGAAGAACGTCTCACCAGTCCGCGCCAACTAAAGTCTTGTTGTCCGGTCAGGACTTCGTCCAGAAGCATTGCACGCCCTACATGACGATGCGACCGCTGGACACCTCGGATTTTCCCGGACACTATCGAGGATACAAGAAAAGTATTATTGGCCGCGCCTGACCGCCGACGTCGCCCGTTATGTGAAAACATGCCGAGACTGTCAGCGACGCAAGACACCACCGACAAGGCCAGCCGGATTACTACAACCAATCGAGCCTCCTTGCCGACCGTTCCAGCAGATCGGGATGGACTTGCTGGGACCCTTCCCGACATCAACAACCGGAAATGAGTGGATCGTCGTGGCGACGGATTACCTCACCCGCTTTGCTGAAACTGAAGCACTGCCGAAAGGTAGCGCAGCCGAAGTGGCGAAATTCTTTGTCGAAAACGTCCTGCTGCGACATGGCGCCCCAGAAGCCCTCATCACCGACAGAGGAACGGCCTTTACAGCGGAGCTCACCCAAGCCATTCTGAAATACAGTCAGACAAGGCACAGGAGGACAACGGCTTACTATCCGCAGACAAATGGTCTTACGGAGCGGCTGAATTAGACCCTCGCCGACATGCTAGCGATGTACGTCGACGTCGAACACAAGACCTGAGATGCCATCCTGCCGTACGTAACATTCGCTCACAACACGGCGGTGCAAGAAACAACACAGATCACGCCATTTAAGCTGTTTTACGGCAGGAACCCGATGACGACGCTCGACGCCATGCTGCCGCGCGTCACTGACGAGGAAAATCTTTACGTCGCTACCTATCTACAGCGCGCCGAAGAAGCCCGACAGCTTGCCCGCCTGCGAATCAAGAACCAGCCGAGGACCGACAGCCGACACTACAACTTCCGACGACGCTTCATCGAGTACCAGCCCGGTGACCGTGTTTGGGTTTGGACTCCTATACGCCGACGAGGACTGAGCGAGAAGCTTTTGCGTCACTATTTCGGACCGTACAAGATCATCCGACGTATCGGCGCACTGGACTATGAGGTCGTGCCAGATGGCATTTCGCTATCACATTTCACCGCTCACGACCTGAAATAGTCCACGTTGTGCGACTCAAGCCGCACTACCAGCGTTAATAAACTTTGGGGGCTTCGCGTTACTGACCTTTTGATTTTGTTTCTTTTCGTTGTTTTGTTACATATGTTTAATAACCGTCCTTTTGTGTTTCGCTCTCTTGTATTTGTAGCATCAGGACGATGCTTTTTTTAAGAGGGGGGTATTGATACGCGTACTTATCTTTATCGGACAACCACGTTTCCCCGCCTAACAAATGTAATCGCACAGCGTGGGACGCGCCTGCAAAGTTTCTGGAAAGTTATCGATGCTTCTATCCGCTGTCTGTTGTCGCCGAACCTTATGTTATCTGATTTCATCACCTGAAGCGAATGGTGTAGAACTTTGTGGAAGGCACGCGGGTCCAAACAATTAGTCTGGAACATTCGAAGTCTGCTCTATAAAAGCCGGTGCGCTTGACCCGCTGATCCGATTTTCGACGATCTCCGACCGTGTTCGCCGCTATCGTTGTGCTGTCAGTGTAGCCTCTTTTGTGGGCACAGGTTGGCCCACTAAAGGTTAGTTTTGTGTTTCACAGTATTGCTACTGTGTTCTTTGACGTCACGACCACGTGACAATATCGTGCCCATGAACCTTTCCAACGTTGCGGGCGAGCGGGCGTTACACAACCTGAAAGGCATCACGTTAAACTCGTATAGTCCGTCGGGAGTTACAAATGCTGTCTTTTCTCTGTCGTCCTTGTGTATAGGAATTTGCCAGAAACCTGACCGTAAATCCATTGAGGAAAAGTAAGATGCCGCAAAGAGACAGTTGATGGCGTCGTCAATTCGTTGGAGCGGATATACATCTTTCTTAGTAACGGCGTTTAGGCGACAGTAATCAACACAGAACCGCCACGTACCGTCTTTGTTCTTCACCAATATCACGCGGACTGCCCAAGGACTAGATGATTCTCGAATGACGCCTTTGCATAGCATTTCTTGGACCTGATCGCTTATTATCTTGCGCTCTGACGGGGATACACGATACGGTTTTCGTCGGATTGGCTGGGCGGCCCCTGTGCTGATGCGGTGACGAGTTCTGGACGCAGGAATTGATGGCGGGCCAGCGTGCGGCGTGACGTCGAATACCGAGGTATGTTTTGTAAGCAGGGCCATCAAAACTCGACGCTCGTGATCGCTGAGTGACTTATCAATCATGGAAAATATCTTCGAGCTCCCGGGGCTCGAGACACTGGTTGCTCCTCCATCGGGGAGCTCTGTAAGTACTGCTACCGATACGGGCTAGTCTTCCTTAAACGTGGCAACCTTTAGGCCTTTAGGTAGCAGTGCCGCTTCAGTGGAACAGTTTAGCGCCCACAGCCCCGCGCATCCATTGGTACTGAGACCACGCAGTGCGGAACTAACACGTTTTTCTTGAGGCAGTTCCGATGTACAGGATGCACTGCAGCATCGAACGAGGTAGGAGTCGGAGATGAAGAGGCGACGGCAGCACGCATCGCGGATAAGGCGGGCACAACTGTATCCTCACACACGCACAACACACTGTCCTGGCAAGCTTCACCTTCAAAGAGAACAGGTGAAACACTGGTGTCGACACTGAGTTCTCCCGTCTGGCAGTCAACATTCGCACCACACAGTTGCAAAAAGTCAATCCCTTGAATCACGTCATGCGAGGAGCGAGGAAGAACAGTAAACTCTGCATTAAAAACTTTCCTACCCAAAGACACATCCACGTTACACACACCAACCGGGTGTAATGACTCACCACTGACTCCACGGAAACTTGTGCACTGGTCCCGGCGAAACATAACCTTGCGTCCCAGAAGGCCTTTAAACCCCAGACTCATGACCGAGACAGTTGCTCCCGTGTCGACTAAAGCCATTGTAGAGACCCCATCAATCAGTACATGAACCTTATTCTTTAGCATGAAAATAGTTGGAGGCAGTTGAGTCAGCAGCACACATTTCCTAGCGACCTCACCTCCATCGGCCGCGCTGGCTAGTTTCCCGGCGGGGGAGACATGAAACGGCGCCGAAGCGATGGTGATGTGAATCGCGGTCGAGGGGATGGTGATCGTCAGGCTCGGAAGGCTGGTGGTGGCGTCAGAGTACGGTTGGAGGCAGGGGAGCGGTAGCGCTTCCGGGTTCTTTCTTCTCCAACGTAGGTCTCCTGGGCGGTGCATCGGTCCTTTCGAAAGCGGCTTCCTGAAGTGGAGCCTCATGGCCACAGAGTGCGCAGTGCACGGCCGCTAGACCGCATAGTCGGCGCTGACGGTCCGTAGTTTGATGCTCGGCGTCGGCTACAGTACCTAGCTATACGGCCAGGCATGCCACAGCAGTAACACACTGGCGATGGGCGAACTTCCGAATGCGGATTGAAGTATTCTGCCTGACGACATCGGTTGAGGGTTACGAGGCTCTTCCCCTTGAAAGTCGTAGGTAGTGGCGAGTCTTCGCGGACGAAAGTTGCGTGGGCGTGGATCAAAACGTTGAGGGGGCGAATCATTGCGTGGTGGTTCGGTCGTAATGTAATGGGGTTCGTCTCTGGAGCCGGTAAGATCCGCGACGTTCACCGAGTAGTTCCAAGTAGCCGAAGGGGGTTCCCAAAGAGTGTCTCGGAAAACGGAGGAGCTGCAACGTGGCGCCGCATAACGTGCCTGTTCGTCATGTCGCTGGAGCTCCTCGCGGACTATCTGACGGATGGCGGACGAAAGGTCTGGGAGCGGAGGACTCGTGTCAACACTTGCTACAGACGTTACATTGGCCAGCCGTCCAAACTTTGGTGTAATTCGGCGAGTCTTCAGCGCCTCGAACGTACGGCAGGGCCGTATCAGTTCTGATACAGTGTGCAAGTTCTCTTTACCAATGAGAAAGTTGTACACGTCTTCCGCTATTCCTTTTACCACGTGCCCCACTTTATCTTCCTCTGTCATTTGAGGGTTGACGGTGCGGCACAGCTTCAAAATTTGTTCGATGTAGGTAGTGCAAGTCACGCCGGGTACCTGAGCTCTCTGGGCTAATGTGAGTCCCGCACGTTTCCTCTTTGCGTCCGAGTCACCGAAACACTTTTTGATCTCCTCAACGAAGCGTGTCCATGTAGTTAGCATGTCCGCGTGGTTGTCATACCATACCAACGCCGTGCCGGCCAAGAAGAAAACAACGTTCCTAAGCTGACTGGCAGCGTTCCAGTTATTGTATTGGCTTACCCTTTCGTAATGGGTTAGCCACTCCTCTACATCTTCCTCTGCCTTCGCCGAGAACTTGCGTGGCGTTCGGTAGTGCTGGATAGGGACTGGGCTCGCTGAGGCACTGCTGGTGAGGTTATTTTGCTCTGTAGCCATGATTAAGCACGACGGCGAAATTCCGGCGAGGCGACGGCTTCGGCGTAGCTCTTGTGCTGGTGGCTCCGTTGTAGGTCGTGGGAGTTACCCCACACAGCTCCACTAAATGTTACACACGAAGTGTTCAATGCAATACCAGATGAATCTGGTTGATAGGCGTGGTTGTTGAAGAGCGGTCTCGCGGCAGCTTGGCTAACGTCGTTCTCCTTTTTCTTTCATCTGGTTGTCTGTGCGGCAGGCGTGGTTCATGACAGCTTCTGACAGTATAAAACCGGCGACAAAACAAGCTAACTATAGGCCTATATCCATTACGTCTGTTGTATGCAAACTACTTGAACACGTGTTATCTTCGAAAATCCTGCCGCACATGGCTAGCAACCACATTCTATTTGCAAACCAGCATGGTTTTCAGCGAGGCTGGTCACGTGAATCCCAGCTTCTTGAACTAACTGCAGACATTCACCTTAACCTTAACGAACTTACACAAACTGAGGCCATATTTATCGATTTTGCTAAAGCCTTTGACCGTGTGGCTCATAACCACTTCGTATCTGAAATGAAGCTGATTAATGTTGACGAAAAAGTAATAAACTGGGTTAAAGAATACTTAGGTAACAGATGACAAGCTGTCATAATTAATAATGTCCGTTCGTCATTTCAACCCGTTCAGTCTGGTGTGCCTCAAGGTTCCGTTTTGGGACCCACTCTGTATTTAATTTTTATAATTGACATTCATCAGGGTATAGACTCGGAAATCCGGTTATATGCCAATGACTGCGTTCTGTATCGGTCATTATATGTAAGGCTGACTGTGATAAATTGCAAATTACTTGAACAGGATTGAAAGATGGTGCCCAGATTGACAAATGAGCGTAAATAGCTCAAAACCTAAACTCGTGAGATTAACTACTTGCAGTTAAATTAAGAAACACATGCTTTCGTAATGGTGAAGCTCTAGAAACTGCAGAATCATTTAAATATATTGGTGTTCATCTTTCTCCGACTTTGTCTCGGCATAAACATGTGGGTTGTATTGTTTCCGCTGTATGCAAATCTCTTGGCTTCATTCGTCATACGCATCATCAGACTAATAGTGATACCAAGCTTCTTGCATATACCACCGTATTTCGTTCAAAGCTTGAGTATGCCTGATTTATATTGACATGTGTACTTGGTCGTCTTTATCGGGCGACACGTTTCACTGCCTAACAAATGTTTTGCAATAAGAAATTATGCAAATGTTAATAACAAATTGCGCTAATGTTAACAATGTGCGACGTTACAGTTCACAACCGCGCATCTAACCACCTACCAGTGACTTCCGGTGTACCACAAGGATCTGTTCTTGGACCCGTACTCTTCTTCATACACATTAATCACCTACCCCTGCACGTGTCTTGCAACGTTCGTTTGTTCGCAGACGAGTGCGTCATTTATAGAACAACTACTAGCACGTCTAACCAAGACTTACTTCAGGAGGACATTAACTATTTACAGCAATGGTGCGACCGGTGGTTAATGGAACTTAATCCTAAGAAATGCAACTTGATGGTATTTTCTCGTCGGCGCGACCCATTTCCTTACCAATACACAATTAATAACATTCCCGTGTGTGGTGCGCAGTCTTACAAGTAGCTAAGTGTTACTATATCTAACAACTTATCCTGGCGAACACACGTCAGTAACATTATTTCATCTGCTAACAAATCGCTGGGTTTTCTCAAGCGTCATCGCGTGCCCCCAAACCCAAAACTACTGGCCTACCAGTCAACAGTCCAACCGTAACTGGAATATGCATCTGCCATATGGAATCCGCACCAAACATATCTCATTAACGCACTCGAAGACGTTCAAAACCGCACCGCAAGGTTCATCCGTTCTAATTATTCGTATGACGTGAGCGTATCTTGCAGAAAGAATTGAATTTACATCCCCTTTGTACGCGACGGCGCACTGGAACCCTTTCACTTTTCCATAAGTTTTATCACAGCTCGCTTAATCAACCACCCTGCATCCTCCCCGAAGCCCGAACATCTCGTCGTACACACCACACTTTTCAAGTGCGCCGCCCTCGCAAGCGCACTGTTACCTTTTTCGCCTCATTCCTTTGCCATGCCACTACAGATTGCTAGAATCTGCCACACCAAATCTCTGCCATCATTTGCCCTTGTACGTTCATGGAGAGTGTCACTGCGCCCTTTTTAGAGTGAAAATGACTTGTGTTACCAGACTTATATGCTCGTGCAACTTTAGTTTGTATTACTTAGGCCTCTGTATTTACGCTGACGTACGTAACACTGTAGCACATGCAGTTTTTTGTTGTGGTTTGCGTGTTCAGTTATGCATTATGCATAATATTTACTAATGTATTCCAACACCTTATGTAATACCCCTATCAAGGGGTCTTTAAGGTAATAAAATGAAAATGAAATGAACGGAAATCACACAGCGCAGGACGCGCTTGCATGTATCGGAAGTTTCTGGAATGTTATCGATGCTTCCATCCGCTGTCTGTGACCGAACCTTGTGTAATCTGATCGCGTGTGTGCGGGACGCAAATAATGTAGAACTTTGTAGAAGGCACGTGGGTCCCAGCAATTACTCTGGAACATTCGACGACTGCTGTATAAAAGCCGACGCGCTTGACCCGCTGATCAGATTTTTGGCGATCGCCGACCGTTTTCGCCGCTATCGTTGTGCTACAAGTGTAGTCTTTTTTGTGGGCACAGGTTCACCCAATAAAAGTTAGTTTTGTCTTTCACACTATTGCTGATGGGTTTTTCAACGTCACCACCACGTGACATCTGGTGGAGTTGCTTTTCGTTCATGTGCCGGACGCCCTCGACAAGCCGTGATCCAAGCCCGAACCACAAGGAGAACACCAACGTAGTTCTGGACCATCGAGCAAGCCGCCGTCTTCAACAGCTGCCCCTGGAGCACGGACTTGCACCTGAGAAGGCCAAGAAGATTGTGGCCAAGGCAAACCCAATGGCAGCCCCATCGTCCTACAGCAGCCCAGGGAGCCTCCGACGTTCCGCTGTTCAACATTCGAGGACCCGGAAACCTGGATTGAGACGAATGAGAGGGTCGCTTCATTTAACAGCTGGAACAGCGACGACAAGCTGCGACAGGTCTTCTTCGCATTGGAAGACGCTGCCAGGACGTGGTTCGAGAACCGAAGATGTGTAGTGTTTTATGGCGCAAGGGCCAGGTATGGTCAAAGAGCGCCAGGTTTGAGAACCGAGAAGCCACCTTAACGACCTGGGACCTTTTCCGAAGCGGCATCCTGCAGACATTCACAAGTGTCGTGCGCCGAGAACCAGCCCAAGCACTACCAGAATCCCGAGTGCAGCTGCCCATTGAGACCACCGCGATTTTTACAGAATAAATGAGCTGCCTATTCCACCACGCCGACCTGGAAATACCCGAGGAAAAGAAATTCCGCCTACTGATGCGTGGTTTAAAGGAGGAACTTTTCGCCGGAATGGTACGAAGCCCACCGAAGTCTGTCGACAGTTTCTTCGCGAGACCACTAGTGTCGAGAAGACACTGGAAATGCGGAACCAGCAATTCAACCGCCGCACGAACTCGACAAGCTACGCCGTAGTTCAGTCACTGGCCACCGACGACCTGCGCGAGACTATCCGAGCGCTAGTGCGGAGGAGCTAGAGGAAGAGCTACAGAAGCTGTTCAATTCATTACAGTCTCAAGTGGCTTCGATTGCCAACGCCGTCCGTGAGGAGCTCCAACAACACCATGGAGTAGCCCCTGAATCACCGCAGCTTCAGCCTCAAGCGATGGCATACACAGCTGTAGCTCGCCATCACGTACCCCCTCAGCACCCACGGCAGGGCCCAGTGACGACACAGTTCTATCGTCCGCCACCAGCACGCCAACCCATCGCCCCCCGCAGCATTCCAAGGAAGACTCATGTTTGGCGCGCCCTTGACCACCGTCCGCATTGCTATCACTGCGGAGAAGCCAGGCACATCTACCGTCGATGCCCATACCGGGAGTTGGAACTCCGAGGGTTCGCCGTAACAGGCCGCGACCACAGATTGACGAACGGCCTCGTGATATCGCCGACTACCTCGGCGCGACTCAGTGGAGCCCTCGACGACCATCCCGTTTGCCATCACCAGGCCGCTACCTGTCGCCGCAGCGCCGACCATACATTGACCTAGTCCGGGACGGCTCTGCGACCCCATATCCGGAAAACTAAAAGCAGCAACCGATGGAGGTGCGATTGCTGTTCGTCGAACTGACGAAGATCCCCCGCCGCCGTCAAAGACGACGAAGAGACCATCTCGATGACAAAATAACGAATCGCCACCACCCCGACGAAATCAGGAAGCCAAGACTACAACCACGAAAGACGACTTGACCACGCGACGTTCCAGCTTCAGTTCACCACGACGCAGCCGTGATCCGACGCCAAGACCTAACTGCAACGCCAGACAAAGAACCACAGAATTCGACGTGCTTCTCGACGGCCACGCAGTTACCGCCTTAGTGGACACAGGGGCCGGTTACTTCGTAATGAGTGGACACATCGCCGCCCAGTTGATGAAAGTTAAAGCTACATGAAAAGGCCCGCAATTTCGAACCGCTGGAGGACACCTCATTACGCCGACTGGAATCTGCACTGCATGAATTACCGTTCATCAACGGACTTACTCTGCCACCTTCGTTATCCGCTAACAGTGTTCACGAGACGTAATTCTCGGCATGGACTTCCTGAACCAAAATGGCACAATCATAGACCTTAAGTCAAAATCGATAACGCTGTCGGAATATCAAGCGATACCGCCGGAGAGCTCTCGTCGTCACCACGCCTTGAGTGTGCTCAAAGTTTAAGTGAGCATCCCGCCACGCTCCAGCATTATTATTTCCGATGGCTTCGAAATACCCGCGGACGTAGAAGGCATCATCGAGGGCGATTAACATCTACAGCTCGACCGTGAAATTTGCGTCGCAAGAGTGTTCGCTCGACTCCAGGGAGTGAAAGTGGTAGTGATGCTAACAAACTTCAGCCAAGAGTTCAAGCACTTGAACAAGGCCACGACAATCACGTACATCGAGGAAATTGTGGAAACCAACAATGCCTTTGTCCTCTCGCATTCTGCCGCATCTACCCCGATAAGCATAATCTCCAAACCAGACTTCGATGTAAATCGAAGTCTTCGTATGAGTAAGCAGCAACAGATCAGAAGCCTTCTCCGACGATACAAAGACTGCTTTTCGACGTCATCGAGGATTCCACAACCACCAGTTGCAAAGAATCGCATAATAACCGAAGAGTGCGCTCGACCACTCCACCAGAGCCCTTACCAAGTTTCGATGCGAGAACATGAAGCTATTATGCAACAAGTCAACGAGATGCTGCGCGACGACATCATCCAGCCGTCGAAAAGCCCGTGGGCATCTCCTGTTGTCCTGGTGCAGACAAAGTACGGAAAGCTACGCTTCTGCGTCCATTATCATCGACTGGCCAAGATCGCGAAAGATGTGTAGCCCCTTCCACGGATAGACGACGCATTAGATCGGCTCTGCATCGCTAAATACTTCTCGTATAGGTGGCCTCAAGTCTGGCTACTGGCAAATAGAAGTCGACGAGAGAGATCGCGAAAAGATCGCCTTCACCACGCCAGACGGCTTTTACGTGTTCAAGGTCATGCCATTCGTACTGTACTCAGCGCCTGCAACGTTTCAGCGCGTCATGGACGCGGTGTTAGCAGGATTGAAGTTGCAGACGTGGCTTGTTTATTTGTATGACGTCGTTGTCTTCGTCGGAAATTTCGACAATCACCTTAGGCGGCTTGCGAAAGTATTAAAGGCTGTCAAGTCATCAGGGCTCACTCTGAAGCCAGAAAATTGGCGCTTCGCTTACGATGAACTTCTATTCCTAGGCCACGTCATCAGCAAATCTGGAGTACGCCTCACCTGCAGAAGACAGGTCCCGCAGCCAGTCGACAAGAAGGCAGTGCGCAGATTTCTTAGCATGTGTGCCTACTACAGGCGCTTTGTCAAGGACGTTTAAAGCACCGCGGAGCCGCTAAAACATCTAACCAAATGTGGTGTCGAGTTCAAGTGGAAAACACCGCAGGCCGACGCATTTCAAGAACTCAACCGACGCACGCAGTCGCCGCCGTGAGTTCCAGACTTCAACGTGGACGCCGATACCGAAATCCACACTGACGCCAGTAGCCTAGGCCTCGGTGCCATCCTAGTCAAAAAAAAAGACGGACTTGAACGGGTGACATCTTATGCTAGCCGGTCGCTATCAAAAGAGGAAGGCAATTATTCTGCGACTGAAAAGGAATGCCTCGCCCTCATTTGGGCTACAGCAACATTCCGCCCTTACCTTTATGGCACGACATTCAAAATCGTCAGCGACCATCACGCGTTGTGTTGGCTCGCTAACTTAAAGGACCCTTCAGGACGGCTGGCGCAGTGGAGCTTCAGACTGCAAGAATATGACGCCACCATAATATACAAGTCCGGAATAAAACACTCTGACGCCGACTGCGTATCACGCGCCCCCTTCGATCCCCCGCAGCAAGACGATGAGGACGACGACGTCTTCCTTAAGAATAAGTGCGGAAGACTTCACTAAACAGCAGCGAGCAGACCCGGAGCTAAAAGGCCTCGTCGAGTATTTAGAAGGGAACATCGAGGTGGTCCCTAGGGCATTTAAGCACGCGTTGTCTTCGTTCACACTACAAAACAACCTGCTCGTGAAGAAGAACTTCTCGCCAGTCCGTGGCAGCTACCTTCTAGTTGTACCGTCAGTACTGCGTCCAGAAGTACTCCACGCCTTACACCACGATCCAACCGCTGGGCACCTCGGATTCTCCCGGACGCTGTCGAGGATACAGGAATGGTGTTAATGGCTGCGTCTGACCACCGACGTCACCCATTACGTCAAGACATGCCGAGACTGTCAGCGACGCAAGCCACCACCGACAAGGCCAGCAGGGTTACTACAGCCAATCGACCCTCCTCGCTCACCATTCCAGCAGATTGGGATGGATTTGTTGGGGCTTTTTTCGGCGTCAACATCGCGGAATAAGTGTATTGTCGTGGCGACGGACTATGTCACCCGCTTCGGTGGAACTAAAGCTCTACCAAAAGGCAGCGCAGCCGAAGTGGCTAAACTTTTCGTCGGGAACATCCTGCTGCGACATGGTGCCCCAGAAGTCCTCATCCCCGACAGAGGAACGGCTTTTACAACAGAGCTCACCCAAGTCATTCTGCAATAAAGCCAGGCAAGCTACAAGAGGACAACTGCCTACCCTTTGCAAACGAATGGTCTCACGGAGCGCCTGAACAAGACCCTAGCCGACATGCTAGCCGTGTACGTCGACATCGAGCACAAGGCGTGGGACATGGTCTTGCCGTATGTAACGTTCGCTTACAACACGGCGGTGCAAGAAAGAACACAGATCACGCCGTTCAAGGTGCTTTACGGGAGCAACCCGACGACGACGCTCGACGCCATGCTGCCGCACGTCACTGACGAGGAGAATCTTGACATCGCTACCTATCTCCAGCGCGCCGAAGAAGCCCGACCGCTCGCCCGCCTGCCGATCAAGAACCAGCAGCGTACCGACCACCGACACTACAACCTCTGAGGACGCTTCGTGGAGTACCAGCCCGGCGACCGTGTTTGGATATGGACCCCGATACGCCGACGAGGACTGAGTGAGAAACTATTGCGACGTTATTTCGGACCCTACAAGGTCATCCGACGCATTAGCGCACTGCACTATGAGGTCTTGCCAGACGGCATTTCCCATTCACAGCGGCGCCGCGCACGATCTGAAGTGGTCCCCGTGGTGCGTCTTAAACCACTTTACAGACGCTTATTAAGTTTCTTTATTTTGTTGTTTTCTTTGTTACGAGCGCTTCTTTATTACTTTCGTTTCTTTGCATCATCTGGTAGACACTTTTTAAGAGGGGGGTATTGACACGTGTACATGGTCGTCTTTATCAGGTGACACGTTTCACTGCCTAACAAATCTTATCACATAGCGCAGGACGCGCCTGCATGTATCGGAAGTTTATATAATGTTATCGATGCTTCCATACACTGTCTGTGACCGAACGTTGTGTAATCTGATCGTGTGTGCGCGGGACACGAATAATGTAGAACTTCGTGGAAGGCACGCGGGTCCCAGCGATTGCTCTGGAACATTCGATAACTGTTGTATAAAAGCCAATGTGCTTGACCCGCTGATCAGATTTTTGACGATCGACGACCATGTTCGCCTCTATCGTTGTGCTATAAGTAGGTAAAGGCAAGGCGCAGAAGACCAGGACTTAGGAAGAACACAAACGACAAGACGGGCGCCACTCACAACTAAGATTATTTTCTCAACAAGCCTGCCTTATGTAGGTCATTCACGCCGAGTCACGCACAGAACTTTAGAAGTAAAAAAACACAGCAATCTATCGACCATTCAGGAATGTTATCTGCACAGCTATCGAAAGAGCAAACAAGAGCCACACGTGGATCAGCACAGGAGCCAACTGATCTAGTACAGCCTTTTTCCAAGCCAACGGGGACAAAAAAACCAGACATAAAAAGTACCGTCTACACTTCACTACCAACCAATCTAACCACAACATAACACACTTCAAACACCTAAGGCCCAGTCATTGATAAAACCCGCACAACGATGGTAATAGTGACTAACGAATAACATGGAAATAACATGAAAAATGCGTCTAAGAACAGTGTCTGCGTCAAAACTAAAATCTCTAATAGTCACTCACCTAAAAATTGATAGAACATGTAACCGCGCGAAAAAAAGAACCAGGCGACAAACAATGAAATGGACAGAAATGATGAACGATAAAGGTCTAAGAACAGCATCTGCGTCAAAAAAAAGCAACAAAAGCCTAAGAGCCACTAGAAAATCGTCAGCAAAATAAAAACTAGTTAAATAAAAGGATGACAGACGGTAAAACAAATGAAATCACTCTAACAAGAGGCCTAAATGAAACATTCTAAAAAAGTCGTCTCCTTGTCACTAAGCATAATGGACGGCCTGCTGACGCATGCGTTCCCCTCTTTTTTGATGAAAAAGGCTTCCACATTTTCCTTCTCATGCCTGTCTTTTCCATACTTCAAAAATTTGGTTTTGTCAAACTGAGGGCGGCAATTAGAGCAGTCTCTGCAATGCTCTGCAAGGAAACTCCCTTCCTTGTTGCGCAGATTACGACAATGTTCCATTGCCCGCTCATTGAAACATCGACCTGTTTGTCCGATATAGCTGCGCCCACAGCTTAGGGGTATTCGGTAGACTACACGTGTCCTGCATTCAGTGAACTTCTTCTGATGCTGGATTGAACAAGCCGGGTGTTTCTCTCCTTTCATGGCACAAAGCTTAGACAGCTTGCAAGGCGCCGAGAAAACAACCTGAACGTTATGCCTACTTGCCACTTTCCTAATGTTGTGCGACACCTTATGAATGTGCGCAATTACCGCAACAGAACTGCGTGAAACTGGCTCCCTGATAAGAGGCGGGTGCTTTAGTTTTTGGAGCATCGTTTCACAGACAGATGAAATCAGACATGGCGGGAAGCCTGCCTGTTGTAGTCGTTGCACTTGAGCGCTAAAGCTACTTGACACCAAATGGATGCAAGACTTAGTTAAAGCCGCTTGCAGAGAATTTGTAGCAATTGCACGCTTTACAATCTTCGAATGGGCGCTCTCAAACGGAAGCAGGCCTTTCAAAGAACGCGGATTGTACATCCAACAAAGGCCTTCCTTTGGAAACACTAGCCCGATATCCAAGAACTGGAGTTGACCGCAGCTCGGAACTTCCTTGGTAAACCTGAGACCCTGACTGTGGTTCGAGAAGATAGTCATGGTTCTCTCAACGGTAGAAACTGATTCGTGCTCAGGGACGTCCTTCAAAATGACCAAGAAATCATCAATCCAGCATCAGAAGGAGTTCACTGAATGCAGGACACGTGTATTCTACCGAATACCCCTAAGCTGTGGGCGCAGCTATATCGGACAAACAGGTCGATGTTTCAATGAGCGGGCAAAGGAACATTGTCGTAATCTGCGCAACAAGGAATGGAGTTTCCTTGCAGAGCATTGCAGAGACTGCTCTAATTGCCGCCCTCAGTTTGACAAAACCAAATTTTTGAAGTATGGAAAAGACGGGTATGAGAGGGAAATTGTGGAAGCCTTTTTCATCAAAAAAGAGGGGAACGCATGCGTCAGCAGGCCGTCCATCATGCTTAGTGACAAGGAGACGACTTTTTTAGAAGGTTTCATTTAGGCCTCTTGTTAGAGTGATTTCATTTGTTTTACCGTCTGTCATCCTTTTATTTAACTAGTTGTTATTTTGCTGACGATTTTCTAGTGGCCCTTAGACTTTTGTTGCTTTTCTTTTTTTTACGCAGACGCTGTTCTTAGACCTTTATCGTTCATCACTTCTGTCCATCTCATTGTTTGTCGCGTGGTTGTTTTGAGCGCGGTTACATGTTCTATCAATTTTTAGGTGAGTGACTATTAGAGATTTTAGTTTTGACGCAGACACTGTTCTCAGACGCATTTTTCATGTTATTTTCATATTATTCGTTGGTCATTATTCCCATCGTCGTGCTGGTTTTATCACTGACTGGGCCTTAGGCGTGTGAAGTGTGTTATGTTGTGGTTAGATTGGTTGGTAGTGAAGTGTAGACGGTACTTTTTATGTCTGGTTTTTTGTCCCCGTTGGCTTGGAAAAAGGCTGTACTAGATCAGTTGGCTCCTGTGCTGATCCACGTGTGGTTCTTGTTTGCTCTTTCGATAGCTGTGCAGATAACATTCCTGAATGGTCGATAGATTGCTGTGTTTTTTTACTTCTAAAGTTCTGTGCGTGACTCGGCGTGAATGACCTACATAAGGCAGGCTTGTTGCGAAAATAAACTTAGTTGTGAGTGACGCCCGTCTTGTCGTTTGTGTTCTTCTTCCTAAGTCCTGGTCTTCTGCGCCTTGCCTTTACCTACTTCAAGCATGAACCAACTAGCCCAAGCAAGAGTTTTACTTGTGCTATAAGTGTAGCCTGGTTTGTGGGCACAGGTTCGCCCAGTAAAAGCTAGTTTTGTCTTTCACAGTACTGCTGCTGCGTTCTTCAATGTCACCGCTACGTGACAACATAGAACCCGCACCAAACGCATTTTAGTAACAAATTAGAATCTTTTCAGAACAAGGCAGCGCAATTTTATTACAAGTAACTATTCGCTACATTCAAACATCACCTAAATAAAACATGCCCTTGGACTCATCTCATTGCAGACTAGGAGAAAGGTATCTCGGGTAACTTTTATCCATCAGCTTTTTCTTCACCCAATATCTTCTCTCAGGCACACATCTTACCAGCCAAAAGGAAATTCGCACGAATTGAACTTGATTTTAAGGTCGAACCACCATTTGCACGTACTAAACTATTATAGTTTTCATGTCGGCACTTAGCCATTTCGGAACGGAATCATCTCCCAAGTAATATAACCAAATAACCGACCAAATTGTATTCAAACAAGCACCTAGTAAAACATTCGGAAATGAGAAACTATAACAGTTCTTCCTGCATTTCTTCAGATGTCAGTAGATGTAAGATTATTGTTTTTAATATTTAAGAATTATCGGCGTATGATGTCGAATGAGAAGTGATGTAATGGTTGCATTGTATGTACGACTTCATATAAGGATATTCGACTTACATGTGCGTTGCCTTATACCTTTGTTATCAATTCTTATTCTCCTCCCCCCCCCCCCCCCCCGTTTATGTAATGCCCAAGCTGGGCTTTTATAAAAATGAAAAATGCACTGCAGGACTACAGATAGGAAATACAGCTTTTGTCGCCACTTTCAGCATTTTAAATAAGGGCTGCAGGTCACTCATCCTTGGAATGGACTTCTTGGGGGAGTACGGCGCCGTGGTAAATACACGGGATGGTGAGATAACTGTCAAATAATACAGACACGAGCCACGACGAAGAGCGCCAAAGTACATGGTTACGTATCGCCGGCGATGACGTCTGCACACCACCACTATCATACAGCCTTATCTCCCTCAGTTGCGGAGAACAGTTTAACAAGGACGGGCGTACCAGAACAATTAATTACACCTCCGTTCCATCAAGGTGTTGCCATAGCTCGGGGTATCGTCAGCCTAATTGATAGGCGCACAGAATTACTATTCCCAAATTTTTCCAATGAATGCTGGCACATCAGTAAAGGCACGGCTGTGGCATACCTTGAAGAAATTGACCACGTTCAACACTGCTTTGCTGTAAAAGTTGAATCAGCCACCGATACGATGCCACATGCACCCGTCGTCGACGCTTCCCCAGGTTTAGCGCCATAAGAGAAACAAAATCTCAGGGAACTGCCTGACCATTTTAACAACTACTTCTCTACAACGTCCCGAGCGCGTGTAACACCACTGACGAAACACCGCATCATTACGGAGGAAACAGCAATACCCTTGCGACAGCATCTGTATCGCGTGGCTGAGAAAGAGCGTGAAGCAATACATCAGCAAGTGAAGAAAATGCTAGAAGATGATCTCATCCAGCCGTTAAAAAGCCCTTGTGCATCGCCCACGGTACTCGTTATGAAGAAGGGTGGTAGGCTGCAGTTTTGTATCGATTATCGCAAGCTCAATTGGGTTACGAAGACAGATGTGTATCCCTTGCCATGCATGAACGATTCCCTCGACAGGCTACGGTATGAACGTTATTTCTCATCTATAGACATAAAAAGTGGGTAATGGCGAATAGAGTTCGATGAGCGGGATCGCGAAAAGACTACTTTTGTGGCACCTCATTGGCCCTTTGAATTCAATGTTCTCCCTTTTAATTAGTGCTCCGCCGCAGCCAAGTTCCGAAGACTAATTGATACTGTTCTTTGAGACCTAAAGTGGAAGACTTGCTTTGTGTATGTAGACGATTTGATTGTTTATTCTGCCAGATTTGATGAACATCACAGACGGCTACGGTCAGTTCTTCAAGCCGTACGGTCTGCTGGTCTTACCTCTTAACCTTAAAGTACCCACTTTGGCTATGAAGAACTATGAAGTTTTTGGGCCACGTTGTAAGTCACACAGGTGTCAGACCTGATCCTGAGAAATTCGCAGCTCTCGTAAAGTTTTCAAGGCCTACGAACAAGACGGCAGTCAGACGCTTCCTGGGCATATGCGCATATTACCGGTGATTTATCGCGGGTTTTGCACGCATCGCCTCACTGCTCACCTGCCTAACCAGAGAAGATGACACGTCTGTGTGGGGCGAGAAGCAGGAGGTGGCATTTAACGAGTAGCAGCACCGTCTACTAACTCCGCCTGTTTTTGTCCATTTAGACCTGGATGCGCCGATAATGATCCACACCGATGCCAGCAACAAGGGTCTAGGCACCGTCCTTGTTCAGCGGCAAGACGGCACTGAGAGAGTCATTGCTTACGCGAGTACAACACTGTCACGTGCAGAGTCGAACTACTCCCCCACATCGAAGGAATGCTTGGCTGTAGTATGGACAGTTGCCAAGTTCCGTCCGTACATATACGGCTGCCCATTTGACGCCATAAGTGACCACCATTCTCTCTGTTGGTTGAACAACATGAAATATCCATCTACACGTTTGGCATGCTGGAGCCTACGGCTACAAGAGTACGACATGACAGTGGTGTATTAATCGGGAAGGCAGCACTTAGACGCTGACTGCCTTTCGAGATCGGCGATCGAGTCGTCAGGCGGAGATGACGAATCTGCATGCTTTTTAGGAGTTGCTGATGCGGCCGCCATCTCTCAACAACAGCAAAAGGACCAGGAGCTCGCTTCACTAATTGATATCTTAGAAGGCCGCACCACAAACGAGCCCGGATTGTTTTCAAGGGATCTGTCATCATTCTGCATACGCAACAGAGTTCTTTTTACGAGGAACTTCTCTTCAACAAGGCAGAGATATCTACCAGTCGTCCCTAATATTCTCCACAATGAAATCTAGCAGGCTTGTCACCCTGAAGCTACGTCAGGCCACCGGGGCTACACAAGAACATTAGCACATATCAAAGAGAACTACTTATCGGAATTTGATAGGGCGGTAAACGATGGGATCAATCGTGACCAGGTTGCTACCATGTTTCGTTATGTTGACGATTTTCTTGTAGTTCTAAAGAAGCAAGCCAGTGCCGCGTATGATGACGCCATCGCAACTGTTCTACACATCTGAAAGTCAAAGGTTTGACCTTCACCCATGAAATAACAGAGATAATAATATTCAGTTTTTAGACAGCGCTATAAGCTTCTGTGACGAACATGTGCGCTGGAAATATAACCCAAGATCCCAAAGGAAATTCTTGCCCTACAATTAGGCTCATTGGAAAGCGATAAAGTGGGCAATAGGCACCCAATGTATCATATCAACCTTAACAAAGTCCTGCACGCACAAAATACAGGAAAGCTTTGACAGGCAGATTGTGAGGTTGGAAGGAGGAGGTTTCCCGCAATCAGTCATTTCAGCAGTAGTGGAGGCAGTGCTTAAGAAGATAAAAACGGAAAGCGATATTACTGAAGACGCAAGTGAGCGCAGGGATAAGAAACGTAAAGTTGCGCCATACGCTCACAAGACTTCCCACAACTTAAAGAAGGTTGTGGAACGGTATGGAGTTGAGATAGCGTTCTCGGCTCCCGGCAAGCTCGCCGGGCTATGCTCGTGCATAGGAAGAAGTAAGGATAGGATCCAAGGGTGCGGAACAAAACACATCGTTTTTCACGTAGATTGCAGTGTTGGTGTAGTTTATCAGATACCTCTATTATGCGGCCAATTTCACATAGGCCAAACAGGAAGGTGCATGAGTGTGCGCTTGCGTGAGCATGAATTGTCAATTAGAAATAAAACGAATGGGCACCTGCCTGTGCACTGCTTGGCGGGCCCGTGCAAGCCGATCATGAAGGAAATAAAGATTTTGTGCAGCTGTCGAGATAGCCGAGCCAGAGAGCTACTCGAGGCGTACCATATTAGAAAGAAGGGACAAGACTGTGTCAGTAACACCTCAGTTTATTTACACAACAGTGAGATGAGGTTTATGGACGAGCGTTGGTAGGTCGCGTTGTGCATATACAAGGTTTCTTTTTCTTTATCTTTTCTTTTTTTTTTCTTATCTCGCGCACGCGAAGTGGACGTGTGAAGTGTATGGCGGGGGTGTACTTATATGTGGTTTTTGCGGAATAAACATTAGTTACAAGGCTGCACCCGTTTATGTCCCATGCTGTCTATGTGGTTCGTTTGTTAGCGCAGTTAAACAATGTTCGCTAATATGCGCCAACTCGCCCAACAACAAGTTCTGCTAAACTACATATGTTCTACAGCCGGCTATGGTTTTTGTGCTTCCGCTCCTGTAAGCCGTGTTCCAGAGATCATCGTCAACATCGTCACTGCGCAGTCCCGCGCGAGCCTGTATGCTTTCTACATAAGGAAGAATGTGGTTCCTGAAGATGTATTCCGATTGTATGGGCATGTAAAACCTTCCTTGAAACATGGAAAACAAGTATGTCGAAATATACGCGACGAGCTGAAGGAGCAGACGCGGAGGTTTGTAGACATGCTACGAGTCCTCTTCTTTCCGAATTATCCTGAATGGTTGGCTGCCATCAAAATGCATGACGCCAAACGGCTAGAAGCTCAGACGACGGAACGTTGGTAGCGCTGTTACCTCCGAGATGCCTTAGCAAAGATGAACACCAAACCACAAGCTTTGGGTAATGTTATGCTGCTCGGAGAAGCTGCGGTGGCCAAAAGAGTTTGGTCCACCCTCAAGAAAGGGCCCAAGTAAAGCACGGAAATTTCACTGGAAGCGCATGAATGGTTGACCTTAAACCGGAGCCTGGCCAAGCAAGCGGACGCAGAGGATCAAGAAAGGTCCTTATTGGATTGCGTGGACAGCCTAATCAACACAGTCAAGAAGACTGAAGAAAGGCCAAAGCGGAAGGACCCACCGTCAGGAATCGTCAGGTTTTTTATACAGAATGATCTCAGACTGCTACAACAGGATAAAGAAGGAGGGTTTGTGGTAATGCCGTCAGGGCTTTTCTGCGAGAAGGCGACTGCTGCTTTGAAAAACACCTTCAAGCCTGTGCCAGTGAAAACCGCAAAGATAAAGACGAAGGCCGTTTTTATGTGCAAGGAGATGGAACTGCAAAAGCTGGCTACGTCTGTCAACAAAAGCAAAGGTGATGGCTTGTTCGTGTTTTTGACGACCAAAACCCCAAACAGGATATCCCTTTCCGGTCTATCGTGAGTGAAAGAGGATCTTGGCAGGACGAAGTAAGCAAGTTTTTGCAGAAATGTTTGTCGCACCTGAAAGTGCACGACCCGTTTGAAACAAAGAACTAGGAAGCTGTTACTAGGTTTATAGAGTCGAATGAAGATATTGGCCATGCTTTTTCCCTTGACATAGAAGATTTGTTTTATTCTATCCCTCACGCTGCATTGTTTCAGCCTGTTCACAAATGTATTGAAGTTAATGGCGGATTGTCTTTTCAGAATTATGCCGGGTTTACTGTTGACAGGTTTTTAGCGTTGCTTGAGTTTTACCTCAACTCTACCTTCATCCAGTTTAAAGAAGACTTTTACGTGCAGAAACATGGTATATGTATAGGCTCTTGCGCTGCTCCTACCTTGTGCAATGTTTGCTTATCGGAATTTGACAGGGCGGTAAACGAAGAAATCGATCGTGACCAGGCTGTTACCGTGTTTCGTTATGTTGACAATTTTCTTGTACTTTTAAAGAAGCAAGGCAGTTCGACGTATGACGACGCAATCGCAGTTGTACTACACATCTTTCACCGCCTTGGCAAAGGTTTGACTTTCGCCCATGAACTAACAAAGGATAATAATGTAATATTCAGTTTTTAGACAGCGCTATAAGCTTCTGTGACGGCCATGCGTACTGAATATATAACCCAAGATGCCCCCAAAAATTGTTGCCCTACGATTTGGTTCATTCGAAAACGGTAAAGGGGGCAATAGCCACCCAGTCTATCACATCAGCCTTAAGAAAGTCCTGCGAACAGAAAATACAGGAAAGCTCTGACAGGCAGATTGTAAGGTTGGAAGATGCAGGTTTCCGGCAATCAGTCATTTCAGCAATGGTGGAGGTAGTGCTTAAGAAGATAAAGACGGAAAGTAATATCACTGAAGACGCAAGGGAGCTCAAGGGTAAGAAACGTAAGGTTGTGCCCTATGTTCACAAGACTTCCCACAACTTAAAGAAGGTTGTGAAACGGTATGGAGTTGAGATAGCGTTGTCGGCTCCCGGCAATCTCGCCGGGCTATGCTCGCGCATAGGAAGACGTAAGGATAGGATCCAAGGGTGCAGAACAAAACACACCATTTTTAACGTAGATTGCAGTGTTGGTATAGTTTATCAGATACCTCTATCATGCGGCAAATTTTACATAGGCCAAACAGGAAGGTGCATGAGTGTGCGTTTGCGCGAGCATGAATTGTCAAGTAGAAATAAAACGAATGAGCACCTGCCTGTCAACTGCTTGGCGTGCCCGTGCAAGCCGATCATGAAGGAAGTAAAAATATTGTGCAGCTGCCGAGATAGCCGAGCCAGAGAGCTACTCGAGGCGTAGCATATTAGAAAGAAGCGACAAGACTTTGTCAGTGAACCTTCAGTTTATTTACACAACAGAGAGATGAGGTTGACTGACGAGCATAGGTTAGTCGCGTTGTGCATATACAAGGTTTTTTTTTCCTTTATGTTTTCTTTTTTTCTTTTCTTTTTTTGCGCACGCGCAGTGGTGTATGCCGGGGGTGTACTTATATGTTGTGTTTTTGGAATAAACGTTTGGTGCAAATCTGCGCCCGTCCTTGTCCCATGCTGTCTCTGTGGTCCATTTGATAGCGCAGTTAAAAAATGTTCGCTAAAATGTACCAACTCGCCCAACAACAAGTTCTGCTAAACTACAGAAGTACTACTGCCCATGGCTCGCAGAACAGGTGAAGCACTACGTTCGACTATGCCTTGACTGTCAGCGACGAAAAGTGCCACCTACGGAACGTGCCGGACTATTACCTCCTGTTCCAGTGCCGGAAACGCCATTTGCGCAAATTGGGATGGATCTTTTGGGCCCATTCCCAATATCTGCTGCGGGAAATAAGTGCATCATAGTTCCGACAGATTACCTCAAGCGATGTGCTTGAACCAAGGCACTTCCGAGCAGCACAGCAGCCGAAGCCGCGCAGTTCTTCATCGGAAACGTCGTCCCGAGCCACGGTGCTCCAACGGTCATCGTAACCAACAGGGTAACCGCGTTCACGGCTGAAAGTTTGCGAGCTGTACTCACGCTGAGCGGCATGGTACGCAGAAGGATGACATCCTATCACCCGCAAAACTATGCACTTAAGGAGCAACTCAACAAGACTCTCGCAGACATGATATCCATGTATGTCGATGTCGAACACAAGAACTGGGATCATATATTACCCTATGCAACATTTGCTTATAATAAGGCTCGGCAAGAAACAACGTGAACGACGGCGTTCAGTCGCCTCCACGGTTGAGAAGTGACTACAATGCTCGAGGCTATGCTTCCTCATGATTCCATCGACTCCGAGAGTGACGCTGCATATTTTACAAAGCGCGCCGAAGAAGCAAGACAGCTCGCGCGCGTTCGCACAAGTAGCCAGCAAGACCACGATGTCCGACGTTACAATCAACACCATTGATCTGTCATCTACCAGCCCAGTCAAAGAGTGTAGGCCTGGGCTCCAGTACGCCACCGAGGCCTCGCGAAGAAAGTTCTATGCCGATACTTCGGACCATACTAGGTTCTACGACGCTTTAGCGACGTCAACTATGAAGTAGTTCATGACAGCCATCCTGCTCGAGGCGCCGTCAGTACCTGCCCGAGACTGTGCACTTGGTGGGCATGAAACCTTATTTTTTCTGAATGGCATGGACACTTTCTGGTTGGGCACCGGATGCCGCCCGCCGAGCATCGAGACGGTGTCCCTTCTTGAGGAGGGCGAATGCTGCGACGCTTTCTGTGCGCAGCTACGCTGACGACCACGACGACGAGCTCGAGTGCGCAATCGAGGTGCCAGAGAAAAAGCCTGCACTGAGCGCTTGTTCTCATCCTGTCGATCAAATACCGCTCTCTACTCGTTTCTCAAGTGAGCCGTGACAGTATAATATACTGTCACGGCTCATTATATATAAAATAATATATATATATATATATATATATATATATATATATATATATATATATATATATATATATATATACTTGACAGAAATGACTTGCCTCGGTCGCTCAAAAGAAGAGGAGGTGCCCCGTGACGTAAGTAGGTAGCCTGCAAGAAGGCCGCTACTTCTGAGGCAGCTCATAAACGTATTGAAGCTGTTTCAGCGCACCGGGTTAAGTGGTCAACAGCAGCGACGATCCATCTGTTACCATCTGGAGTAGCCGGGAGTGGCCCGAAAAGGTCAATGCCGACGATACAGAAGGGTTCCGCTGGACAAAGAAGTGATTGTAGCGTTCCAACGGGAGCAGTAGTAGATCGCTTATGGTGTTGGCAAAGCGTGCACGAGGCAACATATCTAGCTATGCTCTTCGAAAGACCTGGCCAAATGAAACGGCTGCGTATGCGCTCGTGTGTTTTGTGGTAACCGAAGTGGCCTGACGTAGGGTCATCGTGTCATGCCTGCAGAACTGCAGCGCGAAGAGAGCGCGGTAGAACGGGAACCGATCGATGGCCTTCCGGCTGAAAAATGTACCGGCAGAACACGTGGTCTTCGAACCTGAACAGTTTGAGTTGTTTCCGTAGCCTGACATTGGGTGGAGATGAAACACCGCTAAGGCGATTGATGATACCATGGCAATAAGAATCGGCCCGCTGGTGAGTGGAAAGCACTGATGGGCGGTTTGATGGAATCAAAGAAGAAATCGGTGTAATAGGCGATGCGTCCTCCATGTGGCCAATTGGAAGAGGTGATGTGATTTGTTATTTAGTTAAATGGGGTTTCATGACGCAAAAGCAGCTAAGGCTATGCTGCGCCAAACACGAGGTGTTTTAAAATCCAATTTATGAAGGAAAAAGCTGTGTTAGTAATGTATATCTTATGTAAAAATCCAGTGTCGTCTAGAAATTTACGGACGTCACATAATGGGACTAGCGGATCATCACCTAAAATTAGAGCACGGTGTAAAGGTATGTGCGGTTAATATAATTTGTGCAGAAGTGTTCGTCTGTGTGTTTCAGTCTACGTACATGTGAGTAAAATGTGCATAACTATTAGTGGCTGTTGATATTTCTCTCATGTTGGTGTGTCTTCTTACGTAAGTAAGTAATTGTGTGTGAGGTGTGTGTGCCCAATGCGTAGTCGGCAAAAAACTACTTCGATGAACCACTCGTGATGATAGCATGACTTCCACTCGCCAACAATGGGTTTCGTGAGATGTAGCTTGTTGTCGGTACAGCGGTCCCATTCGCGTTGCCATTTTGCCGTTAAGGCTTTTCTAATTGCACGGATGCTATTTTTACATGGAAGTGTGTGTTTGTAAATGTCTTTGTGCGCTGCCATCAATGCATATCTATCAGCTGCTTCGTTACCTGGCATCCCAACATGGCTTGGGACCCAGCAGAAAGGAATTGACCTCCCGTACTCGTTAAAAGTCGCCATGTTTTGTATGTCTCCAATCAGGGGTTCATACTCAGATTTCAGATGCAGAGCCTTCAGTGTAGTTAAAGAATCTGTTTATATGACTGCATTTTTGGGTTTATGTGCGATAATCTTTTTCACGACAACCCAGAAAACAGAAGCGTGTTGTGGCAATCGAATACTTGTTTCCCAATTTTCCGTTACGGCCCCCACACCCACGCTATCTTGTTTTAGAGCCATCAGTGTAATATTGCATGTTATTTTGATATTTGTCATGAAGTGCACGGAATTCTTGTATAATGTGTTCGTGTGGGATGTCTCTTTTCTTTAGATGTGTCAACGTCCAATCAAGTAAGTGTGTGAAATCGTACAACGCGGTGAACCGTTGTGGTTTCTTGGCAACCTGCAGGACTTCGTGGGGAATGTCATAATGCCGACAGTATTGCTCATACCGCAGGACAAGTGGCCTAATCATGTTCGGTTTATTCGTGTAGTGTAAGCCTGAGTTGCATTGTGTGAGGATGTTGTAGCATATGTGTTGCAGTGATGACTGAATTCTGAGTACGTAGGAAAACGTAAGTAATGCTCTACGCTGCTGTAGGGAGGGTTCATTACACTCGACATATAAACTTTGAATAGGGGAAGTTTTGTAGGCACCACTTGCCAGTCGCAGTCCAAGGTTATGTACTGGATCAAGTCGTTGGATGTAGGACTCTGGCTGAGCCCTAAACCACGAAGCCGCAGTCTAAAAGGCTACGCACAAGAGACCGGTAAATACGTAAAAAACAGGTTCGGTCGGAACCCCAGTGCTTATGAGATAAAGCTTTGAGGATATTCAATGTTTTATTTCGCTTTGTCTTTAGTGTTTTAATGTGGGCTAGGAAGTTTAGTTTGATGCCAAAGGTTACTCCTAAAAACTTATGGTCTTGTTTCACCGGCAGTATGACGTCATTCAATTTTAGGGCTGGATCGCTGTGTAGCCCTCGTTTCTGAGAGAACAAAACAGTAACTGTTTTCTGTGTGGAGAAACGGAAACCATTTTTGTTAGCTCATTGTGTAAGTTCATTTATTATGAGTTGAAGTTGCCTTTCACAGGTTAGCAAATTTGAGGCATGGCAAGCCACTTGGAGATTGTCTACGTATAAAGAGTGCATAAGAGACGGCGGTATGGTCTTATAACTGAGTTCATTTTTACTATAAAGAGTGTCGTGCTGAGGACACAGCCATGTGGAACACCATTTTCCTGTTTAAATGAATGAGCTAGTACTGAGCCCAGACGTACCTGAAATGTTCTATTAGACATACAATCAGCTAGGCAGTTCAACATTTTACCCCCGATGCCGAGGTCAGCCAGGTCCCTTACAATTCCATATCTCCATGTGGCATCGTAGGCTTTTTCTAAATCGAAGAAAACTGCAATACAGCGTTGTTTGTGTAAAAATGCATATCGAATTTCGTGTCCTAGACGGACAAGATGGTCAGTGGTTGAACAACCCTTTTTATATCCAGACTGATGGGGGTCAATAAGGTTTCTTGATTCTAGAATAAATGAGATTCTTATATTGATGATGCTTCCATATAATTTTGCCAAACACCTAGTGAGGGCAATAGGTCTGTAGCGGCTTGCGGATGTGGGGGATTTATCGGCTTTTAGAAATGGAACTACTACTGCCTTTTTTCCACTCTTCCGGCATTATGCCAGAGTTCCAGGTTAAGTTAAAAAGTTTAGGGAGAGCGCTTACAGATGCCTGAGGTAGATGAGCCAGCATGGCGTAGTGAATACGATCGTGACCTGGCGCTGCGTTTTTCCCTGAAGAAAGAACTCTGTTTATTTCTTGTTGTGTGTGGGGGGAATGGTACGGTCATTTGATGCGCCAGTAGTGGGCAGCTTCTGTTTTTGAGCACACTGTTTGTATTGCGAAAATTCCTTTGTATAATTCCCTGAACTGGATACATTGCGGAAATGTTCTTCAAGTATATCTGCCTATTTTTGTATTGTTGTTTGTGTGCCTGGACTTGTAAGTAACGGTATTGTATAAGATAAGTACTGTCTTCTAAATTTCCGCACCTGGTCCCACATTCGTTTCGATGTTACCGTAATATTAATTGAAGAGATGTATTTTGCCATGATGATTTTTCAACATGTCTTCGAATGAATCGTGCTTTGGCTTTGGCTCGATTGAAGTTGAACAGGTTGCTATAGGTGGGGCACCTCCATAGGACTCCCCTGGCCTTATTTTGTGTTTTTTAGCGTCAGTACATTCCTTCGTCCACCAGCGGTTTAACTCTTTGTGCACAATCCCCGATGACTGGGGTATCGCCTTTTCTGCACAAATTATAACCTCAGTGATTTTTTTATTAAGCTCATCAATACTTAGTTCTGGTGAAAAGACATCTTCCAGTATCGCGTTCTCCATAAAGACCGGCCAGTCTGCGATCTGTAATTTCCGTCGGCGTGGTCTAGTTACTAGGGTTTGTGGTGATGATAGGTGTTTGGTGAGTGCGGGTAAGGGGTTGCTACCATATGACGTGTCGAGAGCTTCGTATTTAAAATCAGTAAAAAGAGAGGGCGAATTAAAAGCTAAATTTAAACAACTAAATGCGCGGGAAGTCGGTGAGAAGTAAGTTGGCGCACCTGAGTTTAAAAGACAAATATTATTTGACAGAATAAAATCTTCAACGAGTCGCCCCCTTTGCTCAGTTTTGACACTGCCCCAAAGAGTACAATGAGCATTAAAAGCTCCTACTAAGACAAATGGCTCCGGTAACTGATCTGTTAGATTTTCTACGTCTTTAGTAGTAAAATGTGTGTGAGGTGGAATATATAGTGAGCAAATGGGGATGGTTTTGTAGGATAGAATGGTGACAGCTACTGCCTCTAAAGGAGGAGGAATAAACTTTATTATTAGAAATGAGCCGACAGTAAAATCGTCCGAGGTGGGTGGCGTCCCTAGTCCAGGATGCCGTGGGCCTGAGCTGATAGCTTGGCCCTGCTCACCAGGCGATGGATGTATTTAATTGGACATTTCGGGTAGGAGTGCCGCCCTGCACCACAATAGCCACTCCACCTGAGAAACGCCTGGAACATTCACGGTCCGTTCTGACAATGGCGAAGCCTCTAAGGAATTGACTGTGTTTAGGGCCTAAGTTTCTTTCCTGTAGGCAAAATGCGACTGGTGAAAACTTATTTGTTATGTCTTTAATGTCACCCAAATTGTGAATCAGTCCTCTACAATTCCTATGCATAATAAAAGCCATTGTGGCAGAAATTATAATGTCAATTTATATATGTGTACTAAGCAACTGTAGGTGACATTTATTATCGGAAATGTACTAATGGAAGAACGGTAACCATTCAGGTTACCGGTCCCTTTGTTCGCGTAGTTATTGTAAGCTTGTCTTTCTTAGTGCGCTCCAGAGAGCACTGATCTTTTGGCGTCGATGACGCCGGAGTTTTTGTGGCCACCTCCATAGCCTTGTCCGAGGCGCTGGATGGTCGAGAACGAGGCGTTGAGACGCGCGTCTCAGGCCTGGGAGTTCACTTTAGCCTGGGGCCTTGTGGAACCGGGGTCTCCACGCCCGTGTTTGATGATGATGATGATGGAACAGCGCTGGCTGCTGCCACCAAGGGGGCGGATGGAGTTACTACTGGGCCCCTGTCTGCGGTCCCTGTAGACTCCTGAGACCACTGCGGCGCTGTCCCCTGCCGCACCGCACTGGCGTAGGTTGTTTGAGGTAAGTGTGCTAGTTTCTTTCTTGCTTCATAGAAGGACATCTGCTCTTTCACCGTAAGTGCAATTTTCTTTTTCTTTCTTCCAGCAAGATCAAGATCGTGAATACGCTGGATGATCTCCTTTGCAGTTTGTACAGTGTGGAGCAGTATTGCAGTTCTCCGACTGATGGTCATTGGCGCTACACTTTGCACATGCCCATTTACATCTGCATGATTGCGATGCATGTCCAAACCTCTGGCACTTGAAACACCGCCTCGGGTTTGGGATATATAGTCTTACGTTGATCTTCAGATAGCCTGCTTCAAGTGTCGTAGGTACAATACTGGTACCAAAGGTAGGTGTAACGTGCTTGATTGGGATTTGTTCATCATTTTTTCGAAGAGTTATTCTTTGAACCTTGATTACATTTTGTTCTTGGAAACCTTCCAGGAGTTCTTCATCGCTCAGGTTTAAGAAATCTTCTTCTGATATTACGCCCCTGCTTGTGTTAAGCGAACGGTGTGCTGAGATTGTGACTTTGATCTCATTGACACTGGCGAGATCAGCGAGCTTTTTTACTTGGTCTTTGGTTTGGAGTTCAAGCAGGAGGTCCCCACTTGACATATTTGAAACCTAGTATTGTTTCCCATTTTTTTCTGCTTTGCATTTTGCTGCTAGGAATGGGGATATTTTTCTCATTGGCAGAGGTCCTTGAAAGGTCCTTGAAACTGTGGATCACGTGGTGGCGTGGGAATGTTTCTACCTTGGTTTTTAAAGTGAAATCAAAAATTGCTTCGGTGTGCCCTCTTTTGTTAGGATGATCTGGAAGGGGAGGGGGAATGCATTTGCCATGCCATTCTTAGAATATTCAGCGGCGATGGTAGCCACCCACCACCGAGCCCAACAAGGGGATGCTACGAGGTTAGGAATATACCTGAATACGTCAGCTATACAACGCCGATGTAACCTAATATATGTACCCAAGGTTGGGTAGATACACATGGTTAACCCTTGCTGCCTGGAAAATGAAAAGTAAAATGAAATGAGTAGAAGACAGTAAAGATTCAAAGTGGGAGAAAAAGACGAAGAGGGGCGATTGGAGGATTTCCCCCGGGTGGGTCAGTTCGGGGGTGCCATCTACGTGAAGCCGAGGCCAAAGAGGTGTCTTGCCTGCACCGAGGGGCCGTAAAGGTCCAAACTCCCGGCATCGGCTCAACCCCCAGGATCCCCTTTTCCCCGGACACGGCTAAGCCACGCATGGTTAAACGCGGGAGGTTCCAACCCTCGTGTGCTCGGGTACGTGGTGTCGCAACACACCAAATGCCTGCTGATGCAGACACCCCTGCGGGGTGATGTGCTCCGATGATGGTGGTAAGGTGCATCGTGAAAGAGCATCAGCATCTCGGTGCTTCCTTTCGGACTTGTATATGAAATCGAAATCATCTGCTTGTAATCGGAGTATCAAGCGGCCAAGGCGTCCAGACAAGTTTTTGATTGTCGACAACCAACATAGGGCATGGTGGTCGGTCACAACCGTGAAATGTTCACCGTGGAGATATGGACGAAATTTATGAATGGACCAGACAACAGCCAAACACTCTTGTTTGGTTACCGAGTACTCATTTCCGTGGAAGAGAGAGCGCTGCTTGCATATGCAACAACCTTTTCGCAACATTCATGGTCGCGCTGCAGCAGTACGGCTCCTATTGCTTGACCACTAGCGTGAGTACGCAGTAATGTGGGCACCTTGTCATCAAAATGACAAAGAACAGGTGGGGATGTTAGTGCGCGCTTGAGTTCCTGGAATGAGGCTTCACACGGATTGTTCCAACCCCGAAAACTGGAACTAGCAAGAAGCTTGTGTAAGGGCGAGACAATGCTGGCGAAGTTACGGATAATACATTGAAAGTATGAGGCGAGTCCAATGAAGTTGTACAGTTCTTTTGCACGAAGTGGGCGTAGAAAGTTGAGCATTGCGGAAATTTTCTCCGGATCGGGCTGGATGCCATCTTTGCTAAATAGATGACACAGGCCTTTAATCGCTGTGCTAGCGAAACGGCACTTCCTCGGGTTTAGTTGAAGTCCGGCATTAGAAAGGCATGTGAGCACTTCATCTAAGCGTTGCAGATTGTCAGTGAAAGTTGAGGAAAACACGACGATGTCGTCGAGGTAACATAGACAAGTTTTCCACCCAAGGCCGCGAAGAACAGTGTTGATCATTCTTTCAAATGTGGCGGGAGCATTGCATAGACCGAAAAGCATTACGTTAAACTCGTAAAGACCAACCGGAGTAGAAAAGACTGTCTTCGTCCGCTTCGTGCATTCTAATTTTCCAATATCTGGAGCGAAGGTCAAGGCTGGAAAAGTATTTTGCGCCTTGCAAAGAATCAAGGGCATCATCGATACGAGGCATCGGATATGCATCCTTACTGGTGATCTTGTTTAGCGCGCGGTGGTCAACACAAAATCGTACCAATCCATCATTCTTCTGCACTAATGCGCCGGGTGGTGACGAAGAACTGGCGGAGGGACGTATGATGTTTCTTTCCGGCATATCGGCGACGTTCTCCTCGATAATTTTGCGTTTTGCCAAAGAGACTTGGTAGGGACGACGGCGTACAATAGTCTGACCATTGGTGTCGATACGATGGAAGGCAACGTAAGTCTGTCCGAGTGACGAAGTAGCCATATCAAAGAAGGCCTGATGCTTCTTGAGCAATTTTAGCAACGCTTCACTCTGAGCAGCAGTAAGGTCAGGACTTATCACGCAGGCAAGGGCAGATGATGCAGATTTGCCCTGTTGAGGAAGAGCTTGCGAGGATGCAAGACGTGGCAGGGAGACTGGTTGGGTATCCACATAACAGGTCACTGCGTAGCCTTGAGGTAGGAGGATGGTCTCAGTGGTCGCGTTTAAAGCGATGTCTGTTGCAAAGCTTTCTTTGAACTGCACCAGGCAGGAAGCGAAGACAATTCCACGAGCAAGACAGCGGCCGTAGCGAGTGATGAACACGTCGCCGTTGGTGATGTCCGTAGAAGAGCGACTTATGATTTGCTCGTGGCCGGGAGGCAGTATAGAACCAGCAGCCGTGAGAAAACGCAGTCGTGGCGCATCGGCACTCCCGCTGCAATGAATTGTCTCGGTTATATGCACTACACGTTGACGGCAAAAGAGTGAAGTGGACGCTGACGAGAGAAAATCCCAACATAAAATTAGTTCATGAGTGCACTGGAATAAAATCGCGAACTTAATGGGATGACGGATACCATCAATGAAGACGCGTGCTGTACATTGGGCTGATGGTCGAATGATTGCTCCATTAGATTAAATCAGGGATGATCCAATATAAGGCGTCTTCGCTATCTACAGACCAGGGCACAGGTCTGCACGCATAACAGATATAGTAGCTCCAGTGTCAATCAGAGCTAACAAACGCACACCCTCCACAGACACCAATAACATGTTCGAAGGACGTTCAGGAGGTCTTGGAGCACTTCGCAGCGATGCAGTTTTCCCTCCAAAAACTGCACTGCTTAGTTTTCGGGTCGCTGGACATGGAGTTCGGAGACAGGTCGAAGTGGCGAAACAGAATGTCGGAGCGGCGCTGAAGAGCGGTGTCTCGAGGCACGTGTGTTGTGTGCGGTGTTGGAGAAGCCAGCCGGAGATGGAGATCGGCGAACGGGAGGCTTATCGCCATAAATGCGGTAGACGCGAGCAGGTGGCTCATCGCGTTCAAAGGCAGCATAACCAGGACGTTAGTCTTACTGGCGGCGTCGGCAAAACCGGGAGATGTGTCCTCGAAAGCCGCAGTAGTAGCAGATAGGCCTCGACAAACGCCAGGCAGAGTAGTAAGGTTGGTTCGGAGCTCGGGTGACTAAAGGTGCCAGGTGATTGTGAACAGGCGCAGGTGGTGCGATTGGAGATGGCGTGGCTGGCATTGCAGCAACCTTGGCGTAAGAAACCGGTTGTGGGCAAGGAGAAGCGTTGGTATAGTAGGCTTTCTTCAGGGAGGCATAGTTTTCCTTAATAATGCCACGCAGGTCAGTAGAAGCAGGTTGGACGTGAGCACTGATAGAAGGGGGTGAGCCATGCACCAGCGATTCCTCACGAATCATGACTCGAATGATAGACTGGAGCTCACTACTGTTTGCCAGAGGGTCATCGGAAAAGTCCGGTTTCAAGCGGATTGATTGCAGGGCGTCGAGGCGCTGATAGATGGAGACGACGTCCGACACCGTCGAAAGGTTTTGAGTGGCGAGAGCAGTGAAGGCAATAGATCCTATACCATAAGGTCTCGCACGCTGTCAGTTTCTGGTATAGCACTGTCGACACGGCGACAAAGCGCGAGGATGTCCTCAATGTACGGGATATACGATTCGCCATAGTGCTGGACGCGCTCAGAGAGCCTCCATTTCGCAGCTTCCGAACGAACCGCGGGTGTACAAAAAAAACCGCCGTAGCTGCTCCCTGAAAGACGAACAATCACGGAAGTCTCTCTCGTGATTCATGAACCATGTCTTGGCTACTTGAGAGACGTAAAATGGTACGTTGTTTAACCTCGATGTCTCGTTCCAGTTGTATTCGCTGACACGATCGTAGTTGTCGAGCCAGTCTTCAACGTCCTCACCAGGCAAGCCAGAGAAGATTTCAGGATCGCTGTACCGGTTGTTGGCAGGGCTGGGAGTGGGAGTGGCTGGCCTTTGAGCCGAGATGGTGGACGATGCGGTCTGGTCGCGCGACTTGGTGGCCTCATGGTGTAAGCGGCATCCCGAATGCAGCTCCAGGAGGGATTTTTTAGCGGATCGAGGCTGAAGGGATCTTAATGCGCTTCCACCACTTGAAATACCATGTTCAAGACGATGCTTTATTCCAAGAAGGAAAAATGGCGCCGATGCAAAAACGAACACGAGCGGATGATTGATGATGACTTTGCAAAGATGAAGATGAAGTCCGCATCAATGCTTACAATACACACACACACACACACACACACACACACACACACACACACATATATATATATATATATATATATATATATATATATATATATATATATAGCCACATGGTGTGGCGCAGTAAGAGACGGAAGAAGAGGAGAACGAGGTTCGTCTCGGCATCGCCCATCGCCGCTTGTGGTTTTGTAAAGTGCAACCACCTGTATCTGATTCAGCTTGTATACCCCAGCAAGGTATACGCGACAATTTGGTGGAGTTGCTGGGTACGCTCATCTTATGCAGGAGACCCCACCTGGCAGCGAGAACCTCGCCTCACAGTTGGAGTTGACTCCAGTTCACCGCACAAGCCGGCGAATCCAAGGCCTCGCCCCAGAGTTTGGAAACCTGCAGGAAAAAGTGATGACTGCGACCACTGCGAGTTCTACGAAACGGGTGACACCAACTTACCTAACGCTGCTGAACCCCCAAGCGCCGACGGCTTTTCATGGCGACACATTTGAAGACGTGGAAGACTGGCTGGCGGAGTTCGAGCGCGTGGGTGCGTTTAACCAGTGGGATAACAACGCCAAACTAAGGAACATGTACTTCAGCCTCCAGGATGGTGCTCGCACGTAGTTTATGAACCGCGAAAGTGCCCTGTCCTCCTGGCCTGAGTTCTAGCGCAAGCTACTGGAGACTTACTCCAGCCCCGATCGCCGAGAAAAAGCGGAATGGACCCTTCAGTCGTGCGTCCAAAAGGCCAACGAGAGCGTCACGATGTACGTGGAGGACATGACGCGTCTCTTTCAGCGTGCCGATCCGAGCATGTCGGAAGAGAAGAGGGTGCGTCATCTGATGAGAGGCGTAACGGGGCAGCTGTTTGGCGGTCTTGTTCGGAATACGCCCAAGACTCTTGCGGAGTTCCTCACCGAAGCCACCGTGATGGAGAGGACCCTTCAGCAACGGTCGAACTTGTACAACCGACAAGTAAATGCCGCCTGCACTCCGGATACGCCGGTAGGCTTGGGGTGCGACATCGCCTTGCTTTGCGAGCTGATTCGCTCAGTGGTTCGCGACGAGCTGCAGAAACACCACGGCACGTCGCCACCTCCAGTCAGCTGCCTTGCCAGCGTCGTACGCAACGAAGTACAACAGGCACTGCAGGCATCTATTTCCAGCAGTCAAGCACCACCTCTGCCATGCGAATCCCGGCGCAAGACGTACGCAGAAACATTACTGAGCCCCATCCAAGCTTTCGCACCTACTTATGTGGCGCCGCCAGTCGCGTTGCAATCGGCGCAAGCCGCTCCGACAGCTCCGCTACCGTATTTTGATGATCGCCGAACACCCGCGAGGAAATCAGAGGTTTGGCGAGCACCCGATCGACGACCGCTGTGCTACCACTGCGGCGAAGCTGGTCATGTGTATCGGGAGTGCCCCTACCGACGACTCGGACTGCGGGGCTTTTCTATCGATTTACCTCGACCTAGGTTGGGCCAAAGGCCACCCGACATCGCAGAATTCATTGAACAGCAGCGCAGACCAGGCCCATCGCAGTGGCAGTCACGCTCACCCTCATCATCATCATCATCATCATCATCATCATCATCATCATCATCATCATAATCATAATCAGCCTGGTCACGCCCACTGCAGGGCAAAGGCCTCTCCCATATTTCTCCAACAACCCCGGTCATGTACTAATTGTGGCCATGCCGTCCCTGCAAACTTCTTAATCTCATCCGCCCACCTAACTTTCTGCCGCCCCCTGCGACGCTTCCCTTCCCTTGGCATCCAGTCCGTAACCCTTAATGACCATCGGTTATCTCCCCTCCTCATTACATGTCCTGCCCATGCCCATTTCTTTTTCTTGATTTCAACTAAGATGTCATTAACTCGCGTTTGTTCCCTCACCCAATCTGCTCTTTTCTTATCCCTTAACGTTACACCTATCATTCTTTTTTCCATAGCTCGTTGCGTCGTCCTCAATTTGAGTAGAACCCTTTTCGTAAGCCTCCAGGTTTCTGCCCCGTAGGTGAGTACTGGTAAGACACAGCTATTATACACTTTTCTCTTGAGGGATAATGGCAACCTGCTATTCATGATCTGAGAATGCCTGCCAAACGCACCCCAGCCCATTCTTATTCTTCTGATTATTTCCGTCTCATGATCCGGATCCGCAGTCACTACCTGCCCTAAGTAGATGTATTCCCTTACGACTTCCAGTGCCTCGCTGCCTATTGTAAATTGCTGTTCTCTTCCGAGACTGTTAAACACTACTTTAGTTTTCTGCAGATTAATTTTTAGACCCACTCTTCTGCTTTGCCTCTCGAGGTCAGTGAGCATGCATTGCAGTTGGTCCCCTGAGTTACTAAGCAAGGCAGTATCATCAGCGAATCGCAAGTTACTAAGGTATTCTCCATTAACTTTTATCCCCATTTCTTCCCAATCCACGCTCACCCTCACCGCGGCGATATTTCCCTGCTCGCGATACCACTTCGAGGACGACGCAAGGGAGATCACCAAGTCCACGCCGGAAAAACTGACGTCAGCGAGCTTCCGAGGTGGGACCGCTGATAGTCGATGCGCTCAAGACCTCGTACCATGCCGACCGCAGAATAACGAAAACACGATGACGCCAGAACCAGTTTCCTCGAACAAGATTTAACTGGACATACCTGTGTTGATCGACGGCAAAACAGTGAGTGCACTTTTAGATACGGGCACCGATTACTCTATTCTTAGTGGAAAACTGGCGAGCGTTCTGAAAAAAGATACGTTGCGCTGGAACGGGGCACCAGTTCATACGGCAGGTGGCCACGTCGTCACACCGCTTGGCCTATGCACCGCCAGAGTAGAAATTCGCGGTGCTGCTTTCCTCGACACTTCTCTGGTTCTACGCTAGTGTTCCCGTGATTTATTCCTTGGGATGGACTTTCTCCGGGAATATGGCACCATTATTGACCTCCGCGAGCGCTGCATCACTTTCTCGACACAAAGGGCAACACAGGGCGACGCCATTGGACACAGACCCGCACTTCGCTTTTCGGACGAGAGCATCACGATACCACCGCGTGCGAGTGTTATGGTTCCGGTCAAGCCCGACGAACTACAAGACGGTGAAGCCATTGTCGAAGGCAACATTTCTATGTTGTTGGCACAAGATATTTGTGTAGCGCGAAGCCTTGTGGAACTTCGTGAAAGCCAGACAACGGTCCTCGTTAGCAACTTTACCTTTGAGCATCGGCACATTTTTCGTGGCACTGCCATCGCCTACGCCGAACCATCAACGGACATCGACGAGTGCTTTGCTACTGAGGTGGACACCGACGAAGGTCTGCTCCGAGAGATCAATGGAAACTCCGAGCTTACGGACGACCAAAAGAGCGCACTGCAAGGACTCTTGAACGAACACGCGCTACTAAGGTAGGCCAAACGCCACTCACGAAGCACCGAATAATGACATCCGCCGACGCACGTTTCATCAAACAGCCTTATCGTGTCTCGCCGAAAGAACGTGAGGCAATTCAAGCCCAAGTCAAGGAGATGCTAGATGATGGTGTCATACAGCCTTCGCACAGTCCGTGGTCCTCTTCGGTCATTCTAGTCAAGAAAAAAGACGGAACGCTTCGTTTCTGTGTTAATTATCGACGCCTCAATGATGTTACCAAGAAGGACGTGTACCCACTACGACGTATCGATGACTCTTTAGACAGGTTGTGGCGAGCGAAGTATTTTTCTTCTCTCGATCTAAAGAGCGGTTACTGGCAAATTGAGGTCGATGAACGAGACCGCGAAAAAACTGCTTTCGTCACTCCAGATTGCCTTTACGAATTCAGAATACTTCCTTTCTTTCTCTGTTCGGCCCCAGCAACTTTCCAGCGAATGATGGACACCATTCTCGCTGGTCTGAAGTGGCAAAGCTGCCTCGTCTACCTTGACGACGCGGTTGTTTTTTCGGTGACATTTAAGGACCACCTGAAACAACTGCGGCAAGTTCTCGGAGCCATCCGATCGGCTAACCTCACCCTTAAGCCTCAGAAGTGTCATTTCGGCTACAAGGAGCTGATGTTTCTCGGACACGCGGTCAGCGCGGAAGGCGTAAGCCCCGATCCCGCGAAAACTGCCGCTGTAGCCTCATTTCCAACACCGACCGACAAGGTGTCCAATACTTCCTGGGCCTTTGCGCATACTACCAGCGTTTGATCGAAAATTTTTCAAAGATGGCGGAGCCGCTGACTCGCCTCACGAGGGACGATGCTCGACGATCGTTCGTCTGGTCCTCAGAGCAAGAGACTGCTTTCACCGAGCTTCGACAGCGTCAGGTGTCAGCACCAGTTTTGGCCCACTTTGACGAGGAGGCGGACACGGAAGTTCACACAGACGCCAGTAACGTTGGTCTTGGTGCGGTCCTTGTACAATGGCAGGAACGTATTGAAAGAGTGATCACCTACGCAAGTCACACACTATCGCGTGCAGAGACCAACTACACCACCACGGAGAAATAGTGCCTTGCCGTCGTATGGGCGCTGGCCAAATTTCGACCTTACCTTTACGGCCGTCGGTTCAAAGTTGTAAGTGATCACCACTCGTTTTGCTGGATTGCAAATCTCCGGGACCCTTCTGGACGATTGGCACGATGGAGTATACGTTTGCAGGAGTATGACGTGACCATCGTGTAGAAGTCGGGCCGCATACACGAAGACGCTGACGCACTCTCGCGCGCCCCTATCGACACTACCGACCACGACACTGAGGACGACGGCGCTTTCCTTGGGGCCGTAAGCGTTACTGATTTGTCCCCACAGCAGCGCGCAGACGACGCACTACGGCCTATATTCTAACATCTGGAAGGACGAAACCCATCAATACCCCGGAATATCGCTCGAGGATTGTCGTCTTTTTGTTTACGACATGGTGTCTTATACAAGAAGAACTCCGCTGCCACCAGCAAGACCTACCTTTTAGTCGGTCCAGCAGACCTCCGTGCCGAAGTTTTGTTCGTCTGTCATGACGAGCCTCCGTCTGGCCATTTGGGTTTTACGCGAACGCTTGAAAGAGTGCGCAAATCCTACTACTGGCCGAAACTTGCCGAGTATATTAAGCGGTACGTACAAGCCTGCCGTGAATGCCAGCGCCGAAAGTCGCCAGCTGTGAAGCCTGCGGGATTGCTGAATCCGATTGACCCACCTAGCAAACCTTTCGACCAGGTCGGCATGGATCTTCTGGGCCCGTTTCCATATTCATCTTCTGGCAACAGGTGGACAATCGTTGTCATGGACTATTTAATGCGATATGCTGAGACAAAGGTGCTGCCTCGAGGCACAGCTTCCGAGGTTGCCCAGTTTTTCATACAGAGCATCGTCCTACGGCATGGCGCCCCATCGCACGTCATCACAGACCGAGGCAAAGCCTTTACAGCACAGCTCATTGAAGACGTTTTTAAACTCAGCTGCACAACCCATCGTAGGACAACTGCCTATCATCCACAGACAAAAAGCTTGACCGAACGACTGAACAAAACGATGACTGACATGCTGTCTATGTACGTAGAGGTACAGCACAAGACGTGGGACGAGATACTCCGTTACGTAACGTTTTGCCTATAATACTGCTACGCTAGAAACAACACGCTTCACGCCGTTTTGCCTCGTTTACGGCCGTGAAGTGCAAACTATGTTAGAAGCAATGCTGCCGTTCGACAACATCGGTCATCTCGACCTCGCCCAAGATGCCCAACTTTTCGTACAATGAGCAGAAGAAGCCCGTTAGCTTGCCCGAGTGCACATAAAGAAACAACAGAGCATAGATGCGCACCGTTACAATCTCCGCCATCGACATGTCGAGTTCCAGCCTGGTGATTAAGTTTGGGTCTGGACTCTCGTGCGCCGAAAAGGACTATCCGAGAAGCTTTTGAGTCGCTACTTATGACCTTACAGAGTGTTGCAGCGAATTAGTGACGTGAACTACGAAGTCCTTCCTGACGGAAGTCAGCGTCCCCGACGTCGACAACCGCAATCTGAGATTGTGCACGTTGTGCGGTTGAAACCGTACTATAGCCCCTAATATTCGACGTTTTCAGCTGCTTCGACTAGTTTTGTGGTTGCTCGTCCATCAGTGCCTTGTGACTATAGCCTATGTGTTCGTCCTAAACTTCTCGGTGCTCTCAGGTCAAGGCTAGGCATGCTTTCCTTCTTTCTTTTTTTTGTTTGAAGAGGGGGTAATGCCACATGGTGTGGCGCAGCAAGACACTGAGGAAGAGGAGAACGAGGTTCGTCTCGGCATTGCGCGTCGCCGCTTGCATTTTTGTAAGGTGCAACCACCTGTATCTGATTCAGCTTGACTACCCCAGCAAGGTATAAGCGACAATATATATATATATATATATATATATATATATATATATATATATATATATATATATATATATATATATATATATATATATATATATATATATATATATATATATATATATATATAGTTACGCACTAAGGAGACCGTTTATAACCCTAACAGATGGAGGGGACCGTTTACTTTAGGTTGTGAAGGTGAGCGCTAGAGTGGGCAGCTGGTTCATCAAGTCAGCGTCATTCTCTTCTTCTTTGCCCCACAAGCACGTTCACCAGTCTTCGTTTTCTTCATGCGTAACACTCCTCTCGTCGCAGACGAAGCTCGCCGGGCGAGTCAGTCCATTTGTCTTGACGTGAACAATTTCAAGCGGGCGACATGGACCACTTGTGTCTTGGCAGCTCTTTTACCAGTCGCCGTGAGGCGAGCTACGTTATACGTGACTTCCGTGAGCCTGTTCATAATCACAAATGGTCCATCGTAGTTGGCCAAAAGCTTTTGGCATAACCCGCGTTTCCGTACTGGAGTCCACAGCCAGACTAGTTCACCAGGGCGTAGATTGCTGGACGGTGGCGAATGTCGTAGCATGCTTTTGATCTGTCCTGTGATGCGAAAGTGCGCAAACAAGCATTACGACGAGCTTCTTCGGCAACGCAGAGAGTCTCGGCGACAATGGGATTTTCGTGACTACAGAAAGGGAAAACAGTGTCGATTGTGTACCTGGGTGGCCGTGCGTACAGCAGGAAGAAAGGGCTATAACCGTTAGTATCGTGCATGGCGGTGTTGAACGCGTACGTGATAAATGGCAGTACGTCATGCTAGTTCTTGTGGTCGGATGAAACATACACATATAGTATGTTTACAATTGGTCAGTTGGTGGGCTCCGTACGCCCATTCGTTTGTGGATGGTATGGTGTCGAGTGACGCTAGTGGGATTTACACAAAGGAAGCAGCTCCTCTACGTCTTCCGCTGTGAATTGTCGTCCACGGTCGCTGATGACCACGCGAGGCCGACCATGTCGCAGGATCACATATTGCAGGAGGAATGTTGAAACTTCAGTGGCAGTTGCGGAGGGCACGGCCGCCGTCTCGCAGTAGCGTGTGAGGTAGTCGACGCAAACAACTATCCAACGGTTTGCCTGGGCTGATTTTGGAAATGGGCCTACGAAGTCACTGCCCACTTGTTGGAGAGGCGTGCTTGGCGGCGGGATCGGCTGCAGGAGACCAGCTCGAGCAGTAGATGGACGCTTGTGGCGCTGACACTCCATGTAGCTGGCCACATTAGTCTCAACAGACGGTCGCATTCCAGACCAATAAAACCGTTCCTGAATCCGGTAGAGCGTCCTCACCGAACCTAAATGGCGAGACGCAGGGTCGTCATGCACCTCGAATTGCTGTGCGAAGGCTCTCCGGCACCACTACGAGAAAACGTGCGTCAGTGCTGGAAAAGTTCTTCTTATGCAGGAGTCAATACACACACAATGGTTACAAATGGTTTGCTGTCGTCGAGGTGGTCGTAGCGGTGAAGAGCGGTGTTAATTTATCGTCTTTTCGCTGTTCGGCTTTGAAGCAGTCGAAGTCTGGAGAACGCCGCGACACAGTAGCCACGAGGTGATCGAAGTCGTCGGCGTCACCGTCCGTAGTGCTAAGTGGCATACGCGAGAGGCAGTCCGCGTCAGTGTGTCGTCCACCGCTCTTATAAGAGACGGTGAAGCTGTTCTCTTGCGGTCGGAGCGCCCAGCGCGCAAGGCGGCCACAAGGGTCACGAAGATTCACAAGCCAACACAATGAGTGGTGGTCGGGGACCACTATAAAGGGGTGACCATACAGGTAAGAACGAAACCGCTGAACCCCAAATAATACCGCGAGGCATTCTTGTTCCGTGACAGTGTAATTCTGCTCGGGCTTACCTAATGAGCGGCTTGCATATGCGATCACGTGTTCATGGTCACCGCAGCACTGAACTAGGATGGCATCAATACCTAGGCCACTGGCATCCGTATGGAGTTCCGTCAGAGCTGAAGGACTGAAGTGTTGAAGAACCGGTCGTGACGTCAGCAGAAACTTCAACTGACGAAAAGAAGAGTCACACTCCGGAGTCCACTCAAAGGGGGTGTCCTTTCGTAGCAGGCATGTCAGCGGCGACGCGACGTCGGCAAATTTAGGAATAAATTGGTGGAAATAGGAACAAAGCCCCGGAAAACTACGGAGTTCCTTGACAGAGCGCAGTGCACGGAATGCTTCAACGGCTCCTGTTTTCTGGGGATCAGGGCGGATGCCATCCTTGTCGTCGAGGTGCCCAAGCACAAATGTTTGGCGGTCACTGAAGTGGCATTTCTTAGAGTTTAAAACTATACCAGTGTTTCTGATGCAGTTCAGGACAATATCCAGACGCGAGTTGTGTTCGCTGAAGGTGCGGCCAAAGATGACGACGTCGTCGAGGTAGCACATTCAGATGTTCCACTTCAAGCCGCGCAGAACAGTGTCCATAAATCTCTCGACAGTTGCCGTAGCGTTGCACAATCCAAATGGCATCACATTAAATTCTAAGAGCCCGTCAGCGGTTACAAAGGCAGTCTTCTCCTTGTCAGTAGGCATCGGAATTTGCCAATAGCCGGATCGTAAATCCACTGAGGAAAAGTAAGAGGCGGAATGAAGGCAGTTTATTGCGTCATCAATACGTGGGAGTGGGTACACGTCCTTTTTGTTACAGCATTCGAACGGAGATAGTCGACGCAAAATCCCTAAGATTCATCTTTTTTTTAAGAAGAATTACTAGAGCTGCCCACGGACTGACTGACTCTTGTACGACTCGCTTTTTCATCATTTCGTGCACTTGTTCATTGATAATCTGGCGCTCTGATGGTGAAACATGGTATGGTTTTTTCTAATCGAATTTGTCGAACCCGTGTTGATTGTATGGTGCGTCCGAGACTTCGCGCAGAAGGACAAAATCCCTGCAATGGAAGTCGAATACTGAAACGTGCTTCGAAAGCACACCCACTAACGTTCGGCGTTCATTCGTGCTGAGTGGTTTATATACCATCGACAAAAGGGCTGTTTCCGCACTGTGGCCATTAGGTTCTTCCCGCACATCTGTAAGCTCAGCCACTGAAAGGGACGCGTGTTCCCTGGCGAAGGCTAATTTCATGTCGTCCGGTAGTATAACGGGCTCCTTAGAACAGTTTACGGTCCATAAGCCAGCGCATCCGCCTTTGATCGACACCACACAATGTGGCACGAACACATTCTTCTTCATACAGTTAAAGTGCATCGGTTCTAAGGTAGCTTCGAAGCTGTAGGAATTAGCGCTGCAACCGACAACGGGAACGCAAATGGCAGATGATGCAGGTATGACTGTATCAACATAGACACACAGTGTAGTTTCACAATTTACAGGGTTCTCGAGGTGTCCTGATGGAATCCTGCCCCTTATGAATACCTTCCCTGTGTGGCAGTTGACAGTAGCACCACACTCCCGCAAGAAGTACATGCCGAGAATAACATCATGGGTCAATCGAGGAATAATTACAAACTCTGTCGTAATAACATGGCCTCCCAAAAATACGTCAGCACTACACACCCCCATAGGTCGCAACGGCTCACCACTCACTCCACAGAACTTTGAATTTTCGTCCTAATTAAACAAAACCTTTCACCCTAACACGTGTTTAAAAGAGACTCATAACCAAAATTGTTGCGCCTGTGTCCACCAGAGCCATCACAGGGACATTATCTAAAAGAACGCGCACTTTGTTTTTCACCATCAGCACAGGAGGTATTTCTCTCAGTAGCACGTCTCCAGCGATCTCACCTCCACCGGCCGCGCTAGCTAGCTTTCCGGTGACGAATGGGACGTGGTGTGACGCCGCGGTGAAGCAGAACGGGGTGACCGTTTATAACCCTTACGGATGAAGGGGACCGTTTACTTTAGGTCGCGAAGGTGAGCGCAAGAGCGGCCAGCTGGTTGATCAACGCAGCGTCGTTCTCTTCTTCATTGCCCCACTCGGGACCGCAACCACGTTCACCGGTCTTCGTTTTCTTCATGCGTAAAATTACATATATATATATATATATATATATATATATATATACATATATATATTATATTACGAAGACCGATCAAGTTGTCCAGCGCTGTTTATTCCAAACGAAGGCAAAGCCCCAGCTGACGCGCGAAGAAGAAGAATAGGGAAGGTGATCATGGCTATGTACAATTTAAACCGACGAAGTACGTTAATAGTGCTTACGCTAACTTCCCCCCGTCATGGAAGAGGCCAGCCTGGCCGCAGATTAGAGATTATCTAAATGGGGAGTGAAGGGCTTCAGCCGCGAGACGTGAACAATTTCGGCATTCCGGCGGCGCCTGTCAGTGACGTAGTGTACTGGGCGGACGAGATAGTTCACTGCAGATGTTTGCTGCACAACTGTGTGTGGGCCAATGTAGCGTGGAAGTAACTTCTCACGGAGGCCTGGAGTTAGTTAGTTAAATGGCGCAAAAGCAGCTAAGGCTATGCTGCGCCAAACACGAGGTGTTTTAAAATCCAGTTTGTGAAGGAAAAGGGTGGGTTAGTAATCTATATTTTATGTAAAAATCCAGTGTCGTGTAGAAATTTACGGACGTCACATAATGGGACTAGCGGATCATCACCTAAAATCAGAGCAGGGTGTAAAGGTATGTGTAGTTGATATAATTTGTGCAAAAGTGTTCGTCTGTGTGTTTCAGTCTGCGTACATGTGAGTAATATGTGCATAACTGTTAGTGGCTGTTGACATTGCTCGCATGTTGGTGTGTCTTCTTTCGTAAGTAAGTAATTGTGTGTGAGTTGCGTGTGCCCAATGCGTAGCCGGTATAAAACTACTTCGATGAACCGCTCTTGGTGATAACACGACTTCCACTCGCCAACTACGGGTTTCGTGAGATGTAGCTTGTTGTCAGCACAATGGTCCCATTCGCGTTGCCATTTTACCGTGAAGGCTTTTCTAATTGCACGGATGCTATCATTATATGGGAGTGTCGTGTTTGTAATATCTTCGTGCGCTGCCATTGATGCACATCTATCAGCTCCTTCGTTACGTGGTATCCCAACATGGCTTGGGACCCAGCAGAAACGAATTGGCCTCCCGTATTCGTTAAGCACCAACATGTTTAAAATGTCTCCTATCAGGGGTTCACACTCAGATTTCAAATGTAGTGCCTTCAGCGTACTTAAGGAATCAGTGTATATGACCGTATTTTGGTGCTTGCCAGTGACAATCTTTTTAACAGCAACAAATACAGCATAAACTTCAGCAGTGAAAACAGAAGCATGTATTGGTAGACGGACACTTGTTTCCCAATTTTCTGTTACAGCCCCTACACCCACGTGTTCTTTTGTTTTGGAGCCATCCGTGTAGAATTCCATGTGATTTAGATACTTGTCTTGAAGAGCACGGAATTCTTGCATGATGTGTTCGTGTGGAGTGTTTCTTTTCTTTAAATGTGTTAATGTCCAGTCGCACAACTGCATGAAATTGTACCATGGGGCCAACCGTTGTGGTTTCTTGGCGACCTGGAGGACTTCATGGGGGATGTAAAAATCCTGACAATATTTCTCATACCGCAGAAGAAGTGGCCTAATCATGTTCGGTTTATTTGTGTAGTGTAAGCTTGAGTTGCACTGTGTGAGGATGTTGTAGCATATGTGTTGCGGTGATGACTGAATTCTGAGTAGGTAAGAGAATGTTCATAATGCTCTGCGCTTCTGTAATGAGGGTTCATTACACTCAACATATAAACTTTGAATGGGTGACGTTCTGTAGGCCCCACTTGCCAGTCGCAATCCAAGGTTATGTACTGGATCAAGGAGTTGGACGTAGGACTGCCTGGCTGAGCCGTAAACCACGGAACCATATTCTAAAAGGCTACGCACAAGAGACCGGTAAATACGTAAAAGACAGGTTCGGTCGGAACCCCAGTGCTTATGAGACAGAACTTTTAGGATATTCAATGCTTTATTTGCCTTTATTTCTAGTGTTTTAATGTGGGCTAGGAAGTTTAGTTTTTTATCAAAGATTACTCCCAAGAATTTACATTCCTGTTTTACCGGCAGAGCGACATCATTCAATTTTAGAAGCGGGTCTGAGTACAATCCTCGTTTTTGCGAGAATAGCACTGTAACGGTTTATGGGTAGAGGAGCGGAAGCCATTTTTCTCAGCCCACTCGGTTAGTTTATTAATTGTTATCTGGAGCTGTCTTTCACATGTTTGTAAGTTTGAGGCGCGGCACGCTATTTGCAGATCATCCACATATATGGAGTGCATAACAGAGGGGGGGATGACTTTGTTAACAGCGTTCATTTTTACTATAAAGAGTGCTCTACTTAGTACGCATCCTCGTGGTACTCCATTTTCCTGGATGAATATACGTGACAGCGCCGTTCCTAAGCGCACCTGGAATGTTCGGTCCGACATGAAATCGGCTAGACATTTGAGCACTTCACCTCGGATTCCTAAACCTGCTAAGTCCCTTAAGATACCAAACCTCCATGTTGTGTCATAGGCCTTTTCAAAATCAAAGAAAACAGTGAGACAATATTGTTTGTGTAAAAAGGTCACACGTATCTCCTGTTCTAGCCGGACTAGGTGATCTTTTGTGGAGCAACCTTTCTTGTATCCACACTGATTGTAATCTAGCACGTTCTCTGTTTCAAGGATGTATGTCAGTCTTGTGTTGATGATGGCTTCATAGGACTTTGCAAGACAACTTGTGAGGGCTATGGGTCTATAACTGGTTGCTGTTGTGGGAGGTTTTCCAGCTTTCAAGAACGGGATTATGATAGCTTTCTTCCACTCTTTCGGCATTTTTCCCGTTTCCTAGATTTTATTAAAAAAACGAAGCAATGTTTCAACTGCATTAGGCGATAGATGAGCGAGCATCGCGTAATGTACTCTGTCCGGACCAGGTGCTGTTTTTTTGTCAGTTGTTAGTACTCTATTGATTTCCGGTAGTGTTAAAGCGGCATTGTACGGTCTTTCTGAACTTCCTGTGGTCGGAAGCTTTAGTTTTTCTGCCAATTGCTTATGTTTTGGAATGCAGCTGTATAGTTTACTGAGCTTGATATAGTATGGAAGTGTTGTCCTAATATGTCTGCTTGTTGGTCTGTATTTGCGTGCCTGGACGTGATAGTACGGGGATAGTGTAAGAAGCGTAGTCGCCTCTAAACTTACCAACCTGATCCCACATTCGTTTGGATGTTATTGAAATATTTATAGACGAGACCTAATTTTTCCAGGACTGTCTTTCGGCTTGTCTGCGTGTGTACCTGGCTTTCGCTTTTGCTTTTTTGAAGGAGAGTAGATTGTCTTGTGTTGGGTATCGCCGAAAGATACCCGACGCTTTGTTTTGTAGTTTTTTTGTTTGTGTACATTTCTTCGTCCACCAGGGTTTCAGGTTTTTTCTTAATAAGCCAGAGGATTGTGGGATTGTTTCTGCTGCTGCAGCAAGTATACAGGTGGTGATCTTATCATTCATTTCATCTATGGTTAGCTCATCTGATATGTTATCCAGACTGGCCTTTTCAGTAAAGAGAGGCCAGTCTGCTAGGTGGAGTTTCCAACGGGGTGGTCTTAATGGTATGGTAGGAGAAGGAGATTTTCTTTTAATAATAGCAGGCATATGGTCACTACCATAGGGGTTGTCAATAACACTCCATTGAAAATCGTCAAAGAGAGATGAAGAGCATAGTGCCAGATCTAAGCAACTCATAGCGCCTGTGCTTGGGGAGTAGTAAGTTGCCGCACCGATGTTTAAAAGGCATATGTTATTTGGTAGGATAAAATCTTCAAGCGTTTGACCCCTGGCGTCAGTTGTTTGACTACCCCACAACGTGTTATGTGAATGAAAATCACCGGCTAATAAAAATGGTTCGGGTAGCTGGTTTAAAATTTACTCTAGGTCTCTTACGGTAAAATGTAAATGCGGCGGAATGTATACTGAACAAATGGTGGTGGTTTTGTGAGCTAAAACGGTGACAGCAACGGCTTCTATGTGAGTGTTAATGGGAACTTCTCTGGCTGCTATACCACCTGGCAGGACAATGGCTACACCACCTGACAGCCGGTTCGCCTGAGTACGGTCGCGGCGTACAACAGTGAGATCTTTCAAAATGTTTTTCGTTTTTCGCCTAGGTTTGTTTCCTGTAAACACAGGGCTGCAGGAGAGACGTTTATTAATATGCCTTTAATGTCACCTACGTTGTGTAAAAGCCCTCTACAATTCCAGTGGATAATAAAAGCCATTTTAAAATGGAAAGATAAGAAATGACATTACGGAAAAATTAAGAGGTGTGGTATAGGTGACATGGATTTAAAAAGGCTAATACAAACGAGCGATAACCTTTAGGTTAACGCTTTCTTATTTTGAGTTGTTATTGCGATTTTGTCCCTCTTACCGCGCTCGAGAGAGCGCTTATCCTTCGGTGTCAATGACACCGGAGTTTTTGTGTCGACCTCCATCGCTCTGTCTGAGGCGCTGGAGGACCGAGAGTTAGGCGCCGAGACACGTGCCTCGGGCCTTGGGGTTCGTTTGATTTTAGGGCCCTGCGGGGCTGGTGTCAGCAGGGCCGTCGAAGAGGGTGGAGCAGTATTGACTGCTTCCACCACTGGGGCGGGAGGAGTCACTGCGGCACCACTGCGCGTGGCCTCGGAGGACTCCGGAGGACTCTGTGACGCTGCCCCCGCCTGCGTCACTTCGGCATAACTTCTTCGGGGAAGGTGCGACAGTCTTTTTCTAGCTTCGAAGAACGAGATTTTTTCTTTAACAGTTAGTGCAATGACTTCTTTTTCTTTTTTCCAGCAAGGGCAGGACCGCGAATAAGCTGGGTGATCTCCCTTGCAGTTAACACAATGTGGCGAAGACGTGCAATTATCTGATTGGTGGTCGTTGGAGCTGCATTTAGCACAAGTTGTTTGTCCTCGGCATGCATGTGAAGCATGTCCAAATCTTTGGCACTTAAAGCACCGTCTGGGATTCGGGATATACGGTCTCACATTGACTTTGACATAACCTGCATCGAGTGAAGTAGGCATAACGCTTGTTCCGAAGGTGAGTATAACATGTTTGGTGGGGATTTCTTGATCGTTTCTTCGGATTACTCTTCTTTGTACATTGGTGACATTTTGTTCCTGAAAACCTTCCAGCAGTTCCTCGTCGCTTAAGCCAATGAAGTCTTCTTCAGATATTACTCCCCTGCTTGTATTAAGTGTTCTGTGGGCTGAAACAGTCACTGTCGCTTCGCCAATACTGGTAAGTTCAGAGAGCTTATCTGCTTGATCTTTGTTATTCAGTTCTAGGAGGAGGTCCCCGCTAGACATTTTGGATGCTTTGTATGTTGGTCCGATTATGTCTTTCAGACACTTCGCTACCAGGAAAGGAGAGAGTTTCCTCACCGGAATGTTGCTTTCACTATGCACTACATAGTACTTTGGAAATGTTGGGGCGTTGCTTTGAAAGGTAAATTGAAATGGTACTTCGGTGCGGCATCTCTTCAGACGCCGATCATAAACAACAGAGGCTTGCGCTGCCATAGGAAAATGTGTATGTTCGGCAACAGCGCCGACCGCCCACCACGGAGCCCAACGAGGGGACGCGGCACAGCTTGTGTACAAGCCTGCACGACGCCAGCCGTACGCCATCACTATAACCCTATATGGTGTACCCAAGGTAGGATATCCACACAAGGTTAACCCTTGCCGCCGTGGAGAAAGGACGTAGTTGGAAGAGAGAAGAAGACAGGAAAAATGTAAAGTGAGAGATAAAGACGAAGGTTTGAGAAGAGAGAGACAGGAAAAGGCGACTACCGATTTCCCCCGGGTGGGTCAGTCCGGGGGTGCCGTCTACGTGAAGCAGAGGCCAAAGAGGCGTGTTGCCTCCGCCGGGGGGCCTTAAAGGTCCGAACACCCGGCATCGGCTCAACCCCCAGGATCCCCCTTTCCCCGGACACGGCTAAGCCGCGCACGGCTACACGCGGGAGGGTCCAACCCTCGTGTGCTCAGGTCCGTGGTGTCGCAACACACCAAACGCCTGCTTGCGCAGACGCCCCTGCGGGGACAGAGGCCTGGAGTGCGGACTGGAGTCCAAAGCAGGACTTGGTCTCCATCGTGAAAACGTAGGTCACGGCGTTTGTTGTCGCAGTTACGCTTGCGCTCAGCTTGAGTAGCTGCTGTGCATTGCTGGGCGATTCGACGGCAATGTGCAACTCGGGCAGCAAAATCTTCTGGAAGCGACGTGTTGGGCGAAGAAGGTGCGAAAAAGAGTTCTCTGTCGAATATGGTGGAAGGAGATCGGCCATATACAAGGAAGAAAGGGCTGTAGCCGGTAGTCCGTTGAATAGCAGTATTATATGCGAATGTCACAAAAGGAAGAATTTTATCCCAGTCAGTGTGGTCAGGACGGCTGTACATGGAAATCATGCCAGACAGCGTACGGTGGAAGCGCTCAGTAAGGCCATTGGTTTGCGGATGATAGGTAGAAGTACATTTGTGGACGGTATTAGTGGCCCGAAGAACTTTCTCGAGAACTTGTGAAATGAACGCCATGCCATGGTCACTGAGAAGAACGCGAGGAGCCCCGTAGCGCAAGACGATGGAGCGCGAGAAAACGTCGGCGAGCTCAGAAGTGGTACCGGATCGCAGAGGGGCAGTCTCGGCATATCTTGTTATATGGTCTACCGAAGTGACAATCCAACGGTGGTGACCGGAGGGTGTCAATGGCAAGGGGCCATATAAATCAATACCAACAGGTTCAAAATGTGCGTCCGGGCAAGGGAGAGGTTGTAGTAAACCGGCAGGAGGGGATGTCGAGCGTTTGCGGTGCTGACATGACGCACAAGAGGCAATATATTTGGCCACCATTGTGGATAGGCCAGGCCAGAAGCAGCGGGTCCTTATGCGGTCGTAATTCTTGTGGAAGTCTTAGTGGCCAGCCGATACGTCGTCGTGAAGTGCCTCTAATACCCGCAGGCGAAGGCAGCGAGGTAGAACTGGGACCCATCGGTGACTTTTCGAGTGGTAAACGTAGCGGTGAAGCACGCCACCTTGAAGGCGGAATTGTCGAAGTTGGCGTCGCAAGCGACTGTTGGGTGGTTCTGCGAACACACTAAGGCGATCCATGACAGCTCGACAGTAGGAGTCGGCCCGCTGTAGCAAGGCGAAATCGGAGCATGATGAAGGCGTAACTTGGTCTAGGGGCGTTATCGAGAGCTGGTGTGAGGCAGGCGTAGCATCGGAACGACTTGGTGGGGAAGACAACGGCGCGTTACCGGGAGAGAGTGAGAGTGGGCAGCGAGATAATGCGCCTGCATCATGATGACTTTTTCCAGACTTGTACGTAACAGTAAGGTCATATTCCTGGAAGCGGAGTATCCAGCGTCCTAAGCGTCCTGACATGTTTTTCATTGATGACAGCCAACACAGAGCATGATGGTCGGTGACGATAGTAAAGTCGCGGCCGTAAAGGTATGGACGAAATTTCTGAATCGACCAAACGATAGCCAGACACTCTTGCTCTGTAATGGCGTAGTTCCGCTCAGCTGGAGAAAGTGCTCGGCTGGCATATGCTATGACTTGCTCTTTAGCGGCTGCATTAAGTTGCAGAAGTACTGCGCCAATACATTGTGCGCTTGCGTCAGTATGGAGTATGGTGGGGGCTCGATTATCGAAGTGGCGAAGCACTGGTCCGGAAGTAAGATGCCACTTAAGATCCTGAAAAACCAACTCGCAGTCGCTAGTCCATGTGAAAGAGGCAACGGTGACCCATAGCTTGTGTAGAGGAGCTGCTATTGCTGCGAATTTGCGATCGTCGAAAATATGATGCCAAGCCGAGGAAACTATGGAGATCTTTCTGTTGCTGGGGGCGAGAAAATTGGAGAACGGCACTAATCTTTTCGGGGTCTGGCTGGATGCCATCTTTTGAGATGACGTGACCCAATACTTTTATAGACTTGCTTGCAAATTTGCATTTTTTTGTATTGATCTGAAGACCAGCATCTGCAAGGCACTTGAGAACTTCGTCTAATCGATGAAGATGTAGGTTGAAGTCAGACGAAAAGATGACAATATCGTCCAGACAACAGAGGCAGGTCTTCCATTTTAGACCATGAAGTACGTTGTCTATCATGCGTTCAAACGTGGCAGGAGCGTTACAAAGGCCAAAAGGCATCACGTTAAATTCATAAAGTCCGTCTGGTGTAGCGAACGCGGCCTTTCTCAGTCTCGTTCATCGGAATTTGCCAATATTCTGATCGAAGATGAAGGCTGGAGAAATACTCCGCCCCTTGTAGTGTGTCCAAAGCGTCGTAAATTCGAGGTATTGGATACACGTCCTTGCACGTGACCTTATTGAGCGCTCGATAATCGACGCAAAAGCGAACGGAGCCACGTTTTTTCCTTAACAGGACCACGGGAGAAGCCCATGGGCTAGATGAAGGTCGTATTATCTTCCGCGCAAGCACGTGAGCAACCTGCTCTTCAATGACCTTCCATTCGGACGGTGATACACGATAGGGGCGTCGTCATATTATAGCGGAACCATCAGTTTCGATGCGGTGTGTAGCCGCAGCGGTTTGGCTCAACACAGGGGAACAGCTATCGAAACAGGCTTTGTGCTTTGCCAAGACCACCATTAAGGCTTCGGACTGCGCGGCTGTTAGGTCAGAGCCAAGAACGGCTGGAGGAGGGAAATAATCATCCAAACCTGAGGTTGGTGCTGGCGATAAAGAAGGGCAAAGCGTGACTACAGAGATAGGTTGAGTGTCGGCGAGGGTTGCCACAGTCATCCCTTTGGGCAGCATCACAGGATTTGGGGTCATGTTGCAAGCAGACAGAAGGGCGCGGCCAAGTGAAAACCGGAAGAGACATGTGGCAATGAGAATTCCGCGAGAAGAACAGCGGGAAGAAGGGGCGACTAGGGCGTCTCCGACGGCGATCTAACTGGATGTTACGGCTACAACGTCTTCGTGACCAGGATGCAGGACGTAGTCTGCAGCGATGGCCAAGTTCGCACATGAAAGTGAAGAGTCCGTATCAAGTGCAAGCGCTGTATCCGTGACATGGACAACTTCCTCTCTACATGAAATGACGGCTGAAGCAGAATGTAGGAAGTCCCAACCCAGTATAGGTTCATGGATGCACGTCGGAAGGATGATAAACTCAATGTGGTGGCGTATGCTGTCGATGAGAACAGGAGCAGTACACTGTCCGTCGGGGTAAATGAATGCATTATTAGCACCACGCAAAATAGGTCCAAGATAAGGCGTTTCTACTTTCCGGAGCCGGGAATACAGATCACTACGAAGAACAGAAACGGCGGCACCGGTATCGATGAGAGCTTACGCGGGAACACCTTCGACAGTCACAGAAAGCATGTTGGCCGGGTGAACAGGAGGAATTTGTGAAGACAGATCAGAAGCAGTTTCCCCTCCAAAAACTGCAACAGTTAGTTTTCCAAGTGCTGGTCGACAAGATGGGAAGTGGGGCGAAGTGGTGATGTAGAGCGCCGGTAAGGCGACGGAGAACGACGTCTGGCTGAACGGGAACTATGAGGCAGATTGGGAGCAGCTGCAGGAGACGGAGAACGCTGTTGAGGGAACGAGTACGATCCGGGATAGTAGGCGTCAAATCGACGAGTGCGGTCTCTCTCGTGCTCAGCATAGCCTCGTCCTTCATCCAGCTGGCAACTGCGGCAGAAGCGAGATATATGGCCGCGTATACCGCAGTAAAAACAAACCGGACGAGGTGGACGCCACTGAGGGTACGATGGTGCAGCAAGTGCTCCGGTTCCCATCGAAGCCAAATGGTCATGAGAAACGTGAGTAGGCATGGAGGTCACGGTAGGGGTGGGTAGCGAAGCAACATTCGCGTAGGTAGGTGTGGGGCGCGCTACCGGAGCAAGATGCGTCGTGGGTGCAGTCATTGCTGTCAACTCTTGCTTTACGACCTCGCGCAAGTCGAATGTGGGGGTTGGGGTGCAGGCAGCAGGTGGACGCCTTAGGTCTTGTAGTTGAAGCTCTTCGCGAATTATGGTGTGGATAAGAGTACGTAGATCTGGAGAATGAGGAACCTGATGATCGCTGCTGTCACGTGGAAGGCGAATAGACTGCAGCTCGTCTAGGCGTTAACACGTTGAAGTGATGTCTTGGACAGAAGCCGGATTTTGCACGATTAAGGCGTTGAATGCGACAGACCCAATGCCTTCTAAGATGTGGCGAACGCGTTCGGCTTCCGTCATGCTAGGATTCGCACGGCGGCACAGAGCCAAGACATCCTCTATGTATGAAGTGTAAGACTCTTGTGGAAGTTGGCGACGCGTTCCCAGCTTCTGTTTGGTGACTTCTGCATGGCTAGACGAGGAAGCGAAGATTTGCCGGAGCTTGGAGCTAAACGTGGGCAAATCCGCGATGTCGGATTCGTGGCTGAAAGACCACGTCTTTGCAACACCGGTCAAGTAGAAGGCGACGTGCCTCAATTTCTGGGTGTCGTTCCACTTATTGCACGAACTCACGCGGTCGTAGTGGTCGATCCAGTCGTCGACGTCATCACCGCGCAGTCCCGCAAAGACAGGGGGATCGCGCTGAGGGCTCGTTACAGTCCAAGAGGGCGCCGCAGGCCGGGTCGTCTGTGTGGTAGGGTTAGAGGTGACGGAAGGGCCGGGGTTGGAAGTGTCCATTGTTGTAGGACTGGCTGGGCGCAGGCGGCGACCGGAACGGAGCTCCAGGAAGGGCGGGAACGCGAGCGGAAGTCGGGGTCTTGATGTACATCCACCACTTTATAATACCGAGAGCGATCAAGTTGTCCAGCGCTGTTTATTCCGGTGGCGCTGCAGCGCTCGGAGTGAAAGGACGCATTTCATATGCTCTCCGTGTTTTTCTGGCAATTTCTCTTTTTACCGGCCACTTACTTTCACTTTTGTTGCCGTGGACTTGCTACCACCGCTTCGGACCTGCTGTTGCGCTTTCCATACCAAGGCAAGCAAGTTTTCATGTTTTTTCGACCTTTTTCTTTTGGCCAAACCTGCTGCGGCAGCTAAGCCTAAGAGCTGCCACGACCTCGACGCGTTCGAGCGCAGCTGTGGTGGCGACGCTGCACCCTGCCGCGCCCAACGCCGCATCGAAGATTCCTTACACCGTAGAAGGCTCTGATATCACCGCCGAGGAGTTATCCGACGGCACATGGATGGCGTTCGAGATGCAACGCCGCTGGATGGCGTTCGATGCAACGGCCACGACGCTGTCTGCCCCGAATGCACGGCAATGCGGCCGCCCTCCACCACCGGCCAGGAAGCGCCCGCTTCCCCGCCGGCCCTCGGACGACCTCAAGATAGTCCTCCGCCCATAGGGTACAATCAACCTCCACACCGTCGGCCCCGCCCGATTGGCTGTTGCCATTTACGCAGCCACCAACGTTGACCAACGCCTGGCAGTTACTACCGACCAGGTTAGAATCCACCCTACTAACACACTGACAGTGAGCACGCCTGACAGTGCTCATGCAGTCTCTTGCGCCAAGGTCCGCGCCATCACTATCGACACCACAGAAGTCCCGGTCACCGCCTACGCCCCAGCCCCGCACAACGCTGTGCGGGGGATTCTGTACCGGGCTTACAGCTATGAAAGCGACGCCGAAATCTTCACCGAGCTTCGGGCTCGCAATCCCGACATCCCTATCGTTGCTGCGCGGCGTAAAGGCCACACACGACACTTTGTCCTCACTTTCGCCAACACCAAGCTGCCCCGATACATGCGGTATCTGGGCTTCACTTTTGAAGTCTTCCCTTACAAGGGGTGCCCGGAGGCTTGTTTCAACTGTCGCAAGCTAGGTCACAGAACAGATGTGTGCCCACAACCGCGTCAACCCACTTTCCACCACTGCGGTGTGGCCCACGAACCTCAACCGGTCGGCCAACCACCCACTTGTCAAGCCACGTGCATCGTATGCAAAGGCCCACATCCCACTGGCAGTAGAAGCTGTAAATACCGTTTCGTGCCTACCAACCACCCTAAATCTTACAAATCCTCCACAGACACTGAAACTGACCCTGGTACGCTGTCACGTGGCCATCAGTCTCGCTCTCGGAGCCGCGGCCGCCAACAACGACCCCCAGTAGATGACGGTTTCCCACCACTGCGAAGCAGCGGCTCCAGTCCGAACAGCCCTAGCCGCTTTCCATCATGCTCTCGGGACTCCCGGGCAACCTCCCAGGATGGGCCGGACACCAAGTCCGCCAAACAGGTCGCGTGGAAGACCCATCCACCAGCCACAAGAGCCCAACCCCCAGGTAAGGGAACTGGCAGACATGGTTAAACAACTACAGCTACAGTTAGCACAGGCAAATGCTAAAATTCATAGCCTTGAGTCTGCACAGGCGCACCCACAACCGCGGCCGCTGCAGGTGGCTCGCGCTCCCACCTCCGACCCCACCAATGACCCCAACATGGACACCGACCAGCCGAAGTGCAATAAGCGCAAGGCACCTCCCTCCTCCTCTACCGCTGACCTTGATGCAAAATTTGAAGCGTTTGACGCCCGCTTATCTAAAATAGAGGACGTCCTAAAACGGCTGACCCCCACTATCGACCAGCTCATTGAAGGCTGCACCAAAATGGCAGCCAACATTCACACCCTAATCACACGCCTCGACCGCCTCACGGGCTCTCCACAAACTGATGCCCTCACTGCACCAAAGCCCACTCAGTCGTCTGGTGCGCCTCCCTCTACCGAGAGTGCAGCCGCGCGCGCGTCTGCTGGCGGTATTATCAAAACAGACGTAGCGTTTCCGCAGCGTCCCTCAACCCTACAAGAAACGCGATGGCTAGCGCGCCCATCACAGTATGGCAGTGGAACTGCAGGGGCTTCAAGGCAAAGCGGACAGCCTGGGAGTATACCCTTCAGGCCCAGCCATTTACACCTCACATTATAGCGCTCCAGGAAACATACACCGACACCAAACTCGCCAGCTATACCGCTTACAACCAATCGGTGGCGCCAGATCTCCGCCCGAGCACCGCCAGCCTTGTACACCGCAACCTCACCGCCAATCAACTCGATCTTGACTGCCCCGAAGTCCCACACACTTTCGTGCAGGTCCTTCCAAACAGCCGAACCGAATACCCACTCAACATCCTAAACGTGTACAGCCCCCCAAGTGACAAGAGCACTAATGTAGCCACTCTCCTCCGCAAGGCGTGTGCGATCGCACGGAACGAGATGCTACTTATAGTGGGTGACTTTAACGCACCACACGCCGAGTGGGGCTACCCCAGCAAAGCCTGCGGTCGTAAAGGAGCCAAAGTTTGGGACACTGCCCAGACACTGGCTCTGACGCTCCTCCTCGACCCCAAACGGCCCACCCGTTTCGATAATAGCATCACGAAAGACAGCTGCCCCGACCTCACTTGCGCCCGCATCATCCCAGATGCGCGCTGGGAAAATCTCGGTATGAACATAGGTAGCGATCACTATGTTCTCAGCACTACCTTCACAGCCACACATGGCAAGGGCCCCCGCCGCACATTCAAACACACCAACTGGGACGCTTTCCGCTACGCACGAGCTCAGCGTCCGCAAAGCCCCATAGACGACCTCGACACATGGACAGATACTCTGCTCCGCGACGCAGCCAACGCCACCTCCACAGTCACCCAGGAGGAGGGTGGCCCCAGCCCAGATGCTGAACTCATGCATATGTGGGAGGCCCAGCGCAGCCTCCACGCTCGCTGGCTCAGACGCAAACACAACCGCCCTCTCAAGCTTCGCTTCGCTCGCCTCGAACGAGAGATCGAAGCCTACTCCACCAAACTTAGTCAGGAACAATGGCATGAGACTCGCGATCGACTCGATGGGCAGTTGGAATGCAAGAACACATGGTTTCTGCTCAAGCACTTGCTTGATCCGACCCACACCAAGTCTGCATCACACAAGAATCTCAACCGCGTCATACACGCGTTTCCAGGCACGAACCAGGAACTCCTCGCTACCTTGAAAGACAAATACATAAACACCTCCACCGACATTCCCACCCCCTTAAATTACAAAGGCTCCCAGAACCCAGACATGGACAGAGACATCATGGCGTCGGAAGTGCGCGGCGCTCTCAACCGCATCAAGACTACCGCGGCCTCTGGCGATGGCCATATCACCAACAAAATGCTCCGCAACCTCGACGACCAGTCGGTCGGTGCACTTGCGGACCTTTTCAACCACCACTGGCATGAAGGTCGCCTTCCAGACTCCTGGAAGCATGCCAAGGTAATCTTCATACCCAAACCAGGCAAACGACTCGATCTGGGCAACCTCCGGCCCATCTCGCTCACGTCTTGCCTGGGGAAGGTTATGGAGCACGTAGCTCTGAACAGACTCCACACTCACGCAGACAAGGAGGATCTCCTCCCCCCACCATGTTTGGGTTCCGGGCTGGACAATACCCAAGACATCATGTGTTAGATACAACACGACATACTCGACCCGGTTCCCATCCGGGCGGCGCACACCATTGTCGGCCTCGACGTCAGTAAAGCGTTCGACAACATGTCGGACGCTTCTATACTGGCCAACCTATCGCAGATGAATGTAGGCACTCGCACCTACAACCATATTGCCAGGTTCCTTCACAACCGCACTGCTCAACTCCACATTGGAGACCTCTGCAGTGACAAGGTCACCATGGGCACCCGGGGAACACCACAGGGAGCTGTTTTGTCCCCGTTCCTATTCAACAATACTATGCGAGGCCTTCCCACACTTCTCGACACCATACCCCACATTAAGCACTCACTATACGCAGACGATATTACCCTCTGGACAAACTCTGGCTCGGACGGCGAGATACAAGATTCACTTCAGCAGGCAATCGACACCATCCACACTTACGTGCAGGCAAACGGTCTCGCTTGTTCGCCCACCAAGTCTGAACTGTTAGTTGTACGAGACAGACGTGTTCGCCGACCCGTCCCCGACCCTCGAGAGCCGATCACGCTCCACATTGCCACCCACCCCATAGCCCCCGTACAGACCATCCACGTGTTAGGCATGCTTGTGCAGAACAACACGCAGAACTCGGAAGCCATCCAACGCCTCCAAACCACAGCCCACCAAATCAACGGCCTAATTCGCCGCATTGCCACTCGCCGCAGGGGAATGCGGGAGACCGACCTCTGCCGCCTCGCACAAGCCTACCTCATTAGTAGGATTGGCTACACATATCCTTATTACCACCTCCACCGCGAAGACGAAGAGGCGATAAATAGCATCATCCGCTCAGCGTATAAGGCGGCAATGGGACTGCCCCAGTCCGCCTGCACACAGCGTCTGCTCCAGCTTGGAGTGTATAACACCCTCACAGAGCTGATAGAGGCACACAAGACTGCACAGATACACCGTCTTTCTCGCACCGAACGCGGTCGTTATATTCTTAATCGTCTTAACATCAACCCTACAGGTGACATCCACCCCACTGCACCCCTCCCGACTGGAGTCTTCAGTCGGCTGGTCATCAAACCCATGGCCAAGAATATGCTACCCGGCTACCACGACAGGCGCCGCCAACTGAAGGCACAAGCCTTAGACGTCACCTACTCCGCTGACGAACATGCCATGTACGTGGACGCGGCGAAATACGACTCTAACGCATACGTAGCCTGCGTGACGACGCAAACCACCACTCTCATCAGTGCCGCTACAGTGCGCACGCACTCCTCGTTATCGCTACAGTGCGCACGCACTCCTCGGTCGCTATCGCGCTAGCGATCGCGGATCGCCGCACAAGCAGGGTTCTCAGCGACTCTAAACAAGCCATCCAAAATTTCTCAAAAAACTCAATCTGTCTCCCCGCCGCACACATCCTCCGCGGCTGCGCTCTCGACAGAAATGTAAGCTTAGTGTGGGTACCTGCTCACGCGGGGAACTCTGGGAACGAAGGGGTCGACCGTTTAGCCCGAGGCCTAACTAACCGGGAGGCCGGCCCCTCGAACCCAGATGTGCTCGCAGAGGCCGCCAAATCCTATGCTGAAATTACAAACTTCTACAAGGAGACGAGACACGTGTACCCGCCTCCCCACCCCGACCTCGAACTAGCGCAAACAACCATGCTTCGCAGACTGCAGACTGATTCAATTCTCAGTCATTCTAGGCTTTATTTTTTACTGGACGGGATTACGACCCCGTATGTGCTAAGTGCGACCATGGAGTGTTCACCACTTGGGCACACATTCTCTGGGGATGCGAGGGTAACCCTCCCCCACAATCATTACTGCCAGCTCCCTCAGAGGAGGGTTGGAACCAGCTGCTGACAAGACCAGACAAGAAAACGCAACTGGCACTCGTCTCGTGGGCCCAAGACGTCACCCCCACCTGGGAGCCACACTAGGCCTACCTGCCCTAACTTCCTACCCTGCAGTGGCAAATAAATTTGTTTCTCTCTCTCTCTCTCTCTGTTTATTCCAAAAGATGGCAACGCCCCAGCTCACGCGCGGAGAAGAATAGGGAAGATGCTGATGGCTATGTAAAAATGAAAACGACGAAGTACGTTAATTGTGCTTACAATATACGCATATATTGTCACAGCCGGTAATGTGGAAAGAAGACGACGCTGATGGTGGTCTTGGAGACGACGAAGTGTTTTAGCAGGATCGATGCTCTACGCTTGTTGGCTCAGCCATTAAAAGCTACCTGTAAATAGACGAACGCTTCTTCCATCCCGTAACATCATTGGTGGACGTGCGGGGTAATCGAGCAAGATGGAGCTCCGCAGCGGACGTAACCTGGCCGCCATGTCTTCCGAAGGAGACAGTTCAAGCGCGGCCCCGTCGTTGCCCCCGACGGTCATCCTGGCCCCACCTCGCGACCCTGGCATGTTTTCCGGGATTGACAACGTTGACGTCGATGACTGGTTACAGAATTATGAACGGGTCAGCGCACACAACAGGTGGGATAACAAGCTTATGCTGGCTAATGTAATATTCTACCTCAAGAAAACAGCAGGGGTCTGGGTCGAAACACATGAAGAAGAGATTACGAGTTGGGACCAGTGCAAACAGAAGCTTATGGATTTGTTCGGCAAACCCGTCGGCCGCCAACGTGCTGCAAAGAAGGACCTTAGGACCCGTGTACAGACGTCCACTGAATCGTACGTGGCCTATATCCAGGACGTCCTCGCTCTTTGCCGCAAAGTAGATAACAATATGGCAGAGGCAGACAAGGTCAGCCACGTCTTAAAGGGCATCGCGGACGACGCGTTTAACCTGCTTGTTTATAAGAACATCACAACGGTCAATGAGATCATTAACGAATGTCGCCGCTTTGAAGACGCGAAGAGTCGCCGCATAGTTCAACAGTTTACGCGTCTACCTAATACCGCAGCTTCGGCGACGTGCGAAGACATATGTCCACCGCGTGAGCCCACCTCCTCCGAGAACGTCGTCCGTATCGTTCGGCGAGAAATCGAAGCAGCGTCTCCTGCCACGCCTGTGACGCAGTGCTTTGACGATTCCCGGCCGCTTGTGTCACTCATTCAGTCGGTCATTCGCCAAGAACTTGCGAATGTAGGTCTTCCACCCATCTGCTCCGCCAGTCGTCCTGACTTTGCTTCGTCTGTCCTCTGCCCCTGTTCACCGGAGCCAATACGGTCCGTATCCGAGCTATCGCAACCTGGCCGAATGGCGCACCCATGACGATAGACCCATCTGTTTTTACTGTGGACGTGTGGGCCACATCTCTCGCCACTGTCGACGTTCCTGGCCAGCCCACTCACGACCGAGCTTTCCCGCCTACCGCCGCTCCCCACTGAATCCTCGCCCGCCATCACTCTCCACCGAGGTTGAAGACGCACCTGACAACGCTCGAGCCACCGCGACCAGTCGATCGCCATCACCACATAGTCGCCGCTCCCGTTCGCCCCAGCTGCGTCGCCCTCCATCCCCAGCTTACCGTCGCCGCTCTCCGACGGGAAACTAACTGGGGCAGCTCCTGGAGGTGACGCTGCTCTAGAACACCGGCCTGAAATTCCTGTGCTGACCCTGCCTCCTAATCGGAACCTTCTGGACGTGGACGTGGATGGTTTGCCCGTTACAGCACTCATCGACACTGGAGCCCAAATTTCCATCATGAGTGCGGAGCTTCGAACGCGCTTGAAAAAGGTACTTACTCCTGCTCCGACTCGACTGCTCCAGGTCGCCGATGGTGGAACTCCGGCTGTGCTTGGAATGTGTACTGCTCGTGTCAGTGTCGCCGGTCGCCACACGTCCGTTTTGTTTAGTGTGCTTGAACGTTGCCCTCACAATGTGATCCTCGGACTCAACTTTTTGTCGGCCCATTCTGCTCTGATTGACTGTTCCGCCGGTGTCGTACAACTTGACTTACCCCTGCTTGTTCCCATTGACCTTCCTGCTCAAGCTCCAGCTCAGCTTTGTTCCGCGGATTTTATACGCTTGCCATCTCTTGCAGCAATTTTGATCCCTGTTTTAGCCAGCCCACCTGTACCTGATGGAGACTATGTCCTCACTCCCGCGACGTCAGTCTTGCTTTCTCACAATGTCTCCTTCCCACACACCATCGTTTTTGTTGCGGACAATCAGACATGTCTTGCGATCCTAAATTTCGGACAGTGCCCGCAAGTAGTTCCTCGAGGCATGTCTCTTGCCACGTTGTCACCAACGCACGACTGCCACATTTCTGCTCTATCTGTTGCGCCGTCTTCGACCACTGCTCGTTCTGCGCTTTCTGCATCAGCCCCGACCGATGACTTTACAAAGATGATTGCACCGGACCTCTCCACCCAACAAGCCGCACAGCTCCGTGGCCTCCTCGAGTCCTACTCCGACATTTTCAATCTGAACGATCGCCCTTTGCGTCAAACTACGGTCGTGACGCATCGGATAAATACCGGCGATGCAGCACCTGTTCGCAGACGCCCACACCGGGTGTCGCCCACTGAACGGCAAGTTATCCAGAGCGAGGTTGACAAGATGCTTGCCAAAGGGATTATTGAACACTCTTCCAGTCCGTGGGCGTCGTCCCCTGTTGTTCTCGTGAAAAAGAAGAATAACAGCTGGCGATTCTGCGTTGACTATCGTCATCTAAACACGATCACCAAGAAAGATATGTATCCACTTCCCCACATTGACGATGCTCTGGATGGTCTCCACGGTGCCACTTATTTTTCATCTATAGACCTTCGCTCTGGATATTGGCAAATTGCCGTGGATGACATGGACCGTGAAAAGACCGCATTCGTCACACCAGACGGCCTATATCAGTTCCGAGTAATGCCATTTGGCTTGTGCAATGCCCCCACGGCCTTTGAACGGATGATGGACATGCTCTTGCGTGGTTTGAAATGGTCCATCTCTTTGTGCTACTTGGATGACGTCTTCGTATTCTCTTCAACTTTTGCGACTCATCTTGAAAGACTTTCATCTGTCCTTTCTGTTTTTGGCACCGCTGGCTTACAGCTCAACTCGTCCAAGTGCCACTTTGGTCACCGCCAAGTAACTATGCTCGGACACCTTGTCGATTCGTCAGGCATTCGCCCCGACCCCGCTAAAGTTCATGCTGTGCAGAATTTCCCTGTACCAACTTGTGCCAAAGATGTTAGCAGATTTATGGGCCTTTGCTCTTACTCCCACAGGTTTGTGGAAAATTTCGCCCATGTTGCCCGTCCCCTGACTGACCTCCTGAAGAAAGACGTTCCTTTCTATTGGGGCTCTGAACAAGCGTCTGCTTTCTCGCAGCTCATCACGCCCCTTACTACACCTCCTGTTCTCGCCCATTTTGACCCCTCCGCTCCGACAGTAATCCGCACTGACGCCAGTGGCTACGGAATCGGCGCCGTTTTAGCTCAACGCCAATGTGGGCACGACCGCGTTATCGCCTACGCCAGTCGCCTCCTCTTTCCCGCCGAGCGCAATTACTCGATTAGTGAGCGCGAGTGCCTCGCCCTCATTTGGGCGGTGGGCAAGTTCCGACCCTACATATATGGACGACCATTTACAGTTAAAACCGACCACCACGCCCTTTGTTGGCTTTCCTCCCTCAAGGATCCCACCGGCCGCCTCGGTCGCTGGGCCCTACGGCTGCAAGAATACGCCTACACTGTGGTCTCCATCAGGACGCTGACTGCCTGTCTCGTCATCCCGTCGATGTACCGGACGGTTTAGTGGATGTCGCACCGATCTGCGTTCTTTCCCTCTCAGCCTTGCAAGACATTGGCGCTGAACAACGACGCGACGAGTCGTTACGCCCCATTATCGAACGCCGGCTCTCTGCTCCGTCTGACCCATCCCTTCACATGTTCGTACTACAAAATGGCATCCTGTATCGCCGCAACATGCACCCCGATGGGCCCGAGCTCCTAACCGTCATTCCGTCTCATCTGCAAACGATTGTACTGCAGCAACTGCACGACGTTCCCACCGCTGGACACCTTGGCGTCACGCGGACGTATGACCGAATTCGGCGACGATTTTTCTGGCCGCGTCTCAACCGCTCCGTCCGGCGCTATGTTGCCGCGTGTGAGTCGTGTCAACGCCGAAAAAGACCAGCTGTGCCTCCTGCCGGACTGCTGCAGCCTTTGGATATACCGGCCGACCCTTTTTTTCGCGTTGGCCTCGATCTCCTTGGACCATTCCCTACATCCAAGGACGGAAATAGGTGGATTGCCGTCGCTACGGACTATACAACTCGCTATGCCATTACTAGAGCCCTACCGACCAGCTGCGCTACAGACGTCGCTGATTTCTTGCTTCACGACGTTATCTTGCACCACGGTGCACCTCATCAACTTCTCACCGATCGTGGCAGATGATACTTTCTTGCCAAAGTCATAGACGACCTACTTCGATCATGTGCTACTAAACATAAACTTACTACCGCTTACCATCCTCAAACTAACGGTCTTACCGAACGCCTGAACCGCACATTAACGGACATGCTCGCAATGTATGGTTCCTCCGATCATCGCGACTGGGACATTGCTCTACCATTTGTCACGTTCGCCTACAATTCCTCGCGCCACGACACAGCGGGCTATTCACCCTTCTATCTCCTCTTCGGCCGTGAGCCGACTTTGCCTTTTGAGACACTCCTCTCGACCACGCTCGACTCGCCGACAGAGTACACTCGGGATGTAATAGCCACAGCGACCCAAGCACGGCAGATTGCCCGCATTCGTCTGTCTGCTTCCCAGGCACGCCAGAAGTACCGTTACGACAAGCGCCATCACGACGTGAACTACGAACCAGGCGCCCTTGTGCTAGTATGGTATCCAGCTCGGCATATTGGTCTTTCCGAGAAATTCCTCTCGCGATACTATGGCCCTTACCGCATCCTTCGCCAGGTGACCCCTGTCACATATGAAGTGTCTCCGCTGAATGCCACGGTGCCTTCACCCCTCTCTGACATCATCCATGTCAGCCGTCTCAAACCTTACCTTTCTTCGACCGATGAGCCGCACCAATCAGGTGCTTTTTCCGACGGGGGTGGTGTCACAATCGGTAATGTGGAAAGAAGACGACGCTGATGATGGTCTTGGAGACGACGAAGTGTTTTAGCAGGATCGATGCTCTACGCTTGTTGGCTCAGCCATTAAAAGCTACCTGTAAATAGACGAACGCTTCTTCCTTCCCGTAACAATATATATACATATATATATTGTGACGAAGAAGATCGGCAGGCTGAAAAGCCCCGTTGCCATCGCGTAGCACGTACCCAGTTCGTTCGCTGGCTGCGCCCTACCTGCTGGTGCTGAGTTTGTCGCTGCTGCTCTACGAGCCGAATAAACCCCCTTTACAATTGGTGGAGGTGCGGGGTACAACAGGAATTCTGGAACTTCGTAATCGGACACTGCAGCCCGTCTTCATAATGCCGGAAGAAGGACCACCACAACCACAACCCGCTGCCCCGGTGACTACCGTGGTCTGCCCCGGCCCGTTGCGGCAACACGACCCACCCATCTTCAGTGGTACAGAAGACCATGATGTCGAAGACTGGCTTGCTGACTACGACCGGGTGAGCATCCACAACCTCTGGGACGACACCAAAAAACTTATTTACGTGTCGTTTTACTTGAGCGGTGTCGCCAGCGTGTGGCACCGCAACCACGAACATGATCTGACGACGTGGACGGCCTTCAAGACTAACTTGACAGAGGTATTCGGGCGCCGTGCAGTTCGCAAGCTTCGCGCCGAGCAACGTTTGCGTGGCCGTGCGCAACAGTGCGGGGAGACATTTACGAGCTATATAGAAGATGTTGTCGACCTCTGCAATCGCGTTGACGTCGCAATGCCTGATGCCGAGAAGATCCGCCATATCCTAAAAGGCATTGAAGACGACGCCTTCCAGATGCTGTTGGCGAAAAATCCCTCGACAGTCTCTGAACTCGTCAGTCTGTGTCAAAGCTTTGACGAACTGCGCAAACAACGCGTAGCCACCCGCCAATCTACACCTCAGGCCACTTCAATGTCGAGCGTGGGTGCTGCCCGGGATAACACTTCGCTGGCGCTACAGATCAAGGAGTTCGTCCGTGAAGAGGTGGCTCGTCAGCTTTCCTTGATTCCATTTGCACACGGCCAGCCGAGTAGTCCGTTGGCGCCCGCTCTCCAATCCATCATCAAGGAGCAGGTAGCCGACCACATTTCGCCTTCTCTTCAACAGGCTCCGACGGCCGCTCCCCTGACGTACGTCGAAGTCGCGATAAGGCCTGCGCCAGAGACCTACGGCCCCCTTCGCCCACCTTTGCGCCCACCTGTATCCCCTCCAGTCCGTCCACTGGCGAACTATGCACGACCACAAGACAATTGGCGCACGGAAGACAACCGTCCGATTTGTTTTTATTGTGGCCGTGCTGGACACGTGGCACGTCACTGTCGACGTTCACTGTAACGCCGTTTGGTCTGTGCAATGCGCCCGCCACCTTCGAAAGCATGATGGACGGCATCCTACGCGGCCTGAAGTGGCATACTTGCCTCTGCTACGTCGACGACGTTGTCGTCGTTTCTCCTGACTTTCCAACCCATCTTCAGCGTTTACATCAAGTTTCGACCTGTCTCTGGAATGCTGGTCTCCAGCTTAACTTAAAAAAGTGCCGATTTGCAGCTCGAAAACTGACCATATTAGGCCACGTTGTCTCCAAAGAAGGCATTCTTCCTGATCCTGCTAAACTTCGCGCCGTATCAGAATTTCCAAAGCCCACTAACTTGAAAGCACTACACAGCTTCATTGGCCTATGCTCTTATTTTCGACGTTTCGTTCGCAAGTTCGCTACTGTGATCGCACCACTAAACCAACTTCTCCAAGGCGACAATGAACTCTCTGCTTGGTCGGAAGCCTCTGATGATGCCTTTACGACTCTTCGTCACCTACTCACGTCTCTGCCAAACTTGCGCCATTTTGATCCCAGCGCACCTACAGAACTTCACACTGACGCCAGTGGTGTCAGCCTTGGTGCCGTGCTCGCACAACGCAAGAACACTAATGCCGAATACGTCGTCACCTATGCCAGTCGTGCCCTCACGAAACCTGAGGCCAATTACTCAGTAACAGAAAAAGAGTGCCTGGCTATCGTATGGGCTCTTCAAAAATTTCGTCCATATCTCTACGGTCGACGCTTTGACGTGGTGACGGATCATCACGCTCTTTGCTGGTTGTCCAACCTAAAAGACCCGTCGGGCCGCCTCGCTCGGTGGGCCCTCCGAATCCAGGAGTACGATGTCCGTGTCGTCTATCGTTCTGGACGCAAACACTCTGACGCCGATGCCCTCTCGCGCTCCGCAGATACTTCAGACAGCAGCACTTCTACCGATAGACATGACATCTCACCACTTGACATCCTGGACATGGCATCGGATCAACAACAAGACCCATGGATCGTCATGATGTTCGACTTTTTGTCGAATCCTCCGGCAACTTCGGCACCTCGAGCGCTACGCCGACAGGCGCAGCATTTCAGAATCCGGGACGGACTTTTATACCGCCGCAACTACCACAATGACGGCCGCAAATGGCTTTTAGTAGTGCCTCGCCACCTACCACAAGAGTTCTGCTCCGCTTTTCATTCTGACCCGCAGTGTGGTCACGGCGGAGTGTCAAAAACTTACACACGGCTTCGCCTACAATATTATTGGCGAGGGATGTACGCCTTCGTCCACAAATATGTACGCTCCTGCATTGCCTGCCAGCGACGCAAATGTTTCCCGCATCTCTCCACCGCACCTCTCCAACCACTTCCCTGCCCAGCTCAGCCATTTGACCGTGTCGGCATTGATATATATGGGCCTCTTCCATCTACTGGCGCTGGCAACCGATGGATTGTTGTCGCCGTAGATCATTTGACGCGGTATGCTGAAACCGCCGCCTTGCCTGCCGCATCAGCAAAAGACATCGCCTCGTTCATTCTAAACAACTTCGTTCTCCGCCATGGCGCACCACGTGAACTGTTGAGCGATCGAGACCGCGTATTCCTCTCAGATGTCCTGCAGTCACTCTTATCTGAATTCCAAAGTATTCACCGCACTACTACTGCTTATCATCCACAGACCAATGGCTTAACAGAACGATTCAACAGAACTCTTGGTGACAAGCTATCAATGTATGTTGCATCTGACCACTCCAACTGGGACCTTGTACTTCCGTTCGTCACTTACGCATATAACACTGCCTCTCAAGCCACTACCGGATTCTCACCATTTTTTCTGCTTTACGGCCGCCATCCCTCCAGCACCATTGATACGGTTCTCCCGTACCGGCTGGACCCTGCTGAATGCTCACCTGTTCCTACGGTTGCTCAGCACGCCGAGAAATGCCGCCAACTGGCCCGTTCGTTGACGTCTGCTCAACAGTGCCGCCAAAAAGAACGCCATGACCTCAATCCTCCCCCTCACCCCTTCCCCGTCGACTCACTCGTGTGGCTTTGGGTCCTGCCTGTTGCTGCACCTGGCCTTTCGTCCAAGCTCCTCCCGAAGTACCACGGGCCCTACCGCGTGGTTGCACAAACATCACCAGTGAACTACGTGGTCGAACCCGTATCGCCATCTTCCGATCTGCGTCGTCGGGGGCGAGAGACTGTGCACATTGACCGGCTGAAGCAGTATTACGAGCCGCCCACCTCTTGCTAGGTCGCCAGGATGGCGCCTCTTCAATTCCGGGGGTGATTGTGACGAAGAAGATCGGCAGGCTGAAAAGCCCCGTTGCCATCGCGAGGCACGTACCCAGTTCGTTCGCTGGCTGCGCCCTACCTGCTGGTGCTGAGTTTGGCGCTGCTGCTTTTCGAGCCGAATAAACCCCCTTTACAATACATATACATATATATATTGAAATACCACGGTTGAGACGACGCTTTATTCCAAGAAGGAAAAATGGCGCCGACGCAAAAACGAACATGAGCCGATGATTGATGATGACTTTGTACAGATGAAGATGAAGTCCGCATAAATTCTTACACTAATTTCCCCCGCGGACGGAAGCGGCCAGCCTGGCCGCACATTAGACAGTGGAACGGAGATGAAAGGGCTTCAGGCGAGAAACGTGCACGATCTCTGTTCCGCGGCAGCGCCGGTCGGTTGGGGTCTCAACAGGTGTAACGCGATAGTTCACCGGCGAGGTCTCCTCGATGACTTTGTAGGGGCCAAGATATCGAGACTCAAGCTTCTCACATAAACCGGGTGTTCGCACAGGGGTCCATAGGAGCACATCGTCACCAGGGCGGTAGGAAACAATGCGATGAGAAGCATCGTACCGATGTTTGCGATCGTCTTGGCTGGCTGCAGTGTTCATACGGGCGCGACGACGACATTGGGCAAGACGAGACACAAACTGGTCGCAAATGAATGGTGAAGCGTTGACGGGGCCAGAGAAGAAAGCAACGTCGAACGGGGGGAGTATCGTCATAAGTGCGGTAAGCGCGAGGGGGTGGCTCATCGCGTTCAAAGGCCGCGTAACCACGACGTTCGTCTTGCTGGCGGCGTCGGCAAAACCTGGAGATATGTCCTCGAAAGCCGCAGTAGTAGCAGATAGGCCTCGAGGAACGCCAGGCAGAATAGTAAGGTGGGTTCGGAGCTCGGGTGACTAAAGGTGCCAGGTGATCGTGAACAGGCGGAGGTGGTGTAATTGGAGACGGCGCGGCTGGCATTGCAGCAATCTGGGCGTAAGAAGCCGGTTGTGGGCAAGGAGAAGCGTTGGTATGCTGGGCGTTCTGCAGGAAGGCCAATTCCTCCTTAATAATACCGCGTAGGTCAGTAGAAGCAGGTTGGACGTGAGCGCTGCTGCAAGGGGTTGAGCCATGCGCTTGCAATTCCTCACGAATTATGGCTCGAATGATAGACCGGAGCTCAATACTGTTCGCCAGGGGGTTGTCGGAAAAGTCCGGTTGCAAGCGGATGGACTGCAGGGCGTCGAGGCGCTGACAGACGGAGACGACGTCCGACACCGTCCATTGGTTTTGAGCGGCGAGTGCGTTGAAGGCAGTAGATCCGATACCCTTAAGAAGGTGTCGCATGCGATCAGGTTCTGGCATGGCACTGTCGACACGGCGGCAAAGCGCGAGGATGTCCTCAATGTACGAGGTATACGATTCGCCATAATGCTGGACGCGCTCAGACAGCTTCTTTTTCGCAACTTCTGAACGAACCGTGGGTGTGCCAAAAATCTACCGTAGCTGCTCCCTGAAAGACGACCAATCACGGAAGTCTCTCTCATGATTCAGGAACCAGGTCTTGGCTACTTGAGAGACGTAAAATGGCACGTTGTTTAACTTCGATGTCTCGTTCCAGTTGTTGTAGTCGCTGACACGATCGCAGTTGTCGAGCCAGTCTTCAACGTCCTCACCAGGCAAGCCAGAGAAGATTTCAGGGTCGCGATACCGGTTGTTGGCAGGGCTGGGAGTGGGGGTGGCTGGCACTGGAACCGAGATGGTGGATGCTGCGGTCTGGTCTTGCGACATAGCGGCCTCTTGGCGTAAGCGGCGTCCCGAACGTAGCTCCAGGAGAGATCTTGAAGTGGATTGAGGTCGAAGGGATCTTAAAGCGCCTCCACCACTTGAAATACCGCGGTTGAGACGACGCTTTATTCCAAGAAGGAAAAATGGCGCCGACGCAAAAACGAACACGAGCCGATGATTGATGATGACTTTGTACAGATGAAGATGAAGTCCGCATAAATGCTTACAATATATATATATATATATATATATATATATATATATATATATATATATATATATATATATATAATGTTACACACGAGGTGTTTTAATGCAGAACCAGATGAATCTGGTTGATAGGCGCGGTTGTTGAAGAGCGGTCTCGCGGCAGCTTGGCTCACGTCGTTCTCTTCCTTCTTTCATCTGGTTGTTTGCGCGGCAGGCGTGGTTCATGACAGCTTGTGACATTTCCCCGCTGGCAGACGAAGCCCGCCGGGCGAGTCAGTCATCTCGTGGGGTGTAACGCCTCAGACGCGCGACGTGTTTCACTTCAGCCTTGGCCGAGCGTCGTCCACTGCTCGTGAGACGCGCAATGCGGTAGTTTACATCACTGAGGCGCTCCAGAATAACGTAAGGGCCGACGTAGAGTGCGAGAAACCTATGGCACAAGCCACGCTTCCGCAACGGCGTCCAGAGCCACACAAGGTCACCAGGATCGAAGCAAACGTGGCGGTGACGCCCGTCATAGCGTATCGTGGACCGGTCCTGCGATGCTATGGTGCGTAGCCTAGCGAGGCGTCGCGCTTCTTCTGCTCGACATAGGAGCTCATCAATTGATTCGTTGTCATGAGCGAAGTAGGGAAATATTGTGTCGAGGGTGTAGCGCGGCGGACGAGCATACAGAAGGAAAAATGGTGAGTAACCAGTGGTCTCGTGTCTCGCGGTATTGAAGGCATAGGTAATGAAGGCAAGATACTGTCCCAATTCTTGTGTGCTGAATCGACGTACATGGAAAGCATGTTGGCAAGCGTTGTTTGTGCGCTCGACCAGACCATTAGTTTGTGGAAGGTAGGGCGTAGAATGGCGGAAGCTACATGAACACAGACGAAGGGTTACAGACGAAGGGAACACAGACGAAGGGAACACAGACGATCTGTTATGACAGTGAAGGGGTGCCCATAGACATACGAACGAAACCGTTGCACGGCGAAGATGACCGCCAGACACTCTTGTTCGGTGACTGTGTAGTTGCGCTCGGAGCGGCTCAAGGACCGGCTAGCGTAAGAGATCACGTGCTCTCTGTCGCCAATACGCTGAACTAGCACAGCACCGATGCCTACGCCGCTGGCATCGTTGTGAATCTCAGTTGGTGATGAAGGATCGAAGTGGCGAAGAATTGGTTGGGATGTCAACAGGAACTTGAACTGGCGAAACAATCAGTTGCAATCTGCAGTCCACTCAAAGGGAACGCCTTGTTGGAGAAGGCGTGTAAGGGGATGAGCCATGTCAGCAAACCGGGGAATGAATCGGCGAAAATAGGAGCACAAGCCCAAGAAACTTCTTAACTGCTTGACAGAGTTGGGTACTCTAAATGCTTCTACGGCCGCAGTCTTTTGCGGATCTGGTCGGATGCCTTCTTTAGTGACCAGATGGCCTAGCACAAGAGTTTGCCGTTCCCCAAAACGGCATTTTTTTTAGTTGAGCACAAGACCCGCTTTCTCCAAGCAGTTCAAGACCAAATCCAAACGTTTGTTGTGCTCACTAAACGTTCGCCCGAAGATCACAACATCGTCTAAGTAGCGCATGCAAACTTCCCATTTTAAGCCGCGTAATATCGTGTCCATGAACCTTTCGAACGTTGCGGGCGCGGTACACAACCCGAAAGGCGTCACGTTAAACTCGAATAGTCCGTCGGGTGTTACAAATGCTGTCTTTTCCCTGTCGTCCTTGTGTATAGGAATTTGCCCGTAACCTGACCGTAAATTGATTGAGGAAAAGTAAGATGCCGCAAAGAGACAGTCGATGGCGTCGTCAATTCGTGGGAGCGGATATACATCTTTCTTAGTAACGGCGTTTAGGCGACGGTAATCAGCACAGAACCGCCACGTACCGTCTTTCTTCTTCACCAATATTACGGGGGCTGCCCACGCACTAGATGATTCTCGAATGACGCCTTTGCATAGCATTTCTTGGACCTGATCGCTGATTATCTTGCGTTCTGATGGGGATACACGATAGGGTTTTTGTCGAATTTGCTGGGCGGCTCCTGTGTTGATGCGGTGACGAGTTCTGGACGAAGGAATTGATGGCGGTCCATCGTGCTGCGCAAAGTCGAATACCGAGGTATGTTTCGTAAGCAGGGCCATCAAAACTTGACGCTCATTATCGCTGAGTCACTTATCAATCATGGAAAGTATCTTCGAGCTCCCGGAGCTCGAGACACTGGTTGCTCCTCCATCGGGGAGTTCTGCAAGTTCTGCCACCGATACGGGCGAGTCTTTCGGAAACGTGGCAATCTTTAGGCCTTGAGGTAGCACTGCCGCTTCAGTGGAACAGTTTAGCGCCCACAGCCCCGCGCATCCATTGGTCACTGAGACCATGCAGTGCGGAACTAATACGTTTTTCTTGAGGCAGTTCCGATGTACAGGTTCCACTGCAGCATCGAACGAGATAGGAGTCGGAGATGAACAGGCGACGGCAACACGCATCGCGGATAAGGCGGGCACAACTGTATCCTCACACACGCACAACACACTGTCCTGGCAAGCTTCACCTTCAAAGAGAACAGGTGAAACACTGGTGTCGACACTGAGTTCTCCCGTCTAGCAGTCAACATTCGCGCCACACAACTGCAAAAAGTCAATCCCCAGAATCACGTCATGCGAGGAGCGAGGAAGAACAGTAAACTCTGCATTAAAAACTTTCCCACCCAAGGACACATCCACGTTACACACACCAACCGGGTATAATGCTTCACCACTGACTCTACGGAAACTTGTGCACTGGTCCCAACGAAACATAACCTTGCGTCCCAGAAGGCCTTTAAACCCCACACTCATGACCGAGACAGTTGCTCCCGTGTCGACTAAAGCCATTGGGGAGACCCCATCAATCAGTACATGAACCTTATTCTTTAGCATGAAAATAGTTGGAGGCAGTTGAGTCGGCAGCACACATTTTCCAGCGACCTCACCTCCATCGGCCGCACTGGCTAGTTTCCCGGCGGGGGCGACACGAAACGGCGCGGAGGCGATGGTGATGTGAATCGCGGTGGAGGGGATGGTGATCGGGAGGCTCGGAAGGCTGGTGGTGGCGTCAGAGTACGGTCGGAGGCAGGGGAGCGGTAGCGCTTCCGGGTTCTTTCTTCTCCAACGTAGGTCTCCTGGGCAGTGCATCGGTCCTCTCGAAAGTGGCTTCCTGAAGTGGAGTCTCCTGGCCACTGAGTGCGCAGTGTACGACCGCTAGACCGCATAGTCGGCGCTGACGATCCGTAGTTTGATGCTCGGCGTCGGCTACAGTACCTAGCTATATGGCCAGGCATGCCGCAGCAGTATCACACTGGCGAAGGGCGAACTTCAGAATGCGGATTGAAGTAATCTGCCGCAGACATCGGTTGAGGGTAATGAGGCTCTTCCCCTTGGAAGTCGTAGGTAGTGGCGAGTCTTCGTGGACGAAAGTTGCGTGGGCGTGGATCAAAACGTTGAGGGGGCGAATCATTGCGTGGTGGTTCGGTCGTAATGTAATGCGGTTCGTCTCTGGAGCCGGTAAGATCCGCGACGTTCACCGAGTGGTTGCAAGTAGCCGAAGGGGGTTCCCAAAGAGTGTCTCGGAAAACGGAGGAGCTGCAACGTGGCGCCGCATAACCTGCCTGTTCGTCATGTCGCTGGAGCTCCTCGCGGACTATCTGACGGATGGCGGACGAAAGGTCTGGGAGCGGAGGACTCGTGTCAACACTTGCTACAGACGTTACATTGGCCAGCCGTCCAAACTTTGGTGTAATTCAGCCAGTCTTCAGCGCCTCGAACGTACGGCAGTGCCGTATCAGTTCTGATACAGTGTGCAAGTTCTCTTTACCAATGAGAAAGTTGTACACGTCTTCCGCTATTCCTTTTACCACGTGCCCCACTTTATCTTCCTCTGTCATTTGAGGGTTGACGGTGCGGCACAGCTTCAAAATTTCTTCGATGTAGGTAGTGCAAGTCTCGCCGGGTACCTGAGCTCTTTGGGCTAATGTGAGTTCCGCACGTTTCCTCTTCGCGTCCGAGTCACCGAAACACTTTTTGATTTCCTCAACGCAGCGTGTCCAAGTAGTTAGCATGTCCGTGTGGTTGTCGTACCATACCAACGCCGTGCCGGCCAAGAAGAAAACAACGTTCCTAAGCTGACTGGCAGCGTTCCAGTTGTTGTATTGGCTTACCCTTTCATAATGGGTTAGCCACTCATCCACATCTTCCTCTGCCTTCGCCGAGAACGTGCGTGGCTCTCGGTAGTGCTGGATAGGGACTGGGCTCGTCGAGGCACTGCTGGCGAGGGTATTTTGCTCTGTGGCCATGACTGAGCGCGACGGCGAAAGTCCGGCGAGGCGACGGCTTCGGCGTAGCTCTTGTGCTGGTGGCTCCGTTGTAGGTCGTGGGAGTTACCCCGCACCTCCACCAAATGTTACACACGAGGTGTTTTAATGCAGAACCAGATGAATCTGGTTGATAGGCGCGGTTGTTGAAGTGCGGTCTCGCGGCCGCTTGGCTCACGTCATTCTCTTCCTTCTTTCATCTGGTTGTTTGCGCGGCAGGCCTGGTTCATGACAGCTTGTGACAATATATATATATATATATACATATATATATATATATATACATATATATATATATATATATATATATATATATATATATATATATATATATATATATATATATATATATATATATATATATATATATATATATATATATATACAAAATGAAGTTAAACTGGTCATGTAATGCGCCGGTTAGATAACCGTTGGACCATCAGGGTTACAGAATGGGAACAAAGACAAGGAAAATGCAGTCCAAGACGGTAGAAGACTAAGTGGTGCGATGAAATGAGGAAATTCGCGGGTGGTAGTTGGAATTGGTCGGTGCAGGATAGCGGTAATCAGAGATCGCAGGGAGAGGCCTTCGTCCTACAGTGGACATAAAACAGGCTGTTGACGATATTGTCATGTGGTAGTGATGGTGAAGAAGGCAACAAAACTTTGATTAACGAAACTAGCGTTTTATTGGGCGAACTTGAGCCCTCAAAAGCAGGCTACAGTCAAAGAACGATAGCGGCGAATACACTCGGCGATCGTCGAAAATCTGATGAGCGACTCAAGCGCGTCAGCTTTTAAAATCAGTCGTCAAATGTTCCAGAGTAATCGCTGGGACCCGCGTGCCTTTCACAAAGTTGCACATTATTGGCGTCGCAAACACATGCAATCAGATTACACAAGGTTCGGTCAAAGACAGCGAATGGAACCATGGATAACATTCGAGAAACTTCCGATACATGCAGGCGCGTCCTGCGATGTGCGATAACATTTGTTGGGCAGTGAAATGTGTCGCACGATAAAGACAAGTACACGTGTCAATAACCCCCTCTTAAAGAGCACCGACCCGATGCTGCAAACAAACGAAAGTAACAAAGAAAAGCATTCGTAGCAAAGAAAACAACGAAATAAGGAAAGTTCGTCAGCGTCCGTAAAAGGGTATAAGACGCACCGCGTGGACTACTCCAGATGGCGCGCGGCGCCGCTGTGAATGCGAAATGCCGTCTTGCACGACCTCATAGTCCAGTGCGCCAATACACCGGATGGCTTTGTAGGGTAAGAACTAGCGTCGCAATAGTTTCTCACTCAGTCCTCCTTGGCTATCGGGTTCCACGCCGAAACACAGTCGTCGGGCTGGTACTTGACGTAGCGTCGTCGGAGGTTTTATGGTCGGCTCTCGGTACGCTGCTGGTTCTTGATCCGTAGGCGCGCGAGCTGTTGGGCTTCTTCGGCGCGCTGGAGATAGGTAGCGACGTCAAGATTCTCCTCGTCAGTGACGTGCGGCAGCATGTCGTCGAGCGTCGTCGCCTGGTTCCTGCCGTAAACCAGCCTAAACGGCGTTATCAGTGTTTCTTGCACCGCCGTGATGTAAGCGAAGGTTACGTACGGCAGAAAGGCATCTTAGGTCTTGTGTTCGACGTCGACTTACATTGCTGGCATGTTGGCGAGGGTTTTATTCAGGCGCTCCGTAAGACCCTTCGTCTGTGGGTGGTAGGCAGTTGACCTCCTGTGGCTTGCCTAACTGTACTGCAGAATGGCTTACGTGAGCTCCGCTGTAAACGCCGTTCCTCTGTCGGTAATGAGGACTTCTGGGGCACCATGTCGCAGCTGGATGCTTTCGAAGAAAAATTTTGCCACTTCGGCTGCGCTACCTTTCGGCAGAGCTTTAGCTTAAGCGAAGCGGGTGAGGTAGTCCGTGGCTACGACGATCCACTTATTTCCGGATGTTGACGTCGGAAACGTTTCGAACAAGTCCATCCCGATCTGCTGAAAAGGTGGGCAAGGAAGCTTGATCGGCTGTAGTAATCACGTTGGCCTTGTGGGTGGTGTCTCGCGTCGCTGACAGTCTCGGCATGTCTTGACGTAACGGGGAACGTCGGCAGTTAGGCGCGGCCAGTAATACCTTTCATGTATCCTCGATAGCGTCCGGGAGAGACCGAGGTGCCTGGTGGTCGGATTGCCATGTAGGGCGCGTAGTGCTTCTGCACGCCACGCCGACGGTACAACAAGAAATTAATAGGTGAGGACTGGTGAGAAGTTCTTCAGGAGTAGACTGGTTTCAAGCGTGAACGATGATAATCCGCGCCTAAATGCCCTAGGGACAACGTCGGTGCGCCCTTCCAAATACTCGACGTGGCCTTTTAGCTCCGGGTCTGCCTGTTGCTGTTCAGCGAAGTGTTCCGCGATAATGATTCCAAGGAAGGCGTCGTCATCCTCCTCATCTTGCGGCGGTGGGTCAAGGGGAGCGCGTGATAGGCAATTGATATCACAGTGCTTTCGTCCGGACTTGTAGGTTACAGTGATGTCGTATCCTTGTGGTCTGAGGCTCCACCGCGCCAGTCGTCCTCAAGGATTACAACGGCTAAGTAGGCGAACCAAAGTCCTTCCTCACCCAGGCCTAGACAGGAGGCAAGCACGGGACTGGCGCCGCCTGCAAACAAACACTTTCCCACATTTATACAGGCTACACAAAATGTACCCAGACAAATACAGCAACACTTGCCCGTGGTGCGAAGGAACGGCGACATTGGAACACATAACATTCCAGTGCGCGTCACGTCCGGCGGCTGCCACCTCGCCGCTGCTAGACAACACTCTACATAACTGGTCGTGGGAGGCGCGACTCGCGGAAGTGGAATTGGGAAGCCAACTGGCGACCCTTGACCAGGCCCGGCGAGCCGCTGTAACCAGTGGGGCCCTGGAGGAGGGGCTCCACCCACCATAACCAAACAGTCTCTGTTACAATAAACGTTTACTCTCTCTCTCTCTCCCTCAAGGATCCTGCATATTCGCTAGCCAACACAACGCGTGATGGTCGCTGACGACTTTGAATGGCCTACCATATAGATAAGGGCGAAATTTACCTGTAGCCCAAACGATGGTGAGGTGTTTCTTTTAGGTCGTAGAACAGTTGCCTACAGCTTTCGACAGCGACCGGCTAGCATAAGCTATCACCTGTTCAACTCCGTTTCTCCTCTGGACTTGAACGGCACCGAGGACTAGGCTACTGGCGTCAGTATCGATTTCTGTATAGCCGTACTCATCGATGTGTGAGGTACCGGTGGCGCCTGCATGCATTGTTTGAGTTCTTCACATTCGTAGGCCTGGGGCGCTTCTCACTAGAACTCAACATCACTTTAGTTAAACGTGTCTACGAGTCACCGATGCGTGAAAAGTCCTTGACAAAGCGCCTGTAGTAGGCACACATGCGAAGGAATCTAGGCACGGCCTTTTTGTCGATGGGCTGGGGGAATTGTGTGATTCTAGCTTTCTTTTGCGGGTGTAGGCGGAAATCAGATTTTCTGATTACGTGGCCTAGGAACAGAAGCTCATCGTAAGCGAAACGGCATTTTTCTGCCTTAAGAGGGAACCCTGAGGACTTGATGGCCTCTAGTACTGTCACAAACCGCCTGAGGTGATCGTCGTAATTTCCTGTGAAGACGACGATGTCATCCCATAAACGACCCAGGTCTGCCACTTCAATCCTGCTGAAACCGTGTCTATCACGCGCTGGAACGTTACAGGCGCCGAGCACAGTCCGAATGGCATGACCTTGAACTCGTAGAGGCCGTCTGGTGTAATGAAGGCGGTATTTACGCGATCTCTTTCATTGACTTCTATTAGCCAGTAGCCAGACTTGAGATCCATTGACGAGAAGTATTTCGCATTGCAGAGCCGACCCAATGCATCGTCTGTTCGTGGGAGGGGGTGTATGTCCTTCGTGATCTTCTTCAGACGACGATAATCGACGCAGAAACGTAGAGTTCCGTCCTTTTCTTCACCAAGACTACAAGAGATGCCCACAGGCTATTAGACGGCTGGATGACGTCGTCGCGCTGCATTTTGTCGACTTTGTGACTTATAGCTTCCCACTCTCGCGTCTAAACTTCGTAAGGGCTCTCACGGAATGGTCGAGTGCACTCTTCGGTTATTATGCGATTCTTTGCGACTGGTGTTTGTCGAATACTTGATGACGTCAAAAAGCAGTCTTTGTATCGTCGAAGCAGACTTCTGAGCTGTCGCTGCTTAATCACCGGGAGACATAAATTTATGTCGAAGTCTGGCTTGGGAACTACGGTCATTGGGGTAGAGAGGTAGAGAGAGAGGACAAACCCATTGCTGGTCACCAGAATCTCCTGGATGTATGCGATCGTCATGCCCTTGTTGAAGTGCTTGAACTCTTGGCTGAAGTTTGTCAGTAACACTTTCGTGTTTCCTCCGCGCAGTCGAGCGCTTGCTCTTGCGACGCTAATTGCATGGTCAAGGAGCAGACGTTGGTCGCCTTCGATGACGCTTTCAATGTCAGCGGGTGTTTCGGTGCCGACAGAAATAAAAATGCTGAAGCGAGGCGGGACGCTCACTTGATCTTCGAGCACACTCAAGGCGCAGTGACTAGGAAGGCTCTCCGGCGGTATCACCTGACCTTCCGACATTGTTATTAACTTTGACTTCAGATCGATGATTGCGCCGTGTTAGTTCAGGAAGTCCATGCCGAGAAGGACATCTCGTGAACACTGCTAGAGGATAACGAAGGTGGCAGGGTAAGGGTCGTTGTGAATGGTAATTCTTCCCGTGCACATTCCAGTAGGCATTATGAGGCGTCCTCCAGCGGTCCGAATTTGGCGGCCTTCTCGTGTAGTCATAACTTTCTTCAACTGGGCGGCGATGTGTGCACTCATGACGGTGTAATCAGCCCCTGTGCCGACTAAGGCGGTGACTGCGTGGCCGTCGAGAAGCACGTCGAGGTCGGTGGTTCTTTGTGTTGCATTGCAGTTGGGTCTTTGCATCAGATCACGGCTGCGTCGCGTTGACCTGTGGCTGATATGTGACCTCATCAGGTCATTTTTTGTCGGTGTAGTCTTGCCTTCCTGACTTCGTCGGGACGGCGGCGTGTGGTGATTTCATCGAGGTAGTTTCTTCGACGTCTTCGTCGTCGGCGGAGGATCTACGACAGTTTGAAGAACAGCAACCACTCCTCCATCGGTTGCTGCTTTTAGTTTTCCTGATATGCGCTTGCAGACCGGCCCCGGGCTAGGCCAGTGTATGGTCGGCGGTGCGGCGACAAATAGCGGCTGGTGGACGGTGAATGGGATGGTCGTCGAGGGCTACACTGAGTGATGGCGAGGTAGTCGGTGATATCGCGAGGGCGTTCACCTTGCTGTGGGCGCGGAGCGTTTACGGCGAACCCTCGCAGTCCCATCTCCCGGTATGGACATCGTCAGTAGACGTGACCCGCTCCTCCGCAGCGGGCGGTGGTAAGGAGCGCGCCAAACAACTGTCTTCATCGGGTAGCTGCGCTGGACGATGGGTGGATGTGCTGGCGGCGGCGGCGGCGCTGGTCGACGGAATTGTGGTGTTACAGGGCCCTGCGCGGTCGTGGAGGGGGACCTTGATGCTGAGGGACGGCCCCGTAGGTCATCTCTTCTGACTGGGGCTGCTATGATTGTGGTTGCACCTCGGGAACTCCAAGCGATTGCTGGAATTCTTTGACGATTTCTGCGATTAAGGCCACTTGAGGTAGATTAAGGCCTCTTGAGGTAGAGGAAGATCTTCTGAAGCTCCTCTCGTACGACTGCCCTAGTCCCACGCAAGTCGTCGGTGGCCAGTGATTTAACTCCGGTGTACTTTGTTGACTCGGTGCGGTGGTCAAATTTCCGGTTCCGAATTTCGAGTGTCTTCTTGATGATCTTTGCTTCACGAAGGAACTCGTCGACGGTCTTCGGTTGGATTCCCACCATTCCGGCGAAAAGTTCCTATTTTACAATACGCATCAGTAGGTGGACTTTCTTCTCCTCGGACATTTTCGGGTCAGCGTGGCGGAACAGACGGCTCATCTCCTGAGTGAGGGTCGCTATCGTCTCATTCCACAGCTGCGCTCTGGTCTCCAGTATAACTTGTGCTCGCTCTTTTCGCACGACGCTTGTAAATGTTCGCAGGATGCCGCTTCTGAACAGGTCCCACGTCGTCAAGGCGGCTTTTCGATTCCCGAAGCGCGCCCTTGCGGCGTTCTCCTGTGCGAAATAGACATGTCGCAGCTTGTCGTCACAATGCCAGCTGTTAAACTTAGCGAGCCTCTCATACCCCTCCAGCCAGCTTTCGGGTCCTCAAATGTGGAACCGCGGAACGTCGGTGTTTCCCTGGTCTGCTGCAGAATTATTAGGGCCGCTGCGGCTGCCATTGGAGATGTCTTCTCGGTCGTCTCTGGACGATCTTCTTCGACTGTATTCTCGATCGTATCTGGTAGAAGACCATGTTCCGGGGGCAGCTGCTGTAGGCGGCGGCTTGCTCGATGTTCTTAGAGAACGCTGATGTTGTCTTTTCGGTCTGGGCTTGGATGGCGGCTTGTCGTGGAAGTCCGGTAGATGAAGGCAAAGTACCTTCACCAGATGTCACGTGGTAGTGATGACGGTGAAGAAGGCAGCAAAACTTTGATTACCGAAACTAGCGTTTTATTGGACGAACTAGTGCCCTCAAAAGCAGGCTACACTCAAAGAACGATAGCGGTAAATACACTCGGCGATCATCGAAAATCTGATGCGCGAGTCAAGCTTGTCGGCTTGTATACATCAATCGTGGAATGTTCCAGAGTAATCGCTGGGACCCGCGTGCCCTCTACAAAGTTCGACATTATTCGCATTGCGTGCACATGCAGTCAGGTTACACAAAGTTCGGTCACAGACAGCGGATGGAACCATCGGTTAACATTCCACAAACTTGCTAGGTGTTGAAACGTGTCGCCCGATAAAGACAGGTACACGTGTCAAATATTTTTTTTCAAATACTGTTGGCCGTCTTGGCCGTAACAGGGTGGGTACAGCTGGTTTGCACATAGCGTAAAAAATGTAAACACCTTAAAAACGTAAATGGGACCTGAAACAATGAATGTTGGAAATACAATGCGAAACAAATAATGAAATACAAATACAATAGTTCGGCTAAGAAATACATGTTTCTAACATTGTAACAGTGATATTGGAAACAGCATAAAAGAAAGACTATTGTATGTATTTCTACAATAGTGTGACAATGTTTGCACGTTACAACTAAGATTAAATTTCATAACAGGTTTTTAACGTGTTCCTCAAAGATTTTAATGCTACCCGACTGCAAAACAGACGCCGGCAAACCATTCCATTCCTTATTCGTTCGCGGAAAAAATGAATAAGCGTACATGTCCAGATACGCTTTCGGAATTGAGAACATGCAATGATTGCGTGATCTGACGTTTCTAGCCTGCATGGGAGCAAGATAGGGCGTGGTTTCAATATTGAAGTGGCCTTTAGATAACAACAAATAAATTTAAGTCTAGCTAACTTCCGCCGTTGAGCCAGTGGAGGCAAATGAAGCAACCGAAGGATTTCGGAAACAGAGTCAGTACGATAATACCGGGAAAAAATGAACCTTGCAGATTTTCTCTGTAACTTCTCAAAGCGGTTTATAATTCCGGATTGAAACGGATCCCAAATGAAACTGGCATACTCTAACGTTGGTGTAATGTAAGTTAAATATGCAAGTAGTTTGACGGGTGTCGTTGCTACCTTTAATTTTCGGCGAAGGAACCATAACGTTTTTCTGCAGCTCCACAAATTCTGTCTATGTGTGATTTCCAACTTAAGTCTTTCGAAATTGTTAAACCTAGGTATTTTATCATTTCAGCTTCGGTAAGAATTGTTGAGTTCATCTCATAACTACACTCAATAACATGCTTTGTTTTGTTTGTAACTCTGAGCATGACTGATTTAGATTCGTTAATTTTCATTTTACTTTTTGCGCCCAGACTTCTACAGTTTTAAGGGTTTGACTAAATGACGCTTGATCGTTTTGGTTATTGATTTCAGGATATAATAAACAATCCTCTGCAAATAACCGGATGGTTACGTCGTTACTTATGTTATGAGCAATATCATTTATGTGAACTATAAAAAGAAGTGGTCCTAAAACGGATCCCTGTGGAACGCCCGAGGTTATTTTTAATTGGTTAGATTTGTTACCATTTATTTCAACGTATTGTGTCCGATCTGTAAGATATGAGCGGATCCACATAAAATCATTATAATTTATATTCATTTCCATCAGTTTTTCAAATAATTTATTATGTACAACCAGATCGAAAGCCTTCGAGTAATCTAAAAATGTAGCGTCGACATAATTTCTATTGTTCAAGGAAGCTTAAAAATTGTTGATCGTTTCTATCAACTGTGTGACAGTCGAAAGGTGCTGTCTAAACCCGTGCTGGTTGGGAAAAAAAGCTTTCTTGTCTTCAAGGTAGGTGCACATTGACTTTGAAATTATGTGTTCAAGTAGCTTGCAGCATACACACATGAGTGAAATTGGCCGGTAGTTTCCAATATGTTGCCTTTCACCAGACTTGTGAACCGGAACCACTTTTGTGACCAGCCAGTCATCTGGGACCCGTTTTTCTTTCAGCGAAGAACTAAAAATGATCTCTAGATAGTGAGCTACCCATTCCGCATATCTGTGCAGAAAGACATCTGGTATGCCGTCTGGACCAGCAGATTTCTTATCGTTAATTTTAAGCAAAAGAGCTACAATGCTTTCATGCAAAACCTGAATATTAGCAGTGGTGATGTGTACGGGGGTTCTAGAGAGAGGGGAGGAAGACCATCTGCAGAACGGTCAGTAAAGACAGATTGAAAAAAAAATCATTAAAACACTGCCATACGTGAGTTGTCCGACACAAGCTCGTCATTAGCGACAATGACACAGTAATTTGTTTGAGCAGCAGCCATATTCGTGCGCAATATAGAGCTTAGCGCCGAAATTTTATTATGATCTTTGTTTGACGTTTGTCTGTCACGGTTAATTTTCCGCTTTAATTGTATATTTTCGCGGGTTATCCACGGGTTCCATTTATATATATATATATATATATATATATATATATATATATAGTCACGCCAAAAGGCAACAGCAAGCAACAGAGCCAGCGGCAAAACGCGGAAAATACCAGACACGAAGGGACGGTTTCTTTTACTTCGTCGTCTTTAGGTTTTCCCCGACCCTGTAATTCCGCAGTAGTAAGTTTCCGCCCTTCATGACTTCCTGGCGACGCAAGCCAAACAGCACCGCCGGCCTCGCCCACCCTTTTCCGGCTCGCTGCGTCAACGGGATCCAGCAATCGTCAGCGGCTCCGATGAAAACGACGTCGAAGACTGGCTCTTATCCTATGAACGTGTGAGTGCCCACAACAAATGGGACGGTGCTCATAACTTGGACAACTCAGTCTTCTAGCTCCCGGGCCTCGCGAAAGTGTGGTTCGGCAACCGCGAATCTGACCTTCGCACCTGGTTGAACTTGAAAATGAGCATCCCGCAAATTTTCGGTCGCCCCGTGGTCCGAAAGCTTAGGGCCGAATAGCGTTTGCCCAACCGTTCCTAGAAGCCTGGTGAGAACTTCACTAAGTACACGGAAGGTGTGGTCGATCTTTGCAAGCGCGTCAGTGCATCAGTGACCGATAAGATCCGTCATATTGTAAGTAACCGCTGTAAGAGCATCAAGCTGTGCAGATGTTGATAGATACAGATGAAGAATATGTACAATGGATGTTGTGTGAAGATGATGAAGTTGAAAGTAAGGCAAGTGTTGCGCTCACACTGATTGCGCCTGGCCGCGCGGTAGTACTATGAAATGCGTCAAGCATATGATTTTGGGCGAGAGAAATGCACTATCTCTGTCCCACGACAACAGTGATCGCAGGGTGTTCTAAGGGGTGAGACGAGGTAATTGACAGGACCACAGTCATTAAATGTCTGTTCAATCACCGTGTAATGTCCAATAAAGCGTGTGACAATTTTTTTGCATAAGCTGGGAACACGACCAAGAGTCCAAAGAATTTCATCGCCAGGAGAAAAAGTCTCAGCACGGTTATTCGAACCGCAACCAGATGCTGGTGTTAAGGCGGGTTAGGTGATGGCAGTCCGGGAGGCGATACAGAAACTGTTCTGAGAAAGGCGCTGGTGGGGGTACAGAAGTCGAAAGGAACGATACACCAACGACAAAACTTGGTGAATGGCCATAGACGAGCAAAAAGCATGGAAAGCCAGTGGTACGTTGCGTAGGCGTTTTATAGGCGAATGTCATGAAAACATCCGAGTTTGTGCGGTCGGGGCGGATGTACATCGCAGTGATGTCGGATAGGGTACGATGAAAACGCTCCGTCATGCTGCTGGTTTGCGGATGGTAGCTGAAAGTCATCTTGTGAATTGTGTTGGAGGCACGCATAACTTTGGTAAGAATAGAAGGGAGGAAGACTCTGCCACGGTCGCTGAGGAGAATGCGCGGAGCGCCGTGGCGTAAGAAAATGTTGCGTAGAAAGAAATCGGCGACTTCAGCAGCAGACCCAGATGGCAGAGAGGCTCCCTCCGCGTAGCGTGTTAGATGGTCTACGGCCATTACAATCCAGCGATTTCCATGTGAGGTCGTGGGAAGACAACCGTACAAGTCTATTCCAACTACTTCGAAAGGCGAAGTGGGGCAAGGCAGAGATTGTTAATAGCCAGTAGGAACTGTTGTCGGTGGTTTGCGGCTTTGAGAATAAACGCAGGATGCAACGTACTTCGAGACGGCTGAAGACAGGCCAGGAGCAGCGGCTTCATATTCTGTCGTAAGTCTTCCAATAGCCTAGATGACCGGCCATCGGGTAATCATGAAAGGCTTCTAGCAGTTCACGTTGCAGAGAACGGGGTAAGACCGGCACCCATTCGGTGCCATGGACGTGATAAATCTAGCGATGTAAACCCCCATTGTGCAGTTTTAATTGAGTGAATTGCCAACAAAGTCGGGCATTCGGTGGTGACGAAGAACCTTCCATGAGTTGGAGAATAGTTCGGCCGTATGGACCGACATGTTGGTGGGACCCAAGGACAGACGGGCTGTCGGGACTTAGCAAATCGAGGGTGCCGATGAGTAAAGCCAGTGAAGAGGACACGGGATCTGTGCTAGTACGGACAGGCGATGATAAATCGTCATGTTTTGGCAGAGGGTAGAGCGATAGAACATCGGCGTCTTGATGCTTCTTTCCAACCCTATACGCCTCGTAAACCGCCTATAGAGGCGCCACTGAAAGCCACCTAGCGGGCGCTTCCAACAGTACACGCGGGAGCAGTAGCAGACGACAACCATTTGCAGCAAGGATGGCTGAAGTTCGCGGCTGCGATTTGTCCTTGTTCAGGTGCCAGGCTGCTTCTTCTGCGGTGACAGCCGTAGGGAAGATGCTGAACTCTGTGCGAGCCGGTATGAACGCGATGTTACCGGTGTTTGGGACAACATGGTCCACATACGTGCAAGGTGTGTCCCGCAGAGAAACGCCATGAACCCCATTTACATGACGTGGAGCTCATGTTGACTAGCCGATAAATTTTGTTGAGTGATGCGATCTCTCGATGCTTTTTGTTTATTCTACCCTTGCCGCATTGCTGCTTCTGTACCTGAATAATAAGCACCCGTCGTTAGTGCAGATTTATATCAAACAAATCCGCACGGTACAATCTCTGTATATGCCGTTGGGATTTTTCTGCCGATGAATACGTGTTACATCGCCGAATAATTGTAGTCGAAGTCGCCTCAAGAAGAGTAATTGCCAATTTAAGGATGGAAACGCGTACACTAGCCAACGAAGTCACCAAATACACGGGTTAATAAAAGCGAGTGTTACTACTGTGCCGCCGATGCAATTCTGCTGCATACGCCGATGAACTACCGTTCCCGCTGCAGTTTGTGCAATTTTAAATTCCCCAAGGGAGCTGCTTGGAAACGTACAAATCTAAAGACTGACTAACTTTTCAGTACTTTCTTATATTACTAGAGAGAGGTGCCACATGATATATTTAAGAGTAGAGCAGCGCCAGTCAAAGCAGATGAGCGCTGGCGGCAAGGTCCGGTTTAGTCGTCTGCAGCGTAAGTATAAGAAAGAATTCAGCTGAGTACAAAATCACATGCAAGAAGGGACTACGTTGTGAAACTCGGTGTGTTAAGTTTGCTCAGGCCGCATCGAAGTGTGATGACTTCCCAAACGGGACGCGAGCTTTTCAGCGAGAAATGGAAGAAAAATACCATATTAGCATCTATTAGCAATTCTCGCCCTTAACTACGTATTTTCTAAACACATTTCCAAAAACGCAAGCAATATCTAAGATGCCCTCGAGCGAAAAGAATAAACTGTTAAAGAAGCACTTCCTTGGTATCATTCCGATAAGACACAGCGTGATTTATACCCTTTGCAAACAAGGCAGGATGAAAACTTCGCAGCTCAAAAGAATCGACAAGAGTTATGCATGGAGCAAGTAGCAACAGTTAAAGGGAAGCTGAAACGGTTTTCAATTTCCATGAATTGCTGGGATTGGGAAGAACAGACCTAATAATTTACGGTTCCGAAATTTTTTTCTTCGTTGTGTTAATATAAGGGGCGGAAATCGCTTTCTAAATCACCCCCGCGGACACGCCCCCATCGCTTCCCGGAGCGCCGGGTGAGGTGGTTGCCAGAGAAGAGAACCGGCGAGAGTGACGTCACTGGCGGGGATCGAGCTGCCGGACCGGCGTGCTGGCATGCGCTGGCATGCCTCTTTCCGTCCTGCGCTTTACTGAATGACGCTACGAGAGATTTGCCGCCGCCGCCTCTCACGTTTGTTTTACGATTTTCGTAAACTGTTCTTCCCTTCTGGGCGCCCAACATGCCCTCGTTCTGTGCAGCATTCGGCTGCGCGAACACACGCGGGCGAGACGATGTGGTGTTTCACAGGTTCCCGAAGGACAAGAAGCTTGCAGCGCAGTGCGGTGAGGAGAGATAAGTTCGTGCCGACGAAATCAACTGTGCTGTGCTCGGACCATTTCCGCGATAGCCGGATAGCCTTACGACAAATGCGGAAACGCGTTGTTCCTAGCGTTGCTATACTCCGTTTCATACATCAGGTGCAACGCTGTGGAGGCTTGAGATACTTCTTGCAGTGGCTGCCTTCACACTAAGAAAAAGTTCGGTGTTTCTTGACCCGATTTTTGAGAAAACTTTTCATATATAAGCTCAGTTCTGAATGAAAAAAAAAGGAATTTACCCATAGAAACAATCCGTGTACTTATACGGCTGCTAGCACGTTCTTTTAAATCAATTTTCTTTTCGGCATTCTTTAATTGCAGCCCGTCGCGGCAGCTTCACGTGCATGCTCGCGCGAGCAAACGTCGCTGGCACGCTGCGAACCATAGACGGAAACGCGCGCAGTAATAAATTTTGGTAACCGGACTTTGTGCGTAGCTTCCACAGCGTTGCACCTGAGGTATGAAATGGAGTATAGGCTTGCCTAGTGACATTCGACGTACCGTTGCAGTTATCATGTTCACCACACGGTGGTGCTAAAACTGCCTAATATCTTTACGACAACACTAGCATGGAGCGCGCATACCGATTCTTGATCGAGCCACAGTCGCAAAGTCGTCGAAGCATATCCTGAATATTGCACATATAATCCCCCTGGCCATCTCGATCTGGATGTGTATTATAAGCAACTTCCTTGACTGTACCTCGCAACACTGCATGTGCGCGCTTTGAAACGCGGCACTTATGTTCGCGATCGTGTATCAACGCTCAGAAAACCACGGGACTTTAGACAAGCAGCGGCAAGGTGCTTGACATCGCGGAATTGTACCCGTGTTTACAAGCTAATGAGAAGTTAGTGCTTCGGCATTCTTCCAGCAGCAAGTTCCCAGTGACACTTTAGCGCATTTTTTCTCCCGTCATTGGAACGTGCAGCTACATGAAAAAAAAGCATACGTAACAGCTAAGATTTCCAACGCGCGAGAAGGTGCACACACAGCTCTCGCTTTTGGCACACTCAACATCGTCGTTGCCGCCGTTGCCGCCGTTGCCGCCATCGTTTTCCGTATCGGCTGTCGGTTCGAACATGTACGGCGAAAATACAACCTGTCCGAGACAGCGAGAACGTTCCATAATGCTTACAAACCGGCTATGAAGCCAGAACAGAACAGCGTGCAACGCTCTGAAACGGCGGCGCCGACCGGGGACTGCCGCCATTGACGTCACAGCAGCTCCGACCAATCACGGGCAACAGCAGCGTTCGCGCGATACCCTGAGGCGCTGGTGCACGTTTTCATGAAAAAACAGCCGCTTGCGCTTGTTTCCGCCCTTTTTGAACGTGATATTCGTGTTCAGGGGACTCAAAACTGTAGAATGCCGCAGAGAACTCATTTTTTTCGAAAAGTGTTTCAGCTTCCCTTTAAACATGTGCGAAGCCACGCATAAAATAGATGTAAAAATATGAAGTGCGCGACAGCTGGAGCGAAGATTTACCGCGCCACATGAAACCAACAATTTCAGTTCTTGCAAACTTCAGTAGCTTTAACTCGTGCAGTTTTGCTGCCTAGCTAGCGCAACGCGGTAAAGAGCGGAAAACAATATAAGCGGCAAACAGCATTCCGAACTTTAGCGGAATACCTTTAAACCTCATGCTGCACTGCAGACGAACTTCGTTGCTCACGCGTCTAACTATGATCCAGTGGAAAAACACATCGACAAGACAAAGAAAAGGATGACAACAAGAAATTTCCCTTTGAAGCGACGATCCATTTTTGCTCCCGTTGCTCCCGCTGATGAGGCTTTGCCGGGAATGATTAGAACCGTATCGGCGGCACGTTTTCACCGGTATTTGTGCCCCCCACCCTGCAACAATTCTTCTTCGACATTCCCTGAAGCTTTGGCCACCCCACACGTGCGAATGGTGTTGCCTATCTCGCTCTGAAAACGTGATTAAGACAGAGAAGCACGATCAACGACACAACAAACTACGGTGCGCGCCAGGCTCCTCTCCCGCGTGTTCTGCGCAAGGCCTCCACCAGTGGCGCGTCCGTCGGCGTGCACGGCACGTATAGGTGACATCGAAATCGTACTCCTGTAAGCGAAGTACCCAGCGACCAAGGCGAGGCGATAAATTATTTAGCTATGAAAGCCAGCACAGTGGGTCATGGTCGGTAACGGCTGTAAAAAGGTGGCCATGAAGATATGGGCGCAATTTCGCTCTGCCCAAAAAGCAAGGTACTCCTGCTCGGTTATGACGTAATTTTTTTCTGCAGTGGTAAGTGTACGACTAGCGTAAGCAATTACTCTTTCGCTGAAGTTGTCATGTTGTAGTAGAATGACACCGAGACCATTACTGCTAGCTTCAGTGTAAGTGACCATCCGCATCCCCTGCACCGAGGAACGAAACGAGTTTGGACATGGTATTCTCACCTGTGCTCCCGTTTCAGGTGTCCCTTCTTCTGGCGTTGTCTTCTGCCCTCTGCGCAACTGACCCGTTTATCTGGAAGCAGCCACCAGACTGCTTGACGAATTGGACGCAACTGCCATCCTTGGATGATACTCGTTTCATCTGCTGGCAACCGGGATTGTCAAAGCCAACTTCGTCGAATGACAACATTAGCTGCGCCGCATTGAAGAGACCAGCGCAATCCGCCGCGCCGGGGCATGACACCGTTTCGGACAAGGAGTGCTCACCCGTGCTCACGTTTCTTCTTGCGCTGTCGTGCCCTACTGAGCTACTGTCGTTACTAAAGCGTGGTGAAAACTTGTTTTCTTTATGCACATGTCGGTTGCGCCTACTTCTATCCGGTGATAGCGAATCAATCCCCGTGCCAGATGTGCTGTAAAACGTTCTCGCAACTTTGCAACGTATTGAATCCGGCAAGGACGAGATTCGTAATGACTTGCGAGCACTAAATAATTGGCAGTCATCAGTTGATGTCGAGCTAAAGCAGTTATCGACTAGGCTCTGGGCTGTAGAATTCGATGTTGTTTCAACGAAAAGTTCCGTCAGCAATACATGGCCCGAAACACTGAACATGGCTAAAGGCATTTCCACGCAGCTAAAAGCAATACAATCGCGCTGTGAAGATACAGAAAATAGGCTTCGCCGCTGCAACTTACCATTCTTTGGGATCACAGACTGCAAAAGCGAATCATGGTCATCATCAGAATAAAAAATCACTGACATATGTAACCAACACCTTGGTATCACTATCGATCCAGCTCCAATAGACGGCGCATCGCTTCGGCCATTACAACGGTGAGAAGAATAGACCGGTCATTGTCAAGTTTGCATTTGGTAAGGATAAGCAGCTCGTAGTATAAAAAAGGCTACAAATTCAAGAACACTCATTTTGCTGTTCGTGAGGATTTTTCTATGCAAACCCGTATCGCTCGGCGCAAACTGATTGACTTCGCAAAAGCCAAAAACGTGCAATTTAAGCTAACCCTCGATAAACTAAGAATCGATAACAATGCGTACACATACCGTGCAGCGTCCGCCGCTGTAGTTCCCCTACCCCGATAGCAGAGACCTAGACTGGGGAACACGTGCATCTAAGAAAAAATACAATTCCCCACATGAGCCTATGGTGCCCTCACTCCTATCCATATTATCAACTAACGTTCGTAGCATTCTTCCTAAATCCAATAAAATTTTGTCATACTTAGATGAATGTGAATGCGAGATATTGGCACTTACGGAACTTGGCTCAGCTCTGAAGTATTTGATTACAAAAGAGCAAACATCAGCGCTGTTAACTATAGTTTGGAAAGGTTCACGTTGTCATTAGCAACTTGTATTTGATTACAAAAGAGCAAACATCAGCGCTGTTAACTATAGTTTGGAAAGGTTCACGTTGTCATTAGCAACTTCTTGTGGGTGGAAAGTGAACGAGAAATGGTACCTGTACAAAAAAAAGTTAATGGAATTAGCACATGCGCATAAACCAAAGATGGTATTTTGCGTTAACTCATGCAAACTATGGTTCAGTAAAGCTCTTCGTACTCTAAAAAATAAAAAAGCGTCTTTACAGGACTGTCAAATGTGTGGACACAACTGTATCTTGGAGCAAACATAAGTTTTGTGATGTAGCCTATTGCAATGCCCTGCGTCAAACCAAGCAAAAGTATTTCTCTTGTGATCTGCAATCACCGCTTCAAAACAACCGAAAAATATTTGGGAACCGATTTCTCCCGTTAAAGATTCCGACATTTCACAAATACTTGATAGTTCTGACTTGCCGATTACTTCAATAACACTTACTTCATGGCCTTATTTACAAAAGAAGACCATTCGAAAATACCAACACCTCGATACACATACCAATACCAACTCGATTATCTGTATATGGCCCCCATCAATCGCCTTGGGAACTCAAGGCGAAGGGTACTGGAAGAGCAGTCAATAAGAGAAGAATGCGCGGAGAGAAAATCAAGGCCGAGAATGAGGTCGTGGGAGCAAAGAGCAATCATGGTGAAGAGGACAGGAGTGTGGCGGCCAGCGATGCTGACACGTGCAGTACACATGCCGGTGATAGGCACAGTACCGCCATCCGCAACGCGGACGACGCGTGCCGACGCTGGGGTGAGGAGCTTGTTCAGCCGTCGTCGGAAGGCAACACTCTAATAGAAAGATGCGCACCTGTATCGATGAGTGCCGTGACAGGATAGCCATCAACATCAACGTCAAGAAGGGTTTGGTTCGTGTGTAACGTGAGCAGACGATCTAAAGGCAGGGTGGGCAACGCAACTTCACCTCCAGAAGATGCAGTGCCTAGTTTTGCGGCTGGATCCGGGAGGCGATAGGCGGCGGAGAAAAGCGACAGGGTTGGGGCGAACGAGACTGATATGGCGTCGAAGTGAAGGAGAACGGCTGTAGCGAAGGTTCAGGGCAGCAACGGCAATGGGTTCATGGCGGGTGGCATAGGGAACAGAAGGTCCAAAGGGGCGGGAATGAGGGGCGGTGTATATCTGAGGAGGTGGTGGCCATCGGGTGCAGCAGTGACGAGCGACGTGGCCGATGCGACAGCAGTGGAAGCAGATCGGCCTGTCATCAGGGGTATGCCATTCGGACGGGTTGTGACAAGATGCGGCAGAAAAGGACTGCTGGGGACAAATTCCCAATAAAACAAAATAAAACAAAAAGGACAAAATTGGGACAAAATCTCAATAAAGAAAGGCTTCAGGCAGGGAGATACTATATCTCCAATGCTATTCACAGCGTGTTTACAGGGGGTATTCAGAGACCTGGATTGGGAAGAATTGGGAATAAAAGTTAATGGAGAATACCTTAGTAACTTGCGATTCGCTGATGATATTGCCTTGCTTAGTAACTCAGGGGACCAACTGCAATGCATGCTCACTGACCTGGAGAGGCAAAGCAGAAGTGTGGGTCTAAAAATTAATCTGCAGAAAACTAAAGTAATGCTTAACAGTCTCGGAAGAGAACAGCAATTTACAATAGGCAGTGACGCACTGGATGTCGTAAGGGAATACATCTACTTAGGGCACGTAGTGACGGCGGATCCGGATCATGAGACGGAAATAATCAGAAGAATAAGAATGGGCTGGGGTGCATTTGGCAGACATTCTCAGATCAAGAACAGCAGGTTGCCATTATCCCTCAAGAGAAAAGTATATTATAGCTGTGTCTTACCAGTACTCACCTACGGGGCAAAAACCTGGAGGCTTACGAAAAGGGTTCTACTCAAATTGAGGACGACGCAACGAGCTATGGAAAGAAGAATGATAGGTGTAACGTTAAGGGATAAGAAAAGAGCAGATTGGGTGAAGGAACAAACGCGAGTTAATGACATCTTAGTTGAAATCAAGAAAAAGAAATGTGACATGTAATGAGGAGGGAGGATAACCGATCGTCATTCAAGGTTACGGACTGGATCCCAAGGGAAGGGAAGCGTAGCAGGGGGCGGCAGAAAGTTAGGTGGGCGGACGAGATTGAGAAGTTTGCAGGCACGGCATGGCCACAATTAGTACATCACCGGGGTTGTTGGAGAAATATGGGAGAGACTTTTGCCCTGCAGTGGGCGTGACCAGGCTGATGACGACGACGACGACGACGATGACTATGGTGGAGACGATGAACACACGGAGTTGAGACACATCTTCTCAAATTGCTGCCTGACGACGGCCTGAATCAGCACAATCCTGGTTTCTGGTGGGTCGGGAGGCGTCGCGGAGAAAGATGGCAAAGAGGCGGCCTCGAGCTCGCGGCGCACAATACGGGTTACATCGTCACAGGGGGTGGTCTGATGTGGTCGACCCTGACATATCGACGCAGCAGCAGTGTTGGGCAGCCACGTGATGTGATGTGTGATACGGCTGCTCTTAGCTTGTTCAAGGTGACGGCATTTTCCTATGATTGCGTTGATAGTCGAGACGTGGCCGAAAACAAGCATATTGAAAGCTTCGTCGGCGATGGCTTTTAGCACATGAGACACTTTATCTGCTTCAGACATCGTATCGTCAGCTTTGCGGCGCAGAACCAAAACGTCGAGGATGTATGAAACGTACGGCTCTGTAGATGTCTGAGCACGAGACGCAAGAGCCTTTCTCGCGGCAGCCTTGCGCCCTGAGCTTTTCTTTGAAACTGTCCCAACTATTTATCTCGACGTCACGCGTTTGGTGCCATACGCGTGGGGTGCCACCGAGATAAAAGATGACATTGGCGAGCATGATCGTTGGATCCCACCTGTTATTAGCACTGGCGTGTTCATAGAACTTGATACATTCGTCTACGTCCTCTCCCTCCAGGCCAGAGAACACAACAGGGTCGTGATGTTGGGCAACCCTGATGTTTGGAGTAGCCGGACAAGCCGAAGTCATTGCAGAGGCTGTCTCGTCACCGGGAGGCATGGTGACAAACTCGACGTACCAACCACTCCGGAGTTCCGTGGTTACGACGGGGATTGCTGACCTCCACCAGAATGTTACGTGCGGAAAAACACAGAGGAAAGAGGCTATATACAGGGTATTTACACTGGAGCCAGACCACCAGGCCGACACTCGCCCGCGCCAAGGGCACAGAGCCACTTCGTTGTCGTTCTCGCGGCGGCTCGACCCTTGAGCATCGCTCGCTGATATTGTAATAATATACCAACCACTGGTGTTGCTGAGCTGATCAACAACCTCACGATGTCAACCTTTTCCGGCATGGACGTTATAATTAAGAAAATCTTAACATATACAGTAGTACCCTCTAGCGCAGTCTTTTCTTGCTTGTTTCAACAGTTTCTCTCAAGAGGGGAAGTTCCGTATGACTGGAAGGTCCATAGAGTTATACCTTCTTTTTAAAGTCTGGTCATAAAAGCGCTTTAACAATTGCCGCCCAATATCAATAACAAGTGTTCCTGGTAAGTTACTAGAACACGTAGCTTTTTCAAACCTAGCAAATCACTTGGAAACTAACAAGTTCGTCTTTAAACTTGGATACGGGTCCACAGAGAGATTCCATTTTCATAGATTTCACTATGGCTTTCGTTCGTGTTGCTCACTGCCGTCTCGTAGCTAAACTTTCATGCTTAAACATCGATTTCCTAACAGCATCTCAGATAAGAAATTTCTTGTCATTGCGTAAGCCATTCACCGTCGTCGATAAATTCATTTCCAGTATCAGCGATGTAACATCTGGTGTACCACAAGGAAGCGTGCTCAGACCATTGCTTTTTATGATCTATATGAATGACCTGCCATCCGAAATAACGTAATCCATTCGTTTGTTCGCAGACGATTGTGTGATCTATCGTCAAATCTGCTCACGTTCTGATCACGTTGGTCTCCAACGAAATCTTGACCGCATGACTAACTGGTGCTGTTCTTGGCAAATGACCTTAAACAATGATAAATGAAACTGATAACATTCACCCGCAAAAGTACATTTTCCGCTTTCGATTACAAACTGGATACGAACCCCGTCAAACGCACAAACTCATACAAGTACCTCGGCATTCTCCTTCCACCTAACCTGTCATGTTCAACGCACATAAAAAAGAACTGCTAAAGCCTCACGTACGCTCGATTGTCTTAAACGTAACCTGCGCGACGCTCCTGCCCTCACCAGACAAATCGCAGATCAGACATTCGTAAAGCCACAACTGGAATTCGCAGCCCCTATCTGGTTACCTCATCAAGCTTACCTAATCACGACTCTCGAGTCAGTCCAAAACCGCGCCGCCCGCTCCATTGTCAAATATTATCACCGCGACTCTAGCATGACTAGCATTAGGTCATATTTATCCTTTTTATCTTTCGAATCACAAAGAACCATTGCATTGCTTTCTCTATTTCACAACATACTCCATAGCTCACGCCCGTCCACCCTGCCACTCACTCGTCCATCCCGCGCATCTCGCCGTTTGCATAATCATCTGTTTCTAGCGTATCCTTGGCCAAACCAATGCTTTCAATTATTTCGCGTTACCACGTGCCATTCAGCATTGGAATAACCTACCAAACGACATAGTTGACATTCTTGATCCTGTATCCTTCAAAGCATGCTTATGCATATTATTTCTATAATTCATCACAACAAAACTATACTGCGCACCTGAGCAAATACTTTTAACAAAATTCTATAATATATTGTGTTTGTTTTGTTTGAATGTGTGTTTTGTATTGCGTTAACATTGTTACAAACTTGTTCTTTTATCTTCACCAGCTACCATTTGTATAATGTCTTGGTACTCCTTCTTTGCTATTCTACACAGTCGTTTTTATCATTTATCGTGTTGTTTATATTGTTACATATTTGTTCTTCCATGTTTATTCGCTAACAATGTGTAATTTATTTGAACTTCTTTCTTTTTGCTAATTCCTTGTATCGTCCACTTGCCCAATACTCCGTCGGGAACCTGTGAGGTAACTGAATAATAATAAGGAAGATAGTGGGTGCGCCCGGATTGAAGTGGCACAGTACTGGTCCAACATCAGTGCATGTTTTAAAAATGGGAAAGCACGTTCACATCCGTCGGACCAAACGAACAGCGTATCAGTTTAGACGGGTTACATATCAATAATCGCGTCCTGTGGAATATATCGTTTACGAATTCAAAACAAATAAGAGTGAGAGAAAGAGGGAGAGAGACAGACAGAGAATATATATTCAATTCGCACTTCGAATTTTCGCATATTCGAACAACGTTAGACCCATTTGTTTCACCTTGCACAACGTCAAAAGTTCATGAAGCTTTGGTTCCACTTTCGCGCTGACAGTGAAGTATGCTGGCTCGGCACCTCCTGCATAAGCCTTAGGGTGCTATACCATCAAGCTATTCCAAATTTTCTATTCCAATTTTGCTATCATCTTTCCGAGATTGGTCAAAAACTTTTTTAACCAACCCCTTTTCGCCTGCCTGTCACGCGACACGTCCTGAAAACCACGATTGTTCCCGACCTCATTTGACGCGTACACACTGATTATGCATCATTGGACCAAGCAAAGAAAATGCTATTTCTGATTGGAAGCCTTTTAGCCTATTGCTCAAGTATAATTCGGCAACAAAAAAGGCACGGACGTAAGAAGGCACACCAAGCGCTCCTCTCTTCTTCTCTTACATCCGTGTCTTTTTGTTGCGCAATAATACTTGTGTAGTGGATTACCAACTTGGCCTGGAATGCTGATCTTATTAACTAATAACCCTTCGTAATTGGCAAAATGTTTTCGGGCTGCACCCACTTCACTTGCCTGTCATGCGACGTCAGAAAACCGCGAAAACGCACCACGTCAAAGTGACGTGTAAGGGTTAAAGATGCTGTCATATGCCGAACAAAACATTCATTTTTTTCTTAATAGCCACATTCTGGGGCCCTATAACGTAAAATCATTCCATTATGTTTTTATTGGATGTATGGATGGATGGATGGATGGAAGGAAATATTCAGAACAAGAATGGGCTGGGGTGCGTTTGGCAGGCATTCTGAGATCATGAACAGCAGGCTGCCATTATCCCTCAAGAGAAAAGTGTATAATAGATGTGTCTTACAAGTACTCACCTACGGGGCAGAAACCCAGAGGCTTCCGAAAAGGGTTCTACTTAAATTGAGGACGACGCAACGAGCTATGGAAAGAAAAAATGATGGGTGTGACGTTAAGGGATAAGAAAAGAGCAGATTCGGTGAGGGAACAAATGCGAGTTAATGACAACTTAGTTGAAATCAAGAAAATCAAATGGGCAGGGGCAGGACATGCGATGAGAAGGGAAAATAACCGATGGTCGTTAAGGGTTACGGACTGGATTCCAAGGGAAGGGAAGCGTAGCAGGGGGCGGCAGAAAGTTAGGTGGGGGATTAAGATGTTTGCAGTGTCGACATGGCCACAATTAGTACATGACCGGGGTAGTTGGAGAAGTATGGGAGAGGCCTTTGTCCTGCAATGGGCGTAACCAGGCTGATGATGATCACTATGTTTTTACTCCAATCTCTTGACGTCACACTTGCGTAACCACCGACGCAAGCACCGGGCCGTCACCCGCAGGGCTGTCTGAACAGACCAATCAAACGCTCTTCTCGTTCATAGGACGTCACTTTTGTTTGCTTAAAAACGAATAACGTTGCCTACAATGAGCTGCTTGTCGTATCTGATTGGTTAACAATAGGCGAGGAGAACGCTCAAGTGGGGTGGGATTCGATGGGGCAGAGCCAGTGCACTTATAATGGATAACCGGATGAAGAGGCTGGTGCCGGTGTCTGCGATTGGTCTGTTTTCCCTCACTTATCTTGCGGTGGCTGGTTGAAAATCACGGCGGCATGCAACGAAAGTTTAAGAATGACGCTAAAACGGATCCTCAGCAAATAAGAGTGGGCAGAATCAGGTCGTAAACGTGCCGAAAGTGCTCGAAACCTTTACATGGCCATCCAAGAAGTTTTATTATATACAAATAAACCCAGTGATCGGCGGCC